>NC_064643.1:483452237-488452237 GCF_023864345.2 Schistocerca serialis cubense
CTATCACGCTGTCCCCTTCTCAGTATGTTCCTCTCCTCGCCAGTTATGTGGGGAATCACTTCATTTCTTACCTTAACAGTCTGTACACACAACTTTTAACAATATTCTATAGAATCAATTTCAAATGCTATGATGCTCTCAACTTCTGCCACCTGAAAAATAGCTTCTGGTATGATTAAAACAATTTTGGGTTCATCCGATCTGGCTACTATTGTGTTACAGTAAATACTGCTGAAAAACATGTCATTCTTTGCTCATCTATATCCAACCCTGTTGACTTTTTTCTGAGCACTATACGCATTTCAAATGCCCCTTTGTTAGAATAAGCTACTACTCCACAAATAAAAAAAAATGAAAGGAAAACATTACTACAAAATTTCATATTGTCTTTATTTTTAGCAAAATATCTCATGTTAGACAGTGGATGGCAAAAAGAAGAGGAAGAACATGCAAATAACACCATCAACCATTCTCACTCACCTCTTCTGGGTTGGATGGTATCTGAGTGTGGCAAATAACTTATGAGACAGTAAAGACGCACACAGTAAGCACTCTACTCAATGGTAGAAATTTTGCATTATTTTCCCAGTCAAAAATCTGGGAATGGCCTTGCCTCCCTCAGCCTTTGTGTTATATGAAGTGCAACAAATCCTTTATGGCTTGCTGAAAACTTATTTTACCCAAAGACCTTTAGGAAAGAAATAGGACTGGTAAAGTGTGACAGAATCACACTATATAAATATATAAAATCGAAGAGTCATGGAACAACAGAGGGCTAGATCCAAACGTTTTTCCCATTGCCAGGTAATTTGTATTATTGTCACCTAACAAAATAAATGAAACTTTGGATAGTATGAAAATACATTAGAGCAGCGATTATCCAAACTGAGGGACACGGGTTTTAGGAAAACCAGTTTATTTGGATAATTGAAGTATATACATTTGTATACCAATAACACTACATACAGGGTGAACTTAATAAAACCGACAGACTGTAGGGATGGATTCCAGACTCAAAATAGAGGAAAGAAGGACCTATGAATGTGTGTCCGGAAAGGAACAG
This sequence comes from Schistocerca serialis cubense, assembly GCF_023864345.2. NCBI lineage: Eukaryota > Metazoa > Arthropoda > Insecta > Orthoptera > Acrididae > Schistocerca > Schistocerca serialis. The sequence continues at coordinate 483,453,301 of NC_064643.1, forward strand.
TGTGCATGCAATGACAACAAATCTTCCCAGAACACAACAGAGCTGCATCGCAAGATGTTCACAGTAGTTTCTGTGGGAGTGCAGGCGATAGGTATACTAGCAGTTGTCGTGCAGGACACATGTAATTGTACTCTGGTTTACACGACACTGGTGGGCCATTTGCCTAGAACTTGTAATAGGGTTCATTTAGTATCCTGTAGAACCTAGTCCTCCAAATCAGGTGTACATACAGTTAGCCACCTCTCTGCACATTCATCGGTCTGAAAGGACCCATGATTACATTAACACCCAAAAAGGGCTTGAAATGTTGTGTTATGTTGTTGGTGTCTGTGAGGGTACTTGTTTTGGTGTAGTCATGCTGCCTCTCGACCATTTCCATCTGCTTGGACATACACAAACACCATCTTGGCTTGTTCCCATGAATACCAGACCATCTGCTGCTTATAGTATGCTGTGTCAATCCCATAGCCTGCAACACACAAGGAACACACATCATGTGGTCAGATGAACTTTCATTCATTAATGCCATCAATGGTGGCAATGATTCGTTTCTAGACATTTGTTCATAGGACCTTTTATCCTCCATTTCCAGTCGGGAATCAGTCCCTGCAGTTTGTTAGTTTTATTAATGTTCACACTGTATAACAATAATAACATGTATATCTTATTATTATAAAGTTAAGTACTGTAGGAAAGTATGTAGTACAGTCTAGTAAATAAACAACATGTAACACACATGCATTTCGCATGTACACAGAATTAACACTTAAACAATCCCTAATTTTGGTCTATCTTAGCAAGTCTACCTGCTTACAAGCAGCTAAATCACCCACTTTTTTCAGGACAGGAATTTGATACTGGTTGCTTTCACCTTGAGCCTCAAACCACCGCAAGGCAGTATCTGAACATGTAAATGTTCCAAATGAACCAATATTTGAAATGCTGCCAGCATCAGTGACAGGATTTTCAATTTTGCTATCCTGCATGATTTTGCGCCCTGGATCTGCATCATCAACGCTCATCCATTCTTGAACGTCTTCTTAATCATATTCATTGTGATGCTTCTCTCTCTCTCTCTCTCTCTCTCTCTCTCTCTCTCTCTCTCTCTCCCTCTCTCTCCCTCTCTCTCCCTCTCTCTCTCTCTCTCCCCCCCCCCCTTCTTTCCCCCCCCCCTGTAACTCCCCCCCCCCTCTTCCCCCCCCCCCCCTGTAACTGTCAACTTAACAACTTTGCACTCATTATATAGCTTGTTTGCAGATCCATCTTCTTCCAATCTTTTATTAATCTTGTATTTATCTCTCATGGAAAGGATAACACAGTTATGTTTATGCATTTTATACTGCACGTTTACTTTACGTGGCAAAATTTACAGAAGTGCTCATAAAAGAGAGTAAATTTTTACTATTGAAGGCAACCTTTGCGTTACTGTTATGGTGGATGAGGGATGAACACTGTAGGGATAGCGCGGAGGGAGGTGGGGAAAGGGTAAGCATGAGCGAATGAAAGTTCAGTTTAAATGGTTGTTTGGTTGATCAACTTTTGGCTAATTGGTGCTCTAAAGAAGCCAGTCAATGGTGAATTATTCATTTTCTGAACATTTAGTATCAAGACTTTTAACTGCTATTAGAAACGTAATGGAAAATTCACATGTTTCATGTAATAAAATACAATGACTGTGACTTGTGTAGATGGAGTTGATGAATCGTTTGTAACTGTGTGCACTAGATGGCAATACGAGGCAAATATCTATGTATGACACATCTTGCAGCTCTCAAATACTGAAGAGAAGACTTTTTTTAATACCATAGCTGTTATTTATTTCCTGGCTGACTTGTTTTGGGTTTTGCCAATTTTCACAAGTTGCCTATTATAGAGAACAAAATTATTTATGAGTGGACACGTCAGAAGTGGATTAAAAAAAAGGTATCATTGACAATATGATTCATATGGTAACTACTTACATATTTAGTAGGTGTGGACAGTTCTGTTTATGTCATTGCATTTTAGTGTATTTCAGACCTGCATTAACGGGTATCACAATTGTAGTTACACTTTACTGTACTAAGTTGATGTATGTGCATGATTTACATTTTAAATGTTCTGTCTCTGTCTGTCCAATTTGTTGCATTAGGTTTTGGAAACACTAGAGTGGTTGCATAATTGAGTTTTACCTATTTTATGAATGAAGTTGGCTCCTAATGTGGTTTTTGTATAGAACCCTATTTTGATGTTTGCTTTCATTAGTGTACTGTTTATTCTGATACATGTCTCCTGTATGGGTGTACTGCAAATTTATCTTTTTTTTTTTGTTTCAGTCATTGTCAGTGTGGTTTTGTCTTTAACACTTTTGTGTTTTGTATTTAATTTCTTTTTACTACTATGAATGACGATACCTGTAGTTGTGGATACGCAGAAGATAATGAAAGTATGTAGAAAGTCCACGTTCATTACAATTAGGTCGAGGAAGTTAATGCTGTTGTTATGTTAGTGTTCATATGGTTAAACTGTTGTTGGAAGTCACTAATTTCCTCATGGCAGTATCATCTAGCTATCTCAGATATATATCTAAGGTATATGGTAACTACATACATATTTTGTATGTAGCTTATGTCTGGTGTGGACAATTCTATTTATATCGTCACATCATGCTTGATAATGAAGGTACCACAATTAAGAAAAATATAGATTATGCACTTACACTAATATAATAAAATAAAGTGTAACTACAATTGTGGACTCTTTATGAAGTTGGGAGCTCTGACTACTCACAGTATATTTATTCTTTCGTGAGGTTTGTTGTAAATAGTCCACTGAAGTTCAAACAAAACAATCATGTACATAATTAAGACACCAAAAGGAAAAATGATATTCACTGCTCCACATTAAGGTTCTCTGTAACACAGAAAGGAATGCACAACACTGCAGTTGAAATTTTTGATCACTTACCCGGGGATATGAAATGTCTGACACATAGCAAAGTAAAATTTGAAAACAAATTGAAAAAAGGTTTCTAAAAAAGAGGGAGAGGGGAGAGAGAGGGGGGGGAGAGGGGAGAGAGAGAGAGGGGGGAGAGAGAGAGGGGGGGAGAGGGGGGAGAGAGGGGGGGAGAGGGGGGGAGAGAGAGAGGGGGAGAGGGGGGGAGAGAGAGAGGGGGGAGAGGGGGGAGAGAGAGGGGGGGAGAGGGGGGAGAGAGGGGGAGAGGGGGGAGAGAGGGGGGGAGAGGGGGAGAGGGGGAGAGGGGGGGAGAGGGGAGAGAGAGGGGGGGAGAGGGGAGAGAGAGGGGGGAGAGGGGAGAGAGAGGGGGGGAGAGGGGAGAGAGAGGGGGGGGAGAGGGGAGAGAGAGAAAGGGAAAAAAAAGCAAGAAAGGAAAAAAAAGCAAGAAAGGAAAAAAAAGCAAGAAAGGAAAAAAAAGCAAGAAAGGAAAAAAAAAGCAAGAAAGGAAAAAAAAAGCAAGAAAGGGAAAAAAAAAGCAAGAAAGGGAAAAAAAAGCAAGAAAGGGAAAAAAAAAGCAAGAAAGGGAAAAAAAAGCAAGAAAGGAAAAAAAAAGCAAGAAAGGAAAAAAAAAGCAAGAAAGGAAAAAAAAAGCAAGAAAGGAAAAAAAAAGCAAGAAAGGAAAAAAAAAGCAAGAAAGGAAAAAAAAAGCAAGAAAGGAAAAAAAAAGCAAGAAAGGAAAAAAAAAGCAAGAAAGGAAAAAAAAAGCAAGAAAGGAAAAAAAGCAAGAAAGGGAAAAAAAAAGCAAGAAAGGGAAAAAAAAAGCAAGAAAGGGAAAAAAAAGCAAGAAAGGGAAAAAAAAAAGCAAGAAAGGGAAAAAAAAGCAAGAAAGGGAAAAAAAAAAGCAAGAAAGGAAAAAAAAGCAAGAAAGGAAGAAAAAGCAAGAAAGGAAGAAAAAGCAAGAAAGGAAAAAAAAGCAAGAAAGGAAAAAAAAGCAAGAAAGGAAAAAAAAGCAAGAAAGGAAAAAAAAGCAAGAAAGGAAAAAAAAGGCAAGAAAGGAAAAAAAAAGCAAGAAAGGAAAAAAAAAGCAAGTAAGGAAAAAAGGCAAGAAAGGAAAAAAGGCAAGAAAGGAAAAAAGGCAAGAAAGGAAAAAAGGCAAGAAAGGAAAAAAGGCAAGAAAGGAAAAAAAAGAAGGAAGAAAAAAAAAGAAGGAAGAAAAAAAAGAAGGAAGAAAAAAGGAAGAAAGGGCGGCTTGTGAAAATGGGCAAAGCACGAGACTAGTCAACCATGAAATCAATAGCAGCTTTGGTATTAAACAAAGTATCTTTCTTTCTCTATGTATACTTCATTCGTAACATTACAGTTACGAAATATGCTGCAAAAATGTATTTAACATATAACAAATAATCTGAAGATGGAAGTTCGCACTATTTTTTTTTTACACCCAAAATAATGTAGCAATGTTGAGAACATGGAAGTTGTGTAATCTTAATTAGGCACTTTGGGCATTCAACTGGATCATCACTTCAATTTTATGCACAATATTTCGGAAACTAATCCAGTGTGGCAATGAGAACACATAAGAACATACATCACAGTACCTGAAGAACACGACTAGGTTGGTCACTGAAATGTTGTTCGTAACATAGAACAACTGGACTGTATACTTTGAAGCATATCGCTAATCCATCTTGCCAAGAAAACTTGTATAATATTGTGGGAGGCATGAAGAATTCATTTTAGTGTAAATATAATAGTCATCAGAAAATTACTGGGCTGTGTATGTTGATAAACGAACCACCATGTGTGTCTTGTGCTACTGCCAAAGAGACGGGGATTCACGTACTTTGCTATCGCAAAAAGTAGGCACTACTTCCAAATATTGCTGTTGATATCTTTCTGCTGTGCACTCACATTTGCATGGTCTCTAGCTCTATTACACCTAGCCAGTGCTGTAGCTGAAGCCGGTGGATGTTGAGGCAGCGTACGCTGTTCCAAGGCCTGAAAGAAAATAAGTCAGATGATGAAATGCAGCAGTTACAAGTGGAAGGAAAATAGTACTCTGTTTCACATGGGTGAAAGTTATATCTCTCACCAAGCAGGAGAATAGCTCGACTTATTTTGTTTTAGGCACTTCTATTTTTCAATAACTTCTTATCTTTCTTGCATTACTATTACTTCAAACCAGTGTGCACCAATTGACTAATTATTAATGATTTTTACTGAATAACTGCTGGCAACTGTCGATTCATTGTGAAAGTAATTGTCATGGTTTCTACCCATGTTTCCCACTTAAATTCACATACAATAACCAACTAACTTTTACACAAGTGAACTAAGTGCATATGAAGCACACATTATATTAGGTGTCTGATCCCCATCCTTTACAAAAACAGGTGCAACCAAAATATACTGTAGAAAGCAATGTTCTTTAATTGAAAAGGAGCATGAAAATGGGAATGTAACTTAGGTTGTTCTCCTCAAGTCACAAGTTACAGGTTTGTGTGTGAGCTGATCTGCTGGCTGGTACAAATGGAAAATAGTGTACATTGCACGTTAAATATATTAAGTACACATGTGATACACTTAACTTAATGGAAGGGTATATGTTCACAAAGGTGAAGACAAATACATCACTATACAAACTACTGACTCAAGTTCCACTGCATCAACTGAAAATGTAGCTATTCCGACAATGATATTTTTCATTGACGAAAATAAATCTATGCCTTTCTTTATATTTTTGTGACAACTGTGTTGCACTATTTGTAGTACTTCTTGAATCATTCATTTTTTAAACTTTCTTACTTTTGAATAAATAGGCATAATTCCTCGTTATGTTGCTCTTGCATTACATCTCTCAAGCAAGGTGTTGAGTGATCTTACATAACCCAGTAAATTTTAAGCCATCTCTCTCCTCCACATCCTCCTCCTCCTCCACCATCATCAGAACATCACATTCATTTTACTGACTTTTGTAAGTTCTTCACGGGGTATCTGAAATAAAGGGGGTAACTACAAGAATAAGGCTCAAAAATATGAAGTAACTTTCATATTTTTTTTTTCGTAATTCTTTGAGCACTAGAAAGAGGGTTACAAAGAGAAAGGCTCAAACAAGGAAGGGCCCTGGTGGCCAGGAATGTTGAGACACTCAAGCAAGATCTCTAATGTAGTCCTACTTCAGATCTGCCATCTTTCTCATCAACAATTCCCATTCATAGATGGGCTATTGGGAAATTTAATGTATCAGGAGTCATGAATCTGACCAAAAAGAACAGTACTGGTAAAATTTTTCTGTAGGTTTCCAGTTTGTACCATCCTTTATTAAATGTACATCTGTGGAATTTGCAATATTTTCTCATAAAATAACTTTTTGTAAGTAGCATCAATTTCACACCTGTAGTAGAATTAAGTTACTAACTCCACAATCATTTCCTCTCCCACATTTTTACATACAAAAACGGATTAGTTATGCCAGACTAATCACATGTCTGCAAATGCAACAGGAACAGCTGCTAATAATAAAATACTGACATCATATGGACCTGAACAGGAAAAATTATCAACTTTTCTTTTATTGTGACATGAATCAAGGTTCACCATATTCCTTTACACACCATATTCCTTTACAACAAACAAATGTAACAGAAGTAATATTTAAAAAGTGTATCACAGCAGGTGCATCACTATTAACTGATTGGTGGCTATTTAAATGAAGAGCAGTAATGAGTTGGATTATCATTCTTACTAGTGACAAGTGAAACCTGCGAGTCATCTGTATTTGCTAGAAACTACTACAGTGATGGAGTTTAATAAATCTACTGAATTTTTAATATTTTCAAAAGTTGTATAGCACTGTGCTTAACGTAATTCATATGAGCCCTACAGCTGCATCCAGCATTTGAATATTCTACAGATTATGACTGTAATTTTTTAACATAATAATTTCTTCCTAATCAAAACCTGGTTAGAGATATAATTTCAAAGGATTATAGGTACCACTTATGTTTTTGTATTTCATCTACTTTTTGTGACCTACAATGTGTATTCAACTGATCTTTGTAAATTTATCTTAGTCCTGGTATCGGTTTCTCTGCATTTTCTGTCTATATTAATATAACTGGTATCATATTTCTACCTTCTAATGCTCAGCAGAGAATCTGAATGGCATTAAATTTCACACAAACAGACCTATAATCCAGATGTCCTGTTCAGCAAAACTCTGCTCAGTGACTGAAACTTTTTTCATTTTACCCCCCCCCCTCCTCCACCCCCACCCCGTTTTGACTAGCATGGGAATCGTAGGCCCCTCTAACTGGGTCAGAGCTAAACAACATATCAGAGGCTGCTATCCAGGTGGCTGGCTCTCGGTGGAGTGCACAGAAGTGACTTTTTATTTTAATGATTAAACAAGTCTCCATTCAGTCTAGCTGCCAGTAGCTGTAGGAGACCTTGATGTACAAGCGTAAGATCCAAAGGAATGTCCCCCACAGATGGGACTATTATAGTTCTGAAGATCAACTCCTGAAGCACTCAAAGCGAAGTGCCAGAGTTCAAAGCATTCCTAAAAATGCAGTGGAGTTCACATATATTAGATAAAGAAAGCTAATAAAACCCAAAATAGACAGCTATGATATTTTTGGGGCAACTAAGTGCTTGTCAAACAGATAGCCTAATGAGAAATGCTGGTGATATCTTTATCATAGTAAACCAACCCAAATCCAATGTGTTAAATTTGAGGCTGCAAGCGAGATTGACTGGACAAGAGTCAGCATTAAGGGTGGGCATGAACTAATAATTAGATCCTTCACTGACCATTAGACTCATCCCCAAATGCATCAAAGAAATTCCAAGAAAACCTCAATTCAGTAGCGTGTATGTTCTCAATACATACTGCCATCATTGGAAGAGACTTAACAATCAAGATCCATTGACTTTTACAACTTTGTAGGTGGTGGACGTAAGGGATTTTGTGAAACAATACTAAACGAATTCTCTGATGAGTAGCTAGAATCAATAGTAGGAAACCCTTGACAATAATTACTGAAATACAAGGCTGAACTAAAACAATATGCTCCATAAACAAGATGAAGAAGCAGTAGTGTTATTACATGAATGAATTTCGAACTTGTACCTCTGGATAGGAGTATGTAGTGGATCTGTGGCTGAAATAAGTTTAGAATAACAGTTCAACAAGCACTGGACTGATATCTGCCAAGCACTACAGTTCATGATGGGAGGGATTCCCCGTGATATGAAGTCTCTGTAAGTAAAATGTTTAAGAAAGAGTGGCTAAAGGAGCCACAAAACAAATCTTACCTGGGCATCAAAGGAGCAATGTATGAAACCTTCTATGATTACTGCAGCAGAATTTTATCAAAAGAAGTCTCACAAACCCCAAAGAAATTTGGACATACTTGAAGGCAGTTAACAAGATTTAAGTTACCGTCTGGACACTGATGGATGACAAAGAAATTAAAATTATTGTACCAAAGCTCATCTCTACATTTAAATGTTCCTTTACAAAGTGGGACTGAGAAGTACTGCCCCAGTTTAGTTCTTGCAACAGTGCAAAAATCAATGTTATAGATAATAGTGAGAAAGACCTGTATCTCACCTGGTTTCAAATTATGTTCTTCACTAGACACTCTTTCTTAAATCCTCAACTTTCTCTTTTTTTCTCCATTTTGTGTAACCCCTAAAAAAGTTTTTTGATTTATTGTATCACAAATTATTCTTCGATTTTACATACAGTACCTGTACTTGGTCAATGACCATCTGTAGATAGGAATCAGCATCTGCTAGCTTCCTGTCAAAGTCTTTCAAAGTTGGTGCAGGCCGAGTGGGGTCCCACCTCATCTGAAAGAATTTAATATTGATTGCAGCATTCACAGACTACAGAAGTCCCACACATCACTTACTTCCACATTACAAAATTTATATAGAATTGTGATTTTCAAGATCACTTACCATTACAGGACAATATCTGAGCCACAAAAATGAATTATTACTTTGTCTTTACAGCATCGAAGTGAAGAAACAGTTTGTACATTCAATCATTCTCCAACAATACTTATATCTCTTATCTGTTTGTTAGAAAAGAGCAATTATATACAACTAAACAAGTTCAGACAAGGAACTAATGGCAGCTTCAATTCATGAAATATGGGCTAGACAAGATTAGACTAATTGTAGTGCACAGGGAGGCATGTAAGTGGTCTTTCTTCTTCACTCTACATGTGAATGGAATGGGAATAAATGCTAATATGTTGTACAATGGAAAGTACCCACTGCCACACACTTCCAAGTGGTTTTCAGAGTACAGACATATATGTACATTTACATCTACATTTCTTCTAAACAAGCAGAGCAGAACAGTCAACTATGAACAAGTGCCTTCCTTTTTTCGATGTGATTATTCTGATCGATGTAAGAATTCTACTGGAATCAGGCTGTACTAAATATAATGAAACAGAGACCTGCTGGAGCTTGAGTATAACTAATGTATTGTTTACACTATCACTGGTCCTTCAAAACTGACAGTAATAGACTAATATTATTATTATTTCCTTCACCTTCTCAGACGTTAAGTCCGGTTAAAAATGGAGTGACGCGGACCTTGATCAAGCGTCACTTCCTTTTAACTGTACGGTATATGCTACATTGTGTTTAGGAACTTTCGGGTAATAGAACATGTATCAATAATTACGGATTTCTGTAATTGTATATATAAGTTTGGATGTAGCTGTATTGTATTTATGTACTGGTGGATATTGTGTGGTATGACTCCTGTAGTTGATAGTATAATTGGTATAATGTCAACTTTATTCTGATGCCACATGTCCTTGACTTCCTCAGCCAGTTGGATGTATTTTTCAATTTTTTCTCCTGTTTTCTTTTGTATATTTGTTGTATTGGGTATGGATATTTCGATTAGTTGTGTTAATTTCTTCTTTTTATTGGTGAGTATGATGTCAGGTTTGTTATGTGGTGTTGTTTTATCTGTTGTAATGGTTCTGTTCCAGTATAATTTGTATTCATCATTCTCCAGTACATTTTGTGGTGCATACTTGTATGTGGGAACGTGTTGCTTTATAAGTTTATGTTGTAAGGCAAGCTGTTGATGTATTACTTTTGCTACATTGTCATGTCTTCTGGGGTATTCTGTATTTGCTAGTATTGTACATCCACTTGTAATGTGATCTACTGTTTCTATGTGTTGTTTGCAAAGTCTGCATTTATCTGTTGTGGTATTGGGATCTTTAATAATATGCTTGCTGTAATATCTGGTGTTTATTGTTTGATCCTGTATTGCAATCATGAATCCTTCCGTCTCACTGTATATATTGCCTTTTCTTAGCCATGTGTTGGATGCGTCTTGATCGATGTGTGGCTGTGTTAGATGATACGGGTGCTTGCCATGTAGTGTTTTCTTTTTCCAATTTACTTTCTTTGTATCTGTTGATGTTACGTGATCTAAAGGGTTGTAAAGGTGGTTATGAAATTGCAGTGGTGTAGCCGATGTATTTATATGAGTGATTGCTTTGTGTATTTTGCTAGTTTCTGCTCGTTCTAGAAAGAATTTTCTTAAATTGTCTACCTGTCCATAATGTAGGTTTTTTTATGTCGATGAATCCCCTTCCTCCTTCCTTTCTGCTTAATGTGAATCTTTCTGTTGCTGAATGTATGTGATGTATTCTATATTTGTGGCATTGTGAACGTGTAAGTGTATTGAGTGCTTCTAGGTCTGTGTTACTCCATTTCACTACTCCAAATGAGTAGGTCAATATAGGTATAGCATAAGTATTTATAGCTTTTGTCTTGTTTCTTGCTGTCAATTCTGTTTTCAGTATTTTTGTTAGCCTTTGTCTATATTTTTCTTTTAGTTCTTCTTTAATATTTGTATTATCTATTGCTATTTTTTGTCTGTATCCTAGATATTTATAGGCACCTGTTTTTCCCATCGCTTCTATGGAGTCACTGTGGTTATTCAATATGTAATCTTCTTGTTTAGTGTGTTTTCCCTTGACTATGCTATTTTTCTTATATTCGTCTGTTCCAAAAGCCATACTTACATCATTGCTGAATCCTTCTGTTATCTTTAGTAATTGGTTGAGTTGTTGATTGGTTGCTGCCAGTAGTTTTAGATCATCCATGTATAGCAAATGTGTGATTTTGTGTGGGTATGTTCCAGTAATATTATATCCATAATTTGTATTATTTTGCATGTTGGATAGTGGGTTCAGAGCAAGACAGAACCAGAAAGGACTTAATGAGTCTCCTTGGTATATTCCACGCTTAATCTGTATTGGCTGTGATGTGATGTTATCTGAATTTGTTTGAATATTAAGTGTGGTTTTCCAGTTTTTCATTACTATGTTTAGAAACTGTATCAATTTAGGATCTACTTTGTATATTTCCAATATCTGTAGTAACCATGAGTGGGGTACACTATCAAAGGCTTTTTGGTAATCAATGTATGCGTAGTGTAGCGACCTTTGTTTAGTTTTAGCTTGATATGTCACCTCTGTATCTATTATCAGTTGCTCTTTACATCCTCGTGCTCCTGTGCAGCAGCCTTTTTGTTCTTCATTTATAATTTTGTTCTGTGTTGTATGTGTCACTAATTTCTGTGTAATGACTGAAGTTAATATTTTGTAGATTGTTGGTAGGCATGTTATGGGGCGATATTTAGCTGGGTTTGCTGTGTCTGCTTGATCTTTAGGTTTCAGATAGGTTATTCCATGTGCAAGTGTATCAGGGAATGTGTATGGGTCTGCAATGTAACTGTTAAATAATTTAGTTAGATGTGAATGTGTTGAGGTGAACTTCTTTAGCCAGTAATTTGCTATTTTATCATTTCCAGGGGCTTTCCAATTGTGTGTAGAATTAATTGCTCGGGTGACTTCATGATGCAAAATTATCACTTCAGGCATTTGTGGTATCATCTTGTATGTGTCTGTTTCTGCTTGTATCCACTGTGCATGCCTGTTATGTTGTACCGGGTTTGACCATATGTTGCTCCAGAAGTGTTCCATGTCTGTTATGTTTGGTGGATTGTCTATTTTAATGTGTGTGTTATCTATTGTTTGGTAAAATCTCTTTTGGTTTGTGTTGAATGTTTGGTTTTGTTTCCTTCTATTTTCACTTTTTTTGTATCTTCTAAGTCGTTTGGCCAATGCTTGTAATTTCTGCTTCTTTTCATCTAATTGCTCTACTGCTTCTTGTTGTGAGATTTTACCTAACCTTTTTCGTTTTTTGTCTGATATTTCATTTCTTATAAATTGTGTTAGCTGTCCGATGTCTTTTCTCAGTTTTTCTATTTTGATCTGTAGCCTGTGTTGCCATGCTGGTTTTGTGGGTTTCTTCTGTGTGTTGGTTTGTTCTGATCTCTGCCTAGTGTGTATATTTAGTGTAGTGAGTGCTCCTATATAAACCAGTAGTTGTAACTCTTCCATAGTTGTATTTTCATTTATTTTGTTGTGTATGATTGTGTTGATAGATTCTATTGTTGTTTCGACTTGTGGGTTATTTGGCAGTCTATGCAAAAATGGTCTGATGTCTGTATTTGTGTCTTTGTATTCTATATATGTCAGCTGAAATTTCTCTTCTATATCTGACACGTGTGTCTCTTCGTGTTCTATTTGTGCTTGTTCTGGTGGCTGTCTGAAGATTTCGTTTTCCTCTGATTGTTTAATTGATGCGTGTTGGTCTTTGTTTGCTCTGGGATGTTTGAGTCCATTACTGTATTTTCTTCTCCTTCTGATTGCACATTATTTTGTTCCAGTATTTGTTGTACTTGTTGTTTGATGTTTTCTAATTCTGACTGGGGTATCCTGTTATTTTTTATTATTACACGGATCTGATCAGCTAGTCGTTGTTCCGTTAAAAATTTTAATTCTGGGTATCTGGTAATAAATGTTGTGTATACTTGTGATCTGTATCCAGTTGTGTTGGTTCCTAGGTTTGTTGCTTGGTAATAACAGAACATGAGGTGTCGATTAACTTCATCTGACCATCTCATCCTCTGTCTTTGTTTTCCTTCTAGGGTGGTTGCAGGAAGCATATCCTGCAAAACACCTCTATTTGGATTTAAATCATTTTCCAGTTGGCTAGCAGTGTCGTTACCATTGTGGGCGGGCATAGGGTTCAAGCATCGTCCCCGACCATGACGGCACTTGTCCGAGGCTTCTTTAGTTCTGTCCTGAACCAACTAATCACACTAAAAAGGGGGTTAGCCCTATTAGTGGTTTGTTCTTTTCGTCGCCTTTTACGACTGGCAGAACATATTATTATTATTATTATTATTATTATTATTATTAATTATTATTATTCCCGTGGAGGCCCGGGAAAAGAATAGGCCTCCAGTCCTGTCATACGCTTGCTTGGATATTGACCATCCCTCTGTTTAGCATTTTTCATTGTGCCTTTCTGCAACTCACCACCACCTTTCTGTGGTGTGTAGCGATCTATCATTTTCATAATAAAATTGCTATTCCATCCTGGACTTTCTATTGTTTGATGAGCATTATTTTATTAGTTGAAGGTAACTACATACTAATATATTATTAAAATGACTACGGTTGACACATTTTTACTTATTCAATTTAAGTTCATGTGGCATATGCTGAGATGTTGCACGTGTCCAATAAAATTATTATAAGGTTAAAGAAATGAAGGTACAGTTCGGTCACAGAAGAAATATTTATTCATAAACAAATTAAAATCAGATGATGCTGAAAAATATACATTTGAAATAGAACAAAAATTAGAACTGAGACAATCCTGTCAGGTATTGATAAAAAACTATCAGTTGAAGAGTGTCAGTGGCAAAGACTCTTCAATAATGAAAGAATCGGAAAATAAGCTTTGGAAATGCTTATTCAAAAATGATGTCTGTAATGGTTTGTTCCTTCAGAAAGGTTACATATTCTGGTCGTGCTAATTAACATTGAACACTTACCTCCAAAGTCACATTTTTGGGTTGTCTTTGTGAAGGTCAAGTAATGCCCACAATTTGTGTGAATGAATGTGGGAAACTGCCCAGAACTATATTCAAATCATCCAGTAGATCCAACTACCGAAAGTTTACTGCCCTTGTCTAACCGGTACAACAGAATGTTAACATAGCCACAACAGGGGTTTGTAAAATTTGTAATTAAACTGCCTCCTAAAAAAAGATAATCACCCTGGAGACATGGTTGGACGACCATCTAATTTCATTAACATACACACTATCAGTGGAGGCAAATCACTACTGTAGCAGATATAATGAGGCACCAGAATGCATTAGTGTAGCTGATGTTTAGTGTTGTTACCAGGCCTCGTAGGATATACAGAGCAGAAACAGCATCAAATGTTGAGCAATCACTGTGAATGGAGTTTTCAGCACATTACAGAGTTTGAAAGGTGACTCATTGTGGGTCTCCATTTAACTGGCTGGTTGAATCATGAAATATTCAAATTTGTGGGGCATTTGGCTGTGACAGTGGCCTGATGTTGGACTGCATAGGAATGTGAGGGCAGGCATACTCATCTACAAGGTTCTGTTTGTTCATGTCTGACCACCACAAGGCAGGATCGTCATATTGTGCACCAAGTACATTGTCATTCCTTCATTTCTGTGCCGACATCCAAGAACAAGTGAAGGACTCCCTGCAACATTCTGTACCATCCCACAATATTGATTGAAGATCAGCAGCAGCCAGGCTAGCGAATTACTATCTCATTCCTAAGCTGCCATTAACATTGCAACACAAATGGCTGTATTTGAAATGTCATGACCAGAAAGCAGGGGCTGTTGATGAATGGTGTCGCACTGCACTGAGTGAGGCATCAGGTTCTGCACTACCCCAGATGATCATTATTGGTGAGTATGCTGGAAACCTGGTGAGAGGTCTCTTTCTTCCAGTGTTTTGGAGAGGCACAGTGGTATTACTCCTGGCACTATGGTATGGGAAGCCTTTGGGTATGACTTCAGGTCATGTCTGGCAATGATTGAGGAAATACTGGTGGCACATCAGTATGTTGTAGACATCCTGCATCCTTGTGTATTACCTCATATGTGCCAGTATTCTGTAGCCACTTTTCAGCAGTAACATGCTTGTCCACAAATAGCGTATGTCTTTATGAACTGATTTTGCAATGATAAGGTACTCCCATGACCAGTAAGATCCCCAGATCTGTCCCCAATAGAACCTGTGTGGGACCAGCTGGGACATCAACTCAGTCCCAGTGCCAGAATCCATTATATCAATGACAATTTACGAAAGTTTTGGGCCAGCATGCATTAGGAAATGCTACAATGGTTTTATGAAATCCCTCCCACCCTAATAGCTACATGCATCCATGCCAACTTGCTGCAACTTAATACTCATCATACTGCCAAATTCTTTGTAAATGTAACTCTACACTGTCATCACTAAAAGGAAGTCACATATGCTCTCTACCAGTTGAGTTTCGTTTTGTTTTGTTTCTTCCTCCCTTGTGTACAATCACTTTTTTGTCCAACAGTGTATAACTCAAATTCGAGTAGCATTGCCGTCCTGCTAAATTGAAAAATGTGCCCACTCTTGGCAACATGAGTATTTCGATCTTGACAAAAAATATCTCACTATTTTCTGCTTTTTTCCTTCTTCTATGCACTTCTCTAAGTTTGGCTATAGACCACTACATTGACATTTGCGATATAATGGTTGCTGTTACTCTTGTTTATGCAGGCATTCATGATCATTTAATAGATGGTATTCAGCAGAATTCAGGTCAATAACTTGTAACTGACGAGGAATCGGCTATCTTCACCACTGTGTTAATTACAATTTAACCCTTTAACTGCTCTGAATGTGTTTACGCGCGCCACCAGTCATAATTGGCACTCTGAATGTGTGTATGTGTAGACACGTTCAGAGTACGAGGTAGAAGGACTGCTGGCAGGCATAAACACCCTCAGAGCAAACAGGGACAGTTACAAAGGCACGCGCTTTAACACATCCAGAGCAGTTAAAGGGTTAAGGTTTGATTATCTTTTAGCAATCAAAGTG
The DNA here is from genome assembly GCF_023864345.2 of Schistocerca serialis cubense. Lineage (NCBI taxonomy): Eukaryota > Metazoa > Arthropoda > Insecta > Orthoptera > Acrididae > Schistocerca > Schistocerca serialis. Next base: position 483,469,272 of record NC_064643.1, read on the forward strand.
CTTTGAGTTTGCTTCCATGAAAAAGTAATGCAGAAATGAAAAACATAAATTCATAAGATAGATAAACGAAAGTTTCAACAAATGTGGCAAGTTTTGTACAAAAACATGGAGCCAGTAAAAAAGAGTTACAGTTCTAAATACAGTTCGTTGTTACCTACAAATCTGTTCACCTGTTCAAAAAGGTAAACAGCCATACATTACCCGCAATCTCCTGTACCAAACTTTCACTTTTAATACATTGACCTGAAACAAGTTATGGGATAGCGATACATACATATATAGTTGGTGGTCATAAAAGGCATAAAAGGGCACTGTGTTGGCCAAGCTGTCGTAATAATTCATGTAAAAAGGTTTACGATATGTTTATGGCTGCACAAAGTGAATTAATACACTTTGAATGCAGAATGGTAGTTGGAGATAGACACATGGGGCACTCAATTTCAGAAACTGTTAGGGAATTCAATATTCTGAGATCCACAACGTTAAGAGTGTGCAGAGAATACCACATTTCAGGCATTACCTCTCACCACGGATAACACAGTCGCCAACGACCTTCCCTTAACGACAGAGAGCAGTGGCATCTGCTTAGAGTTGCCAGTGCTAACAGACAAGCAACACTGAAATAACCGAAGAAATCAATGTGGGACATATGACAAATGTATCCGTAAGGGTAATGCGGAGGAATCTGGAATTAATGAGCTATGGCAGCAGATGACCAACACCAGTGCCTTTGCTATCCGCACACTGTCTGCAGCACCTCTCCTGAGCTTGTGACTGTATCAATTGAAGCTTAGATCACCGGAAAAACCGTGATCTGGTCAGATGATTCTCGATTTCATTTGGAAAGAGCTGATGGCAGAGTTCGAGTGGGGCACAGACCCCACGAAGCCATCAACCCAAGTTGTCAACAGCACAATGTGCAAGTGGTGGTGGCTCCATAATGGTGCAGGCTGTGTTTACAAGGAATGGACTCAGTCCTCTGGTCCAACTGAAACAATCAGTGACTGGAAATGGTTATATTCGGCTGCTTGGAGACCATCTGCAGCAATTCAATGATTGAATTTTTATGGCTGACAATGCACCAAGTCACCGAGCCATAACTGTTTGCAATTGGTTTGAAGAACATTCTGGACAATTCGAACAAATCATTTGGAGACCCAGATTACCTAATATGAATCCCATTGAACATTCGGGGCCGCGTGGGATTAGCCTAGCGGTTTAAGGCGCTGCAGTCATGGACTGTGTGGCTGGTCCCGGCGGAGGTTCGAGTCCTCCCTCGGGCATGGGTGTGTGTGTTTGTCCTTAGGATAATTTAGGTTAAGTAGTGTGTAAGCTTAGGGACTGATGACCTTAGCAGTTAAGTCCCATAAGATTTCACACACATTTGAACAATTTGAACATTCGGGGGACATAATCGAGAGGTCAGTTTGTGCACAAAATCCTACACTGGCAACACTAACAGTTATCGGCTGCTATAGAGGCAGCATGGCTCAATATTTCAGTGCAGGGGGCATCCAACGACTTACTGAGTCCATGCCACATCGAGTTGCTGCACCACACCAGGCAAAAGAAGATCCGACACAATGTTAGGAGTTCTCTCTTGATTTTTATCACATCAGTGTACAACAAAATTCGAAGAAGGGTTAATTTCGGAATAGAAGTTAGTGTCCAACGTCAGCATTGTTGATTTCGTGGAACAAGTTAGGAACAAAGTAGCGAAAAGAAGCACTTCTCTTTTTCCACTTTGCTTGGAACTTGTGTGCTAACGTATATACGCTGTGCCTTGTCGCAAGTGTCTCACCCTGTGGGCGTGCCGCAGGATGGTGTCCTCGAGGGCTCGGATCCAGCGCTCGCGCTCGTCAGCGTCCCTTGCCTGCAGGTGGAACGTCTTGCCGTCGACGGTGACTGTGAACGTGCAGTCGTCTTCGTCGTCGATGCCGATGACGGCTCCGCGCAGTCGCACGCAGCCGCGCCGTACCCCTCGCATCATCTTCTCTCGCGACTGTAACAAAAGAGGCCGCTATATATCGCTGCCTACACAAAGATGTCGCTGAATACTTCTTGCTTACTGTTTTACAAATTTTACGAGTTAACAGATTAACCTCGGTCCCCATCTAGCATGCATGCTTTATCCAACTTTTAAGTTTTCTAGCTCGCGGAATGAAGTAAACTTGCTGTATCTGATTGCAGTGTGTACTTTACACCATATGCTCTCTGTGCATCTGTTATTTTCATTTCTGCATGCTCCGACCAGTGTCGCCAATTCTCCAAGACGAAATAAGCTAAATGTGTGTACAAAAAGAACAGAAAAAGATGAAATAAAACAAGGTTCATTGCTCTGAGATTTTATTTTTGCTATAATTATACTGTGGGGGAGGAATGCATACGAAAATCCAGTTAGGTAGATATTGTTTGATAACTTCATCCGTGCGAAGAAAAATTAGATCATATTTTATACAGAGACAAGCCGAAACGTAATCAACGCTAATACTGTTTTATGGACTTTATTTACTTTTGATTCAAGTACCTGAGAAATAATTTACTCAGATTTATTCATTTCAGGTATGTAAAAGAGTTTGAAAAGCTTCCGGAAACAAGTGTTCCATTGGGTTTTGCAGCATAACTTAAATGCGTGTACCAAGTTTCATTTTAATGGTTTTCAGGGCTAGTGAGAACAACAAAATTAGAGGTGTGCCTTGTCATATCATTAAAGAAATGATTTCTGGATGCACTAGAACTTCGAATGGATATGTAACAATTCGATACAGACCGACCGAATATTGGTTTCGGCCAGAGTTTCGGTTTCTATCAGAAATCAACTAATCTTCGACTTCAGCTTTCGTGAGAAGTCCGGTCGCGTTCGGAATGGATTGAGTCAACAATAGTTTCAAGGGGCGCCGTTTACCTACTAAGAGAAATTGTCATCGCGCGTAAAAACTGGGATGTATTCTTGTTAATCACAATATAATGTAATCATTTCTGATGGTGATATTCTTATTCTAAGTTAATAACAGTTTAATTTACTCAATATTTTACTGAATGGAAAGGGCTATCGTGTGTTATGCTGTAAGATTTTATTAGTGAGTTTCTCTGAAAGCGGACGATTTTCTTTAGTAACCAATATTGGTTTACAGAACTTCGCTCATGTGGTACACCGCTTTACCGGTTCAGTTTGCGTAAATTTATAAAATAACATGCATACTGTTAGTCGGAACTGTGATGTTTTTCGAACTGCTTTCCGCGGCGCTGATTGACGTTGGTTTACTGACTGTGACTAAAATGCATTACGTAATTAGGAACAAAAAAGAGGAGATATGTCAGGTTGTCCGTCGATTGCAAAAACGGAAATGAAGATGGCTGTATGAAGCTAGCGCTCCTAAGAAAGGAAACTAGCAAATATTCCCTTCCGTGTATTTTGTGCTGGGGTGTGATGTCATTTGTCATGTACAGGCTACAGCATTTCGTAGTTTATCTACTTGGTACGTTTGTAGTACAACTAAAGAGTATCTTCCTATAAGAAGATACGCAGGACAGTAGCGTTTTTAGTATGTTGTGGAATTTTTTTGTAGCTGTATCTGGTTCAGTTTACTTATTCTATGACTTACTTTCATTTTATACGTATAAAATGTCAACGAAGAGAAAAGAATCGAATTTGGAAGTACTTTAATGAAAGTACCACCGATTTATCTGAAGCCATTTGCACAGTTTGCAACAAAACACTTTCGTTGGACAGCCATGAACACAAAAGACAAACACTGCATGGATTTAAGCGACATTTATCAAAATTTCTTGGCTCAGAATATAAAAAGGTTTTAAAATGTCGGACATAATACGACCACTTGAAAAATGAAACCAAACCAAAGCGGATGGATTCGATAGTCGTCTTGAGTACCGGTACCGAGAAGCATGAAAAACCCAATCTAATTAAGTCAACCAAACAGTTTGGCCACTAAATCTCCACAATGCCCAGACGATTATGAAAATACGGAAAGAATACACAAATTGATATAAATTGTAGTTCAATGGATTTCTCTCTTCATCCTCTAATATATCGGAAACTTTTATTTTACCTTGATCGGATAACTTGTTACAGAGATGTAAAAAACTAGTGATTTGGGGTATAAGGTAAATTTAGGGAAATTTTAACTTAATTATGTAAATTCCGGTTTCGGCCAAAAATAGAAGAGGAGCCGAATATTCGAATACGGTTTCGACCGCAAATAAATTTCGGTCGGACACTACAATTTGAGACTTTATTTCTATGAATGCATACTAAATATCAACTTATTTTAAAACCTCAATATTTTGACTCAAAAACTAATTTAAATAGACGTTTTCATGTCAGTTTCTCTGACATACCTTTCTTTTCCTCACAATAAAAATATAAATAATGTTTCTGTTAGGTACTTACAGGGCAAACTTCCAAATATCTGCGCTGCAATGTTACATTATTCCCTACAGTTGGCGTACTACTGCACTGAACAGGAGTTCGCTGTTCCTCTCCTCATTCCAGCCGTTGGCATATTATTTTGACAACTGGGAAATCCATGACTTGTGATTCATCCGCGTTTGTTGGTCCACCGCAGTATTCGCACACCTGGGAGTGAGAGCTCTTCGGTCGGTTAATCGTGAGTTTTCATCGTGAAATTTCACGAGAACACATTGAATCAGTTATTATAACAGTACAGTAAATGCACAAGAGTCTTAAAAACATTCGACGTGCAATACGTTTCCCTTAATCATCACTGTACTTTATAACTATAACGTCACCGCAGGTTTCCGATAATGGCCACGGGAGGCCAATTGCAGTAACATAGTGGCTGCGTAATAAACAGAAGTCTGATTTGCTTAGAACAACTTCCTTTCTTGTTGTGAAGCTGTGATACTCTGCTGGTGTCAACTGTGCTCCAACATCGTTTCCAGTAAGTCTCTCAATTGTTTATTTTTCGTAGTTAGATTTTTGGTCTTGTGTCTGTGCATGCTCACGAGCCTAGAACACACACGCAACACACCTATAGTTTGCTTTGTTGTGCTTTTCAATTAAATCTAACAATACACTTCAAGGAGTATTGATGCGTGTTTCGAAATCTTAGTTCAGTGCAAATAATTATGAAATCAGCATGGATTATTCTGCTTTCTTAATGAAAAGAGAAAGAAAGAGAGAGAGAGAGAGAGAGAGAGAGAGAGAGAGAGAGAGAGAGAGAGAGAGGCTAGAAAAGAAGTCAAATAATTGTGAAAAAGCCATACTTCCGGTCCCCAGTTAAAACACTCGTTCACTATGTTTACATGCGGCATCTTCCGGAATACGAAAATCAAATTTTTGAAACCGTTTTTCGCTCTCGCGTTAACATGTGAAGGCCTGAAGCGGATTTTCTAGCACAGTAAAACATTGCGCCTGGAAAACAGCTGTTACAGTTTGTGATTTAGTCAGTAGAATCGTAGTTTATCTTCAATTAGACGAGGTGTAAACAGCTTCAGTGTAATATCTCTACTTACCCTTTACTGTACAAAAAGCCACTCCGTCCATATTAGCCGAAAATTTGTAGAAACAAACGAAACCTAATAGCCGAAACACGTTACAAAACCGGTAGCGTTTACATGGGAGCGAAAATAGAAAAGCGGCAACCAGAAGCGGATTTCCAGAATCGATTTTGAAGTGTTTAGAAGACCAGCCAGAAGCGGTACTGGGAAATCGGTTTACGAAATCCAGTTTTGGGAGCCCCATGCAAACGATGTGATTTACCAGGCAAACGGTAATAAAAAGAAGCCAGACTTAGCTCTAAGAAAGCTTTTTAGTGTTGTCCACGCGTACGCGCCTAATTTTAGAAATTTCAAGATTGGGGCTCGCAGTACGCAAACAGGTAATCATTTTTCCCCTTGCTTCGGGTTGCCATATCAGCTGAGACCTCGTCAGAACACTGAGATGGGGGTCTAGAAACGAAATAAAAATTTATTAAACAAAATTACTTTTTAATTAGAACATAATGAAATGGAACTTGTAGGGGCAGAAGTAGTTGGTATATCGCATTTTTCAGATGATTTCACCTTTTTCAGAAAGTTTTTTTCCTTAGTTACATATTTATAAAACTCCATATGAACGTGAGCTTGCAGTGAAGTCTACTGGGCCGACATCAGAGAAAATGCTTTCTCCACAGTGGTGTTGAGTGTGGGAATGGAAAGCAAAAACTAGCATAATTTTAGCAGTTGGCATTTTCGTTCTGGATTTTCGGTTTCTTTAAGAAATTAAATATTCCTGGAAACAATTGTCGGCTGAAATCTTCACACCATTTTTAGCCAGGTAAGTTGTTGTGGTCTTCAGTCCTGAGACTGGTTTGGTGCAGCTCTCCATGCTACTCTATCCTGTGCAAGCTTCTTCATCTCCCAGTACCTACTGCAACCTACATCCTTCTGAATCTGCTTAGTGTATTCATCTCTCGGTCTCCCTCTACGATTTTTACCCTCCACGCTGCCCTCCAATGCTAAATTTGTGATCCCTTGATGCCTCAAAACATGTCCTACCAACCGATCACTTCTTCTAGTCAAGTTGTGCCACAAACTTCTCTTCTCCCCAATCCTATTCAATACCTCCTCATTAGTTACGTGATCTACCCACCTAATTTTCAGCACTCTTCTGTAGCACTACATTTGGAAAGCTTCTACTCTCTTCTTGTCCAAACCAGTTATCGTCCATGTTTCACTTCCATACATGGCTACACTCCACACAAATACTTTCAGAAACGACTTCCTGACACTTAAATCTATACTCGATGTTAACAAATTTCGCTTCTTCAGAAACGCTTTCCTTCCCATTGCCAGTCAACATTTTATATCCTCTCTACTTCGACCATCATCAGTTATTTTACTCCCTAAATACAAAACTCCATTACTACTTTAAGTGTCTCATTTCCTAATCTAATTCCCTCAGCATCACCCGATGTAATTTGACTACATTCCATTATCATCGTTTTGCTTTTGTTGATGTTCATCTTATAGCCTCCTTTCAAGACACTATCCATTCCATTCAACTGCTGTTCCAAGTCCTTTGCTGTCTCTGACAGAATTACAATGTCATCGGCGAACCTCGAAGTTTTTATTTCTTCTCCGTGGATTTTAATACCTACTCCGAATTTTTCTTTTGTTTCCTTTACTGCTTGCTCAATATACAGATTGAATAACATCGGGGAGAGGCTACAACCCTGTCTCACTCCCTTCCCAACCACTGCCTCCCTTTCATGCCCCTCGACTCTTATAACTGCCATCTGGTTTCTGTACAAATTGTAAATAGCCTTTCGCTCCCCGTATTTTACCCCTGCCACCTTTAGAATGTGAAAGAGAGTATTCCAGTCAACATTGTCAAAAGCTTTCTCTAAGTCTACAAATGCTAGAAACGTAGGTTTGCCATTTCTTAATCTTTCTTCGAAGATAAGTCGTAAAGTTAGTATTGCCTCACGTGTTCCAACATTTCTACGGAATCCAAACTGATCTTCCCCGAGGTCCGCTTCTACCAGTTTTTCCATTCGTCTGTAAAGAATTCGTGTTAGTATTTTGCAGCTGTGACTTATTAAACTGATAGTTCGGTAATTTTCACATCTGTCAACACCTGCTTTCTTTGGGATTGGAATTATTATATTCTTCTTGAAGTCTGAGGGTATTTCACCTGTGTCATACATCTTGCTCGCCAGATGGTAGAGTTTTGTCAGGACTGGCTCTCCCAAGGCCGTCAGTAGTTCTAATGGAATGTTGTCTACTCCCGGGGCCTTGTTTCGACTCAGGTCTTTCAGTGCTCTGTCAAACTCTTCACGCAGTATCTTATCTCCCATTTCATCTTCATCTACATCCTCTTCCATTTCCATAATATTGTCCTCAAGCACATCACCCTTGTATAAACCCTCTATATACTCCCTCCACCTTTCTGCCTTCCCTTCTTTGCTTAGAACTGGGTTGCCATATGAGCTCTTGATATTCATACAAGTGGTTCTCTTCTCTCCAAAGGTCTCTTTAATTTTCCTGTAGGCAGTATCTATCTTACCCCTAGTGAGGCAAGCCTCTACATCCTTACATTTGTCCTCTAGCCATCCCTGCTTAGCCATTTTGCACTTCCTGTCGATCTCATTTTTGAGACGTTTGTATTCCTTTATGCCTGCTTCATTTACTGCGTTTTTATATTTTCTCCTTTCATCTATTAAGTTCAATATTTCTTCTGTTACCCAGGGATTTCTATTAGCCCTCGTCTTTTTACCTACTTGACCGTCTGCTGCTTTCACTACTTCATCCCTCAGAGCTACCCGTTCTTCTTCTACTGTATTTCTTTCCCCTATTCCTGTCAATTGTTCCCTTATGCTCTCCCTGAAACTCTCTACAACCTCTCGTTCTTTCAGTTTATCCAGGTCCCAGCTCCTTAAATTCCCACCTTTTTGCAATTTCTTCAGTTTCAATCTGCAGTTCATAACCAAGGGATTGTGGTCAGAATCCATATCTGTCCCTGGAAATGTCTTACAATTTAAAACCTGGTTCCTAAATCTCTGTCTTAACATTATATGATCTGATACCTTTTAGTATCTCCAGGATTCTTCCAGGTATACAACCTTCTTTTATGATTCTTGAACCAAGTGTTAGCTATGATTAAGTTATGCTCTGTGCAAAATTCTACAAGGCGGCTTCCTCTTTCATTTCTTCCCCCCAATCCATATTCACCTACTATGTTTCCTTCTCTCCCTTTTCCTACTGACGAATTCCAGTCACCCATGACTATTAAATTTTCGTCTCCCTTCACTACCTGAATAATTTCTTTTATCTCGTCATACATTTCATCAATTTCTTCATCATCTGCAGAGCTAGTTGGCATATAAACTTGTACTACTGTAGTAGGCATGGGCTTTGTGTCTATCTTGACCACAATAAAGCGTTCACTATGCTATTTGTAGTAGCTAACCCGAACTCCTATTTTTTTATTCATTATTAAACCTACTCCTGCATTACCTCTATTTGATTTTGTATTTATAACCCTGTAATCACCTGACCAAAAGTCTTGTTCCTCCTGCCACCGAACTTCACTAATTTCCACTACATTTAACTTTAACCTATCCATTTCCCTTTTTAAATTTTCTAACCTACCTGCCCGATTAAGGGATCTGACATTCCACGCTCCGATCCGTAGAACGCTAGTTTTCTTTCTCCTGATAACGACGTCCTCTTGAGTAGTCCCCGCCCGGAGATCCGAATGGGGGATTATTTTACCTCCGGAATATTTTACCCAAGAGGACGCCATCATCATTTAATCATACAGTAAAGCTGCATGTCCTCGGGAAAAATTACGACTGTAGTTTCCCCTTGCTTTCAGCCGTTCGCAGTACCAGCACAGCAAGGCCGTTTTGGTTAATGTTACAAGGCCAGATCAGTCAATCATCCAGATTGTTGCCCCTGCAACTACTGAAAAGGCTGCTGCCCCTCTTCAGGAACCCCATGTTTGTCTGGCCTCTCAACAGATACCCCTCCGTTGTGTTTGCACCTACGGTACGGCCATCTGTATCGCTGAGGCACGCAAGCCTCCCCACCAACGACAAGGTCCATGGTTCATGGGGGGGTATATAATAGTGTTTTCAATTGTTTACATAAATAAAATTAACTGAAGCTGCATTTACATGTCGCGATAAAACATGGCGTTACTTGACTATTTTCGCCAAGCTCGTAACAGTATTTTGCAAAATCGAGACAAAATTGGGTCTTGTTGGGATGGTGAGACAAGAAGATCCATAACGGTAACTGTGCCGATATATCGGGGCGGGTGGCAGCCCTACCCTTGCTCCACTTCAAGAGTAACAGGAAAGAGAACCACTATTGTGCTGCAAAGTACCCACTGCCAAATATTTTACAGTGGTTTGCGATCTGTGAACGTACGTATATTCTAATGCTTTAGGACATAGATCCCTACGTATTGATTACTTTGGTTGTAGCTCATGACACTCGAAACTAACTTTCAGATGTGCTCAATAATGTTCATGTGTGGGGAGTTTGGTGGCCAGTGAAAGAGTTTAAACTCAGAAGTGTGTTCCCAGCGCCACTCCGTAGCAATTCTGGATGTGTGGGTGTCGCATTGTCCTGTTGGAATTGCCCAAACCGTCGAAATGCGCAATGGACATGAATGGATGTAAGTGATCAGACAGGACGCTTGCTTACGTGTCACCTGTCAGAGTCGTATCTAGACGTATCAGGGGTCCAATATCATCCCAACTGCACATGCCCCACACCATTATGGAGCCTCTACCAGCTTGAACAGTCCCCTGCTGACATGCAAAGTCCTTTGATTCATGAGGTCGTCTCCACACCCGTAAATATCCATCCGCTCGATACAATTTGAATCGAGACTCGTCCGACAAGGCAACATGTTTCCAGTTATCAACAGTCCAACGTCGGTGTTGACGGGCCCAGGCGAGGCGTAAAGCTTTGTGTCGTGCAGTCATAAAGGGCACACGAGTGGAGCTTTAGCTCCGAGAGCCCATGTCGATGATGTTCCGTTGAATGGTTCGCACGCTGACACTTGTTGATGGCCCAGCATTGAAATCAATAGCCATTTGCGGAAGGGTTGCACTTGTCACGTTGAACGATTTTCTTCAGTCGTCGTTGGTCCCGTTCTTGCAGGGTCTTATTCCAGCCGTAGCGATGCCGGAGATTTCATGTTTTGCCGGATTCCTGATATTCACGGTACACTCGTGAAATCGTCGTACGGTAAAACCCCACTTCATTGCTACCTCGGAGATGATGTGTCCCATCGCTCGTGTGTCGACTATAACACCATGTCCACACTCAAATCTTGATGAAAATGGTTGAAACAGCTCTGAGCACCATGGGACTTAACATATGTCATCAGTCCCCTACAACTTAGAACTACTTAAACCTAACTAACCTAAGGACATCACACACATCCATGCCCGAGGCAGGATTCGAACCTGCGACCGCAGCAGTCGCGCGGTTCCGGACTGAAGTGCCTAGAACCGTTCGGCCACCGCAGCCGGCTCAAATCTTGATAACTTGCCATTGTAGCAGTAGTAAGAGGTCTAATAACTGCGCCTACATAGGCGTTGTCGACCGCAGCGCCGTATTCTGCCTGTTTACGTCTCTCGGTATTTGAATACGCATCCCGTACCAGTTTCTTTGACGCTTCAGTAAAGATTGGCATCCTTCATTGTTAGCTTCTAGGTCCATCTACCAACTTTTTCCCTTGAAACATTGACAAGTAATACGCCTTTGTACTTATTCTTCACTTTTGTAACAACCTTTTCACCATGCTTGTCTACGAAGAAGTGCTGAAGACATAAACGAATATCGAATTCATCGTTTATGCTCCGGGAACTTTCTGAGAGCAGAACGCAGACGAATAAATGGAGATAATATTTCTGAAGTTGATACCCCAGATAATGAAAAGAGTATGGGAGAAAAAAATCATCAGCATCATGAGTCGGCGAAAATGGCCTGAAGGTGGAAGAAACCGACCGTATGAAGAAGTAGAGAGAACACAGAAATAATAAATGAAAAGAACTGACGCCTCAGAAAAATAGTAGTGTGTGAGGATTGCTGGATGACAGGCAGTTTGTTTTCGGAGTAGGTGTGATACGCACTGAACACTGCGGTTACTACGCTAATCACAGATGCGAATCGAACTGTAGGACTACTACTACTACTACTACTACTACTACTACTACTACTACTACTACATGTTAATTCCGTGCACTTTAGTGCATCATCTGTGCGCAATTAACAGTATCGCTTCTTCTTGTTCATCCTTATCTAGGTCAGAAGGATACCACAGCACACGAAAAAAAAACCCTTGTGAAAAACGAATACGCATGTACGATTCGGGAACGAAGCTATTATTCGTGTTTCTGGAAAACGCTCTCCATTGTTGTATGGGTAACTGTCTTTGTGATGTGTTGACTCCTGCTTTGTTTTGTACGTAATTCTGTTTCTTCTCTTATCAAGGTGTAAAAAAAAGTTTCTTCCATATGTGTAACGACTCAGTTTTCCCAGCGCCAAATTACAAAGACACATATTTTCTGAATAGCGCGCTGAGCTGCATCAAAGCAGTCTTCGGAATGAAGAACAGAAAAGCTACTGCTGCTGCTGCTACTACTACTACAACTAACAGATGATGTGCAAAATATCTTCCTCCATTCTCACGGTTCGAGCTTCAGTTGTTTCGTGCCTGTCGTGCTGCCTAGTTATGACAGGTAATTACAGGATGGGCATATTGTTTATTCCGCTAATTCACGAAGCCACTTATTAACGTCAGCCATTCATACTGTCATAACGTCGCGGCCATTAGTCTTGTGCTACGGAATTCGACAAATTGTAACAGAGGTCACCCTAGCATGGCGCTTTCAAATCCTGAAAAACATCTCGTACAGGATTCAGACACTAGAACAACACACAAAGCTAAGTAGGGTTTCGATACCAGTGAAGAATGCCTGCACTCTTAATCTTGTCTCTCTGGCACACAGTACGGAGTTGTTCCGAGTTTTCTACGTAAATTGAAATAGCTGGACACTGAAAACAAACACTCCTACAGACGTTCGGCACGTTAAACAATTTATGTGTCGGACTTTGATCAGTTATTGTCACTGTGACACTTATCAAACGATCTTAATACTCAGATGCCAGTAACACTTTGACCAATTAAGCAGGGTGAATGTTGCCATTCCTTCAATACATGAGATAGAAGTACTGTAGTACCCTCACTTCCTTCAAAGAGAGCCCTAGATCCAACCACCGAACAGGGTAGCTGTTAGAATTACGCAGGTGAAGAGAGAAAGCAAAAACAAAACATCTGAAGTTTGCACGGAAGCGAATTCTGTTTATTTGCTTCTGCTACGCCTCGTGAAAACCGTCTCTTTCACTTAACACTAATTTCAGCCGGCTAATGACTCCTCTGGCTAATGACCACGTGCGACTTCGATAAACCGCAACATTTACTTAAGAAAACTGCAATACTTGCGTAACAAGCCGCAAAATGACTCGTCACAATTCCACGCCAGCACACAGGAATGTGCTTTCCGTTCTGGCAGAATAACTTCATCGCTAGCTGCAATGTTTGTTAATGTAAAGAATACTGAGTTGCAGCTTGGCTCGGATTCCACGACTGCAGGTACCCCTACAACTGCCTGGATAAGGAGATTCAAAGTTCGGAAGAAGACAACGACATAATACCTCCAACAGCATCATGGATAGTAGAGCACGTGGCGTTCAAACTAACCTTCGAACTGATGACGGCTTTGTCTTATGGATAACTACCTCCCGAATCCAGAAATATGAAACACACTGATATATCACACCTGGCCCACAGGATTCACGACTTTCCCACCTACACACTACATGACTGCCGGCCGACTCTACGGAGACTGATTTTCTGCCTACCAAAGTTTTTTTTTTTTTTTTTTAACAATACTGTCCCCTTCGATCGAGTTCCCTTCCAGCGGCTACACACCGGAAGGGTTGTTCTTCCCAGTCTTGGTAACAGCGCTTAACCTCATAGGCCATAGGGCCTTTAACATGTTGGTCACTTCTTCTGAATGTTCTCCAGTCCCAAAACTACGTCCTTTTAAGACTTTTTTTTAATTTTGGAAAAGGAAAAAAGTCACACGGACTCAGATCAGGCGAATAGGTGGGCTGTGGAACAACAGCAATGCCTTTCGAGGTCAAAAATTCAGTGAGGTAAGTGGCCGTGTGGCATGCGGCGTAGAGGCAATGCAGTATCCACTTCTCTGCAATGTCCGGTCTCGCTCGCTTAACCTTTTTCCTGGGCCTTTCAAGGGCACATTTATAAAACACTTGGTTGACAAATTGACTGGAGAAGTAATCTCACAAGAGCACGCCCAAGCTCGACGTTTTCGTCGATTTTTCGAGTCGAAGGTTGAAACACGTATGTAACGCAGCAGCGATGGCGAGGCATTGTAGCATCTGTGACCAGAGAGTATGCGCTTGACCGCGCGAGTGTTGCGAGCGGTTCTCAGTCAGTAGTAGTCTTTGCGAGTTAGTTGTCGCTATGCAGAGTAGCAGTCAGTCAGTCGTTGCGAGTCTGTAGCTCTGTCTAGTTGAGAGCAGTACTCAGTCTGTAGTCGTCATGCAGAGCGGTCGGTCAGTAGTAGCAGCCCAGTGCGGTTGTGTGATGTAGGCGGTCGGCAACAATGGTCAAGATGAGGAATAAGGTATACTGTTAATTAATATAATCATTAGATAATGAAAAATTTTATTTATTGTAATTATTCTCCAACAAGTCTCTCAATAATAATTTTTTATTTCAAAAGCATTTTCTCAAAAGTTTAATTTTTTTGAACTAAAGATCTCGTTGCACTTCCCATTTCATTCCACTTCTTTTTGAAGAAAAATTTCACTAGAATTACAAAAAAAAAAAAAAAAGGAGAATATTATTATTTGCAATGTAGTTCCTCCAAGTGGTGCGCAACAACAAGAGCAGATATGTGACATCCATTTATTCTGAGGTAAGACTTTAATTCTGATTGTTTTTACACAGGGCCAAAGACCGATATTTCGGTTTAATTGAATTTTCTTGTCACTGAATGGACTTTAATTTTTTGAAGGATTTATAATTGAGTCAGATTGCGAATTTCACATTTGTTGCCATTGTCAGTACATTTGATTGTGGGCAGGTTACGCATAGAGCCATGTCAATCAGCATTTCTAATTAGTATCGTTATTTTCTTTTAAAATTTTTGTGGGGAGGTTACACTCGGCTCCCATTTGTATTGAGTATTGTCATTACATTTCTTATAAAATTACGGTGGGGAGGTTACACTTGGCGACACCCAGTCCAGGATCGTATTTCGTTGAGAGTCTTTTGAGCGACAGTCAGATATCTGCTCTTATTTGCTTAGATAATTAGGATTTGGCGCAACGCTTTTAATAATATTGTGACTTTCTTTCTACAGGTCAACGGCAATTTGCTGCTTTGTTGTATTTGTGTGTTGCTTTTGCATTGTGCTTATTTGTTTTGTGAAAAATTTTGACTATTGTAAAAATGCCGCGAAAGACTGTGAATAGTGTATCGCGAAGTATTGTGAATGAAATTACCGACTTAAACAACGTGACCGATAGTAATTGTGATACGCAACGTAATGATGACAATCCTGCGTTCACTAACAATCAGTGCATTCCAACCACTAATAATGACTTTCACCTTAATGATGAACAAACGAACTCAATTGTCTCGTCTGTTAACTTGACGACAATTGATGACGCAGAATGCTCTATGGTAATGAGCGCTGCAGAGCTTAACACACCCGATTTGGAAAATTCAAGTAACGTACAGGCAAATTTGTCTAAAGAAAGTGATCAGGATACACAAAGTACGACGGATTTATTTAATTCCGGAACAGTGTCTGACAATGTACATCCGACTGATAAACGTTTTTGTAAATTACAGAATGACCAAATGGTCACACAAAACGCGACAATTGTAGATACACCATCAAACAGTAGTGAGAATAAAGTAGGTAATGTTACTTTGGAACAATTTATGACAATAATGCTACAGTCTAAGAACAAAAATGACGAAAATTTCAAACACTTAAATGAAAAACTTGACAATAATGACAAAAAACAAGACAAACTCAATGAACAGGTCAAACAACTTAGGGAAGATAACAAACACTTAAATGAAAAACTTGACAATAATGACGAAAATTTCAAACAACTTAGGGAAGATAACAGACAGCTTAGTGAACAAATTAGAGACGTTGCCGCGCAGTGCCATGACACTAAGGAACAATTGCGCGTGGAAATTGAGGCTTGTTCTCAAAAAAATAGCGAAGAAATTAAGTCTGTTGCGCAAGAATTAAGAGAAATGCAAACAGCCGCAACAGAAACACTCAGAGACGAAATTAGCGGAGTCGCTAAACAATGCTCTGAAAAAGCTGCACAATTACGGGACGAGTTTAAAGCAATGACGGTAGAACTTTCGCGCACTATGGACGCAAAGATAGACGCGAAATTCGAACAGCAGAACACTCAGATTAACGAGCGCTTTAGTCAGCACATACAGAACAGTGATACGCGTTTCCGCAGATTTATTCAAGATCAAAACAAAGTAAAACGACAAGTCATGGAAACAATCACTGCACAGAGACAAGAGGACAAACGTAAAATATTCGCGAAAGCGAAGACGTATGTAGACAATAATATTACTACAGTGTCCGACAAAATTAATACCATAGAACAATTGAACGCGGAATTACGGGATGAAATTTCTGATCTTAAAGCAAAAACGGATACACACACAGTAAATATTCAAACAGTGACAGATAGATTCGAACAACTAGATCTAACACAGGATTGCGATGTCATCAAAGCTGATGTTAAAAAACTGAGCGAAACTACGCGCAAGTTGCAAAAACAGATTAATGCGTCTGATTCTAAAACCGATGATCAGGTTAAAATACTGACTGAAAAATGTGATGAATTGGCCAGTCGTATTGATGCTATCGAAAATACTAATGACAATAAATCAGACGATACTGCACCGGTTTCATTTATCCAAACGCCTGAATTTCAAAATTTACAGCTGACAATTAATGAAATCGATTCATCTAACAACACGTTACGTAGGAAGTTATCAAATTTACAACAAGAAGTAACAGAAATAAAAAACACTTCTGTTAATAATACACAACAGACGCCACTTTATGAACATGTGTCAGAGTCACGCAGCGTGTATAATGTGAGCAATTTACAGCAACTACGCGACTTAAAATCCGAAAAGCCATGCGAATTAAAATCTGAAAAGCTACGCAACTTGAAAACCGAAATGACAGAGACGAACAGATTCACACACAAACCCGAACGTGTTCTCAAATTCAGTGACGAGAACGTTGATAATAAGCAGTTTGCATTTGTAAGAAAATGTAAGGAATTTAATAATGGCAGAACACAGATACACGATTTGCACTGTATACGACAATTTATTTTTGTACTTTCACCGCTATTATCTGTAATGGAGAAACTAGCTTTGAACCTGAAGCGACAAATTGCTATTGTATTTACAACAGCATTGCCTGTAATGAAGAAATTTGAATTAGCACGAATACAACAATTTGCCTTTGAATTTTTACCGCTATTGCGTGCAACGCAAAAGCTAAAATTTATTTGCAGTGCGTAATGACCTCAGGGGATTCATTACGCTTTAATGAATATGTGCCGTAGCGAGCATAGGGCCCCGAGCTGTAGTAGTGCTGTTTCATCTTTAGTTTTCTGCACTGCTGCCTTCTCTTCTACTATCCTTTATATCTATCCAAACTGCTCTTTAACTATTGCTCTACCTATAATTAAGAAAAATGACAAAGAAAACCTGATATGACAAATCTTTTACCGAATGTGACAATTTTCAGTAGGCACTCCCGTAATGACAACTACCGCCGTAATTTTAATTACAGATAAAATCGTAATCATCAGTATGTGTAAAAGTAAAATTAACAGCAAACGCATTTTTTTGGTAACAATAGATGTTTTTCACCACAATAGCATGAAAGTCAACCGCTTAGCATACGTAACCAACAATGCAGTCTACAAGGTCAACCAAACTTTAATGTTTCGCCGCGTGCACGTATAGTCCCAGCCCCAACAAATAGTAACGCATGGCAGCAAAGAAATAACTACGTACAGACAACACACTATTTCAACTCGCATTGCAATGCGCCGTATAGAAATTACTATCATGACAGACGTAAAAATGATGAGCACAATTTTCAGCGTACATTTAATAACAGTCGATCTTTTCAGCAGCAAGAACATTAGCAACAACACATTGTCATGAATGATCCAGACAATAGGTGTCATCCATAGCGTAACACGTCAGTATGAAATAACAGAACAGTTCATATAGTGGATATGCCACAACATTCTCCCGTAAATAATAACACGTACGATAGATTTTTAACCAGATACAGCACAGATTGCATATTACAGTAACGCAAACATTACTTTTGACACGCAGAATTTTGCTCATGAGAATGTTATTTGAAAAATGCTTTGTTGAATGCACCACTTTTATCGCACCCAGACCTTACTAGAAATTTTTCCATTGCTACCGACAGTTCCAACACCGCTTTAGGCGTACACATTTTCCAGGAAGTAGAAGAAGATGGTTCTATAGTAATTAAAAACATTGCATTTGCAAGTCGCATTCTGTCACCTGCTGAGCGAAATTATTCTGTTACAGAACTTGAAACATTATGTGTTGTATGGGCTTTCACGAGATTTAGGCATTTTCTTTATGGCAGACATACCACCGTTTACACAGACCATAGAGCTATACAATTTTTTGCTTTCAGCTAAATTTACTCACGACAGATTAAGTAGATGGAAACTATATTTACAAGAAGTTAATTTTACGATTGTTCATATTCCCGGCACACAAAATGTTATAGCAGACGCACTATCGCGTTCTCTCAGTAACAATCAGCAAGACGTAGCAACCAACTTCTGCAAAGCAAATTTCAGTGTCATGTACATTCAGCAAGTTGCATTTGAAAACTTTATTTCATCGTCATTACAGGACATAGCACAAGAGCAAAATAAAGACAATGTTTGGAAAGAAATTAAACACCTTTGGCTAGATAAGAATAATGTTACGATTAGAAACCACTACACTGTGCGCAATGACATTCTGTTTCGCCGCTCTCATCCTGACAGCAACATTTGGTTATTATGCATTCCTGACGAACTGGTTAACAAACTAATTTGGTACACTCATTTAAGTTACGCACATTACGGAGCACGAAAATGTTTTCTTATACTGAGACAGAACGGTTATTTTACCAACATGGAAAAACGTATACGACGAGTTTTAGCGTCTTGTAAAATTTGCCAGAAAACTAAATCAGACACCACTTCACATATTCCTCCTTTATATCCCATTATACCTGTTAAATTAAGACATATGGCCGCAGTAGATATTTTTGGTCCGATTCCGAGAACTAACAGAGGTTTTTGCTACATTTTTGTCGCTGTTGAGCTCACTTCAAAATTTGTTACTTTCACTCCGTTACGCAAAGCTACTGCTAAAACTGTTTCGAAAGCATTTGTAAAACATTTTCTATTTCATGTAGGGCATGTAATGAAAGTAATTTCTGATAATGGATCACAATTTCGTAGTAGTGTATGGACACGCATGTTACGAGCTAGAAACATTTCTCCGATCTATATATCCAAGTACCACGCTTCTTCGAACCCTTGTGAAAGATTAATGAAGGAAATTGGTAAGCTGTGCAGAATATACTGCCACAAAAGACATATTGATTGGGATACACACATACTCTCATTCCAAGATGTAATTAATTCCATTCCAAATGAATCCACTATGCTATCTCCGACTGTTATACTGAAAAACGTTGAACCACCGAACAAAATTAAAGAATTAATAGAATTCCCCAAAAATCGTCGCCTACGACACCACGAAATAATTGACATTGCGCTGAACAACATCAAACGTGCCGCAGAGCGCCGGAGAAGACAGCAAAAACAGGTTTGTACACGCCGCGACTTTCACGTTGGACAGAAGATATTAGTACGTACACACTATTTATCCAGCAAATTAAAAGGTAAGTGCAGTAAATTTGAACTTCTATACGCAGGTCCGTATCGGATTCGCAGTATCCCTCACCCCAATGTTGTACACGTCGAAACTTTGAGAACCAGAAAATCGAAAGGCAATCACCATATCTCAAACATTAAACCGTTTATTGAGTGAAACCACTGTATGATTCAACACACTATGATGCCATTTACTAATGCAATTAATTCACCTGACTAATTATTGATGATTATCGTATTTTTTTTCTTGGCAAGTGCCCGGCAAGGTAAGGTTAGCAGGTCGCTTTTCTTGTCGTTACACATCAGACCGTGCACATTTTCCATTTTTTTGTGTATATGACTGTACTCCAGTTTTGTTTGTATGCACTATGAAATAGTTAAGATATAACGCACACCAGTCGACTTTGACATTTTTTTTTGCCTTATGACATCTCAACATCGTGACTGTTTCACATTTTTTTTTGCTACTGCATTGTATTATTCTGTGTACATTTTTTCGCATCCGAACACTGTCAATGTCTTGGACATATTACGTTTTCTGTCATGTTATGCTGTATGGTTAATTGTGTCACCATAAACCAGTCATTATTTAGTGGGTATAGGATTTAAATGCAAGACATTAATCTTTGTTCATCAATTTCAGAAAGGAATGATGATTCTAAGAAATAAATTTAACATAAATGGGAATTTCACCTACGGAATAAACGAAAGGAGATGCAATAACTTTATGAGGAAGAGTAAATGGATCAGGATTAACAAACATTAACCAGAATATACTATACTCATCGAAGAATAGCAGTCTTAACTAATTTTTTCTTTCAGAATACAAGGTGATTGATGCAGGCTGTCAGACTGAACTACACATCTTAGTTTTAGTGATGAAATATGCTAGAGATAAGGAATAGTTATGTAATGAGTAATGAAGTGATTTTTTGCAGATGATAATGAATACTGATGAATAATGATGAAGGATATGATGTTATGAATAATGAAGTTTTTCTTTACAGGTGATGATAATAGTGAAGTTATGATGATATGGATAATGAAGTTTTTTTTCTTTATGCCACGTAGTTATTTAAGTATTTGTTGCGGTTTGCTTTGACAGCAGGTGTTACATTGCATAGTAGGATGACGGAAAGTTTTGGAAAGGACAGCTATGGAACACATTTTATACACATTTCACTACTTGTTAATTCGAAGTTCACTACTTTTCAGCATAGTGTGCGTTTCTTCTTTCAGGTCAATAATCCATTTTGTATTTTTTTTTCAGGAGAAGTTTTTCATGATACTTACTAAACCTGTTACTTATTATACCTGTTCTAGTACTTGCATTTTTATATTTTTTACCCATTTGTGTTTATCATTTATAAATGTGATCACATGTACTGCCTTGTTACATAATCTTGCTACAGCTGACTCATGACGAATGACGTTACCTATCCTCATTTGCAGCAATAGGTCAAAAGCAAAAAGTATTATGCCTCAGCAATTAATTATCGATCCCAACGCAATGCATTGCTACCAAAAAAAAATGTATTACCAGTCCCACATAATGTCACTAGTTTATGATAATTCTGAATAATACTGATCAACTCTGAATAGCATGTCACTCGAGTAATTACCTCTTAATGAGACTATATTCAAAATAATGCTTTGTCACTAGCAAATAACTGCCACTGTTTATTGTAATGCCTGTGATTACTAATGATTTGACTGTAATTAACTGATTTTTAATAATGACTTTGTAATGATCTGAATAATACTGAATGATGAACTATGTTTTATTCTATTCAATACTTGATGGCCACTGAGTGCCAATAATTAATGTCAATCAACGAAATTGTTATTAATTATGCCATTGATTAGCTCTTGTTTCCAATGTTGATACTTTGTTGTTGGAAATGAATGTGACTGTTTAATAATGCTTTGTAATTAGGAAAAGACTAATGATTCTTAAAAGATTGGAATGACACATAATTAATTAACTATGGTACTGTTTAATAATGCTTTGTAATTAATTAAGGCTAATAATTCTTAGTATATTGAAATGACAAATGATTAATTAATTAACTGTAATTAGACAAATGATTAATTAACGACAAATGATTAATTAACTGTAATTATACAAATGATTAATTAACTGTAATTAGACAAATGATTAATTAATGACAAATGATTAATTAACTGTAATTAGGAGAAGGTTAATGATTCTTAATTATACTCTGTAACTGAAAAGAATGCGATTATTTCATAATATTTTGTAACCAGGAAAAGAAGGCTACTGATTCTATGTAAAACAATTAATGAACATTTTTCTGTAATACTACATACTTGGTACAGAAATGTTCAATAACTGGGCTATGAATGCCACGAACTATCAATGAAGACTGTAATTGTCAATATTATGTGACTTGATGTCCTTCACCTCATAAGCTGACTACCCTGAATTACTGCAATGTCCATTTGTCCTGTTTATCCCAGTGATCATGGAGCACTATATTTGGTTTTGCACTAATTCTACGTTGGTGTGCCTTGTAAGAGTGTGGTGTTGACACGACATGCTGTCCACCACCATGAGCGATGAAGACATTATTATGGTCCCACTGTTTGGTGTACCTAATGTACTGCCAAAATGAAAACATGGAACATTACTACGACAGTTCAGTGTCTTGGCTACACTGATAAATTCTGATGGGAAAAGAACTTCAAGTTGTGTCACTTGGTGTTGTACTACTGTGGAAAGATATGGACTTTCAGAGCAGCTGTGTGCAATCTAAAGTGCTACAACCATGATGCAATCCTTCCCTTTCCTATCCTGATTCTTGTCACATAAAGAAAAAATTTTTTTTTTTTGGTAACATCATTTATGTTCATAGGTTATACATTTTTCGATTCGCTAAAATCCAGTGTGAGTACACTTATGTCACTGGTCGACATGATGTTTGCCATTATGTTTATTTGTTGTGAAAATACTAAAGACATTTTTCAGTGCATGTGCACTTTGGACATAAATTTTTTTTTTTTTGCCATTATGTTTATTTGTTGTGAAAATGCTAAAGACATTTTTCAGTGCATGTACACTTGTCAACATAATATTTTTTGCCAGTCTGTTTATTTGTTCTGAATATGCTAAAGAATTTTTTCAGTGCCTGTGCACTTTGTTATCTGTCAAATAATTTGTATATACTTTTCTGATTTGCTACTATGTTTTGTACTCACATTTTGTCTTTGTCTGATATATTTTGTACTTAGTGCGTGTGCACAACATTTACTTTATGTACTACATCTAATTATTCTTGCCAGTCTGTTTATTTGTTCTGCATATGCTAAAGAATTTTTTCAGTGCCTGTGCACTTTATCTGTCAAAAAGTTTGTATATACTTTTCTGATTTGCTACTATGTTTTGTACTCACATTTTGTCTTTGTCTGATATATTTTGTACTTAGTGCGTGTGCACAACATTTACTTTATGTACTACATCTAATTATTCTTGCCAGTCTGTTTATTTGTTCTGCATATGCTAAAGAATTTTTTCAGTGCCTGTGCACTTTATCTGTCAAAAAGTTTGTATATACTTTTTTCTGATTTGCTACTATGTTTAGTATTCACATTTTGTCCTTGTCTGATATATTTTGTACTTAGTGCGTGTGCACAACATTTAAATATTCTGTAAGTTGTAGGATTTTGTTAATTAAAGAAAAATTTTGCCGCGCTTGGCAAGTCCAAATGACTCACCATCGCTGCCAAATTTTTGCCCCCCGAGTGGAGGGTTACGAAACACGTATGTAACGCAGCAGCGATGGCGAGGCATTGTAGCATCTGTGACCAGAGAGTATGCGCTTGACCGCGCGAGTGTTGCGAGCGGTTCTCAGTCAGTAGTAGTCTTTGCGAGTTAGTTGTCGCTATGCAGAGTAGCAGTCAGTCAGTCGTTGCGAGTCTGTAGCTCTGTCTAGTTGAGAGCAGTACTCAGTCTGTAGTCGTCATGCAGAGCGGTCGGTCAGTAGTAGCAGCCCAGTGCGGTTGTGTGATGTAGGCGGTCGGCAACAATGGTCAAGATGAGGAATAAGGTATACTGTTAATTAATATAATCATTAGATAATGAAAAATTTTATTTATTGTAATTATTCTCCAACAAGTCTCTCAATAATAATTTTTTATTTCAAAAGCATTTTCTCAAAAGTTTAATTTTTTTGAACTAAAGATCTCGTTGCACTTCCCATTTCATTCCACTTCTTTTTGAAGAAAAATTTCACTAGAATTACAAAAAAAAAAAAAGGAGAATATTATTATTTGCAATGTAGTTCCTCCAAGTGGTGCGCAACAACAAGAGCAGATATGTGACATCCATTTATTCTGAGGTAAGACTTTAATTCTGATTGTTTTTACACAGGGCCAAAGACCGATATTTCGGTTTAATTGAATTTTCTTGTCACTGAATGGACTTTAATTTTTTGAAGGATTTATAATTGAGTCAGATTGCGAATTTCACATTTGTTGCCATTGTCAGTACATTTGATTGTGGGCAGGTTACGCATAGAGCCATGTCAATCAGCATTTCTAATTAGTATCGTTATTTTCTTTTAAAATTTTTGTGGGGAGGTTACACTCGGCTCCCATTTGTATTGAGTATTGTCATTACATTTCTTATAAAATGACGGTGGGGAGGTTACAAGGTCTCCCTGCGCGAGTTCATATTCAACGTATTCTCAGCTTCCAAAAATGATTTGTGCCAGCGAAAAACGTATGGTCTTGATAAGGGATGTTCACCGCAGGCCTTTTTCGACTTTTGAAAGGTCAGTCTCGCGGTTTCCCCAAGTTTAACACAAAACTTTATGGCATAACGTTGCTCAAACGTCCGCGTTCGATTTTCGTGACAACAAAAACACAACTTCACTGACGGCGCTCTCAAAAATCACATGATGGCTGTATCGAGCTGAACGTCGGACTGAGCACGTGGACGGGATGAACACACCGGCATGCACAAGAGAACAACACAGAGTTGCCAGATCGCTTGCAATGTGGTCAGTCTCTACTTTTCTCACACCTCGTATTTCGTATGCTACCAGCTATTCACGAAAGGGTTTAGTCCAAAAAGTGTATATGTAACAGAGAAAAGTTAACATGGTGGTTATAATGTATCACTTGTTTTACATCGTCTCCACTCCTCCCACTTTAGTACAATGCACAAGGTGGTCATACAACCACGTGAAACTGCCATAAAAGCCCTCCTTTGAGTTGTTGATCAACTTGCGCGCCAAACTGGTTTGAATGTCGGTTATGCTATCAAACCGCTGATCCTTCATGTGAATTTCTGCACTTACCAGTCTGACAACTGGTGCGTAAAATTCTCAGTACTGCTAAGTACGGTTTGGTGTGTGTGTGTGTGTGTGTGTGTGTGTGTGTGTGTGTGTGTGTGTGTGTATATTCTTCTAAATGGTTCAAATGGCTCTGAGCACTACGGGACTTGACATCTGAGGTCATCAGTCCCCTAGAACTTAGAACTACTTAAACCTAACTAACGTACGGACATCACACACATCCATGCCTGAGGCAGGATTCGAACCTGCGACCGTAGCGGTCGCGCTATATTTCTTCCAGCAAGTTAAATGTTTTGAAATGTTTCACGTCTCAGCAGTTTACCATACAAACCTACTGAAGAACCGCTGTAATAAATTTTACTTCGGCCACTGGTCAAATTTATCACTGGTACTTCCGTACAATTTTTATACCTGTGAACACACCACCGTCTGATGGTGACGTCACCTTTGTTCCGTTTATTTTCGCTGACGTGCGGTGTCTACCTTATCCTTGCGACGGAATCTGCCGAGAACTTGCGTACAGAAACCTGTCTCTCAGAAATTGGCTTTCCCCAGAGGCCAGAACTCAGATACGTTCAACATGTCGGGTGCAACGTCAGCGGGGGAATGGTGCACAATGCCGAGATCGGCGCTGGGTGTGGGAGAGGCGGAGGTGCAGCAACAGGGACATCTGCCGCTACCTCAGGCCGGCCCGCAGGCGGCACGTGCTCGCTGCAGATCGATGCCGCCGCTGCTGCTGCTGCTGCTGCTGCGGCCGCAACCGTTGCGTTACGCAATGGAAAAGCCGCCGACGCTACGCGTGCATCACGCCGACGCACCTGCGAAACCAGAGCGGCTAGTGCTGCGCCGCAACACTCCTCGTTCGGTTGAACATTGTGCGTCGCAGATTAATGGATACAGCCAGAGAGGATTAGAGGCAGTGTAGCGAGTCTTGCTCTTCGGTACGAGTAACGAAGCTTGACATCCAGGCCATAGCGCAAAATCAGGGGAAGGAAATCAGTGCACAGAGCGCGGAAAGGAAAAAGCACTCCGTCTTCAGGCCACAAATGGCCCAGCGGGACCATCCGACCACGTGTCATCCTCAGATGAGGATGCGGATAGGAGGGGCGTGTGGTCAGCACACCGCTCTCCCAGTCGTTATGATGGTGATGGTTTTCTTTGACCGGAGCCGCTACTATTCGGTCGAGTAGCTCCTCAATTGGCATCACGAGGCTGAGTGCACGCCGAAAAATGGGAACAGCGCATGGCGGCCCGGATGGTCACCCATCCAAGTGCCGGCCAAGCCCGACAGCGCTTAACTTCGGTGATCTGACGGGAACCGGTGTATCCACTGCGTCAAGGCCGTTGCCGCGGAAAGGAAGTGTGTCACATATTCACTTTCCGATGAAAAGTACCCGAACACCATTACGTAACGCGGAACTGACCACTAGTTGTTACGAGATGCGCACCTGCCATTATCAGAATAGGCAGCGAGCATCGAGTTGTCAGTAAGGAAGCAGTAACACCAGAGTTCAGTTGTTTCGAACGAGGATGTCACCTCAACAACAGATCTATCAGACACATTTCAACCCTTCTACAGCTGCACAAGTCAACCGATGGCGATGTTACTGTGACGTGGAAGCGCGAAGGAACAACCACGGATAAATGAAGACCGGGAAGACCTCATGCACTGACCGGCAGGGGACGTCGAGCACTGAGGAAGGTAGATGTGAAAAATCCCAAGTAATCAGCGGAAGGCGTCAGTAACTGCGTTACAAAGTGCTACCAACGGTCGACCAAGCGCGATGAGAGTGTTGGGAGTTAAAAAGAATTAGGTTGGTTGGTTGGTTGGTTTAGAGGGCGGGAGAAGGGGCCAAACTACGAGGTCATCGGTCCTTTGGTCCTAATAAAACAATGCCACAAGTGTGAGAATAAAACGGACGAAACATATAAAACAAAAAGGAAAGAAAGGAAAAGCCACAAGAATGAAGGGAAGGCAATGAACACTAAAAAGAACAAAAGTGGACAAGAAAACAATAGAGACGCTAGAAACTGAAGAGAGTAAAACATGAAAGCAGATTACAGTGGCTGCCTAACCACAAGAATAAAAAGGGAAAGCTAGCCACTCTGCATCACATTAAAACCTCCACCCTAAAAGCACTAGGGTGGTGGACACAGAGGGACTAAGGACATGCGCTAAAACCTACATAGAAGTATAAAACCACTTTCACGGATAAAACATAAAACTAAAGCTGCTGTGCAGGCATTGTCGCCAACACCGAAGGCAGTGTGCTGGGAAAGTTTAAAGTCTGCCGCAGAGTGGGTAAAAGTGGGTAGTCCAGCAAGAGGTGGGCGGGCGACCGTCATTTGTAAGCCATAGCGACACCGAGGTGGGTCTTCGCGACGGAGGAGGTAACCATGGGTTAGCCATGTATGGCCAATGCGGAGCCGGCAGAGGGCAACTAATTCCCTGCGAGAAGATCGCATGGAAGACTTCCACACATTCATAGTCTCCTTAATGACACGCAGTTTGTTGTGCGTACTGTTATGCCATTCCGTCTCACAGAGCCGTAAGACAGAAGGCATGTCAGTTTCGAAGATGTCCATCTCTAAAAGCGGTTTCCGCGTAGCCTATTTGGCCAGCCTGTCTGAAACTTTGTTGCCTGGGATTCCGACGTGTCTTGGGGTCCACGCAAACACCACTGAACGACGGGACCGTTCCAGGGCATACATAGACTCCACAGCGCTACCAAAGGATGGCGATGGTACCACTGGTCGATAGCTTGTAGGCTGCTCAAGCAGTCAGTACACAAGAGGAATGACTCGCCACGGCATGAGCGGATGTGCTCAACAGCACGAGATAAGGCCGCCAGCTCTGCAGTGAAAACACTGCAGCCATCTGGCAAGGAGTGTTGTTCAATGTGTCCTCCATGAACATACGCAAAGCCTCGGTGACCATCAGCCATCGAGCCGTCGATGTAAATCACTTCATGGCCCCGGTACATGTCGAGAAGAGAGAGGAAGTGATAGTGGAGAGGCGCAGGGTTAACGGAGTCCTTAGGGCCATGCGAAACGTTCAAAAATGGTTCAAATGGCTCTGAGCACTATGGGACTTAACTTCTAAGGTCATCAGTCCCCTAGAACTTAGAACTACTTAAACCTAACTAACCGAAGGACATCACACACATCCATGCCCGAGGCAGGATTCGAACCTGCGGCCGTAGCGGCCGCGCGGTTCCAGACTGTAGCGCCTTTAACCGCTTGGCCACCACGGCCGGCCATGCGAAGCGTCCAGAAGAATCTGCGGCCCAGGTGTACACCATGGATGTGTTCATGAATGGACCTCGAGGAGAGGTGGTAAAGGGAAGGACTCCAGTTCAGACAGAAGGGACCGGACGCAAACCGCAATCGTAAGCCCTGCCCTGGGTCGCCGATGCAGGAGACGAACCGCCGTGGTTGGGAAAAGGAGATGGTAATTCGGATGCACAGGAGTACTACGAACGTGTGGAACGTAAATGGCGAGCAGTTGTGCACGCCTAACCTTCAATGGAGGCACTCCGGCCTCCACCAGGACGCTCGGCACCGGACTCGTTATAAAAGCTCCGGTCGCTAGGCGAACACCACAATGGTGAACTGGGTCGAGTAAACGCAACGTTGAAGGCGCCGCCGAACCGTAAACCAGACTCCCATAGTCAACGCGGGCTTGAACAAGGGCTCTGTAGAGCTGCAGCAGCGTAGAGCGATCTGCACCACAGTTGGTGCTGCTCAGGCAGCGGAGGGCACTGAAATGCTGCCAGCACTTCCGCGTAAGCTGTCAGCGGTGAGGTAGCCAAGTCAATGAGGCGTCAAAAACCAGTCCTAAGAATCGATATGTCTCCACTACAGTGAGTGGACCGTCATTAAGGTAAATTTCTGGTTCTGAATGAATGGTGCAACTCCAACAGAAATGCATGGCAAACGAATTCGCGGCTGAACGCTGTAAGCCGTGGGCTAGAGCCCATGACTGCGCCTTGTGAATGTCCCCCTGTAGGCGCCACTCAGCAACACGAGTACTGGAAGAGCAATACGAAATGCAGAAGTCATCCGCAAATAGAGAAGGGGAGACCGACGGCCCTACAGCTCTGCTAGGCCGTTGACGGCCACTAAAAATAGAGACACTCAATACGGAACCCTTCGGAACGCTATTCTTCTGAATACGAAGGGGAACAATGGGAGGTACCAACTTGGACACGGAAAGTACGGAGTGACACGAAGTTTTGGATAAAAATCGGGAGTGGGCCCCGGAGACCACACTCATACAATGTGATTAGGATATGAAGTAACCAGGTCGTGTTGTACGCTTTACGTACGTCAAAAAAGACAGCAACCAGATGTTGGCGTCTGGAAATGGCTGTTTGGATGGCAGCCTTTAAGGACACAAGATAACCAGTGGTAGGGCGACCCTGGCGGAAGCCGCCCTGACATGGAGCCATTAGGCCAAATGACTCCAGGAGCCAACCCAACCACCGGTACACCATACGTTCCAGCAGCTTGCAAAGGAAGGTGGTGAGGCTGTTGGGCCGGTAGCTATCCACATCAAGCGGGTTTTGACCCTGTTTGAGCACCGGAATGATGGTGCTCTCCCGCCACTGCGATGGAAAGACGCCATCGCACCAGATCCAGTTGAAAATGACGAGGAGATGTCGCTTGCAGTCAGACCAGAGATGTTGAATCATCTGACTGTGGATTTGATCCGGCCCAGGAGGTGTCGGGGCAATATGCAAGGGCGCTAAGGAGCTCCCACTCTGTAAAGGGGGCGTTATAGGGTTCACAGTGGCGTGTTGTGAACGAGAGGACTTTCCTTTCCTTCCGCCGTTTGAGGGTGCGAAAGGCTGGAGGGTAGTTCTCTGATGCAGAGGCTCGAGCATGGTGCTCAGCGAAGTGCTCGGCAATCGCGCTTGCGTCGGTAGATAACACGTTATTGATGTTAATGCCAGGGACACCTGTTGGGGTCTGGTACCCAAAAAGACGTCTGATCTTCGTTCAGACTTGCGAAGGAGACGTATGGCACCCACGTAGCTCACCCAATACTTTTGTTTCCGTCGTTTTATAAACTGGCGAACACGGCTACGGAGCCGCTTAATGGCTAATAGGTGCTCTAGGGAATGGTGCCGCTTATGTCGCTGTACAGCTCGCCGACGCTCTTTAATTGCCTCAGCGACTTCCGGCGACCACCAAGGGACTTGTTTTCGCCGGGGGCACCCTAAAGAACGAAGTATCGCGTTTTCCGCCGCAGAACCGATCGTTGTCGTGACCTGCTCAACGACAACATCGATGGCACCATGTGGGGAAGATTCAACGGTGACAGCAGAGGTTGCCTTGTTTAAAGCCCATCTGGGTAGGTGTCCGTGGGCATGAAGCTGGGAGAGTTACATGAAGATGGGGAAATGGTCACTATCACACAGGTCGTCGTGTGCTCTCCAGTGGATAGATGGGAGAAGGCCAAGACTGCAAACCGAGAGATCAATGGCTGAATATGTGCCATGTGCCACACTGGAATGTGTGGGGGCACCCGTATTAAAGAGGCAGAGGTCGAGTTGTGACATTTTCGACCCCTCTACCTCGACTAGTAAGCATGGCGTCACCCCACAAGGAGGATACGGGCGTTAAAATCTGCCAAAAGTAGGAGAGGTTTAGGGAGTTTATCAGTCAGTGCAGCCAATACATTTAGGGGTACCGCACCATCTGAAGGAACATATACATTGCACACACTTATTTCCTGCATCGTCCTTATCCTGACAGCAACAGCTTCAAGAGAGGTTTGAAGGGAATAGGTTCACTACATACTGTGTTCAGGACATAGACGCAAACTCCACCTGACACACTATTATAGTAGCTACGGTACCTGTAATATCCCTTATAGCCACAGAGGGCAGGGGCCCGCATCGCACCCGAAGCTAACTTGTGACCGGTTTCGGCCTTTTGAAAATTGGAAATTTTTGTTCACTATAGGGAAAGCCCGCTAGCTCTTTTAAATGAACAGTTAGATTTTCGTGAAAAAGCCTTTTCTGAATTACTTGAATACATCTTCTGGAACAGAGGATACTTCCTCCTCCAATTACCTATAGCTCTGTATTATTTTTAAGTTTCTATGTTATATCCAGTTTTATGATTTTTAGTGTCAAATGCACAACAAATGTACCTTACTATTCTAATAGGTGTGACTCCTGATAAACGTGAAACAGTCGCAAAAATATTAATTTATAGTACCAATAACGCCAACGATTTTACAAATGAGATGTATACATAATTTCCACATTTTTACAGCTCTTCTTAAGATTCATTTTTATTATAAGCTCCAAATGTTTCAGAATTATTTGTACATAACCGTTTCCTCTTGTGAACAGTGATGTATTGCAGATTATCTACACTGGTGTCACTTTTGTAAACAATGCCCCTTTTCTCTTTGGTGAGTGATATCGACCTCCGATGTTATACAAGCGTCAAGTACATCTTTGACAATTGATAGACATATCAGCCTCGATGTCTCCAAGGAAACTGCGTCCCAATGCGTTATTACAGCCACCAAGAGATGGCACAAATAAACAACGAAGCATTTTGTTTTTTCTAGTGTCTTTTAAGACTTCAAATAACTGACTAGTAATACAAATAGATCAATACGTATAATTTTCATATTAATATAACACACAAGTGGTTTCACTACGAATAAATAACAGTAGCTATAGAACTAATGTTCTTATAGTGCTCATTATTTCACCCAGACGACGCTGTGGAGGTCAATTAACGAATTACACCAGATTGTCATGCATCTTATGAAGCACCCTGCAACATCGATTATGAATCCTAAATGAATATAAACTCGTTTCTTGATTACTTAAATATTTAAGAATGAAGACTCAAATGATATGTAAGTCGTTCCCCATTGGCTGACGGTGATGCAACTTAAGCTCTGGAGGGCCCACTCTCTACCCTATATAACTCGTAGCTGCTTAGTCATCAGTGAGTGAGGCATCCACAGTGAGTCAGGCGCCACCGCCGTCATCCATATGGATAATGATACATCGTTTTAGAGTATACTTTCACAACATTGGCTTATCTATGCAATACAGCACTGTTACTTTTCTTATTAGACTGCAAACTCTGATGATAGCCCGTACTTATAAGGGCGAAACCGGTCAGACGTTAACATCGGCTGCGATCTAGACTGCTTTTAAAAAATTTTGAAAAGTGAAATCAAATTATTCTCCTCTCCGTCCCAGGAAAGTCTGGAACTCATGTGTTCTCTTATACATCACAGACATTGCTTTGGAACATTACTACTCTCCTCAGTAATCCCGCTTATCTGCCGTCATTTGAACCTAGTGGGATGTATATACCACAGCGAATTTCATAGAATGTAAGGAAAACACAGTGCTATATCAAAGTCATCTTCAAATTTTATGTTGAAATTTCATTATCGTGAAAATAAATGTGTTTTAATACTGATTTGTTACATTATAATAATAATTGTTACAATTTGCCATGCTAACGAAGTCTCTCTACAAACAAACTGAAAATTCCTCGCTAAAATGAAAACCGACTTCTTACCCATTTCACAATGACTGACCCTTGAGTTTGAGCTCATATCCTAGTTCCATTGTATGACGAACATCGGTGTGTCGTACTTTGCCGAGATTGCGGAAGAGTGTACTTTATTTGGTGTATGAGAATTACACTTTAGTTGCGAAGAGGTCGACATACGTGGTAGTATTTAAAAGAAAACATACTTTTTCGAGCAATTTTTGACGAATCTTAACTTAGCAGAGCACACATGCCAGACCGTAATTACGTTAACAATAATCTGTCTTTCTATTTCACTGCTACAGTGACTTCCCGCCAGATAGGAAACAACCATGCTGCCATTCATTGTCGTTCATTAAAGGAAGTACTTGGGACATAATTAGTCCTAGTTCATGGTGAGCTGTGCGCATGCTTACTTTGAGGGCGCAAAAGTACTGGGCGCGAGCAGTTCTGTATCACAGACAATGAAGAAGACCAATGAAGCGAATTTCTAGACAATACACCCATTTCATATCTCGTGTCACCAAAAAGGAGGTCTGGTAGGCGACAGACGTTTGCGTCGGGCGAGTAAAGCACATAGTCACAAGAAAAAAACTCTACGGCTTCTAGTGGAAAACAGTTTCCAACAGCAGCAGCCGCCTTTAAGTTGAGAACTGAGGTTAAGAAGCTTATGATACGAGTGGAACAATCCTTTGGCGTGCTATTCGGGAAATAGCAAAAAAACAAAACTAGTTCTTGCAGTAAAAATGCCCTTCAAAAACTGGTTGGTCTATTTATTACACTGATGAAAGTTAGTGTGCTGCAAATCTCTGCGGAAAATCTAGATGGCATGAACAAAAAATGCCTTACCATTAGGAAATGTGTACGGTTTCACACAGGGTTATTGTTCAATAACTGGAAAGGACGAATTCAAACACCGTCGATTCTGGAAAAATGGTTACAAAGTGCCACACTTGAAATGAAGGGGATTTCGTGCAAAATGCTGGATTGTTTTAATGGGGGAAAAGAGGCGCAGATTACCGCATCATTCTGAAATGAATTCCAGACACGTAGAAGAGTGGTTTAGGAGGGTTCTAGAAAAATTTTCAAACAGATCTGTGACTGTTCTAGATCGCGCTTCATATCACAGGTCGCAAGAATAACTCTGGAAAGTGGTCAAGGACATTAAACTTCTATGGTTGGCTGTGGCGCACTGTGGACTGAATGGCAATCGCCTTATTTGGGCATTTGTCAAGAACACAGTAGCAAAGCAGTAGAGAACTTTAAGGTAGATAACACTTTATATTTGTGTCGCTCCGTTCTGGGAAGTGTTCTTCAAAGTGTCTCGAGAAATGCACTGAACTGTGAGCACCAACTTGAAAACGGGTAAGCACAAATAGGCCCACGGTCTTGACATAGCAACAGATCAGTTGTTGATCCAAGTGGACGACTGTAATAGCAACAGCGAGATCACTGCTAACAGGGAGAGCTTTTAAGGTAGGTTCTACTTCATTCATCATTTTTTACTGCAAAATTTATTCGAGCTAATCGAGTTTTCATTTACCGTTAAAATGAACAACACGCTTCACTGTTCATTTTCGAGACCTGCTAGTGTGTCTAGTGCTCACTTGGGGTTTCCTATTTTATCTGCTGCCCTCCACTAACAACAACTGAATCTGGCAATGCTGTACCGCAATTGTTCCCAAATATTTTTTGCGACAGAACCCTTTTGAAATACTAAGTATTTTACGGAGCCCTAAAATAAGCAAAACCCTAGTTTTGTGTTCTTTTTAATTATAAACATTAATGAAAATCCTAAAAAAACGTACATTATACACTACTGACCTCTACAAAAATATACAAAACAACACACAAAAACACAGTATACAAAATAACAATGTATAAGTTCCACTGTAAATTTATAAAACTGTTTCCATTTAATGGGAGATACCACTGTTTAATATCAGACTTGGAAGGAGAGAGTTGACGTATATGAGGCTCAGCATCCAGTGTATTGCAGTGTGGCACACAAGTTAGCTACAGGGAATGTTCGAAGAAGTCAGAGCCTGTGTGGCAAATTGTGGATATTAATCACTAGCCCTGCACCAAAAATATCAAGTGACATTGTTCTGAGCAGTGATATCGTGCTTTAATCATATGTCATTTCTGAAAAGTACTCGTAGGTTTCGTTTGACGTATTTTCTGGCTTCTGCGAATTCGGCACGAAAGAATTCTTCAGGGAAATATCTCGTAAGATTGACGGATATAATGGAGAGAGTGGACCAAATATTCAATCATCTCATATGGTAATACTGCTGTCTCACCAGTGAACACAATCAGCCTTCAGAAGCTTTCTTGTTCTCTCTTGCCAACCCAAAGAACCCAAAATTCCAATTTCTTTTAAGGCAGTCATTTCGTTACTAGTATTGAAAACGGTTGTTCGATTTACATGAAATGATGGATTTAATTCATCAATTTTACCTAACACGATTATATCTGCCAAAGCACCTACCATGAGCAACGAAGTCACATCGCTTGAACGGTCTTTGAATTTAAAAGGCATGTCGGTCATAAAATCCTGCAATTCAGCTCTTAGTTCAAGTAATCTCGTTAAGATATTACCCCTAGATAACCTCACTTCGATATGAAGGAGTAGTGTTTTATGTCTGCTCCCATTATCTTCTCACAATACTGAAAACAACCGGCACTATAGAGGGCGTGATTTAAAGTCACTGATAATATTTATTGCTTCATGAAGGACTAATTCTAGTTTTCGCGGCATCATCTTTATTGCGAGTGCTTGTCTATGCAGAATACAATACCTTAAACTACAGTTTGGAGCTTTACTTTTTATTAGTGATACCGCTCCTGCTGTTTTACCAGTCATTGCCTTCTCCCCATCTGTACAAATATCGACACATCGTTCCAACTGAGATGGTTATGTAAAAAAAGTTGATTATGTTAAGAAATACTTTTCTGGTAGTGCTAGTTGTCAGCAACGTGCACATAAGCAAGGCTTCTTCGAGTGAATCATCAGTTGTCGGCAACATGTCCAGTCCAGCAACATCTGTCTACTCATCCATTTGCAAGACGAATTTGTTTTGTTCAATGCGACCAATTAGTTTTTGTTTGATATAGCCTGCAAGATCATTAATTTGACGCGAAACAGTGTCGTGATACTTTGTAGATTTTTCATCGAGTGTACGAGGGTTATTCCAAAAGTAAGGTCCGGTTATAAAAAAAAAATCAAAACTAAAATGTTTTTTCAAAACAATTGTTTTATTTACATTCCTTACATCTTTATCTATTTTTCTACATAACTTCCATACTTATTTAAACATTTGTCACATCGTTCAACAAGCTTTTGAATGCCCATGTTATAGAAATCGGCCGCCTGTGACGATAACCAGTCCTTAACTGCTTCTTTCACTTCATCATCTGTGTCGAAGCGCTTGCCGCCGAGAAACTCCTTTAAGTAACGGAACAGGTGGAAATCACTTGGCGCCAGGTCCGGACTGTAAGGAGGATGGTCCATCTGTTCCCATCCAAATTTCTTGATCAGAGCTTGCGTTTCATTTGCAGTGTGGGGTCTGGCATTGTCATGCAACAACAAGATTCCAGACGACAAAAGACCACGTCGCTTATTCTGGATTGCACGTCGAAGTTTAGTCAGGGTAGCGCAGTAGGCGGCTTTATTAATCGTTGTTCCTCTCTCCATAAAGTCGACTAACAATACTCCACGTCTATCCCAGAACACAGTCGCCATAACCTTACGTGTTGAGATTGTCTGCTTTGCCTTGACCTTGATTGGCGATGACGTGTGACGCCATTGCATTGACTGACGTTTAGACTCTGGAGTGATGTGAGAAACCCATGTCTCATCCCCTGTGACAACATTGTCTAAAAGACTGTCACCTTCCTTATGATATCGCTCCAAAAAATCAAGAGCAAAAGCCATTCTTTTCATTCGTTGGGGCTCAGTAAGCAGCCTGGGAACCCAACGGGCACACAATTTGTGAAACTTCAAATGTTCAGACAATTCTGTACAAAGTTGTTCTACTCACATTCGGAAAATGCATGTCTACGTCTGTAATAGTGAATCGGCGATCTTCACGAATTTTTTTGTCAACCGCATTGACCAAATCGTCTGAAATCACTGATGGTCGGCCACACCGTGGTTCATCGTGCACATTATCCCGTCCTTCATTAAAAGCTCGCACCCACTTGCGCACTTTACTGTCGCTCATTATGTTAGGACCGTACACTTCAGTAATCTGCCGATGGATTTCCGCCGCTGAATTGTTTCTTGCAGACAAAAACCGTATCACTGCCCTTACTTCACAATCGGCGGGCTGATCAATTGTCTTAAACATTGTAAAGTGACACTGTGAACTACACTCAGCAACAGTAACAAAGCGAATGGCGGCGTTTGACGCGCAAGGCTTGCCGGGAGTCGGCGCGCATGCGTGTTTTGTCATTGGCGCCAAATTTCAATAGTTACGGCGAATCGGACCTTACTTTTGGAATAACCCTCGTACATTTTGTCATGTCTGCCATATGTGGTTTTATTAAATTCTCAGCGATACTGAGCGTTTTGCCTGCTTGTGCCATTCGATACACGACCAAATACGATCATTTATAGTCGGGTCGGGTCGCATCCTTCACAGCTGTCTGACTTCTTATCGTTTTTTTCTCACGTATAAAAAATTCTTCATTATGTCTTTGCAATCGGTGTGTATAATTTCTAAATATCGGCGCATCTTAGTAGCGATAATGTAACTATTAGGAACACGCACACAGGCGAACTACTAGAATCAACATACGCGAGATTGATTTAAGACTCGTCATACTTTTTTTTTTTTCAACTTCATCGAGTTGTCAGATATCTTACTACTTGAAACCATGGATCCTGAAGCAATTTCGTCATCTTTTTGATTCTCATAGTTTTCATCAGAAATGCTTGAGGTTGATGCGGCATCTTCCGAGCAAACCTACTTTGAATTTTCGATGCAATATTTGTTTGCAGCACCTTTAAGCCAAC
Source organism: Schistocerca serialis cubense (assembly GCF_023864345.2). Lineage (NCBI taxonomy): Eukaryota > Metazoa > Arthropoda > Insecta > Orthoptera > Acrididae > Schistocerca > Schistocerca serialis. Next base: position 483,506,745 of record NC_064643.1, read on the forward strand.
GCTACATTCTATCTTTTAATATGAAAAATTTAATTTTACAATACGACACGCGCGCGCGCGCACACACACACACACACACACACACACACACACACACACACACACACACACACACACAACAACAACGCCATAAGATATTGACTTTTGCAGTTACCGTCAATAACAAACACAAATCGAATATACTACGGTCCGGTAGCGGTGCACGCATTCGCCGTTCCGAACTGGACCGCGTTGCACTAACAAAGTGCAGTAGGAACTGTAATCAGTGCTGCGTGGCGAGGATTTATACAGCCCCAGGGGGTGTAGCATAGATAGCGATGCGGCAAAGTCCTCTGAGGTGGTTCGAGATATTTGTGAGTAAGAGAGATGTAGATAATGTAGAGGAATGTTCGCAGTGTGTGTAGAGGAGAAAGCTAGAGAGATTCAGCACGGCCACTGCGCACATGTGTAGTGACAGGTATCGAGTCGTCACATATTTACTCGTACAAGCCAAATTCCTTTGTTTGCAGCATTATTGCACATTTATTACGTTGCTTGTCGCCTCACTTTTGGCTATACGCACTGACGAGAGAACACAAGTGCTATAACCCGATTTCCCAGAAACTTCGCGCGGTGTAACAGGAGTCAAAATAAGCCACCACATGCTAATCAAAGTTTCCGCCTTTTAGCGCGTGATAACAACCGAAATTGAGGCCCAGTGGCTAGCATCACGGTTTCTCAGTTTTGCTCCCCATGTTCGAAACCCTATAACTGATTTTATTTATTGTATTTTTAATTATCTACCTCTGTCCGTAGAAGGTTACTACACGCAGTTTCTTATCAAGTTAGGGGATAAGAGGGCTTTATATTAATTGTAAAATTACAATTACTTTCACAATCAGTGTCATACATTGATTATATAATACATTTGTGTATGGTATTTTCAGGGGTTACGATCTCTCTTAATTCGCACACTATTTTCATTCTTATACTTCAGAAAGATTTCGTGCATTACTTGGATGATACCGATCGTAGAAATATTCGAAACACAGAAATTCCGAACACAACAAACATCGTGCCAAGGCCGGTTTGCCACGACGAGATTTATTCGTATGAACCTCACTCGGGAAAGAAATGTCGATAACATTGCTAAAGATTTCACCCTTTGGCCAATGATTTCGCGGTAAATCACGCATAACGGGTCACTTACCCAAAACTCCCGCTTGCAGTTGATTACGAACCAGGATACACTACATGAATTTGACCGAAAACAGTTTCAAATAATCTAGTGTTTTATTTATTTCTTCTTGTTTTTTTAATTCATACACGACATACAATTATCAGACACAAGGACAACATTATTTCAATATACACTGAAGAACATTCTTAGAGTAATTTTCTACAAACATTGGTAGGTAAAAGACAAACAAAAATAAACTGAATTTCGAACACGTGGCGCAAAAGGGTGAAGCTGCGACGCTAGCCGCCGTACCACTGCTTCTGTTGAGCTATTTACTCGCTAAAACACAGGACACTTCTTCCATTAGGCGAACTTTCTGGGAAATCGGGTTATGGCACTTGCCGTGTTCTCCTAGTGAGTGTAGCCGCTGTACTAGAATGAGAATACGAAACTGCCAGTCTTTTTTGGTGCATATGTCCTTGTTGCGCATTATAACAGTTTCAGCAGGGTGGCGTGGTAACTATTGCTCGATCACAGCCTCGCATATGTTGTAGCTACTAATGTAACTGATTTACAGACTCTTAACTGAAAAACACAGGGAATATTCGTTAGTAACAGCATCGATGTAAGTAACACAAGTTCAAGCTTTACACTCGTCCTGCTCCGCCGCAATAGCTACAACGGTAAGATCAACTGCAGCATTTCGCATCTGGCGTTATAGAGATGAAATGACTAATCACAAAATAACGAAAAATTCGAAGAAGGTTGTTTCTTAAAATAGAGCACAGGAAATTTTTCTCCTACTTAGGGGTCTGGCTTCTGTGACTCCTCAAAGTTGACACTCGCCAAAAATGCTCGAAAAAGTACGCTTTCTCTTAAATATTACCGCTTATTGCGCCCCTTTCTCAGCAACAATTTAATATTCACGCACTAAATAGACATTTCCACAGTTCCGGGAAGTCACAACATATCGATGTTCGTCATGCGATTGACCAGAATATGAGCTGATGGTCAGGGGGCAACCATAATGAAATGCATAATAGCTAGGTTCGCGTCCCATGTGTTCTAACTCACTGACTTTCAAAACACTCTTGTTAAAGTTTTTTGATGGTGAAAAGGTAATTTTTGATCATAAAGGGGCGCAGTTTTTTACCTTTAATTTTCCAAATATGTGTAAAATTCCAGAATGAAATTCTCGAAGGTTAGTGTGTCTCATACATCAAACTTGCTAATAATTTCCGTACATTGTGAAGCAGTTAGAGTACCTTTCAACCATATTTAAAAGTGTTTCAATATTTTTCTTCGGATGCAGTAATGGAATTAAAATGAGGAGCTATTAAAATAATGTGTGTATCAACCCTAAGATAAATTATTGTCTATATATCGGAGCGACTGTATCGGGAGAAATGTTTGTATAAAAGAGTTTCTCCAATATGAAACAGTCGAGCGAAAAAATGAACATCCGTGTCACAAATTAGTATTGCCGTATGTTGGTTGCTTTGTTGAAGTGGCTTTCAGAGTTATGTGAAGGTATATAAAAGATTTTCGGACATACAGGAAGGATGATTATGGTTTAATGCAACACAGACGACACATCATTGGAGGTGGGGCACACGTTCCGAATGGACAAGGACAGTAAAGAGAAACGGCCATCTGCTTTTCCACACACGCATCCTGGCATTTGACGAAAATAATTTCAGACAGCCAGAAGGAGATGTGAATCTCGCTAATCCTAAACGTCGTCCAAAGTGCCAACTAGTGCTTCATCTAGCTCATATGTAGGACGTTCATTCACCTGAAACAGGCTGCTAATGACACAATGAATGAGCATGAAAGCTTAAGGGCATATCTCTTGGCTAAAAAAGAGAGGTAATACAAATTGTGTGGAGTCGAAATAAATCATTCTGTAGCCGATGTAGCTGACGCGCTGAAGGGATATAACGTTCGAGTCTGAAGCGATGTCCAGTGTCGTCCTGCGCCATCATGTATAAAATATTGTGACTTATTTTGTAGTTGTGAATGCTTGTAATATACAAGAAAAATTTTGTCTTGTTCCGGAAGGTACTGAAGACTTGAAAATATATCCAAAATATCTAACAGAGAAGCAGTAGACACAGACTGTGCAGTTGACAGAAAAAACTACGCGCGCTTTGACGTTCTACCCGACGCTGGTCGCTTCTTTCCACGTGCGCGGTTGCCGAAACTTCGGCAAGAGCAGCGTTGCGCCAAGACATCAATTATACGCAACAGGCAGCATAATGAATGGGAATGTTCTACAAAACGTGTGAAATGGGTATACCGGCAGTAAGAGTCAGCTGTCGTGGCAGACGCCAGTGAATATCGACCGACATTCCAGAGGGAACTCCCAATAGACGCTGTCAACGATCTGGCAAACGTCCCATTGCCGCGGGATAATTCATGTATGAAAGCGCGCCAGTTCTAGAAGAAAGTGCCCGCACAAAAAAGTCAAACATCTTGCGATGTGTACTGGCCAGATCAGTGCACGGAACGGATGCATAAAAAGGACGGTACTACAACTAGATCACCATTAAAGGGACGCACAAGGCAAATTCGACAGTTTTATTCTAGTGTAATACGCAGTGTTCCAAATGTTCCGTCATAAAATCATGACTGCCAGAAAGATACGGACTACCTGTTTGTTGAACACGCCGTTTTTCTATTCTTTGGCTATAAAACCCTGCTTTGCAAAGTGATCTCCGCTTAATTCTATTGCCTTACGCCACCAATGTGAGAACCTGTTTGCCATCACGGTACGACTTTACTGGTTTACAACTCGGCGAAGTTCTTGCTGCATCAGTAACTTCCCCGTCATTGCTGAAGTGCTTCCCGCGGAGTCCATCCTTCAGTGGGCCAAACGGGTGGAATTCAGAAGTTGCAAGATCCAGGATTAATGGCGGATGTGGACGAACAGTCTACCGATGCTCTGTGATCTCACTCATCTCTAGTGCGCCTACTTATATATGGCCTTGCGTTTTCATGGAGAAATGCGTTCGCTTTTGTGTGTCCATAAACACGCGGTAATTGTTTTTTCGACTTCTTAAGAGTCTCACAATAGATTTTGGAGTTGATCGTTTGACCATGAGGGAGGGCATCGAACAGAATAATCCCTACAGAGTTTCAGAAGACTGCTGCCATGATTTTTACAGCTGAGGGTACTGTTGTAAACTACGGCTTCAAAGGACATGCTGTGTCATGACACTCCAAGGACTGCCATTAGTTTCAGTCTCAAAGTGGTGAATCCATGTTTTGACAAGAAAACGTCAACACCAGCCTCATAACCAACAAACAATTCAGCACAGATGTTCCTTTCTTTCTTATGCCTGCTCTTCAGTTAGGCAAGTCAAGCTGAGCACGAATTTGCTTGATTGTCATTCATCCACACCTCGCGTAACAGTGTCCGCACGTTGTAGTATTGCAAGCGTCACAGCTGTATGTAGCCGGCCTACACGTGTATCAGGTTTCCTTCTCGTTCTGTTGACGATATACGCTTCGCCCAGAGGCTTACCGTGCTCTCACCCACAGTTCGGCGTCCGTAGACATCGTGTAAAAGCCTGCGAATATTTGGCATGGTCTGGTTTTCCGCCAAAAAATAACTGCTCTTTCTCTGGAACGCACCTCAGTTGCAGATGCCATTGTGAAGATTGGTTATTGCGCTGCCTTCTACCGGGATTACTCAAAATTGTGAGCTGATGCGGGAATGTTTAGCGATTTCGCAAAAGAAGTACAATTCTTGAACCTAAATTGGTCCACAAAAAAGATGTGTTGCATTACTTATTGAACACCCCAAAGCCCCTTGTAGATTCAACGAAGTATGGAAATACTGTGGGAGGGCAATTAATACGTGCATCGGCAATCTGTAAGTGAAGCATATGAGTAGCACAGAGATGGACTATCAGTGTGGAAAGGAATGAACGTTGATTCACATTGCTACCCTATGACGTCATTGAAGCAGCGCTGATGATCCGAATCTGTAGGAATAAGCAGTCTACCAGCGGAAAAGTATGCTATTTCACTAGTCCCAGACCACATCCGAGCAAGCTGAACAGGATGTAACTAATGACCGACCAATACGTTTCAGTGTGGCCCTGCATGAACTCCGGGTGATGCGGTGGGGAAATTTCATCCAGGATGAAACAAAGGAGAAAAACTATGGCCAAAATTTAATGACCTGACGAATAGTGTTCCCTATTGCTAGGAGAGAGGAGGAGCCGCCGCAAATGACACGGTAAACGCATCGCAGGAACTGGTCACAAAGCCAGCGCACGGAAAGATCAAACGACTATGGGAGTGATGTAGGACTAAGTGACTACTAACAGGTAGAAGACGCTTCATGAGAATTCCAGGTGTCATTTGCTTCAGACAGGCTGCAGCGAGAGCCTGTAACGGAACTCATGCAGTCGCGGCTTCGGTGACGTCAAACAGCTTTGTCACGAACTGTCGCGGGACGTGTTTTCGAGCGCTAGCAACACAACCCTAAGAAAGAACCGATCGAGTTGGCGGAGTGGTAAGACACTAGAATCAGATTCGGAAGGACGAAGGCATTATTCCTATTCTACCATCCAACATCCAGTTATCAGTGGTGGTACTAAATCGCAAAAAGCGAATGTCGAAATGGTTCTTCTGATAGGACCAAGCCCGTTTTCCTTCCAAACTTTCCTCAATTCGAACATGTGCTATGTTCTCTAATGGGTTCGTCATCGACAACGCATTATACCTCTCTGCCCCTTCCTTCCTTCCATCCTTCGTAAGAAATAGGAGCGCAAAGGCGCAGAACACTGAAAGGTAAAAAAGGGGTGGGGAGAAAATTTAGAACAGCACAATAACAGTGTAGTAGATAAGGAACTATTACCCTATAACAAAGAATGGGAACGGTGGTGATTTTCTACAGTTTTATTATTACTAGTCTTCCAACGCCCACTTTTTGTTTTCTAAAATTATTTAATCATGTTTCTTTTTACATAGTTTTAAGGCCATCAATTTTATGTTAATTACATAATAAGTATGAAAAACACTTTTCACTTCGAATACAACCCATACTCTGGAATTGGGAGTGTTGGTGCAAGAGGCTCTAAGGACAATGGTCTGAATCAACAAAGGTAATTAAACAGGTGACAGAGAAAAGACGTCTTACTTTAAAAGTTTATTAAAATATTTACGTCTTCATGGCAAGAAACGGAGCCACGTGTCCAGGTTATTAGAACTATGTCCCTGTAACAGTGTGGTATTCAGTCTGAAAACTCGTCTCATGTAGCTCTCCACGCTCTGTCTTCCTCACCTGTCGTTATATCCGCATAATTACTGCAACCTACATCCACCTGAACATGCCTTACGCACTCAAGCTTTGACGTCTCTCGAAACATTTTTCCCCCCAACACTTCCCCCCATTACTAAATTACTTTGATACCTCAATTCGTCTCCTACCATCCTATCCCCTATCTTAGTCAAGTGCCATTGCCATAAAATTACACTCTTCTCGATTTGATAAATCTGCATTAGTCTTCTGATCTACTCCCATCAGAATTCTTCTGTAGCACCACATTTAATAAGCTTATATCGACTTCTTATTCTACCTTACGATGTTTCCACTGCAAATCCCTACCTACATTTATATGGATGAGGGAGTACGTCTTTTGAGAGTCCACCATTTGGACCAAGTGCAGTAAGGTCAAGGTATGATTCTAGGGCTCCAAGGATTTTAATTATATTGAGCATGTCTGTTACAGGCTGGAAGACGTAATGTACCTGTGTTAGCAGACCCCAATGACTTGTTTCAAAGCAAGAAAGTGATTCATCGTTAGGAATAACCATGAAGTGGCCTTGCAACTTACAGGAACACATCACTTACCGAATACACTGTAGGAAAAAAAAGCAAGGCTGTGACGACCAAGACGTCAGCAAGCCTCAATATGGAACAATAATCATGATTGCATCTCCGGATTGTGGATTATACTATTGGTCTTAACATCGACGAGGGACACAACTATCACAAAAAGAAATTTGGAGTGTCGTGCGTTTCTACATACGATACCCACATGGGTTATGCACAACTTAATGATGTATCAGTTATACAAACCTCTTTATCTCGTTATAAGTAATTGCAGCAATGACACTTGTGCTGAACAGTAGTATAGCCACAACTAAGCTTACTGAATTTTCTTCACACGCTTTCTTTTTTGTGTCACAATTTCGTAGGTCGCATCCAACTGCGTGAAGAAAATACTTCACACGGCTTGTTGATCCATTGTCCCAAGTGAGGTACCAAGAAGTGGAACGTCTAACTGTGTTGAAAATTATTATTCATTGTTCTCATAACCGATGTGCTTACCTTGAGGATAACCGACTTCATACGCTTGTTTCAAAACGGATCTTGCATGCTTTCTCTCGTTACGTTTTACGTTTAATACATGTATCACAGAATTGTTTGCTATCGAACACGTATGGATAGCCTGGCTTAGCTGAGTCGCAGACGGGAATAACAAGACCCCCACTACTGATCATGAAAAACTAGTCGCCTGTATTTCCTTCTGTATATACAGTTTACTGTCCGGTATTGATTCAGGGCCATCCGATGACGGTGTATGGAACTTTCGCTTTTACCAAAAAAAAACTCGGATGGAATGCAATACAAGAAACTTAGCCATCCTTGCAGACTATGGCGACTCTAACCCACGCAATACTGCTATCAACGGAGTAATCCAAGCACTTCTCTCTTCCCGACTCAAAGCTGATAGTTCGTCCCTTTCCTACTTTTCGTAACTCCACACTGCTCGATGGATGTTTTCTCGCGAGGGCAATAATCGAACAATGTATCTAATAGGGTCTTTGTGGAGAGAGGTAAAGTAGGAAAGAGGCACTGTCGGATTGTCTGGAGTAGTTGCGCACCTTAAAGGAGAAAGTGTACCGTGACAGTTGTGAATAACCACCGCTGAAAATGTGTAAGGCCCATGCGGCACTAACGTCTTTGGTCAATGCAGATCAAGCCGTGAATGTCAACCGAAACGCTACACTGCAACATCTCACTGTTTCAACCCCGCTTTTCTGTTCACTTTTACTGTACAAAATATGAACTGTTCTGGTCAATATGACTCGACAGTAAAATACTGCAACAAACTGATACTGTCACATTTTTCGTACAGTTACTGATCCTTATATACAAATATTATTATTATTATTTCCTCCACTTTCTCAGACGTTAAGTCCGGTTAAAAATGGAGTGACGCGGACCTTGATCAAGCGTCACTTCCTTTTAACTTTACGGTATGTGTTATATTGCATTTAGGAACTTTCGGGTAATTGAACATGTATCAATAATTACGGATTTCTGTAGTTGTATATATATATGTTTGGATGTAGCTGTATTGCATTGATGTACTGGTGGATATTGTGTGGTATGACTCCTGTAGTTGATGGTATAATTGGTATAATGTCAACTTTATCCTGATGCCACATGTCCTTGACTTCCTCAGCCAGTTGGATGTATTTTTCAATTTTTTCTCCTGTTTTCTTTTGTATATTTGTTGTATTGGGTATGGATATTTCGATTAGTTGTGTTAATTTCTTCTTTTTATTGGTGAGTATGATGTCAGGTTTGTTATGTGGTGTTGTTTTATCTGTTATAATGGTTCTGTTCCAGTATAATTTGTATTCATCATTCTCCAGTACATTTTGTGGTGTATACTTGTATGTAGGAACGTGTTTTAAAAGTTTATGTTGTAAGGCAAGCTGTTGATGTATTATTTTTGCGACATTGTCATGTCTTCTGGGGTATTCTGTATTTGCTAGTATTGTACATCCGCTTGTGATGTGATCTACTGCTTCTATTTGTTGTTTACAAAGTCCGCATTTATCCGTTGTGGTATTGGGATCTTTAATAATATGCTTGCTGTAATACCTGGTGTTTGTTTGATCCTGTATTGCAGTCACGAATCCTTCTGTCTCACTGTATATATTGCCGTTTCTTAGCCATGTGTTGGATGCGTCTTGATCGATGTGTGGCTGTGTTAGATGATACAGGTGCTTGCCATGAAGTGTTTTCTTTTTCCAATTTACTTTCTTCGTATCTGTTGATGTTATGTGATCTAAAGGGTTGTAGAAGTGGTTATGAAATTGCAGTGGTGTAGCCGATGTATTTATATGAGCGATTGCCTTGTGTATTTTGCTAGTTTCTGCTCGTTCTAGAAAGAATTTTCTTAAATTGTCTACCTGTCCATAATGTAGGTTTTTTATGTCGATAAATCCCCTTCCTCCTTCCTTTCTGCTTAATGTGAATCTTTCTGTTGCTGAATGTATGTGATGTATTCTATGTTTGTGGCATTGTGATCGTGTAAGTGTATTGAGTGCTTCTAGGTCTGTGTTACTCCATTTCACTACTCCAAATGAGTAGGTCAATATTGGTATGGCATAAGTATTTATAGCTTTTGTCTTGTTTCTTGCTGTCAATTCTGTTTCCAGTATTTTTGTTACTCTTTGTCTATATTTTTCTTTTAGTTCTTCTTTAATATTTGTATTATCTATTCCTATTTTTTGTCTGTATCCTAGATATTTATAGGCATCTGTTTTTTCCATCGCTTCTATGCAGTCGCTGTGGTTATCCAATATGTAATCTTCTTGTTTAGTGTGTTTTCCCTTGACTATGCTATTTTTCTTACATTCGTCTGTTCCAAAAGCCATACTTATATCATTGCTGAATCCTTCTGTTATCTTTAGTAATTGGTTGAGTTGTTGATTTGTTGCTGCCAGTAGTTTTAGATCATTCATGTATAGCAAATGTGTGATTTTGTGTGGGTATGTTCCAGTAATACTGTATCCATAATTTGTATTATTTAGCATGTTGGATAGTGGGTTCAGAGCAAGGCAGAACCAGAAAGGGCTTCATGAGTCTCCTTGGTATATTCCACGCTTAATCTGTATTGGCTGTGATGTGATATTATTTGAATTTGTTTGGATATTAAGTGTGGTTTTCCAATTTTTCATTACTATGTTTAGGAACTGTATCAATTTAGGATCTACTTTGTATATTTCCAATATTTGTAGTAACCATGAGTGGGGTACACTATCAAAAGCTTTTTGGTAATCAATGTATGCGTAGTGTAGCGACCTTTGTTTAGTTTTAGCTTGATATGTCACCTCTGCATCTATTATCAGTTGCTCTGTCCGCCCTGGTAGCTGAGTGGTCAGCACGACAGACTGTCAATCCTAAGGGCCCGGGTTCGATTCCCGGCTGGGTCGGGACTGGGTGTTGTGTTGTGTTGTCCTAATCATCATCATTTCATCCCCATCGACGCGCAGGTCGCCGAAGTGGCGTCAAATCGAAAGACCTGCACCAGGCGAACGGTCTACCCGACGGGAGGCCCTAGCCACACGACATTTCCATTTATCAGTTGCTCTTTACATCCTCGTGCTCCTTTGCAACAGTCTTTTTGTTCTTCATTTATAATTTTGTTCTGTGTTGTATGTGTCATTAATTTCTGTTTAATGATTGAAGTTAATATTTTGTATATTGTTGGTAGGCATGTTATGGGGCGATATTTAGCTGGGTTCGCTGTGTCTGCTTGATCTTTAGGTTTCAGATATGTTATTCCGTGTGTAAGTGTATCAGGGAATGTGTATGGGTCTGCAATGTAACTGTTAAATAATTTAGTTAGATGTGAATGTGTTAAGGTGAACTACTTTAACCAGAAATTTGCTATTTTATCATTTCCATGGGCTTTCCAATTGTGAGTAGAATTAATTGCTTGGGTGACTTCATGTTGCAAAACTATTACTTCAGGTATTTGTGGTATCATCATGTATGTGTCTGTTTCTGCTTGTATCCACCGTGCATGCCTGTTCTGTTGTACCGGGTTTGACCATATGTTGCTCCAGAAGTGTTCCATGCCTGTTATGTTTGGTGGATTGTTTATTTTAATGTGTGTGTTATCTATTGTCTGGTAAAATTTCTTTTGGTTTGTGTTGAATGTTTGGTTTTGTTTCCTTCTATTTTCACTTTTTTGTATCTTCTGAGTCGTTTGGCTAATGCTTGTAATTTCTGTTACTTTTCGTCTAATTGCTCTGTCGCTTCTTGTTGTGAGATTTTACCTAACCTTTTTCGTTTTTTTTCCGAGATTTCATTTCTTATAAATTGTGTTAGCTGTCCGATGTCTTTTCTCAGTTTTTCTATTTTGATCTGTAGCCTGTGTTGCCATGCTGGTTTTGTGGGTTTCTTCTGTGTGTTGGTTGGTTCTGATCTCTGCCTAGTGTGTATATTTAGTGTAATGAGTGCTCCTATATAAACCAGTAGTTGTAACTCTTCCATAGTTGTGTTTTCATTTATTTTGTTGTGTATGATTGTGTTGATAGTTTTTATTGTTGTTTCGACTTGTGGGTTATTTGGTGGTCTATTGCAAGAATGGTCTAATGTCTGTATTTGTGTCTTTGTATTCTATATATGTTAGCTGAAATTTTTCTTCTATATCTAACATCTGTGTCACTTCGTGTTCTATTTGTGCTTGTTCTGGTGGCTGTCTTAAGATTTTGTTTTTCTCTGATTGTTTAATTGGTGCGTGTTGTTCTTTGTTTGTTTGCTCTGGGATGTTTGAGTCCACTACTGCATTTTCTTCTTCTTCTGATTGCACATTATTTTGTTCCAGTATTTGTTGTACTTGTTGTTTGATGTTTTCTAATTCTGACTTGGGTATCCTGTTATTTTTTATTATTACACGGATCTGATCAGCTAGTCGTTGTTCTGTTAAAAATTTTAATTCCGGGTATCTGGTTATAAATGTTGTGTATACTTGTGATCTGTATCCAGTTGTGTTGGTTCCTAGGTTTGTTGCTTGGTAATAACAGAACATGAGGTGTCGATTAACTTCATCTGACCATCTCATCCTCTGTCTTTGTTTTCCTTCTAGGGTGGTTGCAGGAAGCATATCCTGCAAAACACCTCTATTTGGATTTAAATCATTTTCCAGTTGGCTAGCAGTGTCGTTACCATTGTGGGCGGGCATAGGGTTCAAGCGTCGTCCCCGACCCCGACGGCGCTTGTCCGAGGCTTATTATTATTATTATTATTATTATTATACACAAAATTTCATTACCAACACTACTCATATAAATTTTCAATGGGGGTAAACTGAGAATGACAGTTTTCAATAAGGCATCATTTTAGAAAACATTACAGTATTTTTCTTTTCATACTTTTTCGATACTTTACTGATTGTAGTTTGAAGACAAGTAGTCTAATAAATAGTGACAAAACCGTAAATATGAAACACCGTTTTCATTACAGACAACATTTTTTAAAGCAAACCTTTCTATCTTTTCTTCTTACTTTTTGCAGTTTGGTCACGAGGAGGTGACACTTGTTTCGCAAACGTGTTTTAATTTCACACACCATATATTTGTTTTACTGTCATGGCTATTTTTACACATCTTACAGTGCGTAGTTTAGGAAGTTTTCTTGTTGTCACTGATTCTGACACACCTTCAGCGTTTTAGATGCAACCAATCATTCTCAGATAATCTTGTATTCTTGGGAAATACGTTCCTTAGTGCCATGTGTTCTGCTACCAGTTACTTCCTTAATTTTTCCAACATTATTCTGCCTCTCAATATCTGGCATTTCTATTATTTCATTATGAACCACTGTTCAAAATCCTACATCAAATGAACTTTTTGCGTCACTTGTTTTGCTGGTTGCATACCTAGTAACTCCTAGGGTATCCTTCGTGATATTCGAAGCTGATAAGACGGCCATGTTGTACTGGTGGACATTACTTACTCCTATTTTTAGAAGGAAATGACTGTATACTGTTTTGTGCATGTTGCGGACTGTCGTTAGTGTCATCATCATCATCATCATCATCATCAGAACACTTGTTTTTATAAATGCAATATTTCCATGATCTTCAAACTTGGAAAGTGCTCCTTCGTCCGTTGAGGCATTTACTAATTCTTCCAATACAGCGTCAATGCTTCAGTTGCCATGGTGTCACAATTCAAATAATTGAGGAATGCTACACAGCTTCTTAGGCGAAGTTTACATGTTGCAAACGCATAAGTTTTGCTGAAACGAGAAAAATCGTATAACTGAAAACCGAAAAATATTTCACAATATATTAATTATATTTGTGTCGAGCTAATATGGCCAAACGTTACACAGTAACTATTACGGTTATGATCCAACTACTTAAAATGTTTTTATACACGTGCTGCCTATGCATTTTCAGACAAAGTCTCCAAATTACATGAAGGTAGGCCTATCTTGTTATTTAAAGAATGTGAAATAAAATTTACAACAATCAATTTTTTGTAGCACTTAGAAGTAGACTGGCAACCTGCAAATGGGACCATGACCCAGGGATAGCCATTTAGTGAAATAGATTCCATTCCCACGTTCGTCTGGGTTTACAAATACGTGGATTCTGGTAACTTATCCTGCCAATAGCACTCTAAAACCGGTCAAAAATCAAAATGGCCAAACAACTTTAAAATCAATTCAAACGTGTTAATCTTCAAGGTCGATAACCTGTCCGTCTTTCGGCAGCCAGAATCTTCGTCTACGCGCCCGCCACCTCTCCCAAAGTCATTCGCAAACAAGACATAGTACAAAATAAATGTGCTTCTGCGTACGCTCTTGTTTATAACATTTATTTCTCACTTTTGTTGTTCGGTTTAGATAAAAACACCTACTGAATATGGAAGAAAGGTATGTACTGTAGCCGGCCGGTGTGGCCGTGCGGTTCTAGGCGCTTCAGTCTCGAACCGCGTGACCGCCACGGTCGCAGGTTCGAATCACGCCTGGGGCATGGATGTGTGTGATGTCCTTAGGTTAGTTAGGTTTAAGTAGTTCTAAGTTCTAGGGGGCTGATGACCACAGATGTTACGTCCCATAGTGCACAGAGCCATTTGAACCTTTTTATGTACTGTAACTTACATAATATATTTAGTGTTTTATTGTTTAAATTGTACCTTTATACACAATCAAAATCTTGAGATTTCAATGTTTTTAGTTACCTGTGGGGTATCAATTATACTTCCTTTACAGGCATGTAATGTCGACTTTTAACATTTGCTTCACACAATAACGATGTCCGCCCTTATCCGCGATTCTGATTTTATTTATTCAGAATGAAAGAAATTCGTTGAACTATTGCAACACAGCAGTTTTGCGTTTACTCTGTTGTACATTCTAGACCCACTATGCTTCTCGAATCACTTGTCTCAATGTGGATTTAATTACACGATTCAAAGAAATCCTGAAAATGATTTCGAATGGCGACACCACTGTTACTGAGAAATTTGATGTCTTTGCTCGTGAAATTGCAAAAATGTATACTGATCTGTGTGACTGGCATCCCATGTCACCAACACTTTATAAAGTTTTAAAGCATGGTGCCGAAGTCATATCTAAAGTAGCTGTACCTGTGGGTCAACTGTCAGAGGAAGCAGCTGAGGCCCGCAGCAAGCACATACAGCAATACAGAATACATTACGCTCGTTAATTTTCACGCGTGGATTGTAACGAAGATGTACTACACAGACTGTTATTAAGTTGATACCCTTCAAGTTGTAGCAGCCCACGGCATCGTAAGAAAAGTGTCCGATTTTCGCAAGAGGCAGCTAGTCTAATGGTCACAAACACATCGACTTTACCTCTACATGAAAATGATAGCGATGAAACTATACAGGAGGACAAAGATGACAAAAATGACGATGACCAACAGTTTGACACTGATTAAAGAAATATGGCAAGAGTTTGTATGTTAAATTTGCATATTTTGTAAACAAACACACTACTGGCCATTAAAATTGCTACACCACGAAGATGACGTGCTACAGACGCGAAATTTAACCGACAGGAAGAAGATGCTGCGATATGCAAATGATTAGCTTTTCAGAGCATTCACACAAGGTTGGCGCCGGTGGAGACACCTACAACGTGCTGACACGAAGAAAGTTTCCAACCCATTTCTCATACACAAACAGCAGTTGACCGGCGTTGCCTGGTGAAACGTTGTTGTGATGCCGCGTGTAAGGAGGAGAAATGCGTACCATCAAGTTTCCGACTTTGATCAAGGTCGGATTGTAGCCTATCGCGATTGCGGTTTATCGTATCGCGACATTGCTGCTCGCCTTGGTCGAGATCCAATGACTGTTAGCAGAATATGGAATTGGTGGGTTCGGGAGGGTAATACGGAATGCCGTGCTTGTTCCCAACGGCCTCGTATGACTAGCAGACGAGAAGACAGGCATCTTATCCGCATGGTTGTAACGGATCGTGCAGCCACTTCTCGATTCCTGAGTCAACAAATGGGGACGTTTGCAAGACGACAACCATCTGCACGAACAGTTCGACGACGTTTGCAGCAGCGTGGACTGTCAGCTCGGAGACCATGGCTGCGGTTACCCTTGACGCTGCATCACAGACAGGAGCGCCTGCGACGGTGTACTCAACGACGAACCTGGGTGCACCAATGGGAAAACGTCATTTTTTCGGATGAATCCAGGTTCTGTTTACAGCATGATGATAGTCGCATCCGTGTTTGGCGACATCGCGGTGAACGCACATTGGAAGCGTGTATTCGTCATCGCCATACTAGCGTATCACCGGGCGTGATGGTATGGGGTGCCATTGGTTACACGTCTCGGTCACCTCTTGTTCGCATTGACGGCACTTTGAACAGTGGACGCTACATTTCAGATGTGCTACGACCCGTGGCTGTACCGTTCATTCGATCCCTGCGAAACCCTACATTTCAGCAGCATAATGCACGACTGCATGTTGCATGACCTGTACGGCCTTTCTGGATAAAGAAAATGTTCGACTGCTGCCCTGGTCAGCACATTCTCCAGATCTCTAACCAATTGAAAACGTCTGGTCAATCTTGGCCGAGCAAATGGCTCGTCACAATACGCCAGTCACTACTCTTGATGAACTGTGGTACCGTGTTGAAGCTGAATGGCAGCTGTACCTGTACACGTCATCCAAGCTCTGTTTGATTCAGTGCCCAGGCGTATCAAGGCCATTATTACGGCCAGAGGTGATTGTTCTGGGTACTGATTTCTCAGGATCTATGCACCCAAATTGCGTGAAAATGTAATCACATGTCAGTTCTAGTATAACATATTTGTCCAATGAATACCCGTTTATCATCAGCATTTCTTCTTGGTGTAGCAATTTTAATGGCCAGTTGTTGTTGTTGTTGTGGTCTTCAGTCCTGAGACTGGTTTGATGCAGCTCTCCATGCTACTCTATCCCGTGCAAGCTTTTTCATCTCCCAGTACCTACTGCAACCTACATCCTTCTGAATCTGCTTAGTGTATTCATCTCTTGGTCTCCCTCTACGATTTTTACCCTCCACGCTGTCCTCCAATACTAAATTGGTGATCCCTTGATGCCTCAGAACATGTCCTACCAACCGATCCCTTCTTCTGGTCAAGTTGCGCCACAAACTTCTCTTCTCCCCAATCCTATTCAATACTTCCTCATTAGTTATGTGATCTACCCATCTAATCTTCAGCATTCTTCTGTAGCACCACATTTCGAAAGCTTCTATTCTCTTCTTGTCCAAACTATTTATCGTCCATGTTTCACTTCCATACATGGCTACACTCCATACAAATACTTTCAGAAATGACTTCCTGACACTTAAATCAATACTGGACGTTAACAAATTTCTCTTCTTCAGAAACGCTTTCCTTGCCATTGCCAGCCTACATTTTATATCCTCTCTACTTCGACCATCATCAGTTATTTTGCTCCCCAAATAGCAAAACTCCTTTACTACTTTAAGTGCCTCATTTCCTAATCTAATTCCCTCAGCATCACCCGACTTAATTAGACTACATTCCATTATCCTTGTTTTGCTTTTGTTGATGTTCATCTTATATCCTCCTTTCAAGACACTGTCCATTCCATTCAACTGCTCTTCCAAGTCCTTTGCTGTCTCTGACAGAATTACAATGTCATCGGCGAACCTCAAAGTTTTTATTTCTTCTCCATGAATTTTAATACCTACTCCGAATTTTTCTTTTGTTTCCTTTACTGCTTGCTCAATATACAGATTGAACAACATCGGGGAGAGGCTACAACCCTGTCTTACTCCCTTCCCAAACACTGCTTCCCTTTCATGTCCCTCGACTCTTATAACTGCCATCTGGTTTCTGTACAAATTGTAAATAGCCTTTCGCTCCCTGTATTTTACCCCTGCCACCTTCAGAATTTGAAAGAGAGTATTCCAGTCAACATTGTCAAAAGCTTTCTCTAAGTCTACAAATGCTAGAAACGTAGGTTTGCCTTTCCTTAATCTTTCTTCTAAGATAAGTCGTAAGGTCAGTATTGCCTCACGTGTTCCAGTGTTTCTACGGAATCCAAACTGATCTTCCCCGAGGTTGGCTTCTACTAGTTTTTCCATTCGTCTGTAAAGAATTCGTGTTAGTATTTTGCAGCTGTGACTTATTAAGCTGATAGTTCGGTAATTTTCACATCTGTCAACACCTGCTTTCTTTGGGATTGGAATTATTATATTCTTCTTGAAGTCTGAGGGTATTTCGCCTGTCTCATACATCTTGCTCACCAGATGGTAGAGTTTTGTCAGGACTGGCTCTCCCACGGCCGTCAGTAGTTTCAATGGAATATTGTCTACTCCGGGGGCTTTGTTTCGACTCATGTCTTTCAGTGCTCTGTCAAACTCTTCACGCAGTATCATATCTCCCATTTAATCTTCATCTACATCCTCTTCCATTTCCATAATATTGTCCTCAAGTACATCGCCCTTGTATAGACCCTCTATATACTCCTTCCACCTTTCTGCTTTCCCTTCTTTGCTTAGAACTGGGTTTCCATCTGAGCTCTTGATATTCATACAAGTCGTTCTCTTATCTCCAAAGGTCTCTTTAATTTTCCTGTAGGCGGTATCTATCATACCCCTAGTGAGATAGGCCTCTACATCCTTACATTTGTCCTCTAGCCATCCCTGCTTAGCCATTTTGCACTTCCTGTCGATCTCATTTTTGAGACGTTTGTATTCCTTTTTGCCTGTTTCACTTAATGCATTTTTATATTTTCTCCTTTCATCAATTAAATTCAATATTTCTTCTGTTACCCAAGGATTTCTACTAGCCCTCGTCTTTTTACCTACTTGATCCTCTGCTGCCTTCACTACTTCATCCCTCAAAGCTACCCATTCTTCTTCTACTGTATTTATTTTCCCCATTCCTGTCAATTGCTCCCTTATGCTCTCCCTGAATCTCTGTACAACCTCTGGTTCTTTTAGTTTATCCAGGTTCCATCTCCTTAAATTCCCACCTTTTTGCAGTTTCTTCAGTTTTAATCTACAGGTCATAACCAATAGATTGTGGTCGGAGTCCACATCTGCCCCTGGAAATGTCTTACAATTTAAAACCTGGTTCCTAAATCTCTGTCTTACCATTATATAATCTATCTGATACCTTTTAGTGGCCAGTAGTGTACTTAAACCTAACTAACCTAAGGACATCACACACTTCCATGCCCGAGGCAGGATTCGAACCTGCGACCGTAACGGTCGCGCGGTTCCAGACTGAAGCGCCTAGAATCGCTTGGCCACACCGGCCGGCGCTAACGATGAAACTATACAGGAAGGCGAAGATGACAAACAGGACGATGAACAACAGTTTGATACTGAATAAAGATATATTACAAGAGTTTTTATGTTAAATTTGCATATTTTGTAAATAAACATATAATTAACCTCACATAGTTTATTTCATTTGAGCCCACAGCGAAAAAAGTAAAGTAATTTTAATTGGTTTTTGAGAGTAAATATTCCTAAGTGCAGCCCCTTGGACGGAGAAAAGGAGAGGAGGAGAAAAGTCGGAAGTGCAACGCGGCGCCCATACTTCTTCCGGGCGCTAATTCCAGAGGAACAAACAATTAGTGAAGCAAGCCACGAGTACAACGTGCCATCTTGCCCGTGAATAGAGGCAAGACGAAGCGCCGTTCCTGGTAGGCCACAAGGCAGCCCTGATTGTGACGTATTAGTGCTTGGCACGTGCTGGCCGCTAGCAGCACAGCGGGATTGGCCGCCTTTCCGTGGGCAGCGGCGGCGGACGCGAGCCACCACACCACGACTGGCTACGCCGGAGAACACTTCTTCGCCAACGACTCCCTGCTAGTAGCGACGCGGCAACGGTGAGTACTTCGCAGCACTGTGAAGGCGCCATGCCCAACGGTGTGGCCGGTTGCGATCATCCCTTTGTTGCGACAAAACGCCTACAGCATTGTATTACTGGAGAAAAAGGGTATGTTTTCTCCCAAAATTCTATACGCACCGAGTCGATCATTTCGCCCTCCGTACCATTCCTGCTTTTTTTTGTAATCCATGCTGCGAAAGAAATGCACGAAGATGCAACACATCAATCCGTGGGTTCAATTTCGAAATTGAAATACTTCGTCAATAAAGCGTCAAATCTCATCGGTCTTGATAGCCCATATTAATATTAAAAGGTTTATGTGAAAACGTACGGAGTTTCCTTTAACTTCGGATATAGTCTATTGGTGCTTCTCTTGATGAGTCGTATGCCGGTCCCACTTCACATCCTAATTTTTGCAGTCTGATACACGACGCTGTAAGGCATCCAGCAGGTTTGTGGGTTTCAGTTTGCACAATATTTGCACAACTGCCCTGATCATCATCAGTTACTTCGAGAAATAATGTTTATTTTATTCGCTATTTGCTCTCTGGTTAATGTATCACACATCACGCATTTATTTACTTTACAAGACTTCGAAAAGTGGATATTTGAGTTTATAAATCTTTGAAGTTGCTTCGTTATTATTTTCTTCAGAAACCTATTGTTACTAAATGACGTACCTGATTTATTATCTAACAAAGTGTCCACCTTTCCATATGTCTCACACCCAAACCCCCAGACGTCAAGACACTCGGATCACCAACCATTGTATGTCAATAAGAGTATCAACGAAAACTCCGATTTAGTTTGTGCTGTGTGCTATCGTCCAGTAGAACATGTATAAACGGTAATTAAAAGTATGACCAGTACAGCTACAGAGCAAGGGTAAGGGTAAGGCGTATCAGTGAGGTGCAAACGTCAATATCTCTGGAGAGTCGTTAGATGTCAGATCACCTTTGAAGGTCCCGAGCTCGAAACCCACTGACGCCGATTTTTTTAACAGCTTACGCGTGAAACTGTAATATGGGAGAACATTTTCCTGACACGTAAAACGGACGTTTCCGAGTTTGTAGCAATGTTTTTTTGTCAGTCTGCTTTCGCTTCGTTAGTTGAAAGTAGCAAACCTATAGCGTATATCCGTATATGTAACACCACATCTGTCTATTCAAATGTGCTCTATAGGTTTGCTACTTTCAACTAACGAAGCGAAAGCAGACTGCCGAAAGAACATTGCTACAAACTCTGAAACGTCCTTTTTACATGTTACAAAAGTGATCTCCCATATAACAACTTCACGCGTAAGCTGTTAAAAAATAGACATCAGTGGGCTTCGAACTCGGGACCTTTAGCACGACGCTCTGACGCTCTGACGCTCTACCACCTCACCTTCCAGGCATACTGACATTTGCGCCTCACAGATGCGCTTTTCGGATACTCCGTAGTTCTGGTTTTTTTAATTACCGTTTACACATGTTTTACAGGACGATAGAACACAGCATAAACTAAACCGGTGTTTTGGTTGAGACACTGGGAGGAGGAGGGAGAGGGAGGGAGGGAGTGAGTGAGATATTGGAGATATTGGGATGGGACTGATCATTGAAATTACATTGATGTAAGTGAATTCTTGACTTTGTAAACAACTGTCTATATTCTGGCTGGCAGATTCCACAACACAACAGAATTCCGTCGATAAACCATGTGATACATCCTTACAGGGTGTTTCCAATGGGCTGTATCTAGATAACATTTTTGGCAAAACATTACACCCGCTAAAATAAGTTCAAGACCGATTAGATTTCTTAGATTCAACTCATTAAAAACATCATGTTTTCTTCACGTCTTCTTACCTGTTTTCATTATCCACCATAAGTCGTCCACTGAACCAAAGTATGTTGTCCACGAGAAAATCTCTCCTGAACAACCACTACCAATGTCATATGACTGCTGATCAAATACAGACATTCTTGTGAGTGGGGTGGAAGTCATGTATCAAAGATGGTAACACACACACACACACACACACACACACACACACACACACACACACTCTCACACACTCTCTCTCTCTCTCTCTCTCTCTCTCTCTCTCTCTCTCTCTCTCTCTCTCTCTCCTACCCACGGTAAAAGAAATTAAAATGCTTTCAATCAACTTTGTCTACTAAAATAGATGTCAGTTCCACTGGTAGCTTATGTCCTCTCGCCTGAATATAAGATGCATTCACAGCTTATACAGCTGTACTGCCTGTTGTGGGAATTTCATGAATGCTTCCGATATTTCGCCTCAGAACTGTATCTACGGCATTCTATTGCTTTATATGCCAGAACTACAGTATTATCAGTATCAGCAGTTTGATCGTCTACTTCTCTTTGTTATTACTATTATCTTGGCCGTCCTGCTGTCTTTGTTTCATCAATTAAGCTGTAAAATATGATAAACTTATATCTACTAAGAAATACATCGAGTTTCTCAGTCTTTCGCGTTCAGATCGAAGAATGTTTCGTTCCTCAAGCAAAATACACTGAAGAGCCAAAGACACTCGTGCACCTGCCTAATATCGTGTTAGGTCCCCGCGAGCATGCGGAAGTGCCGCAACACGACATTGCATGGACGCGACTAATGTCTGAAAGTGCTGGAGGGAACTGACACCATGAATCCTGCAGGGCTGTCCATAAATCCGTAAGAGTACGAAGGGGTGGAGATCTCTTCTGAACAGCACGTTGCAAGGAATCCCAGATATGCTCAATAACATCCATGTCTGGGGAGTTTGGTGGCCAGCGGGAGTGTTTAAACTCGGAAGAGTGTTCCTGGAGCCACTCTGTAGCAATTCTGGTCGTGTGGGGTGTAGCATTGTCCTGCTGGAATTGCCCAAGTCTATCAGAATGTACAATGAAGATAAATGGATGCAGGTGATCGGACAGGGTGCTTACGTACGTGTCACCTGTCAGAATCGTATCGAGACGTGTCAGGGGTCCCATATCACTCCAACTGCACGTGCCTCACACTATTACAGAGCCTCCACCAGCTTGAACAGACCCCTGCTGACAAGCAGGTTCCATGGATTCATCCGCTCAATACAATTCAAAACGTCACTCGTCCGACTAGGCAACATGTTTCCAGTCGTCAACAGTACAATGTCGGTATTGACGGACCCAAGCAAGGCGTAAAGCTTTGTACCGTGCAGTCATCAAGGGTATACGAGTGGGCCTTCGGCTCCGAAAACCCATATCGATTATGTTCCGTTTAATGGTTCCCACGCTGACACTTGAAGGCCCAGCACTGAAATCTGCAACAATTTGCGGAAGCGTCGCACTTCTGTCATATTCAACGATTCTCCTCAGTCGTCGTTGGCCCCGTTCTTGCAGGATCTTTTTCCGGCCGCAGCGATGCCGGTGGTTTGATGTTTTACAGGATTCCTGATATTCACGGTACACTCGTGAAATGGTCGTACGGAGAAATCCCCACTCATCGCTACCTCGGAGATGTTGTGTCCCATCGCTCGTGCGCCGACAGTAGCACCACGTTTAAACTCACTCAAATCTTGACAACCTGCCACTGTAGCAGTAGAAACGGATCTAACGACAGTGCCAGACACTTGCCGACCGCAGCGCCGTATTCTGCCTGTATTGTGTGTCTCTTTATTTGAATACTCATGCCTATACCAGTTTCTTTGGCCCTTCAGTGTATGTGTAGCGTTGCAATCTGACCATCACAACCTTCCCATACTGGCGTTTCTCATCGCCGAAATAGAATGCATGGCTCTGAGAACAGTGTACAATAAGATTCGCGCTAATAAGACTCCATTCCGGCTGTCACTGACAGGAACGATGACTGGACCTGGTAGTAAGTTTTAGAAGGCTACGCTTCTCATTCCTCTCTTGTAGCCACTTTTCCTCCCAATTACACATTAATCTTTGTCTCAAGAGCAAGGACATTGCACTTACTGACATTTTACACGATGGACTCAATTGTAATGACGGGAACATGCCGCATACCGTGTACTTGTGGAAGCGTTCATGTTGGAATGACTGGACACCAAACATAAACGTTAATTCAAGTTGGGACAAGTGGATGGCTCTGAGCACTATGGGACTTCACATCTGTGGTCATCAGTCCCCTAGACTTAGAACTACCTAAACCTAACTAACCTAAGGACATCACTCACATCCATGTCCGAGGCAGGATTCGAACCTGCGACCGTAGCGGTCACGCGGTTCCAAACTGAAGCGCTTAGAACCGCACGGCCACACCGGCTGGCGGACAAGTAGATGAATTGGTCGTGTCAGAGCACTCTGTGTGCGAGACTGACCACATAATAACCTCACATTAAAATTCGCCGAGACAGGTGTCATCGTAGTGGTGAATTATCAAGCATGCATATTAAAGAATTGCCACAGACATCCAGAAACATGACAACAGCTTCAACAAGAATGAGAAAAAGTTCAAGGTAAAAGGATCCTGGATTCCTGTGCTGCACCGAACTACCGTTTGAAGTAGTACGGAGAGAACTACGACGACCATCACCAAGGAAATAGCCTTCAGACGTTGGGTCGACAGGTACATAATTACAATCTCCTGCCGCGAGTTCGATTCCAGTCCCCCACCAACAATGGAGGGTGGACCTGTGACAATGCCAGTCAATCGTGAAGGCGAAACATCAGAAAAATCATCAAACAAACGTTGGCCGAAGGACCCGAGACAGAAGCCGAGAGACGATACGAGAGCAACTTAACGATAGTAAAAAACGATCAGTTAAAACCGATATTTTAGTTCTGAATAACCAGTATTTTTCGATGTTTGTTTGGTCTGTGTTTCAAAACACCGAAATATCAATTAGCCATAGTAGCAGTGCTAAAATGTTTGGTTTTTAAATAAACCTTTTTTTACAATTAATAATTTTTATTCGTAAAATTTCCTTTGCTTTGAAATATTCCGTTATTATAGAAAATGTGGAAAGCGATCAACGTTACTTTAATAACAATGCCGACAGAAACGAGCAGCAAACACACAGCACAAGAAATGGAACAGCGTTGATGAGTCGAAAAAATACCTCTTACCACGAGGCATATCCGATTGGCAGGTATGCGTGTACATGCAGTGTGCGAGCCTCGACACAGCTGGTCTGTAGATTACTTCCACGCTATCGTCGTCTGACATTTACAGAACGGCACCATCCCTAGTCGTGAAGTATTTTTCGATGTGCGGTATAAATGAAGTACAGTGTTCCATTTGCTTTAAAAGATTAAGAAGGGGTGGAGCCGCAACAAACTTGCGACATCATGTAAGGAGAAAAACTTAGAACTTTGAAAAAGGAAAAAACTAATACGAATACTAGTGCTCTAACCTCAGTTTTCACCTTTTAGCACTGTTTTTTCGTAATGCCCAAATTGTGTTATGATCCTCGATTACAATATGATTTTTGAACAGAGTTTCAAAAAGTAGAATCAATAGAAGAATACTGGTATTTTTTCTAATATTTAACCGAGTATCACTTTTCGGGAAAGTCAGAGAATGGTGGATGGACTCATTTTTCTTTTTATTTGCCTATTTGATATTTTGAGTCTATGTATCTCGAAACTGGGGAAGTGGTAATTTTTCAACCTTCGTTCGATTTCTATATTACAAGAAATAATAGAGTAAAGAGCCGAAAATAAGTTATTTCATAAAAATTGTTATTTCATAAAAATTGTTATTTCATAAAAATTGTTATTTCATAAAAATTGTTATTTCATAAAAATTGTTATTTCATAAAAATTGTTATTTCATAAAAATTGTTATTTCATAAAAATTGTTATTTCATAAAAATTGTTATTTCATAAAAATTGTTATTTCATAAAAATTGTTATTTCATAAAAATTGTTATTTCATAAAAATTGTTATTTCATAAAAATGGTTATTTCATAAAAATGGTTATTTCATAAAAATGGTTATTTCATAAAAATGGTTATTTCATAAAAATGGTTATTTCATAAAAATGGTTATTTCAGAAAAATGGTTATTTCAGAAAAATGGTTATTTCAGAAAAATGGTTATTTCAGAAAAATGGTTATTTCAGAAAAATGGTTATTTCAGAAAAATGGTTATTTCAGAAAAATGGTTATTTCAGAAAAATGGTTATTTCAGAAAATGGTTATTTCAGAAAATGGTTATTTCAGAAAATGGTTATTTCAGAAAATGGTTATTTCAGAAAATGGTTATTTCAGAAAATGGTTATTTCAGAAAATGGTTATTTCAGAAAATGGTTATTTCAGAAAATGGTTATTTCAGAAAATGGTTATTTCAGAAAATGGTTATTACAGAAAATGGTTATTTTGAACGGTTTTAACATTCGGATTAAACCGGTGTTGTAACCATTATAACAGGAAATCGACCGCCAATCCAACAGCAAGTGACCACGAAAGTCACAATACTTTCGTTAGCTGTTGGTATGCGTATTTCCGTTGCATTGTAAGTTTGCGGTTCTGCGATGGCTGACCTGGAAGAAAATCGCCGCTAGACCGCACCAAATGCTGAGGCAAACTTTAGGAGACAACGATTTAGGTCAGGCACAGACAATACTAGTGTAAGGGTTTCGAAAATTGGAAAACGACGACTGATGATTACGATCGTTCTGGTCGCCGTCAGCTAGCACATCACCAGAAAATCTTCACGAAGTAAGAGAGCTTCATTCAGCAAGTCGTAGACGGACCCTACAAGACCTCTGCAACACATTGGGAAATGTTCTAGCACACGAGAACGCATCAGAAGAACTGAAGATGGAAAGGACTGCGGCGAAGTTTGTGCGATGACTGATTCAAGGCAATCAGAAGGAAAATCGCGTGGAAATTCGCAAGGAGCAGAAAAAACTGTTTCGAAACAATACAAACTTTCAAACAAAGCTTGCCACAGGTGACGAAAATTGTGTTCGTGGCTACTGTAGCGGTTCCTATCTCTTTACTCACTAATTAACAAATTAGGATGAGAGATAGAATGTCCCTGCGTGACATTACTGCATGCGACATGTTCACAGCGCAATTGTTCTTTGCGAAATGTTGCATGTGATAAGTGCTACGTTAACCAACTTTTAACGAGAAGCCCCTCTTGCAGTTTTCCTAGCCCAAGAGCTAACCTCGTGTCTTGTTAAGCTGTCTCGTTGTCCCCCCACTGCCTTTCTTTTACGCCGGTCGCGGATTCTCAGACGCATAAGATTAACTGTAAATGATGAACACTCTTAAGAGAGTGTGTCTTAACGTCACTACAATGTAAGTCTTGAAATAAAAGTATGCCACCTTATTTTACTAAAAATTAGCAAAAACAGGCTTTAGAGTTGGTCTAACAGCAATACCCGAATTCAAGTTCGCGGCGTATCTTCACTTATCGAGCAACATTGCAAGTTCATAAAAATTTCCATATCAGTTGAATTAGCAAATGGTTCAAATGACTCTGAGCACTATGGGACTTAACTTCTGAGGTCATCAGTCCTCTAGAACTGAGAACTACTTAAACCTAACTAACCTAAGGACATCACACACATCCATGCCCGAGGATGCGGCCGAAGCGGTCGCGCGGTTCCATACTGTAGCGCCTAGAACCACTCGGCAACCTAGGTCGGCGTTGAATTAGCACATGAGATCGTGTGCACGAGATATATCACACAGACATTTTCCGAGGCATTTTAATCACTACGTCACTTTTACTTGAAATACAATTGGTCCACAGCAAATACGTATTGCCTCTCCAAAGACTAGCCCAAGACTGCGTCACAAACGTCTTCAAGAAAGTCAATGAGCAGCGGGTCCTTGCAGTCAACGAGAAAGGTTATGACGACTTTCCCGGTGCTCGCGTGCAGGGTATTTCGGCTATACTGCGCACGTTTCCTTGGAAAGCCCTTACACGTCCTTCATACAGTCCCGGTCTCCCCCACATGTGATTTCTATATTTTTGGAGCCCTGAAGGAATACACACGTGGTCGTCGATTTGCTTCGGACGAAAATATGTAACTGACAACATTATTCCATTAAGGCAATGACAGTCTTGTCTCACAGCGGGATAAATATATTTAACAGTTACGACAATAATTTTTTGAAATAATAAACGTTTTACTTAATTTTTCCATATGCCTTCCTTTCATTTGAATACCGCTTACACAGTTCAAAAGTAGCGGAAGCGGTGGGATCGGAGTATGCCTTATTCGGTCGCCTGGGGGCCACTTTGAAGGCGATGTAATTCGGGAATTTTTGAATACCATCACGTACAAATGAAGTACCGCGAAGAAATCCACCCCATTTCACGCAAAGCTCACATTGGGGACGTAAAATTTTAGTTTTAAATTTTTTTCTTTAGATGTCTGTACCATACTTTATACGGAGGGCCAAGTCAGGTTTCGGTTCCCCTTGACACACACCGTTACGCTGTCGCTCCAAATGGCCCGGGCCCAAGCAACTCCAAATGGCCCGGGCCCAAGCAACGGCCAGGGCTTACGGTTATAGCGGACCGGCGGCGCAGACCAGGTCACAGATCGGGAACCGTAGAATACCAAATCAATGTGCAACCAAGGCTGGCTGAGCTTCCTGAGGAGCAATCCATTTGACACCACCCAGGCGGAAGAGGCCGCTTACCGAACGATTCGGACGCCGCTTAGTGCTGTCGTTTCCTAGCGGCAATACCATGATAGAGTTGCGAAGCGGCCTGAAGGCCCGTACTTAACCACTTTTCTAGGATGAACGATCTGCCATATTCCGCAACCCTGGCTTCACAAAAGTTACTTTTAGTCTACAACTACCGTTTAATACCTAGGTAAACTGTGTACTGCATAGCGTATCGAACAGTAGTAGTATTTTTAACTTTACACATTTCGGCATTTTAACAACAAATACACTGTAATTTTCATTTGTGGAGGAACGGAAAAAGAAATTTAACCAGGAAACTGTTGCTAGGAAATCAACTATAAGAAAACTGAAGTCTCTGGTCGTACCCGTAGACGCAGCGTAGATCAATGCCACGTAGAACCCATCTCGTCATATTCGAGGAAATTTTCAACGCCATAATCATTAGTTTTGTAACTAGAGATAGGTACTATATTACTACCTCTGTCATTTCTTCCACTTATTGCTACAACCGTTAACTACATATTCTCTTGACTAAACATGTAAACAGCGAGAGGAAATGCGCGATTACGATCCTATTATGACACAGCGCATTAAATTCAGCGACAGACAAAGGAAACTAGGTTAAGGTAAGGCTATTGTCTATCAACTAGGGTGAATTCATTAGAAACATGGAACGCAGTTCTCAGTGTTTAGAGGGTATGTGCTGTTTAACAACGTTTCCTCACAGAACGATATGTGCCCACGTACCTTACCAAGTAGAACAGCTCGGGTATAATTCACTGACCAACGCAAAGCTTCCAACAGCAAGCACTTCTCCCACAGTCTCCAAAAATCTTAATTTTAGAGACGCAACACACTGAAATTTATGGAAACCGTCGATCAATGAGGCGTCTTGTGACAGTTCAGGTGATACGAACACGACACGACATGAACCAGCTCATCATTATAATTGGATACATCCACGGCTGAACAAACTATCGCTCAACACTACAACGGCTCCACTGAGGCAGAAGCCGACGAAGCAGTATTTTTATTGATGTTTTCAGCCCAGATCAAATACATACATCTTAACTCTAGGCATCATTCATGTTCCTCATTCACTTGTCTAAGCTATTTCGTGCTATGCAGATGACAAATGGGGTAGGACGACGAACTTTTGACACAGGCACCAAAAATGCTATACTAGACGGTGGGCGTGAGGCTGCAATCACGTTTACCAACTACGAAATTTGCGGGCAATACGGAGCAGCATCAATCTGGACAAGATGCTACGAAATCGGCAGCTATGTTACTGACATATGCTCCGAACGGTTACTACGAAGTTCGCGGCAAGAAGGGTAACTACAGAATTACATGAAATTCTCCGAAAAGATATACCACTGCAGCGAAGGTTCTACACATTATGTAATCACCTGGATTACCCTTGCCGTGAAAAGAATACCAAAAAGCATCCTGAATAACAAACTACCAGTTCAAAGGATAAATGAGGAGGAGGAGGATTTATTTATTCTAAACCATGCCTACGCGATAACGAAATCTGGCACTTTCTTTCAAAGAACTGCCACCAGACGCGAACATCTGAAGTTTATGCAGGGTAATTGTAAAGCCTATGAAACATTTTAAGAAATCGCTTTAGGTAAATGACTGAACATAACATATCATACAGGATGTGAAACAAAAGTGCTTTTTTTTTTAGGCGGAGCTGTGAAATTATAGAAGAAAAACATTGTCAAGGACGCCACCAACAGTAGTTGCTGAAAATCGTGGTAAGACGAAGAAAACATTTTGTGACTAAAATTTGCCAGCTGCCATTAGGTAGTGAGTGCGCAAAGAACGTTCCGTGCAAGTTTCAACAGGACACTGCCAGTCTACAACAGCCTAGTGAAGTGGAACAAGAAATTCCAGAAGGATGGTGGGTTGTGCGATGCAAAAAGTTCGGGATGTGTCAGAAACGACAGTGCACCGTCTGAGGGACATAATGTTGCGAAGTCGTCAAGATGAGGCCTGCCCACATTGCCACAATGGTGTACGAGATTATGTGAATAAGGCGCCGGACATGACGTCCTCGATTTTTCCTTGTACGCCAAGCACAGCGTTTGCGCCCCACCTTTACCACAAAATCTCGAAACCTCGCGACACTGCATTGCAGCAGCTGTTCTTACCGTCACTCCCCAGATGCAAGGGTTGGGTATGGGAAAAATTGGAATCGATTATACGTGTGCCATGCGGCGAAGAGTGGACCATAGAGCATTTACAAACATGGTCAAAAAACTTTGGTAGTTTGTCCTTCACTTAGTGTATGATTTGTTACACTGTTTTTGGCCACTTATCTGCAAAGATTTTTTGTCGAAGTTTGAGCGGAGAGAAAACAACACTCCCTATAAATTACAAAATAGGTTTTTCATAGCTAAATGAAAAGTGGGAATGGACAAATCGGAGACAAACTGACTAACGTGCGGCCTAGTTATGCAAAAAGTTCAACGGCTTGAACGTAATCCGGGTAGTTAAGAAAACCTTAGTGATTTGATGGAAAACTGAAGTATTTCACGAAGAGCTGGCGCTGCTAGCTACGTAAATGAAGCGTCAAAAATTTCGCCCCGTAAGGTCTAGCTGTTTTGCGCATAAAACGTTACATTGATGTGATATTTAAATGTCAAAAGGGCTTCCTTCGATACAAATACTAAATGAGGGGCATTTCGATAACTGAAGATACAAGGAAAACAAGCGAGATGTCAGTAAGAACATGCTTTCTGAAAACAACTTAAAAATTTAAAATACCATTGTAATTGCCCTGTAAGTTTCAGATTATTTCTTTGTGAATTAGTTTGCAGTAACAACAGAAAAGTAAATAGATGCCGAAATTGTGACAAGCTTTTTTGTCAAATATAGCTTCATTTTCTATCATGCCTATTAAAAAAATGTTCTCTGATTATTCGTAGAAGTCATAAATGTCGCTACAAGCTGCAATTTCGACCCTGAGTAAGTGCACAATCCATGACATCTATCGATGATACACTACAGCTTGTTACAATATAAATGCTGCTTCGTTTGACCACAACTTCCCTTTAGAAACGTCGTTATCACCACTAACCGTCTGGTTCGCTTCGAAAATCGTAGTTCCGGCACAAAAACCGGTGTGCGTTGCTAAATTTGCGCTCGGCCGTCCAAAACTTCACCACTAAGATGTTGCGCCCGCGGCGACAAGCGGCTGTCTTAAAATAGTGAAATGGTACAACTTCGGTGTTCTCTCTCTCTCTCTCTCTCTCTCTCTCTCTCTCTCTCTCACACACACACACACACACACACACACACACACACACACACACACACACACAGAGAGAGAGAGAGAGAGAGAGAGAGAGAGAGAGACAGACAGTTGTATCGACCAACCTTGACTACTGATCAACACAATACATCTCGCTTTGATCCAAAGTCGTTAAGTAGTTACTAAATATTGTGATTATGAAACAGCAGCGAACTTACGTCCTATGATCAGCGATTGTATCGCAGCTCATTCGGTATGTTGTTATTGACGAAAACACAATTTCTAATCATTTTACAATGTAGTATTTCCCTAACAATTTTCATTTCCATAACTCGTGATTTAGATTTTTACATATTCGTGCCGCCTTTTAAGTGGAGAAGTTCTTGCAACACACAGTTAAAATCTTGGAAGCACTCTCAGTAACACACACCTACATTGAAAATATCTAGCTGATCACATGAGATCTAAATACAAAGCTTACTCAGATGACTCAACATTTTAAAAATTTTATTAAGTTGTTTAATTAAAACCAGCGGTTTGCTAGGTGTATATATATGATGACCGAACAATGGCGGAATTTCAGCACTATCAATCTAAATTCGGTTTTCTAACTCTGCCACACGATACCACCGACTACGGACATACGAGGGGCGGTCTTAGTTTAACACTTCGGGAAAAATAAAATAAAATACAACATAAGCGTTGCCCATCATGCAGAGGTTACTACTGAAATTTCGACAGTATACTTTCCGGGAAGATTCGGACAACATTCTACTTACTCCCATATGCATCACGCTAAATGACCACGAGGAGAAAATTGGAGAAATTAGAGCTAATACAGAAGTTTACCGACAATCATCCTGCCCACGCGTCATTCACGGGTGGAGTAGGGAAGGGGGGAAATCAGTCAGTGGTACCAGAAATATCCTTCGCCACACACCGTTAGGCGGCTTACGGAGTATGATGCAGACGTAGATTAATTTTTAGTCTGCAGTCCTGGCCCACGTTAAAACACCCGCAAAAAACTACCGTAGCATGTCGCGAGAGAAGCCAAAACGAAATGGCCTAGTCTGTTGATGAAGTGGAGCAATTTCCGTTAATCGTCCACAGCAACAGCAGCAGAATTGCCCAGACGCTATACCTGGGTATGTGACTACTCAGTTGGTGCAGGAGTTCGTAGCGTTTTTCCCTAAGTTAAATAAATACAACATATACACATAAACTTTTAGTCTTCACTGTTTACAACATCCTGACAATTCTGAGGTAACGTTTCAATTCAGCGACAGTAGAAATCACGTGATTTTGAGGCAAATAGAACTCGGCAAGAAATGTTCATCCGGGAAGGAAGTTTCTGGAAGCTTGCTCCACAGAGAGCGAAAGAGATGAAAATATGACGGCGCAAGATGAGGTGCATGAGGTGGGTGCGGAATGCCTTCCAAACCCTACTCCTGCCAATCGTTTTTGTCAGTCTAGCAGATTGCGGGCGAGCGTCATCGTTGAGTAGCATCACTTCATGCAGTCTTTCCTTTTGTTGTTCTTCGATTGCAACTGCAACACGTCTCAACTGTTGACGATAAATGTCAGCAGTGATTGTTGGACCTCGGGGAAGCAATTCGTAGTACACCATACTGCCGCTGTTCCACCAGATGCTTAACATTTTCTGTTGTGGATGAGCGCACGTCTCTGTACGGAAAACTGCTGCTTTGTTTGGGCTCAACCAATCCTTCCTTTTCCGTATGTTAGCATAAACACACCACTTCTCATCATCACCAATAACGATACAGGATAGGATCATTGTGGGTTAGCGCGTTTAAACGATCTTCCTCAATTCCCGAAAGTCTTCCTGAAGGTGGAGAGTTACTGATGTCAAAATGATCCTCCTTGAAACGATAAAACCATTTTCTTGCAGTGCTCTGTCCAATGACATTGTCCCCATACACGGCGCAAATCTTTCTGGCAGCCTCCGCTGCTATTACCCTCC
Organism: Schistocerca serialis cubense; assembly: GCF_023864345.2. Taxonomy (NCBI): domain Eukaryota; kingdom Metazoa; phylum Arthropoda; class Insecta; order Orthoptera; family Acrididae; genus Schistocerca; species Schistocerca serialis. Next base: position 483,539,910 of record NC_064643.1, read on the forward strand.
TATTCAACTCAGACAGAAGAATATGTCGGAAATGTTCGATTTCTCCATTTCACACTCCATTTTCTGGTGTCCACAGCTACACTTGCTATTTCCAAATGACAATATGTAAGCTCAACATTATAGCAACAGTGAACCACAAATAAAAAACGACAATCGATAAATAAACCCATACCAACATACAAAATAAAAACGATAAGATAAAAAGTAGCGTATAGCTTTTTTTATCTTTGAACTTCAAACAAATGGGTAGTAGTGACGACATTCCATTAGCGAATACAAGGCTGGTTTGATAAGCCTGGTGAACTTCCGTGAAAGAATGGAAAGTTTTGTTGCGCCTTCACGGTTTTAGCTTGATTATTCTAAGGATCGTATACAGAATTTCAACAATGTACTGTGTGTAGTTCACTGTTGACAACCGTCTGATTGAAAAGCGAGAAAAAGTTTAGCACTGCTATTAAACCTTTTCATTGGAAGGGTCGAAATGCCGCACAAACCGAAACAGAACTGGCTGAAGGTTCACGCGGGATCTGCACCATCACAGAAAGCCATTTATTTTAAATTAATGATTTTTAACACGGTCGGACAAGCACCGAAGACGAAGCATGCTCCGGCCGTCCAACTGAGGTTACTACAAAAGAAACCACTGGCAAGGGTGCCTCGATTGCTGACAGTCGACAAAAAGCGTCTCCTGCAAAACATTTCAGCACAATGTCTGCCGATGTTTAATCGCAATCAGCAAGACCTTTTGCGCCCATTTGTGACTGCTGATAGAACCTGAATCCACCAAACACACCAGAGTCAAAAAGGCAGTCAAAACAATGGACAAAGGCTTGTGAAAGGGCACCGAACAAGGTAAACGCCATTCTGACAGCTACTGTTTTATGGGATTTCCAAGAAATAATCCTCATAGATTACTTAGAAAACGGCAGAACCTTAACTGGACCCTATTACACTTCACTGTTGGAACGTTTGAAACTTGTGTTAGCTGAAAAAAGACCAAGATTTGCACGCAAAAAATGCTCTTTTACCATGATAATGTACCATCCCACACATCAGCGATAACAATGGCGAAACTGTATGAATTGGGCTTTGAACAGGTTCCTCCTCCACCCTATTCACCAGACGTAGCCCCAAGTGACTTCTCCCTGTTCCCTAATTTGAAACTTTGGTTGGCTGGGAAGAAATTTTCATCACATGAGGAAGTGATAGTTGCAGTCAACGAGTATTTTGCAGAGTCTGACAGAACCTTGTGAGGTAACGAGCGAGTTATGGCGCCCTGGAAATGTTCTAGGTATGGAGTTGGCGTGGACGCAAGCCAGGGCTCGTCAGCAACCGTGTGGTGCCGAACATTAGCCGGAGCAAGAGTAGCAGCTCCAGCCCGTGGTCCAGGCCGACCGCGTGGCTGGGAATTCCACATTGACTCTGTGTCGAAGAATGTGCTTTGTGTCGATGAAGGAGATTTGTATGCTGGGAGTGCCAAAGATGGCGGACTTTGTGAAACCATAATGGCAGACAGTTCATGTATAAATTAATAATAGCCAGAGGAATCATGATACCTTAAAAAGAAACAAGTACAGTACCATTATTTGCATGACGATTCTGATGGTGTAATCAGATTTTCAATATCTAGTTTAAAGTTTAGTATCTGACTAAATTATCCAAGTAACACCCAGCAACGAATTTCCAAAATCTAGGGGGTTCATCCGATTTTGTCGATCGACGTGTCTTTAGAAAGCTATTAGTCTAAACCTAAATTGGTATGAATTACAGGCATGTAACTTTAATAGTACACCAGTTATTGGAGGTCTAAATGGCCGATTACTATTGATCGCGTCAGGCCATAAGTACTCCACAGTTACACGAAAAAACGGTAGCAGCATGCTTATAAATATATTTATTCGTCTATGTCTTTGTTTATATCCGATATATACTATTCATGAAAAACTTGGTCAAATATTTACTGTGTTTTAGAAATCACAGAGACATTAGGCTACTGGATTAACTTGTTTCTGTTCCTTTGATATATGTTTATTTAATCTGTTTATATATTTTAATGTGTGTTAGAGCGTGTTTATGGTCCAGCCGTAGGAACATTTATTTCAAGTTATTTAAATGTAAATCGAGTATTTCGTATGTGTTTCAATAAGTTTGTGAGTGCGCGTTGGCTTGGAGACATGGCGTGGGCGCTCTAGCCAATCACAGCGCTCGTTACTACGGTAGGCGACTACCGAAGTCAATGGAGAGACAATGGAAGTGGCGGAGAAGCATCTGGTCGCACAGGGCACGGGGGAATGCATGAGGGGAAGGCGCGACGGACGGTCGCTGGAAATACTTGGAGAGTGTTGAGCAGTTTGCACGTGGTCGCGGGAGATAGAAATATTTCGTAGTGCCGACTTGTGTACTTGTGAGATTTCTGTGGCTTCTGCAGTGAAGACGTAGTATCCGTTTAGAAGTGATTATCTCGCGAGGTATGTTGTTGTTCATAACTAATTATGTGCATTAGGACTCTATTGTTTCCCCGTTATTCAACTCATATTTTATTTAATTGCTGGACCATCGACACCAAGAAGTGTTTCGCAGTAATAAACGGCATCTTAAAGGTACTTCTGCTATCGTACTCATCATTTAAAGTCGTTAAAAATAGTACCTGCAGATTTTATTTAATTGCAATCTTTCATTTATAAATTTCTATGTTACATTCAAAATTCGCAATTGCCGAGTGATAGGAACCTTCGACCATTCGATTTATGTGTATATTCACATTGTATACTGTAGACTCAGCATTATTTGGCTTGTAATGCGGAAACTACGTATCCCAACCCCTAGACAAAGAAACCAGCCAAAACTTTTAATATTCGAACTCTGAGTCTGTGGGTACGTAGTTGAGGGACACCATTAATTGTTTTGCAATCCCGCAACCCATTTTTTTCTATGAGATGAAAATGCTCGGGGGCCGCTCGAGCAAGTCTTTATCCCGCAATTGAGACTATGCCGAGAAGTAAGGTGAGTTGTCTAGGAAACAAACATTTTTCCTTGGTTTTTGACTGGACTTATCGAATAACTCTTGTAATCCGACGTGACGCCATGTGTACGTTTAACCACGTATGCACCACGGGATGTCTGAGCACAGAGATGGCCACTGAAACAGAGCGCGCGTCAGCAAAGAAGACAAAAGCGACTAAGCAGAATTTTAAAAGTCGATTCCCAATGAGCGCTGACAACATCCAGCGCAGACATCGACAGTGTGTGAAGTACTGGGGAAACTATTACGACCAAAACGGTATTATCTGCAACTGTTACTGATACTGGAACCTTAGAATCATCTAAACTGTACCAGCTTCTGCAAACAAGTGTTACAGAAAAATAACGATTTTCTCAGTAATGTGACTTTTAGTTGTGAATCCACATTTTCCTGGAAAAGCGAAGGGATTTACAGAGACCACGTAATCGCCTCAAGGAAACATTGTGACTGTTTTGCAATTGTCTGTGCACCATATTTTAGCCTCAGGTCACACTTAATACGATTACCCGTTTCAACTTACAACCAAGACATCATCAGATTATATCCTTAAAAGAACGAGAAGGGGGTAACATAGCATTTTGAAAATAAATTACAAATCAACAAATTTTTCTACGGAATTATAAATTTAACTTTCACTATTTGAAGGTTACGAAACTACGAAAGATGGTGTCACGGACTAGAGGTAATAAATAATGTTACCGTGGATTCCATCGCACAGTATCGTTCACCAGAAGCGTACAATAGCAGTTTTAAACTGACAATTCCATCTGCATACCAACAGCGTAGTAGCTGAGTGAAAAATTTTCGCCACTGCACTGCTCCTGCTCTTGAAGACTTCGCACAACCAGTCAAATGGCTCTGAGCACTATGCGACTTAACTTCTGAGGTCATCTGTCACCTAGAACTTAGAACTAATTAAACCTAATTAACCTAAGGACATCACACACATCCATGCCCGAGGCGGGATTCGAACCTGCGACCGTAGCGGTCGCTCGGTTCCAGGCTGTAGCGCCTAGGGCCCCAAGGCCACACCAGCCGGCCACAACCTGTCATTCGGTTGGTATAGCGCCCGTTGAGCTGGAGAGAGTACTTTCCGTTTGACTAAAGTACGCGATTCGGAAACTTAAGCTCACTTTTCACTAGGATCTATAACAATCAGCCCATACATTGTGGTGGTCGTGCAAATTATTACATATTATTCTTCAGGTGGAATTATTTGCCTTGAATGTAAAAATGATATATCTTATACAATTATATGATGAGACCAAAGATTTCTCAATGGCGATACCGTGAATGAAGTTATCCAGTCTTACAAAGATCTTGTAATAAAACTTCTTATCAAACAACTCTGCTGAGGTCCGTAACTTGGTAGTCTCAGTCATTCCGATACAAGCCGACCGTGTACGGTTTACGTACCCTCACTCACCTCTGACGAATAATCGCTGATCTTATCAATGTCTCTGGTGAGGGGCGCAATGCTTGCTAACTGTAACAGTCTGAACACTCATAAGGCTAAGTCTATGTAATGAACCTGGACCGAAATCTAACAACAAAAAGAGTAAACAAGTTCTTGTGCAGTTCCAGATGTAAGGTGAGTAGGAGCAAATGCGATGAGGCATAATCGAACCAATGAAGTATAATTCTCCTGACCTAAGGAATCTTCCCGCGTTATTTTCCTACACAGCATAGTGTGCTGAGCACAGCACACTGTTTTGAGCGTTCACCACAACTCCGTCAAAAGCAATAAATCTAAATCCTATTAAAGTGTTACTGGGTGGATGTTTTACAAATTAGAAAACAAATGTACCGCATTTTGTTGAATCTGTTTATCATCATCTTTAGACCATATAGTTGGTCACCGTTTCCGAAAAAATGCGTTTTCTATATTCATTTGTCGCGCATATTTCAACAGCATAACGTTGTATTATATTTCCACTTTGTTAGGCAGTATTTAATATAACAACCGTTAATGAAAGTGAAATGTTTTTTAACCAGTCATTAGACATGGAGCATAGCTTCATCACTTTGAACTGAAAACAGACACTAAAGCATGGAATAGAAACGCCGCATATGTCCAGCAAGAAAGTGACTACAAATGTTTCTTTATAACCGGTGCTTAGTTTTGCACGAAGATGAGTTGACAGCCGTGTTTCGTTTCGCAAGAACTGATGGTCATCAAATGTTGATCGAAATTAGTCATAATTAAAATAAATGAGTAACCCAGATGGTGAAATAAAGGGTAAATTTAGATCTTAGCTAGTAACTGCAGAGCTAAATTAACGTATTCAGGTGAACGCCAAAGAACTCAATTTCATAATTCACAGTACTTTAAACGCTTCACTCCACGCCAAAAAAAAAGTTATTACAATACACAGTACTCATTGAAGACTAACAGTGTAATGTTAAAAATCTGTATGATGTGTATAACTGATCTTCCTAAATTCTACTTGTATCACAATAGTGGGACGACTCATACTGAATAATTTATCTGTAATTAATGAAATCTCTGAAAAACAAAAGACGCAGCTACGAAAACTTCTAGAGGAATTATTCTTTTTTTTCTTTACCTATCTGTCTCGAAGACGACTGCTATAAATGAGTATTGTTGTAAGTAGTGCGAAGTAGCTGAGAAGGGAGAAGGACTTCGAAGTAAATAGAGTGCCTTCCCTTTTTAAAAATTCCATCGTTCCATTTAAGCTAGTAAGTGGAAATTAACCAACAACATCTACGAACAATAAGCACAGAGACAGAGATATCCACAGCTCCAATTTGTGAAACAATATAAAACACATAGAGGAGGAACACATATATTACGACTTCTTCCTGACCATTAGGCAGGCGTACGGAGCTTGTGAATAATTACTGTCTTAGTGTGTTGTTGCCAGTAATTGTTAGCCTAATCTTATAGTAACGGGTTCTACATAAGCGAGACAAAGGAAAGCCGATGATCAATAGCATATCCGTCCCTGAACGGTTAAGAAATTTTCTAAAGTAGAAAGGGTAATACGTGTAGAATAACGTTACTTTAGCTCACGGCTAAAAAACCAATATCATGAACAAATGTATATTATTTTGAACTTCCTTCCTCGGATCTTTTGTCTTCAACTATCACTAATATGGTCTGTTCTTGTCGTAGGACGACAGATCTGCAAGATGTCGACTGGCTTGGTGCAGAATATGACTGACACCTACCAATATCTCTTCGACGAAATCGCTGGTAAGTTCAAATCGCCTTCTCTTATCATTACGGCCTCTACCTAAATGATACAAAGGAAGCTTACGATCAATAGCAGATCCGGCCCTCAGAGGGGAAAATGGGTACAAAGGGTACAAAATGTAGGACGTTTCAGGTCTAGCGGGATGATCGAGTAGAACCAAGAAACCAGAAACAGAATATCAATAATAAATCCCGTAAGAGGCTGATAACTAGCTCATTCTAATAAAAATACTGAAGGAGCTACCTGGAACGCATTTTTTATTTAAGGAAAAACAAGACACGTAAATTTAGAAAGCAAAACATGTGTTATGAAGGTGGCTGTCTTAAATAATATTGCAACGATTTAATCATTGCGACATTACTTCCGGTCAACGACGAACTACTATTTTAACATCGCTGTTTCAGTAAGTTGTTAGTAACGCGCAACAAATTATGTTTATCAAATGACATATTAATCATGCGAAATTAAGTTATGTGAAACAGAAATATAATCAGATTCTCGAATTTACTTACGTTTCAAGGCAGCACTGAGCACACGTCAAGTCAGGGAGGAAATATTAGCCCAGGAGGCTCATACGCTGTACCTAACTAGTCATTAAATGAAGCCCAAAGATAATTATAACTGCCATTGACCACCTAATCGCAACAAAATGACTTGTGTGAATATCTTGTTCATTTGTAGAAGAAATGAATGATTGGTTTCAGAAAATTTATTACCTCGTGATTAATGTTTAAGTAGAATCCTCTGTGGAAATAATTCGTGCATTTGAATATTATGGTTTTCGTAGTAGCTACCCTGGGTCTCACAAATAAATGAAAACTGTAACCGAGTGTTAAGTCAATAAGTTTCTGCACTTTCGTTCTGTCGTGTTTTAAGTTAGTAGTACGACGTAGTGTGCTCGCCAGCCGCTAGGTGGCTCCATTCTCTTCACCTCTCTTGCGTCAGCGTTGTCGCATCAGTTGGCTTTGCGCTCTTGCGAACAGAAGACGACTGTGTCATTCTTCTTTTGCTGCAATGAACAACAGTGTTCAGCGCTATGCTAATGAAGGTGAGAAGTTTTTGAAAGCAATCATCACTGAAGATGAGATATGGGTCAGTCACTTCGAACCCCAGCGCAGGGAACAGAACTACCGTGGATCTCCAGCCAAAATGAAACTAAAGGGTCAACTTTTTGTAGGAGAATCAATGCTGACAATGTTTTGGAACTTTACTATGAAACAGCGTTAGACTGATATGCTTTCCAACGAGCTGAAGACCGGAGTTCGAAACGAACGCGAAATTTTCAAACTGCGTTCTTTTTTTGAATGAGAAAACGTGTTCCACATATCGCCGCTCACGCTGTTCAGATCATGCATTTAAGAGGTGGCGGAGCATATTGCGTGCGTCGGGTTTCCTAAAGCATACGTGACTTGCTGCTAAATCGATACCTTTTTTCTGAGGTTATTGGAAAGCTTTTGCCGTGATGGTTCTAGTGCATATAAGACGCTGACTATGTTGAAAAATTCAATGTAAGTTCTGCATTGTTGTTGTAATAAATTAGGAAAATGTTGTGAAGATGATTTTTGACTTATCCTCGTAGATAGCGACCGTTCAGTTTCGGTCATCTGTAGAATACTGTGTTATTCTAGTTTTGACTGACTATACGCTTGCGTGAACACTCCACGAATGAAGCATCCCTGCTGTAGAACAGCACTACTTCCTTTATATCTGGTGTTTGACCTGCCTTTTAGATTTCAGCTCTCTTCTTAAGTGTATCGGCGAGCTTGTTATCTGGTCAGAGTTTAACGGACATGTGACGATGTACGTCAATACAGCACAACGGATAATTTTGATACTGATGAATACCGGATGATTGTCTTCTAGGATGAAGGGATGGTGGTGGTGGTTAGTGGTTAACGTCCCGTCGACAACGAGGTCATTAGAGACGGAGCGCAAGCTCGGGTTAGGGAAGGATTGGGAAGGAAATCGGCCGTGCCCTTTCAAAGGAACCATCCCGGCATTTGCCTGAAACGATTTAGGGAAATCACGGAAAACCTAAATCAGGATGGCCGTCGTCCTCCCGAATGCGAGGCCAGTGTGCTAACCACTGCGCCACCTCGCTCGGTAGGATGAAGGGAGTGCACCACTCTTACTGCTTACCAAAATCGTTGCTTTTAAAGGTATCAGTCCGCGAACTCCTATATGGCAGTATGAGTGTTTAGTGCTTTCAGATGTTGGCTAATACGTGCCGAAGCCAAAGACAATCTTGTCCAACCAGAATGCATACAGTTGTTCTGTAGCAGTGGAACAGCGGCAAATAAAATGCCATGTCAATAAATCTACTCAAGAGTGTAAGATAGCTAACTCGGTTTGACAATTTCCTACTATCGCTGTGGCATTAAGATAACGCAACTACGACTGCAGGTTGTTTCATCATCGGATAAGTAATTACAGGTTCGGTACGTGGATTAACTACGCGCTGTGATCAACGTTCAGGTGTATGTATTAATGCTGTGATGGAAATCACCTATCGCGCTCATTATCAACGTGTATCACAAAACTTACAGTGGAGAACTTTTTTAAGTTGTAAATGATCAACATCACCTGTATGTTTTCTGTAGTCTTCAGCTATTGTTCCTTTGTTCTTGATTCTCCTTTGTTGGGACGAAGTAACAGTTTAAGGAAACTGCTAACGCGATGAATAAACCACGAACTTCGGCGCGCCCTTTCTTGACCACGTGTATGAGGCGAGAGTCAATACCGCCAGCAGCGTGAATGTCTTAAATACAGTGCGATCGAAAGTCGCTCACACAAAAATAAATGTCTGTATATAGGAGTTGCACTGGATTTGTGCAACTCCGCCACTGGGAGATACGATGGAAATCCCAGCGACAGTCTCAAGCCTGGATGAAGGAGGGGGTTGGGCGTGGCGCGAACAACACTATCCCGGAAAAAGAGCTAGATACGGAAGCAAAGGGCAAAGGAGGCCAGACGGATGTAACGGACAAACGGCCTTGGTAAAAGAAACGGCATGTGAATTGGTATTTAGCGACATGAAATGTGGAAACACTGAACAAAACTGGAGAACTACAGAATCTGAAAAAGGAAATGAAGAAATATAATGTAATGATGGCGGCAATACAAGAGGTGAAATAGCAAGAAAGTGGAATATTAGCATTTGGAACACAAACACTGTTCTACAGCTGTGGAGGCATAGGTTTTCTGGTTGATAATGCTCTTAAGGATGCCATATTGAAGTTTAAGCCTGTTGAAAGAATCTGCGTTTTACGAATGAAAACTCGCTTCTTCAATACATCCTTCGGAAGTTCGTATGCTCCAACAGAAGATTTAGAGCCGATGGAAAAAAATATATTCTTTGAGCAACTGGAACAGCAAACACCAAGGATGGTGAAGCATGATGTTATGGTTGTTATGGGGGACTTCAGTGCTCAAGTAGGAAGAGAAATTGCACACAGGAAAGCAGCTAGTAAGAAGAGTCTGCATGAAACTTCTAATGGCAATGGTTATCAGACTAATTCATTTTGCCATTGGTAATGACATGGTTATTAAAAGCACATGGATGCAAAGGAAGGAAAGTTACAAGATGCTCACCAGATGGGATTACAAAAAATCAGACTGATAAAGTGCTCATAGATAGACGTCATGCTTCAGATATTTTACAAGTGGACAGCTGTCGTGACGCATATGGAGACACTGATCACCATTTGGTAAGAATCAAATACATACAGAGGATAGTCAATTACAGGCAGGCCAAGAAAACTATTGTGTCAAAGTTTGATAATGCTAAGTTAAGAAATGATGAAAACACAATACAACAACATAAAACTATTTTGACAAATAGACTCAATAAAGCCGAAGATAGGGCAGGAGAAGTATTGAAGAAAGATTGGAAACGGTCAGAGGTATAATACAAGAGACAGCTGAAACTGTACTGCGTAAAAGCAGCAATTGAGAACCCAGGTCCGGTATGATGAAGGTTGTCGGAGGAAGAAAGAAGAAGAAAGAAATTAGGCAAGAAAAAGAATGCTGCAAAGGAGAACAAAAATTATTATAGAAGAGTACCAGGAGAAGGGAAAGGGAGCAGATAAGGAACGTAGGAGGAAAAAGAGAGTTTGAAAAATGGTGGATTGATTAATTGGAAGAGAGAAAGACTGCTCAGGAAACAAGGAAATTCTATACGCGGGTGAAAGGTATAAAGGCGCAGAATTCTGTAGAGATAAGGAGGAAAATATGATTACGGGAAAAGATCAGATTTTAGAAAGATGGGTGGAGTATTTTGGAGAGCTATTGAACAGAGAATCGGAAAATGCAGCCGAAGTAGATGATGCTATAGTAGAAGAGATGGAGCAGGAAGTAAACAGAGAATAATACCAGGAAACTGTCGATGAATCTACGCTGGAAGAAGTCAAAACTAGTATCAAAACTCTTAAAAACAATAAAGCTCCGTGAGAAGACAATATCACAGCAGGAATGATAAAATACGGTGGAGAAAAACTAATAAGGGTTTTGTATGAGATTACAGTGGAAATATGGAGGAAAGAAAATATGCCGGATTAGTAGAATACAGCTGTACTCTGCCCTAAACATAAGAAACATGACAAAGGTGACTGTGCGAATTATGGAGGAATTGCACTGTTGTGTATAGTACATAAAGTATTAGGAAAAATCATGGCGGGGCGACTCAGTACATACGTAAAAGAGTATCTAGGAGACTACCAGTTATGTTTCAGAACTAACAGATCCGCTACGGATCAGACTTTTACCATCAGACAGATCCTTGAAAAATGTTATAACATCGACGCCCACCAGCCGTTCTTTGTTTTCAAACAAGTTTGTGATAGTATCAGAAGGGATCAACTCTGGAGAGCAATGCAAGACGCAAGAATACCCAACAAATTAGTAAGACTGGTTCAAATGACTTTGAGAAGAACGGTGTGTAAAGTAAAGGTTGAGGGCACTTTATCAAACGCATTTGAAGTTAACCACGGATTCCGACAGGGTGATAAGCTCTCCACTATTCTGTTTAATGTCGCCTTGGAGGGGGTAATGTGAAAGACACAAAGCGGCAACCCTGGGGAACACTCTTTAGTAGAGTGACACAGGATCTTGCATATGCAGGTAATATTGATTTGTCATCCAGGAGGAAACAGAACATGGACGAGAAGCTTGAAAAATTAGAAAGATATGAAGCGGAGATGGGGCTGACAGTCAGTCAACTACGAAGTATATGTTAACATCTAAGAAAAGGTACAGTGAAGGACAAAGAAGTATGACTTTGAACGGGAAAAAACATGAACGCTGTGAGAGCCTTAAATATCTTGGGTCACTGGTAACTAAGAATAATGATGCGAGAGAAGAAATACATGCACGGATTACAGCTGGTAACAGGAGCTACTTCTCACTGATTAAAGTATTTAAAGCAAGAAGTCTTAGTAGGCATCTGAAGCTGACAGTGTAGGGTACAACAGTGAGACCTGTGGTGATGCATGGTTCGGAGACTTGGACAAAGATGCAAAATGATGAGTAGTTGTTGCAGCGATGGGAATGCAAGATAGTTAGGAAAATCTTGGGGTCAGTGAATGACAGGGGTTTTGACGAATCAGAAATAACGAGATCAGAGACTTGTACAACAAACCAGATATCGTGACAAAAATAAAGAGTAATAGACTACGTTGGTTCACACATGTAGAAAGAATGGTGGGGAGCAGCACCATCAAGAACGTTTTCAATGGAAAACCAGGTGGACGTCGCATAAGGGGCAGACCAAGGACCAGATGGCTAGACGTCGTGGAGGAGGACTTGAGAAGAATGGGAGTTAGAAGATGGGCAGCCAACAGGCGGAGATTGTCCAGGAGGCCAAGGACATACACAGGTTGTAGCGTGGAGTAAGTAAGTGAACTTCATTTGCGCGATCAGCCACCGCAAGGTAACATCACAAACACGCCACTGTAACGTGTAGAAGTCACGTGGCATTTGTAGTACTGCGCACTTAATTGTTTGGTAAATATGTCCTTTTCCCAAGGGCAACTACATTTCATTGGTCAACAGTGCTTTTCGATTTGTATGTGAGCTCGAGTTGCAGACGCAATTAAAGCCGAACAAATCCTTTATCACCATTTTCCGGGAATGTGGATGAGTTACTGACATGCAGCGAACCGGGAGACCGACCATTTTGACTAACGCTAAACCGGCTGAGGCGAAGAATGTAACGCTGCGTTCACTTTCCGAAAGTTTGAGACTGTGTGTCCACTTTCAGATTTAGTATGGTAGCGCTAAAAAAGCGATACAGAAGTTGAAATACCTACGTATTATGTTTGTATTATGCATTCACGGAAGGCACCGGACAAAGGAAAGCGTCCTGCGTACTTTACATGGTTTCGATTCTTTGTTGGCGTCCATGGAATCATAGGACTGGACTGCGTTTTCTTTACTGATAAGACATGGTTTCAACATAAGTAATTACTTAAAACACAAGAATCCGGTCAACTGAAAATCCACATGCCTCTTATGAAAATAGTGTCAGAACATTGGAGTATGGCGTACCGCATCGCATCGACGAATAGTGGGTGAAACTACGCTAGTCAGTGCTCTATACCAACAGACCAATCGAACCGTTTATTTCTAGTCTTGACGCTGATGTGGGTGACATTTCGATCACCCTTTATATAAGAGAGTTCGTTAATACTGCTCATAAATGGGAGAAGAATAGAAGACATGTCAGTTTTCTTTCACTTCTACTGGCGGATTACTGAGCCAGGGGTGCGTTACGGAACAGTTCGAAGATTTGCAAGCGAAATACTTAAAACGCTAACGCAAAAGGATTATTTACGAACAGTGACAGGGAGAACGAATTTGACTTTCCTTCCTCTTCTAAAGAGGGTACTGTGATTACTGTAGAACCCGGCCTTTCAGTATCTCAAAGCTTTTTCTCGGGCTCCCCTTCCAACAGTGAAATTGATTTCTATGGCAATGACGACAGATGCTGCATGAGAGGCGTTGTGAATCACATAAAGGTTTACTATCGAAATTTAGAGAGTACTTTCCGGCAGGAGTCTGACAACATATTACTTCTCCCGCATACGTCTCGCGAAATGACCGCGACGAAAAAATTCGACGAATTAGAATTTTGGCAGTAAACCACCTACTGTCAAGAGCGGAGAAGCAGAAATATTCATAATTGCTCAAGTGATCCTGCTCTCCGTACTCCTATTTTTGTTACAATAATGTCTTGGAGAGGTTTACTCGGCAAGCCACATTTTTTTGGAACAACGTTTCTTCTCAAGGGAACAGACTATTCAAGGTAAGGTCTGTTGTTGGGTACGTAAAACGAAAGTCAGAGTCGCTTTTATACTGTGTGTGTGTGTGTGTGTGTGTGTGTGTGTGTGTGTGTGTGAACTGGAGAAGGCTTTCGTCAACACGATCTCCGGTTCAATGTGCGTCTGGCCTTTAAGCAGGACATTCCTTCCGAAATGAGTCATTTCGAAATGTAAACATTTGTTCAATCTGACTGAGAAAGAGAATACCTACTGGATATTTTGGTTCACGCGTGTTATGACTGGTATAGTAACTAGAGGCTATTTTTTACGAAAAACGTCGCAATACACTGAAAAAACAATTGGAACCACAGTTGAGTAGAAGGCAAACACAATACGTTGACAGCAAGTACATAAGTCCAGACATTTTGCAGTATTTGCATGACAGGGTTCAAATGGCTCTAAGCACTATGGGACTTAACATCTGAGGTCATCAGTCCGCTTGACTTAGGTTAGTTAGGTTTAAGTAGTTCTAAGGACATCACACACAACCATGCCCGAGGCCGGATTCGAACCTGCGACCGTAGCAGCAGCGCGGTTCCGGACTGAAGCGCCTAGAAGCGCTCGGCCACAGCGGCCGGCTGACAAGGGAACGAATGAAGCTCGAACAGTTAGCGTGAACATAATAAAGTAGCATATCCAAATACTGGAATACAAGTTTCAGGGAGGAAACTTCGATGAGTATACAAGTAATACTGACGTGGCGCGACGGAAGACACTTTGCCTGAACGTCATATTGCTGAAATGGCATCGACAAAGCAACCTCGAAAAATTAAACCCGAATTGTGAGCTGAATCACAATCAATCAATCAGTCAGTCAATCAATTGGAACGGAAGGCAAGTGTGGGTTGATACTGAGGGTATCCGAAAAATCATGGAAAGGCGTAGTTTTCCGTACACTAGACGTGTATGTAGTAAGTTTTCATGTTATTTATAAATACCATATGAGAGCAAACCTATCAGTGTTCGAGTTTCATCTGACTCTTTCTAGAAAAGCATCGCGAAGAAAAAACGCAGCGACGAGAGCGCTGTGCGTGAGCGGAGCACCTCTTGCGGCTACAGGGAAGACCCTGTAGCCTCTAAACAAAGCCCCTAAAACAAAGCAACCCTATGATAAGACACGTCTGCAGCAAGAAAACAAGAAGGAATCACATTATTGTTGCAAATAATGCTATGAGGGGCTGTATGCTATTACGGGTTTTCGAATGTTCTATACCCAAAAGAAATGATTAACTGTAAACGTTTTCCTTCATTGTAAAGGTTTGTTAAAATCGTTAATCAAACAGGCAAGACAGCGATATTGAAGTACTGTAGTATCCAGCAAGATCCCCATACTTGTCCGCGATAAAATTTATGTGGGAATAGCTCACACATCCACTCCGTTCCAGGACATCAAAGATCAGCCCCAACAGCTGTGGAGCCGGCCGCGGTGGTCTAGGGGTTCTAGGCGCGCAGTCCGGAACCGCGCAACTGCTACGTCGCAGGTTCGAACCCTGCCTCGGGCATGGCTGTGTGTGATGTCCTTAGGTTAGTTAGGTTTAAGTAGTTGTAAGTTCTAGGGGACTGATGACCACAGATGTTAAGTCCCATAGTGCTCAGAGCCATTTTAAACCAACAGCTGTGGGTCCATGCATAAGCATGGGATACAGCGGATTTATAACACCCTTCCCAACCGAATCGTGTGCACCTAGGCACGCAGAGAGAGCAACATCATGCTGATTACTGAGCTTCATACTGTCAACATCTCTGTAAATTCGTTTGCTAACACTGAAATAACGTCACATACTCTCTCAACCCGTTACATTTCGTTTCCTCCTCCCTTTTGGGTACTTCACTTTTTTTTGCCGGGCAATGTTTTAAACTACATTCCTGCTCAGCACGTGGGCAACCTGTTACTGTACAAGTAATCTGACTGTTTCTTAAAACATGAGCTTTTCAAATTTCTACACTTTTGCACGACACAATTCTGGAAACCTTCCTTCTCCTCCTCCCCCCCCCCCTCCACCCCCCTCACACTCTCTCTGATACTTGTACTCCAAAGAAATGGTTGTTTAAGGATTCGACAACTTCATGATGAGATGAAAATGGCAGTCCACATATTTTTTGTTTGACAAGTATACAGAAAAACGTCATTAGGAGACAAATCTGGAGAATAAGGGCAATGTGACAATTTGTTTGTCAAATAAAGAATTTTTCACAGTTCAGTGACAGATGGTATTGTCACCATAAAAAATGATGCGACATTTCCATTCGTTTTTTCCCTGATTTCGTATGTGACTTCGGTCAAACGAATTAATGTGTACCAATCTGAATTAGCTCCTCTTCTATCCTCTGAAGCAATGGTCAGGTCACGCCCGGTGTAAGCAAAGAAACAATCGATAGTAATTTGCTTGGAAGTGTTTCGTGAATGAACCACATTTCTTGGTTTCGGTTCATCTTAAAACGCAGTTGGTTGCTGCTTAGTTTCCGGCAGCCAAGTTTCGTCTACTGATACAATGCTGTAACGGATTTTGCAGTTTCTTATACAGAACGATGTGAGCCTCTTCAACTTCGGACAAATAGTGGGGAATTCAACAGTAAAATATATTTTTCACAGATAAATATTCACGCAAATTCGAATGCACCGCAGTCTAAGATAAACCTGACCATGGCTCTATCGGAAGGTGACTCAAGGTCTATTTTTATCAATGAGGGTGGGGGGGGGACGGGGGGGGGGGGGGGGGGGGGGGGACAGCACCGCTGCTTGTTGGAGGACAACCGATTTGGTCGATCTACACGAAATTCGTCGTTGAGGGATGCATTACCACGGTGAAATTCTGGAAACCAATTGTCAACAGTCTTTCCTCAAAATAAATGGATGCCTCAAATCACTTCGTTCAAAATTTGCAATTGTGAGTTACGTCTTTATGAAAGCTGCCCAAATTTAACCAACGGCAACGTTCAAGTGTAATTCCCAGTTTTTCGCGAGATTTCTTTTATCCCTGCTAACAAATCACTTGTAGATTTCATAGCATCATTGTTTTAACAGCAACATAGTGGTTCTGCTACATTCCTAGTCTACATAAGGTCGTAGGTTCGAATCCAGCCGAGTGCATTGAAATTTTTATTTTGAAATATTTATCTAGATGACTTCGATCATCATTTTCACTCAATTTATTAACATGTTTTTTTTTATTTCTAATCTTTTTCCGCCCCATTTTAATCAAAGTATTAAATTTTTCAGTTACTTTCATTTTTCTTCTCCAATTACGTTTTTCAATTTGGACCTTCGTCAACGTAATCACGATTATTATTACTTATCTACCGTAATACTTAAACGTTTGAAAGTACCTATATAACGGTCTATCGCTTTCAAAAAGACAAAAGACGAAATAATCTACACTATGTGATCCGGACATCTGGTTGAAAATGGCTTACAAGTTCGTGGCGCCATCTATCGGTAATGTGGGAATTCAATATGGTGTTGGCCAATCCGTAACCTTGATGACAGCTTCCACTTTCGCAGGCACACGTTCTATCAGGTGCTGGAAGGTTTCTTGGGGAATGCAAGCCCATTCTTCACCGAGTGCTACACTGAGGAGAGGTATCGATTTCGGTCGGTGAGGCCTTGCACGAAGTCGGCGTTCCAAAACATCCCAAAGGTGTTCTATAGGATTCAGGTCAGGACTCTGTGCAGGCCAGTCCATTATAGGGATGCTATTGTCGTATAACCACTCCGCCACAGGCCGTGCATTATGTACAGGTGCTCGATCGTGTTGAAAGATGCAATCGCCATCCCCGAATTGCTCTTCAACAGTGGGAAGCAAGAAGGTGCTTAAAACATCAAGCAAAACAACAAGGGGTGAAGAACACGACCACACCGTATCACCAAATTTTACTGTTGGCACTACATACGCTGGCAGATGACGTTCACCGGGCATTCGCCATACCCACAAACCGCCATCGGATCGCCACATTGTGTACCGTGATTCGTCACTCCACACAATGTTTTTCCACTGTTCAGTCGTCCATTGTTTATGCTCCTTACACAAAGCGAAGCGTCGTTCGGAATTTACAAACGTGATGTGTGGATTATGAGCAGCCTCGCGACCATGAAATCCAAGTTTTCTCACTTCCCACCTGTCATAGTACTTGCAGTGGATCCTGATGCAGTTTGGAATTCCTGTGTGATGGTCTGGATAGATGTCTGCCTATTACACTTTACGACCCTCTTCAACTG
This sequence comes from Schistocerca serialis cubense, assembly GCF_023864345.2. Lineage (NCBI taxonomy): Eukaryota > Metazoa > Arthropoda > Insecta > Orthoptera > Acrididae > Schistocerca > Schistocerca serialis. Next base: position 483,557,682 of record NC_064643.1, read on the forward strand.
TCGACGGTCTCTGTCAGTCAACAGACGAGGTCGGCCTGTACGCTTTTGTGCTTTACGTGTCCCTTCACGTTTCAACGTCACTATCACATCGGAAAATGTGGATCCAGGGATGTTTAGGAGTGTGGAGATATCGCGTAAGGACGTATGACACAAGTGACACGCCATCACCTGACCATGTTCGAGATCCGTGAGTTCCACGGAGCGCCGCATTCTGCTCTCTCACAACGTATAATGACTACTGAGGTCGCTGATATGGAGTACCTAGCAGTAAGTGGCAGCAAAATACACCTAATAAGAAAAAAGTATGTTTTTGGGGGTGTTAGGATACTTTTGATCACATAGGGTATTTATATTGGCTGTGCTGTGCTGTCAAAAACGCATTTCTCGGTAAAAGATGTACGCCAGCCAAAATACACAAACATTTAAAACAAATTCTTGTTGCACTATGGGCAAAACAACGCAAATAAAGATTTAACCGAATGAAGGGATTATAAATAAAACTAAATTCAAACAAACCTAGGAGCAGAAATAATGAATGCAATAAAACATGGACGAAAATATAAAGCGATGAAACATATGGAACTAAATGGAAGTTTATAAAAATAGTTATAATCTCACAGAGATTACAGATGAAAGAAAAATAACAGGGAGAAAAAAGATAGAACACATGAAAAGGTAGTACGAAGATTAAAAATATGGCGAGAATGGATTACAAACAAAGAAATACGTTTTCCCCAATAAACTCAATTAAAAATGCTGATACAACTTCGAAACCACGACCACCTGCTCGTCAGGAATGTACCTTAACCACTACAATACGCCACCACAGTGCATTACATTATTCAATTTAAGGGCGTAGACAAAAAACACTCGAAATGTTTTCAACAGATTACTCACAAAGGAGGTTCTTCTTTGACGTGTGGCTTCAGGTTGTGATACCTGACACTCTAACCAACACAACCATACGTATGTTTTCAAAAACTCGAGCCCAACCCTAGTGGCATCTTATGAATTTCACTTACCTTTGTTTGGCGCTATAGTTTTATTCCAAATCTGCGTTAAAATCCTTTCGAAATGAACTACGGTGTTGTCATTAAGGTGTAAAAGCATTACATTTCTGTTTATCTGAGAAACGGAAATCAGACGCTGGATAAGGAATTTAGTAGCCGTCTGTTTCACTGAATCCAACGTAACCACTTTTTGTCTCTGTGATGATATTTTTACTCTGATCGAATATAGTGTATTCTGTAAATACGATAGTAAATAAGTGGAACCACAGCCAGCAGCCACACCCGAAATACTAACTTCGAGGAACGCATGTGTAAAAATGGTTTGCGAGCTGCGGTTTCACTACACTCAACGATTTCCTCAAATTACACCAATTATACTAATGGACGTAGGCGAAAGAATATCGGATGGCAGGTAGCTATCTCTAGAGCGCGCGAAGAATTAATTAGTATTGCTGCCACCCGGTAAGTTCTAAATGACTTTCATTAAAGTTAATGAATTACAGAGCCAGGCTCAAAATTCCGATAAAAGGCCGAGTTCGCTAGAAACCTGATTAACGAGTAATGCGATCTCTTCTTGTTTGCAGTAATAGAACAATGTAAGCCATTACAAAATACGTTCGGGGTGTGGGGTGCGAATAGTCCAGTGTCAGCATAAAGATTAAGAAAATAGACGGTAACGTAATACAAGAGAACATAAAGTAGCAATATTCGAAGTTAATTACACAGTATCCAGCCCAAAGAACATTACCGAGTCTGCTATGTACAGCTCCTTACTCTTCATGTTGACGAGGGGGCCGCGCTTGATCGTCATCACAGATTTCCTCTACACTTATGGTACATATAGGGCTTGACCATAAATTAACATTATGGAAGTGAGAGCTCGAGATAGTCAAGCTTTTTTTAAAAAAAATAGCACTTTTGTTGCGAGTCGGGAGAGGTATGACATTTATTTAAGCGTACTTTCCAGGCAGTGATTGGCCCTGCGGAAAGAGTACGGAGCGATAATCCATGCAGAAATATCTTTTTGATTTCAATGTTTACGTTACTTACACTGCAACTAAACCGAAATAATGCTCAAGTTATTTTCATGAAAAGCCTGGAAAGGAAAGGCAATGGAAAATTTGGGATTACAAATAAATTGTAAGGCGCACTCGAGAACTTCGTAAATGAAATTAGATACTGTTATTTTCCAGTTCATGATTTAACCTTGCCCGGGTTATATCTATTGCCAGGCCAATGGGACTATTTTACCTGCACCGTGAACCTAATGTTTGCGTGCAGCTGCCGAGGATTGATCGGAGGTCAAAAAGAAACTAACAGAACGCGCTGTTCTGTACGCTTTAATTATAATCCCTTCTTGGAAAGTTATTTACAGAGATCTGGCGGGCGCTTTATGTACAACAATTTCCTATAAATTCATTTGCAATGGCAAATTTTTCTTTGCGTTTCCTTTTCAAGCTTTTTAATATACGCAATATACTGAGCATTATTACTTACAGTGAAAGTAACGTAAAAATTGAAAATAATGTTTCCCGCACATGGACTCTATCGATCCCATGATACTAAGATTACCGTTTTGTACTCTTTCTGCAGCGCTAACCACCGCCTTGAAACTACGCCAACATACTCTGTGCAGTCACATTAAAGTGACCACTTGTCACGAGCCTGAATAACCACTTTCTGCAGCGCGGACGTCTGCGAATCGTGCAGGAAGGGTGTCAGTGAGGTTCAGGAAGGTACCGGCAGCGATGTGGAGCAATTTCGAATCCATTGGCCAGCTGCGCTAGGTTTCTCGGCCGAGGAACCATGGCGAAAACAGCCCGATCGAGGTGATCCAACCGATTCTCCATTTTGTTTAAAGACGGGGAGTCTGGTGGCCAGCGGAATACAATACACTCATCCTAGTGCTCTTCGAATCGCTCACGTACACTGTAATCTGTGTGACGCGTTGCATTGTCCTACATCTACATCCATACTCCGCAAGCCACCTGACGCTGTGTGGCGGAGGGTACCTTGAGTATCTCTATCGGTTCTCCCTTCTATTCCAGTCTCGTATTGTTCGTGGAAAGAAGCATTGTCGGTATGCCTCTGTGTGGGCTCTAATCTCTCTGATTTTATCCTCATGGTCTCTTCACGAGATATACGTAGGAGGGAGCAATATACTGCTTGACTCATCGGTGAAGGTATGTTCTCGAAACTTTAACAAAAGCCCGTACCGAGCTACTGAGCGTCTCTCCTACAGAGTCTTCCACTGGAGTTTATCATCTCCGTAACGCTTTCGCGATTACAAAATGATCCTGTAACTAAACGCGCTGCTCTCCGTTGGATCTTCTCTCTCTCTTCTATCAACGGGTCCCACACTGCTGAGCAGTATTCAAGCAGTGGGCGAACAAGCGTACTGTAACCTACTTCCTTTGTTTTCGGATTGCATTTCTTTAGGATTCTTCCAATGAATCTCAGTCTGGCATCTGCTTTACCGAAGATCAACTTTATATGATCATTCCATTTTAATGCGTACTCCCAGATAATTTATGGAATTAACTGCTTCCAGTTGCTGATCTGCTATATTGTAGCTAAATGATAAGGGATCTTTCTTTCTATGTATTCGCAGCACATTACACTTGTCTACATTGAGATTCAATTGCCATTCCCTGCACCATGCGTCAATTCGTTGCAGATCCTCCTGCGTTTCAGTACAATTTTCCATTGTTACAACCTCTCGATATACTACAGCATCATCCGCAAAAAGCCTCAGAGAAATTGCGACGTTATGCACAAGGTCATTTACATATATTGTGAATAGCAACGGTCCTACGACACTCCCCTGCGGCACACCTGAAATCACTCTCACTTCGGAAGACTTCTCTCCATTGAGAATGACATGCTGCTTTCTGTTATCTATAGGAACTCTTCAATCCAATCACACAATTGGTCTGATAGTGCATATGCTCTTACTTTGTTCATTAAACGACTGTGGGGAACTGTATCGAACGCCTTGCGGAAGTCAAGAAACACGGCATATACCTGTGAACCCGTGTCTATGGCCCTATGAGTCTCGTGGACGAATAGCGTGAGCTGGGTTTCACACGATCGTCTTTTCCGAAACCCATGCTGATTCCTACAGAGTAGATTTCTAGTCTCCAGAAAAGTGATTATACTCGAACATAATACGTGTTCCAAAATTCTACAACTGATCGAAGTTACAGATATAGGTCCATAGTTCTGCACATGTGTTCGACGTCCCTTCTTGAAAACGGGGATGACCTGTGCCCTTTTCCAATCCTTTGGAACGCTACGCTCCTCTGGAGACCTACGGTACACCGCTGCAAGAAGGGGGGGGGGGGCGCAAGTTCCTTCCCGTATTCTGTGTAAAATCGAACTGGTATCCCATCAGGTCCAGCGGCCTTTCCTCTTTTGAGCGATTTTAATTGTTTCTCTATCCCTCTGTCGTCTATTTCGATATCTACCATTTTGTCATCTGTGCGACAATCTAGAGAAGGGACTACAGTGCAGTCTTCCACTGCGAAACAGCTTTGGAAAAAGACATTTAGTATTTCGGCCATAAGTCTGTCCTGCTGGTAGATGCTACAGGGCCCAGGAGAAACAAACCGCATGTAGTGCAGGACATGGTCCCAAGGATAGCTGCATACTTGGGTTAATCTACTGTGCCTTCTAGAACAACGAGATCTCCCAAGGAATGCCACAACAACATTCCCCCAGCCATAACGCCCTCTCTTCCGATTTGGACCTTTCCGATGGTAGTTCAGAGTTTTTGCTTTCGAACGCTTCACGCCGATTGAGCATAAGACGTGATTCATATGAAGAGGCCACCTGTCGTCACTCTGTGGAAGTCCAGCTGCGGTACTTGCGTGTACATTCCAGCCATCGTTGAACAGTGGTCAGCACGGGTGCATGAAGCAGACGCCTGCGGCGGAAGCCGATAACCAGCAACGTTTACTGAACGGTCGTTGGGGAGACACTGTCGGTAGCCCCTTGGTTCATCTGGGCGGTCTGTTGCTTACGAGTTGCACGTCTGTTTGCCCGTACACATCTTCGCAGCTGTCGTCCATCACCGTGGATGCCAAAACAGCGCTATCCAAACCGGCGCCGAGGCAGCTGTAGTGCACTACGAATCACAGTGTACGTTAACCATAGGGGGACGCAAACAGTTTACAAACTTAGCCTTTAGGCGGTGCTTCCATCCTTGGACCACAGGTTAATAATCATGCCCTTTTGAGTCAGATAATTCGCTCCGTTTCGGCATTACGACGACGGCACTGTTTCCCGCGTCTTCCAAACACGCTTTACATACCCTCCACCGCTAGTGCTGTCATTTACCGTTTGAAGATAGTTATGCCACGTTGACGTAAAACATAGACGTTGGTCTCATTAATGTGACTGGACCGTGTATTTCAATCAGTCAAATGCTTTCACAGTCGCCAATGAAGACACTATTCACATGACGCTTGACACACCCAAGTGCACTGCTGCATATAACAAAAAGCAAGTTCCAAGATTAGATGTATTTTTCGTAAGTTGCTTACTTTTATTGACATTACTCATTAGCTAGCTTTTTACAGTAGCTACACAACGACCGAAGATGTATCTGCCAGAGTATTCCATCTTTCTTCTTTTTCCTTGCCTTTATCCCCCATCTTCACGGGGTCGGCATGTTAATTTTCGAACGTGACCATGTTGGTGGTACAAGGCGGCCTCCTGTCGACAGCCTCCCCCTCCCCTGGGATGGAATTTCTGCATCCCCGTTTGTTTGCGTCTAGTGTTATCACCAGTGAAAGTGTGCGAACGTTTTTAAAATGTTTGCGTAACGTATAGGGGTGGGGGGTAACAAACCGAGATTCATGTAGTCGGATGTGGGGAGCCGCCTAAAAACCACATCCAGGCTAACCAGCGCAGTTACCGCCGGGCGGATTCGAGCTCGGGCCGGCGCGCCAACCCGAATCCCGGAAGTAGCGTGTTTAGCCGTCGGCTCACGAGACGAGGCAGCGAACGTCGGTGTGCTCACAGGCGGGCATCACAAGTCACGAGACACAGCACACGCCACGAGCTGGTTAATGTGATTCTGCGCTCTCAGCGGCACCTGTCGACTTTATTGGCTCACAACCCGTACAGTTAGTCCACAAAAATGAACGCGCCTGTAATTCCTATATTAATTCCATTAAAACGCACATTTCTTTTCTCAACCATATGCTAATCGTGTTGTTCTGTCTGTGGTACACTAAAATAAAAAACTTTAATATCCGTAAACGTTTAATAAGACAAAAATGAAAGATACCTGTCCACACAGGAAGGACATCCAACTTATAAAAGTTCATCAAATCGAATAAACTTACTCCTGACAGAGAGCGCACTTATATTTACCTTATATTATATAAATTATCTCTCTTAATTTTATACGAAACTTCCATAGCCCTTTAGAAAATGCGAACGTGGGAAAAAATTGGATACGGCGGGACGTGATCCCTCTTCCAGTTTACCATCGGTTTCCAATCCTGGGACCTCAACCAAAGCTTCTATCGGCGCATACTTTATTTTACAGTCTTCTGAAGACTGTAATCGCCGAAATATTATTGACATTTATTATAACAAAGCCTAACAGGAATGACATTTTTCATGAATATTCAACGTGTCAATGCCTCAAAACGGCTTACTCTCGTGTAAATCGAAAATAATTGAGTACGAAAGTTCTTTAACCACTACCATGACGCTTCCCATCATTTTATTAGAACAACTAGCATCAATAACGATTCGTTCTCGAGACATTCAGTGTGTTGGTGCTTATAAACAGCATATCTTCATAGGATGAACCGTATAGCATAAAGCCAACGAGTATGGACTTGTCCTGAAGACGACAAATCTAGCACCGTGTCTTAAACATCGCTTTGGTTCACTCAGAGACGCCTGGACACTTCGCTTGTTGAGCGCCCTTCCTGCCACAAAGTAACAATGCGGACGCGATCGAACCACGGTATTGGCCGTCTAGGCATGGCTGAACTACAGACAACACTAGCCGTGTACCTCCTTCCTGGTGGAATGACTGGAACTGATCGGCTGTCGGACCTCGTCCGTCTAATAGGCGCTGCTCATGCATGGCTGTTTACATTTTGGGCAGGTTTAGTGACATCTCTGAACAGTTAAAGGGATTGTTTCTGTGATACAATATCCACAGTCAACGTCTATCTCCAGGAGTTCTGGGAACCGGGGTGATGCAAAACGTTTTTAGTTGTGTGTAACAGGAAGTAAGGTCACACACAAAACTCACGTTAGCTAAGTCGTCCCGTGCGCTGACGACTTCAGCATTCACAGCTTTACGCGCGGACCCGCTCCAACCTTTCAATGGCACAGCAATGCAGTATAGTAAGTCTGTTTCTATTCAGCAGCTATAAACGTTAAGAAATTACGTCAGAAAATTCGTTACATTGTCTCTTACAATTTACAAACCGTGCCTCCATACATTAATCGCTCTGTATATATTTTAAGGGGCACCTGTCTTACGTGTCGACCCTGTATAAGCGTATACATCGCAAGCTTATCACCCGTTTCTTTTACTTACATCCTATACATAGCTTAAACGAGTTCGGTTAGTTTGCATTAACAACTTCTAACAAATCTCTTTTGGTCAGGTCTTTTCTGTAGGATTTATTTTTTCTCAACTGCGACAATGAATGTTCTTTGTCGATAGAAATGTTGGGAGCTTTGTTTAATTTAACTAAGTGATATGAACCACTGTCAAAATAGTAATATATCAATACGACATTCTGAATAAGTCAACCATTTAATGGAATTCGTACAGAGCGTCATCTGCTTTGCGTAACAGAATAATAACGTCTTTCTGTTTGCCTTCTTTAAAGAATTTCTAAACATTGCAGGGTACGTGAAATTTTCTGATAAATTAAAACTGTGTTCTCGTCCGGGTCATGAACCGGAATGCTGTGTTTCGCGGGCTCGAGTCCTGGTCCACCGCACAGCTTTAATTTGCAAAGATATTTCATAGCGGCGCATACTCAACTATAGATTTTAATACTGATTCTGCATTACATACACTACTGGCCATTAAAATTGCTACACCAAGAAGATGTGCTGAAGACGTGAAATTTAACCGACAGGAAGAAGATGCTGTGATATGCAAATGATTAGCTTTTCAGAGCATTCACACAAGGTTGGCGCCGGTGGCGACACCTACAACGTGCTGACATGAGCAAAGTTTCCAACCGATTTCTCATACACAAACAGCAGTTAACCAGTGTTGCCTGGTGAAACGTTGTTGTGATTCCGCGTGTAAGGAGGAGAAATGCGTACCATGACGTTTCCGACTTTGATAAAGGTCGGATTGTAGCCTATCGCGATTGCGGTTTATTGTATCGCGACATTGCTGCTCGCCTTGGTCGAGATCCAATGACTGTTAGCAGAATATGGAATCGGTGGGTTCAGGAGGGTAATACGGAACGTCGTGCTGGATCCCAACGCCCTCGGATCACTAGCAGTCGAGATGACAGGCATCTTATCCGCATGGCTGTAACGGATCGTGCAGCCACGTCTCGATCACCGAGTAAACAGATGGGGACGTTTGCAAGACAACAGCCATCTGCACGAACAGTTCGACGACGTTTGCAGCAGCATGGACTATCAGCTCGAAGACCAGGGCTGCGGTTACCCTTGACGCTGCATCACAGGCAGGAGCGCCTGCGATGGTGCACTCAACGACGAACCTGGGTGCACGAATGGCAAAACGTCATTTTTTCGGATGAATCCAGGTTCTGTTTACAGCATCATGATGGTCGAATCCGTGTTTGGCGACATCGCGGTGAACGCACATTGGAAGCGTGTATTCGTCATCGCCATACTGGCGTATCACCCGGCGTGATGGTATGGGGTGCCATTGGTCACACGTCTCGGTCACCTCTTGTTCGCATAGACGGCACTTTGAACAGTGGACGCTACATTTCAGATGTGTTACGACCCGTGGCTCTACTCTTCATTCGATCCCTGCGAAACCCTACATTTCAGCAGGATAATGCACGACCGCATGTCGCAGGACCTGTACGGGCCTTTCTGGATACAGAAAATGTTCGATTGCTGCCCTCGCCAGCACATTCTCCAGATCTCTCACCAATTGAAACCGTCTGGTCAATGGTGGCCAAGCAATTGGCTCGTCACAATACCCCAGTCACTACTCTTGATGAACTTTGGTATCGTGTTGAAGCTGCATGGGCAGCTGTACCTGTACACACCATGCAAGCTCTGTTTGATTCAATGCCCAGGCGTATCGAGGCCGTTATTCCGACCAGAGGTGGTTGTTCTGGGTACTGATTTCTCAGGATCTATGCACCCAAATTACGTGAAAATGTGATCACATGTCAGTTCTAGTATAATATATTTGTCCAATGAATACCCGTTTATCATCTGCATTTCTTCTTGGTGTAGCAATTTTAATGGCCAGTGGTGTATTTCTAATCTATCGTACTACATGCAGCTATTTCTTCGGAATCTATTTATTCCTGAACTAAAGAGAACGGACAGAAAGCATTCCTGCATTGCAGCCCACCAACAGCTCTAAAAGATTACACCAGCCGCTCGCTGGAAATGTTACGATCCGCCCACTCGCCGGCCCTTGATAGCTGGCGCGGTTAGTTTCACTAGTTGCCGCCGCCGACGATACACTGCCTGACTAAAACAGGGAAGCAGCCGGAAGGAATAGTCAGATGTCTAACTCCGTACACATACCACCGGCAGGTATGTACACGTTTACAGTAGCTATTCTCTGTGACAAGAGAAAAAGCTACCAGACAGCATTAGTGTTGTGTGGTATCGTAAGTAAGTGGCATGAGCAGCGTCAGATGTTGACTATCACTGAAGTACACAGAGATTCCATGTAGTCATGGGAGACAGTGTTATCACAGCACCTGACACACTGAATAAGTCTCATTGTGGCTCTCCATTTGGCCGGCTGGTTGAATTGTGCCATGTCCACGTCTGTCGAGCATTCGATTGTGACAGTGGCCCGACGTTTAACAGCATGAAAACTTGAGGGCTGTCATCCTAATCACCAAGGTTCCGGTCGACCGCATCTGACCACCACAAGAGAGCATTGCCATATTATGCACCACCCACATCGTGATCGCATCAGATCCGCATCTGCCATCCGAAAACAAGTAATGGATTCTCGGCAACGTTCTGTACAATCACACAAAGTATGTCTTAGACTAATAGCAGCAGGACTAGGAAATTATCGGTCCATGCGTAGGTTGCTGTTAACACTAGAACACAAACAGCAGCTTTTGGAGTGGTGCTGTGATCGGAAAGTGTGGACTGCAATTGAATGGCGTCGCATTGCATTCAACGATGAATCGCAGTTCTGCATTGCACGGGATGGCCATATGTGGCAAGAGAAGTCCCATTCTACAATGTTTTTGAGAGCCAGGTAGGCACAGCAGTGTTATATACTCCCGGCGTCATGGTGTGGGTAGTCACACGGTATGAATTTGGGGTACGGCTGCTAGTGACTGAGGGAACTCTGATGGCACAATGATAATTCACGGATACTGTATGCCAAGGGCGGCCAAGGAGTCGGCACGCGGCCAAGTATCTGGCTCACATGCCGTAGCTCCCTTGCAGGGATACACACTTTAGTCCAGTCAAATTGCAGATATACCTTGCAAAAGGTGGGGTAGAAGAGTTTATTTTTTCAACTCGTTCATATGGTTGGAAAGATTAGAAAACCGAGTTTTGCCAACAAAATTTCGCTTGGGGAAACTTTCTGCAGTCAGAAAACTTCCAAAGTTCCGGCCTTTTTTCAGTTTTTTCAAAATATCTCAGTTTCATTGGCTCCTATCGCTTTAACGTCTATTTTATTTTTTAAAGAGCACAAAATTCTCTACAAATTTCATTTTTGCCATTTTTTTCTACTCCCAATATCTAAGGCGCCATAGCGCCTAAAAAAATACCAAATTTTCAAATTTTGAGCATAGTGGCAAGATACCTTATTTTTGAACACTTTTTTCTGTTTATGTTTGTGTAGTATAAATACATTATACATCATATGTTGGAATTTACCACCTCACTTTCAGGTATTCAATTTCTCTGTATGCAACATGAGGATTGCTGGGCACCCAACTTTTGTGATTCTTACATCACTACCTAAAGTTCACTATGGGGCACCTCTGCCCTGGTATTTGTAAAACTATAAATATAAAAATACATCATTAACACACACACACACACATTATATATATATATATATATATATATATATATATATATATATATATAAGGTAATTATTCTTGTGTATAAAAGCCACGCAGTTGACATTAAAAATAAGTAGCTTTATTACAATTAAAATGCAGTGTCAGTTACTAAAAAATGTAGACATTTCTGGGCGTGTGCAATACTTGTAAAATCGCACTTTAGCTCACTTGAGACAGATATGAGCATCACTTCCAACGTTTTGATGGGACAGGTTCCTCAGTGTCACCAGAAATACCTTGAGTTATGGATTCAGGGTCTGTACATAGAGTTGATCCCAGATTGACCTCTTCTTTAAACAGCGAGTCAGCCTCAGCAAGTTCGTTGATTTCGTCAGCGGTTTCCCCAACATCCTTCATAACATCTTCTTCACTGTCTTCATATAAAAATTTTGGCACGTTTACACAGTTGACCCCAATACATTTCTTACAAATTGAAGAACATTTCAAACCCGCTTTTCTGCAGGAGCACGCTCCACCACAGTTCAGCTTGCACGAGCATGAAACAATGTGAAGAAGTGCTTCAGGTGCTGGATCTTGGCTCATTATAACGGGTATTGGACCGTGGTCACTGTGATTCCAGCCCCATTTCTCAGGAGGTTTCCAGTTTCCCATCCAACTTTGGACTTGTTGGTAAGTCCGCAACGAATGATGATGTGCAGCATCTTGTGTAGGTGGCAACCGTGCAAGATTCAGTTTGCTTTTTGTGGCAGACTTGGCGAATAGCTGGTACCGCAAATGGTCTAGTGTGTGGGAACTGCTGACACCTCCACTATACAATGCGATAGTAACCTGTTCTCCTGCTGTTATTATTTCTACACGGGTAGCATGTGGTTTATTGAACGTGCAAAGGGCTGAGGTTAGGTGTTCATTTTTCGCAACAATATTGCAGCACTTAATTTTTCCTTGACAAAAAAAAGCGGATGTTGTATCACATCCGCTAAAGGCGTAATGAACAGAATATAATATATTCACTGTCAAACTTGTAAGCTGCAGTGGAAAACCACTTGTCTTCTGCATTTCTTCTTCCTGGCTTTAAGAAAAATAAGTTTTCAATGCCTTGCCCCAAACCGGTCATGAGCACAAGCAGGTCAACATCTTCTCCTACAATGACAACATTTCCAAAATCTTTGGTTCTTGAAATGGCAGATGTTACAATCATAACGTCAGCATCTTCTTGTGAATGGAGCAATTCAATGCTACACTCCAGAAATTCCTTTTTAAGAAGTGTGATCAAACGCATCTTGTTTCGTTCGTTGTACAAGAACTTGTCCTGAGGGACTTTGTTCACCATCTCTGATTCAACCACAACGTCAACCGAAGAATGTTTTCTGGACCTACAAATCCTCTCAGCACTCTTTGTGCTACATTTGTCTCCCTCACATGGATACCCACCAAATACAATAGCAAATTGAGATCCAAAATGACGTTGCAGGTAAGAAACATAGCTTTGGGTTGTTGACTTGAATCAAACATTTCGAGTCCAAGTCACTTTGTGGATGAGGTACCCTCCATCAATGACAAAAATTTACTCGGTCCACCTGACTTCACATCTTCCACTGGAACGAAGGCCAAAGAATAAATACGCTTTTGTCCGCTAAAGAACAATTCCTACATACTTTTTCTTATAACTGATCATTAACGTCAATCAACTGTAGAAAATGTACGGCACCTGCATGCAGGCCGGCCGGTGTGGCCGTGCGGTTCTAAGCGCGTCAGCAGGTTCGAATCCTGCCTCGGGCATGGATGTGTGTGATGTTCTTAGGTTAGTTAGGTTTAAGTAGTTCTAAGTTCTAGGGGACTGATGACCTCAGTAGTTAAGTCCCATAGTGCTCAGAGCCATTTGAACCATTTGAACCTGCATGCAATCGTATTACATATTGTAACACAAACTTCACGCAATCCGACGTGAATGTGTTCGTAGTTACTGAATATGATCCTGTTTGTCCTGGCCCTGCAGCAGAGTGAGATGGTAAATTCCAATGAATAACATGATGAGTAATACGTTTATACACAAATAGAAACTGAAATAACAGTGTTCAAAAATTAGCTAATTTGCCACTTTGTTCGAAATTTGAAAAAAAAATGCTATTTTTTGACGTGTTGTAGCGTCTTAGATACTGGGAGTAGAAAAAAATGGTAAGAATCAAATTTGTATAGAATTTTATGCTCTTTAAAAAAGAAAATAGATGTCAAAGCGATAAGAGCAAATGAAACATATTTTGAAAAAACTGAAAAAGTCCGAAATTTTGGAAGTTTTTTGACTGTAGGAAGTTTTCCCAAGAGAAATTTTGTTGGCAAAACTTCGTTTTCTAACCTTTCCAACAATATGAACGAGTTAAAAAAATAAAATCTTCTACCCCACCTTTTGCAAGGTACAGGCTTTTTTTCTGACCGTTTCACTGGACTACTTCCCCCATCACCACGCCACGCTATCTGAGTGGGACAAGAGGGGTGAAACGGCGAATGTGCCGCATTTAACTGACAGTGCAGTCACACTGTATGCAACTTGGTTTCATATTTGTAAAGAAAGTAGATCGCAAGCTCAGTATTATGTAATTAATTTTGGCGTGATGAAGACATAACATAATTTGTATCTGGTACAAAGTGTTGGCATACAAACACAGACAATATCACACATTTTTGCACTCAGGTTGCCATGTAATTGCGAATTATTTAGTTTCAAAACGGAAAGAAGCCTTTCACCTAGACCCGTTTAGCGAAATATTTTGTCAAGTTCGCAACCTCACTGTGGAGGTGTGGGAACTCTTCCAGAGGAAATCATCATAGACCTCCTGCACAGTCTTAATGTAAAAGAAAGTGGGAATTACACTGCTCATCAATCAGTTCTATCTGTACACGCACAGCAAACGCTCTCGAAAACGTATGTACTATTGGCAATGTCGTCTAAATGTTTAGAAACCTATTCTTTTAACTCTTTCAAGGCCATGAATTCTTCAGACCTCGAATTTTCTTTAATGCCAGTGAGCTTAGGGAAGTGGATGGTGTTTTTTTGTCTGAATCTGTCACTTCAACAATCACATTTTCGTTATATACGTCCCCATAAAATCAGAAATAAGTTGTTTCTCGTATTGCGATGTCTTCCTGTCCGCCTCGATAGCTGAGTGTTCAATGCGGCAAAATGCTGTGCAGAGGGGCCCAGGTTCGATTCCCGGTTGGGTTGGAGACTTTCTCCGCTCTGGGACTGGGTGTTACGTTATCATCATATCATCCCCATGGCATGCAAGTCGCCGAAGTGGCGCCACCTAAAAAGACTTGCACCAGGCGACCGGTCTATCCGGCGGGAGGCCCTAGCCACACGACGGGATTGAACAAGGGCTCTGGAGAGCTGCAGCAGCGTAGAGCCATCTGCACCCCAGTTGGTGCTGCTCAGGCGGTGGAGGGCATTGAGGTGCTGCCAGGAGTTCCCCTTAAGCTGACAAAAATGAGGTAGCCAAGACAAGTGAGTGGACAGTCATTATGGTAAAGTTTTGGTTCTGGATGAACTGTGAGACGCTGAGAGAAATGCATGACACACGACTTCGCAGCTGAACACTGGAAGCCGTGAGCAAGAGCCCATGACTTCGCCTTGTGAATAGTTCCCTGTAGGCGCCGCTCAGCAACACCGGTACTGGAGAAGCAATACGAAATACAGAAGTCACCTGCATACAGAGAAGGGGAGACCGACAGCCCTACAGCTGCTACTAGGCTGCTGATGGCCACTAAAAATAGAGATACGCTCAATACGAAACACCCTGCGGAACGCCATTCTCCTGAATATGGGGGGAACTATGGGAGGCACCAACTTGGACACGGGAAGTACGAAGCGATAGGAACTTTTGGATAAAATCGGGAGTGGGCCCCGGAGACCCCGCTCATACAATGTGGCAAGGATATGATGTCGCCAGGTCGTGTCGCACGCTATATGTAAGTCAAAAAAAAGACGGTAACCCGATGTTTGCGTCTGGAAATGGCTGTTTGTATGGCAGACCGAGGGACACAAGATTACCAGTGGTAGAGCGACGCTGGCGAAAGCTGCCCTGACATGGAGCCAGTAGGCTACATGACTCCAGGACCCAACCCAACCGCCGACCCACCATACGTTCCAGCAGCTTATAGAGAACGTTGGTGAGACTGATCGGGTGGTATACATCCCCATCAAGTGGGTTCTGACCAGGTTTGAGCACCGGAATGATAGTGCCATCCCGCCATTGCGATGGAAAGACGACATCGCACCAGATCCAGTTGAAGATGACGAGATGTTGCTTGTAGTCGGACGAGAGATGTTTAATCATCTGATTGTGGATCCGATCTGGCCCAGGAGGTGTGTCGGGGCAATGTGAAAGGGCACTACGGAGCTCCCACTCTGTAAGTGGGGCGTTATAGGGTTCACTGTGGCGTGTTGCGAACATGATGACTTTCCATCCGCCGTTGAGGATCCTTCAACTGAAGGGTAGTTCTCCGACGCAGAGGCTCGAGCATAGTGCTTAGCAAAGTGCTTGGCAATCAGGTTGGCGTCTGTAGAGAGCACGCCATTGATGTCAACGCCACGGACACCTGTTATGGTCTGGTACCCAAAAAGACGTCTGATCTTCGTCCCTAGTTGGGAAGGTGACGTATGGCACCCAATGGTCGACACGTACCTCTCCCCACCCTCCTGTTTCCGTCGTTTTATAATCAGGCAATCAGGGGCACAGAGCCCTTTTAAGGCTAAAAGGTGCTCTAGGGAAAAGTGCCGCTTATGTCGCTGTAGAGCTCATCGACGCTCTTTAATTGCCTCAGTGACTTCCGGCGACCACCAAGAGACTGTCTTTCGCCGGGGGCACCCTAGAGAACGAGGGATCGCGTTTTTCGCCGCAGAAATTATCGATGTAGTGACCAGCTTAATCACAACATCGATGGCACCAAGTGGAGGAGATTCAACGGTAACAGCAGAGGTGAAGACTACCCAGTCTGCCTTGTTTAAAACCCATCTGGGTTGCCGTCCATGAGCATGACGCCAGGGGAGTGACAGGAAGATGGGGAAGTGGTCACTACCACACAGGCCATCATGTGCTCTCCAGCGGATAGATAGGAGTCCTGGGTTGCAAATTGATGAATCAATGGCCAAGTAACTACCATGAGCCACACTGAAATGTGTGGCAGCCCCAGTATTTAAGAGGCAGAGGTCGAGATGGGACAGTGAATTTTCGACGTCTCTGCCTCGGCCAGTAAGCATGGTGCTGCCCCAAAAGTAGGTAAGGTTTAGGGAGTTGATCAATGAGTGCAGCCAATACACTAAGGAGTACTGCACCATCTGGAGGGAAATATACGTTGCACACAGTTATTTCCTGTGCCGTTCGTATCCTGATAGCCACAGGTTCAAGACGGGTTTGATGGGGCACAGTGTCACTATAGACTGTGTTCAGAACGTTAACGCAAACTCCACCTGACATACTATTACAGTCGCTACAGTTCCTGTAATATCTCTTATAGCTGTGGAGGGCAAGGGTCCGCATTTCCGGGAACCAGGTTTCCTGGAGGGCAATGCAGAAAGCAGGTGTAAAGCTTAATAGTTGCCATAGCTCACTGGAGGATGACGTGATCGTGAGACTGGGAAGGCATGAAACACTCAATGAGGTAGTCAACGCCTCAGGGTCACCTGCTGCCACAGACTTATTTCCTGAATAGGCTTTATCCATTGTGTCTGAGGGTCTGGCGAGATCTAGGTCCTCAGCTGATGCCAGAATCTTCACCTCATCCTCAGATGCAGAGCTTGTAGACAGCTTTCGTGTGGGTGCCACTGCAATTCCCTTGGTCTTGGAGGGTCTTCTTTCTGGATTTCTCTCGCTGCTCCTTAGGTTTATCCGGCTGGGAGGGCTGCACTGATTCAGCCTCCAGGTTTGAGGATGATCGCAAAGCCCTACAACCAGCTGCTTTTGGGCACTTCAGCCCCTGGTGAGTGTCATATTTCCCATTAGCAGGAACTTGGGAAGGGAGTGACCCAAGGGACCCCTTCCTAGCGAGAGGAGCCGAAGAAGACTTATGCTTCTCCGGCTGAGAAGTGGGGATTGGTGTCCCTGATGGTTGGGGGTACAGTGCTCCAAAGGTAGGTGGTGAGGGAGCAACAGGGAGGGAAGTGCCTCCCAACATCAAGAGGCAGGTGAAGTCTTCTGGCTCAGAGCCGACTGGAACTCACAGAACTGATGGGGCTACAACTGTTCTCATAGCGGCGCCATTAGAGGAGGTCATAGCTACAAAATGTAGGTGCTAAAATTTCCTCTTGGCCTCAGTGTAGGTCAGTCAGTCCAGGATCTTGTATTCCATCACTTGACTTTCTCGCTGTGAAATCTTGCAGGCTGGTGAACAAGGGGAATGATGCTCTCCACAGTTCACACAGATGGGAGGCGGAGCACATGGAGTATTGGGATGGGATGGATGTCCACAATCTCGACATGTGATGCTGGAAGTACAGTGGGAAGACATATGGCCGAACTTCCAACACTTAAAGCACCGCGTTGGGGGAGGGATATATGGTTGACATCACAGTAGTAGACCATCACCTTTACCTTCTTACGTAACGTGTCACCCTCAGACGCCAAGATGAAGGCACTGGTGGCAACCTGATTATCCCTCAGACCCTGATGGACACACCAGATGAAATGAGCTCCTTGTCACTAAGTTGGCACACAGCTCATCGTCAGACTGCAAAAGAAGGTCCCTGTGGAATATGATACCCTGGACCATATTTAAACTCTTATGGGACGTGATAGTAACAGTAACCCCCCAACCTTTCACAAGCGAGTAATGCCCATGAATGGGCAGAGGATGCTGTTTTTATCAAGACTGACCCAGAGCGCATTTTGGACAAGCCTTCCACCTCCACAAACTTGTCCTCTAAATGCTCTACAAAAAACTGAGGCTTCATTGAGACTAAGGTGTCCCCATCAGGTCTCATACATATGAAGTACCGGGGTGAATAAGGTTTACTGCCATCCTTAGCCTGGCGTTCCTCCCACAATGTGACCAGGTAGGGGAACGAGTTATGATCATACTTCCTTGCATTGTACTGAGACTTGGAAAGCTTAGAGACTGCTGGCGTTTGATCAACAGCAAGTGATGATGTGGTACGCTTCACTGCGCATCATCTGCCCTGATGCCACCTACTCAGACCAGGCCGCCCTCCCCATGGGTGACACCCAGCCGCAGCAAAGGCCACCTGGCAGTATGGCCATTGCTGGGAGTCCCGATGTCCCAGGGCGACAGGCATCTACTCCTTGGCATATGTGGGGAGTTAATGGCACAGTCATCAGCAGAGTGATACCTGTGTAGTCAGGGGGCTACAACCAACAGGGTACTTGGTGGCCCCACCACAATGGACTGGCTACCATGCTGGGTATGAAGTACAAAGAAATCCATGGTCCTCAGTCGGCGCAGAAAACGACACTGCATAATCGGTGGAGGAAAACTCACCCAGGAAGGTGTCCTTGCCCAAGAGATGGACGATGAGGGGGACTGCAATGCCACGATGAGAAAGCGGGCAAAATATCTCGATGCACTACGGACATAATGCATCACGTAAGGATACCTCCCCAAATTGGCTCGCTCTCTGGGAAAATTTTGAAAAATGGAGGTCAAATCCTACAGGGGACCATCACATAAAGGCCGAAAGGTGAGACTCCTTTTAGTCACCTCTTATGACAGGCAGGAATATCTCGGGCCTATTCTAACCCCTGGACCCGCAGGGTGGGAGTACAGCAGGGAGACGATGACTGACAATGCACCCTGTCATGAAGTAACATCTGTGAGGCATTTGTTTGTGGACGATAACATTCCTGAAACGAAAGGGCCCTGCCCATGGTCCTGACATGAGCCCAGTGGAAAACCTCTGGGATGAGTCGATTTCACTCCAGACCACAGCACTCATCATCACTATCTTCTCTAGTTTCGTTTCTGGAAGACTGGGCTGAGATTCCTTCATAGAAAATACAGTCACCACACTGAAAGTGTCCACTGCAGAGTTCAATCCGTCATTAAGGCGAAGGTGGGCAACATCGGAAATTGACGCCCACTAAAAGGTGTCTGAATACTTTTTATCAGATGCTATATAAGCAATGGCTTGACTCACGTATGGCTGGTGTGTTTACCTGTGTGCTTGCCGTTCATCAATCTGAGCCTTGCTACTGTAGCAATCACTCACCTTGCTCGTGAATACGATTGACGACAAGGTGGACAGAGTTTTCGTTAATAGTGAACGTCGCCGAACTGTTACAGTATCGATCCGGTTGTATGCTGAAAGGTATCCTGAGCGTCGCTGTTTTGGCTAATTTTATAAAAAAAATTCAAGAAAATGGGAAGTGAAAAATAAAACATGCTAACGAAAGAAAACAAAATTAACAGCAGCAGATGATAGGAATGTGACTAGCATTTCAGCAGCGATAACATGCAATCCGAATGTCATTACAAAGCAGTTCGAATGTGTGGGTGTGATCTGCCGACAAAGTGCTCTGCAAATACAACATTAAAACGCATCCCATCCCTTCCATATTTCGATCTATGAACAGATTTCAGAATGGTGTCTACACAAACTGCTAATACTCGTAGATACGGCGTTTCCGTAGCAAGTTTGATTTACGGGTACAACATCGTTTGAAAACTTTAGTCAGATTTGCAGTCGAAAATCCACGCTAGCTAAGAAACGTGGATCAACAACGACCTTTGTCTGCCGAGACGTAATGCGAACTTTTCAGGAATTCATCACTGACTCCTTTTTTCCCATTAGGGCTCTAAACAGCCAGTACTATGTACAACAGTCCTTAGCAGGTACGCTGCTGCAGTTATTGGAAGACATGCCATAGGACATAAGGCAACAAATGTGGCGGTTGCCCTGCCCTTTCCGCACAGATAATTACATACATTCTTACCGCAATACTTGGAAATCGTTGGACCAGTCTTTGGGGAAACACGAAATGGCCTACACCCTTCCCGGGCGAACAGCTCTGGAGAATTAAAATAAGATGTTTATAAGGAAACACCGATGACTCCCGAAGACATGAAATGAAGGAAAGACGGAAGATTCGCGATTTATTTATTTATTTATCTATTGGCATTCAGGACATGCCCACTCAGGCATCTCAAGAGTGGAACGTCAGTTATGACGACATGAACATAAAGACACCACAACACCCAGTCCCCGAGCGGAGGAAATCTCCGACCCGGCCGGGAATCGAATCTGGGCCTCATCGTCTGGCAATCCACCGCAATGACCGCGCAGCTACCGAAGCGGGCGAGATCAGTGTTTAACGTCCCGTCGACAACAAGCTCACTAGAGATGGAATACAAGCTCAGATTACTTAAGGATGAGGAAGGACATAGGTCGCACCCTTTCGAAGGAACCATCCCAGCATTTGTCTTAAGCGATTAAGGGAAATCACGGGAAAAACTGAATCTGAATGATCAGACACACAAACGAACCGTCGTCCTACAGACAGGAGTCCAGTGTGCGCCAGCTCGCCCGCTAAGACGTGAGAAGGCAGAGAACACTGACCAGTGTCGCAATAAGTCCAGAAGAAATTCAACGTATACTGTTGTTTGTCCGTAACCACTTTGTAGCATGTATCCATGTTCGAGGTCAACTTTTTAAACATTCGTTCCGCTCCCACCCTGTGTGTGTGTGTGTGTGTGTGTGTGTGTGTGTGTGTGTGTGTGTGTGTACGTTGACTAGCTGACGTGTGCCTTTTGTGTGTTTGCAGACCCGCGGGTGTCGGACTGGTGGATGATGGACAGGCCGTGGCCCCTGCTGGCGCTGCTCAGTTGCTACCTGTACTTCAGCGTGGTCTGGGGGCCGCGGTACATGAGATCGCGAAAGCCCTTCGACCTGAAGCCCATGATTGTCGCCTACAACTGTTTCCAAATCGTCGCATCGTTCCTAATTTTCATTTCGGTAAGAAGCGTCTAAAAGCAGAACCTAAAAACAGTAAAGTAACTTTAACAACATTGTATTTGTGGTGCCTGTTACGGTGTCAACATGTTTGCAGCAATGAAGCGCACCTCATAAACCAAAGAACAGTAAAATACACAAAACTAGAGAGATTTGGATCGGAACAAACTATTGTAACCCCAACACAAAATAAGGAATGACGAATTGATTCTGAAGGTCTGTTAATTAATAGTGTGGCCCTACTAACAGTTAGACATGAAATGCAATACACGCAGTATGAAGTAAGACTGCTTGTAGGCAAGAAGTGGATCGACCAAGTACACTGATGAGCCAGCCAGAACATTATGACCACCGCCCATACCGAGTATGAATGCCGTGATGCGGTAAGGGAAGTGTATATGCGGAGCAGAAACGATTGCAGAATCATTCTAACGACGATACGTTCCGCAAATGGGGAAAACCACTGACATAAGCGACTTCGCCGAAGGGCAGGTATTATGACCCGGTGCCTAAAAACTAGCATTTCGGAAACGGTGCAATAGTCGGCTGTTCGCCTTTTACTGTCATTATGATCTAGGTCAGTGGTTGGATAGTGTTGAAACCACAGAAAGATATTGGGCATCCACACTTCATCACAGAATGTGAGGTCAGAGGCTTGTCTGCTCTGGAAAACAGGATGGGCGGCGATTTGTGGTAGATATGACAATAGAATACAATGATGGCACAGGGACCAATGTTACGGAGTACACCATTTAGCGTACAATGTTAAACATGGGGCTTCGCAGCAGACAACGCCTACGTGTTCCCACACTGACCCAACGACGTCGTCTATCACGTATGGCGGGAGTGGGCACTGCATCTTTCAGAGTGGACCGTAGATCTATGGAAACGTGTCGCCCGGTCAGATGAATCACGTTTACTTTTACAGGAGGTCAATAGGCCTGTTCAGATAAGCCGTCATCCACGCGAACAGCTGCTAAAAACGTGCACAATGATACAGACATATGTTCAGGGGGAGAGGAGCAGAGCAGTACTACGCTACAGCAGACATTCGTCTGGTGTTCCAGGAGACCTATGGTAGTAATCGCAGGCACCATTGCAGCTGTCAACTACATGAACATTACTGCGGATGACCTCCATACAGTCATGCTTGATGCCTTCCCCGAAGGCGATGGTAGCTTCCAGCAGCATAATCGCCCTTGAGTATTGGGGCAAGGAGGGTACCACCCCACTCTGCATTGTTGCCAGATGTAGCCAAGATAGAGGCGATGACGTCATCCAAGATGGCTGCGTGTAGAGTTGGCAGCAGCGCATGACATCATCCAAAATGGCAGAGATGACGTCGTCCAAGATAGCAGCTTTTGACGGGGAGGTTAAATTTTGGCAGGAAGAGCGGCTTTTGATAGGGAGGTTGAATTTTAGCACAAAGATCGGTCAATTGGGCTACCTCCGCTAACCTACCCCCCCCCCCATGAAATGGCGGGAAGTTCAGATTCCATCAGGATAATGCAACACACCTAAGAAAAATAGTGGGAAAGTCACCTGACTGCCACCTTTTCCTAGGGATTGGCGGGGAGAGAACTCGTCCTGTGCGGGACGTAGTCTTTATTATTTTGCATGCACTATTTTATTTAAACAATTAGAGGCACTACCACCATCCAGTGTGGTCTTCAAGGGGCCTGACCTAGTACACAGTACTACCACCAGAGGGTGCTGTCATCCCTCCTGTGATGTAATCCAAGATGGTGGGGGGAAATAGCGGGAAACAGTGTGGTCGCCATGGGGTCCAGACTCCAACTGACCTAATACACAGTACCACTGGCAGAGGACGCTGTCATCCGTGACGTAATCCAAGATGGCCGCCATGATGTCAGCTAATGATGCAAGTACCGTTTCGGCAGAAAATTTGAATTTGAGTAGCTGTAAAATGAAAAAAAAATGTACTGAAATGGAAAGAAAAGACTTATCAATTGTTAATTCTCAAGACATCAGTACAAGGACAATAAAAAGCTCCATTAACATCACTAGATTCTCTTCCTCTCTAAATGTCTCATTTCCCAATTCAGGAACCAAAACCTCATTTAAGGATGTAAACTCTCTGTTAAAACAACTGATCCCGTTTGAAGCATCCTCAGTGTAAAGTGGCTGGCTGATGCATTTTGAGCTAATCAGTACAGGCACAGAGGACGGTTGTCCGGCATATCTGACTTTAACGCCACGTCTCCTGCGGTGTATACACACTGCAACGGACGCAGCTGTCTGCGCTGCTATCAAACACCGGTACGGTGCTCAGATGTCTTCGACCTTCAACAAGGAATAAGTATCGATCCTTGCTTCGCTGCACCACGAACGGACCATTCACACGCGGAACGACACGGAAAGCTCCGCTGCTGCTTTAGACTAGTCACTAGGTTCCCTCAGCAGCCTAGGTTCATTTTGATACTGGCCAACGACAAATTATCGAGGTACTAAATTGTCTGTACAGCGAAACAGACGACACTGTCACAGACGCGCACTAGACAGAAGCGCGCGTGCACCTGTGCTGTCTTTCACATACATTTCATTGGAGCAAGTAAGCGAACAAAGATAACAGTTTCAGTCATTTTGTCACTGAAATCGTTATACAGGCAAGCACTAGATCAGTTTGACAACGGAGGGGGGGCGAGAGAGAGGGGGGGGAGGGGAGGGGACGGATGGAGGGGTGGGGTGGGGGAGGGGGAGGAGGAGGAGGAGTCCGTGTTGAAGGAACCGTCCAGGCATTAAATGCAAGCTATTTACGATATTATTGTTTATTTCCTCCTACTCACACTAGTCATATTACATTGTACATGCACTTGTAGAGGAAATAATAGTGTGTTCTGCAGCGTATGATACATACTGCAACTAATATGGTAATTTTCGTAATGGCAATGTGATAAACAGAATAGTTTAATGTTTCGTTAACCGTATAAATTCCAAATCAGCTTAGCTGGAGAATTTTGGATTCACCACCTCCTGGGTCCGTGTTTACCTTTCATTTAACCGCTGAAGCAGTAGTACCGCACAGCATTAAACGCCGCAGGATCTTTACACTCGATCCCCGGCAAATTTAACAGAAGTCAGAGTTTGACAGTTGCTACAGTATCCAAAGTCGATCCAATTTTCTTCAAATTGGTGTCTGTCGCTCCGGTTTTTGTACTTGAATCTGAATATCCTTTTATTTCGTCTTCTAGATTGATGTACAGTTTCTTTTTGGTAGCCATGTTCAGCTGTCTGTAATATATACCATTCACTTGAAAATGACTACACAACTGAAAATGTGCACTGGTGAGCAATCGAAATAAAAGGATATTCTAATGCAAGTTATGACAGCCACAGCGGCATATTACTGCTATTCTTAAAAAAAAAAAAAAAAAAAATTTTAACTGCGTCTGCATCCACTGAGACAGACAAATTGTTAACCACAGGATACCGCCTCAGAGTGAGACACGAATTAAAACAAATCCTTTTTCCGTCTATTTGAAATAAAATATTCTATTCCACTAGAGCATTTTCGACCGTTGTATTTTCAAGTGCACTTTAACACTTGCTCCATATGCACAGTAGTAACACGTCGTACATATCGCTACAAAGAATGACACGACAGAATACTTCCAAAAAAGCGGCATTCCAAATCGCCGTAATCAAGACCAAAAAGCATAGGTCCAAGTAACCGTACATTCATTCAAGTATGCCAAGAATGACAATGAAGTACAACTACAGCAAAACTTCAATGGATGCGTTCTTGCGATACACTTGATTGACCAGCATGTAAAGCATCGTAATCGTCTTCCGTGACAAATTCCAACTTCTTTTACAAGACGTTGCAATTGCGAATCGTAAATGGGAGAGACGAACTGCATCAGAAGCAATAGTTTCTTTTAAAGGCACAGTCTTTAAAAAGCAAAGCTACAGTTTTTGTTCTACTGCATCTTTTCTAATTTCTCAAGGATAAGAGCATCGTTCAATTATGTTGGTATGAATAGCAGAATATTCAACCTCGCAACAGTCAGAGAGAATTTTTATATCTGGCAAAGGAAACAGATGTTTATGTTTAAAACTGTCATTAATGTGATTCCTACTGAAAGACGAACTCAGTACAAAAGTTCATGTTCGAAGTTGCAGAAAGTTCACGTCCATATCCTGAAACAATTGTTCGTCCCAGAATAATCACTCTATGGACTCACTGTGACTTCTGTTGCTCTGTAGGTGGAAAAATCTTGTCGATTCGTGGCACTTGTGTTGCTGAAGCCTTTATTCCCTTGGTGTACGGCAAACTCATTGATTGAACATAATCTCACTGAATAACTGCTTCCTGCCTTTTATAACGGTGGTATTAGCGCTTTTAGACTACGCCCCGAGATGCTGACGTATGCCGAATTAAATTCTTTTTTATGTCCGAAGCGATCTGCGACTTGTTGAGTTAGTACACAAATTTCCAAGTTTTTTCACACAAATTTTGTCTTCAGTAGTGATATAGTACGTCCAGATGTCTCGAATTTGTTTCCAACTTCTTCATAAACGAAATGTATTACACGAACCTATAACTGGACGAATCTTCTGACATCGAATCAGGTAGTGTGAAGGCAGAAATCAAACAGCTTCCTGCATATTTAACAAACAACTGAGCATTGGAACTGAAATTTACAATTTTTCCCAGAGCGAACAAGTCCCTGATCTTTATATTAACGTTTAAAATGAATTATGTCTATCTCTTCACGTAAACAAATATGGCTGTATACTTCTAGGAACCAGAAGGAATGTTGAATTTTTAAGGCAGGAGGTTAGTATATTGTATACGTTTCTCTTAAATCCTTGTCCGAATATACTGGTTCTTTGTAATAACTTTGTCTTCCTCGGTACAGCCTGGGTAAAACGGACAACTCCTTCCGCTATTTTCCTTCAGCCAATGCAGGGTCCATCTGCGATAGCTTCGCTATCGATGTCAAAGAAAAGAAGTATATGTTTACTGAAAGTACTCTTAGAATACAGAAAGTACCAGAAAAGAAAACCTGCTACTTTACCGTCTAGTGAATGAAGCAGATACCAAATTTCACAGTATCGCACCGAAATAGTTTAGGATATTGTAAATGAAACTAGAATAACGCTACAAATATCGGCATTCGAATTTTAGTGAAACTGTAAAATCAAATGAAAGAATTTCCTAAAAGTCAGTGCGTTTTATTGTTTGAGACTGTCATTAACACTTAAAACTAACGTTGCAATTTAAGAGAAAAATTAAGTTCATGGAATAGAACGTAGAGCGCTTAGAGCGCTACCTCTTAGTTTGCCTTTAGGGAAATAAATCGAGGCGACCTGGTCCTTCATGCTCGCTTGAGATAATCAGCGTTTGACAGCCAGAGTTCTCTTGTTCTTCAGCGTAGTGTACTTTGAGACAGCTACGTTTATTCCCGGCAGATGTTTGTGTTTTCTAGACGTCAGCGAACCTGCACAGAACGATACGGCCCTGAAATTATTATGGCCGAGGTTATATCGTGCATTGCCAGGCGAGTCCGCAGTCACGCTACTACTGCATAATTCGACAAGGAAATAGTTCCCCCGCCCTTCGCTCGATACTGCTGCCGTATGAACTGATTGCAGTTTCCCTGCAGTTGTCAAAACACTCATCAGAGGGCGTAAAAAAAGAAACAGAGCGAAATGGCGTGGTAGATCGGTGCGCATCTTGTCGTAACCAAATGTACAGAACTTTATTGGCTGCATATGAATGAAAGACTGAATAATAATTCAGTTATGAGGAGGTGCGGGAGTAGCGTTGCAAATTTAAACTGAAAGGCAATAAAGCCAAAGAATTCATATATTTTTAGCAGTATAACGACACAGAAGGTCCAATTACACCACCATAGTGTTTTATTAAAAGACCACTGGCTCTATTTCAGCAAGGACAGACAATCTGCTCCTATGTTGGTGATGGGTCCGTAACAATGTTTAGATGACCGGACTAAGCGAATCTACGCTTGGAAACCTCGAGCATGATGGGAGAACATTACCCGCGTTGGTCTCTTGATAAATGAAGTCACATTTTATCGTTTATCAAATTCCTCAAATCACGGTTGTTAACTTTTTTTTTCTTCATTCATCACTACATTATAGATGAAGTAGGTTGATGACACATGAGAGAAAGGAAGAGACGAGAAAGCATTAGTAATTCGATTTCCTGACAGGTTAATGGTGCATTCCATTTAAAAAGCGAGCTATGTCTGCGAAGCGTCACTTGCCTGTTGCCTTGTTCTGGTTAACTTGGACTGACACTATCACCGGGAAGTCTGACTTATCTCCTCCTGAAATTACTACAGCGATGTTTGTGTAAGAGACACTCAACAGAAAGTGAGACAGATAAGAAAGTAATTAAACTATTTATTACTTCAAAAGTAATCGTCGTAATTGATAATGAAATTATCCCACTGTAAGAAAAGACCAAGTGCCTTCATGGAAATA
This sequence comes from Schistocerca serialis cubense, assembly GCF_023864345.2. Classification (NCBI taxonomy): domain Eukaryota; kingdom Metazoa; phylum Arthropoda; class Insecta; order Orthoptera; family Acrididae; genus Schistocerca; species Schistocerca serialis. Next base: position 483,585,345 of record NC_064643.1, read on the forward strand.
GTTTGTGGTTGCAGGGTGAACCATGATTGTACACCTCTTCGTCCGAAGCAAATCAACGGCCACGAATGTCTTCTTTCGGGGCTCAAAAAATACGGAAATCCCGTTGGGGATGGATCGGGACTGTATGAGGGCTGCATCAGGGCTTCCCATCCAAATTTTCGCAGTATATATGAAAAACAGGTACGCCAGTTCCAGGAAAGTCAAGGTGAACTTTTTCTTTGCCTGAAAGGGCTCGCAGCTCATTGACTTGTAGAACATAGCGCCACAATCAACACACAATGAAACAAGATCACTTTGCACAAACTGAAGCGCGCTATTAAGTCTAAACGTTGACGGAAGACATAACTCTGTTGCAGAATAATGCCCGCCCACAAATTGACAAATTTGTTTCGACTACGGTGTAGAACTCTCGCTGGGAAGCCCTTACACACACTGCGTGCAGTCCCGATCTCTCTCCATGGGATTTACATATTTTTGGAATCCTGAAGAAAGACATTCGAGGTCCCTGACTTGCTTCGGACGAAGCTGTACATGTCTGAATACAACATGGTTCAGTCTACAACAGAAAACACTTTTCCATGAAGATACTGACTGTCTTGTCTCGCAGCGGGATAAATGTATTAAAAGTTATGGTGATTACTTTTGAAATTATAAACAGTATGCTTTCCATCTGTCAGGTTGTAATTTGATCGTTCCTTCACAGATACGTACTACTTGCGCAGAACCAGAAGTTTCACTCTACGTCAATCCTACCCACAGCACTCCATCCCATAAACTTCGCCCAAAGGCACTGTTTTCTTACGCGGAAGTTTCTAATTTCGACGTGTCTAGCGATTACTCTGCGGTATATCGGCACGGTCGTGAGCTGATGCCTTGACACGATTCGTTCTGATTCAGGTCTTATGGCTTTAATTATGCGGAGCTGCATCCTCAGAATGTTTTACAGTAAACTCAGTCCTGTTCCGTAGCGTCCTAGTTACAACGTCGGGCATAGAAGTTTCCTGTCGCCGTTGCACATCGCTGCCCGGGGCGTGTCGTGTTACGCGTCTTGCATGGCGGACAACTGCGGCTCTCAGTGTGTTTGCAAGAATCCACAACATTTCACGTCCATTTAGACCTCAATATGAAGACATTACACTAATTTACTTCGGGCCCAGATTCTTGAGTAAGTGCCTTGCAAATCAACGTGATCTAACAAAACCGACATTCTTTACCCACGTATTTTCATACTACATGCCCACACACGCCTCTTTCGTTATCAATATGACTTGAGTTAGGTTCCTCTGCGGAGTCAGTACACGAATACTCTTCGTCGTCAAGCCCTTCTCAAGATGGAATCTCAGATACCAACAAACCTGTTCTAAATTGCTAGAGAGATTATTTGGTGTGTTAGCTGGATGCAGAGCTTTAGCGTTTATGTACACATACATACGGTAACTTTTCAGTGTGAATTAAAATTCAAAAATGTAGTGCTAAAAGAACTCATTCTTTCCGCAAACCAATTTTACGGAGCTATGGTTGGTTTTCTGTAGCTCACAACGACACAGCAAAAGAAAGGAAAACTAAGTAATTCATGCGTACAATGATCAAATTAAAAAGATTTCATAGAGCTGCTTCGTCTGAACGAAGCACGTTTGCAACTAAGTGTACGAAAATTGTGGCTCGTTAACCAAGCGAATGAGTGTAACAAGTTTGGAGACACGGTACTGCATCCGGGCCAGCGTAGCTGCTAGGCCAATGACTTCGAGCAAGGGCTTGCTTTCCCTTGTAAGTGAGCTTTCCATAACCGCACATGGTTGGCTGTTCCAGCCACAGGAGGTTTACGAAAGTAGTACCTATAAACTAAAAACTTTGGGTATAATTACTAACTAAACCGTCAGGCGAACGAGAAAATGGAAGTACAATTTTCGTCACTAAGTTGCCTGTACTTCCCAGTAAATTTCGTTTGCAACTGTACTCTGTAGCTACATGGAACTATCATTAATAGAACATCTACAATCGTCCAAACACCAGGACAATTAGGACATTGGGAAAGGGGGGGGGGGGGGGGGAGGAAGAGAGTTTCAGTCAGTTCTACATTGTAATCTGGGAACACACTTTCGAGTAATTCAACGGACCGACTACACTAAGTAACTGACGTAGTATTCCTTTCCGAAAACTTTAATATCCTTTCTTGGTTATGTTTTTTTATTTAGAAAAGCCGACTATAAGAAACTTGTACGAGGAAGGTTTCACGGACCCATGCGATGAGAATTCGTTTGCGAACAAAATAAAATTATCAACATTCACCTCATTGTCACCAGATACAAGGGACAGGTCTTTAACTATGTTGCAGTGTCCTTTCCGAAAACAAGAAACAATCGAAATATGTAGCGCAACGATTGGCAAATCACACGTAACATATATAGCAAGCTGGCTGGTCCTTGCTCCCGAGAAGGTGGCGAAGTGCAGAAGGGTAGTGCCCTACTGTCAACTGTGTTAAGAGTCACTTCTGTTCCTGTATCTGACTGGAGCGTTGTCCGCCAAAGCAAAACTAGTTTGTTATTTTGTATATCTAATCACTCATTTTCTTCTCAACTCCTCATTTCTCGTAACAATAAGATAAAAGGACCCACTGGAACGGACCATAACAGTACATTGTTATCGTTGCGTTCTTCTGATGTTGCCGTGTAATCTTTCTTACTGCCTTTGATTCCCATTTGGCTTGATATCTAGCAGAATGACACCAGCTTTCCTGTGTGTTTTTACGTGTGAAGCTCATGCATGACCCGTTTAGCAAGGAGTTCGAATGGCGCCAAAGCAGATAAGGGTGCCAGGGCAGGTGAAATTATTTCTATGGTCGCAACACATTTCTTCCAGTGCCTTTAGATCATATAAAGCTCCGTCAAAGCCGTGACATTCGCCTGGAACTCGAATCCTGGACAATCTGACATAAGACGGCAGAGCAGCGAGTAATGTCTACTTGCGTTGATGTGTTGTTGTTGTGGTCTTCAGTCCTGAGACTGGTTTGATGCAGCTCTCCATGCTACTCTATCCCGTGCCAGCTTCTTCATCTCCCAGTACTTACTGCAACCTACATCCTTCTGAATCTGCTTAGTGTATTCATCTCTTGGTCTCCCTCTACGATTTTTACCCTCCACGCTGCCCTCCAATGCTAAATTTGTGATCGCTTGATGCCTCAGAACATGTCCTACCAACCGATCCCTTCTTCTAGTCAAGTTGTGCCACAAACTTCTCTTCTCCCCAATCCTATTCAACACCTCCTCATTACTTATGTGATCTACCCATCTAATCTTCAGCATTCTTCTGTAGCACCACATTTCGAAAGCTTCTATTCTCTTCTTGTCCAAACTATTTATCGTCCATGTTTCACTTCCATACATGGCTACACTCCATACAGATACTTTCAGAAACGACTTCCTGACACTTAAATCTATACTTAATGTTAACAAATTTCTCTTCTTCAGAAACTCTTTCCTTGCCATTGCCAGTCTACATTTTATATCCTCTCTACTTCGGCCATCATCAATTATTTTTCTCCCCAAATAGCAAAACTCATTTACTACTTTAAGTGCCTCATTTCCTAATCTAATTCCCTCAGCATCACCCGACTTAATTCGACTGCATTCCATTATCCTCGTTTTGCTTTTGTTGATGTTCATCTTATACTCTCCTTTCAAGACACTATCCATTCCGTTCAACTGCTCTTCCAAGTCCTTTGCGTTGGTGCGTCAATATAAATAACTTTGCAATCAGCGCTGAAAGTGATATGAATTATTTCTCATATTATTCATCGCATTAAATATGAAGTACTTTGAGCTAAAACTAAGATGTAAAACATTAAGAATACCTTTTAGTTTCAACAAAACACAGTACATGAAAACGTATTTTCCACTGATACTGAGGCTACGAGAAAACTGCACTGTTCCGTAATTAAGAAGGGTGGGCGGAAAATGCGTAACCTCTCTTGGAGAAAATAACCACGGCAAGTTATTAAAACAAACAGAAATTCGTCAAAATAGGATGGATGACCAAAACATGTTACAGGATCAATTTATATGCCAAATAGTAAAAGTTTAAAAGCTTATGCCAAAAATTTCTACTCTACCGTTGACAGTTATTGTACTGGACATTTTACAGTTAGTGATGATGTATAACAGTCAAAACGTATTATGGTCACAAATAATGCAACAGACCTGTAAATGCGCGCAGAAGACATTCATTTCTCTTGCTTTGGTGAATCATAGGTAGTAAAAAATGAGAACAATTACGTGTAATTTGAGATTTGAAATAGTATGGGCACCTGTTTTAAATTGATTAATTACTTAGTAACGAACTTACAGTGCAGAAGTGAAGTGTCCGAAACTATCAACCGTATCCTTCTTCAGAATGTTTTAAATCTAAAATGTAAGTACCAAGAAAATAGGGTCGAACACTTAGAAGTCCTCAGAAATGAATTCCTATTTGCAACAGAGAATCAGGATACTGTACACGTAGTCATAAAAAGGGAGTAGTAGTTTTACGTTAACTAATGATGGCATTGCTGTGGGGAGCATCTGTATCACCAAGCGGCCAAAACTATCTTGCGTTCTCAGTTGCAGGTTGCTTGTCGACCGCTTTTTAGGGCAACCACCTCGAGAGGATTAACCAAGCATAGGATTAAAGCGAACCATACACTGTCAAGGATAAGATACACGGTAGGGAGGGGGGAAGAGATGATGGGGAGAGAGGGAGAGGGAAGGTTCTCAACGATTAGAGAGGCACAGAGCTTTCCACGAGACTTGAGGAAAGGCGGTTAGCAGTACGAAAATGTTAGCGCGTCCAACGCATCAGGAACAATGAACTACTGACATCACGCTCTTACGAAATTGTCGCAATTATCTCAATAACAACAGCTCCCTCTCTCCATGACCTAGACTATTTTCCCTAAGCAATAAATATTGTCTTCCGATGCGGCTGATATTAGTTAAGCTAAGAAATATCTGTGCTTGCTCAAGTTGATACAAACCGTAGTTGCAAGACTGCGTGATAAAAGGCTCCATCACTAACATACATTTGAAAATGTATGAGATGTTATTACCTCATACGCTATGGGTAATAAAACGAAAGGCATTCCTTTGCTGTGTACATCACCAAAGCCCAAGCTGTTGCGATGATTTTTACATGGCGTAGATGTGAATCTGTTGATTTAACACGCTCTAATCCTCTAAGTCAAAGAGTAGCCATTTTTCCACTGGCGAAAGTGTGGAGGAAGGAAAGTGCGAGGAACTGAAGCCGCGACGGCTGCCGCACTCCTTATGTAGAGTTGAACGCCCACGCCGTAAGACTGCTTTGCAGGACGGGAGCTGAAGGTCGTGCATAGGTTTCAAGTGCGGCTTGAAAACAGCGGCGAGCTACAATATTATTAGTATTTTCTCGCAGTGAACGTGGTGGCGCTGTGATAGACACATCTGACTCAGGAGACGAGGGGGTCCAAATCATCGTCCAGCAACGAATGTTTTGCTTTTCCGTGGTATCCCCAAATCGCTTAAGGTGAGTGCTGTGAAGAGTCTCTTGAAGCAATACATTTTATTTGGAACCTGTCGTACACGACAGTTGTGCGCTTATCATTCTTCATAAGTAGAAAAGCTGAGTACCACTGAAAACTCAGGCCTCATTACTGCGATTTCAACCTACCTTCAGCACCCTTTGCAGTCCATATACCGTCCTGAACACACCACTCAGCAAAACGTCTACTCATAAAAAAGTTTTGGAACAGTATAAGTAAAGGAAATCAAGCACAAGATAATATAACAGAATGCTGTAAATGCCAAAAACAACAAAGAATTAATGGGACAAACATTGGAACACGATCCTCATTTTAAAAAGAGGCACAACTTCATTTCTAGAATTCGTTTGTAGTGTTCATGTTATGAATTAAGCAAGATAAAGCTATTAAGCTGCAACAGAAACCTGCTCTACTATGTTGGAAGACTACTATCTTTCATAATGCACTTGTAATATGTAGCTGCTGTACTCTGAACGACTACAGACTAATCACTCAACATCAATTTTACTAGCCCCAATAATACAGATAGTTCAGATTCTTTTCCTTTATTTTTATAGTCATCTTTGAAGATACATTGAAGTAACATTCCTATGACAGTTTCCGAAGTTTTCTTGCTTCAGCTACCTACTTATCATAAAAAAACTAAACTCCGTTCGAACAGGGCTAGGAAGCTTCCAACGTTACCGACCGACCGCCGTGTCATCCCCTATCTACAGGCGTCACTGGATGCGGATATGGAGGATCATGTGGTCAGCACACTGCTCTCCTGGCCGTTGTCAGTTTTCGTGATCTGAGCGGCTACTTCTTAGTCAAGAAGCTTCTCAATTGGCCTCAACTATGCCTGAGAGCACCCCGGTTGGCAACAGCGCTCGACAGACCCGGACGGTCACCCATCTACGTGCTAGTCAAACCGACACTGCTTAACTTCGGTGATCTGACGGGAACCAGTGTTATCGCTGCGACAAGGCCGTTGGCATGTGTCAACTAAGCGTTTATGAAAAGTCCTGTACCCAATCTTCGATCAGAAACTATGATTTATTCCTTCTTATTAGGTAGTGATAGTCTTAGATGGTATTTCACTGATAGATGCATGTGTACAACAGTTCAAATTATGATCGTTATCTCAGTCACAGCTTGTTGAACACTAAGAGAGAATCTGGACAGTAATATACGGAAATCTATCGCTGTATCTTACGTCAAGATTACACTGTACAGTGAACAGTTTCAATACTCTCTCTTACGCAATTACTAAATTACGAAAACCTATTTTGTTGAATTTTGTCACTAAATTTTCCCACTTGGGTTTTAGTGGCATACAGCGTAGTCTTTGCAGCTGGGCAGGTCAGTCTGTGAAGTATAGTCTGCCCCCCATCGGGAGCATTGTAACTGCATTTGTGTGCAGCTACCTGGAGCATCCAGGCCCTTTGTTCACGGCGAGAAGGTAACTGGGAGAAACCGCAGTGAGAGCAACGCATTTTATCTTGCCTCTGTTAGAATAAGGTGATTTATACACTATGTGATCAAAACTATCCGGACATATGGCTGCAAATGGCTTTCACGTTTGTGGCGCCTTCCATCAGTAATGCTGGAATTCAATATGGTGTTGGCTCATCCTTAACCTTGACGACAGCTTCCACTCTCGCAGGCATACGTTCAATTAGGTGCTGGAAGCTTCCTTGGAGAATGGCAGCCCATTCTTCACGGAGTGCTGCACTGAGGAGACGTATCGATGACGGTCAGTGAGGCCTGACACAAAGTCGGCTTTCCAAAACATCCCAAAGGTGTTCTGTAGGATTCAGGTCAGGACTCTGTGCAGGCCAGTCAACCACAAGGATGTTACTGTCGTATAACCACTCCGCCACAAGCCGTGCGTTACGAACAGGTGCTAGATCGTTTTGAAACATGCACTCGCATACCTGAATTGCTCTTCAACAGTGGGAAGCAAGAAGGTGCTTAAAACATCAATGTAGGTCTGTGCTGCGTTAGTGCCACGCAAAACGACACGGGGTGCAATTCCCCTCCATGAAAAACACATCCACATCGTAACACCACCGCCTCCGAATTTTACTGTTGGCACTACACACGCTGGCAGATGACGTTCACCGGGCATTCGTCATACCCACAAACGGCCATCGGATCGCCACATTTTGTACCGTGATTCGTCACTCCACACAACGTTTTTCCGCTGTTCAATTGTCGAATGTTTATGCTCCTTACACCAAGCGAGGCGTCGTTCGGTATTTACCAGCGAGATGTGTGGTTTATGAGCAGCCGCTCGACCATGCAACAAAGTTTTCTCACCTCCCACCTAACTGTCATAGTGCTTGCAGTGGATCCTGATGCAATTTGAAATTATTGTGTGATGGTCTCGATAGATGTCTGCCTATTACACATTACGACCCTCTTCAACTGTCGGCGGTCTCTGTCAGTCAACAGACGAGGTCCGCCTGTACGCTTGTGTGCTGTACGTGTCCCTTCACGTTTCCACTTCATTATCACATCGGAAACAGTGGATCTAGGGATGTTAAGGAGAGTGGAAATCTCGCGTACAGACGTATGAAACAAGTGACACCCAATCACCTGACCTCGTTCGAAGTCCATGACTTACGCGGAGCTCCCCATTCTGCTCTCTCACGATGTTTAATGACTACTGAGGGCGCTGATATGGGGTACCCGGCCGTAAGTGGCATCAAAATGCACCTAATATGAAAACGTATGTTCTTGGGGGTGTCCGGATACTTTTGATGACGTACTGTACGTCTAATATCTTGTGTTATATTTATTGTTTGAATGGAAATAATTCAAGGGCAGTGAGTCTTATCGCACTATACACCAATAACTTAAGTGAAGGAACGCAGGAACTAGAGGCCAACAAGTGAACACTTGCGCACACATTTACACAGACTCACCTGCACTTCAGGAAAGGTTTCAGTAATTTTCTTCGATAATTTGAAGTGCGCCAGTGTTTCATTCTCAAGGCCTTCATTTGTCATGACAGCTAAAAACTTAGTGCGCAAAATTAGAAGTAAGTTTTCCAACTCTTTGTAATGCCATATTTAGCTTTTGTAAATGTTGCACAACATCTGTAATAAAAGCCATAACTAAAAATCACTGTGGGTCATAAAGCCGAGGGAAAAATTTTCCCTTTTGTTGCAGAATATGTTTGATTGCGTTCATTAATTGGAATGATCTGCCCAGAAATTTGCTACTGATAGCCACCTCAATAACCAATATCAAGAAACATTAGGAAGATCGTATTGCGTAACAAGCGGATACTGAACACGCCTGATCTGTCGAAAAAGCCACATTAGATAGATTGAGGCTAGAGACGCAAGCCGCTAGCGAGCCGCGTTGTGGCCACCTCTGCTATAGGACACAAGAACCCTCTCCGCACTCACGATTGGGTCTGGAAACCGTAAAATTAAGTTACACCAGCGGTTACGTTGGTCGCCCACTCACCACATTCAATAATCCAGCCATGCATCAGATAGGACTCTACAATTTCTGAACGTGTTACCACCTACCAAGACCTGTCAGTTTTGCCATCGTTTATGATTAATATTGTCCCAGAGCTTCCGCCACAGGTTCAGAGGAAGGCAGTAACTTGTCTTCCCTTCCGTTAAAGAAGTACCTAAAGTAGCGGTATTTCCTAGATATTCCGTGGCAGAGTTTATTAAGTTTGTTTGTAGTTATAAATAGACGAGGATTAGGCTTCTGCGTAACGTCGGTAGCTCCTTCGGAAAGAGGAGGGGGGGATGAAGTGGGACGGACATGTTGCATAAGGAAGCTACAGGGCTGCAGTCTTTCACAGAAAGATCTCGGCAATCGCCCGAACTGAATGACGGAAGCAAGAAAACAGTAACGGCTGGTTGTAGATTTTTAGCCTGTCCTCCAGAATAATCCTAGAACACTAATCACTGCACTGCCTTGCTCGTTTGATTTAGTAGGAGTATTACTTCAAAATAACGTTGTGTACATGCAGCGGGTACCACCTCATAAATTAAATAAATCAGCAACACTGTAAATAGTATCCGAAATTCCGATATCGTCATATTATGTTCACTCACAATGAAGTTCATACTACAAAAATAAATAAATAAATAAATAATGCTGTGAATCTTAAACACTGCTAGTAGCGGAATCCGGGTTCACTCCAGTCAGTCAGTAGTTCGCCAATAACTTACCAAATAGGTTAACGCTGATAAATGTTCTTGAGCATTGCATCATTCCTTTATTAAACCGTAAAAAGAAACATACAGCTGTTTTGAGAGAGAAAACAACAGCCAGTGGCACTCGTATTGCTTCTGCGAGATGTTTAAAATTCACCACTATAAACTGGGTAGCAAAAGTAGTCTCGTTTAGCTGACTGTGCAACCCAAAGTGTACCCCCAGACCGCCGCGCCTCACGTCTGTGTATCAACGCCGAGACACGCTGATAACACCAGTCTCAAGCGTTTACTTTAGGTGTTTGAGAGCCTTCGATAAAAAAGGCGCCACCTAAGAAGATCGTCGTCTGGTAAAAGCGAGCTACCAGAATCTCTTGCGTCCGGTATACACTAGACCAATCTCTAGTTCGTAACCTGTGATTTGCGCTCAAGAAGCGAGACATTAAGTAATGTGTAAAATTGAATAGAAGTAGATGATGCAAAACGAGTGGACTCAAATACTTTGGTGCACCAGAATTTGTTGGTAGAACGTAGGTGCACTCATACAAGCTATAGGTGATCACAGCAGTTACCGCTACGGACTGTTCTAATTGTGTCCGCTTCATTTTGCAACATACAACAACACATAACTTGTTCTTAAAACTATGCCGAATAAAGCATAGAAATAAACTAAACAAATGATGTTTTTTGTCACAACAACAATGGTAAGTTTATATCCTTGGTGGTTTTATTTATAAGGGCATTACGCCGTAGTCGAAGGCATGTTCCTCTGCTTGGTGTTTCGTCTCCTAATGCTGGAGACATTCTAGAGCCTCAAACGAGTAGTTGGTTAATTCTCAAACTTAAAAGAGCTCAGCAATCAGAACTGTTTATACGTAACCTCAGAACGGTCTTTTCGTGACATCTTACCGCTGCCTATTGCGGATTTGGCCCGAGGCGTGTTGCGGAGGTTGCACTGCAGAGTGCACTGCGTTTACTGTTCTGCTTGACACTAAGACCCACAGTTCGATTTCAATCCTTATTTAATGAAATTATTTTTGCATTTTTGAATTTATATGGCCTCCGCGCATCGTACTATAGAACTCCACGTTAGACCTTGATGAAAATATACTATCGCAGAAACGTTTTCGTGGGTCCTTGGTCCCAGTGCATGATCTGCGTACTGCCCATTTATACGTGTGGCCCAAACGGCTATAGCTCTTTTGGTCTTTGTGGTGCGCCGTCTCCACTGCCATGAACACCTGTTAATGATAGCTTCTTTGGTCTCTCCAATCAGTCCTGAAGCTGCAAATGCACGCAGGGCGCAAAACGAGTCGCTAGTGCCCAGTGCAGTGGACTGCGTGAATTTGCAGCCACATGACTAACTGGAAGTGCGAAAGAAACGATCATTAACAGCTGTCCACTGCAGTGGAGACAGCGCACTGACGGGTTAAGCCGAGTCTTGATGTTTCTTATAGTAATTCCAATACACGCTTGATCACATGGGATTTTGTATACTGCTCCCGTGACAAGCAGTGAGCTTAGGTCCTTTGCAATATTGATACACCTTTCTCGTTGCTTTGAACACTATGTCAGTGGCTTGTCGTCTTAACAAAGTTTCACGACTGGGAAGAGAATTGTGTTAGCTGGTCCTTTTTCGGCAGAAGCTCAAGGTCTCTTAGGATGTACAAGCTGCTGCTGCTGCTGCTGTCGTTGCCGCCGCCGCCGAAACTTTGATATCAGGCACGACTCACGCACGCACAAAACGGCTAAACCGAAGTATACGCTAGTGTCGCTGTATCTCGTTTCACGAAACGATTTTCGCAACGTAATGCCCTCTTGTGCGCAACCCCTCTGAGGAAAAATATTAAATACGGTCCCGTACACATTCCAGATGGGATCGTTTTTTATCCCTCAGCCACTGAATATCCCTCACTAAACGGGATGGTTGGCAACCCTAGGCCCGAGTTTTATGGCTGTGAGGCCGCCACGGCAAATTCCGTCCACCAAGCAACCGCGTCAGAGTGGGGAATCCCCTCCGCGTCACTGAGCGCCACCACCCGTAGATCGATGTTACGACGACCCACAAGAGTTGAACTTGCACGAACGAACAACTCAATGCCGGAAGTTACATCGCAAAGTATCATTTGTAAAAATGTTGCCCCTTTCAGTTATTATTACTGCAAAATGAAACGTCATCGTAAAACAAGAAAGACGTATCTACTCATCTGAATTCTGCATCTGTATCAGTACACAATATCCTGGAATTGATAGTTGTCGGGCGACACCTGATAAATAATCAGGTTCGGTCACGGTAGCAAGATGTAAGGAATTTTTGGAAAGCGTAATAGCCTTATAAGCTAATTAGATAATCGGCCCTCATGAAATTTACAAACATCGTTATTTTTGGACTGTCATCTGATAAATGATTGACGATATTACTTACCTTCCTTCGAAGACTTGACTGCAACTTCGAAGGAAGCACTTGAGAATTCACGACATCCAGAAACATATGGCCCCCGTATACCAATATTGATAATTTTTCAGAGGCGCATATGGGACTTCAAGATGGCATACTGAATTGCCGAAAATGGTACCGAAAATAAAATAACTTCGTAATTTTCACGGCCGTTTGGCGAATTTCTTTGTAAAATATTTGACCTGCTGCTGTCCCACGTCCACAATGAATCATCAGAGAGAGTTTTATTTAGTTGCCGACGAGTTACTTGATGCAACAATGACCATTTTATACTTTTCATTTAATTACGATTTTTTAAACCAGGGTGTAGAATCATTCTCAATTTTTGTGTCGTTGCATAAACATTTTTGTTCGCTGAACTTTATTTTCATACAATTCCAAGTCAAGGTTGATGTGTTTTACTGATATAACCAGTTTTTTCAACCTATGTCTCGTACGAGTATGGTGTACAGCCTGGCTCACTTTTGTTGTTTTCTGTACTAATGTGTGCCACTGCATGATGATTACTACTGGTACAACTGTGTTCAGCTCACATTTAATATCTGCATGACCTGAAGATGGATGTCACTTACAACAAAAACTAGCTTAGGTATATTTTAATTGTCTTACGAAAATGGTATCTAGGCACTAAAAGATATTCGCCAAAATTATTTTCAATTTTAACAAATTACATGAAGATCGCCTTACCGATAATCGCAGGCTACAACTGTAAATGTAATAAGCGATAAACTTTTTTCCTTTCATCTTTTTGTGCTGGGTTTTGTGAGAAAAAGTTTCGTAAAAGTTTGATATTATGTATATAGTTTTTTGCAAGTCACTAAGTGTTCTCACATTGTCAAGCACTGGTTGAATACAGTATGGGTAATTTGCGCGCCGTGAGTTAGCACGCCTCAAGACATATACACACTTTCTAATTGTACTGTTTGTCATACTGTGTGAGATCCCTAAATAAAATTATACCTCTTGATAATTGTCTTATGACGTCTTAAATTTTTTAAAATGGTCTATAATCAAATTTTTTGCCCCCGGATGACTACAGATAGGTAACCAGCCAGCAACTCTGACAGCGCCCCGGGGTAGCTTTAGTAAAACAGATAGAAACCATTGATTCTAGATAATTGCGCTTACGTGCAAGGTCAGTTATGGACTAGTTCCCAATCGGCAATTGGAGGCGGGGTGGGGGGTGAGGGGGGGAAGAAATAGGACAAGGTCAGTTCCAGCACTGGGAAATGTGACGTAAACCACGAGATAAGCGCTATTTTCAATGTAATTCTGAGACAACACACGAAGGGATAGTTATGAAAGTCTTGCGCGTGTTTCATTAAGTCGACTTGTTTCTCGTGTACAGTGTTCCTACCCTCTGGAACACGGCACCTTGGCTTCTAAAGCTATTTTTGTTGTCTTTTTTACTACCATACATTTTTTGTGCTCTTCACTCTTTACTGCGAAGGGTAGAATGGATATTTTGAGATTTGGCGCGTTATTGGGCCTAAGTTGTTCTCGGCCTAATACTACAGTTGCTCTTAGTGGCGGTACAGGGCTTCCCCATCAGGAATAAATGCAAGGGGATTACCAATAACGGGATTTGCCTTACAACCAAGGAAAACTGAAAACAGAGGCACTGAAACTATTTTAATTTAGTTTTGGGACAATGTACCTGAAAAAAGAAAGAAGAAAAACACACCTACATGTGTGCGCGTGTCGCATGGCTACCAGCCAGGCGCAATCCTTTCTATTTGGCACACTTAGGCTGCTTACGTTTCAATTTCGCTGCGTGTGAGATCTCGCAGTTTCTCAGATAACTGCAAGAGGACGGATCCCGTTCTCTCCATCTCCACAACAGCTAACATAGGTTGGCACGGGAATCAAACAAGGGACGCTAACAGCACCGCTCGTGTGTGTGTGTGAGGGAGAGAGACAAAAAAATTAATGTACCAGATGTCGTCTTGCTCAGAAACTCCACAACGCAGTGCCGGAGTACAGTCACTAGGGCTGTGCGTGAACACGACTCGCTGTGTTTGAACATGAACCTAACCATCCGAAGTTTACGTCACAATTCGGGAAATTTAGGATCCTGTTCGATCTTTTGGTCGGCCTGCAATCTATTGAGTTTTGTTGGTACTATCACAACGACCTGTCATAGCGTTTTTTAATGCACTATTGATATTAGTAACAAAAATAACTGTGAAACAAACTCAAACTGAAATATATTGAGGGTGTAGATCAGGTGTAACAAAAGCAACTAATAAATAAATAAACAGGCTGCAATCTTGATCTGTTCAGTTCGCGAACTTTCGCTCGTCTGGCAATTTAGTGATGTCTGATGGTACTATCTCTTAACACGGGTTTGCCGCTATAATTCATTCTCATAATAAAAATTACAATCACTTTATTATGATATATCTTTCGTTCGGCATTTGATTCTTGTTTAATTTTCTACATTGTTTCATCTGAAAGTTACTGTCTTGTTTTCAAACTGATTAAAATCGAAGTTTTTACCTGTTATTTTTAATGTGAACATGGATCGAACTGCTTGTTTCTAACCTGCTTTGTAAATCATTACAGTCTCTCACAAACAAATAAAAAACTGTCTTGCGTTCAGTCAAATTGTATTTTTTGGATGAAAACTTTTTCGTCTTGGTCTTTTATTTTTACTTAAAATTCAGCAGAAATGTTTACATATCCGTACATACCGATCATGTATTAGATCTCGCAAATTTGTTAAAACACAACAGGAGTTGGGCAGTAACAGGGTGTAATGCGACTTCGTCCAGTGCTTCATGAAATTGTAGTGTTGGGCTAGTCCGCAGTTTCTTGCGCCCATTGCACTTGTGCCGCGCGTGTCAAACGTCACGTGATTGTTGGAACGCTGCGGTGTATCGGGAAACCCCGGACGTGTTGGAACGCGCATATCGTTTGCCCAGCTCTAATAGCCTCATTTTGTATACGCCCACGATTAGGTGTGGGAGCTGCTGCAGAATGTGGGGAGGTGCCAGCTCGGGCGACGCTCAACGGCAGATAAAGGAGTGCGTGGCCCGCCTCGGACGCACAGGGCGCGGGCTCCTCTCCTCTATTTATACGGCGGGCAGGTCAACGTGCCATCTTCTTTTTGGCGCACCTCTGCTCCTGGCGAGGTCACGTGGCGGAAGTCGATAACCACTTCACGGCTATTCCGCGACTGTCTACGTCAGCGACGGCGGCCATCCAGCGCGGCAACCACAGTGTAGCGTGCGGCGTGCGCGCTCCGCAGTCGCGTTGACAGGCAGCGCCGGCTCCGCTACTGCGGAGAGGCTGCGCCGATGCAGACGCTGTGCAAATGTTTACCCGCGCTTTCGGCTTGTGTACGCCGGTAATAGGCCAGCGCGGACAGGCCACTGTTGTTACAAAAGGCTGCCCCGCAAGAAAAACAGCGCGTATCCGTCGTCTTATTCTAATGCACGTTCGCCGTGCCTTGTATATACTGAGGTGACGGAAGTCATGGAATAGAGATATTCACATACACATATGGCGAAAGTACCAAGTATAAAAGGGCAGTGCATTGACGGAGCTGTCATTTGTACTCAGGTGATTCATGTGAAAAGGTTTCCGACGTGATTATGGCCGCGCGATTGGGATTAACGGACTCTGGACGCAGAATGGTGGTTGGATTTAGATGGACAATAAACCACTGACCGTTCTGTGTAGCACAACTACGGTCCTCAACACAGTACGACTATTTATATAATACAGTATATGTAGTGCAGTGATGTTGCTTTACGTTGAGGATGGTTTTGCAGGAGTACCGTAAGACGTTATCTCATTTCTTCTATCAAGCTGCTTTCACCGTAGTGCTCTTAACGAACGAACATCCAACTGGACTTCAATTTGCAAATTCTTCGCTTGTGGAGATATTCGTTTCAAAACAAGCTCTTGGTTCGAGTTTTATTCCTTCAGAATAAAATCATTATCTATTCGGAAGTACACCACCGCCACGGATGCTATAACCAACATACCAGTCCAGTCATAATTCCACGTATAAATACATTGGTCTATGTCTGTACGTTTATATATATACATGTACCATTCATCAATGGAACACAAAAGAGAGAGAGAGAGAGAGAGAGAGAGAGAGAGAGAGAGAGAGAGAGAGAGAGAGAGAGAGAGAGAGAGAGAGGGGGGGGGGGGTATAGGAAGAAGGGAGAAATGATAGTTGTACCCCCCAACCCCCGAAGTATCCTCTGCCACAAACCGCAGGATGGCATGCTGAGTTCAAGTGTAGATTTCAGCCCACCAAAAGAGATTGGCTGACTCGAAGACAATCCTTTCATGGTTGGCTGATGGATGAAAGCTTGTCTTCTCTCCAAAATAAAAACACGTCTCTTGCTACTTATCACAGTAAACTAAAAATGGTTCTAAGCACTATGGGACTTCACATCTGAGAAAATCAGTCCCCTAGACTTAGAACTACTTAAACCTAACTAACCTAAGGACATCACACACATCCATGCCCGAGGCAGGATTCGAACCTGCGACCGTAGCAGTGGTTCCGGACGGAAGCGCCTAGAACCGCTCGGCCACAGCGGCCGGCCACAGTAAACTAAAACTCATCGGGAAAATTATTGTTACGCGATGATGGCAGTTCAGTTCAGGTATAGGTGTAACCAATGGAAACACCCCTAACATGTTAAGAGGAGTGTGATATTTGCAAGACTGGTCGATTCGCATATATACCACCCCCGGAAGTCTTCTGCACGCAACACTGGATGGTGGCTGTATCACGGCCAGATCGCCCCTGTGATGTGTACCTAATCAAATCATATGAGTAAACAGTACTCTTAACAAATAACAGTTATAAGCGTGAGTCGTAGCTCTTGGCGCACACTTCCTGAACACCCATCCAATACTTGGCAGTTTCTTTCACCATGTCGATCAGCACAAAGATTAACGTTGTTACGCTGTCCGAGCGATCTGCTACCAATCCGTCGACGACTCTTCGTCACAATTTTACTGGCGAGTGCCATCCGACATCACTTTGTAACGTCGTGTAACTCGGCTGCCTTGTCTGAAAGTCACTGCATTATTTGATGTCCCACTCAGTCTAATGCAGACGTATTGCAGCGTCGCGAATTCATGTGTGGTAGTATCGTGCTCCCCAATTGCGGCAACACCCCCCTCAGTTTCTGTATCTACACCAAAACAGGGCGAGGGAAAAACGATTGACTATATGCCTCTATACGAGCCGTAATTTCTCTCATGTTCGTGGCCATTTTGCAAAATGTAAGCACCTCCGTGTGCTCGAACGTACTGGTAGCTTCGGTGTCTTCCTTTAATCCCAAACACTTGAGAAGTAGTCACGAAAAAGGTCGCATCTGTTTCCTACAAGTGGTCTTCTTCACAGATGAACCACTCTTTCCCAAAATTCTCCCAATAAACCAAATTCGACCATTCGTCTTCTCTACTACAACCCTTACATGCTCATGCCGCTTTGCTACGTTACGCCTAGATATTGAATCGACGTCACTATGTCAAGCAGCACACTACTAATGCTGTAATCGAACATTTCGGGTCTGTTTTTCCTACTCATGCGCATTGACTTACATTTTTCTACATTTAGAGCTAGCTACCAATCATCATACTAAAAAGAATTTTGAATAGGTCGTCTTGTATCCTCGTCTAGTCAATCAACGACAGCTTCCTGAACATCAAAGCATCATCTGCCAACAGGGACAGAGTTCTGCTCACCCTGCCAGTCAGACCATTTACGTATATAGAAAGTAACAGCGTCCTATCCCACTTACCTGGGGCACTCCCAGTCAACCGCCTTGATTTTCTCAACTTTATTTTTTTTTTATTTTTCCATTTTTCTACGTTCGTTGTCTTAATGGTAACGTGTCAGACTATGACTAATTGCCAGACTACGCATCTATAAGTCTCTCGTTCGAGCCCAGGTCGGTTCTGCGAATTTTATCTGTTACTTATCACTTTTTCCAGCTGTGTTAATCCTTGCTGATGTGACAAATGCTGAGTTTCGCCTTTGATCGGAGTCAACGTCGAAATTTATGCCCTCCTATAACTCAGAGACTAAGTTAATTCATAGCTTGGAGGAAGGCAACGACATAACGCCTTAAAGGGACCATGCTTAATGAAATATTGGGGAGTTCAAACCAACTTTCGGATTATGACAGTTTCATTTTAGCAACAAGGGTGTTTTTGCCTATCGCGGAGGTTATTTCACTAATCAATTTCTAATTATTGTTGTTTATATATCATATCTCAAAGAAACCTCGTGCGATATCGAAATTGTGTGTTGGAATCCATGTGGTCTATAATCAGCTGAGATATTCTTTAATCGTCACTGACAGATGTTAAAGACTTCATCTGTATGTAAATCCTTTTTAAAATTGTCGAACTTCATAGTAACTACTCAATAATACCCATCGACGACAGGGCACCGCTGCGAATAATTTTGCTACAGACGAACTATTAGTTCAGTGAAGGAACGCATCACACAGCTGGGAGAACGAATTGAGACGTACCATTTCCGGCCCACTAGCCATTGCAGTCTGGACTGTGCGACAGAATTCCATCTTTCTCAAGACGAAATTATTGTAACATCTCGTACGATTACGTCTACAGCTATATACCATAAATACTCCTCTCAAACCCGTGACACAAGGCACTTCTTTGAATGTCGTTTGAGAATTATAGGTGTCCGTTGGTGGAGCAGGTGAGAGGAGTTTAATTACTTATACGACTCAGTATGTGTGTGTGAAAAATCTTATCATAGCTTTCACATCTGAAAATGTCGTTTCACTTTTAAACCTATTGCGTATGTTGCTGTTCGCTATCTATATGATATAAGGAAATCAACCAAGTTCCTAAAAAACACTAAAATAAGAGCTTGTTTCGGGTGCTGACGGTTATGTCAATCAGCGATCGTTAAAATTTTTTTTGGTTACTTCAGCCGCTTCGTGCATTTGGCACAATATTCAACAACAATCTCTAGTTTGAGGAATCAGTGTAATTGCTACGCCACTGGTTTTCACAAATTAGATGAAAAGGTCGTAAACCAACAGAAAATGGAGAAATGAGTTGAGAATTTTTTTAACACAGCGTTTCGTAACACAACCAAGTAAAGTGTGTGCCCGGCAATAAGGGCAGCACTATGTCGCGTATGCTTCCGAGGGGATACAGAAATATTCGTGTACTCAAGAGAAACTACAAATGTTATACTACGTATAACAATAAATAGCATTTATTACTTTACTCTCCTGGTAAGAAATACGACAAAACAGAGGTAAACGTACCTTCTGTGTATTGCAAATCACGTAGTTCCAAAATTCTCTACTGTCCTACCATGTATACACATCGCGTTGGCAGAGCAACACACGCAATCCAGTAGCGCTGCCGTCATTTGCATATTATTTCCTTGTCTCCCCACACGGCAACCTACATTCCTGTAAAAACTAACTCATGCATTAGGGTTCCTTTATATATGAAAAGGAAAAAAAAACTAGATATAAAAATCTGCTTGCATGAGCAACGGACATCTAGATAACCTAACATGAATCGGCAGCTATCACCACAACCGTCAACGGAAATTCATAAAACATTACTCCGTAAATGAATTGAGCCTACAGTGAGAGAATATACAACGTACCATCGTCAGAAGTTAATTATGTAACGTTAACAAACACGCGCTGATGGATTAATTATCTACAAAACGCCGCGTTGACAGTTTGCTAATCCAAGCAAACCATGCGTGCATTTCTGGATACTAATTCCTTCAGCTCCACAATGAGTAATTTTTATGTTCGCTAACTTCTGCCTCTCCAGTTCCATTCATGTTCGCAGAAAAAAAACAGCGTGCCTTCGAACGCGTCCTGCCCTCCCTTATCAACTTGTAGTCCATACACTGTATCAATGACAGAACAGCTTTGTTTTTTTTTTTTTCTCTGCGTGAGGTGCTCTAAATTCACACCAAGGTGCTTCAGGGAGAAAAATGTGCCCATCCTCCAATGCCTCACACTAAACATCCCTGAGAATTACTGAGACGTTTCGTACAGTTACATCCCAGTAGACAGTCTAAATTTGTTCAACCTCTTCTTCTGGTCAACTTGTAAAAATAAATGCTTAATACTGCTATACAAGATCAGCTTGATCCACAGTCTTATGCAGCTTCCCTACAATTTTACACACTTCACGAACGTGTTTCATTCTCTACATCTGTGTTCGTTCCACTTCATATATTCGTAAACGGATCAGTTTGATAATGGGATAGAACTGAACCATTTCAGGAATCTTTCTCCAGTTTGCTGAGTTCCTCAAATTTTAAGTGACCTGTTATTCTTATTCTCAATTTCTTTCTTACGAAATGACGGAATATTGGGGTTTAACATTCCGATGGCCTCTAGGTCATTAAGAGACGGAACACAACATCGAATAAGGAAGGGAAGGGAAAAATGGTTCAAATGGCTCTGAGCACTATGGGACTTAACAGCGATGGTCATCAGTCCCCTAGAACTTAGAACTACTTAAACCTAACTAACCTAAGGACAGCACACAACACCCAGCCATCACGAGGCAGAGAAAATCCCTGACCCCGCCGGGAATCGAACCCGGGAACCCGGGCGTGGGAAGCGAGAACGCTACCGCACGACCACGAGATGCGGGCGAAGGGAAGGGAAGGTGAGGGAAATTGGCAGTGCTCTTTCTCAAAGGAACCATTCCTGCATTTGCTTTAAACGATTTATGGAAACTAAGGAAAACGCAAATCTGACTGACCCTACGGCAATTTGAAATTTCATGACGTGTAACTAACGTGTATGCCTAACTATCGATGTTGTCCGCTCTGAAAAAGTAGTGTTCAGTGTCAACGTTACTGTATTGCTGCTGTTATTTTATGAGCAAGCAAAGAAACAGATGAACTGTGCTGATGTCACGCTTATCACTGTGTCTGCTCGGGCGGACGGACGACATTCATCAATAACTTTCCGTAGTGTCTGTAACGTTTCTGTGCTGCGGGATGTTGGCGTCAAGTGCAACTGTTCTTTGTGCCCAGACAGTTCCGCCGTATTTAAACAGCTTATGTTGCCCTTTTACTCTGTTAAACCCCATAAAACCTGTCTTATCTGGTCGGCAGCGTCTGACACTACATCTCAGAAGATCCTGTAATCTCTTCTGCTGCTACGTTTCATCGCCTCGAGGAGAAATGAAAGTGCGTCGAGTGTTCGCACGTGCAGTTCCTGGGGACGACTAAAGGATACTGAAAGTTATATATTGTACTTTTCCTTGGAATATACACGTAAGGAGAAGCAATGTCGATTACATATTCTAAGTGTATCTTCATATCGGCTTTAGTACTTTAACTGCAACAAAACACTAAGATCCGTTCAGGGTCATGTCCCACTTGTATTAAACAAGCAGAAAAAAGAAAAAGAGCTTATGAACTTTTTACTAAATTTTAATAAAATCAATACTAACAGCCAATGAGAAACTGGGCACTGATTCAGACTATACTACAGCACTGAAGAGTGTAAGCAATGGTACAGCGTCCCTCAGAATTTACGACTGTGAGGCATTCTGGAAATAGGGGAGACTGTAAAACAAAAATAAAAATAAAAATGGAATAAGATATATACTGGAGGCGAATACGTAGTTAGGCCGTAAGCAAAATAACGTGGAGGTAGGTGGTGCACTTAGTTGGGCGAATAGGTGGTATACGGACCAAAATGCTGAACTTCAAAAGGTAATAAGACCTAATATGACCCAACTGAAATTAGGTATCAGAAACCATGTAGTAGCAGCACGGACGCGTATTGTAGGGGACCGTACCGTAACAAATGGGAACGTTTGGAGTAAGAAGTCATTTGTAACTCGTTTGTAAACCATACATCGCGGCGGGAAATCATCTTACCGAATGAGCGGTCCAGGCACACAACCATCTCCAAACCCGTCTCAGTCACAGTTTTAGTTCTGTCATTGTCTCTCCTCTACGTTTGAAACTCCACAGATGCGTCCTTCGTATCTTTCTGGAATAGCACTCGGAGAGCATAAAATCTGTTAAGTAGGGAACCCGGTTCAATTCCTGGTCCGACACGCACCTTTCAATCTGGCATGAAGTTTCATAACAGCGGACACTATATGGGAAGAGAAAAGCTTTTTGAAGTGTCAATACAGATCATTTTCGCCGTACGACTGTCATTTACCATTGTAGTGAAAGGCATTGAGATGCAATCCATTGCGGATTGTATGTTATATTAGTCAATGCAATGGGTCATTGTAGGTAACGAGAGCCCTGTGAATCCAGATGTATATTATTCGCATGGTTAGTTGGTACAAAAGAAAATGGAAGTTAATATTAAACTAGATGATGATGATCTAGAGCAGGATGAGAACTATTATTTGTGGAGCACAATCACTGACGACAATAAATTTATCACAGATATAAAGAGATTAAATAGCATTGGCAAAGTAAGCTTTCCAAAATAAAAGGAATTTACTAACAGACAATCATATAAGCCTAGAAAGTAGGAAAAAGTTTGCCAAAACTTTTGTCTGGAGTGTCTTAACATACGGATGTGAAGCGTGGACTCTGGGAAAGGCAGAGAAAAAGAGACTGGAAGTAATGGAAATGTGGATATGGAGAAGAATGACGAAAACAAGCTGGGTAGATAGAAAAAGTAATGAATAGGTCTTAAGAGAAGTGAATGAGAACAGAACGGTGCAAAATTATATAGGAACAAGAAAATAAAAAATGATAGGGCACATACTGAGACACAACCAGTTCCTAAAGAATGTATTTGAAGGAAAAGTTTTAGGGGAAAAACCAAGAGCAACGTATTTTAATAACATCAAAGATGATACTTTACTTTTTACTTTACACGTGGCTGAGGCCTTATCGACCATACACCTGCTCTACGAGCCTCTTCCAATTATTTCTATCCAGGGAAATTGTTGTCCAATCAGAGTTGATGCCCATCCTAGCTGCATCTTCCCGGATATTCTCCATCCAACTAATTCGAGGTCTTCCTCTTCTTCTCTTTCCTTCTAATTTCTTAGTGGATGCTATTTTGGGTAGTCTGTTCTCCGGCATCCTTGCTACATGACCAGCCCAGTTCAGTCTTCTCTTCTTTAACATTTCCACAATGGTACTATGTTTGTACAGCTCCCGTAGTTCTTCATTTTTCCTTATCCTCCACTCCATGACATTTTCATCGAAGATTGGTCCAAATATTTTTCTTAGTATTTTTCTTTCAAATATCAACAGTTTTTCTTCATCTTTTTTCCTGAATGTAATAGCTTCACATCCATATAATGCTACTGGTACAATAGTTGACTGATAAGAACGGATTTTGAATTCAGTACTAAGTGATCTCATCCTTAAAATTTTGATACAGCTGTAAAAAGTTCTATTAGCTGCTGCTAGACGGGCGTCTATTTCTATTTCTGCTCTATTGTCTCTGCTAAAAAGACTCCCTAAGTACTTGAAGCGGTCAACTGCCTTGAAAGTGAGACCATTTACGGTCAGTGGTGTATTCTTTTGAAGTTTTTTACTTATGACTAGATATTCTGTCTTTTCTTCATTCACATGAAGTCCAGCTTTCTCAGCTATTTTGTAATAATTTTGCATCATCCTGATTAATTCAGCTTTTGAAGTGCTTATTAAGGCTACATCATCTGCATAAGCAAGTCTAGTAATGTTCTGTCCCTGCAGTTGGATCCCTTGTGGATTAGTTTTGGTGAATTCTCTATCAATCTTCTCTAAGATAATATTAAATAGAATAGGTGAGATGGCATCCCCTTGTCTCAGTCCAGTGTACACCCTAAAATTTTCAGTTTCTCCTGCAGGTGTCTTAACTTTGCATATGGTTTCTTCCAAACACATTTTAACTAATTTGATTAATTTTAATGGTATTTCAAATTCTTTCATGGTGTTTAAGAGTGTCTGTCGGTGTATGCTATCATAGGCCTTCTTGAAGTCTATAAATAGAATATGGATATCTACATTAAATTCCCATGCCTTCTCATTTATTTGTCTCAATGTGAATAAGTGATCCAAAGTGGATCTGTTAGTGCGGAAACCACATTGGTAGTCCCCAATCAGTTCTTCGGTTATGGGAATCAGTCTGTGTAGTATACACATCGACAAAACTTTATACGTGACATCGAGTAGGGCAATTCCTCTGTAGTTATCACAGACAAGGGGATCATTCTTCTTAAAGATGGGGCATATAATTGCAGTTTTCCAATCGGCCGGTATGTTTTCTGTCTCCCAAATTGTTTCAATTAAGGAATGTAGTTCTATTTCCAATTGTGGTCCTCCATTTTTTAAAAGCTCAGCATATACTTGGTCTTCCCCACAGGCCTTGTTGTTCTTTAATTTCTTTATTGTTTGTCTTATTTCATTTACTGATGGTGTGGTGACTTGTATATCAACTGTATCTGGTTCTTCAAATGTAAAGTAATATTGTGGATCATTGCAGTTGAGCAGCTGTGTAAAGTATGTCTTCCATGTTTCTTGTACGTCATTCTTGTTTGTAAGTATTTTCCCATTATGGTCCTTTATAAACTGTTCCCTTTTAGTGAATTTTCCCAAGGACTTTTTTATATTCTGGTACATCTGCCTTGCTCTGTGATGCTTGAAATCATCCTCCGCTTCTCTTACCATGTTGTTGTAGTGTTTTCTCTTCTCTTGTCTTAGAGTTCGTTGTGTTTCCTTGCGGATTTTATAGTAACTCTCCTTTAGTGTAATATTGTCCATGTCTTGTAACCATGCCTTCCTCGCATTTTGCCTCTCCAGTACTCTTTCTTGGCACTTTATATTAAACCAGATTTTGTTAGTTCGTTTTCTTTTACCTATAGTTTTGGAAGCTACATCTTGAATACTGTTTCTGAGGTGTCTCCATCTACTTTCCACGTCTTGCTGGTCACTATGTGTCAGTCTAGATTCCGATAGGTTAATTTCCATATCTTTCCTAAAGTTTTCTTTTATTTTTTCTTCTGCCAGATTTTCTACATCGTACCTTTTAATTTCAACCCTATTTGTACTTTGTTTCTTTTTTAGCTTTATTTTCATTTGAGCTATGATTAACATATGATCTGTCTCACAATCTGCTCCCCTAAAAGTTCTAACGTCTTTAATACTGTTTTGAAATCGTCTTTGGATGGCGACATGGTCAATCTGGTTCACTACTTTTCCATCTGGTGATATCCATGTCCCTAAATGAATGCGTTTGTCTTGGAATTTTGTGCTGCTTAATGTGAGACCATTTGCCATTGCAAAGTTTATGAGTCGCACACCATTCTCTGAACTTTCATCATGTAAGCTGTAATTCCCAATGGTTGGTTTGTAGATTTCTTCTTTTCCTACTTTGGCATTAAAGTCTCCTAATACTATCGTTACATTATGTCTACTTATTGAATTATATGTCTGTTCCAGTTGACTATAAAATTCTTCTTTCACGTCATCTTCCTTATCTTCTGTGGGTGCATGAACATTTATAAACGTAATATCAAACCACTGAGCCTGAATTGTAATGTGTGATATTCGGTTATTAATTGATTTGAATTCCTTTATTGTGTCAATTGCTGTTTTATGAATGTAAAAGCCCGTTCCAAATTCATGGCGCTGACCGCAGTCTCCATACATTATTGTCCCGTCTCCTATTTTCATTGATCCCGTTCCCTGCCATCTTGTTTCTTGGAGCGCTACCAGTTGTACCTTGTATTTTCCTAGTTCGTTTATTAGTATTTGTGCGCTTCCTGGGCGGTATAGACTTCTGACATTCCACGAACCAAAAGAGAAATCCTTGTAACTTTGCCAATTTCTGTTCCAGTAAATTCTGTCCTGTTTCCGAGGCATACCTTGAGTGTCCTGACCGGCCATTGTTTTACATGAGTGGGTTGGTAGCCCTCTGCACAACCCCCAACCTGGAGGACCAGGAGTCTTGATTTTGGGGTACTCTACCCCTAGGGATTTGCCTTCACCATGGCTTAACGAGTCTTCCCTACCCATGCTAGTTTTGGTCCACATCAAAGATGATATGGGGATAAAATCTTATGAAGAATTGAAGGGGATGACAATGGAGAGAGGGACGTGGCTAAATCGACAAGGCATAGCCTTTAGTTTATGATGATGATGATTAGTTGGTACGACTGTTTAGTGAGTACAGACAGCAACTGTAATGAAGTTGTCGAGAGCACGAACCACTCGACGCTAGGCATCATCAACCAGTAGCAGCACTGGACAAAAATCAGTCCTGAGCGATAGGAATCGTCAAAAATGTTAAATCGAACAATGAAAAATCAGATTAATATGGTGTACTGGTTTCCATCAACAGGTCGTACGCCCAAAGTAGCTTCTGCTTGGTACTCTGCACTGGAGACGCCTTCATGATAGTGTATTCCGCTATTTCATGGCATTTAAATGTCCCAAATGTTACACTCTGAAGGAATAAGTGCGTACATCAGGTGACTAAGTGATGTTCCAGAACAGATTCTGTCCTACATCCCACTCAAACAAAAAATTTCCGACACGGCGATGTCCATACTTGTGGTTCTGTTCAGACGCAGTTTTAACGTGAATAAAGATTATCTCGAGAGTCCCCTGCACATAATACTGTCAAATCTCTCTTCCAATACTCGATACTGATTGCCAAATCCGTACTTGAGTGCAGTTTTTTAATTAGCTTCCCACGTCGAATAGCATAACAAACCAACCACCACTAACGAGCTTCCAGAATGGGTCTTCATGTGTACCCTATATAAAATTACAGCTTCCTAACATGGCGCCTAAAGAAATCCGTAACTATAACCTGCATGCACAACTTGAGTCTTCCTAAGTCAGTTGTACCAAGTGTGAGCAGCTTTCAGTCTCTCCCTTCTAATGTTCATCTCTGTAACTACTGTGGCGACTCCCTTCGTTCGCTTGCACTCTACAGCAGCACACGAGGCACCGCGCTCTCCAGACATTGGCGGCCAGCAAAGCTCCTCTCAGTGTACAGCCACCTTGCTCCAGCGCCCACACTGATAACTTCCGCCGCGGGTAACCTTTGACTCCCACGCCTTCCGGAAGCCACGCGCTATTAGGTCAGTAACGCACTGGGCAGCCTGGCTGCGGTAGCCTGTAGACTGACTGGGGCTACCTAAATGTTGAGCAGCTAGTTTAGGCAGCCAGCTGGCGGTCAGTTTGCCGTTTGTCTCTTAAGAAACACAAAGCCAAAAAAGATACTGGATTCATCCTCTGCTTCTGGAGCGGCACAGAAGGCTTATTTTTAAAAATTTTAAGGACTTTCGAAACTATACCCATTTTTTTAATTACACAAGAATGTCAGTGCAATCATTTGATAACCTTTTGAAAAACATAAATTCTATTGTGGGTACTGATACTCGTGGGCGAGTTTGTATAACCCCAGAAGAAAAACTTATTTCTTTCAGATGGGTTTATCTTTAATAATATTTGAAAATATTGAAGTGTCTAGTGGTAAAACGATGACTGTCACAATTTACTTATTTCTTTCCTGAAACAAATACAAAGTGCTTCTAAAAGTAAAATTATGTGGCAATTAATAACTCTGAACACATACGGCACTTACTGATAATAGTCGCACGGATGAGAAATCGTACAATTAAAATTAACGGCAGGAAAACACAAAAATTATGGAGAAATTACTGAAATGTCGTCGTTTTCTTCTCTGGCCCTATAGTTTACATGTTACGAACTTGAACGAATTGAAAATGGATACATTCACAGAACAGAAATGACAGTCTGAAAATTAGACAACATACACGATTGTTCGAAAATTATCTTAATATTAAATACTAAATTTTAACAAAATTTGAAAAGAATTTGAATATTAAATTCCTTCTAGCACTAATTCCTCAAACAGGTCAAGTATTTCAGGATTATGAGTTGATACAGTTGAGTTAGCTGCTGATAACAGCTCATCGTATTCCGCGGCAGTGGCTTGCCTGTCAAGCAGGCATGGAATCTCCACGGCGACTTCTGCCTTCTGCTAAAGTGTGCCCGTCCATAATTTGGTTCGGGAGGACGACGGTTCAATCCCGCGTCCGACCATCCTGATTTAGCTTTTCCGTGATTTCCCTTTATCGCTCCAGGTAAATGCCGGGATGGCTCCTTTGAAAGGGCACGGCCGACTTCCTTTTCTAAGCCGATGAGACCGATGACCTCGCTGTCTGGTCTCGTCCCCCAAACAACCCAACCAACCCCATAATTTGGCTCTATTGAGCATCCAAGGCGAAATTGCTGTCTATTCGAGGTCTCTCGTTCATACCTCCAGCTATATGGCCCAGCGGCTGATGTTACTCGCACATAATCATAACAGCCGTGTGATGAGCTTCTAGCGGAAGCATTTGCGCTCTTTTTATGACGTCAATTATCTCCATTTTTCAAGTAAGCCTTCGATGTTCCGGAATCTTTTTAGTACCTTCTAACAAGGAAAGCAGAATAGTCGATCTGAATCAGATTCTTGGTTCCTTTCACGTTCCTCCCTCACTGCGATACTCTGTTGTATATAAACCTGTCTCCATTAGTTTTGTGCTTCTTTCTGGTAACAAGTGAACGAATTTGTACGCTACCGTCCCCATCGTTACTTTCGGCTATGTCTGCTTCACCCAGGCTAGCTTGAGTTGTATTATTTAATACTGTTTCCTCAAGAAACTATAACTGTTCGCAATACACTTACGAGCTTTTACGCGAAACTCCTGATCCACCTTTAGCACTTAATTCCCTATTGAAATTTACTTTTGATGTAGAGATTTACCTGCAAAAAATGTCTCAATTGGCGCCACTGGGATCAATTTTGGGGCAATTTTCTCCTCAAGCGTCATATTTGTTATTTCCTGCCGTCTTCACATCATGTTCTGTATTCTTTGCAAGACACATCGCAGGCTGCTTTTCTGCTTTCGATTTTAAGAATAAATTTCTCCGTATTGAAAGTCATCGCGAAGTTTGTTCCTGGACGCAAACAAGGTCTATTTGTTGCTTCGACCAGTTCGCGGCGACCCTTGTTCACGTCACAACCTGATCACAACTGGCTGCGCGCAGCCAGTTGGCAGCCGTGCTATCCCACGTGTTCTAACGACGACTGCCGCAGCCAGGAAATCCTGACTGCCTAGTGCGCGGGCTTCAATGAACCGTGAGTTGTTTTATTGGCTGCCGCAGCCAGGCTGTCTAGTGCGTTACAGCTCTTAACCGCCACGAGACCGAATCTTTGCTCCTGCTTCAGCAACGACCTCCACACTACGCCCTGCGCACGACGATCAGTGGTTTCAAATTCGGGACCAGTTTACCGTAGTTTTTCACGGTCCGACATGCAAAAGGTATTCTGCTTCGTCTTTCGTCCCCAGTTTTGAGCTGCGATTTCTGAGAAGACCTCACCGTTCCGCAGTAAAGTCTGATACCGAACGCCCGGTTCGTTCCCGCAGTATCAGCGCTGCATTAAAAAGCGAGTGCAGTAGTTGCACGAAAGTACCAGAATTACCAGGTAACTATTTCGCCCGTTACATTCCCGGCCGTTTTTGCACCCCTCTGCCACCAAGCATGCGCAGAGACAAATTCCTTTCCGACCTGTTGTGTCTCTTCACCGTCAGATGAGCCCGTTTCGCTCCACAACTTAAATATCTCCTCTTTTTACTATCCGCACCTTTTGCTATGCTGTTATGCGCAATCCACAAACGCTACCCAGTGAACCTACGATCCACCCGAAAGCATCACGCTTCTTATACTACAGTGATTTCAATTTAATATTTCTTAGTGTTTATTTTTGGAACTACAAGATATGAACGTTGTCCCAGCGATATCTTTTACGATGGTTTTATCCAGCGGCTACGTATGTTGCCGTAGCACGAGGAGACCTAAAGTGGCAGACGTTTCTCGTCAAACACCGCAATTTGTTGCTAACGTTTATCTCGCTTCTGAACTACACCTCCACGAGCCAAGGCTGCATAATCCCGTAAACTAAATTAATTACTCTCCTAACTTCCTGTTGTGTTGTAGCTGGATCTTTGGAACAAAGTTATTACTTTTGTCAAAAATCAACCTAAGTTTCATTTCTATGCCCGTGAGGTCATGCGGACCAGCTTACGTGTTCCTTTCAGCGTACTTTCTGTTATTTATCTACTTGTTTAAATTTACGTAAGCTCAAAAGTGTTATTGCGGCGCTAGAACACGCGTCTGATTTTCGTAATTAATAAAGAAAGAAACTATGTCGTTCCTTCACTACTAATTGCGTACTGTCTTCAGAAAAAAATAAATGAGAAACCCTAAGGGAGAGGGAGATACGAAATGCATGGCTTGTCTGTAACATACCAAAATGGACTCTGAGCTTATCATCCCCATGAGACGCAAGGATCATCATCACAGTCCCAAGTGATCTCATTTCATGACACACTGTGGAAATATTAACTGTTTAATTCAGCATGCGTCCTATGATTATGAAATTAACGATCCCAGTTCTCTGCCCCTTAATGACGAAAAAGTGGTGGTGAAAATGTTGCTCACCATAAAAATCCGAACTGGTTATTTCTCAGCAAAGAGCCACCTCACGATGAGTGTTAGCTGTTTCGACTACGAAAGAATCTGTCTTCTCCTCTGACATGCCCCTAACCAGCAGTTTCGTTTCTGTTGTTCCGACTACATTATAAGAACCGACATTCATTCATAACCGTGTTAATGTTTGCTGTTCAATTTCAGGGTCGTTGCTTTTTTTCTCATGTCTACACTTTTTAGGTTATACTTTGTGTCCTTTTGTTATCACCAACACTTTAGACTGGTATAAAAAGACTAATGTCAGTTTCATTGTAAAACTCTACAGTTGATTTTCCTTTTGTTTGAATTCAGGAAGTACTATTTAGACGTACAGTACTTCATACCTTATCAAATTGGGACTGGTGCCATTCTCATAGCCTTACTATCCATTAAGTACAACTTCTTGCATTTAAATTTCTGCAGTTTCTTAACGGCATTCCCTTCAGCATCCATATCCATTCCATTAGCTTGCCGAAGGTGATAATTACGTGTTCTGATAACTTATTTTCTATCTCACTTTGCTATAACCTTCCAGTTTTTGCATAATGTGGCTGGAGTGTATAGCATCAGCTGCAGTTATCTAGCGACCAATCTCTGGGAATAATGTACGAAGGAACAAATGAGAAACTGTAATGCTATTGTTGTCTGATTCACGTCTTATGTTTCAGCTCGTGTTACTCAGCTGGCGAAGGAAGATAACACTTGGATGCGAAGTAATTGACTACTCAAATCATCCAGATTCTGTAAAGGTAAGGAACTGACGTAACGATGTCCCTTTCAATGTATGAACTACAGCAACGCCATCATTAATATTAAGGTTCAAAGCAATTACGCATCTGCTCCACATACAAGTGAAAAAAACTAGCTTCCTGGAATTAAAGCTACCATCTCCACTTAAGAATTCGCTGTGTTGTGAAGTCATGACGTTACAGTAGCGAGCTAGACTAGGGTTGGCCGTTAGACACCGGACACCTGAAATCAACAGATAACCTGCAAAGCCTTTGAAGAATTTGGAATGAACAGACGGAGTCTTGTGTGAAAGAATAGTGCGCTGCTCAAGATTTGTGTATGGTGAAGCCGATACAAAAGCTGCTCTGGTTCCAAATCACGTTAATTAACTACATCAGTGAAGTTTCGAGAAGACACTTTCCGTCTTCTGGAGAAGTGCCGCTGCAATCAGAATATCTTCACAGTGATGTCGAGTCTATTACACCACTATTCATTATTCCCAAGATATAAGTATTCGGATTAGAGCACCAGCTTGCACTAAAGCCGTGACTACCAGCTCCCCAAGTTTTATTCAGGGTGTTGACTTTTCTGATACTGTGTGGAAACTGAAGCATTCTGAATTCAAGTGTTCGACAGCTCTAAGAGGCCCATTCATAATGTGCAACAATCATTACAAAAGTAAGAGACAAATGGTGTGACGAATGAACAGCGCTTCAGTACGTTTAGTTTTCAGTTTGCAATCCTTTGCTAACGTAGCGAAAAGCAGCGCGATTCGTCATGGGGACATTTAGTCAGCGCGAGAGCGTTACGGAGATGCTGAACAAGCTCCAGTGGCGGACACTTCAAGAAAGGCGTTACGCAATACGGAGAGGTTTATTATCGAAATTACGAGAGAGCACATTCCGGGAAGAGATGGGCAACATATTACTACCGCCCACATATATCTCGCGTAATGATCACAACGAAAAGATCCGAGAAATTAGAGCAAATACGGAGACTTACAAGCAGTCGTTCTTTCCACGCACAATTCGTGAATGGAACAGGGAAGGGGGGATCAGATAGTGGTACAATAAGTACCCTCCGCCACACACCGTAAGGTGGCTCGCGGAGTATAGATGTAGATGTAGATGTAGGGTACAGGGCCGAATTCTGAACGGTTCCATAGTTACCTGTCAGTATCATTACTTTGAGAATAACGGATTCCTTGAGCTGCTGACTTTAATTCCAGAGCAATAGTCTGCTCTGGACGTAGTTAAGCTAGTTGAGGATAGCAAACAAAGCAGATCATCCTCCCTATCTTTCAATAAACTAGTAAAGCAACTGTTTTTCTGTGGCTGTATGAAGTCAGCTATTGACGGTAAGAAGAGTGCATTACGCTGCTAGACACCAAGACGGAAAAAAAAGTGAACAGACTTCGACGTAGCATCGCCGTCCAGCTCCTTAGGGAAGGAATGGGGAAGGAAAATTGCCGTGGCCTTTTCCGGACAACAATCTCACAAAGGAAGCGGCATGATACATACAAATTGTAAATTGTGTACAATGTATCTTATTTCGTTCAATATCTTAGGTTGGTGCGTAAGTTTGTAGCGTTATACCATGCCTTTAATAACCACAACAGATACAAATTACAGAACCTTAAATCATCATCATTAATATATTCTGATTCACTATTTACAACAGTCTGCCAACGCTGGGGTAGTCTTTCGATCCCGCGACTGTAGAAATCACGTGATTTCGTGGCGAAGAACTCGTCGAGCTATCTTCGGAGAGCATTTTCATCCAGACAAAGTTTCTTGACGGCTTTGGATACAGAGGGAAAAAGGTAAAAATATGAGCGCGCAAAATAAGGTGGATGCAGAGTGACTTCGCAACCCAACTCCTGTATAGTGTTTTTTGGCAGTATATTAGAATGCGGACGAGCATTATCGTGGAGTAACACTACTTCACGCAGTCTTTCTGGCCGATGAGTGATGGTTACACCCTAAGGAAGAGATTCGTAGTACATCACACCGTCGCTGTCACACAAGATGCAGAACATCTTTTGTGGATGCGTTTTTGCAAAGGGACTTGCTGCTCTGTTTGGGCTCAACCATTCCTCCTTTTTCCTTATGTTAGCATATAAAAACAATTTTTCGTCACCTGTAACGACACAGAATAGGAACGGTCGGTTTTGTTCACGAACCAATTGATGACGAGCAAGCAGAGATGCACATACGGCCACCCGCTGATTCTTGTGATTTTGGCTTAGAGCATGCGTTACCCATACGTCCGATGTTTGAACCTTCCCCATTGCATGGAAATGTTGTAGGGTGGTGGAATGATCACAGTTCATTGCATTTACCAGTTCTGAAGTATACTCAGATGGATCATTGTGTCTTAATGCGTTTAAAATATGCTCATCAAGCCCAGTAGGTCTTCCTGAACGTGGAAAGTCACTAACGTTGAAACAGTTCCTTAAAACGAGAATATAATTTTCTTGCCGAGCTCTGTCCAATGGCATTATCCCCATATACGGCGCAAATGTTTCCGGCTGCGTCCGCTGCTGTTACCCTCTACGCTACTCAAACAGTAGAATATGTCGGAAATGTTTCGATTTCTCCACCTGGCACTCAATTTTCTTCGTCCACAGCTCACTCACTCTATCTTCAAGCGACAAAATGAGAGTATGTAAACTGAAATAGCAACAGTGGAC
Organism: Schistocerca serialis cubense; assembly: GCF_023864345.2. Classification (NCBI taxonomy): domain Eukaryota; kingdom Metazoa; phylum Arthropoda; class Insecta; order Orthoptera; family Acrididae; genus Schistocerca; species Schistocerca serialis. The sequence continues at coordinate 483,619,467 of NC_064643.1, forward strand.
TACCAATACGAAATGGCAATCGATAAATAAAACCACAGCAACCGGAATAATGTAAAACAAAAATACTACGAACTTATGCACCAATCTTATAATTTTCTATACTGCTTGCTGAAACAACAGTAGATACAGATTATGGAATCACTGACATTTTTAACTTCGGGGACTCACGTAACAGTTATAGTTCCTTAAGTCATGGAAGTGATGTTCCGGTGCAAAACTGTCGCTGAATCAGGTATCATGACTTAATATTCTGTCAACGACGAGGTTATTACAGAGGGCGCATAGTCTGAGATGATAAATATGGAGACAGAAATAGGCCGTGCCTTCCTCAAACAAAACATCTCGGCATTCTCCGTATCGACTAAGGGAGCTCGCGGAAGCCTAAATCTGGAGGATGTTTGCAATTGAAGGGGCGAGGGAAAAAAGTCCTAAGCCTCAATTTAGTATCGATTAGTCTGTTCATGCTACCTGTTGCTTATTCGAATGCATCACAAGCTCGTGACGAATAACTCCACGTGAGCCGCTAGAAAGAACTGCCCTCTATATAAACCTGATTCGTGGGACTGTATGTTCTTGTCTGAATTTAACCAAGCGTATAAAACGCAGTAACGCAAAATACGATCTTATGTGTTAGCGCTTTCTTCTGTCTACCCCTTCAGTCTGTAACTTACTACTCCACAGAGTCCCATCTCTTGACCTCTACGCCACCTCGCTCGGTGTTTACCAGGTAGATATTGTGGTGAACAACCTATTCTTTAACTCAATGGTTCTGCATAAAGTCTGACACAGTTTGCTTCGTGACAGATGGTTGCAGCAACGGCTTCGAGCACGAGCCACAGGTTAATATGTCCATTTCATCTTGTACAGTATGCACACTTTGTAGGCGAAAGATCATCGGTTGTTTTCAAGTCTAGATTCCAGGAGACAAAAGTTTACTACAACAGCATTCCATGACACCGCTCAGAGACGGGTTAATGCTTTTCGTGTACCTTGCAGCTCGACGAATAGGATTGTGAATGTGGCACTACACAAGATACAGCATCACAGTAACATTTAAAAACTTCTATATGTATGTTGACACTGGACGACTACTTTCCTCTTCCTGGTTGATGGATACGAAAGTAACTACTGGGTAATTAAAGCTTCCGGGCTAAGAGGCCGTGGTCCAATAGGAGAAATACTTCTCCCTGACGTTTCGTTGCCAGCTGCGGGCAACATCATCTGAGGTGAGTCTACGACTGGCTGCTAGGCCGTGGAGGTCCTCTTAGCCCGGAAGTTTTAATTACTGAAGACGCCGGCCGTGAAAGCCTACACGCTATAACTACTGGGTGTTTTCCATAGATCCGTAATGCTCAAACTTACGTGGAAATACAGCGTGGTCAACACAGTCAAATGTTTCTGTTTAGTCAAGACGGATACCAATGGCTTTCTAGCTTCTTATTTAGCCTTGCAAGTACCTAACATACAAAACAATAAATTTTATATTTTATTGCTGCTTCCTTCCTGCATCCAAACTTTGGCAGCGGTCGGGGAGACGATCCACGGCTGTCACATGACATGTTGCAGCGAGCTGATGTTGTATTCGTATGGACAGACGCATTCGTGGAAGACATTTAGAGGACGATGAGGTGGTGATTCACACAGTAAAGCACTGGCTCCGCCACCAGAACAAGGATTGGTATCGACAGCACATACCCGCTCTTATTTCGCGCTGGAGGAAGGCCATAGAACGGGATGGAGATTACATGGAAAAATAGGGTGTGTACTTCTCACTATGTTCAATAATGAATTGTTGAAGAAAAAAATGCGGTGCATTACTTTCTGGGCAACCCTCGTATCTGAATAACGATTGCACATGAAAGGAACGTTCCACAGCTGACGGAGGGAAGAACAATTTGATAGGCTCTGATCTTTACAATACTGCTTGATATTTCATCACGTCCGTAAGTTTCTTTACTCTATATCGATTTAAAGTCTATTCAATTATATAATTGCTTGTATCTACAGCTACAGAGCTCATAACCGTCACAAAACAATATCTTGTGAATGTCTTGAATTCTAGGCAAGTTAAACTTTCATTCGTACAGACAACCACAGACAGGAAGTAACTATGAAATAGGGTACACAATTCTGACTGATCACAGTTTCAGTCTCTCATAGGAGAGACGTTCTATGTTGCGTAATTCTGTTTTGGTAATTTTTTCATAACTGACCGGGTTGTGTGTAACACCATGTCTTGTGGCGTAAAAGAGGCCAAAAGTTCATCTAAATGTGAAGTATCGCCAACATCTCTCACGCCAAAGGACCCTTCCTCATTTTTGGCACAGACAAGTAACACTCACAGGATATGATCCGTCATTCAACTAGAGTTAACTACGAAAAGGCAAATTAGAAACTGCTGCAGAGAGACTGTAATGCGGCTCCATCAGCATTCGCGTACTGTGTTGTAGCGCTGCGCCACATCGCTTAGACCCAAACCGAGCTGATACGACCGGATACAACACCGTGACTGTTAGATGTTTTGAGGGTTCCGTTCTCCTTCGCTGCAAAGCGATTCAGTTACCGATGCACGCAACGGTTCAGCATCGTAATGCACACATCGCTGTACTGGCTGCTTTTGTGGCAATGAAGCGAATCACGTAGCCTATGCCCGCTGAGCTCGTATCAAAAACCTTTCCTCATCACTCGGAGGCTCGAGTGTTTATAATAAGACTTACTTATCAACTGATGATTATGCTACAAGAAAGACGCAATTAATCAAACAATTCACATATCTGAATGTTTCATCGAGCTGCTTATATCACAGGTGGACAGTTCTGAGACATGTACAAAACCCTGTTACTAAAAGTTTGAATCTCTGCCTGTTCCCTACCGTTATTACACTGTTCTGGCACATTAAGCGCTCTCACAGATCTCCGATTTAGAAGTTCTTGTTTTCAATGGCTGGAACCCATTTCTGTCGGCACGTCGATATTTACTCGAAGAGTGGCAGGGAAGTCTATAGCCTGTCAGGCTGCGAATCGTGTGAATTATTGTTCCGTGTGTTCTCGTGTTTGAACTGTTTGTGTATGGTGTATCTGCGTCACAGAGAGGTGGACGGGCATTTGCCCAGGCAGGCGTGGGAAATCGCCTAAAAACCCAACTTAGTGTCAATTGTGTGTGTATCCACCCAACCGTCTTATAATGCGTGTGGATTTGATTCTTATCCCTCCATCTACCTACAGCTTAATCAGAAGAAATAAAACTGTACTTGCAGGAAAACGTGATCTGCACGACTTCGGACGCACAGACTGCAGCATTCACAACGAATATATATTTATAAACACTTTAACACTGAGGCGATCTCGAAGATCTCGCTTTCGCAAATGGTAAGTAGCTTTACGAGGTGCATTCAAGTTCTAAGGCCTCAGATTTTTTTTTCTAATTAACTACTCACCCGAAATCGATGAAACTGGCATTACTTCTCGACGTAATCGCCCTGCAGACGTACACATTTTTCACAACGCTGACGCCATGATTCCATGGTAGCGGCGAAGGCTTCTTTAGGAGTCTGTTTTGACCACTGGAAAATGGAAAATCGCTGAGGCAATAGCAGCACGGCTGGTGAATGTGCAGCTACGGAGAGTGTCTTTAATTGTTGGAAAAAGTCAAAAGTCACTAGCAGCCAGGTCAGGTGAGTAGGGAGCATGAGGAATCACTTCAAAGTTGTTATCACGAAGAAACTGTTGCGTAATGTTAGCTCGATGTGCGGGTGCGTTGTCTTGGTGAAACAGCACACGTGCAGTCCTTCCCGGACGTTTTTGTTGCAGTGCAAGAAGGAATTTGTTCTTCAAAACATTTTCGTAGGATGCACCTGATGCCGTAGTGCCCTTTGGAACGCAATGGGTAAGGATTACGCCCTCGCTGTCCCAGAACATGGACACCATCATTTTTTCAGCACTGGCGGTTACCCGAAATTTTTTTGGTGGTGGTGAATCTGTGTGCTTCCATTGAGCTGACTGGCACTTTGTTTCTGGCATCCACGTCTCATCCATTGTCACAACCGACGAAAAGAAAGTCCCATTCATGCTGTCGTTGTGCGTCAACATTGCTTGGCAACATGCCATGTGGTCGTCCGTCAGCATTCATGGCACCCACCTGGATGACACTTTTCGCATTTTCAGGTCGTCATGCACGATTGTGTGCACAGAACCCACAGAAATGCCAACTCTGGAGGCGATCTGTTCAACAGTCATTCGGCGATCCCCAAAAACAATTCTCTCCACTTTCTCGATCATGTCGTCAGACCGGCTTGTGTGAGCCTGAGGTTGTTTCCGTTTGTTGTCACACGATGTTCTGCCTTCATTAAACTGTCGCACCCACGAACGCACTTTCGACACATCCATAACTCCATCACCACATGTCTCCTTCAACTGTCGATGAATTTCAATTGGTTTCATACCACGCAAAATCAGAAAACGAATGATTGCACGCTGTTCAAATAAGGAAAACGTCGCCATTTTAAGTATTTAAAACAGTTCTCATTCTCGCCGCTGGCGGTAAAATTCCATCGGCTGTACGGTGCTGCCATCTCTGGGACGTATTGACAATGAACGCGGCCTCATTTTAAAACAATGCGCATGTTTCTATCTCTTTCCAGTCCGGAGAAAAAAAATCGGAGGCCTTAGAACTTGAATGCACCTCTTAAAGTGTCGTTTCAGTGTATTCTAACATGACTACATGATTCAGAAGAATATAAAATTAATTATATTTCGAACAACAAATATACTACAGTAACGGGATGTCTAGTGTTTTGCTATGTAGAGCAGCAGAACGACGCTACTGTTAAGCTTCCTTCGGAGTGGCCCCTCCACAACGGCTGGCGTCTGAAAGCTCTCAAAATACGCTTGGATAATGCTGCTTCTACCAGAAGACATGCACGGCAAACTCTGAACAGTCAGCGAAGAAGCAGCGCTCAATGACTCATGGCGTAAGAAGGATAACAGAGCCTTATTGTTCAACTACATCGTCGCCAATCAATAACTTAACAATGACAATCACAAAATATGCAGGCGTATCCGCAACTAGCACATAATTATACCTAACCGCAGGGAAGGTGCATGCCACAGATATAATTCATTTTAGGAGGAGATCACTCACAGAACTCTTGTCGATCGATTCTATATTACAGTGCGTCAATATGGGACTAACGGAAGAGATCAAAACATTCGCGGAAAGCTGTACAATTTTTCAAGGGCGTGAAGTGCCACAGGAGCTATCAATAATCTTCAGTATGAGGCGCTAGAAGAAAGAGACTGTGCAACATAAAACAGTTTACTATTAAAGTTTAGAGAACTGACGTTTCAAGGAAAGTCGAGAAATATATTACTACGTCGTACACCATGGTTCACGAAATTAACTTAATTTGAGAAATATCAGGATTCAATGTGAACGTGCGGAGATGTATTTTTCCCGTGGCCTGCACGCGAATGTAATACGGAGGAAGAGCTGTGGTAAGGAGGGGGACGACGACGACGACGAGGAGGCAAGTTCATCTACAGCGAGGCCTACGCCCACGAGAAAGACAGGCTGCGGCGCGTGTCACAAAGGTAGGCCTAAGCTCGCTCGCTCAACTCAGAACTCAGCAGACAAACTGCTTTTCTACATTCGTTAGTTCTTAATTAGGTATTTACGTACAAACGAGAATCTAATATTTTACTGTAATCCTCTATTGTGGAGTCTTACCGTTTATCAGTCATACAATGATCGGAAGTCCATAGATCTACTAATACTTTGTTATGGCTGTGCTACGTACAATAAAATTACAATCATGCCGAAATGATTATCGGTTGCGTGAGGCACCACATCTTCAAGGAAATGAGGACTGTTAAGCAAAAGAGACTTAATGCTATAAACAAGCTGTTATACCATATACATCGAGCACATAACTTACAGCATACTGCCAGGTTGTGTATTTGTTGTAGCACTAGTAATCAGTAAGACTTCATAACAGCAGGTTCCAGTAGAAGATGAAATCTTCGTTTGTACGAACACACCTAGTTATGAGTTAACAGGTGTGGAAACGTAGTTTGCTGAATTGAGCGAGTTCAGGCCTACCCTCGCGACGTACGCGCCGCGGCCTGTCTTTCTCGTGGGCCTCGATCTACATTATATTACGTACGCTTACCCTCCAACAGACGTCGTAAGGTAACATACTCAGTCATACGTAGAAATGTTGGTTGTTTAGTTTAAAAGGGGGGGGGGGTGTAGGGACCAAACTGATAGGTCATCGATCCCTCGTTCCAATTAACATAATTTCACGAGAGTGGGAGTAAAATAATCGAGACATACAGAACACAGCTGGAAGAAAGGAGAAAACCACAAGAATGTCAGAAGGGCAACAAACACTAAAATGGACAAAATCGGACAAGAAAACCACAGACAGAGGCAAGAAAGATGTAGAAGAGATCAAAGCAAGAGAGCGCATTACCATGGCTGGCTGACCATGAGAATAAAAAGGAGAAGCCAGCCACTCTGCAACACATTAAAACCTCAACCCTAAAAGCACTAGGGTGGAGGATACAGAGGGACAAAGAACATGCGCTGAAACTTAGATCAAATGATAAAACCCACCCTCACGAATAAAACTAAAGCTGCTGTTCACGCATAGTCGCCCGGTAGGGTGCTGGGAAAGTTAAAGAGTCCGCCGCAGAATGGCCAAAAGTGGGCAGTCCAGCAAGAGGTGGACGACCGTCATTTGTGAGCCACAGCGACACCGAGGTTAGTCCTCGTGACGGAGGAGATAACCATACGTAGAAAGCATTGGTGGCAAGAAGTCAAAACTAGTTGCACTGCTGTGGCCACCAAATGCGCCAATTGCGGCATGTAGTGAAAAGCTCTTTATCTAGGTATAACACCACGTTTTAAGCAGATTGTTTAGAAAGATTATGACTCATTCACTGCGTTGGGTTAAGTAAAAGAGGATCCAAAAATTCCAACGACGTCGGGAATGATTATGCACTTCTATATTCCGTGCAGCACAATTTAAAAATGAACGCAGTACGAAAATGAGAACAATTTCTAATACGACGTTAGTTTTCTAATACCCCAAGTTCTTCCATTTACGGAGAATATTAAATGCTAACCGCTAGTGGGCTCTCGCAAAGATGAAAATGGAGGAAATATTTTCAGAAAGGAACTGTAGCAAACCATTGCCTTCCCACTGTCCGCAGTTCCTAGTCTAGAAGCAGTCGCCGCTGTCTCCAGATCGCGTGGTCCCCGATTCGATTCTGGCTGGGAACTGGGTGTTTGTACCGTCCAAATCATTTCATCTCATCTTCATCGATGCGCAAATCGACAAAGCGGCGTCAAATACGAAGACTTGCACCAGGCGGCAGAACTACCACAGACAGCGTCTCGAAGCCAATAATGCCATACCATCATTTCATTTATCTTCCTACTGTTGAATTATCCACTAAACAGGGTGTTACAAAAAGGTACGGCCAAACTTTCAGGAAACATTCCTCACACACAAAGAAAAGCTGTTATGTGGACATGTGTCCGGAAACGCTTAATTTCCATTTTAGAGCTCATTTTAGTTTCGTCAGTATGTACTGTACTTCCTCGATACACCGCCAGTTGGCCCAATTGAAGGAAGGTAATGTTGACTTCGGTTCTTGTGTTGACATGCGACTCATTGCTCTACAGTACTAGCATCAAGCACATCAGTACGTAGCAACAACAGGTTAGTGTTCATCACGTGGTTTTGCAGTCAGTGCAATGTTTACAAATGCGGAGTTGGTAGATGCCCATTTGATGTATGGATTAGCACGGGGCAATAGCCGTGGCGCGGTACGTTTGTATCGAGACAGATTTCCAGAACGAAGGTGTCCCGACAGGAAGACGTTCGAAGCAATTGATCGGCGTCTTAGGGAGCACGGAACTTTCCAGCCTATGACTTGCGACTGGGGAAGACCTAGAACGACGAGGACACCTGCAATGGACGAGGCAATTCTTCGTGCAGTTGACGATAACCCTAAAGTCAGCGTCAGAGAAGTTGCTGCTGTACAAGGTAACGTTGACCACGTCAATGTATGGAGAGTGCTACGGCAGAACCAGTTGTTTCCGTACCATGTACAGCGTGTGCAGGCACTATCAGCAGCTGATTGGCCTCCACGGCTACACTTCTGCGAATGGTTCATCCAACAATGTGTCAATGCTCATTTCAGTGCAGATGTTCTCTTTACGGATGAGGCTTCATTCCAACGTGATCAAATTGTAAATTTGCACAATCAACCTGTGTGGGCTGACGAGAATCCGCACGCAATTGTGTAATCACGTTATCAACACAGATTTTCTGTGAACGTTTGGGCAGGCATTGTTGGTGATGTCTTGATTGGGCCCCACGTTCTTCCACCTACGCTCAATGGAGCACGTTATCATGATTTCATACGGGATACTCTACCTGCGCTGCTAGAACATGTGCCTTTACAAGCACGACACTACATGTGGTTCACGCACGATGGAGCTCCTGCACATTTCAGTCGAAGTGTTCGTACGCTTCTCAAAAACAGATTCGGTGACCGATGGATTGGTTGAGGCGGACCAATTCCATGGCCTCCACGCTCTCCTGACCTCAACCCTCTTGACGTTCATTTATGGGGGCATTTGAAAGCTCTTGTCTACGCAACCCCGGTACCAAATGTAGAGACTCTTCGTGCTCGTATTGTGGACGGCTGTGATACAATACGCCATTCTCCAGGGCTGCATCAGCGCATCAGGGATTCCATGCGAAGGAGGGTGGATGCATGTATCCTCGCTAACGGAGGACATTTTGAACATTTCCTGTAACAAATTGTTTGAAGTCACGCTGGTACGTTCTGTTGCTGTGTGTTTCCATTCCATGATTAATGTGATTTGAAGAGAAGTAATAAAATGAGCTCTAACATGGAAAGTAAGCGTTTCCGGACACATGTCCAAATAACATTTTGTTTCTTTATGAGCGAGGAATGTTTCCTGTAAGTTTGGCCGTACCTTTTTGTAACACCCTGTATATTCAACATTTCTGGATTATCTGAAACAAACTACACATGTCAACGTTTCGGATAACTATGACTTTATGCACTGGCAACAGATGTAGGAGAAGCGAACAACGCATACTGATTAAGTCCAAATAATTTCGAAAAAAAAGAGACGACTCCAAGGGAGAAATACTTTCTGAAAAATTATTCGCTTTAATCCAAAATAGTTTACTCGTATTTTATTGCTAGTACGTTCGTAAGTAGTACAGAGATTAAAACACTTTTTGTTAAGAGGCGGAATAGTTTGTACTATTTCAGGACGAACACAATTGGGGCAGCTTGTCGCAAAACTTCATAGTTTAAGTGCTGTGTGTGAGCCAGATTGGTCCTCGTAGCAAGTTGACGACATAATTATTTACTAAGCATAGTGATATCCATGAATGTGACTGACTTGATGTGAACGCATTCATTCTAGAAATGTGACGAACAAGCGTTTATAGCTCAGGATCAAAATATTCCGTTTACTAAACTGAAGAACTGTTAAGCTGCTTTCAAAATTTTAGTGGAATATTGTAATTAAAAAAAATATGATCTGCGTCAACAATATACGAAAAGGTCGATCTCTTCAATAGCGTTGGTATGGGCGGTACATATTTTCTTAGAAAAATGTGCCAGTTCTAACAACTGATAGTATCCACCTGATAATAAAATTTTCCTGGTTTAATGCACACCGGGGGTACAAATAATGGAAATATCTGAAGTTAAATAATAGTGGTACCAAAAAAAATGATCCACAAAAGCCTTGTGGATCCCACTCATTTTCGGAATCAATTACTTGACTAGATACAATTTCTCATCGGTCCACCTACAGTTTAGTGGCAGCATCCTCGTATAAGACACTATTTCGGACCAGTGTTTCTTACATAGTATTCCGCGTAACACAGATTCTGTGAATTTCTTCAGTCTTTGTGGTTCAAACCACAAAAAATATTAATGGAGAAACTATTGAGGTTTCCTACCTAGTGAGCTACCCGACAGTTCAACGTGACTGAGCCTACTCATTTGCAGAAAATCTTATTAAACAAGCCACTGTGGAGATGGTGAGTTATATGTTAGGTAAAATCCAGCAAAAAAACAGCGGTATCTCATTTTCGAATGACATCATACCTCACCGCAAAAATTGAGTACCAATACGATATTATAAGTAACCGTCCTTCGGACACCGCTATGTATTGTGGAACGAATCTCTGGATGTCACGAGAAGCGGACCGCCCGTATAAAATGACGCGGTGAGTGTTGCGTTGTCAGCGGAGAAGCAATAACAGCAGAATGGGCCAGGTCAGCTCAGTAACACTGAACGTTGACGTTGACTAATTTAATGTCTGTTCAAACAAATTTCGGGCTTGCAGCCAGTCGTCGTTCAATACTTCGCACGATATTTCAACTGAGCACCAGCCAATCATCTTCAGGTGAGCCGTCGCGGACTGACGAAAACGTTTTTTTTTTTTTTTTTTTTTTGTGGACTTGTAGTCCGGGGTGATAAGTTACAATACAGCATCACCGGTCTATTGCGGTCTAACTGTATTGGTGAGGCAGTAAATTTCCACAGGGCAGTGACTGCGTCACTGCAATTCACTTTGGAGGTGTGGCGGTGGGACTTGTAGTCCCGTACCACCCTCTGACAGTGATAGTACTACATGAGTCAGGCAGAAAAATTTTGCCTAACATGGGCAGGTGAAGGTGTGGCGTAGTGAAGGTGTGGCGAAAACGTCCTCCGTTCCGCAATATATAGCGCACTTTAACTATTCTGCGCATGCGTCGAAAACGATAGATGAACCACACTGCCCGCCGGCAGCGCCCTCGCTGGTGGAATAGCGGAACTAAGTCGCCCTCTGCGTTGCTGTTTGCCGCGGCCTTCGGCGCACTCAGTCGTCTTCGATTAGAGCAAATCGTGGAGATGATGGGATTCCATGCACTGTACAGCTGGTAGCCGCTGTTTAACAGATTTTCCGTCAGTCGTATTTCTACGGATTCTTTAATAATGGAGTCCCAGAAAGGCGTTGCTGTGGACAAAATCATTGTTTTGTCATACTCCATTGAATGTCCAGTAGAAATACAATGTTCAGCTATAGCCGACTTGCTTGGCTGCAAAAGGCGGGTGTAACGTTGCTGTTCAGTGCAGCGTTCTTTAATGTCACTTGAGTAACAAATCCGTTAAGGACTTTTCAATTCTTCCGATGCTACTCGAGTCGACTGCTGGTGATATGATTCTGAAGTGGAAACGCGAAGGAACAACCTATCTAAGCCAAGACAGGCAGACCCAATGTACCGACGGGCAGTGGCAGCCGAGCATTGGGCGGCGGTCGTAAAAAACCGTACGAAATCAGTGAAAGCTCTCACTAGAGTCCAGAAGTGCTACCAGCATTCCAGCAAGCACAATGATGGTGCTTATGGAGTTCAAAAGAATGCGGTACAGTGGTCGAGCAGATTCTCAGTTATATATTTCTGTAGTCACTGTGAGGTAAGGAGTAGGTGATGTTACAATATGGGTGTCTTAATGGTCGAACAGATCCCGTCATTGTGGAGTAAGGAGTACATAGTCTTACGGTATGGATGTCTTTTCATGGTTTTGGAGTGAGTTCTTTATTACGCTTGAGAAAACCATATTTGTATAGGGATATGAGCACATTTTAGAGCAATGCGTACTGCCTACAGTGAAAACAATTCGGAGGCGAAGATTGACAGCATCAGTATTATAATGTACCCCGTCTTAAAGCAGAATCTATAAAGCAATGTGGACAGCAACATTCCTAAAATGGACTGGCCTACCCAGAGTCCCGACCAAACTCAACGGAACTCTTTTGTGATAAATTAGAATGTCGCCTTCGCTCGAGACCTCAGCGTTCAACATCACTAACTCCTCTGGTTTCGGCTCTTTGTGAAGAACGGGCTCCCGTTCCTCCACTGACATTCAGCAACCTCACTGAAAGTGAGCCCTCTTTAATAGGTATAAAGATGCGTTTGATCAGATAGTGTATGCGGAATTAACTTACTTTTTGTCTCAAACCACGCATATTTTCATTACAAACTGATGAATATAAAGATGTAGATACACACATACGAACTGCAGTTATTGGATATCTTTACGAAAACGCTTAATTGGATGATCTTTTATGCAAATGTCGCCAAATACGTGAAATATTCGAGCCTTTAAATTCTTTTTTTAAAAAATATAGAACACCTTTGGACAACTGCATTGAAATCTGTAGCGATTGGCCTATTTTATGGAGGCGTGGAGCTCAAACATATCGCCAAAAACTGTTCTAGCACCCACTGCACGATCCACAGGCAGACACTTGCAAAGAAAAAGATTATCCCTCCAATTATAAGAGTCTTGAATGGGCCATAAAAATTATTAACTTTATAAAATCTTAGCCACTAAATGATCGTTTATTTCAAAGACTATCTGAGGCTGCACCTAGTCCTCCTTTTACGTACTGAGGTTAGATGGTTATCTGGAACAGACACACCAGTATATATTTTTGAGCTGATGGATGAGGTGCTTGGTTTTACTGTAGAACACAATTTCAAATTGAAAGGTGGATTATTTAATAGAAATCAGGTGCTTCGAATTGACTACTTAGGATACATATTAAGAAATGAAAGCTTTTAACTTTGACCTACAAAATGCAAACGAGTAATGTATTTACTGCTCATGCAAAAATTCTTGCTTAAAAAACAGAATTGTGGTGAAATTCTTGCTCTCCAGCGAGTCTGAGTGCTTCCCAACAATAAAAGGCTTTATAGAACAGAAGCGATTGTTGTAGATTATTCACTATGTGAAGGGTTCCCCAAATGAACAGCAGATTAAATATACATATTAATTGTTGCTTAAAAACTCGTTTATTGTCCACGCACGCCTTTCTACAGTGTCAGCAGAAAAATACGAAACTTTTATTCATCATTAGGAGAAAAAAAATTTAATACGTAAAAACAAAAAATAATTAAAATTCTAGTGCAGTTTCAAAAATAAATATCCTCAACTGTCGCTAAAGGTCATGATGGTACTTTCACTATTTGTAACTACATGTATGTGCGAAACAGGGTTCGCAGCTCATGTGCCGAGAAAAAGTTCAAATGGCTCTGAGCACTATGGGACTTAACTTCCGTGGTCATCAGTCCCCTAGAACTTAGAACTACTTAAACCTAACTAACCTAAGGACATCACACACATCATGCCCGAGGCAGGATTCGAACCTGCGACCAGAAAAAGAAGTACCGCAGCAGACTGTCGACATGTCATGGGAATACAACTTTCGTCCGTAAGAACTATTATTACGTATAGCTGCGAAAAGTATCAGTATCACTCACCGCATAAAATAAAAACGGAAAAGTCCTGTCTGGTTATATTATTTTAAACGCAAAATACTTCAGAACTTTTTGGTTCAGTTTGATAGTACTTTTTTTAAACAAATTTTATTTGAGAATTGTTATTTTCGTTGCAAATAATCCATTCACAGAATGTAGCAAAACATACTTTAGAAACACAGTAGGGGGCCCCCGATAAAAGTGGGGATAAAAGGGATGCCACTTATCGAAAAGATTAAGAAACGCTTGTCTAGACGCATGCACAATAAATTGAAATTAACTCTTTGACAATTACCACCGTCACCTTCATCGAAACAAAAACTGTTCGCTAGTGACGAAGATGGAAGTAGTCATCCGCAAGTTGTTTCAGGTTACACTGAATGCAAAGCTCCACGAATGTCTTTCATGTAATATCTGAATGATTGCCTTGTTGCCTTGCAACACTAAAAATCTATTTTCTTCTTCCGGCGAAAAAATAATTGTCTCAGGAACAATTTTCTCTGATGTCGTTCATTGCATTTCGAAGCCCACGTGCTTGAAACGTAAGTGTGTTGTGTGCTCATGCAACTGTAAATAGAATTTTGTTTCCTATGTTTCAGCTCGTGTCGGTGTTCTGGTATGGAATGATCGTACGCATGGCTGACCTCACAGAGACGGTAAGTACGTCATATCTCCGGCGTGAAGTGGCCTTGATAAGCTATAAATAATAATGAAATGTTACTACCGGTTCAGCTATACCCTCACGCAAGGGAGTAGAGAATAAGCGAAGGCTGAGTCGTGCCCTGAACTTTGATGGAAATTTTCATTGCTGGGTCGGTAATACGTGAGCTACTGTAACACTGATGTAAAAAAAAAGTTAAGCATAATCAAAAAATTGCCAAAGAGCGAGTAGGACTATCGCTCTGAGGGTTCGCTAAAAACTTAATTCTGTGTATACTGCATGTTATCGACATCAATACTGGCAATATATCGGTCCTTGGAGTTTCAAGACTTTCGACAATGATTTAATTTTAAGTGATATAACTACAAATTAACTATTTTACGACCTTTTCCTTTGCTTGAATCGTAAAACCTTGCCTCTTGCCAACTTTCATGGTTCTAGATAGTCGGGAAGTGCCCTATTGGTTTTGATGAGTAAGTTTGCGAGTATCAAAATATGTGAGATAAATGACCGTATCTTTTGATTGTACCGACTTCGACAGCAGCTAGAATCGAATGAACAATATGGTCCATGAAGAATTAATCTCGACCAAGTGGGCTTCTGAAAAATAGCGCATGTATCTGCACCCCCACCAACCACAAGACAGAAAACTGTTCTTTTCCTTCTGAAGGATGAACGACAGTAGTACTTTGCAGAAACATTCCACCACTCATTCACAGTTCTATCTCCATTATAAACGATCCTGGTTTAGTACTGCCTTGAGTGGGACACACCTAACACTTTCGGGTCATACTTATATAGACGGATTATTTTTTCTATACTCTTAACATGAAGTAGTTGGGATATAAAATCCCGGGTGAGCCCGCAGGCAGAGTGCATAGTGGGGTTCTAGGTGCCTTTCTCTCTGTACAACAGATATATTTGACAGAACGCTAAAAGTGAGAACTGCCTATGTCAACAGTAAATTATACATTCATTTCCGAACATTATTTCCCTATCTCAAAGTACTCAGTTTATGATCATCCTCCATCTTCATAATTTGTACCGGAAAGATTTGGGACATTAATAAAGCTCTACGACTCCGATACAACGCGAAAGAGAAACTGCAACTCCTGAGAGACAGTAATCTGAAAATTGCTGTTGTCAGACGTTGTTGGCTTTGCAGCTAGGGCCAGATATTGGCCATGTCGTGAAATATTTGTCTTCGCCGATTTTTTTAATTTACGGTTGTCTCAGGACCATCGGCAAGATGTGCTAGACCTTCTTCATGAAATGCGAGGATTGTAACCAGCAAAATACGAGAAAGTTTTAAATACTGTATTTCTTGCATTTCATCGTAAACTTCACCAACAGGCTGTAGTCTCCACTCATCGAAAATACGAACGAAAGTGAAATATAATAGGTGTGACGCACAGCTTGTTAGATTTAAATCCTGCACCTATGCCAAGTAGGGATTTCCTACAGAAAGCATAATTTCGTTTTCTGGATAAATCCAGTCATTCATTTACTGTAACTGCTCGTCTTTTTCCTTTTAGTTTTCCTCCCCGATTATGCTTAACTTTTCGACATTAGTGTACTTGCGGAAACTGGCGTGTTCCAGTTAACTGAGGCGTACGCAGAAGGCTGCCGTATCTCTAATGTAAACTTCGCGACATAGTGACCCAGTCAGCCATGCTAGCTAGCATAGCAAAGGCGCAATCCCTGTTATCAAAGGGTATTCGATTCAGCTCTCTCTCTCTCTCTCTCTCTCTCTCTCTCTCTCTCTCTCACACACACACACACACACACACACACACACACACACACACACACACAGAGAGAGAGAGAGAGAGAGAGAGAGAGAGAGAGAGAGAGAGAGAGAGAGAGAGAGAGGTGGGGGGGGAGGGAGGAATAAAATAATCTCTATTGTTACTGTCAAACTGACTTTGTTGACAGGCTATTTTCGTGCTGCGCAAGAAATTCTTGCAAGCTTCCTTCCTACACCTGTACCACCATACGACATCACTGCTGCTCAGCTGGTCCGTAGCTAAGTACACGGCAGGTGGGGTGTGTGTATTCCCACTGATGGTCAACTCGCTGGTGCACACCGTCATGTACACATACTACCTGCTGTCTGCTATCGGTGCCCTCACAGCCACAGAGACTGTACTGCCCTGGAAGAGGCGCCTCACGACGTTACAGATGGTAGGTCCACAAGCAATAGATGATTCGAATTTGGAGTCAGAACACAAAACCAGTACATTACCAATATTGCTGAATTACTTTTTTTCTTTTTTCCTGTTTCACCAAATGTTTAATGCTTACAGTGCCAAGGCCAGATTACTCACGGGGAACTTGTAATTATAACATGGAAAGAGCATAGAGGTAAATGAAGACAACGTAATGCACACAACAAAACAGCTACGAAGAAACGATAAAGAAATGAAGCTGCTATTTGGGATTGTTTTTCATTAATGACATATGACGAACTGACAGCCTTGTATACAGAATCTCGCACATATTACCAACAATACACTATCTTACTCTAGGTCAAATACAAACTTGAACCCGCTACTTTCATTTAGAGTTAACGTTTGATCCACATTTCAGAAGAGGCAATTAAAATACTGTCTAGATTCTTAGCATTTGGCAGTCGTGTGTCGAGGTTTTACGATGATACGTAAGCGGATTTCTTGAATTTTCACTGACGGCAATGACTACGAAAATAGGATACAATGCTACCGCAGTTATCAGGCTACACATTCAGTTGAGAATCTGGATTGCATTGTATCAGCGCCAAAAGTAGCTGTTTGATGAAAGTCTGCAACACACTGAGGGGACAAAAGTCATGGGATAGCGAGCGATATGCACATATAGAGATGGCGATAGTACCGTGTACGCAAGGTATAGAAGGACAGCGAATTGACGGAGCTGTCATTTGTACTCAGATGACTCGTGAAAATACTTCAGACGTTACTATGGCGCCACGACGGGAATTAACAGCCTCTGAACACGGATTCACAATTAGAGCTAGACGTATGGGACATTCTGTTTCCGAAATCTTTAGCGAATTCTATATTCCGAGATCCACAGTGTCAAGAGAGTGCCGAGAATACCAAATTTTCGGCATTACCTCTCACCACAGACAGCGCAGTGGCCGACGGCCTTCACTTAACGACCAAGTGCAGCAGCGCTTGCACAAAGCACAGAGTTGTCAGTGCTAACAGACAAGCAACACTGCGTGAAATATCCACAGAAATCAATGTGGGATGTACGGCGAACGGGTCCGTTAGGATAGTGAGACGAAATTCAATGCCTTTCTCTGTTTATTATTGTAAAATATTGAGCGGCTATATTCCATTCGCTTCAGCAGACCTGAATCCTTTAATGGTTTGACCAGTGCACACCAAAGCCTCTCCGTCACCTTGACTCAAATTAACTCCCTATCCACAAACTCAGGGGATGGCGTCACCAAGGCCGATTATTTCTCCTCAATAACACCGTTGACATTTCAAAGGTTTATTTGCATCTGATAGTATTGTGTGGCGAAGGTGATAATCTTTTATCAACTACTACCTCGTGGTGTGCAATAAAGATTCAAATTAAAAAATGGGATTCTTATTTTCTTAACTCAGTTACGAATAAGAGAGGTTTCCCCCCCTTTTTTTTTTTAAGCTGGCAGCTACTCCAACTTTCTCAAAGAATCAGTAAGACGAAAATTTTAGAGGGGGCAGGAAACGATTGTGAGACTTTGAGAAGTGAATAGTACACTCCTAAATTTATAGCTCTGTCATATCTGTAATTAAATGCGCACCTTCAACTAGACAGAAACAAAATGGAATTACCAAAGTTTTTCGTCGTAAACTGCTAGTAAAACGTAATGGAGGTGGAACATCAAATTAGTTTTTTTAAATCTTCAGCAAACAAATCATTCAACATCCTGACCATTTCGCTCACCCAATTATTTAAGTTGCGTGCGAAAGAAAGGTCACAATCAGTCACATTCAACATCGTTGACTGATATTTCCTCTTCATCACCCCTTCCCACGAATGCTACCTGCCTATTACCACTGACGCTGAAAGTACTGTAACAGGTAAGCAGATGGATCCAGGTATCACCCTTTCACACGTTACCTATAGCATGAATAATTTACGTGCCTGATATTAAGTCGAAATGTATGAGCACTAAGCTCCAGAACGAGTTATGTCGACACATATAAACACATACTCAGCATTTGATGAGGGAATCAAGTCAGAGGAGGATAGATAACAAGGAGTGGAAGCAAACTACCACTGGAGATACATAACTCGGCTCCGTCACAGGTTTGTACGCTTTTTCTGTAACAGTATCCAAATTGTCACACTTACAAAAACTATATATTAGCGTAATTTTATATGCTGACGGTTCAGTGTGTACAGCTTATTTCTAACGGTATCGTACATTGTGTTTGCAGGTGCAGTTCGTCATCCTCATAATCCACTCGATGAATATGATTCATCCTGACTGCCCAGTGCCTCGAGTGCTCTTTTACCTTCATTTTCCAAACCTCGTTATGAATTTCTATCTCTTCTACGGGTTCTACCAACGAGCGTACAATCCTGCAACAAAGTGTGCTAAAGACTGAACATGGCGTTTTATTATCACCAGCTTATAAGTTTTAAGAGACTAGTTTTCAGTTACTGGGCAACGGACCTCATGGACAACGTGCTACTAATTTTTAGAACTCGCCACAGAATAGGCCGCCCTGGCCTGTAAGTGTTATTGCTCTCGTCTGACATTTCAACAATATGAATCGTTGCCGAACAAGGTCAGAATTGATGCGTGTGAATTCTCGCACTCAACTTTTGTCAGTCCATATGTACAAAGTTTTCCTTAGTAAAACAGTAAAGTATAGCAAGCACGTCATTTATTTTCCTTTACACGTTTTTTGAGAGGAGCAATATACAGTCTACTACATTTCTCAATACTTTAAAGACACACTATCGCCTACTAAAAGTTCATGTCAAGAGAGGGGGAGAGGGAAATCATAATTTGTGTACAGTAGCGCAGCGCAAACCGGTTCTATGAAGCCACTACAAGCTAATCAAGTTGCGATGTACGTATTCTTTATTAAGTGTTGCAGGTAGAAACACACCAAAGAGTACAATATCAGAATGAATGAGCCAAAATGGAAGTGTTCATGCGTCGAATGGCAACGAGGAACAAAATAGAAGCAGACGTCTCCAGGAAATCGGCAAAACGTGGCCCTTTCAACACTGAATACTGCAAGGCAGCATACAATTTTTGTTCGGTAAAAGAAAATTTCTAATTCCTCCGTGGTTGTGTTTGCTACTGCTCTGGACTAGTGCTGTTTGTAAGAAGTCTCCCTCCGCGAAACCTAAGAAATGAATGAGTACTGTAATACTGGAGTCCGCTGCCCACTAACAACAGGAGCAGCGCCTTGCAGCGGTTTTCCACATCTTACACCGTTGTTACACAGACTATTTTCGTTTCGCCTGCTTTATACCACTTCGAAGCACAACAACGGAAGAGAAGTTGAGGGAGTCAACGCAGAAATATACCAACGAGAATAACGGTCATACTGATATGGACAGAACAGCTGGTATGCAAAAGGAGTCGCCTAACTCTTATTGTTATGAACGATCCAGCAGTCATTATAGGAAATATCTTCAGTAGAGGAAATATATCCCATAGACACATGTATCGCACATTAAAAAGTGGAGTATTATTTAACATAATTCTAAGTGTTACAAGGAGGGCTGTTTCGAAGCGTGGAAGACCGCTCGCTGAGAAGTACCAAATGATGTCGATGATGGTTTATTTGTTTTTATTTAGCGTAAGGCCACGTCACAAACAAATAGTATTACAATTTACTTAAAATACAAACTAATATTCAAGCCATGAATATAGTCTACCGATCCCTCCGTCATCACCAGGAACTCTCTTGGATCGCCAGGGAAAGCTCTCAGAGGAGATTCTTGTATGACATGGCGAACAGTCTGCTATCCAGCGCCACAATCTTAACTCTGTACAGTTATTCTTTCTTCCACTTGTGCAGAGTCGGCAGATCTTCCAGTGCTGGTTCTCACTCGGTTAAGAACCGAACAGATCTTCGGTGACAATTCAAAGCCAAGTGGCTTCCTCGATATAACATTCTTGTTGTTTCCAGGGATAGGTGACGAAGCGAAGCCTGTCTTTGCTGATGCTTGGAATGTCTGCTAGAACAGGATGTTTCTGTATTTTTTTAATGTTCGATGATGTTATTTTGGTATTGAATTGTTTAGCACACTCGTTTTAGTGTCCTTACCAACAAGAGGATCTTACGCACTGATCCTATTCGGCTTTCTTCTTTCTTACACGATTTGAATGTAAGCACACGGACATCAATTTCAAAAATCAGTACGGTGCAGTTCTCGAAAAGATGCCTCTGAAGTTAAGAAGATTTCGGAGTCCTGTTAAGTAAAAAACACGATAACAGACACATTACGCCACACAGTCAGCTACCGGCGAATACGTCAGTTAACAAATTATTGTGCTTAACTAAGCTCAGAAATCTTCCTCTTTTCAATGGCAATTTTTTAGTGAATCACGAAATTTAGGGTACTGACCTACAAATCCAGTAAATATCAAGAAAACCGAAAAGGGCCATTCCGTAAGGTTCCATGCTCTGGCCTTCGACGGGCCAATCGGGACCGACCGACCGCCGTGTTATCCTCTGCCAATGGCGTCAATAAGGACGAGCAAGCTGTCACCACACCACTCTCCTGGTCGTCATCTGGTATCTTGGGCTTGGAGCTGTTACCACTCAGCCAAGTAGCTCCTCAGAAGGCTGAGTGTACCCCAATCCAGACCTCCCACCGAGTAAAAATTCCTGGCAGTATAGGTAATCGAACCCGGGTCTCTCGCACGGCATTCAGTCGCACTGACCAGTCAGCTGCGGAAGCAGACTTCTTCCGTAAGGTTCCCTTGTAAAATAGAGACGAATACTGTTGAAGTACCATGTAACACCACCATTAAGAATCTATTAGAGGTTTTTACATTTTGTTCCACGTATGGTGCCATATTTATCACGACAAACGGGCCGATGTTACTCTCGCCAAGCTGTACGTATAGTATTACAGTAGAAACTGAACTGTGTGAGTGCTAAAGATCACAAAATATAGCGTTCATAAATGGCAAAAGATCATCTTGAATACATCTGGAACGGAGTCGTAATATACAAGATGGTTCAGGAAAAGTGTGTAATTTTCAAGAACTTAGTAACGCTAGTAGTCCGTAGCAAACACAGGGCTGTTGAAAAGGTTTTCTTTTGTACGGGTCCCGGAGGGAGACGGTATCAGTTGTCTCTTCCTGCAGCGTTGGCGTAAGACACAAACTTAAAGTAAGACGCTATTCCAAAGGACAGACGCCCCACGGCAACAAGCAGGTGGGCGAGTCCAAGGAATAGACGACCGACGGAAAAAATGCTCCATTAGAAAAACATTTTACAAGAATGAAGTTAGAAGTATTTGAGAGAGTGTTCCGACAGAGTTTTCTTTGGAGGAACCGACGTGAAACAACAGTTTTGATAGGAAAATAATTGGTGCGGTGGCTTCTTTGACGTCCAAGGTTCGATAGATGAAAGTAGAGGTGACAGACCGTAGTGTACAAACGAATGCGTCGGGGCTATAGTGATGTTTCTTACGTCCGAATACTTACCGTCGTGTAGGCACGGCCCTTAATTGGTTTTTCAAAGCATATTTTTTATTTTGACAATATCTACATACTTAGACGTTAATCTGAACAAACCTTAAGGGGCGTCACACGTCACCACTCAACCAAATGTCGGTAAGTTGGACGATGCAGTCTAGTAGTGTTATTGCTCGTAGATTGTCGCTGATGGCAGTCTGGTTGTGACTATAGGGTTAGCGTCTTTTTTCTGTCTTGGAAAAACCGGGGGGCTTATTGTCGGCAGATTCCAAAACTATCGTGGTGATTCGTGTCAAATACCGCGTGGCAGATCAGCAACGTGATGGTAATGCAATATGCGAGTAGCTAATTCGGCAGGGCGGGACTATCTTGTCGATCTGAATTAGCTTCAGCCTGATGAGTGCTTTTGTTCATCCCGCTTCAGCGTTTGTACACAAAGTTAAACTGAGGACAAACGGCCTCAATAATATATTTTATTTTACGAGATTATTTTCTGCGTTCTTAAATGGTGTGCTGACCCTTTCCAGTGTGTACTTGTATTCATGCAAGGTTCAATCAGGAGCACATATGGGAGCGCAGCATAAGAAAATTTCATCACAGGTTAAGGGCAGGTAGGATGAAGAGCTCGCCAATGTGCGACTGGACTTCAAGTACGCAACATCCAAAGGTAGGTCTTTGTTTAGTTAAAATTACGCACCCATGTTAGCCCACCGCTTACCGCTCTTGATAAGTTGTTCGATAGGACATAGCTGAAGTAAGTAAAGGTCTGCCACGCAGGTTTTAGACACGTATAGCCAGGATAGTTTTGGAATCTGCTGGAAGTAGGTCACACGATTTTCCCAAGCCACCAAGTACGCTAACACCACAGTCCCAACCAGACAGCCATCAGCAACTCTCTACAGCAACAGTAAGCAACTACACAACTACACAACTGGATAACTAGCACCTGGTTCTTTCTCTCGGTGGAAACTGTTGGAATAATTTATCTGTGATGTTATGAGGGGCAGATTTTTATTCTGGTCGGCATCCATAGACACGGGTTCCCAGGTAGATGAGAGGTTTCTTGACTTCCGCAAGGCGTTCGATACAGTTCCCCACAGTCGTTTAATGAACAAAGTAAGAGCATATGGATTATCAGACCAATTGTGTGAATGGATTGAAGAGTTCCTAGATAACAGAACGCAGCACGTCATTCTCAATGGAGAGAAGTCTTCCGAAGTAAAAGTGATTTCAGGTGTGCCGCAGGGGAGTGTCGTAGGACCGTTGCTATTCACAATATACATAAATGATTGTGTGGATGACATCGGAAGTTCACTGAGGCTTTTTGCGGATGATGCTGTGGTATATCGAGAGATTGTAACAATGGAAAATTGTACTGAAATGCAGGAGGATCTGCAGCGAATTGACGCATGGTGCAGGGAATGGCAATTGAATCTCAATGTAGACAAGTGCAATGTGCTGCGAACACATAGAACGAAAGATCCCTTATCATTTAGCTACAATATAGCAGGTCAGCAACTGGAAGCAGTTAATTCCATAAATTATCCGGGAGTACGCTTTAGGAGTGATTTAAAATGGAATGATCATATAAAGTTGATCGTCGGTAAAGCAGATGCCAGACTGAGATTCACTGGAAGAATCCTAAAGAAATGCAATCCGAAAACAAAGGAAGTAGGTTACACTACGCTTGTTCGCCCACTGCTTGAATACTGTTCAGCAGTGTGGGATCCGTACCAGATGGGGTTGATAGAAGAGAGAGAGAGAAGATCCAACGGAGAGCAGCGCGTTTAGTTACAGGATCATTTAGTAATCGCGAAAGCGTTACGGAGACGATAGATAAACTCCAGTGGAAGACTCAGCAGGAGAGAGGCTCAGTAGCTCGGTACGGGCTTTTGTTGAAGTTTCGAGAACATAAGTGTGTGTGTGTGTGTGTGTGTGTGTGTGTGTGTGTGTGTGTGTGTGTGTGTGTCATCAGTCTACTGACTGGTTTCATGCGGCCCGCCACGAATTCCTTTCCTGTGCTAACCTCTTCATCTCAGAGTAGCACTTGCAACCTACGTCCTCAATTATTTGCTTCACGTATTCCAATCTCTGTCTTCCTCTACAGTTTTGCCCTCTACAGCTCCCTCTAGTACCATGGAAGTCATTCCCTCATGTCTTAGCAGATGTCTTATCATCCTGTCCCTTCTCCTGATCAGTGTTTTCCACATATTCCTTTCCTCTCCGATTCTGCGTAGAACCTCCTCATTCCTTACCGTATCAGTCCACCTAATTTTCAACATTCGTCTATAGCACCACATCTCAAATGCTTCGATTCTCTTCTGTTCCGGTTTTCCCACAGTCCATGTTGCACTACCATACAATGCTGTACTCCAGACGTACATCCTCAGAAATTTCTTCCTCAAATTAAGGCCGGTATTTGATATTAGTAGACTTCTCTTGGCCAGAAATGCCTTTTTTGTCATACCGAGTCTGCTTTTGATGTCCTCCTTGCTCCGTCCGTCATTGATTATTTTACTGCCTAGGTAGCAGAATTCCTTAACTTCATTGACTTCGTGACCATCAATCCTGATGTTAAGTTTCTCGCTGTTCTCATTTCTACTACTTCTCATTACCTTCGTCTTTCTCCGATTTACTCTCAAACCATCTGTGTACTCATTAGACTGTTCATTCCATTCAGCAGATCATTTAATTCTTCTTCACTTTCACTCAGGATAGCAATGTCATCAGCGAATCGTATCATTGATATCCTTTCACCTTGTATTTTAATTCCACTCCTGAACCTTTCTTTTATTTCCATCATTGCTTCCTCGATGTACAGATTGAAGAGTAGGGGCGAAAGGCTATAGCCTTGTCTTACACCCTTCTTAATACGAGCACTTCGTTTTTGATCGTCCACTCTTATTATTCCCTCTTGGTTGTTGTACATATTGTATATGACCCGTCTCTCCCTATAGCTTACCCCTACTTGTTTCAGAATCTCGAACAGTTTGCACCATTTTATATTGTCGAACGCTTTTTCCAGGTCGACAAATTCAATGAAAGTGTCTTGATTTTTCTTTAGCCTTGCTTCCATTATTAGCCGTAACGTCAGAATTGCCTCACTCGTCCCTTTACTTTTCCTAAAGCCAAACTGATCGTCACCTAGCGCATTCTCAATTTTCTTTTCCATTCTTCTGTATATTATTCTTGTAAGCAGCTTCGATGCATGAGCTGGTAAGCTGATTGTGCGATAATTCTCGCACTTGTCAGCTCTTGCCGTCTTAGGAATTGTGTGGATGATGCTTTTCCGAAAGTCAGATGATATATCGCCAGACTCATATATTCTACACACCAACGTGAATAGTCGTTTTGTTGCCACTTCCCCCAATGATTTTAGAACTTCTGATGGAATGTTATCTATCCCTTCTGCCTTATTTGACCGTAAGTCCTCCAAAGCTCTTTTAAATTCCGATTCTAATACTGGATCCCGTATCTCTTCTAAATCGACTCCTGTTTCTTCTTCTATCACATCAGACAAATCTTCACCCTCATAGAGGCTTTCAATGTATTCTTTCCACCTATCTGCTCTCTCCTCTGCATTTAACAGTGGAATTTCCGTTGCACTCTTAATGTTGCCACCGTTGCTTTTAATGTCACCAAAGGTTGTTTTGACTTTCCTGTATGCAGAGTCTGTCCTCCCGACAATCATATCTTTTTCGATGTCTTCACATTTTTCCTGCAGCCATTTCGTCTTAGCTTCCCTGTACTTCCTATTTATTTCATTCCTCAGCGACTTGTATTTCTGTATTCCTGATTTTCCCGGAACATGTTTGTACTTCCTCCTTTCATCAATCAACTGAAGTATTTCTTCTGTTACCCATGGTTTCTTCGCAGCTACCTTCTTTGTACCTATGTTTTCCTTCCCAACTTCTGTGATGGCCCTTTTTAGAGATGTCCATTCCTCTTCAAATGTACTGCCTACTGCGCTATTCCTTATTGCTGTATCTATAGCGTTAGAGAACTTCAAACGTATCTCGTCATTCCTTAGTACTTCCGTATCCCACTTCTTTGCGTATTGATTCTTCCTGACAAATGTCTTGAACTTCAGCCTACTCTTCATCACTACTACATTGTGATCTGAGTCTACATCTGCTCCTGGGTACGCCTTACAATTCAGTATCTGATTTCGGAATCTATGTTTGACCATGATGTAATCTAATTGAAATCTTCCCGTATCTCCCGGCCTTTTCCAAGTATACCTCCTCCTCTTGTGATTCTTGAACAGGGTATTCGCTATTACTAGCTGGAACTTGTTACAGAACTCAATTAGTCTTTCTCCTTTTTCATTCCTTGTTCCAAGCCCATTTTCTCCTGTAACCTTTTTTTCTACTCCTTCCCCTACATTTGCATTCCAGTCGCCCATGACTATTAGATTTTCGTCCCCATTTACATACTGCATTACCCTTTCAATATCCTCATACACTTTCTCTATCTGTTCATCTTCAGCTTGCGACGTCGGCATGTATACCTGAACTATCGTTGTCGGTGTTGGTCTGCTGTCGATTCTAATTAGGACAACCCGGTCACTGAACTGTTCACAGTAACACACCCTCTGCCCTACCTTCCTATTCATAACGAATCCTACACCTGTTATACCATTTTCTGCTGCTGTTGATATTACCCGATACTCATCTGACCAGAAATCCTTGTCTTCCTTCCACTTCACTTCACTGGCCCCTACTATATCTAGATTGAGCCTTTGCATTTCCCTTTTCAGATTTCCTAGTTTCCCTACCACGTTCAAGCTTCTGACATTCCACGCCCCGACTTGTAGAACGTTATCCTTTCGTTGATTATTCTTTTTCTCATGGTAACCTCCCCCTTGGCAGTCCCCTCCCGGAGATCCGAATGGGGGACTATTCCGGAATCTTTTGCCAATGGAGAGATCATCATGACACTTCTTCAATTACAGGCCACATGTCCTGTGGATACACGTTACGTGTCTTTAATGCAGTGGTTTCCATTGCCTTCTGCATCCTCATGTCGTTGATCATTGCTGATTATTCCGCCTTTAGGGGCAATTTCCCACCCCTAGGACAAGAGAGTGCCCTGAACCTCTATCCGCTCCTCCGCCCTCTTTGACAAGGCCGTTGGCAGAATGAGGCTGACTTCTTATGCCGGAAGTCTTCGGCCGCCAATGCTGATTATTTATCAAAATTTAGGCAGTGGCGGGGATCGAACCCGGGACCGAAGACGTTTTGATTATGAATCAAAGACGCTACCTCTAGACAACGGGTACTACAACAATATTCACATACTCAGGTTACAGGTTTTTGAAATTTACTCGACAGGGCTTTGCGAGAAGCACATCCTCCAGGAATGCCCATGTAACTTTGCTGAGCATTCCTCTTACACCCCGTGTGGGCTGTACCAACTTATGAGCCAACAGCGCACTGTGAGTTCGGTGTCACCGATATCCATCCACGCGGAACACACAGGGATAAAAATATTGAAACATCAAAAACATAACCCATTACCATGCCTAATACGGTGTAGGAAAATCGTTAGCACTCAACACAGCTTCCAGTCATCTAGGAATGGATAATCCAGCTCGTATGGTTTTCAGGGGACTCTTTCGTCATTCTTCCTGCAAAATAGTGGTACATTCAGGTAATGATTATGGACGTGGATAGCGATCACGCATCCTTCTCTCAAAATAAGACGACAAAAGCTAAATAATGTTTAGATTTGAAGTCTATGAGAACCACGGCACATACAATTCATCCTTGTGCTCACAAAAACCACTCTTCGACGATGGAAGTAATGTGAACAGAGGTCCTGCCGTCTTGGCACTCAGCATCACTATTGGTGAACTAGTACTACAGCACGGGATGGGCGTTATCAGCCAAAAAAAGATCACGTCATTTTTGGCAGTAACGCGACCTTGCACATCAACCACAGGGCCCAGGGAAAACCACGATATGTTTGTCCAAAGCTCCGCCGAATCCCAGCCATGTTGGGATGTGAACTTGGCCAGAAGTTGGAATCAAGACCAAATAACTTTCTTCCATTGCCCCTAGTTCGGGTTAAGCGGCTTCGGCACTATGCTATCTTCTTAAGGACATCTACATCACGGATGAACGGTTTTGGAATTCCAAATCGTCCCTACAATTCCCAACTCGTGGATCTCCCTTCGAGTTGTTTTGATGATAACAGGAATCACCAGTGTGACAGTCAGTTTTACAGTGACTTTTGCAGCTGCCGTCTTCTTATTTATTGTCACCATTGTCTTCGGTGACCGTCCGTCACGATCACTCAATAACCACTCTCGTCCGCAGTTCTTACTTCGCGGACGACGTTTCCCCGATTTCCTTGTATGCGGCATAAATCTTCGATACTGCGCTTCTGTAAACATCAAACACTTTGGCTAGCTTCATCACGGAAGCACCCACGAATCGAGCACCAACAATTTGCCCATGTCCAAATTCACCTAGCCGCGACGTAATGCACTCTCAACTACACAGAACACTTTTCTGACCACGGATGGCACTTGCAACGTATTGAGGACATTGCACAGGTGCCGTTTGTGATCAAATACAACAGCGCAACCTGAAAGGTTGGCTAGAATCTGCATTTACGTTCAAGC
This sequence comes from Schistocerca serialis cubense, assembly GCF_023864345.2. Taxonomy (NCBI): domain Eukaryota; kingdom Metazoa; phylum Arthropoda; class Insecta; order Orthoptera; family Acrididae; genus Schistocerca; species Schistocerca serialis. Next base: position 483,647,792 of record NC_064643.1, read on the forward strand.
ATGTATTTCTCGCGGTGTTTCAATTTTTTTGTCGAACCGTTGTAGCTCGTAGCTCGCTTTTCTCGCGACCTTCGTCAGGGAAATATTAGTTGTAGGCGAAAATAGAGAGGTCGTCTTCCCAGATTTGCGAAAAACGTTTGACAACGTACCACATTGTCTACTACTTATAACCATCTTACAGATTATATTCACAAATATCTTATTGGCTTTAGAACTTTCCGACCAATGAAATGGAGTACGTAATCGTGGACGATGGATACTCAACACAAGCGAAATTAATGTCCGCTATGTGCCACGGTAGTGCACTTCCGCCGCTAATGTTTTCAGTTATACCGGTACATAACCGATCTATAATATTGTGACAAGGGCACACACTAATTGTTTGCTGATGGAACTGTGGGGTACATGGAAGTGCGAAACTTCAGGACAATTTTAATAACTTTTCCACTTGGTTTAGTGAAGGGAAGCTCTACGGAAATATGCATAGATGCCAGTTAATTCTCATAACTGAAACAATGAACCTGATAGTATCCTATTAACGAAATCTGTAATTTTAGCCCTTTTTAAGACAGGATGATGCGACTTATGTTCTGGTTACAGAGAAACAACTGTGGTTAACGCCAGGTAATAATATCTATTACACACAGAAAAAGCTCAGTATCATCCGGTAACAAAAATTAGTTGCGAACATCTAGAGCACGTCACATCGTTTAAATATTGAGGGACTGCTCTTAATTGAAGCCCTTTTCCTACTTAGGCTGTTGCTTTTTTTTTTAAATTGCCACTTTATTAAATAATTTAGCGATTAGCTAATTTCACCCTCTTGGGCTTTATCAACATACATCTCAATAAAAAATTGTAAAGCACATAGCGTGTTTTATTCAACACATGGATGTGGAGGAAGCAACACACAATGACATCCTTGTACGGGTTTCGAACAATCATAGTAGTCACGGGCACAATTATCTCAGACATGAAACCCAAATGTATAATGGAAAAACTGTGATGCTGATATTGGTTTTATCACACACGTTAAAACACATTAGTGCAACTAAAAAAAAGACACATTGCGCGGTCAGCGTCTCTAAATTAAACAGTATACTTGTCGAAGAACTTTACCATTTAGGGACTAATACTAAAACGCAACAAGAAATTAGACTAACACGTGGAATCAAAAAGCAGGGAAAGCGAATCGAAGGCGAGGCTTCATTAGAAGGGTTCTAGGGAAGGGCACTGAATCTGTAAAGGAAATCGCAAACACACGCGTGCAATCCGTTGTACAATACTGTTCAACCGTTTGGAGTCATTAAGTAGGCACGACAGATGACATCGAACGAAGGCAGACACGTGCTGTTGATTTGTAACTGCTCGTTACAGATCACGCGAAAGTGTTAAGAGAAATGCTCGAGGAATTTTTAAATGGACATCGTTGCACGAAAGAGGACGTAGTTCTCGAATAACCCCGTGGAGTACATTTATGAGCCTGTACTCGCAGGTAACTGTGCGACCGTCGTGTTGCCGCCGTCGCGTAACCTGAGTAGGTATCGTGACAGTAAGAAAAATTATTTCGCGTACGGAAGCGTACGAACATTCATTTTTCTCTTGAGGTACGAACAACGAATAGATCAAATGACACTTCGTAACCCACAGTACGGTGGCTTGATGATTATTTGTGCAGCTGTAGATGCGCTGCGAGGGATATTCTCGATAAATATTATCTCGAAAGCAGTTTATCGCGCAGCATAATCTATGTAAAATTAATAGGTCTTCCACGAAGCCTGGTCTAACGCTGAGGTTAATCCCATTTTCGGGAAAAGAAACTCACCAGCCAAAGCGAAGTAAGATCGGTGCTTGCCCAAGCACGGTTGATCGTGTGTAGGATAAATTTCTGCATGTATCAGGACTGTATAAGCAGCTTAATGCTTGACAAAATGTTGATTATAGATACTTGCGCAAGCATTACAGCGTTTTTATCCTTGAGTGTGTATACGACGTGTAGGGAAGGGTTGTGCAAGCATTTCTTAGTGATCAGGTTTAATTTCATTTTTATTTGGTCCTGTTAAATTACATTCTATAAAAAGGTTGTACTGTAATGTAGGTCATAATAGAAAACAATGTTACATGAAGAAAGAGAGAACAACAGTAGTATGAGACAGTTCCATGGTGTGTCTACCAAGAACAGTTAATATGGAAATAATATTTTCATTTCTTTAAGCACTCTTTACTCCACAAATTACGTTCTCTCTTTTTTTCGTAACACAAGCAAAAATGCTTACAAGGAGAGCGCAAAGTCTGAGCTCCCTATTTTTTGGTAGTGTTCTAATGCTTGTACATGCATGCTAGAACCGAGTGGAGGTGCTAGGAATTTGTGCATGCTTGCTCAAGCACGCTTGTCAAGATGAGTTCCTTTTGTCGCCGCCTTCAGGAAGGAAGTCGTGTGCGTAACCTGTCTGTGAATAGTGTAAACTTCGTTGTGTGTGTGAGATCGCATCTTACCTGTGTGTATATGGTATTTCTTGAGGCGGACATTGGAGAACAGTCCTGCATTTGCCTAAATGAGCGAAGAAAACCACCTAAAGCCCACACTCACGCTGGCCGGTGCACTTCCGCGCCGACTCCATCCTGATCTGGCTCACTTTCCAGTTTCGCAAACTAGCGCAATACACGTTACGTTATACAAACAGCTATTTGTCAACAGAGGCCAGAGTTCACAGATTCCTAATTTACAAGCAAGAAAATGTACTGTATACATTGGGGCCATATGGAAGAAAAGAAGGAAGTATTACCAGGATTTAAAGTCTCGTCCACGAGGTCGTCATAGAGACAGAGTACAGGCTTGGATTGGCAATGGATCGAGAAAGGAACCGATCGTGTCTTTTCAGTGGAACCACCCAGGCGGCATTCGCCTTAGCCGAACCTGAACGCCCGGAGGGGGAGCTGAACACTGCCTTCTCGAATACGAGTCCATTGCCTTACCACTGCGCCGTCTCGCTCAATGGGAATTATAGGAGCTGTCTGTAAATCTAAAATTCCAAATCCAAAACACTGTGTGTAACAATCAGGTAAATATTTTACTGAACTACTTTTTTATACTAGGGAGGAATGCAGAATCTAAATTACCGCACCCTTTCTTAGCTATGTTAGTATAGAATCCGCGTTAGTATTTTGCAGCTGTGATTGTAACGCGGATTCTTTACAGACGAATGGAAAAACTGGTAGAAGCCGACCTCGGCGAAGATCAGTTTGGATTCCGCAGAAATATTGGAACACGTGAGGCAATGCTGACCCTACGACCTATCTTAGAAAACAGATTACGGAAAGGCAAACCTACATTTCTAGCATTTGTAGACTTAGAGGAAGCTTTTGACAATGTTGACTGGAATACTCTCTTTCAAATTCTAAAGGGGGCAGGGGTAAAATACAGGGAGCGAAAGGCTATTTACAATTTGTACAGAAACCAGATGGCAGTTATAAGAGTCGAGGTGCCTGAAAGGGAAGCAGCGGTTGGGAAGGGAGTGAGACAGGGTTGTAGCCTCTCCCCGATGTTATTCAATCTGTATATTGAGCAAGCAGTAAAGGAAACAAAAGAAAAATTCGGAGAAGGTATTAAAGTCCACGGAGAAGAAATAAAAACGTTGAGGTTCACCGATGACAATTCTGTCAGAGACAGCAAAGGACTTGGAAGAGCAGCTGAACGGAATGGACAGTGTCTTGAGAGGAGGATATAAAATGAACATCAACAAAAGCAAAACGAGGATAATGGAATGTAGTCGAATTAAGTCGGGTGATGCAGAGGGAATTAGATTAGGAAATGTGACGCTTAAAGTGGTAAAGGAGTTTTGCTATTTGGGGAGCAACATAACTGATGATGGTCGAAATAGAGAGGGTATAAAATGTAGACTGGCAATGACAAGGAAAGCGTTTCTAAAGAAGAGAAATTTGTTAACATCGAGTATAGATTTAAGTATCAGGAAGTCGTTTCTGAAAGTATCTGTATGGAGTGTAGCCATGTATGGAAGTGAAACATGGACGATAAATAGTTTGGACAAGAAGAGAATAGAAGCTTTCGAAATGTGGTGCTACAGAAGAATGCTCAAGATTAGATGGGTAGATCACATAAATAATGAGGAGGTGTTGAATAGGATTGGGGAGGAGAGAAGTTTGTGGCACAACTTGACTAGAAGAAGGGATCGGTTGGTAGGACATGTTCTGAGGCATCAAGCGATCACAAATTTAGCATTGGAGGGCAGCGTGGAGGGTAAAAATCGTAGAGGGAGACCAAGAGATGAATACACTAAGCAGATTCAGGAGGATGTAGGTTGCAGTAAGTACTGGGAGATGAAGAAGCTGGCACGGGATAGAGTAGCATGGAGAGCTGCATCAAACCAGTCTCAGGACTGAAGACAACATCATTTCTTAGCTATTTATCCGAAAAAGACGGTCTTCATTCTCTCGCTGACATTAACACACTCGGATTACAATTTTTAAGACGATTCAAAGAGGGGGAATAGGTAGTTGGCTACAGTTGGAACGTTTGGTCACCAACGAGGTCTTAAGTGAGCAGTATCTAAGATGGACGAAGAAAGAGGAAAGTTGGCCGTTTACTAAAGGAACTATCCCAACCTCAAGTAAAGTAGGGTGAACATACATCAATCTGCCCCGACGGGAGTCTGGACACCTCTTCTCTTAGCTGAAAGTCCAGTGTCTTAACCACTACGCCATCTCGTTCTCTGTGACGAGGAGTCAAGGAAGCGGTTATCTTCATAAAGCATAATCTTCAAAACTGGAAGCTGTTAAATAAAAGAATAACACAGAGTAATCTGTTACTGACATTCATGAAAAAAGCATTAATAGCTACGAGTATAAGGGGCAGTTAAAGGGAAACGAGACAGATGGAACAAAGTAAGCAAAACAGTTTATTATTTCAAAACTAATCACCATGAATGTTAATGTATGTATCCCACTGTGACAGAAGATGGTCAATGCTTTCATGGAAAAATGTTATCGGTTGCCTATGGCACCACGATTGTACCCAGGCGTGCACCTCTGCGTCCGAAACAAATCGACGGCCACGAAGGTCTTCCTTCAGGGCTCCAAAAATGTAGAAATCGTGCGGGGAGAGATCGGGACTGAATGGAGGATGTGTGCGGTTTCCCAGGGAACTTCTGCAGCGTACTTTAAACAACCTCGGCAACATGTGGGCGGGAAAGTCATGATGACCTTTACCTTTGACTGCACGGACCCGCTGCTTACTGAGTTTCTGGAACACGGTTCCACTCTTAATGCACGGAACTATGAGGACATACCGCAAAAATTAAAGTGCGCCAAAATGGCCAAAGGACCAGGAATGTTGACGGACGGCACATTCTGCTGCAGGATAATGCCCTCGCACGAGTTGCCGAGGTCGTTTCGACAACGTTGTAGAAGCTTCGCTGGGAAGCTCTAACACATCCTCCATTCAGTACCGATCTCTTTCCATCCGATTTCCAGATTTTTGGTGTACTGAAGAAAGACGGCTTGGGGGTCGGACGAAGAGATGCAGGCCTGGGTACAACCATGGCTCCACAGGCAAATGTTTTTCTATGGAGGCATTGACCATCTTGTCTCACAGCGGCTTGAATTCTGGAGTACAGACATTTTATTCATTACATAATTTACCTATAACAAATACTGAGAGGATAACCATTAATTCTCTGCGATATAATAAGAGTTTTATGTCACTTATTTTGTTCTTCGGGAATGATATATCTCGAAAATGATTGACTTATTTATACCTAAAATGGCAACCGCGCGCGCGCAGTGACACACATAACCCGCGCACTTTTGGCGCCGTGCGGCGCACGAGGCAAATTACGCGACATACTGCACCCAGGATTTCGGCAGAAACGTCTGTTACGGGATTCGGATTCGTTCTGTGCGCTGCTACATATGTAATACCCGTCTAAATAAGGCTAGTCATCCTCGCTTTGACCCAAGAGACGGGGCTAAACACCTCGATACCATAAAGTCTATATTTAAAACCCTCTAGCACTTCATGCGCTACCAAAGATTCAGAGATCCCACCACTGGACAGGCATATGTCTCCAACTGACTCCTACTACTTCCACCGTTAATCTCCACATACAACAAGAAAACTCTTCAACGCAATAAGGAAAACAGTCACACAAAACGTCACATTCTAATTACTGCGGAAACGAACATAGTTTATTAGCTTCAATTAAATCTCGCGAAGTCTGCTTCATTCACAAAAAAAGAACTCTATCCAGTCCGTGATCTGATGTAAGGCCTTTGCTTTAACTGAGCATGCGCATCCTCAGTCAAAGGCAACAGTCGCCTAGAAAATCGGGAAGTGAGTAAGCACAATTTCACGATGGCTCACGGGAACGCAATTCATAACGCTTGTAGATCTTTCGACCTGGAAAAATAACTTAATTGATGACTCAGGATCACCAGTTAACGATTTCTAAATACAATACGAAAACACAACTACCTCAGAACGCACATGAGGGGTGCTGTCAGAATCGTCGACTTCGCAAGATCCAACCCGTCCACAAAATTATTTAACATTTATGCCTTTTGGCCAATGCAATCAAGACCAGAATAAGGGTGCTGCCTCCTGCTATGACCTCTAGAAGTCTCTCCGCAATGGAAAACACCAGCTGTCAAAGGTAAATCACTGGACCTTGAGCCGGGCTCATATTTCAACATAGGTCCATCAACTCCAGTCTGAAGAAAGTCTACTTCCATCAGAAAGCAACCCTGTCATAGACAACAGCCATGGGAAAGCCAACAGGAGCGGTCCAGAAATGATATGTTACAACAGTATAAGACATCACATTATCCCTTTTAATGCAAAACTGAGTAATCTGGTTTTCATTTTTCCATTACATTAACTTTTCCTCTTTCAATAGTTTACTTAACAGGAATATCTGAAAATTTCAGGTTACAGCACCCAACTTTGGCAATGAATTGTGTATGTGGAAAGATCCACATATAACAAGCTGGAGAAGTAAATTAAGGAAATTGCTTACAAAACATCTGTGCGACACAGATTAGAATACTTTTCAAGTGTGTAGGGTTCTATATCAAATGATACTAACAGGGGATATTGGATGCATACAAATAAGGACAGCACAAATGGTCACAAACAGGTGTAGATCCAAGGTTTGGTTCTGAGGAGAGGGATTGTTGTAGTTTGAATTTTAATCCTTCCCTCCTCACTCACACACACACACACACACACACACACACACACACACACACACACACACACACAATGTAATTCACTCTAGCCCTCCCTTTCTGATGAGCCATACATGCCTAAGATTTCAACAACAATAATGACAATTAAGTACATAAAATTCTTTAATACAATAATCATTTGTTTACATTAGTGCTTAGTACATCACAAAAGTATAGATTCCAAGGAAATGCGAAATAAATATACATTATTTGGCAAGCATTTGTCCTAAAATTTTGGGAAGTCCATTTGTCATGCATATGAAGTAAAAATTTTCACGATTTTGATGACTTCATAACTTACACGGTATAAAATGGAAGTGTACCGTACAGTATTTCACTTAGGACTTAGCGCTAAAATTGCTAAGATTATGCTCACTATGTGAGCATGTGAAAAGGGGGAATGTATGTATGTTTCAGTTGTTTCTGCCTACACCCAGTTAAGTCAGCTTTCCTGCAATTTCGTCTTACTGGGGTGTCTTTCCCGTTCTGTCTTGAACTATGCATGGTTTGCTGGTTCCACCAGTGGACTCTCAAGCCATGTCAGATTTGTTGTTGGCAGCAGGTGCATCTTTAATAGAAATGCCACCTCAGGTTACCTTTTCCTGGCTACAAAGATTTCTGCAACCATTCACGCTGCAAGCCCACCCACATGGGCTAGCCCTCACGAAAAATATCCCCTGTTGAATGAAGTTGGTAATTTTTTGGAACTTACACGGTTTGATACTTCATTTTCATGTTACTATATTCTCTAAACAATAGCTAAAAAGTTTATATATATAAAATTCCCCCTCCATGCCATCTTCTCCTATATATATTAAAAGACTTAACTGGCACTTGTTTAAAGATAGACGCAAATTATCCAGTGAATTCCTATGTGCAAAGTTTCAAGAACTGCCTTTAAGGAAGGAATTTAGTCATCAAGAAATCAACAGAAACAATGAAAGGTTGCAATGAGTGTGGCAGAAGTGATACGACCATACTGAACGACGATGTAAGCCTCAGCAACACCACCATACAAACCAGGTACCAACTGAATCAGCTCATCCACTGTCTCTTCAAGGTACCTGAAACTGTCATAGGAATCAGGAAATTATGAGTCATACGCTGATAGAGAAACTCCCAGTACTTTGAGAGCTGCTACCCACTTCTTTCTTCGTATGTGCCTAGTAGACAGACATCATTACACCCGAGACCTTTTTTCTTCCTCAACACTATGTAATCATTTGTCATGAAAATTCATCTTCCCTATGTTTCAGGGTTTTTCTAACTTGAAGCAGATAATGTTATGTATCTGTGCACTTTTATCAGAAGTGCCAGCCCAGGCAAACATACTTTAGTTTCCGGTGTCTTTAAATTTCAGTGGCACTCCACAGAAGCCCTCTGTACTCTCCACATAACTGTGTCCCAAGAATCAGCATCCATTAATATTCACAATTCTCCCATTGCTGATTGTTCAGTGTGACATACCAACTGCTACAGAATCACTTTTGCCTGTCATACCAAACACCTTCAAGAATATGCCTGTAAAATTTATTTCTGTGCTTCAGATTATGAGAAACTGATACACTGACAAACAAAAATTTACAGCTTAACAAGGAACTGAAAGATGTAATTTGATGTATCACTTATTGATTGATATTGCTATTTCTTTATTTCCACTGGTGTGCAGCAAACTGTGCGAAAAGAAATGGCAATCTTCAAATAATTTCACATCATCTGTTGAACTGTTGTCTGTTTCCCATATGCAAAGACTGACTGACAGTTTTTTCAGTGTGGCAGAGCATCACTATTACTCTGTAGTAAGGAACAACACCTATTTCATCTACCAGCACAAAAACAAAAAATGAGACTAGTAAGTAATACAAATTATGTTAGTGATTTAGGCTTCACAGCAAGTGTTTGTGTTTTCATTTTAGATCAGGAAACCTTCTACCAACTACTTCGGAAAGAACACACAAACACAGATTAGAATGTTATTTACGCCCAGTCTGAACTTTACCAAGATGCCTACATGCTTCACTTGTGTGTGGTACATGGCATAAGCTGGCAATGCATGTCCGTTGTAGTCTGGGGTAGTATGGAGCTGTCAATGATCAGTTATTAACCAGATGACACCTTTATTCCAGAAAATATAAACTTCTCACATTACGTGCACAGCTATTCCTTTACGTTCTGCTTGGTCCGGTATTGGTGTCTGTTATTTATGTGTAGAAAACTTTATGCACTTTTTATCCTGAAGTACCTATTCAGGAGTTTATCTGAAATAAGGAGTCGTCAGGGTTCACATATAAAACTAGAGCATAGCTTAAATCTAGGTTAGGTTGGAGGTTATTAACTTGGTTGAGAGTCGATTAACTTAATGAACGTGAATACTGCGTCTCAGTTGTTATGACAGAACACCATTAGCTATTCAATTCAGCTCCTACGCCATCTTCACTATAATTCATCACACTTCAGAAGTGTTTCCAGCACACACTTCATTACAAGTGTGTAGGCTGGCTCTCTTAAAGTTAGACAACTATATTTCACTCTTGCACAGGAAGGAGCAAAGTACATGCCCATAAAAATGTTTGACCATCTTCCTGATGAACTAGATGTTGGATAATGAAAACTGTTTCTTTTTAAATTAATGTCTTCCTGCTTGACAGCTCTTTCTATTCAACAGTTGAATTTATAGATAATTAAAATATATCCCGGGCTGCATTTTATTTATTAAATTGTATTGCAGATTATTTAAGTAAAAATCCAATTATGTAAATGGTGAGAATGTATTTGCATTCTTACCATGAAAAAATATGATAGTTGTAAACCTACTGCCAGATTGTACATCACAGGCCATTGTCAAAAACATAGTCCTAGTAACGTAGCGGAAACATGCGAATAAACAATGAATTTTTTCTGTTGGTTGTAAACAATCGCATTATTATGAGTGAAATCATCTCTAAAACGAAATTACAAACATAGGAAAGAGATTTATTACTCTATTGCCAGCAGGACGTAAGTATACAAGAAAAGATGTGAGAGAAAATGCTAGCTTTTAGAACCTGATTACACCAATGGAATAAAATCAAGTGGGCAAAAATGAGTGAAATGGACAACTTTGTTGATTTCCTCTGATCCCTTCTTTCTTGATATAGTCTCAGCCTTATGTAATGTGTGCATTTAGTGCCTGTCATTCTAGTGAATGTTTCCTCACGAAAGAACCCTTGGGTCTACTAGACAGTTTATCTGCCACTTTTGTGGACTTTACCAAACCACTGCTGCTGCATTACTAGTAGACCTTTATATAGTTGCAGTTGGTATTAATCATCCAGTACTCTAAATTCTGAAAAACACCCCTGTATTTAGAAAAATTTGCAGTGCGAAACACTATAACTAAAAATTAGGGAATAAGTTCTGTACAATCATTTCCCCTACATAGAATATTACTATTTAGATTCTGGAAGTGAAACCCATAAATAATATAATGTAGTTTACATATAAACAAAATGATTGGGGGAGTGTTATGCATACATGAAATGTATTCATAATTGTAAATGTGGACAACCATGAGCTTTATAACGGAATTACAACAATAAAAATTTTTGCTGGACCAGGACCCGAACCACGTTTTCCCACTTACTGCGAGCAGTCACCTTACCATTAGGCTATCCGAGCTCAACTCAAGGCCAGACCCAGACTTCCATATGTACCTACTATGTATACTCATACATCCATTATGTATATTCCTGTACAACCAAGACATTTTACTTATAGTTGCCCTGTGTTGGTGGATAAATGAAATACTGCAGTGAATTGTGTATTTTTTACTTGTATGTCTGAAAGAACAGACTTTCTGGATGATACACAGTTGTATGAAATAATTTTGCAAGTATTAGCTGACTGTGAATTCTTTAATGTCAACTGTATTAGCTACATATGCGTTAAACACATGCGAACATTTGTGTCAGACTGGGACTTGAACCCACTTACTTGAGCAGTTGCAATAACCACTTTGGCTATCCATGCACACTCACACTCATTGGACTTACCCAAACTCACATATGTCACACTGTTTACATCAGGGTAGTCAACATGGTCCTTACCACTCACAAGTGGGCATTCCAGCTTTCGTAGTAGACAGTACGTGGTTTTACAAACATTTTCATTAGGTTTTCATAAAACTGTCATAAGGTATCTGGTAAGTTATTATTATTATTACTATTATTTCTTTACTTTCTCAGACGTTAGGTCTGGTTAAAAATGGAAAGTGACGCGAACCTTGATCAAGCGTCACTTCCTCTTAATTGTACGGTATATGTTATATTGCATTTAGGAACTTTCGGGTAATTGAACATGTATCAATAATTACGGATTTCTGTAGTTGTATATATAAGTTTGGATGTAGCTGTATTGCATTGATGTACTTGTGGATATTGTGTGGTATGACTCCTGTAGTTGATAGTATAATTGGTATAATGTCAACTTTATCCTGATGCCACATGTCCTTGACTTCCTCAGCCAGTTGGATGTATTTTTCAATTTTTTCTCCTGTTTTCTTTTGTATATTTGTTGTATTGGGCATGAATATTTCGATTAGTTGTGTTAATTTCTTCTTTTTATAGGTGAGTATGGTGTCAGGTTTGTTATGTGGTGTTGTTTTATCTGCTATAATGGTTCTGTTCCAGTATAATTTGTATTCATCATTCTCCAGTACATTTTGTGGCGCATACTTGTATGTGGGAACATGTTGTTCTATAAGTTTATGTTGTAAGGCAAGCTGTTGATGTATTATTTTTGCTACATTGTCATGTCTTCTGGGGTATTCTGTATTTGCTAGTATTGTACACCCGCTTGTGATGTGATCTACTGTTTCTATTTGTTGTTTGCAAAGTCTGCATTTATCTGTTGTGGTATTGGGATCTTTAATAATATGCTTGCTGTAATATCTGGTGTTTATTGTTTGATCCTGTATTGCAATCACGAATCCTTCCGTCTCACTGTATATATTGCCTTTTCTTAGCCATGTGTTGGATTATTATTATTATTATTATTATTATTATATGCTTTAGCTTACTGTAAGTCTGCTTTATAAAATTTGTCAAGTTACTTCCCTGCTTTGTAAATCACCATTACTGAAGATCTGGTGTGCGGATACAAAATTTTGCTACTACCAGAGTTACAAAAGTGAACTGTAGTTGAAAATATTGACAAACCCTGTTCTATATCCTTATGCCATAGCTCACTATATTCATCACCTAATACATTATTAATTAAATCCCGCCCCAAAGAGAATGAGACTACAAGGACTCAAGACCGATGTTGCCATCGTATGCCCCACCACGCTTTTAATACTTACTTACATGTCTGAAAGAATGGACTTTGTGAATGATCCACAGCTGCACAGAGTAATTTGACATTAGCTGATTGTGAATTCTTTGACATGAGTTGTACACACTACCTGTTAGTGACACACCAAAATTTCTGCTGGACCTGGACTTGAATCTCGATTTCCTGCTTATTATGACCAATAACCTTAAACATTTCGGCCTGAGGAGCATGCATGGACAGCTGAAGTGGTTAAGACGACTGCTCATAATAAGGGGGAAATCCAGGTTCGAGTCCTGGCGCAGCTAACTTTTTCACTTTACACTAATAGGCTGTACATCGGGTCAACGGAAGCGTCCGATTCCACCCATACACTTTGACCCATGACGTAAGGGTGTTGGGGTGTGTGACGTCATTACAGCAAGCAGTTTATGAGCTAGTTAGTTGTAGGTGTTGGTTTTTTCGTATCAATAGTTATGGTTGACCTATATAGGTCAAGGGAAATGACCGATTCCTGTAGATTTTTGTAATTTTTTTTCCTTTGTCATTTTGTGCGTTTTGGGATCATGGTGTTTTTTGTTTAATGTTATACTTAGCTTGCCCCCCTCCCTAAAACTGCCAATTTCCCCTCGGATGTCTCATTAGTTTGATTGTATTTTTGGAGGGAGATGTTATTGTCTTATTTATATGTATTTTCGTGTTTCTTGCCGTGTGTAAGTAGTGACATCACAGGTGCTATATTGGAGATGCTTAGAATAGCCATTTCCGCCATATTGATGATGTCATGGGTCAAAGCAAACAGGTGGAATCGGACACTTCCATAATCCGTTTACATCTATACTTAATACACTCACAGCCAGAGAATAAATTTTGAAATGTTTAATTTGATTATGAGTAGTTATAATTCACTATGTAACTTTTCAGATGTTAACTGAAAGACCATTTTGATTAGGCCTATGTGAGAAATAAGTGTTGACATAATAAATATAAAGATCTTAATTATCTTAACAGTGTTACTCTCATAACGTTTACTTCCTTTCAGAGACCTATAAAAGTTCCAGAGCTCTAAACTTTTAAGTGCAACATGGTATTTCCTCAAAATCTGATTTACAGTGAAAGATTGTGAAGTGTAGCCTGGGGTATAAAGTTAGGATGGAAGATAACACTATGGTTGAGAGCCAGCAAAATCAATGAATGTGGTTATGAAATAAATGCTGTGGTAAAAGATATATATATAGCACAGTCCCAGGCACATATTTAACCCTATCAGGGGCACATGTTTTGTCGCAACTCACCAAAGATTGATTTTTTTTTTCCCCCTGTCATATTAGAATTGTGATCAACTGATTAAATTTATTTTTTGATAATTTTATTTAGTGATTTAGGACCAAGAACTAAGGTGGTTCATATATCACCATGGCACCTTTTGTGAGGTATTAAAACTATGGTGGTAAATGGATTTCCCACTTCCCTTTTGTGAGCTGTTACGTATTGCCATTACATGTAGAAATATAATGAACAGTGTTTTCTGTTTTATTTCATGTTTTCTTTTATTTTATTTAAAATAAATTTATTAACGATATTAAACTTTACTTACCACAATTTGAGAATAATTCTAGGATCTTTATCACAGAATAAAGGTATGAGCTGATACAGGTCACAATACTGTATATTTCAGAAGCAAAGCTATGAGTTCTGACTATAGTAGTTATCCCACGACAAACAGAAACTGACTGTTGTACCAGTCTTCATACAACTGGTGCAGTGGACTGCCACAGGATGTCAGGCATAGACAGAGGTGGTAAGAGATATTCCCAAAAGCTTTGGGATACTCCTAAGTAGATAGTAAGTATGCTTCCCAAGGATCGCAAATGACAGATTTATTTGGTGGTAAGTGTGCTTCCCAAGGCCCTTCCAGAAACTATTTTAGTGGTAACCATACTTCCCAAGAATCATTAAAACACCGCTGTTTGATAGGATCTATACTTCCCACTGTGCTGAAGGCTATATTTCACAACAAACAGAAACTACAGCTGGTGCAGCAGACTGTCACTAGATGCCAGGAGCAAACAGAAGTGGTAATACATATTCCCATAAACGCTGTAAAGAAATACAATTAGTGGGAAGAAAAATGAAGGTAAATTCAGGAAATCTGAATCAAATAATAGACGAATTTCATATAAGTATTTTGGTCCATATTACGAACACACGTAAGCTTCAAAAATGCCAAGGGGAATCACTCTTATCAGATATCGTAACTTTCACCCAATTCATAGTATATGCCACATTTGTCTCACGAGTGAAACAGTCATGATAATGTGTCATAAATAGTTAAGATTATCATTTAACTACAAGTGAAGTTTATCACTGAACTGTTAATAGACGAAAACAAAACCATCATCTGCATTTTTCCACTAAAAATATTGATGAATTATCTAATATCGTATTTTTAATTGTACCAAACTCTCTGCCTTCAACCTCCCTTTAAAAATATCTGGAAAGAAAGGCTACACATATTTGTACATAAAAAATAATAATCTCACCAGATGAAAACTTAGTCAAAACCCCCCCCCCCTTCCAGGAGACATGTTTTTTACCCCGAACATTGCCTCTGTCTTTGATAATGGTCTTAATTTGGCAAGCAAGAGTGTCCGTGAATTTCTTTAGCTATGTTATGTCCAACTGAAGCCGCCTAGTGATGATTAGATCCTGCACAGTCACAAATTTGCAGGAATTTTGATTGTTATGTATAACTTTCTGTTCCAAACAGTCCCCTACATACAATATGAGATTAACATTTGGTGATTTAAAAGGACAGTTGAGATGTGACGGCGTGCCCATGGATCATCAGACTAGGAACATATATGTATGACCCTGCGAACATAACTGTAATAATCTTGGAAGACGGATGTGTGTATAGAACTCATGATGTTGATGTTGATGAAAGGGCACTACTTGGCCACTGAGAATGTTGGAATAAATATCCTTTTTCATGTTCACAGTAATTTGAATTAATAGGTCCAGGTAGTGGTGCGAGAAACATGCCACCTCCAGCTTGAATTACATACTAAACACATGGTGGTTCAAATGTCTCATTGGGCCCTTGGTGTACTTTATGCGTTGCATTTAAAAAGAGGCAAAATTGCGACTTTCTGCAACACATGCCTCTAATCTCCTACAGTCCAGTTTGTGTGTTGTTTGATCCACTAAAGATCTGCAGCTCTATAAGCCACTGTAAACAAATGTATTTTACAATGTAGCCAATGTCAGATGTCTACTACAAGCAGTTTCCTTCACAATGTTCACTAGAAAACTGGATTAGATGGACTAGCATTCACTGGCAGCAGTAA
Organism: Schistocerca serialis cubense; assembly: GCF_023864345.2. Taxonomy (NCBI): domain Eukaryota; kingdom Metazoa; phylum Arthropoda; class Insecta; order Orthoptera; family Acrididae; genus Schistocerca; species Schistocerca serialis. Next base: position 483,663,691 of record NC_064643.1, read on the forward strand.
TTCCTGTCATATTTGAAATCAACTATCAATGACAAGATGCAACACTTGTCTCTAGTCCCTGTCAGTTACTACCTTTTTATGACCATTTTTCATATGCCATTCTACCTAGTTGCATGTGGTACACCATTCCTCACATATAAGACGGGACACTCTGGGTTGATACATCAATAAATCTACAACTTCATATCACAGTGTATACATCAGAGGCAGCTAATATGGCAGGCAACCTTAAGGATTGTAAATTTGTACAAAAACGTTGCCCTCATTTGTTCTATGAATCAGACACATATTTTCAAAATCAATGTGATTACATTGTTTCTATGAAAAACCAAAATAATTACTCAGTGATAAATATAATATAAATGAAACCGGAGTACATATTGCCTGTTCACATTAATATTAGTGGTTCTGTCTACTGGTAATGCATAGTGGCTACTGACAGCAAATCTCATTGGACAAACCATAATTCAAACTGCAAACTAGACTCTACTCAGCTGTTTGACAAGTCACAACTTCTGACAAGACTCTGTAATTTTGTAAGTGAAATTATTTTCACTTTTTACTAAGGAAAGACACATTTCTAAACAACAGTATCTAACAAACAATGCCAAACAATCCGTTTAATATCTGGCATTGTTTTTAGAAACAAGCTCAGTTGTTTCAGCCAAATCACTAAGTCAATATGACAAAAAAGATTATTGCTTAAAACGACACTGTGCAAAATGTTGTAATGAAAGTAAACTGCAAAATACAAGCTTAATTCTGCGGAGATACAGAAACATTCTGCTTGGTTATTGTTGAACACTGCTACAGACAATAATTACATGTAGCATGTGACACCCTACTTAGTATTGCATATTATGTACAGTTGTAGTCTAACCCTTTCCACCTTAACCCTCGCAATCACGTTCTGATGCAGGCCCGAGTCTTTTGCCTTGGTTCTAACCAGTGTACAATGATTGTACACATTCCTCACAAGATGCTCCTCTACATTACCATTCAGTGTCAACACGTCAAAAAATTCGGAATGGAAGTGGGTAAATGCTGCGACTAACATACTTTATAGACATCTCAACAACCAGGATCTCGAGAGAAAAAAAATTTGAACAATGACAGATAACCAATCTAAAAATACTGCTAAGAGCAGTGGCTAGATACATCCACTTACTTAACTAAAACTCAAAAAGTTGTGGCAAGGTCTTCTCACGTGTTCAGAACACAGTAGTAAACTGAGTGAATACGTATTATACTCCCTCACACCATAATTCAAAAATCTTGTTTAGTTTAATGGAAAAAATTCTAGTGAACAAATGGGCATTGTTATTGCTTAGTTGCAATCATATTCTAAATCACACAAAACTGACAACATCTAAAAAAAACACTAAAAACATTGCCTCAGCCTGTACATAATGAGACAATATGTATTACTTCTCCCGGTATCCAACTTTTTTGCATGAAACAGTGACTAGTTATTTACTGAGTTTTTGAAATAGTTAGAACAGTTTCTACACCCTGAAACAGTTATTCATAAAACATATGTGCACGTTTGTAGCATGCACTTCCACTTATGTAATATGCAAAATAAACATATAATGAAGTATTATTAAGTAGATTGATGTGTATTACTTTATTCAGTCTGCATTAGATACTGGTAAAGTTCCAGAAAAGTAAACAATATTTGTAAACTCTCATCAAAAAATTCAAACTTAACACGGAAGGAAGATTAAAGTTTAACACCCTTTTGCTGATGGTGTCATTAGAGATGGAGCAGAATCTTTAATTGTGGAGAGACACAAAAAGAAGCTGGCTATGTCCTTATCAAAGCTACCATCGCAGCAATTGCATTGAATTATTTTGTAAAAACATGGCAAAACCCAACATAGATGGTCACTGATGGAGTGAGTCCAATGTCTTAACCACTGAGCCACTTTGTTTAATACACACAACACGAGGATCACATGTGGCAGCCTCCAAACTGTCTATGGTGGCAAACCACCACAGAAAAGCTTGAACTAGATATAATAGGAATGTATCATGACAAAGAATGAGCCAGCCTAGCAGTACTAATGGAAAAATATGTAGATATGTTCAACAAGACTTACAGAAACACACTTATGAAGGACAACCATCTATTTTTAAATAGTGGTAAAATCCATCAGACTGAACCACTTAAAAAGGTCAACAAACGAACAAGAGCAGTATTAATTTTTCATGCAAGAAATTGAACAAAATATCTTTTTCTTTGAGAAAAATGACAATGATAAACAAAAATTCTAATCACAGTATAAACTGCAATGACCTGACAGTGAAGTTGAATAAACATCTCTCTGAAGAAGTTTTGAAACTTAACATATATTAAATGAGAGCTCATGGTGAAACTAATGGACACTACTGCAACCCAGACATTCTTTATTAATGGACTGTTATCAAATATTAAACCTATAAGAAATTTACAAATATATAATACTGCAACTGAAGTTTGTTACATTCATACATATAGGAGCTGAATGAATCACTTCACAGCAATAACCGATAAATTTAGCTCTCTTCCTCATAGCATGAACCCTGTAGAGAATACTGTGTTTCTATTTTATTTACTTTTTTTTTTTTAGTTGCCAATCCAAGAAAACAATATCAAGTCCAAACCAAGACAGTAAGATAAACTCTTTGCATGATTATTCAAAAGAAATGCAGAGTATTAACAATTAATTCGAAAAATAATTTTGTCATGGTGGAATTTCTTGGGCTTGATAGCTGCAGAAATTGCTGACTACAAACCTCAATAGCAAATAATTACTATTTCTTGCAGGCTACACTAGGCTTGAGTAGAGGTAACACATTTTCAGAAAAAAATGAACTACACATTAGAACCTTCGCAGCGCAGTGTAAGAAAATAAAACTGTGAGTAAAGGAATAAATACTTGAACTGTGAGAAAAAGAATAAACACAGTAGTTCTCTAACATATCAATTGTTACCTGCATTTAAATTTATTCGTAGCATATGCAACATGTGTGTCCATCATTTTTCCTGCACTTAAAAGAAGTATCAGAGAAAAATTGACATAAAAATTAACTACCTGCTCAGAGAGTACTCAATTACTGAAAATACTTCCTTTCACGAAGTCAGTATTCTAGCTGTACCGCAGATTTTCCTATGTTTAGGAAATCAGGAATTAAAATTTGCTGGTTCTCGTAAACTAGGGAAAATGCAAGACTACAAACTCAACTGGAGTAATCAGTAAACATTTTCTGTGATTCTTGTACGCACATACATCACAGTTGTGAATTACAAACCTTGATGTTTACAAACGCGGATCTCGCAATAGCGCGCAATGACATGAGAGGCTTGCAACGCCGGTAATATTAACGAACGACATTTCTCAGAAACGAATATGAATACCACTATGTCGTCTACGTTAAGAAAATCACTTCAATTTCGATATTCTGTTTAGTCAATTAACAAACAACCGCATCATCTACGAATTATGACAGTTGATGTTTACAGACATGCGCACTTAAGAACAAATTCCAGTGTATGACAGAAATGTGTAATGAAAAAATAACGCAAACGACTTACGGTGTAGTAAGATAACAGGCCGGCGTTGTCATCCAGCACGAACCATCTGAATTGCCATCCTTTCATCACATTTGTCCACTTGCTAAGCGAACCCTCCATGGTAGCCATTACGTCTGAGCCAGACGACACACAAGTCACAGCCTGCTCGAAGCTCGTATCACAATCCAGTGAAAAATATTTCGACATAGTCATTTGTTTCAGTACCACAATATTGCTATTTGTCAAATAAATAGTCATTTCACCGTTACGGATATTTCGATGATATTCTGCTCTATATTTAAAAACTTTTTATAAAATTAGCAAGAAGTATTGAAGAATTTAAACATTGTTGTTTTAAATACAATCTGTTACTGATGGGAGGTAAGAGATCTTGCGCCAAGGAAACTTCTCCACAGTTCTCCAACTTCTGAAAATAAAAGCAAGAATAATGAATGGCTAATAACTATGGATTTTCGCACGAAAGAGAGATATTGAAAACCACCTTTATTTGTGTCTTTACCATATTCTTTGATTTGTACATATCTTCAGTACCTTTGGCAACTGAGGCGTGTTCGTGCGGAACGTTGTTTATGTAGTGTGTTTTGAAATTTTGCGGCGATGTTTAACTCGAAATATATTATTAGTACATGGCAGTTGTGTAAGTACGTTGCACTGTTTTGCGCACTCCGTATTTAACGGCAGTTTTCACCAATTTATGCAGCAGCAATATGAAAATTTTTGTTTATGATACGAGAAAGTTAAATATTACCTTATACATTGCCGATTTAACATATTTTTTCAAGCGCTCGATGCTTAAGTCACTTCGCAGACTTCACCTTACGATATGAATGTCAATTACTATTCGTAGAATACTAATTGAATGCTCTACTCGTTGTTCGTGTGAAGAGATGGATATCTTACATTGAACATAATAGCAATGTTTGATCCTTTGGTATCTGTGTGCATTTAAGTAACCAATTACGTTGCTTTTAAGAAGCAGTTCAGTCAATTTTATGTACACGAATGAAAGCAAGTACATTTACTTCAGTCATCGCTTAAATATAAACACTAGGTATTGTAAGTCATACTATTGCCTTATACATAATAGCAAATCGCACATCTAAATACAGAATTTAACAGTTTCCCAAATCTGCCCATATCACCTAGCATGGTAACTGAATATATTTTTTCTTCCTCACCTCATGTCATTCTCACGGCATCTTTCTCTTAATCCTTCCATGTCACCTACGCTCTCCAGTCCACTCCCATCTCCACGTGCGTACAAATATATGATGCCTGTGTGTGTGTGTGTGTGTGTGTGTGTGTGTGTGTGTGTGTGTGTGTGTTTAAATTTCTTATTAGATTTTTCCCCTTTTGTTAGAATCTATCATAGCTGTGTATTAGTTACCTTCACATACCGACTCTACTCCATAAGGGATCCTGAAATTATCCCCATCAGTATTTATGGATTCATCCAGGGATCATCGGGAAATGATGTAGCAGTTATCATCTTAACACAGTGTAAAAGAAAGAGCTCGTATATACAGCGTGATTCTGCATGTTTCGCACTATGCTAGTATGAAAGTGTGTCGTGGAACTAAGATACGAATTTAAACATAACAGTAGTTTTAAAATACACATATAACACATCCACTGTCTGCTATCTTCCAGTACTTATTACTTTTCCGTCTAGTTCCCACTGCCACTGTTGTCTTGTATAAACAGAAAATATTCGCATTTTTCGTGTCCCGATAGACGCATTTTTCAACGGTTCCTCTCATTTCCCTGCTGCAGCAGGGCATGTAACTCATATGAACAGCAATGTATTGGTCAGTAAAATTCAGATAGTTCACTTACAAGGGAAACTCCCCCATCGCACTTCCTCACATTTAATGGTAAGATGGCTCAGTGGATAGCCCATTAAAAACTGAACACAGATCGAACAGGAAGAAAGTGTGCTAAACTGTCTAAAAAGAAGCAAAATGGAAACAGCGAACGGTCCACGCCCAAGATATGTAACATCAAGAGAATCGGCAGAACTAAGGCATCGTGGTTATGTGGTCATAGTGTTGGAAATGCAAAGCGAGAGATCCGTGTTCAAATCTCCCCCTTGCCATATTAATTTAATTTTTTATTTTTTCCTTCCACAAACTTATGAACAGTCAGTCTGGTCATTGACGTGACTGTCCGCTGTATTATTCACGTTTGTGTTTGTGTCCAGTGACCAGACGGACAGTTAATAACTTTGTGAAAAACAAAAAAAGAGAGATTTGAATACGAATATCCCCTTTTGCAATCCATGCCGTGAGCCCATAATCAAGACGCCTTGGTTCTGCCAACTCGCTTGATGTTGCATGTCTTGAGCTTGGAACGTTCACTGTTTCTATTTTGCTTCCTTTTTCACAGTTCAGTACACCTTCTCCCGGTGTTTATGCCCGATCTTAGTTCAGTTTTTAATGGGCTACCCGCTGGTTCATCTTAACACTAAATCTGAGGGAAGTGCAATGAGGAGTTTCCCTTGTTAGGTGAAATGGAAGTAACGCAAAACTAGTTTTACACATCATACCAGATTTCACGTGTAGAAAAATTTTGCATGTGCATCACTACTACAACAAGAGTTTCCCAGATGATAACGGGGACACTTTACAGCATATTTCTTCTTGCTACGTCGCTTTATAAACTTCGTTTTTACCTCACACCGGACTGTACGGTCGTACTTTAAGTGCACCTGTAGATAACTTTGAACCTCTGTATCTGGAAATGGATAAAAATGCGAAGAAAGTTATCAAGGTTGTTCGAGATCGGGATCTTTTGGAGTACATCGTAAAACATACAACCATTTGCTGCAAATAGCCGTCGCGGAATCCGCGGCTAGGTTTTGGTACACTCCATATTACAAGCTTTTGGGTGTCTCTCGACAACGGATAAATATTTCTGAAAACGAGAGTTGGCCCTTCTAGATAAATGCCCAGAGAGTGTTGTCGTGGTCTTCAGTCCGAAGGCTAATTTGATGACGCTCTCCTTGCTACTCTATCCTGTGTGAGCTTCTTCATCTCCGAGTAAATACTGCAACCTACATCCTTCTGGATCTGCTAATTGTATCCATCTCTTGGTCTCCCTCTACGATTTTTACCTCCCACACTTCCCTCCAATACTAAATTGGTGACCCTTTTTGTGTGTGTGTGTGTGTGTGTGTGTGTGTGTGTGTGTGTGTGTGTGTGTCATCAGTCTACTGACTGGTTTGATGCGGCCCGCCACGAATTCCTTTCCTGTGCTAACCTCTTCATCTCGGAGTAGCACTTGCAACCTACGTCCTCAATTATTTGCTTGACGTATTCCAATCTTTGTCTTCCTCTACAGTTTTGCCCTCTACAGCTCCCTCTAGTACCGTGGAAGTCATTCCCTCATGTCTTAGCAGATGTCCTATCATCCTGTCCCTTCTCCTTATCAGTGTTTTCCACATATTCCTTTCCTCTCCGATTCTGCGTAGAGCCTCCTCATTCCGTACCTTATCAGTCCACCTAATTTTCAACATTCGTCTATAGCACCACATCTCAAATGCTTTGATTCTCTTCTGTTCCGGTTTTCCCACAGTCCATGTTTCACTACCATACAATGCTGTACTCCAGACGAACATCCTCAATGACTCAAAATGTGCCCTATTATTCGATCCCTTCTTTTGGCCAATTTGTGCTACAAACTTCTTGTCACCCCAATTCTATTCAGTACATCCTCATAGTTGCGTGATCGACCCAGTCAATCTTCAACATTCTTATGTGGCACCACATTTCGAAAGCTTCTATTCTGTTTTCGTCCTAAACTGTTGATTGTCCACCCTTCAGTTCCATACACGGCAAGACTCCATACAAATACCTTCAGAAAAAACTTCCTAATTTTTAAATATATATTCGATGTTAACAGATTTTTCTTCTTCAGAAATGCTTTTCTTGCCATTGCCAGGCTACATATTATATCCCCTCTATTTCGGCCATCATCAGTTATTTTGCTACCCAAACAGCAAAGCTCATATACTACTTTAAGTGTCTCGTTTCCTAATCTGTTTTCCTTAGCATCCCCAGATTTAATTCGACTACATTTCATTATCCTTGTTTTGCTTTTGTCAATGTTCATCTTACATTTTCCTTTCAAGACATTCCGTTTAACTGATCTTTCAAGTTCTTTGCGGTCTGAGTCACAATTGCGATGTCGTCGGCAAACCATAAAGTTTGTATTTCTTCTTCCTGAACTTTAATTCGTACTCCAAATTTTTCCTTAATTTCCTTTACTGCGTGTTCAGTGTACAGATTGAATAACATGCGGGCAGGCTACCATCCTGCCTCACTCTCTTCTCAACCGCTGCTTCCCCTTCATACCCCTCGACTTTTATAACCGCCGTTTGGTTTCTGTACAAGCTCTAAATAGGCTATCGCACCTTGTATTTTACCCTTGCTGTCTTCAGAACAAACTAGTTTCCCGAGGTCAGCTTCTACCAATGTTTCCATTCTTCTGTAAAGAATTCGTGTTAGTATTTTGCAACCTTGTCTTATTAAACTGGTAGTTCGGTAATTTTCACACCTGTCAGCAACTGCTTTCTTTGGAATTGGATTATTACATTCTTCTTGAAATCTGAGGGTATTTCGACTGTCTCACACGTCTTACACATCGGATGGAAGAGTTTTGTCATGACTGGTTCACCCAAGGCTATCAGTAGTTTTCACGGAATGTCGGCTATCCCCGGGACCTTCTTTCAACTTAGACTTTCAAACCTCCGTCAAATTGTTCTCGAAGTATCATATCTCCCATCTCATCTTCATCTACATCAATTTCTCTTTCTATAACATTTCCTTCAAATTCACCTCCTTCGTACAGGCCCTCTATATACTGCTTCCACCTTTCAGCTTTCCCTTCTTTGCTTAGGGCTGGTGTCCCATCTGAGCTCTTGATCAACTGTTTAGTCTTCATCACGCACTTGGTTTCCGGTGTAGTGCAGTGGAAGTGCACTCAGATGAGGAGTTGGTAGCCGTTCGTTTGCTTTATGGTTTAGTAGACAGTAATGGTCGTAGCGCTCAGCGTTTATATCGGGGCAAATTTCCAATAGTGCATATTATGCCGGTTTACGTTACCGCTGTTGGTGAATGACGCTTCGTCGCTAAATAGAACGCGTGCAAAGAATCTGTCATCGTCCCGTAATTTCTCTTGTGCCCAGTGGCAGAACCGTACGCGACGTTCAAAGTCGTCGCCATACAATTCCTGGTGCATAGCAATATGGTCCGGGTGCAATCGATGTTGATGTAGCATTCTCAACACCGACATTTTTGAGATTCCCGCGCAATTAGCCTGCTACTGATTTGCGGATTAGCCGCGACAGCAGCTAAAACACCTACTTGGACATCATCATTTGTTGCAGGTCGTGGTTGACGTTTCACATGTGGCTGAACTCTTCCTTTCCCTAAATAGCGGAACTATCCGGCGAACGGTCCGGACACTTGGATGATGTCGTCCAGGATACCGAGCAGCATACATAGCACACGCTTGTTGGGCATTTTGATCACAATAGCCATACATCAACACGATATCGACCTTTTCCGCAATTGGTAAACGGCCCATTGTAACACGGGTAATGAATAACGAAGCAAATACCGTCCGCACTGGCGGGATGTTACGTGATACCACGTACTTATACGTTTGTTACTATTACAGTGCCATCTATCACCGAAAAAAGTAGTCCAACTAAAACAGTCATATTTCCTTACGTACTATACGAATATGTAATAAAAATAGGGGTTCCTATGTAAAAAAAGGCAGTTGATATCCGTTTGACCAATGGCAGCGCCATCTAGCGGGCCAACCATAGCGCCATCTGGTTTCCCCCTTCAAGCTAGACGAGTTTCGTTCTTTGTAGTTTTTTCATTTGATGCTTTTTTCGTGAGATATTTGGCCCGGTCACTATCAATGGACCACCCTGTATAGACGATTTGTAACCAACTAGTTTCTTGTAAACATTCTCGAAATGTGCTGACCAGGCTTTCTGAAACAATTGCCCCTCAACGAGATTATATAGGCTAGAAATCAGTATCTCAACAGAATTCAGTATCTAACTGTGGTTTAAGATTGGAAAAATAATATTGTCTGAACATTCCTTAATCTAAAATTACAGGAAAATGCAATACGTATCAGTAACGATCAACAAACAAAACTCACCTGTTTTTGTCGGTGTTGTATTAAACAGTTCAGATCCTCTGGCTACAATTCTGTAAATTAATGTTTGCTGTGTATTAGCTGCAACAGAAATATCTTTCCTCGATGGAAACCTCATGTACAAGTTTGTGCATGTTCAGTCTTTTCACCAAGCACAAGGGCTGCCACCTGTTTGGCTTGTGAGCTCTGGAGCGTCGAGAGTACTCAGGGACGGTATTTCCTGACGTCTCCAAGGCCTTTAACTACGTGTGGCACGAGGATCTCCTCTACAGATTTTTTGTACCAGGGATTCGATGCCACATGTCAGACTCATCGCGTCATATCTGCGTGACCGGACTTTTCACGTTCGTGCCGAAGACGGCATCTCTAGCAATAAGCCTATACGTGCGGGAGTGCCGCAGGGGTCGGTTCTCGGCCCCCTGCTGTACCCTCTGTATACATTCGATGTACTGCACACGGACAGGATATCCCTTGCACTATGTACGGATGGCACCGCACTCTTCGCGCGTTCCCTAAGGATTGACGTTGTTCGCCGCCGATCACAGGAAGTATGCGATGCCCTGGGAGCCTAGGCACGAAATGGCGCCGTAAGTTCAATTCCACCAAAAGCCAGGCTGTCGTAATAACACGACGTAGAGTGCCCATGAACCTTCAGCCGTTGCGATTCATGGGTCGATGGGCACTTCACCTGGAAGCTGCATATTCGTGCGTGAGGTATGGAGGGGGGGGGGGGGGGGGGAGCGCATGCACGCTTGAAGCCACTTTATCCCGTATTAAACCTAGAATCAACACTTCCTCTGCACTGCGGAATTTTGCTATACATGGCACTGATCCAACCAGTGCTAAAATACGCGTATGCAGTGTGGGGAAAAGCAGCCGATGCACACTCTGCGACTCACCTTGCACTTACCGCGAGACTATCCTGCCGGGGCCTTGCATGAGGAAACAGTCATCCCCATGATTAGGTATAGCATAAAACAGACTGATCGACGGTTCTATGAAGGGTCGCCGCAGTCTGACAATCGGCAAATTTCAAGACTGGGAAGCCACCAGCACAGATGACGGACCACCAGATGGCTGGACCTGCTTCGGCAGTGAGATAGGCAGAATGCAAACGCGTCAATGCTCCAGACGCAAGGAGGACAACCACAACAGTTAGGTCAATAAAAGCAACACATAGAGGAAATACGGGAACAGTTACACGCAACTTAGCTTGTACAAAAACAGACAGGGCTGTCTTTCATTCGACAACACGCAGCAGTTGCGTGCCGCGGCCGTGCCGGAAACCGAACTGCTCTGCGGAAATCAGCCGCTTCCTGTTAACGTGCTCCATGAGCCGTTTGATACAATTTATAATTAAATATATTGGAAAGAACAGGGAGCAGACTTACCGGCCGATAGTTTTGTGGAAGCCTCGCGTCTGTACCTTGTTTGGGAATGACAACCACCTCCACGTGTTTCCACGCAGAGGGGTAGTTGTCAGTCCGCAAAACATGAAGGCGTTTGTGATAGGCCGCAGTTCGTCAGGTGGCATTTGTTTCAGCATAAGAGCTTCCACCTGGTCACAGCCGCAGGCCTTCCTGACATTTATGGAACGGAGTTGGACGCCTACTTACTCCTCAGTGACGGGTTCAGTGGCATCACCTGCGTCGTCAGCAAGAAAATTGGACAGCCGTTGTTGTACACTTTGTGTGTGTGTTCTTCGTCTATATTATCCTCTATCGGTGTGAAGTTGTTCGCAAAGCTGTCAGCCTAGACATTAGCCTTTGCGTCAGGCTCCCAGACCACCCTTCTGCCGACTTGCAGAGGAGGAAGACGTTGCCATTTTAATGACGGATTTCCACGCATTGTTTAATAATGGAGTCCCAAAAAGATGTTACTGTGCTCAGAATCACAGTTCTGTCATACTCCATTTGATGTCCAGTGGAAATACAGTGTTCGTCAATAGCGGACTTGCTTGGTTGCAAAAGGCGAGTGCAATGTTGAAGCGCCGCGCAGCGTTCTTTCACAGTGCGTGTGGTCTGTTCTATCCGTTGAAATACGCCTGGCGGAAAATCTGAAGAACCGTGGTAGTGGCTGCCAATTGGACAGTGCGTGGAACCCCATCATCTCCACGATTTGTTCTAATCAAAGATGACCGAGTGCGCCAACGGCTGCCTCGAGCGTTAATCAGAGGGCAGCTGGGTTCCGCGGTTTCATCAGCGAGGTCGCTGCCGTCGGGAAGTGAGGTCCGTCTGTCAATTTGAAGTTCGACGCATGCGCGAAAGACTCATTCCGTGCTAAGTAGGGTGGAACGGAGCAAGTCTTCGTCATGTATACCGTACATTTGCATCTAGCATTTTGCATCTAGCATCTAGCATAAAAAATTTCCTTCCTCCAGAAAAAAATTCAGTCCCGAAAGGGTTAAACTAATAAATAATGGAAGTCAATGAGGTGGTTGGTACTGTGTATTTACAACAATCTTTTTTTTATTCACTTTGGGCTCGGACAGTGCACATCGTAGAACGTGTTTCAAGTTCCTTGCCTTTATTTTCATTGTCACATTAGTCGTAAACCCCACTTCACACCTGTAGCTTGTGGCGAATGGAATCAGTATTCTTAAGTAATGGGTACTCGACGCCAATCTTTCTGTAAATGTTGCTACTTCTGTTTTAGAGAAATCTATTTTCCATGCTATATTCTACTTTGGCATGAAATTCACTGTCTGAAAATATTCCTTCATTCAATCAAAACGGTCTTAAAACACAGAAACTTACTTGTCGATAGTTCAGGAAAATAGTTACTTATAGAATTTATTACCGGTTATAAGCGCAGAGCCGCGTGATCTGGGAGGCCTTGCCAAGGTTCACGCTATCTGGGGCGCCTTGCCACGGTTCGCGCGGCTGCCCCCGTCGGAGGTTCGAGTCCTCCCTGGGGCATGGGTGTGTATGCTGTCCTTAGCGTAGGTTAGTTTGAGTTAGATTAAGTAGTGTGTAAGCCTAGGGACCGATGACCTTTGGTCCAATAGGAACTTACCACAAATTTCCAAAATATAAGCGCGGACTTATTTCGTGTGCGAATGAGCATTTTTCACTTTTGGTCTCAACCATCACTATCAGGCCTGAGAACATCTAAATTTGTTGAGCTTCATCCCTGCGTTGGTAAAACACCAATCTGCGAATAAAGCTGGTAATTTTATCTTGCGCTGTCAAAATATTCACCATACTTCTTTGGAAGCCGAGGTTAAGCGTATTTATTTCTACAAAGATACTTGCAAGATATATCGCTTTGAAAATAATACTTTATCAATTATTTTCTCTTTTTCTGCCCTCACCCAATCCATTAACAAAGCATTTCTTGTCGAAGCTCAACCACTCTATGCAACACCTTTCCACGTTATAGCCATTGTACTTCTGTGTGGAAATAGCGCACATCGCATTTGGCTCCAATCTCTTTGAGAACTCGGATGTGGTTTACAATCTTCACTAGCTGAGAGATTCAAATGGTTCAAATGGCTCTGAGCACTATGGGACTTAACATCTATGGTCATCAGTCCCCTAGAACTTAGAACTACTTAAACCTAACTAACCTAAGGACATCACACAACACCCAGCCATGACGAGGCAGAGAAAATCCCTGACCCCGCCGGGAATCGAACCCGGGAACCCGGGCGCGGGAAGCGAGAACGCTACCGCACGACCACGAGCTGCGGGCACTAGCTGAGAGAGTAAACTCAACAAATCAGATGGAAGTGTTTTCTCTGCCAAAGCGTAACGATGTATGAGGCATTGGCCGAACTTTGCGGTTGGACAACTTCTTTTACCTATGTGTTGAACCCAGAGCGAACGTCCATCATGGAAGATGATACTTTGTGCATACACCCACGAACCTCAATTTTTCATTTACGGGTAAGCATATTCGTCGTGTGTAGTAATGTCCAGTGATTCCGAGAACAGGTATTCAACTTTCAGGCGTCACTTTTTATATGCATCAAACACAAACAAACAGCTGAGAATAAGATACAGCGTCGGTCGATTTCCCTAACTGCAGTGCAAAGAAATGACTAGATCTTATTTCGTTTAGTAATGTGTCCAACCGAACTCATGTCCTCGATACTATTTCTACAGTGTTTTTAGAAGGAGGTATCATATCTTTTCCACATGTTGCTATCATAGAACTGGTTTCACCGTGTCTAGTAAGTAACGCATAATGAGATCCTACCCGCCTCCATAGCTGAGGAGGTTGTGCCGGCACGGTGGCTCAGCGTGTTCGGTCGGAGAGGTGGCTGGCCTCTGTAATAAAAAAAACGGAGTGAAAGGATCAGCAACGAACTTCAGTGGATGTCATGTGACGTCCTCTATGACCAAATACAACGAACAATAACGAACAAAATGCAAAAAAAAGTAAGTTACTAACGCACGCCTGTGTGATGACGCTCGGCCGGCCGGAGTGGCGCTACAGTCTGGAACTGCGCGACCGCTACGGTCGCAGGTTCGAATCCTGCCTCGGGCATGGATGTGTATGATGTCCTTAGGTTGGTTAGGTTTAAGTAGTTCTAAGTTCTGGGGGACTGATGACCTCAGAAGTTAAGTCCCATAGTGCTCAGAGCCATTTGAACCATTTTGATGACGCTCGATTCTGAGGAAAGCCGGTTCGAATCCTGGCGAAGGAAAATTTTTCGCTACCGTATTTGGTCGGAAAGGGTAGGAGAGCTGATGCCCTAAAGTTCCTGATCAACAGTCTTTGCGCCAGTGTCCTGGATTGTAATTCAAACCTCTCCGCATTGTCTCATGAAGTGAGGGCTTGTGACGCTGTTAATGATGATACGCTCGGCGGTCCCCATTGTACTATTCGTAAGTAGTAGTCAATGTGCCGACACCGGATTTCACATTCTCCCTTCTCTCACTATCATCATCGCCATCACCGTCACCATCACCGTACAGCACAAAATGTAACACTATATCATACACGCATCAATTACATTCAACTACACTCCACATATACACATACGACACAACCCTCAATAACCCGCAGGGAAAGGGGCGGATGTGCGCGGAGTAAAAGCCAGGATGTCCTGGAAAACAGGGGAAACTCAGGGAATTGTTGCATTTTGCCTAAAAACCGTTCACCCTCAGCTCGGTGCTTTGCGACGGCCCTCCATCCGCCAGCCCCTCCCCTCGCTCAGTCCAACGCAGCAGCTAGACAAGCTGTTCTGAGGTTTGTTGTTGATATAGGAATGGCTTGCACACCTATCGCTGCAGCGTAGTCGTATTAATCAAGCTTGTTGTTGTGCCATGGATTTGTGCGTTTGTGGCGCTGTGTGACCAGCAAGGATCTGGTGCAGTATACATTTAGATCTTCTCAGAAATGCAAGTATTGCCTTGTTTCGCTCTGATCACTATGGGGCTTAACTTCTAAGGTCATCAGTCCCCTAGGACTTAGAACTACTTAAACCTAATTAACCTAAGGACATCACACACATCTACGCCCGAGGCAGGATTCGAACCTGCTACCGTAGCGGTCGCGCGGTTCCGGACTGTAGCGCCTAGAACCGCTCGGCCACCCCGGCCGGCTGCCTTGTTTACTAACACTGTGTAATTACGAAGATGAGTGCTTTTAGGAGAGACTGTGGACTATTTGAATCCATTTACTTTGAACCAGGAATACTATGGCGTGGTAGGTTTGAGTGCAAACATTATTTTCGACATATACCGACAAGTTACTGTTGTACATGCCAACAGCCGTCGATCTGATTGCTTTGTGTACAAATAAGAGTGATAATAGCTGTTCAGTGCTAGGCATAAAATAGTGTAATTAGAACTCTTACAAGCATTCATTGGACTTTTTCGTGCGTTTGTTGGTTTACTTGACATTGAGCTGAAGTCTGGAACGGGAAGAATGCAGCGTAGATGGCCAGTGGCTGAGTGGTAACTGTCAGAGCAGGTAGCTGGATCAGGGAGCGGTGGAGGGGGGCAAAGGAGGGAGGGAGGGGCGACGTTCACTGTTCAAAGTGCCGTAAATGCGAACAAGAGGTGACCGAGACGTGTAACCAATGGCATCCCATACCATCACGCCGCGTGATACGCCAATATGGCGATGATGTCGCCAAACACGGATACGACTATTATGGTGTTGTAAACAGAACCTGGATTCATCCGAAAAAATGACGTTTTGCCATTCGTGCACCCAGGTTCGTCGTTGAGTACACCATCACAGGCGCTCCTGTCTGTGATGCAGTGTCAAGGGTAACCGCAGCCCTGGTCTTCGAGCTGATAGTCCAGGCTGCTGCAAACGTCGTCGAACTGTTCGTGCAGATGGTTGTTGTCTTGCAAACGCCCCCATCTGTTGACTCAGGGATCGAGACGTGGCTGCGGATAAGATGCCTGTCATCTCGACTGCTAGTGATACGAGGCCGTTGGGATCTTGCACGGCGTCCCGTATTACCATCCTCAACCCACCGATTCCATATTCTGCTAACAGTCATTGGATATCGACCAACGCGAGCAGCAATGTCGCGATACGATAAGCCGCAATCGCGATAGGCTACAATCCGACCTTTATCAAAGTTGGCAACGTGATGGTACGCATTTCTCCTCCTTACACGAGGCATCACAACAACGTTTCACCAGGCAACGCCGGTCAACTGCTGTTTGTGTCTGAGAAATCGGTTGGAAACTTTCCTCATCTCCAACCTTGTGTGAATGCTCTGAAAAGCTAATCATTTGCATATCACAGCATCTTCTTCCAGTCGGTTAAATTTCGCGTGTGTAGCACGTCATCTTCGTGGTGTAGCAATTTTAATGGCCAGTAGTGTATATGTTTAAATGGTACCACGAAGAACTGTAGCGTTGTGTATATGTCGTAAAATCGATCAAAATTGGTTGGGGCTAAACATAATAGGAACAGGGAAAAATTTAATAAAATGATCCTTACACTAATGCGGCTGCACCCACCCTGTGGGAATTGCCAAACAGCAGTACCAGAAGTCATTTAATTTAATATACTTTACTTTAATGAGATCCTGTATGCTGTACGCCCGAGCTTACTTATTATCAGGCACAAAAAGTTTGTCGGCTATGCCTACATTTGTACATTGAAGTGTTTGAATCTGTATTCTTTGTTTTGCTACACAACCTGCGTTTGTATATTGGATATGAACCCTGAACGCGGCGAATTTTGTACCACTCCGCGATAATTGTGGTCTTGTATTATATTTGTTCTAAATGTTCCATCAATATTTACCATTTTATTCTTGCTTCGTAGAAGCACTTCAGTTGCGAACGAAATTCCTTCTTTTCAAGCACATGCCTGACATTGAGAATAACGTGAATGGAGAAAGTAATGACTAGACCACGGATTTTTAGGTCGTAAAAAAGTGTGTTTTAGGCACCTAAAATAGGCTCCTTCAGTAGTTCATTTAGACTATATAAAACCTAAAATAGGGTCTAATAAAAATGAAGCAGAGAAAATAAAAATAAATTAAAATACACAGTGTTGACAGTATGAACATCTTATTAGTCATTAAAACAAGGAAAATGAATATTTACACAGTTACAGAGCACAGCAATCCACAACATTAATGTTGAACATAACTCCAAATATTTTTGAATTCCTGCAAGATAAATATCTCCGTAAAAAAGATGTGGCAATGATTTAATTAATACATTCTTAGTTTCACATATTCTGACCATAGTTGGCTTCACAATAAATAACCAAAATCTTTTCTAGGTTTTCTAGTGAAAAACTGTGGCGCTTGTCAGTCAGAATCAATTTATACGCTGAAAAAGAACGTTCTACATCAACAAATGTGACAGGGGCGTACTTCATTTTCGGCACATGTTGGACAGAAATGCTGCAGTCAGGAGTGCTGGATTTTCCACTAAGTATGTCGGCAGCTGCACACAACTCCTTCAGGCCAGTGTTCGTCTGCAAAACCGTTTGCATTTTTCCCGTACTTTTTCCCCTACTTCACCTGGCGCTTCATCAATTTTCATTTTGACTTCTTCAAGCAAAGAAATATTGTCGTAGATAGGTCTCCCTGAGCCTTCTAATTGTGAAATTATTCTTGCCATAAATGTGTAGTGGGCGCCATATGTAAGATAAGTCTCGTTTTAAAGAAGAATCTTTGAGTAACTCCATTGGTGCAGTTACGGATGCAGCATTCTCCGGTATATTTTCATCCACCTTCTGGACAGCTGAGAGATGCGTACTATATTATTCTGCTTCTATCAGCCACGTGCCCCAGCGGGTGACAACAGGCTCTGGCGGCAATGGGACATCTGAAAGCTGTTCTTTGAATGCCTGTATTCTTGATGGTGCCTTAACAAAAATTTTCTTCGCCATAGATATTACTTTATTTTCTTTAGGAAATTGTAGCCTTACTTGCTCTGCTATGCGGTTGATCCCATACACTACACAAGTTACGTGCAGCATCAATGGGTAGAATACTTTTAATAGTTGAAACGCTGCTATCATGTATGCAGCAGCGTCAGTGACGGCCAGAAGCACCTTATTCTCATCCACTCCGTTTGGGTATAGCACCTTAAGCCCATTGTTCACCAACTGTGCTGTTGTTTATTGGTTAGTTTTTGCAAGCTGTTTTGAGTAAATCAAATGGGCCCTGGGTGGAGCATCTGGATCTAGCTTGCCAATAATCAGGTTTGCAATGTAACGGCCAAGACTGTCAGTAATTTCATCCACAGAAATCCATATACAAGATTCTCCAACATCATCTCGGATTCTGTGTAATGCAGCATTGTAAGCTGAATCCACATAATTCTTACGTGAAGTTGACTCTGCAGGAATAGACTGATGGCAGTACTTCTCAAGAAAACCTCTGAAAATAGGGTTTTCTAGTTTTTTTCGTCCAACATTAGCTTTATGTGCGATTCCATCTGCATGCTGAGTTAGGTGAGATTTCTTAACTCTCGAAACCTAATACGAGAGAAAAGGGAAATGCAGTTTAGAATCACATATAAAGAGTATTTCGTATTACTAAAGGATAGCGATAAAAAGAATCCTAAGTGACAGGAAAATACGAAGTCTAAGGAAAACATCAACTAACCTCCTTGTTGTATGCTTGGCAGAAAATAATTTTCCCATCTGTTGTATAATACGGAAAATCTTGCAGACACTGCCTTATATGAGTAGACTTTGAACTAGCTGTTTTCGTAGTATTCTCACACAGAAACTAGAATTTATTTTGCACTTAGAACGTCAGTAACACTTAACACGTCGGTCGCTACACAATGTACTGATTTGTTTTCGCTGGGGAAAAGTGAACGATGACCTGTTGTTGTTGTTGTTGTTGTTGTTGTTGTTTTTTTGTGCAGTGCATGGGAGCGGTAGGGGAAGTACCGTACTCGTTGCTGTACATATGGCACCTGACAGATGGCCGCCCCTTCTGAACAAGCGAATGGAATCTACCGGTGCTTCAGATGAAAACATCTCACTACTGGCAAAATATTTTTCGAACCGGAAAATTCACGTATAATACCTTTCACGAAACAGAGTAGTTTGATAGGACTGCCTGTAGACAGCAGCGAGAAAATGCGTGAAGGGCAGTAATTAAGCTATAGAGGGCGTCTACGATTAACATTGTGATTTTTTAATCCGTGCTCAGCTTAAGGCCTATGAAACCGTTTCTTTGCGAAAATACACAGCTGGCCAGAATCCTACGAACGAAATATTTTCAAATATAACATTTAGTCTGGCCAGAATCCTACGAGCGAAATATTTTTAAATAAAACATTTAGTACTCCCGCGTTCGATTCTAATGTGTAATTCAAATCTTTGACCGGCTCCCATTCGCTCACCGAAGTTAAACACTGTCGCGCTCGGCGCGTACTTGGATGGATGACCACTCAACCGTGCCGAGTGCTGTTGGTAGCAAGGCAAGCAAAGGAATTGTAAACAGTCTCTAACGACCTTCGCCTTCGACGAGACGTAAAGCCCTAAGTTTACTTCCCTTTTCTAATCTTTGAAAACACAAAAACTCTATGTCAGATTAACGAAATAGGTACTTTTTAGGATTTTGATGCTGAAATAGGCAAAATTAGGCGTCAACGTCGAATTTTAGGTCCTGTAGAACTAACGGTATTCAGTTTAGTTAGTGATGAAATGCATAAGTACCAACTTACATGCAAATTGGAGCTTAGGAAAAAAAATAGGTTTTAACCTAAAGATCCGTGATCTATTTTTTACATATGAATAATAAAACACCTATAAAGAGTATTTGGTATTAACAGTGATAGCGATATAAAAAAAATAAAAAAAGACCGAATTGTTAGGCACATACGAAGCATGCTGCACGCTGGGCAGAAAATATTTTTTTCCATCTGTCGTCTAGTGTGGAAAAACTTGGAGCCACTGTCTTATATGATGAAATAGGCACTTTTTAGGATATTAAAGCCGAAATAGACAAAAATAGGCACTAACGTCGAAATAGGCTTTTTTAGGTCCTATAGAATTAACGCTATTTAGTGTAAATAGTCATGAAACGCATAAATACAAATTTTTATGCAAATAGAAACTCAGGAACAAAATAGGTTTTTACCTAAAATCCGTGGTCTAGTAACGACCTATTGATATGAGATACTCAAAATTGAATAAATGTGGTCCTTCGTGAATGTGAATGTCTGACGTGGTGAGGTGCTGTTGGTGGTGGCTGTCAGTGGCCTTTCATGCCCATCAGCCTACCCTGGACGTTATTGAACGCAAGCGGGCAGCCGCTTTCACCGTAACAGCCTGACAAAGTACTTCCCCGCAATAGTTTTCTGTAGTTTCGTTTCTTCACGCCAAGTGCACTCCGCAACAGAAAAAAAACCGCAACGTGGCTGGCGAAAAATGCTCATCGTAAGGAAGGGGAGCAAAAGGTTTTCACAAACTAGAGTAATAATTAGCCAGACCTATGATAGAAGTACTGGTATATTCAAAACATAGAAATAAAACATTGCCCAAATACATTACCCCTCACTGCCCAAAGATAGAGCTGTAAATCATTTACCAAAAACAAAGTATTCAAAAATTAGCGTCTGATCCTACCGGATGCAATGTAGTCAGTTCCACGGTCATCATTATTAACCATTGTCAATCTAAGAAATGAAAAAACGAGACGTGGATTCCCTGGATTGTGCTTCAACAAATGGGGAAAGTTCATGACCGAGGAGGTAGGGCAACGCTTAGAACACTGAACTCACATTCGGCAGGATGGCGGTTCAAATCCGCCTAGGGCCATTCAGATTTAGATTTTCACTGATTTCCTCAAAACGCTCCAGGCAAATGCCAGGATGGTTTCTTTGAAAGGACGCGGCCGATTTCCTTCCTCATCTTAAAAAAAAAACGATCCGAGCTTGTGCTCCGTCTCTTAACGACCTTGTTGGCGGTGGATTGTTAATCTTCTTCCTCCCGAAAGTTCTTGAGGTTGTTGGAAAAAGCAGGGGTAAACCTAATAAGGAAGCAAATTTGCATGGAGACGGAATTTCCTTCACACTGCGGTGCCAAATTCACAATGCGTTTGTTTACATTTGTTGTTGAGGTCTTCAGTCCTGAGACTGGTTTGATGCAGCTCCCCATGCTACTCTATCCTGTGCAAGCTTCTTCATCTCCCAGTACCTACTGCAACCTACATCCTTCTGAATCTGCTTAGTGTATTCATCTCTTGGTCTCCCTCTACGATTTTTACCCTCCACGCTGCCCTCCAATACTAAATTGGTGATCCCTTGATGCCTCAGAACATGTCCTACCAACCGATCCCTTCTTCTAGTCAAGTTGTGCCACAAACTCCTCTTCTCCCCAATTCTATTCAATACATCCTCATTAGTTATGTGATCTACCCATCTAATTTTCAGCATTCTTCTGTAGCACTACATTTGGAAAGCTTCTATTCTCTTCTTGTCCAAACCAGTTATCGTCCATGTTTCACTTCCATACATGTCTACACTCCATACAAATATTTTCAGAAAGGACTTCCTGACATTTAAATCTATACTCGATGTTAACAAATTTTTCTTCTTCAGAAACGCTTTCCTTGCCATTGCCAGTCTACATTTTATATCCTCTCTACTTCCACCATCATCAGTTGTTTTGCTCCCCAAATAGCAAAGCTCTTTTACTACTTTAAGTGTCTCATTTCCTAATCTAATTCCCTCAGAATCACCCGACTTAATTCGACTACATTCCATTACCCTGGTTTTGCTTTTGTTGATGTTCATCTTATACCCTCCTTTCAAGACACTGTCCATTCCGTTCAACTGCTCTTCCAAGTCCTTTGCTGTCTCTGACAGACTTACAATGTCATCGGTGAACCTCAACGTTTTTATTTCTTCTCCATGGACTTTAATACCTACTCCGAATTTTTCTTTTGTTTCCTTTACTGCTTGCTCAATATACAGATTGAATAACATCGGGGACAGGCTACAACCCTGTCTCACTCCCTTCCCATCCACTGCTTCCCTTTCATGTCCCTCGACTCTTATAACTGCCATCTGCTTTCCGTACAAATTGTAAATAGCCTTTCGCTCCCTGTATTTTACCTTGCCACCTTTAAAATTTGAAAGAGAGTATTCCAGTCAACAATGTCAAAAGCTTTCTCTAAGTCTACAAATGCTAGAAACGTAGGTTTGCCTTTCCTTAATCTTTCTTCTAAGATAAGCCGTAGGGTCAGTATTACCTCACGTGTTCCAATATTTCTACGGAATCCATACTGATCTCCCCCGATGTCGGCTTCTACCAGTTTTCCCATTCGTCTGTAAAGAATTCGCGTCAGTATTTTGCAGCCGTGACTTATTAAACTGATAGTTCTGTAATTTTCACATCTGTCAACACCTGCTTTCTTTGGGATTGGAATTATTATATTCTTCTTGAAGTCTGAGGGAATTTCGCCTGTCTCATACATCTTGCTCACCAGATGGTAGAGTTTTGTCAGGACTGGCTCTCCCAAGGCTGTCAGTAGTTGTAATGGAATGTTGTCTACTCCCAGGGCCTTGTTTCGACTCAGGTCTTTCAGTGTTCTGTCAAACTCTTCACGCAATATCATATCTCTCATTTCATCTTCATCTACATCCTCTTCCATTTCCATAATATTGTCCTAAAGTACATCGCCTTTGTATAGACCCTGTATATACTCCTTCCACCTTTCTGCTTTCCTTCTTTGCTTAGAACTGGGTTTCCATCTGAGCTCTTGATATTCATACAAGTGGTTCTCTTTTCCCCAAAAGTGTCTTTAATTTTCCTTTAGGCAGTATCTATCTTACCCCTAGTGAGATAAGCCTCTACATCCTTACATTCGTCCTTTAGCCATCTCTGCTTAGCCATTTTGCACTTCCTGTCGAACTCATTTTTGAGACGTTTGTATTCCTTTTTGCCTGCTTCATTTGCTGCATTTTTATATTTTCTCCTTTCATCAATTAAATTCAATATTTCTTCCGTTACCCAAGGTTTTCTACTAGCCCTAGTCTTTTTACCTACTGGATCCCCTGCTGCCTTCACTATTTCATCCCTCAAATCTATCCATTCTTCTTCTACTGTATTTCTTTCCCCCATTCCTCTCAATTGTTCCTTTATGCTCTCCCTGAAACTCTGTGCAACTGCTGGTTCTTTCAGTTTATCCAGGTCCCATCCCCTTAATTTCCCACCTTTTTGCCGTTTCTTCAGTTTTAATCTACAGTTCATAACCAATAGTTTGTGGTCAGAGTCCACATCTGCCCCTGGAAATGTCTTACAATTTAAAACCTGGTTCCTAACTCTCTGTCTTACCATTATATAATCTATCTGATACCTTCTAATATATCCACGCTTCTTCCATGTATACAACCTTCTTAACGTTCCAAAATTAGCTATGCAGAGGAGTGTCTAGTTCCTGTGCTAGCCAACAGTTTCTAACACATGTGCACCGGTCTGTATCAGTAGACCAATATGGACCCCCTAAGCTAACGATCCATGACGACTCGTCTCCACTCCTCCCCCTCTATAAACTCTCCAAGCATGTGTTAAACTATAAAAAATCTTTCACCGACGACATCGTCGTCCTGTCAAATGACATAGAAGCTGCTAGGCTCAAAATCAGCCTACTAAAGAAAACTGCCAAACAGAATAGCTTTCAATCATCCCTGGTGTTCTCAGTCTTCATATTCTAAGAATGTCTTTTTTCGCCGTGGAGTATATCATTTCTCAGTTTATGAGGAATGATATAAAATCATGTCGACCGCAATTAAGAATTTATATGAGTCAATTCCTAGGCTGGTTTGTATGCCCAAAGTAGATCTATTATTATAGTGTAGTATGTCGGAAGATGTTACCGGGGACGAGTATGCGATGGATAGAAATCAGGCCAGGGACCACTTCGTAGATTTCGATACTAGAAAAGCACAAAGAGGACCACGTACCTAAACCGAGCTCCCTGCAGCTGAAAGTAATGGTGACAACAGAGGTAGGAGAGAGCTTGTAAAGCTGAAAGTTAATGCTGCCCAGCCGTGGAGAAGGGGGAGGCAAGCAGCGTGGTGCTTCTTTCTGAGTAGGACTATTGGCGCTGGTCTATATCCAGCAGACGACATAAGAAAAACCCGGAGCTTAAATAAAGAAGAGCTGGAAATAGTCTTACGCAATAACTCAATAAATATTCTTGACACACGATTTATTGCTTAAATCAACAAAACTAGAGTGTATTTGGCAGAGAAAAATCTTATATCCCTTCGAAACACATTTATTCCTGTTTTATGACTCTTGAAAGGAAGACTTAAGTGGGCAAGAGGGATAGTGTTACCGGAGTGTAGTTTGTTGCTTCGTGACGACAATTCGTTATGATTTGGTGTGTGTATATTACCACGTCAGCACACATGTGTTTTCCTTTATCCTATGATTATCATAAATGAACTTAATTCTGTTTGCCGAAAACACACACACACACACACACACACACACACACACACACACAGACAGCTTTATGAGTGTCAACTGTTAAGGCGTAATTCTGTGGAAGAAATGGAATTGTCTAGGAGCTATACTTTTAATTTTTGTATAAAAAACTATATTGTGTTAGAGCAGTGATTTCCATCGTGGGGATAATTATCCCCTGAGAGCTAAAATGAAATTCTCTGGACAGTAAAAACAAAACAAAAAAATCTGGATTGTGTTTCGGTCACGAATCGAAATTATTTATTTTTAAAATATCATTACTGTTATCTATGTTTCATATTACTCATTTCTTATTTTTATCAATAATAACATTTTTTCAAATACTAGCGCTAATGCGCGAGACAATGTGGTGGTTGCAGCTTGTAAAATGAACCTATGAGCAGCATCTTACTCACGAAGTCCATCATTACACATATACTTTGTACTGTGTACTATGCATCTGTGACGTAAAATTGAGACATATGCGTCACATATGCCCCAATTTCTCTTGAAATGGCCTTCCCGGAGTTCGCGCAATGCACCAGAAATTGACTATTATTAGCTTCCCAAGAGGCAGACGAACTAATTGACATACAACACTACAGTAACTAAGTAACGGCTGCTACATTTCTGTTGAGCCTACACAGTGTTACTATAAGTATTATTATTATTATTATTATTATTATTATTATTATTATTATTATTGTTATTGGCATTGGTAAGACACAAAGCATTGTCAGCATGAAGTCTTCCAACTTCTGTCAGTTGTGAAGTAAGGAGTCCAGCACTGAAGTGATTTACAAACAGTATGTATAGTGCACACATTTTTGGTTGATTTTTTAATGGAGGTGCAAGGTGTGGATTAATTGCTTTACCGTTGTACGAAACGAGTAAGAAATGAGTGGTACCGAAAGTCTCATTGACTCATTAATTCTTGGTTTAATAAAACACCACAGACACTAAATATCATTTATCTTTCGCCGTTTAAAAAATAAGTGTTCAAAGAAAATTGTTTTCCATTGCAAGCACAAGAGTGTGTATGTGGGTTGGTGTGTGTGTGCGCGCGAGGAAGGGGGGGGGGGGATGGGGAATGTACTTCCTAACATCTAATTGCACTCAGGGGTATTGCAATCATAAAGGTTGCGTACCAACATGTTACAGCCACCTAATCACTGGGTAAGCTGTCAACATTTTTAATGGCTGTATACTTCTCCCCTTCCTGTTAAAGAATATTATTTTTTTAAGTTAAATTACCTGTTCTTTCAGCGGCTGGTATACAGCGGAGGGTAGTGCAACGCTCGCTCTCGGTTGTGCAGGTAATGGTTGGCGTGGATAAAATTTCGAAATAGTAGGAGTAGTAGTACGATAAAATACGTCACCGAGAGCACACTCTCGACACCGCTGCACCATTAACTGCCAATATGAGTCATGTCACAAAATGTTTATTGTGAAAGGAAAAAAAAACATATATTGGTATCTTAAGAATAACTACACGGACACTATAATACGGGAATAAGTCTCACCATAAGCCAGTTTAGACATTTATTTTTATCTTTAGTTATATCTATAAATCTCGATATAATGTTTAAATAATCAAGATGGCAATCTCGTTGCCCAAGTTTACACACATCTAACTCCTATCAAGAATCGATACAGGGTTCTAAAATATCACTCCTTCATAAGATAAAGGATAACGAACAAAAGTCTGGCAGCAGAGAGCACAATATGCATTAGGCGCTAAAGATCACTACTGCACAGACAAAAGGAGCTCTGGTGAGCAAAAAACTCGCAACATAACTTGATATTATACCGTTCCCACTTACGTTTAGCGACGAGTATGGTAAAGGTAATTTTCCTTTCTACGGCTGTACACTGCTGACCATTGTAATTGCAACATCTGGAAGGATAACAAATAACGAAATTTTACCTGTTGTGCGTATATAATGTAGTAATAAGAATATGTGATTGAATTTGTAGATGATTCAGTGCTACACAAGATGCGAAAATTAGTACACATTGCTGCCACCCCAGACAGCAACATTAATTAGCTCTAATCCGGTTTGCCATCGAGTCGAATTGAGGTTATATGACAGATATGGGAATATCATTCGATACTACATCAGTGCTGTATCAAAGTTCATCATCCATAGTGGCTGACGAGTGGTTTGCATGCTAGTCTTTCGGCAATCCATAATCAGATGTTCCGGAGAACGTGCTTCCCTGGCAACAGTCGAATATTCTCTGGTATCGAGGTAGCTTAGGACAGCACTAGGTTTTCGACTTATCTGACTGTTTCAAGACATTTAAATCAAAACATCTTGACATACTCGCGGTTTTTTACTTGTTACTTTTACTTGTCGTGTAATATAATGCATCGTGTTAAGTAAAGTATCATACGTGATGTTATGTCGCATAACATGACACTTGTTATCATATCATCCAGCATGTTAATTGTCAT
The DNA here is from genome assembly GCF_023864345.2 of Schistocerca serialis cubense. NCBI lineage: Eukaryota > Metazoa > Arthropoda > Insecta > Orthoptera > Acrididae > Schistocerca > Schistocerca serialis. The sequence goes on from NC_064643.1 coordinate 483,690,774, forward strand.
GTCGTGTGATATCATACAATTTATCGTTAAGTTTAGGTTACATGCAACTCCCCCACGCCTCCCCCACCCCCCACCCCCGGGATACTTCCTGTTATATGTACGCCTCACTCTGGAATACTTTCTACACTACTGGCCATTAAAATTTCTACACCACGAAGATGACGTGCAACAGACGCGAAATTTAACCGACAGGAAGAAGATGCTGTGATATGCAAATGATTAGCTTTTCAGACCATTCACACAAGGTTGGCGCCGGTGGCGACACCTACAACGTGCTGACATGAGGAAAGTTTCCAACCGATTTCTCATACACAGTTGACCGGCGTTGCCTGGTGAAACGTTGTTGTGATGCCTCGTGTAAGGAGGAGAAATGCGTACCATCACGTTTCCAACTTTGATAAAGGTCAGATTGTATCCTATCGCGATTGCCGTTTATCGTATAGCGACATTGCTGCTCGCGTTGGTTCAAATGGCTCTGAGCACTATGCGACTTAACATCTGAGGTCATCAGTCCCCTAGAACTTAGAACTACTTAAACCTAACTAACCTAAGGACATCACACACATCCATGCCCGAGGCAGGATTCGAAACTGCGACCGTAGCGGTCGCGCGATTCCAGACTGAAGCGCCTAGAACCGTTCGTCCACACCGGCCGGCTGCTCGCGTTGGTCGAGATCCAATGACTGTTAGCAGAATATGGAATTGGTGGATTCAAGAGGGTAATACGGAACGCCGTGCTGGATCCCAACGGCCTCGTAAACTAGCAGTCGAGATGACAGGCATCTTATCCGCATGGCTGTAACGGATCGTGCAGCCACGTCTCGATCCCTGAGTCAACAGATGGGGACGTTTGCAAGACAACAACCATCTGCACGAACAGTTCGACGACGTTTGCAGCAGCATGGACTATCTATCAGCTCGGAGACCATGGCTGCGGTTACCCTTGACGCTGCATCACAGACAGGAGCGCCTGTGATGGTGTACTCAAGGACGAACCTGGGTGCACGAATGACAAAACGTCATTTTTTCGGATGAATCCAGGTTCTGTTTACATCATAATGATGGTCACATCCGTGTTTGGCAACATCGCGGTGAAAGCACATTGGAAACGTGTATTCGTCATCGTCATACTGGCGTATCACTCGGCGTGATGGTATGGGGTGCCATTGGTTACACGTCTCGGTCACCTCTTGTTCGCATTGACGGCACTTTGAACAGTGGACGTTACATTTCAGATGTGTTACGACCCGTGGCTCTACCCTTCATTCGATCCCTGCGAAACCTTACATTTCAGCATGATAATGCACGACCGCATGTTGCAGGTCCTGCACGAAGCCTTTCTGGATACAGAAAATGTTCGATTGCTGCCCTGGCCAGCACATTCTCCAGATCTCTCACCTACTGAAAAGGTCCGGTCAATGGTGGCCGAGCAACTGGCTCGTCACAATACGCCAGTCACTACTCTTGATGAACAGTGGTATCGTGTTGAAGCTGCATGGGCAGCTGTACCTGTACACGCCATCCAAGCTCTGTTTGACTCAATGCCCAGGCGTATCAAGGCCGTTATTACGGCCAGAGGTGGTTGTTCTGGGTACTGATTTCTCAGTATCTATGTACCCAAATTGCGTGAAAATGTAATCACATGTCAGTTCTAGTATAATATATTTGTCCAATGAATACCCGTTTATCATCTGCATTTCTTCTTGGTGTAGCAATTTTAATGGCCAGTAGTATATTATAGATGCACCACACTCTCGGATACTTTCTATTGTAGTTGCAGCCCACTCTCCAGAAGCACATAAATTTGTGTCTGTCTGTTCTTACACCTATCACCGTACATGTAGCAGGGGATGGGCCTAAGGGAGCTCACTGCGCTGGGGTTTTAAGTTTAACTCGCGTCCCCAACTCTGCCAGGACATATTCGCCTTGTTTTGTGCTACGATAGGAGGATTTTTCATTTTGGTAAATAATGAACACACAAAATGACGAACAGTAGTCGCATCGCCGGCCGTTGTGGCCGAGCTGTTCTAGGCGCGTCAGTCTGGAAACGCGCGACCGCTACGGTCTCAGGTTCGAATCCTTCCTCGGGCATGGATGTGTGTGATGTCCTTAGGTTAGTTAGGTTTAAGTAGTTCTAAGTTCTAGGGTATTGATGACCTCAGATGTTAAGTCCCATAGTGCTCTACATCTACATCTACATTCTACATCTACATTTATACTCCGCAAGCCACCCAACGGTGTGTGGCGGAGGGCACTTTACGTGCCACTGGCATTACCTCCCTTTCCTGTTCCAGTCGCGTATGGTTCGCGGGAAGAACGACTGTCTGGAAGCCTCCGTGCGCGCTCTAATCTCTCCAATTTTACATTCGTGATCTCCTCGGGAGGTATATGTAGGGGGAAGCAATATATTCGATACCTCATCCAGAAACGCACCCTCTCGAAACCTGGCGAGCAAGCTACACCGCGATGCAGAGCGCCTCTCTTGCAGAGTCTGCCACTTGAGTTTATTAAACATCTCCGTAACGCTATCACGGTTACCAAATAACCCTGTGACGAAACGCGCCGCTCTTCTTTGGATCTTCTCTATCTCCTCCGTCAAACCGATCTGGTACGGATCCCACACTGATGAGCAATACTCAAGTATAGGTCGAACGAGTGTTTTGTAAGCCACCTCCTTTGTTGATGGACTACATTTTCTAAGCACTCTCCCAATGAATCTCAACCTGGTACCCGCCTTACCAACAATTAATTTTATATGATCATTCCACTTCAAATCGTTCCGTACGCATACTCCCAGATATTTTACAGAAGTAACTGCTACCAGTGTTTGTTCCGCTATCATATAATCATACAATAAAGGATCCTTCTTTCTATGTATTCGCAATACATTACATTTGTCTATGTTAAGGGTCAGTTGCCACTCCCTGCACCAAGTGCCTATCCGCTGCAGATCTTCCTGCATTTCGCTACAATTTTCTAATGCTGCAACTTCTCTGTATACTACAGCATCATCCGCGAAAAGCCGCATGGAACTTCCGACACTATCTACTAGGTCATTTATATACACTCCTGGAAATGGAAAAAAGAACACATTGTCACCGGTATGTCAGACCCACCATACTTGCTCCGGACACTGCGAGAGGGCTGTACAAGCAATGATCACACGCACGGCACAGCGGACACACCAGGAACCGCGGTGTTGGCCGTCGAATGGCGCTAGCTGCGCAGCATTTGTGCACCGCCGCCGTCAGTGTCAGCCAGTTTGCCGTGGCATACGGAGCTCCATCGCAGTCTTTAACACTGGTAGCATGCCGCGACAGCGTGGACGTGAACCGTATGTGCAGTTGACGGACTTTGAGCGAGGGCGTATAGTGGGCATGCGGGAGGCCGGGTGGACGTACCGCCGAATTGCTCAACACATGGGGCGTGAGGTCTCCACAGTACATCGATGTTGTCGCCAGTGGTCGGCGGAAGGTGCACGTGCCCGTCGACCTGGGACCGGACCGCAGCGACGCACGGATGCACGCCAAGACCGTAGGATCCTACGCAGTGCCGTAGGGAACCGCACCGCCACTTCCCAGCAAATTAGGGACACTGTTGCTCCTGGGGTATCGGCGAGGACCATTCGCAACCGTCTCCATGTAGCTGGGCTACGGTCCCGCACACCGTTAGGCCGTCTTCCGCTCACGCCCCAACATCGTGCAGCCCGCCTCCTGTGGTGTCGCGACAGGCGTGAATGGAGGGACGAATGGAGACGTGTCGTCTTCAGCGATGAGAGTCGCTTCTGCCTTGGTGCCAATGATGGTCGTATGCGTGTTTGGCGCCGTGCAGGTGAGCGCCACAATCAGGACTGCATACGACCGAGGCACACAGGGCCAACACCCGGCATCATGGTGTGGGGAGCGATCTCCTACACTGGCCGTACACCACTGGTGATCGTCGAGGGGACACTGAATAGTGCACGGTACATCCAAACCGTCATCGAACCCATCGTTCTACCATTCCTAGACCGGCAAGGGAACTTGCTGTTCCAACAGGACAATGCACGTCCGCATGTATCCCGTGCCACCCAACGTGCTCTAGAAGGTGTAAGTCAACTACCCTGGCCAGCAAGATCTCCGGATCTGTCCCCCATTGAGCATGTTTGGGACTGGATGAAGCGTCGTCTCACGCGGTCTGCACGTCCAGCACGAACGCTGGTCCAACTGAGGCGCCAGGTGGAAATGGCATGGGAAGCCGTTCCACAGGACTACATCCAGCATCTCTACGATCGTCTCCATGGGAGAATAGCAGCCTGCATTGCTGCGAAAGGTGGATATACACTGTACTAGCGCCGACATTGTGCATGCTCTGTTGCCTGTGTCTATGTGCCTGTGGTTCTGTCAGTGTGATCATGTGATGTATCTGACCCCAGGAATGTGTCAATAAAGTTTCCCCTTCCTGGGACAATGAATTCACGGTGTTCTTATTTCAATTTCCAGGAGTGTATGTTGTGCTCAGAGCCATTTGAACCATTTTGGTCGCATCATGTTGCTAAGGTATTTAAATCGTATGAGGGGCTTAGCTCGAAAATTCGCTGGTCATAATATGAGTGCATGGAGTTCAGTTTCTAGCTAATAGATGGCTCTTAAATGTGTTCTAAAATGACGCACAGGGCATGTGTTGGTTCAAATGGCTCTGAGCACTATGGGACTTAACATCTGTGGTCATCAGTCACCTAGAACTTAGAACTAATTAAACCTAACTAGCCTAAGGACTGCAGACAACACCCAGTCATCACGAGGCAGAGAAAATCCCTGACCCCGCCGGGAATCGAACCCTGGAACCCGGCAGGGCATGTGTGTCACATGGTGGATGGTATTAGTAAACAACCTACCGGCGAAGAGACTAACCCAGCTTTCATCAGAATTGCTTTAAGCGATTTCTCTGTATTGATGTTGACATGTTACTGCAAGTTAATGTGGATTGAACAAAATGATGAGGACAGCTTGGGGTATTTAAATTCATCACCACGTTGTTTAGCCTGTTCTAATACTATCGATTGCACTTCCAATTTCATTACTTTGTAAACAAAATTTCGTTTGGCATATGGCAATCTTAACTGCTTGCTTAAAAAGTCATCAGAATTCCCTTTTGCACATAAGAAGCATTTCTCTTTGAAATTGAACTGACCTTTTTCCTGCGACTGACGTAGCACGCCTGTTGGTTCCTGAGGATGTCGAGGCTAGCTGCTATTATTCTCTCATTAATGTACTTCTTGTAGCATGCTTCATGCACCATCACTTCACTGAGCGTTTTCAAAAAACGGGTGTGAGCAGACTCCCTGCGTTTAGCACTACAATCGAAAAGTGTGCTCAGTCCTTTCTTTTTCACATTGCGTCCACCACTCACCACAGTTTTTTCGCAAATGAAACACAAATTCATGTCAGACATACTCATTTTCAGCACCACAACATATATTGAATGGAAGCGACTCCAAACTGTAGGACCCTTATTGTTGTGTGCTAATAGCTGTCAGCGCGCTGTGAACAATCACCAGAGATAATCGCCTTCCGCCCGCCAAAGAATAAATACGCTTTTGTCCGCTAAAGAACAATTCGTACATACTTTTTCTTATAACTGATCATTAACGTCCATCAACTGTAGAAAATGTACGGCACCTGCATGCAATCGTATTACATATTGTAGCTCAAATAAACTTCACGCAATCCAATGTGAATGTGTTCGTAGTTACTGAATATAATGCTGTTTGTCCTGGCCCTGCAGCAGAGTGAGATGGTAAATTCCAATGAATAACATGATGAGTAATATGTTTATACTACACAAATAGAAACTGAAATAACAGTGTTCAAAACTTAGGTAATTTGCCACTTTGCTCGAAATTTGAAAAATTGGTATTTTTTGACACGCTGTAGCGCCTTAGATACTGGGAGTAGAAAAAAATGGTAACAATCAAATTTGTAGAGAATTTTGTGCTCTTTAAAAAAGAAAATAGACGTCAAAGGGTTATGAGCATATTAAACTGAGATATTTTGAAAAAACTGAAAAAGTCGGAAATTTTCGAAGTTTTTTGACTGCAGAAAGTTTTCCCAAGAGAAATTTTGTTGGCAAAACTTGGTTTTCTAACCTTGCCAACAATATGAACGAGTTAAAAAAAAAAAATCTTCTACCCCACCTTTTGCACGGCACAGGCTTTTGACAGTTTCACTGGACTATATCTGCTCCTATAAGAAATTTTTCTGGCAGAGCCCAGTGCAATGCTGGCCGCTAGATTTGTCATGTATAAAAAAAAATAATAGGCGGTGCTCAGCAAAAGCAGGCAGAGAACGGCGAGCAGCGCTGCAGGCAGGATGCGGGCCGGCCTCCGCTGGACGGTCGATTAGCAGACGGCCGAGAGGGCTGCGGCGCACTTCCTCCACCCTGCAGCCGTGGCCGCAATTGGGCTATTAGGCGGGCAAGGTGTGAGACTTAGCAGCCATCGGGGCGCGCAGCCGCCGCCGCGTCCTTGAGAGTGCGAGGTCAACACAGCTCAGCTATCATCCGGACAAGGGCGGCCTCAACCAGACAGCCAAATAACTGCCGACACACCAATTCACACGTGTCGCTGACTGTCGTAACGGAGCTTACTCTCCGACGACGCAGTCGCCTCGTGAGAACGTTTCCGCACGAGGTTCACAACCGTTTTTTGCACTTGATTGGCGAACACGGGATATCGAGCCTTTGAAGTACTATTTCCCTTTCCGCGCTGATTGTGCTCACCTCAGTGAACTAGCCCAGTCTGTCTGCATACAAGTTTGACAGACATGTTGTTCTTAAACTGGGGGCCGGTAAAAGCCGCCAGCCCTCTGTAGTAGGACAAGCTCTCTGCATGACACAGTTATCACCATGAGGCGTGGAAAACGGGCGTCATGGCGTAACATTCCAGGTGGCAATAATCTGCATATATATAATCCGCAAGCCAAGTGGCGGAGCGTACTTTTTGTCCCACTGTCACTTCCCCATTTTCTGTTCCAGTCGCAGATGGGCCGCGGGACGAACGATTGTTGGTAAGCCTCCGTGCGAACTCAAATCTCTCTGATTTTATTTTCACGGTCTTTGCACGAGTTATACGTTGGAAGAAGCAATATGTTGTTTGACACACTTTCAGTTGTAACCACACCGTCATGGACAACGCCTCTCTTGCAGCGTCTGCCACTGAAGTTGTTTGATCATCTCCGAGACGCTTTCGTGCTTACTAAGTGAACCTGTAACGAAACGCTCTGCTCTTCTTTGGATCTTCTCTAGTTTTTATATCAATCCTATCTGATACGAATCCCATACTGACGAGCAGTACTCAAGTATTGGTCGAACGAGAGTTTTGTAAGCCATCTGCTTTGTTGACGGGCTACATTTCCTCGGTATTCTTCAAATGAATCTCAGTCGGGCATCGGCCTATCTTGTGATTTGTTTTATGTCCTCGTCCCGCTTCAAATCACTCCATGCGCATACTCCTAGGTATTTTACGGAAGTCACTGCTTCCACTGATTGTTCTGCAATCGTGTAATCATACAATAATGGGTGTTCCTATCCATGTACTCGCTATACGTTACATTTGTTTTTGTTGAGCAACTGCCACTCCCTGCACCAAGCGTGGATCCTCAGCATGTTTTCCTCCCTTTCGCTGCATTTTTCTACCATTACGACGTATTTGTGTAAAACAGCATCATCCGCGAAAAGTCCCATGGAACTTATGATGTCTAAGTAGCGGAAATTTTAAGCCGTTAAAGATAAAAATAACCGCCAAGGCTAAAGGTAAAGATAACCTCCAAAACCAGTTCATATGACTGATCAGCCTGAACATTATGACTACCGATCTATCATCGATATGAACCCGTCTAGGTGATACCAGCGTCAATTGGCGAGGACTGCCTGCAAGTCAGAGACACGCTTGGTGCATTTAATATCAGTGAGCGTCCTGTCTTCATTTTAAATAGTGAAGGTATGCGATCTATCTGAGTTTGACCGAGGGCAGATGATGTTGGCCCTGACGCTCGGCACGAGCATTTCGGAAACTGTACGACTTGTCGGGTATTGGAGGAGTGCTGTAGTGAGTGTCTTCAACACTTGAAGAAGCCTAGGTGAAACCACGTCCAGACGTCGTGGGGTGGCCACCCCTCATTACAGACATCGGAAGTTGTAGGGTGGGCAGACTGGTAAAACAGGACAGGCGGCGAACTGTGGCGAAACTAACATCAGACTTTAATGCTGGGCAGAGTACAAGTATGTCTGAACACCCAGTGCACCGAAAACAGGTAACGGTGGGCCGACGACCCATGGATGTGCTAATGTTAAGACCACGACATCGGGAACTACGACTGAAATGGGCTCGTGACCTTCAGCACTGGACGTTGGTGCAATGGCAGAGCGTTGCATGGTCTGATGAAGCCCGATACTTTCATCATCATGCCGATGGGAGGTCGCGAATCCGTCGTTTCCTAGGGGAACAGCTCCTTGCTACCTGTACCGGGAGACTGAGACAAGCTGGCTGCGGCTCCATTAGGTTCTGGGAAATATTCAGGTGGTTATCCGTGGATACAGTGAAGCTCGTGCAAGGTTCCATGACGGCTAAGGAGTATCGTACACTTGTTGCAGACCACGTACACCTCTTCATGACGGTCATGTTTCCCAACGGCAGCGGCATTTTTCGACAAGATAATGCGCCATGTCACAAGACCAAGAGTGTGATGGAGTGGTTCAAGGAACACAGTGGCGGGTTCCAATTAATGTGTAGTCCACCAGCTCGCCAGATGTGATCCTGGTCCAACAACATACTTGGAATGTGATTGAACGTGGCGTCAGAGCTCATTGCCCCCTTCCCGAAATTTACGGAAGCTGGGTGACTTGTGTGAGCAGATGTGGTGCCAACTCCCCCCCCCCCCCCCCCCCCAGCGATCTATCAAGACTACATTGCTCCCATGCCCCGACGCGTGGCCGCTGTTATCCGTGTCAAATGTGGGCATGTACCGGCTATTTGGTAGGTGTTCATAATGCTCTGACTGATCAGTAAGCATTATGTTTGATTTGCGGTACTTAGGTTTTCATAGATGTCAGCTGCCAGAGGACACAGTGGCAGCCATTGGGTAAACTCTTGCATACGTGACTTAAAGCGTTGACAGCATCTCCAAATATAGCGTTAATTTTAAGGCGCATATGATGCCTCCACAAATAATCGACATTTCGGATTTCGGAACTCGTAGAATGTCGTCCTGCAAAAAGTTATATAGGTTATAGCGCATCTTTCAAAGAATCAGCCATATGAGCAGCAAGGTGTTGAACATTGTGTATATAAAACACTGTATGTGAAACCTCGGTACTTCACAAGGAATCGCGGTGTAACTTTTGTGCACTATTGTGTGCCCTGTAATGGAACTTGTTTCTTCGCGTCTCTGTTAAAGAACACACTTGGTTTACCAGTGGCAACAAGTTCTTAGTTAAACTGACGTCATCGTTAAGCTGAATCTATACTACTTCACAACCTTTTTTAAGCACACTTTGTCATTGGGGCGTAGTTCCTTATTAAACTGTAATTTGTGGGGATGAAATTAGAGCTCATGCAGTATTCTCTGTTCAGATACCATTTTGTTTTTTGTAGGGCGCCAAACTTAGACGGACACCACTGGGCACGTGAAGTTAAGTTAGATGTCACACGTTAGCAACAACTTCCCGAGAATTTATGAGTTCAGTTCGTCTTGCCTTACATTAACACAATATGTGAACAAATACTCATAGCTTGTTCAGCGTTTTCTTGGCAGCGATCAATACGATCTGTGTGCGCGGGTGTGTTTGGATCTTATGGCCACTCAAATCGAGATCATCAGCGCCCTTACTCTTAGAAAAACAAACGAATGTGGAAACGAACTGTAAAATTGTTGCACACTCATGTGCTCGAAGCGACCACACAGTACTCCATGTCACGCGCGCTACAACAAATTAAAAAGAGGGAAAGTAGCTATAAATGAAATTAAAACACACAGAAAACAAAACACAGAGGAGCTGTAAGAATGTCACAAGGAAGTGTGACTGGCTGAGCACTTACAAAAAGCTGAGCAAGTCACCCCGTTAACAAATTAAAAACATCTCCCTAAAATCTTGTTAAAAATGGACAGTTCACAACACTTTAAAACTTGAACCACATTCGTATGAAGTTAATAGATTGTAGATCCGTCAGCAAATCCACCGCGGCCATCTGATCGGAAAATAAAACGCAGTCCAATAAAATGTGACGCACAGTGAAGCACCACCCACTGGAAGGTCCTCTCGTCGGAGTAAGAACCCATGCGTCATAGGGCTGTGGCCTATGCGAAGACGAGTAAGAAGTACCTCGTCCGTCGTCGTGGCTGGAAGGGAGTACGCCACGGCCGAGTTGTGGGCTTTGCGACACGAAGTTTGCTGTCCGTCACTTCCAGCCATCCGTCTTCCCATTGACGCATGACTTTGTACCTCAACGACGAGGTGATAGTATGCAGGGGGATGGTACACTGAATTATATGAGAACCACGACACGGCTCCTTGGCTGCTAGATCCGCCCTTTCATTCCCTGCACTACCCATGTACCCTGGCACCCAGTAGAAAGACATTTCCTTCCCCAGTCGTTGTAGTTGTAGGAAGACATCCTGAATATTCTGGGTTACTTTATCTGCTGGGTACAAACGTTGGAGAGAGAAGGGCACTGAGAGAATCGGAACAGTCAAGATATTTAGCACTGGAAGAACATCGCATCTGCTTCAGTGCCCACAAGATCGCGTATAATTCTGTGTCAAAGACAGTAAATTCTTGAGGCAGTCGGATCTTGAGGACACACTCTGGGAATATGACAGAGCAATCAACAGAGTCTTCTTGCTTAGACCCATCCGTATAAACAGCTACATAGTTGTGGTGTTCATATAAAATGCCAGAAAATATCTAATTAAAAACAGAAGCAGGAATGCAATCTGTACTGCTCTAATCTAAAATTACGCTAGGCCTCTCCAGTAACCAGGACGGCAGACGGTTAAAACCATGAATTTGGGGTTGTACTAGCTCCACTTGGAGTGACTCCAGCACATGCTGCACACGGATCCAGAATGGCATTGTGGCTCGAGGACGGTTGGAGAAAAGGCGTTCCGTAGGCGGACGAGCAACACTATGGTACGCGGGTGAAGTCAGAGCTGCAAGGAATTTACATGCCTGGCGTACCACGAGGAGTTGTGGAGTCGTGGTGGACAGCATCAATGATCTTCAAATAAGAAGACCCCACTGATCCATACACTGCGCATCCATAATCCAGCCGCGAACGCACGAAAGCCCTATACAGCTGTAGCAGACGTGCCCTGTCTGCTCCTCAAGACCTATGGCTAGGGCACTTCATGATGTTCAGTGCCTTGACGGTTCTGGTTTTCAGGTCTCTCTGGTGTGGAAACCACGACACTTTGGAGTCAAAAAAGAGGCCCAGGAAACCACACACACACACACACACACACACACACACACACACACACACACACACACACACACACACACACACACACTGATCTGCATAAAACTAAAAACCCCTCTTTGCAGCCCACTCCTCTAACCTGCAGAATGAAAGCTGCAACCGATGGCTCGCTGTTGTAGCACTGGAGGAGAAACAGAAAACTGTAAAATCATCCACAAATAAGGAGCGCTGCATAGGACTCCTTACCGTAAACGTGATACTGTTTATGGCTATGGCAAAGAGGGCAACATTTAAAACACTGCACTAAGGGACACCGTTCTCCTGCTCAAAACGATCTGACAGCGAGCCACCAACTCGGGCACTAGAACACCTCTTGACACAGAAAAGACCTTGTGAAGATAGGGAGGTGGCCACAAAAGCCCCATTGATGCAGTTGCTCGAGAATACAGTGTGTCCAAGTAGCATCGTATGCCTTACTGACGTCGAAGAATATGCCGATACAGTAATTCTTATGTAGGAAAGCCTGCTGAATAGCAGCTTCTAGCAGAGTCAGATTGCCAACATTGAACTGAAATATCCAGGACCACACTAAGAGCGGCTAAGGAGTTGCCTGGTCTCTAACAACAAGACGAGACGACGGTTGGCCATTCGCTCCAGGGTTTTTCCTACGCAGCTCGTTAAGGCGATACTCCGAAAACTACTCGGACATACTCGGTCCTTTCCTGGTTTGAGGAGAGGTATCAAAAGTGTCTCTCTCCACGAGTTGGGGAAGTTACCTGTCTGCCATATGAGATTAAAGCATCCGAGTAGGATTTCCTTTGGTGCCATTGGCAAACATCGAAGCATGCAGTACCGTATTTGGGTCGTGACCAGGTAGAGTATCGTGAGACTAAGACAGAACTGGTTCCAGCTCCCACGTGGAGAAAGGATAATTGTAAGTCCCAGAATTGTTTGATCTGAAGTTCAATTTTCCCCTCTCTAAAGTCACACGGTAGCAACGAAACGCTGGATCCTGGCTGGCATTGGCAATAGCTTTAGCAAATTTCTTGGCCAGCGTCTCAGCGATGTCTCCAGTGTTGTTTGGAGATACCCTTGTTTCAGTATTGCTGCTATTGGTAAACGACTGTGTTTACCGGAAATCCTTCGGATGGCTTCCCATACTTTTGTAGAAGAAGTGGAATGATTTGTGGAGTCTAGGAACGCTTGCCATGACTTTTACTTACCCTTCCTAATGACACGTCGAGCCTTTGCCGTCGGGAATTGAAAGATCTTGAGGTTGTCTGCTGTCGGTCAGCACTTAAAATGTCGAAGAGCTGCACGCCTGTTCTGGATTGCTGAATGGTACTCATCTGTCCACCATGGAACGTCTCGCCTCCTAAGAAGGCTTGGGAATGGGTAAGTCAGCAGCATGATGGATCACTCGTGTGATGTGGTCCACCCATCCTTGGATGCTGTTGCGATGTTCAAACACTGGTAGTTGGCTCAACAGCGTCCAGTTAGTCCTGTTGACCATACGTTTTGGTGACTTCAGATAGTGTTCCGTCCAGCAAGTGAATGTAAAGCGGGAAGTAGTCACTGGAATGAAGGTCATCAATGACTTCCCACTGAACAGTCTGCAAGGACTGGAGAGCAGAAGAGGTCAATTGTCGAGAATGACCCAGTTGCAGCACAGAAATGAGTGGGAGTACCAGTGTTAGGGCGCACAGCTCTTGGGATGTCATGAGGCCCTCCAAAACCCGACCCCGAGGGCAAGTAGACGTCGAGCCCCACAAGACACAGTGAGCATTGAAGTCTCCCAGGAGGAGAAATGGGCAAGGTAGTTGTTGCAGAAGATCTGTGAGAGCCTCAAAGTCTACTGCATCAGAACGAGGTAAATAAGCGAGCAAACTGTGATCCTCTGACACGAGTGGATTTCAACTGCAACTGCTTGCAAATCAGTAGCCAGGGGAAGAGCAGAAGAGTGGTATACGTAATTTAAAAACACAGCAACGCCTCCCTTGGCCCTTTCCTCTGTCAAGTCATCCTTGTGACAGACTGTATAGCCCTGTAGGAGAGGGGCGTCAAACACTTTAAAATGCGTTTGCTGCAAACAGATACACGCTGAGTGTTCCTGTGCTAGGAGCTTCATTCCTCCACATGGGTCGTGAACCCATTAACATTCCACTTAAAGATGGGAGCCATTTATCACGGGGGTTGCACTTTCACCCTTTCTTTTCGCCTGAGAGGGAGCCTACTGTATGAGGCGGATGAGCTTCGCGGCGAGATGGTTGTCCCAATCCGACATCGAGTTCCATTGGCTCTGACGAAGAATCAAGAGATACATCAGAGAGGACAAGTTAGACATCATCGGACACTTGACTTCGTGTCTCTTTTATAGGTTGACGCTATGTCTTGCACTTTTTGCCATTTGTGAGCTTTGGAGCCACAACCATGGTTGCAGTAGCAGCAGCATCTCTGGATGGTGGCCAGGCTGAACCTTCGTAGGGGCGGGGAGCTCCGCAACAGCGGCAACCACAGCCTTGTCTGGAGTCTTGGGTGGAGGTATGGGCTTCGAAATAACTGAGGCAGAACAAGTGCACTGGCAGACTCAGGTATTAGTGCTGACACTGGCAATCTCCGTTTCTGTAGCAGCATCGGTTCTAGGGACTGACTGTTTAATGACAGGCAAAGGAGGTAGCGATCGTCGGGGGTTGCATGGCCTTATAGATCTTCCTGTGCTAGGAGCTTCATTCCTCCACATGGGTCGTGAACCCATTAACATTCCACTTAAAGATGGGAGCCATTCAAGGTGTTGTGCAGTTGAGTTTCAATGTCATACTCCCCGAGGCATTGAGATCAGTACGATCTCAGGTGCAAAATTGACCATATACGTATAATGCAATAACTATCATTCGTCTCGGTATTGTTTCCCATAGAAAATAATAATAATGTATAGTTTCCAGCACTATAGGGTCTACTTGGAACACAGACCTCCTCTTTTTATCTCTGTCAGTACTCTGACCCAGTTTTTTACTCTCTTCCGAATGTTTTTGTCCATTCTTTTTAGCCATGTGTCTCTTGGACATTCCCTTGGTCTTTTGACCTCCATCTTGATGACGTGCATTTTCATGTGATCCTCGTCTCATCCATTCTCTTCACCTGCCCATACAGTTTCAATCTTTTTTCTGCGGACTTCATTATATGGGTTCCTCTGTCGCCTGAAAACTGTCACATTTCTTTTTTTCCTTTTCCTTCACGATTCAGGTTTTTTCAGCTTGCAACAAAATTGGCGAATAATGCGTTTGGTATATCACCTTACTTTTCTTGGGGATATCTTTGTTCCAAATCGTTACTCTCAAATTTCTCGTAAGACTATCAGTCTGCCTTGAACGGTTACTTATATCTTTGTAACTCCTCCTGTTATGAAGTGGTGTACGTCGCATTATTTGAAAAAAGGGCACCAGAACAGGTCACAGAAAGTACGAATTTAATGCACAGAACCAAGTCCAAGCATAGCATTCGGTACACTGCAAGCGAGAATCCGGCCGAAACATTAATTCGCAACGAGTCTATGGGATTGGCTAGAATCTTGGTCGGTGAAACGGTCGGAGCGTATGCCTGGTGCACCACACTCGGTACAAGTGAACACAGTTAGGCGCCATCGGTAGTGCAATCTGAAAACCCTTGTGCTCTGAGTCGCTATTGCTGTCGTTGATGGATACACCTTATTCCATTTTCCTGTATTTTGCTCTGCATGTACTTGAAAGTATTACACGGTTCTCAGCTGCTCACCACCCAGTGTCATATTTACTATTATAGGTCTATCCCTCTTTCTTCTTGTAACCACCAACTCATACGCCATTCCTTTAAATTTTGGGCCATACCCTTCCCTTCAAACATCTAATTGCTTCTGTACTTCCTTCGTGTTGTTCCCTCAAACCAACAAATTACCAACAAATAGCATGCTGTCATCCCATCTCATATCTCCCTTGCAACTATTGCCAGTATATCATCCATCACCACTGTGAAAAGTAACAGAGATAACTTCCTTGTTTCAGACAGCTTATTTGTCCTATCCTTGCTGTTCTCTATCAGAAAAATTACTTTTCTCCGATACACTTTCTTTTTTTCCTCAAGTACAGTCTGCTTCTCTACCCCATTATTTCTTAGTGCATGTTAGACTGTACTTCTGAATACAGTTTTGTATGCTTTCTCTGACTCCTAAAAAACCATCAGCAGATCTCCCCCATTCTCATAGTGGTGTTTTGGTAGTTGCCTCGCTGCCAGTACGAGATGTACTGTGGACCTTCGTGGCCTGAAGACATATGGTTGTTGTTGCAACTCATTTTCCACTGTTCTCCTTATTCGTCTCTCCAAAATCTTCTCATCAATTTTTATTCAATGGCAGGTAAGGTTAATACCCCTGTAGATCTTAACAATCTGTCGGTTTCCGATTGTCTTCTGGATTTCCCATATCCTCTCATACACCTCTCACAAATCTATACAGTCACTGTGTCCCCACCTCCTCTGCTGCCCTGATCATTCCCACACTTTGTTTATGCGATCCTGGTGGTTTTCTGCGTTTAAGCTTCTTTAGTACCTCCTTCAAATCCACCGACAATTAAACGTTTTTCACTTCTAGTTTACCCATTATCTCTGGGTCTCATATCTTCTTCCACAGCCATTTCTGGATTCAGCACATGAAAATATGTCCTCCACAGCTTTTGAGATCATCTTCCCTCTCTAACTCCTACCCACCTTTATCAACCACTTTTACGTTCTTTGCCCTTCCTCATCTCCTACGATCATTTCTTATAGTATTTTCTGTTTTCGCTACTACCTTGTTTCATCACCATGGTCCATTTTTCCAACCACTTACTCTCTTCCTCTACAACAGTGGTTCCCAACATGGGGGTAAATTAAATTTTGTAAGGGGTAAAAACTAAGCGATGCAATTCTGTTTCGTAAAAGAATACATTTTCCATTGTAGGTTGTATTAAACTCGTGCTGTTAGCTAATTTCTGCAGTGAGCCATTATCAAGCGCGTTTGCCGCCGTGTATTGTATATCGTGTACATCACAGATGGAGCACGATACGTAGTACATGACATAGCAAATGTGCTTGATAATTGTTCACGGACGAAATTAGCTAAGAGCACGATTTTAATAAACCACAGTGCAGCCTACAACGGACAATGTATTCTTTTGTGAAACACTTTAGTGATTTTGGATCCCCACGGAAGTAGAAAAATGATTCTGCTTCAGTCACTGAACTAAATTATTTTCAAAAGATCATTACTGTTATCACGATTTTATAAGACTAATATTGATTATATATCCCTCTGCGGGTCCAGGGGTAAGAATAGGCCTGAGGTATTCCTGCCTGTCGTAAGAGGCGACTAAAAGGAGTCTCACACAATTCGGCATTTATATGTTGGTACCCTCTCGGGTTTGACCTCCATGTTTTCCAAATTTCTGTTGCTAGTGCGTGCCATTTGGGGAAGGACACCTAATGTGGTGTTTTTTGTTTGTCCATCATGCGCCAAGATCTTGAATGCTACTTATTGTCACGTAGCGGGCTTTGCACCCAACATCTTATGGGTTGCCTACTTCTCATCTCCTGCTCCGTACCATCCTTCGCGCCAACAACAATTCTGCACCATTTCGGCACCCACAATCCAGCGCGGTAGCCAGTCTATCGTGGTGGGGTTGTCATGTACCCTGTTGGTGGTAGTCCCCTGACCACACAGGGATCACACTGCTGGTACCAGAACTGAGACCTCCCCGCGTGTGCCAAGGAGTAAGTGCCCATTCTTCTGGGGCACCAGGACTCTTGGCAATGGTCCTTGCTGAGAATGGGTGGCGCCCGTGGGGAGAGCCCCTGGTCGTAGTGGGTGGCATCAGGGTGGATGACCTGTAATGAAATGGGTTAAATCGAATCAAACTGGTGGTCGCTCGACCCCAGCAGTCTCAAAGCATGTTAGGAATGATTTCAATGCTGCGACCTATGATTCCCGATCTTTCCCCTCCCTGGCTACACCTTGGGAGGACTGTCCATTGTGACCTTCTTTTGCAGTCGGATGAAGAATATGCGCCAACTTGGAGCAGTGGGGTGTCCACTTCATCCAGCATGTGCATAGAGGAACCAAAGATACAGGGTTGCTGCCAGTGCCTTCATCTTGGCTTTTGAGGGTGACTCGTTACCTGAAAAGTTCAAGGTGATGTTTTACCATTGCGACGCGAAACCTTACGTCCCTCCTCCAATGAAGTGCTTCAAGTGCTGGAGGTTTGGCCACATGTCATCTCGCTGTACCTCCGGCGCCATCTGCAGGGACTGCGGTCATCCTCTGCACCCGGGCACTCTGTGTGTGCATCCTCCCACTTGTGTCAACTGTGGGAAGCACCACTCCCCCTGCTCACCTGACTGCCCTGTTCTCCATAAGGAGCGGCGAATAATGGAAATCAAAACCCCGGACAGGCTCACCTATCAAGATGCAAAGAGGAAATACGAACGCCTTCATCCTGTTCCAATGTTTACATCATATGCTGTGACTGCGACTTCGTTGCCCCCTTGGCGACGGCTGTCCCTGCGTTTGTTAAATCTCCAGTGGGCCCTCAGGACCACCCCAACTCTTCCCCTGTGTCCCCCCCTCCCCCCCCCTTGTCCGTGAAGGGGGACACTGCTCCTTCCGGTGCTGCCACAGTACCTCCTTTGGGAGATCAACCCCTCAAACTGACAGGGCTATCCTCCGGTTTCTCTCGTACAGAAAGGGTCCCTTGGACGACCTTCTCAGGCACCTTCCAGCGCGACAGCTGACGTCAGTCTGTGGCTCAAGGAGCCACGAGCAGCAGATCCAAGAGTTTCCTGCTCTTCATCTGTCCCTGACGCTCCTTCTGTGACTCCCTCCCAGGTTGCTTCTAAGGAGCAGCTAGGGGACGAGGAGGAGGAGGAGAAGAAGAAGAAGAAGAAGGAAAAGCAGGGTAAGAGGGAAGAGGTTCCAGTTGCCTCTGTGCCACCTGTCCTTACCAGCTCTGTGTGTAAGGACCATTTGCTGATTTTGGTGTCCCCCCCCCCCCCCCCCCCCGACGACCTCAATCTCGCCTCTACCTTGGACGCAATGGTCCAGGCTATCCTTTGGTGGTGGTAGATGACCCAGCAGCATAATCTGCCTCCTCAGTCCCTTCACACCTTTTTCAACTGTGGACGATGTCATTCTTCAGTGGAATTGCAGCGGTTTTTTCCACCACCTTGCTGAGCTCCAACAACTTATCAGCCTTCACCCTTTCTTCTGCATTGCTCTCCAGGAAACTTGGTTTCCAGCGTTGCGAACCCCCACCCTCTGTGGCTATCGGGGTTATTATAAGAATTGGGCAGCTTATGAGAGGGTATCTGGTGGAGTCTGCGTCTGCATCCTTAACTCTCTTTACAGTGAGTGGGTCCCGCTTCAAACACCTTTAGAGGCGGTCGCCGTTCGGGTGTGGATGCCTCAGGCTGTTACTGTCTGCAGTCTCTAACTTCCACCGGATGGTGATGTCCTGCAGCATGGATTGGCTGTGCTGATCGCCCAACTGCCGCCACCTTTTCTGTTACTGTGTGACTTTAACGCCCATAACCCTTTGTGGGGTGGATTGGTGGCAACAGGCTGACACACTGTCGTTGAGCAAGTGTTGGCACAGCTCGACCTTTCTCTTTTAAAAAATGGTGCCTCCACACATTTCAGTGTGTGGCGCACGGCACGCACTGAGCCATCGACCTTTCGGCTTGCAGCCCTGGCCTTCTACCGTTTGTCCAATGGAGTGTGCATGACGACTTGTGTGGTAGTGACCACTTTTCGGTCTTTCTGTCACTGCCACAACATCACTCTCGTGGGGGCCCCCTTGATGGGCTTTGAATAAGGCTGACTGGGACCCATTCGCCTCCATTGCCACTATTGAGCCGCTTTCTCATGACACCATTGATGTGGTGGTTCATACGACAACCACCGGCATCATTTATGCAGCAGAATATGCAATTCCCTGTTCTTCCAGGTGCCCTCGGCAGAAGACTGTGCCTTGGTGGTCACTGGAGATTGCTGAGGCGATTAGTGATCGCAGGCGGGCCCTCCAACGTCATAAGTGGCACCTATCACTGGAACACCACCTTACACTTTAAGGGGGTCCGTGCCCGAGCCCGACACCTTATTTGCCGACAGAAGCAGGAGTGCTGGGAAAGGTATGTCTCCATCATTGGCATCTGTACCTCTCCATCGCAGGTTTGGGCCAAAATTAGGGGACTCTATGGATATCAGACCCCCATCAGCGTACCTGGGCTATCCCTAAATGGATTGCAGAACTCTTAGCACAGCATTATGCTCAGAGTTCTGCTTCTACGAATTATCCGCGGGCCTTCCACTCCCTGAAAGAGCAGATGGAACATCGGAGCCTTTCATTCCATACGTGACACCCTGAATTGTACAATGCTCCATTCAATGAGTGAGAATTCCAAAGTGCCTTACCTATTGCCCTGATATGGCTCCAAGGCTGGATCGCATCCACTATCAGATGCTCAAACACCTGTCAGTGGACTGCCAGCGACATCTCCTAGACCTTTTCAACCGTATCTGGGTTGAGGGTGAGTTCCCATCTCAGTGGCGGGAAATCATCGTCCTACCGGTGTTGAAACCTGGCAAGAACCCCCTGGAGGTGGACAGCTACCGCCCCATTAGCCTCACCTTCTGGCTCCATCTCAGGGAAGGTTCCGAAGGGCCACTCTGCCACCGATAGTCTGATCTGTCTGGAGTCTGCCATCTGGACAGCCTTTGCCCGCTGTCAGCATCTGGGTGCTGTCTTTTTTGACATGCGGAAGGGATACGATACAACATAGCGACATCACATCCTCACCACACTTCGTGGATGGGGTCTTAGGGGCCCGCTTCCGATTTTTATTCAAATTTTCTGTAGCTTCGTTTCTTCCGCATGCAAGTTGGTCCCTCCTATAGTTCCTCCCGAGTCCAGGAGAATGGGGTCCCGCAAGGCTATGTCTTGAGTGTCTGCCTCTTTTTAGTTGCTATCAATGGGCTAGCAGCAGTTGTGGGAACGTCCGTATCAGCTTCTTTGTTGGCTGATGACTTTTGCCTGTACTATAGCTCCACTGGCATTGTGGTTTCTGAACGGCAACTACAGGGCGCTATGCACGGGGAGCAGTCTTGGGCCGCTACACACGGCTTCCAGTTTTCGGCCGCCAAGACTTGCGTTATGCATTTCTGCCGGCATCGCACTGTTCACCCTGAGCCGCAGCCTTGCCATGGTGGAGACGTATCGGTTTTTGGGCTTGCTTTTTGATACCGGGTTGACTTGGCTCCCTCATATTCGGCAGCTTAAACAAACGTGCTATCGCCATCTTAACTCTCTTCGTTGCCTGAGTCACACCAGCTGGTGTGCCGATCGTTCTACCCTTCTACAACTGTATCAGGCGTTGATTCAGTCCCGTCTCGATTATGGGAACCTGGCTTATGGTTCGGCATCGCCTTCCGCATTGCGGTTGCTTGACCCCATACTTTACCGAGGGATTTGAGTTGCAAATGGAGCTTTCTGCACAAGCCCTGTAAAGAGCATACTTGTGGACGCTGGTGTCCCTCCGTTGTGGATCCGGCGCCAACTACTACTGGTCGCTTGTGCTGCACATGTTTGTAAATTTCCTGGGCATCCAAATTACCGTCACCTGTTACCAAACTCGGTCGTCCATCTTCTCGAACGGCGGCCTCAATCAGGGTGTCCGATTGCGGTTCGCATCCGGTCTCTTCTCTCTGTACTTGAGTTTTTCCCTCTCCCACCTCTTTTCTGGGCCCATATGCGTTATCCCCGTGGTGTGTGCCCCTCCCATGCCTTCAGCTGGATTTAGCACATGGCCCAAAAGACTCAGTCCCTCCTGAGGCCCTCCGGCGACGCTTTCTTTCCATCCTTGCCGCGTTTCCCGGCTCTGCTGTAGTCTATACCGACGGTTCGATGGTTGCTGGTCGAATTGGTTATGCCTTTACTCTTGGGGAACAATCTGAACAACGCTCATTGCTGGATGGCTGCAGTGTTTTCACTGCAAAGCTTGTAGCCATCTCTCGCGCTCTGGAGTATATCCGCTCCTGCTCAGGTGAGTCCTTCGTAATCTGAAGTGACTCCCTGAGCGGTTTAGGCGCTATCGACCAGTGTTTTCCTCGTTCTCGTCTGGTGATGGCTATCCAGAAGTCCATCCATACTCTTGCCCGTTGCGGCCGCTCCGCAGTTTTTGTGTGGACCCCTGGTCATGTCGGCATCTCGTGTAATGAGCGTGTTGACACGCTGGCCAAACGGGCTATCAGTGCACCGGTCCTGGAGATTGGCCTTCCGCAATGTGATCTCCTGTCAGTATTGCGGCAAAAAGTCCTTAGTACTTGGGGTGATGAATGGCGCACCCTGCCTTCCCCCAACAAACTTGGGATCATCAAGGAGGCTACAGGTGTGTGCCGCTCCTCCTTGCTAGCCTCCCGCAAGGACTCTGTTGTTCTCTGCCGGCTACGCATTGGCCTCATCTGGCTGACGCACGGTCATTTATTGCGCCGCGAGAACTCAACTCTATGTCGCTGTGTATCAGCGTCGACAGTGGTCCACATCTTGTTGGCCTGTCCACTTTTAACTACGCTCAGGCAGACTTTTGCGCTGCCTGATACGCTCTCTGCCCTTTTAACGGATGACGCTGCAATGGCAGGCTTAGTTTTGAGTTTTATTCGAGCTGGGGGCTTTTATCGCTCGATCTGAGGGTTTGTCTCCTTTTTTGTGTTGAGTCTGGCCTTTGGCCTACGGTTTTAGATTGGGGTTTTTAGTGTGTCTCTTGGTGGTTGGCTTTTCCTTTTTTTGTTTCCATGGTCGGCCAACCACTTTACACTCTGTGTGCTTTTCATTCCTCTTTTCTGCTCTTTGTCTATGTCTTTCTTGTTCTGTGTCGTCCCTTTCCGTCTCTGTTGCTTGTTTTTCTTCCTTGTGGGTGTTTCATGTTCGTGGAAGAAGGGACCGATGGCCTTTGTAGTCTGGCCCCTTCAACCCTGCAAACCAACCAACCAATATTGATTATATAAGTTATAAATAATTACTTTTTCTCAATTAGTAGTACTGGACAATTGCTAAATCTCACAGAGTTTATAGAAGATGGCTTTGAAGCTCGGAAGGTAGCGGAAGTGACATTTGTAGACTTATCAGCGGTGTATGATACGGTCAGTCACCAGCTACTGCTAGTCAAGGTCTACAATCTGACCAAAGATTTAGGTCTAACCAGACTCATCGCCTCCCTTCTGCAGAATCGCAGCTTCTTCGTCGAATTTCAAGGACAGCGTAGTCGATTAAGACTTTCGAAGAATTGCCTCCTGCAAGGAAGTGTTTTGGCTCCAATTCTGTTTAATATATACACGAACGACCAACCTATAGCTCCAAACACCAGGAGCTTCTTATATGCTGACGATCTCACTCTAGCCACCCAGAGCACAGATTTTGAGTCAGTGGAGAACAACCTCACAAATGCCCTTGAAGATCTATCCAGATACTACAGCACAAACCAGCTTAAACCAAACCCCTCGAAGACCCAAGTGTGTGCTTTTCATTTGAGAAACAAGGAAACCACTCTCAAGTTGAAAATAGTATGGTCGGGGGTCGAACTGGGACACTACAAGACTCCTAAATACCTACGGCTGACACTTGACAGGTCTCCCACTTTCAAAAAGCACTGCATGAAAAGCAAGTCGAAATTTCCACCAGGAACAATCTCCTAAGGAAACTGGCCATATCACAGTGGGGTAGTCAACCTGAAACAATCCGAACATCTGCAATGACACTATGCTATTCTGCGGCGGAGTTTGCCTGTTCTATTTGGTATCATTCAACTCATGCCAAAAAGGTGGTTGTAGCTCTCAACGAAACCTGCAGAATTATAACAGGTTGCTTGAAATCCACTCCAGTCGAATGGCTTTACTACCTCGCAAGAATAACACTACCACTTGTTCGAAGAGAGATAACTGCGAGCCGGCCGGAGTGGCCGAGCGGTTCTAGGCGCTACAGTCTGGAACCGCACGTCCGCTACGGTCGCAGATTCGAATCCTGCCTCGGGCATGGATGTGTGTGATGTCCTTAGGTTAGTTAGGTTTAAGTAGTTCTAAGTTCTAGGGGACTGATGACCTCAGAAGCTAAGTCCCTTAGTGCTCAGAGCCATTTGAACCATTTTTGATCACTGCGAACAAGGAAAGAAAGGCAGTGGAACAGGAAATTACCCATCCTCTTTATGGGCATGAACCGCATTCGCAACGACTGAAGTCAAGGAAGAGTTTCCTAGGACATCAAAGGAACTTAGAACCATTGCTAAAAAGCTAGTTACAACTATGGAGGGCTGCGACCTACCTGGTTGGAAAAGAGTTGTTGAAGCTTTATCTCCAGGCCGTGATGGGGAATGGACAACTTGGAAGTCCCTGAATAGACTGAGATCCGGAGTTGGAAGATGGAAAGTTAACTTGGCAAGATGGGGATGCACTGATCCAAATGATATTCGGTGTGAGTGTTGTGAAGAACAGACAGTTCGGCACATGTTTCGGTGTCGATTGTGCCCATTCTCTTGTACAGAAGATGATCTTCAACAAGCAACAGAAAATGCACTGGAAGTGACCAAGTGTTGGGCAAAATTAATTTAATCATAACCATGTAAAATGTATGTACATGTACCTATATGTTTCTGACACAAGAATAATAAAAAGAAGTATTAATACAGTTGCGGTTACAGGTTCCTCACTTAGTCCATTCACTACTGCTTTGTCGCGTACATCGCTGATGATAAAAGTGAGACATATACGTAACAAACTTCCTGGCAGATTAAAACTGTGTGCCCGACCGAGACTCGAACTCGGGACCTATTGCCTTTCGCGGGCAAGTGCTCTACCATCTGAGCTACCGAAGCACGACTCACGCCCGGTACTCACAGCTTTACTTCTGCCAGTACCTCGTCTCCTACCTTCCAAACTTTACAGAAGCTCTCCTGCGAACCTTGCAGAACTAGCACTCCTGAAAGAAAGGATACTGCGGAGACATGGCTTAGCCACAGCCTGGGGGATGTTTCCAGAATGAGATTTTCACTCTGCAGCGGAGCTTCTGTAAAGTTTGGAAGGTAGGAGACGAGGTACTGGCAGAAGTAAGGCTGTGAGTACCGGGCGTGAGTCGTGCTTCGGTAGCTCAGATAGTAGAGCACTTGCCCGCGAAAGGCAATGGTCCCGAGTTCGAGTCTCGGTCGGGCACACAGTTTTAATCTGCCAGGAAGTTTCATATCAGCGCACTCTCCGCTGCAGAGTGAAAATCTCATTCTATATACGTAACAGTTACTAAATATTTCAAGAAAATGTCTTCTCCAAATTATAGATAGTAACTGCAGTAGTCCAGAAATTGCTTCATTGCTCGTTTTCGAGACAGATAAATGAATTAATTGGCAGCACGACACAGCAGTAACTACATAAGGGTTGCTATAATGCTGTGCACGTATTATTATTATTATTACTGTACTGTAAATATTACTGGCTGTGGTCAGACACAAAGCATTAACAGCCTGAAGTCTTCCAACTTCTGCCAGCTCATAAGTAAGGAGTGCAGCAATCAAGTGATTTACGAACAATGGGTATAGTGCACACATTTAAACTTTGTTGATTTTAAATGCGGTTGCATTGTACAGGTCAGGCAAGTGCCGCAATGGAGAGGAGTAAAGCACGGGAGTTGTGTTTGTAACAAGTGTCTACTCTCACTGTGGACAATTAGTTGTGCGTGGCCCACTTGCGATACGCCATGAATTTCTTCGTCAATTATTCTAACACACACACAAACTAAATATCATTCATCTTTCATGATTTTAAAAATAAAAGTGCGAAGAAAAGTCTTCTATTTCACAGTTTAAGTTAGGTGCTAAAGGAGTTGATAATGAGATGGAACCGAGCGAGGTGGCGCAGTGGTTAGACACTGGACTCGCATTCGGGAGGACGACGGTTCAATCCCTTGTCCGGCCATCCTGATTTAGGTTTTCCGTGATTTCCCTAAATCGCTCCAGGCAAATGCCGGGATGGTTCCTTTCAAAGGGCACGGCCGACTTCCTTCCCCGTCCTTTCCTAATCCGATGAGACCGATGACCTCGCTGTCTGGTCTCCTTCCTCAAAAACCAACCAACTAACCAATGCGATGGGGAGGGGGGGGGGCGCAACAGATTACAGGGGGGGAGAGGGGGGTTATAGCTAATGTCTAATTGCACTCAGGGGTAATGGTCTAAGAAAGGTTCGGAACCACTGCTGTACAACCACTTTTTGTGCCTCGCACTTTATGCCTTATCTGCTTCTGGTGTCCTTTGTTATGCTCTAAGTACCATTCTTCTTTAAAGATGCCTCTTTAAATTCAGAATTCACAAAGTAATACATTTTCTAAAATACCATTTTTACGGTATTGTGGAACGTAGATCGGAGTTCTGACTCCGTCGGCGCCTCTAGACCTGAAATTCCGTCACGGGGTGGCACCGAGCTGTCGTCCTGCCTTCAGCCTGGGAGGCAGGCAACCATCATTGCATGTCGGGCAGCAGAGGTGGCCGGCGCTCCAGGGGCCCGTAGCAGACAGGATGGCACTTGTTATGTAGGAGGCTGCGAGACGGCCCGCACGTCGCGTTTTCATGGGCATTCGCCGTCGTTAAGTCGCCTCGAGGTCGCGGACAGCCGTTACTCGCCATGTGGCTTTATATCGCCTCACGTCGTATGTGCCTGCCGGGAATTGCAGCCACTTCCGCTTACACTGTGTACCGTGCTGTGTAGGTGTTCAGTCTCACTGTGACCGTACTCTTTAACTGCATCGTTTGTGTTAACAGTTAAGTTACCCGCTCCCTAAAGTCTTTAAACAACTGATAAATGACAGAATAGTTCTGTTTACTCTGCATGCCATACGATACATTTTTTAAACATGAGAACTATTGTGGTGGTGGAAGATTTGAAGATGGTTGTTAAATAAACGAAACCAAATGGATCAAATGGCTCTGAGCACTATGCGACTTAACTTCTGAGGTCATCAGTCGCCTAGAACTTATAACTAATTAAACCTAACTAACCTAAGGACATCACACACATCCATGCCCAAGGGTGGATTCGAACCTGCGACCGTAGCGGTCGCTCGGCTCCAGACTGTAGCGCCTAGAACCGCGCGGCCACTCCGGCCGGCTAAACGAAACCGTTAGACGCAGAAACTTTTGTTTTGCTTATGATTGTGAGAGATAATAAACATACTGTTAAAAACAATGGATCATCACGGTTTTCTCCTTGTTTCAATGTCTATTTGTGTGTAATGCTCTTCCTCATTTCTGTCCTGATTCTAGCATGCTCGTCCATTAGATAAGCTGGTGCCATTCACTTATGTCCATACATACCTGCTTTTTTTCGTACAATCTGTTTCGCTGTCTTTGTTTCTTAACACGTGCCAAATTAAGTGTAGGGTTTGACTGTGTGTTGGTATAAAGATTTGTAAATTTTAATTTTTTTTCCTTTTCTGTCTTTTTTTTCCAAATGTAACTAATGTGACCGAATACGAAAATGATTCTTTAGCGTATTGAAACTTATTGTTAGCAATTCATTTTTTGCTATACTAGTCTTCAGTTTTTGTTAGACATTGCCCAGTCTATCTTCTGTAGACGAGAACATGGAGAAATAAATAGGAAAGTAACGTAAACTGAGCAGCTTTAGCAGAAAAGTCCATTCGTTAATGTGTTTGTAGAGAAAGTTGAAAGCTCTGCTTTCGCTTGTCATTGGGCGAACGTTGAATGAAATTCACAAGTTCTTAATACATGGTTAGATTAGCATTTTTGTAAATAAAAAGTTGTGTATCCTACTGTAGTAATGTTCTCCACTACGAACACTTATACGCTATCATGTTGTAAAACGTGTGAATATTTGTCTGTGAAGCTTTACATTAAAAGAACACAATCTCTTTACACTTATTGAACTACATTGTCTCCCACCTTTTCTTTCTGTTTCTTTGTTTACTTATTTTCGACTAGTACAGATAATGTGTCTGAAATCGTGAATTTGTCGATTTTTGACAAACCTCGATATGGCGGTCTATTTATCCCTAGGAAAAAGAGCTTTTTCGGATAGTTGGACGATTCGTAAGTTGGTATTGGCATCTCCGCTTTAAATTATGTATAAAATCTTCTGATACCGACAAGATGATAGCACAATTGTTACAGTTTATTGCATGCAAAACAAACTTTTCATATGATGTCCTTCTTTACAATGCTGCTGCATAGCTGTATAACGAGCGTTTTTGTGTTTTTTCTAATTGTGATAGTAGCCTATACTAAACATATTCAGTCAGACAAAAACTCAGGAAAACTTACACAACTGAGTTTGTCTGAGACAATAATCGATAAGCTGATCGCGAATTACGAGATACGTCATACCACTGACGTGGATTTGAGTACGACTGAATATAGTGCCAAATCGATCTTGAATCCCTCATTGGAATGTGACATAAGCATTACAGCTGTGATTCCGAAAATTGAAATAATTTACGTTTCCGTTAAAGAAATGCCAAGCTTACGAGCAGTGATCGACTGTTGTCTATTAAACAAGTACGCTACGCCGCCGAAAATATCGCCTGCAGCAACTTCTTAATGAACGCAATATGTCTCGATTGAACGGTTAGACAGAGCATCTCGTGTTACGTATCTGTTGACGAGTTTGCCAAAAACCTAAAAGACTGGGGGGATTCCCCTTCTGTTCCTGCACTTTCCAGATTACTCTGCAGTGCTCAGCAGCCGCTCTTCGCGTCAGCACTTCAGTGTTGCGTATCAAGCACATCACTGCGACCAGCCTTTAATCTTCTCTGAAAGCCCTTTGTACCCCATCGTGACATACTACTCAGTCAATATGCGAGATGCGTGGTGCGTGGGCGTTGCTGAATCGGTTGACAAGGACTATAACAGCCCCCTTCACTCCCAATATTGATACTGAATTAAAGGTTTTCCACGAAAGTCCACATGCCTTGCCACAGTGTCATTAGTGCTATAGTTTGTTACCAGTTATTGTATGCCGAAGCCATGATTTACGATACAAAATCCATCTGATGCATTATTCTATGAAGTAACTCGCCAACGGTGTCACATAGCAGGCGTTCTGAGACATCTTCGTGTGGATAGTCAACGGTATAGCTTTTGAAAATCTGACATTGCTTCCTGTCTTAGCGGTTCCATCCCTTTCCCATCTCGCCAATCATTTGTGTGTGTACTCACGCCAGCGTCGCCATTTATAATCTTCCCAACTTGCTCTGCGTGTCACGGTAAATCCGCGATAAAGGAGTACCTTAAGCATTTGCTTACCTGGATAAGTTGTAAACTTACCCCTCTCTTATGAGCTATGCAAATAAATGTGATCGTGTTAATTTGGTCGGACCAGAAAATTAAGGCAGTCATTTCTTAAATAATAACTGATAAGCGGGTAAAACGTATAGCAAATTATTCTTAAAAATAACTTACACCATTTCCTTCTTCTTCTTACGTATATTTTGAATGATTGTTATGAAGTACGCAAGTAACACGCAACAACGAAACGAAAAGTAAGTCACCCGCTAATAAAATATGACTTGGCAACACAACTGACCAAGCTGTCGTCTTTTGTGAGAAACACGCGACCGTTCTATGTCGTGGCTATACTGGAGTACAGAGGGCGTATACTCTAAAGCCACAAAGCAACGCCTAGAGACGTTGTTACCGTCGGTTTATTCTTTGACAAATATAAAAAAAATCGCTTAACTTTCCTTGAGATTTTCTATAGTGACATGACCCTATTTAATAATAAGTTATATAAAATTACATAGGTTGTTAAATACCGTTTTTACAAAATGTATAACAAATACTAAAAATTGAAATAAGTTGCATTAAAAAGTATTTTTTTTTAAATTTCTTGATGGTGACTAGTTTCGGATACCTGTAATTATTTTCAGACCAACCTAACGAAGAAAATTACAGTTACATGACAATTTTATACAAACGAGGCACATATTTGAAATACAATTATAGTACACTAATATACATGTAAGGTATACAAGTTTGTCACGCTTTAGTTCTACAGATTACCTTACTAATTCCATATCGTACCATAAGGGTGACAAATACAGGTGATAGCCCCTGTGCAAAAAGTGCCTCGGCAGTGATCAAAGCGAGCCGACTCAACAACAGTAAAATACACCACATAGGACAGACATTAGAGAACTGGTGTGCAGAGACATGAGTGCTTAGAGGCCGCTGACAGCGGCGGGCATCGAAGATAAAATGTTTACTGACTACACAATACATTCTTTTTCATTTCATTAACTTAAAATAGATTTAAAAATCCTACAATGCCAAACAAAGGCAAACGAGCAGCATACAGTAAATCATCCTTAGACACGACGTAAAGCCGCACGCTATAGCTGTAGGTTGTTGTAATCAATTGTAATTTTTGGTCACTGAATATAAAACTGTTTTACTATGTTTTATATGGAAAAAGGCACTTCTCTTCTGCGTTAGAGGGCTGTATACAAACTAATGAAAAACTGTGGAGACTATCTGCATAGGGGTCCAGTCTTCTTGTAAACTGCAGGTTAATTTATTTTTGGAGCGGGGGCTGCCGCATTTTTTTGATTTTGAGCTGTAATACAGACAACGGACTGGGCACAAATTATGTGTAATGCATAACAGCAATAGAACTGAGCGTAGCTCATGCGACTGCAGCGTCTTCTGCAGATGACGTCATGTCATGACATAACGCGTAGCAGTTTGGTGTAATTCGACCCACTAGAGATCTATGAGTGGTCTTAGCAAAAGAATTTTTAAGCATAGTAGGATTTTTAAACATATATTACGTTAATGAAAAGGAAAAGAATGTATTGTTGTCAGTAAACATTTCATCTTTGATGCACGCCGCTGTCAGCAGCCTCTAGATTTTTATCTGTTCACCATTGGTGTCTCTCCACACAAATTCTCTAATGTGTGTACTATGTGGTGCCTCGTTTGTATAAAATTGTCATGTCAAATGTAATTTTCTTTGCAGGATGGTTTGAAAATGGACACAGGTGTCCGAAGGTGGTCACCCTCAAGAAATAAGAAAAAGTTACTTCTCAATACAACTTACGACGAAGCTACAACGATTTATTTCAATTATAAGGCAAGTTGCGGACCTATTTTTCATCTGCAGCATGCTGCAAGTCCATATATACTAAAAACATATTGTGTTTTTCTTATAGATGAAATTTCAACCTAAGGAAAACAAATATTTTTAAAACTGGATGACACTTGTGAAAAAATTGAAAAAATGTCACATCTGTGTTATAATGTTACAAAGTCTCATAATAATTTCTGACTTTATAAGGTGTGCGGTTATGTTTGTTGGGGAGAGAGGAGGAAGGGCGCGGAGGTGGGGCGAGGGGGCGGTCATGGAGTAAATATGATCTCAAAATAATGCTTTGATTTATTTCTCGTTTCACGCATTGATAGTTGTTTGGAATAAAATGTGCATCTCCAAAACTACACCAACTGCTCCAATTGTGGATCACACTGATTCCCGTTCCCGCACCATCTCCTTCATAGCAACTACGAAATATGGACACCAAAAGAGCGATCACTTACGTTTATCGTTTTTCTGACGTTACAGTGCTAACTGGAAGTAAACATTCTAAAATTATAGAAGTTTGAGAAGCAAGACAGTGTGCTAATAACGGCTTCATTAACTCTGTAATTGTTGTTGTTATTATTATTGTTTTAGTCATCAACTATTAAGCTGGTTTGATGCAGCTCTGCATCCGTGTCACTTACCAGCTGTCGTCATCATTTGGGCATAACTGCTGCATCTCTTATCGACTATGATGTGCCATGTATACTCAAATCAAGCCTCTCTGCCATTCCACGACCATCCCTTTAACTACAGTTTTAATCATCGACCCATGTCTTACTGTGTTCCCAACCATTCTATCTCTTCGATTCAGTATATTCTCCATTAGCATTATTTTCTCATTGACTCTTTGCAGGACGTGAATTAATCCATCTGATTTTCGATAGTCTCTTATAATAGCACAGTTCAAAGGTTTCTAACTGTTCCATTTCTGTCTTCCTTGTTGTTCCTGTCTTGCACAAATACTGAACTGTACTCTAAACATAACCTCTCATGAACCTTTTTTTAGCGATGAAGCCAATGTTACTTTGAATGTAAGCGGCCCTTTATTTTTGTACAATACCGTTTTGCCTTATGCAGCCGTTCCTGCTTTGTCTTGGATTTTTCTTCTTTATGCATTACACTTCCAAGTCACCAAAATTCATCCATATCGTCAAGAGCGTCATGTCCAGCTTTAGCATGCATGC
This sequence comes from Schistocerca serialis cubense, assembly GCF_023864345.2. Lineage (NCBI taxonomy): Eukaryota > Metazoa > Arthropoda > Insecta > Orthoptera > Acrididae > Schistocerca > Schistocerca serialis. The sequence continues at coordinate 483,722,593 of NC_064643.1, forward strand.
CTACAAGTTGTGCACGCTATCACCTTAATTATTTTTCTTAATTTTTGTGTGCATACAATTCCCTAGAGCTTGCACATGTTCCATGTCATTAAGCATCTGACTCGATTGATGCTAACTTTCGCTGACTGCATGTTGTAGCATCTGCAAACCACATCAAGCCGATATTGTATCCTTGGCAAAGTTTCCCATGTGAATATAGTCCTTCAGTTTTTAATTGCTTCTTTAAAGCGGTAAAATATCTAAAACTGTATCCAAACCGAAGATTTGTGTGAACATCAGCGTGCTTCACTCGGCACGGTCCTGTTGGAGGCGCCACACCATTTCTTTCCTTGGACCTTTAACCTGACTTACCCATTAAGTTATAAGAGGACCTACAGTTGAAAGTGGACTCCGAACAATGGCGTACATCGGCGTTTTTCACATATAAAAAGCATTGCCAGAGGTGTAAGAAGCGTGACCCAATTCGAGAACCTACCGAATATTTAACTGCAAATCTTAATGTGTGTGACCTAACACTTGCTCAGTGAGCTACCAAATCAATTCTAATTACATATTACTGATGATAGTGTAAGCAACCATGCCTTATACAGTTCCTGTTGTTGACCCCTTGTACTTCGAAATTGCAAGACAATAGATTACAGTTGTATCCCTTTAGTTGATGCCACACTGCTTTAGAACGGAAAATGTTTTATTCCACTTCACGTTATCAAGAGCCTTCTCCAAATTTAAAAATACAGTGCTTGTTTCTTTTCTTTTTAGTCTACTATCTATTATTACCTGCAGTGCTAAAATTGTTGCTCGAGTGCCCTTGCTTCTCCCAAAACCAAATCGCTCTTCTGCTAATCTATTACTGAGCGAAGTGACGCAGTAGTTAGCACACTCGACACACATTCGGGAGAAAGATGGTTCAAACCCTCTTTAGGCCATCTAGATATGAGTTTTCCTTGGTTTATCTAAACAACTCCAGGTAAATTCCAGGATGGTTTCTTTGAAAAGGACCTGGTCGATCTCTTTCCGCATCCTTTCGTAGTCTGCACTGTCGACGGGACTTTTCATTCAACTCTTCCTTCCTTTTCCTAATCTACTTGGAGTTTTTCTCATACAACCTTCGTTTGAGAAGATTACACGGAGCCGACCCCAGGGAAGATCATCCGGGGTTCCGGAGAAATTTAGGAACACGCAAGGCTATACGGAACCTACAACTCATCTTAAAACAGGTTAAAGAAACGAAAACCTGTATATACTGGATTTTAGTTTTATAGAAAGCTGTTGACAGTGTTCACTAAAATATGCTCTTTGAAATCTAATATTAACAAGGATAAAATACAGAGAGTGAAAGGTTACCTGTAACTTATGCAGCAGCCAGACGGTAGTTGTAAAAGTTGAAGATCATGAAAGGGAAGCAACGGTTGAGATTGGAGTGAGACAGCCCCCCGCCCCAATGTTATTCAATCTGCACACTGAGTAAGTAGTAAAGGAAAATTGTTGCTAAAATTCTTTTTGGTACGAATTAAAGTTCAGAGAGAAGAAATAAATGCTGAGGTTTGCAGGTGACATTGTAATCCTGTCAGAGACGGGAAAGGACTTGGAAGAACAGTCGAACGAAATGGGTAGTCTGATTATGATGTGATTATTAGAAAGGTGCAACAGAATAGCTGCTTATAATAACTAATCTTTATTCACGGCAGACTGTTTCGGCATTTATCGCCATTGTCAAGTGCCTGCGAATACAATTTTGGTGAGAAAGTGTTACGATCGTGAATGTTTTTTAAAATAAAGTGACTGTATTGTACTCACGTGTGGACTGATGTGACGTCCATGTTACGTCGTTAGCGAACTGTCATAACTGTCATTGGTTTGACAAGGTGATAAATGACGTAATTATATTGAAAACAACACGCTGATCGTGGTTTTACAGTTCAACTCTTACGACGCTATACGTTTACAAAGATTATGCAGATTCTCCTATCCGCCATATCTGATTTCGTACTATCGAAAGAGAGAGGGTGGGGGGGGGGGGCGTATTACGGTCTTCCGCAGTAGAACTTTTTCATAAGACCGTATTCCCTATTTAAGCCTTCTCTCTGGTATCTCCTGTTTTGGTGCCAGTATGGTCACTGAGCGACTGAACAGAAGATTTCGATCCTTTTATGGTCTTACATAAGAACAGAATCTAATTATATGCTAGAAGAAGTTCAGAAAAAATGTTATGCTAATCCTTGTCTGTAGCGCCAGGTTTGGTCTCATGACTACCCGTTTCTGCAGCTGACAAATTCTAGTCTCCTCCTACTACAAGAGCATGAACAGGAAAATTATTCACGATATTCTGCAAGTTCTCTCTGAAGTGCTGTGGCATTATTGCTTCTGACGCAGGCTGTCTATAAAAGCATCCGATTACCGTGTTTGACTCACCTTTGAAGCTTAACTTCACCCAGATTATTTCACATTCGGAATACGTAATAATCTCGTCAGATATTATCAACTTCTTTACTGCAATAAACACTATGCCATCACGTCTAACCTATCCTTGTGTACATATTCCAATCTGTTTTTAGGATTTTGTTGATATTCACACCTGATTTCAACCAACTTTCTGCTCATAGTACTATCCGGGCATTATTATCGTCACTAACCGATACTAATTCTTGGACCTTACCATGGGTGCTCCTGCAGTTAACGAATATCATATTAACCTTTTCTGTTTTCTATCGCCGAAGATGAATGTTCGCTAAGAATTATGTGGCTGATCAGTTTTCGATTTTTGCAGGCATTTCATCACTGATACTAATTGGCAGGGCCCTACAATTCTGTACCTGACAGCGGGTCCGACAAATTTGCATCCAGTATCTTTACAGAATGGCCTGAGCTTCTGGTTTTCGTCTTCCACTCTGCCCCAAACCAGAGGACCGCGATCGACTCTGGGTACGATGCTACAAACAGTGAGCTGAGTTTGCACTCCACGCAGCGTAAGCTACCTCAATCAGTTCAGTCAACCGTCGGAAGCAATCCTGGATGGTCTCAGAACCCAAGCGGCAGCTGTCATTCGTGCCGTCATGGCCCAAGACTTACAGCCGACTGTATCCAGTGCGTTCAGTAGTCGCCGGCAGAGCCTCTTCCACATCACCGACGAAACATCCCAGCAAACAAACTGAGTGCACACTGGCATTCTTTCCCGACCTGCCCGCTATTTCCATGAGGGACTCCACTACCCGCCTAACTTTGGAGCTGACAATGACTAGGGTACCCGCTCTCTACACTTGTCCAGACTGGGCGGGAAAATCGTCCACTGTCCCAACAGAACAGACATCCCATGTTGGTTCAGATATGTTGTTCATACTCTGGGTATTACTCGTACCTGTTGCTGAGGTGTAAGAGGCAAGCCGTGCAGCCGGTTCTCACTTTCGCCTTCCGTTCAGAGATAAGTGAACCCGCCACTGTCCGCCCATCATCCTCGAATGGAGACAGACGGGTCAGATGTTGCGTATCTGAAGACGCAGTGACAACGGCGTTTCCTAGGGATTCAGAGCGCACCAGAGGTGTCGCAGCTTTCGCGACTGGCGGCCCAGTGTCTATGCAACTGTGAGCCTTAGCCTGAAGCCTTTTGACCGTGGCCAGCACAGCTCCCAGGTTTTTCGAGACAGCGACCAATTCTCCTTGTGTCTGTACACAATCACTACGCTCCCCATCCAATTCCTACTGTACAAAAAATTGTATAGATTCTAAAGAAAAAGGCAATCAGGAGTAATTCGGGAAGAACAGACCACAGCAAGAGATAAAATGACGAATTTTGGAGCACACAAAATATGAGAAAAATATATCAACGAACGTTAAAATCTGCTCTCTAAATTTCTGCCTGTACACTAAGGTCGCAAAATCCTCAAACTCTTAAAACAAAAATTGATTACACTACTGGAAACACACATAATTTGTTACTCTTCACTGGAACATCAATCGCACAAAAGTTAGTACACGAAAACATACGCGTTTTGTGTGTCTAAACGCTAATCAGCCGAGACAAACACACCAAGTAAGCGTCACGTCGTGCTTTCCTCGCGCCGCATTATCATCCCCCTTCCTCTTCCTACGACACTTACAGTAGGGCGTAGAGAAGCACCTGAGCAGTGTGTGGACTGTCGAGCGCTCTCCGAAAGCAAGAATGTGAGTGGGGCGTCACGCCGGATTCCACAGTCGTGGCGCGTGTGCATCGGGAACCCGCCGCTCCGGAATTCTGAGTACTGTGCTCTCCCGGCCTTGGACAGTCTGGTGCTCGTCGTGGGCACCTACGTCGGTACATCCCCTGTACTCTGCATTCTGATGGATCCGTCCGATACCGAACAGCAGTTTTGGACTGAATTCAAGGCGCCCTTAACACTGCCTCGGGGAATTAAGGGTGAAATTTTGTTTACGTACGGTTGAAAACGTTGCACTTCTTGATTGATTGATTGAGTGGTTGATTGGTTTTAACAGGAGAGCTAAAACATCGTAGGTCTAATCCGCCACTGCCCGCGCCGAAACTAGGTTTATTGTGCGGTATCGCTCCTTGTATATCTAGTAAAGCCTACCAGTGCCCTTAAATAGTGCAAGGAGTCCCTCCCTCTACCAGTTTTTTGTTAGGCACAATTTCTTCAGGTCTAGTTGTCCGCCCTCGGTAGCTGAGTGGTCAGCACGACAGACTGTCAATCCTAAGGGCCCGGGTTCGATTCCCGGCTGGGTCGGAGATTTTCTCCGCTCAGGAACTGGGTGTTGTGTTGTCTTAATCATCATCATTTCATCCCCCTCGACGCGCAAGTCGCCGAAGTGGCGTCAAATCGAAAGACTTGCACCAGGCGAGCGGTCTACCCGACGGGAGGCCCTCGTCACACGACATTATTATTATTCAGGTCTAGTTGTCCCGAAGATTCTGTATCTTTTGCTCTCCAATGCCATGCATTCAAAGATTAGGTTTGATGCAGTTTCTTCACCCTCATCACAGATCCTACATTTAGGGTCCTCTTCCATTATACCCATTGTGTGTAGGTGTTTTTTGAAGTTCCCATGGCCGGCCATCAGTCCAATCATGAGTTTGATCTCTTTCCTGTTCAATCCCAGGATTACAGAGCTTCTTTTAAAACATGGCTTGGGCATCATTACCTTACCATGTTTCCAGTTCCGTAGTTCTAATTTGATCATAGCCTTGGTGATTGTCAAGACAGGTTCCGGTCAAATAAATGGAGCTGTTGCCCCCATCCTAGCCAATCTATCGGCTTGTTCATTGCCAAAGATCCCTGAGTGGCCTCTTAGTTTGCTATCCTGCAATTACGAACACTTAAAATGGAAAGACCACATAGAAAATGTTGTGGGGAAGGCTAACCAAAGACTGTGTTTTATTTGCAGGAGACTTAGAAAATGTGACGAATCTACTAAGGAGACTGCCTACACTACGCTTGTCTACATCTACATCTACATACATACTCCGCAATCCACCATACGGTGCGTGGCGGAGTGTACCTCGTACCACAACTAGCATCCTCTCTCCCTGTTCAACTCCCAAACAGAACGTGGGAAAAACGACTGCCTATACGCCTCTGTACGAGCCCTAATCTCTCTTATCTTATCTTTGTGGTCTTTCCGCGAAATGTAAGTTGGCAGCAGTAAAATTGTACTGCAGTCAGCCTCAAATGCTGGTTCTCTAAATTTCCTCAGTAGCGATTCCTCTTTTAGAATATTGCTGCGTGGTGTGGGGTCCATACCAGGTAGGACTGACGGAGTATATCGAAAAAGTTCAAAGAAAGGCAGCACGTTTTGTTTTATCGCGAAATATGGGAGAGAGTCACAGAAATGATATAGGATTTGGGCTGGATATCATTAAACGAAAGGCGTTTTTCGTTGCGACGGAATCTGGAATCTTCTCACGAAATTCCAATCACCAACTTTCTCCTCCGAATGCGAAAATATTTTGTTGACACCGACCTACATAGGGAGGAACGATCACCACCATAAAATAAGGGAAATCAGAGCTCGCACTGAAAGATACAGGTGTTCGTTCTTTCCGCGCTCTATACGGGATTGGAATAATAGAGGATTGTGAAGGTGGTTCAGTGAACCCTCTGCCAGTCACTTAAATGTGATTTGCAGACTATCCATGTAGACGTAGATGGAGAGATTGTGTTCTGTGTGGATTAATAACAGCGCTACAACATTTTAAAAGTAACATAAAATTTACGTTATTCCGCTGTGTAACAATCGATGTTTCATGCGTTTTTAGAATTAAAAAGCAATACACTGACGATGGCGATTACCGTTGAAACTAGTTTGGGGTAACAAACAAACTGGTTGCATTGAGGTGGACCCACAAACTTCATATTGCTTTTGCTCCATACACGAGTCAATCAGGAAAAGTGCACAATGATTGATGAAAAAGCCTTTTATCAAACCCACTTCTCCTCTCTGAAGCATTTGTCTACTGTACGACATAACTGGAATGCTCAAAATCTTACGAAACTTTTACCAGTGAGACTAATTTATTACGTACAGAAGTGAAATATCTGTTTATTGCCTTCTTGTTATCGGCAAGTTCTTAATTTCTCCTGTCTTAAATCTCAGCTGAAGTAGTTCTTCGTACGAACAGGTTACAGCTCTACCTTTCTTCAGCATGCTTAACTGCCTACAGTTTTCCTGGAAATAAATACACTCCTGGAAATTGAAATAAGAACACTGTGAATTCATTGTCCCAGGAAGGGGAAACTTTATTGACACATTCCTGGGGTCAGATACATCACATGATCACACTGACAGAACCACAGGCACATAGACACAGACAACAGAGCATGCACAATGTCGGCACTAGTACAGTGTATATCCACCTTTCGCAGCAATGCAGGCTGCTATTCTCCCATGGAGACGATCGTAGAGATGCTGGATGTAGTCCTGTGGAACGGCTTGCCATGCCATTTCCACCTGGCGCCTCAGCTGGACCAGCGTTCGTGCTGGACGTACAGACCGCGTGAGACGACGCTTCATCCAGTCCCAAACATGCTCAATGGGGGACAGATCCGGAGATCTTGCTGGCCAGTGTAGTTGACTTACACCTTCTAGAGCACGTTGGGTGGCACGGGATACATGCGGACGTGCATTGTCCTGTTGGAACAGCAAGTTCCCTTGCCGGTCTAGGAATGGTAGAACGATGGGTTCGACGACGGTTTGGATGTACCGTGCACTATTCAGTGTCCCCTCGACGATCACCAGTGGTGTACGGCCAGTGTAGGAGATCGCTCCCCACACCATGATGCCGGGTGTTGGCCCTGTGTGCCTCGGTCGTATGCAGTCCTGATTGTGGCGCTCACCTGCACGGCGCCAAACACGCATACGACCATCATTGGCACCAAGGCAGAAGCGATTCTCATCGCTGAAGACGACACGTCTCCATTCGTCCCTCCATTCACGCCTGTCGCGACACCACTGGAGGCGGGCTGCACGATGTTGGGGCGTGAGCGGAAGACGGCCTAACGGTGTGCGGGACCGTAGCCCAGCTACATGGAGACGGTTGCGAATGGTCCTCGCCGATACCCCAGGAGCAACAGTGTCCCTAATTTGCTGGGAAGTGGCGGTGCGGTCCCCTACGGCACTGTGTAGGATCCTACGGTCTTGGCGTGCATCCGTGGTGCGTCGCTGCGGTCCGGTCCCAGGTCGACGGGCACGTGCACCTTCCGCCGACCACTGGCGACAACATCGATGTACTGTGGAGACCTCACGCCCCACGTGTTGAGCAATTCGGCGGTACGTCCACCCGGCCTCCCGCATGCCCACTATACGCCCTCGCTCAAAGTCCGTCAACTGCACATACGGTTCACGTCCACGCTGTCGCGGCATGCTACCAGTGTTAAAGACTGCGATGGAGCTCCGTATGCCACGGCAAACTGGCTGACACTGACGGCGGCGGTGCACAAATGCTGCGCAGCTAGCGCCATTCGACGGCCAACACCGCGGTTCCTGGTGTGTCGGCTGTGCCGTGCGTGTGATCATTGCTTGTACAGCCGTCTCGCAGTGTCCGGAGCAAGTATGGTGGGTCTGACACACCGGTGCAATGTGTTCTTTTTTCCATTTCCAGGAGTGTAGTTTGTATTTCTAGTGAACAATGCACAATTCGCTGTTCCGTACCGATCGATTATATGCAGCACCACGCGGTCAGGGGAGAGCAACTTTTGAGTTAACATTTTAAAAGAAACACTCATTTTTCCAAAATTCACCCAGTTCTCTACCTTATACAACTACAGCGAAACACGTAGTTCTGTATGTCTCTTCTGGTGGCAGCACCATAAACTAGTCCACTGGTATAAAAAAAATAAAAATAAAAATAAAAAAAAGCTTCACTTAGGATGACTTCCAACTCTCCAGGACGGGTGGATATTAGTGACAGGAGTGCTAATTTTCATCGATAAATCTAGAACATTTTTGCACACCTCACCAACATAGTACTATCGCCAGTACGTAATGTTACCCTTTACTTCAGTAAATTGTTCCTCAGTAGTCGCAACGTATGTGGCAAATATGTACATGAAAACAAAGATGAGAACATTTGTGCATACATAGCAAGCGTCTGTTCAGAAACACCCGATCTGAGACACAGAATCGTTAACAAGCGTTCAACAGTTTTAAGGAACACACAGATTCTATACGTGTGCGATTTTCAGGCACGACCGGGTGCGGATGTACACTCCTGGAAATTGAAATAAGAACACCGTGAATTCATTGTCCCAGGAAGGGGAAACTTTATTGACACATTCCTGGGGTCAGATACATCACATGATCACACTGACAGAACCACAGGCACATAGACACAGGCAACAGAGCATGCACAATGTCGGCACTAGTACAGAGTATATCCACCTTTCGCAGCAATGCAGGCTGCTATTCTCCCATGGAGACGATCGTAGAGATGCTGGATGTAGTCCTGTGGAACGGCTTGCCATGCCATTTCCACCTGGCGCCTCAGTTCGACCAGCGTTCGTGCTGGACGTGCAGACCGCGTGAGACGACGCTTCATCCAGTCCCAAACATGCTCAATGGGGGACGGATCCGGAGATCTTGCTGGCCAGGGTAGTTGACTTACACCTTCTAGAGCACGTTGGGTGGCACGGGATACATGCGGACGTGCATTGTCCTGTTGGAACAGCAAGTTCCCTTGCCGGTCTAGGAATGGTAGAACGATGGGTTCGATGACGGTTTGGATGTACCGTGCACTATTCAGTGTCCCCTCGACGATCACCAGTGGTGTACGGCCAGTGTAGGAGATCGCTCCCCACACCATGATGCCGGGTGTTGGCCCTGTGTGCCTCGGTCGTATGCAGTCCTGATTGTGGCGCTCACCTACACGGCGCCAAACACGCATACGACCATCATTGGCACCAAGGCAGAAGCGACTCTCATCGCTGAAGACGACACGTCTCCATTCGTCCCTCCATTCACGCCTGTCGCGACACCACTGGAGGCGGGCTGCACGATGTTGGGGCGTGAGCGGAAGACGGCCTAACGGTGTGCGGGACCGTAGCCCAGCTTCATGGAGACGGTTGCGAATGGTCCTCGCCGATACCCCAGGAGCAACAGTGTCCCTAATTTGCTGGGAAGTGGCGGTGCGGTCCCCTACGGCACTGCATAGGATCCTACGGTCTTGGCGTGCATCCGTGCGTCGCTGCGGTCCGGTCCCAGGTCGACGGGCACGTGCACCTTCCGCCGACCACTGGCGACAACATCGATGTACTGTGGAGACCTCACGCCCCACGTGTTGAGCAATTCGGCGGTACGTCCACCCGGCCTCCCGCATGCCCACTATACGCCCTCGCTCAAAGTCCGTCAACTGCACATACGGTTCACGTCCACGCTGTCGCGGCATGCTACCAGTGTTAAAGACTGCGATGGAGCTCCGTATGCCACGGCAAACTGGCTGACACTGACGGCGGCGGAGCACAAATGCTGCGCAGCTAGCGCCATTCGACGGCCAACACCGCGGTTCCTTGTGTGTTCGCTGTGCCGTGCGTGTGATCATTGCTTGTACAGCCCTCTCGCAGTGTCCGGAGCAAGTATGGTGGGTCTGACACACCGGTGTCAATGTGTTCTTTTTTCCATTTCCAGGAGTGTATATTTGTCGGTAAATCAAACCCGTCAAAGCTCTACGTATAACGCTGCATGAAGAGCCTACAAGGTTCACTGGACCCTGCAAATCGGCGAACCGAAAACCGTAGCACAAGTCCTCGCAGTGTTTCCAGTATATCTGTAAATACGAAAATTCGATCCCTTTTGCAAGTTGCACAAGGGGAACCCGGAGGTAACAGAGAGACTCTTAGGACTCAGAACAGATAACAAGAATGAGCCAGACTAGACTGACGAAGAAAGGGAGCAGATCTGGGACATATTGGAAACCAGCAAGGGAATTAATCACATTCTTCTCCGTCCAAGATGAGAGCAGCTTGAGTCACATAAAATACATACCAAGAATGATTCACTACATAACAGTGCGAAAACGGTTCCGTTATGACGTCAAAAAACTTATACAGTTTAAAAATTTATTTTATGGGCCTCATTGTGGTTCTTTTGCGGCTGCTGCATATGAATGTTGAAGGCAGAAGTGAAGTAAATTTTCAGAGGTTCAGTGTGAACGATGCGCTGCGAACGAGTGAGTCCTGTGAACTATTACAACAACTGCTTATAAATTAGTGCTGAGTTAGAGCAATGCTTAAATCATAACGAAGTGACAAAGCGAACAGTTTGGATAGAGTCCTATTTAACTGCAATGAACGCCAAGAAACAGAATACAAAAAAATGGCTCTGAGCACTATGGGACTCAACATCTGAGGTCATCAGTCCCCTAGAACTTAGAACTACTTAAACCTAACTAATCTAAGGACATCACACACATCCATGCCCGGGGCAGGATTCGAACCTGCGACCGTAGCGGTCGCGCGGTTCCAGACTGTAGCGCCTAGAACCGCTCGGCCACACCGGCCGGCTAAACAAAATACATATAGATATAAAACGCTCTATAGACCTGTGTATTATTCTTATTTATTGCCTCACTCATTTTGCGTGGCATTGATTTAATGATATCGGCTTAATCAACACGTTATCGGTAAGTTAATATGTTGTCTGAGAACCCAACGAACTATTATGGAGTTATTCGCCACTACTGCTTTTTGTAGCTGCCAACAAAGGGGAAAAATGGAGTGTCAGGTCATGTGCTGGTAGATTCTTTACAGTCCGCTTTGGGATAAAGCCTATGTAGAATGTTACCACAGAGACGATGCGCTCAGACTTTTCTTTCCACATGTCTTATCATGTGCTAGATTGCAAGTCGTTGTGGGTGCAAGAAACTGCGTTTTTAGTGAGGAAGGTGACTTACTCGCCTTTGTTGATCATTGTTAACTTAGGCTGCATCACCTGGTTTCAAGTAGTACCTTACTGATAAATGTAGTCAATGAGAACTGCCGTTTGTAAATCACTTTCTCCTAAAAAACTGTCATCACATTAAATTGTTTGGTCCCATGTAGAGGACGATCTACACTAGCTTACAGTCTACGTAATTATAAAATTGTAAAATTATGACACACCCAGCAGAAGAAGCTAGTACAGGAGCTGGCGCGCCACATGTAGTTGAGCCTAAGCGGAATATAGCAACGTTCACAAAGTGTTCGCTAGTTCGACGGCGTTCGACACCCACTCGACGAGGTGAAGACGCTAGGATGGCATCACGTGACTCTTGGGGCAACATAGTCAGTCCTCTGTGAGCAGTTCTTCAAGCAAGCGACTCAGAAAGACGTTAGAGAGAAAAAGCAGGAGGCTGTCTAGAAGGGCTAAGCTTTCACGGACTTCTGGACGGAGATGACCTCAGCACGCTTTCACGCCCCAAGAAGAGGGCGTAGCATCTCGGTGAAAGAAAACCAATGTCTTCCGTAAGACGCGGTTCGTATGGTAGGCACTACGTTGCGTCTTACGACTATATAGGCCCCACAGCTGGAGAGTGCCCAGTGGCGATAAGCTCGGTGACATCCTCGACTTCAGCTTTCGCTGTCATACGAGATCGTAGGAGACTTTCTTCGACGAGATCGATATGATGCCGTCAGTGGCATCTTGTATCGCGTGTGGTCCGTTTTGAGTATGACCAGTTGGTGGTCACCTTGGATAGGTGGCACTTTGTGTTGACGCTGCACGAATGTCTTGCTAGTCTTCCACGCTGATATGCCATCAGCCGGACAAGTGGAGTATTCTATGATTCAGTGCTCGTGGGGAGAACCCGAGCGATGTAACGCAATGTTTAAGAAGCTGGACTCGTATTCAGATGGACAAGTTACAAATATCCGTTCGGCTAAACTGGTTTGATTACTGAGTGGTCCCTTTAATACTCTTCAGGCAAATCTACTTCTACATCTAACTTCGTACTCTGCAAATCAGCAGATCACTGTGAAGTGCTTGGCAGAGTGTACGTCATGCCAGGGTTTTTTTCCGTTTCAGTCGCGTATGGAGCGCGGGAAGCGTGACAGCTTACATGCCTCTACGCATGCTGAAATTAGTCTAATTTCTGTCTTCACGACCGCTACGGCAGTAATAAGCAGGGAAATGAACAGTGTACCTCGATTCTTCGCGTAATACCGGTTCTTGAAATTTTGTAAATAGTTTTTTGCAGGATAATTTGAGTCTGTCTTCAAGAGTCTGCCATTTCATGATTTTTCGTCGTTTGCGTAACGTCGACAAACCTGTGACAATTCGTGCTAAGCTTTTTTTCATACGTTCAATATCCGTTGTTACTCCTGCCTGGTACTGATGGCATTGTTTTTTTAAATATTTTATTAATAGTAAAGGTACAGTCTTTCAACATAATGCGGACATATTCAAACCAAGTAGCGCAAAAAAATTTCCTTTATTAACGGCATATTATTTAAGTTTCAGGTCCGTTTATCGCAGTAATTAGTATTTCTTCGTGTTGTGTGAGGCCTGACTGACGGAATAGTGGAGGTGCGGCGAACACACTGCAGGGCTGTGGCCAAAGCCTCCTGCTTATGCCAGTCTAAAAAGAAACTGCGCAGGCGTGAACGCGCCAAATTCGGTGACCAGTAGCGCAGATCCTGATCGGTGGCGAGAGAGACAGCTACGCCATATATCGGACGACGGATCAAGAGCTTCATAGCACGCGTTAAGGCTGTCAATCATACTGTGTGCCGCCGTCGGCCGTCCCAGCGCCTTCTGTCGGTTCCGCCGATATACGCGACCTCGCTGGCGTGTAACCACCCTCCCCGTTGACATCCGAATATCTATGTCGCCACCGATGCGTCATCCAGTGTACGGCCAATAGTTTCTCTTTGTGGTCGCTGGATCCCATGTTGCGCTAAGATGGCATCCGTCTGTCTCTGTTGAGCATATCTACCGAGCTTCGAATTCTCATCGGTTCTTTAATAAAGCTGTCCCAGTACCAAGATGTAGATTGGAGAATTTTGGTATTTTTGTAGTCCATAGTGTGTCCCGTACTGAGACAATACTCGGCCACTGCAGATTTCTCTGGCCGTTCCAGACGTGTGTGTAGTCGACGTTCGACGCATCTGTCCTTCATGGTGCGACAAGTTTGTCTAGTGTACGGCGGTCCACAGACACAGCGAATCTTATAGAGATCAGGCCTTCTTAAACCAATAGTTCTTTTCACTGGGTTTAAAAGAGTTCTGAGTTTTATTGGCGGACGAAAGACGCACTGAACTAGTAATCTTCCTTTTAAACACTGATCCCACGACCAAAATACAATGAAGAACTTTAGAGCTTTTCAAGAACAGCTTGATTTCTGAGGTGGTGGCCAAGAGATTTCATACACAGGCACCTGTTCCGCCCAGATTACATGGAGAGCCTAAGATTCATAAGGATACCGAAACTGTTAATAATACTGGGGCGCCAGCATACAATTCGCCGTTCGTAAACCAGATGATTTCGTCCGTCGGCTCAAGAACTTGCGACTTGTACCGTTAGATATTCTCGTTAGTTTCTACGTGGCCTCACTCATTGACGAGAAGCATAAGGGGAACTGGTTGATATGTGTAAGCCCGCATCACCTCGACTTATTTTTCATTCAGTCCCCAGTACTTTGAACAGATTGACATTGTCGCAATGGGTAGACGCTTGTCACCCATTGTGGCGAATCTTTTGTAGAAGATTTCGAGGAAACAGCACTCCATCCAGCGGAGTTGAAGCCTACATGCTTTTGGTGATATATGAATAACACCTTCGTAATCTGGCCCCACAGCACTGCATCGCAGGGTCCATTTTTGCAACACCTAAATTCTCTTCATTTGAACATCAAGTTTATGATGGAGACGAAGAAAAACGGCGAACTACCGTTTCGGGATTTTTTGCTTTGGAGAAAAGCGGGTGATACCTTGGGTCACGCGTGTACCGTAAATCTATACACATCGGCTTATACTTACAGGCCATCAGCTGTCACTATCTTGCACAACGAAGTGGCCTGTTTAGGACGGTAGTCCACAGAGCAAGAGCCATATCAGATTCAGACAGCTTATCCGATGAGCTACGCCACCTCCAGACCGTATTTTTACAGATCGGTGTTCCAAACGGGAGATTCGCCATGCCTTATGGGCGGAAGACAAAGTGAGGAGCTGGAGGAAAGGGAAGAACAAAGACGAATGGTCGTCTTAAAACTTCCTGGCAGATTAAAACTGTGTGCTGGACCGATACTCGAACTCGGGACCTTTGCCTTTCGCGGGCAAGTTCTCTACCATCTGAGCTACCCAAGCACGACTCACGCCCCGTCCTCACAGCTTTACTTCTGCCAGTATCTCGTCTCCTACCTTCCAAACTTCACAGAAGCGCCGGCCGCGGTGGCCGTGCGGTTCTAGGCGCTGCAGTCCGGAACCGCGGGACTGCTATGGTCGCAGGTTCGAATCCTGCCTCGGGCATGGATGTGTGTGATGTCTTTAGGTTAGTTAGGTTTAAGTAGTTCTAAGTTCTAGGGGACTGATGACCTAAGATGTTAAGTCCCATAGTGCTCAGAGCCATTTGAACCTTCACAGAAGCCCTGCGAACGTAGCAGAACTAGCACTCCTGGGAGAAAGGATATTGCGGAGACATGGCTTAGCCACAGCCTGGGGGATGTTTCCAGAGTCAGATTTTCATTCCGCAGTGGAGTGTGCGCTGATATGAAACTTCCTGGCAGATTAAAACTGTGTGCCGGACCGATACTCGAACTCGGGACCTTTGCCTTTCGCGGGCAAGTTCTCTACCATCTGAGCTACCCAAACACGACTCACGCTCCGTCCTCACAGCTTTACTTCTGCCAGTATCTCGTCTCCTACCTTCCAAACTTCACAGAAGCCCTGCGAACCTAGCAGAACTAGCACTCCTGGAAGAAAGGATATTGCGGAGACATGGCTTAGCCACAGCCTGGGGGATGTTTCCAGAATGAGATTTTCACTCTGCAGCGATGGTAGAGCAGATGGTAGAGCAGTTGCCCGCGAAAGGCAAAGGTCCCGAGTTCGAGTCTCGGTCCGGCACACAGTTTGAATCTGCCAGGAAGTTTCATATCAGCGCACACTCCGCTGCAGAGTGAAAATCTCATTCTGGAATGGTCGTCTTGCCATCCGTCGGCGGTGTTTCTTCGAAAATAGGAAGATCACTGAAGAAATAGAAAGTTCAATGCGGCATCCGTCCGCCAACAAAACTCAGAGCTCTTTTAGGCTCAGTGAAAGAATGGCTGGTGTCTGTAAGAGTCTATAGCAGCGGGCTGTCATACACTGGACATAACGTGTCGCACCATGGAAGACAGATGCATCGAACAACGACGACACACACGTCTCAATCAGCCAGAGAAATCTGCAGCGACCGAGCATTGTCACGGTATGGGACACAGTATGGGCTACAAAAGTACTAAAATTCTGTCGTCGACGTCTTCGCACTGGGACGAAGTGGTGGAAATACACAGCTCGTCAAATCTGCTGAACAGAGACAATGGGTAACAACTTAGCACAGCATGCGATCCGTCGCTAGCTATGTTAAAATCACAGTGAACACAAAGAGGGTGTATTGGGCGTACAAGAGATGACGCTTCGGCAGCAACATACGTATTCGGATGGCAACGGCGGGATGGGCACATGCCAACGCAGTCGCGTGTATCGGCACGCGGCTCCCGACAGAAGGCGCTGAGGCGGCTGACGGCAGCGCACAGTATGACTGACAGCCTTTGCGCGTGACCCGAAGCTCTTGGTTCATCGTCCGACATGATTGTGGCGTAGCTGTCTCGCTACTGATCGGGATATCTGCGCTACTGCTCACTGAATTCGGCGCGTTCACGCCCGCGCAGTTCCGTTTTAGACTGACATAAATAAGAGGCTTCGGTCACACCCCATCATTGAGTTCGTCGCACCTGAAGATGTTGGTCAGTAGCGCCGATGAAATATTGTGGGATTTCATGGCGGCGTCCGACGTCTCGCCTCAGAACCGTATCTACAGCATTCTATTCTTTTATATGCCAAAACTATAGTATCATCACTACCAGCAGTTTGATCGTCTTCTTCTTCTCCTCGTTATTATAGTTATCTTGGCCGCCTCACTGCCCTGCTCTCTTCGTTCCATCAATAAATTATGTAAAAAATCATAAAGTTACTTCTGTTAAGAAACACATGGACTTTCTCGGTCTTTCGCGTTCAGATCAAAGAATGTTTCGTTCCTCAAGGAAAATACACTGAAGAGCCAAAGAAACTGTGACACGAACCTAATATCGTGTACAGCGCCGCGAGCGCGCAGAAGTGCCGCAACACGACGTGGCATGGACTCGACTAATGTCTGGAGTGGTGCTGGAAGGAACTGACGCCATGAATCCTGCAGGGCTGTCCGTAAATCCGTAAGACTATGAGGGAATGGAGATCTCCTCTGAACAGCACGTTGCAAGGCATCCCAGATATGCTCAATAATGTTCATGTCTGAGGTGTTTGGTGGTGAACAGAAACTCAGAGGAGTGTTCTTGGAGCCAATGCGTAGCAAGTCTGAACGTGTGGGGTGTCGCATTGTCCTGTTGGAATTGCCCAAGTCCGTCTGAATCCACAGTAGACTTGAATGCACGCGGGTGATCAGACAGGACGCTTACGTACGTGTCACCTGTCAGAGTCGTATCTAGACGTATCAGAGGTCCCATATCACTCCAACCGCATACTCACCACAGCATTACAGAGCCTTTACCAGCTTGAACAATCCCCTGCTGACATGCAGGGCCCAAGGGTTCATGAGGTTGTCTCCATACCCGTACACGTCCATCCGCTCGATACAATTTGAAACCAGACTCGTCCGACCAATCAACATGTTTCCAGTCATCAACAGTCCAGTGTCGGTGTTGACGGGCTCAGGCGAGGCGTAAAACTTTTTATAGTGTAGTCATCAAGGCTACACGAGTGGGTTTTCGGCTCCGAAAGCCCATATCGCTGATGTTTCGTTGAATTGTTCGCACGCTGATACTTGTTCATGCCCCAGCACTCAAATCTGCAGGGATTTGGGGAAGCATTGCACTTGTCACGTTGAAAAATTCTCTTCAGCCGTCGTTGGTCCCGTTCTTGCAGGATTTTTTCCGGCCGCAGCGATGTCGGAGATCTGATGTTTTCGCAGATTCCTGATATTCACGGTACACTCGTGAAATGGTCGCATGGGAAAATCCCCACTTCATCGCTGCCTCGGAAATGATGTGTCCCATCGATCGTGCGTCAACTATAACGCCAAGTTCACAGTCAGTTAAATCTTAATAACATGCCACTGAAGCAGCAGTAACCGATCTAACAACTGCGCCAGACACTTGTCTTATGGCGTTGCAGACTGCAGCGCCGTATTCTGCCTATTTACGTATCTCTGTATTTGAAAACGCATGTCTATACCAGTTTCTTCGGCGCTTCAGTGTACATCTTCCATTCAATTACAAGTTGTTAAAATATTACGTGTGTAATGGAAAAGTTTATTGCTGGTCTCTCTTTTCGTGCAGACAGCATGTAACAATAAAAATTAGAATGAAAATATCATTGAAGTAGAAATCATAAGAGAGTACAAGTGCTAAATGAAATGCTTGCTTCCGTTAAGTGTAGTCGTGGTGTGTTTCTTGTGTTGTGTTTATGCGGTGTTCATCACTTTTAGCAGCTTGCCAAAGCTGTACGAGTGTTTGGCATTTGTCGTGACTTTCCATTGTTCGCTTTCAGTGCATGTTAAATAGTCGTAGTACGTTGCTGCTTGACTATGTGCAGGGTGGGACAAGTAAAAACGACCCGAAGAACAGGCCCAGGTGGACTATTCGTCCATATGATCGACGTGATATGCCGATCTCTTGCGACAGGCGTTGGGTTGATTTGGTAGGACTCTGTAGAATTTTCTGGTGAAGTGCAGACACGTTATCGTGTGTGCGGACACGTTTCGGAATGTTTTCTGACTTGTTTAAAACATATCCTTTCTGACGTCATGTTCGGAATAGGCGTTGCATGGCACTTTCTGCTGTCACTTTAACACCATTAAACTTATCAGCAAACAACTGACCACACATTTCCACGACTCGTTGTCACTTAACTTTCCACAGCGAACACCCACTGTTCCACCGTAAGTACCATGGTCCCCTCTGCACTGCTGCACTCACACTGACACTGACACTGACGCACTATCCTCTGAACCGGTGTGATCACGTAGCTGACGTACGTGTGGTGTCCGCATCACAGGGTGTGGTTATATGCATACATTCACGTCCGATCGTATCCATTCATCGGGGCCACTTTTATTTGCCCCACCCTGTATTGTACATGTTGCAGTAAGCACAGATATCCAGAGTGTAGCGTTAGTCTTTTTTCTCGACTATCCGAGCCCTTCTGACCTTATCAACTGTGTTACATGTACATTTGCAGATCACTGCCAGTTTCTGACGGAGGAAATTTCACGCATCACCTGTGTGTCCACAGGTTAATCCGTGGATCAGTGTATCTGACTAAGGTGTATTTCGCTGAATTTTTCATTTGTCGGGAATTTGCCACTGACAATTATGTGCCATTTAGATATCACGGCCGATGTAAGGTTACTTCTGTGTACATTCTTTCAGAGGAGTTCCATTTCAATCGTGGATATTTTTCTTCGCTTCAATTACGGTGGGCTGTTGCTGCCAAGACATTGTAAATATCCCCATTGATAAGTAGTTTCGATCTGTCCGCCTTGCGGTTAATATGACTGAACTCATGGCAGTATTGCCTGATGTGCCGATGTATGATGTTAATTTCAGCCAGGTTTTATTGGTAACATGGTACTTCCTGCGTTATGTTCGAGTGCTCAAGTTCTGATGGGACACTCAACTGTTTTATAAACAGTTTCCTTTGTTGATTTAGTGCATTTTCCCAGTGTTCCTCGCCTCCAACTGGACCTACGTAGTCATTCCATTTCACATCCACACAGTTTGTTATACCTGGGTATTGCATGAGTTGACTGATTCAGATGATCAATCTTATGGTTATATGATCCTCTTTTTTTTTCTTTTTGTGAAGTGCATAGTATTACACATCTGAACATTGAAAACGATTTATCAGTCCTCGCACCACTCTGAATTCTTATCAAGATTTGATTAAATATTTAGGCAGCTTTTTTTTTTCAGGAGTAGTTTTGCGTAGATACGTGCATCACCTGTGAAAAGTCTGAGGTTGCTATTAATATTGTATGCTAGATCGTCAACACACATCATAAACAATAAGTGTCCTAATCCCTTCAATGAGACACTTCTGAAGTTTCTTCTTCTTATGTCGATGACTGTCCAAGAAATCCTCAACCCAGTCTCAAATTTTGTTTGCTACCCCATACAATCGTGTATTTTTTAAATAAGTGTGGGTATGATGCTGTGTGAAATGCTTTTCGGAAGTCACGAAATACTGCACCTACCTGATTACTTTGATCCGTAGTTTTCAGGGTATCATGTGGGATAAGCACAATGTGGGTTTCGTATGATCGATGTTTTCGGTA
The DNA here is from genome assembly GCF_023864345.2 of Schistocerca serialis cubense. Taxonomy (NCBI): domain Eukaryota; kingdom Metazoa; phylum Arthropoda; class Insecta; order Orthoptera; family Acrididae; genus Schistocerca; species Schistocerca serialis. The sequence continues at coordinate 483,742,573 of NC_064643.1, forward strand.
TCCATGCTGTTGGTATGGAGGAGATCATTCTTTTCGAGATACCTTATTATGTTTGCATATGTTCTAGGATTCTACGACAGATGGACGTTAATGAGATTTGACGGTATTTTTATGGATCACTTCTGTTACCCATCTTATAGATGGTTATGACCTGCGCTGTTATGATATGACAAACTGATTACTCCAACGATGTCAAATTTGACACCCCTCTGTGTCCAATAAGAACTTGTACTGTCTCTCTAATGTCCTGTCTACGACGAACCTGTCTCCTCTGGCAGTCTTATCCATTAGGAAACATTTTCCTGGATCACTGTAAAATATTTATTTTGCCACAAACCGTCTTTCGGCTTCTTCGAAATGTTGAAACATTAAAGCACAGATTTCCTTGTGGACACGCAGTAGGTAAGTGGAATTTCCTCCGTCAGCAATTGGCAGTAATCAACAGGACAACCTCTGAAAATGTAGATGTAACTGAATTGACATGACCGGAAAGCCTCGGCTGACTAAGAACAATGAACAACGCTGCAATATTAATACGTGTAAATACTGCACATATGTGTTCCAACCAATGAGCAGCAACTTCCTCTGACTGTTTATCTTACACTGAAAATGAACACTGGAAAATCGCGACATATGCCAAATATACGGGAAGCTTTGGCAACTTGATAACTATTAATGACCACGCCGTAAGTACAAGGTGAAGATGACCTGAAACTTTTCCATGCGTCGAATAGCAAAACATTTTTTGTATGTTGCGTGATGTGAATAAGTCTGTATATTGTTGGAAAATTGTATAGTTACTATTTAATAAGTTAATTTTTTATAGAAAAGAAAAATTGTCTAGGAAGCCGAAAACTGGCTCGTAATGAAATAAATGTTTTTAGTATTTTATCCATCCTGAGTAACTATAGTAATATATAACGAAATAATAAGCAATCAGTTGCATAAAAGAAATTTAATTTCTTTACCGGTGCGGGCACTTCGTGTCGACAATAAGATGCATACAGCAAAATGCTATGGTCCTAAAAAATATGCAGCAGCAATAATGTGATACGTGTAACCTTGCCCGAAACCGCCGAAGAAATTAAATTTATTTTATGCAACTAGTTGTTTATTATTTCGTTATTACATTTATATTTATGGGTCATTCCGTCACATCTCGGTAGCATAATTTCATAGTTAAGGTTGAAAAACAAACAAATTACTTTTTTGTTCTGCCAATATATATTTCGAACAGGTTTTCTGCTTACTAGGCCATCGTCAGGGAACAACTGAATAGCGGTCACAAGAGAAACTCGTATCTAGGAACCCAAACATTAGAAACGAAGATACTATCAACACACATGATCTTTGGTCATGACGCTAGGTGAGAAATGTCAAATCGAGCACTTGTCACTCATAATATGCATCGGTCATGTTAAACTACATTTGACGAATTGCGTAGTATCAAACACAGTACATAACAAAGCACGTGAAATGTCTGAATCTAACACTAAAGGTTGTAAGGAAAAACAAACTGAGATATAATAACTCTTCTGTTCTCTTATCAGAATGTGGATAATTGGGCCTGAGGTTTGGGAGTGTGTCACTGGTTGATTAGATCATGTGACTCTAAGAGTCGCAACCTGCTCGGCTGTAAATGGTCATTTAGAATCAGGTGGGAATTTTGAGCTAAATGCTTATTTACCTCAAGTGCTTCTAGTAGGCGAAAGTGTTTCGTTTTTAATGTTATTGCGACCCCGAAAGTTAGAGATTTCACCCAGATTTGATGCGACAACTCAACCGAGAATGGTTTATACCAGGATGAGCTCGTGAGTAACATTGGTCTCGTAATAGACAATATCATGAAGAGCTTTTATGTTCCTCAGGAACCTACTGAACTGGCTCATGATTGCTGAGATCTGCTCATATGAAGTAGCGTGTTTCATCGCAAACCATGCTGTAGCAACTACTGAAGAGATCAATCGCCTTCCACGAACACTGCTTGTGTTATCTGAGTTCGTGAATTCATTCCGCACAAGTGGCAGCTGACCGGAAATCCGGTGACAAATTCGAGCTAAGGAAGTCACTTTTGTAGGCTGCTAGAAGGTGGAGAAAACGCTCACCGCAAAGATACTGTGGACGGCGTGCCGCGGTGACAGGGTAGCTGAAATGTTAACCATTGCGGAAACGACACGCGACGTTTAAAACGATTCAGCCAGCATCTGTGGGAGACACCTTTTCTTACGTGTGAGAGCCAGTGTCCTTAATTTTTCTGCGCAGCTGTAGAAGGTCCGCTTCAGCGCTTGCGCCCTTCTTCATACTATACAGAGGTATGTTTCTACAGTTCACTTGCACCCGTTTCCGTTGACCGTTGTTCTTTATCAGAGGACTGTAACCAGGAAGTACTTTTAATCCTAATATTCAGTTCTAGCTCGTGAATTCCTGAGAACTGCCTCTTCACTCTTAAAGCAAACACGAATTTGACATCTACATCTACATCCATACTCCGCAAGCCACCTGATGGTGTGTGGCGGAGGGTACCCTGAGTACCTCTATCGGTTCTCCCTTCTATTGAGGTCTCGTATTGTTCGTGGAAAGAAGGATAGTCGGTATGCTTCTGTGTGGGCTCTAATCTCTCTGATTTTATCCTCATGGTCTCTTCGCGAGATATACGTAGGAGGGAGCAATATACTGCTTGACTCTTCGATGAACTTATGTTCTCGAAACTTTTACAAAAGCCCGTACTGAGCTACTGAGCGTCTCTCCTGCAGAGTCTTTCACTGGAGTTAATCTATCATCTCCGTAACGCTTTCGCGATTACTAAATGATCCTGTAACGAAGCGCGCTGCTCTCCGTTGGATCTTCTCTATCTCTTCTATCAACCCTATTTGGTACGGATCCCACACTGCTGAGCAGTATTCAAGCAGTGGGCGAACAAGCGTACTGTAACCTACTTCCTTTGTTTTCGGATTGCATTTCCTTAGGATTCTTCCAATGAATCTCAGTCTGGCATCTGTTTTACCGACGATCAACTTTATATGATCATTCCATTTTAAATCACTCCTAATGCGTACTCCCAGATAATTTATGGAATTAACTGCTTCCAGTTGCTGACCTGCTATTTTGTAGTTAAATGATAAGGGATCTATCTTTCTATGTATTCGCAGCACATTACACTTGTCTACATTGAGATTCAGTTGCCATTCCCTGCACCGTGCGTCAATTCGCTGCAGATTCTCCTGTATTTCAGTACAATTTTCCATTGTTACAACCTCTCGATACACCACAGCATCATCTGCAAAAAGCCTCAGTGAACTTCCGATGTCATCCACAAGGTCATTTATGTATATTGTGAATAGCAACGGTCCTATGACACTCCCCTGCGGCACACCTGAAATCACTCTCACTTCGGAAGACTTCTCTCCATTGAGAATGACATGCTGCTTTCTGCTATCTAGGAACTCTTCAATCCAATCACACAATTGGTCTGATAGTGCATATGCTCTTACTTTGTTCATTAAACGACTGTGGGGAACAGTATCGAACGCCTTGCGGAAGTCAAGAAACACGGCATCTACCTGTGAACCCGTGTCTATGGCCCTCTGAGTCTCGTGGACGAATAGCGCGAGCTGGGTTTCACACGACCGTCTTTTTCGAAATCCATGCTGATTCCTATAGAGTAGATTTCTAGTCTCCAGAAAAGTCATTATACTCGAACATAATACGTGTTCCAAAATTCTACAACTGATCGACGTTAGAGATATAGGTCTATAGTTCTGCACATCTGTTCGACGTCCCTTCTTGAAAACGGGGATGACCCGTGCCCTTTTCCAATCCTTTGGAACGCTACGCTCTTCTAGAGACCTACGGTACACCGCTGCAAGAAGGGGGGCAAGTTCCTTCGCGTACTCTGTGTAAAATCGAACTGGTATCCCATCAGGTCCAGCGGCCTTTCCTCTTTTGAGCGATTTTAATTGTTTCTCTATCCCTCTGTCGTCTATTTCTATATCTACCATTTCGTCATCTGTACGACAATCTAGAGAAGGAACTACAGTGCAGTCTTCCTCTGTGAAACAGCTTTGGAAAAAGACATTTAGTATTTCGGCCTTTAGTCTGTCATCCTCTGTTTCAGTACCATTTTGGTCACAGAGTGTCTGGACATTTTGTTTTGATCCACCTACCGCTTTGACGTAAGACCAAAATTTCTTAGGATTTTCTGCCAAGTCAGTACACAGAACTTTACTTTCGAATTCATTGAACGCCTCTCGCATAGCCCTCCTCACACTACATTTCGCTTCGCGTAATTTTTGTTTGTCTGCAAGGCTTTGGCTATGTTTATGTTTGCTGTGAAGTTCCCTTTGCTTCCGCAGCAGTTTTCTAACTCGGTTGTTGTACCACGGTGGCTCTTTTCCATCTCTTACGATCTTGCTTGGCGCATACTCATCTAACGCATATTGTATCATGGTTTTGAACTTTGTCCACTGATCCTCAACACTATCTGTACTTGAGATAAAACTTTTGTGTTGAGCCGTCAGGTACTCTGTAATCTGCTTTTTGTCACTTTTGCTAAACTGAAAAATCTTCCTACCTTTTTTAATATTTCGATTTACGGCTGAAATCATCGATGCCGTAACCGCTTTATGACCGCTGATTCCCTGTTCTGCGTTAACTGTTTCAAATAGTTCGGGTCTGTTTGTCACCAGAAGGTCTAATATGTTATCGCCACGAGTCGGTTCTCTGTTTAACTGCTCAAGGTAGTTTTCAGATAAAGCACTATGCTCTGTTCAGAGTATGTTGTCTGCGTAAGTATGCCAGAGTAAAAATCACCATATCTGCGCTATTAGATCATTGTAGGTGTTGGTTGTCCGGCCATTTGCTTGCTCCATAACTACATACAGCTTCCACAAGCCACCATACGGAGTTACAATGAAATGAATACCCCTAGCTGCATACAGGCGTTGATATAAGTCAACGGGGACAGTTGAAAATGTGTGCCCCAAACGGGACTCGAACCTGGGATCATGGCGATGGGTGCCGTATACAACTCTTGGTCATTTCCTTTCCTGTTCTACTTGCGAATGGAGCGTGGGAAAAAACGACTGTCTATGTACTTTCGTACGAGCCTGAATTGACTTAATCTTCGCGGCCCTTATGCGAAATGTATGTTGGTTACAGTAGAATCATTCTGCAGTCACAAATGCTGCTTCTCTAAACTTTCTCAATAGTGCTTTGCGAAATGAAAGTCCTCTCCCGATTCCCATTTGAGTTCATAGAATTTCAATAATACTCGCTTCTTGATCGACCCTACCGGTAAGAAATCTAGCAGCACGCTTCTGAATCGATCGATTTCTTCTTTTAATCCGGTCTCTTAAGGATTCCAAACATTCGAGAAGTACTCAAGAATGCGTCGCACCACCTGGACTACCTAGAATGCTTTGGTCGCACACTTTCCTAGAATTCTGCCAATAAACTGAACTCGACCTTTTGCCTTCCTTACAACAAACCTTACGTGCTTGTTGCATTTCATGTCGCTTTGCCGGCAATACGCCTAGATATTTATAGACTTGAGAGTGTCGACCAACACACCAAAAATACAGGATTCGAACATTTGTTGATTGTTTTTGCTACTCATCTGCATTAACTTCGACTTTTCCACATTCAGAGCCAGCTGCATTCATCACATCAAATAGAAATCCTGCCCGAGTCATCCTGCATCAAGCTACAGTCTCTCAAATGCGACATTTTCCGTTCACTACAGCGTCAAAAGTCAACAGTCACTGATCGCTGCTCACCCAATCCCCGACAAGAGCGCTCCTACGACAGTTCCCTGGAGCTCTACACAGACGATACGTATGTCTACACAGCCATATAATCCAGTGAAGTTACCTTGGGACGTTTTACGCAGCATCTGGTGGCGATTCTTATTTGATTTCCTTAGTTCTAACTCCAAAATATTCTTTTCTTGTTACTTCCAGTGTCGAACTGTTGTGAAACTGACATTGGTATAAGGTGCCACATTGAGTTTAATGTTACAGTGGCAGCGACAGATATGGAGATGAATGTAATTCTTTTCCTGGTTTTGTAGTTCTATGTGCATTACTCAAACGACTTGAGTTTCTCCTTGTCCAAAACACAGTTTCTTTCGAGAGAAAGTGACGTAGCTTTCAGATTCGAATTTTCCCAGACTGTTACCTGAATTACAGCAGGCCTTTATGCTCTAAGCTTTCACAATTGTTACGACTTCCGTAGCCTTCCAAATATATGACCTTCACTCAAAGCGAAGTGGTTTTCGTCTTCTGTATCTTCCTGGTGACGCAACCACTAGCTGTAATATGCGGGACGATTATTTCTTACATTCCATTGTACAGAGTACACGCTGTTTGGATTGTCTGGATTTGAAGAATTAACCCATCACTTTCGTCAGCATGCAAGTTTGACGCATTATCGCATGAAACTAACCAGGTAGGTGGAGTGTTAAGCGACCATAATGAAGGTAGAATACTTTTCGATCTGTGGTATATTTTATCGACCACTTACAAACAGGTAGACAGACTACCATGTGCCTTCAGCTAGCGTCGCTCCTGACTGGTGAACAGGAATTACGTGTTTCCGAAGAGAAAACAGAAAGGAATTTCTTCATAATGAATGCTTTCGAGTGTAACTTAGCACGAACACTCACTATGAAAAGTCAGCCGCTCACTATTCCTCTGAACGAAGTGTTTCTTTTTCACATACAGAGGGGTCTAAAAAAATGTATCCACTCTTTAAAAGTCCATAACTGGCAATCTAATTGACGGAGTTGTCTCATCTTTGGTAGTGTAATAGTTTGTAGTTCCGGCAATCGCCACACAAGCGATGTATTGCGTTGTTTCGTTTGTCAGATGACAGTCGCCAGAAAATCAGTGTTTTGTTCTTAGTTGCACGTAGTTACTGGAGTAAACATGGCGGGCACAAGGCTTACATTCGATGAAAGGTTCAAATGGTTCAAATGGGTCTGAGCACTATGGGACTTAACATCTGTGGTCATCAGTCCCCTAGAACTTAGAACTACTTAAACCTAACTAACCTAAGGACATCACACACATCCATACCCGAGGCAGGATTCGAACCTGCGATCGTAGCAGTCGCGCGGTTCCGGACTGAGCGCCTAGAACCGCTAGACCACCGCGGCCGGCTATGAAAGGAAGTCAGTTTTGATGTGGTATTTTAAGTACGAAAACATTAATGAGGTTCAACGGCAATGGCAAAATGAGTATCAAACAGAGCCACCGACACGTTTAACGATTCGTCGCATTCGAGACAAATTTGAAGCCGAAGGCTCTGTTAAAGATGTACACAAACAACTATCTGGACGATCTGTAACAGTGACAAGTCCAGCTAACTCCCGTCGTTTGTTACAACAATTCACTCGCTCACCACAGAAGTCTGTGAGGCAGTGTGTGACCGTGAACTGGAGTGAGTCGCTCAAGGGTTCGGCGAATTTTGAAGACAGCAAAGTGGAAGTGCTACATCCCACGATTGCAATGAACGAGGACGCCCCAGATCGTAGAATGGAGTACTGCGAGTGGTTTACTAACATGGTGCGCAACGATGAAGAGTTTGCAGAGATCATTGTGTGGTCTAATGAGGCACAGTTCAAACTCAATGGTACAGTAAATCGTCACAATTGCATCTACTGGGCCGCCGAAAATCCGAACGTCCATGTAGACAAAGCCGTGAATTTGCCAGGAGTAAATGTGTGGTGTGGGTTGTCTTACCGGTGCTTGATTGGGCCATTCTTCTTTTACGGCACAGTTACCGGTGAGGTGTACCTTCAGAAGCTTCAGACATCTATTTTACCTGCCATCCGAGACTTTTATGGAGACGGAAGAGTTTACTTTCAACAAGATGGTGCCCTAGCCCACTACCAAAATCATGTTAGGGCGTATCTCGACGAAAATCTACCAGGAAGATGGATAGGCCGTAGAGGTGCTGTGGAGCATCCACCACGTTCCCCAGACCTAACTCCTGTGGGGAACACTAAAGCACGTCGTTTATGGATAAAAGCCACGCACACTGGATGAACTTCGAGAATCCATCGTACATTCATGAGCAAATATCAAAGTGAACACGTTGCAGTCAGTAGTTCGCGCTGCAGTTCGACGGCATCGTTTGTGTGTAGATCTTAATGGTGACCATTTCGAACACCTACAGTCATATCTTTAAAGTTGGACTTTAAGCTACACTTTCACCAAAAATGAGACAACTCCGTCAATTAGTTTGCAAGTTATGGACTTTTAAACAGTGGATACATTTTTTTGGACCCCTCTGTATAAAGACATCATCCCTTACGAGAACCAATAAGATTTTATAGTTATTTTTCTGGTGACGCTGACAAATGTTGCAACAGTGCGCGACATGGTAAGGCAAAAGACGGAGGAGGGGATGCTTTTTTGTTATTTTGTGTATGCTTTATTCACATACAGGTCAGCCAGAACATTATGACCATCGCCCTACTATCGATATAGACTCTTACGGGTGATAGCAGCGTCACCTGGCGAGAAGTGACTGCTACTAAGACACACGCACGAGGCATGTATTATCAATAAGCGTGTTGTCCGTGTGTACTATGGGAAAAGCGCGCTATCTATCTGACTCTGACCAGGGGCAGACTATGATGACCTGGAGGCTCGGCACGAGCATTTCGGAAACTGTACGATTTGTTGGGTGTTCGAGGAGTGCTGTGGTGAATGTCTTCAACACGTAGCGAAACCAAGGTGAAACCACGTCCAGATGTCGTGGGATAGGGCGATCACGCCTCATTACAAATGTCGGAAGTCGTAGGCTGGGCAGCCTCGTAAAACAGGAAAGACGGCGAACTCTGGCGGAGCGAACATCATACTTTAATGTTGGGCAGAGCACGAGTGCATCTGAACACACAGTGCACCGAGCACTCCTAAAGATGGGCCTCCGAAACTGACGACGCATGCACGTGCCAGAGTGTAGCACCCTGGTGATTAGAAAAAAACATGTGTTAAATCAGTCGCTGCTCATTTTATACTTGATGGTCCATCTGTTATTGTAGGCTATAATTTGAATTTTAGTTTGGATGATAATGATACGTTTTCTCATGGGAATGTTTGATTTAAAGTGGCTTTTGTAAGACGATGTGGTGTTGTAAGTAATGTTCCTGATCTCGAGAGTTTTTCAGAGCTTATCGCAGTTATCATGTCGGGCAACAAGGTAATAACAATTTTGGAAAATGCATGGGCACGTGACCATCGGACCTGGCCGCTAGGGCAGTGGCAGAATGTTGCATGGTCTGATGAATCCCGATATCTTCTCTATCATGCTGATGGGAGGGCGTGAATCCGTCGTCGTCCAGAGGAACAGCTCCTTGACTCCTGTTCTGCGGGACGGAGACAAGCTGGCGGCGACTCCATTATGCTCTGGGGAACATTCACGTGGGCAACTGTGGGCCCAATGGAGCTCGTTCAAGGCACTGTGACGGCCAAGGAGTATCGTACACAGGTTGCAGACCACTGAACCCCTTCATGACGATCATGGTTCCCCACGGCAGTGACATTTTTCAACAAGATAATGCGGCATATCACAAGGCAAAGAGTGTGATGGAGCGGTTCGAGGAACACTGGCAAGTTCCAGTTGATGTGATGGTTCCTCAACTCGCCATATCTGAACCCGATCGACCACACTTGTAAGGTGACCATATTTTCTAGACTCAAATTCGGGACATTAACATATTGCCTAGGCACAGATCCGGGACACATTAAAAATTTTGCAAAATAGGCTATATTTATTTATTATATGAGAAGAAGGTTTCAGTTAAATGTAATAAATACAAAATATCAATTAAATTTGTTGCAAAGAAAAGCACTAAGATGAATGAGTGTGATCAGGGCAACTGTATTTATCAGTGCTGTGAATTTTCTTTATGAAGTCTGTATTTTTCGACAACATATGAAAAAACTCGACACAAGGTTCATCATAATTTATTCTACTTACTAACATTGCTTTTATGGTTTCTACAGCCAACTGTGTTTTGTCACTTGTCCATATATTGTTCATGTGGGAAAATACCCTTTCAGTAGCAGCATTAGTGCCAGGAAGGCAGAAATAAACTCCACTAGCTTGTGTACATTTGAGATCGGCACATGATTCTGGCTGAAATGAGAAATCATCTCAACCCATCTTTGACCTGGAACAGTGTTGTTAGCAGTCCATTCAATGATTTTCTCAGTGGTTACAAACTGTTTGACGCTGACATACTCATCATACATTACATTTTCTGCAAACTGAACATATGGCACAGTTTCGCTAACTAGAGAAGAAGTTCTTTCAATGTCATCCCATACAGGCATTTGATTCAAGGTAACCCAATTGTAGCAGTCCAAGTTCTGGAAACTTTTTTCAGTCCACTTTTTTAAGTAGGATAGAACAGTTTCATAGAAAAATAATACAGCACCATGAAAGCTCTTTACCTCTGCTGGAAGCAGACGTGTTTGCACAGTAGAAACAGTTTGATAACGGTTTCTACAATTTTTCGTACTTTCTTGTCAAACAATTTCCCACCATAACTAAAGCTAATAATAAAATATGCCGATACAGGTGAAATGATGTCTAATTCGGGACAAATTAGGTCATGATTGTTAATTTCGGGACAAACAGGTGGTCCCGAATTACCTTTGAAAAAATTCGGGACAGACACACAAAAATTCCGACTGTCCCGAAAGAAACGGGACGGATGGTCACCTCAACACTTGGGATGTGATTGAACTTGGCGTCAGTGTTCATCGCCTCCCTCCCCGGGATTTTGCGGGAAATAGGTGACTTGTGTGTGCAGACGTTGCGCCAACTACCTCCAGCGACCTAGCAAGGCCTCATGACGCGTTGCTGTTGTTATCCGTGCCAAAGGTGGACATACCGGCTATTAAGTAGGTGGTTATAATGTTCTGGCTGATCAGTGCATCTCCTAGTAAAGATTATCATTCAAATCCTAAACAATTTTCCATCCATTTGCTATTAATTTCTATCCCGAGTTAATAACCACATTTAATAATATCTCGTTTTTAGAGTTCCATACATCAACCAATATAAACGGAACCCTTATAGGACCTCATAGTTGTCTGTCTGTCGGGACTGTTCAGAACCTATTTCTCAGGAAAGAGTTGACGTATCAAGTTCAAATTTATGTCACATATTAAGGTCTGAGGCCCCTTGGCGATGTAAGGAAGTGAAGTTTCTAAGCTAATGCAATTAAAAGATTTGGCCACTTATGTCACTATATTAGTACTCGCAAGCTCCCTCATCAAACGTTTAGGATACTGAATCATGAAATTTCACAAGAAGAGAGTTTTCACACTGCCACCAAAGGAAAAAAATCCGAAAATTGTTGGCTTGTAATTATAACAGACGAAAAAAGTTTTTTGTCAATTGTTATGAGACACTCTGTCCATCTGTTAACTCCCCTTTTCCCCCAAGAAGACATGAGAGACGTAGCAAGTTGAAATTTATATCACATAATGAGGTCTATACTTTGGTGGTTTAAAAATATTAAGCTTCAATGTCAGTTCAATCAAAAGATATGGCCGTTTATGTCATCTTTTGATACTGCTGGACTCACTCATTACAACCTATAGGGTACTTCCCCTTGACATAGAATAACGGAATTTGGCAAAAAGAAAGGTTTCAAAGCACAAGCAAAAGAGAAGAATCAGAAAATTGTTGATTTGTAACTATATCACACGAAAACATTTTTCTTTTTTCATTTGTTATCCGACTTCTAACATGAAGTTAAAACATTCTCGAGTGTCTTGGAATCCCTGGGACCGATATCTTGCCAGTATCATTGTCGATCACAGGCAAAAATGGTAGGAATCCTCGATTCCTGTAATGGATCAACTGTCTACATACATAATTAAGTTTGTACGGAACCCTCAGTGCACGAGTCGTACGTGCAACTAGCCAATTTTGCTGACTGTCGAGTAGGTTTGAACAACATTAAAACAACCAGAGCAGTATGCACGAAATGTTTAGAACTGATGTAACGGAATCACATTCAGTGGAAATTTACTTCGTTCATGGCAACCAGAGACACAGTTGCTCACATGCAATAAACATTCTGGACCGAACCATGCAACGTCGTAATAAAAAAAATTGAAACGTTCAACTGAACAGCAAACAAGTGAGTGTTCCAATTGGAGTGAGACCGACTGCATTACTTAGTGTACCAAATATGGTCAGTTATTTGCGTATATTCTTAAAGACGGTCGTCGTACCCTTGAAGATCCTTATTTCAAAAATAAGGACTTTTAGCGCGAAATGTGTGTCTTCTCTTACAGCTGCGCAATATTTTTCCGGTATTTTTATTTTAATAGCAACCACAAAGTGAGCTTTTGTGAGTTAAGTGACCACTCATTTGCGGCAAGTGCTCATATGTGTTTTTGGCTCTTTTCCACGTTTACAATTGGTTTTCCGAGTAACTGTCCCTTACTACAGACGGCTCGCGCCGAGCATAGTATTATCTGACATTTGTGTTTATGAGCATCAGTTGCTGTTGCTGATACCACTAAGACTCTTGTGCGGCACGAACGAAAGTGATACTGATGTAGGAATCACCATATGTTTGTATAAGTGGCAGTCAAATGAAAACGAGACAGATGGAAAAAAAGGTAAGTAAACTGTTTATTATTTCAAAAGTAATCGCCGTAATGTTAATACATTTGTCCCACTATGTGACAATACGATAAATTGCTTCATGGAAAAATATTTCCAGCTGTCTACAGATCCATGATTGCACCCAGATGTGCATCTCTTTGTGCGAGGCAAATCGGCGGCAACAAATGTCTTTCTTCAGGGTTTCAAAAATATGGAAATAGCATGGGGAGATATCGGGACTATATGGAGGATGTGTAAGAGCTTCCCAGCGTAACTTCTGCAACGTAGGCGGAACAACCTTGGCAACATATGGGCCCGCCTCTTCGGACGAAGAGGTGCACGTCTGAGTAAATACATGTTTCGTAGGCAACTGCAAACAATTTTACATGAAGATATTGACCGTCTTGCCTCATAGTGAGAGAAATGTTTTAACAGTTACGACGATTACTTTTGAAATAATAAATAATTTACTTACTTTTTCTCCATATGTCTCGTTTTCATTTGACAGCCCATTAAATGTCACGAATCCATTAAGCTTTCGTTTAACTTACAGTAGTTTCTGCTTTGCATGTAAATAACCATATCTGATCTCCCTTTATTCCTCATGGCGCTTGTTTCCTGGCTTTTCTGCCCAGCAAGTGTTACTGCGTATGACCCTTGCTTTCACACTGAAATATCTGCCCAATTAATTCTCTGACCTTTATCGGACAGCTCTCTGAGGTTAATTTGAGCACACGCTCCACTCAAGAATGGAAGCTTAATTCTGAAAATAACCTCTCAATTATGCCTTAGCCACTCTCCACCGTACAATTTTTCCTGGGGCGTTCCCAGCTTGACTTCAGGATAGCCTTCTTCCGCTTCAGAGAAATATTATAACACTACCAGCAGCCGCTGTGAGAGACGATGTCTTCAAACGGGTTATGAGCTGTAATATATGAAGAATTACGTTCTTGGAAGAAGATTGATCTATCTACGAGGGGCATGTGGTCAGCAGTTTTCGTGACCAGTGCTGCTGCTATTCAGTCAGGTAGATCCTCAATAGGCCTCACAAGATCTGAGTGTACCCTGCTTGCCAACCGCACTCGGCAGACCCGGACTGTTCCCATCCAAGTGCAAGTGAACAGGCTATGAAGGTCCAATGTCACCATCCGGCCACCGTATTATTCTTGGCCCTTACACGTCACCAGATGCAGATATGAAGAGGCATGTGGTCAGCACACCACTCTGACTCGTGATTGGAGCCGCTACCCTCCAATCACGTAGCTCCTCAATGGTCCTAACAAGGGTTGAGTGCCCCCCGCTTGCCAACAGCACTCGGCAGACCCGGACAGTGACCCATCCAAGAGCTAGCAAAGTGCTTAACCTCGGTGATCTGACTGGAACCGGTGTTACCACTGTGGCAAGACTACTTATCGTTAAATAAATCCGCTTGTGAAATGTCATTGGTTGCTCTGGTTGGGGGGAGGGAAGAGGTTTACTCTCATGTTTTCTGATCTACAAGTCTAATAGCTTAATAACTAGTTAATTACTACGCTTCCTTACGCTGTTCGTTGTCATCTATTTCGCTGATCAATAGAACTTGTTATTCTGTTTTAAAATATTTTCCAGTTAGAACAGTTATCATTTAAAAGTTACCAATTTCAACAAAATTTCCTATACACTTGTCAGATTTTGATTGAATAAATTTAAATCTTTACGAGTGCTTGAAAACTGTGCGAGATGGACTGTAGTAGCGTAAACGTAAAGTCCGTGGCGCAAGCCCGTGACTCGACTATCGGCCTGAGTGCACGCAGAGTGCAGCCTTTCTATTTCGCCGCGACGCAAGGAGAGAGGTGCGTGACGGGCACGACCACCCGGCCACCTTTTACTTTCAGGAAAGATCCCCGGTACTAATTTTTACAGCAGACTAAGTGGACCTGGGGCCGTCCTGGACGGACGGGAAAGAGGGTAAATCCCCGCCCCATCCGGTATAGAACTAGGAACCTACAGGGTTGGCGTCGAGTGCTATACCCGGTAGATTAACATGAATAATGAAAGTAACGTATTCCGCATAAATAGGCAGGAAGATCCATTTTTGTATAATTATGAGATAGCACAACAGTCACTGGAAGCAGTTACATCCATGAAATATCAAGTAATATCCGTACGAAGCGATTTAAAGTGGAACGACCACACCAAACTAATCGCAGGTATGGCAGATGCCAGACTGAGGTTCATCGGAAGAATCCTTAGGAAATGTAGTCGCCGGCCGGTGTGGTCGTGCGGTTCTAGGCGCTTCAGTCTGGAACCGCGTGACCGCTACGGTCGCAGGTTCGAATCCTGCCTCGGGCATGGATGTTTGTGATGTCCTTAGGTTAGTTAGGCTTAAGTAGTTGCAAGTCCTAGGGGACTGATGACCTCAGAAGTTAAGTCCCATAGTGCTCAGAGCCATTTGAACCATTTTAAATGTAGTCCATCCACGAAAGAGATAGCTTACAAGACCCTCGTCCGAGCAGCACTTGAATATTGTTCGTCAAACTAAGAACCGTACCAGGTAGGATTGGTAGAGGAAATGAAAAAGGTCCAAAGGAGAGCAGTGCGTTTCGTCACAGATTCATTTAGTAAGCGCGAAAGCGTTACGGAGATGCTCAGCCAACTGCAGTGTCACACGCTGTAAGAGAGGCTTGAGCGTCACAGCGTGGTTTGCTGTTACAGTTCAGAGCGTATATTCGTCGAAGAGTCAGCAAAAACATCGCTTCCTTCTACGTAGATCTCGCGAAAATACCGTGAAGGTTGACCTAGAGAGATGCGAGCTCGCACTGTAGCTCACCAACAGTCTTCCTTTCCGCGAACCTTTCGCGACTAGAACAGGAAAGGGGGAAAGTGAGTCATACAGAAAGTACTCTGCGACCCACCGTAAGGTGGCTTGCGGAGTGCAGATGTAGGTAAAAATAAAATACTAGTGAAATACGATCGCCGAAGTGCTGTACAGACATTATGACTAAAACTAAAGTGGCATAAAAGTCATTCTGTTTGCGTAAAGGTGGACGAGGGGCTGAGAATTAGAGGAGTGTAAGAGCTGTACTCTTTAAGTCACACACAAAACGAGATGGCGCAGTGCTGAGACACTTTTAGGACGGCGGTTGAAACTCCCGTTCGGCCATCTGCATTAATGCAGATGTCGAAATAGTGCCTTTGTATAAGGATACTGCCGAAATCCTTCTCCAGCCTTCCTTTTTCCGAGTTTGCACTCTGTCTCTAGTGACCTCATCGTTGGCGGGACTTTAAACACGGTACCTTACGGACGAGAAATAAGTAAATGTCACGGGCTTATTTCAAATAGTTTACAATGATCGTGAAAAGGACAGGGATAACGCATGTGATAGATGCCTGGAAACGCGGGCCTTACACGTTTTTTGCCTGTTGGGCGCGCCATTTTCCTGCTACCAGGATGTTGCTCGTAAGCGGGATTCCCTGCAGATGAGGATAAACGTGAAGTTCCGGCGCACTGAAGCCTTAACGGCCCACCGTGCCTGTTTTAAAGACATGGTCTCGCAGGTTGCGCTTTCCTCTCTCTGCGCCGTCACCTTGTGGAAATATGAACCGTTCCGTAAGCGAGACGCTAAAATGCAAACTTCACTGTTTCTGGGTAACGTGAACTAATTAGAGCGGTACTGTTAAGTGCTTTACTCAGCAGCAGCCTTGGAAGACACATCGTAAACTGCAAATAGGCATTCCTTAACCACTGTAATGTATTAACATTTAGTCATCTCATCCGATAATGAATTGCTACTATCTGCGCTGTAGACGTTGAGACGATTTAACGAATTTCACAGCAGGCGTCAGCGCGCGTTCTAATACTAGTTTAAAGTTGCGGAGCTTTATAACTTTAGCAAGGAGTTTCTATTTCAAAACGATATACCGCTGTCAGTGGAAGAAACAAAGGGGTGGACTCGCTCAGCATTGAGAACGAGAATGCGTTTTGCGCATGTGCAAAGCTATTTCGCACGAGGTCCACCGAACCAATAAGAAAAGGAATTTCGTGTACTTTCTGGCGCGATCATGCAGAAGGTGTCTTTCCGAAATTACTGCTATTGGCCCCGAGAGGTCTATCATAGATACTTCCTTTGATTCAGTCGGCAGCAGAACTCGAATACATCGGCCTCCTCTCAGAAAAAAAGGACTAATCCTCAGGTAGCTAGGAGTCGTCGAAATGTGCTTCATCTACGTACACAAACACGTAAGTTTTGCAGTATTTTTTGTCTGACTTTCGGTCGGGAGCTGTACTAGAATAGCAACTGCACAGCATGCTGATAACTAGGCTGCTGCTGAATCCTGCAGTTTGGCCGTGTTGTTTAAAACTCGTCACCACAGTTCATATGAGTCTTCAGGGATCAGCAGTACACGTTTTGTGTACCGAACAGTCTAAAGGTCGCATGTCATGTGGCTAGGTTTTTCTCGGTTTGTGTATTGGTCCCGTGTGTATCTACGACTTGTTTCGCGATGACGTTTGCGTGAATGTCACGAGGTATAATACGTTGTCACATATTTTTGGAACTTCTGCAGTCTGTAACACCATATGAAACCAGCTGAAAAGTGGCGATCGGTATTTTTATCGCGGAGTGGCAAATAGCTTACAGACCACCTTCTCTCAATATATGACTGTAGTTGTGAAAGACTGGGTATTTATACTCTATCTTTGTCAGAAACAATATCATAAAACAGATTTTTTTATGATGATTGCATCAGCTATCAGCTTTCACTTGGCTGTAGCTGATAATTGTGAGTTGAGCGTACTGTAAATGCGATTGTACTTTTGTTTGTTGAAAGTCTCAAGCTATCAGTGAATGCTGCGAAATGTTTTGTTTGCCAACAGTGTATTCGATGATCAAGGAAAGGTACTGGATTTGATAGTGACCGCCCGCGTAATGTAACTTACTTTGGACCATTTTCCGTAGCCTTTAAATTAAATTATCCCAAACTTTTTCCCATACCTATGTTAGGAAAGAAAACTGCCGAGGGAATAACACTGTTCGTCCGAGCAACATGTTGCCATCATTTAAACGTTTCAGTGTCATTAGCTAAGATTTCGAATATTCGTAGCTGAATTTGAGTGATTTCAGAAGTGAAAATGCAGGCCACTTCTGTCAATGACTATGACAGTAAAACTGATGTACAAAACAAACTGAATATTTTCTGTGAGATGCTTTATTTAAAAAACAAATGTTGAGTGTATTTATCATTTCTTAAACTGTAGGTTTAGGTTTAGTATGTGGAAAATTGCTTCCCTCAGCGGCTGAGAAGAATTGCATTCGTAGTCTCACTACACAATTGTTGCGGCTGGTTGTGTTCTTCATCAACAACTTTTAACGGGCGCGGAGTATAACAACATCCAGCACGGATAAAATAAAATTCTTGCTGTATCGATAAAGACATAATATTTCAATGTAGGTAACATTTTGTTGTATCCTAAAAAGTCTATTTCTAATTCTTGTCTCGAACAATAAAATCTTTTTATGACATGCCTAATTTTGGCTGTTTTGTTATTTACTGTGCTATCTCCTCCTGAAAGTATGCACTATAATGCCTGTCCAACATCAGTTGTCCAGATTATCTGATATACAGGCTGCTGTTCCTGACTCGCGCGCATTCGGGAGGATGACGGTTCAATCCCGCGTCCAGCATCCTGATTTATGTTTTCCGTGATTTCCCTAAATCGCTTCAGGCAAATGCCGGGATGGTTCCTTTGAAAGGGCACGGCCGACTTCCTTCCCCATCCTTCCACAATCCAATGAGATCGAAGATCTCACTGTCTGGTCTCTTCCACCAAATCAACCCAACCCCTAATATAATGCCTGTCCAACATCAGTTGTCCAGATTATCTGATATACAGGTTGTTGTTCCTGACTCGCGCACATTCGAGAGGATGACGGTTCAATCCCGCGTCCGGCCATCCTGATTTAGGTTTTCCGTGATTTCGCTAAATCGCTTCAGGCAAATGCCGGGATGGTTCCTTTGAAAAGGCATGGCCGACTTCCTTCCCCATCCTTGCACTATCCAATGAGACCGATGACCTCGCTGTCTGGTCTCTTCCACCAAATCAACCCAACCCCTGACTCGCGCGATGAAATTAAATTTAACGGCGAGTTAATGACCACTGGTCATTGCGGTGTTATAGCTCTTCGGAACTAATCGGCGTATGATGGGACGTTACCGTTTCGTTGTGTGAAACGACGCTAACGTTTTGTGCAGAAGGAATTGTCGTACACGTGGGACGGCTATGAGCAGTTCGCAGAAGCTCTGCGGGAAGTGTTGAATGGTGACCACAGCCAATGAGGAAGCAAGCGTGCAGACAAGAATGAGAGGGAACCTCGCAGCCCGTAGCTTCCGGCTGACTTCGTGAGTGTTGCGCGTGGTGCAATCCAAGTGCGTGTCAGCGGTGTTAAATACTGTACTCGTTTCACTCAGTATTCTCCTTCGGCCGTTCCCAACCGAGCGTGATTGAAATGAATGGTCAGTAATCACAACAACTCGTTTACTTCCATTGCCTGAACTTTTGCCAGCGTTTTTCCTTGAATCTGTCTGCATATATGAGAGCCTTTCTTGTTCTCAGTGATCATGTATGCGATTCGAGACTCAGTGTTACAGACTGTCTATGTATCATCTTTTCGCCGCGGACAATATATGCGTGCTGAATAACGTGAATCAGCTGCACAGGAGAATAGAATCTGTGTAGTTGCCTGCTAACTTCCTGGGAACTACTTTAAGACGCAGTTCTCCTCTGATTGTAAAATACAGTGTTGTCGTACTTTATACAGAAGCCTGAAATGGCGATGATATTTTGTGGACAAAATTTTATGAAAGAGAATAAAGTTACATTGTAAATTTGTTTCCAGCGAGGTCGATCGTATTGCAGTATTGGCTGGGAGACTATTTTGCTTTGCGCTGATTGCTCCCTTTCGTGAACGAATTGTAAATGCAGTAATGGTGTCTTTCATCGTGCTCGTGACGACAAGATAAAAAAGATCCTGTGTTTGTCACAGGAAGACTGTTTTACAAGCTTGAAACGCACTTTTTTGTAGAAATAGCCCCATTTTAGGAAATTTGACTTTAACGCATTTCCAGTGAGTAGATTCCTTCCTTGTTGTACAAGTCTGGAACGTGTGCAAAATAATTTTCTGTGGCAGCCGTCACTTCATCGGACTAAAATCGTGCATCTGCCACACATTTGTACAGATGTGGGAACAGGCGGAAGTCAGAGGTGCTGTTGCCGGTGAATAGTGTGGAAGTATTAAAAAATGATTACTCCAGTTACTCCTGTTAACTGTTGCTGAAACACCTTTTGCTGCCTGCGAGAGATGAATTTTTTGTTTTGTTTCGTAGTCCTACTTTCTCCTCGTGTATCTCTTTGAGTGGATCAAGAAGTACTGGCCAGTTATTTTTACCCCTTACAAAGTAATGAACTAATATTGTAATGAGAAAGCACTGAAAATAATCTTTCCAGGAGGAGTATTTGTTCTGAAAAACTCCGGACATCAATAGGAAGCTGATTTTCAAATTTGCTCTCGGTCATTATTCTACAAAGATAGCACCTTTTTTGCACAAAAGTTTCTTGTAGCTAATCCGTTACTTGATGGATACCGTGCTCCCACTTCTGAAGCTTAAGGTGTCCACTGTATAATACACCATTACTGGTCGATCGTCTATTGTTACATGGTGCAATGCCTTGATTTTACGTGTCTGGTTGCAGCTATTTGACGTCCCTCACGTTGATAATCTTAAAGCACAAGGGAATTTGAATAGAGTTGTCCTTATCTTAACTGTTGAAAATGAAGAATCAGCTTTTTACTAATCCTAAGCAACATTGAATAAATTTCCACCAGTGATAAGCCGATTTTTTGTGGCGCACCGGTATCCATTTGGTCGAAAACTCTGGAACAGGGGTCTCCAAACTTTTTAGTCCGCAGGCCACATTGACTCCTCCACGAAGTCATAAGGGCCAGGATCTACCTAGTGGGATTAAAGCACCCTAGCACTCCATGATCACCGTAATGTAAGGCTAAAGGAAAGATGAAATCGCAAAAGTCTAAGGTTGTGGGAATAGCACAGCCCTGAAACGGACTACGATTTTTATTTAATTACATAATTTTGATTGGTGGACATACCTGACCGAAATTCTGGCGAATTCCACCGACAGAAAAGTATGTCACTGCACATTCTGTATGTATTTTACAACGTAATCAAAAGAAAGTGAAACCTCGCTTAAGAAGCATCTTCCATAATGACTGATTACTAAGGCTAGTCGCCGAAGTGGCGTCCATTTGAGAGACTTGCACTAGACTCGTGAGTAGAGTAAATGCAAAGAATTTTTTTACTTAAAATTTTTTCGCCAAACTAGTCTGTTAACCGTTCTTTTTTTTTTCTTCAGTATCGCACGGAGCATGGTCTGTCTGTTTATTGTGGATAGCCACAAATTTAACCATGACCTTCCGCTTTGTAAAGATAGAGCTCCGACAATGTCGCGGTGTATTAGTCGCGATAGGCCTCGAAACTCAATTGTTGACAGTATAGGCACCACCTCAAATATTCGGCGGGCCGGATACCGGGGATGTCCGGCCAGCTAACGCGGGCCGGTTTGCCGGCCCTCGCGGGCCGGTTTCGGCCCGCGGGCCGCCGTAGTTTGGAGACCCCTGCTCTAGAACACTTACTATTTGAAAGTGCACCATAAACAAAACCATTCAGAAGAACAAATTGACACTTCATTTACACTACTGCGTAATACGAAGCAGTACAAAAAAGGCAATTTTATCGATATCAAGGACATCTCTGCGCCAGGCCGTGCATGTTTCACCTTGGTCTCGTACTTAGTGTCGATGGCTGTTACGGCTGCATGTAGAGCTCAGTATTAAAATTGCATTGTTAATGAGGGCAAAGGGAACCTGAAATCCTCTGCTGCTGCATAGCATTCGCTGTACGATTAGCATCAAAGGCGTTTCCGATCTTCATTTCCCCATTTAACACACATACCGCCATTGGCAAAGTCAACTTGATCCGTGAGAAAATCGAGAGACGGTGGGCATTCAGCTGAAGAGATTAACATACAATCCGATGATGAGAAGCGTAGGCCACGACCTCTTCTTTCCTCTTTCAGTTGTCGAAGGGGCTCGTCATTGTAATGAATACAACTGTATCACTTTTTTCTTGTATACTAACCTTGAAATGTATAGGTAACCTCTTAATGTGATTTCCTCAACCCATGTCAGTCACTGTATTTTGCAGCCAAGTCAAAGTGACCATCATTTATCAGCAACATAATATTGACACATAGTTAGCTACTAGATATACATAGCTCCCAAATTGAGGCTTGATTTATAGAATATAGGGATCTGATTTCGTTGGTTCATCAAATATGTAAAATGGAGCTATAAATGCCAATCATCCACGATGATGTTTTTCAAATAAAAGCGAAACCCATCTGGTGAAATATTTCTTAATTAACAGTACGCTTAAGATAGTGAAGAAACAATTTACTTGTTCTGTAACAATAGCTGGTGCGATCCAAGGTCATACAAATGTATTACAGTGGTACTTTAGAGAAGATGAACTTCTTGGGCAAGATCGCTTCCAGACAACCTTTATTGTCGATTACCGTGAGCATATTTACCATCTTCAGTTCTCGATAAGAGGTTAGTGCATGTCTCCTATAACAGCTGTACAAGTACTCTTTCTAAAACATTGCCAGGTATGTGAAGGATGGGCGATTCCTCGCCAAGTCAAGGTTAGAACCACAATATACAGACTACAGCAATTCGCCAAATGCTCGAGTCCCATACCACACTCTACTGTGTACTTCATTGCAGCTGGGCACCGCTAATCTAGCTAGGATCCCAACCGTCAAATAGCCATCAAACCATTATTATAACGCAAAAATTTCATATTATACCACCTACGTGATTATAATAACAGTATTTCACAACAGAAAGCTCACGGTTAGTTCCTAGGTGCCATATAATCGTAAGCTCCACGTAGACGTGCATTTGAACATGGCATTGTAAGCCGAAACAGTCAAGCATGTTGTGCAGACATATCTAGAGACAAGCAAGTAAGTATTACATTGTAACTACTGGAATTGAGTTCTTGTGAAAAGGTCTCGCACTGCTCACATCTTTTGTCCCTCTTCCTCAGCGCATTGACACTCTAACATCTTCTTTGAATTCTGGTGGTGTAGAGGTACCATCGATTATTTCGATGATCATACCAGTCAGCTTTCCACCGGGTATATAAAATCCCACTGGTATTCCATCAGGTCCAGGTATTTGTTTGAAAGGAGACATTTTTACAATGAGGTCCAAAGAAACTGGTACACCGGCCTAATGTCGTGTAGAGGCCCCGCGAGCATGCAGAAGTGCCGCAGCACGACGTGGCATGCACTCGACTAATGTTTGATGTAGTGCTGGAGGGATCTGACACCATGAATCCTGCAGTGCTGTCCATAAATCCGTAGGAGTACGAAGGGGTGGAGATCTCTTCTGAACAGCACGTTGCAAAGGCATCCCATATATGCTCAATAATTTTCATCCTGGGGAGTCTGGTGGCCAGCGGAAGTGTTTAAACTCAGAAGAGTGTTCCTGGAGCCACTCTGTACCAATTCTGGAAGTGTGAGGTGTCACATTGCCCTACTGGAATTGCCCAAGTTCGTCGGAATGCACAATGCACAAGAATGGAAGAAAGTGATCAGACAGGATTCTTACGTACGTGTCACCTGCGAGAGTCATTCTAGACGTATCAGGTGCCCCATATCACTCCCACTACACAGGCCCACATCATTACAGAGCCTCCACCAGCATGAACAGTCCCCTGCTGAAATGCAGGGTCCATGGATATATGAGGTTGTTTCCATACCCGTACACATCCATTCGCTCGATAGAATTTGAAACGAGACTTGGCTGACCACGCAACATGTTTCCAGTCACTAACAATCAAATGTCGTTATTGACGGGCCCAGGCCAGGCGTAAAGCTGTGTGTCTTGCAGTGGGTCTTCGGCTCCTAAAGCCCATATCGATGATATTTCGTTGAACTGTTCGCACGCTAACACTTGTTGATGGCCCATCATTGAAATCTGCAGCGATCTGCCGAAGGGTTGCATTTCTGTCACGTTCAACGATTGTCTTCAGTCTTCGTTGGTCCCTTGCTTGCAGGATCTTTCTCCGGTCGCAGCGATGTCGGAGATTTGATGTTTTACCGGATTCGTGATGTTCACGGTACACTCGTGAAATGGTCGCACTGGAAAATCCCCTCTTCATCGATATCTCGGAGATGCTGTGTCCCATCCTCGTGTGCCGACTATAACACCACGTTCAAACTCACTTAAATCTCATAACCATCTTTTGTAGCAGCACTAACCGCTCTGACAACTGCGCCAGACACTTGTCTTGTATAGGTGTCGCCGACCGCAGCGCCGTATTGTGAGTGTTTACATATTTGAATACGCATTCCTATACCAGTCTCTTTGGCGCTTCAGTGTATAATGCGAAGCAGCTCTTCACTAGAAACAGTTGTCAGCAGTTGTATACCGTCATCATCTGTAACCATACAACCACTGAGCAACCGAATTTTTATGTATTTAATTGGAATTAAACAATTTGCTATTTTTATTAATACAGAGGGGTCCAAGAAATGTATCCACTGTTTAAAAGTCCATAACTTGCAAACTAATTCACAGAGTTGTCTCATTTTTGGTGAAAATGTAGCTTAAAGTCCAACTTAAAGATATCACTGTAGGTGTTCGAAATGGTCATCATTAAAATTCACACACAAACGATTCCGCCGAACTGCAGTACGAACTACTGACTGCAACGTGTTCACTTGGATATTTGCACATGAATGTACGATGGATTCTCGAAATTCATCCAATGTGCGTGGCTTTTGTCGATAAATGACGTCCTTTAGTGTACCCCACAGGTAAAAGTCCAGAGGAGTTAGGTCTGGGGAACGTGATAGATACTCCACAGCACCTCTACGGCCTATCCATCTTCCTGGTCGATTTTGGTAGTGGGCTGCGGCACCATATTTTTGAAATTAAACTCTTCCGCCGGCCGCGGTGGTCTAGTGGTTCTAGGCGCGCAGTCCGGAACCATGGGACTGCTACGGTCGCAGGTTCGAATCCTGCCTCGGGCATTGATGTGTGTGATGTCCTTAGGTTAGTTAGGTTTAAGCAGTTCTAAGTTCTAGGGGACTGATGACCACAGAAGTTAAGTCCCATAGTGCTCAGAGCCATTTGAACCATTTTAAACTCTTCCGTCTCCATACAAGTCTCGGATTGCAGGTAAAATGGATGTCTGAAGCTTCTGAAGGTACAACTCATCGGTAACTGTGCCGTCAAAGAAGAATGGCCCAATGAAGCCCCGGTAAGACAACCCACACCACACATTTACTCCTGGCAAATTCACAGCTTTGTCTACATGGGCGTTCGGATTTTCGGCGGCCCAGTAGATGCAATTGTGGTGATTTACTGCACCATTGAGATTGAACTATGCCTCATCAGACCACACAATCATCTTTGCAAACTCTTCATCCTTGCGCACCATGTTAGTAAACCACTAGCACTATTCCATTCTACGATCTGGGTCGTCCTCGTTCATTGCAATCGTGGGATGTAGCACTTCCACTTTGCTGTCTTCAGAATTCACAGAACACTTGAGCGGCTCACTCCAGTTTCAGGGGCGCACTGTCTCACAGACTTTTGTGGTGAGCGAGTGAATTGTTGTAACACACGACGGACTTGTTACTGTTACAGGTCGTCCAGATCGTTGGTTGTGTACATCTTTAGCACAGCCTTCGGCTTCAAATTTGTCTCGAATGCGACGAATCGCTAAACGTGTCGGTTGCTCTGTTTGATACTCATTTCGCCATTGCCGTTGAACCTCATTAATGTTTTCGTACTTAAAATACCACTTAAAAACTGACTTCCTTTCATCGAATGTAAGCCTTGCTCCAGCCAAGTTTACTCGAGTAACTAGGTGCAACTGAGAACAAAACACTGACTATCTGGTAACTGTCATCTGACAAAACAAATCAACGCAATACAAAGCTTGTGTGGCGATTGCCGGAACTACAAACTGTTACACTACCAAAGATGAGACAACTCCGTCAATTAGTTATCCAGTTATGGACTTTTAAACAGAGGATACATTTTTTTGGACCCCTCTGTATATCAAACCAGTTTTATATTTAATTGTTGGTGTTATTAACTACAGAAAGCAAACATTGGCACTGACCAAGAAAGTTTATAAAACTGTATCCTGGTTCCGGTCCTGGTGCTGGGCATGATGCAACTGTGTGTCACGCATTGTGCGGCCTGCGCTGGCCTGGTAGACTACAGGACTGAAAATAGCGCGCCACCTCGTTTGGCGTCAATTATTAACTAAGTGCCCCGTCTGTGTGCGCAGGTGACACGTCGCCGCGGCGCGCTCCGAAATGTTCCTGCTTCTCCTTCTCCTGCTGATAGCTGCTCAGCACGGCGGACAGCACAGCCCAGGTAAGTTGCCATATCGCTCATCTCCTCACCCCTTGCACAGGGTCGAGGACCCGGCAGAAAGAAGTGACACCTCACCATGGCCCTTGCAGATCTTGTCACACGTTCCAGAATAGCCAGTGACGGCCGCACTCTTCCGAAGGTGGTGTCCCAGTTATTCACCCGAGCAACAAAGAAACAACGGAAGATTACATTTCGTCGTCTGAGGCGAACGACGTCAATAATGACTCAACGCCAGCCATATGACTGTTATGTGCTGGCACCTTAAATCGTCGTCATTCATCTCCTCCTCGCTCTCTCATTTATCCATTTTACTGTTTCTTTTGTGTGGGTCTGCGGCCAGAATAATTTATTCCCAACGTTTAACATGTTGCCAATTGATGTTTCTACCATACGTAGAGTGCTGAGATGAAGTCTCTCTCTCTCTCTCTCTCTCTCTCTCTCTCTCTCTCTCTCTCTCTCTCTCTCTCTCCCTCTCTCTCTCCCTCCCCCCCCCCCTCCCTCCGTCCCTCCCCCCTTGTCCTCCACCGAGCGAGGTGGCGCAGTGGTTAGACACTGGACTCGCATTCGGGAGGATGACGGTTCAATCCCGCGTCCTGCCATCCTGATTTAGGTTTTCCGTGATTTCCCTAAATCGCTTCAGGCAAATGCCGGGATGGTTCCTTTCAAAGGGCACGGCCGACTTCCTTCCCCGTCCTTCCCTAATCCGATGAGACCGATGACCTCGCTGTCTGGTCTCCTTCCCCAAAACAACCAACCTTGTCCTCCCTCCCTCCCTGCCTTCTTCTATTTCCCTACCCCCTACATCTATATCTGTATCTACACCCACTTACACATTCCGCAACCTCCCGTATAGTGCATGGTGGAGCGTACCTTGTACCACTACTACTGCCGGCCGCCGGCCGGTGTGGCCGTGCGGTCCTAGGCGCTTCAGTCTGGAACCGTGTGACCGCTACGGTCGCAGGTTCGAATCCTACCTCGGGCATGGATGTGTGTGATGTCCTTAGGTTAATTACGGTTTAATTAGTTCTAAGTTCTAGGCTACTGATGACATCAGAAGTTAAGTCTCATAGTGCTCAGGGCCATTTGAACCATTTTGAACCACTACTACTCGTTTCCTTTCCTGTTCCACTCGCAAGTACAACGAGTTCGGTACGAGCCATAATTTTTGTTATCTTACTTTCGTTGTCCTTACGAAACATGTACGTTAGCGACAGTAGAATCGTTCCGTAGTCTGCTTGAACTTCCGGTTATTTAAATTTTATCAACAGTGCTTCGTTAAACTCAGGCTCAGATGAGATACTACCTGCAGACGTCACGGAGGAAAGGAAAACTGAAGAAGAGTGGGAAGACTGCAGTCAAAAGACTCAGAAACAGTTGTTGTCAGCAACACGTAATGGCGGCGAAAACTGTGCCCATGTTTGAAAATTCGCAGAAAGTGCGTTGTCAAACGACCATAAGTTACAGAAATGAGCGTATTCACCTCACCAAAACACGAGAAAACACTGCAACATCAAAGCCATGACAAGTCGTAGATGGTGTAGCAGACTAGCTACATGTAAGTAAGAAAATAAAATAACCTACTGAAGATAGCACAAAAAGTGCTGAAACATGTCAGGGTAAAACGAAACTGAAAAGGTGTCCTGCATAAGGCGGAATTCTTCGTCTTATCGTTTCTATCCTTCACGTTAAAGGAAATGTACGATAATGTTGTACTGTGTTTGGCAACGTATATGGAGAAGAAGCAGAAGCATTAAGGAAGGGACCGAAGTCGAAGAGGTAACTACGACTAATGCATGTAAATAAAGTGCAATGGGCGGTACATGTTGCCTGGCGAATGGATGGGGGATCATAATACAGGGTGTCCAGAAAAGGACTTCCTGATTTCAAAATTAAATATCTCGAAAACAAAGATCGATAGAGGAATGCATTAACGGTATGTTTATTGTGAAAGCTGTAAGAAGTTTATACAGCAGTTTGAAATAATAGTTACAAAAGCTGCTAACAGATGGAGCTGTACGCTGTACAGCTCATATCAGCATACATAAGTGAAATAATCGTATGAAAGCAATCTTTGCAAACAATCAAATCACAATGTTTTCAAAATGTTCACCATTGGCACTACAGAGGTGGCGCAAACGAAGAATGAAATTCGCCCTCATATTTCGTAGTGTCTCAACCGAAATGGATTCACATGCCACAGAGATCGCCGAGTCAAGCTCGTCCAGCGTGGCGGGATGCTTCGGGAAGACCATGTCTTTCACTGTGCCCCACAAAAAAAGTCACAGGGAGTCAGATCCGGCGAATATGGAAGCCAATCCATGCCTGCACCAGTAAATTTGGGATATTCAAAAGCAATGACTCGATTCCCGAAGTATTCCTCAAGAAAGCGAAACACTTGTTCGGTCCGATGTGGTCGGGCTCCATCTTGCATAAACCATTCAGTACCTGGTCGATCCTCTAACACTTGCTGTGTGGCGACAAATTGTTCCAAAATTGCAACGTAACGTGCACCAGTGACCGTTTCTCGAATGAAAAAAGGGCCAATAATGCCTCTGCTGCATACTGCAGCCCACACAGTAACTTTAGGCGAATACAGCGGTTTCGCTTCACACTAATATGGCTTTTCGGAACCCCAAAATCGCCAGTTCTGCTTATTCACGTATCCATTCAGATGGAAATGTGCTTCATCTGTAAACCAGATGCAGCCAACATCAAATCCTTCACTATCAATCATTGTGAGCATCTGATTAGCAAAGGCAACCCTTTGTTGCACAGCTCGTACGGGTATGGCCTGGTGCGTTTGAATTTTGAATGGAAACATGTGTAGGCTCTTGCTCAGTATTTTCTGCGTGCTGGAACGCTTCAAACCAGTCTCAGATGCAATTCTACGGATGGATGACATTGGATTTCGCTGAATAATTCCAGAAACTGTGGCGATATTTCCAGGCGTAACTGCGGTTTGCTTGCGGCCAACATGCCCCACTAGATCATCAGTTACGCTGCCTGTTCGTTGAAATTTTGCGAAGAGCGTACGAATGGTTTTCGCATCGGGTCCTTTTGGAACATTAAATCGTGTTTGAAAACTTCGCCTTGTTGCCGTAGGACTCTCTTCTAACCTGTGGTACTCTAGCACCAGAAAAACGTGTTGTTCAATGGAGTACATGGTTTTAATCTCTTCCTTCGGTACGCTAACCTCCTTTCACGTTTCAATAGTGGAAATGATCGCTCTGGGCTTCGGATCACTATTTATACTAGGCATTACATATGGCGATTACAGCGCCATCTGTTAGCAGCTTTTGTAACTATTATTTCAAACTGCTGTATAAACTTCCTACAGCTTTCACAATAAACATACCGATTACTGCATTCCTCTATCGATCTTTGTTTTCGAGATATTTAATTTTGAAATCAGGGAGTCCTTTTCTGGACACCCTTTAGTTTGCGTATTGCTGCTTTGCTGTGAATGAAATAATTAAAAAAACTTCATATTATCAGTTATTGGACGTATTTAAGTCATCAGTTATTAGCGCTCAAATACTGATAAGTGTTGCATTGTACGAGGGCAGTTCAATAAGTAATGCAACACATTTTTTTTCTCGGCCAATTTTGGTTGAAAAAACTGGAAATTTCTTGTGGAATATTTTCAAACATTCCCGCTTCGTCTCGTATAGTTTCATTGACTTCCGACAGGTGGCAGCGCTGTACGGAGCTGTTAAAATGGCGTCTGTAACGGATGTGCGCTGCAAACAACGGGCAGTGATCGAGTTTCTTTTGGCGGAAAACCAGGGCATCTCAGATATTCATAGGCGCTTGCAGAATGTCTACGGTGATCTGGCAGTGGACAAAAGCACGGTGAGTCGTTGGGCAAAGCGTGTGTCATCATCGCCGCAAGGTCAAGCAATACTATCTGATCTACCGCGTGCGGGCCGGCCGTGCACAGCTGTGACTCCTGCAATGGCGGAGCGTGCGAACACACTCGTTCGAGATGATCGACGGATCACCATCAAACAACTCAGTGCTCAACTTGACATCTCTGTTGGTAGTGCTGTCACAATTGTTCACCAGTTGGAATATTCAAAGGTTTGTTCCCGCTGGGTCCCTCGTTGTCTAACCGAACACCATAAAGAGCAAAGGAGAACCATCTGTGCGGAATTGCTTGCTCGTCATGTGGCTGAGGGTGACAATTTCTTGTCAAAGATTGTTACAGGCGATGAAACATGGGTTAATCACTTCGAACCTGAAACAAAACGGCAATCAATGGAGTGGCGCCACACCCACTCCCCTACCAAGAAAAAGCTTAAAGCCATACCCTCAGCCGATAAAGTCATGGTTACTGTCTTCTGGGACGCTGAAGGGGTTATTCTGTTCGATGTCCTTCCCCATGGTCAAACGATCAACTCTGAAGTGTATTGTGCTACTCTTCAGAAATTGAAGAAACGACTTCAGCGTGTTCGTAGGCACAAAAATCAGAACGAACTTCTCCTTCTTCATGACAACGCAGGACCTCACACAGGTCTTCGCACCCGAGAGGAGCTCACAAAACTTCAGTGGACTGTTCTTCCTCATGCACCCTACAGCCCCGATCTCGCACCGTCGGATTTCCATATGTTTGGCCCAATGAAGGACGCAATCCGTGGGACGCACTACGCGGATGATGAAGTTATTGATGCAGTACGACGTTGGCTCCGACATCGACCAGTGGAATGGTACCGTGCAGGCATACAGGCCCTCATTTCAAGGTGGCGTAAGGCCGTAGCATTGAATGGAGATTACGTTGAAAAATAGTGTTGTGTAGCTAAAAGATTGGGGAATAACCTGGTGTATTTCAATGCTGAATTAAACAACCCCTGTTTCAGAAAAAAAATGTGTTGCATTACTTATTGAACTGCCCTCGTACAACTGACTGATGGCTCTATGGTCATGAAACCAGAAGCTAATTAAAAACGTTCATGCTTCCATAGTGTTAAAGTGACGGAAGTCTCCTCTCCTTCCACCGGAATATGCTTCCTGTTTTGTGGTTAATGGCTTACAACAAATGTTGCGCGTCGAAGCACTGTTTCTAGAACAGTCAAGTGTGAATTTCGTGATGCGCATGCGTATATGAAAGATAAATACGTGAGCACTGTGCTGGCTGGCAGTACCGGCTGATCTGCAGGTGCCCTGTGACTCTACCGCGTTAGCCGCTGTCAGAAATAAGGGTGCGAACTATTCGCTAGGCGGCACTAAATGAGACAGTTCTTTTTTTGTGCGAAACCTGTATGTAAGATCTGCTTCACAGTTCTAAATACCGTTACTCGAGTGTCAGTTAATATCCCTCTGTGCCTCGTATTATTTTATCTGATCCTCTAGCCCAGAGGTGCTCAACCTTTTTAGGCTTCAGATCTACTACATGCAATTTAGTCCATTTAGAGATCTGCTAACGTAATAATTCATAAAGATCTAAGCACAAAACCATATCGTAGCCAAAATTAACCATTTTATGTACACAAAGTACAAAAAGCCAATTTACTCTTCATTAAAAGTTATAGGCCTACTATTCAATTTTTAAGATATTTCTCATGTGAAAAAATTAAAATATACACTACCACAAATGTTGAAAAAAGTTTAATGAGATACTTGCCTTTGCTTATCTCTGGGAAGTTAACTATAATCTGGTGAATAATTTGTCAGAGCCAAATTTACATAGCGTGCAAATTGGATCAGTCAGCTTATCTTTACGCTTAGATTTCCCTGTGTGTTAATCGCTGAAAACATTGCCTCACATAGATAAGTTGACCCAAAAAACGACAAAACTTACAATGTTAGGCAAGATTTTTACACTCAATAATATCAGAAAGTTATTTTCGTTGTTTTCCGACATTAACTTCAATGTTATTTTGAAATCGAACTACTTCCTCTTCAAGTTCAAATGGTTCAAATGGCTCTGAGCACCATGGAACTCAACTGCTGAGGTCATTAGTCCCCTAGAACTTAGAACTAGTTAAACCTAACTAACCTAAGGACATCACAAACATCCATGCCCGAGGCAGGATTCGAACCTGCGACCGTAGCGTCAAGTTCAGTCTCACTGCATAAGAAAAGAGTACTCATTTTACTTGAA
This sequence comes from Schistocerca serialis cubense, assembly GCF_023864345.2. Lineage (NCBI taxonomy): Eukaryota > Metazoa > Arthropoda > Insecta > Orthoptera > Acrididae > Schistocerca > Schistocerca serialis. The sequence continues at coordinate 483,774,826 of NC_064643.1, forward strand.
GTATCTTCCACTCTTTTTGGAAAGGTTGAGCTACGGAAGCTAGAACAGGCTCCATTGTCTTGAAATCTGAAAATCGGTTTTCAAACTCTCCCTTCAGTGCTGTCAGCTTGGTCGTATACTTCTTTACCGATTTTTGACTGAATAACTTTTGTCGATACGACAGTTTTGATTGTATTTTAGGGTAGTGTCTCACATTTAGTTTCTGTAACTGTGCTATACAAAGGTCAAGTTTCTGCATGAAACACCGTACAGAAGATATAGGAGCTATAATAATTTGCTTCTTTCCTTGAAGTTCTTAGATTAACTCATTTAGTTAGTTTTACTATCGTATCAGTTACAAATGGCAGGTCCAACAAGCAGCTCACTCATACAGTCGTGAGTAACCCTCATCTGTTTCAGACACAAAAGATTTTATCGCTGGGAGAAGTTCTCTAAATCTGTTTAGAACCATACCTCTATTCAGCCCTCGAACTTAAGTGTACAATAGCAGGTCTCAATATTGGCTATCCAATTCTTCTAATAGCACCCAGAATTTTCTTCTCTGTAGCGATTGTGAGGAAATTGACTTCACAATTTTTGTGACAAAAATCACAACCTGTGCCATTTTCAAAATATGTTCACAAAGAACTTCTGTAGTAATACTTAAAAAAAGGTGCTAAATATTCTCCGTTCGCAAATGGTAAAATTGCCAACAAACTGGTATTCTACAAAAACAGCTCATTTAAACAGAATTCGGCAAAGTTTTTGGAAGATGGACTCATTAAGCCGTGGCGATCGAATGGTCGATCGCGACCAACTGGTAGGGCACCTTTGCTCTAGCCCCATAGTAGTTTTCGATACCAGAAATCTGCCATACTTCCCCGTACGAGAGCAGGAAGCGCAGTTTACAACATAGACATGCTTCGCTCCATAAACCCCGCCATCGTCCTAACTGTGGCAATAATTTACGATAAATCCGTTATTTTACGTAGCCAGCGCTTAACACGGACACGTTCGTCCACGGAATAAGGCAGAGAGCTTGATTCCCACCAGTCGCCCTAAGGCTACGCTGCTCGCACCAGAAGAGTCGATTTGATTGAAGCGTGAGAGAGGACATGTCTTGGCGGTTGTGTGCCTCATTTATTTCCAGGTTTGTTATGTTATCAGATTTGACCATTGCTTTGTTGGGTATTTAACTGTACCGCAATGCTTCATCTGTTGGCACATACCAGTCGTCGATCTGGAGATGTTGTCGTGACATGTTTTTCATTTCACGTTGTTGATATAAGTGACAACACATTTTAACAAGTCAGTGTGCGATGGCGCCTCTCGAACGTCGAATGACTCAGTGTACAAATAGGGAATCTAGTCATAACGGAATAATTACTCATATATTCCTTTTATTTTAATTGGTTAATGTATGAATTAGTGACCTTCCGGAGCCCACCCTCTTGGCTGAAGCATGGACGCCCACTTCGTTGTCACCTTCTAGAAGTTTCATCGTCATTCGTCCACTTTCGATTCGTAGATGAGACCGCAACAAGTGAAAATCCAACGAATCTAGCCGTTTCCATAATAACTATGAGGGCCATTACACTTTTCGCTGTTCAATATTTGCTGGAATTTCCATGTGTTATCATTTTCTGAGCTGTCATAATCCAGATTATTTCTCTATCTCCAGCATCCACCTCAGACAGCTTTCGTCGTGCGCTCCGTTTCTTTTATGTAACGTAAGCGTTCTCTTATAGATTTTATGAGTCAGAGGTCTCTAAACTCTTTCGTCTCGCAGGCCACATCCCTGTTTTTCTTTTTTGGGTACATCCCCTCCCTGTCATAAATTTAATTTTTATAAATTCATCAACTTCAACGTGTTTTTCACATCTAATCCAGTGCTTCTCATTTTCATAAATTTAGCTAGAGGAGTTTAGAGAGTTTAGAATGAAAAGCTTAAGAAAACATGTTACGTTTTATACAGTTGTTAATTTAAACGACAAAACGCATATCTACTAAAATTAATACACGAACACATTTAATGGGAAGAATGAGCATGAGTCTGTGTTGACAGATTGTCAGTATTTGATTTCAGTTTAGTTTAACCTTTCAATCTCCTCAGTCAACTGTTTCTTTATTTTCGTAAGAATGACGAAAACCGCACTGAAACCTCCTTTCACGAGATATAAAGTTGGAAAAGCTTCCCCGTGATAGCCCACAATACAGGACAAGTAAAGGTATGTCTCTCTGAGTTAGAGTTTCTGATATTCATTCCTAAATTGTACATTAAGTTATCGTTAGTCCTTATTTCGATCTGTTCTTGTAATACGACATCCGTTTTTTCAGTGTCACTGTATGGATTGAAAATACGGTGTGGTATTTCCGTAACCAAAATATTCTCAATGAAAGATACGTAATGTTGAACGTAGTTTGAAACTTCCTCATCCTGGCAACATATCTATAACAAATTCGGAAACTGGGAAATTTCGCGTCTTCCAATGTTTTTCTTCATAAGTGTAATTCTGGTAAGAAGAGCTGAAATGATGGACTTTGTTTTTATCAGATTTAGATTTTGTTTTTATCAGATTTACACTATCCACTTGCAAGTGCAAGTTAACCACATTACATTTAGTAAACAAACCTGTTAAACAAGGAATGTAGAGTTTCCAGTTGATCCAGTTTTCATTTGAAATGGATCTCTAGCATCTATAACGCTAAAACAGTCTCGAAAAGTGAGAAAAATCTTGCCAAACATAGGCCTCTTGACAGCCAGCGCACTTCAGTGTGAAGTAGTAATCAATCAAAGTTCTCGTTATTTTCTTCACATACCTGCGCAAATAGCTGAGAATTCGACGCGTTACTTCGATTTTTTTTTACTGCTTTAATGACAAATTGATGAGATTGATGGAAACTATCACTCAGATTTGTAGAAATTAAATGTTATCGACGAATGAAACAAGTGTTTTGCAAACACTCGTGGTACATTCTGTTTTGAATGGCTCATAAATCGACGATAGCGCCCAAACGTGGATGGGGGCCCATATGCTGCCGCTAATATTATTTACATTTTTTCCATGAATGATCTTCAAAAACATTAAGTGTTGATTCGCCTTTAATGTCGTGTTATAACAGTTCTCTCGAAGAGCACTTCGTCTTGAATCTTTTGCGCCATAACAGAACCAACAGATGCCAATAATAATGCTTCAACATCACGTAAAGTTGACTCCTCCAGATGTATGGAGAAATGGGTCGTTTGAACATAATGAGATGCTTTCAGTATCATAACTCATTTCATCAATACGTGTTTGAAGTGTGCTGTTGCTCAGAGGGATACTATTGTGTATGTTATAAGCAGGTATATGTAGAATTGTTTTAAAAACCTCTGGAATGGCTGGCAAAATTAACTGTTTCCCGATAGTATGCAGTTTTCCAGATTTTACTATTAGTAGCGAGATCGTTTAAGACGTCCGGAAACCATCGTCTCTTTTTAACGAACATACTGTCCACCGTAGGTCTCTTTTTAAGTTTTGCTTTAAGCATTTCAAATCTTTACCTGTTTTATCTGGATGACACCTTCTCAGATGATCCTCCAACTTGGATGGTTTCACAGCGTCATTGCTTAACACTTTGTTGCATAAAAGGCACATAGGTAATAGTTTGCCTGACATGATGAAGTGAAACCAACTTCATATAATCAACATTGTAGTATCTATATTTCAGTGGACAAAAACTAAGCTATTTAGGTAAATATAACAAATTGTCGGCCCATCTCTCCACAATCGAAGGTACTACAAGAGAAAATTTTTATAAAATATATTACTTACTTTTCTCTGGTACTCCCAAACATGACGCTGATTCTGGTGTGGTACCTAACTGTAGTCTGTTCATAAGTGGATGAAGGACGGCTCCCTAGTTCTGGATAGGCAGAAGTCTGCCATCTTCGGCCAGCTCGTGTTTTGTAGCCGACCGCTCGGGGATGTAACACAGAATCTTGTAAGTATAGCCGTTGCGAAGTTATCGTTGCGTGTGTTTCTGTGTCGTACATTAATACATCACTTGATGAGTGCCGAAGCGGTTCCCGGCCAGTAATGAACAGCACCAGATGGTCTCTCCACTCATTGGAGAAGGGCAACAGGTAGTACTTCACGAAGTGGAGCTAAGTACTTCACGAAGTACAGCTAGGAATTTAATTAATAATGTCGCTGAATGTTGCGAGCAGGGTGTCACCTGATCTCGTTCATGAGCCGATGCGGAGAGGTTTGGAATTTAATCCAGGACATTGGCACAATGATTGGTAATAGGGGACTTTATACGCTACCACTTGCCCTCCCGTAGCCGGGCCAAATACGGGCAGTGAAGAATTACTTGCACTATTAGGATTCGAACGAGCATATCTCCGGGTCGAACGCCATTGCAAGGCGAGCGCTGGCGATCTCGGCTACGGTGGCGGGTAATGTAGGTGGCAACATTGTTATAGCTTATCGGAATATGAATGAACGATTAAGTTGGTTAGCCTGTCAGTAGACGAAAATATCAGCGGAATAATATTTATCTGATGGACATGATGTTTCAAAAAGTACCTCCCTAGTTCAGTTTTATGACAGAATCGAAACTGAGTAGCTCATACGAATGCACATATAACGCGTAACCCAGCTCCGTCCACAGTCAGTCGGCTCAACAAGTCTGCATCTGCTGTGGCAGTGATATCCGTAATTCAGTTCTTCAAATCATTGATGTCGTTCACAGGTGTTTGAAAAACCGTATACTTTACAAAACCCTCATAAGAAAAAATAGGGGATATTGTCGGGTAACGTAGGATGCTGAGAATGCCAATTCACTGTACTACAGACGCCTGGTGCACTGTCTTGACCCAATGTAACGGTATACTCTTTTGTTGGAAAACGACAGTGGCCTGTCAGCTAATTATGCTAAAGTAGGCATCTGTTAAAAATTGTGAAATGGAAGGCTTAGTAATAAAATCTGTGTACTGTCTTTCCAATAGCGTTTCTACTGTGCCAAAGTACGTTTCAAAGTCGCAACTCCAATTAAGTTTTCCATTTATTTCAGTGTCTCAATTTTGCCAAGAATAGCTGCTGTGGCTACCATGAAATTTGTAATCCTGGCCAAGCAATTGAGACAGTTTTCTCGCCTAAAGATGTTAAGCTGTCGTTAAGTAAAATCATTGGAAACATACGCTTCAACAAGATGTGTCTGATGTTGATATAACAAAGATGTGTCTGACGTTGATATAACAGTGTGCATAACATGTGGAAGTAACCTCACTATCAAATCATACGCAAAAGAAATGAACAAAATTCTCTGATTTGCTGTAAGCTATAACAAAAAAATGCCTAATCCGCAGACTGCTATTTTAGAACGCCCTGTAAGTCCTATAGATGTGCCTTTCTTGCCTGTTGACATCCCCAGGAAGGACCTACATAACAAATGAAGCCTTGATGATGGAGCTGTGACATTTAAATGTGCATTGGCAAAGCAAAACGATAGCAAAAAGATAGTGGACGGATTTTCTTCTTCTTTGTTCGCCTCGACCAACTAGAGACCACGTCAATACAGCTGTCTCTTTTACCGAGCTTTGACTGGCGACCAGGGCTCCTGCATTCGTTTCTGGTATTGCTCTTTTGTGTGTCTGGTCCACACCTTCCCTATTTTCAGCTTCGGCTTTTCCTGGAAAACTACATGTGTTCATAGTTTTTCCTTCAGCGCATCTCGCTCATGAGTGTCTTTGGGACAAATTTCCAATTCTCGTAAATCTTTTGCAACTTCTATGAACCATGCTCCTTTGCTTTCATTAGTTTGAAAATAGGTTAATGTCCTTTAATATATTTTTTTTGTGGTAATTCCTGTCACGTGGTCATAAAAGCCAATTCTTTTTTTTCCGAATCGTGTCATTTATCTTATCCGCCTTATTATAGAGACTGTGGTTGTGGCGCCTTCAGTACTTGCTGTTTTCTTTGATAGGCCCCAGGAGTTTTCTGAAAAGCTTTCTTTCTTTGGCCTCAAGGTTCTCCATGAGACGATGCCTGTTTCTTGTAAGCGTCGAGAGCACATGGAGAGAGCCTCCCCTCGAATTCCAGTGAAGTAGTGTTTAATTTTCGCCTCATGTTGTAGAGGTAGGCCGTTTCCATCGTGTTAATACGCGACACGAAGGCTTCTTACTGTGAAAAGGTAGGCTCTGTCCATTCGCTTAGCTATTTAAACTTTACTGTTTGCTTAATTTTTGCTAGTTCGACCCCCGGTTCTCTTGAAGCTGATTTTATGTTTGTCATAAAAGTATGTGTTCTCAAAAGAGATACGAACCCCAGCGTTTGCTGCCTGTGTCTTCAGTTGTTTTGCTGTCGTTTCTATGGAGTATGAAAAGATCATTAGATCATCTGCGAGAATCATATGCTTGTAGCGTAGCCTTACCCCATCTTCTATTCCTGAACTGTTAATATTTTTTTCGCCATTCTCGGATGACCTTTTCACAATTGAAGAGCAGAGGCGTTAGAACATCTCCTTGTCTCACTCCTGTCCTGATTTCAAAGGCGCCAGACATCTCTCCTCTGAACTTCACTTCGGAGATGTCGGTTTGGGTTTGCTGTATAACCACTTTTGTCTTGCTATTTAAGTCACTGTGGAGCCATGAAATAACTGATAGAATTAAATTTATCCTAAAAAGAGAAAAAGGTTCCAACAATGCGACCAGTTATCCAGTAACACCACAAATTCAATCCAAGACCATCACGTGCCACTTTCCGTATAGTATGAGAAATGGTTGCGTCAAGTTTTCATACTGAATGTGTAAACAGTTAATTCGTGGTAAAATGCAGCACTATTTAAGAAATAACCATTCTCATTTAAACTCTCACTTAACGTCCACAGCAAATTGAATTCGCTGTTGCTTCAGATCTGGTTAACACGTACATCATGGCGCCATGGATACAACTGGAAACTTTTTCGAATGATTCGAGTCTGGAAATTCATTACACGTGATCATCAGATTTGGTTGGATAAGATATTCAACCCATTGCCCCTTTTTAACAGTCGTCATTGTCCTACACTCTTAGTATATGTTAGAACAGCGGTTCTCAACCCAAGGGCCGCGACCTACTTGTGGGGTGGGCCACAGACAGCGGGGCACTGAACCGTGAACGATGGACGTGAGTCGAAAACAAGATAAAAATTATCGAGAGTTTCAGGGATTTCACTCGTCTGTTGTTTTACGATCCGTCCACTGCTGAGATTATTAGAGACGAAACTTTGCTCGGATTTCGTACTAGTGGAAGGCAAGGAAGCGGCCATGGCCCTTCTAAGGAAAATAGAATTTGTATTTCAGCAGGTTTGTGGAACTGATGCTAAGGTACTTGCAATTCACTATGAATAGTAATTTTTGTAACTAATTCGTTGCAAAATAAAGACAGAAGAGAAAAAAGGGAAAATTGTAACTGAACCTTGCATGTAATTTTCACAAATAAAATTTCAGAGTATATCGAAGAGTCAGTCTGTATATTACTGCATATGCACTGCTATAGCTGACATCGGACGACTCAGTGTATCGCTCACTGTCTTCGACTGCTTTATACAATACTGCAACAGGAGGAACCTTAACGCCGGCATACAGACTCGGTTTTAACCAGTATGGAAACGGCAGAGACGTAACGGAAACTGTGTGGATGAGTACAATAACTAGGGTAGTAGTGTCTTGTAAATACAATTTTCTCTCTTAATTTTCTTAAAAATGCCGAGCTCCGATGGATAAATCACTAAGATTGGAGGCAGTAAAAATCTCTAGCAACTGACACTCTCTTGTACAGTTAGAATTTAACATTATAGTTCCCCAATTTATTAGAACGCATCTGACAACGACACAGAGTTTGTGTGACAATTTAAGGAAACTCGTTAAAGAAGGGATATGTCAGTGTGAAACCGAAGAGAATGAATGACACGTTGGTAGGGCAACGGCGAGAGCATTGTGTGCGCGGTTGCGCCACGTACGAGAGCGGACACTGCCATTTCTGTTTCAGTATCAGTACTTCCAACCAGGGCAGTGGAATCGCGGGCCAGTCACGGCACTGCAGCGTCACTTGTGAATAAATCCACCTTCAGTCATTGGCTTGTGTTGCATCGAGGGTTGTGTCTACTAGTAGTTACTGCCATATGGATGCTTGGTTTCGGACGGGGTCTTGCCGAAAGACGAAACAATCAAGTCATGAAGGAACTTCACACCATATTCTGTAAGTAGTGGCATTGTTATTGAGTCAGTGTCGAGTGCAGTTGCTAACAATGAAGCAAAGAAGACCAAAGCATATTTTCGTAAATATAGCCTCTACTTTCTAAAACTCGGGTTTGTGTCTCCTGGTGCCTCAGTGTGTGGTTTGTTTTGGTTGGTTGGTTGGTTGTTTTGGGGAAGGAGACCAGACAGCGAGGTCATCGGTCTCATCGGATTAGGGAAGGACGGGGAAGGAAGTCGGCCGTGCCGTTTCAAAGGAACCATCCCGGCTTTTGCCTGGAGCGATTTAGGGAAATCACGGAAAACCTATATCAGGATGACCGGACGCGGGATTGAACCGTCGTCCTCCCGAATCCGAGTCCAGTGTCTAACCACTGCGCCACCTCGCTCGGTGGTTTGTTTTGAAATGCTATCCAGCGGATGTACAAAACTATCAAATATTGAAACTAAATACCCTGAATGTGTAGGAAAGTCTCTCGATTTGTTTCAGATCAAGAAAAGAAATCTTTTTTGACTAAATCACCATGGAGTAGGCTTCAAAACAGGACAAACGAAGTACCAGAGTTTCCTACGAGCTGTTGGTAATTGCAAAGAAAGTGTTAGCTCACACCGTGAGAGAAGCATTTATCATACCAGCAGCAAAAGTAGTAAGTACTGCTTTGTTTGACAAATAAATAAATGAAATTCCATTATCTATGAGGAGAAGAATTACTGAAATGTCGGAAAATGTGATTGAAGTTGTCATTCCTGCTTTGAAACAAAGCGAATATTTTTGGCTAAAACTTGATGAGAGTACAGACGTTGCTGGCCGGGATAATTTATTGGATTTGATCGTTTTGAGTTGAATGACAGTATTCAAGAAGAACTGTTGTTTTTCCAGTCTTTACTGACAAAAACAACTAGCTAACTGCTGACAAAATTATGAGGAAAATTGGGTAGATTGCTCAAAGTAGGTAATTTGACATTTAATGGGGCGCGTGGTATCTCTGCTGTTCATATTGGCTTAGTCGACAAAGCTAGGTCAGTTGCTCACCTTGGTTCAGTGGACATAGCAGCATACTTAGAGAGGACCTTGGACGAATGTCAAAAAAACTTTTGTGCAGTAAAAATCAACTTTATTAAAGCAAGGCCTAAAGACTCGAGACGTGTTTAGCGTAATGAAATAGGTAGTGAGCACACATAGATTCTACTTGACAGTAAAGTTCAGTGACTGTCGAGAGTTGAAGTATTGTCAAGTCAAACTTTTTCGGAAACATAGACTATGTGACACGGCAACTGACAGACACTGTTGGCATATTTGGCGGATATTTTCGGTGTCCTCAACGTTCACAACTGAGCTCTGTGCGGCAAGGATGTTCATAAGTGTTTTGTACATGACAAAGTAAAAGCAATCTATTGAAACTCCGACAATGGCCTCAAAAAGTGGGAGAAGATTCCTTCAACGAATTTCCAGTCTTACATAATTTTTTTGAACACAACGTAGTCATAATTGATAAAACAGCAAAAAAATATCACCTCAAATATTTGACTTCCAGTCACTGAATGTAAAATAATATATTTTCCTAAATTTTTTGCAAATAATTTTAATAATCCTAACTATAAACACTAATTTTCTTCAAACAGTAAGTTTATCAAAAACAGTTAATTTTTCAAACACTAGGATTTTTAAAACTAATATTAATTTATTTTAGTTACTTGTGTTATACAGTGATTATACATTGTATACTTCATTCATAAGAATGAGACATCTACTAACCGGACTTACTAGAATAGTATCTAAACCTTTTCATGTTTCTTTTAGGAATTACTTTCCTAAAGTTGAGAGCGAAATGGCTCAGAAATACTTTTGAAGAAGTTTACTTAAAAATTGAAAATGTCATCAAATGAAGAAGACACATCAGTTGAACTATCATGTGAGCAGATTCTGAAAGCGTTTTGCCGATTTGCACTGAGACACTTGATGGGCGTTTTGACTACTTATCTATGCGAACGAGTCTTTTTAACTTCACATTTTTTTAAAAATAAGTACAGGAATAGATTGAATGTAGATAATGATTTGCGGCTAAAATGAACGAGTTTTAATCAATATATTGAATCTCTCAAGGATGACAAACAGTGTCAAACATCTCATTGAGTTCATTTTAAAATCGAGCAATCTATTTTGAGTTTTCTTGTTACTGTAACAGCAAGTGAATCTATGAAAATCTTTTCTTTACAGAAAAAAGTTTTCAATCGTCTTGTATAATATGTTTTACGAATTAGGTCTTCTGTCATGTGTGCACATAGGGGTCTAATGTGTGTTTATGTTTTTTACTTTTATATTTAGTTACTGGTCCTCTTACCTTTTTTCACGAAATAGGTGGTTCACAAAGCTAAAAAGGTTAGGAACCGTTGACTTACAACATAACACAAAACTTTTTGAGATTGTGAATGTAAGCCAATAATCCTTTGTGTATGTTAAGTAGTTCTGCTGCTAAAACACAATGAAGTTGTGTAAACATTGGGAGACACCATTTGGTGTACATGGAGCATATTAGCGGAAGATTCGAGTTACGAACGAAATGCGCATACTGACAACTATTAAACAATTTTCTTGAATCACCTGTAAAAATATTTCGTCCCATTCTCACACCATATCCTGCGAACCATAGATGAAGGGAAACAGGCAGATTTACGAAAAGTGTTTGATACGGTGCCCCACTGCATATTGACGAAGGCCTGAGGGTAAGGAATAGGTTCCCATGTATATGAGTGGCTCGAAGACTTCTGGTAGTAAAATCCACTACATTGTCCTCGACGGCGAGTGTTCATCAAAGAGAAAGGTATTGTTAGGAGTGCCCCAGGAATGTGTGACGGGACCGCTCTAGTTCTCTGTATACATAAACGGCCTAATGGATAGGGTGAGCAGCAATCTGCGACTGTTTGCTGATGAACTGTAGTGTACGGGAAAGTACCGTCGTTGAGTGACTGAAGATACGTGATGGACTTGGAGAGAGTTTCAATTTGGTGTGATGAATGATTACTTGCTCTACATGCGAAAAAAATGTAAGTTAATGCATGTGACTAAGAAACGCAATTCCGTAATGTTCGAATACAGTATTAATGATCCGCTGTTTGGCACATCCACATCGGTTAATTACCTTATCGTGACGTTACAAAGCAACATGAAATGGAACGAACACATTTGGCAAATGATTGACTTTGGTTTACTGAGGGAATACTAAGAACGTGTAGAAAGGGAACTACATAGAGCATACTTGTACGATCTATTCTTGAGTACTGCTCGAATGTGTGGAATCCCCATCATGTGGGATTAAAGGAAGACATCGAAGCAATACATGGATGTGATAGTGGATTTGTTACCGGTAGGTTCGATTTATGCTCCGGGAAATGGGAATCCCTGGAGGAAAGATGACGTTCTTTTCGCGAAACTGTTGAAAACTTTAGAGAATCGGCATTTGCGGCTACAGAGCGATCGTCTGCCACCGACGTACATCTCGCTTAAGGGCTGCGAAGACAAGGTAAGAGAAATCAGGGCTCGCACGGATGTATACAGATAGCCGTTTTTCCCGCGCTTCATTTGCAAGTGTAACAGGAATGGGAATGACTAACAGCTGTACATGGCACCGTAGTGCGTGGTGGAGTACGTATGTACATCAGTCATTCGTTTATTAGTTCCATGAAACTGCTTTTTTTTTTTTTTTTTTTTGTTTCGATGTTGACGTGGTTAAATTCCAGGTTAGAAATCCAAAATATTGGTGTCCAATCCTCAGTTGATCATAGGATTTTTCTGTTATTTTTCGTTTGTTTCATCTCCGACTGATTTGTCAATGTATAAAATTGTTAGTTGCACCTTCGTTCTGTCTCCTTATAATTGACTGCACAAGACCGGATTAATTCAAGAGCATACTATCTCGCCGAAGGCCATCCGTACTAAGGCACTGAGGTGTTCAAATCAACCTCCAGGTAGCCGACACCTTTATATTTTTGTTTTGTCACTTCCACTTATTAAGATGCGTTCTTGCTTAGAGAAGAGTCGTCGCTAGCAGAGAGTACGTTTGCGTTCATAGAGCAGGCTGTCCTACTTGAGAGCGATATGCCGCAGCCAGCATCTTTCGCAATAATCCACGGGCCGTGGCTTACGGCATTGTGTTCCAGCTGCTGACTCGCCGCTCTTGCATTTCGTTGAGTGCTGTGAAATGCAGCCTACATCTTGCTCGTCACCTCGCGGTGTGGATTCGCCTTCTGCTGCTGACTTTGATACTACGATGAAAGGATCTCACTGTTGCGTGCACGGTCTGATCGAAGCAATGCCATCGCCTATCCTTCTTTTCGACGTCTCTCGCTTCACTTCCAGCTTTCTCCCAGGTGACAACCGTTGCAGCCTATTTCTTGTTCTTATGCAGGTTCCTCTGAATCACAGGGAAAAACCGCTGTCCAACCGATGAGCATAGAGCTGGAGTCGTTGCAACAAAGCGTTGCGATACTGTATGATACTGGTACAAATTTAGTTCGTCTTTTTGCGTAAAATTAGATGTAGAGACGATGCCATAGTTGAATAATTATCTTGTACCACTTAAAAACAGTCATAATTAGTAGCACAATATATACTTTACACCGCCCGAAAGCAAATTTGAAGTTTCTTCTGTGAAAAATCATTTACAATCCCAAGTTCAGCTGAAGACTACTAACAAGGGAACCTCCCCATCGCACCCCCCTCAGATTTACTTATAAGTTGGCACAGTGGATAGGCCTTTATAAACTGAACATAGATCACTTGAGAAAACAGGAAGAAGTTGTGTGGAACTGTGAAAAAATAAGCAAAATATACAAACTGAGTAGTCCACGGGTCGCATAGGTAACATCATGGACAAAGTGATCTGAGGAGCGTCGTGATCTCGTGGTAGCGTGAGCAGCTGCCGAACGACAGGACCTTGGTTCAAGTCTTCCCTCGAGTGAAAATTTTATTTTCTTTATTTTTGCATAGTTATTATCTGTCCGTTCGTTCATTGACGTCTTTGTTCACTGTAATAAGTTTAGTGTCTGTGTTTTGCGACCGCATCGCAAAACCGTGCGATTAGTAGACGAAAGGACGTGCCTCTCCAATGGGAACCGAAAACATTTGATCGCAAGGTCATAGGTCAACCGATTCCTCCACAGGAAAACACATCTGATATATTCTATACGACACAGGTGACGGCATGTGCGTCACATGACAGGAATATGTTGTCGACCCACCTAACTTGTACACTTGGCGAAGGCGTAAAAAGATTCTTCTACCTTGCCCGATTTAGGTTTTCTTGTGGATGTGTTAATCACTCCCAAAAAAAGTGATGAAAACATAAGAGTTTGTCACATAAACTGAAAATAAAAAATCAAACTTTTCACTCGATGGAAGATTTGAACCAAGGACCTTTCGTTCCGCAGCTGCTCACGTTACCACGAGACCACCACGGCTCTCCTGCGCTGCCAGTGCCCTTGACGTTGCCTATCTTCGCATGAACTACTCAGTTTGTATATTTTGCTTATTTTTTCACAGTTCCACACAACTTCTTTCTGTTTTTTCAATTGATCTGTTTTCAGTTTTTCAAGGCCTATCCACTGTGCCAACTTATAACTAAATCTGAGGGGGGTGCGATGGGAAGGTTCCCTTGTAAGTACATTGTTTGACACAGAAGCACACACAAGGTGACCGTGAAAATTAGTTAGTTTATGAGTTTGTTAATAACTCACTAAGATGTGGAAAGCTGCAATAGGCTTCCAAGTAAGGTAATTTTTCCCGTGAAGACTCTGACCATTTACATAATTACTCCTTTAGTTTTAATTTAAAAGAAAATTTAATAAACGTAACCGAACCACATACAAAATTATCCAGTCACAAATACATATGTGCAAATGTGCAGAAAAGGATTCTATTTGTTGTAAAATCTGTTTTCATTGCCTGCTAGCACCTTCAAATCACAAATGAGCTAGTAAAATATTCTTTTGGCTGCATACTTTGCTCCTTTCCGTGGAAGAATGGGGTTTCTTTGTGGGTAGCATAAGATCTTTTTGTGTTGTATGTTATGTTCGTGACTGCGAAAGTAATTTCAAATTGTGGCTGGTTTTCACATCACATTTTGTAAGACAGTGAATATATTGTGAATCTGTTGCTAAATATGCCTACTTTTTAAGCAGTTGCCTATGTGAGGCTCGAGAACGGGCAGCAGGTATTGTCATTACAACCCGTTGCTGTGCATTGAATAGTTTGTGTCTAAGTTGGAATTATTCTGTATCGTGTTACTGTGCGTGGAAGAATTCAAAGTAAAACAGACACTTACTTTTATCACCAAAATCAGAAACTACGTGCAGAATAAATGCTGCAGAACGCAAGCGTTTGGGATCTGTAATATGTTATTTGTAATTCAAATTCTAAACAGTATGCATAGCCAGGAATCACGTGTGAAGTACACACTTCGTTTACCATGCCTCTTTGAAGACGAAACTCGCTATTTTAACTTGTTGCAGACATGTAAAACATACGAATGCTTTCAGGATTGCATGTCGCCTAGTTAGCAAAACGGAATCAACTATCACTTCATGATGCCAGGAACACGAAACTCGGAATAATGCTCAAGCAAATTTCAGTTACCTCTAGTAAAAATGCACTCTGTTAATGAAAACTCAAACAAATAAAAATTAATAACTACCGAAAAGTAAACAGATGAACGGGTAATCAAACGTAAGACCGCGAGATACAAGTGGCGTCCTGATTACGAAGATAAATCATCACACAGCAGCACTCTGACCTGTGACGTAAGCTAGCATTTCAGAGTAGAGGTTCTAGACGTTGCAAAATGACGTGGAGACCAACTTACCTGCTAGGAGTGGATAACGGTAGCCTCTTCAAAATGAATATCTGTGTTTTAAGGCTCTGTAGCGTTTATTACATTCAACTTACAATTCTAAATAATACATCATGTGAAAAAGCAACCTATACGAATAGGGGAGGACCAAGAGTGACTGAAGAGCGTCTTGAACGAGTCAGAGAGTGGCTCTGAGCACTATGGGACTTAACATCTATGCTCATCAGTCCCCTAGAACTTAGAACCTAACTAACCTAAGGACATCACACAACACCCAGTCATCACGAGGCAGAGAAAATCCCTGACCCCGCCGGGAATCGAACCCGGGAACCCGGGCGTGGGAAGCGAGAACGCTACCGCACGACCACGAGCTGCGGACGAGTCAGAGAGTCTTTCACGTAGAAATCAGTTCGGAGGGCTAGCCGTGAATTAGCAGTTCCAGTGACGTCTGTGTGGAGACTTTTAAGGAGATGCTTACAAGTATGTCCTTATTGTATGCAATTATTACTAGCTATAAATCCTGTAGACTGCGTTTTACGTGCCAACTTTGCAAACGAAACGTTACTGCACGACGATGAGGATTTTCTGGATCGTGTCGTCTTCGGTGATGAATCCACATGTCACTTAAGTTGATATGTGAATACACGTAATGTGCGCTTATGGGGGTCAGCAAATCCCCATGGGATGGTACGAGGTTCCCCAAAATTGAATGTTTTTGTGCCATATCCCGGCTGAAAGTTTATGAACCTTTCTTTTTCGGTGAAGCAGCTGTAACCGGTGTCTCTTATTATGATACGCCATAACTATGGCTCATTCTTTGTCTGGAAGAAGCTGAACTACTTGGCAGCAAGGTAGTACGCCGCCTCACAGACATAACTCAGTAAGCGATTGGTCAAACGACGTTGCAGCCGGTCACTGCATTGGCTGAAAGGCAGGACGACAGAGCTTGTTTCGCATGGCCTCCATGTTCCCTCGATCTGACGCCATACAGCTTTTACCTCATACAGCTTTTACCTTTGGGGTCAATAAAGGATCGTACGATGTGTGATCAAATAGTAACGGAAATTATGCTGAAGAACCAAAGAAACTGGTACGTCTGCCTAATATCGCGTAGGGCCTCCGTGAGCGCGTTGAAGTGCCGCAACACGACGTGGCGTGGACTCGATTAATGTCTGAAGTAGAGCAGGAGGGAATTGACACCATGAATCCTGCAGGGCTGTTCATAAATCAGTAAGATACGAGGGGCTGGAGATGTCTTCTGAACAGCACGTTGCAAGGCATCCCAGTTATGCTCAATAATGTTCATGTCTGGGGAGTTTGGTGGGCAGCGCAAGTGTTTAATCTCAGAAGATTTTCCTGGAGCCACTCTGTATCAATTCTGGACGTGTGGGGAGTCGCATTGTCCTTCTAGAACTGCCCAAGTCCGTCAGAATGCACAATGGACGTGAATGGATGCAGGTGATCAAACAGGATGCTTATGTGCGTGTCCACCTGTCGAGTCGTATATAGACGTATTTAAGGTCCCATATCACTCCAACTGCACACGCCCCACATCATTACAGAGCCTCCACCAGCTTGAACAGTCGCCTGCTGATATGGAGGGTCCATGGATTCATGAGGTTGTCTCCTTACCAGTACACATCCATCCGCTCTATACAATTTGAAACGAGACTCATGCGACCAGGCAACATGTTTCCACTCATCAACAGTCCACTGTCGATGTTGACGGGCCCAGGCGAGGCGTAAAGCTTTGTGTCGTGCAGTCATGAAGGGTACACGAGTGGACCTTTGGCTCCTAAAGCCCATGTAGATGATGTTCCGTTGAATGGTTCGCACGCTGACACTTGTTGATGACCCAGCATTGAAATCTGAAGCAGTTTGTGGAAGGGTTGCACTTCTGTCACGTTGAATGATTGTCATCAGTTGTCGTTAGTCCCGTTCTTGCAGGTTGCTTTTTCCGGACGAAGCGCTGTGAGAGCTTTGATGTTTTACCGGATTCCTGATATTCACGGTACACTCATGAAATGGTCGTACGGAAAATTCCCACTTCATCACTGCCTCGGAAATGCTGTGCCGCATCACTCGTGCGCCGACTATAACACCATGTTGTTGGTACACAGCCGGCCGCGGTGGTCTAGCGGTTCTAGGCGCTCAGTCCGGAACCGCGCGACTGCTACGGTCGCAGGTTCGAATCCTGCCTGGGGCATGGCTGTGTGTGATGTCCTTAGGTTAGTTAGGTTTAAGTAGTTCTAAGTTCTAGGGGACTGATGACCACAGATGTTAAGTCCCATAGTGCTCAGAGCCATTTGAACCATTTTTTTTTTTTATTGTTGGTACACATGTTCCTGATGAATGTTTGCATTTTCAGCTGTTTTCCATATTTACGAGTGGTTAATTGTTGAGCGTGGAAAAGATTGTACGTGTTTTCGAGTGATTAGAGAATTTTTGCTTACGAAAAAAGATTGATCAAAGAATTTGCATCAAATTTAGCTTGAAAAAGGACTGAAATGCATTACCGCATTCGAAATGTTGACTGTGGTTTTTGGCACATCTACTGTGAGGAAGGCAAGAGTTTACGAATGGTATAAACGTCTGAAAGAGAGTCGAGAACACGTTGAAGGCGACGATCGCCCTGGACGCACTAGCACATTGATTACTGACGACAATGGGGAAGAAGTAAAGAAAATGTTTTTGGAAAACACGCCGAATCACCATCAGATAGGTTGATGATGATGTCGGCATATTCTTTGGCTAATGCCAATGAATGTTTTTTATGTTTTGGTCATGAAACGTGTAGCAGCAGAGTTTGTTCCGAAATTGTTGAATTTCGACGAGAAACGACGTCGCTCAGACATCGCTCAGGAATTGTTGAATGAAGTCGACAACGATCCAGAACTTCTAAAGAAGGTTACATGATAAGTAACGTACACGGCATTGCGCGGGTGCATACAGCGCAAGCTGTGGCTGCTCTGTTTGGTCGATGGGACTGGGAAGTACTCTACCCCGGACTTAAGTCCTTGTGACTTTGATTTTATTCCGAAAATGAAGGAACCACTTCGTGGCATTCGCTTCAGAACTGTTCCAGAGATTTGACAGGCAGTAGACCGCTTCATTCGCACCATCAACAGAACAGGCTCTACCAACGGTATACTACGCCTTCCACATCGCTGGCAACGTGTTCTATACAACGCTGGTGACGGTGACTAGTCTGAAGAACAGTAACACGTACAAACATGTAACTTTTTTGTATCGGTTGGGAATAAATAGTTGCCACTATTTAAGCTCCAACCCTCGTATTTTAAAAAACGGTAGCTCTGAATGCATTTTTGTGTAGACACTTTTAAATATGTATTTTATAATGTATTTTGAAAGACATTTTAATTTTTACAGATGTACTCATATTTTTTGAAAGATAAGCAGATATGTACAGATATGAGAGGTCTATACAAACGCCCATAAGAGAGACGATTAAAATGTAACTATTTTCTATGGTTGTAAATTATCTTTCCTCTTTAGAGCTGTCAGCCAACTTTAAACATATGTCGCCATACTGGAAATAGAATACGTACTTTACGTAATATCAATGTATGTTTTATGTTTATCTCAATTTACATCTTTTACAGTCTGTATTCTGACGATGGGCTTGTTTATCTAAAGACCGAAACCGCTCAATAAAAAACACGAAGTACGACTTTTGGCTGTTTTCAAAAACTTAGTTTTAACAGCTGCTCCTTCTGCAGGGGATGCCTTCTCTTGTTACGACAATCATTTCCACATTCAGGAGGATAGCGGCTCCAATTCCGGTCTCGCCCTCCAGATATAACTTTTCCTTGAATATTTAAGACAAATGTCGAGATGGTTCCATCGAGAAAGGCACATCCTAATGCCTTCCTCATCCTTCCCTCATTCGAAGCATGTGCTTCGTATGTAATTAAACCCTGTTCTTCCATCCTTCCTTTTCAGATTGCAAGACCGTTGACTAAGCTGACCGAAAGAATACATATATGTCACGGCTATAACCTTTCTTACAATTAGAGATTAACGTGTTATGACTCACCGTGCATGATAATGGACTGTAGACGATTCAATTCAAAGGAAGTCTTTTATCAGTATGATAAAGCGCTACATGTAATGGCCGGCCGGTGTGGCCGAGCAGTTCTAGGCGCTTCAGTCTGGAACCGCGCGACCGCTACGGTCGCAGGTTCGAATCCTGCCTCGGGCATGGATGTGTGTGGTGTCCTTAGGTTAGTTAGGTTTAAGTAGTTCTAAGTTCTAGGGGACTGATGACCTCAGATGTTAAGTCCCATAGTGCTCAGAGCCATTTGAACCATTTGAACTACATGTAATGAATTTATAAGATCATTATTTTTAGCTGTCAAACTTTACACGCAGAAGAGGAATACGTAATAAAATTTCACTACGAGTATTTGCGAAGTTGTGAGTTTACAGTCAAAAAACTTGCCCGATATTCCGTTAAATCTCATTTAATTCACTAGGCAACATTGCGGAACTATGTCGACCACTTTCCAGAAGTCCATCACCTTGGGCGCAACCGTCTATTGCTTTCTCGCTCTCATGGACGAAAACAAAAAGTACACAAAATCGCTGTCTGCAAACCCATGTTACTTCGTAAAGACGAGATTTTAACCTCGTCAAGTATCACAATACCCGAGCATAAAAAGTGTCCTGTAATTCTACAACAGGCCCGCATCTCGTGGTCGTGCGGTAGCGTTCTCGCTTCCCACGCCCGGGTTCCCGGGTTCGATTCCCGGCGGGGTCAGGGATTTTCTCTGCCTCGTGATGACTGGGTGTTGTGTGCTGTCCTTAGGTTAGTTAGGTTTAAGTAGTTCTAAGTTCTAGGGGACTGATGACCATAGATGTTAAGTCCCATAGTGCTCAGAGCCATTTGAATTCTACAACAAGCTGAAGTCAGCAACATAGGACTATAGTTATGCACATCTGTCAGACCATTGTCCTTTGAAACCTGCACATTTTTTCAGTCGCTTAGAACGCTTCGTCGCTGAAAGGACCATAATAAACTGTTGTTGTAGAAGCGGAGCACATGCTGCCGAATAATCTGTATAGAGGCGTACTGGAATTGAAGAAGCACTGGAGGAACGGCGACTCGTGTGCCTTATACCATGGGGCACACGACGACCGAATTATCATCTAAGACAGAAAGGATCGTACAGGTCTCATAGTAGGTCAGTGGCGTCCCTCCTATCTAACGATTTTCGGTGATTTTCTATTTTACAGATAACTGGGCGCTTACGCGGCGATTAAAACGTGGGACAATATTGCTATCTTCCTCACTGAAACACTTTTATAAGACGAATCCAGTATTTCAACTCTTACTTAATTTAATCCTGCGTTTCGATGTCTTCATGGTTACTTAGTGACTGGATAAATGTTTTTGATCCGTTTACTAACTTGACGAGTGAATCCAAGAGTATAGTCGTAGGACGTTTCGGTTAAACAACACTGGCTGGACACATACCTCACAATCTCTATCATCACATAACTTACCTGTGTAAAGCATAATATACAATACACTTGGTTCACAATCCACATTTTCGTCCTCACGGATAGGTGTTTGATGTTAGCTATTCATATAAGCTGCAGTTTATTTTCTGTCGCACATGCAACCTGATGCCTTATTGTCACTGATTACATCCTACCTTAGCTGAATCGAAAAGTCTGGGTCTACTCATGCCAATACCTCATGAGTCATTTCTACAACTGACTGCTCGCGGTACTTTCCTGATAAGACGTTTAGTATGTACAATATCACACGATTCCCTGTCCGTGGCATCTGTTCTAATCAAGCGATTCTTGAAACTGTAGCTTGCAAATTAAAATTTCCTTTCATCGCAATGCATGATCATAAAATTTACAGGCGGCAGTGTCTAGGCTTTTCCTGAAGCATTTTTCCATTACAAGCTCCCGAGGTAGCAGAAACATCCATTTATCACGTATACTCCGCATCTGAGCCTTACCTTCACACAAATTATTTCGCATTTGAATCTGTATAGTCTCGCAAGATGATATCTAGTACCTTACGGCAATAAATATGAAGCTATAACTTTGCAGACGCGATGACACCATTGAGTTAACATCATAATCTTTCTCGATACTACTAAAAAGGCAAGTTTTCGCCTACACCAGTGAATATATTCTTTCCGAACTAATAAATCGAGCAGATATGGTCAGTATTCAAATCTTGGAAACGTAATCGGGCGAGACCTATGTGCTGATAATGTTTTGGGACTCGGGCTATTTACACACGTCAAAAAAAGTTTGGCATCACACCAGTTGCCAGAACTTTTGAAGATAGACGTTGATTGTGGATATTTTATCACAGACACTCGCTTTGGCGGTTCAGAGATGTCACTAAAACCGCCCAAAGAAGTAAACAACCATGCATGAGCAGCGCCTATTAGACGGAGGTGGTCCGACAGCGATCAGTTCAAGTCATTCCACCAGGAAGAAGCTACACTGCTCGTGTTGTGTACAGTTCAACCATGCCTAGACGGACAATACCGCTGTTCGATCGCGTCCGCTTTGTTACTTTGTGCCAGGAAGGTCCTGGCGTCTCGGAGTGAACCAAAGCGATGTTGTTCGGACATGGGCGAGATACAGAGAGACAGGAACTGTGGATAACATGCCTAGTTCAGGCCGCCCAAGGGCTACTACTGCAGTGGATGACAGCTGCCTACGGATTATGGCTGACAGCAACGTCACCATGTTCAATAACGCTTTCCGTTCAGCCACAGGACGTCGTGTTGGGACTCAAACTGTGCGCAATAGGCTGCATGATGTGCAACTTCACTCCCGACGTCCATGGCGAGGTCCTTTTTGCAACCACGACACCATGCAGCGCGGTACAGATGGGTCTACCAACATACCGAATGGTTGCTCAGGATTGGCATCACATTCTCTTCACCGATGAGTGTCGCATATGACTTCGACCAGACAATCGCCGGAGTCGTGTTTGGAGTCAAACCGATCAGGCTGAACGTCTTAGACACACTGTCCAGTGAGTGCAGCAAGGTGGAGGTTCCCTGCTGTTTTGGGGTGGCATTATGTGGAATCGACGTACATCGCTGGCGGGCAAGGAAGGCGCCGAAACGGCTGTACGATACGTGAATGCCATCCTCCGACCGACAGTGCAACCATATCGGCAGCATATTGGCGAGGCATTCGTCTTCATGGACGACAATTCGCGTCCCCATCGTGCACATCTTGTGAATGACTTCCTTCAGGATAACGACATCACTCAACTAGAGTGGCCAGCATGTTCTCCAGATATGAACCCTATCGAAAATGCCTGGGATAGATTGAAAAGGGCTGTTTATGGACGACGTGACCCACCAACCACTCTGAGGGCTGTAGGCCGAACCGCCGTTGAGGAGTGGGACAATCTGGGTCAACAGTGCTTTGATGAACTTGTAGATAGTATGCCACCACGAATACAGGCATGCATTAATGCAAGAGGATGTGCTACTGGGTATTAGAGGCACTGGCGTTTACAGCAATCTGGACCACCACCTCTGAAGGTCTCACTGTATGGTGGTACAAAATGCAATGTGTGGATTTCATGAGCAACAAATAAGGGCGGAAATGATGTTTATGTTGATCTCTATTCCAGTTTTGTGTACAGCTTCCGGAACTCTCGGAACCGAGGTTAGGCAAAACATTTTTTGATGTGTGTATCTAAATCAGGCTAAGTAAGTGTGAGAATGGATTCTCTGCAACCTGTAGTTGTTCCCCTAGCAGCATTTGTCGACCTAAGCTGCTAGTGGTACGTCAGAATTCCGAAAGAATTAGCATGACAGGGTGTTGAGGAGAGGAAGCAGTGAGGTGGCTGGTGCATAAGCACAAGATGCTGTCGAGTGACACCTCTGAGCTGCGTGGCTGGCGTTAATGACACTAAAACCGTTCCATACAAGACTTTGGACGTAGATTTATTATCTGTTAGATAGGTTACGGTAGGTTTGACACGCATTCCGCTTACAAGTCCATAATTCAAACTGGAATGGCTGGAAAGTACGTAGAACAGCCAGAGTTAACGCTGTTTGTGGCGCCTTTATGATGTGTTGGACAGTCGCGGCCAGTAACCGCTTGTTGCAATACAACGGTCGTACATTCGCCATTGGCTTGGCCTTGTCCTACATAGAAGCTCAGTATTGGATGCTCCACATCTCTCTTCAAATGTTGAAGATGTGAAGAAAGAAAAAATAATCAAAAAAAGAACTTACATTTTAATGTTCACTCGACGAAACAACGAAATTAGTTGCAAATATACTCCCCGAGTCCACAAAAGAAATATATATCTATAAAATTGTATGCCTTCTCTGTTGTGTGTCTAAATGAGAGTTAAGTAAACTGTGCCTCTGCTTCTTCGAAAGCCATAATGATGGTCTCCAGATAGGCAAATAAGCAGCAATATGTTAATGAAATTGTAAAATGTTTCTTCTTTAGTTCTCGCAGATGAGAGAACCAATCTTTTTCGATACTACACATATCATTGCAGTTATCAAACTAGAAATAATTTTTTTCTTCTCTGTAACTAATTTCAGTTCACTTTGTAAATCTCCAATTTAATAACTTCCCGTGCCTGATTTTTTCCACGTGATTTGTTCCTGTTCTGCTTCTTCGTAAACCAGTTTGTTTCTGATGGTACTGGGGCTTGTTGCATATATCATGTTGTCTGTAACGAAAAACATTTGTGAAAGATATTTTATCTGTATTGGGAAACAGGCAAGTCAGAGAAAGAAATATAAATAACTGCGTAATCTGCCTCCTATATAATGTGATATAAGTTGCAATAAACCATTTGTGTCTTTCTTGACAAGACAGTATTAGAGTCGCAAGTCTCTAAAGTGATGTATCGTCGAAGCTGCAGTTCAGAATTTTAAACTCTTTCTAAACGCACTCTTATGTGTATATAGAAAATATGTATGACTGATTATTTTCTTTCTGAACTCTCTTGAGAATCTAAAAGTCTTTTCATCAGAAAATGACTGACTTTGTGGCTTATCTGTAGTATTTGCTAAAGTGCTGAGCTGTCGTGTAGGAGTGTATTTCGTGTGAATCAGCACGCTGAAACAAAGGTTGCCAGATAGTGGAGCACGAGAGCCTGCGGAAATCTCTGATTTGTGTAACTCAGGCGGGCAGCTATGGTGCAGATGCCTTGGTGGTGGAAACGAGTGTGACTTATACTTGTTAATAAGCCTCTACGCCAAGAGATGTGATTGAAGTACGAAGAAAAATTTAGGAGGAGGAGTAGCGTCACAGTCTGGGTATAAAAACCTATACTTAAGAATATGGAAACCGCAGCAGCGAGAGGAATACTGTGATGGAAATGAACATTACAATATAAGTTATACACTTGGCAATACAAAAATGATCACGGTTGCCTTAACTATGTTGATCTCTTAGTTTGAAAATTCAGTATAACATGAAGCTGTCACGTGCCTATAAACTGCGTGTAATGAAATCGAAGAGAGCCGTATTATGTTCCTGGGGAATCTTCTTTACTCCTTTTGTTTAGGATTGCGCAAAGCATCAACAACGTTTGCTGGAAGACCATAACGGACAAGTTGTCGATGAACTATCTCAGCTATGATGAGTGGACGGCATTTCTGGCGAACGTGCAGGTCAAGGAACTAGTGGCACATCTATTTCTTCGAATAAATCTCCTGAAACGTGGCTCCTGATGAAATATAGTGCATGCCGTTGTCTGTGGGAAGGACAGTACCTCGGGTAGATCTGGTTGCAGCTCAGATCGCACGTAATGCGTAAAAGTCAGACACATTAAAAAAAAAAAAAGCGCCTAACCGTTAGCGTAACATTTGTCATCTACACTGAAGTGACAAAAGTCATGGGGTACCTCCTAAAATCGTGTCGGTCCCTCCTTTTGCCCGCCGTAGTGCAGTCACTCGAGGTGGCACTGACCCATAACAGGATTATGACCATCGACGGAAGTCCCCTGCAGAAATGTTGAGCCCTGCTGTCGCTACAGCCGTCCATAATTGCGGAAGTGTTGCCGGTGCATCATTTTGTGCTCGAACTGACCTTTCGCTTATTTTCCATAAATTTTCCATGGGGTTCATGTCGGACGATACTGATAGCCAAATCATTCGATTGAAATGTCCAGAATGTTCTTCAAACCGATCACGAACAGTTGTGGCCCTGTGACATGACGCATTGTTATCCATAAAAATTCCTACTTTGTTTTGGAAAATGAAATCCATGAATGGCTGCATATGGTCTCCAAGTAGCTGAACATAAACATTTCCAGTCAATGATCGGTTCAGTCCCATATAAACACAGGCTACACCGTTATGGAGCCACCACCAGCTTGCACAGTGGCTTCTAGACAACTTGGATCCATGGCTTCGTGGGGTCTGTGCCTCACTCGAATTCTACCATCAGCTCTTACCAACTGAAATCGGGACTCATTTGACAAGGCCACGATTTTCCAATCGTCTAGCGTCCAACCGAAATGGTCACGAGCCCAGAAGTGACGCTGTAGCCGATGTCGTGCTGTTAGCAATGGCACTCGCGTCGATCATCTGCTACCTAGGCCAGTAACGCCAAATTCCGCCGCACTGTCCTTATGGATAAGTTCACCGTACGCTCCACATTGACTTCTGTGGTTATTTCACGCAGTGTTGCCTGTTTGCCAGCACTGACAATTTTACGCAAACGCCGCTGCTTTCTGTCAAGTGAAAGCCGCCAGCCACTGCGTTGTTTGACACTGTGGATTTTGGAATATTGAATTCTCTAACGATTTCCGAAATGGAATGTCCCGTGAGTCTAGCTCCAATTCAATTCCGCGTTCAAAATGTGGTAACTTCGGTCGTGGGGCCATATCACGTCGGATATCTTTTCACATGAACCAGAACAAGTGACAGCTCTTTTGTACCTTGTGTACACAATACTATCACCATATGCATATGTGTAACCCCTGACTTTTACCGCCTCAGTGTATACCCTTCAAGCTGAGTGGTCAGCGCGGCGGTCTGTCGCGCCAAGGGGCCCGTGTTCGATTCGCGGTTGGGTCGGAGACTTTTCTCCGCTCAGGTACAGGGTGTTGTGTTGTCCTCATTATCTTTTCATGATCATCAGTGGAAGCCAACGGGAAACCACCACTGGAATCACTTCCCTAGATGCTCATGCGGTGGACCTCTCAGACGAGGCTTCCCCCGTGACAAGACCTGCCGTAAGGCAGAACACAAAAAAAAGTATACCCTTCAACAGTGTGAGCTGCCAGTTTGCGGTGTTTGGCTATCTCTGTAGCGTGTAACATACGCGCGGCACGATTACTGGGAGATACTTTAGTACTCCGCACACCTGATACGGCGTGCTCGTTTACATTTCTGGACAATGGAAGCTGACGTAGTGGCGTGAATTCCATTCGTCCAACTCGTAGTAAATTACACGGGACAGTTGACGCAGTCGGTTACACAACCGTTTCAGTGCGTCAGATTCGAGACGTGGCGTGAACGGTGCTGCACCATTCGTTACAGCCATGTTGACAAGAATGCCACCCCGTCGCTGCGTCCGATTATCTCCTTTCCACTAGCACCTCATGTCATGGCAGTTATGGCAGCGTGCCAAGTACAAACGGAGGAAATGTCAAGGCATGAGAAAACCAATCCCCAAAGACAGATCATTCTGTCCCGTTCGCATCAATTCACATACTGATATTGCACCTTGTGACGTAAACTGGAATTCACTGGATGCCAGTGTGCACAGCGACCGTTTAATATTAAGATTTAAAAGACAGCCGTGAATTGCAAAAATGCGTGATTTATTGCAGATCCAGATTTCCCCTACAGTATCATCGGTGCTTTACCTGAAACGTCATACAGGTACCAACATGTCAGGGCGGAAACTTGAGACAAATCACACTAGCCTTTACATGGCACAAACAAAAAACAAAACTGAGGCCGTTGCTAATCACAACTTGCTTGGGGTGGGGCAGGAGGGGGTGGGGCGCCGTGGAAAACGTGAAGGCTGCGATTCACGTAGTCATCACAGTCACTTTCCAGAGGTTATTAATTAACTGATCGCCGTGTTCTGTCTATCCCCATTGTAATATTCATGTGAATTACATCAAAATCTTACTGGCCTGTGGAACTAAAGTACCGAGGCGGTAGTGTTCTGCAAGCACAAACGGTACTGTAGGAAGTGGCTGTTAACTTTGCCATCTGCGTGTAAAATTGTACTTGGACACTTTGAGAGCAATCAAACAACAGCAAAGCCCCTACCTTCAGCATGTCGAGATCTTTACCACTCATGAACCTTCGTAGATCTTTTACATGCTTGACATTTGTCGCAAATTGATAAAAATGAATGTGCGTGTGTTGCACTACAGAAATGAA
Organism: Schistocerca serialis cubense; assembly: GCF_023864345.2. NCBI lineage: Eukaryota > Metazoa > Arthropoda > Insecta > Orthoptera > Acrididae > Schistocerca > Schistocerca serialis. The sequence goes on from NC_064643.1 coordinate 483,802,263, forward strand.
GACATCCGCGAAAAAACGGGCTAACCCTCAAATGTAAAAGCTTGGAGATAAGTGTTGCCATCTGTTGCTGTGTACGGGAACTATCGAAATTGACATTGGTCTCACTCCTTAGTTGTATAAGTACCCAGCAACAGATGGCAACACATCTTTAACTTTTTACATTTGAGGGTTAGCCCGTTTTCCCGCGCATATCTTCATTTGGTTCAAATGGCTCTGAGCACTATGGGACTTAACATCTGAGGTCATCAGTCCCCTAGAACTTAGAACTACTTAAACCTAACTAACCTAAGGACATCACACACGTCCCTGCCCGAGGCAGGATTCGAACCTGCGACCGTAGCGGTCGCGCGGTTCCAGACTGTAGCGCCTAGAACCGCTCGGCCACTCCAGCCGGCTATCTTCAATTATTGCACCTTGAACGTTCATAGGCTCCGTGGTTTATAATGAAGAGTTTGCATTCGTAGTGTCATATAGCGTTCATGCATGCTGCATACTTCTTTTGTTAAGCCAACGTTTGATCAGATGTGAAGAAAACTAGGACCAATATTTGTCAGTTACAGGAAACTTTCTGCGTTACCGACAAGTACTGTAAACGCAACGATCAGCTGTTGGACACTTGTGCGTTAAGCTGTTCACTTAACTTCGCTTTCGTTCACAGTTTGTCTGTCGTAAGTGACAGCGTCAGATATGTTATATCGTAACGGCCCAGTGTAGCAGGTAGGAGGGCAATGCCTTCGCGGTGACCTTCACTTCGGGAGCTGGAGTCTGCTGGGGTTCCAGAGTCAACGTGTGAGCCGGCACGCCGCCACGGCACTCCAGGAACACACTCCTCGCTCACGCCTTTCTCGCCCATTTCTTACGTCAGACCCCAAATCAGCCGCGTCACTGCCACCGTAAGTGATGGCAGCACCTACCATTCGTATTCTAACGCCCAGTCTTGTTAATTGTAGACTAAATTTCATAATGAGCACTTGTTTTCTTCGTTCTCTATCCTACAACTATTGAGGTTCTTTACCAGGAAAATCAGTTGCTAAACTCATAAACAGTACGACATCGTGAAAAATGGCTCTGAGCACAATGGGACTTTAACTTCTGAGGTCATCAGTCCCCTAGAACTTAGAACTACTTAAACCTAACTAACCTAAGGACATCACACACATCCACGCCCGAGGCAGGATTCGAACCTGCGACCGTAGCGGCCGCGCGGTTCCAGACTGTAGCGCCTAGAAGCGCTCGACCACCTCGGCCGGCGACATCGTGAAGTAAAGTCTTAGTACGTAGAAGTCGTGGTGATGAAAAAGCTTCGACTAAAAGATGAACGAAATAAGTAAAGATGAAATACCGGTATCGAGCATCTGCCTCAACATCTAAACTTTGCAAGTCACCGTACGGAGTGTGGCAGAGGTACTTCTGGTACCACTGTCGCTTCACCTCTTCCCTGTTCTAGTCGTGAATGGTTCGTGGGAAGGACGACTGTCGGAAATCTTTTGTATAAGCTGTGATTTATGTGATTTCCTCGTCGCGGTCATTTCGCGATACGTATCTGGGTAATTGTGGTTCGACACTTCATCAAACGTACGGTCTCGGAACTTGAGCAATAAATCTCTCCGTGATGCACAACACCTCTCCATGTAGAGTCTGCCACTTGAGATCCTTGAGCAGCTCCGTAACACTCACGTGCTTACGAAACGATCCCGTGACGAAAGGCGCCGTCCTTCATTGGATCTTCCGTATCTCTTATATTAATCCAACCTGACAGCTCTCCCAGACTGATGAACAATCAAGTACTCAAGAAAGGGTCAACTCACACACTGGCCTTCTTTCGCGACCTGCTTACTATTTCCTGGAAGGGCTCCATTACCCTCCTAACGTTGGAGCTCCTAAGGATTAACATATCCGCCCATTGCGCCGAACCGAATTAGGGAAGGAAAACAGGCGACTGGCCCAACAGACTAGGCTTCCTGTACTGTCTCAGATGTGTTACCAACACTGGGAAGCAACTCGTGCTTTACATCACTCGCCATACTTCAGCAGTTTGTATCTTATCACGTCGTTGTTTAGCTAATTGTTAGTAGAGCACATGTGATTGTTTTGATGAAAAAAGTATCTGTATTTTGCATTCTTCTTCGTTGTCCATTGTTGGGCCACGTCGCCCTGTTATCCATTTATGTTGATTGTATGCCATGGCATTTGTGTGGTGCCGTGGTTCATTGGCAACTTTCCTAATGTTACACGCAGTGGTTTTTTTTTAGTTTTTGTTTTTAATTGAAAGTTAGTTTGTTTACACAAGGTTCTATATTAGTGTTGAATTTGAGGTATTCTTCAAGAATGTGACTGCATTCGTTGCCCTGTACATTTTACCATTACCACTTAGGGCAAGGGAATTTTTGAAACTTTTTCGTTTTACAATTAAAAGCATTGACGAACTCTGTCCTGTGGCGTGAATTATATTAGGCTAAATCGCTGATTATAACCGAAATGTCCGAAAACGGTTCGATTAGTGGCAACTACACGTTATTTTTTTGCCTCCTTTATTCTTCACCACCATGATTTTTATTGAATACATCCGAGTTGATGAGTACGAGTTCGCTAACATAATTTAAAATTGTATAAATTCAGTTACTCAAGGGCACAGTAGTAGTTCATGACATTGCCCTGCCGTGGCTGTGGTTGTAACTCCCCCTGATCGCAACATGTGCTACTAAACCTCCTGATCTCAGTTTTATAAATGGGAACCATTTTTAACTGGCATCTATAGTACACTGGAGTGATCACAAAACTTTTGGTCCTTAGACTGGGGGTTTCGCTCAGCAGTGACCATCTTCAGCTTTGCAACAAAACATGGGAAATGAAAAACAACAAGCGGAAAGATTAAATCTTAAAACAATAAAGTATGCCATAACGGAAAATCATCACTTTCATGGATGTGGAGACATGCGCTTAAAATATGACGAGGCATACCTGCTGTATAACATGTCCTAATATAATAAAGCCATAGTGGCATCGTCTCAAAATACACACAAAATCAGCACAGCATCGTTGCACATATTGCCGGCGGAGTCATAATGTCAATAGCGCTACTCTTCATTACGAAGTGCAGTACAGTAGCCACAACATATGTTTGTGCCATAAGCTCGTTAGATGTCGCTACTGTAAATCAACACATAAACCTCAATTATAAAATTGTACAGAATGCAATAAATGAAGAGTACAATATGTTAAGTCTGTAATGGGCTCCCAAATGTGTAAATTATTACAGTGATTAAATGTAATAATTACAAACAGGAATAAAGTTAAATTTAAAATTGTTGAAAGGAAGTGGTTAAACGATAACTGGTGATTCTGAGACGCTCATGTGGTCATTTTAGATTAAACTAATAACGTACACAAGAACAAGTTTATGGAGCTAGTAAAAATAGTATAAAGTTGACAGAATACGTAGGGAAAGAAGCCAAAAGGATAAAAAGACTAAAGTAAGTAATCGGTGACCTCTGCCAGAATGCAGCATAGCGAGAAGTCGAAGTAACTTATCCGCCAGAGGGCCTCATGTACCATGTTGTAGCAGTCACATTACAGGATTATCTTTTAAATGGCATGTATTACACAAACAAAGAAGAGACAGTTAGTTGACACTTCCTGAATCACTGTTTTAATCCGCGACCATATCGTTGCTTGTGAATCTTATGTATTACGCACTGACTCTGTACAGTAATACAACGTCTGAAACCCGATATTATGAACTGTTGTGTTTTTACGCATAAATTATGGAAGGCATTTACTACTGTTCGATTACACTGCTGGTGACAAATTACTCGAAACAGTAAACACAGTAAATTATCCAGGAATAACCATCCGGAGCGACCTGAAGTGGAATGACCACATAAAACAACTAATAGGGAAAGCAGATGCTACGTTGAGATTCATTAAGAGAATATAGGCTTGCAAAACACCCATTCCACCGATTTATAAGTATATTCATCAGTGTGGGACGCCTATTCAGTAGGATTAATAAAAGAGGTCGATAAGAGCCAAAGAACAGCGTCTCGTTTTGTCTCTGGATCACTTAGTCGGCGCGAGAGCATTACGGAGATGCTCAATAAACTCATGGCAGCCACCACAAGAGAGGTACCGAGCGAGGTGGCGCAGTGGTTGGCACACTGGACTCGCATTCAGGAGGACGACGGTTCAATCTCGCGTCCAGGCATCCTGGTTTAGGTTTTCCGTGATTTCCCTAAATAGCTCCAGGCAAATGCCGGGATGGTTTCTTTGAAAGAGCACGGTCGACTTCCTTCCTCAATTCAATGAGACCGATGACCTCGCTGTTTGGTCTCTTCCCCCAAACAACCCAACCCAACAAGAGAGGTGTTGTGCGTCACACAGAGGTTTATACGGTTGATATTTCGAGACCTGGATACCAAGAAGAGCCGAGCAACATATTAATTACTCCCAGACACCTCTCGCGAAATGCTCACGCGGAAAAGAATGAGAGAAATGACACATGTCATGCGGATCTTTCCGACAGTCCTTTTTCCCACGCGCCGTTCGTGAAAGGAACAGCAAAGGAAGTAAAAGATTGTGGCACCAGAAATGCCCCCGTTACACGCCGTAAGATGTCTTGCGGAGTAGAGATGTAGATGTTTATCTTTAAATTATCTTAGAAGAGTACCCATATTTGCAGTTCATATTCATTGTTGCCAGAGCAATTCATTACTGAACTCCTATTATGCATGGCAGGGGCGTAACTAACCTGGGGCTCCCGACTATTAGCGATTCACAGCACACGAAGAAAAAAGGAAAAATTAAAATGGAAAGAAAAAATTAGGAAAATCGAGCAGTCAAATGAAATCTGCATTGAAAAGCTCAAACATGATTTCGGAAATACTTAAAAGGTAAAGATATGCGGAGTATTTACTTCCTTACTCGGGTCAAAGATAAATCTGTAGTAGGACTCCGTGATAAACTAATTGAATATTTATAGAACGAAATTGCCTGGATGCTGCGACCAAGCATATGGCGGAGAGTATGTCATCATCAGCGGCGTATTCACCAGTATGGAATAAAAGAATCAAGTCACAATTTAAATTTATTTCGTAGCCTTACAGGCTAATCATAAAACATCTCTGTATTCCGAAATAGTTGACTGCATCTATAAATATTTTGTCACCATATGCTACAGAGGTAGTATTTAAAAACTTGTTTCGTGAGTACTCCCAACATAACATTAATGACTCAAACATACAGATATAGTGCTAGGTAAATATGGTTGCACTATACTGGGACTGAGTATGTGGAATGCTCTGCCACAAAGGCGATAAGGCTTATCAAACTTATTTTGTAAAAGTCCAAACTTTTTACGATACCCGTAATTTAAACTGGGAATCAGGTTCTTGATAATAAAAAAAAGCTTAATGCTTAAAATCTATTTACAGTGACTGCAAAAAGTATATTTTTTACAATATAAGCATGGAAAACGTGATCTGAAGACGCTACGGCGATATTGTCATTTGTCCAACTTTATCTGCAAGAGCGAATGTAGTAGTGTGCTTCGTACAGAAACATGGGATAAGAATGAATAATTTGTGGAATTCCGATTTTTCTTGTAATTACAAGATTCATGAAATTCAGGCTTCTCCTACACGGACTTCTTCACACTAGCCGTGATAAACAGACTAGGTGACTGCTTTTGCTAAATCAAATTACTCTGATTTTAGTGGAAATGTTGATGACCTCCATATTCATAACGCATATATGCCTGTGATATTTATGTTGTTCTTCCGAAGAAAAGTACAGTCAATTTGGCACCTGTGTTATGGGTGCCAAGGATTGGCACAACTCAGAGATTTGTTGATTGCTTACCTTCCGACTCCTGCCGTTGCTCCGTGCTCCTTCTCGCATTTCACGATTTTCTTAAGATTTTGCTGGCTGGGAACAGACACATTCACGTTGCTTGTCAGCTGTCTCGACTCCGACTGTTGCTGCGCAACATCATGGGCCACTGCAGGGACCCGTCTATTGTTGAGAATTTCGTCTCCTAGCGATTTGTTTATTCTTGGAGGACATGCGGGAAATAATCACCGCACGGTTAGGGAAGGTATTTTTCGGTAACAGTAGGGCGTAACGTGGCTGTGCCGTCTGGGACAAATAACCCAGAACCCCAAGAACAAGGGCCCAGTTTTATGAAGGGCGTTGGCGTTGGGAAGGAGGTAAGAATGTATGAAGGGAATCACTAGGAGTGGACTGTGTTGAGCAACAGTTCCGAAAGATCCCCCTTTCCCTGGTATGTACACGCTTGTATTTTGTCTTCCGCTACTAGATGGAGCCATCTCATTACGCCAAGTAATCCAACGGAACGAAATTGTAAAGAGTTTATTTTGCATTTGTTGTTTTGTTTGCTACGGTTTTACTTTGATGGACAAAGAAAAACGAATCGCGATGTTGTTACAAGCAATGCGACTTTCGACTTCGTGTTTTTGCGTGTTCTGAATTGCATGATATAAAAAAGAATTATTGAAGTGTGTATCTTATACTTCATTTTATATTCGTGTTGCTCTCAATAAAGGAAAAAAGCGAACTAAGCGACGATGAGAATGTATTATTTATCAAAAATAAAAAAAAGGAATGTCGCTGGTAGGGGGCAGGAGGCGGGAGGGAGCGAGGGAGTAAAGTCAGAGTCTGCCCTGAATACCAGATTGCCTAGTTACACCACCGTCCTGTCAACGATCACTCTTATTTAGGACTCGGAATATAAGTTAACTGCATCCAAAGAAAGACCTACATGTGAGCAAATGTTGTCGCCACGAGAAAAGCGCAGCATCCCTGAGTCTGATATATACAATGAATCAAGTAATAATTTAAAATTATTTTTAAACGCACTCGAGATGCTCGTCAAGAAACAACTGTGCATTTCGAAACATTTGATAACATCTATAAATTTTTTGGCCACAGCGTGCCGCAATAGTAATACCGAAGAAAAGCACAATGCATCAGACCACTATGTACTTCAACAAAGATTCAGGGACTTTCTTAGAGCTGTGTCAAACATAACTGTTAAGAGTGGGAGGCGTAACGAACGCAGTGTTGTAAAATGTAAAGTATGCTCATATCCAGAAAAAATAGAACACCTTGAACGGCTACAGATAGGGCGTTCATATTCACAGTACATGTACATTACTATGTTCTGAAGAAATGATTAGCATTTGAACCATGACGGTCCACCGGTTCAAGGTCAACAGCGATATCGCGGCGCAACATCTCTCACCTGTAGAAAGTGCCTGCGGCTCTCGTCGTCGCTATAAATCGAAGGTAATGGATCCGTGTGACTCGAGCAGATGTGCAGGATGTCTCGCAGACGTATGCGCGATCCGTAACATCAGATCACTGAGTTTCAAAGCGGGCGCACTATAGGCGTGAGAAACTGTGATGCATTCATCCGCGAAATTGCTGCTTGTGTAAGACCAGGTGTTTCAGCAGTGCAACGGGTATGTGCGGGGTGGTTCACCGAAAGCCGTATAATACGACGAGATGGGTCAGATCGCATCACCACCCACACCACCCCCGAGAAGATAGTCACCTCATCCGAATGGCACTGCAGGACAGATCTGCGTCCTCCTGGGCTTTGGAGCATTGGAACAGTGTAACACATTGTACACTGTCAGGGGTGACAGTCTGTCGCCGTTTATTACGGCATGGGTTACGTGCGCGTCGTCCATTTCTCCGCCTACCTTTGACGAATGTGCAGAAACATTCTACACGGCAATGATGTCGTTCCATACATCACTGAGGACAGGAAGGGCATCAGATAATATTTTCTGACGAATCCGTGTTCTGTTTGTTTGAAAATGATGAGCGCATTTTCGTTCACCGCAGGCAGGGGGTGCGGCATCACACAAGACATACAGCACCAACTCGAGGCCTAATGGTGTGGGGTGCTATTGGGTACAACCACAAACCACAGGTGGTGCGTGTCCAGAGCACTGTGACCAGTGTGATTTGCGTGAATGACGTCTTGTGGCCCGTAGCCCTACCTCTCCTAAACAACGCCCAAGACGCCATTTTTCAGCAAGACAATGCACCACACCGTCTTGCTGCACAAACACGTGCCTTCTTGGTGTCATAGGACGTCAGCCTTTTGCCCTGGCCTGCCAGATCACCAGACTTTTCGCCAATCGAAAATGTGTGGGATATCGTGAAAATGTGTGGGATATCGTGAAAATGTGTGGGATATCGTGAAGCGACCGTTGCACCGCTGCGGGGCGCAGCCCCGAATCCTCCCGCGGTCAGAAAAATTGTGCCGAATCCTCCCAAGCCCGCAAGCGTCTGAAAAACGATGGGACCGAATCCTCCCGTTTGAAGCAGGTAGCACAAATGGATCGAGGAAAGAGTGCATTCTTGACACTCCACGACATCCAGTTCCCCAATAGAAATAGTTTTAACAAAACTTCTGCAGCCATTACTGTTGCACGTCCATCGCGCTAGACCACCTTTCAGCAGTTTTTGAAAACCGAAGGTGTTACCTTTCAAAACCAACATTCCTTAGCGCAGACAATGTCGCCGCGAACTGCGAAGTGGCCGCAGGCAGCTGTGGTCATTAGCGTACACAATGCTCTGTCGCATTGTGTCAGTTTGGGAGGATTCGGTCCTGTTACCTGCTTACCTACCTGGTTTGGGGAGGATTCGGGGCTGCACCCGCGCTGCGACCCAATGCCAACCACCACAGACTAACTTTGGAACCAGGTGAGAGCAGCGTGGATGGCTATATCATAGCATCCTATACATGTCGATACAATCACGCATAGAACAAGTAATCAGGGCCCATGGCGGACCCTGTGCCTACTAGGCAACAGGACACTTGCTGAACCGATGTGACTGAAATGCTAAAAGGCCTTGAAACCTTAGACCACGGACATTTCAGCTGTATATGACATTTTTGGAACGAGGTTTTCATAAAGGATTATTCGACAATCAATTTTACGGAACCTTCAACATTTGCGAAAGATGAAGCATCGTGTGTATTCTCTAACAAACGAACAGAAACAGTAAAGAAGGCTGACAAAATCCTGTAACTAGACTTACAGTGATACTTTATTTATACAATGACTGACAGGATTTGTACCTAGTTTTAAGTAATTAAGTGAGTTGTAGACCCATAAGGAGCAGTAACACCTATTTCGTGTGACATCTCGTCATGGCATTTGCCTTCTGTAATCGGCTGACCTTAAGTTGATAAGGAACTGTCTGGTGCACTAAAGTTAGGAGAGCTGATATCGAGCTACCCTAACGTATGCAGAACTGTCCTGATGTAAGAGGATTTGACAGAACGTGTGGCTGTTGCAGAAGCTGAGCTTTATTTTTCCAAGTGGAATACATTTATGTATTACTGACAAGTAAACCTTCTGCCCTTTGATACAGGTTTGCGGGAAACTCATATATTTTCTGAAAACCTATGTTACAAGCAGGAAAACTGTGAAATATTAGGGGGAAGGGACAAGCGTTTAGGATCTATAGGACCTACAAAGTATCAGTAAAGTGTTGGAATCTTGACACGAAAAGCCGCTAAAACTCTCGTTTCACATATTTATATGATGTAATAATATGATAAGAAGTTAGAGATGGTATAAAGAAAGAAACGACTCTTTGAAAAGAAACAATATACGTTGGGATGTTGAAAATGTGACTTGTTACTGACTTAGAACAAAATATATTACAAGAGACAATCAGTGTGCAAATAAACAGTGAGACGGGAGGAAGGACAATTCATAATGGGTATATTTTACAAAAGCGATAGCCTCACACTTTGCACACCCGTTCGCAGCAGTATTCCATTAGCGCAATCCACATTCCAGACTCGTAGTTCAAGTATCTACTCTTTGAAAAGCACAATTAATTAAGTTCTTGAAGCGAAGAGCACTGAACCGACATAGAGGGGGGCCAGAAAACTACCGCGATGCCAAATGTGCTCCTGTGTCTCGGTAGTGTGGTGTCTGAGGGAATAAGCATCCAGGGGCTGGATCTTCCCGTACATCCTTCGGGTATCAGTTCTTTTCGTAGAGCTTTACCATCACATACTTCGGAGGCAGACCTTTGTTAGAGCACCATGAATCCACTAAAAGCAGAAATTTCTTCCCGTCATCATTCATACTTGGTCAAAGTGCGTCACGACACAGCCGTCTCCTTCCGACGTAGTCCGGTGTTTTTCCAGCATACGATCTTATATTCGGAGGATCTGCGGCTTTGACTGCGGGAATTCTCCATATGGCTCGGATACAAGGACATACGTAGACCGCAGTATTTCGCATTCCATTGAAATCACAGGCATAAACATTAAACTATGCTGTGTTGGAGAGACTGATTTAACAACAGTGCGAACAGCTGTTGTTCCTCTGATTCGTAAAATTCGATGGCCATGTAACTCTTTGTAAAATCTTCTCTGACCAGCATTTAAGACATAAGTCGGTGGAAAGTTTTCTGTAATCATGAGGTTGCGAAACTTCGCAACAGAATCATCGCCGGTGACAAATTTGCCTCCTTTTGCAGCCAATTCATGCCGACTGTGTGGGTTATTGTGCTTCTTGAAGCGATATACTGAGGAATCAGAAACTTTAAAATCGAGTGTATTTTGCGAGTCCATCGCTATCTTAAGTTGCATGACCCTCAGTCGCAACGTCCGGTGGTGAATAATTGCTCCTTCTGTTTCCTTCTCTTTGAATTTCTCCAGGAGAATGTGATTGCCTTTTGGGTCGACTGATATTCATTTTTTCTCCAAACTGCACAGAATGTTCATGTTCTTAATTTTCTTGAATTGATTCATTACTGATGCATGCGACAGACGTTCTGTCCGAGGTCCCCATGTCGTTGAATCTGTGGTCCAGTACTTATAAGCAGTCCAGTCCTCTTCTGTCATATCTGCTGGACGATCATGCTTTCGCCTTTTTGGGAGAAAGCACGTACTCGGATGCCGACGCATTCGAAGTAAAGGGAGGCGACTGTTGCGAGGAGCATTGCTGTTCCTTATCGACACCATCATCTCCGAACTCCATATCCTCGCCCCATTCTTCTCCACCGCCCCCAGAAAATCCTAATGTCGGGATCTTTTCACAGTCTCCATATCATTTTCCAGGAGAGTAGTTATGTGTTTTATCATCACCGATTCCTGGATGTTCGGTGACCTATTGCTTGTTCCGAATCGGGTGACCAAGGCAGCCACTAAGACTTTCGAATCCATCTGCAATGTAAGAAGAATACATACAGTACGTTAGTACTTGAAAACAACATATGGAAACATACAAGAAACAGAGATGTCGTGACGGGAGTACGTCCATCTATACACACTTTACTGATTGTTTTGGGTCCTGCAGCTCCTAAACGCTTCTCCCTTTGCCCCTGAGATATCACAGTTTTTCAGCTAGTGACATAAGCTTTCAGAAAATATATGGGTATCCGGCTCAAAAGAGAGATGATTTACTTGTGAGAAGTAACCACTTGAGTGCGAGGTAGCAAGTTTAATCTTTGGCAAGGCTTATTTGAATGTGTAATGTAAACAATTATGATAGAAAAAAAATATTAGGTGCTAATGACTCACTATGTGCATCAGGAGGGCAAAAGAAAATGAGTGTCCAGGAGGTGCAGAGATCAAATTTCTATGGGGTGTATGTATTACACTTCACAAAATGGAATCCTCAACGTTCAAGAAATGTTCAAAACAAATCATTAACTTGCACCATGAACACCGAATGAAAAATGGACCGCCACAGTGATCACAATGGTTAGCATCATCAAGATCGAAGGCGTACACCTTGGGAGTTACAAACCGTGGAGGACGTTCAGCTAGGTATTCTCTCTTAAAGAGTGCATATAGAATCATATTGATGTAACGGGGTGATAAAAACTACCGGCCGGTGTGGCCGTGCGGTTCTAAGCAGGAGCGCCGTGGTCTCGTGGTTAGCGTGAGCAGCTGCGGAACGTGAGGTCCTTGGTTCAAGTCTTCCCGCGACTGAAAAGTTTCCGCCGGCACGATAGCTCAGCGTGTTCGGTCAGAGGGTTAGCTGCCCTCTGTAATAAAGAAACTGGGTTAATCGAACAACAACGAACCTAAAGGACGTCTTACGACGTCCGCCCGTAGCAGATGAAGCGGTAAAAAAATAAAAAAAATAAATTTTAAAAAAGGCGCTTCAGTCTGGAACCGCGTGACCGTTACGGTCGCAGGTTCGAATCCTGCCTCGGGCATGGATTTGTGTGATGTCCGTAGGTTAGTTAGGTTTAAGTAGTTCTAAGTTCTAGGGGACTGATGACCACAGATGTTAAGTCCCATAGAGCTCAGAGCCATTTGAACCATTTTGTTAAAAACTGATGGAATGTGATGGCATGCAACCAAATGTGCAATGGTGTGTCGTGGAGCTTATCATGTACCTGGCTAACCTTTAAGGCGTAGCTGCAGATAGTGCGATAATACGCTTTATAAGCATGGAAAAAAAACATCCAGATGCTGAATTTGTCCAGTGGTTCCAGGTGATAGGAACTGCAATGTCACACACTTTTCAGGTGGGATAAGTTGCTCTAAAGAAATATGATTATTGTACGCAGACCAGGAATCAAACAAAAGCAAGTTATTTTGATCAGCTACTGGCCAAAAGCAGTGCTCATACCACAGTTGTAGTTCTCTTACGCCCGTTTTCCCACTCTTGCGTGCTGTGTCGTGTGACTAGGGCCTCCCGTCGGTGCAAGTCTTTCGATTTGACGCCACTTCGGCGACTTGCCCGTCGTTGGGGATGAGGAGGTGGGGTTGTTTTGGGGGAAGAGACCAAACAGCGAGGTCATCGGTCTCATCGGATTAGGGAAGGATGGGGAAGGAAGTCGGCCGTGCCCTTTGAAAGGAACCATCCCAGCATTGGCCTGGAGCGATTTAGGGAAATCACGGAAAACCTAAATCATGATGGCCGGACGCGGGATTGAACCGTCGTCCTCCCGAATGCGAGTCCAGTGTGCTACCACTGTTGGGGATGAAATGATGATGATTAGGACAACACTACACCTAGTCCCTGAGCGGAGAAAATCTCCGACCCAGCCGGGAATCGAACCCGCGTCCTTAGGATTGACATTACGTCGCAGTGACCACTCAGCTACGGGGGCGGACTTGCGTGCTGTGACGGAAATATTCCGTACTGACCTTGCAAGATCACGCATGCGAGAAAGAATCGTAGGGGGCAGAGTACAACTTCTCGCGGCACGATAAATAACTTTCCAGCCAATTTACCATCCAGACTAACAGTCGGCATTATTGAATACGAATGCGTTGAGGCATTAATATTAGTTGATCTTGATACAACTCTCTTGCTACCTCTAATTTCCACGGTAGCTTTCATATGCATTTCCTCTTCAAATCCCAATTAGTCGGAGTTGAACAAATTCCTTACTGAACGATGTGATAAATTTGTTTAACTCGCTTACAAATTTTCGGCCCGATTTCGCTGATGACTGTGCGCCGTTAAGTTAACGCTTTGTTTGAAATTTCGTTATCTTAGTTCTTCCAATTCTGTAGCACTGTTTGAAGTTATGCAACCATTCACTGCTTTCCTTGAAATCATTGTATTCTGTGTCGCGCGTAATTTGAGGTGCGTAACGTAGTAGGTTCTATCATGCGCATCCTGTAAGGTATATCGATCATCCTTGAAACACACGAAAGCCGGTTTTTGTAACAAGTGCGCTTTGTCCTCCATTGCATATCCGTAGTTGTTTTGTGCACTATCCGGTCATACTGCTGCGGACGTATTCGAAATCTATTCATAATTTTTTTCTATGCTGCGGATAATCTTCCATGTAGGTAATTATGTTTAGTACCCACCCCTTGGACAACGATTGTCCTCTACTACGTTTCACTGGGGACGCGATATGTGGCTCCCTGCCCGACAAGGATGATGAACACGTGTTTCAATATCACTTTCACTTGTTACGCACGTATCTTCATCATCGTACTTATCATGTACATTGTCCGCACAGTCTAGCGTATACGACACCACACATTCCACTGACTCATCTTGCAGAAACGCTAATATTTCACCTGCAACTTATTTCTCACTCTTCGAAATTCCTTGGATTTCTTTCTCACGAAATGTGATCTTCGGCAACTGTTGTTGCAGATATAGTGCAGAATTTGTTTATCGTGCCATTGCTCTGCTTTGTACCAACACCACTAGCACTGTAGCACTGTTGTGAGTTACTCGTCGACTATGCAGTTCAACTACGTTCCATAGCCTCTTGCTTTGTTCACCATCGGATACCTCCAGTCCCGCCCCCTGTTGCCATTAGCAGCCAATATTGTGGTTGCTTGGTAGACAATATGTGGTTGGTCGAATGCCGTAAACATCATTGGCCTTTTGCGACCTCTCACTTATGGAGTCTCTTGTGAGTCAAGAACGATAGTTTGGTCTACAAGTAATGTCAGTAGGGGCGCAAATACAGTACAGGATGTATACGCTCCGAGACAACCGGAAAGTCCGGGAAAACCCCGGGAATTTTTCCCTCTGGGAGAAAACCGGGAAAAAACCGGGAATTTTCTGGAATTCCAGGAATTTTTTAGAATTCCGAGAATTATTTATTATTCCTGGATTTTTAATTGTTTTAGTTTTCAGTTAAATTTTTGTAGTTTGGACTGGTAAGAACCGATACTTCAACAAAGAATTTTACTTTAGCCCGCTACTGCAAAATAATACTGGAGCAATAAAACATAAACGAGGGAAAAAAATAAAAAGTTGCAGAGAAAATGTGTCAAAGGCTTTAGGATGAAAACTATGCAATGCTTTATAACAACAAACTGCTTCCGATGGGCTTGACCTCACAACGGTTTATATTAGGTTCGTTTGAGCAGTTGCCAGCGGGCTTATGCGCATGCGCAGTTGAGTCACGTATGAGCAGTACGATCTCCCGCTTCTGGCTACTTGAAGTGCGGCTGTTAGCTATATCAGCAATAGCAATAAGCAGCCAGATGGTACCCGGAAAAAATTTTCTGTCGCGCCCAAGCTGCCAGATTCGCGCATGCGCAGTGCAATCTGAGTTGTAGTGGGATGAGGGGTAGTCTCCACGTGAACCGTGTTTACGTTTAGTGATTTTGCTGTTTCCTCTTGGCTTACAGCTCTCACGTAAAATGAAGAAAAAAAACTGATTTCTGTGGCCGGGAACTATAAAGTGAATGAAAATACTTTCACATAATTATGGAAGGCTAAAATACGTTATGATTTTATTTCCAGGTTTTTGGCAGTCGCGCATTAATTGCCTTGCAGAGCAATGAATTTATTTTTGTCGATTTGCTAAAAAAATTAGGCTTTAATTAATCTTTCTCGCAGAGGCACTCAATTTATTTGAAACACTATTACTAGTGTCAACTGTTCGCGGAATTTCATGTCGACGTTGTTATCTTCTGGGACGTATGGCATTGAGCCATAATAAAGAACTATACATGAGATAATACAGTACTGGTACTCCAAGAAAATTTGCATCCCGGAAACCACACTGAAAAGTTTAATATCAGGTTGGTGCCTACTTCTTTGTGAATCTGGAAATAAGAATGTGCCCTTCAAGTTGAATTACGGCTTTTAGTGCGGTTCACGAAATTCCGATGCTCTTGGAGTATCCTCTGATGTTCTGTTTCATTTGCGACGTAATGTAAGATCTCTTAATGCTATATACGTACGAATATACGGGCTACCTACGTCATCGTAGCTGTGCAGGCACAGTAACGCCGTTTCCTGGCTCTGACAACTGCTGAAACGGATTGTAACAGGTGACGGGAAAATATAGCGATTGGTGGTTTGAAAAGCGTTACTTTCAAAGTACATTTCAAATTACGCAATACGAGTTACGTTACGTGTGCGAACGTGCTTTGAATTTCTTAAGTCACAGAGCGTTTGATTCTCATTTAAAGCTTAACACATTGAGGGTCACTCACTTAGAAGAATTGCGAGCCCAATTGACCAAACATTTACATCATTACTTAAAATTTTATTGGCACATTTGTGTGATATATCGAAGTGCAACACACGCAAAAAGACAAATATGATACGTGAAATCTTAGCTTTTCTTGTACCATTTTCTTAAACCATTAACTGCCCCTGTTTGTCTGTTCGCGCTACTTAACAGTGATGTTGCTATAGACTACATCACGCGTCCTGTGCTGTAAATCACTACGTTTACATGCGACACATCTTCCGAAAGACGAAAGCCCATTTTCGGAAACCGTTCTTCGCTGTCGTATTTACATGTTAAGGTCTGAAGCGGATTTGCTAGCCCAGTTAACGACGGCGCCTGGAAAACAGCTGATATAATTTACGATTTAGTCAGCACAATCGCTATTTCCCTTCAATTAGACGAGGTGTAAAGAGCTTCAGTCTGATATTTCTACTTATTTTTCACTGTACAATAAGCCACTCCGTCAATCCAAGTACGTTTCAATACCTGCTGCGTTTACATGGGAGCGAAAATCGATTGCGGAATTGTAAAACTGGCAACCAGAAGCGGACTTCCAGAATCGATTTTGAAGTGTTTAAACGGCTACCCAGAAGCGGTATTGCGAGATGGGTTTACGAAATCCCCTTTTGGGAGCCCCATGCAAACGCGGTCAGTATCTGCTATCATCGGCTGGCGAGATCGCGTGACATGAGCTATGATTGGCTTACAAAAGCGCATCGCAATTTCGATTTCAATGCTTCGGAAACTAACGTTCTGTGTTTGGTAGAATTCGACTATGTACTTTCGTAATAAGAAAATATGCAGCGTACATGTTGCGGCAAATCAAAGAGAAATGTTCAAATGTGTGTGAGTTCTTAAGGGGCCAAACGCCTGAGGTCATCGGTCTCGAGACTTGCATACCACCTAAACTAACTAAGACTAACTTATGCTAAGAACAACACACACACACACACACACACACACACACACACACACACACACACCGATGCCCGAGGGAGGACTCGAACCTTCGGCGGGAGGGGGCAGATCAAAGATCTTTCAAAAATGCAAGCCAATATCACTTTTCTAAAGTGACGGGAGGTTCTACGCCGGTATACAAAACTTTAACCATTCAAAGGATTGATACGTTTTTACGATTCTGAGGGAAAGTATCCTGTCACATAACACAAAAGTGTATTTTCACCCGGGAGAAAGTGTATTTTTAACTGGGAAGTCCGGAAAAAGTCCGAGAAGTTTTTTTCCTTGTCCGCGTATACATTGTGTTAGTAACAGGATTGTTTGCTTGCCTAGCGAATTAACAGAAATCTTGAAAAATCTTAAATGGCAGAACTCGAAGTAAGACGCCTTAGATCTGTCAAGAATGTGCTTGAAACTCCCCAACAACCGTCAGTCATCGCGGCAGCTACGAATATTTTAATATCTGTAGAAAATGAAAGAGTACGAATTTTGATTTTTCTAAAATAATACACAGTTTTCCATATACAAGAACGAGGAAAAACTCATTAGACAGACTTTATACAACTAAATAAGTAGGTTTCAGTAGTAGTTTACATTTTTACATGTGCATCTTTACTTATGTTATACTGTAATTTGAAATTATCTTTGCGTTCCTGTTTTGTCGTGAAATGCTGTTTTTTAAGTATTTAACAAAGTGTGCACGAGTACAAAGTGCAGGAGTAGAACAGGTTGCTCTTTAAAAGGACTTGTTCGATACTTTTCTCCACTAACCACTGAAATTTTCTTCGAAGACGAGCCGGCCACGGTGGCCGAGCGCTGCTAGACGCTTCAGTCCGGAACCGCGCGACGGCTACGGTCGCAGGTTCGAATCCTGCCTCGGGCATGGATGTGTGTGATGTCCTTAGGTTAGTTAGGTTTAAGTAGTTCTAAGTACTATGGGACTGATGACTTCATATGTTAAGTCCCATAGTGCTCAGAACCATTTGAACCATTTTTTTTCTTCGAAGACGGTAGCCTCATCCAAAATCAAGATCATTAGGTATATGCATCACGATCATATTAGCGCATTAACCGATTAGTAAGGGGGAAGCCTACAGGTTTCCTCGAGCTTTTTGTTTCACAGTCTCTACCCGTTCTTGAGTCTACATTCTTTAAAAGTACTCCGTGTGGTAATATTATTCCTTGAAGTATTCTGTTTTATGATGATGATGATGATCATCATCATCATCATCATCATCATCATCATCATTTAAGACTGATTATGCCTTTCAGCGTTCAGTCTGGAGCATAGCCCCCTTATAAAATTCCTCCATGATCCCCTATTCAGTGCTAACATTGGTGCCTCTTCTGATGTTAAAACTATTACTTCAAAATCATTCTTAACCGAATCCAGGTACCTTCTCCTTGGTGTGCCCCGACTCCTCCTACCCTCTACTGCTGAACCCATGAGTCTCTTGGGTAACCTTGCTTCTCCCATGCGTGTAACATGACCCCACTATCTAAGCCTGTTCGCCCTGACTGCTACATATATAGAGTTCATTCCCAGTTTTTCTTTGATTTCCTCATTGTGGACACCCTCCTGCCATTGTTCCCATCTACTAGTACCTGCAATGATCCTTGCTACTTTCATATCCGTAACCTCAACCTTGTTGATAAGGTAACCTGAATCCACCCAGCTTTCGCTCCCATACAACAAAGTTGGTCGAAAGATTGAACGGTGCACAGATAACTTAGTCTTGGTACTGACTTCCTCCTTGCAGAAGAGAGTAGATCGTAGCTGAGCGCTCACTGCATTAGCTTTGCTACACCTCGCTTCCAGTTCTTTCACTACGTTGCCATCCTGTGAGAATATGCATCCTAAGTACTTGAAACCGTCCACATGCTCTAACTTTGTTCCTCCTATTTGGCACTCAATCCGTTTATATTTCTTTCCCACTGACATTACTTTCGTTTTGGAGATGCTAATCTTCATACCATAGTCCTTACATTTCTGATCTAGCTCTGAAATATTACTTTGCAAACTTTCAATCGAATCTGCCATCACAACTAAGTCATCCGCATATGCAAGACTGCTTATTTTGTGTTCACATATCTTAATCTCACCCAGCCAGTCTATTGTTTTCAACATATTATCCATAAATAATATGAACAACAGTGGAGACAGGTTGCAGCCTTGTCTTACCCCTGAAACTACTCTGAACCATGAACTCAATTTACTGTCAACTCTAACTGCTGCCTGACTATCCATGTAAAGACCTTTAATTGCTTGTAAAAGTTTGCCTCCTATTCCATAATCTCGTAGAACAGACAATAACTTCCTCCTAGGAACCTGGTCATATGCCTTTTCTATATCTATAAAGCATATATACAATTCCCTGTTCCACTCATAACACTTCTCCATTATTTGCCGTAAGCTAAAGATCTGGTCCTGACAACCTTTAAGAGGCCTAAACCCTCACTGATTTTCATCCAATTGGTCCTCAACTAATACTCGCACTTTCCTTTCAACAATACCTGAGAAGATTTTACCCACAACGCTGATTAAAGAGATTCCTCTGTAGTTGTTACAATCTTTTCTGTTTCCATGTTTAAAGATTGGTGTGATTACTACTTTTGTCCAGTCTGATGGAACCTGTCCCGACTCCTAAGCCATTTCAATTATCCTGTGTAGCCATTTAAGACCTGACATTCCACTATATTTGATGAGTTCCGACTTAATTTCATCCACCCCAGCTGCTTTATTGCACTGCAATCTATTGACCATTTTCTCCACTTCCTCAAATGTGATCCTATTTCCATCATCATTCCTATCCCATTCTACCTCGAAATCCGAAACATTACTGATCGTATTTTCACCTACATTGAGCAACTGTTCAAAATATTCCCTCCATCTGGCCAAGGCATCCACAGGATTCACCAGCAGTTTTCCTGACCTGTCCAAAATACTTGTCATTTCCTTCTTACCTCTCTTTCGAAGACTGCTAAGTACACTCCAGAATGGTTTTCCAGCAGCCTGACCCGTAGTCTCCAACTTGTTTCCAAAGTCTTCCGAAGATTTCTTCTTGGATGCTGCAATTATCTGTTTGGCTTTGTTTCTTTCTTCAACATAACTTTCTCTGTCTACCTGAGTTCTAGTATGTAGCCATTTTTGATACGCCTTCTTTTTCCTTTTACAGGCTGCCTTGACTGTGTCATTCCACCAAGCTGTTTGCTTCATCCTGCTTTTACACACTACTGTTCCAAGACATTCTTTAGCCACTTCTAGTACTGTGTCCCTGTACCTTGTCCATTCCTTTTCCAATGACTGTAATTGACTACTTTCAACTAACTGGTACCTTTCTGAGATCGCTATTATGTACTTGTGCCTGATTTCCTTATCCTGAAGTTTCTCCACTCTTATCCTCGTACATATGGACCTGACCCCCTGCACTTTCGGCCTCACAATCCCAATTTCACTGTAGATTAAATAATGATCGGTGTCATCAAAGAATCCCCTGAATACACGTGTGTCCCTCACAGCCTTCCTGAATTCCTGATCTGTTATTATATAGTCAATGACAGATCTGGTTCCCCTGCCTTCCCAAGTATACCGGTGAATGTTCTTATGTTTAAAAAAGGAGTTTGTGATTACTAAGCCCATACTGGCACAGAAATCCAAGAGTTGTTTCCCGTTCCTGTTGGCCTCCATATCCTCTCCAAATTTACCCATAACCTTTTCATACCCTTCTGTTCCATTTCCAATTCTGGCATTAAAATCCCCCGTGAGCAGAACACTGTCATTGTCCTTTACTCTAACAACTACATCACTGAGTGCCTCATAAAAACTATCCATCTTATCTTGATCTGTCCCTTCACAATGCGAATATACTGACACAATCCTAATTTTCTTGCTAGACACTGTCAAATCTATCCGCATCAGTCGTTCCTTTACATACCTTATTGCAGCTACGCTGGGTTCCATTTCTTTCCTGATGTAAAGCCCTACACCCCATTGTGCTATTCCTGCTTTGACTCCTGAGAGGTAGACCTTGTATACTCCCACTTCCTCTTCTTTCTCACCCCTTACCCGAATGTCACTAACAGCTAAAACGTCCAGTACCATCTTACTTGCAGCCTCTGCCAGCTCTACCTTCTTCCCAGAGTAGCCCCCATTGATATTAATAGCTCCCCATCTCATTACCATTTGTTTGCCAAGTCGTATCTTAGGAGTCCCTGGTTTGTCAGCTAGAGGTGGGACTCCGTCACCTCCAAAGGTCCGAGGCATTTTGCTCTGACTGTTGCCAGCATCATATTTAAAGTACCAAGGAAGCAGGTTGCTAGCCTTACTTGCCCCGAGTCCCATTGGGTTTTACCCCTAACGGTTGAGGGACTAACTGGTGCATTTGGTAGTCTTTGCCGTCTGAGCACAAAGGTGACCACGACTCAGAATATGTCCGAGATGCCCAGCCTTATTCCAAAGTAACTGGTATCCCGACTGTCGGGACCACTTACTTGGCCACTCATACGTTGCCCGCGGTTCATGAACTAGGACATGACTACAGGTACCCACACCATGAACCACTTTGATGATCTTATCTGGATAAAATTTATTTCACATATCTTATCCTAGAAGCGACGAAGAAACAGAAGTTTGTATTTTACGCCTGGTCGACTCCAAAGTCAATAAAAGCGTGGTATTAATTGAGATTCAACAAGAATAAGTGAAAGAGTCGGCAAACATTATGGCTTTAGTGTGTAAATATCATTTCAGTATGTGTTGTGAATCCAACGTCGACTAAACAACTGTCACACAATTTGTATGACGATTTGCCCTGTTCTGATTTCAGGCAGGTCTTTTATTCTTGCTACTTTCACTGAACGTTAAAGAAAAAACCGTTTAGTGTAAATATCGTAGTTTGCAAAGTGAATTTTGAGTGGTCTGGGAGGAGGGGACCAAACAGCGAGGTCATCGGTCCCATCGGATTAGGGAAGGATGGGGAAGAAAGTCGACCGTACCTTTTCAAAGGAACCATCCAGGCATTTGCCTGAAGCGATTTAGGAAAATCACGGAAAACCTAAACCAGGATGGCCGGACGCGGGTTTGAACTGTCGACATCCCTAATCCGACTCCAACGTGCTAACCACTGCGCCACCTCTCCCGGTAAAGTGAATTTTCCTTTTAAGACTAGCAAGAAGACGCTTTCCGAGCGGCCGAGCGTGGTAATGACTCTGAAGGGCGAAAAGAATTTACGCCGTTGTGACGGCGAAAGTTTCTGCGCAAACAGACCGTGGGAGGAATTTCCAGAGATACTGCTTGATGGGAAGCGACGTACCTCAGGAAAGATGAGTCAGTCAGCCGAATTAGAAGTCATCTCAACACGCTTTTCGCTTTTGCGACTAGTTATCTGGAAGCTGTACAGTTTCTTGTACGGTGTCAAAGACTTCTATAAATTGTAATGCCACCGTTATCAACTGCGCTACTATAAATCACTGAAGAAGGAATACGGCAACCTCTCAGTTGTTCCAAAAACCGTTACGTGCTTGTATCTGAGAATGTGGACCAGGCCAACGGAATTCATTTACTACCTTAACGGTCGTATACGAGGCACAAGGGCTGTTCGGGCATGATTTCCGATGGGTTATTTATTCCTGTTTAACAAAAGACAAACTGTTTCTTCTCTTCTGGTTTTTCTATGCAGTAGGAAAACAATTAAACACGAAAATTACACAAAGACGCGGAATTTCTCATTACATAATAACAGGTAGGGCTTCATCTTCACGCAAAGAATTTGTAATTTTGATGCAATTACTCTCAAGAAAATCTTTCTGCGAGGGGTGTTCAATAATTAATGCAACGCTTACTTTTCTCGGCCAAGTTCAGCTGAAAAAATGTGGGATTCGTTGTGGAATATCGTGGAGTATTACCGCTTGAACCCGTATAGTTTCGTGAAATTCCTATAGCTGGCGGTGCTGTACGTAGCCTTCAAAATGGCACCTGTAACAGAGGTGCATTCTCAGCAGAGCGTTGTCATATAGTTTCTTCTGGGAAAAACCAGAGCATCGCAGATATTCGTAGGCGCATGTAGAATGTCTGCGGAGACCTGGCAGTGAACAAAAGCTAAAGCAAGGTAAGTCGCTGGGCGAGGCGTCTTTCATGATTGCTACAACAATGTCTCGCAAACCTGTGCGATCTTCCACGTGCCAGCCTGCCGCACACAGCACTGACTCCTGCAATGTTGGAACGTGAGGACACACTCATTCGAGGTGATCGCCGGATCATAATCATACACCCCGCTGCACCGCTGGACGTCTCTGTTGGTGTTCTGACACAGTCGTCCACCAGTTGGGGTACTCAAAGGTGTCTGCTCCGACGTCAACCCGTAGGGCCTCCCAGCAAGGTGGCGTAAGCCTGCAGCATTGAATGCAGATTTTGTTGAGAAACAGTGTTTGTAGCCAAAAGAGTGGGAAATAATATGTCGTATTGAAGTCCTGAATAAAGCCAACCTGCTTTCAGAAAAGAAGTGTTATGTTAGTTATGGAATGCATCTCGTATATTTGTCTCCATTGAAAAGGAGTTGCTGGCCGTTGTGGCCGAGCGGTTCCAGGCTCTTGAGTTCGGAACGGCGCTGCTGCTACGGTCGCAGGTTCGAATCTGCCTCGGGTATGGATGTGTGTGATGTCCTTAGGTTAATTAGAATTAAGTAATTCTAAGTCTATGGGACTGATGACCTCAGATGTTAAATCCCATAGTGCTCAGAGCCATTTGAACCATTTTGAAAAGGGCTTAAACGATTCACAGCCAGGATAATTCTTGCAATCCTTGTAATACCGAGTAGCACAAAGACTTCTCGAAGTAAGCGAATCGAGCCACAGAACGTATTTACAAAATCTGCGATGAAAATAAACACAGGCGTAATGCATCAGAGAGGGCAAGTAGAGTGATAAAAAAAATCACCTTTCCATAAATGTACACTGCTGGCCATCAAAATTTCAACGCCAAGGAGGATACCATATGACGAAATTTCACTTTATTGAACATACACAGCACATTAAGAAAAAATGCAGATGTATCTGCAGATACGCCACCTTCGGCGACAGCATCAGTCGTCCTAACCCCTCTGGGCGTCAAGCAGAACTGAACTTAGATTAGAGATACGGGTCGCCATCCCATGCTGTTGAAGTCTGCAGTTCACCAATCGTAGTTACTGGCCAGTGGTGGCATGCCAGCCTTTTGGCAACACTTGGTCAGATGTTTTCAGTGAGTGATTGATCTGGAAAACGAAGTAGTTCAGGACAACACATGGTCTTGCATTATCTTGTTAAAAGATCACCTTACGGAGGCAACCATCCTCGACACGTCATAAATGTAAGTCTGTTGTCCAAATTATTGACTATGCAAACTAGAGGTGCTGTTAACGGTGAAAGGCTTCGGCCAGTAGACATTTGTTTTTAATTGCAGCCAGCATTAGCTAGCTGACTAACCGAGCGACGTGGCGTAGTGGTTAGCACACTGAACTCGCATTCGGGAGGACGGCGGTTCAAATCCACGTCCGGCCACCCTGATTTAGGTTTTTGCCGTGATTTCCGTAAATAGCTTCAGGCAAATGCCGGGATTGTTCCTTTGAAAGGGCACGGCCGACTTTCTTCCCCACCCTTCCCTAATCCAATGGGACCAATGACCTCGCTGTTTGGTTGGTTCAAATGGCTCTGAGCACTATGGGACTTAACTTCTGAGGTCATCAGTCCCCTAGAACTTAGAACTACTTAAACCTAACTAACCTAAGGACATCACACACAACCATGCCCGAGGCAGGATTCGAACCTGCGACCGTAGCGGTAGCGCGGTTCCAGACTGTAGCGCCTAGAACCACTCGGCCACTCTGGCCGGCCGCTGTTTGGTTCCCTCCCCTAAATCAACCAGCCAACCATTAGATAGCTGACTACTGCGTGACATAGCCATTGTTGGAAGTGTACGTAATTTTTACAGTTAGGACCTCTATGAAACATGTCAGTACCTAAGACGATTTCAGTTTCAATTACAAACACTATCACCCTGTGGCAGACTACGGGTAGACGACGCTGAGAGTGGGCTTGATTCCTCCAGTTTTCTTTCCTCGTGATAAGTGTGCGTAAAGGAATGTGGGAACTGATAAGTGTAGCCGGCCGAAGTGGCCGTGCGGTTAAAGGCGCTGCAGTCTGGAACTGCAAGACCGCTACGGTCGCAGGTTCGAATCCTGCCTCGGGCATGGATGTTAGTGATGTCCTTAGGTTAGTTAGGTTTAACTAGTTCTAAGTTCTAGGGGATTAATGATCTCAGCAGTTGAGTCCCATAGTGCTCAGAGCCATTTGAACCATTTTTTTGATAAGTGTACGTAGATATTATGAAAAAATGCAGCCAAGCGTTCTCTCGCAGGCCTGGTTTCATACAGTTGGGGCGGATAAAAAGTTTATAAGATCTATAATTCGCATGAGATTTAATCATGCATCATTTCCCAGCCATATTACCGAATACGTGTTCGAGATAATCCTTATTGTGAATGCGATGCAGTAACAGTAGTAGACATCAGCCACATTTTTTTGAAATTCAACAGTAAATACCACTATGGCAGCTCATTTTCATCAAAATAATGTATTAATATTGAACTAATTATAAAAATTTTAAATAAATGTAACCTTACCCTGTAACATTCTAGCCGCGCGGAGTAGCCGAGCGGTCTAGTGGCGTCTTGTCACGGTCCGCGCGGGTTCCTCCGTCGGAGATTCGAGTCCTCCTTCGGGCATGGGTGTGTGTGTGTGTGTCGTCCTTAGCGTAAATTAGTTTAAGTTAGATTAAGTAGTGTGTAGGCTTAGGGACCGATGACCTCAGGAGCTTGGTCCCACAAGACCTTACCACAAAGTTCCAATTTTTGTAACATCCTAGAAAATTCCTAAAATATTGAGAGATGGCTATGTGGCTTGAATACCAGAAGCCTCTCCCCCCCCCCCCCAAAAAAAAAAGTTTGTAATTTTTGTAGTTACATGATTTATTAAACTGAAAGTTAGATGCTTTAGTTTTTGTAGATAGTTTATTTTTTTGTAGTATCTTCAGAGGAGGAGCTGCAGCGTTCTGTAGACAATTCTTGATTACATGGACGTCAATACCGAAAAAACAAAGACTATGAACTGCCGATAGTAACCAGTACAAATTAAGATCTGTTTGAAAAATGAAGTTCTAGAAAGAGTGAACTCATTCATACATTTAGTCAATAAACTATCCTTTACTGGAATAAACAGGGCCAACCGAAAAAGTCACAAGGTATACAAAAACAATGACAGTCATTAATAATGTAACGAGACCTTCCCTAGCTCAGAAACACACCAGAATACGCCCTTATAAGAACCTCGAAAGACCTGTGCTGTGCCATGACAGTGAAGCCTGGGCAATACAGGCACAATATGCGAAAAGAGTAACAGCCCGTGAAATGGAATTCTTGAGACAGCTTGTTACACCAAATGGATTTTACAAAAGGAGCGAAGTCGTGATGAAGGAACTTAAAATGGAAACTCCCATCCCAACGGTGTAAGATCTCTAGGTCGACCAATGAAAAGACTGTAGGATAACTTCTCGACAAGGCCGTAATGGAAATGACCGTACGGCATCGTAGTCCGGGAGTCCCGCATTCGGGGAAGTTCGGCCGCCGAGGCAAGTGCGTATTGCATTAGACGTCACATTGGGCGACTTGCACGTCGGAGATAGAGATGAAATGATGATGAGTACAACGCAACACCCAGTCCCCGAGCGGAGAAAATCTCATGTCCCAGCCGGGAATCGAACCCGGGCCCCTTGGCGTGGCATTCCGCCGCGCTGACCACTCAGCTAACGAGGGCGGACAACAAGACTGTAAAGCACCTATTACACGATGCACCTACGGTGTACATCGATGCAGCAGCGCCCCAAGCGTACGTGTTTGGAACTGCAGACAGGTTCACGTCGACGGATTACACGATATACGCGTGATATTCACGGTGAAGGGCCACACATGAGCGCTTGACGGCAATAATGCGCGAACAGTGGAAGGAAAATGTTTGATTTCTTGTAAAGTCGGTCATTCGGATTCAAAATTTCTGAGAGCTGAAGGTTCCTATTTATTAAGTAGTTGTTGTCTTATAAAACTATAACAGAATTATGCTATTGCTGTTCTGAATTACGGGCTCGTCAGAGATTGTCCAAACCGTAAGACCAAACTATAGAGTGTTATAAACCAGGCCTATTGCCAAAATATTGTTGGTTATAAAATGTCTGAGGCGAGTTCTCTCTCCTTGAAGTCTTCCATAAAAAGACTGGCCTCCAGATGAGACTGAGGGCTCACTTGGGCGACTCCGTTAAGGTGTTAAAAAAAAGAACTGTTCGATAAATCTAAAGTAGGCTGAGGAGAGAGTGTGCTCGAACGACACTGTAATGTGGCCCCAAATCTATCGCCAATGAGATACAGTGAATCCGTCAGAAGCGGAGCGACGTCAAAACTGACCACGTCGTTGGTTTCCAGCTTAAGCGACTGAAATCTGCTAATAAACTCCCTAGAATTTCTTATATGATGTGGACGCTTGCGTACAATAGATTCGAGTAAAGACGCCAAGTACTTTGCCAAATAATAGGTAATGCTACTCTTCTCATGGCACGGGAGACAATATTAATAACATTAATGTTTTATTGTGTGACTCAACGTGTTGCTAGATCGATAAGGATCCTACTAACGTAGTGATGCGATAAACAGCAAACCTTTTATCTAAGATATTTTACGTTTCGGTCTATAATTTAGACCATCTTCAGGCTGTAAGCGTCATGATGACAGCTGTTGCTGGTGGACGGAACTGGATCCTTAAGAAAATGGATGTCAGCTGCTTACAGATGCTGAAAAACTTAATGAAAAACACTGCCTGCAGTAGAGTAATTCATATTAAGGTATGCATTTGGACAAATCGGATGAAATTCGATCTGGTGAAACTGAAGTACACCGAATCTTTTTAAATTCACGCCGGAACCAATTACCAAACCCATCTACAGCAATAACAAGCAGCATCTGTCATGTTTCTGACCTGAAACTCTAAGAATGTACCAATCTTCGCCACTACTGACCTTTAGTTGAAAGTAAATTCGCTTCCCCTAAAAGGGGAATGTTGTAATACCAATTAACGTGCGGTGTCTCATGCGGGCGGTGTACAAAAACTGACACAAAACCTAACACGGGGAGGCCATGGCTTTGGGATCTCAGATTTAGTTCAAACTTTGTATACCTTTAGTAGGCCATTAAAACAACATGATGAGCAAGTAGTAAGGTGCACCACTCTGCAGTTCCGAGAAAATCGCAAGAGAAGTTTTGCGCGGCTATTACGTGGCTTATATAAGTGTGTGCGGATGTGCCGGACGGTAGAGTTCAAGGTGAAGAAGTGCTTAGCGTTCGACCTTCTTAAGACGAACGTGTATGAGGCGACGGTTCGACTCCCTCTCATACTTAATTATTAATCTATTTTTCTTCATCACTGGTCATATTATTTAATTTATATGACATTTGAGAGGTAATATAAAAAACCGTGGATTTGCACGAAGTTTCAATTTATGTTTTCCTCTTCTGTATGACAAATACCATCATACAACGTGTGATATCGAGAGCACATCCGACGAGTAATGCTACATTATTCTTGCGGTCGGGCACATTGTGACGTCCTATATTACTGATTGTGAGTAACGTCATTCGCATCATTATTTATCGAGGTTTGACTTGGTCTTCCCAAGCCTGCCTCTTGTCCTTGAATATTTCATTACAAATAGGAAACAGTCAAATAGCACATGAAATTAACTACAACTTCATGAAAATGTACGTGCCTTTTTTCATTGTATTATCTCTCAAATGCCATATAAATTAAATAATGTGACCAGTGATGAAAAAAATATAGATTAAAAATAATTATTGGCGAGATTCGAACGTAGCCTCTTCCACGACCTACTTGCTATGCGCGAACACTAACTACTTTTTTTTTATCTCGTTTCATTCGTGATTGTTCGTTGCGTTTGTTCGGGGCGGACACTCCATGACACCCGTCAAGATCATCCTTGATCAGTTCACTCAGTTTTTTATTACAGAAGGCAACTAACCCTCTGACCGAACACGAGGAGCTACCGTGCCGGCTGCCACTTGTGCACAGTGCCTTCTTACAGCCGGTATCTTCGCACAGCTACATCAGTTGCAGAACAGAAACGTGAAACTTCTCTTGCGATTTTCTCGGAATTGCCAAGGTAGTGCACCCTACTACTATCACATTATGTTGTTTTAGTGGTCTACTACAGGTGTACAAAGTTTGAAGTAAGTCTGTGATAGCAACGTCGCGGCCTCCCCTTGTAAGATAATTTAATCTGGACGTTGCTTTCAGTCCAATTATAAAAATGCCGCTCAAAACAGTCGATTTCGTAAACAATACGACAGTTACCAACAACAGCCATCTGACGCATACGCTTTTAACTTCCATACGAGCAACTTCATGCAGAGAAGCATGGGTTGATAACAACGACTGTTCGGCATAGATCGTTCAGACCACTTGACATGAACTTGACTGACTACTCCAGAATTAACGTCCGTGGGCGCGGACGTATGATGCAACACTGTTTTCTCGCAGCGAGACCGCTGCTCCAGGATGAGAAAGACTTCTTGTATCACATCAAATTCTAAATAACTCTCCCAATTAGAAATATTAAGTTAATGCGAAATTTTTCCATGGCAGAGGAAGGTTTTCTTAATACGACGAAGAAAATTAGAAACCTCCACTCCTATAAAGAAGAAAGCTATAAATTTTCAAATGGGGCTGTTGCATACTTTCACCTCTGAAAGTGTTCGATTCAAAATTATGTGTAGCCTGTACTATTACAATATGTAATAAATATGATGTTGAAATTTCTACTGTGTAAGTTGATGAATTATAACACTTTACTGCTTTCGTATCACAAACCATAGTTCCCATAATAACTTACAAAATACTGAATATAGTTAAACATTGTTTTCAGGTTGATGTTTTCTTATTCAAATATAGATATTATTAAAATTACCTGTTTGTAGATTTTTTATTTTGGGGGAATTCAAAATTATGAAAAAGCTCGATTTTCTTGTAAATTATGAGTTATACTAGATTAAACTCAGGATACTGTACATTTGTGTACATCTGGACGTATTACATTACTTTTTTCATATTTGTTAATCGACAATAATTTTAATGACGTATGTTGCGCAACAGTTAACCTCTAAGCCTGAAACATATTTATACGCAGGCTTCAGCAAGAGGGAAGTTCCCCGGTCTCTTAGCGCGTACGTTGAATCGGAATCATGATCATCATCGTCATCATCATCATCATCATCATCATCATCATCATCATCATTGCTTTCCCACAGGGTGATGGACACAACTTTTCTGTCGGGACAGCTGTCACGTTGAGGTTCTGCATACCACTACAGCATCCTATCTTCTCACACGTAACCAAACAGATGTTCTACCAAAACTCATGTGTATGCATGTAGCCTAGTCCTGTGTGTGATTATACGATTGCAAGAAGCCACTGAAAACCGTCACATCTATTAAATATCTGGCTGCGCGTACGATGCGATCTGAAGTTGATATGTAAGCTTGTATGTAGATATAGGCACATTTTCTCAGATGTTGTGCAAGTTACTCCGAAATCTCATCAACATATCTTAAACACCACCATATTTGAGAACAGTGTGATGCTTGTGCACTTCCTGGACCAATACTTTTAAATAATTGTAAATTCGGCTAACATCACTAATAACACGAACGTCGCGTCCAGCCGTCCTGATTTAGGTTTTCCGTGATTTCCCGTGGTTCCTTTGAAAGGGCACGGTCGACTTCCTTCCCCAATCTGATGGGACCGATGACCTCGCTGTTTGGTTCTCTCCCGTAAATCAAGCAATCAGTCAACCATCCAACCAACATGACCGTGGATAGCATCGTTTACGAAATTTTTCGTTTTCTGTGTTAGTTTCTTTCGCCATTTCTGTAACTGGTCGCACCAAGCAATTGTGTAACGCCAGTACACTCACCACTGTCTGATATCTATATCGCTGATTAAACTGCAGAAGTCAACGGTTCGTGGTTCCTCGTTTGCCAAGACCAGTGGCTCCTCGCCTAATTGGCCTCTGAGGAAGTCACACAAAGGCGCGGCCGGTTGAGGGAGTTGCCGGCGCGGCTCATTTAGCTCGCTGTCCGGCGCGCTTCTAGGTCCCTCGTGACGTCACGACGCTACCAGCTACTAGTTGCTGACGTGGAAGTCCCGCGTCCTTGCGCTATTCACGTGATGTGGGTGCTCAGCGAGGCATGGCTTTATAGCCCTACCAGGGGAACACCGGATCCCGTGTCGCTGACTTGCGGCATCGCTGCACTGCTTAGGGCATTGGGCCGTTACTGAAGAAGCTTGGCCGTCAGATGTCGATCCCAGCACTCACAGTTTACAATTTTAAAACAACTTCGCTGTCGCTTGCGCTGTCTCTCGGCATTATTAAGAAATCGTCAACATTGCGTTTGTAATAAATAATCTGATCTTTAAAGATTGGGAGTTGCTAAGAAGATTTATTTCTAAGTCAGAGATAAAAATAACAGCCAGCATGCCATCTGACCTATAGCCCTTCGTTTTTGGCAATACATGTTGCTATTAGATATGAAGGATTGTAAGCAAGGACGAGTTCTAGCGTATCAACTAGTCCAACAGTTTCTGCTGCACTAATATTCTTATGTCCGTAAATTATACTTTGTAATCTCAGTCGTTTCGTTAATAGGGACATTAGTATGAAGATTAGTGATATCATATGATGCCAAAGTTGCATAATCGACAACGGGTGTCTCTTTAATGGCTTAGCCTCTTCACACCTACTCCTAATTCTGAACTATTCATGAAACTGTATACTGCTTTCAGTTTCGCATTAACTGTTTCATTGAGTTTATATACAGGGCTAGTGTGGCTATTTCACTTACATTGCTGCAACTATTGCGAGAAAACAGTGGGGCAGCCTTTCAAATGGCTCTATGCACTATGGGACTTAACATTTGAGGTCATCAGTCCCCTAGACTTAGAACTATTTAAACCTTATTAACCTAAGACCATCACACACATCCATGCCCGAGGCAGGATTCGAACCTGCGACCGTAGCAGCAGCGCGGTTACGGACTGAAGTGCCTAGAACCGCTCGGCCACAGCTGCCGGCGAAGATCTTTCAAGCAAACAACACATGCTTATTCAAGTAACTAACAGATTGAAAAAAAAAATCACAAAAGTCACTGAAAGCAGAAATAAAATTTTAATGATCTAAATTCCAAAGATATGGATAAAATTGATGTTTGATCGCATTTGAAATGTTTTTCTGCATTAAAAGGCGTGTAGAAACTGAACATTATTGATAGTTGAATCGAGTGAAGCACTAACGTTTGTCAGCAGCTACAGTCTTGCGTCTTGGCACAGTGAAGAATGCACTAGTCTCTCATTCTTAAGGGGCGTGGTCAAATCCACACCCGGCCAACCCGATTTAGCTTTGTTCTCTGCGGTTTTTCCTAAGTCTTTGATCGCGATTGAACAGCACATCACTGGTCATTTCCTTCCTTTGTCCAATCAGAGCTTCAGCTGCATGTTTAATTGTTTCATCGGCGACGAGATGTTAAATCTAAACCTTTTTTTCCCCGCTATTGTCTTCTTTTCCATGTGAACTGTGCTACTCTTCATCCCAGTGCATGCTATACTACGCGTTCTGATCATATCAGGTGCTCAAACAAATTTCTTTTCTTGATCTTGATCGTTCGTGAACTTTATCTTCCTC
Source organism: Schistocerca serialis cubense (assembly GCF_023864345.2). Taxonomy (NCBI): domain Eukaryota; kingdom Metazoa; phylum Arthropoda; class Insecta; order Orthoptera; family Acrididae; genus Schistocerca; species Schistocerca serialis. The sequence continues at coordinate 483,835,004 of NC_064643.1, forward strand.
ATTAACCTTCATTAATAACATCAGATTTGTTGTTTTATCCTTCGGGTTCGCAAGTTCTACCTTCTGCCAAACTCAGGTGAAAAATATCTTAACTCTCTGTTTAATGTCTTCTTCCAGCACCAAATGAAGTCGCGATCTATATTGAACACTTCACCAAATCTCTTCAATGGTTTACTCAAGAGGTCACGGAAAATTTTTCCTTTTTCTGTAAAATCCTCTGTATCTCGTTGTAGTTCTTATTGTTACGTTTCCATTTAACTCTTTTCACTCCTTTTTCCACATTCCAAACAATTAAATTATCTTTTTGCTTCACCATTCGTCTTGAGATCTCTAAATTTGTTGCCCACTTATGCTCTCGTATCGTCTTTGCCTGCACTTTTTGATTTCTTTTTTTATTCCATGTGTTTCTTTCTATCCTAGTTTCCAACACTCCTATTAAATTTAAAAATTGTCTTTGCTTTTTATTCTGCAGTGTCTCCGTAAGTTTTATCCACTTCGTTTCGTCAAATACTTTCTCCAAATCGAAAATAACCTGTGCACATCACTTTGTCTTCCTAAGTTAGCTTTTGTTGATTATTTCTAACAAACTCAGATGCTTCTCTCGTTCTTTTTAATCTTTTAAATCCTCGTTGCTCTTTGTCAGTTTATAAGACACACTGCTGTTAACAGTGTACTTTCAAATACATATAGCGATATATTTATTGGAAAAATAGCTTATAGCAAGTGATTGTACCAAGTAGTATTTTGTGATCTCCGATTTTTTCCACTAGAACATCGATGTCGACACTTTTACAATGTTAAAACTTTGTATTACATTATTCATTTTAATATATCACCATTGCTATTACTGAAACATCTTCGTACGAGTAATGTATATATAAATTGCACGAAAATTTGGAATGAAGCTCATTATTATTATTATTATTAAAATTTGGCCAACTGAGGATTACATGAAACAACTGATTTATAACATCTTATTTTCTTTCCTTTCTTTAGTTTCCCAAAACAATAGCTTTGGGTACCAAATGGAGCGACATCTCCACTTCCTAACAAAAACAATGACGCATGGGCGCTAGCTGCGTCTTGATTGCCAACGCGGACAGTTCCTATCTGGAAAAAATCATGACGGTGACGAGACTTGTTGTTGTCAGTAAGAATTTACCAAAAAACGATAAAGTTGTGATAGCGTCATCGACGGTTGTCAGGACCGAAGAAGGAGCGAATGTGACATGCGAGTTAAACATCATCCCAAAGAAGGACTTTACTGACAGCTACACATTGTTGTATGATGTTCTCTGCGTTGCAGTCAAGATGGGGGAGAGGCAGGAAACTTTATAGGACACCGAAAGCACTAAAACCATCATTTTAACTTTGTCTATTTATTTATTAATCTAATATCGAAATTTGTTTAACTGACGGAGTTATACAGTCCTGTAATTTCTATTTATTCTAATGACAGTTCGTCAGTGAAGAGCCAGAATGATTGCTTGTGATGGCAGAACAGAATTCAGGTGTGGATGCATACTCTTTGGGGAAGTATGATGTTCTCGAGAAACGGAAACAGGGAATAGGAAGCGTGCCTTAGCTGGGAATAGCCATAACACAGGACACGGTTGATATGCAACTCTAACCCGACTGTGTACGGAGGCATTGTTTGTGTGTTTTCACAGTTTGTTTCCCTGTTCATGGCACGTTATCTAGCCTATTTATGAGAGAGAAAACTATTTACGATCGGTTTTACAGTTTACAACGAAATACTTCTAACGCTCTTTCTCCTCCTTTTGCACGCTACCTCGTAACCACATATTTTGGATTCTGTGCTTTGTGAAAGACAATAGGGGCCAGCCCTCGTTATCGAAAATATTTTTGTTCTCGCGTGTGACTGCATCTTTTGACTGTGAAGAAGCGCTGTTTACCTAAATATGTTACCTTTACCACACTGTAGCGCCATCGAAATTCAATGACTAACAAGAACAATCCTTAATTCCTCTTTGTCAAAGAATAAAGAATACATTACGGGACGTTAAACACCAATCTTCCTTCAAATAATACACTAAGCAAGATGTAAACTGTCTCCTCTGGTAGTCTTACGACATGAGATGCAGTTGGATGGGAACCTTGCCTCGTAACATGCTATGCAAGATTGAAGCCTCATAAGCTGCCCGGAGCGACCGTTGAATTAAAATCCCATTTTTAGCACCACGTGTACCGTGCTCCACTTAACATTAATAGTCAAGTGATGGTGCGCCTGTGGAATAAAGTCATCACTTTGGTAACATGACATATGAACGCACCTCCATTTGTAACGTTTTGTACAAGCCCTATGTTTTTACCCTAAGCGAGTTTAGAGATCATCTCGTTACAGCTGTGCACTTCAAACTGAGCATAACATCTCCTGTAGAATTTTAGGATAACGTCTTCAAAGAAACAGCTATTTTTAAAGGGAAATCTACTTAACGCACTCCACGTTACGACTGTCCGTAGCCCTAACCGTCACATGTTTTTCTGGGCTCTATTGTTCCACATTCTTGTCAGTTAGGCAGGGCGCGTGCGATGCATCGTTAGATATTTGGCAACCTCACATGTTGCCATCGGCAGTTGTGATGTTACGATTGTCTCCATGGGTGTAGTAGCATGTATGGACTACAACTGGATTGCGATATAGACCAACAGAGAAGGGCAAAGGTGATCGGGGGAAGAAGCTCTCTCGACAAGATCGATTGATTTGCTGACACAACACGTTATCAAGAAATTCCTGTATTGACCAACGCGTTTTTATTGTACCACTTTCGTGACACTTTAAATCCCGAGTTTTGCGAACAAGTTGTTAAATGCAGTTATCCTCACAACTTCTTAGAATGCCCTCAACATTCAACTCGTATACCATGCTTCTATAGGAGAGTAGAGCAAATTATACCTCTGAAGAATTTACTAAGGGCTGTGCGATAACTTGTGTCGCTATACTCAACATATACGGGAATTTAAATTTCGTCTAACTATATATTATAAGATTGCATTTCTCTCATACTGTCAACACCTATATTCAATGTGTGTTCCAAAAGCCACTGTACAGTGTGAATCGAGAGGTACACACTGTAACAGCATCGTTCCTCGACTTTACCCCTTCCTTTTCACACCACACCGGTCCGTTCCCGTTGCCTCCTATTCTGGGACGGTGTGCGAGTGTGTTGGTACCCGACATGATTCATTTATCAGATAGTTATTACACGAGATTTGCGTAGGGAGGAAGTAGAAAGTTTCTTGTCTACGCTCTGGATGGCTGCCCTCAGGAAATTTAAGAATAAGCCTTTACGTGACGCTCAGAAACCTGAGACGAGTTCCGCAACTCTCCTAAGAACCTGCTCTTCCTCGTATGTTAGTCCAATTTGATAAAGGTCTCTATTTGATGAGCATTACTCGAGACTCATCCGAACGAGAGTTTGGTGAACGACGTCCTTCGTAGGTGAGGTGCCCACTTACTTAGGAATGAATCCCTGTCTGGCATCTGCTTTTCCCAAAATTATTAGGAAATTGGCGGATACCGGTAGATATGTAACGGTCCTGACTGGCTCCAGAGGTTGACCTTCGACGACGCAAAAAAACTATAGCAGATTGCTACGTATACTTGCACGAATTACAGTATATTTGCATATGCTGAGAGTTCTCTACACGTCTTTACATCAAGCGTTCATCATCCGCTAGTCTTAATACATTTGACAAGTTTTAAGTAATGCGCTCTCCTTGTACTAAATTTTGTCCTCCGCAGGCATCCATGTTGAACAACCAACTGTCTGGTCCCGTCACATTTCTTCCAGGAAGACCTCAAGTTACCTACGATTCAAATAATATCCTTAGTTCTGTTTGATATACAATTTTCAATGCAGTAACTAATTGGTCTGTTGTTAGCAAGGCACCTATAATATTTACAAATCTCACTGAGCAACCACCGACTCGACCTACAGTTTCCACAACTCTGAGGTGGATATTGCCAGTTTATCAAGAATTGGGAATTATATCGTGAACTGATTTGTGTGTGTGTATGTTATGGGAGTAGGGGGTGACAGTGTGGGTATCTACATATTGTCGCCTAATACGTCTCGGTAAATAAAGAAACAAGTAAGTAAACAATTACAAATAATACGTATAGAGTGAATCCAACAACGACATTTAAGAATAAATGTAGTTATTTTCCAGGTTCAAATGGTTCTGAGCACTATGGGACTTAACTTCTGAGGTCATCAGTCTATTTTCCAGTTCGCGCGTATCTAGTTTCCAGTATTTTGCTATCATTATCGAACCCCTTACGATTTCGTTGTTACGTACTTTCACAGTTTTTAGCCACTATTGTTGTCCATACGTTTTCGTGTTCGGCGGCTTTGCAAAATCTATCGAAACGGAATCTCTGATATTTTCTTATTGACATTTGCCGGTATTTGCTATTGTTCATGTCCGCCTTAAGGACTTTACTTTAAAGAGTAAATAGTCCAATACGTTTTCTGTAAAACCTGCTGCATTTACAGCAAGCTCTGAATTCTTCATGGCGTGCTTGCGAGCGTGATGCGATCGAGAGAGTCCCCGAAGTCTGTAGCAGTACGGGCTATAAAAGTTACTTGTTCGTTAAAGTGGACAAAAAATTAACATTTATAATGAACCAGGGTATTGTATTGTATGGAACTGGCGACCTAGAAACGACGGAGAGGCTTCGTCCCCGCCATAGCCCACAGTGACACACAACCCCACAACACGCTACAGCAGTCCACTCACCCCACCGCCACCCCACACCGAACCCAGGTTTATTGTGCGGGGCCAGGCACGCCGGGCTGGCATGAACCAGGGTAGTGACATTAATAATACTGGCTCTGAGCACTATGGGACTTAACATCTGTGATCATCAGTCCCCTAGAACTTAGAACTACTTAAACCTAACTAACCTAAGGACATCACACACATCCATGCCCGAGGCAGGATTCGAACCTGCGACCGTAGCAGCCCCGCAGTCCCGGACTGGGCGCCTAGAACAACTAGACCACCGCAGTCGGCATTTTAATAATACTGTTTGTGTATATTTGTGTATTAATCTAGCCTTTGCTTTGTCAGAGACATAACGTATTTAGCGACACATGTTGTATTCTAAATATATTATGTATTCAAGGTTTTCCTTTCAGACTCTTTTGCCCTGTACGTAACGCTATATCAGATTTGTGTAAGAAAATTAAACCATACAGATCAATTTTTAAGGACTTAATACAAATAACAAAATAAAATATATTATTTAGGGGGCATTTCATGTCGCCCTCTAGTACCGATAAAATCTGTGATGACTTTTCTATATTTATAGAAGAGTCTCGAACAGCCTGCTGATAAGATGTGTCTGCTGTCTAAAGTTGGTAGCTCGATTAAACTTTTTTCTTTAGATTGTGGATGTGATTTCCTTCTCGAAAGTGTTGTACATTTTTTGTTATTTTGAGACTCTGAAGGTGGTTCTGTAAATTGGTGTAACGTTCTGCTTCATGCGAAGTTGTTATATTCTTTTTATTTTATTTTTTCTTATATTCATTGTCCACTGACCTCTTCATGTTTCTCAAGCAGAAATTCATCGAAGCTGGAGTAGTTTTAAAAGGTTCAACTCCATCGCATTTGTCGGGCGAACCTGAAAAACGCTTGTTTTCGAATTAACGTAGATTACAGATCAGGGAATCGAACGGCAAAGAGCTTAGTTGACAGATTTGTTGCAGTAGTTGTCTCGTCTAAGATTCTGCAAAAACACGAAATAGCCATTTTTTAAAACCAGACTTGCCCAACGAACAGGATTATCGTTGCTACCATACCGTAATATCAGTTTCCATTTACCACAAGAATGGACCTCTCATCTTAACCAGTACTGTGACGGCCTCTGACTCTTCGGAAGAGTCCACCCAACTCAGGACCCATTGCGTTCTCCATTGTTTAACTTTTTCCAAGAAGGCGAAGAGACATCTACAAATAGCCAGCCCCTCCTCGGTTCCAGCCTCATTTCGTACATGAGGTTCGTTGGAGGAAAGGAAGTGGGTTTTCCCCAATGACGTCGGGGCAAACGTGTAGAGCTGCGCCCTGTTTAACTGAGCGGCCTTCTGCGAACTCTTTTAACACAAACATTGGTGGTGCGGTCTTAATGGTTATGAGATCAGCATGTGTATGATATGGTTTGTCCATCATGCAAGACTGCGAGACAAATACTGTCTTCCGTGGCTGTAGCTACCGAAAGACAACACAAGACACTATGAAGATAGATCACAATCACGCCCACAGTGAGACGCCAACCGCTGTCCTTGGTTTAGCTAACATGGCTAATTATACCGGCCATTCTCTCAGTTCTTTTGCTTATTTGTTAATAATCGTGATGGTAAATCTAAAAATGTTTGTAAAATGCCACGAGTACAGTTACTACAAAACAAACACAGTAATATTTAGGGCAGTGTGTGTGTATTTACAGAAGCCTCAGTGACTGACAGTGCGCTAATTTCTGTTAAGAACGCTGGTCCCCGTTTCCTTTGTAAATAAGAAAACCTACAACTGTGCGAATCGGCGACAGCAGATGCGAAACCAGAGCGCTGGACTTGGCACAGTGACAACCGAGGCAACCTCATTTACTTTTCGTGTCGTCGGCGATGCTTATGGGAACTGCTTTTTCGAGTTACGACGGTATTTATTTTCGCCAAGCGGACGTACACTTTCCCGTTTCGCTATTAATACATTTCGCCCTCATCTTTAGTTTGTCTCAACCATCTCTCTGATCTTAGATAATTTGTTCTGTATTTACTTACAGCATCTTTAATTTCGCACCAATGAATTACGTCTATTTTAAATGCAACTTCCACTTAGGTGAATAGAAGACAATGCTTTATTATAAAAATGTAAACAAAGAATCAATGTCATCTTGCCAGGTTACCATAGAAAGAAATCGTGTCTGTTGTTTTTTTCCTTGGATTTGTTCCTTGTATTTGTCGTCGTCTTCTGTACTCATAATTTTCTTTTATCAGTCTTATTATTATTATTACTATCATTATTATATTTTAATTATATTGTTCTACGACGAACACCGTGGTACTGCACCGTATAGTTGGTCGTAACTTGTAGTTGACGCTGATATCACAAGACACGGAGTGTTAGGTCACATGGTCCATCGTCGGCTGCGACCGTTCAACAGTCATAGTGGTTGGAACGTTAGACTTGTGTACCAGAGGATGGCGGTTCAAATCCCTGTCCGGCCACCCACATTAGCTTTCCCATCGTTTCCCTAAATAATTAAAGGCGAATTCCGGGATGGTCCCTTCGAACCCGACACTGCCGATTTCTTTCCTTATCGCCTCCCATTCGGAGCTTGTGCTCCTTCTTTAATGACCACGTCTTCGACGGCACGTTAAACCATAATCTTTCTTCCTTCCTTAACCCAATGACATCATATTTAAATACCCAATTGTTAATACATATCAGCCGATATAACTCTGTTACGTATCAGCTAGAATTATTGTTGGGTATGGTAGAACTCAAAACAGTCTTCTAAATTGCAAGGTACAAACGCTTCTAAATGTAGAGAAACGCCACGCTTTTTACACCGCCATTCACTTTCACTTCTTTCTGCTCTGCGATTACAGCTCGCTATTTGATGCGATTCGGTTAAGTCGGTTGCGGGGTTCTCGAATGCACAATCGCGGCCTTCTACATAAGCTCTTCGAGAAGGCAACGAGGAAAGCAGCACTGAGATAGCCATAACGACATTAAAGCTGTACTCTTCCCGAAAACGAATCCAGTGCTTCTAGCACCCTGCTGCTGTACTCTGTGGCTCCTGTTATAAGAGTGTCGCCCTTGTCCCTGTAGCACTGCTGCAAGTAGTAAGTTAAAGTGAATGTGTTGTTACAATTGAAAATTTGTGCAGACAGGCTTCTCACAGGCTTGCCGGCAGGCCTGCTCAAACATTCACCGCCACTGATGTTTCCTCATATGATTTCCGAACACTAACACCAGAGGTTCACATAAGGAGTATGTAGGCATAGCTCCAATGTGGCAACGGAGTCGGTGGAGGACCATAACTTACCGTGATAAGGGATGAAATTGACATGAACTAAACGCATTGACATTACATGAATTTTTATACGGGGATGAAATTAACTAAGATTCAGTGACATACTATCATTACAAACTATTCAGATACGCTAAATATCCAATGTGACGCATATGTTGTGACAATTGAAAGTCTTTGTCATTGGATCTTGTAAGTGTCATCCTCATCGAGCCATTCATTTTATTGCACTGCATTTAATTCATTTCATAAATTATCATAGAGCTCGAGGACTAATTTGGTAGGCTGGACCGTGCGCGCTATCTAACATCATGCTTACGAAATATTCAAATGTTCAAATGGCTCTGAGCACTATGGGACTTAACATCTATGGTCATCAGTCCCCTAGAACTTAGAACTACTTAAACCTAACTAAACTAAGGACATGTCACAACACCCAGTCATCACGAGGCAGAGAACGAAGTATTCGATTATTTAAAAAAGATGTAAGAGTTTTCACATAAAAAATTACTTTTCAGCGCGCCCTCGTAAAATAAACTGTCCGTGTGTCGGAGAGCACCTAAATAATCGTGGTATAAATTTGAGTTGTCAGCCCAGCACGTAATATGCAGTAACATTTTTTCCTGAAAATGCCCTGGACTAATTTGAAAATTTTAACTGGATCCATCGCCCACCAGACTTATCTCCTGTGTGCTGCTGCCTTAGGAGACTTCGTAGCTGACGAAGCATTTGATTAATTTAAGACAGTTCGAAAATGAGGAGGCATCGTGTGACTTAGCGCTCCGTCAAGATCAAAAATGCCGGACGTAGCTGTTATTAAGCTGATAAGAACAGATACGTTTTTACGTGGTGAGAGAATACTTAGAGGAAATATGCCTCATGCCATATTGTTGTACAGGATTTTCACAACAAGTAACGATACTTCAGCGATGTGATATCGTGTGTATGCTCCGATTTCGTCTTTCTTCGAATATAACTCGTATAAAAGGAGGAATCTACATATCGCGTGAGAAATTCTGGGTGTATTGACAACAGCATCGCTGTCTCGGATTGGGTAAAGTGGATTTTTTAAATTGGGGATCATCTATGTCAGGGGTGAAATTGCAGTTAGAGCTAAACATCCAAGCCGCACCTGCTTGTCTTGCAGTGTCTGCGACCAGCGGCCGATCGGAAGCTCTGCCTTAGTAGCCACTTTAGAGGGAGTGGAGGTGGTTTCCCTGGTATCAGATAACAAAGGACTCCGACTTCTGCTGCTCTGTGGTCGCTGGACTGTCCAGGTGACGACGCTCGAGGCGTCCTCCGGATAAGAGAATAGTGAACTACTGCTCAGTCCGCATTTGGTTGACTTCGTGGTCACGGGGGTTACGGACAATGCGTGGAGGAGAGTTGTTGTATTATCAAATGTCTCTGCATATAAGAACCTCGATATACGCTGAGTGTTTTTGAAATGTAATTACTTGATATACATCCATCTGTCTATACACGTGGGGATGGACCACGTCAATCTTTGTGATGTGTTCACCAGTCAGTAGCTCCCACCGACGTCGCTTGGGACACTGGGATCGGTGGCCAGTTCTCCGCAGGCCTGAGCACAAGGTTTCTGGGCTCTATGGGACGCAGAAGTGTTGTCACAACTGTCCCAGCAAAGTGCAGTATGGGAACTATTTTTTCTAGTGCTGTGCATTTGCTCGGAGCTGTTAGCAGCCGCTGTTTTATAGAGTCTATTTGCAGTATATGTATTAGGCGGGATCTTTGGTGATCTTTGTGGGATGTTTGGGTTTTTATTAGCGTTTTTTAGGTATGTTATTCCCACTGCCAATGTGTAGCTTTGTAATCAGAATAGGGCGTCAAATCTTATGTTTGTGTCAGTGGAAAGCTAGTACTTTCTACTACCACCTACCTATTAGCACAACCACACAATGGGTTGCCGTCACCTGACGCCTTGTTCGGAGATTAGCGCGACTTCCAGTCCTCGTGGCACATGAGCCAGTCCTGTGTGCACGCGTCTCTCCCGAACTGTGAATCTGTGTGTGTGTGTGTGTGTGTGTGTGTGTGTGTGTGTGTGTGTGGCAGTACGCAAGGTAGCCAGTGCGGCTATGGTTCCCTGGAGTCTGCCCTGCAGTCGGTGCGAAGACAAGATTGGAAGGTTTTTTTCGCCGGATACGGGCTGTGGTGGTGGAGGAGGTGCATGTGTTCTCAATCGCCAGTGCATACAAGACCTCGTATATACTTAGCACTGCGATCTATTTGTGGCATAAATGTAATTGTTTGATTTGCATAAAGTTTGTGTGTGATTCTCAAACGCTGAAAATAAGTTTTATTGTGCAGAACAGTCATCGTAAGATGATGGTAAGTGTTTTAACCGATCTGTTTGACTCCTGTAAATTGTTAAACAATTAATTGGATAGAGAGGACCAAAAAAACTATTTACTGCCATTTTTGATATCGCAATTCCGCCAGCTCTCCCTTTGTTCCCAGCATTAGCAGGTAGGAGCACAGTAGTCTGAGGATGGATGAAAACCTGAGACGTCATTTCACATGCAAACAGGGAGTAGCCAGTTGAAAGAGACAGAAACAGAAAGCAAGTCTGGAATGCCACCACCTGATTCGTTGTTCAGGGCCGCGAGATCAAAGGAGGCTCACATCTAGTCTGTGGTCAGTGGTATTTAGTATCGTGATCTGTAATCATGGCATAAGGCGGTTTTTGACCTCGGTCCAGGTGGGGTGGCCCCGTGGTCTGAGGCGCCTTGCCACAGTTCGCGCGGCTCCTCCCGTCGGAGGTTCGAGTCCTCCCTCAGGCATGGGTGTGGTTCGCAGCAGTTTGGTCCCATAGGAAATTTCCAATTTGACCTTGGTGGCGGTGCTCGTACGACAGACACGTGTGCATGCGGCCCGACGGTTTATATGCCGCGCTTTATTCCATTCCTTGGTGCGTACAGTTATTATGTCGTGGAAGCGTGGACGGGAGGAACAAACGTGAGCTCTATCCTGGTAGGGGAACCCTGTCTCCCACAAACTGATAAAATAAAGAATACGCAAATTGAATAGAGTAATATATTATTGTTGACATTGGTTTGAATTCATTCCTGTCCAGCACAGACTGAGCCTCTTCCTGCCAATTTCCAGATCATAGGAAGGAGGAGGAGTGGGGGAGAGGAATGAAGGGCTGGGGGATTTCCCAGAGGGAGAGGGAGTGATTAATTGATCAGTCTAATTAATTAATCAATTCATTTAATACCAAAAGTGTGCTCATATCGACGAAGGGGAGGAAGGAGACCTAGGATTTCCCAGATGGGGAGGAGGGGAAGGGGTAGGGGTAGGGGTGAGGGGTTCTCAGAAGTACAGTTTATTCCCAGGGGGTCATAAATCCCCAATGGGTCATAAATCAATTAACAGAACAATACGTTTGCCTCTCAGTATATTCATGTATGCAACCCACATTAAAAAATTGTGCTCATTCTCTATTTGCCCTACTACTCAGATGCTCCTTCAAAAAGGAAAACCCGGAGAATTGCCCCAGTTTAATCTTCATATCATTGAAAAGATGAATGAAATAAGTAGTAGTGTCAGTGGTGTGAAACAGCTGAAATCGTTAAAATTGAACAAAGCTCCTGGGTCCGATGGAATCCGTGTCAGATTCTGTACTGAATTTGCTCCTCAGTTAGCCACTCTTCTAACTATAATCTATCGTAGATACCTCGAAGAAAATAACGGCCCAGTTCTTGGAAAAAAAGCACAGGTCACATCTGTCTGCAAGAAAGGTAGTAGAAATAATCCACAAAACTACTGTCCAGTATCCTTGACATTGATTTGTTGTAGAATCTAAGAATATATTCTGAGCTCAAACACAATGTGGTATCTTGAATAGAACGATCTCCTCAGAGCCAGCCGGTATGGGTTCTGAAAACATCGATCATGTTAAACCCATCTCGCGCTTTTCTCACATGATATACTGAGAGCTTTGGATCAAAGAGGCAGGTAGATGCAGCATTTAATGATTTCCGAAAAGCATTTGGCTCAGAGCCGCACTTACTCTTATTGTCAAAAGTACGATCATACGGCATATCAAGTGAAATCTGCGACTGGATTGAGGACTTTTTATAGGGAGGACGCATCATGTTATCTTGGATGGAAAGTCTCCGTCACATGTGTGCCCCAGGGAAGTGTGTTGGGACCCTTGCTGTTCATGTTGTACATTAATGACCTTGCAGAAAATATTAATAGCAAAATCAGACTTTTTATTGATGCAGTTATCTACAATGAAGTACTGTCTGAAAGAAGCTGTATAAATATTCAGCCAGATCTTGACAAGATTTCAAAGTAGTGCAGAGATTGGCAACTTGCTTTAAATGTTCAGAAATGTAAAATTTTGCACTTCACAAAACGAAAAAAACGTAGTAACCCATGACTGTAATATCAAGGAGTCAGAGCTGCAATTGGCCAACTCATTCAAATACCTGGGTGTAACACTTTGTAGGGATGTGAAATGGAATGATCGCATAGGTTCAGTCGTGGGTAAAGGAAGTGGTAGACTTAAGTTTATTGGTAGAATACTGGGGAAGTGCAATCAGTCTACAAAGGAGATTGCATACAAATCACTCGTGCGACCGGTTCTTGAATATTGTTCAAGTGTGTGGGATCCGTACCGAATCGGACTAACAGGGGATATTGAAATTATACAGAGAAGGGTAGCACAAATGGTCTCAGATTTGTTTGATCCATGGGAGAGTGTCACAGAGATACGGAAGGAACTGAACTGGAAGACTATTGAAGGTAGACGCAAACTGTCCCGAGAAAGTCTATAGATCTATTAACGTAGTTTCAAGAACCGGCTTTAAATTATTACTCTAGGAATATACTACAACCCCCTACGTATCGGGGTTGTGAGGATAAGATTAGAATAATTACTTCATGCACAGAGGCATTCAAACAATCTTTCTTCCCGCGCTCCATACGTGAATGGAACGGCAAGAAACCCTTATAACTGGTACAGTGGGACGTATGCTTTGTCATGCACCTTACGGTGGTTTGAAGAGTATATGTGTAGATCCAGATTCTAGCAGACATAATTGATACAGCAAGACTCTCTTTCGCTGTTAGAGGGAAATATTGCGTCCTGATTGAATAAAAAAAGATGAAGTGTGGGTCTCTCAACCCGTGAACGGGCTTGTAACGTAGCAGGAAGTGGAGTGCAGCCTTGCGTTCGCAGCGTAACTAGGAAGGGGACAGTGGCGGGCGCATGTTTCTGTCGTACTGGGCTAGGTAGTACAAAGTTTGTGATATAACTCGCACTGGAGGTGAGGCAGAGAACGGGAACTAACAAGCGGTTCCTGTGGTCGATGACAGCCCTGGTCACGAAGTGAATGGATAGCCAGAAGCGAAGTGTAGAACGTTGTCATAAGCGTGCGTAAACAGTCCAAGCAGCAGCCCGAATCAAAAAAACGTTAAGCATAGGCAAGTTCAATCACTTTATTAGCAATTGAGCTTATCGAAGACCTTAGATAACAGCGAGAACTGCCGGTTAAGTGGTGGGGTCAGTGGACGGGTCCACGTAATGTGTCCGTTACGGTCCCCGTTGTATGAAGCCCGAGTACCTTGACCTTACCTCCATGTCTGCACTCTAACAGGACACGGAATCCGAATCAGTGTCGGATACTAAATCAATCGGCGTGACATCCTTTTATACCTGGAAAGATCCCCAGTACTCTGATAGTGGACTGGGGTCCGTCTTGGAGGGACTGGAACGAGGAAAAATCCTCGCTCCTACCTGGGGCTGAACCCGGGACCTCCAGGGCGGGAGCCTAGCCCTCTATCCGCAAGACCGCCGCCGTCACATCGAATCAATAGTTACGCAAATGGTAGAACATCGCTCCTCAGTTTTTACATAACTTGACAGCTGCTCAACAGCAGTTCCTGAGAGCTTATCTGTATTCAGAGTACCTCGCCTTCCGAGACGTCAGGGTTTTGTAATTGTCTTCCCAGTGAGACAAACGTTTACTGTTTCTCGCTTCGACTGTAATGTTCGACTGGCTTGGGAGAAGTTTATGGAACATAAAAATTCTGTTGTGTTCCACTACGTAACTAAGCAGTCAAAATACTGTTACGTGACCAAAAGCAAAATTCGTACAGACTGGTTCGCATGTTTTCATCAGTGTGTGACTACAAAGTTGACTCTCTCTCTCTCTCTCTCTCTCTCTCTCTCTCTCTCTCACACACACACACACACACACACACACACACACACACACACACATTCTCTCTGTGTTTCGTTTGTTACGTACTTCTTGCAGTTATTACTATGGCATAGACTGCCTCCTCGCTTATCTCCACCAAGGGAGGTGACCCACTGGGTCCTTTGTTAAGGAAGAACTGGGTTCGAATCTCCGTTCGGGAATTGAGATTTTTGTTTCCTCCAAATTGTACCAAACGTTTACCAAGATAGTTACTTCAAAAGTCTGTAATCGATCATTATCGGACAGAGCTTATACCCGGTCGATTCTGAAATGGGCAGGTTACTTTTTCTCTCTTCCGTAACGTCATTTGGTCTACGGTCTGAGACATTTGATACATATGTTTTCAAAGGGAGAAGTACAACAGTAAGTATGCCTCCGGAGAAAGGTGGTGATTTTCTTTCATTTTGTTGAAATGTTACTCAATGCTCAGATGGTAATGGCCATAGAACTCTAGAAAATGGAAATCTTTACGTGTGCGCATTGCATTTTACCTGAAATTTGTACACTGAAATCCTAACTTCAGAATCGAAACTATAAACAGACAAGTATTGGATGATAGGTTTCTTACAATATCCGGTTTTCGGTTTTTTAATACAAAATCACGGGTTAGTTGTGTTATTACTTTTTTAGTATGCGTTTTCGCTATTGCTGAAAGCGAGGCATACAAAGAAGGTGACATGACTTCGCCATATTATTGGAAAGCAATTTTAAGAGTCATTTACATGGACATCTATACTCTGCAAGTCACTTCACGGTGTGCGGCGGAGTGTACGTGTGGAACCACTTCTATTTTCTACTGCGCCACCCTTTAGATACCACTGGGGAACGTCAGCTTTGTACTGCGTTCCTTTAGACACCAATAACTCGTAGGAGATGTACTGTGTGAACAGGCTCTAAGAGCCCTGCAGTACTAAGGTGAAAAGCAACGTCGGTCAGTGTAACTCATTCTTGTAATGCTAAAGTAAGTTGTCCTGAGAAGACCTTGTCTACACTCAACGACTTAATCTGTGTGACTAAGGTAATCGTCTGTACTAGCGAGCTATAGCTCGCTACGACATCACTATGTGCGAAAGGGTGGACACAATAACACATTTCGTGGTATAATGGGGTCAGTGGTAGTTATTTGGATAGTAATTACAACAGTGCATCTGACTACGTTCGAGAGATAAACTACCTCCAGAAAAATACTAGACGCGAGAGTCTACGGGGTGTAGGAACGATGTATTTACTTCACCAATAACAGCAACCTACAGTGAAGCTTTCTCTGTGTACTCTGACAACACAACTAACCTTTCTCAACAACGTAGGTACCAGAAACGATAGCTTTCGTTTATAACTGACGAAAATGTTGTATAGATACGTTGCCTTGTGTAGTTGCCCATCTTTTGAAGCCTCAATAAATAATCGTATATACATTCAATCAGTGTGAACGTTATAAATTTTTACGTAAATCGGAGAATATGTTCACAAGGCAAAGATACAATTTTATGCTGTTTATGTCTCGTTGTCAATCAACGATAAACACTATAAGTAGCGCGTTGCTACAATAGTACCCTAGACCCTATTGAAATTTTATCATAATAAACTTTTCCGTTTATCTCAACCTTTAAGAATTAAGTGGAATAACTTTTCATTTATAATTAATCACTTTTCCATAACCGTAAAACTTGCCTTGCCTGTCTAAAGATCTTTCTTTACAATACAACTCGTTCACTGAAAAATATAATTCCTTCTCCTTAATTTCTTCGAACTTTGCTTTTATCAATATTCCAGTCTTTTACTTTATTGACCTTTGGATTTACTTTATCCCGAAAAGTTATATTCAAGATATTAGTCGGCTTTCAAATAAGCCTTTGATTATTTTTTCTTGTAATACGAGCTTCGGGATAAAGGACAAGTCGAGTACTGATCAAAACTGTTTTCTTTATTTCCTTCAATTAAATCATGTACAGGTACAAGTCAGCGTTTTATATTCCGAGTGCTGGTTCCGTATTCAAAACCCCAATAAGCGGAACTGTAATTAAAAAGAATAAAACAAAAAACCCGAGTGTCACCGCCACTTTTAAATGAACTTCAAATAATCAAGCAAACCCAACCACTTCAGTCGTTGACTTCCGCGACCCACCAATATTTAAAACTCAAAACACAGCACTCGATCATCTCTTTCAGAAAGAATTAGCGTGTTCTCTTTTAAATGGTTCTTCATTTGTCGTTTATGGAAAAGGGGAAAAGCCAGCAAATTCTCAATAAACTTCCAACTGTTTCTCAATAAATAATCCCCTAATGCGGGCTTTAATCCTCGACTACAAAATAACTAAACGACTTCGCGTGAACGCGTCTCTTAACATCCACCATCCAACGGAAAATCTCACAAAAATATTGAAACACGGTCCGCCTACCATAGTGTTGCTGTTAAGCAGCACAACGCTCAATTAATCACAACTAGGAAAAACTAATCTCACACTTCAATAAGTCGAAGCCTTTCCTATACCTGGCGAGTCTACACTCTACCAGAATCGGAGAAATAATCATTTTCTACACCGGCCGATTATTTTTCCAAAATATCTTTCTAAACGACGTAGAACTGCTTTGAACACACTTGAGTTCTATCCCCATAGCAGACTAATTCACGTATCGTACGTGTGCGCCCATCTCATCACACTCTTGAGATAATCTCTCTCGAGGCTCACTAGTCGAACAATACTCGGATGCTACTCCTGAAATTCTAAAAGGACAAGCCGAGAACCATTCTCTGCGAACAAACATGTCACGCTAATTCTCTCTTTAACAATAAGCGTTCATTCTCTGCTGTCGCCGGCAAACGTTCGTAGTGACCAGGTGCTTCGTAAACGGTATCTTTGCCCCACGCCGCGATTCAACAATCGGCTGGGCGTTGCGAGCTCGCTGACTCGACAGAATACAGCTTTTCTCGACCTCAGGTGTCACATGTCTATAACATTTTAACACAAAATATAAGAAAAGTACACAAATAACTCAACAAACTCTTCATTCTCCTAGCACATAAAAACGATAATAAGTTGAGACGATACAAACAAGTGAAGCACCTTTTTTTCGGGCTGAAGACCGTTTGGCGCGTTACAATTTCCTACCTTTCATGTTCCATTCGCGAGTGGTACGTGGGAAAGATGGAGTTCTATTTTCTTGCAATG
This sequence comes from Schistocerca serialis cubense, assembly GCF_023864345.2. Classification (NCBI taxonomy): domain Eukaryota; kingdom Metazoa; phylum Arthropoda; class Insecta; order Orthoptera; family Acrididae; genus Schistocerca; species Schistocerca serialis. Next base: position 483,852,466 of record NC_064643.1, read on the forward strand.
ATCATTTCGCAACAGGTTTGAGGCAGGAAGTAATATGTTGCCCGACCCTTCTTGGAGCGTAGGCTCTCGAAAGTTCAGAAATAAACCCGCCCATGATACACAACGCCACTTGTAGCTTTTGCCATTGGAGTTTGTTCACCATCTCAGGAACGCTTTATAATCTTAAATCGGATGGATTATTTTTTGTTATTGTTGTTTTTAGTTCGAATACTGGTTTGATACAGCTGTAAATGCCACTCTATCTTGTGCAAGTCCCTTCATTTCTGAATTACTACCGTAACTTACATCCTTTTAAATCTACTTACTGTATTCATCTCTTGGTCTCCCTCTACGATTTTTACTCCCCACACTTCCCTCCAGTATTAAATTGATGATGTGTCCTGTCAACCTATCCCTTCTCGTAGTCGGGATCTGCCACAAATTTCTTATCTCTAAAGTTCTCTTTAGTCCTTCATTATTAATTACGTGATCTAACCATGCGATTTTCAGCATTCGTCTGTACTATCACATTCAAAATCTCCATTCTCTTCTTGTCTAAACTGTTTATTGCACATGTTTCACTTCCATACATGGCTACTCTCCAGATAAAAACCTTCAGAAAAGACTTCCTACCACTTGAATCTATATTCGACGTTAAAAAACATCTACACAACAGAAACGCTTTTCTTGCCATCTTCATTCTGCATTTTATATCCTCTACTTCGGCCATCATTAGTTATTTTATTGCCCAAATAGCAGAACTTATCTACTACCTTAAATGTCTCGTTTCCTAACCTAATTCCCTCAGCATCATCTGATTTAATTCGACTACATTCTGTTAACCTTGTTTTGCTTCTGTTGATGATCATCTTATATCCTCCTTTAAAGACACTGTCCATTCCGTTCAATTGATCTTCCAAGTCCTTTGCTTTCTGTGACACAATTACAATGTCGTTGGCAAACTTTAAAGTTTTTCTTTCTTCTCCCTGCTCTTTAATTTCTATTCCAATTTTTTTCATTTGTTTCCTTTACTGCTTGCTCAGTATACAGATTGATAACCTTGGCGATAGGCTACAGCCCTGTCTCACTCCCTTCTCAACCACTACTTCCCTTCGTGCCCCTCGACTCTTATAAATACCGTCTGGTTTCTGTACAAATGGTAAATAGCCTTTCGCTCCCTGTATTTAACCCCTGATACCTTCAAACTTTCAAAGAGAGAATTCTGTTCAACATAGTCAAAAGCTTTCTCAAAATCTACAAATTCTATAAACGTAGGTTTGCTTTTCGTTAACGTATCTTCTACGGTACGTCGTAGGGTCAGTATTGCCTCGCGTGTGCCTACAGTTCTCCTGAACCCAAACTGATCTTCCCCGAGGTGCGCTTTTACCAGTTTTTCCATTCGACTGTAAAGAACAGTCTATCTACATACGTGAAACGTTATTCTGCAGTCTTCACGAATTGTTATCCTGCCTCTAACGTAACTTTTTGGGGCTGTTTTTTCTGCGAAAACACAAAATGTTATCTGAAAAGCATGAGCAACAATTTTAATTTTTTAAAAGTTTTCTAAAAATGTGCATTTTCAGCTGTAGGAATTTGTGTTTTCCTTGGACACCATACGGGCACATTTCACTGCCATTCTTCTGTTTTGAATGCTATGTTCTCCTGTGTTTTTCATTGGAGTTACATGAGCACTCTGTGGAATTAAAAAAAAAAAAAAAAAAAAAAAAGACATTAACTTTGTGCCTAGAAACAAAGTGGTAAAATGAAGCTCACGTTTTGGTTCATACAGGTATTTTTCTAAGTTAGTTTTCATTGTTACTGGTCGTAATTGACACGTTCAGCCACACTGTGTTCCTTGGATAGCGTTCGAGGAATATGTAGTACTGAATAAAATTAACGCGACGCGTGAAATTTCGTGCTGAACGTGCGAGATACAGCTGAGCAGATTGGCACGTGGTGTCTGCGCCTCGCGGCGGGGGGAACAGGCGGGCGTGCACGACTCGAGCCGAAGATGCCCGAGCACAGTCTGGTCAGGATAGTAAGGCGTGCCGGCTGGCGCGTGGCGTCAGTCTGTCAAGGGACGCGTGTGTGAACGCAGCTAGCGGCTCGGCCCCTTGGCGTCAGAAGCCACAAGCCACGTTCTGTCGGATCGTTGCCAGGTAGGCGAACGGCTGCAGCTCCCGTCTGGCGCGTGTCGGCGGGCTTCTCTAATTTTAGTGTTGTCTTACATAATTTCTATTGCATGCTCTGTGCTTTTGTCGAACGACTATAGGATTTAGCGTGTTGTCCATAATATCAAGCCATATCGATGCCTTCTGTATAAACATTAACAAACTGACGAGCTTAATATTAATTTTATTGACGACCCACTGCTCCACACAGTGTTCATTTATTAGTTCCCTTTGTCTTGATGTGGAACAATACCTAAGTTTGTGTTCCGTTAATCCCATAAACATAACCTCGATCGAAAGAAGCTCCTTCTCCCACATATAAAAATTTTTGTATAACTCTGCTCTGCATATTATGTTCATGCTACAAATACGAGCAATAGAAGAAAATGTAAAATAGACCTGCTTTAACTTCAGATGAAGATATTAATCCATCTGCGAGACAGAATGCTTCTGGCTGTTAAGAAAGAGATACCGACAACAAATCTTATGTCTATATTTCGAAATATTCGGTTTTCTCTTTAAACGCACTTCCCTTTATGTGTACTCAGTTGATGTGGGGCTTAATAAGTGTTCGTTAATAGTATTAGCAAAAGTTATGACGTGCTTATCGTCCGGCGTCCACCTGTTGCTTGTTTCCATAGAAAGGCTTTGCCTGCTACTATCATACAACTCTGCTCCAGTAAAAAGCTTTTGGATGTTGGAGAGGGGCGAAAGAGAGGTCTTTGTTTATTTTTTTACGTACCCTCCTGTGTCTTTTCTTCTACATAGGTCAGATATCCTGTCCTCTCAACGAAGAGGTTTGTAATATTGAGGAGTACGAGCTCGAATTGGACGAGGGTGGGGAAGCAGAGTGGCCTGTCTTATTTCAAAATAACCCTCAAAGTATTTACCCCCAATGGATTTAGGGGAAACACGAAAAACATGAATCCAGATGACTGGACGGATATTTGAGACTTGTTGCTCCAAAATGCGATACACTTTGGAGAACAAGTTAACCACAGAAAGCATTAAAATCGCGATCTGCCTTCTAGGTGCAGGTATATCTTCATACTTAATCAGGAGAGAGAGATGGAGTTCATTACCTATTGGACTGTGATTTGGATTTATATGAAACGAAAAGAGTGCATAAATTACTCAATAATGTATTTCCCTCTCTCTCTCATTGCTGGAATAATTTTTCGACCCCAGGTCTGCTGAGAGAAGCTGGTTTGGATTTGAAGAAATAATTCTAGTGTGATTTGAGAGTCATCTCCATCACCTAGGGAGTACCCTTGCAGATTGTAAGATGGAGAGTAGTAGAGTTGGGAGTCTGAAGGTGCAACGTTATTGTGTGAGTTCCTTCAATTGATCTCCTAGCGAGTTGCTGTAGTTGTCTTGTCAGCGAACTGTCTGCATTATCATGGTGTTGTGTCACTTTTTTTTTTTTTTTTTTGCCGGCGGCGGTGGTCTAGCGGTTCTAGGCGCTCAGTCCGGAACCGCGCGACTGCTACGGTCGCAGGTTCGATTCCTGCCTCGGACATGGATGAGTGTGATGTCCTTAGGTTAGTTAGGTTTAAGTAGCTCTAAGTTCTAGGGGACTGATGACCACAGATGTTAAGTCCCATAGTGCTCAGAGCCATTTGAACCATTTATTTTTTATTTTTTTTTATTTTTATTTTTTTTTTTTTTTTGTACTTAAGGTGCCAGATTAATTGCCAATATTTGCCAGCTGTTATGGCCAAATTCCCGGGAAGTAATTCGTATTATGCGAGATATTCTTTAACCCAGTGTACTCGTACGTTATCTACTGTTCACGTAGAGATGCCAAAAGCAGTCTTCAGTAGGAGCGATGGATATTACGCATGAATTTAAAATGCCAAGCACGCAGATGTAGACGAATTGTTATCCACAGATTTCTTCTTGAATAATGCTGTTCCCATTCATTATATGTTTTGATCTTGCCATTTGTAATAATTGAGTTCATCGTATCTGCTGATTCCCGGATTGGCTGGAATACTCATCACGAGAATATTTTACTGCAATCCGATGATCGTGGCAAATCGTTTTCATCAAGTGACCCTCTTTGAACCATAGCAAGCAAATACTTGGCATGTTTTTCGTAGTTTTCGTAACGCAGTAAACGATCCAAATGTTTCGTATCATCCGTGTGGCCATTGTTTCTGATAAGTCCAAAAACAAGAATGTGTACGAAATGTTATGTCGTTCCACTTTCCTTAGTGCGCTTGGCTTAAATATGGATAACTCAGAGCGTAGTTACAAGTATAACGCTAGAAACCGTGGATGGTATTTCAGAAGCCGTCAACAATGCTGTGCAACATATTCTTGTGGGGAATAAAAACGGCTTCGAATTTTTCCAACAGACTGTGGCCCGATTCGCGAACAATGACAGTTCGCGCCTGTCGCGACACTGATGGGGTTGTATTGTTGCGGGTTCCCAGCGACAAATACGGTACGCACATATACATGCTTTCCGCTGAAGAGAGCATGTATCCTGCAAATTATGTATCTCCTCGCAAGCTTATGTAGGATTTATCACTTACCACGATCATAGCGATCACTGCTCGCATGAAATGGGATAAAAATTCAGTGAAGGACTAGCTACACTCGCGTTTAATGCTCGCATTGGCTGTGCCCTCCACAGAAGAGCGCTCAGAACACAACCGAAGTCTCACTGGCCGTCGGAGAATGACGTAGGTGCGCATAAAAGCCCAAACTCGACCGTCATCGTTCGTGACTGCAACTATAGTCCTAGCGGCACCGTTTCTTCATGGACACGTATTGTTCTCATCACTTAAAGCGAGGTCTCACGCTGATTTGGAGATTGGGATAATATAGAAAGGAATGCTGATTTTGGCATTACAATACGGTAGTGAAGCCAGAATGTTGATGGAAGTGAATGTCTAGCATTACTGTAATTTGGATAAATAAAGAAAGACGACTCATTGGAAAAATATTAGGCCCAGAAAAAACTATAGAAAGCATGGAAATTAGGTGTAATGAAATTTATCGAAACATAGAAACATATCAGAAGTAAAAGACTGATAGTTTTTGGACATTTGTATCGAATGCAAGGCAGTGGGTTAACCGAAGAGATCTTCAAGTATTCGTAGGAAAAGAAGTTAACAAGGTGGATCAATGAAACAAAAAAGTATTTAAAAGAATATATACGAGGGTGTGCTGAAAAGCAAAGACCCTTAAATTTTTCAAATAAAACAATCGTTATTAACATTATAAGTCTTTCCTCTTCCGCACTGGACTCGCATTCGGGAGGACGACGGTTCAATCCCGTCTCCGGCCATCCTGATTTAGGTTTTCCGTGATTTCCCTAAATCGTTTCAGGCAAATGCTGGGATGGTTCCTTTGAAAGGGCACGGCCGATTTCCTTCCCAATCCTTCCCTAACCCGAGCTTGCGCTCCGTCTCTAATGACCTCGTTGTTGACGGACGTTAAACACTAACCACCACCACCACTTTCCTCTTCGTGTCGACAAGCTTGCAGCCCTCTGCAATTGGAGGGCTCCGAATTGTATCGTGTAACATGGCGGTGTAGTAACTATATCGGTGCTTGAGAAACAGCGCGCTGCAATCCCTCTCCTTCAGCATGACAGTACCAGACCACTCACCAGCACTGCGACATCTTCAACAACACGACGCCTTGAGTTCACTGTCATCGGTCATCCTCTAAACGGTCCTGATTTCGCCTCATCCGATATCCATTGGCTTTCAGACCTTAAAGAACACGTTCGGGGATTTCGATTTGATGGTGATGAAGCGGTTCAAACAGGGGTGAGGTTCACGCTTCCTCAACACAGACATTCAACAGTGACGGTATTGGGAGAATGTGTTCGCCGCCAAGATGATTATGCTGAGAAATAAATACGTGAACAATACAGATGCAGAATGTTAATAACAGCCGGCCGCGGTGGTCTAGCGGTTCTAGGCGCCCAGTCCGGAACCGCGCGACTGCTACGGTCGCAGGTTCGAATCCTGCCTCGGGCATGGATGTGTGTGATATCCTTAGGTTAGTTAGGTTTAAGTAATTCTAAGTTCTAGGGGACTGATGACCACAGCTGTGTTAAGTCCCATAGTGCTCAGAGCCATTTGAACCATTTTTTTAATAACATTTTTTTTATTTAAAAAGCTCTAAGAGTTTTCACATAAAATATTGGGAGGCATTATTGTTCAGCACGCCGTCGTAAAATCTGAAGAAACAACCGACAGAAGTGTTTAGGGGGGGGATATTGCATATGCTCGTATTCCAAGGTAGAAGAGTGAAAAAAAACTGCTATGGTGTGTTCGGAAGATAGAAAAAAAATAGGTAACAAACGGAAGGGTACTGGAAGAAAAGAACAGCATATAAGGAACTGAAACTGACACACGGTCATTAGTTGACCTATCCAAGAAGGAAATAATATTAATAATTGTTATTATTATTATAAAGAGCGTACACCTCTCTCGACATCGCACTTACCCGGTAATCCTGTATGTTGTCCACAGGACTGCTTGCAAAATCTGTAGATGTCAAAAAAAGATGCAGTTTTTCCATAGGCACTTGTAGACATAGGCGTCGACAGTTGAAGTGCGTCACAGTTGACATCAGCGTAACAAGCAAATGACATGTGAATTGAATAGCCCAGACAAGCCTGACAGCGTGGGAAACAGCCCAGCGCGCCTGAACTTTCTTTTTACACGAATCTGTTGCGTACTTTCCCTGATTTATTTATCCAGCAAAATTTTGTATTTAAGTTATGTTTATGCAAGAGGTTCGAAACGTTTAGAAAAGGAACATGGCTGTTTTTTTCTCTCCTCTCCGGTGACGAGATGTAAGGAGCTTAATGTTTGTTGGGAGTCTGAATCGGTTCAAAAGCAGGATGTGCGAAAGAGCGAATTAAGGCTCGTAGAACTTTTGCTTACGAAAAGTGAGAGGAGCTCTTGTGTCGTATTAGGAAAATATTCCACTCATTCCGACTTTAGTTAAACTGAGTTGGTTGGTACGCAAAAGTGGGTACTCGGTTCTGTTTCTGTAAAATTATTGTTCGTGCAAATCAAATTTCAGTTCATGAGTGTTACATGTCTCCATTATAATTGTATTTTTACATATTTTTCCTCTTCTCAAACGGACAGGTTGAACGCTTGCTTTCCAACCATACCACAGAAGCCTTGGAGTGGGGAATATTTAAAAGAATCTTGCTAGACCAACATTTACATGATTATCAAAGGACACGGCAGTATCCTAATATAGGATCCAGGCCCACGATTTTAAATGCCCTTTTCGCGAAAGTGGCAGACTTACAGAATGGTAAATATTTCTGTACAATATCCTGTCGTCACAGTCTTGAAAGATTACGGATGCTATTCTGCACCAAGTCCACGTATATTACGGCTCTCAAAGAGGAAGATGTGTCGGATTTGATGTAACAACACGAGAGCAGTAGAAAACCGTACTTGAGCCATGAGGCTTTGTGTAATTACGTCTGTTAGATAGCTGAAAAAGTCACTCAGCGTTCATCGCTAGACTCTGTTGATTAACGTACGGCTCTGTTGATTCAGCATTCCGAGTTTTCTTTTCTCAGTTGAAAGTTCGACAGAAATCAAGATGAGGAGAGGCGAAGCAACCAGTCATGAAGTGCTGAATAAAATATACCAACATTCGCTTCAAGTGAAGTGATTTAGTGGTACTGCGAAAATCCATAACACGTCTCTTCTGAAGGGTGTTTAACACACCGTCGTTAAATACCGCTATCGATTCATGTTTCGTGCCACATTCGGCTGACTGTCCTGATCCTTGGCTGGTACGGACAATGGGGTTTCGTCTGTTTTGCTGGAAGAACAGAGAACGAGTCTCCGATTCGGAAATCAATGACAACAACATCTGTTTGTTGCTTTCTGCACTGGATTTAATTAAAAAACCAATTTCGTGGTTAGTCATTTTTTTACTGCTCTTCCCGAGCAGTATTTCTGTGTGTAAAACGCACACGCGCTCCCGCACAATCACACACACACACACACACACACACACACACACACACATTGTACCTATTGTGAATATGAGTATACGTATACACCTATTGCGAATGTGGATGGCAGGCAGTAATCGCGAGACTGTAAGTCCAAGGTCTTGGATTGGGACCGTGCAAAGTCACTCTATGAGAGATGAGTATGAATGTAAGGGTACTTTCCACACTTTGATGATAGGTCGTAAAGTAAATGCTGACTGAGAGTACCTTATTCTTTAGATTGTACCGCATTCGAGGGAAATGGGGTCCAGATACCCGCTTGTACATCCAGATTTAGGCTTTCCGTGGTTTACATTACTCGATTAATATTAATGTAGTTCGTTTATAAAGGACATGGCTGAAGTCCTCCTTCATTCCTGCCCAAGTTGAGCTTGTAACCTGTCCCTGATGACGTAGTCGTTGACGAAACAATGAACTGTAATCTTCCATTTTTTAGTTAGAGATTCCACAGCTGCACGTTGTTTTTATTGTATTTGTTTATCTTTCCTTCTTGGCCACTTGTTTCGGGGTCGCAGCCCCATTCTCAAGCAATCGCTCCTGTCATCAGGCATGCTGTCCGGCTGCGATCCGCCATTACCACTCTTATCCCGCCATAGAAATGGGATTATCGCGATTTTTTGGTAGTAACTGCGATTCTTTCTTTTCTCAGTGCTTTGTGTATATGAAAAGAAACCGGTGTGCGTCTCGGTTCGAACTCCATGTGAAACTGTAGGTCCCTTATGACTGGATAAGTAAGATTGTTCAGTAGTTGGAGGAAAGAAAAAGGTATGCCACTGTATCAGGACTACGTCACTAGTAAAGCTCTGCAGTGCTCAGACCTATCTTCAGGTAGAAGACTACTTGATTTTTGCGGACATATGAACATCAACAAAAGCAAAACGAGAATAATGGAATGTAGTTGAATTAAGTCAGGTGATACTGAGGGAATTAGATTAGGAAATGAGACACTTAAAGTAGTAAAGGAGTTTTGCTATTTGGGGAGCAAAATAACTGATGATGGTCGAAGTAGAGAGGATATAAAATGTAGACTGGCGATGGCAAGGAAAGCCGTTCTGAAGAAGAGAAATTTGTTAACATCGAGTATAGATTTAAGTGTAAGGAAATCGTTTCTGAAAGTATTTGTATGGAGCGTAGCCATGTATGGAAGTGAAACATGGACGATAACTTTGGACAAGAAGAGAATAGAAGCTTTCGAAATGTGGTACTACAGAAGGATGCTGAAGATTAGATGGGTAGATCACATAACTAATGAGGAGGTATTGAATAGAATTGGGGAGAAGAGGAGTTTGTGGCACAACTTGACTAGAAGAAGGGATTGGTTGCTAGGACATGTTCTGAGGCTTCAAGGGATCACCAATTTAGTATTGGAGGGCAGCGTGGAGGGTAAAAATCGTAGAGGGAGACTAAGAGATGAATACACTAAACAGATTCAGAAGGATGTAGGTTGCAGTAGGTACTGGGAGATGAAGAAGCTTGCACAGGATAGAGTAGCTTGGAGAGCTGCATCAAACTAGTCTCAGGACTGAAGACCACAACAACAACATGATGTACAAGTGTGACGACCAATTGTTGTTACTCATTGGACGTCTCAGGTGCATGTTTGCGTAGAGGAAGCTGCTGTGCCGTAGCCTTTCCTTTCAAGATGGGCCACTTGGACGGGACCGCGTTTTCAAGACGCCAGAATTCGGAGAAAGACAAGGGGACGCGCCGGCAGAGCGCCTTGCTTCACCGTGCGCACGTGGCCAGACGGCGTTCCCGGCCTCAAGGTGTGCCAGAGCCAGGTGCGAGATGGATGCGCTGCTGCGGGAACTTTTCTGGATGATCATCTCTGCCTTCCCTGTTTCTGTGTGCCCCGGTTTGAGGCGCAAGTACAACAGGGCGTTTAACCATTGGTGTATCCGTTCTAGGGTAACTGGACAGACTTAAACTTTGCGCCCCAATCTCATTGCCTTTTAGTTTTGTTTGGTTTTGTTTAGTCTTTATCGTTGCTTAACTCTATTATTCCTTATCGAAATGAACACGAGTTTACAGTGACATAAGAGATACGCCTTTCGACATTGTTGTTGTGGTCTTCAGTATGTAGACTGTGTAGACTGGTTTGATTGAGCTCTCCACGGTAGTCTGTGTTGTGCAAGCCTCTTTATATCTGCTTAACTGCTGCAAACTACGTCCATGTGAAACTACTTACAGTATTCGTGCCTTGGTCTCGCGCTACAGTTCTTGCCTCCTTACAGTTTTAGCCAGTACCAAGTTGACGATTCCTCGATGTCTCAGGGTGTGTCGTATCTACGGTCCATTCTTTTGGTCAAGTTGTGTCATAAGTTTCTTTTTTCCTCAGTTAGATTCAGCACCTCCTCTCTAGTTTCCCGGTCTGATCGTCTAATATTCAGCATTCTCTTACAAGACCACATTGAAAAGCTATTCTTTTGTTGTCTGAACTGGTTATGGCCCATATTTCAGTTCCGTGCGCCGGCCTGGGTGGCCGAGCGTTTCTATGCGCTACAGTCTGGAACCGCGCGACCGCTACGGTCGCAGGTTCGAATACTGCCACGGCATGGATGTGTGTGATGTCCTTAGGTTAGTTAGGTTTAAGTAGTTCTAAGTTCTAGGGGACTGATGACCTCAGACGTTAAGTCCCATAGTGCTCAGAGCCATTTGAACCATTCACTTCAAGAGAAATACCTTCGGAAAGGGCTTTCCAACATTTAAATTTATATTCAGAGTTAACAAATTGCTCTTTTTCAGAAACTAGTTTCCTTCTGAAATGTACTTATGTGAGTGGTGTATGTTCTGTCGGACATGTGTGAAAAAAAAAGAGGGGAATGGGTCCTCGACGTTTGTTTCAGTGCGAATGCACAATATCGTCTGAACTGCTACGGCAATTAGAATATGCGAGTAGTGAGTTTAATGGACTAGGGACGATGCACTTCAGCGTGCGAGTAGTTGGAAATATGAGTCGGTCAGCGATCGTGTCGGGATGGCCGAAACAGTTAAGGAAACTGCTCATGAGAAGCTGTAAAGCCGGGCTCGACATAAATTTTCAACTTTCGCGATTGCATTATCACAATGCCCTTGCGCTAGCCGTCACGATCTGCCACACATCCTCTCCCTTTCCTTCCCTTCATACATTTAATGTTTACACGTATCCTGCTGTTGCCACTCTGCCTTTCATAACCTCAGTTCTTCGGCCATCATGAGCTGTTTTGCTGTCCACATAACCAGTCTTCTAAGATCGGACCTAATTTCAATATTTAATTTTTTTGTGTATGGAACAATACATGGAAAACCACAACCCCAGCATCGCATTGCTTGCAGTAACAGCGCGGTTCCTTTTTCATTGCTTTGTTGGCGGTCAGTGCAAAACCCTGATAAAACAACAAACGCAAAATATACCTCTTACGCTTTTCTTTCGTTTGCTCACTTGGGATAGCGGCCGAAAACAAGAGCCGGTCGTCGTGGCTGAGCGGTTCTAGGCGCTTCAGCCGTGAACCGCGCTACTGCTACGGTCGCAGGTTCGAATTCTGCCTCGGGCATGGATGTGTGTGATGTCCTTAGGTTAGTTAGGTTTAAGTAATTCTAAGTCTATGGGACTGATGACCTCAGATGTTACGTCCCATAGTGCTTAGAGCCATTTGAACCGAAAACAAGAAACAAGGGAATGGACAGTCGCGCAGCTCCTACCGGTCGATTACTGTCGCCACAGACGCCGCATTGGAATCGCACATTTACCTAGGTGCTCAATAAGCTCCTGTGGCCAACGATACGGGATAGACGTTGTACATCACAGAGGGATGTGCTGCTGAAATCTTGGTAACGAATGTTCCAAGACGAATCAGGCAACGTATTACATCCTCCCAGACGCACCTCATGAAAAAGTGACGTCGAGATAAAATCTCAAAAATTAAAGCTCATACGAAGTTTTACCCACAGTTACTCTTCCCACACAGCATACGTGAATGGAACAGAGAAGGGAGAAAAGCATAGCGTCACCAGAAGCACCCACTTCCACACACCATAAGGAGGCTTTCGGAGTATAGACGTAGACGAAGAAGGCAATGACGATATCAGATAAAAGTTGAAAATCCACCTGCGTCACCTCGCTCCATATTAATCTTAGAGCTCAATAATCCGTCGGTATGGGTGTCATTGCAGTCATAGCATTTACTGGGAGTGAGCAAACGGAGGAGACATTCTTGATGTAATCATCAAGCCATTGGCCTGAAGCGAGTGCTGGAAAACACAGCCTAAATGTTGGTTGGAATTGTGTACGTGAAAATGGCAGTTACCGTCTCAGAAGGTTTAGAGACAGTAATCAAATGGTTCAAATGGCTCTGAGCACTATGGGACTTAACTGCTGAGGTCATCAGTCCCCTAGACTTAAAACTACTTAAACCTAACTAACCTAAGGACATCACACACATCCATGCCCGAGGCAGGATTCGAACCTGCGACCGTAGCGGTCGCGTGGTTCCAGACTGTAGCGCCTAGAACTGCTCGGCCACTCCGGCCGGCAGACAGTAATCACGATACTATATTTTCTCTCATTGTGCTCCCATATGCAAACACAGTATGAAAAGGCCTCCATATTTAAACAAATTCCCATCCGACTCACTATTGGACTATGGATTCAGTGATTATTGACGTAAGCAAATTTGTGCCGGACATTGGCAGCCTGTTCATTTCTTGATGGGCGATTCTCGTTGCTGAATCTCGTGCCTTCAAAAAAAGCATTCTGCTGCAAAAGAGTCGTTCAGAGCTTTACCATTTCTATCATTCGAATGCAGCCCTGAGGCTTCTTCAGGTACTGTCACATACAGAACGTAGATATGTCTGTAGGTATTACGCTCTGCGACATCGTTCACTTTGCCAGATCACGAACTCCAACCATATTGAAGCAGTTCTCCCTGTGGCTGATGACAGCGGTATGGAGACAGCATACTGGACGCCTACCTGCTTGTGGTTGGGCTTGACCCCGACTTTCCGGGAAAGCGCCATTGTTCCCCAGGTAGCGGCTTGGGTGTTTGCCCCATGAGCATTCCATAATAAGGAACGCTGACGAAAACAGGACCCTCCGGGCTACTTTCGTTTTTATTCCAAAGAGACTGCAACGGGCCTCTGCAGTCTCTAGTTTCGAAGTTCGTTCTGATGCCAAAAACCACATGTAAACATTTTTGGAAAAGTCTGTGGCATAGAGAGCTTTGATTAGACGCTAGAGGAAAGGCAGAGTCCATAAACAAATGAGGCATACATGAGGAGGTAAGAGGAACTGAAGAAGGAAGCGCAGACTCTGAATAAAACACTTGTGTACTGCGTTTCTGCTCTTGCATTTCTCCGAAGAGGGGAGGAAGATGTGACCTTAGGACTAACAAACAAGGCAGAGTCCTGCAGAGCCGTAATAAAGCCTCTGTTTCCCACCCAACGCGCAGGGCAATCTGCCATAGATTCTAAATCCACTTTCATACCCCGTAAACCATTGTACCTCTGTACTAGAGCATGGTGGAGAATCCTCGGCAATGCTATTAGTTTTCTTTCTTGTTCCATTGACGTATGTGCGAAATGAAAATGTGCCTCTTCGGACTCGCAGTCTGTCGTAACTCACCAAGATTGTGCGTTCTTAGTTTAATATCAGGCTTGAAACATCTTCGAGCCACTTTGAACTGCAGCGAGATAAAGTCCTCGATCCTGTCTCGTAACAAGGGACTGGGGTCAAGTGCCTGAAATAGTGAGACTCCTCGGTCGGGAATTGGTAATTAGAGCAGCGTTTGATAATACTATGAATTTTAATTGACTTTCACCGTTGAAATGTCTTGCAAACGTACGAAAATTCCAAGTGAAATCGTAATCTGAAGGAGCCGGATGCTAGGACCAGAGTAAGTAAAAGTGTATATCCTCTGGCACAAGCATACGTAGTAGAGAGCTGTATTCTAACGAACATGTTGGTTAATGATTTCTCTACTTGAATTCGTTGTGTATATGGAGTACTTCGGAATGCCTCAGTGATTCAGAGAGTAAAATAACAAATTATTCAATGATAAGAAATCCCAGGGGTTTCTCTGTATTTACCTGGAGGACCGCAGCAGTAGTACGTACGACATACAGAGCTACAGTTATTGAACTGTAAATTAGTTACCGACTACGGCTTGCACACAGTTGAATCAACACGTAAACGTCAGTACAGATATTTGGATTTCAGTTATGATATTCGATATCCCTGCCATCATTGGCGATGATGTGGCGCAGACGAATAGACAAATTCTGCATGGCCCGCTGAATTGTCGGAACATCGATGCTATTGATTACATCCTGAATGGCTGTTTCCAGCTCAGCAATGGTTTTGGGGTTATTGCTGTACGCCATGTCTTTAATATAGCCCCACAAAAATAAATCGCATGTGTTCATCCGGAGAATATGGGGGCCAATAGAGTCCCATACCAGTGACATCTGTGTGCCCCAGAGCCAGAATACGGTCCCCAAAGCGCTCCTCCAGGGCATCAAACGCTCTCCTGCTTCGATGGGGTCGAGCTCCGTCTTGCATGAACCACATCTTGTCGAAATCAGGGTCGCTTTCGATAATGCGGTTGAAATCATCTTGCAAAACCTTCACGTACCATTCGGTAGTCACCGTGCCATCAAGGAATATCACATCGATTATTCCGTGACTGGACACTGCGCACCACACAGTCGCCTTTGAGGATGAAGCGACTCCTCCATCGCGAAGTGCAGATTCTCAGTCCCCCAAATGCGCCAATTTTGCTTAGTGATAAAGCCATCCAAATGAAAGTGGGCTTCGTCGCTAAACCAAACCATGCAGAGCATCATGCGCCGCGGCCAAATCGTGCAGTTTTGAACGTCCTCACGCAAACCGCTCAGAACTTACGACTATTTTATTTCATATAGTTCAATAATTGCCGCCCTGTATGTAAGGTATGAGATGCGTTAGACTCTCGAAAACTATGCTGTAAATATGGTCAAATGAATAAGAGCATCGTCTTATGCGCTGTTTTCGTTTAAGCTCAGTGACATAAGTCAGTAATCAAAATTTTGTGATGTACAGAGCTGGTATTGGGTCACGAAAGAAGAACTAAATTTGTTGTGTATAGTTCGATAACAGTTTGTCGGATATATGCGATGAGAAAAGACGTACACCATAGACAACGTAGTGTGCCGTGTGGAAGATGTGACTCGGAACGGTCGGCGCACTCCTCTTAGCGATGTTTGTAACAAACTTGTCACTTCCATGAGAATTGTAGACTCCGTCTCTCATGAGCGACTTGATTACCGGTAAACCTTTTCAAGCTGGATTCCGAAGCAATTTGCGGTGTGTCATTAAACCTCTGGATACAGACGATATGACGCAGACTGTTGCCAAAAGGCGCCTTTTAGCCATACCGTTCCACCAAAACACATTCAGGCACGGTATTTTTGTCGTGCTTCGGGTGAGAGGTACTTTAACCATATGTCCAGCAGCACCGTCCTAGCACGCAGAGGTTCCTTTCCCTTCGCTCTGTTGCGAAAACGCTGTGTTGGGTGGTAGCCGAATTACAACTGACAGGGTATTCGACACGTCAAGATTTGTCTCCTTGGGCGTATAAGTAAGTCTCTTCTATATGACACTGCCTTCGTGCACAATGTTCGGACAAGGAGGATGCCTTTAATAATAAGTATCGGCGTATATTACAATGTACCAGTTGACTGTGGCACTGTGACATAATGATTGTTCTTGACACTTGTTACTTTGCTTTTTATATTATGCTCCTCGTGAGTGGCATCATAAACTGAGATCCCATCGCGCAGTATGTACGAGCATTCTGGCGTTCTGGATAGTAATTCACAATCAGACGGATACACAACTTAGCGAGCAGCGGAAGGCAAGGCAGATATAAGAAATAGCTGTTGGTAGTGCGACGCGATTTCTGTCAACTACTCCCCTCCTTTCAGCAGTACAGAAGCCGTTCATAACGGTAGTGTGCTCATGTGTGTGTGACATTTCGCAACAAATTCTGTTAATTGTGAATCACAGCATACTGACTTTCGGAAGGAGTTCCAAGGGCAACTGTTACCCCCAGGTATATTTCCCAGATATATTTGGCCGCTCTGTATCAACCTACACACTAAGGAAATCCAAGTCAGCTTTGTTGTTCAACACACACACACATTTTATCGGATGGTCGTTTTGAAGAAGATAAAATTGTATGATTATGTTACTATAGCCACACAATTAATTTCTATCTCTTACTTTCTTTTCTAGAGTTTTCTTCAGGTGGGTTTAAAAAGATATGTACACATTTACGGAACGTTAACTGTGTAATTACTGTAAACTTATCATCCAGTAGATTAAAGAGAGTTGTTAACAATGTCTTAGCGACAGTCTTTAGATTGAATTTCTTAAAAATATAGGTACAAGCGCAATACTCATAGTGAACTGATGTGAAAGTTCGTGGAATGACCATTAAAGACTTTTTTTTTTCTTTAAGGAAGGCGAGAATTGTTTCTGACCAAATTCTTGTCATTAATTGGATCATATTTCAGAATTTTGATTCTCGAAGGTGCGCAACCCATATATGCACTAACAAGGTGAAAACAGATCAGGTGAAAGCATATTTCATGTTCCTTTTAGGTTGATACAACCTCAAGCTGAGGTATGTGAGTAGTAACGAACACGAGTAGAGTACTAACAAACACACTTTAATAACTGCAAAGGAACGAAAAATCATGGAGGAACATAAACACATGAAACAAGCAAAGACAGTCGTGTATAGCATACCATTACAGATGGTAATGCCTATGACGCATGTGCTGACGGTAATAGCGTAACTTCTTAACAGAGAACTTTGCACCAGTTTCAAAGAGCTAAATAGAATATCTCTGCTGACCATTCACATATTACAGGGTCTCCCAAAAAGACCTCCCGTATTTCTAAAGGTAGTTAAAAACAAACAAAGAAAGATCCAGAGAAAATACTTTTTATTTGTGAATGACAAATTCACTGATGAGCCAAAACATTATGACCACCTGCTTAATAGCTTGTTTGTCCGTCTTTGGAACTGAGTACATCACTGATTTTGCGTATCAAGGATCGGATAGTTTGTTGGTAGGTTGTGGCATTAGGTGTCTACGCACAAGTAATGTAATTCGCGTAAATAACGGGTAGCTGATCGGCGTACGCGGTGATGGCGTTCGATAGCGACCCTGATGGGTTCCATAGGATTTACATCAGGCGAATTTGGTCGCCGAGACATCAACGTGAGTTCACTATAATGCTTCCCATGAAAGCGCAGGAGAATGTCTCACTTAGCATGATACTGCTCCCAACTGCTGCCTCCGTTTTGAGACGCCGTTCACCTCGATGATGGCGTTTGTGGAGACGACCATCTACCTAGTGTAGAAAAATGTGATTCACCCGAAGAGCCAACACATTTCCATTGTTCGATGGTCGAATCCCGATGGTCCCGTGCCCACTGCAATCGTAATTTGTCGATGCCTTTGGGTCAACATGTGAAAACGTAGATGTGGTCTGCAGCAGAGCTCCATATTGAACAGTGAACGGTCTGCTCCGAAACACTTGTGCGTGCACCAGCATTGTGCTCTTTCGTCCGAGATGCCACAGATCACCACATATCCTACTTTACAGAGCAGACAAGACTCCGAACCCCACATTCTGTGAAGAGTCGTGGACGCCCAACCATTTAGCGCCTAGTGTCCATCTACTTCTTTCCGTATATGCTCACGACAGTATCACGTTAACATTCGACCGGCTTCTCTGCGAAATAACAATCTGCCCTTTGTCGAGTCTCTTATCTCAATGGATTTCCTCCACTGTTGCCACAACGACGAAGCCTTTCGCGGAAGTTGTCGCCTCCTTAAGTGCTTGCATGGTTGTGGGGCGATGCTTGTACACTTGAGCGTTTAAGTGTCCCCACAAGGTGAAAAATCGAGTGAACTTGGGGACCGGTCGATTTCTCACCGCGAAGAAAGGCGTCCGGGAAACAACTCTCTTAAAATTTCTAGAGAAAGCCGAGAAGTGTAAACTGTGGCTACGTCTTGTTGGAACCAGACTTCTCCCTCTTCATGGTCCCCAACAAACTGGCTTAACTTCGGTCGGAGATTCTATCATGTGGCAGTGGCTGTTTGAATTAACCATTACCGTTACGCCATCGTCTTGCAAAAAATACAGACTCCACACACTAAAATCAGCAACGGCGCACCAGACTGTCACACGATGGCTGTGAAGTGTTCGTTGGTGAAATTTCTAAGGGTTTTATACTGCCAAGTAGCGGAACTGCAGTTTATTTTTAGTCTCTGAGAAGTGAAAGCAGGTATCATTAGAAAAAATCAAAACATCGCCTGGGAGGGATGTTCTGAAGAATTTTCTCACACACACAGCCGTGTGAATTTCAAAAGTTGTCTCACTTAATTCTTGTGTAACCATCATTTTGTATGGGTGCATGTGAAGATTAAGTTCTGAACGCTCTCTAGATTGCTGGACGGACGCATCACACGCGCCACATTTCCCGCGTTGTTAGTCCGAGGTCGGCCAGTATATTTTCTTTTCAGTGCACAACCTGGTGCTCCAAAGTTTGATACACAAACACGAACATTTTTTTCTATCACTAACGAAATCATGTCGGCCAAGTTCAGACCGGATGCGAAATGCTCATTGAGTAATAATCAGGGAACCACCATTATGAATATATTCCTCCACAACAAACACCAGATACTTAACTAGCCAAGCCATTGCGCCTGGTGAAAACGGCATGTACGCTACTATCGATCGATACCCCTCCACGTTGGTATCCTTCCCACAGCTCCTCAGTCGACCTCTCCAAATACGGGAGGCCTTTTTGCCGGTCCCTGTGCTTCAGAATTAGTGAAAGTTACAGAAGTCTGAATCCGATGAACAGGATGGATATTCCAAGCTTCGTGACATCAAACACTAAGTTTTTCTGTTGTCAGATCATCTCTGTCAGCAGGTGCAGTTACCTAACAGTAGGTTGTGTTTATCTATTGCAAATATTTTTTTCGTGTAGTTTCTTCAAAAGCTTGAATACTATTAATTGGGCGCATAAATTCGATTGAATTCTTTTTAAAGGCATCTATATTCTGCCGAGAAATAATTTTTCTTACTTCCTTATGCAGCTTGCAACATCCATGTCGCACAAAACTTTCTCACATTTAATTCTTCTCGTACAATATACCACGCTCTTGCCCCCTATGTTACTATGGCGCCGATCGTCCAAAACTTTTTGTTCATTTACCCGATGATCTCTCCATTTTTTCAGTTGTAGTTGTTGTCTTGGGTCGTCCTCGACATGGATCTCCACAGATGTTGTCCGTCTATCCATTTGATGCAGCAGACTTTTATTTATTTATTTATAGGCACGCGACAATTATAAAAAAGCATATCAACTTCGAAGCTGGCTGTCGTCATTGCCTAACGTGTTCAGCATAACAAAAACAAACTTTCATTAACATCAATCCCCCCATGTGTCAACCGAAAGTCTTTCGCCTTGCTGTGCTCTCTTCTTACATTTCAAAAGCAAATAAAACTTGACGCATTTTGATATCGCCCAATACTCTTACGCCGTTACGATCTACCGAAAGAGTAACATCGAGCTCTTCTGAAACAGCGCAGTGGCCGTGAAGTAATAATTCGTTTTCCGTTAAGACGCCTAACACCAGGTACGCCACGGAGGATGTAGAAAGCGCATCCTTGTTCGCGCGCGGCGATTTGGCGCTTGGAACAGCCGTCTAAGCATCCAGCAAATGTGCCTTAGTTAACAGCTCTGACTTGCGTCACTCACATCAGTAACTGTAACTATTGCAACACTGATAAGTGGCAGTCTCGTGGGTTGATACCATCTGCAATTTACGGGAGCGATTCGTAGCAGCATCATAGCGTTGCGATGCATACGTGTCTTCAACTTTTTATCCAAAAAAAGTCTTGTAGGCCTAAACGCAAAATGTCTGTAGGAGTAATATTTGTGTCGGACTATCTAACGAAACTCTAAACGTAATCTGTACCTGTTCTTTTTGACGCATTCATGAATACTGTAAAACACTGTACTACCGGTACCACTTCAGTCTTGTACGAAATTATGATAGACGTCTGCATGTTTCCCAAAACACCTGCTTACAAATGTTGCTCTTATGAATAAGTTAACCTTACTTTTTCAGATGATCAGATACATCGTCGTAAAGAAAGGGAGTTTTATAGCCAATACCTTAGTTATTTCGTGGCGTACTTGGCAAAACCGCAGAGCCTGCATTTCCTCTCGCGTGTTGTTACTTTTTTTTCCTTTCCAACCTGTTCAAAATTCAAAGTCGTTACGTTGCGCGATGTACAGTCAACTCTGTGTTACAGATGGTACATTTGGATTTCTGCATACGGGACATTAAACTGTTAGAGTGATTGGTAGGTGAGGAAGGCTTCCTTGGTAAAGACTGCTCATGTAGTGACCAACCAAAATTTGTGCCAGATCGGGACCAGGCCCCGTATTTCTTTTCTCGAGCAGTCGCTTCAACCATTTGGCTATATGAGCACGTCGGTAGGTCGAACACAAAATTTGTCGCTAGCATTTCTTCTTATTACTTGGTAACAAGAATACGTTGTCTTCTGTGCCGTGGCCGGCCAAAGTGGCCGTGCGGTTAAAGGCGCTGTAGTCTGGAACCGCAAGTCCGCTACGGTCGCAGGTTCGAATCCTGCCTCGGGCATGGATGTTTGTGATGTCCTTAGGTTAGTTAGGTTTAACTAGTTCTAAGTTCTAGGGGACTAATGACCTCAGCAGTTGAGTCCCATAGTGCTCAGAGCCATTTGAACCATTTTTTTTTCTTCTGTGCCGTAGCTGGACCACCAGAGGAACAGACGTAATGGAGTATGGTTAATACAAGGTGACTCAAACGAATGGGGAATTTTAGAACGTGTTGTGGCAACGCTGCGAGGTTGAAGGAGCCGAATGTCATGTAGAATGCTGCTCGCATTGTCTTGCCGTTAAGTAAAAGTAAACAGGGAGCAATGAGACGGTGGGCAGTGTGCTTTTGCGGTAAAAGTCTATTACGAGAATGGAAGTGTGGAGGCTGCGCGTCGAGAATTTCGCCGTCATTTCAACATCGGACGACATGGTCTTGTTCACTGAGCGCGTGCAATCAGCGGGTTCTTCATTGATGAAGCAATCAGCAGGGAGACCTCGAACCGCTCGTACGGGAGATAATATCGAGGCTGCGCGCGAACTGCTTTCGTAAGAAGCCCACACCAATTCTATTCGACGTTAGTAGAGTCTCTACAGTTGCATTGTCGAGTGTTCAACGAATACTGAAAGTGGATTTAAAGTTTCATTCGTACACGCTGCAGATCGTTCATCAACTTCAATGTAGCACTCAGTTAATGCGTAATCAATATGCTTAACGCATGTTAGCGAAAGTGCACGACCAAGACAGTTTCGTTAACAATCTGTGGATGTCAGACGAAGCTAACTTCCACCACAGTGACTTTGTCAATAGACAGAATTTTTGCTACTGGTTCCTGCAAAATCCACGTCAGTTACATGAGCGTCCATTGTACAGCAGGAAGCATAGTGTGCCATGTCATTGAGTAGCCTTGTAGGCCCCTACTTTTTAAAGATGATGATGGGTGCGCAATCATAGTAACATCTGTTCTGTATGTTGCCATGAAGGAAAGCTATGTTGCGCATGAAATGCCTCATTTTCCTGCCAACAGTTGGTTTCAACACAGTCGACCGCTGTGGGCGAGCGGTTCTAGGCGCTTCAGTTCGGAACCGCGCTGCTGCTAAGGTCGCAGGTTCGAATGCTGCCTCGGGCATGGATGTATGTGATGCCCTTAGGTTAGTTTGGTTTAAGTAGTTCTGAGTCTAGGGGACTGATGATCTCAGATGTGAAGTCCCATAGTGCTTAGAGCCATGACGGAGCAACGGCACATATGGCACGGATATCGATGGGAGCTGTGCGACAATTATTTGGTAACCGCGTCATTTCAAGGCAAGGCAAGGCAAGGCGTTGCGTGGCCCCCAAGATCACCTGACGTGTCAGCGTGTGGTTTTTTTTGTGTGTATGGACACCTTAAGAGCGCGGTTTACCGTACTGGACCTGCTACCACCAAAGAATTTAAAACAAGGATAAGAGACGAAATCTCCGGGATTCCTGTTGAGCCATGCGTAACGTTCACATCAGGAATGTGCGCGCCGAGGGGAAGCTCATCTGTCGGGTGGGATATTCAAGAAATAAAAATGCTTGTGACATTCAATAATGGCATATTGTGTGCTATACAGTGACATAAATAAATATGTGTAAAGTAATTGTGTTCATCCATAATCTCCTTTCCAGAATATGCCTTTTTTTTGTCATCCTGTATGTACATTGGGCGGACAATATATGGAGGCACCGCTTGAAGATAAATACAGGGTAAAAACTGTGTTCTGCGTAGTGATGAGTGCATTATTTCGGAGCTAAGTGAATTCTTACGTGGGCATCTTATAGGTGCTCGTATGTTGGGAGCTTCCGTAATCAAGTTAGCCGAAGTGTTTGGTGTTTCCCGGACGGGAATGTGTGTTGCATGATCGTGACGGACGGTCATTGAATAGGATTATGACGAAAAATAAGAGGACGACAGCTGCAAAAGTCACAGCAGAAATGAGTGTCGCTGTCACGGGCACTGTCAGGCACCAAAACAACATTCCATAAGCAGGGAATTGAAGGGTGTGCTGGAATTCCAAAACCAGTCATCGGTGATGCAGGAAAACGCGGTGCCGAAGCCATAAAAGCTGGACTCTGGGGCAATGGAAGAACGTCATTTGGTCGGATAGGTCATTCTGCACACTGTTTCCAGCTTCTCGCAGAATTCCAAGAGTGAAACATGACGGGTGTTCAGTGAGATCTGGTCAGACCTGCCGTGGTATTCCACGGCTCCTATGGTTACTCTGAAAGCTCGCCTTACTGCCAATGATTATGTGACCATTTTGGCTGATCATATCCAACGCATCGTATAACTTTTATTCCGCAATGGTGATGCTGTGTTCGAAGACGACAAGGTCCCTGTTCACACAACTCGCATCGTACAGGATTGGTTTTATGAGCACGAGGATGATTTGTCTTATCATGCCTGGCCTCCACAGTCATCGAAACGCGATATTATTGAGCCTTTGTAGTCTACTTTGGAGAGAACGTGATCGCTAACCACCTCGATCATTGTTATCTGTACTTGCCATTGATTTCAGGAAAAATGATATAAGATTTTGTTGGAAACCATACAAGGGGACCGGACCGGACTGAAAGCTTTTTGAATGCTGTTTCCAACATCGTATTAGGCGTGATAATATGTTGTGTTTTCGGTGTTTCTATATTTGTGTCTTCCGATCGTAATTTACGAGTTGAATTGAATTCATTGGCATGCAGTGAACGAGATCGACGAGTATTGATTGAATGGAATGTAGTAAAATGAAGTGATATCGGTGAAGTACAATGGCAGTCGCAATGAATATGGAGCACTCGTAATGAATATGGAAGTTTTTGCCAGACCTAGTCAGCGTTTGTGAATGGTTTTTACTGATGTCATCGATTATGTCCATTCCATGTCAGCGAATTTAGTTAAGTTCATACCGATTACAGTGAATGCCTTTATGTTGATAACGTTGACAGAAGACGTCGACTATGTCTTGCATCTCCCGTCGAATAAGTTTAGAGACTGATTTTGTTCCTGTCGTATAAGCAGCGTCAGCACGCTAACTACGGTGGCAGCTTGAACAAACTACAATGAACGACAGACGTGCAGGTAGCGTGTTGGAAGCATGCAGTGTTAAGAAGTGGACGTGCGACTGTAGTGTGTCACAAATCGCAATGGATCAACACCTCAAAATCAAGTGTTCAAGACATTCTCCAGAATGTTTTGATGAAGAAAAAAGTGTATACAAAGCTTGTCCCACACATCTCCCGAAGAAAAACGACGACGCTTGAAAGCCTGCCGCGTCTTGATTATAATCCAAAACACGGAGAGTTCTTTTTTCAAGAAAATCATCGCGGCTGACGACATTTGATGTTATCAGTACGAATCTATCACAAAACGACGATGTGCAGAAATTCACATGAAGGTCAACGGTTTGTCGAGTTAACCGAAATTCAAACTAATGTGACGCGCGAGTTGAGGAACAGCCAAAATAAGATTCCTTTCAGAATTACACAAGAATGTAGAACGCTTTCTATGTTGTACTTAAAATGTGAATAGACTATAGATAAAACCTGAAGCATGAAAGGCACTCTCTTAATATTTATTTATTTTTTATTAATGCTGTTTCGATACTTTCTGGAACGACAGTGTACGACTGATAGATCGCCATGTCATTAGGAATAGCGGTTATTGCCGAAACAACTGGTTTTCGGTTATATCTTTTCTTCACGCCAGGTTAACGTGAGTGTTAAAACCGCTCAAATTAAGCATCTTCTGCAGTAAGCTATTTTCGGTGTTTTATTCCTACTATATCCTGTAATAAACGTAGAAATCGAACAAAGATTGAAAAATTTTTACCGTCTCAGTTTCATGGTACGTACAATTAAAATATTAAATTAAATAGGGAAGTAAGGGAGAATTTAGTCGCTGCTTTTGTCGGAAAGCTATAAGTAGATGAATACTATAAAAGTCACCAGTAATCTCCTACAGATTTTAGTTCTTTGACACTATGTCAAAAATTATGTCGTAGTCGTGGATCATACCACTGTCTGAGCATTACGAATAGTCGGTACTATAGGCTGAAAACTGGATTTAAAGAACTGTTTTTCGTGCTACTGTGTCCATTTCCAAAGGGCTACAAGCAAATATAGGCATATTATCTACTTAGAGACAGCAGATAAGCTTCTTTCTATTTTTAATGTATACAGTAAACGAATTGTTGTTGTTGTTGTGGTTGTGGTCTTCAGTCCAGAGACTGGTTTGATGCAACTCTCCATGCCACCCTATGCTGTGCAAGCTTCTTCATCTCCCAGTACTTACTGCAACCTACATCCTTCTGAATCTGCTTAGTGTATTCATCTCTTGGTATCCCTCTACGATTTTTACCCTCCACGCTGCCCTCCAATGCTAAATTTGAGATCCCTTGATGCATCAGAACATGTCCTACCAACCGGTACCTTCTTCTTGTCAAGTTGCGCCACAAACTCCTATTCTCCCCAATTCTGTTCAATACCTCCTCATTAGTTATGTAATCTACCCAGCTAATCTTCAGCATTCTTCTGTAGTACCACATTTCGAAAGCTTCTATTCTCTTCTTGTCCAAAGTTATCGTCCATGTTTCACTTCCATACATGGCTACACTCTATACAAATACTTTCAGAAACGACTTCCTGACTCTTAAATCTATACTCGATGTTAACAAATTTCTCTTCTTCAGAAACGCTTTCCTTGCCATTGCCAGTCTACATTCTATATCTTCTCTACTTCGACCATCGTCAATTATTTTGCTCTCCAAATAGCAAAACTCCTTTACTACGTTAAGTGTGTCATTTCCTAATCTAATTCCCTCAGCATCACCCGACTTAATTCGACTACATTCCATTATCCTCGTTTTGCTTTTGTTGATGTTCATCTTATATCCTCCTTTCAAGACACTGTCCATTCCGTTCAACTGCTCTTCCAAGTCCTTTGCTGTCTCTGACATAATTACAATGTCATCGGCGAACCTCAACGTTTTTATTTCTTCTCCATGGACTTTAATACCTACTCCGAGTTTTTCTCTTGTTTCCTTTACTGCTTGCTCAATATACAGATTGAATAACATCGGGGAGAGGCTACAACCCTGTCTCATTCCCTTCCCAACCACTGCTTTCCTTTCATGCCCCTCAACTCTTATAACTGCCATCTGCTTTCTGTACAAATTGAAAATAGCCTTTCGCTCCCTGTATTTTACCCCTGCCACCTTTAGAATTTGAAAGAGAGTATTCCAGTCAACATTGTCAAAAGCTTTCTCTAAGTCTACAAATGCTAGAAACGTAGGTTTGCCTTTTCTTACTCTTTCTTCTAAGATAAGTCGTAAGGTCAGTATTGCCTCACGTGTTCCAGTATTTCTACGGAATCCAAACTGATCTTCCCCGAGGTTGGCTTCGACTCGTTGTTAAGTTTTGAATTTGTTACTGTTACCATACTTCCCTTCCTCTTTTTTATTTCACAGAAATGGCAGGCAAATCTGTAATGTTTTAAAGAAATGAAGCGTTGTATTTCATTGTTACGTCACTTGGTAAAAACATTTCAAGACTAGAGTTGGTGCCATTCTGCAGTATAACGGACGTCCGGCGACGACAGCAAGAAACTACCTTATAGAACAAGTGGGTGCATGTCTCGCAGAATGCACCTACACACGTACCGTCAAATAGGCCACGACACCCAGTAACAGTGACATTGTCTCAACTGTGCAGCACCATTTCTCACGCCATCTGTCTGTTGCTCGTTTCTGTTGGCATTGTTACTAAAATAGCACTGATCGCTTCTTCCAATTCCTATAATAATACAAATTTACGAAGAAAAGTCAATCGTTTTTTAAAGAAAATGTTTATTTAAAAACGAAAAACTTTAGTCCTGCTGCTGTGGCTAATTCATATTTCCGTTCTTTACTCGGTTATTGGTAAAAAATTTAAAAAAAACTTTTCAGGACTAAAATACGGCCTTTGCTTGAGGCCTCCCTTAGTTAACATCCAAGGAGAGCAGGACGGATCCTGCGCGCCCCGGCGGCCGTATGTGTTAGCGTTTCTCACGAAGGCTGTTTGCTCTGTGTCAGGAGCGGGCGGGCTGTTTGTTTCGCACCTGTGCGTACATGCAGCTGCCTGGCGCTACCTGTTACTCCTGCGCTCCTCCCACGCTTCGTGAACGGCTGCCCGTTCAGTGCAGTGTGCGGTAGCTCGAGGATTACGGGTAGAAACTCTCTTATGAGCCACAGAATATCCCCAGAAGCTAGTATTCACACTTCTAATTTCTTATTTACTATTAAGTTAGGTAAAATACGAGTGTTTTTAAATAAAACGAAACTTGTCTATTACAACATGTGTGTACGCAGATCTACGAAATAATCACAATCATTGTCTGGAACGAGCTAGTAACAGCCAGTAATAGAATTACGTACTGTTGTTATTATATTCAGTCCGTAAACTGGTTTGGTGCCGACTTCTGTGCAAGCCTCTTCATTTCTGCGTAGCTACTACAGCCTACATCCTTTTGAGCTTGAGCTTGCGTACTGTAGTCAATCCTTGGATTCCTTCTACAAGTTTTACTGTCCGCCTCACTCCCCTCACTCTCCCCCACCCTCCACCCACACCCTTCCATTACTAAAACCAAATTGACGATTCGTTGAAGCCTCAGGATGTGTCGTATGATCATCCGACCACTTCTTTTAGTCGGGTTGTATCACAAATTTCGTTTTCCTCAGTTGTGATCAGTACCTGATTAGTTACTCGATCTACCTTAAAGCGTCCTCCAGCAGCGCTCCATTTTAAAAGCTATTCTTCTCTTATCCAAACAGTTTATTGCTCACGTTTCAGTTTTTGTACTATGCTACATCCCAAGCAAATATCTTTAAAAAACACTTCCTATCACTTAAATTCACGCTGTGGTTACAAAAGTCTCAGGATGTGTTGTTGTGGTCTTCAGTCCTGAGACTGGTTTGATGCAGCTCTCCATGCTATTCTATCCTGTGCAAGCTTCTTCATCTCCCAGTACCTACTGCAGCCTACATCCTTTTGAATCTGCTTAGTGTATTCATCTCTTGGTCTCCCTCTACGATTTTTACTCTCCACGCTGCCCTCCAATACTAAATTGGTGATCCCTTGATACCTCAGAACATGTCCTACCAACCGATCCCTTCTTCTAGTCAAGTTTTGCCACAAACTTCTCTTCTCCCCAATCCTTTTCAATACCTCCTCATTATTTATGTAATCTGCCCATCTAATCTTCCGCATTCTTCTGTAGCACCACCTCCTAATATCGCGACTGACCTCCTTTTTCCCGGAGCAATGGAGTAACTGGACGTGGCATTGACTCAACAAGCCGTTGGAAGACCCCTGCAGAAATACTGAGCCATGCTGTCCCTTTGGCGTCCATAGTTGGGGAAGTGTTGCCATTTTGTGCATAAACTGACTTTCCGATTACGTCCCGTAAGTGTTCGATGGGATTCATGTCGGTCAATTGCGGATTTAAGCTGCTTTACTCTCAGTTTCCTTTTTCTCAAGCCTTATCATTTTCTCCGCCATTATATATAGTTACTTATATCCTGAAGAACATTATTATTCTAGTGAACTACAGACAGATTGAGGGGATATTCTTTTGGACATGTATTTTATCTCGTAATCGTCATTTGTCTTTCAGATTTGTGCGTTTCTTCTTCCATCAGGTTTCTTTCAGTTTACTTTAAACAGTTGCTTTTAGCACAGTTTCACATTAGAACGATCCAAATACACTTGTATCACTAAATAGTATTCGGTTCGTACAGGATTGTACTCGCTCTTCATTACATTGCCTCTCCAATTCTCGGGTCTTGATTTCCTGTTACGTACTCTCCACAAAATTCTGTAGAAATGAGAGGTATCCGCGAATGGGAGGTAACAAGCGGAACTTCAAGTTTATGGTTTCCGTTGTCGTCGGAAGACCGCTGCAGGCAATTCACAAACGTGATGATCAGCTGAAATTGCGATCTCTGGAGCTCTGAATTGCTTGCTTCCTGCACGCACAAGTCTGATTTACATATTGAGTTTTCAGGAAATTAGGCTCTGGTGCTCCAAAAAAATCAATACAGCGCTGCGAACTCGTAGGTATTGTTCGCTCTCGGAAAGATTTCACATTGTTACTCCGCCTAAATGCTGCGTGTTTGCGTTGAGAACGGTCTCACGTTATGTAAATACGATGCCCTTGAATGCATAATACGTGGTGAGGTAGGCACAGAAGAGCTACGTTTCTTGATTGCAAATTAAGAGATTCGATTTATGACTGACTGCAGTACGGGGAAGTTGTTGAAGTCCGGGATGAACATTAATAAAGTCGACAAACTGCAGGGATGGACTACTGACTGGAAATGGAGGAAAAAATGTCCTATGGATATGCGTCTGGAAATAGACGGTGTGCGTACAACGAAAAAAAATCGTCCCGGAACACAATAAAGAGCTGCATCGCATCCACGTCACAACAGATTTTCAAAGTGCTCTCCATGGGGTGCAGTGTGCGCGTCCACACGCCGCATCATGGATTGCTGATGCCAGAAATCCCATAACTGTGATGGTCTGGTGCAAAAACCATCCTTCCCGTAGAGAGAAATCCTTGCACTCGTTTCTTCGACTTGGCGGTCCACTTGCCTGGAACTTCTACTAGGGTTCATCCCAATATCCTGTAGAAATCTGGTCCTCCAAATCTGCTGTAAGCACAGTCCGCCGTCTCCCAGCACGTCTGAAAGGATCCGAGATGACAAAACGCCCAAAAAGGGCTTGAATGTTGTGTGATGTTGTTGGTGTCCGTGGGGTTACGTGTTTTGGTATAGCCGTGCTGCCTCTCGACCGTTTCCATCTGCTTGGCCGTACGCAAACACCATCTCGGCTTGTTCCCGACATGAATACCGGACCATTCTGCAGCTTACAGTATGGTGCGTCAATCATACAGCCTGCAACACACAAAGGACACACTGCACGAGGTCAGAGGAACTTTCATTCGTCAGCGCCATGTACTGTGGCAACTATGCATTTCTGGACAAATTTCCAATCAGGAATCCATTCCTGTAGTTTGTCGGTTTTATTATGTCCACCCTGTGTAGAATGACTGCTGTTCGCGCTTAAAATTTTGGGATACCAAAATTTTTCTGTCAGTTGTGGTAGTTAGAAACTTGATAATACTTTATTCGGAAGGCATTTGGACAAAGACGTGTGAAAAGTGCGATATAGGAGCGTGAATTACAGTAATGACAGTATATTAAGTTTGATATAACTGCATTCTCTTCAGACGTCAAATGCAAAGAAGAAAGAAAGTGAAATCCAAGGCGCGTACGTGAGATGCTATCGTGAAGAGAAAGAAAGTAGCCGTCAAGTCTAACGTTCGCATCAGAGCACTCTGGGAACTTCAGATTTTAACTCAGTGCCATTCACATATAACGTGGTAATTAGTACACTGCATCTTGTTCCTTAGTTCACGTGTCCATCGGATTCCGATGATGGAAATTCCTTAAATATTTTTCATTTTAAAAGGGGTACCGTACTCTCTTTCGCATGCACAGAGAAATCTGAGATAGTCTCTCTTTATTCATCCTTGACAGTAAAGATAGCGACCAGTAGTTCTAAACTTGGATCTCTTTTGTAGTTATAATGTGTACCTGATCTTACAGTCAATCTTTATGGGGTAACCAGAAACGGCTGATATACTTTTACTTGCTAAATCAATGTCAGCATAGGTTTTTAACATCGTTCGCAACAAAAGAATGTCCCGCAAAACATCAAGAAAACATCGTGCATGGTTATGTGATAAGAAGCAATTGTCACATTGGGAAAACCTAGTTGTGAATGAATACCACATGTTCACTAGTCTTCGGGAAAAAGTTATCAGCGTGATCGTTGACTAGTAATTCGTTCCATGTTGTTTTTTGGAGCCTAAGAGAGGGTTTATTCGTAAAAAGACTTTTTCAAATTGTGTTCGCTGTAAATACAATGTAGAAATAGGCCGCCAAGGGAACAGTTTCCCCAGTAATAGAGAGATTTAGAGTATGGTAAAGGATTCCGGAGAAATGTAGGAACATGTGCGGCAATATATACAGAAACCAGATGGTAGTTATAAAAGTCGAGGGGCATTAAAGGGAAACAATGGTTGGGAAAGGAGTGAGGCAGGGTTGTAGCCTATCCATGACGTTATTCAGTCTGTACATTGAGCAAGCAGTAAAGGAAACCAACTAAAAATTTGTGATAGGAATTGAACTTCAGGGAGACGAAATAAAAACTTGGAGTTTTTCTGATGGCATTGTAATTCTGTAAGAGACAGCAAAAGGCTTGGAAGAGCAGTTAAACGGAATGGACAGTGTCTTGAATGGTGACTGAATGTAAGATGAACGTCAACAGAAGCAAAACAAGGGTAATACAATGTCGTCGTGTTAAATCAGGTGATGCTGAGGGAATTAATTTAGGAATCGAGACATTTAAAGTACTAGATGAGTTTTGCTATTTGAGCAGCAAAATAACTGATAATAGGCGAAGTAGAGAGGATATAAAATGTAGACTGACAATGTAATGAAAAACGTTTATGAAGAAGAGAGGTTTGTTAATATTGAATGTAGATTTAAATGTTAGGAAGTCTTTTCTGGAGGTATTTATCTAGAGCGTAGCTATGTTTGGAAGTGTAACATGGACTATAAACAGTTTAAACAAGAAGAAAATGGAAGAACAAGACCTGAAAAAAAATCGCTTGCTTTTAAGTGTAGTTGCCTGAATAGGACTAAAAACATATTCTTTAAGGTTAATAATAATCATGTCTACATATCCTGTAATCCGGCTCGTTGCACACCATTTCGATAAAAGAATCGTTAAAATTATCCATGGAACAAGTGCCTAAGTAGCTATATCTTGACGACCTCGGTGCTCTTCGAGAGTAAGAGACTGTGTACCAGCACCAAGTTTCAGCCCCTTCTGTCGCTCAGTGCGTGCTCACACGTAAGAACACAACCACAGCACGGTACTCTACAAGCGTTATTTAGCTATCAACACAATACACATACCGGCCTTACACTTCATAACAGTTCGAAGGAAGTCACAGGTAATTCACCTCTTTTAATACATTCCCTAGGGCAGCAACGCGTGATTCCCGCCTCGTTCCCACTGCTCACTGTGTGAGTACGGGATGGGCCCTACATCTGGCAGATACAGCAGTCTTATTTGCGAAACCACAGAAAGTCTGCTCCTGTCGTTGTGGGGACGACGTCCTCGACAGTGTGACCAAGCGAAATGACGCAGACGTTAGCACGTTGGACTCGCATTCGGGAGGACGACGGTTCGAATCTACGCTTGGCAATACAGATTTAAGTGTTCCGTGATTTTCCTAAGTTGTTCCGGGTACATACCGGGATGATTCCTTTGAAAAGGCACGGCGATTTCCTCCCAATGCTTGAAACAATCCGAGCTTGAGCTCTGTCTCTAATGACCTCGATGTCGACGGGGCGTTAAACTCTAAATCTTCCTTCTGTCCTTTGACATTGTATTCTCTTGGTGTGCTGTCATACCCCGGCCCGAGGCTACACCTGTGCCTCAGGTGACAATGGTGTTGGCGGCGGCCAGTCCTGTCTGGTGTACGTCGGGAAATGCGGGTCAGGAGGAGCGCGCGCACAGAATGCCAAGGACACCGTAGCGCACCACGCGGCCGGGGCTTTCTCCCGATCACGTCACGTAACGCCCGGCCTGCGCTTTGATTGAGGGCAGTATTGACCCTGCACTCGAGAGGGGACAAAATTAAATACGTAGTTGTACTTAAAGCAGAGAGTGGGTTTCCACTACTGGCAGCAGACTCCGAAACTAAAGTTTCTCCGGGTATCGCTTATGATGGCCAGCCTGTGCAGGAATGCTGCTCAAATGTGTCTTTACAAATTACGTGAGGATAACCGGTGACATTGAGAGCCGTATACAGGGTGGATGAGAAGTAGCTCCCTAGTTTTAAATGTCCATAAATTTTTTATTAATGAATATTTGCAAACGGAACGAGCTGTTGTCGATCCTCAGAGACATGTGTACTACACTACAATTTCACGTACGCTCCTGTATTGTCGACCAAACGACGTAAACGTATAGGAATGTCATCAATTGATTTCAGCAAGACAGTCACAGGTACATTTCCGAGAACAACTGTGATCCTCTCCTTTAATTTGTCTTCTTCGGCTCAATCCCACAAGATGGCCATTCATGGGGTCCTCGCCGTCCCAGCCAAAGTCCTGGAAAGTGTTCGTCCAGTCAGTCACGAACTATGCAGGCAAAATGAGGTCTGTCTTGCTGAAAAAGGATATCCGCAACATTGTCCCGTTGTGATATCTGTGGCCACACATATTCATTGAGCATGTGGCGATACCAGTCGCTGCCCCGCAATATGAATGGACCAATGAGACGATCCGTGGTCATACTGAACCAGACTGTCAACCTTGGCCGACTTTGTGATTTTTCAGTTGTCATTCCTGGATTTTTTGTACTCAATAATGGCAGCTGTGCCGATTGCAACGTCAAAAACCCCTCATCACTCAAGATAACGTTCTTGAACAAATCCGGTCAGCCGTTATGCCATGACAGCATAACTTCTCCCATATTCCATCCGCCTGTCAATTCTCCAACGATAACTCTTGAACATAATAGAGTTTCCAGATCAGGTCCTTCTTTAACACGACACACGGCTTGTACCTGCTGATTCCAGTCTCACGAACTGACCGGCGTGTTGATTTACCAAGATTGCGCGTGAAGATATCCCTCTCTGCCGCTACATTTTCAGGGGATAGCTCCACCGAAGGTCGTCCAGCTCGTGGATTATCCGCAACTGATCCAGCTGTCAGTCGCTTGGTGTGACAATTTCTGATGGTTTTAGCATCAAGTGTGGCATGAGGGTCACGCACACACTGGCACCTTCGCCGAACAATGGCTCCATATCGCCAAACTATGAAGCGATCTGGGCGCGCTCCTGGAAGTCAACTTTCCTGGTTTCTCGTCGTTGACCACAAAAGTTTCTATGGAAGGTCAAGGTATTCTCGGGGTTCCTGTGACAAAACACAATGACGTTCATTAATAAATATCAAATATTAAAAAAACTTATGGACACTTACAAACAGGGAGCGACTTCTCACCCGTCCGTGTGTTATAGGTGGCAACAAGAATGATCACTCATTTTTATAGCTACCTCGCATGTGTAACGTAAATATTGGTGAGACACTTGAAGAAAGGTGTACATCGAGAAAATTCAGTTTAAATAATTCAGAGACCTAGGGTCATACCGGAAACCACGAATATTTTGAACTCCTCCATACCTTTCTCTGAAGGACCGACTATATACACGAATGATAACTTGCTCCGAACAAGGTGCGCAGTTGTACATCCCATATTCCGATCGTGAACAGAACTTGAGAATAAAATGTATTCCGCTTTACAAAGTACCCTTTCGTATGTTCAATACAGGGATTTACAGAGTGTAGTTGTACATGTAGAGATTTATGGAATAATTTGTACGATCGTGCGCTCTTGAATTTTCGCGTTGTGAAAAATTGTATGGGATAGGTTCGAATTTTCTGCGCAAATGACACAGGGAAACTCATGAATCTTAGATAGATTATTATGCGCGTATATTTAAGTGGCTAAATTCCGTGAGGGTTGCAGGGAGAGGGTGAAGAGTGCCACGACCCGCGTGCTGATTACTGAAGGGTGGGTGCCGTGGGAGTATGAGGCAAATCATCGGCCTCAATACCATCATCGATGTTAACTGAACTATGGGATAAAATGATGAATTTTAGGATCGTCGAGCAACGCAACATATAAGTAAGTCTATTATCGCATATGTATGAGTATGATCACAGTGTTATTTGTATTCACTCTGAAAATAATTTTCACAAAAGGTACTTCACCTTCTAGCTAAGTGTACTTTGCATTTCGAGAACTGCCTTTCAGAAGCCAGCGTTGCGGCTTCACAGCTAAAACATTTGAAAGCTTTCTTTCTTTTTTTTAAACATGGGATAGTTAGTGCCAGTGCTGTCATTACATACTTCTAACGTATCTTGTTAAGATCTAATGACTTTTGGATAATAACTAAACTATGGTGACAGATTCTTTTCTATGTGCAAATTATTTTTATGGTATTTAATACAGTTAGTTCGATAAATTAGTTCTCACTTTTCCTGTATTCCTGTAATACGTAAGTGCGTTGTCCCTCTTCACTGACAATTGCTGCGACAGTTAAACCAAGTTATTGTTAGCATTGATTCTCTTCGAAAGAGATAAAGCGTCTTGAAATTGTGTGCTTTTGAATCTAGGATCGAGTGACACTGATGTGTTTAAAACCTCAGGACATCTAATTGCTAATTAACCCAGTTTAATATATGCTGCCACACTTGAAACTCTTCCTATACTCTTTTTTTTAATTTTTTGGGCTGCGCGCTAGATTTTTTTTTTTTTTTTTGTTCGTAATAAGAGTTGGTGAGACTACTTATAGCTTGTGAGATGCATTAAGAAAGATTCTGTTTTAACAAAAAAGTAAATAGTTGTAATATGTAGTATGGTGCTTGTGCCGACGTTGTATGTGCATATTTCATTCTAAACATAGAGGTTGCAATGGTTCAAAGACTTCGGTATCGGTACGGCATCATTGATTTTCGAGCTCTCAGCATCGATATTTTGTAAATATTGATGATAGTAGTGTGTCGATCCATTTTTTGCGATCTACTGCGAAAGCATAAGTGCCACTGGGAGCTGACAAACGCTTTAACGAAAAATTTGATGCATGTGAAATTTCCTTCAGTGTAATGAAACCTAATGAAACTCACAGCCGTAAAGCAAACTCATATAGAGACACAGAATTTCGTTAATGAAGAATTCCTTACTCTATTCTGGGGTTGAAACCATGAATGGGCATATGAGGCGTGTTAGTGACACAAAAAGCGATGACTGCGAAATGCAAGTTTCTGGGATCGAATCCCAGGCCTGTGCGAAGTTTTGGTTGGCAATATAAGTCACGGCGATGCTGAGGAATGAGCTGTATTTCTCCCGTTGATCGTTTCGCCTGCGAAGACTAACATTAGAAGACGGCTGACGACTGCCTAACAAAAGTAATTTATTCATTTACTCCGAATGGGGGAATATCTAAGGTACTTGGTCGTGTATAAATGCATTACATGGAACAATAGCAAAGAGGTGTGGCAAAATAGGAAAGAGATCCTTTGTTAGGAGTACTTGTCTGAGGGCGCGCGTGGTAGCGCAATGGTTAGCACACTGGACTCACACTCGGGGAGGGCGACGGTTCAAACCCGTGCCCAATCATCATTAGTTAGGTTTTCTGTGATTTCCCTAAATTGCTTAAGGCAAATTCCAGGATGGTTCCTCCAGAAGGTAAATAGAATATGTGCCGTGAATTATTTTACAATAATCAGAGAAAAGAGTTGTAAATAAATGTAGAATTTATCTAAGTACTTCCGGCAACAACCTGTGTTCCCTCTTCAGGAACTTGTATCAGATTTCTGTGTTTTGTAACTGCGGTCAGTGTTTTAATTAGACATCCGGTGGAGGTAGAGGAGGGGGAAAGGAGAAGAAGAGGGAAAGGCAAGGGGGAAATGGAGTAATGATGATTGGGGGAGGGGAAAGGAAAGGGGAGTGGTGGGGGTATCAAGAGTTTAACAAGAGGGATCTTGCTAAAATTATAGAAAGTGCTACATGTATGTAAAATTCTATTTTCTTCTTATTGCAAAATATTTGACGCTATATATTTAATTTTAGTTCGTTTTAGATCTGCAGATCGTCCAGAGTGATTGAAAAATCTCATTTAATTAAAATTTATACAACTGAGATTGAACCTCTCGAAACGAATATGTCGCGTATAGTTTTTCTTTCCTTCAGCCAGAGGGCTGTTCATGCCAAAAACACCGTCTCCTGTTATGTGTAGACCGAAAGAACTGTTGTTTGCCCCATTGACTATTTCTAGTCGCGGAGCTAAGAAAATGAGTTGGCATACGACGCCAGCTATTAAACGGCAGCAAATATTGAACCTTAGGTCATCCGTGACGTCACGAGCGGCCGGCGAATGATGGGCGGCTGTCTGGGCGCATCAGGCACACACGGCCTACGATAGAGGCCGCTTTTAACTCGGGAAGTGGCTGAGGCGAAAAGTGGAAATTGGGCTATGCAAACGTTTAAATGTAAGCATCTCCAGGCACTCCGTATATTAGTAACGACCAGTTAGTAAGAAAGCTCAAACAAAGGAAACCGGTTAAAAACTTGCAGACCTAAATGTGAAGTTGTCAGTTTAAATCATGTCGCTGTTAGCCTAGTTTGTTTCCTGTAATTTGTTTGGGTTCCTATTACTAAATTGCAGGCTGGTTCCATTGGTAAACCAGCGATAATTTCTAACTCATTTTACATGTCGAAATGAGATGATGATGTTTTACAGTCTTCTGAGTTGGTCTTGTGTTTTGCAGGGCAGTTGCCCATCCTGACAGTAGCATTTTCTCAGTGGTTGAGTGTCACTGAATGCATTGGAAAAAATCTTATGGCCGTTGGTTGGACACTGTTGTAAGTTATTCCTTGTGGATGTGTACTGCGATTGTGATTTAAATTAGCGGCTTATATAGGTGTTATATGCAATGATTTACTTCAATTTTGAGCGATTTATTTTAAAAGTAACTAATTTTGGAACCATTGCAGGCTCATCATCAAAAGGAGGTGTTAAAAGTACATTATTCTCTGGACCGTGTGGAACTAGACGCTAGCCGGCCGCGGTGGCCGTGCGGTTCCAGGCGCTCCAGTCCGGAGCCGCGCTGCTGCTACGGTCGCAGGTTCGAATCCTGCCTCGGGCATGGATGTGTGTGATGTCCTTAGGTTAGTTAGGTTTAAGTAGTTCTAAGTTCTAGGGGAGTGATGACCACAGCAGTTGAGTCCCATAGTGCTCAGATCCATTTGAACCATTTTTGAACTAGACGCTAGCGTCGTGGTGATAGTACTGCCTCGTGGTATCCTTGACAATTTAATTCCGATAACGTAAAATTTGTGTAAGCTACTGGAAATGTCCATTATCGGAATTAATTTGTCATGGATACCACGAGCTTACCACCAGCTTACTTACAGTGTACGTTATCGGAATTAAATTTTCAAGGATACCACGAGGCAGGGCAATCCACATTATTCATATCGGCCTGCATGGCTCAAAATCTAGTTAATGGTACAATAAACCGTATCTTATTCCAAAAGCGCCTTATTGCATATAACCAACAAGATCCGCTGTATAAGTTACGTTTGTGCGTTTTTATGCCTAATGTACTGAACGTTGTGTTTGTGAGGCATCAGTTCCGAACACAAGATACAATTTGATAAGCTCCGGCTCGCCTTGCTGTCTCACCTACTAGAACGTTATGGCAAGCGTGGGTTTCTGCATCAATATCACGGGAATGGTGGTACAGTTCCCCAGACAGGTGTGATATTTTCTGTTTGAGATGCTGCTCTGTTTGTAACTTCATCACTACTGAACAGTGTCGAAAACAGAAAAAAGGTACTAGAAAATTAATGAACTTATAAAACGAAAAATACACTAGAAAATTAGCACCACTTTCTCACCGTTTTCGGAGACACCTTGCGGAATGCAAAATGGTTCAAATGGCTCTGAGCACTATGCGACTTAACTTCTGTGGTCATCAGTCGCCTAGAACTTGGAACTGATTAAAACTAACTAACCTAAGGACATCACACACATCCATGCCCGAGGCAGGATTCGAACCTGCGACCGTAGCGGTTGCTCGGCTCCAGACTGTAGCGCCTAGAACCGCACGTCCACTCCGGCCGGCTGCGGAATGCAAGCTGATCGCAAAATTATAGTATCTGTTTTCTGTAGATACTGGAGACAAGTTCGCAACCAGTGCGTAACGTAGTAAAAATGACAAAAAGTAAAGAAATAATGCTTGGAATGCCTTATCGATGATGTTGATGTTGATGTTGATGATATTTGGTTTGTGGGGCGCTCAACTCCTTGGTTATCAGCGCCGTTATAAATTCCCTATCTTTTCACTATCCCGAACGGTGAAGAAGTGATGAGGACAACACAAACACCCAGTCCCCGGGCGGAGGAAATCCCCAAAACCCCTGAATGCGTTGTCGAGGAACACGGACAGATGTATACACTAAGTTCACTGGACAAAGTCTGGCATCCGGTCAATTATTAACAACAATAGACTTAAGTGTGAGGGATATTCCCTGCGTGTAACAGTATTTTCGTTCCATGTTCCTTCTTCTAGTGATATACAGTATAATGGCACATTATAAGCTAAATCAGTCATTTTCGCATTGGTTCTTAAGATGCTGACCCTGATGTAGTTTGAAAGGCCCCCGGAGAGAAGTGGAGGAAATACATCCTGCGGCGCTTTTAAACACAGAATCGGCAAGAACACAGTGTCCTAACGTTCCCGGAAGCGGCTTACCGCTCCCAGCGCATGACTCATGCCAATGCTTTTCCATTGAAACCTAGCCATCTCCAGCTTAAGGCAGGATACGAACCGCAGTAGTTATGCTTCAAGAGTGCTTTTTCCCTACGAGAAAATTGTTGGTAATATCATCCTTTCAGAGCTTTTATGATTTTTGGAGATGTAAATCCGTGAACAAGTCTCAAACTGTTAGCACTATGAAGGCTACATAATGTAGTCATAAATTACGCGAATGTGGTGGTTAGTTTCTGTGTTCGTTATCGTTAATATTTTCTGTAGAAAGGAGCATTATATCCAAACCAATAGTAAAGTAAGGTGAATTCTAGATGTTGAATAATTAAAGTATTTAAGATACGAGAATTTTACGCAAGTACGCTGGTTTGACTGATGTGAACTGGGTGCTGTTTAACAAACAGTTGCAGATATTTTAGTTCTTCGCTTATTCTAGAGAGATGTAGAATAATTGTGCAGTGCGCGTTTTAAGAGAATAACGACTGCGGAATAAAATCTCTACCGTTTCTTTCGGTCGGATGAACGCTGTGTCTGGATCTTGTGGAGGAACGTTACGTCGTGGTCTATTGCTCCTTGTCCATTTGACAAGTAATCGTCCGAGCGGGCAAACATCTTGGGCAGAAAGCCAGGCCGTCTGAAATAGCACAGCCTGCCGAGATTACGTTATTTCGCCTTTCAGACACCAGTGTTGCGATTGTGGTGTGAAGGGACTACGCGACAGTAATGAGACAAACACAGAAAATGGACTGCAACTCCTAATGCACCTCTAGGGGACTGATGACCATAGATGTTAAGTCCCATAGCGCTCAGAGCCATTTTTTCCTAATGCACCGCTATCTAAATGTCTGTGGTTTCTGCTGTGGAAAGAGGAACGATGTGGCCTTGGCATTAACGTTTAACAACGTAGGCAAATTTCGGGTTTTTGGTATCAACTTTTCAAGAAGATAGCGTGGCGTAGTTCACCAACGTCGCAAAAGTATTGCTTAACTGTAGATTGTTCGAGCTGTGTTGTCTTCCTTGTAATAACCTCAAATCTCTCAGAACGTGTATTAATTGATAACAGAAGACCTAAGAACTGGATAAACTGCACGTCTGGAGTGAGAGAGATTGAGGGACGGGCCTTGCTGCGTTGTAACGCTGAGACAGCATTATTCTGCTGCACGTTTAATCACTATACTGTGTTTGTTCGCACACCCAGTTCGAGGTAACTTGTAATATGGCTATGGACCGGGAGATATCAGTTACTTAATGGACCAGTGAGTGAAAAGTGCTGTAGAGAAATATAGTGGCAGAAGATATAAGTTTGCTCTTTGGTTCTGGGTTACGCCTTTCCAATTCTGAGACTACTTGGTATGCATAGAAGACGGTATCGCGTGTGTTAAAACTTAAAATAAAGTACCTTCACTTTCAGAGAAAGCGGTAATCCCACATTAGTTTTCATAGGTAAACTCTGTAAGTGGTGGTTTTCCTTAGCCTTTCTGTGGTTTTGCTTGAGCTGTGTAATATCTGGAAGTGTATATTTTACATTGCAACCGTGAGTACTGCTCAGGCGTAACCTACAAGGGAAGCACCCAAGCTGGAACGGATAATACTGAATAAAGGTTATTTTGAAATACGAAGATGTGTTCTACCATCCACGAGGGCCATTTATCTGCAGAACACTCCGTTTCTGTACAATCAGTGTTTGAAAGTGAACTGTAAAAATTACAGATGAACAAGTGGCTGAAGAAACAGTACAATGTAAAAGATTGTTACATATTTTGTAGATAGTAAAAACTGTAAATGCCACACGTCTTGTCGATCTTGTACGCTTGCAACCTGACAACTGCACGTCCCGCGCGTCATTGATATTTCAGCATCCGTCTTCACTCCGTTATCTACGAGGGACGTTCAGTAAGTAAGGTAACACTTTTTTTTTCACCGCCAATTTTGGTTGACAATGTGCGGAATTTGCTGGGGGACAACGTGGAATATTCCCGCTTCGGTGCCCTGTAGTTTGATGAAGTTCCGATAGATTGCTGCACTTTACGTAGCCGGTCGCACACACCTGTGACTTTTGCAATGGTGAAGCGCGCAGACACTCATTCGAGGTGTTAGACGGATTGCAGTCAGAGACATCGCTGCACAACTAGAAGTCTCCGTTGATAGTGCTGAGACAAACGCCTTTCAGTCGGGGTACTCAAAGGTGTGTGCCCGCCGGGTTCCTCGCTGCCTAACAGAAGACCATCGAGAACGACGAAGGACCATCTGTTTGGCCCAACGAAGGATGAACTCCGTGGGAAGCAGTACGTGGATGATAGGGAGGCTAGGGGTGATGCAGCAAGACGTTGGCTCCGACGTCGATCAGTAGAGTGGTACAACGAGGTCATACAGGCCCTCCCAATAAGGT
Organism: Schistocerca serialis cubense; assembly: GCF_023864345.2. Taxonomy (NCBI): domain Eukaryota; kingdom Metazoa; phylum Arthropoda; class Insecta; order Orthoptera; family Acrididae; genus Schistocerca; species Schistocerca serialis. The sequence goes on from NC_064643.1 coordinate 483,894,175, forward strand.
AGCATAAGGACGTCACATTGAACGTAAATTATGTTGAAAAATGGGGTTTTGCAGCCAAAAGAGTGGGTAATAATATGGTGTATTAGAATCGTGAATAAAACCAACCTGCCCTGTTCCATGGCTTAGTGAACGCCCCTTCGTACAACTGACGTTCTGCACCGAAATACAGATCTATGTTAACATACTGCAAGGGATAGACCTGGTTAAAATTTTGATATTCTTTGTTGCGTCATATGATACCATCACTGTGGAATTTGATATTGGAATACTGCAGTGCGGATGTACTGAAAATATTCTAACTGTCCGTTTGTTGCTCTTACCAAGTTTGCATACTATTACTTCCTGCTATGTTTTAACCAGTTTATATGTTTACTCTTCGATGGCAAAAAAGAGACGAACGTACGACAGCAAGCAACTTTTAGTTTGGAAATAACTGTATGACTTTTGTCAGTATTGCAATTGCTGACACGGAGTATTACACGCAAGTATTTAACTTTCTGCAAAGTAGTACCTCATTACTCGCCAGTGTAGCCGAGAGTGCTAACGCACTGCTTCCTGAATTTGGATAGGCGCGCCGGCCCGGCGGATTAACGACGACGGCCAGTATGCCAGCAAGCCTGAATGTGGTTTTTAGGCGCTTTTCCACATCCTGCTAGGTGAATGCCGGACTGGTTCCCACGTATCGCCTCAGTTACACAAGTCGCAGACATTTGAAAACGTTCGCACTATTTCACAGCTTACACTAGACTCAGACAGCTGGGGTACACTGATTCCGTCCTGGGGGAGTGGGGGGGAGTTTGGGGTGGCTACAGGAATGTCATCTGGCCACCCTCTGACACTGCCAAATCCATAGTAACAAGGCCGACCCCGCGTCAGAGCTGCACAGAAGCCCAAAGGAAATGAGTATGAAAGTAGTACCTCGCTTATGACTTGGGTATATGATGGCCGTAACTGTTTAGTTCATTGTACTATCTCCAACGATTGTTGCTTCTGTAGGTTTTAGGTCGTTAATCTTCAGACATCGAGTATAAACAATAAGAGAGTGTTACAGATAAATGTACTTGTTTGGTGGTAAAACCGATACATATCCTTATTTAAAAACAATTTTTATTCAGTTTTAGCTATTCGTGTTGGGTACTTTCCCTGCTAGTGTTCGTGTCATCATAGATATGAAAGCAAAAAAGTTTCACGATGGTGAGTGCAAACAGTAGTGTACTGCATTGCCCACACATGACGAACGCATCGCAGCATCTTCTGTATTACTAAACGTCATAACCGGGGCGCGGTTCAAGTTGCAGGTTGCCTATTTGACGTCTTCTAGGGTAAAGGGGAAATTGATTTTCAATATTTCGTACAGTTATTTACCGAATTTAAAAATTTAAAATTTATCATGACGTACCCATTAAGAGCTATAATCTCATGTTGAATATTGAACATAATAAGTCAAGTATTACAATTCCAGTTTGGCTCCTGTATAATGCAACCGATTTAGGTTTTCAAACTTTTTAACATGAACGAAGAAATGGTGGCTTAATTTATTTATTGTTACAGATACAACCCACGCCTATGCGATCAGTCATCAAAAGTATTTTTCGACAGATATTTGAAAGATGTTTGCTAGCTAGAACTGGTTGTGGATATAAGCACACTAAATTTCAAAAATTCCAATGCCCAGCCTTGGCCAAAAATCGCACAGTTACTCCTAATTGTTTGTCGACTGGCTGGCTGGCTCTGAGCACTATGGGACTTAACATCTATGGTCATCAGTCCCCTAGAACTTAGAACTACTTAAACCTAACTAACCTAAGGACAGCACACAACACCCAGCCATCACGAGGCAGAGAAAATCCCTGACCCCGCCGGGAATCGAACCCGGGAACCCGGGCGTGGGAAGCGAGAACGCTACCGCACGACCACGAGATGCGGGCTTGTCGACTGGTTTTGCCTGTCTGCTGTGTTTCGTTTCTCTATTCTTTCTCTTATTAACGTTAGTAAATCACTGTTATCCATTGTAGACGTATTATAAAACTACAACTGTAGAAAATGAATGGCTACGAAGTATTTCGCGACTTATTTCTTGAATAAAAATCTCTCGGTGTACATGCCGCGCCAATATAGGATAAAACTCCAAGTATTCGACCATTACCTCCATGGTCGTCGTCAGGGCTAAAACTGACTGTCGTAAACTAGCGAGGCTCCCACTTTTAAATTGTAGAAAATGAATGTAATTTATTATGGGTTAGCTGGAATTAGTTGCTTTTATAGGCGTCTAATTTTTCTACGATGATGTTTCAAGATGCTTAGTACTCAATTTTCAGCGTGTTACATTTATTCGTGTGTTATGAACACCGTTTCTTTACTAACGCGTTGCAGAAATTTGCAGTGGAATTTTTTAAGACAGCTATTGTTAAACGTCGTAAATAAAGAAACAGCGTCGCGACACGTAAATAAATTAATCTCAGAAGATAGGGTAAATATGAATGAACTCTCAAACACGCGTGTTTCGAGGCATATTTTGTTGGTGTGGCGTGTCGGGAAAGAGGTGCCGTTACCCGCTAAACATTAACTTCACAGACGCTGTAGTCCTGAGTAGGAGCGCTGCTGTCGCGTCTCGTGACGAACCGCCCCGCGGGCCTGCAGGCCCCCAAAGGTTGTCTATCCCTGCTCCAAAGCCTAGAGGATAGACACGCGTTGACACCAGTAAACCCAGCACAATTTGTCGCAGAGTGCGCGACGTCAGCTGCTGCTGGTGACGCCTCGGCGGCTGGTGAGGTTTTTAATGGTAGGGTGGCGGCTGGCTGCGGCCACAGGAGAGAGCTAGCGCCGCTATCCTTGAGCCAGTTGCCTGTTGCGGCAACAGCCGGAGGCGGGCGCGAGCCGCCGCGCCGCGCAGCCGCCGGGGAAGCGACCCGCTGCGTCTAAACGGCCGGGAGAGTCACTGAACTGACGGGTAGCCAGCCGCCTTACCGCTGCACGTTCTCCAGCGAGCCCTTTTGAGAAACAGTCGAGCCTTTGTCCAGAGCTGGCTGGAGCAATCGGTGCTGAGAGGTTTGGTCAGTGGTAGAAAAGACCACGTCGAATACCTCTCCAGCTGTTATGTTAGGTTGTCAGTCTACAGATCAACGTCTTATGAACTTGGCCCTCACCGGCTTTCTGCATCCTCTGCATACGTTCTCCGCAATTCACCGTACGGTGGATGGCACTGGCTACTTTGAACCACTACTATTCATACTTGTCTGATTTGATGGTCATATATACGAGAATGAGCTTTCGGCTGTAAATGTGGTAGTTACAGCAGACTACATGTGACGTGCATCAATAATATTTTGTGTCCCAGAACACACTACCACAGTTATGTTAAAGACTTTGTCAGGTTCCCCCCCCCCCCCCCCCCCGCCCCCCTCACGTAAGGAGACAGGTGCGGTTCATGGACTAGTGTTTTTCGAATTCTTCTTTAACACGTGAAGCCTTACAACTGGCAATGTGAAGGAGAAAAGACAAAATCAGGCCAAAATGAACTTCTAGTTGTCAAGTCAATGTTTATAAGATCCGGCATGCCTAACGTGTCAGTTGTTCAAAAAATGGCTCTGAGCACTATGGGACTTAGCTTCTGAGGTCATCAGTCCCCTAGAACTTAGAACTACTTCAACCTAACTAACCTAAGGACATCACACACATCCATGCCCGAGGCAGGATTCGAACCTGCGACCGTAGCGGTCGCGCGGTTCCAGACTGTAGCGCCTAGAACCGCTCGGCCACCCCGGCCGGCATGTCAGTTGTATTTTTCAACAATATTGGCTAAAACTTCTCGGAATTTTTCCACATTTTCCACAATTTTTTCATACTTTCTATATTTTTTCCATGTCTGTGTGAAAAGTGCTTACCTTTCCAGGTTTCCTTAGCACTGTTTCGGATTCCCCCGCCCAACCGAGAGAATCTGCAAATGTGTCTGCAATATCACTTGTTCCATTTTTTTCCCAACGGTCAACCCAGAAAAAAAACTCCCATCAACATGCAGTGATAACTGTCAAAGCCAACCGTTAGTGCAGTGCAGATCTTCTAAGGCAATACGGTGCACTTCTCAAAAACACTTGAAAGATCGAATTTCAGGATTTCCGAGCGCTTTTAAGAACTGTATAAAAATTTCGAAGAATCAGTAGAGTTGCAGGCAGTTATTTAACTTTTATTTGAATTCTGTATTACCGAATTGAACACTTAATATCCAAGTACTGAATAATAATTTTATAAAATGCGAGTATTCGTAATAAATTCTGTACGAAAAGCTGGCTAGGTGCGAGTAGGCCTCGCGCTCTGAGGGCCCGTACAAACTTAACTACGTGTACAGACATTTCATCAGTTCCGGTAATCGAGAATCTCGCCGATTTTTTCCTGTTGTTGACATCGATACTGGCAAGATACCGGTCCCAGGGGCTCCAAGGCTTTCGAGAATGTTTTAATTTGAAGTTGAAATCGTATAGCAAATGACAAAAGATACTTTTTTCGCTTAATGTAATAACAAATTAACAATTTTCGATTTTTTCTTTAGTTATACTGTAAAACGAGGCTTCTTGCCAAATTTCATAATTCTAGGTCAACGGGAAATGCCCTGTAGGTTTTTATGTGTTAGTTTGGGAGTATCGAAATATGTGACATAAACGGTCGTATCTTTCGATTGCACTGACATAGAAACTTCAGTTTCGTACACCGCCAAGAGACTGTGGTCCTCAGTATGTGACCTGAATTTCAACTTGATACAGGCTCCTGCAAAAAAGGGTTTCTAACGGACAGACAGATGAACAACAAACTCATCCTATAAATAAAATGCTTATTTAATTTCTAAATACAAGCATAATATTAGAAACAATGTTCCAGAAATTGTTTTCACCTAACAATAAGACATTTCGCAAAGTGGGACCAAATTTTCGTTTATTACCAGCATTTTCGTACGACCAGTAATTAAAAATAATTTTTTTTTAAATTATTATTCGGCGCTTGTTAATCCACATTTCAACTTGATAATAGAAATAGAATTCAAATAAAAGTAATAAATGGTTGGATGCAACGAGAACTGAACTTGTTACCTTGAAATTCTATGCGTGTGAAGAATGTCCAGAAGAGGCGGTCCGTAAGGTCCCCGTGTGACGCTGCCCCTCTAACCCTTATTTGTTTTTTGACCTTCCAATATGATTAGCGCTAAAGACATGGGCTCCATTGGTCAGTTATTGACAGCTTCCTGGGAAAGTAACGGAATTTCTAAAGAACAGCCTATTATTGCCAATAAATAGGCAGAAAGACTGCAGACAAATCACAATAAGCAGTAATATACTTTGAATATCTGGGAGTATGTGTAAGGAGCGATTCAAAAACGACTACATAATACAAATCGAGATTCAGTCGAAGGATCTTCAGAAAGCGTAGCCGATCCACTTAGGAGGTTGTCTAACGAAACACTCGTCCGACCAGTACTTTATTACTTTTCAGTATGGAGTCCGTACCAGATAGGACTGAGTCACGAAGTGGAGAAGATCCAAAGAAAAGCAGTGTGATTCGTCACAGGTTCATTTACTAAGAGCGTAAGCATCATGGAGATACTGGGCCAGCTCCATTGGCAGACACTACAAGAGAGACGTTGTGCATCGGTTTGCTGTTAAAATTCCAAGACCGTAGGTTCCTAGAACAGTCATACAATGTACTGCTTTTAGATTAGATTAGATTTACTTTCATTCCAATTGATCCGTAGTGAGGAGGTCCTCCAGGATGTGGAACATGTCAGAAAAACAACAATACATGACAAATATTTAAACTAAAACAAATAAGCTAATGTACCATTCCACAGGTCCCAAGTGGAATGATCGTCATTTTTAATGAACACTAAGAGTCATTTTACAAATACTATTGCACTGAATTTAAAATAAAAAAGTTTTATATTTATTTATAAGGTAAGAAACATGTAATACAACTACTGTAATACTTATTTACAATGAACACATTACTGCACTGAAATGGTGCAGAAGTTAGATTATACTTACTTACACACACACACACACACACACACACACACACACACACACACACACACACACACACACAAATTTTCAGTGAACACATTACTGCACTGAAATTGTGCAGAAGTTATGTTGTACTTATATACAAATCAGTTGGTTTTCCTCAGAAATTCATCAATGGAGTAGAAGGAGTTGGCCACCAATAAATCCTTTAGGCTTCTCTTAAACTGAATTTCATTGGTTGTTAAGCTTTTTATGGCTGCTGGCAAGTTATTGAAAATGTGTGTTCCTGAATAATGCACACCTTTTTGTACAAGACTAAGTGACTTTAAATCCTTGTGAAGATTATTCTTATTTCTAGTATTGATTCCATGAATTGAGCTGTTGGTTTGAAAAAGTGATATATTTTTAATGACAAATTTCATTAAGGAATAAATATATTGGGAAGCTGTAGTTAGTATCCCTAGTTCCCTAAACAGGCTTCTGCAGGATGTTCTTGAGTTCACACCACATATAATTCTTACTGCACGTTTTTGTGCCCGGAAAACTTTAGCTTGGCTTGATGAATTACCCCAGAAAATAATCCCATATGACATTATGGAATGAAAGTAAGCATAGTATGCCAGCTTTTTCATTTTTATATCCCCTATGTCTGACAAAATTCGCATTGCAAACAGAGATTTGTTAAGACGCTTCAGCAGTTCTGTGGTGTGCTCCTCCCAGTTGAATTTATTATCAAGCTGTAATCCCAAGAATTTAACACCGTCCACTTCTTCTATCTTCTTGTCATCATATGTTAGACATATACTCTTGGGACACCCCTTACAAGTTCTGAACTGCATGTAGTGTGTTTTTTCAAAGTTTAGTGACAAAGAATTGGCTAGGAACCAGTGATTAATGTCTACAAATATTTTATTGGCTGATCTTTCTAAGACTACACTTGATTTGCTATTTATTGCAATGTTTGTATCATCAGCAAACAAAACAAACTTGGCATCTGGTAATGTTACTGATGAAAGGTCATTGATATACACAAGAAAAAGTAAGGGCCCCAAAATGGAACCTTGTGGGACCCCACATGTAATTAGTTCCCAGTTGGATGATGCCTGATAGCTTGATACATGTCTCTTTCCTAATAACACCCTTTGTTTCCTGCCAGAGATATAAGATTTGAACCATTTTGCAGCATTTCCTGTTACACTATAATATTCTAGTTTACTTAAAAGGATATTGTGATTTACACAGTCAAATGCCTTTGACAGATCACAAAATATACCAGTTGCCTGCAATTTTTTGTCTAATGAATTAAGTACATTTTCACTGTAAGTGTAGATAGCCTTCTCAATATCAGAACCTTTTAGAAATCCAAACTGTGACTTTGACAGTATGTTATTTGAGATAAGATGGTTATAAAGACGACTGTACATTACTTTTTCGAAAATTTTTGAGAATGCTGGCAACAGTGAAATCGGACGGAAATTTGATGCTATTTCTTTATCTCCCTTCTTAAACAGTGGCTTAACTTCAGCATATTTCAGCCATTCGGGAAATATTCCACTGATAAACGACTGGTTACACAGATAGCTTAATATGTTACTTAGCTCAGAATCACATTCTTTAATTAACTTTGTTGATATTTCATCATACCCACTAGATGTTTTTGATTTTAAAGATTTTATGATGGACATTATTTCTGTTGGGGTAGTGAGGGTCAAATTCATATTATGGAAGTTACTTGAAATGTCTGGTCTAAGGTAATCCATAGCAGCATCTACCGAACCTGACAACCCCATCTTTTCAGTAACAGTTATAAAATGTTTGTTAAAAAGTTCTGCAACACTATACACATCTGTCACCAATGCATCATTTACTCTTAATGCTATTTGTTCCTCTTCATGTCTGGTTCTACCGGTCTCCTCCTTCACTATATCCCATATTGTCTTTATTTTGTTATCTGATATGACTATCTTTTCCTTGTAATATATTTGCTTTGACATCCGTATTACAGTCTTTAATATTTTGCAGTATTTCTTATAATGTGCTATAGCATCAACATTGGAAATGTTTCGGATTGACAGATACAGTTTTCTTTTTGTTTTACAAGATACCCCTATTCCTCGAGTAATCCATGGCTTCTTTGTAGACTTTGCTCTAACCTTGGTAAGTTTTGGGGGAAAGCAGTGTTCAAATAAGGTAAGCACTTTATTAGCAAAAATGTTATATTTTTCATTCATGCCATGAGCACTGTAAACATCAGTCCAGTGAATGTCTCTGAGGAGTGTCCTAAAATAATCAATTTTTGGCTTACTGATTACCCTCTTGAGCTCAGATTTAACAGATTTTATATCCTGTTCAGTATTAACATTTAACAGAAGGAACTGCATGTCGTGGTCTGAGAGGCCATTGACTATTGGTTTTGTAATATAATTTTGTTCATTTGACTTTTCTATAAAGATATTATCAATGGCTGTTTGTGAGCAAGTGGTTATCCTAGTGGGGAACTTTACTGTGGGAATTAAGTTGAATGATAGTGTTACTAACTCAAATAGGTTCTTATTGGGAGAGTCTTTAAGGAAATCTACATTGAAATCACCAGCAACCACTATTTCTTTGTTTTTGGTTGTTAAATGGGCCAGTACAGCTTCAAGGTGGTTTACAAACAGATTAAAGTTACCTGCAGGTGCTCGATATACACTTAATATTATGAAAGATTTTTTGTGAAAATCTAATTCTGTTGCACATGCTTCCATATGCTGTTCTAGGCAAAATTTATGAATGTCTATGTTCTTAAATTTATGACAGTTCCTGATGAATGTGGCAACTCCTCCTTTCTCCATTTCTGATCTACAATAGTGAGATGCTAACCTAAACCCTGTAACACTTAAAAGTTCTATACCAGTGGTCACATGATGTTCAGAGAGGCAGATTATGTCAGCTGGGTTTGAAGACTCTAATTCATCTATGCAGATAGTTAATTCATTAATTTTATTTCTCAGTCCTCGAATATTTTGATGCAATAAAGATAGCTGACATTTCACATTGACTGACTTAAAATTGGATGGAGTTAAAATATCTGCTGACAGTTGAAAATTCTTAACCAATGGCTGTTTATGTTGATGTAATAAGCTGGAATTATGTTTTTTGATTTCTTTCTCAAACTGAAGGTTTGTCTCAGTTCTAACCTCTCTTAAAATTTGTTTTCTTTCTGTCCTCCCTACCCTAAAAAAGGGTCTTTTCTGAATCCTATAACCACTGGTATTTTACCACTCATGACAGTGCCTCCCCCCTTTAACTTTCCTGCTATTTCCCCAGCCAATTTACCCTTCCCCTTCCTGTTGAGGTGAAGGCCATGCCTAGTATAATCCCACCTACTGACAGAATCAACATGAACCACACCAATGTGTGACCCCGCACCCGACATGAGCAGCCGTTCCAGCTCCAAATTAACTCTCTTGACAGAAGAGTTCAAATGAGGTCGGTCATGGCGCCCAAGAACAGATACAAACTCAACACTGGTATGCCTCGTTGCTGATGCAATCTTCGCCAGGTCACACTCTATGCTGTACCCAGGATCTCTGTCAATACTGTTACCTGCCCCACCCACTATAACCACGGTGTCTTCCTTAGTGAAATCTTTGCAAAGTGATCCTAAATCCTCTGTCACCTGCTCCAGACCAGCACTAGGTTTAAAAAAATTGGTGACCTGGTATTCTGATCCTAGTTCATCCTGCAAGAGTTGGCCAACACCTCTTCCATGGGAACTACCTAACAACAACACTTTCTTTCTCTTTACTGATTTCCCTACATTCTTACTTTTCAATTTGCTGCTGAAAGTTTGTTGTGCCCTGTCTACACCTGTAACTGCTTGAGGCTCACCAGCTTCTAACTGAAGCAACAGGTCAAATCTATTTTCCACATTCACCATAAAGCTGTCAGACAAAGTTCTAGGCCTGTTCCTCCTGTTGCCTGTTGCCACTTCCCACCTCTCTTTACCCTTCTCCCTCCTTAACCTGTCAAGATCTCCCCTGGCCTTGTCTAACTCAGCCTGAAGGGCAGCAATTTTCCCCTCCTGTTCCAGTATCTTCCTATCTCTACTACAAATCCTACAAAACCACTGATGAGTCTCATTTACTTCCCCTATTCCCACGCCACTACAGTCACCCACATGGAAAAAACTACAGCACCCATCACACCAAAGCCCCGACCTAACAATTCTACGGCAAGTCAAGCACTTTTCACTCATGATAAACGTAATAATTTATTAAGAATAAGTCAGTTAAATTACAGATAAACACGAAAATATGGTTACACAAATTTGGCCTATACGCAACTGTGTGTAAACAAAAACAAAAGTGCAAAGTTTCTGAAACAACAAGTTAAACTTTACGCTACTTTCCGGAAATGCTAGTTAAATAATGAAGAGGTACGCTAAGTTAAATTGCTGGAGAGAGCAAGGAACAACTAAACGAAATTCTATAGATTTGCTGCAGCAGAACGTAAACAGAAAATACGACTGTACGGTCTTTTCGCGTTTTCTGCTATATTACGTAATGCGAAATGAAACCTTTAATGGTACACTTAAACGGCACACTAATACACTTATTTACCACGTAATCAGTACTAATCTATGTGTTTTATAATCTAAAATAACTTATCTTTACGAGAACACCAAACCTCGCGCTAGTCGCTTGGCTGCAGGGCTGCTTCGCCCTACATATCCATCGCGATATCATCATGAAGGTTAAACTAGAGAGATTCGAGCTCACACGGAAGCTTACCAAAATCGTTCTTCTCGCGAATCTTCCGGAACAGGAAAGGAGGGAAATGACAGTGGTACACGAAGTACCTTCCGCCATACGTTATAAGGTAGCTCGTGGAGTGTAGATGTAGCGTGTAGCAGATACGTGTTACTTAATTTATGGTTGGATACCTTGGGAGACGATGTTCTGTACCGTTTCAATGTGTCCTTCTAACATATATTCATGCCTGTTGAGCGTTGTAGCTTGTTTACCTAAAGATGTCTGTTCTGCAGACTTAGTCGTAATAATTCACTCTAGCTAATTGCGAATATAAGAAGTGTAATTGTAAAGTGTACGTCCTTCTCGGCCAAATTTCAATAAAATACGAGGCAGATCGGAAACTAACGCACAGTAATATTATTACCAAAAAATTTCATAGGTAACAAAACAAAACAAAAATTAGCAAATGAACTTGCATCTTTTATCAACTTTTCAACACATCTCTGCAATTGTGGTACCAGTTTGAATATAACTTGTTCGTAGAAGCCCATTCGGTTGGAGTACAGCCATCTGGAGACTGTTGACTTCGCTTCCGCATCTGTCGCAAAGCGTTGGCCGACCAGGAATTTCTTCATGGGAGGGACCAAACAGATGAAAGTCCAACGGTACAATGTCCGAACGGTATGGTGGATACCGGAGCACTTCCCACTCAAATTTGGTGTTTTTTCATGAAAGGAGCAGCAACATGGGGTGAGTGATTTGTCATGAAGAAGTTTGACACCGTCAGCATTAACATTAATGGCGTCTTTCATAGAGGGCACGACGCAACTTACCCAAAGTTTTAATTTAGGCAGCATTCACAGTCCCGTGTTAAGCAAAGTTCACCAATAACATACCATGCAATCCTAGAACACCGTCACGAGCACTTTTCTCGCAGAGGGAGTCACTTTGACTTTTTTTCGTTCTGGGAACCACCATGTTTCCACTCCATAGACGTCAGCTTTGTTTCGGGCATGTAGTGGTACGCCCAGGACTCATCACGAGTGACGATACCTTTCAGAAAGCCATGCTATTCTGCAGCGTCATTCGCTGACCCTTGTTGTTGTTTGTCAGGTTCTTAGGCACCCAGCGAGCACTAATTTTACGAAATTTTAACCTGTCGTGTACAGTGCGAAATGTTGAACTGCCGCGATGATGTTCGCAGTCGCATACGCCGGTCGTTCAAAATTGCTGCCACAATGGCCCCAACATTGTGCGGGGCTGAAGCTGTTACCGCTGACCGGACTAAGGTTCACACGGCCTTCTTGGAAGAATGTACTCCACCTAGAGACATTACTACGATCCATACACGCCACGCATGTCCCTTTGAATTTCACTCGGTTTATGCCCTTTGGCCCACAAATAACGAACTACACTTCGCTGCTCTTCACAAGTCGACGACAGTACCATGCTCGCCATGTTTGTTTCGTAGTTCAGGCTTATCTCGCTAGAGCTACACATGAAAACCAAGTACCCTCTGTAGCGCAAATTTCAAGCTATATCGCAGTGAAATTTCAGAATTCCAGCTGCAATACAGGGGGAGAAAAAAATTATTGTGCATTAGTTTCCGAATCTCCCTCGTAAATAAGTGAAATAAAAGATCTACATCTCTCTAAAATTGAAAATTAGCGCCACAGAATGTTTTTGGTTGCTCTTTTGGCGAACACGAGTTATTTATTTTTCAATAAATGAGTTGCTGATTTCCGTCTGTAGAAAATTATCCTGGATTATACGTTTTGTGGATAACGTAAATCGTTCCAGGCGGTTGTTGGACAGTTGCTTTGAAAAGACTACGGCTTCCATGTCTAACAATGAATATTCTGGTATAGTTGTTCGTTTCCCACTGTGGTTACTGGCTGTAGACATGCGGGGGGAAAGAAAGAAATCAGGGATATGACAGGAACAATCATTCAAAGCAAAAAATTCCAGTAAATGTGGGCTCAAAATACATACCTTAAGATCTATGAGCACATCTCATCTTCGCTAGTACGAAACACATCTCTTCTACTAGGTGCCCATGTCTCTTAAGGAATGCATTTTAGAGCCCTGAATACCGATCATTCCTCTTGACGAAACAATGACACACACACACACACACACACACACACGCACACGCACACACACACACACACACACACACACACACACTGGATGTAAAAGTATGTACCATTAAAATTAACCCTAATACTGACCAAAGATAATTTCACTCGTGGCAGTAACCTTGAAATTCTTAGCAGCATTGTGATAGAACCTCATTGAAGGAGAGAAAAAGAGGCCAACAGACTCATAATAATCACGGTTTCAGCTTAAGGGTATTTCCCATTTACTTACTCTAATAATCGCTGCCGGAATATGAGCTTATTGTTTTTCTCCTTAAGGAAATAGAAGCGTATTTACAACTACTGAACGAATTTCATATTTCCAACTTTGAGGAAATACGGTAATTAAGCTTTCTTGGAGAGTAATATTAGATATAGGTTTCCGTTATCGCCGGCCGGTCTGGCCGAGCGGTTCTAGGCGCTTCAGTCTGGAACCGCGCGACCGCTGCGGTCGCAGGTTCGAATCCTGCCTCGGGCATGGATGTGTGTGATGTCCTTAGGTTAGTTAGGTTTAAGTAGTTCTAAGTTCCAGGGGACTGATGACCTCAGACGCAAAGTCCCATAGCGCTCAGAGCCATTTGAACCATTTGAATTTTGTTCATTGAAAATTCGTTCTAATTATCGTTGTCACTGACGTGTGAGAGCCCATAACTCTGCACAGAATCTAGCGTATTTGGAGGGCATACTTCATTTCCTTTGCGCTGCTGTGGGTCTGCTATTGAATACGTCAATGCGATTACCTCTTGCATAACGTTGTATCTCCTGTCTGTAAGATGATGCATAGATACGTAATAACCGGCTTCTTCTTTCTGGTTCGTTAAAACGTAAGTCTTCTCTGCAGTAACTTCATGGCCGCTGACACATATAACATCATACCAGCATAAAAAGCCTTTGTTTTTCGGTCATATCCTTGACTAGAACTGCGTGACTCGGCAAAGGGAAAGGAAATGTCCGACCGCACCAAGCGTTATTTGCTAGCTCGTTTGAGGAATCTGTAACAGTTTCACAATAATGGGGTCACAGTGCTAGTTCCATTATGAGTTTTTCAACGGACCTCTGAGGCGGATTTAAGGTAAAACCCGAGTTTTTATTAAGGTACGTAAACCGTGGAAGCAACTTCGACGCATGTAGAACAGTTGACATGTTGGCGACGATGAAATTCTGACTCTACGTATTGCTACAAGACTGACTGTAGCCAACGTCGAGTACCTGCTGTTCCTCAAGCAGCGGCTTCTGCTGCAAGTTCCATGTAATGATACAACTATGGACCCAAAAATCAAGTGGCCTAGCATGGATGGAGCAGACATTAATTTTTTCATTCGTCTACGTATTGTCTTGGTACATAGGCACAATTTCAGGACTTTTGGACGCATGAATATACAAAACCTGCATAATAAACAGCGATCATATTTAAAAAAAAAAAAAAAAAACACTGCAATATATTTCCTGCCCATTCTGTTTCCAATCTGAACGTGCGCATCCTACCTGATAATCTTGTCGTCGACGGGACGTTATATCATATTCTTCCTTCCCTCTTCAAAAATAAAATTGTCAAACGAGTACATTATGTTAGCTCACGAAGTCAGTTTCGAATTTTGAAAGGAACTGATGCATAATTATGTAATATCATGTGCTCATTCTTCAAAATTAGTGATACTGTAGAACACAGCTTACTGACTCCTCTCTGTTCTTTCAGTCTAATTGTATAAGGAAGTGCTCGCTCTCTCTGTCTTCTCTTCTTTTCCTTCCCTTTCTTCCTTTGATGTACGGTAGAAAACAATATTATTAGAACAGTTTGTTTTAATTAGATGCCAGTTTTCTCCTAGCTGCAACTGTTAACAAGATTTCATAACGAGAGCAGCGCGTTTGTGCCATGTTGGTTTGGTTTCAGCGTGCAAAGTTCAAACTGGCATAGGTGTCTGCGTGTAATTCTCAGGTTTTGTATGCGGAGATTAATTCAGAAGTACTGTAACTTACAATGGTCCAGTCCATCGGTCGAATTCCTAAATGACAATACGATATTCGTCTGTAGACCTTCTGAGGCCATCCGTAACATGCTGGTAGAAGCTGCACCGGGGACTTTCATAAACCAGACTGTGTTCGCACTTGAGATTTTCGCTTTAAGAAATATACGACCTACGTACTTTAAATTTCGACAGGGAAGATGTTTTTTATGCCAATAACTCGTACGAAGAGGGGAGGAAGTAGAGGATCTAGCTCTTGTGAAACGTTAACTTCATCCGGTGTATCAAATGCACAAATAACCGTCGGGTAACGTCCTCGGCATCCACCGATAGTTAGACAGGTGGCTCGAAAATGGAAGGGGTGTTCACTTGTCGAAATATCAGCGGTGATATAAGTCATGTTAGGCTTTCGCTGACTGTTGTTCAGGTGTTCACAGTTGCCGACAAGTAGTTTTAGCTGTTCTTTACTCAGCGATGACCCAAATCAGATCGGCTGAAACATTTCGCTGCCACGGCTCCACACATGGCCTCTGCTGAACGCTGCTTAGGGAAATCGTGACGGCGAAAGACGGAGACACACAGTCACTGGAGCCCCACATGTCCTTGTTTGTACCATTCATTTGGTGTTTGGGACCATCGTATCTCCAAGGCTATTATGAAGTACCGAGTGCCACACCATTACTCAACGTAGACAAGGGCACTCCCGTTTCGACTACGATTTCTCTTGAGTCATTTTGCCTCCCGGTCCGTTATTATCTCCAGCGGACTGTCATTCTTCTGAAACTATTGCTTATCGATGTTTGCCTTCTGGTTTCAACGACGTGGTGTGATTTCCTTTGCTAGAGTGCACTCGCTGTCCACGTTTAATTGTAACGTAAACAAATCATTTTAGACAGGTGTATAATTTATTTGTTAGAAACCACAATCAGAATATAATTATTTAGAGATTTATTGCCTGTCATTGCTGGTTGTCGGCGAAGTGATTCAGTGTAAGGCATTTGAAAAGCTTGAAATTGAAATCTGATACATTTTTATGTAAATTTTACATGGCCTTTTACACAAATGGATAAGTGGACTCGCAAGTAGTAGTGATGTACCCTAACGACTTGTAGTGATGTACCTCCTCCGATAGAGGAGGATTCAAAACGCCGCCGCCCAACTAGGTTTAGTTTTTCCGTGGATTACCTAGATCACATGAAACTAATTTCAGGACGGCTGCTCTGAGCAGATCATGACAGGTTTCCTTCCCCAACTTTTTTCAGTCTCCAACAACTTCGATGTCAAGGGGACGTTCCAACATAATCTTGCTCTCTGCTTTCAGAGCAAGGAAAATTCAAATCGCCAGCATAGAAGTATTACTAATAAAGTATAGTGGTGTTATACTAATATTTTTGGGTTCATAAACAAGGAAGATTTTCTTGTAGGAAGTTTATATATATATTCCACGGCAATCCTACTTCATACTAAGCACCGAGCACTAGGAAGTTCATCTGTTATTATATGTGTATATGTAGAAGCGTGTTTGATGTCCATAAATATTCTGGTTACGTCTTATCGGGCACAAGCACTTTTCAATCTTTTCTAAGTTGGCGAGGAATATGTGCAGTGTATGACGGACTCCTTTCTACAGTTCCTTAAGTCAGTATACTATAGTGCACATATAACAATGAATTGTATAGACTGTAACTACACGTTGACCTCCTTCGATAATCGCTAAAGTTGAAGTCCATGTATCCTCGGTTTTTCGTATAAAATCGCATTCCACACAACAGTTATTGTCAGCGGTATGGAATGCTCGGCGTTCGCAGTTACTTCACGCGATAATAGACATAATGACTGGCGCCTCCAGCACATTTGCTGTTACCAAGTTTAGAGCTCATGGCCGCAGTATAAGTACAACAGCAACTAAAACACATTTTTGTTGGAGCAAAATAGCCATCTAGGTTTTGTTGGCAGTTAGTACACCCTGCAAACGCATTTTGCCAGTAGGACGGGCTTTCTATGCAAACAGTAAGTACAACAGCTAATCAGCTCAACCGGTCAATGCGTTCATGTTGTGTCAGTAGAACGCGGTTTCTACGCCGTTTTCACTTGGTTCGAGCACTGTCTCTTTAGATATCCTTGCCTCATGTCCAGTAAACTGGACCTGCTTGTTTCTCAGGATGATTGTCAGTCAGTGTATCGGTCCGGCACAAATTTTCAACTAGCCCCGATGATATAAATCATTGCCCACTGGCAACTGATGTTTGTAATTCCTTTGTGTCTTGTTATGTGCTGGGAAATAAATAAAGCCACTGACGACCGTGAAACTTCATCGAAATATTCTTGAGTCTTAAACCCCCGAGACAGCACATAAGCACAAATTAGCAGTTGTCTCGCAGATGACTCGTTCCGGGATCTGTATTAACTTGAGCATTTTTGTATATAGTATCGTATCCGTTCACACGTGTCTGTTTTCCCTGTTACTCGTGATACATCTAGTATATGTATTTGTCTACTGCTTCCTTTCTCGTACACCATCGTACTTGTGGGCTGGGAGAATCATAGTGTCGTTGACCTTGATCTTGGCTATGTTCTTTAGATGTCATATCGCGCAGCCTGCTTTTATCTTCTCCTTAACGTCGAAGTGTAGTTGATGGCTTGTGATGGGCCATAGTCCAAGTACGCCTGTTTTTCCACTGATTTAAAAGGTAATCCACATGCAGGCAGTTGCATCTCGTCAGTTTTCATCCCGGTATGACCTAGGTTCGTACCCGGATAGGGGCTGAGAAACATCCTGCCACGCAAGACAGATAGGCGTGTTAATTCAGAATCATTTTGAAGAAAGCCGGAAGACATAATGTATACTGACTAGTAGAGAGCTATTTGTTGTAAAATCTTGCGCGGGATTAGCCGTGCGGTCTAAGGGGCTGCAGTCATGGACTGTGCGGCTGGTCACGGCGGAGGTTCGAGTCCTCCCTCGGGCATTGGTGTGTGTGTTTGTCCTTAGGATAATTTAGGTTAAGTAGTGTGTAAGCTTAGGGACTGATGACCTTAGCAGTTAAGTCCAATAAGATTTCACACACATTTGAACTTTTTTTTGTGCTAAGACCTGTTGTAGAATATTAATCGGGTATTTCGGGTGATAGCGAGAACTCTGAACTCGTAAAGCGCACACAGCAGGACAGTAGGGTATGTCACGGCCTCATCCGTCAGACGAAAAGTACAACCTGAATTGAAGTGCGCGCGTGAGTAACACAGTAGGGCACCTTTTTTCCGGATGTTGGTTTTCTGGTGGAATAAACCTGTTCAAGATGTTCTCGTATGCAGTGTTAATAGTTTTCATGGTATTCGTCCGGATACAACACTGTAAGCGATCTTACTCAAGTGTTTTGCACTCTGTCCTCAGGGACAAAGCTGTATATCGCTAGTATTGCTGACTGCGGCAATCAGTGTCTCATGCCTAGTAACATAAAATTGTGAATGTTGAACTAAGCAGGAAAAGGTAACATTGACCAGTGGAAAGACATTAAAACAAAAAGACATCGGAATCTTGGTTTGCAGCACACGCCAGGAAAAGGGAAGCTGGTCGTGGTGAAACAATTTCCAGCAACTGTGAGTAGAATAGCACGGTTCACTAGTATTGTAATGCTGCTATTTTCAGGCGCAATTTACTAAAAGCAGTAGACTGATACTGTCCGTAAAGAACAGAGCTTAACCCTAAAGATAGTCGCTTAACAAACATAAACGTAACGGAGAACCGTATAAAAATATACATCAGTGGATCGTACGTTTTATGGTTGACAAGGAAACAAAATATAAGACGACGTGGACTTCGCCATGTGCGTGAAAACGAACGAAACCGTTTCAAAACGTTGTGAAAATTTTATTTCATTTCTGCTTCCAGGATCGAGTCTGTAATTATCACAACTGCTTTAAGGGTTACCATTGCATTAAATGCGTAATATAGTTGTTTTGTGTTAGTTTTATAAAGCAGTAATGAAGAACCGACAGGCACCACAAAGTTCAGTAACGAAAATCCGTGACATGAAATATCACCGCAAGGATGTACAGCGTTATTCTATCATAGGAAACAAAAATCTTGAAAAACAATCCTTAGAATCCACTATTAAATCCCAGCTGTAGCATTTATACCAAGGACATGTACAAAATAAAGAAACCAGCCACTATTTTGCGGAACTAGACATATTTTTTCCCTTTTCTGTTAACTTGATGAAATGTGCGTCACAACTGTATTCATGCGTACGCTTCAGCTGTCAGGCAGCAGGCACAAAGAAATATTACTGTTGAGGAACATAGTCCAACGAACTAGTGTGGTTTTCCAGCACCAGATAGCGAAGAAGACTTAATAGCAGGGCAGAATCCCAAGTTCATTGCCTCGTGCATACCAATGTATCTACAGATAGGAGAGACATGCAGAAACGGTACTGAAGCCGATGGCACGATACTGTGGCAGTTGTCTTACACGCGACTGTTCGCCAGTCGGAACACACATGTCGCCAATGTGACGTCATAGCTACCCAACTGCGCGTTGTCTGCGGGAAGAAAGGCCGGAGCGCGGCCCTCGCCGCACATTCCACACTTCGCTGCGCGAATAAGTGCTAACGGCACCTGTGCGGGAGTTTCCCACTTAGTCACGCTGAGCTATGTAACCCAGATGAGATACGAGCTAAAAATATCCCCCTAAAAGGCTGTCCGAGAATACGTTGAAGCTCACACATTTTAGTTAGCCGAATTGTGGAAAACATTCTGTGACTTTCGTTCCATAATCCCAATTCAGTTTAGAGGACAAAAAGCAATTTAAGTGCAAGTTATCACATGTGTTACGCCATCATTATACCACGACCATGGAGCGCTGCTCGCTAAAACAAAACCAAATCGTATATAATGGCGGTATGTATGAGACGTAAGAGCAATGATTATACACGGAATTTGTTCTATTTTTCAGCCGAATTTATGGCCCTTTTTAATGACAGGAAAAAATGGTATGGAACACTTAACATCGTGTGGAAACTTTGCAGTTTGACGAGATGCTAAAACGCGGCGTGGTATCGCATTGGCGGGTGAAGGAAAAATCTTTGGAGAAGTAACTGGTGACAGTTTATTCTTCTCGCTGAACAATCCTAGACACGATGTCTAATAGAGGTAACTTTCCAGAATGAATTTCAAACTATCTGTAGAGCGGTGCATCCCAACCTAGGGGGTAATTACCCACTGAGGGGCAAAATGATATTTTCTAACGAGTAAAAGCAAAAGGATTTTATTGTGTTTTGATTTCGGACCGAAATTATTTTTAAAAGATCGTTATTTTTATCACTCTTTTGTAGGATTGATTACCTAAGTTTCCAAAAATTACGTTCTTTTCCAAATGCTAGCATTAACGCGTGGTAAGTGTGGTGTAGATTACAGTTTGTAAAAGGAAAGTATTAACATAATCTTCCTCACAGCCTATACATACACACATACACTGTAATACTGCAGCTATGACAGTAATACTGAGCCCTGTACATATCATATGCTTAAGTGTTTCATGGAAAGCCGGCCGGGGTGCCGAGCAGTTCTAGGCGCTACGGTCTGGAACCGCGCGACCGCTACGGTCGCAGGTTCGAATCCTGCCTCGGGCATGGATATGTGTGGTGTCCTTAGGTTAGTTAGGTTTAAGTAGTTCTAAGTTCTAGGGGACTGATGACCTCAGATGTTAAGTCCCATAGTGCTCAGAGCCATTTGAACCATTTCATGGAAATGCTGTCTACGAGCTGTAGCCGTTCCCGCAGTGGACGATAAATTGTTTCATTATTCACATCGCAACGAGAAACGAACTGATTGACAGCACAACTCAATAGTAACTATCTACTGACTACTTGCTATGAGGCCTTCCCAGTATTATTATTATTATTACGAGGTGGTACCGAGAAAAAGTGGAATTATTTTTTGAAAGCTATATGTTTTTAAATTGTTTACAAAATAACACTATCCCCTTCAAAATACTCTCCATTACAGCTAATAAATTTGTCCCATTTTTTGGAGTCATCTTTAGAAATAGCTGACAGCTCCTACCTCTTTTTTCCTTCTTCAGTGTTGTCAGATCGGTATCCTATCATGCCGCCGCGCGGGGTAGCCGCCCGGTCTCAGGCACCTTGTCACTGATCGAGTGGCTGGCCCCGTCGGAGGTTCGAGTCCTCCCTCGGGCATGGGTGTGTGTCTTGTCCGTAGCATAAGTTAGTTGAAGTTAGATTAAGTAGTGTGTAAGCTTAGGGAACGATGTCCTCAGCAATTTGGTCCCATAGGACTTACCACAAATTTCCATTTTTTCCTATCATGCCCCTTTTCAAGCGTTGAAATAAGAAAAAGTCGCCAGAACCAGACCCCGCGATAAAAGTGCGTGGGGTAGCGGAACCATGCTATTTTTAACCAAAAACTGTCTTACAGACATGGCTACATGCAGGATCGTTTTCATGGTGGAAGAACAAATCTCCTGTCTGCCACCGATCGGGCCCAACCGAGCTCAAAGATAACCCACTAATCTCTAACAATTGGTCATTGTCTGTCGACGGTCTGTGTAAGCATAAACACTCGAATTTTTTCAATATTTTCGTCGATTCGGGCGGTTGATAGACGTCCTAAACGAGGTTTGTCATCAATCGACATGTCAACATTTTCAAGTCGAGCAAACCACTCGTACACCTGAATTTTTCCCATAGCTTCCTCTTGGTAAGCTGTTTTCAACGTTAAAACAGTTTCAGCAGTTTTTTTACCGAGTAGAAAATAAAATTTATAGCTGCACGTTGTTCACTTGCAATCATAAAAAACGGATTAGATCAAAACAGCGCCAGCAGAAACAATCACTGCAGATGAACAGAAAAAGCCAGGTCGGCAGCACAAGCGCCACCTAATTGGCAATGAATTGCGACATACACGCATAGCGGCAGAAATGCGTGCTACGCAAGCTCCGCCGATGGCAATGTTGTTCCGGTTTTTTTGTACCTTCTCGTATTTTATTGTTATTCTACATTGCTGTGAGGCCTTCCCAGTATTATTATTATTATTATTATTATTATTATTATTATTATTATTATTATTATTATACCACAATGAAATTTACACTCTGCTCAAGTGTGTGCGCTGATATGAAACTTCCTGGTGGCACACCAAAACTGTGCGCCGGACCGAGACTCGAACTTGGGACCTTTGCCTCTCGCGGGCAAGTTCTCTATCGGCTGAGCTACCCAACACGACTCACGACCACGAGCGAGGTATTGGTAGAGATAAGGGTGTGAGGAAGGGTCGTGAGTCGTGCGTAGGTAGCTCAGTCGGACGAGCACTTGCCGGCGAAAGGCAAAGGTCCCGAGTTCAAATCTTTGTCCGGCATACATTTTTAATCTGCCAGGAAGTTTCATTATTGTTATTATAATTAAACAGTTGTCAGACAAGAAGCATTGGTAGCCTGAAGTATTCAGGTTTCTGTCAGTTCAGGAGTTAGAAATAACGAGTCCAGCAAACACGTGATTTACAAAAATGGTACATATAGTGCACAGTTTAGCTTGCTTGATTCTGAAAGGGGATGCAGTCTGTTCGTGAAGCAAGTGCCACTAGAGAGATGAGTGGTGTTCTGTAGCAAGTGTCTTCCCTCCATATGTATAGTTAGCTATTGTTTCTGAGAAGGATTTGTAGGTAGTTCTCGGGATGAACTGAGAATTTCTTCGCCATTCTATAAAAAAAAATGGTTTGAAATAAGCGGTACCAATTGTCTCATTGACTCTTTACTCCATGGTTAAATAAAGCAATCTGTAAAAACTAACCGGCCGGGGTGGCCGAGCGGTTCTAGGCGCTACAGTCTTGAACCGCGCGACCGCTACTGTCGCAGGTTCGAATCCTGCCTCGGGCTTGGATGTGTGTGATGTCCGTAGGTTAGTTAGGTTTTAGTAGTTCTAAGTTCTAGGGGACTGATGACCTCCGATGTTAAGTCCCATAGTGCTCAGAGCCATTTGAACCATTAATAAAAGCTAAATATCATTTTTCTTTCACTCTTTTAAAAATACAAGTATTCAAAGAAACTTCTTTTTCACTCTAAAGTTTAGTAGGCGATAATGTTGATGGTGGTGCGGCTGGGAAGGGTACTAGCTAATATCTGATTGCGCTCAGGAGTAATTGTTAGAACCACTGCTATAGACGGACTACTACTGTCAGCTATGATTTTAGGGTGGAGGTTTTAATGTGTTGCAGTGTGTCTGGCTTCTCCTTTTTATGCTCGTGGTCGGCCAGCCACTGTAATATGCTTTCTTGTTTTCCTCTCTTCTGTTTCTTGCATCTCTGTTGTTTTCTTGCCCTTTTGTGTTCCTTTTCGTGTTTGTTACTTTTCCTTCGTTCTTGTGGTTTTTCCTTTCTTTCCGTTTTGTGTTGTACGTCTCGATTGTTTTACTCTCCCCGTTGTGGCATTTTCTTATTCGGAACATGGGATCGATGACCAAGCAGTTTGGTCCCTTCCCCCCGCTTTTAAACAAACAAACCAACCAACCAACCAACCGTCAGCTATCTCAGAACATTTTCTGTTAATCTCAGTATATCATGATTTAATCTAAGATTACTAGGGAGACGCTGAGCTAGTTTCGCATTAAACGTAATTGCTTTCACTGCGTTGTCATATAAGTGCAACAAACTAAAAAAAGTGAGGGAATGTCGCAGTATGTACTTATTTATCTATCTAATATCAGCAAGGCGCTGTGCACCAAACTTCCGTAACCGTCTGCAGTCGTCTGTTGTCGGCAGCACAGTTTTGGCCGAAGTAAAATGCAGGACACTCAAAAAATGGCTCTGAGCACTATGGAACTTAACTTCTGAGGTCATCAGTCCCCTAGAACTTAGAACTACTTAAACCTAACTAACGTAAGGACATCACACACACCCATGCCCGAAGCAGGATTCGAACCTGCGACCGTAGCAGTCCCGCGGTTCCGGACTGCAGCGCCTAGAACCGCACGGCCACCACGGTCGGCGTCTTATCGTGTTTGCGTAGTATAGTACGTTGTGGTTTCAATGATCTTTAAATATGCTTCAATTGCAAATGAAAATTAAAGTTACTCTCGTTAATCTTTGCATTATAAACTGGTGTTATTTCCAGAAGAACACATTAATACTCAAACACAATTATGACGCCAACAACAATCCGATGCCATGTCAATATTTTTAACAGTTTGTGGGCAAAAGCGCTAAAGTTTTGCGTAAATTACTTCTACACACATCAGAGCAATAAATTTCAGTAGAGCATGAATTAATAAAGTTCTCGTGTATTTTATTCGGATGTGAATTCGTTTGTATGTAAAGGTATATTACACTGTTGCTAATATTCACTTTGTAACCAGCCTGTATTTTTAATTAATATTCCGTGATCGCTGTGATGGCTAATACGGTAAAGCAGAACGTAATAGGCAGCGTACGTCCCGTACGATCACTGTTTGTACAAAATAAATTGTAATTAAACATTTACCTTAAGAACTTTTTCTTAAGTAAGTAGGCTTGAAGAGACGTAATTCGGAAAATTAGTTAGGCCGATAGCAACGGCGGCTGACAACAGATGACTAAAGTTACCTTAATGTCTCACGTTACGGTACAAATAAAATAACTTTTTTTACAATTCACAAATATACTACCTTATCCTGAAAGCGCGTTGGTTAATAATTCATACAATTATTGTTAATAGATTTGCATTTGAATAAGAGCTATTACAGTCATGACCGTTTAAGCCAGCGATAATTTTAAGAGAGCCAGAGTCAGTCTTTATTCTCTGGACAATGGAAGGAAAGAACAATAATTATTAATGTCTTTTGTTGTCAGAATCAGAGATCACAGAGTCTTATGTAAATGTTCATCGACGTTGCTGATCACTTTCTATCGCTCGCTTACACTATTTCTTTCGTTTTCTACAGTATTAATACTTCCAGTTTATCACATAGAGCAAAAAATTATTCTGTCGGCTTTCCAGTAAATTCTAACCAAGTGCGTGGGAGGCATGAATGATGGTATTTCTTTTAGTGAACATGGCCAAATGCCGATCTTCGTTCGCAGTTAGTAATAAACTGCGCCGCGCTTCAGTTCTAGATAATATGGCTTACCGAGTTGGGTAAGTTCAATTTGGGTTCACTTTGTTAATTTGCAGTTGGTCCGAACTTCAGTGTAGACATAGTCACTAACTTATAGAAGGAGAAAGCATGTTGTCTTTAAAATGAAACCTTAAAAAGCGTTTGTTGTGGCTGTTGGACGTGTCATGAGTAAATTACGCAAGTCTTTTTACGCAGGTTAGTCCACAAGTACCCTATTGGAACCTGTTAAAAACACGTAAAATACACGAAGAAGCTAACTGACCGTCCGTTCCTTTGTACGTCATCTTGTAATCTTCGTTAATATATATAGATACACGTGACTCGCTTGAGTCATCCCCTAGCTTTCAGCTCTCCGGAAACAAACTCAACAAAAATAACGGCACACACACACACACACACACACACACACACACACACACACACACACACACAAACGATAAGGGCTTGTTTCCAGTCAAGTGTGAGCCATTGCTACTGGATCAAAATAACAAAATGATTGATAGCTACTTGTTTACACGATAGCTGCGACAGCAACAACCAATTAGAGAATGATCTTGGCTACCCTTTGTATTCTGTCCACACATTGTTATATCGCTCTGCTGCGTCACTTGCCAGTTTCCACAGCCAGCTTCAGACGACGCTTGCTTGTAATAGCCGTGATTCGTCTCTGTTGTTTGTATTTTTTCTCTGTGCAGCTAGTTTATTTTACGCGACAGCGGCCTAAAATAGTTGGGACGGTGCACAGAAAAGTGATAAGACGGTTTATCACCCTGCTAAGTAAACCCAGTATTGTACGTTAACGGGTAGCGTGTGAATGTAACCAAAACGGAAACGCCCATCTGGTGCTGCCGCAGCCGTACTGTGTGCGCAGACAAACGTTAACCGACGACATCGGCCTCTCCCGTTCTCGGCTGTCAATCACTTTGTTATTCTGATCGAGGTATAGTGACTCACGGACCACCGCACATCACATTATAAGATAAGCAGACGCTTTTGTTCCGTAAAATTTTTCGCACTGGTTATTGCCATTTGGGACAACGACTGTGGGCTATTGAATTGGTCAGACGGCTGGAGTGGCCGTGCAGTTCTAGGCGCTACAGTCTGGAGCCGAGCGACCGCTACGGTCGCAGGTTCGAATCCTGCCTCGGGCATAGATGTGTGTGATGTCCTTAGGTTAGTTAGGTTTAATTAGTTCTAAGTTCTAGAAGACTGATGACCTCAGAAGTTAAGTCGCATAGTGCTCAGAAGAGCCGTTTGAACCATTTTTTGAATTGGTCAGATATTTAGAGCAGTTGTCCGATTCAACGCCTAATAGATAGAAGCAAACACCCCCAACTGTAACTTGAGGGGATAACACTGTATGCCCGTACTCTTAACATATGCGAACAGTTATACTCAGGCGTGGAGTACTTGGACTCTCACTCGCCTGTGCTACTTCGTGTGGCCTATAGTGTTTTGTTAAAAATGAAGCTGAGAAGTTAAAGAAACCCTCTTCGGAGTAAATTTGTTGTGAGAGAAACGCCAGGCACATCTGGATGAAAGTGAATCAGCCCTGAATTTGAAGGTTTATTGAACTCCACAATTCTATTCTCGGCATGGTAATGTTGGATGTGCCATCATGTTGGCAGCCGACTTTCTGAAACAGGCAGTCAAAACGCAAAATACTGGCTCACGTGGAGCTGGAACTACGTTACAGTATTGTGAATTTTCGCATAACTAACTACCTATTAATCATTGGTTGAGGCCAGGCTCTTGTATTGTTATAATAAGGAGCATAGTAATCGGCAGGAGCTGTGGAGTAGATATTATGAACAATGTTTCTGTAGTTGAGTACTGTTGCATTGATTTATAGGAATGCACAACTATATAGCCTTACGCTGTGCGCTGTATTTCTATTGCACTGTAAAAGTGTTGTCGGTGAATTCTTAACAGTAGACTGACAATGTTTTTTCGGATTTTATTTTTACATATTGGTACAACTGTACAAATTTGGCGTGGAATAACAGCGTAATAAACAAATAAAAAAAGCTTAAGTTTAGGTCTTGAGATATATTGCAAATTTTGAATTGTTAATTAACTTGTAGGACTTACTTGTGGGCCCTGCTTCGAGCTGAAGTTACGTGTGCAATTAGAATGTAAACATTTGAAATTGAGTATTCTTGCGGCATTGTGGGGACGCGTCTCTACCGTTGCGATAGAGAGAGGAGAAAAGTCAATATTGCGCGAACGCCCTGCGTCACACTCAGTCGTCGCGAACCGGACACCATGTTGTTTGTGACGCAAGAACCTCAAGATTTGCATTTCATCAGACGTGCAGCGTCCCATTTCCCCAATAACTGAAACCAGTCTTTTCACCTTGGCATTGATTCACACACGCCAAGAGAAAATGCCTAGCATGCACCATTGCAGTGAGTATTGTTTTTCACGAGTAAGTGTCACAAATTGCAAGAGACCCAGAGCAATCAAAAGGCACCTCGATGTCGGTACCCGTAGGCTGTGGAGCACTTCTCCTGTGCGGCATTCCTCCTCAAGGCCGAGCTGTTCTCATTCTCTAGTGTCTCGCTTTACAGTGACCCAGTGTTTACCGTCACTAATGCCTCTGACCGTAGAACGCGTGTGCCCGTCTCTGTTACGACAGCGACCGCCGCTGTCCTTGTCGAGAGAAAGTGGTCAGTCCCGTTGAGACGTCGGCGGGGGGGGGGGGGGGGGGTGGCTGGCTGCTGCTAGAATGTCTCGCCGAAAGCACAGGCGGTTCCGCAGGGAGTGCCTGAGCGTGTCCGCTGCTTCTGAGCGGCACATCTTCTTTATTGCAAACACACACACACACACACACACACACACACACACACACACAAACCTTTGAGATTGCATAGTGTTATCGTACTAAAGTAAAATCGTATGGCATGAAGGGCTAGGAGACCCTGAGGACCGGTTCAGCCGCCTAATTGGAAAGGATTATCGTATCCTCCGCGCCCGCAGGAGCTTTTGCTTCACGACGTAGTATGAGCGCTTGGTTTGAAAGTGTATGTGTTAAGTTTAGATAACTGTAATAGTGTTAGTATGTGTCGTGTAGTGTTCGTGTTGGAGATGATGAGAATAGGGAGAGGGCGAAACCCGGTGCCAGCACATAGCCTACTCTTCTCGAAGGGGACAAAAAAATGACCCGCCAAGCTTAAATTCCCTTTCCGTTGGACGGATCACCACCAACAATGTCTCGACACACTGCAGCGAGTTTTGGAATTTAATCCTTGACAATGGCGCGCGCCTGGCGGTCAGGGACGTTACGCCACTACCCCTCCTGTCCCTCCGCCGCAAAGGCAAAGGGTAAATTTCAACAGGGTGCGGCGTAATCGGGCGGTCGCCCATCCAAGTACTGGCCACAACCGAAGGTGCTTAACTTCGGTCATATCACGGAAACGGTGTATACATCTCGGCACGGCCGTTGACATTGTCGTAGTTACTTTGAAATTCTGCAGTCGAGTTAACAGAGTAGAGCAGATTGCTGTGAACACATGTTCAAAGATAAAAAAATGAAAAAGAAACGGTCATATGTTTTGTGAAATGATTTGCCTAAAAGTAAGAAATAAAATAGATTTCAGAAACATTTGACATGCCTTCGAATGATGCGCGAAATCATGTATAGCAGATAAGGTGCGTCGAATGTTTCTTTAATCTATTATTGTAGCATTTCACAAAACAATTAACCTTCTATTTTTAAATTTTTAACATTCAAGTTTTGTTTAGAAAGAATGAAATGTATTTAAATATATATCAGTATTCAGTTATTACTAAGAGTACATAGATCAAGAGAGAGCAGAGGAGTTTAAATTTATGCTGTAATTTAATATCAATCTTATTAGTATGAGAGACAGATTTCTACATTTCTACACCAATGTAAGTTTTTATGCACTTTGAAGACATTTCATTTACTTAGCTAGAGCAGCTGTTCGTGAAATGTTTCAGTTTTCCCTCAAATCACAATTTTTTCTTAATTACTCTGATTACTTTGAGACAGTTAAAACTTACCTTGTAAAACGAGACATCACACTCGTCAATTTGATACCCCATTTTCCCATCTCCTACTGTTTGTTTGGCCATGAAGATTCTGACAAAAATGTAGGGAGACGTGTTCTCACTCCGCTCAGACATTTATCCAAGAGCTACTTAAAGGCTACGACGAACAGATTGCGTCCTTCGCTCGCAGATATTTATTAAACTCTATTCCTCGTAAATGCTTTCTAATATGTACCATTAATATAAGTTTGTGCCGGTCAGACACAAACAGTACACTGTAATCGGTTCTGATCCTGAGTGTTATTGCAGGCTTATCCGCTTTAAGGAGCACACTGTATTAGAAGCACTATTACAAGCAGCAATGAGGTAAGATACAGGCAATATGAACATGTGGCTATCGTCGTAAAATATTACGAAACTTGTATGTGTTACGGATATTTTGGGAGTTCCTACGTTCTTTAGACCACATACATTTCGCTTTATTTGAATTATCTTCAGTGACCACTCTAACAATTGTGCTTTTTCTTACAGATCGCTTTAGCGAGATCATAAACAGTTCACATCTTTAAAATTACTTCATTACTCACGTTTTTCGGCTGTAGCGTTATTTCCATGCGTTTTTCTACCCACAGGCGTTCAATTGTTAGCGTACTGCACTGCACTACACTGCCACACAGTATTTCCTTTTTTGTTTGCATGTTTTTATAATTCTACATCCACATCGTGTACTTTATATTGCCACAAGTAGTACGATCGTCCCCTGTTTTATTATTGTGACTGTGGCAGCGTCTGTTATTCCTGTGTGTGATTCTCTGCATTGAACACAAACTCTCTCTCTCTCTCTCTCTCTCTCTCTCTCTCTCTCTCTCTCTCTCTCTCTATCCTGTTCAACTGAGTGATACAGGAAGGTGCTTCGTCACTAGAATCGGAGTAGCTTGCAAGTTGACGAAGGACGAAGAAACTCTCTCTCTCTCTCTCTCTCTCTCTCTATGTGTGTGTGTGTGGAGGGACAGTTGTTATTGTGTTAAGTCTGTTTGCCATGGTACTGGGGTGGGTGCTCGTGAGTGGGTATGTTCCTTAATCCATGTGATTTTGCTTTTGTGATGGCTAGGTGGTAACGGTCATTTAGTATTTGTTTATTTACTGTGATTTCCTTATGAATTTGGAAATTTACTTGTATTGTTAGCAGATGTATTTTGTTAACTGCATCTGACTGTTTTCAGGTTTGTTTACATTGTGGTACGTTGATGATTTTCTTATCGGAGGTTTCCAAGTAATGTATAGGTCCCCTATAGTAAAAGTGCGCACGTGGCATACAGTATCTCAGATGTTCACGTAGAGCAGCAGAAAAAAACGAAGTCTCGTTTAATAATAAAAACTTTTGTTGTATCTCGTCCGCCTGCCTTTTTGCTGTTACTAGAAATACCGAAGACGTTCGTCAGTAGTAAAGGAATTGTATTCAGTAGGAACTAACGGAAACGGTCTTCGACCGAAAAGGAGCTTTAAATACCGCATTGCTTTAGTAGACCTAGCCATATCGGAGGTGCCATCCACTTGCCTCCCTCCAACCTTTGAACTGACTTATCCAGCCAGTTACCGGGAACGTACTGGATAAACGTAGACTGCCGAACACGATGAAAGTTGGCTTAGTTTATGTAAATCTTGGCCAGGGGTGAAAGCAGTTATAATTGTCAGAAAAAAATAAACCAGGACCGTCCGAGGACTGAACACCGAACATTTGTATGTTTAATCTGACACTCACTTCACCACTGAGGCAGTGTCTCGAGAAGTCATCCTAACTGAGGTTTTCCTGTTTCCCTAAATTACTTTATGCCAATGCTGTAATGATTCCATCAACAACGCCACAACCGATTCCTACCCTTCTTTTTTATGTAGCTGACGTGGTACCCCATTTCACCGTCGACGTTACGATGAGCTCAGTGCTTTCTTATTATTCTATATCTGGGTGCTACTTTATTCTCTGCTGTACTTATCTACATTATTTACGTTAAGAGTATTTTTAATTGATTTTATTTTTATTTTTCAGCCTTAAACCATGTAAACTGAAGTTAAATGTAATCGAAGGAATTTAATGGAATCAATTCGATAGCTCTACATCAGACTTTGCAGGAATTTTCTATTGGTGTGATTATAGTTGAATATGTAGACACTTCGGTTATTGATTGATAAACGAGTGAGGCAATAACTCAGATATTTAACTTTATATGGTGACATTCTGTATGGCTCCAATTATCGTCAAGAATATTTTTCATTTCATTTTCTTAATTTAGTATTGACTTTACGTCATGTATGAGTCCTTCTAGCAACGGAGGCTTTCTCAGACGGCCAACACCATTTATTAATTACTGTGATAGTCATTTCCTCTTGCTCCTGAAAACTGTCAGGCTCTAGAGCAGTACTCAGAAAGCAGCAACAGAGGCGGCATTGGTGTAATGGTCTTCAAACGGCCGCAACGTTTGTAACGACTTCTACTACACTTCCCGACTCTGTTCTCTCATCATCCCTTCCACACGCCCATTCCGAAACTGTGGTGTTCCGCTATGCTCTCACTTGTTTCCGTGTATCGTTGCCGGTGGACGAACATAGCGTCGACTACCCTTCACGATATTTACACAAACATATTGAACCGACGTCTCACTTGGCATATGTAAGCACAGGTGCATCAGACGATCGTTTGCCCATAATATTCTTTAACGTCTTCAAGCTCAGCTCTGTAATAACAGAGACTGTATAGCTTGAGGCGATGGGATTTTACACTGCTCTTGTACCGGAGAATGCCACTTGGTGTTTCGAGCGTTCCTTCGTATCCATTGATACAGAGTACGAAATGTGCTGTTCATTCGCTATTTACCCTCTCGCTCTGTTGGATATAGTAAGAGATCTGTCATAAATTTATTGCAGATCCTCGTTTGCTCTCTCTTTCGATTACTGATGATGCTACGAAAGACTGTTAGCACAGCCGTAGTCCATGCAGTGGCAGTCAAACACATCAGTTCCATGTGTACCTGGAGGCGCTGTTGATATGTCTTTTCTAAAGAAGTGCACCGGGAACTACAGAATACTACAGAACTGCGCTACTGATATACGGTTGTGTGACGCATTCTATTGTGAAATACGACGAGCCCTTTTGAAAGAGATTCCTATTCTCATTCCAACATCGTTTTTTAAACGTATTTTGTTTTGTTTCCAAAACGTACTTATATTGTAATATTTTCTTTAGTATATGTATTCATTGTGGATCTATCATAGACGTGTCAAACTAATACTTGTAAATTACATCAAACAGCTGGAGAAAATTGGATTACTTGTTGTTCTACATAAAAGTCAGAAGAATATAAAGGATTTTTAGAAAAAGTCGAGCACTGGAATGAATCCTAATTCATTGTGATGCTTTGCATCTCTTTGTTCTAAGTACATGCCATTTGTCACCCAATACCCGAACTACACAACTTACACTTTTATGTGTGCTTTCCTTAGCTTCTTCGCGGAAACTATCAGGAGCGTCTGAAATAGACACATCCCCTCACCCTTAGAAGTTCTCGGACTATTTCCTATAACGAAGTCGATGTAGTGACAACCAGTTAACCTTAGGCAGAGACGAGTGAAGAAGTGCTTGCATTCAGGTACAGCGTTGATGATTGCAGTCAACGGGCCATGCTTATTTGTTAGAGTACGACAATGTTAAACGTAAAACCACGTTTCTTACTTAGTGGCCAGCTGTGATCTGCTGAACTGGTTCTGGGAAAGTCAGCTTATCTGCACAAGGAATAGCTTATATAACTTAGATAAGAGCGTCTGTTGAGAGCTGTCCAAATGAATGGGTTTCAGTTTCTTTCTGGGCCAAACAAGGCGACCTGATAAATTCTAAAACCTTGCGTGAGATTGTAATGGACCAATCAGTTTGTCATGAAGACACTGAGCAGGTTGTAACTTAGGAAAATGGGTATCTGTATGCGCAATAGACGTTCGGTTTGCGAAATAAACAAGTGATTAGGCAGTTATCGAGGAATCTATTTGCTACCTTCTTTGGCCGGCTCCTTGATGTGCAGCATAAAATATTATGTTAATAGTTAGAAATTTTATATTCATTATCATTTAAAATAGCTATCTAGGATTATTTCACCTTCGCAGTACTAGCGTGCATCGAAAGTGGCGTAAATAATCCTACATTTGTCAAGCTATGCAGAAGGTTTTGATTTGTGATGAAGCATGTTGACTAAACTGTTAAAACGAGTACAGCTGTGTCTTAGTAGCTACACGGTTGTCAGAGCACAGATCCATAGTTCTGAGTTGAAACTTCATATTTCTTCTAACAAAAAGATAGGTTTTTCTTCTGTGGTTGTCCGCCCCCGGTAGCTGAGTAGTCAGCGCGACAGAATGTCAATCTTAAGGACGCGGGTTCAATTCCCGGCTGGGTCGGAGATTTCCTCCGGTCAGGAACTCGGTGTTGTGTTGTTCTAATCATCATCATTTCATCCCCATCGACGCGCAAGTCGCTGAAGTGGCGCCAGATCGAAAGACTTGCACCCGACGAACGGTCTACCCGACGGGAGGCCCTAGTCAAACGATATTTACATTATGAGATTTTCACTGTGCAGCGGAGTGTGCGCTGATATGAAACTTCCTGGCAGATTAAAACTGTGTGCCCGACCGAGACTCGAACTCGGGACCTTTGCCTTTCGCGGGCAAGTGCTCTACCAACTGAGCTACCGAAGCACGACTCACGCCCGGTACTCACAGAAGGTACTTGCAGAAGGTTCGCAGGAGAGCTTCTGTAAAGTTTGTAAGGTAGGAGACGAGGTACTGGCAGAAGTAAAGCTGTGAGTACCGGGCGTGAGTCGTGCTTCGGTAGCTCAGTTGGTAGAGCACTTGCCCGCGAAAGGCAAAGGTCCCGAGTTCGAGTCTCGGTCGGGCACACAGTTTTAATCTGCCAGGAAGTTTGATATTTACATTTACCGCGTAGTTCACTCGTTTAATACTTTGCGGACGTAAAAAATGTGGTGCCTTTGTTCCCTGTATATTCCCCTATAACTGGTTAATGAGTCAATAAAAGTGTACCATCTCAAATAGGACCAAACATAGAAATGGCGTTCAAATTAATTTTCGGGATGATGGCCGCTTTACTCTAAGCGGACAGATCCCTAATGTCACTAAGGGATAAGAATATTTTCTGCACTAGTGCTCACTGAGCAGAGTGGTACGATTGTAGGAGACTAATTACTTATCAGCGAGGAGTCACGTTTTATTCTGATTCGCTGATCCTGTTTTTATTTTACGTGGTTTGTCTTAGTCCCTGCAGGTGAATACTTCCTTCAAAAATACTACTTTTTATGCCTTTCCTCATCCTACTGAGAAACGACAAGTGTTCCATCTCTAACTAGCAAGTTGACGAGGTTTTATATCTTAAAAAAGAAAGAAAGCGATAGATAGATAGATAGATAGATATAGAGAGGGAGATAGAGATAGAGAGAGAGAGAGAGAGAGAGAGAGAGAGAGTTGGAGTTGGGAACTATTAGATGGCTGCGGAGCCACAGACTCGACCACATCAGTGACGTTGCTCTGCCCCGTGATGCATGTCACTTCCGCCATTCATTTTCTACCTAGCGGTCTGGCCTCGCTTTGTCATCATGCGCGAGGACACTGTTGCATTCACTGTCATGCCGCTCCTTACATCACTGCCTCTTGCGTGCGCCTAGAATACTTACGTGGCCTTAATATGGCAACGCGCGTGATCTCAGGGAATGTAAGATCCATCGAACTATCGTAGCTCCCAGTTACTGGCCATATTGCTCCACCAAAAATGTAAGGTGCTTAAGGCTCTTACTCCGAATCGTCGTTCTGGCAGCAGATAGTTGGTACTACGTAATTGAGAGAGCTGCAAGCTCTTGATTCACACTCTGGCAAACTGCTATGATTGACAGACTCTGTCTATTTTGGTGAATATTTTAATTTAAAGAAACTTGTTAGTAATTTGTGAATCCTGTACTCAAGTTCTGGGTGTCCAACGCACTAGCTTCTGCTTCACACACCATGAATGGTGTCAAAGATGTCCATACTTTCTAGATAGTTGGGACTATTTGGCACACTGCCGTTTAATTGTGGTACAGCTCAAACAGCAGCTCTAGATCTGCATCTATATACCAAGGAAATGGGAAGGAGAGGGGGGAGTGAGTGAGTGGATGATGGGTGGATGTGTGTGCGCGTGAGAGAGAGAGAGAGAGAGAGAGAGAGAGAGACTGGTGCGCTGTTGTCACAACGAATAGCCTAGATCGGTATGCTACTGAATTGGTATCTCATCAAAACTTTTCCTGGCAGAAGTCGTCACAGTTCAGTGAAGTTTGTGAAAGGTGAGTAGGACAATGGGTCGCCGTAGACTGTCGGGGGCTTAATAGCGGATAGGCTGATCACAATCTAGCTAACCTCTCACCCATTCAGTCCTAGACGGCAACAAGAACTGGTAATCCTCTATACTGTACTCTCAACTGTTGTTGCTGTGGTCTTCAGGCTGAAGACTGGTATTATGCTCTCCACGCTAGTATGTACTGTGCATTCATCTTTATCACAGAATGGTCCATTTGACCCTGGTTGCTGTATTTATTAAGCCTTGGTTTCCCTCTACATTTCCTTGCATTACCTTTATGCCTCAGGAAGTGTCCTATCACCCAATCTCTTATTTTAGTCAAGATATGCCATACGTTTATTTCTTCCCCAGTTCGATTCAGTATGCCATTAGTTATTCGATCTATTCATCAAATCCTAAACATTCTTCGGTAACACAGCATGTCAAAACCTTCTACTTCCTTCCTTTCTGAACTGCTTATCTTCCAAATTTCACTCCGCAAAAACTGTTGCTTATATATTCTAAAGGAAAAACAGCCAGTTTCAGAATATGTACATAGGAAACAAAAACACCCCAAGTCAATTTTATAAAGAAATACAATTTGTCACGTATAAATGCCAGACTTAGAGACTTAGTATCTATACCAGAATTCCATAATTAAAACGGAATATGCTTTATAGATAAACGCCAAATTCGTCTGGTGAAAAATAGTCTTTAATCGCTTTAAGGGTGTGATGGAAAAACCAATAATAGTCGATATATAACAGCTCCTGCGGGAGATGGCCCTGCAAACAAACATATTGTGTTTGTTTTTGAGTAGAATTCCATTGTCGCCGCCTCCTCACACACTCCCTTCCGTCTTTACCCTCAACTGGATTTGTTGAGTACATTTCGAACGCCTCCGAACGAGATGTTCACGTTTTGAGTGACTGCGACAGTTGGGAGCGGTCAGTCGTGGATCTGGATGGCTCCCCAAGAGTTCGCCCCTCCGAGCGAGTTGGCGCAGTAGTTAGCACACTGGACTCTCATCCGCGAGGACGAAGGTTCAGACCAGCGCCCGGCCATCCTAATATAGGTTTTTCGTGGTTTCTCTAAATCACTTAAGGCAAATGGTAGGATAGTTCATTTGAAGGGGCAGGCCACTTTCCTTCTCCATCCTTCCCTAATCCGAGCTTCTGCTCCGTCACTAATGATCTCGCTGTCGACAAGACGTTAAAAGCTAATCTCCCTTCCCTTTAACACTTCGCTAGTGGATTTCAGCCGTGACACGACGTCGCCGTCATCAGGGCGATACGTGGTGTTACACGTTTCTAGGTAGGCATCGCTAATGTGATGGCACCCTTGCTGGAAACATCGGAGTCATGAGTTTAAAATTACATTATGTACAATAATTCTCGTACTATTTTTCTCCACTTAGCTGTATTTATTTATTTATTTGTCTATTTGCTATCGATTTAGAAGCTCTGCAGTTGTGTATTCAGGCAATTTAGATTTAATCGACATGATACATCTCCGCAAGTGTCTCCGGGTAATGCAATTCAGCATCCTCTGGTGTGTTTATTACAAGCGTACATGAGTAGGATGCTCTATTACAATATCCTAATGTACTTGCAGTATTATACGACATTCATTAGAGATTAAGTGCCGGCATATGAAGCTGTAGAGCTTCAAAATCTACAGCAGTAGATCGGAAACGGTGTCTCCATAATAAAATTTTTATCGAAGTGATTTCTGTTACAGAAATGAATTAGGGAAAAAAATGAATTAGGAAAAAAAAAAAAATTAAGTGCGTGGATTCAGGTAGAATCAGAAAAGTCACAACGTTGCTATTTGGCTGAATGTTAATGAAGCCATTGAATGGAAACTAATCAGGTGAAACGTCAAACTGAAAATTTTATTTCAAAACAAAACCCATTTTTAACACAAAAGGAGACAGAGTATGGCCGCATCATTAATATCTGCATCAAATATGAAGTCCTTGTGGAAAACTCTCGACCAAGGGACTGAATGGAAATAATGTAGTATAATGAAGTTTGAATGGCAAGGTGTTTTATGGCGAAGGTTTTTTCCCCATTTTGTTCGTTCTCATATATGATAAGCAAGCGACGCTTTGTAAATATGAGAATAGACGTAGCTTCTGTGAGGTGGTACTACCAAAACTGTACGAATCTGCCAACTCCAGCGGCATTCGTTTGCTGTTTCGTCAGCCGGAATTGCCTCTTGGGAATTGAACTATCTCCGACCGTGCGTGTCGATAGGTCGCGGGGCATTCAGTCCGACCTAGCGGGCAAGGATCGAACGAAACGCAGCAATTGAGGTAGTCAGTTGAGGGCTATCGCTCGTGAGAAGCGACGTAACGAGATAACGCCGTAACCGGAGGCTTGTGCACGCCGCTCCACTGAGTTTACACAATAACTCATGCGTGTTACTGCACGCTTGCGCATGGAGTGACGTCATCATCCGCCTGTTCATTCTCTGTCGCGTGACAGTTCTCTGTCGTGTGATACGTGGCGTATGTTGAGGTGCAATTTCTGACTACGTCTGACAACTTTTTTATGTGGCTGTTTTGTTCATTTTGTTGGTAATAACTGTGTGTTGTGTGATATCTAAGGAAAAATGCAGATGTATTTTATTGTAATCTTAACTTTATGTACCATTCCGTTATTTGAGCTAAAAAAAAAAAAATGGTTCAAATGGCTCTGAGCACTATGGGACTCAACATCTTAGGTCATAAGTCCCCTAGAACTTAGAACTACTTAAACCTAACTAACCTAAGGACATCACACACACCCATGCCCGAGGCAGGATTCGAACCTGCTACCGTAGCAGTCCCGCGGTTCCGGACTGCAGCGCCAGAACCGCTAGACCACCGCGGCCGGCTTATTTGAGCTCCCTGCACATTAATCACTCTGCAGATAAATGCATTTTCACTATTAAAACAGATACAGCGAAAGTACTAAAGCGTTAACTGTGTACATCCCCGCTTACGCGTATAAGAGTACACATTCAGTCGGGTAAGAGTTCGCACTTGAAGTTTTTCAGCAGGAGTTACAGAGATAACGTCCTAAACCTTCACAACCCGTACAGTTCTCAGGTCACCATATTTTACATTTATCATGCTTGACAGTGTCATCATCAGAACCACATCCGCATCCGCGGAAAATACTTTTATTCTTATCAGTAATCTGAGGATCTATCAGCGTGGTAGATTTTTTTGTTTGTTTTAGAAGTCTTTTATCTTTTCTCTCTTCAGTTTTCCTTTCGTCCTTATCCTTCTGTTTCTGTTCGAAAGCAGTCTTCACCGATGATGAGGAGAGGATTTCCAATTAGCCCTGCACCTCTTTCTGTTAGTTAAGCAAATTTCTGATAGAGGTCAGACGTCAGAAATTGTGATGTACGCTTGGGGCACTGAATTCCAAAACTTCCATCGAAGTTTATGGCTGGTTTCTCTTCGCTGGACCACAATTTCTAGTCGTTTAATAAAGAATTGGTTCCGCATTCCCCACAGTCGTTAATCTTAGACGCATTGACTATGGTTGCTTAAGGTGTGTTTCATTGAGGAAATATTTATTAAATTAATTTTTTCTCTGCTCGTCTACAAGCCGATGACTCCTGCGGTCTGAGACGGGCAGATTTTTGAGAGCACAGAGTACCCCAGGTGAAGGTAGTTTTTCGGAAGATTAAGGTAACTGCTGTAATAGGAGTATATAGCTGCGCAGCAAACCGGCTAGTACGCGAATCTACTGAAACTGAATTTCGTCCGAACAGGCCTCGGAAGGGCGAACGGTACCAACCGACCACCGTGTCATCCTCAGCCGATAGATATCACTGGATGCGGACGTGGAGGGGCATGTGGTCAGCATACCACTGTCTAGGTCATTGTAAGTTTTCGTAACCGGAGCCGCTACCTTTCAATAACGTAGCTCTTCAATCGGCCTAATAAGGGCTGAGTGCACACCGTTTGCCAAAAGCGATCTGCAAACGCGAACGGTCACTCAGCCAAGCGCTAGCCAAGGCCGACAACGTTGAAGTTCGGTGATGTGCGGCAAGGCCGTCGGCATGAACATCTACTGGTCAACAGTATTTTGCAGCAGACAAAACAGTAACAAGAATCAACAATAAATGATAGATTATCCATTTTCTTCAAGGTATTTCAAGTTCAGCTTCCCTTTCTCCTTCTCATGCCTCATTAGAATCGACTACTAGCGAAAAAAAAAAGGATGTGTAACTAATAGAGACACTGATCTGATCTTGTTTGTCGTTCTGTATTGTTCATAGTTATGATATGATAAAAACAGCAGAGAATCATGGAAATGAGAAGTATCGTTATAATACTAAGTACAGTAACTTTCCGAGTAACATCACTTAAAAACAAACGTAGGTGTTCTCCCTTGTATTTTCCCTTGTAAGGGTGTTTCAGCGGTACTCCTAGGATCGAGCCTCACATTGGGGAGATCCAGTGACGCTAGAAGAGACGCTGGAGAGAAACAAGCTGATAGTACGCCGTAGAGCAAAATAAACAGGTCTGTTCTGACGCCTCTTAACTAACGCTCGTCGTGTCAGCGGACACGCTCGCGAGTGCTGGGAAAGCAAACAACGGGCACATGGAGATTCTGTGGCTCACAGGCTCGGCGAGGCAGTAAATTCGGCGTGAAACGTCTACAGCCATACTCTTGTAACTCGTCGTCGCTCTAAAAACTCGATATTTTCGTGTCTATGACGCATTCGCTTGCAGAGTGGCCTTGCAGCAGGGAAACTCTCATCGCTCCAGGAGGGGGCGGGGTCTTGCGCCCGTGACGTCTTAAGTTCGAACACACAGAAAATGAAGCCACTCGCACCCCGCAGTACTAGAGAAGAGAATACGCTCAAATTGCACTTCTGGCAAAAAAATGCAGGTATATAAATGAATCATCAGGATAGCATAACATTTGTCACATCGGCCAACGAGAACATATATAAACAGTTAAGGTTTCTAGCTAATACATATTCAAATGTATTATCGCGCCGCTACAAAATACGGTGGCACCTTTCCGCCGAGCAACTTCTCAGTGATATGCCTGTGAGTTTGTGATGCAGTGCCACACTGTTGCGTTCAGTTACCAACCAGGTGTCGCATTAGTTTGTCACTGAAATCGTACTGGGAGGATCTGGGTTCACACTCCTTTCAGCCATTCCGAGTCAGATTTCCCTAATTTGTTTCAGGTGAATGCCGGCGTTTTCCTTTAAGCAAGTCACTTTTGTATCTGAGCTTAGTCTTTCACCAAGTGGAATTAGTACGCATACTCTAACGACTTGGACATCAGATGGACGTTAGACTCTAATATTTCGTCTTTCCAGTGATAGTTCACTGATGATGGCGTCCCAAGGAAAAATGTGTTTGGTACTTAAGCCATAGCTTAAATTTGCATCTCTGTTCGTCGGCTTAAAGGACAAGTAAGGATACCACGAAGGAAACACTGTCTAATGTACAAGGAGAGTACGTCGCCATTTCGATTAGGAATAATCGAGCACAGTCGTGTTGAAGTATAGCTGCAGGAGGAATTCTGATGCCGTTACTTTGCACTCACCGTCCGTGAAGAAATACTTAACAGCAAGTACTGAGACTGGAATTACTCAATTTCTGTAGTAGTTAGAATGTTGTTGTTGTTGTGGTCTTCAGTCCTGAGACTGGTTTGATGCAGCTCTCCATGCTACTCTATCCTGTGCAAGCTTTTTCATCTCCCAGTACCTACTGCAACCTACATCCTTCTGAATCTGCTTAGTGTATTCATCTCTTGGTCTCCCTTTACGATTTTTACCCTCCACGCTGCCCTCCAATACTAAATTGGTGATCCCTTGATGCCTCAGAACATGTCCTACCAACCGATCCCTTCTTCTGGTCAAGTTGTGCCACAAACTTCTCTTCTCCCCAATCCTATTCAATACTTCCTCATTAGTTATGTGATCTACCCATCTAATCTTTAGCATTCTTCTGTAGCACCACATTTCGAAAGCTTCTATTCTCTTCTTGTCCAAACTATTTATCGTCCATGTTTCACTTCCATACATGGCTACACTCCATACGAATACTTTCAGAAATGACTTCCTGACACTTAAATCAATACTGGATGTTAACAAATTTCTCTTCTTCAGAAACGCTTTCCTTGCCATTGCCAGCCTACATTTTATATCCTCTCTACTTCGACCATCATCAGTTATTTTGCTCCCCAAATAGCAAAACTCCTTTACTACTTTAAGTGCCTCATTTCCTAATCTAATTCCCTCAGCATCACCCGACTTAATTAGACTACATTCCATTATCCTTGTTTTCCTTTTGTTGATGTTCATCTTATATCCTCCTTTCAAGACACTGTCCATTCCATTCAACTGCTCTTCCAAGTCCTTTGCTGTCTCTGACAGAATTACAATGTCATCAGCGAACCTCAAAGTTTTTATTTCTTCTCCATGAATTTTAATACCTACTCCGAATTTTTCTTTTGTTTCCTTTACTGCTTGCTCAATATACAGATTGAACAACATCGGGGAGAGGCTACAACCCTGTCTTACTCCCTTCCCAACCACTGCTTCCCTTTCATGTCCCTCGACTCTTATAACTGCCATCTGGTTTCTGTACAAATTGTAAATAGCCTTTCGCTCCCTGTATTTTACCCCTGCCACCTTTAGAATTTGAAAGAGAGTATTCCAGTCAACATTGTCAAAAGCTTTCTCTAAGTCTACAAATGCTAGAAACGTAGGTTTGCCTTTCCTTAATCTTTCTTCTAAGATAAGTCGTAAGGTCAGTATTGCCTCACGTGTTCCAGTGTTTCTACGGAATCCAAACTGATCTTCCCCGAGGTTGGCTTCTACTAGTTTTTCCATTCGTCTGTAAAGAATTCGTGTTAGTATTTTGCAGCT
Organism: Schistocerca serialis cubense; assembly: GCF_023864345.2. Classification (NCBI taxonomy): domain Eukaryota; kingdom Metazoa; phylum Arthropoda; class Insecta; order Orthoptera; family Acrididae; genus Schistocerca; species Schistocerca serialis. The sequence continues at coordinate 483,936,387 of NC_064643.1, forward strand.
GTGACTTATTAAGCTGATAGTTCGGTAATTTTCACATCTGTCAACACCTGCTTTCTTTGGGATTGGAATTATTATATTCTTCTTGAAGTCTGAGGATATTTCGCCTGTTTCATACATCTTGCTCACCAGATGGTAGAGTTTTGTCTGGACTGGCTCTCCCACGGCCGTCAGTAGTTCCAATGGAATATTGTCTACTCCGGGGGCCTTGTTTCGACTCAGGTCTTTCAGTGCTCTGTCAAACTCTTCACGCAGTATCATATCTCCCATTTCATCTTCATCTACATCCTCTTCCATTTCCATAATATTGTCCTCAAGTACATCGCCCTTGTATAGACCCTCTATATACTCTTTCCACCTTTCTGCTTTCCCTTCTTTGCTTAGAACTGGGTTTCCATCTGAGCTCTTGATATTCATACAAGTCGTTCTCTTATCTCCAAAGGTCTCTTTAATTTTCCTGTAGGCGGTATCTATCTTACCCCTAGTGAGATAGGCCTCTACATCCTTACATTTGTCCTCTAGCCATCCCTGCTTAGCCATTTTGCACTTCCTGTCGATCTCATTTTTGAGACGTTTGTATTCCTTTTTGCCTGTTTCACTTACTGCATTTTTATATTTTCTCCTTTCATCAATTAAATTCAATATTTCTTCTGTTAGCCAATGATTTCTACCAGCCCTCGTCTTTTTACCTACTTGATCCTCTGCTGCTGTCACTACTTCATCCCTCAAAGCTACCCATTCTTCTTCTACTGTATTTAATTCCCCCATTCCTGTCAATTGCTCCCTTATGCTCTCCCTGAATCTCTGTACAACCTCTGGTTCTTTTAGTTTATCCAGGTCCCATCTCCTTAAATTCCCACCTTTTTGCAGTTTCTTCAGTTTTAATCTACAGGTCATAACCAATAGATTGTGGTCAGAGTCCACATCTGCCCCTGGAAATGTCTTACAATTTAAAACCTGGTTCCTAAATCTCTGTCTTACCATTATATAATCTATCTGATACCTTTTAGTATCTCCAGGGTTCTTCCATGTATACAACCTTCTTTCATGATTCTTAAACCAAGTGTTAGCTATGATTATGTTGTGCTCTGTGCAAAATTCTACCAGGCGGCTTCCTCTTTCATTTCTGTCCCCCAATCCATATTCACCTACTATGTTTCCTTCTCTCCCTTTTCCTACACTCGAATTCCAGTCACCCATGACTATTAAATTTTCGTCTCCCTTCACAATCTGAATAATTTCTTTTATTTCATCATACATTTCTTCAATTTCTTCGTCATCTGCAGAGCTAGTTGGCATATAAACTTGTACTACTGTAGTAGGTGTGGGCTTCGTATCTATCTTGGCCACAATAATGCGTTCACTATGCTGTTTGTAGTAGCTTACCCGCATTCCTATTTTCCTATTCATTATTAAACCTACTCCTGCATTACCCCTATTTGATTTTGTGTTTATAACCCTGTAGTCACCTGACCAGAAGTCTTGTTCCTCCTGCCACCGAACTTCACTAATTCCCACTATATCTAACTTCAACCTATCCATTTCCCTTTTTAAATTTTCTAACCTACCTGCCCGATTAAGGGATCTGACATTCCACGCTCCGATCCGTAGAACGCCAGTTTTCTTTCTCCTGATAACGACGTCCTCCTGAGTAGTCCCCGCCCGGAGATCCGAATGGGGGACTATTTGACCTCCGGAATATTTTACCCAAGAGGACGCCATCATCATTTAATCGTACAGTAAAGCTGCATGCCCTCGGGAAAAATTACGGCTGTAGTTTCCCCTTGCTTTCAGCCGTTCGCAGTACCAGCACAGCAAGGCCGTTTTGGTTATTGTTACAAGGCCAGATCAGTCAATCATCCAGACTGTTGCCCTTGCAACTACTGAAAAGGCTGCTGCCCCTCTTCAGGAACCACACGTTTGTCTGGCCTCTCAACAGATACCCCTCCGTTGTGGTTGCACCTAGGGTACGGCTATCTGTATCGCTGAGGCACGCAAGCCTCCCCACCAACGGCAAGGTCCATGGTTCATGGGGGGGGAATAGAATATCTATTTTAAATAAGGCACACTGCTTGTAATAGTTGTCAAACGTGACTATGTCCCTCAAGTGTGCGAAAAAGTATGGCTATGAGGTAGTGACAACAAAATATTAGCGATGTTTGTTGCAGAATGCTTTCTCAGTGCTAATGTGGATGCTTTTGACTATATAGATTATCCATTATTTTTTCAAGACAGTCCATTCCATTTAACTGCTCTTTCAAGTTCTTTGCTGTATATGACAGACTTACATAGTCATTGGCGAACCTCAAAGTTTTTTTTCTTCTCCCAGAACTTTAATTCCTACTCCAAAATTTTCTTTGGATCTCTTTACTGCTTGTTCAGTGTACAGATTTGTAACATCGGGGATAGGCTACAACCCTACCTCACTCCCTTCTCAACTTCTGCTTCCGTTTCATGCTCCTCGACTATTTTAACAGCAGTCTGGTTTCTATGCAAACTGTAAACAGCCTTTCGCTTCCTGTATTTTACTTATGGTACCTTCAAAATTTCAGGTTGTGCTCCCGTCATCGTTCTCAAAAGCTTTCTCTAAGTTCACAAATGCTATAAACGAAGGTTTGCCTTTCCTTAACCTATCTTCCAAGGTGAGTCGTAGTTTCGGTATTTCCTCGCATGTTCCTACATTTCTCCAGAATCTGCCCGTTATTACATTTTTCCCTATACAGTAGAACTTCTGTTAGTACGAGGATTGGAAGTTAAATAATGGCAACTATTTATTCACAGCCGATACAAAAGAGGTACATGTTTACACCTGTTACTGTCACCAGCGTTGTGCAGAACCCGTTGCCAGCGATGTGGAAGGCGTAGTATACCGTTAGCACAGCCAGTTCTGTTGATGGTGCGAATGGAGTGGTCTACTGCCTGTCGAATCTCTGGAACAGTTCTGAAGCGAATGTCGCGAAGTGGTTCCTTCATCTATCAAAGTTACAAGGACTTAAGTCCGGGAAGTGTGGTGGATGGTACAGTATTTCCCAGTCCCATCTACCGAACAGAGCAGCCACAGCTTGCGCTGTATGCGCCCGCGCATTGTCGTGTAAAATGATGGGTGGGTTGCGCAGAAAGTGTCGTCGCTTCTTTCCCAAAGCTAGTCGAAGGTGGTGCTCCAAAAACAAACAGTAATACTGTGCACTGACGGTCTGCCATGGAGGAACGTAATGCGTTAGGATAACACCATCACAGTCATACACGAGGATCACCATAACTTTACACCGCTCCTTTCGCACCATCAACAGCAAAGGCTCTGCTAACGGTATACTAGTATACTACACCTTCCACATCGCTGGCAACGTGTTCTACATAACGCTGGTGACTACTTTGAAGGACAGTAACAGGTGCAAACATGTAACTCTTTTGTTTGTTTGTGCATAAATAGTTGCCACTAAGTTCCAACCCTCGTATTTTGCAGTGCTGACTCACTAAACTGATAGTTCGGTAACCGCTATATTTGCAAGTAGAATTGTTACATTATCCTTTAAATCGGAGGATATTTCGCCTGTCTGACACATCTTGCACATCATACGAAGAATTTTGTCTTGGCTGGCTGTCCCAGGGCTATCAGTAGTTCCGACGGGATTTTGTCTACTGCTGGGTTCTTGTTTCCCGTTAGACCTTTCAGCGCTTTTTCAGATTCTTCTCGCAATGTCATATCTCCCATCTGCTCTTTATCTACGTCCTCTTCCATTTTTATGTTACTGCCTTCGAGTTCATCTCCCTTGTAGACCATCTGTATATTCCTTCCACCTTTCAGCTTTCCCCTCTTTGCTCAGTACTGGTTGTCCATCTGAGCTCTTGAGACTCATATAGCTGCTTCTCTTTTCCCCAAAGGCTTCTTTAATTTTCCTGTAGGTGCTATCTGCCATTCCCCTAGTGATACATACTTCTAAATCGTAGGATTTGTCTTCTAGCTATTCCAGCTAAGCCGTTTTGAACGTCTCATTTTTTAGACTTTCGTATTCTTTTTCATTCAACATGTCCTGTGTTATCCAAGGATTTCTACTAGGCCTTGTGCCCTTACCAATTTGAGCCTCTGCTGCATTCACTACTCCGTTCCCTTGTTGTAGTCAGTCGCTGCCTAATGCTCCATCTGAAACTATCAACAACCTCTAGTTCTTTCAACTTATCCAGGTCCCATCTCCTTAATTTCCTCACATCTGTCCCTGAAAATGTCTTTCTGTTTAAAATCTGGTTCCAGAATCTCCTTCTTACCATTATATAATCAGTTTGAAACCTTACGGTGTCTCTAGGTCTGTTCCATGTACACAACCTTCTTTCGTGATTCTTAAACCAAGTGTTATCGATGATTAAATTATATACTGTGCAAAACTCTACCAGATGGTTTTTTCTTTCATCCTTTTCCCCCATTCCATATTCACCTACTCTTTTTTATCTCCTTCTTTTCCTACTATCGAATTCCAGCCTCCCGACACAATTAAGTTCTCGTCTCCATTAACTATCAGATTTTTTTTTTTTTTTTTTTGCTCGTCATACTTTTCTTTAATCTCTTCGTCATCTGCAGAGCTGCTTGGCCTGTGAACTTACACTAATGTTGTGGGTGTGGGCTTCGAGTCTCTTTTGGGTACGATAATTCGTTCACTGTTGTGTCACAGAAGCTTCGCCACATTCCTATTTTCTTATTAACTATTAGACCTACTCCTGCATGACCCCTGTTTGATTTTGTATTTATAGCCCTGTACTCACCTGACCAGAAGTCCTGTTCGTCCTGCCACCGAACTTGATTGATTGTCCCTATATCTAACTTCGAATTATCCATTTCCCTTTTTTTAAAAAAAAAATTTCTAACCTACCTGGCCGATTAAGGGATCTAACACACCACGCTCGTATCGGATAGAATGCAAGGTTTGTTTCTCCTGATGGCTACGATCTCCTGAGTAGTCTCCGCCCGGAGAACCGAATGGGGGACTATTTTACCTCAGTGATATTTTACGCGAGAGGACGCCATCATCATTTAACCGTACAGTAGAGCTGCATCGCATTGGGGAAAAATTACGGCTGTAGCTGCTTGCTTTCTGCCGTCTTATCTTGTTACTCTTTCGATATTACTGGATTAAGGAAAACTATGATTTATGAGTACAAAGACGAGATATTAGTGATATAAATATATGACATTTCTCATAAAATCGTAATAAAACGTTCAGACGTGTCATTGAGGAATCGTCAGAAAACTAAATTCTTCCTGCAAAACCCATACTTTGTCATCTGTTCCTGTGGAAGCGGTGAATTAAATGAGTCACAGAGCAACAATAACAGGAACTCGCGAGAGAACTGTAATTATGTCATTTATAGAAAAAAGAGCTGTCAATACATTGTTTCAAACTGTTTATTGACGCTTCACGTGACCAAATGTAAAAACGATTACCATAACGTTAATATTGGGAATCTCGGAGAAATTAGGTTAACTGTACTGCTGCATGTGCGCTGCTAATGCAACAAGCCGTTCAGTTAGTGAAATAGATACTCGGTTTCGGCTATAAATGAGGAAACTGTGGCTATGGGCTCCACTTCGTATAGTGCGTAATGACAGAAACTCGGAATTTTTCCCTCCGTCACGTGACCCGGATTGGATGCAGGTTTCAAACGTTGACACGGCAGAGGTAGGGACGCGCGCGGGGGTGTATGTACCTGTTGGTCTACGTGAGCAACAGCAGACGAGCAGGGCGGGAGCTGAAGCGTGGCGACCTTTGCATCAGACGGCGTGTGGACGTGGGCGCGCCGGCATTGAAAAGTACGGCGCTGGCTCGCGCGGCTAGTGGCCGCGTTATACGTCAGTGGCGAACCAACGCCACTCTGTTAGCGCCCACCCTGAGCTTCGCCAAGTCGCTAATGGAGTTGTCACTTCCGTCCGCGCATCCGTCTTTTGCACTTCGTACTTCCTTACCCTCGTCTGTCCACCCTGATAAAATTTTTCTGTCGGGTTCCTTGGTTATCCGTTGTAATGGAAATGCCATGTGGTTAGGACCTCCCGGCGGGTAGACCGTTCGCCTGGTGCATGTTTTTCGAGTTGACGCCACTTCGGCGACTTCAGTGTCGATGGGGATGAAATGGTGATGATAAGGACAAAACTACACCCAGTCCCTGAGCGAAGAAAATCTCCGACCCAGCCGGGAATCGAACCCGGGCCGTTAGGTATGACATTCCGTCGCGCTGACTACTCAGCTACCTGGGGGGGACGTCATCCGTTGTGATTTTACACTGATGTGTCAAAAGCTATGGAATAGCGATTTGCACATATACAGATGGCGGTAGTATAGCGTATACAAGGTACAAAAGGGCTGTGCATTGGCCGAGCTGTCATTTGTACTTAGATGATCCTTGTGAAAAGGCGTCCGACGTGATTGGTAATTGAAGCTAGACATGTGGGATACTCCATTTCGGAAATCGTTAGAGAATTCAGTATTCCAAGAACCACAGTGTCAAGAGTTTGCGGATAATACCAGATTTCAGGCATTACCTCTCACCACGGACAAGGCAGTGGCCGACGACCTTCAGTTGACGGCCGAGAGAAGCGAGGTTTGCGTAGAGCTGTCAGTGCAACACTGCTTGATATAACCACAGAAATCCATGTGAGGTCCTACGACGAACGTATCCGTTAGGACATTGAGGCTAAATTCGGCGCTAATGGGCTACCACAGCAGACGACCGACGTGAATGCCTTTGCTAACAGCGCCTCTCCTGGGTTCATAACGATATCTGTTGGACCCTAGACCACTGGAAAATCGTGGCCTGGTCAGATGAATCCCTATTTCAATTGGTAAGAAGCGATTGTAGCGTTCGAGTGTGGTGCAGACTCCACGAAGACATGGACGCAAGTTGTCAACAAGGCACTGTTCAAGCTCGGGGTGGCTCCATAATGGTGTGGGCAGTGTTTACGTGGAATGGACTGGGTCCTCTGGTCCAACCGAACCGATCATCGACTGGAAATCGCTATGTTGGGCTACTTGGAGACCATCTGCAGCCATTCATTGACTTCATGTCCGCAAACAACGATGAAATTTTTATGGACGACAATGCTCCACATTACCGGGCCACAAGTTTTCGTGACTGGTTTGAAGATCATTCTGGACAATTCGTGCGAATGATTGACCATTCATATCGCCCGACCTGAATCCCATGGAACATACTGGAGAGGTCAATTCGTGCACAAAAATCCTGCACCGGCAACGCTTTCGCAATTATTGATGGGTATAGAGGCGGCATGGCTAAATATTTTTGCAGGGCCCTTTCAACGACTTGTTGAGTCTATGGCAAGCCAAGTTGCTGCAATACGTCGTGCAAAAGGAGGTCCGACCCGATATTACGAAGTATCGTAAGACTTTTGTCATCTCAGTGTAGTACTTTGTTGATAGCAATGTGTTAACCTTTATGCATGGTGTTGATTATGTTTTCGCCGTTTTCATTGAGTTCTTTCTTCTGGCTGCATTTGTCGCGATGTATCAGTAATCATACTGCAGTGTCCAATACGACAGTGCTTGGGAGTCTACCGCTTGTACGGGCAGTGCGTGTAGGTAGTAGCAGCAGTAGTAGTAGTAATAGTAGTAGTAGTACCAGGGGCGTTCAATAAGTAATGCTACACATTTTTTATTCGACCAGTTCTGGTTGAAAAAAATGCATAGTTTGTTGTATTACATTGTGGAATATTTCCTCTCCAGCCCGTGGAGTTTCATGAAGTTTCGATAAGTGGAGACGCTGTATGTAGCCTTCAGAGTGGCGTTTGTAAAGGAGATGCGTTCCAAGCAGAGATCTGTCGCTGAGTTTCTTCCGGCGGAAAATGAGAGTGTTGCAGATATTCATGGGCGCTTGCGGAATGCGTACGGAGACCTGGCAGTGAATTAAACCACGGTGAGTCGTTGGACGAGGCGTCTATCATGATCGCAACAAGGTCGCGCAAATCTGTCCGATCTCCTGCGTGACCGAGTGAGGTGGCGCAGTGGTCAGCACACTGGACTCGTATGCAGGAAGACGACGGTTCAAACCCGCGTGCGGCCATTCAGATTAAGATTTTGCGTGATTTCCCTAAATCACTTCAGGCAAATGCCGGGATGGTTCCTTTGAAAGGGAACGGCTGATTTCCTTCCCCGTCGTCCCCTAATACGAGCTTGTGCTCCGTCTCTAACGACCTCGTTGTCGACGGGACGTTAAACGCTAATCATCTCCTCCTCTCTTGCGTGCCGGCCGGTCGCACACAGCGGTGACTCCTGCAATGTTGGAACGTGCGGACACTCTCAAAGGGCAAATTAACTTCTCCTTCTCCTTGACAACGCAAGGCCTCACACAAGTCTACTTCATTGTAGTGTTTGCCTGTATTTTGCATGTTACCACTCTACTGGTCAACGTCGCAGCCAACGTCTTGCTGTATCAATAACTTCCCCATCATCCAAGTACTGCTTCCTGCGGAGTGCATCCTTCATTGGGCCAAACAGATGGAAGTCGGAAGGTGCGAGATCAGGACTACCCTACCAGCCCGGATCTCTATTGTCCGCAGCTCGTAGTCTAGTGGCTAGCGTTGCTGCCTCTGGGTCACGGGGTCCTGGGTTCGATGCCCGGACGCGTTGGGGATTTTCTCTGCCTGGGGACTGGGTGTTTGTGTTGTCCTCATCATTTCATCATCATCCTTCGTGACTGTTGCTAGATTGGATTGAGTTAAAAATTGGACTGTGTAAAAAGTGGGACTTTGTACGGGTGCTGATAACAGCGCAGTTGACCGCCCCCCCCGAACTAAACATCATCAGTCCTGATCTCGCACCTTCCGACTTCCATCTGTTTGGCCCAATGAAGGATGCACTCCGCAGGAAGCAGTACTTGGATGATGGGGAGGTTATTGATGCAGCAAGACGTTGGCTGCGACGTTGACCAGTAGAGTGGTAACATGCAAACATACAGGCCCTCCAAATAAGGTGGCGTAAGGCCGTCACATTAAACGGAGAATGTTGGAAAAGAGGGGAGAATAATATGGTGTACTGGAATTCTGAATAAATCCAAACTGTTAAAAAAACGTGTTGCACTTCTTATTGAAGGCCCCTCGTAGTATTAGTAGTGGAAGAAGAAAAAGAAGAAGAAGAAGAAGAAGAAGCTGCAGCAGCTGTGTCAGAAGCTGTAAGCTGCAGTCACAGTCTCCGACTCTGTAGTTGGTTAAAATGTATTCGCGTCTACATATGTCATGGCACATTATACCGTTAATACGGGGTGTTCAAAAAGTCTCTCCGCAATGCCGTATGATTGTTAGCCGCGCGTGCCGTGTGATTGTTCGCCTTCCTGGGTTACTTTCCTTTAAGTGGACTATCCCAGCATTCCACTGTTTCGCTTATCTCAGCCAGCGTCAGTAGTATCGTTGGTGTGTGTCGTTACGTGTTGACGTGAACGTTTTAGTTCCTTTGTTCGTTTGTTTCGCTTTTGTCACTGTTAAAACGCTAACCAATGAAGAACGTTGGTTTTTAGTCGAACAAGTGTTCAAAGCTGGTCGTAAATAGACAGTTACAGTTCGTCAAACATTTAATTCAGTTTTCCCGGAGACAACACTCCCACGTCGCGATACTGTGCGAGATTTGATTAATAAATTTCGAAGTACGAGTTCAGTGACATGCACCGAGAAGTGGTCTTCCTAGCGTTTTGTCTGACCGATAAAATGTCCATGAGCCCGAACAAGTCAGTAAGAAAACTCGCCCAGGAAATGGATGTTAAGTGTCGGAACGGCCCACACAGCTGTAAGGAAAAAATTAGAACTTTTCCCATGCTGAGTGACAGTCGTGCAAGAACTGAAAAATACTGATCATGGCAAGAGGCTGCATTATTGTCAATGGTTCAAAAATTTCGTTCAACAAAATGGAAGGGATATTCTTAATGAAACGTTTTTCACTGATGAGGCGTGGTTTCATTTATCCGGGTACATGAACTCTCAAAATTCTCATATGTGGAGTACTGCAAATCCATTGTGTATTCATGAGAAACCAGTTCATTCTGTGAAGATACGAGTTTGGATTGCAATTTCTAGACGCCGGATTGTGGGTCCCATATTTTTCAACGAAACAATAAACGCACGATACTGCAATGATATTCTGGACCCATTCATAGGAGAACTGTGAAAAGGAAGTTGTGATAGGCAGGCTATGTTTACACATTGTGTAATATCAGTGTTGGTGATCGCGTTAGAAGCGTTAAAAAATAAAGAAACGTAAGTTTTTTTTACCAGTAATTGACTACTTGTCGCCGTCTGCGGTGGCCGAGCGGTTCTAGGCGTTTCAATCCGGAACCTGGCGACTACTACGGTCGCAGGTTCGAATCCTGCCTCGGGCATGGATGTGTGTGATGTCCTTAGGCTAGTTATGTTTAAGTAGTTCTAAGTTCTACGGGACTTATGACCTCAGATGTTAAGTCCCATAGTGCTCAGAGCCATTTTGACGACTTGTCCTCGTTGTTTGCTTCATCGTCCAATCGTAATTAATACCATTTCACAACGGTATTAAACTAAAACAGAGAATTTGACGTATTGTTTTTAAAGAAGAAGATCGGATGGAATATGAGAAAAGGATTAATGTGACATGACCATATCAATGGGAGTTTCACAGTGTTTCAAAATGATTCATCCGATGTCGAAAGACTGTACGTTTTACACGAATGAAGATAGAAACTTGGGGTAAATTCCTGATTTACGTATGAAGACTAAAAGTTTACCCTGGCGCCAGCTGTAAGTTGCCAGTTTAGGCGGTTGCCAGTAGAGCACACTACCTGGCCTGGGGCAGTTACCTCGCTCGCTGGCTCGTTCGTTTTTTTATTACCCAGTGTGCGTCTTGTGCCCGCGATAACACAGGAACAAAAAGCGTTCTGCGCTCTCCGTTTCAACAGCTGCAATTGAATTACAGCTGAGAGGCGTGATTTTCGTGGATAGTACGGCGCTGTACCTCCTACAGCTGAAACCATTCGACGACTGCGCTTGCAGTTCCAAGACAACGGCTGTTTCTGTAAGAGGAAATACAGTGGTCGCTCCCTGTATGCTCGTACAAGAAGTAGAGCACCAGAAAGGACATTTTCAGCTAGTCTACATACGTCTACCAGTACTGCAGCCGAGAGTTAGCCATTCTTCACATGTTCGTCTGGCGTGTTTTGTGGTGATGTTTGAGATCTAAACCATACGAAGTTCAGCCCCTCATGGTGGTATAAACAACATCTTGCAAGTAAATGAAAACTGATCCCTAACGTAATTTTTAAATGTTCCTCTGGATTGTATGTTTACATATAAAAGATATGCCCTTGTAAGATCGGGTAGTTCTTTCGAAAGCAAAAACGTAGTAGTCCTTTGCGTAATTTATTATCCACCCCAAGCTTCTGTTGATGACTGGTCTTGAGTCACAGTGTACTCGAAAATTCGATGGTGCTCAGAGATGGTTGTCTGATCGAGGTAGCGATCAAGTTACGCGACTGAATATTTTGGAAGAAGAGGACTTCAAAATAGCCTGCCCCGCCTCCGGGACATACTAATATAGATTCCTTTGGTTTCCATAGAGGCGAAAGGCAAATGCCGAGCTGCTGTGCGTAAGTAGACAAAAAGACTCGTTATTGTTTCATTGCACTATTCCGCACAATCGTTGGAAAAAGTCACATTTATTAATTATTGGGAGTATGTGTGTGGAACGATTTCAGGTCGAACTGGCACATGAAATTTAGCATTGGAAAGCCAAATTCCTTGAAAGAGGCAGCTTACAAAACCCTCGTGTGAGCAGTATTTGAGTATACACTGGGACCCTCAACAGTTAGATACGATAAAAGAAATAGACGAGATCCAGAGAGGAACAGTGGATTTTTTCTTAACTTCGTTTCCTGAGCGCAAAAACTGCGCGGAGATTCTGAACCAACTCAAGTGGCCGATGCTACGAGGAAGACACTGTGCATCACAGTGTGGTAAATTCAGAGAGCATTCGCTCGTAGAAAGTCATCCAACGTTTTGCTTCTTCTGACATTCATTTTGCGAGAAGACCATGAATTAGAGATATTGGAGCTCACGTGGATGGTTACCAATACTCGTTCTTCCCTCGCACCATTCACAGATGGAACAGGAAGGAGGAAAGTGACGTCGGCAGCTTGCACTCTGCACTCTAACGAAGTATAGATGTAGATGTACACCAGATACTCATTGATTCTTCTTATTAGAAGCCGAGTGAGACGGCTCAGTGGCTGAGCAAGGAAGTCGCTTTACAAAGGAACAGACTGATAATCTCCGTCCGGCCATCGTGATTTAGGTTTTCTTAATTGCACTATATCATGTAAGGCGATTACCGGGAAGATCTCGTCCGAAACAACGCGATCTTCCCTCTCTTTCTTCTAACCTAGTTTGTGCACCCTCTCTAATGACTTGATTGTCGACGGGACGCTAAATCCAAATCTTCATTTCTTGCTTGCTATCAGAGCCACTCTTCCTTCACCTGTGAACTCATTGTCAGTGAGCCCTGGTTTCTTATCAGGATGCTGGATCGATATGACAGTACTGTAATTTTTTTATTGTGAAGCTGTCCGTGTGAGCCCATGACGTGTAGTTTTTTGTGTGTAAGCGCATTCACTTCCGGCTACAAGAGCGGCGCGCGTCATGAACTGCGCTCCACGGCCATTGGCATCCTTGTAGGACTGCCCGCCTGTTTGGCAGTCGCCTTGAGTGCGTGATGCGGCGCCCAACTTCCTTTAACACGCGCGTCATACTCAGACTTACGAAACCCATTGCATTCAATTCGTCCGCGGATTCAAATATCATCACAGGGAAAGAGTACCTGAATTGCCTTTACATGTGCTGTATCTTTACAGTTGGGATGGAATTCAGTCACTGCTACGTGTACATAGCCCTAAGGTACTACGGAATCAAGATATAATATAAAACGCTTGAATAGTCACAACCGGAGAAATGCTTGCAGAAGTAGTTATATCATAAGAACACATCACTGACATTAATAAGCGAGAAATAAGCTGCTTTATCGATGCGTACTGGAGGTATTGCATGGACAGCCTATGAGAATTACGGTCTTCCGAAGTTAAAATTCAGTAGCCGACGTAGTAGAATTAGCCGTAGGTAGACGTGACTTAACACTTACTCCTAATGTCACGTCTAGTGACAATTCTATTATTTTAAATATTGGCTTTTAACTTTTTCTGTATTTGGCTTCCAGAGTGTGTACTCTGTTTAACCATCTAAATCATGTGTTTACATTGTATACTTATTTGTACAGAGAAAATACATGAATGTGTACTTACAAAATCAAAAACTCAAGCCGTCAATTTTTTTTCACTGTAAATTTTTAACAATAGCCTGATAAGCAAATTTTGATAAGTAAATTTTCTGTTACCAGTTCATAATATTTCTTAAATTTAATCACAAGCGATACAGGGAGGTGAAAATACGTGTACTCTGATGATCTGCAGGATTTCCCTATAGGACTGAGGAATTTTATAGTGACTTCGATAAAACGAGTATCTTTAGTAAAAGAAATAGAAGCTGACTGAGAGAGATTATTCCATATTCATGAATGTCTTCACAATTCTAATTTTTCTCGGTCAAATTTGGGAAACGAAAAAAAGACGTGGTTTGCATCAGCTTCTGATTAGAATTACACTCACATGAAGGAGAATGGTAAATGTTGATTCTATATAGATACAGAGAAAAAGACGCGTGATTAATGCGGAGTGGAATGATGGTGGAAGTCGTTGATCGGTCCAAGTGAGCCCTCGTAAACCACGGCCTTGTAGGAATCTGAGGTTGTAATGTCGTATAATATGCCCCTATCGTTTGTTTTGAAACGTTCTGTATCCCTTGCCATCGATGTTATCCGTGGCTTTTGATCTTACGTAAGTAGTATCTATAGGGCAATTTCTAAACGAGAACAGTTTCAAGATACAGCTTGCTTCGCTAAACGTCAGCTGCTCATTATAGCGGGTGCCAGCATGGGGAATGCAGCTAAAGTGGAGTGATTGATTGTGCTCTCCATTTTCAGTACCACATCCAGTATGTAAGGGTTGGCTATTTTATTCCGTCTCTGGTGCTGAATATTTTTAGGACACTGAAAGACGGGCACGATTAATACATGTAAGAAGGGAGCTGAATGTTACAAACTTCATTGCTTCCAAAATTGCCTAAGTCAGTGCCGTAAAAATTGAATGCTTTTAGGTAGATTAAAGGCTTACTGGCTGAATCTGAGGGCCTAGAAGATCACAATCAGTATATCCCTCTTGGGGAAATATAATCCGGCTAACTTTGCTTATTCACAATTCAGAGAGGGTGTGCTTGCAGTACTTCCGCTACGAATGCTTCTGCGCGCCTCAGATGCCGCAAAACTGGACGAAGAGCGGGCATGTAGCACTAGTCTATGCGCATGCGCCACCACTCCAATGTTTATTGAAGACACTAACTCATGTTTAAGAGAGACGTCCTGGTTTAGGTTTTTCGCGGTTTCTCTAAATTATTTAAGGCAAATGCCGAAAACAGTTTTCTGCAAAAAGACCGCGACCGATTCCGTCCAACAGTCTTTGCCAACCGAGCTAGCGTTAGTGAGGAAATTGCCATGTTATCGACGAGACATTATCCTCTCACTTCACCCCGTCCCTTCTCTGGTATTTTTCGTTGCCCGAGATACATTATGTCCTCTGAACTGGTATGCCCTAGTCCTGAAAAACATTTCGACCGTAGTGAACACAACTGCCATTGAGGGAGACTGCAATAATCATCTAATCTTTAGTTCATACAGCGTATTTCAGTCTATCTGATTTAGTGTTAAATTTCTATTAAATGTTATTCAGGAATCGATAGCGATGAACAATTAATAACGTTAGGATAAATCGCGAAAACGGCTTTTCATGAAGTGCAAATAATGGGTAGTTTCCGTCATCTCACACTGCGTAGCATAGGTCAGCGAGAATGTTAGCAATTTTTCAAAACATCCGGCGGAATAAATTGCTAATCATGGTTGTCGAGACGGAATGTGCTGGTAATCGTAGTATTACATTATTCCTTGTACCCAGTTGTTACCTGACGTATCAGGGCAGCAGTGGTAGAGAGCACCAAAAACATTAACAATGTATTTCCATGACAGAACGAATGTGTCTGTCGTACTTACGAAAGAGGTGTTTCAGCTGCTGATAATGCTGGCCAGGCGCCTACATCTTAATCGAAATATTTACTTAATTTATCTTCTTGCTCTCCTCGTAGATACTTTCCGTACAGTGTCTTGCAGCAGTTCTGTGATGGGAAGCAACAATGTTCAGGAACAGACAGACACTCATGTTGTTTTCATGAAAATGAAAACGGGATGCCGATGTCTTATGTAAATACAGTCAAGGCGCTTTTTGTGCGCGTATCCGTTTGTCGTCGTGTCCGTTGACTGACGTAGTTTCTTTCCAGTACGCATTGCATGAAGGAGACGTCATGATCTTTTCAAGTTGTTGCTTACATGCTATAAATGACACTTGTGTTGGATGTACGGGACTTCTGAAATCATAAAAATATGCCAAAAAATTGCACGTCTCTGTCTTACCTTCTAAATTTGTATACTAAGATTTAAACGGTTTTGATGAAAGAACAGGAAGTGGAAGAGTTGTACTTTTAGTTTTTAAGTTATTGTGAGGTACGTAGGCCCTCGAAATCGTGCCGCTTGATTGAGAAGCAGCCAGTCTTGAACATCGTGCCGTCTGGTCCGCAGTCATTTGTTTTTTCTCGGTGCGCCCATGGCTCTTGACCTACATCCCGCTAATGCACAGTGGTTGTTTTATTTAAGAGAACGGCGCCATCTGTGTTTCGTCTCAGTTTCACGATCCATGTGGACTGAGCAATGGCAATCCACGTCCTCGGACAGTTGCCGGAAGCACTTGAGGGATTAATTCGTTCGCTCGTGTGCTCAGACAAAAGATATTTGAACATACTGAATTAGGATTCACATCCCTGCGCTTCATACACTTCCTATGGTGAAATTCACAATTTGGCGAATTGAAACAGAAAAGGTATTCGGGAGTATGATGCTAGAATTAATTTCGAGACAGCAAATGATTTTTTGGGCTAAGAGCGCGTCAAATTCCAGAAATGCAAACTTGTAATGTTCCCGAATAGTACTGTGTGTGCGCAGCATTTCTCGATTTCTCGCTACCTAATCCTGAACGGCATTTTGAAATGAAACGCGGCATTCACCTATGGCTAATACTTGCACAGAATTAGGTATCGCTTTTCGCCTCACGATTTGCCACATATCGAATACAGAATCGTGCGCTGCTTTCAGAATATTTCTCAAACTGCTTTCCTCGTGCAGCACTCCTTATGCTAGTGCAGATAATGGAATAAATAATTCGTGATAGAATTATACATCGAGTACAGAATTTAACCGGACACAAACAAAATCTGTTTTCCGAAAAGTGATCTGTAATTTATTTTTAAAAGCAATATCATTTCCTTTTATTGGTTATTATCAGCTTATTTACAACTGTGTCTAATACAGAGCCGCTTGGGGTAGCCGCGTGGTCTGAGGCGACTTGCCGCGGTCCGGGCGACTACCCCTATCCGAGGTTCGAGTCCTCACTCGGGCATGGGAGTGTGTGTTGTCCATAGTGTAAGTTAGTTTAAGTTAGATTAAGCAGTGCGTAAGCTTAGGAACCGATGACCTCAGCAGTTTGGTCCCCTAAGACCTTACCACAAATTTCCAATTTTTTTTAAATACAGATGAAGTCAAAATATTCGCATTAGCGATTTTATTTCGAATAAATTTTGTACGGCTGTCGATCGTTAATAATGTCTGATTCTTTCAGACATGGAAGCAAACATCATAACCCTTTTGCAAGCTGGATAAATCACATTTGCTACTTGGACTTGAATTGTGTGTGTTGTCCTGGAATAACTTTAATTGTTGGTTCTAGGTGTCTGTTTTACTTTGCTGGTTTTGAAACGAAATTTTTTCACCTACAGCGTCTAAAAAAGGAATTTCTCCGTATTGTTGAATATAGATATTTCAAGAATTTTGTTTGAAGATTTGCGTTGGAGACAAACGATTGTGAGTAGGTCTGCTGTTTACAGAGGTAAGTTGCAGAAATAAGTGTAGATTGAAGGCCTTAGGTAACACAGTTATTTGATACTACAGCCGCAACAAAGTTAGATCAGTAGTGAACTTTTTAACGAAAATAAGGTACTTCTGCCAGTGGAATTTGTGAACAACAGGAGAATGAGGAGTTCATTCGATTGTGGGCTCTGTGGCAAATAGCTAATGAAATACGAGGCAGAGAATGGGTGATATGATAGAAGCCAGCCAGCTAACTACGGTTGCGATTGCTCCGATTTCGCTTAATTCAGAGAGAAATGTTTAAATTGTGTAAAGAAAAGAAAGTGACGCCAGAAACGTGAAAATTAAAGACAAAAATGCTAAAGCTAAGTAATTTACATACCGGTACTGTAAACAGTCTGTTGCTCGCTTGCAGTGAGAAGAAACTAGTCTGGAAATGTGATTCGATAGGCTGGGATCAAGGGTAGTAAATGTGTAGTCCGAAAGAAAACACGTGAGCGACCTTGCACAGGCTAGAGCGGTTGTTTTAAAATGTTTCAAACCGGTCAGGTTACATTTAATGTCTGCAGCGCACTTAATGTTTACGGGCTAAACTATTTCTCTGTTTGTGAAGCATTAGAAAACTAGTAAGTTGCACGTTTGTTAACGCTATCGGCCCATGGATTCCAACAGTTGACCCAGATTTGTAGAGAATTGGCGCATTATGTAGTAGCTGCTGCTGCGCTTTTGGAATTATTGCTGCACTAAGTTTTCTTGAGAATTTCTCTTCCTCATAACCCTAACTGGTTGTAATGCGTTTCAACGTTTCCTATTCATGAAGCGTAAGTAAAAAGGTTGATTAGTTGCTTACCGCTAGTCTGTCTCATGCGCTCAAATTCCACTCAGAATTTTTGCGACACTGGGAAATACCGCTTTCACTGGATCACACGTAGTTGGCGGTCGTCGTCAAGAGGCAGCAAAGCAATTGCTAGCACCAGTCACTTCGTGATATATTCTATTCTTCACGCGAACTGATAAGTATCGAGAGGGCTTACTGCGTGGGAATCCCTTTGAGTGTCGCAGAGTGGAGACACACACTTACCGCCACACCCGTTCGGTTTGTATGATATTAAATCTTAAAGTATCGTCTAACTGTCTACTAGTCCCTGCGTACGAGAAATGCATTTGTCCGAGCAGAGCAGTAGGACAAAAAGGGAATTGCGCCTGAAAGCACAAGTGAGCAATATGTAGAGACCTTTCTGTCAGAAGATTAGATTGTTGTTGCCGGCCGAAGTGGCCGTGCGGTTAAAGGCGCTGCAGTCTGGAACCGCAAGACCGCTACGGTCGCAGGTTCGAATCCTGCCTCGGGCATGGATGTTTGTGATGTCCTTAGGTTAGTTAGGTTTAACTAGTTCTAAGTTCTAGGGGACTAATGACCTCAGCAGTTGAGTCCCATAGTGCTCAGAGCCATTTGAACCATTTAGATTGTTGTTCCAGCTCAAGGTATCACAATTTACAGCTACTCAGAATCACCAAGCCTCTGGTTCTTCGTATATATCTGTGAGAGTAGTAGTAGCTGTCATTAAAAAAATCCGACGCAAAACGAAGGAATTACCCGAATGGAATCGTAGGGTGGATATGATGTACATGTGCAAACAAACAAATGATACAATTTTAAAGAAAATTGGTTGGTTTGTAGATGAGAAAGGGCTTCGCAAATTGAGTAAGTCACTAGCGCGTTGGTCTACTTCTGGTCCTTATGCAAGCAGTTCTTCGGCTCGGCATTGATCGATAGAGTTGTTGGATGCCTCTTGAGGGATATCGTGCCACATTCTGTCCATCTGGTGTGTTAGATCGTCAAAATCACGGGCTATTTGGAGGATCCTGCCCATAATGCTCCAAACGTTCTCAGTTGGGAAGAGATCCAGCGACCTTCCTGGTGAAGTTAGTACTTGTCAAGCAGTATAAACTCTCGCCGTGTGCGGGCGGGCATTATCTAATTGAAATTTAGGCTCAGGATGGCTTGCCATGAAGGGCAACAAAACGGCGCCTAGAATAGCATCAACGTACCGCTGTTCTGTGAGGGTGCTGTGGATGAAAACCAAACGGGTCCAGGTGAGCAAAGAAATCGCACCTAAGACCACCATTCATGGTGTTGGGTCGTATGGTCATCGACAGCCGGGTTGGTATTCCACCGTTGTTCGGGGAGTCTCCAGACATGGCTTCGCTGGTCATCACGGCTCGATTCGAAGCGGGACTCATCACTAAGGACAATTATACGCCAATCATTTAGATTCCAGTTCCCGTAACAAGCGAAGACGTGTCTGGAGACGCCCCAGACAGCTGTGTGATATCAACCTGGCTGTCGACGGCCATAGGGCCTGACTGCCAGGAGTGTTGGTCTGGGGTGCCAGGTCTTTTCATAGCAGGATCCTCTTGGTGTCAGCGGCAGCACCTGTACGGCAGAACGGTACGTCGATGTTATTCTACGCCTTATTTTATTGCTCTACATGGCAACCCATCTTGAGCTTACATTTCAGCAAGATAATGCCTGCTCACATGCGGCGGGAGCTTCTACTGCTTGTCTTCGCGCTTGCTAAACCCTACTTTGTCCAGCAAGGTCGCTGAATCTCCCCCCAATTGAGAACGTTTGGAACATCACGGGCAAGGCCCTCCAACCAGCTCGGATTTTGACTATCTACCGCGCCAATTGGACAAAATTTGGAACATCTCTCAGGATGACATCAGTGCCAAGCGGAGGTGGACCAAAGCGTTATTGACTTGGTCAATTTGTGAAGTTCTTACTATTGAATAAATGATTCAGTTTTCCTCAGAGTGTAACCATTTGTTTGTCTGTACCTCTCATCACATCTACCAAGCGTTTCTCGTAAGGTGTAACATGCAGCACGCTAGTTTACGAGACAGGAACGTGAGCCAGACCCGGCTCGAATCCTCGCGGCGGATTAACGACCGTGGCCGGTTCACCACCCACCCTGAGTGTGGTTTTTAGGCGATTTTCCGCGTTCCGTCAGACAAATTCTGAGTTGGTCCCAGATTTCCGTCTCCGAAAATATGATACACAAAATACTTATAATACTATCACACACAGAAGAAAGTTTACACAATTCAGACAGATGTCGCACACGAATTCCCTGCGCCGAGAAGAAGGACATCCGCCCACAAAGTTAAATAAAATAAATTTGTCAAATCTTGAAGACAGCGGGCCCCGTACTAGATGATATTAATGCTTAGAGGAAGAAGCTTTTCAAGTTGGAGCGCTTTGCGGTGTGAGTTGCCCCTGTTCGGACAAGTGTACGCCGCCCGCTGTACACTAAGGGTTTGCTTCTAGCATAACTGTGGAACCGTGTAGAGCTCTCGGAATAATAACTGGACAGCCAGCCTTCTTTCCAGACACCACCCCATTGTCATGCTTTCAGAGGAACTGACCTCGGAGCGCTGTTCAGACAATGCATTATTTATGTGGAAGAGCCGTCTTCGTTAACGCGTAATCTCTGCGATGAATGATACATACACTGGGACAAAAAGTGTTAGGAGCAGGTGCGCTTATCCACTTGTTTGTTTTTGCCCTGCCATTGAGCGAATGTTAACAGAAGGACTTCGATTTAGAAATCGCACAGTCACAGGTAAAAATTGTGAAATGGAGGTTGCAAGCCTCACGCAACTCATTAGAAATTCACCTCCGACGAAGACAGACTAAATAGCTAAAACAGGATTACTTGAAGGTGTGGCAGAGGTTTAGCAGGGCTTAATAGATGGTTGAGGCATTCCATCTCGAGAGGTTTGCAACTCGTAAATCGAGGTGGCGGGAGGACGAGCGCGCGCGCGCGCGCGCGCGCGCGCGCGTGTGTGTGTGTGTGTGTGTGTGTGTGTGTGTGTGTGTGGGGAGGGGGCACGAAATTGCAGCGCACCACCTACCATGTTTATTAGCTTAAGGATATTTCAAGAGACTCGAGGTATTGATTCGGTACTTCTTATTCCTCTCGTTCGGCACATTATTTTTTTTCCAGCAAGCAGTTTGTACCCCTGTCGCGTTGACAGATTAGATTTCATTCTCTGATTAGTTACGCCGATACGTTTCGTTATCCACGGGCATTGATACTGCCTGCGCGTTCCTCTGCAGTATACATAGAGGATAGACGGAATCCATTCCAAATAAGTATCATTCCAAAATCGGTGTGTTCTACTTGCCTGCGATCCTTCTAAAATATTCGGTCTGATAAAAAAGTACTCATTTGTGGTGAAATCCCATTAATATACGTAATGACAGAAAATAAAGTAAGACTTAATTTAATATGAAGGTGGTTGAGAGATGCGTCAGATTAAAAACGTTGTCGTTACTTTTAGACCACTGTGCTGCAGGACTTAAGGTGACAGTTACCATCGGTGGTCCTGTTGTCCTTCGTATCGAAGATGAACAAGAATCGTCTGAAATAATGTGCAACACACATACTAATGTGACTTACCACATGCGCAATTCAAACTTGTTGAGGTACTGATCAAGTAACAGCGTCATCTCGAAGCAACGTCTGGACAAGCTTCTAGTAGTCGTCTTCATCGTGCCTTCCATAGCCGGAAGATATAAGAGGAACTTTTATTGGCCTAATAACCAGAGAGGGTTTAATTAGTGAAATTTGCCGAGATAAATCTGCATTCTGACATTACATTCGTATTCGTCAATACAGGGGGATACATCTTAATTGGACCATCAGTCGATCAGTATCTATTAAAGCCACAGTTCAGGCGGCAGCGACTCCAGTAGATTCTTGGAGTTCTCATTTGGCTGTGTTTTTTCTCGTGAACTTCAGTCGGAATTGCAATTCCATGCAGCTCTGCACTCCAGTCTGCGCTATGCAAGCCTCTTTATCTCTACGTAACTACTACACCCTCCGCCTGCTTATTGTATTCATGCCAGATCTTCTACTACAGTTTTTATCCCAAGCACATTCTTCCATTACCAGACTGACAATTCCTTGATGCCTCAGGGTGTGTCCAATCAACCTAGCCCTTCTTTTAGTCAAGTGATGCTATAAACATTTTCCCCAATTCAATTCAGTACCTAGTCATTAATTACTAGATCTACCCATCTAATCTTCAGCATTCTTCTAAGCACCACATTCAAAAGAATTTATTCTCTTCTTGTCTCGACTGCTTATCGTTCATGTTTCACTTCCGTGTAAGGATTCACTTCAGACAAATGCCTTCAGAAAAGACTTTCTAACAATTAAATTTGTATTTGATGTTAACATATATCTGTTTTTCGGAAACACTTTTCTTTCTATTGCCAGTCTCTATTTAAATTCCTCTTTACTTTGGCCATAATCACATATTTTGCAGCCCAAATAGCAAACCTCATATTGGTATATTGGTACTAGTGTGCCATTTCGTAATCTAATCCCGTCAGCACCACATCATTTAATTGGACTACATTCCATTACCTTTATTACTTTTGTTGTATTTATGCCATAATCTTCTTTCAAGACACTGTCCATTCCATTCAACGACTCTTTCAAGTCCTTTGCTGTCTTCGATGGAACTGCAGTGTTGTTGATACATCTTACTTAAATTCTTCGCTCTTGAATTCCCTATTCAGGTTTCTTCTTGGTTACTTTTTCTTCTTGGTTGCTTTTACAGGTTGACACACATAAGCGAGAAGTTACGATTGTGACTCACCATTCCTTCCCTTTCACGCCTTTCGAGTCATATAACTGCTGTCTGGTGTCTGTACAAGTTGTAGATAACCTTTCATTACCTGTATTTTATTTGATTACATAGGGCTGAAAACTTATAGATCGATCAATCCGATTATGCAAAACGCCGATCGCACGACGCTAAACAGCTTCCTTATCCGTAAGGCATTGCGTTGGTTGAAGTTACTTCCACGTGTGTCTTTTGTGCTATTGCTTTGGACTGTTGACGTTTTCCACGGAGCATTTACTGTTAACCGCTGTTGAGTGTTGCATCGATGGCAGTATCATTTGTATGCTCCTCAACTTTTCACGTATCAGAACTTTGACACATTCAATCAGGATGTGAATAGTAATGATACGCGGACTATCTTAATTAAACTGATAAGCATTCAAGTAGTTTTGACAGTGTTTTTAGTCGCCAGCTTCACGCACAATGAATCTTATAGACTGAAAAGTGCTGGCAGATTAAAACTGGGGATCGAGACCGGAAACTTTGCCTTTCGTGAGCCAGTACTGTAACCACTGTGCCATCTAGTCACGTCCTCACAGTACCTGTCGCGTGAGTGGTACGTGAGTGACTCCGCCGCTGGAGTACTTACCCAGAAAGAGGGAGGTTACGGATTTGAGTCACGGTACAACACAGTTTTAATCTTACGAGGAGTTAAAATCAGTACACACTCCTGTTCAAAGTTTCACTCTGCAGAGGAGTGTGTTCTGATCTTTAACTTCTCGGCAGATTAAAACTGTGTACTGTACCGTGACCCAAACCCGGAATCTCCCTCTTCATTCTAGACCCTTACAGGCTATTTACTCGTATGCGACAATTTGGCACCAGAGATCTCTCGTCTATAAATATAAAGGGGTTGTGGGTAGATACTGAAAGGGCTTGTCTCAGTCTCCCTCCTTTCCCTTCCCCCCCTCCCGTATTGCGCTATCTACCAATTGTTGAATAACTGGTAAGTCAAGTTATCGCAGTTCTGCGAAACGGATCGGTTTCTGTAAATAATGAAGGCAAATGCTGGGATAATTCCTGCGTAAATGGCATGAGCGACTGCTCAAGTGATTCTTGTTCAGAATCTGACCTAATTCTTGTCGAATTGTCAAATTCTGTACTTCCTTCCCACGACGAACTGCAGACGTATTAGTTGCTTCTGTTCTGTCAGTTTATTTGGGTCACCAATGTTCCTGCAATTGGCCGCGCGGGATTAGCCGAGCGGTCTTGGGCGCTGCAGTCGTGGACTGTATGGCTGGTCCCGGTGGAGGTTCGAGTCCTCCCTCGGGCATGGGTGTGTGTGTTGGTCATTAGGATAATTTAGGTTAAGTAGTGTGTATGTAAGCTTAGGGACTGATGACCTTAGCAGTTAAGTCCCATAGGATTTCACACACATTTGTACATTTGTTCCTGCAATTCATAGCAAATTCTCTCAGAATGCACTAACTTTTTGAAACTGCGGCATCATTTGGGTACAATTTTTGGTGAGCCACTCTCGTAGTACAGTGAATCGTCGAAAAATGTTTGGAAGGCCGGTGGCACCCTAACGTTTACAGTTCTTCCATATGTTTTAATTCAAAAGCGGCATAATGTGCGCACAGTTTTAGTTAGTCACTATTGTAATGCTGAATGACTGAAAAAAAGTTTGGAAGGCCGCTGGTACCCTGACATTTTCCACAGATAAGTTATATGTTTTCAGTTCAACAGCAGCAGAGACGGGCACAACAGTTTTAAGCAGCGTGTGTGTGTGCTCTTGTTGCAGATAGCGACAGCTAGTGCGAGATGGCGGCATCGCGAGTGTTCAGCGCGCACGGCGAGCTGTGCGCCAGCCACCCGTGGGAGGTGATCGTGGCGACGCTGACGCTGGCCATCAGCATGCTGACGGTGGAGCAGCGTGCCTCCAGGCTGCCCGTCGCCGCGCCGGCCGCCGCCTCCCAGGCAGAGGTCAGTCTCGCGCACAACACGCTCAGCTAACTAAAGTCACGGGACAGCGATGTATGTATATGGCGATACCATCGTGTACACGAGGTATTGGCAGAGCTGTGGTTTGCCCTCAGGTGATTCATGTGAAAAGGTTTCCGACGCGATTATGGCAGCATGACGGGAATTAAAAGCCTTTGAACGCGGGATGGTAGTTGGACCTAGACGCATGGGACATTCCATTTCGGAAATCGTTAGGAAATTCAGTATTCATAGCAAGCAGTAAAGGAAACAAAAGAAAAATTAGGAGTAGGTATTAAAATCCACGGAGAAGAAATAAAAACTTTAAAGTTCGCCGATGACATTGTAATTCTGTCAGAGACAGCGAAGGACTTGGAAGAGCAATTGAACGGAATGGACAGTGTCTTGAAAGGAGGGTGTAAGATGAACATCAACAAAAGCAAAACGAGGATAATGGAATGTAGTCGAATTAAATCGGGTGATGCTGAGGGAATTAGATTAGGTAATGAGACACTTAAAGTAGTAAAGGAGTTTTGCTTTTTGGGGAGCAAAATAACTGATGATGGTCGAAATAGGATATAATATGTAGACTGGCAATGGCAAGGAAAGCGTTTCTGAAGAAGAAAAATTTATTAACATCGAGTATAGATTTAAGAGTCAGGAAGTCGTTTCTGAAAGTATTTGTATGGAGTGTAGCCATGTATGGAAGTGAAACATGGACGATAAATAGTTTAGACAAGAAGAGAATAGAAGCTTTCGAAATGTGGTGCTACAGAAGAATGCTGAAGATTAGATGGGTAGATCACATGACTAATGGGGAGGTACTGAATAGAATTGGGGAGAAGAGGAGTTTGTGGCACAGCTTGACTAGAAGAAGGGATCGGTTGGTAGAACATGTTCTGAGACATCGAGGGATCACCAATTTGGTATTGGAGGGCAGCGTGGAGGGTAAAAATCGTAGAGGGAGACCAAGAGATGATTACACTAAGCAGATTCAGAAGGATGTAGGCTGCAATAGGTACTGGGAGATGAAGAAGCTTGTACAGGATAGAGTAGCATGGATAGCTGCATCAAACCAGTCTCAGGACTGAAGACCATAACAACAGATTCACAGAGTCAATAGTGTGCCGAGAATAGCAAATTCCAGGTATTACCTCTCACCTCTCATCGACGGCCTTCACTTAACGACCGAGAGCAGCAGCGTTTGTGTAGAGTTGTCAGTACTAACAGACAAGTAGCACTGCGAGAAATAACCGCAGAAAGAGTGAGACGTACGACCAAAGTATCCGTTTGCACAGTGCGGTGAAAGTTGGCATAAATGGGCTATGGGAGCAATCGACCAACGCGAGTGCCTTTGCTAACAGCACGACATTGCCTGCAGCGACTCTCCTGGGCTCGTGACCGTACCAGTTGGACCCTAGACGACTGGAAAACAGTGGCCTGGTCAGATGAGTCCCAATTTCAAAAGAAGCCGTGGACCCAAGTTGTCAACAAAGCGCTGTGCACGTTGGTGGCGGCTCCATAATGGTGAGGGCTGTGTTTGCGTGGAATGGACTGGGTCCTCTGAATGATCAACTGCTTAGAAACCATTGGCAGCCATTCACAGACTTGGACGTTCTCAAACAATGATGGCGATTTTATGGATGACAATGCGTCATGTCACCGGGCCACAATTGTTCGTGATTGGTTTGAAAAATATTCTGGACATTTCGAGCTATTGATTTGGCCACCCAGATCGCCCGACATGAAACCCATCAAACATATATTGGACGTAATCCAGAGGTCAATTCGTGCACAAAATCCTGCACCACTCTCGCAGTTATGGGCGTCGGCTGCAGAGGCAGCGTGGCTCAGTATTTCTACAGAGGACTTTCAACGACTTGTTGAGCCCATGCCACGTCGAGTTGCTGCACTACGCCGAGCGAAAGATGTCCAACACGATATTAGGTGGTATGCCTTGATTCTTGTGACGTCAGTGTTTAAGTTACCCGTTGGAGAGGAGCAATGGGTGCAGTGGACGTTCCCTTGTAAACGACCATCGTGCGGCAGGGGAGATGCAGTTTGCAGCTAAAGCTTACTGATCGTGTGAACAGACTATGGCATTTCGACCAGTAATTCAACCAATTTACTGTAGACGTTCAAAGTCAATAGTTTCTCGCCAGGATACCGAAAAAAAAATCGCTTAAACAACAGATCAACCAACGCAAAGCAAGATCGACCACGTATTGGCTGAAGGAAATTTCATAAAACAAATATTTATGTAAATAAAAATACATTTTTATTATAACACGTTTTTACTATGGTTGTGCTAAAAGTAGTCAGCAGTAATTTTAGACCTCTTAATATTTATTTTTTAAAGAAACCAAGTACATAACTGTAATGTACAGATTTTTCTCTCCACTTTTCAACGTAGTCCCTATTTCTTTGCACACATTTTCCGCATCGTTCTGCAAGTTTGAAGGTACCTTTACTATAGAACTCCGTTCGAGCTGCACGAAGACACTGACTCGTAGTGTTGGTCTTGCATCTGTTCCTTTCCTGAACTAGGAAGATGGTAGGCGGAAGTGCCAAGTCGCGGCTGTAGGGAGGATGTGCAAGAGTTTCCCACCCAAATGTTCTGATCTGCTCCATTTTGCCACAGTGGTCTTCTTTCCAGGTGCTTATCGCGCAGTGCCGAACAGAGGCTACAAAATATCTGGATATAAAACTTACTGGCAGATTAAAGCTATGTGCCGGACCGAGACTCCATCTCGGTACCTTTGCCTTTCGCAGGCAAGTGCTCTACGGACTGAGATACCCAAGCACGACTCACGAGCCGTCCTCACAGCTTCAATTCTGCCAGTACTTCGTCTCGGTCCGGCACACAGTTTTCACATGCCAGGAAGTTTAATATCAGCGCACACTCTGCTGCAGAATGAAAATTTCATTCTGGTATCTGGATATAGTGGGCAGCATTTATGGTTTGTAGGAGTTCAAGAAAATTAACCATAATGCAAGCCTGTGCATTCCAGAAGGCGCTACTCACAAACTTTACAGTGGATAGTTCAATCTTCGCTTTCTTCTTCGATGGCGAATCCAAATGGTGCCATTCCATACTCTGGCGTTTCGTTTCAGGCTCGTGATGATGGAACCAGCTATCATCGCATGTCACAGTACTCGTAAAAAAATCATCACCTTCATTTTGAAATCTCTCAGTAGATTTTGGCTAATAGTTCTTCTCTGAAGTATGTGGTCTTCGGTCAATAAACGTGGGACCCAACGGGCACAAACTTTTCGATAACCTAAGCTTTGAATCGTTTCTTGCACTGCACTGAGTCCTCCTGCAAGCTTAGCAGGAATTTCGTTCCCTGTGACACGCCTGACTTCTCTAAGAACTCACCAACTCTTTTCTATTTCCTTGTTGCGTTTCGTGGAGACTGTTCGCGGGTGACCAGTACCAAGCTCGTAGCAGGTACTCGTTTTCCCATCTTTGAAATGCTTCACCACCACCTAAAACTGCTTTCACCCATGCATATGTCTGCATATGCTTATTGAAGTCTGAGGTGAATTTCAGCAGCAGGTTTTTTCCTCGTTAACAAGGAATTCAATGACAGCATGCTGTTGAAACGAAACATCGATGCCCTCCTTTTTGGAGGTACTGCCTGTGCTCAAGTGATAGACGTTAATGCCGTACAAATATGGAAACATGTGGTGGAAAGTCTGCAGGTTACGATCCTCCACTCGTTTTTGGTACTTTGTTGGAATTTAAATTCAGTAGGACTCTGGTATATCGGACTAAAAAGTATAAAACAATTTCTCCAAGCCCCATATAGGTTCCTAACGTTCACGCGAGTTTTTAGTAGCTATGAAAATAATTCTCAGATTTATAATGAAAAACATTGAGCGCATGCAATATAGAATAGTTAGGAGGCCAACTGTTCGTGAGTCAATTACGTATTGTATGCGCACCCGATTACAGATTTTCGGAACTACAGTATATGTATCTGGGGGTGAGGCGAAATTATTTAGTCTGATACAAAAACGGGGTATATTAAAAAGTTATTTTTCTTCGAGTAATTATTTTCTGCTTTTTAGTCTTGTGTACGAGAAATATGTCGATAGTTTTCAAACATCTTGATAACATTAAAACATGCAGTAAATTTCAGGTTTATTTCAATTTATATTGACCTGAGTCAAACAGTATATTGCTTACTCCTACGAATGTCTCACGACGAAACCGTGGAGGTTATTAAAGCGATTTGAGCGTACACGGAGGCTTACCAGCAATTGTTCTTGCCGCCAACATTTCGCGACTTGAACAGGAAAAGTGGTAAAAGCATTGGTGCACGAAGTACCCTCCACCACCACACACCAGACAAGAAAACGAATTAATATTGCATTGTAACCCAGTTCTGACCTGTGTTGAAAGTTTCAAGTCTTTTGTTCTTTGGGAAGTTAGTTTAAAATCAATAGCAAAATTTGTACAGAACAGAGAGACAAGAAAGCGACCTAATAACAACGTGTTAATAAAGGATAAAAAATGTAGTGCATCACAACGTACCTTATTTCGATACGAACAATGTAAAGTAAAGAACAATGTCTTGCATGGAAATTGTCAGTCCCATGACAATCTTTTGGCAATATTAT
This sequence comes from Schistocerca serialis cubense, assembly GCF_023864345.2. Classification (NCBI taxonomy): domain Eukaryota; kingdom Metazoa; phylum Arthropoda; class Insecta; order Orthoptera; family Acrididae; genus Schistocerca; species Schistocerca serialis. The sequence goes on from NC_064643.1 coordinate 483,965,714, forward strand.
ATATGAATAAAATTTGCTTCTCTCTGTAGCCTCGAATCCGGCAAAGATTCGCAATTGCTAAATATGTGTGGGATGTATGTCCCAATCTCCTTCTGCCCCTCCTCTCTCTATCCATATCCTCCTCCCCTTCCCCTTGTCCATCTCCTCCTGCTCCTCCCCCTATATGTGACCATCACCTTACCCCCGTCCCCTTGTACATCTCTTATCCCACGCTCTCTCTATCCAACTCCTCCTCCTCCTCCTCAACTCTCTGTCCATATCCTCTTTCCTATTCATGATATCCATCTCCTCCCCTCTTCTCTGTCCATCTCCTCCTCCTCCCTCTCTCTGACGTTATTTATTGTTACGACTAACAGAACCCTGATTGGGAATAGAAATCGAAATGAATGAGTAAATCGTTTGGCATCATTAGTACACGGGGTATGAGAGAGGCCTTTCCAACCGCTGGATCTATAGAGATAGTAGCTTTAATGAAAGTATTTCGTATGGTTTTAAACTACGAAGAGGTAGAATAATAAAGCTAGCCGTAAACACAACTTTCCTGTTAAAAAATGACTGCAAACTACGTGATTATGGCGGTTGCTAAGGTCATCAGTCCCAAAGTATACACACGACTTAACATAAATTATCCTAAGTACAAACACACACACCCTAAGTACAAACACACACACCCATGCCCGAGGGAGGACTCGAAATTTCAAAGCATTGCATTGTTGCCAGATATTGGTCGTTTTTCCGAAATCGACAGATACATCCGCGGCGTAATTGACTGTTGGATCGTATCTGAACGCCAAACGTTTAGTTCGAATACTCAAGTTTGGCAGTTTCTTTTGTTGACGTTACATATTATTTTGTGCGTAAGCTCCAGCTGAGCGAGTCCAACTTGACTGTAGCCGTTGTTCCGGTTACAGGAATCGCGCTTGACAAATTCTTTTTCGATTTGCCTCCATAAGCTGGCTGCGCTCTTCATCGGTCTCACGTGTTGCGCGTACGCCGACCGATATTTCGGCATCTAACTCATGGCTTTTTTTTTTCGGAAGAAACGAACCACGACCTGACATCAATTGAGCCGGCCGGAGTGGCCAAGCGGTTCTAGGCGCTACAGCCGGGAGCCGCGCGACCGCTACGGTTGCAGGTTCGAATCATGCCTCGGGCATGAATGTGTGTGATGTCCTTAGGTTACTTAGGTTTAAGTAGTTCTAAGTTCTGGGGGACTGATGACCTCAGAAGTTAAGTCCCATAATACTCAGAGCCATTAGAACCATTTTGAACATCAATTGAATGTTTGGAACACTCCAAATTACCACGAATTGACATCAATTCAGTCTTTGCAATACATCAGAGATACTACCACCGATAACACACTGAAGTGAACATACAATGTAAGCTTTCATAACTGGTACTGACATCACTTAAAACTTCCGGGCTAATAGGCTATAGTCGATGTATAAAACTTTCTCGCAACGTTTCCTCTCCGACTGCGCGAGACATCTTCAGAGGTGAAGTGGCGAACTGCAACCAGAACTCGACGGAGCGTGTGGAGGGCTCCACAGTCCATCACGTGACGTCGGCTACGAGATTATTCTGCTAATGCCAACATTTTCGATTGAAAGTAATCGATCGTCATTCTTACATTGCAATGTTCACATCCAATTTTTTTCCCTCGTTTCCGTTAAAATTACTACGGTGTTTATAAATTTCAATAGCTTCTCTATACATACGGGTATGATAATGCAATGTTTTCGATATAACACTCGTCTCAGCGAATTTTATTTCATCACCACCCTCTTGGTGAAGACGTTCCGCTATTGCCGATTTATCCGTTAGTCCTAGATGGCAATTCCTCTTGTTTTCAACCAGGCGGGTGTTAGCACTTCTTTTTGTGGTACCCATATAAACCCCTCCACAACTACAAGGAATTTTATATACACCCGTTGTAGTCAAAGGATGTCGTATATCTTTTGCGGATCTTAAACATTCTTTTACCTTCCTGATGAGTCTGAAGGTAGTTTCCACACCATAATTGCTCGACACTTTCCCAATGCGATCTGTAATCCTTCTGATGAACGGGAGGAAAAGTTTCCCTTTGGGCGGCCCACGTTCCTCGTCGATCTTGATTCTCGCCCTAGGATGAAATGGTCGCTCTATCTCCTTGTTAGAATAACAATTATAACCATTCTTCTTGAATGTCGACCATAGTTATTCAACCTCATCTTTTACATAAGTCGGTTCAGAAATTTTGTACGCCCTGGCCACGGAGGTTTTATTCACCTTTTTTTTCGTCTGGGGCGGTGGTTAGAATCTTTGTGCAGGTCAGTATGCGTTACTTTTCTTTAAAGCCTAGGGCTCAGCGGCCCGTCCCCTCTCCTGATAACAGACACACCCAAGAAATTTAGTTGGTCGTTATTCTCCGTCTCCGTAGTAAATTGTATTTTTGAATTGACGCTCTTAATATATATCACCAGGACATCAAATTCCACTGTACCATGTGCTATGAACTTATGGCAGTGAGACATAGGCTTTCTAATGTGAAAACCATTCAGAATCTGAGGGTTATGCATCAGCAATAGTGTGTTGCATTTTGGGTATTGCTGGGAGAGACAAGAAAACCAACAAACGGAGCATTGAATAGATTGTAAAGGAAGACATAATTGTGAGTATAATGAAAATGGAATAGAAGTTGTCGGACTTGTGATCTACTGAATGGGCTGTAGATGGATCGAGGAACATTTGACGTTAATACCTGAGCTTTCTGGGGTCGCGGCTCGTGACGTCATGCCATGAAGTGGCTGCCACTAGATGTTAGTCAGCGGGTTATTCTTTTCCAGACTTGCGAAAATGACTGCAATGTATGTGAGTTAATGCCCTCTTTGTTACGCACTCTGTATGTGTTTGCACTTTGGTCAGACGACAGGTTGTATTGATTTTACGTTTGTGAGCGTATATATGAGGTTCTATCAGAGAAGAGGTTTATTTTACGTATATTTATGGAATTTGAAAGTCTGTGTACAGACATCAGTTTCCTACAACACTGCAACAAAATTTTAAAAGGGAAAACTTGAAACATTTTGCTCTAAAAATGAAATGATTTTCGGCGGCTGTTAAGTACAACACGGAAGTGCAGCAGTTTCCTGTAGCTGAATGAGTAACATCGAAGTCTTGTAATGGAAGATTACCGAGTTCAAGCCCCCTTTACAGCAAATTATTTTTATTTATATTCTACATTTTTTCAAGTGGAAATTATAATAAACAAATATTGAATCGTAATTTTCTAATGGAAACATCATCATTTTATTTTCAATTACAGGTCACATGAAACAAATTAAAATTCGTTACAAACATGTGAAATGAGTTACATACGTCAGGTACAATCCACAGTGAATTTCCATTCTGCAGCGTAGTGTGCACTGAAATGAAACTTCCTCGCATATTAAAACCAGACTAATCTGCCAGGAAGTTTCCTCAATAATAGTGATGCATCTCGTATGCTCGTTTTTCCAAGGAGCGAAGAAAGAAGGAATTAGTAGGCATTAGGAGTCAATAGAGGCGAGAGAATACCCAGGAAAAGACGCATTTGCAGGTGACCAGCAGAGCTTTCTGCAGATAGAGTCCAGCCTTTTGAACTTTTATTTGAATCTAAAAGTTGTTGACTACTGTCAGGGATACCTATAAAGATATTTGCGTTTTCACTTTTGCTCACAGTGCCCCTAAAATTTTTACACGACTATATTAGTTTTTTTCTGTAAACATAATTCGTTCCACCAAGCATGGAAACGTACTGATTTTTTGATGGACTACATTTCTATAAAATTTTGTGCATACGACCGCCGGACTTCATGGAGGCTCTTGCTGGTAGCGTAAAATTTGAGTTTTGCATTTATCACGATCCAGAACACTAGGCTTTGTTTCGGTATTACCGCCGACTGTTGGCGAGGATAAATTGTAAGCATATATTCTTTTTTTTTTTTAAATTGTCAAGCAGATGTGTTTCCAGTTTGTCTTTGAATATAACTTCACTGTCAATTAAATTCTTTATATGACTGGGTAGAATGTGAAATGTTTTCGCAATTATAAGTGATGGATGGTATTTATATATCAGTGTTGCTGTTGTTTTCCAAACGTGAGTATTGTTGACAGGACAATTCGTTAGAGGGTAACAGTACTGTGAGACTTTTCAATGCGCCCAACTTTTTTAAGAGTTATCTGCGCCGAACTTTTTAGAGTTATCTACAAGAGGTTTTAGATTGAAGAACGCCACACATTATCGTTATTGCACACTTCTGTGAAACACACGTTTTTTCATCAGTGACACGTTACCTCTGAATATGGTGTCATAAGACATTATTTAATGAAAATTGCAGAAGTGAGTCGACTGCCTGACATTCTCATCTCCAAAATCAGAAACCATCCGTAATGCAGATGTTCACAGTTTATGGATTTAAGAAGAAATGTAACGCGTGGCTTCTGGTTTAGGTTCTTATCAACACAATCACCTAAAAATATAGAATATTCAGATTCATTTATTGATTTACATACTGATGTACAGAACGCGTTGTATGCGGTACCCGGATTATTTTGTATATTTAGTGTAATCGCTATTGTTTAAAATAAACTTGAGGGTGGCTCGTTTTTATCTAGGGTAGTCATCCTAGATGGACCATTTCCTGTGCTTTATCTGCGTCTATCGTACTTTTGTATTGCAGGAGTACAGCGCAGCCGCCGACATGATCATGATGACGGTGATCCGCTGCGTCGCCGTCCTGTACTGCTACTACCAGTTCTGCAGGCTCCACAAGCTCGGTTCCAAGTACATTCTCGGTGAGTACGGACACCGGGCATGCAAATGGAAATCGCTTTAATACCGTCCTTGGCAGCGTTTGTTGGCTCGCGAGCTTTTGTCCTTGTTTCTTCCTGTTTGTGTGATTACTCCCTGTACGATTCGTGTAGAATGCATTGTGTCCTTCTTTGTCCATAAATTAACGTCACTGTCGTGTTGACTATAATTATTATTCTGTCAGACAACAACCTTGCCTCTCCCAAATTGTGGAACTTAGCCACCTTCGCCTCGACCGCTGTAGTAAATAAATTACAAATTATTACGGAACCTCAGTGTCAGAGCTATTTTCGGAGACGTAGCTCTTGTTATACAATAGTTGGCGAAGTAAAGATTAGATAATGGCAGTATGGCAATACTGAAAGGTAACGGTAATTAATTCTGTGTGTTCTACCAGACTCAACGTCATTAATAGTACCCTGTAGGCTCTGACGAAAGAGAGACATAATGCACAGAATAAATGTTCATTCTTGTTCACCAAAATCGGCAGCAATAATTTTACTTCGCCACGGTAGCTTATCAACATTTTTAACTTCTAAGAAACTGTCTTGTGGTTGAAGCTAATTTTTTGGTTCTTGTTACCTTTCAAATATTTCGTAATTCAAATAAGGTCGTGCCTGGAGCAAACACAGTTCTGTTCTTCAACACCCATACTTACTTGGGTGTAGTTTCATCATCGCCAGTGAATTTATTTTATTTTCTGAATATCACATTGTTGTTTGCTAATGACGGAAAGCTACACAAACAACAACATGTGATTAAGTAAATAAAATCAACTTACGGACGATGGTAAAACTTCACTGAAAAATGTTTGGATGGTAAGAAGAAATTTGTGTTGGTTCAAGGCAGAACTCTATTTCCATGATTGTATTAAGAAATCGCTTGCGCTTAGTGGTTCTCTCATCTTCCTTGTGACATTTAATGTACTATCATTACAAGACAAATAGTGCTGATTTCCCTGTACTTGTATCTGGTTTTATTGGTTAATTAATTTCGTTGAAAAATTATTCCCAAATAAGTCACTGAGTTTGTACTTGGTCTACATGATTTTTGCACGCGTAACTGTTTGGTGACAAATATCGTAAACAGTACGAAGGATAAAGAAGCTCATCTAGATAAATAGTATAGGTTTTTTTGTTACCATTTTTTTCTGTTGCTGCATCAGAATGAACAACAAAGATGCTGAAGGATTTCTGTTCTAGCAGATATGTAGAGTCGCGACAAATGTGACCATAAAAACAAAACGACTTGTTGTTACACGCCAAAAGATTCGTCAGTTGTTTGTTTCCTGAATATTGGGAACAAATAAGTCACACATTGATTTCCATTATATTGACAATGTTGAGAACGGAGTGCAATGAAGGCTAGTTTCAAGCATTTTATCATGTTGTGTATTCTGTATAAACAGCAATAAAAGCATTTACCTGTGTTAACGCAGTAAGCTTCCCCTTCGTTATGTTTTGTAGGCGGAACATCGTGTACACAGACGGGAGCAGTTGTACACACAGAGCGGAGATATTGCTGTTTACGTGAGTCATCCTTCACGTTCGTAGAGCCTCGCGCGTTTCTGTGTAATTTTGCTCACGTGTCGCCACCATTTGGGTTTCTGGAGCGCGACCTCTATAAAAACTTAAAATTCTGCACGCGCGTTATTCTGTACAGAGTCATGGACTGTTTCATGTATGCAGCTATAATTCACCCTCATGGGCGATGTCGCCACAGCGATTGCACAAAACGATGACAATCAGGTAATGCTCGAGAAACTTAATAGTTCACACGTAGATCCCTGGGTCTGTCAGCGTCATTTTTCTCTTTACAGGCTTGAAATGCATTTCAAAATTCGCAAAAACAAGGTGATTCCAACCATTCCCTTACCTATAAAATCTAGAAAATCAAGTGAGAATTTTATCCAGAAGAAGCTTACAGAGACACTGAAGTGCTTAATATGAAATTGTTGTTGACTGCTGGCCGGTGTGCCGAGCGGCTCTAGGCGCTACAGTCTGGAACCGATCGACCGCTACGGTCGCAGGTTCGAATCCTGCCTTGGGCATGGGTGTGTGTGATGTCCTTAGGTTAGTTAGGTTTAAGTAGTTCTGAGTTCTAGGGGACTGATGACCTCAGAAGTTAAGTCCCATAGTGCTCAGAGCCATTTTTGTTGTTGACTGATGTCTTTAAGATTTATACATGCAGGCTGAGGCGAGAAATGAAAATTTGTACCAAGGCCGGGATTCTAACCCATGCCTCCTGCCCACTAGGGAGATGCACTAACAACTACGCCACCCTGGCACAGTGGCTACACACAACTTCACGCCTCAGCCCACTTTGCACTAGGGTAGTCCGTGCATCTGTGAAAAGCCATTGGTGTGTGGTGGCTAAAAATGGTTCAAATGGCTCTGAGCACTATGGGACTTAACAGCTGTGGTCATCAGTCCCCTAGAACTTAGAACTACTTAAACCTAACTAACCTAAGGACATCACACACATCCATGCCCGAGGTAGGATTCGAACCTGTGACCGTAGCAGTCGCACGGTTCCAGACTGCGCGCCTAGAACCGCGAGACCACCGCGGCCGGCGTGTTGTGTAGTGGTTAGTGCATCTCCCTACTGAGCAGGAGACATCGGTTCGAATTCCGGCCTTGGTACAAATTCTCATTTCTAGCGTCAGACTGCATATAAACATCATAGATGTATGAGGCTTGAAGAGGTCTCTGGAATCATATAGTTTATCGATGTACCAGGCACAGAGGACCCATAACGCATGTCGACCGCCTTGTCATCCAATGCGATATGGCTTCGTTTGGATGCGATATATAGGGGCATGGGATAAGCACACCGCTCTCCCAGCCATTCACGGCTTTCCAGGCCTCGGAGCCGCTAATTCTGATGCAAGTAGCCTCTCAGTTGACGTCACGAGGCTCAGTGCACTCCGCTCCAGCCCTCTCAACAAATCCCTGTGACAGTACTGGGAATTGAAGCCGTGTCCTCCACATGACAGTCAGAGACGCTGACCGCTCAGCTACTGAGACGGACTACGTGTTGAAGTACCATCTCGCCGAAGCGAATCTGTGCACCGTGTTAAAACTGTGTGCTAGATTGGGGCTCGAACTCGGGTCTTCGCCTTTCACCGCCGGTACTTTCCAAACGGGCTGACCAGACACGTCGTCCAGAGTGACTCAGCCAGCCATTGCCTCATTCCCATTCTTCTTCGCAAGAAACTTTCCAGGCACCAGTGCGGGAGCAGCAGCTCTGATGAAAGGGTAGGGGCGGAGGCTCGCTCGATCGCAGTATAGAGCTCCGTTTCAAATTGACCTTTTCTACTTTGTAGTGGCGTGTTCGCGTAAATACATTGGTGAGCACTGAACTTCAGAATCGGTGGTCTGGCTGCGGTACACACGCTCAGCTTGCAAGATTTCTTTCGCGATGACGTGCTGTTAGTAACGAATCTGGATTTCGAATTAGAGGATGATATAAAGATATAAAATGTAAAACCCAATTCTGCTGCACACTAGGCGGTAGGTATAAAATGTACAGTGTATTAAAAGAGCTGTTGCCGCAAAAGAAGAAAAAGGCGACTTCAGTGATTAAGAAATTGATGTGATAGGCAAATACAATAAGACAGTAATACGAACCTAATCAGAAAATTGGGAAGGGAAGTCTCACAGAAAGTCAGTCAGGAAAACGTCAAATGACGATTCCAGTTACAAAGGGAACTATTAATATTGGCCACTAGCAAAGATACGGTAGCTAGAATTGCAAATCAAAAGCTATTTCGAAGTGAAAGATTGAAGTAGGTAACATGGAGTAGCTTTACTACGTTGGATCCATTTTGTTTCATGATGGCACAGTGATACTTCCAAATTATTTGAGAAGCGATATATGAAAAATCGAACCGTATTCTGTCTATCGGATCTAGATATTACATGTTTTCGTGCACACAATAAGCAGTTGTTGGAAACGCTGATCACCTGAGTATGTAACTGTCGTGTCTACGGTAACATGTAATACAGTAATGCAGCAGCTACGTGAGAAATCCCTGGCCATTTTAGAATTTTAAGCTCTTACTTAAATCTCTGCATCACCCTTTCCTCAGGAGAGTGAAACGATGTTACTGCTAAGACAAGAGTAGGATACATGCCTAAACATTTTGTTCTGAAAGGCATTCACATTATCTGTGACCGAATTTGCAACAAACTAAGAATATACTACAGAACTTTAATTGAATATATTAACAGCGTTCTACTTTTTTCTTGTTAAGCTTCTTTGGTAAATTCTCCCGTTAAATTTTAAGGGGCCGGCCGGAGTGGCCGAGCGGTTAAAGGCGCTACAGTCTGGAACCGCACGACCGCTACGGTCGCAGGTTCGAATCCTGCCTCGGGTTTGGATGTTTGTGATGTCCTTAGGTTAGTTAGGTTTAAGTAGTTCTAAGTTCTAGGGGACTTATGACCACAGCAGTTGAGTCCCATAGTGCTCAGAGCCATTTGAACCATTTTTAAAATTTTAAGGATTTATATTCTGTGCAAATTACTTGCCCTGCCAGAATACACCGAGCCTTCACCCCGATCATATCACGAATTGTTGGTCAATTACAATATTCAACCTACACCCTCTCGCTTCAGTAAAGAACTCAGTTATTACTGCATTTAGAACTCTATTTCCTATCGTCTGTCAAGTCGTATGGAGTCCCCTGCTTTTCGCTGCAGACATCCGTTAACAAATAAGAATAAAGTCGTGTTCGATATGTGTCTTTTAATCGCGTGTGCCGGCCGCGGTGGTCTCGCGGTTCTAGACGCTCAGTCCGGAACCGCGCGACTGCTACGGTCGCAGGTTCGAATCCTGCCTCGGGTATGGATGTGTGTGTTGTATTTAGGTTAGTTAGGTTTAAGTAGTTCTAAGTTCTAGGGGACTGATGACCACAGCTGTTAAGTCCCATAGTGCTCAGAGCCATTTGAACCATTTTTTTTTTTGTTAATCGCGTGAAGTTAGTTTTGTGTATTATCATTATGCATTAGGTATTTTGACGCTCTAAAAAAAGAACTATTTTCTGTAAAGTATTATTTGTTGTATACTCTCTGTGTCGTTGTACGACCTTCTTCTATAGGTTAACGCGCAGCGCGCTACTTTGCACTAGGCAGACTAACAACCGTTGGTCTGTACACCGGCCAGCGTGTGTATGGTTTATAGGCGGTTTGCCATGCTCGTTTAGGCAATCTTCGCATCAAAGAACACGACAGGCGAACACGTAAAATACAATACATGGACAACATAGTTTACTCGATTCACAGACAGATGGCACACATATCTCTGCTGTTGGTTAGCAGACGGCTGTGACGACGGGAAGGGCGTGCGGCTACGAAGTTAAAACAAAAGTAAATTTACCAAATCTTGAAAACCGCGGACCCTTAAGCTGTCCTGCTCACTGGAAGCGAAAACGCACGTGAGCGAGGATCTAGTGACGTGATAGCGTCGAATTTCACATTGCACTACACTGCGAAACGTGAAATGAAGAGTTTGGCATGACAGATCTTTACCTCCTAGAGGGGAACATGGCCAGTGAGTCACAAGCAAAACTTATGAGCCGCCATGCACAATGATGATCTATCAAAAGCGCTTCATTTTGATACAATTTGTTATAGTTAAATTTGTAGATGCAGCTTTTACACAGTACATACCATATAATGAGACGCAGCCAGTCCCGTCGAAGCTGTACGGTAATTGATAGCATTCTGTACAGCAAAGAGAGACGAAGTAGTGTAGCGTCGAACTCCCTCCAAGTTTTCTTCCGCCATTTGTTTTCTGAAAGATTCTGCGTCTTTCTTATTGATTTAATACAAGTATTATCTGCCACAGTCGATGTTGTTTCTATACACAATGTATTTGCTGCAATTCTTGTGGCATAGGCAACGACTGGATTGTTTCCGCAGTGGGCACGAATGTTAACGCGAATGCCAGTCTGTTAGAAAGTTACAAACTGTAAGGTTTTGCTATTATGAAAGTCAGTGTAAAATATATGTTCATATCTTTTAGTTTTATGCACTGCCTCATGTTTATATATTGCTGCTAAATATATTTTTCGTGATGGTGTACAGCTTTGAAAAAAAGCTGCTCCTTCATTCGAATGAAATTACGAAACGAATTCCTACCCTGAAATCTGTAAGATGAAGTACCCAACTTCAGAGTGTTGGTACATCGAGAAAATGGATATTTTGCATGCGCAAACCGACATTAGACATTATGTTTGAACTATATTCAATTTAAAGCCGAAAACCAAATAGAGATTCGATTGAGTTAACGAATAACTTCTACTAGTACGAGGGTTGCCCAGAAAGCAATGCACCGCATTTTTTTTTTCTTCAACAGTTCTGTAGTGAACATAATGAGAATTACACACACGAAAGATGGTATTTTTTCTACACACCCAATTTTACAAGCAATCTTCATCCCGTTCTATGGCCTTCCTCCGCCGCGAAACAAGGGCATGTACGCGCTGTCGGTAACAATTCTTGTCCTGGTGGCGGAGCCAGTGCTTCATTGTATGAATCACCTCATCGTCGTCCTCAAAATATCTTCCACGAATGGCATCCTTTAATGGCCCAAACAAGTGGAAGTCCGTGGATGCTAGGTCAGGGCTTGTCAGGTGTGACAACCGTGGATGGTCTCCCCGACCGCTGCAAATCGTGGATCTCCGCCGAACCTCCTTCTGATGACCTCACCCTTCGTGCCCAGCGACCAGCTGTACTTCTGTCGACAGCAGATGCTCCATAGACTTTGCACAAGTGTTTGTGAATATTCCCTACAGTTTTTTTCTCTGCAGTGAGAGAGTCAATGGCGGCACGTTGCTTGTAAGGTACATCACCCACAGACGCCATTTAGAAACTGTCCTGCAGCTACGCCATCTGTCGGAAGTGATGGAAACTTGGCGCGCTCACTCAGGAGACTTCAGATAATATATACATAACGTTTTGCGATCGTAGCATTGTTTTCAGCTGAGAAAAAAATGTGATGCGTTGCTTTCTGGGCAACACACGTATATATCTCAGACCGTTGTACAGGGTTATGTAACGATGCGGAGCAGTTTCCACGTGATGTAGCAGGCCGTTTCATAACGTACACCAACCACGGTGGATATCGTCTGGCGTGCTTCGTGTGAGGAAGGCTTTACGACGTTGTAAACGGTAGGACAGAGAGACGCTCTCTGTGTGCAGAATGAATCTCGACTTTACAGCGAAGTGTGCACTAACTTGAAACTTGCTGTCAGATTAAAACTATTTGGCGATCTTGGGTCTTTTACCTTCCGCTGGCAAGTGATCTGCCGACTCAGTTATCCAACCGCGACTGTCGATCCGCCCACACTGGCGGGGGAGGCGTTAAGTCGTGCTTGGGCAGCGGAAGAGCACTTGCCGGTGAAAGGCAGATTCCAGGTTCGAGTCCCGGTCCGTCACACGGGTTTACTCCCTGTGATTCGAGGCTTTGACATATTTGTTAAAATGCTACGGCCTTTTGACAGACAAAACGATTGCTGCTCCATAAGAGCAGTAGCTTGTTGTTAGCGAATATCGAAGTTGTTAAAATGCTCTCAGAACGTCCCTACAATAGGGATGGCGGTTATCGCTGAAACAACTGGTTTTTGATTATTTCGGTTTTTTCATCGACAGTGCAACCGGACTGTTAAAACCGCTCGAAGTAACTAGTTTCGGTTTTTTTTATTCCTATTAGTTCCCGCATTAACAGTAGAAACCAAACAAAGAATGAAAAATTTGACTCCCTCAATTTCGAGATACATAGAATCAAAATATTAAATTAAATAGGCAAATAATAATAATAAAAAAAACATAGTCCGCCCAGCGTTCGCAGCTTTTCTCGAAAAGTGGTAAGTGGTTGACTGCTACAAAAAATCATCAGTATTCTCGTATTGACTCCAATTTTTGGTGTGTGCTAAAAAATAACGTTATAACCACGGATGATACACTATTTGGACATTACGAATAGACGCGCTAAAGGATGAAAACTATGGCTGAAGTACTTATTTTTTGTACTAAGAGCTAAAGGCTGATAAAGGCGTGTTGTGTAGACACATACAGCAGATTAGTTGCTTTCAATTTTTATTGCAAAGTATAAATTAATTGTTAAGTTATCTCCTTATGTTATGTCGGAAGTATGTTGTGGCATCTCCTGTTTCTAACTTTTTAAAGCAAATGAAGCATTGTACTTCATTGATACCGCACTTCGTAAAATATTTCCAGAGTTGGCATGGCGCCGTTCTGTAATAAAACTGACGACCGACGACAGTGAGAAACCGCCATGTAGACCACACTGTATGTACACGCGTACCATCTGAGAGGTAACAGGTACATTATCGTCTCTCTGCAATACTGCACGAATTCTTACGCCATGCATTTGTCGCCCGTTTCTGTTGGCATTGTTACCAAAGTAGCACTGATCGCTTTTCCACATTTTTTAATGATAACGCTATATATCGAAGCAATGCAACTCTTACGAATAAAATTACTCGTTCTAAAAAACAAGTTTACTTAAAACCGAAACATTTTGTTACTGCTGCTATGGCTAATTGATATTTCTGTTTTTTTTTTTTTTACCGATTATTAGTAAAAATTAAAAGCATCTGTTATAACCGAGACAGAAAAATACCAGTTATTCAGAACTAAAATACCGGTATCTGTTTCAAACGGTCGGTTTTTCCAATTCCTATCCTACAAGTGAATGCAACTCACAGACTGACAGCTCGTGAGTAGTGGTCATCTGTGGGCAGCAGTTCCTGCAACGTGGGGCACATGTGTGCGGAGCGAGACGAACCAGCTGGCGGGCAAACAGCCGCCCGCTGCGGCCGCGCCTCCCAAACAAACGCTGTGTGCCGCGGAGACAGCTCCCGGATGCGGATTTTCCCCAGCGCGGCCCGCGGAAAGCCGCGTCGCCAGAGGGTTAGCCGCTTTGTATAGACGCAGTGGCATCGTGATCCGCCAGTTATCGCCAGAGCTTGTTTTAGCGTTTACGAACCGCGTGAAGTAAGCCAGATTCCGCTAACAATGCGAAATGTTGTGGTCAACACACTAGTCGCCAAGGCCTGTTACACACGGGTGCTTTATGCGCAAGTCTTCTCCTCTCTTTAGATTTGAGCGTTGGCTTACAAACGCAAACAGCTCTCGATGTTCTGCATGTGCATCCCCAGAATTGCTCGAAGTAGTCCTTGCATAGTGTCAAACCTTGCTAAAGTTTACCGACGTTGATGATACTTGTGTATATTTGTGCACAGTGGATACCTCTTTGCTTAGTGTACGTAGGACTCAGGTCTCGAGTAAAGGTTTTTTTTTTTCTGTTTCGACCATTCGTTTGAATATTGTAACGTTCTCCCCATTTTCTTCCTTGCGTGATCTCGCTGAGAACTGTCTGTACCTCACGAGGCATTACGTAACGTGGATCAGGCAGTTGTTTTTGTGCTCGGATCCCAGATTCTAATCAAGAGGCTGAAATGTTGCGCACACTGCATGTCAGCGAATATTGTAAATCATGTTGTAAACGTAGTCTTCCTTCAGGTTTCCGGCATTCCGAAGCATAAAGTTCGAAAACTGCTTGTGAAAAGAAATTTATTGCCCCTTTTTGGCCAGCAAGGAGAGGTGAGGTGACAGAATACTGTTTCTGTTCGCAGACTCTACGTATGCCAATGTTTGAGGTTAAATTCGAATCCTTTTTCCACCTAAGACCTAAACTTTTTTACAGTACTAAAATTTTTGTGAGGATCTTTGTATACGACAATCAGTAATCCAAAAAATAGGTTTTGTAAAAAAATGTTCAAATGTGTGTGAAATCTTACGGGAGTTAACTGCTAAGGTCATCAGTCCCTAAGCTTACACACCACTTAACCTAAATTATCCTAAGGACAAACACACACACCCATGCCCGAGGGAGGATTGGAACCTCCGCCGGGATCAGCCGCACAGTCCATGACTGCAGCACCCTAGACCGCTCCGCTAATCCCGCGTGGCTACGTTTTGTAAAAGAATATTTTTTTTCTGTTTTGCGCCGTTCTGGCGCTTCTATCATTAGACAATATTATGAAATTAACTAAACAAACACTGTTTTTTGCCTTGTTTCACAGATTTTATTATTGTTATTGCACAACCTAGGTTTCGATTTACAAGCCTATGTTCAACTGCATTACTGATTCCAAAGTTGATAATGCAAAGATAAACGTGTTGTTAAAGTAGATATAGTCATCTCAACTTCTTAATGTATCGATCCTTGGCTTAATGTAAAATTACTTCAATGACCATTTTTGACCAGTTCCATATGGAATTACACAATGTGTAATATGTAATTTGTCAAAAATGGTCATTGAAGTAATTTTACATTAAGTTAAGGTTCGATACACTAACAAGTTTACGTGACAATCTTTGCCTCAACATTATGTTTATCCGTGCATTACCATCTTTGAAATCAGTAATGTACTTGAAAATAGGCTTATAACCTGAAACCTAGGTTGTGCAGTAACAATAATAAAATCTCATCAAGACCCCACAGTTGATTCAATTAAAACGATATTATCAAATCTTTGTATAAGTAGTTCTGCATCCTCTTTTAGTTCAGTTGCTACGTTTTTATTTCCCAGGGCCCTTGTTGTTATTGTTTAACGATTTAGAGGCCTTTCTTCTGTTGTAATCGCCTTTTTTACGGTCTTGTAAATTTTCCTCACCTCGTCGTTCAGCTCTTCTGTCTTTTTCTGTGCTCAACTGTTTGTCGAGGTATCCTTTCCTTAATTTAAAGACGTTTCTGTATTTCCTATTACGTATATCTTCATCTCTCTGATAGATTAAAATGTTAATTCTGTTACCTAGGACTTTGAAATATCGTATCACTCTCCGCGCGCATCTTCGTTATAAACAGTTCCTGTTTCTGACCTTGTATCATTTTCTTTTAGTGCGGTTTGCAAGCTATTCTTTCTTCTTCCCTGCAGCACCACTATACTCCTTTTTTTTCTCTTGACAATACGTTTGGTTATATTTCCTGTACTTCCATCAGCGGACTTCGAATTCCAAAAGGCATATAAGAGGACATGGTGAAAAGTAATGCCTCCTAATTTTTTATTCTGTTCTCAGTTTCGGTTGAGGTATCATATGTCATGCATATTAGTCTGTCAGCTTTCCCGCTGCGCTGACACAAGTTGCAACCCTGTGCCGCTAGAGGGTTCCGAATGGTAGCGTGTAACATGGCAGTGTGTAACGGAGTTACGTCGGCGCGTGACAAACAGCTTACTGTAATCGAGTTTGTAACTGCGGAAGACGTACCTCGAATTGAAGTCGGTAGAAGCATGAGAGCTGTGTACGTTGATGAGTGAATCTACATCAGTAATGTGGGGCCC
The DNA here is from genome assembly GCF_023864345.2 of Schistocerca serialis cubense. Classification (NCBI taxonomy): domain Eukaryota; kingdom Metazoa; phylum Arthropoda; class Insecta; order Orthoptera; family Acrididae; genus Schistocerca; species Schistocerca serialis. The sequence goes on from NC_064643.1 coordinate 483,981,919, forward strand.
TGCGTTGTTCGTGCTCATAATGAAGGACGGCGGTGCTAGCCTCAACGTGCGTGGCAGAGCTCGGAGTGGACGACTGCTTACGGCAACCGACGAGACGATGAACTCATCAAAGTGTTCTGGAATGTTCAAGGTATGGTGCGTATGGAATTAATGCCTGAAGGCACCACCATAGTCTCTGCAAGGTACTGCGAAAAACTGACGATTAATTCGTTCACACATGGATCACCCTCTTCTTCATCATCACAATGCTAGACCAAACACGAGCGCTGCATCTGCAACAATTCGACGCGTCGAGGTCATTGTCATCAATCATTCTCCGCACAGTCCCGACGTGGCCCCATCCGATTTTCATCTATTTCCAAAACTTCGGTCGTGGTTCAGTCAACAAAGTCAGCCCTCCAGCTGTGACGGTATCTCTCGTCGGGAGAGTTGAGTTCGCCGCTAAGGTGACTATGTTGAGAAATAAATATGTAGACATGAGGAATAATGATGTAGAATGTTAGTTGTGTTTGTTTAATTTAAAAAGCTTTAAGATTGTTCGCATAAGCCATTCGAAAGCATTACTTTTCAGCACGCCCTCGTAGGATAACACAAAATTTATCAAAAATAAATAATCTTCGAGCGTGCGAAATCGTAACATTGCAAGACACGAGTCTAAATTTTTACTTCTGTCACTTGGCCTGAAGATAAGAGAGAAATTTCCTTGTTCTTAAAATGAGCTTATGCGGAGGTTATTAAGTTTAAAGAATAAGAGGTAGTATCGTTTATTAATTAATTAATGGGTATGATTACGGAATTCTGACACTTTATTTCCGACGGTTCCTAGCTCCATTCAGGTTGTCCTCAGATACCTGTAGCACGGAAGGATACAGATGTGGGGCTGATATAGAGTTGTGACGAGAATGGAAGCCGAGTCTGACTGTGGTAGAAACGTTTAGTACGCCGATACGAAGTCAGTGATGTATTAAAACAGTGTACGTAACCAAGACTCGAATACTTGTCAGGGCCGTGCACACATCTCTCTGTCCGACACAGATCTTTCTCTTGTAACCGTGTATTTCCTGTTATCCTTAATTCCTTGAAGGCTTTCTCGCTATACTGTAGAGTGGTAGAAAAGTTTTCCTGGAGAATGACCCGAATGCATCGTGGAGTTGATTTCGCTTAACAAGTGATACGCTTTCTGATGGTTCGTTTGGAAGAGTACTGCGGGCGAAAGGCAGTAGCAGTAGTAGTTGTTTCTAGTTCCACCGGGCACACAGTTTTGTTCTGTGGATAGTGGTTGGTCGTGAGAAATATGTTAGAGGGTTGCAAGTTAAAGAACATAAAACACCATGGCCTTACTGAACGCGCCCCCAGCGTTGTGACTATCGTCCCCCGTAGCTTGGAGCTTGCCGCACGGAAAGTATAGTATGCTTTTCTGAACAGATGGAACTGTTCGCTTGCAACAGTGAAGCGCTAGTTACAACGTACGATGACTTCCAAGGGCGCCTGAGGCAAATGGAGAGCTGTCGAAGCGAAGAGCTCATACGATTTTGTGTTTTACGACAGCGACGAGTTTCTACGAATAGCTCTACATAAGACTGTCAAAAGTGACGCAGTGAGTAAGTGATTCAGCAGAAGCATGACTTGCAGGATCAAGTGAGGGAGTTTACGAGACGAAGGACTGTATCTACCGATCACATATATCAGATAACAAATGCTAATCGTGGTTTAAAAGGCCGCGCGGGATTAGCCGAGCGGTCGAGGGCGCTGCAGTCATGGACAGTGCGGCTGGTCCCGGCGGAGGTTCGATTCCTCCCTCGGGCATGGGTGTGTGTGTTTGTCCTTAGGGTAATTTAAGTTAAGTAGTGTGTAAGCTTAGGGACTTATGACCTTAGCAGTTAAGTCCCATAAGATTTCACACACATTTGAACATTTTTTGTGGTTTACAAAACAGTTTTGGGTAACAGTGTCTAGTGCATTGTTCAACGCAAGATAGAGTAATAACGGTGGGGGCTGAAAATACTGAAAAATGTTCCAATGACGGACAACTATCTGCTAGAGACGGAATGCCTGAAACTTGTGAAACAGTTGAAAGACATGGTGTTGTCTCTGAAGACCATGACATTTCTCAAGCATGAAACGTTTGTTTGCTGAGTTATTGCTGTATATAGTGTGAATGCGAAATTCATCTACAAAATTTCATAGGTTTTTCGAGAATATTTTCTGAATATTTAGGCCTAAGGGACCTTTGGTGTCTGGTTGCTCGTTACAGAGTACAGTAATCGCATTTTTTAAATTTAGTACATTCATTTATTTTCATGTCTGTTTTGTACTGAAAGTATCTCCACAACAGTGCAAAAGTCAGTGGTGTGTGCTGTACGACTTGTTTGCAAACAAACTTGTTCCTTTCACTCACAGTAGTTGCTGTTCGCAACAGTAATGCCAAGTGTGCATTCGGTACTGCTCAGGTCTGTCACGGTTTTGTTTTTCCAGCAGTATTAGTTGTATGTTAACAGGCATGCGGTATGGAGACTTCATTGCTACAAGAGTTGGTCAGTATCGACCCCGTGTATTGGGTCACTGAATTCAATGCAACCAAGAGCTGCACAATGACGCTGTGTTGAGTTGGCCCCGCAGGAAAGGTAACCACATCTGCATCGCGTGCGAGAAACCAGCGATTACATATTACAAACATTTTTCGTTGTTGTGAAGGTTTTTAAAAGAAACAAAGGTAATTGAGGCGAGGAGATGAATAAATCGCGATTACCGTACTCCTCTGTCAGAAGCCTCCGGAGATCTCGTGTCCCTTGTACCAATATATCCCGTAAATTGTCAGAAATTTTATCGGTGGGATTCGCGTCGACCCTGTATAACTTTATCCTTGGGTGATATCTTTATTGTCTTAAGATGTTCCTGTTTGTTATACGTCTGTGTCTTTCCTGAAGGAGGAGAAAAATATCGAGTGTGACTTGTTTAGTTACTGCTGGGTTTTCGGTTTGCGAATGGAATCTCTCTCTCTCTCTCTCTCTCTCTCTCTCTCTCTCTCACACACACACACACACACACACACACACACACACACACACACACACGCACTGCGAAGCAAATCATGTCACAGCTTGCCAGCAGCGAACATGCTAATTTTGCGTCGCCTGCAAGTGGACTGGAGGAGGCATTGTTATTCTAACTGATGCATGTAGGCAAGATTCAAATGGCTCTAAGCACTATGGGACTTAACATCTTAGGTCATACTCAGTCCCCTAGACTTTGAGATACTTAAACCTAACTAAACTAAGGACACCACACGGCCGGCCGGAGTGGCCGTGCGGTTCTAGGCGCTACAGTCTGGAGCCGAGCGACCGCTACGGTCGCAGGTTCGAATCCTGCCTCGGGCATGGATGTGTGTGATGTCCTAAGGTTAGTTAGGTTTAATTAGTTCTAAGTTCTAGGCGACTGATGACCTCAGAAGTTAAGTCGCATAGTGCTCAGAGCCATTTGACACCACACACATCCATTCCCGAGGGAGGATTCGAATCTGCGACCGTAGCACCAGCGCGGCTCCGGACTGAAGCGCCTAGAACCGCTCGGCCACAACGGCATATTCTGAGGAAACTCTCGAATATCACAACAAGCATCGTAATTTGATCGGACATTTTACCATCAAACAACTTGGCGCAGACCTTCCACCGTGTGACAGCTTCGGCCTGCGGGCTAGCCGTAGCAGCAGTCACGTGCGCAGGCACGCAAACTCACGGTGAAAGTTGGTCGGTGTGACGAGGGCTTTAATGATGACGCCGATGTCATTGTGAAATTTGATCCTCGAGATTGAAACAAAATGCAGCAAATACTTTCTGTGCACACGTATTGTGGCACGCGCAGAGTCCTGCGGACGCAGGTAATGGCGTTATCCCTTCTTCGCCTCTTTGAGTCGACGTAATTTACGTATGGGAAAGCAGCTGTGTCACGGCGCAAGGTTGTGTCAGCATGCCCGGGGAGACCGTGAACGGCGCCTCGGAGCAGCGCGCGCCCCTGCGGACTAGCGTGCCTGGCGCGTCGCTCACTCTCGCCGCGCAGGTAGCAGCCGCGTCGCTGGGCGTAGGAACTTTCTCCGCTGCGACCACTTTCGCTGGAGAAACCCCGCCAGCGGCCGCGGTCGCGTCATCCTGCCCGCTTCCTCACGGCCGGCGCGGTTCCGGCGACCAGTCCCGCCGCCGCGTCACGGGTCACCGCGGGGACCCGCCGGACCGGTGAAGGAACGTGCGCGCCGAGGCTGCCAGTAAATCCACCACTGTAAACAAAGCTGTGCGGCTTGTTTTGCTCGCTCCTCGGTGGTGGTACTACACAGGGATGGGATAAACAGCTACTTTCCGACAATAGTGATATCTACATCTACATGGATACTCTGCAAATCACATTTAAGTGCCTGGCAGAGGGTTCATCGAACCACCTTCACAATTCTCTATTATTCCAATCTCGTATAGGGCGCGGGAAGAATGAACACATATATCTTTCCGTACGAGTTGGTTCAAATGGCTCTGAGCACTATGGGACTCAACTGCTGAGGTCATTAGTCCCCTAGAACTTAGAACTAGTTAAACCTAACTAACCTAAGGACATCACAAACATCCATGTCCGAGGCAGGATTCGAACCTGTGACCGTAGCGGTCTTGCGGTTCCAGACTGCAGCGCCTTTAACCGCACGGCCACTTCGGCCGGCACGAGTTCTGATTTCCCTTATTTTGTCTTGGTAATCGTTCCTCCATATGTAAGTCGGTGTCAACAAAATATATTCGCATTCGGAGGACAAAGTTGGTGATTGGAATTTTGTGAGGAGATTCCATCGCAACGAAAAACGCCTTTCTTTTAATGATGTCCATCCCAAATCCTGTATCATTTCTGTGACTCTCTCTCCCACATTTCTCAATAATACAAAACGTGCTGCCATTCTTTGAACTTTTTCGATGTACTCCGTAAGTCCTATCTGGTAAGGGTCCCACACCGCGCAACAGTATTCTAAAAGAGGACAGCCAAGCATAGTGTAGGTAGTCTCCTTAGTAGGTCTGTTACATTTTCTAAATGTGCTGCCAATAAAATGCAGCTTTTGGTTAGCCTTCCCCACAACATTTTCTATGTGTTCCTTCCAATTTAAATTGTTCCTAGTTGCAATACCTAGGTATTTAGTTGAACGTACGGCTTTTGGATTAGACTGAATTATCGTGTAATCGAAGTTCAACGCCTTCCTTTTAGCACTCATGTGGATGACCTCACACTTTTCGTTATGTAAGGTCAACTGCCACTTTTCGCACCATTCCGATATTTCTTTTCATGACTTTATTAGTCGATAAACGACAGCGTCATCTGCAAACAACCGAAGACGACTGCTCAAATTGTCTCCCAAATTGTTTATATGGATAAGGAACAGCAGAGGGCCTATAACACTACCTTGGGGAACGCCAGAAATCACTTCTGTTCTTGAAAATAGAAGTAAAAAACTTCAAAATGCCACAAGCGCTTTAGCAGAGCATTTGTTCACATTGCCGGTTTCGGTAAAACTATATTTCCATCTTGGGATCTGAAAAAGCATAGACCGAGTTACCACAAGAACTGATGTGAGGCATCTACGTAACATTTTAATCGTAGTGTGGTTCCATAACGTACCTTATGCACTACACTTCGAAGCATGTCGTCCGTGTGTCGCATAATAAGTAGTTCCGAGAACATGCACCGCTTAGTGTATCGGCTTGTCAAAAATGTATAAAAATTCATACACAGTGCATCCAATATAAATGCTGGTATTCATTTATAGCCGCACACAGACTGAGATTGGCCAGTAAACATGGTCCGTGTTGCTGTCAGCCACCAGGAGGCACCACAACGGTAACAAACGGCAGTAGACCATTTTGTATAAAGCCTAGACCCAAATAAAAATACCGAGCGAGGTGGCGCAGTGGTTAGCACACTGGACTCGCATTCGGGAGGACGACGGTTCAATCCCGTCTCCGGCCATCCTGATTTAGGTTTTCCGTGATTTCCCTAAATCGTTTCAGGCAAATGCCGGGATGGTTCCTTTGAAAGGGCACGGCCGATTTCCTTCCCAATCCTTCCCTAACCCGAGCTTGCGCTCCGTCTCTAATGACCTCGTTGTCGACGGGACGTTAAACACTAACCACCACCACCACCACCACCAAATAAAAATCCACATACATATTGATAATGGAATTGTACACAGAACGATCAAATCAAAGGAAAAAAAAATTTATATTTTAAGAAGCTACTTCTTAAAGCTTTTTTGTTATAAAATATTTAACTTTCTAATTCTTTGTTATGCGTGATAGAAAGTGCTGCGTATCCATAATAGTCATTTAGTATGTCTTAAAGACGCAAGACAATTTCTGTGCCGGTTCTGTGGCCGAGCGGTTCTAGGCGCCTCAGTCCGGAACCGCGCTGCTGCTACGGTTGCAGGTTCGAATCCTGCCTCGGGCATGGGTGTGTGTGATGTCCTTAGGTTAGTTAGGTTTAAGTAGTTCTAAGTCTAGGGGACTGATTACCTCAGATGTTAAGTCCCATAGTGCTCGGAACCATTTTTTGAACAATTTCTGTTAATGTAACTGGTATTTTTAGTTGTGATTTGCCACCGTTTTAGATCACATTTTATGAAATTGCAGCCTGTACCCTTCCACGCTCCACCAACGTTAAAAGTTCCTACTGTTATATACCACAGGACCTGTTTCATAGTGATTACTCGCTAGTTACAAAAAGTAGACACTGCCAAGTATATCTGATAACAGTTATATCTGCCCAGGTCAATTGTGTCGATGTAACGAAAGTTCTCTCCTGAAATGGCTATTACTTGTCAGGACATAATAGTAGCGTTTCCAGTGAACCAACTGACAAAAAGTTACGTTAGCTGACATTGTTAATACCTGCAACGGTTCTTGCTCAGTTGTTATATGACACGCTTTAGTCCGTTACCATGAGGCTGTTACGGCCGCAGGTTCGAATCCTGCCTTGGGCATGGATGTGGGTGATGTCCTTAGGTTAGTTAGGTTTAAGTAGTTCTCAGTCTAGGGTACTAATGACCTCAAATGTTAAGTCCCATATTGCTTATAGCCAATTGAACCATTTTGTTATATGATAAATAAGAGATGCTTGAGAAGTAGACACGCTTTTGCACAGAGAAAATTTCATGCCAACAAAACAGTCTGTGGTAACTATGGTCTGCATTTCGTCTTCCTTTGGCTGTAAATTTTACACTAATAAAATAAAACAAGTGTGAAAATATTAATGCTGCGCTATTGAGATTCCTAACATAAACTGCCACACAGTGGAGTATGATTTCGAGTTAAAATATAGGGTCCAACGCTTTTTTATGCTCACAGATGTCTGAACTTCATTTTCAGCCACTCGATACAGATACACTTTAAAATATCGTTGATGAGAGAACTGGAGAATTTGTCACTGTTCCTTGAGACCATTTTCGTCGCAATAAAGGTTAGTTTCAAAGTTTGTGAATTCGCTAAAGTGAGATTGTTTATCGCAAGTGTGAAGACCGTCCCACTCAACTGCTTTCATTACCGGAAACATTAGCAGTTGCACAGTGTGAATAATATTACTGGAAATTAGTAACAGTTAATTTCAAGTTCTGTGCTATGGCCATCGATGGCCCAATCTGGCCCCACCAACCGCCGTGTCACACACTGCCAGTAGCGCCGTTGGATGCGGTATGGAGGCGCATGTGAGTCAGCACACCGCTTCTTGACCTTGAGACCGCTATTGCTCGGTCAGGTAGTTCCTAAGAACACCGCGTTTCATTCCTCCCACCAAGGAAAGATCCCTGGCCCCACCTGCCGGCCGGGGTGGCCGAGCGGTTCTAGGCGCTACAGTCTGGAACCGCGCGACCGCTACGTCGCAGGTTCGAATCCTGCCTCGGGCATGGATGTGTGTGATGTCCTTAGGTTGGTTAGGTTTAAGTAGTTCTAAGTTCTAGGGGACTGATGACCTCAGAAGTTAAGTCCCATAGTGCTCAGAGCCATTTGAACCTGGCACCACCGGGAAACGAACCCGGGTCCAGCGCATAGCAGTCAGCTACGCTAACCACTCAGCTACGGAAGCGAACAATTAGTAATAGTAAAAACTAAAACTAAACTAAACTCCGCCCGAATAGGCCATGAAAACAAAACGGTACCGACCGGCCGCCCTGTCATCCTCAGCCCACAGGCCTCACTGGATGCGAATACGGAGGGGCATGTGGTCAGCATACCGCTCTCCCGGCCGTGCGTCAGTTTACGAGGCCGGAACCGCTACCTCTCAATCAAGTAGCTCCTCAGTTTGCCTCACAAGGGCTGAGTGCACCCTGCTTGCGAAGAGCGCTCGGCAGACTGGATAGTCACCCATCCGAGTGCTAGCCCAGCCCGACAGCGCTTAACTCCGGTGATCCGACGGGAACCTGTGTTACCACTGCGGCAAGGCCGTTGGCCAATTAGTAATAATAGGATTACTGGCTGACTTACGTATCCGTCCACATCTAGGTGAGAAAATCGTGAGATACAATGTTCTTAAAACGCAGTGCGAACGTCGATCAGCAGATGCAACATGCCGCTGAATGTTAAATGCCACTTTTAGTTTTACCAGTGATGTTTTATACTAATTTTGGGAACAGTCGAAATATTGTTAGACCTTTTAAAAGCCGAAATAACATGTGACTACCATGATACTACGAATGCCATAAAACAGATTGTGTGCGGTCAAGTTGTGACTGAAAGAACAGTCAGATAGTGATGACATGTTTTTACGAAACTATGACTTCTCAGTCACTTGTGATTTGTAACAGTTACGTGATTTCTTGCCCGCCCTTAGTTCAAAAGGTTCTGAGCACTATGGGACTTAACAGCTGTGGTCATCAGTCCCCTAGAACTTAGAACTACTTAAACCTAACTAACCTAAGGACATCACACACATCCATGCCCGAGGCAGGATTCGAACCTGCGACCGTAGCAGTCGCGCGGTTCCGGACTGAGCGCCTAGAACCGCTAGACCACCGCGGCCGGCCCGCCCTTAGTACTGCAGATTCTAGAGAAGACTGTTCTGACTGTTGCGATAGGCAGATGCCGGGTGATCTTATCCGACATGATTCTAATCGATGACGCGGCAGCCTGGAGCCTAAATACTAGAAAGTGAGAGAAGCTTTGGTATGTCCGTCTTCATCGTTGATCGTTAAGCGATACCAGATTTCAAAATTGGTGGCGTACTTGATAAAGAGAGCCGTGACAATTGTTTCTTGCTAGAGATCCCCGGAGTGCTTAGCACACAGTTCACACCATTCTCCTAGGTTGTGGATCGATGTTTTCTCTGATGTTGTGCCCGTAACATGGTACTTGTTGTGAGTATACGTAAGAAGAACATGTCCTTTTTTTCCTTGCAGGTAATTGTGGCTGATACTTAAAGTGCTTGTACATGACCTAAAATTTCCTAGTAAACGCGAGAATCTCACGTAAATACCAGCAGGTGCGGGGTAGTATCGAACTCCGACATCAGCCATGGCGTTATGGGAACTGCGCGTTGAGGACCTCACCAGGAGGGTGACATGCTATACCAGGTTTTAGAGTGAGCGGTGAGCGAGGTGACTTTTTCATTCCGGAGGACAGCAATTGAAACCTCCACGCGGCCATTATGATTTAGCATTCGTGTGGGTTCTCTAAAGCGCACAAGACAAGTGCCTGAACGATTTCTTTGAGAAGGACGTGGCAGATTTTACGTCTCCGATCAGAGCTTGTGCAGCGTACTTAACGACCTAATCGTCAAAGAGACTTTAAACTCCAATCTTTCAGTTTTTTTAGACGAACAATGGAGTAATGAGAGAGTTGTAACCGATGACGGTAATAATAAAGGAATATCTGCAGTCCCTGAAGAAGTGACATGTAATGAAACCAGATAACGAACTGAAAGGAACGTAACTTTCATGCTCGTTGAACAATAAGGAAAGAATTTTCCATAGATTTTTACTAATGAAATGGTCATTGAAATCATAGTCCCAAGACAGACGTTTGGAAGAAAGCACATTGGCAATGATCTGAATGAGAGGATGGTATTTTCTTTATTTCAAATGTGTTTAAATATTTCTGGCGTTAGCCCATTTTAATGGAAGAGCAGAGATGTGTTCAAAGATGTTACGAAACTGCTAGCAAATGTAGCGGTAGCAACGTACAGAGTATGAAACGTGCGATGTTAGACGTTGCATGAGCAACTGTAAGAATAGTTTAGCTAGATACCTTAAGTAGCGAAACTGTTTATCAATATTTTCGTAGTGGAACCACTTCCAGTAAAAGTATGACGTATGGTTTTGTAAAACTGCACGGGAGTGGTTGTAGTGAGTATTTGCCTTTGCAGGTAAATAAAGTCATACAGGGCAATAAATGAGTGGGTATTATCTTTTTGAAGTAGTTCCAGAGATCTGCTGAAGGAAGTCTGTTGTTTTGCTGTCAGCAACATTACACAGTCACGCCTCTCATTCATAAGCTATATCGCTTCAACATATAAACGTAAACAATCATATACTGCGTATGAAACAGTCATTGTCACCCTAGATAAGCGAGACCTTTCTGATAATGCGTCAGGTTTCCTACCCATATGTCACCCATTGTGGTCATGCATTCACTGTGCCTTCGGCGGCAACAGTTCGGGTGTTTTTCCAGCAGAATGTCATTCCCGACGAACATTATGCCCGACACTAGGAGAGGCAGTGCAAAGTGGAGGTGCTCTGAACAGAAATAATTCCATCCGGGAAGTAGTGATGGCCAATGTCTTAGATTTCACGGACGATTACTTTCCATCCCGCTGGCACCGAGGCGTATTAGGCTCAGAATATCCTTGCCTTCTACGCAGTACGGGCGGGGAGCTTCTCTGACGCCAACCTGTTTGGCTGTCGCCGACTGGTCGTGTTTAGCTTACAGTCGTTCGGCAACTGGTCATTGATCTTTCCCCTACAGTCAGCAGGAGATAAATATTATCTCGGAGTGATGCAACATGGCCGGCAGTAAGGCAGGAAGACATCGGAAGCGTCTTCGATTCGATGTCGTGACGATGTAACTGTTCTCTCAGCTCATGGAGGTAACAAAGAATACTGATTGTGTGGCAGTGATTCAGACGTACTGAACTCAAAAGTTAATATTTATCTTGGATCAGTATTCGTCATTTATTGTGTCAATATTGATCTTTCGTGATTTTTGTTTTACAGTGTTGAAATGTTGATGCCCACAACCGTATATTTTCTATGTATACCAATTGAAAACAGTATTTTATCCGGTGCAGAATGATTGTTAACTTACATTATGAGATGTGTAAAACTGAGAAGGTGATAGTCGCATGTATCAAATCGAGGCTGTATGCTCTCCATCGTAGCTTCTCCTATTCGGCACGCTTAGCTCAACAGTATGAGTGAAGTCTCCTGTCGTCTTGAAGGAGCAAAATAATAGTTATCGGACGCCGGCGTCCAATTATAGACATGGCTACAACACTATGGTACGCGGCGTTGATGGTTCGTCGTTCGTGAGGACAATCAACGTATACAGTGTTCTTGATTAGAGAGCGGCGTTATCCCTCGATTCTAGGCTTTCGCTTTGTGCTTGAAATATCTTTGCGTGTACTCGGAAGTACGAACAGGCCTTACACAAACGGCTGTTCTGTTAAAGCACAATTCAATTTGTTTCTTGCAGACCTTTAAGTGATGAAATTTAGTGGCTAGCATTCGAATTCTTGCGGTTTCTAATACTGATTTTACGAAGTTGCTTGAACAAGTTGATAAATTTACTTATCTGGGTAGCCCCCTGCGGGTTCGGGGGTAAGAATAGGCCCGCGGTATTCCTGCCTGTCGTAAGAGGCGACTAAAAGGAGTCTCAAACGTTTCGGCCTTATGTGATGGTCCCCTCTCGGGTTTGACCTCCATCTATCCAAATTATTCCGAAGAGCGAGCCAATTGGGGAAGGGCACCTTACATGGTGCACTGTATCCTCCGTGCAATTAGACCTATTGCCGTCTTTCTCGTCGTTGCGATGGTGTCCCGCTCGTTTTCGATCTCATGGGCGATTACCACGCTGCACTCTGCAGTGTTTCTTTTAACTGTGACGACGACCTTGGCCATTTTTGCACCTAAGATCCAGCACGGTAGCCAGTCCGTTGTGGTGGGGTCGCCATGTACCCTCTTGGTTGTAGCCCCCTGACAACACAGGGATCGCTCTACTGATGCCTGCGCCGTTCACTCCCCACGTATGCCAAGGAGTAGATGCCCATCTCCCTGGGGCATCGGGACTCCCGGCAATGGCCATCCTGCCAGGTGGCCTTTGCTGTGGCTGGGTGGCGCCCGTGGGGAGGGCCCTTGGTCGGAGTAGGTGGCATCAGGGCGGATGACCCGCAATGAAGCGTGGTACATCATCTATCGCTGGTGGGCCTCCACCAGCAGTCTCTAAGCGATCGAGGTCTAACCTCAACGGGAAGAAATTGGATCAGAGATCGTTTCCCTCCCTAGCTACTCCATGGGAGGAACGTCTTGCTAAAGAAGGCAGTGGCGAATATTCACCCCGGTACCTTGTGTGTACGCGGGTTGATGGAGAATCGTTCGTGACAACCAAGCCCCAGTTTTTTGTGGAGCATTTAGAGGACAAGTTCGGGGAGGTGGAGGGCTTGTCCAAGATGCGCTCTGGCTCTGTGCTCATCAAAACGGCATCTTCTGCCCAGTCACGGAGGTTGCTCAATTGTGACAAGTTGGGGAATGTTTCAGTTACCATCACGCCGCATAAGAGTCTCAACATGGTCCAGGGTATTATATTCCATAGGGATCTTCTTCTGCAGTCCGACGATGAATTACGCGCCAACCTCGAACGACGAGGTGTTCACTTCGTCCGGCGCGTCCATCGGGGTCCGAGGGATAATCAGGTAGCCACCGGTGCCTTCATCTTGGCCTTTGAGGGTGATGTCTTACCCGAAAAGGTTAAGGTGATGGTTTACCGTTGTGATGTGAAACCATATATCCCTCCTCCGATGCGGTGTTTTAAATGCTGGAAGTTCGGGCACATGTCATCTCGCTGTACTTCCAGCATCACGTGTCGGGATTGCGGACGTCCTTCGCATCCTGATACTCCATGTGCTCCGCCTCCTGTCTGTGTTAACTGTGGAGACCACCATTCCCCCTGCTCACCGGACTGTCGGATCTTCCAGAAGGAAAGGAAGATAATGGAATATAAGACCCTGGACCGCCTGACCTACACAGAGGCACGGCGGAAATATGAGCGCCTCCATCCTGTGCCCATGACATCCACCTATGCCGCTGCTGCAACAGCGGTCCGATCCTCTCCCGTGTCGTCACGTACTGTTGCCTCTCAGCTATGTCAAAATGACCCGGCCCCCTTGGTTGTGGGGAGCACTTCGCCCTCTGTTGCTCCATCTACTCCAGGAGCGACACCACCCCAACCATCGGGGACATTCGTCCCCCCTTCCCAGCCGGAGAAGCGTAGGGCTTCTTCGGCTACTCTAGCCAGGAAGGGGTCCCTTGGGGCCCTCCCTTCCCAGGCTTTGCCCAGTGTCAAAGCGGATACCCGCAAAGTTTTGAAGCAACAACCGGTCGCTGGTCATAGGGCTTCACGGTCGTCGTCCGTCCCTGAGACTGACCCAGTGGGGCCCTCCCAGCCAGACCCTCCCAAGGCACAGCGTGCGAAGCCGTTGAAGAAAAAGGCTCCCAAGCATCCTGACATTGCGGTGGCACCTGTACCACCGCAACCTTCAACCTCTGCGTCTGAGGACGAGGTGGAGATCCTGGCGTCCGCTGAGGACCTAGAACTCGCCGGTCCCTCAGACGCCATGGATAACACTAACACGGGTGCTCAATCGGAGGCAGCAGGTGACCCAGCGGCGTAATCTGCCTTCCCCGTCCTGTCACGCCTTTCTCAGCCATGGACAATACCATCCTCCAGTGGAACTGCAGCGGTTTCTTCCACCATTTAGCTGAGCTCCGCCAACTTCTCAGCCTTCGCCCTTTCTTCTGCATTGCTCTCCAGGAAACTTGGTTTCCGGCGATGCGAACCCCCGCCCTCCGTGGCTATCGGGGTTATTACAAGAACCGAGCAGCTTATGAAAGGGTGTCTGGTGGCGTCTGCATTTATGTCCTTCACACTCTGCACAGCGAATCTGTCCCTCTCCAGACGCCTTTAGAGGCTGTCGCTGTACGCGTGTGGACGCCACAGGCTGTTACCGTCTGCAGTCTATACATTCCACCGGATGGTGATGTCTCGCAGCATGTCCTGGCTGCACTGGTCGCCCAATTGCCGCCACCTTTCTTGCTATTGGGCGACTTCAACGCTCATAACCCTCTGTGGGGTGGGTCAGTGGCAACAGGTCGAGGCGCCATCATTGAGCATTTTTTGTCGCAGCTCGATCTCTCGCTGTTAAATGATGGTGCCTTCACACACTTCAGTGTGGCGCATGGCACCTACTCCGCCATTGACCTTTCAATCTGTAGCCATAGCCTCTTACCGTCTGTCCAATGGAGTGTGCATGACGACCTGTGTGGTAGTGACCATTTTCCGATCTTTTTGTCACTACCACAGCGCCACTCTTCTGGGCGCCCTAGCAGATGGGCTATGAATAAGGCTGACTGGGACTTGTTCTCCTCCACTGCCGCTTTTGAGCCTCTCTCTACCGATGACATTGATGCGGTGGTTCAATCGGTCACCACCGGCATCGTTACTGCCGCCGAATCTGCCATTCCCCATTCCTGTGGGTCCCCTCGGCGGAAGGCTGTGCCTTGGTGGTCGCCTGAGATCGCTGAAGCGATTAAAGATCGCCGGCGGGCGCTCCAGCGTCACAAGCGACACCCCTCCCTCGACCACCTTATCGCCTTCAAACGGCTGCGTGCGCGGGCCCGCCTCCTTATCCGCCAGGGCAAGAAGGAGTGCTGGGAGCGGTATGTGTCCACCATTGGCCTCCATGTCACTCCCTCGCAGGTCTGGGCCAAGATTCGACGCGTCTATGGCTATCGGCCACCTGCCAGCGTCCCTGCGCTATCACTGAATGGAGCAGTTTGTACTGACTCCGACGTCATTGCCAATCGCTTAGCAGAGCATTTTGCTATGAGTTCCGCTTCTGCGAATTACCCCCAGGCCTTCCGCTCCATTAAAGAGCGGATGGAACGTCGGAGCCTTTCGTTTCGCACCGACCACCCAGAATCTTACAATGCTCCATTTAGTGAGTGGGAATTTCGCAGTGCCCTCGCTGCTTGCCCTGATACCGCTCCTGGGCCAGATGGCATCCACTGTCAGATGCTGAAACACCTTTCAGTGAACTGCCAGCGGCGCCTCCTCGATCTTTACAACCGTCTTTGGGTCGAGGGGGAGTTTCCGTCGCAATGGCGGGAAGGCATTGTCATCCCCGTTTTGAAGCCTGGAAAGAACCCTCTGGAGGTGGACAGCTACCGTCCCATTAGCCTCACCAACGTTCTTTGCAAGTTGCTTGAACGGATGGTGAGCCGGCGCTTGAATTGGGTACTGGAGTCTCGGGGCCTTCTGGCTCCGTCTCAGGGTGGGTTCCGTAAAGGCCGCTCCGCCACCGACAATCTGGTGAGCCTGGAGACTGCCATCCGTACTGCCTTTGCCCGCCGTCAGCACCTGGTCGCTGTCTTTTTCGACATGCGGAAGGCGTACGATACGACGTGGCGTCATCACATTCTTTCTACGCTTCATGGATGGGGTCTTCGGGGCCCTCTGCCGATTTTTATCCGCAATTTTCTGTCGTGTCGTACCTTCCGCGTGCAAGTCGCGGCCTCGTATAGTTCCTCCCACGTCCAGGAGAACGGTGTGCCACAGGGCTCTGTTTTAAGTGTCTGTCTGTTTTTAATAGCCATTAACGGGCTTGCTGCGGCCGTGGGAAATTCTGTCTCTGCTTCCCTGTATGCTGACGACTTCTGCCTTTATTACAGCTCTACTGGCATTGCAGCTGTTGAACGTCAGCTACAGGGCGCTATCCGTAGGGCGCAGTCTTGGGCTGTAGCGCATGGGTTTCAGTTTTCGGCAGCCAAGACCTGCGTTATGCATTTCTGCCGGCGACGTACTGTCCACCCGGAGCCGCAGCTTTCTCTTAACGGCGACCTTCTTTCGGTGGTGGAATCACACAGGTTTTTGGGGGTGGTTTTCGATGCCCGGTTGACTTGGCTGCCTCATATCCGGCAGCTCAAACAGACGTGTTGGCGGCATCTCAATGCACTGCGATGTTTGAGCCACACCCGCTGGGGAGCCGACCGCTCTACCCTGTTACGGCTCTACCAGGCGTTAATCCAGTCCCGTCTGGATTATGGGTGCCTGGCATATGGCTCAGCATCCCCGTCTGCGTTGCGGGTGCTGGACCCAATCCTCCACAGCGGGATACGCCTTGCCACTGGTGCTTTCCGCACCAGCCCTGTGGACAGCTTACTCGTGGAGGCAGGTGTCCCTCCACTGCGGTTCCGGCGCCAACGTTTGCTGGCCGCTTATGCTGCCCATGTTCTAAGCTCGCCCGGGCATCCTAACTATCGTCTCCTGTTCCCGCAGTCAGTCGTCCGTCTGCCGGAACGTCGGCCCCAGTCGGGTTGTCCGATCGCCATACGCGTCAAGGAGCTTCTCTCCGGGCTTGGGCTTGTCCCTGTTCCACCTCCTTTCCGGGCACCTCTGCGTACACCCCCGTGGTGCGTTCCTCGCCCTTGCCTTCGGCTAGACTTGGCACAGGGCTCGAAGGACTCAGTCCCTCCAGAAGCCTTCCGCCGCTGCTTTTATTCCATCCTGGCCACGTATCAGGGCTCTGGCATTGTTTACACCGACGGCTCGATGGTTGCTGGTCGAGTCGGCTATGCGCTCACTCTAGGGGACCATTCCGAACAACGTTCCTTGCCGGCTGGCTGCAGCGTTTACACTGCTGAGCTGGTCGCCATCTTTCGAGCCCTAGAGTATATCCGCTCCTGCTCAGGTGAGTCCTTCGTTATCTGTAGCGATTCCCTGAGCAGTTTACGAGCACTCGACCAGTGTTTTCCTCGTTCCCGTCTGGTGATGGCTATCCATGAGTCCCTGCATACTCTTGCGCGTTGCGGCCGCTCTGCGGTCTTCGTGTGGACCCCAGGCCATGTTGGGATCCCCGGCAACGAGAATGTTGACCGGCTGGCGAAAGAGGCGACTAGTGCACCATCTCTGGACGTTGGCCTCCCGGAGACAGATTTGCGGGCGTTCCTACGCCGCAAAATTCTGGACCTTTGGGACACTGAATGGCGCGCCCTGCCTTCACGCAACAAACTTCGGGCCATCAAGGGGGCTACCGGTGTTTGGCGCTCCTCCTTGCGGGTTTCTCGCAAGGAGTCTGTTGTCCTCTGCCGGCTGCGCATTGGGCACACTCGGCTTACCCACGGCCACTTATTGCGCCGTGAGGATGCGCCTCTATGTCGCTGCGGCTCCGTTTTATCCGTGGTTCATGTTTTATTGGAGTGTCCGTTTTTAGCTGCGCTCAGGCAGTCGTTCGCACTGCCTGACTCGCTCCCTGCCCTTTTAACAGATGACCCGGCTATGGCTGACTTAGTTTTACGTTTTATTCGGGCAGGGGGTTTTTATTCTTTACTCTGAGTGTTTCTGTTTTTATCTTATTGTTTTGTGTTGATTCTGGCCTTTGGCCTCCGGTTTTAAACTGATTTTTTTAATGTGTTTCCAGTGGTTGGCTTTTCCTTTTTTATTTCTCTGGTCGGCCAACCACCGTCACACTCTGTGTGCTTTTAGTTCGTTTTGTCTTGTCTTTGTCTCAGTTTCTCTTGTCCTGTATCGTCTGTGATCTCTTTTGTTCCTCGTTTTTATTCTCTGTGGGTGTTCTTTGTCTTTGGAAAAAGGGACCGATGACCATAGCAGTCTGGTCCCTTTAATCCCCCAAACCAACCAACCAACTTATCTGGGTAGTAATATTACCAGGGATGGAAGGAGCAAGGCAGAAGTGAGAAGTAGAATAGCTCGAGCAAAGGCTGCTTTTAACAAGAAGAAAAACATATTAACATCTAAGAGCATCAGCCTTGAAATCAGGAAAAGATTTTTGAAATCTTGTGTGTGGAGTGTGGCATACTATGGGTGTGAAACATGGACACTCGGGACAGAGGAAGACCAGAAGCTAAATTCTTTTGAAATGTGGTGCTATAGACGCATGATCAAAATAAAATGGATCGACAAGGTCACAAACGAAGTGGTTCAGGAAAGAGCAGGTGAGAAGAGAAGCTTCTGAAGTTTCATTGTTAAAAGAAGAGTGCAATTTACAGGCCATCTATTAAGACGTAAAGGACTCCAGAACACAATCATAGAGGGATATGTCGAGGGAAAAAGACCAAGAGGAAGACCACGACTGAGGTACATGGATCAACTCGTGAAAGATGTGGGATGTAACACCTATAAAGAAATGAAGAGAAAAGCTGAAAGACGCACAGAATGGAGACAAGCTGCCATTGTAGCTGTTGCAGACCAATCCTTGGATTGACCACTACAGAAGAAGAGAAGACAAGACGCTCGGAAAAACTAAGGGTGTTTCAGTGGGGGCTGTGCTGTGCATTTCCGAGTTTTTTAGCATTGAAGTTAGCCAACCAGGTCATCGCGCACGCAAACTAGAGCAGCCTGACAGAGACAATGTCCCCATCGTGTTCATCGTTTGGTTTCCTCAAACCAAACTGACCTAGCTTTTGATTACGTAGCTTCAATTTCTCGCTTCTAAAGGCATATTTTAACTGGTAACTAGCATTTGGGCCGGAGTGGCCGAGCGGTTCTAGGCGCTACAGTCTGGAACCGCGTGACCGTTACGGTCGCAGGTTCGAATCCTGCCTCGGGCATGGATGTGTGTGATGTCCTTAGGTTAGTTAGGTTTAAGTAGTTCTAAGTTCTAGGGGACTGATGACCTCAGAAGTTAAGTCCCATAGTGCTCAGAGCCATTTGAACCATTTTTTTGAACTAGCATTTGAACGAGTGGTAACTCACCGACCCACAGATGTCTATGTATTACCACAGTTTAGCGCGTGCAAGTGTTTGGATTTGCACGCGCTTTGACCTGATTTGCTAAATAACTCAGAAACGGCACAACATATCGTATTTTTTCTTAACAAATATTTCTCAGTGCAACCTCACATGCGCCACCCTAATGAACTTTTTCTGACCTTCCTATATAGTGGACGTCAGTTACGAAGAGTACGCAGGTTTTATCCTAGTTCAATTTCACTAATTGTTACTAGGCATATAAATTGATATTTCTGCTTTCTCTCCGACCTTCTCTTCAATATCATTTATCGACTTGAAACGTAGAAAATGTCCCACTTCTGTATTGGACACGCTGTTTTTTCACTGTGAGAACTCTGTCGCTCAAAGACCGGCAAGAACGAGCTGTTAAACTTTGTCACTTGTAATGACAGCTGTGAAGCAAAACGAGTTACTTTGTGACACTGAAGGCATGCAAACATTAATGCCAATCGGGCTGAGTTATTGTGTAAATGTCCGCCTGCTTAGCTGGGTGGTAACGTGCTGGCCTCCCATGCAAGCGGGCCCGGGTTCGATTCTCGGCCGGGTTGGAGATTTTCTCCGCTCAGGGACCGGGTGTTGTGTTGTCCTCATCATCATTTCATCATCACCGACGCGCAAGTCGCCCAATGTGGCGTCGAATGAAGTAAGTTCATTTCATTTCATTTCATTGTGTAAATGACCATGTAGGAATGCTATGCTAGTCAGAAGAGGCAAAGTATAGAACTGTTCGGCCCGAGACGGTGTTTGTTTTATTTAACTTTATAAGCAGATGCTCTTCCTGCTGTCACAGACGTCGGTTAAACGTGAGAGTAGGAGTCTTGTGCACCGTCTGTGAATTGTAAGTACTTCTATGTGTTACTGCCTTTTAACCGTTTGCGTAACTGTTTTATGAATCGTAGATCAGGGAGTAGCACAGTATTTACCTGAAAGGGCGTGGAAAACCGCTTAAAACTACGCTCAGACTGATCGGTGTACTAGACCATCGATCGTTTATCCGCGGCATGGATTCGATGCGGGTCTGGCTCACTTAGAGAGACGACGAGTTCCGGAAATTCGGCAGGGTCGCACATTTTTCGTAGGTACTACTATATCGTAAAGGCCCATCAAAACTTATTTTATTTTCACGTATCTTTAACCGCATTTACGTACCAGCTTTTCAATGGTCGACGTTGTAGAATGGCTTGGACACAAGTTTCTTTGGCTCCACGCCTGCAGTAATCTTGTGCTTGGTTATCATACTGTTTGTGTGTCATGTAAACGTGTCTGGTTCACAGTGGCGCTTTCATAGGAGTGTTTAAAAAACCGTGTTACTTTTTCTCTGTGGATTCTAACACTCGTCTCAAATACACGTCCCATATACAATGACTACATGAAACTTCATAACAAAGTGCTAGGATTCACAACTTAAATAATGAGTTACATTTCCATTTCTACATCTGCATCTACATATGTGCTCTGCAGGCCACTGTACAGTGCATAGAAAGTGGTACTTCGTTCCAGTATTAGCGAGGCATGATACAAGACGTAGATCAGAAGGTGCTAGTGGTACAGAAGCGAGTAAAATTTAATGCGAAAACAGTGAGGACGTGGTCAGAATCAGAGGAAAAATATGGTAATCAACAGGATGATGCAGTGCCATTACTAGTGTATCGGCTGGATGGTTGCATGAAATAACCAATTGCCTACTGGTTGAGAATAGCTTGAGTTGTGTTCTGCGTGCTGGCCTGAGTGGCCGAGCGGTTCAAGGCGCTACAGTCTGGAACCGCGCGGCCGCTGCGGTCGCAGGTTCGAATCCTGCCTTGGGCATGGATGTGTGTAATGTCCTTAGGTTAGTTAGGTTTAAGTAGTTCTAAGTTCTAGGGGACTGATGACCACAGATGTGAAGTCCCATAGTGCTCAGAGCCATTTGAACCGTTTTATTTGTGTTCTGTGCCTCTCCGTTTCTTCGACTTGGACTAGCGTCCACGTACCGCTGCGTGTTAATTTGGCGCGGTGTTCCAAAAACTCATTGAACAGCGTGTTGATGAATGGCATCATTCTATTGGAGAATGACGTCTGCCAATGTGTTGCCAAGGGTGTTTCGACTGCGCTGCAGAGTCCTTAGGAACTCTTAGGCATTCTTCATACAGTCCCGGTCTCTCCACGATTTGGTTCGGATGAGGAGGTGCACGCCTGCATACAATCGTGTTTCCTGTATGCAGTAGCAAACATTTTTGCTTTTAGGCTTTGACCGTGTTGTCTCACAGTGGGATAAATGTGTTAACTTTTAGGGAGATTACTTTTGAAATAATAGTTAATTTAATTTTTTTTACATCTGTCTCTTTTTCATTTGACTGGCTCTTACAGAAACGACATTATTCTCAACGCGCCTACGAAATAGAAAGATCGCAGGACAGGACAGTGTGACACACTATCACTTGACGACCAGACTCAATACATCGACTTCGATTTAAATCGTCACATTACCTCCAGAGCAAAGCGCTAATGCTGTCACCAGGCAATAGGTCTTTTAAAGTTAAAGTGAATGAAATATGTCCACGTCAAACAAAATGATGAATCTCGAACAAAATTATCTCATCCATGCCAAGCAGTAACCAGCGTGGGTTCCGAAAACAGCGTTCGTGCGAAACCAAGCTCGCACTTTCCTCGCACGATGTCCTGAAAGCCGTGTAATGCGAATTCAAGCTCGATTTTTTCTCACATTACATCCTGAAAGCCGTGGATCGAGGCAATCAAGTAGATGCAGCATTTCCCGATTTTCGAAAATCGTTTGACTCGGTATGACACCAACGTTTATTAACGAAAGCACGATTATGTAGGGTATCAAACATAATTTTTGTCTCGGTTGAGAATTTCTCGTTAGCGAGGAAGCATCATGTTATCTTGGATGTAGAGTCATTGACAGAAGTAGAAGTAACTTCAGGCATGATCAGGAAAATTTCGGGAGCCTTGCTGGTAGTGTTGTGTTTTAATGACATGGCAGACAGTATTAATGGTAACGTCAGACTTTTTGTAGATGATGCAGCTATCTGCTATACATTTCTATCTGGAAAAAAGTGTACAAATATCTAACCGTGTCTTGAAAAGATTTCAAGGTAGTGCAGTGATTGGCAACTTGATTTGAATACTTAGAAAAGTAAAAATGCAGAAAAACGATGTTCTATGACAACGATATCAGTGAATTACAATTGGAATCATACAGGTACCTAAATGAACGGTTGACATAAATTCAGTCGTGGGTGAAGGAGCTGGAAGATTACGTTTCATTGGTGGGATACAGGAAAAATTCATTCAGATTACAAAGGAGACGGGTTACTAAACATTTGCGTGTCCTATCTTACAATACTGCTCAAGCGTGTGGGGCTAATAGGGGATATTGAACGGATACAAACAAGAGCAGCGTGAACGGTCACAGGTTGCTTGAATCAAGCGAGAGCGCCACAGAAATGCTAATAAACCTGAGTGGGCAGACGCATGAAGATTGACATCAGCTATTCCCGGAAAGACTACTACCAAAATTTCAGCAGGCAATTTTAAGAAAGAATCTTGCACATATTTTAGCATTCTCCGTAAATATGTTAAAAAACTAGAAACCCGCCTCGATTGCGAAAAAAGCACCTAGTGTTAACCTAGGTTTCGGCGTAGATAACTACACCTTCGTCAGAATAATAAAACCCACAAGTGCCTAAGAAGACCTTTGTCAATGATTAAAAGAACACCACAGCTATACATTTGTAAACGAAGAAAAGGAAAACACAAACACTACATATGTACAAAGTCAAAACCACTACTTAATGGTGTACGCTCCACCTCACACCGGCCTATGTTCGATATGGCGGGTCATGGCCCATCGAACATAGGCTGGTGTGAGGTGGAGCGTACACCATTAAGTTAAGTAGTGGTTTTGACTTTGTACGTATGTACCGTTTGTGTTTTCCTTTTTTTCGTTTATAAATGTATAGCTGTGGTGTTCTTTTAATCATTGACAAAGGTCTTCTTAGGCAAAAAAATGGTTCAAATGGCTCTGAGCACTATGGGACTTAACATCGGAGGTCATCAGTCCCCTAGAACTACTTAAACCTAACTAACCTAAGGACATCACACACATCCATGCCCGAGGCAGGATTCGAACCTGCGACCGTAGCGGTCTCGCGGTTCCAGACTGTAGCGCCTAGAACCGCTCGGCCACTCCGGCCGGCTCTTCTTAGGCAATTGCGGGTTTTATTGTTCTGAAGAAGGTGTAGTTATCTACGCCGAAACCTAGGTTAACACTAGGTGCTTTTTTCGCAATCGAGGCGGGTTTCTAGTTTTTTAATATATTAACCAACGATTGCTGACGCGCTGCGATGTTGAAGGTTCTTATTCTCCGTAAAGCTCCCGCGAAGATCAGACTAGACTACAACGCGCACACAGGTATTTAACCACCCTCTGTACACGTTTGGAACGGGAAGAGACCCTAATGTGGTACAGCACTGAGTACCGTTTGACATGCTTTCGCAGTGGTTTGCAGACTCTGTAGATGTAGATTTTGATATCAGAAACATGTCTTGAAAGCATAAACGAGACGGCGCCGACACGTAAAGCTCTGTAATGAACGGTTGGCACCGTCGCAGGACAGCTTGGCCGTACGCAGGTACTGCGCTGCGGTGGGTGGTGGGTGTTTGGCTAATTGGCCGCGCAGCCGTCCAAGAGAGCGGGCAGTCGTCGACACCGGGCGGACTGCCTGCAATGCGTGATCCCAGCTGGCTTTCTCCATCAAGAGATCCGTATGGCCGGTGCCTTCTGACGGAAGCGCGTCGCACAGCACTGCCGTTCCAAGCCACTCTCTTCATTCGACGTGTACATTTACCTATAGACTCCGCAGTACATATCGCGAGGCTAGATCGTACCAAAGTTGTCGATTTCCTTTACTGTTCCATCTGCGTATTGCGCGAGAGGAAGAAATACTGTCTATATGCCACTGTACGTGCCCTAAACTCTCGTACCTCATTTTCATAATCCCTACGTGACCTTTACGGTGGTGGCAGCGTAATGGTCACCAGTCTCCTTCGAACACGGATCCTCTAAATACACCGAAGAAGGGTTCGCGAGAAATAACGTCGTCTTCCTTCCAAGTAATGCCATTACGCTTCCAGAGCAGATTTGGTATACTTTACAATGGGCAAAACCAAACTGCTACGATCCTAAGAAAAACAGTGTATCCCCGTTTGTACATAACTTATTTTTATATTTAAAAAATTGAAAATGTACTCTGATACTACAGAGTTATGCTGTCGATGTCATCATGGCAAAAAGTGGTACAGATGAGAAAATAATATCTTGGAAACAGCTGACGTCCAGCAACCATATTTAAGTTTTAATGAAGGGTTAAAATAGCCATCCGATTGCGCAGATTTTATTGCACGGACATGGTTTCGATACCGACTAAAGGTATCTTCATCAGAATAACTATAACTTACTCTGATGAGAATACCTTTAGTCGGTATTGGGAAAGGGCCAGGGCAATAAAATCTGTACAATCGGTTGGCTGTTCTTATCCTTGATTAAAAAAAAGAAAATAAATAGTTTATGAAGAACGTTGCCATACCAGGATCTGACGGGACCTGAGTTCTCATATCTTTACAACTTTATACAAGAGATTAACAAAATGAAATTCAAGGGAAAAAATCTCTTCGTATTGAGTTTTGTTTGTTACACAACTCCACTCATGGAATCAGATGTTGCAAAATTCACTGTAGAACTCCCTCTGCTGTTAAAAAGAAATGGCAGCATCGTAAACAGGTTATTCTGTTTTACAACTGGTGAGCATGACTGCTCTTTCGGATGAAGTGCGGTATGTGATACATCAGCCATGCTCTTTCCGCTTTTGAATATATTCACTTTTTTTTATTTTTCTGTTTCACAGTAGGAATTTTTAATAGCCATTTGAGATGGATGAATATGACACTCTTTGATCTCGTTGAATTTGGTGATCTTACACGCCTTTATTGACAACAGTGTTTCAGCAGCATCTTTAAAATCAAAGAAATAGTTTGCATGCTTTGGAACTACGTGGAATGGATGGCCTTAGCTGACAGAACTCATGAGAGAAGTACTGCTTGTCACAAAGGCCATGCACCTTCCAGTAATGAAGAATGTTTGATACATTTTATCCATAATTCGACACTTGGGACAAGTCTAGGGACATGCAACGGACAACTGAGAACACAATAGCAGCTTTTGACATTGCCACTCTGCAATTCATCGTGGCAGTCTCCAGTTTGCAGGCGCTAGACAATGCCGGAATGAACACCCTGATCCCGATCTAAGTCGCAAGTTGCAGGAGATTGTCTTCTGACTTGACTGTAATGTACTGATTTACGCTTTGTTCTTCTTGTACGATGACATACCTAGAAATATCCTAAGAAGCCCAGCATGGTCATCTGAACATGCTGGGCTTGTCATTGCCACGGAAGGTACAGAGTCCAGTTCATTTTGCCCCGGTGCATACGATTCTATTCGTTGTTCATGAAAACGGTTGTGGCATGCAGGTTACGCCTGGGGCCTATTGATGACACCATTTAGTGTCAAAACTAGTAGCACGTGTTAAAAAGAATAAAAGACGTAGATTCAAATACATTATTCAAGTATTTCGTGTCCGGCTGCAGTCCCACTTTCCTTTATGGTTTGCCAGAGACTCAACGAATGAAAAGCTAGTCTTGCAAACGCAATGATGGATGAAAGGATAAAGCTATACAGTACAGTACAGTACAGTACAGTACAATACAATATAATACAGTACAGGCACAGAGACATTACCTCCAGGAGCTCGAAAATGTCGTGACTATTGAAAATTTGTGCCAGACCAGGAGTCGAACCCAGACTTCCTACTTTTCAGTGCAGTCGCCTTAACCAGTAGGTTATCTGAACGTGCCACCAGGTTAGAATCAGAATTTGTAACCAGCTTCCCTCCAGTTACTACCGAACGGACACAAGGAATAACACAACCAGAAGAGAGGAAGGTTTAGTTTAACCTCCTGTCGACAAAAGGAACATTGGAGTCGGACTGGAAAGAGCCGTTAAGGAAATCACTTCGCCTTATCCAAAGGAACCATCCCAGCGTTCGCCTTAAGGGGATACGGAATCACCTATCCCCGCAATGTTAATATATGCCTACTATAGGGAACATTTTCTCACAAACTACTGGAGACAGAGAGGTAAAAATTTTACTGTATGTGCATTCATATGTTACAACAATACTGAAACAACAGTTTATTGTCAAAGTATTTTCTTACAGAGATATTGTACATTTATTTTTAAGTAAATTTTTTCCATCGCTTTTTACTAGACTATCACCCCTAAGTCTTTTGTAAATCAAGTAATTAAAAAATCGTTGTTTCAGTATGTAATAGGGACCTATGTCACTACGTCATAAAAATTTCAGACTTCTAGGTTGACCAGTACCTGAGATAATGTTCCTAGATGAAGTAAAAAGTAAACTTACGGGAAACGGAGAAAGAAGATTAAAACATTCCTGATCCGTAGCTAATACCCCCTTCACAGTCTTCATAATCATCTTCAAGTCTTCTTTTGGCACCCCTCTGCACCTGTCTTGCTTTTTTCACTAATGTCTTGATTATATTATCAGCATGCCTTAGTCTGTGCTGATCTGAAAAGAACATAGCACGTACCGTACGGGAACCAACACACATACCCAACTTTTGAAGGACCTGGCATTTAGTTATATTTCCAAGATTGAAGGTTGCCACAGCATCATACACACCAAAATGTAGTGTATTAATTCCGACAAACACTGTTTTTGGGAGACGATGCCATATCACACTATTCAAGCACTCGTTGGGGTTCTGCGTTTTTCCGTGAAGACATTTCATCAGAAGACTTCTGTCAGCCAGATCTCTGAAAATGGGCTTTATTTCTGCCATGATGGCTGATGGTAGACTGTGGTGGTGAATGTATTTCTCTCCTGTTGTTAGTCCCCTATTGTATTTACACCAGCTGTTTTCACCTTTGGGGCACAAACCATGTTGTGGATGCTCATCCGTGGATGCGGTGTGGAAATATAAAGCCCATATAGCTCTCCTCATTTCTTCAAGATTGCCTGTATTTTGCCTGATTGCAAGGCCATAGCAGTTCTGAATGTGGTCTATTATGGAATCAGTCAATCTTCCTCTGCCATCCAAGGTTTTCCCATCATCTAGTTTTTTCCCTTTCATAACTGATTTTAACCTTCTCAGCCTGGCACCCATTCTCTTCTGCACATGTCCTATACATTCAAGTTTGCTTATATTTACACTGTTCCCATATGGTTTGCTTTCCAAAACTTCTTTGAATGCTTTAGAGTCACCATCTCCCAGATATTTGACATAGCGAACATTATACCACTGTGAAGAGCGATGAAAAATTTTCTTCACCCCAGCAACCTCCATGCCACCACTACTACCATAATAATTAGCAATACAGTCATCACTGTGTTCATTTTTCAGCCTGCCTGTGCACCTACAGTATTTAGACATTATTGCAACATCAATAACCTTGCCAGTATCAACGCTAGTTGCTGTTACAACACCATTGTTGGAGGTGTGGCCCCTTTTCTGCCACGTGCCATCAAACGCCACTGTGAGGTCACGACTGCCGTCATTTTCTTCCACTGCTTCTTCCACAGCAACCTGCATTGACTTCTGTGCTACATCTTCAACTGCAGATCCTAGTACATAATTGTAAG
The DNA here is from genome assembly GCF_023864345.2 of Schistocerca serialis cubense. Classification (NCBI taxonomy): domain Eukaryota; kingdom Metazoa; phylum Arthropoda; class Insecta; order Orthoptera; family Acrididae; genus Schistocerca; species Schistocerca serialis. The sequence continues at coordinate 484,009,663 of NC_064643.1, forward strand.
CTTCAAACTTTGAAGGTGCACTTGGAAGATTTAGAACACCACATAGCATATCACCAGCTGCTTTGCCCTTACCAATTGCTCGCAATCCATAAACTAACCTAATATTTACACTATAAAGTTCAGTTTTCTTGTATCCATTATTTACAGTTACTGAAACCGAACTTGGAAACTTACAGCTGTATTTACAAACACTGCATATTAAATTAAACTGGGCAGCCAGGCCAACATGGGATTCTACTTTCAGAGAAACGTTTCCATGACATTTTTTGCAGCACAAACTGTTTTCAAGAGCTTCACACAATATATTCGTATCAATGAGTTCAAAAACTTCATTCCCTCTATCAAGTAAATTATATTTCTCTTCCAAATCTCTTAGTTTTTTATGAGAAGCACTGTTTTCATTTGGTGTAAGTTCGTTCGGCAAATCAGTAATAAGTGGATTCACATTTTCCAACAGTGATGATGATGAACTGCTTTGCTTTGCTAATGAATCATTATTTCTTTTCTTTTGCCAGTTCACACGCTTTTTAAATACTTTTGCTTTAGCTCTAGGCATTTTCACTGCGAAAAATGAAGCACTAAATACGAAATAACTCAACAACAACTACTTTCTTATATCACACTGTTTACAAAACAGTCCCGCCACAAAGTCAAAGAGTAACTTGAGGAAACCAGAGAGAAACATTTTCGGGCAACTAGTGTATAAATAGTCGCTGGAAACCGGGATATTTGAATTCATGTCACTTTAAAGGTACTGCCAAAAAGTTCATGGTCAGCCACGAGAGACGTGTATAACTAAAGCGCAATACCCGATCTCACAAATATATAAAAATAAAATAGTTATAATTGTAGTAGAGCTATGTATGATACGTCATTTTAAAGAGGAAACATGGCAGAATATAATACGCCAATAAAAAAAAATTCGATTTTTTAACCCAAAATCCGATTTCGTATCCCCTTAAGTGATTTAGGTAAACCGTCAGAAAGTTAAATCTGGACGGCCGGCCGGCGATTTGATTGCGCCATCGTCCCAAATGTGAGTACAGTGCCTTACCACTGCGTCGCCTCGTTCAGTTGCGCCCCCGACCCCCTCTGCGAGGAACGGATACTCCTGGAAGATCGTGCGATATGTATCAGCTGAATTAATTAAAATACGATATTTGGGCTGAAACCAATGATGATGCAATAACATGAGTTGGTATCAGTGGAATAACATTCAGAAATGCTGATTCCAATGTAATGAACGTGTCGTGACCAATGGGAATTTATACCAAACCGGGACGTCCGTCTATTCAAATTAGTCTCCTTAACCACTAGACTATCAGAGCAAACTGCCAGGTATTGAACTTTCATTATCACTGGTATTCTCCACTTATTCTACTGATAACACGTCATGTCATTAGCATCCTCATAGGTTTCGTTCCCTTTACCTCCACCATTTTATGCTACTGAAATTAATTCAATTGTTATAAGAACGACTACAGACACGAGAACTGTAGCTAAATTTTATCTCTGTCTCGATTATATCCTCAACGAAAACAGTGCACCGGGAACTACATAAAAAATCATTTGCAGTGGAACAATCGCTACCAACCTGCCATTAACATGCAAAAGTATCTTAAGTTGTCCAAGGAAAACTCTACTGCTGACCAATATAAACTTCAATATGGTCCAACATGTGGACTGATACACGACACCCGTGATGAATGGAATTAGAGGTAGATGCTAAAAAGTCAGAGATAAGATTCTCCTGTTGCCTCGGGGTATTGAAATAGTTCATCGTGTAACGTGGCTAGGTTGCCGTCACATAGTATACGCGGCGTTCGTGTGACAGTACACTGTAGGGTTGGGTAGAAGCACGATATCAGGTCATTCAGTCCGGCCAGATCATCAGAGCTTGACACTCTTTCCCCAGACGTTGCCAGTGGTAAATCGCTAGTACCTCGATTTGGGGCAAACCACTGCAGCCAGAGTCAGTTTCTCTGGCAACATAGTCTTGATGACTGTATGGCTTGAGTCGCAGCCATCTGCTGCCTCGGATTGAAACAGCAGATAGAAGGGCCACAGTGCAGTAAATTACCCGCCACTTCAATGCTTGAGAACAGCGGGAGCCACGAACGTCCACGTGTGCCTTATGACATCGAACGTGTTCAGAGCACAGAGATGGTGTAGTCCTAGGAACAGGTCCATTGAACGCCAAAATGTGGAGAATTGTGGTCTGATAGAGATAACAGAAGTGAAGTCCGTGCAAATCTCGTGAGCTACACAACGAGGTCGCAGTGTCATCTATTCTGACGTTGGTGAAACCATATGCCAGTCACTTTAATTATCACAATAAAACATTCGAGACCTCTTCAAGCCTTTGGTAACTTGGGAAAATCACAGTGCTGCTATTGAGACTATGCAGTTTTGTAATACTAAGCAGCCGGGTTCTATGTATCATTCCAGCTTGGAAAAACATAGATGTGATGCCGGAGGATCTTTTCCGATTGTCGTATGATAATGAAAATTGCCGTCTACGGACGGCAAGTGTAACGATTTCTTACTCTGGATGGCGTAAGATTTGCAGTACAGACAAGAAAGCAGTGGTACGCCACTGAATGGAGTGTCTTGCCATACTGCTGCAGTGCGGATGAAGCAGTGTAGTAACCGAGTAATGAGCCTGGCATTCTACAAAGCAGAATCTACTGCGGTTTCAGAAAGAAGGAACTTTTCGTGAAACTCAACACAGCAGTTCGTTTTATACCGTGACTCATTTTGCCTGGTGACGAAAGGCGACCATCTTAGTACCAGGGTCGGTCACAGAAATTTCCTGCAAGATAGTTTTAGTTTTATCTGGTTGGCTCAACTTCACCTTGGAAATAAGTTGCGGAAAACTGCAGTGCGAGAGAGAAATTAAATTCTTGTGTATTGATAGTATGAGAAACTGGCAACGCTTTAAATTTTGAAATTAACTAGCATACCAGACGCTGATTCGCTCGTTTTTTGCGTAGTAATCACAAGAAAAATAATTTTATAAGCATATATTAGGTGTACTGCAAAATTAAATTATTAAAGAGCCGTTTCTTTTTCTATGCAATTCTGACAATGTCGTTGTGACCGTTTAATAGCTTTCTTTGATTTACTTCACTAATTGCAACACGTTCTAAACTTTTCACGCTAATTAAGGTCATAAAATCATGGACTTTTCCGAATGTACTTTTGACCAAAAAGGTTTATGGTAGCTGGGATCGGAGGTTTTTGTTAATCCTGCCTTTTGAGTTCTTGTGGAGATATAGTAGCTTTCAATACACACATATTTCTTTATTTTGAACCGAGAAGTCAAAAACCAATTTTCATAGACGTAGCTCTAAAAATGCTTTAGTAGTGGTAAGAAAAACTGTCACCCGCTATTTAACCCCCTTAGGTGTTGAGCTTCCAAACAAGCTGAAACACGTGTTTTTTTATTTCTGACCGAGAAACCCAGTACCGATTTTCGTAGTTTTAGCTTCAAAATTGCCTTAGTAGCGACATATCTTCAAGAAAACGTTTCATCCTGTACTTCCGATGATGCAGACACAGCCGTCGCCGTTCACTGCATGCGATTTGAGGCACATCTTCATGTTATGACAATGTTGCCACTACTTTGTATCCAGCCTTAGTAGACTGAATTCCTTTGCCTGTATGCTTCATTTAACTAGTATAATCATCGGTAGTACATTAAGACACAAGAAAAGATTCAGAGGTGTATTCGCATGTTCAGGGCACACCGACTCCACAGAGTGTTAGTTCAGTGCTTCCCGCCGCAGACAGCTTGCTTTGAAAAATTTAGCAAGCAGCTTGTTTCAGACGCTGTTGCAGGACATTGTAACTTTCCCCAGACGGGCAACAAAGCTGGCCGAGAGCCAAGGGAGGAGTGCAATGAAATCGCTAGCGGAAGTATGCCTGCCAAGAGGGCTGTGAAGCACGTTTGTGGCTCGTGTGGCTTCATTTCGTAACGCTGGATGCCGTTCTTGTTTTATGTATGCGCAGCCGCTCTCCAGCGGACCCCCGACAGTCCTTTTATGCTTTGTTTGCGTCCCCGCCAGCTTCCCGAATTAAAAACGTAGCATTTAATGGTTGCTCTGAGGGAGCACATAACGGAACGAGTGCAGACAATTCAGCCTCTTTAGAGCTAACAACACACTTTTACGTGGTGCTTTAGCGTGGCCTCTCCTCTTTTTTGTTCCATATCTACTTTCGACGGTATTTGTACTTCCGGAAAGATATTGAGATAGAGAACAGATTGTCAGCGGTGTAATGCTGCATTATTTCCGTCCGCTGGCCTAAGAAATTGTCCTCGTATTGTCAGCAGAATAATTACATTCGGTTTGTAGACAAATTCAATCGAAAGATAGGGACATTTCAGCGGACATGTCTCGGCTGATAATGGAAAACTTTTAAAGTAACGTCAGATTGAAATACACCTTTGCATATATTTCCTGTTCTTTTGTCCGCATCTTCTTTTACAGCGAACGTCAACTGTGGAAGTTCGACAATAATTGTTGGCGGCCTTTACACGCTAGCGTTTGTGTAGGCAGGGCTGAAAATAGTGCCCTGAGGGTGTTTCGCAGTAGTTAATTTTGAGTCTCAGACGTCAGTTATGTAAGGAAGGTTGTCCTTTCACATGGGACTGTCACAGTAGCTATCCCCCATTTATTATGTAGCTTTGCATCCTGGGCCTTCAACAGGTGTCGAATACGTTCTTTCCATGGCCTGTTTGCTTTATTTCTGCATTCATTGTATTTTTAGGAACTTAGCAGTATCATCGCAACACAGTAGCAGAAGATATAGTAGGAAACGTTTCTTTTACAGGCATAACTGGATAGAATGATTTATTTGTAATACACAAAAATTTAACTAGAAACTCTTACATGATAACCATAGTGACTATTCTTGTCAAACCGAGACAGTGAAGTAAATGGAAAATTTGACAAAATCCATCCACTGTCTTTTCATAGCGTTCTTACTTCGCAAATTTTTTTGAAGTAACAGTTTCATCATCGGGTTATTACTTGTTATGTGAAGTCCTTCAGGACGACAACAACACGCCAGAAACACTTATCTGTAGGATGTATAGTAGTTCTTTCTTAATTGTAATGTGCGAAATTGTGGTGAAATACTCGAGACGATCAAAAACTAACGGGTCTTTCTGTTTTTCTCAAAGAATGTTCATTTATTCATCAACATCAACTTTGTCCCCTTCAAAGTAATCCGCCTCAGATGTAATAAACTTGTGCCAGCGCTTTTTCCAAACTTGGAGGCACTTCAGGAACTGGCTTTTCGGTATGGTGTTCAGTTCCTTCAGCGATCCCGTGTCGCCTCCGAATAGAAAGAAGTCGCAGGGGTCTGGCAAAGAATCAGTGGCTGAGGCAACATAGCGGTTTTATTTTTTGCCAAAAAATCACGGACGGGCATTGAGGTGTGGGCGGGAGCACTATCGTGATGCAATTCCAAGAGTGGTTTGTCCACAATTCTGGTCGTTTTCTTCGGATTGTCAGGTAGTGTTCCTTGTTGACCGTACGATCGTAAGGCAAGAACTCATGATGCACTGTCGCAAATCGAAGAAATAGTGAGAAGAACCTTCACATGTGATCGAGCGTGTCGAATTTTTTCGGTCTTGGCTCTTCAGCTAGTTTCCATTGGGACGATTGGGCTTGGTTTCGACGTCATACCCGCATATCCATGTTTCATCACTTGTTATAAGCTTCGTTGGCATTTCTGGATCGTTGTTGACTTTATTCAGAAATTCTTGAGCGATGCTTACGCGACACCGTTTTTGGCTTAAATTCAACAATTTCAGAACAAACTTCGCTGCTATACGTTTCATGCCCAAAACATCCGAAAAAATTGCTTGGCACGAGCGAAAAGATATGCTGACATAATAAGCAACCTTTCTGGTGGCGATTGTCCAGAACCATTTCCTTTATTTCTTCCACACTGTCGTCAGTAATAGATGTGCTAGGGCGGTCATCGTCTTCAACGTCTTCTCGAACCTCTCTGATACGTTTATACCACTCGTAAACTCTCGTAGTAATTCGCCAAAAGCCACACTGAATATTTCGAATGCGGTGCTGCATCCTATTCCATTTTTAAAGCAATTTAATGCAAATTCTTTGATCCATCTTTTTCGAAAAGAAAAATACCCCGTGCACTCGAAAACACTTATAACCTTTCCGACTGTCACGATAACTAAATATTCAAAACAGCTGAAAATACAGACATACATCAAGAACATGTGTACCAACAAGACTAAAAAAAAATTTTTGTAAATCGGATGTATAAAGCCCGCGAAATTAAATTCCCGTTACTTTTTGATCACACTTTGTGTAAACAATTACAGAAAAATATGTGTAGACTGATGTTAAAAACTTGCACATTACTACTTGTAATTCGCATCACAGGCACTGTACATGGTCTTCGTTTGTGACGCGCAAACATCAATATGCGTGTTCAGTTCATTGACACGAATTGCCCGGGCAGGCGCGGCAGGAACCCGCTTTGTAATTCTGTTCATTGGGTTGTCTATCTGCAAGCGCGATCTAGTTCGATGCGACAGTACGGAGAGGATGGTTAAGAGTGAGACTTGAAGACAGCAAAACCTTTAGGTGCAATCTCTAAGTATGAGAGTTCTGCAGATCTTGAACAGGCTTTCCTTTACCAGTAGGACATTGTATGTAGCAATAATGTGCAGCAAATTCCCATTGGTTGTCATTAACCTATCACGGGACACATACGCCCCAGTACTAGTGAAAGGATTAACGTGCCATTGTATTTTGTGTAATTAACTTGCAAATGCTCTGTAAAACGCGAGGATATTCATTGGGACCTAGGAAGTAGTTTGTGAAAAATATATCACTTCACAGTCGATTGAATTAATTTGTTGTTGTTGTTGTTTTGCATTATGTAAACATCGAGGTCAAGGAGCAAATCGCGAAGCTGTGAAATTATGGAAATTGTGAAGACTTCCTGTTGGTATCTCACTTGGTTCTAGCAGCAGCTCCTTAGGTACATTTAGCTCGTTGGCTAAATTCTTATGGAAGATACTCGAGACATACTTTTTGGAAGCCTCTGTAGCTGGAGAGCCTGCTGTGCAATGCTGTATGGTCATTATTTTTGCGATCTTTGTGATTTGGTAGTTTCATGGACGAGAAAGTGGTAGGACAGCTACTGTAAAGTTCTTCTTTCTATCGGTACAAGATGTGTATTACATCAGCCAACTTAAAAGTGACGGCAGCATTACCCCCATTGCGCTATTAATACTTAACTGTTCTGCTTAACTGTTTGTACGTCAGCTATTGGCCGCGATGGATTGTAGGTCGACGTTTTTAAATATTGCCTGTGGGAGGGCCTGGAGGGGGGTAGGATTTGCGCTAGTGGAGATGAGTATACGTCGACGGAAATAATAAAACACTTTTATTTTTGGGGAGACGGGACCTCTTGTTTGTAAACACGCATAAACTCGTTGTGTCTGCTGTAGCTTGAGGGAGCTCCTGCACGAGTAAACATGTATAGCTAAACACCGCGAATAATTGTAACGTGTGACAGTTGCTTATTATTGTACCGTATATTTGCTTTCGTTTCATTCAAAGATGGAACTTGGGGGAATTCAAGCTGCTATGCCTCTGCCGAAGCTGCCGTTTGTCTAATATTTTCTTCTTCGTCAACGTATCTACTAGTTGAAATTTGGCAGCATTTTTGTTAGTCTTTTGCCAGTCAATCAGTCCTATGAGAATATGCTCTGTTCTCCTTTATAGATTGTATACAGATGTTCTCGCACTATCCTTGCTTATATGCACACTCTAGATTGTATATAGATGACCTGACGGATATGGTGAGCAGAAATGAGACTGCTTGCTGATGACCCTGCAGTATACGGTGAAGTATAGTCGTTAAGTCACTATAGAAGAATACAGGATGACTTTGTAATTCATGTGACGAATGGCAGGTTGCTCTAAACGTAGAAAAATGTGAGGTAATGCAAATGAGTGGGGAAAACAATCCTATAATGTTCGAATACAGCATGAAGTGGTGTGCTGCTTGACACAGTCAAGTCGAATAAATATCTAGGCGTAGAGTTGCAAAGCGATATGAAATGGAACAAACACTTAAGGGCAGTAGTAGAGTGGCCGATTTGGGCGACTTTGGACCATTGGGCGAATTTTAATAAAGCCTAGGTAATCTGTAAAGAAGATCGCATGCAGAACACAAGTGCAACACATTCTTGAGTGCTTCTCGAGTATTTAGAATCGCCACCAGGTCGGATTAATGGAAGGCATCGCAGCAATTCGGAGGCAGGCTGCTAGATTTGTTACCGGTAGGTTCAAACAACACGTAGATGTTACGGAGGTCCTTCGGGAACTCATATGGGGATCCCTGAAGAGAATACGACGTTCTTTTCTCGAAACAGTCTTGAGAAAATTAGGAAAACCGGCATTTGAAGCTGACTGCAGAACGATTCTTCTGCCGCCAACGCACATTTCGTATAAGGACCATTAGGTCGAGATAAGAGAAATTAGGGGCTCTTACAGAGGTATACAGACAGTCGTTTTTCCCTCGCCCTATTTACCAGTGGTTCATGAAAGGCAATGACTAGTAGTGGTGCAAGGTACCCTCCGCCATGCAGCACACGGTGGCTTGCAGAGTGTGTATGTAGATGCAGATGGCCCCCATTAGCCTAATCTTGTACAGATCCCACACATATGCATCGCACAAGGGCTCGGCTCACTTCCATAGGCAAGTATCCTACAAAACACATTATCTTACCTACAGCTGAGACTATGTCATACTCCCACTTCATACATATCCACGCATTCTTACGAACTAAATAATTCCTTTTGTTAATCTTTAATTCTGAAATTTTTTACTTGTTACAAGGAGAACCTTTCCTCCGTTGCTAGTCAGTCCATCAAGCTGGTATTTTATAGAGATATGAAAGAATATTACAACAGAACGTTATAGATCACATTTCATCATAGATAATTCGCCATCTACTTAAAGCCCGAAGTTACAACGAATGCTGTCCGCTAAGCCATTACTATACAGCGTAAACGGTAATTGTCTTGTCACACTTCCATAAGTCGCGATAAATTTCTAGGTTTGCGAATTATTTCATCCAAGGCTCTCTGTCTGCCACGAAATTTTTATTTAATTCCTAGTCTGGCGCTAGATATGCCACACAAACCTATTTTCTGTAGTACATGTTTGTGTGCTGCTGACGTTAAAAGTTTTTGGTGATGTCAGGAACACGGAATCAACCTGGTTCTTAAAATATTACGAGAGAATAGCGCTAAATAGTTTGGTTCAGGCGAGGATGACGCATTACAAGCCCTCTGTTGCTGCTTCCGTTACAGAAAAAAGCGTAAAACGTCAGCAGCCTAAGGATCATCACAGTTTTTCATTAGTATACACTTCGTGAGCTGGCCGTAATCACCAGATGTAGCGCATCGTCTCTCCTCTGCCCTGCGGGGGAACATAAGAGCTCCGACAAATGCACAACTTGTCTATGATCGCGAAACCAGCCAGGCGCGCCTAGGATGATGTAGGGGTATAAATAGTGCACGCTGTGTATGCAAACACGAGAGCACGTTGTATGCTCCGAGCGTGCAAGAAGGCAGGCCGTGCTCCCCGGGATATAGGAGAGGCACGAGCAGAGACACAGTTCCCGTGACCTTGGCATGGAACTGCGGGACGGGAGATTCGCCGCGCTTCGGCACTCTTTTCTGTAATATCGGTATCAGAGAGGTTCACAAAAGTGTATGAAGCAACACTAGAACGAAGCGAGAATGCGTCACAAATCTTAAGATCGCAAGTCAAAGATGTCACTTTGTTTCTAGATTGAGTGTTGCTTACAAAACGTAGATAACTGATTTTATATCTTGAATTAAAACGCACTGCACTACTCCTTACATGTTGCTTCCTATTCATTATGTAATAGATAATTTTTTATGTAATAAGTTTTGCTCAATTTTTAGACGTTATTTTGAATTTTTGCGTAACTTATCCAATACGTTATTTTTTTACATATAGGAAATGGCACCATGCTTACTTTGTATTTAACATTGACGATTGCTAATGCTTTTAACGCCACCTAGTGGCCACAGAGTGTCATTTAAGGCAGGCTGCCTCACTGAACAGCACTAGCGTGGCCGTGCAATTGACGAGACACAGTATACCGAGTTTTTTTAAAAAAAATGTGGTATCTCTTCATTTTGTTTTTATACAATTTATTACTGTAATCAATGTGAAAATATTACTTCTCATTTTTTCTGTTTGTCTGACAGACTCTGATAATGACTTTGGCCGAATCACGTGAAGGTGTATTTTGAAAAATAGAGCTATAGTAGCGATCAAGACGGACAGCTATGTAGTCTAGTTATATAGGCACAAAATCTACTCAGATATGCGCATATGCCGATGACATAGTAATTATTAGCAGAACAGAAGGCTCCTTAGAGAGAACAGTGAGTGACCTGCAGAAGTCACACAACCTACACGCCTTACTATCACTGAAATGAAGTTAATTATGTTCACCAGGAAGGAAAATAACAACCTGAATAAATTATCAGCGGCAGGCTTAAATTATGAACATGTACAGAACTTTGACTATCTGAGATCTTTTGTTAACAGCACAAATTCGATTACAAGCACGCATCACGTGCGGTAATAGATGCTTCCACCCATTTTAGAAATTACTGGACTCGGGGATATTAAAACAGACATATAATAACTGCGGATGTACAAGGTCGTAATCCGGACAGTCGTTAGCTTACGTATGTGGTACGTGAACATTAACGATTACTGATTAGCATTAGCTCATAATATTCAAATGACAGCATGCTGCCGGAGAGCTGTAATAATGGTATGTGACTATCTAGAACAGACGGTGTGTTGGACCGCCTTACACACAGAGACGAAATTGTAAGATCAATAAAAAGTACGAGGGCTATTTGGAAAGTAAGGTCCGATTGGTCACGAAATGGAAACCACAGTGAAAATTATCTTCCAGCTACTTCTGTACATAGTCGCCGCTCTGGCTGCCAGTGAGACGTTTGATGTAGCATTGTACCAGTTTTCTCATGCCCACGTCATAGAAGACAGTCGCCTGTGCTTTCTGCAATTCTCTACACTGGCCTGCAGCTTGTGTGCGCCAAAATGTTGTTTTCATAGTCAGCGGTTACTGTGAGCAGAGATGATATTCAGAGGCAGCCAAGTCAGGACTGTGTGGTGGGTGATCAAACACTTTCCGTCGAAAACGCTGCGGAAGCTTGCCCCAACAGTGTGTGGCCGACAGTTGTCATGACGGAGAAAATATATGACAGTTACGTTCTGTGGGCTGCATGAAATCACGCGAAATCTCTCACAGGCACTTACACTTGGCGAGAAGAGAGACTGTTTTCTAGGCGTCTTTACATGCAGGATCTGCACTAAAAACTGAAAAGAGCTACGTGACGCGATTGACGGGCGTGCTAGAAACATTATCCAGCACATCTCTGCAAAACTTCATCGCATTGTCATAGTGGTTTCTATTTCGCGGTCGATCGGGCCCTACTTTACGAATAGTCCTCATAACAGAATAGCCTGTGTTGCTCATGTTCTTTGGATAGATGAGGGGGGGGGGGGGGGGAGGCTGTGAGTGTGAAACCACCAAAGCAGTCGATAACGATATGAAAGAGAGTGTATAAATTCTTAGGGTTAGTGTATGAGGAAGAACCACAATGGAAAGGACAGGAAGGAAGAAAAGTTATTTCAGAGGCTCAGACACACACACTGTTGCAATGCCGTGAGTAGAAGGTGGATAATATGATCAGCAGTTTTCTGCTGTCCTGTCTGTCACTAGGTAGCAATATTAAAGAGAGAGTTTCACAACGGAACGTATATCTATGCATCAGAGCGGCCTGTTGCGGTGATAAATTATAGACTAACAGGGAGCCGTGTAAAAAACGCACAATTTAACGTAAAATAGGCCGATTTCTGCGTCATTTTTCAGTTTTACATGCTAACAGTGGACATCCATGGGAACTTTGCGTCCTGTAATAGGAGTTGGGTTCCTGGAATTTACCTGGGAATTCCACGTTTCTTGATGTTAGCTTCGTGGAACATAGAAAGGAAAGAATATATCTTCTCAGGCTGTGTAGGAGATACGTTGATGTCTGTTTTGAAATTGTATGTGTGAATGCTCATGTTGACTGATAATACTGGAAATAGTTTGATACTGCGCTGTATTTTCATGTTACCATAACCTAATGGTATTGTACTGATCACAATACATAGCGTAATTACCGAGAGATGTGGCACCGTTGTAAGATATTGGACTCCCATTGCGGTAGTGCCATCCAGATTTAATTTTGTACGTCATTTCTCTAAATTTCTTAAAGGAAGACTACGGTCGCGAAAGTGTGCTTGCTTGCTTAACACTTTTCTTGGAGGGCGTAGAGCTCACTTTACTCTCTGGTGATGAAATGCTAATCACGTGAAAATGGAAATGTCGTGTGGCTAGGGCCTCCCGTCGGGTAGACCGTTCGCCTGGTGCAGGTCTTTCAATTTGACGCCACTTCGGCGACCTGCCCGTCGGTGGGGATGAAATGATGATGATTAGGACAACTGGGAATCGAACCCGGGCCCTTAGGATTGACAGTCTGTCACGCTGACCACTCAGCTACCGGGGCGAAAAGGATAACTTACTATGTTATTAAGAGGTCCTCGTAACAACAGCGACGACAAATGACTACAGTCTTTGTATTCACCTCTTTGGACGTCAGATTCGTAGTACACATGTTTATTTATTTGTTTATTTTTAATTCATCGTTTTAGCGACACTTGGCCTAATACTACTCCAGGAAAGTGTAGTGTCAATGTCTGTGAAAACCGCGTGTACCTGAATTCGTTGTTTATTGTGTTCGCTGATTTTCCTTTAATTCCTTATTTCTTAATTTGAAGTGTACATTGTTTTTTTCGAAGTAGAATTGATGATACACGTTTCCGCAATGTGGCGCTTCATTCATAGAATATTTGCTTGCAAGTTCACCGATGAAACGTCGTTTTTCCTACTGGCATCACCACAGCCCTAACAGTGTTATTAAAAATTCTCTAAAATAAAGATGCAAAAGTTTCACTTCCGTATGCAACATTTCCCTAACATTTGTAGTAGCTAGTAACGTTGCAGCAGTAACTAAATGGGGAACCAACCTGAATAAGAGTGTCTTTATTTTTCAAGAAAAGTTCTGATGTGCACCAAATGAAATTGAAATGCTCTCACCGTGAAGATGCAGATTGTAAAGAGAAAACCAACACTTGCACGGAGCAAGGGCAAATGACGCGGGCGAGAAGGGGCTCTCGAGCCTATATATAAAGTGGTTCCACGAATTTCCTACGTGAATCATTGCTTGTGTTCCCGTGCTGTTGGTGTGCTTATTTACACGCTGGAGCTTGTTCTTTCTGCCCTTCGTTGCAGACGTCATAAGAGCTCGCTGGCGATTGATATGGTTGGTGGCTTACAGCATTGATGGTACAGAAGTAACCTCCGCTTGCAGAGTGCAAATGAAGATGGCGGGAGTTTCTACGTCTTCAATACAATTCCGAAGGAGGCTCATCCCACTCACGCGAAGATCTTTCTCGTCGCACATAAACGTTACAATGAGAGCCCCTCCAGAGGTTGTAGGAATGAGGACGGAATGTTATTCTTGTGTATTCCTCTGAAAGAGTCTGCGTTTAACAAGTTTATTGTTGTGACGAGTTGCTCACAATGTAGTGGATCACCTTGAACACAAAAGCTTTGCTCGCATATTTAAAAAGATATCTCCAATGTGTAGTCGTAATTTTCCTTTAAACGTCGTGATAACTTGATTCTTTTTGCTTCCAATTAATATAAATTGAAATTTGCAGACGGATTGTTTAGCATGTATGAAAGTTATGTGTGTTGATATTCACGATCGTATGAAGCGTGCAGTAGATGCGGAATTTTTCGGAAAATTTACAAAGATTGTGCCAGCTCCTTATTCGCATGAAGTAATGAATGCTACGGAGATGGGATCTCAAATTTATTCCGCATTCCTAGATTTCCAGAAGGCTTTTGACACCGTTGCTCACAAGGAACTTTTAATCAAATTGGAGTAGTCCGAGCCGGCCGGTGTGCCTGTGCGGTTCTAGGCGCTTCAGTCTGGAACAGCGTGAATCCAGTCGGACTACTCAAAAAGGCTCTGAGCACTATGGGACTTAACATCTGAGGTCATCAGTCCCCTAGAACTTAGAACTACTTAAACCTAACTAACCTAAGGAAATCACACATAGCCATGCCCGAGGCAGGATTAGAACTTGCGACCGCAGCGGTCGCGCGGTTCCAGACTGAAGCGCCTAGAACCGCTCGCCCACTCTGGCCGGCTGAAATGTTTTAGGCCCTCTGCATTTACTGATCTGTATCGATAATTTAGGACACAGTCTGAGCAGACCTGTTAGATTGTTTGCAGATGATACTGTCATTTACTGTCCAGTAAAGTCATTCTAAGATCAAACCCAATTACAAAATGACTTACACACCATATCTGTATGGTGCGAAAAGAGACAGTTGTTTCTCAAAATGGAAAAATGTCATCCGCATGAGTACATGAAGAAACCCTTTAAGCCGGCTGGAGTGGCCGAGCGGTAGGCGCTTCAGTCTGGAACCGCGCGACCGCTACGGTCGCAAGTTCTAATCCTGCCTCGGGCATGGATGTGTGTGTCGTCCTTAGGTTAGTTAGGTTTAAGTAGTTCTAAGTTCTAGGGAACTGATGACCTCAGATGTTAAGTCCCATAGTGCTCAAAGCCATTTGAACCATTTTGAAATCCTTTAAATTTCGGTTACACCATAAATCACACAAATTTAAGGGCTGTAATTTCGACCAAATACCTACGAATCACAATTACGGACAACAAATTGGCTCGATCACGTACATAATGTTGTGGGGAAAGCGGACCAAAGAATACGTTTTATTAGAACGCTCAGAAGATGCAACAGGACTACTAAAGAGATTGCCTACACTACGCTTGTTCGTCCTCTGCTGTTGACGGAGGACATCGAAAAGTTCAAAACAGGGCTGCTCGTTTTGTTTTATTGCGAAATATGGTTGAGTATCACGGATATGATAAGCAAGTTTGGATGGCAATCATTAAAATAAAAGCGTTTTTCGTTGCGGCAGGATCTTCTCATGAAATTTCAACCACCAGCTTTCTCATCTGAAGGTGAAATTATTTTACTGTGGACAACGTACTTATCCAGTAATGATCAACAAAATAAAATAAGAGAAATCAGGCTCGTACAGAAAGACTGAAGTGTTCATTTCCCCCACGCCTTGTTAGAGAGTTGAACAGTAGAGAAGTAGTCTGAAGGTGGTTCGAAGAACCTTCTGCCAGGCACTTAAGTGTGAGTTGTAGGAACAAACAAGATCGTGGCTAACACTAAAATAGGCGCTACATGATGCAACTTACACTCCTAGCTTGGTTTTTATATTATTGATAAAAACTTCGTTTCAATAGTTCTCTCAGCGACAGAATCTCCGTTTTCAGACTAGAAGTAGCGAATATGTTCGTGAAAGGGCGTTCAGTTTGTATAGGAAAAAGAGGTCTCAGACATGCATAAATAATATGTGAAGTCGTCAGGAGAACAAAAAGGCTCTGATGAGTTTGATGTGATAGGAATACTTCAGTATTTTCTTTGCATCCATGTATGCTTTGAACAGCGATAGACTGAAATATTAGGAGTAAACAGGCGTCGATGTTTTTGCATCAGTCCGTGCGTAGCGTGCAGCTACACTCCTGGCTTTTAGGATATTTCCCAAGCGGCCAGAGGGGCGTGTTTGTTTCTTGTTGTCCGTGTACTCTTCTGTGTCAACTGTGTACTCTACCTCTGCCGCTTTGTTCCGAATTGGCGAAGGTTGGCAGTGCCCAAGAAACAAAGGATGAATGTTGCTCTGTGAGAAAAAATACAAATTTTCATCTCTATTCCGTTTTTGTTCATCATTGTGGTATTCCTCAAAATGAAAAATCTGTCACCGTCTGCGACACTTCAAGAGCGACAGTGGTATTGCATTTTTGCACAACTGGGTGTTATGAAGAGATTTAAAAAGCCACTGCTAGTTTCAGAAGTTCGGTTACTCCACATTTTATAGTGCTCTTTCACTCTACGAAATACGAGACCCCGCTAAACATTTTGAAGTAATTGTGGTGGAATACCTCCTTAGGTTCGCTGAACGTTTGCTCGGTGATGGGGTTTTGAACTGTTAGTGACGGACCTCTCGGTAGCTAACGCCTTCGTGGTAGTCGCCGACAACCTAAATTGTCCAGTTTACAGGGTGTAGTCGATGCTGCCGATTAGCTAGCTGCTCACACAAATGCTCTTCCGCTCTTTTTGGTGTTGCCTTTTGCGGGTTGCTTCTATCAGTCATTTTTCACACCTTTTGGGCTCCCATCTTGAGTTTGGAGAGAAGAGTCTTTTAGATGCAGTGAGATCTAGATTGTTATTATGTGTATTATGAATGGAGAGGAGAGAATTGTATGAAATTTCAGAGAGATTACTGAAAAGTTCTTATCAGTAAGTCATTACTCTACCGCCGCAAACGGATTGTTTATTGCGGAAAATTTGTGTACGTGATATGAGACTTCAGCTCTGTTGGTACAGCAGGATACAAGATGCGAACCGAAGCATACAGTACTGACTGACCGTTTACATTTGAAAGCAGTTTGCTTCCAGTTCGATGCAGTTCATTGGGTCTTTTTCACGAAAAGCCTCGTATGCGCTACTGACAGCATGCCGGAACTCCTATTCTATCGGCATACAAGTAGCTCATCCCCAAGTCTTGTATGTTCACCAAGCAACGACGGAATATTTCATTAATGCTAGAAGCCACTTACGCTGTCGTAAAGACTGGTGAGTCAATGAGAACAAAAACTTCTTCGTGAGAGAATAGTGTTATGACTGTAAGAAAGTAACAAATCTATAACCTGTATAAAGTCCTGACGAAATAGCGTTTATCATATTTTTATAATTTTTTTCTTAAGAGCGAGAAGGGTGAAATTTCGGATGAGGAGGCAGGGGGCTGATGGTGTCATACTCATTGCCTTTTCTGTAAGTTTAAAACTTTCTGGCAGAAGGGGGAAAGAAAACTTCCATGTGACTGCAAAACTGTGTTGGTCGAAGTGCGTAAATTCAAATGTTACACAATTTTTATACAGTTTGCGGGCGGCTGTGAGGCATTAACGATTGCGTATTAAAACCTTAAAATGCACGGAAATTATGATCTGTATGTGTATAACTTGTTCGTTCTACAAGCATCGGAAAACTTTGCGAACAAATTTTCAATTAGTGCGTATTGCACTCGTATGTCGAAGTGACTTAAAACTGTTTTTTTTTCCTTTCTTTCGTGTTTTTTTTTCCTTGCACCAGTTGCGATTCTTTTTGCCCCCGACTTCGTGACGCAGTGTTCTGTGCTGCGCGAAATCAACATAATATTTGGATGACGACGACGTCGGCTGTTACTCCTCTGTTTATCTGTGAAAGACTTCATATGCGCCGCTTCGTCTTCCATGAGGCAAAACGAAACGATCTCAGCCGTCATTGAAGTACGTCGATGGGACCATCTCAGAAGATTAAAAGAAACGTAGGTATGCGACGGACGCCGTTACTTATGGTAAGGACAGACAGCGAGTTCCACTCGCAGTGAGGACGGCTGTGAAAATCGTACCTGCGTTTGGCTCGTCGTCTGTGTAGGAAGCGCTTTGTATGAAAGGAAAGTATCTGTATTATAGGAAAAAAATAAAATTTAAACGTGTGAGCGGGCAATCGCCATACTTTTTTCCGTTTCGTGTGGAAAAAAGCTATTGATTGAAATGAGAACAAAGAGGAATCTGAATTTCTCACGCATAAGATAAGCAAGGCATTTCGGGAAATATGGCCACACAAATGAAAAAAATTACATAGTCAAGGTCGCATTATGATTGAGAAGACAAAGTTTCTTTACCCACCCATGAAAGCCCGCGTTGTAATTATTACATTCTTTTGGTAGTATCTTTTCGTGTATGTTGTTAAATTATAGGGAGAAAAAAAAAAGCTCGGACATGTTTACGAACATGTTAACTTGCTTCAACTACGTCGTATTTTTGCTCGTCTCCGTTTCAGTGACAAACTCAAGCGAACCCTCACTTTGATTCGGGTTGCTAACACGCCTTTCTTTCCTTCGTGGAGAGTGTTACATACTTTTCTGGAACAAGGGACACACTAGACCTAATGGCTCGGGAGATCGTACCACTCTCCTTCTGGCCTGTTTCTACGTATTTCCCTTTCTCTTCTGCACAGCAGATGTTTCCAGTTACGAAATTTACAACATACAGCGCAAGATGGCAGTCGCCGTATAGCAGCTCCGGCTGGAACGTTAGGTAGTGGATGGTTTGTTTGCTTCTAGAGGTGTCTGTGAGGAAGAAGAAGCACTCAAAAGTTCCGTAACCCTAAAGAGATACTTGCATTTCGTAAATACTATGGAGGAAATCCGAAGCTACAACGTTATAACCAGCTTGAGAGTGACTCTTGGATATCTTTCTCACATCTAACGGTGCTAATAATTGTTGGTTTACTTGACGCCCTTTGTAGATACAAGATAAGAACCACAAAGCTATTGAAAAATATCAAAGAAGAGGAGAAAATACCATGTCAAGAAAGTAAATACCCATCTAGAATAAAATTCTCAATAACAACGAGACAAAACTTGAAAAAATCAGTATGAGGAGGCAGCAATATGTTATTTCAAATGAGCGTTTGATATCTCTAATTAAAGAATCATGCAGGTGAAGGGTTTAGCAGTCGTTTGTATGTTTGTGTTCTCTTAACTAAGCCATACACTTTTACCTTGAGATTAGTCAAAAAGAAGGAAAAAGTTTGACTTGGGGGTTCTAGAAGACGTATTCCGTTAGAGCGGAAGGAGGGCGGTGGTTTGTAGAAATATTTAAAAGAGGCGAAATTTTGTTTTATAATGAAACGAATATTCCCAGAACAGTTACAGTGATCATCGATATTCAGCGTTTTGTGTAGCTATGTACTAACAGTTCTTAATTCTGTGCATTTACGTTCGTTAAATGAAAAGTGCGCGTCCTCCGTCCATAAGACGTTTGACAGCTAGTCCGCAATATCTGTCCTTCGTACCAGTCAGTAAATGATCAGCAGTAGATTCTGAATGCCAGTTGTGCTACGAGTCTCTGCAAAAAGTAACTATATTGGCAAGAAATCTGTTCATTATTTAAAATAGTCGTACGTATCTCATATCATTACTGTAAAAATAGCACAATGATACTGTTAGCTTTCCGAATCATTGATTTTCTATTTCGTATCGGTTACCCGGTAGTTTTGTTCTTTGTATGATAGCAGTCATGTTAAACTACAGTTGCCACGTCGAATGAAATCTGATGTGGATGTTGTCTCACGTATCCTGGTTTTAACACGCAGGAAAAGAAAAGCTCGACTTCTGTTAATGAACAATTCTCACGAGATGTTTGTACCAGCTCGGAAGAGATCGCACTACAAGACATTTTTAAAAATCATTAAATTTTGATTCTCAGTTGATAATGACCAAAAACAATACTTAATCTTCGACTGTCATATCCAAAACAAACAAAATAAATAAAAAGAACGAACGTTTGCTCTTGCGAAGCGTAATCTAGCCTCATCTGCGTTTGAGCTGTATGCCACGGCAATTATTTAATATCAAGTGTATTGACTGTAACAAGATTATTGTTTTGAAGATGGCTTTTTTGCTGGAGATATGAAGTGAAGGATCTCGGAAAGATTGTTCTTGCCGAAATGTGATTTATAATTTCGTAGCTTTCGACATAGATTACATTACATTTATCGTTTTCCACGGATCCCTTGGAGAGGAGTCCCTGGGACGTGGAAAGAGTCAAAGGTCTGTTTTTTCACTCAGATACACGGATATTGTACAGTTTTAATGCAGACAGTGTTATTAGCTATAGTCCTTGTGAAGATATTTTTCGATGGAGTAGAACGAGTTGGCCAACAGGAAGTTCTTTAATTCACTCTGAAGCCAATCTTTATCACTTTATCACATTTCTTAGAACCGGCTGCCAGAATTGAAGTACAACATACTGAATCTTATGGGGATGACCTGTCAGACTCGTAGTCTGTGAAAGGGAGGGCAGGGGGACGTGCAGTGCTGCGCGAGACGTAATAACAGCTTCCGAGCGGGGTCAGCAGGCGAAGGGCTCTGTTGAATGCCTCCCAGTGGATTTCGGGAGCGATGCAACTCTTCGTTCGCGATTATTGCGTAATCCGACGGGGAGATTCTGCGAGAGGGGTCCTGCCTGGCGGCTTATCTGGCGGACAGCAAACTGACATTTGTGGCGGCAGCCGCGGCGGCTGTCTATTTGTGTAGCTGTGACGGCGCTGGCCGTCCACTAGCCGGCGTCACGTGGCCAGTCGGTGAGCCGGTTCGCTGCCGGGGAGCAGTCTGGCCGCGCAGCTGCGTCGCAGACGCCGTGCCCGCTCTCACACAAACGAGACCGACCGGAGTACTTGCTCCTTCCAGCGACCACACTCCACCCACCACCCTACCCCTCCTCGATCACTGTACGGGCGATAAGAGCTCAAGAAGTAAGCTACGCCTGTCACACGTAGTGCTGGTGGAAGGGGAATGAGTCACGCGTTATGCTCCTCGCACTGACCAGTTCTCGAATTCCTGTAATGTGCGTCGGGGAGGACACTTTTCATTGTACTGTACAGTAAGGTTTCACCGCTTTCCACTGACACATCGAAGTTGTGTAGGGCAATAGTACAAGTTGTTAGTAGTCATAACTCCTGCGAAATAATCCTGTACAGGACGCGAAAGTGCTCTATTTTTCTGCCAGCCACCTGACTTTGCCTTCAGTCTCTACAGGGCCGATAAATTTTCTCAAAAATTAGGAGTCGTTCTTCGGATGTTAGCAAAAACAATTTTAATTAAAAACGTGACCTTTCGCGTTGCCTCTCTTTTAATACATTTGTAGTCTCATTAGTCAGGCATGATCTGGATCTCACACGCTTAAGTAATCGTTGGTCACATTTAAGTTTTCGCAGAAACCAACGAAAGAAAAGCTATTTCGGTACAAATCACTTGACTGCCTCTGGGAATATTCGCCTACAAAATTTGTACTCTTCTACACTCGTTCGAACCAATTCTGGAAACATAACCTATGTGATCCGAAGTGTCCGGACACCACTATGTGATGTGGAACTGAAGGTTAGATGTAGCGAAAGGCGGAGTCACCAGTATAAAAGATGGGGAGTGTTGTGTCTTCATTAGTCAAGCTCCCCCAAGTTGCCTGTCGGTGATGTGGCTGCGAAGTGGAAATGCCAGGCAGACCTCATGTATTGACGGACAGGGATCGTCGAGCAAGGAGCTACTTTTCGAAAATCTCACGAAATCAGCGGGAAGCACTTGTGAGTTTCGAGGTGCTGGCAGCAGTCCAGATAGGACAATGGCTATGTTGCTATGTTTAGGGAATTAAATGGTTCAAATGGCTCCACTATGGAACTTAACATCTGAGGTCATCAGTTTCCTAGACTTAGAACTACTTAAACCTAACTAACCTAAGGACATCACACACATCCATGCCCGAGGCAGGATTCGAACCTGCGACCGTAGCAGCAGCGCGGTTCCGGACTAAAGCGCGTTGAACCGCTCGGCCGGCTAGGGAATTAAAAATATAAATAGTGTATAGTTGTTGAACAGCTCCTCTTCAGACACACATTTCTGTACCCATTGATAAGCGACCCTTGAACTGGGGTAAAGAGCGACCCCACTGGACAGTGGATGACGTAAAACGATTGATTTGAACTGATGAATTACACTGTATGCTATGGAAATCCGGTGGAAGAGTTTAAGTTTGGCGAATGCCTTGGACAAGTTACCTGCCATCATGTTTCGTGCCAACAGCGAAGTATGGAGGGAGTGGTGTTTACGATATGGGGGTGTTTCTCGTGGTGGGGGTGTAGTCGCCTTACGCGCTTCCGTAAGCTCTAAATGCAGGAGGTTATGAACACAGTGTATACTGTGTATAGGAGAGGAACATTTCGGAGACGAAGATCGTATCAGAATGACAGTCCACCCTGTCATAAAGCAGCATCTCCGAGTCAATGGTTTGTGGACAGTAACATTCCAGAAATGGGTTCGCCAACCCAGAGTCTCGACCTGAATCCGGTGGAACACTTTTGGAATGAGTTAGTATGTCGACTTAGCCCACGACGTCACTAACTTTTCTGGTGTCGGCTCTTAAGGAAGAACGGGCTGCCATCTCTCCACAGACATTCAGACACCTCACTGAGTGTCCCCATCAGAGGTCAAACCATCATAAGGGAGAAGGATAGAATCATCTCACATTTATGTCCACTAATAGGTTCAAAAATGGTTCGAATGGCTCTAAGCACTATGGGACTCATCTGAGGTCATCAGTCCCCTAGACTTAGAACTACTTAAACCTAACTAACCTAAGGACATCACATACACCCATGCCCCAGGCAGGATTCGAACCTGCGACCGTAGCAACAGCGCGGTTCCGGACTGAAGCGCCTAGAACAGCTCGGTCACAGAGGCCGGCCACTAATAGGTGTCCAGATGCTTTCGATTGGATAGTGTACCTGCCATTTGTTTATTCTTTTCTTGTTTCCACCCAAGCTTCCACAGCAGTCGTCACATTTTAATGTAACACTACCGATATAGCGTCACACTAAAGGCGTTATACGCTGTTAAGTGTGTAACTGACGAATGGTACAGGAATACTGAGATACCTATACACCAATATGCTTTAAAATCAGATATGTAGGGTAACGGAGCGGTATTTTTATTGCCTGGTAACCCATAATGCATGATGGCGTAGGTAATATGCTATGAACGACATGCTATTCTGGGTAGGTAACGCCTGCCAATTTGGTTTTCACCGTTTTATTTAACCGAGTGATTTGGCACTGTGCTTTAGTCTTTTAACTCATATTCAGGAGGAGCGGATTTCGAATTTTCGTACTGCCACTCTCTTCTTTCTTTCTTGCAGATTTTGGCAGGGTAGTAGTTCTCGTCCAGTCAACAGCGACTTCATTTAGATTGAACTGTCTCAGTCTCAGCATGTTGATATTTACCTCTAGTCAGCGGGAAATCCAAAGAAATCTCGTAAGTCAGCGCCATTGGTTCGGTACTCGGACTCGGCTCCTCTCGAACGCCGTTCTAGAGTCGTAATTACAACTCATTGCTCGTTATCAGCGATGTACCGTTTCGCGCACAGAGAACACATTTCTGTCAGTCGCCAGCGCACGACGCGTCTACCCGTAGCGCGGTCTTGAACGGACGCATCGATCATCCGAAATCAAACGGTCGTCACTCAGAAACCTGCTTCAACGCAACACTACTAGGTATCAGTGATAGTGATGTACCCATGCCTCTTCGGTCTATGAATCAACCTTCTCAACTAATTTCCGAAGAACAAATAATTTGGCGTGATGGACCTCTTAGATTTGTAGTTTGACAGTTACCCATTCATCTATCAAGTCAGGCCGTTGCACTTGATTGAAAATACCCGTCCTATGTCGCTTATCTACCAATAAGTTAACGACACGTGTTGCGCCCTAACGCTCAAACTCTTTCTTTTTGCAAAACAGCAGATAACGCTTCTGTTCTGGTTCGATCTTCAGCTAAATACTTATCGATTAACATTGGGCAGAAAATGCGCACCCGGCATCTTCGCCAGTATTCCCTCTTCCTCTTGGTTAAAGTTGTGTTTTGGACCGGGACTCGAGCCTAGGGCATTTTCATCCAGGAGTGCTAGTCCTGCAGGGCATGCGGGACAACTTCCTTAAAGTCTGGAACGTGGAGTTAGTTACAGGCGGAAGTAAAACTATGAAGGCACGTCGTGAGTCGTGCTTAATTCACTCGGTAGAGCACCTCACGGCGAAAGGCAATCTCCCAGTTTCGAGTCCCGGTCTGGCAAACAATTTTAATATACCTGGGAGTTTCAAATCGGCGCACACCCCGACAGATTATGTACCTCGGAACGTTATAACGAAACTAAATTGAAGGGAACAAAAGTTGAGGGTGCGACTGTCAAATTAGCTTCCCATCGGTGAGTATGGGCAATCCAGAGAACTTACCGAAAAGAGTAGATAAGCTACTTAGGCAGCCGTTTGTCCAAGCAAGAAAAGACAATGTTGTGTGTCTCAACAGAGGCGGGAGTGAAGCGGTTTTCCAGCAAGGTAGTTGATTTGGTGGATGAGTACTTGCTGCCTAAGAAACAAAATTAAATATTGTAGCTGAAGCTACTTAAATAATAGAATCTAGAGTAGAAACCCATCATTGTCAATGAAATAGGTCTCTTTGAGTCATTGGCTTAGGATTAATGAATGTTTATGAAAATACAAGAAAAGAAATGGCCGTACATGTTAAGATCATCATCATTGTCGTCGTTGTCGTCATCATCATAATCATCATCATCATCATTAATATATCCCACGTCGTTCCATCTAAGTCGACGTGTCAGCGAACGAAGCTTGTCCACCAATTACGGTCCTTTTAAACTTCACTCTCTCTTCGATGCTGTCCCAAGTATGTCCTCTCTGCTCAACGTGAGATTTCACCATAACCTAGTATCTGAGTCTTGATCGTCCTCTTGATCTTTTAACCCTGAGTTTCAAATTATGCAGTTGTTTTGGTAGCCCGTTAGCACGCGTGTGCCGCATACGTTCATACCCTCTCACATATATCATAAAACAATGTGGTCAAAGTTACCGAGCATATAACAATTGAATTGACGATTGGGAGGTCTGCTGCTTTTCATTACAAAATTTGAAAGAAGCTTACACCAAAAAAGCCTGCCGGCGATCTCTTAGTATTTAGCGCCGATTACCCCTGTACCCAGAGATTCCGTAGTAGTGACTAGATGAATTTTCCGCAGCTAGTAAATCGTGCTAGCCTATATAATTTAGAAGACTGGTGTAAAACCTCCGGAATATTGTTCAAAATTGAAACCTAGAAGCTCGAAGGAGTTATTTTCCAGAAGATAACAATTATCTCGCAAGAGCGGCAGCCGTCCCGTGCCCATGTTCTTATTTCCCAGCGGAGGGGGTCAAATACTCGGTAGATTTTCCCTTTGACCTGCTAATCTTTCTTGGCAGTCCACTGTGGCTAGTTTCCAAAAATAAAATGACCTTGTCATGAAAGCTATACTGGTGACACCGCTGTTGCCATCGTCTGGTACGTGTACTGGTGTATAATAGTTCACCGTTTTCAGCCGGTGCCCGAGTCAAAGCTCGACCTTTGAAGGAATTCTCTATTCACTTCGTCAGGAGGTGACAAGAGTGCCCGGGCGGACGCGTCTGTTAACCCAGCAGTGGGCTGGTTTGCTATTTGCTGGTCATCTGAGATATGCGCCAATGCGGGAAGTGGGCAGTGAAAGCAGCGTAACCCCCACTTGCTCCCACCTGGCAGATTTAAGAAGAACGATGACTGTCACAGCACCACCACTTCCGTCTGAAATAAATTTTTTTTACGCTTCGTTTCTACCGCCTAGCTTCAGATTTCACTAACATCATAGCCACTGCCTGTTAAATTTACGAGTGCATATCCGATTTTTTTTTTTTTTAACTGAGGCCCAGTAAGTCGAAGTACAAGAAGTTTTTCGCATTTGACTTTTCCACGTTTCTAAACGTATTATAATGTATATGTTTAGTACAGACTAGGATACGTCTGTTCTGCACAATTTTCGTCACTTTCTTGTAAACATGCAAAATACCCTCAACACGAGGCAGTCTTTTACTGAACGAAACATCTCTTTAATTTTCTGTGGTACCATTTATACCTACGTATACATTTTATTCTCTCTGAGGACAGTATACTGAACAATATTACATCAATATTTATATCATTTTCAGACTAATAATTAGATATAGTATGTTTTTATGTTGGTTAGTACCTCCAAGTACACGTGACAAGAGCAAGGCATTAATGCTTAATTTCCCCTTGGGCACCAGGACAGGTGACGAAACATGGACTGAATGCAAAATGGTTGGTCTAATCAGAAAGGCATAGTCCACTTAATGGTGTGGTTACGACCATGCAGAAAACATCAGGTAGTAAATTTGTGACATGTTTGCAGGAAGACTGTTCGATGCAGAGAAAAAACAACTCTCACACTGCTGTGTGTACATATTATGGTATCACATATAAAAATATCGGCACTTATATCCATTACACCCTATATATTCTTCAGCAGTGGGTTGGTTTGCTATTTATTGGTCATCCAGAGAATGCACAGGTGGGGGAAATGGGCACCAAAAGCAGTGTAACCTCCCCTTCACCCACTGCTAGCGACCTGAGACAGATTTAAGACAGATTTAAGGGGTGGAAGAAGAGTGTCTAAAATGTCACCTATTCCCAGCTGGCTTCCAGGGACAACAAAAATTTGTTTTTCGGTGTTTCATGTAATTATTGAATGGATTCAAAAATTTAAGATGCTGTCATACTCTACTTATTAAGAGAGATAATCTTACATTAAAGATGTAAGACAGTAAGTCAAGTATTAAATTAAGAAACTGAATACATGTCTTGAGGTAGCCTAATTCACAACATAGAAATTATACAGATTGTATACATCCAGTATTTGAGAGTGAGAGCACTTAGCAACTTCTGACAAAACACACACTTTCAAACACCCTTGAAACTTTTGCTGGTCAATAACCCCCCCCTACACACACACACAATAATATATATATATATATATATATATATATATATATATATATATATATATATATATATATATGGAAGGAAACATTCCACGTGGGAAAAATTATATATATATATATATATATATAAAAACAAAGATGATGTGACTTACCAAATGAAAGTGCTGGCAGGTCGACAGACACACAAACATACACACAAAATTCAAGCTTTCGCAACAAACTGTTGCCTCATCAGGAAAGAGGGAAGGGAGGGAAAGACGAAAGGAAGTGGGTTTTAAGGGAGAGGGTAAGGAGTCATTCCAATCCCGGGAGCGGAAAGACTTACCTTAATGACTCCTTCCCTCTTTCCTGATGAGGCAACAGTTTGTTGCGAAAGCTTGAATTTTGTGTGTATGTTTGTGTTTGTTTGTGTGTCTGTCGACCTGCCAGCACTTTCATTTGGTAAGTCACATCATCTTTGTTTTTAGATAATATTTCCTACGTGGAATGTTTCCCTATATATATATATATATATATATATATATATATATATATATATATATATATCACTTACTACATTTTCACTGTTCATGTAGCAAAACTTCAGCATAATGCCTGACTTTTTAATTTATTATTTCTTTATTATTAACTGTTTTACAGTAGAATTTTCAGACAGTATCCACATGTGCCACTGAATCAACCTTGCAAAATTGTGTTATTGTACAATCCAGTGTCCGCCCCCATAGCTGAGTGGTCAGTGCGACAAAGTGTCATGCCAAGGGGTGTGGGTTCGATTCCCAGCTGGGTCGGAGATTTTCTCCACTCAGGGACTGGGTGTCGTGTTGTCTCTATCATCATCATCTCGTCCCCATCGACATGCAAGACGCCGAAATGGCGTCAACTCAAAAGACTTGCACTAGCTGACAGGCTTACCCGACGATACGCCCTAGCGACATGACATTTCCATTTGTACAATCCGGTTCAGGCAGTATGGTATCATAAACATAGGTTTTGACTTGTTCATTAGTCTGTTAGTTGAATAGTCCAAAACTAATAAAACCGATGTAATTACAGCAATCTTCAGCCATAAAGATTTTATGTGCTTAACATCTAATAGTTCTTATCGTAAGGTTTGAAACCTGCAACTGTGGTTCCAAGAGAATGATGTTTAAGGGTACTTGAAGCTCTAGTCATCAAATTTACCAGATATCAACCTAGTCGGACACATTGGAATGTCATTGAGTGACAGCTTAAAGCTCACTAACCACCTCCTCATTGTCTAAGAAAATTATGCGACTGTACACAGACATCAAATGCCGTCTATCTCTTGACTGCATGCCAAAGTGTTGTAGAATAGGGCCCAGAGGATCAAACACTATTGTGTAGGGTGACCACAGTATTATATAACACCACTGTGTTGTCTGTACATATGTTTTATATAGTCTTAGAAAAGAAAATTAAAATAAAGAAGTTGTGATGTTGACTGAAAAAATATTTTGCTGGTTTAGTGAGCAAAGCAGTGACCTGCTTCAATAGGGTATGGGACAAATTCTCTGGTCTCTTGTGAGATCAAGAAAGACTACCAGATAAGGATTTTTTTTATATGTTTGGCATTATGTATCATTATTTTCTTTTTAAACATTTGAAATATTTGTCCATCGAGATCACAGTTTTACAAAGAAGTTTTGCATGGAAAGGACTTACTGTGTAAAATCCAAACTATAATATTTTTAACATGGTGAATTCCTGCTATTTACAGGGGAAAATTGTGTCTTGTTTCAGGTATTGCCGGACTCTTTACTGTCTTCTCCAGTTTTGTATTCAGCACAAGTGTCATCAATGTTCTTCACAGTGATATATCTGATCTCAAGTAAGTTATCATGATTTAGATATCTGGTACAAAGTCTGTAGGTGCTCTTACAAGATGGTCAAGTGCTGGACCTGTAACCAGAAATTTTAGCCATCAAATCCTGTTCTAACCAGTCTGCTTTCAGTATTTCATGGTTTTCATATCTCAAGCTGAACTTGGGCAGTTCCTTCAATAAAGTTATCATAAATCTTTCTCTCTTAACCTCATTTAAACTGAATTATAAGATTATTAGTGCTTGATGTTGATAATGCTGTTATTCAAAATACCAAAAGCACCTTACACATTCACTGTTAACTGGAAGTACATGAGATGATGCTCAGGTCTTTCATTGTCTCCTGTTTCTTGATTTTTTTTTTTTGTGATTGAGCTATGATTAAAAACAGTGTATTCCATTTGAAGTTATTGAAACAATAGATTAAATGTTTGGGGGAAAGATTCTGAATTTTTGTTTTGTTTTACTGAGCATGATCTTCTGTTTGGTCTGCTACTGTGGCAGATTTGCTTGGAGATTTCAAGCAGCCTTAAGCTATCCTCTTACCTTGCATGTTTAAAACAATAGCTGCTATTCAGTTCTTTGCTGGTTTTTTTCTGTTTGCTTCTGTTGATGGTGATTGTTGTTTGTTGTGGTAATTGTGCATGCACTGCCTCTATATGATTTATATCCATATTTTTTTAGTGCTGTCTTTTACTGCTTTTTTTTAAACTACTGTACTTCAGATGTTTTTGTACCTTCATGGTTTCTCTGTGTAAGTGAGAATAAAAGTTAGTGGTAATAAATCTTTCTCAGATGCAGGCCCTGAGTATGAATGTTTTATTTATGTAAATGCCAATTTATTCTGAGATTGCTGTATGTACATTGAGGCATTTACTAGAAGTCCTGAGAGTGCCTATTGTGTCAATTTTCTTATCAGTAAAGAAAATAGGAACTGATAAGATCAACAAGTTATCCATATTAAAAGTTCCTTCTGCACAAGGGGAAACAAAAAGAAGTAACACTTGTGTTCTTTACTTTGGCTAAGGAATGAAGATAAAGAAGAATTAAGACATTTTGATTTCATGTGTTCTACTTTCAGTGCATAGGACAGCATTGTTACATTAATTGGACCAGTAATGGATTTCTGAAAAACTCATACAGTATGTAGTGTGCATGCAAACTAAGTTTATAGGAATTACTGAAAAAAGTAATTGCAGTCATCTGTAATATGTCTGAAAGAAGGTTAAAAGTAAAGCTGTCATCAACCTGAAGGTTTGTTTGACCATCACAGTGCTTTACTAGTTTAATGTGTATTACAAAAAGTTGTGCGACTCTGACTGGGTATTGAATCCAAACTCTTTGGAAATTTATTTCCATGTTTTACTATTGACTGTGAGCCACAGTTCTTTAATCATAACAAAAGAAGTATAGAAGTGTGCTTATTCTTCTCCAAGCAACCGACTCTGAAACTTTACTTTCTCTCATAAAAACAGTAACTGTTAATAAAGGAAGTGTGGGGCACGTGCGCCATGCATGAGATAGAGATAGAGAGAGAGAGAGAGAGATAGAGAGAGAGAGAGAGAGAGAGAGAGAGACAGACAGAGAGAGAGAGAGAGAGAGAGAGAGAGAGAGAGAGAGAGGGGGGGGGGAGAAGGGGAGGTTATGCACTTGATCCAGTGATCCTCCAGCGTTTTCTTGCCATTGGACAATAGGTTCTGCCAATGCAAAATACTCATTGAGTGCCACTATCACTTCCTCATTTGATGAAAATTTCTTCCCAGCAAGCCAAACTTTCAAGTTAGTGAACAGCAAGAAGTCAATGGGGGCTAAGTCTGATGAATAGGGAGTAAGAGGAACCAATTCAAAGCCTAATTCATTCACTTTTGCCATTATTATCGCTCATGTGTTGAATGGTCTATTATTTTTGTGAAAGAGCACTTTTTTGTGTGCCAACCTTGGTCTTTTTTCAGCCAATGCAAGTTTCAGATGATCTAACAATGAAGTGCAATAGGGCCCAGTTATGGTTCAGCCTTTCTACAAGTAATTTATGGGGATGGTTCCTTGGGGACACCCAAAAATTGTGGCCATCACCTTACCAACTGACAAAATTGTATTTTACTACTTCAGTGCACATTCAACAGCCTTTGTCCATTGTTTCGACTGTCATTTTAATTGGTGTAGTGATGTAACTAGTAAGTGCAGGAAATGTTGCAGATTGTGATTAAACATTGCCAGGCATTATGTTGAAATGTCGTGCTAGATCCACTTTTTATTGACTGTGAGCAATCACGGCACCCACCTCACACACAGCTTCTTCATAGCCAGTTCTCCTTGCAGGATATAATGCTCTCACTCAGTTGAGATGCATACAGTCTTAACCAATCTCTCAAATTTTTATTCAGTGGCCATGCATTACCATTTCTTGGATTTTGCCGATGGTTTCCTTTGTGGTGACATCAGTTGCATGAGTGGAGCATGGTTTGTCTTTGGTGCTCATCTGCCCAAGCTTAAAATTCATAAATCCAAAAATAAATGCTTTTTGATGGTGGTACAGAGTCCACATGAACTTCATCTAGTTCTGTTTTGTTTTGTGTAGCAGCCCAACCCATCAAATGAAAATGTTTAATCACAGCAATAAACTTTTTATTTTCTTTATTTATTTTTTCAATCCCAGTCAACACACTGACCAATTCAGATGACTGACAACAATGAAGTGTATGCTGTACATTGTTGAAATTCTTTCTATGATCCTTGGAATAATCAAGCTTACCAACCTTAGAGGCAGAAAAAATATTCTATTCTTTATTGGAAATTTACCATACTCATCAGACCACTCTCATAATTCTCATTTCAAGAATTTACTTTTACCCATAGCATCAAGGAAAGGTTCACCTTTTTTATATATGAGTCACATGAATCTTCTGTTTCATGTACAAATGTTCACAACACTATAACAGAACTTTGTCTTAAATACTGTTTCGTTGTCACATTTGTCTAACAAAATACACTGCTTTTCTTGCTTGGTTATTACGGTATCTTTTCCAGCTTTTGTTCTCCAGTTTTTCGTTTCCTGTTTCTGTTTTTCACACGGTTCTATCATTCATGGTTTCTTTCAACTCCTCTAGAACTGTACCTATAAGTAGTGTTAAGTCTTAATCCCTTGTAAATGTAGCAGACCAGAAGTATGGGTGTCTTACAATTCTTTGGACATCCTTGCCTCATTCTGTATTTTTATGTGTATCCCTTTTCCCTCAGTTTGTGGAAACTGTACATGTGTGACACACTTATTTGCCTCCTCCTCAAATGCTATCATAACCTGCAAACTTTGTGAGTATATCCACTCCAACTTAAAATTTTTTATACTTCTTTTGTTTTCTTTCTTGTTGTTACATGAAATTCACTGACATTTTTATTGTGCAGTTTCAATACATTATTTATAATTGTGAATATGGTTGACTTTGCACATGGTAGCACTAGGACAGACTAGCGTTAGAAAGTTGAATCATATGAATCAGTTTTCTCTGTCATTTAACTTCAAGTCAAAAACTACAATAATCGCTTATTTATTCTTTGCAGAGATGCGTTATTTTTCTTTCTATTGCTGATCGATCTATCTAAAGCAAGTGCTCTGGCACAGTTAGCACTTAGCGCTAGCAACACAGAAGAAGTGCGACGTAATATTGCTCGGGGGATGGCAACTCTGGGACCTGCCCTCACACTGGACACACTTGTTGAGGCGCTTGTCATTGGTGTTGGGACTCTCTCAGGTAATGCATCAAAAGTACACAGTAAAGCTTCAAAATACACTTGCTGCAGTTTTGTCAATTTGATCAGATGAATATGTTTAGTAAATAGTTTAATAATATTGTAGACTATATAGAAGTAAAATTCTGGCTCTATGGGTAATTATGAACTGCATATAATGAAACAGTCAATTTATTCACAATTTCAGTGCTTATTAAGTGCACCTTTGTCAAAAATGAAGATAATCCATAGTGCACAAATTATTGTATGTGTATAACATGCTTCAGATTCAATATTCCACTTTCTAAGCAATAAGATCCATATCTTTATAGTAGTTAGAATCGAAGTTAGCATGTTAATTCCTCCAGATGGCATTTACGTTTTAGCAGTTCTTAGGAAAAACATAACAGACTGGAAATGAATGACTTCAACAAAGAACAAAATTTTACTTCTGTCATGTACAGAAATAGGAGTTTGGAATTATAATTTAATGTGTTTTTTGCATAACCTCATGTTTTAAATAAATTTTATTAAGAAAATTTCTTAAAGACAAATTACTATTGCAGGTGTTCGCAGACTGGAGGTCCTGTGTTGTTTTGCTTGCATGTCTGTCATTGTTAATTACATTGTCTTCATGACATTCTATCCAGCATGCCTTTCTCTTATCTTAGAGGTAAGTAGACTCATTGCCAGATCAAGTAATTTCTAGAATATCTAATTTCATATACCTGTGAACTGCGAGTCTCAGAACCTGACCTTAAATATGTATTTTAGGATAATCATATTTTTTTAAAAGGGACATTTCCTTGATATTTGTTGCATTCAGTGAATGTATTGTAATCTGGAAGAGGGTTATCCGCAGACTATTCATTGCTTAGAGGAATAAGAATCAAATTTTTAATTTCTTTTACTTTTGCCATCATTTAACTTTATTTTTTCTTTCTGAAATTTTTCCCTGTTTTGACCATTTTACTTACTTTATATATTGTGGCAATATTTAATTCATCATCCTGCCAACAGTTATCACGAGCTGGTAAGCACGGCAGGCCTGCTTGGCAGGAACGCTCAGCTATAGTGCGCCATGTGCTCCAGGAGGAAAAACCAAATCCAGTGGTGCAGAGAGTCAAGGTGATCATGTCTGCAGGTCTTGTACTGGTTCATGCTCATAGGTATGTACAATTTATTCAGCATTATAGATATGTTAAGATATTATCTTTGGACACCAGACTTTTCGGATGCTATGTGGTGTAGACAAAGAATTTATTGCTTTAAACGAAGTATCACTATATGGTCAAACATAATGCTTCACTTTATTTCTTCACATTATTTGTCCCAAAAGGTTTGAAAGCCTCAGTTTATATCACCGTGTTTCTTGATATCATCAGAGTGTGCAGTAACATATCACTGATGTAAAGTTCCATCATAGGAAAATTCAGCTAACCAACTGGCAAATTACAAGGGCAAATACTTACATTTGGAAGCTGAATTTGTAAAATTATGCGAATGGAAATGTAAAGATATAAATGTGAAACTGTATCATTTCTATTACATATTGACCTAGAATATTCTTTGCATTTTGCAGTTATGTAGCATAGTAACCATTTTTTAAACATTTCATGTCACATATCTTTCTCATAGGTCACAAATAGCAATGTATTCCATATATTCATTCACAGCTTTGTTACCATAACAGATAAGTTGAGGTGAAGGCTGGCCAGTCTTTGAAGCAACCTGTTTCCTTCTTTTAATGGCTTTTGAAATTATTCTTGAGTGAAGGAATAGCTATTTGTGGTCCCAAGGTATTAGTCCTTGACTGCTGCTTCACATTCTCTTCCATTTTGTGCTGCATATAGTGTTACACAATGCATGCTTTGTCCTGTGAACTTGACAGCGGTGTGTTATTTGTTTTTATAGTGTCCCAAATGTGTTTATAACTGGATAAAATTTTGAGTTCATGTCACTGTTTCATGAAACATTTTCACAGCATCCTTAAGAGTGGAATGTAATTTTAAAACTGGTGCAGTAAAATTTTTCTCTGTTTGGTTAAGTATACATAAAGTGTGTAGCAACAGCCAAAGTTTAAGGTAATAATACCTTCTGGCATTTCCATTTTTTATTTCATTCACTCTTTACCTACTGCTGTAGTACAGTTTGAATTTTTGAAATGTCATCGCATATTTAGGGCAGTATTTTAGAACATGGTTCTCCATATCAATCATTGTAGAAAATGAATTTCTCTGCTGTGCATTTATTTAAGCAAAGACTCGTTATTTGGTAGTGGGTCAGCACTTAATATTTTCCTTTTTTCTTTAGCTTTGTTAAATATTACTTATCTAATATCAAAAATATTTTCCTATAAATGTTATCAGAAGATTATATTCAGATTATTCAATTGTCTACAAATATAAGTACAGAGACGTATTAGTTAACTAAGGTAATTTCAATGACATCCGCATTTGCTTATGTAATGACAGGCGCATTTTTACGTATTTGAAAGATGAGAGGATAGTGCCGTGATGACGTAAGCACTGTCAAAGCCAGAACAGGAAGTTACAGGTCTGAGGGCAGGGTCACACTTCCTGTCAGATGTCGTTCTATTTGTGTGTTCCAAAGGTGTTGGGTCGTACCCACTATGAGCCACCATTTGTTTTCTTATGCTCTTAGTCGGTGGGGACTTGGCGGCGACGATACAAGCAGTGTACCTTCTGTGGGAGTCCCAGGAACATCCCTGCCATTGGTGGTTTCCCCCACTACTTCTGTCTCTTCTACTGCTGTCTACAACCATACTGATGACTTCACAGCATCCTCTATCCGCGAGTACCTGCTTAGGTAAGTTTCAGTGATGACAAATGTGAAATGAATTTCAATACATAACAGAAAATTTGATAATGTTAGAATTGTTCCTAGAGAACTGGTAATTAAAAAGAGATTTGAATCACATGTAGCAGTTCACTTACATTCACTATGGAAGAATAATGGTATCTGTTAACATTCAAAATGTATTCATCTACATGTTAGTGCACACCAAAACTGAACGACTGTAAAGTACATTGCACGTAACTGAGTCATGTGTACTTGTTTCTGTTGGATACACTAGTGAAATTATATATTTTTCAGTGACCCATCTACAAATACACAATATTTACAAAATTCTCCAAGTTCTGTAAACAAGATTTTTTTTTATGTTCTTAAAGAAAAGTTACAGTTTCTGTTTGTTTTAGTCTTTTTTATTGAGACATGAGGGAACCTAGATTCCAATGGCTAGTGACTCCTGTTATTGTAATAACTTGTGCCTAGTTCTACTGTTACCTGGTAATTAGACTTTTATTTACTATCCTTAATTGACAGTGGCCAATGGAAGGTGTAGAAATTAAAGAAAGAAAAATATTCACTCAGCTCATTTTGTTTTGAAGAGTGCTTTGTAACTTCTTATTTTTAGGCTGATCTACAGTTTCATCAGGGAATACATTTAACTTAACAGCTTTTGACATTTTTGTATGTGTGATATGATTGAAAAAGCCGGTTAATGATTTGAAAGAAACTGTATGTGAAATTTAGTAGGATATAGAAGAGATCATTTACTGCATGTGTCAGATGATATACGAACTGTTTAATTGAATATGAATGATACGGTTTCAGTATAAACGATTTTTCTTTCTTATATATGTAAAACAACATGTCATATTTGCCAAAGGAAATTTTGACATAGCTGTTCATATTGCTATAACTGTAATCTATAATGACATACTGTTTGCTGATTTGTAATTTATATTGGATAAAGCTAGCTTGAAATTTTTAGGACTGTAATGTTGCATGTTCCAGGTGGCTGACTGTGAGTGCTGACCACATTGTCATTCTTATCCTGCTGTTAGCACTTGCTGTAAAGTTTGTTTTCTTTGAGAGTGAGGAGGATATTCGGGAGCAAATGCTGGTATCTGACCGGGCCAGTGACAGGGAACGCAGGCACAGGAGTTACAGTCATGGCCATGCTTTCGATCGTATGCGTCCAATGCTTGAAGCCGGTAAGTTTGTGAGTGTTTTTATAAAACAATGTTCTCCTTACTTTTTGACCACATTTGTGCATAAATGTGGTAGTTTTATTCAGTAGAATGAGTGTGTCAGCAGCTTATCTCTCCTACATTCCAGTATTATGAATAATCCTGCCTTAGAATTAACTCTCTGAAATTATAGTGTAACTGTAATAGGAAATCTCCGTTTTAGAATCATTTTTATATCTAAAGCTTCGTTGGCAGGTATGTAGGTTACCAGATGAAGAACCAACTTCTTTGGCAGTGATAGAGAAAGTATAATTGAGTAAGCTATATAACCAGGTACTTATTGTGATTTAGCAAAATTGTGGAAAATCAAGTCTGCAGTGGTCATGTTGATATTTTGAACTCAGCTTCCCTCACCTCATATGAAAAAACTGTATCCATATTTAAATTATATTTGCATATAAAGGGGTTCAATGCCACTTTCTCAGAAAAGAACTTTGGTTTAGACATTTGCAGTTGCACACCACTTAAAGTTAGTGACAATGCATGTATATGTTTAGCATAGTTTTTTCTGCCTTCATAGTTGTGCTATAATGTTGGGATGTCTACTGCTCTGCCAGTGATGTGCAAGCCATACAAGGTACAATAATATTGTACCCAATTTTTCTCTTAAAATTATATAATATTTAGTTGCACTTTAGCACTTTCTACTCATAATCACTATCTGTTACACTTATTGATTATGTTGTGTATCTATAACTGACTTCTTTTTTGTTTATTATTGATAGGTTGGGTGGAGGTCCCATCTCGTGAAGAACTCATTGCAATTAACACTGAGCACAAATCAGTTCAGACAGATCATCAGGAACAGCAGCAGCAGCAACCACCACCACAAGAGCTTAAACCTATAACTGAAGTATCTCCAACATGTCAACAGGCACAGCAAGATATTGCAGTTACAGAAACAACAGTGAATAAGACATCTCTTGATGAAGATAAAGAGGAACCACAAATTTGTCGAAGTTTAGAACAGTGTGTGGATATATATAGATCCAAGGTAAGTGTGAAATGCTTAAGGACACAAGAGGTAGATTCAGTAAGATATTATCTGTGCAGCAGCATTCAAATTACTAGGAAAAGAGTTACAGTTGTATACAGGAAATATAAGCCTGAAACAAAAGCTATGAAAAGTGCCAAATCTGTACTGGAAATGCTGTTTCCTTCCAGTTATTAAATTTGTTAATTCCACATGTAAGTGCCTTACGTATATCAAATTGATGTAACAGGAGTCAGCTTACTAACTATATGGTTATGAATATATTTCTGTATAGAGTGTTTCAGAACTCAATGCAAAACTTCATGAATGGATTCCTCGTATAACAAGAAGAAATATTTTACTGCAAAGCTCTTTACTTTCCATAATTTGAGAGGAACTAGTGTGGAAAACTGTCCAGTAAATATGGGCTCTAAAATGCAATATGGATTCTAAAATGCATATCTTAAGAGCTATGCGCACTTGCTGATATTTGTTACTGTAAAAAACATCTCTTCTATTGAACAAGTGCTCACATCTCGCAAAATATGCATTTTAGAGCCCAAGCTCAAGCCCAAGACATGCTCTCTTGAGGTAAGCATTTACCAAACTTGTTCTCTTCTTGTTATATGAGGAATTGGTTCCTGAAGTTTTGCTGTCGAACTCTGAAACACCCTGTGTAGACATGATTTATTTGTGATGGCTATGTACAGCTTAGTAAGTAGCACACTCTCTACAGTTTAATAAAAATTCGCATATAATTCTCTGACCTTATTCCTGACAGTAGTAAAATTTAAGGTACAACCGAGGTAATTACCTTTGTTTCTGTGTTACCCGTGCTAGATTTTTGGAGTCAAAAAGTCAGGATTGGATGAATTGTCCAAAAGAACTAGTTACATTTAAAGTTAAAAGTGTTCATTGGTACCTGTCAAGATATTTTATGTTTTTTGACAAGTGAGCAAACATTTTCGGGCTGTTTTGTGTACTTTCTGGGCCAAAGCTGACCTTATTGATGAGTAATGAAGGTAATGTTTCCTTTTAACTGTGCTGGATTATTAACGATACATTTCATAAGAAATATGAAGGTACATTTAGAACGCTGAACTCTGTGAAAAAGCACATACTACAAGACTTGTAACACACATTACTCACTTCAATGCCCGATAATATCTTTTTTTATCATTTGATGAACAACTGTGTACTTGCGACAGTTGAAATGACAAAGGTGACACTATGGTGTTTAGATTTCAGTAAATGTACATTTATTTTCACAAAATGCATTCACAATTATCAACTTTGTCTTGCTAAGATTTCTTATTTACAGTAACTTCAAGGGACTCTAAACTGAATGCTAAAATTGCAAGTTAAATAACTACTGCAGTGATTCAAATAAATTTTACTTTGTATAACAGTATACGGAAAAGATAGATGGCTACTTACCATAAAGATGGCATGTTTAGTTGCAGACAGGCACAGCTAAAAGACACTTGCACATTAGCTTTCAGTCACAGCCTTTGTTAGAAAAGACTGTGGCCTGTCTGCAACTTAACATATCATATTTATGACAAGTAGCAGTCTATCTTTTCCTTACATTGTTGATATGTCAAACCGGAAGTTTCCACTGTATGATCTTATTTTATGTAATTATGTCTCACTGGTGACTGACTACAGAAAATGTTAGTTATCTCTGTTCACCAAAGGCTGAGTATGGTGTTGCCCACTGTGCCTATGTAAAGACTCCTGCAGTAAAGTCAAAATAAAGAACAGTCACACATTTAATAATAACATAAAAGATGAGAATAGTAGACAATAATTACACAAATTTGGTAAAGACCTGTTTTGTTTCTCTATTGGCTGTGTATTCAATTTCACATACAATTCGCATTACATACTTTAGTCTAAAAAATACTTCTTTCTATAAAGTTACCCCAGAAAATTATGCTGTAACTCATGATTTTTAGAATGCAAAGTACGGTGTGTTAGGGGTGTAAGTGCAGATATTTTTATTGGTGTTTGAGGACTCTGTACTGAACAATATTACATCAGTATTTTCTTCATTTTGCAGACTAATAATGGGAACCATTAGGAGTAGTATAATTTTAGATTGGTTAGTATCTCCAAGTACATGTGGCAAGAGGAAATCATTAATGCTTATTTTCCCTTGGGCAGCAGGTCGGGTGTTGAAGTGTGGACGCATTGACACAAAACAGTTAGTTGATACTTAAAGGCATAGTCCATTTTGTGTTGCAGTTATGACCATGCAGGAAACATCAGATAGTAAATTATTTGACATGTTTGTAGAAAGGCTGTTAGACACAGAGAAGAAACAGCTAATACACGGAAGTGGGTATACGTTAAAGTACCAATGATCACAATGTTTGCACTTATACACCTAAGACCCTGTATATTACGCTGTTCATTTCTAAACTAGCAATTAGGCAAAGAGCAAAAGTTTCTGGACTTAGCTGTTGGAGAAGCTCTCTTAGAGTCTATTTTTATGAGGTCATCCCTGATAATTGAAACATTATACTATATAAAATTATGAGACAGAATTTCTAGGTAGTATTTACTTTCAGAAGGCGAACTATTTAATATCAACAATAGATACTTTAAAAAAGTACATGACAATATCTTACTATTTGGAAGTATCAATTCCTTCCTTGGAGAAGAAAGACGCAGATCGTTGCCATGAACTTTCAGGGTGTTTATGGTCTGGGACAATTGGGAAATCTGGGAAAACCCTGGAATTTTTTCATCCGGGAGAAAATCGGGAAAAACCTGGGAACTTTTTAGAATCCCAGGAATTTTTCGTTTTTTTAGTCTTCAGTGAAATGTTTGTAATTTTCACTGGTAAGAAGGGATAAACAGCAAAATGTGCCAAAGGCTTTAGCATGAAGACTATGGAATACTTCATATCAATAAACTGCTGCCGAAAGTGTGATGTCACAGCTGTTTACATTAAGTTCGTTTGAGCAGTTGCCCATAGGCTAACGCACATGCACAGTTGAGTTGCGTGTGGACAGTACATCTTCCTGTTTCCGGCCACTTTAGATGTGACTATTTGCTGCATCAGCAGTAGCAACAAGCAGCCAGATACTACCCAGAAAAATTTTTCTTGCGCACCCAGGCTGCCAGATTAGCACATGCACATAGCAGTCTGGGCTGTAGTGGAGAGGGGTTTAGTCTCCATGTAAGCTGTGTTTACATTTAGTGGTTTTGCTGTTTCCTCTTCGTGTACACTTCTCACGTCAAATGAAAACAAAATTGATTTCTGTGGTTGGGAGCTATCAAGTCAATTAAAATACATTCGTGTAATCACGGAAGGCTTACGTATGTTATTAGGTTCAATTTTCTGATTTTACTTCCACAGTTTTGGCAGTCAGTCACCTTGTTGAACAATGAAGCTATTTTTGTCAATTTGCTAAACAAACGTGGTTTTTATTAATCTTTCCCCAGAGGCAGTCAATTTATTAGAAACAAAGTGTTTCATTCGGCACTATTGGCTAGTTTCAACTGTTCACTGAATTTCAAGTGCACATTTTCATCTTCTGGCACATATGGCATTATGCCATAATAAAGACCCAAACATGAGATAATACAGTACTGGTACTCCAAGAAAATTTGCATCCTAAAAACTGCACTGAAAAGCTTAATATCAGGTTGGGGCCTACTTCATTGTGAATCTGGACATATGAATTTGCACTTTAAGCCAAATTATGCAATTTAGTATGGTTTACAAAATTTCTATGCTGTTTGAGTATCCTATTTCTTTTAGGATGTCATGTAAGATCTCTTAATTTTATGTATCTATGAGCATATTGGCTTCCTGTGTCAACATAGCTGCCCAAGCGCAGTAACTTCTGTTTTCTGGCACTCTCTGGTGACTGCGGAAACAAAGCTATTTCTAACAGGTTGCAGGAAAATATTGCAAATGGTGCTTTGAAAAGCATTAGTTTCAAAGTAAATTTTCTTTTACACAAGATGAATTATGTTACGTGTGTGAAAGTGCAATGAATTTCATAAATCACAGAGCCTTTGACTCTCATTTAAATTTTAACTCATTAAGGACTAGCCACTTCAAAGAAATCTGAGCCCAGAAGACCAGACATTAATGTCATTGTTCAAATAACTTACGGGTTTGCTGCCGGGTGATGTCATCGAACACCGCCAATATTTTGACAGGAGCACACCCTGCCATTCTCAAGGCACAAGTGCGCATTTGTGCCTTGAGAATGGCAGGGTGTGCTCCTGTGGAAATATCAGTGGTGTTCAACGACGTCAGCCTGGCAGCAAACCTGTAAGTTATTTGAACATTTGATTCGCTGGGAAAAGTTAAGGTCTCACATTAATGTCATTATTTTAAATTTTACTGTCACATTTGTGTGATATATCTTAAAGTGTAACACGTGCAAAAAAGACCAATGTTATATGTGAAAGCTTAACTTTTCTTGTAGCTACACTATGTACATTAATTTAAACCATTAACTTTCCCTGTTTGTGCGTTCACACTATTTAATAGTGATGTTGCTATTGGCTGACTATGTCATGTCCCCCATGCTCTAAATATCTGCTGTCATTAGCTAGTGAGATCATGTGACATGAGTGGCATTTTAATCTCGATTTGAATGTTTTGGAAACTTAACATGCTGTTTGGAATCCACACTTTCATAATACAAATACAAAAATATGCAAAGTACCATAATATGAAAATCGCAGCATAAATGTTGCTGCACATCACAGTTCTTTCCAATACATTCTTTGTTTTCTTATTTTTCCCTGAGTTTTCGTTTTCTGAAGTTCCATTCTGGTGTATAAAACCTTTACCATTCAAAGAATTGATATTTTTACAGCTCCAAGGGAAAGTATACTGTCACTTATCATGGAAAAAGTGTATTTTTCACCTTGGAAGAAGTGTATTTTCACATGGGAAGAAGTGCATTATTAACTGTTAAATCTGGAATTTTTTCTTTTTTTTTCCTTGTCTGTGTATACATCCTGTCTTAATCTTTGTCACCCATTGTCCTCACAACTTTTGGTTCCTCACATCCTGGAGTCTAAATGACCTGCCCAGGCTTTTAAACCTTCCAATCCTATCCCTCTCTCATCTCAAAGGAAGGAACTGATAGTTCTAAAAGACAGGATTGTTTCATGTGCTTATATATGAGTGTATGATAGATATTAAGTATTTTGCCTCCAGAAAGCAGTTCTGCATCACAGTTTTATTGTTTTCTTGAAGGAATATTTCTTTTGAGTATTGTTCTGTGTTTACTGACACCTGTTCATGATTGTTGTTAATTAGTTCGTGTCCCCCCCCCCCCCCCCCCTCACATGACTGAATATTTTGAGTTCCTTAAGATTAAATGAGACCCTGTGTATTGAGAACCACATGCTATTTCTCTGAAGAACATCAGTAATATTTTTTTCTGAAAATCCCTCTAACAAGATTAATTATAACTAGAGCCTGGTTTATTATGTAATATCAACATGCAAAATATGTAATATAATGCAAATATTTTATTAAATAAACTGCCTGATATAAAAAGTGAAGTGCGTAGAAGACATGATCAGATAGCAATGTAACTCCGTACAGTATTCGCTATCGATGTGTATGTAAATGATTACAGTTGCAGTTCTCTGTAATGGCCACCAGAGAGCATTAGTGTTGTTCATGTTTATTGTTATTACCGGCCCTAATAGACTGTAAGTGATGTGATCAGCATCAGATGTTGAATAATCACTCCAAATGACATTAAGTCCCACACATTCAAGTGAGAGTTGACAATGTCTGACAGAGTTTCAAAAGGACCTCATTGTGGATCTCCATTTTGCCAGCTGGTTGAATCGCACTCCATCCAGATTTGTTGGGCATTTGGGTGTGACAGTGTCCCAACGTTAGGACTCCACAGGAACTTGAGGGCAGACTTATTCATCGTCAATATTCCAGTTGACGATGTCTGATCACCATAAGGGAGGATAGTTACATTGTACACAAAGCACATCATAATTCCTTAACATCTGTTCTTTCCATCTAAGAACAAGTAATGAACGTTTTGGAACATTCTGTGTTATCCTGCACCATAGGCTGGAAATCAGCAGCATTGGCTGGAAATCAGCAGCATTGACTGCTGATGATGGGGTCATATTGTGTTCAGAGCTGAATCAAAGTTCTGAACTGCCCTGGATGACCATCATTGATGAGTATGGCAGCAACTTTGGGAGAAGTCCTGTTCTTCCAATGTTTTGGAAAGGCACTGTGGTGTCACTCCTGGCATCATTGTCTGGGGAGCCATTGAGCATGATGCCAGGTCGTGGGTGATAGTGATTCAGGAAACTCGGACAGCACAACAGTACATCACAAGCATACTGCATCTTCATGTGTCACCTCTTATGTGACATTATCATAGTGCCAGTTTCAAGAGGACAATGCTCATCCACACATGTCAAGTGTCCCTAAGAACTGTGTGTGTGATGTTGAGGTACTCCTGTGGTTAGCAAGAGCCCCAGATACGTATCTACTTGAACATGTGTGGAAACAACTCAGATGTCAACTCTGACCCAGTGCCAGTACCCAGAATATC
This sequence comes from Schistocerca serialis cubense, assembly GCF_023864345.2. Classification (NCBI taxonomy): domain Eukaryota; kingdom Metazoa; phylum Arthropoda; class Insecta; order Orthoptera; family Acrididae; genus Schistocerca; species Schistocerca serialis. Next base: position 484,053,591 of record NC_064643.1, read on the forward strand.
AGTGACCAGTTACAATGGTTGTGAGACGCTGGAGAAGATACAAGGCATTGTGACACCCTTCTCAACTGAATCAGGGCATGCACGCAGCCCAAGAGGAGGTTGCAACATCGGACTGATAAGTGGGCTCATAAAGCCAAGTTCTTCATAGATTTGGCTCGATATTGTAATTACTGAAATTGCGTCATATACAGTTGCAACCTGTGAAGTTTAATTTCATTTCCTCCACCACTTTGGGGTGTTTCACTTTTTTGTCAGGCAGTGTATTTAACATAAACAATAACTTCATCTGAAACCAGCTTTTGGCTTACACCAGAGCCTATTATATTATCTTGACACACATTGATATGTGCCATAAACATGTAAAGTACATCAAGACAGTTCATTTTTTTGTTTTGAAAGACTATGATGTGCCAATTAAAGAAATAATTTACAGTCAGATCTGGTTACTAAAATGCCCATTTTTGCTGGTTACCAAAGTATCCTATCTCATCATTCGTTTTGAACCCAATGAACAACTAAATACTTCCTAAATTTTCTGCTGTCGTAGAAAGCAGCCGATAATTTGCAGGATATCAATAACGGCTCTGATTTATTCTCCATATAGTTTGTCAACAATAGGATCGCCAGTGAAATGTCCACATACATAAGTTGTTTCATTGACGGCTGTATGTATATGGTGATTACTTACATAGCACCATACATTACTCAGAGCCTCCTGCTAGCAAAAATCTAAACAAATACTCCTTAACCATGATTCATCAAGAATCTGTTGCCCTCTGCACTTTTGCAGAAACATGGAATATTTAGACACTTGAAGTTTGTACCATGGTATGTTTGCAGAAGTCATAGCAGAACACTGTCCTTGGGAAAATTCATTTGTAGAGTGGAAGTCCTGTAGCTACAGCAACAACATTTGCTTCTTACATGATGCACTGCTTTGTTCTTTTTGTGTATGTAACCAAGTATATGTTGTTGAAGCTGGGACTTAACAGAGTAAGTGATCTGCTTGTTGCACATTCAACGTAGAAAAATGCATTTTAACTTAGGTGATAATTTTGGAGCATTATGAACACAGACAGTGTGTACTGTTAAAAAGTACTACCTGGCAAACTTTTCTTGGCACATGCACTCCATAGTTCTGAATTGGTAGACATCACTAGAATTACAAAAAGTTAGGGCTCCAAGTCCATTGTTTGCCTTACTGCCAATCTTGAAGCACATGAAGTCCCACACAGCTTAGTTGCTACTACAGCGCTACACAGAGTATTGCTATTGTATCTGCTTTAAAAGATGTAGATTTTTTTATCAAAACATTTATAAAATACCAGATGTTGAAAATACCGCTTCAGTTGCAAATTTCTTTTATCATCACGACTGGTTTCAGGCTCCAATAAGCCCATCCTCAGATGTTGCAACTGTGCTGTGGTCCCTGAGTGCCGCTCGGGGGCCACAGAACAGTTGCATTAAAAAGTGATTTTTAGAGATAATTTATTTTCTGTCTTCAGCTTTTACCATGCAACATGAAGTTAAAATCTGTGAAAACAAGTAATTATAATGAAATATGTCTCAATTAAATGAAGTATATCAATGCTGGCAGAGCACAGCTGATGAACATTTTTGCTTTCCTCTTGTGTAAGAGCAAAGGAAACGAACATGCAATTACGTGAAAATCTGGAATCTAGTTGTAGAACATGCTTCATCTACAAAAAGTACCAACTCTTCTTTACACTAGTATGTGTAATGAATAAGAGTTGACTTAAAGTGAGATGTGTGGGACTCAGTTGAAGATTTAAAATGGTTCAAATGGCTCTGAGCACTATGGGACTTAACTGCTGTGGTCATCAGTCCCCTAGAACTTAGAACTACTTAAACCTAACTAACATAAGGACATCACATACATCCATGCCCGAGGCAGGATTCGAACCTGCGACCGTAGCGGTCACGCGGTTCCAGACTGTAGCGCCTAGAACCGCACGGCCATTTCGGCTGGCTGTTGATGGTTTATTTTCCTCATTTACAATTTTCTGTTAATTCTGTTAAGCAAACTTACTGTAATCCAAACTATAGTGTACTAAATAAACTGTTCCTGCTTCAGTATGACACTATTTTTTAATATATTACCTTCCCAAATATTTTAAAAACGGAAGTCAGGATGGAATTTGGATTATAATCGTTTAAATCTTCCCTGTCACATATCTTACAAAGACATTAGCTTTAGGTAAGATAAGATAAAAATAGCTTCTGGCGTACATTGTTTTCTCCAGCCAAATCCGTTTGGTAGTGGTATGTTCTAAAAAGACCAAGATTGTAAATAAGTTTGAAGCAGTGTCAGAATATCAAATGAATTGAGTGATGCCGTTATACGATCATGCAATTTAGAACTTGCATTTTCATTTTGTGTCAGAATTTTGACATCGTATTAGGTTGATACCATTTGACTGTTTGCTATAACTTAAAATTTGTTGGAAAACTTTCAGCTCAGATGCAATAAGCAAAGTGAACTTTCACGACAAATATTTTCTTTGATGCACCCTAAAAGATTATGTCACTCAGATAATTGATCTTGATTAAATGCAATAATTTAATCATTTTAATAAGTACGAGGTGAAACCTCTGCATTTATTTGTTTTTTCCACTGTTTTATAGTGTGCGGGTCTTTTCATTTCTGCACAACAACTGCACCCTCCATCTCCATCTGCTTAAAGCTGCTTACTGTAGTCAAGTTTTAGTCTCCCTTTACAGATTTTATTTACACCAACTCCTCCTGTCCCTCTGCCCACTCCCCCCCCCCCCCCTCTCTCCTCCCCCCCTCTCCCTTGATTGCCTAATTGCTGATTGTTTGATGCTTCAGAGTAAGTCCTGTCAAGTGATCACTTCTTTTAGTCTAGTTGTGTTATAACGTTCATTTCTCACAATTAAGTTTATTACTTCCTCATTACTTATTTGATTTACCCACCTAATCTTCAGTGCATTCCTATATGTGAAAAGCTTTTATTCTCTCCTTGCCTGTACTATTTCTCATCTGCCTTTCACACTTATGTGCAAGGCTACATTCCAGATGAATACTTTCAGCAAAGACTTACTAACACTTGGTTAGATATCACATTATCTCCCCCCCCCCCTCCCCCAATCTCCTTTCCCCTTAGAAGTGGTTTCCTTGCTATTTACAGTCACAATACACCATAGAGCTAACATGGTGAGTGGGATATAAATTAGAAAAAAAAAAAAAAAAAAAGATATAGGGCCAGAGGTGAAAAATTGAGCTAAATTCTGTCAAAGTTGATTCTTCAAGACAGAGCATAAAATTCTAGTTAAATATTGTAGCACAAAATTATTTAGGATTCTTGAGTTACATGAAAAAATGAAGAAGTCACATCTGATTGAGCCTATCTTTTATTTATTAGGAGGGAGCAACAGCTTTAACAGATGAAGAAATGCTTCAGCTTGTACGTGCTAGTGTGGTGCCCTCTTACCAACTGGAAGCAGTTGTTAAGGACCCTGAGAGAGGTGTTGGCATTCGGAGGAAACTGTTCGATGCTCACAAACCTGGTGCACTTGCAGATCTACCATATACTGGTTACGACTATTCAAAGGTGAGTATTAATCTACCAGGAAATCACTCCACAGTCCTTCTGTCAGCTCAGAATCGGGGAAAAAATCATTAGGCAGTGGTATTTACAGCAAACTATTGATTGTGTTAGTGAGTTACAACAATTAAAATACTGATGAGTTTGGAAAATGCAAATGAATATGCCAAAAAACTTCATTTATACCATAGTGAGTTTCATCCGCTTTCATTGGCTAAATGTAGGTAATACAGTTATGTCAGCTGCATTTTGAATATATTTGAACTACTTGTATAGGCAATAAAATGTGACTACGGGAAGCCAGTTGGAGAGCAGTGAAAGGCCAAAATGTATCTTGGCAAAAATGAAGCCGTACAGATCAGCTATTAATACCATGGCAAAATGTGTGTCTATTGTCTTTCCTGTTTTCTGATAGAACTTGTTGGGTTTCCGTGCTGTAGTGGACAGTTGATTTCATTTTTCGTTTGTTTTATTTGCCTTTATGTGGAAATGAATAATTGTATGTATATATTGCTAACTTTTCTTTCTTCTGTGGGCTGATATATGTACTTTGATGAGCTGTTGTGATACGAAACAGACTCACCTATGTACAAACAAACAAAGTTACTCAAATGTAAAAGACGACAGCTGTCAGTTGCAGAATCCATAATTTATTGCAGATCTGGATTTCGATTGTAACATATTCATCATCGATGAATTACCAGAAGAGTCATATAGGCATAACCATGTCAGAGCGTAAACTTGTGACTATTGATGCTAGCATTTACATGGCAGAAACAAAGCACTGCCATGTAAATGCTAGTGGCAGTTGTCACATCTTTAAGCTTTGACATGGTTATGCCTAAATAAATCTTCTGGTAATGCACAAATGATGACTGTGTTATTGTCAAAATGTACATCCACAATAAATTATAGATTCTGCGACTGAGTGCTGTCCTTCTCTACATTTGAATGTTCAATGGTCACTATGCACCGCCGGTACTCAATGGAGTCCAATTTTGTTAAAACAAAATTGCATTCTTTATTTGCTATGAAAATGTCCATATGGAATTATTGGCTGAGAGACTGTGTGATTTAGTAAATAATAATATAAAATTATTTAGTAAATAATAAAATAATTTAGTAAATAATAGTTATGATTTTAATAAAAAATAATCAGTCTAGATTGCGAATGATGCTTATTTTTCTGGTGACTGGTTTCAGTCATAGGCAGACCATCTTCAGGCAGACCATCTTCAGACCGGTAGATACTTCTAAAATTAATAAAGTCGGACAAGAATAATACAACTACTCATGCCATATAACAATAAATAAGCAACAAGGTTACAAAATAAAAACGTGTGTATATTACCCATTTTTGACACATGAAGCCAACGGGTGAGGTTGTAGTACTTTCCTAAGAGGCATCTGTTTCCAACTGCTGGCTACGGTAGGGATGTTACAGCTTATAAAGAGAGAGCTTTACCCATCGATGCCCGCATGATGAATTGTGAACAACAAATAGCATTAAGACACACATAAGAGCACATGTACAATTATTAAAACTTCATATAGTGTTTGTGTTAGATTGCAACATTAGTTACAATACCCAGTACATTTAAAATATGTTTAAATTACTTGAAAAAGAGATTAAATATTAAAGAAGCCATAAGTAAAGGCCAAAACACGATGAACTACCCTCTGTGTGCAATAGATGAAATGATTAGGTCATTCATATCTTGCTAGAGATTATGGTGCAGGCAATGCTGACATCAACGTAGAGATGTGTAGAGCAGGATGTCATCGGTTACCAAGGGAATGGATGCCCGCTAGGGCTGCTGCTCTAGCAAAATATGCGTCATCTGGCAACAAGTAAATGAAGAGTGTTCAGCTGCATGCCCATTGTTTTGTTGTAAAACATTTATATGCACACAAGAACATTGAAATATTTACAAATAAAGATTTGTAATTCAATATTATGAGAAGGAAAGTTGCTACTCACCATATAACAGAGATGCTGAGTTGCAGATAGGCACAACAAAAATATTTTCACACTTAAAGCTTTCCACCGGTGGCCTTGTCAATAACACACACACACACACACACACACACACACACACACACACACGTGAATGTGACTGCAGTCTCAGGCAACTGAAACCACACTGCAAGCAGCAGCGCCAGTGCATGATGGGAGTGGCAACTGGGTGGGGGAAAGGAGGAGGCTGGGTGGGGGAAAGGAGGAGGCTGGGACAGGGAGAGGGAGGGATAGTATGGTGGACAGTGAAGTGCTGCAGGTTGGGTGGCAGGCATGGAAGAGGTTAGGAAGGGGGGGGGGGGGGAAGTAGTGAAAAAGAGAGACGTAGAGAGAAATAAATAAAAAAAAGACAGGGTGTGGTGGTGGAATGAAGTCTTTGTAGTGCTGGAATGGGAACAGGGAAGAGACTGGATGGGTGACAGCGACTAATGAAGATTGAGGCCAGGAGGGTTATGGGAACGTAGGATCTGTTGCAGGGAAAGTTCCCATTTGCACAATTCAGAAAAGCTGGTGTTGGTGGGTGTTTTTTTTAAATGTTTTTATTATTTTTTGTCTCTATTTCTCTCTGTTTTTCCGCTACTCCCCCTCCCTCCTCTCCCCACCTCTCCTGTGCCCGCCGCCCAACGTGCAGCACTTCACTGTCCGCCATCCCCAGCATACTATCCCTTCCCCTCCCCTCCCCACCCCAACCTCCCCCTTTCCCCCACACAGTCGCCATTCCCATCATGCACTGGCACTGCTGCTCCCAGTGTGGTTTCAGTTGCCTGAGACTGCAGTCGTGTGTGTGTGTGTGTGTGTGTGTGTGTTGTTGATAAAGGCCATTGGCCAAAAGCTTTAAGTGTGAAAATCTTTTTGTCGTGCCTATCTGCAACTCAGCATCTCCACTATATAGTGAGAAGCAACTTTTCTACTCATAATATTGTTACATTCCACCCTATATTTTCCATTGTTAGATTAGTAATTCAGAAGTTTTTAAAACATAATACTTGTAAAATATTGTCAGTGACTAATATACGTAAATTATTATCTATTTTCTCAAGGAACTTCTTTCTTGACTGATGCTAATTCTGTTCTTTCCAAAATATGTTTTTAAAAATTTTATCACTGTCTTTCAAAAGTTCTCTATTACTAATCTTTATTTGTAAGTATTTCAGTGTAATTATGCATATACAAATGTTGTACAACAAAACAACATGCATACAGCAAACCACAGTTCATTTATTATTGCAGAAGCGGTAACACTAGCAAGTGCCCATTACCTAGATAACTGATGATGTTCTGCTCTTGACATCTTTGTGCCAATGTCGGCGTTGCCTTTGCCATAATTTTTGGCCAGATATACATAGTCAAATAGTTCTATCTCTTGTGCGCAGAGGGCAGTTCATCATGTTTTAACCTTTACTTATGATTTATTTAATATTTAATGTCTTTTTCAAGTGTTTAAAAATATTTTAAATGTTTTTGTCCGTCATAACTAATGTTTTAATCTTACACACAGACTATATGAAGTTTGAATAATTATGCTCACTCTGTATTGTGTGTCTTAATGTTGTTGGTCATCAACTTATCACTTGCAGATTGATGGATGGAGCTCTCCCTTTATAACCCTTACCATCCATATGCTAGCCAGCAGTTAATTGACAGGTGCCTCTTAGCATGTACAATGGCATCATGCATTGATTTCATGCATCAGCAGTGGGTTTATAGATGATGTATTTTTATTTTATGATCATAAGGCTTCTTTAATTATGTAAAGTGAATAGCTAAATTATTCGTGTCCTACTTATCAGTTTCAGAGATACCTACTGGTCTGAAGGTGGTCTGTCGGTGACTGAAACTAGTTCCCAGAGAAATAGGCACCATTTGCAATCTAGACTGATTGTTTTATGTTAATTTATGATGCAAGATCATTGTTGTTCCAGTTATGATTTCAAAAATTGTTAATCACTGCTATATTCTGGATGCAGCCACTGGGTTTGTTCATCACATAATAATGTGTCTATTGTTTAAAATGTGAGTCCAGCTGTGTATTTGTCACTGTTCCACATGACTGATAATAACTGGTCAAGGTGCTTGAGTCACACACATTAATACAGGAATTATATTAATGAAGTTGGGGCTTATAAAAGTGCAATTGTCTACAGGTGCTTGGTGCATGCTGTGAAAATGTTGTTGGCTATCTGCCAGTACCAGTAGGTATTGCTGGCCCTCTGTTATTGGATGGTCAACAAGTGCATATTCCCATGGCTACAACAGAGGGATGCTTGGTGGCTAGCACTAATCGTGGCTGTCGTGCATTACTTTCCTGTGGTGTCACATCCCGTGTTGTTGCTGATGGTATGACACGAGGGCCAGTTGTTCGTTTCCCATCTGCAGCAAGAGCCAGGTAGAGGAAAAGATTTTTTTATTTGAAGTTAAAACTTTGTGTGACTTTAATTTGTTGGAAATAAGAAAGAGGCATATTAAAAGCAAGAGTAAGTTGTAGTACTTTTGTGTTGTGTGCAAGAAGTATGCAACTGAAATTCCTATTAACCTCTTTCTTCTAAGTATATTTTTTCTAAATTTCCATTCTAAATATATTTTTACAATAAATGAAAAGCACCAGTTTGCTTTTGTTCTACAATATTACTTTAATTGTTACCGATTTTCGGCTTACAAGGCCATCACTTGAAGATGGCCTCGTAAGCCGAAAACCGGTTAACAATAAAAGTAATATTGTAAAACAAAAGCAAACTGGTGCTTTTCATTTATTATAATGTTGTTCTACCAAGAACCAACGGAAGATTCTGTTAATATATTTTTATAGTTGATAATAATAGTCTCACTCCTATCTTACATCAGTGCACACTTTATTTTCTGATGGTGTATGAGATCAGTAAAAGCATGCATGGTCTGCACTTTTGAGCTTCAAACAGATGAATCATTCAGTGTGCCAGGGAGATAGAAAGAGTATGCTTTAATCATATATTTTTGTCTGCATCACTAAGAACCAGAGAAATGCTTATTAACGGTGACATGTTTGTATGTTAGAAATGAATGTCTTCAGTCAACCCATTCCTCTAGTTCCTTTGCAGCACTGATCCCAAAGTTTAATGCCATGTTATCCTTAAATCAATGACTTTTTGGTGAAACCCTACAGGGCACATACATTTAACTACTAATTATTAACATGCCAAGTCAGCCTGAGGGTATATTTTTTACTTATTTTAATTTTTCCCACATAGATTCTACACCATGAAGACTTCAAATTAAAAGATTGGAGTTGAAATAAAGGAACTACACCCTCTTCCTGAAAACATTATTTTAAGGAGTAGAATGTGCATTAACAAGACTGAATTTGTATCTAAGCTTCCCCAGAGTTAATACACTGTCAAAAACACAGTACAGTTGGAAAAAAATTCCGCAGTCTTCTTTGTTGCGTGTTCTTCATGTATGGAGCCAACTGTTTGCCACATAAATTGTTTAACTAAAAACTTGTAGTTCACAAGTGATCTTTCCATCTCATGATTCCCATCTCAGATAACCTCACCCAGAAATTAATTCCATTACTACAAGCGTAAGGAGGAAAATATCAATTGCTTGCATGTCTTCTGTTAGGAGGCTTTCTCGGAAAACTTTAAATACATTCAGACCTCCCATCAACACAGTGTTTTTTACATTTGACAAAATACTACATAAGTTCTGACATGAAATAAGCATGTACTATACTTAACATAATTAGAAAATTGAAAAATAGTGTATGGAACACGCAGAGTAACAGGGAGAAATTTCTATGGAACGAAACAGAACATCCCATGTATGTAATCTGAATAATCACATAGATTATATTCATAAAAGTTGGAACGGAAGCCATCTTCTGAACAGCATAGAAAAATACTTAAAGCTGATGCGCAAAATTAGTAAAGGCAAAATAAAGGTTAATTGTAAGGAATCAGAATTTTCATTGATTTTTCTAAAATTACTGAGATACATTTCTTTCGTTGTAATGACTACTACTTCTGACCAGCTCTGCATAGCATTTTAATTGTGTTTATAGGTCGTACTTTCACTCATTATTTGGATGGATGTTTTGATGCCTCATGGAAATAAAGTACATGTATTAATACATTGAAGTTTCTTAAGCAGCGATAATTACATAAATTTAAAGAAATCTATGTGATTGCTTCAGATGAAAAAATTCTGAATCAATAATATGACCAAAATTATAAAAGATAAAGTGAGTACTGTTATGTAGATGGAAAAATATTGAGTAGTTAGAAAAGGGTACCTAATGATGGCAAAATAAAATGCAGTAGGCTTGAAGTCAGTGTGAATCATCACAGCTTAAAGGAATTTTTTCTGCTGCTCACTGTAATTTCATTGATGTTTAACTGCAGCAGTTCTTAAAAAATTGTGTGATTCAGATGCTTTGTTTCAATTGAAGCTATTTTTATGTCAGAGTGTTTGATATTCCTATTATTTCATATTTTACAGTGAGGCTATGGTATGGATGCAAACACCAGAAAACTTCGAGGGCATCAAAGCTAGCTTTGATGGCACCAGTCGATTTGCACGTCTAATTAAGTTGCATGTACGCATTGCTGGCAGGCATTTGTTTGTGAGATTTGTGGCTACCACAGGTGATGCCATGGGCATGAACATGTTGTCTAAGGTGAGAACTAGCTTTTTCAGTTCATTATTGAATTGCTGTATTCACTTCAAATTAGGAACTATATGTTTGAAAGAAGTGTCATTATGTGATCTTACTTCTCCAGTGATTGACATGGTGCATGAAAAAACTATTTTCTCAAAAATTGTTAATATTAATTTTATTGAACACTAAGCTTGAGAGAACAAATTTTGGGAAATTTATAGGACATGATTTGCTATTACAGGGCACTGAAGTTGCTTTGGGTTATGTTCAAAAAACATTCCCAGATATGGAACTACTTAGTCTCAGTGGAAATTTCTGTACTGACAAGAAACCGGCAGCTGTCAACTGGTAGGTCAATTTTTTTTCTTTAAAGTTTGTGTTGTGTGTGTGTGTGTGTGTGTGTGTGTGTGTGTGTGTGTGTGTGTGTGTGTGGATGAACATACCTCATCCAAATTAAGTAGCTCCCTAAAGCTTCATGTTGTTCTAAAAATAATGCTGGATCATTAATTTAGTTGCAAATAAAGTTTAATTTGTTCATATTTAAATATCTCTCTTGATGAACATTTATATTCACTACATTGTATTAAAGGGTTTCAGACAGTATATACAGAAATTAAGAAGTGATGTTGTATGATTGTTAAATATTTCTCTGTGCTATCCATCATTCATTTGTAAATAAATGCTTGCCTATCCTCAGTTTTTTATATTGTTTGTGTCAGTCATCAGAGTACAATAGTGCTGAAATAAATTGTTCCAGGATTGAAGGCCGAGGAAAGTCTGTAGTCTGTGAAGCTGTTGTTCCTGGAGAAGTAGTGTCAAAAGTGCTTAAAACAACTGTGCAAGCTCTTGTTGATGTAAATGTTAGTAAGAATATGATTGGCTCTGCTGTGGCTGGAAGTGTGGGTGGATTTAATGCACATGCAGCAAATATAGTAACTGCCATCTTTATAGCAACAGGCCAGGTTAGTACAAGATTTTTATGTGACCACTGGAGCAGTACAGTGGTGTATGGTTGACTACTGATGATGTTAGAATTAGCAAATGAGACTTACGTCTCTACAATGTTGGGCAAAAGTGATGTTAACAATGCCCTTCTCACTATATTTCTTTACAGTACTTCGCTTCGGTAACATGGTTTCCTTGCATCACTTCATTATTATTGCTTCTTTTCCTTTTGACATATCCTATTTTTTATTGTAAATGTTTTCATTGCTGTTTCATACTTTGATCCGTTATTTCAGCTTTTAGATAAAATTAAAAAGCTGAGGGGGAAAAAAATTCCATTTACTTGTATATCTCAAGTAATCTTAATAAGAGAGGTAATATTCTTGCTTCCTGAGGCTGAAGTTAGGAAACTTAATCCTTTTCAGTCCCCTTACCTTAAAAAGGCATTTGTTGATTCATATGGCCACTTGAAATAATAAGCCAGTTGCAGAATACTATTTAGACATTGGGCTAATCAGTTTTCCAGTTCAGTAGCAAGAAGTGGTAGTAAACCATTTTTCTCATTTTATAAGGGCATAAAGAGGAAAATTCAATACATGCTTGCTAAATTCAGAAAGAGACAACTGAATCGGCCAATACTTACATTCAAGAGGCTCAACTCCATTTGCAGCTGATAGAAACATAAAAATAGAAATAACACGTATCATTTGAAACTTCTTCAGAGTGGAAAGAGGAATTGGCTGACTGTCTAGTCAATAGAAAGTGGTTTTCAATTTTTCAGATGTTCTTAGTTGTAAATCTCATGTCTACCTTTTACTGAATTTCTATGATGTGAAGAGGAGTAGATTGTTGCTCATCACTTAGAGGAGGCATTGACTGGCTGACAGGCACACTAATAAAAGACTGCTAGATGTTATTTACCTCACCTTCATAAGACATAGGCAGCATGCCCCCCCCCCCCCCCCCATGCCACACACACACACACACACACACACACACACACACACACAGAGAGAGAGAGAGAGAGAGAGAGAGAGAGAGAGAGAGAGAGAGAGAGAGAGAGAGAGAGAGACAGTTGTATCTGGATGCTGAGGCCTTCACTGCAACTAAGTTTGAGATGAGGAGCTATCTCTGATTGAGTGGGTAGTCGGGGCACAGAAGAGGAAGAGTAAGTGGGGCAGGAAGCAAGAGGGACAGTGGAGTAGGAGTGGAGGAAGATAATAGTGCTACCTTTGCGAGTGTGCGGGAACATGGCGGGGTCAGGCTAGTGGGCTGCTAGATGCATTGTGGGGAGTGTGTAGGGTTGGAGTGGAAGCAGGGTAGGGAATGGCGAGGAGGAGGACGGGACCACCGAAAGCTAATGTCATCTGGATCCACCAACACCAGCTTCTTGCCATTGTGCAGGGGAGAACTGTCCTTAATTTTTTTTCTAGAGTTTATCCTCCACTTGCAGGTAATGATAATTAAATTTGTATGACATATTAAATCCAGTGTTTGACGTAAAGGTTAACACTGCAAGAACAGAAGTACAGAGGGGAACAAAATTATGAACATCTCTATATTTATTATAATGGCTGCTACCACAGCGTAGGCCGTACCATTAACCACAGCGACTACACACCAGAAACTACAACATGCAACCCAATATTTGAACACAAATTTCCTCATACTTGCAATAGCAGGCTGTTAATTTGACTGCTGCACTAACTCGCTTCAGCATAAAAAATTAAATTCCGTTGTACGCTAAATATACTGCACACATAAGACTCCCTCAACAAAACAATTGACTGAGGTCATGCATCCATGCGCAGCTAAACTTTTGCTACCAACTGTGGAAACTAGAAATCTCTAGGGGGCAAAATTAGGAGCAGGGATGATATTAGGACCCCTTACCTTATCCTATGTTCCCATAACCCAACTGAGTTCAACTTCCACTAGTCCCTCCCATCCATCTGCGTCCATCCCTTTCACAGCTACCACTCCAGCTCTGTACGTGTGTTCCATTCCACAAGTGTACCTGCATAGTCCTTTCTTCTTCCCTACCTCCCGCTCTCCCCCACCCCCTTTATGCTCTCCCTGAGCACAGCCCCCTGATGCTCACCTAGCAGCTCACTATCCTGCCCCACTACATTACTGAATGCTCTCACAGGTACCACTACCATTGCCCCTCCACCCCTTCTCTTCTATACCTCCTCTTTCTCACTCAATGCCTCTTCTGTAACCTGCTACCCATTGCCAATGACATTGCTGCTCACCTCGCACACGGTCACAGTTGGGTGTCAGTACATGGATACGGCAGCTGCCATGGGTGTGTGTGTGTGTGTGTGTGTGTGTGTGTGTGTGTGTGTGTGTGTTTCCATTTTGTGTTACAGAGTTTTATACTTTTTAATTGGCAAATATATTTCTGACTTTGAGGTGTTTCTCTAAAGCTGCATACAGAGACACGTAATTGAAAACAAGTTTGTAGAGATATGTTAATACACAACAAAAATTATGTATTTGCAATGGATTTTTGTTTCCATGTGCAGCTAAATGTTTACACGTTTTCTCTAAATACAGGACCCTGCACAGAATGTTAGTAGCAGCAACTGCATGACATTAATGGAACCATGGGGAGAGGGAGGCAAGGATCTTCATGTATCATGTACGATGCCATCCCTTGAAATTGGAACCGTAGGGGGTGGCACAGTTCTGCCTGCCCAGGGTGCCTGCCTTTCCATGCTGGGTGTTAAAGGTAAGTTTACATTATTTCCTGTCCTCAATAACAACTGTAATGGTTTAGAAGAGGGATAAAGTGTTATTTAGAAAGAAACAATCAAAATTTGTTAGAAATAAAGTTTTGTACATTTTGTGTTATTCTGAGTTCATATAAGTAGTGTCAGATGCCTATTGTTTCATATGTATAAGTATGACTTTGATGCATGCATTCATAGTGACTACTTGAGACATATGTGTATAGTCACAACATATGATCCAGTTTAATTATCAAAGTTTGACTTCCACTTCTGTTTTATGATTTGTAATGGTGTTTGTATGTTTGTGTTGCACAGGTGCAAATGAGGAGTCTCCAGGAGAAAATGCTAAAATGTTGGCAAGGATAGTGTGTGGCACAGTATTAGCTGGAGAACTCTCTCTCATGTCCGCTCTGGCTGCAGGGCACCTGGTACGGTCCCACCTGAGGCATAACAGGTAACTGAGCTCAAATGGAAGTTTCTGGTTCCTGGACTTCTTAATAATTGTAAAAAAAAGTTGTAAACAAGTCATTGAAACATGAAATATTCATGAGGATACAAATCAGCTACACTCTGTAGGAAGAGATGGAGTTCATTTAGAAATAGAAGAAAATGTATCACGAACATTCAAAACCTAAAATTCTTATCTTAGGAAGTTCATAAATGAAGCTACAGCCAGTGATAGTCATATGTATGTAACAAGTTATAAAAAGAGAGATACACAGGATAAAGTAACTTTGTACTAAAATAATAAAACATTTAAATTTTTAAATGATGTTGCTACCAGGCAGACCAGCAACTAATGCTACGAGGTATGGGTAAAACTGCATGCTACTTGATATTCAGAAAGAAGCAAAATTTTAGCTTCGTGTGGTGAAATTAAAGTAATTATAAATGTAAGTTACAATTAAGAGATTATATTAAAAGTTATCTTCGTTTATCTACATCTACATCTACACGGATACACATAAGTGGCTGGCAGAGGGTTCATCAAATCACCTTCACAAAAATTCTCATTATTCCAATCTTGAACAGCACACTGATAAAACGAACACCAAAACCTTTCTGTACGAGTTCTGATTTCTGTTATTTTATTATGATGACCATTTCTTCCTGTGTAGGTTCCTGAGAAAATATTTTCGCTTTTGGAGGAGAAAGTTAGTGACTGCAATTTTGTGAGAAGATTCTGCCACAGTTTTGTTTCAGTGATGTCCACCCCAAATCCCATATCATGTCAGTGACACTCTCCCCCCTATTGTGCAATAATACATAACTTTTGAACTTTCTTGATCAGCTTCATCAATCCCACCTGGTAAGGATCACAGACCGAGAAGCAGTACTCTGAAAGAGGACAGACAAGCATAGTGTAGACAGTCTCTTTAGTAGATCTGTTACATTTTCTAAGTGTTCTGTCTGTAAAACACACTCTTTTGTTTGCCTTCCCCACAACATTTTTGTGTGTTCTTTCCAATTTAAGTTGTTTGTAATTGTATTTCCTAGGTATTTAGTTCAGTTTATGGCCTTTAGATTTGACTGATTTATCGTGTAAAGTTTAACGGATTCTTTATCGTGTAAAATTTAATGGATTCCTTTCAACACTCATATGGATGACCTCCGCTTTTCATTGATTAGGGTCAATTGCCAATTTTCACACCATACAGATATCGTTTCTAAATTGTTTTGCAATTTGTTTTTATCTTCTGATGACTTTACTAGGCGATTAACAACACCAGTGTCTGCAAACAACCTAAAATGGCTGCTCAGATTGTCTCCTAAATCATTTATATAGATAAGGAATAGCAGAGGGCCTATAACACTACCTTCTGTTTTACTTGATGACACTCTGTCAGTTACTATGAACTTGACTTCTGTGACAGGAAATCACGAATCCAGTCACAATACTGAGACGATAATGCAATTTTATTTTAAGCTGCTTGTGTTTACAGTGTCAAGCTTTCTGGAAATCTAAAAATATATGGAATCAATTTGAAATCCTGTGTCAATAGCATTTCTTAAATATTGGTGTGACTTGTGCAACTTTTCTAGTCTTGGGTACAGATCTTTCGTTGAGTGAGCAGTTGTATATGTTTCTTAAGTATGGAGCTATTGCATCAGCATACTCTGAAAGAAACCTAACTGGTATACAGTCTGGACCAGAAGACTTCCTTTTATTAAGCGATTTAAGTTGCTTCACTTCTCCGAGGATATCTATTTCTAAGTTACTCATGTTGGCAGCTGTTCTTGATTCATATTCTATAATATTTTCTTCATATTCTTTGGTGAAGGAATTTTGGAAGGCTGTGTTTAGTAATTGTGCTTTGGCAGCATTGTCGTTAATAGTTTTTCCATCGCTATTGCGCAGAGGAGGCATTGATTGTGTCTTGCCGCTAGCATACTTTACATACGACCAGAATCGCTTTGGATTTTCTAACAGTTTGTGAGACAAAGTTTTGCCGGGAGGTTTTGCTTTTGTTTAAATTTGGCACACTTTTTCATTGTTTCTGCAACAGTGTTCTGACCCTTCTTATGTACTATGGGGGATCAGCTCCACTGTTTGTTCATTTATTTGGTATAAATTTCTCAATTGTTGTCGATACTGTTTCTTTGAATTCATGACAATTCGGTCCGCACTTACATTCTTAACTTGGATGGAGTGAAGATTGTCTCTCAGGGGGGTGTCAAGTTAATTTTAATCTGCTTTTTTTGAATAGGTATATTTTTCATTTATTTTTGGAGGATTTGGGATTACAGCATTCAGTCTTGCTATGACAACTGTGTGGTCACTAATCCCTGATCCATTTTGATGCTCGTTGTTAGCTCAGGATTATATGCTGCTAAGAGGTCAAGTGTGTTTTCACAACTACTTTCTGTTCTCCGGTAAGAAGGAATAGTATTGTATATTGTAGCACATAAATGAAGTCTTTGATATAAAGCATATAAGTAGGAGAGGAACTGCAAACAGAAATACAGATAGCACAGGAACAACAAACATAAATTTGTGAGAAATTGCCTATCTGTGTGTGTTATAAAATTCATGTAGAGAATAAAGGGTTTTTAAACTAAAATCTCGTTTGATTTACTTTTGAATAACTTGTTACCTCATAGAGACTTAATATCACTTGAAAGTGAGTTAAAGATTTTGGTGTTGCTGTATTTTACTTCTTTTTCAACTAAAGACGGATTCTTCATGTCACAATGTAGCTGCATCTGGATGTTTGTTATAGTTGGAGTCACGAACTATGGCGGTCAAATTGAGGCTTGTTTTGCGCATCTAAGTTGTGCATTCTCCGATAACCAATGAGCATTTGGTAATGTTCTTGGCACTGTACTGTGAATGTCATAGCAAGTTGTGAGCAATAAACATTATCATAGTGAGTTATATAGTAAATTTTTATTCTATTTCTTGCGATTTCTCATGGCTGATGGTGGTTGCAATTGAAATATTCTACACAAGTAAGTGAGAGACATAATTTGAAGTATACATGCTATCTTCAAGTGCAGAGCAAATGTAAGTGCTTAACAAAACTGTTGCTTGGGACTGACAACAATGAATTTCTTGTCTGTGTCTTGAGGTGCGCAAAGTGTCATTATTCATGAATCAGACTGAAGTAGAGCACCTCCTATGAAATGGAGATAAGTGGCACAGTGATTAAGACACTCAATTCTGAGAAGGAACTGGGTGCAAATCTCTATCCATTAACCAGAATTTATGTTCCCCACAGTTTTCCTAAACCATTAAGGCAGAATGCTGGGAAGTCTCTTTTTAAAAAATTTCATTTGTCATTTCCTCTCCTATTGTTAAGTAGTCAAAATTTGCGTTATGTCTTAAATGAGGGAAATGCTAATGGGACATTAGGCTCCATTTTCCTTCCTTCATTCTTGCCAAGAAACTGCAACCAAATAGAGATCAGTTTTGTTTGAGGTATAATTTAATTCACAAGTAGTCATAGGAAGATTCATGATCAAATTGCTCGCCCAGTATTAATGATTATGCATGTCACCATATACATATTCAACAAATGCTGTGTAGCAAATGACTGGAACTGGGCAAAAACATTGTGTTCGCTTTAAACTCTGTACATTACATTTTCATCTACATCAATGTTCATTTATTGTATATTCGACAAGGTGTATTTGTCAAAGAAATTAACACGTTGAGTGAAGAAAATGAGATAGAAGAATAAAAAATATTTCACAAAGAAAAAAATCTGGGGAGGGGGGGGGGGGTTGCTTGTATGCCTATGATAGTTGATATACAATCAATAATAGTCATTTTAGAGTTTTGTTTGATCTTTTACTCAGTGGTCCTCTATGTGTACTTAATGAAACTAAAAATGATATTTATTGTTGCAGAGCTTCTGTTACTTCAAGACCGAGTGAAGAAAAGTCGTGAAACGTGTCTCAGATGAAGCTGCATGCAGTTGCATGTAGGTCACTGACAAAGAAGACTGCCACAGTGACTGTAATCAGTGACATTCCATGCATCAGGATGGCTGGCAAATATCCATGAGAACACGATTCTCTGTCATGGAAGAAAAAGTGGTTTGAAACTAGGCAGTGTATATTCTGAGAGAACAGCACCCAAAACCACTGCCAGTCACTGAAGTTTACCAAATAAATAAAACATAAATGTTTTAAGATGTCTTGTCTTACTGACTGAATGGAGTACTAGCTCATTGAACAGCATCACGCAGTTCAAATTAACTAAGTGATCATGCTCAATAATTTAGAGTAACTGTTCAATTAAATCAAAATGTGATGAGTTAGATGCATTTGAATAAGAATTCTGAGCTTCAAACTTGTTTATACAATCACATTTGTATGTAATCAGACTGACTATAATTATTTGGATATATTTATAGATGTAAAATAATCGTAATAATTTATTAACTGAAATGAGTCTGCAGAAAAGCTGGCTTTATGGGACAGTACAGTACTTAAAACTGCTTTTGAAACTGAGTTTTTGTAGCTACAAAGGAGAAGAGCCTTTACAAGAAATCTGTGTACAACCTTAAGAAACATTACATCTTATTTGCAGTCCTCGTGTCGTTTTAAATCTTACTCTGTCTTAACAGTGAATGTGCTTGAGCATTTAATGTACTCATACCTTTTGAGTTAAATAGAGCCTCAAATGTAATTGAGAAACACTATATTATATGTAAATACATGTACAAATGCCTACCTGTCATCAGAATAGATTCTTGATTAAAATATTTTCGTGACTTGTTTATTATTGACACATACATATCTTGGTGGTTTCTTGACCGACACAGACTGAATGTTCATTTATTGTGACATTTTAGGCATTTTTTAAATTTCACTGTAATGTTGTGCTTGTCAGATTTAGGTTACAACTGATGTGTGATTGTCTTTGCAGTATTCCTTAATGTTAGTCACTTGTAACCAGTATTTGTACAAAAGCAGCTGCAATGAAAAGATCTGTAATCATGTAATTGCAGTTTATCTACCACAAACTTAATTTATAGTGCTCAATGAGTGTGGAAAATCAATTTGTGCCAGTGAATGAAACTGTAAAAATATTAGCTGTTTATAGCCATGTCACTGTTGGAAAACATAACAGTATTTTCTATATTTTTTAATTAAGTAATGTATAATGTTAGTCACAGCCATAAGTTATACACTTGTTTCATTTATTGCAAAAAATCCTTTAGAGTGTTTATATTAATCATGTGAAGGCAACAGCAACATTGCAATAATTTCTTACATCATGACATTTTTCCAGCAGAAAGAGAGCAGAACATTATTTTTTACACCCTAAGCAGAAAAAGGTCCCGTAACTTATTATGAATAAATAAAAAGAACTTTGTAAGATACATTGTTGTTGTTTTTGTCTTTATATCCTAGAATCTTTCCCACACATCTCTCTCTTGATGGTATCTTGATCTACAGCCAGTATTATATTGTTAAGAGATTTATTTCAACAATTAATTACAGCTGAAATGTTAAATCACGAGCTATATAGTATATTTCATTCACCTTCACAATAAACTCTTTTTCCCATGTAATTTAATTGTGCATAAATTGGGGGGGGGGGGGAGGGGGAGGGGGGAGATGCTGATAATAATGTGAAATAATCAAACATACCAGCAGTCACAATGCAGAAAGTTACTGTACAGCATAAGAACAATTATACAGCAGTACCTCATCTGTACTCTTCAATATGTACAATTAGAAAGCACTGGTTGCAGCAAGAACAAAGTTAGAACCAACTATTGGAGTCAAGCAGAAACTGTTGCAGTGTTTTATTTACAGTTGATATGGCTGTCGCAACTGAAAACAGGCTACAGTCCATGCTCGATGCCATGTGAAACACTCCTTGTGCCCATTAAAATACAAAAATGACCAAATAAAAAAGGAAGATTCCTGTAGTGAGTGAATACAATGTGACACCAACTGTGTCACTAAGTGAGCAAAATCTGGAAAATCTGCAACATTTTGTGTGATTAGGGAGCTGAATAGAATATTTTTTTCTTTTTATTCCAGTCTATAATCACAAAAAATTTTGTCCTCAGACTGTTGATTTTGGTCAGTTTAAAACCTATCCTGGTATAATAAAGCTAAGAGCGGATTGTCAAGAGAGACAAAACATCAGCTAGGCATCATCAAACACAATTAAAAATATTGCATAAACTAGGCCACAGTGCCGGTGAATGATGTTTCAGGGGTGAACAGTTCACATGATGCCTGCCGGCAGTTTGGCCTAGTTGGCACCATTATTTTATAAATTGTAGTCTTCTTTTGAAAACCAGTTTATTTGTCAAGACTGATATGTTAACACATTTATTGGATTACTAATTTTGGCAATATGTATTGCCATCCTCATAGCTATCGAAAGACAATATGTTGAGGTTACAGGCTTATAGTAAAAACACAAAAAATGTAGTTGGGCACAGCTCAATGACAAAAATAAATGCACAAACTGGGCAGTGGTAGTTATATCATACAATGCTTAGAACCACTCTGTCACACAGGGACTATACAATATGCAGTAAAATAACAATTCTGATAAAATTCTGCTCATATGGACGGATACAATACAAAGTCAACATATGATAATGATTACCTCTAATAAGTAAAAGCTTTTAAATAAAAGCATACCATAAAAAGCTGAACAATGGAAACTCCACGTAGGAATATCAACAGTGTAGGAAAAGACAGATTGCTTCTTACAGAAAAGAAGACATGTCAATTTACAGACAGGCACAATTAAAAGACACTTACATAAAGCTTTCAACCACAGCCCTCATCAATAAAAGAGAGACACACCATTCACACACACAAGCAAGCACACCTCATGCACACATGACTGCCAACTCCAGCAGCTCTGGCCCGAGTTGCTAGACATCAAGCAGGAACTCAAATTTTAGATAAGTTGAACTGAGGTTTTTCGTAGAAAGCCATTGCTACTGACTAAAGTGATGGATGAGCACAGCAGCTGACTGTCAGTGGGGAAAGTCACTCAGCTAATGAAAAAGATACAGATGAGTTTTCAAACAAGATACGGAGGGAATAGAGGAAGAAGATTTAAATGCTGGTGCCTTTTACAATGCTACTGAAGCCAGACATTTGTAACGCAAATGATGAAATAAGCTGCTGCCCATGGTGATAGGAAAATTCCAACATTCACGTTGTTTATGACTCAGTGACATAAATCACTACCAATGCAGTATTGCACTCCGAAGAAGGTGTTGATGGATAGAGAAATATTCTCTTGGTGGTTCCATGAAAAGTTTGTACCAGCACTGAGAATAGCTGAAGAAGCAAAAGCTTCCACCGAAAGCTATCCTTATTATTGAAAATGCTCCCAGTCATCGTTCCAATGTGATTCTAAAGTGTGATGATATACAAACACTTTTTCTTGCATCCAATGTGACAGGAATTTTGGAACAAATTAAACATCGTTATCGACATGTAGAACTAAAACTAAAACTAAACTACTCCCGAACAGGCCATGAAGGCCCAACGGTACCGACCGGCCACCGTGTCATCCTCAGCCCACAGGCATCACTGGATGCAGATATGGAGGAGCATGTGGTCAGCACACCGCTCTCCCGGCCGTATGTCAGTTTCCGAGGCCGGAGCCGCTACTTCTCAATCGTATAGCTCCTCAGTTTGCCTCACAAGGGCTGAGCGCACCCCGCTTGCCAACAGCGCTCGGCAGACCAGATGGTCACCCATGCAAGTGCAAGCCCAGCCCGACAACTCTTAACTTCGGTGATCTGACGGGAACCGGTGTTACCACTGCGGCAAGGCCATTGGCATCGACATATAAAGTGTGATTCAAAGAAACAAGAAATTTTGAAACTTGTGTTGGCAGCTGTGGGTGATAGGTAGCACTGAACAATGTACGCCAGCCAGTCGACACCACCTTGTCATTTAATTATCATG
This sequence comes from Schistocerca serialis cubense, assembly GCF_023864345.2. NCBI lineage: Eukaryota > Metazoa > Arthropoda > Insecta > Orthoptera > Acrididae > Schistocerca > Schistocerca serialis. Next base: position 484,075,914 of record NC_064643.1, read on the forward strand.
GGTGATTGGAGTGGTGCAAGCATTTGTGATCAAAGGATTCTTCAAGAAGAGTGACAGTGTTGAGGGGGTCTCTACATACTCTGCTGTCATTTTAATTTAGGACACCACAATTGTGTTCCATCAGTAGATGCTATTAAAACATGGATATGTAATTTTGAGGAAACTGGTTCAGCAATGAAAAAGAACCTCCAGGCCATGTGCGCACCATTCACACTTCAGAAAATATCCAAGCTATTCTAGATGCTGTCATTAGAAGTTATGTCAGTCAATCTGTCATCACTCAGCATCTTTATAGTTACACAGTTCAAGTGTTCAAAGAAATTTAGTACAGGACTTCCAATGCCATCCATAAAAACCTGTGGATTGTCCAGGAACTTAAACCTAATGATCATGTTATTCAACAACAGTTCTGTGAATTAATGCTTCAAAAGATAAATGAAGATGAAAGGTCTGTTAATAAACTATGGATGTCAGCTGAAGCCTATTCCCACCTCAGTGATTTGTTAGAAAACAAAATTGTAGATATTGGGCACAAGAAAATTCTAGGGAGTGTCAATTGCACAGCAACAAAGTTACTGTGTGGTGTGCTATGTCATCATAAGATGTGACAGGACCCTTTTTTTTGAGGACAAGAATGGCCATGTAATTACAGTCACATTGAATTGTTACATTACCATGCTTGAAACTGTTATGCAACAACTACAGAGATTTCTACGCGTTACTGACAGCCTGATTTCAACAAAATGGATCAAAGTCACAGGCAGCACGAATATCAATGGCTGCTCTGTGCCAGTTGTTTGGGAAACCTGCATTTTTGAGAAATGGTGACCTCGCAATGGCCTACCAGAACACCTGATCTATCAGCTTGTGATTTATTTTTGTGGGGTCAAATGAAAAGCAAAGTGCTCCTTGCTCAACTTGCAACAACAAAAGAATTGAAAGCCAAGATCTGAGAAGCAATTCCCAAAATTCCGGTTGAGGTGTTATGTCTAACCTTGATCAATGTAACAAAGAGACTGCAGGAATGTTTGAGTAGAAAAGAAGCTCACCTGTAGCATGTCATCTTCAAAATATAAATCATTCTGTATGTATTCTAAAATAGCATTATATTTACTAGTAAATGATATTAATAAATATTTTTAAAAAATTTCTTTTCATGAAATTATTTAGTTTTCAGAATTGGCTTTTTAGAGTCTTTGAATCACCCTGTGCTTCTTGTCTCCTTGCTGGACAAATGTGAAGATGACTCTGTCGAGACTGCGCTGAAGGTGTGGAAAGCAGTCAAATTATGTGGTGTTTTACAAGCAGCCTAAGTGTGTGATAAAGTGATGAGCACTACCATAACAAAGAGCTGGAGAAAAGTGTGGCCATCCATTGATGCAGAGTTGGATCCAGTACTGAATGACAGTGATGAGCCACTCACTTCAGACTCATCAACTGCTGATACTTTGTTCGCTGACATGTTCCACAAGCATCAGGAGGAAGATGATGAAGATGCGAGTAAAATAACAATGAGGAGAACTGTGAGACGATCCAAGCCTTAACAAATGAAGAAATAATCAACAGCATGCAGGAAAATATTGATGAAAATGGTGATGAAGAGGACATAGAAGGAGAGAGCAAGAAAATGTCTCAAAGTCCTGGTGCTGAACCTAGAGATGTATTTCTTTGGTGAATTATGCAACAAGATACTTGCAGAAACCAATGTAATGCTTGTAAAGCAGTTGCATGATAAAGCATGCTGCCAACACATATTGTCACTGCGACAATTAAAAATTTTGACATATTTCATAGTGAGTAATACTACTGTATAATTATTTACATACTAGACAACAAAGTTTTCTCTGAAAATAATGTATCTTTGGATATAATAAAATATAGCCCCATATTTGTAAAACTATAACTATGAATTTAATAAAATATGACCCCAATGTTTTTAAAATAAATTTCACATTCTTTCAATAATTCAACATTTCCACTAATACAGCACCCATGTGTGCAAGGTATGTTAGGATTAGCAACACTCTAGTGTATATGCAATGACATTAAATTTTTATCAGCTGAGGCAAACAAAGCAAAAGCTCACTGAAAATTGTGCTTGAGAAAGTTGCAGGAACCAGTAGCTATTCTAATCACTAAATGAGGATAATAAAGGAGGAAGAAAACATAGTTACACATACTTCTCAAAGTTTCACTGCTTCAGAAAGACACAGAAGAAAGAGAAGAAAATTTTATTTTAAAGTGATGTTGACAAACAGTTTATCAGGGTGCTGACATCATCTCCTTGTGTCACATGTTCTTTATTTTATACTTTTAGTATTGCAGTAAGTGAAAGTGTGAGGAGAGAGATCAGCTTGGATTGAACAGAAGAACGGCTTGAGGCAGGGAAGTGCACTTTCACCATTACTCTTCATTGTAGTGATGGATGATAGAATGAGTACAGTAGCACAAGTAATTGGTGAAAGGAAGATGAAAGCTATGGTGTTTGCAGATGATCTGGAGATTTGGGGGAATAATGAGGAGGAAGTACAAGAGCAGTTGGACATATGGGAACAAACAGTACAAGAACATGGAGTGAAATTTAGTTAGTATAAGTAAGAGTGAGATGATTATTACAACAAGAAAGAAGGAGAGACAAACAACTGGAATAACAATTGGTGGGGAACAATTGAGGAGAGTGGAGAGTTTCAGGTACCTGGGATGCCTGATACAGGAAGATGGAAAAATTGACAGAGAAATAAATGAGTGGAGGAGAAAAGCAGAAGCATTTTGGAAGAGTGTCAGAAGCCTGATATGGAGCAAGGATGTACCCCAAACCAGTAAAAAGTCTATATACCAGTCATACTATGTCCCAATTCTGACATGTGCATGAGATACCAGGGTTATGAAAGGAAGAGAGAAAAGCAAAGTACAAGATAGCAAGATGAAATTCCTGAGAAACAGTATTGGAGTGACAAAGATATACAGGTTAAGAAATGAGAGGATTAGAGAGTTAATGAAGATGAAACCATTACAGCAGGATACAGAGAAATCAAGGCTGTGGTGGTTGTTGTTGTTGTGGTCTTCAGTCCTGAGACTGGTTTGATGCAGCTCTCCATGCTACTCTATCCTGTGCAAGCTTTTTCATCTCCCAGTACCTACTGCAACCTACATCCTTCTGAATCTGTTTAGTGTATTCATCTCTTGGTCTTCCTCTACGATTTTTACCCTCCACGCTGCCCTCCAATACTAAATTGGTGATCCCTTGATGCCTCAGAACATGTCCTACCAACCGATCCCTTCTTCTGGTCAAGTTGTGCCACAAACTTCTCTTCTCCCCAATCCTATTCAATACTTCCTCATTAGTTATGTGATCTACCCATCTAATCTTCAGCATTCTTCTGTAGCACCACATTTCGAAAGCTTCTATTCTCTTCTTGTCCAAACTATTTATCGTCCATGTTTCACTTCCATACATGGCTACACTCCATACGAATACTTTCAGAAATGACTTCCTGACACTTAAATCAATACTGGATGTTAACAAATTTCTCTTCTTCAGAAACGCTTTCCTTGCCATTGCCAGCCTACATTTTATATCCTCTCTACTTCGACCATCATCAGTTATTTTGCTCCCCAAATAGCAAAACTCCTTTACTACTTTAAGTGCCTCATTTCCTAATCTAATTCCCTCAGCATCACCTGACTTAATTAGACTACATTCCATTATCCTTGTTTTGCTTTTGTTGATGTTCATCTTATATCCTCCTTTCAAGACACTATCCATTCCATTCAACTGCTCTTCCAAGTCCTTTGCTGTCTCTGACAGAATTACAATGTCATCGGCGAACCTCAAAGTTTTTATTTCTTCTCCATGAATTTTAATACCTACTCCGAATTTTTCTTTTGTTTCCTTTACTGCTTGCTCAATATACAGATTGAACAACATCGGGGAGAGGCTACAAACCTGTCTTACTCCCTTCCCAACCACTGCTTCCCTTTCATGTCCCTCGACTCTTATAACTGCCATCTGGTTTCTGTACAAATTGTAAATAGCCTTTCGCTCCCTGTATTTTACCCCTGCCACCTTTAGAATTTGAAAGAGAGTATTCCAGTCAACATTGTCAAAAGCTTTCTCTAAGTCTACAAATGCTAGAAACGTAGGTTTGCCTTTCCTTAATCGTTCTTCTAAGATAAGTCGTAAGGTCAGTATTGCCTCACGTGTTCCAGTGTTTCTACGGAATCCAAACTGATCTTCCCCGAGGTTGGCTTCTACTAGTTTTTCCATTCGTCTGTAAAGAATTCGTGTTAGTATTTTGCAGCTGTGACTTATTAAGCTGATAGTTCGGTAATTTTCACATCTGTCAACACCTGCTTTCTTTGGGATTGGAATTATTATATTCTTCTTGAAGTCTGAGGGTATTTCGCCTGTTTCATACATCTTGCTCACCAGATGGTAGAGTTTTGTCAGGACTGGCTCTCCCACGGTCGTCAGTAGTTCCAATGGAACTAATGACACCACACACCAATGGCTGTGGTGGTATGGACACGTTAAGAAAATGGAGGAGAAGAGGATACCCAGGAGCATACACGAGATGAAACTGGAAGGAAAGAGACCAAGATGAAGACCGAGAGACAAATGGCTGAAAGGAGTAGATGAATGCATCCAGAAGAAAGGAGAAGACTGGACCAAGGTGAAGACGGAGAGATGGTGGCAAGACAGAAGACAATGGAGAGGCGTATGATCCATACAGACCCGGCCCGAGGCTGGAAACTGTCCAAGATGATGATGATGATGATTATGATAATGATGATGAGTATTGCAGTAAGATATGTTATCTGCTTCACTATGTTTTTTACCCATTTTTTTGTTTTATGAGATCTCCTTCTGGTAGCATATGGTAGATCTTGTTTTGCTTTGCTCAATCCTTTGTTTATCCTACTACTTCATTTTCATTGGTCTACTGAATGTTTATATTTGTAAAATATTGGTTGTACTGACATAACCTGTTATTATGTTGTTTTTGCAGACGTGCTAGCTGTAAGTTACAAGTTATGCAAGATATATTTTGTGCCTAAACTTATGCATTTTAACTGATTCTCCTCTACCTCATGATGGTTGTTCACAATGGTGCCAGCACCACTACTTTTGTTCTCTACAACACTGTTGCACAGCTACTGGATAAGTTATTTCGTGTGCCCTCTACCAAAAACATTTTCCTTTTGCTAAAGTCTTTCATACCTATGAAAATTTGATGTAACCTCTATGTTTGGTGATTCTCGTCACTTTTGCCTATCCTACATTTATAACCGACCCCGCTGCAAAACCTGCCCCATGCATCCCCCCACAACCACCTACTCCAGCCCCGCTACTGGTAAAACATACACAATTCAAGGCAGGGCCACGTGTGAAACTACACATGTCATTTATCAACTGACATGCCTGCACTGCACAGCCTTTTACATCGACATGACAACAACTAAACTGGCTGAGCGCATGAACGGACACAGACGAACTGTCCGCCTAGGAGATGCCCAATACCCAGTAGCGGAGCATGCCCTCCAGCATAATTCTAGGGACCTAGGAACCTGCTACACAGTATGTGCCATTTGGCTTCTCCCACCCAACACCAGTCCCTCTGAACTGCGGAGATGGGAACTTGCACTCCAACACATCCTTTCATCCCGCCATCCCCCTGGACTGAACCTACGTTAAACAACCTCAATCCCATTTACTCTTCAGTCTTCTCCTCTTTCCCTTTCCTCTTTAGCCATTCACGCATCTTTTCATCCTACATAGTTGTGTTTATCTTTATACTATATACCTCTTTACTTCTGTATGCATCCTCTTTGGTTTGAAGCTGGCACAGTACTTACAGTAGAATATCTTTGGCTTCCCTCTGACAACCATGCCTCCATCCTTGCTACCCTCCCTATTTTCCTTTCCCTGTTGCTTCATAACCTGGGTTGTGAGTAACTGAATCTCCTTTCCCTTCTTCCCTTTCTTTCCCCTCTCTCCTCCCTGATGAAGGAACATTTGTTCCGAAAGCTAGGAACGTAAATTTTCGGTTCTGTTTTATGTGTATCTATCGGCTGTACTGAGCTGAGGTAAGTACTGGCCAGCCCCTCTATCTCTTTGTTAGTATTTGTTTCACATCTCATCTGAGATTTTCCATTAATCATTTAGATCACCTATATGGTCCACATCCTTCATTGTTTTGTCCCTTTGTTAGCTATCACTTACGTCTGTCATCTTAACACTTTCTCTTCTTCAGTGTTTTATATTTACATAAATAAATATTTTCGTCACCAACTGTGCTAGTTTCATCTTCCTCCTATTATCTTGTTCCGTTTATAGTCCTGTTCTCTTTTTTATTTATTGATTTATTTATTCAACATTCCATAGTTTTAACGTTCGTTATCCGCTGTTTTCCAGCCAACAATCACTGCCAACAATCTCTTCCACACCTACCGGTATCATCCATTTCCGTCGATTTCTTGTTGCTGCCAATATTTTTGTGCCATTGGCTATCTTTCTCTGCCACAAGAAAATTTTTGGGGACATTTCTGCGCCACCCGCGATCTTTTTTGCGGCACGCGCGATCTTTTTTACGGCACGCGCGATCTCTTTTGCGGCACGCGCGATCTCTTTTGCGGCACGCGCGATCTTTTTTTCGCCACTCGCTATCTCTGTTTTTAAGCAACGTGTGTTCTTTTCCCCTGATCTGGACATACTTGCTTGGTCTGGTCAACTTTTTCCGTATTTTTCTTATTTAGTGGTCTTCCTTTGGTATTGAACGTTACCAAAGGAATTTCTTTCCTTCTCGTCCTTCCCTCTGCGTTTTATTCCTTCTTATGGTTACTATTTCAACTTTAGTTATTTAATTTCCCTACCCACCAGTTACCCACTATGTACCCTAATCCTATACCACATTATTTACATTCATTCCGGAAACATGCATTCACCGTAGCCAAACTGCAATCCCACATACTTTTCCTCCGGTCCTGCTTAACCTTTGGAATTACCCCTAAAGGGCTTACCTTAAAAGTTCCCATCTCCGGGTGCAATTCCTCCTTCCACCAGTCTCTCCTGGACTTCTAGAACCTTCAATCCTTAGCCCTTACCCAACTTGTCCTGAATCTCTACACTAAGTCATGTAACCACCACTCCCAACAGCTCCTATCTCTCTTCAAAGTCCTCCACCTCTCAAACCCTTGCTTGGAGAACACACTCAGGAACATCATCCTAGAAGCCAGCTGCAAACTTGAGTTCCATGCCACACACCACCTGAAAAAACTATCCACAGTGCTAGTGCAACACCTAAGAAGTGGGGTCCCTCTCCCTATCCCTCACAAACACCAACCACAACAGAACCTTCAACAAACCCCCCTCATAGCCAACAAACCTAGCCTAGCCACCCTACTCAATCTCCCCATCCCAGCACATACCCCACTCAGACCAAATCTCAACTATAACCACAGTCAAATGCCACATATCACCAGTCCCAATTCAGTGCTAAACCTCTCATCCAGATCCCTCTCTCCTCCAGAGACATCTGTTCTATCAAAAGGCTTAACCTTTAGCCCCACGCCTAAATTCAACCACACTGCCCTGGTTAAAGATCTCCTCTCATTCACCCGGAACCTCAACTGGAAATATCACTTCACTACCCAAACCCAGCCCCCAAATACTAGACCCAGTGTTGAACCCTGTCTAGAACAGTTCCGACTGCCTTCTCAAAGGGATCCTCCTCCCCTCCCCCAAAACCATCCCTTGCAGACATTTCAGGAATTCCTCACATCCAGTGTTGCCTCCCAGTCCTTCTTGAAGAACATCCCAACAACCCCCAACATCACCCCAGCTGAATCCCGTGCAATTAAGGAGCTGAAAATAGACCGCTCTATTGTCATCCTCCCGGCGGATAAAGGCTCCACAACTGTCGTACTTGACCGTGTGGAGTATGTGGCAGAAGGACTGCGTCAACTCTCTGACACCTCAACCTACAAAGCTGTTACCCAGGATCTCATTCCCTCCATCCAGACTGAGCTGCAAAAAATCCTAAAAATCCAAGGTCCCTCACAAGGCCTCACAATGACTTCCATAGACTTACTCGCTCCATCTGAGCCACGTACCCCTACCTTCTACCTATTACCCAAAATCCACAAAGAGATCCATCCTGGCCGTCCCATTGTAGCAGGCTTCAAAGCCCCAACCGAACGTATCTCAGCTCTGGTAGACCAGCACCTCCAACCTATCACCCGCAGACTCCCATCCTACATCAAAGACACAAACCACTTCCTAGAACGCCTCAAATCCATTCCCACTCCTCTCCCACCTGAAACCTTTCTTGTCACCATAGATGCTACATCCCTTTACACAAACATCCCACATACCCATGGTCTCTCTGCCCTTGAGCACTACCTCTCCCAACGCCCACCCGAAGATCTTCCAAAAACCTTGTTCCTTATCACACTTACCAACTTCGTCCTCACCCATAATTACTTCACTTTTGAAGGCCAGACCTACAAACAAATCAGGGGAACGGCCATGGGAACCAGGATGGCTCTGTCCTATGCCAACCTCTTTATGGGCCACATGGAGGAGGCTTTCCTGAAGACCCAACAGCTGCTTCCCCTGGCCTGGTATAGGTTTATAGATGACATCTTTGTGGTCTGGACTCATGGTGAAGAAACACTTCTTAATTTCCTGCATAACCTCAACTCCTTTTCGAATCTGAATTTCGCCTGGTCCTTCTCCAAAACCCAAGCCACCTTCCTGGATGTTGACCTTCATCTTGTTGAAGCTCACATCCACACCTCTGTCCATATCAAACCCACAAACAAACAACAGTACCTTCACTTTGATAGCTACCATCCTTTCCACATCAAACGCTCCCTTCCCTACAGCCTAGATATTCGTGGCAAACGTATCTGCTCCAGTGACGAATCCCTCAACAATTACACCAATAACCTGACCAATGCTTTCCTCTCCCACAACTATCCCGCAGACCTTGTCCACAAACAGATTTCCTGAGCAATACATTCCTCCCCATCCAACAACAATGTTCCTACCCCCAGACCACACAGAAGCATCCCCCTTGTCACCCAATATTGTCCTGGCCTTGAAAACATCAACAAATTACTCCACCAGGGATATGATTTTCTCAAGTCAACCCCTGAAATGAGATCATCCCTTGACAAAATTCTCCCCAAACCACCCAGAGTTGCCTTTCGTTGCCCCCCCTAACCTCTGTAACATCCTTGTTAAACCCTACAATATTCCCAGACTACCTTCTCCACCTAGCGGTTCCCACCCCTGTAACCGACCCCGCTGCAAAACCTGCCCCATGCATCCCCCCACAACCACCTACTCCAGCCCCGCTACTGGTAAAACATACACAATTCAAGGCAGGGCCACGTGTGAAACTACACATGTCATTTATCAACTGACATGCCTGCACTGCACAGCCTTTTACATCGGCATGACAACAACTAAACTGGCTGAGCACATGAACGGACACAGACGAACTGTCTGCCTAGGAGATGCCCAATACCCAGTAGCGGAGCATGCCCTCCAGCATAATTCTAGGGACCTAGGAACCTGCTACACCGTATGTGCCATTTGGCTTCTCCCACCCAACACCAGTCCCTCTGAACTGCGGAGATGGGAACTTGCACTCCAACACATCCTTTCATCCCGCCATCCCCCTGGACTGAACCTACGTTAAACAACCTCAATCCCATTTACTCTTCAGTCTTCTCCTCTTTCCCTTTCCTCTTTAGCCATTCACACATCTTTTCATCCTACATAGTTGTGTTTATCTTTATACTATATACCTCTTTACTTCTGTATGCATCCTCTTTGGTTTGAAGCTGGCACAGTACTTACAGTAGAATATCTTTGGCTTCCCTCTGACAACCATGTCTCCATCCTTGCTACCCTCCCTATTTTCCTTTCCCTGTTGCTTCATAACCTGGGTTGTGAGTAACTGAATCTCCTTTCCCTTCTTCCCTTTCTTTCCCCTCTCTCCTCCCCGATGAAGGAACATTTGTTCCGAAAGCTAGGAACGTAAATTTTCGGTTCTGTTTTATGTGTATCTATCGGCTGTACTGAGCTGAGGTAAGTACTGGCCAGCCCCTCTATCTCTTTGTTAAAATAGTTTCCATATACCATATGTTAAATCATTGACAGCTCAGGTCTATTAGAAAGAGTAAAGTAAAGTTGTATGGCATGAATGGCTTGGGGACCCCAAATGATAGGTTCAGCTGCCTATTTGGAAAGGTTTTCCCCATCCTTCAAGCTCACAGACACCTTTCTATCATGAAGTATGAGAGCTGTGCCTGTAAGCGTATGTGTTAAGTGTAGGTGGTGATGAGAGAAGGGAGAGGCTGAAACCCAGTGCTGGCACATAGCGTACTCCTCTTGAAGATCACCAATGGTCCTGCTGAGCATAACATTCCGATCCTATGGATGAATCATTATCAACAGTGACACATGCCCTCAGTTTTTGAGATACTGCAGAGAGTTTTTGAATTTAACTCAGGACATTGGCACAAAGACTGGCAAACAGGAACTTTATGCCACTGTTCCTTGTGTTTCCTTTCCACAAAGACACAGGGAAAATTGTCAATGGCCTGTGGCATTTTCAGACCATCACCAGTCCAAGTACTGGCCACACCCGGCGGTGCTCAACTTCAGCGAATCACAAGAAAAATAAGTGCAGAATGAAAGTGGCTTCGTGTAATGGTGTAGTTATTAATGAAAAGAACAGATAAAGAGCTGTACCAGTTGAGGTGTAGCAAGTTGGAAACACCTCCATCTATTACAGTTTCTACTCCCATGAATAACGGAAATTTTCTTGCTTTTTCATTTTATGTCTCATGCAGCTGCACACTTTAACATGTAGTATGTGCAGGAATATGTCAAATTGTTGTTTATGTAATATTTCATTTTATTTATTGTTCAATATTTTGTATTCATCTCCTTGATTTTAATCATGCAGGTAGTTTCCCTAAAAACTCTGTCAATTAAAAGAAGTGGCTAATTGAAATTCTGATTGTAGTAAGTAATGGAAAAAAGCTTTGAGCTAATAGACAGTATATGAAATACTGTTGCCATTCATTTGAAATTAGATACTTTGTTCCTTCTGAAAACATACTTTAAATTATGTGAAACTAATTAACTTACGAAAAACTGACATTAAGAGTTGGGACACTCATAATTTTGACTGCCTTCTTTTCCCTCAACGCTTTGAAGATACTGAACTATGACATTACTTTGGTTACTGTAATTTTTTTTTTTTTGAGTTGGGTACTGCCCCTCACTAATAAATTAAGTCATTAATTAAGATAGATTCTGAATAATTTATCATCATGAAAGATTAATTTCAAGATGGATACCCTACTCATATGTAGGGGATTTCAGACAATGGAAGCATAATAAAGTACCACATTCTTTTATGGTGAACTAACCTTCAGCATTTTTTATGAATCAGACAACAGTAAAATCTCATAGTCCATATAAAATGACAAAATTTAACCTAGCCAATTTGCAAAACATTATGCAGTTTCAGAAATCACATCATATTCTTATACCTGTATTTAAATAGCCAACCCTCCTCCAAAAATCTCCAGTACCAGATGCACTATCAAACAAGCAACATCTATGTTACTTGTGCCCCAAGATCATAGTTTAACAGCCATGCAAGTACAGAGTCTGCAACTGTGTAATATGTTGGCATTATAAAATCTCATGCACAATAGTAAACACATAGAAAAACAGAAGAAACGACGACAATCAGAAACACAAGCAGGGCCGGATTCTATTATATAGAGACAGCCATGGACATGAAATAGCGCAAAATATCGCAAACACGCAAGACAACTTTGCAGCTGTAGGCCACATCCAGCCTGGAGCCCCTCTTTCTGCTGTGGTGAAGCCGTGCATGCAGGAGTGTGACTCCTTCTCATCCAATGACTGTGTCGTTATTATGGGAGGTTCATTTGATGTAGCAAGAAATCAAGCAAATGATGCAATTAGACATATGAAAATGGTACTGGGTAAGTTAAATGACACTAAAACAGTTGTTGTCAACATTCCACAGAGGCATGATCTTATGAAACAGTCTATTGTGAACCGGGAAGTTCATAAAATAAATGACAGGATTAAAGATCCATGTAGTAAATTTCAGAATGTGTCTCTAGTAGATGTCAGCTATCTAGAAAGGGAGCTGCACACATCTCATGGTCTGCACATGAAGAAAAGAGGCAAAAAGATCATTAGTAGCAAAATTATTGAGGAAGTCAGGCGACATTGTTCACAAAGTGATGAAAAGATGTCCATTGCCATGGGGTGGTACAACCCACCTCAACAAAATCTGCCACAACACCAGCCACCGCTGGCAAGCCAGGGAAACTTGTGAAGCCTGCCGGCCTCATTGCTGGTCCAAAATTATCCTCTAAAGTCCAGCAGGTAAAACTCAGCCTTAAAATCATACACCAGAATCTTGGTAGTCTTAGAAATAAGCATAATTATCTAGATGTAATTTCACAGATTGACAAACCCGATATATTAGTTGTAACTGAACATTGGTACAATGAAGCTCTGATTAACATTAGTCAACCACTGTGTATGAAATTCTGCACAGCCTTCAGTAGAAAAGACAAGACTGGGGGAGGTGTAGCAATTTTCACTGTAAATGAGAGTAATTTTAATGTTATTGATGTGAGTGCTTTCTGCTTGGAAGGAGTGTCAGAATTTGCTGCAATAAACCTGAAATGGGGTAGAGATAACATAACAGTTATCGGTGTTTACAGGCCACCTGCAGCAAATACAGATACCTTTTTTGTAAATCTTTCTGACTTGCTTGTATATATAGACACAACATTTTCTGGGCCAAATGGTCATGTAAATATTATAGTTACAGGGGATATAAATATAGATTTATTAACAAATGATGTCAGCACTAAAAAGTTACATCGTCTGTGTGATGAATTTAACCTGACCCCACTCATTCGGGAACCCACTAGAGAAATTGGCAATAGTAAAACATGTCTTGACAACATAATAACAAACATGACCCACCTATCCCACAGTGCATCGGTTTTAAAACCAGCCTTCTCAGATCACCATGCTGTACAGCTTAAATTGGAACACCATGAGGCCCCCACTGTCACCACAAAGCAACAGTTTGTAACTAAAAGAGTAATGTATAATGACAACATAAATAGACTAAACTGCATGCTAGCACAAATAAAATGGTTTGAAAATAATAGCTTTTCATATGATAACTTTGCTGCTGACTTCTATTACTGCTTTGATACCACATGCCCAGTTGTAATCACAAAAATGAAACAAACAAAAAATATAAACAAAAATATTTGGGTAAATAGTAATGTCACTGAAGCAAGGGAAAAATTAAAACTACTCCACAGTGCAATGCTGAATAATAGAGAGATTCCTAAGCTAAAGGAAGCCTTCAAAATATATCAATCACACTACAAGGACTTACTCACACAGACCAGGAGCAATATGTTGCAAATAAGCTTAAAAACTCACACAACATAACTACTGGCATCTGGGCAGTCATAAACAGTTTTAGAACCGGCAATGACAAATCCTGTGTGGACTTTACTATTAACCACAGTGGCATGCTCATAAAAGACCAACTGGAAATTGCAAATATTTTTAATGAATATTTTTCTTCCATAGGGGAAGCCATAAATGACAAACATAAAAACATGCGCTACAGTTTTAAGGGTAATACGAGGGCCGTTCAGAAAGTAACCTCCGGTTGATTTAAAAAAATACACCAAGTTAAATAAAAATATTTTAATACATACATCTTACAACTACATCTTTGCACTATTTTTCTACATAGTCTCCATAGCGATTGAGGCACTTATCGTATCTCTTCACAAGCTTTGAAATTCCTTCTGCATAAAAATCACCTGCTTGTGCCTGGAGCCAGCCTGTGACCGCATCTTTGAGCTCTTCGTCGTCATCAAACCGCTGTGACCCGAGCCATTTCTTCAAATGCTTGAAGAGGTGATAATCACTTGGCGCCAGGTCTGGGCTGTAAGGTGGATGGTTGATAACGTCCCACTTGAAGGACTCAAGAAGGGCCGTTGTTCTGCGAGCAGAGTGAGGACGGGTGTTATCGTGCAAAAAAACGATACCGGAAGTCAGCATACCACGGCGTTTGTTCTGTATAGCCCGTCGTAACTTTTTTATTGTTTCACAGTACACGTCTTGATTAATGGTCGTACCACGTTCCATGAATTCAACCAACAACACCCCTTTGGCATCCCAAAACACCGTTGCCATCAGTTTTCTGGCAGAAAAATTTTGCGAGGCTTTTCTTGGTTTGTTAGGCGAATTTGAATGTGCCCACATCTTTGATTGTTCTTTTGTCTCAGGGTTCACGTACTTAATCCAGGTTTCGTCACCGGTCACGATTCTGTTTAACAATGGTTCTCCTTCGTCCTCATAACGTGACAGAAAGTCTAATGCAGAGGCCATTCTTTGAGTTTTGTGGTGGTCGGTAAGAATTTTGGGCACCCATCGTGCACAGAACTTACGGTAACCCAATCTTGCTGTCACTATCTCGTACAAGAGAGTCTTAGAAATCTGTGGAAAACCAGTAGACAACTCCGACATTGAGAAACGTCGATTTTCACGAACTTTTGCATCAACTGTCTGAACGAGTTCGTCAGTCACCAATGATGGTCTACCACTCCTCTCTTCATCATGAACGTTTTCTCGTCCACTTTTAAATAAACGTACCCATTCACGGACAACTCCTTCACTTATAACTCTTGGTCCGTACACGGCACAAAGCTCACGATGAATAGCTGCTGCAGAATATCCTTTGGCTGTAAAAAACCTTATGACAGCACGCACTTCACATTTGGCGGGGTTTTCTATTGCAGCACACATTTCAAACTGCCACAAAAACTAAACTAGCACAGGTACGACGTTCACTCGACCACGGCTTGATGCCGACTGACCTGTTGAGTGCGTGAACGCACAGATGGCGTCGCTACTCCCCCCACAACCCGCACTGTGACCAATCGGAGGTTACTTTCTGAACCGCCCTCGTACATGTGATCATAGTATATATCTAGCCCCCAAAAACTGTGCAGAAATAATGGGCATCATTAGCTCTCTAAAACCCTCTAATTCAGCTGGGCATGATGGCCTAAATACTAATGTTTTAAAAGCCTGTAGCCAAAATGTCTCTGTACCTCTGTCTGCAGCAGTCAACAATATAATAGAATCAGGCACCTTTCCAGGCAGACTAAAAATAGCACAGGTAACACCCATTTTTAAGAAAGGTGACAACAACAAAATAGAAAACTACAGACCAGTCTCAATCCTTCCTGTCTTTTCCAAAATAGTTGAGAAATTTAGATACAACAGGATTATAAACTTTCTTAACACACACAACCTGATGTTCGAAAATCAAAATGGATTCGTAAAAGGTAAATCAACTGCAGCTGCTTAACTAATTGAAGAGGTGTTAGGGGGTGTTGAAAGCAAGGAACATGTGACAGGTGTATACCTAGACCTGGAAAAAGCCTTTGATTGTGTGAACTTTGACATCCTATTAGACAAGCTATGGAACAAGGGCATTAGAGGCGCTGCTTATGACCTAATAAAGTATTATATGAGCAATAGAAAGCAGTTTGTTCTACTTAAAACGGAAAGTGGTGTCTACAAATCAGAGATCACTTGCATAAAATATGGCGTGCCCCAGGGCTCAGTGTTGGGCCCCCTTCTGTTCTTGATCTATGTAAATGATATTAAATACTGTACTATAAATTCCAAAATTGTTCTGTATGCCGATGACACGTCCATTGTATGTAAAAAGGAATCGTGTAATGAACTAGAGGCCAAGTGTAATAATGTGACAAAAGAAATTGTTCAGTTTTTTAATGAAAGCCACTTAAATGTAAGCACCAGTAAAACATGTTTGATGGAGTTTAACAAAAGTAGTTTGAATAATGAAATTAAATTATACATGGGCAACAAATCGGTAAAGAAAGAGTCTAGTGTAAAATTCCTTGGCGTAACAATCCAAAGCAACCTGAAATGGGACACACATATTGACTCCCTAGCAACTAAGTTGTCAAGAAATATATTTGCAATCAGTACTATTAACAAGTTCTGTAGAGACACTGTAGTCCTAAAGACTGCATACCATGCTCTTTTCTCCTCTCATTTGAACTACGGTATTGAAATTTGGGGGGAAACAACCAAAGCTAATCTAGATAAGCTACTCATTCTTCAAAAAAGGGGTGTGAGAATAATCTGTGGAGCAAAATATAGGGAATCTTGTCGCAACTTGTTTCCAAAAACAGAGGTGTTAACTGTTATAAACACATAATTCTAAAAGCCATATTGCTTGTGAAAAGACTGCACCCAAACACTTATTCAGATTTCCACCAGTACACTACTAGAAATAAAGAAAGATTTTACATTGGCAGCCACAGAACAGCACTTTACGAAAAGGGGCCTCAGTATGCAGGTATAAAATTAGCTAATGCACTGCCTAGAGCAGTCATGGCTCTTCCTACAGTTAAACTGAAACATCAGCTTAAGAAATTTTTAATAAAACACCATTTCTACACATTAGAAGAGTACCATACTTATATGAAGAAAAACAAATGCTTTGTGAAATTATGTGAATAGAAATAAGTAAACATCTTATTGTAATTTTGTTGTAAATTAATGACGTATTCAGAAGAATGTGTCTTGTGTATTGTACAAATAACTTTAATCATTACTGTTTCTTTGTACATGTGCAGTGTACCATTCGATGTTGAATAAAGCTATTATTATTATTATTATTATTATTATTATTATTATTAACTTTAAAATGTTCATGTTTTACAAACACTGCTTATCAGACAATGTAATTAATTTTTATGATTGTACTGCAAGTTATATCATGTGCACTGTGAATTCACATTTCTGCCACTGAAAATTTTCCCAGTATGAAATTCAACAAACATTCTGTTGCTTATTATGCCTAGATTACTTCTCTTCTGAAAATATTGATAACAGAAAAGCTGCATGCATCTTTGCCTGTGTAACTGTGGTCTGTAAAACTGAAGCTCGGCATCAACAACATTATAGTGCTAATGAAGTGGGAGAAGCAACTTAAAATTCATCTATTGTATGGTCTACGTCATTTGGTACTATCTTTTATGTAATCAATTTCCAGTATATTATTTCAGACATGAAGATATGAGACTTTGAGACACATGAAACTGCATGCATCACTAGGTAAGGGGGACATCACACAGTGCTCAAACACTGTTATTAACAACTTACCCAAAACTACCAGATCATCTCCATAGGTGTGGAGCTACTCTTCTACAATAATGCTATGTTACAAACATGGTAGCCATTTTGGAAGCCTAAGTCTTGGATTTAACTTATAATTTTCAGATGGAAAGGGGGTTATGTGATATAACACATACGAGGGTGGTGAAAAGTTCTCGGAATCACCACGAGAAGTCGGCGCTAGGGCAACAAATTGTTCACGTGATATTCATTGGAGTGTTGCCTGTAGACACATGCCACATCAGTGCTCTTAGAAGATAGCTGTGGCGGTAACATGGCTTTGTTGTTGTTCCCGTGTAGTGATCTGCAGAGATGGAAAAAAAAAAATCGAGATTCAAGCAGAAATTAAGTACTTCATAAAGAAAGGTATGAAAGCAAAGGACATTCATGCCGATATTCAGAATACACTGGGGGACTGTGCTCCTTCATATTCAACTGTTCACAAGTGGGCAAATGAATTTAAATTCGGTTGGGAGAACTTACATGATTATCCATGCAGTAGTCAGCCAAGATGTGTCACTACTCCAGAAATCATTCCAAAAGTGCACAAAATGGTCATGGAGGATCACCGATTGAAAATATGTGAAATTGCTCATGCTTGTCAGATGTCATCTGAAAGGGTATCTCACATTTTAATTGAAGAATTAGAAATGAAAAAATTATCTGCAAGATGTGTTCCTTGACTCTTGACGTGTGCACGCACACATGTGCCATTGCCATGGCAAAATTACACAAACTAGGGTATGAATTGTTGCTACACCCACCTTATTCACCTGATATGGCTCCGTCAGACTTCCATCCCTTCCCAAAACTAAAAATTTTTCTTGGTGGGCGAAGATCCACTTCAAATGAAGAATTGATACCCAGAGTTGACATCTATTTTGCATTCCTGGAGGAAACTCATTTTTGAGATGGGATCAAGGCACTGGAACATCATTGGACCAAGTGCATTAATCTACAAGGAGACTACACTGAAAAATAAAAAAAAGTTTCAGTGATGTAAGTACTTTTTTTCTATTCTGTTCTGAGAACTTTTCAAACCATCCTTGTAGATGGAGAATTACACAAAAAAAAATGGTACCTTTCGTTTGAGCACAGATTTATTCATTTTCTAGTTATGGGCTAAATGCATTGAGATCATCCTGAAATCAGGACAGATTAATGCCTAGGTTATTGCACAGGATTTC
Source organism: Schistocerca serialis cubense (assembly GCF_023864345.2). Classification (NCBI taxonomy): domain Eukaryota; kingdom Metazoa; phylum Arthropoda; class Insecta; order Orthoptera; family Acrididae; genus Schistocerca; species Schistocerca serialis. The sequence continues at coordinate 484,094,430 of NC_064643.1, forward strand.
AATCAGTGCTCTCAAACAGACTAACTACCCAGTACCCAAAGTGTGGTGGTGACACTTCTCACAAAATTCCCTGAAACTGGCTTTGTCGCACACAAACTGAAAGCTGGATGTTGAAAAGCTATGGACAGAGTGACATTGATTGCTGTTCTGGCATCATTCAGTAAGAGTCTAGAGTGCAGTACTCACTACATCTGGAAACTGTGATCAGCTATATATAAAAAATGAGAGCTCTGGCAACATGTTAATAGTACCTTTACAAAATGGAAATGTTGCAATAGCTGAAAGACAACAATCCAGGTTGTCAGACTGACTTTGACATGCAAGCTGGACATAGGCCATTGTTTCCCCTGTGGCATACTGTTTACGGATGAAGCTAATTTCAGTGAAAACAGAGACATAAATAAAAAGGACTGGATGAGTCGATTGAAGGTAGCTGGCACATTAAAAGCAATGGCTTGCTGTAGAATACGGGGTTCTTGTATTATGTGTGTACTATGGGTGGGACATGGTTCTAAGTGAGAGGGAAGAAGGGAGATTACTCACAAAAATACACAAAATTCCATAAATATGAGAGTAGTTTTGTACAAACTTGGTACACATATAGCTTACTAGATATAGCACCAACAGAAATGGGATGGATGCTGACAAGTAAAGTGAATCTAAATTTACTGATATTAGCATTGAACACAGGTTTTCTTAAGTCAGTTACACAATGACATTTAAGTTCAATTTTGATCAAATAAAACTCTGCAGTATCTTCTGGAAATTTTTAGAATGAATAGGAACTGTGCAAAACCATATTTCCGTGCTTTTATGTTGTGAGAAATTGTGAACTTCCTGATGCTGGATGATGGGCACATACTATCCCATGAAAGCCTAAAAACAAAATTTCAAAAACCAGAATTAAATGAAGAATCTCAGAATTTACCCCTTTCCTGTTTATAGCTCCCACAGAGACTGCAAAGACAAGATTATACTAATTACAGTATGCACTAGGGGCATTTTAACAGTCTTTCTTCCTGAGCTCCACACGAGAATCAAATGGGAAAAAGATCAAGTATGTAGTACACTGGAAAGTACATTCTGTCATCAAGCGTACTGCAGTTTCCAAAAAATCGATGTAGACAGGGTGATGGGGTAAACCTAAAAAACTGACTACTAATGATTAATTAATACACTCTGTGCAGTCCAGCTTATTAAAAAGTCTAAGTGCCAGCAATCCACTGTAACAACACACTGTAAAAAATTCAATAATATTTATAGTTGTGACTTTCATTTTTTAAAATTGTAGTTATACTGAGTGAGTTGACACTTTTTGTTATTAATAATATGTTTTTATGACAAATAAAATTCATTATTCCCTCAGAGATTCCTGGGTTTCTCAACTTATATATTAGATGGAACTGCATCGGTAATGTGTTTGCTCATCTTTCATTGAGTTGCATGGTGAAATATGACTTGCTGTATGTATTGTCACAGAGAGAGAGAGAGAGAGAGAGAGAGAGAGAGAGACAGACAGAGAGAAAGGGGAAGGGGAAGCACTATACACATTTTACAGTTGGAGACTTTATCATTGGTCATGGAATTCATTTCCATGTAGGAAATATTAGACTAGACACTGATTTGGTTTTACTTTATGCAATAAAAATTTGGAAACATATTCTGTAAAAATTAATTTTCGGAGACGTCTAACATAAAAATGATTTTACAATTTCAAAATGGTGAACAAAAATCTTGTGTCACAGTGAATGCACATCTGATATATAATTAAAACTATGTCAGAAGCTTATAGTCACAATTTATGAAATTAGTGCACATAGTTCTTCCCCAAAGCAATCACACAACTTTTTTAGCCGTACATACGTTTTTGTTCTTTAGACTCTGCCAAAAAATACAACAGCATTATTTATATTCAAAAACATAAGTGTGTGCAGCATCACTAAGATGAAAAACAAACAGACAATAATGCACATTCATTGTCACTGAACCATCATCAAAATATGTCTTTACAAAATATACAAGAATGTGTGACTTTTCTATGAATGGTTTGTTCATGCCCAACTGTGTGATAAAATATCAAAATAAGCAATTATTTTGTAAAATAAGAGAGCAATCAATTTCTTTAAAAATATGCTCAAGATGTACAATTTTTTTCCAATATGTGTACATACAAATTTCACTTCATAAAATTCCAACTCGGGAATATGAGAATTTAGCAGGATGCAGCACTAGCATTCTAGTGAAAATGTGTATATACAGTATAGTTTATAATGTCACTATAGTTTACTTTGTACAAACATAACTTCATTGCACCAAGATGGCCTTTCAAATGTCTGATGTTTCTGGAAGAGATGTGTTTGCAGATTTTGATGAATTTTTCCATTTGAGTTTCCAAGTAAAGAATTCAGCATGGAATCTGGTGGAGCTATGGCATCAGCCAGAGAGACAGCATCATTCTTCAGATGAGCACACAGATACATAATTCCCTCCCTTAACATCTCAGATGCCTGAGGGCCTTTCACATATCCTCCTGAAATGAATGACAGGTGTAATATTTTTCTAAAAAAAAAAAAAAAAAATGAATCATACATTTGTTAAATTCATAGCCAGATCAGTTGACTTGTATACATTTCAAAAAGTGTAGCTACCAGTACAGACTAAAGAAAAACGTATTCTTCACTTTTGGAACCACAGATTCCTTCTTCAGTGAAGCATCAAGGAAGTAGTTGGGGGGACAGTTCAATTAAATCCCAAGTTAAATGCGACCCACATAACACAAGGGAAAAACTGTAGGCAACTAGTTGTGGCCAACTTCAAACTTGTATGAAACATGCTCTGTAAACTGTCTGGAAGTACTTTAGATTGGTCCACTTGGAGATCACTGAACATGCTAAGACAGTGGTTCCCAATCTTTCTTAAACCATTACCTCTGATTACAATCAGACATTAGTGCACCTTTAGCACCTAACTAAAATGTAGAATGAAAGACTTTTCCTGAAACACTTTTATTTTTAAAATGATGAAAGATGCATGATATTTAGTTTGTGTGTCTCTTAGAATGAATGAAGAAGGAATTCGTGGTGCATTGCAAGTGCTAGCCACATCTCCTTCTCAGAAAAGGAAGCTAGCTATCCACACTAAGGGTACACACTTGTTACGAAACATGCTTCCCCTGCATTACTCCTTTCCATTGTGGCACTTCACTCTAATAATAATAATAATAATAATAAAACTGTGTACAGCATTATAGTAGCCCTTGTGTAGTTACTGCTGTGCCGTGTTGTCAATTAATTCATTTATCTGTTTTGATGCGAGTCATGAAGCCTTTCAGGACTATTGCGGGTACTACCTACAAGTTGGAAAAGACATTTTCTTGAGATATTTAGCTTTTGTTATGCACATGCCTCACTTTTATCATCAAAGATGTATGGGACAAAGCACAACATATATGTGTTGTGGGTGGACTACATGAGGAACCTGTAACCTCCGTCACATTAATGCTACTAATTGAGAAAATTTAATTATTGATAACTTATAACACCAGTATTAGAGTCTTGCAAAACTGCAATAATAGTAATGATCTTTTGAAAATAATTTAGTTTCATGACTGAAACAGAATGGAATAATTAATTTTTTACCCCTCAGACAACTTAATTTTAGCCCTCAGGGGGTAATTACCCCCCACTTGTGAACCACAGTGCTAAGATCAGGCGTTGGTGAATCCATGGATAGTTTTATCAAATAGGGACTTTCCAAAGGAGAATGTGAAGAACACACAATGAATCATCTGTGGCACTGTCCACACTGTCCTGAGTCATCTGGTGATGATGAGCTGATGAAGGCTGTTGCTCAATTTTTGGTGAAGATTATGTAGTCCATTATGTAAACTATGTAAGCAGGAGTTTTTGTAAATTATTGTTTTAGTTGTGTCCCTTAATATTATACAGTTTTATATCGCTTCTGACTTGAGTAAATTAAGACCTATGAGGGGTAAAAAGGAAGGGAGGAGAAGATGAAGAGCTTTAAGCACTCTACAGTCCTTCTATAGTTTTGTATGAATATTCTTTTTAACTAAATAAAATTCACGAAAAAAATCACTAATTGATACTTTGCTTATTTAATTACAAACACCAGGAATTATATAACTGGCAGCACTAAAGGGTTTAATGTTATACTGTGTGCACATAAAGTCAAACATGATGAACAACAGCACACTGGTTTTTGTTTAATACTCACATCATCACTTCAAGGATTAAACCATTTTTTGTTTTGTTTTGTCTGTTACACTGTCCATCACTTCCTCATTTTTCCTTGATTTCTTTTCTCAATTATGTTAAATGCTGTAGCTCTTCAGGCTTTCCCAGCAATCTGTTGGCATTTTGAAAAAACGGGACTTTTGCCAGATGTTAACATCCTTCTCACGTGACATTTTGATGGCGTAACCTGCTATCTTCTTTGGTGCTACCCAAGAATGGTCCTTGGATGGATAGAGTCCAGTATTTACGCCTGTAAGGTGCTGGGTGCTCCCTAGTTGGTCTGCGCTGCATCAGTGCAGTTGAGCAAGTGACCAACAGGCTACCATCCAGTGTGGCTGAAAAGATCCATAGAGACACATGCAGGGCACCAAATCCAACATCTCAAGCAATGAAAGGTTGGCACTAAGGCAACTGTGGGAGGATGACAGCATTGCAGTGACGCCAGCAGACAAGGGGAACTAAACAGTCATCCTAAGGAAGACAGAGTATGACAGAAAAGTGCAACAACTTCTGGAGGATCCTGTGTACAAAACAATAGAAAGTGATCCCATGGACAAAGTGGACAAAAAGACTAGGGCTCTGCTGAAGGAGATGGGCATGCCTGAACAAGTTATCAAACAACTGCATTCCAAAGTGCAGTATCATCTAGATTGCATGGATTCCACAAAGTTCACAAGAATGGGGTTCCTCTTCGACTTACTGTTAGCAATATCAGTGCTGCCACCTATCCTACTGCAAAATACCTAAAGAAGATGCTGGCACAACATGTGGGCATATGTGTGCACCACATTCGGAACTCAGAGGACTGCCTACAATGGCTGAGGCAACTACACATTGTGGACGCTGACAGTTTTGATGTGGTGTCTCTCTTCACAAGAGTACCACTGAATGACTCACTTGATCTCATTGGAGAGAGATTTGATCAGCTCTCCTCGACTTTTTCAGGCATGTACTAACCTCGACGTACTTTCTATATGGGAAGTATCATAAGTGGTCGCCAACCTATTCATGGAAAGATCTGAAGAGGAGGCACTTACATCTGCCAAATATCAAACCAAGTGCTTTTTTAGATAAGAAGGGCTTATTTCAATAGTGGTACAAGTCTATTTTTGTTCATTCTGAGATACAGAGTCCTAAGCGCTGGCAGGTCGATAGACACACAAACAAACACAAACATACACACAAAATTCAAGCTTTCGCAACAAACTGTTGCCTCATCAGGGAAGAGGGAAGGAGAGGGAAAGACGAAAGGAAGTGGGTTTTAAGGGAGAGGGTAAGGAGTCATTCCAATCCCGGGAGCGGAAAGACTTACCTTAGGGGGAAAAAAGGACAGGTATACACTCGCACACACACACATATCCCTCCACACCTACAGACACAAGCAGACCATGCTTGTGTCTGTATGTGTGGAGGGATATGTGTGTGTGTGCGAGTGTATACCTGTCCTTTTTTCCCCCTAAGGTAAGTCTTTCCGCTCCCGGGATTGGAATGACTCCTTACCCTCTCCCTTAAAACCCACTTCCTTTCGTCTTTCCCTCTCCTTCCCTCTTTCCTGATGAGGCAACAGTTTGTTGCGAAAGCTTGAATTTTGTGTGTATGTTTGTGTTTGTTTGTGTGTCTATCGACCTGCCAGCGCTTTCGTTCGGTAAGTCACCTCATCTTTGTTTTTATATATAATTTTTCCCACGTGGAATGTTTCCCTCTATTATATTGATATCATTAATTTGAATCCAACAATTACGTTTGTTATTGTCACTGTTGCATTTCGAAATCTTTTCTGTCGTCTTATTTTCCTCTTTCTGTTTTTGCCAGTAGTTTCACTTTGTGTTCACCTTCTCCTTTTTACCGTAATCTGCTATACTATTTTATCCCGCCTATATATACTCAATAATACGTAACCCACTTCCAGACCATAACCAAAAAAAAATTTTTTTGCCGCTTTATGCACTACCGCCGCTATAATATCCACCGTTTCTAGTTCACAAACAGTTCCTTTCACCTTTTAAACAACCATTTCGGCCAGTTCTAATAACTTTTGCTTTATTTCCATTTCCGTTTTTCCCACATCACTTATAATTTTTAGCCGCTTCCCACAGGTTTTAACGTCATTATTTCTTCGTCAGACAATTGTTAGCCTCATTTTCATAATCTACCACCACAAAACCACTCCTTTTAATATACTACACGCAGTTTTTTGGGAAATTTTCCCGAATTTCTGCGTCCTTTAACGTGTTTTGGCGGCAACACAACCACCTAACCTTTATGCACATCGTTGTCTACCAACTCAAGTCCAACATAGCCCAGCTGTAACCAACACCCTTTCGCCTTTTTTCATTCCAGATCTCCAGTTACTTTCCGGTTCACCTTTAAAAGGTCTGCTTGTGTCTGTATGTGTGGAGGGATACGTGAGTGTGTGCGAGTGTATACCTGTTCTTTTTTCCCCCTAAGGTAAGTCTTTCCGCTCCCGGGATTGGAATGACTCCTTACCCTCTCCCTTAAAACACACTTCCTTTCGTCTTTCCCTCTCCTTCCCTCTTTCCTGATGAGGCAACAGTTTGTTGCGAAAGCTTGAATTTTGTGTGTATGTTTGTGTTTGTTTGTGTGTCTATCGACCTGCCAGCGCTTTCGTTCGGTAAGTCACCTCATCTTTGTTTTTATATATAATTTTTCCCACGTGGAATATATATATATATATATATATATATATATATATATATATATATATATATATATATATATATATATCTCTCTGACCTCCATCTGTCCAATGGCCAGCTTCACACGTCCGTCCACATCAAACCCACCAACAAGCAACAGTACCTGCATTATGACAGCTGCCACCCATTCCACATCAAACGGTCCCTTCCCTACAGCCTAGGTCTTCGTGGCAAATGAATCTGCTCCAGTCCGGAATCCCTGAACCATTACACCAACAACCTGACAACAGCTTTCGCATCCCGTAACTACCCTCCCGAACTGGTACAGAAGCAAATAACCAGAGCCACTTCCTCATCCCCTCAAACCCAGAACCTCCCACAGAAGAACCACAAAAGTGCCCCACTTGTGACAGGATACTTTCCGGGACTGGACCAGACTCTGAATGTGGCTCTCCAGCAGGGATACGACTTCCTCAAATCCTGCCCAGAAATGAGATCCATCATTCATGAAATCCTCCCCACTCCACCAAGAGTGTCTTTCCGCTGTATCTCGTGGTCGTGCGGTAGCGTTCTCGCTTCCCATGCCCGGGTTCCTGGGTTCGATTCCCGGCGGGGTCAGGGATTTTCTCTGCCTCGTGATGGCTGGGTGTTGTGTGCTGTCCTTAGGTTAGTTAGGTTTAAGTAGTTCTAAGTTCTAGGGGACTGTTGACCATGTATGTTAAGTCCCATAGTGCTCAGAGCCTTTCCGCCGTCCACCTAACCTTCGTAACCTGTTAGTTCATCCCTATGAAATCCCCAAACCACCTTCCCTACCCTCTGGCTCCTATCCTTGTAACCGCCCCCGGTGTAAAACCTGTCCCATGCACCCTCCCACCACCACCTACTCCAGTCCTGTAACCCGGAAGGTGTACACGATCAAAGGCAGAGCCACGTTTGAAAGCATCCACGTGATCTACCAACTGACCTGCCTACACTGTGACGCATTCTATGTGGGAATGACCAGCAACAAACTGTCCATTTGCATGAATGGACACAGGCAGACAGTGTTTGTTGGTAATGAGGATCACCCTGTGGCTAAACATGCCTTGGTTCACGGCCAGCACATCTTGGCACAGTGTTACACCGTCCGGGTTATCTGGATACTTCCCACTAACATCAACCTATCCGAACTCCGGAAATGGGAACTTGCTCTTCAATATATCCTCTCTTCCCGTTATCCACCAGGCCTCAATCTCCGCTAATTTCAAGTTGCCGCCACTCATACCTTACCTATCATTCAACAACATCTTTGCCTCTGCACTTCTGCCTCGACTGACATCTCTGCCCAAACTCTTTGTCTTTAAATATGTCTCCTTGTGTCTGTATATGTGTGGATGGATATGTGTGTGTGTGCGAGTGTATACCCATCCTTTTTTCCCCCTAAGGTAAGTCTTTCCGCTCCCGGGATTGGAATGACTCCTTACCCTCTCCCTTAAAACCCACATCCTTTCGTCTTTCCCTCTCCTTCCTTCTTTCCTGATGAGGCAACAGTTTGTTGCGAAAGCTTGAATTTTGTGTGTTTGTTTGTGTGTCTGTCGACCTGCCAGCACTTTCATTTGGTAAGTCACATCATCTTTGTTTTTAGATATATTTTTCCTACGTGGAATATTTCCCTCTATTATAATCATATATATATATATATATATATATATATATATATATATATATATATATATATATATATATATATATTTTGACTTACCAAATGAGAAAATGCTGGTAGATAGACACAATAAAAAACACACAAACACACATACAAATTTCAAGGTTTTGCAACCCAAGATTGCTTACGATAAAAAGGGAAGGTGAATACAAAGTGAAACTACTTGCACAAACAAAAGGAGAAAGTAAGATGACAGAAAAGATTTCGAAATGGAACAGTGACAAACCTTGGGTTGCAAAAGCTTGAAATTTGTGTATGTCTTTGTGTGTTTTTTGTTGTGTCTATCTACCAGTGCTTTCTCGTTTGGTAAGTCACAGCATCTTTGTTTTTTTATATATATTTTTCCCACGTGGAATGTTTCCCTCTATTATAATCACGTATATATACTTTAATATTTCTGGTATCTCAACTGCAGATTTTTCAGTGCTCATTTAACTTTATAGGACTCTGTATCTCAGAATGAACAAAAATGGACTTGTACCACTATTGAAATAAGCCCTTCATATGTGGATGATACCTTTGTCATGTGGCCCCATGGTAAGGAGAAGCTAGATGATTTTCTGGAACATTGAATTCATGCCACCCAAATATAACATTCACAATGGATCTGGAGAAGGATGGACAACTCCCATTCCTGGATGTATTAGTCAATAGGAAGGCTGATGGCACATTTGTATACCACAAACTGACACACATTGTCTTATACCTGCAAGTCAACAGCTGCCACCATCCGGCACAGAAGAACACACTGCTCAAAACTCTAGTCCACAGAGCACATATTCTGTCAGACCCTGACAGTTTGACAATGGAAACAGAACACTTACAGTTGGTGTTCAGCAAGAATGGATTCTCATCTAGAGATGTCCAGAAGGCCTTCGACCTGCCAGTCAACCACAGGATCCAGAAGACAAACCAGAAGAGGCGAAGAGGGTGCCATACTTGCCACATGCTGGACCGATCTCTGCTAAGATCAGCAAAATTCTCATGAAACATGACATGAGTGTAAGATTGGGACAATGTTGGGGAATGTAAAGGATGACCGGGGATTACAGAAGCCATGCACTGACAGCATACCATGTGAGTGTCGGCTGTCATACATCAGCCAGACCACCAGGACTGTGGAAATCAGGTGTAAAGAACACCAGAGGCATATCAGACTCAGGCAGGCTACCATATCAGCCATAGCAGAACACCGTTTAGAGCTCAGTCACTTGATGAACTACAATGACACCAAATTGTCACACAGATGCCCTAGATAGTGGGACAGTGTCATAAAAGAGTCCATTGAGATCAAGATCACTGAGAATCTCATCAGCCGTGACACTGGATACCAGCTCAGCAACGCCTGGGATCCGGCTCTTGAACTTCTTAAAACTCAACGCAAAACACATAGAGATTTCACAAGAAACAGGAATGGGAACTGAGAAAACAGCCATGAGACAGAGCACCAGACACTACAGATTTGTCCTGACACTCCTGAGATGACGACCAAAACCCTAGACGATGGCCAAATTGGGTGCGGACATCGGGTGGGACACCAACAATCAGACAGAACCATTGGAGCCGTGCCTGGTGGGCACGGACAGGGGATGGAACACTCAACATGGTGCAGACCAATTACGGAGCACCCAGCGAGAGACAGAAGTGGAAACCGAGGAAACAGCAATGAGACAGAACACCAGACATTACTGACCAGTTTTGACAGACCTCAGACGACAACCACAACCCCAGAGGATGGCTGTAGTGGACATGGAGGGCAGTCAGAACACCAGTGCCCAGAGAGGCTCATGGGAGCTGGGCCTGGCGGGTGCAGACTGCAAACGAAACACTCGACACAGTGTGGACCAGTTACAAAGCACTCAGCTAGAGACAGAAGTGGAGACCAAGGACTGCAGAGGGAACACCTGATGTGGTGCGGACCGACTAGGGAGCAACCAGCACCTTACAGGCATAAATACTGCACTCAATCTGCCCAAGGACCATTCTTGGGTAGCATCTGAAGAAGACAGCAAGTTACTCTGTCGAAATATTGTGTGTGAATGACGCGAACATCTGGAAGAAGACCTGTTTTTTCAAAATGTCAGGTTAAATGCTCTTATCTGAACAGATTATCTTTCTCTGCTCATTCTTTGGTGTTGTTTGTTCCAGTTTCTTCTATTTTCTTGTCTTTCATTGAGGATATTAAACATACTTACTTCTCTGTAACTTATAAATTTCAAAATCTGTCATCTGTTGTGCATCCTGTTACCTCTCTTAGAAATCTCATCTCTGTTAGCTTTATATGACTTTCTTGGGTTTATTTATAGCCCACAATTTACTTCCATAAACAGGCAATGGGGCTGCCACTATCTTATAAATTTTCAATCTTGTTTCTTTTCTCATTTTATTTTTTAGGCTGCTGTTTATTGTTTGACATATATTCCCAAATATATAGTCTCTAAATCAGTGCAAAAACAACAACAACCACACATAAGAACTTTGTGTCATTTTTTGTTTACATGCAGCCAATCTCACATCCATGACAAATTTAAAACATTCTTTAAACTTAATTACTCTTTCTAAATTGACCACGAGTGAGAAATTTGGGAGCTGTTATAGTGTAGTGAGTAGAGGGATAGGGATTTGTTGCACAATCTTGTAGGAAATATTTTATCTGGGGGGGGGGGGGGGGGGAGGTGGTGCAGTGGGGAGAATTTTGGGAGAAGAGAAGAGGCTCTCTCCTGGATCTGCAGAGAATGCAGCAGGAACATTTTGATTGGGGAACAGGAAAGGAAAATCTGTGCCCTTCAGGCACAGTTGGGGGAAGCAAGGAAGGGACTGATAAGGATCAAGGGAGGTAGCAGGGAGGAGAGTGGTTGGGAACTGGCAGCTGGTAGGCAGATAGGAAGAAAAAGAATGCGACCTGATAGTTTTATCATCAACACCAAAAACAGGTATCTACCACTGCCAGAGCTAAGTGGAGAAGAGCGTCAGGTGGAATGAGGTGCAAGAAATGTGCAGCACACTTCAACCAAGGCCAAGAAGCCTAGGAATAGACAAAATGTTAGGAAGAAGAAATTGCTGCTGCTAGGTAGTAGCCATGGGCGAGGTGTAAGCCCTCAGTTACAGGAAAGTTTAGTGGGAGGTCACCAATATCTTCAAGTCAAATGCAGGGCTAAGTCATGTGATAGAGGACTTAGGGTGTTCATGTAAGGACTTTACAAAAAAAGGACCATGTAATAGTAGTGGGTGGGGTGGGAAACAGTTTGCTACAGAATTTAATACCTAAGAGTGCGTAGCAGTCAGAAAAGGAGAGAGGTAAAAAGACTGTGGGTGCGTTGGTGATAGACAGCTGTGTAGTGCTGCAATGGGAACAGGGAACAGGATAAGTGGGTAAAAGATGATGACTAATGAAGGTTGAGGTCAGGAGAGTTATGGGAACATAGGATATATTATAGGGAGGGTTCTTACCTGCACTATTCAGGAAAGCTGATGTTAGTGGCAAGGGTACAGATGGCACAGGCTGTGAAGCAATCATTGAAATGAAGAACATGGTGTGAGGCAGCATTCTCAGCAACTAGGTGGTCCTGCTGTTTCTTTGATACAGTTTGTTGTTGGACATTCTTGCAGACAGAGAGCTTGTTCATTGTCATGCCCATATAGCACAGTGCTTGCAGCTTAGTATGTAGATTACTTGACTGGTTTCACAGTTAGCCCTGCCTCTGATGGGATAGCTGATGCTTGTGACTGGACTGGAGTAGGTGGTGGTGGGATGACGTATGGGACAGGTCTTGCATCTAGTTCTATTACATGTGTATGAGCCATGACACATGAGGTTTGGAGCAAGGGTTATGTAGGAGTGGATAAGAATATTGTGTAGGTTTGGTGGGTGATGGAATACCACTATGGGAGGGATGGGAAGAGTAGTAGGTAGCACATTCCTCATTTCAGGGCATAGCAAGAGGTAGTCAAAACACTGACAGTAAATGTGATTCAGTTGCTCCAGTCCTGGGTGGTACTGAGTCACAAGGGGAATGCTTCTCTGTGGCTGGATGGTGGGACCTTGGGAGGTGGTGGGTGACTGTAGAGACTAGGCATGGGAAATCTGTTTTGAACAAGGTTGGGAGAATAATTACAATCTGTGATAGCTTCCATGAGACCCTTGGTATATTTCGAGAGGGACTGCTCATCACTCCAGATGTGACAGACTTGGTATGGAATGGGTGACAACTGTCGAAGTTGAGGTATTGTTAGTGGTTGGTAGGTTTGATATGGACAGAGGTACTGATGTAGCAATCTTTGCGATGGATGTCAACATCAAGGAGGGGGCTTGTTGGGTTGAAGAGGACCATGCGAAGTGAATGGGGGAAAACGATTTGAGGTTTTGGAGAAATGTGGATAGGGTCCTCATCCTTGGTCGAGATCATGAAGATGTCGTCAATGAATCTGAACCAGGTTTGAGACTCTGCGCAGTTAGAAAGGATTTCTCTAGATGGCCTATGTGTAGACTGGCTTAGGATGGTGTCATCGGAGTACTCATATCCATACCCTGGATTAGTAAGGAGGTTGCACGTTTGGAATCCATCTGGTGTTGGGGAAGATAGTGTTCAATAGTGGCAAGTCTATGGTCATTAGGGATGTTAGTATAAAGGGACATGGCATCAACAGTAATGAGCAAGGCAACATGTGGTAGAGGAACTGAAGCTGTGGAGAGTCGTTGGAGGAAATGGTTTGTATATTTTGTATAGGAGGGTAAGTTATGGGTAATAGGCTGAAGGTGTTGGTCTCTGTGGGCAGAGATTCTCTGAGTGGGGGCACTGTAACTGGTCAAAATGGGGCAGGCACTATGTTTGGGTTTATGGGCTTAAGGAAGCATGTAGAAGGTAGGACTGTGGGGCATGGTAGGAGTGAGTAAGTAATCCTTGTGGTTCAAAGCAACTGTCATGGAGCCTTTGTAATCACGTAGGATTTTAAGGTTGGGATCAGATTTTAGGTGGTTGATGACAGTTCTTGCTGCAGATTTAAGGTTAGCTTGCTTGTATAGGGATTTGGGGAATGATGGTGATGCAAGGTTTGAGGTTAAGAAATTCTTGTAAATTAAAAGGGAGGATTTGGGGGCAGTGGGAGGGATCAAGGTTGCATGGAGAAATGAGCTGCGTCAGGCAGGTTTCAACACTGGTCTTTGGTCCCAAAGAAAGCAGGTGTTGACAGATGTGAAAATTACCGAACTATCAGTTTAATAAGTCACAACTGCAAAATAGTAACGCGAATTCTTTACAGACGAATGGAAAAACTGGTAGAAGCCGACCTTGGGGAAGATTGGTTTGGATTCCGTAGAAACACTGGAACACGTGAGGCAATACTGACCTTACGACTTATCTTAGAAGAAAGATTAAGGAAAGGCAAACCTACGTTTCTAGCATTTGTAGACTTAGAGAAAGCTTTTGACAATGTTGACTGGAATACTCTCTTTCAAATTCTAAAGGTGGCAGGGGTAAAATACAGGGAGCGAAAGGCTATTTACAATTTGTACAGAAACCAGATGGCAGTTATAAGAGTTGAGGGACATGAAAGGGAAGCAGTGGTTGGGAAGGGAGTAAGACAGGGTTGTAGCCTCTCCCCGATGTTGTTCAATCTGTATATTGAGCAAGCAGTAAAGGAAACAAAAGAAAAATTCGGAGTAGGTATTAAAATCCATGGAGAAGAAATAAAAGCTTTGAGGTTCGCCGATGACATTGTAATTCTGTCAGAGACAGCAAAGGACTTGGAAGAGCAGTTGAATGGAATGGACAGTGTCTTGAAAGGAGGATATAAGATAAACATCAACAAAAGCAAAACGAGGATAATGGAATGTAGTCAAATTAAGTCGGGTGATGCTGAAGAAATTAGTTTAGGAAACAAGACACTTAAAGTGGTAAAGGAGTTTTGCTATTTGGGGAGCAAAATAACTGATGATGGTCGAAGTAGAGAAGATATAAAATGTAGACTGGCAATGGTAAGGAAAGCGTTTCTGAAGAAGAGGAATTTGTTAACATCGAGTATAGATTTAAGTGTCAGGAAGTCGTTTCTGAAAGTATTTGTATGGAGTGTAGCCATGTATGGAAGTGAAACATGGACAATAAATAGTTTGGACAAGAAGAGAATAGAAGCTTTCTAAATGTGGTGCTACAGATGAATGCTGAAGATTAGATGGGTAGATCACATAAATAATGATGAGGTATTGAATAGATTGGGGAGAAGAGGAGTTTGTGGCACAACTTGACAAGAAGAAGGGACCGGTTGGTAGGACATGTTCTGAGGCATCAAGGGATTACCAATTTGATACTGGAAGGCAGCGTGGAGGGTAAAAATCGTATAGGGAGACCAAGAGGTGAATACACTAAGCAGATTCTAAAGGATGTAGGTTGCAGTAAGTACTGGGAGATGAAGAAGCTTGCACAGGATAGAGTAGCATGGAGAGCTGCATCAAACCAGTCTCAGGACTGAAGACCACAACAACACAACTGACAAAGACTCCACCACTGCTGTTTTGAACTGCAAGGATTACCTGGCAGAAGGACTCCAGCAGCTGTCAGATTCACCCACCTACATACCCTGCCACAGAGACCCTGTTCCAGAAATCCAGCACGATCTCTAGCCTCTTCTCAAATCCTCGGGGTCATTCCAGAGCCACTCCCCTAAGTCCATCTTTCTTCTCTTCACAGCCTCTAATAATTCTCTCAACCTCATACAAAAATAGACCTCCCATGCCTTATCTCTCTAGTTACCCACCACTTCTCAAAGTTCCACCATCCAGCCACAGAGGAGCATTCCCCTTGTTATTCAGTACCACCCAGCACTGGAGCAACTGAATCACATTCTCTTCCAGGGCTTTGACCACCTCTCGTCATGCCCTGAAATGAGGAACGTGCCCCCAACTATCCTTTCCATGCCCCCCACAGTAGTATTCCACAACCCCCTGAACCTACACAATATCCTTGTCCATCCCTACACAACCCCTCCTCCCACCCCTTGCGCCATGGCTCATATCCCAGTAATAGACCTAGATGCAAGACCTGCCCCATACATCCTCCCACCACCACCTACTCCAGTCTAGTCACAAGCATAATCTATCCCATCAAAGGCAGGGATACCTATGAAGCCAGTCATGTGATCTACAAGCTAAGCTGCAACCACTTTACGAAATTCTAAGTGTGCATGACAACCAACAAGCTGTCTGTCCCCATGAATGGCCACAAAAGAACTGTGGCCAAGAAACAGCTGGACCACCCAGTTGATGAGCATGCTGCCAACATGACGTTCTTCATTTCAGTGACTGTTTCTCAGCTTGTGCCATCTGGATCCCTGCATCAACAGCAGCTTTTCTGAATTGTGCAGGTGGGAACTCTCCCTATAATATACCCTATGTTCCCGTAACCCTCCTGGCCTCAAGCTTTGTTAGTTATTGTCGTTTACCCACCCACCCATTTCCCTGTTCCCATTCCAGCACTACACAGCCCTCAATTCCACCAATGCGTGCACATTCACTTTACTTCTGTTCTTTTCTGCTTCCCCTCCCCCTGATGCCTTCTTCTTAACTCCAATCTCCATTGCCCAGCTTGCTTCTTCCACCATGCACTGCTGTTCAAAGTCAGTTCTTAGCAGCTGATATTAAGGATAGAGACATTTGTATGTATATGTGTGTGTGTGTGTGTGTGTGTGTGTGTGTGTGTGTGTGTGTGTGTGTGTGTGTGTGTGTGCGTGCATGCGTGTGAGTGTGTGTAATTGTGATGAAGGCCTATTTGGCTGAAAGCTTTGTTTGATATTCTTTTTGCTCTGCCTATCGGTGACTCAGCATTTCCACTATATAGTATGGAAAGTTCTGATAGAATATAAATAATTTAGGAGTAAAGTAACGACTCTCTCTCTTTCTCTCTCTCTCTCGCTCTCTCTCTCTCTCTCTCTCTCTCTCTCTCTCTCTCTCTCTCTCTCTCACACACACACACACACACACACACACATACATGCATGTCTACATTTTGAAGCATTTTACATCACAGATCGCTTTTTCTAGCTCTACAAATCATATGAAGTGTGTTGATTTTTTCTTAAGTCTTCCTTCCATTAAGAAGTGCAACATCACAATTGCTTTATTTGTGGCTTTACCTTTCTTAAAGCCAAACTGATCATTATCCAACAGGTTTTCTATTTTCTTTTTCATTCTTCAGTATATTATTCTTCTCAGAAGCTTTCTTGCGTGAGCTTTTACTTTCTTGCATGAGCTTTCAATCTGACTGTATGATAGTTTTTGCACTTATCTGCCGTTGCCATCATCGAAATTGTGTGAATTATATTTTTAATAAAGTCTGATGATATATTCACAGTCTTGTAGACTCTACAAAACATAGTCATATAATTGCCTCATTGCCTCTTCCCTCAATGACTTTAGAAATCCCAAAGCAATATTTCCTATATTTGGTCTCAAGTCCTTCAAGGCTATGGTAAACCCTGATTCTAATACTGAATCTCCTGTCTTCCATATTGACTGCCATTGCTTTTTCAATCACATCATCAGACAGTTTCTCTCCCTTGCAAAGGCATAAGCTATATTCTTTCCACCTATTCAATCATCCTTTTGCATTGAACAGTGAAATTCCTCTTACACTTCTAGTACTGAAGCACTTGCTTTTAATTTTGTCAGCTGATTTAAATTTGCTCTGTGCTTAATTTGTTTTATTGATGACCATTTCTATTTCAATTTCTTCCCATTTTTCCTGCAACCATTTATTTTTAGCTTCCTTGCAATTTCTATTAGTTTTATTTCTAGGTGGCTTCTGTTCCTGTATTCCTATCTTCTCTAGAGTGTGTTTGTACTTTTTTCTTTTGTCTGTCAGTTTATATCTTCTATTAACCACTTTTTTCTTTGTGTTTACCTTCATTGTTTTTTATTTATCTGTCTAATTTCTGTGACTGTCATCTTTAGAGATGCCAATTTTTCTTAAGCTGACCTACCGAATATGTTATTCAGTATCACAATATCTACATCCTTAGAGACCTTCAAACACACATAATCATTTCTGAGTAGTTCAGTATTCCACATCTTTCCACATTGATTCTCTGTGATGTATCTCTTAAACTTTAGCCTACTCTTTATCATTACTAAATTGTGATCTGAATCTATATGCACTCCTAAGTATGCCTTACAATCCCATGTCTGATTTCAGAATCTCTGTCTCACCATGATGTAATCCAGCTGGAATCTTCTCATGTCTCCAGACCATTTCTAAGTCTCTTCTCGTTTCTGAACAGGATATTTGCTGTTGTTGATGTTGTCGTCTTCAGTCCTGAGACTGGTTTGATGCAGCTCTCCATGCTACTCTATCCTGTGCAAGCTTCTTCATCTCCCAGTACTTACTGCAACCTACATCCTTCTGAATCTGCTTAGTGTATTCATCTCTTGGTCTCCCTCTACGATTTTTACCCTCCACGCTGCCCTCCAATGCTAAATTTGTGATCCCTTGATGCCTCAAAATGTGTCCTACCAACCGATCCCTTCTTCTAGTCAAGCTGTGCCACAAACTTCTCTTCTCCCCAATCCTATTCAACACCTCCTCATTAGTTACGTGATCTACCCACCTTATCTTCAGCATTCTTCTGTAGCACCACATTTCGAAGGCTTCTATTCTCTTCTTGTCCAAACTAGTTATCGTCCATGTTTCACTTCCATACATGGCTACACTCCATACAAATACTTTCAGAAACGACTTCCTGACACTTAAATCTATACTCGATGTTAACAAATTTCTCTTCTTCAGAAACGATTTCCTTGCCATTGCCAGTCTACATTTTATATCCTCTCTACTTCGACCATCATCAGTTATTTTACTCCCTAAATAGCAAAACTCCTTTACTACTTTAAGTGTCTCATTTCCTAATCTAATTCCCTCAGCATCACCAGATTTAATTTGACTACATTCCATTATCCTCGTTTTGCTTTTGTTGATGTTCATCTTATATCCTCCTTTCAAGACACTGTCCATTCCGTTCAACTGCTCTTTCAAGTCCTTTGATGTCTCTGACAGAATTACAATGTCATCGGCGAACCTCAAAGTTTTTACTTCTTCTCCATGGATTTTAATACCTACTCCGAATTTTTCTTTTGTTTCCTTAACTGCTTGCTCAATATACAGATTGAATAACATCGGGGAGAGGCTACAACCCTATCTCACTCCTTTCCCAACCACTGCTTCCCTTTCATGCCCCTCGACTCTTATAACTGCCATCTGGTTTCTGTACAAATTGTAAATAGCCTTTCGCTCCCTGTATTTTACCCTTGCCACCTTCAGAATTTGAAAGAGAGTATTCCAGTTAACACTGTCAAAAGCTTTCTCTAAGTCTACAAATGCTAGGAACGTAGGTTTGCCTTTTCTTAATCTTTCTTCTAAGATAAGTCGTAAGGTCAGTATTGCCTCACGTGTTCCAGTGTTTCTACGGAATCCAAACCAATCTTCCCCAAGGTCGGCTTCTACCAGTTTTTCCATTCGTCTGTAAAGAATTCGCGTTACTATTTTGCAGCTGTGACTTATTAAACTGATAGTTCGGTAATTTTCACATCTGTCAACACCTGCTTTCTTTGGGATTGGAATTATTATATTCTTCTTGAAGTCTGAGGGTATTTCGCCTGTTTCATACATCTTGCTCACCAGATGGTATAGTTTTGTCATGACTGGCTCTCCCAAGGCCATCAGTAGTTCTAATGGAATGTTGTCTACTCCCGGGGCCTTGTTTCGACTCAGGTCTTTCAGTGCTCTGTCAAACTCTTCACGCAGTATCTTATCTCCCATTTCGTCTTCATCTACATGCTCTTCCATTTCCATAATATTGTCCTCAAGTACATCGCCCTTGTATAAACCCTCTATATACTCCTTCCACCTTTCTGCCTTCCCTTCTTTGCTTAGAACTGGGTTGCCATCTGAACTCTTGATATTCATACAAGTGGTTCTCTTCTCTCCAAAGGTCTCTTTAATTTTCCTGTAGGCAGTATCTATCTTACCCCTAGAGAGACAAGCCTCTACATCCTTACATTTGTCCTCTAGCCATCCCTGCTTAGCCATTTTGCACTTCCTGTCGATCTTATTTTTGAGACGTTTGTATTCCTTTTTGCCTGCTTCATTTACTGCATTTTTATACTTTCTCCTTTCATCAATTAAATTCAATATTTCTTCTGTTACCCAAGGATTTCTACTAGCCCTCGTCTTTTTACCTACTTGATCGTCTGCTGCCTTCACTACTTCATCCCTCAGAGCTACCCATTCTTCTTCTACTGTATTTCTTTCCCCCATTCCTGTCAATTGTTCCCTTATGCTCTCCCTGAAACTCTCTACAACTTCTGGTTCTTTCAGTTTATCCAGGTCCCATCTCCTTAAATTCCCACCTTTTTGCAGCTTCTTCAGTTTCAATCTACAGTTCATAACCAATAGATTGTGGTCAGAATCCACATCTGCCCCTGGAAATGTCCTACAATTTAAAACCTGGTTCCTAAATCTCTGTCTTACCATTATATAATCTATCTGATACCTTTTAGTATCTCCAGGATTCTTCCATGTATACAACCTTCTTTTATGATTCTTGAACCAAGTGTTAGCTATGATTAAGTTATGCTCTGTACAAAATTCTACCAGGCGGCTTCCTCTTTCATTTCTTCCCCCCAATCCATATTCACCTACTATGTTTCCTTCTCTCCCTTTTCCTACTGACGAATTCCAGTCACCCATGACTATTAAATTTTCGTCTCCCTTCACTACCTGAATAATTTCTTTTATCTCGTCATACATTTCATCTATTTCTTCATCATCTGCAGAGCTAGTTGGCATATAAACTTGTACTACTGTAGTAGGCATAGGCTTTGTGTCTATCTAGGCCACAATAATGCGTTCACTATGCTGTTTGTGGTAGCTAACCCGCACTCCTATTTTTTTATTCATTATTAAACCTACTCCTGCATTACCCCTATTTGATTTTGTATTTATAACCCTGTAATCACCTGACCAAAAGTCTTGTTCCTCCTGCCACCGAACTTCACTAATTCCCACTATATCTAACTTTAACCTATCTATTTCCCTTTTTAAATTTTCTAACCTACCTGCCCGATTAAGTGATCTGACATTCCACACTCCGATCCGTAGAATGCCAGTTTTCTTTCTCCTGATAACGACGTCCTCTTGAGTAGTCCCTGCCCGGAGATCCAAATGGGGGACTATTTTACCTCCGAAATATTTTACCCAAGAGGACGCCATCATCATTTAATCATACAGTAAAGCTGCATGTCCTCGAGAAAAATTACGGCTGTAGTTTCCCCTTGCTTTCAGCCGTTCGCAGTACCAGCACAGAAAGGCCGTTTTGGTTAATGTTACAAGGCCAGATCAGTCAATCATCCAGACTGTTGCCTCTGCAACTACTGAAAAGGCTGCTGCCCCTCTTCAGGAACCACATGTTTGTCTGGACTCTCAACAGATACCCCTCCATTGTGGTTGCACCTACGGTACGGCCATCTTGCTATTTGCTAACTCTCTCATTCCTCCTCATTCATCCATTCATTATCATCAGATACTTTCCCTATCCTTTCATCCTCTGCTTGTGATACTGGAGATGTCCATCTGAACTGCTGTTCCAGGTGGCAGTTTTTGTGAGTTCTGATGAGGGCAACCTTATCACAGAACTGCTCACAATAACATACTCATACTCTGTGCCTCAACTTCCCATTCATAATGAATCCTACTCCCCATTTACCATTTCCTGCTCTTGTTGATATTACATTATATTCACCTGACCACAAATCCTTATCTTCTTTTTGTTTCATTTCACTGACCCACACTATATCTAGATCGAGCCTTTGCATATCCATTTTCATATTATGTAGCTCCCCTTTGACATTGAGACTTAATATGTTCTGGACTTTGATTAGTAGTATTTTAAAGTTTCGTTGAGTATTCAATATCTTTCTCTTAGTCACCTTCCTCTTGGTAGTACCCTCTCAGGGATCTGAATGGGGAACTAGCCAGGAATCTTTTGCCATTGATCATTGTGACTGATACCACTGAAACATATTTCCATGGTGCAGACATCCTTGAACCACCTCTGATCTCTCTGCAAGATACTCATATTGTGCCCCCAGATACTCCTATTGTGTCACCCCAACTGCTTATACCACATCTCCCAAATTGGAACCCTTACCCTCCAATACCTGGAAGAGCACTGCAGACACCAACTCCAAGAATTATAAAATTTGTTGACGTCCTGTTCCCATATTGGAGAATTCTACCCATCTGTACCTACCCTATCCTACAGTAAACCCCCTCATCAACACCTCACAGGAGGCAATCTGCCACACCCCCACCCCCTTCCTGTAAAAAAGCTCCTAACATCTGATGAAACCCAGAAACTAAGCAAGCACAAAATATTATTGCCAACCTATCAACCGAAACCTCAAGTCCTACAGAAGTTCCAGTCCTGTTCAAAGGCCACACCTCCAGCCCCACACCTAAGTTCAACCATTCTGGGCTCATCAAGGACTTTTCTGCTCATGATACCTACAGTGGAAATACTTCTTTGCTACCAATGCTTCCAACCAAAGCCCACCTAATCCCAACATTGAACCTTACCTCTCTCAGTTCATACTACTATCCAACCATGACCCTCCCCCTCTCCCACCTAACTTCCCCTGACAAGCTCCCAGGAATTCCTTAGCTATGTTTTCCTACATCATTTCCAAAGAACACAGACCTCTCAATAAAAGAAAGAACAATCCTTCATATCCTCAAGACAGACACTGTTTTATTCATCTTCCCTGCACACAACGGCTCCATCACTGTTTGATGAACTGCAGGGATTACCTGACAGAAGGCATCTGCCAACTGTTTGACTCCTCCACCTACAAGCCCATCACAAAAGACCAGCATAACCTTCAATCCCTACTCAAATACTTAGGCTTGTCACAGAATCTTTCCTCTGAATCTGTCTTCCTCCTCACCCTGGTGATGAATGACCCCCTGCACACTCATCTTCTACATGCTTCCCAAAATCCGTAAACTTAACAATCCTGGATGCCCCACTGTAGCTGCTTACTGCCTCTTATTTAATGTACGAATCACTTTCTTCACAGATACTTGACCATTTCCACTCCATTATGACCTGATCCCTTTTCATCATTGTGGATGCCACTTCACTATACACCAATATCCTCCTTACCCATGACCTTGCTGCTATCAAATACTACTTCTCCAAACATCTTTCCAACTCCAAACCTACCATATTTAACTTCCTTATACATAACTACTTACCCTTTGAGAGACAGCTCATAAGCAAATCTGTGACATGCCTATGGGCACCTGCATGACACCTGCCTATGCCAGCACTCTTCTATGACTATGCCACTATGTTTATAGATAGTTTAGGGGAAACCTCCCGACCCTCCCAAAACACTGAACTGCTTGTCTGTTTCAAGTTCATAGATGCTATCTTCATGATCTGTACCCATGGCCAAGGCACCCTATCCTTATTCCTCAACATCTTCAACACCTTCTCACACATTTGCTTCACCTCGTCCTCCTCAGCCCAATATGAGACCTTCCTGGACATTGTCCTCCATCTATCTGATGTCTTCATCAACACTTCTGTTCATATCAAATGTGCTGACAAAGAACAGTATATCCAGTTTGACAGCTGTCATCCCTTCCATACCAAAAACTTGCTCCCATGTAGAATGGCCACCCATGGATAGTGCATCTGCAGTGACAAGAATTCTCTTGCCCTATTTGCTGAAATCTCACTAAGACCTTCAGAGACAGTAAATATCTGCCACACCTTGTCTGCAAACAGATTTTCCGCACTATATCCCATCAGATACCCCCTAATCCTCCCATCAGGCCCGAGAACCCACAGCGAAGGAACATCTACATCTACATCATACTCCACAAGCCGCCTAATGGTGTGTGAAAGAGGGTACTTTCGGTACCACTACCTGATCCCTCCAGCCCTGTTCCACTTATGAATAGTGCATGGGAAGAATGATTGTCGGTAAGCCTCTGTATTGGCTCTAATTTATCAAATTTTCTCCCCATGGTCAATATGTGAGATGTATGTGGGGGGAAGTAATATGTTGTCTGACTCCTCCTGAAAAGTGTTGTCCCAAAATTTCAATAGTAAATCTCTCCGTGATGCACAATGTCTCTCTTGTAACGTCTGCCAGTGGAGTTTGTTTAGCATCTCTGTAATGCTCTCTCGTCAGCTAAATGATCCCGTGACAAAATGCGCTGCTCTTCGTTAGATCTCTTCTATCAGTCCTACCTGATAGGAATCCCAGATAGATGAACAATATTCAAGAATTGGGCGAACATATGCCTTAAGAGCCACTTATTCCATGGATGAGTAAGATTCTTCCAATGAATCTGAGTCTTGTGTCTGCCTTTCCCACTATCTGTTTTACGTGGTCATTCCACTTAAGGTACACTCTGAATAGTTATGCCTAGATATTTTACGGCAGATGCTGTCTCCAGCACCAATAGTGTACAGTAGTGGATTTCTTTTCATATGTATGTGCAAGATGTTACATTTATTTGCATTCAGGGTCAACTGCCAAAGCCTGCATCATTCATCATTTCTCTGCAGGTCGTTCTGCAAATTCTTATTATCTTCTGGCATTGCTATTTTGGCATAAACAACTGTATCATCTCTGAATAGCCTTAAAGAGCATCCGATGCTTTCTACTAGATCTTTTATATATATTGTGAACAGCAACAGTCCTATCACACTTCCCTGTGGTACTCCAGATATTACCTTTACCTCTGTCAATTTATTTCCATTAAGAGTGATGTGTTGAGTTCTATCTACAAGAAAATCTTGAATCCAATCGCAGGCCTGTTCCAATACTCCATAAACTCGTATTTTTTTCATTAAACAGCAATGCACGACACTGTCAAATGCCTTACTGAAGTCCAGGAACATGGCATCAGCTTGAGTGCCATTGTCCACTGCACTGTGGGTCTCATGGAGGAACAGAGCAAGCTGAGATTTGCAGGATCTCTGTTTGCGGAAACCATATTGATTTTTATAGAGGAGCTGTTCATTTCACAAAAACTTCATAATTCTTGAGCACAAAATTTGTTCCATAATTCTACAACAGATTGAAGTCATTGATATAGGTCTATAAATGTGTGGATCTGTCTTATGGCCTTTCTTAAAAACGGGAATGACGTGTGCTTTTTTCCAGTCATTAGGTACCTTTTGTTGCTCAAGCGATCTACAATAAATTACGGCTGGAAAGGGAGCAAGTTCTTTCACATAATCTTTATAGAATCTTATAGGTATCTCATTTGGTCGTGAAACCTTTCCACTATAAGTGACTGTAGCTGCTTTTCAGTTTCACGATAGGTTATCTCAATATCTGCCATTTCAATGTTCGTACGATGATTGAAAGGAGGGACAGTGTTATGATATTCCACCGTGAAACAATTTCGGAAGACAAAATTCAGTATTTCGGCCTTCTCTGATATTTTCCATTTTGGCGCTGGTGTGGTCACAGGGAGAATGAATAGATGATTTTGACCCACTTACTGGTTTTACGTACAACCAAAATCCCTTAGGGTTTTTACTCGGGTTGGTTGACAATGTCTTACTTTTGAAATCATTGAACGCTCCTCTCATTGCTCTCCTTATGCTCATTTTCACTTTGTTCACTTTTGTTTGTCAGCTAGGTTTTTACTTCTCTTGAATCTGCTCTTTGTTTACGTAGCACTTTTCTAACATGGCTATTAAACCATGGCAGATCTTTCCCATCCCTTAAAACCTTACTTGGAATATATTTATCTAGGGCATATTGCATGATGCTTTTGAATTTTTTCCATTTGTTCTCCACATCTTCATCCTCATCACTGAATATTTGATTCTGACTGCTGAGATATTCTGAAAGTTGTATCCTGTCAGCCTTGCTGAGCGAATATATTTTCCTGCCTTCCTTAACATTCCTTGTAGGACCCGTCATCATAGATGCTGTCACAGCTTTATGATCACAGACGTCTTCCTCTGCTTTAACTGATTTGATAAGTTCGGTCTGTTTGTTGCCAGGAGATCTGTGACCTTACCCTCATGAGTTGGTTCTCTATCTACCTGCTCAAGGTAATTTTCGGGCAAGACATCCAGAACAAAGCCACACAAATCCCTGTCTCTGGCACCAATTTTGATGGCATAACACTCCCAATCTATACGTTGGAAGTTGAAGTCACCCCCTATTACAACCGCATGATCAGGAAAATTACTAATGATATTCTGCAAGCTCTGTCTGAAGTGCTCTACAACTACAGATCCTGACCCAGGTGGTCTATAAAAGCATCCAATCACCATTTTTGGCCGTTATTTGATACTCAATTTCACCCAGATTAATTCACATTGAGAATCTGTGATAACCTAACCAGATTTTATTGAATTTTTTTACTGCGATAAACATGCTGCCACCATTGGCGACTAACCTATCCTTATGATAAACATTCCAATCTGAACTTAGGGCATTGTTGTTATTGATGTGTGGCTTCAACCAGCTTTCCGTTCCCTATACTATATGTCCATTATAATCTTAAATAAGCGATACCAATTCTGAGACTTTTACTTGCAGTTTACTAAAATCCTGCAGTTTACTAAAATCATATTAATTTTTTCTATCTCTGATCTACAAGGATCAAGATTCTCTGAGGTCACTGTGGCTGATTTAACAGGCAAATCGTTTTTGCTCTCAAGGGAGGGGTCCTCTAATCTAAAAAAGCCCCATGCACATGCCACATGTACTCCACTACCCTAGTAGCTGCTTCCTGCGTGTAGTGCATGCCTGACCTATTAAACAGAACCCTACAATTCTGCACCCAATAGTGGAGGTCAAGAAATTCACATCTGATACTGTTGCAGAGCCATCTGAGCCTCTAGTTTAGACCTTCCACTCTGCTCCAAACCAGAGGACTGTAATCAACCCTGGGTATGATGCTACAAATAGACAGCTTAGTCTGCACCCCGTGTGCATTGCTAGTTGCCTTCACCAAATCAGCCAGCTGCAGAAAGGAGCTGAGGATGGCCTCAGAACCCAAGCAGCACACATCATTCATCCTGACATGTGCCACAACATGCAGCCGGTTGCACCCACATCACAGATGAGACCTCCCGCCAAACATACTGAATGCACACTGGAATTCTTTCTCACCTTGCCTGCTATCTCCCACCTAACACTGGAGCTCCCAATGACTAGGATACCCACCTCTGTACTTGTCCAGACTGGACAGGAAAATTGACCGCTGGCCAAACAGGATAGGCATCCCATGCTGGCTCAGAGTTATCATCAACACTGGGAAGCACCTCATACCTGTTGCTAAGCCATAGGGAGCCAGGCACATAGCCTGCTCCCTCTTCTGCCTTCCACCCAGTGGCATGTGAACCCACCACTGTCTGACACCCACTCTGGAGTGAGGACAGACTGGTCAGAAGCCGCAGTGATGTCTGGGCCACCAGGGGATTCCAATGACACCAAAGGTGTCACAGGTCTCATCACTGGTGCCCCGATGTCACCGCAACTTTGAGCATTAGCTAGAAGCTTGTCAATGGTAGCCAATGCAGCTTCCAGCTTTTTATGGACAGCAGGTAACTCTCCCTGTGTCCGCTCACAACAAGCACAGTCCCTAGCCATATTGTGCGGTGTATAAAATAGATATAAAGTCTCAAATTGCACTACTGTGTTTGAAAATATACCAAAGTAGAAGGCAGTAACACTAAAAGTTGGTGTGCAGATTTCTCTCTGAATTCTGAGACCACAAGTTATTAAACAGAAATAAATTTCTCTACATGGAAAATTTATGCTAGGAAGCTGCCCTACGCAAGGATATTCTCAAGACTAACGCAAAAATAAAAAATATGATTAATTTTCTAACCACTAGTCTACACAGTAAAATACACACATACAGTTCACTTCTTTGCAGAAGCATGTGAACAAAAAACAAAGACTAAATTAATTTACAGTTTATCACACAAGTGCTCCTGCTGCTCTGCTGCATGTCCTCTCAGCTCGGTGGTTGCTGCTCTCTCATCATCCAATTTCATACCAGACTACAGCAACTGACTATTTCCTTTGCTAGGGCTTTTAACTGAGATATGCCACTCACAATCCTTCCCACTCCTTCTAAAATGATATTTGTCACCCACCTAACCCACACAATATCCTGACCCATCCCTGTGCCACATGTACTACCAATCCTTGCCACATGGGATATATCCATGCAGAAGACCAAGGTTCAAAATCTGTCTTATTCACCCACCCTGCACATCCTATCCTGTCAGAGGCAGGGACACCTATGAAAGCAGCCATGTCATACAACAGCTTTGCTGCAATTTCTGTACTGGATTTTATGTACACATGACTATCAACTAACTGCCCACCCAAATGAATGGCCATCACCAGGGTTTGGCCAAGAGCAGAGTTAATCACCCAGTGGCAGAACATGCTGCTGTGTAGAACATGCTTGATTTCAATGGCAACTTGAAAAATTGTTCCAGCTCTATGCTTCTCCCCAGCACTAGCTTTTCTGAACTACATAGATAATAACAGTTATTCTTGCAGCATCTCCTTCATTCCTGTAGTCATCATGCCTTAATCTCTTCCATCTTCCTGCACCTGAATCCTTTTCCTCAAGGTCTCCCCTTCCTCAGTTCTGTCGCTCCCTCCCAGTCCACTCCCCCACACCATCACCTTTGTCTCACAGATACCAATGCCTGTCTTTTGCATTCCTGTCCTGTGCCTGTGCTACCTTTCCCTCCCACATTCCTACCTCATACACCTGCTGCCTCCTTATGAGCCATGAGCCACCCTTCCCAACCCTTTATTCATCTCCCTGCCTCTCTGCCACTTTTCCTCCCCTCACTCACTCCACCCAACACAACCTCTCACCAATTTCAACTTGCTGAACTGCAGTCTCAGTACTGTGCTAGCTTCAAAAAGGGTTTGCCTGAAAGGTAGTGAATTTTCAGTCCTGTTTATGTGTCTGTTGAAGACTCAACACCTATACTATCCAGTGAGTTGTTACCTTACTCCTAAATTACGAGGGTTATTCCAAAAGTAAGGTCCGGTTATAAAAAAAAAAATCAAAACTAAAATGTTTTTTCAAAACAATTGTTTTATTTACATTCCTTACATCTTTATCTATTTTTCTACATAACTTCCATACTTATTTAAACATTTGTCACATCGTTCAACAAGCTTTTGAATGCCCATGTTATAGAAGTCGGCCGCCTGTGACGATAACCAGTCCTTAACTGCTTCTTTCACTTCATCATCTGTGTCGAAGCGCTTGCCGCCGAGAAACTCCTTTAAGTAACGGAACAGGTGGAAATCACTTGGCGCCAGGTCCGGACTGTAAGGAGGATGGTCCATCTGTTCCCATCCAAATTTCTTGATCAGAGCTTGCGTTTCATTTGCAGTGTGGGGTCTGGCATTGTCATGCAACAACAAGATTCCAGACGACAAAAGACCACGTTGCTTATTCTGGATTGCACGTCGAAGTTTAGTGAGGGTAGCGCAGTAGGCGGCTTTATTAATCGTTGTTCCTCTCTCCATAAAGTCGACTAACAATACTCCACGTCTATCCCAGAACACAGTCGCCATAACCTTACGTGTTGAGATTGTCTGCTTTGCCTTGACCTTGACTGGCGATGACGTGTGACGCCATTGCATTGACTGACGTTTAGACTCTGGAGTGATGTGAGAAACCCATGTCTCATCCCCTGTGACAACATTGTCTAAAAGACTGTCACCTTCCTTATGATATCGTTCCAAAAAATCAAGAGCAAAAGCCATTCTTTTCATTCGTTGGGGCTCAGTAAGCAGCCTGGGAACCCAACGGGCACACAATTTGTGAAACTTCAAATGTTCAGACACAATTCTGTACAAAGTTGTTCTACTGACATTCGGAAAATGCATGTCTACGTCTGTAATAGTGAATCGGCGATCTTCACGAATTTTTTTGTCAACCGCATTGACCAAATCGTCTGAAATCACTGATGGTCGGCCACACCGTGGTTCATCGTGCACATTATCCCGTCCTTCATTAAAAGCTCGCACCCACTTGCGCACTTTACTGTCGCTCATTATGTTAGGACCGTACACTTCAGTAATCTGCCGATGGATTTCCGCCGCTGAATTGTTTCTTGCAGACAAAAACCGTATCACTGCCCTTACTTCACAATCGGCGGGCTGATCAATTGTCTTAAACATTGTAAAGTGACACTGTGAACTACACTCAGCAACAGTAACAAAGCGAATGGCGGCGTTTGACGCGCAAGGCTTGCCGGGAGTCGGCGCGCATGCGTGTTTTGGCATTGGCGCCAAATTTCAATAGTTACGGCGAATCGGACCTTACTTTTGGAATAACCCTCGTATTTATCTCAGTTATCATCATTTTGATGTTTATGCTACATTTGAAAGTATGATTCATAGTACAGTCTTCCTTGGTACAAAAAAAATTAAAAAATTAAATTTTATGTTCAAGTTTCCTTCCTAACATTGCTGTTTAAATATTTTTGGTCTAGCATTTGGCTTTACTATCTGTCACTGACCTGAACTGAAAATTTTACAACTAGTTGACTACTTAGCATTTAGAAATGGATTATAAATTAAAAAAAAAACTTTAACATGTAAAATACTAGGAAGAAGAAGAAATCAGAAAGTATCTACAATAAAAGCTAAAATTTGAGGCCATATTTTTGTGTCATGTTATGTGAAGATCATTGATTTTCTTGATGGTATCACTAAACTTACTAATAAACCCTTAATAAAAAATGAAGTTGTGTGATGTCCTTGACAGTAGTACCAAACTTAAGAACGTTTAGTAGTAAACTCTTAACAGAAAATGAAATTTTGTGAAAGAACTAAATGATGGACTGTGAAGAGTATTAGACATCTTATAGAGAGTCACAATGTTAGTACTGAAAAACAGAGTTGATGAAAAAAGAAAATGACAAAGGAAAATAATTACAGCAGCATTTGATCAGGAATCAAAGTATGAGTGAAAAACCACTTACACCTTAATGAAGGTTAGATTGTAGAGTACTTGTGTCTGAATATTAGCAATGTAAAGATCATACTGAAATTTCAAATATGATGTCTGTGTAAAACAATGTAAAAGCTGCGAGGAAGTGAAGATGATGAAGGAATATGATGTTCAAGCAATGAAAGAAAAATAAGACAAGACTGACAAAAGGCAGAGAGTATTACAAAGATATAATTATTCCTCATTGAGGATTAAAGGGCCAACCACCTTATTAGAACAAGCAGAGAAAATGAGAAGTAGAAAAATCAGACCTACAGGACAAAAATGGGAAGGGGGATTCAGAGTGGATGTGCTGTTTTTTTTCTTTTTTTCAGTTTTCTCATCTAGACAATTACAAATCCACATAAATATGCATCTAGAATGGCAAAATTCACAGATGAGAATCATTCATCTGAAGAATGACGTTACCTAGATAAAAATACTGAGAATTTGCTGAGATGACAAAATAATAAATTATTTAGGAATAAAAGTAGCAACTCACTAAATAATAGGGGCATTGAGTTGTCAATTGCACAAGATTTAACACAGATTTTGGGCAAATCCATTTTCAAGATAAAATACACACACGTACATACACACACACACACACACACACACACACACACACACACACACTGCTTTATGGCTACTTCATGTTGGCTGAATACACTGTGCCAGAACTGCAGTTCTGCAGCTCAACTGGAATGAGGGATCGGGCTTAGAGTAGGTGTGGGAAGAAAAGATGTGGGTAGTGGGGGGGAGGGTGTCTGATGGGAGGGAGGCAGCAGGTGCCACAAAATAGGTATGGGGAGAGGGAGAGATACGAGGTGCATTGCATAGGAATGCAACACGGACACTGGCACTGATGAGCTCATGAAGCACATGATTCCAATGCCATGGAGGAATTGATTAGAAGGGGGAGACAGAGCGGAGCAAGGGGAGACTGTGGGGAAGATGAAGTTGGTGCAAGATGAGTGTAGTTACAGTGCTGGGGCAGGAGTGCAGGTAGGTATGGAGCAGGAGGTCAGCGGAAGTTGAGGCCAGGAGAATTATAAGAGTGAAGGATGTCTCGTAAAGACTATTCATATCTACATCTACATGGATACTCTGCAAATCACATTTAAGTGCCTGGCAGAGAGTTCATGGAATCACCTTCACAATAATTCTCTATTATTCCAATCTCAAACAGCGAGCAGAAAAAACGAACACCTATATCTTTCCATGTAAGCTCTGATTTTCCTTATTTTATTATGATGATCATTTCTCCCTAGGTAGGTTGGTGTCAACAAAACATTTTCACATTTGGAAGAGAAAGTTGATGATTTAAATTTTATGAGAAGATTCCACTGCAATTAAAAATGCCTTTGTTTTAATGATGTCCACACCTAAACCTGTATCATGGCAGTGACAGTCTCTCCCCTATTTTGCGATAATACAGGATATGCTGCTCTTCTTTCAACTCTCTCAAAGTACTCCATTAATCCTACCTGTAAGGATCCCAGACCATGCAGCAGTACTCCAAAAGAGGAGAGAGAAACATAGTGTAGGCAGTCTCTTTAGTAGATCTGTTACATTATTTAAGTGTTCTGTCAATTAAACATAATCTTTGGTTTGTCTTCCCCAAAAAATTTTCTATGTGTTCTTTCCAACTTAAGTTGCTCATATTTGTAATTCATAGGTATGCACACAGACAGATTTGACTGGTTTATTGTGTAACTGAAGTTTAATGAATTCCTTTTAGCATTCATGTGGATGACCTCAAACATTTCATTATTTAAGGTTAGTTACCAATTTTTGCACCATACAGATATCTTTTCTAAATAGTTTTGCAATTTGTTTTGATCTTCTGATGACTTTACTAGGTGATAAATGACAGCATCATCTGCAAACAACCTAAGATGTCTGCTCAGATTGACTCCTAAACTGTTTATATAGAAAAGGAACACTACCTTGGGGAATGCTAGAAATCACTTCTATTTTACTCAATGACTTTCTATCAGTTACTGTGAAATGCGACCTCTCTGACAGGAAATCAAAGATCCAGTCACGTAACTGAGACGCTATTCCATAAGCACACATTATGATTACAAACTGCATGTGTGGTATAGTGTCAAAAGCCTTCTGGAAATCTAGAAATAAGGAATCAATTTGAAATCCCTTGTCAATAGCACTCAACGTTCCATGTGTGCAAAGAGCTAATTGCGTTTTGCAAGATCGGTGTTTTTTGAATCTGTGTTGACTGTGTGTCAATAGGCCGTTCTCTTCGAACACAATATATGATCCAAAATCCGACTGTATATCAATGTTAATGATAGGTGCCTGTAATTTACTGGATTACTACTACTACCTTTCTTGAATACTGGAGTGACCTGCACAACTTTCCAATCTTTGGGTACAGATCTTTTGTCCACTGAGCAGTTGTATATGATTGTTAAGTATTGAGCTATTCCATCAGCACACTTTGAAAAGAACGTAACTGGTATATACTCTGGATCAGAAGACTTGTTTTTATTAAGTGATTTACATCACTTCACTACTCTGCAGATTCTGAGGATATCTACTTCCAAGTTACACTAATCTCTGTACATCCATCATCCAACAGATCACGTGATAGCTGTTACTATATCTTTTTGTAGTAGGGATGGCCCCTTCAGTTGTTTGTATAGATCTTATTTTATTTACAGCTGATTTTGTTGTTGACATGTTGAGGTTCATCCATGACGTCGGGTGATCATGTGGGTATCAGGATATCAAGTAAACATCATTATACATCTTGTAGAGCATACAAAAAGTCAACGTCCCTTCACCAAATCTTCCTTGCTGCTTAAGGTGTGAATGACATCATCACATAAACTAGACTGTTGGCTGGAAATGGTGCTCTAAGTTTTCTCACAACTATGTAGTTCAGAGAAGCTGGTGTAGGGAGGAAGGATCCATATAGCACAGGTTGTGAAGCAGTAATTAAAAGTGATCAATTTTTGACAAAATAATTTAACTGGATAGATAAAAAAAATCTACTCACCAAGCAGCAGCAGCAGAACACAACACAAAAGAGGGTTGTAATTAGGCAAGCTTTTGGAGCCTGTGGCTCCTTCTTCAGCATTCAGGCTGAAGAGGAAAGAAGAGGGGTGAAGGAAAAGGACTGGAGAGGTCTAAGAAAAGGGGTAGATTTCGGGAAAGTCACACAGAACCACAGGTCAGGGGAGACTTACTGCTCGGGATGAGAAGGAAAGACTGATTGTTGTGGACTGCATCGGATGAGATTTGAAAACCTGAGAGCTTAAAGGTGCAAGACAG
This sequence comes from Schistocerca serialis cubense, assembly GCF_023864345.2. Classification (NCBI taxonomy): domain Eukaryota; kingdom Metazoa; phylum Arthropoda; class Insecta; order Orthoptera; family Acrididae; genus Schistocerca; species Schistocerca serialis. The sequence continues at coordinate 484,128,412 of NC_064643.1, forward strand.
GGTAATACACAAGACACAGTTTACTGCTCAAACATCACGCATGAGTTAATAAGAGTGAAAAGCTAACAAGGGGAGGCCGCCAATTGTGAAATTCAGATTCGATTGATACTGCGCATAATAAAAGCTCATGGCCAGAGGTGTAATGTGGCAAAGCACCAAGATGCACTTCTCAGCCGTTGTCGAGAAAATTGACAGTTAAAAGAAACCGTTGCAGTGAAATACTCTCTACGATTAACAATTCTCTACAGCGTCGTGGCGCAGCGGTAAGCGCTCGGGTTCGAAATCCGAAGGTCGCCGGATCGAATCTCGCGCTATGCAACCTTTTTTTTTAGTATTTGTTTTTTATAATTCAAATATATATATAATTCCCGGCAATCAGTTGCAACAATTATGCATATAATAAGTTGTTGAAAGTCGTTTGTCGTGGAAAAACTGGCGACATCATTATGTTTTCCGCAAACAAAGTTGTATTTCACAGATGTTATTAATTGTCTTCATAATGTTAACCACGTATAGTTAACGGAAGACGTAGAAACGATATTCCGAAACGAATACGGATAGCGTAAGTCAAACGTTCGAATTAGAATAGAGACCCCACGAACACAAATTTGCTGTGGCAGGTATGAAATATAAACTCCGTTACTCGCTCATTACACTTGAATGACAGATGTTGAATGGGCCGAAACGAGCTGCCGCATAACAGCGTAGTTGCCTGCTAACTTCAAAAGAAGGTTCAGTGCGGACGGGAGAGCTTTGGTACACCTTGTTAAAAAAAAAAACGGAAAAATGGAGGCGGTACAATTGCAGAGCGATCCGCCTTCACCAACATGCATAAGCAATTCATTAATACCTTTATATATATATAAAAAAACAAAGATGAGGTGACTTACCGAACAAAAACGCTGGCAGGTCGATAGACACACAAACAAACACAAACATACACACAAAATTCAAGCTTTCGCAACAAATTGTTGCCTCATCAGGAAAGAGGGAAGGAGAGGGGAAGACGAAAGGAAGTGGGTTTTAAAGGAGAGGGTAAGGAGTCATTCCAATCCCGGGAGCGGAAAGACTTACCTTAGGGGGAAAAAAGGACAGGTATACACTTGCACACACGCACATATCCATCCACACATACAGACACAAGCAGACATATTTAAATATATATATATATATATATATATATATATATATATATATATATATATATATATATATATTTTTTTTTTTTTTTTTGAATTACAAAAAACTAATAATAAAAAAAATCGCATGGCGCGAGATTCGAACCGGCGACCTTCGGATTACGAACCCGAGCACTTACCGCTGTGCCACGACGCTGTAGAAAATTAGTAATCGTAGAGAGTATTTCACCGCAACGGTTTCTTTTAACTGTCGATTTTCTCGACAACGGCTGAGAAGTGCATCTTGGTTCTTTGCCACATTACACCTCTGGCCATGAGCTTTTATTATGCGCAGTATGAATCGAATCTGAATTTCACAATTGGCGGCCTCCCCTTGTAAGTGCATTGTACTAACAGAGGTAGGAGGGAGCCGGTGAAAAATAAACAGTTAAGACAATGAAACACACAGAAAACTAAAATGGAGTGAAGGAAAGAGTAGTTACAATGAAGAAATGCTGAGACGGACGAAATTAACGTAAGTTATGACCAGGTGGGAGTTGAGAACCAAGCACATGTTGTAGCTCTAGTTCCCACTGGTTGAGTTCTGAGATACTGGTGTCTGGGGGAAGAATCCAGATGGTGCACATGGTGAAACAGGCACCGAGGTCATGACTGTCATGTTGTAGATGATGCTGTGCAACAGGATATTGTGTGTCACTAATATACACCCTCTGCCTATGCCCATTAATGCTAATTGATCATTTGGTGGTTGTCTTACTGTTGTAAAAGGCCAAACAGTGTTTACACAACAGCTGATATATGACGTGTTGTTTCACAGGTGGCTCTCCATCTGATAGTATATGTTTTGTCAGTCACAGGGCTGCTATAAGTGGTGGTAGGAGGGTGCATAGGGCAAGTCCTGCAGTGGGGACAGTCACAAGGGTAGGAGTCATAGGTAGGGAGATGGCTGCAGAAAGAGCAAAGGGACTGAAAAAAATGTTGCGGAGATTGGGAGGGTGGCAAAAAGCTATTCTAGGTGTGGTGATCGAGATTTCAGATAGAATGGATCTCATTTCAGGGTATGATTTAAGGAAGTCATGGCCCTGTTGAAGTAGCTGATTAATACATTCTGGACCAGGATAATAGTGAATCACCAATGGTGTGCTCTGAAGTTGTTTTTTGGAGGAATCAGCAGTACCAGGATTAGATGTGATGGCCCGGGAAATCTGCTTTTGAACCAGGCTGGTGGGGTAATTACAGGCAGTGAAGGCTGCTGAAGTGAGAATGATGGAGTGTTGCTGTAAAGCATCTGAATCTGAATGAATATGTTTGCCTCGAATGCCAGGGCTGTGTGGGAGAGAACATCTGACATGGAAAGGATGGCAACTGTCAAAATGTAAGTTCTGTTATTCGCTGGTAGGTTTAATGTGGACAGAAATGTGTAGCTGGGTTCAGTGAGGACGAGATCAACATCAAGGAAAGTAGCATGGGATTCAGAGGAGGACGATGTGAAATTTAATTGGGAAAAGGAATTCAGAGATTTCAGGAATTTTAACATGTCAGTCTCACCATGAGTCCATATGGTAAAGATGTCACCAATTTATCTAAACCAAAGCAGGTGATGAAGACTTATGGATCCCAGGAAATCCCCCTCCAAGTGACTCAAGAAAAGGTTGGCATAGGAAGGAGCCATCCTGGTTCATATGGCCATACACCCAATCTGTTTGTAAGTCTGCCTCTCAAGAAGGAGCCACTGGCTCCAAAAGCTTGCTTAATTACAACCCTCTTTTATGTTTGTGTTCTGCCGCCACTTAGTGAGTAGATTCTTTATGTATTTAATGAAAGTAATTGAAATTGAGCATATTATGCCCAACTGGGTGTTCTGCAATGGGATGAATCAATTCTGCTCTTGTGCACAGTTTTGTGTTGCTCATTCATTTGGGTTCAAAGCTGTCTGATGGTCATACACACATAAAATGGTGTGCAGCAGAAACTGCAGCAGAGAACAACATCAATCTTGTATGCTGTGCACCAGCGCCTATCTTCAATTCCTATCCCATGCATCTATTACCTCTCTTCCAGTTAACGGCCATCCCGTCCCAACCAGTTAACAGCCATCCCGTCCCAACCCTCCCTTATAAGAATTTTGTTACATCTTTATAAGAGGAATTGGCTGAAATGGATATTCTGTTCACAGTGAATACTGCAACAAGGCTGTTGAATCCATGGGGAAAATAGAGAAGGAAAAACATAAAAATGAATGTTACAGAAATATCCTACATTTTAATACTAGCGAAGTATGTTTTGGAATGAGATGTTACAGCAGGCAGTGCCCAAGAACATGTCCAGAACATCTTTGATTTGTTGGCATTAAGTTATAAAATTCTTATTGTAACTTCCAGCATTACTACAAAATAATGAGCTATGGCAGTAGTTGACCCCACCTCTCACACTAAACACTTTTTAATTTATGGTTATTTAGTCTACATTGAATTAGTGTAAGTAATTAATTAATAATCTTCACTTCAGATTTTTGAACAGAAAATTTTAAAAAGTTTTTCTTATTTTCTTTTTGTTACAAGCTACTTTTAAATATGGTTCAAATATGATTCAACTACTTTAAGCAGTTATTTTCAACATTTTTGGATTTCTTCGAACCTGTTTTTTTTTTTACTGGTTGTAAAGAGTGTCTTTAATTACTGTTTCCTCATAATGTGTTGACCACAGTGTCACAGCAATTCCAAATATCCAGACAAAATTTGACTTTTGCAAACTTGTTAATGATAGTTATAAACACCTTGACAAACAACACAGATATTACAATGTTGAAATCAAGCACAGCTACATTTCAGTAAGTTAGAAAAGTTCTAAAAAAAATATTGCAGAACAGCATGCCTGTAGAACACAGAACTAAAAAAAACTTTGGAACTATGACTATGGAAAGTACTGCTCTCTTAACTGTTAAATTAATCTGAACCTGAAACTGATAAAGAAGTGGATAACACAAGATAAAAATACATGACAATATATTATAGGCAAACGCTATTGATATTTCATTGAAACTGGACTTAAATAGCTTTAATAAAAGTTGTAAAATCCATACCTTTATAAAGCATTGTTAAATGTTTCTCTAGGCTCCAAGATCCATACAAGGAACAGAGTTTCTTCAAGACCTCCGCAAGTGATGGGTCAATATCTTTTGATGAAGCGTAGGTCCAAAAGTTGGAAAGCATAAAATACTGGAGAACAAAGATGATGCATGTGGCATTAAATATTACAGAACAGTGTGGGTGTTATGTTCATAACATGGCACATTAATAAATTAAATAACATTGCTTTTAAGATAGAAAAAGTAATGCCATAAGCTAGCTAGCTCATTCTCTTTGTAAGTATTAGTTCAGTGTTTTTCATCCATTATTGTCTTCTGTTTGTTTTTGATGGTCTGGGCCAGCATCAACTTTTGATAAAACTTTTAACAGATTCTTACAAAAAATACTGAATTCTAATTAGGGGAGGCGATACAAGAAGAGCAATGATGTAAAAAATGACACAATTTAAGGCTATTAATAAAGCACCTGCACATGGGAAATTATGAAGAGAGTTCAAATGATGAGTGAAAAAAAGCTGTTAGGAGAAAGATAACAGACTAGAATAGAGATATGCACTAAATGAAAACAACTGACAACATGAAACAGCATAAATTAACAAATATATGTTTTCCAAAGAGCAATGATAAGTAATATTGGCATTTGGAAATTGTAGTAGGATAGAAGTGTAAACAGTCTATGGAAGACAGAGCTACAATATTAATATGAAAATGACAAGTATATTTTTACAGCTGCAATAGATAACCAGAGTTGATGCTCATGTAAAGTGCTGGAATGCCAAAAGAGACCCAAAGATGACATAAATCAAACACAAATAGCTGTCTTGCAACAGTAATGGAAGACAACAACGTCCGCAGCTTGTGGTCGTGCGGTAGCGTTCTCGCTTCCCACGCCCGGGTTCCCGGGTTCGATTCCCAGAGGGGTCAGGGATTTTCTCTGCCTCGTGATGACTGGGTGTTGTGTGATGTCCTTAGGTTAGTTTGGTTTAAGTAGTTCTAACTTCTAGGGGACTGATGACCATAGATGGTAAGTCCCATAGTGCTCAGAGCCATTTGAACCAATTTTTGAAGACAACAACACTATCTGGTGGTGGTGTTGCTGCTTTTTTTCCCATTTCAAAACATCATTAATGACATCACAAGAGGTTTCCACATCAGAGGAGCTTTCACAGAAGCTAAGGTGAAGGGCAGATGGCAAATTATCAACAAATGATTCTGAATTCTGTCACTGGGTACTTCCTCTACATTTTCCGAAAAGTAGCAATGTTCCAATATTTGGAATCTTACTAGATGTCATTTTCTTGTTTCAAATATAGCCAATACCACTTTATGTCAGGAGAACCAAAGATAAATGCAAAGCACACAGCCTTAAGCCTCAAAGGAAGATATCTACTGCTGACCAAAAATAGAAAACAGAAAGAATCCAATTGTACTACCATCAAAAACACCTCAGAACTTGCTAACCAATAAAGTGTGCACTGAACAGATCTTCAGCAGAGCAAAGGGTGGGAAAGGTATAGAATGAATTTTTGGTGGAGCACAAAGGATAGCCAGGTATATAGTGACTTTCCAAGCCTTAGCAACTAACTTTGGAGAGAATAGTGAATGTGAAAAACTTATAAAAATAGCAAATACAAAATGGATGATTGTCCACTATACATAGAAAGTAGAATAAAAAGTATCACATCTCTTATGATCAGTAGTGACACAAAACTTTGGGAGGCTATGACTTTCAATTCACATCATCAATAAATGGAGCGACCACACCAATTACTTTCCACAGCTTGGCCACAACCTTAGCCCTGTATCATCTATGCTATATGCAATTTGCTGCTCTGCTGGTCAAACTTTCTGTGCCACCACTCTTCAGAATAATATTAACCATACTGTTAAAGTGTTTATACAACACTAATGAAATGTTTACTATCAACATTTGATTCAGTATTTAAGCCTTATACCAATCACTCGAGCGCAAAAATCACTCACTCAGTGACTCATTTATTGTCATCTGTGGTTCTGTTTGTGTGTGTCAAATTTTCCATGGGTTACCTGACATAATACTCATACTTATTTCTATTGAAATTTTACTGATTGCAAAAATTAGTACCAAAATTCAATGGTTTCAACTGATAAGCAGTCATTGTCAGTACTAAATGTGAACAGAAAAGATGAAACACAAAAAACTGCCAACAGGTCTACAGTAAAAAATGAAATTCAAAAGTGCATACATATTAGACGAAACATACCCATTCAGCCTGTTAGAGAGTACTGTGTCACAATAATGGTCACAAAATACAAACTACTTTCAGGCTTCTGCATCATACTTTAGTGATTATTCAAAGAAAACTGAACATATCCCTGCATCAAATGATACAGTAGAAATTAAGAATATAATAGAAAGAAACATTCCACATGGGAAAAATATATAAAAAAAGTGCTGTGACTTACCAAACAGGAAAGCGCTGGTAGATAGATACAATAAAACACACACACACACACACACACACACACACACACACACACACACACACACACACAAATATCAAGCTTTCGCAACCCATGGTTGCTTCATCAGGAAAGAGGGAAGGAGAGGGAAAGACAAAAGGATGGGGGTTTTAAGGGAGAGGGTAAGGAGTCATTCCAATCCCGCGAGCGGAAAGACTTACCTTAGGGGGAAAAAGGGACAGGTATACACTCGCACACACACACACACACACACACACACACACACACACATATCCATCCGCACATATACAGACACAAGCAGACATATGAAAAGGCAAAGAGTTTGGGCAGAGATGTCAGTCGAGGCGGAAGTACAGAGGCAAAGATGTTGTTGAGTGACAAGTGATGTACGAGGGGCGGCAACTTGAAATTAGCGGAGGTTGAGGCCAGGTGGGTAATGGGAAAAGAGGATATATTAAAGGGCAAGTTCCCATCTCTGGAGTTCTGATAGGTTGACAGACTAAAGCCGGAAATACTAAATGTCTTTTTCCAAAGCTGTTTCACAGAGGAAGACTGCATTGTAGTACCTTCTCTAGATTGTCGCCCAGATGACAAAATGGTAGATATCGAAATAGACAACAGAGGGATAGAGAAACAATTAAAATCGCTCAAAAGAGAAAAGGCAGCTGGACCTGATGGGATACCAGTTCGATTTTACACAGAATACGCGAAGGAACTTGCCCCCCTTCTTGCAGCGGTGTACCGTAGGTCTCTAGAAGAGCATAGTGTGCCAAAGGATTGGAAAAGGGCACAGTCCATCCCCGTTTTCAAGAAGGGACGTCGAACAGATGTGCAGAACTATAGACCTATATCTCTAACGTCGATCAGTTGTAGAATTTTGGAACACATATAATGTTCAAGTATAATGACTTTTCTGGAGAGTAGAAATCTACTCTGTAGGAGTCAGCATGGGATTCAAAAAAGACGGTCGTGTGAAACCCAGCTCGCGCTATTCGTCCACGAGACTCAGAGGGCCATAGACATGGGTTTACAGGTAGATGCCGTGTTTCTTGACTTCCGCAAGGCATTCAATACAGTTCCCCACAGTCGTTTAATGAACAAAGTAAGAGCATATGGACTATCAGACCATTTGTGTGATTGGATTGAGGAGTTCCTAGATAACAGAAAGCAGCATGTCGTTATCAATGGAGAGAAGTCTTCCGAAGTAAGAGTGATTTCAGGTGTGCCGCAGGGGAGTGTCATAGGACCGTTGCTATTCACAATATACATAAATGACCTGGTGGATGACATCGGAAGTTCATTGAGGCTTTTTGCAGATGATGCTGTGGTGTATCGAGAGGTTGTAACAATGGAAAATTGTACTGAAATGCAGGAGGATCTGCAGCGAATTGACGCATGGTGCAGGGAATGGCAATTGAATCTCAAAGTAGACAAGTGTAATGTGCTGCAAATACATAGAAAGATAGATCCCTTATCATTTAGCTACAAAATAGCAGGTCAGCAACTGGAAGCAGTTAATTCCATAAATTATCCGGGAGTACGCATTAGGAGTGATTTAAAATGGAATGATCATACACTCCTGGAAATGGAAAAAAGAACACATTGACACCGGTGTGTCAGACCCACCAAACTTGCTCCGGACAGAGCGAGAGGGCTGTACAAGCAATGATCACACGCACGGCACAGCGGACACACCAGGAACCGCGGTGTTGGCTGTCGAATGGCGCTAGCTGCGCAGCATTTGTGCACCGCCGCCATCAGTGTCAGCCAGTTTGCTGCGGCATACGGAGCTCCATCGCAGTCTTTAACACTGGTAGCATGCCGCGACAGCGTGGACGTGAACCGTATGTGCAGTTGACGAACTTTGAGCGAGGGCGTATAATGGGCATGCGGGAGGCCGGGTGGACGTACCGCCGAATTGCTCAACACGTGGGGCGTGAGGTCTCCACAGTACATCGATGTTGTTGCCAGTGGTCGGCGGAAGGTGCACGTGCCCGTCGACCTGGGACCGGACCGCAGCGATGCACGGATGCTTGCCAAGACCGTAGGATCCTACGCAGTGCCGTAGGGGACCGCACCGCCACTTCCCAGCAAATTAAGGACACTGTTGCTCCTGGGGTATTGGCGAGGACCATTCGCAACCATCTCCATGAAGCTGGGCTACGGTCCCGCACACCGCTCACGCCCCAACATCGTGCAGCCCGCCTCCAGTAGTGTCGCGACAGGCGTGAATGGAGGGACGAATGGAGACGTGTCGTCTTCAGCGATGAGAGTCGCTTCTGCCTTGGTGCCAATGATGGTCGTATGCGTGTTTGGCGCCGTGCAGGTGAGTGCCACAATCAGGACTGCATACGACCGAGGCACACAGGGCCAACACCTGGCACTGTCCGTACACCACTGGTGATCGTCTAGGGGACACTGAATAGTGCACGGTACATCCAAACCGTCATCGAACCCATCGTTCTACCATTCCTAGACCGGCAAGGGAACTTGCTGTTCCAACAGGACAATGCACGTCCGCATGTATCCCGTGACACCCAACGTGCTCTAGAAGGTGTAAGTCAACTACCCTGGCCAGCAAGATCTCCGGATCTGTCCCCCATTGAGCATGTTTGGGACTGGATAAAGCGTCGTCTCACGCGGTCTGCACGTCCAGCACGAATGCTGGTCCAACTGAGGCGCCAGGTGGAAATGGCATGGCAAGCCGTTCCACAGGACTACATCCAGCATCTCTACGATCATCTCCATGGGAGAATAGCAGCCTGCATTGCTGCGAAAGGTGGATATACACTGTACTAGTGCCGACATTGTGAATGCTCTGTTGCCTGTGTCTATGTGCCTGTGGTTCTGTCAGTGCGATCATGTGATGTATCTGACCCCAGGAATGTGTCAATAAAGTTTGCCCTTCCTGGGACAATGAATTCACGGTGTTCTTATTTCAATTTCCAGGAGTGTATAAAGTTGATCGTCGGTAAAGCAGATGCCAGACTGAGATTCATTGGAAGAATCCTAAGGAAATGCAATCTGAAAACAAAGGAAGTAGGTTACAGTACGCTTGTTCGCCCACTGCTTGAATACTGCTCAGCAGTGTGGGATCCGTACCAGATAGGGTTGATAGAAGAGATAGAGAAGATCCAACGGAGAGCAGTGTGCTTCGTTACAGGATCATTTAGTAATCGCGAAAGTGTTATGGAGTTGATAGATAAACTCCAGTGGAAGACTCTGCAGGAGAGACGCTCAGTAGCTCGGTACGGGCTTTTGTTAAAGTTTTGAGAACATACCTTCACCGAATAGTCAAGCAGTATATTGCTCCCTCCTATGTATATCTCGCGAAGAGACCATGAGGATAAAATCAGAGAGATTAGAGCCCACACAGAAGCATACTGACAGTCCTTCTTTCCATGAACAATATGAGACTGGAATAGAAGGGAGAACCGATAGAGGTACTCAGGGTACCCTCCGCCACACACCGTCAGATGGCTTGCAGAGTATGGATGTAGATGTAGATGTAGATGTTGGTGTCAGTGGGAAGTATCCAGATAACCCGGATGGTGTAACACTGTGCCAAGATGTGCTGGCCGCCCACCAAGGCATGTTTAGTCACAGGGTGATCCTCATTACCAACAAACACTGTCCGCCTGTGTCCGTTCATGTGAATGGACAGTTTGTTGCTGGTCATTCCCACATAGAAGGCTTCACAGTGTAGGCACGTCAGTTGGTAAATCACGTGGGTGCTTTCACATGTGGCTCTGCTTTTGATCGTGTACACCTTCCATGTTACAGGACTGGAGTAGGTGGTGGTGGGAGGGTGCATGGGACAGGTTTTACACCGGGGGCAATTACAAGTGTAGGAGCCAGAGGGTATGGAAGGTGGTTTGGGGATTTCATAGGGATGAAGCAAGAGGTGGAGTGGGGAGGATTTCATGAAGGATGGATCTCAGATATTGAAAACCCGGCCACTAATCACTATATGGAGGAGGTGTTAAGTCGCAGACAGGCAGAGTGTGAAAATACTGCTTTACATTTAAACATGCAGATAAAAGGCCTTCTTCAGAGATAGAAGATACATGCAAAAACACACAAGCACAACTCACATGCACATGATCAAAGTCTCCTGCCACTGTGGACAATGCCTTGATGCCTCAGGAGGTATCATAGCAACTAATATCTACTTTTTCTCCATGTTCTATTCAGTACCTCCTCATTCGTTATTTGTTCTATCCATATAATCATTACAATTCTTTAGCTCACATTTAATTTCTGTATAAGGCTACACTTTATTCTTAAGTTCTGTATTTGTGTTGTATGTTAATAAATTTCTTTCCTTCTGAAATGCCATTTTTGCTATTGCCTATCTACATTATATATACTTTTTATCTGAGCCATCATGAGTTGTTTTCCTACCCAAATCACAAACCCTATCTACTATTTTTGGTTTCTTAATTTATAACCTAACTGTTTGATTTAATTTTACTACATTCCATTACATTTCTTTTACTTTTATCTTATAACCTCTTTTCAAGAAACTACCCATTCAGCTGAATGGCTCTTTTGAATTCCTTTGCCATCTCTGACAAAATTAAAATGTTAGCAGCAAATCTCAAATATTTTATTACTTCTCCTTGAATTTTAATGCACTTTCTGAATTGCTCATTGATTTGCTTCACAGCTTTCTCTACACATATATATTACACAACATTGGAATAGTCTACAAACCATGTCTTACTTTCTTCCCACACAGGGATTTCCTTTCATGTTCCCTGACTCTTATAACTGCAGTCTTGTTTCTGTAAAATTTTATCTTCCACTGCATATTATCCCCAGTAACTATAGAATTTTAAAGAGTGTAATATGGTCAAGAATGTCCAAAGCTTTCTCCAGTCCTAAAATGTTACAAATATAGGTCTTCCTTTTTCCGTTACTAAACTGATAGTTCAATATTATTCACATCTGTTAGCACCTGCCTTCTTTGGAATTGTAATTATTACATTTTTCTTTAAGTGTGAGGGTATTTCTCCTGTCGCACCTATCTTGCACACAAATTGAAATAGTTTTACCAAGGTCCACTCTGTCAAGAATCTCAGTAATTCTGATGGAATATTGTCTATTGCAAGGATCTCTTTCCTCTTAAGTCTTTCATTGCTCTGTCAAATTCTTCTCAGAGTATCATATCTCCTAACTCATCTTCATCTACTTGCTCTTGCCTTTCTGTATTGCTTCAAGTGCATTTCACATGAACAAACCTTCTACATATTCCTTTTGCTTTTGAGCTTTCCTCCGTTTTCTGCATACTAGTTTGCACAGACGTAGCTGGGCATGATCTGTCTTATGATTACACTGGCTGAATTCCCTCAGTCCATTACTTTCAATATGGCTCAATCAAGGCCCAGGAACTTGCACATAGCAGTGGAGTCTCCAAAACCTCTAACCATTACACACTCACCTGGCAGGCCTGAAGCATTTGGAAACATGCATGTTAGTGCTAAACCTCAATAGAAAAGGAGTTATAGCAATTTCAGCCTACCTTCATTTGCTTTTAAATGTTGAAAATGGACATCCACAAAACCAGTCCACATGCTGAATTTGTGTTGGCAAAAGGTAATTCTGTCAGTCAGTTTTCTACTGCAGAGAATAAGGTGCTATGTCTGATGGTATGCAGATGTCTATTCTCCACACACTCTTTGATGCAGGTTGGAGAGATGCCTTTCTGCATCTTCTCCCCAGATTGGTGTCTGCTTGGATCTCCATATCTGAAGGCTACAGTGCAAAGGGTTCAAATGCACAGGATGGGACACAAGAGTGGTGAGATGTTGTGGAACACATGTTATCTGGTTTTTCTGCTGTGACATATCTGGTTTGGGAGCACTATCAGTGACTATCTACTGCCATTGAAGTTCTCTGTTTCATGTGAACTCAAACCCCCCCTACATGGTCAGTGCTGCAATAAAACAACATTCTCTGTGAGAGGAAACATATTACTATCTTAAGCTGAATAATTCTTGTTAACTAGACTGTGTAGCATGGGCTTGCTCACTCAGTGAAAAAGAGGCAAACATCTGTTTGGTGACACAAAGATTGAGCAGAAATCAAGGTAGGATGAGAAATATGGGAAGCCTACTCTTCAACAAACTATCCTTACTTATTACAATGAAAGGCAATACATTTAGGATGCAAGTAAAGGAAATACTAATGCAACATACTAGGTGATCAAAAAGTCAGTATAAATTTGAAAACTGAATACATCACGGAATAATGTAGATAGAGAGGTACAAATTGACACACATACTTGGAATGACATGGGGTTTTATTAGAACAAACAAAAAAAAAAAGTACAAGGTTCAAAAAATGTCTGTCAGATGGCGCTTCATCTGATCAGAATAGCAATAATTAGCATAACAAAGCAAGACAAAGCAAAGGTGATGTTCTTTACAGGAAATGCTCAATATGTCCACCATCATTCCTCAACAATAGCTGTAGTCGAGGAATAATGTTGTGAACAGCACTGTAAAGCATGTCCGGAGTTATGGTGAGGCATTGGCGTCGGATGTTGTCTTTCAGCATCCCTAGAGATGCCAGTCGATCACGATACACTTGCGACTTCAGGTAACCCTAAGGCCAATAATTGCATGGACTGAGGTCTGGGGACCTGGGAGGCCAAGCATGACAAAAGTGGCGGCTGAACACACGACAATCACCAAATGACATGTGCAAGATATCTTTCACGCGTCTAGCGATATGGGGCGTTTTTTTTTTTTTTTTTTGTTCTAATAAAACCCCATGTCATTCCAAGCATGTGTGTCAATTTATACCTCTTTATCTACATTATTCCATGGTTTATTAAGTTTTCAAATTTATACTGACTTTTTGATCACCCGGTACTTTTTATTTTGTTGATGTGTACCTGAAGGCAAACTTGATGATCACATAAGTTAAATCTTAAGAAAACTATGTCCTAAATATACTATCTACACAGTGATCAACAGTGAACACATTTCCAAACAACAGGAACTCCACACTGGTATATCAACAATATAAGGGAAAGAATCAATCGCTACTCATCATAAAGATGACATGGTGGAATACACACAGGCAAAACAAAAGACTTCGTTCATTTAGCATTTGGATAAAGCCTTCTTCAGAAAAGAACACACACGCGCACACACACACACACACACACACACACACACACACACACACACACATTCATTCACACAAGCAACTGAATAAAAGCATCAATCTGGAGGGGACAGAGAAGGGGAGGGATAACAGGATAAGATTGGGGAAAGAGAAGAGTGCTGTTTGGCAGAGCATGCAGGTATTAGGTGGAGGCATGACAAGACTACCAGGCATAGCACCAGGAGGCTGCAGGTCAGAGAGATGAGGGGGGGACAGCAGTGGAAATGGGGAGCAGGGAAAGAATGGAGTAGGGAAGGGAAAGATGGATGGGGTGCTGTGGTAGAGGGCAACATGTGATGAAGGTAAGGGGATACGAATAGGAAGGAGGTGATAGGATAGAGGGCGCAGAAACTGTCAGATGGAGGGTGTGGGAACAGCTGAAGCCAAAATGTTCCAAGAGTGGAGAATGTATTGTAAGCATAACTGCCATCCATGCAGTCCAGTAAAGCTGGTGGTGGAGGAAAGGATTCATGGTCCAAGTTGTGAAGCAACCATTGAAATCAAGCATGTTATGTTTAGCTGCATGTGGGCCACAGGGTGGTCTCCATTGCTCTTGGCCAGAGTTTGGTGGTTGCTGTTCATCCTGGAAGACACCTGGTTGGTAGTCATACCAGTATAAAATGCTATGCAGCCACTGCAGTGAAAGAGTATATGACATGGCTGCTTTCACAGGTCGTCCCGGCCTCTGATAGGGTGGGATAAACCTGTGACACGACTGGAGTAGAAACTGCTGGGTGGATGGATGGGCAGGTCTCGCACCTGGATCTTCCACACGGATACGATACCTGTGATAAGATATTGGGATTGGGAGTGGTATAGGGTTGGAATAGGATATTGTGGAAGTTGGGTGGATTATGGAAAATCACTTTAGGAAAGGCAGGAAGGATCTTGGGTAGGATGTCCCTCATTTCAGGGCAGGATGATAATTAGTCAAAGCCCTGACAGATGATGTAGTTCCATTTTTCCAACCCATGGTAGTACAGGGTGATGAAGGGGTCACTCCTTTGTAACTGGCTGTTGGCGATGGTGGGAGGAATGGGGATGTGTGGGGATATGGCATGGGAGATCTGTTTGCTGACTAGGTCTTCCATCCTCAACCTACAGTAACCAATTTCCCCCACACACTCAAACCAACATTTTCCGGTCCTCTGTCCTATCACCTTCTCCCTATTCACAACCCCTTACCCTCATTATGTGCTGCCCTCCGCCAATGCACCGGAGCTCATCTTTCCCTTTCCCTGCATCTCTCCTTTTCTGCTCCCCCCCCCCCCCCCCTCCCCAACTCCCTACTCCTCCCAACTCTGTGCATGACAGTCTTGTCATGCTTTCATCTAGTACCTGCATGCTCTGCAGACAGTACTTATCTCTTCCTCTAACCTTACCCTGCTATCCCTCCCCCTTCTCTGCCCCCTGCAGACAGATGATTTCGTTCACCATGATAGTTGCATTCTGGTCTGAGGTGCTGGAGATGGTGGCCATCTGTGCTTGAGGTATGCTCACTTGTGTGAATGAATGTGTATGTTTGTTTTCTTTTCTAAAGAAGGCTTTGTCTAAAAACAAAATGACTAAAGTCTTTTCATTGTGCCTGTCTGCAGCTCAACATGTCATCTTTGTGATGAGTGGCAGTCTATCTTTTTCCTTAATATTTTATATTTTATCTTTTTTAACCTTGTTTCAAGATAATATTCTAGTTCCCCTGTATATTGTACAGTTGTTTCACTATTAGATGCACAGAGCAAAAGCACTTTTCATTATCGATGTGGCAAACTAGACCCCTCACTAAAGAATAATGTACATTACATACAAGTGTGGAAGTGTTACATATGCAGACTCAATAAGAACAGTAGTCCAGATCTGTCTAATACCTCTGATACAAACATTGCAAATAAGTGCTCACCAATCATATAAGTGCAGTTCAAAGGATTATAGTGTTTACAGAGATGAAAACCTTTCATCACAATTTATAGGTGAAGGCCACTTAATTGGCATGTTATAGACGTTCAAATAAGGGGTGCTAAGGTGAATAACAAGTCTGAAGATAATCAGTCTGATCAACATGCAGCTCTTCCCCAACACCATCACCCACAATCTCAAAACTCCAAGGAAGAAAAATCAAGAAGAAAACTGATGCTTATTGCTGACAGTCATGGGTGCGGAATCGCCTCTCATATACTAAATGAGGCATCTACAATGATTGCTACTATGGGATTCATCAAACTAGATGCAGGTTTAAATGAATTGAGGAAACATGAACACTTGGCAGAAGTTGGTAAGTTATCCACAAATAATTACATTGCGCTAACTGAAGGAACGAACGATATCTTTAAAAATGAAACATCAAATGCCTGTCAGGAACTAAAGGAAAGTTTGAGTCACTTAACTCATACTAATGTTGTTGTGCTCAACATCCTGCATCATCGTGACCCACCACAATGGTCATGTGTGAATCATGAAAAAAGTGCAGCTAATGACCAATATGAATCGATTGCTAAATACTTTAAAAACATTTCTATAGTGAATATAAACAATATTGGCTGCCGATCCCACAAAACTCATGGACTGCATCTAAATGGCCTGGGGAAATGACTTGTAGTGAATAAAGTGTTGAGTGAAATAGGAAATAATCCTCAAGAGATAATCAAGTGGTCAATATCGTTAGATGAACATCTGTAATCTGTTCCTAATGCTTTTTTAGGCTAAATGTTAAGACTGGTGATAATCCAAGGTGTGATAATTTACCAGACAGTCCAAGTTTATGGGGAGATGCTAAGTTACCAAAGCGTAGCTATGTTCCAAAAAATATCAGTAGCAGTAAACTCTATGTGTTCTACCAAAAGATCAATGGTCTCAGAAACAAACTGGAGCTTCTAAATCTCAGCATTATTGATGCTGAATCTGTAAACCATGCACAAGTAATATGTCTTACAGAAGACCATGTGACAAGTGGAACTGAAATGCCTCAAATTGATGGATATTCATTAGCAGTCAGCTATTGTAGATACATAAAGGAGAAAGGAGGGACTGCGATCTGTGTTAAAACTAATGTAAAATATAAATCCCTAGTTATAAGTATTTACAGAGTAGATTCTCACTTTGAAGCCTGTGGAACTGAAATTTTTGCAAATAATAAGTCAGTTATAATTTTGGCAGTTTACAAGGCCCCTGGAGGATAATATGTTTCTTTCTAAACCATATGGAACAACTTTTGAACCAAATATATTCCAAACGCAAGAATTTATGTATCACAGGTGATTTTAATATTAACTTCTTAACTACAAATAACAGCAGAACAAAACTAGAACACCTGATGGAATCATTTAACCTAATTTCAGTAGTTAACTAGTACTTGTAAGAGCCTAATTGATAATATATTCCTGGACAGATACAGAAGCAGCAGTATTATTGTAAGTCAAATTCTCAATGGTCTGTCAGATCATGATGGTCAGCTGCTTACTGTAAATAATATCAAACTGTGTGATAAACCTAAACACTACTTTAAAACTGCCAGGCCACTCAATAATGATAACTTAGAAATCTTCTACCATCTCTTACAGCAGATTGACTGGATCCCTGTATTTATGGAGAGGAATATTAATGAAAAATTTGATCTGTTCTCTAATGAGTTTGTGTCATTATTTGAAACATTGGCTGAGAAACAATCCTCAGGCTGCGAATCAGAAACCCTGGATTACTAAAGGGATAAGAATTTCCTGTAGGACAAAAAGAAATTTATACGAATCCATACATATATCTAATGATTCCATTGAAAAGGAGGACTACAGATTGTACTGTAATATTTTAAAAGGAGTAATAAAAAAATTCAGAACTAGTACATAACATCTGAAATTGATAACTCAAACAACGAATCAAAAACCATCTGGAAAGTTATAAAAAGGGAGAGTGGTAAAAAAGTAGAGTACATGACTAACATAGCATTAATTCAGGATGGAAATGTCATAAAAAATACTGAGGAAGTTGCTAATACCTTCAATAAACATTAACATTCTTAACAGCTGCAGAAAAGATTGGCTGTGAAGGCTCAGTGGATGATGCAATAGCACTTCTGCATAAAGCTAACAATGTCAGAGTTTGTCAGATGCAGATAACCCCCATAACAATTAGTGAGATCAATAAGACTGATTGTCTTATTGAGAGATGGAGACAAAAAACTCTTGTGGGGTTGATAATGTTTCAACTAAGATACTCAAGCACTGTCATGGCTATATAAACGCAGTCTTGTGTCACATTTTTAATGAATCCCTAAAACGAGGTATTGTTCCACTTAGATTAAAATGTGCCTGTGTGAAACCACTTTTCAAGAAAGGTGAAAAACTGGTGGAAAAAACTACTTCCCAATATAACTGCTAACAAGTTTTTCAAAGGTCCTTGAGAAAATGGAATACAGGAGAATTGTTAATCACCTCAACAGCCATAACATTCTCAGTCGATCTCAGTTTGGTTTCCAACAAAGACTATCAATTAATGATGCTATTTTTTCTTTCTCCAATCAAATTCTTGAATCTCTTAACAGAAAATTGGTACCAATTGGAATCCTATGTGACCTATCCAAAACTTTTGACTGCGTCAACCACAAAATTCTGCTAAATAAAGCAGACTACTATGGGTTAAGTGGAATAATGGGAACATGGATTAAATCCTATCTTACAGATAGGAAACAAAGGGTAATAATTACTGACACTAGTGGAATCCCACCTGTATCCAAGTGGGGCACAGTCAACACTGGAGTGCCTCGAGGCTTGGTACTGGGACCCTTACTGTTTCTTATATTTATAAATGACCTCCCACACTGCACCATATCAGTGAGCAATTTCATCCTGTTCACTGATGGTACTTCTCTTCTAGTTGACAAACCAACAGGGAACAACCATGAAACATCTGTGAACAATGTATTTGATGACATTCTGAAATGGTTTAACTGTAACGGCTCTCTCTAAATATGAAAAAATCTCATTATGTACAATTTCATATGGCAAATAAGGAACTGGGGGATATAAATATAGAATGTAATGAACAAGAAATAAAGCAAGTCAACTTGGCTAAGTTCCTGGGTGTGTACATAGACTGCAAGCTAAATTGGTCCAACCATATCCTATATCTAGAAAAAAGTCTTCATTCTGCAACATTTGCCTTACACATAATTGCATCAACCACACATAAGATGGCCATAGGAGCTGCTTATTTCAGATATTTCCATGCACTTTTGGCTTATGGAATCGTCTTTTGGGGCAACCAGCCCTTGGTAAAAAAAAGTTTTTATTCCTCAGATGAGAGCTGTACGTATCATGAGTGGTGTGCTACCAAGGCATTCATGCAGGAATCTGTTTAGGAATTTACAGGTATTTACAATGATATCTCAGTACATATATTCCCTTGTATATTTCATGAATAAAAACCATTCTCTCTTCAAAACCAATAGTGAATATCATGGTCACAACACAAGGTCAAAAGAGGACTTTCATAGTAATCAGTCAAACTATGCCCTTGTAAAGAAAGGAGTAAATTACACAGGCATAAAAAACTGACAATGCTCTGCCCAGTGTCATCAAAACTCTTGATCCTGAAACACCAACATTCAAGAGCAAACTGAAGGAATACCTAACATAAAAGTCATTCTATTCAATTAGTGAATTTTTTAGTGCACAGGAGCAAGTTTCCGTTATACAACCAAGTTAGCCATAAATGAAACTATTAGCATAAATGAAACTATTTGTCGCTGAAATATTATATTGTTGCTCAAATACTTTGATATTGTTAGTCTGAATGTGTACACATAAGTGTTAATTCTAGTGTATGTAATATGTTTTTATTTATTCTAGTGTACCATGTGTTACAATGAGTTTTGTCATGAATTAACCGTATTGTGTGCTGCTGTATTGTTAACATTGTAAAAATACTGACCCGTTCCATATCCTTGCAACTCCATTGCTAGCAGGATCAACGGAATTCACAATAAAATAAAATAAGAAAAACAGAAAAGTAAATAATATGTATGTATACTATGTACTACAATCTATGAATGTATTACCATGTACTGTTTACATCTTTATGTATTAAGATTGCCACTCTGCATTTTGTCATTTCTGCACCTAACAACTGCTGACATTTTCAGCATTATGTACGTGTGCAGTATTTTCATACATATTTTCATTTATCAGCTGTGTAACTTTACTACTGCAAATACTAAACATTTTTTTGCTTTTACAAATGCCACTCTTATGGAAAAAAATTTCTCATTATGGAAAAAAATTTTTACTGCATTTTTAACATCTTGCTCTCATCAGTCTAATATATTTGTGGAAAAACAACAGGGTTTCACAGAACAAATAAACAAACAAATAATGAGACGGTCAGCATGAAACAATACATCACAGTAAATTATAACAAAATTAGTAACACTCATGGGTGGGACTTTTCAGGGGTCCTTTAGTTAAAATTACATATCTGCTACATAAGTTCCAAAAAGAAAAGTGTGTACAGTTACCTCTGCATATGCCAGAGAAAGTGTTCTAGCATGAAACACTTGAGCAATGGTCTTTGCACTGAATGGATCAGCTCCATTCTTTAGCAATGCATCCAGTTTTTCCTCTGTTGTTACTAGCAGCCAACATATCAGCCATTCGTATGCAGAGAGTAAGGCTGTGTAATGCAAAACATATAATCACACTTCACATATAGTAACTCCACAATACCATTATTAAAACCTGATGTTTTGAAAGATAATTCTAAAGGAAAACTATTCTTTGATGAATACAAGAGAGCCACCTACAGTTACTGTATCCAAATTATTTCATTTATAATCATCTCAAACAGCTGTATTTATCCTTTTAAAGAGGTGTTTGCCATTAGCAACATGTTGTATACTGCTATGTTGGTCTGACTGTGGCATCTCAGGTGTACTTTAGTATGCAGTTAAAACGAATGCTCCTTTAAAAAGAGGAGGGTCATCTGATTTTAGACCTATTTCTATGCAATCAGTGTTTGCTAAAGTTATTGAAATAGCTGCGTATGTAAGGATAAAAATGATCATTTTATATCACACAATTTGCTATAAATTGTACAGTTCAGCTTTAGAAGTCATTTAACAATTGAAAATGCTACATTCTCTTTTCTCTGTAAGGTACTGGATGGGTTAAACAAAAGGTTTCGAATGCTAGGCATATTTTTTGATTTAACTATGGCATTTGATTGTATTGATCACAAAATATTGCTCCAGAAATTGGAGCATTACAGAATATGGGGAATATTACCCACGGCATAAAAATTTCCAATGTAACGAAAAGGCAATTGCACAGAGAACTAAAATATAATAAATATATTGATTTCATTAAATATGTTAGACTCTCTAAAACCATATTTCAAAGAGTTGTCATAGCAGCAAAACAATTGGCAAATAACAGGCTAATTTTAAATCATAAAAATAAGACAAAGGCTGTGTGGTCCGTCATTAAATCTGAGTTTGGTGTTAAAGCCTGTAACCAAGAAATTTCAAAAATTGACATTGAAAGAAATACTATTGTAAATCCAGCTCAAACACCAGGGTACTTTAATGAATTCTTCATAAATGCAGCAAAGTCTGTTGTAGATGTAACACATTATCACAACAAAATAAATTCCTTTGGCCTAGGTGAAAACTCTGAAAACTTTACAAAATTATTACAACTTTCTGTGGAGGATCTACATCTACATCTACATGAGTACTCCGCAATTCACATTTAAGTGCTTGGCAGAGGGTTAATTGAACCACAGTCATACTGTCTCTCTACCATTCCACTCCCGAACAGCGCGCGGGAAAAACGAACACCTAAACCTTTCTGTTCGAGCTCTGATTTCTCTTATTTTATTTTGATGATCATTCCTACCTATGTAGGTGGGGCTCAACAAAATATTTTCACATTCAGAAGAGAAAGTTGGTGACTGAAATTTCGTAAATAGATCTCGCCATGACAAAAAACGTCTTTGCTGTAATGACTTCCATTCCAGTTCGCGTATCATATCTGCCACACTCTCTCCCCTATTACGTGATAATACAAAACGAGCTGCCCTTTTTTGCACCCTTTTGATGTCCTCCGTCAATCCCACCTGGTAAGGATCCCACACCTCGCAGCAATATTCTAACAGAGGACGAACGAGTGTAGTATAAGCTGTCTCTTTAGTGGACTTGTTGCATCTTCTAAGTGTCCTGCCAATGAAACGCAACCTTTGGCTCGCCTTCACCACAATATTATCTATGTGGCCTTTCCAACTGAAGTTGTTTGTAATTTTAACACCCAGGTACTTAGTTGAATTGACAGCCTTGAGAATTGTACTATTTATCGAGTAATCGAATTCCAACGGATTTCTTTTGGAACTCATGTGGATCACCTCAAACTTTTCGTTATTTAGCGTCAACTGCCACCTGCCACACCATACAGCAATCTTTTCTAAATCGCTTTGCAACTGATACTGGTCTTCGGATGACCTTACTAGATGGTAAAGTACAGCATCATCTGCAAACAACCTAAGAGAACTGCTCAGATTGTCACCCAGGTCATTTATATAGATCAGGAACAGCAGAGGTCCCAGGACGCTTCCCTGGGGAACATCTGATATCACTTCAGTTTTACTCAATGATTTGCCGTCTATTACTACGAACTGCGACCTTCCTGACAGGAAATCACGAATCCAGTTGCACAACTGAGACAATACCCCATAGGCCCGCAGCTTGATTAGAAGTCGCTTGTGAGGAACGGTGTCAAAAGCTTTCCGGAAATCTAGAAATACGGAATCAACTTGAGATCCCCTGTCGATAGCGGCCATTACTTCATGCGAATAAAGAGCTAGCTGCGTTGCACAAGAATGATGTTTTCTGAAACCATGCTGATTATGTATCAATAGATCATTCCCTTCGAGGTGATTCATAATGTTTGAATACAGTATATGCTCCAAAACCCTACTGCAAACCGACGTCAATGATATAGGTCTGTAGTTAGATGGATTACTCCTACTACCATTCTTAAACACTGGTGCGACCTGCGCAATTTTCCAATCTGTAGGTACAGATCTATCGGTGAGCGAGCGGCTGTATATGATTGCTAAGTAGGGAGCTATTGTATCAGCGTTATCTGAAAGGAACCTAATCGGTATACAATCTGGACCTGAAGACTTACCCGTATCAAGCGATTTGAGTTGCTTCGCAACCCCTAAGGTATCTACTTCTAAGAAACTCATGCTAGCAGCTGTTCATGTTTCAAATTCTGGAATATTCCATTCATCTTCCCTGGCGAAGGAATTTCGGAAAACTGCTTTAGTGGCACAGTCGTCGGTAACAGTACCATCGGCACTGTGCAGCGAAGGTATTGACTGCGTCTTGCCACTTGTGTACTGTACATATGACCAGAATTTCTTCGGATTTTCTACCAAATTTCGAGACAATGTTTCATTGTGGAACCTATTAAAGGCACCTTGCATTGAAGGCCGAGCCAAATTTTGCGCGTCTGTAAATTTTAGCCAATCTTTGGGATTTCGCGTTCTTCTGAATTTCGCATGCTTTTTCCGTTGCCTCTGCAACAGCGTTAGGACCTATTTTGTGTACCACGGGGGATCTGTTCCATCTCTTACCAATTTATGAGGTACGTATCTCTCAATTGCTGTTGCTACTATATATTTGAATTTGAGCCACATCTCGTCTACGTTTGCATAGTCAGTTCGGAAGGAATGGAGATTGTCTCTTAGGAAGGCTTCTAGTGACAGTTTATCTGCTTTTTTAAATAAAATTATTTTGCGTTTGTTTCTAGTAGATTTGGAAGAAACGGTATTGAGCCTAGCTACAATGACCTTGTGATCACTAATCCCTGTATCAGTCATGATGCTCTATATCAGCTCTGGATTGTTTGTGGCTAAGAGGTCAAGTGTATTTTCGCAACCATTTACAATTCGATTGGGTTCGTGGACTAACTGCTCAAAATAATTTTCGGAGAAAGCATTTAGGACAATCTCGGAAGATGTTTTCTGCCTACTGCTGGTTTTGAACAAGTATTTTTGCCAACATATCGAGGGAAGGTTGAAGTCCCCACCAACTATAACCGTATGAGTGGGGTATTTATTTGTTACGAGACTCAAATTTTCTCTGAACTGTTCAGCAACTATATCATCAGAGTCTGGGGGTCTGTAGGAGCCAATTATTAACTTAGTTCGGCTGTTAAGTATAACGTTCACCCATACCAATTCGCACGGAGTATCTACTTCAACTTCACTGCGAGATAAACCACTACTGACAGACACAAACACTCCACCACCAATTCTGCCTAATCTATCTTTCCTGAACACCGTCTGAGACTTCGTAAAAATTTCTGCAGAACTTGTTTCAGGCTTTAGCCAGCTTTCTGTACCTAAAACGATTTCAGCTTCTGTGCTTTCTATTAGCACTTGAAGCTCAGGGACTTTCCCAGCACAACTACAACAATTTACAACTACAGTTCCGACTGGTCCTTGATCCAAGCACGTCCTGTATTTGCCATGCTCCCTTTGAGATTGCAGCCCACCCCGTACTTCCCCAAGGCCTTCTAACCTAAAAAACCACCCAGTCCACGCCACACAGCCTCCGCTACCCGTGTAGCCGCCAGCTGAGTGTAGTGAACTCCTGACCTATTCAGCGGAACCTGAAACCCCACCACCCTATGGCGCAAGTCAAGGAATCTGCAGCCAACACGATCGCAAAACCGTCTGAGCCTCTGATTCAGACCCTCCACCCGGCTCTGCACCAAAGGTCCGCAGTCGGTTCTGTCAACGATGCTGCAGATGGTGAGCTCTGCCTTCATCTCGTAAGCAAGACCGGCAGCCTTCACCAAATCAGATAGCCGCTGGAATCCAGAGAGAATTTCCTCAGATCCAAAGTGACACACGTCATTAGTGCCGACATGTGCCACCACCTGCAGCTGGCTGCACCCTGTGCTCTTCATGGCATCCGAAAGGACCCATTCCACATCAGGAATGACTCCACCCGGAATGCACACGGAGGATGTAGAAAATGCTATTCTAACATTAAGAAACAAAAAATCTGCAGGGTGGGATGAAATATCCACCAAAGTTATTAAAGTGATACACAACATAATTGCAAACCCACTAGCTCAAATAATAAATCAATGTTTTGAAGAGGGCTGTTTCCCACAGGTACTGAAATATGCTGAAGTCAAACCACTTTTCAAGAAGGGATCAAGAGAGATGATGGGAAATTATCATCCTTTCTCATTTCTCCCTGTCCTATCTAAAACACCTGAAAAACTCGCTGGTGCACAAATCCAAAACTTCATTTCTAAATATTCTATTATTCTAAACAATCAATTTGGTTTTCAGCAGGGGAAAAATGCCATAGATGCAGTAAACAGTTTCATTGAGAAAATAAGTACATCATTAGACAAGAGGAATAAGGTGGCAGAAATTTTCTGTGACCTCACAAAGGCATTTGATTCTGTAACCCATGCATTGCTTGTTTACAAACATGAAAAGTATGGCATTAGCGGCAGTGCCCTACAATGGCTTAAATCCTACTTATCCACCAGAAAGCAAAGAGTTAGCGTTTCTTCAAATGGAGCATATTATACCATCAGTTCTGTTCACAGATGATACTTCTGTCTTAGTTGAAGATCAGGATTTGGAAAAAAATCCCAATTCTGTGATCAGTACCCTCGGTATCTTAGAAACTTGGTTTCAGCTAAATGGTTTGAATCTAAACATATCTAAGAATCATGTGATGCAGTTCAAAACCAAACAGTCAAAATGTGAGCAGATTAAATTTGTACACAACAACCAAGGTATAGAAGAAATTGACTCAGTCAAATTCTTAGGTTTAAATGTAGATAAAAATTTGAGCTGGCAGACACACATTGAATACCTGGCAAACAAACTGAGCAGCTTTGCATTTGAAATGCAAATATTATCAACTACAACTGATATGGACACACAAAAAGTAGCATATACAAGCTACTTTGAATCCATTATTAGGTATTTTATTCATTTTTTGGAGAAACTCGATAAACATAATGCAGATACTAAAAATACAGGAAAAAAATCATTCGAAATATGTGCACTGCAAATCACGAAGAACCATGTTGACCATTATTTAGAAAACTTAAAATATTAATTCTGTTATCCTTATACATATATGAGATTATTATATTTTTGTACACCAGACATGAATTATTTGAGAGAAATAATTTTGTCCATTCACATGATACTAAAAACAAAGAAAATATTATGCTCCCCACCCACTGCCTCAGATTGTATGCCCAGGGTCCTCGATGCATGGGAATGAAAATTTGTAATAAATTAAAAGGGAACGAGTTGATGTAGATGAATTTAGGATCACTTAAAAGAAAGCTATATGACGTACTGCCGGGCAGAATGGCCGAGCGGTTCTAGGCGCTACAGTCTGGAACCGCGCGACCGCTACGGTCACAGGTATGAATCTTGCCTCGGGCATGGATGCATGTGAAGTTCTAGGGGACTGATGACCTCAGACATTAAGACCCATAGTGCTCAGAGCCATTTGAACCATTTGAGGTACTGACACTGAAGCATTATTACTTGATGGATGAATTCAGGTGGGACAAACTGGAAATTTGACCTGGATACAATGTGTTACACGTTCCAGGAAATATCTTTATTGTGTTATTATTTATTATAGCTCTATTATTTATTAATATAAAAATAATTGTAACTGTTTTATGGATTTTTGACATGTCTCCTGTATGCAAACCAAATAGATTGCAAATGTACGTCATGAGATGAATAAAACACAATTCACTGTTGTGTGATCGTTGCTGAAGTTTTTATATAGCCAGTCTGGCACCTGTGTCAGCACTGGTGCCCATTCCAGTGCTATAAATGTTTACTGGATTTTGTTGAACGTCCACTGCGGTCACTTCAACCTTCCAATGGCCAGTTCCAATCTGTGCTTAGCTGCAGATTGCAAGATCCCGAAGATGATGTGGAAATCAAACAGAGTAACACTAGTGAAACCCTGCAAAGACACAAGCCAGCTTAAGAACTACCTTCCAGTAGCACCCATATGCCATCTGTATACAAATATTGCAGACCAAGAGCTCATTCCCAAACAGACCAGATTTACACCTGGAAAATCAGTGGCTCAGGTGACTGACAGCTTAGGGGAGTTATGTAGGAATTTTATGAAGGAGGATCAGGTAGTGATGTGGAAAAAAAAAGAAAAAACTCTACAATACATTTAAGGAATGTTAGGTCACAAGAATTATTGAATATCTATTACAAAACAGACAGTTTTTTTGTAATGGTGGTAAGCAGGGTAAGTGAATGGGATCAACAAAAGAATGGTCTCACCCGGAGCATTGTCCTGCACCCTCCCCCCCCCCCCCCCCCCCCACTCCTTTTCATTTAATCTATACACAAATAATCAAACAATGTCAGACTATAATAGTGTGTTTACATTTTTCAGCATGCAGTTTGCAGCTGTAGTAGTTATAAAGCTAAGTACTGACAAAGTTATTTGTGCGCTGTTATACAGTTACTAAATTTAATAGTTTTCAGCAGTGTATCATGCTGTTTGTGGCGAAATAACGATTTAATAAACTTTTGGAAACATTCGCTCACTGTGTATTTAGAGTTTTCTGTGCATTTAAGTCATTCAGTAAACTTTGTGGTTTAGTTTTCAGCTGACGTTTCTTATTGTTCCTAGTGAAACATTTCAGTAGAATTTTCATTCAGTGTTTTAATTTTGTTGTGTTCCAGTGGCTGCTTGAATGTCAGGTTTTAGCTAATAATTTTGTGAAGTTTTGTTGGTATTGGTATTAGCTGTGGTGTATTAGTATTAATACAACTAGTTGCATTCTCAGTAGACAGAGAATTTCGAGACTGCTGTTGTTAGTTCTATAAATAGTTCTACTGCTCTAACTGAACTTAGGTAGAGTAGATGTATAGTTTTTTGTCAGTATCTGTAAAATTTTACCATGAGTGAGAAGTGTGGGCTCTGTTGTAGGTTTTTGAGCAGTGAGTTATGGTGTGGGATTTGTTCAAAGTATTTACATTGGGGAGAATGCAGTGGGGAAGCCAGTGGGCATTTTAGCGAGATCCTCTCCTCGTAATACAGAATCTATAGTAGAAATAAGTTGATACAGGAGCAGGAGCATAGGATATGTGCTCTTCAGGTGTAGTTATAATGTGCAATGGAGGAACTAGATAGGTTGAGGAGGGTGGTGGGGTGGTGGGGAATGGGAACTGGCAGTTGGCAAGAAGGCAGCTAGGAAGAGGAGGTATTCATACAGATAAACTTTGTGTATATGCAATAGATTTGACCAACTATCAGAGCTGAGTGGAGAGGAGCCTCTTGTAGCTGTAGATGTAGGGAACATGCAGCAGTCCTCAGCAGTTAGGAGGCCTAGGTCAGTTGCAAAGTCTAAGAGAAAGAAGAAGGTTCTGTCGCTAGGTAGTTTGCATGGTAGAGGTGTGGGCCAGCAGTTGCAGGAAGTGTTGGGGAGTGAGTACCAGGTCACCAGAATTGTGAAGCCTAGTGCAGAGTTGGCTCAGGTGACTGACAGCTTTGGGGAGTTATGTAGGAATTTTATGAAGGAGGATCAGGTAGTGATAGTGGGTGGAGCAGGGAACAAACTTGATAGGGACAGGGAATATGATGTAGGTAGTGACCCGGTGAAGACAGCTACTCAAATTGGTGGCAATAATGTGCATTTCATGCAACTGTTTCAGCATCATGATTGGCCTCATCTTAATGTGGCTGTTAGGCACGTTAACATGGAGCTGGAGAGAGTGCTGATGGCAGAGGGCATGGGTCACATTTCAGTGGTGTCAGTTGGGTCTATCAGTAGATCGGGTTTTACTAGGCATGGCCTGTGTCTCTATAGGTATGAGAACGGAAGTCTGGCAAAGCATATAGGTGACAGTGTAGTGGGTGGTGGTTTGATCACTCATGGAAAAATTCCTGTAGTAGTTGGTGTTAGAGCTTCACCTTTTTTAGATTGAAGTCACGCTGATAGGCATACCTGCTTGAAGGAAGTCCCTTTAACTAAAGGCTTACATTCAGAGGAAGTTAAATAATTAAAACAGTTTCTGGTCTCATAATTTATATCACTATGTAGAAGTATACATGAGCCTCCTTGTGACTTGTTTCTTCTGGAAAAGCTACTTGCTAATCTGACGTTCCCTATTTTGTTTAGAAGTTTAATTGTGTCTTCAGTAAACAGGTGCTCATTTAAACAAACAACTCTAAAATTTGCGCATTCTGACAGAATGATTTCCAGTTCATCTATTTTGGAGCTTTTATTGTTAGAAGCATCAGTGTTTAAACCATTTATATTCCAGTGGATAACATACCTACTTTGACTATTAGTTATGGGTTTTAGCACATTTCTTGCCAGATAATGGTTTAGTTTTGTCTTTCTTAATGCCACACAAGTTGTTTCAACCCCATCACTACTTATTAGTTTCTGTTATTTTTTATAACCTGGCAAGTATTTATGAACATTTTGCTGAATATTTTTGAGCTCAACCTATTCAGATGTAGATCATCTTTGGCAAGACACTTTGCACTTAGAAATTTGTTGGGATCAATGAAAACAACTCTTTGTTTATTGCACTGTTCTCATCATCAGTTGACAATGGCTTAGAAAAAATAAGTTGAAAACGCATGGACATATTACCACTTGACATACCTGGAAGCTTGAGCCATGAGGTAAGGGGTTGGAAGCAGTGCTTGTGTAAGGATGGAAGAGTATATTGTGTATGTTTGGTGGCTGGGGAGAATGTAATTCAGTTGCTCCAGTCCTGGGTAGCACTGAGCTATGAGGGTAATGCTCCTCTGTGGCTGGGCAGTGGGAATTTGGGAGGTGATGGGAGACTGGAAAGACAAGACATTGGAGATTTGTTTTTGTACAGGGTTGGGAGGATAATTACGGTCTGTGAAGAGTTCAGTGAGACCCTCAGTATATTTTGAGAGGGACCAGGCTGTTTGGAAGGGACTTCTTAGTATGGAATGGGTGGAGGTATTGCTGGTGGTTAATAGGTTTTATATGGATGGAGGTACTGATGTAGCCATGAGGTGGAGGTCTACATCTAGGAAGATGGCTTGTTGGGTTGAGTAGGGACCAAGTGAAGAAATGGGGGGAGAAGCTGTTGAGGTTCTGGAGGAATGTGGATAAGGTGTCCTCACCCTCAATCTATTCACAAAGATGTCATCAATGAATGTGAACAAGGTGAGGGGTTTAGGATTCTGGGTTCTTAGGAAGGATTCCTCTAGTCGATATCAAACCTACTAACCACCAGCAATACCTTTACCCTTTATCTCATGGCTCATACCCCTTTAATAGACCTAGATACAAGACCTGTCCCATACATCCTCCACCACCATCTACTCCATTCCAGTCACAAACATCACCTATCCCATCAAAGGCAGGGCTACCTCTGAAACCAGTCACGTGATCTACAACCTAAGCTGCAACCACTGTGCTGCATTCTATGCCCAGTGGCCAAGAAACAAGTGGACCTCCCTGTTGCTGAGCACACTGCCAAACACAACATCCTTCACTTCAATGGCTGCTTCACAGCCTGTGCCATGTGGATCCTTTCCACCAACACCAACTTTTCTTAATTGTGCAGGTGGGAACTTTCCCTACAATACATTCTACATTCCTGTAACCCTCCTGGCCTCAATCTTCGTTAGTCACTGTTCTACCCATCCAGCCCCTTCCCTGTTCCCATTCCAGCACTACTCAGCTGTCATTCCACCATCGCATCCCGTCTGTTTGCTTCTCTCCTTTTCCATTATTTCCCCCCTCCACACCTCTCACCTGCCCATTGTCTAACCAGCAGCACTTCACTGTCTGCCACCATTACCATACTATCCCTCCCTCTCCCTCCCACAGCCTCCTCCTTACCCCCACCAAGTCGCCACTCCCATCATGCACTGGTGCTGCTGCTCATAGTGTGGTTGCAGTTGCCTGAGACCACAGTCGTGTGTGTGAGTTGCGCCTACGTGAGTGATTTTTTTTGTGTGTGTGTGTGTGTGTGTGTGTGTGTGTGTGTGTGTGTGTGTGTGTGTGTGTGTGTGTGTGTGCGCGTGTGTGTGTGTCGTATATTGTTGATGAAGGCCTTACTGGCCAAAAACTATACTTGTGACAGTCTTTTGGTTGTGCCGATCTGCGACTCAGCATCTCTGCTAAATGGTGAGTAGCAACTTCCTTTTTCATAATATTGTTACGTTCCATCCTGGATTTTCCATTGTTTGATTTTTCTTGTTGTAGTTATTTGTGGGGGCATGTGCTTAAATAAAAAACACTAGACATTACTTCAGTTTTATTTGATGACTTTCCATCAATTACTGTGGACTGTGATATTTCTGACAGGAAATCATGAGTCTGGGTACACAACTGAGATGATACTCCATAGTCTTGTAATGTAATTAAAAATTGCTTGTGATGAATGGTATCAAAAGCCTTTTGGAAATATAGAAATATGGAATCAGTTTGATATCCTGTGTCACTTGATGAGAATAAGTTGTATTTCACAAGAATAATATAAATTTCTGAATCCTTGCCCACTGTGTGTCAATAGATCATTTTCTTCAAGGTAATTCATAATGTTCAAACACAGTATATTTTCGAAAATCCCACTGCAAATCAATGTTAGTGATATGGAAATGTAATTCAGTGGATTACTCCTATTTCCTTTCCTGAGTATTGGTGTGACCTGTGCAACTTTAGAGTCTTTTGGTATGGATCTTCTAATGAGCAAGAGGGTGTATATGATTGCTGACTATGGAGCTACGATGTCAGCTTACTCTGAAAGGATCCTAACTGGTATACAGTCTGGACCAAAGGTATTGCCTCTATTAAGTGATTTAAGATACTTCACTATATCAATGATATCTATGTCTAAGTTACTCATGTTGACTGTTGTTCTTGATTCAAATTCAGTTAAGGTAATTTGAAAGACTGTTGTCAGTAACTCTGCTTTAGTGGTACTGCCATCAGAAACATTACCATTGCTATTGCACAGTGAATATATTGATTGCTTTTTGTCACTGGTGTACTTTACATAAGAACAGAATATTTTTGGGTTTCCTGTCGTATCTTGAGACAGAGTTTCATTGTGGAAACTATTAAAAGCATTTCACATTGAAGATTAGTTTTGAGCTTCTGTATGGTCTTTTAAATTTCCATGCTTTTTCCTCTGCTTATGCAACAATATTCTGACCTGTTTTGTGTACCACAGCAGATTAGCACCTTCTCTTACTAACTTATTTGGTATACCAAAGTGCAAACTCTGGACGGAGAAATAAAAGAGCTGTCAAAAGTGAAAAGGTGGAGCTTGAACAACCAGACCAGTCCATATACGAGGGTTGCCCAGTAAATAATGCCCCATATTTTTTTCTCCGAAATAAAAAGTATTAGAAATGTGACACTTTAGGTGCGAGTTATTTGAAGTTTCCCGCGTGTGTACGCAAAGTTTAAATTTCCTCCGACAGAGAGCGGTGGTGTAGGAATGTTCTAAAATGGCGTCTGCAAGTGACATCCGTCAGAAACAACGTGCAGTGATTGAATTTCTCGTAGCAGAGGAAGAAACCGTGGGCAATATTCATAAACGCTTGTGCAACGTCTATGGAACATCTGCAGTCGATAGGAGTACTGTTGGTCGCTGGGCACAGAGGGTGAAAGCATCAGAGGGCGGTGCTGCGGAGCTCCGAGATTTGCCGCGGTCGGGAAGGCCTCCCACGGCTGTCACGCCTGACATGTTGCAGCGGGCTGATGTTCTCATTCGACGGGATCGACGCATTACGACTCGACAATTGGCACTGGAGTTGTCAGTAAGCAAAGGAAGTGTGGATGTGATTATCAATCAGCTTGGATACTCAAAAGTGTGTGCAAGATGGGTTCCTCGGTGTCTTACTGTCGATCACAAATCCCAAAGAAAAGACATTTCTTTCGATTTGTTGCGACGCTTTCACGTTGACGGGGAGGCCTTTTTGTCACGGATTGTGACAGGTGATGAAACTTGGTTGCATCATTTTGAGCCCGAAACAAA
Source organism: Schistocerca serialis cubense (assembly GCF_023864345.2). Classification (NCBI taxonomy): domain Eukaryota; kingdom Metazoa; phylum Arthropoda; class Insecta; order Orthoptera; family Acrididae; genus Schistocerca; species Schistocerca serialis. The sequence continues at coordinate 484,161,340 of NC_064643.1, forward strand.
AAGACAATCGATGGAATGGCGTCATGCTTATTCTCCACAGAAGAAAAAATTCAAAACAGTTCCTTCAGCCGGAAAAGTCATGATGACTGTGTTTTGGGATTGCGAGGGCGTAATTCTCATTGATGTGATGCCAAAAGGCAGTACCATTAATTCAGAGGCTTATGTCAAAACATTAGACAAACTTAAGCAGCGCTTCCGGTGCCTTGGGCGTCATGTTAACCCACAGGATGTTTTGATTCAGCATGATAACGCTCGTCCTCACACAAGTTTGAGGACTTGTGAACACATCGCGAAACTGGGTTGGATAGTGTTACCCCATCCACCCTACAGCCCCGATTTGGCTCCTTCAGACTTTCACTTGTTTGGGCCAATGAAGAATTTCATTCGTGGAAGACATTTTGCCGATGACGAAGAAGTGATTCACGAAGTGACAACCTGGCTCCGTAGGCAGAGTAAAGATTTTTACCGGCAGGGAATACACGCTCTTGTGTCTCGCTGGAAAAAGGCCATCGAACTTGAAGGAGATTATGTGGAAAAATAAAGCAAGTAGACAAAACATCAGTCTTTCACATATGTAAATTTGATTGTTGTGGAATAAATATTTCTGGAGAAAAAAAATATGGGGCATTATTTACTGGGCAACCCTCGTATGAATCTTTCAGAGACCATCAAGAGGAACAAGAAGAAAGAGACCAACTCCACTGTATGATACTTACAAAAAGAATTAGATGCTTGGCATATCGAAACTGCTGAAGGTTGTAACCAATATTAAAAACTTGAGGAGGGCTTTTTGTGGTACATGCTGTAGGAGGGAGAGTACTCACTGCAGGTGACAAAAATATCATGTCATCGAAGTAAAAATTGAATTTGAATGTGAAGTTATTTGGACCCAAGTAACAAGCCTAGGTGAACTCAAGTAAATCATTGGATGATTTTATTGGCCACCAAATCCTACAGTAACTGTTGAAAACTCAGTCAAAGAAATTCTCTGTTCCTTAGTGCAAAAGTATCCCAGTCCCAGAATATTAGTTAGAAATGACTTTAACATATTGAGTATAGAGTGGGATATCTATGGATTCATTGCAAGTGGTATGGAGAGACATTCTTGTAGAGTAGTTCTGAACACGATTTCCAAAAACTGGTTTAAGCAACTGGTTTGACAACCCACTTGCAATGGAAATGTTTTAGACCTGGTAGTGAATAAAAATGGCTGACCTGATCAACAGTGCCAGTATAGAGATCATGATGTCAACAGTATCATTATGGAGATTGTGATGTACAGTGAACATGATGTCATCATAGTGATGGTGGCTACTGAAGTTAATAAATCCATCAAGGAGGCTCTAGAGTATTTATGCTGGAAAGAGGAGATAACAAGTTGTTAGCACTCTACTCAGACAATGAATTGACATCATTTAATTCCAATACGACGGATGCAGAGGAATTAAGGGCAAAGTTTAAACTGATTGCAAACTGCACTTTGGAGAAGTATGTGTTGAGTAAGTGGATTAAGGATGGAGAAAACCAACCATGGTTAATTAACAACTGCACTGTTGGTTCAAAAAAAGAAACTGAAAATGTCAACATGCAAAAACTGATAGAAATTCATGTGTATATAGAATGACAAATGTGCAAGGAATACAACAACTTCCACTATAATACCTAGCAAAAAGTCTTGCCAAGAATTCAAGGAAATTCTGGTCCTATGTAAAATTACCAAACAGATCAAAGAATTCTATCAGTCAATCATAAACCAATCTGAGGTGGCAGTAGAAGACAGCAAAAGAAAAGCTGAAGTTTTAAATTTTGCATTTAAGAAATCATCCACAGAGGAGGACAGTACAGACATACCATCATTCAACCACCACACAGAGTCCCACGTAGAGTACATAGTAATAGATTTGCTGGTGCAGAGAAGCAATTGAAAGAGTTGAAAATAAATAAGCCACCAGGTCCAGACTGAATCTCAATTCAGTTTCACAGAGAAAGTGTAAAAATATAAGCTTGCAAAATTACAGACTGATATCCTTAACTTCAGTTTGCTGCAGAAATCTTGAGCAATTTCAAAGTCTGAATATAATAAGTTTACTTGAGACAGAAAATCTTCTGTCCACAAATCAGCACGTGTTTAAAAAGCACTGCTCACACGAAACTCAGCTTGCCTTTTTCTTGCATGATATCTTGTGAACCATGGATAGAGGAGAATAGTCAGATTCCATTTCCTTTTATTTCTGGAAAGTATCTGAAACAATGCTCCACTACAGACAGTTAATAAAAGTCAAGCATACAGAATTCATTCTCAGATATGCAAATGTCTCAAAGTCTTCTTAAGTTACAGAACTCAGAATGTTGCACTGTATAGTGACCATGCATCAGAAAGAAGAGTATTGTCAGGAATGTCCCAGGGAAGTGTGATAAGACTACTATTGTTCTCTATATACATAAATGATTTCAATGTAATAGAGGGAAACATTCCACGTGGGAAAAATTATATATAAAAACAAAAATGAGGTGACTTACCGAACAAAAGTGCTGGCAGGTCGATAGACACACAAACAAACACAAACATCCACACAAAATTCAAGCTTTCACAACAAACTGTTGCCTCATCAGGAAAGAGGGAAGGAGAGGGGTATGTGTGGATGGATGGATATGTGCGTGAGTGCGAGTGTATACCTGTCCATTTTTCCCCCTAAGGTAAGTCTTTCCGCTCCCGGGATTGGAATGACTCCTTACCCTCTCCCTAAAACCCACTTCCTTTCGTCTTCCCCTCTCCTTCCCTCTTTCCTGATGAGGCAACAGTTTGTTGCGAAAGCTTGAATTTTGTGTGTATGTTTGTGTTTGTTTGTGTGTCTATCGACCTGCCAGCGCTTTCATTCGGTAAGTCACCTCATCTTTGTTTTTATATACATAAATGATTTGATGGATAGGGTGAGCAGCAATCTGTGACTGCTTCCTGATGATGCTGTAATACAAGGGGAAATATCATCATTGAGTGACTATAGATGGATACAGGATGATTAAGGCAAGATATCTATTTGATGTGAAGAATGACAGATTGCTCTAAACACAGAAAAATGTAAGTTAATGCAGATGAGTAGCAAAAACATTCTGTAATATTCAAATACAGTATTAATGATGTGCTGCTTGACAAAGTTCCACCAATTAACTATTTAGTCATAAGATTGCAAAGCAGTATGACATGGGATGAGTATATAATGACAATAGCAAGGAAAATGAGTGAGAGACTTCTGGGGGGAGTGTAGCTCATCTCTAAAGAAGATCATAGTTGGAACACTAGTTTGACCCATTCTTGAGTACTGATTGAGTGTAGGGGGATTCTCACCAGGTTGGATTAACCCTTCGGTGGGCACGCCTATGGCAGTTAGCTTCAAGATGTAGTTTTCTACTTGTATAACAGATAGCACTACAGTTGCGTTCATGTACAGATACACATTTGTTGTTCTCAACAGGTGTCACCACTTTGCGCGATTCCTGCTATCAGCAGTTTGGTCGCTATTGTTGTTTGAAACGCGAGTGTTGGGTTTATGGTGTGTTTGCTGCTACACGCCTTGCAATGTAAGTATTTTCTATACTTGTGTTTTTCTTGTGCCCAAAAGCAATCTTTCTTTTATATTAGTATATAATGAATATTCAAATCAAATGAAAGTTCCCACATGCAATTTTCATTACCTGTTACAATCTAGGATATTGACTTGCTACAATATATTACTTTTATAAAAACATGTGCTTCATTAGGTTTCATAAAAGCATGGAAATGGAGGAAAAGAAGGCATTTGACAGGCACTATGTAATTGTACATCCTGAAGACTATACGAAAGTATTGCAAGAACTGTAAGAAGAAGAATTACAAGAACTATCAGATTCATGTGAATCTGAGTTGGAAGAAGAAGTTATTGAAGAAGAAAACCACAGCAGTGAGTCCGAACAATCAACAGAGGAAACAGATGACCACCTGGTTGAAGAGGGAAGACAACAAACAGACGATTACCAATTTTACATAGGAAAAAATAAAGCAACTATTTGGATAAGTGAACCGCTTCCTTCTTCTTCTAAAACAAGGCCAAGAACGTCCTAAAAGTTTTACCAGGTCCAAAAGCAAGTGCTGAAATTACAGAAAAAGAAACATGCATTTCACCTATTTATTAATGATGGGACGATTGTAAACATTGTGAAAAATACAAACCGATACATCGAGAATAGTGAAAGAGCTGAATTCAATATCCAAGAGAACGAGATTGCTAAAATACCACAAAATCAGAGATAAAGACTCTTTTAGGTGCTTTATATCTAATAGGCATAAAGAAAGGAGGACACATGAATTGATTTGAATTGTGGTATGCAGAAGGTACAGGAATGATTATTTTACAAGCTCTCTTCAGCTATAAGCACTTTTGCTTTCCACTTCCAACTCATAGGTTCAACGACCTGGGTACCCAGAATGAAAGAAAACAAAGTGACAAACTAGCACCTATTCGGGACTTCCATCAAGAGTTTGTCAACAATTGGCTTGCTCACTACAATGTCAGCAAGTTTGTCACAATTGTCGAGATGTTGCATCCTTTCGGGGGATGCTGCGGATTTGTACAGTGTATCCCCAATAAGCCAGCAAAATATGGGATCAAGATTAATGCCTTGTGTGATGCCAAAAAATTTTACACTCTGAACTTTGAAATTTACTGTGGCAAGCAAATGCCAGGACCCTACCTGAAGTCTAACAAGCCTGATGACATTGTGCAAAGATTAGTGATACCAAGTGAGAAAACAAATAGAAATCTTATGACTGACAATTACTACAGTAGCTATCCTCTGGCTGAAAATCTCCTCGGCAAAGGTTTGACTTTTCTACAGACATTTAGATATTGCTGGGATAAATGCAAACATTATTTTCAAATTCAGCAATCCTGACAATAAAGAAAGAAGATGAATTTTTTGAAACATCTTACTCTGGACCTAATGGAAGAACATTTGAATCAACAAGCATTACTTGAGGCACTTTCCCAAGGATATTCATGCTTTCTTGACCAAGTATAGGCACGAAGAAGAGAAGACTAAGGAGCCAACAAAACCTGGAATTTGTTACATATGTGGCAGGCATAAAAACAACAGAACCAAAACAGTATGTATGAAACTCAAGAAAAATGTATGCAAGAAACACAGTGTCATAGATAAAAAAATGTGTGCAATGTGAAAGTGAACCACAGATGGAAGTTGAATAATTTATTCACAACCATAAACAGGAGTGGGAGTTTATGAATGCCCCATTTCATAATGTGTTTCCTTTTTACTTTCTTTTCATGCGAATCAGTGCAATTAAGTGATATAATTAAAAGAAACATGAAGGCAATAAAAAATATTGGCTTGTTATACATTACAATCACAATAATAGACAACTGTGAAGGCAACAAATAAATAAAAGATTATTTTTATAAAGCCATGTAATGTTGTGTTATGTTTTCTCCAATAATATGTAACAAGTGATTACATAAAGATTACTTATCCTTAGGTTAAAAATGTAATACTAATTGTGGAGTAAAAGCCGCAATGCACCTACTCATGGAAGTATGAAAGGCGTGCCCAACCAAAGGGTTAAAGGAAGACATTGAAGCAATTGAAAGACAAGCTGCTAGGTTTTTATCGGCAGGTTTGATCAAAATGCAAGTATTACAAAAATCCTCCATGAACTCAAATAGGTATCACCAAGGGAAAGACTATGGTCTTCTCATGAAATTCTATAGAGAAAAATTTAGGGAACTGACTTTAGCACTGATTGCAGAATGATGCCACTGCTGTCAACACAGATTTTGTGTAAGGCTTGTGAAGTCAAACTAAGAGAAATTAGGGCTTATCTGGCAGCATATAGACAGTTGTTTTTCCCTCATTCCATTTGCAGGTGGAATAGGAAAGTAATGGCAAGAAGTGGCACAAGGTATCCTCTGCCATACACCGTATTGTGGCTTGCACAGTATGTATGTAGGTGTAGATGAAAGTACTGTCTGTGAATCAAGCATTGGATCAAGTACAACGTGCAGAAGAAAGAAGCAAGAAGGGAACAGAGACAAGGAAAGAAGCAGAAGACGAATCCAAGGTGATAAAAAGAGGACATGAGTAGAAAAGTAACAAGAGTATTGAGGTCCAGTATAAAAGAAAAAAAGAAGAGGAGCACAGGAAAAGGATGAAGAAAGGTGCACACAAGTGCAAATTAAATGAAAACATATGAAAGACTGAAAGAAAGAAAATGAAGACAATGGTGACTACAGAACCAAATTAAGTGTACTGCATACACTCAAACTAAGATGTATCATTTAAAAATGTAAAAATCTAGAGATACTACAGATAACAATGAGAAAATGGTTGTCATAACAGTGCACAATGTTGTAACATTTCAGTCAGTTCATAGGAAACAAAAACTTCACATTTTGAGTGTGCTGCACTGTTGTGACAAGTAGTCATGGCGTAATAAGCCTTTGGGGAAATGAATTATGCCACAATCCCATAAAGACCATGCATGTTATTGGCATTATCTATGCTCTGTCTGCATTATCCCTTGTGTGTTCAACTATAATCGTACAATCTCTTATGAGCAGAACAGTCAAATTAATTGCATGGTTTGATTGTATCTAGAACAGGGCTAGTCAATCTTTTTTACATACCGCCCACATTTATACCCCTGTTAGTATTAATTTCCTCTAACCAGCCGCTGGTTCTGCTCTACTGGTGATTTTTTTAAAGAACTCATGATAATGACACTGCTTAGAATGTATATCTGCAACTGTTTAATATATACTAAAGAAAACATAATTAATTTTAATGTAATATCATAATTTCATATTCATAATACTTGAAATTATAACCTAGATCTTCCATACTCAAGACTGACATTAACACATCAGAGCCATAAGTATTTATGTTTGAAATTCATTAACAAACTCCCAGAGACAGTGAGCAATCTACCTATGAATAATTTTAAGCATACCATAGAATTGTGGTTCAAATGTATGTCATAATATGTAACTGATGAGTTTCTGAACAGTGACACACAGGAGATATGCAGTAAGCAGCTGATAACTACATTATACAATATACCTATATGTGTGTGACAGTAACGTATAAGCATTTACACATTTTTATACCAGGTACTTGAGATAAAACATAAATATATATATGTTATTGTTGTACAACATGTGATTAATTAATGCATTATTACTACTATTACTACTACTACCACTATTATTATTATTATTATTATTATAACACTATATAGTACTGCGGTATATACAATTATTTTATTATCCCCATTATTTTAGCATATGTATCTACTTGTTCTATACACATTTATGTAATTATATTTTATTGTTTCATGTATTCAACACACTGACAAAGCCAGTTGTATGGAAAATATACCAAAAGACAAATAAAGATTTATTCTATTCAGTTCTGTTCTATAAAGTAGGGAGGTAACTATACTGCATAAAATTTAAAAAGCACAAATAATAATTACTTACCAAATATTTTATGTCAAAATTGTATGAAAACCCAATGAAAATATTTTGGAAGCTCCTACTGCCTATCACCCATCATTTTGATACTCAACAGAAACCACCATCAAATACTGGAAGATAGTGTTTGTAGTACAGAGCAGACAGATGTGTTACTATCAATAGCAATAATATTTGAAAACCTAATAAACTTACGTTAATATAAAGAAGACCAATAAAAGAACTGACTGTGATAAACGGCAGACACGGTAAATGACAGTAGCTTTTCATTTTTATTTCACAGATAAGACTATATTAGAATGTTTTGAGATTTAGATGGCCACAGTTTCATACCTTCTACATCTATACCCTGCAAACCTCTATGAGGTGCATGGCAGAGGGTACATCCAATTGTGCCAGTTCTTAAGTTTCCTTCCAATTCCATGTACATATGGAGCAAGGAAAGAATGTTTGTTTGAATGCCTCTGTGCATGTAGTAATTATTCTAATCTTATCTTCACAATCCCTGTGTGAGCGATACATTGAGGGTTGTAGTATATCCCTAGAGTAATCATTTAAAGCAGGTTCTTGAAACTTTGTTAATAGACTTTCTCAGTATAGTTTACATTTGTCTTCAAGAGTCTGCCATTTCAGTTCCTTCAGTATCTCTGTGACACTCTTTCAAGGATTAAACAAACCTGTGGCCACTTGTGCTGTCCTTCTTTGTATATGTTCAATATCCACTGTTAGTTCCATCTGGTACAAGTCCCACACACTTGAGCAATATTCTAGGGTGGGTCACATGAGTGATATGCAAGCAATTAACTGAAGCCTACCACCTGCTTTACTAATGACTGAACCTATATGATCACTCCCTTTCATATCCCTACAAAGTGTTACACCAAGGTATTCATACAACTTGGCCGATTCCAAAACTGACTCATTGATGTTACACTCATAGGATACTACATTTTATCATTTGGCGAAGTGCAAAATTTTACATTTCTGAACATTTAGAGCAAGTTGCCAATCTTTGCACCATATTGAAATCTTTTCAAAATCTGACTGAATATTTATGCAGCTTCTCTCAGGTAGCACTTCACTATAGATAAATGCACCACCTGCAAAAAGCCTGATTTTACATTAATATTGTCTGCAAGGTCATTAATATACAACATGAACAGCAAGGGTCCCAACACACTTCCCTGGGGCATACCCAAAGTTACTTCTACATCTGACGATGACTCTCCATCCGAGATAACAGGCTGTGTCTTCCTACCAAAAAGTCCTCAATTCAGTCACAAATCGCACTTGATACCCCAAGCAATTGTACTTTTGACAATAAGCAAAGGTGCGGTACTGAGTCAAATACTTTTTGGAAATCAAGAAAGACTGCATCGACCTGGTTGCCTTGATCCAGTTTTCAGTATGTCCTGTGAGAAAAGTGTGGACTGGGTTTCACATGATTGATATTTTGAAAACCATGCTGGTTAGCGTTGAGGAGGACAATCTGCTCAAGATACCTCATTATGTTTGAGCTGTGCCTTCTTCCAAGCACTAGGCATGGTTGTTTGTTTGAGGATCTATGACAGATTATAATGAAAGAGGGGCTAACTCATCCACAAATTCAGTATAGAATCTGACAGAGATTCTATAAGGACCTGGAGCTTTGTTCAATTTTAATGAATTCAGCTATTTCTCAACACCACTGAGACTAATATTTATTTCATTCATCTGTTCAGTGGCATGAGGATTAAATGTGGGGAATTCTTCTGGGTTTTCCTTTGTAAAGGAACATTTGAAAATGCTTTGCTACCCTCAATTACAGTCACTCTCTCATTCGCTAGGGACTGGACACTAACTCTGATGCCACAAACAGCCTTTACATACAACCAGAATTGCTTTGGTTTCTGTGAAAGATCACTTGACAATATTCTGCTATGGTAATCATTGAAGGAGTCACACATCGCTCTCTTGACAGCCAAATGTTTTTCATTCAGCATCTCTCTAGCTAAAGCTCAACATGTTGTTTTGCACCTACTATGCAGTAATCTCTTTGTCTTTAGAAGTTTCTTTACAGTGACTGTAAACCTTGGAGGTCCCCTCTCATTATTTAACTGTTCTGCTGGGTACATATATATCCAGTGCATGGTCAACTATTCTTTTAAACTTGAGCTAGAGTTCCTCTACATGTTTCCGACCTGAGCTGAAAGTTTCAAGTTCCTCACTGAAATATGACATTACTGATTTTTTAGCTAATTTACTGAACATATATATATTTATGCTTGTTTTAGTTGTCCTTTGTACTTTGATACTCATTGTTGCTGTGGACATTCTAAAAGAGATCACACCTATTTGTTGTCATTCGATCCAATATATTTCCATCATGAGTAGTGTTCCTAATTACCTGTTCTAGTTGGTTTTCAGAGAAGGCATTTAGTAGAGTTTTACAGGATGTCTTATCATGTCCACCACTAACAAAACTGTAATTTTCCCTGTATCTCTGTTGGATGATTAAAGACTCCACCAATGATTACAGTATGATTGGGGAACTTATGCACAAGTGAATTGAGGTTTTCTCTGAAGTTTTCAGTTACATCAGGAGATGATTCTGGTGGGTGATAGAAGGATCCAATTACCATTTTATGTCCACCCCTGATACTGAATCTTGTCCAAATAGTTTCACGTGCACCTTCAATTTGTATCTAAGTGGATTTGAGATTTGTGTCTACTGTGAAAAATACATCACCTCCATTTCTCATTTGCTTCGATATACGCTTAAATTTCCCCCAAGAATCTCACTGCTATCAATTTCAGGCTTCAAATAATCAAGTAATATGTAGAAATCATGTTTTTTCAATATTTGGAAACTCATCATCTACATATCTACTATGACACTGTATTAATGTGAGGGTGTCCAGATACCACAAGACCTCACATAATCACCACCTTCACTACTCAAGAGCAATGAAGTATGAAGCCATTTCTATCAGTTGTAATACAAGTTCCATATTACGAAAGTATGCAGGCCTATGAACCAGTCTTTCAACTTTTTACAGCAGCATTAACTGAAACTGGTAATTGTGTGGTACTTAGTCTTAAATATTGTCTTACTTTTTGGATTTATTGCTTCTTCCATTGACATAGCCATAAATCTGCTCTGGAGAATGTCTGATGCATCAGACAAGAATGAAACAGATTTGAGAGGCATGTCAAAATTATTTACAGTTTCCTTTTGTTTTTTCCACAAATTAACTAGCCAGTTGCTTGTTTGTTGCAAGAGTACATTATTTTCCCCTTCATACGTGCAGGTTGCATCAGTGAAGTTGCGAATATCTCCAAGTCCAGATACTGAAATGTAAAATCATTTTTTTTTGTCATAAGCTACACAGCTTGTGATGTACAGCAATAAATATTGTGACATTTATTCCTATTGCAATAATATAATACAAATAGCAGGATTTTACCTTTCAGGTAGCCATATTTTCCACAAATATCTATACACCGTTTAATGGCATCTCCCACCATCCAACTTGCTAAAGGTTTGGTAGCAGATGAAAGAGCATGAATTTCTGGACCCATTTTTGCCTGGAACAAAGGATATATTACACAAACTCAATTTGTTTTCAAATGAAGCAGGAGATGCAACATTTTGTGTAGGTAGGTATAAGACAAATATGAGCACGAATCTTCTAGGAATTGTTTTTAATTTTGTCTAAAATGTTTCACACAAAAGTTAGAACACCTTTGACATGAGCATCATTTACATGTACATACATAGTTTTCAAACCACTGTGATGCACATTTTGGATGGTTCATAGCATTTCTTACTGCTCCAGTTGAATATGAAGCATATTGTAATTAATCTACTCTGGTCTCCATATCCCTATGGAAGCAATACTTAGTGGCTGAAGTATATTTCTAGATTCTTCACTTAATACTGGTTTCTGAAAGTTTTGACTATTATGCTCTCCCATGGATCAAACAAGCATTAATGCTGCTCTTGTCTGAACACATCAAATATTCCCTTTCAGTCCTACTTTGTATGGGTCTTATACAACTGAGAACTATCCTAAGATTTGTGTCCCCATTTGAAATTCTAGATTCTAATATTTTACTGTTTGTGTCACTTTTCCATAATCTTTCACTGAATGTGTCAGTACTTACGGGAATAGCAACATTGCTAACCAGTGTGAGTAAGTGTGTGTACTCTGGTATGCCTTTGCCATATCCAGTTGATCTGAGTGTACTTATGTCAATAAAACTGTTATTACTTTATATGTGAATTGTTCATTCGATATTCTACACATGTGTGTATTGGGGTTTCTATAGGCATATCATGTTTTATTGGGTATTTCCAAATATTTGCAAGTGCTTTGACAAATTTGTGCTATATGGTAAATTGTAAACTTAAGTTGTGCATTTTAGAAACTTTTGACAACAGTATCCTCATTCAGAAACAATCATTGCCTAATTTTGTTATACAATTACAGGAAAAAATGGTACATCTTTGAGAATTTTTGAACAATTGCAGACATATACTTTTGAGAATTTTTGTAAGTTACAATTGTTGTGCTTAGATTACTACATAGCAAATCGGTGTTTATGATTTCCGCTTACTGTTCAAGGAATGGTTCACCCCAAATTTCAGTATACATATATGTTTGAATAAACATACATTTTTGAGAATTTTTGGTGCATAATATTTTTTAGGAACTCAGTGTTTTTGATTTAGTTACTGTATCACATATTATAACTAACATATCATGTTACATTTAGCTTTTGCTTTCAAGAGGATCAAAAATTTGTGAATACAAGTTGTACTGCAAAATGTATAAATACAATTTGTAGTGATCACAAAGCTCAAACTGTTACCCTCCCAACCTACTTACTGCCAATTCAGAACTGTAAAAGACCAGTGACAGCAAGAAGGTTCCTGTTATCAGGGGAAAGATGGGAAGAAGTTTTGCAAATGAAGAAGTCTGTGAAGTTAGCTAGCAACTGCAGTGATTATTTGAATTCCTTTCCCTCTTAAAACACAAGTAATAAGAGTCACAGTTCCAAAAGCCAAGAAATGGATACCAAATGGCATCAAACTCTCAACTGCAAGGCAAAGAGAATTGCTCAAACAATGGAAAACCAATAACATACCCCCTTCTCCTGAACAGTTGCATTCTGAAATACATTCAGACCCACAGCAGACTGATATTCCAAGGAAAAATGGCCAATGATAAGTTCCTAATAGCCAAGGAGTATGGAAAATAATAAAGTAGGGAGCAAATAAAATGTTCTCTAAGATGAAAAATGTCAGTCTGAACCATGAGAACAAGTGTGTTATTGATCCTCAATATACAGCAGATCTTTTCAGGTGTTGCTATGTAGGTATCACAAATAATTGCAGAGTAAGTGACAAAAATGATAGTAGAAACAAACAGAAGAACAAACTACACTCCTGTTCCTCATCAATCTACATGTATGACACACCTCAAATGCAATTGTCCATGTTCCATCAACTTGTATTTCATATTACATCCCAAGGCAATATCTTTCAGATATAGTCAATTGGTGCTCTGTGACAGCCACACTTCTGGAACATCTAAAAATTTCTAAAATGGTCCCTACTTCTAGCAAAGGAGACAAATCAAATATAGAGAACTATTGGAATTGCCTTACTGTCTGGCTTTAGTAAAATCATGGAAAAAGTGATGTATTTAAGGTTAATGAAATTTTTAGACAAAAACAAAATTTTCACTGATACTCAGCATGGATTCAGAAAAAATAAATTGAAAACTAGTGTGTTCTAATAAAAAAAATACTACTGGCATTTTTTTTAGACTTACATAAAGCCTTTGACATAGTTGACTACAATATACTGCTGGTGAAGCTCCAAGAATATGGCATCAGAGTGAAACATTACATGTTGGTATACACCCATCTAATATGTTTTCTGCCGCCCCCCCCCCCCCCCCCCCAAAAAAAAAATCACTATTTCATTCTATATCTAATGCAGTGCACATGAAATATATCATATGTACAGGAATACATAATCCTGTTTTTCCTGCAAAGTCTCATCTAAACTTATACTCAGTTGTTTATATTTATGTTCATGAGTATAATGATGAAGTTGGTATTACTGGAAGAATGCATAATTAAAAGTGTCATCTAATGAAAGTGTGATAACATCATAAAATAAGAAAAACACTATGAACAAAACAGCAGCAGAGGAGACGTTTCTTTTGAAAGCACACTGCCAACTCTCTGAGAACACACTTAGAATTATCTGAAATTAATTAATTTAAAAGATAATTCAATAAAAAGTTCAGATCCTTCAAATTTCCATCACCTTTTTTGCTTCAATGATTTTACTGCAGTGTTTTTTGGTCAGGCAATCTTGCTCATCGCTCAGTTCAGTCATTAACTAAGATTTTGAATAATTTAGAGTCATAAAATATTTATTGCAAGATGAATGACATACTCATAAATAGGGGATTTCAAATGATGCATAATGATAATTTTCCGTATATTTTTTTGGATTATTAACGTGAAACATTTTTCATAAAACAAATAACAGTAAAGTCTTTAAGTTCATGCCAAACAGTAGATTTGAGCTTAACAGAATTTTAAAGCATTATGTAATTTTGGAATTCAGACAATGTTCTTACACCTGCCTTTATATAGCAGCCCCTGCTGCAAAGTCTGCAGTCAGTAGGTTGCAAGCATTTGGGAAACATCTCAGTGCTAGCACAAAAAATGTCCACATCCAACCAGTACTCCACTAACATCTGTATGTCGGATCATATTAGACTGGCGCATGGATAACATAGATATATAGTGGTTTGTATTAAGAGTGTGTGACCAGTGAGCAGTCTGTTGGTTCATGGGAAAGTCTGAATATGTGATGTTCACAATTTAGTGGCAGTTAAAGTGAAATTCTGTGCCTTGGTAAAATACATGCAATAACTGTGTCTGTAAAGAGTATAAAACTGTGTATTACCTAGGTGTTTGAAAATCTCTGGCAAACTAGCAAATGCTCAATACTAGTAAATGCTCAGTACTGTTGATCTGCAAACATTAAATATGTGTCAATGTTTTAAACTCTTGTGACAATACTTCAAGCCATTTTATGTCCATCGTTAAAGTTGTGTTTCTGTCATACACATATTTTGCCACTGTGAACTTTAACTAAACCTGTAATGTTCATCAATATTTAGGTGATTCTCTTGCCTTATGTGCTAAAAAAGGAGGAGATATGCTTTCATTTACCTGTGTAAACTGTGAATTGTGTAACCAGAACTGGCCACCAACTAGGGTATAGTGCAAGGGCAAACCACCTTTACATCTTATTTTGTGTCCATTCTACATCATTTGGATCTGTCCTACGTGGCATCGGATTTCAGGATATCATTTCAGTTCTACTAGAAATGAGATTTCACGATTTTTCAAAACTAAGTGCAGCTACAAACTACAAGTAAGTGAAACACTGCAAGAAGTGCTTTGCTAATTGGTTCATGTCATACTTGACAAACAGGAAACAGAAAATATAAGAAAAACAAGAACTGAAGGAAAATACTAGGACATGTTTCCAATGGCTGCTCGTGCAAAACTATACCAATGTGCTACAATGTGGTGACCGATAGCCTTTTGACTTAGACTGGTGGTAATTGTAACTAAATTTAATAAATTACTTTTATTATATAAATTGAACTGTTATTTTTAAATTTTCTAATGAATACTTTGATATTATGAGGTTTCCCCCCTCCCCCCAGCAGGAATCAAACATGGCTCTACAAATTACCAGCTGTGCTGTAGACTGTGTGCCAACATTGCCATCACAACAGACAGTCCTTAAAAAAGTTCTCATACTCTATGCTTGCACAATACAATACACACAATTTCAAAGAAAAATACTGACTTGGTGCTGTGTGCAACATAGCACTAGTAGTACAGGAAGAGATGACGTCAAATCAGAGCATGTGCAGTAGAAAAGAAACAACTGTGTTGCTTCTCTGAGTTGATCAAATTGCAGCCGACTGTCTTTTCTACACAAAACACTGGTTGCTAGTTATCGCAGAGAGAATGTTGCAAAATATATTTTTGTTAATTTTATTTGCTTACCAGCATGCATTCAAAGAGAAATGGCATAATTTTAGTGTGATTTCCTGCTCACATCTGAAGGGAGATGGTGTAATTTTAGAACAATTTCTGGCTCACTTATGAAGTGAAATTGCATAATTTTAGCGCAATATTTACAGTGTGCTGCAGTGCATCAGCATATCATAACTGGCCACCGCTGCATGTATCTCAGCTGCAGAAATTCTAAAAAAAGGAGTTCCTTGAGGATTGATTCTTGGACAAATCATCTTTCTCTTATACAGGGTTATTACAAATGATTGAAGCGATTTCTCAGCTCTACAATAACTTTATTATTTGAGATATTTTCACAATGCTTTGCACACACATACAAAAACTCAAAAAGTTTTTTTAGGCATTCACAAATGTTCGATATGTGCCCCTTTAGTGATTCGGCAGACATCAAGCTGATAATCAAGTTCCTCCCACACTCGGCGTAGCATGTCCCCATCAATGAGTTCGAAAGCATCGTTGATGCGAGCTCGCAGTTCTGGCACGTTTCTTGGTAGAGGAGGTTTAAACACTGAATCTTTCACATAACCCCACAGAAAGAAATCACATGGGGTTAAGTTGGGAGAGCGTGGAGGCCATGACATGAATTGCTGATCATGATCTACACCACGACTGATCCATCGGTTTTCCAATCTCCTGTTTAAGAAATGCCGAACATCATGATGGAAGTGCGGTGGAGCATCATCCTGCTGAAAGATGAAGTCGGCGCTGTTGGTCTCCAGTTGTGGCATGAGCCAATTTTCCAGCATGTCCAGATACACGTGTCCTGTAACGTTTTTTTCGAAGAAGAAAAAGGGGCCGTAAACTTTAAACCGTGAGATTGCACAAAACACATTAACTTTTGGTGAATTGCGAATTTGCTGCATGAATGTGTGAGGATTCTCTACCGCCCAGATTCGCACATTGTGTCTGTTCACTTTACCATTAAGAAAAAATGTTGCTTCATCACTGAAAACAAGTTTTGCACTGAACGCATCCTCTTCCATGAGTTGTTGCAACCGCGCCAAAAATTCAAAGAGTTTGACTTTGTCATCGGGTGTCAGCGCATGTAGCAATTGTAAACAGTAAGGCTTCTGCTTTAGCCTTTTCTGTAAGATTTTCCAAACCTTCGGCTGTGGTACGTTTAGCTCCCTGCTTGCTTTATTCGTCGACTTCTGCGGGCTATGCGTGAAACTTGCCCGCACGCTTTCAACCGTTTCTTCGCTCACTGCAGGCCGACCCGTTGATTTCCCCTTAGAGAGGCATCCAGAAGCTTTAAACTGCGCATACCATCGCCGAATGGAGTCAGCAGTTGGTGGATCTTTGTTGAACTTTGTCCTGAAGTGTCGTTGCACTGTTATGACTGACTGATGCGAGTGCATTTCAAGCACGACATACGCTTTCTCGGCTCCTGTCACCATTTTGTCTCACTGCACTCTCGAGCGCTCTGGCGGCAGAAACCTGAAGTGCAGCTTCAGCCAAACAAAACTTTATGAGTTTTTCTACGTATCTGTAGTGTGTCGTGACCATATGTCAATGAATGGAGCTACAGTGAATTTATGAAATCGCTTCAATCATTTGTAATAGCCCTGTATATAAGTGATCTAGACCTGAATACTGAGTCACAACAAATAGTTCTTCTGCAGATGGCACAACAAGCATCCTTATTACAGAAAACACCCGTAGTCAACTACAAGCAGCTGTAAATGAAGCTACAGCACAAAAAACTGGATGGTTTGTGGGTGATATGCTACTGTCAAACACCAAAGAAACAACATTACTACATTTCTATTTAAATGGTGATGCATGCAACACCAATGTGACCATAAACTCTAGTAAAATTACATCTTCATTAGAAACAAAAATTTTAGGCACTAGCTTCAAAATGACTTCAAACGGTATACACGTTCATGTTGAAGAGGCTGTTTTGCCAGTTACTGAGGGTATGGAATGCAATCAACTTCAGATTGTGGTGCGGTTTGGAATAAATGATGCCTGTCATCTAGGCTCCAAGGTTGTACTTGGATCATTCCAATGACTGGCAGAGAAACTTGAGAAGACCAGTCCTGCACATGAATTTTCAACAAAGCTAACGATTTGCAGTATTGCCCCAGAATTCATTGGGTCACCATTCATCCAGTCAAGATAACAACAGCTGTAGGGGACCCAGAACTGTCAATTTAAGATTCAGTATTAAAATCCTAGAGATGAACTGCCAAAGCATTTACAACAAAGTTCAAAGATTTGAAGCATTTTTAAAAATCCATGGAGCTCTCATTATATTAGGTACAGAAAGCTGGTTAAAACCTGAAATTGATAGCACTGAGATATTTAGGGAAAATTTAAGTGTGCATTGAAAGAATGCACAAATCATAAATGGAGGTGGTTTGTTAGTTGCAGTGCTTAAGGAACTCAAACCCACCAAGGTAGAAATTGAAACTGCATGTGAGACTGTCTAAGGAATACTCAGTATCAAGGGTATCAAGGGTGTCTGTATATGTGTGGATGGATATGTGTGTGTGTGCGAGTGTATACCTGTCCTTTTTTCCCCCTAAGGTAAGTCTTTCCGCTCCCGGGATTGGAGTGCCTCCTTGCCCTCTCCCTTAGGACCCACTTCCTTTCGTCTTTCCCTCTCCTTCCCTCTTTCCTGATGAGGCAACAGTTTGTTGCAAAAGCTTGAATTTTGTGTGTATGTTTGTGGTTGTTTGTGTGTCTGTCGACCTTCCAGCACTTTCATTTGGTAAGTCAAATCATCTTTGTTTTTAGATATATATTTCCTACGTGGAATGTTTCCCTCTATTATAACAGTATCAAGGATAGTTATACATGTATAATTAGATCTTTCTATTGACCACTAGAGTCATCTCCAGATGTAGCCAAAAACTTAAGAGAAAATTTAAATTCACTATCTTGTAATTTCATCAATGATACTGTCATCACTGGAGGAGACTTTAATCATCCAACAATCAACTGGGGAAAATACAGTTTTCTAAGTTGTGAGTATGACATGATATCGTGTGAAACATCACAGTGTTCTCTGACAGTTCAGAAGCTACTCTTGGTGGAAATATATTTGATCTAATAGCAACAAACAGACTGCACTGGATGCTGTAGTCGAGCAGTTCTAAGCACTTCAGTCTGGAACTGCGCTGCTGCTACAGTCGCAGGTTCGAATCCTACCTTGGGCATGGATATGTGTGATGTCCTTAGGTTCGTTAGGTTTAAGTAGTTCTAAGTCTAGGGGACTGATGGTCTCAGACATTAAGTCCCATAGTGCATAGAGCCATTTCGAACAAACAGACATAAACTCTTTGAGAATGTCTACATAGAAATTGATATCAGTGGACTGGAGGCAGCTGTAACAACAATGATTACCAAAATACAAAGTTTTATATTTTCAGCAAAGTAGCTAAGGAAGTAGCACTGGTGTGTCTGAGTAAGGAAGCCACAACATCCACATCTACATCTACATCTACATGATTACTCTGCTGTTCACAATAAAGTGCCTGGCAGAGGGTTCAATGAACCACCTTCAAGCTGTGTCTCTACCATTCCACTCTCAAATGGCAAGCGGGAAAAACGAGCACTTAAATTTTTCTGTGTGATCCCTGATTTCTTTTATTCTATCATGATGATCATTTCTCCCTATGTAGGTGGGTGCCAACAGAATGTTTTCAGAATCAGAGGAGAAAAATGGTGATTGAAATTTCAGGTGAAGATCCTGTCGCAACAGAAAACGCCTTTGTGTTAATGATTGCCATTCCAATTCGTGTATCATGTCTGTGACACTATCTCCCCTATTTCACGGTAATACAAAATGAGCTGCCCTTATTTGTACTTTTTCGATGTCATCCGTCAGTCCCACCTGATGCAGATCCCACACCGCACTGCAAACTCCAGAATAGGTCAGACAAGTGTGGTGTAAGCAGTCTCTTTTGTAGATCTGTTGCACCTTCTAAGTGTTCTGCCAATGAATCGCAGTCTTTGGTTTGCTCTACCCACAATATTATCTATGTGATCGTTTACCCACAATATTATCTATGTGATCGTTCCAATTTAGGTTATTTGTAATTTTAATCCCTAAGTAATTATCTGAATTTACAGCCCACAGATTTGTGTGACTTATCACAACTTTATTCAGGGTCAATTGCCACTTTTTGCACCATACAGATATCTTATCTAAAGCATTTTGCAAGTCGTTTTGATCATCTGATGACTTTACAAGACAGTAAATGACAGCATCATCTGCAAACAATCTAAGACGACTACTCTGATTGTCTCCTATGTCATTAATATAGGTCAGGATCAATAGAGGGCCTATAACACTTCCTTGGGGAATGCCGGATATTACTTCTGTTTTACTCGATGACTTTCCATCTATTACTACGAACTGTGACCTTTCTGACAGTAAATCAAAAATCCAGTTGCACAACAGTTATTATGTGTGGAGAGGAGCAAGTAGAAGGTCTGTGCCACAAGTTTAGAAGAATAGTTAGCCATACATTTACCTAATGAAATGTATCATGATGGGAGAGATACTTCATGGTACAAGGTCACTGTAAATAAACTTCAAGATAAACAGAGACTAGTGAGTAGTAGGTGTAAAACAAAGCATGAGGCTAGATATATGGAGATGCTGAATGAAACACATTTGGCTGTCAACAATGCAACGTGTGAAGCCTTCAGTGACTACTGTAGCAGAATATTATATAAGAATCTCTCACAAAACACATAGAAATTCTCATCATATGTAAAGGCTGTTAATGATAACAAAGTTAATGTTCAGACACTCATGGGTGAGACAGGGATGGAAACAGAGGGTAGCAAAGTAAGAGTAGAGATGCTGCACTCAGGAGTATTTTCCCCAATATAATACTCACACCACTCCAAAGATGACT
Source organism: Schistocerca serialis cubense (assembly GCF_023864345.2). Taxonomy (NCBI): domain Eukaryota; kingdom Metazoa; phylum Arthropoda; class Insecta; order Orthoptera; family Acrididae; genus Schistocerca; species Schistocerca serialis. Next base: position 484,181,858 of record NC_064643.1, read on the forward strand.
AATTTGGATATTAGTCAAGACAGAAAGAAACTAAAGATGTTACCTGCCAGTTGGCATTGACTAAATTGACGGAGAAAGTAAAAAACTGTGCCATTCAAACAGTGGTCATCACAACTGCACAGAGTACCCCAGCACACTTCCCATCAGACTCAATTTCTCAATTTATCCACACACTGGTAATGTAGTGTCCCTAGCCCATAATTCTCATTACTTGCAAAATTTTGTTGATTCCCAGAAGAGTTTGAGCCTGGTGTAGATTTGCACTGAAGGGATCATTCGCTCACCTTGTCTTCATTATATATGTGACATCTGTTCTTTCAGCCACCATTTTTATCATGCAGCCACTGTGAATCAGGACACAAAGGAATTAAAGAGAAAAGCTGTCAGTGGATAATGATTAAATCAACGGGGAAAGCTGAAAATTTGTGCCAGACTAGGGTTCAAACTTGGGTCCCCTGCTTACCAGGCAGATGCAATGATCACCGCACCATCCAGACACAGTGGACGCCGCAATTACATAGACTACCCTAGCACATCTCTCATCAGACCCAAATTCTCAACTTACCCACATGCTATTATTGTAATGCCTCTTGCCTGTTATCCTCTTTATTTATGGCATTTCGCCAATTCCCATGATAGTTTGGGCATGGTGTGCATCTGCACTGAAGGGATTATTGGTCATCCTTGCCTTAAGTATATACCTGGAGTCTGTTTTTTTACTTTGCTGAATTGGTAAAAACTGAACAAAACTCCAGGGCTCAATGGAAGTTCTAGCACATTCTGTACTGAATTTGCGGCTGAGTTAGTTCCTCTTGTAACTATAATCTGCTGTAGATCCCCTGAACAAAAAACCATGCCCAGTAATTGGAAAAAAAGTACATATCACACGTGTCTACAAGAATCGTAGCATGGTAGCATATTGGTCCACAAAACTACCATCTGATATCCTTGACATCAAATTGTGGAATCTTAGAACATAATCTGAGCTCAAATGTACTGATGTATCTTGAACAGAATGACCTCCTCTATGGCAACCAGCATGGATTCTGAAAACATCAATCAGGTGAAACCCAACTCACACTTTTATCATATGATTTCATGAAAGTCATGTATGGAGGTGGTCAATTAGATGCAGTATTTCTCAATTTCCAAAAAGCTTTCGATTCTGTGCACACCTACACTTATTATTAAAAGTATGATTATAGGGTATCAAGTGAAATTTGTGGCTGGATTCTGAATTTTTTGGTAAGGAGAATGCAGAGAATGGAGAGCTATCAGCAGATGTGGAACTTTCAATGCGCCCCAGAGAAATGTGCTGAGCTGCTTGATGTTCATGTGGTATATTAGTGTCCATGCAGATAACATTAATAGTAACCTCAGAATTTTTGCAGTTATTTACAATGACATAGTGTCTGAAAAAAAATGCACAAATATTCAACTGAAATCTTGATAAAATCCCAAAGTGATGCAAAGATTGATAACTTGCTTTAAATGTTCAATAATGTAAAACTGTGCACTTCAAAAAACAAAAACACATAATATCCTATAACTATAGTGTCAATGTGTCACAGTCGGAATTCATCGACTCACACAAATAGCTGAGTTTAACACCTTGTAGGGATATCTTATCTTACATCAATATTCCACAAGCCACCTGATGGTGTGCAGTGGAGGGCACTTCTGGTACCACTTAACTGATTCCCCTTTTCTTTTTCTGCTTGTGAATGGTATGTGGGGTGAAGTAATATGTCGTTTAACTCCTAAGAGAAAGCACTTGCTCGAAATTTCGATAATAAACCTATCCATGATGTACGACACCTCTCTTGTAGTGTCTGGCACTAGAGTTTGCTGAGCACCTCTTAACGTTCTTGTGTCAATCAAACAAACCTGTGACAAAATATGCCTCTCTTTGTTCGATCTACTCCATTTTTCCTATCAGTTCTAGCTGGTTAGGGTCCCAGACTGATGAACAGTACTCAAGTATCAGTTAGATAAGCACCTTGTAAGCCACTTCTTTCATGGATGAGCTACATTCCCTTAATAGTCTTCATAGGAATTTCAGTCTGGCATCTGCTTTTCCTGTTACTTGTTTTGTGTAGTCATTCCACTTAAGGTTGCTCTGGATAGTTACTCATAGATATTTTGTGGTCAATACTGCTTCCAGCAATTTGTCATAAAGAATGTAGTTGTACAGTAATGGATTTCTTTTCCTGTTTATGCGTAATGTGTTACACTCATTGACATGCAGAATAACTGCTAGTGCTTGCGCCCTTTATTGAACCTCCATAGGTCATTCCATAAATAAATATTGCCTTCTGGCATTGCTACTTTCTTACAGACAACTGCATCAACTGCAAACAGTCTTAAAGAGGTTTTGTCACTTTCTACTAGGTAATTTATATACAGATAGTATTATGAAAATGATAGATTGCTATTTACTATATAGAGATGTTGAGTCACAGATAGCCACAACAAAAAGACTGTCAAACGAGTAAACTTCCAGCCAAAAGGCCTTTTACCAAATTAGACAACACACCCATAGACACACGCCCATTCTCTCTCTCTCTCTCTCTCTCTCTCTCTCGCTCTCTATCTCTCTCTCTCTCTCTCTCTCTCTCTCTCTCTCTCTCTCTCTAATGCAAACACAGCTCTCACACACATGACCACTGTCTCTGGCTGCTGAGACCAGACTGAGTCTGAGAAGGAAAGACTATCCTTCTCATCCTGTACAGTAAGTCTCCCGTGACCCAAGGTTCTGGGTGACTCATCAGTCCTTTTCCTTAACCCCTCTTCTTTCCCCTTCAACCCTTCTGCCAGAAAAAGGAGCCACTGGCTCCGAAAGCTGCTAATGATAATAACTTTGTAATTGTGTTCTCCTGCCACCACTATATTTGTGATCTATCCAACTGCATTATATTTTCAAATATTGATTATTTTTGTTGATATGTAGCCCATTTTTGGTTGAAATGGCTTTCAGTTTATTCTAAGCTCCTTTTAATGTAGTTATCTTCATCAAATTCCTTGATTCCACCACAATGTAAGAACAGTACTTTAAATTATACTTTTGGTGATGAGCCACAATGCCTTTTTCATTTGCACCTTCTATCAAAAGCTTTATCAACAGCTGTCTTCTGTAATGAAACTTCATAGTTTTGATAATCGATTGGTCCACTGGCTGCAGAAAATTCGTTATGTTTGGCGGTATGAGTTCCCTCACAGAACAGGCATGAGCCATGAAGAAGTTCTTCAGTTTAGACTTGCAAGTGCAAGCATTACTCAGTTTTTTTTTTTGTAATTCTTGTGGTAGCTTCTTTAAAATGGATGCAGCAGAATAGTGCATGTCTCTCTGCACAAGACTTAGGAAGCTGCAATCCAAATATAGATTGAATTTCTGTATAGTATTAACTGAGTGAAAGATGCTAATTCTTAGGTATAATCTCATGTTGTTAACAAAGAACAGTATTTTAAAAAATTGCAATAAGAGGCCAGTGTCAGAATTCACAGACCCCTGAAAAGGGATCAACAAGAGATTTGTGAATTTACACCATATATTGTTGGAACTGCCTGTTTCTGTGCCAAAAAGGGCCTTTATGAATGGGAAGAGTTACTCTAGAATATAATGTTGTATGTCATCAGCAAATTAAAATAAGAAAATTAGATTATTTCTATGTTGGATTATTACTTACTGCAGATACCGCTGTAATGGTAAATATAGCAGTGTTCGGTATCTGAGCAAGGTCCTGAACATGGGCTTCAATGACAGTTTAGCATTTGTCTGAACACCTGGGAATTTGGACTGTTCAAACTGACTGATCATATGCCCATTATGTGTAATTGAGGTGCCAGTTTTAGTTGAATTGTGTGTTAGAAACTGCAAAAACTGAGTCTTGCTATCATTTATCATCAATTTACTTTTTACAAGCCATGATCTTGAACTGCACAGCTTGATATGTTGCCTGTGTTGCATTCAACATTTTTCATTACCTAGCTAGTGTCATCAGCCGATGGAAGTATTTCAGAATCACCTGTCATATAAGAAACATTAGTGGTTGCAGTTGACACCTGGAGCCCCACTTAATTGAGCTCAATCAGACACCACTTCATAGCGTTCTTCACTATCTTGGAGATTGCCCATTTGCTGTCTATTTTTAAAGTATGAGAGGAACTAATTGTGAACTACTCTTATTCCGCAATGGTCAAATTTCTGCTGTTATATTTTGTGGTCAACACAATCAAACACCTTCTTAAACTAAAGAAGAAAGACGCTGTTCACGACTTCTGTTTAATCTGTCCAGTGCCTTACAGGGAAAGGTGAATAAAGTATTTTCAGCTGTTAAGACACTTCTAAAACTAAACTGTATGTTTGACAGTAATTTATGTGAAATGAAATGATTAATTACCCTTCTATATACAGCCTTTTCATTGAATATTACAAACACTGATGGCATAGAAATAGTTCTAAAATAATCTACATTAGCCCTATCTTCTCGTTAATAAAGTGTTTTCACTATGGAGTATTTTAATCTTTCAGGATACTGACTGTTCCTAAAGGAAGAATTACAGATGTGGTTAAGTCCTAGGATAACATATGTGGCACAATGCTTTAGTATTCTGCTGGATACCCTGTCACATCCATGACAGTCGTTAGTCTTTAGCAATTTAATTATTGACTCAGTCTTCCCCTTGTCAGTATCATGGAGGTATACTTCAGATACAAGACTTGGAAAGCCATTTTCTAAGAGTCATATGATTCCCTGCAGAAACTAAATTTTTATTCACTTCACCTGCAATATTCAGGAAATGATTGTTACATACTGTCCATGTATCTGACTTAACAGGGCAAAGTAACAGAAACTATTTTACTTCATTTTGACTTTCTATCCTCGACCCTGGCCAGACACTTCCTTCATGGTTGACCATATGGTTTTAATTTTATCCCAAGAATTAGCTACTCCATTTGCATATCACATGCTTTTTGCCTTCCTAATGACATTTTAAGAACCTTACAGTGCTGTTTGTGATGGGCTACTGCAGCTCGATTGTGACTATTTCTAACATTTTGATACAATACCCATTTTGCACTACATGATACCCTCATACAATTAGTCACCCACCCAGGTTGCCTGTTAGTGCTAGTGACCTGTTTTAGACATTCTAATGGGAGACTGATATCAAAGGGCATGATAAATGTGCCAAGGAAAGCATTATGTTTATCATCTATACTATCATCACTATAAACATCCTGCCACTCTTGTTCTTTTATGAGCTTTAACCTCCTAACTGATTATCCCGAGATATCTCGGGTTAGACTGTTTTGCTGAGAAATATTATCCTGAGGAAATTTGGGGCCTCCAAGTTTACGCATCCTTGCAAAAACACCTGATTATAAGTTTTGTATTTTCTTTTACTACCGCTAGTTAGCACCAGCATCCAGGTTATAATCTTCGCAGTTATGTCTCTTATCACTAGTTAGCATTTTTTGTAGTTGCACATTTGTAACACAGTGTATTGCTACTGGCTTATGTTTTTGAAGTCATTGCAACAACACTGTGTTGTTTCGTGGCATTTTGGTACAGTTGTTGAAGTATTATATCTGCTTGCAGTCTTCCAAAACAAATGGCTCTGAGCACTATGGGACTTAAGACCTCTAAAACAAATAATGAGGAAGAGCAGTGGGAAGACACCACTGTTTTGGAACCTGGTGATGACTCTTTTGAACTTTTGTCAAGTGAGGAAGAATGTGAGAAAGACACTGATACAGACTGGTCTTAGGTGATAGTGTTGCATGTCATTGATGAAAATACTGTTTATGCTCCACTGAGATTTCCATTTACCTCTAATTCTGGTTGTATGATTCCTTTTGTTGATGATGAACTAGAAACATTTGAACAGTTCTTTGATAGTGATTTGATGGAAATGATAGAGGTGGAAACAGCTAAATATATCATCCAATATGTTTCAACCCCGAGATATAATGTTTTGCCACCATCATGTGAAGAACTTCAATTTTTTCCTGCTCTAACCATTTTGCAAAGTATTGTTTAGAAACCTGAATTGCAGATGTACTGCACACAACGAGAAAGCATATCAACTCCATTTTTCACTGCCGTAATGTCGTACAAGAGGTTTTGCCAAATCAAAAAGTATTTTCATTTTTGTAATAAAGTATGGAATGTCCCTGGAGTAGTGTCTATAGTTGTGCTACTGTTGCCCTGCAATCTGGTTGGAACAAATACAGTCTGAATGAGGTGATATGAATGTAGGGGGTCTTCCAACATTTTTCTCTTGCAGGATCACATATAAAATTTTGGTACTGTATCCAAAGTGAACTAGGAAATCCCTCTCGTTTGAACAGAAATGTCCTGAAGCCAGAGTTAGGGAAGCTATAAATAACTACAATCAAAATTTTCAGTTTACAAAAGTCAACTGTACCTGTGCAACCTTCAGTGACCTATTCAGTGCAGTGCTTTGATACATAGATAGATTCAAATGGAATACCATTTTTTATGTGCTTGGCCATTTCCAGTCTCCACAAAGAGCTCCTTACAAAATAGTCAGCTAATTTGTATCCCAGTATAGGAAGCCCTGAAGTGTCACATTGTTTATATGACGTTCTGATACATGTAGTGTCTTGATTAAATATAGCTAGTATTAACATCAAGCACTCTAGCAACTCTGATTGAATTTCATCCATAATATGTTCTGGATGACTTTCATTCTTCTTGTTTCTCTGCAGTTCCTCTCTTGACAGCCATTTGTGTAAATTAGATGCAATTAGACACGATTTCTCAACTACCTCGTTTATTAGTATTATTACACTGAATGTACCATTGTACTATAAAAAATGGCACATTCTTGTAAAAATGTCTTTAAAATATGTTATGTAAGCACCGAGTACTCACACTGAGGTGGAGTACATCATCTGTTAAGAAAGCACACCTCTCAGCAAAGGTATTGCTATTTAGCTGCTATTTTTAGAGGATACGCAGTTAGTTTTTACAAAAAGTCCTCTGCACAGATCACAAAGGTAAATATTGAAGCTAAGATATTTAATTTTACTTAATTATACTTAATTTTTCTCTTATTTGTACACGGTATGCTACAAATACCAGTAATGTCAGAGTCAACATCTACTTGCAATTCACCAACTTCTTCTATAATACCTCTTATATTTCAATGAAGTATGCTAACTCCTTGATTGATTTGATACCTGGCCTTTTTTGAAGATGGTCCCCTTTCTTTAGAGAGATTTCCCTTAAGCAGGGATACACATCAGCTGACTTCAATTTAAAGAAGGTGCGACTCTAACACCTATTACTACAAGAATTTTCCCATGAGTGATACCCCCCTTCCCCCACATGGTTCACTACATTGTTATCTATAAACTTTTCCAACCTCTCCTTCCCATATGTATTGAGGTGCAGGCCACAACTAGTGAAACCCCTCTATCGATAGACTCAAATGGCACCACTAGAATGTGAGCCATTACCCTTTGTCACCAGTGCCTTCTGTTGCTCCATGTTAATATACCTAACAGCTGTATTAAGATGAAGCTGATCAGCTGAAATAGCTGTACTAGGTGTATGTTTGTGTCACCAATCTGAGTAGTTATCTTTCCCAGTTTACTACCTATGTCATACTCATTGTCCCTATTAAGAGTATTCCCAGAGCCACCCACGATCACTATCGGGTACTCTTTTGTAAAATTCCTATGTAATTACTCTAGATTATCAGTCGACTGAGTCAACCCTGCACTGGGCATCACAATGCTAGTGACCTGGTACTCATTCCCAATACTTCCTGCAACTGTTGGCCTACACCTCTGCCATGGGAACTACCTAACAGTAGAATCTTTTTCTTCCTATCTGAATTTAACACTGACTGAGACTTTTTAACTGCTGAGGTCTACTGCATGTTTCCTTGATCTACATGTACAAGAAACTTCCCTCCACTAAACTCTTGACGGCTGGTCAAATCTATTGGCGACAGGAAGTGAAGCTGTGAATATAACCTTCTCTAGCAGTATTTTTACCAACTGCCAGTTTCTATTCCACAGCTCTCTTCTCCCTCAGTCAGACCAGTTCCTCTCTTGCATTTTCTAACTGCAGTTGAAGAGTACAAATCTTACGCTTGTGCTCCAGTATTAACTTATTTTTGCTACATATCCTGCAATTTCAGGAGAGGATAGCGCTAGAATGATGGTTTCCTCATTGCATTTCTTCCAGTGAAAATACTTTTCACAAATCTCACACTGTAACCCATTAGTCACAACCTAGGAAAAAGTCCACAACTTCTCATTCATGGTAAAAATTTTACAATTGTGAAAAAGCTACTTGTCTGCATGCTGAAAGACAGGATAGGGCCTATATATCAGCAAAACCAGAAAATTTTCCTTGTGAAGGTTAGTACCGGCCCGGTAATTCTACGAGTTAAGTTTAAAATTTTTGAAAATGTATATCTCCAAAAGGGAATTTCTTAGTCTGAATGCACCTTCAGTAATAAAAATGGAACTGCCAAAGGATATCAGCAGTCCATTTAACAAGTATAGGCTAGGATGTACAGTTAAACCCGTGTTTTATGTTTCAATGCAGTCCAGACTTAAAAAATGCAGAATTAAGGAAAATATTCCCCCCCCCCCCACCACCACCCAAAAAAAATGAGTAAAAACATGTGTAATTAGCATATATGATTAAAAACTGCAGTGCTCTCCAATACTTTGTATAACATCTGTCTAACTGAAGGAAATTAAATTTACAATATAATGTTTATAGAATAATTTGTGGTAAAGAATTTCATCAGTTCTTAAAAAATCACAGATGTGTAACAGCAAGTAAGAACTCATCAAAAAATTGAAATTGATGTCTGGGTACACAAATTATACGTCAAAACACACATTTTTAAGAGATCTTTCTTTTGTGCTCACCCAGAAAAAAGCAAAAATTTACAAACATGGTGCATTAAACCAAAAAGTTGCAGCAATTAAGTAGTTAAAGCATAAGCATAAATGTGGACATGTGCTTAATGACATATTGTCACCATCACTGTTATTGTTGAATGCTTTCATTATGAGCCACACTCCATTTGCTAACCACCATTGAAGTGATATTTTAGGCTTGATGAGAAAACAGATGTGAAAAAATGAGTTTACTTCTCCAATTTATGTTACAAGCTCATTAGAAGTTGACTCAGTGAGTTTCTTTACACTGTGTAAAATGTAAACTTGAAAGAAAGTTCAGATGCTACAGTTTTGCTTGATGGCCTCTATCACTGCTGCCAATCTTTACGATTTATAGTGTGTTGTGTGTGTGGTGCAAAGTCTATACAGGGTGGTCCATTGATTGTGATCAGGCCAAATATCTCACGAAATAAGCATTAAAAAAAAAAAAAAAAAAAAAAAAAAAAAAAAAAAAAAAAAAAAAAAAAAAAAAAAAAAAAAAATTACAAAGAATGAAGCTTGTCTAGCTTGAAGGGGGAAACCAGATGGTGCTATGGTTGGTCCGCTAGATGGTGCTGCCATAGGTCAAATGAATATCAACTGCGTTTTTTAAAAAATAGGAACCCCCATTTTTTACTATATATCCATGTAATGCGTAAAGAAATATGAATGTTTTAGTTGGACCACTTTTTTCGCTTTGTGATAGATAGCGCTGTAATAGTCACAAACATATAGCTCACAATTTTAGATGATCTGTTGGTAACAGGTAGGTTTTTAAAATTAAAATATAGAACGTAGGTATGTTTGAACATTTTATTTTGGTTGTTCCAATGTGATACATGTACCTTTGTGAACTTATCATTTCTGAGAACGCATCCTGTTACAGCATGATTACCTGTAAATACCACATTAATGCAATAAATGCTCAAAATGATGTCGTCAACCTCATTGCATTTGGCAATACGTGTAACGACATTCCTCTCAACAGCGAGTAGTTCGCCTTCTGTAATATTCACACATGCATTGACAATGCACTGATGCATGTTGTCAGGCATTGTCGATGGATCACGATAGGAAATATCCTTCAACTTTCCCCACAGAAAGAAATCCGGGGACGTCAGATCTGGTGAACGTGCGTGCCATGGTATGGTGCTTCGACGACCAATCCACCTGTCATGAAATATGCTATTCAATACCGTTTCAACCGCACGCGGGCTATGTGCCGGACATCCATCCCGTTGGAAGTACATCGCCATTATGTCTGTCATGCAGTGAAACATCTTGTAGTAACATCGGCAGAACATTACGTAGGAAATCAACATACATTGCACCATTTAGATTGCCATCGATAAAATGGGGGCCAATTATCCTTCCTCGCATTATGTCGCACCATACATTAACCCGCCAAGGTCGCTGATGTTCCACTTGTTGCAACCATAATGGATTTTCTGTTGCCCAATAGTGTATAGTATGACAGTTTACGTTACCGCTGTTGGTGAAAGACGCTTCGTCACTAAATAGAATGCGTGCAAAAAATCTGTCATCATCCCGTAATTTATCTTGTGCCCAGTGGCAGAACTGTTCACGACATTCAGAGTCGTCACCATGCAATTCCTGGTGCATAGAAATATGGTATGGGTGCAATCGATGTTGATGTAGCATTCTCAACACCGATGTTTTTGAGATTCCCGATTCTCGCACAATTTGCCTGCTACTGATGTGCGAATGAGCTGCAACAGCAACTAAAACACCTACTTGACATTAGCACTTGTTGCAGGTCGTGGTTGATGTTTCACATGTGGCTGAATACTTCCTGTTTCCTTAAATAACGTAACTATCTGGCGAACGGTCCGGACATTTGGATGATGTTGTCCAGGATACCGAGCAGCATACATAACACATGCCCACTGGGTGTTCTGATCACAATACCCATACATCAACAGGATATCGACCTTTTCCACAGTTTGTAAATGGTCCATTTTAACACGGGTAATGTATCATGAAGCAAATACCGTTCGCAATGGTGGAATGTTACGTGATACCACGTACTCATACATTTGTGACTATTAGAGTGCCATCTATCACAAAGTGAAAAAAGCGGTCTAACTAAAACATTCATATTTCTTTACTTACTACATGAATATGTAATAAAAAATGGGGGTTCCTATTTCAAAAAAACGCAGTTGATATCCGTAAGACCTATGGTAGTGCCATCTAGCAGGCCAACCATAGTGCCATCTGGTTTCCCCCTTCAAGCTACACAAGTTTCGTTCTTTGTAGTTTTTTCGTTTGATCCTTATTTCGTGAGATATTTGGCCCGGTCACTACAATGGACCACACTGTATATGAGTAGTGTATGTAGTTGTTCCACCTGTACTGTTTGAACGTTTAAAATGTGCTGTTGCAAAACCCTTGTTCTATTTCTGTTTGGCTCCTCTGTCACAGCACATCATCTGCACAAAAAGTATATTTTCAGCACTTTGAAAAATGCTTTAAAGCCTACCTGCACTCCCATCACATATCCAGTAGGTCAGCTCCTATTCACATGTTATCATGGTCTGATTCCTGTGATGACTATTTAGTGATCTGACAAGTTGCCAGAAATTAAGAGTTCACTAGCCAGAAATGGGTAACATTCCCTGATTATGACCGAGCATACCCTTTGAGACTCAGTGTTTGAATATAAAAGGTTGTTGATTAATATTGTTGCTGAAAACATGCAAAGAGATGAGACTAAGTTATAAATGCATAAGAAAAGGTTGTGTCTAGGCCCATTCATCATGTATTCGCTTGGTCCAGAACACTTTGCACCTACTATCTTGTTTTTCCACTGCAACCCAGCAGTAGTTGTATCATAACTGTGCACTGAAGCTAAATGTTACATGTTGTGTTGGCAACACCATTTGTGGATTATGTCAGCATTTCCTCTCTCTCATCTCCCTTCTCCACAACCGCCTAAAATATTCCCTTAATTCCGCCACCACCCTTGGTGAGAAACATTTGCCTTTTGAGCTACCTAAAAGTTGTTCAGTCACATCAAATGTCAACAGGAAGAAAATGGGACAAAGTCAAGTGAGACACTGAGTAAGAACTTAGAATCAAGGTAAACCTTATCAGGAAGAAATGTAAAATTGGGGAATTTTTAGCATTGATCTTATGGGTTTTTGATAGGGGCTATGAATTTACAGTGTAGGATCACAAAAAACGTAAAATTGAGGAATGTAAAAAGGAAGTTCAACTGTATTTCTATTTTAGATACTTATGAAACTCACTCTTGAAGCATAGTACAGACCATGGATTTTAAGTTCTGCAACTGATTATGTAAGTTTGAAATTAAACAAAACAGCAAATAAAATGTTGGGTGATCATAGGATTTTATTTTCCCATGTATTACTGTATCATTTCCCTTATTTACACAATCATTATTTGCCAAGGCTATGACAGAACATGTAAATCCAGTAGTTTTTTAAGCAATGTATGTTACATACTTTCTGAATTTATTTTTATTCTGAGAAAAGGCCAGTGCCACATGAGTCAACACAGTATGTCAGCTTCCCTGCTTTGTTGCCAAAGAAGTAATAAGATAAATTGGGCTAAATACTTATTTTAGAATTATCTCTCTAGTCAGAACATAACAATTTCTAATGCAGTACTGATTATTCCAGAAAGATAGTTTTGGACTTCATTAGCAATCTTAACCTATACGTTGTTGTTGTTGTGGTCTTCAGTCCTGAGACTGGTTTGATGCAGCTCTCCATGCTACCCTATGCTGTGTAAGCTTCTTCATCTCCCAGTACTTACTGCAACCTACATTCTTCTGAATCTGCTTAGTGTATTCATCTCTTGGTCTCCCTCTACGATTTTTACCCTCCACACTGCCCTCCAATGCTAAATTTGTGATCCCTTGATGCCTCAGAACATGTCCTACTGACTGGTCCCTTCTTTTTGTCAAGTTGTGCCACAAACTCCTCTTCTTCCCAATTCTATTCAATACTTCATCATTAGTTATGTGATCTACCCATCTAATCTTCAGCATTCTTCTGTAGCACCACATTTTGAAAGCTTCTATTCTCTTCTTGTCCAAACTATTTATCATCCATGTTTCACTTCCATACATGGCTACACTCCATACAAATACTTTCAGAAACGACTTCCTGACACTTAAATCTATACTCGATGTTAATAAATTCCTCTTCTTCAGAAACGCTTTCCTTGCCATTGTCAGTCTACATTTTATATCTTCTCTACTTTGACCATCATCAGTTATTTTGCTCCCCAAATAGCAAAACTCCTTTAATACTTTAAGTGTCTCATTTCCTAATCTAATTCCCTCAGCATCACCCGACTTAATTCGACTACATTCTATTATCCTCGTTTTGCTTTTGTTGATGTTCATCTTATATCCTCCTTTCAAGACACTGTCCATTCCTTTCAACTGCTCTTCCAAGTCTTTTGCTGTCTCTGGTAGAATTACAATGTCATCGGCGAACCTCAAAGTTTTTATTTCTTCCCCATGGATTTTAATACCTACAACAAATTTTTCTTTTGTTTCCTTTACTGCTTGCTCAATATACAGATTGAATAACATCGGGGATAGGCTACAACCCAGTCTAACTCCCTTCCCAACCACTGCTTTCCTTTCATGCCCCTCGACTCTTATAACTGGTTTCTGTACAAACTGTAAATAGCCTTTCGCTCCCTGTATTTTACCCCTGCCACTTTTAGAATTTGAAAGAGAGTATTCCAGTCAACATTGTCAAAAGCTTTCTCTAAGTCTACAAATGCTAGAAACATAGGTTTGCCTTTCCTTAATCTTTCTTCTAAGATAAGTTGTAAAGTCAGTATTGCCTCGCGTGTTCCAATATTTCTACGGAATCCAAACTGATCTTCCCCGAGGTCAGCTTCTACCAGTTTTTCCATTCATCTGTAAAGAATTCGTGTTAGTATTTTGCAGCTGTGACTTATTTAACTGATAGTTCGGTAAATTTCACATCTGTCAACACCTGCTATCTTTGGGATTGTAATCATTATATTTTTCTTGAAGTCTGAGGGTATTTCGCCTGTCTCATACATCTTGCTCACCAGATGGTAGAGTTTTGTCAGGACTGGCTCTCCCAAGGCTGTCAGTAGTTCTAATGGAATGTTGTCTACTCTTGGGGCCTTATTTTGACTTGGGTCTTTCAGTGCTCTGTCGAACTCTTCATGCAGTAACGTATCTCCCATTTCATCTTCATCTACATCCTCTTCCATTTCCATAATATTGTCCTAAAGTACATCACCCTTGTATAGACCTCCTTCCACCTTTCTGCTTTCCCTTCTTTGCTTAGAACTGGGTTTCCATCTGAGCTCTTCATATTCATACAAGTGGTTCTCTTTTTTCCATAGGTCTCTTTAATTTTCCTGTAGGCAGTATCTATCTTACCCCTAGTGAGATAAGCCTCTACATCCTTACATTTGTCCTCTAGCCATCCCTGCTTAGCCATTTTGCACTTCCTGTCGATCTCATTTTTGAGACGTTTGTATTCCTTTTTGCCTGCTTCATTTACAGCATTTTTATATTTTCTCCTTTCATCAATTAAATTCAATATTTCTTCTGTTACCCAAGGATTTCTACTAGCCCTCATCTTTTTACATACTTGATCCTCTGCTGCCTTCACTATTTCATCCCTCAGAGCTACCCATTCTTTTTCTACTGTACTTCTTTCCCCCATTCCTGTCAATTGTTCCCTTATGATCTCCCTGAATCTCTGTACAACCTCTGGTTCTTTCAGTTTATCCAGGTCCCATCTCCTTAAATTCCCACCTTTTTGCAGTTTCTTCAGTTTTAATCTACAGTTCATAACCAATAGATTGTGGTCAGAGTCCACATCTGCCCCTGGAAATGTCTTACAATTTAAAACCTGATTCCTAAATCTCTGTCTTACCATTATATAATCTATCTGATACCTTCTAGTATCTCCAGGATTCTTCCATGTACACAACTTTCTTTCATGATTCTTGAACCAAGTGTTAGCTATGATTAAGTTATGCTCTGTGCAAAACTCTACCAGGCGGCTTCCTCTTTCATTTCTTAGCCCCAATCCATATTCACCTACTATGTTTCCTTCTCTCCCTTTTCCTACTCTCGAATTCCAGTCACCCATGACTATTAAATTTTCATCTCCCTTCACTACCTGAATAATTTCTTTTATCTCATGATATATTTCATCAATTTCTTCATCATCTGCAGAGCTAGTTGGCATATAAACTTGTACTACTGTAGTAGGCGTGGGCTTCGTGTCTATCTTGGTCACAATAATGCGTTCACTATGCCGTTTGTAGTAGCTTACCCGCACTCATATTTTTTTATTCATTATTAAACCTATTCCTGCATTACCCCTATTTGATTTTGTATTCACCTCACCAAAAGTCTTGTTCTTCTTGCCACCAAACTTCACTAATTCCCGCGATATCTAACTTTAACCTATCCATTTCCCTTTTTAAATTTTCTAACCTACCTGCACGATTAAGGGATCTGACATTCCACGCTCCGATCCTTAGAACGCCAGTTTTCTTTTTCCTTATAATGACATCCTCATGAGTAGTCCCCGCCCGGAGATCAGAATGGGGGACTATTTTACCTCCGGAATATTTTACCCAAGAGGACGCCATCATCATTTAACCATACAGTAAAGCTGCATGCCCTCGGGAAAAATTACAGCCGTAGTTTCCCCTTGCTTTCAGCCGTTCACAGTACCATCACAGCAAGCCGTTTTGGTTAGTGTTACAAGGCCAGATCAGTCAATCATCCAGACTGTTGACCCTGCAACTACTGAAAAGGCTGCAGCCCCTCTTCTGGAACCACACGTTTGTCTGGCCTCTCAACAGATACCCCTCCGTTGTTGCTGCACCTACAGTACGGCCATCTGTATCGCTGAGGCACGCAAGCCTTCCCACCAATGGCAAGGTCCATGGTTCGTGGGGGGTAAGGAAATGGAACAATGAAACAATGCATGCTACAGGAAGATTTACATTACAGGAGATATGCACTATAGGTGGTGAATGAAAGCTGATGTTCTATCCTTTACATGTTATGGATGTAAATCAGTCATGCTTCCACGTATTAAAGAGCACAATCTAATGGGAAAAGTCCAAGATCATCATATTGCATATTTTCAATTAATGTACAAGTCCTGTGCAACACATCTGGTGAGCTTACTCTTGAAGGTGGGCAAGGGCATTCTTTTTCGATTGGATAGTGACTGATGCTGTTCTATGCTGCTTGAAACAATCTTCACAGTGCAGACCATTGTTTTTTTCAGAACCTATTCTAGCAGAATATGTAATATGATTTTCTTACCAGTTCTTCCTTATTTGTTCCAAGGAATGTTTTTACTTGGAAGTCAGCCATCAAATCAGAAAAGAAGTTAACGAGGATTTTCAGTGCAAAGGTAGCAGCCAAGTGTGGGATCAACTGCCACTGCTATAAAGGATAAAATAAATAGTTATTTTGTGAGAAATTTGTATTCCTCCACAGTCTAGCACCATGAGAATGTAGCAATAATGGAACTAACACAATGACTCACTAAATAAAATATAGACTCAAGCTATGTGATTATTACATAAGTTAAGCTAAAATGTTGCTCTCAGAAATTTAAAAATCTGATTATCCAGTTCAACATGAACATATCACTTTCTATGACTGAGAGTATATGAGCATACTCTTTTTTATGTAACTGTAGATATGTCATCTGTCCTATACATCATTTCATTGTCATTGCACTTTTAGAATAGAGTTAAGCAATTGATAAATAAACATTCACTTAAAAATCTGAAAAATTAAATAATAAATTTCATAGTAGCTACTAACATGGAAACAGCTTTATAAACCATTAAAGAAAGGTATTATTTAGGTGTTTTTTTGGTTCATTTTTGTTCATGTGTTATGTCCTATAATCTGTAAGGACACTGAAGAGAGGTAATCTCCTAATATAACTACCACGATCAAAACAAATAGGGGATAACAAGATATATAGCATACTTAATTGTATCAAAAGTTTAATTCGCCTGAGAACACTGTGAAAGGAGGCAGAATGGAACAGTGGAACAGTTCAGAAACAGATGAAGTAGCTACAATTACTGTCCCCTAGTACGATACCTCAGTATCATAAATTAGACAGTACTGTTTTGTTAATATGTGTTATGGATTCAGGGATATTACTGATCAGTTCTAGTGGTACACTGTCAGTCACTGGCTCAATCTGATTGAAAATCAGTGACATCATTGACAGAAATGAAAAAGAAATCAGCAATAGCACCAGTATTGATTCCAATAGCATTAGACTTATGTACATATAGAATGATTCAGAGTTTTTACAATATTTATTTTATAAAATTTACAATAATGGATGCAATAAGGTACAATGCGATACATTCATGAGAGTACTCATATTAACTACTCATGATAGTTCTCACATTGACAATAATACATGAATAAATGAGGTACATAAGACAACAGGATATCAGAATTAATATTTATGCATACAATATGAGACACTCATATTAGCAATACATTAGTACTTGAGAATCAATATGATATCTTTCATGACAAAAAGTAATTTATATTTATTTATGCATGCAGCAATGGGAGATCCCAGATATAAAATACTACTACACACACATATACTCATTCTATCCTTTACAAGCCTCTTCATCTCCAAATCACTACTGTAACCTACATCTATTGCAGCCTGCTTAATGTATTCTCCCTTGGAATCTCTCTACAACTTCCACCTGCCACTCCTTCCTAAATTACCAAACTAATGAATCCTTCATGCTTCAGACATGTACTATCAAACTGATCCTTTCTTTTGGTCAAGTTATGCCATCAATTTATTTTTCCCCCAATTCAGTTTGATACCTCCTCATTAGTTACTCAATCTATTCATCTAATCTTCAGCAGTCTTCAGTATTACAAAATTTCAAAAGCTTTCATTCTCTTCTTTCTGGATTGCTTATCATCCATATTTCACTTTCATACAAGAGTATACTCCAGACATTCAGAAAACACTTCCTAACATTTTAAATTTATATTGTATGTTAAAATATTTCTCTCCAGAAATGCTATTCTTGCTATTGCCAATTTTCATTACACATAGTCATTATTTTAATCATGATCAGTTGTTTTGTCATCCAAATAGCAAAACTTGACTACTTTTAGAGTCTCATTTCCTAACTTAATTCCTTCAACATCACTTGATTTAATTTGACTATATTCCATTACCCTTGTTTTACTTTTATTATTTTTCATCTTTTAACCTCTTTCAAGACATTATGCATTCCATTCAGATGCTCTTCCAAGTCCTTTTCCATCTGTGATAGATTGACAATGTTACCAGTGAACATCAAATTTTTTGTCACTTCTCCCAGAATTTTAATTCCTTTCCTAAATTTTCCTTGGTTTACTTCACAGTTTGATCAGTGTGTGGCTGCACCAGAAGTACATGACCTAAAACAAAAACACAAAAAAATTGGGAAAAAACCTTTATTGCTCTACATAGTCTCCTTTCAGCATGAGTTTTGCTGGAGGTGTTCTTACGCTTCCATACCCTATTTATAGTGAGAAGTGAGCTCCACAAAATAGCCATCAACTACAGACTCCACCTCTTCATTTTTGGTAAATCATTTACCACCAAGGCATTTCTTAATGTTTGGAAAGAGAAAATAATCAGAGGGGGTTAAATCTGGAAAATATGGTGCATGAGGAAGCAATTTAAACTTTAATACTGTGATTTTGGCCATGTCAGTAATGGATGTGTGACCTCATGCTTTGTCACAATTAAACAAAACTTTCTTTTTTGCTTAATACAGCCATTGCTGCTTGATTTCATAACTCAAACACTGTAATAAATTTGAATAGTACTCACCACTGATTGATTTTATTTTTGGAGATAATCAATAAAAATTATCCCACGCAACTCCAAAAAAACTGAGACCATGAACTTGTCTGGAGATGGAACTGTCTTCACCTTCTTGGGAACTGACTCTTTCCTTTCAGTCCACTGATCCACTGTTTTGACTTTTACATCTCAGGTGTGAAGTGATGGATCCATGTTTCATCTATGGTTATGAATCAAAGCAAAAAACTAGGTCTTATTGAAACAAAATGTAGCCAAACACTTGACTGAAATATCCCCACAATGTTTTTTTCCCCACTGTGGGTAAACACAGCTCCCATCTTGCACACATCTTTCTCATGCCCACATTTTCAGTCAGTATGTGATGTACGACTATTTCTAAAATGCCTACAATGTCTGCTAGCTCATGCCCTTTCAGTTGATGGGCATCCAGTACCATTTTGTAGACATATTTACACACTATTTCTTGTGTGATCATCTCATTTAGTCAAAAAGTGTGATATTCATCTTGGCAGCTCACACAGTTTCACTTAAACTCTGTCAGCCAATATTTCAGAGTTGTAAACAAAGGAGCACACTCCTCCAGAGTAGAAACTAACTCAGATTTAATGTCAGTTGGACTAATAAAATAAAACTATATGGTTCCATGGACTGTTTCAAGACTCAAGCATCTATGATGTATATATGCACGCTGAAGAGACAAATGAAAATTTGTACCAAGGTTGGGGTCTGAACTTAGGTCTGCTGTTCATTAGGCAGATGTGCTAACTGCTATGCCTCCCTGGCACAGTGGCTTTCACAACTGCATGGACTACCCTAGCATGTCACCCTCCCCTAAACTTAAACAACATTGCAGAGGCTCTTTAAGTGTATTGTTATAGCACATCAGCAGCAAATGAAATGGGTGTTCTGCCTGAAACCCAGGTATAAGTGCTTTAATCAAATGAAACTATGTAGTACCAGATACCTTTTGCAGTCTCAAACATTGATGATATATATATGCAGGCTGATGTGACAAATGAAACTTTATACCAAGGCTGGGATTCAAATCTGGGTCTCCTGCTCACTAGGCAGATGTACTAACCACTACACCATCCAGGCACGGTGGCTTTGCACAACCACACAGACTACCCTAGCACAGCTCCCTGCTCAAACCAAATTTTCATTCGTGTCAGCCCACTTGATATTCTACCTAAACTAGAGCAACACTGCAAGGCTCTCCATCTGAATTGGAACAGCACTGAATGAAATGGGGGATTTTGCTTGAAACCCAAGCACAGGTAGTTTAATCCTCAGACATGCTGTTTTTCATAACATGAGTGGGCATGTGGCATATTTTTTAGATATGTTAAGAATAGCAATCTGTATGTTACCAAGATGTAGATGTATGAGCAAAATCAGAGTTTAATAATGTTTAGTGAAACAGTGATAAAATAAACTTACATGATATGAGCTAAACTACTATTTACTTAAACAATAATAAAATACACTCTTATTACATCACACTGTTGCTATATACAATTGTTACCCCATGGTATATCTACATCTACATCTACGTGATTACTCTGCTATTCACAATAAAGTACCTGGCAGAGGGTTCAATGAACCACCTTCAAGCTGTCTCTCTACCATTCCACTCTTGAACGGTGCACAGAAAAAATGAGCACTTAAATTTTTCTGTGCGAGCCCTGATTTCTCTTATTTTATTGTGATGATCATTTCTCCCTATGTAGGTGGTTGCCAACAGAATGTTTTCACAATTGGAGGAGAAATCTGGTGATTGAAATTTCATGAGAAGATGCCATTGCAATGAAAAATGCCTTTGTTATAATGATTGCCACTTCAATTCACATATCATGTCTGAGGCACTCTTCCCCCTATTTCATGATAATACAAAATGAGCTGCCCTTCTTTGAACTTTTTTGATGCCATCCGTCAGTCCCACCTGCTGCAGATCCCACACGCCGCAACAATACTCCAGAACAGGGTCGACAAGCATGGTGTAAGCAGTCTCTTTAGTAGACCTGTTGTACCTTCTAAGTGTTCTGCCAATGAATCACAGTCTTTGGTTTTCTCTACTTACAACATTATCCATGTGACCATTCCAATTTAGGTTATTTGTAATTGTAATCACTAAGTATTTAGTTGAATTTACAGCCTTCAGATTTGTGTGACTTATTGCATAATCAAAATTTAGTGGATTTCTTATAGTACCCATGTGAATAACTTCACAATTTTCTTTATTCAGGGTCAATTGCCACTTTTCATATCATGCAGATATCTTATCTAAATCATTTTGCAATTCGTTTTGGTCATCTGATGACTTTACAAGATGGTAAAATACAGCATCATCTGCGAACAATCTAAGTTGGCTACTCAGATTGTCTGCTGTGTTGTTAATATAGATCAGGAACAATAGAGAGCCTATAACACTTCCTTGGGGAACACCAGATATTACTTCTGTTTTACTCGCCGACTTTCCATCTATTACTAAGAACTGTGACTTTTCTGACAGGAAATCATGAATTCAGTTGCACAACTGAAGCAATATTCCATAGGCACGCAGTTTGGTTAGAGGACGCTTATGAGGAACAGTGTCGAAAGCCTTCTGGAAATCTAAAAATATGGAATCAATTTGACATCCTATTCAGTAGCACTCTTTACTTAATAAGTATAAAGAGCTAGTTGTGTTTCACAAGAACGTTATTTTCTGAATCTGTGCTGACTATGTGTCAATAAATCATTTTCTACAAGTTACTTCATAATATTTTAACACAGTATGTGTTCCAAAATCCTACTGCAAATTGACTTTAGTGATATGGGGCTGTAATTCAGCGGAATACTCCTACTTCCGTTTTTGGGTATTGGTGTGAATTGAGCACTTTTCTAGTCTTTGGGTATGGATCATTCTGTTTGTGAGTGGTTGTATATAATTGCTAAATATGGAGCTATTGTATCAGCATACTTTGAAAGGAACCTGACTGGTATACAATCTGGACCACAGGCCTTGCCTTTATTAAGTGATTTAAACTGCTTTGCTACACTGAGGATATCTGCTTCTATGTTTCTCATCTTGGCATTTGTTCTTTACTGGTAATGAGTTACTTGAAGCATTAAACAGTGCAGTTGCATCAGATACCTGACAATGACTTAGTTAATTACTAATACCTTGTAGATAAGTGCCTCATTGCAGAACTATGCTGCTATCTCAGGATCTGAGTCATTTATTTGCATGGATTGTAAATTTTTTCTCACCTAGTTAGCTCTTTCATTTACATTACTGCTGCTCCATTGGATGTATGGCAACACAACTTATGACTGTATTAGCTGAAGCAGTAATAAAGGAATAGGCATGGACTTGGAATTGGGAAATAACAATGGAATGTTACAAGATAATGTTTTTTGTGAATGGTGTGCTCTATACATAGGTGCACTCACTCAAGGGTTAATCAAATAAAACTATATGGTTCAAGAGACCTTTTCAAGTCTCGGCCATCTACAATGTTTATATGCAGGATGAAGTGATGAATGAAAATTTGTATCAAGGCCGAGATTCAAATCCAGATCTCCTGCTCACTAAGTAGATGCACTAACCACTACACCACGCAAACATAGTGGCTTTGCACAACTGTGCGGACTACCCTAGCATGCCTCTCTTCTGGTTCCAAATTCACTTTCACACCTCAGCCCACTTTGTATTCCCCTTAATCTTGAGCAGCATTGCACAGGCTGCCTAACTGTATTGTAATCACACCACAGCATTGAATGAAAGGGGGCTCTGCCTAAAACTCAGGCCTAAGTGCTTTAATCAAATGAAACTATAGGTTCCAGAAATCTTTCCAAGTTTCAAACATCTGTGATGTATATCTGTGGGCTGAAGCAATGAATGGGAATTTGTATAGGGCCAGGATTCAAATCCAGGTCTCCTTCTCACTAGGCACATGTGCTAATCACTATGCCACCATGGCACAGTGATTTTGCACAACTGCATGGACTACCCTAGCATGCCTCCCTCCTTAATCCAAATTCACATCCATGCCTCAGCTCACTTGGCATTCTCCCTAAATTTGAGCAGCACTGCAAAGGCTCTCCAAGTGTATTCGAATAGGTCCGCAGCATCAGACAAAAGTGGGGATTCTGCCTGAAACCCAGGCATAGATGCTTTAATGCCATCCATGCCTCAGCTCACTTGGCATTCTCCCTAAATTTGAGCAGCACTGCAAAGGCTCTCCAAGTGTATTCGAATAGGTCCGCAGCATCAGACAAAAGTGGGGATTCTGCCTGAAACCCAGGCATAGATGCTTTAATGTGGTGGTGGATTTAAGTTCAATATAGTTCAGCTAATTTCAATGAAATATTTATAATACAAATGAACCTTACTCATGAATTAATCTATCTACTAGCCAAAACCAAATCAAAATCCTTACAGTAGATCCTGAAAGCAGTCATGATAGACAAACAGTAGTTAGCAGGAAACATCAAATTACATATAAAGACAAAAGAAGATTTGCTACAGATTAAAAAATTCTTTATGTCTGAAATAATTCTCTTATTTATCCCATAATTTTCTGGATTTACATGAATCTGATTAAGTAACTTGCCAACTATTCAATTATCGGTTTTGGTTTTTTTGATGGAACTACATTTCTATGGACTTGTACATGTCCATTTGCTATATGTGTTGTCTTCAGTACTCATAGTTTAGCTCTGATTTCAGACCATTGTTATAACTGAATTTGAATGCCCTACAACATAAAGCACTGTTCGTTGCTTATTTATGGGCCTAAATTGAGGTGAAATGCTGCCTGAAGAGCTGTCCATGTTTATAGGACATCTGTGTACTTTGTGTCTTGGAATACTGTCAGGTTTTCTTTAAATCAATCAATGAAATCATGAAATCTGAACAATATTTGTACAAACTGCAATAAATATGTGATCAAAACTGCAACACTAACAAAGCACTTTCAACTCAACATTTCCTAAGACCTAATTTATCAAAAGTTTCACCCTTTTTTTTTTGGCTCTAACATTCTGACATAGGATGTTCAGCACATGCTTCAAAGGTAAACAATAAAAGTTAAGGAAGTCTAACTAGCTCCCAGTGAAGCATTACAACAGATTTTATTAACCTTCTGCAGCAGTCACCATAGGTGTCTGCAAAAATGTTTCAAGGGCAGGGGAGGGGTAACTCTCTAAAATGGTCATTTTTGATATAGATATGTGGTCAATTTTGACAAGTTCAAACCACGAGAGCTAATTTTTATAGGTGATACGTAAACCTTATAATATTGTAGAGAATTGACATTTCCACTCAATACAGGAACGAAATCTCTGTATCTCAAATTCCAGGGTTGGGGCAAGTGTGCTTCTCTGTCCCTTCCCCTGCAGATATCTATGGCAGGCACTAAAACATCCATATTGTAAATGGGCAAGTACCATAAAAATATCTGTTCTACCACAAAAACAATGGTGACAAGGTCTGAAAATTGAGGCTGTATTGTTTTGCACATATAAAGTAGTATTCCAGAGCAGTGCTTCATAATAACAGCTAATAACTCACCTGATACTGACCGTCTAACAAGGTGAGAGAGTTCTCTGCATCTGGGGTATGCACTGCAGCATATCGAATGGCAATAGGAATTGCTTTCTGAAGGTATGCCAAAGCTTGTGACAGAACATCTACTCGACCAGCAGACAATGTTCCAAATGAAGCTCCTAGAATTATATTTTTGGTACCACATATTAATATTACGAGTTTCATTTTTTTAGCTACATTTTGTTAATTGCTTTAAAATTAAGTATTTCTTTGGTCTTCACAAGTAATACAAACCTAGCCTCTTATTAGGGTCTTTAAACTGACTGACATAATTTCCTTCTGGAGTCACATCCCCTGTCTTATTTAGAAGGTTTTCGCGAGGTATCCTGTATCTATTGAATAACACAAAACCATTGTCAACTCCATTCAGTCCAACCTTTTCTCCCATATCACCAACAATAACACCAGCATATGGCTGAAGGGTTGCTGGATTCCTTAAGGGAACAACAAATGCGTGTAGACCATGGTCTGTTTTATCTGGTGTAATAAGTCTTGCAAATATAACTGCATGTGTGGCACTTTTTCCTGCAGAAGAAAGTCATTCATTGGTTTATCACAATTCACATATTTTCAGAGTTTCAGTATATTGCCATACTCAAAACAGAGAGAAGAATTTATCATTATCAAAAAATTTTAGATATTTATGTTCAATGAAATTAACTAAATTTATAACATTGGAACAGTTCTGACAGAAATGCAAAAACACAAGTAACAAATTTCGTAATTTGGTATCAGATGTGTTCAAAAGTTAAAATAAGAAAATATTACTAGTAATCTTTTCTTATTTTAACTTCTCTAAGACTGAGTGGTCAGTGTGCCTGACTGCTGTGCAGAAGGCCTGGGTTCAATCCCCAATACTGGGAAGGATGTTTCCTTGGTGAGGGGAATGGGATCCATTCAGCCTTGTGATGCCAGCTGAGGAGCTACCTGAATGAGACTTGAGATACTTCCTTCTATGGATTAACTTTACGTATTGCCAACATTATGTGTGCCTTCTTTCCCCTTAACTTTACATCACCTCCATGACTTACTTTATGTACTTCCTTAATTGTTTAATGCCAAGTATTTTATTTTGTCAGATATTCTGTTCTTGTTTAACCCAAGCCATTTTTATCATACCATCAACATATGCATATGTTTTATTTGCTTTAGATGTGTTTCAGCACGCTTTCCTCCTCCCTCCCCGACTTCCCTCTGCTCTTTCTTTTCCCACACCTCCATTCTGTTAACAGTTTACTTTGTAACTTAGATTCCTTCATAGCTACATTTCCTCATGTTTCAGTAAGTTTCATATGCTTAATATAAGCATTCATGTTTCATTATGTACCTGTATACATCTATAGTTTTGTAACTGATGTATTTCTGATGTATACTCATCCTGTTTTAATACAATGCTTGGAGTTCCATTTGCCAACCCCTAATACATGGTAGAACTGTAATATACTGGATTATTTATTGTTAAATACATGCCAAACACATACTTATTCACTTTGTACTGCCATATTAAACCTTACAGATTTTCAGTGCCTTACTCTGCACTTTGTCATTGTACATTCTCCTTCACACAATAATTGATGACTGTTGGGTTCTTTGACAGGTAGGACATATTCTTTTGTAATAAAGCTATGTTCTGAGAAATTTTCATGAATTGTTGCCTGTTATAAGATTGTCATGGAGCTTACAGGACATTATACTTCATGTTGGTGCACTTTGTACATTACATTAAATTAGAGAGTTTAATTCCCTTTTAGAATTATTGTTTGTTTTCAATTGTATAGTCTGGTACTTAACTTCCAAATTATCAACAGATTACATACTTTATAATGGTAACAATAATAATAATAATAATAATAACAAAACAATAATAAAAGAAAGAAAAAACCCTCTGCACTCTGTTGTATGTATGTTCATTGGTTGTTACTTTTCATGTCTAATTTTATGATGAATCATTATATTGAGGTATTTGTACTAATATATTTACCTCTTTACTTGAATGTATTATTTATGTGCTATCATTTCAAATATTTGATTTTGCATGTTACCTTCTCATTTTTATTATAATTCTCTTACGTTGTTTTATTAATGCCAACAAGTATCTCATTGTATGTTTATATTATTTTATATCATTTGCACATTTAATTGTATATATCTGTTCATTTATATATTGTATATATTTTAACAACTTTTATTGATGTTACTTTGTTGTTACAATATCATTGATACTTATATATAGGACCAATACTATATTATACATTTACTCATTTCTGATTTACAGGGACCTGTAGATCATACTAATGAGGTTTCAATACCAGTATAATAATTTTAAAAAAAATTAGGAAGAATTACAGCTGTTGGTATCTTTTTTCTATGAATTATTGATCAGCCACAACCCCACATCAACATCTATATGATGGATCTACAAAAACTAAATGAGAAGAAGTGATCCCAAGCTTTGAAAAGCTGACAAAACCTAAGAGAGTGGTGAGCTGATCACAAGCCACTCTATACTGCATCCATAGAGGATGACATGTGGTCATCTGTTTTTTTTTTTTTTTTTTCCAGTTGTGCCTTTTTGCTCCTGGCATTTAAGCTGTGAGCTCCAATGGCTTGTGATGCACTGTCATTTGCCTCTTGTACCACAACTCTCCCAAGTTGAATAAATAATAAACAGACAGTCTTCTGTCTTATCATTCCTTTTTCTGTTCTTTCTTCTTAGTTCTGAAAGTCAGTGAAATGTCACTTTTTATACTATTTAAAAATATAACTAAGTTAAGTTATGTTTAGTAATATACCCATCTTCTTCAGCAGCTATAGCTGTATATATTGAAATAATCAGCAACCAATTGCATAAAAGGAATTTAATATCTTAACTGGCTTCAGGCACTTAGTGCCCTTCATCAGAAGGTTATAACTACACTCCTGGAAATGGAAAAAAGAACACATTGACACCGGTGTGTCAGACCCACCATACTTGCTCCGGACACTGCGAGAGGGCTGTACAAGCAATGATCACACGCACGGCACAGCGGACACACCAGGAACCGCGGTGTTGGCCGTCGAATGGCGCTAGCTGCGCAGCATTTGTGCACCGCCACCGTCAGTGTCAGCCAGTTTGCTGTGGCATACGGAGCTCCATCGCAGTCTTTAACACTGGTAGCATGCCGCGACAGCGTGGACGTGAACCGTATGTGCAGTTGACGGACTTTGAGCGAGGGCGTATAGTGGGCATGCGGGAGGCCGGGTGGACGTACCGCTGAATTGCTCAACACGTGGGGCGTGAGGTCTCCACAGTACATCGATGTTGTCGCCAGTGGTTGGCGGAAGGTGCACATGCCCGTCGACCTGGGACCGGACCGCAGCGACGCACGGATGCACGCCAAGACCGTAGGATCCTACGCAGTGCCGTAGGGGACCGCACCACCACTTCCCAGCAAATTAGGGACACTGTTGCTCCTGGGGTATCGGCGAGGACCATTCGCAACCGTCTCCATGAAGCTGGGCTACGGTCCCGCACACCGTTAGGCCGTCTTCCGCTCACACCCCAACATCGTGCAGCCCGCCTCCAGTGGTGTCGCGACAGGCGTGAATGGAGGGACGAATGGAGACGTGTCGTCTTCAGCGATGAGAGTCGCTTCTGCCTTGGTGCCAATGATGGTCGTATGCATGTTTGGCGCCGTGCAGGTGAGCGCCACAATCAAGACTGCATACGACCGAGGCACACAGGGCCAACACCCGGCATCATGGTGTGGGGAGCGATCTCCTACACTGGCCGTACACCACTGGTGATCGTCGAGGGGACACTGAATAGTGCACGGTACATCCAAACTGTCATCGAACCCATCGTTCTACCATTCCTAGACCGGCAAGGGAACTTGCTGTTCCAACAGGCAATGCACGTCCGCATGTATCCCGTGCCACCCAACGTGCTCTAGAAGGTGTAAGTCAACTACCCTGGCCAGCAAGATCTCCGGATCTGTCCCCCATTGAGCATGTCTGGGACTGGATGAAGCATCGTCTCACGCGGTCTGCACGTCCAGCACGAATGCTGGTCCAACTGAGGCGCCAGGTGGAAATGGCATGGCAAGCCGTTCCACAGGACTACATCCAGCATCTCTACGATCGTCTCCATGGGAGAATAGCAGCCTGCATTGCTGCGAAAGGTGGATATACACTGTACTAGTGCCGACATTGTGCATGCTCTGTTGCCTGTGTCTATGTGCCTGTGGTTCTGTCAGTGTGATCATGTGATGTATCTGACCCCAGGAATGTGTCAATAAAGTTTCCCCTTCCTGGGACGATGAATTCACGGTGTTCTTATTTCAATTTCCAGGAGTGTATTTGCATTACTAGTGAGTGTCAACAACAAAATTCATGCAGCGTATTGCTGTGCCCATGTGGTTCATAGCGCCTGTACAAGAATGGTATAAAGAAACCAAACAACAAGAACAGACATCATGCCCAAACTAATAATAATAAACTTAAAAATAATGATGTACCAATAATCAAACCAAACAAGGGTAGTGATTATGTATATAAAGGACTATGTGGAAAAAACAGAGAAGTTTTTTAATGTTTACCACATTATGCTAGCAAATAGTAATTTGGTGAAGCTTGTAACAACAAAATTAGGGAAGCAGTTAATACTAGCAGCACCTGTTTCACCCAAAAGATAAACATAAACTTATTTACATGATTCCTAGAACTCCTTCACTAAGAGCACAAGTAAAGATTCATAAATGACACTGGTTCATTAGATCAGTAGTTAATCCTATGGACATAGCTACTTATCAGCTATGTAAAAAACTAAAAGTTTTATTAGATAAGTTTTATAAATATGAAAACTTTTACACATTCAAAAATCCTAAGGGATATAGTGATGCTCTTAGCAACAATAAACAACTCAACAACTCAATCTTAGAATCATTTGTTATTGAAAATTGGTATACCAAAGTACCTGTTGTGGAAACCAAACCACTGAAATTAATTTTAAAACACAAATGACAAAATAGATGAATTTGTTAGTTTATTGCACACTGCACTTAGATACAATATTTTCTCCTTCAATAATAAACCGTATCAAGAAGAAGAAGGATTAGCTATGGGCAACTGTCTAGGTGGGTGTATGGCCAATAACTTCATTAACATCAAACATCTTGGAAAACAAATTTTTTAATCAGTTCCCTAACATTGGTAAAAATAAAATCTTCTATAAAAGATACATTGATGATATCTTTTTAAAAACCAAGGGTTACCTGCCAACATAGCACACATCCAGGAAACTTTAAAGAGCCTCCATAATAATATCAACTTCACCTATGAATTACAAGATGATACAGTAGTATTAATTGCTTAGATTTGTCCATCAAAATCAAAGACAATAACATTTCCGTTGATATATTTAGGAAACCTACTACTACTGTTGCTATTGTTTGCAGTACCTCTTGTTATCCAGTAAGTCATAAAATTAGCTATTTCAACTCTGTGACTGACAGACTTTTCAGATTCCACTCTCTATTGATGCTGTTCAGAAAGAGTTGCCAAATTTGGAATGTGTGACAGCTAAAAATGGAATTGATCCCAATTTAATACAGAAATTATTTAAACAAAGTACACTTACATCTGTGGCGCCAATGAGGTCAATACTAGCATCGATCTAAGTATAGTCTTCGAACTAAACTAAGATTATCTTTGGGCGAAACCGCCATGTTAATTCTGTGTTAGCCTTGTTTGTGTAAAGAGGTGAATAAATGAACTATTGCAATGGGAGTATTGTTTGGTGTAACTGACCCGAACTTCTGCCTCACTGGTGACTGCGTGTTGTAATGTCTTCCGTTTTCGCCATTTTACTGTGTCCGCAGCCTCCGCATCAGTTATGGTCACGTGTATTACTTCGACACAGCATTCGAACAATGACTTCGGCCCATGCCTAACGCCGGATTTTGTGATTGACATGCATTGTGTTGCGGGCGATGTACACTCGCCATGACTGCAACACGATGCCTCTCACTCGCCGATAACGCCAATTTTGCTGGATGTTTTCGAGCCTGCAACAATAAGTGAGGCTAGGAGTGAGCATGACTCTGGCTGTCTGACACCTTTGTTCCCACCACATGTGCCCTCCCTCATCGACGGTGCAGTCACCTCTTACGGATCTCTGTGCAGTGCAGGACCAACGCCGATTTCTGCAAATGCTTCGTTGGACAACCTACCACCCCCAGGACAACGATTTGCCATGCCGCAATTCGTGCAGTACCACGTGGATTCCTGCCACATGGCTGGAATTGCTTTGTTCACAGGTCTACCTCCTCAGCATCCGACCATACCTGCGCCTGCCTTGGTTAAGCATCAGCACATGCCTTCCTGCTTCAATACCTCGGCTTGCAACAGGAACAATAACTTGTTATTTGTGCCTGACCTCCATCTCCATCCCACTGCTACACCTCAGAGTTTTGTGCCATGACATTCACACATTCCGTCCGACGTTCAACATCATTTTCCGCACTGTGCTTCTGGACAGCCGGCACCAGTCAAGCTTCCGCTACCATTCTCGGTACATCCTGGTGCCTCATTTGCATCGCTCTTCCGCGACACGTCAATCCGAACACAACTGCAACGTGTTGAGCTTCCGCAACCACAATTGACACATTACGGTGTCTCACCCACATTGCCCTTCCGCGTTGCAACAGATCATGCTCAACAACAACGCGTCACCTTCACGCTGTCACCCGACCAGCCGTCATCGCCAGATCCCTGGGAGGCACACTCTCCTGGAATACTACAGCAACAACAGCTTGTTTCAGGAAGTGCCCCAATGAATTCAACTCAACCTGTTGTTCCGAACATTCTACAACACATGGTGATGCTGCCGCTGTTTAATCCCGACAGAGCAACAACCTGGTTCAAAATTGTGGACAAAGTGTTCAACCATTACAAACTTGATGAGTCAGCCTGGTTTCTGTGCCTTATCACCCACCTGCACAACCAGGAGGACTTGATTGCTGACCTGACGTCCCAGATTCATCTACCCGGTACACTCTAGCCAAAGAGGCAGTTCTACGTCAGCTTGCACGCTCAACTGAGGCAGCAATACGGCAAGTGCTCCACATTTAGCAACTAGGCAACGACAAACCTTCCCAACTTTGGAGACGGCTACGCGCCCTGGTCAGCACTGATCTACTCTCGGATACAGCTCTCCTTGCCATCTGATCAGATAAACTATCTCCTCACATCCACTTTACTCTGGCTCAGAGGCCTCCCGAACCTGTAAAGCAAACAGTGACAATTGCTGAAAAGCTACATGATGCAACACTGCTCAATTTCGCCAGCCACTGCCTACCTGACAAGTCTCATGTTCAGGCTCGTCGTCCTGTGGCTGGACGGGGCCGGGGCCGCACTGTGCCGACCGTTCTGCTCGCTATGGAAAGCAGTAAACAAGCTACTGGGACATCACTGGCTCCACCCACCGTCATGCCCCCTCCTGCAACAGAGCCTGCTGCGACCACCGAACCTCAGCCACTGCCACTGGCAACGAACATCCTGCAGGAAATGCAAATGCACCACCCGTACTGTTACTTCCACACATGGTTTGGTGAGGCGGCACGGAACTGCAGACCACCCTGCTACTTCCCAAATGCCTCCTGCACACAACATGACAGGCACCCCCCAGTGCTACATTCTGTCCGGGAACGACCGGATAATTGTGGACGAGTTTACATTAAAGACATTTCGTCAGGATACCCTTTCCTAGTGGACACAGGCGTTGATGTTTCACTGCTATCCACATCCTTAGCGTCGTCGAACATCCGCCCTCATCATACTTCACTGCAAGCCGTGAATTCAACCAAACTACAATGCTCGGGTTCAACTTCACACGTCGTCTCACTCTCCGCAAACTGCAAACTCGAGTGGACTATTTTAGTGTGTGAAATTGACGTACCTATACTAGGCATTGACCTCTTGCGACACCGCAAACTTTCACTGGACCTAGTGCAAAACGCCATGTTTCATCACCCATCCAAGACTCCCTTCTCCTTGTGCTACTTGACATTCATGCGATCTATAAGGAAGACATCAAAGACACAATAGCCAAGTTCATATACGGCCAGAACATAGTTCTCCCTGGTGAACTTGCGAGCCCTTCTGCTTCTCTCCCTCGGTCTGACTTACCTTCCTTCATTGACAACGTCAGACGCCACTTCATCAACCTCCAAATCCCTCCACCCACCAGCCATTCCCACCCTAAGGTTCACGTCCTGAAATCTCTGGACATTTGTGAGTATGTCATGCTCCGAGATGACACTGTCCGTGCTCCCCTCCAACCTCCATATACCGACCCATACCAATTTCTCCGGCTCTCAGCCAACATCTATGACATCCAGATAAAAGATTCAGCTGTTCAGTCTCTCTCAACAGACTCAAGCCTGCTCATGTCGAGCCCACTTCTACCCCCCTTCAGGCCACGACCACACCACTCACTGTCATGGCTCACGATGCTCCGACCACTCTCTCCACGTCGGAATTACACACTCGGTCGTGTGACTTCCAGCTCCAATCGTCGAGCTCTTCTCCGACCTCGCCCTCTACTCCGGTCTCACGCACTCCGTCAAGTGATCACATGATCCCCACGTCAAGTTTACCTACAATCATGCCCTCGTTGCTGGGCCCTTCGCTGGTCCCTTCAACCTCTCCCCCGTCGCCTGCCTCGCCCTGTCAAGGTTTCTCACGCCTCCCATCTTGAACGTGCCCTCGCTTGAGTGTTTGTGCCTGTCCCCCTGGACATAATCCATGACATCTCTATAATACTACATGATGACACACTGTTTGTTGTGTGTTTCCCTTCATCTGGTGCTCATGACACAACCTCCACCATTCCATGCCACCTGGTGAAATGTGTTCCCCTGTCGCCCGACGTCGACCTGGACATACTTCGTGTGTTCGCCACGCCCACCGGAGACATCGTCGTCATCACTCCATTCCACCTGCAACCAGCCGGCTTCCCTGTCGCCACATGACCAGCACACCCAGTATGACGCCCGGCGCACTTCAACGACTTCCAGGTTCGGTGGCCGAACCTTCCTTCATGACATCTACTGACACAGCTCCCCGACAACGCTGTCGAGCTGACTGTGGTCCGCCTCCAGTGGACCACCCCTTCCGATGGCATAGTCACCCCTCCCCCCCCAGCCTCTCTAGAGTACTCCGTACTGCAGGGGGGGGGGGGGGGGGCTATGGGGCGTCAATGAGGTCGACATCAGCATCGATCTGAGTATCGTCTTCGAACTAAACTAAGATTATCTTTGGGCGAAACCGCCATGTTAGTTCTGTGTAAGCCTTGCTTGTGTAAAGAGGTGAATAAATGAACTATTGCAATGGGAATATTGTTTGGTGTAACCGACTCGAACTTCTCCCTCACATCTAAACCCATTACTTCACTCCACAATATAGAGAAACAAAATTATATGCCTGTTCCTTTTCTAGGCAATATTTCTTATCAAATCAACACTCTGTTTAACAGTGTGGTATCACAGCAACCTTTTGTACTAAGAATAAAACCAGTCAGTTACTTGTTCACAATGAGCGACCAATAAGTAATGTATGAAATAAATCTGGCTTTTATCAAATGAACCACAAAAGCTGTCCAGCCAGATATATTGGCTAAACTGGAAGAGCATTTAAAATTATAATCCATGACTACTTTTCCAATAAAAAGGAGAAAATCTGTATAGATCAACTTTTGCCCAGAACCTCATAGATGAAAACATAGAACTCTGACTATTGTAGCTTAGACTTTTTATGTTGGTGATATTTGTCTAATAATTATATATATGGAAGAAAAAATGGTTTTTTAATCATAACTGATAGTATTTTCCCATTAATGGGCAAGAAACAGTATGACAGTGACTGCAGTTGTAAGAAAATACTACAGTGTATGCACAATGTGACATGATGAACCAAAGCTATATAGTGGCAGATTTATGGACTTGGTGTAAAGGCTAGGTAAAGGTGTGATCTTAAAAGTATCTATCTTTATCATAACACCATCATAAAGAGTAACATCTAAGGTCTTTAGATATGATAAACATGATGAGCTATAGACTACATATGTTTATAAATTATGAGACAGAATTTTTGCCCATCACTTTCCTTTGGAATGTGAAATATGTAGAACTGCTGATAGGCACACTGTTGGCAGAACTACACATTTCATGCCCTGGAGGAAAGAACTGATTAAAAATTCTCTCATAATTTATTAGTTTTCTCAACTGAAGTTTCCTTTGACACAACTATATATATATGCTCAGCCAATTGTGACCACATGCTCCTATAAAAGGAAGGAAGGAAGATTAGGATTTAATATCTCATTGGTGTCAAGTCATTGGAGACAGTGTGCAAAATCAGATTGGAGAAAAGATGGGGATGGAAGTTGGCAGTATCCCTGTCAAACCAACAACCCCAGAAATTGCTTTAACTGATTTGGGGAAACCACAGGAAACCTAAATCTGGACAGTTAGCCAGGGACTGGAAATCCAATATGCTAACCACTATGCCACCTTGCTCACATATGGCCTTATAGAACTGCGACATATGTACACTGTCAATTCCCCTAGAACTGTAGCTGAAGCATTTGAGGTTGCGTAAAGCTTTTTTCTTCATTTCCACGTTCAAGTTTCTCATATAATTATGCCAACTAGCTAAATTTCTGATAAATTAGGGGCATGAAAACATCTATTTTTTCAGTTAAGGGCCCATTCTGCCACCTGTACTTAAGGTAAGTGAAAAATACTTACAACTGACACAGATAAGGTTTATTTGGAAAGAATCTAAGAGGAGTGTCTGTCATCCACTCCTCCACCCTCCTAATTGTCTGTTGTCACTTAATAGTTATTATTCTTATAAAGAGGGAATAAGAACAAAGCAATTCACTGAGTTGACTGTACTGCACTTCCACCATAAATTTCATGCTATTCATTAGTGCTGGTTATAGAGCAGTGTTTCTGGAAGTGGAGCTTTCTTGCTATTCAAATTGAAGCCTTCTAAGTAGTTACTGTTCAGCAGGGAGACAGGGAATTTCAGACTGTTTGCCTTCTGGTCCCAGGGTAGTGATACTTCCTTGAATCCCAAATATAGCTTAGCCATCTATCTCACTGTAGGTACTTCTTAATATACTAAAGATCTTGATATACTGTTTTGACTTTGGTAAAAAGTCACTATGGTCTCATCACACAGTATCTTACTGTAACTTTTCCGACCACTGGGATGCGTGTATCAAATTTGTACTGCAACAGAGCCAGATGAGGCTATGCTGCTTGTTCTTATACCCCTGCTGACATCAATATAATTTTGCTGTTTATCCTTGTCTTGTTAATAGTACATACAAAATAATTACACAAAACAGCTAATTTCTTGCTCATGCTTTATTTCTTTAAAATTTGTTATTCATTGTATAGTTTCCAGACTACTGATAGTAGCAGTACATTTGATATTTATGGAAATATTTTCTTCAAAGAAATATTTATGATTTACAATGCATCACAGTTTTGTAGCCTGGATTTTTCTGGTTCCAAAGAGAATACTCCACACTAAAACTTAAATTTTTTCAATAAATTTTAATGGCCATTTTATATCTTATGAGAATTTACTGTCAGATCGCAAAATAATTTGGTTGTATGTGAATTACCAGGAAATATTTGAATACGGACTGCATGAGGGGCTGAGGCACATGGCAGTTGCCACAGCGGTCAGGATAGTACCTGCCTATCAGAGACTTGCATCTGATGCACTGCTCTCAAGGTGCACTGATGGAAAGATACAAAATGCACAGTGTTATTTGGTCCAAGTGTAACCTCCCCCTCCTCCGCACAAAAAGCCTTTTGAGCCTTGTAGAAACATTTTCTCAGTTCCATGTGGAAGTTTTGAAGCCTGAAGAAAGGAGGAGTCCCAACAATCCTTTATCACCATTCCAGAAGAACATCTGCTCATCTAGAGATCAACAACAGATCAAGTAGTCCACAAGATGCTGTCTGGAGAAGGAAAAATTCAACTAAAGGCTACACTGATCTTGAACAAGGCTTACAGGTGCAGCAAGGGATAATGTATGGTGTTGGTGAACTTTAATGAGCTTGTGTCTTATATTAGCATTCATTTTTAAATAACATTTTAAATCAGTTTTTCCATAATTCAGTGTGGTTTCAGTTCTGTGAGACTGCAGACGTATGTGCAAGTTGCGTTTGCATGAATGTGTGTGTGTCTACTGCTGACAAAGGCCTTAAAGGCTGAAAGCTATAATTGTGTGAATCTTTTTGTTGTGCCTATTGTGACTCAGCATCTCTGCTATATGGTGAGTAGCAACTTTCCTTTTCTGGTATTGTTACATTCCATCCTGGATTTTCCATTCTTTGATATCCATAATTTTTGTTTTCCTAAGTTCAGTGCCAACATTTTTATCCTGAATATTCACCAGTCTCAATGAAATGTTTGCAGGAAGTATTCTTGAGGTATCTGCATACAGTAGAAGAAGAATGGGTAGCTTTGAGAGATGAAACAGTGAAGGTAGCAGAGGATCAAGTAGGTAAAAAGATGAGGTCTAATAGAAATCCTTGGGTAACAGAGGAGATATTGAATTTAACTGATGAAAGGAGAAAACATAAAAATGCAGTAAATGAAGCAGGCAAAAAGGAATACAAATGTCTCAAAAATGAGAGTGATAGAAAGTGCAAAATGGCTAAGCGGGGATAGCTAGAGGACAAATGTAAGGATGTAGAGACACATATCACTAGGGGTAAGATAGATACTGCCTACAGGAAAATTAAAGAGACCCAGCTCTAAGCAAAGAAGGGAAAGCAGAAAGGTGGAAGGAGTATATAGAGGGTCTATACAAGGGCTATGTTCTTGAGGACAATATTATAGAAATGGAAGAGAATGCAGATGAAGATGAAATAGGAGATAGAAAACTGCACGAAGAGTTTGACAGAGCACTGAAAGACCTAAGTCGAAACAAGGCCCCAGAAGTAGACAATATTCCATTAGAACTACTGACAGCCTTGGTAGAGCCAGGCCTAACAAAACTCTACCTTCTAGTGAGCAAGATGTATGAGACAGGCGAAATATCCACAGACTTCAAGAAGAATATAATAATTCCAAGAAAGTAGGTGTTGACAGATGTGAAAATTACCGAACTATCAGTTTAATAAGCCGCAGCTGCAAAATATTGACATGACTTCTTTACAGATGAATGGAAAAACTGGTAGAAGCTGACCTCGGGGAATATCAGTTTAGATTCCATAGAAATGTTGGAACATGTGAGGCAATACTGACCCTATGACTTATCTTAGAAAATAGATTAAGGAAAGGCAAACCTACATTTCTAGCATTTGTAGACCTAGAGAAAGCTTTAGACAATGTTGACTGGAAAACTCTCTTTCAAATTCTGAAGTTGGCAGGGGTAAACTACAGGGAGCGAAAGGCTATTTACAATTTGCACAGAAACCAGATGGCAGTTATAAGAGTCAAGGGGCATGAAAGGGAAGCAGTGGTTGGGGAGGGAGTGAGACAGGGTTGTAGCCTATCCTCAATGTTATTCAATCTGTATGAGCAAGCAGTGAAAGAAACAAAAGAATAATTCAGAGTAGGAATTAAAATCCATGGAGAAGAAATAAAAACTTTAAGGTTCGCTGATGACATTGTAATTCTATTAGAGACAGCAAAGGACCTGGAAGAGCAGCTGAATGGAATGCACAGTGTCTTGAAAGAAGGATATAAGATGAACATCAACAAAAGCAAAACGAGGGTAATGGAATATAGTCAAATTAAATCGGGTGATGCTGTGGGAATTAGATTAGGAAATGAGACCCTTAAAGTAGTAAAGGAGTTTTGCTATTTGGGGAACAAAATAACTGATGATGGTTGAAGTAGAGAGGATATAAAATGTAGACTGGCAATGGCAAGGAAAACGTTTCTGAAGAAGAGAAATTTGTTAACATCGAGTATAGATTTAAGTGCCAGGAAGTCGTTTCTGAAAGTATTTGTATGGAGTGTAGCCATATATGGATGTGAAAGGTGGACAATAAATAGTTTAGACAAGAAGAGAATAGAAGCTTTCAAAATGTGGTGCTACAGAAGAATGCCGAAGATTAGATGGGTAGATCACATAACTAATGAGGAGGTACTGAATAGAATTGGAGAGAAGAGAAATTTGTGGCACAACTTGACTAGAAGAAGGGATTGGTTGGTAGGGCATATTCTGAGGCATCAAGGAATCACCAATTTAGTATTGGAGGGCAGCGTGGAGGATAAAAATCGTAGAGGGAGACCAAGAGATGAATACGCTTAACAGATTCAGAAGGATGTAGGTTGCAGTGGGTACTGGGAGATGAAGAGCCTTGCACAGGATAGAGTAGCATGAAGAGCTGCATCGAACCGTCTCTGGACTGAAGACCACAACAACAACAACATCTGCATGCTTCTATGTATTAATATTATCCAAAATGCACCAATAATTAAAGAAAATTTTAGCTTGAAACTTGAAGTACTACTGAAAGTAAATTAATAACATTTCTCATAAAATGAATGAAGAGAATTGTTGAACAGTGTCTTATGAATGTATCAAAAAAATCTGGAATGTGAAAATTGAGGTCTGGGTATCAAAAGCTGGTTTTCTAAAATACTATTAAAATCATATCAAAAATTCAGAACTCACAAACCAAAGAAGTTCTGGCATTCAAAGCTTGGGTATTACTACATCTTTATGTGACAGCCATGATTTTGAAATTTTGGTTGAAACTGACAAAGCAGAAGAAAAGTTAAATTTTTGAGTCGAGTCTCCTCTTAAACTAATGAAACTAATTATCTCGTATAACCATTTCACTTCTTTGATGTTTTCAAAATGTAATAACAAATTTTTATTTTTAATCATACACATATCTATAAATAGTCATGATAAACAATGACTAATTAGTCCATGCTAATTAGTTAAAATGAGAACATCTTTGTGAATTATGCAGTGGACAGTAGATTGTAAATCTACATTGGTGAATAGGCAATATTCAACAAAAATGTAATTTGCTTTGCAAGAAATATTCTGTAGTGAGCTGCAACCTGTACAACTGCTATCTGGGAACTGTCTGCATGAACACATGTAATTTACAGTTCACTAATATCATGTATACAGTCTCAATTTAGACAAACAGGTACATTTTGCATCCAAGTTTGTCTTCAGAGAACTGTGTGATATAGTGACTATGAACATAACTGTCTACCTGTTCCAAATACTTAGGCTATTGCTTGTAACAAAGCTGATCATCGGACAAGGAAAACTGATTATAAATAAAGAAAAAGAAAATTAATTAGTGCAGTGTGGTGCACATTATTTGACATATGTTCTTCAGATCATTCAATTGCTGGAAAACAAACATCATTAAGCAACCATGAGCTGAAATGTAGCAAAATGGAGGTACACAATAAGAATCTACTGATACCACATTCGACAACAGTTTATGTTACGGTACCAAATATTCTGAAAACTGACTTCTGAAGAACACAATCCATATGTGAGGTATATGTGATTTTTGTAACACCAAACAACAATGAAGACTGTACATCAGAATGTACAGTCATTAACAAACAAAGTTGATGAAATAAATATACTCCTCAATAGTGAATGGAAAGATGTTTAAGTTTAACGTTTTCGTGAGCACTGGTTACAAAACAAGTATTTTCAATACTTAAGAATATTGCAATTTAAACTTGCAAACTGCTTTTGAAGAATGGAAGCAAAACACGGGGGGACTTGTATATATGTAAAATAAAAGTTAGATGATAAGAGTATAGCCTTTGTTTCAAAACTTGGTTGTGAAAGAGACTTTGAAATCTCAACTGTTGAATTAACATCTGAAAAAACTATTATTTTATGTGTGTATAGATCTCCTGTTAGCAACATAAGTGCTTTTTTCAAAAAACTGGACCATGCTTTAGGCAAACTTAAGACAACTGGAAAAGCAGTGGTAATATGTGAAGATTTTAGTATTGGCTTTCTGAGCCATAGCCCTCACAGGGAATAGTTATTAAATATTATAAAAGCCTACAGTCTTTGTCTGATGTTAGCTCTCCAACACATGTAACAAAAACTAGTGTCACTCTCCTTGATCAGGTATGTGTAAACATGGACAAGTGTACATCAGAAAACTTTGATACCAGTTGTAGTGAGCTCCTTTTGCAATTACTAACAGTACCTGTATATCACTTTTCGACCAGTGTACAAAATATTATCCATAAAAGGATTTATAGTAGGAAAAATATTGAATACTTCCAATATCTAATCAGTGAACAATCTTTGAGAGAAGTATGTGATACCTCTATTACCAAAGAAAAGATGGAAAATTTTTTGAACATTTTCAAGCACAACTTTAACATAGCTTTTCCACAAAGAAAGGTGATTTCCAAAAGCACAGATGGATTCAAAAACTGGATTACATCAGGCATTAGAGTATCTTGTAAAAAGAAGTGGGAACTTTTTCTGCAGTCATAAAACTGACAGCAGTCCAGAATTTCTTAGTTATGTCAAAAAATACAGGGTTGATGATATCAATATAATAGAAGGAAACATTCCACGTGGGAAAAATTATATATAAAAACAAAGATGAGGTGACTTACCGAACGAAAGCGCTGGCAGGTCGATAGACACACAAACAAACACAAACATACACACAAAATTCAAGCTTTCGCAACAAACTGTTGCCTCATCAGGAAAGAGGGAAGGAGAGGGGAAGATGAAAGGAAGTGGGTTTTAAGGGAGAGGGTAAGAAGTCATTCCAATCCCGGGAGCGGAAAGACTTACCTTAGGGGGAAAAAAGGACAGGTATACACTCGCACACACGCACATATCCATCCACACATACAGCCACAAGCAGTCTGCTTGTGGCTGTATGTGTGGATGGATATGTGCATCTGCTTGTGGCTGTATGTGTGGATGGATATGTGCGTGTGTGCGAGTGTATACCTGTCCTTTTTCCCCCCAAAGGTAAGTCTTTCCGCTCCTGGGATTGGAATGACTCCTTACCCTCTCCCTTAAAACCCACTTCCTTTCGTCTTCCCTTCTCCTTCCCTCTTTCCTGATGAGGCAACAGTTTGTTGCGAAAGCTTGAATTTTGTGTGTATGTTTGTGTTTGTTTGTGTGTCTATCGACCTGGCAGCGCTTTCGTTCGGTAAGTCACCTCATCTTTGTTTTTATATATAAAATACAAGGTTGTTTTGAAATGTCTCATAAAAGAGGCAAAAATTAAGGAAAATGACAAATATATTATGAAGTCATCCAATAAAACTAAGTCCATGCGGAAAGCTGTGCACGATCTTATGGCGAAGAAGACAACTCACAAAAATATTGTGATATCACATGATGGCAAGAATGTCACTGACCCTAGGGCAGTTGCAAACAGTTTCAATTCTTATTATGCAACTGTTTCTGGAAAATTAGTGAAGGAAAAATTTGGTAATCCACCTAATACAACATGGAAAGAACTTTCATCTATTGAAATAAATAATATACCCATGTTCATCAGTCCAATAGACACAACAGGGCTCCTAAATACCATTAATTTAATGAAGAGTAATTATTCAACTGGTATTGATGATATTCCAGATTATATTATAAAAATAACAGCAAGACAAATAATTTCACCTTTATTGGACATATGCAACTCATCCTTATCATGTGGTGTCTTACCACAGCAACTGAAAATGTATACTGAGAAAAGAAAACCTTTTTCCTCAAAACAAAAGAGTCCATGATTACAGTACCAGGTCAGACAGTGACATACATGTTAATCATTGTAACACTACATTATGCCAAATCGGTGTGTATCATGCAGGAACAAAACTATACAACAGATTACCAAGATGTACAAAATCTCTTCCTGAACTACAGAGGTTTAAAAAGTCAGCGACAGCCTACCTTCTGAAAAACTGCTACTATTCAATCTCACAGAATCTTATGCAAGAAAAAATGTAATTTGTATTTTTAATTGTAGAAATAAGTAATAAATATACACTATTTGTTTAAAAAATTGTAATTATTAACTGTATAAAACCAATTTGTTTTAAAAATTTAAATAACATATGTTTGACATTCGAAAAGCCAATAGATAAAAAGGTTTTCTGTCCAATATCCTGTGTACAATATATGTACTGAAAAAGAGATTTATATGGACAAATAAACAAATGTACACAATATTTTAAAATAGTTTTGACTTACAAATGATGTTATTTTTCAAATGTGCTAATTACAAAAACTATGATGTAAATAGGATAATGTAAACATTACATTTATGTAAGCTTGTTGTAAAGAGATTAGGAACAGGACTTTTTGGCAGAGTGTAGAGTGTAATGTCTACCATAATTTTCACATTATCAACATTAAATACATCATAGTTATCCTAAAATATTATGTAAAAGGAAGACATTGTTAGTGGAAAGAAACTTACTCAATTAAATCTCTTTTACTTGGAATTTCATTGGAATTACTATCGCAAAAAGTTATTTATGTAATTTTGTAGCTAATGTCATATTTGGTTTTATGTAATCAATTAACTTCAAATTGTACATTGCAGAAAGTCTCACTTAATCAGTGTTTGCATTCAAATCTGATTATTTTAAACCTGTTGTAACTGCATTAGGTCAGTCCCTGGCACACTTTTCTGATGCCCAGTCTGTGTCATTTGACTGTATGAAATAATTAAAAAAATATGAGACTTTTTTATTTTTACAATTTGTGTATCAAATCTGCTTTACAGTACACAGAACTCTTGAAGTGGAACCTGACATGATGGAGAGCCACAGGTCAACAGTAAATATGCAACAATGACTGTAATGAATGTAGACACACCAATGAAGAAGAGACATAATTAAGAAGGAAAGCAAATTTTTTTGCCAATGACACTTTATAATTTGGTTGAAAGAGCAGCAGTATGTTTCGAAGGCTATCATAGGATTAAAACCAGGTGAACAAACTTACAGTGTGTATTCATCATACCACAAGAACTTCAGGAAAACCCACATTTAAATACATTTTTGTACATAATTTCTCAATGTAATACATACAATTGTCTGCAGAAATTTTCAAGTAAATACAACCTTACTTTTTTGAACCTCAAGACTTGGTTATTTTTTGGTCCCTCATCATTAAAATAATCTTTGTGGCAATCATTTTAAATGACTGTAGAGAGTACACGTCTCTACATCTGTGGCATTGGACTGCCTACACAACTTACATATAGCTCATTTTTGTTCCTCCACATTTTCAGCAATAAATGCTTTGTCAAGTATAAAAATTTTTTATTTTATGATTAAAAATCATAGTTGAAGCTACAATACTGCATAACCAACTTTTCTTTTCTGATTTTCTGGATTTCACTCTGTCATACTTTACTCAGAAAATATGCTGTTACTGTGGGTCTCATATAGTTACAATTCATTACACTCAAAATGACACTGAAAGATTACCCTCTTAGGTGAAACAAGATAAAAAAAAAAGATATGTAAATTCTGCTTTGCTGCAAAATAAAGAAATACAACATAACTGGAACATCAGAATATCCATGAGGCTGCCTGCATCAAAGTGTTGTCAATGGTAAGGCTGTAGTGCCATGAGGCTGTAGCAGAATCCAGGATGACTTGCAGATGATTGGGAATTCATGCAATGGAAGACAGCTTTCAATCTGTCACAAAAACAAATTTCCATTTTGGTATACTGCTTTTAAAAGGGTAACAATTCCTTTTTTGTGAAGAATATTGTCTTGTGGAACCCTGTAGACTTTTATCAACTGAAGCCATGCTGCAAGAGCTGCTTTCTGACACAGAGAGACATGTCACAAGCAACAACAATGTGGGGTGGCTGTGCAAGCTACAGCATTTATGTGTAAAACGGAAACAGAATCAGTTACATA
This sequence comes from Schistocerca serialis cubense, assembly GCF_023864345.2. Lineage (NCBI taxonomy): Eukaryota > Metazoa > Arthropoda > Insecta > Orthoptera > Acrididae > Schistocerca > Schistocerca serialis. The sequence continues at coordinate 484,226,219 of NC_064643.1, forward strand.
GCATTGTTTCTTCAATGGTAAAATATAATAGTATTCAAAGATAAGTAACTTTTGCAAGAAGAATCTGCAAATCTATACAAACTTCAGTGAATGTCCTTCTCAGTATGACATTGAAAGCATATTTAAAACACAGTGTTGATGTGCATTTGCTGTCTTTCAGCAAATGACTGCCCCATCCATTTCCTCATCACCCTATACAACAGCACTGTAGTGTGCGCACTAGTCAGAGGCTGCGATTTACTTGTCAGTTAACATAAGCCACTGATCAGTTACATACACTCCAGTCAAATGACTGGTCCCACTATTTACTTGAGCCAGACTCAGACTGCTCATTGGCTCCTGTAGAGAGGTACAGGAGAGAGCACATTATTCATATGTCTGACTTAATTGTCAATTAAATTACTCTGCTATTGACTGCAACAACAATGATATTCCACTTGAAATAAAAGCCTGTATTGCCAAAATATTCAACACAAAATTATCTAAAATGACAGTGCCAAACACTGTGTAAGGAAGGGTTATACATGTGAAGGTAAGTGATATGAAAACCTCCAAACACATAGTTGCATCAGAAAATTAAGCTTCAAAGTACCATCAGAGGCTTTTTTTGTGAAAAAATTATCAAATGAAGTCTGCATAGGAGGGTTCCAGCAGGGTCAGATTAACAGTTACACAGATTGCTTAGAAACAGTTTAAAAAGCTTGTAAGCCTGTTGCGGGATACGTTGGGCTGGAGAATGATTGATAAGAAAAAAACAGTGATATGCTGCACCCTTTCTAAGTCAATTAGCAATGAAGTTAGCTAATCAGGCTGTTGCACGTGCAAATTCAAGTGGCTCCTCAGACACAGTGTCAGCTGTTCTAGTAACATAGATGATAGTGCATGAGGCTGCTCAGCCTTTGGTTTGGGATCAATTCTTACTACCGTCATATGTCCAATTTTTGTATTGTTCTCTTGTTTGGTTTTAGGAAAGCAAACAGGCGAAGATCCATTTACGAACTTCCAGCATGCTGGAATAGTTGCAGGTCAGCAACTTCTGTTAATCACTATAACAGAAAACTAGCCAAAGCTGCAAATTTTACTTTTTTTATTTACTTGATGATTAGTTTCCGGCCAAGACCCAGTTCGAAATCATCCTCCATGACAGAAAATCAAATTTATGATCATGTACAGTACAGGTACTACTAAGTTTTTAAGCACATATCAAAAATACAGAACACATCATTTCAAGATTTATGTAACAGGTAAACAAAATGGTACTTCCAAAAATACAAAACCATGTCAAAAATATATACATATTATGAAGTGCAAATGTACAGTTATAGTGTTTACAGGTAACTGTCACTGTAGAACTCCACTGCTGTAAGGAAACCTTAGGAAGGGGGCACCCTATCAAGATATAGGAAACCTTATGTATTTATTACAATATTCTCCAACTATCAAAAGTACAACAGTTAATACAATAACAGTAAAAATCAACAATAAAATTAATACTTTTAAAATCTTTACTAAAAACCGTCACTTAGTGTGTGTATGCAAAGTTGCATGCCATGTTGGCATATAAAAATCATTGAATGTGAAAGTATTTAAAGAAAACATAATAACAGGGCATTGAAAATCTTCATCAGTTCCAACCCCTTACAAGCATAAAAACTTTGCCATAATTGTTATATAAATTATATGAGGATAAAACAATTTTTTATGGATATGTCTCAGGTAAAAACAGATATTAAACTGCAAAATTGTCTTTCACAAAGCACCAAACCTGTACTTGCCATCCTGAGGAAAGATGTAACATAAACACACTCATGAGTATATGGGGTAGGAGTGGGGTTGTAGATGGAGGCAGAGGCAGGGAAAGAGATAGGGAAAGGATGGTGGGCTGGGACATGAGGTAGAAGGGGTCCTGTAGATGGAGCACAAAAAGGGGGTCCAGTGTGCAAACAAGGCAAAAATGTAAATAGTGGGTTTATGTTATGTCTTTCGCCATGGCAAGTACATTTTTGTTGCTTTGCAAAAGAGAACTTTATGGTTTCACACCTATTTTTACCTGGACATATCCAGAAAAAAAAGGTTTAATCTTCACCTAATTTTGTAAAGTTGGTGATGGTAAAGTTTTTGCACTTGTAAAGAGTTAGAAATGATGAAGATTTTTAATGTCCTATTACATTGCTTTTTTTAATACTATTGTTGTGGTTTATGTTCATGCTTTTTACATGTTAGCATGATATACAACTTTGTCATATACACCATATGTGGCAATGCTGCGATTCACTGTTCAGTGACTTTAAGTTTGATGTTTTGACTGTTTTTGGTAAAGATTTTCAAAGTATTAATTTTATTGTTGACTTCTATTGTTATTTTATTAACTGTTGTATTTTTGATGGCTGGAGAATGTCCTAACAGGGTGCTGCCTTCTTGAGGTTTCCTTATGGCAGCAGGAGGAGTAGGCACTGTAACTGTCCATTTGCACTTCATAATACATGTATATTTTTAATATGGTTTTCATATTTTTTGGAAATACCATTTTGACTGTCTGCTAAGTAAATCTTAAAACAATATGTACTGTATTTTTGGTATGTGCTTAGAAATTTGGTAATACTTGCATTGTACGTGATTGTAAATTTGGTTTTCTGTCATGTAGGATGATTTGAAAATGGATCTCAACCAGAAAATAGTAATCAAGTAAATAAAAAAGTGAAATTTGGAACTCTAGTTGATTTTCCATTATATTGAAAGCCCCATTTGGCAACACAGTCTCTGCAGATGCAGCAGTCTGATTGGCTAACTTTAATGCTAATTAACTTGGAAATGGTGCAACATATTGAAATATTTTCTTAAGAATTATTTCTCAGCACAACCTACCCTGCAACACCCTTGCAAGCCTTTCAGACTGTTTCTGACCACCCAGTGTTGTAATATCTTTTGAACACATCCAACAGACCACATGCAGCACCAATTGAGTATATGCTCCATGATATTCCCCATTATGACATTGTGGATATGATATAGGTAGATTCATTACAGCTTTCTAGTTCATCTTTATGACCTTCAGGACATATAGGTCTTACCACTTAATCTGATCAAACTGTTCCACAATATTTTGACACATAACATCTGTAGGCACCCTATAAGTTCTATGCATGAGGGTAAGTCAATTATTATCTGCAAAGTAGTTATAAAATTTTATTGTAATCAAATAGAAAACTTACAAGAATATCATTTTTCGACATAGTCTCCTTGCATTTCAACGCACCTCGTCCATCATTGTACAAGCTTCCTGATGCCCTCATAAAAGAAGGTTCTTAGTTGAGCAGCAAATCAGGAATGCACCACTTCTTTCACTGCTTTGCTGAGGCAAATAAACAGCCCCTTAATACCTGTTTGAGTTGACCAAACAAGTGATAGTCAGAAGGGGCAAGATCGGGACTATATGGAGGATGATCCAGTACTTCAAATTAGAGTTTCTGGAGCGTTTCAGCAATGTGGACTGCAGTATGTGAACGGGCATTGTCATGCAACAACACAACACCTTTTGACAGCAATCATCGGTGTTTGCTTCGAATTGCAAGCTTTAGCCTAGCAGTAAGCATCTCGCTGTAATGTACAATGTTTATTGTTGTGCTCCTTTCCCCATAATTTTCCAGTACTGGACCTTGTGCGTCCCAAAAAACTGTAAGCGCCAGTTTACCTGCAGAAGGTTGGGTCTTGAACTTCCTCTTGCATGGCGAATTTGGATGTTTCCATTTCATACTCTACCATTTATTCCCCAGCTCATAATGATGTGTGAGTTGTTTTGGGACCCGCCTTACACAAACTTTATGAAACCCAAGTCTGTAGTGGATGATTTCATAGGCAGAACCATGACTAATTTGCAGATGATGTGCCACTTTGTCAATAGTCAATCATCTGTCTAAGAGAATCATTTAATGTAACATTCAATGGTTTCTTCATTTGTGGTGGTAATCAGTCATCCAACTTCTTCATCATGGGTAACACTTGTGAGACCTTTTTGGAATTTTTCAATCCATTCGTAGACACTCTGTTGGGGCAAAACATGGTTCCTGTACTGTACCAAAAGTCTTTGATGAATTTTAGCCTCTGATACGCCTTCTGACCATAAAACACAGATCACTGAACATTGCTCTTCATTGATGCAAATAGACAATGGGGCAGCCATGATTAACAGCATGGCAGCAATAACGAAACTAACCTAGCAGCTTGAAAATTGGAAAGATATCACAACAAATAAACAAAGCATGCATCATCAATGTAAAATGACAGTACAGCTTATCAAAAATTGTCTTCAATGTAGGCTTACAACCAAATTTGCAACTGCACAATTATTGGGAAAACACAAATTTTGAAACAGAAAAGATACATATTACATGCACAAAAATCTCTGAGCTTTGATAAAATAAAAACAGCTATATTAATTTCAATAACAAACCAAAAGACAAAAGTTACACATTGTGCATAATGCTTAATATTTAATTAAATTACCTTTTCAGACTTTATGTCTTGTCTGAAACTTAGGAGACAGAGACAATGAAATGCTTCCAAGTTTTTGCAGTTCTATCCAAAATAGAAAAAAGCCAAACTTGAGATATGAAAATTATGCTGTAGTTTTGAGTTAAAAGCATAGTTGATTCACAAAACTGTTCACATCAAAATTACTTTTATTATTTGTCAAGTCTGATATGGAACATGAACCACAGATGCAACCTATTCATAGAAAAACACAAAACTGTAAAACATCTATTTTACAGTCAGAGTGGAAAACACATCCAAATCAAATGAAGTATATCAATGTCAACACAACATAAACATCATATTCCCATAAGTAATTACCAATTACCAATAGTTACTGTAATCATGATTGTCAACATGTATGTTTTACATTTTTCTAGTTTTTGTAGTAGTATTAATCTGTCTGAAAAGTGTGTAAACTAAAACCAGAATAACAAATTCAGCCTGAACCTGGAGGTTTTATGAGATCTTTACCACATCAATGCAGATGACATACTTGGTTGTCATGGACACAAGGACGCGGGTGTTTGTTGAGGGTAACTCTACAAACTGACATGTTGTAATGTATGTGAATATTGTAATCAGTTTTGGAAGTGTATCAGAATCTGGAATTAAACCATATGGTAGAAAATGACATCATGGCCCAGACTATTTATTTAAAAGCAAACTTCAAACATAAACCTGCTACCAGAACCTACACTCCTGGAAATGGAAAAAAGAACACATTGACACCGGTGTGTCAGACCCACCATACTTGCTCCGGACACTGCGAGAGGGCTGTACAAGCAATGATCACACGCACGGCACAGCGGACACACCAGGAACCACGGTGTTGGCCGTCGAATGGCGCTAGCTGCGCAGCATTTGTGCACCGCTGCTGTCAGTGTCAGCCAGTTTGCCGTGGCATACGGAGCTCCATCACAGTCTTTAACACTGGTAGCATGCCGCGACAGCGTGGACGTGAACCGTATGTGCAGTTGACGGACTTTGAGCGAGGGCGTATAGTGGGCATGCGGGAGGCCGGGTGGACGTACCGCCGAATTGCTCAACACGTGGGGCGTGAGGTCTCCACAGTACATCGATGTTGTCGCCAGTGGTCGGCGGAAGGTGCACGTGCCCGTCGACCTGGGACCGGACCGCAGCGACGCACGGATGCACGCCAAGACCGTAGGATCCTACGCAATGCCGTAGGGGACCGCACCGCCACTTCTCAGCAAATTAGGGACACTGTTGCTCCTGGGGTATCGGCGAGGACCATTCGCAACCGTCTCCATGAAGCTGGGCTACGGTCCCGCACACCGTTAGGCCGTCTTCCGCTCATGCCCCAACATCGTGCAGCCCGCCTCCAGTGGTGTCGCGACAGGCGTGAATGGAGGGACGAATGGAGACGTGTCGTCTTCAGTGATGAGAGTCGCTTCTGCCTTGGTGCCAATGATGGTCGTATGCGTGTTTGGCGCTGTGCAGGTGAGCGCCACAATCAGGACTGCATACGACCGAGGCACACAGGGCCAACACCCGGCATCATGGTGTGGGGAGCGATCTCCTACACTGGCCGTACACCACTGGTGATCGTCGAGGGGACACTGAATAGTGAACAGTACATGCAAACCGTCATCGAACCCATCGTTCTACCATTCCTAGACCGGCAAGGGAACTTGCTATTCCAACAGGACAATGCACGTCCGCATGTATCCCGTGCCACTCAACGTGCCCTAGAAGGTGTAAGTCAACTACCCTGGCCAGCAAGATCTCCGGATCTGTCCCCCATTGAGCATGTTTGGGACTGGATGAAGCGTCGTCTCACGCGGTCTGCACGTCCAGCATGAACGCTGGTCCAACTGAGGTGCCTGGTGGAAATGGCATGGCAAGCCATTCCACAGGACTACATCCAGCATCTCTACGATCGTCTCCATGGGAGAATAGCAGCCTGCATTGCTGCGAAAGGTGGATATACACTGTACTAGTGCCGACATTGTGCATGCTCTGTTGCCTGTGTCTATGTGCCTGTGGTTCTGTCAGTGTGATCATGTGATGTATCTGACACCAGGAATGTGTCAATAAAGTTTCCCCTTCCTGGGACAATGAATTCACGGTGTTCTTATTTCAATTTCCAGGAATGTATTTTTATAAGCTTGCACAAGAAGAAGCAGCAGCCTGGGAGGTTATCATCAAAACAATTAATTCAGCTACTTCATTTTCAGGCTGTCCAAATTTAGATACTTTGGGGTAGAAGACTGGTAGTAAAATTGAGTCACACCCAAATGTATTAGGACAAGTGAATGAAGCAACATTACACTATGGAGTTGGATAATGAATGCAACATTGTGGTAACTGCAAGAATGTGTATGGACATTACCTGACATGTGCTTTGGTGCATGTCAGGTGGTGTAATGTTCACGGTCAGTACTGGATGCTATATCTCTAACTTCAGACAGTGCTGACTTCATTCATTACATAAAGAAGGAGTAGTCTTATATCCCACTGCTCATGACAGTGAGATCACAAGTGCTTCTATCTGAATCTTCTAGATGGTGAATAATAGCTACTTTTTGGTTTACTGTGGTATTTAAAAAATCAACCATTGTCTGAGCTATGGGCACCCTCAGATAACATTGCATCTATGTGCAATTTGATGTATTTACCAGGTGTTATCATTCCAGACTGCCACTCATTCAACCATATTCTTCCATCCTACCCTCTGTCTCCATATACCACTTCCTCTCTTCTCCCTCTTCTCATTCCTCCCTATGTATCTCTGTCTGTTTGCCTGTCTTCCTCTGTAGTTACTTTTTTACTTGCCATATTTCTGTTGGTATTATCTAGTACATCTTACCATTTGTATACTTTAGGTTAATCTGCCAACAGTCTTTGTCACATGTTTCTGTTCTTTACTCACAATACACAGTGCTGATAATAAATTTTGATATCTGATGTACTGTCTTCCTTGAGGATGTTACTACATTTACTGAAAGAAATTTTACTTTTTATTGCATAATGTATTCTATTTCCTCTTCATTAAATTCTTTATGCTTCATTTGGCCACAGTATAAACTTTGATTTAATTGACTATAGTGTTTTCTCTTAGCGACTACAACCCACAAATCTTTTATTAAAGAACCCAAAAAATTCACTTTGTTCATCATTATGTATTGATTCTGAAAAGATAAAAACTTACCTAGGCTTCCCACCCAACATTTGCCAGCTTCAAAGTCAGGTGCATGGAGCTCAAATTCTTGAGTTTGTGGATCATATGTAGCTGTTAGTCTCATTCCTTTCGCATTTGTTCCATGTGAGATTTCAGTGAGGCCAAAACAACCTCCAGCCTTGTGAACACAAAAGCAATGAGACACAGCTAAATTGTAATAATTAATAATGTTTCAGTACAAAAAATGGTCCAGTTTTTTAGAAAACAAATCAGAAGCTAATACCCACTGATATCAGTTCCTTTTCAAGGAATCAAGGAAATAGTATCCATTACAAAGAAAAGCATAACAGAAAGTTATTAAATATTAAGATATTAAAAAAACTAGTGTAAATGTGCGTGTTTCTTCAGCACCAATAGTTTTTGTTTATTGTTATTTCTTCACTGATGCTCTTTGTTCTACCTCAAAACCAAACACAAAATAAATGTAATATTTCAATAAAATGATCACAAAAAGCTATTAGTATAATAATTAAGCAGGACTTCAATGAAGACAAAGAGAAAGACAGAGGAAAACTACCACATCAGAAGGTGAATATGTGAGCCACCCATTATTTGTATTTTTGTTTGACATCTTAAAATACGTTATTGCTTCATTGATGGAGTACAATTATCATATTTTATGATGCTTATAACTACATGACTGGATTTTATATGCTACGAAAACAGGAAGCAGAAAGTTGTCTTTCAGTGCCAACACTGCCACTATTAGATGCTCCAAGCAGAAGATATATTTTTTTGATGCACCTCATTGTTTGCTTTTTCACAGTAATAAACTAATGAAACAGTGTTAACCTGTGGCACTCTAGCACAGAAGATGTCACAAATTTAGTTTATTATTTGTGTTATTTTCCCAAAACTTTTCACTGATTATGTCACAGCTTGTGTGTAATGAAGATTTGTGATTACCACTGAAAATCTGTATTATATTGTGAATTGTAAACTAAATTCATACTTTTTTGAAACTTTTGGTAACAGCATCTTCATTCAAAAGCGATTAGCCCTCATTTCAATGTGTGTTTATATAATAAAATGTGTTTTTCAAAATTTTCAGATGTTCATGAGTGTAATACTTGACTTATTTCATAGCAAATTGTGACTTGCAGTTGTGTATTCTGCAAAACTTTGGCAGCAATATATTTTCAGAAAATAATTTTCCCTTTATTGCAGTGTGGGAATTTATGTGCAGTGCGGGTATTTATGTGATTAATGCATTATTTTCATTTTTTTCTGCTTGAGATGTTTTCTTCCAAGTCAATATTTTAAATTTTGTGATTGTAACATAAACGTTGCTCCTACAAACTCAACTGCTGTGTTGTGATACTATGTTTTGCACAAATTATAATTTTGTATCAAGTTACATTTGTTAGCATAATTTTTTCAAAGTAACTATATTTTCCTAAGATACATGTATACAATAATATAGAAGTATTTGCCATAATTATCAGTTTGAATAGATTAGTGTCAGTCATAATTTGTTGTCAGTATCCTTTACGGAAGTAGCCAGAAGCAGTACATTCTGCATGACTATGTGTAACTTGACTCATTCTACGTCCCTGAAGGCTCTCCTTCATAATTTGAGTTACAAAACAGAATGTGCAAATGATTGAATATATGAATGCATTTAGTTTCCTACATCTACAGCAATTAATAGTGTTGACACTGACATACATTAACAGTTTTTGACACTGTTATACAAGTTGGTTAGTGAGCATAGCTTCAATAATCCCATTTTTTCTCTCTCTAATTTTACACAAAATACTTTCTTAGTTGTAGTAGCTTGAAATCCTAAAGGAAACTCACAATTCGTGTAGTGTAACAACCCCTAAAACTAAAGCACTGTCTGTGAGGCTAATTTAAAACTAATTATTTACTGTTCATTGCACCAGTCAGAATGCAACGTCACTGTGACTTCTGTTCTCGCACAGGATGAGATAGTGGCTGTTTGTAAGTGGTTGGAAATCACTTGACTGTCATCAAACAATTGGAAACTGCATTGAATGGATATGAAGTGTGAATTGCCAATAGTCCTGTACATCTACATCTGCATCTACGTATGCACCCTGAAAACAATTGTGATGTGCATGGCTGTGGGTACTTAGCATTGTACGACTTGCTTCGGTTTCTTGATGGTCCAACCACATATGGAATGCATGAGAATGCCATAGAGCACACTGTAATTAATGTTATTAGCATAATTAGTGTAATTAGTCTTCACAGTCTCTATGGCAGTGATACCTATGAGGATGAAGAATATATATAGATTCATCAATTAATACTTGAAAATTTATTAATAGGCTGTTGTGGGATAATTTGCCTCTATTTTCAAGTGTACACCAGTTCAGGTTTTTCAACATTTAGGTGGCACTCTCCTGTGAGTCCAACAAACATATATGACAATATGTACTCCCTTTCTTTGTACATGTTCAATGTCCATGGCTAGTCATATTTTCTTTCAAGAGGCTTTTGATGATTACACATCACAAACAGCCTTGTGCATCGCAGAAGTAGCAAGAATGCATTTCACTGCAATAGAAAGCAGCTGTGAGAAACATGAATGTGAGATTTTGGAGAAAACAGAAAAGATCCATGAAACTTTTAATAAAGAATTAAAAACAGTCAGAGAAGCAGTCACATCTGATGTGGAAAATGTTAAACAAGAGGTAAAGGACATTAAAGCTCAAATAAAAGCAATTCCTGTTTGAACCCCCAAGGTTGATGATTGACCATTGCAAGATTTGTGAGCAGAACTCAGTTTGTTGAGATCACAAGGCAGGAGCATCACACAGGCAAACTTCACAATAACTATTGATGACATGAGGGCAGACGTAATAACAGGTACCTGTGTGATAAATGACAGCATGATTCAACCCAAGCAATTTTCTACATTTATACCTGAAAAACACAATGTGGATCCAGTATTATTTATAAAGTCTTTTCACTGTGTACTGCTGCAAACTTGGACCAAAAATCAGAAGATCAGATTTGTTAGAGGCTCTATGCAATGTGATTCGGCTTTGTGAGCAACAGAAGCCACTGACACAATTCAGATGCACCAAGATTTTGTAGGTGCATTTTTGTCAAAATACTGGTGATGCAGAGTTCAAGAGAAGTCATAAAGGAATCTTTCGATTCAGAATATTTAAGATAAGTGACATGTAATAGATATTTATGAAAGTGACAATATTATGAAAAGGAAAGTTGCAACTCAGCATATAGTGCGGATGCTGAGTCGCAGATAGGCACAACAAAAAGACTGTCACAAATAGTGGATAGGAAAGTCATTGCTGAGTGACTGTAGGAAGCTACAGGATGACTGAGACAGAATTTATAGTTGGTGAGATGAATGACAGTTTGCTCTAAATGTAGAAAAATAAGTTAATTCATATGAGTACCAAACACTCTCCTGTAAATTTTAGTCACATCAATTAAATATCTTGGTGTAAGATTGCAAAGTGATTTAAAATGGGACAGGCATATAAGAATTGTAGCAGGGAAGGCAAATGGTCTACTTTGCTTTGTTGGGAGAATTCTGGGAAAGTGTGTTTAATCTGTAAAGAAGACTGCATGAAGAATACTAGTGCATTCTTGAAAACTGTTCAGTTGTATGGATTAGAAGAAGGTACTGAAGAAATTCAGAAGTGTGCTCTTGGTGTATTAAAGAGACACTTTGTGAACTCAAATAGGAATCTGTGGAGGGAAGATGAAGTTCCTTTCATAAAACTCAATTGATAAAATTTAGAGAATTGGCATTTGTTGCTGACTGCAGAATGATTTCACTGCCACCAATGTACATTTCACATAAGGACCACAAAGACAAGATAAGAGACACCAGGGAGTGTGTGGAACCATCTACATAGTCACTTTTCCCTTTCTGTTTTTGTGAGTGAAACAGAAATGGAATTGACTAGTAGTGGTAAAAGTTACCCTTCACATTACACAGTGTGGTGGCTTGCAGAGAATGTATTAGATACTGATGTAGATGCAGTTGTTTTACATGGTCCACAGTCAGCCAAAGTCAATGCAGAAAGAAAAAGAATGAAGTCACAAACCCAGTTGATGAGTCTTTGTCTTTATGGAAGCTTATGTCATTGGCTGGATAGACAATGAAAAAAAAAGGTAAACTTGATAAGGAATATTTTTGGTAAGGAAAACATACTTTCAAACGTAAACCTCTGATGCCTGTGAAACAAAAATTTAAAATTAATTTTTACTGCTAGTGATGACATACAACAATGTGACATGGACTTTTAAAGTGAAAAAAATTTAAAACACAAGATTAGTCACTGAGTATCAGGAAAAAACCAAAAGTATAAGAGAACAAACAAGAGTGAACACTGGAATAAAAATAAAATGGCAGTGGGCCATGGAAAGCAGAAAGGAAAATTTATGGTAGATGGAAAAGGGAATTCTCTGTTGCAGTTCAGCTGATAAGAAAAGACAAACAACCTAACAGTAGGTGGATGGATGATGTAACAAAACATGGTGGAACAACACTGATGTGAACAGCTGAAGCAGTTAATGTATGGAAAAGTCTAAAGAATGCCTTTATCCAACAATTGATGTCAGTGGATGCTGTGGTAGTTGATTTAGTTTTGTTAGTGATGATGGTGAATTGAGGTAACAAAGCAAGAATTGATGAAGTGATGAGTCTGAGGACATTAAGCTTGAATTACACATCAGTCAACAGATATAAAACTTGCTAATGAAGAGAAAGAAGTGTGTGTGTGTGTGTGTGTGTGTTTAATAATAGTGAACTATAGAGTGATTCAAAATGAGTGGGACAAAAAGAAAATATTCCTGTGACTACAGAAATTACTTTATTTCAGAAATACACATATAGACTGAAAGGCTGGCAACAATAAAACAATGAAAAGTTGCCATTGTTGTTCAGTGTTGGTGTTAGTATCCAAAATAGTGGCATGCATGATACAAAAGGCACACTGTGTCATATAATATGAAAAAACATAATCTATAATTATTGTCCAAAGATATTTTTGGACAAGTTTTGTAAAGTGGCACCATATTGTAACAAGACTGCTAGATGGGGAAAGCATTTCAAGGAGACAGGATGCATATGCAAGAAGAAAACCACAGGATAGCCATTCATTCAAACTAAAACAATGGAAAACATTCATATGATCTATGAAAGAAGCCCCAGGAAATGCATGCATTGTACCAACAGACAAACGAATGTGTCACAACCAACACTGTGGCATGTGTTATGCAAATGTCTGCAGTTCAAAGCTTACAGAATTCAAATGTTGCAAGCACTAAAACCAACTGGTAAACCAAACTGAAGACAATAATGCATTGATTTTCAGTTACAGATGCAGGTGGATCATTTTGTAAACATATTTGCATTCTCTGTTGAAGCCATAGTTCACTCAAGTAGCAAAGTGAACAAGCATGATTTGAGAATATGGGATACACAAAACCTCCATGCCTTTCTGGAACATGAATGTGTTTCTCCAAAACTTTATGTCTCCTGCAACATAACTAACTGGAGAGTCTTTGGTTCTTTCTTTTTCACAGTACGTACGGTACCTTTAAAGGCATAACCTAATATTGATAAGCTTTCTCACTGGTTGTTGCCTCAGCTGAGAGAAAAGGTACATAACATCAGGATGGAGTCCCACTACATTTGCATAACCTTGTATGTAGTCATCTCAATGAACATCTTCCACGGTGGCCGATAAGTCTTGCTGCTCATGTTGTGATTCCCCAGGTCACCTGACTTTGCACCAATTAATTTTTTTCTTCTGCAGATGTGTGAATGACATGATTTAATATCCCCATTTGTGCAGGACTTACAGCACCTAAGGCATCAGCCAATCAGCACATTTAACTCCATTGATTAGGCTACATTAAAACATGTCTGGCAGGAAATGTTGTACCAGATAGACCTCTGCCACATCACAAATAGTGACCACATCAAACATCTGTGAATGTTCATTGCCAGAGTTAACCCTTCAGCCTACATATATGCTCCTGAAATAAAGTCATTAGTGTAGTCGTATGAATACTTTTTTTTGCACCTTTCATTTTCAGTCACTCTGTATAATAGTGAAGTAACATAACTACAGTGCTATTTTGTACATGTGATTATGTATTCTTCCACATAACTTAACACATCCAACATTACGAAATTTAATAAAAATAAATAAACATACATGGATACTATGTATTACCACTTTATATAATGCTTGCTATGTTACATAAATAATACTTACCTTCCCTTGATCAACTTCTTCGACAAACTTATAGTGCCTTGGAGTACCCATACCACGGATGGTATTTATGTAAAATCCAAAGTTAATGTTTGTCTTAACAGCAAGTGATGGATCATAGTGATATATTGCAGCCAGATATGCACCAGGCTAAATTAAGTATAAAATAGTGTTACATATACACAATAAAAGACCCAGATTCATTACTATCACATATTTCTTTGTTGATGGTTTTACACAAGCAGAGTTAACATGAGTGAAAAATAAGAACAACCAACTATACAAATGTGAAGAACCCATATCCAGAGAGTTGAAGATGCACAGAAAATAATACAATGAATTTCAGACTGTCTGAATTGAGGTACAGGGTCAAAGAGAATATGAGGGCAACAAAAGATGGATGCGGATGCTGAAAGATGTCAGGGAGAGGAAGAGAAGAAACTGGAATGAGGGACAATTGCTTAGCTTCATCAACCAAATGAGATCAACAGGGCCAAATGCATAATATACATTAATATCATCACCTATGCCTTTGATTTTCTTTGCAGTAGCAGTTTTTTCCCATCCCCTTCATAATATGCCAACCTTTTTTCCTATCAATTTGGGATCAGAACTTTAAAAACAGCCCCACTACCATGTAAATTAGGATGCTGGACCCCTGTCAGTACACAAAATATAGCTGGTTGAAATTTGACACTGAGGCCAGCATGCAACTAGAACCAACTGAAGTGCCTCCTCAAAGTAATAGATAGCCCGTCTCATTTTTGATAAAGAAACTTCCCCGTCTGAATCACTTGATCTGATGGCCTTAATTTTGTCACTCTGCACCTCAAGCCATTCACTCTTTCACTTACTCATGATCTTCCTTCTCCAAGTGAATGTAATAGCATACAGGGAATGGCATATATTGGCACAGTGACTCCTTAATATGACTCACTGTTGACTGTATCTGTTGTTTCATGCTCCACAATTACCATGTGACTCTATGCTTAGTAGATGAGACATATTCAGCTAATCATAGTAAATGTAGAAAGGAAAATTGGTAAATTATCTCTGCTGAGGATAATTACATTACACTATGCAGACAACTTAGATATAACACTTGTCCCTTCAATTAATGCTAATTATATCATGATTTATATTAGGCTCAGTCATTGGTTTGGTTTTTCTTGTGATTAGATTAGATTAGATTAGATTAGTTTTTCGTTCCATAGACCCGTGCTGAGGAGATCCTCGTGGATGTGGAACATGTCAATTTTTTTTTTTTTTTTTTTTTTTTTTTTTTTAAGATGAAATAACAATACTAATAGTATGAATATATACAATACATCATTTGTATCTATTAAAAAATTCGTCAATGGAGAACAAGGAGTTGGCCACTAGTAAGTCTTTCAGGCTCCTTTTAAACTGATCTTTATTTGTAACTAAATTTTTTATGTTTACTGGCAAATTATTGAAGATGTGTGTTCCTGAGTAGTGGACCCCTTTTTGAACTAAAGTAAGTGCTTTTAAGTACTTGTGCAAATCATTTTTGTTCCTGGTATTGTATGTATGAACTGAGCTGTTTGTTGGAAAAAGAGATATATTATTTAGGACAAACTTCATTAATGAGTAAATATACTGAGAGGCAGTAGTTAGTATACCCAGTTCTTTGAAGAGGTTTCTACAGGATGTCCATGAATTTATTCCACAAATAATACATATTACATGCTCTTGGACTCTGAAAACTTTTGTTTGACTTGAAGAGTTACCCCAAAATATTATACCATATGACATTATGGAATGAAAGTAGGCAAAGTATGCAAGCTTTTTCATTTTTATGTTGCCTATGTCTGCTAACACTTGAATTGCAAATACATATTTGTTAAGGCGTTTCTGCAGTTCTGTGGTGTGCTCTTCCCAACTGAATTTATTATCAAGTTGTAATCCCAGGAATTTAAGACTGTCAACCTCTTCTATCTGCTCTTCTTCGTATTTTATGCATATGCTGGGTGGAAACCTCTTACAGGTTCTGAATTGCATATAGTGAGTCTTTTCAAAGTTTAATGTCAGTGAGTTGGCTTTAAACCATTTATTAATATCCATGAAAATATCATTAGCAGATCTTTCTAGAACTACACTTGACATACTATTTATTGCAATACTTGTGTCATCTGCAAACAAAACGAACTCTGCATCTGGCAGTGTAACTGATGAGAGATCATTAACTTACACAAGAAAAGGCGGTGGCCCTAAGATGGATCCTTGTGGGACACCACATGTAATTTCTTCCAATTCTGATGATGAACGATGACTTAATTCACTAGTCCCTTGCACTGACACCCTTTGTTTCCTGTTAGTGAGGTATGACTTGAACCATTTTGCAGCACTGCCCGTGACACCATAGAATTCTAATTTACTTAAAAGGATGTTGTGGTTCACACAATCAAATGCCTTTGACAAATCACACATTGCAGTGTACTTGTGGGAACTGGGATTTCACATAACTGTTGCAGTGGTATGTGGTCTCAAGGGCATTTTCACGCTATGGTAATTGGTCATATTGCTATGAACCCACACACCAGACCCTTTTTTATTTTAAGTATTTATTTATTTTTGGGGGGTGGGGGTTCATTTCATCCTGTCAGCCAGTTTCCTATGCTATCTGTTTTTCCTTCTTCAGTTAATGTAGTGTACTGGTTCCATTTATGTTTCCATGTTTCACATTAAGTATGGCATTTCCATTCCTGTTTGGTTTGCTGATTGTCTCAACCTAGAATTTTTCTCTCAAATAAATATCAAGTTGGTAGTTTTAATTGATAATGTTGTGCAAGTTAAATGTACAGTGTTGGTATATAAATATCCTGGACTTTTGTAGTCCAGTACTGTAACGAGAATTCCAGTATATTGCACAGGTGGTGTCAAACTTATAATATAATTTTGTACAAGCTTAAGATTTCTTGTAAATAATAAACTTATCTTCCTTGAAAAAGGAATTTCAGTTTGCCCACAAATACCATTTGACACATATGGCACCTACAGTTGACTTGTACAAAAAGCAATTAATTCATTTGGAGTTGTGGTGAAGAAGAAGCATTCACTCTAGATATAACTAGATTTTCAGCATATCCTATTAGCATTATACCTACATTCGTATGCTTAGTAATATATGTGTATACACTGATGGAAAAAAATTGCAGTACCAGAAAATAATTAATGTGAAGTAATGAAATTTTGGGAATACATTTGTCTAGGTAACATTTTTAAGTGATAAACATTGCATGTTCACAGGTCAATGTGAGCACGAGATAAGCCACTGTAAATGTGAAATGGTGGTACAATAATACCCGGTGTAACTGCCAGAATGTTGAATGCAAGGATGAAAATGTGCATGTGTTGGGTTGTACAGGTGCCAAATATCTGTCAGCGGGATGGAGCTCTATGTCTGTTGCACTTGATCGGTCAATACATGGATGGTTAACACTTTTTGTGGATGATGCTGTAGTCGCCATCTGATGATGTCCCATATGTACTCAACAGTTGACAGATCTGTTGATCGAGCAGGGCAAGGTAACATGTCAGTATTTTGTAGAGCATGCTGGGTTACAACAGTGGTATGTGGGTGAGCGACATCCTCTTGGAAAACATCTCCCCAAGGATGTTGTTCATAAAAGGCAGTACAAGAGGTTGAATCACCTCAATGATGTACGGTTTTGCTGTCAGGGTGCATGGGATAACCATGAGAGTGATCCTGCTGTCACATAAAATTAACATCCTGGACTGTAACTTCAGGTGTAGGTCCAGTGTGTCTAGCTCACAGGTAGAAAGAAGGACCCTTTATTGTATGATAATATGATAGCGGAACAAACACTGGTAGCAGTTACTTCTGTAAAATATCTGGGAGTATGCGTGCGGAACGATTTGAAGTGGAATGATCATATAAAATTAGTTGTTGGTAAGGCGGGTACCAGGTTGAGATTCATTGGGAGAGTCCTTAGAAAATGTAGTCCATCAACAAAGAAGGTGGCTTACAAAACACTCGTTCGACCTATACTTGAGTATTGCTCATCAGTGTGGGATCCGTACCAGATCGGGTTGACGGAGGAGATAGAGAAGATCCAAAGAAGAGCGGCGCGTTTTGTCACAGGGTTATTTGGTAACCGTGATAGCGTTACGGAGATGTTTAACAAACTCAAGTGGCAGACTCTGTAACAAAGGCGCTCTGCATTGCGGTGTAGCTTGCTCGGGTGCATTTCTGGATGAGATATCGAATATATTGCTTCCCCCTACTTATACCTTCCGAGGAGATCACGAATGTAAAATTAGAGAGATTAGAGCACGCACGGAGGCTTTCAGACAGTCAATAAATGTTTCTTTGTCACGTTAAAGTCATTCTTGACTAACATCAACCCACCATGTCCAATCTCAAAGGTAACTAATACTAACAACCAATACAGGGTGTATTTAAAGCAAAAATGATTTGCATCCAAATAGAAGCATTACTAGCACAAGTCGTACATGACTGGTGTGAAATTGGAATAGGTGTCATCTTTCAGATTCAGAAACACACCTACCAACTTTCTTTTATGTCACACAACTCCTTCTTGATGTTGCTGTTTTTTGTCATCAGTGTAGTTCTGTTAGATTTCTTTCTGCACAAGTTTCCAATAACTAATTACCAACTGTCAGGTCACACAACATAATAAAAAAATGTTTGACAATTTTCAATGTGTATATTGCCTTATCTATCCACCTGACACATTTTGTTTCTATGTTTGTTGTATCTTGTATGCCCCATATTTGATTTTACACTAATTCTGCTGCACGTTTTTAAGAAAAAGATCCCTAATGTGGAGAATGTTCAAGGGTCATAACAAGGAGATGAAGATGGAACGCTGATCCCAGAAGGAAGAAAAATAGGGAAGAAGAATGATGATATGATTAATAAGTTTATAATTAACGACTTTTGATTTTATTAATGTGTTGCATACACTAACTTAACTGTCACAGCTAGAGTTTTGAAAACAAAACAGGCAAATACTCTTTGTAGGGATACCCTTAACAGATAAAGATCCATGCTGATTCAGTTCAAATAGTGTCTACATGAATTTTACACTCATAATTTCTCTAGCCTTTTCTTTCAAACATTTTGATTTTGGCAGAATCTTGTGCATAAATTTTATCTGTGAAGTTCTCTCTCTCTCTCTCTCTCTCTCTCTCTCTCTCTCTCTCTCTCTCTCTCTCTCTCTGTGTGTGTGTGTGTGTGTGTGTGATATGTTATCAGATAACTACAATTGTGTAAAAAAATTCTCAAATTCAAAAGAATAATAATTAAATTATGTAACACAATTTTTGTACAAAATTATCATTTAGAAAGTTCTAAAAAGAGAGTGTGGCATCGATCCATGGATTGATTGGCCAGAACATCATATGTGTATTATGTCTTCGAGTGGATCTTTGTTATTGTATACTTCCGGGACCTCAGTTCCTGCCTAGTCTTTGACCAGTACGTTGTTGTGTAATAAAAGTATTGATGATTAGAAGAGAGAACCGTGGTCATTACCTTACCACCCTGATATCTCCTTCAGTGGTGACACCAAAGTTCGAATAATCCGTCAAACTGAGTACAAAGTGACTACCGCACTGGCTTCTGCATTCTGCATGGACTTTTGTCCGCTACACAATTGCCTTCTACAACATGCCACTGCCGCCCGGTTTTCACCAGCAACAGCAACTAAATTCAAGCATGCCAGCTGTAGTCGGTGCCCGACGTGAATTTCCGCAGTCCAATAGCCTTGAGAACCCAGGAACCTTGTCAGGTGCAGTGGTTTTGAACATGACGCCAGCGGTCTCTGACTCCGGCTTTGTTAGCTCTAAAGTGCTTCAGTTTTCGCCGCACAGCAGTACAAGAAACCACTACACACTGATACCAAACTTTAATGCAAGTACTGTAAATAGTGGGGAGCATAGTTTTCATAATGTGCCACAACAGGACACCTTTTTGAATGTGCAAGCTCCATGTGTGTATCACTCCGCGCCAGTTGCACACTACGTGAATGACATTCGCTAGCCTGTTACTCTGAGTGTTCATCAGTGCAGTAATTTGAGCGCGTCAGGTTCCACCAAGCTCATCAGTGACTCTGTGGTGGACAATTTTGCTGCAGATGTGGAGGACCAATTGCATAATAACCTGTTGAGCAACTGCCGTGACCACTTTGACCTTCCGCCGCAACAAGCGGTCCCGCTTTGCTCCACGTTGCGCTTCCTGCTAACGGATTTCGCCTCCCCTCTAGCTACTATGAACACAGCCGGTACATCTGCTTCCTCTCTACCGCCCTCATGATGCAGAGTTAACTTCGACTTACCTACTCCTGCGTCCACGATTGGCTGCCCACATTCTTCGACCGCCAGTTCATCAAATCTGTCGAAACTTCCGGCATTCAAACCCGCCCACCCGGAAATCTGGTTCAACCTGGTCGAGCAAACTTTCAGTGTCTGTGAACTTGATGACAATGCCTGTTTCACATGCTTCATGAAGCACCTCCATGACCATGTCGACTTAATTTACGACCTGGTTAAATCACCTCCTCTGAACCAGAAGTATGCTACAACTAAACAAGCAATACTGGAATGTGTCTCCAAGACAAGAAGAGAAAACATTCGACAGCTCGTCTATGAAGAATGCCTCGGCGACAGATCTCCGTCCCAGCTGTGGCGATGCCTTCGACTTCTCGTCGGTGAATGTGACATGCCAGACACCACGCTCACCGAGATTTGGATGGAAAAGCTGTCTCTGTCTGTCCAAACGGCCATCTCCACCTACGAAGATAGACCAAATAGCGAATGCTTGTGCGCCACCAACTGAGTTTACTCCGCTCTACTACGTGAACGCCATGCCCAGCATTTCTGGCAGCTATGCCAGTTTCCAACCACAACCAGGGTCCCAACTTGGACAACCCACTAAACCTAAGTCTCTCAAGCTCGCTGCACTTCACGTCCACACAACAACAGCACATCTGACTCCGAGGAAGTTTCTGGGCTGCCGCCGTCTGACCACTCGCAGGAGCAGACGTCCACCCGTAAATACTGTTTATTCCATGCAAAATTCAGGAAAAAGGCATGCAATTGTAAACCGCTGTGCTCCTACCCAAACTTCAACCCCAGGTAGGCAGCGGCGGCACCTCCTGCGACGTAAACAACAGGCGCTGTTCCACGCTCCATTCTGTGTCCAACACTAATGCTTCAAATGGACAAGTCTATGTCCATGACTTGAACTCTGGCACAAACTTTCTCATCGACACAGGCACAGATGTTTCCCTATTCCATCTTGTCTTGCTACTGAAAAGATCCGACTACACAAAACTGTCCTACGTGCTGTAAACTCATCTAGTTTGTCGTGCTTAGGTTCTTTTTCATATGCAGTGTCCCTCTCGCCTGAGTGCAACCTGAAGTGGTCCTTCCTGGTGGCTGACATCGACGATCCCATTTTGGGCATCGACTTTCTGTGACACCACAAACTGTGGCCTGACCTCGTCAAGAATACAGTGTTCTACCACCCTACGCAGGAACACATCCCGTGTGCT
Source organism: Schistocerca serialis cubense (assembly GCF_023864345.2). Lineage (NCBI taxonomy): Eukaryota > Metazoa > Arthropoda > Insecta > Orthoptera > Acrididae > Schistocerca > Schistocerca serialis. The sequence goes on from NC_064643.1 coordinate 484,247,743, forward strand.
TCGTCGAGTGTCAATAGTACTGCTAAACAGGTCCACCTGGCTAGGAAGTGTAATAACCCATCCTCTGAGCTCTTGTCATGGACAAATAAGTGGCTCACGGAGCGTGTCGAGTCTACACGCCTGCGCTTGGAACAATTTGAGTTACGCTGTCGCCTCAATGACTTAAGTAACGTGTTATCTTTGGCACGGCAGCGGCTTGCAGCAGATGACGCCTCGGCAACACACAAGGCTAGTCAGTGCCACTGCAGTGTTCTCGAGCCCGAGTGCATCTGCAACCGTGTGCCACCTAAACTGTACAGTGTCCGCACTCCCACCAGCTCTAACTGTGTTAATTCGAGCGCACATTCATCCCCCTCCTCGCTTGGGCAGCTAACTTCCCAGGCGCAGGTTAATGTTTTTGATTTACTGTCATCAGCTGTTCATTTGTGCCCGCTACAGCCAGCAAGCTCTACAGCGGTGCCTTCGGTTACTACTAAAAAGTGTACCAACCTTGTTTTGCGTAGCTCACTTGTTTGTCACTCCCAGCCACCCAACAGTTGGCACTTATGCAAACTTTCTCCATCTGTGCCACAGTCCAGTCTAGCGGCCGCTGCACACACTATACCACAGACAGTCACCTCGTGTAACATGTTGTGTGTTTCCGTGGTTACAGACGGCACCGCCCACAAAATTTGCATGCAAGACGGACCGCCTATCTCTTGCCGACCACGCCGTCTCAAGCCAGAACTCATGAAAGTGACTCGCGAACAAATAGACAATCTCTTAACAGCCAGCATCATTGAACCATCTGCCGCATGCTGGGCCTCGCCTATCCACTTTGTCACAGAAAGCGACGGCACCTGGCGTATGGTTGGCGACTATACTAAGTTGAACTCTTGTACTATCATAGACAAGTACCCAGTTCCTAACGTTTCGAATTTTAACCATGCTCTTGCAGGCACCAAATATTTTTTGGTAGTGGACTGTAGGAGGGCCTATCATCAAATTCTGATGGCACCAGAGAATATTGAAAAGACAGCTTTTACAACACCTTTCATTACTGGTTCATGCCCTTTGGCCTCCACAATGCTGCACAAACTTGGCAGAGATTCATAAACAAGGTGTTGTTTCATCTGGATTTTTGTTTCATTTACTTGGATGACATTCTTATTTTCAGTCCTACTTTGCAAAAGAACAAGAAACATTTGCAGATTGTTAAAGACACTCTTACCACTGCCGGTGTTGAACTGAATAATAAGAAGCTCCAGTGGCACCAGACTTTGGTATGATTCTTAGGCTACATCGTGTCAGCTAAGGAATTCACTCCTCCCGAGGATAAAATCAAACCTGTTTTGGATTTGCCATGCCCTCACTCGTTTAAGGAGCTGTGCAGGTTCATCAAAACAGTTAATTATTATAGGAAGCACTTGCCTGCCGCAGCTGAGGTTCAGGCTCCCCTAACAGATGCCCTTGATGGCAAAAATACGACCAGTATTTGCCCGGTCCCCTGGACCCCTGCCATGAAACAAGCTTTTGAAAAACTGCAGCTCCTACTAGCAAATGCAGTGTCTGTTGCCCACCAGCATCTGGATGCTAAATTTTTTATTACCACGGATGCCAGTGATACTGCAGTAGGTGCTGTCCTCAGCCAAACCGCCAGACATACTACCTCTCCTTTGCAGTTCTTTACTAAGAAGCTCAATGGCGCTCAAAAAAAGTACTCAGCCTTTGATAGGGAGCTCTTGGCTGTTTACAAGGCTGTGAAACACAACAGAGTTTGTAAGTGGTGCCTGCTAACGGAGAGGTATGCTGAGCTGGTGGGGTGGGGAAACCATAGCACGGTGAGGGCGGTGTGCTGCGAGTAGAGGGGTGAGTGTCAGATGGTGAGGTCTGAGTGGGCGTGGCAGGAACCTGCGGGCTACACCGGTTACAAGAGCAGTGTGGTGTGCTGTTGCACAAAGACAGAACCGTTATATTAGAGCCCTGGGAGCTGGGCCCTCTGCTATGGGAGCCGGGAGGCGGAAAACCCTGAAATGAGTGTGGGCTCATTGACGGGGCCAGTGTAGGCGTGAGTTTACTACTACATAGTTCAGAAAACAAGGCAGACTCAAATTGACAGCCTTGGTTGGTCATCAAGTAAACAGGGCAGCCAAAGCGTGAAATGGCAGCCAAAGCGTGAAATCCAAGTGTCTATGAAGGATCGTGCCACTGATTTGGATGTAATATTGGGTAGCGGGGCAGCTTCCACCCAACGAGGGGTTCTGTCTATAATAGATAGCATGTATCTGTAACCCTCGGAGGGGGTGAGGGGGGCCCACCAAGTCGATGTGAATGTGCTGGAAGCGACTGGGAGGAGCGGCGAAGCTGCATAATGGGGGCAACGTGTTCTGTGAAACTTTATTTTGTTGGCACAGAATGCAGGCACGGGCCCAGGCTTGGCAGTCGTGACGCATGTCGCACCAGACGAAGTGCTCTGAAATAAGTCTGGTAGAGATCCTCACACCTGATGAGCATGGTTGTTTTTGTTTTAACTTTTTAACTTGTACACAAACATATGTTTACATTTTTTATTTAGTCAACATTTTTGCGAACATGAAAAGACTTAGGCAATATTTCCACTTAATGCCATGAAATGCAGCTCTCTTTAAAGATGGATAAATTTACAAAATAATGCATATTAGGAAGAGAAGAAACAAGATAGCATTGAACAACAACATTAGTGGTAAACATCTTGAATATATATTTAAGGTTGATACTGAGAAGTGATATGAAATCAATAATTGGGATGACAAATGTGTAGATTTAGATGCAGGAAGGGTTCTCAGAAAGTGAAGTGCACCTGTAAACAAAATTGCATACAATGACAGTGCATACAATTCTAGAATATTCTTCCAGTGTTTAGTGTCCTTATCATGAAGACATGATAATAGACTTTGAACATATTCAGAGATACAGTGCTGGGACAATAACAGCATGATAAAGTCCATATGAAAGCGTATCAAACTGCTCAGTGACATTAAATTAATACCCTTTGGAAAAAGATGACATTGCTACAAAACCTGTTTTGTAAATTTATTGAACCTGTATTCAAAAAAGATTGTGCAACTATTATGCTGCCGTCATTGTATATCTCATATAGGAATCATGCAAGAGAGACTGTGATGTGCATAGAGGCATGTTCTTACCTCACTCAATAAGTGAATGTAATGGAACAGATAATCTATAATAGTGTACAAAGTAGTCTCTGCCAAGCACTATACAGTTACTTATGGAATATATATGCAGATGTATAACTTAAGTACAAACACCCTTAGGCTCTGAGGATGGACATTAGATTTAAATGCATATGAATTTTTCTCTTATGTTCCACATTCTTCAGGATATCCAAACTATGGGTCTATATAATGAACAGTGTATTTAATCTGATCTAATCCAAACAACTAGATTTGTCTGCAATATGAGTATGCATTTCTTATGATTTTCTCAGTTTTTCAAAATACTGAAGAAGAATTCAGCCTATTACAATATGGATTTCTAGAAAAGAACTATCACAATTCACATAATGTATGTGCTCATCATCAAGAAACAGCATAAACTGTTGCAGTAACCCGAATTTTTAGAGTGTATCTTGGTAAAATTCTTCTTTTGGAATGTCAAGTCAAGATGGCATCAAATTTACACTGATGGAACATATTATAATTGAATTAAACACCTTGAACTATATGAAGTGTGAAATCTGCTGTTAAAAATCTAGGAATGTAAAATTATATGGAGATCAGAGAATCAGATCAATTTTATTGCCAGTGCATTATTGTTTCTGGTTCCAACAACAAAATATATATTCTGATACAAAAGCGTAAGATCAGTACTTTGTGGGTGTTTTCTTGAATCATAAAGTGTGCTAGATGGCATACTGGACCATAAAAGCAAGGAGTATAATACTGGCTATATTTAATCCACATATTCCTAACAAAATGTACGCACAAAGTTCTCTGAGGTATGCCATCTTTATGTAGTGTTTTGAGCAAGTATTTTGACAGTTCAACTTTACATCATCACCACATGATCCTTGATTTATTGTAAGGTTAGGGATGCCGCTGCTCCCTTTAAATGCACTAATTACATCATCCTTTCACCTTTCTGTGACATATCACTGTATGCAATCCATTCACAAGTGCTTCTGGTTCATATAATCTGCTGAAAGTGACATCTGATCCACATATGGTAACCTCGTGTTCAGAGGGATAATCAGAAATAGGTTCCCTTGCTTCAGGATTCAATTGAGTACATCACCATTAGTTCACAGATTTTAGCCAGACATCCCAGATCTTACTGAAAGAAGGTTTTATGCTAATCTGATCTCAGTGGCCTCACTTATGACACTGTCACAGGACCTTGGCACTTGTCAAGGAATTCCGTTGGACCAAAGTCTATGGAGTGCATAAGAGTCCTGAAAATTGTTGAAAAACAGCTGATTTGCTTGGCTGCACCAAATGTTTGTGGAGTTCATTCTGCTGGCATCAGATCTTCCCTGTTCTAATAGTTTCATTATGTCATACATCAGCCAAACTGCATGTCTGATTCCAGGACAATATTGTGTACAAATGGCAGTGGTAAAATGTGAGAGTTTATAAAATATAATCAACATTTCTGCATTAAATTAGTTACACAGTTCCCTGACCTTGAGTATTATAAATGTAAAGCTGATGAAATAAGAAATATAGCTAAACAGTTTCTAAATTAATTCTTTCTTCAGTAAATAATAGCATTTACAATAGTAAATATCTTACCTTGCGAGGATCTTCTGTCATCCCTTTCACTGTTAAGTTTTGAAGTTCTTTTAAACGATACATTCTCTTTATTGCCAAATGTCGTTCCTCATCTAAACTCAGTTTCTTACTTGGATGCTGAAACACTGGATCCTCTTCAAACAATTTCCATATTTTCATCTGTTTTTCCAGAGAAACAAGTAATACATGACAGTATGCAGAAGTTTACTTTGTCTTAATGTATAGATTTGTAGATATTTAAGTTTTTATTTGACAGACGTAACATTTAGAAATTCATGACTACTGCATTATTCATTATATTCAGGAAGATGGAGGATCAAATTCAAATTCACCCATCCAGAATTAGATTTTCCATCAGTTCCCTAAATAGTTTATGTTAAATGTAGGAAATAGTCCATTAAAAAGAATATGGTTGAATCATCCGACAATCTAGCCTTGTTCTCCATCTCTAATGACACAGATGGGATGCTAAACCCTAACCTTTCTTCTTTTCCTTCATTAGTGCCTCACTGTTTACCTTAGTGCAACAAATTGCTCACATCAAAGTGGTGCTCAGTGAAACAAAAGAAATATTATATACATGTGGTGTCTGTTCTTTAGAACATATCCAAAAGGAAAGACAATACATGTTGTATATTGAGGTGAGGATGGCCAGTGATTTCTTCGGTGCTGATGCACACTAGGTGCGAATTCTTACAGACAGGAGTCAGCAAAATGCCACGAGTGATTAGGATAATGGATAAGGGGCACTACATTTGTAATGTGTGGCTAAGCTGAGAATGTGTGTCTGGCAGGAGGTGTGCTAGGGTAGTCCGTGAATTTGCAATGACCTTTGTATCCGGATGGTGCTGTGGTCAGCACACCTGCCTAGTAAGCAGAAGATCTGGGTTTGATTCCTGATATGGCACAAATTTTCAACTTTCCCCATTGATTTAAAGCAATGTCCACTCACTGTCAATGTCCGTAATTCCTTTTTGTCTTAAAAGAAAGACTGTCTTCAGTTCCACACAGAAGCACAAATGTTGTGAGCTGTCCCTAGAAGCCTTTACATTGCTAATAAACTATGAAGTAAGAGTATATTGGACAGACTTATTGTTTCTCCATTTGACTCTTCATGCCATCACATCTGCACATATAATGGCATATCTACAACTACAATGCATCAAATAACATTTGATGAAAAACAAATAGTTAACAATTTGCTAGTAACAAATTAATGCGAGTGTAATCAAAAATGATAAATACTTATTTAGCAACCTAATTAGCAAAAGTGGTATTTCAGGTCACAAATATTACCTTGTATTTCAACATTTCAGGATCTTCTAAGAGTAGCTTCAGAGATTTCCAGTCAAAAGAAGATTTTCTACGATATTTGTCAAGAGGGCTGGGCAGGAAATCAGGCAACAATTCTGATCCCATTCTTTCTTAGAGTAAATTCTGCAAAATGCAAATCAAAAGGTTATTTAAAAATAGTCATATCCAACTTATCTCAAATAGGGTACTAGGTCCGGATACTCCAAAATCTGCACACAAATTGAACAATAACTGTACCAACAAATGACAGGAGTACAGTTATCATGAGACTGGGGTTGCTGTTGTAGACCTTGGATTCATCAGTTTTGTAACTTAAAGATTATTTTTCATTCTATTTATTAACTCATCTACCTGTCACCTGTTACTCTCTCCCTCCTCCTCCCACACCCCACCCCCTCACACCTCTCTCTCTTTCTCAGACATCCTCTCAAAGCACATTCCTTCAAGCTATGTGAACTGGTGCACCATCACAGACTGCTTTCTTTGTAGGCTCCACAATGATATACTTCCATGGGAAAGATCACAATATGATACCTACAGATTTTTTTAACATAAAAATGGAAACCACATGGTTTGTAATGAGGACATAGTACGTTTTAATTATCCTGTAGGCAGAATTTTCCTTTTAGGTTATTTTAAAGTCTGGATTTGCTATCTATTAGGCCGTTCACACATGCAGCGACTGAAAACCAATGCAACGGGTTGGAGATATCTGGTTGCAAACTGGCTTACAATGCAGCTCTGCACACGGCGCAACTCTGAGATGAGAAACTACAGTTGCCATTTGAGAGTGTGGAGAAGAAAGAGTATTGTTTGTTGTACCTGAGCATCTTTTGATTACACAGGATATGTTGAGTACAAATTCGAGCACAGAAGAAGATGTGGTCCTCCATTATTATTACTTACAAATGAAAAAAAGAAGGAAATTCTGCATTCCTCCATATGTACACAGAAGCATAAACTGCAGGCTGTTTGTAGCAGCAAAGGAGCTGCAACAAATAGATTCAAAATTCACTGCTTTTTATAGAATGAGTAAACATTGCTACAGTGATCTGCTACAACCGATTTCCCCCACCACAACATAGTGAAATATGAAAATGAGGGAATGTGTCAGTGCAGAAGAACAGATATTAATCACTTTGAGGTAGGAGAGTGTTGATTTATTTTATACACAAATAATTTCACCAAAAGTACATACTGATTACTGTGTTTTCTAAGGAGCTTTCTTAACTTTCCAGCTGCATTGTCAGAACCTTCCGTTGATTGTCGACCAACTGTTGGACGAACTACCTTGCAAAACTCACTGGTGGCACTATTGTCTTGGTTACAGTCCTCTGTATCTTCACCTGATTCAATGGTGACATTGCTTGATTGGGATCCCAATTACTACATAACAGCTATTGAGACAACCAGTGGTGGAGTAGGCTCCTGGTTAATGATTTCATCAATTAGCTGTAATACTCTACACTTGAATATTTTTATCTGTTGCCCATTCATTTCATCCATCTCAGACAACAAGCTAAGAAGAAACAGTTTCCTAACCTCTATCCTCTGGTTGTGGGGCTTAGACTGCTGTGAGTCAGTTTTGCCCTTCTTGGCTTTAATAAACTTGTGGCATCTCTGGTGCAGAGTTTGACTCTGATCTGTTTGAACTGCTTTGTTCTATGTCTCTCAGTGTGCCACTTGTGTACTGCCATGTTTTGCTCTTCTTGCTTCATATCTAATAAATGCATTTACGATATTTAAAGTGTGTTATTACTGATCAGCATTACGTGATAACAACAGTGGTGGCCCCGACATCATCGTTGCATGATCGCGAGTTATTTTGTGCTTCTCTTCATCATTAACGGACTTTGTGTGCCAGCCCACACTGTCTTCAGAACAATGGGTCTACCAGTGTTTTTCAGCACTAGAGCCATGCATCCTATTACCTGAGCTTGTGAACATGAGTGGTGAAGTGTATCTAATGCGCTTTTGGTTAAAAGTGAACAATTATCTATGCCCGGCCATTCTGGTGGCCACTTAACCTTAACCAGCCCCACATGGCCACCATGAAGTGCGACAGCTCAACAACAGCCACAACATGGACAGTGCATCCCACCTAATGACATTGTGGCCGATCACCCAGTTATGGATGTTGTGGTTTACCTCTAAGCTAGCAGTCTCCTTTGGTTTGGTTTGATGTGCCGACAAAGCTCCAGAACTGTGATTCAAACATTCCTACGCACACAGTTGCACATTCTTATGTGCCTAGTGTTGCAGCACCCCACCCTCCCCCCACATGCCGTCTTTGTGACACTGGTCGCTTTGACTGCGCCAGTTTCTGTGACCATCGCACCATGGTTACACCATGACCACCTTCCAGCCTCTTTTGTAATGGTGCCAGCTATTCCGCCCATGCCGGTTACCAGGTCAGCCCCTCTAAAGCTGAAATGAGACCGCCTTGTGCCTGCTGTTGCAACGGAACTGGCCCTTTCACCCATGCCATGTTCATCATCAGGCCTGGAATTGGGACACACCGTGCCGACTTTTGCAACCATGCACTCCATACTGTGTGCTACATGTGCCCCCCCCCCCCCCCCCCTCCTATGCAGACTTCAGGCGATGTACTGTCCACTACTACTGCACTCCCAGCATCGGGGGCTTCCTGCTCTGCTCGCACAGATCTTTGTCTGCCGGTGTTGCATCAACATGTGACACCTAGCAGGTTACTTAAGCTGCCTGCTTTGAAGGAAGATAACCCAAAGCCTTGGTTCATGTTAGTGGATCACCTACTGAATATCCAAGGTATTTTGGACGATGATGCACGTTTTGTCTGCCTGGTGAGTCATCTCCACGATCATCCGGACCTCATCAGCAATATGCTTCTCTCACCGCCTGCCTCGCACAAGTATTCAATGGCAAAAGTACTACTTATCGAGCACTTTTCTCACCCCCGGTGGACGCTATCCACCACATTATTCATGACGAACACCTCAATGACCGCACACCTTCGCAGCACTGGTGGGACCTCTGTGCATTAATTGATGATCAAGCGTTACCTGACACTGTGCTTTGGACACTGTGGATGGTCAAACTATCTTTGGATCTACACCTCCACCTGCTGTCCCATGTCACCTGCTCACCTGAGGTTCGCTTACAAATGGCTGATCAAGCTTATGCTATCATTCATCACCGACACCGCCTGTCATGGACGACTCCTCTATCACCGTCAGTTGGCATGCCTGCATCTTCGGTTCCGCACGCTGCCAGCAGAAGCCAATGTGCTTGCCTCAACACCTCAGATGACAATCAGGAGCTGGCACCTTGCGGACTACAGGAGGTATAGCCTGTGGCCTCTCTACAGCAGCTGACCTCACCCGAGCAGCAGCCCGAGCAGCTCCCAGCTCCAACGCAGCCAGCTGCGGCCCCCTACCTCTCCACATAGCCTATCCTCCCAACCTATCCACTGGGCTGGTACCATGCTACTTATGGGGATGCCACATGCAACTGTTGCACGCCTTGCACCTACCTACCCAAACGATTCTGGCGGGCACATTTAGGCGCCATGTCCCGCCACGTTCCTTCACGGTGCCTACTATCTGATGCCATACGACTCGCTTCAGTGGTGCGACACCTCTACACCAATGACTTGTCATCGGACACTCGCTTTCTCGTCGACACTGGTGCCGACATCAGTGTTATCCCGGCCAAGCTCGCAGGCAACATATTTTCATCTGCTAACCTCTCAGTGATTTGTAATCATTCTCCTATTGCGATCCTTGACTCCATTATGATGTCGCTTTGCCTATTGCCGTCCACAGCTTCTGTTGGACTTTCCATGTTGCTGACATGGACGAACCTGTGATTGGGTTGGACTTTCTACACCATTATGAACTTTCACCAGACCTGCAGGCCGCTGCACTTCACCGCATGTCTGGTTCTACTGCTCCGTGCTCAAACGAGTTCAGCACAACTTTGCTCTCTGCCTCCTTGGCTATGCTTTCCACATGTGCATCTCTGCTCGAGCACATTACTACAAGGCTCTCTGATTTGTTGGACGTGCGTACAAGAATAGAGGACCTCGCACCCAGAATGATGAGTTACACAACTGCATTGCCTCTGCTTACGCCGAATTGTCACACGCACGGTGTACGATATGTCACCTATCTGCAGAACCACAACGAGACGACCAAGCACATGCCCCTACTGTGGCTTCTCACCAATCTGCTCCTGTGTCGTGCATTCCTCCACCTGCTGTCGTTTTCTGACTACCGCACAGAAATATACAAGACACAACTCCATGCTCCGCTCCTGAGATGCAGCAAGGTAGGAGTAGGCAAAATGCAACAGGGAATAACAATATTAATGTGCTAATAGTAAACTGCAGGAGCGTCTATAGAAAGGTCCCAGAACTGCTCTCATTAATAAATGGTCACAACGCCCATATAGTACTAGGGACGGAAAGTTGACTGAAACCAGACGTAAACAGTAATGAAATCCTAAACTCAGATTGGAATGTATACCGCAGAGACAGGCTGGACAGTGGAGGGGGAGGCGTGTTTATAGTGATAAGAAGTGCAATAGTATCGAAGGAAATTGACGGAGATCCGAAATGTGAAATAATCTGGGTGAAGGTCACGGTTAAAGCAGGCTCAGACATGGTAATTGGATGTCTCTATAGGCCCCCTGGCTCAGCAGCTGTCGTGGCTGAGCACCTGAAGGATAATTTGGAAAATATTTCGAGTAGATATCCCCACCATGTTATAGTTCTGGGTGGAGATTTTAATTTGCTGGATATAGACTGAGATACTCAAACGTTCATAACGGGTGGCAGGGACAAAGAATCCAGTGAAATTTTTTTAAGTGTTCTACCTGAAAACTACCTTGAGTAATTAAACAGAGAACCGACTCGTGGCGATAACATATTAGACCTTCTGGTGACAAACAGACCTGAACTATTTGAAACAGTTAACGCAGAACAGGGAATCAGTGATCATAAAGCGGTTACTGCATCAATGATTTCAGCCGTAAATAGAAATATTAAAAAAAGGTAGGAAGATTTTTCTGTTTAGCAAAAGTGAGAAAAAGCAGATTACAGAGTACCTGACGGCTCAACACGAAAGTTTTGTCTCAAGTACAGATACTGTTGAGGATCAGTGGACAAAGTTCAAAACTATCGTACAATATGTGTTAGATGAGTATGTGCCAAGCAAGATTGTAAAAGATGGAAAAGAGCCACCGTGGTACAACAACTGAGCTAGAAAACTGCTGCAGAAGCAAAGGGAACTTCACAGCAAACATAAACTTAGCCAAAGCCTTGCAGACAAACAAAAATTACGCAAAGCGAAATGTAGTGTGAGGAGGGCTATGCGAGAAGCGTTCAATGAATTCGAAAGTAAAGTTCTATGTACTGACTTGGCAGAAAATCCTAAGAAATTTTGGTCTTACGTCAAAGTGGTAGGTGGATCAAAACAAAATGTCCAGACACTCTGTGACCAAAATGGTACTGAAACAGAGGATGCCAGACTAAAGGCCAAAATACTAAATGTCTTTTTCCAAAGCTGTTTCACAGAGGAAGACTGCACTGTAGTTCCTTCTCTAGGTTGTCGCACAGATGACAAAATAGTAGATATCGAAATAGACGACAGAGGGATAGAGAAACAATTAAAATCGCTCAAAAGAGGAAAGGCTGCTGGACCTGATGGGATACCAGTTCGATTTTACACAGAGTACGCTAAAGAACTTGCCCCCCTTCTTGCAGCGGTGCACCGTAGGTCTCTAGAAGAGCGTAGTGTTCCAAAGGATTGGAAAAGTGCACAGGTCATCCCCGTTTTCAAGAAGGGATGTCGAACAGATGTGCAGAACTATAGACCTATATCTCTAACGTCGGTCAGTTGAAGAATTTTGGAACACATATTATGTTCGAGTATAATGACTTTTCTGGAGACTAGCAATCTACTCTGTAGGAATCAGCATGTGTTTCGAAAAAGACGGTCGTGTGAAACCCAGCTCGTGCTATTCGTCCACGAGACCCAGAGGGCCATAGACACGGGTTCACGGGTAGATGCCGTGTTTCTTGACTTTCGCAAGGTGTTTGATACAGTTCCCCACAGTCATTTAATGAACAAAGTAAGAGCATATGGACTATCAGACCAATTGTGTGATTGAATTGAAGAGTTCCTAGATAACAGAACGCAGCATGTCATTCTCAATGGAGAGAAGTCTTCTGAAGTAAGAGTGATTTCAGATGTGCCGCAGGGGAGTGTCATAGGACTGTTGCTATTCACAATATACATAAATGACCTTGTGGATGACATCGGAAGTTCACTGAGGCTTTTTGCAGATGATGCTGTGGTATATCAAGAGGTTGTAACAATGGAAAATTGTACTGAAATGCAGGAGGATCTGCAGTGAATTGACGCATGGTGCAGGGAATGGCAATTGAATCTCAATGTAGACAAGTGTAATGTGCTGCGAATACATAGAAAGATAGATCACTTATCATTTAGCTACAAAATAGCAGGTCAGCAACTGGAAGCAGTTAATTCCATAAATTATCTGGGAGTACGCATTAGGAGTGATTTAAAATGGAATGATCATATAAAGTTGATCGTCGTTAAAGCAGATGCCAGACTGAGATTCATTGGAAGAATCCTAAGGAAATGCAATCCGAAAACAAAGGAAGTAGGTTACAGTACGCTTGTTCGCCCACTGCTTGAATACTGCTCAGCAGTGTGGGATCCATACCAGATAGGGTTGATAGAAGAGATAGAGAAGATCCAACGGAGAGCAGCGCGCTTCGTTACAAGATCATTTAGTAATCGCGAAAGTGTTACGGAGATGATAGATAAACTCCAGTGGAAGACTCTGCAGGAGAGACGCTTGAATACTGCTCAGCTGTGTGGGATCCATACCAGATAGGGTTGATAGAAGAGATAGAGAAGATCCAACGGAGAGCTGCGCGCTTCGTTACAAGATCATTTAGTAATCGCGAAAGTGTTACGGAGATGATAGATAAAGTCCAGTAAAAGACTCTGCAGGAGAGACGCTCAGTAGCTCGGTACGGTCTTTTGTTAAAGTTTCGAGAACATACCTTCACCGAGGAGTCAAGCAGTATATTGCTCCCTCCTACGTATATCTCACGAAGAGACCATGAAGATAAAATCAGAGAGATGAGAGCCCACACAGAAGCATACTGACAATCCTTTTTTCCACGAACAATACGAGACTGGAATAGAAGGGAGAACCAATAGAGGTACTCAGGGTCCCTCCGCCACACACCGTTGGGTGGCTTGCGGAGTATGGATGTAGATGTAGATGTACCGCATCTTCCATCGCCGACTTCAGCCGATGCACCGCCTATGCCACCCCGGTTCAACAAGGTCAGTGAAACGGCGTTGCCTGCGGACCTCTTCCTGACCCATCTTGCCAACCTCCCTTCACGAGTATCAGGCATCAGTAACGGCACTTATCACAGGATTTGCACCACCTGTATGTTACAAGGCCAGATGCTTTAATGCTTCCAAACTTATGCGTGCCAAGGAAATCGTTCAGGATCTGTTGGCTTCGGGTGTGCTCCACCCCTCCGATAGCAGCTGGTCTTCACCTGTTCACCTTGTTCCTAAAAAGGACGGCACCTTACGCATGTATGGGGACTACAGGTCCTTAATGGTTACACCATTATCGATAACTACCCCATTCCTCATATCCAGAATTTCACACAATTATTACATGGTTCTAAGTTTTTCTCTGTTTTAGATTGTTCCAAGGCATACCATCAAATCCCTATGCATCCTCTGGACATTCCGAACATGGCCATCATCACACCCTTCAGCCTAGTTGAATACTTTTACATGCCTTATGGATTGAAAAATGCTGTGCAGATATGGCAGCAGTTCATTGATTCCATTTTGCTACCTCTGCCATTTGCCTACACTTACCTAGATGATATACTGATCTTTTCCTCCTCTGCTGAGGAACATCAAGTTCACCTTGGTGCAGTCCATTCGGCCCTTGCTATCAATGGCGTGGTGATCAACCATGATAAATCTCAACTCTGTTCCACATCCATTATGTTCTTAGGCCATACTATCTCTGCTGATGGCCTCTGACCGACGAGTTCTCGTGTTGAAACCATACTTGTTCTCCCTGTTCTTGAAGATTATGCTCAGCTCTGTCGTTTTATGGATGTAGCAAACTTTTACCGCCGACATATTCTGCAGGCTGCTTCCATCCAATTGGTCCTCACGAACGCCCTCTTTGGCAATAACACCACCGGGAAACGGAAGTTGGACTTGACCATATCCATGTTTGACGCATGTGAAAGCCTTAAAAATATCCTCACCAAAGTGATTACAATCGCCCACCCTGTCCCTGAGGCCCGTGTTACGATCCCGACTGATGCCAGTGACTCAGCTGTGGGCACTGTTTTACAACAGCACACTGCTGATTCAACCCAACTGCTCCACTTATTTTCCTAGAAACTGAATAAAAGCCAGTGTAAGTGGTCGGATTTCAATCACGAGCTTCTCACTGTGTACAGGGCGATTAAACACTTCAGTAGTGATCTCGAAGGGCGACCTTTCGTGATCTATTCAGATCACAAGCCTCTCGTGGACGCTATTCATAACCCAGCTAAGGACCTTCCGCCGAGTCGTTTCCACCATATGGACTACATCTGTCAGCACTCTTCTGACACATGCTATATCCGTGGCACAGAGAATGTTGTGGCAGACTGCCTATCCCGCATCTACGTGCTAAGTGGTTGAACTTGGAATAGCTCGCCCAACTTCAGGCTGAAGACAACAATATACAGCAATTAATTTCAGACAGCAAGTCATCGCTCTCTGTCCAACCCCACATCCTACATGGGTTGACAACCCCAGTTCTTTGCGACATCTCTACAGGCACTCCCCGCCCCATGTTCCCTACTGCTCTTCATCATGGGGTCTTTACTGCTTTGGATGGCTTGGCCTACCTGGGAATGCGAGCCACGAGGCTGGTTACTGAGTGCTTCGTATGGCCCGGCATGAAGCACGACTGCCGAACTTGGACCCACATGTGTGTACATTGCCAGCATAGTAAGGTCAGAAGACTCGCTCCATGAGGCAAGTTTGATGTTCCAAGTGGACACCTTCGGCACGTCCACATTGACATTGTTGGTCCTCCCCCCCTTCTTACCAACTGTCGATCATGTGAACCACTGGGTCGAGCCATTCCCTCTTGTCGACATCACGGCCGAGATTATTGCTCATTCTTTCATATCCACATGGTTCACACGATTCAGTTGTCCCCTTTCTCTCGCAACTGGCCAGGGACGACAGTTCCTCTTTGCACGACTGTGCGAACGCTGCAGTGTTGCTAAATTTCACACCACGGCCTACCACCCACAGGTGAAAGGCCCGGTCAAATGGTGGCACCGCACCCCCAAGGCCGTGCTTATGTGCCATGGCGGCTTATGGTCTGAGGCCCTCCATTGGGTCCTGCTGGGCATCCGCTCAGCACATAAAGAAGACTTGAATGTATCACTTACTGAGATTCTATATGGCGAGCGCCTCCTCCTTCCAGTAGAGTTTGTGGAGGACTCACCATCGGCCGATACTATGGATCTTCTGGCTCTGGTTGAACGGGTTTGTGTGGACATCGCGCACCTCCACCCCCCCATTCCCCCTGCCACGCCCTCATTCCACCCCACCTGTGTTCGTCCACAAGGACCTTGCATTTTGTGAATTTGCAATGCTGTGCTATGAGTCCATGCGAGCAGCCTTGCAACCACCTTATGTGGGCCTTCACCAAGTGTTACGTCGAACTGTGAACACGTTCATAATTCATCTACATGGACAACCTCAGACTATGTCTGTTAATCGCCTGAAACTGGTGTGGTCACTCTCTGACTCATCTTCCAACACTTCCAATCTGCCCTCCGTCAATGCCGCTTGGCCTCCCAATGCCAACTGACCTTTCATCGACGCCTTTCCACCTACGAAGCAGTTGATGACAGTGGACTATTTCTGGCATGCTTACTTCTTGCACTGTCCCCCATCTACAACCGCCACGCTTGCATTATGACTATGATTTCGAGTGATGATGCTTCCCTCTGCCGTGCTCCGCACTATGGGGGGAAGGAGGGGATAGCTGGGTTCTGTGGCGTCTCTGGTGCAGAGTGCCCTATCTTTGACTCTGATCTCTTTGAATTGCTTTGTTCTGTGTCTCTCTTGGCGTGCAACTTGTGTACTGTCATGTTTTTTCTTCTTGTTTTGTGTCTAGTAAATGCATTTACTATATTTAAAGTGTGTTATTACCTATTAGCGTTACGAGATAACCACAAACTCAATGAAACAGTTGTCAATTTCATCAGCTTTAGAGCGTTGTTTTATAGGGTTTTGCTTGTGCACTAGAATCGGATGCCACATGGGAATTTCTGTCAGTTTGACAAACTTGAGACTGTTCATGTTGGCTGTCTTCATTCAGCTCATTAGTCACAGTCTTTTGTAAGGGTGGTAAAGGTGTTTCTGGCGGTGTTGGTGTTGACGAGGATGATGATGGTGAACATGGGAGATGCTGAAAAGCGATTTCGTCACTGTTTACAACATAAATTACATTTTATTCGACATGAGGGATATCTGGTAAATTTCCAGTGGCAGCAGAGGTTAAGGATTTCACGAACGTTATTGCAAACTTCATTGCTTGCATCAAATAATAAGGCTTGACATTGTCCTACAGACACTTGGAGGAGGTTTGAGATTCTGAACAAAGACCGTTCGTAAATTCCTCCATTTCTCTTGGCATTCAGACACTGAAACAAAAAGAAGGCCTATCTTCTAAGTGCCAAATAGGTAATAAAATGTAGGGAATTGCGAAATAAATTAATAAACTAAACTTATACATAGTTTTTCATTTACAAGTACTTGGCTACTGGCTCCACATTTGTATCACTTTCATTGTACTTTGCACAAGGAGAGGCCACCTTTGGATGCGTAGCAGCAGAGACCACAAAAATATTTTCGGATGCTCTCAAAGAAATGTATACACCAGTTCTAAAAAGAGAGGACTGGAAGAAGACAGCCAAATGTTTTTGTAATTTATGGAATATTCCGAACTGTATTGGAGCACTGGATGGCAAGCATATCACAATAGAAAAAAATGGCAAACAGTGGTTCTATTTTTATTTTTTTATTTGGTATGCTTATTCCATGGATCCGTACATGCGAGTATTTCGCCTGGATGTGGAACGTGTCAATACAATTGTACAAATATAATTAATGCTACAGAATAGTAATATAATACAATGATACAGATATTAATAATCATCACTTTTTCTCATTTACAAGCTGTCATTTGACTAGTATAGCAATTCACACTATAACTATAACATTAACACTATAACATTAACATAATATTGTATCATCCATCTAATAACTAAGAGACTAAATACATCTGTTATTAATGGAGTGCATTACTTCTGGGAAAGAATTCATCTAAGGAGTACAGTAGATGGTCAAGCAGGTATTTTTTAATGTACCTTTGAACAGCATTTCATTTTATCTTGTACATTTAATATAATTAGGCAGTGCATTAAAAGTGTTTATAGCAGCATACTATACTCCCTTCTGTACAAATGATAAAGTTTTTAGTTCAACATCTAGATCATCTTTACCTCTAGTATTGTAGTTATGGTATTAACAATTTTTTTCATACTGAGCATAGTCTTTATTAACTACATTCATCAGAGAGTGTATGTACTGACATGTTGTGGTCAGAATACCTACTAACTGTGTGAAAAGTTTTCAACATGAGGTTCGTGGAGGAACCCCATACATGATTCTGACTGCTCTCTTCTGAGCAATTAAGATTTTTTTGAGGCCAGAGGCCAGAATATTATTCCGTAACTCATTAATGAGTAAAAGTACCCAAAGTAAGCTGATTTTAAAATGTTAATGTCCCCAAAACGAGTAATAATTCTTAGAGCAAAAGTTGCTGATGAAAGCCTTTTCAGAGTAAGGGACACATGCTGTTCCCAGTTGAGCCTACTGTCAATGTGAACCCCCAGGAATTTAGTGGAGTGCATCTGTTCTAGTTCCTGGTTGTCATGAGCAATTACTATATTTTCTAGAGTTTTATTTTTTGTGTGGAACTGTATAATATTAGTTTTTTTAAATACTAGCTGAAAGAGAATTAATTGAAAACATCATTAACATCAGTCTCCACATCAGCAGTAGACTTACCATCTACTATAATGCTTGTATCATCAGCAAACATTGTGAATTCACAATTTTTACAAATGGACAGGGGTAAATCATTAACATATATTTAAAACAGCAAGGGTCCAAGGACAGATCCCTGGGGAACTCCATGCTGAATTTTGCCCCATTCAGAATCCACTAGATTAGAAGATCCTTTGTTGCAGCCGTTTAGAACCACCTTTTGTTTCCTGTCTTCAAGATATGATTTTAGCCAATTACCTATAGGCCCTTTGATTCCGTAATGATAGGCCTTCTCCAAGAGTATTTTGTGGTTTACACAATTAAAGACCTTGGAATATCACAGAAGACACCAACTGGTGACTTCTTACTATTAATAGGATCCAAGACATCATTTGTGAGTGAATATATGGCACCCTCTGTGGAAACCCCTTTTTGAAAACCAAACTGTCTGTGGTTAATAATATTAAGTTTATCAAGATGTGCCACAATCCTGTTATACACTGCTTTTTCAAGAACCTTTGAAAATGTTGCTAAGAGAGAGACAGGACGATAATTTTTGACATCTGTAGCATCGCCAAACTTGAAAAGAGGTCTCACAATGGCATATTTCATTCTCTGGAACAACTCTCTCATAAAGGGAAGTGTTACAAATGTGAGCAAGTACTACACTTACATCATTACTGCAGGCTTTCAGCAGTTTACTAGAGATGTTATCTATACCTGAAGATCCTTTACTTTTCAATGAGTGAATTATTTTTTTATTTCATTAACAGTTATGGGTGTTACATTTATCTCATTAAAACATTGTGGGAGGTTAAGTTTAACTGCAGCTTCCCTTGTTAAATGTGTCTGCTATCCGCTTACTACCAGTTATTTCCAAATAGTTAATTTTTAGGACAGCAGTTTTTTCATTGTCAGTTGGTGCAGTACCTGTTTCCCTCTTTATTACATTCCAAATCGTTCTGATTTTATTATTTGAACAAATAATTTCAGATTGTATGCACATACGTTTAGATTTTTTAATGACTTTGGTTAAAATTTCACAGTATGTCCTATAATAGTTCATCTGGAGGGGATTATTGGATTGTCTGGATATTATATACAGTTCTCTTTTTCTCTGGCATGATATTTTTATGCCCTTGGTGAGCCATAGTATTTTGCTTGATTGCCTGTTCGGTAGTCCGCAGACCTTTTTGGGAAAGACACTTTCAAATATACTTGATAATTCATAAGTAAATAAATTTACTTCTATTACAAATCATACCACTCTGTTGCGCTAATGGCCTGCGACGATGTTGATGGATTATTTACTTTAATAGAGACGGGATTATGCTGGACGAAACAGTGACGGAGGAATATTTCGCGCATCAGCAATGGAACACTAACACGTCATGCAGGTCTTGATATTCCATCCGCATCAAGATCAATGTACGATGAGAATGATAACCCATTTCCCTATTATTTTGTAGCAGATGAACCGTTCCCCTTATCGTGCTACTTAATAAGACCATTCTCTAAAAAGTGTCTCGATAATGTGAAAAGAAATTCCAACTGCCGCTTAAGCATGTGCATTTGGAACGGCTTCAGAAAAGTTTCAAGTTCTAAATGGTCCAATACGTTGCGAGAATCCTGACACGGTGAATAATGTTATTAACGCCGTTTGTGTTCTCCACAAGTACGTACGCAAACGTGAAGGTATAGAATTTGCATCAACACACTTCCAAGAAAATCGTGAACCCGCTAATGATGCTGCAATATTTCAAGCAAATCATAACGTTTCATTTTGTGCTAATTCATCAGCAGTTGCATTAACATATTATTAGCAAATTACTTTTTAAACCCACGTGCCTCTCTTCTGTGGCAAAAGAACTACTGTACTTGAATATTCATTTCATGTTAACTGTAGGCCTAGTTAAATTCTGTGAATGAATAAAACGTGTTGCCGATTACTTTTATTTTGAAAACCTGGGCGTGATTACATTTATATTCACGGAAACGTGGTTTATGCTGTTTAAATCTTTTATATTTGAAAGCCACTGTAATTAACACACATCGTAGATTTAAGACGTCTCTTCCATTTCCCGCCGTTTCCAGGTTTGTTTGCGCACAACAATCTAATTTTACAGAATGGCATTGTCACACAACGAATACTCCAGGTTTTGTACATTTTGTACATTTGTTCCCACTGATTTACTGGTATTTTTTTTTTTAAACAATAGATACACGGTACATTACATACCTTTCATATGAACTCCTTTTCCGGCTTCACACTTTGTCTGTCAAATCTCTCCTCCTGTAGTAGACTGGAAGCTTGTAAACATATAAAATGGAATGTTTTACTGCTTTCCACACAAACGTAATGTTCAAAACTTGCTCTTTCATTTTTAAAATCACGTAAAACAAAGCTGATGTCGAGAACACGACGCAAATCGGGTCGACTACAACGCGGGCGCTGAGTCGCAAGCAACTGTTTGCTAATGCGTCGCGAGCGGTGTACGGGTCTGCGGAGGAGGAAAAAAAAATTAATATTCCGTACTGTAATACACAATCCGTGTAAGAACTTTTGTTTCTGAAAGTGCTTTATTAGTTTCTCAATTTCAAACGAGGAGGCATATGAGAGTACATGATCATCAAGTTTATGGAAGCTGGTTTCCCAACATGTGACCTTGATTTTTTTTTCTAAGCTACATGACCCTGTTGTCTCTGCTACTAAGAGATGATCATTACGAAATATCTTTTTATTTAAATTAATAAAGGAGTTAACTGGCTCTGTGAACTCTTGTGCTGTCTCTTGTTGTACTATAGTTTGCATGAAGATTTAATTCTTTTTCTTGGATATTAGCTTCACATATCATGTTGCTTACTACTAGACTTTTTTTAATAACATTTCTTAATAAGTGTGAGTAACTGGAATAATATTCAAGTGAAGTGGGATCTTTACCTTTCTTCTTAACATCCAAATTTCATAACTATCTATGGAATATGATCTGAGAGTTCATTAACCACTGAATACTCCTTTATTTTCTTGATTATAGGATCATACAACAGATCAGCTGGGGTTTTTTGATCTTGCTCCACATGTGTTCGAAAGCTAGTTCCCAAAATCAAACTGTAAGAGTTAAATGGTATTTCTTGGTAACATTTCCTCTCAGGGTCCTTTTAAAAATGTAGACTGAACCCACTGCACATCATTAATAACTGCTTTTCATCTGACAGAAAAGGAAATAAGGAATCAAGATATGTAATAAAGAATTGAAAGTTTGCAATGGATATCTGCACACAGTTTCTGTTTTAAATGATTTTCTTATCATCAGCTGAGAAGCACACACTTGTACGTCCTTTTTTTTTTTTTTTTTTTGTCATCAGTCTACTGACTGGTTTGATGCGGCCCGCCACAAATTCCTTTCCTGTGCTAACCTCTTCATCTCAGAGTAGCACTTGCAACCTACGTCCTCAATTATTTGCTTGACGTATTCCAATCTCTGTCTTCCTCTACAGTTTTTGCCCTCTACAGCTCCCTCTAGTACCATGGAAGTCATTCCCTCATGTCTTAGCAGATGTCCTATCATCCTGTCCCTTCTCCTTATCAGTGTTTTCCACATATTCCTTTCCTCTCCGATTCTGCGTGGAACCTCCCCATACCTTACCTTATCAGTCCTAACCTACACAAAATTGAGGATACTTATAGTTTTTCTTAACATAGAGTATGTACAACCACAACAGAGGGCTATCTGTGGAGAGGTTGAACAAGCGAGTGAACCTGAAGAATGGCAGCAGCCTTTTATTGACTTATCTGACTTTGTAATGTTTAGCCTTCATAGCATTGCTATCAGGTACTATGAACAGCAGAAAGCAAGCAGAAGCTACAACCATTATTTTCACAAGAACATGCAGCTATAGTGAGTGGCTTAATAGTGAGGTGATGAGGGCACCTCTTTGGTTATAACATTTTGGAGATAAAGCAGTTTCCAATTCGAACTCTGAAAGGGGACTATTCAGGAGGATGTCATCAGGAAAAACAGAACTTGTGTTTTACAGGTCGGAGCATGGATTACTAGATAGGCAGGTTAGAGAAATTAGAAAGGAAAATGCACACATTGAAGTTGGATATAGAAGGAATTAGTGAAGTAAGGTGGCTAGGACTTCTGGTCAGATAAGTACAGGGTTATAAATACAAAATCAAACATGGACATTCTAGGAGTAAATCTAATGATGAACAAGAAAACAGTAATGCAGGTAAGCTACTACAAACGACATAATCAACACATTACCATAGCCGAAGCAGACATGAACTTGACTCATCTAAAAATTGCTAGTCTACATTGAGATGATAAAAGTTATGGAATACTTTCTGATATCATGTTGGATTTCCTTTTGCCTAGTGTAGTGCAGCAGCTCAACATGGCATAGACTCAATAAGTCACTGGAAGTTCCCAGCAGAAATATTGAGCTATGCTGCCTCTATAGCTGTCCATAATTGCAAACGAATTGCCAGTGCAGGATTTAGAGCACAAACTGACCTCCCAATTATGTCCCATACATGTTCAGTGGGATTCATGTCAGGCAATCTGGTGGCCAAATCATTCACTCAAATTGTCCACAATGTTCTGAAACTAGTCGTGAACAACTGTGGCCCAATGTCATGATGCATTGTCATGCACAAAAATTCAGTTGTTGTCTGGAACATAAAGACCTTGAAGGGCAGCAAATGGTCTCCAAGAAGCCGAACATAACCATTTCCAGTCAGTGATTAGTGCAATTGGGCCAGAGGACCCAGTCCATTCCATGTAACCACTGCCCACACCATATGGAGCTGCCACCAGCTTACACAGGTCCTTGCGTCCATGGCGTTGCGGGGTTTGCACCACACTTGAAACCTATGATCAGTTCTTACCAACTGAAATCAGGACTCATTTGACCCGGCCACAGTTTTCCATTCACTGACGCTCCAACAGATATGGTCACAAGTCCAGGAGAGATGCTGCAGGTAATGACACTGTTAGCAGAGGCACTCGCATTGGTTGCCTGCTGCCTTAGCCCATAAATCCAAATTTCACCACATTGTCCTGATGGACATGTTTGTCTTATGTCCCACATTAATTTCTACAGTTATTTCATGCAGTGTTGCTTGTCTGTTAGCATTGATATCTCTGCACAAACACCAGTGCTCTCAGGCGTTAAGTGAAGGCTGTCGGCCACTGCATTGTCTGTGGTGACAGATAATGCCAGAAATTTGGTATTCTTGGCACACTCTTTGACACTGTGTACCTCGGAATATTGGATTCCCTAATGATTTCTGAAACTGAGTGTCCCATGCATCTAGCTCCAGCTACTATTCAACATTAGAAGTCTGTTAAGTGCCATCATGCACCTACATTCGCATTAGAAATCTTTCCACATGAATCACCTGAGTATAGCTCTCGCAGAATACGGTGGCCGATGTGCAGTGATCAGATTTCATCCAAAGCGCTGGACTAGTTCGTTCGTTTGTTCAGAAGGCGAGGTCGGTAAGTATTTTCCAAAAAATGGCTCTGAGCACTACGGGACTTAACTTCTGAGGTCATCAGTCCCCCAGAACTTGGAACTACTTAAACCTAACTAACCTAAGGACACCACACACATCCATGCCCGAGGCAGGATTCGAACTTGCTATCGTAGCGGTCGCGCAGTTCCAAACTGTAGCGCCTAGAACCGCTCGGCCACTCCGGCCGACAGTATTTTCCACCTTTCCCCTACGGAATCGAGGCGCGCGTCCTGCAATCTTTCTCAAACGATTTTACAGATACTATTCGGTAAAAAATTTCATTTTTGATTTACTTATAGCGTAATATGTTTGGTTCGTGATGGCACGCCTATCATTTCGTTAATGGTCATAGTTATTGTCATATATGCGTGAAAGTAAGACACTTCGCGAAATTCAGACGAGTGTGCAATGAAAAATAGAGGTCGCTATCATTTTGCTTTTGGCGCATACTGCATAATATGTTGTTGCGTATGAAATTATCTAAAATATTGAATTTTTCTTTACACTTGGGTAGAGGTATCTGTCTGTCACCGATCTCGAGAAATCTGATCTGCTGTAGCACATTTATTTGCGATTGCGCCGCACCAGCGATAAGGTCAGAGTGAAATATCCACAACATTCCTCATATTTCATAAACGATTTCAGATATCAAAATGAGATTTTGGCAAATGATGGCACACAAGGAGAAGAGTATTTTACCATATCGGTATTACGTAAAACTTCATTACCTACCGTGTTATTCAAATTACTACAGACTATTTTGGTGAAAGAGTGTAATTTGTAAGAGCTATCATCAGCTGGTGACATGAGAAATGCTATTGGTTTTGGAACAACGTATGTGAAGACGTTACACATTTTTTTGTACCAAGGATGTACTTTTTCATAAGTTACTGACTTTACTTTTCCTCTGCGCTCACTTCATAAACTTAATAAAGCACTGTTTCAGAATTCTCTCGCAATTGTGTCTACACAACATGTTAATGAGATGAACAGCGTAAACTCCACTGTGTTTTGGCAAAAGAAGCAAATTTTGATCAACCAGAGAAATGTGTAGGTTTTACTAAAAATTCGCCACTGGTGACGCTTCTCTGAAACAAATGGTGAACAAGCCAGGCAAGAATAAATCGCTGCATTTTCAGCGGAATTGTTTTTAGATACGGTACTAACAAAATCAGAGGTGACTGTGGATCTTTCTAAATGGTCACCATGCAAGTGTGGGTGTGGAGGGGCCTACTTAATATTTACAAAAACTGGGAGCGTAGGTATCAGTTTAAAATGGCACTTAGCCGTACAACGATCTGCGACCCCCACCATAGCCGCTCTCCCGACACATCCCCAACCGACTGCGCATCTAACGGACGTGATCTTTTGCACGCACTATTCAAATGACAAGTTTCACCAACGCACAGCCCATTTAATCATTGTGTATGCAATACTACAGCCATCTGTATATGTGCATATTGCTATCCATGACTCCTGTCACCCTGGAGTATATTGGTACTAGATCTGCAGATGATGAAGAAATTAAAACTGTGTTAGAGAATATAAAAAAAATTATCCATATAGTTAAGAGAGATAAAAAAGTTAACTGTCATGGTGACTGGAATTATATAGAAGAAAAAGGAAAAGGAGGACAAATAGTCGGAGAATATGGGCTATGAGAAACGAATGAAGTGGGAAATCATTTGGTAGAATTTTACTCAAAGCATAATTTAATCATTGCAAATACTTGTATAAGAACTGCATAAGAAAATTGTATATGTAGAAGAGTCCTGGAGACTCCAGAAGGTTTCAGACAGATTATGTTACGGTAAGACAGTGATTTCAGAATCAAATTTTAAACTGTAAACATTTCCAGGAACAATGTGGGCTCTGGCCATAACTTGTTGGTTAATGGACAGAAAGTGCAAAATGGCTGGGCAAAACATACACTTATATGAAAATGTCACAGCGTTTTGTACTGAGTAATATAAATTAAATAAGAGTATAAATTACAAATCAAACACAAAAGAACAAATTATGCATTATTATAGGCAACAATACATTCAACACATAGTCCCACATTACATTGCTAGCACTAAGTTCATTCTGGTGCTATACAGTTTTGTCCAACACATCATCTTCTTCTGAGTAAATATGTTTTCACAATTAGGTAGTTTATTACATCAACTTGGAACTCATATGCTACAGTAATGGAGTGCAGTGTTCATTCACGTATTTTTGGCAGAGTTGCATACCTTATCAAGTATCCTAAAATTTTACATGAGTTAATGTATTTACATTTTTGCGACAGAGTATACAGGCACAGTATGCAGTGACACACAATAATCAACTGAAAATAGCAATGTGTCGTTTCCTGTTGTGCATATTTATCGTGTACTGATTCACATTTTGATCCATTCGATCAATTACAATAATGTGCTTGTCATATTCTGTTGGTGTAGGTTATTGAGGAACTATGATGCGTGTTGTTGGCTGATGATAGTACCTTATAACTTTGATTACTGTGTTCACACCAGATATATTTAAAGCGGTAGAAATAAAGGAATTTTCATGTTAGTTATACAGGTACCGACCATGTTTCTTTCTTATGAGCGAATGAATAGTACCCTCTTTATCTTTCTCTATTTTATTCTTCTTTGGGAGGGGACGATTATGGCCAATATACACCTTTTCTCAGTCCCAGTGCACCTAAAACCTCGTTTCAAAGAAAAATTGAAAACTTCAGTCTTGTAAACAAGTTATCAAAATAGAAATAAAACCATTAAACTGCTCTCGTTAGTGTTTAGTGTTACGTGTTTGCAATGATGAAAATGTAGCGTGTGGTCCTCTGACACAAATAATGTTGAATAAATTTTAATAAATAACATGTGATTATTGATTTATTACAAAACTGTTAAGTTTTTGAACCTGAATGCTAAAATATTTCAATTTTTTTACTTAACCTAAATCCATGCTTTGATGCCTCCCCATGACCCATGGACCATGCCGTTGGCGGGAAGGCTTGCGTGCCTCAGCGATACAGATGGCCGTACCGTAGGTGCAACCACAACGGAGGGGTATCTGTTGAGAACCAGACATACGTGTGGTTCCTGAAGAGGGGCAGCAGCCTTTTCAGTAGTTGCAGGAGCAACTGTCTGGATGACTGACTGATCTGTCCTTGTAACAGTAACTAAAACGGCCTTGCTGTGCTGGTACTGCGAACGGCTGAAAGCAAAGGGAAACTACAACCGTAATTTTTCCCGAGGGCATGCAGCTTTAGTGTATGGTTAAATGATGATGGCGTCCTCTTGGGTAAAATATTCCGGAGGTAAAATAGTACCCCATTCGGATCTCCGGGCGGGGACTGGTCAAGAGGACGTTATTATCAGGAGAAAGAAAACTGGCGTTCTACGGTTCGGAGCGTCGAGTGTCAGATCCCTTAATCGAGCAGGTAGGTTAGAAAATTTAAAAAGGGAAATGGATAGGTTAAAGTTAGATAAAGTGGGAATTTGTGAAGCTCGGTGGCAGGAGGAACAAGACTTTTGGTCAGGTGAATACAGGGTAATAAATACAAAATCAAATAGGGGTAGTGCAGGAGTAGGTTTAATAATGAATAAAAAAATAGGCGTGCGGGTAAGCTACCACAAACAGCATAGTGAACGCATTATTGTGGCCAAGATAGACACGAAGCCCACGCCTACTACAGTAGTACAAGTTTACACGCCAACTAGCTCTGCAGATGATGAAGAAATTGATGAAATGTATGATGAGATAAAAGAAATTATTCAGATGGTGAAGGGAGACGAAAATTTAATAGTCATGGGTGACTGGAATTCGAGTGTAGGAAAAGGGAGAGAAGGAAACATACTAGGTAAATATGAATTGGGTCTAAGAAATGAAAGAGGAAGCCGTCTGGTAGAATTTTGCACAGAGCATAACTTGATCATAGCCAACACTTGGTTCAAGAATCATAAAAGAAGGTCGTATACGTGGAAGAATCCCGGAGATACTAAAAGGTATCAGATATATTATATAATGGTAAGACAGAGATTTAGGAATCAGGTTTTAAATTGTAAGACATATCCAGGGGCAGATGTGGACTCTGACCACAATCTATTGGTAATGAATTGCAGATTAAAATTGAAGAAACTGCAAAAAGGTGGGAATTTAAGGAGATGGGACCTGGATAAACTGACTAAACCAGAGGTTGTACAGAGTTTGAGGGAGAGCATAAGGGAACAATTGACAGGAATGGGGGAAAGAAATACAATAGAAGAAGAATGGGTAGCTTTGAGGAATGAAATAGTGAAGGCAGCAGTGGATCAAGTAGGTACAAAGACGAGGGCTAGTAGAAATCCTTGGGTAACAGAAGAAATATTGAATTTAATTGATGAAAGGAGAAAATATAAAAATGCAGTAAATGAAGCAGGCAAAAAGGAATACAAACGTCTCAAAAGTGAGATCGACAGGAAGTGCAAAATGGCTAAGCAGGGATGGCTAGAGGACAAATGTAACGATGTAGAGGCTTATCTCACTAAGGGTAAGATAGATACTGCCTACAGGAAAATTAAAGAGACCTTTGGAGAAAAGAGAACCACTTGTATGAATATCAAGAGCTCTGATGGAAACCCAGTTCTAACCAAAGAAGGGAAAGCAGAAAGGTGGAAGGAGTATATAGAGGGTCTATACAAGGGCGATGTACTTGAGGACAATATTATAGAAGTGGAAGAGAATGTACATGAAGATGAAATGGGAGATACGATACTGCGTGAAGAGTTTGACAGAGCACTGAAAGACCTGAGCCGAAACAAGGCCCCAGGAGTAGACAACATTCCATTAGAACTACTGACGGCCTTGGGAGAGCCAGTCCTGACAAAACTCTACCATCTGGTGAGGAAGATGTATGAGACAGGTGAAGTGCCCTCAGACTTCAAGAAGAATATAATAATTCCAATCCCAAAGAAAGCAGGTGTTGACAGATGTGAAAATTACCGAACTATCAGTTTAATAAGTCACAGCTGCAAAATACTAACGCGAATTCCTTACAGACGAATGGAAAAACTGGTAGAAGCCGACGTCGGGGAAGATCAGTTTGGATTCCGTAGAAATATTGGAACACGTGAGACAATACTGACCTTACGACTTATCTTAGAAGAACGGTTAAGGAAAGGCAAACCTACGTATCTAGCACTTGTAGACTTAGAGAAAGCTTTTGACAATGTTGACTGGAATACTCCCTTTCAAATTCTGAAGGTGGCAGGGGTAAAATACAGGGAGCGAAAGGCTATTTACAATTTGTACAGAAACCAGATGGCAGTTATAAGAGTCGAGGGGCGCGGAAGGGAAGCAGTGGTTGGGAAGGGAGTGAGACAGGGTTGTAGCCTCTCCCCGATGTTATTCAATCTGTATATTGAGCAAGCAGTAAAGGAAACAAAAGAAAAATTCGGAGTAGGTATTAAAATCCATGGAAAAGAAATAAAAACTTTGAGGTTCGCCTATGACATTGTAATTCTGTCAGAGACAGCAAAGGACTTGGAAGAGCAGTTGAACGGAATGTGTCTTGAAAGGAGGATATATGATGAACATCAACAAAAGCAAAACGAGGATAATGGAATGTAGTCGAATTAAGTCGGGTGATGCTGAGGGTATTAGATTAGGAAATGAGACACTTAAAGTAGTAAAGGAGTTTTGCTATTTGGGGAGCAAAATAACTCATGATGGTCGAAGTAGAGAGGATATAAAATGTAGACTGGCAATGGCAAGGAAAGCGTTTCTGAAGAAGAGAAATTTGTTAACATCGAGTACAGATTTAAGTGTCAGGAAGTCGTTTCTGAAAGTATTTGTATGGAGTGTAACCATGTATGAAAGTGAAACGTGGACGATAAATAGTTCGGACAGGAGGAGAACAGAAGCTTTCGAAATGTGGTGCTACAGAAGAATGCTGAAGATTAGATGGTTAGATCACATAACTAATGAGGAGGTATTGAATAGAATTGGGGAGAAGAGGAGTTTGTGGTACAACTTGATGAGAAGAAGGCACCGGTTGGTAGGACATGTTCTGAGGCATCAAGGGATCACAAATTTAGCATTGGAGGGCAGCGTGGAGGGGAAAAATCGTAGAGGGAGATCAAGAGATGAGTACACTAAGCAGATTCAGAAGGATGTAGGTTGCAGTAGGTATTGGGAGATGAAGAAACTTGCACAGGATAGGGTAGCATGGAGAGCTGCATCAAACCAGTCTCAGGACTGAAGACCACAACAACAACATGCTTTGATGACTGAAAGAACAGATTTTCAACAATCCTTAAATAAGCGTAACAAGATTACAGAAATTCATTGTTTTCCAAAAATCAGTAAAAGTGTAGTCCTGTGACATGTACCATTAATGTAACAGTGGACACTAATGAATTAATATCGAGAAATCAAATGACAAACTAGTAGCAAGCAAATAATAACAAGATGAAGGGTGGAAACAATAAATAGTGGGCTATACATTGGGAAATGGAGACAATATGACAGAAAGGAAAGAGGGAGCTGATGAAGATGAGATGGGCGAAGGGATGTAGATGAAAGAAGAGTAAGAAGGAGCTCTAAAACACCTAAGTCGAAACAGGGCTCATGGAGTAGATGACAGTCCATCAGAGCTATTGTGAATCTTGGAAGTGCAAGCCATGACAAAATTTTCCAACTTGTATGCAAGATATATCAGACAGGGGGAATACCATCAGACTTATATTAGAAGACAGACTGAGGAAAGGTAAATCTACCCTTATGACATTTGTATATTTAGAGAAAGCTTTCGAAATTGCTGACTAGATTTCACTCTTAAAAATTCTTAAGGAAGCAGGAATAAAATATGGGGAGCAAACGTGCAATGGCAGTTCATACGGAAACCAGACTTCTGTTATAAGAAACTTCCTGGCAGATTAAAACTATGTGCTGGACCGAGACTCAAACTCGGAACCTTTGCCTTTCGCGGGCAAGTGCTCTACCAACTGAGCTACCCAAGCAAGACTCAAGCCCCGTCCTCACAGCTTTACTTCTGCCAGTACCTCGTCTGCTGTTATAAGCTATGTACATCCATCTCCCAATAGATTATGGGGCAACAGCTGTTACAGCTATTAGCACGTCTTTATGTAGTAGGGATGACATCTACAGCTATATTTATACGCCAAATTTTATTTTCTATCAATTCCAGTGTTGCTTTACACCACCCTTACGTGTATCAACGATACCAGGTGATCAAGTGGATACCAGGTAATGATAATTATGTATCTCACGGAGGTTTAAAAAAATTGATGTATGCCATTTCCCACTTTTGATGTGAATGGTGGCTACTCTGGCTGATGATGGAAGAGTATCAACAACGCAGCTGCCATTGACACCTTAACCAGTACAAAAAGATTCAGCACAGCAGGCATTGATTTTTTTATGCACAATGAAATGCATAGTTATGATCACACAGTGTAGTCGACACCCCCGGGATAACAAGGCCGACCAGCAGTGTTATTGACGTCACACTAAGCGGCCCATAGCCGACGCAGCAGTCCACGGACACCTCCGTACAGACGCGCCTGATGCTAACTATCTTCTGTCCGTCATACAGAAAGGAGCGAACTATAATTCGAACCAAAGACCAAATTATATATATTCTCGTAAACAGCATAAAGGTTCATAACGAAATACCGATTACATATACGGGCAGGAATAGGTTCTAGAACTCCTCTGAAAAGTGTTTATCTTCAGTACCAGAATGAACATCAAATTGTCAGGTTTTCTAAATAGGAAAGCACTTTGTTAGTAACAGACAGCAATAATGAGACTTGCAGTTGGTGATTTCTACGTGGAAAAGCTGTAGAGAGACTGAAAATTATAAGTAAAGTGAGCCTCAGCCTTTTGCTCACATTCTTACATGTAATGCACTTGGTTGTTTTTCATTTCCTTACCTTTCATAACATTTTTATTATTGTTTCAAGAAGTGTATCTTCAATAGCAGAGTGAACTTCAAATTGTCAGGCTTTTCTTAAAGGAAAGAGCAGTCTCTTAGTATCACAGTGCAAGACAGAATCTTGTGTTCAGTGATGTCTATGTTAAAAGGAGAATATTTGATATCTATCTTTTGTTTCAATTCTTTATTACTGGAGATACACTTGTAAAAATTCTTGAAAAGAGCTGTCACCATGAACATATGAGTAAATTCACAATAGTCATGTGTTTTATGAGATAAAGCTATTGCTTCTATTACTCTGGACTTCTTAACCAAAGAGTGGGAAGAATTAAGAGTTTAGGTTGAATGTGTTCCGTATAACTAAAGGTGCACATATTGAACAATTTTAAGAAAACATAGATGCGTTTACCTTCAATTTGAAGTATAGTCTGCTTCAAGTAGTCTAAACTGAACTATTATAATATACCATTCAAACTGGGACGTTCGTTTATGGACACCCCGTATTTTCTTGCTGATAAAAACTTGTAAGCCCATTAGGAGTAGGTTAGAGATCAGTTGAAAATACTCCCGCACGTCTTTCAACTGCTGAAGAAGAAATCTTCAGACTTTACGGTAAGTGGCGAAATAAAATGATAATTTGGTAATAAACTACCCTTTGCATTTTGGGTATGGATGAATGATGAGTTTTTTGCAGTTATAACGAGAGTATTACGTATACTATTACCATTTTCAACAACCTACCTCTGTTAAACCGGATTTTCTGCATTGGCTGCATTGAAAACAAAATGTAGATCTCAGCTAAACTTAGAAAAAGAATTCAGAATACCTTTTTCTAATCTTAAGCCCGCCTTCGAAATCTTTGGTCTGAAGATCAGTTCCAGGGCACTCACTAATAATTACTAAATTTGTTTCTAGTTTAGTATTAAAAAGTTAATCATTAAATGCATTGTGCAGTACTCATACAGTCATATTTATAAGCGCATTGTGTCAGTGTAAATATGAATTTCGATTTTTTATTATGTCAAAATACATTTTGCATTGCTTTCTTTTCAGGGAAATTAATCAGTTATTGAATTCATAATTTTTAGGGTTGCGTACATCAATCGGTAAAGCGTAACTCTTACAGGATGACTTCGTCGTCTATCTGTCTGACTGCTGAGCCTCGCTTTTCTCAGGAACGGATAGACGTATTGTTGAAATTTATGTCACGCACTGAAGTCTGTGGTCCCTTGGCGGCGAAAAAAAACTTAATCTTCTAAGTCTATTCAATCAAAAGATACGGCCATGTATGTATGTATGTATGTCACATGTTTTGATATTCGAAAAACTCTCTCATCAAAATCTATAGTGTACTTTCTATTGACCTTAAATCATGAAATTTGCCAAGAAGCAATGTTGCGCAGTATAATTAAAGGGAAAATCAAAAAACTGTTAAACTGTAATTATATCACATAAAAATATTTTTTGTTCAAATGTGTGTGAAATCTTATGGGACTTAACTGCTAAGGTCATCAGTCCCTAAACTTACACAGTACTTAACCTAAATAATCCTAAGGACAAACACACGCCCATGGCCGTGGGAGGACTCGAACCTCCGCCGGGACCAGCCGCACAGCCCATAACTGCAGCGCCTTACACCGCTCGGCTAATCCTGCGCGGTAATATTTTTTGCCACTAAAAGCTTACATTGTAGTCGTAATCTGTTAAAAACCTCTGGATATTTTGATTAGTTTTCAGTAATAGGCAGAATGAGTCACGAGGAAGATTTGTGTACATGATTTACAAGTATTTCGTCCAAATTGGCTACGCTACGATGAAATGAAGCTCCCTGCTGCTGTGAAAACTGTACCTTGTCATTGTGCCATCCGACTGCTGTACTGACAGTCTAAGCCTGATGCGGGATTGCACTTCCAATATTTGGCATGAGGCTCGTGATAGCTCATAAAATATTAATCGACGTGTTCCACAGTGCAATTCGACATGTGCGTGACAACAATAGTACTGTGGCTAGCTGTACCATTTGTCTTCTCTGGATCTTTCCCTCAAATCTTACCAGTAATCGCAACAGTGGTGACAGCTAACGTAGTCGACGCATCTGCAATTACCATTTAGCATAGCATGTTAACGCAACTCAAAAATAAATACAATAAATGTGACACTCTCACAAAAAATTAAAGCTAAAACTTAAAACTTAAAGATTCTTGGAAGTCTTGGTATTCCCAGGACCGATATCATGCGTATCGATACTGATAACAGGCAAAAATCGTCCTGGTTCTCGATTGCTGGGATAGATGAATTATCTATATACCTGAAACTTCCTGGCAGATTAAAACTGTGTGCCCGACCGAGACTCGAACTCGGGACCTTTGCCATTCGCGGGCAAGTGCTCTACCATCTGAGCTATCGAAGCACGACTCACGCCCGCTACTCACAGCTTTACTTCTGCCAGTATCTCGTCTCTTGACTAGAAAAGATTAGTTTTGACTTGCACATTCACATCTGATCCACGTTAGTATTTACGAATGTGCATTGCAACACTGTGAAAGATTAATATGATTTTAGTAAACTGCAGGAGCAACCAAGACAGATCCACACAATTATAGACCTATATCGTTGACGTCAATCAGTTGTAGAATTATGACGTTTTTGGAAAATGAACGTCTCCTCTATAAAAATCAACATGGACGCCGCAAACAGAGATCCTTCGAAACTCTACTCGCTCTGTTCCTCCATGAGATCCACAGCGCGGTTGACAACGGCGCTCAGCTTGATGCCGTGTTCCTTGACATCAGTAAGGCGTTTGACACCGTCTCGCATTGTCGTTAAATGAAAAAAAAAAAAAAACGAGTTTACGACATATCGGAGCAGACTTGCGATTGGATTCAAGACTTTCTTGCAGACAGAACTCAACAAGTTCTTAATGGTACTAACTCGACAGGGAAGTGTGATAGGACCATTGCTGTTTACAATATTTACAAATGATCTAGTAGAAAGCGTCGGATGCTTTTTAAGGCTATTCGCAGATGATGCAGTTGTTTATACGAAAGTAGCAATGCCAGAAGATAGTAAGAATTGTAAGTAGACTGTTTAGGTTTTTATGTTGGTAACGCCATGTAGCGCTCTATATGAAAATCACTGACTGTGCTGTGTGCAGTCTGTGGCTGGTTTGCATTGTTGGAATTCGCTATTGTAGTCTTGGGCAGTTGGATGTGAACAGCGCGTAGCGTTGCGCAGTTGGAGGTGAGCCGCCAGCAGTGGTGGATGTGGGGAGAGAGATGGCAGAATTTTAAGAGCGGACGATCTGGACGTGTGTCCGCCAGAAAGAGTAAATTTGTAAACTGGATATCATGAACTGATATATATAAATATCATGATTTTTGAACACTATTAAGGTAAATACATTGTTTGTTCTGTATCAAAATCTTTCATTTGCTAACTATGCCTATCAGTTGCTAGTTCCTTCAGTAGTTAGAATCTTTTATTTTGCTGGCAGTATTGGCGCTCGCTGTATTGCAGTAGTTCGAGTAACGAAGATTTTTGTGGGGTAGGTGATTCATGAAAGGTATAGGTTATCGTTAGTCAGGGCCATTCTTTTGTAGGGATTATTGAAAGTCAGACTGCGTTGCGCTAAAAATATTGTGTCAGTTTAGTGATGATCAGAATAAGTAAAGAGAGAAATGTCTGAGTACGTTCAGTTTTGGTCAGCTGTTTGAAAATCAAATAACTTAAGGGGTTTATCAGCACAGTCATTCATAAATTTTATAAGGGGACGTTTCAGAATTTGCAGAACGACCTGCAGAGAACTGATTAATGGTGCAGACTCTGGCAGTTGATCCTGAACCTAAATAAATGTAACACATTGCACATACATAGAAAAAGAAATCCGCTACTGTATAGTTACACTATTGATGACAAACAGCTGGAGACAGCGTCTGCTGAAAAATATGTAGGCGAAACTATCCAGAGCGTCCTTAAGTGGAATGACCATACAAAACAGATAGTGGGAAAAGCAGACACCAGACTAAGATTCATCGGAAGAATCTTAAGGAAATGTAAATCATCCACAAAAGAAGTGGCTTATAAGGCGCTTGTTCGCCCGATCTTTGAGTATTGTTCATCTATCTGGGATCCCTATCAGGTATGACTGGTAGAGGAGATAGAGAAGATCCAACGAAGAGCGGGGCGTTTCGTCACGGGATCGTTTAGCTGGCAAGAGAGAGTTATGTAGATGCTAAACAAACTCCACTGGCAGACGTTACAAGAGAGCCGTTGTGCATCACGGAGAGATTTACTATTGAAATTTCGGGACAGCACTTTTCAGGAGGAGTCGGACAACATATTACTTCCCCTCACATACATCTCGCGTATTGATCATGAGGAGAAAATTCGAGAAATTAGAGGCAATACAGAGGTTTAACCGACAATCATTCTTCTCACACACTATTCGCGAGTGGAACAGGGTTGTAGAGATCAGACCGTGCTACCGAAAGTACCCTCCGCCACATATCATTAGGTGGCTTGCAGAGTATGATGTAGATGTAGAGAGCAAACAGCATGTAAGTACAGCTGTATGTTCTGATGATAATTCACAGTCTCTATAGAAATAAGAAATCTTGACTCTTGACAGGTTGCTGAATTGTGTTCATTTTCGTGATAATTTTAGCGGCAATTGGTGAGGCTTCGAGGGAACAAGCTCCACGCTTCGTACACAACGCAGGCAACCAACATATGCACGAGATTTTCGGTTCTACAAAAGCAGAAACGACACAGCAACATTAGGATCAGGTCGAAGTTTTGTGTCACGTGCACATTGTGTCTAGTAACAGCGTTGTATAAACAGCTTCAAGTAAGAGCCACATTTGAAGGTGATTATCTCTATGATGTGTACTGATGAACGCCCTTTACTGAAGCATGTAATTTTTGAAATTCAAGCTGTCGGTACTAGACGCACACACCTGTCAGTTGCCACACTGGAAGCGGAAAGAAGAAATAAAATCACCGTCTCACACCTTCACATCCCGCAGTGGCTATGCTACTTTCCCCCCGCCATGCCGCATCCCCTGAGGTAATCAAATTTCTGCACGCTATCTTTGGTTCAAATTCAAATGGCTCTGAGCACTATGGGACTTAACTTCTAAGGTCATCAGTCCCCTAGAACTTAGAACTACTTGAACCTAACTAACCTAAGGACGTCACACAACACCCAGTCATCACGAGGCAGAGAAAATCCCTGACCCCGCCGGGAATCGAACCCGGGCGTGGGAAGCGAGAACGCTACCGCACGACCACGAGCTGCGGACACGCTATCTTTAAGAGAGAGCAATCATTGTTGCCAAATTAGTGGTTTTCCCATAAAATCTGGTTGTTTTGAGTACCTGTCTGGTGCGCAAATTTTGCAGCTAGTGGCTTTTAAAAATATTTGGGTAGCTTTACAGAAAAATTATTTTTCAAAATTCTTGATCCACGCAACATACTATTTAGTTTTCTGACGTCTATTAGCCCTAAAATTTGTCAGCTAAACATTTATAATACACATTATTCTGTGTTTTCATAATACTGTTACACTTTGGTTAAAATGGCACTGAACACTATGGGACTTAACTTCTAAGGTCATCAGTCCCATAGAACTTAGAACTACTTAAACCTAACTAACCTAAGGACATCACACACATCCATGCCAGAGGCAGGATTCGAACCTGCGACCGTAGCGGTCGCGCGGTTCCAGACTGTAGCGCCTTTAGCCGCTTGGCCACCCCGGCCGGCTGTTACACTTTATTCTGTCTTCGTTTCGCCGCGTGGTTTGAGGTGCCATGTCACGGATTCCGCGGCCCCTCGCGCTGGAGGTTCGAGTCCTCCTTCGGACATGGGTGTATGTGTGTTGTTCGTAGCATAAGTTAGTTTAAAGTAATTTCTTCGCTCCTGTATTGTTATCGCTCTTATTGTTATACACTATAGTATTAATAAATCTCCGTCTGTATGCATAGTACATATTATACGCACACCTTTACGTGGAAATTGAGTTAGGGGGGAAGGGCGGTTGGTCTATGGTTGCGTAAAATACCGATAGAGATCGGACCTGAACTACCACGTTTACGGCAACGACAACGTGCAACTGTCACGTTTTCGACAATGACAATGTGCAGAAACAATTGCACGTTAGCCGTTACCGAATGCTGTATGTACTCAGCTTTGCTTTATGCTGTGCATTGCTCGGTGTTTCCATTTCTTATTTTGAAATAACCGCAGAGAATAATCTTGATCTGTTGCGGTGTTCGAATACGACTCTCACAACACCAGAAGGGATCACTGACCCATATGAAGTTTGAATCAGTCCAGCTGTCGCAGAAGTAGAGAACAAGGGCGTTGGCTGGAAGCTATGCGAGTAAAGTCCTCGTTTGTTCACGTTTGCGGCTGACTGCCAGGGGCCCTATTCTGCATCGTTCATACCGATCGGTTTAGTGGGTTAGTCTCAGTGTTGCCGTCATTTTCGGTTCTTTATCCAAATATCCTATTCACTAAGCTTCTGACACCTGTTAACGAACGGTCCTCCCACCGATTTTACGACAATTGTACCGAGAGGTTTTGGATTTCGGTATGATCCTGTCGATCGGTGAGCTGTGGTTTATGTACACCTATAATTTGTTATTTTAAACATATTTAGCGCTTTTAGCTTTGGATTTAGTGATTGTGTTACTAAAGAATCACCAGAGGACGCATCCGGTTGGAAAGTGAGTTCATAATAGACTATTTTCCTTTGTTAGCAATATGGTTAGGTTAGGTTGTTACTGTGAATGATTACACAAAAAAAAAGTTTTCGGTCAATATTCTCTCAAAATATGTGTTATTTTTATGCAAATAAGAGTTTAAAGGTCATTAAATATCAAGACATTGGCTCTGCTTACATACATTATACGAGTGTGAACTGACGTTACTAGTGCCTTTGTGTACTTTTTCCCACAAATGGTTTAGTTAGTAATTATCGAAACGTATTTACAACTTTAAAGTAACAATGGAAAGCAATTATGTGAAGCCTGGTATTGGAAACCTTCCAAACTATCACGCATTTATGAGTTAATGTAGCACTGTTGGACAACGAAGTCAGCCTACGTTCCTCTACTTGATACTACGAGACTTGAGGGATGCTGTTCTATTGTTTGGCGCGGCGAAGTGGTCAGCGGGCGGGAATGCGATGCGTAAGGACACGGGTTAGCGCACGGATGGGTGCAAAAAAAATTGTTTTTTCCTCTTCATATATGCAACACGTTTTGAGACATTGTTATTCGTGTAAGTTAAGATTTGTCTGCAATATTTGTTATTACTTACAAGTAAGAGCGCACTTCCTCAATAATAATTTCGTGATTTCCGTGTGTTTAAAAAACGAAATATGAAATTACTGTGAGTGAAACAACCGACAGCGACCTTTATATTTTTTCTTGTCAGAAATAATTCACTATTTTTTACGAAACGCGATTTCCGAGTAAGCGGTTAGACAGGAATCTAAGAGCACAACTTCAATTACTGGGAATGCAACTAGCAGTAGTCATCTTCATAATCTTGATTGTCACAAGTATTTATTTGCGATCGAATCCTCAACAACAGTAGACAGAGATGAAAGATCTCCACCGTAATATTTTTAGACTGTAGCACCATATACGAAACATTTTCATTCATGAGGTGCATGTTATAAACTTTGACGAACTGCAGGAGCTCCCGAAAATGCGTTTTTTCAATTTTGTTTTTAAGACCCAAATCGTTGACGTATCATATAGGGAAGTGGGCTACTTAATGATTTGGATCTCTAGGAGCGAGTTATAACCACGTTCTGTTTATCTTCTTATTCTTTGAAACTCTCATAATCAATTTTTCGCGTGTTTTCATAGATGTATTAGTACAATGTGGTACTACACACTATTCCTAAGTCATTTTCCGAAACGTAAAATCCAAAATTCGATGTCAGTGTGAATGAGAATAAGATGACATAATGCGGCAATTACGACAATCTGCAGAATACAGTCAAATACGCCATCGTTATTATGCATGCATGGAAATATGCGGTCAGGGAAATTGTAAACATTTCTACGCATTTCAGCTGAGAATCATGGAAATGGATATACTGCACATGATACTGTTAAGGAGGAGACAAGAGCGATGAAGGCGGGCACGTCAGCTCGATGGAATGCGGCGTCATGCGATTATGGCAACGTAAACGCAATTTCGGTACTTGGAAGAATACCGCGCCTGTGTCGTCTGCTAGCCGCTTTGTGTTCGTGGCGCTGTGCGCGCTGCAGTGCCCATGCGCGGATCTGCTGCCGCTTGCTTTTGATTGGCTTGCGCGACGCGAACCGACAACAGCGCTTCGGTTCTCTAGACCCGAACGGTATCGCTTCCGAAATGCATACTGAATAATGCTGGGGCTCTAATTCGACTACTAGACCGTTCGGCGCTCTTGAGTACCGAAACGATCGGCACAATAGCGGAAAGATACAGAATAGGCACCCTCAGGTCCCAGGAAACATTGTCCGTTGTTAAATCGGTGTTTTTTTTACGTCAGTGAATGTTTTTTTTTAGTGTTAAACAAGGGTAAAGACACAGTATACACGGAAATTTCGTGCTGTAAGGGGCATAGTTACAGAAAACAGTACCTGTATGTTAGAAGTGACCCTGGCTGTTGAGACACTTGTTCTGCTGTGACACAAGGCGGTGAATGGCCGTCCCATAAAATTCCCGGGGCTGCGATGTGAACCAGTTCTGCATGTACAACTGGACATCGTCGTCCACATGAGTGCCCAACGTTACTCACAAACCTTGACCACCCTTCACCAAGCGATCAAATCAAAACGACCAGACAATCTCACTCGTGGGGTCATTGTGCTCCAAGACAATGCAAAACCTCATATGGGCAGCACAGTCGCGGCTCTCCTGCAGAAATTCAAATAGAAGGTTCTCAGCCACCCTCCATACAGTCCAGACCTCTCTCTCTGCGATTACGCCGTTTTTGGTCCCCTTAAAAAGGCTTTGCAGGGCAAACGATTCATCTCGGACGACGACGTCCAGCTGTACGTGCGGAACTGGTTCACATCGCAACCCTGGGAATTTTATGAGACAGTCATTCACCACCTTGTGTCACAGAGGGACCAGTGTCTCAATAGCCAGGGTCAAAACTTCGAACATACAGGTACTGGTTTCTGTAATTATGCCTCCAGTTCGTTTGTTTTTAAATGCCCCTTATAAATGGCTGCCCGATAGTAAATTTGCAGAATGACTAGAAATAGTTGAATGTGATGACATAAACACATATTGTAAATTTTGTTGCACTTTGTTGGCGCCTTATACTGATATATTAAGCCACTGTGACACAAAAAAAAAAACCACTAGACAGCAGCAGCACCATTTTCTAGCTTAAGAGAAACAAAAATATCTTTCAAAACCGTAAAGGACTCTTTACGGGTGAATCGAGCTGAAGGTTCCTTTCCATAATTTGACTCCAGCCATTGTGCGGTTATGTCATGTGACCACATAAGTGATGTGTGCAAGAGTAAATTCACAGACAGTGATGTCACCAAAAAATTTCAAATACATAGAACGAAGTGTAGTGCAGCTATAAAATATGTAGTAAGACCCTATTTTGTGGACAATTGGCGGCAATATGTCGTTGACAGCATGTATTGGATTTTAATTGATGAATCAACAGATATTAGTGTGATCAAATTTTTAGGAATAACAGTAATATACTACAATGCTGCAACCAACGCAATCATTTCAACAATTTCGAAAGGGGTCAACCTCGAGCATACACAGTCTATTGTAACAGAAATTAAACACGCATTTCAGTAATTCAAATTAGATCTAAACTAGCTGCGGGGTACAGGCACAGACAGTGCAAATTTAAAGGCTGGTGTTAACAACCGTGTCCATCAAATTTTGAAAAAAGTCATTTCGCATTTTATCCTTACAAAATGTGTACGACATTCGATTCAACTTGCTACTTTTGCTGCGAGTGAAACGCTGCCAAGAAACCTTAAATTCTTAGTCAGGGAAACATATAATTAGTTTTCGCATTCTTCAACTCGTCAACAGTTGTATCGTGATATTTATCAGACCCATCAAAATTCCAACGCGGATGCGATACGCGACGGTTGCCCATAGAACCTGCGGTAACAAGAATTGCAGACCAATGGTTAGAGTTTAGGATGCACTTTGAAATAACTCGAACAAACACAATGCACCACTGCAGAAATGCTTCGTGCAGTGTGTTCTGATGAATGCAATTTGGCATATTTAATATTTTTAAAGCCGTTTCTTTCAGATTTGCAGATGGTCAATTAACATTTTGAATCCAGCACAGGGGACCTATGCATACCGTGTTAATAGAGGCGTTGATGAAAGAAGTTCTTGTCCCTACATATCTTGTGCAAAGCAATTTAAATTTTGATTTTGAGAAGCACTTACATCCAAACCATATCTAGGATATGAATGCGAAAAAAAACTGATGAACTGAGAAAATCTCAATACACCCAGAACAAGAACGTGTACTACGTCAGAGGTGCATCAAGTTTGTCTGGCAGTTAATTATTCAGTTATTGCAGAGACTTCCAGACAACATTGAAATTTTGAGGAAAATTCACATATTTCAGTGTCCAGAGCTCTCCAGGTTGTTAAAGAGCCATTGATTCATATCCCTAAAACGTGTAACATCGATCATGCTACAATAACAAAAATTGATTTTCAGTGAAAAAATGTGCTTCATCCGCTACTACCTCTGCCTCTGGTGTTGAACCTTCTGTCGAAGAAGATGTTGATGATCGCAAGCTTTTTATTTTCTCTTAGGTAAGTTCACTGTGTCGCATAGCATAATACTGTTCTAGCTTTAAACATAAGGGATAAAATGAATTGTCTCATATTTTTGGCTATTCAATGTACTCAATGTTTAAAAAAATAACATTTTAGTGATTTTGTTAAACGCACGAAAAAAATCTAGTGGGCTCTAGGTCTTCTGAATAAGCTGTTTAACGGAAAATTCCATTTTATTGTTGGCAACACTGAGAGCAATAGACGGTTATCGATTCTGGTTTGCCGGCCGGAGTGGCCGTGCAATTGTAGACGTTACAGTCTGGAGCCGAGCGACCGCTATGGTCGCAGGTTCGAATCCTGCCTCGGGCATGGATGTGTGTGATGTCTTTAGGCTATTTAGGTTTAATTAGTTCTAAGTTCTAGGCGACTGATGACCTCAGAAGTTAAGTCGCATAGTGCTCAGAGCCATTTGATTCTGGTTTTGTCATTGTAGCGGATCAGTGTCGTGAAACAGCAGTAAACATACTTATTCTTGGTAATCTGTAAAATTTGTAACTTTGCAGC
Organism: Schistocerca serialis cubense; assembly: GCF_023864345.2. Classification (NCBI taxonomy): domain Eukaryota; kingdom Metazoa; phylum Arthropoda; class Insecta; order Orthoptera; family Acrididae; genus Schistocerca; species Schistocerca serialis. The sequence continues at coordinate 484,290,820 of NC_064643.1, forward strand.
TTTTCCATCAAAATACTCAAAATAGATTATTATATAGATTTTTATCATTTGACAAGAATGGGGGGGGGGGGGGGGGGAAGGAGGAGGCGACGAAAATTATGATTAAAAACTAGGTCGCAAATTCTGTATGGTTGAGTATTTGCTCATGGTATATGAGGTGTACTGAACAGTAATGCCTCCAAATTTTTTAATGAAAATTCTTCAAGCTTTTGAAATAAAACAAACGTTATTAACGTTCCACATCTTTATTGTTAATGTCTACGGTTTGCAACCCTCTTCAGATAGAGGACTCAGAATTATGATGTGTAACATGGCGGTGTATAACGTAACTACAGTATGTCAGTGCGTGAGAAGCAAGATGCTGTAATCGAGTTTCGAATTCGATGATTTCGTCCACGCATTGACCGTTCACTCCTTTAGCATGTTAATGCCAGACCACGCACGAGTGCTGTGACATCTGCAACAATCCGACTCCTTGGGATCAGTGTCATCGATCATCCTCCATACAGTCCTAATTTGGCCCCATCTAATTTTCATGGGTTTGCAAAATTTAAAGAAAACTTTTGAGGACTTCACTTTAACAGTGAGGAAGCGGTGCAAAGATAAGGTAGTGAGTCCGTCAATGAAGTCAAACATTCTGCATTGACACTATCAACAAACTGATTTTCCGTTGGGAGGAATGTGTTCGTAGCCAGGGTGACAGTTGAAAAATAAATATGTAGATGCAGAATGGTAATAACGTCTGTTTTATTTTTAAAAAATTTAAGAATTTTCACATAAAATTTCTGAGGTATTACTTTTCAGCATGTCCTCGTATAATTCGCTTTTTCACAGCCTGATACTACGGGCCGACTCTGCACACTGCGAGAAAAATAAGGATCATATCACCGACCAGAAAACTGTAGCTCTGCGAATCCATTTCACACCTCTAGGAGTGATGACAATTTTCGGTCACCATGTCTTCAACTGTCTCATGTATGCGAAGGAAGATCATGATACACTCACACCCGAACATCCAGATGTCATTCAGATCGCTACCAGACTTTGTAGATCGATAGAGTATCAACCAAATCACCGGTTTAGTTTCGTGCTGTGAGTTGTCGTCCAGTAAAACATGCGTGAACGGCAATTAAAAGTAACACCGGAACTACGGAGCACAGGTAAAGCATATCTGGGAACGACTGACAAGCTCTCGCGTAGGTGATTTGGTACAGCATCAGGCCATCATATCAAAAGTCACGCGTTCAAATCCAACTGATGACAACTTTTTTTAAACTGTTTAAGAGTGAAACTATTATACGGTTGAACATTTTATCTGATATGTAAAACGACGTTTCAGAATTTGCAGCAATGTTCTTTTGGCAGTCTGCTTTCCCTTCGTAGTTGAAAGTAGCAAGCCTGTAGAGTACATTTGTATAGATAAATGTGGGGTTTGCACATGAGACATTTGGTACGATGACCTGACGTTCGACCAACTCACCTAGGCGAGATCATCATAGCACACGCTCGCAGATACGCTTTTCCTTGATCCGTAGTTCTGGTGTTACATTTATTACCGTTTGCGCATGTTCTACTGGACGACAGCACACAGATGGAACTAAATCGGTGTTTTGGTTGATATTGTGTCGAAATACAACGCACCGATCTGAGTGTCTGACATTTGGAGGTTTGGGTGTTAGCAATAAGAGTTACATCAACAGTTATCGCACACACGTAGCCAATGTGGTAGCTGGGAGCTGGCCAGGCAGGCAACTGCCAGGGATGTAACCGTCAAAGAGGTGCACTTTCAGAGTTACAGGGCTGTCTGTTCCTAGAAAATAAGTCTTGGAGAGCGCAAAGTTTAAATCATGCCCCTGCAGTCGAGATGGCATATGGGACGCCCTGACAGCTAGCGGCGTTGCTGCCAGCTTTCAACCGCGAAGCGCAAACGGCTGCAGGCGGAAACAGCAGGACAGAGCTGCGACAACACGCGAGGCCTTACTGTGGAGACGTTTACAAAATCGCATTACTCTTATGGTTGAGGCAGCCCGCGAAGCTGTCACGTCCGGCCCACTGCAACTGTGAGGGATCAACTTAACGCAGACTCAACTGTAGTTGCCCTTGCTACGACGCTGGCAGCACCTATTGAAATGTTCAGTCATCTACAGACTGAAATGCAGTTCTTGGAATTGGTGAAATTTCGAGGAAAGATGTCGTACAATCTACGCTGAAGAGCACTGTACAGCTCGAATGAATTCTTTTACAGTGAAAGAGAAAACTGTACTGCACAAACAAGTAAATTAATTACTAGACCCTACTGTCAGAGACAGCAAAGGACCTGGTAGAGCAGTTGAACGGAATGGACAGGGTCTTGAAAGGAGGGTATAAGATGAACATCAACAAAAGCAAAACGAGGATAATGGAATGTAGTCGAATTAAGTCGGGTGATGCTGAGGGAATTACACTCCTGGAAATTGAAATAAGAACACCGTGAATTCATTGTCCCAGGAAGGGGAAACTTTATTGACACATTCCTGGGGTCAGATACATCACATGATCACACTGACAGAACCACAGGCACATAGACACAGGCAACAGAGCATGCACAATGTCGACACTAGTACAGTGTATATCCACCTATCGCAGCAATGCAGGCTGCTATTCTCCCATGGAGACGATCGTAGAGATGCTGGATGTAGTCCTGTGGAACGGCTTGCCATGCCATTTCCACCTGGCGCCTCAGTTGGACCAGCGTTCGTGCTGGACGTGCAGACCGCGTGAGACGACGCTTCATCCAGTCCCAAACATGCTCAATGGGGGACAGATCCGGAGATCTTGCTGGCCAGGGTAGTTGACTTACACCTTCTAGAGCACGTTGGGTGGCACGGGATACATGCGAACGTGCATTGTCCTGTTGGAACAGCAAGTTCCCTTGCCGGTCTAGGAATGGTAGAACGATGGGTTCGATGACGGTTTGGATGTACCGTGCACTATTCAGTGTCCCCTCGACGATCACCAGTGGTGTACGGCCAGTGTAGGAGATCGCTCCCCACACCATGATGCCGGGTGTTGGCCCTGTGTGCCTCGGTCGTATGCAGTCCTGATTGTGGCGCTCACCTTCACGGCGCCAAACACGCATACGACCATCATTGGCACCAAGGCAGAAGCGACTCTCATCGCTGAAGACGACACGTCTCCATTCGTCCCTCCATTCACGCCTGTCGCGACACCACTGGAGGCGGGCTGCACGATGTTGGGGCGTGAGCGGAAGACGGCCTAACGGTGTGCGGGACCGTAGCCCAGCTTCATGGAGACGGTTGCGAATGGTCCTCGCCGATACCCCAGGGGCAACAGTGTCCCTAATTTGCTGGGAAGTGGCGGTGCGGTCCCCTACGGCACTGCGTAGGATCCTGCGGTCTTGGCGTGCATCCGTGCGTCGCTGCGGTCCGGTCCCAGGTCGACGGGCACGTGCACCTTCCGCCGACCACTGGCGACAACATCGGTGTACCGTGGAGACCTCACGCCCCACGTGTTGAGCAATTCGGCGGTACGTCCACCCGGCCTCCCGCATGCCCACTATACGCCCTCGCTCAAAGTCCGTCAACTGCACATACGGTTCACGTCCACGCTGTCGCGGCATGCTACCAGTGTTAAAGACTGCGATGGAGCTCCGTATGCCACGGCAAACTGGCTGACACTGACGGCGGCGGTGCACAAATGCTGCGCAGCTAGCGCCATTCGACGGCCAACACCGCGGTTCCTGGTGTGTCCGCTGTGCCGTGCATGTGATCATTGCTTGTACAGCCCTCTCGCAGTGTCCGGAGCAAGTATGGTGGGTCTGACACACCGGTGTCAATGTGTTCTTTTTTCCATTTCCAGGAGTGTAGAATAGGAAATGAGACACTTAAAGTAGTAAAGGAGTTTTGCTATTTGGGGAGCAAAATAACTGATGATGGTCAAAGTAGAGAGGATATAAAATGTAGACTGGCAATGGCAAGGAAAGCGTTTCTGAAGAAGAAAAATTTGTTAATATCGAGTATAGATTTAAATGTCAGGAAGTCGTTTCTGAAAGTATTTGTATGGAGTGTAGTCATGTGTGGAAGTGAAACGTGGACGATAAGTAGTTTAGACAAGAAGAGAATAGAAGCTTTTGAAATGTGGTGCTACAGAAGAATGCTGAAGATTAGATGGGCAGATCACATAACTAATGAGGAGGTATTGAATAGAATTGGGGAGAAGAGGAGCTTGTGGCACAACTTGATGAGAAGAAGGGATCGGTTGCTAGGACATGTTCTGAGACGTCGAGATATCACCAATTTAGTATTGGAGGGCAGCGTGGAGCGTAAAAATCGTAGCGGGAGACCAAGAGATGAATACTCTAAGCAGATTCAGAAGTATGTAGGCTGCACTAGGTACTGGGAGATGAAGAAGCTTGCACAGAATAGATTAGCATGGAGAGCTGCATCAAACCAGTCTAAGGCCTGAAGACCACAACAACAACAACAACAACAACACTATTTAGTGAACACATACTTGTAAAAAATATTGTCAGTTTATATATTAATAAGTAACATACTATGCTGTGGCAATTTTTTTGTGGAATTGTTGTACCTAAATGCTTGTATAAATTTTAAAACATTGATTCAGTCTGTCAAGTCATCACTAGCAATTGAGGTATCTATGGTAATAAATGAAAATCTGCAACTAGAAATGCCTTACAGTTTAAAATCTGGTTCTGAAATCCCTGTTTTACCATTATATAATAAATCTGAAACCTTCTAGCATGTACAGGTCTCTTTGACGTATACCGTCTTTTTTCTTGGTGCTTAAGCCAAGTGGTAGTGATGATTAAATTATGCCCTGTACGAACTTCTACCAGGCTGCTAGCTCTTCCATTCCCTTCCCTCAGTCCATATTCTCCTACTGTTTTTCCTCCTCTTTCTTTTCCTCCTTCCCACGAGATACAGCCCTATTGAAGGCTTTTTCAGTCCTGGGAAGGAGGGTTTGCGTGCTCCAGCGAAGTTGAGGGATACGTAGACAGTAGCATTGCTTTTGGCAGGGTCACCCAAGCCAGACACAGGATGAAGAAGAATCGTGTCTCACATTGTGTAGGGGGGGGGGAGGGGGTGGCGCTGGGGGCCCTTAGGCGTAATGAAGCCAACCCCTACAGGGAACTGAATCCCAAGGGGAAACCGTATTCTTTCACGTTAGAGGTGGGGCGTAAGGCAAACAACCTCGTCTAGTAAAATGAAATTATTATGGAGACCTTACATCAGCCTCGGAAGGATACGCATTACAGGGTGGTGGCCAAGTAAGGGAAAATAGTTAACTGCATGGGAAACATTGTGATTGTCACCTGTAGTGTGACGACAAAATGGTTCAAATGGCTCTGAGCACTATGGGACTTAACTTCTAAGGTCATCAGTCCCCTAGAACTTAGAACTACTTAAACCTAACTAACCTAAGGACATCACACACATCCATGCCCGAGGCAGGATTCGAACCTGCAACCGTAGCGGCCGCGCGGTTCCAGACTGTAGCGCCTTTAACCGCTTGGCCAGTGTGACGACATGTAAGAGACTTGACAAACAGTGAAAATAGAGCCACTAAAAGAAATACAATGGAAAGGACAAGACATGACTGTATCTGGCAAACATATCTACGTATGAAAACATATTCCACAAGCAATCGTATGGTGCTTGGCGGAGGGTACCTTGTCCCACTACTAGTCATTTCCTTTTCTGTTCCAGTCAAAAACAGAGCGAGGGAAAACCGACTGTCTATATGCCTCCATAGGAGCAGTCATTTCTCTTATCTTCATGGGTTTTACTTGAAATGTGCGCTGACGGCAGTAGAGTCGTTCTGCAGTCAGCTTCAAATACCGGTTCTCTAAATTTTGTCAATAATGTTCCTCGAAAAGAACGTCGCCTCTCGCCCAGGGATTCTCATTCGTCTTCCCGAAGCTTCTTCATAATACTTGTGTGCTCGAACCTACCGGTAACAAATCTAGCAACCTGCCTCTGAAATGATTCAATGTCTTCCTTTAATCCGATCTGGTAGGGATCCCAAACACTCGAGCAGTACTCATGAGTAATTCACACTAATGTTCTATATGCAGTCTCCTTTACAGATAAACCACACTTTTCTAAAATTCTCCCAATAATCCGAAACTGATCATTGGTCTTCAATACTAAACTCCTTACATGTTCGTTCCATTTCATGTCGCTTTGCAGCGTTACGCCTAGATAATTAATGGATATGAATTTTTCAAGCAGCTCACTATTTATGCTGTATTCGAACATTACGGGATTGTTTTTCCTACTCATCTGCGTTAACTTACTCATCACATCAATTACAAGTTTTGTCTAAGTCATTTTGCATCGTCCTATAGTCATTCAACGACGATACCTTCTCGTATACCGCTACATCATCAGTAAATAGCCGCAGGTTATTGCTCACCTTGTCCGTTGGGAAATTTATATATAGAGAAAATAATAGCGGTCCTATCACACTTACCTGGTACCCTTCTCTCTTATGAGCACTCGCCGTTGAGGAGAACGTATTGTATTCTATTACTTACGAAGTCTTCGAGCCACTCACATATCTGGGAACCTATTCCGTATGCTCGTACGTCTGTTAACAGTCTGCAGTGGAACATCTTGTCAAAAGCTTTTAAGAAATATAAAGATGCGGAATCGGTCTGTTGCCATTCATCCATAGTTTGCAGGATATCACGTAAGAAAAGTTTCGCACGACCGATGCTTTTCGAAACAGTGCTGATAAGTGAACATAAGCTTTTCCATCTTTAGGAAATTTATTATATACGAACTAACAGTATGTTCAAGAATTCTTCAGCAAATCGATTTTGAGGATACTGGTCTGTAATTTTCCATGTCAGTTCTGTTACCCATATTATATCCAGTTACTTGGGACCTCGCGCTGGGTTAGAGATTCGCGATAGATGCAAGCTAGGTAAGGTGCTAATGTAAAGCGCCTGGTCCCCGGCACGAATCCGCCCGGCGGATTTGTGTCGAGGTCCGGTGAACCGGCCAGTCTGTGGATGGTTTTTAGGCGGTTTTCCATCTGCCTCGGCGAATGCGGGCTGGTTCCCCTTATTCCGCCTCAGTTACACTGAGTCGGCGATTTATTTTCAACTCTTTCAGTTGTTTCTCAATGCCAGGGATGTCTACTACTATGTCCTCCATGTGGGAGTCTGTGCAATGGTCAAACAACAGTATGCTTGCATGATTCTCTTGCGCAAATGATTGCTTAAAAGCGACATTTAAAACTTCAGCTTTACTTTCGCTAACGTCTACTGCCGCAGCAGACTGGTAAACGAGTGACTGCATAGGATCCTTCGACCCGTTTAGCGATTTTACGTAGTACCATAATTTTCTCGTGTTCGCAAGATCTTTTGCTAAGGTATGACGATGGTAGCTGTGTACCTCACGCATCAATCTTTAAACACACGAACTTCTGCAAAGTTTTAGCTACCGTCATTTTTGCGTTCTCTTTTGAACCAAAAGGAACAGTCTTTGTTTCTTCAACATTTTCCGAATTTTGTTGCTGAACTACGGTGGGTTTTCCGTCCTTAATCCAGTTACTCGGCACGTGCTTCTCCAGAGTATGATTTACAATCCGTTTAAAGTTTGCCCATAATTCCTGTACCCCCTTCATCCTGGAACTAGATTTCAATTCTCTGTCTAAGGAGGATGCTAACAACTGCCTATCTGCTCTTTCCAGCAAAAATACTCTCCTAGCCTTCTTGATTGATTTATTAACTTTAATAACCATCGTTGCTATGATGAAATCATGATCACTAAACCCTCTCTCCCTCTGTAGCCTGTAGCTACCAGATCTCAGATATTTCCATTACGTATGCGCTGTCAAACTAGCTGCTCAAGGCATTTTTCGGAAAACCTGTTCAAAAGTACTTCGCAAGATTGTTCTTACCAACTGCAATGAATCTATAGATGTCTTAGTCTATACTCGGTAGGTTAAACTCGCATGATGTAGATATTTCCGCGCTACTGACTGTAGACTTCCTTTGAATGACCTTATGGCCGGTAAAAACATCCAATAATTAACTTTATTTCACCTAGATATGTTGTATTGGTCCAGGTAACTTCACTACCACTCCCAAATTCGGCCTCAATAAAGACGATGTTTTTGTTAACTACAGTGAACACTCCACCTCCTATGATGTCTAATCTGTCTTTCCAACATACGTTTCATGACTCGCTAAATATCACAGAACTTTCCACGTCGGCTTTCAGCCAGGTCTAGGTCCCAACAATAATTTGAGCGTGACGACTTTCCTGGAAGGCAGCGAATTCAGGTAACTTTGTTACAAATACTTCGACAATTTACTGATAAAATTTTGACTGTCGCAGTGTCTTTACTCTGAACGTGGTCTGATTTTGCTATCTGTGTGTCGACTGGCTAGTGTTCATCAGAGTTGCTCAAACTACCGTCTAGCTTTAAAAATCTCCATGTGCACTCCACAAGTACAATGCTTCCAAAATGAGATTTTCACTCTACAGCGGAGTGGGCGCTGATATGAAACATCCTGGCAGATTAAAACTGTGTGCCGGACCAAGACTCGAACCTGGGATCTAGACAGGTAGGAGACGAGGGACTGGCAGAATTGGATCTGTGAGGACAGGTTATGAGTCGTGCTATGGTAGCTCAGATGGTAGAGCACTTGCCCGCAAAAGGCAAAGATCCCGGGTTTGAGTCTCGGTCCGGCACACAGTTTTAATCTGCCAGGAAGTTTCAAGTACAATGCTACCTGAACAGCTGCTTCCTTTGTGTAATGCACCCCTTACGTTTGAGTATCATGGGGAGTGCTCCTATTCTCCACCTGATAACGCAGGTCAAGAAATCTGCATCCAAGACCGTTGCAGAGTCAACGAAACCTTTCGCTAAGACCTCCACCCGGCTCCAAACCAAAGGACGTCAATTAACTATGGGAACAATGCTGCATACTGCGAGCTCTATTTGCACCCTTCGTGCATGGCCAGCACCTCCACCACATTTGCCAGTGGCCCGTGTCAACTGTGGATGGCCTCAAAGCCCAAGCGACAGACGTCATTGGTGCCAATGTAACCCACAACTTGCAGATGACTGCGCCCTGCACAGCTTAGCTGCAGACAAGGCCTCTCCCACATATCTCAAATGGTTCAAATGGCTCTGAGTACTATGGGACTTAACATCTGTGGTCATCAGTCCCCTAGAACTTAGAACTACTTAAACCTAACTAACCTAAGGACATCACACTCGTCCATGCCCGAGGCAGGATTCGAACCTGCGACCGTAGCGGTCACGCGGTTCCAGACTGAAGCCCCTAGAGCCGCACGGCCACACCAGCCGGCCCCACATATCTGATGAGGCTCCTTGACAGACGTCATGAGTGCACATTGGCTTCCTTTCTGGCTCTGAACGCTGTTTCCCTAAGATGCTCCTGTCGACTCACAGTGTGAACGGACGAGGCGAGACAGCCAGCCTCCACACTGGCCCTCCATCGAGGGACACGAAAGCGTCACCACCTGCCACTCACCTTGCAGTGAGGTCAGATCGACCGGGTCGAGTACACTGGAAGGTGCCTCGGCAGCAGAGGCCGTGGGAGAATCAAGAGCGACCGAGGTGTAGCATGCAGTTTGTCAGATTCTTCGCCACTGCCACACCCTGACGGAGCAGCCTGAAAGCGACTGACCATAACCAAAAGCGCCTTCAACTGCTCGCGAATTGCAGCCAGCTCCTCTATGTCCGAACATCCTGTCCACCCTAGCAGGACTAACTTAAGAAGTAAACTATACAAGCACACAGAGATATCTAATTATGTTACTTACTACCCTCCCGACGTGCCACCGATGGAGGTTGATGCCTTAATGCACTGTATAACTGGCTGCTCTGAAGAAATGACAATTGCTCTACAGACTGCCCGACTCTATATTTACAGTTACAAAAAAGTGATTTACACGGAATTTATGAAATATACAACTAAGAAAAAACAGAAAAAGTGAAATACGTAACTTGCTGTTCTGCATCTGCGTAACGGGCGACAGTTGGACTCTTGACTGTCTGAATATCTACGCTGAAATGAACGGCTGCTGCGGAGGATGCAGGAGGAGGAAATCAACAAAGTTCAGAGCAAGCTGTGAAAACGATCCCTGGGTATCTGAACGCAAAAACGGGGAAAAAAGAAGTGCATAGAAACATAACAGAAAGAAAGCCTGCATGATGTCAGTAATGATAATGAGTTAAGTCTAATAGTCTTCCCCAGTGAGAAGAAGATGAGATATTAAGAAATGCACTTGGGCTTTGCCACACGGAGTTACATAAAACCAAATAGACCATTTGATTAAAAACAGGGCGCTCAGAAATAGTCTGAAAAGCTTGTAAAGATGATGAAGGATAGGTTGTGCTGAAAAATAACTGTCAAGAAAAAGTTCGATACTTTGTACAGTTTTCGAGTCAATTAGCATCGAAGTTGCCAATTAGGCCATTGCAAGCACATATTCAAGCATCCCACCAGACAAAATTAATGTCAGTTGTTCTCATAGTGTAGACGACAGTGTACAAGACTGCTCAGCCTTTGGCTCGGGGTCGATCTTATTCTATCCTATGTCCAAGTTTTGTATCGCTGTCTCGTTTGGTTGTAGGAAACCAAACGAAGGACACGTTTGGCAACATCTTCTCTGGTGGGGCGCTTGAATTTGCACGTGCAACGATCTGTTGGCTAACTTCCACGGAAATCAACTCAGAAACGGTGCAACGCATCGAATGTTTTCCTTAGCAATTATTTCTCAGCACAACCTACCGTTAAAAGCTTTTCAGATTGTTTCTGACCACTCTGTATAAATGGTATGTACCAACGTTATGGAAGTTAGTAGGTGTAGGGAGGCGGACAGAAACACAGATCATTAGGAAGTGTGGATCAGATATGGATATATGATGGGTAGGATTAAAAAAAAAATACAAGAAGAAATTAGAAGAGATTATCGAGACAAGAAAGAAGGAAAGCGTTCTAGGCGCTACAGTCGGGAAACGCGCGACCGCTACTGTCGCAAGTTCGAATCCTGCCTCGGGCATGGATGTGTGTGTTGTCCTTAGGTTAGTTAGGTTTAATAGTTCTAAGTTCTAGGGGACTGATGACCTCAGAAGTTAAGTCCCATAGTACTCAGAGCCAAGAAGGATAGGGATGTCCAAACTAAGTGGGAGATTCTAAAAACAACCATCAGTTGGGCTGCGGGGAAAGTGCTAGGGAAGGTAGTGTGCAAAAGGACAGAGAACAGGTTCGACGAGGAATGCTCACTGTTAATCCAAGAGAGAATTGAAGGGAGACAAAGAATGTTGCAATGGAAGACCAGAATAGCACCGGAAGACTACGGAAACAAACGGAACAGAACGGATAATTTATGTAGGATGAAGAAAAGGCTGTATGAAAGGAAAAAGATAGAGGAGATGGACGAAAAGAGAGACAGTAATGAGATACGAGAGTTTTAGAGAACAGAAGAGAAGATATCAGTCAAGAGCAATGTTCTGCAAGGGTAAAGATGGAAACCTAACTGGAGATATAAGCAAAGCTTTGGGAAGATGGCAAGAGTATTTTACTGAGTTATTCGATGAAAGGTAGGGGGACTAACAGACAGAAAACCTTGAATAAGGAAGGGGAGGAACCAGATTCAGAATTGGAATTAGAATTAGAAGCGGAGGAGCAGGAAGTCGAACAACTTTACTTAGAGGGAGTAGAGAAGGAAATTAAAGGCTTAAATAATAATAAAGCAGCAGAAGGAGGAGGCTTAGGGGCTGAATCGTTAAAATTTAGGGAAAAGAAGAAGAGACAGCTGTTAATGAATTAATAAAGGGAATGGGTAAAGGAAGAAATGCCCAGGGGCTGGAGCGTGGGAATAATCACCCCATTACATAATAAAGATGATGAGTCAGAATGTAGCAATTACTGTAGCATTACTCTCTTTGATATAACATAAACTGTGTTTTAGTAAGATTTTAGACACGTAGCCAGAACGCCAGATAGAAAGAATACTGAAAGGTTATCAAGCTGGATTTAGGATAAACAGATCCACAATGTCTTACATATTTTTACTTTGATAAGTACTAAAGAAATTTTATGAATATGATAAGTAACTGCTTCAGTTGTACGTTGACTTTAAATAAGCATATGTCAGCCTAGACAAAAATAAGATTCTCCAAAGTATGATAGATTTTATAATCCCACTAAAATTAGTGACGATGAAAGCAACAGTTTACAAGATCGGAATAAAACAAGAGATGCCAGGAGAGTTCCCTGTAGGGAGGGGCTGCCGCAGGGACACGTAATCCTTGTGCTACTCTTTAACTTAGCGCTGTAGAGAAGGTAATTCGACAAATGGCAACAAACGCAGGGGGAACAATATTTAATCGGCAGGTCCAGGTGGTGGCATACGCTGCTGTACCATTAATTGAAAGGAATGTCAGATTTTTGAAGTATAATAGGATAATTTTGCTGCATCAGAAGGAGCAGTGCGAAAATTAGGAATGGAAGTGAATACGGGCGAAACAAATTATGTGATGATGGGACATCCTCTTAGGGATAGAGGAGAGACATCAATAAAAGTAAATGGGAAAAATATCACATCAGGGAAGAGTTTAAATATTTAGGTTCTATACTAATAGAAGGTGATAGTACAGCAGCAGAAATTTAAGAAAGGACAGCAGTTGGAAACCAAGGCTATTATTCCTTGCAGGATATATTCAGGTCCAGAAATGCTAGTAGGTACACAAAAATCAAAATATATTTCATCATACATTCTTTGAATCTTCATCATCTGCAGAGCTAGCTGACATACGAGTATAAACTTTTCCCGGTGAATTAAATGTTCGAAGAGATTTCGGGAATGCAGCCGGTCGTCGTAAACTTCACTCCATGACATTTCGATTGGACATCTAGCAGTCACCTTCAGGTGAGTCATCGAAGACTTTCTGCACCCAGAAAGTTTGCAATCGCAGAACATTGTATCTCCAACGGACATACAATGGAGTACGATAAAACATTAATTTTGGCCACAGCAACATATTTTTGGGATTCCGTTATAAAAGAATGCGTTGAAATACGCATCGCGGAAAATATAATGAAACGAGACAGCGTCTACCGGCTGGATAATGTGAGGAATCCCGTCGTCTCCGAGATTTGCTCCAGGTGAAGACACCAGAATACTCCGATGACCGCGGTGAACGACAACGCCGAAGACAGCTGATCTTTGCAGTTACACCAGCGAGGGCGCTGCTGCCGGGCGGTGTGGTCCTTCTGTCACCGTGGTTCTGAAGTATGAGCGGGAATTATCAGCGCGCTATGTAAGGCACAGCGGATAACGTCTTCGTCAGTCGCTGATGGCTCACCTGGAGAGGACTGGCACGTGTCTAGTTCAAATATCGTGGAGTGAATTTTACTACACCCGGCAGCAAATTTCGAATCTCTTCGGACATAATGCTTTCACTATGCTGTTTATAGTGGCTTGTTCTCATGCGTATTTTCTTATTCATTATAAGGCCTGTTCCTGCATTACAGCTGTCTGATTTTGTTTTGATAACGCTGTAATGACCTGACCAGAAGTCTTGACCTTTAATCTACTGCACTTCAATAACTTCCAACATATCTAAATTCAACTCAACGGTATCCATTTCCCTTTTATCATTTTCTATTCTACCTACCCGATTAACGGATCTAACATACCACACTCCGACGATAGAATGCCAGTTTTGCTTATCCTGATGACTACATCAGAATGAGTAGTTTCCACCAGGAGATCCGAAATGGGGCACTATTCTACTTCCGGAATATTTTACCCAAAAGAATCCATCACCATTTAACCATATACGAGGGCTGGAACTTAAATAGTGGCAACTGTTTATTCACAACCGACACAAAAGAGCTGCATTTTTGCACCTGTTACTGCCCTTCAAAGTAGTCACCAGCGTTGTGTAGAACCCGTTGCCTGCGATGTGGAAGGCGTAGTATACCGTTAGCACAGCCAGTTCTGTTGATGGTACGAATGGAGTGGTCTACTGCCTGTCGAATCTCTGGAACAGTTCTGAAGCGAATGTCGCAAAGTGGTTCCTTCATCTTCGGAATCAAATCAAAGTTACAAGGACTTCAGTCCGGGAAGTATGGTGGATGGTACAGTATTTCCCAGTCCCATCGACCGAACAGAGCAGCGACAGCCTGTGATGTATGCGCCCGCGCATTGTCGTGCAAAATGATGAGTGGGTTGCGCAGAAAGTGTCGTCGCTTCTTTCGCAAAGCTGGTCGCAGGTGATGCTCCAAAAACGAACAGTAATACTGTGCATTGATTGTCTGCCGTGGAGGAACGTAATGCGTTAGGATAACACCAATACAGTCGAACACGAGCACCACCATAACTTTAGATCGCTCCATTCGCACCATCAACAGAACAGGCTCTGCTAACGGTTTACTACGCCTTCCACATCACTGGCATCGGGTTCTACACAACGCCGGTGACTACGTTGAAGGACAGTAACAGGTGCAAACATGTAACTCTTTTGTATCGGTTGTGAATAAATAGTTGCCACTATTTAAGTTCCAACCCTCGTAGTAGAACTGCATGCCTTTGGGAAAAGTAATTGCTATAGTTTCCCCTTGGTTTCAGCTGTTCGCAATACAGCAAGGCCATGTCGGCTGATGTAAGACCAGATCAGTACAATCATCCAGACTGGTGCCCCTGCAGCTACCGAAAAAGTTGTGTGCCCCTTCAGGAACACCGTGTTTGGTCTCTCTACAGACGTCCCTCCGTTCTGATTGCACCTACAGTACGGTTGTCTGTATCGCTGAGGCACGCAAACCACACCACCTCGGTAAGGTCCGTGGTCCATGGGAGGAGTGTAACATCTATCGGTATTATTATGATTATTATTACAACTACTGTTGTTGTTGCGTGCCGGCCGGGGTGGACGAGCGGTTTTAGGCGCTATAGTCTGGAACCGCGCGACCGCTACGGTCTCAGGTTCGAATCCTGCCTCGGGCATGGATGTATGTGATGTTCTTAGGTTAGTTAGGTTTAAGTAGTTCTAAGTTCTAGGAGACTGATGACATCAGAAGTTAAGTCCCATAGTGCTCAGAGCCATTTGAACCATTTTTTGTCGTTGTACGGTCCCTCCCTAGACCCGACAAGACGCCTCCTGAGACGCGGCAAGGTAGGAGTAGGCAAAATGCAACAGGGAATAACAATATTAATGTGCTAATAGTAAACTGCAGGAGCGTCTATAGAAAGGTCCCAGAACGGCTCTCATTAATAAACGGTCACAATGCCCACATAGTACAAGGGACAGAAAGTTGGCTGAAACCAGATTTAAACAGTAACGAAATCTAAACCCAGATTGGAATGTATACCGCAGAGACAGGCTGGACAGTGAAGGGGGAAGCGTGTTTATAGCGATAAGAAGAGCAATAGTATCGAAGGAAATTGACGGATGTCCGAAATGTGAAATAATTTGGGTGAAGGTCACGGTTAAAGCAGGCTCAAACATGGTAATTGGATGTCTCTAAAGGCCCCCTGGCTCAGCAGCTGTTGTGGCTGAGCACCTGAAAGATAATTTGGAAAATATTTCGAGTAGATTTCCTCACCATGTTATAGTTCTGGGTGGAGATTTTAATTTGCCGGATATAGACGGAAGACTCAAACGTTCATAACCGGTGCCAGTGATAAAGAATCCAGTGAAATTTTTTTAAGTGCATTATCTGAAAACTACCTTGAGCAGTTAAACAGGGGACCGACTCGTGGCGATAACATATTAGACCTTCTGGTGACAAACAGACGAGAACTATTTGAAACAGTTAACGCAGAACAGGGAATCAGCGATCATAAAGCGGTTACTGCATCGATGATTTCAGCCGTAAATAGAAATATTAAAAAAGGTAGGAAGATTTTTCTGTTTAGTAAAAGTGACAAAAAGCAGATTTCAGAGTACCTGATGGCTCAACATAAAAGTTTTGTCTCAAGTACAGATAGTGTTGAGGATCAGTGGACAAAGTTCAAAACCCTCATACAATATGCGTTAGATGAGTATGTGCCAAGCAAGATTGTAAGAGATGGAAAAGAGCCACCGTGGTACAACAACCGAATAAGAAAACTGCTGCGGAAGCAAAGGCAACTTCACAGCAAACATAAACATAGCCAAAGCCTTGCAGACAAACAAAAATTACGCGAAGCGAAATGTAGTGTGAGGAGGGCTATGCGAGAGGCGTTCAATGAATTCGAAAGTAAAGTTCTATGTACTGACTTGGCAGAAAATCCTAAGAAATTTTTGTCTTATGTCAAAGCGGTAGGTGGATCAAAACAAAATGTCCAGACACTCTGCGACCAAAATGGTACTGAAACAGAGGATGCCAGACTAAAGGCCGAAATACTAAATGTCTTTTTCCAAAGCTGTTTCACAGAGGAAGACTGCACTGTAGTTCCTTCTCTAGATTGTCGTACAGATGACAAAATGGTAGATAGACGACAGAGAGATAGAGAAACAATAAAAAATCGCTCAAAAGAGGAAAGGCCGCTGGACCTGATGGGATACTAGATCGATTTTACGCAGAGTACGCGAAGAAACTTGCCCCCCTCCTTGCAGCGGTGTACCGTAGGTCTCTAGAGGATCGTAGCCTTCCAAAGGATTAGAAAAGGGCACACGTCATCCCCGTTTTCAAGCAGGGGCGTCGAATAGATGTGCAGAACTATAGACCTATATCTCTAACGTCTATCAGTTGTAGAATTTTGGAACACGTATTATGTTCGAGTATCATGACTTTTCTGGAGACTAGAAATCTACTCTGTAGGAATCAGCATGGGTTTCGAAAAAGACGATCGTGTGAAACACAGCTCGCGCTATTCGTCCACGAGACTCGGAGGGCCATAGACACGGGTTCACAGGTAGATGCCGTGTTTCTTGACTTCCGCAAGGCGTTCGATACAGTTCCCCACAGTCGTTTAATGAACAAAGTGAGAGCATATGGACTATCAGACCAATTGTGTGATTGGATTGAAGAGTTCCTAGATAACAGAAGACAGCATGTCATTCTCAATGGAGAGAAGTCTTCCGAAGTAAGAGTGATTTCAGGTGTACCGTGGGGGAGTGTCGTAGGACCGTTGCTATTCACGATATACATAAATGACCTTGTGGATGACATCGGAAGTTCACTGAGGCTTTTTGCGGATGATGCTGTGGTATATCGAGAGGTTGTAACAATGGAAAAATGTTCTGAAATGCAGGAGGATCTGCAGCGAATTGACGCATGGTGCAGGGAATGGCAATTGAATCTCAATGTAGACAAGAGTAATGTGCTGCGAATACATAGAAAGAAAGATCGCTTATCATTTAGCTACAAAATAGCAGGTCAGCAACTGGAAGCAGTTAATTCCATAAATTATCTGGGAGTACGAATTAGGAGTGATTTAAAATGGAATGGTCATACAAAGTTGATCGTCGGCGAAGCAGATGCCACACTGAGATTCTTTGGAAGAATCCTAAGGAAATGCAATCCGAAAACAAAGGAAGTAGGTTACAGTACGCTTGTTCGCCCACTGCTTGAATACTGCTCGGCAGTGTGGGATCGTACCAGATTGGGTTGATAGAAGAGATAGAGAAGATCCAACGGAGAGCAGCACGGTTCGTTGCAGGATCATTTAGTAATCGCGAAAGCTTTACGGAGATGATAGATAAACTCCAGTGGAAGACTCTGCAGGAGAGACGCTCAGTAGCTCGGTACGGGCTTCTGTTGAAGTTTCGAGAACATACCTTCACCGACGAGTCAAGCAGTATATTGCTCCCTCTTACGTATATCTCGCGAAGAGACCATGATGATAAAATCAGAGAGATTAGAGCCCATACAGAAGCATACTGACAATCCTTCTTTCCACGAACAATACGAGACTGGAATAGAAGGGAGAACCGATAGAGGTACTCAAGATACCCTCCGCCACACACCGTCAGGTGGCTTGCGGAGTATGGATGTAGATGTAGATGTAGATACGCAGAAAAGTGTACTAAACCAAAATATTGAGGTTAAGTGAAAAATCCAGTCTTTCTGTGAGTTATGCACTTAAGTTCGGATTCAAAACTGAATCTTTATTCCCGCTAGCTTTAAATGTTAGTCTTCGTAAGCCATCCCACTATACAGCGTGGATCGTTAAGAATAAATCTGATGTAAACATTACATTATGTATTCTTTCTCGTTTGCTGCAACCTCATTCGATCTTCTTTCACGTGGAACGGAAGCTGAGCTGTCTTGAGTACAGTCAAATACGATGATAAGAATATCTTTTATGCGCACATCGACTCAACTACATTGCTGGACAACAGTTTAACCGGTGAATTTAACTTTAACAGCACTGGCCAGCCCGCTGGTCCATCTAACTTGCAGTGATGTGAACAGCTACAGCTATGACGTAAAAAGAGACGAGCAGAGAAACAATAGTGTTTCGAAAGTCATGTAATTTTTATGCACAGTGAAATAATTTTGCGGCTTCTCATGGGACCAGACGAAAAACGTAACACGGTCGTCACCTTAGTTAACATAGTACTGTAACTGAAAACAAGAGCAATGAAAATTCCTAACTTAAACACAAGGTATATTTTCAGCGTGAACTATGTGCGATGTAAAAACGTATTGCAGGGATTTCATCGTACAGTTAAATACTGAAGCCACTGGAGGTATTACTTAGTTGTCTACTAATCTTTGAACCGCTCCCATATCCGAAATGGTGGAAGAATTTAAATATCTAGGTTCTATAATAACAGAAGGTAATAGGACAGCAGTAGAAATTTAAGAAACGAAAGCAGGTGGAAACCGATGCCATTATTCCTTGCAGAATACATTCCGGTCCACAAATATTAAAGGGAATACAAAAATCAAAATATATTTTACTATATTAAGGCCTATAGTAATGTATGTGTCAGACGACTGGGTGATGTCACTGCGGAAAAAGGCTGGTTATTGAGATGGGAAAGGAAGGCATTGAGATAGCAAAAAAGCCGGAGAATAAAGGCAAACGCGGAACTACATACACTTTTTGGACAGACGACTGTTGTAGTGAAAATAAGGCAAGGAAAAGTAAGATGAGCTCGTCATGTACAGAGAATAGTATAAATTCGGAGTGTTAAGAAGGTGTTTATATGAAAACCCGACGGTAGAAGAAGAGGGAGACCCAGGAAAAGGTGGCTGGAAGTATGAAAGAGGACATCAAAGACAAAAACTACATAGCTAAAGTATGATTAAGAAAAACGCCGATGGCTGTTAATACATTACGGTATCTTGCAATTTTATTTACAAAAAATAGTAATAACATACCTAATACATAAGTAGGACTACTTCCAAGAGCGTAACGACACCAGTGTACGTGTAGTACGGCAGCTGACCAATCATAGCGTTTGTGTTAGTTTATATCAGGTTTATTCTAATGATGAACGAAGTATAGAATACTACAACAGTGATTTTTTTTAAACAGATGGTTAAAAACGTTGAACGAAAATGACGGTTGTAAACTTTGGATTTGTGACGAAAATTGTGATTAGGACTGAAATGAAACACCATCTAGAGAATACCTACTGGTACAGCGAAAAAGTGAACAAAACTTCTCCTGTTTCCGTTATAGTCTTCTGCAGATACTCTATATTGTGCCTAGTGAACAATAAGATTTCAAAATCGAAATCCAGAGTACCAAAGCATCGTTAATGTAATTAAGGCATAAATACCGCAGAAACAGTATCAATGCAATAACTAAATACGATGAGTACGAGTTACATAAAAGCACTATGGACTGGTGGTGGTTGATGGTAGAACTACTCAGTTGCTAGACTGGCTTGGTGTCACATCGGTAATATTAACTGCTAGATGCAAAACATTGTCACTTCTATAATTTTGTTTTCTGGTGCAAATGACCTTCACTAATGGCAAATATTTGCGCGTGTGAAAAATGTCTAGACATGTGCTGCTTCTCAACCCAAATTAAACTTAGTTCAGCTCAGTTATTACATTTATAAGTAAGGTGGGCGCCGAAAGCCGGCTTTATATATTAGTCCAGATCATGTAGGGCTCTCAGGGGTAGCTATTAGCTTCCAATTACTTGCGAAATCTGTGCGATGGAACAAAATGTGAGTTATTATAAACACTGGAATGTAATTTTCATCTGTCGATGAAGTGGAAATGAAGTTTTATTTTCCCTTGTATCAGAAAACTACTCATCTACGAAATATTTCTCAGAATCGATAGCGGTACAAAAATAAGCCAGACCAAGGAAACAGTTGAGCACAGAATGTAAACAACCACTGCCAACTTCTCTTCGCATGGGCATGAATTCACCACAATGATTCATTGTGTATAAGCTACTCTTCACTCTGTTATGAAATTTTTGTTTTCCACAAAAGTCGGTAGAAGAGATGAGCTTCTTTTCTTAATAAATGCAAAATATAAAACTGAACTAGCGCTCTGTCTAGATAGACTTTATATTACAACAGACGACTGAGTAGCAAACCTTAGCAGTGGACGCCGAAAGTAAACCTGAGCAGCACGCTAATGTTGATGCTGACGCCTACAGTATACCAACTACCGTTGTGTTTGTTAGCACCAGTGATAATTATGAATTACTTGTTTTTCCAACGTATAGATAAGATATGATACAATTCGTATTGCCAAGTAGATATCTAATCGTCTGTCTGTTCGGAATCGGCCTTTAATCGAGTCCATGTGAGACTGCCCTGATAGGCTGTTCTGCATTCCATACAATGTTCGATAGACCTCAAATTTGTCTTGCACATGTGTAATTGGTAACAATGGAGGTCGATCACATGGATTCAAGCGATGAATCCTCAATTGAGATACTAGAACTGTTTCAGTGTTCATGATAGAAATCTGCAAGGCAATGTTGGCCTGTAAGTTTTAGTAATGTGTGACGTAGCGTAGAAAGAAGAAGGTAGCATTATTTCAATCTAACAAGGGGAGGCCGCCAATTGTGAAATTCAGATTCGATTCATAGTGCGCATAATAAAAGCCCATGGCCAGAGGTGTAATGTGGCAAAGCACCAAGATGCACTTCTCAGCCGTTGTCGAGAAAATCGAGTTAAAAGTAACCGTTGCGGTGAAATACTCTCTACGATTAACAATTTTCTACAGCGTCGTGGCGCACCGGTAAGCGCTCGGGTTCGTAATCCGAAGGTCGCCGGATCGAATCTCGCGAATCTCAAATGTATATATATATATATATATATATATATATATATATATATATATATATATATATATATATTTCACAAATGTTATTAATTGTCTTCATAATGTTAACCACGTATAGTTAACGGAAGACGTAGAAACGATATTCCGAAACGAATACGTATAGCGTAAGTCAAACGTTCGAATTAGAATAGAGACCCCACGAACACAAATTTGCTGTGGCAGGTATGAAATATAAACTCCGTTACTCGCTCGTTACACTTGGAGGACAGATGTCGAATGGACCGAAACGAGCCGCCGCATAACAGCGTAGTTGCCTGCTAACTTCGAAAGAAGGTAGATGCGGTCCCTAGCGCAACTTATAACATCGTCGAAAATAAGTGCGGACGGGAGAGCTTTGGTACACCCTGTAAAAAAAACGGAAAAATGGAGGCGGTGCAATTGGAGAGCGATCCGCCTTCACCAACATGCATAAGCAATTCATTAATATATATATATATATATATAAGACTCACAAAAAGAAATTTTGAATATAGACACCCGTAAAGGCTACTTCGACTCAGACCACCACCTACTACAGATCAGGATTCGTCTTTTGCCCAAGAGAAAGCTCCAGAAGAACAAAATTGTTAGACCAGATCCAGAATACGTTACATTAAACCAGACACAAATATTACACAAAATTAAAATGGAGAAAACGACAGACTGGACACAACTTTCACGAAGAATCCGAGAGGCCATGAAACTAGCAAAAGCACAACGCGCACGGAAACACCGTTGGTGGAACCACACATGTGACCAAGCTATTGACCAACGAATCAGTGCATGGAAAAAAATTAGTAGCCATAAATCCCAAGAGAATTGGATGAACTTCTTGAAAACACAGAAGCAATCAAGCAAAATCATTCGCAGTGAAAAACGACAGTATGACAAACGGCGACTGACAGAGATCGAATCGGACTTCATGAAGAACAATACAAGAAACTTCTACAGAACGTTCAGAGAAAATATGACTGGATATCAACCACCCAACTTGTGCTTCAGAAGACCAGATGGAACCCTAGAAACCAATACCAAAAACAATTGTGACAATCTGGCAAAGTACTTTGAAAAACTGCTCAACACGGACCCCCCTATGGAAGAAATGATGACAGAAACGAGCACATACAATCCAGATAGTGAACCTCCAACTCTAGAAGAAGTTAAAGAAATAATCAAGTCACTCAAGAATCGTAGAGCACCAGGAGAAGGTGGCATCATCGCGGAAATCTGGAAGTTACAAGACCCAGAACTCACCAAAGACATCCACAGGATCTTGGAAGACATCTGGAAGACCATGAAAATTCCTGACGACTGGAAAACTGCCCTGATACACCCACTACACAAAAAAGGTGACAAGACCGACCCGAACAACTACAGAGGAATATCGCTACTACCGGTCACATACAAGATCCTCTCTAAAGCTTTACTGAACAGACTAGAATGCCAGACTGACCACTTGATTGGGGAATACCAAGCAGGCTTCCGTAAAGGGCGGTCTTGTGCGGAACAAATTTGGAACCTGAAAATGATTTTACAACACAAACAGAACCTGATCATTACCTTTGTTGACTTCAAAAAGGCGTATGACTCTATCGAGCGGAAAACTCTCTTCAAAATTCTAGCAGAATACAAAGTAGACAACAGAACACGGGCTATCAGAGAGCAAACTTTAACCAACACGACCTCCAAAGTAAAGTTCTGTGGGGAACTATCAGAGCCCTTTGAAATTCGCACAGGTGTCCGACAAGGCGATGGCCTCTCACCTCTCCTTTTCAATCTGGTGTTAGATAAGGTCATAAAAGAATGGGAAACATCACAACAGGGGATAACCTTAGGAAACCTACAGATTAAATGCCTGGCTTTTGCAGACGATTTGGCGATTGTCACGAAAGGTATAAAGGAAACAAAAGACGCTATTGAAAAACTGCACGAAATCGCTTCCAAAACTGGAATACAGATCTCTTACGAAAAGACACAGTTTATGAGCACAAAGAAACTCTCATCTCTGAGCACAAAGTATGGCACGATTTACAAAACGGCAAACTTCAAATACCTCGGTGAAACACTACAAATGAGTATAACAGAGATTCAAACGAAGAAAGAAAGACTAAACTGGACAAGGCATACAAAGTAGTGTGGAATCATTACAACAAGAAGTCTATCTCACAAAAAGCCAAATTACGCCATTATGACACGGTGGCGCTCCCCGAGGCATTATATGCAGCAGAGACCACACTAATCCTAGGGCATACACGTATCAGACAATTAGAAAAAGTAGAACGGAAAATACTCAGGAAAATATTTGGCGCAACTAACAACAATGGAATATGGATCAAGAAACCTACAGAGGAACTGTACAAACAAACGGAGACAATCACAGAAAAGATTAGAAAACGCAGACTACAATTCTATGGACACCTATACAGAATACCATCACACAGGCTGACCAAACAGATCTTTGACTAGGTAACCACTAGAAACAACAAATGGGTAGCAGAGGTAGAAAACGACCTGAACCAACTCAACATAACAGCAGACACAATAAACGACAGAATAAAATTCAGAAACATCATTAAGAAAAGTAAACTACATGAGATACAATGTGACAAACGAACAGGCATAAAATGGACCGAAGAACGCAAGCAAGATCACAGCCAGAAGATGAAAGAAATATGGGCAACCAAAAAGGCAATCCAGATGAAGCTGAAGACACAAAGCCGACAAAAAGCAGGGACAGAGGACCGGGAGCAGAAACACAGCAAGCGAATGAGGGAAGTTTGGGCAGCAAGGAAGGCAGCAAAAGGAACTGGAAGTTTAGTCCAAATGCGCTCTTTAAGGGCAAAACACCAATTATATATATATATATATATATATATATATATATATATATATATATATATATACAGGGCTATTACAAATGATTGAAGCGATTTCATAAATTCACTGTAGCTCCATTCATTGACATATGGTCACGACACACTACAGATACGTAGAAAAACTCATAAAGTTTTGTTCGGCTGAAGCCGCACTTCAGGTTTCTGCCGCCAGAGCGCTCGAGAGCGCAGTGAGACAAAATGGCGACAGGAGCCGAGAAAGCGTATGTCGTGCTTGAAATGCACTCACATCAGTCAGTCATAACAGTGCAACGACACTTCAGGACGAAGTTCAACAAAGATCCACCAACTGCTAACTCCATTCGGCGATGGTATGCGCAGTTTAAAGCTTCTGGATGCCTCTGTAAGGGGAAATCAACGGGTCGGCCTGCAGTGAGCGAAGAAACGGTTGAACGCGTGCGGGCAAGTTTCACGCGTAGCCCGCGGAAGTCGACGAATAAAGCAAGCAGGGAGCTAAACGTACTACAGCTGACGGTTTGGAAAATCTTACGGAAAAGGCTAAAGCGGAAGCCTTACCGTTTACAATTGCTACAAGCCCTGACACCCAATGACAAAGTCAAACGCTTTGAATTTTCGGCTCGGTTGCAACAGCTCATGGAAGAGGATGCGTTCAGTGCAAAACTTGTTTTCAGTGATGAAGCAACATTTTTTTCTTAATGGTGAAGTGAACAGACACAATGTGCGAATCTGGGCGGAAGAGAATCCTCACGCATTCATGCAGAAAATTCACAATTCACCAAAAGTTAATGTGTTTTGTGCACTCTCACGGTTTAAAGTTTACGGCCCCTTTTTCTTCTTCGAAAAAAACGTTACAGGACACGTGTATCCGGACATGCTGGAAAATTGGCTCATGCCACAACTGGAGACCGACAGCGCCGACTTCATCTTTCAACAGGATGGTGCTCCACCGCACTTCCATCATGATGTTCGGCATTTCTTAAACAGGAGATTGGAAAACCGATGGATCGGTCGTGGTGGAGATCATGATCAGCAATTCATGTCATGGCCTCCACCCTCTCCCAACTTAACCCCATGCGATTTCTTTCTGTGGTGTTATGTGAAAGATTCAGTGTTTAAACCTCCTCTACCAAGAAACGTGCCAGAACTGCGAGCTCGCATCAACGATGCTTTCGAACTCATTGATGGGGACATGCTGCGCTGAGTGTTGGAGGAACTTGATTATCGGCTTGATGTCTGCTGAATCACTAAAGGGGCACATATCGAACATTTGTGAATGCCTAAAAAGACTTTTTGAGTTTTTGTATGTGTGTGCAAAGCATTGTGAAAATGTCTCAAATAATAATGTTATTGTAGAGCTGTGAAATCGCTTTTTTTATATTGTTTTTAAATAAAGAAAATATTAGGCACTGTACAAGGCTTGAACGCAGAACCTTTCGCTTAGCATCCAAACACTTTAACCCTTACACTATTTTTTTTCTTTTTTTTTGACATATCATAACTTTGCAAAAAAAAAGTAAGAAAATTTTTCGCTCGAGGAAAGACTTTTTTTTATTTTTTTATTATTTTTTTTACTTAGAACTACTTTTTTTTATTTTTTTTGCTTGAGGCAGGATTTTGTTTTGTTTTGTCTCTTTTTTTAAAGAAGGTGGGGGAGGGCGCGGAAGGCAGAGCGATCAGGGGTCGTAACCTGAGGCCTGGTCGCAGTGTCCCCCTCGTCCGTCAAGGAATCAGGGATGGGAAGGGGAAAACTTTTGTGGGAATTATTATTTATTTATTTATTTTTATTTACTGTTTTTAATACATTCTTAATGTGGTTTTACTTTATACCACAACAAAAATAAATGTATCTAGCACCGCATCATGCTCGGAGAAAAAGAAAACAATATCTCAGCACGTTCCTAGACCGAGGTAATGTACGAGGGCGGTTCAGAAAGTAACCTCCGATTGGTCACAGTGCGGGTTGTGGGGGGAGTAGCGACGCCATCTGTGCGTTCACGCACTCAACAGGTCAGTCGGCATCAAGCCGTGGTCGAGTGAACGTCGTACCAGCGCTAGTTTAGTTTTTGTGGCAGTTTGAAATGTGTGCTGCAATAGAAAACCCCGCCAAATGTGAAGTGCGTGCTGTCATAAGGTTTTTTACAGCCAAAGGATATTCTGCAGCAGCTATTCATCGTGAGCTTTGTGCCGTGTACGGACCAAGAGTTATGAGTGAAGGAGTTGTCCGTGAATGGGTACGTTTATTTAAAAGTGGACGAGAAAACGTTCATGATGAAGAGAGGAGTGGTAGACCATCATTGGTGACTGACGAACTCGTTCAGACAGTTGATGCAAAAGTTCGTGAAAATCGACGTTTCTCAATGTCGGAGTTGTCTACTGGTTTTCCACAGATTTCTAAGACTCTCTTGTACGAGATAGTGACAGCAAGATTGGGTTACCATAAGTTCTGTGCACGATGGGTGCCCAAAATTCTTACCGACCACCACAAAACTCAAAGAATGGCCTCTGCATTAGACTTTCTGTCACGTTATGAGGACAAAGGAGAACCATTGTTAAACAGAATCGTGACCGTTGACGAAACCTGGATTAAGTACGTGAACCCTGAGACAAAAGAACAATCAAAGATGTGGGCACATTCAAATTCGCCTACCAAAACAAGAAAAGCCTGGCAAGATTTTTCTGCCAGAAAACTGATGGCAACGGTGTTTCGGGATGCCAAAGGGGTGTTGTTGGTTGAATTCATGGAACGTGGTACGACCATTAATCAAGACGTGTACTGTGAAACAATAAAAAAGTTACGACGGGCTATACAGAACAAACGCCGTGGCACGCTGACTTCCGGTATCGTTTTTTTTGCACGATAACGCCCGTCCTCACTCTGCTCGCAGAACAACGGCCCTTCTTGAGTCCTTCAAGTAGGACGTTATCAACCATCCACCTTACAGCCCAGACCTGGTGCCAAGTGATTATCACCTCTTCATGCATTTGAAGAAATGGCTCGGGTCACAGCGGTTTGATGGCGACGAAGAGCTCAAAGATGCGGTCACAGGCTGGCTCCAGGCACAAGCGGGTTATTTTTATGCAGAAGGAATTTCAAAGCTTGTGAAGAGATACGACAAGTGCCTCAATCGCTATGGAGACTATGTAGAAAAATAGTGCAAAGATGTAGTTGTAAGATGTATATATTAAAATGTTTTTATTTAACTTGGTGTATTTTTTTAAATCAACCGGAGGTTACTTTCTGAACGGCCCTTGTATATGGGGAAAACGAAAAAAAAGTGCTTCATACAGGATGCAGAAGGGTGTGTCGCTACTCTCCTTACGCTTCATCATCCAGAGAATCGAACTTAGTCATGTCAGCTCACTCAATGGGTATCTTCTCCTACCTGTTGATGATCCAGCTGCGTGGAGTGTCACATAGGGCACTCCCTAAGTAATTAGAAAAATACTGTCTGTATTTTGGGTTCCGTACGATCTTGAAATGACGTTCTTGTAGGTAGTTCCAAAAGTCTAATACATCTTTAGGTCCATCGTGAAATAAGTAGTGTACTGCATGCGCACGGATCCACGTGACAGCGTTGGTCTTGGCGCGCGGGAAATACTGTTGATCCAGAAATAGTAGAAACCGAGGTGTAATGTGTTCCGGAGTCACTCGTAGAAAATACGACAAAATTTGTCGCACCAAGCGCCATACGTCTTCTGCCGCGCCACATGTGAGACGGTGTTCGTCCGTGTCTGGTATCCCGCAGTCTACGCAGAGAGGCGATTCCGCCATGTTTATCTTGTGGAGGCGTGATCGGGTGATCTGTTTACCATTGACTGTGATGTACCATGTGGATCGGACGGCTGTGTCCAGTGGAATAGTGTGAATCATCTTCCACACCACCTTCCAATTAACCTGAGGGCTTTTGGTCTCCACGATGTTTGGTGGGCGCCTCTGCTGTAGGACATGATATATATCCCGCGCCGACGCCTGTTTCGTCGGTGGTACTGTGATACGGAAATAGCTGTGTTCAATGTAAAAGTTCCCGAAGTAGTAGAAGGGTGAGGGTATGTCTTGCGTCGTCAGTGGGGGCATAATGGACGGCGGAGCTAAGGACTCCAACTGCAAACCTGTCAACTTTCCGGGTGGTGGCGCCACAGCTTGATGTGTGAGCTGACATACAGGGTCACTGCTCTGTCGTGGACATGGACTAGGCCAAGATCTCCCCTTTCTGGGGGAAGGGTCAGTGACTCATAACTGACTTTGAAGAGCATGCCTGTACTGACGTAGGCTCCGAATGCCGCTAATAGACGTCGAGCCATCAGTAACGGTATTGGGAGAACACGCGCTATGTGTGGAAGGCGCGATGCGAGGTAAACATTAACGAAGTGTGTCCTTTGGAGAATGTCGAGGGTCCGCACACGAAGGTTGAAGATCTGGACCCGAAGTTGTTGTAATAAGCGGCGGTAGTTAAGAGCTGCGGTGCGCCGTATGTCGTCGTGAAACTCTATTCCGAGACATTTGATAATGTCACGAAGCTGTAGGGGTTCGACACACGCTGGGGTCAACCCGTCTCCAATGGCCATGGCGACCGACTTGGCGACGATGAGACAGCTGTCGGAAGCCACACCGTACGTGGTAATACATTCTAGTGCTCTGTTGACATCGTCACGATTGCGGAACACGAGAACCAGGTCATCTGCATATGCTGTACAGCAAAATGTGACGTCATGTAGGGTAAGACCGGTGAGGCGTTGACGGAGACCACAGAGGAGCGGTTCCAGTGCCAGAGCATATAGTAACGTCGACAAGGGGCAGCCTTGATGGACGGAGCGGAAAATCAGGAGGGACTGCGAGAGACGCCCATTAACGAGCACTTTGGAAGTCGCACCTCGGAGTAGGCGCATTACGACGGCTGTGAATTGCTGTGGGTACTGTATGTGCTGGAGAACGGACGTTAGGTACGTGTGATCCACTCGATCAAACGCTTGGCTAAAATCTAGTGATGCCAGCGCTCCCGGGATGCGGCGTGCCCTGGCTAGGGCTATTAAGTCACGGTATCGACACAGTGCTGTGTGGATGTTGTTGATACCCCTGAGGGAAGTCTGATCTGGCGAGATGACGTAAGGTAGGGTCGGTCGTAGACGGTTTGCTAATAGTGTGGTGAATATCTTCATGTCGCAGTTGACGAGTGTTAGCGGGCGGTAATCTTGTATTCGAGCCCCACCTTTAGGCTTGTGAACCGGTATAATTATTCCTACTATGAACGTCACAGGGAGCGGCACTGCGGGGGACATAAGCTCCCGACAGATGTCTGTTAACTTGGGAGCCAGTAAATACTGGAAACGTCTATAAAACTCCACAGGGAGCCCGTCGGGGCCAGGAGACTTATTCGCTGCTCCTTTACCGATGGCGTCGATAACTTCGTCTTCCGTAATGTCGTTCAATAATTCAGTTTGTAAATCCTGTGCGACAATGCCGTAAACCAGTTGTGAGACTGCTGTCACCGTCGTCAGGTCGGAACATTGAGCAGAATAAAGTCGTGCGTAAAGGTCAAAGAAGGCTGCAGCAATATCGCGTTGTGTGGTGTGATGAAGGCCGTCCTCAGTGGTGACGGCATGTATCAGCGCCCATCTTCGCAGTGTATGTTCTCGGATGACGTGGTACATGGTGGGTCGTTCCGTTGCGAGTCTGTCTTGTGTCCGCACTCGGACGATCGTCCCTCCGAGGTGTCGGCGCATATGGGCTACGATCTGTGCTTTCGCATGCTGAACTGTCAGCTGTCGTTCCGGTGTGGGTGGCAAGGAGGCGCATTCGCGAAGGACAGTGAAATAAAAATCAAGGGTCTGCCGCCTCCAAGCAGCAGTCTCACGACCATACGTAATAAAGGTTCGCCGTAGGGCCGGCTTGCACAGGTTAACCACCAACTAATCGACGTAGGATACGTTGGGAGGCGGAGGACGCACAAACTCCACGTGTCTTCGATGGCGCGTCGACGATCCGGAGAAGCGAGATGAGCAAGGTTTAATATCCAGGGATGTCGGCTGCGCTACACCCGTTGGCGATGAAGGGTGATGGCACGTATATAGGCCTCGTGATCAGAAAAGGCTACTGGCCACACCTCCGCGTCACTCACCGTTGCCGCGAGAGAATGGGAGACGTAAATCCTATCGATGCGACTAGACGAGTAACTCGTGAAATGGGTGTATCCCGGTCTATTTCCTCGGATGTGTTCCCATGTATCTACTAGCTGGAGATCGCCGATGAGTGTCCCAAGTTCGGGGCACGGTGAATGGCGTGGCAGCTGATCTTTAGGTGCTTGGGTGCAATTGAAATCGCCCCCTAATATCAAGTCATCGTGCCTGCCCTGAAAAAGCGGTGCTATTCCTTCTGCAAATAAGAGCGATCGGTCATGACGGCGATTCGTTCTGGAAGGGGCGTACACATTGATAAACCGGACGCCTTGCACCGTTACGGCCATTCCTCTAGCGTCGGGGAGATATCGGACTTCGTCCGCCTCGAGGCCCTCTCTGAGGAGAATGGCGACTCCACTGTTAGTTGGCGAGGCGTGGGACACATGAGTCGTATAACCATACATACCCGGGAAATCGGCGACGAAGACTTCTTGGAGAAAGACAATGTCAACGTCTGCTGCATTGAGCATGTCTTGGAGCAGTGAGAACTTCGTACGTGTCCGAATGGTGTTAATGTTGATGGTCGTTAAGCGATAGGTTTGTAGATCGTCTCCTGCGGTGGGGGCTGCCGTCAGTGTCGCCGTAAAAGGTGGGCCCTGTGATCTGCTGGCCGCGTCCGCACCGTCATCTGTTGCTACTCGGGAGGGGCCAAGGTGTGGGAGAAGAGACCCATCTCCTCATCCACCACAGCGGCTGTAGAATTGTCTTCAATGTCATCCGCCCAGGGTCCGCACGTTAACGGTGGCTGCGGTAGAACACTTGTGGGCTGAGTGACTAAGGGTGAATCCGCAGTTGTTTCCGGTTGTGTACCAACGGCGGGCACTGTGCTGGCCATCCGTTTGTCCGGGGGAGCGGAATCGGATTTGTCAAAATCAGACAAAGTGACAGGTGAGGGCGATCTCGTGTCATCCATTCTCCTCGTCGTTTCGTCGGCCGTCCGGTCGTCAACTGGAGAAGACGTCCGCTGGAGGCAATCGTCTGAGGGTATGCGACGTCGCTTTTTATGTTTTCTCGGTGACCTTTGTTTGCGGACGTGGGTTTCTGAGTCCAAAAGAGTTTGTGGTTCCCGTATAGCATCCCCCTCAGGAAGAAAGGCAGAGGTCGGTACAACCCTAGCGTCGAGTTCCATTCTCTCGTCCGAATCTTCATGTGGAGTCGATGGGCGGCGTTCTTCAACCCCTGCAGACACCGTAATGGTGTTGGTCAATCCAGGACCGGCGACAGGTGCGCATTCTAACGCTTCCTGTCTTCCGGGGGGGTTGTCGTCTGTTATGACGGTCGATCGTGTCACCTCTGCGTAATTGAGGGGGAGGGCCGTGAGCGTAGGAGGTGGTGTCGTGTCATGCAATGGAAGTTGTGTAACCCGACGTTGAATACACGCCGAGCGCACATGACCCTCCTGGCCGCAACCAGAACAAGTACGAGGTTGGCCGCCGTACATTATTATTGCTCGACAGCCACCTATGACTAAGCAGGACGGCACATGTTTCTTTAATTCAATTTTCACTTGTTGGACGCCGTTGAGGACTTGGTACGTCTCGAAGGTGTTCCATTTTTCGGCCACATGGCTAATTACCGTCCCATAAGGGCGGAAAGCTTTTCAGTACCACCTATTGTCGCATTAACAGCTGTGTTTGTTTTCATGGTTAACGTTTTGTCTACTAGTAATGTTTTCATTAGTTAGTAATACGTTTGCCCGCAAAAAAATTTCTGCTTCTTTACGGTGGCGTCGTTTTTGTGCCTGAATATTTCTCTCACTGCACCGAATGATGGTACTCGTACATTTAGAGTTGAAACACCATCAGTCTTTCAACTTGCGTTTCGAATGAATATTCAACATTCCATTTTTCAAATATCTTTCATAACCCGAATCAGTAAAATGTATAGAGCAGTCATGAGTATTTTCACAATGTCAAGCAAAAACTCTTAACTTTAGAGATCAGACCCACTTAATTTATCATATCATTGCACATACCTTAGCCCAGTCCTCATTTGTCCACTCCTGAAGTTGTTTAGCCCAATGCAGTCTTTTGGTTTCCATGGCAGGTGCGATTTTCTGTTTTTCTCTTGGTTGGCATACCTTTAAATCACATTCAGACAGCCTGCTCCTCACTGTCACATATGAATCTTCAACACCCAAACCCTTCAGCTGACGGCTCATATCTGTAGAAGGAAGTTTACAGTTCATTGTTGGCATGTTTATCAGTCTTCTCATTGTTCTAGGACTGATTTTTCTTTTATGTCCACATTTCCCTTTCTTGTTTGGCTCGTATTCACCACCTTTCTGCACTGAAAATTTGATTCTGCTAACAGTTTTCTGTGATATTTTCAATCTGTCAGCAATTTCTTGCTGTGTATAACGATTTTCAACAAAAAGTGCTACCACAGCCTAAACTTTCCGAGGTGAAACATCTTTTGTCTTCCCCAACCTCAATTTCTTAGGAAACCCCACGATTTACTCCTGTAGCTAAAAACAAACAAGTTCACAAGGTATATAATGCCTTCTTAAAGCAGCAAGAAGCCGATAAATAACAAGCTGAATTACACCACAGAAACATAAAACATTACTATGAACACAGTTTCAAAGCACGTACACAGACAACTAACAACAACACGATTTGGAGGGAAAATGACAAATGTCACCAACTGTGAAAAATTCAGTGATCTGTGAGTTGCATGGAAGGAAAATTTCGTGGCGTCAATCAAACCATTAAAATAAATCAATTATTACACTTTTCTCTCCCATTTTTACACCAGAAAACTTAAGAGCATAAAAAATAATAGTTTAGTCTAATAGTTTGATCACGTCTGTAAAGTCACAGCCTTTGCAATATCTTCAGATGACCAGTTACTACACTGTCCTTTCACAACCGTCCCCTGCTGACAGAAAAAGAGTCCTAAATCACATTTGAACATGTTTTAATTTCAGTAACTCGGCGCTACATCGAAAGAAACTACCCTGTATATTTACATTCTTTTGCCTAAGGTCTTTTATTTCTGTTTGCATAATTTTTAATTGCTGGCGTAACCACCTATTGTCGCATTAACAGCTGTGTTTGTTTTCATGGTTAACGTTTTGTCTACTAGTAATGTTTTCATTAGTTAGTAATACGTTTGCCCGCAAAAAAATTTCTGCTTCTTTACGGTGGCGTCGTTTTTGTGCCTGAATATTTCTCTCACTGCACCGAATGATGGTACTCGTACATTTAGAGTTGAAACACCATCAGTCTTTCAACTTGCGTTTCGAATGAATATTCAACATTCCATTTTTCAAATATCTTTCATAACCCGAATCAGTAAAATGTATAGAGCAGTCATGAGTATTTTCAACTGAAAACGGGTCTACATATTTATAAACATTTATCCATTTTCTTGTCGTATCATTATTTTTAGGAAATGTATGAAGCTTAGCTCCTAACTTATTTATTTGTCTGGTGTGGTTAGTAAAACTGACAATCAAGCAGCAAACCATTATTTTTCATTTAAAAAACCTACTTTAAAAAATCCCTCAATATACTGACAATTACGGCGTCATTCTGTACTCAGTCGCCAGTTACTAATAAAAATTCACGCTGCCGTAAAAAACTTGTTTGCACTCGTAAACGCAATTCCACACAATAAGTTATGGCAATTGCAGGCCAGTGACGGCTGGCAGGGTTCACTCTGACTTCAGTGGCACGATTTGTTATTGTGCATGCACTGCATGATCCCTTCATGTATTGTAATAACCATGGACTGTGGAAAAGGAATGAAAGAGGAAACCGCCTGGTAGAATTTTACACAAATCGTAATTTAATCATCACACTTTGTTTGAGGAACATGAAAAAGGGCTGCATACCTGGAAAAGACCTGGAGACACCGGACTGTTTCATATTGATTATGTAACGGTAAGACAGAGATTTCAGAAACAGATTTTAAATTGTGAGACCATAACAGAGACAGATGTGGAACCTGGCCACAATTTATTGATTATAAACTGTAGATTAAAACAGAAAAAACTGCAAAAAAGGTAGGAAATTGAGGAGATGGAGGGGGTAATTAACATTAAAAATTATGTGCTATCATAAATGATAGATGAGTCAGTACTACTATGTTTTCGTAGTTTTTCTTCCAAATGTTGGAAAATATCAGACAGTAGTGCGCATCATAGGTAAAAAACACTACTCACTGGTATTGCAAACAGTGAGTTAACGTCATTTAAAGTTTCGTGACAGATAAACACAAAAAATCCTGTGAAAGCCTGCAAAAAAAGTTTCTGGAATTAGCTTTAAATGATGAGTATAGGAATGTACTACAACTCTCTACATAACGCTTCTGTAAGGATAGTGAGCACGAGATTAAATTAATTACAGCGCAAACAGAAGCGTTTAAACAGTCATTCTTCAGTTGGGGTGAGTACATGAATGGAATGGAAAGAAGCCATAATAATTTATATAATCGGAAGTAGTCCCTGATATGCACTTCACAATGGTTTATTCGAAGTGTAACTCAATGACTGATAAAACTGCATGAAATTGTTAACATTATTGTGAGAGCAATAAATCTATCTTCAGTGACAATCTGATCTGTAGCATAGCCTGGGATCCAGGTTCAGTGCAATGCAACAGCTTGGTTGTCAGTTGGTCTGTAGTATAGCACGGGGCCTAGGTTGGGTTGGAATTCAGCAGTTTGGTTGTGAGTTGGCAAAGACAACCAGTGTGATAGCTAAAAAACCTGTCTATGGTGACAGAGTGATCTGCAGCGTAGACAGAGGTCTATGTTATGTCAGTTGTGAGCTGGTGGAGACAACGAATTTTATAGCGAAAAAATCTGTCTGTCGCAACAGAGTAACTGTAGTGTAGCCCACAGCCTAGGTTAGGTTGGAATGCGACAGTGGTTGAGAGTTAGCAAAGCCAACGAATGTGGGAGTGAAAATCCTGTCTACGGTGAAAGAGAATTCTGTAGAGTAACCCAAGATGTAGGATAGTTTACAATGTGATAGTGATAAATTTCATTGTTGTGGCTGACTAGGCTGTACCTTAGTTTGTCTATGCTATGTTGGAAGGCGAAATATCAGCTGTGAGTCGTTAAGCAGTTATTATGCCATTTGAAACGTGTTTCGGGTACTTGTAATTAAACAAATTTTATACCCTATCTGACATATATAGGCCTCTAGCACAAGTGTAAAATTTTCGTTCTCTCCAGATTGGAACTAAGCTATCAGGTACAAGAGAGACGTACTTTTCATTACATGCATGTTGCAGTATATTGGTCATTTTGTTGCTTTAGCTTTTAGTCTTAGTCTATAAAAGTACGCCGTGTTCTACAATGATGTATTATCGATATGTAATGTAGTCTTTACATAACACATTTTGTGGGTATTGGGAGGTGTTGGCACTAAACATTTGATCTTGTTTTTCTTCTCTCTTTCTCTGACGTCACTTGCATTGTCTTTGGTTTCTTTCTAGAAGGGAATAGTGTGGCGCCATTTCAAACATTGCTTGGTTCGGACGTGTAGTGAGTGAGGGTTTACTGCTTTGAAAAATGATCCTGTATGTTGATCTGGTGTTTTTGTATAGTTTCAAAGACGAGAAGCATATTCTACATTGGTAGATTCATCGCGAAAGAGAGAAAGCGTGAAAGGTGCCAGCAGCAATGAAGCACAAACCGTGCAGCTTACCTGTACGATGGCAACTCGTGAGTGATTGCATTTGCGGGTGCACCTCTAATGTTATACATAAACAAGTATTTTGTAGTCTATAGTTTGTTCTACACAAATTTAAAAAATCCTCGTCGAGAATTTTACACGTGCATTTGTGTCACCTAATAGCAGCTCTCATTTTCTGTATTTCATAAAAATGCTGTAGTATTCGTTTCTCTGAAAGTAATTTGTGTTTGAGATGAGGGTCTTGGATCGTGAGTAAATATACGGAATTAAACAATCATACCGTTAAATAATCCTTTGGGGTCAGTTTTTTTGCTGAGGCTATTACTATTTCTCCGTTTCAGTGTGCCTCAACACGGAAAGTACAGACAGTATCTTTTTCACTTAGCAGAATACCCATTCCCTCTTTAAGATTTTTACTTAGCCAATTATAGATTCGTGTTTTTGCTTGTAAGTACTCCCCGCTAACCATTTCATTATCTCTAAAATACATTTCAGTACACTCTTTTATAGGTTCATTCCAATTGACAACACATTAATTACCAAAACTGGTCACGTGAAATAAGTTGGTTCGTATACTTACCTGCCTTTGAAAATAAAGGTTTATTGTTAGCTGTGTGCAAGCCGAGTACCATTTCAGTTTCAACATTACTCGTTGTGCTGATTTTCACACCACCTCCGTTACTGCCATTACTAACATTCTTTGTAAGTACCAGACTTACTGTATTATAACACCTCTCAGGAGCTTCACACTTTTGTGGGAAACACAATGGTCTACTGCCAGTGACTCCAAATCTACGATGGCTTGTGAAATCTGAACTGAAAGGTTTTCTTTCCTTTTTATTTTCCCGCTGTGTTTTACTTCACTATACCGACGTGGGAACTGAGCTTTCTCACTGATCGAACCATTTATAAATTTAGAACCTGTCCGTCGTTGCCAACATTCGCTCCGTATTTAAGACATTTTGCCTTATAAATGAATAAAAGTGCACTATGAACGGAAAAGTGTTGTCTTACACGGCAGAAAAACTTCGCTGATTTTTTTCGGTCATAAAATATACATACTGCACGTAAATTACGGTATTGACCGTGCATGGGGTCCTATACGTAACTTTTACCAAGAATCATTCTGGGCGTTTCTGTATTTTAATGCGGACAGAACTGTAATGATTTTGTCTTGCAATGGATGTTTGTGAACATGTCTAAACTACGAAATATTTGTAGTGGTGACAAGCCGATACTATTTAATTCGTACAAAACACGAAATTTTCCTTTTGGTGACGGACGCACAAGTTATCATTCGAGTTCTCTGGACGGCCAAATCTTCAGTTTGAGCCACGGCAACATCGTAGCGCTTACATGGGCATTTTTGTGAAGGAATATTATCGAGTTTAAAATGCGGAATGTCGTAGCTATAACTAGCATGAATTAGTTTCGTTTCGTGGGCGGCCTTATTCATCTTCTAATTATGCTGCACCTTGGCGTTATTACACATGTACAGGCTATAGCAGTTTGATACCGGATACTTCATATGTTGAAGCAGGTATTACTGGATCTTTCCAAATTACGGATATTTTAGTTTTGTTACAGTCTGTCATCAAATAATTTGTATGCAACAGTGAATTTTTGTTCTGATAACATAGGCATTCAAACGAATTACTTACTTTCTTCCTTTTCTGCTATTGCAGAGTATTGGGAAATTGGAATGTTCTGTTGGTGGGCGACTGTTATGAATTATACGCGTTTTATGGACGGGCTATTATTCATTTCCTAGTTTTGTGGCGTCTTTACATTTATTTATATTAACGAGGTATGTGGCAGTTTGCCGCATTCTGTGTTGAAGCAGTTACTACAGGATATGACTTAAATCACAGCAAGTTTTGTTTTGCGACAGTCTGATATGAAGTAATTAGTTTAAAATACGCAATTTAGGTATCAATGAGCGATTCTTACTATTTATTTCCATGGAGTAAGCGGCCATTTCTTTATTTTCTGCTATTACAGAATCGGGGTGGATTTTGTTACGCCTAGTAGGATAGACTGAGGTCTGGGTTAGGATGGAAGTTAAGGCTTAGACTGTGAAATGGCGAAGCCAGTGAATGTGAAATCAAAAAAACCTCCTGGTGGTGACAGACTGATGATTAATATAGTCTGGGATCTAGGTTAGGTTGGAAGACAGCAATTTGGTTGTGTGCTGGCAAATTCAACAAATGTTAAAGCAAAAGTATTTGGTTGTGGTAAGAGGTTGATTTGTAGCACTGCCCTATGTCTAAGTTCCATTGGAATGAAACAGTTTCATTGTGAGTTGGCGTAATCAACGAATATAAAAACAGAAAGTCTAAATATGGCAACAGAGAGATATGTATCTTGGATATGAATTGGCGTAGCCAACAAATGTGAAAGTAAAAAACCTGGGTTTGGTACCTAATTGACCAGTGGCTTAGCACAAGGTCAGGGTTGGATTGGAAGGCAACATTTTGCTTGTGATATGTGAAGAAAACGGCTGGGAAAGCAAAAACCTGGTTGTTGTGACAGACTGATTTGCAGCAAAACCAAGTACTAGGTTAGGGTGGAAACTAACAGTCTGGTTGTGAGTTGGCAAAACAATTGAATATGCAAGTGGAAAATTTAGTTTTGGTGACAGAGTGTTCTGTGGCTCAGCCTGACATCTATGTTAGACTGGAAGGTAACAGCTTTGTTGTGGGTTGATGAAACCAACAAATGTAAAATCAAATACCTGGGCGTGGTGACAGACTGATCTGTGGCATAGCCCGTGGTCTAGGTTAGATTGGAAAGCAGCTGGTTGGTTGTGAGGTGGCAAACCAAGTGAATGTGAAAGTCATAAATATGAATGTGGTGTCAGACTGATCTGTAGTGCAGCATGGGATCTAGGTTGGATTGGAAGATAAGACTTTGGCTCTGAGTAGATGATGTCAACGAATATGAAAATGAAAAATCTGGCTGTGATGAAAGACTTAATTGTAGCATAGCCTGAGATCTAGGTAGCTCCTGTTGGAATGTAACAGTGTGGTTGTGAGTTGGCGAAGGCAACAAGTGTGAAAGCAGAAAATCTTGTTCTGGTGACAGACTGATCTGTGGTGTAACCTGATGTCTAGGTTAGGTTGGAGGACAATGATTTCGTTGTGAGTTGGTGAAGTCAATGAAAGTGAGATCTAAAATTCTTGTTGTGGTGACAGACTGATATGTAGCATAGCCCGAGGTCTAGGTGTGTCCAGAAAGCAGCAGTTTGGTTGTAGTTGGCACTTACTGGTTGGAGTTTACTGGGAATGTTTTTATATATACAAAAATTAAGTTTTTTCAGTTTTTAAAAATAATCTCTTGAGCTAACTTTCCCAGTCTTTAATCATTTCAAAAGGCAAACATATGTCTGTATTTTAATGCTGCATTTGGTGTTGTTGTAAGCAGCCAATGAGAAATTCTCAAACAGCTGAGAAAGCACTCTCTTTTGAGCAAAAAATTTGATTTCACTCCATTATGTTTCGAGGCATGCCCTCATATGATATCATTATGGTGACATTGTTAGGTAGAGCACGTTGCATGGCCAGCTGCTGTGGCCAAGCAGTTCTAGGCGCTTCAGTCCAGAATCGCGCTGCTGCTACGGTCACAGGTTCGAATCCTGCCTCGGGCATGGATGTGTGTCATGTCCTTAGGTTAGTTAGGTTTAAGTAGTTCTAAGTCTAGGGGCTGATGACCTCATATGGTAAGTCCCATGGTGATTAGAGCCATTTGAAGCACATTGCTTGGGTTTATAGTCAGTGCTAGAAAATGTGTGAAGTTGGCTCGAGATGCCCTTATTTTTTTGTGCGAAAGGTACAAACTGTGTTCAGCAGATCTTAAGATGTAGCAAGTTGGAAACATTCTGCTTGTTATGATTTCAACTGCAGATAATAATTCGTTTTCATTCCTTAGCTTATTTCTCAATTTTTGTATATTTTATATGTAACAAACATGTGATAAGTGTTCAAATATTTTAAAATATTAACTAATCCTATGTTGATCCATTGTGGACGCAAGATAGAGGCTGCTAAAATATTTAACAAGGAAAGTTGCCAAACAGCCATTTGATTTGAAAAGTTGTTTTATTTTATTCTCACAACCAGTTTAGGATATCCAGTATGCCATCTTCAGGTTCCATATGTCCCTCATGTACAGACATTCAAATGTGTTGATATTGGCATACTAGAGCCATTATTATCTGGATTCACATTTCAAGTGCTTCCTTCGAAGGCTCGACAACTGAGAGTTATCCAGTCTCTGAAGGAAACACTTGAAATAAGAATTCACGACATCCAGGTAATGAAGGCTCCAGTACGCCAATATCGACACTTTTGAATGTCTGTACATGAGGTGCATATGGGGCCTGAAAATGGCATGTTGAAGTGCTGAAACTGATTTTGTGTGAGTGTGTGTGTGAGTGGGGGGGAGGGTGTGTGAGAGTTCCTGTAAAAGGAGTAAACATGCAACATACCTGTTGAGTCTGCTCCAGGTAACTGCCCATGTAACATCTGTGTGACAATTCCATGTATCTATGGAAGTATGCATCTGAATAGTTGCCATTTATCATCTGAATTTGTACAGTGGTTGGTCTACCAGTTGATTGTTTCACTGATGTGACTTTATTGGAAACGAGTGCACTATTCCTTGTACTATTCTACCCCAGTGTCATGCCATTATTGTGTTCACTGATTAGTGTGCCACTGCATCAGCAGAACATTGTTGCTACGGTTACAGGTATGTTTGCAGGTACTAGATACTATCTGTATAAGATGTGTGAATATGAAACCGCACCTGGTCATTGTGTCATTAACGATGCTAATAAATGTAGAAAGAGGCACTTTATTACAAAAACTTAGTAGTGTGCATCATTTGCATTATCCCAAGAAACAGTTTACAGTTATTTCACCAAGACATCAAACTATGAAACTCCAAATACTTGACAGGATATGCAAGTAGGAGAACATCTGAAGATACAAAAAGAGTTAGACCCAGTATTCGTAAAAATATGGTTTTCAGGATACAAGTTTAATATTGGAATAATTTTGCAACTCGCTTTTCCATGGATGAAATGGCGTAGAAACTTTTTTTTATTGCAAATGAACAGCATTTAACAGAGAAGTCAGTTACTGGCTAGAAAAGTTTGTTCAGAGACGTGTGCACAGAAATGTGTATTAAAGAAAGGAAAGTAGGCACCGATAATCACATCACTGAGTGCTCCTAAACCACACATGAAAGTTAAAAACTGGCGGCACTAGAGTTATTCTTGAAATTGATGGAGCAGTGTCTGGAAGGGGAATATTTGGTGGAAATGATGTCCAGTGCTTTTTGACAGAGTGTAGGGGAATGATACGGTAGACCCGCACCGCCGTACTAGGCAAGGTCCTAATGGAGTTGGTTTGCCTTTGCCTTCCTCCAACCACGATGGGGTTGATAATGATGATGATGAAGATGACACAACAACACCCAGTCATCTCAGGGCAGGTGAAAATCCCTGACCCCACCGGGAAAAAAAAAAATTATGAAACTGGTTATTTGGAGGAGTATAAAGAGGAACCCACAAGTGTTTCTTGAAAATTGTTCTGAGGTGTACAAAGATGATGTTGCTGAGTGTTATAAAAGAATACATGCTTCTTGGAAATACAGTAATTTGTGACTGTTTTAGGTCATACAAATGTTCCAACAATGAAGGATTGAACCATTTAACTGTAAATAGCAAAGTGATATTTAAGAATGCCAAAATGCAAGCACGCATTGATGGTATTGAAGGCACCTGATAGGCGATAAGATGATCTCTGTATGGAACATACAGTATGCAATAATTTTCTATGGCTGTTTGTTTCGATGTATGTGACACATAAGATATAGTGAAAAGGAAGTTTTTTTTAAATATTTCATGAAATCTGGCAATAGTGTACAAGCCCTGGGGTTATTACCATATTTATATTTCCTGCCTTAATTGCTTCTAAATTATTATTTTCTTGGAGATGTTTCGCTTGCTTTTATTTACGAAGTGTCTTCAGTGGCCTATAAAATGATGTTTCATAAATACAAAAAATCGAAACAGTTGTAGCGTAAAATCAAAGTCTTTTTTAGTTGCTTAGACAGACCACATCTGCCAGAATGTATCCGAAATATAATAATCATTTATTATGTGCTTGTGTGTATCTGTATTTGTCTATGAAAATTCAGTATCATTGCACTACAGTTTGTACTGTGCTAAAGGATGTTTTAATGTTAAAATGTAATATTTATTTGTCCGGTGATTGAAACTAAACATATGGAAAATAAGGAAAGGACAACCATTCACCCATAGCAGACTGACATGTGGGGCACAGACACATATAACAGAAAACAGCATTCACATTAGCTTTCAAACAATAGCTCTTTTTCTAGCACTAATATATATATTCACATGTGCAACCACACAGACACCCAACAGCACACTCCCATGGTCACAGCAAGACTGATTATTGATACTCGATTGTTGAAAGCAGTTGTCAGCTCATGGAGCTGGGTAGTGGGTAGAGAAGGTCGCAAGGAAGGGTTAGTTGGAAAGAGGCAGATCTTGGACAGACAATTCTGTGGACCCACTACTAGATGAAAAGAGAACAGAAGGGAGAGCAAAAAGAGATATAGGAAGAGTGAGTGTGGAAAAAGAAGAAAGAT
Organism: Schistocerca serialis cubense; assembly: GCF_023864345.2. Taxonomy (NCBI): domain Eukaryota; kingdom Metazoa; phylum Arthropoda; class Insecta; order Orthoptera; family Acrididae; genus Schistocerca; species Schistocerca serialis. The sequence goes on from NC_064643.1 coordinate 484,333,430, forward strand.
GATGAAGAGGCAGATAGGGACAGGCTAGAGAAGGGAAAGGGGTTGGGTTGGGAGAGAGAGGAGGGGGAGGGGGAAGGGGAGGGATGGGCTGGGGGGGGGGAGGAGGGAGGGGGGGGGAGAGAGAGAGAGAGAGAGAGAGAGAGAGAGAGAGAGAGAGAGAGAGAGAGAGAGAGAGAGAGAGAGAGCATATGCTTGAGTGGGGGAAGGGGCAGCAAGAGTGATGGGAGAAGGCAATGCATGATCTGGATGGACAAGAAGTGGTGTGGACAGAAGGGACAATGTAAATTGAGGCAGTGGGAATGGACTAGCAGAGGTTTAGGCCAGGGGGATTGCGAGAGTGCAAGATTTGGTGAAGAACTGTCTTTCCTTGTGTCCTCCCCTATTCACTTTCCCACTTCCATCAGCTCAGGCAGTTGCTTTCAGTAGTCAGGTATCAATAATCAGTCTTGCCATGGCCACTGAATTGACTGTCGGATGCCTGTGTAGTTGTATGTGTGTATTTGTGCTAGAAAAAGAGCTATTGCTTGAAAGCTAGTGTGAATGCTGTTCTCTGTTGCATGTTTCTGTACTTGCTGCATCAATCCATATTAGTGGTTGCTTTTCTCATATTTTAAGTATTGGTCCACCCAGGAATAGCCAATACTGTTACGAATCTAAAAAATCATTGTTATTGGTTGTACAAATCAGCTGTCCACCATCTTAGCTTCTCATGCTCACTTGTGGCAGGCATACCAACTTAGACTTCAGGGTAAGAGTACTGATGAACCTTTGTCAAGTTTTACGATTGTTTGAGCAACAGTCAGTGTCAAGGGTGGTCATAATCTTATAACAGAGGTTGAAAATACCACTACAGTTGTAAGGTTATTTTACTTAGGACACAATTGGTTTCAGGCTCTTATACGCCCATCTGCAGGTGTTGTAACTTGTTGCAGTGATTCCGAGTGCCGCAGTGGATGAGTACAAGATATGGTGTGCTACCAGCGAGCACTTGCTGGCAGCACACCACATATTGTAATCATCCTCCACAGCACTCAGAGTCACAGCACCAAGCTACAACACCTGAAGATGGGCAATAAGAGTCTGAAACCGGTCGTGTCATAATTAAAGAACCTTACAACTGCAGCAGTATTTTCAACCTCAGGTATAATGCTTGGTTGCGAATGTTCCTCCGACAGGATTGTTTGCACAATCTTATAGCTGTATCCTTCAACTGACAATTAGAATCACTACCAGATGTAACCAGAAACTTTAGTAGTGACCTTAGCTTGCTAGTACATATTTCCTGTTCATACTGTCATCATTGGAGGGGACTTTAGTCATCCAACAATACACTGGGCCAAATAAAGTTTTTTTTATATGGTCATCATGACAAGACATTATGTAAAATGGTGTTAAATTCTTTCTCTGAAAATTAATTAGGACAGATAGTTCAGTAGGCTTCTCATGGCAGAAATATGTTTGACCTAATAATAGCAAATAGATCTGACCTCTTTGGGGATGTTCACATTTAAACTGGTATCTGTGACCATGAGGTAGTCGTAGAAGAACTGTTATGGCAAGGCAAAGGGCAACCAAAACAAGTAGGAGGATTTCTGTACTCAGTAAACCAGGTAAAAAGGTAGTAGTATCATATCTCAATACTGTTTTTAGAATTGGCATTAATGGAACGTGTTCATTATTCAACTAATGTAATGTAATGTATGGTACAAAAATAAAGCCGTGATCTGAAGAGGTTGAAATACTTGAAATTCCAGGTTCAAAGACTGCAGCAGTTAAAAAAAAAATCTTCTGACAGATGTTGTTTTGGTCTTCAGTCCTGAGACTAGTTTTATGCAGCTCTCCATGCTATTCTATCCTGTGCAAGCTTCTTCATCTCCCAGTACCTACTGCAACCTACATCCTTCTGAATACACTAAACAGTGTATTCATCCCTTGGTCTCCCTCTATGATTTTTACCCTCCATGCTGCCCTCCAGTACTAAATTTGTGATCCCTTTATGCCTCAGAATATGCCCTACCAACCGATCCCTTCTTCTAGTCAAATTGTGCCACAAATTTCTCTTGTCTCCAATTCTATTCAATACCCTCTTGTTAGTTATGTGATGTACCCATCTAATCTTCAGCATTCTTCTGTAGCACCACATTTCGAAAGCTTCTATTCTCTTCTTGTCCAAACTATTTATCATCAACATTTCACTTCCATACAAATACTTTCAGAAACGACTTCCTGACACTTAAATCTATACTCGATGTTAACAAATTTCTCTTCTTCAGAAACGCTTTCCTTGCCATTGCCAGTCTCCATTTTATATCCTCTCTACTTCGACCATCATGAGTTATTTTGCTCCCCAAATAGCAAAACTCCTTTACTACTTTAAGTGTCTCCTAATCTAATACCGTCAGCATCACCCGACTTAATTCGACTGCATTCCATTATCCTCGTTTTGCTTTTGTTGATGTTCAACATATATCCTCTTTTCAAGTCACATTCCGTTCAACTGATCTTCCAAGTCCTTTGCTGTCTCTGACAGAATTACAATGTCATCGGCGAACCTCAAAGTTTTTATTTCTTTTCCGTGGATTTTAATACCTACTCCGAATTTTTCTTTTGTTTCCTTTACTGCTTGCTCGGTATACAGATTGAATAATATCGGGGAGAGGCTACAACCCTGTCTCATTCCCTTCCCAACCACTGCTTCCCTTCCGTGCCCCTCGACTCTTATAACTGCCATCTGCTTTCTGTACAAGTTGTAAATAGCCTTTCGCTCCCTGTATTTTACCCCTGCCACCTTTAGAATTTGGAAGAGAGTATTCCAGTCAACATTGTCAAAAGCTTTCTCTAAGTCTACAAATGCTAGAAACGTAGGTTTGCCGTTCCTTAACCTTTCTTCTAAGATAAGTCGTAAGGTCAGTATTGCCTCACGTGTTCCAATATTTCTACGGAATCCAAACTGATTTTCCCCGATGTCGCCTTCTACCAGTTTTTCCATTCGTCTGTAAACAATTCGCGTTAGTATTTTGCAGCTGTGACTTATTAAACTGATAGTTCGGTAATTTTCACATCTGTCAACACCTGCTTTCTTTGGGATTGGAATTATTATATTCTTCTTGAAGTCTGAGGGAACTTCACCTGTCTCATACATCTTCCTCACTAGATGGTAGAGTTTTGTCAGGACTGGCTCTCCCAAGGCCGTCAGTAGTTCCAATGGAATGTTGTCTACTCCTGGGGCCTTGTTTCGACTCAGGTCTTCCAGTGCTCTGTCAAACTCTTCACGCAGTATCGTATCTCCCATTTCATCTTCATCTACATTCTCTTCCATTTCTATAATATTGTCCTCAAGTACATCGCCCTTGTATAGACCCTCTATATACTCCTTCCATCTTTCTGCTTTCCCTTCTTTGGTTAGAACTGGGTTGCCATCTGAGCTCTTGATAGTCATACAAGTGGTTCTGTTTTCTCCAAAGGTCTCTTTAATTTTCCTGTAGGCAGTATCTATCTTACCCTTAGTGAGATAAGCCTCTACATCCTTACATTTGTCTTCTAGCCATCCCTGCTTAGCCATTTTGCACTTCCTGTCAATCTCACTTTTGAGACGTTTGTATTCCTTTTTGCCTGCTTCATTTACTGCATTTTAATATTTTCTCCTTTCATCAATTAAATTCAATATTTCTTCTGTTACCCAAGGGTTTCTACTAGCCCTCATCTTTTTACCTACTTGATCCTCTGCTGCCTTCACTATTTCATCTCTCAAATCTACCCATTCTTCTTCTACTGTATTTCTTTCCCCCATTCCTGTCAATTGTTCCCTAATGCTCTCCCTGAAGCTCTCTACAATCTCTGGTTTAGTCAGTTTATCCAGGTCCCATCTCCTTAAATTCCCATCTTTTTGCAGTTTATTCAGTTTTAATCTACAGTTCATAACCAATAGATTGTGGTCAGAGTCCACATCTGCCCCTGGAAATGTCTTACAATTTAAAACCTGGTTCCTTGATCTCTGTCTTACCATTATATAATCTATCTGAGACTTTCCTGTATCTCCAGGCTTCTTCCATGTATACAACCTTCTTTTATGATTCTTGAACCAAGTGTTAGCTATGATGAAGTTATGCTCTGTGCAAAATTCTACCAGGCGGCTTCCTCCTTCATTCCTTAGCCCCATTCCATATTCACCTACTACGTTTCCTTTTCCTACTGTCAAGTTCCAGTCATCCATGACTATTAAATTTTCATCTCCCTTCACTATCTGAATAATTTCTTGTATTTCATCATACATTTCATCAATCTCTTCGTCATCTGTGGAGCTGGTTGGCGTGGGCTTCGTATCTATCTTGGCCGCAATAATGCATTCACTATGCTGTTTGTAGTAGCTTACTCACATTCCTATTTTCCTATTCATTATTAAACCTACTCTTGCATTACCCCTATTCAATTTTGTATTTATAACCTTGTATTCACCTGACCAGAAGTCTTGTTCCTCCTGCCACCGAACTTCACAAATTCCCACTACATCTAACTTTAACCTATCCATTTCCGTTTTCAAATTTTCTAACCTACCTGCCCGATTAAGGGATCTGACATTCCATGCTCTGATCCGTATAATGCCAGTTTTCTTTCTCCTGATAACAATGTTCTCCTGAGTAGTCCTCGCCCGGAGACCCGAATGGGGGACTATTTTACATCCGGAATATTTTGCCCAAGAGAATGTCATCATCATTTAATCATACAGTAAAGCTGCATGCCCTCGGGAAAAATTACGGCTGTAGCTTCCCCTTGCTTTCAGCCTTTCGCAGTACCAGCACAGCAAGGCTGTTTTGGTTAGTGTTACAAGGCCAGATCAGTCAATCATCCAGACTGTTGCCCCTGCAACTACTGAAAAGGCTGCTGCCCTCTTCAGGAACCACACGTTTGTCTGTCCTCTCAACAGATACCCCGGTTCATGGGGGGGGGGGGGGGTTCCTGTCTTTACATACTATGCCTTGCAAAGTCCATGTTTCAAATGTTATCAACACATGATGGTATTTACTTTAAAAGAAATTATCAAGAAGAATACTGTGTGGAGCAGATAACTGAAATTGCAGGTGACGTTGCAAAGATCTCAGTATTCTTTAACTCACTTCTCAGTGCTTTTACAGTATTTATACTGGCAACAGATAAATCATTGATTACATAACATACAACATAAGAAAAAATATGTTGCATATAGGTTTCGCCTCTTGGTTAAGACTGCAGTTCTGTACACTGGTGCAAAGTCCCTCTGAAAGGTTCCCATCTGGTGTAAAGGGAGAAACTTAAGAATCTGTGTGAACTCAAAAGAAAAATATAACTTATTACACCCTCCTACAAATTATCTAATTGTCTAGATTCAGGGATTGAAGGTTTCTGTTTCCTGTATAACAAGTAGCCAAGTACACTGTATACATGCCTTTATTTCTACTGCACACAAATAATATTGTTCTTTGACAAATATTGACATGATATATAGATACTCATATAATGCTGGAGTAGGAGGTAAAAAGCAACTATTTAATAAAAGAAGAAAGATGCAGTTTCTTTTAATAGTTATTTAGTAATTAAGTGTCTAAAAACTGCTTCATTTTGTTGATGTGTATACCGACTGATTCAACAGCCCTGGAGATTCTTCCTTGTGACGAGATTTACAAAATGTTATGATTGGACTGTTATGCTGAATTACATAGAGTACCAAGTACATATAGCATTCATGTACACGTCCTTATTGATTTCAGCCAGAAAAAAATCTTCAGTCTGTTTATTTGTATTTGGTTTCATGTAGACCAAAACCAAATGTGCTGGCATTGGAGGCACATGAGCTTAGTTCATTCACATGTTAGGAGCTTTTAATTTTCCATTGTCAAACATGATGTAGCAAAATTTCAAACAAATATGTCACATTGTCACAGTTTTTAGTCAATGTGTTAGGCACATGCTGCAAATTCTGGATGCAGGCATGTGACTACTAAATCGTAACTGACAATGGTGCCATTTATCAGCAGTTCGAGGCTAAAGTGAGCCCACTGAAGACCAATGGGATCAATTGGCATTGAGAATAATCTTTTGACAATACTCCATGACCTTAGAAACAACATAAAAATTATGTAAACCACTACCATACAATGTTTCTATGAGGTCACTTCACTGGTTCTGCTTTGCGTTTTGGAGTAGCTATTGTGGAATACACTTACCTCCACCACATACTCTTGAATAGATAAATTCAAATTTAAATAAATTTACCAGTGAGGCAGAAATAAATCTCAGCCAGAAATGATTCTGATTTGTTCTTAAAAATTACTCATATTTTTTGCCTATTAGACTATTTCCATCTGTGACTAAATGTTCAAAGTATTTCATGGCCATTTCTGTACCATGCGTATGCTGAGTAATGTTTAGTGTATGTAAATTGTAACTTTAGGTTTACGTTAACGAGTGTTACATGTGATAACAGAATTTGTACCTGACAACAAACTTTTTAAGGTAGTGAATCTACTATAAAGCTGCCCAAGGAGATGAGTAGGAGGGGAAATCACTTGCTTCCATATTGTACAGGACATATCAAAAAGAATCATCCGATTTGGCATGTCTATATTTCTGAAACTAATACAATGAATTTTATTTTTTTATGAAAGGGAAACTCAAAAAAAAATTTTTTCACACCTTTCATAGATGTTCAATATTCCCCCCTTGAGATGCTGGCATATGTCAATGCGGTATGCACATTGTTCTCACACTGCGGTGAGTATGTCTTGAGTTACAGCTTACAGAGCTGCTTTTATGTGTTGTCTCAGTTCATTCATTGTCGGTGGTAATGGAAGCACATAAACATAGTCTTTTATAACCGCCCCCCCCCTCGCGTGCGTGCGTGCGTGCATGTGTGTGTGATGCAAATTACATTCGACAATCTGTAGAGATTTACTGGATGAATAAATAAATAGAAAATAGAAATATTAGCAGGAAATCTGGGTTGGGTATTTTTCACAGTAGACAACAAACTCAGATCCCACATCTTCCGAGATAGAAATTGGAACAGCAAGCAAGATCATGTGGGTAATTCTCAGCATCATGGATGAGCAAAAACTTATTATTGAGCAGAGTCATCGTCCAGTAGACTGATTCCTAAACACAAAAGAAATCTGTAGAGGAAACGTCTTGCTGCTACACACATTCCTCAATTATTATGTCATTATTGAGGGAACCTTCAATTCTATGACTGTCATTATTGAGGGAACCTTCAATTTTATGACATTCAATTTGGGTCATGAAAACTTCTTTTAGCAGATAGTTTGGAAGCCAACTTGTAATGAAAATATACTTCCTGACAAGAGAAGTGAAGCATGCAGAAGTCATGGCCAATTTCAGTGTAACTTCCTACATGTACAAACAATCGGCAGGCATGTAAATGATCAGCACTGCAATTCAATGTGACAGATAGAATGGTTACTGTATGAGTTAGTATTGTTCATGTTTAGTGTTGTTACCAGGCCTTGTGGGGTATACAAACAGCTTGATCAGCATCAGGTATTGAGTGATCACTGTGAAGGACATGGTGATGCCACATTTTTGTGTGAGACATTGTTATCAGCACATGACAAGAGCACTGTGAAGGACATGGTGATGCCACATTCTTGTGTGAGACAGTGTTATCAGCACATGACAAGAGTTTGAAAGAGGCCTCTTTGTGGGTCTCCGTGTGGATGGCAGTTCAAATCATGCAATATCCAGATCTTTGGGCCATTTGAATGTGACAATGGTCTGATGTTAGATTGCATTGGAACATGAGGGCAGGCATATTTGTCGTCAAGGCTGCGGTCGATCACTGCGTGATGACCATGAGGTGAGGGTCACTATGTTATTACCAAGCACATCATAACCCCTTCACATCTGCACTTGCCACCTGAGAAAAAGTGGTGGGCTTCTTGCAACATTCTGTGGCATGCTGCATCATTGGTTGGAGGCTAGCAGCAATCAGACTAGGGAATTACTGTCGCATGTGTAGACTGCCACTAACCCCACAACACAAACGGCTGCATTTGAAGTGGTGCCACGACCAGGAAGTGTGTACTGCTGATAAAGCATTGCATTGTGTTCAGCGATGGATTATGGTTCTGTGTTACCCAGGATGACCAGCGTTGCAAAGTTCGGTGGCCACCTGTTTTGGAGAGGCACAACCATATTACTTGTGGCATTATGGTGTGGGGTGCCGTCAGGTAAGACTTCACGTCGTGGCTGGTAGTCACTGAGGGAACTGTGCTGGCGCGACGGCATATTATGGACATACTACATGCTCGTAAGTTCTCTTTATGAGACAGTATCATGGCACAATTTTTCAACAGGGCAGTGCTCTTCCACACATGGCATGTACCTCTACATGTCAAGGACGAGCTACAACAGCCGTGTGCCAGCTAGCCTGAGGAGAAGGTAAAACGGTTTGATGACACATTTCCCAAACAAATCCATGCATGCATCCAGGCCAGAGGGGATGTAGCGTCATAGCGATAAGTTGGCTCATACTTTGAAAATCTTTGTAAATTTGTCTTGACTTTGTAATCTCTGAAATAACATCACTTACTGTCTCAATTGGTAAAGTATTTTTTGTTTCCTCCTTCCATTACAAATGAAAAAAAAACAGTAATTAAAAACAATAATCCTGTTTTGCTTCCAAAATGTATTTGAAGCACACTACATGCTGAAAACTGAACTGTAACAGATAGTCACAATTCTAATACTTAACTGTCGATTACTTAATTGAGGGTGGTTGCTTCACTGCATTTTTTTTAGAAAAATGAGGCTGGATTATTTTGTGTCTAGGGTGTCCACTGAGCACTGCTGAATAATAAATGCAGTTTTTTTCATTGTTAACAACATTTTGGCTTAATCTGTACAGACTGGATGCTGCATTGAACAGAACAAAAACTGAATTCAAGGTTGCCAGTGCCGCAGCATTGTTTATACATTAGTAACAATGAATATTTTATAGAATTTGTTTAATTTACTACATAAATAAACTTAAAATTGAAAATTGTATTGTATTGTATTGTATTGTATTGTATTTATTGGTCCAGTAAAACTTACATGTACAGGACAGCACATCAGATATTGGACAGGTCAAAGTATATCTTACAATTAAAACACTTTAGAAACTAGAAAATTATGTTCACAAAATTTTACAGCACTTCATATACTGGGCAAGTCAATGTGTAAGTTATAATTAAACCACATTAGAAACTTGAAGTTTACAACTGAATACATGTATAAGCCAATATTAATGATTAAAGTATTTGCATGATCCTCTCTTAAGCTCTAAGGATGTTTGAGGAACTCTTCTACACTATGAACTGACATGTACACTAGAGAATTACATTCACAGAATTTTACTTCATATACTGGGCAAGTCGCTATACAACTTATACTTGAACCCCATTATAAACTTGAGAATTACATCTGAATGTATTTATAGGCCAATATTAATGGTTACAGTATTTGCATAATCATCACTTAGACTCTCGAGGATTTTGGAGGAACTCTTCCACACTATAAAAGCAATGTGTCAACAGATATTCTTTTAATGCTGCTTTAAAATTTTTTACATCTGTCATTACTTTAATTTCTCTTGGCAATTTATTGTAGATAATTTTTCCATGGTGTAATGTTCCTTTTTGGCACAAACTGGTTTTTGTATGGAGTACATGAAAGTCAGTTTTCTGTCTTGTATTATGATGATGAACATTTTCATTTTTGGGGAGGATACTAGGATTTGTTATTGTATATTTCTTTATAAACATTGCACTTTCAAATAGGAAAATACATGGAAGGGGAAGAATCCCCATCCTTTTAAATAATGGTCTACATGGTTTGTTCCTTTTTATTCCAGCCATGATTCTCACTATTCTTTTTTGCATCCTGAATAGTTTTAGGCAGGATGGCGAGTTACCCCAAAAAGTGATCCCATATTTTAGGACAGAATGTATATTAGAATAGTAAACTGTCATTAGACAGTCCTTATGACAGCAGTTTTCTAGCACTCTCATTAAATAACACATGGTACTTAGCTTCTTTAATATGTTGTCAATGTGAGTTTCCCATCTAAGATTATCCTGTAGCCAGATCCCCAGAAATTTTGTATTAGGCACACTTGCAATATCCGTGTCTGACATCTGAATTCTTATATCCTCTTCAATGTTTCTCTTGATATTATGAAAATTTAATGCTACTGTTTTGCTTTTATTTATTATTAGTTTGTTTTGGTTGAACCAGTTTACAACATTTGTTAATGCCTCAGACAGTCTTGTCTGTAGTATCTCTGCAGTCTTCCCGCTGACTAATATGCTTGTGTCATCTGCAAACTGGATAGTGCTATGGTACTGGTTGGCTGATGTTAGGTCATTTATATATATCAAAAATAGGATGGGGCCAAGTACCGAGCCCTGCGGTACTCCATATTTTACTGCTTTATAATCAGAATAATGTCTTGTTGATTTATTTTCTTTGTGAAAATGTATTTCTACTACTTGCTTGCGGTCAGTAAGATATGATCTAAGCCAGCTGTTAGGCATACCTCTGATACCAATTCTTTCAAGCTTCTGCAGCAATAGAGTGTGGTCTATGATGTCAAAAGCCTTAGACAGATCAAGGCATATGCCAGTTACTTTTTGTCCACTATCAATTTTTTCAAGTACTTCACCCAGAAATTCATATATTGCTGTTTCTGTTGATCGGCCTTTCCGGAAGCCATGTTGGGTTGTGGATAATATTTTGCACTTTTCTAGAAAATCTAGCAACCTCTTATGAAAAATTTTTTCTAGTATTTTAGAAAATGTAGATAGTAAGGCAATAGGTCTATAATTGGCTATGTCTTCTTTCTTACCCTTTTTGAACAGTGGTTTTAGTTTCACTGTCTTTAAGCAGGAAGGAAAGACTCCATTTGTTAATGAACTGTTGAAAATGTGGGCTAATGGTATTGCAATGAGATCCCCCACATTTTTAATGACATAATCTGGAATCTCATCCACACCTGTTGAAAATTTTGATTTTAACTCTCTTATTGATAGTATAATTTCCTTAGGGTTGGTTGGAGTAAGAAATAGGGAGTTGCAGTTTCTATTTTGTCATGGTACAAAACTTTGAGTAAAGCATTTTGTTTTACCAAATATGAAGAATAATGGACATCATAAAATTTTTGAGAAAAATTGTTTTTTTATACAAACTTTAACAAATATGAACTTGTAAACAATTATTATTCAGTAATATTGAATTTTGTACTAAATACAGAATTACAAATGCTGCTTTCATTATTCCTAGATCTCCAGTATCAGATTGATTATCTTTTTCTGATGTAAAGAAATATACTTCAATAGAGAAACTACATGGTGTCGTTCTTAGACAGTGATTCTGCATGACATTATTTCTGCAGAAACATTCAAATAAACATCCTTTTCTTTCCAATATCTAACAACATACAATAAGTGACAAAAAGTTTCAACCATATATGTGAAATACAATCTGTATCGAGAGCATTGCTCCTGAAGTATGTCAGATAACGAACTAAAGGCATCTTGGTCATGTACAATAGAATTTTCACATATAAAACAGGATTAAGTGACCGTGAGGCAGTTGCAGCAAAAATGGTTGTACCTAAGTACAGGGAAACTAAGATAATTAGCGGGATTTACATGTTCCAGAAGTTAAAGAGGCAGTAGTGGCATGTTTCAATAAGGAACAGGAAACATTTAGCTCTAGAGAGAAGCATATAGAAGAACTTTGGCTGAGGTGTAGAAGAATAGTTGACCATGCACTTGATAGGACATGTAACTGGTAGAAATGTTCAAATGGTGAGGTGTACTCCATTGTATACTTTGTAAAACATCTTGCAAAGAAACAGTGACTTTTGCATAATACATGTAAGGCAAAGCTTAGAGCAATAGATAGGGAGATGCTGAATGAAATAAATTTGGATGTCAAGGGGACAATGGGTAAAGCCTTGAATGGCTACTGTAGCAGATTCTTATCAAAAGATCTTTCTCAAATCCAAAGAAATTCTGGTCATATATTGGGTTGTCAGTGGCTCTAAAGTTAGTGTCCAGACACTTGTGGATGACACAGGAACCAAAATTGGTGGTAGTACATCAGAAGCAGAAATTCTGAATTTCACATTCCATGTCCCTGTACAGAGTAGCAGCCAGGAGCTCTGTCCCAGTTTATTTCTCAGACCAGTGCAAAGATGAGTGATGCAGACACTTTGGTGGTATCAATGAAGATAATCAGTTTTTGAAAGTGTGATTTAATTGGATGGGTAGAAAATCTACTCACCAAATGGCGGCAGGAGAACACACGTATAAAGGTATTGAAATTTGCAAGCTTTTGGAGTCAGTGGCTCCTCCTTCTGGCAGAATAGCTGAAACAGAAAGAAGGGGAGTGAAGGAAAAGAAAGGGTGAGTGTTAGGAAATGAGGAGAGGTCAGAAAAGTCACCTGGAACCCTTGTGAGAGGGGACCTACCAGATGGGAGAGAAGGAAAGATTAATTGTTGGGGACTGCACCAGATGAGATTTGAAAACTTGAGCACTTAATGGTGGAAGATTGGTAACATGCAAGACAGAGATTACTGACAAAATATTGTGTGCGAGTTAATAAGAGCAGAAGGCTATGTGCATTGAATGTGGTAGACATCTGGCTGCAGACCTGAAAAAATACAAACAAATATTATTATCTGCTATGTAGCCAACAGAACTTTCCAGTCACTGAAGTTAGACATTCAAGTAATGTATATAGAATGGCTAATGAGTGTGTGTTCTTTTTTGCAACCAATTTCTTACTTTTCCATAGGTGGGAGCTTGGAGAATATCTTCGCACCAGAGTATATAACTCCTTTCTGAAGTCTATACAAGGAGACAGTCTACATGACAATTATTTTTGTGTCCTGTATTGTGGCTGTGTATATCACAATTTAGATCAAACTGATTTTTAGTATGAGCATAAAAAATTATTAAAGAGAAAATTTATTGGGAAGTCGGATACTAAAAGAGGCTTCTGCAAGATGTCTGGTTACCTACCTTATACAATATTCTTACTGCACCCTTCTGCTGAATAAACACTTTATATGTTTCAGATGCACTGCCCCAGAAGACAGTCTGTAAGTCAACAGGGAGTGAAAATAAGTAAAATAAACCAACACTCTTGTCTCTAAGTCAATACAATGGGCGTGACACACTGATCTGAGCATCTTGATCAGTTAATCTGTGTGTTGACTCCATGTTAACTTGTTATCCAGCTGGTCCCCAAGGAGTTTTACACAGTGTCTTTTATGTAGCACATGACCATTAATATCATCTTCTTGTGCTAACAGGTTATTATTGGTGGTTTGGAATTGCATAATATGAGTCTTTATGAGATTAAGACTTGAACAGCTAAAGATAAACCACTTGCAGATATATTCAACTATGATTTGAGTAGTGTGTTTGAACGTTGAGTTTGGAGCCTCACGTAGTATGTTTGCCTCATCAGCAAACATTACAGTCATCCTGTCCCTTCATCTTCTCAGTGTTTTTTTCTGATTATATGAAGAACTTCCTCATTCCCTACCTTATCTTCAAGTCTCTTCTTTCTCAGTTTTCCCAGAGTCCATAATTCACCACCATAAAATGCTGTGTTCCAGACGTATATTCTCAGAAATTTCTTCCTCAAATTGAGGCCTATGTTTGGTACTCGTAGACTTCTTTTGGTCAGGAATATCCTCTTTTCCTGTGCTAGTCTGATTTTTATATCCTCCTTGCTTTGTCCACTATGTGTTATTTTACTTCCAAGACAGCAGAATTCAGTCTACATCAAGCTCACCAATTTTTATGTTAAGTATTTCACCGAACCATGTCTGCTACTTCTCATTAGTCTTATCTTTCTCCAATTTACTCTCAACCCATATTCTGTTCTTATTAGATTTTTTGCTCCATTCAACAAGTTCTGCAATTCTTCAGTTGCACTGATGATAGCAGTGCCTCAGCAAATCTTCTCATTGGTAATTTTTCACTCCAAACTTTAATCCCACACACAAACTTTTCTTTCATTTCCGTCATTGTGTCTGTGATAAATAGATTGTACAACAGGGATGAAAGACTGCATCCCTGTCTTACACCCTTATTAATCCGAGTGTTTCATTGCAGGTCTTGCATCTTTATTGTTCCCTCTTGTTTTTTGTATATGTTGTATATTATCTGTCTTTGTGCATATTGTACACCTATTTTCCTGAGAATTTCGAACATCTTGAAGCCTTTTACATTGTCAAAAGCTTTTTCTTGGTTTACAAATCCTTTGAAATGTTTTTATTAAAGTCTTGCTTCAGTTAACAATCCCAACGTCAGAACTGTTGTTACCTATCCTAAAGCCAAACTGATTGTCATCTAAGAGATCCTCAATGTGCTTTCCCATTCCTTAGCATATCATTCTTGCCAGCAACTTGGAGGCATTAGCTTTTAACATTTTTACTCTCCAACAAACCATAAAAAATTCTTGGTAATTTCTATTAATAGACTGCATTTTCCTTGGAAATTAATTGAAGAGTTGCACTATTCACAGGAATTTTAGAGCAGATGTTATGCATCTTGAAGATTTCAAGAGCGATTTTCATTGTTATTGACATTTGTTTGCTACAGATGTCCTGGTTTCATTGCTCTTGTGGATAGTGCTAAATCTGCAAAAAATTCTGTGGAATAACTTTTAAAACTAAATAGATCCAACACTAGTATAATAATAAGTTTCCTCCATCTTTTCATACCAACTGAGTCACAATTGTGCTGTCATTAACAACTCACCTGAACCAAGTGGCAACAAATTGACAACTGACAGCTAACCTTTTTGGCCTGACACCAACCCGTATGTGGGAAAATAATAGTTCATTATGATAAATGCATTATTATTAATAGTACTTTCGTAAAATTATAAAGAAGAATTACATAGTCATAAAAACAGTAACAGTAAGTTTTACAATAATGAGGAAAATGTTTGACAAATTTTGTTATATTAAATAACTTATTGTTCATACAGAATTCTTAAAATACCTATTGTAAACCAGCACTTCTAAAATGAGTAAACTTCTGCTATATTACTTAATTATTTTGATTACTGACAGTTACATATGTTCCAACTTTAAAGTCACATCTTTTGTTACTTTGTACATTGTTATACTTGACATATATCCTCTGAATATACACTTGCAAATTCTTTATCTCAGTTATTGACATTCATAGTTTTGTTAATAATATGATGTGTTTATTGTCAATACATATATAATTTTTCAACTTTTCTAAACAACATTAAATAATGGATAATAAATATGAAATGTTGTCATACAATAACTCAATACAGTGTATTGCGGTGTATCGAGTAACACATTTCCGTAACATGTGCTACCAAATGGAGGGCGGGGGGTTACTTTTGTTTATAGTCTATAATAAACAACTTAAATCTGTTCTTTATTTTTGAATCACTCTGTATGTTTTAGCACAATCTTACCAATACCAAGAAATTTTCCATAATGTATACACAGACCACTACAAAAAAGTTGAAAAAAATAATAATGAGGGGAATTGTCATTGACTTTTACTCAGAACATACTTTTCAAAGATATAGAGGTGTGTAAGAAGGGCTCTGAACCTGAAAATATGAAAATGACCTATATTTTGAAAAGCCACTTTCACTCTTAAAACTTAAATTTTTAGGTTAAGTTTTACTGAAAATTACTAAATATATACAAATGAAATCTAATTAGATGATCACTTAATAAACAATTCATCAATACATCTACATCAACATTGGGTGGAATGTGTGTCACCAGTTGATAATGTGACCAAAAAAATAACACCATTCAAGTAAGATATGCATATAATCTACAAGATATCATAATGATGAAAGAAACTTCTAATTACTTCAAAAATTACTAAGCATCTTCATACACATATTATGCTACTGAAATACTTGTAAAATAACTGTTCATTATGTTCATTAGTAACAGAGGAAGAAAAATGCTCATTATTTTATTTATTAGTCTTTGGATTAGTTGATTTCTCTTCCCACTCTATATGTTTGCTCTTAAAAAAATTCCCATATCCATTATTATATAAACAAATTACTTCTTCCTCAGGCCAGCAAATGACATTGTTTCTAATGACATATGGAAATGCTGTATCATCATCTTGATTACAGTCGGCTGTGAGCGACGATGGAACTAGTCAACATTGCAGATTAAATGTTACCAAAAATGATGAAATTGAATACTGGCACATTGTCTGATATTCCACCTTTACACATTGGTACCATGGAAAGTTATAACATTCCCTTATAGAGTAAGTTTTCATTTTAAAATATGTATTCCTTTGCTGTTTGAATATCAACTGCTAATGTAGTGTTCAACTCTGAACTTCACGTATACTCTGATTTATTCACACACTGAAATAATACAATACAAGTGAACTAATTCATTATGTGTCTGTAGTAAGTCAAAGTCCACAGAAGTACCAAACAGAACAAGATATTTTAACCAGAATGTCAAGGGACCAAAGTCAAGTAATTTTACATAACAACAAAATCCTCCAGTGTAGTAATCTGTAACATATTTGAGGTCACAGGCAATGGTAGGTTTCCTTGATCGGTTCAGGCAATATCACTACCTGCTTGATGATCCAGTGCAGGTCATTAGTTGATGCATTGTGAGTGGCTACTTGTGTGGGTTGCAGTGCCTTGTGAGTGCCTCGTAGCATGCGCCACTGTGTATGTCAGCATTAGAAAATTGCAGGAGGTGTAGAGATCACCCTTCTGTGGGATGTATGTATTACATGTCACAAAATGGACATCGTCGACATTCAAGAAAAGTTCAAAACAAACCATTAACTTGACCATGTGTGCCAAATGAAAAATAGCATGTCACAGTGATCACAAAGGTTTGCACTATCAAGATTGAAGGCAAACCTCTTGGGAGTTGCCAACCGTGAACAGGGTGATGAGAACTGATGGAATGAGATGACACGCAACTGAATGCGAAACAGTCTGCTGTGGAGCTTATCGTGAAACTGGCTATCCTTTAAGGCGTAGCTGCAGACAGTGTGATAATATGTTTTATAGGTGCGGAAGAAAACAAACATGCATCCAGTGATTCCAGGTACTATGAATTGCAATGTCACAGACTATTCAGGAAGGACAGTTTGCTTTAAAGGAGTATGATTTTTCATATGCAGACCAGGAATCAAGCAAAAGCTGTTGGTAAAAAGCGGTGCTCATACCATAGTTTCTTGCTGTTAAATAAATAAATAAATGGTTTATTTGTCCATAATAACAGTCGTGGACATAGATTACAAACACAAGAACATTAAAAAAAAAGTTTGTATGTAAACATAAATTATACACAATAACTTTAAAAATCCTTGATGGAGTACAAACATTTATCAATTAACAGTTGCTTTAATTTTGTCATAAATATGTTTCCTTTTAACAATTTTATATTATTTGGCAATCTGTTATAAAAATGTCTTCCAGCAGAAAATGGACTATGATCTGTTGCTTTTTTGTTACTAAATTTTTTGTGATAATCCTCTCTTTTTCTTCTATTATAATTGTGGATTTCCCTATTGATTACGCTGTGCTCCATGTTTTCTTTTACAAACAGTATAGTTCTGAGAACATACAATGAATACATTGTTAGTATGCTATACTTAATGAAATATTCTCTACAGGACTGATGCTTACTAATTTTAGCTATTATCCTAATTGCTCTTTTCTTGGGCTCTAAAAAGCCCTATCCATATATACTCTTGATGACCCACCCTATATCTCGATACCATATTGCAGGTGGAAGTGTGTAATTCCAAAATAGATTTTTGTTAAAACAGGTTGCGCTGTTGTGCTAGATAGGTGTTTTAGTAAGTACGTGTTACAGGAGATATTTTTACACATGTAGCAGATGTGCTCCTTTCATGTATGATGTTTATCTGCTATAATACCCAGGAATTTATGTTTATCAATTGTTTCAACTGATAGCTCTGGTTCTGTAACCACTTGTCTTGATTTATAATTTAGCAGAAACTCCATCAGAATTGTCTTGTCCTTATTTAGTGCCAATTTGTTTTTGCTGAGATATTCTGTGGTGAGGCTAATGTTCTCTGCATTATTTTGCACTGCTGACTGTTTTGTAGAGCATCAACTTATGAAGAAGGTATCATTAGCATTATTTACTAGGCTTGAATTTTGTGGAATTATTATATCATAGATGTACACAATAAACAGGAAAGGCCCAATAATGATTCCCTGAGGGACTACATAGTTAAGAATATTATAAGATGATTTTAATGTTTGTGTATGTCACACAATTGTATAATACAGCTTTACACATTGTCTCCTGTCAGCAAGGTAGGATCTTAAAAAATCTAATGTTACTCGTCTGACTCCATAAGTTTCTAATTTGTGTAGAGGAACAGAATGATTTACAGAATCAGAAGCCTTGGATAGGTTAAAAAGGTGCCAATAACATTGTTCCCCATCATCAAGTTTAGTCAATACCACTTGCAAAAATGTAGCTACAGCTGTTATTGTAGACCGAACCTTCCTGAAACCAAGCTGACAGGTTTTTAATAGATTGTACTTGCAGAAAAATGATTAAAGTTGATGAAGAAGTTGCCTTTCCTACAGCTTATTAATTATTGATGTCAGTGAAATAGGCCTATAATTTGTATGTCTGTAGTTATTCCCTTTCTATGCACCAGTCTTATTTCAGTGAGTTTTAACAGGTTAGGAAATGACCCGTGACTGAAAGAGCTGTTTATTAAATGTTGTAGTGGCTTTATTAATTCATTACTGCATTCATTCAGAATTTTCACTGAGATGTCACTCCAGCCACTGGATGTATTTGCTTTTAAGTTAGAGTTGGTTTTCAGTATTTCCAATTCTGTAACACACCTTAGGAAGAATGAATTACTAACATTACTGGGATTTAGCGCCTGTGGTGGGTCAATCACATCCTCCTGTCTTCCCTACTGCTCACACAAGATCACGCACCTGACAAAGAGTTGTTGGGGGCAGAGCACCTACAACTTCCCGCAGCACAATAATAACTTCCAGACAATTTACCATCCAGATTAAGAGATTGGCATTGATGTATTTGAATTCGTTAAGGCATTGATGTTAGTTGACTCTGATACAACTGTCTTGCTATGTCTGATTCCCAGTGCTCCCTTCATATAAATTTCCTCTACAGATCCCGATTGGCTGGAGTTGAAAACAAAATTACTGAACGATAGGATAAATCTGTTTACCCCATCTAGAAATTTTCAGGCGGATTCAGCAGCTTGCTGTACATTGTCAAGTTGACGCTTTGTTTGAAATTTCATTATCTTACATCTTCCAATTCTGTAGCACTGTTTGAAGTTAGGCAACCATTCATTCCTTCCCTTGAAATCACTGTAATCTATGTTGTGCACAATTTGATGTGCATATCTTAGGGCACAATAATGCATGTCCTGTAAGTCGTATCAAACATCTTTGAAATGCACAGACACCAGTTTTTGTAACAAGTGCGCCTTGTCCTTCCTTCGGTAACAATAGTTTATGCATTACACAGTAATATTACTGCGGATGTATTCGAAAGCTGTTCATAATTATTTTTTTACTATGCTGCGGATGGTCTTCCA
Source organism: Schistocerca serialis cubense (assembly GCF_023864345.2). Lineage (NCBI taxonomy): Eukaryota > Metazoa > Arthropoda > Insecta > Orthoptera > Acrididae > Schistocerca > Schistocerca serialis. Next base: position 484,353,104 of record NC_064643.1, read on the forward strand.
CGTACATAATTGTGGTTAGTACCCACTCCTTGGACAATGATTGTTCTTTACTAGGTTTCACTGGACACGGGATTTTCTGGCTTCCTGTCCGACAAGGATGGTGAACTACATGGCTCGACACCTGTTCCAGTACCACTTTCATGTGTTAAGCATGCATCGTCGTCATTGTAATCCTCATGCACATTGTCCACATAGTCCACACACTCCACTGACTCATCTTGCAGAAAATCTGAAAAATTTCATCTGCTACTTTTTTCTCACTGTGCAATATTCCTTGGATTCCTCTCCAATGAAATGTCGACTTCAACAGCTATTGTAGATAGAATGCAATATTTGCTGTATATAGTGTTGTCATTGCTCTGCTTTGTATCAATACCACTAGCACTGTAACACTTGTGAGTTACTCCTCAATTAAGCAGTTCAACTATGCTCCATAGTCTAATTCTGGGCTCATCAAGGATACCTCCAGTCCCACCCCTTGACGCCATTAGCGGCCAGTATTGTGGTTGCATGGTAGGAAATATGGCGGGCATCGAATACCATAAACTTCATTGCCCTTTCGTGACCTTGCACTCAAGGGGTTCGTTGTTCGTCTTCTTCGGAACGCTTTACATTGGTTTCAACATTTTGCACCATTCCTGTTTGTGTTCGTCTTACAGTTGGCGTGGTACCTGGTGAGCACCAACTTTTGTGAGTTTAGAAGTAGGTTTCAGCCAGTTTCATGGACGACTGCAAATCCTGGACCATACCTAATTTTAAATTCATGTGCGATATGATTAAATCTGGCATGATGATCTTCACAAATCATTCGCTCAGATGCTTCCATGTTCCAGACCATTTTAGAAGTTTATGGCCTTCCCCAATGCCCTTCATTGCATACAGATACACGTCTACTTTTGAACAGATTTATCCACACGTAAGTTTTCGTTTGCTAAGACAGCTACCACCGTACTGCAACTGCATAGTGCATATAATCCCTGTGCTTAAATCTCTTTGTAATATGTAAAATGAATAGTCTGCTCATTTGTACCTTGGTGCATACTTACAATGGGATAGTCTTAATAAAAATGATCTGAAAGCACTGTATTCACTTAAGCGACACAGCTAACACACAGGAACAATGAAGCGGAAAAAATGACATTATACACGGCCTGATAAAAATGAGGCATCCAGAAAAGGGGGTGGGGGTGCGAAAAAACAAAATGAAACTTCATGGATTGAGGTGTTATGTGATGTTCTCTCAGTGTTTTCATAATCAAGTGAAATTAACAGAGAACTTGCTGATATGAGTCCTCATATCACTACGACATTGCATCTAGATAGATTTAAAACTAGATGACATCTACGTAGATGATGTACGCACAACAAAATTCTTAGGGTTGCAAATTGACAGACAAATGAAGTGGAATGAACATGCTGTGAAACTCTTGAAAAAGATATCCACAACATGTTATGCACTTAGAGTCCTTGTATCTGCATGCAGTAGTGAATGTTTGAGAACTGTGTACTTTAGTTATGTTCATTCAGTAATCAGTTATGGTATTATTTTCTGGGGAAACAGTGCTCAGAGTTTACAAGCAGTATTCAAAATGCGAAAGAGAGCAGTAAGAATTATAACAAAAAGCAGTAAGCAGGTCCACTGCAGAGAACTTTTCAAAATGTTGGAAATTCTAACTGTTCCTTGTGAATTTATATTCCAAACCATAGTTTACATCAAGAAAAATAAAGAAAATTATAGCTCAAATAGCAGTCTTCATAACCATAGTACAAGAAAGTCACTGTCTTCACCTAGACAGGAAGAATAAACATAAGACGTAAAACAGCTTCTTGTATGAAGGTGTAATACTGTATAATAAACTGCTGCAGAAAATAAAAGAAGCAGATATTATGTACCACTTTAGGAAAAATTCTTAAATTGTTTTTGCAGGAACACTGCTTTTACACTATAAGGGAATTCCTTAGTACAAAATGATTGTAAATAGCTTCTGTTCACAATATTTTGATAAGGAGCAAAAATGATTGTAAATAACTTATATGTCACAATGTTTAACTACATGTAACAACAAACTGTATAAATATATGAATGTACGCAACTGACAACATCCATACATTTTAAAATGTCCACGGATGGCTAAATAAATAAATAAATAAATAAAAATAAATAAATAAATAAATAAATAAATCCCCTCTGGCCTAGAAGCATGCCCCGATTCGATTGGGAAAGGTGCCATTAAACTGTTGTGTCATCTCCTGAGGCAAACTGGTCCACAGCTATTGTCCCTGGTCGTTGATATCCTGGCTACTGGAGCTGGGACGCTGTTGACACTCGAGTTGCTCCCACACAAGTTTTGTTGAGGACAGAGCTGGGAGTCTTTTTGACCACAGGTGTATCTCAACATAACATAGATTGTTCATAGACAAACTAGTTATATTGGATGAGCATTGTTTTGCTGAAAATGGCACCATGATACAGTTGCATGAAATGTAACACATGACGATGCAGTATGTCCATGACGTACCATTGTGCCATGAGTGCCCTCTACGACCACCAGCTGGGACCTGAAGTCATATCCAGTGAGGATAGTATAGAACTATGATTCATTGCTGATCACAATGCAATACCACTCGTCAACAATTCATGCTTCCTGGTCATGACACCTTTTGAAACGAAGCTTTTTGGGTTGTGGTGTTAGTGACAGCATTCACACGGGCATTAATTCCCTAGTCTGGTTACTGCTAGTCTTCGACTAATGGTACTTGATGAAACAGATTGTTCGAAGAAATCCATTACTTGTTCTCGAATGGCAGGAGAAGATATGATGGTGTTACCATGTGTTTAGTGCTTAAATCGACAATCCTCCCTTGACGGGATCAGATGTGGTTAACCAGAACCTTGATGGAGAGTATGTCTTCCTTCATGTTTCCAAGCAGTCCAGCATTGGGCAACTCTCACACCTGAATGCCCCACACATCTGTATATTTCATGATTCGACAAGCTGGCCGAATGGTGGCCCAGAATGTCCCCTTTCAAACTCAGTCATGTGTGGCTAAGAGTGTGTCACATGAGAATTCAGCATCCTTTCAAAGTGATCATTCAACATCTGATGCAGTTTATGCTGCTCCTCTACATACCAGGCTTGGTAACAACACTAAACATGAACTACAGTAATGCACCTTCATGTTCATTGTACTCACAGAATTGCAACTCTAATCATTTACATACTAGTGATGGTGTGCACCTGTATGAAGTTACACTGACTTCTGCCCATGTCTTCTGGGATCGTAAATTTTTTGTCAAGAAGTGCAGTTGCACCATGAAATGTCTACTGTCGATTGCATGAGGGGCCATGGGTGTTGTAAGAGGAAAGTATGCTCTGGGCACACAAAACACAAGTAGCCAAGTCTTACTGGGAAACATTAAATGTCTCATTGTTAGGGTGGTAAATGGTACAGAGTGTAGGGGCTTCTCTTTGCCCACATACAGTATAATTGATTTGACCTCATAAATGACCAGTTTTAAAATTTCTTGGTTTGATTTGACTCGATTACTTTACAGTATGTCTTTTAATCGTTAATTCTTCTTCTTCTTCCTAAAGTAATATACAATAAAACAAAATTTCTTGTATAAGTAAATAAACTGAGAAGTTTACACAGTGCAGTTGTTTTTAAGAAATGAATATTACATAAATACCACTTCAACTTCCAAGTCTCTTATCTTGCCTAATGTTTATCCCATCATAAGGAATCCTCTGTTTGTATGGTTTGACAAATTTATTTTAATTTAACTTTATGGCCGAATGCAATTCCTGTCATCAGTCAACCCAAGGGAAGGAAGTCGTTGGTGCCATCTGTCTGTGGATTAGAAAACTTAGTTCTGCATATTATTGTAACTTCACTGTTTGTGTATTTCTCTGTGGTGGAGGCTGTGGACCAGCCAACATTTGCCTAAAGAAACATGAAAAATCATGATTGTGACACTCAAACTGGTTGGTTCACCATACCAGTGATCAACCCGTGCCTGACTAAATTCCCTGAAAAGCAAGTTAGTGTGCTGCACATTTTTTATGGTATTTATTTATTCATCCACAGACTATACACAAATGTGTATATGTATATATATATATATATATATATATATATATATATATATATATATATATATATATATATATATATAATTTGTAACTATCCAGTTTATAATGTTCAACTCTAAGAAACATTACGTGCGATAAATATTATCCTGTGTCTGAGGGATGCACCACTGAGATATGGGAGTGAGTCCAGAGGAGAGGTGGAAGAGAAAACAACTGAAGTTCAGAGAGGAGGGACCATATGTGGATTGTGATTGTAATCCCTTATCAGGGCCACCATTGCAGGAGATGGATTACCGTGTTTGGAAAGAGGAGAGAGTAGTTCAGATGCTTAGGGGAGCTGCAAACGTGGGTAGCATAATTGACAAGCACTTGTTGGCACCTGATCCACAGTGGAGGGACCCAAGCCTCCATGATTGAGCTGTTCACAGGGCTAGTTTGAAAGCCTCATGTCACAAGTCAAATGCCGCAGTGATGTATCGGATACAGTATATGCAATGCTGAGGGCGATGCCGAACTGTATGCCAGATTCCTATGATCGAGGTGGGATTGTATCAGAAGGGAAGGGAAGTGCAAACTGCGCCCCAGCTGGTGTAGCTCAGACAGCGAAGTGTATAAAGGAGCAGCTTAATCTAGTGAAGATGGGGAATCCATGTCAACCTAGAATTGAAGACCAGTCCTAAAACCATGAAAACGTAAATCTGTTGGTTGGTTGGATGGTTAAATGTATCAAACTACCAGGTCTCAGTCCCTTTGTCCTCAGACAGACAGGTCTGTATGACTGTAGATCAGAGATAGCCTACCGTGCAAAACCCAGGGCAGGGTATCCGCAAGGTCTACCAATGTCAGTAAGGTACAAAAAGCAGAAAGGGAGACAAAGGATGAAAGGTAAGCAAGGTGCACCATATAGGGAGCAGCTGGAAGCCCATGAAAGCAGAGTAAAATGAGGGGACACATATCCCCCAACCCCTGCCACTTACCGGAGGTGCTCTACTCCGAGATTGCCTTGGAAAGACTAGCAACATTGACAAGGCAAGAGAAGCACTGAAAGAGAGGATGAACAAGTCTAACAGACAACATGAAAAGGGGGGGGGGGAGAAGAGTAAAAGAGCAGATAGGTTGAGAACTGGGATGGATCACCAATCTTATACAGCTGCAGCCCAGTCTGAGTAGAGGAGATGACTCTGTTCTGCCAATCCCTGAGGGGGCTGATAAGGTTAAGTGGCCCTCCCTTAAAGAGAGTGGTCAAAGCGAATTCATGAATAAAACGTAAAATTAAGTCAACTGATGTGGCATCGTCTTATAACACCAGAGGTAGCAAGTCAGGGAGATGAAGTGTCTGCCACAGGGCGGCTAGGTTGGGATAATCTGGCAAAACGTGGACCACCATCAAATGGGAGCTATGACAGTGGAGAGAGTCCTCTATGTAGGAGATGACTATGAGTTAGCCTGGGATGACAGATGTGGACCCGGCAGAGGACCGTAGAGTCCTTGCGAGAGGCCTGCATATAGGACCTCCATAGATTAGTAGTCACCTTCATCACCCATACTTTGTTTGGTGAAGTCAGAGTGAGGCACTCGATATCCCTAAAACTTGATGGCTTAATAGCGATTGGAGGTCAGTTTCCGGAATACCAGTCTCAGGAGTTGGTTTACTGGTAGCAAGTTTGGCCAGGCTATCAGAGAGTTCATTCCTCAGGATGCCAATGTGTCCCTGGATCCAGACGAATGTCACTGAGCAGCCACACTGTCCAAGAGCATACAAGGAATCCTGGATAGCAATAACGACCAGATGGCGAGGGTAGCACTTGTAAAGAGCTTTGAAACTGCTCAAGAAGTCGCTGCAGATGAGAAGGGGCCTGCCAGTGCAGGAATGGATATGCTCGAGAGCACGAGAGATGGCTGCCAACTCCACAGTGAATAAACTACAGCCATCCAGCAAGGAGAGCAGTTCAGTATGTCCCGCATGAGTATAATCAAAGCCTGCATGACCAATAACCATTGAGCTATCAGTGTAGGATACTTCTGAAGCCTGGGATGCGCAGAGAATGGAGAAAAATTGGCGGCAGAGGGTCTTGGGATGAACTGAGTCTTTTGGACCTTGTGATAGGATAATATGAAGCTGTGGCTGAGGGATGCACCACGGAGGTGTATGGGAGTGAGTCTAGAGGAGAGGTGGAAGAGAAAACAATTGAAGCTCAGAGAGGATAGACTGTATGCGGATTGCGATTGTAATCCCTGATCAAGGCCGCCACTGCGAGAGATGGATTACCGTTTTTGGAAAGAGGAACAGTAGTTAAGATGTTTAGGGAAGCTGCAAACGTGGGTAGCATAACTGACAATCACTAGTTGGCGCCTGATCCGTAGTGGGGGGACCCAAGCCTCCATGAGTAAGCTGTTCACATGGATAGTTCGAAAGCCTCATGTCACAAGTCGAACGCCACAGTGATGTATCAGATACAGTATCTGCAATACTGAGGGTGATGCCGAACCATATTCTAGACTGCTATGATCGAGATGGGATTTTGTCAGGGTTTCGTAAAGCTGCAGAAGGGTAGTGCAAATTGCACCCCAGCTGTTGTTACTCAGACAGCGAAATGTGTTAAGGTGCAGCCAGCAATTTTGTTTAATCTAGCGAAGATTGGGAATCTATGTCAACCAAGAATCGAAGACCACTCCTAAAATCCATAAGTCTCCACCATATTGAGAAGTTGGTAATCAAGGTGAAGTTCTGCTTGTGGATGAACGGAATGATGTCGACAGAAATGCATGACGCAAGTCTTGACGATGGGAAATCGAAAGCCATGGGTGAGGGCCCATGCCTGCGCCTTTCGTATGGCACCTTGCAGTCGATGTTCAGTGACATCTGCACTAGTGGAACAGTAGTAGAGGAAAAAGTCGTCAGCATTCAAGGAGGGTGATACTGAGGACCCCACATCGCTGCTAGAACATTGGTGGTTAATAGAAAGAGAGGGACACTCAGTATAGAGCCCTGCAGGATCCCGTTCTCTTGGATACTGGGGGTATTGTGGGAAGCACCAACTCGAACCCGGAATGTACAGTGAGACAGGAAGTTCTGGATGAAAGCGGAAGTGGACCCCAGAGATTCCACTTGTGTAAGGTAGCAAGGATGTGGTGTCACCATGTAGTGTCATCAGCCTTTTGCAGGTCGAAGAAGACAGGGGTAAGGTGTTGACACCAGGCAGAAGCTGTTCGGATGGCAGACACCAAGTGAACCAGATTATTAGTAGTGGTACGACCTTGTCGAAAACCACCCTGGGATGGAGCCAGAAGACCCAAAGACTCAAGGAGCCAACACAGCTGCTGGCTCACCATGTGTTCAAGCAATTTACAGAGAACTCTGGTGAGACCGAGTGATAACTGTCCATCTCTATATGGTGCTTACTTGATTTCAGCAATGGGACAACCATGCTTTCTCGCCATTGCGATGAGAACTCGCCCTCACTCCAGATATGATTAAAGATGGCAAGGATATGACGCTGTCAGTCCGCCGGTAGGAGCTTGATCATTTGGTTGTGGATGTGGTCCGGCCCTGGAGCTTTATCAGGGTAGTGGGTTAGGACACTGACGAATTCCCATTCGCTGATGGAGCATTATAGGGCTCCAGGTGGTATGTAGTAAAAGATAATTGCTTTTGCTACAACCGCTGTTTTAGAACACGAAAGGCAAGTTGATAATTATCATGTACTAAGGCTTTAGCATAGTACAGAGCAAAATGTTCGGCGATGGCGTCTGGGTCAGTGTAATCAGTGCCATTCAAGGTAATACCAGGTACACCTGCTTGTGTCTTGTGTCCATAGAGGTGTTTGATCTTAGCCGAAACCTGCGAAGGACAGTAACATGGTCCAATGGTTGAAATGTACCATTTCCAGCATTGTTTCTTCCATCTTTTTATTAGGTGCTGGACCATGCCATGGAGCCACTTAAAAGCAATGGGGTGCTCCATTGATGGGCGTCACTTACGGTGTTAGGAAGGCCCATCCATGATCTCGAAGGCCTCTGTGATTTCCGAGGACCACCGAGGCACTATCTTCTGTCAGGAGGGACTGTGGAATGGGATCGCTAAACCAGCTGCTGAAAGAGTGGCTGTAGTTGTATTATGGACTGCCTCATCAATATCTACATGCAGGGAGGAGCCATGGTCGACAGCAGAGGCGAAAACATTCCAGTCAGTATTGTTGAGAGCCTATCTGGGCAGGTATCCAGGGGAGTGACACTGAGGGAGGGACAGGAAGTTCAGAAAGTGGTCACTACTACACAGGCCATCGTGGGTCCTCCAGTGGATGGTCGGGAGAAGAAAGGGCTGCAAATGGAAAGATCAGTGGCTGAGAAGGTTCTGTGTGCCACACTGAAGTGTGTGGAGGTACCAGTATTCAAAGGGCAAAGGTCAAGTTGTGCTAATAAATTTTCAAGGTCTTTACCGCCGGCCAGTGACCATGGTTCCACCCCACAAACGGTTATGGGTGTCGAAATCATCCAAGAATACGAAAGGTGGGATACAGCTGAGAAACCAGTGCAAACAGTATGTTCTGAGACACTTCACCATTGGGAGGGAGGTAAACATGGCAGATGGTAATATCCTGAAGTGCCCTTACCTGAACAGCCACAGCCTCCAAAGGTGTATTAAGAGGCACAGGTTTGCTGTATAGAGTGTCTAGAACATATGTGCAACCACCACCTGACACCCTGTCACAGTAGCATGATTCTTACAATATCTTTGGTACCCATAAAGGACTGGTGTCTGCATCGCTGGAAACCAAGTCTCCTGAGGGGCAATACAGAAGGCAGGTGAAGTGTTTAAAATATGTCTTACCTCAGCTAGGTGGTGGAAAAAAAAACTGCTCCAGTTCTACTGAGATCAATGTTGTCTATGTACAATGGGCATGAAGGGACCAAGGTGGCAGGTTATGCCATAGAGTCCCTGCTGCCATTGGTTGAGGGTTATGTCATCGATATGCATAGGTTCTGGGTTCAATTGTGTGATATGAACTGGGGCCTTTGGGGCTGCCGGAATCTCTGCCTTGAAAACAGGAGTGGAACAGGTGGGATCTAGTGGCGTGGATGACACTGGAATGTCCTTCTTCTTGGAGGACTTTTTCTTGTCTTTCCTTCTCCTTAGAGGATTTAGATGATTGCAAGGGATTCTATGGATCAGGTTCAGGTGTAGATGATGACTAAGCCCTGCGACTAGCAGCTTGTGGCTCCTTCATGTGGCTCCTTCATCCATTGGCTTGTGTCTGTTTGGAGACAGCCAGAAACCTTGGAAGAAAGGTCCCGAGGGGCTCGTTCCTGGCGAGAGAAGCCGGAAGAAGGTGATGTATCCTGGATGGGAGGTGGGGACCAATGCCTCCGGTGGGTGTGAAGTCATTGACCTTAAAGTAGGTGTGGTGGAAGCAGCAAGAGAGGAGCCCCCAACCATCATAGGTGCAAGCATGATTTTGCCATCCTGAGGACCCACTGAATGAGGGTAAGTGGTGAGAGTACCATCGTCGAAAGGAGCGTGCCATCATAGCTGCAGCATGTGACACTGTTTTGGTTGTAACTGTTCGTACTTATTGGGTTCTTGGTAACTGAGTTTAGTCTTTATTTCTTGTGTTTTCTTTTTTCTCTGGAAAACAGTGCCCTCCAGTGAGCATGGAGGGTGGTGCTTTCCACAGTTGACACAGATGAGGGGAGGTACACAAGGAGCATTTGCATGCAGCGCTCATCCACAATCTCTACAGATGGGGCTAATCTTGCAACATGAAGACATGTGCCCAAATTTCAAGCACTTGAAGCACCACATGGAAGGACAGGGAGGGGAGGGGGGACATACGATTTCACAAGCATCAGTATACCATGACCTTGACCTTTTCCGGCAATGAATCGCCTTCAAAGGCCAAGATGAAGGCACCGGTCGCAACCCTATTGTCCTTTGGCCCCTACACACACGATGGACAGCGTACACCCGGTCGATCCAAGTTGGCGCGTAGCTCATCATCAGATTGTAAGAACATGTCTCTATGGGAAATGATGACCTGAAGCAAATTTAGACTTTTGTTATGGGAAGTGACAATAACCAGTATCTCACCCAGCTTGTTACAACTGAGCAGTGGGCGTGACTGGGCAGGGGATGCCTTTTTGATTAAAACTGACGCACTTCTCGTTTTATAGATGACTACCACTTCCCCAAACTCGTAAAATTGTAATCATAGGGCGGCAGTTACGAGTAGACCCTACATTGAGCTTGTGTTACATTTATGACTTGGATTAAAGTTTAGTATTATAGCTGTGTCAATTGTTGTTCAGCAAATGTTAACATGTCAAAATGGATCCTGCAGAGAACCGAAAATTTAAATAAAGATAGAAGCGAGAGTTGGCGTATTACATTGCAGTCTGTGTAAAACTAAAGTAAGAGAAATTAGCTAAACACACAGTTTTATCAGACCAATAGTTACACACATGGATCGCTCATCCAGAGATTTTAAATGAAAAGCGTCGCTGTAAGGCCTTCTGCAGCTTGTTTTTCGCTGTGTGTTACACCGGTGTCATAGTGTACGAATCTCTGTTTATTTACCGCGTAGATAACTGGCAAAACGGAGAATAAAATCGAAGACAGAATCTAACTAAATGAATTTGTCCCACCTTACGCTATACGAGCTGGTTGTAACATTACTTTATTATCAATCAAAGCAACTAAGATACTGTAGCAATCAGCTGAAGTCATTGGAAAGTATTAATCGGTGTTTGCAACCAATGCATCCAAAACTTGTCGTTTGCACTCGCCCCATAGTTGGTGGGTGCCTTTAGGTAGCTGATGTGACACCTGCGGAGTCATCTTACGCTCTGATTAGCTTCTGAAGTGCTACATACTCAAGGAAACTGATAACTTCATTACTTATTACTCATATTACTAATGAAAAACTAACTCCTCCCGAACAGGCCATTAAGGCCCAACGGCACTGACCGGCCGCCCTGTCATCCTTCGCCAATAGGCTTCACTGGATGCGGGTATAGAGGGGCATGCGGTCAGCACACCGCTGTCCCGGCCGTATGTCAGTTTCCGAGACCGGAACCGCTTCTTCTCAATCAAGTAGCTTCTCAGTTTGCCTCGGAAGGGCTGAGTGCACCCCACTTGCCAACAGCGCTCGGCAGACCGGATGGTCACCCATCCAAGTGCTATCCCAGCCCGACAGCGCTTAACTTCGGTGATCGGTGTTACCACTGCAGCAAGGCCTCCTTAAATTGCCAAGCCTACGGTGTTTATTGTCGGTTGCATTAACGTCTTCCGTGTTTATTGTTGACACGTGTTACTGATAGGTGTTGGAGTCTCCTAGGCTGCGCCTCGTGAACTACGTATGTGTTTTCTTCAGTACGGTACCGCATAGCTCAAAATGTGTTGGCACGGATGTGTCATTCGAGTTTGATGAAATCGTTAGTCGGCCTGTGGAGGAAGGTGTCAGTGATATAGAGCAAGAAATAAACGAAAAAGAGGACGATTTTACATTAGCCAGTGATCGCAGTTCTGCTATCGGACAAGAGTATCATTCAGAGGAAGAACTTCAGGAAAGTTGGTGATGGGGGTCTGTCTGTTTCTTCAATGAAATACTTAAAGTGTCTGTTAAAATCGAATGTGTTCTGAGTGATGATCAAAATGTAATCGGGTGGACTTTTTATGCGCAAATTTAAACCCTGGATTTAGTTTCATTTGGAAATTTATTTCCTACAGAGACTTCAGGATTCTAACAGTGTATTCATGTGTACTATTTAAAAGTGTTGTTTAAATCCTTCTAGTTTATTTTATTACACTAAACAAAGCCTGCAGCATTTCACTATTTATCACACGAAAGCACATAATTTTGTGTGTTAAATAGTAAAATGCTGCAGGCTTTGTTTAGTGCAATAAAATAAACTAGAAGCATTTAAACAACACTTAAATAATTGTAAAAATAAATGTTGTATAGCATAAATTAAAAATTTTAAATGATTTTTGCCTTAAATCTCGGTTTAAACATAGGGGACCCAGAGATCCGACCTCGTGGTATACGTTACAGAAAAGTCAGCACTCGAGTTACGGGCTAAGCGACAATTCTGGAACGCGAAAGCAGTTGCAGGTTACTTGTCTAACGACTTCCAGGAGCAACAAAAATTGGCTTTTCAGTGTTGCGCGTAGCCTATTATTGACTGAATGTAAAAAATTTAAAATGCTGTCATAATCTAAACATAAAGAAGTATAGTCTTACGGTGAAAGTTTAACACAACAAGATAGATTTGGAACTGGGTATTTGTCTTGAGACAGTGTCAACTACGTCCGTATTTGAAGATGAGAGCAGTTAGCTACTTTCAACAAAATTTACCTATAATTTGAAAACTTTACGAAACTATTTCTCGCTGTCACCATCACAAAAATATGAAAGGAAAAAAGGTTTATCGTTTACTAAATTTTCGCAATAAAACGCCAACATCAAATGGTTCAAATGGCTCTGAGCACTATGGGACTTAACTTCTGAGGTCATCAGTCCCCTAGAACTTAGAACTACTTAAACCTAACTAACCTAAGGACATCACACACAACCATGCGCGAGGCAGGATTAGAACCTGCGACCGTAGCGGTCGTGCGGTTCCAGACTGTAGCGCCTAGAACCGCTTGGCCACCCTGGCCGGCACCAGCATCAAACATGATGTTTTAATTTATTACTTGTTTACTAGCGATTCCATTCGCAATACAGTTTGCAGATAGTATCCTCGTACACCACTGAATGTACGTGGCAAAATGATGTCACTGTACGTCATGTAGGAGCTATGACGTCATAGACATTTACATCCCTGAAAAACTAGCTGGCAGGCAGTAAAACTTCCATCAGGCATGTCGTTTTAATTTGTTACTCTTTTACTAGTAACGCTATTCGCAACGCATTTTGTACACGGTATCTACATCACTGAATGAAATTGGAAAATGATATTCTATGATACATAGTTAAGGAGATATGACGTCATAAACACTGCAGAAGCGTGAAAAACTAGCTTTTGCTTGAAATGGAGCGCATGTTTCCCAGACTATATTCACCCAGTGTTTCGTAATGAGAACGCTTAGCGACTTTCAACAAGCTTTAAGCATAATTTCAAACCTTTTCCATTTTTTTTTCGCGTACATACTTAACGTCAAAATTTAGCACATTATGTCATTTGCAATCAGACGTTTGAAGTTGTAATTTTTGTGAATATAAAGGGTCTCTCCTAGATGTAATGTTAGGAAGTGCTAATGAAAATAATCTGACACTATCACTTATAGCACAATAAAATTTACCAACAGCCCGAGTCACTTCGTACATTGGCATGTTGTTGCGAACGATGCCATGCTGGAGTGATCTATAATAGCAATTAGTAGCTTTTGGGTCTTACCGGCAGCGAGTAGAGTAGAGAGTTACAGCTCAGATATGGTCAGCAGCCTGTAGAAATATATTTCATGTCGCGAGCCTGTGAGCAATCCAGACGAACGAAATACTAGGAAAGTTTTTATCTATAGTTCATTAGTTCACGAAAAGCATATTTGCTATATTGGCGAATTATTTTGCGTATAGATCTGTAGATTGTCTGTGAGCGTGAGCATACAGCTTAGGAATGACTGTGGTTTAGGAATGACTGTGGTTTTGTTATTTTTACCAGCGTTGACTTCCTGAATAAAAATCTCGACTCTGTCATGTAACAGTTTGCCTCAGTCCAAATGTCCGACTCACATATAGTAGTGAACCATATCGGTCAATAGTATCTGAAGATCCGACACCCCGCCTTTAGCTGCTCTAGGACAGGAGCACATCAGTACTGAGCACTTCATTTCTAAAACGGGTGCGAGATACACAGCAGCTGCCTTCTTTTCTTTAAAGAGGCATAACATAAACATATAAATTAGTAGGATGTTACCAATTGGAGGAATAAGTGAGTGGCGTATAAAGAATCCATTCATTTCAAATAATTAATTAAAAATAGCTCATCCTTTTGGAGTATCGAAATTTAACCGTCCAAATAAACGTAATAATAGTAAGTTGCAGAAAAGTTAGTCACCTCACTAAACTGTCCCTCACTTTTACTTTCGTCCCAGCAAGTGCGACATCGACAGCACATTCATTTAATCCAGCAGTCACGTCACAAATAAGTGCAGAAAAGTTGCTTTGAATGTCTTTGTACGATAAAGGGGCGACGATTTTGGCCATTAGGCTGGAGGATACCAGTGCATCCTGGCGCGTTTGCTGCTTTCGGTACAGTGTTGACACGTCTTGCCAACTGTGCAAGATGCTTCCTCTGGGCCTATGAAAGCCAACAGCTGGGAGGTGGTTCTTTCATATCACCCCGCTTGAGTTGGTATACTGAGCCAGGTGGTGAACCGAGCGAGGTGGCGCAGTGGTTAGACACTGGACTCGCATTCGGGAGGACGACGGTTCAATCCCGCGTCCGGCAATCCTGATTTAGGTTTTCCGGGATTTCCCTAAATCGCTCCAGGCAAATGCCGGGATGCTTCCTTTGAAAGGGCATAACATTGAATGATTTTAAATAAAGGACAGCCACAGCGCAAGGAAACAAGAAGAGCCTGGTGGTGTTGTGGTGACTTCCTTCGAAAGTGACTGATGCCTGTAGGCTGTGCTATGAGTTATTTTTTTACAATTAGCAAGCGTGTGTCTAGAGCATTATAAATGAGTTATGTAGGAGTGTTTTGCAGGTCTGTATGGTGTGGAACATGTCGGTGTGATACTCCATTCCTAAATGAAGTAAATTGGTTTCTCCATCCATGGGTCTAATGCAGGATGAGTCCTTTTACCCGAAACGTGTAGGAAGAGGTTGAGTGCTGGTGGCTTAGTTTAGTGGTGATGAGCTTCATTTGCAACAATTTTCTTATGTTGGTGGCGGAAGCGCAAGTGAGCATTCTAGTGCCGACCAAACGTGCTGTTATACAGTCATGGCGGATTCCACTGTCGAGCAGACTTTGCCGCCCAAAGTGTAGCACTGCATTCTCGCTCGCATAAGGACACGTGGTGGACGGTGAGTGGTCGGCATTGCCAGGTTTGAATGTGCCCAGGAAAACAACTTTGGCGCCAAAAGTGTGGCAGGGAATGGCCGACCTTTGTGTGATTCAGCTCCGAGGCAAGCAATTTTGGTGGGAAATGTGCGGAAGCGACGAATACACATGGTGAGCGGACAAGGGACCACTGTGACGTCAAACTCGGCAAGTTCCAGCATGTCCAGCGAAAACATGTTTACGACATGTGAGCGATCGCTGGGCTAGCCCCCAGCGTACCGGCAGTCCAGCGCGAGCGGCTGCCTCACGTGACAGGCGTCGGCAGTGTCTCCGCGCGCTTGCCGGCAGGGCCAGGGGGTGGCGAGGATTTGAACTAATTCAGTTGGAGCGCGGACGTCGTGCCGACTGCACTGCGGTACCAAAGATGTGTGCTGACTGTGTTGGAGAACAAGTGATGACTGTACTGATTGAAATAGTCTTCAGTCCCTTCCTTCCCCCTGCAAAATCAAAGGATGTGGCTTAGGTTATTACAAGTGCAGTTTATTATTTGACGCGATTCTGATAGGTTACCAGTGAAAAATGACAAGTGACGGAGAAAGTTCATACGTGTGATCGAGTATGGTGTTGGGATTTGAACTTGTGATAGATTTTTGTTATGGATGTAAGGAAAATGGCTTTCTCACCAAGAAAATCGGGCATCTTGAATAAATAATAAATGATAATAATAAATAGAAGTACAGTTTTCGAGACATTATCGTGTTGGAATTTGAATTTGGCGCAATTTTCTGGTGGAGGTAGGCCTATAATAATAAATAATAATAATAATAATAATAATAATGATAATAAATGATAATAAATGACAATGAATGATAATGAATGTTAATAAATGATAATGAATAATAATGAATAATAATAAACAAAAGTAAGGTTTGCAGCCATTATTGTGTTGGAATTTGAATTGGGAGAGAATTTTCTAGTGGAGGCAGATCAATAATAATAAATAATAATAAATGATAATGAATGATAATAAATGATAATGAATATTAATAAAGACAAGTACGGTTTTGCATGCATTATCCTGTTGAAATTTGAATTTAGCGCTTCTTTTTTCTGGAGGCTTAGGTTACTGGACATAGCACAATTGGTCTATTTTCCCACCAAAATTCAAACTTCCTGCCATTTTTTTCTCGAGGGTTAGGTTAGTGGACATAGCACAATTGGCCTATTTTTCCGCCAAAATCAGCCACTTGGATGACGTCATGCACTGTTGCCAAGTCTACATGCTGCCATCTTGGATGACGTCATCGCCGCCATCTTGAATAAATTTAGCAACAATGCAGTATGTCGTAGGACGAAGATTGCCCCATTACTTCTGATAGGTAACAGGTGACTGGATTACGCGTAATTCCCAGGCATGGGTTGACAGGTAGGGTTTGCACATACTTCCGGGTACAGGCCAGCCCTAGGGAGAGAAAATTTCCTGAGTTGCCACCTTCCCAAATTGCCAATTGGTCCCTCTATCAGATGTTCGGGAAGTGTGACCTGAGGTGTGAACAATTACCTAAGGCGGGTGTGCCCCCTTCTGAGGGACCCCCAGTTGGACGGAGCGTGCCATCAGAGATGCTGGAAGTCATGGGAGATTATCTTACAATGAGCCAATCATATTCCTCACAATCAACATCTACCAAACGGAATGAGGCTAACGATTTAAAGGCCCTGCCAACTGCACCACAGTTCCTCATGGTTTCATATACTGAAGATGGTCTGTCCTTTGCTGCAGTAAATTCATTTCTTATTCAGAAAGACGTTGATGCAGTTGTTGGCTCTGTGAAATCGTGCTCTCAATTACGCAGTGCACTTTTACTTCTGGTTCTCAAGCGCAGCAACTGCTTGCGGTTTCACTCCCCATGGCTATCCTGTTCTCGTCAAGGCCCATCGAATGCTGAACTTATCTCGTGGTGTTATTTACACTAGGCTGCTTGATAGCCTGACCAAGGCTGAAATCCGAACATACCTCTCTCATCAGGGTGTCATTACAGTCCATCTAGTGATAAAAAAGGTAGATGCATCCTTAGTACCCACATGCACTTTTTTTCTCACTTTTTATAGTGATGGTTCCATCTCAGATCAAAGCAGGTTAGGAAGTTATCACAGTCCGACTGTACATTTCAAACCTCATGCACTGCCACCAGTGTCTTTGTTACAACCACACTCGAAAGTCCTGTTGACACCTGCCATATGTGTAACGTGTCGTAGGGATGCTCACGAGGGCGGTTGTCTGCCTCCTTCTCCCTGCTGTATCAACTGCAGTGGCGACCATGCGCCTCCTCCCGAGATTTTCCCCCGTGTATCTCGATGAGCGTGGTGTCCAGGAGATCTGGATGAAGGAAAAAGTCCCTTACCCAGTCGCTCATAAGTTGCTGGTTAGTTGGAAACCCTGCGTTCTACCATCTGGCACTTGCAGTACTGTCCTTGCTACATCTCGCTCCACGAAGGACATGGTCATGCAGACATGCGACATCAGATTCATCACTGCGGTTTAAAATCACCCAGTGTCATGGTAGCATCCTGTCTGCTCCTGCAGCTGTGCAATGAGCCACTAAACTTTCGCCTCACAGGGCGAAGTCACCTTCTACACAAACGGCAGGCCGGAAAGGACACAAGGAATACCCCCATAAAGGCTTCCTACGTCCCTCCAGCCAACAAAAATCTGAGTCTTCCTCTGTCGACTGGAAAGGCTCCAGGAAATCAAAAACAAAGGCAAACAGTGTCGCCATGTGATACCCACACCCGGCCAACCTCTGTGTTGCTAGTGCGGGCCGCCAACCATGTTCGACAGAACGAGAATGCTGACGCCTCTCTAGATCTCATGGAACAGGATCCTCCAGCCTCTGCGCCCTGTAGCAGTGAGTCTTCGAAGGCTGTCATTTGTCAGCCGCCATGGTGACTCCCCTTCATTTTTTCCCTCCTCTTCTTTCCTCCTCATGACTCTCCTCTAATGGAATTCTCTCGGCCTTTCATCCAACAAAGAGGACTTATGGCTGCTCTTAGAATCGCACGCTGGTGGCCGAGCGGTTCTAGGCGCTGCTGTCTGGGACCGCGCGACCGCTACGGTCGCAGGTTTGAATCCTGCCTTGGACATGGATGTGTGTGATGTCCTTAGGTTAGTTAGGTTTAAGTTGTTCTCAGGTCTAGGGGACTGATGACCTGAGATGTTAAGTCCCATAGTGCTCATAGCCATTTGAACCATTAGAATCGCAGCATCCACTCGTTGTCTGCCTCCAGCAAACAAAATTGCGTCCTCACGACCGCTTTGAGCGCTCGCATTTCTTCCCGATCCACTTTGCCGCCCCCCCCCCCCCCCCCACCCGAGGACGGCATTCCATCTCATGAGGGAGTCATGCTGCTCATCCGGTTTGACGTTCATAGTCTACCCATCTCCCTGACTAACTGGCTTCAAGCTGTTGCATCCACAGTTTCCTTCCTCACTTGATCTTTTCCCTTTGTACCGTTTACATCCATCCGTCATTCGATGTCACCAGGGCAGACTTCCTCCATCCTGTTGGGCAACTCCCCCACCCCTTTCTGTTGCTTGGTGACTAATGTGCACCTTCCCCTTTGGGTTTCTCCCAGAACTGTCAGAGAGTAGCCTTCTTAGCTGACCTTTTCAATCAACTTAACCTCATCTGTCTTTACACGGGAACACCCCCGTTCCTTTCAGACTCCATGCACGCCTGTTCCCATTTGGACATCTCCTTCTGCAATGCCAGCTTTTCCATCGTCTCGAGTGGTTCATTCTCTCTGACACGTACTCAAGCGACCATTTCCTGTGTGCTATCCGTTTGTTGACTCTTACCCCACGTATATGCAAACCCAAGTGGCAGTTTTCTAAGGCCGACTTGAGATTTTACTCCTCCCTGGCGACCTTTGACGAACAACACTTCCCCAGTTGTAATGACCAGGTAGAATATCTTACAAATGTTATCCTTACCATCGAAGAACGTTCTGTTCCTTGCACTTCCCTTTTACTGTTCCGTGTCCTGGTCCCTTGATGGACTGAGGCGTAAAACGACGCAATTCGCGCATGGAGACGTGCTCTCCGCGTTTTTAACCATCATCCTAAAATGGCAGACTGCATCCCTTATTAACAGTTTCGTGCACAGTGTTGCCGCATTCTTGGGCATAGCAAAAAGGCTAGCTGGATTTAGTTACACTGCCTCTTCTGCCGTGTGGGCCAGCCTCTGACAGCTCCCTGGGACCGAGGTACAGTCCCCAATTTCCGGCCTGACAATAGCAGACGGTATCATAGTGGACCCTATTACTGTCTCCAACACCGTGGGCCGCTATTTTGCGAAGATTTCGAGCTCCTCCCACTATCACCCTGAACATTCGGGCGATACCCTTCTCTTCTCAGAAACGTGAGTGCCGCCTTTACTATGAGGGAGCTAGATCATGCTCTTACTTCATCCCAGTCCTCCGTCCCAGGGCTAGACGATGTTCACATTCAGATGTTGCAGAACCTTTCTCTTGCAGGTAGGCGCTCTCTCCTTCATATGTACAATCGCATCTGGGCAGAGGGCATGGTTCCCAGATGCTGGTGTGAAACCACTATCATACCCATACCTAAGCCCAGTAAGGACAAACATCTTTTTCTAGCTACAACCCCATTTCTCTCGCCAGCTGTGTTCGCAAGGTTGTGTAAAAAACCTGTAAATTTGTGGTAAGATCTTATGGGATCAAACTGCTTAGGTCATCGGTCCCTAAGCTTACACACTACTTACTCTTACTTAAACTAACGTACGCTATGAACAACACACACACACACCCATGTCCGAGAGAGGACTCGAACCTCCGACAGGGGCAGCCGCGCGTATCGGGACAAGACGACTAAGACCGCGCGGCGCTAGGTTGTAGAATGTATGATTCTTACCTGGCTAGTATGATAGCTCGAGACTCGCAGTTTACTAACCACTGCACAGTGTGGATTTCGAGCGCGCCGTTCTGCAGTTGACCATCTCATCACTTTGTCGACCTATGTCATGAATGGTTTTCTGCGGAAATACCAGACTGCGGCCGTGTTTTTCGACTTTTAGAAAGCCTAAGACACCTGCTGGAGGACTGGTATCGTCCGTACTCTCTACACGTGGGGTTCCGCATGCCCTGTTTCCTTCAGGAATTTATAAAAGAACGAGTTTTCAAGGTATGTGTGGGTTCTGCCTTGTCGGACACCTTAATGCAGGAAAACGTTGTGCTTCAGCGCTCCATTCAGAGCATCCTCTTTGCTGTGGCCATTAACCTTATAATGGCCTGTCTCCTGCCGGGCATCTCCAGCTCCCTTTTCATTGACGATTTTGCGATATATTGCAGTTCTCCACGGACTTGTTTCCTTGAGCGGCGTCTTCAGCGATGTGTCGATCGTCTTTATTCATGGAGAATCGACAATGGTTTTCGCTTTTCCACTGACAAAACCGTTGGTATGAATTTCTGCCGGCGCAATTTGTTTCTTCCTTAGTCTTTACTTCTTGGGCCTATTGCTCTTCCGTTCGTTGAAACTGCTCGATACGAAACTTTCTTGGTCCTCCCACGTGTCTTACATGGCCGACTGTGGCATGCAGTTCCTCAATGTCCTACGTGTCCTCATTTGTACTTTCTGGGGAGCAGATCGAACCACTCTCCTCCGTTTATACCGGTTCCTTGTCCGTTCGAAACTAGACTATGAGTGTTTCGCTTATGCATCTGCACGTTCGTCCCTCTACGCTGTTTCAGTACTGGGGTTGGGTTGTTTGGGGAAGGAGACCAGACAGCGAGGTCATCGGTCTCATCGGATTAGGGAAGGACGGGGAAGGAAGTCGGCCGTGCCCTTTGAAAGGAACCATCCCGGCATTTGCCTGGAGCGATTTAGGGAAATCACGGAAAACCTAAATCAGGATGGCCGGACGCGGGATTGAACCGTCGTCCTCCCGAATGCGAGTCCAATGTCTAATCACTGCGCCACCTCGCTCGGTGTGTCTCAATACTATCGACCGTCGTAGCATCCGTTTGGCCACCTTCGCCTTTTACACTAGTCTGGTTGAGAGTCTGTATGCAGAAGCTGGCAAACTGCTGCTGGCATACTGCCGCGATTTTCTCCTCAGCAGATAAGCATGCCGTTTATCTGCCATGTCTGGCCACCCATCCTATACCTCCATCTTTGATGACTCCTTTGATCGCCAGTACAGGGCGCGTCCCTCTTTTTTGTTGCCTCCTGGAGTTCGCTTTCGACCAGATGGGTGTGAACCCTTCACCACTATGGCTTCGTGCAACGGCCCGTGTTCACCTTGGCCTTCATTCGCTCCCTAAGGACACTAGTCCAGCCTCGCTCTATCGCCATAAATTTCACAACCTACGCACAGAACTTCGCGGGAGTACCTTTGTGTACACTGATGGGTCTCTGACAGACCCTGGTGTCAGGTGTGCCTTTGTCATTGGTACTGATGTTTTTGGTATTGGCTTCCGAAACACTACTCAGTATTTGCACCAAAGCTCTTTGCCCTGTATCAAGCCACGCCGTATATCCAGCGACATGGCTTTTCAATTGTGTCATCTGCTCCGACTCTCCCAGTGCCCTTCAGAGTCTCTGTGTGCTGTACACCAACCATCCCTTAGTGCAACGGGCCCAGGAAAGCTGTCACTTGCTCGCTCTTGATGGAGCCACAGTGATGTTTATTTGGGTTTCTGGTCACGTCGGTCTGACGGGAAATGAGGCTGCTGACGCTGCTATCAAGGTTGCAATCCGTGTATACCGGCCCTCTAGTTCTTCCATTCCATTCGATAGATTAGATTACTTTAGATTAATACTAGTTCCATGAATACGATATTTCGTAATGATGTGGAACGAGTCAAATTTTCCAATACATGAAATAATTGAGTTAATATAACAACTTTTTTTAAAAATATTTTTTATAATTTTTTTGTTTGGTTTTTCTTTTTTTTCTTAATTTATATCTAAAAATTCCTGTATGGAGTAGAAGGAGTTGTCAATCAGAAATTCTTTTAACTTCTTCTTAAATACTTGTTGGTTATCTGTCAGACTTCTGATACTATTTGGTAAGTGACCAAAGACTTTAGTGGCAGTATAATTCACCCCTTTCTGTGCCAAAGTTAGATTTAATCGTGAATAGTGAAGATCATCCTTTCTCCTAGTATTGTAGTTATGCACACTGCTATTACTTTTGAATTGGGTTTGGTTGTTAATAACAAATTTCATAAGAGAGTATATATACTGAGAAGCTACTGTGAATATCCTAGATCCTTAAATAAATGTCTGCAGGATGATCTTGGGTGGACTCCAGCTATTATTCTGATTACACGCTTTTGTGCAATAAATACTTTATTCATCAGTGATGAATTACCCCAAAATATGATGCCATATGCAAGCAATGAGTGAAAATAGGTGTAGTAAGCTAATTTACTAAAATGTTTATCACCAATATTTGCAATGACCCTTATTGCTCAAGTAGCTGAACTCAAACGTTTCAACAGATCATCAATGTGTTTCTTCCAGTTTAATCTCTCATCAATGGACACACCCAAAATTTTTGAATATTCTACCTCAGCTATATGCTTCTGATTAAGGTCTATGTTTATTAATGGCGTCATACCATTTACTGTACAGAACTGCATGTACTGTGTCTTATCGAAATTCAGTGAGAGTCCGTTTACAAGGAACCACTTAGTAATTTTCTGGAAGACACTATTGACAATTTCATCAGTTAATTCTTGTTTGTCAGGTGTGATTACTATACTTGTATCATCAGCAAAGAGAACTAATTTTCCCTGTTCATGAATATAGAATGGCAAGTCATTAATATATATTAAGAACAACAAAGGACCCAAGACCGACCCTTGTGGAACCCCATTCTTGATAGTTCCCCAGTTTGAGGAATGTGCTGATCTTTGCATATTATGAGAACTGCTTATTTCAACTTTCTGCACTCTTCCAGTTAGGTGTGAATTAAACCATTTGTGCACTGTCCCATTCATGCCACAATACTTGAGCTTGTCTATCAGATTTTCATGATTTACACAATCAAAAACCTTTGAGAGATCACAAAAAATCCCAATGGGTGGTGTTCGGTTATTCAGATCATTCAAAATTTAATTGGTGAAAGCATATATGGCATTTTCTGTTGAAAAACCTTTCTGGAAACCAAACTGACATTTTGTTAGTACTTCATTTTTACAGATATGTGAAGCTGCTCTTGAATACATTACTTTCTTAAAAATTTTGGATAAAGCTGTTAGAAGGGAGATTGGACGGTAATTGTTGACATCAGATCTATCCCCTTTTTTATGCAAAGGTATAACAATAGCATATTTCAGTCTATCAGGGAAAATGCCCTGTTCCAGAGAGCTATCACACAGGTAGCTAAGAATCTTACTTACCTGTTGAGAAAAAGCTTTTAGTATTTTGCTGGAAATGCCTTCAATTCCATGTGAGTTTTTGCTTTTAAGCAAGTTGATTATTTTCCTAATTTCAGAGGGAGAAGTGGGTGAGATTTCAATTGTATCAGATTGCATAGGTATGGCCTTTTCCATTACCAGCCTAGCATCTTCTAATGAACACCTGGATCCTACTATATTCACAACATTTAGAAAATGATTATTAAAAATATTTTCAACTTCTGACTTTTTGTTCGTAGAGTTTTCATTCAATTTGATGGTAATACTGTCTTCCTGTGCTCTTGGTTGACCTGTTTCTCTTTTAATAATATTCCAAATTGTTTTAATTTTACTATCAGAGTTGCTGATTTCAGACATGATACACATACTTCTGGATTTTTTAATAACTTTTCTTAATATAGCACAGTAGTTTTTATAGTGTTTGATAGTTTCTGGGTCACTACTCTTTCTTGCTGTCAGATACATTTCCCTTTTCCGGTTACAAGATATTTTTATACCCTTAGTTCAAATGGTTCAAATGGCTCTGAGCACTGTGGGACTCAACTGCTGAGGTCATTAGTCCCCTAGAACTTAGAACTAGTTAAACCCAACTAACCTAAGGACATCACAAACATCCATGCCTGAGGCAGGATTCGAACCTGCGACCGTAGTGGTCTTGCGGTTCCAGACTGCAGCGCCTTTAACCGCACGGCCACTTCGGCCGGCCATACACTTAGTAAGCCATGGTTTGTTACATGGTTTCTTACGAGTATATTTAACTATTTTCTTGGGGAAGCAGATTTCAAATTCATTTACAAAAGTGTCATGAACTAAATTATATTTTAAATTGGCATCAGGTTCAAGGTACACCTCATCCAAGTCTAACTGCTGTAGACTTTCTCTGAAATTTGCAATTGTTAAATCGTTGACTGAACGTACTACTTTGGAGGACTGTTTAGTACTGCTGAATGGAGCTATGTCATATATTGTAACTAGCTGTGCACCATGATCAGAAAGACCATTCTCAACAGGCTAAGCATTTATCTGGTTAAACTTATCGTGGTCTATAAAGAAGTTATCTATCAATGAGCTGCTATCCTTTACCACCCGAGTAGGAAAATCAATAACGGGTGTCAAATTGAAAGAACCGAGTAATACTTCAAGGTCATTTTTCCTATTACCCTCTTTCAGAGAATCTACATTGAAGTCCCCACAAATAATAATTTGCTTCTCCCTGTCTGACAGATAGCACAACAAGGAGTCCAAATTTTTCAGAAATAGATGAAAATTTACCGATGGGGACCTATATACAGTTACAATTATAAATGTGCCTTTATTTAATTTAAGCTCACAGGCACATGCTTCTATATGTTTCTCTACACAAAACTTTTTTGTTTCTATACTTCTTGCACAATGATAACTTTTGACATATATGATCTCTGTGTTTCCGTCTGTCAGCAGCTGGTGTCACTTTGGCTTCACTTCTGGTCCTCCCTTCATGAGAACAAGCTCCAGACAATTAAGCCTCTCCCAGCGGCTTGGCTCACCTCTGCTAGGCCCTCTCGCCGTGAGGAGATCATTTTGGCTAAGTTGCGTATTGGGCACTGTCTTTTTAGCCTTCGCCATTTGTTAAGCGGTGCTCCCCCACCACTTCGTGCTCATTGCCCTCAACCTTTGATGGTTCGTCATTTCCTGACCGAATGCCATTTTTTTAACCACTTACGTTCTCGTTTATGCTTGCAGTGTAAGTTATCGCTCATTTTAGCAAGCGACGAGCGCTCCGTCGACAGCGTTTTACTTTTATCCATCGTAGCAATATGGCGAAGGAATTTAATCTTTAGTTCAGGACCTCCTTTTCTCTGTGGCGTATTTTATGGACCTTTCTCCAGGTCCTTGTTTTTAGCTGTCTTTTCTTCCGACGATTGGGCGTTTTTAACCCTTTTTTGGTGTCTTCGTGTTCTACGGTTCTGTCACGGGAGCGTATGAGCCTAGTTGTTTTTGCGCTCTAAAAGGAAACAAAACAAACCATCTTTTCAGCTCTATTTAGGCACCTGATAAAGTGCTCCATGAGGTTGATTAGCTGTAGAAGAGCAATGTGTTCTATTTCTCTGTAAAATGTGTGTGTGTGTTCTGATGTATTGTACCATTTAATTTAAGGCGCCCTTTTCCCAACCTTTAGGCATCAAATTAGTACAACAGACACAATCCTTGTTGGCCATTTTCAACTATGCACTCACCGCTAAAGGCATCGATAAACTGATTTCGTTTTTCTTTTATAAATATGACCTCTTACTGTGTTAAGTATTAATGGCAAGAAAGAGAGATCTTATCCCTTAAAGTCATGGTAAATAGGATATCCACTATCATCACATTTACAGGACACGAACCTCTGCTTCAAGGAAGCAAAGAAGTCGGAATTGCTTGTGCAAGCGAAAATCATGTAATCAGTCTCGTTGCTTGTGAGTCAGTTCCACATATGCGCAGCAACATCTTTCAGGGAACTATTACTTCCCCTCCCATGCCCCTCGAGATACCACCATCCGCTGTCATCCACACACCCAGCTTACAGCAAGTATTGATACAATTTACAGAACTCTGCGATTTTTCCGACGCGTTAAGATGCAACTGCGACCCGCACACGGACTGCGGTTCAAAAAATGGCTCTGAGCACTATGGGACTTAACTTCTGAGGTCATCAGTCATTACAGATGGTAACTGAAAGAAATACTGCCGCGCGGGATCAGCCGAGCGGTCTCAGGCGCTGCGATCATGGACTGTGCGGCTGGTCCCGGCGGAGGTTCGAGTCCTCCCTCGGGCATGGGTGTGTGTGTTTGTCCTTAGGATAATTTAGGTTAAGTAGCGTGTAAGCTTAGAGACTGATGACCTTAGCAGTTTGAGTCCCATAAGATTTCACGCACATTTGAACATTTTTTTGAAAGAAATACTCAATGAGACAAACAGAAACGTCACTTTTATTCAAAGACAATAATTGTGGTGAAGTCACCACCATTTATGATAGTTCCATGAGCGTTACAAAAGGTGGTGCATTCTTCTTAATGTGGTATGTGATCACCATGGGCGGCAGTGTATGCCATGCAACAGGCTCCCATGATGTCCACAAGGTTAAAAATGGTTCAAATGCTTCTGAGCACTATGGGACTTAACATCTAAGGTCATCAGTCCCCTAGAACTTAGAACTACTTAAACCTAACTAACCTAAGGACATCACACATCCAAGCCCGAGGCAGGATTCGAACCTGCGACCGTAGTGGTCGCGCGGTTCAGGCTGTAGCGCCTAGAACCGCTCGGCCACCAGCGTGCGATTCTAAGAGCAGCCATAAGTCGGCCACCCCGGCCTGCACGGACTGCAGTCTCAGTGCAAATGAGACCAGGAACTCTGGCCACAGAGAGACCAATCGAGACCGAAAGACTGCCATGTCACCCTCAGCCAGTGGCGTCATTTGGATGCGGTATGGATGGGT
This sequence comes from Schistocerca serialis cubense, assembly GCF_023864345.2. NCBI lineage: Eukaryota > Metazoa > Arthropoda > Insecta > Orthoptera > Acrididae > Schistocerca > Schistocerca serialis. The sequence goes on from NC_064643.1 coordinate 484,380,109, forward strand.
GTGAAGTCAGCATACCACTGTCAAGCCATTGTCGGCTTTTCAGATCTTGGAACTGCTACATCTCAGCTAAGTAGCCCATCAGTTGGCATGGTAAGGCTGTGTGGATCCCGTTCCATTCACTCATAAAGCAAGAATGCCTGGCAGTATTAGGAATTGAACCCAGGTTCTCCTCATGGCAGCCATTTAAAGTGACGACTCTGTCACAGAAGCAGATAATCTTATTTTCTATATCTTCTACTACACACATTATAAATTAAAGTCCCTCACTGTGGTTTCCGTCTGTATGTTCAGGCTAATCTCAGGAACTATTGCAATGTTTTCACTAATACATAGGCTGATACATGAAGAAGATTTGTGTATACGATTTATTACCGCTAAGTAATTATGAGTAGGTAGTATATGTATTGGTTTCTGTTCCATATTTAATTGGTTTTTGGAGAGACATCTTGTGGCAATGAAGGGAACTACACACACCAAAAAAAGTTTTGCATCACCTCTGTTCCGAGAGTTCCGGAACCTGTAGAGAAAATTGGAATAGAGATCAACGTAAACATCATTTCCGCTCTTTTTATTGCTCATGAAAACCACACATTGCATGTTGTACCATCATATAGCGAGACCACCAGAGCTTGTGGTCCAGATTGCTGATACCGAGTAGCACGTCATATTGCATTGATGTACGCCTGTATTCGTTGTGGCATACTATCCACAAGTACATCAAGGCACTGTTGGTACACATTGTCCCACTTCTCAACGGCGATTCGGCGTAGATCCCTCAGAGTGGTTGGTGGGTCATGTCCATAAACAGTCCTTTTCAATCTTTCCTAGGCATGTTCGGTAGGGTTCATGTCTTGAGAACATGCTGGACCTTCTCGTCGAGCGATGTCGTTATCCTGAAGGAAGTCATTCACGAGATGTGCACGATGGGGGCGCGAATTGTCTTCGATGAAGACAAATGCCTCGCCAATATGCTGCCGATATGGTTGCACTATCGGTCGGATGATGGCATTCACGTATCGTACAGCCGTTACGGCGCCTTCTATGACCACCAGCGGCGTACATCGGTCCCACATAATGCCACCGCAAAACATCAGGGCACCTCCACCTCGCTGCACTCGCTGGACAGTGTATCTAAGGCGTTAGCCTGACCGGGTTGCCTCCAAACACATCTCCGACGATTGTCTGGTTGAAGGCATATGCGACACTCGTCGTTGAAGAGAACGTGATGCCAATCCTGAGCGGTCCATTCGGTTATTGGGCCGATCTGTACCGCGCTGTATGGTATCGTGGTTGCAGATATGGATCTCGCCATGGACGTCGGAAGTGAAGTTGCGCATCATGCAGCGTATTGCGCAGAGTTTGAGTTGTAACACGATGTCCTGTGGCTGCACGAAAAGCTGTATTCAACATGTGACGTTTCTGTCAGGGTTCTACCAAGCCATAATCCGTAGGTAGCGGTCATCCACAGCAGTAGTAGCCCTTGGGCGGCGTGGGCGAGGTATGTCATAGACAGTTCCTGTCTCCCTGTATCTCCTCCATGTCGCCTTGTTTCACTCCGAGAAGCCTGGACACTTTTCTTTTTGAGAGACCTTTCTGGCACAAAGTAACATTGCGGACGCGATCGAACCGCGATATTGACCGTCTAGGCATAGTTAAACTACAGACAACACGAGACCTGTACTTTCTTCCTGGTGGAATGACTGGAACCGATCGGCTGTCGGACGCCTTCCGTCTAATAGGCGCCGCTCATGCATGGTTGTTTACATGTTTGGGCGGGTTTAGTGAAATCTCTGAACAGTCAAAGGGACTGTGTTGTGATAAAATATCCACAGTCAAAGTCTGTCCTGAGGAGTTCTGGGAACCGGGGTGATGCAAAACTTTTTATGATGTGTGTACAAGCCGGTCAGCTACATAGGAGGCGGTATCTGGTGGGAAAAACAACAAATAGCCACCACAGCTCTAGAGAACAGTGGAGCTCCTGCAGAATCTATTTTGTTAACGCGCAGGCCGGAAAACTGTCAAGTTCGCGTTTTCGAATCCTGGTCGGATGACGGATTTTTCATTTTACAATTCAACTTAGCATTTACCTCTCAGTGACGTGGAAATCTGGCAGAAATGACAACGCGATCCGGATTCCAAGTTGAACTGTAGGTTCCGTTTCGCGAAATGTGTAACTGGGCTATGGTAGGGACACACAAGTCGCCAAAGTGGCTTCCAATTTAACAACTTGCACCAGGCCTTTGAGCGATACGAAACTGTAATTATCAGAATCAATACATTATCAGAATGCATACGCCTATATCATAGCAGAAGGAAGAGTTCTTTTTCTATACACATTATAAATTAACGTCCCAAGTGATGAGTCATGAATAGCAATATGCACATGTACATATGGTGCTAGTATCGGGTACACAAGGTATAAAAGGGCAGTGCATTGGCAGAGCTGTCATTTATACTTTTGATTCACATGAGAAAGTTCTCGATGTGATTATGGGTGCACAATGGGAACTGACAGATTTTGAAAGTGGAATGTTAGTTGGAGCTAGGCACGTGGGAAATCGTTAGGGAATTCAGTTTTACAAGATCCACAGGGTCAAGAGTGTACCGGGAATACCAAATAACAAGCATTACCTCTCACCATAGCCAAATCAATAGCCGACAGCCTTCACTTGACGACCGAGAACAGCGGTGTTTTGCGTAGAGTTGACAGTGCTGAAAGATAGGAAACATTGCGTGAAATAACCGCCGATCGGTTGAACTCTAGACAACTGCAAAACCGTGGCTTTGTCTGGTGAGTCTCGATTCAGATGATAAGAGCTGATGAAAGGGTTCGAGTGTGGCGGAGACACCACGAAGCCATGACCCAAGTTATCAACAAGGAACTTTGCAAGCTCGTAGTGGCTCCATAATGGTGTAGGTTGTGTTTACATGGTATGTATTGGGTGCTTTGGATGTTCGATTACTTGGAAACCATTTGCGTGGACGTCGTGTTCCCAAACAACGATGGAATTTTTACGGATGACAGTTTGCCATCTCACTGGGCACTTGTTGTTCGCTATTGGTTTGAAAAAGAATGTAGACAAGTGGAGCGAATTGTTTGGCCATTCAGATAGCCTGACATGATGACTCAATATTCTGAAGGGGATTTTGAACGACTCGTTGAGTTCATGCTACGTCGAGTTGTCGCATGCACTACGCCGAGCGAAAGCAGGTCCGACACGTTATTGGGAGATATACCATAACTTTTGGCACCTCAGTGTGTGTGGTGGCTCATATGAACTGCTGCCAAAGGGTTTTTGATACAGTTTTCACGTATAGATAGACTGATTGACGAAGTAGGTTTGTCCGGAGGTAGATGGTACTACCCGTGCGAGGCCGGGGCGGGTCGCCCCTTTTATATAAAACTGACGTTAAGTTCCTCCGACTGTTGCGGAAACATCCCTGTTTGTCTTGCATCATCGGCATGGCACACTGGGCAGACGAAGGGGCCTACCTGGCTGCCGAGGCAGTGGTCGCCGGCTGCCGCCCAGACGTTGTGGCTGGGCTGCGTTATCAGCGGCGGCGCGGTCAGCCGAACACCCATAGCGTGGCGGGGCGCGAGCCGCCGCTAGGTGTCTCTGCGGGCCAGTCGCGTTCGGAAGGGCCCCGCGCGCGGACCGCGAGCCAGCCACCGCCATGGAGAACCTACACCACAGCCCGCTATCCTCCGTCATCGTCGCCAATGTCGCCGCCATCGCGCTGCAGACAGGTACGCCGCCAGCGGCCTCGTCGTGGCGTGGTATTTAAACCGGCTATCCCAGCCTTGACCGTCAATACCTTACTCTGTGTCACAAATCGCACTTCGGGGACGCTACGCGACCCCGATTAATCGCGATTTTGTCACTTGATGCTCCACCGGCAAGGAGGGCACTCTGCGCTTTGCTTGTGAGATTCTGCCCCAACATTTCATTTCCTCTGCTAGTATCGCGGGGATAACAGCGTCATTAAAGTGATACGATTTTAGTATCAACTGCATAACATTTGCCCACATGCCAGTCTGCGTTTACGTAGGAACTACCAGCAGGTGCCTTTTTTTAATTTCGAAACATCGGAGAAAAGAATATGCTAAGCAACAGAAGCGTCACGAAATGGACATACACATACATATTTATCTACTTAAGACTAAGGCCATTAGGCTCTCTCTCACATCTAACCAAGAGCTCTTTGTATTGGTACACATTCGACGGCACACGTACCTATGTTACAAAGCGGCGCGCTTAAAACGGGATTTTCCGGTGCTTATATCTCGGGTTCTATTGGTGATAAAAAGGTGGGGTCAAGTGTTTTGAAGAGCCATTGGGCTTGGGACCATTTGCATACCTGACAGGGCCGGCCGCTGTGACCAAGCGGTTCTAGGCGCTCCAGTCCGGAACCGCGCTGCTGCTTCGGTCGCAGGTTCGAATACTGCCTCGGGCATGGATGTGTGTGATGTCCTTAGGTTAGTTAGGTTTAAATAGTTCTAAGTCTAAGGGACTGATGACCTCCGATGTTAAGTCCCATAGTGCTGACAGCCATTTGAACCATACCTGACAGGAGATACGTCTTAGTGTCACTATCCTACACACAGGGTCAAAGTATAAATATTAAACTCTTCTTCCTACTTAGGCAAGTGGAGCAAATCGGTTGGTTCTTTTTGCATTTGATGTGGCCTGCGGTGACCTAGGTGGAACTTTTGGAGACACCGTTTTTTCATTGGCGGTTTCTCGCAAAACTCCACAAAAAGGCATTTTTACTATATTTTCGCTGTCACCAGCGGACCAAACCCAGCCGAAAATTCCAAGACCGCCATGGTCAGCAGAAGGTTGAAATTTCTACGATATATTCCTGAGATCCCTATCTTGAATAACCCTGAAAAATGTCCTAATATCTTCGTCCGTTTCCAAGGTACAAAGGTTCAAAATTACCCTACTTCGTAATGTAAAGTCCGATTTGAAGCGAAATCTAAATATTAAATAACCTCAGCAAATTGCTCAAATTTTAACGTTTATTCTCTAGGCATTTATCTAGAAGAGCCATCTCCCCGTTTTCAAAAAACTTTATCGGTTATCGAGAAACTCCCAAAATCTTGTTTTTGTGGGTACCAAAACCCAGCCGCGAATTCGAGACGGCTCTGCACAGCAAATGGCTGGAAGTTTTTCCGATATATTTCTAAGATCCCGATGTCGAACAACCTTGAAAATTTTCTTCATGTATTTATTCGTTTCCGAGATACAGAGGTTCAAAGTTACCCTACTTGTACACGTAAAATCCGGAGTGAGTTTAGAAAGTGACCCAGCATGGAGAAATATGTTATAAAGTGTCCCAGTTGCTATATGGGAACTCCATGTTTTAGTACTGAACCAAGTACACAACTTTTTGGACGTAAAATTCCCTCTGAGGTGTAAAATTAGTATTGCGTTATTTCAGCTTCACATAAGGAAAGATTCTAAATCTTAATGAGCGATACATTTGTTTTCATAGAGTTACATTCCATGCTGCAGCAAGGAAAAGAATGGAGCCAGCAGAAAAATGCTCCAATCAGTGCACAAAAAATGCTAGTGTATTCCTGCATTTTTTTTATTAAATCTCTCTGATTGAAAAGTGCGAGTACCAGCTGCCTCAGTCTACCTTCGTCAGCACCTTTAAAGTTCTTCCAAAATTCTGCCATGCGAACATACACTATGTGATCAAAAGTATCCGGACACCTGGCTGAAAATGACTTACAAGTTCGTGGCTTCCCCTGTCAGTAATGCTGGAATTCAGTATGGTGTTGATCCACCCTTGGCCTTGATGACAGCTTCCACTCTCACAGGCATAGACTCAGTAAAGTGCTGGAAGGTTTCTTGGGGAATGGCAACCCATTCTTCACGGAGTGCTGCACTGAGGAGAGGTACTGATGTCGGTCGATGAGGCCTGGCACGATGTCGGCGTTCCAAAACATCCTAAAGGTGTTCTGTAGGATTCAGGTCAACACTGTGCAGGCCAGTCCATTACAGGGATGTTATTGTCATGTTACCGACCCGCCACAGGCCGTGCATTATGAACCGGTGCTCAGTCGTGTTGAAAGATGCAATCGCCATCCCCAAATTGCTCTTCAACAGAGAATCAAGAAGGTGCTTAAAACATCATTGTAGGCCTGTGCTGTGATAGTGCCACGCAAAACGACAAGGGTTGCAAGCACCCTCCATGAAAAACACGACCACACTAAAACACCACCGCCTCCGAATTTTACTGTTGACATTACACACGCTGGCAGATGACGTTCACCGGGCATTCGCCGTACCCACACCCTGCCATTGGATCGCCACGTTGTGTACCGTGATTCATGACTGCACACGACGTTTTCCACTCTTCAATTGTCCAATGTTTACGCTCCTACAACAAGCGAGACGTCGTTTGGCATTTGCAAGCGTGATGTGTGGGTTATGAGCAGCTGCTCGACCATGAAATCCAGGTTTTCTAACCTCGTGCCTAACTGTCATAGTACTTGCAGTGGATCCTGATGCAGTCTGGAATTCCTGTATGATCGTCTGGAACTGTGTCTGCCCGTTACACATTACGATCCTCTTCAACTGTCGCCGGTCACTGTAAGTCAACAGAGGTCGACCTGTACACTTTTGTGCTGTACGTGTTTCCTCACGTTTCCACTTCACTATCACATCGGGAACAATAGACGTAGGGATGTTTAGGAGTGCGGAAATTTCGCGTACAGACGTATGACACGAGTGACACGCAGTCACCTTCGTGAGTTTGCGGAGCACTCCATTCTGCTCTCTCCCGATGTCTAATGACTACTGAGTTCGCTGATATGAAGTACCTGGTAGTAAGTGGCAGCACAATGCACCTAATATAAAAAACGTATGTTTTTGGGGGTGTCCGGATACTTTTGATCACATAGTGTATTTGTGCTTTTTATATTGAGAGAGAAGAAGACAGTAGCAGTGGCAAAGACGCAGAGACGTAATAAATAGTGCAAGATAGTAGACTGTGGTTGTATTGCAGGAAGAACGAAGGAGATAATGGCAGTGTGAGGGAAAGAGAGGGACACATTGGCATTGGAACATAGTCACAATGACGGAGCAGTGCTAGGAAAAGAGTGAAGGAGACAGTGCCAGTGGCACAGGAAAAAGGGACGGAGAAAGTGGAAGTGGGTGAGAGGAAGTGGTAACGAGAGAGACATAGTGGATGTGAGAAGAGACAACAGCAGTAGGAGGTAAGGAATAAGATACACTCCTGGAAATGGAAAAAAGAACACATTGACACCGGTGTGTCAGACCCACCATACTTGCTCTGGACACTGCGAGAGGGCTGTACAAGCAATGATCACACGCACGGCACAGCGGACACACCAGGACCCGCGGTGTTGGCCGTCGAATGGCGCTAGCTGCGCAGCATTTGTGCACCGCCGCCGTCAGTGTCAGCCAGTTTGCCGTGGCATACGGAGCTCCATCGCAGTCTTTAACACTGGTAGCATGCCGCGACAGCGTGGACGTGAACCGTATGTGCAGTTGACGGACTTTGAGCGAGGGCGTATAGTGGGCATGCGGGAGGCCGGGTGGACGTACCGCCGAATTGCTCAACACGTGGGGCGTGAGGTCTCCACAGTACATCGATGTTGTCGCCAGTGGTCGGCGGAAGGTGCACGTGCCCGTCGACCTGGGACCGGACCGCAGCGACGCACGGATGAACGCCAAGACCGTAGGATCCTACGCAGTGCCGTAGGGGACCGCACCGCCACTTCCCAGCAAATTAGGGACACTGTTGCTCCTGGGGTATCGGCGAGGACCATTCGCAACCGTCTCCATGAAGCTGGGCTACGGTCCCGCACACCGTTAGGCCGTCTTCCGCTCACGCCCAAACATCGTGCAGCCCGCCTCCAGTGGTGTCGCGACAGGCGTGAATGGAGGGACGAATGGAGACGTGTCGTCTTCAGCGATGAGAGTCGCTTCTGCCTTGGTGCCAATGATGGTCGTATGCGTGTTTGGCGCCGTGCAGGTGAGCGCCACAATCAGGACTGCATACGACCGAGGCACAAATGGCCAACACCCGGCATCATGGTGTGGGGAGCGATCTCCTACACTGACCGTACACCACTGGTGATCGTCGAGGGGACACTGAATAGTGCACGGTACATCCAAACCGTCATCGAACCCATCGTTCTACCATTCCTAGACCGGCAAGGGAATTTGCTGTTCCAACAGGACAATGCACGTCCGCATGTATCCCGTGCCACCCAACGTGCTCTAGAAGGTGTAAGTCAACTACCCTGGCCAGCAAGATCTCCGGATCTGTCCCCCATTGAGCCAGTTTGGGACTGGATGAAGCGTCGTCTCACGCGGTCTGCACGTCCAGCACGAACGCTGGTCCAACTGAGGCGCCAGGTGGAAATGGCATGGCAAGCCGTTCCACAGGACTACATCCAGCATCTCTACGATCGTCTCCATGGGAGAATAGCAGCCTGCATTGCTGCGAAAGGTGGATATACACTGTACTAGTGCCGACATTGTGCACGCTCTGTTGCCTGTGTCTATGTGCCTGTGGTTCTGTCAGTGTGATCATGTGATGTATCTGACCCCAGGAATGTGTCAATAAAGTTTCCCCTTCCTGGGACAATGAATTCACGGTGGTCTTTTTTCAATTTCCAGGAGTGTATTAGCAGTAAGAGAGAACAAGAGAGAGACATTGACAGTGAGAGGAGACACTAGTAGCAGGATAGAACGAAGGGTACTGTGACTGTGACATAGCAGACAACGATAGAGAGACACAAGGAGATAATGATAATGAGTTGGGCTGACCGAGTGAGAAAGGGCAACTGGGAGTGGGTGGGTATGATGGACTAGTGTATGTGAGTGAGTTACAGTTAGGGGAGCTTGTGGGAGTTTGAGGTGAATTGTGTGTTGAAAAAAAAAAAGTGCGAATATACTCGCATGTCAAAATTTTTGGGAAAAGTTTTAAAGGAGCTCAGGAAGGTAGAATGAGGCAGCTGGTACTCCACTTTCCAGGCAAAGACTTTTAAAGGAACAGGAACTGGTTTTACATTATATTCTCATAACGACACAGATGTTATAAAAATACTTCCATTTAACATAAGCTAAAACACTCAGAAGTAATCTGAGGGCACTGACAGCAATGGACGTGAAAGAAGGAGCAAAGGGCGGATAGAAAGAGGAACGTGGTAGAAAGAAAACCAACGAAGAGAGTGAGAAAAGAAGTGGCGTTGCTGAATGAGGAATGAGAAGAGAAATAAGCATAAATAGAGAAGACGAAAGCATTTGTTTTTCTATTTGACAGAGGGAAAACTGGGTACATATGTTAATTTTTAGGTGAAAGTTATGACGTTGACGAACGTAAATGCTTCAGCTTTTCCTTAAAGGCAGCATACCACCGAATTGTGAGCAGAGTGGAAGCAAACTTGTTACAGAGGCGGACTGCAGCAAAAGAGGAGGAGTTTGCTAATCATTTTATTTTATGGATGGTCACAACTAGGATACTAGATAAATGAGGTCTTGTGTTGTGATTATAGGACTGGTATTGGAGCTCCGATGTTAGGTATTGGGGTGTCGTAGTTTATGGTAGTCTGGTCGCAACAATCCTAACTGGGCCATAAGATATTGGCATGGTGAAATAGATGATTGTTGTAGAAGTATTATACGAATGGCATTTAGTGGCTTCCGTATCCCACACGATAGAATCTAAACTGCTTAACCACCACCGCAGCTTACCTTAATTACATAAAGGTTGGGAGGGGGCTCAACAAGGAGGTCATAAGAGTCGGACATTAGATCGGATTGGACAAGGCTGGAGAAGTAATCGGGTCTGGCTACGTTTACATATCTTCATCCTATTCCCATGAAGTTGTTTGGGTAAACCAGGGGAAACCGACATCACATTGGCCGAAAAGGGGTTGATTAAAGCTCTTCCCCAGTAGGAGCCCATTGCCTTGGGTTTAAATCGCTGTCTGGTAATCACCAAATCGTATGAGGGGGGCGGGGGTGTTGTTTGGCGAGGAGACCACACAGCGAGGTCATCAGTCTCATCGATGTAGGGAAGGATGGGGAAGGAAGTCGGCCATGCCCTTTCAAAGGAACCATCCCAGCATTTGCCTGGAGCGATTTAGGGAAATCACGGAAAACCTAAATCAGGATAGCCGGACGTAGGATTGAACCATCGTCATCCCGAATGTGAGTCCAGTGTGCTAGCCACTGCACCGCCTCGCTAGGTTCAAATCGTATGAGACTATTTACTTAAATAACTTCGTTTGAGAACGGGTGATTCATTAAACAGGTGTCGGCAGCTTTCTGTCTCCCCCCCCCCCCCCCCCTCCCAATCCCTCTCTCATTCCCGAAGTAAGCTATTGTTCCGTCTGTAAGGCCTCATCATTGACGAAACATTAAACACTAGCTTTCGTTATTTTATTAAAAGCATGGTGTTTTGGACTAATCTTCATTTACACTATTCTCTCTTCTCAGAATCAAATAATTTTCTCCATCACTTGGATATATCACGAGGCATAGTTTCTACAAGTCAGTTTCATGAAGAAAAAAAAGTTACTGTAACTTTCCGTCAAGCTGTACGAATATGCTACGTACAAGGGTAGACAAAAACATGAAAACATCATAAACATCACACATTACCATTCGTCCCGCAAAATAGTGGAAATTTAGAAATTTGTGGTGAGGTCTTATGGGACCAAACTGCTGAGATCATCGGTCCCTAAGCCTACACACTACTTAATCTAACTTAAACTAACTCACGCTATGGACAACACACACACCCATGCCAGAGGAAGGACTCGAACCTCCGACAGGGGGAGCCTAACGGACCGTGACAAGAGGCCTTAGACCGCGTGGCTACCCCGCTCGGCGCAAAATAGTGGCTAGTTCAGGTAACAGGGATGGCATTGGATTGTGATCACTCTTCCTTCTCTCCAAAGTAGACCACAAAGACTAAATAATATTGAAATCAGGTGACTGTCATGGCCGGGCAGATGCGACAATTTATCCACGTGCTCACAAAACCGGTCCTGAACGACGCAAACTCTGTGAACAGGGGCGCTGTCGTCTTGGAACACAGCATCACCACTGGGGAACAACATTGTACCATGAGATGTACCTGATCAGCCAAAATGGTCAGCTAATCCTTGATAGTCATACTACAACCTTCCACGGTAAACATGGGTCCCATGGAATAACACGATATGGCTGCCCAGTTCATCAGTGAAACCGCCCCCCATGTTTCACTCTTGGGACGTATACTCGACCAGAAGTTGGAAACAGTGTGAAACAAGACTCATCTGAACAAAAGACATTTTTACATTGCTCCATAGACCGGTTTTTATGACTTTTGCACCACGCTTTTCTGTTACGGGCATTTGCGTCACCGATGAATGGTTTTGGAATTCCAGCTATCCCTGCAATTCACTGCTTCTGGAATTACATTCATGCTTATTTGGTGCTGACAGGATTCGCGAGTGCGACATTCAGTTCTGAAGTGACTTTTACAGCTGTCTTCTTGGTATTTCTTCTGACTATTGTCTTCAATGACGGTCCGTCCCGATCATTCAACATACTCTCATCCGCGTTGCGCTTTAGCGGATGATGTTTTTTTCTGCTTTCCCTGTATGCGGCATAAATCTTCGATAGGGTGCCTCTTGAAACATTAAACACTTCGTCCATAGTGACTATAGAAGCACGCACCATGGGAGCACCAACAACTTGCGCACGTTCGAATTCACTCTCTCAAGAATTCACAACTACACGGAATACCGTTCTGACCTCGAATGACACTTGCAACTTATTGAGGATATTGCACAGGTACCGTTCGTGGTCAAATATAGCAGCGCGACCTTCAGGCTTTGTTAGTATTTGCATTTATGCTCAAGCAAACATTGCTTTCGGTCTTTATCTCTGCCCAATTTCCGTACTACTAAAGGTACGCCGACCGAGGTGGCCGAGCGGTTCTAGGCGCTACAGTCTGGAACCACGCGACCGCTACGGTCACAGGTTCGAATCCTGCCTCCTACATGGATGTCTGTGATGTCCTTAGGTTAGTTAGGTTTGAGTAGTTCCAAGTTCTAGGGGACTAATGACCTCAGAAGTTAAGTCCCATAGTGCTCAGAGCCATTTTGAACTAAAGGTGCATTATTATTATTATTATTATTATTATTATTAGTAGTAGTAGTAGTAGTAGTAGTAGTAGTAACTTTATTCATCCGTAGATCGCTTTTCACAAGGATATAGGACATGTCAAAGTATTTACAAGTTTAGACCAATTTAAAATAAGCTAATTCGTATAGAAATTCATTTACAGACTTCTAGTTAGAGACAATACACTGTTCACTCTTATCTCACTTTCAGTCACTGCACACACTATACACACATTGTTTCATAACACTTCACTCACTACACACACACACACACACACACACACACACACTACTCTTCCTTTTGATTTCTTATCGTCTACACAGGCGCACCTAAGTCTGGTCAGCTCCTTCTAATCGTAGCACTTGGGAGACTTCTTTATTTGAAGTATAGAGTAACTGTGGCTTATCTTTCGAAGTCTTCCATTTGTCTCAAGTGTTGAGAAAATGTCGTAAAAAGGCATGCACAGTCTTTCATTACCAGATAGGGATGCACCGATAGTAAAATACGAAGTTCACCTGAGATTACGCAGCTTCATTCTGACTACTTACGCTTAACGTTCAACAGTAATTTCGGGAGTATGTTTTCGGATATGAGGTGCTGAAAGTCTTTCACAATTTGTGATTGAAAAAGGATTTATATTGATCGATGGTCCAGTTCTTTCCAGTTAAATAAGGTACTGCGCTGACATTAGAATAATCCTTAGACTCGCAAGAAAGAATTTCGTGGATCAGAAGATTTAGTGAGCTGTTGAATAATATCTAACCCACTCCTACGGAGGTGATATGAGAGCTTCTGTCGGAGCTCGCTATTTGAACGGATTCTCTTTATTGATAAGATGGTAACAGATTAGATTATTGGTCACATGTTACTCAATATGCAGTATGTATTGACCACGCGCCTACGTGTCGCTGCTGTAATCATTATACCTGATAATAGTTGTAGATATCAATTTTAATGCAGAGTCATGTGACCAAGACTCTGGATTTTATAATCTAATCCGAGGTAAAGATCACAGGTCTCCTCCGCAGTTTCAAACGGCCTATTTCACAAAAATGATAACATTTACCGTGGCAGGTTATCGATTTTTTAAAATTAGTTATTTAGTCAGAACCCAGTTCAGCAGATACAGTTGCCTGGCCAAGTTTGCAAGAGACCTACTCTTTGCCAATGTTAGCTTCTCTATGGAAGTACTGTGCGGCACCAGATTAATGTCCTGGATGTCGCTTTAAATTGCGTTGTATGTCAACAATTGCAATCGTGAAGGAAATATGCTGTAACTTACATACATTTCAATGACTTTTCGCTTCCTTAAAAGACGCAAATTAAGAATTTACGTAGAATGAACTGAATAAGTGATCGAAAACGCTCGAGATGTCATTTACAAGAAAACATAAATGACAATGACAAAAGTGATGAAGTAACAAAATGCGATATACGTGTAACGATTTGGGAAAGCAGTTCCGCAGATATATATCGTTTGTTGCCTCTGTACACACCGTCTCTTTTAGATACATTGATCGAATCGTATTACTTCCGGAGCCTCGATGCTGAATCACCTGCTGTGGTGTGGTGTATATCTGTGAAAGAACCCACTATAAAACTGTAGAACCGGGTGCACTGCTTGTAGGAGATAGAGTGCTGCAGGCGAAACAGCCTTCGTTTTGCCCAGGGCGTGCTCCACTGACTGTCCAGATAACCTTTCCACGGGGTAACATTGTGTCAGACGGGCTGGCGAATCAGGCCGTTGCGCTGGATCGAGGCTCCTATCTAGAAACGGCTTCTCTAGTCTCACGTGTTCAGCTTGTTTCTATCTGATCTATGGAATGGTAGGTTTCACATACTACGCATGCAGCCTGTATTTGAACTTAGGCGGAAACGTGTAGATGGACGTATACGACTTAGCGTCAGAAAGAGAAAGAAGGTGTGCGTTTACGTGTGTGTGTGTGTGTGTGTGTGTGTGTGTGTGTGTGAGAGAGAGAGAGAGAGAGAGAGAGAGAGAGAGAGAGAGAGAGAGAGAGTGAGAATGAGTGAGAGTCTTATTGATCTAAAGCTTGTTGTTACTGTTTTCTGTCCGAAGACTGTTCACAATAGTCTATTCTGTGCAATCCTGTGTCATCTCTGCGTAATTACTGCAGTCTTCATCTGTTTTAACGTAACCTGGTTACTGTAGTCAATCCGTTATCTCCCTCTACAATTTTTACCCTCCCCCTTCTCTCTCTCTCTCTCTCTCTCTCTCTCTCTCTCTCTCTCTCTCTCTCACACACACACACACACACACACACACACACACACAATAACTCCTCTATTACCGAACTGACGATTCCTCAGCATGTGCCGTATCAATCGATCCTTTCTTTGCGACCGAGCGAGATGGCGCAGTTGTTTGCACAGTGGACTCGTATTCGGGAGGACACTCAGATTTAGGTTTTTCTTTATTTCAGTAAATCGCTACAAGCAAATGTCGGGATGGTTCCTTTGGAAGGGCACGGCCGATTTCCCTCCCCCTCCTTGATACAGTCCGATCTTTTGTTCGTCTGTAATGACTTTGTTGTCGACGGGACGTTAAAACATAATCTTTTTTTCTCATTCTTTAGTTAGATTTTGCCGTAAATTTTTTTCTCCTCAGTTGGAATCAGCACCTCCTCATTAGCTGCTCGGTCTACGCATCTTATCTTTAGCGTTCCTCTGTAGTATCTCATTACAAAATCTTCTATTCTCTTTTTGTCTGAACAGTTTATCGTCAACTATAACTTCCATAGAGCGCTACACGACAAATATCTTCAAAAGAGACTACATAACAATTAAATTTATTTTTAATGAATACAAATTTGCACTTCGTTAATGTTTACCTTGCTACTGGCAATCTGCACTTTATTATCTCGACCATAATGATTTTTTTACTACACAAATTGCAAAACTCATTTACTGCTTTGCGTTTTTCAGTTCGTAAACTATTCCCCTCAGCATCACCTGACTTAACTTGAATAGTTCCATTACCCTTGTTTTACTTTAGTTTGATGTTCAGTTCACAACATCTTGTCAAAACACTATCCATTCAGTTCAATTGCTCATCCATGTCTTTTGCCACCTCTGAAAATGAAAATGTCATCTACAAACCCCACAGTTTTTATTACTTCTCCCTCAGCTTTAATTCTCTTTCCAAATCTCTCCTTGGTTTTTTTACTACTTACTCAATGTGCGGCATTGCAAAGTTTTGGAACAGGATTTATCATAATTACAAGAAATTTGTCGCCATAAATGGAAATTTGAAAGAGAGTGGATCGTTCAAATATTATAGAGCTGATCTACCTTCTTGAGAGAGAACTATTCGCTTTTTAAAATTGCAGGAAATTGTGTTGTATCATGTGAGAAAATGCATCAAAAGTTCATGTTGCCCGAAAAATGTATTTAGCTTGGAGAGTACTAATCAACAGAAATTATACCCCTATCATAAATAATGCGTGCAGCAATGGGGCGAAATGATTTTGAAAATAGACTTCAATTCTGTCAGTGGATCACCCCGTAGAGTACAGCTCATGAATGAGGCCACTTTTAACCGTGATGCTGTTATGAACTGCCATATAGCCATGACAAAGCCATGAAGAGCTATACGCCATGCTTCTCTCTTGATGCCGGCCGCGGTGGCCGTGCGGTTCTAGGCGCTTAAGTCTGGAACCGCGGGACTGCTACGATCGCAGGTTCGAATCCTGCCTCGGGCATGGTTGTGTGTGTTGTCCTTAGGTTAATTAGGTTTAAGTAGTTATAAGTTCTAAGGGATTGATGACCTAAGATGTTAAGTCCCATAGTGCTCAGAGCCATTTGAACCATTTTTTTTTCTCTTTATCTCCAACAAAGATTCTCTATCATAGTGTGTGCAAAATCAACAAATATGATGTTATTCGCTGCCATCCCGTGGTGTTACCTGGCGTTTAGTCGAGGAGTTCTGTTACAGTTGTCGGAGGCTGTATATCATGCTAGATGATGTGGTTCCAACATGACGGATAAACAATATTTTCAGTGCACTACCCCACAGCGATATTAATGTCTGTTACCACATGAACAGCAAGTACTCTCATCTTTGGATTGGAAGTCCTTTCCCATAGATATCGCGATTGAGGGACCTCACCCCTATGGATTTTTCCTCTGTGGGACTACATGAGGTTTCTGGCGTATAAAATCCAAGTAGAAACGGAAGAGGTCCTGATTCGTGAGATCTTGTATGTTTGTCTCTCTGTACAACAGAACAAAGGGACATTTGAAAGAGTGTGGCAAAATTTTCTGCTCTTCTTCAATGCATCTATAAAAAAAATCGTTGTGTGTGTGTATGTCCGTTCCTCATTTCCTCCTAAACCACTATATAGATTTTAACCAAACTTGGTACACATATCACTTACTGTCTGGAAAGAAGTAATGTGGGGTAAGAACTGCCTATAGGGGTGAGGGTGGGGGTTAAAATAGAGTGACATAGAAGCATAACCCGACAACATCAGGAGCAATTTCAACCAAATTTTGTATGTACATGACTCATTATTTCTACGTCACCCTTAGAGATGGAGGTGGGTATGAAAATAGGTGACAATTTTATTTACTTGATTTTAAATACTTTAAAACTCTAAAGCGCAATCTACCTCTTATTTGTGTTGTTTGATGCGTCAACCAGGTAGAAATGTAGCACTGCAGCGATCCAATAATTTTTTCAGCGTGTTTCGGCATCAAAGGTCATGCCATACAGCTAAATACCACAGATGCCTTTGACGCCATTTCTGGAGCGAATCGTGCAAAACAGCGGAGAGTCAGACAGATACCATATACTGTGCACTGGTGTGAGGATGAATGTAACTTACGCATGGCATATCACCTCCAAGTGGCATAGATCGATGAAACTTGGACCATACATAGAAAGAACTGCTACAGTATATTACAGGTGGTAACTGAAAGAAATACTCAGTGGTTCAAACGGCTCTGAGCACTATGGGACTTAACATCTGAGGTCATCAGTCCCCTAGAACTTAGAACTACTTAAACCTAACTAATCTAAGGACATCACACACATCCATGCCCGAGGCAGGATTCGGACCTGCGATCGTAGCGGTCGCGCGGTTCCAGACTCAAGCGCCTAGAACCGCTCGGCCACAGTGGTTGGCTCCACAAGGTTACTAAGAAGTTCTTGTGGTAGAGCGAGTAGTAGGGTACTGGGGCCGAGCGAAAATCTGATGTCAAGTTGATATGCAAATTAATTAAATTGATCAATTAATTATCCCTCAAATCACATCCACACCCACTCCTAGAAAACGTCATGTGTTTTTCTCAGCCACCACGTGGGTCCTCCCACCCCTCCCCACCTAACCTTTTGGTGGGAACTTCGAATTTTGGCGGAAATTTCGAATTTTGGTGGGGATTTCTTGTTACAGAGCTGTGCTGACGTCCCACCCCATTCCCACCCGGGAACTGGCGGGAAAGTAAAAATGGTGGTACCCTATCCAGGACTCGAACACCGGTCCTCCTGAAAAAAAAGCCAAAATGCACCCCCTTAACACAATTAGGCCACCAGAGGCAACTGAAAATGGCAGTAGCCAATAGGAATGCAGCGTCCGATCACAACGGGGATATAAGGCGAGCCCAGTAGCTCTGCAGCCTCAGTTTCAGTCAGTCAGTCAGTCAGTCACCATTAAGTGGCAGCCAAGATCGTCCAGCGCTGCCCAGTCGCGGCAGTAGCAGCAGAATAGGAAGAAGCTATGGAAGAGTAAGTACACCTTGCTTAATGTCTGTGTTTACTGTTGTGCGAGGAATATGAAGTCTTTATGCTGCTATTATTGCATGTAACAGTTTTTCTTCTTTGCTCATCAGTGAACCCGACTTCCTCCAGCCTGTTGGAGTCTGCAACACCGACATGTCCCAGCCCTCATGACCTGCAGCAACGACAGCATCCTGGGATCCTGTTGCGCACCTGGTCAACTTTGTGGAGCAGGACGGTCAGCTTTTATTATTGGTTGAGGACATCCAGCCAACCCCTGACTCGCTGAAGTGCACTGGGGGTCCTAATCAGCATGACGCAGGTCGGTACTGGACCCCATCATACGCACCATCGCAGAATATTCCAGTGATACTGCATGGACAAAGTGAGGATGTAATGGATGAGAAGATACCAATTAAGCCCTATGCACCAGTACTGTTTACTTCAGTGTATAGTTTAACCGCTAGTGTTTCAAAGTGTTTACATACTGGTATAGAAGCAACCGCAGACAGAGACTGGCTTGTTGTGATAGAGATCTATAATGCAGCTAGAAGTGGTAAAGTGCAGTTTACAGAGGTGGTTCAAATGGCTCTGAGCACTATGGACTTAACATCTGTGGTCATCACTCCCCTGGAATTTAGAACTACTTAAACCTAACTAACCTAAGGACATCAGACACATCCATGCCCGAGGCAGGATTCGAACCTGCGACCGTAGTGGGCGCGCGGTTCCAAACTGAAGCGCCTAGAACCGCTCGGCAACACCGGCCGGCTTACAGAGGTGGAATGGGATGAACTGTGTCGTGCAAAAGTCTACATCAAGCAGCAGTTGACCGCTGAGTTTCATCCTAGCCGTCTCCCTCCAGAAATTTACTGTGTTGCTCTAACTGTCCATTATAACGCTGTACAATGACTCAGCACTCCTTGTGAAATCAGGTGATGCCTACATTTATCTACAGCACTGCACTGGTAAAAACTTGTTCAGTATACAGATGGTGTTATCTATTGCGTTGGAAAGATTGAACAGATGGCTGCCTTGTGTTGAAGTTCTGTATAGAGAAGTTACAGAGTAAGTACGAACTATGTGCATGTAAACTACACTCCTGGAAATGGAAAAAAGAACACATTGACACCGGTGTGTCAGACCCACCATACTTGCTCCGGACACTGCGAGAGGGCTGTACAAGCAATGATCACACGCACGGCACAGCGGACACACCAGGAACCGCGGTGTTGGCCGTCGAATGGCGCTAGCTGCGCAGAATTCGTGCACCGCCGCCGTCAGTGTCAGCCAGTTTGCCGTGGCATACGGAGCTCCATCGCAGTCTTTAACACTGGTAGCATGCCGCGACAGCGTGGACGTGAACCGTATGTGCAGTTGACGGACTTTGAGCGAGGGCGTATAGTGGGCATGCGGGAGGCCGGGTGGACGTACCGCCGAATTGCTCAACACGTGGGGCGTGAGGTCTCCACAGTACATCGATGTTGTCGCCAGTGGTCGGCGGAAGGTGCACGTGCCCGTCGACCTGGGACCGGACCGCAGCGACGCACGGATGCACGCCAAGACCGTAGGATCCTACGCAGTGCCGTAGGGGACCGCACCGCCACTTCCCAGCAAATTAGGGACACTGTTGCCCCTGGGGTATCGGCGAGGACCATTCGCAACCATCTCCATGAAGCTGGGCTACGGTCCCGCACACCGTTAGGCCGTCTTCCGCTCACGCCCCAACATCGTGCAGCCCGCCTCCAGTGGTGTCGCGACAGGCGTGAATGGAGGGACGAATGGAGACGTGTCGTCTTCAGCGATGAGAGTCGCTTCTGCCTTGGTGCCAATGATGGTCGCATGCGTGTTTGGCGCCGTGCAGGTGAGCGCCACAATCAGGACAGCATACGACCGAGGCACACAGGGCCAACACCCGGCATCATGGTGTGGGGAGCGATCTCCTACACTGGCCGTACACCACTGGTGATCGTCGAGGGGACACTGAATAGTGCACGGTACATCCAAACCGTCATCGAACCCATCGTTCTACCATTCCTAGACCGGCAAGGGAACTTGCTGTTCCAACAGGACAATGCACGTCCGCATGTATCCCGTGCCACCCAATGTGCTCTAGAAGGTGTAAGTCAACTACCCTGGCCAGCAAGATCTCCGGATCTGTCCCCCATTCAGCATGTTTGGGACTGGATGAAGCGTCGTCTCACGCGGTGTGCACGTCCTGCACGAACGCTGGTCCAACTGAGGCGCCAGGTGGAAATGGCATGGCAAGCCGTTCCACAGGACTACATCCAGCATCTCTACGATCGTCTCCATGGGAGAATAGCAGCCAGCATTGCTGCGAAAGGTGGACATACACTGTACTAGTGCCGACATTGTGCATGCTCTGTTGCCTGTGTCTATGTGCCTGTGGTTCTGTCAGTGTGATCATGTGATGTATCTGACCCCAGGAATGTGTCAATAAAGTTTCCCCTTCCTGGGACAATGAATTCACGGTGTTCTTATTTCAATTTCCAGGAGTGTACGAGGCCTGTTCAGAAAGTAAGCTCCGATTGATTGCCAAATTGAAACCACAGTGAACATCAGAAATGTTTTACTTGTAAAAATTAGCTACACCTTTCAGCTACGTCTCTACGTAGTCGCCGTTCTGACTTAGACTTTTGTCATAGCGTTGTACCAACTTTTCAATAGCCTCATCATAGAAGGCAGCCGCCAGTGCTTTCCGCCAATTCTCCACGCTGGCCTACAC
Source organism: Schistocerca serialis cubense (assembly GCF_023864345.2). Lineage (NCBI taxonomy): Eukaryota > Metazoa > Arthropoda > Insecta > Orthoptera > Acrididae > Schistocerca > Schistocerca serialis. The sequence goes on from NC_064643.1 coordinate 484,400,753, forward strand.
CTCGTTGTCTGTGTCAAAATGTTGTCTTCAAAGACAGCGGTTCATGTGACCAGAGATGAAACTCAGGGGGAGACAATTGCGGACTGTATTGTGGGTAATCTCACATTTCCATTTGAAAACGATGCAGGAGCATCTTCATTGCCCCTGCAGAATGCGGCTGAGAATTGTCTTGAAGAAGAAACAGCACGACATTTATGTAATGTTAGCTGCATAGCTTCAGGCGAAATTTCTCACCAGGCCCTCGTACTTGGCGGCAGACACTATTTTCTAGACATCTTTACGCACTCACTGCGAGCTCAGAAATGAGAAGAGCGACGTGATGCTAACTGGGGTTATACTAGAGACACTACCCAACACATCTGTGCAAAGCTTTATCGGATTTTCATAGTCGTTTCCATTTCGCGACCGATCGGAGCTTACTTTCTGAACGCCCCTCGTATATTGAACAGTGGGTCAGTGTGATGCCAATGAAAGCTAATGTACTGCCAGTATGTTTGATAGAAATACATGCTGAATTCTGTGCTTACAAGACGGCTTTATTTTCTAAGTTCTGTACTGGCGAGAATCTGGTGATGTAAATGATGTGTATGATTATTGAATAAAAAATGTATAAAACCATGGAGGTGTTATTTTTGTTTCTTACCTCTCATTATATTGCAAGTACTAAAGCTATTGTCACTAGTATTTTCGCTGCAAACATGCAACAGCAGAAAATTGTCATTTTACTAAATTTCCTGTAAAAGCCCATTTCACGCCAACACCTGACACAGTCGGTGTCATGGAAGAGTTAGTGTTTATTATTTTCTATAAAAACCCATTGCACGTCTGTACCTGACGTACTAGTTTTAATGGCATGGTGTGTGAAGCATCAAGACTTTTTTTTTTGTAAGCAACTGGAGCTGTGACGGTATGCAAGATGATCGGAAGAAGAAGAATGGCGTACTCCTTTCTGTCAACAAATATGCAATAATTGTAGGTCCTTTCTACTGCGACAAGACAAATTTTCTCATGTCGCTTCTAACACATGTGGATGGAGTCCGCTTTGAGCATGTATGTGTATTTTCAAAAACAGTTTCAGCCCAAATACCAGCTATTACAGGAGATACTTCAGAGTTTAGATGGTGTGACATACACGACATTCATTGAGAGCAGTGATATCCCTGCACTGGAAAAAGTAAAGCCAAACACAGTATTCATATTTGACGATGTTGCTGTGGAAAACCAAGAGCAAATTCGTCGATATTTCTGTTTCGGTCGCCGTATGGCTATTTATATGTTTTATGTGTCAGACATATTCCAGAACCCCAAAACAGCTCGCGATGGATAATGCAATCCTAATTATAATATTCAAACAGGACAATCTGAATCTAAAACACATTACCAGGCTCATGTAGGAACTGATATGTCGTTCAATGATTCAAAGATATGTGCAGATCGCTGGAATCACTCACAGTACGGGTTTCTAGTTATTGATAAAACAAGAAAACTGAATGGTGGCAGGTATAAGCGGTTCATATATATATATAACCATGCAAAGAGCTGAGTACATCAGTATACGCATCACCATGGATAAATTCGCACGCTTACTGGGAGCTCAGTGTGATGGGATGGGTGTGCATAGACAAAACATTCGCTCGCACGTTGACTGAAAATTCCAATTGTCGGACGTAAAGATGGAGTCGTATGCGAGGAACTAGAGACGTGTTGTCATACCCTTCTGAGACTGAACAATACACTTAATGATCGAATTAATGCAATCGAGAAGAAAGTAAACAACTGAAGAGGAAATAGCTGTTATTGAGAAGGGGACATTGTACCGAATTGGTTAACGCAATTGGAAAGAAAGTAGGTGACTTAACGAAAGGGAAAAATACTGTTACCGAGAAGGAGGAGCAGCATAAGAAGAAGAAAAGCGGACATATAAAACGTCACGCTGCACAGAAGTCCGATTAGTATACAACGTGATGTCGACTAAGCATAACGTCATCGAGGCACGCAAGGTCGTTTGCAAAAAGTTACAGTTGCTGAGGTTAGGGCATCTGAAGCTGGAACAGACACTGCGAGAAACCTTTTAACCAGTTACTGAATCTCTCGATGAACTCTCAGCGAAATTCCATAACGATCACGATGACGCTATTGCCGATTTCATTAATCGTCGCCGGCCGAAGTGGCCGCGCGGTTCTGGCGCTGCAGTCTGGAACCGCGAGACCGCTACGGTCGCAGGTTCGAATCCTGCCTCGGGCATGGATGTGTGTGATGTCCTTAGGTTAGTTAGGTTTAACTAGTTCTAAGTTCTAGGGGACTAATGACCTCAGCAGTTGAGTCCCATTGTGCTCAGAGCCATTTGAACCATTAATCGTCACAGCGACGCTAGGATGGATAAAATATTCGCTGTCAGTGGTGAAAAACCACGCATGTTGGGGGCACCGCCTATAACTTTAAATGAAAAAACAATACAGATTGGTGATCAACAGTTTCAAAGAACACCCCACCTACTGAACTTTATTTTCCTAAGACCCACAAAACTGTAAATTATTCGCCTAAATATATGGAAATGTAACGTGAAATATTGCTTTTGATTGATCTGCATAAGAATGCAAAAAGTCGAAGCAATGTGAAATACAAATTCATTATAAAACCTATGTTTAATGGTTAAAAAATATAGCACTGGTTATGGTACTGACATTCAACATAGAAGAGTGAGCAATCGACTCCCGACTTATACATATTACGACGACCCCACTGAGCTAATAGACCGGCTACTACTGCTCATGGCACCGGCTGCCACTGGTAATACAGCTTATTCGAATGAAGTTGTTCCAGTAATTTCTGAGCTTAGAGAGGTATCATCGAATAAGTATAGAGACTGTAGTTCGAGAACTGCACAAACCAGTACGCAAAACATACGCTCGAAGGTATGTTATGATTAGAGGTTTGGGTGACTTATGGCACGCGGATCTTGTCAACATCAGGGAATATCCACGTGTGAATAACGGATTCAAATATATTTTAATGGTCATTGATACTTATTCTAAATATACCTGGGTATTACCCGTGAAAGCGAAAACAGGGAAGGATGTGGCGCATATGTTTGAGGGACTGCTGTAGATGGGGACTAATCGAAGCTCAGACAACATGCAAACAGGTCACGGTGGCGAGGTTTACAGTAGATAATTCAAGACTGTGATGGAGCGGTATGGAATACATCACTACTCGACATTCACCCACCTGAAGGCTTGTATCGTGGAACGTCTGAACAGAACAGTGAACACTCAAATGTCGATGCGATTCAATCTTCGTGGCTCATACAAATGGACCGAGATCCTTCTGCAAATAATTGCACAGTATAATCGAACCAAACATCGCACAATAAAATGAGACTAATCGATGTTCGTGATAATAGACTTCTAGATACAATATACAAGCAATTTAATATAAGTGATTTAGTACGTATTTCAAAACACTAGACAGCATTTAAGAAGTCATACATGCCAAACTGACCAACCGAGATATTCACAATTTCCAAAATGCAGAGAACGGATCCTAGAACCTATCTCTTAGAGGACAGCAGTGGTACTGATATGGCAGCATGCTTTTACACAGAAGCGTAACAGAAGAGTTCGGAACCAGATGTATATGTCGTAGAGAGGGCCATACGACGTCGAGGGAATAGAGCTCAGTTAAATGGTTTTGTTTTCCCGCATCACAGAACAGCTGGATCGACGCTAATGATTTTCTATATAACAGGGTGCGCAGACCACAACAAGCCCAGTAACATAACATGCGTGATAGGATACGCATTAGAGGAGGAGATGGTATTCTCGACAAACTACCAGTCGAATTACACATTCCTGGATGTAAATACTATGGACCTGGAACAAAAGTTCAAAATCGATGGGTACGCGGTGATTATGGGATAAATCTGCTCGACGAAGCGTATATGGAGCATGGCAATGCATATGCAGCAAATAACGATCGTGTCACCGCCGATCTAATTGTAGTTGTTAAAGTTAAGGCAATACCTGCGAGAAGTGATATTGGTATAGATAAACGCATTGCAGCATTTGCAGCTGAAAAAACTATGCATAGTAAAGTTAAGCTGAGCTTGGGTATAAATAAGTTCACCCAAGTTACGAGCGCTGCACGGTAGCCGCTAAGAAAGAAGATGACAACCAAAGGGTGCAAGAAAAATTATATCCTGACAGCGCTGTATACAGCTAAAAGCGCCCTGAATCAGAAAAGGAGTGAGAAAAAAGGTCGATTAAACCACCCAAGGTTCTACCAAAACCCAAGACATCAGGTGGAATTATTCCCTTCCTCATTCCTGCCCTAGCCGGTCTCTCACTGGTAGATTCATCGGCTGCGGGCGTTGCGGCTATTGTTACGACAGTGAAGAATGCACGAAACTCTCAGGAGTAACTGCGGGAGGCACGAAGATGTAACCGCATGACGGAGGCAGCAGCCAGCGGAAAGGGGCTCTACTTGAAACCATACAAGAAAGGACTAGGTCTCGTAGCAGTTCTACCGGGCAGGGCGCTTACAGATGCAACTCTGTTTAAGTTTGTGAAGAAGAAATTCAACATTCCGAGATTCTGAGGTATGTTTATGCAGAATACATTACCGAAGACAACGTGGAAATCAGGAGAACGCAGAATTGTGAATTTGGATGCAGCAGGAGGATCTGGAACTCGCTGGATAGCATATGTTAAAAAAAGAAAGGAATACAAATAACGTCTACTATTTTGGCTCATTCGACGAATTGCAACCCCCAGAAGAATTACAACAGTACTTCACAGGCAGAATTTTCGACGCTACCAAGATGTTAAAACGTTCCTGTGTGGTCACCCATGCATCATGTTCCTCCTGAGGTTTACGAATGATATATAAGGATAGGCATTAAGCATCCATTCACCAGTTGATATTTAGATGCAATGTCGTGCACTCTGACTTTAAAAGAATGATTGTCTGTATTACGTGCAAATTATTTACCATAAATTTATTGTGATTGGAGTATCACGCTGATTGGACTGGAGACATACAACACCATCCCAAATATCACAGTCCGCAGCTCGTGGTCGTGCGGTAGCGTTCTCGCTTCCCACGCCCGGGTTCCCGGGTTCGATTCCCGGCGGGGTCAGGGATTTTCTCTGCCTCGTGATGACTAGGTGTTGTGTGATGTCCTTAGGTTAGTTAGGTTTAAGTAGTTCTAATGTCTAGGGGACTGATGACCATAGCTGTTAAGTCCCATAGTGCTCAGAGCCATTAGAACCATTTGAACCAAATATGTGTCAGAGGCTGACAATAAACTGCATCTGGAAATTAATGGCAAAAACGAAAATGTGGAAATTGAACCTGATGCATACTATATTGACGAAGTTTTAAAACGGTCCAGAAAAGGGGATGAGCTCTGCGCAAACACCAGTACACTTAAATCTGAAATAAGGACGGTGAACGCATCAATTGACTTTAAGCAGAAACGTTCAATAGGCCCACTACTGGGTGTCACAAAGGAACAGGTTTTGAGGACCGATCCCAGCAAATTTTACAAATCTCATCAGACAATGGATTTTCTCCCTGTCAGTGCAATCCATGCTGAGTGTAACATTGCAAAGAACTCATATCTCAACGACAGATTGATTCATTCAACTTGCGGATTCTTCCCATTGGTTGGAACAGGGTATAAGATTGTTGAGAGTCCTACCAACGCTATATACCTTCCAGTGATAGTTCAGACATTGGACTATCTGGAGGTGCGTATTGTGGATCACAATAACCAACTTGTTGACTTTCATGGTGAGGAAATCATTGTGCGACTACATCTAAGATGGGCGTAAGGTATAAAACCAGCGCGCACACTGCACAGCGCAGCACTTCACAGCAGAACCGCAAGGTGGTAAAATGTGCGAACTAAAGAGTTTCTTAAATCAGTAGGCTTGAACCTCGCAATGACGGCGTCGGTCAATATATCTCACCCAGGGGAATAAGATGAGCTAATCATGCGCCAGGGATATTTCTTGCATAAATCTTATGCCTCAACGACATTTAACAAGAACGATGAAATTAGGATTGTCACCCGGCAACAAGATGCTTTAACTCTTCCATGCGCGAGTTTCATATTTGGATGGATCATTTATGAAAAAGGATGGTAGTAATACAATGGGATCAAAGCTTACACGTAATGCTTTGGCATTTCTGTTCCAGGAAATACGATATAAACTTAATGGGGTATAGCTTGACCGTTCATGTAATGCCAGCATAGCATCGACCCTTGAAACATGTTTCATCATCACCCTCAGATTTGAATGGTTTAGAAAATGCAGGATGGTTCATAAACGAGCCTGTGGGCAGAACAGCAGAAGAGTACCACCGATTTAGTACATGCATACCTCTAAAAGTGCTTATGGGATACTTTGAGGACATGCAGCGAATTATTAAGAATGTTAAAGAGGAGCTTATTCTGGTACAGAGTTCAATGCATGGCAACTCATACATTCAAGGAGTTCAAGAGGAGAATCAGATCATCATTAATTAAATTATATGAAAAATGCCACACACTGCTGTGCAGACAAGGAGCGTTTGAAGCTTTTAAAAGTTCTGAGTACCGGTACATATCTGCCATTAACTTTCCGGTCATGGGAGGTTCTGAGTACACGGTGCTACCGACAGCAGTTAGAAAACCATGGGCTATTAAAACCTCTGTGCAGCTGAAAACACCAAGATTCATCATACTTGGGTTTCAGACCAATAGAAGGTGTAATTTAACTAATGATTCCACCGTATCTGAGAACTGTAATTTAACTAATGCCAGAGTTTTCTTGAATTCAGAATTCTATCCATATGACAATTTAATGCTACAGTGGGGATCAGAATGTATACAGTCTAGCATTTGACACGTGTGCAAGGTTTTGTGCTTCTTACTGTGAAGGTGTTGAAGAGGAAGGATGCCTACTCAGTTCACAGAAATTCAAGGAGCTGGCACTAATCATCGTAACAGACTGTTCTAAGCAGAATGAGATAGTTAAATCAGGACCAATAGATGTAGAAATCGAATCTGAAGCCTCATCAAATTTCCCAGAACCCACTGAAGCGTATGCTCTAGTTCTGCATGATCGTGTGATTAACTATTGCCTACTTACTGGTGCTGTGCAGCGTGCTGTATAAATGCCAAATGCTATGGCATGCCCAGAGCATTTCACAATCACAACTTGCAGTGTGAACGTGGTTGCCGACATTCAAAGTTTATATGATGGTGAGTGTAGACAATTCCTATTTAAAGATGTTGCACTCATAGCATGCACAGAAGATGCTGTTATAACAGACATTCTCAGCAAGAATTGCATCCCAAAGGCCTTTCAGGATGTGAACTGTGCTAAAACATGGAGGGGTGCGAAGAGCTAACACGTTTCTTTCATGGACTCCACTGGAACGATCCAGGCATACTTTCTAAAGAAATGATGACCACTTCGAGCCGGCCGTAGTGGCCGTGCGGTTCTAGGCGCTACAGTCTGGAACCGAGCGACCGCTATGGTCGCAGGTTCGAATCCTGCCTCGGGAATGGATGTGTGTGATGTCCTTAGGTTAGTTAGGTTTAATTAGTTCTAAGTTCTAGGCGACTGATGACCTCAGAAGTTAAGTCGCATAGTGCTCAGAGCCATTTGAACCATTTTTGAACCACTTCGAATTTTCGATCGTCCAGAAAGTATCATATGCATCAAAGGCGAGAAGGTCACATGGAGGCAGCGAATCTTAACTTTGCATGATCAAGGCCTGGAATTCTACGGGTGTCCTGCTAGCCATAAGCTCAAATAGAAGAGGATGTGTGAAAATAGCGTTCTGTCTGCTTATGAAAATGTAAAATTCCTTTTAAGTTGGATTTATGAAAGTAAATGAATTTTTATTTCTGTGTTTGCCTTTTTTCTATCTAGCTCCTACATAGACAATACACTATGTGATCAAAAGTATCCGGACACCTGGCTGAAAATGACTTACAAGTTCGTGGCGCCCTCCATCGGTAATGCTGGATTTCAATATGGTGTTGGCCCACCCTAAGCTTTGATGACAGCTTCCACTCTCGCAGGCATAGATTTAATCAGGTGCGAGAAGGCTTCTCGGGGAATGGCAGCCCATTCTTCACGGAGTGCTGCACTGAGGAGCGATATCGACGTCGGTCGGTGAGGCCTGGCATGAAATCGGCATTCCAGAACATCCCAGAGGTGTTCTATAGCATTCAGGTCAGAACTCTGTGCAGGCTAGTCCATTACAGGGATGTTATTGTCATGTAACCGTTCCGCCAAAGGCCTTGCATTATGAACAGGTGCTCGAGCTTGTTGAAAGATACAGTCGTCATCCCTGAATTGCTCGTCAACAGTGGGAACCAAGAAAGTGCTTAAAACTTCAATGTAGGCCTGTGCTGTGATAGTGCCACGCGAAATGACAGGGGGTGCAAGCCCCCTCGATGAAAAACACCACCACACCATAAAACCACCGCCTCCGAATTTTGCTGTTGGCACTACACATGCTAGCAGATGACGTTCACCGATCACTCGCCATACCCACACCCTGCCATCGGATAGCCACATTGTGTACCGCGCTTCGTCACTGCACTGTTCAGTCGTCCAATGTTGACGCTCCTTATATTAAGCGAGGCGTCGTATGTTATTTATCAGCGTGATGTGTGGGTTATGAGCAGCCGCTCGCCCATGAAATCCAGGTTTTCTCACCTCCTGCCTAACTGGCATAGTACTTAGAGTGGATCCTGACGCAGTTTGGAATTCCTGTGTGATCGTCTGGAAAGGTGTCTGCCTAATACACATTACGACCCTCTTCAGGTGTCGGCGATCTCTGTCAGTCAACATACGAGGTCAGCTTGTACGCTTTTGTGCTATACGTGTCCCTTCACGTTTCCACCTCACTATAACATCGGAAACAGTGACCTAAGGATGTTTAGGAATGTGGAAACCTCGCGTACAGACATATGACGCAAGTGACACCCAATCACCTGACCACTTTCGAAGTCCGTGAGTCTTGTGGAGCTCTCCATTCTGCTCTCTCCCAATGTCTAATGACTACTGAGGTCGCTGATATGGAGTACCTGGCAGTAGATGGCAGCACAATGCACCTAATATGAAAAAATTATGTTTTTGGGGTGTCGAGATACTTTTGATCACATAGTGTATATAGGTTAGCCCAGAACCTACGTGTATGGCTTTGTTCAAGCACAGAAGATATACTACTGTCCATTAAAATTGCTACACCAAGAAGAAATGCAGATGATAAACGGGTATTCATTGGACAAATATATTATACTAGAACTGACATGTGATTACATTTTCACGCGATTTGGGTGCATAGATCCTGAGAAATCAGTACCCAGAAGAACCACCTCTGGCCGTAATAACGGCCTTGAAAAGCCTGGGCATTGAGTCAAACAGAGCTTGGATGGCGTGTACAGGTACAGCTGCCCATGCAGCTTCAACACGACACCACAGTTCATTAAGAGTACTGACTGGCGTATTGTGACGAGCCAGTGTCTCGGCCACCATTGACCAGACGTTTTCAGTCAACACGACACCACAGTTCATCAAGAGTACTGACTGGCGTATTGTGACGAACCAGTGTCTCGGCCACCATTGACCAGACGTTTTCAGTTGGTGAGAGGTCTGGAGAATGTGCTGGCCAGGGCAGCAGTCGAACATTTTCTGTATCCAGAAAGGCACATACAGGACCTGCAACATGCGGTCATGCATTATCCTGGTGAAATGTAGGGTTTCGCAGGGATCGAATGAAGGGTAGAGCCACGGGTCATAACACATCTGAAATGTAACGTCCACTGTTCAAAGTGGTGTCAATGCGTACAAGAGGTGACCAAGACGTGTAACCAATGGCACCCCATACCATCACGCCAGGTGATACGCCGGTATGGCGATGACGAATACACGCTTCCAATGTGCGTTCACCGCAATGTCGCCAAACACGGATGCGACCGTCATGATGCTGTAAACAGAACCTGGATTCATCCGAAAAAATGACGTTTTGCCATTCGTGCACCCAGGTTCGTCGTTGAGTACACCATCGCAGGCGCTCCTGTCTGTGATGTAGCGTCAAGGGTAACCGCAGCCATGGTCTCCGAGATGATAGTCCATGCTGCTGCAAACGTCGTCGAACTGTTCGTGCAGATGGTTGTTTTCTTGCAAACGTCCGTATCTGTTGACTCAGGGATCAAGACGTGGCTGCACGATCCGTTACTGTCATGCGGATAAGATGCCTGTCATCTCGACTGCTAGTGATACGAGGCCATTGGGATCCTGCATGGCGTTCCGTATTACCCTCCTGAACGCACCGATTCCATATTCCGCTAACAGTCATTGGATCTCGACAAACGCGAGCAGCAATGTCACGATACGGTAAACCGCAATCGCGATAGGCTACAATCCGACTTTTATCAAAGTCGGAAACGTGATGGTACGCATTTCTCCTCCTTACTCGAGGCATCACAACAACATTTCACCAGGAAACACCGGTTAACTGCTGTTTGTGTATGAGAAATCGGTTGGAAACTTTTCTCATGTCAGCACATTGTAGGTGTCGCCACCGGCGCCAATCTTGAGTGAATGCTCTGAAAAGCTAATCATTTGCATATCACAGCATCTTCTTCCTGTCGGTTAAATTTCGCGTCTGTAGCACGTCATCTTCTTGGTGTAGCAATTTTAATATCCAGTAGTGTATAATGCCAGCCATGTTTGCTATATGTCTTTGGAAGCAGGCAGGATCACGCGTCGCTTGTTCCCAAAACCCTATATGTGCAGTGCGATAGGTGAATTGTCATGCAGTCATTACAAATGACAATTTTTTATTCAGACATAAATATTCACAATAGTAATACAGCTTTACATTCACAAAGCTTGATTTTACATTACACGAAGTAAAACTGCTTTTAAATTCACATTTCTTGTTATTGTTTGAAATTTTTTTATTCACTGTTCTTGGTTTTAAGAACATGGTTGAAAAATTTTTTACTTTTCATTGCAGAACCGTTTGTAGCTATTTCAGGGGTACAGTTTCTCTTACGGTAATACTATTACTAGTGGAATTCCACCCAAACAGAATATGTAATTTATACTTGAACTGGGTGGCTCATCCCAAACAGCTGTACTAAAATGAACTGTGTGTAACTCGTAATTAAAACTAATATGACTTTGGACAGCTAACGGTAGATGAAACTTAAAAACTAACCCTATTTAAACATGCACTCACACAATAAGAAACACACACGAAGTGTAAAAGAAGGAAATGCGGTAATCTCTTACATCTACACTCAAAAATGGCTCTGAGCACTATGGGACTTAACTTCTAAGGTCATCAGTCCCCTAGAACTTAGAACTACTTACACCTAACTAAACTAAGGATATCACACACATGCCTATGGCAGGATTCGAACCTGTGAACGTAGCGGTCACGCGGTTCTAGACTGTAGCTCCTAGAACCGCTCGGCCACCCCGGCTGGCATCTACACTCAAACACACTAACAGTCATACACATGGACACACAAAGCACCCACACGTGCAGGCACACCATACATCACACATACGATATTTACAGTGTGGTAAAAGAGCCATACTATTCGGTACAAGCTCTCACTCAGCCAGTCACTCACTCACTCTCTCTCACTCACACCATCATAATCCCTTACCCCCATCCGCCCTCCCTCGCACTTCAAGTAAGTTGTGTGAATGTGGGAGGATTCGATCCCATCATCACAAATGGCTCTTTTATCATCAGGAGGTGACAAGATAATCTGACTTTAGATTGCAGCACAGTGTACACCTCATAGCCTCACGATAGAATACTAGTTTGCTGTATCAAATGCGGAGGTTGTGGTGGAGCACCGTGAACAGCACCATACAGGCACTGTAAGTATTTTTCGACCATGAGGACATGTGATGCCGCATGTTGCATACCCTTAGCCCACCACTGGATGGTTCCATCTGTTGTATGATTTGTGTACATTTTTGATCTTAGACTCACAAACTTCACAATCTTCAATCCATCTGCTTCTTATTTTAGTAAGCCAATGATCTTGTTCTGAGGAACAATACCATAAGGATTATCGGCTGCATATCCAGATGTATCGAATTCATTACTGTGACACCTAATTACTTTATATGGATCGCAGTTCTTCACCCACTAGATGAAGCTATCTGTATGCTCATTCAGCCAGGGGGACTTATTGAAGGAGATAGTCTGGGTGATTCTAACTAGCTCCATCGCTAAGCCGAGACACTTGTGGAAATTATGATAACGAATTACATACCTATGCTTGTGTCCAACGGCAGTCACCAGTTTAGGGTGTTCTGTACATAACGGCAAGTCACTTATCATTTGACATAAATTAACAAGGTGTATGAGGTCTGCTTCCACCACATACCCGACATCAGAATCAGCTGCCAGAGCCAATGTTTTTCCAATTAATCCCTCTAATTCTTTTTCGGACGCCCATCGAAACTCACTAACTGGCAGTGGCTCCATCATGGCATGCCCATATAAGTTATTCACATCCAAAAATAGAATATATAGTGAATTGAGAGATGCATTGAACCCCAGACCCATATGTGGATTATTTGCCTTGGCATATCTATGGACACAGTGGCAAAGTCCTCCATGTATCCCGCACTGAGAGAAAAGAAGTGTCAGCTTCAGTCCAAAATTCGATGCTGTGCCTCGTTTTCTTGAGTTTTATGTCCGAGGACAATGCAGGTGCTGTGTAATTAACGGCTGGGTCCAGAGCGTACGTGGCCATGCATACACTCCAGGTGAGGAGAGGCGCCTACATAAAACGTTGAGGTGCTTGCATAAAACATTGCATGTCAAGATAGCGGAGTGTATTTTTTTTTAAAAAAAAGGTTCAATTGTGTGTGAAATCTTATGGGATTTAACTGCTAAGGTCATCAGTCCCTAAGCTTACACACTACTTAACCTAAATTATCCTACGACAAACGCATACACCCATGCCTGAGAGAGGACTCGAACCTCCGCCGGGGCCAGCCGCTCAGTCCATGACTGCAGCGCCTTAGACTGCTCGGCTAACCGAGCGAGGTGGCGCAGTGGTTAGCACACTGGACTCGCATTCGGGAGGACGACGGTTCAATCCCGTCTCCGGCCATCCTGATTTAGGTTTTCCGTGATTTCCCTAAATCGTTTCAGGCAAATGCCGGGATGGTTCCTTTGAAAGGGCACGGCCGATTTCCTTCCCCATCCTTCCCTAACCCGAGCTTGCGCTCCGTCTCTAATGACCTCGTTGTCGACGGGACGTTAAACACCACTAACCTAACCTAACCTGCTCGTCTAAACCCACGCGGGAAGTGTAATTTATGGCGCCATTCGTTTGGAGAATGAAATGTATTTTCTCTACACTCTCAGGCAGGACACTGACCTGATTTTTCTCCCAGCTGAAATTAACCAGTCCCTCAACAAGAAAGTAAGTGTCATGGTCACTTACATTATGGAAGAAGAAGGATGTGTGACTTGGTAACTGATACTTCAAATTGCATGCATTTTGAGCTGCACCACAGAACTTCCTTGTAAGATTACAGTGGTCCCTGTGGAGAGTTTCAGGTTTTCTATCTAACGGCAGCTCACAAATATGACAGTTAACCGCATCACTGTATAATTTTTTATCCTCCTCCAATTTGATCATGGGGATGTTGGTGCTGTAATGTCTGTCAACATCCCATGAGAGTTTTTCAAGTTTAGTGAGTAGTCAACCCACAGGATTATCCCCGACATAAAATTCATAGTGGTGAAGTCTTTAATCATACGAACATGCAAGTTGAGACATTGCCTCATATGGTATGTGTTTTTGCATGCGGGTGGTATGTGAGGCTAAGGGGTTCCATTCACAGCAGGTGAGAGGGGCAAGGAGACATTTGAAGTCTCGTACAACAAGCAGACATCATTCCTGGTGGTGAGCATTCTTGAATCTAATGAACTTGTTTTCTTCTGTAGCATTGCAGCACGTACCGATTCTTGGGATTCAGTCTGTCAGACATCTTTTTAAATACTTTTGTTCCAAAAGGTATCTAGACACCTGCACCAAGTGTGCTGCTTACACTTGTGTTTATTGAGTTGGGCGTTAAGGAGGTGAGACATGTCTTTGATTCAAACATAAATCTGACTATCACCTCCAGAGAAGAGCAGCATGTTTACATGAAGATCATGCCCACTGGCATATTTCAAAAAATGGAGTGGTCCAACTACAGTATGTTTGTCCTGCTCATCTGGTGTGTTTCTCTTCTTCTTCAGGCCATACACGTGAACTGATATTCTGGGATTTTTTGCATCAAATTTTGCTAGGGCCTGAATCTTTACAGGGAACTCAATACCATCAAAGTTGTATCATCCACCAATGTTAAGACCAATTCCGTCTCGAGATGTGTGCTGCAGATTTTCTGTGTAATTTCCTTTGCAAGCCAGGATTGACCATGCAAAATAAGTGTTATCCTTTTCATTTTGAATGTTAATACAAGCCTGCTTGTTCTTAATATTCTCAGGGACTTTGATATAACTGGACCGTCCATTTAACGGATCATAGACATGAATATGGTTGTTGAAGTGTGGTATTTGGGTGAGAGCTGTAGCTGACCTTCTTACTGCCATCGCAGAAAACTGCGCCATTATAGCACCCAAGGTGGATTCGCAATACCACTTGGCAACTGATGTACTTGGAGATATAACGCCATTATCACCTTACGTGCAGTGCAGGATTTTCTCATCAGCAGCACCCTTCTGTTTGGGGGCGGGAGGTGTGTCAACTCGCTGCAGAGTACTGCACTGCATTAAAGGCATTATATCGCGGGTAATGTAGGGCTTTGAGGAGCTCTGCTTCCAGAAATGGAAGGCACGCTTCTAGAAACCTGACTGGGTCATGATACCCCCCCTCCCCCACCCGTAAAGGAGATACTCCCTTCAAAGCCGTAGCAACTGCCGAGTGTTCTAGAGGGTTCATGATGCCACTAATCTGATGTCCTTCACTATTAGGAGGGGTAGAGAACCACCGCTAGCCACAGGTTCATTATCATTAATACTACAACTAGTAGACAAGAGCATCCATCCAGTGGAGGAGGACGCTGGAGAGGAGGCACCATCAGGGGGGAGGGGTATGCACCGAGTCACACATACCTTTTGTCGCTGGTGAGGGTGAATAGCCGGAGCTGGAGTAGAAGGATGTGGCAAAGTGAGCTCCTGTGGGAGCAGCCAGGCTGTGGAGAGGGCGCTAAGGTGCTGCATGTTGGAGCCTTCACCATCGCCAGTCTGGGAGGGTGGGAGATCGTTGTTCTGACTGAACCACCCATGGACGGCAGACGGTATGCAGTGGTTTGGAAGTCGGCACTGCAGCAGCCGTGGCCGCCTCTCGCGTGGCAATGAGCGGCGCTCTGCACATAGGTGCACGTCGCTTGGGTGAGTATTTGATGCCTGGCCCCACAACCACTATTCTACGTGCACATGCCACTGGAAGCTGTCGTCGTGGCGGTGTTGGTGACACCTCTGTAACATATGAATAATGGAAAAAATGAAATACATTGCTCAAGATTTTTTAAATGAATGCTGAAAACAAATAACAACAATTAAGTACATCAACATTCCTGAATAATAATTATATGCTGTGACGATGACAGTCACATTATAATCACCTCTTACACTCTGAATCCCAGGATTGAGCAGTTCTGTCGATCTTTCTGCTAGTTCTCCCATCCACTCACATACCTCGACTTCCTCTTCCAGAAGGGGGAGATCAGACTGCCTTCCCCAGCAGCCACCGTCTCACGCTCCGACTCCGGTATTTCACACTTGCTGGAATTGTTGTGAATCCACCGATCCATCTCATGGAAGTCGTCTACAAGATATTGATTATAAGAAACAACAGTAACTACAAAAGAATTTGTTCTGAATTTGCCTACAGCGAGATTTTGGTTATACATATCTACGACAAAATAAATAAAAAATTCATACCAGATGCAAGTGATGACTCCTGGTCATCATCTCAATGCATACGCCTACTAGAATCTCATTCTCCACTTGATCTACAGCAACATCTACAACAATGAATAATATATGGCTCACTTAACTGTATAAGATGAAAAAAAGTCTAACGACAATATACGAGTTTTACAACTGTACTCACGTTCTTGCTGCATTTCGGCCTCCAGCAGCAGCTTAACGTCCGCCAGATGCTGCTCTAATGCTTCAAAAGCTAGATCAGAAATTTTATAAACACTTGTTACGATCTGAATACATCGGGATGTGTTTTCTGAACATGTCAACTATCACACAGAATTTGAATGTACTTGCATAGTGGTAGCACAAGCTCTTCTGCTTGCTGGCGACTTTCAGCTTCCAGCTGCTTCTATTCTAATGCTAGAACAATAGTGGAAATATAATAAGCACTGTTACGAGCCCCAAGTCTGGCACACTGCTGGCTGACCGTTTCATATTGCAGGAATCACGCAGACGCAACTTAGCACTGTCAAAGACTGATGATGATTGTGGTTGGGGTTGGGCTTTATATACCTTGAGAATGCATCCTCCATTTTGCAGGGGACCAATAGCAACTCAGAATGTCGTACTAGCAACTTGCCTTCTTGTTTCTTCAAGCAGGCTTGGTGCAGGTGACGGCTGTGGAGGACAAAAACGATTCTGTGAAAGAGATAGAAGCCCCTTCTGAAAACATCTTTTGTTTGTCAGCAAGTGGATGGAAAATTGTACACATCTGCTATCTTTAGAAAAATCCCCCATTGTTCATTCACGGCCAATGCCAGCTGCATTCCTAGAAATATATGTCCTTGTTTTTCGTTAGGACAGAGCTGTGGCGGAAGACGCTAAGCTTCGAAAACAAATCTATTGTTTTGGAAGATGCCTGCAAAGTGAGCCTTGAGAAGGGGATTGTACATTACAATCCTCTGCCGATTTCGAACTGCTGGCTGCCGCCCCCTGTGGCGTGGTCATTATGCAGATTGCCAGACACCGAACCAAGCGCCGTATATGGTGGCGCGAGTTGTGTCATCTAAGGCCACCTGAGAGTTACAAGCAGGCGCGACGCAGCGCCCTTTCATCTCAAGTCTCCCCAGCAGGGCAGGACTTGGGAGTAGGCAAGACAGCTGGTGCAGCTGTCATGAGTGTGGCCCAGCGGAGGATGGACCGTAACCCCAAGGTTATGTGAGGGGGCTGCTGCCTTATGCGTGTACTTGTGCCCAGCAGCAGTCTGCAGAGTGTCTTAATGATTTTGCAATCACATTATATGAAGCGATCAGAAGTTAAACAAGAGTATCCCTGTCCTACGAAATGCATATTATGTCCTTCTCAGAACATAATTCACTGATTGCCCGTCCTTTGTTTTTTTTTTTCGATTTCAACCACTTGTTCCCATGTTATAAACAATTTTGATTAATATTACACCTTCTGAAGTGACAATTGAATTGTACATCGAAAATTCGGAATTGTCACCAAAATTCGAATTTCCGCCGATCGGATAGGTAGGGGAGAGGGAGGGGGAGTGATGGGAAACGTGAAGGTGTGTGGGGACCCAGGTACAGACTGAGAAAATCAATGACGTTGCCTGGCGGTGGGAGTGGGTATGGTTGGGGGTGGGTATGGTTGGGTGTAATTAATTGATCAATTTAATTCATTTGCATATCAATTTGAAATCAATATTAGAGTGGTCCAGTGCCCTACTACTAGAGGTTTCCATTCCTCCACCAGCGTGGTCGAAAGCTGACGGTTGGTCATTGGTGCATATGGGTGAGCTGCAGTACATCTCCCCCATGCATCCCACACACGCTCAATGGGATTTAATCCTGGAAACAAGAAAGCCAGTACGTTTGCCAAATATCATCACATGGTACACTTACTGATCAACGTTATTTTGACACTGTACTGCTTCCCTATGTGTGTCTTTTCGACGGGGGGGGGGGGGGGGGGAGGAGCAATCGGCCCGGACTTCATTTTGGTGAATGGCAATGCGCGATTGCATTGTACAGCGCTGATAGAGGAGCTTTTTGGAATGAGAGGATATATCATGTGTGGACTGGACTACCCTTTGCCCTGACTTAAATGCCACCGAGCACGTGCACATTGCACATTGCATTTGGAAGATGGTTACAGCACATCCACATACACTAACGACCATCCAGCAGTTGTGAAAAGCGCTGGTGGACGAACGGAAGACCATACCACAAGAACTCCATACTAACTTTGTGGCCAGGAAGGGAGCACATTGCAGTGCATGCATTGCCATCTGTGGTGATCACACATCCTATTCCGAACAATGTCCCGCTTTTAGTAATGTCCTGGGGACCGTTGTGAATTGCAGTAACTTCAGTGCAATTGTTATCTTTGAATGAAAGTGTCATTACTGCTCGTTCCTTGTGTATTTCTTTTGGTTACCTTCTGTACCATATTATGCTGTACTGTAGTTTTTTTGTGCATAATTCGAGTTTCATTGACCTATGTTTTTGCAGTGAGACATCACACTATAGTTACGTGTGTGTGTGTGTGTGTGTGTGTGTGTGTGTGTGTGTGTGTGTGTGTGTGAAGCTGTAAGCAAAAAGCACTATATATGGCTCTGAGCACTATGGGACTCAACATCTTAGGTCATAAGTCCCCTAGAACTTAGAACTACTTAAACCTAACTAACCTAAGGACATCACACACACCCATGCCCGAGGCAGGATTCGAACATGCGACCGTAGCAGTCCCGCGGTTCCGGACTGCAGCGCCAGAACCGCACGGCCGCCGCGGCCGGCAAAAGCACTATATATTTGGTTAGGACTGTTAGTTATTTATCACAAAGTACACGGTATGGGATACTGTATGATCTATGTAGTTTTGAACCTAATTGTTCGAAACACTCAGTATACAAACTCACGTTTCTGCAGTGTACTAGTGCTGTATCGCTAGATCTGTATGTGACTGGTTTGAATCATGATTTCAGGAGAAATTTTCATCCACAGAATGCGCCCGGCATGTACCAGAGAGGAGGTGGCATAGTATGTTATATCAGAAGTCTGTGTGATTGACCCAGGTTAAATCCTATCCTCGTGCGCTTTCACCCATAACATGATTGTGCACGTTAATGTGAACCCTTGTCTATACGCCGGATGAAGCGCTGAAATCAGCCGCTCACTTAGATTTATATTGGCACCTTTTTTATCTGATCCTCATTAGTATCTCCATTTCACACATATACTTTATTCTTAAAGTAACGGTACTGTATTTGATACTTTGGACGTAGTAGTGGCGACAATCTGCAAACAGAATCATTTAATTTAAGTTTACTCAGCCGTCATACACAGATACTGGAAAGATGTCAATTAATGAGTTGACATTGAGCTATACAGTATTTATTGCCCCATTTGTTGCGAGTGTAAAATTCAGAAAAAGATGGTACAGTTCACGCACAAAGAGCCAGATGCAGGATGGATAAAGGAGAATTTTTGAAAGATATTGCTGCCGAATTTAGAGTTGTCGCATTTGAAAAGATTGCGTGATGCTCTGACATGTGTTACAGACATAAATAACTCTGCAAAATTATAATGACAGTAGCTATGGTGTGATATCTGTTGACGAAATTGTCATTTGTTCAGGTGTAGACAATGACGATAATGATGATGGATTATGTGGTGTCACCGCCAGACACCACACTTGCTAGTTGGTAGTCTTTAAATCGGCCGCGGTCCGTTAGTATACATCGGACCCGCGTGTCGCCACTTTTCAGTGATTGCACACCGAGCGCCGCCACACGGCAGGTCTAGTCTAGAGAGACTCCCTAGCACTCGCCCCAGTTGTACAGCCGACTTTGCTAGCGATGGTTCACTGCCTACATAGCTCTCATTTGCAGAGACGATAGTTTAGCATAGCCTTCAGCTACGTTATTTGCTACGACCTAGCTAGGCGC
The DNA here is from genome assembly GCF_023864345.2 of Schistocerca serialis cubense. Classification (NCBI taxonomy): domain Eukaryota; kingdom Metazoa; phylum Arthropoda; class Insecta; order Orthoptera; family Acrididae; genus Schistocerca; species Schistocerca serialis. The sequence goes on from NC_064643.1 coordinate 484,420,698, forward strand.
CATATTGAGTAATTAGAATGAATTCTGAACATACAATATTGTGAATCATGTACCGTCAAGAGCGACGTTCATCACTAATGGATTAAAGTTAAGTATCAAACTAATTATGTCCGCTTTCTGAATTCCCATTCCTTGTCATGTTCCAGACCTCACGTCAGTATAGTTCTTCCCTCTTCACGCCAGCCTGCGTGAGCTAAAACGCGTGCATTTCGGCCTCCAATCGTAACACGGTGTTGGCTCTTCTGCCACCACAACAGATTAACTGCTGTAATTGGTGCTCGGTCTGAAGATATTATGACACATACAAAAGCAACAATGCACCTGGACAAAATGATGGTGTACTTGGGACGCCAAGCGGAAACATCTTCGGCCGAACTGTACTGTAATAGCACTCTGTCAAGACGGCTGCTGCACTTAATGTGCGTCGAAAGCAGTAGTTCCCAACCTTGGGGGAGGGGGTGTTAGAGATTTATAGATTTATAGAGTGGCGTGGTCAGAATTTGTATTTCGGCTTTCAAATCCTAGGAAACATTACGGTTTTGTATTACTCTACAATTGTTACTAAAGCATGGATTGCAGGCTATTGGCAGAGTTTGTCAAAAGAAGCAAAATGTTGTAAATAAATAAAATAAATAAACGTAGAGGGTGGGTGGGGGCATAAGATATTCTGGTGTTGCAAAGGACGTCAGCAGGCAGGAAACGTCGGTAACCACTGCTGTTACAGACTTCCTTTGTCGTGAGAACAAGACAGTGACAGACACTTACTAGGGATTGAAGAAGGTGTATGGGGATGACGCTGTTGTTCACAGTACAGTCAGTCGTAAGGAAAGCAGATTATCTATTAAAAGTGGGTACACCAGTACTTAGGGCCTCCAGCACAGCTGCAGACTGAGCACTGCGCAGACTCCTGACGGTGTGCAGCGTATTCACAATCTGATTTTGGCTGTCAAACACGTAACTGTGAACGAACTGTTAATCCGAGTGGGAATAGGAATGCGATGAAAATCTATTGGGAGATCATATGGGCCCAGTGCTTTCTTGGTTGCCCCTTACTGGAGAGCGTCGGCGACGTCCTTTTCTGAAGATGGCGCCTGTGAGGGCCGCCACTGCTTCTCTATCGATGGTCCAAATCAGTAAATGGAAGACTTAGTCCATCTCTGGAGCGTTGTGGTCTTCTGTGACAGAACTGCCGGTAATGGACCAAGAATGCATTGGTGATGTTCTTTAGAGCTGTCAGGTGCCGGCCATTCAGCACGGGGACTCATGCTCTTTGATACGTGTTGCATTCATAGATAATGTGTTGTGTGCCCGGCGATTGATTCCCGTTAGGTCCTGATTAAGTGTTCGCACAAGTGTGTATCTGTATGGATCATGGCTTGCAATCACCGAACCTCAGTCTAAGCTCAAATTGAGACGCACGTGTGTCGACACGAAACTACAGCGCGACGAGCACGTTGTGCACATGTCGCGCTGGTCCTGCACATATTGCGACGCGTACACATACTCCGGACGCGCCGATTGGCGACGCTCTGCGCTGACCGAGACGAAGCGCGCACCCCGTAATCTTTTACAGAAACTGTTCGGCGAAAATATTTGATTTTTGCCTTACTTGTAGCGTTATATATCAGCTTCCTGGCGAAGTACCCGTCATCGCGCTAATGGTCATACTTACTGTGATGTAGGCCTACACATTTTAGTAAGAGACTACGCAAAATTCAAAAAGTTTGCAGTGAAAAATAGGGGTCGCTATGATTTTGCGTTGGTACGTAATACACCATATGTTACTGCGTGTGAAATTTAGCTAACATATTGAATTTTTCTTTAGACTTGGGAAGAGGTCTCTGTCTGTCTCCGATCTTGAGAAAATGGACCCTATGTAGCGCGTTGCCTCCCGATCTCACACCCGTGATAATGAAATATTTACAACATCCCTCGTATCTCGTAAACCGCTTGAGACATCGAAAAGAGATTTCGGCGCACAAGGAGGAGAGTACTTTGCTATTTCGTAAACATACTGAACTTTCTTATCTATTACGATATATCAGAAGTTGTACTTATTATTTACTTTTTTAATGCCAGTGACTGTAATTCTTTAAGAGTTGTCGACAGCTAGTGAAACAAAGTTTCCTAGTATGAAAATAAAGATGAAATTTTTTCTCTTATGTTAACAGAAACCGACATAATGAGGTTTTTCGCATGCTATTGAGCTCTCTGACCGAAAATTACTTGTTTAATGAGACACTGTTTCAGAATTCTGAAACAATAGCTGTTGCAAAAATGAGTTTGTGCAAATTATGCTGTGTTTTGGCAAAATAAGTACAATTACAGATGTCAGTAAGAGAAATGTGTCCATTATTCATAAATGGTGATGCTTGTTCGATTGAGAAAAGGTTAACAATTAACACAAAAACAAATCGCCAAGTCTGCTGGAATTTTGGTTGAATCCCATAACCCATCGTATTTTTAACACTGAGCCACTGGAATGGAAACTTACAAAAGGATTTTATTCCTTTTCTTCATCTGAACAATGTTAAAATAATGACGAACGTACCCTTCAGGTGGAATGACATGCGCTTGCCAGATGCTGGTTATTCTCCTATGTCTTGCCAAACTGACAATGTGTGATTCGCGAATAAAATAGTTGTTATTGAGAAAAGTAAACAATTGATACGTGGCACAACACAATGGTCAGTGTATTGTCAGCAGATAAAAATATGCGCGCGACAGGAAAAGGGAAGCTAGCCAAGTGTGTTTTGCGAGAAGAAGAGTTCAAGTCGTTTGAAAAACATTGTCATGAAAGTAGATCTGCCTTCGTCAGCAATACATTTCAAGTAATTAAATATATCTGGTAAGCACACTCTTTCAGGATTTTCATGCTTTCAGAATAATACCGACCACTACTTCATTTGTGTAGTCTGTTGTATAATTAGTTTATTAATGCTGATAGTGTATATGCAATCACTGATTTGCTTTTCTCGCCATGACGAGCCGATAAATAAATGTCGTGTGACTAGGGCCTCCCGTCAGGTAGACCGTTCGCAGGATGCAAGTCTTTCGATTTGACGCCACTTCGGCGACTTGCGCGTCGATGGGGCTGAAAAGATGGTAATTAGGACAACACAACACCCAGTCCCTGAGCTCTCAGAAAATCTCTGACCCAGCCGGGAATCGAACCCGGGCCTTTAGGGCTGACATTCTGTCGCGCTGACCACTCAGCTATTGGGGGCGGACTGACGAGCCGATTAAAACATCGTTATTCGTGAGGGCTTCTCGACTGTTTCTAGCTTGCAGCGGAAATATGATGTCCACATGTACGTGGTATAATGTTCTTATTCTATCCATATCCAAATAATGACAGTGAAACTTATGTACTTCATATCTCGGACGCTTTTTACCAGGAGCACAAAGGGGCCATGCCTGTGTAAATTAAGCCTTTTCGACTTTTTGTAACAGATCGTAGAGATACATCAGCATAACAGACAGCAAGTACGTAACCTTGTCATACTTTCCTTCCTTTCTTCTAGATCACATGGTTTTATAATTTTCCTTACTTCCTTATTCGCTGTGTCCCTTCTTACGACCTGCAAAGGTTGTGGAGGCAGAAGATATAATTCCAGTGGCTAATGGCTCACGAGTTATTGAACTTGCATCGTTCTTGACAAAAGAATAAACAAAACGAAGTATTAGATATATGTAACTAAAAACTGTTATGTACTAACCGCAAAGTGATGGAGCGCATAAACGGCGTAAAACGAAAACCAAAATACTACTCAGTGACAATAAAATTCAGTTTAGGGTAAGGCTGATTTTTCGGATAGGCAATACGTCCGCTGCCCACATGCGCCATGCCGCAGTGCGCATATGGCAGGACTGCCTTCCCGCACCCCGCCTCACTCCTCCCGTAGTGCTCGCGTGACGCGCAGCGCGAGAAACTGTGCGACAATCAAAACGCCGCGCAACCTGGCGAAGGCGCGTGTCGCGTCCCAGTCGCGTCGCGCCGCAATTTGCGCGGTCGTATTTGAACCTGTGAAGTTACAAAAAAGCGCGCTGCGCTGCGCCACGCCACACGCGCTATACGCGTCTCAATTTGCGCCTACCCTCAGCCTGATGTCCTGGAGACAGCGCTGAGTTAATATGTCACATAGTAGCGTTAAACGATATTCCATAGTGTGCTTTTTGCCAACTCATTGAAGTGCATCACTGCATGCTGCAGAGCAGGTTTTATGCAATCGAGCCACCAACAGATTGAGGAAGGAAACGTCCAGTGCCGCCTCTCACAGTTCGCCCACGTGTCCACTAACTTCTGCCAACACTCCAGATCCTCAGAAGTGCGACATTCATCTTCCATGAGCTCCTGCTTCTCCACACTCCACTCTTTGTCTTGAAAGGGAGATGGTGGAGGTTGGCATCACGACCAGTAAAGGCTGTCGGCCATATCTCAGCATCAAGGATCTCTGCTGTAAGCTCTTGGTAGACATAAACCTCGTCAAAGTGCATAGTTTTACTGTGACATTCAACAAGTCAGACTACTTCACTAGGTATTGATGAGGTGAAGGTTTTGCCCCAGCCGTTGCACCTCCTGGCACTTACTAAAATGCAGCATTTGATCGTTCAGTGATAGATCACAACTGAAGTTACCCTAGTGTAAAATGATCATATCATCCCTCGAATAAGGGTGCAACCTCCTCTATTTAAAACCTCGATCGGTCTCCCCTCATGTCTGTACTAGAGGGGGTGTACACATTCATGATTTTGATGCCTCAATATGTGATAAGACGTCCTGATCACAATGCCTTTCTTCACGAGGATGGCCGTACTGTTGCTGTTGTCTGTGCACAGTGCCCAGTAAACGTATCAGCACACAGTTGGGAACTGGTAGAGGCACACTCCTGTAGAAGTGCGAAGTTGATGTCCGCCACCCGCTGAATCTCTTGAGACCTTTAGAGCACCACCTTTGAACTGATGGTATTGAGGTTTATTGTACCAATCTAGTGGGCCTGGCAAGGGGAGGTAGTATCGTTGGCGCCTGTTGGGAGGGATGGAGGTAGGAGACACTAAAAAGGCCCTTCTGTCGATAATGGGTCCCCTTCATTATCCATTGACTTTTAACTGTCTTGATACAACTGCAGCCACTTTACCAACAGCAGCAGACGTCACATCCTGGACATCGTTGCCCTATGCAGTTGAGCTTGTACAGTTACCAACCCATGGAATTAATGAGGCAGCTGAAGGTTGCAGCACATTCATGACAGTGGCAGAGACTGCATCCACATACTGTCCATAATCCAGAAGCATTGTGCTGTGGGAGGTCTTCTGCAAATCCGCTGGCAATCGAATCTCATCAAGGGAACCGCCGATCACATCTTCATGCTGGGGGTGATCGCCGACTTAGGGATCTTTGTCCACTGTAGACATCTTATGGTGTCAGCTAGTTGATGTTTCTTCTGTTATTTCAGTAGCTGTTGCATAGGTATCCAACAACTACTGAGGATCATTGACATCAGGGATACAAGCTTGGTCCTCACCAGCAAGTATGTAGCAGCCAGTCTCCACTCTGGAACCATTCCCCCTTTGCGTTGCAAGACCGGTGAGCGTCGGGTAGTGAGGACTGTCTGTCCATAGTACACTGTTGCCGCATCAGGGGCTGCTCAGGGTCGATTGCAGACGATGCAGCTGAGCCCTGCAAGGGTTTGGAAGCGTGAGTATGCCTACATGGAAGATACCATTTCACTGTCAAGGCACATATCTGTACATATTTACGTGTATGGTGTCTATCCTTTTGAACATGCCGTTAACAGTGTCATCGACAGAGGACATTACATTTGTAGTGTGCAGCATGTGGGAATTTGGACCGGATGGGAGCGCGCAGGAGTGCTCGGATGGCCGAGGCATCTAAGGTAACCCTTCTAGTGGCGCATCTGGGTTCGAATTCCGATCCAGCGCAAATTACGATATGTCGCCATTGAATTTAGTGCAGTGCCTGTATGTATCTGAGATTTAGATGTGTCTCTTGAATTCTATATATGTGGCTGCTGAATCATAAAAATCTTGTCCGTTCTTTTGAACATGCCTGGAAGAACAGATGCCACACATATAAAGATATTAATCATGCGTCTCTCCCTGTGTGAGATTCATAGTATCTGTGCGAGCATAGGATGTAGACAAAACGGTGACATGTGGAAGTTTGGGTCTGTACGGGGAATGTGCTTAGATAGTGGTTCTAGTTCGCTGTCGGTGGCGAAGCAGTGTGGACGGAGCAGCTTACGTCCTCGTTGCGGCGTGTGCCTCACGATTCTTTACTTTACAGCGGTATCGCGCATGTTACGATCAACGACAGAATGCCCAGCCCTGATTGTAAAACCACGTTGAAGTTCACCTTTTCGAACGAATATGCGTGACCACAAGCACTCTATGTCGAACAATTCCTACATGACGAAGTAATGATCTCCCGTGAAGACATGACCGGAATACACCTGTAACACCTATCCACTGTTAGTAGCGTGGTTTACGTCAAACTGACATATGACGCAGCTTGCGACAAGATCTCAGAATGGACGAAAGATGGCCTCAAATTCCGCCATTTGGACAGCCACCTCGGCCCAGAAATTGTTGAACATGCCAGTCTGGGATTATGCACGATCCTTATCTTTGAACTTCCGTTCGAAATGCCGGCAGACGTGATGGTGGCACTGCGCCCGTATGGAACAGTACTCGGGCATGTAGCAGAGAAATGGGCACTCTTTACTACATACCAAGTTTTTAAAGGATTGCGGCAAGTCCACATTGAGCTAAAAAAACATGTCCCATCCTACCCCTTCATTGGCAGACGCCAGACCATGGTCAAACATGGTTGGCGGCCAAAGACCTGTTCTAGATGTGGTAAAGAAGGACATGTGCGAAATAAATGCCTCCAACGCAGAATAACACAGCTGCAGACCGACGAAGCTTCTCCCCTATCGACTGTGACATCCATTCCACACACCTATGTGGCGGCACTGATATCCTGTACACTCCAGACGCCTGCACAGCAACTTCCACACAATGTTTCACAGCCTGTAGAGAGCGGATGAGGCGAGGCCGATCGCCTAGAACAGCAACCGGCCCCTTCCCTGGAGATCCCAATGCCGGATGAATATCTTGACAGACGTGAAGGTGATATGGCGTTCGATGCCATGGTCATTCCTCTACGCTTACTACTGCCTTAATTCCTGAATGTAGCAACTCCATCCAATCGTCCGACTCTGAACCACATCCCCACAAACAAATGTTATCAAAACGACGCAAGAGGAAGAGGATGACATCGACGGTAGAGTAAGAGTCATGCTTCCAGGACAAAACCATCGACAAGCGCTGATCCAGTCTTTACATTTGCGTGACGGCCAACGGTTGGTATCATGGGCGGACATCGCAACAGACTTCAAAGCTCACCGTCGTCGTTTATATCGTGCAGAAGATTCTAACGTTGAGGCACATACAGACACACTACAGATGGTCCATTGTATCTCTCTTTTAGTAAACATCTCCACCGAAGACATCACTACCGATGAGCTCGCCAAAGGGACACTCAACTGATCGCCAGGACCAGATGGCCTGCCATTAGAATTTTATAGGACCTTCAAGGACTTAACTTTGCCACGGTGGAGGGAAACGTGGCAGGAGCTCCTGTCCTCTAAGACGCCACCGCCACCGGAATTTCTAGAAGGTCTAATTATTCCGGCACCCAAACCGTCTGGAGGTATGCTACCTGGCAGCTATCGGCGAATCAGTTTATTTAACTCGGATTTTAAGATTTTTACGCGCTTCCTCGCAGTGCGTCTCAGACGAGTCCTACAGCAAATTCTCTCGCCTGCACATACGTCCTTGCACGCGGATATTAATATACAATCAATTCTATGTCATCATAGACATATCAAAGCTATTGCAACAGTCTGTCGATTTCAGGGAGCCACGATTTCCATCGATTTCGATCAGGCATTCGACCACGTGAACCACAGCTCTTTCGCGAAGGTGAGAGAATGGATGGCATTCCCACCTGCCTCCGTCCTCTTAATCGTGCGCCAACTTCCTGACGCTTCGTCGAGGATGATGGTCAATGGACTGATGGCGACACCAATATTAATCGCACGGTCAGTACGAGAGGATCGCCCCATTTCAACGATCATGCACGCTATCGCACTAGAATCGCTTCTCTGCGGCCTGGAATGACGTTTATCAGGTATCACCCTGCAAGGACACACATTGAAATACCGCTACTATGCAGACGATCTCGTCTTCATCGTATTTACCAATGAGAAGGTTAAAGGGGCAACACAATGGATCGAACTGTACGGGAGCGGTGCAGAGAGCCATATGAACGTCGCCAAATCCTGCGGGATGACCATTGGAAGGGGACTCCTTGATGAAAATGTGGCTCTGTCCAGGACGATGTAGACTCTACACTGTCTACGAGTACTTTTTACTGGAGACATCCGTCGCGCTAAGGCGATCAATTTCCGGCATCTTCTTCAGGACTTCAGTACAGACGCTCGAAGTCAGTGATTGTGAGTAATGCTCATGTTATAGAATGTGCAAGCTTAATAATATTTATATGGTATCCCGCATAACACACATCGCACAAATTTTACCTGTGTACAGTGATGGCGCGTCGGACCCAAGCGGCCTTCGGTTATTTTGTCAGTACTGGTCACATATTTAAAGTCAAGAATAAGAGGGAGTCTTGCCCTGGTCAATGTCCATGCGCGCTGCAGCTCTCTACGTATGTACAATAATGAAGCAAAGGAATCACAGCTTTAAGAGCATCACCGCACTTTTGGTCGACGAACTCGCATCTAGTTCATGTCAACCCTTGATCGCCCTGGCCCAGACTGCACCAGCGCTATCACATATCAAACCTTTACTTCTGGAATGCACTTATGTCCACGAAGACTAGGGCTCCCACTAGTCGAGATATTTAATGCGAACACACCCTAGGAATGCTGTCGAAGTACATCGCCCAGAGGTTTGGTGGCAGGCAGTGTGGCGCGCAGTCTATCAACCATACTTCACTACTGAAACGAGCACCCACTGGTACATCATGTTTACCGGAAAATACCCGACGCGATGCAAACTCCATGCCATAGCACTGCCGGACAATCCCCTCTGTCTGAGATATAATGTGGACGACACGGACGAAAACCGTCTCCTCTGCGGGGCGGTGGTGGACGTATGGCTCCTTTTCCCGCAGATGCTGGCCCTTTATCTCCGGGTGCCAACGCACATGATCGACCAAGTATGCTCTCCTGTCCGCACGAAACTTGTTTTCCATCATCAAAGATGCATATTGTCACCTGGATAAAGGGTATGGCCATCATTTATCTTTTCAGAAATGGGCCTAAGAACGTGATCGATGTTTGGAATTTTTTGCTGAAACGAAACCACATAACATGAAGACACGTTTACTACCAGTCTCTAGATGGGGAGCATTTTTTCCAACCCGCCCAGCAGTTGGAACATCCACGGTAAGCGGAGTTGAGAGGTGAAGCTACATTCTCAGGACCATCGAAGGGTTGGCGTTCGCTTTCCGAAAGCATGCCCCCAAACTGGCGTCTTCAAAACGAGTGGTCACCGAATCGTTTTCGCACACAAAGAGCATCTTCGAGGTATTTTTTCCTGTTTCCTATATTAAATAAAGGAGTTTTCTATTATTCTCATGGCACTGTATAACTAAAAAAGACCCACACAAAATTTTTTCCTCATTTTCTTAGGCGACCGCTCACATAAAAAAAGAAAAACATTGGTGGTTAAGGCGACTACTTCTCGCTTAAAGTGGGAAATCCGGGTTCGAGTTCCGGTTCAGCACAAAATTTTAACTTTCACTGATAAATTGTGCAGGTGGAGTTTCACCACATTCGGAAATGCTAACGTAAGTCTCGTTTTTAATTACTGTTGGCTCGATTTAAGTATTGCAACTGTCTGTTGCAGTCTGTGTTTGATGGAGAGAGTGATTCTAAATTCTCTTTTCCGTGATGCATTTATTCGAGTAACGTGAACACTCAGAGCAGTCTATGTTGGAGTTCTAAAAATCTTCTTTTGTGGCCGGAAACAGTTTTCATAAAATTCTTCTGAGCTGTAGTCTGCGTCATATCGTAAAATGATGAACCAACGCTTTAGCAAGTATAGCAAGTAGCCTTGCTATTGGAGCAATGCAACCTGGTGTATTGTCTTCACTCTGCTCAAAACAGCATAAATAAAACGTATAGTATGTTTGGATGTTGATATTTAAGTTGCTTAGCCCCCTGTCGTACTACATACCCTGATGTATGGCGTTGGTAATTTATTTTGCAACACGACGCTATTTACAACGCATTTCCATCTAGATGTACATGGATACTCCGCAAATCACTCACAAGTTCTTGGCAGAGGGTTCATCGAACTACCTTCACAGTAATTCTCCATTATTCCAGTCTCGAACAGCGAGCGGAAATATCTTCCCGTGCGCGCTCTGATTTCCCATATTTTATTACGATGATCGTTTCTCCCTATGTAGGTCGGCGTTAACAAATTTTTTTCGCATTTGGAGGAGAAAGTAGCTGACTGAAATTTCGTGAGAAGGTTTCGCTGCAGTGAAAAACGACGTTGTTTTAATGATGTCCACACCAAATCCTGTATCATGTCAGTGGGACTCTCTCCCCTGTTTTGCGATAATACAAAACGCGCTGTACTTCTTTCAACTTTTTCGATGTACTCCGTCAGTCCTATCTGGTAAGAAACCCATACCGCGCAGCGGTATTCTAAAAGAGGACGGACAAGCGTAGTGTAGGCAGTCTCTTTAGTAGGTTTGCTACATTTTCTACGTGTTCTGCCAATAAGACGCAGTCTTTGGTTTGCCTTCCTCGCTCCATTTTCTGTGTGTTCCTTCGAATTTAAGTTGTTTGTAATTGTATTTCCTAGGTATTTAGTTGAATTTATGGCCTTTGTATTTGTCTGATTAATCGTGTAACCGAAGTTTAACGGATTCCTTTTAGCACTCATGTGGATGACTTCAAACTTTTCATTATTTAGGGCCAATTGCCAAGTTTCGCAGCATACAGATATCTTTTCTAAATCGTTTTGCAATTTGTTTCGCTCTTCTGATGACTTTACTAGAGGATAAAAGGCAGCATTATCTGCAAACAACCTAATCGACGGCTGCTGCGATTGTCTCCTAAATCAATTATATAGATAAGGAGCAGCATGGGGCCTGTAACACTACCTTGGGGAACGCCAGAAATCACTTTTGTTTTAGTCGATGACTTTTCGTCCGTTACTACGAACTGAGACTTCTCTTACAGGAAATCACGAATTCATTCACATAACTGAGACGATATTCCATAAGCACGCAATTTCACTAAAAGCTGCATGTGTGGTACAGAAGCCTTCTGTAAGTCTAGAAATATGTAATCAGTTTGAAATCCCATGTCAGTAACACTCAACATCTCGTGTATGTAAAGAGCTAGTTGTGTTTCACAAGAACGTCGTTTTCTAAATTAGTGTTGACTAAGTGTCAATAGACCGCTCTCTTCGAGATAATTCATAAAGTTCGAGCGCAATATGTGCTTCAGAACCCTGCTGCATATCGACGTTAATGATATCGGCCTGTAATTTAGTGGATTACTCCTACTACCCTCCTTGACTATTGGTGTGACCTGTGCAACTTTCCAGTCTTTGGGTACGAATCTTTCGTCGAGCGAGCAGTAGTATATGATTGTTACGTATGGAGCTATTGGATCAGCATTCTCTCAAAGGAACCTAATTTGTATACAGTCTGGACCGGAAGTCTTGCTTTTATTAAGTGATTTAAGTTGCTTCACTACTCCGAGGATATCTACTTCTAAGTTACTGATGTTGGCAGCTGTTCTTCGTTCGAATTATGGAGTATTTACTTCGTCTTTTTTGGTGAAGGAATTTGGGAAGACTGTGTTTAGTAACTCTGCTTGAGCAGCATTGTCGTCGTTTCCATTGCTATTGTGTCTTGCCGCTGGCATACTTTACATACGACCAGAATCTCTTTGGATTTTCTGCCAGGTTTCGAGAAAGTTTCATTGTGGAAACTGTCACAAGCATCTCGCACTGAAGTCCGTGCTCAGTTTCGAGCTTCTGTAAGAGGTCGCGAATATGGGAGATTTTGCGTTGGTGTAAATTTGGCATGCTTTTTTTGTTGCTTCTGCAACAGTGTTCTGACCCGTTTTGTGTACCACGGGGGATCATCCCTCGTCGTTTGCTAATTTATTTGATATAAATCTCTCAATTGCTGTGGATACTATTTCGTTGAATTCAAGCCACATGTCGTCTACACTTACATTGTTAATTTGGAAGGAGTGGAGATTGTCTCTCAGGAAGGCGTCAAGTGAATTTTTATCTGCTTTTTTGAATAGGTATATTTTTCGTTTATTTTTGTAGGATTTGGGGGTTGCAATATTCAATCTCGCTACAACCCTGTGTTCACTAACCCCTGAATCCATTTTGATGCTCGCTACTAGCTCAGGTTTAGTTTTTGCTAAGAGGTTAAGTGTGCTTTTACAACCGGTTTACTATTAGCGTGGGCTCATGCACTAACTGCTCCAAACAATTTTCAGAGAATGCGTTTAGCACAATTTCAGAAGATATTTTATGCATAACTCCGGATTTAAACATGTATTTTCGCCATCATATCGAGGGTAAATTAAAGTCACCAACAACTATAATTGTAAGAGTCGGGTACGTGTTTGAATTTGAACTCAAATTTTCTTTGAACCTTTCAGCAATTGTAGCATCTGAATTGGAGAGCGGTAAAAGGATCCAATTATTATTTTATTCCGGTTGCCAAGAATAACGCCTGCCCATACTAAATCACAGAAACTATCTACTTCAATTTCGCTGCAAGATAAACTACTTCTAAGAGCAACAAACACGCCACCGCCAGCTGTGTTTAGCCTATCCTTTCGAAGCACCGTTAGGTTCTCCGCAAAAATTTCAGCTGCGCTTATCTCCGTCTTTAGCCAGCATTCATTGCCTTTAACGATTTGAGCATCAGTCTTTTCTATTAGCGCTTGGAGCTCTGGTAGTTTCCCAACACAGCTACGGCAATTTACAACTGTTATGCCCATGGTTCCTGTATCTACGTTTCACCCTGTGTGCGACCCAGACGAATTTTATGGAAGAAATTTAGGAGATTTAAAGAATAGCTGTATTCTATACCATTTTGTTTAGCCAATGCGAAGGCATTAGAAAAAATTATACTCCTATGTAATTACAGAGTCTTCAAAAATATATATGCTACTCTTCATAGAAGATGGTAGGAAGAAAGATAGAATAGGATTCCCTGTCCCGTTGATGATGTGTTCATGAGGAACGGTATATAAGCTCAGATATAACAATAATGGGAAATGAGAGCGCTAGTGTCCTTGTTTAAAGGAGACGTTCCGGCATTCGAGTTAATCGTTTTAGGGTGATTACGGCTGACCTAATTAAGGACGTCCGGATACGGATTCGAACACCGCTCTTCCAGAATGTGAGTCCGTTGCTTGAACCATTGCTCCACGAGGCTCGATATCTGGCTCTTAAGCTCTTCTGCTGTCTTCAAGAGTCATAGCACTACAACAACAGAAAGGAGAGCGTTTGTAACAGAGTACAGATTTTTCTAATGTACGAGAAGCAACGAAACAAATGTAAATTTTGGTATTTTCTAACTTACACAATGAGTATCAGTATGATCGTAGAAACAAAAGATGCTTCTCATAAGTATATTAAAGTTGTGGCGTATCACAAAATACCTTTGATATGAAAGCAAAATATGTTCAACGTGTGCTCTTATCTTTTCAGAAACTGGGCAGATAACAGTAGATGGTTCGTGGAAAGATACGAACAGTGAGAAGCGAGATTATACCAGAAAAACATCTTTACTAGCGAGTCACATTACAGAAGAAAAATCATCTAACCTCCTGTCAGAATAAATATAGTTATTGGAACTGGAGTATTAGTTAACGGTAAGCTGCTCGCTGCGGAAATGGTGTAGTTTTTTCAGCACTTAGGTCGTTATTTCAGAACTGCGCACTGTTCCGATACCGGTTGAGGATGGAAAAAGAACTTCCCAATGCAATAATCTCACGTATTGATTTGGTTGTAAATCATATTTGTTCGTAATCAGAGGTTTATAAAGGCTACTAAAGTACGATCAGACTTTCAGGATACATTCGTCACACTCTTGGTTAATTCTGATTAAGTTTTATCTTATAGGTTCACAAGATGCCGTGTCAGATGGGCAGGAAGACGTCGGTCAATCGCCCGGTTTCCACACCTGCAGCTACATCGTCTGAGCTTTTGTTGATGGGCTGTATGAAAACTCTTGTGTGTCCAACGCCGGTATAATATGCAGAGAGTCCTCCTGTCCGTCTACAACTACGTTTATGTCAATACTCTGTAATTTACACACAAGTGCTTGCCAGAGGGCTCATCGAACCACCTTCACACTGTTTCTCTACCGTTCCACTCTCGGACAGCGCGCGGGAAAAACGAACACTTAAATATTTCATCGAGACCTCTGATTTCTCTTATTTCATCACGATTGCCATTTCTCCCTATGTAGGAAGACGTCAAAAAATATTTTCGCATTCGGGGGAGAAACTTGGTGATGCGTAGTATAGGCATTTGATTTGTTGCATTTTCTAAATGTTCTCCCGATCAAACGTAGTCTTTGGTTTGCCTCACCGTACCGTTTTCTGTATGATCGTTCCAATTTAAGTTTTTCGTAATTGTTATCTATAGATATTTAGTAGCTGAATTTAGACCTGTGTGTTTTATGCTGTAACCAAAATTTAAAAAATGGTTCAAACGGCTCTGAGCACTATGGGACTCAACTGCTGTGGTCATAAGTCCCCTAGAACTTAGAACTACTTAAACCTAACTAACCTAAGAACATCACACACATCCATGCCCGAGGCAGGATTCGAACCTGCGACCGTAGCGGTCGTGCGGTTCCAGACTGTAGCGCCTTTAACCGCTCGGTCACTCCGGCCGGCAACCAAAATTTAACGAATTCCTTTTAGTACTCATGTCAATGACCTCAGATTTTTATTAAATAGCGTCAGCTGCAACTTTTTACACCATATAGAGATTCTTCTAAATTCTTTTACAATAGGTTTTGATCTGATGACTTTACTAGACGGTAAATGAAAGCGTTGTTTACAAACAATCTAAGATGACTGCTCAGAGTGGCTTCAGCATTATTTCTGTAGATTAGGAACAGCAGAGGGCCTGTAACACTTCCTTGGGAACGGCAGTTATCGCTTGTGTGTTACTCGATGACTTTCCGTCAGTTACTACGAACTGTGACCTTTCTGAAAGGAAATCAGGAATCCAGTCGCACAGCTGAGACGATACTCCATAGGCACACAATTTGATTCGAAGATCTGGAAATCTACAAATATGGAATAAATTTTACATCTCCTGTTGGTAGCACTCATTTCTTCGTGAGAATAAAGACTAGTTGTGTTTCACAAGAACGATTTTTTCTGGATCCGTGTGGGCTCTTTATCAATAAATCATTTTCTTCGAGGTAGTTCAGAAGATTCGAACACAGTGTACATTCTAGAACCCTACTGCAGATCGATGTCAGTGATATGGGTATTTAGCATACCCTGAAAGGAATCTAGCTGGTGTACAAACTAGACTGAAAGACTTCCCATTGTTAAGTAATTTGGGTTGCTTCGGTACACTGATGATAACTGTTTCAAAGTTCTCATGTTGGCAATAGTTCTTGATTCGAATTCTGCAATATTAACTTCGTGTTCTTTGATGAAGGAATTTCACGAAACCTTATTTAGTAACTCCGCTATAGGGGCACAGTCTTCGGTAACAATTCCTCGCCATCGGACGGTTGCACAATGAAGGTACTTTCCCACTGGTGTATTTTACATATCACCAGAATGTCTTTGAAATTTCTGCCAGATTTAGAGACAGAGTTTCGTTGTGGAAAACAAGTCACATTGAAGGTCTGTCTAAATTTCGTGCTATTGTAAAGCTTCGTCAATTTTGGGAGTTTTACGTTCTTTTAAATTTGGCATGCTTTTTTCGTTGCTTCTGCAACAGTGTCCTGACCTGTTCTATATACCACGGGGATCAGATCCATCTCTTATTAATTTATTTGGCGTAAAGCTCTCAATATTATCGATACTATTTCTTTGCATTTAATCCACATCTGGTCTATGCTTACATAGTTAGTCCGCAAGGAATGGAGAAGAATTTTTAATTTCCTTTTTAAATACATATATTTTGCGTTTATTTTTCGTGTGTTTGGATGTTACGGTATTCAGTCTCGCTACAACGACCTCCGGTCGCTGATTCTTGTACCTATCATGATGCTCTCTAGTTTATTTGGGATAATTTATTGCTAAGAGGCCAAGTTTGTTTTCGCAACCGTTTAAAAACTAGTGGACTCCTGAATTGATCACTCAAAGTAATTTCCGGAGAAAGTATTCAGAACAGTTTTGACACTGTTGCATACTTGCTTTGAACATGTGTTTTCGCTAACATATCGGGGGTAGATTGGAGTCATCACAAATTAGAACTGTATGAGGGGGATTATCTATGTAAGATGATACTCAAGTTTATTCTAAGACTCCAGCTACACACCAGTACGTCCAGGATTCAATGCGGTGGCGGACTGTTGCATTTGTTAATACTAACGTAGGGCGTTTTGAATTCACATAAGAAAGAGTGTTTCCGTCTGCGAGTACATTGTTAACTGTGGACGCCAGTGACTGCTCCCA
Source organism: Schistocerca serialis cubense (assembly GCF_023864345.2). Lineage (NCBI taxonomy): Eukaryota > Metazoa > Arthropoda > Insecta > Orthoptera > Acrididae > Schistocerca > Schistocerca serialis. Next base: position 484,437,461 of record NC_064643.1, read on the forward strand.
GTACCTAGAGTAAGAGAGCTTGGTCAGACCTGGACATTCCATAATCTTTGTAAATAGCTTATGGTCGGGATCTGCTATGCTGGCTTTAGAGGGAATTATTTTCACTTGGCGACAGTTATTTTGTAGCACTATTGGGAAAAAAAGCATTTTGAAATGTTTGAGCAGGAAGCGCCACTTTGCCAAGGAATGCTATTTCAAATGTGTGTGAAACCTTATGGGACTTAACTGCTAAGGTCATCAGCCCCTAAGCTTACACACAACTTAACCTAAATTATCCTAAGGACAAACACACACACTCATGCCCGAGGGAGGACTAGAACCTCCGCCGGGACCGGCCGCACAGTCCATGACTGCAGCGCCTAAGACCGCTCGGCTGTTCCCGCGCGGCGGAATGCTATTAGCGGGAGCAGAAAATGGCCAATGAAAACGCCTGCATCCTGCTTCTGAGATGCTTGGCTGGAAGACATGGGTGTTAAAAAACAATTTCCAGGAGCCGCTGGGAGCTCACTAAATTGAGGAGTAGCTTGGCAGCCCTCGGATGATTTTGAAGCAAGTCTTGGGCCTGTGGGGAAGACGTAATGTCTGAAAAGAATTGACTGTATGAACTCAGGCCTAAGTGATCCTCAGTGACCAGTAAAGTTGTTCTGCCGGCACGGAAAACTTTAGAATTCGCAAGTGTGTTTTCGTGCAGGAGTGGGGAAGTTGGTTCAAGCTGCCGGTCTTCCAGACGAGTGCTGCAGTATAGTCAGCCTGCAAATGGTCGGTAGGAAGGGCTCGCATAGCAATGCGTGGTGTCATCAGCTGGCTGGAGATTGTTGAGGTCTGATTAAAAGACTATAAGCTCCGTTTTTCCATGGAATATTAATGTGTGTTTTAGTTATGTGGGACATTTTCCTTTCTGACTTTGATCTGTTATCAAGGCGAGTTGGTAGAAACCAGATGAGGTGGTGTGGTGGTTGTTTACAGTGTACGTTTTCTAATTCAGTGGTGGGATATGTCTATTGAAATTAGCTGGGTTCCTACAGAATAATATTGCAGATATGGAGGTGGTGGCAATTTTAACTCTGTCTCGCAGGTCAAAGTGAGGCTGGCGATAATTGGTGAAACTTATTTAGTTAATAGCTTAGCGTCCACTGTTTCGCTCGCCTAGACTGTATAGTTTTGTTTTTCTGTAATCGAATTTTTATGTTGTTCACAAATTGCAATTCCTTCTAAACTTTTCACGCGAATTAAGGCCGTTGAAGAATGGTCTTTTTCGAAGTACTTCTGTCCCAAAATCGATTTTGAGTTCTTGTGGTGATATTTCCGTAATTTCTTGAAAAGTCAAATATCAATTTTCGTAGATTTAACTTTAAACATCTTTCAATACAACGAAATATTTTCATCAAAATTTGCATCCTCTTAGGGGTTGAATTTTCAAAAAACACTGAACACGTGTTTTTTTATTTCTAATTGGAAAGTCAAATAAAAATTTTAAGGGATTCAGTTTGAAAAATGCTTTCGTAATTAAATGTTTTCATAAAAATAAAAAAGTGCTTTCGTAATTAAATAATTCCAAAGAAACTTGCGTATCTTATCCCCTATCATATACCCCCTTAAGGGTAAAATTTCGAAAAAAACTGAACTTTTTTTTTAAAAATTTCTAACACAGAAATGAAATACCAATTTTCCTAGATTTAGCTTTAAAATGCTTTAGTGGTACTTTAATGATATTTTATTTTCAAAATGAACTTTTAGTGGTTGAATTTCCAAAAATTCTGACGCATATACTTTTTTTAAATTTCTTACCGAGAAGCCAAATACCTATATTCGTAGTTGGGGAAGAACCAGAGTTCCAAGCCCTAACAGAGAGCACTGAAGCTCAAATAGTTATAGGTACAGAAAGTTGGCTAAAGCTGGAAATTTTTTCAAACGATGTAACAGTGTTCCGAAAGGACAGATTAAATATAGTTGGTGGTGGAGTATTTATTGCTGTCAGAAGTAGTTTGCCTCGTAGTGAAATTGAAGTAGATAGTTCCTGCGAAATAGTATGGATAGAGGTTGTACTTGATAATAGGACTAAACTATTAATTATCGTTTGGCTGGCTGGTGCTGCCTGTATTGTTCAATGGTCCATCAAAAAGTCAGTAGCTACGATATTCATGGCTGTAACAAAAGACAATCTTCAGATTTCACAGAAGAGGTAACTTCACGTGTGATTTGAATTACCAATAATGATGAAATGCATTACCAATAATGATGAAATGCATATAGACCAGTTATCGTTGTCGACAAATTGAAATGTAGCAACACCACCACGAGAAAAACTTCCGAGGAACTTACATAAGCCGCCAGATAAAGTTCCATACATGGTTAATCTAGAGGAAAAGAGAGAGAGAGAGAGAGAGAGAGAGAGAGAGAGAGAGAGAGAGAGAGAGAGAGAGAGAGAGGGATGGAAAAAGCAGAAATTATGAAAACAATATCATTCCATCTTGTCATTAAAGTATCGTGAAAGACGAAACTCATCACCCAGAACGATGTATTATTTTCCCTTTTTTTCCGTAGTGTTTATCCATTCTAATGTGGAATTCTGTTTTTCAATATTTGACAAATTTTATTTGATTACTTAATGTTGTGACCACATGCCTTTCCTGATGCCACAGGCATCAAGGTAACCAGCTATGACCATTCGTTCATCTTGACTAATGTGAAACACGTCTCCTCTATTGAGCAAGTGTTCATAGCTGTTAAGGTACGCACTTTAGAGCCCACGTTTATTGGACATTTTTTCTTGTTTTTGTCCATACTACCACCTCTGAAAGTTACCAGCCCTACACTCTTCGCATCACAGGAACCGGTACATGTATTCAACTGTCAGAGGTATCAGAACGGCTTACGACTTGTTCGTTTCCGGTACAGGGATCCTTACTTCAAATTAATACATTTATCGGTCTCCATCATCCTAGAAAGTCTGAGACATCATCACGGAATCACTCCGTGTATACGTACATTTACAGACGGCCCCGTCTATAACTTTGACGCTCTGTAGTCTCGCTGGGTGACGTTTTCGGACATGGGTTCCCATTCAAAATACGATGTACTCACTCCCCTCTACAAGCCCTAGAAGACTGTAACGGGAATTTCCGATCACTCTGTATATGACATGTCAGCAAACTGCTAATCCCCCTCTCATAAAGCAGAATTAGGGGCAGGAAACACACATATGCCCACCAAACGAAGGAACCACACAACAGTTGTCAACTGACCCAAGAGAAAGTTTTGGAAATGTAATTCCAGATAGCCGGCCGCTGTGGCGGAGCGGTTATAGGCTTCAGTCCGGCACCACGCTGCTGCTACGGTCGCAGGTTCGAATCCTGCCTTGGACATGGGTGTATGCGATGTCCTCAGGTTAGTAAGGTTTAAGTAGTTCTAAGTCTAGGGGACTGATGACCTCAGATGTTTAGTCCCATAGTGCTTAGAGCCATTTGAACAATTTTTTTGGTCCCATATAACAGACGCTTTCATGCATTAGAACCACAAACCTGTTCCACGTATGAATGATGTTTTTCGAGAAAAACTATGCAATGTAGTACTTAATTGGATAGAACTAATATGAAGTGAAGGAAACATACATTCATCTTCAATAAAATCATCGATTGATTATCTGCTAACACCAAGCTATGCGATTTATCGTTTTATCGAGGAACAGGCTACCGCTTAGATTTTGTGCGCTGACGGACCATAGGCGGAACGGGTGGCAATGTTGTTTGTTGTTCAGTGATCGCGATTCATTGCCACGATCGCCAGTGGAGAAGATGGAGCTAGCTATTGCGTAGCAAGGCCTTGTCTCCCATGAATGCGGTGCTCTGTTGCCTAGGAGGATGATGATTTCGGACAGGGATTTCCATTGGCAGTTTATTTTTCTTCTGGAACCCTCTTAAAAATATACTGGTTTACGGTATACAGGAGAAAAGTAAACTGCTGTTGGAAACCAGTGTCTGAAACCGTACCTTTTTGACATAGATTGAGTCTTCGGAGCGAGGGACTGATATGAAGAAAAGGAAGAATAAATTTGGCCAACTGTTCTGGCTATTGGAGTTTACAATTCGAATCATGGCGAAAGATTTTACATCAGTTAGCCGGTAACGGAAGGAACTGTATTAGCTTGCAGCTCCTAAACAGCATGTTTGCTTGAGGAGAGGATATTGTAAAATTTCGACTGTCTCCACAGCAGCATATAATGTAATAAGATCGTTATCATAAATAACACAAGACACAGCCGCGAGTTAATAAAATGCTTCCAAGTAAATGACCACGACATAACATTCGTTTACAACTAACGTTTGTGCCACTGTTGCGGGAACCTCCGTAGCGATGACTACAAGCAGTTTGTAAAGGAATTTACGTTTGTACCGCTGTGTCCTTGACAGATCAGTTTCCACACGACAAGGATCGCTTGTGATGGGAGGATGACAGCACCAATGAAGAGGGTGGAAATGTTTGTAAAATTTGTTGATTGTTAACAACAGTAGTTGTATGGCACTAGCAAACGCACTTAGATGAAGATCGAAGAGATTGTTACAGTGGCTACTAATTGCAAGCACAATTTGTCCACTTTGTACTTAAGTGATCAGTTGATCACTGTTTGTGTCTACCTAAACAGAAAATCTACTAAATAGATTTGTTATAAGCACATATTTTTAGATGATTAGGTTCCAACTGACACGTTAGGCAAAGAAGCGTTCTCACATAGAGATTCCTTAGGTTACAAAGGAGAACACATCTTAAAAATAACATTGTTATTGTGTTCTGCACAACGAGTTTCAGATTTAAATTGGGCTATACTTAAAAATATATACTGCCAGGTTTGTGGCTCTCTGCTTTGGCATAATGTTTCTGTAATCTGAAAGACCTTGAGCAGGCTAAATATTACAGTTCTCGTAATTTCCACATTTCGTGAAACATTTATATTGATCTGGAATGGTTTTACACATGTTTTACATTCTATGTGCTGCCATCAGCACCGTCCTCCAGCACAGAGAATAGCTTTGTGGTCCCTGTTGGCCCCGTACTGCAACGTGTCGCCGAGGACAGCCTTGGGGTGCAGAGAAGTTGTAACTCCTGGCACTCCACGACGCCTTTCACCCTGTCACATGCAGCTCGACACATGTCTGCTCCGCCATCTAATGATTTTTATTTGCATAATTAGCTCTTTGTACGTACTCAGCCATTCACCTTTCTTTTCTCTCCTCGGATATTTTGACTAATGCTTGCCACTGAAGTGAATACAGCGCAGAACTAAATTGTTAAGCGTTCCAAGTTCTCTAGTCATAGTCGCAGTTAAGTATCTGTCCTAGTTTGCTCAGACATGTGGGGTAGGGCCCATGTTCTGTGCGAAACTGTATCATTGTATCATACTCCTTTCCCTCACACTGGGAAAGAACTCATAGACCCGCCGTTCTGTTGTACCTAAATTCCAGTCCTCCTGCCATTTTCTCATTATACACAGAGAGACTTCTTCCTTGGTATTAGCTCTTCGCCCTGACCTATTCATCACGGTATCTGAGTCTCCTGTTCGTAACCAGCATTACCCTCACTTCTCCCTAATTACCAGGAATAAGGGTTGTATTCTTAACTATATGGAATGTGTTTCTCCGGAATGGCCCCTGTATGCCTGTAATTCTCTGAAGTATTGTAGCCTACTACGCACATTTCATATGACCTTATGCGCCCACATACTTGCAGCGTATCCTACCATGGAAGCAATTACAGCTTCGTGATATAACCTCGTGGCATTTAACGGTTGACTGAAGTTTGTTCATGAGACAGAGATCGCTGCAGAAAAATTCAGTATATTCTTGATAATTTTGCTTTTTGTCAACTTACAGCGCAAAGTATCTTGTTACCGTACATATCTTAATCATTTTGTTATTATTCTTATTGTCGGGTTTCTTGTCCATAACCATGTACACTGTTTTACTTAATCACCGAGTGTGAAATTACTTTCTTCCTACACGATCACTGTATTCCCTGTTACTACTCTCAGCAAATCGTCGGTATACACGATGCACCCTCTTGCTTGGAACAGTTGACTTGTTTTCCGTAATATTTTACAGTACAATATTCCAGAACTCTGGATCATATAGAGAGCCCTATGGACATTGCTTAGTTAAACGTTTTTCATCTGCTTTCCTTGGACAAGCCAATTTTGCTTCCTCTTTGTCTGCAATAGCCGTGGATACTCAAGCGGAAATTTCTTGGGCACTATATTTGTCTCACGCTAGATTCTAAAGAAAAAGGTCGGCCCTCGTAGATTATGAAACGTTTACTCATCTAACAAGGGGAACCCGCCATAGGACGCTCTCTGATACAGTCGATAGCAGGATGAAAATAAAGGAACACACATGTTGGCTTATGTGCCAATACGAAATATCTTCCGAGAAAATGACGTTAATGTTTCGAGGCAACTTCATCACGCTGCTAGTGCGGCGTAAATCGAAGGGTGTTGTTAGAACAGTTTCGAAACTTCAGGTCCTACGTTCAGATTCAGTCTTATGTCTTTTTTTTCGTTTCTTGTTGGCGAGTCGACTAGTCGATTCTACCTCCATACTGCTGCCCACTAGTGAGAGGGTCACTACTTGGCGGAGTTACACGCGAAGGTTAAATTGTAATCTATTTCACTAACTGTGATTTGAAGTGATGCTAAGCAATAGTCTAGGACTTTTCCAGCAGTGGGCACAAGAATGTAAAACAGCAATCAATTATTAGATAGCTCATTATCATGCCTTGCTTACTTGCCACAATCTGAAATGGTGTATAGGTATGTGGTAAATACTCAAAGTTTACTCAGCGTGAACTGTTAGTCCACGCAAATGAAATACGGGTTTTGGTAGACTGGCCACAAGGAATAGTAACTTATGTGAATCAAAATAGCCATTATTCCAAGGACGAATAATGGGATAATATTTCCTAGTTGTTCAGTATGTGTTCTGGTACCTGTCAGCAAATAGACCAGTGGCCGTTCAACTGCGGCCTGCGGACCGCATGCGGCCTGAATCAAGAATTAGTGTGATCCTATTTTACAATAATATGCATCTGGAAACTCATAGACGCACTCAAAAAAGTCAACTAACTTTGGGAGAGTGTAGTTTTCCTGCTCAGTAACAAACAAAAATATTTAGAGAAAATAATATTTTAATATGTGCTAAATTTTAATTGACGTTTGTGAATTCGGCCGTGAGGACGCTTATCTCAGGGGGAAAGGCGTTTGTAGCGCGGCCATTGCCGGGTCAGAGGATTTGAGAGGGGAAATGTTTTATTGTTTGCCTTCGAATACTGGATATCCATAGGCGTGCACAGCTAGTACCGATTACCTGCTATGATACAAATTTTTACGTGGAAGTAACAAGGATTCGTGAATGCGCATTGCAGTGACGCTCATCTTCAAGTAAGGCACTTAGCAAGGGACATTATATTAGTTAAGGCTGTTCTAATACATCTCAGTCAACAGAAGAAAAATGACATTCAAAACATTAAGTAAACATTTGTGATCATGTCTCATATTGCATAATCCATTTAAATATTAGTACAGCTACTGTTATTAATCAGTTAATCATTCGCTCACACAGACAATGCTACAGCATTTCGCCACATTATTACGCTGTCACAATTTTGGGCTCGCATGGATGGCAACAATCTGAATTGTCGACAAGAAACTACTCCAAATGGTGCAGCCTTTTAATGATTAGTACTCGGAGGTCGGTGGCCAGCTTATCGTGCCATTACTACAGCGACTCTATTGGGTTTCATTACACAGTAATTTATGTAGGCTACTAATTAACAGTAAGGTCAGTATTCATGCGACAGAGGTGGCGCTCCACTATGTCAGTATTGGCTCTTGAGCAAGAAAAGGTTTGACTACCACCAAGGGCACCCATACGATTATTTTCACGGAGAGGAGGGGTGGCCTGTGAGGGTATGGAGTATTTTTTATATTTTAGAAGACGAATGGCGACTTGATAATACCAATAAAAAAGTTCAATTTTCGACCTTGTTAAAAACCTGCGTAATACCGACTTTTAAATCATTTTCTTGATTGATAAACACTAGACTGTACTATTTTCCCTTTCCCTGAGGACGTACGGTCGCATCGCGCCCCCTCCCTGCTTCCTAACCTGTGGCCCTCAGGTATGAGCGCCCTTTCGACCACTGATCTGGACACTGCAGTGTAAGCGCAGGCATTGTTGTTGTTGTTGTTGTGATGATGATGCTGAGTTCTACTTTTAAGAGCGGTTTGATGCAACTCTCCATGCTAATCTATCTTCATCTCTACATCTAGGTCTCCATCTACAACTATAACCCCCCCCCCCCCCCCCCCCCCCCATCACCAAACTCACGAGTCCTTGATGCTTTAGGATGCGTTCTGTCAGCATAAATCTTTCTTGTAGACAAGTTGTGTCACAATTCCCCCCCCCCCCCCCCCCCCCCACCAAATTCAATTGAGTCCCTCTTCATTAGTTGTGCGATATACCCATCTAAACTTCAGTATTCTTCTGCAGCACCGTATTTAAAAAGTTTCTATTCCTGTCTGGTATGAACTATTCATATTCCACGTTCTGTACAAGGCTAGACTTCAAACAAATACCTTCAGAAAAGACTTACTAATACCTAAATTTATATCCGATGTTAGAAAATTTGTCTTTTTCAGTAACGCTATTGTTTGTTAATGTCAGTTTGCATCTTATATGCTGTCTACTTTCACCATCGCCCCGTACTTATCTGTGACCTTTAGTGTCTCATTTCCTAATCTGATTCCGTCAATATCGCCTGAATTAATTCGGTTACATTTCATTACCCTTATACTGTGAAAAAGATTTGTTTCCGATGAATTCCGTAGAATTTGAGTTAAGTTCCAAAACAGGCTGGTATCAATTGGTGCATGTAAATGCTTAAGAAATTAGGAGGCACAGTTTGGATATCTTCGTAAGATCTGTCAACAAAGCTGTAATCAGTTTGAGTTTTGCAAGATGAATCGAAATCGATAGAAGTGGTTTATTCGTGAATCACATTTTGTTACACTGAAGAGTTCACGATAGTTGCCTAATTGGATCGTTGAATCGTTAATGCTTTGTGGTATAGAACAATTTTCTCGCCACAAGTCATCAATGAAAAGAAAAACAATCGAGAATGTCGCAACATACTTCATCATCACAATGCCAGTGTTCACACATTAAGCAATTAATTATTTGACAGATGAAACATCGAATTAATATCTACTTGATCGCAGTCACACTATTTGTCGCTTAACGACTTCTTCTCGTTCCTTTATGTTGTTGCTGAAGTCCTGAGTCCCAAGATTGGGTAAAACAAGGATTGTATGTTCAGAGATTTAGATGACGCCTAAAAAACGTTGAAACTAATGTTACCAGATAGTTTGCAGGAACTGATTGTTCAATACCGTGGCAGGGCAAGCACCTAAGACACTAAAAAGCATGTAAATTTTAAGTTATTAGATAATTACTTCTTCATAATATATCATAAAGAAAGTTGGTGCACTGGTACACCTTTCGCTCCAAGGTCTGTTCTGTTCATCAAAAGTACCAGCCTCGTAATAAAAGTTTTCGATACGTTTTAGCCAAAGTTGACAAGATATTTAAATATTAATCATCATCTTTTAACATGCACAATCAGTGGGCTATCCACATCGGAGCTTTTATCACCATTCAAACTCACTTGTTAGGCGGTCACTTGGATGGAATACTCGCACAGCAGAAATACAACTGTCGATAAGAAATGGCTCCGTACACACGAGGGTAAAAATATCTGTTTTCGGCGGCCTGTAGCCGCGAAGTCAGTCAGATAATCTATCGGTGTTATAGTTCCGATGGGTCAAGAAATCATAGCATAGCCGGCCTCTGCTGGTCCAACGGGCTGGCTAATGCGACACACACTGTACATGAGGTCGCAGGTTCGAGTCCTGCCACGGGCTTGGATGTTTGTGGTAGTTTTTGTGTCAGTCATTGTGTCTGATTTTGTTTGGAAGTATCATGAGTGACTATTATTGCCAAACTAGACTGCAGAAAATAGGGATAAAATGAATAGATATGCACATGTTTTATTTAAAAAGTTGATAGTGGTACAAGTAGACTAAGACATAACTTACTACTCATATAAAATAGATAACAAATTTAGATTGGTAACGTTGCATTTAAAAATTCTGACGTATTTGAAATCAGTTAGTAAGGTTTCAAAATACTAATAATCATCTTTCCAAGTGAGCACTTGGGGCCAGTTTTATAACCTTAACGATGAACTAAATTAATTCTGGTTTTCTTATTATTTACGAACTTGATGTCTGTCGGCTATTGTTTTTTAGTCGCCTTTCTACTATGTAATTGTTACTTTTATGTTTACCATTGCTTTCCACGCCCTTCAGATGAGTTTTATTTTTAAAGGCATATATGTTAAGTTCTTAACAACTTATATTAAAGTTCATTGTAACCTGAATATCTACCATTACTTTCTCCATGGTCAACCGATTACTTGTTTTGCACCACGTTAATGAATACCGAGAAAAAATTCTCTCAGGCACAGCAACAGAGACCGGTGGGGAAGCAATAAATGAAAATAACTTGTGGAGGTTAGGAAAGAGTACAGTTCAGAAAATCTCATGCTGTTTCTCAATAGGCTTAATGTCTTTGCTTTGAACAGCTGCTTGGATAAGCTACTTTATGTTACAGTCTTCGACATAAAATTCATTTATTTAAAAGTATGAACCCGGATGTGAAGCCTCAGTAACGGTTGAAATAGCTGAATGATTTAGTGCATCGCTTTCTGGAGAAACGGGCTTGAAGAAGGCAACTTTGCAGATACTGAACTCATATCGTGCTTCAAAATATTGGAATATGTCCTTGTACCTCTGCCACCATTTCTGTATTTAGTTGTTTAGCAAATTATGGAATATGAAGTCATCGAATTGCTTATCAGTCGTCTGTTAGTTTCTAGTTCTTATCATTACATTCTGAAATTCAAAACAAAACAGTGTATCACTTTGTAGGGCAAGGATTGAATTTGCACAGTTTTAATGAGTTTTGGAAAGAAAGCAAGAGACGGCTCAGTGACTGAGTGTGTGAAAAAGTTGCAGATATCTCTTTGGCGCGCATGTTCTTCTTTTCTTGTACCTGTGTCGCACATCGAAGCAGGGTCAGCATGGTTGGAAACTGATTTGACACAGTTAATTTTAAGGGTTGACCCGACCCGCTTCCTGTCATCACATCGTTACTCTCCCTGGCCGGAACGAGCGTACCCCAACAGTCTGCGTGCAGTTTTATTCATGTGAAAGTATGCGAAAATTTGATAAATACATTCCAAGACAAAAAAAGACGCACCAAGAAGGAATAATCTGAATGGGACGGAAATCGGTAGATATGATGTACATGTACAGCCCAACAACTAATTAAAATTTCAGAAAAATTGGACTGTTTATTCAAGAGAAAGAGCTTCACAATCGGAGCAATTCAATAAGCAGTTTTTCGCTGACAGTGATTTGTTGAATGTCCTCCTAAGGGATATGGTCCCAAATTACGTCCACTTGGCTTGTTAGGTCGTCAAAATCCGGAGCTCGTTGGAGAGGCCTGTCCGTGATGCTCCAAATCTCTCAATTGGGGAGGGGCCCGGTGACCTTGATGGCCATGACAGGATTTGGCAAGCACGAATACAACCAGTAGAAATTCTCGCCATGTGTGGGAGGGCATTATCTCGATGAAATGAAAGACCAGTATGGCTTGCCATGAAGGGCAACAAAACGGGGCGCAGAATGTCGTCGGTGTACCGCTGTACTGTGAAGGTGTCACGGATGACAAGCCAAGGGGCCCTGCTAGGAAAATAAATGGCAGCGCAGACCATCACTTCTTGTTGTCGGGCCGTGTGGTGGGTGAGAGCCGGGTTGGTATCTCAATGCTATCCGGCTTGTCTCCAGAGAAATCTTCGCTGGTCAGCGGAGCTCAGTCCGAAGCGGCACTTCAAATGGTTCAAATGGCTCTGAGCACTATGGGACTTAACGTCTAAGGTCATCACTCCCCTAGAACTTAGAACTACTTAAACCTAACTAACCTAAGGACATCACACACATCCATGCCCGAGGCCGGATTCGAACCAGCGGCCGTAGCGGTCGCGCGGTTCCAGACTGAAGCGTCTAGAACCGCTCGGCCACACCGGCCGGCAAGCGGCACTCACCACTGAACACAGTTCTACTCGTCACTGAGATTCCAGGGCGAAGACGTGTCTGGAGCAACGCCAGACAGCGGTGGGATAGCAAGATGACTGCCGCCCGCCTGCCATGAGCGATGATCTGGGGTGTCATTTCCTTTCATAGCAGGACCCTTTATTTGGTTATCCGCGGCACCCTTATAACACAGCGGTACGTTGACGATACTCTAGGTCCCGTTTTGTTGCTCTTCATGGCAAAGTATCCTGCACTTACATTTCAGCAAGATAATGCCCACCAACACACGGTAAGAGCACCTACTTCATGTCTTCGTGTTTGCCAAACCCTACGTTGGCCAGCAAGGTCGCCAGATCTCTCCCCAATTGAGAAAGTTTGGAGCATTATGGACAGGGTGCTCCCACCAGCTCGGGATTTTGACGATCTAACGCGCCAATTGGACGGAATTTGGTCGATATCCCTCAGTAGGAAATTCAACAAATCCAGAAATTAATGCCAAGCCGAATAACTGCTTGTACAAGGGCCAGAGGTGCACCAATGAGTTATTGAATTGCTCGTCTTTGTCTTGAATAAATAATCCAGTTTTTCTGCAATTTTAACCATTTGTTTGTGTGTACATGTATATCACATCTACCAATTTCCGTCCCGTTCGGATATTTCCTTCATGGTGCGTCGTTTTCTTTTTTTTTGTCTTAGAGTGTATTTGCGAATCCTACAACTGAGGCGTGTTTCATATACCAGCCCGGTATTCACCTCCTGGTATGTGGGGAACAACCTAAAGAGCACAGCCCCTCGTCATTAATCCGCCTAGCGGATTAAATAGGGGCCGGACAATTTTCCCGTCCTGGAAGCGGCGCTTTTGACACTCACGCCTATCCTGGTGAATTAACACTAATCTTCTCCACAAGACATGGTATAATTTTTCAGTGTATAAAATATTAAAATATACGGTTTACAGCCGGAAGAAACGAGAACCATCGTATTTTGAGTATCGAGTAACTACGATAAACTCAGATTCATAATGCTCATGAAAATCTTTGAATTCCTCAAATCTTTTATTTAGTATGACAAGTACCTTTTTAGTTTTACTAAGCAATTGTGTAGATCAGATGAAGTCATATCTTGTCTGACACTTATATAGCACACACACCAAAAAAAGTTTTGCGTCACTCCGGTTCCCAGGACTCCTGAAGATAGACGTCGCCTGTGGTTGTTGCATCACAGACACAGACCCTTTCACTGTTCAGAGATGTCACTAATCCCGCCTAAAGATGTAAACAACCATTCCTGAGCGGCGCCTATTAGACGGAGGGGGTCCGACAGCCGATCAGTTCCAGTCATTTCAACAGGAAGCAGCTACGCGGCTCGAGTTGTCTGTAGTTCAACCATTCCTAGACGGTCAATACCGCGGTTCGATCGCATCCGCAATGTTACTTTGTGCGAGAAAGGGCTCTCAACAAGGGAAGTGTCCAGGCGTCTCGGAGTGAGCCAAAGCGATGTTGTTCGGACATGGAGGAGATACAGAGAGACAGGAACTGTCGATGACATGCCTCGCTTAGGCCGCCCAGCAGCAACTACTGCGGTGGATGACCGCTACCTACGGATTATGGCTCGGACGAACTCTGACATCAACGCCACCATGTTGAATAAAGCTTTTCGTGCAGCCACAGGACGTCGTGTTACGACTCATACTGTGCGCAATAGGTTGCATGATGCGCAACTTCACTCCCGTCGTCCACGGCGAGGTCCGTCTTTGCAATAACGACACCATGCATCGATGAGTGTCGCATATGTCTTCAACCAGACAATCGTCGGAGACGTGTTTGGAGGCAACCCCGTCTGTCTGAACGCTTTAGACACACAGTCCAGCGAGTGCAGCAAGGCGGAAGTTCCCTGATGTTTTGGGGTAGCATTAGGTGGGGCCGACGTACGCCGCTGGTGGTCATGGAAGGCGCCATAACGGCTGTACGATACGTGAGTGCCATCCTCCGACCGATAATGCTACCATATCGGCAGCCTATAGGCAAGGCATTCGTCTTCATGGAAGACAATTCGCGCCCCCATCGTACAGATGTTGTGAATGACTGCATTCAGGATAACGACATCGTTCTACTACAGTGGTCAGCATGTTCTCCAGACGTGAACCCTACCCACCAGCCACTCTGAGGGATCTTCGCCGAATCGCGATTGAGGAGTGGGACAATCTGGACCAACCGTGCCTTGATGAACTTGTTGGTAGTATGCCACGACGAATACAGGCATGCATCAATGCAAGAGGACGTGCTGCTGGGTGTGAGAGGTACTGATGTGTACAGCAATCTGGACCACCACTTCTGAAGGTCTTGCTGTATGACGGTACAACATGCAAGTTTGGTTTTCATGTGCTATAAAAAGGGGGGAAATGATGTTTATGTTGATCTCTTTTCCAGTTTTCTGCACAGGTTACGGAACTCTCGGAACCGAGGAGATGCAAAACTTTTTTTGTTGTGTGTACTCGTATATGAACCGGTAATCCTAAGGAACACTTGTGTAGTTATTGAAAACCTGAGTTTGTATCAAAAGGTGGCTTTAGAAGCGTCTGCAGAAAAGCTAGTATATGCTTTACATTAATATTTTGTTCTTTAAGCTTTTAAATTATTTTGCTGTAAATGCATGAAGCTGTCTTATCCTCGTAAGTATCCAGGACGCACGTTTTCAAAATAGTCTGTAGAGTACAAACTCCTGCAACCCACGTAAACAGTTTTCTTGCACCGTAATTTGAACCGTCTGTTGAAAAACTATAAAATGCACTCTTTCAACGACATTCAACCAATTCTGTACGAGAAACTCGTTACCATAATCGATGCTTTCAGAAACTCATTTCAGAACTTTCACGTACTCGGCCATTTTTGAAGTGAATATGCATTTTTATTTTAAAATTTAGCAGCCCCCAAAAGTCGAGACCTTTGCGTCCCGCGTAAGGTCTAGGTCGGACTGCTTGTTTCTGTAAAAGGTGTTTCACGTGTTCAGCTATTTTGCAGTTGCGGACATAACAGAAACCAAGTTCTGTTCCCTGTTATGATAGTTACCAATGGAAAATAAAGCGTGTGTGGAGGAAGCAGTGATTCCTGAGCTGTGTAACACGATTTTGTTTTGTTGACATTAAGTAGTCCACTTTGAATCTTCTTTAGGTGTTACAGTTAACTAGCGTTGTAACTTCGTCCTGTTCCCCTGAACGCAAAGGGAAGCCTTTACACCTCACAGAAGTGACGAAACGAAAACTCAATGGTGGCACTGCGTTGCATGGCTTCGAACTTCTTAAAAAACTATTCCCATCAGTGGATGTAACATTGGGTAGGTGTATAGGGTCAGAAAGTTTTGAAAAATATTCTGTGGAATACAAAATGCGTAATTCAAAAATCCCATTTAATTTTGGTGCCCATTCTCTCTCCTACCCGTCATATACATTTCTAGCCCCTGCACAGTGCGTGGCAAAGCGTGATTGCTGTCACTACCGACCATTCCAAATCACGGCCTTTACTTTCATGATTCTTACGTCAGGCAGTAGAACTGTTTTACGATTTACATGGAGTACTAGTTCTTTAAATTAAATCAGCAGCGTTTTGTGAGAACCACAGAACCTTTCTTGCAGCCACTGCTGTTGAAGTTCTCTGAGCATCTAAGTTACATTGCCATGTGAAGTGCATCGATCTGTTATGATCATAGAAGTGCATCTCTGAATTCCATCGAGATTTTTCGACTGACCAATTTTATTGCGTCCTCAAAATTACGGTTAGCGTCGTTGGAATGATCAGCAATGAGGATATGTTGACTTCCGGACACATAATGTGCATTAGGCGACGTTTCACATATTCACTGTAGCCCAGGAGTGCTCTTTTATTATTCTAGAGTCCTATGTGGAAAAAAATTAGTGAATTAACTTAATAATACCGGTGTTGCTAAGTTCCTTTAATTCAGCATGAGGTCAGACTACAGTAATGCTTGTATTTCGCCATTGTATGGTATTGCAGGTCCATGTTGCTCAGTCTAGATGAATATGAAGTTGATTTGTAGTTTTATTAAGCTTTGTTGCTGGATTCGTTACTTTACTATCAACGATCGCCATGGTCTGTTGATGTTCGCCCGCAGTCTTTGTTACGTTGTTGTCAAACTTCAGTTCGTAGAAAACGGTGGTCACTTTTTACTTAACGCCTAAGTTGTCTACAAGTTCATATTGCTCGGTGTGCTCTCAACTTCGTCTTAGTATGTAGTGTGTGCTTGTCACTTTTCGATGCGTTAATGCTATTTGACGCCGCTGTGAGTCATCCAGATTACGGCATTTCGTAATCTAGTTTTTCATATAAAGTCACTTGGTAGTTTTTTCCGTTACACTTGAAGTCTAACATTTCGTGTAATGAGGATGTTAAAAACTGAGTAACTTGAACTTGTTTCTACTGCAGTTCTCTCACTCCATACTTCCAGCAACAACAGAGCGCTTACCACCACGATTAAGAGGTATAATACTCAAACCAGCCGATTTCCAACGTGATTGGTTAGGCACCAGTGTAATTTTTACATCTAACCTGCAGTAACACTTAGGGAGACACTAAGCCTGGAAGCGATATCACGTCTCTGATAAGTCTAATAACCTTCAGTGACATCACGCTCGTCAAAAAAGTTTCCACTCTTATCGTTTTGCACTGGAGGAGTGACCAACGATAACAGTTGTATTAGACCTTTCAAGCGTTACTGTCTCGTCATGTATGGTAGTAATATACGGCCGTCATCGCTACCGTCGTAATTTACAACACTTTAAGTGCATTATTCCGTTACGAAAGCATTACTTTTATTTTCTTTAACATTTTATCTTTGGTTGTATTCAGATTGCAGAATGAAAATAAAATAATATCTAATAGAGATACGGAAGACATTTTTTTGCGAAACCGAAAAGACGACGTGTTTGGCACATCACGTCTGATTTTATTATGTACACAGCTTAATTAACAAAAATTTGGGCAAATCAGTTTCACTGACAACGTATTTGAACAAATTATTCGTATCATTAACATAAATATTACATCTTCACTTTATTGTAATACATGCGACATTCTTATTCTGGGGGAAAAATATATTCTGAAGTAATTGTTACAGTTCTGCTGTTTAATTTCTCTAGTTTACATCTAAAAGCGCTGCAAACAATATTACATATTACATAAAATTTTCATCATGAAGAAGTTAAAATCGGTTATGTCGCTTAAGAAAATAATATTGTGGAAACAAAATGCAAACTGTTAATGTCTTTTTTTTGTTTTTTACTCTTTTTTAACCAATTAGTCACCGTATTTAGGGGTAAAATACAGGGAGCGAAAGGCTATTTACAATTTGTACAGAAACCAGATGGCAGTTATAAGAGTCGAGGGGCATGAAAGGGAAGCAGTGGTTCGGAAGGGAGTGAGACAGGGTTGTAGCCTGTCCCCGATGTTATTCAATCTGTATATTGAGCAAGCAGTAAAGGAAACAAAAGAAAAATTCGGAGTAGGTATTAAAATGGTTCAAATGGCTCTGAGCATTATGGGACTGAACATCTATGGTCATCAGTCCCCTAGAACTTAGAACTACTTAAAACTAACTAACCGAAGGACATCACACAACACCCAGTCATCACGAGGCAGAGAAAATCCCTGACCCCGCCGGGAATCGAACCCGGGAACCCGGGCGCGGGAAGCGAGAACGCTACCTCACGACCACGAGCTGGGGACGTATGTATTAAAGTCCATGGAGAAGAAATAAAAACGTTGAGGTTCGCCGATGACATTGTAATTCTGTCAGAGACAGCAAAGGACTTGGAAGAGCAGTTGAACCGAATGGACAGTGTCTTGAAAGGAGGATATAAGATGAACATCAACAAAAGCAAAACGAGGATCATGGAATGTAGTCGAATTAAGTCGGGTGATGCTGAGGGAATTAGATTAGGAAATGAGACACTTAAAGTAGTAAAGGAGTTTTGCTATTTGGGGAGCAAAATAACTGATGATGGTCGAAGTAGAGAGGATATAAAATGTAGACTGGCAATGGCAAGGAAAGCGTTTCTGAAGAAGAGAAATTTGTTAACATCGAGTATAGATTTAAGTGTCAGGAAGTGGTTTCTGAAAGTACACTCCTGGAAATGGAAAAAAGAACACATTGACACCGGTGTGTCAGACCCACCATACTTGCTCCGGACACTGCGAGAGGGCTGTACAAGCAATGATCACACGCACGGCACAGCGGACACACCAGGAACCGCGGTGTTGGCCGTCGAATGGCGCAAGCTGCGCAGCATTTGTGCACCGCCGCCGTCAGTGTCAGCCAGTTTGCCGTGGCATACGGAGCTCCATCGCAGTCTTTAACACTGGTACCATGCCGCGACAGCGTGGACGTGAACCGTATGTGCAGTTGACGGACTTTGAGCGAGGGCGTATAGTGGGCATGCGGGAGGCCAGGTGGACGTACCGCCGAATTGCTCAACACGTGGGGCGTGAGGTCTCCACAGTACATCGATGTTGTCGCCAGTGGTCGGCGGAAGGTGCACGTGCCCGTCGACCTGGGACCGGACCGCAGCGACGCACGAATGCACGCCAAGACCGTAGGATCCTACGCAGTGCCGTAGGGGACCGCACCGCCACTTCCCAGCAAATTAGGGACACTGTTGCTCCTGGGGTATCGGCGAGGACCATTCGCAACCGTCTCCATGAAGCTGGGCTACGGTCCCGCACACCGTTAGGCCGTCTTCCGCTCACGCCCCAACATCGTGCAGCCCGCCTCCAGTGGTGTCGCGACAGGCGTGAATGGAGGGACGAATGGAGACGTGTCGTCTTCAGCGATGAGAGTCGCTTCTGCCTTGGTGCCAATGATGGTCGTATGCGTGTTTGGCGCCGTGCAGGTGAGCGCCACAATCAGGACTGCATACGACCGAGGCACACAGGGCCAACACCCGGCATTATGGTGTGGGGAGCGATCTCCTACACTGGCCGTACACCACTGGTGATCGTGGAGGGGACACTGAATAGTGCACGGTACATCCAAACCGTCATCGAACCCATCGTTCTACCATTCCTAGACCGGCAAGGGAACTTGCTGTTCCAACAGGACAATGCACGTCCGCATGTATCCCGTGCCACCCAACGTGCTCTAGAAGGTGTAAGTCAACTACCCTGGCCAGCAAGATCTCCGGATCTGTCCCCCATTGAGCATGTTTGGGACTGGATGAAGCGTCGTCTCACGCGGTCTGCACGTCCAGCACGAACGCTGGTCCAACTGAGGCGCCAGGTGGAAATGGCATGGCAAGCCGTTCCACAGGACTACATCCAGCATCTCTACGATCGTCTCCATGGGAGAATAGCAGCCTGCATTGCTGCGAAAGGTGGATATACACTGTACTAGTGCCGACATTGTGCATGCTCTGTTGCCTGTGTCTATGTGCCTGTGGTTCTGTCAGTGTGATCATGTGATGTATCTGACCCCAGGAATGTGTCAATAAAGTTTCCCCTTCCTGGTACAATGAATTCACGGTGTTCTTATTTCAATTTCCAGGAGTGTATTTGTATGGAGTGTAGCCATGTATGGAAGTGAAACATGGATAACTGGTTTGGACAAGAAGAGAATAGAAGCTTTCGAAATGTGGTGCTACAGAAGAATGCTGAAGATTAGATGGGTGGATCACATAACTAATGAGGAGGTATTGAATAGAATTGGGGAGAAGAGGAGTTTGTGGCACAACTTGACAAGAAGAAGGGACCGGTTGGTAGGACATGTTCTGAGACATCAAGGGATCACAAATTTAGCGTTGGAGGGCAGCGTGGATAGTAAAAATCATAGAGGGAGACCAAGAGTTGAATACACTAATCAGATTCAGAAGGATGTAGCTTGCACAGGATAGAGTAGCATGGAGAGCTGCATCAAACCAGTCTCAGAACTGAAGACAACAACAACAACAAATAATTTGAAGGCTGTCTTCACAATGGTTGAGCTTCGAGTACAGGTTTGCACAACATTGTTGTTCATTGTATTTTGGCACAATAAATTCTTTTGATTAATAAAAAAGATGGCACATTGGTAAAGACACAGGATTCGCGTTCAGGCATGTGGCATTTCAGATCCTTGACTGGCACTCCAGGTTTAGGTTGCTTGTGGTTTCTCTGAACCTCTTATAGCAAATGCTGGCATGACTCCTTTTTATTCGAAGGAATAAAATACTCAAAACTGTCGATTCCTGGTATTTCTTGAGTAACTTGCTTCGAATATTAGAGCGCATATTCTGCAGAGTTTTCACATCAAGAACTTTACTGATAACATGTCACTGAACGAATTACTCCATTCTTCTTAAATTTTACAGTTTGTAGCGGATCAGGATGGAGTTGAAGAGATGCCACTGTAGATCCGCGAGCGAAATTAGCCGTTTGGATCCCAGCGCAGATAATTTACTTTACTTGTCCTTAACCATCAGGGAAAGAGAGATGGAGGCATTCAATTCTGTGCCTTCTCCTGATGTAAGATATTACTCAATCTGTGTGGCAGAATATTTCAGAGTGGATTCGAGAGACAAAATCTGACCCTTGGCAATTGAACAGTACGTTAATGCGTTACATTACAGCAGTAACCTCTCTGTAAAGGTGACAGCAGAGATGCCAATAACTACTGAAGCATTTCACTACCGACATCATTGTCCGAAATTTTGAGGTGGTGTGTTCTAGAGTTGTATCCCATCTGAGCAACAATAATACTCTCAGTAAACCAATGTTTGGATTTCAGAAGAGTTGTTCAAATGAGAATACCATTTACGCGTTCACTCCTCAAATTTCACAAGCATTAAGAAACAAAAGAGCACCTAGTAGCATTTTCTGTGACCTATCAAAGGCATCTGACTGTGTATATCACAATAATCTCGCAGGCAAACTGAGGTTATGCAGAATTGATGGTGTAGTCAACAGTTGGTAATGTCAGATTCTTCTGACAAGATATAAATCACTTCAGGGGTTCCACAACGCTCAATTTTATTTGCAATATTGTTTTTCATGTATGTAAACGATCTTTCTTCTAATGCATACACAAAAAAACGTAATTAGTTCTTTTGGCGGATGACATTAGTTTTGTTATCAAGTAAATAATGTTGTTTGATCTAGTGTCGAATAGTTTCTTCTAGTAGTCTCAATCTCAGTTTCAGGAAGACACAACATATTCAATTCTGCGTATCTAGAGGTATTACATCAATGATAAGTGCAATACAGGATGAGAAAACTTCAGGAATTCTGTGTCCATATTGATGAGAATTTATTCTGGAAAAGACACATTTTAGAATTTCTAAAACAGCTTAATTAAGAACATTTGCACCTCGAATCATTGGTGAGAAATAAATGAGTAAATTGAAATATTTTGCGTATTTTCATTCAATGACATCATACAGAATAACGTTCTAGAGTAAATTATTTTCAAGAAAGAAAATCTTCATTGCTGAAAAGTGTGCTAATAGTAATATGTGGTGCTTACCCTCGATTGTCTTGTAGATATCTGTTTAAAGAGTCAGGCACTTGTTTGACTAAGGGTTCACTCTATATGTATTTCCTCATGAAATTTGTTATAAATAATCTACTGCAGTTCTAAAAGAACAATAATGTGCATAATTAGAATACCAGAAGAAAAAAACATTCATTATTCTCAACGTTGTCTTTAGTACAGAAAGGGGTACCCTTGCTGCCACGAAAATTTTTGTTCACATATTCAGTGACAGAAAATTTCTGAGAGACAGCGAAGTTAAATTTGGAAATAAACTGAAAAAGTTTCTCCTTGGCAACTCCTATTCAGCGGAAGAATTTATATTTCTGTAACGTGTAAAATGTGGTTTTTACGATTTACTAATTCACATCTGCACTTAAAACAGGTAAAAAAAAATTTAAACAAGAAACTTGTAAATGGTGAGCAGGTAACCATAGTTACGTACGAATGCGTAATGTGAATGTAACATCACCATGTCACATCATTACACACAATCGGACAATCGATCCACAGAACATAAAACTAACTAAACTGACAGTACAATGCATATTATTATAATGCAGTGAGTGAAGAATTATCATGCCGAACATTCAAGTCAGTAATCCGCTCTCTCCTTTTCACAAGCTAAGTTTGAGTAAGGAAGATGCGGAACCAGCAGGTCATGATTTAGATTCCTTTCAAAGCTGTAGATCGATAGACAGATAGGCAACAACGAAATGGGCCATGATATTACGAAGTGATTGGTGTGGCTATATGCATTTCAGCGAGATACATCATCTGACACAAGATATTCTTTCATAGATTTTTAAAATAATGGAGTAAAGTATTTCGATAAAAGTAGAAGTCTCATGAGCGCATTTCTCATTTCTTGGAAGGCGAGCTGTTACTAAATACGTATGAGGTGTATTTGTAATCGTAATATGTGTTACAGAACTAACGAAATTTCTGTCTATATAGATGAACGTAGAAAGCACACGTGAGGCAAGATATTACTAATACGTCAATAACAGGTGCTCCGAGCATGTGATTACTTTAGTTATTTGTATATTCCAAAGGTGAAATTGGGGTCCTTGCTCCATAATACGGAGCGATTCAGTTTTACAGTCGGAAGAGACTCGAAGGGCAAAAGTGGACCCATGCATGTGTTCTAACTACGAGCGTAGTCTTATTAGCCGGAAAGGAATGGTGTAATAAAAAAAAAAAAATGGTTCAAATGGCTCTGAGCACTATGGGACTTAACAGCTGAGGTCATCAGTCCCATAGAACTCAGAACTACTTAAACGTAACCAACCTAAGGACATCACACACATCCATGCCCAAGGCAGGATTCGAACCTGCGACCGTAGCGGTTTCACGGTTCCAGACTGACGCGCCTAGAACCGCACGGCCACACCGGCCGGCAATGGTGTAACATTCACCACAGCTAGTGTTGCGGCTTTATTGGGACACTCGATTAGCACTGTTCTGCGATATGGTTCCATACAATAATCGTGCTTGGGAGATAAGAAACTTTACTGAAATCTCAAATACGTATTTTCAACAAGAGCATTTCTCACATATGTGCTCCGCCTACCCCTCTTTGTTATTTGGTTTTACTGGCATTTGTGATACTCTTGCTAATGTGATCTGTAATGAAATGAATGTGCTTCCGAGATCATTGTCTTTTTCTTTGTTCCGTTTGCTCGAATGGCGTTATGAAAAATATCGTGACGAGTTTGAGATTTGGACATTCGGCCTCTCTGTTAAAAGTGTCTGTACTGTCAGTAAAATAGCTAACAGGATAAAACTGATGGAAAAACATTTTGCTTACTAGTCCGCTTGACGTCTTCCATATTAATACACACGTTAACCCTCAAGAGCACGAAATATGAAACTTCCAGTACAGTCATGGACTTAAAATGTTACATTAAAATACAAGTACACAAACAGGAAAAGGAAAGAATGGAAGTAACCCGTCAGTGGACAATCAATTACAAAATATCCAGATCTGCTAGCCTCAGTGAGAACACAATAATAAATCACGCCCTCCCTTGTCTATTGGACAGATGAAGTGGCGGACAGATTCAGAGTAAACCGGTAGGACCACTCACTCATATGCATAAACTACAAACGACATTGAGGGTGGGCTTTGTAGCCACATCCCCCGCTACGTCTTCTCGCCAGAGAACGAACCCAAGTGGGAGCACGATAGAAGCACTTCAATACCTAAATGCATCCACATCTACTAACCGCGATCGTAGGATAATTGTTACTTATTCTATTAAATTTATTTACCCTGATTGCATTAGTCCCTCCAGGCCATCTCTTACATCGGACCAGAAGTTAACGTTCTCAAAAGTTTATGGATCAAAGAGTACAAGTATAATAATTATGAAGTTATAACCCATAATAATAATAATAATAATAATAATAATAATAATAACGATTGCTAGAAGAAAGGCTTGTAGTTTTATTAAGCTTTGTTGCGCGATTCGTTACTTTACTATCAACGATCGCCATGGTCTTTTGATGTTCGCCCGCAGTCTTTCTTACGTTGTTGTCAGGCTTCAGTTAGTAGAAAGAGGTGGTCACTTTTTACTTAACACCTAAGTTGTCTACAAGATCATATTGCTCGGTGTGCTCTCAACTTCGTCTTAGTATATAGTGTGTGCTTGTCACTTTTCGATGCGTTAATGCTATTTGACGCCGCTGTTAGTCATCCAGATTACGGCATTTCGTAATCTAGTTTTTCATATAAAGTCACTTGGTAATTTTTTTCCGTTTTCACTTGAAGTCTAACATTTGGTGTAATAAGGATGTTAAAAACTGAGTAACCTGAAATTGTTTCTACTGCAGTTCTCTCACTCCATTCTTCTATCAACGTTTCTGCTGCTGCTGCTGCTACTACTACTACAAATACTACTACTACACTGCGCAGCAGAATTAAAGGATCACTTTTTCGAAACAACCTTACTCTGAAATGGTGCGAAAGATGGCGCCCTGCGACATCACCCTCGGGTTCGGTGACGCTTCAAACAGCACTGTGTCGACTCATGCGAAAAAAAAGGCCACAGCTCAAATGTTCATGTGAGCTGTAAGGTTGGTTAATGATGTCACATTGGCACCGAATTTCACCACAGTTCTGCCCAACGCCACCGTGGACGTGTCACACGACGAGAAGATCGTCACTCACATTTCACCCCATCTTTTGACATCTCCGCGGTGGAGGCAGAACCCTCACGCCCAGCATTGAAATCACGCGGTTTTCTTGTTGGTGGGCGAGGAAAACATTTCAGACACACCGTCGCCCAGAATCGACACGGAAAGATCTCAGGGGATGACATAAATGGCGTCAATGAAACCACCTCTTTCCCTGGAATGTTGATTCCAATACACTTAGCAGTCTAAGTCGACAGTTCACGGTGCGACGAGCCGCAAGAAAATGTTCTTGACAACCGTTGACACTGCTGTCACCCTTGGACGTTTCAAAATTTCTTTAAGAACATTGTGGGCTGCATCCCCACTGAATGTGATCGCACCACTTTGGAACACTGCGCGACCGCAGTTTTTGCTCTCTTGTACAGCTGGGAACCACAAGGGACTTTTCAAAACCAGTGACAAAATTTGAACGTGATCCGAAGCATCAGAGAGTACTAATGCTTTTTCAGCCCCCCTGTTGTCTACTCTCCTGTGGTGTGATTACGCTGGTGGCAACATTAACATGTGCGCAAATAAAACGTCAAAGGACCTCTCTAAGAACCACAATTAGGCAACACCGTAGGTGCCACTCACGCAACTTTACTGATCACGTTACAAATGTCCCTGTCAGGAACTTCCACGCTAATTCAGTCTGGCGACTGCTCTAGCACCTGAAGGTAGGATGTCGAAGGGGTTGCCTAACCCTCAGGCGTTAGAGCAGCCGCCAGGCTGAATTGGTGTCGAAGTTCCTGACATGTACATTTGTAACGTGATCAACAAAGTTTCGTGGATGACACTCAGAATATTGCACTCCCGCGTGATCACACCACAGGAGGTTGGAAAACAGGGGCTGGTTGAAAAAGCATTAATACTCTCTGATGCTTCGGACCACGTTCAAATTTCGTCGTCTGGTTTTGAACGGCCCCTAGTGATTGCAATTTGTACACGAGAGCAAAAATTGCGGTCTCACTGTGCCCTAAAGCGGTGCAATCACATTCAATGGGGATGCAGCCCAACAATGTTCTCAGAGAAGGCTGAAACGTCCGAGGGCGTCAGCAGTGTCAAAGATTCTCAACAACATCGGACCTGCTGGGATCTATGAAGGATAATTTCTTATTGCGGAAGGCGGGAATTTACAAAATACCTTGCCAGTGCGGTATGACCTATATAGCACCGCTCATCGCACTGTTAACGTCGTTTTCAAGTGCGAAATGTATGGAAATTAACGCTCCAGGGAACGAGATGGTTTCATTGACGCTATTTATGTCAAACTCTGAGGCCTTGTCGTGGCGATTCTGAGCGGTGGTGTGTCTGAAACATTTTCCTCAGCCATCCATAAGAAAACTAAGTCATTTCAACGCTGGGTGTCGGAGTTCTGACCTCCTTCCATACAGTGTCGGATGCAGATAGTTTACCCAAATAGCTTGCACATTTAAGGACAGTGCTCAGAGACAATGGATACTCGACCCGGCAAACTGACAGTGCATCCTCAGCTAAAACCAAGACCCAGGAAATATGTTCAGGTGAAAGTGATTTTCCGCCCACCATCTAAGATTTTGGACCTGCTGGGATCAGTGAAGAATAATTTGCTGTCGCGGTAGGCGGGAATTTACAAAATGCCTTGCCAGTGCGGTATGGCCTATATATGACAAACAACATGAACAGTGGAAGAACGCTGTATTGAAAATAAACGTTGCACTCGCCTTCTGAAACCCAGCAAGTCTGCAGTTGCGGAACATTGTATCTCCAGTGGACATTCAATGGAGTATGACAAAACAGCAACATCTCTTCGGGAAACCATTATAAAAGATTCCGTTGAAATACGTGTCGCGGAAAACCTTATGAACCACGACAGCGGCTACCAGGTGGATAATGCGTGGAATCCCGTCATACCCGAGATTTGCTCAAGACGAAGACGCCAGAATACTCCGATAACTGCGGCGAATGGAAACGCCGAAGACAGCTGATCCTTGCAGCTCCACCAGCGAGGATGCTGCTGCTGGGCGGTGTGGTCTTTCTGTCACCATGACTGTGATGCATGCGCGGCAATACATCAGCGCGCTATGTAAGGCGGAGCGGAGATCGTCTTCGTCAATCTTCGATTGCTAACCTCAAGATGACTGATAGGTGTCCAGTTGAAATATCGTTGAGTGAAGTTTACCACGACCGGCTGCAATCCCGAAATCTCTTCGAACAATTACGTGATACTTAAACTTTGTTGCTCAGTGTTCTTAATAAAATAAAAAAAATAATGGAAGTAGAGAACACAAAAGTTTTCATGAGTATACGTAAGGGAGATGTTATCATGCAGCACGTTCTAAGAGACATAAATTCACTTATCTGCCACTGCAAAGAACTCTGAGAAATGAGAAGGGTGTAAAGGGAAACAACGGTAGTTAATTGAACACGATAAAGGTCGCCTACAGAAACAAGAACAGACATGGTGTTGTCCTAGGAGAGAGGTCATTAGCTGTCTCTTAACGCTGGAGATATTGTTCAGATCTCTGACACAGTGAGGGAGATCATCCGAAAGTCGAATTCATCTCACCGAAACAAATTTAGAGAAGGCAGCTGCGTGACAGGCCACCGAAAATGATTGATTGATGGATTGTGGGAGAAACAATACTGATCTGATGTCAACAAGTGTTTCTGCTGTGCTGTTGAGATAAGAGCGTTAAGGTCAAGATACCGGAGACTGTATACGTTATCAAGCGATAAAGCAGAGTGTATGGAAATACGTGCATTTGTCTGGTCGTTGACAGAACAGCAGCGAATAAGGTAAAGAAAATGATTAAAATTGTAAACGTCACTGTGTCATGAAGTTTCAGTATTTTGTAAGTCATGGACAGATGCTGATATCTACTTGCGAGCTGTAGTTGTGAGTTTAGTTCAGTGCAAATTTTCATCTACACACGTCAAAAAAAGTTTTGCGTCACCACGGTTCCGAGAGTTCCGGAACATATACAGAAAATTGGAATAGAGATCAACATAAACATCATTTCCGCCCTTTTTACTGCTCATGAAAACCAAACATTGCATGTTGTACCACCATACAGCGAGACCTTCAGAGGTGGTGGTCCAGACTGCCGTACAAACCGGTACCTCAAATACCCAGTAGCACATCCTCTTACATTGCTGTCTGCTTGTATTCATCGTGGTGTACTATCCATCAGTTCATCAAGACACTGTTGGTCCAGATTGTCCCACTCCTCAACAGCGATTCAGCGCAGATTCCTCAGAGTGGTCCACAAACAGGCCTTTTCAATCTATCTCAGGCATGTTTGATAGGGTTCATGTCTGGAGAACATGCTGGCCCTCTAGTCGAGCGATGTCGTTATCCTGAAGGAAGTCATTCACAAGATGTGCACGATGGGAGCGCTAATTGTCGTCGATGAAGACGAATGCCTCGCCAATATGCTGCCCATATGGTTGCACTATCGGTCGGAGGATGGCATTCACGTATCGTACAGCCGTTACGGCGCCTTCCATGACCACCAGCGGCGTACGTCGGCCCCACATAATGCCACCCCAAAACATCACGGAACCTCCACCTTGCTGCGCTCGCTGGACAGTGTGTCTAAGGCGTTCAGCCCGACCGGGTTGCCTCCAAACACGTCTCCGACGATTGTCTGGTTGAAGGCATATTCGACACTCATCGGTGAGTGGTCCATTCGGCATGTTGTTGGGCCTATCTGTACCGCGCTGCATGGTGTCGTGGTTGCAAAGATGGACGTCGGGAGTGAAGTTGCGCATCATGCAGCCTATTGCACACAGTATGAATCGTAACACGACGTCCTGAGGCTGCACGAAAAGCATTATTCAACATGGTGGCGTTGCTGTCAGCGTTCCTCTGAGTCATAATTCGTAGGTAGCGGTCATCGACTGCAGTAGTAGCTGTTGGGTGGCCTGAGCGAGGCATGTCATCGACAGTTCCTGCCTCTCTGTATCTCCTCCATGTCCGAACAATATCGCTTTGGTTCACTCCGATACACCTGGACACTTCCGTTGTTGAGAGCCCTTCCTGTCACAAAGTAGCAATGCAGACGCGATTGAACCGCGTTATTGACCTTCTAGGCGTGGTTGAACTGCAGACAACTCGAGCCGTGTACCTCCTTCCTGGTGGAATGACTGGAACTGATCGGCTGTCGGACCCCTTCCGTCTAATAAGCGCTGCTCATGCAAGGTTGTTTACATCTTTGGACGGGATTAGTGACATCTCTGAACAGTCAAAGGGACTGTGTCTGTGGTACAATACCCACAGTCAACGTCTATCTTCAGGAGTTCTGGGAACCGCGCTGATACAAAACATTTTTTGATGTGTGTGTTATTACTCCTAGACTCGTCGCTGGGGGACAAAAATTTATGATTAACGATGGGACGGATTCCTGAATTTCGGACTAGTGAGCACAGATTGACCAAATACAAGTAAAGAAGCAAATATGTAGACAAAAAGCATAGATGAAAACAAACGTGCGATTCCTGGTACATCTTGAATCACTTACATCGATTTTTTTGCTGCTCATTGGAACGTAGTTCCCCAAAGAGATCTTTGCTGACAAT
This sequence comes from Schistocerca serialis cubense, assembly GCF_023864345.2. NCBI lineage: Eukaryota > Metazoa > Arthropoda > Insecta > Orthoptera > Acrididae > Schistocerca > Schistocerca serialis. The sequence continues at coordinate 484,466,910 of NC_064643.1, forward strand.
ACGTCTTTGGAGTCTTTAACGAACCCCCTAATCTAGTCATGTTTAGACACGATCAGTCTCGCAGTTTCGCAATAGTTTGAGGCAGGACAGAGGGGAGCTGTAGTGGTTACAGTGGAGATCGATAAGTAGTGTTAGTCGCTTCGAATCTTACTACAGAGAATTTTCTTCATTGGGCTTTGGGATGGTAGTAATGTTGGAAACATTCATTTCCTGTTCCTCTTCTATTAATGCAAAATATAAACGATCAACATCAACATAAAAAAAGGCTAATGGAATATAGTACAATTAAATCAATCGATAACTGAATATCAAGAGCTCAGATGGAAAACCAGTCCTAAGCAAAAAAGAGGAAGTAGTTAGGTGGAAGGAGTATATAGAGGGTATATACAAGGGAGATGCAGTTGAGGGCAATATTACGGAAATGGAAGAGAACGTAGATGATGATGAGAAGGCAGATAGGATACTGCGTGAAGACTTTGACAAAGCACTGAAGTTGAAACAAGGCCCCGGGAGTAGACAATATTCCGTTAGGGCTAGTGATAGCTTTGGGAGAGCCAGCCATGACACAACTCTTCCATATGCCGAGAAAGAAGTATGAGACAGGTGAAATATCCTCAGACTTCAAGAAGAATATAGTAATTCCAATTACAAAGAATGCAGGAGCCGACAGGTGTGAAAAGTACCGAACTATCAGTTTAAAAAGTCACTATTGCAAAATACTAACACGAATCCTTTACAGAAGAATCGAAAAACTAGTAGAAGCCGACCTCGGGCAAGATCAGTTTGGATTCTGGAGAAATGTAGGAACACGCGAGGCAATACTGACCCTACGACTTCTCATAGAATATGGGTTGAGGAAAGATAAAACTACGTTTATAGCATTTGTAGACTTAGATAAAGCTTTTGACAATGCTGATTGGAATACTCTCTTTCAAATTCTGAAGGTGGCAGGGGTAAAATACAGGGAGCGAAAGGGTATTTACAATTTGTACAGAATCCACATGGCAGTTATAAAGAGTCGAGGGGAACGAAAGCGAAACAGTGGTTAAGAAGGGAGTGAGACAGGGTTGTAGCCTATCCCCAATGTTATCCGATCTGTATATTTAGCAAGCTGTAAAGGAAACAAAATAAAAACTTGGAGTAGGAATTAAAGTCCAGGCAGAGGAAATAAAAACTTTGAGGTTTGCCGATGACATTGTAATTCTATAAGAGACTGCAAACGACTTGAAAGAGCAGTTGAATGGAATGGACAGTGTCTTGAAAGGAGGATATAAGTTGAAAGTCAACAAAAGCAAAACAAGGATAATGGAATGTAGTCGAATTAAATCAGATTAAATTATATTAGGAAATGAAACAGTAGTAGATGAGTTTTGCTATTTGGAAAGCAAAATAACTGACAGTGACCGAAGTAGGGAGGATATAAAATGTAGACTGGCAATGGGAAGAAAAGTGTTTCTGAAGAAGAGAAATTTGTTAACATCGAGCATGATTCAAGTGTCAGGAAGGCTTTTCTGAATGTATTTGTATGGAGTGTAGCCATGTATGGAAGTGAAACACGAACGGTAAGCAGTTTAAACAAGAAGAGAATAGAAGCTTTTGAGATGCGGTGCTACAGAAGAATGCTGAAGATCAGATTGGTAGATCACGTAACCAAAGAGGAGGCACTGAATAGAATTGGAGAAAAGAGAAATTTGTGGTACAACCCGACTAGAAGAATGGATCGATTGGTAGGACACATTCTGAGGCATCAGGGGATCACCAATTTAGTACTGGAGGGAAGGGTGGGGGGTAAAAATCGTTGACGGAGACCGAGAGATGAATACAGTAAACAGATTCAGAAGGATGTAGGTTACAGTAGTTACTTGAAGATGAAGAGACTTGCACCGGATAGAGTAGCATGAAGAGCTGAACCAAACCAGTATTTGGACTGAATACCGCAACGAAACAAATTAAACGATGCTGAAGGGATTAGATTAGGAAAATTAGGAAATGAATCATTTCAAGTGATAAATGAGTTTTGTTGTTTGGGCAGCAAAATAAGTGATGATGGCTGAAGTAGAGAGGATATAAAATGCAAACTAGCAATAGTAAGAAAGGTGTATCAAAAAAATAAGAAATTTGTTAAAATGGGTGCGCAGATCGTGGTCTAGTCGCCGGGTTCGATTCGCGGCTGCGTTGGGGATTTTCTCTGTCCGGGGAATGGGTGTTTGTGTTGCTCTCATCATCATCATCATCATCATCATCATCATCATCATTTGTGACAGTGGCTAGATTGGATTGTGTAGAAATTGGACAATGTCAAAACTGGGACTTCGTAAGGGCGCTGATGACCGCGCAGTTGAGCGCTCCACAAGCCAAGCATCATCATCATCATCTCCATCATGTCAAAGTTGAATAAATATTTTAACGTTAGAAATTCTTTTCTGAAGGTATTTCTCTAGAGTGTAGTCTTGTAAGGAAATGAAACGTGGGCAATAAATAGTTCAGACAATAATGAAGTACAAGCTTTGAAACTGAGTGTTACAGTAAAATTTTGAAGCTTAGATGGATAGGTCAGTCACTAATGAGGAGGCACTGAATCGAATTTTGGAAAAAAGGCAGGTATGGCACAACATGACTAAAAGAAGGAATAGGTTGATAGGAGACATTCTGAGGCATCAAGGAAAAGTCAGTTTGGTAACGGAGGTAAGTGTGGAGAATTAAAATTGGAGAGAGCGATCTATCCTTGAATACAGTTAGCAGCAAATGGAAAAGGTTGCAGTTGTTATGCAGAGAGGAAGAGGCTTGCGCAGCACGGACTGGCGTGGAGAGCTGTATCAAACGAGTTTTCTTATGTTTACATCTACATACGTACTTCGCAAGTAACCGAACGGTGCATGGCGGACGGTGCCCTGTACCACTTTAGTCATTCACTTTCCCTTTGCACTCGCAAATGTAACGAAGGGAAAATGACTGTCCTTATGTTTTCGTACGAGCCGTGATTTCTCTCACCGATCTTAAAAATTCAACTTTGTTGCTTGAGGTCTGAAGAAATAATGATGATGGTTTGGTTAGTGTTGCCGCACGACAACAAGATCCTTAGCGCCCGTACTAAAATAGCTTGAGATGAGCGTCAATAACGGACACAAAATTGTGAAAAACCGAAACAGACACATCATAAAACCTCAAAACATATACCATCCTCGTCTCCTCATCACCGAAAATAGAGGGCAGATGCCCACCGAAATTTGCTTCCGCCCTCTCATCACAATATAAAAGTGCACTCAGTTAAAATGTGGCGTACAGTGATTGCATGGCACAGGAATCACAGACTGGGGTGTACTCTCCCACCCGCCGGGTAAAGGCGCTGCAGTCTGGAACCGCAAGACCGCTACGGTCGCAGGTTCGAATCCTGCCTCGGGCATGGATGTTTGTGATGTCCTTAGGTTAGTTAGGTTAAACTAGTTCTAAGTTCTAGGGGACTAATGACCTCAGCAGTTGAGTCCCATAGTGCTCAGAGCCATTTGAACCATTTTGTACTCTCCCTGGAATAAGAAGCCATGCTTTAGGAGACATTGTCCATTTCGGCAGCGGGTCTCCTTTTACTTGAGAGTAACCAATGGTCCTAACACTTCTTATCACCGCAGGTTTCACCTACTCAGTGTTGACACACGACAGGGTGGAAAAATCACGAAACAGACAATTTGAAAAGCTGAATCTCAACTTACTGTGTATCCCAGGAACAACTTTTATTCAGTACTATCTTTGTTAGCGGCAAGACAGCTCTCTTCTCTCTTCTACTCATTACGGCAATAAAATCGCAGTAGGATGGTCAAAAGGTTGAATAATCATGTTATTATAACTCTGATCCGTCCATGAGAGCTCCATACGTCCTGTAAAGCTGCAAACGCCACCTTTGTAAGCGCACGATATTTATATGCATCTTAAACCACGTTCGCTCCAAACGTAATATGTCCGTTACATTACAGTTCACAGGTCCATCGGGTATCTCTTATCTGCATTGGCCTCTGATGTCTTTGTACACGTTGGTGTTATGTGGTTAACGAGACGCGCTTTAAGCCCGGCGTCTGCCATCACGAAGATAGTTGCGGACAGTTTGTTTTCTTATCCTCCTTACTTATCGACATTGTTCCTGACTTGCTAGTGTCATTTAAAAAGAAATGACCCCCGAGGCTGTGAAATGAAAGCCGCTGAAGGGATCGTAATGCCAATAGCAGCGGATGAAGGTGTGGTCCTTACAAGAGCGCTGAGACTCCAAACTTGGCGCTAGGGGAACACAGGCTCATACCCATCTGGCGACAGAGCGAGTACATGCACGTGTCGACCGTCCACTGTCCTCTGTACTGCGGAAAACAGAGAAACGGAGGCTTCAAAAGAGGGGCAAAGGAGTGTAGTGCGTTTCCTGACAGCGGAAGGAGTGCGAGGTAAGAAAATTAATCGAAGATTGGTCCAAGTGTACAGAGAGCACTGAACGTCCGTTGCAGTTCCAAGGTTCAATCCGATCTCTGGGGCAATGGCTGCCTCCGTAACTGGCCGGTCTTCATTAATGAGGACGCCTGCCTGCTGTACAATAATGCAGCGTGGAGGACCAAATTGTACACCATCGACCGACTTTCGTCCTTCCTTGAATCGCTTATGCCACGGCTTGACCCTTCCAACCAACGAACATGTAGGGCTCTTCATATATTTGTGCCATTCTTTGATGAATTGCCGTTCCCTAACTCCATACCGTGTCAGAAAAGCGCACTACACCACTTTGCTCTTCTTTTGAAGCCTCCATTTCACTTTTGACCGCACTGCTGAATGCAGTGGATGGCCGAAGAGTGCACATGTTCGCTTTGTCGTCACAGGTGTGTGTTCCCCTCTAGCGGCGAGGGGCTAAGTGCTTTTGTAGGAACCACCTACCTTATGCAGTAGCATTACAATCCCTTCATCGGTTTTCGTTTTACAGCCTCCGGCGCGTTTGCTTTTGAAGTAATGTAGAGAAGCGAAGGTATTATGTAACGCAGCAAAGGAGGGAATTTGTTGGCAACCCTGTATTTGCGGTAGTTAGATTTTGTAAATTCACTTAATCAGTTAGCAAATTCTAAGTGTGGCATAACAGAGATTAGTAAATGTTAAACTTTGACTACATACTATGAACCGAGACAACAAACTGATAATGTGTGTAAGAATTATGGCACTGAAGTTAAAGTTGTTTAGTAATTTCAAAAAAGTAAGGACAGTGTTAAAAGAGTCCAAGAAACCTAGTTGAAAATGCTGTATGAATAAGTTGATAACAAGTTTAGCTCGACTTTTGAGGTAATCACAATCCTCGTACTGTACGTTGCTAAATCATAGTATGGGATATAGTGTAGGCCGTACATCTTGCATGTATTTCTTAAGTGTGAGCTGTTTGTGGTTCGCATATTACATGTGCACTGTAAGAAGGCCCTCGGTCAGGTGCTGATGAGACTACTTGAACCGACAGAAATCAAATGACAACGACCAGTACTAACGGATTTTACCGCTGCTGATATGAATTAACAGGCAATACAGTTTAATGCATCTATATCTATGAGAGCTGAAGTGGCACGGCGAGCTAACGAAGGCTGAAATATTATGTCTAATTCATTTTAGAATCATCTTATTTGACTGCTGTCTAAAGCTGCTTACGATCGAAAACAATAGCAACTACTGCTAATCATTTTCAATCGACACAGCTGCTCCCATCAATCACCTCGCCAAGAGTCTTCTTAGAGTATGCATGTACTACTGTTATATTTAAATGACATACCATGTGATAAAATAGAGCTGCTTTTGTCGAAATTATAGTTTCAAGCCTATTGAAAGACCTTGAAAAAGGTTGAACGAAGATGTGGAGAAATTTTTTTACTCAAGCCAGAGGGCACCCAAGGGCTCGTCCGGGGCTCTCACAGGCCTGCAGAAATGACTGCATAAAACATAAAAAACAAGTGATTATGCACTTCAAAAAAGTGAAAAACATCTATAAGATTGTAATAAATACGAACAGCAGTTTCGTAACGACGAATTTTTCTGAAAAGCCTAGAAAAATTTAAGTTTTACTCCCAAATTCTCACTGTTGCGCATACCATGGACTACGAGTAAAATTAAAACCAGTGCATTAATGCTTCAGAAATCTTGCCTTTCAGACGACTGACTGTTTCACGTAAAGATTTCGTTGCTATTGAAACATGCATACCCAGGGGGGTGTGTAACAAAACCGCTATCTTCGGGATTAGTACAAATATCTGCCGTGTGCAAATGAACAGTCTCCTCGTGCCGGATCTGGAACCAACAGTAGGGGGTATGGAGAATCAACTGAAAAAAAGACTGTGCCTTTGTACCAGTACTATTATGCTAAGGTTCGCATCTATCTTGGATTTAGGTCAAAGGAAAACTAGCCCGCCTAAGGAAATGATGAAATTTCCCGCGAACGAGAGATATATTAGTTAAATGGCACTGAGCACTATGCGACTTAATTTCTGAGGTCATCAGTCGCCTAGAACTTAGAACTAATTAAACCTAACTAACCTAACGACATCACACACATCCATGCCCGAGGCAGGATTCGAACCTGCGACCGTAGCGGTCGCTCGGCTCCAGACTGTAGCGCTCAGAACCGCACGGCCACTCCGGCCGCCCGACATATTAGTTATGCAGCGATTACTGAAGCCATAGTATTTCTCGCTGTGGTCCACGCTGTGCTAGAATTACGCAAACCTGTGATTTACCGGTGTCATAGACAGTATTTTTTAAAGTGTACGAAAACTGTGTAATGAATAAAAGATCTATACTTCAGATTCTGAATGCGGGAGGTGGGGGCAAATGCCTCCTCTTATCCATCCTTGCGGACTCCTGTGGCTGTAATGGTGTACTTAGAACTGTCCCAGGCCCAACAGTTTTCACAGTGTCGGGATATCTCATTTGATCCTCTAACTTTCTCACCGGTCTATTTCGATTTTTATATTATGTATATTTCATCACAAGAGATATTACCTTGATGTCTGCTGGGGGCGACTAAGGTTGTGTTCGATGTGCTACTATGCCACGTAGTTATCTGCTGTTTTTAGATTGTATAGAAACAACTAAAACAACTACGGTAATTGACACTTCCTGGTGGATTAAAACCATGTGTCGCACCGGGACTCGAACCAGTGACTGGCGGATCGGGACTCGAACCAGTGACCTTTGCATTTCGCGGGCAAGTGCTTACCAACTGATCTATCCGGGCACCACTCATAACCCTTCTTCACAGCTTTTCTTCCGTCAGTACCTGGTCTCTTACCTATCAAACTTGGCCGCATGATGCAAAGGTCCTGGGCTCGAATCCGGATACGGCACACACTTTTAATCTACCTGGAAGTTTCATATCAGCACACACTCCACTGGAGAGTGAAAATTCGTTCTAGAAATTAGGACAATTATTCTCTTCACACTGAGAATGATTCATGATATTTTTTTGTTATTACATGCTATAAACTCCAAATTTATAATGATGCCAGTATAACTGACGAACTTACACGTTGATTTTCTACCTTCTAGGTACTTGTGATGGTTAGAAGACATCTATCGGTGATAGGTGCTAACTACAGACAGATAGTTATCCTTATGTGTAAATTATTCATAGTCCTGTTTGATTTATGGAAGAAGTGATGCTTCAAGAACGGTAAGTCAGCTTTGTAAGTACCTAGCCATTCTTATGTTGTGTGGAGAACGTATGATCTTTGACGTTTCTGTTTCTGATATGTTACATAGTATCAAGTTATTTCGGTAGGTTCACTTTGGTTTACACGGATGTTTCGACTAGCTACCTGTATTTTGATGAAGCAAGGACTAATAAGTTTTAAAGGTGAAAGAGAAAAAAAAAATATTAAAGCAAATTCTTATCACGCTACTTGCCGGTGTAACTTTATTCCTCTGACGGACAGCGATAAGTGACACTTTTAGTGCCTGTAGATATTTTATGTAGTTATAGAACAAATCTATGAGGTTATTTCGTCTCTTAATAGCGGTTATCCGGCATTATCTGGTTACTTATTTACTAAAAAAAAATAAAAAATAAAAAAAAACCGGAAAGAAATTTTGCGCAGTTTAACTAGATTTTTAATTTTCTATTTCACACAGTCATGATTTCGACTTGACAGCAATTCTCAAATGCTATTTGAAATCTCAAAAAAGTTTTCGATCTGTCTAAAATGGTTCAAATGGCTCTAAGCACTATGGGACGTAACATCTGAGGGCATCAGTCCCCTAGACTTAGAACTACTTAAACCTAACTAACCTAAGGACATCACTCACATCCATGCCCGAGGCAGGATTCGACCCTGCGACCGTAGCAGCAGCGCGGTTCCGGACTGAAACGCCTAGAACCGCTCGGCCACAGCGGCCGGCGATCTGCATAAGTGACATATCATCGACGAAATAAAATGAATGTGGTCTACACCAGTCAAATCGTCAAATTTTCTGTAAAATGTTTCTACATGGCTGTGGTCTCTCACGAAGGAAACATCTCATTGAAAAAAAGTTTTCTTACACGTTTAGATCTTTAACAGAGTTAATTCTGTAGTTTTTTTTTAAAAAAAAGTACGTTATATAATCTTTTACAGAGTTCTATTCGGTCTCTTCGACAAAAGAAAATGTCTTAAATGTTTTCGGGACTATCGGCAATCGCTCTAGAAAACCTGGAAACTATAGCTGCCGCTCTAATAGCAGTTGTTTTCGACTAATTTTACGTCTCCTCGTTTCCAGCTCCACTACTACCCCTAAGGATCTTATGTATATATTTCCTAGTGTGCTATTTTTTCCAATTAATATGTCTTATGTATAAGAAATTTGGTTGAAAATGCACCTGGGAATACATGTCACCCTTTCCATCGTCACACGTTCTCCTAGGGTTGCCTGGAGTGTGTCAGTTTTCTCCCCACATAGTAAGCTTTACAGTGACAAGTTGGACTGAGATTAATTCGTAGGCTTCCACGGCCTGCGTCAATTTAAATAAAACCATTTTGTGTTGTAGACCGCATCGTTATCGAACACTAAAACTTTGCCGCGATCCTCTTCAGGGCGATTAACTGCTGCGTTCTGGTGATGGCTTTCCCCTATACACAGTCTTGTTTCGGTTCTAAGGTGGCTACCTAAGTCACATTCTGGGATACCATTGGACAGTGCGAAGTAAAAATTGATATGGGGGCCTGGCTGTGCGGTAAGCTATTGCCTGTGATACTCACAAGGGAACCTCTCCATCGCACCCCCCTCAGATTTAGTTATAAGTTGGCACAGTGGATGGGCCTTGAAAAACTGAACACAGATCAATCGAGAAAACAGGAAGAAGTTGTGTGGAACTATTAAAAAATAAGCAAAATATACAAACTGAGTAGTCCATGCTCAACATAGGCAACATTAAGGAGAGTATTAGCTGAGTTGCGCCGTGGTCCTGTGGTTAGCGTGAGCAGGAGGTCCTGGGTTCAAATCTTCTCTCGAGTGAAAATTTTAATTTTTTATTTTCAGACAATTATCAAAGTTCAGGCACGCACACACACAATCAACTTCGCTCTCCAAAATTCCAGGACATGTTCAGATTTGCGTGGACATATGCAGGATTTGACGGTCTACACACGGAAAAATTTGAAAAAGTTAAAAACATATGTTTTGACAGAGCACAGGGAAAACTGTGCGACTGCGAAACTGTTGCATTCATTTGTTCCAGTTTATGTGACAAACTCTTATGTTTTCATCACTTTTTTGGGACTGATTATCACATCCACAAGAAAACCTAAATCGGGCAAGGTAGAAGAATCTTTTTACCCATTCGCCAAGTGTACAAGTTAGGTGGGTCGACAACATATTCCTGTCATGTGACGCACATGCCGTCGCCAGTGTCGTATAGAATATATCAGACGTGTTTTCCTGTGGAGGAATCGGTTGACCTGTGACCTAGCGATCAAATGTTTTCGGTTCCCATTGGAGAGGCACGTCCTTTCGTCTACTAATCGCACGGTTTTGCGGTGTGGTCGCAAAACACAGACACTTAACTTATTACAGTGAACAGAGACGTCAATGAACGAACGGACAGATCATAAATGCGAAAATAAAGAAATTAAACTTTTCACTAGAGGGAGGACTTGAACCAAGGACCTTTCATTCCACAGCTGCTCACGCTAACCACGGGACCACTGCGCTCCTGATCTCACAGTGTCCTTGATGTTGCATATCTTGCACATAGACTACTCAGTTTGTATATTTTGATTATTTTTTTGATAGTTCCACACAACTTCTTCCTGTTTTCTCGATTGACCTGTGTTCAGTTTTTCAAGGCCTATCCACTGTGCCAACTTATAACTGAATCTGAGGGGGGTACGATGGGGAGGTTCCCTTGTCAGGCAAGTGAGTGGCAGCCAGTAGCGAATCGGCAGCTTGTAGCTAAGGGTAGTATTTTCCTCCATCGAGACGTGCTTGTTTATGTTGTTGATGCCAGTTTATGTGGAAAATGGTTCAAATGGCTCTGAGCACTATGGGACTCAACTGCTGAGGTCATTAGTCCCCTAGAACTTAGAACTAGTTAAACCTAACTAACCTAAGGACATCACAAACATCCATGCCCGAGGCAGGATTCGAACCTGCGACCGTAGCGGTCTTGCTGTTCCAGACTGCAGTGCCTTTAACCGCACGGCCACTTCGGCCGGCCAGTTTATGTGGAGCCGCTGGCTGGCGAACACCCGCAGCCCGATTGACTGGGGTCGCTGATAATCAGACCATGGTAATTTGTAGCCGCCCTTCCTGTTCATGCTGTTACGACGTTTAATTACTTCGATAACCTTTCTTAGTTTCCCGCAGCTGCAAACGTGGCTGACGAGCAAGCACGGGAATAGGTCGGCGAACTTCCTGGTGGTGTTCTTCCGCCCCTGTTGCATGTAGCATTAATGCTCCGACACGCGAGTGCTAATTTCACCTACGTAGGCTTCGTCGCATTTACATCGAAGTTCGTAGATGCCTGTAATGTGCAGAACATTTGCGGGATCCTGCGTGGACCTCAACAAATGTCGGATCTTGCGGTCGCTCAAAAATATTGGTTTAACTCCTCTGCAGCGTAGTACCATGCCCATACGGGCACTGACGCCCCCCACATACGGTGAGCTAGCAACAAGAGCTACAGCTTAAATAAAAACGCCCGCATCTCGTGGTCGTGCGGTAGCGTTCTCGCTTCCCACGCCCGGGTTCCCGGGTTCGATTCCCGGCGGGGTCAGGGATTTTCTCTGCCTCGTGATGGCTGGGTGTTGTGTGATGTCCTTAGGTTAGTTAGGTTTAAGTAGTTCTAAGTTCTAGGGGACTGATGACCATAGATGTTAAGTCCCATAGTGCTCAGAGCCATTTTAAACAAAAATACACAATTCACGCTAGAAATAAAAAATTACGAAGCGATTCCTTTTATGGGTGTATAGGTGTACAGAACTTGTAGTGGAAATGGAAATGAGCGTTTGGCGTCATTGGCCTGTAGACCCCTTACGGGGCAGGTCCGGCCGCCTTGGTGCAGGTCTTATTACGTTCGACGCCATATTGGGCGACCTACGCGCAGGATGGGGATGAAATGATGATAAAGACAACACAGCACCCAGTCCCTGAGCGGAGAAAATCCCCGACCCAGCCGGGAATCGAACCCGGATCCGTAGGACGGCAATCCGTCACGCTGACCACTTTTTTTTCCTTTCATTTTGTTCGTTGTTGATCGTTGTGCTTGGTCATTGCGGACGTCACATGACATCCGTTGAAGTTCGTTTGTTGATCCTTCCACTCAGTTTTTTTTTATTACAGAGGACAACCAGCTCTCTGACCGAACACGCTGAGCTAGCGTGCCGGCTATCACTCAGCCATCGGGGTGGACAGAACTTGTAGTGGCAAACAAGAACATAAAGTTTATAGGAAACGGACGCACGCCAACAGATACCCATATGCGGAGTCGAACCAACGTCTAGCTCAAAAGAATGCTGTGCTACGTACACTGACAGCCCGAGCTCGCCGGATTAACAACACCGACTCCCTGCAACGAGCTCCAGACAATGTTCCGTGCGAATACATGTAGCAATAGAGGCATACGAGGTATAAGGTACATCTACATCTACGTGATTCCTCTAATGTTCACAATAAAGTGCCTGCCAGAGGGTTCAATGAACCGCCTTCAAGCTGTCTCTCTACCGTTCCACTCACGAACGGCGCGCGGAAAAAACGAACACTTAAATTTTTCTGTGCGAGCCCTGATTTCTCTTATTTTATCGTGTTGATCATTTGTCCCTATATAGGTGAGTGCCAGTAGGCTGTTCTCGTAATCGGAGGAGAAAACTGGCGATTGAAATTTTATGAGAAGATCCCGTCGCAACGAAAACTGCCTTTGTTTTTATGATTGCCACTCCAATTATCATGTCTGTGGCACTATCTCCCCTACTTTGCGATAATAGAAAACGAGCTGCCCTTCTTTGTACTTTTCCGATGTCATGTGTCAGTCCCATCTGATGCGGATCTCACACCGCACAGCAATACTCCAGAATAGGGCGGACAAGCGTGGTGTAAGCAGTCTCTTTAGTAGACCTGTTGCATCTTCTAAGTGTTGTGTCAGTGAATCGCAGTCTTTAGTTGGCTCTACCCACAACATTATCATGTTATCGTTCCAATGTAGGGTATTTCTGATTGTAATTCCTAAGTATTTAGTTGAATTTACAGCCTTCAGATTTGTGCGACTTATCGCCTGATTTAAATTTAGCGGAATTCTTTTAGAACTCATGTGAATAACTTCACAATTTTTTTTATTCGGGGTCAATTGCCACTTTTCGCATCATGCAGATATCTTATCTAAATGATTTTGCAATTCGTTTTGGTCCTCTTATGACTTTACAAGACGGTAAATGACAGCATCATCTGCAAACAATCTAAGACGGCTACTGAGATTGTCTTCTACTTCGTTAATATAGATCAGGAACACTAGAGGGCCAATAACAAAAAAATGGTTCAAATGGCTCTGAGCACTATGGGACTTAACTTCTAAGGTCATTAGTCCCCTAGAACTTAGAACTACTTAAACCTAACTAACCTAAGGACATCACAAACATCCATGCCCGAGGCAGGATTCGAACCTGCGACCGTAGCAGTCGCGCGGTTCCGGACTGAGCGCCTAGAATCGCTAGACCACTGCCGCCGGCGCCAATAACACTTCCTCGGGGAACGCCGGATATTACTTCTATTTTACTCGATGACTTTCCGTCTATTTCTACGAACTGTGGCCTTTCTGACAGGAAATCACGAATCCAGTCGCACAACTGAGGCGATATTCCATAGGCACGCAGCTTGGTTAGAAGACGCTTGTAGGCAACGGTTTCGAAAGCCTTCTGGAAATCGAAAAATATGGAATCAATTTCACATCCCCTTGTCGATAGCACTCGTTACTTCATGAGTATAAAGAGCTAGTTGTGTTTCGCAAGAACGATACTTTCTGAATCCGTGCTAACTACGTGTCAATAAATCGTTTTCTTCGAGGTACTTCATAATGTTCGAATACAGGATATGTTCCAAAACCCTACTGCAAGTCGACGGTAGTGATATGGGCCTGTAATTCAACGGATTACTACTACTTCCCCTTTTTGGGTATTGGTATGACTTGAGCAATTTTCCAGTCGGTTTGTTTAGCAATTATATACAACCGCCCGCTCACAGGAAGATCCGTTCCTAAGTACGGATATTTCCGTGAGCGATCGACCATGGAAGTCAAGGAGCTGCGCCGTAGAGGAATTAAACCAGTATTGCAAGGTGGCCGCTAGATCTGGGATCTGTTGAGGTCCACAAAGGATCCACTTGACGTTTTCCTCGCTGAAGGCGTCTACAAACTTCGATGCGAATGGGGCGAAGTCTACGCTTGTCAAACCGGGAGACCGGTTAGCACTCACTTGCTGAAGCATGAACGTTTTAAGTGCTACTGGGGCAGAATAACACCACCAGTAATATGGGCGATCCTTTAATTTCCAAGGGATTCATCTTTTTGCACGGCAGCCGTGGATGCAGCAGAGGAAAATAAAAGAGGCTATAGAAGTAATTGAATGCCCTAACACCATGAGCAGGCCTGGCTGCCAGCGATCCCAGTCCAACGAGCCGATTTGTTCGTCAGCCAGCAGCTCCACATGACCCGGGTTCAATAGCATATACAAGCTGCAATGCGGCAGCGAAGTTTCTCTGGAGGAAGACATTGTCGCTGGGTGCAGGCTACGTGTTTGCTATTTCCTACCAATCACGCGCCAGAGTATGACGGTTCACATGCAACAGCCCTGCCATAGTGAGTTTTTCTTCAGATTCTTCAGTAGCGTCCCAGATTGTGACGTCGGCAGCCACCCGACAACCGAAATAAACAATATATAAGGGGAAGCTGTTAACCGCAGTGAGGGGGCGCTGCAAAGTCGGTCAAAACGTCGGCATTTTACTAGTTTTAGTGTTCCATAATGACGTGACTTAATACCCAATATGATTCTAACGATTTTACTCAAATTCGGTTGAGATGGTTTGAGCTGTTACAGGCTTGTGTGTTCATGCCACTTTTCCCAATCGCCATCTCAACTTCTTGGGGTGCTAGGAGTACCTCAGACCAACAATATTTTTTGCAGTTAGTGTGTCATGTGTTGTTCTGAGACTGCTTTTAATTTTTCTGTGGATTCCGTAATTTTTTTTTCTACCTTCACCACTGTCAAGCTTCATACTTGCTCCTAAGAGTGTTAGGAGTGTACTTCTCTCCCAACAATAGTTTGCAAATAGTACGTCATGTATGTACTAAATTTGGTTGAAATTGCTCTGTATCGTCAAGAGCTGTATTTACATCAACTAACAGTAACGTCAGGAGAACAATATCAACAAACTGGAGAAGAATTAACACTGTAGCCAAAGTTAAATTGCTACCATGATCTGAGATAGAATAGGGAAGAGCAGCAAAAGAAGAGGAAGAAAGAGAAATGGAACCGAAGAAAAACAAGAAAGGAAGTTCAAATAGTGCAAAGCACTATTGGACTTAACATCTGGGGTCATCAGTCCCCTAGAACTTAGAACTACTTAAACCTAACTAACGTAAGGACATCACACACATCCATGCCCGAGGCAGGATTCGAACCTGCGACCGTAGCGGTCTCGCGGTTCGAGACTGAAGCGCCTAGAATCGCTCAGCCACAACGACAGGCAGAAAGGAAGTGTTCGACAAACTGTGGTGACAGCAAAGACATTCTTACGCTGTTAAACAGGAAGAATTTCAGCTACAGGTACTGAGACTGAAGCATAACTGATTATAACAGGAGGTTTTTTACTCACTTAATGAATGGAGCTTGATATTGGATAACGCTAGAGTAGTGGGTAGCTTTCTCCACAGATCTCACATATTGAGATTTTTTATCTTGTGAGGCCTTTCAGCCACGTAGCCAGTTCCTGGAAGGTGGTAGAATGGTGCAAGAAAAGTTTTTTACAGAAGGCGTATGATATAAATGATTGTTCAGTTTCCTAAAACTAGTGTTCTGGTTGATTGCAGAATTACTGTTTTGATCAGAAAGACAACAATTTCTCGCTGACCATTAGAGCGAAAAGAAGAGGAATTCCTTTTGGTACTTACTCTGTCGAATCAACTCTTATAATTGTTCCAAAATGAAAATTTTATCATAAAACGGTGTGTGGGATGCCATGAAATTGCCTAGTGGGGGCCTGGGGTGTCATTAGCTGTTACTTCTCTCGTGAGCCATGGCGAGTACAATTCAATGAATTGAAAATTTTTCTTCCAGTGCGTTATGCCTAGATTCTAAATTCCACTGAGGTCCTCCTGCGCAGCTTATTAAACTAATAATAACTCTGAGAGGAGGGATGTGATAGGGAATAGTTTTGCTAGAATTTATGGTTTATTCCGGAAGTAAACATTCAGAATTACGTGTAATTAGGGAAGTAGAAAAAAATTGGAAATTTGTGGTAGGTCTTACGAGACGAAACTGCTGAGGTCATCGGTCGCTGAGCTTACACACTACTTACCCCGCGTGGCCGAAGTATAAGAGAAATGTGTGTTGACTGAAGTTTAATATCGATGTTTGAGTTGTCATCAGACAGCATATAGTTAGCGCATTGCATGTCAAAGTCATAGAGTCAATTTTCAGTCACAGTCACACATTTAAAGTATTAGGAAAGTTTTCACACTGATGGTGTAACGTTCTGTGAATGGTGCTGTGAGTGAAATATTTGTTTAAGACAGGATTGTTGTCTTTCATGATTTCCATACTTGTCGCAGTCCGAAACTAAGAGCAGATTAGATAAAGGTCGCTGCGTGCCTGCTACAGATTACGAGACGCACCGCTGTTGGAACATTGCCACGTAGATGGACCAAATTTTGTGCTCCATTTCAGTACGCCTAATATTCATGTAAATTACGGCTGAGTGCTGATACTGTTGCAGCAAACAGGGTTTCGACTACGAGAGGTTACCGCCTTATGGAAGAGAAGCATTTTTTCCAAAGTCAAAGCAGTGGCTATTGCCACGTAACAGCCGCTTGAGTCTTTTACTAAGCTTTACCTTTCCAGGTTTCTCCCTGTCTGATGACAACTCTATGATTGATATAAAACTTGCGACAACACATTCCATAGACAATGAGACCGTTAGGGATGGAACAGTAGCTGGGATGAACAGTACATTGTACGAAATCGGCGATACCTTTATTGGAAAAATCATCTCGGCATTCTTCCGAAATAATCCAAAGACAAGAAACTAGAGCAGGATGGGCGGATGGGTCACTGGACCTCAATCCTCCCATATACGATTCCAGTGTCTTATCTTTGTGCCATTTCCTGGTGAAGATGGCTGTCATCACGTTCCTCATCTGCTCGTATTGGGCCAATCTGTGATCAATTGTCATAGATCTCCGGCCGCGCTTGAGACCGCTTTTCTCGCGTCGCCTCGCTAAGAGGTAATAGGGTCGCGACTCTGCTAAATACAGGACTCACGGTCCAACTGAGGGTCTCTGGGTCCCGTCGTAGTGCACCATGCAACCGTGGTAGCCATAGTGGATAGTTGCCAAATACGGCCTATTGATAGAGGCGCTGCACATCGCCGATTAGAAACACCAGCTACTGCCCATATTAATCGCCTGCTGTGGATGCTTCCCGAAATATCTTTGCTGATACAGAACAAAGCAACAACATCAGTGTATCGTGAGGGTCATGTATTGCGTGCAAATACACTGACGGAAAAAAACGACAACACTAGAAAAATTTAATATAGAGTAATGAAATTTCGGAAATGCATTTGTCTAGGTAACATATTTAAGTGATTTACTTTGCAAGTGATTTGCTTTGCAAGCGCGAGGTAAGCCATTGCAAATGTGAAATGCTGGTACATTAGTAACCCGGTGTAACCGACAGAATGTTGAATGCAAGCATGTGAACGTCTATGCATTGTGTTGTAGAGGTGCCTTGATGTGGGCTGGAGTTGCATGCCTGTCGCACTTGGGCGGGCAATACAGGGACGGATAATACTGTTTGTGAATGACGCTGGAGTTGTAACCTGACGATGTCCCATAGCTGCTCTAATGGAAACAGATATGGTGATAGAGCAGGCCAAGGCACCACGTCGGTATACAGCTTGTTAAGTTACAACAGCCTTATTCTGTTGAAAAACACTCATGGAATGCTGTTCGTGAATGGCAGCGCAACAGGTCGAATCATCAGACTGATATACGAATTTGGAATCAGGCTGCGTGGGATAACCAGGAGAGCGCTCCTGTAGTCATGTGAAATCTCACCCCAGACCATAACTCCACGTGTAGGTCCAATATTTATAGTATGCAGACAGGCTGGATGCAGGCTCTCAATTAGCCTCCTTCTAATCAACACACGGTAATCACTAAAACCGAGGAAGAACCAGCTTTCGTCAGAAAACACTACAGACCTTCACACTGCCCTCCAACGAGCTCTCGCTTGACATTACTGGAGTCGCAAATAGCGATGATCTGGGATCAGAGGAAAGCGTGCTGCGGTGCGTCTGGCTCAGAGTTATCCTTGAAATAACATTTTGTAACCCTCTGTTGTGTCACTATGGTACCAACTGCTCCTTAAATTGCTGCTGCAGATGCACTATTGTGCGCCAATGACGTACGCCGAACTCGATGAACTTCCCTCTCGGTAATGCCACGTGGCCCTCCGGAGTTGGGCTTCTTGCGATTCTTGTGACCACCGCTGCCAGCATTTATGCACAGTGGCTACATTCCTGAGAAGTCTTTCTGCAGTACTGCAGAAGCAACATCCAGCTTCTCGTAGCCATGTTATTCAAATTCAGTGATGTATTGATAATGGCGTCTTTGTCACCTTAATGGCATTTTTGGCTAAAACCAACTCACCACATCCAATCTCAAAGATAACCAACGCTCACGACCATTATAGCGTCTTTTTAAAGCAAACAGGATCTGCATCCTCATAGCGGAGCTACTAGCGCAGCTCTATGCGACCGGCGGAAAAATTTACATAGACATCATCTTCAGATGTAGAAGCACGCCTGCCAACTTTCGTTTATGCCGCACAGTTCCTTCTTGGTGCTGCGTCTTTATTTTGTAAGTAGTTTTTCACTAAAAGAAGGACAAAAGGCTCATTTGTGCTCTGAACGTTCGGGTGTGTGTCTGGGCTTTGACGTTTTTGAGTTTTAATGGCCAGCTAAAGCGTATTTTATGTTAAAAATTTTTGTGTGGCACTCCGGGGCATAACCTTTTTAGCGAATATTAATTTTTATTACTAGTTCTTAAACTTACCTAATTTAATTTGATTTACACCTCAAGATTGGCTACATGAGTGTCAATCAGGTTTCATTGTAATTATGTTGAATGGTTATTTGCCAATATACGTTTTATAAGTTTTTAACATAAATGTGTCTTAAATTCTGCCTGTACACGATAGGTGTTAATGTATTCTTTGAAGTCAGCAGTCAGCAAGACCGAAGTGGCTGTTTGTTTGGAGACTTAACGTTCATTGCGTGCCAACGTAACTCTCATTCGGAAATGTCGTGGACTATTCAGACTGCTATTTGTTAGTAATTTATCGTTAAATAAACTATATAACTTTAATAATGTGTTTCTCTGGGATTGTGTCCATGGTCTTTCGCCGACAGAACTGAGCCTGCTTAAGTTTTTTGACCAGGAGTGCGACTAGGATTGCTCACACGTCTTTGTAACACAATTTCAACTGTTATCCTTGGGAATGAACAGTGGGGAACTCTAATAAAGATACCCACGATTGTAGCTCCTGTGCTGATAACTACAATAAATTGGTAAGAGACAGCTTTTTCCGTTTAATTCATATACATTGCACCAATATCCTCTTTACGCACAGTGCCATTAACGTTAGATGTTTGGGTGCATTATGTTGTTCACATTATTTATGAATGATTTCGTTTACTCATTTATCTAATAATTCAAAAGAGTTTTATTTCTTTGAACTTTTTATGCCATTTGCTTTTGAGTTACTGAACAGCCGTTAGCTGACTGCACTTTCCGTTACGGAAATATCGTTGGATCAAAGAGCAATGACTAGTAGCTGCAAACTTTGAATCCTGCAACTTCTGGGGAATTACCAAGTTTGTCGATGAATATTAAATTTCATTATCTCATCATTAGTAAAAAGTCAATTTAATAATCAAAATTACTTCCTAAATACTTTATTATACAGGGTGAACATTCATAAAACCGACAAACTGGAGGGTTGGATTCCTGACTCGAAATGGAGGGGGAAAAAGTCCTATGAACATGTGTTCGGCAATGGATGGCGCAACGAATGAAAATTCCTTTGACCCCTTGACCACGTTCCTTGTGTTCCTTGTGTGTTGCATGCTGTGCGATTGACGTAGCGTATTGTAAGCAGCAGAATAGTGCGGTATTCATGTCGGGAACAAGCCGAGATGATGTCTGTGTACGGCCGAGCAGATGGAAACGGTCGAGAGGCAGCACGGCTGTACCAAAACAAGTACTCTCATAGACACCAACAAAATCACACAACATTTCAAACTTTTTTTTGGATTTTGTGGGATCATGGGTCCTTTCAGACAGACGAAAGTGCAGGGAGGCAGCGGACTGTGTGTACACCAGATTTGGAGGACCAGGTTCTATAGGCTGCTGAGACAAACCCTAGTTCAGGCTCCTGGAAAGTGGCCCGCCTACGCGATATGAGCCAAAATAGATTATGTGTATTCTGTAAGACAACTGCTACTATCCCTATCACGTACAACGAGTGCAAGAATTAACAGCAGCGGATTTCCCTTTAGGGATGGACTCTGTTGAAGGTCTCTTCACCAAACCATCACAGTTATGGGATTTCTGTCATCAGTCCTCGTTACCGTCTTGCGAACGCGTGATTTGCCACTTTGAACATTATAGGTCGTGGTTACGATCATCTCTCTACTGTGTTCTGTGATGATTTGTTGTCGTTGTAAGCACAGCATCTATTTCCGGACACATGTCCATAGCACCTTCTTTCTTCCACTTACAGCGTTTGTCGGTCTATTTATGTTGACCCTGTACACTGACGGCTCATAACATTATGACTACTGGTCACTGTATGACTGATTGCCGCCTGGTGACGCTGCGGTCATGTGACTCACCAAGGGAAGTGGAGGACAGAGATGAATGTGAAATCGTCCTACCGCGGCCATACGGGCCACAAATGGGGAAATCCACTGACATAACCGACTTTGACGAAGACCAGATTTTTGTGGGTTAATGGCTGGGACTGAGCATCTCATTGTCAGAAACGGCCAACTGGTCGGCTGCTCGTGTCCTACTGGTTTGAGCATCTATGGAAAGTGATTGAAGAACGGCGAAATCACGAGTAGGCGACAAAGAATGTAGCAGAACATGCTTTGTAAAGCATGATAGGCAGCGGTCTGTGGCATATATGACATCAGAGTTCAATGTTCGTGCAGGAACAAATGTCTCGGAGTTCACCGTTCACCGTACATTGTTGAAAAAGCAGCTCCACAGCAGACGACCCCTACGTGTACCCATGCAGACCCGACGACATAGTGATTTACGATTTCAGTGAGCACGGGATCATCGATATTGGACCGAGCATCAATGAAAACGTGTAACCTGGTCTGATGAATCACGTTTCTTGTTACACCAGGCCGATGTTCGTGCCTGGATATGTTTTCATCCAGGCGAACGGCCACTTGAACATAAACCGCGTCACGGACTATGAGGGACTATCACCGAGGCACTATGATATGTATGGACTAATGTGCGAACCACCTATATCCTTTCATGTCTTCCGCTACGGCGACAGCTTCTTCCAGCAGGATAACTGCCCGCGTCACAGGGTCAGGATCGTGCTACAGTTGTTTGAAAATCATGGTAGTGAGCTCACATTGACGCCGTGGTCACCAAATTAACCTGATCTGACCTCAACGGAACATATCTGGTACGCTATCTGGCGTCAGTTACGCGACCACAATGGGATTTGCGTGGCCTGTGCATAGACAACTGATGCCACATACTTCCGGAAACCTACCAAGGACATGTCGATACCGTACCACGCAGAACTGCAATTCTGTACTGTTCCAAAGGTTTACCAACACACTGTTAAGCAGGTAGTGAGAATGTTTCGACTCATTGGTGTATGAATGGCGTCTAAAAATACATGCATCTTCTGCTTTCATAACCTGGATGTGGGCTAGATAATAGTGCATTTATACGACTTATTTAGAGGCATCCAAATGTTTTAATTTTGCTAAATTCTAACTAAAGTGAAAGCAACAATTATCGCTCCCAGCTGCACAAGCTGAATGATATTTGAATAAATACAGGGTACTGGGGTGGACGTGCAGATATTTTTGATGGTGATAGAAGACAGTGGAATGTACAACATTACATCAGTATTTACTTCATTGGCAGATTAATAATTATAGCTATTGGGAGTAATATGCTTTTAGGTAGATGAATACCTCCAAGTACATTTGCCAAGAGCAAGCCGTTAATGCTTATTTTCCCTTAGAGAGCAGGTCAGGTGTTGAAGTGTGGATGCGTGAACGCAAAACGGTTTTTCTATACTGGCAGGCATGGGCCACTTAGTAGTGCAGTTACAACCACGCAGAAAGCATTAGGTGATAAATTATGTGACGTGTTTGCAGAAAGACTGTTAGACGCAGAGAGAAAACAACAAACACAATGAAATGGGTATACATTTAGGTGTCAATGACCATCCTATCTCAACTTATACCCTAACACACTGTATACGTGAGGCAACGTCACATGGAGTAGCAACATGATTTGTGTATACTCAAATGGGTAAATTCCAATTTCACCAAATAAACAGCGAACATTAAGACATTACAAGGAAGTCATTACTGTACTGCAATCAGTTCTTGTTGTTGAAATAGCATTCCCTAATACTGAATGTAACTAAATATGCTTCTTCTAATTTATGAATGATTAATGAGATCTGACTTAGATGTCGTCAACTTTTCCTGTTTGTAAAAGGTTAATTTTGGCTTTATATTGTCGAGTTTATTCAATTGGCGCACCACTAACTAGTTTTATAACATTAAATATTTTTACCAAGGAAATTGATGGTGCATGTGATTCGCCAGCTGTGTACATTGAGGGGAATAAAAACTGCAGGAGATCGCAGCTTTTTCTAATTTTCTATTTTGTGACATACGTAGAGACTTAAGGAAGTAAGTTACGCAAGTCGTTTCACGCTAAGATCTCTGAGCACCAGGGGTGGCGCATTGTCAGAAGGGAGTACAAGTTCTCGTATTCTTGCAGACGTAGTTCTGCTGCGGTGCGGACAACAGGTGCATCATAGGCTGCGAGTGAAATACCGTGATAAAGTTGAAGTACTTGGGTCAGTGCTCGTCTTGTGGTGAAACGGTCTCAACTGCACACAGACTCGCCGCCTAAAGTTGACGATACGTGGACCAAATGCAGTGTCGCGTCAGCCTTAGTGAAATCGTACTAAGAACTTAAGCACGGCCCACAGGTGTAGGTGATACTGATCGGGAAGGAACGTCATCGACATCGACCACAGACGAAAATATCCAGGCAGTCGAGTAACTGATTCCCAGCAGTTGCTGATTTCCCAGCGACGAGGATGTACAAATAGCGGCTTTCGAATGGTTCCTTGACCAAGGAATGGATTTCGAGGAACTGTACAGTTCGAGAGAACCTTTTGACCGTTGCTTACAGAGACTTGGTGATTATGTTGAGACATGGTGTCAAGTATCTGTGTCACATTGAGGTGTAGTACAGCATTCATTAAGAGTTACTTGGTCTGCCATAATAATCTATAATTTACTTTTTGAAACTCCCTCGTACAACGTTTGTGGTTGCATCCTTAGAGGCAAATTGCTTCCACATGTTTTTGATAGGTCTTTGGATAAGTAGGGAGATAAATGGAGAACAGCTCCTGCTTTTACGGATAATACTATTGGAATTTGAACTTGTTTACTACCGTCGATGATTAGCCTGCCTTTATGATAAGGTCCTCAGGGAACTGCTAATTTCCGATGAAAAGAGATTATCGTCTTTTCGGGGAACTGAGAGCTCAGAGTTAAAAGAAATCTCGTTTGTCTGTAGGAATTCCTAAACAAATCTCTTAATTTCACCTGTAACCAGATCCACAAGTTGGAAGAAAACATGTCGGCGTTGGGAGAAGCTGTCACCAATATTCTGGCACTTTATTATTTCTAATAACTTGTGTTTTATTTTCACATACAGATTTAACAAACTAATTAAATTTCAGTATTTCAAAAACGATGCATTCTCTTAATAAATGACAACTATTTCACATAATTTCTAAAGTAAGTTAATAAGACAATATTTTCTTAAATAACATTTCACAGCTTAACACTACAATATGTTTAATATTCGGTCACATCACAGTTATTATTGAATACAGGAATAACTTCCAATTCAGTACTTCGTGGGCTGTTCCTTAAACTTTATAATCGCTTCGAAACGCTGTTGCATGTTATCAATGATTTCTGTAGTGTACTGAGGCCCAGTTGCTTGCTTTTCTTCTTTCAATTTGTTTATCAGATCTTGTTGCAGTTCTCCTGAATCTTATATCGGGATCGTCACGTAAATACTGTATGAGTTTAAGGTCTAGCAACTGAAGTAGTATCTGAAACGAAATGAAATGTCGTTTGCTTCCCGGCGGGTAGGCCTGATCGCCTGGTGCAAGTCTTTTGAGGTGACGCCACTTCAGCAACTTGCGTGTCGATGAGGATGAAATGATGATGACAACACAAACACGCAGTCCCTGAGCGGAGAAAATCTCCAACCCAGCCGGCAATCGAACCCGGGCCCACCGTCGTGACAAGCCGGCGTGCTGTCCACTCAGCTACGGTGGCTGAGAAATATTACTCTAAAAACCCTGACATAAGGAACGTATTGTTATACAAGGTATGCTGTCAGAATTGGGTCATTATTTGGAAAATACGTATGTAAATCTAATACCCAGCTTTCAGTTGTCATGTGAAAATTTTGTTTCGGAATGTTGAGATGTCCCCCCTCCTTTAACACGCTGTCTGTGATAGTAATCTCTCCCATATAAGATGAGAAATACAATACCATACCGAAACATTACCCCCGCTGTGTTTTACGAGTACAATAGGTTAAAAATATTTAGTCTGCAGACCGTCAATTGGCTTTCACCACATCATAGTTCTTTCGTCTGCTGAAAAGACGTTGAAATTGCACTCATCGTCAAATGTAACACCACTCCACCAAAAAAAGTGATTCAAATGGCTCTGAGCACTATGGGACTTAACTTCTGAGGTCATCAGTCCCCTAGAACTTAGAACTACTTAATCCTAACTAACCTAAGGACATCACACACACTCATGCCCGAGGCAGGATTCGAACCTACAACCGTAGCGGTCGCGCGGTTCCAGACTGTAGCGCCTAGAACCGCTCGGCCACCCCGGCCGGCCAACTCCACCACTCTGACCTATGTTAACGTGGCCGCTTGTGAACTGCCGGAGCCGTTTGCTTCGGTTCACTTCGTTCACATTTGGCTTTTTCTTTCGCACTCTTTCGTTGTACTCGTACACATCTCTCTGATAACCCTCCGGCTCGCTTACACGTTCTTGCGACATTTCATGGTGGAAGATAGTAAGTTCTGAACGTCATGTTACGTCCCCTAAGTCTCATTGAGACTTTGTAGACTACTCAACAGGACAGAGTAACAACAAGTGATCGGACTGGGGGAAACAAGCACTACGATACTGCATTAATACAATGGAACTCAAGCCATGCTCTTACGTGACTCAGTATTAAAGATTCGTTCCTTTAAGAACTTTCCAAATTATTTTCACAAACACGTTTATTATCATATTACAATGATTCATTGATGCTTTACTATTTGACAGCTGTCTCTTTATTGCAGCGGAGCATTTTCGGTAAAATGTTAGAATGGAGCGACAAAAAAGAAATTACACAACGCATTTTTGACCGAATTTTCATTGCAAAACGATGAGTGAAAAGGAAGTAATGGTGTGTCAAATTGACCAGGTGAGGTCTCATTATGCAAAGAAAGGTTTAATTCCATGAAAGTAATCAAAGTAATTAAAAAAGCTCAATTAGTTATTTAACGGAAAATTTTGTTCGAATTTTCATAGCCAAACGGAGAGATCTTATCAAGAAGTAAAATGGATTAGAGAAACATTTGATGCACCTTTGAATGATACGTAATCTAACAGGCAAATATCCTCCTAGGACTCTCTAAGATTCTAAGTTAAACATTGAACTTTAAATATTCAGTCGGAACCTCATTTTCTGTACATGATGTAGAGTATCATTCAAATGTTTCTCTAAGCTATTTTATTTCTTACTTTTCGGCTAATCGCTTCACAAAGCATTTGAACATTTCTTTTGAAATTCTTTCTTATTGTGTGCATATTGTGGCGGTTCTCGTATTTAAGGGTCTCAAAGGTTGGGTTTAACAGATGGGAATCCAACTTCCATTTTCTGAGCATCAGTGCCATCTGTAATATCAATCTTTTAAATGATCAGTTCAATATTAATTTTAACTTAACAAATCTGGGCTGGCGCAATAAAAGATTAACATCAACCGCAATGAACTCAAACAAGTGACTGATGCTTTATAATTTACATATGATTTTCTTTACTTCGTACCGCCCGGTTTATCGTTAAGTTGCCGTCATTGCTCACACCTCCTCCGTCCGATTACTTTATCATCTGGAGGGCTGAATTACTGCATTGCTGATCTCAACCAAACATGAGGCAGGTTTCTAAAACAATTAATAAAATGATTATCCCCCACTTGCAGCCTTAGTTCCATCACTCAGAAAACATCTTTACTGCGTCGTCCTAGCGTTACTACGGTACAGGGGGAAGTAAAAAAGCGCATGTACAGCGTATATAGTTGGATAGTTACAACATGATATGTAATCACTCAAGTGCCATCGAGAATTATTAAAAACATTGCCTGGCTCAATATCTAGGACACCTTCAGTATTTTTCTCTTACAAGCACTTGTAAGCTATAAGGAGCAGTCAGATGAAAATGTGAACATGAGACGGATGGAAAAAAGTAAGTAAACTGTTTATTGTTTCAAAACTAATCGCCGTAACTGTTACTACATTTGCCCCAATGAAAGATAACATGGGCAGTGCCCACATGGAAAAATGTTTGCTGTTGCTTACGGAACCATGATTGTAACCTGGCGTGCACTTCATCCGAAGCAAATTCCGACCGAGAAGACATTCGTGACTACCGATTTGCTTCAGACAAAGAAGTGGACGCTTAGGTACAATCAAGGTTCCGTAGGCAACCGCAGACATTACCTCATGAATGCAATGACCGTGTTGTCTCAGAGTGGGATAAATGTATTGACAATTGCGGCAATTATTTTTTAAATAGTAAACAGTTTACAAACTTTCGTCCATTAGACTCATTTTCATTTGACTACCCTTTTTATAATACAACAGGTTATAACGCATTATCAACCAGTCAATGTTGAAACGTACAATTATGAACGTTAATCGTGAGAGTATTTCTTTAAGACTTAGAAAAGATTCTTTAAACCATTTTTTAACTGACACGTTTATGCTTCGATACAACAGAATTTACCCGCACTAAAAACAGAGACGTAAACGACAGTGTTGCAACTCGTGTGCAGAGTAACTACCTTTTCTATACCTTATTGCAGTGTCTGTATTGTTAAGAAGAACGATACAATGTTCCTTAGGATATCCGAAGGAACAGCACTGCGGTGACTACAGCCGTTATGAAACAGATGAAATGTAATTGCAGCTGCGAATACGAACAACCATCAGCTGTATAAGGAGATGACGACAATGAAAATTTGAGCCGGAATAGGACTCGTACTCAGATTTTCCGCATTAAACGAGCGGTCGCCGTAAACGGTTTGGTGGCCAGACCCAAACTTCCACAGGACATTTTAATTGAAAGTCGCTACCCAGTATCGACGTATAAATAAATTGCAGTGATGGTGTCGTCAAGAAGCGCGATGCAGTGTTCCTTCGAATCTACGTCTACATGTACATCTACATGGATACTCTGCCAATCACATTTAAGTGCCTGACAGATGGTTCATTGAACCACCTTCACAAAAATTCTGTTTTTCTCCTCTCGTACAGCGCGTGGAAAGAAACATACACCTTTATCTTTCCGTGCGAGCTCTGATTTCCCTTATTTCATTATGGTGATCGTTTCTCCCTATGTAGGTCGGCGTCAACAAAATATTTTCGCATTCGGAGGAGAAAGTTGGTGTTTCAAATTTCGTGAGAAGATTCCGCCGCATCGAGAAACGCCTTTGTTTTAATGACGTCGACCCCAAATCCTGTATCATTTCAGTGACACTCTCTCCCCTATTCCGCGATAATGCAAAACGTGTTGCTCTTCTTCTTTCGCAATGTTCTCCGTCAATCCTATCTGGTAAGGATCCCACACAGCGCAGCAGTATTCTAAAAAAGGACGGACAAGCTTAGTGTAGGCAGTCTCCTTAGTAGATCTGTTACATTTTCTAAGTGCCCTCCCAATAAAACGCTGTCTTTGGTTTGCCTTCCCCACAAATTTTCTATATGTACCTTCCAATTTTAGTTGTTCGTAATTGTAATTCCTAGATATTTAGTTGAATTTACGGCTTTTAGATTTGACTGATTTTTCGTGTTCCTTTCAGAACTTACGTGAATGACCTCACACTTTTCGTTATTTAGGGTCAATTGCCAATTTTCTCAACATACAGGTATCTTTTCTAAGTCGTTTTGTAATTTTTTTGATCTTCGGGTAACTTTACTAGTCGATAAATGACAGCGTCATCTGCAAAGAACCGAATACTGCTGCCCTGATTGTCTCCCAAATCGTTTATATAAATAAGGAGCAGCAAATGACCTGTTACACTACCTTCGGGCACGCTGGATGGTTCAAATGGCTCTAAGCACTATGGGACTTAACATCTGAAGTCATCAGTTTCCTAGACTTAGAACTACTTAAATCTAACTAACCTAAGGGCATCACACACATCCATGCCCGAGGCAGGATTCGAACCTGCGACCGTAGCAGCAGCGCGGTTCCGGACTGAAGCACCTAGAACCCGCTCGGTCACAGCGGCCGGCGGGATGCTAAAAATGGCTTCTGTTTTATTCGATGACTTCCGTCAGTTATTACGAAGTGTGACCTCTCTGACAGGAAATCACAAATCCAGTCACATAACTGAGACGATATTCCAGAAGCACGCAATTTCACTACAAGCCGCTTGTGTGGTACAGTGTCAAAAGCCTTCCGGAAATCCAGGAATACGGAATCAATCTGAAATCTCTTGTCAATAGGTCTAAATACTTCGTGAGAATAAAGAGCTAATTATGTTTCACAAGAACGATAATTTCTAAACTCGTATTGTCTGTGTGTCAATAGACCGTTTTCTTTGAGGTAATTCATAATGTTCGAAGACAATAATTGTTCCAAAATCCTGCTGCATTTCGACGCTAACGATGTGGACCTGTAATTTAGTGGATTACTACTACTTTCTTTCCTGAATATTGATGTGACTTGTGCAACTTTCCAGACTTTGGGTACGGATCTTTCGTCGAACGAACTGTTGTATATGATAAGTGTGGAGCACATGCATGCATGACAGCGGATAGGCGCTGCGGCGACTAAGGACGTTATGAAATACATGAAGTAATGCATTCACAGTTGCGAATCGAATAACCATTATCTGTTTAAGGGAATGAGGACAGTGAGAATTTGTGCCGGACCGGGACTCGAAGACGGATTTCTCGCTGCACGCGAGCGGTCACCTTAACCACCTTGGCTATTCGTGCACGACTCACAGTCTGGACCCACACTACAGTACAAGTTGCAGTTCCTGCGCCACAACATGTACACTTTCACTGTCGTCATTTACTTATACAGCCGACGGTTGTTCGTATTTGCAACTGCGAGTAATTTTGATGTATTTCATAACAACTGAAGCCAGTGCAATGCCTGTTCCTTCGGAGATTCAAGCATGTCCGAAGGAACATGGCATCGTTCTTCTTAACGACACGGGCACTGTTATATCGTATTTATCCGCCGATGTTAGGCGGTTACTTTCAATTAAAATGTAGTCAGTCCACTGTAAAGGATTTACGCGACGCAGAGACGACGACATATGGAAGTATGTGCACGGATAGCCAAAGTAGTTAAGGTGACAACTCGCGTAAAGTGAGAAATCGGAGTTCGAGTCCCAGTCCGGCACTTATTTTCTCGTCTTCCTCTTATACAGAACGCAGTTGTTCGTATTCGCATCTGTGAATACATCTAATGCACTTTTTCTAAAATGTCCTGCCTTTGTCGACGATTGTAAACGATTACTCATAAAGTGTTTGCGCGGAACTGTTACTCTGAAGTAAAGCTAATTGAGGAAACTGAATATGTACTCATTGGCAGCATACTCCTGTGTAGAGAAACCGGAAACAACAATGGAAAAAGTGTTTTGACTTACAAAGTAACTGTGTCAGAAATACTTCTTTTTTTTTTTTTTTTTTTTTTTTTGCTTAGAAAACAGTGCCATACCGAGAAATTTTTTCCGTTGCATTCCCATTTCATGAAACGTGAGGACAAAATACCTCCACCCACAAGATGATGCCACAAATGAGCAGGCGTGTTATCACAGACATCACAAATGTTACACCCGAACGTCTTGAAAAGGTTTGGAGACAATTCAACTGAAAAATTCAAAAGCTGCCCATCTGGGATTGAAGCAAGGTGATCAAGTTGATGCACTCAGTTTATGGATCCATAATTTTCTTTTGATGTTTTCCTTCCGATTGATAGTTGTATGTTACGTTCAGAGAGGCAGTTAAAAATGAAAATATCAGATGGATTTCATTCTATCAGACGCACTATGTTTTAGATCACCTAGTGCTCTGTTGGTCTCCTTCCCCAGATATTCTCTCCTTCATTTTTAACTCTGAAATCATCTACATCTAAATTCATATGCCGCAAGCCATGATACTGTGCATGGCGGAGGTTACCATGTACCGCTGCTAATTTCCCTTCCTGTTTCACTTGCAAATGGATCGGTGGAGAAACTACTATATGCTTCTGTACGAGCCCTGATTGCTCTTATCTTGTCTTCACGGTCCTTACTGCTGGTGGCAGCAGTCTGTCGTAAACGCCGGTTCCCTAAACTTTCTCAGTAGTGTTTCTCGAAAAGAATGTCTTCCCGCCTCCATGGATTTCCATTTGAGTTCACGGAGCACTTCCGCCAAACACATCTTGATCGAACCTATCAATAACCAGTCTAACAGGCACGGTTCTAAACTGCTTCGATGTCTTCCTTTAATCTGAGCAGGTACAAATCCTAAACACTCGTGCAGCATTCAAGAATGCGTAGCGGAACTGTTCTGTGCGCGGCCTCATTTACAGATGAACTAAACTTCCCAAGAATTGTCCCAGTAAACCGAAATCGACCGTATGTCTTTTGTGCAGCCATCCTCACGTGCTCGTTGCACTTCATGTCGATTTGCAGATTTATGCCCAGATATTTAGTGACCTGACTGTTTCAAGCAGCACACCACTGATACTATTTTCCAACACTTCAGGGTTGTTTTTCTCACCCGTGTTCATTAACTTGCATTTTCCTGCATTTAGAACAAGCTGCCATTCACAACACCAAACAGAAATTTTATCCATCATTCGCACGAATGATGCTTTCTGCACCCATGTTAATTGTGTATAGAAGCTTTTCCCTCTCATGGAAATTCTATGCACTGGAACCACACAAGAAACACAATAATAGTTGTCAACTGGAAAACGCTTTGAGGTTCACAAAAGAATTTTGCGACATTGAATTTTTACAACGCTATCGTCGTTGATTCTGATTCACAATGTCTTTGCATGGCATGTAGCGTTAAACGGAAGTTATGTTTCGCTATTGGAGCAACTTGTGCGTGAGTTTCCATGGGAAGGGCCGTCGTTAGTAAACCAGTAGGTACACTTGGAAGTAGTCGATGAATCTGCAAAATGCAGTGATGTTGTAACAAAAATATTCAGCAAAAAATAGAAATTTAAATAAACTGAAACGTTTTTTTCTTTGGAGTTTAATCGGAACCATGCAAGAGCAGTACACAAAACGAATAAAAATTGAAATGAAAAGTGACTAGATTTTTAAAAAATCGTGAAATCTATATCACGGAAGGGCTAACTCGGGTCGTGTTCCCAGTTGCGGTTTGCCTACCTAGCGCCTTCCAGGAGCAACAAATATTTGATTTTCAATATATCATACAGTTAGTGACCGAATTAAAAGAATATATGCTGTCATAATCTACTCTCTAACAGCTATAATTTTATGTTTAAGGTCAAACACAATAAGTA
Source organism: Schistocerca serialis cubense (assembly GCF_023864345.2). Classification (NCBI taxonomy): domain Eukaryota; kingdom Metazoa; phylum Arthropoda; class Insecta; order Orthoptera; family Acrididae; genus Schistocerca; species Schistocerca serialis. The sequence goes on from NC_064643.1 coordinate 484,498,783, forward strand.
AATCATTACAGTTTCATAATGTGTGTATGTTTTGAGGCCATGTAACTCACGGCGCGCAATTTTCCCAGATTATATGCATCCAGTATTTGAGAATGAGTGCATATGATGACTTTCAATAAATTTTAAACACAATTTCAAACTTTTAGGAAAAATTTGCTCGATGACAAAACTCACAAAATGAGGAAAGATAAAAAGTTTATGTTGTTGTTGTGGTCTTCAGTCCTGAGACTGGTTTGATGCAGCTCTCCATGCTACTCTATCCTGTGCAAGCTTCTTCATCTCCCAGTACCTACTGCAACCTACATCCTTCTGAATCTTCTTAGTGTATTGATCTCTTGGTCTCCCTCTACGATTTTTACCCTCCACGCTGCCCTCCAATGCTAAATTTGTGATCCCTTGATGCCTCAAAACATGTCCTGCCAACCGATCCCTTCTTCTAGTCAAGTTGCGCCACAAACTTCTCTTCTCCCCAATCCTATTCAATACCTCCTCATTAGTTACGTGATCTACCCACCTTATCTTCAGCATTCTTCTGTAACACCACATTTCGAAAGCTTCTATTCTCTTCTTGTCCAAACTGGTTATCGTTCATGTTTCACTTCCATACATGGCTACACTCCATACAAATACTTTCAGAAACGACTTCCTGACACTTAAATCTATACTCGATGTTAACAAATTTCTCTTCTTCAGAAACGATTTCCTTGCCATTGCCAGTCTACATTTTATATCATCTCTACTTCGACCATCATCAGTTATTTTACTCCCTAAATAGCAAACCTCCTTTACTACTTTAAGTGTCTCATTTCCTAATCTAATCCCCTCAGCATCACCCGATTTAATTTGACTACATTCCATTATCCTCGTTTTGCTTTTGTTGATGTTCATCTTATATCCTCCTTTCAAGACACTGTCCATTCCGTTCAACTGCTCTTCCAAGTCCTTTGCTGTCTCTGACAGAATTACAATGTCATCGGCGAACCTCAAAGTTTTTATTTCTTCTCCATGGATTTTAATACCTACTCCGAATTTTTCTTTTGTTTCCTTTACTGCTTGCTCAATATACAGATTGAATAACATCGGGGAGAGGCTACAACCCTGTCTCACTCCTTTCCCAACCACTGCTTCCCTTTCATGCCCCTCGACTGTTATAACTGCCATCTGGTTTCTGTACAAATTGTAAATAGCCTTTCGCTCCCTGTATTTTACCCCTGCCACCTTCAGAATTTGAAAGAGAGTATTCCAGTTAACGTTGTCAAAAGCTTTCTCTAAGTCTACAAATGCTAGAAACGTAGGTTTGCCTTTTCTTAATCTTTCTTCTAAGATAAGTCGTAAGGTTAGTATTGCCTCACGTGTTCCAACATTTCTACGGAATCCAAACTGATCTTCCCCGAGGTCCGCTTCTACCAGTTTTTCCATTCGTCTGTAAAGAATTCGCGTTAGTATTTTGCAGCTGTGACTTATTAAACTGATTGTTCGGTAATTTTCTTTGGGATTGGAATTATTATATTCTTCTTGAAGTCTGTGGGTATTTCGCCTGTCTCATACATCTTGCTCACCAGATGGTAGAGTTTTGTCATGACTGGCTCTCCCAAGGCCGTCAGTAGTTCTAATGGAATGTTGGCTACTCCCGGGGCCTTGTTTCGACTCAGGTCTTTCAGTGCTCTGTCAAACTCTTCACGCAGTATCTTATCTCCCATTTCATCTTCATCTACATCCTCTTCCATTTCCATAATATTGTCCTCAAGTACATCGCCCTTGTATAAACCCTCTATATACTCCTTCCACCTTTCTGCCTTCCCTTCTTTGCTTGGAACTGGGTTGCCATCTGAGCTCTTGATATTCATACAAGTGGTTCTCTTCTCTCCAAAGGTCTCTTTAATTTTCCTGTAGGCAATATCTATCTTACCCCTAGTGAGACAAGCCTCTACATCCTTACATTTGTCCTCTAGCCATCCCTGCTTAGCCATTTTGCACTTCCTGTCGATTTCATTTTTGAGACGTTTGTGTTCCTTTTTGCCTGCTTCATTTACTGCATTTTTATATTTTCTCCTTTCATCAATTAAATTCAATATTTCTTCTGTTACCCAATGATTTCTATTAGCCCTCGTCTTTTTACCTACTTGATCCTCTGCTGCCTTCACTACTTCATCCCTCAGAGCTACCCATTCTTCTTCTACTGTATTTCTTTCCTCCATTCCTGTCAATTGTTCCCTTATGCTCTCCCTGAAACTCTGTACCACCTCTGGTTCTTTCAGTTTATCCAGGTCCCATCTCCTTAAATTCCCGCCTATTTGCAGTTTCTTCAGTTTCAATCTGCAGTTCATAACCGATAGATTGTGGTCAGAATCCACATCTGCCCCTGGAAATGTCTTACAATTTAAAACCTGGTTCCTAAATCTCTGTCTTACCATTATGTAATCTATCTGATACCTTTTAGTATCTCCAGGATTCTTCCAGGTATACAACCTTCTTTCATGATTCTTGAACCAAGTGTTAGCTATGATTAAGTTATGCTCTGTGCAAAATTCTACAAGGCGGCTTCCTCTTTCATTTCTTCCCCCCAATCCATATTCACCTACTATGTTTCCTTCTCTCCCATTTCCTAATGACGAATTCCAGTCACCCATGACTATTAAATTTTAATCTCCCTTCACTACCTGAATAATTTCTTTTATCTCGTCATACATTTCATCTATTTCTTCATCATCTGCAGAGCTAGTTGGCATATAAACTTTTACTACTGTAGTAGGCATGGGCTTTGTGTCTATCTTGGCCACAATAATGCGTTCACTATGCTGTTTGTAGTAGCTAACCCGCACTCCCATTTTTTTATTCATTATTAAACCTACTCCTGCATTACCCCTATTTGATTTTGTATTTATAACCCTGTAATCACCTGACCAAAAGTCTTGCTCCTCCTGCCACCGAACTTCACTAATTCCCACTATATCTAACTTTAACCTATCCATTTCCCTTTTTAAATTTTCTAACCTACCTGCCCGATTAAGGGATCTGACATTCCACGCTCCGATCCGTAGAATGCCAGTTTTCTTTCTCCTGATAACGACATCCTCTTGGGTAGTCCCCGCCCGGAGATCCGAATGGGGGACTATTTTACCTCCGGAATATTTTACCCAAGAGGGCGCCATCATCATTTAATTATACAGTAAAGCTGCATGTCCTCGGGAAAAATTACGGCTGTAGTTTCCCCTTGCTTTCAGCCGTTCGCAGTACCAGCACAGCAAGGCCGTTTTGGTTAATGTTACAAGGCCAGATCAGTCAATCATCCAGACTGTTGCCCCTGCAACTACTGAAAAGGCTGCTGCCCCTCTTCAGGAACCACATGTTTATAGCTTACTATATTTTCGCTGTTAATGCAGTAATACTACAGCATCAAGTATGACGCTTTAATTTATTACTTCTTTACTACTAATCTATTCGCAAATAATTATACAGATAGTATCCACATATACTACAGAAATGTGCCTGCAAAACTTTAGCATTATACGACTCATAGATCGGGAGGTATGACGTATTTTTGTACTTGGTAGTTAGATTCTTTAAAGAATCCGGTGTAGTGGTTTACTGGTACGTACTAAAATGGAATAGGGTGGTCGAATTTTATGCGTCGAAACATGGTATAGCCCGGAAGCTCATGTCCAGATTATGAGCATATTATTATGAAATGGATGAAGTCGTATCATAAGAAGGTCGACGACTGTCAGTTGAGTGATAATAATGCCGTAAAGAGAAAGAGGCCTTGGCAACAGATTGGGCTCGTAGTTCGTAGCCGCGGCCGCAGCGTGGCGCTGCGATATGCTCGACCGCACCCACGCAGTGAGGTCTGCTGCCTCTGCTATGGCTGCCGAGAGGAAGAGCAGAGACGTAGGCAAAGACACAGAAGAGACAAGCGGGCAGCGGATTGCTGCTTAGATAACGGCTGGCAAATATTGACTATGATAACGGATGCCGCTTGTGCCGGCAACCATCTCCGTCTGTTGTCTCGTTTGCTGAAGGATTGCAAGGAGCACTTCGCGTGACGTCTCGCCCTGCCACCAGCTCCCATGTGCGATATGTCTGCGTCCTCCTTTTACTTTTTGAAATGTTTACCGCATGGTTTCTAGCGCATAAGAACGCAAGGATGTAGAACCAAATCCTTACAACGCCTGTAATAACTCTAGAAACATTCAGTTAGTCTGATGTCAAGCGTGATGATTCAGTCGGAGACTATTTGTTTGTTCGTTAATTGGCGCTTATTTTACTGTCACTAACAGACAGGCAGCTTACCTCGTCCGCTGTCACAGACTTTACAGCAACCGGAAGTACTGCACCTCGCCAGTAGATTGGAGCAGCAATTTCATCCATGACATTCGTCCATAAACTTAAGTGTGTCACAAGCGGCTGTCTCATTCATAACATTTCTTCGTAAACTTAAGTGTGTCACATCTATATCATCTAATGGTCTACAAATTTCCTCGATTCTCTATGATCTTAAACAGTATTGTCATCCGCAAACAGAGAACACAAATATTTTAGTATTTAAGTCGGGTTGTAGGCTCACTTCCACGTACAACTGTATCAACGTTGATCTGTTTGGAAGTTTTGCTTTTCATTTGTTTTAGATAAAAAAATTTTCATTCCGACAAAACTTACCTTTCCTGAAACTCACGGAACCTTTGTAATGAGAATGAACACTTGCTTACTTATCACTATTTCAGTTCCATAGGTTTTACCTATTTTTAAGGATTAATACAGTTTTATTGATCTTCCTACCTCGTCACTTGGCTAAATACAAGATATCGTGCGAGTACTCCTCGGTCATTGGCAATTGATTGTCGTGTGGTTTGTTGCTTCTGTCTTTATATAGCTGAGCTATCGCCTGGTACTGCGCAGATTGCAGTTAGAGATGGGCAGTGCCTTGCCATTCCTAGACGTCCTTGTCCGTCGAAAAACAAATGAATGTCTCAGTGTTAGCATTTACCGGAAACATGGCTATGAGCACTATAGGACTTAACTGCTGAGGTCAATCAGTCCCCTAGAACTTAGAACTACTTAAACCTAACTAACCTAAGGACATCACACACATCCATGCCCGAGGCAAGATTCGAACCTGCGACCGTAGCGGTCGCGCGGTTTCAGACTGTAGCGCCTAGAACCGCTCTGCCACACCGGCCGGCTACCGGAAACAAAGCCATATAGAGAGATAGCTGCCCATGACCAACTACCACCATCCAGCATAGAAAGGATGTATTCTGAGTATCATGCCGGTCCGAGCTAAAAACGTTTCAGGCGTCGAAAACCTTACAGAAAGTATTCAAAGAAGCGACAAATTTCGCAAGCCATTTCACTGAAGACAAGCGATCGAAATTATTGGCTTCTGGCTCGTAGCCTAACTTACCTTTAACTGCCATCCACCTATGAGTAAACACATTTTACCGTATTGAAACATACTAAGGCGCTACTCCTAGCGTAAAACTTTGCCTTCAGTGATCGTCTAAGATATGGTATCAAAGCGTATTTTTGGTCGTCATGTCTGGGTAATGTCTTTTTTTTTTCATGTCCAGAACAGAAGGCGAGAGTATTGCCGAAAGAGGGGTGCAGTATTGGAGAGAGATAGTACGTGTGTGTGTTGGGGTGGCGGGGGGGGGGGGGGGGGGTGAGAGAGAGAGAGAGAGAGACTGCAACGTAACATTGATGACAGTGTCAAATGGTGCAAATGGCTCTGAGCACTATCTTAGGTCATCAGTCCCCTAGAACTTAGAACTACTTATACCTAACTAACCTAAGGACATCACACACATCCATGCCCGAGGCAGGATTCGAACCTGCGACCGTAGCAGTCCCGCGGTTCCGGACTGCAGTGCCTAGAACCGCACTGCCACCGCGGCCGGCGACAGTGTCAATACGTTAGAGTTACTAAATACGGTTTTCCGAAATTTCTCGCAAAAGAAGACGAAGTAATCGCTAACGTCGATTTGCAATAGGACTTTGGAACATATACTGTGTTCGAACATTATGAGTTATCTGAAGGCTGTAAATTCAACTAAATACTAACATAAGTTGGAAGGATCACACAGATAATTTAGTGGGAAAAGCAAACCAAAGACTACTATTTATTGGCAGAACACTGAGAAAATGCAATAAGTCTACTAAAGACACTGCCTTTCACTACGCTTGCACGTCCTTTTCTGGAGTACTGCTGTGCAGTGTGGCATCCGCACCAGATAGGATCGACGGAGGACATCGCAAAAGTTCAAAGGAGGACAGCTCATTTCGTTCTATCGCGAAATAGGGAGAGAGCGCCACGGATATGATACGTGAACTGGGGCGCCAATTCTTAAAACAAAAGCATTTTTCGTTGCGGCAGGATCTTTTCGTGAAATTCCAGGTGCCTCCTTCTTAGGGAAGAATGACCATCATAACAGAGAAATCAGTGCTCGTGCAAAATACGTTTAAGAGCTCGTTTTCCCGCGAGCTGTTCGAAAGTGGAACAGTACGGAAACATCTTGGAGGTGGTTCGATGAACCCTCGGCCATGGCACTTAATTGTGAATTGCAGAGTAACCATGTAGATGTAGATGTGTTATTAACTGCCGTTCCATGGATACGTATCTCCCTTGTCCCAGTCTGTTCAGCGTGATATGCGTCCTATATCATGAAGCAGTATTCCAGTATGGGTATTGCAAGTTCGTCCTACATTTCGGGCTTCTGTAAAACATGCCAACTTTGAGTGTTTTGCGTTCTTTTAAATGCCGCATGCGTTTTTCCTTGCTTCTGCAACAGTGTTCTTATTAATTTATTTGGTATATGTCTGTCAATAGCTGTCGATACTATTTCTTTGAATTTAAACCACATCCGTCAGTTGTTGTTGTTGTTGTTGTGGTCTTCAGTCCAGAGACTGGTTTGATGCAGCTCTCTATGCTACTGTGTTCTGTGCAAGCTTTTTCATCTCCAAGTACCTACTGCAACCAACATCCTTCTGAATCTGCTTAGAGTAGTCATCTCTTGGTCTCCCTCTACGATTTTTACCCTCCACGCTGTTCTCCAGTACCAAATTGGTGATCCCGTGATGCCTCAGATAGCAACCGATCCCTTCTTCTAGTCAAGTTGTGCCACAAATTCCTCTTCTTCCCTATTCTATTCAGTAATTCCTCATTAGTTACGTGATCTATCCATCTAATCTTCAGCATTCTTTTGTAGCACCACATTTCGAAAACCTCTATTCTCTTTTGGTCTAAACTATTTATCGTCCGTGTTTCACTTGCATACATGGCTACACTCCATACAAATACTTTCATAAAAGTGTTCCTGATCCTTAAATCTATACTCGATGTTAACAAATTTCTCTTTTTCAGAAACGCTTTCCTTGCCGTTGCCAGTCTACATTTTATGTCCTCTCTACTTCGACCATCATCAGTTACTTTGCTCCCCAAATAGCAAAACTCATCTACTACTTTAAGTGTCCCATTTCCTAATCTAATTCCCTCAGCATCACCTTACTTAATTCGACTACATTCCATTATTCCCGTTTTACTTTTGTCGATGTTCATCTTATATCCTCCTTTCAAGACACCGTCCATTCCGTTTAACTGCTCTTCCAGGCCCTTTGCTTTCTGTGAAAGGATCACAATGTCATTTGCAAACCTCAAAGTTTTTATTTTTTCTCTATGGATTTTAATTCCTACTCCAAATTTTTCTTTTGTTTCCTTTACTGCTTGCCCAATACACAAAGTGAATAACATCGGAGATAGGCTACAAGCATGTCTCACTCCATTCTCAAAACCACTGCCTTCGTTTCATGGCCCTCGACTCTTATAACTGCCATCTGCTTTCTGTACAAATTGTAAATAGCCTTTCGCTCCCTGTATTTTACCCCTGCCAACTTCATGATTTGAAAGAGAATGTTCCAGTAAACTTTGTCAAAGGCTTTCTCCGAGTCCACAAATACTAGAAACATAGGTTTGCCCTTTCTTAATCAATCTTCTAAGATATGTCGTAGGGTCAGTATTGCCTCGCGTGTTCCATTATTTCTACGGAATCCAAACTGATCTTCCCCAAGGTCCGCTTCTACAAGTTTTTTCATTCGTCTGTAAAGAATTCGTGTTAGTATTTTGCATCAGTGATTTATTAAACTGATAGTTCGGTTATTTTCACACCTGTCAACACCTGCTTTCTTTGGGATTGGAATTATTATATTCTTCTTGAAGTCCGAGGGTATTTCACCTGACTCATACATCTTGCTCACCAGATGGTAGAGTTTTGTCCTCTCCCAAGGCTATCAGTAGATCTAATGGAATGTTGTTTACTCCCGGGGCCTTGTTTAGACTTAGGTCTTTCAGTGCTCTGTCAAACTAGTCTTGCAGTATCCTACCTCCCATTTCATCTTCGTCTACGTCTTCTTCCATTTCCATAATATTGCCCTCCAGTACATCGCCCTTGTATAGACCCTCTATATACTCCTTCCACCTTTCTGCTATCCCTTCTTTGCTTAGAGCTGGTTTTCCATCTGAGCTCTTGATATTCATACAAGTGGTTCTCTTTTCTGCAAAGATCTCTTTAATTTTCCTGTAGGAAGTATCTGTCTTACCCAAAGTGATATATGCCTCTACATCCTTATATTTGTCCTCTAGCCATCCCTGCTTAGCCATTTTCCACTTCCTGCCGATTTCATTTTTGAGACGTTTGTATTCCTTTTTCCCTGCTTCATTTACTGCATTTTTAAATTTTCTCCTTTCATCATTTAAATACACTCCTGGAAATTGAAATAAGAACACCGTGAATTCATTGTCCCAGGAAGGGGAAACTTTATTGACACATTCCTGGGGTCAGATACATCACATGATCACACTGACAGAACCACAGGCACATAGACACAGGCAACAGAGCATGCACAATGTCGGCACTAGTACAGTGTATATCCACCTTTCGCAGCAATGCAGGCTGCTATTCTCCCATGGAGACGATCGTAGAGATGCTGGATGTAGTCCTGTGGAACGGCTTGCCATGCCATTTCCACCTGGCGCCTCAGTTGGACCAGCGTTCGTGCTGGACGTGCAGACCGCGTGAGACGACGCTTCATCCAGTCCCAAACATGCTCAATGGGGGACAGATCCGGAGATCTTGCTGGCCAGGGTAGTTGACTTACACCTTCTAGAGCACGTTGGGTGGCACGGGATACATGCGGACATGCATTGTCCTGTTGGAACAGCAAGTTCCCTTGCCGGTCTAGGAATGGTAGAACGATGGGTTCGATGACGGTTTGGATGTACCGTGCACTATTCAGTGTCCCCTCGACGATCACCAGTGGTGTACGGCCAGTGTAGGAGATCGCTCCCCACACCATGATGCCGGGTGTTGGCCCTGTGTGCCTCGGTCGTATGCAGTCCTGATTGTGGCGCTCACCTGCACGGCGCCAAACACGCATACGACCATCATTGGCACCAAGGCAGAAGCGACTCTCATCGCTGAAGACGACACGTCTCCATTCGTCCCTCCATTCACGCCTGTCGCGACACCACTGGAGGCGGGCTGCACGATGTTGGGGCGTGAGCGGAAGACGGCCTAACGGTGTGCGGGACCGTAGCCCAGCTTCATGGAGACGGTGGCGAATGGTCCTCGCCGATACCCCAGGAGCAACAGTGTCCCTAATTTGCTGGGAAGTGGCGGTGCGGTCCCCTACGGCACGGCGTAGGATCCTACGGTCTTGGCGTGCATCCGTGCGTCGCTGCGGTCCGGTCCCAGGTCGACGGGCACGTGCACCTTCCGCCGACCACTGGCGACAACATCGATGTACTGTGGAGACCTCACGCCCCACGTGTTGAGCAATTCGGCGGTACGTCCACCCGGCCTCCCGCATGCCCACTATACGCCCTCGCTCAAAGTCCGTCAACTGCACATACGGTTCACGTCCACGCTGTCGCGGCATGCTACCAGTGTTAAAGACTGCGATGGAGCTCCGTATGCCACGGCAAACTGGCTGACACTGACGGCGGCGGTGCACAAATGCTGCGCAGCTAGCGCCATTCGACGGCCAACACCGCGGTTCCTGGTGTGTCCGCTGTGCCGTGCGTGTGATCATTGCTTGTACAGCCCTCTCGCAGTGTCCGGAGCAAGTATGGTGGGTCTGACACACCGGTGTCTATGTGTTCTTTTTTCCATTTCCAGGAGTGTACAATATCTCTTCTGTTACTCATCTGCAGACATGTGGTCTACGCTTACATATGCAGATTGGAAGGAGTGGAGACTGTGTGTTACAAAGGCGTCAAGCGAATTTTTATCCTCTTTTATAAGTAGGTGTATTTTGCGTTACTTTTTTGTAGGTTTGTACGTTACATTATTCAGGCTCGCTACAACAGCCTGTGGTTACTAATCCCTGTATCCCTGATGATACTCCCTAATTGATCAGGACTACTTTTTGCTAAGAGATCAAGTATGTTTCCGCAACCATTTACACTTCTAGAAGGCTCCTCAACTAATTCTCCAAGATAATTTTCCAAAAACGAATTCAGGATTTCGGACGATGTTTTAAGCCTACCTACGACTGTAAACATACATGTTCTCCAAAATATCGAGAGCAGATTGAAGTCACCAACAACTATTAGTGCATGGGTAGGGAACCTATTTAAAATGAGACTATAGTTTTCTTTTAACTGTCCAGAAACTATATCAACCGAGTCAGGTGGTTGGTAGAAGGAACCAATTATTAATTTATAACGGATGTCAAGTATAACATCTACCCATACTAATACACAGGAACTATGTACTACAAGGTACATTACTTCTGACAGCAACAAACCCTCCACCGCCAACTGTATTTAATAAATCCTTTCTGAAAACGGTTAGGTCCTTTGTAAAAATTTCGGGTGAACACACTTCCGGCTTTAGCTAGTTTTCCGTACCTATTGAAAGTCGTATACTCGTGCACATCTTTATAAGATCGCAGACCCAGAGATACTGTTTCTTGTCGAAGATTTAGTGTTGGAGTAAGAGAGCGCTGGGCGCACAGTTGTAGGTACCTGTCTCTGAGGGAAAGACGATTGTCAGATGTTTTTGATAAGACAAACTTAACTTGCAATATAATTTTGCTAAAAAAAATCAGTTTTAGTAATTCACCACAATCAGTACCGCCTCACTGTCCAGGTCATATATTTTTTTAAAGAAGTTGGATTTTCTTAAATGTTGTCGTTAATCAGCCAAAAGGATTTCATGCGCATTTGAAAGTATTACGGGCAGAATTGCACACTGCTGAACCTGTAGCTAGCATATTTATATTCTTGTGAAAGACCAGAATATATCGCGGTCTACCATTGCTGCTCTAGAGGTAAGGCAGTTTAATTTGTTTGTTATGTGCTCAGGGACCAAAGTTATCAGTTTTGAACAGGGCCAAATGATTCAGTGCCTGAGGGTCTGAATGTATTTTGCAGTATTTCTTTATTGGTATTGGGAGCTGTATTAATCAATTCGTGTAGATTTTTGCCAACTATAACACAGAGTAAGCACACCACTTGCTCTTACAACACGCAACACGACAATTCGTGTTCAGTCCTCATTCCACAGATCAGACATTCATTCAACGTAATCGTGAAGTTTATTATTTCATTTTTTTTAAAGAACGTTACACTATCACGATTTGAGCTTCAGTGCTTTCTATTAGCGCTTGGAGCTCTTGTTCTTTTTCAATACAGCTACGACAATTTACAACTAAGATGCCGATTGTTTGTAGGTCTACTTATTTGTGTATGTCCTGCACCCTTTTAGTCTGAAGTCCTCTCTGTAGTTTCTCGAGATCCTCTAACCTACAGAACGGCCCAGTCCCCTCCACACAACCGCTTTTAACCGTGTAGCCGCTTCTTGTGTGTAGTGAATACGTGACCTATTAAGCGGAACCCGGAAACCCAATACCCTTTGGCGCAAGTCGAGGAATCTGCAGCTTACATGGTCGCAGAACCAAGTGAGCCTCTGATTCAGACCCTCTACTCGGCTCAGTAGCATAGGACCACAGTCAGTTCATCGACGATGCTACAGATGGCGAGTTCCGTCTTCATCTCGCAAGCAAGACTGGTAGTCTTTACTACTTTAGCCAGCCGCCCGAAATGTGAGAGAATCTCTTCCAATCCAAAGCGACGGACGTCGTTATTTCCGTTAGGAGCCACCATCTGCAGTTGGCTGCACTCTGTGCTCCTTATGGGACCCTTTTCACATCTAGAATGACTCCTCCCGGTATGCATAAGGGCTGCACACTGGATCTAAGCCAGCACAGGGTATCTCCTCTGTTAAGCCAGTGACTGATTTTCCTACCAAGACCGGACAAGTTCAGAAGGTCGATTGGGAGTTGTTCCATTGGGCGAGTACTGGAGATCCTCAGGGAGCCGGCCGCTGTGGACGAGCGGTTCTAGGCGCTTTAGTCCGGAACCGCGCTGCTGCTACGGTCGCAGGTTCGAATCCTGCCTTGGACATGCATATGTGTGATGTCCTTAAGTTATTTAGGTTTCAGTAGTTCTAAGTCTAGGGGAATGATGACCTCAGATGTTAAGTCCCATAGTGCTTGAAGCCATTTGATTTTTTCCTCAGGGAAATAGTAGACAGGTCCGAAAGGAAAGCCGATGTGCTGTCATTATGTTTGCTGGGTGCCCTCTTCCGAGTTGTTGAAGGAGTTCTATCGTCGGCTGTTGCACGCACTGGGTGTAACCAGCTGCAAATCATAGCTCTTGTCGGAACGAATTACGGTTTCTGTCTTGGTTTTGAGGCCATAATCGGTTCCCTTAAATGGTTGGCTGAATTAGTGAACTCACATACCTTCACATGAGGGGGTGCAGCACAACTCACTACATGCAGCATCTCACCCAACATCGATCGGTGTCTTCTGATTTGGAGTTAATTGGAAGGCATGAACCACCGGCTAGGCCGATTCTCGAACGTTCTGGGATACTGATTTCTTGACCTCCATGATCGGGTGCTTAACTGGAGTAGTCTCCCTTTAGATCAGGCGTCACATCACACAGGAAGCGACTGCTACCGTAGCGGATTTTCGAGGTTAGAAGCACGTTGACATGTGACGAATGATGATTTACTTACCGTAAAGGGAGAAAGATTAGTCAGTTTATTCTCAGAGTAGAACATTCATCCTTGTAGAACGGAAAAAGAAAATATTAATTTGGAACTAGTTACCTGCAAACAGCTTCAAAGTACGATCCCAGAACTGGTACCGCTTATTAAAGATAACAGTGTCCACGCATTAGTGGGAACAGAAAGTTTGCTGCAATAAGGTGTGAACAGCAGTGAAATCAGAGATTCAGAATAGAATACACAGACTAATTATGAAGTCCACGACAAATTAAAAAAAACCGGCATAAATAAATGACTATAGATAATGTAATAACATAAAAGACAAATTTCAATTTCTTTTTAACTGCAGAGAGGGGCGCCAGCAACCGCATTTCCTGAAAATTGTGCCGAACCAATCAGAGAAAGCATTTTGTGTGCTAGAATCTGCTCGTTGCAGTCGGTAGTGAATGTGACAGACACTCCACGAGCAACTGTCTAACATAGTCCTCGTTTCTGGAAAAATTAACGTATTCTAACAAGGCAATCTTCGGACTTTCTTCACTTAGAGAATTGTCACGGTTATCACCTATCTCTGTATACTACTATTGTGACTCATGCCGCAATTTGAAACTGATAGCAGGGACAAGATGGCGCCCCTCCACATTTCTACAAACATGTACGAGATTATCTAACGGAGACGTAACCCTATCGCTTGATAGGCCTTGTTGAGATCCCTCACTTGGCGCTACTCGAGTGGCCTCCACGGTCGCTGAGCTTGACGCTTTGGGATTGTGTCTTGTGGGGTTACCTCAAGGATAATGTGTATTTTCCACCTTTACCGCAGAAGCTCGAGGGCTTGAGACACCGCATCACAGCAGCTTTTCTTACCGTGCTTGCTCGTAATACGGGATTTGATACGGGCAGAATTGGATCATCCGTTAAAACGCACACCGTGTGACGAAGGGTGGACACGTAGAACATTTATAAACATTTTAAAATACTGTCAGAGTCTGTGTTTCACATACTGTATCATTTGTTTCGTTGTTATTGGTCGTTTTTCTGTGCCGAATTTTCGAAATGTTTCATGGACCTGCCAATTACCCTGCAATAGCACCAGCGTACATAAGTATAGCCGCAAACAACACGATAATATGTGGTGAATTTATTACAAATTCTGAATGTGAAGTGGTATAGGTGAAGGTAAGCATCAAAGATAGGCTAAACATGTTAACCGGATGCTTTTATAGACTACCTGCCTCAGGAACTAGAGTGCCAAAGAGCTTTAGAGAAAACTGAGAATATGGTGCATAAATTTTCAGTCGCGTACAGAGGGTCCCAACTTAAAAATCGATAAACTGATATTAGTTTTCATTATATTTCTACAAAAACAACTACTACATGTTGACAAAATAAACGAAAAGTACAAGGTATTTTAACAATAGCAACGTTTGAAGAAAAACTATTGCATATTTATTACATCATGAGATATTGTTTGTATAAATAATATTGATGACTCTTATATGGAATTTATTTTATGATTTTCATTGATCTTCCCCTCAGATTTGTTCCATTCCGTGGAAAAACAAACTGTGTGAAATATGGGCTCTTTAGGACAACAGGAGAGGATACACCTGAGACTTCAACTTTTGTAAGAGGCAAATGTTCGCTGACGATTCACAGCGACACGAACGTCGTTTAAGATTGGTTATGCCCCTGAGAGGCAAGCAGGGCAGAGGGTCTTTGCAGCATTCGTACGCGGTGTCCCTACCAGTCAGTCGCCCGCTCCGCGTCAAAGGTGTTGGTTCAAATGGCTCTGAGCACTATGGGACATAACTTCTCAGGTCAACAGTCTCCTATAACTTAGAACTACTTAAACCTAACTAGCCTAAGGACATCACACACATCCAAGCCCGAGGCAGGATTCGCGGTCGCGCTGTTCCAGACTGTAGCGCCTAGAACCGCTCGGACACCTCGGCCGGCAAATGTGTTGGGCCACACAAAATTTAAGTTCCTCATTCGCTTCTAAAATATTCTTGTCCGCTTGGAGACAATCATTCTTATCGTTTTGTTGTTGAAATTCACTATCAGTTTACTGGAGCACGTAGTACGCTGCACGTCTCATTCGTCGAAACTGTTAGTTTCGTGAAATTTCGTCGTCCCGGGGCCAGCGAATACTAAAGGACGCTTAGCGTAGCTGGAAAGAGCCAGCGAACATTTTGTCACTAACTGGGGGGGGGGGGGGGGGGGGGAGGCTTGTCACAAAGACTTCGAGACAAGCAGTATATAGGTCCTAGAATCTATTCTTCTGCTTTTCCGTATTAGGCCAATTGTGCCCTAAAATCTGCTGTATTAAATAAATAGCAGATTTTGGGGCACATGCTTGTGTTAGTGGTTGAAAATTAGATCTACCAATTTACATCAGAAACAGCATTCGAGGCAGAGCAAGGAGTTTTATTTTCCAGAAAAATCATGCAAATGTCGTATTGTTAATTGATTATCTCGCAGAGGGTGAGCAAATAAGAGTAGAAAAATAACTGCTGAATCTTCCTCAAATTTTCTTAGGCCAACTTGCTAACAAGTGAGTGATAAGAATTTGGATTGCAAAAGAAACAACAAGTTATACCGCTCCAGGAAAAGATCCAAGCCGGAGAAAGGCTTTCTGACAATGAGAAGACTGAGGGGATTAAATTCCGACTGTTTAGTCCAGAGAAAAGTTTATGGTAGCTATAAGTGGGTGTTTTCCAGCCTTCCAGAATCACATTTCTGGGTTGGAACTATTGGTCAGACAATTGGACAGTGTTCATTGACCAAAACGGAAACACATCTAAAAATGTGTGATTTCTCAGCTACAGTGAATCTTTCAGTTTTAGACCGAGAACTATTTACATAGGTCTCGTAATCCACCACGAACAGAAGGAATGCTAGTGTTGATGGGTCGGCGTAAGGCATTGTTCTTCGAGACGGACCGCTAGCTCAGTACCAGAACGGTAGAGGACGACATAGGAGGAACTATCCTGGCATTCATCCGTATCGACTTCGAATATTGGACAAACGCCAGTGACTGATGATGGATGGCAGAACTGAGCTTCGCTCCTCTCGGCATTAGTCTAATACCTTTAAGTTTTGTACCATCTTGCTGGTGTTGTACAGGCACCGGGCAGGATTCAAGTAACTTGTTTTCGATACATGGAGGGTATATCTGCAGGATAATGATGCATTATTCCTACTAGCAGTTGCGAATGAATGGATTCTGTGTCTTATCTCTAAAAGATAGAAAAAAACATACATCAAGTTCTATTTTTGTTTGAAGTGAGCACTACTTAAATCACTTAGTATGTTTAGCATTATGTTTCATGCAACCATAATCTGTCCACACAAATTATAAAATACTGACTTTCATTGGGAGACAGATACACAGAAACGCAAAAAGACTAGCTAAGTAGCGTAATATGAGGTAAAAAAAACAAACATGTGGTTAATTCTAATGGGCTTCGCTGACTTAACCCTTTGTTTCCCTATATAAGAAAAAAATTACTTTTTAACATTTTCTTTGCAGAATTTATGCTATTGTGGCCTCAAATGACGGTAGGATTTTTTGTAAAATTTTATTTTATTTTTTACAACTTTTTTCACTCCTGGTGTACCGTCAGACTCCATGGACAGAATCACAACATGCGCAGAAAAATGCTCCAATTTTTATAACTTGTACTTTATTCCACATAAATATTAAATATTTTTACATTAGAAAATTAATTAACAAAAATATGATATTTCTGAATTTTTTTTAAATTCGCGTAAATGTACCTCACTATGTGTTTGACTCTCCACATTCTGTGTGTCCGGTATTCACATTGAGGTGAAGGTGTAAACGGCAAAGAACACTCTGAGGCATCATTATCCGAACAAGTGGAGTTTGTTTCACAATCTGCCTCTTTCAAATTGCACGAAAAAGCTTTGTCAAAATTATTAACATTTTCGTCATCATCTTCGATGTCAGTATCCTCTGTAATATCAGAAGGAATGTCCTCATAAAAATTTGTTTCAAGTAGCCACCAGTTTTACGATTTTCGTCCATCTGTGTGTGAAAAAGTGGACAGAACAACTAGTGAGAGGAACGCACTGTTGCTACAATAAAGTGTTCACACAACCTGACGGTACTAATAAGTCCGCTTTACATTTTCCACTTTATCTCATTCACTTGAAACCTAATGCTTCAAGCTATTATAAAAAACAAAGAAGGTAAGTACTTACAGTGGAAAACTCAGCGGAAGTTTCAATAAATTGCGCACAAATTCAGGCAACACCATGGAAACAAGCACATACAA
Organism: Schistocerca serialis cubense; assembly: GCF_023864345.2. Lineage (NCBI taxonomy): Eukaryota > Metazoa > Arthropoda > Insecta > Orthoptera > Acrididae > Schistocerca > Schistocerca serialis. The sequence goes on from NC_064643.1 coordinate 484,516,154, forward strand.
TTTTCTGTTTTCACAGCAGCGCGCGAAAAACAATTTCAAGCTCTGACAGCCAGAGAGGTCTATGTATTGCATAATAACATCTATGAAACAGTAGAGCAGAGTTACTGTTACATACCGACAGGCTCTCAGATCACGAAGCTGCAACACGAGAAAATAATGAGTCAAAACTTACTGGTACTTTTAAGTACCATCAGGCAACAAAGGGTTAAAAAAGGCCTTATTCATACACACCACGTGGTTGACCTAATTTTATTTCACAACTGTCACATTAGCAAAGTTTCTTCTTTCGTCTTTAACTCCGAGTGAAAATCAATGCAGTACAGTTATCTATTATATCATTTTCAAACTATAGTATATAAGTTGTTGATAAGTCCCCGTCTATCACTAACATGACGATGTCTTTTGCTACAAACGTTGTTACTTCTTTACCTGCAGTTAACTTCCACTCTCACACTCGATTCTTACTAGATTCAGGATTTACCTTATATTACAGTTTTTTTGTTAATATAAGAAAAAGTGCACGTCTCATAAACGGAAAGACAGTAGAGCAGGTAACAAATGAGCAATCGACATTCGCTCAGAACTGCTGATATCCTTGGGAGAGCCAGCCATGACTAAACTATTCCAGTTGCTGTGCAAGATATATGAGACAGACATCAAGAAGAATGTAATAATTCCAATTCCTAAGAAAGAAGGGGCTGACAGGTGTGAAGTTATCAAACCATCAGTTTAATGAGTGATACTGACACGAATTATTTACAGAAGAATGGGAAAAATAGTTGAAAATCAATTTGGATTCCGGGGAAGTGTGGGGACACGCGAGACAATACAGATCCTGCGACTTATCTTAAAAGATGGGTTTCGAGAAAACTTTTGACAATGTTGATCGGAATACACTCTTTGAATTTCTGAAGGTGTCTGGGGTGAAATACAAAGAATAAACGTTTCTTTACGAACTACAAAGAAACCAGACGGCGGTTATAACAGTCAAAATCATGAAAAGGAAGCAGTGATTGAGAGGGAAGTGAGACAGGATTGTATCGTATCACCAATTTTATTAGATCTGTGCATTTAGTAAGCTGTGATGGGAAGCAAGGAGAAAATTGCAAAGGGAATTATAGTTCAGGAAGAAGAAATAAAAACTGTGCTATTTGTGATGACACTATAATTCTGTCAGAGACAACAAAGAACTTGGAAGAGCAGTTTTAAGGGATGAACAGCGTCTTCAAAGGACGAAATAAGATGAATATTAACGAAAACGAAACAAGGGGAATGAATCGAATTAAATCAGGGTATGTCGAGGGAATTAGACTAGGAAATGAGGCGCAAAGTAGTAAGAGTTTTGCTATTTGGACAGTAAAATAAGGTATTATGGCCGAAATAGAGAGGATATACAGGGTGTTACAAAAAGGTACGGTCAAACTTTCAGGAAACATTCCTCACACACAAAGAAAGAAAATATGTTATGTGGACATGTGTCCGGAAACGCTTACTTTCCATGTTAGAGTTCATTTTATTACTTCTCTTCAAATCACATTAATCATGGAATGGAAACACACAACAACAGAACGTACCAGCGTGACTTCAAACACTTTGTTACAGGAAATGTTCAAAATTTTCTCCGTTAGCGAGAATACATGCATCCACCCTCCCTCGCATGGAATCCCTGATGCGCTGATGCAGCCCTGGAGAATGGCGTATTGTATCACAGCCGTCCACAATACGAGCACGGAGAGTCTCTACATGTGGTACCGGGGTTGCGTAGACAAGAGCTTTGAAATGCCCCCATAAATGAAAGTCAAGAGGGTTGAGGTCATGAGAGCGTGGAGGCCATGGAACCTCTACCAATCCATCTGTCACCGAATCTGTTGTTGAGAAGCGGACAAACACTTCGACTGAAATGTGCAGGAGCTCCATTGTACATGAACCACATGTTGTGTCGTACTTGTAAAGGCACATATTCTAGCAGCACAAGTAGAGTATCCCGTATGAAATCATGATAACGTGCTCCATTGAGCGTAGGTGGAAGAACATGGGGCCCAATCAAGACATCACCAACAATGCCTGCCCAAACGTTCACAGAAAATCTGTGTTGATGACCTGAGTGCACAATTGCGTGCGGATTCTCATCAGCCCACACATGTTGATTGTGAAAATTTACAATTTGATCACGTTGGAATGAAGCCTCATCCGTAAAGAGAACATTTGCACTGAAATGAGGATTGACACATTGTTGGATGAACCATTCGCAGAAGTGTACCCGTGGAGGCCAATGAGCTGCTGATAGTGCCTGCACACGTTGTGCATGGTACGGAAACAACTGGTTCTCCCGTAGCACTCTCCATACAGTGACGTGGTCAACGTTACCTTGTACAGCAGAAACTTCTCTGACGCTGACATTAGGGTTATCGTCAACTGCACGAAGAATTGCCTCGTCCATTGCAGGTGTCCTCGTCGTTCTAGGTCTTCCCCAGTCGCGAGTCATAGGCTGGAATGTTTCGTGCTCCCTAAGACGCCGATCAATTGCTTCGAACGTCTTCCTGTCGGGACACCTTCGTTCTGGAAATCTGTCTTGATACAAACGTACCACGGCTATTGCCCCGTGCTAATCCATACATCAAATGGGCATCTGCCAACTCCGCATTTGTAAACATTGCACTGACAGCAAAACCACGTTCGTGATGAACACTAACCTGTTGATGCTACGTACTGATGTTCAAAAATGGCTCTGAGCACTATGGGACTTAACATCTTAGGTCATCAGTCCCCTAGAACTTAGAACTACTTAAACCTAACTAACCTAAGGACATCACACAACACCCAGCCATCACGAGGCAGAGAAAATCCCTGACCCCGCCGGGAATCGAACCCGGGAACTCGGGCGTGGGAAGTGAGAACGCTACCGCACGACCACGAGATGCGGGCTACGTACTGATGTGCTTGATGCTAGTACTGTAGAGCAATGAGTCGCATGTCAACACAAGCACCGAAGTCAACATTACCTTCCTTCAATTGGGCCAACTGGCGGTGAATCGAGGAAGTACAGTACATACTGACGAAACTAAAATGAGCTCTAAAATGGAAATTAAGCGTTTCCGGACACATGTCCACATAACATCTTTTCTTTATTTGTGTGTGAGGAATGTTTCCTGAAAGTTTGGCCGTACCTTTTTGTAACACCCTATAAATGTAGAATGCCAATGGCAAGAAAAGCTTTTCTGAAGAAGAGAAATTTCTTAACATCGACTATACATTTAGGTGTTAGGAAGTCTTTTTTGAAAGTATTTGTCGTAAGTGAAACGTGGACATTAAGTAATTCAGACAAGAAGTGAATAGAAGATTTTGAGATGCTGAAGATTAAATTGGTAGCTCGCGTAACTGGTAAGGAGGTACTGAACAGAACTGGGGAGAAAAGGAATTTATGGTACAACTTGACTAAAAGAAGAGATCGGTCGATGAGATACATTCTGAGACATTGAGGAATCATCAGTTTAAGGCTGGAGGTAAGTGGAGGGGGGGGGGGGAGTAAAAATTGCAGAGGGACCCCAGAGTACCAACATAGTAAGTAGATTCTAATGGATGTAGGTTGGCTGTAATTATTTGGAGATGAAGAAGCTCGCTCAGGATAGAGTAGCGCGGAGAGCTGCATCAAACCAGTCTTCGGACGGAAGGCCACAACATCATCATCATCAACATCATCATCATCATCATCAACATCATCAACAACAACAACAACAACAGGATGTGTGACGAAATCGATTTTCAGTATAATTTTCAGTATAATTTAACGCAATGAATGACATTATTAGATGAATCTTACAAAGGAAAGTAAGAAGAAGTCTCTCTCTGAATTATTTCCACACACTTTCTGTCACTCCCAGTTTAATATACGGCACCAATACCTGGGAAAGAGCAAAAAAAGAAAAGGATACACTACGTATTCAGAGCGCAGAAATGAAATTTTGAAGATATGTAGCAGAAAATACAAGGCAAATCTGAAAGGGAATTCAGAAATAAGCGCAGAGTTAACATTGACGTCTCTGGCTGAAAACCATGAAAGAAAACAAGAGGAAATAGAAAGAGCACATAAATAGGATGGAGAATGAAAGACTACCATAAATAACATACAAACAGAAATCAAAAGGACAAACAAACATAGGAGGATCGAAAACCAGTTGCAAGGAGTTGGACTGATTTCTGTAAGTGCAGAATATGATAATGAGGAATTGATGTTATATCGATTTAAACCGTCAAATACTTACTCAAAGTATTAAAAAATCTTTAAAAGTGTCAAGATTTAGCTTAGTTCTCTTTCTTCTTACCGAATATTTAATCGCAAATTGATCCCTTTAAAAGACCTGCCGTATAAAAGTCAGTCGCTTGGGTTGCGCAGGTTGTCTCCTTCTCAGTACTATACAACATAATAATTCATTAGATGCGAAACTGGCAATACTAATTCCATTTGTTCCTTTACGTTTCAATTTAAAAAAAAATAAGAAACTTGGTTTCTTGACAAGAGGTGTATTATATCGCCTCATATTTTCTATTATGTCTTATACTAGTATTCTTCCGTTTTTCTCATCCGAGTACACTCAACGTCGAGACTTCGTGGGTTGTGGTTTTTTTTTCTCGTAATACGTTGCCACACCTGCGGTAATATTAGAGCGACGTAATTATCCACACACAATAACTAAGTTGAACTGAAAGTTGTGGAAACAGCAATTATTTCTTAGCACAATGAAGGCTTTCAGAAAGTTCCCGCTTTTACCTTTGTACGTTGATTCCATCACGTAATACCGAGTCCGACATTGCAGTATGTTTAACTTAAATTTTTCCATGTCTCAGCTTGGGAATAGCAGCAACGTCAGAGCAGACTACATGTTATCAACCATTTGCGATCTTTTTTATAGCTTTACAGTATTACTTTTGCTAGAACAATGTTACACGATCAAGAAAGTGAAGTTTTTGTGCATTCACCTTGAAGTGACAGGTCGGTATCTTACTTCTTCTCTAGCACGCGACTTGCTCAGATAACGATTCTATTCATGACAGACGACGTTCAATGCAGACTGCGTGGCGACCTCCAGCGCTATGCACCTCGCGTGCGGGTCGCCCTGTTGTTCCGCGGCGGCACCACCCTGGGCAGCGACCAACGATCAACGTCCAAAATACGCGACCAGATTGTCACACCTTCCTGCAGTCTTATCAGCCATTGCTGGCAGCCTTCGGTAGCTCAGCCAGCAGTGCGTTCGCGGCAGCCCGTCTGGGAACGAAACAGCAAACCTGGCGTCCTTTTGAAGGGGACTCAATTACGAGCCCGCGGTGGCGAGGACTTATTTTTGTGGTTGTATACGAGTATATCACTTGTATTTTGAAATGAGGAAGGTAGGATCTTTGTTGCCACGGGGTTGTGTAGAGAAGCTATGAAAAATCTGAGATAGGATGGACGGAACGGGACTCGAACCGTTGTCTCCTGACTCGGAGGAGCAGCGTCCAAAAGCTGCACTTACGCTCTCGGCGGCCACAGGAGGAACTGCCGAGAAACGGAATAAGTCGCAGGTAATGCAGTAGCTATTCATAAATTTTGCCTCCAGAATATCAAGGTATTCACGATACATCAATATTGTTTCTCAATTGCCTAAATGTTCAGAATTTTTCACGCAGTATTTTAAAAATATTTTGCAAACTCTGGTAGTACTTACCGTCAGTTCCTTTAGCGATGTATTAATTTTTAGGAACTTCTAATAATCACACAGTAAATATTCTGTATTAATTACGTCCACGTAAACACAATATTCTTAAAAATTTGACAGGTGATTGGCATAACTAATCCTTCAAAGCTATCGATATTTTTGTACTCGTCAGAATTTTATGAACGGAGTGAAAGCTAAAATATTTTTTCGATAGTGTAGTCGGATTCTGCCGCTGGAAAGGCACGATGTTTCTTGAAGTATTTACACTATCTTCCACTGTATGTGAAAACTAAATGTAATTATCTGTTGGGGTTGTTTTTAACCCTAGTGACTAGCCTTGTGACTTCCTTCATTTGTAGGTGATGAGACTGATCCCAAAAGTATCAAATCAGTAACTTAGTGCAAGCTGACTCGTGTGTTCTTCGTCTACATCTACATCCACGTGATTACTCTGCAATTCATCTTAAGTGTTGAGCAGAGGATGTAATAAACCACTTATACACTATTTCTGTACCGTTCCATTCTCGAAAAGCACATGGTAAAAATGAACATTTAAAGCTTTCTAAGCGAGCTCTTTCTCTTTATCTCGATAGTAACTTCTCCCTTGTACATGGGAGCGGAGAAAAAACGTTCTTGCGTTCTGAGGAGAAAGTTGGTGACTAAATTTCGTGAAAGGATATCGTTGCAACGATAGACATCGTTTTTTTAGTCACTGCCACCGCAGGTAGTTTGTCGGTGACGTTCTCTTCAGTCTGTCATAATAGTAAAGAGCCTGCAATCAAATTTCTGTGTAGAATTCTGACAGAAGATTACCGAACGATAAAGCGGAGAGAGGGGAGGTGGAAAGGGGAGGGGGCAGGAACTCAGCTGTACACGTACGTCACTGATCAGCGGAGGCGTACATGATATGGAGTCGACCGCCACACAAGACACAGTTTGCAGAACTATTACATTGAGAATGCAGCATGATTTATACGCAAAAATTTGATGAAAAAGGAAAATTACATTCTAACATTTCATCAGCACATAAACCAATAGCGTAGACTATTGAGGAGTGACGAAGAAGAAATTGATCATATTCTTCTTCAAGAAGCCTTTGTAGAATTCAATTGCAGCTGGTTGTAGGAATCATAAAAATCCTAAATGAAGGCTTAAGTACGAAGAATTGTGTTCCTATCTCCAGTGCCGTAACCAGTATGCCACCTCACTCGACCCGTAAGGATATTGTTTCTCGAGCAGAAAGTAAAACAGTGATATGCATCATTATACAATGTGTTTCAGATCTATCGTTACGGTGATTTCTTTCGACAAAGAATTTTGCACCATTTATATGACACAATCGGAAAATTATATCTGACAACGTGCAGTGTTTCTCTGTATGTGAAGGCTAATCTCAGGAACCACCTTAAGGATTTTGATATGGTTTTCACTAATAGATAGACTGATTCCTGGGGAAAGTTTGTTTACATAACTTACTAGCAAAACCGTCAATGCATCACAACTGCTAAATATGTACGGTTACTAAATATGTATAGGAATTGGATATACGTCCTAATCTCCTTGTGCCCCCCCCCCCCTCTTCATCCTCCTCTGTCCATCACCTCCTTCCCCTTCGACCCCCTTCCCCCTCTCTCTGTCCATCTCCTCATTTCCCTTTCTCTGTATATTTCCTCCCCCTTCTCTATCCATCTTCTCCCCCCCTCTCTCTCTGACATGAAGGCCTATTTATTGCTCCTGCAAAAGAAACCTTGATTGGAAATTGAAGTCACGTAAAATGAATGAGTAAATCGGTTGGCACCAACGGTGCACCAACGGTGCCAACCGATGGCATGCGAGGTATGAGAGAGAACAATATCGGAACACTTTTGACTATCAAGGATTTAATTTACATAAAGCTGACTGATATTGCATCGTTGTACACCTGTTACAGAACTCTTGCGTAATTTGGTAAATGATACAGAGTATTTCACGTATGGTATTCGTTTTCTTAGTTGACAAGGGGAATTACGCGTGAAATAACCCTATATTGCCCCCTTGAATGTTGTAAGTAGTATACATCCTGTTACCTCACTTAAAATATTCGATTTTATTTACACATAATATTAATTGCTGTCAGTGGTTTTTAGGATGAACAGTACGTAAAAAATAATTAGCTTTCCATGAATGTTAGTAAGGATTTACAAGAATGGTTGTATCTCATAGAATATTACTGACTTGTCGCTTCATGAATGGAAGGTACATTCATTTTATGCAAGTTTGGCTGTACAGTTTTGCTTTAGAAGCTTATAACAAACTTGGTCACTTCACACAGGACATCTAGTTTTAGTACAGCTTCAGTAACGCCTATATAATTATTACAGTGCTCGGAAAAATCCTCTCCCCGGCCCCCTCCACTTAGGCGTAATCCAAAGGAAATCCCAGCTCAAAACTCGGACGGGGCCTTCAGACTTTACATTTTCCTCATTATTCGTTTATTTTGGATTGTACCTTTAATACTCTGAGATGAAGAGGTTGGCACAGAAGAGGAATTCGTGGCGGACCGCATCAAACCAGTCAGGAGATTGATGAACCCAAAAAGAAAAAAAAAAACCTTTCATATATTTCAATTGAAATTCGTAATCTGTTCAAGTATGAATTTGAGCATGGTCATACAAGAATAATCATTGTTGTAGATAAAGTACATACAGAAATGCTGCTGCTAAGACTACAATTCTATTGCAATTTTACAGCTTGTTTGCTGTACTATTTTACAGGTCGTTAATACTTCTTGTACAACATAAGTTTGTTAATTATCTGGGGAGGAGAGGATCGCATGTTTGATGGTGCAGACGCCGTTTTGTTTCTGTGGTGGCGTGATAAAGAATCCGTCAGGAAGGTGGATGGACCTTTTGCAGGCAGGAAGCAACTCGTATAAATAGACCGATGATTTGGTAGACAATACCAAGTATTACGACAGGTAGATTACGCTCCAAGGAGATACCGTGCGGCTCGTCAAACAGGAGTACATGAAGCAATTGTACATTCGTATTAATACTATACTACACAAAATTTGCTTCTTCCTAGAACAGGACTTTGCTAATATATTGATAACTTCATGACATACATTGAAAACAATTAACTACACACATTTTATTTGCGCGCGAAGATCAGTGCTTCCCGTCGGCCTATATTTTATTTCTCTGTGTGGTAGGCCTTTTTACAGTTCATTGACTTACTTATTGAATCCTCACGTTAGATTAACTGCACTGTCTGTATTCGGTAGCATGTACCATAAAAGAGTAGTGGCATATTTAATGCCCACTATAGGCACTGGACTACAATGAGGTGACAAAACTCATGATATACCTCCTAATATCGTGTCAGACCTGCTTTTGCCCGACGTTGTGCAGCAACTCCCCGTGGCATGGACTAAACAAGTTGCTGGAATTCCCCTGCAGAAATTTTGACTCATGCTGCATCTAAAGCCGTTCAGAACTGCGAAAGTATTGCCAGTGCTGGATGTTGGAACTCACCTCTCGTTTATGTCCTATATTTGTTCGATGGGACTCACGTCGGGCAATCTAGATGGCCAAATCATTCGTTCGAATTGTCCAGAATAGTCTTCAAACCAATCGAAGACAATTGTGGTCCGGTGACATGGCAGATTCTCACATGTAAAAATTCCGTCGTTGTTTGGGAATATTAAGTTCATGAACTGCTGCAAATGGTTTCCAGATAGCCGAACATAACCAATTCCAGTCAATGAACCATTTGAACGCAGCCCACATCATTGCGAAGCCACCACCAGCTTGTACAGAGCCATGTTGACAATTAGGGTCCATTGCTTCGTGGTTCTGTGTCACACTCGAACCCTGCCATGAGCTCTTACCAACTGAAGTCGGGAATTATCCGAACACGCCACGATTTTCCAGTCATCTAGGGTGCAACGGATATAGTCACGAACTCAGGAGGGGTGCTGCAGGCTGCGTCGTGTTGTTAGCAGAGGCACTCGCGTCGGTCGTCGGCTGCCATAACCCCTTAACGCCTAATGTCGCCGCACTGTCCTAGCAGATAAGTTCGTCCTATTTCCCACATGCCTGGTAATGCCTGGAATTTGGTATTCTCTGCACACACTTGACACTGCAGATCTCGGAATATTGAATTCCTTAATGATTTCCGAAATGGAATGTCCTATGCGTCTAGCCGTAACTACCATTCCGCGTTCAAAGTCTATTAATTCCCGTCGTGCGATCATAATCACTTCGGAAACCTTTCACATGAATTACCTGAATACAGATGACAGTTCCGCCATTACACTGCCCTTTTAAGTCTTGTGTACGCGGCAGTACCGCCATATGTATGTATGCATATCGCTATCTTATGACTTGTCACATCAGTGTTTATGCTAAGATAATCTTATTATCTTACACTATTTACATACTACCATTACCTTCAGGGACTTATGCAGTAGAAGTTTTGTTGAGTCACACAAAAACATCAATATATCGAATACAAAAGTAAATGATAACAGTACAGCACTGGCACAAAACTTCAGGCGTCGTGCGCATGGGCACTATGATTTTATTTTTAGCCCTGTCATCGAGCACTAAACGAATATTTTCACCTGCTTTGGCTACTGCCAGTAGTGGGCTGTTGCGTGGTAATAATGACGGTTCAAATTTGTTCCATTGTAAAATTTTAGGAAATCGCTTCATAACTGCTTCCAATTCTGACCATGGGATGGAATAAGTTGGATGGCAACATACTCGTATATCATGAGATATTACCTCCATATGGTATTCATGGCCTTTAATTTTGCTAGGGTGTTCAGCAGATATATTTACATACCTGGTTAACTAACCCACTAATTATGCTTACTGTGAAAAATTCTGACACTTGGACTGATCATCTTTAATCTGAGATTCAGTTGATTGCATGTCGTTATGCTGAAGTATTTGATTTGTTTTGCCGGCCGCGGTGGTCTCGCGGTTCTAGGCGTGCAGTCCGGAACCGTGGGACTGCTACGGTCGCAGGTTCGAATCCTGCCTCGGGCGTGGATGTGTGTGATGTCCTTAGGTTAGTTAGGTTTAAGTAGTTCTAAGTTCTAGGGGACTGATAACCACAGCAGTTGAGTCCCATAGTGCTCAGAGCCATTTGAACCATTTGCCATTTGATTTGTTTGTATAGAAAGAGATGACTGGCTGTTCATTTGCAGTACTTTGGTTCCAGAAACCTTGACCTTGACGTTGCAGTACTTTGGTTCCACAAACCTTGACCTTGACGTTCCGACAAAATTTGCCATGCTTGGCTCTGATTCTTATCAGATCACTACTGTTTGCTTTCCATTAGTACGCAAGTAGCACTTGTCATTCGAGAGGTGATTTCTTATATTCGTCTCTCACAAGAACTCAATCTCTGTTATGCAAGTCACCATTAATTTTTTTACTACCAGGAACGTGCAAACCACGGCTTCATTTCCTATATTTGCATTAACCTGCGCTTGCTTTCGAACGCCCTGCGATTTGGTACCAATGGCACCCAATATTCTATTGTTTTGGAGAGGCAAGGTCGGTACCTTGGGGATCTCTTTGATGCTTGTGAATAAACCTATGGACATGCCATTAACTGAAGCTCCAGTGTCTAAAATAACAGTAGCGCGTATGTTTGCGACCGCTGCTTTGATTGCACGTTGCACTGTCTCTTCTTGCTGCTCCTCACAAGGCAGTGCCAAGCAACGCTTGGAGTGGTACAAAGAGCGATGCTACTGGAGAGTGGATCACTGGAAACGAGTGATTTGGAGTGATGAATCACTCTATACCCTTTGGCAATCCGATGGAAGGGTTTGGGTTTAGCGAGTGCCTGGAGAACATTACCTGCCTTCATGTGTAGTACCAACAGTTGAGCACGGAAATGGTATGTGAGTGTTTTCAGTAGACAGGGTATGATTCCCTTATTACGCTCAAGAAAACGGTAAATGCGGAAGGATATCAACACATTTTACGGGATGGTGTGGTGCGAATGGTACAGTAGTTCGGAAACTATCACTGTATCAGCATGTCATTGCACCCAGTCATAAAGCGGCATCCGTGAGGCAGTTATTTGTGGGCAATAACATTCCTGAAATGAACTGGCCTGCCCAGAGTGCCGATCTGAACCCAGTGGAACACCTCTGGCGTGAATTAAAATGTAGACTTTGCTCCAGACTCAAGAGTGCAACACCACTACCCTCTCTGGTTTCGGTTTTTGAGGAATAATGGGCTGCCATTCCTCCACAGACATTCAGACACCTCACTGAAACGCCTCAGCAGAGTTCATGCCGCCATAAAGGCGAAGTGCGGACACATCCCATAATGATGTCCACTAATAGATGTCCAGATACTTTTGATTAATTATTGTATGATAATACATTTTGTGTCTTCGCGTAAAACGTAATCAAGCATCGTTATTCCAACGTCACGTGGCAATCCCAGCTTGATGTTGAGAATGAGCACGGCAACCTATGACTTCTCCAGAAATATTTCTGCTTTGGAGGAATCCAAAGCTGTTCCATGGCCGAAACCATATGCAGTTACCTCCAAGAGAGAGAACTATGCATAGTTCACACATTAATCGCCTGCTGGAAACACAAGCAGCAGTTCGATACAAACGGAGAGCGGCTGCTCGTGGTGGTTGTTATTTATAGGTTGGTATTCGTCGCGAGCATCCTCCGAGTGGCTTTCTTCTTACAAGATGGCAGTGAGAGAAAGGTGACTATCAGCCCAGTTTTTTTTTTTTCGGAACAATCGTTTTTGCAGCTCTGTTCCAAATTTTTTCAGAGGTAATTCCAGACACCTGTTTCTCCCGGGTTTAACTATTTTGAAACGCTCTGTCCCGAATTAGATATGTATTTCACTTGTATCGGCATATTTTATTATTAGTTCATTTGGTAAACTGACAAAAAGATTCTTCTCTTTCCAAGAAGTACCCAATTACATCATTGTACACACGACACAAAGCTGGTTTCTACCACCTTACGTCATCTGTACTTGAGATAATGTATCAGATCGTACTGTGTGCTACCTAGTGTGACGATATATTGGATTAGTTAAATTTAGTTGTTTTTATTCATCAAAAACCGTAATTTCTGGAAAAATGAGCTCAAAGAAGCGTAAGTGCTCTTTCGGTGAATAATTGCAAAAGGATTTTCCGCTCATCAGTTACATTAGTTCTTTGGACTTCGAACGTGTGCTTCTAGTTTCTCAATAAGTCACAGTGGGCGTGGAGATGTACGACTCAGCTCAAAAAGCGACAAAAGAGCAGTCACTGCATTAGCGTCTAGTGCAACATTAAAGCGATTCTTTAAATCTGAGTAACTTTGTGGTCAGGAGGAGTGGTTAGTTTCAACTGAGGAAGTTTTCGCATAACATATAATCCTGCACCATCATATCTACAGATCTATGCATTCAACATCGAAGCTTCTTTAAGCAAATTTAGATCCTAAATTTGCATGTGCACGAACAAAAACACAGGCCACAGTCGTGAATGTGTTTGATCCTCATGCTTTAGATATGTCGCGATGAGATTTGGAAAAGATGACATTTATTTCACTTCTAACGGATGCGTCTAACCACAGAGGGGTTAACGTCTTTCCTCTCCTTGTAAGACATCGGAATTTGTAATATGTCCCTAATTTGGATCCAGAAAATAGGGTTACCGTAAGTGCTACTCGTAACGGTCGCGCCGCTGTTGCATCCGCATGTGTCAGATACGCGCCTACAATGCCTGGCGCAACCACGAATTCGTCTTTGGAGTTGGAGCAAGAGTTAGTACAAGGAAATAATATATGAAGTAGGAATAAAAGAAGCACATGCGAAGTACAGTACCATCCCTACTGTTGGTGACAAAATGCAGATCTATATGTATAAAGAATAGTGTCCGTTTGTTTATAAGTCATACAAACCTACAGTTTTATTCTGATCCTGATTAAATTGTACCTCACCTTCAAGATAAGAGAAAGATCGCTGTCTACATACATTTCGTAATCTGACTTGAAACATGTTTGTATGTAGCACATAAAGAGGTTGTTACCAAAAATATCTAAAAGTTCTTGGCCGATTAACTTCAAATTTCTACATTGAGAGGGAAACAACGAAGAAAAGCAAGGAAAAATTAAACGTCTGCAAATTATATATCTCGTGGTAAATTGACTGCAATTCCTATCGCGGGAAGTAGTTACAGCCGCAATATGCGTCTTGGAAATCGCACCATCAGACGTGACTAGATCGCTGTACGAGGAAAAGCTCGAGAATCTGACAGAAACATGATTGCAAACTCTTATTTATTAATTAGTTGCCGTTGTTACATACGCAACGGAACAAGGTTCGACGTGAAGAACCTGCTGCCGAACGTAATGGAGGCGTCCATCATCGCGGCATATGCCGCAAGTGAAGGCGTACTCATTTCTCGCATTCTGTTGAGATACAGTGGTTCAAATATTCCCTTCAATTTAAAGTGATTGCAGTTTCCCATGTGGCTTGCGTTTGCTATGAGTATCAATAAGGCACGGGACCAGTCACTTTGTGTGGCAGATATTAAACATCATGGGTAACGCCGGACACTACAGATAATATCTTAATAAATGAAGTGACATATTCATGTGTAGTTGGGGAATGAGGGTAGCGACAAAGGGCCGTAACGAGGGCGTGGCGAGATAGACCCCTGCGCCAATGGCGCTGGCAAAGAGTGGGCGCAATAAAGAAGAAAACTGATTTAAGAATTAACGGGGGGCAATACGTGCGTTCTGCCCCTCGTGTTAGTATCTTCTGCCCACGCCAAGAAGGCCTTCATCAGTTCGCTACTGTAAATGCACGCCGTTGGCTTAGTGTCTTTTCTACTGTACGATTTCGTGTGAGTGGCACATTAAGGCGCGTTTACATTGAGCTGAGAACCTGTTTTTGTTCGGAACATTGTGTGCAACTTGTTCCCTCAACATGTTGGCAACATTGTTCATTGTTCGCATTCCCGTTTACACTAGCGACCAACATTTCTACTTATTCGCATAGCTGCGGTGAACTGATAGGTTACTTTGTGTATTCACACCAAGAGATGCGCTATGTCAACTGAAGAGGAGGAATTAATGACATTTGGTGCTGCATTAATAATAATTAACGAAATGAACAGATGAAGAAAACGACGTAGTCGTCGTTGGTGGACCAAACCATACTATAGAAGACGTGGCGGGAATGACATGCTTTGTGAGCTGAATTTGGAAGACGGTTCTGGCTTTCGTAACTTCACTAGGATCTCGCCGTCAGATTTTGAAATGTTGTTGAATATTATAGGACCAGTTGTTTCAAGAAAGAAACAAATTTCAGAAAAGCAATCCCTGTGAACCAAAGACTTGCTGTTACTCTTCGTTTTCTGGCACCAGGAGACTCCTATCAAAGCCAGCCATATGTCAAATAGTTCCATATCATCCAGGAAACGTAGATATTTAATCCAAACCACTTCGTTTCGTAAAGTGTGTCAGTATCACATCCAGATTTTTTACTTTCCTCCATTTTTCTTTTCTCTCGTTGGTACTGAGACAAGAGAGATTTAATTTTTTTGTCCACGTCACTGCTGCTGGTGCCAAGCGCGCGCAGCAACTTTTTGTAATGAATCTTGTTTGATTTTAGTATTTTTGTAACCTGCGCAACGTACAGTCTTAGACAATAAAACTGACCGTCGGCCGGCCGCCACAGAGACTAAGTCCGAGTCATTCACTTAAGGTGGCCAATAAAACTGACCGCCCCTGACAACACTAAGTCCGGCCATATGCACAATCTGTCAACACTGTAAGATATGGAAGTGTTAGGAGGAAGTGTTGTCTACTTCCGAGACGTTGTCGGACTACGTGAGCCCGTGGTCTAGTGGCAAGCGTCGTGCGTTCTAAACTTGTAGTCGCATGTTCGCGTCCAACTGTATTTTTTTTTTACCACAGTCCGTCTAAAGTTATGAGTCTGACTGAACATCGAAGATAATTCGCTTAACATTCTACCCACCAGCAATAACAAGTATTCCAGAAACAATTCCGCAGGACAGCTCGTGGCTGCGTCGCAACAGCTTACGCTCGAGCGTTTCCTCGCGCTGAAGCGGCTACCGGCCACCGGCCAGACGCCACCCGCCGCATGAAATCCGGTGCCGCCCAGGTGAACGCGGCGCGACGCTGTCAGTGTGTGTATCAACTGTCATTTTCGAATTTGGAGTTCTAGTTATCATCTTGCAGTTAAGCATTGGATTTTGCATACTTGAAAATCATGAACTACAGTTAAGCATTGTAAAATTGAGTCGCAAGTGGAAATAGGTGTAACATCTGCAACACAACGTTTACTTTTGGTATAACAGAGGGGTGAATGCAGAGGAGGCAGCTAGGAAGATTTGAATTGTGTATGGAGCGAGTGCTTTTGGGAAAAATACGCCAGAAAAAGATATTCTTGTTTCAACAAAGATTGTTCTGGCACGAATGATTTTCCACATTAAGGAAGTCTCGACTACTGATATATGTGATAGATTACCATTTTACCATCATGCGACATTTGCATTCAACAGGCAAAGTTCAGAAGTCTGGTGTAGGAGTACTGCATGCTCTAATTCGAAACAACAAAAATCAACGGAGTGACTATTATTGAACGTCATCAGGTCGCTCATTGAGCATTCGTATGCAGTACTGTTACTGGTGACGTGTTATGATGCCTTTATCGTTAACTTCCTAAGAAGAAATGAAAGGCTGAGCCCCTCCAAAAGACATAAACTCGAGCAAAGAGTAGTGTGAACATAATATTTTATCGGGAGGACGACGGTTCAATCCCGTCTCCAACCATCCTGATTTAGGTTTTCCGTGGTTTCCCTAAATCGTTTCAGGCAAATGCCGGGATGGTTCCTTCGAAAGGGCACGGCCTCTTTCCTTCCCAATCCTTCCGTAACCCGGGCTTGCGCTCCGTCTCTAATGGCCTCGTTGTCGACGGGACGTTAAACATTAACCACCACCACCACCATAATATTTTACATCTGATAGCTCAAAAAGTGTGTTTTGGGCTACGAATTCTGCCCCAGGGGCATTATGCAACGCAGCTGGAAATTGTTGCCATCAACTGAGACACCTTTCGGTCTCAGCGTAAGAAAATCGAGCAACACAACTACATCACATGTGCTACTGCATGATAACGCACTTCTTGATTTGAGAAACAAAACTATCCAGGAGATTGTAATTAAAGTCGTCTCTCAGGCACTTGTAATGATAGAGAAGTCCTCTCTCAAGCACTTGTCCCTCTCGTCATATATTCGTAAAGATTTACCTTTCCCGCTCTTGATCGATCATTTCTAGACGAAAATACTCTTAAAACTACTCTGGTGTAATGATATCGTTGGAACCAGTAGGTGTCTACTGGCGTAGAATTTGTAAACAACTTTAGCATTGTCAGATCGTTTTAGATATCGTGAAAGAAAATTCTTTTGCTGATTAATTTCTCTTTGATGATTACTGTTGCGTTTAGTAAACTAATGGAAAATTCAATTAAAATATTCACTGTACTAATACAAATTAAATTCAGCTTACTACAGAAACATCACGACGGCATACTATCTAAATAAAGCATTAAGTATCTGTAAGACGATTGAGACTATTTTAATACGAATTAGTAGGACATTACCGACTTTTGACTTCGAAAAGATCCGTATTTACTTCATTTCCTGTATCATCCGCAATTATTATGAAAAGTGGCATTTCATAGATATAATTATGTATTCACAACAACAAAAAATATGTCGTCATTATGAATTTGGCAGTACCGTAAGGTTTTC
Source organism: Schistocerca serialis cubense (assembly GCF_023864345.2). Classification (NCBI taxonomy): domain Eukaryota; kingdom Metazoa; phylum Arthropoda; class Insecta; order Orthoptera; family Acrididae; genus Schistocerca; species Schistocerca serialis. Next base: position 484,533,646 of record NC_064643.1, read on the forward strand.
GCTCTGACACTAAGGGTTACTGAAAGTAGCAAGGCGCGTTGTCTTACGATTCCCTTATTGCGTTTGTATCTGCCTGCTTGTAGCTCTGCTACAAAAGAATTCAAAATCTGGCTTTCAGCGAGTCTCGAAAGGCGAACGAAAGCAGCTTGCTCCTGGTAGCCAACCATGTTTCTTGGGAACAGGCTACTTCCTAAAGTGTGAAGACATTCTTTTGTGGTTGAATTGTTGGCAAATGTCAGTCAGACGTGTGCCGTTGGTCTAAGCGTTTCGGTGTGTTGAATTTGTACCAATGATTTTTCTACAGGTTTTTTCTGTCCCAAATAGAGAGTTGAAGTCTCCCATTAGTATTTTCACGTCATCTCGGTGAATTTTGCTCATAGTATTTTCGAGTGTGTTCCACAATTTTTCGACATTTTCGGTGTTTTCCTTATTTTCGATGTTGGTGGGGGCATGTGCATTTATGAGTGTATATTTTTTATAGGGGCTCTGAATGAGCATAGTCATTACTCGATTGTTGATGGGTGTGATTTCTTCGACAGAGTTGTTGATAGATCTGTGTTCGAGAAATGCAATGCCGAAGATTGGTGCGAGTTTCGCTACCTTTTGTTGTATTTTGAAGATGCCGTGGTTTCCGTAATGAAAGTTTTAATTGCCAATTAATCGTGGTTCTTGAAGAGCAAGGATGAGAATTTTTTGGCGGACGATTTCTTTTGTGAGATTATTTAGGTTTCTTGTTTGGATCAATGTATCGATGTTTAGTTTTCGAATGAATGTTTTCTGCTTGTAGGGAAATTTGCCAGAGATCTTCGATATTCTCTGCCGTGCTAACCTGGACTGCCCAGAGTGCGAAAATCCAACTGCCGCCTATCGGTGGCCAAGTTGTGTACCACCTGGGGTAAAGTTAGCTTTGCTTGCATAGTTCATGTTTTCTTGTGTTTCATTGGTTTGGCCTGGGTGATACCAGGACCGGACAGGACCAGAGGGTGTTGAAGCCTCTGGAAGCAAATATTTTCAGTCAAGCTCATTGAGCTAACAGACGGTGACCAGAGTAGCGGTGATTTTCACTCAGATGTGTCTGGATTTTGGGTTCAACGGATTGAGTAGCCGTTCAGGACTGTGTTAGTATTTGGTTCACCACAAGTATTTGATTTCCTCAGTACCACCGATATGGGGGAGGGTTTCCCCTATCGGCCACAAGGGATTTTTATTATTATTATTATTATTGTCATTATGTCATCAGCAAATCCGATATGGTGTATCTTCCCTCCACTGAAATAGATGTGTATTGTTCGATTCAGTATTTCCATCACATAAAAATGGGTTATAATCACGTTACATTGCTGCTAGTAGACATATTTCTCACTTTTTCTTAGACAGTTGCTAGCTGTTACTCCATCATAGGAATTTTTTATGTGCGTAGCATTGTTGCAATACAGACGTTCAAATTATCCGATTTTTGTAATTTCATTTCGACACAAGATCGTCCTAATCGGATTCAGCCAGTCAGTCTTAATGTGGCTATCCGACTACGACTCTCATCATATGATAGACTGGGTGAAGCACATTCTTAATCGGACTGTTGAATCCAGATCACTTTTCTATGACAGGGAATGAATTCGTAAACACTGTGGAAAATAATAATCCAATGTGCTTATTACAAATACGTTATTTAAATATAAATATATGAACTAACGACATAAAAATGTATTTACAGGAGCGGAGACCCATCCATCATAGTAGAGCAGTGCGAGATTGGTTTCAGGGCCAAGAGAGGATAAACCTGTTGCCGTTTGTTCCACGATCACCGAACATCAACCAGATAGAGAATATGTGGGCAGAGGTAACAAGGTCATTGCCATGTGTCCCTACAAATGCAAACGACCTTTGGACGAATATAGAAAACGTATGGTGGGAAGTAAACCATCACGCTACACTGTCGACGACTTAATGAAATCAATTCCCCTACGCCCTCGAGAAATTTTACGTAATAATCGTGGGTGGGTTGGTTACTGAAAGTATACTCGTCCACAAAGCCCCTGTGGACAATTATCTGATAATCGGTCAAGCTTTGCTTTGTCGCAGCTCTTTAGCATACATCAAGTCCATTTACTTTCAGTCCCCTCCTTACAATTCTTGCAGTGCAAGGTAATTGAAAAATCTCATCCACTCGACGCCAACTGAAGAACTGACTGGTGCATGTGTTGTTCAACACACAGTAGTTGTCACCCTCACTGGAATCAATGACTGTTTGTGTGTGAGTGTGTGTGTTTTCGTGTTAACGCACGATGTGAATCAATACTATTAACATTAGAGAGACAACCAACAATAAATATTGCATCAAATATGACTGTAAAGTATTTTAATGCGATGGGAAGCTACAAACTGAATTTTTACCCATCCCACGTCCTGCGTATTACGTTAAGTAAGATGTATTAACTCCATAGTATCGTTAGCAGAGACAGTGCGCTCTTGTTGTCGAGGCTCGCGACAAGTGCAGCGATTAGCAGTGCCCAATGCCGCCGCGATTTGTTTATGTTGGCTGAGCGTGGACACTGCAGCAGACGCTTCGCCCTAAACAGAAAGAAATCACCTTGGCTCTGACTGCAGTGAGCGGATATCACTGCCTGCGTGTTCATATAGTAACCAACGTGAGACTCTACTCACAGGTGCCATGGAGCAATTGCAACGGGTATCATGTCATTAGTCATCAGAATATTAACCAGTGATGAAACGTCTACTCTATTTGAATCCCAAGACAATAGGAACCTTCTCACAAAGGAATGTGAGGTGATATCAAAATTTATCCAACATACAAAAATTAACTGCAGGGCTTTCATGTATGCAGTAATAGCACACAAGGAAATATTACGTCTTGGAAGCGTATAATTCATTTCCTCTTCTCATATTAACGCCCTTGTTTTAATATGAAGTGAGAAAATAAACACGAAAAACTTAAGTTCCTGAGAAGCATATAAGTCATTTCCTCTTCTCATATCACAACTTTTGTTTTAGTATGAAGTAAAAAAATAAACAGTTTAGAGTTCTGAAGCATAATATGACACCAGATTCTTATCGTAGGCGCTATCGGAAACGCCGAAAGCAGGGAGCTGTCCATTCTTTTGTCCAACAGTCTGTTTCCTTTCATGTATTTATTACTCCCGCTAGGAGATTCTTATTTAAGGACTTGTGGGCATCAAGTTCTTCAGCAGAACAAGCCTTATGTTATTGTGCTAATTACGGTAAGGAAAAAATGCAACAAAGACGAGTTCCGCTAGAGCAATGAGGATATTTGCACATGTGTGTATTCAGCAATGACTGCCAGCTGCCACAACACTTCACAGAATCCTTGCGGCAGGCAACACAACTGTGCGTGCACTTCAGACTTCATTCTGTGAGACGTCAGGAGATGGATGGAAACGTCAAATTAACGTCGCTTTCCGAGTCGTATTCAATCCAGAATGAGGTGTTATTAAGGTAGTTGAGCGTTCTAGCAATTCCACTTTTATGATTCCCATATGAGTATTTCGATAGCCAAAAGAACCCGTTAGTGTGAAACTATCGGGAACTGCATTATATCAAACTGCAAGAACTTGAGACAATACGTGGACTCTTCTCTTCGCTGGGTGACCTATTACTGTTATTTAGCATTCTCTCCGTCCTAGTCGTAATGCAAATGGAACTTCAGAGTCGCTTTCTGCTCTTCTTGATAAACATCAGTAACCTGTAATCACTGAGAGTCACAACTGCGTGATGATAATGGTTCAGGTTGTCAGTAGTTGTGGTGGTGTTATGCTGTCAAACTGCTTACAGTAACGTTAATGGTGGCGCACATAATTTAGCGCTGACAACCTACTTAAGTAAAGATGGTGTTGTGGCGTCATCGCTTGTCTTTATTTGGCCTCAGCTTGAGTAATCCGATTCAACGAACATAGTACTCCAATCGCCTGCTTCTAATACAGTATGACTGCAGAGATTATCGTGCGGGTATTACATTAATTCTGCAATGAAATGCTTAACAAATCTTACCCTCAGCTATGCAACTGGAATGACTCATTACACAGGTACTCCATGTTGCGCTGGTTAAGTGATCAGTTCGCTGCAATCCTGCTTGTACTGTGCGTAAATACTCGTATACTTCAGAAATGGTTCAAATGGCTCTGAGCGCTATGGGACTTAACTTCTGAGGTTATCAGTCCGCTAGAACTTAGAACTTCTTAAACCTAACTAACCTAAGGACACCAGACACATCCATGCCCGAGACAGGATTCGAACCTGCGACTGTAGCGGTCCCGCGGTTCCAGACTGTAGCGCCTGGAACCGCTCGGTCACCCCGGCCTGCATACTTGTATACTGAACATTCGTTATTTGACTAAATATGAACTACAATCTAATTCGCATGTATATGTCATGGGTTAACGCCGGCACAAAGGTATGACTAAGGGTTGGATGCCGTTGAAGTCCTGTTACATTAATGGCAAGACAATTGCTTCAAAAAACAATTGCATCTTAAATATCGAAGGACCGACGACCACACTGTCACAGCGCGTTGAAATACAGCAACGACGGCAGATGAAAATTTGTGATCGACTGGGCTTCGAACCCAGACCTCCTGCTTTCTAGACAGACGTTCTGATCACTGGACTTTTTTTTTATGTTTGAGAAGACTATCAGCACCAGGTAGGTGGAGGCAAAGAGGGCAGGGCTCGAAGATCCGGTCCTGTCATGGTCCTTCAACAAGGTTCGTATGACATTCCGCTCCCAGTTGTTAGTGGCCATGCGCTTGGGATTCGCCCTTAACCTCAGTCGGAGTTGGAGACTCTCTTCAGTTACGTCTAACTAGTGCGCATCTATTGCACTATTGTAAGAACCGAGATGCAGTATTTTGGTATTAAAATTTTGTAAATTTGTGGTAAGAACCTATGAGACCAAGCTGCTTAAGTCATCGGTCCCTAAGCTTACACATTACTTAATCTAACTTAAACTAACTTACGCTATGGACAACACACACACCCATGCCGGAGGGAGGATTCGAACCTCCGACGGTGGACACTGTGATGAGACAGCAGTCATCGTCTCTGCAGCACCTATCTACACACGCTCCTCGTCAGACGCGAATTTCCATTTTTGTCGCATACCACATTCGCGGTACCCCCCCAGTCATTGTTCCACTAGCTTGCGTCCACACTGTATTCCCGCGAAGGTCGGACGATGTCGTACGTCTAGCACTGAAAACTTTCGATGACCCGTGGAGACCCAAATAATTATACAGGATGTTGCAGGAGGAATAGTAAATATTCTAGGAGACGGTAGTGTAGACAAATTGTTGAAATAATGACATATAACATGCGTCCAATTTTTATTGAACATACAGATAGCTGGGTTCAATGCATTTTCGTTTCGTATGTTGGTCCTTACAGGACCCAGTTGTCTACACTTCCTTGAAAATGAGCTTCCAGCGTCACTGGAAGAGGTTCATTTGGCTACAAGAATGCGTATGTTCCTCCAGCATGACGGGGCTCCTGCACATTCCAGTCGTCAGGTGACACATTATCCAAACCTAACATTTCCTGCAAGATGGATCAGTAGATATGGGCACTTTTCTTGGCCTTCATGGTCCCCAGACCTTCTCTCTTTCGATTTTTGCCTGCGGGGATGGTTAAAGGCGAAGTATACAAAGACAAAGTAAACCCAAGAACCAATCTGATAGTTCGGATTATGAATAGTGCAGCCCTGATAAAAGAACGCAAAGACGACCTACACGTGGTGTTATCAAGAGAAGTCAAATGTGCATTGAAGTTGGTGAGGGAATTTTTGAAAATCAACTTTGAATGTCCTCGTTCCCTTTGCTTTGAGTTTGTTAGGGTTACGTACTAACAGCTGTATCTCTGTACACAGTAAAAAGTGGACGCATTTATATGGAATTTCTTTCTGCAATTCGTCTGTACTCCCACCTGCTAAAATATCTAATATTCCTCCTGAAACACTCTGTATATGGATATATGAGTGGTGTCTGTTCTTTCGGCCATGTCCGAAAGAAAATGCTTCATGGCATTCTGCAACGACCTTCGGCCGCAGGGGCTGATAGAGATTTCAGAGCTACTTGGCTGTCTGAATAAAAGTAGATGCTACGATTTTTGTAGGGTCTACTCTAATTCTCCTCCGTGCACATGCTGATAAAAGATGTCATGTAATACTGTGGCCATCTTCCCTAAAGAGATTCTAGGTAGTACACCAGACCCGGTACTTTCATCTGTTTTCGACCTGTCAGTAAACCACTGTATTATGTCTCCTAAACGGTGTAGTGTTTCGTTCTTTCACTGCTCCCTGCTTCCAACTGTTACATGGCAAGGTTTATTGAAACAGCTAGAGGTTATTGTATAGTTAGTCGGCATTTCCCCAGCCATCGCCATACTGATTTGGTATTCCGTATATTCTAACTATAGCCAGTTATTTACAATTTTTAGCCTTTATGTCCCTGCTGCGGCCTCCATTTTAAGCCACAGGTGTAAGGCGGGCATGTCTAGCCTAATATCCATCCCAAGAGTGGATGTCCTGATAATTCCGTCTGTTTGTGAAAGCAGGCCAGTCTCTGCACTTTGCCAGACTTCCTAGCAGCCACCTTCTGTTCGACTTTGTTCATATTATATGACAATAAATTATCATTGGTATTTTTGCAGAGGTGTATATCCAGTACGTACTGGGTTTAGACCCCAGTTTACCCTACAGCAGCTTCTAGTGCTTATAAGATTATCTTTCGTAGTGGAATATATTCTTTATGTGAGGTGTTCATAATAGTTTTCCATCCAGTGCTACCTCTAGATACACTACAACCATCTCTAAAGTTTCATCGAGAAACATAATTTTTCAGTATATGTGCTGGACATGCTTCCCCATAAATAATACTACACCAATTTTCGTGCGGCTTGGTCTTTAAATACTTTTTCACAATGTTCAGTGCACATAGGTTTAACAATACTATAAAATTTTCTAAGTCTTACTGTGAATAAATCGTCTACTTATTCTTTTCAAGAGTAGTCTCTCGCATTCAGCTCATCTATGAGTTCATTCAACACTAGGTTCTTCATCTCTAACCATTTACTCGAAGGTCGTATTACTAGAACCCCCTCGACATCCAGGAAGATACAGACAGCATCCAGAAAGGGTAGTGCTTTTTCCACCTTCCCAAGTTGGTGAAGTGTTACCTCACATGATTTGCTTCGTAAGTATTATGAAAATGTGGCAGTTCATAGATAAAATTACGTATTCACAACAACAAAAAAATAAGTCGGCAGAAAATAAAAGTGGCATTATGGATTTGGCAGTACCGTAAGGTTTTTCGCTTTGACCCTAAGGGTTACTAACAAGACGAATTTTGCTAGAGCGTTGTCTTACCATTCCCTCATTGAATTTGTATCTGCCTGCTTGTAGTTCTGCTACAAAAGAATTAAAAATCTTGCATTCAGCGAGTCTCGAAAGGCGAACAAAGGCAGCGTGCACCTGACAGACAAGCACGTTACCTACGAGCTAGCGAACAGGTGGGGGGTCTTTGACGTACTTACTGCCTCAGTAGACGCTATGGCAAATAAATCGCAACGTAAGAGACGAGAGTAGTTGTATTTCCCGTGAGGAACCACTTTCGTTGACTCAAAAGCATTAACTGATATCCTTATGTCACGTCTCAAGAGAAAATCACTTATGGTATTCAATTGAAATGACACGATAATATCATGTGAATTTAGCAGGATAGTTCTGTGCCATCAAGGTAGTAACTCGTCGGTCACAGAGTTGCCAAACATATTCTGCGCTGTTGCCAAGTTTCAATTATAGTGCCAGGAAGGATACCAGCTGATACGTTCTGTGAGTGACTTCGGAAGTGACTATAGCTTCATCTCAAAGTTGCGGGTGGCAAGGGCCGCAAGATCCTCATTATCTGCCCATGAGTTTTATTCGCATTTCTGAAACACGGTTTAGAGGCTACAGTGCAATTACTTGTAATACATCGATGCACTGAATGCAAACTAAATGTCATATATTAATAACTGCGACAATTATTTGTGTTTTACTGTCTTAATCGGATCGAAACCTCGAAAGCGTATTCGCCAGACGCGATTCACACTAGGACAGAGAGAATGCTAAATAACAGTAATAGGTCACCCAGCGAAGAGAAGAGTCCACGTATTGTCTCAAGTTCTTGCAGTTTGATATAATGCAGTTCCCGATAGTTTCACACTAACGGGTTCTTTTGGCTATCGAAATACTCATATGGGAATCATAAAAGTGGAATTGCTAGAACGCTCAACTACCTTAATAACACCTCATTCTGGATTGAATACGACTCGGAAAGCGACGTTAATTTGACGTTTCCATCCATCTCCTGACGTCTCACAGAATGAAGTCTGAAGTGCACGCACAGTTGTGTTGCCTGCCGCAAGGATTCTGTGAAGTGTTGTGGCAGCTGGCAGTCATTGCTGAATACACACATGTGCAAATATCCTCATTGCTCTAGCGGAACTCGTCTTTGTTGCATTTTTTCCTTACCGTAATTAGCACAATAACATAAGGCTTGTTCTGCTGAAGAACTTGATGCCCACAAGTCCTTAAATAAGAATCTCCTAGCGGGAGTAATAAATACATGAAAGGAAACAGACTGTTGGACAAAAGAATGGACAGCTCCCTGCTTTCGGCGTTTCCGATAGCGCCTACGATAAGAATCTGGTGTCATATTATGCTTCAGAACTCTAAACTGTTTATTTTTTTACTTCATACTAAAACAAAAGTTGTGATATGAGAAGAGGAAATGACTTATATGCTTCTCAGGAACTTAAGTTTTTCGTGTTTATTTTCTCACTTCATATTAAAACAAGGGCGTTAATATGAGAAGAGGAAAGGAATTATACGCTTCCAAGACGTAATATTTCCTTGTGTGCTATTACTGCATACATGAAAGCCCTGCAGTTAATTTTTGTATGTTGGATAAATTTTGATATCACCTCACATTCCTTTGTGAGAAGGTTCCTATTGTCTTGGGATTCAAATAGAGTAGACGTTTCATCACTGGTTAATATTCTGATGACTAATGACATGATACCCGTTGCAATTGCTCCATGGCACCTGTGAGTAGAGTCTCACGTTGGTTACTATATGAACACGCAGGCAGTGATATCCGCTCACTGCAGTCAGAGCCAAGGTGATTTCTTTCTGTTTAGGGCGAAGCGTCTGCTGCAGTGTCCACGCTCAGCCAACATAAACAAATCGCGGCGGCATTGGGCACTGCTAATCGCTGCACTTGTCGCGAGCCTCGACAACAAGAGCGCACTGTCTCTAAATGGCTCTGAGCACTATGGGACTCAACTGCTGAGGTCATTAGTCCCCTAGAACTTAGAACTAGTGAAACCTAACTACCCTAAGGACATCACAAACATCCATGCCCGAGGCAGGATTCGAACCTGCGACCGTAGCGGTCTTGCGGTTCCAGACTGCAGCGCCTTTAACCGCACGGCCACTTCAGCCGGCGCGCACTGTCTCTGCTAACGATACTATGGAGTTAATACATCTTACTTAACGTAATACGCAGGACGTGGGATGGGTAAAAATTCAGTTTGTAGCTTCCCATCGCATTAAAATACTTTACAGTCATATTTGATGCAATATTTATTGTTGGTTGTCTCTCTAATGTTAATAGTATTGATTCACATCGTGCGTTAACACGAAAACACACACACTCACACACAAACAGTCATTGATTCCAGTGAGGGTGACAACTACTGTGTGTTGAACAACACATGCACCAGTCAGTTCTTCAGATGGCGTCGAGTGGATGAGATTTTTCAATTACCTTGCACTGCAAGAATTGTAAGGAGGGGACTGAAAGTAAATGGACTTGATGTATGCTAAAGAGCTGCGACAAAGCAAAGCTTGACCGATTATCAGATAATTGTCCACAGGGGCTTTGTGGACGAGTATACTTTCAGTAACCAACCCACCCACGATTATTACGTAAGATTTCTCGAGGGCGTAGGGGAATTGATTTCATTAAGTCGTCGACAGTGTAGCGTGATGGTTTACTTCCCACCATACGTTTTCTATATTCGTCCAAAGGTCGTTTGCATTTGTAGGGACACATGGCAATGACCTTGTTACCTCTGCCCACATATTCTCTATCTGGTTGATGTTCGGTGATCGTGGAACAAACGGCAACAGGTTTATCCTCTCTTGGCCCTGAAACCAATCTCGCACTGCTCTACTATGATGGATGGGTCTCCGCTCCTGTAAATACATTTTTATGTCGTTAGTTCATATATTTATATTTAAATAACGTATTTGTAATAAGCGCATTGGATTATTATTTTCCACAGTGTTTAAGAATTCATTCCCTGTCATAGAAAAGTGATCTGGATTCAACAGTCCGATTAAGAATGTGCTTCACCCAGTCTATCATATGATGAGAGTCGTAGTCGGATAGCCACATTAAGACTGACTGGCTGAATCCGATTAGGACGATCTTGTGTCGAAATGAAATTACAAAAATCGGATAATTTGAACGTCTGTATTGCAACAATGCTACGCACATAAAAAATTCCTATGATGGAGTAACAGCTAGCAACTGTCTAAGAAAAAGTGAGAAATATGTCTACTAGCAGCAATGTAACGTGATTATAACCCATTTTTATGTGATGGAAATACTGAATCGAACAATACACATCTATTTCAGTGGAGGGAAGATACACCATATCGGATTTGCTGATGACATAATGACAATAATAATAATAATAAAAATCCCTTGTGGCCGATAGGGGAAACCCTCCCCCATATCGGTGGTACTGAGGAAATCAAATACTTGTGGTGAACCAAATACTAACACAGTCCTGAACGGCTACTCAATCCGTTGAACCCAAAATCCAGACACATCTGAGTGAAAATCACCGCTACTCTGGTCACCGTCTGTTAGCTCAATGAGCTTGACTGAAAATATTTGCTTCCAGAGGCTTCAACACCCTCTGGTCCTGTCCGGTCCTGGTATCACCCAGGCCAAACCAATGAAACACAAGAAAACATGAACTGTGCAAGCAAAGCTAACTTTACCCCAGGTGGTACACAACTTGGCCACCGATAGGCGGCAGTTGGATTTTCGCACTCTGGGCAGTCCAGGTTAGCACGGCAGAGAATATCGAAGATCTCTGGCAAATTTCCCTACAAGCAGAAAACATTCATTCGAAAACTAAACATCGATACATTGATCCAAACAAGAAACCTAAATAATCTCACAAAAGAAATCGTCCGCCGAAAAATTCTCATCCTTGCTCTTCAAGAACCACGATTAATTGGCAATTAAAACTTTCATTACGGAAACCACGGCATCTTCAAAATACAACAAAAGGTAGCGAAACTCGCACCAATCTTCGGCATTGCATTTCTCGAACACAGATCTATCAACAACTCTGTCGAAGAAATCACACCCATCAACAATCGAGTAATGACTATGCTCATTCAGAGCCCCTATAAAAAATATACACTCATAAATGCACATGCCCCCACCAACATCGAAAATAAGGAAAACACCGAAAATGTCGAAAAATTGTGGAACACACTCGAAAATACTATGAGCAAAATTCACCGAGATGACGTGAAAATACTAATGGGAGACTTCAACTCTCTATTTGGGACAGAAAAAACCTGTAGAAAAATCATTGGTACAAATTCAACACACCGAAACGCTTAGACCAACGGCACACGTCTGACTGACATTTGCCAACAATTCAACCACAAAAGAATGTCTTCACACTTTAGGAAGTAGCCTGTTCCCAAGAAACATGGTTGGCTACCAGGAGCAAGCTGCTTTCGTTCGCCTTTCGAGACTCGCTGAAAGCCAGATTTTGAATTCTTTTGTAGCAGAGCTACAAGCAGGCAGATACAAACGCAATAAGGGAATCGTAAGACAACGCGCCTTGCTACTTTCAGTAACCCTTAGTGTCAGAGCGAAAACCTTACGGTACTGCCAAATTCATAATGACGACATATTTTTTGTTGTTGTGAATACATAATTATATCTATGAAATGCCACTTTTCATAATAATTGCGGATGATACAGGAAATGAAGTAAATACGGATCTTTTCGAAGTCAAAAGTCGGTAATGTCCTACTAATTCGTATTAAAATAGTCTCAATCGTCTTACAGATACTTAATGCTTTATTTAGATAGTATGCCGTCGTGATGTTTCTGTAGTAAGCTGAATTTAATTTGTATTAGTACAGTGAATATTTTAATTGAATTTTCCATTAGTTTACTAAACGCAACAGTAATCATCAAAGAGAAATTAATCAGCAAAAGAATTTTCTTTCACGATATCTAAAACGATCTGACAATGCTAAAGTTGTTTACAAATTCTACGCCAGTAGACACCTACTGGTTCCAACGATATCATTACACCAGAGTAGTTTTAAGAGTATTTTCGTCTAGAAATGATCGATCAAGAGCGGGAAAGGTAAATCTTTACGAATATATGACGAGAGGGACAAGTGCTTGAGAGAGGACTTCTCTATCATTACAAGTGCCTGAGAGACGACTTTAATTACAATCTCCTGGATAGTTTTGTTTCTCAAATCAAGAAGTGCGTTATCATGCAGTAGCACATGTGATGTAGTTGTGTTGCTCGATTTTCTTACGCTGAGACCGAAAGGTGTCTCAGTTGATGGCAACAATTTCCAGCTGCGTTGCATAATGCCCCTGGGGCAGAATTCGTAGCCCAAAACACACTTTTTGAGCTATCAGATGTAAAATATTATGGTGGTGGTGGTGGTTAATGTTTAACGTCCCGTCGACAACGAGGCCATTAGAGACGGAGCGCAAGCCCGGGTTACGGAAGGATTGGGAAGGAAAGAGGCCGTGCCCTTTCGAAGGAACCATCCCGGCATTTGCCTGAAACGATTTAGGGAAACCACGGAAAACCTAAATCAGGATGGTTGGAGACGGGATTGAACCGTCGTCCTCCCGATAAAATATTATGTTCACACTACTCTTTGCTCGAGTTTATGTCTTTTGGAGGGGCTCAGCCTTTCATTTCTTCTTAGGAAGTTAACGATAAAGGCATCATAACACGTCGCCAGTAACAGTACTGCATACGAATGCTCAATGAGCGACCTGATGACGTTCAATAATAGTCACTCCGTTGATTTTTGTTGTTTCGAATTAGAGCATGCAGTACTCCTACACCAGACTTCTGAACTTTGCCTGTTGAATGCAAATGTCGCATGATGGTAAAATGGTAATCTATCACATATATCAGTAGTCGAGACTTCCTTAATGTGGAAAATCATTCGTGCCAGAACAATCTTTGTTGAAACAAGAATATCTTTTTCTGGCGTATTTTTCCCAAAAGCACTCGCTCCATACACAATTCAAATCTTCCTAGCTGCCTCCTCTGCATTCACCCCTCTGTTATACCAAAAGTAAACGTTGTGTTGCAGATGTTACACCTATTTCCACTTGCGACTCAATTTTACAATGCTTAACTGTAGTTCATGATTTTCAAGTATGCAAAATCCAATGCTTAACTGCAAGATGATAACTAGAACTCCAAATTCGAAAATGACAGTTGATACACACACTGACAGCGTCGCGCCGCGTTCACCTGGGCGGCGCCGGATTTCATGCGGCGGGTGGCGTCTGGCCGGTGGCCGGTAGCCGCTTCAGCGCGAGGAAACGCTCGAGCGTAAGCTGTTGCGACGCAGCCACGAGCTGTCCTGCGGAATTGTTTCTGGAATACTTGTTATTGCTGGTGGGTAGAATGTTAAGCGAATTATCTTCGATGTTCAGTCAGACTCATAACTTTAGACCGACTGTGGTAAAAAAAAAAAATACAGTTGGACGCGAACATGCGACTACAAGTTTAGAACGCACGACGCTTGCCACTAGACCACGGGCTCACGTAGTCCGACAACGTCTCGGAAGTAGACAACACTTCCTCCTAACACTTCCATATCTTACAGTGTTGACAGATTGTGCATATGGCCGGACTTAAGTGTTGTCAGGGGCGGTCAGTTTTATTGGCCACCTTAAGTGAATGACTCGGACTTAGTCTCTGTGGCGGTCGGCCGGCGGTCAGTTTTATTGTTTAAGACTGTACATTCCACAGGCACTCCTCTGCCTCATAGAGCGATATCAATTGGAAAATTTTGTCTCGTGACCACTCCATTTCAAATAAAAATGACGGGACATCAAATAACCGCACGACTACACTCCAGCAAAACAAACACCGAAACCCTCACTCAGAGCAAAGGAACACTAGCTCTGCGTAGCGGAATTTAGTGGTAGCAGGCCACGAACAATGTTTCTTTGATCTCTACCGACGCAGCCGTGGAACATTGATTTTGTGTTGCGAACATGTTGCCAACATGTTGCGAACATCGGTAGTCAATTACTAGCCACGAACAATGTTGCGAACAATGTTGTTAACAATGTTACTAACTCAGTGTAAACGCGCCTTTAGAGCAACAACTGCTATCGAACAGACGTCTCTCGCTGATATAGGTTGCTTGGAAGTAGTGCGCATGGTTCACATGGCGGCCACCTACACAGCTCGCCCATTTTCAGCAGAGTAGTTTATGCTGCTATATTTTGCTGCGGTACTGGCGGTATTGGATTTCAGGCTATCGGATGCTGAAGCAGAAATGGCATTTGAACGAAGACTTCCGATTTTTGCCGATTTCTGTCGACTGAGGTCTGGGACGAGACGCGACGGTGAAGGAACGAAACAAAAAAGGTGTGGGACATACGGTTTGTAACTAATTTGCCCCTACAACTAATGATTTCGCCGAGTCGGTTGATACGATCCAATGTGTAAATAAAATAGAATTCACGAACAGGCCTTCTGTGACAGATTAATTGTATGACGAGTGTTGTTTCCAGAATGAGTGTAGAGGAGTGTGCGCTGATTTGAAACTTCCTGGCAGATTAAAACAGTGTGCCGGACTGGACTTTTTACTGGGACCTTTGCCTTCACAGGAAAGTTCTCTGCCGACTGAGTTATCCAAACATGACTCCCACCCGCCCTAACATCTCCGCTTCATCCATTACGTTATCTCCTAGCTTCCAAACGTCACAGAGGACGTACAGCGGAGTGAAGGCGGGTTCTGAGTCGTACTTGGATAGCTCAGTTGGTAGAGTACTAGCCCGCAAAAGGTGAAGGTCCTAGGTTAGAGTCCCGGTCCGGGACACTCTTTTAATATGCCAAGATATTTCATTACAGGAATTGTTAGTCATTTCGCTTAAAGAGAGCTATGCTACTTTCATCCATGCTGAATCTTCGTATAAATAAACATAGGCCTACACTCTGCCATTGCTCATCGGCTGTATTGCTAGAGCATCTGATGTAGGCCACTTAAAGTAGCCGTTACTTAAGTTATAGGTAGTCCGTTGTTAGTGTAGTTTAAATGAAACTCTACCACCTGCTAAAGCATCGAAAATCTTAATGTATTTTGTTGAGCACTTTCCTAGAAGTTTAACCAGTGTAATTCGTGAGTCAAATGTTTTCGCTGTGCTTCACTTTCTTAAAAGTACTCACAAGATTAAAAAATGCAGTAACGTAATTCTTCGCGGTTGTGGTGGTGGTGGTGGCAGTGTTGGTGGACAGTTTTGACAGTTCTGCCAGGCGCGCAAGAACTCGACACGTTTCTGTAGGCACATTCCAGAGATGTTGATTCTGCTCACCTAACCCAACAGAATGCCAGAGTTTCTCAATGTTAACGTGATTATCATGTAACGTACTTGTGTTATCACTCTGACAAATGGAGTTCGTCTTATAGCGTTTCGCGCGAACTCATTTTTCATTATAGTCCAAACTGAAACCCGACTTATCGTCAGTGACGATTTGCAACCGCTAGACATCACACTGTCCGCATTGTATTGGAGCCGCTATTGATAATGGTAGGGAAGGCGACTGCTCGACTTCGGTTTATTGAAAGAATTTTCGGAAAGTGTAGTTCATCTTTGAAGGAATCCGCAGTATAGGACACTAGTGCGACATGTACTTGAATGCTGCTCGAGTGTCTGGAATCGGTACCAGGTAGTATTAAAGGAAGTCATCGAAACAATTCGGAGGCGATCTGCTATATTTCTTACCGGTAGGTTCGAACAACACGCAAAAATTACATAGATGCTTCCGGAACTCAAATGGGAATCCCTGGAGCGAAGGCGATCTTCTTTTCGAGGAACACTATTCAGAAAATTTAGAGAACCGGCGTTTGAAGCAGACTACGAACGATTCTGCCGTGGCCATTATTCATTTCTCGAAAGGATCACGAAGCTAAGATACGAGAAATTAGGGCTCATACGGAGGCTTATAGCCAGTCATTTCTCCCTCGCTCTATTTGCGAGCGCGGGATTAGCCGAGTGGTCTAGGGGCTCCAGTCATGGACTGTGCGGCTGGTCCCGGCGGAGGATCGAGTCCTCCCTTGGGCATGGGTGTGTATGTGTTTGTCCTTAGGATAATTTAGGTTAAGTAGTGTGTAAGCTTAGGGACTGATGACCTTAGGAGTTACGTCCCATAAGATTTCACACACATTTGAACATTTTGGAATTTTCTATTTGCGAGCGAAAGGAGTGAAAGGGTACAGTACCGCCCGACATTGAAAATAGGTACAACATACTTCATTATTTTTGTCAGAACAACACATTTTTTTTGTAAAATAACTCAATTTCAGTTAATACAGTGAAGCCGAATACCAGTGTGGGAAAGAATGACAATTTATTTATTTAATTGATCACATGTGTACTCCCACAAAATAAATCCCTACATCCAGTTTGGTGAGATCTGTGAAATGAATGAATGTATGGTTGTCTGCTAACCGCAGATAGTGAATGTGAATATATGATCATCTTTGAGACGATCCTTTGGCCACCTTTGGTGGGACCAAAGAGATGAAATGTACCAGAGCTTTGAGCGCCTGAAATGTGGCTGGCCAATACGGTAGCAAGGTGCTCCCCCACTTCAGCAGAGGTGCGAGAGGATCTGAAGAACGGCCATGTTTCGGCACCCTGCCGCTGGATCTTGTGCTGTTAAGACCTGTCTTGGGTGTGCTCCGTAAGGACAAAAGAGTGGAGACATGGTATGCATGTGGAATATTTAAGAGTAGTTTGAAATAATAATTTCTCTATTTCAGGAACTTTTGTGGGGAGAATTAAATGTCAGGCAGGTAATATTAATGGGATCGTAGTAATCTTCGGAAGTGACCAACGGTCACAATGAAACCACGTGTAGCAATAAGTTGAAATACTTCCGTGTGCTTAAGTTAAGCTGAATTACTAGCGTGTGTACAATAAGTTGAAATATTTAAGAAATAGCGTGTGTACCATAAGTTGAAATATTTAAGAAATGGCGTGTGCAGGACTTGTAATTAGAGACGAGTACTTCCACGTGGTGAGTACTGTGTGAGTCTCAATCTGTGTATGAGACAAAGGATAAAGAGAAGTACTCGTCCATGGTATCAGTTGAGGACTCGCGTGTGTGATGAATATGTTCTTAATATTACTTTGCGTGATATGATTCCGTGTGACGCTAGATTCAAACTCTGAGAGAGAAGCAAGGTGAGTCGGCCGTCTATCCAGCAACGCCACTTGGCTTGCATTGCACAGGAAGACGTGCATATATCTCCAGAGTTCATAGTAGGAAAGTAGAATTACAAAGTGGGGCAGTGTCGTGTGAAACTGGGATAAATACTAATTGAAGTGGGAAAGCTGAAAGTAATAGTGTTGCGACTATTTATTGTATTGTATTCCATGTTGTAGTGTGGTGTATGTCATGTAATTTGGGTATGTGTGGTTTGCATGGGAGAGTAGCAAGGTAGTTTCAAAAGATTAGTGGGTTATGCTTGTTCCTTCGGTACCGCTCGGTCTGGAGGGAAGTTTCGTGATGATGGTTGTGAGAGTCGAAGTGTGAGGTATAATAAAAGATCCACCATCCTATCCAGAAAGTGCACTGTAGCGTTAAATAATTACGAGACCATAAGGTAGAGAATCACCAATGTAAAGCCATGCCCACTGGGCGGAATTTCTCATGTGTTATTGTTGTAGGTTATAGAATTTGTGTGTTTAGGTTATAGAATTTATCGGAATAAATAAGATAGCGAAAAGAAAAAGATTGGTGGACTTTTCCTTCGAATTGTATGTTGTCATGATGTCCCGAATTTATAATGTGTGCGCCATTCATATTCAGTGCGATGGCCACGTGTTGATAAAAACCGTTAAATAAAAGACAAAAAGAAAATGTGGTATTGCCAGTGCGTAGTGAACAGTCAGGGTTCTGTAAATTACTGATAGTCAGAGGTGAGTTTCCGTTGCGTATTATTCATACAGGAGGATAATTTGTAGCTTAATTGAGAGCACGAGAGTTCATATTACTCGATAAATAAGAATGAATCCACTCGCTTGACAGACCACTCATCTTGCAGGCCTGACTGCTTGATGCCAAAGTATGGGCAAGGCATGTGGGTGCCTCTCAGGGGAATCAAATTGCCTAGTAGTGGTGGAGGGTACCATCTCCTACGCATCGTTCATTCGTGCTAAAACTGCGTTTTGTGATTCATTGTCAGGACTATCAGTCCTGTGACACGTCCGTTTGCTAGCCCATGTAGTTTACATTCGCATTTTCCTTTATAGTAGCGGTAGTCCCCGCGCAGTAAAATCTAGTCATATGTATCAGGTATTTCTTAATTCCCGTGATCTTTCTACCACGTGTTACAGTCATTGGATACATACAGTTTTTCAAAAATAGAGACGAATCGTTTCTGTACTAAATAAACATTCTTTGATAAGCCAAAACATCACAACCAATTGCTTAATAGCGTGCTGATTCACCTCTGGAAAGCAATACAGCAGCGATTGTGCGTATCATGTATTCTAAAAGTCGTTGGTGGATTTCTCGAGGTATGTGACAACAAATGTCTACGCAAATGTCAGGGTATCGTAGGAAATTATTACGGGCCAGTGTTTTTGCGAGGGGAACAACCTCCCAATAGCATCCCAGACGTGTTCCATCGGGTTCAAATCGGGCGGATTTGCCGGCTAAGACATCAACGTGAGGTCACTTTCATTTCTCGCAAACCATGTTAGCACCATTCTCGCCTTGTGACACAGATAGTTATTCTACTGGAAAATGCCATCGCCGTTGGAGAGACATAAGCCTGAAGGTAAGCATGCTGTTTGATATATTGTTCAGTTGGTGCTCAGTCATGGTGCCTTCGATTACTTCTACAGGTCCCATTGAAGCCCCGGTGAATGAATGTTTCTCATAGCATAGTATTGGGCAAACCAGCGCGCATCCGTAGTGTTGCATGTTTGGAGCTGCGTTTCGCCTGGATGACGATGTGTCTGGACATGACCATCAACCTGGTGTAACAGGAAAAGTGATCCATCTCACCATGTGACACGTTTTCCTTGATCCACGGTTCAATGTCAATTATCATAATTGATGATGTCACTGTATTGACATAGGAACACGTTGAGGTCATACATTGCGGATCTCCATGTGCAACAAAGTGCGCTGAACTGTGTGCTCCGAAATTCTGATAGCTTGCACCAGCATTGTACTGTATCGCCAGATCTGCCTACCCTATTTTACAGAGCTGATAACCCTCCGACATCCACATTCTGTGGACGTCCAGCACCGTGTCGCCTTCTCGTCCTTCAACAACCTTCTACAGACGCCCGTGACACAACAACGCGAACAGACGATCAGCTTTGCCGTTTACGGGATGCACGTTCCCAGACGCCGGGTTAAAACAGCCTGACCTTCGTCAAAGTAGCTGATGTCGCTTGACTCCTACGGTTATAGCCCGAATCGTCACTTGAACGATTCCCCATTCATCTCTGCTCCCCTAATGCTCTTCCCTTAGCAAGTCATGTGCCTACAACGCTACGAAGCGGTATTAAATTATAATTATTTGTTAGTTATCTCTGACTCAGATGCCACATTTGATTCTTTGGCGTTCAGATTCCCCACTTTCTTGCATGTAGTACTTGCTCTTTTTAATTATATGAAAATGGAACGTGTTCAGCATGAGTGTCACGGATGGATTGTTGGATAGGAACACGCTCTTCTTTATGTGTTATCCCATTTTTATTTTCATTTCGCTGTCACGTATTCCGGTGTTATAGAATCCTAATTAATACGATTATACCGGCACCTATTAGGTATGTGAGGAGTTTGTGTGGGATATTCAGGAACATACTGTACATACACCTAGAACTGACGTTCAAAGCGCGCTCCTCATTTCACTGTACGCGCTTGCATTCTGAATGTACTATTTCGTACTCCATTTGCATGACCTCAAGCTTTCGTATAGTTTGCATAATTCCATCAGTAGGTCAAAGTTTATATTTTACTCGTTATTGATGTAGATAAGTGTTTAAAGTTCCGTCTGATGGGATGATGCGCGAGCTCTGATGGGACAAGAGTAGGGGAGAGGAGTGTGGGGGTGAAACAGCATTCGTCTGTCTTTACAAACTCTTGGACTCTTGGACAACAGAATAATTTTACGCCGTGTATCTCTCAAAAACCGCCTGGTTTTGACCTGCCACGCAAAACATTGGCCATTCTAAATAGAATTGGTACCCACCGTGCCCGGTATCGATAATTTTTTACACAAGTAGTATAAGTAACCATCCAAACTTCGTGAATGCGGAGAATCATAAACCATTAGACAAAATAGGAAGCGTGGCCCACGAGATCATCGATGTTAGACAGGAGTCGACAGAGTACATTATTAACATACAAATACGATGGCAGCGTTTTATATTGTTTATGTTGTACTCGACACTCTGGTATTAATTCATGATATATGTCAAAAACCCATACGATAAACAAATGAAAATGCTCAAGTGCAATTTACCATGACCAGGTTTTACGTTTGCCTCAAAGAGACCGTAAATAAATTGGGCAGTAAATGCGTTAAGTTCAGTTTACTGCTCTAAGACTCAAGGAACTAAGTAATGTAGTGAGTTTAGAAGGTTTGTGGTGTTCTCTAACTAGTAGTCGCTCTGAAATTTAGCCCTAAGCTGAAGTCAGTGATTAATGAGAAATAAAAGTAAATGTAAGCAATTGTATTTCATTTCTGCAACTGTCGCACCTCGTCGTTATATATGTATTTAATGACAAATAGCGACACTGAGAGTTTTATTTAAGGTGTAACTGACTAACTGTTAATTTGAATGTCTCATTTTTATACGACGAACCACATAGTTGACCACTACTGTAGTGTGAACACATGGAGACTAATTATGGTTCCATCATAAGGAGAACTCTCATTTAGCTCTTATTATGCTCTCCTGAGTGATATTTACCGTAACGGTTGCGTTGGCAGGGTTATTTTAATTTCTTAAGAACTACAAATTCTCGTCCCGAGCGCCACTGAGTTTCTTTGTGTGCGCGACGATTTGGTTGTAATGTTGAAGAAATTGACTGAAATTTCAGAAAATCCGGTTCCCCTCCCCTTGAAGCTACAGCGTGTTTTCGTGGAACTGCTGTCACTTCTGAGGCTGGACATTCATTAATAAGGATATGTCATTTGTTCATTTCTATACACGAAAGGTATTTTCAGAACATTATTAAAACTATATGCAGTACGTATTTAAGTCATGTGAAACAATTCAGAACATCAGAAAGATTTCTCATTACGTAAAAAAGACTTTTCACCTCACCTATGAATTCTGCAATACCGTAAATGAATTTTTTTGAAATCTTATACAACAGTCAACCAGAATGAAAAGAAGCACTGGAATCATTTCGCACTGTACGTACGGTATACGACTCTACTCAACTTACTACTACTATTACTGTTATTTATCTGGTATACTTTGAGACTGTAGGTGCTGAATGTCGCCATGTAAGTTAGTGTCTGCAGTAGCACTGAGACAGACGTGACAATTCTCATCATATCTTGTCCACATTAGATAAAGGATTCCTTATTGACAAATTGACTTTAAATTATTAAATTCGTTGTTCTTTAATGATTGCACTATGCTGTATGCAGTGGCATTATGTAAAGATGTCGGAAACTTTTAATGTGAATGCCTAAAAAGTATGTAAATAAGTTGTATGACATGATGAATCTACGCTGTCGATAACGGAAAGTGTTGCACCGTGAAGCACCAGTCCAATATTTATCTAACTTAGTGGAGATGTTCGTCACATAACGGCAATTTAATGATTCAACTTTCATACATCTCGGAACTGTTGTCCACTGTATACATCACCATGAGGTATGAGCCCCATGGGCAGAAATAAACTCTATTTGTTGTGGCATGGAAGCAGACAGGCTCCGAATACTGATACACATAATTTGTCAGTTTATGAAGACTGCTGGCTGGTATGACCGTATACGTCATCCCATCACATCACAGACGTGCTCTATGGGTGACAATAAAGGGGCTGGGCAAACCCGTCGAGAATCCATACATTTCTCGTTTGTTGTGTGAACTGCAATGTGGAGTCTTGAATTATCCAGCTGGAATGTGCTAGCTAGTACCGTGGTCATGAAGGGGATAAGAACAGTGTTTACCATACTTGCTACGTGCGGGCGAGCATTCAACCTCTCTCTGGCAATTAGCAAATGAGTCCTGTTGTCACGTTCAACAGCTCCCCATTCCAGGATACCAGGAGTTGGAAAAATGTGGGTCTTGAGAATCCCTGTTTGCAGTGACTTTTTACCAGGTCGCTTACGGACAAGTTGGTGTCGATCTAACCTAACATAAATAGATGCGAGACAACTTTTTGAACTCTACAGAATGCCACTGAATGTTCCAGATCTCTCTGGGTCTGCACCATTCAAGTCTCTGCGGTGTGTGGTACGGTGTCGGTGGAAAACGACCCATGGCAACTCAGTATCTAAAATCCACATCCAGTAAACTTTTCCCAACGATTTGTTGTAACACTGTGCCTATAATCTTTTACCTGATTTCAAATGTTGTCTGTCTTATCACTTGAGCAACTCTACGATATCTTCGTGATATAGTGGAAGGACCAGTGCCTCCTTCTCTCGCTACACTGTTGTCCTAAGTCCATCTCGTCACCACCCGTCCTGAAGTCATTGCAATACAGCCAGACATCTGTCGATCTGTAAGTATGTTGTTCTCATGTCCCACTTTCCCAAAGTCCGAAAGATGGCAATATGCTACTAGTGCAAATTCTCTTGACGTTCTGTGTTGCAACCTCCGCCTGAAACGTTCCAATGACGTTTGACACATACAACAGCCATCATGTACTACAATAGCCATTACGGACTTATACCGTTGTACATCTGTAGGAAGATTTCTTCTCTGAAAATACAGCGAGACATCTGTGCAATCTGTCAGTATGTTGTTCCCATGTTCCACTTTCCCGAAGTCCGAAAGATGGCAATATGGTACAATTGCACGTTTTCTTGACGTTCTGTGTTTGCAACCTCCGCCTGAAACGTTCCAGTGACGTTTGACACACACAACAGCCATCATGTACTACAACAGCCATTATGAACTTATACCGTTGTACATCTGTAGAAAGATTTCTTCTCTCGAAATACTGAAAATTAGCTCGAATATGGATGAAATAAACACCAGTACCAGTCTATCAGCATCCGGTCGAGGTATACAAATTGAAACACTTTCGATTTCCGTCCGTGTACAATAAGCATTGAGAAATTCCGACTCTTTGGTTGAAGCCAAATACGTATCTCGAATTCTTAGCGGTTACTCATATAACGAGTGAAGCATACTAAATTTCCATCACTATATTATAGATTTTATATGTTATTAAGTTATTTATGTACGCTGGTAGAGCCACTATGAGGATGCAAATCAGGTTTGCTTTAAATACACGTTGTAACGAACATGAGCGTTAATACCTTTGAGACTGGATGAGGTGAGTTGAGTTTGTTAAGAATGCCGCTGAGCGACGAAGAGGTCATTATCATCACCTAACTGAGTTTGAACGACGTCGTATTATAGGGCTTCTTCAAACTGGACGTTCCACCTGCGATACTGCGGAAAGGCTTGGCAGGAATGCAGCCTCTATATATGAATGCTGGCAGCGGTGGTCACGAGAATGTACGGACGCAAGAAGACCGGGCTCCGGACAGCCTTGTGGCACTACCGACCATCGTCTTTGGCGTATGCCTCTGGCCCATCGTCCTCAACTGCAGCAGCAATTTGAGCAGCAATTGGCACCAAAGTGACACTATAAACTGTTACAAATCGGTTGCTTCAAGGGCACCTCCGAGGCAGACGCCCTGTACCGTATATTCCACTGACGGCAAACCACCTCCATTTGCGACTTCAGTGGTGTCAAGCGAGAGCTCATTGGATGGCAGGGTGGAGGTCTGTTGTGTTTTCTGATGAAAGCTGATTTTGCTCGGTGCCAGTGACGACCGTGTGTTTTTTAGAAGGAGGTCAGGTCAGGGCCTGCAACCAACCTGTCTACATACTTGACACACTGGACCTACACCTGGAGTTATGGTCTAGGGTGTGATGTCGTATGACAGCAGGAGCACTCTTGAGGTTATCGCACGCACCCTGAATGCAACTTTATACATCAGTCTGGTGATTCGACCTGTTGTGCTGCCAATTATGAACAGCATTTCAGGGAGTGTTTTTCAACAGTATAACACTCGTCCACATACCGCTGTTGTGACCCAGCATGCTCTACAGAGTGCCGACGTGTTGTCTGGGCCTCCTCGATCACCAGAGCTGTCTCCGACCGAGCACATCAAGGACATCATCGGACGACAAGCCCAGAATCATTCACAAACAGCACTAACTGTCCCTGTGTTTACCGACCTTGTGCAACAGGCATGGAACTCCATCCCACAAACTGAAATCCGGCACCTGTACAACACAATGCATCCACGTTTGCCAGCTTGCATTCAACATTCTGGGGTCTCACCGGTTATTAATGTACCAGCACTTCACGTTTGTAATGGCTTATCTCGCGCCTACATTAATCTGTGATCTTGCAATGTTAATGACTTAAATATATTACCTAAACAAATGAATTCCCGAAATTTCATTACTCTACATAATTATTTTTTGGTGTTGCTATTTTTCTTCCGTCAGTGTATGTATGCTGCACTCGATGTAACTACCATATAAGATGTGGCACGAACTTTATCATTTACTAGTAATATCATTTCGATAATTTTGCACCCCATTCCCATACAAATCGCGGGAAGGTTTTACTGTGTATATTTGTGTCTGTTTACATTCTGGTGTCTCTGATTTCATCATCGTAGTCTAATGTCGAAATGTGTGCCGGAACCAACAGTACGTTTTATAGGGTACTGTCGCTGAAACTTGGAACAAAGCACGACAATCTTTGCAAAACAATGGTTCAAATGGCTCTGAGCACTATGGGACTTAACATCTGCGGTCATCAGTCCCCTAGAACTTAGAACTACTTAAACCTAACTAACCTAAGGACATCACACACATCCAAGCCCGAGGCAGGATTCGAACCTGCGACCGTAGCGGTCGCGCGGTTCCAGACTGAAGCGCCTAGAACCGCTCGGCCACCTTCGGCCGGCCAATCTTTGCAGCTTTTCTAATTTTTGTTATATGAAGGAAAAAAACTGTTACGGGTGATAGAACTGTTTTTGCTCTAATCATTATGTTTTATCACTTAGATCTCGTACGATTTCCATGTACAGTAATTATACTCAGCTTTTACGACACTTTCTTAGTAAACCATATACACATATTTTCCACTCAGTCTCCTGGCAAAATATGTACTTTCGAGTATGTTAATCTGTATGGTAAGTCAGTCAAGGATACTTGAGAAACATCACAGATTCTTTAAGTTTTGTTCTTTAAATTTTGAAAGCAGATGAAAATCGGGTTTCGCCAATCGGGACTGTGTGGAGGATGGTCGATGAAAGAGAACCCAAGGCGTCGAATTATTGCAAATCGATGCGCCCGTGTGTGGACTGGCATTGTCAAGCTGACGGAGATGGTGTTCTTTGAGTGGGCGGTTAGAAAGTCGATTAAAACACGCAGTTTCTCTGCACCAACATAGTTACGTTAACACCCCCATGTTACACGCTACCATTCAGAGCCCTTAAGCAGAAAAGGGTTGCAACTTGTGTCAGGGAAGCGGGGAAATTGATCGAGTTAATGTATGACCTAACACCTCAACCTTTATTGAGATCAGAATAAAAAAATTCGTAGGCATTACTTTTGAGCACGCAGCAGCTGTACAACTTTGTGACGGGATCAAATGAGGTCAGGCTGAAACAGTTGAAAAACAGATGGAAATACAGATTAGCAACAATTTATAATGAATTATTAATAAAAGCCTCCAGTACTTAACTGGAATATGAAGATTCTGGGTGGCAAAACATATCAGTGTTCACTAGCAATGACTTGCACAAAGTCAATTTGGCTCTTCTTGCCGGCGACTGTAGATTTGTCCTAGACACTCGCTGAGGTTCTTCGATGAACTAACTAACTATTCAGTGGACCCATGTGTCTGCTTGTATCCAGATGGATAGTCATTTGGGAACTATTTGTGTGGCGTAAGGCGGAAAGATAACATAGTCCATGTCTTGTGCACCATCCTTGGAGCTCAGCCTTAGCCGTTTTGCGCATGAGATGTAGGCAGCTCGGCGATCTTCTAAGTTGGCTTTCTCCAGTGTCTTCTCGAGGACACTACAGGCACTTTACTGTGAAGTAAACGTGTCTAAAATTTATCACTCGTTACCTCTGCTATTAAATAGGCACCTTGAAAAGAACAGTATACTTTTTTTTATGATACCTTATGGGACCCCTTTCACAGGAATGCTCAGTTTTGTTAAAGGATTCTTGCATAGAAGTCCAAAGAAAGAAAACAATTTTTTTTAATGTTCATCGTTGTGATTGGAGGTTTGAGGCACTTTGGCGGTTCACTTATGTAATAAAATGAAACACCGGCAGCCGTCCTTACGATGCTATTTATTATGGTGGTAAGCTCCTGTGGGACCAAACTGCTGAGGTCATCGGCCCCTAGGTTTAAACACTACTTAATCTAAGGACAACACACTAACCCCTGCCCGAAGAGGGACTCGAACCTTCGACGTGGCAAGTCGTCTCAGACCGCGTGGCTGTTATTTTTTACGTGGCTATCAGTTTCGCTGCTTCAGTACACCATCTTCAGACCTTAACTGACGCTGAGGAGTTAACTTCAATCGTATACACGATTCATCAGTGGCCAACATCTAGGAACTGGTTTCCGCAGACTACCTGTAACAATGAAGTTATGTCTCCAACCAACTACCAACTGATGGTTGGTAGTTGATGGTTGGAGACTGATAACAGCTACTGGCTGTTTGTTTTGTGTAATGAAACAGAACATCTACAGCTGCGTCTCCAACATCAACTACCAACTGGTGGTTGGTAGTTGATGGTTGGAGACACAACGTCGTTGTTACAGGTAGTCTGCGAAAACCATTTAATAGATATTGGCCACTGATGAATCATGTATTGGAGTTAATCCCCCTCAGCGTCAGTTAAGCCTTCAAAATGGTGCACTGAAGCGCCGAAACTAGTAACCACATAATAAATAACATCGTGAGGACGGCTGTAAATGTTCCGTTTTATTACACAAAAGAAACAGCCAGTAGCTGTTATCACTTAATAGCTCGCAGATACTGTATCTTTCTCGAAACACTTCGTGTGTAGGTTATAAATAAAAAACCATAAGTGCGAGTGACAGCAGAAACCTTTTTCTGAAATCGAAACTTACAGTCGCAGGCTATTAACCGTCCAATCACA
The DNA here is from genome assembly GCF_023864345.2 of Schistocerca serialis cubense. Taxonomy (NCBI): domain Eukaryota; kingdom Metazoa; phylum Arthropoda; class Insecta; order Orthoptera; family Acrididae; genus Schistocerca; species Schistocerca serialis. The sequence continues at coordinate 484,561,412 of NC_064643.1, forward strand.
CTAATGTGACCACTTTTCAAAATCCTGAATAATTACCTTTTGCAGCGCGAGACGCGCAGGAAGAGTGTAAGTGAGGTTCTGGAAGATAAGACGTGGAGCCATGCCGACTCCAGTGCTGTGGCCATCTGCGTTAGGTTTCCCGGTTGAGGATCCATGGCGCAGAACATTCGATCTAGGTGGTCGCAGAGATTCTAGATTGAGTAGCCAGGGTCTACGGTAAACTCGTCTTGGTGCTGTGTGACTCTTCGTGTTTCCTGTTGGTAGGTGCCATCGAGCCGAGGAAAAACAAACGGCATGTAATGATGGACATGGTCCCCAATGATAGATGCATACTTGTGTTAATCCATTGCGCTTTCCAGAACGGCGAGCAGCCAGGGAATGCCACGAAAACATTCCCCAGATCATAACGCTCATTCCTCCGGCCTGGAACTTTTCCGTGGTTATTGCAGGAAATTGGCTCTCAGTCCGATGGAGCATAAAACGTGATTCATCTGAAAAGGCCACCTGTCGCCTCTTAGGGGACGTCCGGTTGCGATACTGGCGAGCAAATTCCAACCTTAGTCACCGATGAACAACTGTCAGCAAGGGTGTCTGGTGCGGAAGCTCACACGCAACAATGTTTGCTGAACGATCGTTGACGAGACAAAGTTGGTAGGCCCTTGGATCATCTGGGCGCCAGTTACTCAACAGTTGCACATCTATTCGTCCGTACACAACTCCTCACAAATCGTTCACCCTGTCATGTATGGACCGCGATGCACCATAGTTACCTCGGCACCGGTTTTAGATAACGCCATTTTGCCACGCACAGTATACTTTAACCACAGCGCCACTTTGCCGTCTCGGAAATACTTTTACCCTTGGGCCGAAAGCCAATGATCATGCCCCTTTTGGACATAAGGTAAATTACCGAGAGAGGTGGCGCAGTGGTTAGCACACTTGACTCGCATTCGGGAGGACACGGTTCAGTCCTGCGTCCGACCATCTGGATTTAGGTTTTCCGTGATTTCCCTAAAATCGCTCCAATCAAATTCCAGGATGGTTCCTTTGAAAGGGCACGCCCAACTTCTTTCCCCGTCCTTCCCTAATACGATGAGACCGATGATCTCACTGTTTGGTTTCTTTCCCAAACATCCCAACCCAACATAATGTAAATTGCTCTATTTCTGCAATACGACGACTGCAGTCCCCAGACATGCTTTATATAACTTCCACTAATAGAGCTGCTACGTGCCGCCTGTGAGTAGTGACCACACGCTAACGTCGAACATAGACGGCAGTCACATTACTGTGACTGAACCGTGTAAATATCTGTTACAATTAAGAAAATGGAGAACAAGTAGATGAACATTTCCTGCACTACATTGTGATAATCGTACATCAAAGAATAAGAGCAAAGTCTATGCAAATGTAGTTGTAATCATTTTCGGTCATGTTCCTAGTGAATGTACTGCTCTCGTAGCAAAGCTGCGTTTGCCCTGTTATCAGGAACGTCCGATGCCGAGGCAGTTGCCCGTTATCTCTCCTCGAGATGAGGCCAGTGCACAGCTTGCCACATTGACGGTAGCCGCTGCTGGCTCCTCAGAAGAAAACCGTCAAATCGCCCTGCTGTCTTCATTCTTCGTGTAGCTACGGACGCTACACTTTCATCAAATGTCTTACGTGCTACATGCCAGTTATGAGAGTTTCTGTTACCCTGATAAAGTATCTTCCCTTCGACATTTCTAGTTCCAGCCACTGTAGCAATTACACCTACATCTACATTCACTTCTTGGCAATGTGGTAGGAGCGTGGTCCATTGCAGGTCTTGATACCTATTCCTTTATGTCAGCTCAATGTAATGAACTATGAACTGAGAAATGAAAAATCCAGCTTGTAGGCCTTCATCGTTTCCGGCAAGTACATTGAGTTGTTCTTTAATTTTGGAACTCGCGCAAAAAAAAACTGGCGATTAAACTCGTTCTCGTCCTGAGCTATAAGCGATCCGGTCCCTTTTTTCCGAAGCGGCGGTCACTTCAGTTGACTATTGCCTGTTGTCCTGAGATTTTTTTTTTATTTATTTGGTCTTCGGCAGTTAGCGGGCATTTAACCAGCTAAATAATTACAGACAGTATAAAACATAAAAGGATGACATAATGTGATATCATACAGATACAAGTTTAACAGTAAGCTTCAGAAACCCACTGTTCATTCACAGGCATTTATAATATTTTACAGCAGTTTTTCGTAATTTAAAGAAAAAGATGGAAGACCAGTATAACGGTATTAGCACTTAACAATGGTGTTGTGGCACAAATATAAATAAAGGTACAAATACATGTTTAGAAAACCTATTTTACAATCTGTGTAAAATTTTTAGAGTTGATTGTTCTGACATCACAAATCTAAGAAATAAAACGAAAACATTAGGAACAGCAGAAATTCAAGTGATCAGTGCCGGTATTGAAAGAAATACACTCCTGGAAATGGAAAAAAGAACATATTGACACCGGTGTGTCAGACCCACCATACTTGCTCCGGACACTGCGAGAGGGCTGTACAAGCAATGATCACACGCACGGCACAGCGGACACACCAGGAACCGCGGTGTTGGCCGTCGAATGGCGCTAGCTGCGCAGCATTTGTGCACCGCCGCCGTCAGTGTCAGCCAGTTTGCCGTGGCATACGGAGCTCCATCGCAGTCTTTAACACTGGTAGCATGCCGCGACAGCGTGGACGTGAACCGTATGTGCAGCTGACGGACTTTGAGCGAGGGCGTATAGTGGGCATGCGGGAGGCCGGGTGGACGTACCGCCGAATTGCTCAACACGTGGGGCGTGAGGTCTCCACAGTACATCGATGTTGTCGCCAGTGGTCGGCGGAAGGTGCACGTGCCCGTCGACCAGGAACCGGACCGCAGCGACGCACGGATGCACGCCAAGACCGTAGGATCCTACGCAGTGCCGTAGGGGACCGCACCGCCACTTCCCAGCAAATTAGGGACATTGTTGCTCCTGGGGTATCGGCGAGGACCATTCGCAACCGTCTCCATGAAGCTGGGCTACGGTCCCGCACACCGATAGGCCGTCTTCCGCTCACGCCCCAACATCGTGCAGCCCGCCTCCAGTGGTGTCGCGACAGGCGTGAATGGAGGGACGAATGGAGACGTGTCGTCTTCAGCGATGAGAGTCGCTTCTGCCTTGGTGCCAATGATGGTCGTATGCGTGTTTGGCGCCGTGCAGGTGAGCGCCACAATCAGGACTGCATACGACCGAGGCACACAGGGCCAACACCCGGCATCATGGTGTGGGGAGCGATCTCCTACACTGGCCGTACACCACTGGTGATCGTCGAGGGGACACTGAATAGTGCACGGTACATCCAAACCGTCATCGAACCCATCGTTCTACCATTCATAGACCGGCATGGGAACTTGCTGTTCCAACAGGACAATGCACGTCCGCATGTATCTCGTGCCACCCAACGTGCTCTAGAAGGTGTAAGTCAACTACCCTGGCCAGCAAGATCTCCGGATCTGTCCCCCATTGAGCATGTTTGGGACTGGATGAAGCGTCGTCTCACGCGGTCTGCACGTCCAGCACGAACGCTGGTCCAACTGAGGCGCCAGGTGGAAATGGCATGGCAAGCCGTTCCACAGGACTACATCCAGCATCTCTACGATCGTCTCCATGGGAGAATAGCAGCCTGCATTGCTGCGAAAGGTGGATATACACTGTACTAGTGCCGACATTGTGCATGCTCTGTTGCCTGTGTCTATGTGCCTGTGGTTCTGTCAGTGTGATCATGTGATGTATCTGACCCCAGGAATGTGTCAATAAAGTTTCCCCTTCCTGGGACAATGAATTCACGGTGTTCTTATTTCAATTTCCAGGAGTGTATACATAAAGAAACGTATTAATATTAAAAGACGGTTAACATAGTTCCCAGAGCTGCGTCATTACTATAAAGATATCTCGGGAGCTTGTAAACATTTAATAAGCTCTTTAGTATATGCAGGATTACTCAAAGAAAGTAGAATGGCTGTTCTCGTAGAAAATACTACTTTCAGAACACGCAATTGTCGCAAAAACGTTTGTTTGTGCCTCTCCCGTTTGCACATGTGAAGAGATTGTGATTGACATCACCTTCTCTAGAATTAGTGCAGTCACAGGAAGGAGTGGGTGCAATTTCAAAGCGGCTGAGGTGCATCGGAAAACTTCACATACGACAGACACTGGATATCAGCAATCTGGAGAGGCTAATGTCGCGAAGCGTGCGTCTTCGTGGAATGACAGTCTCAACACAGGCTTAACATCTTCCCTCGAAGAACTGTGACACGTTCCAGTCCTTTTGCTGTTGTTGAAAGGCATACTGTGTGCCCAGGCCTTACAGTTCAGAGGTCGATGGAAGTTTGGGATTTTGTTTTTATTTAGCAAGAATATCGACTTCTTCATTATGAACGATGACACAATGATATTTAACGTATAGGAATTCTACTGTCTGACTTTGGATTTCACACGCTGCCAAATGATTGCCAAGATGAAATTGTTGGTCTCAGATTAACATTCTTCTGAATCTGAGACTGTAAAACCGACACAGAATCGGATAGAACGAGGACCTTGGAAACTTGAAGGTAGCTAACATGTAAGGCTGCTAGTTTCATTCGTAGGTTGAAATATTTTTGGGAACTTGTATTTGTGGACGGAGAAATGCAAATCCCACATTTTTTTCCCTCTTTTACTTTTGGGCCATCGGTTTATAAAGTCCGATCGCTTTTCGCTGGGAGACACCGAATGGCAGGTTCAGGCGTCTGAATTGGAAAGCTGTTTTACATCTTTCGGACCTTTCCTTCGCTAAGTGTAAGCGTTGTGTGTTGTTAAGTGTAACTCAAGTGTAGCTTACTGTAGCTGGTATATATATATATATATATATATATATATATATATATATATATATATATATATATATATGTGTGTGTGTGTGTGTGTGTGTGTGTGTGTGTGTGTGTGTGTGTTGGATGGTGATGAGAGAAGGGAGAAGGTGAAACGCGGTGTCACCGAGCGAGATGGCGCAGTGGTTAGCACACTGGACTCTCATTCGGGAGGACGGCGATTCAAACCCGCTTCCTGCCATCTTGATTTAGTTTTCGTGATTTCCCTAAATCGCTTCAGGAAAATGCCGGAATGGTTTCTTTGAGACGGCACGGCCGACTTCCTTCCCCATCCTTTTCTAATCCGATGGGATCGACAACCTCGCTGTTTGGTCCCCTCCCCCGAATCAACCAACCACCCTCACACAACCCGTGTCGGCACATAGCCTACGCCACTCGAATAACATCAAGGGTTACCATCCGGTGGACGAATCACCATCAAGTGTCGCGTGCCCTCAGTTCACAAGATACTGCGGAGACACTTGCAAAGACTGATAATCAGAAACTTTCGGCCACCACCCATCCTGTCCCCTATGCCTCATAGGGAATGGGAAAATTGTCAACAGCACGCGGCCTACCCGGACGATCACCCATCCAAGTACTGGCCACTCCCGTATGTGCTTATCTTCGGCGATCTGACGGGAGCCGGTGTATCCACTGCGGTACGACCGTTGACACCATTTACGGTGTACTCGACACATTAAATTGTGATAGACGAGTGGATTTCCCTCCAGCACTACTTCAGAAATTAGTCGAGTTCTTGCTACTTATGCGTGCTTATGGGGGGGCCTACACGATATTGGCAGCTGTACCAGTTTCTTTCGCTCTTCAGTATAGATAGGGGATTGAACTTGGTTGATAATTTTTATTAACAGGTGACCTCATATTCTAAGGTAATTACCAGGGCAGGGTGGCGGGCGCTGAGCATTCAAGTAAACTAAGTTGAAGACCTCCATTTTGGAATGCAAAGGATGATTTGAAAAGAATAGCCTATTAAGTACAAATTTGTTCGCAAGCAGTTTTCTACTGATGTCTGTCATTTCATCGGCTTCAGTTAAGAGAGCGTTCTGTGGGTAGAGCCCATAGCGTCTAAGGACTATCGAATAGATCGGAACTGAAATTTTCTAGTTTCCTCAGGATGAACATTCGCCCGCTATGGAACGCCGAACTACCGTGATCAAATTTAGATATTATTAGTATAATATTTAACGCTTTTTCACAGCCACTCACTACGTGATTAATGTAAGAGACCCACGACAACCGAGGTTCAAATAAGACCCCCAGAATCGAGTCTGCAATGAACTGGGTAACGTTCAGAATCTAGGCTCATTCTGTCCAGCTTTTTCATGGTAAGGCTAGTTAGCAGCACTTTCCAAAGTAAGCCGCCACGCGTCTGTACTATACTTACTTTCGACGGTGACAGCCGGGTTTTCCGTGCTCAGACTCCATCTTCTTCCATGTATCGTTCGCTACCCCTATGTTGTGGCCGCTACATTCTAAATAACATGTCGAGGAGTCGCTTGCATTTAGGATGGTTGTTTCAGACTTACATATTGCCCTCCCGAAGTTGATCAAAGTAGCTTAATTCGTATACCATTGTTGCAATACGTTACATATTACTACGTGAGAAACTACACAGATTCCATGTATTGTCAGTATAAACGGACGCAGGTGCATCACTGATGGTCTCTTTTTCTTTTAAGGATTATTGATGATTCTTGTAATATTCTGTCCTGTCAACATTAGAATTCTTAGGAATTGAGAAGCTTATGTTTTTCTGGAAATCAGATAGTTTTGCATGTCTCATATATCTTACATAATAAGTCATTTATCGAAAGTGGTAACACGAATTATTTACAGAAGAAAGGAAACACTGGAACATACGTCGGAAAAGATAAGTTTGGGTTCTGAATAAATGTGGAAACACGTCAGGCAGTACTGACCCGATGACGTATTTTAGAAGGTCAACAGAAAAAAGTAAACGTACATTAATACCATATGTAGATTTTATGAATGTTGACTGGAAATATCAGTGAAATTAAAATTCCTTCAAACTCTAAAAGGCAGCTAATGGTCCTCCTTCTATAACAATCGCAATCTCTTTCATATACACTGCGCAACATAGTTAGAGTCTCACTTTTTCGAAACCCGTAACTGCCTCGCATTTCAACGCGAGTTTGAAATATTGCTTAAAGGTACCTACAACCTTCCTCTGCAATGTTGCAAATGCATGGCGCTCTGTGACGTCATCCTGGGGCTCAGCGACGCTTCAAACAGCAAGGTGTCGATAAATGCGAAAAGAAAGACCACAACTCAGAAGTTCGTGTAGCTGTAATATGGTTAATGATGTCCAATTGACACAAAGCTAGGAGGTCAGAATCGCGACGCCCAGACGTAAAATCATGCGGCTTTCTTATATGTGGCAGAGGCAGACATTTCAGACAAACCACCGCTCAGAATCGACTCAAAAAGGCCGTAGGGGATGGCGTAAAGGCCGTTAATTAAACTACTCTTTCCCTTGTGGCGTTAATTCCCTCTCATTTCGCTGTCGAAAACGACAGTTTGCAGTGCGATGATCTACAGAACGATGTTTTTGACAACGTTTGACACTAGTGCCACCCCTGCGCGTTTCAACACTACTCTAAGGACAACGTGGTCTGCAGCGCGACTGGATGTCATCTCACCCCTTTGGATTGTTGTATAATCGCAATTTTTTGCTCTCGTATACAAGGTAGGACAAGTAGGGGCCGTTCAGAACCATTCGAAGAAATTTAAATGCGATCCTAAGCAGTAAAGGAGTTTCATGCTTTCTTAGCGCTTCTGTTTCGCACTCTCCTATGGCGTTGTCACGGGGGTTGCTACATTAACATATGCATGAATAAAATGGAAAAAGGGCCCTCTGAGCCTCCCCAGTTCGGCAACACTCTAGGTATCACCCACACTTCTTTGTTGCGTACTTTGAAATATACTAATCAGAAACTTCGGAACCGATTCAGTCTAATAGGTGCTCTAACGCCTGAGCGTTAGGCAATCCCTACGACAATCCTTAGGTGTGATTCCCCACCTTCAGGCGGTAGAGCAGCCGCAAGACTGAACTGCCGTCGAAGTTTTCGACAGGTACATTTTTAAAGTGCTCAACATAGGTCCGTGGGTAACACGGAGGGTGTTGGCGAACTGGTTGGAAGGGAGACCTTTGAATGTCCCTTTGCCGTTTTATACACGCACGTGAAAATGTAGCAAAGCCCCGTGGTCACCCCACAGTAGGACGCGAAAGAGAAGTACTGAAAAATAATAAAACACCTCTGCTGCTTCGGATCACGTTCAGATTTCGTCTAATGGTTTTGAACTTACCCTCGGTTCCTAGTTGTACTTACATGTATACCAAAACAACAATTGCGGTTACACTACACTCCAAATGGCTCAAGTCCCGTTCATTGGGGTTGTAGCTTCAAGTTGTCCTTAGAATAGGGTTGAAATGAGCAAGGAGTGGCAGCAATGTTGAACTCTGTAAAAAACGTCATCCTGTTGCTCGTCACACTGAAAACTGTCGTTTCCGACAGCGAAATGTGTGGGAATTAACGTCACAGCGGAAGGGGAAGTTTGACTGACGCACTTTATGCCACCACCTGAAGCCTTTTCGTGTCGAGTTTCAACGGTGATGTGTCTGAAACGTTTCTCTCTTCCAACCGCAAGAAAGCCACGCGATTTCAACGCTGGGTGTTGCGGTACTGACCACCATCGCAGAGGCGACAAACCAGGGGGTGAAATGTGGATAAGGGTGTGTGTGACGGCCTTTCCAAAATGAGACGGTCGCGGTAGCATTGGGAAGCATTGTGGTGAAATTCGGTGTCAATGTGACATCATTAACTCGCCTTAGAGCTCACATTAACTTCCGAGCTGTGGCCTTTTTTTTCGCATTTTCGACACCTTGCTGTTTGAAGCGTCACTGAGCCCGAGGATGGCGTCACAGGGGGCTACTTTGAGCCAAATTAAGAACTTGTGCGTCGGAATGGGAGACAATTACTGGGCTTCGAAAAAGTGATCCTTTAATTTTATTGCACTGTGTACTTGTCTGCAGCTCACTCTCGTCAACTGTTCCCCACCACACCGGTTTTCCTTCCTTCTACACAGCTTCAGATGTTCTAAACTAATCAATATTTTCTTAATGCCCTGTACTATTGCTATTATTAATGCAAATTGTTGTTATTGTGAACGTTATTAATAATCTCCGGTTATTGTTGTTCCTGATCAAAAAAGAGAGCGCGTTAAGGCCCTAATCTAGTCAGGTTAAATAAGCAATAAATAAACAACACTATAAGCGTAAACAACTGCTGGTACTGAACTCGTTGATATCCTTTCTTTTCTTTTTAAATCTCTCCTATGTTTACAGCTTGATTTTCGATGTCTTTTCAGTTGTAAGATTTGCTTGTTTTATTTTCTTTTCACACTGCCTCGTCGATGTGTGACTTCAGTCGGTTCGGTATTACTTCTAATAGTATCTGTTACTCTGTTTACAGTCAGTACACTGGGCTTTCATCTTCTCAGCCGCGCGGGATTAGCCGAACGGTCTAGGGCGCTGCAGTCATGGACTGTGCGGCTGGTCCCGGCGGAGGTTCGAGTCCTCCCTCGGGCATGGTTGTGTGTGTTTGTCCTTAGGATAATTTAGGTAAAGTAGTGTGCAAGCTTAGGGGCTGATGACCTTAGCAGTTAAGTCCCATAAGATTTCACACATTCATCTTCTCAGTCAAACAGCTAAGACAAGCAATTGATACTTTAAATTGCTTCGATTTATTTTTGTAATTATCCATTCATTTTTCTTACTTTTTAAGCTGATGTCCACTAAAAACAAACATTGGGATTTTTTTCTTCTCCTTGACATCTGCATCTTAGTCAGCGTTTTATCGCTGTGGTATACTGGATGTTCAAAACAAGTGCTTCATGAAAAGTTCGTTCTTCGGTAGCCCAGCAATATTGGTATGTTCTGACTTTATTTGTTCTTCTGTATGACATCAAAGCGCCTGGATACCGTATTTTGCTATTGTTTAACATGACGTTCTATTTCTAGATCACAATGACGCTGTTATTGGTTTGTCCAACCAACGCCATCCTTATCCGGAGCTGACTCATTAATCAAACAGTTAGTTATCGGGAAACTCAGCTGGCCCCGTCTTAGCCTCTATGCGCCTGCTTGTGATGAAGTAGTGACTGGTACTGCGGTTTCATTTGCACCGCTTCTAGCGAGCTACTTCAGTGGGTGTGTCTTCTGCTGTTGCAAACGTACTACACATTCAGTTTCTCTCGTCTGTGGTCCAGTCGATACGTCGTTTCTTGCGCTGGTCTTCTGGTATTACCTTCCAGTAATTTCTTTAGTAAGAAACATTGCTACAAAAACTTTTATCGTTATATTTTAACGTATTTCGCCAGTTTTGGTTTATTTATCCATCCTCTGCGGCAATGTTTAGAAGTTAAAACTAGCCATACTTCATCTGGAGAAAACAAAAGCAACCTTTAAAAAATTAAAATTTGTAAACGCGTCCTTTTTTATAAAATTTGTAATTCACATATTTGAAAGCAACTATGTTTGTTGCTATTGTTGTCTTCAGTCTGATGACTGGTCTCATGAAGGTCTCTACGATAGCCCGTTTTGAGCAAGCTTGTTCATCTCTGCACAACTATTCAAAGCTATATCCACTTGCTTACTATAGTAAACCCGCCGCCCGTCAGACACGCATATCTTCCATCAACCATTACTAAATTGTCTATTATGTACTTGATACATCAAGATAAGTCTTTCAACCGATCCACTCTTTTAGTCAAATTACGCTACAAATTTCTTTTATCCACGTTTCGATTCGGTACCTGTTTATTATTCTGAATTTCTTTCCCGTAAATTACTTCGACCAGACAGTAAGAGAACCATTTCGTGAAGATAACGTCTTATACCTCCTAGCAACAAACAGACCTGAACTTCTCGAAATAGTTAACGTAGAGGAGGGTATCAGCAATCACAAGGCTGTGGTAGCATCTATGACAGCGGTGCTACAAGGATTCTTAAGAACGGTCAGAAAATATTTTTGCTAGCAAGACTGACAGGATACAAAGTGCAAAGTATCTGATTAACCAATACCATGTATTCAGGGCTGGGGACAAAGATGTTGGACACAAATGGAAAAAGATTCAAAAGCGTCGTTCATTATGCCGTAGACAAATATGTTCCGAGCAAGGTGTTAAGGGATGGAAAAAACCACCTCGTTCATTGGCCGCTGTTAGAAAACTGTTACGTAAAGAAAGAGAGCTTCATCACAGATTCAAAAGAAAATTTAACTGACAAAAAGTAGCTGAACGAAGCGAAAATGAGCGTAAGGAGGGCAATGATAAAAGTAAAATTTTGTGAACCGATCTGACTAAAAACTCTTAAGAAGTTTTAGTCTCACATAAAATGAGTAATCGGTTTGAAAACATCTCTCCATTCTCTTAGAGACAATACTGAAACCGAAACGGGAAATGACAGAAAGTAGCCGAAATACTGATTTCCGTCTTCTGAAGATGTTTCACCGCGGTAGATCGTAATAGGGCCCCTCCTTTCAATCACTGCACGAACATCGAAATAGCAAATGTTAAAGTAACTGATTGCCGTACAGAGCGACAACTACAATTGCTTTTAGTGAAAAGGCGTCAGGACCAGATAAGATACCAGAAATATTCTACAGATATTATGCGAAAGAACTGGTTCCCCGTCTTGCAGCAATTGATCGCCATGTCGCTGGTGCAAGGAAGGATACCCAGCGACTGGAAAAAACTTCAAGTCATTCCTGTTTTGAAAAGGATCGTAGGACAGATACACACAATTATAGGCCTGTATACTTAGCATTAGTCCGTTGCAGAATTACGAATTATGCTGTATGCTGATGCATTATGACGTTTTTGGAGACCGAAAATCTCCTCTTTAAGAATCAAGAATGGATTCCGCGAACAGAAATCAGCGAAACTCAGCCCGCCCTGGTCCTCCTCGAGATCCATAGCACAGTGCACAATGACACTCAATTTGATGCCTTGTGGCTTGACCTCATAAAGGCATTTGACACTGTCTCGCACTGCCGTTTTAGTGAAAAAAATACGAGCTTATCGAGTATCGGAGCAGATTTGCGACTGAACACTTCCTTGCAGATAGAACTCAACATATCGTTCTTAACGGGACGAAATCCACAAAAGTAAAGGTAATTTCTGGTGTACCCCATGGAAGTGTAACAGGAGCGTTACTGTTTACAACGTATATAAATGACGAAGCAGAAAGCGTCGGAAGCTCTTTAAGGCTGTTCACAGATCATGCAACTGTCTGTAACAAAGTAGCGAAGCCAGAAGACAGTACTGATTTGCGGAGAGGCTTGCAAAGGATTGATGAATGGTGCAAGAACTGGAAGTTGAACCTTAACGTAAATAAATGTGACATAGTACGCATACACAGAAAAAGAAGTACACTCCTGTACTACTGCAATATCTGTGACAAATTCCTGGAAACAGTAACCACCTAAAATATCTAATGTATCCGGACAGACCTGAAATGGAATGACCAATAAGAAAGTAGGAAAATCGGATGCCAGACTGAGATTCATACGAAGAATCTTAAGAGAGTGTAACACATCCACTAAATAATTGGTTTACGGGAGACTTGTTCAACCGATTCTTGAGTATTGTTCGTCAGTCTGGGACCCTTACCAGTTAGGACTGATACAAGAGATAGAGAAGATCCAACGAAGAGCAGCGCTTTCGTCTAGGGATCGTTCAGTCGGCGTGAGAGCGTTACAGATATGCTCAACAAACTCCAGTGGCAGACGCTTCAAGAGTACTGACGGAGATTAATTATTCGATTTGGTCACCTATTTTCAGCATTCTTCTGTGGCACCAAATTCAAAAACTTCTATTCTCCTCTTGTCTGAACTGTTTACCGTCAGCATTTCACTTCCGTGCAACGTTGCACTCCATATACTTACATAAGGTACTTCTTAGTACTTAAATTTATAACTTCTTAAAATGGTTCTCGTCTTCAGAAACACTTTTATCGCTATAGACAGTGTATATTTTATATAATCTGTGCATCGGAAATAGTAAGTATTTTGCTGTCCAAATAGCAAACCTCGTCTGTTACTTAGAGTGTCTCATTTCCCAACCTAATTACCTCATCATCACATGATTTAATTCGATTGGTTTTCATTACTCTTACTGTACTTTTGTTATTCATCGTATATCCTCTTCTTAAGACAGTAAATTTCTTTTCATCCGATCTCCAAAATCCTTTGCCATCCGTGATAAAAATGTCGTTGGTAAACCTCAATGCTTTTGTTTCTTCTCCCTAATCTTTAATCCCTTTTCCAAATTTCTCCTTTGATTCCTTATTGTTTGCCCAACTAACATGCTGCATAATCTCACCTTCACCTCAATTACTGCCTTTCTTAAATGTGCGTCGCTTCTCAGAACTTCACCCTGGTTTCTGTACAAGTTGTTGACTTCTCTTTTGTTCCTTGTATTTCAGGTCTGTTACTTCGGAGATTTAAATTAATGTATTCCAGTCAACATTCTTAAAATCTACATTTGGTATTCATCTAAGTTACCCAAGTTGTGTTTCTGATACAGAAAATAATTGAAAGAAAATGGCATTGTTGTATAGTGGTACAGAGTGGATTTTACTTCGTTGAAAACGAGTGTTTGTGCTGCCTGTTTCAGATAGCAGTGTAAGGGTTGCAGATAAATAAGAGGGGCTGCAATGACTGAGAAGACGACACAACAAACACAGCATATGATAATTCTTCACTTATCGGTAAATAGCCCCGATATTTGTTGGTAGGCAGGAGTGATATGATTGAATAGCGTACGTGACAAATGACCCTCAAACAAGAATTTATTGCCAGTTCCTGCCGGTATGAGCTCTCATATGAAAATCTTTGGAGAATAAGACTATCATAATCAAGAATAGGGAATATTAGTGACGCTATGAATTTCTTTTTAAGCTCGAGAGGAAACATTTTCTTTTCGTAGTGAATGAAGCGACGTTGTTACAGACTGCAGTTGTGTGCTCATTCCTGTCTAAGTGATGATCCAGAATTATCCCCAGGTTCTTTGCAGAAAAAGAATGGGTTATTTCTGTGCCATTTAGGATTAAGGGTGGAAGAGCTTCTCTTAACTGAGGGCTAATAAGTCTTTTGTGAGCGACTGTGTCTGCTTGCGTTTTAGATGGGTTAGATATGAAACCTACGTTCTGCGCCCACTTTGCTAAAGAAGGTAAGTCAGCTTTTATATTCTTGATCTGGATGACTGCACACATGTTTGTTGGACTTGCACTTGGTTGTAATGGGAGAGAACAGTCGACGTATCATTAACATATACATTAGCGATACTGTACTGATGCTACATCCCTCCATTGTGACCTTCTTGCTCCGATCATTGGCGATCTGTTGGTGGGATGTAAGGTACCAGTGGATCCATTGTATAGCACGGATCCATTGCACAGCACTTGAAGAAAAATTTTGACTTGTGATTTTAACAAATAGAACGTCAAAGTAAGCAGTGTCGAAAGCTTTACTGAAATCCAAAAAGCAAAAAATAGCCGCCTCTTGTTTACCCACACCATGTTTCAGTTGTTCAGGCAATTTTTGGAAGAGCAGTCGTCATGCTTCTATGTTTTCCTGAAACCAGACTAGCATTCATCTAAAAGTTTTATGGTGACTTGACGCGAATGGAAGCAATATAGTGTTTGAGTAGGAAAGAACATGCCTGAACTTGGATACAGAAAGACTGTCAGTAATTTAATTTCTGTTCATATCTCCACCTATATACAAAGATTCAAGACCTGGGAGTGCGGATCCAAAACCAGAGAGCTGTCCAACTTTGGGAGGCCTCTATATAATACAGGTAAGACTTTCTCTGTTGAGAAGTTTAATTTCAATGAACATGTATTCGGGCTGTTTATTGTCGTCGTTTTTGGACGTGAGTACGACCTTTGGTAATAATTCTGCGAGTATTGTGCTGCCACACTGTCGCCTAGTCTGTGATGTATGACGTGCCTCGGAGAAAAATAGCTATCAAGACTTATCAGAGCTTAGAACAGCAGACAAGCAAACAAACAGAATACTTGTCATTGTCACTCAACCATTTGAATTTAGCAGATGTGGTAAACTGAGAAATAATGTATATTGTCTATAATGAGGCCAGTCTATTGCTGCAAATTAAAAGTTTGAGCTCATAGGGAGACTAGACGCACAGGTGAACCTAAGATTCACTGAAAATAATTAATATTCCTTAATTGGTTCTGCAGTGGTTTTTTAAGCAATACCTGTCGCAAACGACAGGCATTACACTGATAAATTAAAGCTTGCTACCCGTTTTGCCTTTGAACGTACAAAATTGCCCCGTTTTGTCTCCTACGCATTGTTCACTAAAGGCACTTGTATGGTGAGAGTGATTTGAATTACACCTTACTACTTCAGTGATTACCACTCTTTTATTCTCTTCTCACGCTCTCTACACTAATGGCGTAAGGTGAACGTGTATTGAGTAGAGGAAATTACCCTCTGAAGTTCACACTTGACTGTTTCCTACATATAGAGGCAATTGAGGAACTTATAGCTGGCCCTAAGGTCGGACACGAAAACGACTCAAATTTTCTTTTATCTAGCATTTCCTTTTGCATAACATTATCGAGGAAAATTAAATGCTTTTTTGTCGTTGCTTGACAGAAAATTACAACAGTGTTAAACAGCAAACTCTTTCATAATGTTGTGCCAAAATTATTATCTGGGAGAAGTCAGATAGTAATTTAAATGCTTATCTTTGCCGATGATGCAAGTCTCACAATCAAGAGAAGCAGAGATATTTGAACACCCACTAAGGTAAAAGAAATTTCATTGTGAGTTATTAACTATGACTTTAAATGGAAATCATGTGTTATAGATTTTCCTAATGTCTGAGTCCTATTACAAACGTTCTACGACTAATATAAATGTTGGAGATGTAAATGCCATTTTGTCCGTTCGCAGTTATTAATGTCATGTGGTTTAAAATTTTCGGACAGCTCCTCATTTAATAAGAAAGGACTGAACAATTAGAACAATTTATTGTGTCCACGTTCTAACCTTATTTAGGCTGCTGGGCTTACTGTCGCCAGCCTGACAATACAGTTACTCCATCAAGGTGTTTCTATATCATTAAAACTATTCTCAGATGTACTAGAGGAAATTTACGCAACCTTAATCTGGGAAAACAAACAAGGATTACTTCTTAATGGATCATATATGAACCACTTTCGTTTTGCAACTCAAATTGTTTGCTTGTAGTGCAAATAAACATTAGCAACGAATTGGAGAACTTAATGGAGAAAGCTTGAAAGAAGACCGGAAAATCAGTTACAGTAAGAATAAAATGATGTATAAGCACTATATCGTAAATAAAATGGTACAAGTTGGCTCTGGAGTCATATAACGAGTTGATTAATTATTTTTTTTTAAATTCCGGGCAGCTGAAGAAAACGATTTAGATGGGCATCAAAATAAATCTAAAAAAAATGACTTAATTGCTTTTGATAAACTAAATAGGATTTCCAATATTAAACTTCCGACGTGTTTTAACCACAGAAGTGTTTGTGCGTGCGTGTGTGTGTGTGTGTGTGTGTGTGTGTGTGTGTGTGTGTGTGTGTGAGAGAGAGAGAGAGAGAGAGAGAGAGAGAGAGAGAGAGAGAGAGAGAGAGCGAGAGAGAGAGAACAGTGAGAACTTGTTTGTGAAGCACTTGCGTGTGTATGTAATATAAATCGAATGTTTGTTTGTTCTTTTGCCATTCATCCTATTACTATGAAACTTTGATGAGCAGTGTGCGCGCCCGCGAAGGATTCTATGGGGTAAGAACCACGCTAACAAGTAGGCGATGTAGAAGCTTAACTCAGGAACATCTGGAGCAATTTCACTCGAATTTTGTATTTAAATGGCTATTTATTTCGCGAGCTGAAGAAACCGCACAACAGGTGCTGAATCAAAAATCTTTTATTGCATACACAATTGTCTTCGGAACAATTAAAGTTTCAACATCTGGTGTAAAAAATAAAATCGCTCTATCATCTGAGATCATCCTCATCCCCAAAGTCGTCATGGAACAAAAGTTCTGTGTCAAAACGGTCGTTATGGAATTTATGTCCTCTTTTTTACACATTAGACACGGAACTTTTGTTCAATGGCAACAGTGGGGATGAGGAAAAGTTCAGATGCTTACATGATTTTATTTTTTTACACCAGATGACGGAACTTCAAGTGTTCCGAAACCTGTCGTATGTGCAATAAAGGGTTGTTGCGCGGTTTCTTCATTGCATAAATGGAGCTGTCTCACAGGAAGAACTCTTTATGACTACTTGTGTACCTCAACCATCCCTGGGGTGGGGTGGAGGTTAGAAGATATGACATTTAAAAATATTAATATTCGATAGCGACAGAATTAGTTTCAAATCCACAGCTTTCTGTGTAGCTAGATTTATTCGTGACAGTCACGATGACGTTACACCCTACAGTAGCTGGAAACAAGGGAAGGGAAGTGGGTCCAAAAAGAGTGACCTATCAGTATATCTCAGTAATACATGAAAGAATTTCTACCAAAACTGGGGCACATATCACTTGCAATCTGAAAAAGCTTGCCGTGACAGTAACACATTCCTGGAACCCCTACGGCTGAGAGTTTAGGGCGAAAAGGTGTGGCATAAAACGAACTTCAGGAACTCCTGGAGCACTTTCAAGCAGATTAGTATATACATGACTCATTATTTGTATAAAAATATAATGTGAGATACCCCTACTACCGCTAGGGGGTGGGATAACGGCAAGAGGAGGTGGAATGCAGAACGTCCGAGAACGACTTGTTGATATTTATTTCCAGTACATAGTTGACTTGCGGTACTTCAGAAGTACGAGGCGCAATCTCGTATTTGCGTTGTTCAATGCATTAAAAGCAATCGATTAGTTTTTATTTCAGGTAGTGCTGGGAGGTGTAGATAAGTAAAAACCGGCTACTTCTTTTTCCGTTTAGATAGTCTATGAGTTATAGTTGTCTGATTTACGGTTACGTTTTTCCCATATAACTATGGCGTTTCTGCTTTACCTGGACTCGAAAGGGGGGAAACTAATAATATACTTATTTCTTGCCTATCGTTATCGTCTATCGTGCATGCAATATCGTCCGCTCCTGGTAGCGTACATTTTTTTATTAAGTCCTGACTTTAAATTGTACAACAGTAGGATACTACAAACATGTTACGAACACACAACGAAACAGACATCAAGTAATCTGTTTTACTCTTGGTAGCAAATACCTGATAATCCATTAATTTACTCCTTGAAATTCATGAGCTGTTGATTATTTGGGGATTTCGTAGGATACGGAAATGTATGACTGGCTTGAACATTTATAAGTCAGTTACGATCAAAGTAGGAGTTTGAAAACCATCTGAACACCCTCAAAGCACATTGAACATTAGTGAATCAATATTTAAAAAAATGTCCCTAAACATACGTAATAATCACACTCTGCCAAGACAAAGTGGGAGCGCTGCCATGCGTAACTTGTGTGGGTGTGGATACGAAAACTAAGAAATCTGCATCTACGTGATTACTCTGCTATTCACAACAAAGTGCCTGCCAGAGGGTTCAGTGAACCACCTTCAAGCTGTCTCTCTACCATTCCACTCTCGAACGGCGCGCAGGAAAAACGAGCACTTAAATTTTTCTGTGCAAGCCCTGATTTCTCTTGTTTTATCGTGATGATCATTTCTCCCTATGTAGGTGAGTGCCAACAGAATGTTTTCGCAATCGGAGGAGAAGACTGGTGATTGAAATTTCACGAGAAGATCCAGTCGCATCGAAAAACCCCGTTATACGTTTGTTTGTGTGGCCATCTTCGGCAGAGCTGTTAACATCTGTTATTATAGGTTATATGTCTTGAGCTGACTGCAATGGAATTAAAAAGAATTACACCAGATGCGTTTCGTTTTTATTTACAAAGCACCTTCTGTAGTATTCTGTAAATTGGATACACACGTTTGTAAATTTAAAAGTACAAATATAAACACAGGCTCCATTTACCACTACCATTTCCTCCCAGATCTGTCCCATAATCCCTGTCCACCCATCCCTGTCGTCGTCCCCCACCACCCTCTAAGGAAAAAAAAAAAAAAGCACCACCCTTCTCATGTCTCTACCTACATACAAGACAATTTCACTAACTCTCTCCCTCTCTCTCTCACTCACACCACACACACACACACACACACACACACACACACACACACACACACACAATCGTTTCATAGGTTGGTAACACTCACAATATGAACGACAACAAACGAATATAAATAAACACTGTGGAAGTGATGAATGAAAAGCGGTTAAGAAAGTCAATTATTAAAAGTGCAGCGCAGGAAATAACGCAAAATACCAAAAACTGCAGATGTGAAATGAAGCCTGTTGACACCAACCACTGCTAGCAAGAGAGAAGGTGCAGACTATGTAAAGAAACTCCGTAAGTAGCTTGCAGACCAACTTCATAAAGAAAACGCTGTTTTTAACCTAAAAGAAGCAAAAAATAAATGTACAAACGTGTATATCCAATTTACAGAATACCACAGAAGATGCTTTCTAAATAAAAACGAAACGCGTCCGGTGTAATTATTTTTAATTACCTTACAGTCAGCTCAAGACAGACAACCTATAATAACAAAAAAAAACCTTTGTTTTAATGATTGCCACTTAATTTCACGTATCATGTCTTTGCACTATCTCCCCTATTTCGAGATTATACAAAAACAGCCGCTCTTCTTTGAACTTTTTCGGTGTCATCCATCAGTCCTAATTGATGCGGACCCATACCGCACAGCAATACTCCAGAATAGGGCGGACAAGCGTGGTGTAAGCAACCTCTTTACTAGATCGGTTACACCTTCTAAGAGTTCTGCCAGTGAACCGCAGTCTTTGGTTTTCAGTACTCACAACATTGTCTATGTGATCGTTCCAATTTAGGTTATTTGTAATTGTAATCCCTTAGCATTTAGTTGAATTTACAGCCTTAAGATTTGTGTTACTTATCGCATAATCGATTTCTTTTAATACTCATGTGAATAATTTCACACTTTCCATTCTGCAATTCGTTTTGGTTATCTGACGTCTTTACAGGACGGTAAATGACAGTATCATCTGCAAACAATCTAATAGGGCTACTGAGATTGTCTCCTATTTCGTTAATATAGATCAGGAACAATAGAAGGACTATGACTCTTCCCTGGGGAACGCCGGACAATACTTCTGTTTTACTCGATGATTTTCCGTCTATTTTTACGAACTGTGACCTTTTTGACTGGAAATCATGAATTGAGCCGCACAGCTGAGGCGATATTCCATAGGCACGCAGTTTGGTTAGAAGACGCTTGTGAGGAACGGTATCGAAAGCCTTCTGGAAGTCTAAAAATATGGAAGCAATTTGACATCCGCTGTCGATAGCACTCATAGGTATAAAGAGCTATTTGTGTTTCACAAGAACGATATTTCCTGAACCCGTGCTGACTGTGTGTCAATAAATGGTTTCCTTCGAGGCAATTCATAACATTCGAACATAGTACTTGTTCCAAAACCCTACTGCATATCGACATTAGTGATGTTGTTGTTGTGATCTTCAGTCCTGAGACTGGTTTGATGCAGCTCTCCATGCTACTCTATCCTGTGCAAGCTTCTTCATCTCCCAGTACCTACGGCAACCTACATACTTCTGAATCTGCTTACTGTATTCATCTCTTGGTCTTCCTATACGATTTTTACCCTCCACGCTGCCCTCCAATGCTAAATTTGTGATCCCTTGATGCCTCAAAACATGTCCTACCAACCGATCCCTTCTTCTAGTCAAGTTGTGCCACAAACTTCTCTTCTCCCCAATCCTATTCAATACCTCCTCATTAGTTACGTGATCTACCCACCTTATCTTCAGCATTCTTCTGTAGCACCACATTTCGAAAGCTTCTATTCTCTTCTTGTCCGAACTGGTTATCGTCCACCATTTTTCCCTTCCATACATGGCTACACTCCATACAAATACTTTCAGAAACGACTTCGTCACACTTAAATCTATACTCGATGTTAACAAATTTCTCTTCTTCAGAAACGATTTCCTTGCAATTGCCAGTCTACATTTTATATCCTCTCTACTTCGACCATCATCAGTTATTTTACTCCCTAAATAGCAAAACTCCTTTACTACTTTAAGTGCCTCATTTCCTAATCTAATCCCCTCAGCATCACCCGATTTAATTTGACTACATTCCATTATCCTCGTTTTGCTTTTGTTGATGTTCATCTTATATCCTTCTTTCAAGACACTGTCCATTCCGTTCAACTGCTCTTCCAAGTCCTTTGCTGTCTCTGACAGAATTACAATGTCATCGGCGAACCTCAAAGTTTTTACTTCTTCTCCATGAATTTTAATACCTACTCCGAATTTTTCTTTTGTTTCCTTTACTGCTTGCTCAATATACAGATTGAATAACATCGGGGAGAGACTACAACCCTGTCTCACTTCTTTCCCAACCACTGCTTCCCTTTCATGCCCCTCGACTCTTATAACTGCCATCTGGTTTCTGTACAAATTGTAAATAGCCTTTCGCTCCCTGTATTTTACCCCTGCCACCTTCAGCATTTGAAAGAGAGTATTCCAGTTAACGTTGTCAGAAGCTTTCTCTAAGTCTACAAATGCTAGAAACGTAGGTTTGCCTTTTCTTAATCTTTCTTCTAAGATAAGTCGTAAGGTTAGTATTGCCTCTCGTGTTCCAACATTTCTACGGAATCCAAACTGATCTTCCCCGAGGTCCGCTTCTACCAGTTTTTCCATTCGTCTGTAAAGAATTCGCGTTAGTATTTTGCAGCTGTGACTTATTAAACTGATAGTTCGGTAATTTTCACGTCTGTCAACACCTGCTTTCTTTGGGATTGGAATTATTATATTCTTCTTGAAGTCTGAGGGTATTTCACCTGTCTCATACATCTTGCTCACCAGATGGTAGAGTTTTGTCATGACTGGCTCTCCCAAGGCCATCAGTAGTTCTAATGGAATGTTGTCTACTCCCGGGGCCTTGTTTCGACTCAGGTCTTTCAGTGCTCTGTCAAACTCTTCACGCAGTATCTTATCTCCCATTTCATCTTCATCTACATCCTCTTCCATTTCCATAATATTGTCCTCAAGTACATCGCCCTTGTATAAACCCTCTATATACTCCTTCCACCTTTCTGCCTTCCCTTCTTTGCTTAGAACTGGGTTGCCATCTGAGCTCTTGATATTCATACAAGTGGTTCTCTTCTCTCCAAAGGTCTCTTTAATTTTCCTGTAGGCAATATCTATCTTACCCCTAGTGAGACAAGCCTCTACATCCTTACATTTGTCCTCTAGCCATCCCTGCTTAGCCATTTTGCACTTCCTGTCGATTTCATTTTTGAGACGTTTGTGTTCCTTTTTGCCTGCTTCATTTACTGCATTTTTATATTTTCCCCTTTCATCAATTAAATTCAATATTTCTTCTGTTACCCAAAGATTTCTATTAGCCCTCGTCTTTTTACCTACTTGATCGGCTGCTGCCTTCACTACTACATCCCTCAGAGCTACCCATTCTTCTTCTACTGTATTTCTTTCCCCCATTCCTGTCAATTGTTCCCTTATGCTCTCCCTGAAACTCTCTACAACCTCTGGTTCTTTCAGTTTATCCAGGTCCCATCTCCTTAAATTCCCACCTTTTTGCAGTTTCTTCAGTTTCAGTCTGCAGTTCATAACCAATAGATTGTGGTCAGAATCCACATCTGCCCCTGGAAATGTCTTACAATTTAAAACCTGGTTCCTAAATCTCTGTCTTACCATTATATAATCTATCTGATACCTTTTAGTATCTCCAGGATTCTTCCAGGTATACAACCTTCTTTCATGATTCTTGAACCAAGTGTTAGCTATGATTAAGTTATGCTCTGTGCAAAATTCTACAAGGCGGCTTCCTCTTTCATTTCTTCCCCCCAATCCATATTCACCTACTATGTTTCCTTCTCTCTCTTTTCCTACTGACGAATTCCAGTCACCCATGACTATTAAATTTTCGTCTCCCTTCACTACCTGAATAATTTCTTTTATCTCCTCATACATTTCATCTATTTCTTCATCATCTGCAGAGCTAGTTGGCATATAAACTTATACTACTGTAATAGGCATGGGCTTTGTGTCTATCTTGGCCACTATAATGCGTTCACTATGCTGTTTGTAGTAGCTAACCCGCACTCCTACTTTTTTATTCATTATTAAATCTACTCCTGCATTACCCCTATTTGATTTTGTATTTATAACCCTGTAATCACCTGACTAAAAGTCTTGTTCCTCCTGCCACCGAACTTCACTAATTCCCACTATATCTAACTTTAACCTATCCATTTCCCTTTTTAAATTTTCTAACCTACCTGCCCGATTAAGGGATCTGACATTCCACGCTCCGATCCGTAGAATTCCAGTTTTCTTTCTCCTGATAACGACGTCCTCTTGAGTAGTCCCCGCCCGGAGATCCGAATGGGGGACTATTTTACCTCCGGAATATTTTACCCAAGAGGACGCCATCATCATTTAATCATACAGTAAAGCTGCATTAGTGATATGCGCCTTTAATTCAGCGGATTTCTCCTATTTCCCTTTTTGGCTTTTGGTGTGACTTGAGAAATTTTCCAGTCCTTAGGTACGGAACTTTCTGTGAGCGAGAGGTTGTATATAATTCGTAAATATAGAGTTATTGCATCATGATACTCTGAAAGGAGCCTGACTTTTATACAATCTGGACCGGAGGCCTTGCCTTTATTGAGTGATTTAAGCTGCTTTACTACATCGAGGATACTTACTTCTATGTTTCTTATCTTGGCAGTTGTTCTTGACTGAATTCAGGAATATTTACTTCGTCTTCTTTGTTGAAGGAGTTTCGGAAAACCGTGTTTAATAACACTGCTTTAGTGGCACTGTCATCAGTGACTTCACCGTTGTTATCGCGCAGTGAAGGTATTGATTGCATCTTGCCACTGGTGTGCTTTATGTATGACCAGAATCTCTTCGGATTTTCTGCCAGATTCCGAGACAGAGTTTCGTTGTGGAAATTATTATAAGCATCTCGCATCGAAGTACGAGCTATATTTCGAACTTCTGCAAAAGTGTGCCAATCTTGGAGACTTTGCATTCTTTTAGATTTGGCATGCTTTTTTCGTTGCTGCTGCAACAGCGTTCTGAACCGTTTCGTGTACCATGGGGGATCAGTACCATCACTTATTAATTTATGTAGTACATATCTCTCAATTGCCGTCGATATTATATCTTTGAAATCATTCCACACGTTTTCTACGCTTACGTAGTCGGATCGGAAGGAGTAGAGACTGTCTCTTAAAAAGGCGTTAAGAGGTTTTTTATCAGCTTTTTTAAATAGGTGTACTTTGCGTTCTTTTTGTTAGTCGTGGATGTTACGGTATTCAGCTTAGCAGCTGTGGTTGCTAATCCTTGTATTCGTCATGATACTCCCTATTAGCCAAGGATTTTTTGTTGCTAAGAGGTCAAGTATGCTTTCGCTCCCATTTGTTCTACGAGTGGGCTCATGAACTAATTGTTCAATATAAAACCTCATAAAAACGGAGACTAATTCTGTTTTGCGTACACCTAATCAAGTGTACCATAGAGGTTCTAAGAATTTTAGCACTTTATTCCAATATCATGAAACGATACAGACAAAAGAAAGAGGGTGATGGACTACAATGGGGTAGCAGTCTATATCAGAGATTTCTCACAAAAGTCAGTAAATTCAATAACTTCATTTTAACTGAATTTCTGCCGCATAAAGAGGGATTCATTCTGCTTAGAATACTTGCGTCTATTTTTTGTCCTGTCTGTGACAACGAAATCGTCACTTTCATCATACACGATTGTCACGTGACACTAAGGTCGAAACACCAACACATAGGAAGTGATTACAAAATTCGCGATAAAGTTGATGGGAGCACACCATGAGTAGATCGGTTAAGGCGATTATCCAACTAAACACGGGTAGGACACTGAAATTTATCACTCAAGATCACCAACTTAATCAAATCTCGAAAATTTGATGTAAAATACTTGATCCAACGAAGGATTATGCTCGCTAGTTGAGAGATGTTAATTTTTAGATAAACACGAATGCACTGAAGTTAAGAGGCATAAATGCTGAAGGCATCTGGCTTGGATGTTAATTTCGTTCATTTCACAGTAACTGCAGAAGAATTACACTATGAACGAAAAAAAACCATATGTGAACGTGTAATTGAAATAGCTGAATGATTCACTAACAGAAAATATTCATTAAACGTAGGTAACGCAAATGAAATTATACCAAGCCATGTTCTGGGGAACAAAATTAAAATCTTAGGTCGGTGGTGGATCTCAGAGTAAGTTAAAAAGGCGCCTTCCAACGGCTTTGTACCGCCGAAAAATATGGGAAAGTTCAGTGCCGACATCTTTGGTGGCACTATTCTACCAAAGAGAAGAGGAACTGACTGTCTGCCGGCCGGTGTGGCCGTGCGGTTAAAGGCGCTTCAGTCTGGAACCGCGTGACCGCTGCGGTCGCAGGTTCGAATCCTGCCTCGGGCATGGCTGTGTGTGATGTCCTTAGGTTAGTTAGGTTTAATTAGTTCTAAGTTCTAGGCGACTGATGACCTCAGAAGTTAAGTCGCATAGTGCTCAGAGCCATTTTTGAACTGACTGTCTCACAACAGGCCTTTTTGAAACTCATTCATTCACACACTCATCCTTACACGTACCTTTCAGGCAGAACCTGAGAATAGAAACAGGTTATCGGTCATCAAAATTAATTGACCACGCTAGCTCCTGCAGTATTCCCTTTCCTATAACTTTATCAAATGACATAGAAAACTGTGTGGCTCATAAGTTTAATAATAAGGAAAGATAAATGGCGAAAAATGAAAGAGGGCAAAAACAGACCCCTGTCAGCATCATCTACATCGTGAAAATAAACACTGGAGCGAGCAATTAATATTGTCTGCGGATTTAGGGGCCAAAGATCGTGTCACACTGCTCAAAACCATAGACCCATTAACGCCCAACTGTAGAGCAGCATGATGTAAATTAATGAAGAATCAGGCAGTTGTCGACGACAGCCCTTTCTCTCTGTTACTAGTAGCGTTACAAGCTCCTCAGAATTCAGATGAAACAGTAAGACAAAATTCGCTATATATACATGTGTGATACGTGTGTGTGCGCGTGTATGCGTGAGTGTGAAATATATGTGACGTATGCATACGCTGGTGAAGCCACAGGCAAAGAGTTATTCTTCTATATCGAGTTTCTAGCGCAGAGATAGGTTCTACGGTTTAGAGAGCTATTTTGCAAACGATCCTAAAACTAAGACGCCGAAGGCGATACAGCGGCCATTTTCCGCTGTTCTTGAGAGCCGCATTGAAATTATCTCCTCATCTGTCGGTGACTCGGGCTAAAATAATATAAACTCTTCTCACCCCACACTCGTTATTAAATCTTCAGCCCTGGCATAAATCGGGATCGTAATTTTGTGTGAACTTAGTAGCCATAGGTGAGTACAAAATTAAAAGTTTTTTTTAAAGAGATTAAAGAAAACAAAGCAGATAATTTTCAGCATCGCGACTACAGATGCCTGATAACTGAGATGCACATTTTTCGCTGTGGTATTTATTAAGCGGCGTCAAAGTTGTTTTAGACAGGTCTACTTTTCTGAAAGTATGCTGAACACTGTTTATTTTCGTATTTACACTGCTACATCAATAAACACGAGACAGAAATAAAGTCTATGCAAATTTGATAATGATGGAGCGCTGAAAACTGAAAGGGTAAATGCTGAGCTGGAATTTTGCTGAAACTCATGGCAAACATTTTTTTGGTAATTCCAACAAAATTCTGAGACTAAGCAGAAATAGACATTTGAAAAACACCTTAAGTACTAGTTTTCCTTCTTCTACAGCCTCCAACGGTGCAGTGAATAAGAGACTCCTATTTACGTGGCAATTAAAGCTCAATTTGTTTCGTGCTGCACGAACTTCGACAAATCGCCGACAGATGTCGCGCCCGGCCCAATGGACGCCTGCCGCACTGCGGCATTGTTTTCTTATCAGAAGCTTCTTTGTAGAACACCGCTATCTCTCAACTGTCTCTTAATGCAACAAATAATGTGAATTGGAACGGCTTGTATCTTTTTAGTAATATGTTCCGAAGAGAGAAACGAAAGAGCTTAAATGATGTCTCTGGACATAATAATAAATGCTTTACATAGAGACGAAATCGGCTTAGCTAAGGACGACATTTGTAGCTAATGACATCTATTTTTATAAGTAACGCAAAAAAATCATACACACACGTCTTTGAGTTATACTGATTTTTATATTTAAAGCCTACATAACTAAGGTAAAGGAACTAGACATCGTTTGCTATGGACACCAACGTGTTTATAAGGGGAAAACATACGTTTCCGGAACAAGCACTCTTATTTTGACATTCCTAGGCTACATTATAACGTATTTGAAATGCCAAAATATTTTCTATAGGCCTATTACGAGAAATCAGGCCTTCAACCGCCTGCAGCCACTGAAATAAATGAGTGGTGAAGGTTGAAACTTTGAGCCAGAGTGGGACTCGAACCTGCTCCGCTTTTGTACAACGGTTGCTATAACCATAACCATTAAGGCCATCTGGACCTGCTCTATTCTCATCAATTTATCAGGCGCCAGCAGCCCCCCCCCCCCTCCCCCCCCCCCCCCGCCCAAACCATAAACCGAATAGCTTGTAGTTTTCGTTAAGTCTCACAGGCGTTCGGAAGATATGGTGCATGGCCACAGAACAGACACCGCATGTCACTAGATAAAATATTTCACAGAAAACTGCGGCAAAAAAATGGTTCAAATGGCTCTGAGCACTATGGGACTCAACATCTGTGGTCATCAGTCCCCTAGAACTTAGAACTACTTAAACCTAACTAACCTAAGGACATCACACACATCCATGCCCGAGGCAGGATTCGAACCTGCGACCGTAGCAGTAGCGCGGTTCTGGACTGGGTGCCTAGAACTGCTTGGCCACCGCGGCCGGCAAACTGCGGCAAGACATCTGACCATGTCAATTTTGATTTTATATTAAGGGAATACAGTACTCCTCTCTTCTGTTATAAACTAATCCAAAAGCATTGAGAAAACTAAAATTCCATTTCAGGACAAATTGGAAAAGGTTATTTAAATCTTCATGACGAGTTCCTGCCGTTGATGTGTTTGATGTCCTCCGCTTTTCTCGCATATTAAGAACCTCCTTTACAATCCTTCTCGTACATGTGCGCCCAGTTTGTTTTAGTAACCATACCCAACCGCCGTAAATGCAGATATATTGGGAAAAGTATTAGCCATCTGGGGGTAGGACTGGCGCTCTGAAGGTTCTGTTCAGAATCAATTGAACGTATGACAGTTCACCATCCCGGAAATCCAGAATCTCGACAAGTTATCGATATGGATACTGACCAGATATCGGTCCCGAGAATTCCAATTCATTCGAGAATTTTTTAATTGTAAATCTATATTTATTCTTTAATTTCACATATGCCACTGCACTTATTGAGAAAAAGGGGTCTTAACGTATGGACAGACAGAGGGACGAAAAAAACTTCAAAAATTCGTTTTTGCTTGTGACTTAATTACAAATTAACAATTTTAGGATTTTTGTCTGTACTTGACTGTGAAACCTAGTTTCTTGCCAAATTTCATGGTTATAGGTCAACGAGAAATACTATATAGCTGTTGATGAGTGAGTTTGCGAGTATCAAAATATTGTCATAAATGGCCGTATCTTATGATTTCATTGACTTAGAAACATGAATTTCTTATGCCGCCAAGGTATCGTAGACCTTAATAAGTGACATAGATTTCAACTTTATGTTTCTACCCGTTTCTGAGAAAATGAATTCTGTACAGTCGGACAGATAGGCAGCCAGACAGATGGACGAACAAAAAGTCATCGTATACAGGTCATTTTTACCGACTGAGGTACGGAATCCTAATATATACGATACAATAGTCGCTTCATAATCATTAATTAGACCATTAACGAGTTATAATCGATTTCTATGAGTGACAGTGAGAAAAAAATATGTGTCGGGACGCTCTTATCAGTTCGATTGTAAATAAGACAGATGACATCCTCAGTTTAAAATGACATCTTGCTGACATCAATTACCTATCACAAAATAAAACTAAAAATAGACAATTCTGATTGTCTAGGATACCTCTATAGTTTCATAAGTGTGAAACACTTTCAGTGCACATACGACTGATAAACTGCAACTGCCGATTACCGCACGTTGTCACATTCAGAGTCTACTCCGTTGGAAGTGGTTGTATCGATTCATATTCAAGTAGGAACGGTCGGAAGAAGTCATCATACGTCCATCAGTGTTAACTTTGTACCTAATAATTATTGAAAAGTCAATATTCTACCTGTCGTTACCACATCGTTCTAATCTCACTAAGTTGTAATTAATCTATTGGATCGCAGAGTAATGAAAATTGCTTTTACTTTCTGCATCTCAGTTTTGATTTTTGTTGCGTACGTCTATCCCATATCCTAGCACTGTTTTGTTTCTTGTTGCGCGAAGTCGGACGTAATGATAAATTGATATTTCCATATGCAGGTCATTGCTACGCATTTTCCCGCCGCTACCACCACGTATGCTACAAACGATTCGTCTTTTGTTGTTTCCAACTTTTCCGACGCGCATCTAAACCGACTACAATTATGGAGTATCTCGATCAAGAACGGAAATGCTAATAACTGAATTGTGTATAGCATGATAAATGTTTACCAAAATGGTGAAAAAATTGTTAGCCTACAAATCATGTTTACGTGTTGATATTGTACAGTTTTCATGTATCAGTTACGAATTCTAACAGTTTTTTTGGACGTTTTGGTTAAATTTTATCACAGTATGTTGACCTATAATTCAGTTACCGCTCATCCTGCAGCGCGTTGTCCTTATTCGAGACGAGCCGTCAATGTAATCGTATAGGATGAATTAATAACTCGCTTCATAAAACTGATAAATAGTCGAATGAATTTCAATACTTGATATCTTTGTCCGATCCCTTTTGTCAGTAGCAGGGGAAAAATAAAATTTCCGTGCTGTATACAAGGCTGGCTCTGAGCATTATGGGACTTAACTTCTGAGGTCATCAGTCCCCTAGAGCTTGAACTACTTAAACCTAACTAACCTAAGGACATCACACACATCCATGCCAGAGGCAGGATTGGAACCTGCGACCGTAGCCGTCGCGCGGTTCCAGACTGTAGCGCCTAGAACTGCTCGGCCACTCCGGCCGGCGCTGTATACAACAGAGAATAAAATAAGCCATACAGATTATGCTTAGGAAGAGTTAGATAAGATGGAAAACCTTCACTAATATACACTACGTGATCAAAAGTATCCGGACACCTGCCTCAAAATGACTTACAAGTCGTGGCACCCTCCATCGGTAATGCTGGCACTCAATATGGTGTTGGCCCACCCTTAGCCTTGATAACAGCGTCCATTCTCGCAGCCATACATTCAGTCAGGTGCTGGAATGTTTCTTGGGGAGTGCTGCACTGAGGAGAGGTATCGATGTCGGTCGGTGAGGCCTGGCACAAAGTCGGCGTTCCAAAACATCCCAAAGGTGTTCTATAGAATTCAGGTCAGGACTCTGTGCCGGCCAGTCCATTACAGGGATGTTATTGTCGTTTAACCCCTCCGCGATAGGCCGTGCATTATGATCAGATGCTCGATCGTGTTGAAAGACGGAGTCGTCATCCCCGAATTGCTCTTGAACAGTGGGAAGCAAGAAGGTGCTTAAAACATCAGTGTAGGGCTATGCTGTGATAATGCCACGCCAAACAACAAGGGGTGCAAGCTCCCTCCATGAAAAACACGACCGTCCCGTAACTCCATCGCCTCCGAATTTTCCTGTTGGCACTACAGACGCTGACAAATGATGTTCACCGGGCATTCCCAATACCCACAGCATGCCATGAATCGCCACATTGTGTACCGTGATCCGTCACTCCACACAACGTTTTTCCACTGTTCAATCGTCCAATGTTTACGCTCCTTACACCAAGCGAGGCATCGTTTGACATTTACCGGCGTGATGTGTGGCTTATGAGCAGCCGCTCGACCATGAAATCCAGGTTTTCTCACCTCCCGCTTAACTGTCATCGTACTTGCAGTGGATCCTGATGCAGTTTGGAATTCTTCTGTGAAGGCCTGGACAGATGTCTGCCTATTACACATTACGACCCTCTTCAACTGTCGGCGGTCTCTGTCAGTCAGCAGACGACGTCGGCCTGTACGCCTTTGTGCTGTACGTGTCCCTTCACGTTTCCACTTCACTGTCACATCGGAAAAGTGGACCTATGGATGTTTAGGAGTGTGAAAATATCGCGCAAAGATGTACGACACACGTGACACCCTATCACCTGACCACATTCGAAGTCCGTGGGTTTCGCGGAGCGCCCAATTCTATTCTCTCACGGTGTCTAAAGAGTACTGAGCTCGCTATCTACATCTACATCTACATCTATACTCCGCGAGCCACCTTACGGTGTGTGGCGGAGGGTACTTATTGTACCACTATCTGATCCCCCCTTCCCTGTTCCATTCACGAATTGTGCGTGGAAAGAACGACTGCTTGTAAGTCTCCGTATTTGCTCTAATTTCTCGGATCTTTTCGTTGTGATCATTACGCGAGATATATGTGGGCGGTAGTAATATGTTGCCCATCTCTTCCCGGAATGTGCTCTCTCGTAATTTCGATAATAAACCTCTCCGTATTGCGTAACGCCTTTCTTGAAGTGTCCGCCACTGGAGCTTGTTCAGCATCTCCGTAACGCTCTCGCGCTGACTAAATGTCCCCATGACGAATCGCGCTGCTTTTCGCTGGATCATGTCTATCTCTTCTATTAATCCAACCTGGTAAGGGTCCCATACTGATGAGCAATACTCAAGAATCGGACGAACAAGCGTTTTGTAAGCTACTTCTTTCGTCGATGAGTCACATTTTCTTAGAATTCTTCCTATGAATCTCAACCTGGCGCCTGCTTTTCCCACTATTTGTTTTATGTGATCATTCCACTTCAGATCGCTCCGGATAGTAACTCCTAAGTATTTTACGGTCGTTACCGCTTCCAATGATTTACCACCTATGGCATAATCGTACTGGAATGGATTTCTGCCCCTATGTATGCGCATTATATTACATTTATCTACGTTTAGGGAAAGCTGCCAGCTGTCGCACCATGCATTAATCCTCTGCAGGTCCTCCTGGAGTACGTACGAGTCTTCTGATGTTGCTACTTTCTTGTAGACAACCGTGTCATCTGCAAATAGCCTCACGGAGCTACCGATGTTGTCAACTAAGTCATTTATGTATATTGTAAACAATAAAGGTCCTATCACGCTTCCCTGCGGTACTCCCGAAATTACCTCTACATCTGCAGATTTTGAACCGTTAAGAATGACATGTTGTGTTCTTTCTTCTAGGAAATCCTGAATCCAATCACAAACCTGGTCCGATATTCCGTAAGCTCGTATTTTTTTCACTAAACGTAAGTGCGGAACCGTATCAAATGCCTTCCTGAAGTCCAGGAATACGGCATCAATCTGCTCGCCAGTGTCTACGGCACTGTGAATTTCTTGGGCAAATAGGGCGAGCTGAGTTTCACATGATCTCTGTTTGCGGAATCCATGTTGGCTATGATGAAGGAGGTTTGAATTATCTAAGAACGTCATAATACGAGAACACAAAACATGTTCCATTATTCTACAACAGATTGACGTAAGCGAAATAGGCCTATAATTATTCGCATCTGATTTATGACCCTTCTTGAAAATGGGAACGACCTGCGCTTTCTTCCAGTCGCTAGGTACTTTACGTTCTTCCAGCGATCTACGATAAATTGCTGATAGAAAGGGGGCAAGTTCTTTAGCATAATCACTGTAGAATCTTAAGGGTATCTCGTCTGGTCCGGATGCTTTTCCGCTACTAAGTGATAGCAGTTGTTTTTCAATTCCGATATCGTTTATTTCAATATTTTCCATTTTGGCGTCCGTGCGACGGCTGAAGTCAGGGACCGTGTTACGATTTTCCGCAGTGAAACAGTTTCGGAACACTGAATTCAGTATTTCTGCCTTTCTTCGGTCGTCCTCTGTTTCGGTGCCATCGTGGTCAACGAGTGACTGAATAGGGGATTTAGATCCGCTTACCGATTTTACATATGACCAAAACTTTTTAGGGTTCTTGTTTAGATTGTTTGCCAATGTTTTATGTTCGAATTCGTTGAATGCTTCTCTCATTGCTCTCTTTACGCTCTTTTTCGCTTCGTTCAGCTTTTCCTTATCAGCTATGATTCGACTACTCTTAAACCTATGATGAAGCTTTCTTTGTTTCCGTAGTACCTTTCGTACATGATTGTTATACCACGGTGGATCTTTCCCCTCGCTTTGGACCTTAGTCGGTACGAACTTATCTAAGGCGTACTGGACGATGTTTCTGAATTTTTTCCATTTTTGTTCCACATCCTCTTCCTCAGAAATGAACGTTTGATGGTGGTCACTCAGATATTCTGCGATTTGTGCCCTATCACTCTTGTTAAGCAAATATATTTTCCTTCCTTTCTTGGCATTTCTTATTACACTTGTAGTCATTGATGCAACCACTGACTTATGATCACTGATACCCTCTTCTACATTCACGGAGTCGAAAAGTTCCGGTCTATTTGTTGCTATGAGGTCTAAAACGTTAGCTTCACGAGTTGGTTCTCTAACTATCTACTCGAAGTAATTCTCGGACAAGGCAGTCAGGATAATGTCACAAGAGTCTCTGTCCCTGGCTCCAGTTCTGATTGTGTGACTATCCCATTCTATACCTGGTAGATTGAAGTCTCCCCCTATTACAATAGTATGATCACGAAACTTCTTCACGACGTTCTGCAGGTTCTCTCTGAGGCGCTCAACTACTACGGTTGCTGATGCAGGTGGTCTATAGAAGCATCCGACTATCATATCTGACCCACCTTTGATACTTAACTTAACCCAGATTATTTCACATTCGCATTCGCTAATAACTTCACTGGATATTATTGAATTCTTTACTGCTATAAATACTCCTCCACCATTGGCGTTTATCCTATCCTTGCGGTATATATTCCATTCTGTGTCTAGGATTTCGTTACTGTTCACTTCCGGTTTTAACCAACTTTCCGTTCCTAATACTATATGCGCACTATTTCCTTCAATAAGAGATACTAATTCAGGAACCTTGCCCTGGATACTCCTGCAGTTTACCAATATTACGTTAATTTTTCCTGTTTTTGGTCTCTGAGGACGGACATTCTTTATCAACGATGATAATGTCCTCTCTGGTAAGCCGTCAGGTATTTTATCGTTTCGCCCAAGGGGGGGTCCCTCTAACCTAAAAAACCCCCGTGTGCACGCCACACGTACTCTGCTACCCTAGTAGCTGCTTCCGGTGTGTAGTGCACGCCTGACCTGTCTAGGGGGGCCCTACAGTTCTCCACCCAATAACGGAGGTCGATGAATTTGCAACAGTTATAGTCGCAGAGTCGTCTGAGCCTCTGGTTTAGACCCTCCACACGGCTCCAAACCAGAGGACCGCGATCGACTCTGGGCACTATGCTGCAGATATTAAGCTCAGCTTGCACTCCGCGTGCGATGCTGGTTGTCTTCACCAAATCAGCCAGCCGCCGGAAGGAACCAAGGATGGCCTCAGAACCCAAGCGGCAGGCGTCATTCGTTCCGACATGTGCTACTATCTGCAGCCGGTCACACCCAGTGCGTTCAATAGCTGCCGGAAGGGCCTCCTCCACATTACGGACGAGACCCCCCGGCAAGCACACCGAGTGCACACTGGCATTCTTCCCCGACCTACCCGCTATTTTCCTGAGGGGCTCCATAACCCGCCTAACGTTGGAGCTCCCTATAACTAATAGGCCCGCCCTCTGTGACTGTCGGGACCTTGCCGGAGAATCGGCCACTGGCCCAACAGGCGAGGCACCCTGTGGTGGCTCGGAAACGATGTCATCACCACTAGGAAGCACCCCGTACCTGTTGGAAAGGGGTAAGGCAGCTGCCACGCGGCCAGATCCCACCTTCGCCTTTCGGCCAGGCACGCGCGAGCCCACCACTGTCCGCCATTCACCCTGGAGTGATGGCTGACCGGTAAGATGCTCACTGCCGGAAGACGCAGCGACATCAGGGGTTCCATGTGATTCCAAGGCCACCGAAGTAGGCATAGGTCTCACCACAGTTGCCCCAACGCCACTACGAGCCGACGCCTGCGCCTCGAGCTCGATGAGCCTAACAGACAAAGCCTCCACCTGCCCCCGAAGAGTGGCCAATTCTCCTTGCGTCCGCTCACAACAACCACAGTCCCTACACATGACTATGTTTACCCTACTCTATACGGTGACAAATTCCCAAGATAATCTTCTGATGAGCTACTCTGATAATCAAGAAACACTCACTGAAATACGAGACGCGAAAACTACGCTAGGTTTTCCCAGAAAAACTATTTAAAAGCTAAGCGCAGCAAATAAGTACAAAAACGCTTTATACAAACAGTACTCGCTGCTGCTGGTGCTGTCGCTCTGGCTGTCACAAGACAACTGCTGATTCAAGTGACTAGTGGCTAACGGCCGCGAAACAAACAAAAGACGGTTTTAGGGCGCTTTCTGTTCTAAACGATCAAGAAAACACTAAGAAATCTAACACGAAAACTACGTAAAGTTTTATCAAGAACTGTTAGTTACTATGCAGAGCAGATAAACACAAATAGAATCCCTTCCTTAGTGGAAGGTCGTAAACAAAATGCAAAATAAACGCTTTATACAAACAGTACTCGCTGCTGCTGGTGCTGTCGCTCTGGCTGTCACAAGACAACTGCTGATTCAAGTGACTAGTGGCTAACGGCCGCGAAACAAACAAAAGACGGTTTTAGGGCGCTTTCTGTTCTAAACGATCAAGAAAACACTAAGAAATCTAACACGAAAACTACGTAAAGTTTTATCAAGAACTGTTAGTTACTATGCAGAGCAGATAAACACAAATAGAATCCCTTCCTTAGTGGAAGGTCGTAAACAAAATGCAAAATAAACGCTTTATACAAACAGTACTCGCTGCTGCTGGTGCTGTCGCTCTGGCTGTCACAAGACAACTGCTGATTCAAGTGACTAGTGGCTAACGGCCGCGAAACAAACAAAAGACGGTTTTAGGGCGCTTTCTGTTCTAAACGATCAAGAAAACACTAAGAAATCTAACACGAAAACTAAGTAAAGTTTTATCAAGAACTGTTAGTTACTATGCAGAGCAGATAAACACAAATAGAATCCCTTCCTTAGTGGAAGGTCGTAAACAAAATGCAAAATAAACGCTTTATACAAACAGTACTCGCTGCTGCTGGTGCTGTCGCTCTGGCTGTCACAAGACAACTATATGGAGTACCTGGCAGCAGGTGGCAGCACAATGCACCTAATGTGAAAAACGTACGTTTTGTGGGTGTCCGGATACTTTTTATCACATAGTGTAGTAGAGAAGATACTTATTTCCATTGCCCCTTTCTTCCCAGCAGAGAAAGTGCTAAGTATAAATATATATATTTTGGATGACTATCTGGGTAGTGTAGCGTTGTGTTTTTATTTTTATAGATCATCAAGAAAATGAAAAAAGAAGGTAAGGTGAAACCTAATGGTCCATACATAGGTTACTCCTACCGATTAACACTGGCGAAGCTTTTCTTCTTAACATCCCAATGTGGTGGTCGGAAGAGCATCAACTTTGTCGTGTATCCACACGCAGTGCGTGAAGAGTTGAGATGCAGCTCAGATCATTGGTGCAAGATGTGATAACGGTGCAGCATACATCGCCACCACACCTTCCGTTGCTGGTCAAACACTGCTCATTCTAACTCTTTCGTCACGGATCGAGTTCCTTAGTTCCTTGTGGCACCACGATTTAGCGCTTTAATTTGTGAGTTTTTCTTGGACACGAAAGCGGAGGAAGCAAGTCCCGCGTAGCCCATCGACTGACCAGAAGACAACACAGCTGAGAAGAAAGAAAGCTCTGCAGCGGCTGCACCTACCCTTTGTGAATCGTACATAGCATTTATGAAAATAAAGGTGGCTCCCGGTAGTAGTCAGCGAACATATATTTCGTGCTGTCGACACTGACGGCTGCAAAGTATCAGATAGTATTTTTTACCATTTTATCTCTTGACCTGAAGGGACTAATAGTAAAGGAATTATATTACTTAGAAGTAAGGTAGGAAGAGTTGAGGTCATTAGTGTGCAGTGCAGGGTATCTTTTCTTTTTTTGCATCCTATCGATTGGTGCGTCAGGTTGGCAGCACCACTGGGGACAAGCTGTGGAATTGCTGCCAGAGGGAATGTCGCATGCTGTGATGCACGATTTAAGGACAGCCTCGGTGAGAGAGGAGAACACGGCAAGTTCATAACCCTATTTCCCAGAAAATTCGCTCAGTGGAAGAGAGGTCAAAATAAATGAACACGTATCTCGGCTTATCCGTAGAAACTTGGCCGTTCCTGTGAAAACGACGCTCAAAGTTTCCAGCTTACCTTAGCTAACTTTAAGCGCGCAATAAGTTCGTCGAAAGTGGTGCCACAGTGGTTAGTGTCGCGGCATCTCACTTTAGCGCCCTATGTTCGAAACCAGATCATTAGTTTTTTTTCCCTACCCATGTCTGTAGAAGATAGCTAGGTGAATGTGTCGTATCAGGTAAGATGGTACTAGAGCGTTGCATTAATTTTAAAACTACACCTGTATTGCACAATAAGTGTCTTACTTTTATTATGTAATGTTTGTTGGTAAGTTATTTTCAGGGGTTACTATCTTTATAAACCCTCATATTCTTACATTTCATTCTTGTATCACTTCTTTTATTAACTTCTTGTATTTTATTCATATATTTATTGTTCAGGAAGATTTAGTACATTTCCTGGTTGATACCAGTCGTTGAAATGTTCGAAACGTAAAAATTCCAAACACCACGGGTATGCCGCGCGGGATTAGCCGAGCAGTCTGAGGCGCTGCAGTCATGGCCTGTGCGGCTGATCCCGGCGGAGGTTCGAGTCCTCCCTCGGGCATGGGTGTGCGTGTTTGTCCTTAGTATAATATAGGTTAAGTAGTGTGTAAGCTTAGGGACTGGTGACCTTAGCAGTTAAGTCTCATAAGATTTCACACACATTTGAACATTTTTGAACCAGGGGTATCGCGTGAAGCCAGGTTTGTCGCAGTGACGTTTCCTTGTGTGAATCTCACTCGGGAAAGAAGCGTCATTGACAGTGCTGAAGATTTCACGCTTTGGCAATAATTCCTCGGCAAACCACCCATAACTGATTATTTTTCCAAAAACTAGCGCTTGCAGTTGACTGTGAATCAAGAAACACAACATGAATTTCACTATAAATAGTTTCCAACAATTTTCGTATTCATGTATGTATTTTTTTAATTCATTTAACAGAAAAACAATTTCTGGACAAATAAGGACAACGTTATTTCAGCTAAATTGTAAAACATTCATGCAGTAATAGTCTACAGATATTGGAAGGTAAATGAAAAAAAAATAGAAACAATAATCGAGTTTTGAACATAGGTCGCAAAAGTGTGAAGCTGCGGCGCTAGCCAGAGTGTCACCACTTCGACTGAACTTATTAAAGGCTAAAAGGCACATTAAGTAACTTGAAACTTTGACCGTCGTGTGCGTCAATGCATAAGCTGAGACACCTGTGCGCTTATTTTGCTCCTCCTTTCACTGAACAAAGTTTCTAGAAAATCGGGTTATGGCACTTGCCGTGTTCTCCTCTCCGTCAGTTCCGTGCAGGCAGTGAGCTGCGAGCAAGGCCAACGTCTTCAGGGTCGCCGGTAGGCTTGGAGAGGGCTATGCGTCAGATATTTGGGGGCTGATGCTGGTTTCCTTATTGGTTTCCAGAAATGACGGTGAGCATTTTATTTCGTAACTTATGTTGTTATGTGATTTGACTATCTCTGTGGTCGCCATCCTAGTTACCCAAAGACTTGTCATAAGCACAGTAGCGTCAGTGAACTAGTTGTGTCAGGTCGGCTACTAAATGATTTCATACTGACAGTTTGTTATTAGTCTTACAGCGCCAGTGATGCCACTGGGCGAAGTCTGGTCGCATTAAGTGTGGGCCCTGTTCATATGGCAAAGCTGTATGCAGTTTAAGTCACTCCTGTGACGTGGAAGTTAAACCTCTATTCATTGTACCTTGTGTGGACAAGCGATCCAGTAACCTCAAGGTGATCTCTTCTGTGTATGTATAGGTATTAAAATTTTTGTTCATTCGTGTTACAGAAAGGGTGCTCTTGTAATTCTCACATTCAGAGAACCTGATTAAAACTTTGGCACTTGGCGTGTACTGTCCAACAATCACTCATTAATAGCGGGAGATGATGGCCTGGGACGGCTGGCCATAACTGCTGGCAGTAAATCGCCAGAGTGTGGTAGGGCGCCATTATTTATCTCTGAAGGTAGGGAGGATATCTATTTGCGATCTTTTTTGCGGAGGCAGGAAGTTGCTGTACAGTTACAACATACGAGGGTCAGTCAAAAGATAATGCCTTCTATTTATTCTCCTTATATAAAAACTCTAGATGAGGAACTGGAATTTGGCGCCATTTCGCAAAGCTTCTTCTCCAATCAACTGCCGTAGTAACTTTCTGCGTCAATAGATGCCAGTACTGCAGTCGCTTGCAAAATGACCAGCCTCGATGCTCGCAGTAGACAGCGTTCTGTGATAGAATTCTTGATTGCAGAAGGTGAAACGACGATTCGCGTTCACGAAAGACTGAAAAATGTGTACGGTGATGCAACAGTTGATATCAGCAATGTTAAACGTTGGGTTCGGCACTGTAACGAAGCTGAAGGGCGAACGTCGTTGGCTGACCTCCCTCAGTAAAGGCAATGTTATGACGATTTTTAACAACTGGGATACTCAAAGGGTTTTGCAACTTGGACACCAAGAACGTTAACCAACCAGAAGAGAGAGACAAGAAATACAATTGCCTCCCAACTTTCGCAGCGCTTCCGTTTGAAGGAATAGGAGTTTCTGGAAAAAACTGTGACCGGAGAAGAAACCTGGATTCATTTCTTTGGATCAGAATCAAAGAAGCAGTCAATGGATAGCAACACATAATCTCATCGAAGAAGAAAAAGTTCAAAACTGTACTATCGGCAGAGAACGTTAGGCTACAGTATTCTGGGATGCAGGTGGTATGATTATGATGTTGAGTTTTTGGAGCAGGGATGCACATTCTGTCCGGTACGTGAGAAACAACAAATAGCTTAAAGTGCGTCAAAGCTAGTTCGCCCAACAAAAGCTATGGTGAATGATGTACTTTTGCGTGACAATGTAAGATCGTCATCACATTACTAGATAGGAAGTCTTGCCTCACCCTCCATATAGCTCTAACTTACATTTGTTGGGGCCGCTAAAAGAAGCTCATCTTGAGGTTCATTTTCAAGATAAGGCCGTGGAAACGTCCGTGCGTCAATGGCTATGGAAGCAGGACCGTGCGTTTTACCACAATGGAATGTTAAAAGATGGACCAAAACCGTGGAAATGGATGGAGATTATATTGAAAATCCACATATTAATTCGTCAGTGTTGTGGTTTTCGACCTATGTAGTTTCATTTGAAATTCTTGACAAATAAAAAAAGTAGGCATTACTTTTTGGCTGACCCTCATATGATGCAAATGACGTCCACGGACCACTATCAAATTGAACACGCTTAATTTTATTGGAAAACACTTTCTGCAGGTCTGATTGTTACGTGCTTCTCACAAACGCAGTTGTTTCAGTTTTTAAGTCACAAAGCGTGCGTGGGCGACTGCTATACAGATTTTGCTGCTTCCCAAAGAAAAATTTGCTAGAGTAAGGTTCGCTGAGAGAGGGGGCGTAGATCCTTTGAGATGACACATTCGCCAAAAATCTTTTCCAGAAGAAGCATTATGTTGTTAGCTGTGAGCACAATAGCACCATCTTGTTGAAGCAATGAGTAGTTGATTTCATCTTTCATTTTTTTTAAATAAAGGTCTAATAATGTGCCATCTCGATATTACCACTCATATTCCAATTTTCTCACCGTGCAATGGCGTTTCAAACACAGCGCGAAGATTCTCCCCTGAGCATAATCGTGTGTTCGTATGTTAACTGAAGCAGCAAATGGCGGTAGTTTGGGGGTTGGCGGAATGCACGTTACGGGGCGTCTGGCACGGAGCTGTCCTTGAAGTAACCGATTTGCAACAGTTCGTTGTGTCACTGCGGTTGGAACTGCTGCTGCAGATGTGGCGATACCCAAGACCCATTCGCCGGAAAAGATGGTCTTTCCTCTCGGTAGTGCCATGTGGCCTTCCGGAGCCCGGTCTTCTTGTGATTGTATGTTCTCCTGACCACCGTTGCCAGCAATCATGTCTAGCGGCTACTTTCATGCCAAGTCTTTCTGCAGTATCGCAGAAGAAACATGCAACTTCTGGTAGGCGTATTATATGACCTCGTTCAAGCTCGGTGAGGTATTGATAACGGCGTCTTTGTCACCTTAAAGTCATTCTTGACTAACATCAACTCACCACGTCCAGTCTCAAAAGTAACTAACGCTCACAGCCGTTACGGTTTGTATTTAAAGCAAGATTTGCATCCTCATAGTGGCATTACTAGCGCCACTCTTATGCGACTGGCACGAAATTTGAATAGACATAATTTTTTTAGGTGTAGAAACACGCCGACCAACTATCGTTTATGTCGCACAGCTCATCCTTGGTGTTGCGATTATTTTTCCGTCATGTGTATTTGCGCACGAAATAAAAGGTGATTATAGAGACGAAATTTGTTTCGTTGCATAAGATCCCTTATAAAATCAATGAATCTG
Organism: Schistocerca serialis cubense; assembly: GCF_023864345.2. Taxonomy (NCBI): domain Eukaryota; kingdom Metazoa; phylum Arthropoda; class Insecta; order Orthoptera; family Acrididae; genus Schistocerca; species Schistocerca serialis. The sequence goes on from NC_064643.1 coordinate 484,603,399, forward strand.
AGTTGAGGTGCCGTGTGTAACTGTTTCTTTCGTAAGACATGTCGCGGCTGAGGATGAACTCATTGTTGGCGTTGCTCTGTGCAGTTACGAATGGTTGTAGCTGATTGCACGGGTGATATATTCGACGAGAGTCAAGGCCCCGTCTATTTCGTCACCGTCGCGGCCCAACTATAGCGGCTGTATCGCAATCAGCTGGCGGTTTGCTGCCTCCTGCGCGTCTCTTATGTCAAGGGCCCTTGTCTTCAGACCGTACCGTATGGAGAAGGTTTTTGCAGTCTCACAGCTCTCTTGTTTTATCTATCAATTTCTCGGCCTTACCAGTCAGTTTCTTGATTTATGTGAGCAATTTTCAGTTCGGACCTATGGGATAGCATGTACCACTTCGCTTTATTCCTTCCTGTTCTCCAGCATTCTTTGACCCTTGCCTTGCTTCTATTTCCTCTCCGCTCCCCAAATTTAGGCTTAAGTTACCTAGTTTCACGCTTCTTTCTGATTTCCTTTTAATATTCTTAAAAATTTCGCATTTTGTTGTTTTCCCCTCCTCTTTCGTCGCTTCTTTGTAAAACGACCGTGCCCGCATCAAATAAGGGTGACGATTTATTCTCCCGAAGTAATTTGCAGATATTTTTAAAAAGGTACCTGTTTCCTGCACAGACTACGTACTTTAACTGAAATTACATTGACAGTAAGCTAAGTGTGTCTCATTTGTCATTATTACGAACTCATCTCCGTAAATAACGGTCCGCAGCTCGTGGTCTAGATGTTAGCGTTGCTGCCTCTGGATCATGGGGGTCACGGGAATTTTCTCAGCCTGGGAACTGGGTGTTTGTGTTTTCCTCATCATTTCATCATCATTCGCGAACACGGCGAGACTGGATAGTGAAAAAGATTCGGAATGTGTAATAACTGCGTCGTTGAGCGCCCACACAAACCAAAACTCATCATCATAAAAAATAATGATGTATGCTGTTTTGTGAAGTATGGGCATTTCTTTATGCACATGGGCGCAAAACTTAAGGACGAAAGTAACTTTCGCCTGATGTTCCACTGCCAAGTAACATACCTCGATGAAGTCTGAACCATACATAGAACTACTCCAGTATAATGCAGGAAGTAATTGAGAGAAATACACATTGAAAGGAACAGAAAGGAGATATTTATTCATAGACAATAATTAGACTGAAGTCAGCGATATTTATGATGATCCCCTGAACACTACAAAAGGTAGGCCACAGTTCTTAATACGTGTGCGATCAGCACGGACAGCAATGCGTACTCTACAACATGTTCCCATGCTGGTCAAAAGGTTGGTAAGGAGTTCCTGTGGTAGGACGTTCAATTCCTCCTCCAGCGCCGCCGGCGTGGCCGAGCGGTTCTAGGCGCTTGAGTCTGGAACCGCGCGGCCGCTACGGTCGCAGGTTCGAATCCTGCCTCGGGCATGGATGTGTGTGATGTCCTTAGGTTAGTTAGCTTGAAGTAGTTCTGAGTTCTAGGGGACTGATGACCTCAGAAGTTAAGTCCCATAGTGCTCAGAGCCATTTGATTTTGAGCCTCCTCCAGCTCGGTTGAAAACCGCTGGATAGTCGAAGGTGTATGTGAACGTGCTGCAGGGCGTCTGTCCAAAGCATCCCCCACGTGCTAGGTGGGTTTTAACTGGGGGAACAGGGGGGGCCAGGAAGTTCGCCGAACAACCGAGAGCGCCTCCATCTACTCTGTTAGACGCGGTTGCGTATTGTCATCCATAGAAACGAAGTTAGGGCCGAATGCTTCACCGAAAGGACTCGGTGGGAAGGAGCACAGTGACGCAATAGCGTTGACCTGTGGGTGTACAGTGTTCAAGGATTTGGAGGTCAGTCATGTTCGACAATGTTCCCGTGTGAATTAGGTGTTCCACTCTCTCGCCATATGAGTGTACTCCCAGGATCACTGTTCAGAATGGATCTGCTCTCATCCGGGAAGATCACGCAACCTCACACCTCGTCCGCCCACTCCCTCTGCTCTTGGCGCCACCAGAAACGGTGCTGGCTGTCAACGAAATATGATGTGCTAGTCGTCGGGCAAAGATACCAACCCCATTCAGTCGGCCTGCCACTGTGGAGTGTGTGATTTCCTCCTCTTAAATGTGGTTACAGTTGCGCCTTCTGCTTGACGTAGGTCCTATCTTGCCTGCTGCACGGTGTAGCGGTCTTTTGCTGCTGTATCTGACGGTGGTCGACTACCTCCTCTCCTTCGGGCAGGAGTGGTAGTGGTTCGGAACGCTCCCCCTGCACATGGAAAAAACTCCAGCTCTACCCTCGTCACACTTCATCCTTCGTACAGTTTCCCGATGATGCTTCCCCGTGTGCAGCCATCCAGATGTTCAAAAATGGTTCAAATGGCTCTGAGCACTATGGGGCTTAACTTCTGAGGTCATCAGTCCCCTAGAACTTAGAAGTACTTAAACCTTACTAACCTAAGGACATTTCACACATCCATGCCCGAGGCAGGATTCGAATCAGCGACCGTAGCGGTCGCGCGGTTCCAGACTGTTACGCCTAGAACCGCTCGGTCATTCCGGCCGGCCATCCAGATGTTGTCCCCGGGCCACTGGAGAACACCACCTCAGCGCACCGTAACTACTCGCTGGTCTCCCGTTCCTTCCACGCCTTGTGTTGCTTGCCAGACCTATTTGACGCTACAGTCACGCTGTCCTAACGCCATGTGGCGTCCAGCTTTCTTTGCATTACTAGAAGACTTCTGGCAACAAGTTCCCGAACTTATAATCATTTCCACCGGGATGTTAATACGTTATATTACCTTATCTGTCTCGTCCTTAACTTTTCCAGAGTAGTGTGCATCTGGGCCACGTAAAAGTCGACTGCATTTCAAGTTTCTGTAGTGAGTGACGGACGACGTAACCCCAGATAAATCAGTCACAGTACCAACGTTTGTCACAAAGAAGCATGTTGTGACATTATTGTTTCTTACCAAGTCCCTGCATGTGTCGCGGAGGGCAACGCACAAAATCTTCACCGGAATGTTTCGCACGGTGAGACAGTAGTGGGATGGAGACTGTACAATCACCGTATGAAATACCAAATACTGTTACAGTCTTCCGATATGTATCTTCAGGACAGCTGACACGCTTTCCGACCACAGGTGATATTCAATGAAACTGCAACCTTACACGATGGTTTACTCTTGGTTGTAGCTCGTCAGACTTGTCAGCAAGATTGGGCTCAACTTGATTGAGCTCTATAAGCAGCATTAGCGCGTAGAATATCAACCCAAACCGTCTGGAGTCATACACAAAGTTCCATAGTGCGCGTCCCACTAACAACACGGTACTTCGTTGATGGGCAGTACTGCATGTAGCTCTTTACCTGTGTCTGATCTATTTCTGTGTGGGGAAGTTTCTCTTATGTCTCAAGTTTTTAGGAGAAATGTAACCAGTTCAGGACGGATTTCTCTAGAATTCCTTAATATTTTAAGCCAAGGATTTGCAGGTTTATTACCTTCTTGAATTCATATTCAGTGAACTAACTACACTATCCAGTCGCATTAAGGTGACCACCTGTCAAAAGTCTGAATAACCACCGTTTGCAGCGCGAGACGTGTAGGAAGATGGTCAGCGAGGTTCTGGAAGGAACTGGCAGGGATGTAGAGCCACACGGATTGTAGTGCCCTTGCCAGCTGCGCTAAGTTTCTCGGTAGAGATCCATGACGCGAACACCCCGATAAGATGATCCCACAGATTCTCGATTGGGTTTAAACACTGGGATTTTGGTGGCCAGGAGATTACGGGAATTTCCTCCTGGTGCTCTTCGAATCACGCGCGCACTATGTGAGCTGTGTGACACATTACATTGTCCTGCTTGTGGATGTCTTTGTGCCCATGAAAAAAAAAATGCATTAGGGGTAGACATGGTTTCCAAGGGTAGATAGTTATTTGCATTGATCCATTGTGTCTTCCAGAAAGATGGGATCACCCAGGGAATGCCACGAAAACATTCCCCACACTATAACTCTCCCCCCGGAATGCAGGGTGTTTGCTTTCAGACGTTTCACGCCGTAGACCCCAATGCCATCTGTACGATGGAGCATAAAAAGTGATTCATCTGAGAAGGCCGCCTGTCGCCAGTCGGTGGACGTTCAGTTGCGGTATTGGCGTGCTGATTCCAGCTTTCGTCGCGGAATAATTGCGGTCAGAATGGGTGCATGAACCAACCGCCTGCTGCAGAGGCCCGTACACTGTTGGTAGCCTCTTGGTTCACCTGGGTGGTCAGTTGCTCAACAGCTGCACGCCCATTCACCTGAATACATCTCCGCAGCCATCGTTCACCCTGTCATCTATGGCCCATGGTGCATCATAGCTACCTTGTCCCCGGGTTTGGATAGAGCCATTTTGTCATGCACGATATACTCTTCCGACACGCTAACAGTTTACAAACTTGGCCTTTCGAAAGTGCTTCCACTCTTGCCCCGAACTGGTACGTGTATAAGGGAAGCTAATGATCGTTTATTTCCTTCGTAGTAGTCGTACAAGAAAACGTAGCAAACCCTTGATAAATAATCACACTCCAACACAGATTCAAAGAATGGGGAAATGTCTAAAGTGAACCATTTTAACGAAACTACTCTTCGCCAAGGAAATGAGATAGTGTTCATATTTTTATCTTGCCCCTAAAAACATGCCCTTTTGGCCGTCAGATAAATCGCTCCGTTTCCACATTACGACGACGACCGCATTAAGTCTGCGTCCCTCCCCACCCCCGCAACCTTCCCACGCTTTATATACTCTCCACATTTAGTGCTGCCACCTTCCTTCTGTGAGTGGTTATAACACGATGACGTCGAATATAGGCGGTGCTCAGGTTAATGTGACCGGTCCTTGTATAAGGAAAGCTAATGATCATTTATTTTCTTCGTGTTTGTCGCATAAGAAAACGTGGCAAACCCTTGATAAATGATCACACACCAACACAGATTCAAAGAATAGGAAAATGACTAAACTGAACCTCTTTAAGGTAACAATTCTTCACCAAAGATCTGGGATAGTGTTCATGGATGTGCTCTTATAGAATTATCTGAATGTTCATATTTTCACTTTTCGAAAACAAGTCTTCCCATTTAGTTTTTCAGCAGCGCTGTGCGCCTCCCGGTGGTCTTAAATTTGACACGATCAAAAACTGAGGAATATTTCGACCTCCTCCTAGTGACTGTAGAATTCCTGTAGTAAGATTCAATTTTATGGCGTGAGACTCACTCCATGTGGCCTTTCAATTGCTGCAATTAAAGCGAGATAATCTTCGCGCGACGTCGGCGGTGGATCGCTGTTCTGAAGGTCTTTGTCTACTCAGCCTACATGTTCCGAAAAAGAGGCATCATAGAGTACCAAGGAACTGTTGGTACACTGCCTTCTCTTCCCTCTCCTCTTATGTCCGATAAATATACACTCCTGGAAATGGAAAAAAGAACACATTGACACCGGTGTGTCAGACCCACCATACTTGCTCCGGACACTGCGAGAGGGCTGTAAAAGCAATGATCACACGCACGGCACAGCGGACACACCAGGAACCGCGGTGTTGGCCGTCGAATGGCGCTAGCTCCGCAGCATTTGTGCACCGCCGCCGTCAGTGTCAACCAGTTTGCCGTGGCATACGGAGCTCCATCGCAGTCTTTAACACTGGTAGCATGCCGCGACAGCGTGGACGTGAACCGTATGTGCAGTTGACGGACTTTGAGCGAGGGCGTATAGTGGGCATGCGGGAGGCCGGGTGGACGTACCGCCGAATTGCTCAACACGTGGGGCGTGAGGTCTCCACAGTACATGATGTTGTCGCCAGTGGTCGGCGGAAGGTGCACGTGCCCGTCGACCTGGGACCGGACCGCAGCGACGCAAGGATGCACGCCAAGACCGTAGGATCCTACGCAGTGCCGTAGGGGACCGCACCGCCACTTCCCAGCAAATTAGGGACACTGTTGCTCCTGGGGTATCGGCGAGGACCATTCGCAACCGTCTCCATGAAGCTGGGCTACGGTCCCGCACACCGTTAGGCCGTCTTCCGCTCACGCCCCAACATCGTGCAGCCCGCCTCCAGTGGTGTCGCGACAGGCGTGAATGGAGGGGCGAATGGAGACGTGTCGTCTTCAGCGATGAGAGTCGCTTCTGCCTTGGTGCCAATGATGGTCGTATGCGTGTTTGGCGCCGTGCAGGTGAGCGCCACAATCAGGACTGCATACGACCGAGGCACACAGGGCCAACACCCGGCATCATGGTGTGGGGAGCGATCTCCTACACTGGCCGTACACCACTGGTGATCGTCGAGGGGACACTGAATAGTGCACGGTACATCCAAACCGTCATCGAACCCATCGTTCTACCATTCCTAGACCGGCAAGGGAACTTGCTGTTCCAACAGGACAATGCACGTCCGCATGTATCCCGTGCCACCCAACGTGCTCTAGAAGGTGTACGTCAACTACCCTGGCCAGCAAGATCTCCGGATCTGTCCCCCATTGAGCATGTTTGGGACTTGATGAAGCGTCGTCTCACGCGGTCTGCACGTCCAGCACGAACGCTGGTCCAACTGAGGCGCCAGGTGGAAATGGCATGGCAAGCCGTTCCACAGGACTACATCCAGCATCTCTACGATCGTCTCCACGGGAGAATAGCAGCCTGCATTGCTGCGAAAGGTGGATATACACTGTACTAGTGCCGACATTGTGCATGCTCTGTTGCCTGTGTCTATGTGCCTGTGGTTCTGTCAGTGTGATCATGTGATGTATCTGACCCCAGGAATGTGTCAATAAAGTTTCCCCTTCCTGGGACAATGAATTCACGGTGTTCTTATTTCAATTTCCAGGAGTGTATAACCCGCTAACTATCTGATTTCACTAACAGTTTCATAAAATCTGTTTTGTTGTCGTTCGAGAGAATCAGTGTGCAGCTTATTGTTGGAGAACCACAATCAGAGGCAAGAATGATGAGGGAAGCGTGTCGTTGACGTTGAGATCATCAAAACTTACTTGACGGAGGAAGGAGGAAGAATGTAGTCGTGGCGTGTTTTACGTGTCTTCGAGGTTGTCCTCTAAAGAGATCTGAAAAACAGGTTCTTCTCTTCTTCTTCTTCAGCATTTAGATATCCACTCCAGGACACTCTTCCAATGATTTCCATGTCGATCTTCGCTGGGCAGCCTGGGTCCAGTTTTTTCCAGCGTGTCGTTGCATGTCTTCTCTCCATTTCGTCAGAGGATGTCCGACACGTATCTTTGACTCCCTCGGACGACACTGCATTAGTTTCTCGGTCCACTTGAAGTCGTTCCTGGCGACGGGTACTGCCCAACGCCACTTCAGTCTCGCTATCTGCTCGAAAACGTCACACATCTCGTGCTTCTCCTTAACATTTCGTTCTTGATCCTCTCTCTCAGACATACTCCAAGCATTGCTGTCTCTACTGGACTTTGACTGATCCAGAGTCAATTTGTGCTGCTTGTAAGTGTCATTGTTTCGAGCCCGTGCGTTGTTAATGACAAGTTGCATGTATCATAAGCCTTTTTTGTATTTATGGGTATAATCTATTCACGGAGGATGTAAGTAAGCTTCGCTAACGCCGTGCAGGTAAGGCCAATTCGCCGGGTGATCTCTGCTGTCTTGTTATCTTTCCCAAGTTGGATTTTGTGTCCCATATAATTGTATTCATTTCCTACATAGAGAGCATGATTTTTGGTGGAGACAGTAATAATGACAAGGCCCATGACTTTGGTCATTTAAAGATTAATTTTGAGCCTACAGCTTGAGGAGCATCTTTGAGTTCTCGGTTCTTTGTTGACTGTTGGTGTCGGTGCTAAAGAGGACGATATCTTCTGCAAATGCAAGATGGTTTAGAAGTTTTCCTTCTATGTTGATACCGTTCTGTTCCCAGGATAGACACTTGAACAAATCCTCTATAGCCAAGGTGAATAACTTAGGCGGGAATGTGTCTCCTTGTTTGACGCCTCTTCTCACGGAAGCTTTTCCAGCGATCGAGTGTTCCCTTATTTTTGCAGGTGGAGTAGTATTCTCATAAATGTAGTGGATTAAGTTGGTATGTCTGCGGTCAATGCGGTTTCTGCTCATCCCCCTCAGTATTGCCAAGGTCTGTGATGGCCTTGTGAAAAGGGATGTTACACTGCTTACATTCCTCTATCAGTGGACGTACTGTTTGATGTGGTCAGTTGTACAGAAATCTTTTCCGAGTCCCGCCTTTTAGACTGGATCGAAGGGGGCGAATTGTGATGGCTCAAAAAGTATTTAACTCCGTTTCTCGGTGCTGACAGGGATTTATCCTTGATGGCAGGTCTGTAACGGGGTGCATGCAGTGTCGTGATACCGATTGAGGAAGTGCTGGAGATAGAAGTAGCAGCTCCAAGATTTGAAAAGTCGCCAACGGCCGGAAGAGTGATGTGCTGACATGATGCCCCTTCTTATCGCATCCGAATGACTCCACGTAGCAGAGGATGACGAGGCGACCGTGTCGGCATCGTGCAGTTCTCTGGGCCAGATCGCACTAGTTACTTTTTTATTATACATAAATTGTAGCCTAATGGTTAATGAGTTACGCGCAGAAGCCACGACAGGACAGCAAGGCACAAGGGCATTGATTAGCTGTGTTGAATAAAATAACTTTCTTTTCGCACTTAGTTTCGTATGAAGTAGCCGTTATCAGTTAATGCTACACAGCAAGTTAACACTTTCAATCCCTGAGCTATCTGTACGGAGTAATATCTCGCAGTTATCAGTGAATCAGAGAAGCTCTAAAGCTGGCATTAGTTGTGAGGTTTCCGTAGAAACTCGCCGTCACGAAGAGAGTTAATTTCAGATAAGAGCAATGGTTATTCTACTGATTCATTTCTGTCGCAACGGTTCCTCTGCTCAAATTTGAGTGGGCTATTAAGATATGCTACATATGAGCACAGACTACTGTTACAGTAAAACAAACCAAGGAGTTACGTATTGTTTTCATTTCATCTTTGCGAACCTTGGATATTGCCCTACCTGGCATAATTAACACTTCACAGTGACTTGATACTGATTGCAGAATTCGCGATTTCAGGCAAATGGCGTATGTATGTCTTCCAGTACCGAGAGCGGTGCGCACTGATTAAGTGTGGATTCGCAGTCGAGAGGAGGTAGGATCGAGTACCCATCCGGGTATCCTGATTTTATCGTACTGTAATTTTTCTAAAACAGTGAAGGAACTTGCTGACGTGGTACTTTACGCAAGGTGCGGTGATTTCTGCCTTCCACATTTAGTTTCCAATAACCACATCGTCAACGAGGTGATACTCTAAATATTAATTTTTCTATTCTTTTATTTTTTGTCTCCAATGTAGTATAAAAGTATTTTTCGGTTTAGGACAAAGTTCGGCCTCAGAAACAACTTCAGCAGCAAATGATGAACCAGTTCTGAGAAAATACTGCAAAACTGGGAAAAGGTCCAGAGAGAGATAGTTACTGAAATTATGAGCTGTGGTGTGTAAACGAATTATAACTGACAAGTACCAACATGCTACATACGAGCGGATGTCTATATTAAATAACGCAATCTTTAATAAAATATCAACGTAGAACTTAAATTCTGAGGTTGTGTAAAACATGTTGTTGTAAAGTGTTTTCCATCCAACTGCGTGCTGCATACCGCTTCACCAATACGCAATCCATGTAGGGTCTGCCATTGTTTTTACATTATATATTATATAATAACCACACGCAATATTTTATGCCCAATTTGGGTTAAATTTTGCAGTTTACGTTTCTGAAATTATACAGATTTAAATAATCAAACTAATTGTGTTACTATACCTACAAGTAAGTGTATTTAAAAAATGCGTTTACGGTCGCTCCCATCACTCATTGCGCCGAATGCCATCTTCGTTTACACGTATAATGTCATTTACATCATACTGCGCAAGCCATGTGGTGATGTGTGCCAGAGCGGACTTCTGGTATCATTAACTGATTTCCCACCCGAGCTTCCCTCCCCCCCCCCCCCCCCTCTCACATCTGCCTTGTTTCCCGTGCGAATAACACGAGGGAAGAATGATTGTCGGTAAGCCTCTGCACTGGCTAAATTTCTCGAATTTTCTCGTCGTGGCCATTACGCGAGATGTATATGGGTGTAACTAATATGTTGTCCGTCTCTTCCCGGGAAGTGTTCTCGAAATTCCAATAGTAATCCTCTCCGTGATGCACAACACCTCTCTTGTAACGTCTGCCAATGCAATCTCTGTAACGTTCCCGCGCCGACTAAACGATCCCGTGGCGAAATGCACCGCTGTTCTTCGGATCTTTTCTATCTCTTTGTCAGTCCTACGTGGTAGGGATCCCATATTTACGAGCAATACTCAAGAATCGGTCGAACAAGAGCCTTATAAGGCATTTCCTTCCCGGGTGAGTCACATTTCCTTAAGATTCCTCCTTTGAATCTCAACCTGGCTTCTGCTTTTCCTACTATTTGTTTTATGTGGTCGTTCCACTTCAGGTCACTTTGAATTATTACTCCTATATCTTTCATGGTAAATACTGTTTCCAGCAGTTTTTCATCAACATGGTAGTCATACAGTAGTGGCTTCGTTTTTCTGCGTATGCATAGTATGCTACATTTCTTTATATTCAGGGTCAACTGCTAGAGGCTGCACTATTCATCAATCATCTGCAGGTCATTCTGCAAATCGATAATGCATTCTGGAGTTGCTAATAGACAACCGCATCTCCGAATAGTCTTAAACAGCTTCCGAAGCTTTCTAGTAGATCATTTATATACATTGTAAACAAAAACAATAACGGTCCTATCACACTTCCTTGGGTTACCCCAAAAATACCTTACATCTGTCGATTCTGTTCCGTTAAGAGCGACGTGTTAAGCTCTATCTGCAAGGAAGATTTATATCGAGCCGCAGATCGGTCCGATACTCGTTAAGCTCGTAGTTGTTTCACTAAATGGCAGCGCAGAACGGTGTAAGATGCCTTCCTGAAGCCAAGGAACACGTCGTCTACCTGAGCGCCGTCGTCTACAGCGCTGTGGATCTCACAGAGGTAGAGAGCGAGCCGAGTTTCGCAAGATTTTGGTGTCCTGACACTATGTAGATTTGTAAAGAGAAAATTTTCGTTCTCCAAAAACTTCCTAATTCTTGGCCATAAAACATGTTCCCTAAGTCTACAACAGACTGACGTCAACGATATAGGTCTATAATTGTGTGCTTTTGTCCTGCTACCCTTCTTGAAAATGGGATTGACGCACTTTTTTGGAGTTGTCGGGTATCCACCGTAGCGATCTACGATAAACTGCTGCTAGAAGGAGAGCATGTTCTTTCACATAATATTTGTAGAATCTTACGGGTATCTCATGTGGTCCTGATGCCTTTCCGCAATTAAGCGATTGTAGAGCGCTGTTCCATTCCGCAATCGGTTATCTGAATATCCGCCATCGCAGACGTTGGCAGTACTGAGGGCGATGAGCAGAAACCGCATTGACCGCAGACATACCAACTTAATCCACTACATTTATGAGAATACTACTCTACCTGCAAAAATAAAGGAAGACTGGATCGCTTCCATGAGAAGAGGCGTCAGACAAGGAGACACAATCCCGCCTAAGTTATTCACCTTGGCTATGGAGGATTTGTTCAAGTGTCTACCCTGGGAGCAGAACGGTATCAACATAGAAGGAAAACTTCTCAACCATCTTGCATTTGCAGATAATATCACCCACTTTAGCAGCGACGCAAATAGTCAAGAAAGCCCCGAGAACTCAAAGATGCTCCTCAAGCTGTAGGCTCAAAATTAACCTTCAAATTCCCTTGTGAAGAGGGATATTACACTGCCCATATTCCTCTATCAGTGTGCGTACTGTTGGATATGGTCAGTTGTACTGAAATCTTTTCCGAATCCCACCTTTTTAGACTGGATCGAAGGGGACGGATTGTGATGGCCGAAAAAGTATTTAACTCCGCTTCTCGGTACTGACAGAGGTTTTTCCTTGATGGTAGGTCTGTAACGGGATGCATGCAGCGTCGTGAGGCCGATTGAGGAGGTACTAGAGACAGAAGTAGCAGCTCCAAGGCCTGCAAAGCCGACAACGGCCGGAAGAGTGGTGTGTTGACATCAAGCCCCTTCGTATCGCATCCGAATGACTCCACGTAGCAGAGGATGTCGGCATCGTGTGGTTAATTTTTTATTATATACAAATTCTAGCCGAATGGTTAATGAGTTACACGCGGAAGCTACGACAGGACAGCAAGTCACAATGACGTTGATCAGCTGTATTGAATAAAATGAACCGCTTACTGATTTTACGTAAGACCGAAACACCGTAGAGGTTTTACTCAGACCGATCGACAAAATTTTACTTTCAGTGTCATTGAACGCTTCTCTCATTTCCCTCCTTTCGTTCATTATCGCTTCGTTCAGCTTTTGTTTGTCAGCTAGGTTTTGACTTCTTTCAAGTCTATGATGAAGCTCTCTTTGTTTAAGTAGCAGTTGTCTCACACTGCTATTTAATTATCGTGCTTGTAATACACTTGCATAACCAAGTTCCGCTGCAGCCGGCTGTAAGGCGCTGCAGTCATGGACTGTGAGGCTGGTCCCGCCGGAGATTTGAGTTCTCCCTCGGGCATGGGTGTGTGTGTTTGTCCTTAGGATAATTTAGGTTAAGTAGTGTGTAAGCTTAGGGACTGATGACCTTAGCAGTTAAGTTCCATAAGATTTCACACACATTTGAACATTTTTTTGCAGCCGGCTGTCAGACTCCGCCGTTAGCTATGTGTGTTCGTTCAGAACCATTCATTCCAATTTTTATGTGCGCATTGAATGGTTTAGAAGATGGCAACTGATATCCATATCGTGAAAAACGCAATAATAAGAATAGAACTTTTGTATTCAGTAAAATTACGAAAGCAACAGTAACAGCAACTGTAGGTAGGAACACTTATTGTAGCTCAGCAAGGCACCAGATGTAAAGCATATTTTATTAAATAGTTAAATAGCTGATGTGAAAAAACTGCTAAGTAAACAAATTGAGCTTCATCACAGATTTGAGAGACGTAAAGGTACTTATTTGGGATGTAGACACTAACCGTCATTGTTATTATGGAAATAACTATGTCGGAAGATCGAGTAGATTCCTGGAAGAAAGCAAGAAGGTGTTGAACGTAAGCATGAAATCGATTTCATTAATATTTATTGCCCAATCTTTGTTGTTAGAAACGTGAAACTGCGAGGAACCTGCGTCAAAAGGTGCGAATAAGAGTAAAATTACGTATGCAAATACAGGACTAAGGATAAAATCACAAACTACCTCTGCTTGTACATAAACCAACTAGAGGAAAAATGTTTAAACGCAGCTGTTAGTATGTTATTGTGTGATCAGAGGACGTTATGAAATCGATGTTAGCAAAACTAGTTATTTATGTAGAACTGATATTGAAAGTGGTAAAGTTGGATAGAATATCCACCAACCTTGCAGCTTAATTTTACGACATAACTGCCTGTGTTCTGCGGATGATATTGCAGTTATACGCAAAAGCGTCAGGCTTGCAATTTTATGCTAATGTGGACTGATAACAACGAAAAGTTATTAAGAGCAGTGTTCAGAGCAGGCAAATAAAGAAGTTGAACCTGTTGCCATTTGCGCTAAAGGACGGATGTGGTGTTTTCAAAGTTACACAAACATTTCAGGATCTTAATTGTTTATGAAGGAAAATATTTTTACATGTGAAACCTATCAAGATACAAATTATTTTGGGTAGGGTTGACCACCATCGCGAATTCGTAACTATTAAATGTGCTTCAGCACTCGGGTTATGCTAGTGGGAATCAAATCGTAACCTTCTCGAAGTCCATCTCTTGCATTAACAGTTTTTTTCTTCTAAGATCATAAAGAACATTGTTTATTCCGTGGAAGTATACATATGAAATGTTATCATTAGTTTCTTAGAAACAATTTATTAACTGTACTTCTTAAAGTGTGCTAAATTTGGGGATGTGAGTGTTAGATTCTGTTAAATTCCTTCAGATGCGAAAATCTGGTTGCCTGTGTAGCAGCGGACGATTAAAAAATATGAATTCACGCTCATCTCCCATGGGACCGCTTGCATTTCCCCTTGTAGGATTCCCATTATTTCATTAATTTCGCAGGCGAAGTTTGTAGATTAATATTGTAAATTAATAGGAAGATTGTTCGGTAGCGAGATGTGATCCTAGTCATAGAACATACAGCTTTAGTAAATGTTCATATACATCAGTTCTGAACGGCTTCCAGCAATTATACCTGTTCGTCTCATAGGTGATGATGTTACCACCAGTGCAACACACTGCATTGCCGAGGAGTTCTTTTTAATAAAATGTGATATTCAGCAGAGACAGCTTCAGAACTGCCGTCAAATGACCATTTATTTCGATCACAATGTGGTTAAAGTCTTATGCAAAAATTAACGTTTGAGCACTTCATGTGTTTTCATGGTCCTCGCTCCGAGCTCTGATTTTCTTCCATACTGGACGATGCCGTGAAAGTCTCTTTATCTCTGCATAGCTACTGCAGCACACATCTAGTAGAACCTGTTTGATCTCCCAGTACTACAATCGCTCCCACTCCCTACGCGCGCGCGCTCCTCTATTACCAGTTTGTTGACTGTTCCTTAATCCTCGATTCCTTACTGTGTGTACCACCAACCCCCTTTCTTTTTCAATCTAATGGTGCTGAAATTTACTTTCTAGCGAATTTGGTTCAGTACTTCTTCATTATTTATGACACGTGCCACCTAATCTTCTTCTGTAGCACCATATTTCAATTCTCTTCTTATCCGTACTGTCGACGTTACGTTTTGATACAAGGCCACATACCAGACGAACACTTTCAGGAAAGATTTCCTTTAACAGCTAATAATTGACTCATATTGATAGTCAGAAGAACGTTACTTGAAACACATCTGTAGTCTAACTTATTCTTCTGCTGAGACTCAAATTTTTATGGGTGTCAATTTCGTCACCAGTAGGCCGCTTTCTGTGTTCCGAGAACAAGATCACCGGTTAAATTATTTGTTGCTTATTGCCATTTTTGATCGTACAGTCTTCCATTTCCTTGGTTATGGCTTAAAGCTCAGTAGTGACTTTGGTATTTTGTCTGTGTGAGATCTTACCAAGCCTGCAATAATGCAACACTTATTTGTAGGCCAGTTTCGGTTGACAAAATGAGGAATTAGTTGTGGTACATCGTGGAATATTCCCGCTTCAGTCCCTATACTTTATAGTTTCATGAAGTTTCAATACGTGACGTAGTCCTCAAAATGGGGTCTGTAACGGAGGTGAGTTCCAAGCAGTGAGTTATCATTGAACTTCTTTTTGCGGAAAACCAAAGTATCGCAGATATTCAGAGGCGCCTGCAGAATGTCTGGGGACACCTGCACGGTGAGAGTTTCGACGAGGCGTCTGACATCAGTGCAACAAGGCCGCGCAAACCTGTCCGATGTCCCGCATGCCGGCCGGCCTCACAGGGCTGTGACTTTTTTGTTTTGTTTTGGTTTTAGGGCGCAAAACTGCTGGTCATTAGCGCCCAGGGCTGTGACTGCTGGAATCTTGGAACGTGCGGACACCCTCATTCGGGATGCTCGACTGATGAAAACGAAAATCTCCTTCTCCGCGACAACGAAAGGGATCACACAAGTCTGCACATCCGAAGGGAACTCACAAAACTTCATTGGACTCTTGTTCCTCATCCGCCCTACAGCCCGGATCTCGCACCTTCCGACTTCCATCTGTTTGGCTCAATGAAGGATGTACTCCACGGGAAGCAGTACATGGATGTTATTGACGCAGAAGGACGTTGGCTCCGACGTCGATCAGTAGAGTAGTAGCATGTAGGTATATAACCCCTCCCTACTGTATGACGTGAGGCCGTCGCATTGAGCGGAGATTACGTTGAAAAATAGGGTTTTGTTAATCCTGAATAAAAAAAGTTGTGCATTACATATTAAACAGCCCTCGTAGTAATATATCAAAGCACAGAGCTGTGACAAACGACCAAGAAAAATCTTATTCAATCAGCTTTTACCAGTTGTCTTTCCCGGATGAAATTACGTATCGGCATGAGAAAGTTTCTGACAAAGCGTTTTGGAGCGTTGGCGTCAAAGACTTCGAACTTAAGGGTTTCGTGTCATCAGTGGGACACAATTTCTTACGGGACTGTACTGCCAATAGTGTCATACCACTTCGAACCTATATTGTGGCATCGCAACGCAAAATATTAATGTACTATGGTTCCCAGGCTGGTGGAACACTTTCGATTTAATCTTACTTTGGCGACTTGGCCTTCTTCAGCTGCTCTAGATAGAGCTCTAAGCATGAGAATGCTGCATTACATTTTAATAGTTTTACTGAATCGCAAAATTATCAAAATGTTTACAAGGCGCTGATGGTTAAAAATCTGCAAAACTATTTCGATACGACCGTGAATTTCCAGCTGACTTGTGGCCCACATACCGAAATTATGCAACACGAACCTGAACTGGACCGGCAAATGGAAGGTGTTCATGGATTGTTTCCGAGTATTTTGGAAGAAGTAACCGAAGTCTCCCGTGGTTTGTTACACAGAAATTGGATTTCGTTTGATGTCGTACCCCATCTATCTTTCTACCTGAACTGCATTGAAAATATCAACACAACACTACAAAAGATCGTCTCTGTGTTTTCTGTGTCTTCTTTGGAAACATATTTCTTCCACATTCACTTGCTGTTGGCAACAGTGACGCTCGCTCTACTCTTCACGTTCAAGCCTGTATTCATTACTGCGTGGCTCAGTCTCAGGTTCCGTGTTCTTTTTTTTTCTTGCAGTGTTGGTAGTGCGTTAACAATTACACACAGCAGTACTATGGATAGGTTTATTGATCAAAAGTTGGCAGAAATGCACCTCATATATTGGTTTACTGAATGCAACAGATGGGCGCCACAGCGATGCTGTGCTCAGCTGTTCCCGCAGCGACGACAATCACATGACAATACTTTAGCATCTGAAGCCTGTTGCATCACTCTGTTTTTTATGTCGTACTTTGAGTGATTGCAGATTACAGGTTTTTTTTTACTGTTAGGAATGTATTTTTACAGAAAAAAAGAAATGCGGCTAACTAAGTGAATAATGATAGTAATTTATGCGACTTGTATGTCCTGTCCTACCCCAGTTAGCCAAACGGGAAAGGGGACCTACAGTTTAACGTGGAATTAGAACCACGTGTCGTTTGTAACGGTTCCTCACATCGTCGAGAGGTGAAGGTTAGGTTAAAACGCAGGCTGAAAAATCCAAGGCCCGACCGGGATTCGATTCCGCGATTTTTTGGTTTTCCGTCAAGCGCTTTACTCCCCCCCCCCCCCCCCCCCCCCTCTTCCGTTTTTTTCCGTCGTGTCCTCGGCATTTGGTCTGGGTGGACGTCGTATTACACCTCTTCCAAGTTCAATGTTGAATACTTCGCTCGCTGAGCTACTGTGCCGGTACCTAGAGACCACCAGATCCAATACTAACTGAATAAATCGTAGTCTGCACTGCCGCATAATGAACAAAATACGAGCATTCCGAATATCAGACCAGCTGTGTCATTGTGTTGAAGGGTTGCTAGCAAATAGAACGCAGAATGTCGTTTTCAACAGGGAGAAATCTTCATACGTAAAAGAAAATTCGGGGAGATCCCAAGGAGGTGTTACAAGAATGTTACTCTTTACAATACGTGTAAATGACCTAGTGGATAGCGTTGGAAGTTCCGTAAGGCTTTTTGTGGATGATACTGTTGTATGCAGATAAGTCATAAAGCTAGAAAATTGAAGCAAAATGCAGGAGACCTGTAGGGGAGCGACGCTTGGTGGAGGAATTGATAGTTGACCCTTAACGTAAGGAAAAGTAGCGTATTGCGCGTAAGTAGACAGAAAGACCTTTTATTGTTCGATTACACGATCGCAGAACACTGGCAGTAATCACACCCATTAAATATCTGGGAGTGTGCATACGATAAAATTTAAAGTGGAATAACGACGTAGAACATTGGAAGATCTTCAGGAAATGTTGTGCATCCATGAAGAGGTAGTTTACAAAAATATCGTTCGACAGTTACTTGAATAGTGCTTGTTAGTTTGGGATTCATAGTAAGAGTAGATAGGACTGATAAAGAAAATAGGGGAAATCCAGAGAAGAACAGCGCGTTTCATCACAGGTACAAGTAGTAAGCAAAAAAGAACCTGAAGGTAAAACTAGAGAGATTCGAGCTCGCACTGAACATTCGTTCTTCTTACGGGCCTTACGCGACAGGAACAGGAATGGGGGGAGGGGAGGGGGGGGGGGGAGTGACAGTTGTACACATAGTACCCACCGTCACACATCGTAAGTTGGCTTGCGGAGTATAGACGTAGATGTACGTTATCGCTCTGTAACTAGCCAGCGGAGACTAATGGTCCTTATACCAAAACTCTCAGAAAGTATCCGTGAGCAACCTTTGAAATGTTGTCTGTGGATCCCTGGTACACCCTGGAGAAGTATCACATCAAAACACTGTATTGTCGTAGAAAGAAAATGAGGAAACGTGAGGGAGAAGTAGACGAGGAAGACACGGCGCTGGCTAGCGGATGTGAGGCTTCCGCGTGCAGCGTGGCGACGTGGGCGCCTGTGTATTTTGGGCGCCGTTCTTGGCAGGCCTCGGCAGCCCTGACCTTCGCCGGCCGTGGCCCACTTAGCTCCGCACCTCGTGTTCCGCCGAGGTGGGGGCGGCACTGCGACTAGTGCTCTCTCAATATCTTCTCTGCGGTACGCACCGACAACCGAGCTCAAGCCATTATCAATAGTACCCACCGTCACACATCGTAAGTTGGCTTGCGGAGTATAGACGTAGATGTACGTTATCGCTCTGTAACTAGCCAGCGGAGACTAATGGTCCTTATACCAAAACACTCAGAAAGTATCCGTGAGCAACCTTTGAAATGTTGTCTGTGCACGATTTCTGATGATAACAGAAACTCGAGTACATCTATATCTACAACTGCATCTGTTCTGCGCAGGCCACCTTTTGCATGTCCAAAGGAACTCTGCATCGTAATCAGAATAACACAGGCACTGCAATATCGCATTTATCTGTCGGTACCGGGCAAGCGACTTTCAAGTACAACGTCTGACTTGTACAGGAATAGACATAATGAATGTACGAGTACAGGTCGTAGACACATGGCTGACGAAACACGGAGGTCTGGCCGTGAGTCGTGCACAGATAGCCAAATGGTAAGGCGACCGCTCGCGATAAGCGGGAAATCCAGGTTCGGCTCCCAGTCCGGCGCAAATTTTCACTGTCGTCATTCCATTCAACAGCTGATGGTAGTCCTTATTTGCAATTGCGAATTCATTTGACTGCCGTTAAGAATCCGTGTGGCCTTGAACTCTGATTTCACCTTCATGGTCTTTTCGCGAGATGTGCGTAGGAGGAAGCAATATGCTCAAATGTGTGTGAAATCTTATGGGACTTAACTGCTAAGGTCATCAGTCCCTAAGCTTACACACTACTTAACCTAAATTGTCCTAAGGACAAACACACACACCCATGCCTCAGGGAGGACTCGAACCTCCGCCGGTATCAGCCGCACAGTGCATGACTGTAACGCTCGGCTAATACCGCACGGCAACAAGCAATACATTTTTCACCCTTCTAGGAACGTACTCTCGACACTTGAACAGTAAACCATGTGGTAGTATAGAACGTCTCTCAATGGAGTTGGTTGATGATTTCCGCGACGCTTTCGTGATTTCTAAATGAACCTGTAACGAAACGCGGTGCTCTTCTTTGGATCTTCCCTATTTCTTTTATCACACCAATCTCGTACGAATCCCATACTGAGAGCAGTGTTGAAGAATTGGTTGAAGGAAGGTTTTGTAATCTGCTTCCTTCGTCGATGGACTACATTTACTGAAGATTCTTCCAGTGAACCTTAGTCTGGTGTCTGCCTTCCTGCGATTAGTTTTATGCGATCGTTTCACTTTAAATCCATCCGTACGCATATTTGTAAATATTTTGTGAAAGTAACTACATCCAGTGATTGCTATGCAATTGTGTAATCACAAACTGCCGAAAAAATTAGTATACTTCTTTAGAGGTTTCCAATTCACTCAAGACTTATTTTTGTAACAGTGCTAATGGAGTATTTGAAATTACAACATTTATAGATCAATAGCATAAGAGGTTCTGAGGTACCAGGCATCGACCCACGCCGAAACACCCATCTTTTAGTACCCGGTGTAGCCTCCACGGGCGGCGATGTAGGCGTTGACTCTGGCATCCAGTTGATCGAACAGATGGCGAATACTTTACTGGAATACGTTATTCGATGCCTGTTAGACCGGTTCGTGCTGGCCAAGACAGTTGCTACATGTCTTGCAGAGCACTTTGAGTTTCAAGGGCAGTGTGTGGGCGAGCATTATCTGGTTGGAACATCACATCGCCTTCCTATTGCAAGTGTGGCAAAAGCCAGGTCTAACAGCATTCTGCACATACCGTGCGCAGGTTAGCGCCCCCTCCAGAAAAATCAAAGGTGAACGAGAATTGTAGCTTATTCCACACCACACCATAAGGAGTGAACGGACTAGTGTGTCTTGGACGAATGTACCTCGAGAGAGGTGTGCAGGCAGAATCTGCTTTCATCGCTGAAGACCGCGTAGCTCCATTCCATTTTCCAAGTGATCCTCTGACGACATGAGTTGGGCCGTGCACGTCGATGCTGTGGCGTGAGTGGAAGATGGGCTAGAGCTGTGCGTGCCATTAGTTCCGACGCTGATTACCGACCGGTTCGCAACAGTTCTTGTTGACACGTCTGGGCTGACAAGCTCTCTTATCTGTGCTGTGATAGGTGTACGATCTGCCACTGCTGCGCATACAATAAGACAATCATGGCGGGCGTCTGTGCTGCATCGGCGTCCAGAACCTCCTCCACAGGTGTGAGATGTTCACTTGACGACTGATACCAGCATCGCTGCACAACTGACGCAACACGTCCAGCTTGTGTGGAAATTCTCCGAAAGTATTATCCTGCCATTCGGAAGGCCACAATTTGATCCCTTTAAAACGCACTCACTTGGCTGTAGGAAGCACGAGTGCACATATTTGCACCACACTTGAGCCTTCTGGCAGTGAGAATTCTCTATTAAAGGGTAGATGCAGATGGCGTCTCGTAGCTAACTGGTGGCGGTCGACGTTGAAACCATTATCAGCACATCTACTATCCCCCAGGCGGAATAAGCCGTCATCGGATCAAAATGAACGTCGTCTTTCCAGATGTACCAATTTTTTTCCAGCAGTATACAATAATAGGTCTGTCTGTCTATGTTTACGCAGTACGTTGCATTCGTTTATGTTGAGGATCAGTTGCCATTCCTGCATGAAGCGTGGATCCTCTGCAGGTCTTCCTGCATTTTGGTGCAATCTTCTAGTGTTGCGACAGTATCATCTGGGAATAGCGTAATGGAACATACGACGTTATGAGTCATTTATATGAGGGCATGCTGAAATGTAATGTCACCGAATTTTTTGTGTGGAAATTCTTAAAGCCTTAAGACTTTCCACATAAAAATTTGGGAGACATTACTTTCCAGCACACCCTCGAATATATTGTGAAAAATAATGGGCCTATAATGCTTACTTTATGTACACCCGAAATCACTTTTACTTCTGAAGACTAATCTCCATTGAGAATAACATGTTGCGTGCGGTTGCTAGAAACTCTTCAGTCGGATCACACAGTTGGTCTGATATTCCATACACTCGTATTAATACCTTTGGCAGACAAGGGGTGTAGAGGTATCGATATATACTTCCAAATCAGATGACTGCCTGCCAACAGTCTGGGTTAATACCAAAACTCCTGCCCAGTGCTTTACGGAATGAGAACATACGATACTGTGGATTGTGGATCGTTAGTAGGGTGAGGAGGTCAAGGTCGGCAGTCACCTTGCACTTTCAGGCAGAAGCAGGCTAGTAACACTGCTGGTATACATCCACCTACCTCCTTTCACATCTGTAATTCTTTTCAATACAACACGAACAGCATAGCACTCATTTTAGTTAAATGCGTGACACAAGACGTGTGTAATATGTACATTAAGTGTCCACAAATCTTTAGGGTCAAAACTGTCCACACTGTGTGTTTTGAGACGAGGAATGAATATTGGGAAATGAATGAAATGTCGTGTGACTAGGGCCTCCCATCGGGCAGACCGTTCGCCTGGTGCAAGTCTTTCGATTTGACGCCACTTCGGTGACTTGCGCGTCGATGGGGATGAAATGATGATGATTAGGACAGCACAACACCCAGTCCCTGAGAGGAGAAAATCTCCGACCCAGCCGGGAATCGAACCCGGGCCCTTAGGATTGACATTCTGTCGCGCTGACCTATCAGCTACCGGGGGCGGACGGGAAATGAATATTTCAGATGGTGCGAAGTCTTGAATGAGGGACAAGTGTGAGTCACATGCTAATAAACTGGTTAAATTTCGTAATAAACAACCAACAGAATCTACACACACCTGTGGATTGGGGCCAGATTTTATGCTTATTTTTAACGATTCAACCGTTGATTCTTAGTGAAACATTGTGTATTGTATTCACATGAACACTTTTTTTTGTCTTTTTTGCAAATCTTTTACTTTCGTACGACCTCTACATTCAACAGCTTAAAAATATGGAGCATTCCACCACATGATCCACCGTCTCCTTTACATCTATATCTCAAGAAAACTATGAGCCGTAATTTAACACAATAAAAATGGCTACGAATAATAATTTTAAATCTATGATTATTAATATGCTTCTCAGCAGAAAAGAAGGTAGTCAGATCCCCACTGTACTTAGTGAACAACACTGATGGACCAAAAAGGCAATGGTGTAATTTGCCATTTACAGGTTACATTTTGTACTAGGAGAGTAATAGTCTGAAGAGAAAGGGTTTCCTTGTGTTTTTTTGTATCTCACAGACGTTAGGTAGATGTTACAGCAATTTAAATGATAATAATCTGCCGTCATGGATGTTGGGGTTTGTAAGATCAAATACCTAAAGTTCAGTTGTACTGTGTAGGACAAATGGGCCAGTCAGTGTGTACTAGTTTCAGAGAACAACTGAGGACATGGAGACCAAAGAAGCCAGATTCTTCCTTTGATGAACATTGTTTAAACAAGAAGCACAAATATTTAATAGTTATACATACAGAGTGAAAAGGTGCGAAGTTGACTGTGTTAGAAATTTTAGAATTTGAAAGGAAAAGCCATATGTTTGGGTCCCTGCATTTATTACTGAACTAGACTACATACTGTTTTTCACCCCGTTTTAGATAATTTTGCAACTTCTACATAGGAGTGTAGCTGATAATTCTAGAACCCTGGTACCATCATTCATAGATAGGTAATCATACAAATACCCGTTCCTACGCAGATATATCTATTTCAGTCCATCTTTTGCAGTAGTTAGAGTAAATGTTATCCTTAGGAATGACATGAGTTTCTACAATACAGATGTAATTAAAATAAGAACAGAGATAATATTTATAGTTTTAAATCGAGAAGCGATAGATTAGGTAATTGACATATGTTTGCCTTTGTTTGGGCGCCCTCTTTAGAATCCTGAGTTTTTCCTGGCGTATACAATTTTCAAACAACTTACGGGAATTCAGCCAGCTAATATTAAAACTGCAGTTTGCCTTGAAAATGGCTGGGTGTGCTCCCGCCGAAATATCGGCGCTCCCTGTTAATATTACCTGGCTGAATTCCAGTTAGTTGTTTGAAAATCTTTAGAATCAGTTGTGCACTGGAAACTGGGCGTAGGATTCGAAACAAAGGTTATACTAAAGTAAAATTTTGTGAAACAAGGTAAAAAGTGTTAGGTTTAGTCTATAAAATCATTTTAACGTCTTTAATTTATAGTCCTTTTTTTCAGTGTGCTACACATATGCAATACTGGGATAAGGGGGAATGGCATGAGCGTAGGTAACAAAAATTTATAATCAAATTTCTACCTTCTGAATCAGTTTATTTTGAAAGCACATTTAGAAATGTAACAAATTAGTTATACATTATTCTTTTAGTAATTGAATCTTCTGAATGAGTTTTTGTATTTGTCGACTCCGGACAAAAGTGTATTTTTTTTCCCTTGCAAATTGACCTTCATTGTTTTGGTTAGTTCATAGGATCACTGTAACTAAGACATTTTCCAGATACGTTTTTTGTTCCCTTAGAAGCTGCACGTTGGTAGATGCCAAATCATACAAATAGCGTGAATAATTGGCTCTTGCCGTCATTTTTAAGCTCCATATTGTCGGTTTGTTTTTAATATACTGTCGAAGACTACTGCACCCTTTGAAAGGTATCACTATTTCGACTGCCCAAGATATTAACTGAACTAAAACTAAATACTGCGCGAACAGGTCTGGGAAGATACAGACCGGCGTCAGCCTATAGGCGTCATTGGAAGCGGATGTATGGGGCATGTGGTCAGCACAAAGCTCTCCTGGCCGTTGTCAGTTTTCATGACAGGAGCCGCTACTTCTTAATCAACTGGCCTCACAAGAGCTGTGTGCGCCTCGCTTGCCAACAGTGCTCGGCAGACCCGGACGGTCACCCATCCAAGTGTTCAAGTGTTAGCCAAGTCCAAGAGCGCTTAACTTCGGTGATCTGAGCTATCGATACTGCTCAGGTAAATTTCGCAGACAAGCATGTGGGAAGGTTGTAAACTAATGTAGAATTTTTCCATTGCTTCTTTTTTGTTAGAAGACTGGTTTCATGTGGCCAACCATGAATTCCTCTCCTGAAGTAACCCCTTCATTCCCGAGTAGCATTTGCACCTTACACCTTCACTTATTTGCTGGAATACATTCCAACCTATCTTCCCCAACACTTGTTACCCTCCACAGTTCCCTCCAGTGCTATTGAGGCTATAACCTGATGTCTTAACACATTTCCTATTATTCTATTATTTGTCCCTTATTCTTGCCTCTTTCTTTTTTTTTTTCTCCGATTCTGAGGAAAAACTTATTCCTTATCTTATCAGTCCGCCCTACTTTTAACAGTCTTATGTAGCACCACATCTCAAACGCTTCGATTCCCTTCTGTTTCGGTTTTTCCACTGTCCATGATTCACTGTCATACAATCCTGTGATCCAAACGTACATTCTCAGAAGTTTCTTCCTCAAAATTTCTTGAGGAAATAACACGTACCTAAAGACTGTGATAATATTACTAGGTGTACTAAGTTTCTGGGCACTAAAAATGTATAAATATTGGTTTGTTGAAAACAGCGTTTGTTGCTCATTCGTAAAAGTAGCCGTAAATGCTCACTGTCGCACATAGACACACTGGCAGAGTTACTACGTACGCCCAGGAGACATTACGTTGTAACAACGGCACTAGCACTGGTGAAGGCCTCGATCGAGACCTGACAATCGGCTCTGGCTTGAACAGTCAGCGTTGATAAACCAACAGTTCGGGCAACTTCGTTTGCGATGTGGTCGTGGGCATCTCCAAATACGACAGCTCCTTTCTGCCATTCTCGCCTGCACATCGACCTGTCTTAATCCGTATAGTCGACAGGCACACAGACGCCCCTCACTGTCAACTTATGTTAGCGGTCGCGGATCTCGTGACCGTATGGTGCCAGTTCTACAACACCGTCGGCGCTTCAGTGCGATGAGGATTGTTTACTAAGATGATTGATATTCTGGGCGGTGAACGTATGTAACATGAGTTAATTTCACATGCATATCGTAGAGGGAACAAAAATAGTCAAAAAAATTAGTGTTTTATACTTACAGAGCAAATATTTAATACTATATGTGCTGATTAAAAGCGTATTGTCCACATAATCAAAGGATCTCACATGCGGTCAGCATATCAGTGACGAATTGTAAGTTTAATGACTTCACTGTAATAACTTAATATGCGCATTAATGTTCATTTCCGTACGAATCCTTATTATACCTCGACCGTGCCTGTCTAAGGGTGTACCACTATTTATTATTATTGTTCCTTTCCAAACAAACATCGTTAGTTGTAGTGATTCAAGCGTTCGGTGGAATACTAGAAGAAAACAGGACAGATGCAAGTAGGACTCGCCCTCTGAAGGCCCCGTACAAACCTAATTTTGTATACAGACGGCTCATCTATTCCTGTAATCGAGTAACTCGACGTTTTTGAATGTTACCAACATTGAAACTGTCAAGACATTGGTTTCGGGAATTCTAAGACTATCGAGAATGTTTTAAGTTTGAAGTCGGATAACAAATGACAAAATAAATGTTTTTCGTGTGATCTAATTACAATTTAACAATTGTCGGATCTTTCCCTTTTACTTGTGCTGTCAAACTTTCCTTCTTGCGATATTACATGATTGTAGGTCAACGGGAAGTACCCTATAGGCGTAAAGCGTAATTTTCGAGTATCAAAATATGTGACGTAAATGGCTGTATCTTTTGATTGTATTGACTTAGAATCGTAAGTTTTGCGCACCACCAAGGAGTCATGGACCTTACGTGATATAATTTTCAACCTGACATATGTATAGCTTCCTGAGAAAAAGGAGTCTTGACAGACGGACGCATAGAGTCAAACAACAATTTTTTTCGTGTGATATAATAATAAATTCATAAGTTTGGGATTTTTCTCTTACGTGTACTGTGAAACATTGCTTCTTGCCAAATTTCAGGCCTGTAGGTCAACGGGGCGTACCGTAACGTAAGGGGCCCTAATATCGTTCCTGCTCCAAATTCCGTTCCCCTAGAAATTTTCAGTTTCGACAGTTGGTAACAAATGTTTAGCTCGGCGTTCATGTGTGACTTCAGTCCATTGTTTTGTTTAGAGAGTATGTTGTGTGTAGCACTCGTAGCTTCCGTGTACGAGGGTATTCAGTTTTTAATGCTGAGGTGAGTTAGTGCAGCTGGCGAATTAACAGCCTGCAGTTCCTAGTGTCAGCACAGATTTGCGTTCAAATATTGTGCTGTGTTTCAGTCGTATTTTGCAGTCAAGAGTTTATTACATGTTTCTGTAGCGGCCTTTGCAATAAATGTGGGGATTTTTCGTAATTTCGTCTCCCGTGCATTTCTTTTTTCGTCCCAGCGTCGAAATTTGGAACTTATTAAAAACTGATTTTATTTCATATCTATAATGATTACTTTACTTTTTCAAATGAGAGAAAGCAGGCAGAGAGAAATGGATACGCTACACGAAATGTTTGGTTTGTTATCACGAAGCACGCTCTTCATCTGCACCAGTGGTTCCCAACTTGAGGGTAATTACTCCCTGAAGAGTAAAGTGAAATTTTCTTATGGATAAAAACAAAAAAGGCTCCATTGTGTTTTGGACACGAAATACATAATTTTTAAAAGGTCGTTAACATTAACATTACTACACAAGAGTGTAATATTGATTACATAAGTTACCAACAATACATTGTTTTCAAATATTATAATTAAAGTGTGACAAAATGTGGTGGAGGTTATAGCTTGTGAAACGAATGTATGGACAGCATGTTCCTCACATAGTCCACCCAGTGCACACATACTTTCCATTTTTACCATGTTTTTACGACAGCAAAATTGACACTTGTACGTCACATATGCTTAAACATCTCATGAAAATGTTTGCGGGGTGTGGGTGAAGCAAGTG
This sequence comes from Schistocerca serialis cubense, assembly GCF_023864345.2. Classification (NCBI taxonomy): domain Eukaryota; kingdom Metazoa; phylum Arthropoda; class Insecta; order Orthoptera; family Acrididae; genus Schistocerca; species Schistocerca serialis. The sequence continues at coordinate 484,631,077 of NC_064643.1, forward strand.
TCTGTAGGGAGAGGAATTGTGCAGAGGAAGCTAGTTTTATAAGTGTTTGCCCTCAACGTGGATAGTCAGTTATCTTTCCTGGGGAGAAGCATTCGCTATGCGCTGAGAATTACTTATCATTCTATAAAAAGGTTGTCGGAAGTGAGAAATACTAATTGTCTCACTGACTAATTAGTTAGTGATGTAACGAAACAGCTACAGAAACTAAAAATCACTTGCCTTTCGTTTTTCTGAAAAACGTGTAACTATGTTTTTCATTGTAAAGTTTAGTTAGGCGCTAATGTTGCTGTGGCGGCGTGAGGGTGGGGTGGAGGGGTTACTAACGAATATCCGTTAACACTCAGCGGTTATGGTCTCAGAAAGATTGGGAACCAGTGCGATAAGGATTACGTTTTTACTGACTGAAGTACGAAATCCTAATGACGAGACTCGAACGCATTATGGGCAGAATTCTAATTTTACGCTCTAGGTTGCGGTCAAACTGACACCAACATTGTGGAAGTCCACCGACAACCGACTCTTTCGAAGACGGCCGATCTTTTCAAATCAGCACTACAGTGTGTGCGGGGTCTAATTCCAGCCGACCTCGTCGTCCGAACGTACAAGCTAAGAATGACAATCGGTAAAATTGAAGTTTTTTTCCGATCGGATCGGGCGACTTTGTCACAAAAAATATGCACTGTGGGAAACAGATAAGCTTAAATCAAGAAAGGAGTCTGTGGCATCCTGAAGATGACAAATACTATAACAGAGATATGCCCGGAATCTATGGTCTGTAATCGCAACTTTACTGGAAACCACGGGTAAGTAACGACTTCAAAATTTAATAATAATCAATTGAACGTTGCCTTATATTGTACCACGCATATTCTGTGGCTGTTTACCCGTTTTATCCTCATGTACTTAATGTGGTTGCAATCTTTCTTGTAGTATGTTGCCTGTTCTGTTGTTGTAGCATGTTATCTGTTCTGCATGCTACCGGCAATTGTATTGCTTCTTTCCTCATGATGTTTCACAATCTATGGGTTAGTTTGTTATAAGATGTCAGAGTGTGCCATGTGTTTCTGTTGTATGAAGCGTCACAGTCCTGGAGAACTTTTCGTGTTCCTTTCTGTTGTGTGATTATTACTGTTGCAGTTTTATGTGTGTGTTTAGTGTGTATTGTATTTATTTTGCATGCCTCAGGTGTAGCCATTCTATCTCTCTGTCTCTCTGTCTCTCTCTCTCTCTCTCTCTCTCTCTCTCTCTCTCTCTCTGTGTGTGTGTGTGTGTGTGTGTGTGTGTGTGTGTGTGTGTGTGTGTGTGTGTGTTTGTGTGTCTGTGGGGTAGCTGCGCTCAGCATTGAGGTTATCAGCGCCCTTACGAACATCAGTTGAAATTAATATGGATAAAACGTAGACCATGGAAAACCGAGATAAAATCGCACTTAGTAGCCATTTTCTGTAGGAATTTGTCTGATCATATTTAGTTCCTTCAAATAGCTGTTCTGGGTTCTGTTTAGTCTGCTTATGACGTACTTGAGTCTGGTCTGGTTGTGTGTGGTGGTGTGGTTTGATCTGTTGAGAATTACGGTACTGGATGTTGTGGTTGCTTGTACACAGAAAACTGTTATTGATGGTTTTATGTTTATAATGCGACGATTGCCTGTCAAAATCTGTGCATTTATTTCGTTAAATGATATGCTGGTAGAGTTTTGAAATTCATCACTGTTCTGATTAGCATATTAGTTTTGTGAATCTTGAGCAATTTATAGATCAGTATTTTATCATAGGTATTAAGTAAAAACCCACTAATGATGCTACGACTGTGGTGAAACACGTCTAGGTGAAAACGAAGTAAACTGCGTTCTTGCAAAAACCTAGAATCCGTTAATTTCCATTAATTTCTGCAGTGATAGAAACCTAATTTAAAATTACTGATGTGTCAACACAACATAGAATTCAACTTTTACACGACGACACAAGCTCAGCACAAAAGGCTGTGGGGTGGTAGGACTGGACGAAGTGAAACATAAATCACCATCGACAGTTGCACTGAACATTTATTTGGCACATTTAAACAAGACAAATAACAAATAAAACCATCAACACATTTTTAAAATTACCATTTAGGTGAGAGCAAGTTACTTCAAAATGTAAACATTCATAAACCACGGCACTTATGGCCTATTACACATTCAGTGAAATGGGTTAAAATTTATTTACTCAAAAACTAGGATCAACTTCAAGAACAATTTAGTAAAATTTAACGTGGAAATGTAGTCTTTCATTACTGCAGTGATTGTTATTACCAAAGTAATTCAGAGTACAGGCAACAACAAATCAGATAGCCGGACGCTGTGACCACAGGTTCTAGGCGTTTCAGTCTGGAACCGCGCGACCGCTACGGTCGCAGGTTTGAATCCTGCCTCGGGCATGGATGTGTGTGATGTCCTTAGGTTAGTTAGGTTTAAGTAGTTCTAAGTTCTCGGGGACTGATGACCACAGATGTTAAGTCCCATAGTGCTCAGAGCCATTTGAACCCTTTTTTTACCCCTCGCTCCCCGTTCGGCCCGGTAGGTGGCGCCACCGCGAGCTCTGCGCACACGACTGGAAAGACTACCCATACCAACGGCGGGAATATCGCTGATCGAGCCACACGGCTCAGTTACATTATGATATTACTGGAAAATTTGTTACATACCGCACGTTGATATACGAACATTTTACATCATGTAATTAAAAATAATTCAGTATGTCACAACAGTTAAACTGAATTATGTTGAGGAGGTACATACCTGCTGATGAAGTATTCTTTAAATGCTTCACGAGTCTCATATGCACTCCGTGAAGACCGATTACAATATATTGCGCCTTTTTCAAAGTCATTATTATTATTGTTATCATCTTTCTTGTAGTGGTTAGCACTGCTGTTCACTGACAGAGACTCGTTCTCACTTGTGTCAGGGTATCAATGACCAAGTCGTGTAGTAGGCAAACACATTTGACAACGGTACAGCACGTTCAGGATATAACAAGCTCGGCCTTGTGGGATTGCCATTTGCTTACAAGGATTCCAAAGGCACATTAAATTGCTCGTCTGGCTCTAGCTAGGCGGTAGTTGAATATTTTTTTTGGTGAGCCACATTGCGTTGGATGTGATCTTATCAAGTAGTCCTTCAGAGGATATCCTTGATCACCCAGCAGTACGTGAGGTGCGATAACTTCTGCTCGCGGCTGTAGTTTACTGGGTGGTACATTGAATGAGTTATTTCCCGGGCGATGATTGACGGCAGTATCTAAAAAGACACCCCTGTCGCTCGGACTCCCATATGCTCCTACATCCACCATTGTAAATGACGTCTGCAGTGCCGTGAAGGTGGATACAGAAGTACTTTTTCTAATTGTAGTACGTCCTCGTGGATCCCGATTTAGGAGGAATATCTTACGCAGACGTCTTTGCCTTCAGTGCTTCCTACGAAAATGGGAAGTTCCACAAACGCTTGTAATCAATCACTATTTTGCGAAAATTTTCAGTAATCATAGCAGGCACATCTTTTGTACGCAGTTTCACACAGATGGCTTTACGCGTTTGGTAATGAGTATTGGCGATGTATTAGTGGCTATTCTGAATGAGAATGCCAATGATCTGAAGACCATTACTGCAGAAAAAAATGTCAAACAAAATTTTATTTATATCACCCATCTTTGGTGAAAGTACAGATGGGTTAAGATGCCGCATACCTTGAATGTTATGTTTTTGACGTGTCACGCAAGCGATGACAAGAGTTTCTGTACAATGCTCCCATTGGCTATTTCCACCATGACGCGTTGCCAACAAATGCTTACAAACTCAGTAAGTCCACTACGCTTCTCTAAAGACATCGGTTCTTTTTTATTGTGTTATCATTTAACGTATATTAGTGCGAGCGATTCGTTGATAACTGGTTATCATATGTGTATCTTTAGCTCCCCACATGAAAGCAAAAAGGCCGAATTTAAGAGACACGTATCGACAGGAACTTTTGAAGAAAAAGCTGCCAGCAGGTACAGCGTCAGTGAGCAGTTATTCTAAATGGAAATACTGTCACCAAATGCACATTTTTCAAGGCACTTATGCTTTAATGATTCTCGTCGTAAGTGTTCCAAAACCTCAGAAATCCTACACAATAGTTCAATGGTCACGTAACCGACGTACAAGTTGTATCATGTAATGAAAGAAATCCACCTGAAGAGAATTCATTTTCAGAAGAAGCCGATGATGAAAGATGCCACTGTTTGACTCCATACGGAAGTGTTACGGGTACAAAATTATACAAATCGGCAGAGAAAAGGCCTCGAAAAGGAACAGATCCACTTTATGATCTTATAGAACAGCAGAAATGTAAGGCAGTATCCGTAGGAGCAATACGTTCCAAGAAACAGAGTGTGAAGAGTATGAAGAAGACTTTCTTTCTCATGAGTTTATTGCCACATTTGCATGCCATACCACAGCATCTGAAATTAGTCACTAGACATAAATTTCAACAGGTACTGAATGAAAATCTGGTTATGTATCAACGATGCCCACACTCCTTACAACCAATTCCTCACCAAGTCCGTCAGGTTCAGAACACTAGAGTCACAACTGCCGCTAAAATTCAGGAACAGTATATGAAATCGAAAATTCTATGTCACAAGGTACCACACATTCTTTAATGTGGCACAATGAGGAATGTATAATTTCTACATTGGTAAATCGTTTGTAAATTGTAATTAGATATTTTGTAATTTTTGTAATTTTTTATTTCAAATCAGCAGCATTATTTCTTTATTAATTGTGAAATATTGATTGCTCGAATTGAGGGATGCATATGAATTGCGAGCAAATTCAAATAGCTATTGTATCCTCTTCGTAATATCTCGCAACACAGTTTCACAAGAGGTCCCCAGTGGTGAGATCGACTTTTTGAAACCTTATATACAGTGATATAGGTTAAGGTGCATGATATCACAACCTTCAGCCATTCACCCTGGGAGGCCCACATTCGTGAGTAACGCACGAAAAAAGGAAAAAAAAGTAATTTCGCGTGACGCTCTACAGATTTAAAAATAGTAATGACATACAGACTCCTTGCGCAGCGTAACGGTTAAGCACAGTATTTACATGCAAACGGTTGTGGATTCGAATCTTCTTAAGTGTCTAAAAACTTTCTGTTGTTAAATCTCTATTGAAATGACATTAATCATTATTTGTATCCAGTTATTTGGTTTAAATGTAATTTTTTTATGCATTCCTTTGCCACGTCATACCAATCATAGTATTAAACTTTTTCATTTGTTCTTATTTTTCCTTGTATCATTCTTTTTCCACTTGGAATCTTTATTCATGTAATTTCAATAATTATTACTTATTATCTTCGATTTAATTTCTTCTGTTCTATCGTCTTATGTTTTTGTCCATGTTATTGCATTCATTATTTATGTTCCTCATTTTACTTGAATTGAGTATTACTTATAATATCGTCATTTGTTTAAATCTTCTTTTGTGTTATTTTGTCAGAAGTGCAGTAAACAAAAAAATATGAATTGTTTAACAATTAAAACATCCTGACACTATGGCAAAATGTGTATAAATAGATTGTTTTGTCTTTGTTTTCCAACCAATAGATCGGTATTTTAAGATATGTGAACTATTATTATAGATAAATAAAAACAATGAAAATCACATGCATAAATATTTCAAATGGAGAAGAATGGCTCAAAGTTAAAATAAGAGTAAATAAAATAGTTAATACAATATTAATTTGACATGCCAAATGAATAGCAAAAAAAAATTACTTTTAACTCAATTAATTGAATAGAAATAATGATCAAAGTCAATGCGATACGGATTTAAAAATAAATTTTAAAGCTCCTTACGAGATTTGAACCCACAACCTTTTGGATATAAGGCCTCTACATTAACCGATACGCTACCGACCAAGTCCGTATATTGTTACTATTTTTAAAGTTGCAGAGTTCCACGTGAAATTTTGAATTTTTTTTTCTTCGATTACTCGCAAAGGAGGGCACACCAGGGTGAATGGCTGCAGGGTGTGATACCTGGGGCTTAGCCCACATGACCGTATATGTGGTTTCAAAAAGTCGATCCCCCCGCTGAGGACTTCTCCTTATTTGTGTGAGATGCTCTTCTGAGTAGTACTTTTCAGTTGATTTAGAGCAGCAGTTATACGTCAGCATCAGTTTTCTGAACGAGATATTAAATAGTGTGAATAAATAAAAGTTACCGTTTGATTGCGTATATCCTCGCTTCCGCTGAAATACATTTTCTAAGTTTGGATTCCTTTTCAGTATCACTGATGAGTAAATAAAAGAACTTTTCTCTCTAATACATTCCTATACCATTTCTGGCTGTTCTAGTAACCGAGGAAAGAATTGATGATGTTCGCCACGCTCTTCTCGAGACAGATATAGATTATTCACATGCATTAGATACCGTTATAATAGCAAAGTCCGCCCCGGTAGCTGAGTGGTCAGCGTGACAGACTGTCAATCCTAAGGGCCCGGGTTCGATTCCCGGCTGGGTCGGAAGTTTTCTCCGCTCAGGGACTGGGTGTTGTGTTGTCCTAATCATCATCATTTCATCCCCATCGACGCGCAGGTCGCCGAAGTGGCGTCAAATCGAAAGACCTGCACCAGGCGAACGGTCTACCCGACGGGAGGCCCTAGCCACACGACATTTCCATAATAGCAAAAGCCACAATGGAGGAGTCGTCTCTAAACACAGAAGCTTTGTGGATCCATGCCGCCATAAACTGAGAAGGAGATCGGTTGCACTGTGACCAAACTGTCGGCCGATGTTATCGGGCGGCCTCTGGCGACTGTGTCCGCCGACCGTTGTCGTTGCCACTCTTGAATGAAGCCTTAGCCTGTTGCGCTAACGCCGCTGCTCACGGCCGGTACCCTCGTTTGGAATTCGAAAAGCTCGTAAAACTTTGAACCTCGTTATCTCTGAAACGCTCTTGCTAGAGCAGAAAGTATAAGTATTTATACGCTGTGACAGAATTTGCGAGACCCCTTGCCTTTTCCTTATTCTGAACTGGAACGCTTTACTGTCTATTACACAGCATTAACACGCCTGGAGAGACAGTGCTGCCAACATATTATGAACTCACAAGTGTCCCTAGTGTACCGTATAGGAAGCAAAAAATGAGATGCAACCTGGAAGCAACTTGGCCAGCGTTCTGTCCACCCGATGGCGAGGCTACGCGTCTTTCGCCTATAACCTCTAGCGCGCGTTGCAACATTCACATTGATAAGCGCAAAATTATTTACTATTGTGGTTTGATTTTCCACGCAAAATATCTTTTAAAATCCTAGTGAACACGGTGCAGCAACAACGGCGCTGTGACCATAGCTAATGCAACATATGATGAGACGAAAGTTGAACTGGTAAGCGTATCATTTCCGACAAATTTTATATGAACGAAGGAAATTGGCTGTTACGTAAGTTCGTGGCGTTATTGTTTGACGTGTTGTCACGGAGGTTGTTATGGGTGTATTTATCAACTTTCAGTTTTTGTCCGAAGTTCTAGTACTTTTGGTGACGTACTGAATGTTGCACTTTTTAAGGATATGAATAGCGTTCTTTAAGCGTTCTAAAACGAAACATCAAATGGAAGAGACTAACAATTATGATATTTTGTTCGCTTTCGATATTGATAAATGAATTGGTTGAAGGAGTAGGCGGTGGATGCAGCTCAGCTCGAAACATTTGTGCCGTTTCAGGAAGATACATTTTGACGTGAGTTATTACTGTTATTCAGTGGGCAACGTACGAAAATCAAGGAAATATGGAGGGTGCCCAAACCTCATGAAGCTGCCAGATATTACGCACTTTTGGAATCGAAACAGTCCGTGTCTACATGCATTTCAGTCATACTCAAATACCGTTACAGGACTACAACGAAAATACAGAAATTTAGATATGTGGGTAGACACACAATGATAGCCAGTTAACAAATTATTCAGGGCCACAATTAATTCAAAACAATTTTGTATTCACAAAAAAATAAAAATTACTTCGTCGGAAGCAGGGAAAGCACGCATTAAACAATTGCGCAGTTCTCAAAATTTTTCACGTTTTGCAGGATACTGGTACAAGACTGCGAGATAACGTTGGGGGGGGGGGGGGGGGGGAGCTTAGGAAAAGCTTTTCTTACTGATTGTCGATCTACCTGCTTTAAGGGGCTCCGGAAGGCTCAAAATCATGAAAAGTTCAATTTTTACTTTTTTGCGTTTTCTGAATCTGCAGACTATTACCTTTTAATAGATATATAATTTATTCAATTCCGAAGACTGCAGCTATTTTTAAATTTTTTTGAAATGTGTTCTACATGGGCGTGACCCACTGTGGCGCTGTCAAACTGCTGTCAAATGGTGTTATTATTAACGTCCGTGTTCATCAGGTACATTTTAGTGATGTGAGATAAAGTATGTGTTGTGGCTAACCTGTGATGATTCAATATATATCGCTGGTGTGATTGTCGATTGTTTCATGTTTATTTACTCTGTCGTTATCTCGAAAATATTAGTAATTAATTCTGTTTCTTGAGTCTCTGTTTTGTTGAAGTATAATAAAGAGTAAAAGTAACGTTATTAGAAATCCTCTGAAGGCTTTTAAGAAAAGGAGAAATGTTGGAAAGCCAAAGGTATGCGTTATTACTGTAAACAATAAAGACGATAACCAAGTGAGTGAACCTAACCTCTCAAGTACACCTGCCCATAGCAGTCAAAGTGGGAAAGAAAATACACTCCTGGAAATTGAAATAAGAACACCGTGAATTCATTGTCCCAGGAAGGGGAAACTTTATTGACACATTCCTGGGGTCAGATACATCACATGATCACACTGACAGAACCACAGGCACATAGACACAGGCAACAGAGCATGCACAATGTCGGCACTAGTACAGTGTATATCCACCTTTCGCAGCAATGCAGGCTGCTATTCTCCCATGGAGACGATCGCAGAGATGCTGGATGTAGTCCTGTGGAACGGCTTGCCATGCCATTTCCACCTGGCGCCTCAGTTGGACCAGCGTTCGTGCTGGACGTGCAGACCGCGTGAGACGACGCTTCATCCAGTCCCAAACATGCTCAATGGGGGACAGATCCGGAGATCTTGCTGGCCAGGGTAGTTGACTTACACCTTCTAGAGCACGTTGGGTGGCACGAGATACATGCGGACGTGCATTGTCCTGTTGGAACAGCAAGTTCCCTTGCCGTCTAGGAATGGTAGAACGATGGGTTCGATGACGGTTTGGATGTACCGTGCACTATTCAGTGTCCCCTCGACGATCACCAGTGGTGTACGGCCAGTGTAGGAGATCGCTCCCCACACCATGATGCCGGGTGTTGGCCCTGTGTGCCTCGGTCGTATGCAGTCCTGATTGTGGCGCTCACCTGCACGGCGCCAAACACGCATACGACCATCATTGGCACCAAGGCAGAAGCGACTCTCATCGCTGAAGACGATACGTCTCCATTCGTCCCTCCATTCACGCCTGTCGCGACACCACTGGAGGCGGGCTGCACGATGTTGGGGCGTGAGCGGAAGACGGCCTAACGGTGTGCGGGACCGTAGCCCAGCTTCATGGAGACGGTTGCGAATGGTCCTCGCCGATACCCCAGGAGCAACAGTGTCCCTAATTTGCTGGGAAGTGGCGGTGCGGTCCCCTACGGCACTGCGTAGGATCCTACGGTCTTGGCGTGCATCCGTGCGTCGCTGCGGTCCGGTCCCAGGTCGACGGGCACGTGCACCTTCCGCCGACCACTGGCGACAACATCGATGTACTGTGGAGACCTCACGCCCCACGTGTTGAGCAATTCGGCGGTACGTCCACCCGGCCTCCCGCATGCCCACTATACGCCCTCGCTCAAAGTCCGTCAACTGCACATACGGTTCACGTCCACGCTGTCGCGGCATGCTACCAGTGTTAAAGACTGCGATGGAGCTCCGTATGCCACGGCAAACTGGCTGACACTGACGGCGGCGGTGCACAAATGCTGCGCAGCTAGCGCGATTCGACGGCCAACACCGCGGTTCCTGGTGTGTCCGCTGTGCCGTGCGTGTGATCATTGCTTGTACAGCCCTCTCGCAGTGTCCGGAGCAAGTATGGTGGGTCTGACACACCGGTGTCAATGTGTTCTTTTTTCCATTTCCAGGAGTGTACTTCACAGAAGAAGCTTGGTTCAATTAGTGAACACTATGAATGTTTTTGGGGCGAATCGGATGTGAATGAAATATTTGATATGTCAGTTCTCAAAGGAATTTTTTCAAACTGTGTAAGATGTATTCATTGTAGTGAAGTTGGTCTGGAACTCTCCATAATAAAGCACGTAGGACTTGCTAATGAAATACAACTGAAATGTGATAAGTGTTCATACATGACCACCTTTTGGAACAGTGTTGCAGTAACTGCAACTGAAGAAAATGGTAGCAAAATCTAGGAACACAACAACGAGCGATGCCTTCGGGCTGCAGGCAGGGCTGTAAAGAGTCTAGAAATACAAGCAAGAGTAAACAGGAGGAGGAACAAGAGGAAGCTGGAGGAGGAGTTTGCAGAGAATGAAGATAATCCATCCTATGGACCTGGAATGCACTAAAATGTTACTCCAATCTTTGTCGCTCGATTCCCAAAACTTTTATTTTCTCATACTAATTACGTGTTTTCTAAGGATCTTCCAAACATACACTCCTGGAAATGGAAAAAAGAACACATTGACACCGGTGTGTCAGACCCACCATACTTGCTCCGGACACTGCGAGAGGGCTGTACAAGCAATGATCACACGCACGGCACAGCGGACACACCAGGAACCGCGGTGTTGGCCGTCGAATCGCGCTAGCTGCGCAGCATTTGTGCACCGCCGCCGTCAGTGTCAGCCAGTTTGCCGTGGCATACGGAGCTCCATCGCAGTCTTTAACACTGGTAGCATGCCGCGACAGCGTGGACGTGAACCGTATGTGCAGTTGACGGACTTTGAGCGAGGGCGTATAGTGGGCATGCGGGAGGCCGGGTGGACGTACCGCCGAATTGCTCAACACGTGGGGCGTGAGGTCTCCACAGTACATCGATATTGTCGCCAGTGGTCGGCGGAAGGTGCACGTGCCCGTCGACCTGGGACCGGACCGCAGCGACGCACGGATGCACGCCAAGACCGTAGGATCCTACGCAGTGCCGTAGGGGACCGCACCTCCACTTCCCAGCAAATTAGGGACACTGTTGCTCCTGGGGTATCGGCGAGGACCATTCGCAACCGTCTCCATGAAGCTGGGCTACGGTCCCGCACACCGTTAGGCCGTCTTCCGCTCACGCCCCAACATCGTGCAGCCCGCCTCCAGTGGTGTCGCGACAGGCGTGAATGGAGGGACGAATGGAGACGTGTCGTCTTCAGCGATGAGAGTCGCTTCTGCCTTGGTGCCAATGATGGTCGTATGCGTGTTTGGCGCCGTGCAGGTGAGCGCCACAATCAGGACTGCATACGACCGAGGCACACAGGGCCAACACCCGGCATCATGGTGTGGGGAGCGATCTCCTACACTGGCCGTACACCACTGGTGATCGTCGAGGGGACACTGAATAGTGCACGGTACATCCAAACCGTCATCGAACCCATCGTTCTACCATTCCTAGATGGCAAGGGAACTTGCTGTTCCAACAGGACAATGCACGTCCGCATGTATCTCGTGCCACCCAACGTGCTCTAGAAGGTGTAAGTCAACTACCCTGGCCAGCAAGATCTCCGGATCTGTCCCCCATTGAGCATGTTTGGGACTGGATGAAGCGTCGTCTCACGCGGTCTGCACGTCCAGCACGAACGCTGGTCCAACTGAGGCGCCAGGTGGAAATGGCATGGCAAGCCGTTCCACAGGACTACATCCAACATCTCTACGATCGTCTCCATGGGAGAATAGCAGCCTGCATTGCTGCGAAAGGTGGATATACACTGTACTAGTGCCGACATTGTGCATGCTCTGTTGCCTGTGTCTATGTGCCTGTGGTTCTGTCAGTGTGATCATGTGATGTATCTGGCCCCAGGAATGTGTCAATAAAGTTTCCCCTTCCTGGGACAATGAATTCACGGTGTTCTTATTTCAATTTCCAGGAGTGTATTTGTTTCAAACTTTCAGTAAATGTTACACAGTACCTTCTGCATAATTTAACACAGCCTTTTTCCAAATAACTGTATATTTTTGAATATATAAATAAAAAATTGCAACAAAATGTTGTGAATTTTCATTACAATTGAAAAAAAAGTCATCTTTAATAACTGAACTAAAATTTTGTAAAATCCCTGTGTTAAGTTGTAGCCTATATTCCAATAAATAATCTGTGAAAAGTTCAACTTCCTACCTCAAATACTTTGTGAGGAAAGATGTAATTTATAAGCGTTATTTTAACATTGCAAGTGTAGGGCGTTCCGGAGCTCCTTAAGCTCTGTCCCAGAGGAGATAAAAATCCTCTCTCGAGTACAATTTGTACCACCTGCTGGCAGTCTTCCCTCTGAAGTGGTAACACTATTCTGCTGACCTACAGGACAACTACAGCTAACACTACACACATTTTGTCCCAGTGATAGCCAAGGCTAATGATTTGCACCGTAAGAGATGATATTAGTTGCAGTTTATGCTTGCAAAGAACCTCGTGGACTCAGAAACATAAATTTTCTGACTCTGTCATCTCTTATGTGAGTATCGTCCAGAAAATGTAATTGAAAATACAAGAAAATTCAAGAGAATAAAGAAGGATAATTCTCAGCCACTCCAGGAAGTAGGTCGCAGTTGTGTATACCAAACATATTCTGGCGCCAGAATGAGATTTTCACTCTGCAGCGGAGTGTGCGCTGATATGAAACTTACTGGCAGATTAAAACTGTGTGCCCGACCGCGACTCGAACTCGGGACCTTTGCCTTTCGCGGGCAAGTGCTCTACCATCTGAGCTACCGAAGCACGACTCACGCCCGGTACTCACGGCTTTACTTCTGCCAGTATCTCGTCTCCTACCTTCCAAACTCTACAGAAGCTCTCCTGCGAACCTTGCAGAACTAGCACTCCTGAAAGAAAGGATATAGCGGAGACATGGCTTAGCCACAGCCTGGGGGATGTTTCCAGAACATCCTCTCGCTCTCGCAGGAGAGCTTCTGTAAAGTTTGAAAGGTAGGAGACGAGATACTGGCAGAAGTAAAGCCGTGAGTACCGAGCCTGAGTCGTGCTTCGGTAGCTCAGATGGTAGAGCACTTGCCCGCGAAAGGCAAAGGTCCCGAGTTCGAGTCGCGGTCGGGCACACAGTTTTAATCTGCCAGCAAGTTTCATATTCTGGTGTGTTGCAGTATCTGAAACTAGACGTAGGACGAATTTTTCAATAACTGAGCTGTTTCTTGAGCGTGCAGGCAGACGCCAAGTTGACCAAACGAATGTATCATGGAAGCTTATAAGCATTTTTGTAACCAAAGGCTAGAGCTGAAACATATCAGATTCGTCGATTACAATCTGAACTGCATAAATTAAGATCGGGAGAATTATTTGGACAGCCTTTTTCTTCAGTAGCCATCGTAATTATATTTGGTTCTCTGTCTGACATGTACTGAAACTGAAAAGCTAATCTGTCACACACAATTCAACAGTATCTGCTCCGTGCGTCACTATGACCCACACTTAATCTCTGACAGGGAAGGAATTGCTCAACTGTGTGTTAATCGCATCGGCACCTCAGGACCCCACACACTGTGATGGCTACCAGTCTCGATCGGTAGATAAGTTATTTACGCTCTCTATTGTTCTATTATCTGTCGGAACTAAATCCTTTTAGTTGAGAATTGTTGCAGATATTCTTAACACTGACAGCAGTTTTAGCGATAGATAAACAACATCCTTAGATAATGAATGAGATACTGAGTTTAACGGACGAATGGAGGAATATGTAAATGAATCAGATAATGTAGACAAAAATGAATACACTTGTTTTAAACTGAGACTGACAGAAAATAGAAAATGGCTAAGCAGATAGAGCTAAATAATGAATTAAATTGTAAAGAAGCATGCATGACTATGGGAAAGGTGTCACCTCTAAGCAAATTAACGAGACATTTGGAGGGAAAGGAAGCAGTTATACGAATATTAAGTGCTCTTATGGCAGCCAGTACTAAGAGAAGAATGGTGGAAGGAATGAATGAAAGTGCTGTAAAAGGAAAATGAACTTGAAGACAATATTTAAAGAAGAAAGTGAAAGTAGATGAAGGTGAGATGGGCACTATGATATTGTGAGATGAATTTTATAGAGCACTAAACTACGTAAGTCGAAGCAAAGGATTTCGAGTAGACGATATTTCTTCAAAATTATTGAGATTCTTGGGAGAAAATGCCATGACAACATTATTCCATCTGATATCCGAGGTATATCGTATACACGAAATACCCTTAGACTTCAAAAAGAACGTAATAATTCCAATTCCAAAGACTGCAGCTGCTGGCAGATGAGAATCTTACTGAACTACAGATCTAATAGGCCATGGATTCAAAATGCTGAAACAATATTTTTAAAGAGGTATGGAGAAATTAGTAGAAGTCGATATCAGGGAAGATCAGTTTGGATTCCGGAGAAATGTAGGCACACGTGAGGAATATTGACTCTATCTCAGACAGGAGGCAAACTTAGGTTTATTGCGTTTGTCGATTTTGAGAAAACATTTAACAGCATAGACTGGAAGACACACTGAAATACTGAAGATATCTTGGTACAAAACGAAGAGAGCGGTAGGTTATTAATAATTTGTAAAGAAACCAGGCCGAGAAATGAAGGGTGGCAGTTGCTGAGAATGGAGTGTGAGGGTATTGTAGTGTATTCCCGATGTTATCCAGTCTGAGCATTGAGCAACCACTAGTGGGAAAGTTCAGAGAAAGAAATAAAAACTCTGAGGTAGGAGGGAGCGGTAGATTATTAATAATTTGTAAAGAAAGCAGGCCGAGAAATTAACTCTGAGGTTTGCTGATGACTTTGAATTCTAGCAGTAATGACAGAATGTTTGAAAGAGCATTGAATAACATAATGAATGGTGACATGAAAAGACGTTACAAGAAGAACTCCAAGGAAAGTAGAACAAGGGTAATGGAATGTAGTCGAATTTAATCAGTCGACGCTGAGGGAAGTGGGAAACTAAAAATAGATGTGTTTGGAAAGTATTTGTATGGGGTGTAACCTTGAACGGAAGTGAAACGCGGACTGTAAACGGTTCAGACAGGAAGAGTATAGAAGCATTGCAGATATGGTGCTACAGAAGATTGCTGAAGATTACAGGGGTGGATAGGCTTATAAGAAGATATTATCGATTTGGGAAGAAAATAAATTTAAGTCACACCTTGACTAAAATGAGGGATCGTTAGACTGGAAACGTCCAGTGGCATAACGGACTCGTAAATTTGGTTATGGGGGCAAGTGTGTCTCTGTGAGTGGGGAGGGGGGGGGGATAAAATTAGTTTAGGAAGACCAGGGATTAAACGTAAGGCAAGTCCAATTGAATGCAGATTGCAGTAATGTAAAGATAAATAGAATTTGCATAATGTAATAGTGTGGAGAGTTACATCAACACAGTCTCCAGACCAGAGACCACAACTATGGCAAAAACAACAATAACAACAACATATGCATAATTCTCTAATGAAGATTTTTTTCCCTGCAGTCTTCTGAATGATCTTATGCAGCTCGCCACGACTTCCTCTCCTGTGCCAACCTCTTCACCCACAGTGAACGTTTTCAGATATATTACGTATGGAATCCAGCATCTGTCTACTCCAACAGCTGTTGCATTCTCTCTTCTACCATGGCAGATTCTCTTGATGTTTTAAGATGTATTCTATCGCCCTGCTTTAAGTAGTATTCTTATCGTGTCAGATAATATCCATTATCCTTCTGTAAAACCACACATCAAAATCATCGACCCTCTTCTTTTTCCATTTTCAAATCAATATACTCGTAGAATTCTGCTACAAAACTTGTCAAAAGTGAAAGCTCCTATAAAATAGTATTAGAAAGACGCATTCCGATAGTTAGAATAATGTAGGCATTTGTCTAGTATGATAAGACACTGAAATGTAGTCAACATCTCGGCTTTCGGCAGTTGTTTTGAGATTTCTAAGAGGCGCTAATCTGTGAAGTCGTAATAGTCCTTCGAAAGTGGTATGTAGACGGGAAGGAGTCTACAAAAATGTGCTGTACTCTGAGAATTGTCATGGAGGACGTACTAACACTCAATAACATTCCGAGTAAGGGAAGACTCATGGCAGTGAACTGATTTCTTATCGACATACCAGACGACACAATTTATTATGTGAACTATCTATGCAATGAAAATAATAAACATAATAACTGTAGTAAGCAACGTATTACCGTAGTGGACATCAAGTAGTGAAGAGGAGACAATACTGTACAAAATTGAAGAGCTTTACCCCTGTCTACAACCTGTTAGTTCTGTTTGTCAGCCAGCATAAGACTGTCTTGGCTACTTCCACAGGGTAGAGAACACAACTTTCAAAGCTGTCTGGAACTCATTATGCATTTCGTCAGCAGATGTAATGACATTAACACTAGCGTCACCAACTGAGCCATATTCAGCCACAAATAGAGTACTGTTCAACGTAGCAGTATGTTTTTGATCGTTTTTATTATACTGCGACCGCAAGGCATCTCCGTTGTCAACAACAAATGCCGACTGTAATGGACATACCTACGGAAGTAGTTCGTAGGACACAATACCTATTTTGTTCCACGAGATGCACAGCATTGTCATCGTGGACTCACGCAGGCGGTAAAATTGTTTTTGTTATGGCTCAATCGATAATTTATTTTAATGTAGTTAGCATGTCTTGTCACTTGTAAAGAACTTCGATAGATATACTCCATCCTGTGGGTTTCTAATCGCCAACAAAAAAATTGCTCTGGAAATTTTTTCGGCATTACATTGAAGAGGCATACTGATCGGTATGATTTCGCTATTGTCAGATCTTTATCCTCTCCGTTTTCACTGTGGCGACCTCTATTCACTTCTACACACATGCATTCTTCCTTGGAGTACACATTGCCTGCCGGAGTGGCCGTGCGGTTCTAGGCGCTACAGTCTGGAACCGCGGGACCGCTGCGGTCGCAGGTTCGAATCCTGCTTCGGGCATGGATGTGTGTGATGTCCTTAGGTTAGTTAGGTTTAAGTAGTTCTAAGTTCTAGGGGACTGATGACCTCAGACGTTAAGTCCCATAGTGCTCAGAGCCATTTGAACCATTTAGTACACATTGACTGTCGCACACCTCCAGAAAATAGCGTTGCATTGTTTATGCGTTCCGTTCCAAGAAGCAAGTAGAACGGCAGTTTGCCGCTGAAGTCCATATTCACGCGTAACTTTTAGCGCAAAACAAGAGTCCACGGAATCGCACAGAGTGCCTAAATCGCTACACCCACATTGCTGCTGCATATTCCGCAAAACGGAAGGCATCCTTGAGTGGAGCCGCTCGGGGTAGCTGCGCGGTCTGAGGGTGCCTTGCCACAGTTCGCGGTGCTCCTCCCGTCGGAGGTTCGAGTCCTCCCTCGAGCAGGGTGGTGTGTGTTGTCCTTCGCGTAAGTTAGTTTAAGTCAGATTAAGTAGTGTGTAAGCCTAGGGACCGATGACCTCAGCAGTTTGGTCCCATGGGAACTTACCATCGCCACCTCTTCCTCCTTGAGTGGAAGCGCATACGGCGTTACAAGAATGCTGTCGATAGAAGTGGAAGTGCCTACTCGGTTGTATGCCTTCAGCGATGAAGATGTCTGAACTGTATACTTAACTCCTCCCGCAAACTGCTGACAAAGTTGCTTCGAGAAGAAAGAAGATAGAATATGACCACATGGCGGAAAGAATAATGAGTGATTTAATTGACAATAACAAATGAAACTGCGACCCTTCAGAAGTGAAGATTATCACAACAAGAACAAACGTAATACACAATTAAACGGAGTATGCTGTACGATAAAAAAGTATAGACAACAGACAACAGCGGAGGAAATTGAAAACAAAATCCCTGCATTCACACAGCTGCCGAGAAAGATACGTCACTGGAACCTCGAAGAGAGTTGCACCAGAAGTTGTACCAAAAGCCAAGTTTTTGACAGATTTCGATTCACCAGTGGCTTGGAGTCTTAGAGCAACCGGTAACATCTCGGAAGAAATTATTGCTTTTCCCATCACAGTGCCCTGCTTTATTAATTTCTGTTGCACAGATTCTAGCATTATCGATCATTATACTCGCTCATCTTCAATTAATTTCGAAACGACTGTTAGTCCTCTAAAATAAGTGTCAAACTCCCTCTCTCCTCCCGCCAGCTCATTCATTTTTTTCACCCATAATGGTCGTTGTCTTCCTGTTGTTCACTGCTATGGCACATGAAGCAGCGACCGCAGACAATGCGACAATTGTCTCTGTGGCTGCAGCAGTCATGTGCACGTGGATGGTGCGACTTTTGTCTATCGCTCGAGGCCCACGAGAAAGACAGGCCGCGGGGAGTATGTCACTCTCTCGCCCGCTCAACTCAGCAGACAGACTACGTTTCTGCACCTGTTAACTCGTAACTAGTTGTATACGTACAAACGAGAATTGCATCTTCTACTGGAATCCGCTATTATGGAGTCTTATTGTTATTAATCCAAACGAGAATTGCATCTTCTACTGGAATCCGCTATTATGGAGTCTTATTGTTATTAATCCTAAAGTGATCGAAAGTCCGTAGACCTACTTATAATTTGTTACGGCATCACTGGGGTACAATAAAATTAAAATTATACAAAAATGATTATGAGTTGCATAAGGTATCACTTTTTGTATGAAATGAGGACTGTGAAGCAGTAGAGAGTAAATGCTATAAACAAGCCGTTGTACCATTTATATCGAGTATTGATCTTAAATTAAATTTTGTTGTAGTACTGTTAACCGGTAAGAATTCATAATAGCAGATTACAGTAGAAGATGCAATTCTCGTTAGTATGTACACGTCCAGCTGCGAGTTAACAGGTTTAGAAAGACATTTTGTCTGCCGAGTTGAACGAGCGAGCCTATTCAGGCCTACCTTTGTTTTATCAAAAGTAACGTATTGAGGTTCTTGTCCTTTACGCTGCCTTTTAAAATTGTACATTACAGGATACGAAAATTTTGTTTTATAAAAAGTAAGATACGAGTATTTATATTCTTCTCCTTTACGGTGTTACGGTTTCCATTAATTATTTCTCCTTGCCTTTTAAAATTGTACATTACAAGATACGAAAATTTTGTTTTATAAAAAGTAAGATATTTATATTCTTCTCCTTTACCGTGTTACGGTTTCCATTAATTATTTCTCCTGCCTTGGAGAAAACCCTCTCTGCCGGAACAGGTCGCTGGACAGCACAAATATTTAATAGTCATGTGAGCATAGTTCCTTGTAGCAAGGAATGCAATTGTAAATAAAGCTGCTGTAATACAACGCCGTTAGTAGGAGGAAAAAAAGATTTTAAAGATTTGTTAAGCATTTGTGATTGTTGTGCATAATGCATTTTGAAATAAATAAGGTTATTATCGTTATTAATTAAACACACCCACTACTGTCCTTTTCTGCTCTGAGTCCTCATTGTACTTGCAAGTGTTTGCATAAGTACAAGTTAATGTATAAGGTGATTCGACAACACAAAACATTGACGTATTCGTAACGCCCCTGCGTCAGTTTTGTAGACGCTCATATATCATTTATATACTGGTTGCCTGTGCCTGTGTTGTGTTCGATTAGCGGAGCCTGTTCCTTGAAGGAAACGCCAGTACCCTCATAATTGAATGCTCACACATTTGAAGATGATAATCTGTACAATGTACAATGAATCCACGTTATTTATGTGTATAATTTTTACCACATCGGTATGAGATGCGCACGACTGTGAGTTGTTATCACTAGAAGACAAACAAAAAAAAAAAAATTCCTTTCTCAAGTCCCCTCTCTCACAGCGGGCAATCTATTAACAACATGCGTTTACGAACGGCATAGACTGGCTAAGGCGCCACCACATTTGATGTTGATTAAATACTTCCATGCAGTGTACTTTCCCTCTGCACTCCACACGCCTTGGAGGTAACAGGACCCGAAATTTTTCGCGTGCCAATTAAAAAAATTAATTATAAACGATATGACTATCGATATTTATATCAGATTATCGACAGTGATGAAAGAGCGGACGCTATCGATTAATCTATAGTTTATCGACGTTTTAAGTAACACTACTGTGCGGCTCTCCTAACCACATGGGTCTTTTCCTGTTGCCTTAGTTGGCGCGTGCCTTGTTGCTCGCCTTAACGAACGTATAAACGGGCACTAAGCCTAGTGCCCATGCATGACGTGTGTGTGTTGGGGCAGTTTCTTGCGCCCGCCGGCTTATCGCTCGCTGCTCGGGGTCAGCTGCGGCCAGCACGCGGCAACCACGCGCCCGCGAGGCTCAGATGCAGCAGGGTCTGTGACTTCCTGCTGCTATTGTTACAGCGTTTGACTTTCGACGGGGCTTTTCTCATTTACAAATTCTCGACATTCGTGAGGTAAATGTACCTGTAATTTTTCACAAGTAACTTTTTGGAGTGGGAGTGTTTCTGAGAACTGTTACGTTGAAGATGAAATTTATTTCTATGTTTCCTCAAAAATGGTGAATAAGTGTTACCATGTTTATCGGCATGTTTATCTGGCACGCTATCAGCTCTCTGCTTCACCCCAAAGATGTTCATTGCGGGTCAGATCGGAGCTTTCATCAATACATTATAACAAGTCCATCCTTTTTTTTTTTTCAGTTAAGTTACTGAGGATCTTGCTTTGTGGAGGAGGGAACGATTTGGCAAAAATATTCAGGATACGCCCAAAACTAGAAAAAAAATTCTGTCTTTCACTATTTTAATACCGGTACTTTAAAGTAGAGATAAAAATTAAACAATACTGAGAAAGAAACTTCCTGGAAGATTAAACCTGTGTGCCGGACCGAGACTCGATCTCGGGACCTTTGCCTTTCGCGGGCAAGTGCTCTACCAACTGAGCTACCCAAGCACGACTCACGCCCCGTCCTCACAGTTTTCCTTCTGCCAAAACTTCTTCTCCTACCTTCCATACTTTACAGAAGCTCTCCCGCAGGTAGAGCACTTGCCCACGAAAGGAAAAGGCCCCAGTTCGAGTCTCGGTTTGGCACACAGTTTTAATCAACCAGGAAGTTTCATATCAGCGCACACTCCGCTGCAGAGTGAAAATCTCATTCTGGATTCGTCTCTGTTTTTGAAAAGCTGTATGTATCCAATGACTGCAACACCTAGTAGAAAGGTTACGAGAATTAAGAAACACCTGCTACATATATACCTGAAAAGATACGGTTGAGCCTTATGTGTCGCCAGTTCAAACGTGGGTGAATGACTAATTTTGCTGCGCGGGGGGCGTACCACTACTATAAAGAATCATGCGAATGTGAACTATGTTGGCTGAAGCAAACGGACATGTCATAGGTCTGATAGTCCTGACAATGAATCACAAAACGCAGTTTTAGCACAAATGAACGATGCGTAGGGGAGGCTACCCTCCACCACTACTAGGCAATTTGTTTCTCGTTCCGACCGCAAATAGATCGAGGGAAAAATGACTAGCTATAAACCTCCGTATGAGCCCTAATTTCTCGTATGTTAACTTCGTGATCGTTTCGAGAAATGAATAATGGCCGCGGCAGAATCGTTCTGTAGTCTGCTTCAAACGCCGGTTCTCTAAATTTTCTGAATAGCGTTCTCATTCTGGAAACATCCTCCAGGCTGTGGCTAAGCCATGTCTCCGCAATACCCTTTCTTTCAGGAGTGCTAGTTCTGCAAGGTTCGCAGGAGAGCTTCTGTTAAGTTTGGGAGGTAGGAGACGAGGTACTGGCAGAAGTAAAGCTGTGAGGACGGGGCGTGAGTCGTGATTGGGTAGCTCAGTTTGTAGAGCACTTGCCCGCGAAAGGCAAAGGTCCCGAGTTCGAATCTCGGTCCGGTACACAGTTTTAATTTGCCAGGAAGTTTCATATCAGCGCACACTCCGCTGCAGAGTGAAAATCTCATTCTTGAAACAATACTGTCAATGAAATGAGTCTTTCTCAGTCCTGCAACATATATAATAAGGTCTCATGATAGAAACCTACCTGTCTAGTCGAAGAAAGATATTAAAACTCGGGTTGTACCGTAACTACGATTACTGTTAGCAACCTACAGTCCTTATGGTGATAGAAGAGCCTTCACAGTTAAAATAGGGTCTGCACGTCGGCGTCGTGCGTCTAGTACCACCTGTCACCTAACAGGATAATATATATGTCTCTGTCGCCACACTTCATCTCTGTAGACTACTATTGTTTCCAGTCTTGTAGCTTCCGTTCCGCCAATAAACGTTTGCGCTTCGAAGCTGAGAGCTGGCCGTATCGCTGCCAGTTGTCTCGGCTGCACTTTCGCACTACGAATTATAATACTGTTGAATTCACAGCCAAAATTAAGGTTACTTAACAATCATAACACCGGGCGGTTGTATTAGGTTGTGCATAAGTTCGTAATGTTTTTGTTGGCATGTTGGTATTCCGGTTGCTGTGGTTTTATTTACACCTGTCGATATCATGTCAACACAGTACCACATCTGCCCCTCACCAGCTGAGGCTGCTTCTTTCATTCTGGTGGCTTGTGACGTCATTCCCATGTCGTCAAACAAGACCTAAGCCGAAATTACATTTCTTATGAATTAAAGTAAGTTTCATATAAGTTCGAGTTACGTTTTGGCCAACTGCATGCATAATTCAGTGCATCTAACTCATATTCAGAGTCTCTCACAAATCGCCGGTTCCGTTCGCAGGCAAATCGTGTTTATAGTATATTGACTGCACTGAGTTGAAAAGAGGTATAAGGGCTAAAAACATACGAAAACGACAATCACTTAACAGTTGCTAAAATAATAACCACTGAGCCAAGTGACACAGTGGTTAGCACACTGGACTCGTTTCGGGAGCACGACGGATCAAATCCGCCTGCCGCCATCCATATTTAGATGTTCCGGAGTTGCTCTAAATCGCTCCAGTCAGATACTGGGATGGTTCATTTAAAAGGTCAGGGCCGATTTCGTTCCTCATCTTTGAAATAATCCGAGCCTGTGCTCTAATGACGTCGATGTCGACGGGGCGTTAAATCCTAATCTTCCTTCGTAATCGAACCCAAGATTATTGCGATGTACGTAAAAAAAATGGTTCAAATGGCTCTGAGCACTATGGGACTTAACATCTATGGTCATCAGTCCCCTAGAATTTAGAAATACTTAAACCTAACTAACCTAAGGACATCACACAACACCCAGTCATCACGAGGCAGAGAAAATCCCTGACCTCGTCGGGAATCGAACCCGGGAACCCGGGCGCGACGATGTACATCAAATGATTCTGTTTGACCAGAGGATTACAAAACTGAACTTAGATATTGTCTAAGCAAAGTATTACAAGACTTATTCATGTATCTTCATCGATGATTTAATTAATTAATATATAATTAAAAATTAGCTATGAATAAAAATCATGATTTTTAGCTTGTGCTTCGATTGATGTCAGCAGTTGCTTCAAAAACATTTTCAAAAAAAGTGTTAAAATGAAGATGAGCATTGCCCTAATATTGGGCTTTGCTCATGGAAGCTATACCCCCAGTAAAATAACAGGTGGTTTTGACTTCCAATACACCATAGTAAAGCTAGTAAATTTCTAGAAGAGAAATACCAAAATTTGAACCATCGGTCAGGTAGGCTAGAAAATTTAAAAAAGGAAATGGATAGGTTAAAGTTAGATATAGTGGGAATTAGTGAAGTTCGGTGGCAGGAGGAACAAGGCTTCTGGTCAGGTGAATACAGTGTTATAAATACAAAGTCAAATAGGGGTAATATAGGAGTAGGTTTAATAATGAATAAAAAAAATAGGAATGCGGGTAAGCTACTACAAACAGCATAGTGAACGCATTATTGTGGCGAAGATAGACACGAAGCCTACGCCTACTACAGTAGTAAACGTTTATATGCCAACTAGCTCTGCAGATGACGAAGAAATTGAAGAAATGTATGATGAAATAAAAGAAATTATTCAGATAGTGAAGGGAGACGAAAATTTAATAGTCGTGCATGACTGGAATTCGGTAGCAGGAAAAGGGAGAGAAGGAAACGTAGTAGGTGAATATGGATTGGGGGTAAGAAAGGAAAGAGGAAGCCGCCTGGTAGAATTTTGCACAGAGCACAACTTAATCATAGCTAACACTTGGTTCAAGAATCATAAAAGAAGGTTGTATACATGGAAGAAGCCTGGAGATACTAAAAGGTATCAGATAGATTATACAGGGTGATTCAAAAAGAATACCACAACTTTAAAAATGTGTATTTAATGAAAGAAACATAATATAACCTTATGTTATACATCATTACAAAGAGTATTTAAAAAGGTTTATTTTCACTCAAAAACAAGTTCAGAGATGTTCAATATGGCCCCCTCCAAACACACGAGCAATATCAACCCGATACTCCAACTCGTTCCACAATCTCTGTAGCATATCAGGCGTAACAGTTTGGATAGCTGCTGTTATTTCTCGTTTCAAATCATCAATGGTGGCTGGGAGAGGTGGCCGAAACACCATATCCTTAACATACCCCCATAAGAAAAAATCGCAGGGGGTAAGATCAGGGCTTCTTGGAGGCCAGTGATGAAGTGCTCTGTCATGGGCTGCCTGGCGGTCGATCCATCGCCTCGGGTAGTTGGCGTTCAGGTTTCATAACTAACCTTTTTCGTAGGACTCTCCATACAGTTGATTGTGGAATTTGCAGCTCACTGCTAGCTATGCGAGTCGATTTTCCTGGGCTGCGAACAAATGCTTGCTGGATGCGTGCTACATTTTCATCACTCGTTCTCGGCCGTCCAGAACTTTTCCCTTTGCACAAACACCAATTCTCTGTAAACTGTTTATACCAACGTTTAATACACCACCTATCAGGAGGTTTAACACCATACTTCGTTCGAAATGCACGCTGAACAACTGTCGTCGATTCACTTCTACCGTACTCAATAACACAAAAAGCTTTCTGTTGTGCGGTCGCCATCTTAGCATCAACTGACGCTGACGCCTAGCCAACAGCGCCTCAAGCGAACAAATGTACAACTAAATGAAACTTTATAGCTCCCATAATTCGCCGACAGATAGTGCTTAGCTCTGCCTTTTGTCGTTGCAGAGTTTTAAATTCCTAAAGTTGTGGTATTCTTTTTGAATCACCCTGTATAATGGTAAGACAGAGATTTAGGAACCAGGTTTTAAATCGTAAGAGATTTCCAGGGGCAGATGTGGACTCTGACCACAATCTATTGGTTATGAACTGTAAATTAAAACTGAAGAAACTGCAAAAAGGTGGGAATTTAAGGAGATGGGACCTGGATAAAATGAAAGAACCAGAGGTTGCACAGAGTTTCAGGGAGAGCGTAAGGGAACAAATGGCAGGAATGAGGGAAAGAAATACAGTAGAAGAAGAATGGGTAGCTTTGAGGGATGAAATAGTGAAGGCAGCAGAGGGTCAAGTAGGTAAAAAGACGAGGGCCAGTAGAAATCCTTGGGTAACAGAAGAAATATTGAATTTAATTGATGAAAGGAGAAAATATAAAAATGCAGTAAATGAAGCAGGTGAAAAGGAATACAAACGTCTCAAAAATGATACCAACAGGAAGTGCATAATGGCTAAGCAGGGATGGCTAGAGGATAAATGTAAGGATGTAGAGGCTTATCTGACTAGGGGTAAGATAGATACTGCCTACAGGAAAATTAAAAAGACCTTTGGAGAAAAGAAAACCACTTGTATGAATATCAAGAGCTCAGATGGAAACCCATTTCTAAGCAAAGAAGGGAGAGCAGAAAGGTGGAAGGAGTATATAGAGGGTCTATACAAGTGCGATGTACTTGAGGACAATATTATGGAAATGGAAGAGGATGTAGATGAAGAAGAAATGGGAGATATGATACTGTGTGAAGAGTCTGACAGAGCACTGAAAGACCTGAGTCGAAACAAGGCCCCGGGAGTAGACAACATTCCATTAGAACTACTGATAGCCTTGGGAGAGCCAGTCCTGACAAAACTCTACCATCTGGTAAGCAAGATGTATGAGACAGGTGAAATACCCTCAGACTTCAATAAGAATATAATAATTCCAATCCCAAAGAAAGCAGGTGTTGACAGATGTGAAAATTACCGAACTATCAGTCACGGCTGCAAAATACTAACGCGAATTCTTTACAGACGAATGGAAAAACTAGTAGAAGCCGACCTTGGGGAAGATCAGTTTGGATTCCGTAGAAATATTCGAAGATGTGAGGCAATACTGAGTAAGCAAAGGCAAACCTACGTTTCTAGCATTTGTAGACTTAGATTAAGCTTTTGACAATGTTGACTGGAATACTCTCTTTCAAATTTTGAAGGTGGCAGGGGTAAAATATAGGGAGCGAAAGGCTATTTACAATTTGTATAGAGACCAAATGTCAGTTATAAGAGTTGAGGGGCATGAAAGGGAAGCAGTGGTTGGGAAGGGAGTGAGACAGGGTTTTAGCGTATATCCGATGTTATTCAATCTGTATATTGAGCATGCAGTGAAGGAAACAAAAGAAAAATTCGGAGTAGGTATTAAAATCCATGGAGAAGAAATAAAAACTTTGAGGTTCGCAGATGACATTGTAATTCTGTCAGAGACAGAAAAGGACTTGGAAGAGCAGTTGAACGGAATGGACAGTGTCTTGAAGGGAGGATATAAGATGAAAATCAACAAAAGCAAAACGAGGATAATGGAATGTAGTCGAATTAAGTCGGGTAATGCTGAGGGAATTAGAATAGGAAATGAGACACTTAAAGTAGTAAAGGAGGTTTGCTAGTTGGGGAGCAAAATAACTGATGATGGTCGAAGTAGAGAGGATATAAAATGTAGATTGGCAATGGCAAGGAAAGCGTTTCTGAAGAAGAGAAATTTGTTAACATCGAGTATAGATTTAAGTGTCAGGAAGTCGTTTCTGAAAGTATTTGTATGGAGTGTAGCCATGTATGGAAGTGAAACATGGACGATAAATTGTTTAGATAAGAAGAGAATAGAAGCTTTCGAAATGTGGTGCTACAGAAGAATGCTGAAGATTAGATGGGTAGATCACATAACTAATGAGGAGGTGTTGAATAGGATTGGGGAGAAGAGCAGTTTGTGGCACAACTTGACTAGAAGAAGGGATCGGTTGGTAGGACATGTTGTGAGGCATCAAGGGATCACCAATTTAGTATTGGAGTGCAGCGTGGAGGGTAAAAATCGTAGAGGGAGACCAAGAGATGAATACACCAAGCAGATTCAGAAGGATGTAGGTTGCAGTAGGTACTGGGAGATGAAGAAGCTTGCACAGGATAGAGTAGCATGGATAGCTGCATCAAACCAGTCTCAGTACTGAAGACCACAACAACAACAACAACGGAAAAAGATGAGAATGTATATGCAAGTAAAAATATCATTAGTTAAAGCGACGGATAATTTCAAGTAATTTTACATGTTATGGCGGAAAAGAAGAAATAAGAAGTTTTCGAGGGTGGGATTGAAATTCTGGGTGAGAAGATATCAACAATAAGATCCACTGACTATACTGGTATCCTCAATAAAAATGAAGAACGATTATAAGAATGGAAACAACAATCTACTGAGCACACACTAAAGACTGAGAGTAAACTAAAAAAAAAGACGGAAGTAATGAGATTAGTGATGACCTTTACATCAAGTTTGACAAAAATGAGATCAGTGACAAAGTTACCATCAAATTTAGCGACCACGAAATAGACTTAGTTAAGGAATCCTGTTTCCTTGGAAGCAAAATTGTATCTGACGGAGGTTGCAAAGGTGGCACAGAAAGCATGCTAGCACGACGAAGACGGCACTCCTTAATATGAAACATAGGCGTTAATGTGGGGGATGTACCTTTAGAGCACAGCATTGTATGTATGTGAATCGTGCACTACGGGAAAGCCGGAAAAGAAGAGAATCGAAGCGTTTGAGATGTGGTATTATAGAAGGAGGTTGAAGATTTAAATGCACTGATAAGAAAAGGAATGAGGGGGTTCTCCGCAGAATCCGCGAAAAATGGAACTTGTGGGAAACACTGACAAGAAGAACGGACAGTACTATTTTAAACGGACTGTCCTTAAAATGGGGGGGGGGGGGGGCGGTTTGAATTTCCACAATTCATCCGGCCATCCTGATCTATGTTTTCCCTGGCCTTTCTAAATTACTTCAGGCAAATGCCGGGCTGATACCTGCCGATCCCATCCTTGTGAAACTAGACCTGTCAATATGTAAATGCCTGTATATATGAATTACGTTGTTCTTAAATTGTAATGCCAAGAAATATCCAACATCCGTAGACATTGGTATACGTCCAACAAATATTTGAGGATGTAGGTTCCACGTTCTTCTCTTCACATGAAGAGTTTGGTACAAGTGAGAAATTCGCGGCGAGCAGCATCAAAACAGTTAGAAGGCTGATGGCTCAAAAAAATTATCACATGTGTCTGTTATTTTACATCGGAACTAAGTTACAATGGGAGGCCGCGACGTTGGGATCACAGAATTACTTCAAACTTTGTATACCTGTAGTAGACCACTAAAACAACATAATGTGATAGTAGTAGGGTGCACTACCTTGGCAATTCCGAGAACATCACAAGAGAAGTTTCACGTTTCTGTTACGTGGATTATGTACCTGTGTGTTGGAGCTGGACGTTAGAGTTCATAGTGGTCAGTGGTTAGTGTTCGAGCTTCGTAGGACGAGCGTGTATGAAGGCAGTTCGACGACCGCTCAAACTTTAGTATTAATCTATTTTTCTTTCATCATTGGTCATATTATTTAATTTATATGACATTTAGGAGGTAATACTCTGACAAAAAAGCCACGTGTATTTGCATTAAGTTTTAGTTTTATGTTTTTCAGCCGGCATGGGTGGCCGAGCGGTTCTAGGCGCTACAGTCTGGAATCGCGCGACCGCTACGGTCGCAGGTTCAAATCCTGCCTCGGGCGTGGATGTGTGTGATGTCCTTAGGTTAGATAGGTTTAAGTAGTTCTAAGTTATAGGGGACTGGTGACCTCAGAAGTTAAGTCCCATAGTGCTCAGAGCCATTTGAACCATTTATGTTTTTCATATCTGTAAGGCAAATACCATCCTGCAACGTGTGATGTCGTGAGCACATCCGATGAGTAATTGTACCCTACTCTTTTGGGCTGGCGCATTTTGACTTACTACATAACTGATTGTGAATAACGTCATATGCATTATTATTTATCGAGGTTTGACTTGGGTTTTCCAAGCCTGTCGCTCATCCTTGAAAATTTAATTACAAATAGTAAGTAGTCAAAGAACATATGAAATTCACTACATCTTCATGAAAATGCACGTGTTTTTTTCATTA
Organism: Schistocerca serialis cubense; assembly: GCF_023864345.2. NCBI lineage: Eukaryota > Metazoa > Arthropoda > Insecta > Orthoptera > Acrididae > Schistocerca > Schistocerca serialis. The sequence goes on from NC_064643.1 coordinate 484,660,601, forward strand.
TATTACCTTTCAAATGTTATATAAATCACATGATTTGACCAGTGATGGAAAAAAATATAGATTTAGAAATAAGTTCTAGCGAGATTCGAAATGTCACCTCTGACCCTCTTCCAGAACGAGAGGACGAGCGCTAACCATTTGACCACAATTACTCCTTACGGCCGGCAACTTCGCACAGATACATCAGTTTTATAATAGACGCGTAAAACTTCTCTGGCGATTTTCTCGGAATTCCCAGAGTACTGCACCTTACTACTTGCACATTATGTTGTTTTAATGGCGTACTAAAGGCGTACAAAATTTGAAGTAAATCCGTGATCCCAACGTCGTGGCATCCCCTTGTTACATTACGTAAAATTTTAGGTTGTTCTTTATAGAGGAGCTTACATCTGAAGCAATCAATTAGATGTAGGTCGAGAGGTTGCAGTTGATTCTAGACTGACAAACGGCGCGGATAAATAAGAGGAATTGCATCGCAATAGTTTAGGAAAATACAAACCGCGCTGCCCATCAGTGGTTTTCTACATGCTTCCATCCAATTCAAGCTGTAATATTAAATACTTGTTTTATCATCCGGTCGGCGCACCATATCATCCTTCTACGGGCTACCTCGTCACAAAGCTATCTGTCGTAATACACAGTATTGCTCCGTAATTACTTTTCGACTGTGTCCTTACATCGTGATAAGCTTCATAGAAATCTGTCAGTTCTGAAGCGGTAAAAAGGCGAGCGTAATTTCCGCATACTGGCCCCAGACGGGCCAGTCGCACACCACCGATCGCCGTGACATCCACTGCCAATGGCATTGTTGGATGCGGTATGTAGGGGCATCATGATGCTGAGTGCACTTCCTATCAATCCTGCATCTAAGAAAAAACCTTTGGCAGTACCGGTACTCGAACCCAGGTCTCCCATATGGCAGTCTGCCGCACTGATCACTCAGCTATCACGGCACACACTCTGAGGCAACGAAGGAGAATATTTCTAAAAACCTGTTGTTACAAACCAATATCATTGGATCATATTCTAAGCTCAAACGTTATTACGTTCTTGGAAGAAAACAGTTTCTCTAAAAGTCTCAACACAAATTCAAGAAAACAAATCGTGTGAAAGACAGCTTCTTTATTCAGACACAATATCTTGCAAACAATAGATGAAGGTGAACTGCTATATTCCGTCTTCGTAGATTTTCGATAGGGTTCGATAACCAAAATACAATCATACGGAGTACCTTCTTAAGTATGTGACTGGCTCGACAGATATTTGACTAATAGAAGTCAGTACGTCATATTGAACGGGAAATGTCCCACAGACACGAAATTGACGACGGATGTGCCCAAGGAACCGTAATAAGATTTCTGATATTTTCAATATACGTAAACGATTTATCTTATAGTAGAACTATAAGATTCTTCCTGGTGATGCTGTTATGTACACGAAAGAATCGTCGGTGGACGATCGTAAGGAGTTGCATAAAGACTTGGACAACGTTTCCATTCGGTATAATGAATGGCAGTTATCTTACATAAATGTAAGAAAAAAAAGGTCGCCAACTGCGAGTAGTATATACAGGGTGTATTACAATTAATGGTGAAACACATACAGTTGAAAATACACGATATTAGAAGCAAAAACATCTCAGTAAACAGGATCCAAAATGCTTACCTTAAGAGCTACGAACAATTTTTCATCTTCGATACTGTGAAACATCTCTCTTCTACTGCAAGTTCTTTGCTTTCCATATTTTGGGAAGTGATAGTATGGACCGAAATAGGAAAAAAAATGTCTAGCAAACATGTGCTCTAAAACGCATACCTTAAAAGTTATGAGCACTTGAACATTAGAAGAGTTCTGTTTCAAAGTAGCAAAGATGAACAAGCCCTCAAAGCTCTTAAGGAATGCATTTTCGACCCTATGTTTACTGAGACTTTTTTGCTTCTATTAGCGTGTACTTTCAACTGTATCCGTTTACGCCATTAATTATGATTCACCTTGTATATCCTGTGAATCGAGATTCTCAACGATTTTTGCCTGTTATCGATATCGACACTGACAAAATGTTGGTCACAGAAACTCTAAGACCGAATTAGATTCTCTACAATAGTTCCTCACAGTGCCCGGACACACAAAAAGAAGCGAGCAGGGGACTTCAATTTATACATATTGAGGGAGAATCTTTAATAAAACATGTTTTATTTACTTACTAAAACATGACTACAGCTTACGTTTTATGTTTGCATGCATTGATGTTCGTGTATTACGCTTTCGACGGGTGATGAACACAGTGAATGCCCAGATGGCAAAAAGATATTTTTATGTGGTATAATAACAATTTAACAAGTTTGACATTTTTTACTTTTTAGTTTACTTCTAGTGTAAAACATTGCTTTTTGCCGAATTTTATGAGTCTGGGTCAACGGAAAGTACCCTATAAGTTTTGATGAGTGAGTTTGCGAGTATCAAAATATGTAACACAAATGACCGAATCTTTTGATTGCATTGACTTAGAAGCTTAAAATGTTTGCTCCGTCAAAGGACTGTAGGCTTTAATATGTGACGCAAATTTAAGCTTGATACACCAAATTGTTTCAGAGAAAAAGGGTCACAGCAGACGGACATACAAATAGAGAGACGAAGAAAAAGTGCCACAGCCGGCCGCGGTGACCGATCGGTTCTAGACGCTTCAGTCCGGAACCTCGCGACTGCTACGGTCGCAGGTTCGAATCCTGCCTCAGGCATGGATGTGTGTGATGTACTTAGATTAGGTTTAAGTAGTTCTAAGCTCTAGGGGACTGATGACCTCAGATGTTAAGTCCCATAGTGCTCAGAGCCACTTGAACCTTTTTTTTTTAAAAAGTGCCACAAAAATATTCGTGTAACATAATTACAAATTAACAATTTTCGGATTCTTTTCCTTCACTCATGCTGTGAAAACTTGCTTCATGCCAAATTGCATAATTGTGGGTGAACAAGAAGAATCCTGTAAGTTTTGATGAGTGAGTTTTAGAGTAGGAAAATATGTGACATAAATGGCCATACCTTTTGGCTGGATTGGCTTAGAAGCTTAAAACATTTACACCGCCAAGGGACCGTAGGCTTTAATATGTGACGTAAATTTAAACGTGATACTTGTAACCGTTCCTGAGAAAAATGGTTCTTAACAGTCGGACAGGCAGAGAGACAGAGAGACAGGCAGACGGACTGACAGCACTGAGATCCTACTAGGGTTCCGTTTTTACAGACTGAGGCACGGAACCCTAAAAGGGACCCGGTATTATCGTATAATATTAGATAAATGGTGGAGCTCTTGAGCACGTCAAATTCTACAAGTATGTAGGGGTAATAGTAAGAAGCGAGTGAAGTGGGACGGTCACACAAAGTGCTAGGGAAGGCGAATGGAATAGTTAGATTTATTAAAAGGGTTTTGGATAAATGCAGTGCATCTGCAAAGGAAGTCGCATACAACATGCTGGAATGACCAGTAATACGGTATGGCTTATAGTATTGTTCCAGTGTTTGGAGTCCTTATCAAGTAGAATTGAGAGTAAACATCCGACGAATACAGACACGTGATGCCAGGACCGTAACAGGCCGGTATAGCCAGTACGAAAGTGTAACAGAAAGGCCCGGGGAACTTAAATAGGAGTCGATGGAAGAAGGATGACACGGTTTTCGCGAAACCTTGTTGGCTATATTTGGACAACCTGTATATTGATGCCATGTACCTTCCGCGATGATTGACGAGTATATATGTGGATGTTGCTGTAGATGTAAACGTAAAATAAACGACTCTTCAAAGTAGCATCCATTTGAGTTTATACAGCTCTTAATCCGTACTTACCACCGCTCAAAAGATTCCTACGAGTACATAGTATTTCCCACCAGGCTGCGCAGGTGCTCCGCTGTTTCCATCTGCCGGAAGAGTGTAGGAACACATCTGTAAACTACTCTGACAAGGGAACTTCCCCATCGCACCCCCCTCAGATTTAGTTATAAGTTGGCACAGGGGATAGTCCTTGAATAACTGAACACAGTTCAATCGAGAAAACAGGAAGAAGTTGTGTGGAACTGTGAAAAAAATAAGCAAAATACACAAACTGAGTAGTCCATGTGGAAGATAGGCAACATCAAGGACGAAACTAAGCTAAGGAGCGCCGTGGTACCGTGGTTAGCGTGAGCAGCTGCGGAACGAGAGGTCCTTGGTTCAAGTCTTTCCTCGAGCGAAAATTTTGTTTTCGCAAAGTTATGATCTGTCCGTTCGTTCATTGACGTCTCTGTTCACTGTAATAAGTTTAGTGTCTGTGTTTTGCTACCGCACCGCAAAACCGTGCGATTAGTAGACGAAAGGACGTGCCTCTCCAATGGGAATCGAAAACATTTGATCGCAAGGTCGTAGGTCAACCGATTCCTTCAGGAAAACACGTCTGATATATTCTATACGACACTGGTGACGGCATGTGCGTCACATGACAGGAATATGTTGTCGACCCACCTAACTTGTACACTTAGCGAATGGGTTTTACCTAGCCCGATTTAGGTTTTCTTGTGGATGTGATAATCACTCCCAAAAAAGTGATGAATACATAAGAGTGTGTCACTATACTGCAACAAATGAATGCAACAGTTTCACTGTCGCAGAGGGTTCCCTATGCTCTGTCAAAACATATGTTTTTAACGGTTTTTAACGTTTTCTAATTTTTCCTTGTGTAGACCGTCAAATCCTCTATATGTCCAAGCAAATCTGAACATGTCCTGGAATTTTGGAGAACGAAGTTGATTATGTATGAGTGCCTGAACTTTGATAATTGTCTGAAAACAAAAAAAATAGTCGCTCGAAGGAAGGCTTTAACCAGGGACCTCTCGTTCCGCAACTGCTCACGCTAACCACGGGACCACGGCGCTCCTGAGCTCAGACTTTTCCTTGATGTTGCCTATCTTGCGCATGAACTACTCAGTTTGTATATTTTGCTTATTTTTTCACAGTTCCACACAACTTCTTCCTGTTTTCTCGATTGATCTGTGTTCAGTTTTTCAAGGCCTATCCACTGTGCCAACTTATAACTAAATCTGAGGGGGGTGCGATGGGGAGGTTCCCTTGTGAGTAGGCCAGTTTTGATGGCACTGAACAAGGGCATAGTTCAAAGTTCAAAAGCAGTTGCGTACTAAAACGCCACGACTAATAGCTGAATGGTAGTGAGACCAGTCTCGTTTCTTTTGTAGCGAGGTAGTACATTAAGGATTGATTTGCTGTTCACGCTGTCGAGCCGTTGGTTTGGCGCCTGGAGCCACGTTAAAAACGAATCGAGTAATCTGGCATAGCATTCGATAACTATCATACCACTCCAGTAACAAATTCACTAGTAAATACCGTTCGACTTGCCGGCCGAAGTGGCCGCGCGGTTCTAGCCGCTACAGTCTGGAACCGCGCGACCGCTACGGTCGCAGGTTCGAATCCTGCCTCGGGCATGGATGTGTGTGATGTCCTTAGGTTAGCTAGGTTTAAGTAGTTCTAAGTTCTAGGGGACTGATGACCACAGCAGTTAAGTCCCATAGTGCTCAGAGCCATTTGAACCATTTTGAACCATTCGACAGACATTCGTCAGGTGGGTACACACCGTCAGCTACAAAAGACACCCCGACGCGTCTTTCCCTACGGTAGGATAGAAAAATTAACTTGCAGGAAAAATAAAGAAAAACGAGAATGGGAATACAAATGCATTATATTCACTTGTCAAGAAACATGGCAAATTTAGTACTACCCAGAGGCCGACGTTCCGCAATAAACTCTCTGGGCTCCAAGCGGTCATAAATCCTGCCGTTAGAGAACATGCGTAAAAACATTCACTGCAAACTACAGCCAGTATATGTTTCGAATATTTTGAACCACTGTAGCGCTACCGTCTGCTAAAGTGGAATGGCGTTTAATGAGTTCAAAAACGTTCTAAACTTCAGTTTATTTTGATTTACCAGATGCGAAGTAATGATTTCTGATAGTCTGAAAACAGATATCTGATCCCTGCATCGCTGTTTTACGGCCTCGACGAGTTCTATTATGGCAAAAATTGTCACGCTATATAGCGCCATATGCAGGACGTAGAAAAAAGTGTGATATATTCTTCAGAATATGGTACTGATCAAAACAAGGAAAAAATCTTATAAAATGTGTGCCCGGAAATAAATACTTGTCGACATGTGTGCTATTTTGTCTTGTGACGGAATCCCAGTACGTGGTTAACTATAGACGCACGAAGCAACTGCGCCAAACATACTGTCACCATCTTGGCTATAGGATTCTAATAAAAATCACAGCCCTCCTTATCAAAGTGTGGCATGCACGTGTGAACATACCATGCTACCCTCTGATTTGGTCTCTTGATTGTGGTACATACTCCTGTAGCGTATAGCTTTAATTGTAAATGTAATGTGGGCGTAGACTAAACCTATGTCTTTAAATGTCCTCTTAGCCAGTAAACTAAGGGATTAGGGTCAGTGGCTATGTTATTGGATTTCGACCAATTAATCATTTATTAAATATTTGTGTCAGGTACTCACCCACTAGGTATAGAAAACGGTATGATGCGCTGTCATACGTAATCCTCAACTGTATACCATTGAAGAAAAAAACTATAACCAGCCACCCTTTTTGATCAATGGTTTATTCTGCAGTAACTGTTTTCGGGTCTGAGCCCTTCGTCAGACAGCAGCGAGTATTTCTTTTTACAAATTTCATATATTTCGGTCGTATAACATAACAGAATATTCATGATTTTCCTGTTTACAGAAGCCTTCCTGTTATATATAAGATTTTTACATTTTAATTTTTTGAGGAAAAGTATTTCTTTACTCGTAACAGCATATGCGTCTGCATCGTCGATATCGAGCATGCTGAACATGAACTTGACTGAAGACAAGTTGGCGTGCGTATGTGTTAACATCTGACGTCACTTCAGCTAGTGATTTGACTGGGTGTACTAAAGACCAAGATGGTACAATAGTGCCATACATCTTTAGCTATGATCTTTGTTATTGCAAAGATCCTTTTTCATTAGAATAAAGCGTGATGGGAGCTATACATTTCACTTTTAAAAAATAATGGCAGAGCAAACTGAAAATTTTTTATATGAAGTTTATTTAAAATAATTTTTTTACCTGCTAGGCTAATTACGGCACTATATTTATTCCCTCTATTGGTACAGAATTACAGAAGTTGGGTGGAGTTTTGTGAGCACATTTGGTTTCTTTGCTCTGTTTAGTCAATTTAAGAGACGGGGAGGTTTTCCCACGAGGGCCTCAATAAGATAACGCAGAAAGGTTGTTTTTGTCAAGAGGTATTGCATTTTACTTTGTCTATGCAACATGAGTCTCAATTGAAGAGTCACCGGTGATGCCAGAAGAAAGCTACGTGAATGGGTGAAGTTCTGTTCGTATTCGATGTAGATCATGCCAATGTCAATATGTGGTTCCACATGCGGACTAACAGAATAATTTTCATGTCACATTTCCTTCGGCAAGCTGCACAGGGATACTATGGCTGTTCTTGGTAACGACTTAACAGTGTAAACTGGCCAGTAGCTGCTAATAAAGGGAAAATTACAGTCTACAACGGACAATGTTTTACAATGAACAACGAAGCGGGTGGACACTCGCCATTACAGACTGGTGATTTATTGGTTTGCCGAATGTTTAGTATGCACGTACGTTTCCATTCTGCGAAAGATATTTAAATTTGTAATTAAAATTTTGCAAGAGACATCTATTAGGAAGAGTGAAGAAGTTGCAGACTTACATTCGGTTCCTAATACTTGAAAGTACTGTCAGTAAACATTGCTACTTCATTCAGTATGTACTAAATTTATGGCCTCTTGCGAATACTTTGTGGTCACACATGTTCTAAGTTGTTTTTCAGAGATTGTGGCTTTTATTTTCAGGTTCGTTGGGTTGATTTGGGGGAGGGGACGAACAGCGAGGTCATCCGTCCCATCGGATTAGGGAAGGATGGAGAAGGAAGTTGGCCGTGCCCTTTCAAAGGAACCATCCCGGCATTTGCCTAAAGCGATTTAGGGAAATCACAGAAAACCTAAATCATGATGGCCGGACGCGGGTCTGAACCGTCGTCCTCCCGAATGCGAGTCTAGTGTGCTAACCACTGCGCCACCTCGCCCGGTTTTTTTCCGGAAAAACGGTTGGACAAAGTAATTTAATTAAAAACGTACTATACTGAGGAGGGAGGTAGAATTTAATAAGAAACAAATTATTCTAAAAGAACTACCTGGGTTATCGTCATCAACTAAAGTATGGATTCGAAAACTAATTATGAGCATTTGTAGTCTAAATTTTGTACTAGCAATGTGTTTTAGTTGCAATAAAGCTTAAAATAATTAAAATTTAGTGAAAAGTTGCCTTGTTAAGACGAATAGAGAAACAGAACATAGCTCAGATCGAGCATATGTGGTCTTAAGTACGAAAGAAAGTTGCCAAATTGTCTTTACACTGATTTCATAGTATCTGTCAATTTTTACCTTCAAGCTCTATCAGATCGTTTCCATGTGAAAGCTCAAGAAACAAGCCAATAATATTTCAATGAGTGTACAGAGCTATAGGACATTTCGGCATATAGACAATTATTTTCAAGGCCAGAATGTAACTTTTGGTTAGGGGAGGTGAAGAACCAACTCGGTTGATTAAGGATTACAGTTACGGAAAGAATTTTCCACCATTTGCTAATACTGCTTTCGCAAGTAAGGCAATGACAAAATATGAGCGCTTTACTTCAGAGATACGAGTTCAATGTTTGACCACAACTCCTTATTATTTTGTCCTACTCGTAGCTGTCTTGAGATGCCATTGGAAAACCTCATACGAATGTATTCAAGATTACTTGTCTGATGAACAGTTCAGCATTGTTACCGTAACTGCAGATGCATGAGATATAGTTTACCATAGAATAGTAGGTTTGGAAGGAATGTAAAAGTCCCATAAACTGTTTTCGCACTTGTTCTTTTATTGACGTCCAACATTTTGGAAAGTTTCTATGTGGTACAAACTACTGTTTTGCTAGCACAAATTTCTGTAAGAGAAGAAAAAATATAAACGATAACAACTCAGACTTTATGCTCCACAGGACTTGCTTAAACTTATCGTTTCCCAATGTTCATGGTATCTGCAGTGAATTCCTTTTAAAATTTGAACACTAATTTAGAATATTCTAGTATAAAATAGATTCTAATTGACACCTTCTTGTAATTCATAATTATCGTTCCCTCTCCTCATGAACCATGGACCTTGGCCGTTGTTGGGGAGGCTTGCGTACCTCAGCAACACAGACAGCCGTACTGTAGAAGCTACCACAACGGAGGGGTATATGTTGGGAGGCCAGACAAACGTGTGGTTCCTGAAGAGGGGCAGCAGCCTTTTCAGTAGTTGCAAGGGCAACAGTCTGCATGATTGTCTGATTAGACCTTATAACCTTAACAAAAATGGCCTTGCTGTGCTGGTACTGCGAACGGCTGAAAGCAAGGGGAAACTACAGCCGTAATCTTTCTCGAGGACATGCAGCTGTACTGTATGGTTAAATGATGATGGCGTCCTCTTGGGTACAATATGCCGGAGGTAAAGTAGTCCCTCATTCGGATCTCCGAGCGGGAACTACTCAGGAGGACGTCGTTATCAGGAGAAAAAAACCTGGCGTTTTACGGTTCGGGGGGTGAAATGTCAGATCCCTTAATCGGGCAGGTAGGTTAGAAAATTTAAAAAGGGAGATTGACAGGTTAAAGTTAGTTGTAGTGGGAATTAGTGTAGTTCGTTGGCAGGAAGAACAAGATTTCTGGTCAGGTGAATATACAGTTATAAATGCAAAATCAAATAGGGGTAATGCAGGAGTAGGTCAAACAAAGAATAAAAAAATAGGAATGCGGGTAAGCTATTACGAAAGGCATAGTGAACGCATTATTGTAGCCAAGATAGACATGACGCCCACGCCTACCACAGTAGTACAAGTTTATATGCCAGCTAGCTCCGCAGATGACGAAGAAATTGCAGAAATGTACGTTGAGATAAAAGAAATTATTCAGATAGTGTTTGTTTGTTTTTTGTGGTCTTCAGTCCTGAGACTGGTTTGATGCAGCTCTCCATGCTACTCTATCCTGTGCAAGCTTCTTCATCTCCCAGTACCTACTGCAATTTACATCCTTCTGAATCTGCTTAGTGCATTCATCTCTTGGTCTCCCTCTACGATTTTTACCCTCCACGTTGCCCTCCAATACTAAATTGGTGATCCCTTGATGCCTCAGAACATGTCCTACCAACCGATCCCGTCTTCTGGTCAAGTTGTGCCACAAACTTCTCTTCTCCCCAATCCTATTCAATACTTCCTCATTCGTTATGTGATCTACCCATCTAATCTTCAGCATTCTTCTGTAGCACCACATTTCGAATGCTTCTATTCTCTTCTTGTCCAAACTATTTATCGTCCATGTTTCACTTCCATACATGGCTACATTCCATACAAATACTTTCAGAAATGACTTCCTGACACTTAAATCTATATTCGATGTTAACAAATTTCTCTTCTTCAGAAACGCTTTCCTTCCCATTGCCAGTCTGCATTTTATATCCTCTCTACTTCGACCATCATCAGTTATTTTGCTCAGATAGTGTAGGGAGACGAAAATTTAATAGTCATTGGGGAGTGGAATTCGATAGTAGGAAGAAAGAAGGAAATGTAGTAGATGAGTATGGAATGGGGGTAAGGAATGAAAGAGGAAGCCGTCTGGTAGTATAACTTCATCCTAGCTAACACTTGCTTTTAGAATCGTGAAAGAAGGCTGTATACGTGGAAGAAGCCTGGAGACATTAGAAAGTTTCAGATAGATTATATAATGGTAAGACAGAGATTTAGGAAATAGGTTTTAAACTGTAAGACATTTCGAGAGGCAGATGTGGACTCTGACCACAATCTATTGGTTATGAATTGTAGAGTAAAACTGAAGAAACCGTAAAAAGGTGGGAAATTAAGGAGATGGAACATGGATAAACTGAAAGAAAATGGTTCAAATGGCTCTGAGCACCATGGGACTTAACATCTATGGTCATCAGTCCCCTAGAACTTAGAACTACTTAAACCTAACTAACCTAAGGACATCACACAACACCCAGTCATCACGAGGCAGAGAAAATCCCTGACCCCGCTGGGAATCGAACCCGGGAACCCGAAACTGAAAGAACCAGGGGTTATAGATAGTTTCAGAGAGAGCATTAGTGAACAATTTACAAGAATGGAGGAAAGAAATACAGTAGAAGAAGAATGAGTAGCTTTGAGAGATGAATTAGTGAAGGCAGCAGAGGATCAAGTAGGTAAAAAGACGAGGGCTAGTAGAAATCCTTGGGTAACAGAAAAGATATTGAATTTAACTGATGAAAGGAGAAAATATAAACATGCAGGAAATAAAGTAGGCGAAAAGGAATACAAACATCTCAAAAATGAGATCGAGAGGAAGTGCAAAATGGCTAAGCAGGTATGGCTAGAGGACAAATTTAAGGATGTAGAGGCATGTATCACTAGGGGTAAGATAGACATTGCCTACAGGAAAATTAAAGAGACCTTTGGAGAAAAGAGAACCACTTGCATGAATATTAAGAGCTCAGATGGAAAATCAGTTCTAAGCAAAGAAGGGAAAGCAGATAGGTGGAAGGAGTATATAGAGGATCTATATAAGGGCGATGTACTTGAGGGCAATACTGTGGAAATGGAAGACGACGTAGATGAAGATGAAATGGAAGATATGATACTGCGTGAAGAATATGACAGGGTACTGAAAGACTTAAGTCGAAACAAGGCCCCGGGAGTAGACAACATTCTATTAGAACTACTGATAGCCTTGGGAGAGCCAGCCCTGACAAAGCCCTAGCAAGATAAATGAGAAGGGGCGAAATACCCTCAGACTTTAGGAAGAATATAATAATTCCAATTCTAAAGAAAGCAGGTGTTGACAGATGTGAAAATTACCGAACTACCAGTTTAACAAGTAACGGCTGCAAAATAGTAACACGAATTCTTTACAGACGAATGGAAAAACTGGTAGAAGCTGACCTCGAGGAAGATCAGTTCGGGTTCCGTAGAAATGTAGGAACACGTGAGGCAATGCTGACCTTGCCACGTGTTTTAGAAAGTAGATTAAGGAAAGGCAAACCTACGTTTCTAGCATTTGTAGACTTAGAGAAGGCATTTGACAATGTTGACTGGAATACTCTGAAGGTGGCAGGGGTCCAATAGAGGGAGTGAAAGGTTTATTACAATTTGTACAGAAACCAGATGGCAGTTATCAGAGTCGAGGGTAAGGAAAGGGAAGCAGTGGTTTTGAAGGGAATAAGACAGGGTTGTAGCGGATACCCGATGAAATCTGTATATTGAGCAAGCAGTAAGGGAAGCAAAAGAAAAATTTGGAAAGGAATTAAAATCTATGAAGAAAAAAAAAATTCTTGAGGTTTGCCGATGACATTGTCATTCTTTGAGAGCCAGCAAAGGACCTGCCTGAGCACTTGAACGGAATGGACAGTGTCTTGAAAGGAGGTTATATAGTGATCGTCAACAAAAGCAAAACGAGGATAATGGAATGTAGTCGAATTAAATCAGGTGATGCTGAGGGAATTAAATTAGAATATGAGACACTTAAAGTAGTAGGTGAGTTTTGCTATTTGGGGAGCAAAATAACTGACGGTCGTCGAAGTAGGGAGGATATAAAATGTAGAATGGTAATGGCAGGGAAAGCGTTTCTGCAGAAGAGAAATTTGTTAACATCGGGTATAGATTTAAGTGTCAGGAAGTCTTTTCTGAAAGTATTTGTATGGAGTGCAGCCATGTATGGAAGTGAAATGTGGTGCTGCAGAAGAATGGTGAAATATGGATAGATCACGTAATTAATGAGGAGATACTGAACAGAATTGGGGAGAAGAGGAATTTGTGGCAGAATTTAACTAGAAGAAGGGATCGGTCGGTAGGAAATATTCTGAGGCATAAAGGAATCACCAGTTTAGTAATGGAGGGCAGTGTGGAGAGTAAAACTCGTTGAGGGAGACCAAGAGATGAATACACTAAGCAGATTCAGAAGGATATGGGTTGCAGCAGTTACTTGGAGATGAAGGAGCTTGCACAGGATGGAGTAGCATGGAGAGGTGCGTCAAACCAGTCTCTGGACTGAAGACAACAGAACAATTATCGTCGCTATGTTTTCTAGTGATAATACGAAAATACTGCGATATAAATTAAAAAAGATTGAACGAGACGCGCGAGTATTCTGATAGTTTTCAAAGCTCTGTGTCTCGGCAGAAGTAGCTATAAAATGTGAATTACTCTGACTGAAACGGGCTACGTGACTTTTTTAACTTCAAGTAAGCATCTACTCTGATAACGCCTGGCAGGGGCTTCCTCTTACAGATTGTTCTTATCTAACGCTTGATAAAAATGTATTAATTGTTTACTGGCGCATGGCCAGAGGCTTCAGAATACCTGCATAAAAGACAGATTATTATATCCACCCAAGATATTCTGCGTAGTGTGATATTCATGTGTCTACTTGCGTTATTTATAACTTTTGACAAACATCACGAAAGCCGCTGTCTTACGTTTGAATACAGCTGATTAAATGAGAAGCTGTACGCCAACATTAGTTATACTGCATAAAATTTTACGTGAGGTTTCATATTTAGACATTAAATTTTAATGTTAAGTCCCACCTCCACAGAAGTTTATTACAAAGGCCCTCCTCACAGAAATTTGACAGTAGATTTATATTACCCATAGATTTGTTCTCGCACAGGACATTTCGGCGTTTCTCAACATTCATTTGTATATTCTGGGAACCCGTATAGTCACGAATTTCGTAAATCAGTTTTAATTCAAACCGCGTATTTCTCCGTTCTCAACACATGAGCTATCCATTTTTACCAGTTTTCTTCGACGTTTTCATGTATATAAAGTATTTTCAAGTTCTTCCTTTCTTTATAACCTAGTTTTGTGGATACTGCTATGATCGTAAGGAATTTAGTTTCAGTGACCTGTAATGTTATTTTATCTTCTTCTTCATTACCCGAGATTCATTCCCATACAGCATACTCATCTGTACAAATTTTAAGAAAAGCTTCTCTTCGTACTTTACTTTGAAAAGATCTTCTAATAGTACCATTTAGGTAACTGAACTTCTCAGTTTTGTGGTTTGGATCTAGACCTCCTCTTTAAGTTAGCATGTTCACTAATACTTTAAGCATACATATATAAGCATACGTATATTCTTGCACTATGATCTTATTTTCTAATACTATTTTTGTCCTCATTAGGGCTTCCCACAGAACGTCATGGCTTTCTCTATATTGATATATATAATATATCGGACTAATTTCGTGTAGTTCATAGGCAGCTCTCTTTAATCCATCTTCTATATCTGAGGTTAAACTTGATCATCTGCAAACAGCTTCATCGTTATATAAATTAGTTGGTTGAAATCGTAAGTGTAATTCTATAATTTTGATCTCCGTCGCCGGACAAAATCGTCAACGTATTTAGGGTAATTCTTTCAGAGATGATGGGGAAGGGTAAGTGGATCAATTTGAGGTTAAGGGACTCTGGTCCAAACGCTGAGTTGAATGTTATAAGCGAAAATCGTTCTGATACCTCTGACAGTGGAATACATATACTGGTACTATTGTTGCTAAGATTGTAGGATAGGCAACTTTCCGAGGCTGTTGTACGGACCAAAAGAAGAAAAAAAGTAGTTAACAAGGCCTCTAAAAGGCATATCTTAAGAGCTATGGAGATGCTGGCTATGGGTACTTGTTCAGTAGAGGAGAAGTTTCATACCAGCGATGTTGAATTAATTCTCTCTACCGCTTCGCTATTAAAATCAAATTAAAATAAAAGTCGCCAGCCTTGCATTGACCCACAGAAATATTCACTACTCCTATACCACCAGTAACTCGCCTGTATGAATCCAATTACTTTCGAAATACCCTCCGATCCGATCATTAGATAGGGAAAACTACACCGTAAACAGTCATCACACGGTCTCCGAGTGCTTTCTAGCAACTACGTGCGTTGATCTCTTCCATAAATTAAATAGGACAGCAATTTAAAGTAGAAAAGCGAAGTAGATTCTAAAAAATACCAAACTTCAAAGTTTCACAGGAAAATAAGTAATTTTTTGGTTCAAACGTATATTGCGAAGTCACTTTTACCCAACATCTCTAGCAGCAAGGCTCCATGTTCTAACATGAGCTCTGTGCGTACGGAACATGTGTTCACTCACTAAATCGCGAAAAAAAACTATAAATGTTCAGGATATTGCCATATTTACAAATTAATTTGCGATGTCAACGTTAAACGACTCGTTCCACATAATTACGATTTATCGTGCAAAATGATCCACGGAACACGTAACTAACTACCTAATTAAGTAACTATTCGCTCAGAACCCCGGGAAACGGCTAAGCCGATTCCTACGCCTACTCACGGGAACGCATTTCAAATTCCTGTTTGCTACCGTATCAATATAATAACTTTATCTATCACTGACGATCATTTACTTCCGACTTCGTACCCGCAGTACTTTAAGTATCTCATCTACCGTACAGGGCCCAAGCGGGATTCCCACTGACTTCTTGATTTCTTCAGCTCAAAACAGCTCCATGTAACTGTTTCAACGATCAGATCTTTCGGCCAATAAGGCTCCGATACAGAATTCAGGCAGTTCCGTTAGCCATTTCCTGCTCTGGCTAACAGCTCTCGTTAACGAAGAGTTATTTCCTGCCATAGAGTTTTCAAAGTTTATTTTCAGCAGGCGCTAGAAAACTTCTACCATCATCACAACCAATTTAAAACGATTACGGAAATTATGACACGCCATCTGCAAGACGGACAAGGCCATCTTCCCCCGGATACCGGAAGCCAGCCCTGGCATCTACGGTAGCCAAAGGATTAGCCCGAGGATGCAAACGGGAAATGTATTACTACCATAATGGAATATCTTACGACAATTCTCCTAAAGAATTCTTATATCCATTTGATTACAGTTTTATATTCGACAGCGAAAATGCGAATCGTGATTGTTCTACTGCATTATATCGCAGCGGTACTGTAATACTGTAAATGAAGGCAGTGGTACACAGAGACAGTTTCCTTTTAGTGCTTAAATTTAGAGTAACATTACTTCTGCGAAATTATTTTTTTCTTTCTTTGTTGATAACCACTTATTTAAATGGGTAATTAGATGGTGATTGAAGTGAAGATATAATAGTCCATCTATGGCGAGGTCATTAGATACAGCATCATCGTACAAGGAAGGGCAGCAAGCAGCCTTGTCTTTTGAAAGCCATTTCGATATCTGTCTTGAATAATCTTGGAAAATCTAAATCTCAGTGTTTAGACGAGGTTTTAGCTCCCACTCCTTGCGAATGTCAGTCTGGGGATTGACTACTGCATCGCCGCGCTCGATTCACAAATGTGAAACTTCTCTAGCATTCTCGTATACGGAGCGGAGCAGAGATTCATATATATAATCACCTTAACTACCATTATGGACTAGCTGTAACGGAAATGAGTTCGCATTCTCTTTTCAAGTGGCTCTCACTAAATGCGAAAGACTTACCTAAGAAATTTGTTTCAAAGAATAACTTGCACCACTGTCGTTATTGTTTCTTTGAGCATTACTGCTCTTGGAATTTGAAATATTTCTGACCTTACAGCCATCACATTCAGCTACAAGAAGCTCTTCGTAGAGCAGCTGAGAAAGCAGCAGTGGGAACATGGCATAATGTGGTGTGAGGTACCGATGACAGATGTTTTTTTCGGAACGGATAGCGGGAGGAAGACCGCCTGAGTTGTAGTCCTCATCCGCGACTGGTTGCTGCGCTCGGAGCGCGCCAAAATGATAGATTCCCGTTATTAATATTAGAAAAACTAATCAGTGAATTTATTTGCATTTCATATGAAACACCTCTCAATAGCAGGCTATCATTCTATTATTTCAAAAGTGATAATTGCCAACAGAATAACAAACAATTGCTAAACGAAAACGTAGACGAAAGACTTCGGATCGCTCCTGACTTGAATGGCGGGCGAAGCGGTTCGGCTGTAAGATCAGAGGTCGTTCGGCAATGTCGGAGGATAGACATGTTGTCTGACGTGGTCGGTATCTTCTAAAAATTTAATTAACAATCTCTGTTTCTTTTTGGGAAATGTAATCTGAAAGTAATTACGCAGACACGAACTTCATTATTTGGTTTATTCTTTGTGAAAATGCTAATAATTGGAAACTATTTGTGATTCATAAAGTGGACTATAATTGTGCAGTTTTTCGTATTCTGATAATAAAATGCGAGTGGCGTCAAGTTTAAACAAACCAGTTCAAAATTTAATCATTTATACAACAGTTCCTCGTTGACAGCTTATTACAGCCTCAGTATAACGGACTCACTACCAACGTACTATCTTCTGCGCAGGGGACAATAATTATAGAAGACTGCAGGTTTGTGAACATTATTCAGGACTTACGCATTCCACTCAGGGCGTTGGAAGCAACTGGGCATCTCGCCTGTACTGCACTCTTAGTACAAATGAGGTCAGTGACACGTCATCAGTGGTAACATAGAGGAGGTATGAAAGAACGAAATTTTCGAGGGAAGGGGATTTATCCTACGCAAGTAAATCCCTCTCGCGATCATTACCTCCCTTTCTTTCGCTTGCCGTAAATCAAATAACATGAAAGCTGGAGATTTTACATTGTTATACACTGACTTGGCAGAAGTCATGGGATATCTCCTAATGTCATGTCGGAACTCCTTTAGCCCGGCGTAGTGGAACATATCGACGTGGCATCGACTCAACTAGTCGTTGGAATTCCTATGCAGAAATATTGAGCCACGCTTTCTCTACAGTCGTTCATAATTACGAAAGTGTTGCCGGTGCAGGATTTTGTTTGCAAACTGACCTTTCGATTACGTCCCGTACATGCTCGATGGAATTCATGTCGGGCGATGTGCGTTGCGGACTCATTCGCTCAAATTGTCCAGAATATTCTTCAGACCAATCGCGAACAACTGCGGTACGGTGACATGGCGCATTGCCATCCATAAAAATTCCATCATTGTTTGGGAACATGAAGTCCCTGAAATGGCTGCAAATGGTCTCCAAGTAGCCGAACATAGCTATTTCCAGTCAGTGATCGCTTCAGTTAGACCCAGTCCATGCCAAGTAAACACAGCTCACACCATTATGGAGCCACCACCATCTTGCAAAGTGTCCTGTTGACAACTTGGGTCCTTGGCTTCGTGGGTACTTCGCCACCCTCTAACCCCACCATCAGCGCTTACCAACCGAAATCGGAACTCATCTGAAAAAGGCCACGGTTTTGCAGTCATTTCGGGTCCGACCGATATGATCACGAGCCAAGGAGAGGCGCTGAAGGTAATGTCGCGCTGTTAACAGAGGCACTCGCGTCGGTTGCCTGCTGCCATGGCCCATTAACCCCAATTTCACCGCACTGTTCTAACAGATAAGTTTGTAGTACGTCCCTCATTGATTTCTGCGGTTATTTCATGCAACGTTGTTTGTCTGCTAGCACTGACAACTCTTTGCAAACGCCGCTGCTCTCGGTCGTTAAGTATAGGCCGTCGGTCACTGAGTTGTCTGTGGTAAGAGGCAATGCCTGAAATTTGGTATTCTCGGCACACTCTTGACACCGTGGGTCTCGGAGTATTGAATTCCCTAACTATTTCCGAAACTGAATGTCCCATGCGTCAAACTCCAAATACCATTCCGAGTTCAAAGTCTGTCAATTCGCGCCGTACTCCCATAGTGATATTGCAAACCTTTTCACATGAATTACCTGAGTACAAATGATCGCTCCGCTAATGCATGTCCTTTTTATAGCTTGTGTACGCGATACTACCGCCATCTGTGTATCTGCATATCACTATTCCGTAGCTTTAGTCCTCTCAGCGTACTAGATCCGAAGTGGAACTGGGTAATCACGTTACATTAACTGAATTTTCCATCGGTGCTTAATAGAACATGGCAACCGTATTTAATAGGAAACTCTTTCTAATATTCTGCAAAATTCGGTTTCATCTGACGATGGCCTAAGAAACTGAGAGCTAGTTCGTGACTAAATAAATATAATTTTGCAGAACACTACGAAGTTTTTCCTATTTAATATAATCACATTACATTAAGTAATATGAGTCAAATCCAGTGATGAAATCAAGTGCAGTAAATTAAACGGTTTCTTTCACAAAAAGCTGACGTTCGGTGAAGTAGTTGTTGGTCGAATAAACTAAATTGATTTTCAATGTATGGGCCATGTTGAAGCGGATGCTACATTTCACTCTAGTGGAACATTAATATTTCAAGGAAGTGCTGTATGAGCTTTTTGTATCTACTGTGCCTGTGTCTCTGCGCTGCGTCTGGGTAGGTAAATTTGGTTTTGTCAATGTTTGCAAGTCACAAGATCGTTTTGTCATTGTTGTTTGTTAAACATTACACTTGTTATTGTGTTTCGAAAACAGAGTGCCCAGTATCAGAAGAGTGATAGGTTGCACTATCGCTATAGCTGCGCAAAGTTGAACGCGTCGTAATGGCGACTTATTTTATATTCTTTGCCATCAAAACTGAAGGTCAACTGCGTTCTCGAAGCTGACCTTCTGGGACAGGTTGGAATCCCTGAAGTAGTTTCTTGGGGCAATATTATAGGCGCTGTTTGCTGTTGCCTTTCTTGTCCGCTCATTGAAAGGTCAAGTGCACATGTTCATTGTGTTTTGAGTAATGAGTTCTTTCGTAGGTTAATGTGTTGAAGTAAGAACTGAAGATTATGTTTAGCGTTGTGTCAAAACTAGGGTCATTAGAGACGCAACACAAGCTTGAATAGCACAACGAAGGGGAACAAAATTGTTCGTGTCCTTTTCAAAGGAATTATCCAAAAATTCGTTGTAATCGATGTAGGGAAAGCATGGAAAATGAAGACATCGATGAGCTAACGGGGACTTGAACCCCGCTGCGTGTAAAATTGCTTTAACCACTGCGTCACTTTCTCCGTGTTTTCAGGGATGAGTACTGAATGAAAAGGAACGAAAGGGAAAATCAGTTCATTACATAAATTACTTCTCTGCGAGAACAGCAAAAGGACAAATCACACTTGGGATTTCGATCCGAAGTACCGACTGTTCATCAACATATGCGTGTCCTTACTTAAGGACACATTCTGGAGCGATTGGGCAACAGATTCTTACTGTCGCCTGCTGTTAATACACCGAGAGAATGCACACACACACACACACACACACACACACACACACACACACACACACACACACACACACACACGCAAATCTACTGGAAAATGCATGTTACAGATGTAATGACCAAAAGCTATGCGCTGTCATCTAACAAACCCTTGCTAATGAAAAGTTCCATTACCTGGATTCGAAATTGATCGTTCAGTGTCGAACGCTGCTCCCATGCACCGAGTGAAGGGGCGCTGTGGTAAGACTGGACTCACATTTGGAGTTGGGGGGAACAACGATCCAATTCCGCTTGCAGCCATCCAGGTTCAGGTTTCTTGTAGTGCTTAGCTAAACGTCTACGTGGATCCTTTGAAAAGGATACAGCGGATATCCTTCAAGTTCTTCCTCCTTCCGAGCTTGTGGTCAGTCATTAGTAACCTAGCCGTCGACGGGGCGTTAAATAGTACTTTTCCTACCATCCTGTCCTGCCCACTACCTCATAAAAGGCGATATCTCCTCCTTTTGACATAGTGAGGTATAAAATGTTTTCGCAGGTCACGGAGGAACCAGTGACTTATTCCGTCACTGGATCAGTAAAAAATACGGAAACGTTCGATGGTGGTTTTAATGTTTCGAGTGTTCTACATAATCTCCACCCGTTTGAGTAAAAGACATAGAACTGACATATTAACCAGCCAGAAAAGTCCTCCTTCGAGATGTTGTTCAACTCGCACGTCACAATCGCACCTTCTTCGGTTCTGGTGAACCATGAGATACCCAGTCAGTATTTTGTCTGTTTGTGGTAGGCTGGTATTAATAACACCAAGTCTCGTCACCTATGATGACTTTTTTCCACAAAAGAAATGTCTGCAATTTTTATTTCAGGCAATTCGTGGTACGGACACGCGTCATTGTTTTTGTTCTGGACTCATGATATGCTGGGAAAACTTTTCACACACTTTTCTCTTCTTAAAAACGTTTCGGAGAATGTCCTGAAAGCTGGCCTTCGAGATATTGCTGCAGTGCTATTTGTGGCGCAGCACTGCAGTCGCACGTCCACCACTTAACAATGCGTGCTCACAGCTGACTGGTCGACTGCATATCTGTCGTTTACAGTTGTTGGGTAAAGCTGCCACCTTAGTTCTCTAACATCGCGAATACGCCTGGAATAAAAACCAGTCTCGAAACTTTCTAGGCGGACGGTGAGCAGTTATGTTTCCTGTAGTTTTACTTGACTGGAATTTCCTCATGCAATAGTATTGCGTAGTTAGTAAACAGCTAAGTTGTTAACCAGCACACATTTGCGGTTTCCTGTCTTGGCTTTGACTCTCGCAAGTACGCGGATGATGCCTTTTTTGCACTACGCCAGATAAACCTTCTGCAGGCAGGAAACACCGGCTTCTACCTCATCTGCACCAGATGAGTCATGCGGCCTTTTGCGACGAGTTTGTCGGCTGTAAACAGCAGCGTTGCGGGGTGGTGTCACATTGGTGCGTCGGGGGCCTGCTGCAGCTATCTGTCGCTGCTTGCTCAGCGGCTCGTCTCGCTCGGCTGGCAACGGTCCCAACCCCAGGGCATCGTTGGCACCGCAGACACGGGCCGTAGCTTTCCACACATCTGGTCCAGCCGCGACTGCAGCGGCGATGCCACGGTGCAGCCGACGCGCTTCTGCTGGGTTAATACGCGTGATAAATGTCTTACTAATTAAACACTGATTCTCAGTCCTTACTTCTGCATCCTGTTCTCCAATCAGGATTGCCAGGTATTCCGATTTCAGAATAGTCCTGATTTTACTATTCAAAACCAGACTCAAGAAAAAAATACGTAAAAATCCCAGTTACATCAAAAGGAATAATATTTCACATACAGGGTGATTCAGCAACCCCTACCTATTGGTTTTATGAACCGGAAATACCTTCAAAACGTCGCTCGAGATTTTAAATTTCTCTCTCTCGCTGTGTGCAAGCTAGGAGACGTACAGAAAAAATGTGAACAGGACGTTTTTTGTCCGAAATCTAATGCAGTTAAAGTTTCTGCTGGTATACGTTTTCGCTGGAGGCCATAGTTTTCAAATTATTCAAGTAAATCGTACAAAACCAACCTTCATACGAGTTTTTCTTGAATAATTCGAAAACCGTGGCAGGTCAAAATTGAAGTACATTAAATTTCCCACAAAAATGTCGTGTTTATTGTTTTTTGTAGGGCAAATAGTTTCAGCATAGCTGTTGAGAGAACATGAAAATGTCACGTGTGGTTTTTGAAGACGGTGTGCGTTGCGTAAAACCTATAGGCAGGGGCAGCTGACTCACACTGTGTGAGTAATATACGTTGTCAATTATGTCAGTGTTTAAATTAAGATGCACTCCTGTAAATTCATCTGAAATTAAAAATTCAGCTTTTAGTGTGAAGACAGTTAAGCTGCCAAACTTGCACTCATCAGCCGTTACATCGAACTTACTCGCATTCGTCTGCGTGTTACAGACGAATTTGACAGTCGCTTTTATTTTGAAGAAAATGCGTATAAAGTATTCAAGCCATTTTCTTTAAAAGGGAGACAGGGTTCAATTTAAAAGTCCTTAGAAGTGATGGTAATGTGGACTAAAATAAAAAAAAATGTTCGCCAAACTTGGGCTCTGAAGTGCATAACATATGATAGTTCAAATGGCTCTGAGCACTATGGGACTTAACTTCTAAGGTCATCAGTCCCCTAGAACTTAGAACTACTTTAACTTAACTAACTTAAGGACATCACACATATCCATGCCCGAGGCAGGATTCGAACCTGCGACCGTAGCGGTCGCGCGTTTCCAGACTGTAGCGCCTAGAACCGCTCGGCCACTCCGGCCGCCAGAGCAGCAGCTCTTGTGTGGAGGTGTCAGTGCTAACAGACAAGCAACACTGCATGAAATAACGGCAGAAATCAGTATCGGACGTACGACAATCGTATCCGTTTGGACGGTGCGGCGAAATGTGTTGTTAAGGGGCTGCGGCAGCAGACTACCGACGCGAATGCCTTTGCTAACAGCACGACATCGTCTGCAGCGTCTCTTCTGGGCTCGAGACCGTATCAGTTGGTCCCTAGACGACTGGATAACCTTGGCCTGGTCAGATGTCTCACGATTTCGGTTGGTAAGAGCTGACGGTAGGATTTGAGTGTGGAGCAGACCCCACGCAGCCGAAGACTCTGGTTGTCAACAAGACATTGTGTAAACTGGTGGTGGCTCCGTAGTGATGTGGGTTTTGTTTACATGGAATGAACTGCGCCCTCTGTTCAAACTGAACCGATCATTGACTGGACTGGACTTGGAGGTCATTTGCAGCTATTCATGGATTTCAAGTTCCCAAACAACGATGGAATTTGTATAAATGGCAATGCGCCCTGTCACCGGACCACAATTGTTCGCGAATGGTTTGAAGAAAATTCTGGACATTTCGTGCGAATGATTTGGTACCCAGATCGCCCGAACATGAATCCACTCGAACATTTATGGGACATAAGCAAGAGATCAGTTCGTGCACAAAATCCTGTACCGGCAACACTTTCACAGTTGTGAACGGCTGTGGGGGTAGCACGGCTCAATATTTCTGGAGGGGACTTCCAACGACTTGTTGAGCTATGCAACGTCAAGTTGCTGCACTACGCTGGACAGAAGGCTGTCCGACACGATGTTAGGAGGTATCCTGTGACTTCTTTCACCTCAGTGTAGAATACTGTTTTCACTGCCATAAAGAGGTCACAGTAAATTATCAACGACACCGAAAGCTTGTCTTTGCTTTAAAAAGACCTTCACCATTGCACTTGGATGTGATTGTTCGTCTACTGAAATATTGGACAAACAAAATCTTCGTATACTTTATACTTTATTTCTCCTTTTTGAAGCTGAAATACTAGATTCTGTAGTACGAGTATCGTTTTGTTTCCTTACAACTAACAAAAATATAACGATTACAGTAGCAGGTACAGGTAACTCCTCTCTATCGATAGTATTGATGAACTGTAACAGTAGTGTTGTGCTTGATCCTTATACGTGTTGCAAGTCAGCTTACGTCTGCTCTTAGCACTTGTAACTAGCTATCTTTCAAGAATTATATCTGCAGTTGGCCATTTGTCGCGTGAAGTGCATTCCATACTCGTTTGTTATCGCAGTGGAAATGCTGCTCGATGCACGCACCAAACGGTATTGCGCACCAGATCATGAAGACGTGATTATTGTCGATCCATTATCTATGCTGCACTCGCCGTTGTAACCAGTAGATACATCACACTTAGGGAACATTCATTAGACAGTGCCACCCTTACAGTAGACCACAGAATTACCTCTCATGTGCTAATAATGGTGCGAATGGGGCGGTCTACTGCCTGTCGAATCTCCGGAACAGTTCTGAAGCGAATGCCACGAAGTGGTTCCTTCATCTTCGGAATCAAATCAAAGTCACAAGGACTTAAGTTCGGGGAGTATGATGGATGGTACAGTACTTCCCAGTCCCATCGACCTGACAGAGCAGCCACAGCTTGCGCTGTATGCGCCCGCGCTTTGTCGTGCAAAATGATGAGTGGGTTGCGCAGAAAGTGTCGCTGCTTCTTTCACAAAACTGGTCGCAGGTGATGCTCCAAAAACGAACAGTAATACTGTGCACTGACGGTCTGCCGTCGAGGAACGTAACGCGTTAGGATAACTCCATCACAGTCGTACACGAGAATCACCATAACTTTAGACCGCTCCATTCGTACCATCAACAGAACAGGCTCTGCTAACAGTATACTACGCCTTCCACATCGCTGGCAACGGGTTCTACACAGGGCTGGTGACTGCTTTGAAGGACAGTAACAGGTGCAAACATGTAACCCTTTTGTATCGTTTGTGCATAAATAGTTGCCACTATTTAAGCTCCAACCCTCGTAGTAACATAATCGTCAACATAACAAAGGAATTAGTTATTTTCCCAGTAACTTTCCCGGCCGTGTAGAAAGAGTGAACTGTGAGGAAATTCTTCAGTTTGGACATTTTAGTGCAAGGATTACTGTTAACAGTTTTTAATCCCTGTGTTAGTTTACTGCAGATAGACGCAGCTTTTCTGCACAAGAATTATGGAGATGCAGTCCAAATGCAAACTGGATTTCTACCTAGTATTAACTGAATAGAAACTGCTAAATCTTGGGGATAAGCTCATATTGTTAACAACAAACAACATTGAAGGAAATAAATTTTGAGAGGTCTGTGGCAGAATTCCCAAATTCATGAACAGGTGTTGGCAAGAGGTTCGCGAACTACCCATTTCTGAGCCAAAGAGTGGGAAAAGTTACCCTTGAATATAATGGCGTATGATACACTGAAGAGCCAAAGAGACTGGTACTCCTGCCTAATATCAAGTTGGGCCCCCGCTAGCACGCAGAAGTGCAGCAACACGACGCGGCATGGACTCGAATAATGTCTGAAGTAGTGTTGGAGGGAAGTGACACCATGAATCCTGCCGGGCTGTCCATAAATCCATAAGAGTACGAGGGGGTGGAGACCTCTTCTGAACAGCACGTTGAAATGCATCCCAGATATGCTCAAGAATGTTTCATGGCCAGCGGAATGTTTAAACTCAGAAGAGTCTTCCTGGAACCACTCGGTAGCAATTGTGGACGTTTGGGGTGTCGCATTATCCTGCTGGAATTGCCCAAGTCCGTCGGAATACACAGTCGACATGAAAGGATGCATGTGATATGCACGTGTCACCTGTCAGAGTAGTGTCTAGACGTATCAGGGGTTCCATATCACTCCCATTGCACACGCCACACACCTTTACAGAGCCTCCACCAGCTTGAAAAATCCCCTGCTGACACGCATGGTCCATGGGTTCACGAGGTTGTCTCCATACCCGTGCATGTTCATCCGCTCGATAAAATTTGAAACGAGACACGTACGACCAGGCAACATGTTTCCAGTCATCAACAGTACAATGTCGATGTTGACGGGCCCAGGCGAGGCGTAAAGCTTTGAGTCGTGCAGTCATCAAAGGTACAAAAATTTTCTTCGGCTCCGAAAGCCCTTATGGATGATGTTTCGTAGAATGGTTCGCACGCTGACACTTGTTGATGGCGCAGCATTGAAATCTGAAGCAATTTGCGGAAGGGTTGTACTTCTGTCACGTTGAACGGTTCTCCTCAGTCGTCGTTGGGCCCGTTCTTGTAGGATCTTCTTCCGGCCGCAGCGATGTTGGAGATTTGATGTTTTATCGGATTTCTGATATTCACGGTACACTCGTGAAATGGTCGTACGGGAAAATCCCCACTTCATCGCTACCTCGGAGATGCTGTGTCCCATCGCTCGTGCGCCGATTATAACATCACGTTCAAACTCACTTATATCTTGATAACCTGCGATTGTAGCAGTAGTAACCGATCTAACAATTGCGCCAGACACTTGTCTTATGTAGGCGTTGGCTAGTGCAGCGCCCCGTTCTGCCTGTTTGCATATGTCTGTATTTGAATACGTATGCCTATACCAGTTTCCTTGGCGGTCCAGAGTATAAACGAACTGAAATAAGCAAGGTAGACTAATTTTCAAATGGGAGCATCGTTTATTGCAGATACTGTCCTAATGGTAAATAGAGCAGCATTCAGTTTTAAAACAATTTGCTGAAAATGGGCTTTCCATTACAGCTTATCATCTATCTCACTTGTTCAGACTCACTAATAATATTCTCATTCTGTGTAATTAAAATGTCACTTTTAGTTGAATTGTGTGTTAGAAACTTAAATTTATTGTGATTTACCTTCAACGTATTTTCTGCAAGCCATGAATTGCACTATTTGATACGAGGGCTATTCGTTTATTAAGGTCCGATCGTAAAGCCCGGGCTTGGATCACTCTGTGTTTCATCTCTGCTCGCATGAATCGGTGGCTATGAAGGCAACATTTTGGCAAAGACAACGAACTACGGACCAGTGTAGAGAATTGACGGAAAGCACAGGCGGCTGTCTGCTATTGCGAGGGTATTGGATAGTTGGTAGAACGCTACGACAGATGTCTAAGTCGGAGCGGCGACTATGTAAAGAAGTAGCTGGAAGGTGTAGTTAACTGTTGCAAATAATACAGTTTTGATTTTCACTGTGTTTTCCATTTCGCGACCAATCGGACTTTAATAAACGAAATCAGGAATAGCCTTCAACCATTGCCAGTTTTGCACTCAACATCCTTCACTACCAAACCTCATAGTGTACAGTTCACAAAATCTTCATTTGAATCTTTAATGAAGATAAATCTTTTATTGTTTATTTTTAATGTCCCACTGTCCTTAAGCTACAGGTACTACATATATGGTATTGTGCAACGCACCTGTGAAAGTGTGACGAAGTCATTGTTTATTATTTCTGTACTGTGAAAGTGTGACGAAGTCATTGTTTATTATTTCTGTACTGTCAGTGGGGTCCCTCTCCCGGAAGTTACTGCATTAAGGGAAACTTTGAAATAGAGAGCAGCGTCTCTTGTCTGAGAATGAATACGTCAGCAGGAAATACTCATTTCGATAAGAATCTGCTTACGGAACGATATGCGAAGCTGGTAGTCGGTATACACAGATGTAATCACTAATAAAACTGATTGACCTCCTAGAGACAAAGTTTTATGACTGTTGGTTGTTTATGTTCCAGGTATAGTTCGTCTCTACAGTGAAATAAGGAAATAATGGAAAAACCATGAAGGTCACCGACAGCCGCTGGCTGCCTCGAGACTCAGTTCCGCATTTCGCGCTCCCGCCTCTTTTTATTTGCCTGCTCTGGCGCCTCTGTAAGTATGAATGGAACACGATTCCCTCTTCGGGATAACAGTAAATTATAGCTCTACTTTTTGTTTCGCTAGCTCATCACTTTGAACAGAAAAAAATTGAGGTTAATCAAAGGGAACCAGGCACCGTGCCTTGATGGAAGTCCTACTAGATTTCACATTGAATGTGCTGCCTAGAAAATGAGTCAAAGTCTGGTTGTACGGAATTACAGACTAATACCACCTTAGAACACATTTTTAATTGAAGCATTACGACGTTTCTGGAGGAAAGAAACCTACACTAAGAGAGTCAGCATAGATTCAGGAAAAACCCACCCGCGTGGAAAACAACTACTCACGCTATCTTGCGAATTGTAGATACGGAAGAACAGGTAGAGACTGTCTTTCTAAGTTTCCGTAAAACGTACGACAAAGCACAGGATATCTTCTCATGTATGTAACTAGCCCGACAAATGATTGTTTAATAGAATCCAGTATACTGTACTGGACGACAAGTGGTCAACAGAAAGGAATGTAACATCAGGTGTACCCTAAGGAACTGTAATAGGACCTCTTATTTTCAGTCTGTTTTTGGATATGTCCCTCCTTAATTTTTACCTTTACATGTTTCGCTGAAGTTACAGCACCATCAATTGCTTTATTATTTGCTCTTTAACGAATAACATGAAAAAATTCTTTTTACTGTCTCTACATATGGAATTTAAGATTTTAATTAAAGTAATTATAAATTAAAAAAATTATTTTGTGTCTTTATAACATATGCTGTGGTTTCTTATGGTTTCTGTACTTTGCAATATATAATGCGCAACAAAATTAAAGTATGATTTTTTCGAAACCCTGCAGTGTTTCTCACTGCGATATGTAAGTTTGAAATTTGGCTCAAAGGTACCTACAACCTTACTCCGTAATGGTGAAAAGGCGTGGCCCCCTCCGACTTCACCCTCGGGCCCAGTGACGCTTTAAACAGCAAGATGTCGACACAGGCGAAAAGAAGGCCACAGCTCAAAAGTTCATATCTATCATTAATATGTGCGTGAATATAACGACACAAGATCCCTCGAAGTTTGGCAACATCCTCAGTGCCTCCCATGCAACTTTGTTCAGAACGTTAGGAATGGACCTTCAGAAATTTCGACAGCAAATCAGCCTGGCAGCTGCTCTAGCTCCTGAGAGATAGGGAACTTTTCGACAACCGGTTTCTGCGGTTTGCATACGTTCAGGCGTTAGAGCAACCACCAGGGTGAATTGGTGCTCAACAAAGCTACTTGGGTGGCACCGGAGGTGTTTGCGAACTCTGCCTTTATTCACGCACCTGTGAATGTTGCACCCATGCGTGATCACAGCAGTGGAGGGCGGGAAACAGGAGTGCTGACAAAGCATGAGTAGCCTTTGGTGCTTCGGATCACGTTCAAATTTTATTGAATGGTTTTTAACGGTACCTGACTGTTCCAACCTGTACAAGAGAGCAAAACTGCAGTCGTGCTGCACTTCAAAGCGGTCAGATCACGTTCAGTGGAGATGCAGCTCCGCAATGTCCTTAGAGACGGGTTGAAACGTCTTGATGGATCAACAGTGTCAAAGGCTGTCAAGAATATCTTCCTATAGCTCACCTTGCTCATCGCAGTGAGAACTGTCGTTTTCGACTGAGAAATGTGTGGGAATCAACGCCCCAAGAGAAGGGATGGTTTCATTGACACCCTGTATGCCACACCTGGCAGCGTTTTCAGGTCGATTCTGAGCGGCGGTGTGTCTGAAATGTTCTCCTCGGCCACCCGTAAAAATACCACCTGAATTCAACACTGAGTGTCGCGCATCTGTCCTCCATCGCATAGACCAAAAGGAAGGTTTAAGTGTGGGTAAAACGGGCTGTGGCGACCATAATATCGTGTGGCACGTCCGCGGTGGCGTTCGTATTCGGGAGGACGACTGTCCAAACCCGCATCCGGCCATCCTGATTTAGATGTTCCGTGATTTCTCTAAATTGCCCAGGCAAATGCTGCGATAGTTTCTTTAAAAGGGCACTGCCGATTTCCTTCGCCATCTTTCCGATGATCTGGGTGTTTTGTCTTCTTCCCCAAATCAACCAACCAACCACGTTGGCATTGGGCAGAATTATCGTTAAATTTGGTGCAGATATGAGTTCATTAATCCACATTAGAGCTCGCATGAACTTTTGAGCTGTGGCCTTTTTTTCGCAACCGTCGATATCTTGCTGCTTGAAGCGTAGCCTAGGCGGAGGGTGACGTCGCAGGACCCCATGCTTTTGCATCGCTACAGATGAAGGTGGTAGGCACCTTTGAGGCAAACTTCATCTTATACGTTGCACTGGGAGACAATTACCGGGTTTCGAAAAAGTTATTCTTTAATTTTGTTGCGTAATGTAGCTGTTCTGATTTTACAGTGTGTCATTTACCACTACAGAGAACGTAGTATATAAAACTTAATCACAACGAAAATTACGCCTGGGTATGTTAGACTCTTGTGGTTTACATCATTGTACTCCATGTGAAAGGATGTATGTCTGTGGCTTTGCGTATGTGTTCGCAATATGTTGAGACTTACTTTTACTGGTGCCCACTATTTTCTTCATTCTGCAAGTGCACTTCACACTTGCATTGTCTCACTGATTACAAGACACGGGAACAAGATGGCGAACATTGTATTGTGTTCTAGACGGGAGTGATGAATCATGTATATCCTATGGCAGTCTGATGGAAGAGTTTGGGTTTGGCGAATGCCTGAAGAACATTACCGGCCATTATGTGTAGCGCCATAAGTGAAGTGCGGAGTAAGTGGTCACTGGTGGTACGGTATGGGAGTGTTTTCCATGGTTAGTGTGATAATCCCTTATTGCTCTTAAGAAAACACTAAGTACGGAAGGATATAAACACATTTTACAGCATTATGTACTGCGTACAGTAGGCATACAGTACGGGAATAGTGATTGTTCGTATCAGCATGACAATGCACCCTTTCATAAAGCAGCATCTGTCAGAAATGGTTTGTGGAAAATAACATTCCTGAAATGAACTAGCCTGCTCAGAGCCCGAACCCAGTGGAACATCTTTGGGATGACACAGAACGGCGATTTCGCTCCAGACCCCAGCGTCCATCATCACTACATTCTCTGGTCACGGGTCTAGAAGAAGAATTGCCTGCCATTGTTCCACAAACATTCAGACACATAACGGAAAGTATCCCAGCAGAGATGAAGTAGTCAAAAATGCGAAGGTTGGACATTAATAGGTGTCCGGATAACTTTGTTCAGATAGTTTCCATACAGACCGGTGATTTCTTACACACCTTTTAATGTATGATCAGTGCCTCAGCTGATGACTGCCACGTCACGCAGTTCTTGGCTTTGGTGAACGAAACTTACGGAGTTCGTGGTAAAATCTTCTGAGTTGTTGTGTCGCGTCATATTCCTCTTCACTTTCCTCCAGCACTTGACGTTTCGTTTCCTTTGCTCGAACTTCCCTTAGGAGTCTTCTGGTGCCCCCGAGTAGATGAACACTGTCGATAATCATTTCGCGTACGCTTATAAAAGACTGTGCCTGATGATAATCCAGCGAGGACAGTGAGACCCAAGCCAGGCATGAAGTGCTTGAATAATGAAAACTGAAACCAATAGTTGTAGCATGTTTTGAATAAAAGACACTTTAATTACAATACAGCTGTCTATTTCAATTTTCATTGTTCACGTACTATATAAAAGACTGGTTTTCCTTTCTTTTTCGCAGAAATGGAGCTAGTGGGCAAAAGACTTCAGGTTACCGTTGGAGGGTCGTCATCACTGGGTGGGTATCTGATTGCAGGTAATGGAAGAGAGGGGGATGATTCCAAAATACTTTTATCGTATCGTATAGGTGGCTACCTGGAAATTACTGATGTTCCTAGCGCATCGTGGCTCGGTGTTTACTTCCTTGAAGTCAGGTAGCCACGAATTAGAAAGCTTGGAACTGTAATATCTATCGAAGCTGCACTCATAATTAGTGATTTCAAATGCTTCCCGGACTTCCTTTCTACAAATATTACGAGGGCATGCTGAAAAGTAAGGCTTAGGAATTTTTTACAGGAAAACTTTTAAAGTTTTTTTAAATAAAACAAACTTTATTAATATTGTACTCTTTATTCATCACATCTACTTACTTATTTCTCAACATAGTCACCCTGGCGACTAAAACATTCCTCTCACTGTTAAAGCGATGTCCTTAGTGGTGTTCTTTATGTTTGGGAAACAGGTGAAAATCGGTGGTGCCATGTCGGGACTCTATGGAGGATGACCGATGACAATGAACCTAAGGCGCCTCGTTGTTGCAGATGTCGCAGAGCTCGTGTGTAGTCTGGCTTTGTCATGCTAAAGGAGAACGTGTTCCTTGCATGGACGAACTCCTCGAATTCGTGCTTTTAGTTTTATGAGGGACTCATTGTACACGGACATAGTTACGTTACACACCACCATGTTAAACACTACATTTCGGAGCTCCCTTGATGCAGAGGACAGGCCCGAATCTATGGAGGGAGGGGGCGGGGGGGGGGGGGGGGGACCGGGTATATCTGCCCCGGGCGGCAATTTCAGGTGGTGCCAAATTCATATTCATGAAGAAAGAAATCTTGTTTGACAAAGCGCCTAGCATCCAGCACACGTTGGTCTATCGATTATTCAAATGATTTTGAAACGCATCCCTGATGGTTTTGAACGCATTCTAAGTTGATTTCTGAACGATATCATAAGTTGATTTTTCAATGCATGCATAAGATACGTGGTGTCATAGGAATCCCCGTCGCATCAGGAAATAAAAAACTTTCCCGCAGACAAAAGAGGACGGGGCTATGCGAGCTAAGCCGAATAAACCCGAACGGGTGAATGCCAATCGCTATTTGTTTAAGTGGTTGATTGGATGTGCGAATGATCAGCGTTGTTATAATTATTAGCGAAATCCATGGATTCAGACTAACAGAGTTTAAATAAACGACTAACAGGAATAACAGATAAAAAAGATTACATTTTATCTTATTGACATATTCAAGAAAATGAAATTTTGATAGAAAATTTTTGCCACATCGCTACACTACTAAGAGCCAGTTGTACGGTCCCCCATTAACAAACACTTAAGCTGCATTCTCGGCATAGCGCGGAAAACGCGTTGTACGAACACATAATAACGCCTAAACGGAGAATAAACGCGGGATGACTGAACCAGTGATTCTGGCAGTGTTAGAGAAGTTAACGGGAGAATAAGTTTTGACTGTGGCAGGAATAGTCACAGAATTAGTGATGATAAGTTTGTGCGTTTAGGAAAGAGGAAAGAAAAGGAAGAGGGACATCACACAAATTATGTGGAAGAATAAGACGATTCCAAGTTTATATAAAAATTTCGTACTACTATTATTTTTCGATCTCATTCTTGAGAAACTGGAGCGTATGAACGAAATGTGAAACTATTTCCGGGCATAAAACTTTTTGCTTGTAATAGGTATAATAGGCATTTGATACTGGAACTTCGTGAATTATGTTCTGTCGTGGTATTTATGTAAATGAGGTAGATAAAAATGACCATTTGTGCCAAAACAGTCTCGCTTATTTGGCGTGCGTTATAGCTGCTGCAATATTAGAAAGACCTATTTCGTTTTATCTGGCAGACAGTGACCAAATAGACGTAATCAAATAGGAACCACACCAGTCTTGGGCACTATACGTATTAATAGCTTTTTCAGTATTAGACAACGACATTTTGATTTTTAGTGTGGCAAAACGTTTGACGAACTTTGATGAAGTAATAGGTTCTTTCGCAGAAAAGGAAGCACGATAATGTAAAGCTGCAATAAAGTTAGAGAGAAAAAAATGCTGGGACCTAAGGATTGAAGAAATGTGTACTGTCGTGCTTGTCTCTTGCCTTTAATGGTGTTATGTTGTCCACATACTGAGCTAGGTGGTAACGTGCTCGCCTCCCATGCAAGTGGGGCCGGGTTCGATTCCCTTCCGGGTTAGAGATTTTATCCGCTCGGGGGCTGGGTGTTGTGTTGTCCTCATCATCATTTCATCCTCATCACCGGCGCGCCAATCGCCCAATGTGGTCTCGACTGAAATAAGACTAGAACTTGGCGGCCGAACTTCCCCGGATGGAGCCTCCCGGCAAACGATGCCATACGCTCATTTCAGTTTTGGTCGTATGTTCCCTATATTTAATCTTATGTCATGCAAAAGAGGAAGTTGTTAACTAATAGTCAATAAAAAAGTGTAAATTTCCCGAAGAGTCCTTGTTCTCCCGGTCACAAATAATCCCACCCCGTTATTAACCATGAGTTATTTTTAAGGGAGGTAGGGTGTCAAACCGGCCGACTGGAAGCAGGAGGGGTATCACAGGCCACTTTAGTTTCCACTGCGCGGAATATAGCAATGATGACATATACATGTTCGAATTCCACAGAGCCATGTACAGTGATGTGCTACAGAAGAATGCTGTGTGAAGAGCCGTGGCACTGCACTTTGGCACACTTAAGACCAAATAACATGTCTTACATTTCCTCGAACATATATATTTTATATATCAGCCTCTTCAGAAAGATGTGCGCTACAAAATGAACATTTTATTGAAAAATGAATTTAAAAAAGCGCTCAAGTAAAATGGGGGGGGGGGGGGGGGTTGGGGGATGCCACTACCAAGTTTTTGTCCCGGTTCGGAAATATCGTAGATCCGAGGCTGGCAGAGGGTTGCAACTTGCGTCAGCGAAGCGAGAAAGTCTACCGAGTAATACTCATCACATGTAATGCCTCAACCGTTACTGATAACAGAATAAAATATTCGGGGACATTACTTTTCAGCTCGCTCACGTATTTTCCTCAGCTAACGCTCGTCTTTTCTTAAAATTTATCTAGTGCCCACAATCTTCTAGATGCACCGCTACTGCAGATTTTACAAATTTTTAACGTGTATGGATTTTTTGGCCTTTATTGTACTCCCAGTTTGGTTTGTGTGTACTTCCTCACAACCACACGACATTCCATAGACTCCCGCATTGTCAAATAGATCAATGATGCCCGTAGTAAATTGGAAGATATTTTATTTGGTGCTAACTGAAAACTGTAGTCCTTATACCCTTCTTCCGAAAGATTTTGCATATGCGAACCGTTATCCAATTAACAAACGGTAATCTTAGATACATGGCCGTCAGCAGAAATTAATCCTAGTGACGTGGGAGACAGTGGGGATAAGACTAAAATTACCGTGGATTGATAACTTATACAGAAATTTCTAGGGCCGTAGTATAGTTCCATTGCGATTAGCTACGTAATGATACTATTGTTGATGCGATCTTCAGTCCGAAGATTAGTTTAATGGAGCTATACACGCTACTCTATCCTGTGTAAGCCTCTTCATCTGTAAATAATTCCTGCAACCTACATATTTTTGAACCTGCTTTCTGCATTCGCGTCTTGGTCTCCCTCTACGACTATAACCGCCCCCTTCCTTCAAACACACACACTTGCCTCCAATATTAAGTTAGTGATCCCTTAATATCTCAGAACGCGCCCTATCAACCAATCCTCTCTTTTAGTCAAAGTGTATCACAAATTTCTTTTCTCTGCAGTTCTGTTCAGTACCTCTCCATTGGTTACATAATCTATCCAGCTAATCTTCAGCATTCTTACGTAGCACATGTTTTAGAGGTGATTAAATTACGCTCTGTGCACAATGCTACCAGACGACTTCCTGTTTCATTCTTTTCCCCCAGCCCTTATCCTCCTGTTTTTCTGTCTCTTCTTTTTCCTGCTGACGAATTCGAGTTCCCCAATTTTTCCTCTCTGTTAACTGTAAGAATAATCTCTTTTATCTCATCATACATTCTTTCGATTCTTGCATATAAACTTGTACTGTTTTAGTGGATGTTCGCTTTGTGTACATCTTGGCTACGTTAATGTGTCCACTAAGCTGTTCATAGTAGCGTACTCACACTCTTCTTGTCTGAACTGATTGTCGTCCACGTTTCGCTTCCATTCAAGACTACACTCCAGACAAATGCTTTCAGAAGAGACTTTCTAAAACTTAAATCTACATCGGATGTTAACAAATTTCTCTTCTTCAGAAACGCTTTTCTTTCCGTTGATAGTCGATGTTTTGTATCTGGCCTACTTCGGCCATCATAATTTATTTTACTGCCCAAATAACAAAACTCATCAACAATTTTTAGTGTCTCGTTTCCTAATCTAATACCCTCAGCATCGCCAGATTTAATTCGACCTTTTTTTGCTTTTGATGGTGTTCATCTTATATCCTCCTTTTTAGACATTAACCATTCCATTCAATAGCTCTTCCAAATCCTTTGCTGTTCCTTACAGAATTAGAATGTCATCGTCAGACATCAAAATTTCTATTCTTCTCCCTTAACCTTAATTCCTTTTCCAAATCTTTTTTTGGTTTCCTTTACTGCTTGCTCAATTTATAGTGAATAACATCGGGGTAGGCTACAACCCCGTCTTCCTCCCCTCTCAATTATGCTTCCCTTTCATACCCCTCAACTCTTATAACTGCCATTTGGTTTTTGTGCAAGTTGTAATTAGGCTTTTTCTCTCTGCATTGTCGACATTATCAAAAGATTTCTTTAAATCTAGAACTGCTATAAACGTATGTTTGCCTTTCATTAACCTATCTTCTAAACTGAGTCGTAGGGTGAGCATTGCCTCGCTGGTTCCTAGATTTCTCCGTAATCCAAACTGATCTTCCTCAAGATCGCCTTCTTGCAGTTTTTCCATTCCTCTTTAAATAATTCATGTCAGTATTTTCACCCGTGACAAATGGCTCAAATGGCTCTGAGCACTATGGGACTTAACATCTGAGGTCATCAGT
The DNA here is from genome assembly GCF_023864345.2 of Schistocerca serialis cubense. Taxonomy (NCBI): domain Eukaryota; kingdom Metazoa; phylum Arthropoda; class Insecta; order Orthoptera; family Acrididae; genus Schistocerca; species Schistocerca serialis. Next base: position 484,697,487 of record NC_064643.1, read on the forward strand.
CCCCTAGAACTTACAACTACTTAAACCTAATTAACCTAAGGACATCACACACATCCATGCCCGAGGCAGGATTCGAACCTGCGACCGTAGCAGTCGCGCGGTTCCGGACTGAAGCGCCTAGAAGCGCTTGGTCACCACGCCGGCCACCCGTGACAAACTCAACTGATAGCTCGGTATAATTCACACCAGTCAGCACCTGCTTTCTTTAAAATTGGTGTTATTACGTTCTTCTTAAAGACTGCGGGTATTTCGCCTCTCTCATACATCTTTCATACCACGTGGAATAGTTTTGTCGTGATTTGCTTTCCCAAGGATAGTAATAACGCTGAGGGAATGTCATCGGGGCATTGTTTCGACTTAGATCTTACAGTGCTCTTTCAAATTTTTTTTCTCGCGGTATCGTATCTCCTATCTCATCTGCGTCTACCTCCTCTTATCTTCCTATAATACTGCCTTCAAGTACGTTTCCATTGTATAGCCCTTCTTTCTATATACTCATTACACCTTTCAACTTTGCCGTCTTTGCTTAGTACTGGGTTTGCATCTGAGCGCCTGATCTTCATACAACTGCATTTCTTTTCTACAAACATCTCTTTAATTTTCGCATAGGCGATATTAATTTTTCTCCTAATTAAATGCTTCTATGTTGTTGCATTTGTCCTCTAGGCATTCTTGCTTATCCATTTTGAAGTTCCTTTCAGTGTAATTTTTAGACGTTTGTATTCCCATCGCCTGCTTCATTTGCTGCATTTTTTAATTTTCTCCTTCAATCAATTAAATTCAATATCTCGTGTTATAGCCAAGAAATTTCTATTACGCATGACCTTTTTATCTGTTTGATGCTTTTCTGTCTTTACTATTTCATATCTCAACGCTACCTATTTGTCTTCTACTGTATTGCTTGATCCTTTTTCAGTGAGTCGTTGGCTAATGCTCCCTCCTTCAGCTTATACAGGTCCCATCTCCTAAACTTCCTACCGTTTCTTCAGTTTTAATCTACAGTTCACAACCAATAAATTGTAGTCAGAGTCCACATGTACTCCTGGAACTGTCTTACAGTTTTAAATCTGATTCTGAAACCTCTGTCTTACCATTATATAATCTATCTGAAACCTTCCAGTGTCTCCAGGCCTCTTGTTTCATGATTTTTAAACCATGTTTTAGAGATGATTAAATGATGCTCTGTGCAGAATTCTACCAGGTGGCTTCCTGTTTCATTCTTTCCCCCCCAGTCCATATCCTCTTACTATTTCTCTGTCTTTTCTTTTTCCTGCTGACGTATTCCAGTGCCTCAAATTTTCCTCTCACTTAACTATCAGAATAATTTCTTTTATCTCATCATACATTCTTTCGATTTCTACATCATTTGCGGAGCTAGTTTGCATATAAACTTGTACTAGTGTGGTGGGTGTTGGCTTCGTGCCCGTCTCGGCTGCGTTAATGTGTCCATTAAGCTGTTCATAGTAGCTCATGCACATTCCCATTTTCTCTTTCGATGTTAGATCTACTCATGAGTTATCCCTATTTGATTTTGCATTTATAATCCTGCATTTACTTGACTAGAAGTCCAGTACTTCCTGCCACAGAACTTCAATTACTCCCACTATGTCTAACTTCAAACTATCCATTTCCCTTTTTGAATTTTCTAACCTACTTGTCCAATTAAGTGCTATTACATTTCATGCTCCGACTCGTGGAGCGCCAGGTTTGTTTCTCCCGGTGGATACTTCATTTTGAATAGTCCCCGCCCAGAGATCCGAATGGGAGACTCTTTTACCTCCAGAATATTTTACACAGCCAATGGCCTTGCCACAGTGGTAACACCGGTTCCAGTCAGATCACCGAAGTTAAGCTTGTCGGGCTTGGCTAGCACTTGGATGGGTCACGGTCCAGGTCTGCTGAGTGCTGTTGGCAAGTGGGGCGTGCTCAGCCCTTGTGAGGCCAGTTGAGAAACTAATTGATTGAGAAGAAGCGACTTTGATCCTGGAAACTGATAACGGCCGAGGGAGCGGTGTGCTGACCATGATTACATGGCCGTCAGTATCCGCATCCGATGTCGCCTAGGAGCTGAGGATGACACGGCGGCCAGTCGGTACTGTTGGGCCTTCAAGGCCTGTTCGGGCGGAGTTTGTTTGTTTTATATTTTATCCAAGACAATTACATCATTACTTGACCGTACAGTAGAGCTACGTACCCTCGGGAAAAATAACTGCTGTAGTTTCCCTTTGCTTTTAGCCATTTGCAGTACCAGCATAGCAAGGCCATGTTGGCTGATGTTACAAGGCCAGATCACTCGACTGCTGCCACTACAACTACTAAAAGGGTTTCTACCCCTCTTCATGTATCACACGTTTGTCTGTCCTCTCAAGAAATAATCCTCCATTGTGGCTGCACCTACATTACTGCTATCTGTATCGCTGAGCATGCAAACCACCTCATCACGACCAGGTCCATGGTTCATGGGGCAGCACATAATGGTACAACTAACTGAACGAGGGATTTAGTGTAATCACGTGAGATCGCTTTTAGAAGCGCATGAGAATTTTGTAACGAATAAAAACTCTGTACTCCACATGTCAAGGGCGGGGAGGGGGCAAGTGTCCCTCCTGCCCTTCCTTCCACCTTTGCGGACGCCCTTACTTATAAAGCAAGTAAGGAACTAAAGCCGTAAGGCATTGTTGGCTAGGAGGTCGCAAAGAGTAGGTTCATCCCCCTATGTGGAAAGGTTTGTCTTCCTTTGCACACGATGATATCATCCGTTCGCGAAGTTTGAGAGTTATGTGTTAAGCCTAGATCGCTGCAACTAGTGGTTTCATTCTTGAATAATGTTGAAAGTAGGGGAAATGGTGATATATGATGCTGGCACACAGCCTACTCCTCTCGGATAGCATCGAGAGGGCAGCAGGGCTTAGCGCTCCTACCCGATAGACAGATCACCCTCAATGGTGCCACATCCTCCAACACCATGAGACACTGTGCAGAGGACTGGAATTTAATCGAGGGCAGTGATCAAAAACCTAACACCCCAATCTCTCCTCTCTTTGATGGGCAAATATTAACTGTGAAAATTTGTGCCAGCACCAGGATACGAAGTACGTCACAGGGTCGAGAGCCACCGTCAGGGGTGTGCGTTGGCGATCTCGACAGCGTTGGCGATCTCGACAGTTGTTTCCAGCGTTTTCACAATGAAGGTAATTTCGCTTGTGTTGAGGTTTTTTGGCAGAATTAGTCCCAGAACAATGTCAACAAGGTTTAACACCAATCTTCTGAAAAAATAAGTGTCTCCTTGGAAACGAGCAGTAAGAAATAGATAAATTAGAAACCAGTGTTCAGATTGTTTCGATGACTGTCGTTAGGAAAACAGGTAAGCGATTTTCATGAAAGAAAATCAAAACATTCTTGGACATCCGTTCTAGCATTTTTATAAATGAAAAAATATACGTAAATAAATAGAATTAAAATTTCGGAAATAACTTTGCAAACTTGACTGAGAGTGCTTGTGGGTAAGGATTAACACTTCTTATAAATAGTGAAATATACTTTGCAAACTTGACTGAGAGTGCTTGTGGGTAAGGATTAACACTTCTTATAAATAGTGAAATATTTTCTACAAGCGACACGAACTGAAAAATATGATCTTTGAATGTACGAAAAAATATAGCCCACTACAGAGCACGAAACTAGGATTTGTTCTTGCTTTTCGGTCGTCCTCATGTGTTAACCCTTACGTGACGGTATCGTGGCGCTATTTTTTCAAAACGACAATGCACGACCACACATGACACTTGTCTCTATGAACTGTCTGTGCGATGTTCACGTACTGACGTGCCCAGCGAGATCCCCAGACCTATCTCAGATAGAACAGCTCGGACGTCTACTCCCTCACAGCACCAGCATGCAGGGCCAGTCACGACAGTTGTGGGCAGCTTGTCTCAAGAGAGGATACAAGGGCTTTATGGCACCCTTTCCCACCGAATCAGTGCATGCATGCAAGCCAGAGGGGCTGCAACGTAATCTTGATAAGTGGACTCATACTGCTAAGTTCTTTGTCAGTTTGGCTCAATATTGTAATCACTGACATAACGTCAGGTACCCTCTCAAGCCATGAAGTTTCATTTCGCTTCCTGCTCGCCTTCTGGGTGCTTCACTTCTATTTTGTCACGCAGTGTACATAAAAAAAGGAACGGTAAACGAGTAACAATAAACGGGTCTCAAAAATAACTGGTCACCAGTTAACTAGTTCCGAAAGCAGAACGAGTTTGCCTAACCCTATTCAAAACTGCTTGCTTCTAGATTGCGGGATGGCCTTAAAATAGTTGAAATGGCTCTGAGCACTATGAGACTTCCCATCTGAGGCCATCAGTACCCTAGACCTCAGAAATACTTTAACCTAACTAATCTAAGGACATCACAAACATCCATGCCCGAGGCAGGATTCGAACCTGCGACCGTAGCAGACGCGCGGTTCCGGACTGAAGCGCCTAGAACCGCTCGGCCACCGCGGCCGGTGTGATGGCCTTAATATCTGTTTGTTTTGAAGGTCTTGTTATAACCTTTGTGTTCTAGAATACCGACAGATCTTCTACAGGCCAGCACATCTACGAATGGGAGGCCGACGTCACTCTGTTTACGAAGTGAAGTTGATTTGTGGTTGGCCATTACTTAGGAAGTCATGTAGCTGTTACTAACTGTGTGACCATACAACAAACGTCGCTAGAGACGCGCTGGCGTCGCTGCAGCCTGCGGGCGGCCGTCACGTGTGGCCGTTATCAGCGCTGGGTTATCCGGCGGCGGGTCGCGGGGTCGCAGCCTGCCACGGCTGCCGAGTTTTCTTCTGCCAGCGTCCGGTTTGCTGCTGACGGCCCAGGCGACGCATGTGCACACATACGCTCAGCCGGCGCATGCGCAGTTATCACTGTCCGTGATCTGACCTACTCGCGCAGTCTCAGTGGCATTTGCAATTGCCAGTTCATCCCTCTTGGGCACCAGTGCGCATGGTGACAATATGCGATACCCCGCACTGCTTCCTTCAAAAACCTATAGAGGATCTTGGTTGCTTACCACCTTTCTCCGAAAAGTGGGTGTGTCGTGGGAACGAATGTCACGATCACTTGTGCAGTGTTGTGCTGTGTTTGCGATATTGTTATGTATGAGTAAGACACAGAGGAAGGAGAGTTTTTTAATGTATTCACGTCGGACATAATCCGTTATCAAAGACATTTACTATGAACGACACTTATTAGGATTTCATGGCCACTTCTTGACATCCTGCCTGTTGGTTTTTGTTTAGGGATCTTCAGCAGAAATTTGTTTAACGATTTTTCTGACGTTATGTCAGCATCAGTAGCTGACACTGAAAAGTTTCACCCTCGATTGCTGCTGGCGTACTAGAATCGAGCCCGCGGCCCTGTCGGAGGAATGTCAGAAAAATACGGCCACAGATCTCGAGACGGCAGCCAACAAGCAACACGTCAACAGTTCATATGTTTTAATGAATATATAGGTCCATACATTTATAGCGTGCAACAGTCAAGGGGTCGGCAGAACCTAGTGCTAACCCTCAATCCAGAGAGGACTCTTATGTACCGCCAGATAGATAAGTCTACTACATAATTTCTTTTGATTTATTGCATTCAGGTCCTTGTTTTTCAATTTAACCAAACATATATCACGTAACCTGTAAAAAATAGAGTTAGCACTATCTTCCCTCGACCCTTTCAATTCCCATTGCCGGTTTCTAGTTAGTTAGGTGATACCGTTTTAATAGTGAGATCTACTTATGTATACTTGCACCCATTATTAGAGTCTGAAATCAACCTCTGCTGTGGATATACTTACCTTCTGGTCACTGATTTGTTCAAGGTTGCAGGTCCACGATTTCATATAGTGGTAATTAATCCGCTGCATCAGCTCATCAGTGAACCTAAAAGTTTTTGTGCTATGGATACAAAGGCGGAAAAAGGGGCTACAAATTACAGAACAAAAGGCGGTTAGAACATTCAAACTTCATTGGATAAAAAATTCATATTTATGAAGATCAGAAATAAATGTATTACGTAAGATGAAGATGAGTCAAAGCCCAAAACGCGTCCTTGCGTAGGAATAGGATATGATGATGATGATCATCATCTTGGACAGTTTCCAGCCTCTGGCCGGGTCTGTATGGAACACAGGCCTCTCCATCGTCTTCTGTCTTGCCACCATCTCTCCATCTTCACCTTGGTCCACTCTTTTCCGTTCTTTTGGACGCATTCCTCTACTCCTTTCATCCATCTGTCTCCCGGTCTTCCTCTTGGTCTCTTTCCTTACAGTTTCATCTCGTGTATCCTCTTCTCTTCCATACTCTTAACGTGTCCATACCATCTCAGCCTTGATTTCTCTATCTTCTCCTGTAATGGTTCCACCTTCAGTAACTCTCTGATCCTCTCATTTCTCAACCTGTCTATCTTTGTCACTCGAATACTGTTTCTCAAGAATTTCATCTCACCGGCATGTATTTTGCTTTTCTCTCTTCCTTTCATAACCCAGGTTTCTGATGCATGTGTCAGGATCGGGACATAGTATGACCGGTATATAACCTTTTTACTGATTTGGGGTACATTCTTGCTCCATTTCAGGCTTCTGATACTCTTCTGAAATGCTGCTGCTTTTCTCCTCCGCTCGTTATTTCTCTGTCGTTTTTTTCCATCTTTCTGTATCAGACTATCGGGCTTTCTAGGCACTTGAAACCCTCCACTCTCCTCAATCGTTCCCCACCAGTTGTTATTCAAGTTGTTCCTCTCTCCTTCTTTCTAGTTGTGATGATCATCTCACTCTTACGTATACTAAATTTCATCCCATTTTCTTGTACTGTTCGTTCCCATACGTCCAGCTGCTCTTGTACTTCCTCCTCCTTATTCCCCCAAATCATCAGATCATCTGCAAACACCATAGCTTTCATCTCCCTTTCATCAATTACGTGTGCTACTGTACTCACTATATCATCCGTCAACACAATGAAGAGCAACGGTGAAAGTGCACTTCCCTGCCTCAAGCCATTCTTCTGTTCAATCCAAGCTGATGTCTCTCCTCTCACTTTCCCACAGCTCACACTTCCAAGGTACATTTTCCTTATTCTCCAAGTAATCTGTTTTGCTACTCCTCTGTTCTCCAGGGCTTTCCACACTTTGCTTCTATGTACACTATCATACGCTTTTTCAATGTCCAGGAAGGTCGTTAGTAGATCTATTCCATATTCGTAGTGCTGTTCTTGCAGTTGTCCTACAGCAAAAATTAGATCCACCGTGGACCTTCCTGTTCTGAAGCCATGTTGCTCTTCTCTCATTCTTCCTTCTAATTTTGCCCGAATTCGTGCTTCCAAAATTTTCTCAAAAATCTTTGCACAATGACTCATCAATGTTATATGAATGTTATAGGAATAGTGTATAATAATAATAATATCACTCAGCACAAAATCAAACATACTGCTTCACTTCAACATGGCGTGGTGAGTGTTGCCACCATACTATTTATTAGAAATGAATCTGACTGCTGCCCGTCATTCTGTTAGTAACTGGCGTAACTCTGTGGAAACTTGGTAGAACTGCCAGTAGTTGGTCACATTCAGTTGAAGCTCTTTCTTTTGTGGTGGTAGCTTGTGATGTCATTCACTTGGCGTCAGCCAAGAACTGCATCAGAATTACGAAGTGTCTGATGACTCGAATTATCATTTGTACCTTTTCAAATGACGCCGAAGGCCAATTTTCAGTACGACTCAGTGGAGTAAAGTAAACTTCAGGAGCCCTCACAGATTGCTGCTACTCTTCAAATGTAAATTATGTTTATAATGTATTGATTGAACCGGGCTGAATTGGAAATAGAAGGGCTAAATAAATACAAAGAACAGAAATCACTGCAAAAAGCCAAATTCAAAATGAAACAGAATATTGTTGATATATATGAAAAGATTCATGATTACAAATAAAGGTATTTCATAACTAATTTTTGACTCTTCATCGATGTTTTAATTAATTAATATTAATTAAAAGTCGGCTGTTAATTGAAACAAATTACCTGTATCTAGGTATTCATACCTCGTACATCGATGGTGTTACACAAAATTGCTTCAGAATGCGTTTCAAAGAAAGTGTGGAAAAAAAGTTGAACAGTGCACTCGTATCAGGCTTTGCGGAATTTATTCATGGAAGCCATCCCTCCACATACCCATTGTCTCACTGCGAATGAGAGGTGATTCTGGCGCCTAGTAAATATTACTAATGCTGAGGACCATTTCTAAAAGGGAAAAACATTTGAAAACTGAATCACACGAATAAACTTGATAAAATGGATTTAAGTAAAGCGATCTGTATGGTAAAAGACCGATAAAGTCAAGGTATTTTATGGGGTAGCCGAAAGTGTCTGTTATGTTATATTAGAGCGAACTTCTTATACGCAATAATTTATGACGAACAAAGAGCGTTCCTACTAAAGCACTGGGTTAAGGTATAGATCGAGAACTCGTAGTGGAGCTTTAATTTTCAAAAGGAAAGGGAAATTTTGTTGGAGTTGTATCACGACATGACGTCCTCTATTTGCAGATTGCCTCAGTGATTCGAATGTCATTCGCCATTCAGTCACTGACGAGGATGGGTAAATACTGCCTTTGGTGTGATGAGTACAAGTTACACCGATATGCTATTAGTTTGTATCAGGCATTCCTTGATGTGCTGTGCCAGTGAGGCACATCGGGCTACGCAAAAATTGTTTATGATAGAAGAAGGTAATAGTTGTGGTAGTCAGCTATTCATAAAATTCACAGGTTCATTTCCTTCACTGCAGAGGTCTCCACAAGGGTTGTTGGTCCACTGTTTCCATTGAAACCAAGTGCTCCAGCGTTCTTTCGAGTTACAAAATTACCTGTACAATAAAGGCATCTACTCTCGCAACTAATCTTCTTACTATCAGTTTCTTCGCTGTAATCGATTTGAGATTTGTTTCAATATTCTTCTGCTTATTTGTTTTGCAGTAGTTTCTGAATGATCTTTTTCTAATCCTTTATTCCTTAGCTTTTAAACAGTCGAGTTTTCCTCTTCTGCGATGTTTTATTTAAATTTTATTTTACGTCCGGAACAGTCATTAATATTTTCGGTGATACAGGGTTAAAAGAAGTCCTCTGTTTTGCTGTTGCTATCTGGAAACGCCTGGCATGTTATAAGAATCTAAAGTTGTTTAAAAAAATAGATTTATTCCGCCAACTGACGCCAATGTTTTATACTTTATAATTATTATGATCATGAGTTACCATCGTATCCAATATCGTAATGGAACGCTTGCAGTGAACAATGAGAGAGAAGCGGAATGTTTTACAGGGTGGACAAAAATACGTAAACACCAAAAACACAGCATACTACCGTGACTAATACAGTGAAGGATAATCTTTGACATTCAAAACATATTTCAGTCATGTTGGACCGGATAAATACAGGTCCTGTATGGTTTTCAAGAGAATATTATACCACTCTCCTCGCAAAATAGTGGCAAGTGCAGGTAACGATGATGGAGGCGGATGACGATCATGCATCCTTCTCTCCAAAGTAGACCACAAAGGCTGAATAACGTAGAGATCTGATGACTGTGATGGCCTGGGAAGATGTGACAGTTCATACTCGTGCTCGCAAAAGCAGTCCTGGAGGATGTGAGCTGTGTGAACAGAGGCTCTCTCGTCTTGGAACACAGCATCACCATTGGGGAACAAACATGTTACCGTGGAATCGATCTGATCAGCCATTATTGTCACATAATCCTGGGCAGTGATGCGACCTTGCGCAGTAACCATGGGGCCCATGGAATACCACGATACGGCTAACCAAATCATCATCGAAACTTCGATAGGTTTCATTCTTGGCAACCTGCAGTCTGCATCGTAGGTTTGAGGCAGCATACGTCAGACGTACACTGGGAAGGAGTTGGAAACAACATGAAACAAGACTCATATGACCAAATGACATTCTTCACTTGCTCCATAGTAAAGGTTTTATGGCTTTGGTACCACATTTAAACTCCATGTAAACTCATTAAAAATGACATACAAGAAAAAGCCCAGGAGGAATAATCCTAATTTATTGGAAATCGGTAAATGTGACGTACATGTACAGACAAATAAATGATTCTAATTTCAGAAAAATGAATGATTTATTCAAGAGAAAAAAAAAAAGCTTCACAAACTGAGCAAGTTAATAACGAGTTGGTCGACCTCTTGCCTTTATGCAAGCAGTTATTGGGCATGGCATTGATTAATAGAGTTGTCGGACGTCCTCCTGAGGGAAATCGTGGCAAATTCTGTCGAATTGGTGCGTTAGATCGTCCAAATGCCAATTTGGTTGGAGGACCCTGCCCATAATGCTTCAAACGCTCTCTGTTGGAGAGAGATTTAGCAGCCTTGCTGGTCAAGGTAGGCTTTGAAACCACGAAGACAAGCAGTAGAAACTCTCGCCGTGTGGGGAAGGGCATTGTGTTGCTGAAATGCCATCGGGACCTGGAGTCTCACTGACTGGAGTGGATTTGTCTTCAGTCGTGAGTCCCGCTTCGAACCGAGCCCCGATGACCAGCGAAGTCGTGTCTGCAGACACCCCGAACAGCGGTTGGATACCAACCTGACTGTCACCCTCTGTACTGCCTGAGCAGCAGAAGCGATGGTGTAGGGTGCCATTTCGTTTCATATCAAGACCCCTTTGCTTACCATTCGCTGCATACGCACAGCACAGCGGTACGTCGACGACATTCTACGCCCCGTTTTGTTACCCGCCATGACAGATCGTCCTGGGCTTACATTTCAGGAAGACAATGGCCCCGCTAGCCGAAGTGGCCGAGCGGTTCTAGGCGCTACAGTCTGGAACCGCGCGACCGCTACGGTCGCAGGTTCGAATCCTGCCTCGGGCATGGATGTCTGTGTTGTCCTTAGGTTACTAGGTTTAAGTAGTTTTAAGTTCTAGGGGACTGATGACTTTAGAAGTTAAGTCCCATAGTGCTCAGAACCATTTGACAATGGCCCTTTCGCACGCGGCGAGAGTTCCTCCTGCTAATCTTCGTGCTTGTCAGCCCCTACTATGGCCAGAAAGGTCGCTAGATCTGTCTCCAATTGAGAAAGTTTGGAGTATCACTGGCGGGGATCTACAACCAGATCGGCATTCTGACGATCTAAAGTGCCAGTTGGACAGCACTTGGCCTGATCTCCCTCAGAAGAACGACCAATGTCAAGCTGAATAATTGGTTGCATAAGAGCGAGAGGTTGACAAGCAAGTTATTGACTTGCTCAATTTGTGAAGCCCTGTCTTTAATAAATCATCCAATTTTTCGGAAACTGTAACCATTTGTTTGTCTGTACATATACGTCAGATCTGCTTGTTTCCGTCCCATTCGGATAATTCTTTCGTGGTGCTTTGTTGTTGTCTTAGAGTTTTTTTTTTATTTTAATTTGTGGTAAGTTCCTACGGGACCAAATTGCTGAGGTCGTCAGTCTCTAGGCTTACACATTACATAATCTGACTTAAACTAAATTACGCTAAGGACAACACACACACCCATGCCCGAGGGAGGACTCGAACCTCCGACGGGGGCAGCCGCGCGAACCGTGGCAAGGCACCTAAGACCGCGGGGCTACCCCGCGCGGCCCACTGCGTGTCTGGACATATTTAATGTTCAAAAAGATCAAATGGATCAGTTTAATATCCTCATTAAAGTATATTTCCAGAAGTGTTCTGAAAATGCTGTAACACCATGATTTACGTAACCTCCGTCCCCGCATCAGGTCTTGTAAAATGGCATACGACTAAAATTCAAACTTCCCAACACAGTTGTAACAGTTCTCGCGTGCTGGCATATCCTATTCGGAATGGGATGAGAGAATAAATATTAGACAGTATTATTCTTATGAGGCATGTATTCGGGATAAGTAAAGTTATTCTATAATATAAATATGGTGATAGAATTATTAGTATAGAAGCAATACGAACATGTGTATCTGTGTACTCACGAAGATAAATATCGTAATGCACTGGCACGGAAGCTATCCGAAACGAGAAGGAAGAATATATTAGCAGGTTCATGGCACGGTACAAAATTGTAATTTGTGTAGCGAACCTTCTTAATAGGTTTATTTTGATCTGGGAAGTGGAGGGAGGGCTTTCTATCTAGTCAGTTTCAAGACTTTTAATTTACTGGTGGAAGTTTCCACTTTGCGATAACGTTATCAATAGGAGATCATACTCCCATTTTCTTAAAGTCATAAATAGTAGTACCAGTCGTGACACCCAGTATACAAGCTGCTCCAAAAGGAGTCGAGATTTATGTAAGAAAAACAAACACTTCTCAAGTTCCCCGCCGTAGTGTTTCATGAATGACACACCTAGCGTCTATAGCGTATGGAAATAGTGTGAGGCGGTAACACTCTATTCCCCCTTGCATTGCTTAAAGACATCAATTTTCTTTTTCATATGAGTTGGTTGCTTATGTAATATGAGAAGAAGTGAGGGTTCTTTGGAAGCCTTTGAAACCTCTGCAAATCAAGGTTGCAGGTGAGTGGTCCAATTGAAGCTTCCCGCACTGAGTATTGGTTGCGTAATGAACAAGGAAATCAGGCAGAACCATGAGTGGATTTTGTCTGTCCTCTAATATGGAAACAAAATTGTTTCTGGACATAATTATATTGCTGCGTAATATTTTACATACTCAGCTGTCGAAACCTTAACAATTCAGAGTGTACATACCCCGGGACAACCGGGAAATCTGGGAAAAACCTGGGAATTTTTTCATCCAGCAGAAAACCGGGGAAAAACGGGGAATTTTTTAGAATTCCGGGACTTTTTCAGTGTTTTAGTTTTCGGTTAAATTTTTGTAATTTTGACTGACAAGAACTGATACTCTAACAAAAAATATTACTGTTTTCCGCTACTGCAGAATAATACTGCAGCAATAAAACATAAATGAGAGATAAGAAACAAAATAACTTAGTTGCAAAGGAAATGCGCCCGTTTACAATAAGACGCAGTGCACACACAAGCGTCTGCCAATAGCAAAATGTGTCAAAGGCTTTAGGACGAAGACTATACAATACTTCATAACAACAAACTGCTTCCGATGAGCTTGACGTCACAATTTTTAACATTAAGTTCGTTTGAGCTGTTGCCAGCGGGCTCATGCGCATGCGCAGTTGAGTCTCATGTGAGCAGAACCTTCTCCCGCCTCTGTCTACTTGACATGAGGCTGTTAGCTGTAATCAGCAGTAGCAACAACCAGCCAAATGCTACCCGGAAAATTTTTTCTGGCGCTCCCAAGCTGCCAGAATAGCGCATGCGCAGAGCCGTCTGAGTTGTAGAAGTGAGTGGGTAGTCCTCACGTGACCCGTGTTTGCATTTAGTAATTTTGCTGTTTCCTCATCGTTCGAAGCTCTCCGGGCGAATTGGCCGGGATATATCAAGTGAATTAAAATGCATTCACTTAATTACGGAAGGCTAAAATTTGTTATTAGTTTCAGTTTTCTTTTATTTCCGCGTTTTTGGCAGTCAAGCATTATTGTCTTATAGAACAATGAAGCTATTTTTGTTGGTTTGGCAAAGAAATTTGGCTATTATTAATCTTTTCCGCTGAGGTAGTCAATTTATTTGAAAAGAAGTGTTTCATTTCACACTATTGGCTACTTCCAACTGTTCGCTGAATTTCAAGTTTTCATCTTCTGGCATGTAGGCAATTATGCCATAATAAAGTACCAAATATGAGAGAATATAGTACCGGTACTCCAAGAAAATTTTCATCCCGAAAACCACAAAAATCAAATGGCTCTGAGCACTGTGGGAATTAGCATCTGAGGTCATCATTCCCCTAGACAGAACTACTTAAAGCTAACTAACGTAAGGACATCACACACATCCATGCCCGAGGCAGGATTCGAACCTGCGACCGTAGCAGCAGGGGGGTTCCGGACTGAAGCGCCTAGAACCGCTCGGCCACAACGGCCGGCCCGAAAACCACACTGAAAAGCTTAATATCAGGGTGGGGCCTATTTCATTGTGAATCTGGACACACACATGTGCGCTTTAAGTCGAATTATGCGTTGTCGTATGGTTTATGAAATTCCAGTGCTCTTGGAGTATGCTCTGATGTCTTGTGTCTTTTATGACGTAACGTAAGTTCTCTTAACACTTTATACGTACGAACATACGGGATTCCTACGTGATCTAGCTGCGCACGCCAAGTAACGCTTGTTTTCTGGTGCTCTCTGGCAACTGCTGAAACGAACCTGTTTCTAACAGGTCGCGGGAAAGTATTGTGAATGGTGGCTTGAAAAGAGTCACTTTCAAAGCCAATGTGCTTTTGCGCGAGATGAATCATATTACTTGTGAGAATGTTGGATGAGTTTTAAATCACAGAGCGTTTGACTCTCACTTAAAACTTAACACTTTGAGGACCAGCCACTTAGAAGAATTTCGAACCCAGAAGACAACACATTTATGCCATTATTTAAAATGTTACTTGCACATTTTTATAATTTATCTTAAAGTGTAACACACGCAAAAAACGACCAATATTATCTGTGAAAGCTTAGCTTTTCTTGTAGTTACACTATGTTTATTAATTTAAACCAGTAAATTTTCCGATCTGTCTGTTCACTCTACTTAACAGTGATGTTACTATTGGCTGACTACATTACGTGTCATATGTTCTGCTGTCATCGGCTACCAAGATCACGCGACATGGCGACATGAGCTACGGTTGGCTTAACAGCGTACATGCTGCTGCACATCAAAGATCTTTCCAAACGTTTTTTTTTTCTTTTTTCTCTGAAGTGGGGGTAAGTTCTACGCCGGTGTATAAAACCTTAAAAATTCAGAGGATTGATACGTTTTGCAGCCCCGAGGGAAAGTTTACTGCCACTTACCACGAAAAGTGTATTTTCACCGGGGAAAAATGTATATTTTCAACCGGGAAATTCTGGAAAATCCGGGAATTTTTTTCCTTGTCTGCGTATACTCCCTAAAATATGTATCCCTGTAAATACTACACGTTATGTACTGTGTGTAGGAGGGGTACTGTAAAACTGACAAATCATCTTTGCGTCACCTGAGGCGAATGTTGGGACTATTCCCTCAGCCAACAACGAGTCGAGTGCTGTCTTCCTCTCCGGACTGAGCACGTGTTCCGCCTCCAACGTCTTTCTTGAGGAGGAAACGCTAGTTATTTATTAAGAAAATGTCTTACTGCGTTCGACATGAAAGCATGTGCAGGAATTCAAGCTAACTGTTAAAGATGTGATCTAAGAATGAAAGTTACCTTTCAGCAAAATACAGGGAGTTTCAGGAGGAATAATAAATGTCAGCGGAGATTGCGATATAGATTAATTCAAATAAAGAGTTCCATAAAACATGTGTCCAGTTTTAATTGGTTACAGCTGTTAGAATGTTAGCCAGTCGAATTCTCACGGAAGATGTTAAGCAAAGGCAAATGACGAAGTTCAGACTTGATGTTCATAAATTCCACCTCCACTTCAACGCACTTCCGAATTCTCTTGACGTCACCATTGGAAGGTTTTATGCGATTATCTGGGCCTTCTTTGATGAGGGCAGCGTTATTCGTAACCCGAACGATCAATTCGTCCCTTGCACTTAGTTACTCTTTGTAGATCTAGCGTTCCAACCATCGCCACAGGTAAAAATCAGAAGAGGTAACGTCAGGGGACCAAGGTGACCAAGAACTGTAACCATTTCAGCCGCTTCATCTTCTGGGGAATGTTAGATTTATGTGATGTGTCACGTGAATGTGTTGGGGGCTCCTTCAGGCTGGTAGAATATACTCACCCTTGTAGCCAAAGAAACGACTTGTAATGTTGATGGCAGCTCGTATTCAAGGAAGTGTAGAAAATGGGTTCCTGAAAGACGATCCGGTAACACAACAGGCCCAGTAAATTGGTTGTCTGTCATACAACACCGCATCTTTAAAAGAACGCATACATTATGTCCGACAAATACTTGTATATGGAACACTGACACTAGTAGAAATTCTCCATGTGCTTTTTGAAGGACTAGGTTATACCAAGCGAATAATGTCTTCTACTTCATCAACACTCCATCTATCCATTTGCACTTTCTGAGGAGATATGACTCCTGGATACTGCACCACTCTCACACAGTTTAGTGAATCTGGTACTCTGCGTAAGGAAACCGTCTACCCTTTTGTTACAAAGCCCGTACACAAATACCATATCGACTTATCAGTTTTTTCAAATACGTGCGAGTGCTTAAACGATACGGTAGAATTGGCCAATAAATCACAATCACAGCTAAAACAGTCAATTATACATTAGAACTTCAAAAATGACGTTCGGTATATAGGATAGTTAGAAACTGCCTGAAAATCTTGTAGGGGTAAGATTGTGCTAAGAAATAACTGTTAAGAAATGAATTCAGCACGTTGCGCCGTTTTCGGATTAATTAGCATTATAGTTAGGCAATCAGCTTGTTGCACGCACAAATTCAAGCAGCCTGCCAGATACAGTTAGTGTCAGTTCTCGTAGCGTAGATATAGCGCACAGGACTGCTCAGCGTTTGGCTCGGGTTCGATAATTACTACCGTACCATTTTCAATTTTTGTATCGTCCTCTTGTTCGATTTTAGGTAACCAAACAAAGAACACGTTTGGCGACACCGTCTGTAGTGGGCCGCTTGAATTTGCACAACCTACCCTGCGTCACTCTTACAAGCTTTTTAGACTGTTTCTGACCGCCCTGTCCAAACCCATTGGAACTGCAGTACCAACACGCGAAATGGAAAATTTATCTACGTAAGCAGCTATATCTTTGTATCTGATAACTATTGGGCTCATGTTATACGAAATGATTTACTCGAATTAATTTCCACCATCTCCTAAAATATTTACCAGTGCTTCTGAATCACCCGGTATTTGTTGCCGGCATGAACTGATATCATTGGATTTTAATCAGTCTCACATTTCCAACGTTTTCCCTCATTCTTCATTCTCAATTGAAATGGATCCCATGGTGACAGGACACAGCTCGATGGAGGTAGAATGGTCGGAGGTCCAACGACTGCTTTCCATTGCTGGTCATTGCATCGCCTGATGTTAAGAGCGGTGCATACTTTCCAGGCGTTGCCACCTGCCGCAATCTTTCGGAAACCAGTGTTGGAGCGGACGCTATATAAAACGAACTTCAAAGATTCCAGGTTGTCCTAGGTTCCAAAAGATTAAAACATTATGCTTGTGCCTTGGCTGTAATGAATGTGCCATCGTTAGCCGATCCGATAAAAGTACCGGGAAACATTCCGCTTTCTTTCTTTGCTGACAAGGGAAGTACCCCAGTTCGAACGCCTAAAACCAAATAATTTTGATTTTATAAAACGGAGATTATCTGTTCCGGCAGCCATCAAATTCATTCATACGATAAACTCTGCATTTGCGTTCAATCGATGATTGACGGAAGGTTAACGAGTGTAAAGACGACAGAAGCGCAAGTAACTGAAGAACAATGCCGTGTAAAAGGCAGTGTGACCAGCAGATTCACAAGAGTCATAGACTTATGATTTGGAAAAATGTAAATATTTGTGTGAAACAATACACGTTAACAAATGTAGTAGGCGCAGAGTTATATTTTTCAAGACAGAAGTAGCCGTGTTGTCGTACGTTCTTGCATTATTCTTTATTGAAGAGAAAATGTGAAGTTTTCATTAAGTTATTAAAATATGGCGGAATGGGACAGTACATGTGGTGGAATGGGATGCTACGCACACTTGAGAAGCGGAACGTGTGGACACGCTACATATTTTCGTTGTAACCACACTGCTGTACTCCAATGACGAAATCCCCAGTGATTAAATTAGCCACATCTTTGCTGCGAGCTGTTCCATTCCGATGTGTTTTAATCATTTCATTGACAGTACACGTTTGCTCATGACGAATAAGTGAAAGATATACGACAGCATAGCAAATTTTATTTTAGAAAATGCAACCCTATTAGTGCTGCGAGTGTTAACATATACGTACTGTTACAAAGAAATGTTTAGTTTTCTTCCAAATAATACATCACATATGACACTTGTGAGTCTGATGGTCATCGTTGTTCCTTAAGTGTCTTGTGCTTGTGTTGTCCTTAGACTCGTTAACATTCAAACATCGATTATATGCAAACATAGAGTTTTAAAGCTGAAAATCCCGTATGGGTGATACAGCTCTGTATTTTAAAATTTGTACTGAGTTTTAGTGCCGTTAGAATTGGGATACTTCCCTTGTGACGGCCACGTCCGACCCTGCTTCTAGATCGTAGATGATTGGTATTTATATTTAACGTTTCCATACAGTCATCTAAGTACTTTTTAATTTTCAGATAATTTTGCTTCCTTGTCGTTTGTATTAATCTACTGTCACTTATCGACCTCTTCTATGATGGCCAATTGAGAAACAGCTGTTAGAGAGAGAACTGTCCTCTCACCTTGTGGAAATGATCAAGTCATCTTGGCTCGTCAGATGTTCAACTGGCGCATGGTGCAATTGTGCGCAGCAGTGGTACAGTTAAGACTAAGTACATTTGCACTACAGCCGACATATTCTTCTCGGACAATCAGCAACTGCATCGATATTTAAAACAATTCTCACTTACTCTTCAGTCTCAGTTGCACATTTTAAAAATTACACAACATGTTTCGACACTCCAGATCATTTTAGAATTTAAAACAAAGTAAAACTATATGTATACCTTCTGATGTATTACAATAAATGGAAAAGAATTTTACATAAATGTAGACTCTGCCTAAGTAGTTGCGTCAGCAACCCGTCTTGTCTGTTCAGAACCTCAGTGTAGTATTGTGTTTTACAACAGCGATCATTGCTTTAAATAGCTATCTGGTTGCGATAGGGGAGAGGGGAGTGGGAAACGGGGAAAATAGGGAAGGGAAAAAAATGGAGCATGGGTGATTGGGAAAGGAGATGGAAGGAGGGAGGAAGCGTAGTAGGGATGTCATGATTCTAACAGAATGGGTCTTGTAAAATTATAAAACGTATAATTATGTAAAAACTCTCGTTAAAAATTAATAGTGTAACACAATGGGTTCGTAAACTGTAAACGACGTAAAATAGTAAAATTATAAAATGGAGCAAAGGGTACTGAGAGTGGGCACAAGAGGCAGGGAAGGGAGAGTGGAGGAGGGTAGTGATAGGAATGTTATGGATTTAACAAAAGATGGTCTCAAACGTAAAAAATCAGTTACTGGAAAATATTTTCCGTCAAAACATTAAAAGCGTAGACCAATGGATGTGTAAAACTGTATAAGGGATAAAATAGTAAATTATAGAAGTGGAAATAAAGCAATTGATACTTAATTAGTGTCTTAAAATATAAGGGGTGTGAAACACTGATAGTACAAAATCATAAGGTCTCGCTCTGGAAGCATAAAGAATGAAACACATAAAAAGTTTTGTTGAAATAGAAAAAGTATTGAACAAGGGATGCATAAATAGTAAATGAGGGAAAGATCGTAAAACTGTACAAGTGGAATTATGTAGACTACCTATAATTGAATGAAGCGCCGTTGATTATTAAAAATTTAAAGCAATGAAAGTATAATAACCATGAAAAGTGCAAAATAATCAACTATAAAAGTGAAACTAAGAGCAGCAACTAAATTTACGGGGAACAGGGATGTGACAGTTATGATTAAATGCATTTGCTTCTGCTTCGTCGCGTTGTGCGACGCGCAGATAGACAATATTTTCGGAAGCCAGTCTGCACGCCGACTTGCTGCCAGGACGTTGTGTACAAGCCACCGTTGCCAGACTCAACTTGTTAGATTAGTAGCGTGTAGATTTCAGGGGTCGGCAGTGGTCAGCAAAAGCTCTAACCAGCGTAGGCATGCGCTTGCGACCATGAAGATGTAGAACAACGTGCGAGCAAACATATCGTCCAAAACCTTTTCCTTCCAGCGTGCTTGAGAAGGCGCCGTACCTTTGTGAACCTCACGTCACATTGTTTGGAGATTGGTATGTGTACAGGAACGTGGGTATTGGATGGACAAAACATGGAAAAATACATAGATCCCTTTCGTTACCGAAGCGCTGTTCAGGACGAAGGTACACTAATATGAGATGTGATGTTCACATGGAATGATGCAATGAGTAATGTTTCTAGTGTTCCTCAGGTGTAAGCTGCATAAATATGCTGGAATGCGCGTGCTGGTAGAAAACAGACAGGGTGACCCGGAATTCTACCCACAATTTTCGTAGGTTTTTCAGCGACATTTCTGAGTACTTTGCTATATGAGACCCGTGGTCTCCTGTGGCGCATTGCATAGTAATTTCATTTGGTTTGATTTATTGCTGTGCCGGCCGTTGTGGCCAAGCGGTTCTAGGCGCTTCAGTCCGGACCGCACTGTTGCTACGATCGCAGGTTCGAATCCTGCCTCGGGCATGGGTGTGTGTAATATCCTTAGGTTATTTAGGTTTAAATAGTTCTAACTCTAGGGGACTGATGACCTCAGTTGTTAAGTCCCATAGTGATTAGAGCCATTTGAACCATTTTTGATTTATTGCTGCCATTTATCTTTGTATCTGTTTTGCACTGATTCCGTCTCAGTAGCAGAGTGATCAGCGGGGCTGGCTGCTACGTGAGGGAACGGAATTTGGGTTGCTTCGGTACTGCCAAGGATTTTTTCTTGGTTGGAGGACTAGTTTGGGCCAACAGATGGTGACGCCATTGGTAGGAGACGAGATGGCGATCGATCGGGTCCGGTAGTCCCATCTAGGACCAGAACGCACACCTTTACAATACCTGGTGTTAAACTGAAAATATCTGCTTAACAGCCCAAATGTTGACGATATGCGCAGTTTATCTTGTTTGGAAACCGACTTGTTCCATTCACCAGTAGTACTTCCTGTTGACAACACTAATGTCCACTTTTCACTTCGCCTTCAAGCTTGCACTGAGTACTGCGTGGTTCTGTATCGGGCTTGAATTTTTCTAGCAGTGGTTCAAATGGCTCTGAGCGCTATGGGACTTAACATCTGAGATCATCAGTCTCGTAGAACTGAGAACTACTTAAACCTACCTAACCTAAGGACATCACACACAGCCATGCCCGAGGCAGGACTCGAACCTGCGAACGTAGCGGTCACGCGGTTCCAGGCCGAAGCGCCTAGAACCGCTTGGCCACACCGGCCGGCTTCTAGCAGTGTTAGTTATACATTATCAACGACTCAAAGCAGTATGGATAGGTTGGCCGATGTGCAACTCGGTACGGATTCACTGAAAACAGTGGAAGAGCGGCACAGCGACCTACGCTGATCTGTTCCCGTAGCGATGGCAACCAAATCAGCACTTTTGAATCTATCTGACGGTTTTGCATTTATCTTTGTTTTTGTTGTTCGCCATATCGATTGCATTTATGTTTGTTTTTGCTGTTCGTCATGTCGACTGAATTTTTCTCTGTTTTGAAGATATTTTCACAGAAAAGAAATTTAGATATTTTGGCTAACAAACCGAATAAATCATTATTAATTATTCCGCTGTAGTTGACCACCCGAGACCACGGATCTCTTACACAAAAATACTCATAAAATATTCCTGACACAACTTTCGAAATTTTGTCGTTGAAGTTTAGGTACAACCGGTATATCTCCGCTTGGATCCCGAACTCTATCAGAGTGGTTCGATCGATATTTCGTGACTGTGGATCTACTGCTCTGACCCTAGAGGTCCTTTTGTCGAGATCCTATTGAGATCATCTGTGATGCTGCAGACAATTGTATTTGCACCTTTGGCTCAGCTCTGCCTGATCCCTGTGAGTTGTACGCGGGTGTTAAACAGCCATAGATCAGCATGGTTTCTCAACGCTTCGTGGATACTTCTGTACATGTTGTGGAATACCAAGGTCACAATCGCATTTTGAAATGGTGGAGGTGCATGTAGGAGTAATGCTTTTTACAGCCCACTTTTCCCCTCCAGATTTAAGTTTTTTTTGCGCCGGCCGGTGTGGCCGTGCGGTTCTAGGCGCTTCAGTCTGGAACCGCGTGACCGCTAAACTCTGTGGTAAAGGCAAATGTTTTTAATGGCAAGAAACTATATTTACTAACGTTACTTTAACAGTAAAAAGTGAATAATAAGTAACACTAGAGCAAGAAGTTTTAATCTGTGGAAATTACCTCTTAGCAGTCAGCACGCTTCCAGCACGATATGTCATTTGCAATAGCGAAGCAGTTTCCTGCAAGAGGCGGTTCATGAAAGGAGGAATGAAGATTACAGCGTAAAGTTCAGACAGCAATAAGGTCATTAGGGACAGCGGACGGGCTCAAATGGCACAAGGATGATACAGGAAACAGTACGTGTTGAAAAAACCATGCCAGCATTCGCATTAATCTATTCAACGAAATCCTGCTAAACCTCTGTATGGAAGATTGCACGTGGATTTAAACACTACTCCTTCCGAATAGACGTATCTTAACTAGTGCCCTACATTATTCGGATCAGGGTTCAGTGCCCGGTACTGCCAGGGATTTTTCCTTGGTGGGAGCATTTAAACGGGATCCACTCATCCCCATGATGCCAACGCAGAGGAAGCTACTTGACCGAGAAATAATGGCTCCCAGGTCTGCAAAGGCAACAACGGCCAGGAGAGCGACGTGCTGACCACACATCCTCCGTACCGCATGCAAATGACATCACTGGCTGAGGATCATACGGCAGTCGTTCGGCTCCGATTGGCCCGTCTGATGCGAGGGCGGCGGAATTATTCGCATATGGAGCTCAGTCTAAGGAATTATTCTTTGTATATCCCTCTCCCTTCAGGACAAATAATTATCTAATATGTGTATTTAATATTTCATGCACCCGTTAGTTTATGGAAGAAGCATCTAGTAAATTACGTAATAGAGGTGTACTTGTACGAGTAGGAGGACAAGATAACGCCAGAAAGGAGACAAATAACTGATTAAATGTTCTCTACGAGTCTGCTACTTGTCATCTTCGCCTGAAGTAACGTTGCGACAACACGACGCCACTACACGGACGATAACCCGAGAAGATTTCATCAATAAAATTCACCAAGAAAGGCTGCATTTCCACACCGAGAAAGGTTATGTTTTATTGCCGCACTCATATGATCCATTAGTAAAAAGCAGTTATTTACTCGTATTTCCCTCTGACTTTTCACATCTTTTTGGATTTCGGGGAAGAGTAAAGGCATTATTTGTGGGCATTATTTGTGAACTACTCGCGGCCTGAAGTTGTAGGTCAGGCAAGATAGTGGGAAATTCACAGTAACTTGGAAATGCCTCTGTCACAAGCTAATTACTTATCGTTTCCGTTAGAAAACTAATTCCCAGCCATCAAAAGTAAATTTCAAACCATTTATGACGCAGCAGAGATTATTGTACGGATTACTAAGAAATCGCATTTCGTAGGACAGCAGCATCTTCCTGGTCAATCTTCGGAGGAAAGATTTGTGCGGTGCGTCGGCATCCGGAGTGGCACTCGCTTCTGTGAAGCAGGATTCCGCCTGTTTGAGTGCAGCGGCGCCGTCGGCTGCGGTGAGACCGCGCTTCCTTTGGAAGCTGTGCGTCACGCCTGCTGCTCAAAGGCAGGAAGCGCCGACATATCGGAACCCGCGAAAACACGTGTCGAGTCCTTTGTCCTCTCGAAGAGATCATCTCGACGCAGTTAACTACAACAAATGAATTCAGAGTCGGAGGTTGTTTCCAACATGTGTTACAATGAAGCTGCAATTGTCAAGTACTTAGACAGCTAACTGCTTGATGCAAGTTGTGCTGAATGTTTGTGAATGTTGTGTGAATGTTGTGATTTCATAGGCTGATCCTATCCTTGAGTTCCCAGTGCAGCAAAGAGCCTTGACTTGAAGCTACCACTGCTCTCAGTTCTTGGGTACAGTATTTGCTGCTTGCCATCAGCTCATCATAAATACCAGTTTCCGTTCCACAGACTCTCTCGACTTCCATCTACATGCATGCTCTACAGACCACTTTGAAGTGCCTGCCAGAGAGTGCTTGACATGGTAACGTACCATATAGGGTGTTAGTTTTTTCTTTCTTTCTTTCTTTTTCATCGGTCTTCTGGCTGGTTGATGCGGCCCGCCACGAATTCCTCTCCTGTGCCAACCTCTTCATCTCAGAGTAGCACTTGCAACCTACGTCCTCAATTATTTGCTGGATGTATTACAATCTCTATCTCTCTCTACAGTTTTTGCCCTCTACGCTCCCTCTAGCACCGTGGAAGTCATTCCCTCAAGTCTTCACAGATGTCCTATCATCCTGTCCCTTCTCCTTATCAGTGTTTTCCACAAATTCCTTTCCTCCCCGATTCTGCGCAGAGCCTCCTCATTCCTTACCTTATCAGTCCACCTAATTTTCAACATTCGTCTGTAGCACCACATCTCAAATGCTTCGATTCTCTTCTGTTCATGTTTTCCCACAGTCCATGTTTCACTCCAGACGTACATTCTCAGAAATTTCTCCCGAAATTAAGTCCGATATTTGATATTAGTAGACTTCTCTTGGCCAGGAATGCCCTTTTTGCTATTGTTATTCTGCTTTTGATGTCCTCCTTCCTCCGTTCGTCATTAGTTATTTTACTGCCTAGGTAGCAGAATTTCTTAACTTCATCCACTTCGTGACCATCAATCCTGATGTTAAGTTTCTCTCTTTTCTCATTTCTAATACTTCTCATTACCTTGGTATTTCTTCGATTTAATCTAAATCCATACTCTGTACTCATTAGACTGTTCATTCCGTTCAGCAAATCATGTAATTCTTCTTCACTTTCACTCAAGATAGCAATGTCATCAGCGAATCGTATCATTGATATCCGTTCATCTTGAATTTTAATTCCACTCCTGAACCTTTCTTTTATTTACATATTGCTTCCTCTATGTACA
This sequence comes from Schistocerca serialis cubense, assembly GCF_023864345.2. Lineage (NCBI taxonomy): Eukaryota > Metazoa > Arthropoda > Insecta > Orthoptera > Acrididae > Schistocerca > Schistocerca serialis. Next base: position 484,722,404 of record NC_064643.1, read on the forward strand.
GATTGAAAGTAGGGTGGAAAGGCCACATCCTTGTCTTACACCCTTTTTAATACGAGCACTTCGTTCTTGGTCGTTTTGCATCATCTCGGTTCCGAGAGTTCCGGAACCTGGACAGAAAATTGGAATAGAGATCAACATAAAAATCATTTACTCCCTTTTTATTGCTCTTGAAAACCACACGTTGTATGTTGTACCACCATACAGCGAGGCCTTCAGAGATAGTGGCCCAGATTGCTGTACACACCGGTACCCCTAATATCCAGTAGCGCGTCCCCTTGCATTGATGCATGCCTGTATTCGTCGTGGCATACTATCCACAAGTTCACCAAGGTACTGTTGGTTCAGATTGTCCCACTCCTTAACTGCGATTCGGCGTAGATTCCTCAGAGTGGTTGGTTGGTCACGTCGTCCGTAAACAACCATTTTCAATCTATTCCAAACATGTTCGATAGGGTTCTTGTCTGTAGAACATGCTGGCCGCTCTAGTCGAGCGATGTCGTTATCGTGAAGGAAGACATTCACAAGATGTGCACGATGGGGGCGCGAATTGTCTTCCATGAAGACGAATGCCTCGCCAATATGCAGCCGATATGGTTGCACTATCGGTCGGAGGCAGATATTCACGTATCGTACAGCCGTTACGGCGCCTTCCATGACCACCAGCGGTGCACGTCGGCCCCACATAATGCCACCCAAAACATCGGAGAACCTCCACCTTGCTGCACTCGCTAGGCAGTGTGTCTAAGGCGTTCAGCCAGACCGAGTTGACTCCAAACACGTCTCCGACTATTGTCTAGTTGAAGACATAGGCGACACTCATCGGTGAAGAGAATGTGATGCCATTACTGAGCAGTCTATTCAGCACGTTGATGGGGCCCATCTGTACCGCGCTGCATGGTGTCGTGGTTGCAAAGATGGACTTCGCCATGGATGTCGGGAGTGAAGTTACGCATCATGCAGCCTATTGCGCACAGTTTGAGTCATAACACGACGTCCTGTGGCTGCACGAAAAGGGTTATTCAACATGGTGGCGTTGCTGTCAGGGTTCCTCCGAGCATAATCCGTAGGTAGCGCTCATCCACAGCAGTAGTAGCCCTTGGGTGGCCTGAGCGAGGCATGTTATCGACAGTTCCTGTCTCTCTGTATCTCCTCCATGTCCGAACAGCACCGCTTTGGTTCACTCCGAGACGCCTGGCACAAAGTAACAATGCGGATGCGATCGATCCGCGGTATTGACCGTCTAGGCATGGCTGAAGTACAGACAACACGAGCCGTATATCTTCTTCCTGGTGGAATGACTGGAACTGATCGGCTGTTGGACCTCCTTTGTCTAATAGGCGCTGCTCATGCATGGCTGTTTACATCTTTGGACGAGTTTAGTGACATATCTGAACACTCAAAGGGAATGTGTCTGTGATAAAATATCCACAGTCAACGACTATCTTCAGCAGTACTGGGAACCGAGGTGATGCAAAAGTTTTTTGATGTGTGTATATGACCCGTCTCTCCGTATAGCTTACCCCTACTTTTTTCAGAATGTCGAACATCTTGCACCATTTTATATTGTCGAACGCTTTTTCCAAGTCGACTATGAGCGTCTTTATTTTTCGTTAGTCTTGCTTCCATTATTAACCACGACGTTAGAATTTCCTCTCTCGTGCCTTTACTTTTCCTGAACCCAAACTGATCGTCATCTAGCGCATCCTCAATTTTTTTTCCATTCTTCTGTAATTATTTTTGTAAGCAACTTGGATGCATGAGCTGTCAAGCTGATTGTGCGTTAATTCTCGCACTTGTCAGCTCTTGCCGTATTCGGAATTGTGTGGATGATGCTTTTCCGAAAGTCAGATGGTATGTCGCCAGACTCATATATTCTACACACCCACGTGAATAGTCGTTTTGTTGCCACTTCCCCCAGTGATTTTAGAAATGTTTGACCTTAAGTCCTCCAAAGCTCTTTTAAATTCTGATCCCCTATCTCTTCTAAATCGACTCCTATTTCTTCTTCTATCATATCAGACAAATCTTCCCCCTCATTGAGGCTTTCAGTGTATTCCTTCCATCTATCCGCTCTCTCCTCTGCGTTTAACAGTTGGATTCCCGTTGCACTCTTGGTGTTACCACCCTTGCTTTTAATGTCACTATGGTTATTTTGACTTTCCTATATGCTGAATCTGTCCTTCCGACAATCATTTCTTTTTCGATGTCTTCACATTTTTCATGCAGCCCCATTTCGTCTTAGATTCCCTGCACTTCCTATTTATTTCGTTCCTCAGCGACTTGTATTTCTGTATTCCTGGGTTTCCCGGAACATTTTTGTACTTCCTCCTTTCATCAATCAACTGAAGTATTTCTTCTGTTACCCATGGTTTCTTCGGAGTCACCTTCTTTGTGCCTATGTTTCCCTTCCCAACTTGTGTGATGGTCGTTTTTAGAGATGTCAGTTCCTCTTCAACTGTACTGCCTACTGAACTATCCCTTATTGCTGTATCTATAGCCTTAGAGAACTTGAAGCGCATCTCGTCATTCCTTAGTACTTCCGTATCCCTCTTCTTTGCGTATTGATTCTTCCTGATTAAGGTCTTAAACTTCAGCCTACTCTTCATCACTACTAGATTGTGATCTGAGTCTATATCTGCTCCTGGGTACGCCTTACAATCCAGTATCTGATTTCGGAATCTCTGTCTGACCATGATGTAATCTAACTGAAATCTTCCCGTATCTTCCGGCCTTTTCCAAGTATACCTCCTCCTCTTGTGATTCTTGAACAGAATACTCGCTGTTACCAGCTGAAACATATTACAGAATTCAATTAGTCTTTCTCCTCTCTCATTCCTTATCCCAAGCCTATATTCTCCTGTAACTTTTTCTTCTGCTCCTTCCCCTACAACTGCATTCCAGTCCCCCATGACTATTAGATTTTCATCCCCATTTACATACTGTATTACCCTTTCAATACCCTCATACACTTTCTCTATCTCTTCATCTTCAGCTTGCGACGTCGGCAATTATACCTAAACTATTGTTGTTGGTGTTGGTTTGCTGTCGATTCTGAAAAGAACAACACTGTCACTGAACCGTTCACAGTAACATACTCTCTGCCCTACCCTCCTATTCATAACGAATCCTACTCCTGTTCTACATCTACATCTGCATTTGCATGATTACTCTGCAATTCACATTTAAGTGCTTGGCAGAGGGTTCATCGAACCACAATCATACTATCTCCCTACCATTCCACTCCCGAACAGCGCGCGGGAAAAACGAATACCTAAACCATTTTCTGCTGCTGTTGATCTTACCCTATACTCATCTGATCAGAAATCCTTGTCTTCTTTCCACTTCACTTCACTGACCCCTGCTATATCTAGATTGAGCCTTTGCATTTCCCTTTTCAGATTTTCTAGTTTCCCTACCACGTTCAAGCTTCTGACATTCCACGCCCCGACTCGTAGAACGTTATCCTTCCGCTGATTATTCAATCTTTTTCTCATGTTAACCTCCCCCTTGGCAGTCCCCTCCTGGAGATCCGAATGGGGGACTATTCTGGAATCTTTTGCCAATGGAGAGATCATCATGGCACTTCTTCAATTGCAGGCCACATGTCCTGTGGATACTCGTTACGTGTCTTCAGTGCAGTGGTTTCCATTGCCTTCTGCATCCTCATGCCGTTGATCATTGCTGATTCTTCAGGCTCTACGGGTAGTTTCCCACCCCTAGGACAAGCGAGTGCCCTGAACCTCTGTCCGCTCCTCCGCCATCTTTGACAAGGCCGTTTGCAGAATGAGGGTGACTTCTTATGCCGGAAGTCTTCGGCCGCCAATGCTGACTATTTATCAAAATTTAAGCAGCGGTCGCATTCGATCCCGGGACCGACGACGTTTTGATTATGAATCAAAGACGCTATCCCTAGACCACGGCTACTGGGGTGTCACCGCCAGACACCACACTTGCTAGGTGGTAGCTTAAATCGGCCGCGGTCCATTTAGTACATGTCGGACCCGCGTGTCGCCACTGTGTGATCGCAGACCGAGCGCCACCACAAGGCAGGTCTTGAGATACGGAATAGCACTCGCCCCAGTTGTCCGACGACTTTGCTAGCGACTACACTGACGAAGCCTTTCTCTCATTTGCCGAGAGACAGTTAGAATAGCCTTCAGCTAAGTCAATGGCTACGACCTAGCAAGGCGTCATTAACCATTTTAAGATAGAGTCTCACTTGTATCATCAAGGAATGCTGTATACAAATGATGGATTAAAAGTTAAGTATTATAGCAGCTACGTACTTTTCTTGCTACCATTCATTACGTATCCTGTTTCAGACCTCTCTCTAGCCTACGTGAGATTAACGCGTGCCTTTCGGCTACTTCAGTGTGGCGTAGCTGTCTTGTTACGCCACAACAGTTGGCGACGAGTCAACGGAAAGGGTCTTGTTCTTTCTAATTGCTTACATTTACTTGTGTCATGGCTTCGCCAGATGTACTGTCCGAATTTTATCGCTTGCAGAATCAGCAGACGCAGGCGTTATTGGATACCCTTGGACAGCTCGTGCAGGGTCAGCGTGCACTGCACACCGATGCGGCCGCCGCCGCTTCACCGCTACCGCAGCCACAACATGCAGTTGCACCGCCATTCCGTAATTTTCAAGCAGACGTAGAATCCTGGACGGAATGGTCACGCCAGTTTGGATTTCATCTCGCCGCCTAGATAACGAGCGGCAGCCTCATTTATTGGAGTGTGTTGGGGTGCAAACGTACCATGTGATAGTGAAATTGTTTCCCCGACGCGACGTAGCAACTCTGTCCTACGAAGAAATTTTGTCGGCATTGGACGCCTATTTCATGGAAACAGTTAATGTAGTTGCAAAAAGGTATACTTTCTTTCGTACAAAACGTACGGCCGGTCAAACTAATAGGGAGTGGGTTGCAACATTGCAAGGCCTTACAAGGGATTGTGCTTTTGAGTGTGAATGTGGACTCCCTTATTCAGATACAATGGTACGTGATGCAATTGCACAGAACGTGTCTGATGTTCGCATACGGGAACAGATTTTGAAACTCGTCAATCCCTCCCTTCAACAAGTGATAGACATATTGAATAGACAAGACACGCTTGACTTTGCTCAGGAATCATTTGCGACTTCGCCAGCCGTGTGTAACATTAACCGGCCCGCCGGGCGCGCTGCACGGCCCGGTAAACTGCCCTCGCACACGTCCGCGCAGCTGCCGCCACGCTCTAAACCAGGTGTGCCGCGACAGAATACAACTGCAGTGAAATCATGTCCGCGGTGTGCTACTAGACATTCGCGTGAAAATTGCCCATCATGCCAAGCTATTTGCTTTTTCTGTAATAAGAAAGGACATGTTCAAAGTGTTTGCCAGAAAAAGCTAAGATCAGACAATCACAACCATTCCAGGCCCTTTGCTTCGCGCCAGAATCGAACCAAGGACACTCAGGCTCGTGGACCTTCGCCCATAGACATTCATGTAGTTAATTCCACCCCGCCCAGTGCCACTCTTTCTAACAGTGCCTGTGTTCGTCCCGAAACAAGTGTGCGTCGACGTCGCCGGAAATCGCGTCAAGTCGCAAGTGCTTCTGTACCTGTATCAGTTCAAATTGCACGAGACAGTCGCTCTTGTCGTCAGCAGGACAATAAACTTTTTGTAGATTTGGACTTTAATGGCAAGGTCATACCATTCCAGCTCGATACCGGAGCTGCAGTTTCATTGCTCAATCACGACACGTACAAACAACTGGGCAAACCTCTGTTGCGTGCCGCAACTGTTAAGCTCATTACATATTGAGGACAGCAGATCCCTGTGTTAGGACAGTGCACTCTTCTTGCAACATACAAGGGACAAACAAAACTTGTGTCATTTTACGTTCTTCGTTCTTCTACTGCAGTGAACTTGTTTGGTATAGATTTATTTCAGTTGTTTAACATGTCTATTGTAAATCAGGTCCTATCAGTGAATCAGACTGTGCCTTCAGACAGTGTTTCTCGTCTGTGTGAAGAATTTGCAGACATTTTTGCTCTGGGCTTAGGTTGCGCTAAGAACTATGAAGCACATTTGGAACTGAAAGTCAACGCGCAACCGAAATTTTTCAGAGCGCGCAATGTTCCCACGCATTGCGTGATGAGGTCGCTAGAACATTACACGATTTAGAAGCACAGGGTGTAATTGAACGTGTGCAAGCTTCTCTCTGGGCCTCACGCTTAGTCATTTTGCCAAAACCTTCTGGAAAACTAAGACTTTGTGTGGACTTCAAGGCAACAGTGAATCCACAACTCGTGATTGCAACTTTTCCCTTACCCCGCCCGGAAGATCTTTTTGATAAACTGTGCCCGGGTAAATACTTTTCGAAGTTGGACCTAGCCGATGTGTACTTGCAAATCCCAGTGGACGCCGAATCCCAGCCCGTCTTGGTGGTTAACACGCATCTTGGTTTGTACCGATTCAAAAGACTGCCATTCGGGTGTGCATCCGCCCCTGCATTGTTTCAGCAATATTTACAAACTGTTTGTGCGTCGGTCCCTACTGCTGCGAACTATCTGGACGATATTGTGGTCTCCGGAAAGACAGCCAACGAGCATTTAGCACACCTACGAACATTATTTCAGGTGTTGCGACAAAATGGTCTTCGCTTGCGGAAGGACAAATGTGTGTTTTTTGCTCGTGACTTACCATACCTGGGACATGTCATCAATGCCCAAGGCATACATCCGAGTCCATAGCACCTCCGTGCCATACACGATTTGCCTTCGCCACAGACTGTGAAGCAGCTACAGTGTGTGTTGAGTAAAATTAACTATTATCATCGCTTTCTGCGCAATGCCTCTTCCATTTCAGCTCCGCTTCATAGCTTACGCCGTAAGGGTGTTCCGTTCGTCTGGACGACGGAATGCGAACGCGCCTTTCGCCAGTTGAAATCGGCGTTGCTTTCTAATACTTGCCTTACGCCATTCGATCCCCGGAAACCCCTTTTGTTGATGGTAGATGCATCGGATTTCGGGATCGGTGCTGTGCTTGCGCACAAAGTTGGCTCGCATGATCGCCCTATTGCCTTTGCGTCATAATTGCTCTCGTCTGCGCAAAGAAATTATTCACAGATAGAGAAAGAAGCTTTGGCTCTCGTGTTTGGTGTTACTAAGTTCCATGATTTCTTGTATGGTCGTCACTTTACCATCATCACTGACCACAAACCTTTGACATCGCTTTTTCATCCGAACAAGCCTGTACCTCCGCATACAGCGCAGAAATTCATTCGCTGGTCTATTTTCCTCTCGCAGTACCGTTACGATATCTTGTATCGGTCCACTGCTAAGTACGGAAACGCCGATGCGTTGTCCCGTTTGCCTGTTGCTGAGGATAAAGCATTCGATTCTTCCGAACTTGCTTGCATGTTCATTGATTCGGAAACCGATGAAGTGGTCGAATCGTTTCCGATTGATTTTCGTCGTGTAGCTACAGCCACAGCTGCTGACCCGGTCCTTGCTACCGTTTTGCGTTTTGTTGCTACGCAATGGCCTTTGTCAAAGTCTCGGATCGAGGATCCGTTGGTTCGCCGATTTTTTGCTCACAAGGAGAGACTTTTTGTTCGACGTGGTGTTTTGTTGTTGCGTTCTGATAATGATCAGTCCAGAGTCGTGGTCCCACGTTCGTTACAGTCCTCTGTTTTACGGCTTCTTCACCAAGGACATTGGGGTATAGTGCGAACGAAACAACTTGCTCGTCAGCACTGTACTTGGTTCGGAATCGATGCTGCGATTACGAATATGTGTTCTTCTTGCATGGCGTGTGCTGAACAACAATCCGCACCGCCGCGGAGAGTCTTTGCATGGCCAAAAGCCACTTCCCCTTGGCAACACTTGCACATCGATTTTGCTGGTCCATTCTGGAATGCTCGATGGTTGGTTCTGGTAGATGCCTTCAGTAATTTTCCTTTTGTTGTCCGGATGTCTTCCACGACGTCGACTGCCACCATCCAAGCGTTGTCTGCTATCTTTTGCATTGAAGGTCTTCCGACAATGGCCCACAATTCATGTCCGCAGAATTTCAGTCATTCTGCCAGGCCAATGGTATTCAACATCTGACATCCGCGCCGTTTTCGTCTCAGTCAAACGGTGCCGCTGAACGATTGGTCCGGACTTTCAAGTCACAGATGTTGAAGTTGAAAGAGTCGCATTCTCGGGAGGCCGCATTGTTGCTCTTTTTGTCATCGTATTGCTCTCAGCCCCGAGATGGTCGCTCGCCGGCTGAGTTGCTCCACGGTCGTCCTCACCGAACCTTGATGTCTTTGCTGCACCCGCCGCATCAGGTTCCTTTGCAGCGGCAGCCTTCTGCTTTTGCTCCAGGCGACGTTGTATTCTATCGCAATTATCGAGGTTCACGGCATTGGCTCGCAGGGCGCATTCTTCGCTGCCTCGGCCGCGCGATGTATTTGGTTTTGGGGGCCTCTGGTGAGGTGCGTCGGCATCTCAATCAGCTGCGCCTCTGTCGTCGCACGGGTTCTGCGCTCCCCGTCTGCTTTCAGCGACGGTGCCGTCCGGTCAGCGCCCTGGGGACCCATCTACTGGCTCGCCTCATCCCCAGGTGTTACCGACGATGCCTTCCATTTTGCCCCATGGCGACGCGCCGCCGCAGCCGCCGCCGCCGCCGCCTGTTCTCCCGCCGGCGCCGCCCGCATTCGACGCTTCGCTGCAGCCGCCAAGCGCCTCCCTGGGTCACGCGCCGCCGATCGCTCCCCGTGACCAGCTGTCCTCCGCCATGGAACTCTTGCCCGCTCCGGACCCCATGGCGTCTTCGCGCGTCGGATACCCCGACGCAATGGAGGTCGACCCTTCGGCCCCTCCTGTCTCTTTACGGGCGCATACACCGCATGTTGACGTGCACCCTGGACTAGGTTTTCAGGCGTTTCCTAGATCCCCTCTGACCGAATGGCCGGGTGCAGGTGGCACAGCCTCGCCTGTTTTTAGGCTCCCCACCTCATCGCATACGTCAACATGGGCCTTATAACACGACCGTTCACCGTTTTGCGGGGGAGGAATGTGGTGTCACCGCCAGACACCACACTTGCTAGGTGGTAGCTTAAATCGGCCGCGGTCCATTTAGTACATGTCGGACCCGCGTGTCGCCACTGTGTGACCGCAGACCGAGCGCCACCACAAGGCAGGTCTCGAGATACGGAATAGCACTCGCCCCAGTTGTCCGAAGACTTTGCTAGCGACTACACTGACGAAGCCTTTCTCTCATTTGCCGAGAGACAGTTAGAATAGCCTTCAGCTAAGTCAATGGCTACGACCTAGCAAGGCGCCATTAACCATTTTAAGATAGAGTCTCACTTGTATCATCAAGGAATGCTGTATACAAATGATGGATTAAAAGTTAAGTATTATAGCAGCTACGTACTTTTCTTGCTACCATTCATTACGTATCCTGTTTCAGACCTCTCTCTAGCCTACGTGAGATTAACGCGTGCCTTTCGGCTACTTCAGTGTGGCGTAGCTGTCTTGTTACGCCACAACAGCTACAAAGCGTGTTATGGTTATAAGTGCAGATATTTTTACTGGTGTTTGAGGAGTGTTTACTGAACTACATTACATCAGTATTTATTTCATTTTCGGACAAATAACTATATCTGTTAGGAGTAGTATGCTTTTAGGTTGGTTAGTACCTCAAAGTACATGTGGCAATATCAGACCCAAGTCATTAACGCCTATTTTCCCTGTGCAGCAAGTCAGGTATTGAAGTGTGGATGCACGGATGCAAATCGGTTAGTCTATACCAGTGGCATCAACCTCGTCCCTATCACCCCATACTGGGCGTTCTAGTTTTCCTCGCGGCCGGTAACGGTTGGAAGTTAAAAATATTTTAATTAGGTTTTCATAAAATTTTGACAATGTATTTGGTTAAGTAATTATTGAACGCTTTAGCTTGCTGCAGCTCTGCTTTACAAAACATTCTTACTTTATAAATCACAATTACGTGGAACTGTGGGCAATCAGAAAATTTTAGTACTAACTAAGATACAGAAGCTGGTGGTAGGTAGAAAAGGCTGACTATTCCTGTTCTGTACTGACAGGTGTAGTCCACTTAGTGGTGTAGTTACGACTGTCCAGAAAAAATCAAGTTGTAAATTATGTGACGTGTTTGTAGGAAGACTCTTAGGCTCAGAGAAAAACACAACTAACACATTGAAGAGGGTACACATTAAAGTACCAATGATCACAATATCGGCACATACACCCGCAGCACCCTTTATGTTAGGGATTCTTCCCATTCCAAACGCTTATAGAACGAGAGAAGAATACTGCTTATATGCTTCAGTGCGTGCTGTAATTAGCCTAATCGCGGCATTACGTTCCCTACGGGAGCGATATGTAGGGTGCTTCACTTAATGCTGATTCTTGACACTTTGTAAGTATGCCTTCGGGGAATGATTGGCGCCTATCTTCAGTGGTCTGCCAGTTAAAGTTTTTCAACATTATAGTGACGTTCTCCCGTGAGTCAAACAAGTCTGTGACCGTTCGTGCCGCCCTTCTTTGTAGACGTTCACGTATCCCCTATCAGACCTGTTTGGTAGGGGTCCTACACACTTCAGAAATATTCTAAGATGGGATTTACAAGTGATTTATAAACAATATCCTTTGTAGACTAACTGAATTTTCACATTTTGTTGCCAAGTTTGATACCTGCCTTACCTGCGATTGAGCCTGTGTGATCAGTCCAATTCGTATCCCTACAAATTATTGTATCCGGATATTCGTGTGAGGTGACTGATTTCAGTATTGTAACTCATTGATGTCGTAGTTGCAGATTAGAACTTTTCTGCGTTTTGTGACGCGCAGGTTTACATTGTTGAACGTGTAAATAAATTTTTCAATCACTGCACCAATTTAAATTCTTGAGAAGATCTAGGCTGATACCCGCCTCGATAGCCCTACTTGTTAAAGCGCCACCTCCGGGACGTGGAGGGGTGCTGACCCCGGATCGAATCTGACTGGCAGGTTAACGACGAGGGTCGGTGTGCCAGCCAACCAGGATGTGGTTCTTAGTTGGTTAACCACGTTCCACCAGATGAATACCTCGCTAGTATCTCACACTACAAGCAGATTGTTGGAGTACACACATTACATACAGGGGGAGGGGGAGGGGTGGGGAAGGAAGTAACAGGGTGCAGGAGCAAGGGCATCAAGTCACCCCTTAAATTAGCCATGCCAAATCCGTTAATAACTATGCCGACCCACCGCAGATGCGGAACAAGGGTGCAAGAAAAGAAGAAGTTATAGCTTGATATTTGAGTAGATTTTTTCATGTGGTATTGTATTATAGATAACGGCATCTTCTGTGAATATCCTGAGGTTACCATTAACAATGTCTGCAGCGATATTAATCTGTAACATGAGCAACAAGAATCCTGACACATTTCCCCGGGGCACGCCTGAAGTTAATCCTATTTCCGTCAATGACTCTTCATCCAAGGTTACACACTGTATCGCTCCTATCCAGAAATCCTCAATCCAGCCACAAATTTCGTTTAAATATAGACATGGTACAGAGCCAAATGCTTTTTGAAAGACTAATGCTATTGCATCCAACTGATTGCTTTGATCTATGGCTTTCAGGATGTCATGTGAGAAAAACGGAAGTTGAGTTTCACATGGCCATTGTTTAAGAAATATATGCTGGATGCCATGGAGGAGGTAATTCTGTTCGAGGTACCTCTATGTTCCAGCTGAGAGTATGTTCTATGTGTGTACCACCGATAGACGTGAGTAATATTGGATGTTATCTTTCTGGATCACTTCTCATATCCTTCTTACAGATGGGCGTGATCCGTGTTATAACTTCCTTTGGACGCTGTGTGGTTCTTCAGTGGATACAGGAGTGAGGAACAGATGCTGTTTTGGAACAGAGAATTCAAATATTAATTTATTCTACATCTGATGTCGATTAATAAGAATAATACATAACCTTGGCGCTTTAGTAGCAGCGTCAGTTGCCAACAGTGGCTTTGAATGCTGAAATATATGCATATACTTGAGATTTATTAATAAATCTGTAGCGAGTACGACCGACGTAACCCGTCAAGCCTCTGTATGTTCGTATTCCTCCATGCACATACTTATTTATTTTCTCTGATCTTCATGATCCCAACACTAGATGTCAGTCAAACTGTTGCTCTGTCCAACTAATATACAGGTCCCCAAATTTCATGAAACCAACATCATATTACTTGATATGGTTTGTGTTTACGTTACCTGAGACTATCAGTTGTACACTACTGGCCATTAAAATTGCTATACCAAGAAGAAATGCAGATAATAAACGGGTATTCATTGGACAATTACATTATACTAGAACTGACATGTTATTACATTTTCACGCAATTTGGGTGCATAGATCCTGAGAAATCGGTACCCAGAACAACCATCTCAGCCGGCCGGCGTGGACGAGCGGTTCTAGGCGCTACAGCCTGGAACCACGCGACCGCTACGGTCGCAGGTTCGAATCCTACCTCGGGCATGGATGTGTGTGATGTCCTTAGGTTAGTTTGGTTTAAGTAGTTCTAAGTTCTAGGGGACTGATGACCTCAGAAGTTAAGTCCCATAGTGCTCAGAGCCATTTGAACCAACCACCTCTGGCCGTAATAACGGCCTTGATACGCCTGGGCATTGAGTCAAACAGAGCTTGGATGGCGTTTACAGGTACAGCTGCCCACACAGCTTCAACACGATACCACAATTCATCAAGAGTAGTGACTGGCGTATTGTGACGAGCCAGTTGCTCGGCCACCATTACCAGACGATTCAATTGGTGAGAGATCTGGAGAATTTGCTGGCCAGGGCAGCTGTCGAACATCTTCTGTATCCAGGAAGGCCGGTACAGGACCTGCCACATGCAGTCGTGCATTATCGTGCTGAAACGTAGGGTTTCTCACGGATCGAATGAAGGGTAGAGCCACGGGTCGTACATATCTTAAATGTAACGTCCACTGTTCAAAGTGCCGTCAGTGCGAACAAGAGGTGACTGAGACGTGTAACCAATGGCACCCCATATCATCACGCCGGGTGATACGCCAGTATGGTGATGATGAATACACGCTTACAATGTGCGTTCACCGCGATGTCGCCAAACACGGATGCGGTCATCATGACGCTGTAAACAGAACCTAGATTCATCCGAAAAAATGACGTTTTGCCATTCGTGCACCCAGGTTCGTCGTTCAGTACACCATCGCAGGCGCTCCTGTCTTAGATGCAGCGTCAAGGATAATCGCAGACATGGTCTCCGAACTGATAGTCCATGCTGCTGCAAACGTCGTCGAACTGTTCGTGCAGATGGTTGTTGTCTTGCAAATGTCCCCATCTGTTGACTCAGAGATCGAGACGTGGCTGCTCGATCCGTTACAGCCATACGGGTAAGATGCCTGTCATGTCGACTGCTAGTGATACGAGGCCTTTGGGATCCAGCACGGCGTTCCGTATTACCCTCCTGAACCCACCGATTCCATATTCTGCTAACAGTCATTGGATCTCGACCAACACGAGCAGCAGTGTCGTGATACGATAAACCGCAATCGCGGTGGGCTACAATCCGACCTTTATCAAAGTCGGAAACGTGATGGTACGCATTTCTCCTCCTTGCACGAGGCATCACAACAACGTTTCACTAGGCAATGCCGGTCAACTGCTGTTTGTGTATGAGAAATCGGTTAGAAACGTTCCTCATGTCAGCACGTTGTAGGTGACCCCACCGGCGCCAACCTTGTGTGAATGGACTGAAAAGCTAATCATTTGCATATCACAGCATCTTCTTCCTGTCGGTTAAATTTCGTGTCTGTAGTACGTCATCTTCGTGGTGTACGAATTTTAATAGCCAGTAGTGTAATTTCACATGGGTCTTAGCCACTTCTTATGATGCCTTAGATATCTGCTCTCATGATTACCAGATAATATCACAAAATCTGGAGCAATTATGTAGTACAGGACGCACGTTGAGTCTTTAACTGTCGTACGCAGTTTTCGAAATTAATGCACCGCACCCTATTGGAGTTACCGCCGTAAATTTAAGCCTTCCCTTCACTTTTTCTACAGCTAATTTTAGTGTTCTTACCATTTCACATCGTTGTGTGGTGCTACCGACAGATATTAAATCCGCATGACAGGCCACTATGTTTAAAAATCTCTAACGTCGCACAATGCTTAACGCATCGTGCCATGGACGAACATTATCAATGACGTACATACCGTAACTAAGAGTTTTCGACGGGTTATGTGTGATTTAACCCGTGATGTTAGTACATAGTCTGATAATTATTCTGCCAACTCTTCCCGGCCAAATGCGGGTGAAGAAATTTCTTCATATATCAAGACTTGAACCGACAACTTCAGAGTCGTATGGTGCACTAAAAACATTTTTCGTTTGTGTTGATTTATACGCTGCCTAACAAAAAAGTGAAGCACTCAGAAGGGAAGAAGGAAGTGAAATGAAACTTAACACGTTAAGATTGTATGTAGTGTTATTTCAGAGATTACAAGAATGAACTAAATTGACAAAGAACTTGGCAGTACGAGCGCACTTACCGGTATGACGCCCCATCCCTCTGCCCTGCATCGACTCACTGATTCTGTTGGAAAGGGTGTCATAAAGCCATTGTAGCCTCTCCTGACAGATGCTGGCCCACAACTGTTATAACTTTTCGATGATGTTCTAGATACTGGCACTGGGACAGAACTGATGTCTGGACAGATAGGGGGATCTTCCTGGCCACGGGAGTATCGCAACATCACGCAGACAGTTCATAGAGATACATTCCATATGAAGAAGAGCGTTGTCCTGTTGAAACATAGCACCACGATACTGTCGTATGATGTCCATGCCGTGCCGTTGCCGGCCGGAGTGGCCGAATGGTTCTAGGCGCTGCAGTCTGGAACCGCGCGACCGCTACGTTCGCAGGTTGGAATCCTGCCTTGGGCATGGATGTGTGTCATGTCCTTAGGTTAGTTAGGTTTAAGTAGTTCTAAGTTCTAGGGGACTGATGACCTCAGAAGCTAAGTCGCATAGTGCTCAGAGCCATTTGAACCGTGCCGTTGTGCCGCCATGGTCCCCTCAATGCCGTGACCAGAAGTCATACCCGATGGCTCACAGCACCATAATGCCGTGACGCAGACGTTTGTGTTATGGTGTTTGACGGCAGCTTACGCGCGGGTCGGTACTTATTTAGTCCGGCTCCTGCTTATCTCCGATCACTGGTGCAAGATGACACGGAGTGTTTCAGTGAGTGCATTGCTTGTCCTCGGATGGTAGGCAGACATGTGAAAAGGTTACGATGTTCTTGCTGCACAGTACGCCGATCCTCCCTCTTGGTGGTCAGACGTTGTAAGCCGAAAGCCTAAGAACGAGTATGCCTCCATCACGTTCCCATGCACTCCAATAACTGGCCACTGTCTCATCCAAATACCACACAAATCGGGATATTGCACGATTCGCCCAGGCAGCCACACGGAGACCCAGAACGAGATGCCTTTCACACTGTGACAGATGCTGATAACGCTGCCTCTGACGCGTACACGGTATCTCTGTGTCTTTCCCAGTGAGCACTTAACATGTAACGCTGTTTACGCCTCTTGTATACCAGACCTAGTAACTAGCACTAAACAGAATGAACGCTGATGTACTCTGATGTCCGTTCTACTTGTCACAGAGATTCGAAACTCCTAATCATTTACATGCCCGGTGATACATGTACGAAGTTGAATTGACATCCGAGCATGTCCCCTGGGTGCTTCCCTTTTTTTGTCAAGCAGTATATGAATTATTTTTAAGAGCACTGTTGTTCAGCATACGTAGATCTCACTGTAGTTCTGTTGTTACTTAAACAGTTACTTAACTTCAAGAGAGCAGTCACTGTCAACCACAATTATTTTTTGCCATGCGGAGAAAGGCTGACCATTACCGTTCTACGCGCTTTTTGCTTTGGCAGTAAACAAGTGGTTCGCGTTTCTGACAAGGAGTGACCTGTGTGTTCCCTCTACTTTTTGTAGCTGCGTCAAAAAGTAGAAGCAACTGTTTGCATCTAATTAAAATAACAGAGCAATTAGCGAATCCAGAGTTGAGTCAGATGCCATTGCTGTTTATTTATCTCTCGGATGCTCCGCTTGTGGAATTTTCCAGACACTCGACGGTGTGAAATGCATGCAGGGAACAGCGAAATAGTTGTTCAGCGAGGTACTATTTCTCATGTTCCAAACTGTCCGAAAACGTCTTCCAACCTTAAAAATATACAAGTTCTCAACCGAAGATAAATTTGTGTGACAGTGTTATTAGTCTCAGTTCTGTTGACTAAGTAGGATTGTGAGACTGTTACCTCTTTATCAGTAACTCCATGCATAAAATCACCGTCTCTGATACGATGTTTAAATAAAATCCGGTTTTCAAGCGGCGTTAGTTGAATTATAGTCCCGTGTGACTCAAAAAGAGCAAAGGTCACTCCTGTATATAAAAAGGGAAAAGACTGAATACACAGAATTACGCAACAATACCTCTTAAGTCCACTTGATGATCCTAGACCATTATATATACTCAGTTATTATGACGTTCCTGCAGGAAAATAACCTTGTCTCAAAGAATCAATAGGGATTCAAGAAAAACTAGTGGTGTGAACACAGGATATACATCTTACAAAGAGTATCTGCAGATGATTTCGTCTTCCTAGATTTCGGAAAAACGTTCAATACTGTACTATATCGTCGACTACCAACCACGATAGGACCTTGTAGAATGTCTCCGCATATATGAGGTGGTTCGAAGAATATTTGAGTTAATAGTAACAGTTTTGGAATAAAAAAATAGTTCAAATGGCTGTAAGCACTATGGGACTTATCACCTGTGGTCATCAGTCCCCTAGACTGAGAACTACTTAAACCTAACTCACCTAAGGACATCACACACATCCATGCCCGACGTAAGATTCGAACGTGCGACCGAAGCAGCAGCGCGGTCCCGGACTGAAGCGCCTAGAACCGCTCGGCCACAGTGGCCGGCAGATTTGGAATAAGTGTAGTCGTTTGGGTGAGGGTAGTTGTGGGAATGAAGAGAAAGTATCTTTAAAAATGAACCGAACATTGTGAAACAATAATAATTAATTTACTATACATCCTTGAATATACATTTACATACATGTAATTTTGAACAAAATTCCGTTATAGTGATCACGTAAGGCCGTAGGACAAACTGGTAAATCACAGTTCAAGGTGACAGTGAGAAATATGTTTCTCGTTTCGGAAACTATATTCATTTAGAAAAATCAGCTTGTACGACGAAAAGAGATAATTGACTACCGCAGTATCTGTCAGAATGCTGTATACAAATTATCCAGTTAATAAAAACTTTAAAACAAATAAAATGGTGTTTATAATAAGATAATATGAAAAGGTAGTCTATTTTCGTGATTAATAAGTTAGCTTCGTAAAATATAGGCATAAAGCTGGGCATCGTGATGCCCTTTTGTCTCTGATGGTTAAAAGTTTCGTTTATATTAAAATTTTTCACAAATAGTAGGTTTTAGCGCAAAATCGGTATACAATTTCAGAAGCCGGTGAAACAAATCTTTCTGATGGTAGCTCATTCATCACAGTTCGATTAGTATGAGTTTAAAAAAAGGAGTGTTATCTTGAGAAATAATATAAAAGATATAATGCAGTGCGTTCTGTTGTATGAGGAAATGTCCTACAGAATCTAAAGCAACATAAGCTGTGCCCCAGGGGAGCGTAACAGGAGCTCTAAAGTTGTCAGTGTACTTAAAAGAATTATCGGACAGCATCAGGAGCGTAAGATTGTTCACTGACGATGCAATTGTGTACAAGAAAATATAGTCATTGGAAGATCGAAAGACCGAGCGAGGTGGCGCAGTGGTTAGACACTGGACTCGCATTCGGGAGGACGACGGTTCAATCCCGCGTCCGGCCATCCTGATTTAGGTTTTCCGTGATTTCCCTAAATCGCTCCAGGCAAATGCCGGGATGGTTCCTTTCCAAGGGCACGGCCGACTTCCTTCCCCGTCCTTCCCTAATCCGATGAGACCGATGACCTCGCTGTCTGGTCTCCTTCCCCGAAACAACCAACCAACCAAGATCGAAAGAAAGTGCAGAAAGACTTTGACACAATTTCCACATAATGTAATGAATGGCTGCTCTCTTTAAATGTGGATAAATGTGTGGTAACGGCTGCAACAAACAGAAAGACACCGACAGCATGTGGTTATAAGATTAGTGTTGAACATCTTGAGCTCATCACATCGTGTAAGCATTTAGGGGTAGTACTAAGAAGCGGTATGAAACGACACGAGTGCGCAAATCAGAACTGAGGAAGGCAAATGGAAGGCTTGAATTTTTTGGAAGGGTTCTGCCGAAGTGCAATGTATCTGTGAAGGAAATCACTTACAAGACTCTACTGCGACCAACTCTAGAGTGTTGTCCTTATCGAGTAGATGTGACGGCAGATGTCGAACGATCTCAGAGACGCGCCGCTAGATCGTAACAGATCAGTATGGCAGAGGGAATTCGATATAGTTCTCGCGAAACCCTGTTTGTTAACATTGGAGAATCTGTATTCGACCATTACGCTGCGCCGGCCGAGGTGGCCGAGCGGTTCTAGGCGCTACAGTCTGGAACCGCGCGACCGCTACGGTCGCAGGTTCGAATCCTGCCTCGGGCACGGATGTGTGTGATGTCCTTAGGTTAGTTGGGTTTAAGTAGTTCTAAGTTCTAGGGAACTGATGACTCAGGAGTTAAGTCCCATAGTGCTCAGAGTCATTTGAACCAGCCATTACGCTGCTACCATTATATATCTCGCTTAGGGATCCTGAGGACAAGAGACATTATAGCACGTACAGAGGCATACAGACAGCCACGGACTGGGAAAGAAAATCGATAATATTGGAACAAAGTGCCCTACATCTTGCACTGTAACAATGGCTTGCGGTATATACAGGGTGGTCAGAAAGAATCTGAAAAGTTGTAAGGGGCTTGCGGGGGAGGCTGTGCTGAGAAATAATTGTGAAGAACTAAATTCCACACGTTGCATCGTTTCCGAGTTATTTAGAACTGATGTTAGCCAATCAGGTCGCCGCGCACGCAAATTCAAGCGGCCTGCCACAGGCGGTGTCGCACAACGTGTTCTTTGATTGGTTTCCTCAAACCGAACAAACGCAAGGGCACATTTTAACTGGTAATGAGCATTTCAACAAGTGGTAACTCACGGATCCACAGGTGTTGTGCATTACCCCACTTTAACGCGTGTAAGTGCTTGAATTTGCGCGCGCAAAGACCTGATTGGCTAACTTCACTGCTGAAAAACTCGGAAAAGGCGCAACGTATCGAATTTTCCTCCTTAACAGTTATTTTTCAGCACAGCATCCCATGCAATACCCTTACAAGCTTTTCAGGCTGTTTCTGTCCACCCTACGTAAGTATAGATAATTTTCGAGTTTTCATCAACTGCACCCCCATTTATCAGAAGATAAAACTGTTGTATGTGTCCGGGAGTGTCCAAAATCTTTCGTACATGGGACGGTTTCGCGCGTCAAGCAGAGCGCTGCTGATCCACATCCCCGCAGAGTTGGTGATGTCACGCGCCGCGATGGGCCAAAGTCACTTTCGAAACTGCCATTCCCACTCGTGTGCACTACTGACCGCATACTTCCTATCCCTATTAAAATTATTGTGTGGTAACCAGATTTCGCTTGGATCTTATCCGGCCTCTGTGGCCGAGCGGTTCTAGTCGCTTCAGTCCGGAACCGCGCTGCTGCTACGGTCGCAGGTTCGAATCCTGCCTCGGGCATGGATATGTGTGATGTCCTTAGGTTACTTAGGTTTAAGTAGTTCTAAGTCTAGGGACTGATGACCTCAGATGTTAAGTCCCTTAGTGCTTAGAGCCATCTGAACCATCTGAACCTGGATCTTACAGTAACTTGTCACGTTAAGAAGCTTCCTGGTGGCAGATTGAAAGTGTGTGCCGGACCTAGACTAGAAATCGGGACCTTTGCCTTTCGCGGGCAGGTGCTCTACCATCTGAGCTACCCAAGCACGACTCACGCCCCGTCTCACAGCTTTACTTCCGCCAGTACCTCGACTCCTACCTTCAGACTTGTCAGGTTAAGGATAACGATACCGCTAGGATGTATCGAAACTTACCCTTATCCCTCCCCGATGGACCCCAGATCACAGGCGGCCCGGGATGCCCATTCAGCTAGGGAGTGGGGAGAGCTATTGGCGCTTGCAGAGAAAGCGCGTAATCAGTTAATATGCGGGCTCGACTCATGGAGCGAACGAGTCGGGGTGTTGAAACGACGGCACGAATAGGAGCGCGAAGCAGTTATTACATGTTTATGGCATTGTAAACCGGGAAATTTTATTTTTCTTTACGGCGAATTCAAGACATAATGAATCCAGTGTTAATCATAAGCTGTTTACTTTCAAGATCCCTTTTCATCGTAGTGTGTTAAAAGAATCAATGTATTTAAGACTGTCAGTATCAGATAGAGAGGACACATGTCACACAGGAACAGGCACTTTTTTCCCACGTAAATACTGCCACGTTCTCAGGAAATATCACACACACCAGTACATCTACATCCACATACATACTTCGAGCACCAGTACAGCTACATCTCGATTCCGCAAGCCACAGTATAGTACGTGCCGGAGGGTACCTTGTACCACTATACGTCACCTCCTTTATTACTGTGTTACGTGCACCTGGGGTCTACCTCCGTAGCTGAGTAGAGAGCAGAGCGACTCTGTGCCTGGTGGACCTGGCTTCCATTCCGGGTATTGCGAGGGATTTTTCCTTAGTGGGAGAACTGGTATGCGATGCACTTAGCCTTGTGACCAAACTGAAGAACTACTCAAACGATTAGTAGCGGTTCGTAGGTCAGGACACCCAACAACGACCAGGAGAGCTGTGTGCTGACGACATGCCCCTCCACACCGCGTCCAATGACGCCGTTTTCAGAGGATGATGTGGCGTTCGGTCGGACCTGATTGGTCCGTCTAGGTCCAGTGCGCGGAAATTTATCTTTCTACTACGTGTACCTTTGTAGTAAGGTTGTACGGTAATGCTGTTTACAAACAGTCCGATGCTGATTTAATTCGACAGGAAATAACGGCTCAGAAGCCTTACTGAGCCAATGAATCAGTATATATATAAGATTGTCGAAACGATAGGGCAACTTAAAAATTATCCTGATAAGTTTTTACATTGTCAAGGTTCTCATCGTTTTGATCCACATTTTATGGCCATTCTGTAGGCAATGCTTCGTGACTGCTAAATAACCGAGTGCCCTTCGTTTTATATAGTGCGTGTGATGAGGTCAATGTTTGGCGACAATGTCAATGATTTTTTTCCGCGTATATACTGTCACGTCCACAGGAATTACAGCATACACCAGTAAATCTACATCTACATACGTACCCGCAAGCCACCGTACGCTGCGTGGCGGAGGTTACCTTGTATCACTACTATCTCCTTTCCTGCTCGAACCGCAATAGAGCGAGGGAAAAAAGACTTTCTATGCGCCTCCGTACGAATCCTAAATTGTCGCGCGGAGTGGCCGCGCGGTTTGAGGCGCCATGTCAGGGGGCCCCTCCCGCCTGAGGTTCGAGTCCTCCCTCCGGCATGGGTGTGTAGGTGTGTTGTTCTTAGAGTAACTTAGTTTAAGTAATGTCTAAGTCTAGGGACCGGATACCTCATCAGTTTGGTCCCTTAGGAATTCACACACATTTGAACATTTGAATTCTAAATTCTCTTGTCTTCGTAGTTCCCTACTACCGTTCTCACGTGCTCGTTCCATTTCATATCGCTTAGGTCTTTAATCGACACAACTGTGTCATTCAGTACTCTACTAATGCTGGTTTCGAACATTATGGGACTATTTTTCCTACGCATCTGCATTAACATACATTTTTCTACATTAGAGCAAGCTTCCATTCATAACATGAAGTTGAAACTTTGTCTAAGTCTTCTTGTATCCTGCTACAGTCACTGAACGGCGACAAATACCCGTACACCACAGCTTCATCAAAGGCAGCCGCAGATTGCTGTTCACCTTGTTTGTCAGATCATTTATGTATATAGAGAATAAGAGTGGTCTTATCACACTTTCTTGAGGCCTCCTGACGATACGCTTGTCTCTAATGAACACTCAACGTCGAGGACAACAAATTGGGTTCTGTAACTTAAGAAGTCATCGGGCCACTCACGTATCAGGGAACCTATTCCATATTCTCATACCTACATTAGCAGTTTGAAGTGAGGCCTACGTTGTTACCAGATCATAACATTTGCTGTCCTTCGGGCGGGATTGAGTCCCGCCCTCCACCTCTACTGCTGGAGGACTCGTCACGCCGCAGTGCGGAAGAAATGATGCCGCATTTGCGTCTTCCGCTGAGTCACGAAGCATCCTTTGCTCAGTGCACCTGCAAGCGTCCGTAGTATGTGTATTACTGCAGCTGTTGGCCTTGACAAGTATCGGAAAAGTTCGTGTTACGACTAGAGATATTTGTTGTTGGGAAGCGCCTTAGCCTATGTGCGGGGGTAATTTTAATTATCTCCTCGTAAACATCAAGCTACAAGCATGAAACTAGGGGACGATGTTAGCCCTTCTCTACATATTCAATCTTCAATGCGACACACATTGTCCAACGATGTATAGTTAGGCGGGATCCATTTTGGTTATCAGAGGGATGGGAAAGAAGTTACTGAGTACATGTCAGGAGAATGCAATGTGTGGGGTAAGGCAAAATTTGATAGCCCAAATAAGCAGCATGCATGATTACGTGCTCTGCAGAATCAACTGCGGCGTTGTCGTGGAGCAAACACACCCTTGGACAGCTTTCCGCGACGCTTCGCCTTGACTGCCTTCCGCAATGTTGTCAGGAGTTTTCGGTAGTATGCTCTTGTGACGGACGCGAAAATAATCTCTTGACACCATATAATGGAAGTTCCAAAAGTTTTCAGCGTCACCTTGCCCAATGATGGTTGGGTCTTCGCCCTATTCGGCGGTGGTTATTCCACATACTTCCACTGCTTGCATCACTCCTATGTCTTGGGGTCAAGTGTTATACACAGTACACTCGTCCATGGTGACTGGGCGGTTAAAGACGACATCTAGAGTGGCCTGACACAGTTGTAATATTTCCGCTTCTGCCTCGATTCGGGGGGCTTTCTGAAAGGGGGCAAGTAAAGCCGGCAGGAAAGGAGGCTTGCGACTGCCTCGGGAACCGCGAGAAACACGGCCCGGCAACGAACGTTGGACGTCACATTAGTCGCTTAGCCCGCTGTACATCGCGAACGATCGGATCCGTGCAGGGTCCACGTGAAATTAGTATGTCAATGAGAAGGTACTCAGTGAAGGTCTTAACTTTGTCCTGTGTTCTGAAATAGTACCTCGCTACCCGCTGGTCACAGTGGCTGGGATTCGTAAGACCTGTAGTGTCACGTGCTGCGACGCACGTCACAGGACCCGTGAACCTCGTTTGCCCCAGGACTACCTCCAGTGAAGTAGCAGCCTGAGTACTAAACGTAGATGTCCGATTTCCTTCAGTCCGATTTTCAGTTCGAAATGTTGAAGGTAACTTCTAAACTGTCATATACTGCGCATTTCACGAAGATTATATTACAGCGTAAATGAAACTGCAATTTTGACATTATATAAAGCTCCAAGGCTGTACATTTCAGAAAACATGAAAATAAAACAACTTAACACCTTGAAGATAAGATGCATTTAAAGTAATATTGATGAAAGAGGGTTTATAGATCAGTTCTAAAGCTCCAAGGCTGCACATGTCACAAAACACGAAAATTAAACAATTATTCGCCTTAAAGATAAGATGTGTTTAATATTGATGAAGAGAATTTATAGATTAATTCTATAAACTCTCTTCATCTATAATACTTCAAACACACCTTATCTTAAAGGCGATTAGTAGTTCCATTTTCGTGTTTCGTGAAATGTGCAGCCTGGGAGCTTTATAAAACATCAAAATTATGGCTTTTGCGCCATGTGTTTAAAAAAAATACCAAACATTTCGGAGGTAAAACTAGTAAGCAAAAGATAAACCACTACATAGAAATCTACTTTTGCTTTGAAAATGTGTGTAACGACGTCTACTGTTGTTTAGAAGCCGATTCTTCCTTTTATTGGAATATTTGTTTGCGCAAATATCTCCCGAAGTGCGCCAGGTTTCTGAAGTGATTTCTTTCATATCTTTACCATAGGTATATGTCTATGAAAATAAGGTACAGTCAACACTGTCATTTTCAGAAGCTATTTAACATTTCTCTGCGACTGGTCCTGCTTAAGACCAAACTTTCAAGGTCATCAGACTGCTTGAAACAATTGGAATCTTTAAACAACAGTTTGAAATATTAAATCACTTAATATTATTCGCCTCTAGGTTGAGTAAATACGAATTAATGCCACTGTTCATCTCTCTTGCAGTTAACTGCTTCGTATTTGTCGTAGGCATTTATGAATCTTAGGAAACAATACGATACGTAAACTCCCGTGTTGGACAGTGCACTTAAGTCATTTCAGTTTTACTTGCATGTTCATGACTGTGCTCTGAAAGACACTTGTTCATTAGGCGTTTCTACATAACTCAGTGTCTGGTATTTTAACAAAAGTCTCCAAACAGTGCAGATCTCATCTTTAATACACTGATTATTTTCAGTTTCTTTTCAGAGTCTAAGACCGAAGAAAATGACTCATAGTAACATGCACCCATAGCGATCAAACCAACCCTGTAGAGGATGCATCTGAAACTTATCGAATAAGAATTATTTGAAACCATCAAAAGAGCTGTTTGATTACAGTTTCAATGTAACAAAGAAAAGAATATCGCATACTGTGCTTTTTCCAGTATTTTTCAGATCAAGTTATATGATGTATATTTTTCTAGTTCATTAGGAACTTTATAAAATTTCCGAGCTAGTGAATACAGGCAGCATCAAACGGGATTCCTACAACGGATCTCGGAAACATGTCAAAAGGACTAACGGTCAAAATCTTTCACGACAAAATAATAATTTGAATAATTTCTGCACTGTGAAGTGAATTTTACTCTTAAGAAAATCAGTGTGAAGCTGACACATTTTTCACATCAAAAAGGCACACTGGCAACTAAAGAATTTTGACACAATATTTGAAGCATGCAGTGCTGCGTTCGAAGGGATTATGATTCGGTCGTTTCCTACGGGATTGCCAAAATTGAGCGGGATTTGACGTTACTGGTCCTGGTGCAGTAATAGCTTCGTGACGTCGTGCGGGCTATCTGTCAGTTGTCCCATGCTCTACACCCTCTACATCCTGTAGGCTGCGGTGTGGACCTCGTATGGGCGGAATCTAGCGGGCGGCAACATTTATCATGTTCGAAATATCGTGGCAACAAGCTGAAAGCTGATCCAAGACTGATTTTCATATTTTCCGTTATCACCTCGATTGAGATGCTCTTCGAGTACCAGGACCTCGTGTGATTCCCTGTTCTTCACAGAAACCTGGTCTGGCACTTCGTTCTTATTCATTTTGTCTTGTTTTGCCACAATGGAAGCATCAGCGCCATCTAACCGCTATCCCCTACACTGCAGCGTTCTTGTCGTAAACCTCGTCATTTCAGCACGGACTGTTGCAGCATTCGTCCCCTACAAATTCAGAAAACGAATAAGCAGCAGCAGTGCCTCCGGATTGTTTTTTTTCGCAATTTTGAAGAAAAAGTTGTTTTTGGGAAAACGGAAACGTCGGGGAAATTTTCATGGAAGAAAATTTCAGTTATGGAGAAAATGGGGATGTATTTTATCTGTGTAGCCTTTCTACTAATGCCATATCTGATACTTTAGTTCAAACAACAAGTGTTTAATTTCCTAGAGATTCATTAGATGTCACTCTCCCTTCAAATCAATCGATACATCTTTCCTTTTATGGGAGACGTTTAGGCTCACTGCGATGACATCTCTCTGCGATGTCACTAGCACATGTAGATGCCCAGTTTCGATCGTTTGGGATATCTGTCGGCTTTCGTGCTAGCATCGAGTTCTCAGGAGACGCCATTTTGGATTTCATCGTTTTAGATGAAGTTTGTTTTTGATGAGTTTTATATTATACATTCATCCTACGAATGTAAGCTGTTTCAAATATTGAAGATCTCTCGATAACGCGTCATTATTGGTATGTTAGGTAATATAAGGTAATGAAAGCTCGACGGTTATGAGCTTTCAGCAGGTTAAGCACTAGACACAGGCACGGATTTTGTGCGCTCATAGTTGCGTAGCGGATATAGGTGTTCAGGTAGGGAGTGCGCTAATGGTATATCAACACAACAATGAAAAAAGCACGAAAAAAGATGTTTCAGGAAAAGTTGCGGAAATTGTATCATTTTGGGGATTTTTTTTTGTCTGGTATCGGAGGATTTCGAAAACTCAATCCGTAAACGCTGCTCAGCAGTACTGCGCCGTCGCCGCCAGACAAGCTGTTGACAGTGTATTAGAGACTGTGTTGTACTCGTCGAATTTCGTAATCTCATCCGCCTAAAAGAGCGCCAGCATCTCGTTTCGTTTACTACTAACGGATTGACGTCTGCAATCCTTGATAACAGCATACAGAAACGAGGCAATAACAAGACATTTCCAGGAAGGGAGCTGACAGTTTAACATCATGTCG
Source organism: Schistocerca serialis cubense (assembly GCF_023864345.2). Lineage (NCBI taxonomy): Eukaryota > Metazoa > Arthropoda > Insecta > Orthoptera > Acrididae > Schistocerca > Schistocerca serialis. The sequence goes on from NC_064643.1 coordinate 484,749,122, forward strand.
ATTTCCTGGTTTGTGGAGACAATGAAAAGTTGGAGATGCAAAAGGTGGAATGTTTGATTAGCATAATTTGTCTCATGAGGATTGTACAGTCTTTGATAACGTGCCGCCTACTTCACTCTATAGGAACTAAACTCATAGAAATAAAGTAGGTGTTAAAAAGTGGGATTCCTGTACTACGAATATAACAGATTAAAAATTTACTGGCCAACAGCAGTTTTATTTCATTAAAACTTCGAACACACTCGCCCGATCTTGAGCTGCCGCTTCACTTCTTTTTCCGTGGTCGCAGATGAACTTATCCGGACAACATTCCTAAGGATACATCGAAACCGTGATGCTGCAGTTGAAGAGTCACTTTAGCGAAGTGTTTCAGTAGGGTTGTGGAAAACTGTACGAAGTGTGAGAATGTAGGCGAGGAATGCTTCGAGGAAAATGTTGCCTAAAACGTGCAAGCCCAATAAGTATTTCGTTTTTAATCTGTTCTGAGAGTTTCTTAACTATATCGCAAAATGATTTGTGCGGATTCCGCACTCTGTAGAGGAAATCAATGTATAGTAATTTTATTTGATAATAGTGAATTTACATTTGACTGCGAAGAGTCTACTGTCTCTCAGAGACAGTAATATGTTTCACCTTCGTTGTCTTACTGTTGCTGGCCTGTTATGCATATGGTAACTTGTTAAAATATGTTGCAAAAATGCTATGACATACTGGTAGATTGCTCTCGGTTACTAACCTGAGCGCTAGTGACGGGGGAATCTGGTAAACTAACAAACCCACAGTGTAATACTAATGAAGTCTTCCTATCACAGACATCGATTTTTTTTCTAATGGTGGTGATGATAGTATTCTCATGGGTTACCAAATGACTGCGAGTGACAGGAACCTGGTACATTAGTGCTCACGCCCTTTTGGTGTCAATTCCGTCTCCCTGTCAGACACAACCGATGTTTCTTATCAGGAGGTTGGTAGTACTATTATGGGTTACCAATATAACTGTTAATTGTTACGGATATCAGATGACAAATTACAACAGTTTTTTAGTATTGAACATGTATTGATGTTAAATACGCCTTTTTGTGTACCTGGAGATCATCTACGGCAAAAAAGGGACCATCCGATGTAACTCCTTTACAGTGGTGGTACGAAAGAGAGTCATTTCTTTCATAAAACTTGTTTCAAATATTTTCCGGTGATTGTTGATCATTGTTAAAATGCTAGCGAAAATTAACTCCTCTCGCGTCTTTGTGAGAAATATAATACTCTATTAGGCGAAAGACTGTTAAACTGTAGTATACAGCAATTAAGATTTATTGAAATTTCAAATGTATGTCATGGATACTACTATAGGGCAATCAATAAGCATTCAGATAATGTGAACAGCATCACTGGAATGTTCGCCTGAAGTCAGTGGTCTCAATACTAGTATAGAGATCATAGCCTGAACTATTATAGTCTACAAATATGTTCTGTTCGATATCGACTTGGAGAAGATTTCAAATAACGTTGAGGCGTAGTAACCTTTATTCTCCTTATTAGAAAGTGCAGATGGGCTTACTTGTAAGACTACAGTAGCGTATTTTCTCTGTATAGTGGGCATTTTGATTAATAAAAATGATATCCTGTAGCATAACGTCCAAAATTTTAACACATTCTGTAAACATAGTACGTCCATGTAGTAATTAAACCTGTATGTGATACAAATGTCTTTCAGATGTTCTAGAGGAGGCTATATACGAATACATCACGTTGTTGTGCGCATGTTTACCTCAAATGTAGTAAATGCAACGTCATACTCCAAACCCATTGATAATCGATTATATGTGAACAGTGCTGAGATACCACAGAGATCAAAGTGCGGTGATTAAGAATACATTAAGTATAATCTCGTAAAATTAAAGTGGCAGGTTAAAGTTCACTGGAAAATTTTTGTGATTTTTTTTTCATGATAAGTGCGGTTAATTAACGCTCAAGTGACCGATTTTTCAGGAGTGTTTATTTACGTGAAGTTACCAGTTTTCGAACTACCGAATTATCTCAGCTGATTTAAAAGTGGGGTGAAAGGGTAATTGATGTACACTTATGATGGTTTCATGAATATTCAAAGTAAAAATGGAAAATAAACGTAAAATTAACCCAGTTTGCCGTTTTTCGGCTTCGGTTTGTTTGTTTATCTGTCAACTGGTAAGTGCGCGGTAGAGCTGGAAGTTAGTCTAATTTATTCTTGCAAAGAAGAAAACAGCAACCTGGCACTGTTAATAATTCTATCTATTTACACAAATAATGCCGTTACAGGTTTCGAACCAACAAGCTCATCTTCAGACGGCTGTTCGCCTGTTGATTATTTGTTTGTTTATCTGTCAACTGGTAAGTGCGCGGTAGAGCTGGAAGTTAGTCTAATTTATTCTTGCAAAGAAGAAAACAGCAACCTGGCACTGTTAATAATTCTATCTATTTACACAAATAATGCCGTTACAGGTTTCGAACCAACAAGCTCATCTTCAGACGGCTGTTCGCCTGTTGATTACATGCTGTGTTCTTGTTTACACAGCTGTCGGTTCCCTCTTCCCCCCCCCCCCCCACCCCCTTGAGGCGAAAATTCCTTGCAGTGGTACCTATTTACGAATTGAAACATTGTAGAAGTAAACAAATTTCTAGGGAATTGTTTTGTAGTAAAACAGTAAGTGTGCTTTTTGTGTAAATAAAGAGCAATGTTAATAGCGGCTGGTTGCTGTTTTGTTCTTTTCAAAATTCATCTAATATTTAGTGCACAGCCATGATCTCAAAATGTCGATTTTCGACAAAGTAGTGTGAAAGTTATTTTCTGTTCCACTGACAGACTACAGTGAGTATGTCTCCAAAGATTCTTTTCAGTATTCGTGTTATCGACACCGTTAAGAAGTTGAAGAAAAGTGTCTATACGTTTTAGAATTAACTAAATCTCTTTAGAAAATTTTCTAGTAGATGACGAAATGATTTTTTTTCTATCACAAGATTATCTCTGATGTGAATTTTACCTGTTTATGGACGTGGCATGAGCGTAGACGCTACAGAAACTTCAGAAATTTTTCGTGGCGCAGTCAATAATATTTGAAAGAGAGAGAGTGAAGAAAAACTTAAACTGCAAAATATTAGATCAGCATGTAAACAGCCCCATGGTGTCAGTGCTGGACTCTCAGCAACCAACAGAGGTAAGAGACAGGCGTGAGAACAGTTGTTGGCTGTGTATTTTGGTAGATTCTGTGGACAATGTGAGACAGCTTGCAGTACAACTGCCCAATAGTGGCAGACGAAGGGATTGTTCTGTTCATTTGGAAACGTCAGCTTAACGGGACAAATACTTCTGGATTCACTGGTGGCAGAAGCTAGTGGCCGCTTAAGAAAGAGCCCTACCTAAATGGGACGACACGGCAGCTCTGTTGGCAGAGACACCAGGCACAGCACATAGGATGCAGTGGAGCCTCTTGCACGTGTTATCTACCTCAGTGTTGCAGCTCTGCACGGTGGCTTATGCTTGATCCTGCACCAGGACGCCGGCAGAGCTGCCACGTGCTGTCTGCCGTTCACCAGTACGTAGTTTTCTTTGATTTCCACGAGTGCGCTGCGGATAGTTTTGACACCGAGTCTTGTATCTGCGAGATTCAGATGAGACCAGCAGTTTCGGACACTTCGTTACAGGACTATCCAAATCGTAAACTGAAAAAAAAAGTGTTGGGTCTCATGAACTTAAAAAATGAGTCGCAGTTCGAAGACTACTCCCCCTGCACGTTACAGTCACATTCAAACAACGTGCAGTAATCATTCACAGACGGCAGGTGGCAGCAACAGCGGGTTAGGGGTAGAGGGCCTGTATAGGGAGAGAGTGGCCAACCAGGCGATACGGCGGCCGTTTTTATGTCAAACTGCGGGAGGAACTTTTGAATGGCCAGTAGTGCACTACACACTCACCGAATCAAAAACACAAGACAATATGGCGAAATCATTCGTTAAATGCCTTTCTTTACAGCTGTAATATACTCATAGTAGCCTACTACGTACAGCACAGGAAAATATGATACAGTGGCTGTAAAAATTATTCGTTACTTGCATTTACCTCCTTTAAAGTCCGTTTACTACACATATTTCAATGAAAGTAACGTAAATAAAAAAAATGGTGTACAGCATTTGTTTTGTATCGGAAGTACATAACGCTAAAGATTTAACCTACCTGTATTACGTCAGATGAATGAAAGTCGTAAGCAGTTGTTTACTTGTGACAAGCAAAAAGTGTGAGACGTATTAGTACTTCTTGTCACGTCTTCAAACTTTCTGCGTGTCACAAGTAAACAGCTGCTTACGACTTTAATACCTCTCTTAGATAATAAACGAAAAAGATTACAAAATCAGGTAATGTTAAATGTAGGCCACTGTAATAACGACCAAATATAACAAGAAAACTACCGTATCCCTCCTACCCCACAGTAAGTAGGCCTATTATAAACTGTCTTCAAGAGTACCTACAGTTATTTACTGCGAATAATGTTTCAGTAACCACGACAACTGCGGAAAGCGTGCTTACAACTTGCTTGCTTTCACTGACCAAGTATTAAATGCATTGAATAACCGAACATCACCCATTGGGATACTTTGTGATCTCTCAAACGCTATTGATTGTGTGAATCATGAAATTCTTCTAGATAAGCTTATGTATTGAGGTATGAGTGGGACAGTGCACAAATAGTTTAATTCATACTCCACTGTAAGAATCCAGAAGGCTGAAATTAACAGTACAGACAGTCAGAAAAAACCAGCAGAGTCCTCTCACTGGGGAAGTATTAAGAATGATGTCCCACAGGGTTCTCTTGGGTCCCTTATTGTTCTTAGTATATATTAACGACTTGCCACTCTGTATTTATGAAGATGCAAAGCTAGTTCTTTTTGCTGATGATACCCAAGTACAGTAATGACACCAAACAAGGAAGAATCATTGAGGAAATTGCAAATAATGTCTTTCAGAAAATTAATAAGTGGTTCTCTGCAAATTGACTGTCACTAAATTTTGAGAAAACACAGTTTATACAATTCTGTATTGTTAATGGCATAACACCATTGATAAATATAGACTATGAACGGAAGTCTGTTGCTAAGGCAGAATACTCAAAATTTCTAGGCGTGTGCATTGATGAGAAATTGAATCAGAAAAAACACATTGATGATCTGCTGAAAGGGTTAGGTTCAGCTACTTATGCTTATTGCAAATTTTGGTGATAAACATATCAGTAAATTAGCCTACTATGCCTATTTTCATTCACTGTTTTCATATGGCATCATATTTTTGGGCAATTCGTCATTAATAGAGACAGTATTCATTGCACAAAGGCGTGTAATCAGAATAATAGCTGGAGCCCACCCAAGATCAGCTTGCAGAGATGTATTTAAGAAACTCGGGATATTCACAATACCTTCGCAATACATATATTCACATACGAAATTTGTCATTAATAACCCATCTCATTTCAAAAATAACAGCGAAGTGCATAGCTACAACACTCGAAACAAGGATGGTATTCACTATTCTGGATTAAATCTCACTTTGGCACTGAAAGAGGTAAATTATGCTGCCACAAAAATCTTTGGTCATTTGCCAAATAGTATTAAAAGTCTGACAGATAGGCAACCAACATTTAAAACTAAATTAAAAGAATTTCTGAATGATAACTCCTTCTACTCAATAGATGAATTCTTAGATACGAAGTCGTAACTGTAAAACATAATTATTATTTTGGGTAAAGAAAATTTCTTTTAAAGTGACACGTTGCACATCATTACGAAATGTTGTATTCATGATCTATGGAACAAGGATTAATGTATGTATGTATGTATGTATGCATGGCCCCGGTGGCTTCGGACCAGTAGCACCCGGATTAGCATACCACGAAAAACTAGCGTCTATCATGTTTATGTGTGTTGAGAAAGATGATAAAATGTGTCCGTTTGCAGTGGAAGACTATGAGCGTGCAGCTGCTACTCTACACTGTAAAGATGAGACGCAAGAGAGCTGTTGCAGTTGTGCGGTGCCAGGCAGTGCTGGCATTAGGCGACCTGGGAACACACATAGGCCGCTTCCGGTGGCCCACTTAGGGAGAGCACTGCCGCTAATTACTGCCGACGCCAAAGCCTTGTGACCCCAGCGTGGCCGGGCCGCACAGTCTGTTTACGCAGGCCGCTGCAGGTGCTATCTACTTGTCGCCCGCTTATCTGACTCTGATACTAAGCGCCGCAAACATTAATTGACAAGTTACTTGTAGAGCCGTATTATTGTACGTAATGGGCGGCTCCTTTCAATCCGCCGATACAGAAGTCTTTGCTGGAGATAAGATAATGTATCACCTTGAGCTGGAATGGTCCCGCGACTACATATCTGCCGCTTTTCTGTTTCGCACTCGAATGAAGAATTTATCGGCGGTTAAGTAAACTAATGCAACCGTTAGCCAACTAATTGCTTGCAGGTAAATTAAAAGACGTGACGTTGTTGCAGTTGGAATGCAGTTAGTTTTTTCTATTTTCTGTATTAGCTCGTCGAACGAGTGACGAACCAAAAGTTGTTGAGCTTCCACGTTCTTTGCGCTAATGATCAGACACTGTGTTCCCGAAATCCCATTACACGACTGACACCTGGTAATTTAGTCTGGCCGTTGCCGCTATTATCTTAACAACTAAAGACGTTACGTTTTTCAGTGATACGGAAACGTGACACGATTTTTAACTTTGTTTATGCCAAGGCACGTTTTGCATTTTCATCCATCTCAAAGTGGCCTAACACTTGTAGAACACTCGGGTGTTCTTCCACGCCACGTCGTAAGTTGTCCAAGATACGTCGGCAAACTGGCTCGTTGCCATCTTTAGGTGGTTCCTGATGACTGCTGTTATACACTTAAGATGGCAACGAGTATGTTTGCCGAAATAACGTGGAGGGCACACGATGTGGCCCGGGCGGACACTCGAGATTTCTACAAGTTAGAAATAAACCGAGAAACTATCGTATTGCTTAGCAATTGCGAATTTGTCATGAGTACGATAACTGCATTTTGAATGCTGCTAAATCCGATTTACTTCTGTGTTACGCTTTCAGGAATAGTACCCTATTAAGTCCATTTACAAATAAGTGGAACCTACGTCAGTTGTTCATGTCTCCCTTAACCCTAGCAATACCAACGCATTTTCCATAACACGTATTACGAGGGTGAGGGGGGATATGTACTTGATGCCCAACAAAGAAAAGTTTTAAAAAATTCGTTATCTGTTATTGACTTATATCAACAGCATACTTTTTAACGACGTATTGATGTGTAAGTATGATCCAGAACCTGTAAATATCTTTTAGAACACACTTAGCAATAACTACGCATTTTCAATAATGTATAGGCCTACTACCAAGGTGACCACAATAAAAAAATTTAGAAATAAACATTTCGTTAATTGTTGTTGATGTTTACTTACAAAGTACTTTTTAAAGATACGTTGATATGTGCGTAAGGTCCTGAACCTGAAGGTATTGAATATAACATTCATTGTGAAAAGTGATATCAATTCTAATACTTCAATTTTGGGGTTAAGTGTAACTAAAAATTTTAATGCATTTATGGAATCTAATAGCAGAACTCATTAATAACAACAATTTTTTCAAGATTTTAAAATATAAGACAAATGACTACATTACAACATTTTCAAATGGTGGGCAAAAAGCACCGCCATCCCTATTGGTATTGCGAGGATCAACACACTATAGGGCATACATATTTTTGGGTTAAGTGTAACTAAAAAATTTAAATCGTTTATGGAATCGTAGTAGAACTAATTACAAACGATTTTTTCAATGTTTTAAAATTATAAGACAAAAGATTACGTTACAGTAATTTCAAATGGTGGGCATAAAGCACATCCATCCCCAATGGTATTACGGGGGTTAATATACTGTGTGGCATACATCGTATACACCTTCCGGTCAGATGTATCCCCCTTGTCTAATGCGGAATAGACCACTAGATGTCATGAGAGGCAGACTCACCAGTATAAAAAAGAGACAGAAATAACGTGTTGTAAGTGGAGAGACAGCAACAACAGTACGGGGCAGTCAGCAGACCTCAGTGACTTTGGAGGTGGACCAGTCATTGGATGTAGAATGTGGATCAGTCACTGGATGCCAGTTGCATAACAAATCCATCAGGCGCATTTCGAGGTTTCTAAAGCTTCCTGAGTGGAACGTTGGTGATGTGATTGTGAAATGTAAACGTGAAGGAACGAACACAGATAAACCAAGACCAGGCAGACCACAGCCATACTATGTGCTGTCCTCTTGTGTTCAGTGAGCTAGTATTCATATAGTAGCTTGCGCCTTTCATTTTGTGACACTGATTAATAGTATCGCCTTCAGTGCCTTCTAAAAGACATCAGAGCTAGTTTTTCCTTTCTTTTTTTTAATATTTTTGTATGTATCGTAGTTTTAGTAGTGTAGATTTATGGCACTAGCATCATTACAGTCGAGCAATCTGAGCTAGTGGTCATGTAGCAGCATGCTCTTTTCATTTTGCGACATTGATTAGTAGTGCCGCATTCAGCGCTGTCTAAAAAACACCTGGGGTAGTTTTCGTTTTTAGTTCATTGATTAAAGACGGATAGGAACTGCGCCTGTTGTATATGGTTGCAGGGGGAACTGGCCACTGTCCGCGAACAGATGGAAGCTGTTTTGGCCACTGTGTACATGCTTCAGGCAGTTACCGTGGGCTGCAGTGGCGTTGGAGCACCTGGGGCGAATGCTTTGGCACTTCTGGGGCCTATAATGACGTCTGGGATCCCTGATGCTGCTGCGCCTCCAGATTCGCACTTCTCGGCCGGCCGACAGTTACCTGACGGTGACTGGCGAACAGTGGCAGCGTCGTGAATCTCTGGACGGAAGACGGAAGTGGGCATCCACCTCATAGCTGTCCCCTTACGTCTTAAACAGGTTTCAGGTATTCCCTGCTGCTGAAACGTCTGAGCCAGCGTTGGACGCCTCGCCTTCTGGGACTGCGGCCAATCTTCCTGAGAGATCCGGACAAGCGCAGAGGGTGGCATTGCTTTTCATTGGCAGCTCCAGTGTTAAGCAGGTGGTGAAGCCCCTCAGCAAAATAGCGGGCTGGTTGGGAAAGATGGCCAGTGTCCATTCTGTTTGCGTACCGGGAGCTCTCACCAGAGATGTAGAGAAGGCTCTGCCGGCAGCTATTGAGCACACTGGGTGCACCAGGCTGCAAATCGTGGATCATGTAGGCACAAATGATATCTGCCCCCTGTGTTCAGAGGCCACCCTCGGTTACTACAGACGGCTGATTAATTTCGAGGTCAGGCGTGCACTAGGCCAGGAAGTGGCTGCTAGAGTAGCGGACTGCATGTGGCGTGCACATGAGGGTTTTTTTTTAGGATAGAGAAACCCCTCCACAGGTCCGATAAATGCCTGCTGAGTCCACACGGAGTAGCTTCGTCAGAGCAGGTCGGAGAAAGAAAATGTTAATATAATATTATTTAACTGCAGAAACAGCTATGGAAACGGCCTGGAGCTAATCTCGCATATAAACGGTATCAGTGCCCACATTATTCACAATATACATAAATGACCTTGTGGATGACATCGGAAGTTCACTGAGGCTTTTTGCGGATGATGCTGTGGTATATCGAGAGGTTGTAACAATGGAAAATTGTACTGAAATGCAGGAGGATCTGCAGCGAATTGACGCATGATGCAGGGCAGGGCACTTTAATCTCAATGTAGACAAGTGTAATGTGCTGCGAATACATAGAAAGAAAGATCCAATATCATTTAGCTACAATATAGCAGGTCAGCAACTGGAAGCAGTTAATTCCATAAATTATTTGGGAGTACGCATTAGGAGTGATTTAAAATGGAATGATCGTATAAAGTTGGTCGTCGGTACAGCAGATGCCAGACTGAGATTCATCGGAAGAATCCTAAGGAAATGCAATACGAAAACAAAGGAAGTAGGTTACAGTACGCTTGTCCGCCCACTGCTTGCATACTGCTCAGCAGTGTGGGATCCGTACCAGACAGGGTAGATAGAAGAGATAGAGAAGATCCAACGGAGAGCAGCGCGCTTCGTTACAGGATCATTTAGTAATCGCGAAAGCGTTACGGAGATGACAGATAAACTCCAGTGGAAGACTCTGCAGGAGAGACGCTCGGTAGCTTGGTACGGGCTTTTGTTGAAGTTTCGAGAACATACCTTCACCGAGGAGTCAAGCAGTATATTGCTCCCTCCTACGTATATCTCGCGAAGAGACCATGAGGATAAAATCAGAGAGGCATACCGACAATCCTTCTTTCCACGAACAATACGAGACTGGAATAGAAGGGAGAACCGATAGAGGTACTCAAGGTACCCTCCGCCACACATCTTCAGGTGGCTTGCGGAGTATGGATGTAGATGTAGATAGTACTATGGAAAGAAAGCTGGCTGAAACCAGAGAGAAACAGCAATGAAATTCTGTACTATGACTACAGTTTGTGGTGGAGTCTTGGTTACATCATTAAGAAAATATAATAATATCTAGCGTGATTAGTGTAGACTCAGAATACGAAGTAATTTGGCTGAAAATTGTGTTAAGGTGAGACGGAAGGCAAGTGGACTTCAAAAATTCAATTTTTAGATTTTAGCATATGTGAAATGTTTTTGTTTTATATAAATACGACAATTTTTTCGTGAGATATGATGGTTTTCTTGACGCTCTGTGCAACCTGGCATTTAAATGCTACGCCTTCCTTTTTGCGCCATGCAGAGATAATGCACAACATTCTTTTACTCCTTGTATATTATTTCACGCTTCTATTGTTTTATCGCTTCAGTTTTTCCTCCCTTGTATCTACTATCGATACTCGTTTTTCCGATCGTGTTTGTTATTGGTTTCGAGCATTAATGGTTGTACTTAGCGAAGTTTGTTGTGAGTGAAGTACGTGTTGATTTGTATTTTCTTTGGTTCTGCGTGTTTTCATAAAAATACTGCGAATAAAGAAATTCTCGCCTAAATTAAAATTCAGAGGAAATAAATATGTAAAGCTAAATGAGGTTAGTGGGTCAAAAGACTCAAGAATGTTAGACATAAAGAAAATCAGCACATCAAGAAAGAAACTGCAGTGTCTTCAAGGCATTTCCTCCCATTCAGCTTGTGGAGATGAACATTCGTTTGGAAATGTTATGGTGAACCGTAGCATGCTCTGTGATTTCATCTCTAAAAAATGCTGTGGGCAGAATATGTGGTGGTGACGTATCTTCCGGTGAGAATCAGCGCCGACGTAATGGGATTGTGTGAAACCTGACATTGAGTTGAACAAAATTTGGCGCAGTTGCTACAACAATGACATAAAAATGGCAAATAATAATTTATATGAGAACAACATAAGGCTAGTTTATGGTCTCAGATCTGTTGGTAAAGGGATGGAGGCAAGCAAATTCTTATGTGCATTACTTGACAGTCCAAATCCTCCTGCAAAATTTATGACTCACAATAATGTTATTGGTACTGCTGTTGCTGAAGTTTGTAACATCTCAATGTAGGAAGCAGCTGAAGAAGCACTGGAGGAAAGTAATGACAGTGAAAGTAGTGATATTTGTTCACGTTTTGATGGCAGCTGGCAGAAACGTGGACACACTTCACTAAATGGTGTCGTGACAGCTACATCATTTGATACCGGCAAGGTAATTGATGTAGAGATTGTTGTGAGTGAAGTACGCGTTGATTTGTATTTTCTTTGGTTCTGCGTGTTTTCATAAAAATACTGCGAATAAAGAAATTCTCGCCTAAATTAAAATTCAGAGGAAACTTGTGGTAGTGGAACTGAGAAAGAGCATGGACATAACTGTCGGATGAGCTATACTGGTCCAAGTGGTGGGATGGATGTAGCAGGAGTTCTCAGGATTTTTAATCGTTCACTGGCAAACAGTGGTGTCAGGTACACACAGTATTTAGGGGACAGTGATAGCAAGGCTTATGACTGGGTATGTGCAGAACAACCCTATGGTCCTAATGTCACAATTTCTAAATTAGAGTGCATTGGGCATGTCCAGAAGATAATTTGGTCCAGGCTGAGAAGATTATTGAAAGAAAAGTCAAAAATAGTATTGGAAGATGGTAAGAAGATAGGTGGCGAAGGTCGCCTGACAATTGTTGAAATAGATTGAATACAGAATTATTATGGCTTGGCCATAAGAGGAAATGGAGGGAATTTAGAAAACATGAAAAAAGCTGTATGGGCTATCTTTTTCCACAAACTTTCCACAAATGAAAATCTTTGCCCGAATGATCCTGACACTTGGTGCAAGTACAAGAGAAGTGCCAGATATGACCACAAACATTCTTTATCTGAAACTTCCTGGCAGATTAAAACTGTGTGCCCGACCGAGACTCGAACTCGGGACCTTTGCCTTTCGCGGGCAAGTGCTCTACCATCTGAGCTACCGAAGCACGACTCACGCCCGGTGCTCACAGCTTTACTTCTGCCAGTATCTCGTCTCCTACCTTCCAAACTTTACAGAAGCTCTCCTGCGAACCTTGCAGAACTAGCACTCCTGAAAGAAAGGATACTGCGGAGACATGGCTTAGCCACAGCCTGGGGGACGTTTCCGGAATGAGATTTTCACTCTGCAGCGGAGTGTGCGCTGATATGAAACTTCCTGGCAGATTAAAACTGTGTGCCCGACCGAGACTCGAACTCGGGACCTTTGCCTTTCGCGGGCAAGTTCTCTACCATCTGAGCTACCGAAGCACGACTCACGCTCGGTGCTCACAGCTTTACTTCTGCCAGTATCTAGTCTCCTACCTTCCAAACTTTACAGAAGCTCTCCTGCGAACCTTGCAGAACTAGCACCCCTGAAAGAAAGGATGCTGCTTAGACATGGCTTAGCCACAGCCTGGGGGACGTTTCCAGAATGAGATTTTCACTCTGCAGCGGAGTGTGCGCTGATATGAAACTTCCTGGCAGATTAAAACTGTGTGCCCGACCGAGACTCGACCTCGGGACCTTTGCCTTTCGCGGGCAAGTGCTCTACCATCTGAGCTACCGAAGCACGACTCACGCCCGGTGCTCACAGCTTTACTTCTGCCAGTATCTCGTCTCCTACCTTCCAAACTTTACAGAAGCTCTCCTACGAACCTTGCAGAACTAGCACTCCTGGAAGAAAGGATACTGCGGAGACATGGCTTAGCCACAGCCTGGGGGACGTTTCAAGAATGAGATTTTCATTCTACAGCGGAGTGTGCGCTGATATGAAACTTCCTGGCAGATTAAAACTGTGATCTTTATCTGATCAGTAATGAAAGAAATTAAACCCACATTTAGAGACCTTTGTAAAGATACTTTGTTGAAGAAATGTCATCATGGGAAAACCCAAAATTTAAATGAATGTGTGAATTCTGTCATTTGGAACCGGTTACCGAAAACTGTATTTGTTCAGCTTACAGCCCTCAAATTTGGTGTTTATGATGCTATTTTATGCTTCAATGATGGGGTAATTAGTGAACTGGATTTTTTGGGATTCTGGGGCATAAAATCTAGTGGAAATCCTACAAAATCCTTGGTGCAAATAATAAAGAGAGAATCCGCAAAGCAGATATTGCTAATTTAATTTAAAATGCACAAAAGAATCCAGACAGAAAAAGATGAGGGACCAAGAGAAGAAAAGAAAATCAGTATGATTCAGATGATGCTCAGTATGGTGCAGGAAAATATTAGTGGTAAGTAATTCTCATCAATAACTATACTAGAATTGCAATATTAAAATTTAAATAGATTTTTCTCAAAACTACATTTTTTTCTTTCAGGTACCATTATTTGATAAACTAATGGGGTTAGAAACATGAAATTTGGTCAATTTGTACTGCAGGTGGTAATAAGTTATTGCAAGTAAATTGAGAACCGCCAAATAAAGAGAAACTGTTTTATAATAATTAATGTTCAAAAAAGTTAGATTTTACCAGTGACAGAATAATTTTTTTCTTCAAAACCATAAGAGGTACCATATTATGTTCATTTTATTTGTAAATTGAGAAATATATATATATATATATATATATATATATATATATGCATTAAAAATTTCATTGTTTTATCTCTTGTAGTTCTTTTGAAAAGTGGACCTATTCAAATGGTAAAATAGCATCGGCAGAATAGGGATAAAAATTGCCTTCCGTCTCCCCTTAAAAGATGGATCAAATACGGTTATCAGGTGCTGTTATAGATCCCCTGCCTCAGTAACAGTAATGGCAGAACATTTGAGGGAACTTGGAGAATATTCCGCGTAAATTTCTGGCCATATTATAATTTTAGATGGAGATTTTAAATTACCAGCTGCAGATTGCGAGATTCAAGTGGGTATGGCGGGTACCGGGGACAGAGAAGTGTTTGAAGTTGTTCTAAATGCCTTGTACGAAAATTTCCTTGAGTACAGAGAACCAATTAGTGAAGACAATATCTTAGGCCAGCTGGTGACAACAGATCCGAACTTTTCGACTCAGCGTAGAACAGGGAATCATTGATCATAAGGTCGTTGCAGCATCACTGAATACGCCCGTAAACAGTAATACAAAGAAGAGCAGAACGTTCTTTCTGGTTAGAAAGAGCGACAACAGATTTCAGATTACATGACAGGCCAACACAAAAATTTCATCTCCAGCACTTCTAATGTTGAACATCAAAGGACAAAGATCAAGAGCATCGTACAAAACGCTTTATTGTATCGATGAAAATTGTGAGGGATGGAAAAGACCAGCCATGCTTTGAGAACCGTGTTAGGAAGCTGCTACGAAAGCAAAGAAAGCAAAGGGAGCTTCACTGGGACTTTAAACGTAGCCAAGGCCTCACAGAGAAAGAAAAAGTTATCGATGTGAAAATCAGCGTATGGAGGGCTATGCGTGAAACCTTCAACAAATGCGAAAGTAGAACTCTTTCTACCAACTTAACAGGAAATCCTAAGAATCTCTGGTCTTACGTTATATCAGTAGAAGGATCCAAGTCATCTGTCCAGACACACTGTAACAATAATGGCACTAAAACAGAGAATGACACAGGAAAGGCCAAAGTACTTATCTCTTTTTCCAAAAATGTTTCATACACTGCATAAGCTAACACTGCAGATCCTCTTGGCAGAATTACAATTATCGAGATAAGTGACCAAAGGATAGAAAAGCGCCTGAAATCGCTCAACAGAAGAACTAACACTGGACCTGACAGGATACATGTTCGATTCTACACAGAGTATGAGAAAGAACTAGCGCCTCTTCAAGCAGCAGTGTACTACAGGTCTCCAAGAGGCGAGAAGTGGTTGATGATAGGAAGAAGCACAATCTATCCCCGTTTTGAAGAACGATCGCCCAACAGGCGCACGAAACTGTAGGCCTGTATCTCTGACGACGAAGAATTTTGGAACATGTTCTATGCTCGCATGTTATGATATTTCGCGACTGAAAATCTCCTCTGTAGGAACCAACATGGCATCCGAAAACGACAATAATGTGAAACCCAGCTCGCTTTGTTCGTCTACAAGACCCAGAAAGTAGTAGACACAGGCGCATAGGCAGATGCCGTGTTTCTTGATTTCCGGAAGGGATTCGATACAATTCCGCAATGTCATCTAATGCGAAAAACTGGAGCGTGTGGAATATCAGACCAACTGTTTAACTGGAATAAAGTGTTTCTAGCAAACAGATCAGAGCATGTCATTCTGAATGGAGATAAGTCTTCAAACGTAAATACTGTATAACGTCGAGCGTGCCCCAGGGATGCCGGCACGGTAGTTCTGCGTGTTCGGTCAGAGGGCTGCGTGCTCTCTGTAGTAAAAAAAATTGAGTCAAGAAACCAACGATCAATTTGAACGGATGTCTTGTGACGTCCGCCCCGACCAAACGCAACAAGCTATATCGAACAAAATGAGTAAAAAAAATGGGGGCGGGAGTTTCATAGGACCCTTACTTTTCGCTTTATTATAAATGACGAAGGACATAACGTCGGAAGTTCAATGAAGCTTTTCGCGGATGATGCCGCTGTATATATAAAAGGCGCGATGCTAGAAGTTATAGCGAACTGCAGGAAGACCTGCAGAGAATCGATGCTTGGTGCAGGGAGTATCAAGTGAGTCTCAGCGTACACGAATGTAACATATTGCTAATACATGGACAGAATGAACCTTTATTGTATGATTACAAAATTGCAGAACAATCACTGGAAGTATTTACGTCCATAAAATATCTAGAGTATGCGTACCTATTGATTTGAAATGGAACTACCACATAAAATTAATCGCGAGTAAAGCACATGCCAAACTGAGATTTATTGGAAGAATTCTCAGAAAATGTAGTCCATCAACAAAGGAAGTAGCTTCCAAAAAACTCATTCGTCCATTTCTGGAATATTGGTTGTCAGTATGGGATTCGTACCGGATAGGACTGACAAACGAAACAGAGAAGATATAATGAAGAGCAGCACCTTCGTTACAGGTTCATTTAGTAAGTGTGAAAGCGTCACGGAGATGCTCAGCCAACTCCAGTGGCAGACACCGCAAGAGAGTCATTCTGGATCACGGTAAGGTCTACTCTTACAGTTCCGAGAGAGTACGTTCCTAGAATGGTCAACCAATATCTTGCTTCCTCCTACATGTGTCTCGTGAAAAGACCGTCAAGACAAAAAAATGGTTCAAATGGCTCTGAGCACTATGGGACTTAACATCTATGGTCATCAGTCCCCTAGAACTTAGAACTACTTAAACCTAACTAACCTAAGCACAGCACACAAAACCCAGTCATCACGAAGCAGAGAAAGTCCCTGACCGCGCCGGGAATCGAACCCGGGAACCCGAGCGCGGGAAACGAGAATGCTACCGCACGACCACGAGCTGCGGACTTCAAGACAAAATCAGAGAGGTTCAAGCCCACACGTAGGCGTACCAACAGTCGCTTTTACCGCGAACCATTCGTCACTGGAATAGGAAAGTGAGGAAGTGATATGGTACACAAAGTACTCTCCACCACACACAATAATATGGGTGCGGAGTATACATGTAGTAATAGATGTATTGACGGACAGGGACCATTGAACATTGTGGAGATTAGTTATAAAAAATACACTACCGGACATTAAAATTGCTACACCACGAAGATAACGTGCTACAGACGCGAAATTTAACCGACAGGAAGAAGATCCTGTGATATGCAAATGATCAGCTTTTCAGATCGTTCACACAATGTTGGCGCCGGTGGCGACACTTACAACGTGCTGACACGAGGAAAGTTTCCTACTGATTTCTCATACACAAGAGAGCAGATGACCGGCGTTGTCTGGTGAAACGTTGTTGTGATGCCTCGTGTAAGGAGGAAAAATGGTTCAAATGGCTCTGAGCACTATGGGACTCAACTTCTGAGGTCATCAGTCCCCTAGAACGTAGAACTACTTAAACCTAACTAACCTAAGGACGTCACACACATCCATGCCCGAGGCAGGATTCGAACCTGCGACCGTAGCAGTCGCGCGGTTCCAGACTGTAGCGCCTAGAACCGCTCGGGCACTCCGGCCGGCTGTAAGGAGGAGAAATGCGTACCATCACGTTTCCGACTTTGATAAAGGTCAGATTGTAACCTATCGCGATTGCGGTTTATCGTATCGCGACATAGCTGCTCGCGTTGGTCGAGATCCAATGACTGTTAGCAGAATATGGAATCGGTTGGTTCAGGAGGGTAATACGGAACGCCGTGCTGAATCCCAACGGCCTGGTATCACTAGCAGTCGAGATGACAGGCATCTTATCCGCATGGCTGTAACGGATCATACAGCCACGTCTCGATCCTGAGTCAACAGATGGGACGTTAGCAAGACAACAACCATCTGCACGAACAGTTCGACGACGTTTGCAGTAGCACCGACTATCAGCTCGGAGACCATGGCTCCGGTTACCCTTGACGCTGCATCACAGACAGGAGCGCCTGCGATGGTGTACTCAACGACGAACCTGGGAGCACGAATGGCAGAACGTCATTTTTTCGGATGAATCTAGGTTCTGTTTACAGCATCATGATGGTCGCATCCGTGTTTGGCGACATCGCGGTGAACGCACATTGGAAGCGTGTATTCGTCATCGCCATACTGGCGTATTACCCGACGTTATAGTATGGGGTGCCATTGGATACACGTCTCGGTCACCTCTTGTTCACATTGACGGCACATTGAACAGTGGACGTTACATTTCAAATGTGTTACGACCCGTGGCTCTACCCTTCATTAGATCCCTGCGAAGCCCTACATTTCAGCAGTATTATGTACGACTGCATGCTGCAGGTCCTGTACGGGCCTTTCTGGATACAGAAAATGTTCGACAGCTGCCCTGGCCAGGACATTCTGCAGATCTCTCACCAATTGAAAGCGTCTGGTCAATGGTGGCCGAGCAACTGGCTCGTCACAATACGCCAGTCACTACTCTTGATGAACTGTGGTATCGTGTTGAAGCTGCATGGGCAACTGTACCTGTACACGCCATCCAAGCTCTGTTTGTCTCAGTGTCCAGGCGTATCAAGGCCGTTATTACCGCCAGAGGTGGTTGTTCTGGGTACTGATTTCTCAGGACCTATGCACCCAAATTGCGTGAAAATGTAATCACATGCAGTTCTAGTACTATATATTTGTCCAATGAATACCCGTTTATCATCTGCATTTTTTCTTGGTTTAGCAATTTTAATGGCCAGTAGTGTAGTACTAATATAGGGACGAAGTTTGGTTGAAATCGATCCAAGGGGTTAGGAGGAGTCTTTTATGCACGGCTTTGCCCAAAAACGCACATGCACATGTATTGATCGCATTTCGTACAAATTTGTACACTAGTTTCACCTGTGTCTGTAGAGAATTTCGCCCTGCAGTTTAGTTTTCACGCAGCTCAATTTTTATGAGGTCATATCCTCTGTACGTACATTGAACGACGTATTTGGATACTGTCTGCGAAATGTGCTGCGGATAAAGTTAGTCGCAAAGGAATAATTAATTTAAACACCATGCATGGCGTTGCAGTTTTACTCCATGAACAGCGAAAATGTCGTAAGCAATAAACTCTTTTTCTTTCATCATTTCATGGGGGTTGTTAGCGAAAAAGGGTTTGTAAAGATTTGAAATTACGTGTAAATTTTGTTGCAAGTCACTAAGTGCTTTCATTCTCTGATACAATTTACGGACAGTAAGTGTTATGTGTACCAAATTGGGCTGAAATCAGTCCAGTGATTTAGGAGGAGGTGCGGAACATACATATATACATACGTAGAGCCTTTTTCAGAGTGTGTATGGATTCCTGCGTTGGACCGTGCAAACGTTTCACTGTCGCTTTTCTTCAACACAGTCTCCTTTGTCACAGACAAAGATATGACGGAGATAAATACAAGGTGGGCGAGTTACCTTAAACAAAATAGTTGGTACTAAGCGCAACAGAAACTGGGTGCTCGGATGATGTGCAGCAGAAGGAACAGCCAGCCGAGACAGTCGAAACCTTTGCTAAGATAGATTAGAAGTCAGAGTATCACGCGACGCGACAAGTGAAGGTGTCACATGGAGCAGTCTGACCTATTCTTCGTGTGAAAACGTACCTAGTGCTGGAAGCACTGATCGATGGATTGCTTTTCTCGCTTCAGGATCTGCATGGATTCCATACATGCCATGTTTTGGCAAAGAAACTGCGTTACAGGTGATGAGCGGGGCTTCATCTGTACACCAATCTGAACAATGACTGTAATGGAATATTTAGTTATTTCGATAACGTCGGAGTTTGAAGCTGAGTACCGAACGAGTCTACTGCCGCCAACATACGAGTACATTAGAATGAAATTTTCACTCTACAGCGGAGTGTGCGCTGATATGAAAGTTTCATACGAGTACATTGCTCGTAAGATAAATTGCGTGTAAGGATCACGAAGTTGACATACGAGAAATTAGGGTTCATACGGAGGCTTATAGACAGCCATTCTGTCCTCGCTCTATTTGCAAGTGGAACAGGAAAGAAAATGACTAGTAATGACACAGGGTACCCTCCGCCATGCACCGTACGGTAGCTTGCCAGGTATCTATGTAGATCTAGAAGTAAACACATTTCATGCCGATCCTTCATCAAAAGTTTATAAGCTAACTTTTATCACAGTAGAAAGTTGTGCCTGTAATGCAACGGCAGAAAGACATCGTCACCAGTTCTAACGTAGCTACTTCAATGTGAACCTCATGGTCGTCGGACTCATTACGAAGTTCAATGTGGCGCTCTTCTTCTTCTTTCTTCTTCTTCTAGGTCAGCACTAGCAACTGAAATAGCGTCACAACAAGTGTAGAAGAAATCATGTAATCAACAGGCCTTCTAGGGCAACAGTTTGATAGACAAAAAGTACTGCGATCAGCCAAATCTGCGCTTACATTTCGATTTAGTCTCCGTTTTGGCCAAGGGACATAGTCCATAACTTTTCAAGGGAATAGATCCCAACCCAAAGTACGATTCTGATAGGTCTCCGACTTCAACATACACAACAACAGTCTTTACGTCTTCATTGGACTCAAAACATTTTCCTGCCACAAATTTCTCTGTGGAAGTCATAGAGTCATAAATCTTATGGGTATGGAAGTTCAATAGGTGTGGGACTACAAATCTAACGATCCACGGTTGGATTTTATTTGTCGCCGCTGGCAATCGGTCCAGCGCGGAACCGCTGTAACAGTTATGTCTGAAAGGGCCTCACGCTTAAGGGGGGACGTACATGAAAATGACCAAATTTGTGAAAAAAATTTTATTGGCTCTTCATTTACTACATGGTATTGAAATTTCAATTACCAAATATTACGTTCCAATTCCGCTTCTAAGGGGGAAAAAAATAATAATTTGTAATAGCTTGCACAGGGCGACGCCCCCCCATCTTGGTCTTCATCCTCTCGTATATCTATTTATACTGCGTTTTTTTCCAGTTTTGTGCAGTCACAATGCAGGGAACGTTTGTGTACTACATCAAGAAGGCTGTGGAATAATATCTCTGCCGCTGGTTTTATATTCTTTGATTTATAGCGTTTGTTTACGAGTGTTTGTTTGGAATACATTTTTACGAAAGTTGTAAGTAGACTTGTTATTATATTTTGCAGCATGCCGCGTTCTAGTAAGGTGTTTAAAAAGGTTAGAAAGTGTCAAGCTTCTCGATGTAGTAAAGACAACTTGAAAACCAGCCCCATAATAACAAATGGAAACGATACTTCAACCAAGAAAGCGAGTGCTTCGAGAAGGAAAATTGACAGCTGTCAATCACTTGATGATTGTGGCTCAGACACTCAAGCTACTAGTGGTTTTAGGCTTATTGATTTGAAAATACTATCTGATATTATATCATCTGCTTGTGTATGTGCTGACTGTGGTGCAAAAAGTTTGAGATTATATGACGAAGAAAACAGAATTGGAATAGTGTGTATGTTGCATCTTACTTGTGAAAGCTGTCATTCAGACACTGCTTTTAGAACTTCGGCATCAAGTAACCGGATATATGAAGCAAATATGCGTTTAATATATGGCATGAGATGTTTGGGCATAGGCAGGGAAGGTACCAGACTGTTTTGTGGGATCATGAACATGCCACAACCAAGTGCTAGGTACACCACTGGAAATAAAACACTGCTAAGTGCTCTTCAAGAGGAAGTGGAAGAAAACTTGAAGTCCTCTGCAAAGGAAGCTGTGAAGATGAATAGTGAACTAAAGACAGAAGCAGATAACACGCCAGACACCGATTTGTGTGTGTCATGTGATGGAACGTGGATGAAGCGTGGACATACATCACTGTATGGAGTATCATCTGTCATTAGTGTTGATACTGGAAAAATTCTTGACGTTCAGGTAATGAGCAAATATTGCTATAGCTGTGTACTCGGAAAGAGAGCTGGTGAAGTGGAAGAAAATAAGTGGCAGGTTGAACACAAGAAAGTGTGCTGTAGAAATTATTCTGGTTCTAGTGGTGGAATGGAACCTGCAGCTATGAAACTTATGTTCCATCGAAGTGTGGAAAAGTACGGTGTTAGATACACAAAATACCTTGGTGATGGTGACTCCAGCTCCTTCAAAACTGTTTTGGAAAGTGAACCTTATGGTCCCCATTGTGCTATAGAAAAGTTGGAATGTGTTGGACATGTGCAAAAACGAATGGGAGGCAGACTTTTAAAATTGAAACGTGAATTGAAGGGCAGGAAACTTGAGGATGGAAAACTTTTAGGTGGTCCCAACAGACTCACAGACAAAGAAATTCATTCTTTACAAGTGTACTATGGCAAGGCAATAAGGGACAACAGTGGAAATTTGAATAACATGCAGAAGGCTGTGTGGTCTATTTATTTTCATAAACTATCCACAGATGACAAACCTGTACATAATTTGTGTGACATATCGTGGTGCAAATTCAAGCAGGCTGAGCGTGATGGCATGAACTATTCACACAAGCACAGTTTACCTGTGGCTGTTTTAAGTGCTATAAAACCAACATTTAGGTGTTTAGCAGAGCCAGACCTCCTACGAAAGTGTGTGCATGGAAAGACACAAAACCCTAATGAAAGTTACAACTCACTGATTTGGAAACGTTGCCCAAAAACAACATTTGTTTCAACAATTATTGTTGAAATTGCTGCATATGATGCTTGTTTAGTTTTTAACAATGGTAATCTTGGAAGAATAAAAACTCTACAGAGGCTAGGATTTCATCCAGGAGCTTTCACCTATTCAATATTGAAGGACATCGATGACAAAAGAGTTGCTGCGGCTGATATTACAGCCAATAAAATTGAACAGCAGGTTAACCAAAGAAGACAAGCAAAGAAGAGACTGCTTGCAGATGAAGAGGAGTATGCATATGGCTTGCACTAGTTCACACAGAGACGGTAAGACCTAATACAAACACTATCAAATCATTGATTCAGTTTTCCCGTAACTTACATTTTTATAACTTTATGTACCTTTTTCTCAAAAACCACAAAAGGTAGAGAAGTGAAATTTGGTATATGACTAGTCAGTACTATAGTGAAAAATTCTGTGGAAGGAATTTTCATTTAATAAAATAGTAAGGTATTTATGGTAGAAAATATTCCTTAAATTTGATATATTATTTTTCAGGGAAATTGGGAGACCCGTAAAAACTGAACAAAAGAAGATATAAAAATTCTGCTCCACAGAGTTTTGTAATTATTTGGTATGAAAGTGTGTACAAAAATTCATTAACATTGCTCTCACAGTTTTCTCAAAAAAGGAACATTTGTAATTACATTGTTGAAAAAAAATTAATTGTTAATAATTAAAGATGTAAAAGGTCAATAAAAATGAAAATTTAGGTTCATATGCGCATAACATTTCTTAATAACTGTACCAAATTTGGATTGATTATCTTAAAAAATTAGAGTTTTATAAAATACTTTTAAAATTACTGCAGTTTCGTGTACGTCCCCCCTTAATGGCGATTGGGGGGATGCATGGGTGATATGTCTCACGGTAGTTATGTTAAAGTATATTAAGTAAGGTTTGAACGACGAACCGGAGCTGGTACACAGGCAAATTGGGCAAATCGATTAATTTATTTTGCAAACGATTTTAATTGGGCTGAAATTAACGCTCAGCTAATGGCACCATTTGTATGTATACCGTTCGGATTTTACGTGCGAATTTTTTTAACCAATAATCTGTATGCGTTGTCGACATACGGTGGTTTAAAGTTGAGCTAAATGTTGCACGTAAAATTCGTTTTTACGTGAATTGAAAATGCGGAAATGGGTTAAAGTGAATTAAATAAAAAGAAATGTATTCTTACGATAAAACTGAAAACTCTCATTAAAAAGTCTTGCTTCATTCGGATTTTATATGCAAAAAACACGTTTTTAGTGCGTCACTTAAATGTTTCAGACTTTTGGGAATCGCTTCAAATTTTGTAAGAAGGTAAACAAAAACGTAATGATAGTCGTCTTGTCGTTTTCTGGAATTTTAACCATTGCCACGATATAAGTAACATGGTTCGAAAGACAATAAAAAAAGGGCTATGTGGGATCAGCCGTTGCCCGAATCAACGGAAACCTACTTCGGTTGTGAAGCTATGGCGGTCTAATGTCCAAATTAGAGTAAAAGTTGGGAACCAGAATGAAAAATGCTCCTTTCATAGCTCAAAAAAGGCGTGCATGTCCTAGACTGAGTTTAGAATGTTAGAGAAGAGAACTAGCTTTTTGACTTATCTGGTAGCTTTAATGACATTTAAATCCAAACATCTTCATATAATCGCGCTTTTTTGTGAGTTACCCCTACTCCCCAGCCCCGTGAGCTCTCTTAGCTGCAAGATGCCGGCATTCCTGTATCCTGCAATTTGTAGGCTGAAGTCCCTGATCACGTGCAAAAAATCCAGAAGATTCGCCTGCCATTGTAGCCGAACAATGTACAGGGTGACTCACTAGCTACTGCCACCAAGAATAACTCCGAAAGTGTAATAGCAGCTGAAAAGTTTGTGGGACAAAAGTTACATGGGACTACGGGTGCCATAATATGACGTTGGTTTTTTGTTGCAAGGTGTGGTCCCTTGAGAGGTATGAATGGCCAACTTTCTTTTTTTAAATTGGATGCTATAGTTTGGTACTTATTTTCTGATAGCGGCTATCGAGACGTATCATATGATGTGTAACAATAAGGTCTTTGAAGTTCAACGGTGGTCACAAAGGTGGCATGAACGTCCATTTACAGAATTTACTTTCGGAGTTATTCTTGGTGGCAATAGTTAGTGTCTCAGCTTGTTTAATATCATATGGTTGAAGAGCATATATGAAATAGCTAAGAAGGTTTTTGGGAGGGACAATATTTCTGGGGTGAATTTGTTCCATGTATGTTACAAGTATGGTGAAGGGTGTAAGAACAAATAGACCCAAATTTATGTGCTGCTAGAGAGGAGTGTATCTACAATAGGAAGTATGCAAGAGTTGGGGTGTATCCCAGAGTGGGGATGTATGTAGCCTAAACTTTAATGACACATTGCTTCATATTGCACTACATGATACAGGACATCATGTTAATTTACTTAACACAATGCGTTATATTACATGACATGGATTCTAATACTACAAAAGAAAAAGCGCGAATACGTCAAGATGTTTTGATTTAAACGTCTTTGAAGGTGGAAGTCGAAAAACCAGTTCCCTTCTTTATGTCACTAGCTGTGCCCATGACATACTCGTCTCTTTTGTGCTACGACAAGAGCATTTTTCATTCTGGTAATTAATATATTCGATAAAAGCTGAATTGCACAGTGGTTTGGAAGCCGTGTTAAACTGTAGGTCCTATTATAGCTGGATGACAAGAGACCCCTTGAATTAGAGGTCGCAAAAGGCCAATGATGTTTGCGGCATTCGACTCTCCACATATTCTGCCATGTAACCACAATATTGGCTGCTGATGGCAACGGGAGCGGGCCTGGAGGTATCCAGTGGTGAGCACAGCATGAGGCTACGAAGCGTAGTTGTAGTGCGTAGTCGACGAGTGACTCCCAACAGTGCTACAGTGTTACCGGTGTTGATACAAGGCTAGGCAATCGCAGCTATAAACTAACCAAATATTGCATTACATCTACAACAGTTGCCCAAGTTGACAGATCGTCAGAAAGGAACCCAAGGATTTTCGCAGTGTGAGAAAGAAGTTGTTGTTGTTGTGGTCTTCAGTCCTGAGACTGGTTTGATGCAGCTCTCCATGCTACTCTATCCTGTGCAAGCTTTTTCATCTCCCAGTACCTACTGCAACCTACATCCTTCTGAATCTGCTTAGTGTATTCATCTCTTGGTCTCCCTCTACGATTTTTACCCTCCACGCTGCCCTCCAATACTAAATTGGTGATCCCTTGATGCCTCAGAACATGTCCTACCAACCGATCCCTTCTTCTGGTCAAGTTGTGCCACAAACTTCTCTTCTCCCCAATCCTATTCAATACTTCCTCATTAGTTATGTGATCTACCCATCTAATCTTCAGCATTCTTCTGTAGCACCACATTTCGAAAGCTTCTATTCTCTTCTTGTCCAAACTATTTATCGTCCATGTTTCACTTCCATACATGGCTACACTCCATACGAATACTTTCAGAAATGACTTCCTGACACTTAAATCAATACTGGATCTTAACAAAATTCTCTTCTTCAGAAACGCTTTCCTTGCCATTGCCAGCCTACATTTTATATCCTCTCTACTTCGACCATCATCAGTTATTTTGCTCCCCAAATAGCAAAACTCCTTTACTACTTTAAGTGCCTCATTTCCTAATCTAATTCCCTCAGCATCACCCGACTTAATTAGACTACATTCCATTATCCTTGTTTTGCTTTTGTTGATGTTCATCTTATATCCTCCTTTCAAGACACTGTCCATTCCATTCAACTGCTCTTCCAAGTCCTTTGCTGTCTCTGACAGAATTACAATGTCATCGGCGAACCTCAAAGTTTTTATTTCTTCTCCATGAATTTTAATACCCACTCCGAATTTTTCTTTTGTTTCCTTTACTGCTTGCTCAATATACAGATTGAACAACATCGGGGAGAGGCTACAACCCTGTCTTACTCCCTTCCCAACCACTGCTTCCCTTTCATGTCCCTCGACTCTTATAACTGCCATCTGGTTTCTGTACAAATTGTAAATAGACTTTCGCTCCCTGTATTTTACCCCTGCCACCTTTAGAATTTTAAAGAGAGTATTCCAGTCAACATTGTCAAAAGCTTTCTCTAAGTCTACAAATGCTAGAAACGTAGGTTTGCCTTTCCTTAATCTTTCTTCTAAGATAAGTCGTAAGGTCAGTATTGCCTCACGTGTTCCAGTGTTTCTACGGAATCCAAACTGATCTTCCCCGAGGTTGGCTTCTACTAGTTTTTCCATTCGTCTGTAAAGAATTCGTGTTAGTATTTTGCAGCTGTGACTTATTAAGCTGATAGTTCGGTAATTTTCACATCTGTCAACACCTGCTTTCTTTGGGATTGGAATTATTATATTCTTCTTGAAGTCTGAGGGTATTTCGCCTGTTTCATACATCTTGCTCACCAGATGGTAGAGTTTTGTCAGGACTGGCTCTCCCACGGCCGTCAGTAGTTCCAATGGAATATTGTCTACTCCGGGGGCCTTGTTTCGACTCAGGTCTTTCAGTGCTCTGTCAAACTCTTCACGCAGTATCATATCTCCCATTTCATCTTCATCTACATCCTCTTCCATTTCCATAATATTGTCCTCAAGTACATCGCCCTTGTATAGACCCTCTATATACTCCTTCCACCTTTCTGCTTTCCCTTCTTTGCTTAGAACTGGGTTTCCATCTGAGCTCTTGATATTCATACAAGTCGTTCTCTTATCTCCAAAGGTCTCTTTAATTTTCCTATAGGCGGTATCTATCTTACCCCTAGTGAGATAGGCCTCTACATCCTTACATTTGTCCTCTAGCCATCCCTGCTTAGCCATTTTGCACTTCCTGTCGATCTCATTTTTGAGACGTTTGTATTCCTTTTTGCCTGTTTCACTTACTGCATTTTTATATTTTCTCCTTTCATCAAGTAAATTCAATATTTCTTCTGTTACCCAAGGATTTCTACTAGCCCTCGTCTTTTTACCTACTTGATCCTCTGCTGCCTTCACTACTTCATCCCTCAAAGCTACCCATTCTTCTTCTACTGTATTTATTTCCCCCATCCCTGTCAATTGCTCCCTTATGCTCTCCCTGAATCTCTGTACAACCTCTGGTTCTTTTAGTTTATCCAGGTCCCATCTCCTTAAATTCCCACCTTTTTGCAGTTTCTTCAGTTTTAATCTACAGGTCATAACCAATAGATTGTGGTCAGAGTCCACATCTGCCCCTGGAAATGTCTTACAATTTAAAACCTGGTTCCTAAATCTCTGTCTTACCATTATATAATCTATCTGATACCTTTTAGTATCTCCAGGGTTCTTCCATGTATACAACCTTCTTTCATGATTCTTAAACCAAGTGTTAGTTATGATTATGTTGTGCTCTGTGCAAAATTCGACCAGGCGGCTTCCTCTTTCATTTCTGTCCCCCAATCCATATTCACCTACTATGTTTCCTTCTCTCCCATTTCCTACACTCGAATTCCAGTCACCCATGACTATTAAATTTTCGTCTCCCTTCACAATCTGAATAATTTCTTTTATTTCATCATACATTTCTTCAATTTCTTCGTCATCTGCAGAGCTAGTTGGCATATAAACTTGTACTACTGTAGTAGGCGTGGGCTTCGTATCTATCTTGGCCACAATAATGCGTTCACTATGCTGTTTGTAGTAGCTTACCCGCATTCCTATTTTCCTACTCATTATTAAACCTACTCCTGCATTACCCCTATTTGATTTTGTGTTTATAACCCTGTAGTCACCTGACCAGAAGTCTTGTTCCTCCTGCCACCGAACTTCACTAATTCCCACTATATCTAACTTCAACCTATCCATTTCCCTTTTTAAATTTTCTAACCTACCTGCCCGATTAAGGGATCTGACATTCCACGCTCCGATCCGTAGAACGCCAGTTTTCTTTTTCCTGATAACGACATCCTCTTGAGTAGTCCCCGCCCGGAGATCCGAATGGGGGACTATTTTACCTCCGGAATATTTTACCCAAGAGGACGCCATCATCATGTAATCATACAGTAAAGCTGCATGCCCTCGGGAAAAATTACGGCTGTAGTTTCCCCTTGCTTTCAGCCGTTCGCAGTACCAGCACAGCAAGGCCGTTTTGGTTATTGTTACTAGGCCAGATCAGTCAATCATCCAGACTGTTGCCCTTGCAACTACTGAAAAGGCTGCTGCCCCTCTTCAGGAACCACACGTTTGTCTGGCCTCTCAACAGATACCCCTCCGTTGTGGTTGCACCTACGGTACGGCTATCTGTATCGCTGAGGCACGCAAGCCTCCCCACCAACGGCAAGGTCCATGGTTCATGGGGGGAAGGAGAAAGAAGTGACAGGTGAAATATTAGAGTT
The DNA here is from genome assembly GCF_023864345.2 of Schistocerca serialis cubense. NCBI lineage: Eukaryota > Metazoa > Arthropoda > Insecta > Orthoptera > Acrididae > Schistocerca > Schistocerca serialis. The sequence continues at coordinate 484,778,158 of NC_064643.1, forward strand.
TCTGCAAGATGAGTCACTGGAATGGGTGGTGCCATATACGCTCGACTCTGCGGAAAGTAATATTGGAAAAGATGTCGAGCCATGCAGTTCATATCCTTGTGGGACAGGAATCAACGAATCCTGTCTCGAGTGAAATGTGGTAAAGGAGCAAATACTAAACATAATTACGCGCATAGAAGATAATCCTCAGCATAGTAAAAAAACAATTATGAACAGTTTTCGAATAAGTCCGCAATAATACGTTCGTGTAGTGTATAAGGAAAGCTACGGATATTCAAGGGAGGACAGGCGCACTTGTTACAAACACTGGTGTTTGCATTTTTCAAGGAGGCTCGATTCAATTAACAGTATGCGCGTGATACTGATCTACAACGTTATACACATCAAATAGCGCACGACATAGATTACAGTGATTTCAGGGGAAGCAGTGAATGGTTGCATAACTTCAAACAGTGCTCTTGAATTGGAATACATACGATAACTAAATTTCAAACAAAGCGTCAACATGACGATCCACAGCAAACTGCGGAATCTGCTCGAAGATTTTTACGTGAGAAAACAAACTTATCTCATCGTTCGTTAGGGAATTTGTATTCAAATCCGACCAATGTGGAATTGAGGAGGAGATGCATACGAAAGGAGTCCTGTAAATTAGAGGTACCGAGAGTTAAGCATCAACATCAACCAACATTAAAGCCATAACGTTTTCGTATACAATTATATCGACTATCAATCTGGATGGTGAATTGGCTGGAAAGCTACTTATTGTGCTGCGATTAGCTTGAGGTGCTCTCCCCCCTAAGATTCTTTCTCGTGTGCTTGGTCTTGCAAAGGCAGTAGGGAATATTCACATCACAGCAAGTAAGAGAGGGAAAATGGGTATAAGAGAACTACAGCTATGATATGGGCAATGCTTTTGGCCATTAACTGGTCAAAATAACTTGTTTTTGCGTGAATGCTGGTCTTGCGTATAAAAATCATACTCCGCTACAGCAAACTGTCCCTCCTGAAAAATGTATAACATATGCAGTCCATGACACCTGGAATCACCGGACAAATTCAGCCTCTGGACGTTTGTTTTTCCGTTCGTATAAAACGTATGATCACACTATCTGCAGCTACGCCTTAAAGGATAGCAAATTTCGTGATAAGCCCCACGACAAATTGTTTCGCATTCGGTAGCGTACCATCACATTCCATCAGTTCTCATCATCCCGTTACACCAATATGATTCTACATGCATTCTCTAAGAGTGGATACCTAACAGAACAACCTTCACTGTAAGTCACAAGCAGTTCGCCTTCGATCTTTATGGTGCGAACCTTTGTGATCACTGTGACAACCCATTTTTCATTCGGTGTTCATGGTGCAAATTAATGTTTTGTTATGAACATTACTTGAATGTCAACGATGACCATTTGTACATCCCATAGATCTCTGCATCTCAAGGACAGTCACTTTCTGTCACCCTCGTGATGCACATGGTGGGTCATTAGCAACTAATAATTTTCCTATCATAGTTGTTAACACAACACTTTCAAATAAGCGTTACTAAATATGGAACTTGTGACTTCGCTCTCAAGGCGTTAATTGTAAGTCAGTTCGAAGGGCCGAGGAAGAAGATGATATACCATCTCCAATAAGACGATACTTCGTGAGGCGCTGTGAAGCTCAAATGATCAATTCCGTAACTTTTCCCACCTAACTGCATCATTCATTCTCACGAAGAAAGACTATTTTCTTTTCTTTTGCGTTCCTGGTCACTTCCATTGAATTTTTCCACCCAGTTGGCTCAGTGACGTAGTATTCTTCGGTTATTGTTTTACTCTTTGCAAGACAATAAGAAGAATCCCTTTTTTATCCTTGAAAATCAGGCAATAATTTCTGATGGATGAGATAGACTAACTCTGTTTCTGGCACAGATTTCCATCAGCGGCTTTGATTGTGACTTTCTCATAGTAAAATCTACCGTACTCTTTTTCTGTAAGTATGACGTCAAATGTTTTATAAGATTATCAGAGGTCTGGCTGTATCTCACTGTGCATTTCCTCAATGTTTTCGTGTGTGATTGAAATTCTGGGATGACTTTCACATGGAACATCTTCAAGAGAAGTACCGCACGCTTTGGTTTAGTCTTCTGTTTCTTAAGCATTTAAAATGTATCGAAAAATATAAAAGTGCGGTATTCTAATATTTCCATTCGTATGAAACACATAAAATACTGCAAATTTAAAAAGCCGTGTAGTTAGAATAATTCTGCAGATGAAGCTGACACTTGACATACGTAATTGTGCGGTATGTGCCAATATAAATGATCCAAAAATTTCATTGATATAACTGCCACATTATTTTTACAGTGATAATTTTTCAAATTTGCCCTCATACGGAGAAAACAATATGGGTTTTTTACTAACGTGCACATGTATGTGTATGTTTGTTTAAAAATATAAGCCCTGGTTTTGTCAGTGAGACATTCTGAGACGGCGTTACTTCGCCACATACTTTTCATAAATAACCTTGAAACTGCAGAGGTCTACAGTCAAGAAGAAAAAGTCTTAGGGAGCACCAGTAAGTACTAGAAAATCTATTTCAATATGGAATGCTTCGGTGCGAAGTACTCGAGAGCCAAAGAAATATTTAAGTCTTGTCAGTTTTTCCAATATAGCATATTTTGTAACTTCAGTCTTACTCTAAAGAAGAAGGCAAACAAAATTTAGGAATATGTTTCTTACGTATTTGCTGCAGCATACATCAGCGAACTGCTTGTCAGTTTCTATGTTGATACTTTTTGACCTGTTTTCTGCAAGGTGTAATAAAAGCTATCGGCAGAAATTTTAAATTTATTTGGTGGTACATTCTTTTTCACCACTAAATATCAGTAATGACGTTTTCTTCTCTCCTGTGTATCCTGTATTTTTAATAGTTGATTAAAACTGTGTTTCTAACGAGCTAAACAAAATTGTGCTATGGAATATGTCGAACAGATTTTTTTTATTTCACTCTTTAATTATGATTCGCTACTGAGGAAACTTAAAACAAGCGAGAGTAATGCCTCATCAGAAATAATCATCTACAACTCGAGTATTCTGCTAAACAATCTGCGCTGCAAAGTGCATTATTCTGGCTCGAGTAGTATAATTTAACCAATACTTATATAACTCATAAACAAATACAGAGATGGAAAGACTGGCGAATTATAAAATACCTTTAATAGCTCGCAATACACCAAAATAGTTAAATTCTCTTATTTGGTCGATGTAGTTCGGTTTTAGGAAAGGCGAATGGTCGAGTTAGATTTATTAGGAGAATTATAGGGAAGTTTAACTGACCTGTAAAGGAGACCACGTACACAGCATCAGTGCAACCCATTCTTGTGTACATCTCGAGTGTTTGGAATCCTCACCAGGTCGAATTAAAGGAAGATATCAATGTAGGTCGGAAGTGTGTTGCTAGATTTGTTACTGACAGATCTGAACAAAACGCAAGTAGTTATGGAAATTCTCCGTGAAGTCAAATGAGAGTACATGACGTGCTGCTCGTTTGCGTTCCGGTGCTCGACTTGACCCGGCTCTGGTCGCTCCCTCTCTGAAGTACTCGGTACGACACATTTCCTTTACCAGTACGATGTGCCAATTTCAGTCTGCTCAACATCCACCAATTCCGCAGAATCGTGGTGCCAGTGCTGTTTATCCTTCACCAATTGTTCATGGTACAAATGAAGTTCACAGGTCGAGTGGCTGTTTGCGCAAAAAGGGGCAGTTTAGCAAACTGTCATCATAATCCCTTTTTTTCAGTGCGTATTTTCGGTTGAATATCAATGAGTATCACATATGTCGTACAGAAGTAAAAAAATGGAACGACATTACCACATCATGCGAAAAGAATTAAATGTTTTGTTGACGATGAAAGAGCAAAAAATTACAACGATCGCCACACCATTTCTACGATATTCATTGTTCTGTACATCAAGAAGCACTTTGTGCTAAATTTGTAGGCATGGAGCACATGATGAAGCTGAAGGTACGACAAGTGAATTTTCCAAAGTCACACGCTTTATTACACAGTTAGTTGCAACAGTTTTCGATGGAACTGAACGAAGAGAATAAAGACTTTACTATATTACTGTCAAGTGTGTTGGTTAAGTCAAGGGGAATGCCTGGAAAGATTTTTCTATTTAAAACACGATACCGTGAATTTAGGAAGGAAAACGGAGGCAGGAACGAAGATTAGAATATCGGAAATGGATTTCGCACCTCGCATTTTAAGTGGACTTGACTGACTGCACACGACGGTATGTGCTAAAGGTGAGGAATAATTTGTTTCTGATCTGATGTTGATTCACATTCTGAGAGGGACAAATTACGACAAAAGACACTTCCAACTTTCCTAAACTCACTGGTGTTAAAGAAAACGCGAATTGTGATAAATTCATTGTGGCTTTGAAAGAAAAGGCTAATTTTCTAAACGTTTTGAGGATGCTGCGTATTTTACATCCTGTTTTTAACTGTTTTCGAGACCGTTTGCCGTGTCAGTTAAGCGCCCGTGTGCGTGTGAAGATCGAACTGATCTACCTGCAGTGTAAGTCCCACTTAAAGACAAATTATTTTACCTTAAAACTGCCCAGGCGTTGTAAGTTGTTTATCCTGGGAAGAGCCTGCACGTCTCCATAATGAGTTTGCAGACGTGATACAATATTTCGATCAACATATGTGCGCGAATGACTGTTTTCGATTATGAAACGAAATATGTTACTATTACGTGGCAAACTGTATGACTGACATCTGCGATATTGTCTTCATCTGTCCGTATGCTGACAGTTTGTACCAGATAATAATTCTGTTATGTCTTCAGCGCGCCAAAAATAACCAAATAATACTCAGCATCTCCGCTATATGGTGAGTAGCAACTTTCCTTTCATAATATTGTTACAAATAACACTGAAAATTTGTTTGTGACCTATGTTTTGAGAAATGTGAAATCTGGAACCAAGTGACGTCGAATGTTCCTCGCGCAACTGCATTGGCATTTATGTAAAGAGTGTTCACCGTTTCCCCCACTTCCGCATCGCACCTCTCAGACAGCGTGGTATCGTGCTGGGAGAAGTGTCAGTTAGGCGAGACAGCTCTGCACACGTGCAGAATTCTTGACGGTCCGTGAAATAGTCTTTTTTTCCTTGCTCCATTTGCTACTGAAACGGGAAAGGAAATGACAAGTAATGTTACGAGGAACCCTCCGCTAAGCACCGTATGCTAAATTGCAGTGTTTGTATGTAGATGTAGGTCTGGCTGTGCATCGACAGAAGAAATTGCCAGCAATTAAAAGGCTTTAACAGACTGGGTTGTAGAGGAAAACGTGAGTGCTTTGTCTTATAAAATTCTTCAACGTGTATTAACAAGCGTTCTGCAACTGTATTATGTTCGAGGAACTGTGAATGGGTGAGGCTTATGAGCGGCAACTCATAGCAGTCTCATACATCTTGCAGAATACGATCACTCAAACATGTCTAAAGCTTCCTCTATTGCCGAATAACCATCTGCTTCTTTTCTTTGCAGGTATGTCTACGCTAACTAACAGCGAGTGAATAGACTCTACTGATAATGGCAAGTACTATTTTTCCTCCTCCGTCAGTGGCGTTGTTTATCTAAGAACTTATTATTTTGCATGATGTATCTTACATTTAAGATAACAGGGCGTGACTACAGTCAACGGATATAAGCTGTCTTTATTACCATCTTACATATTTACGTAGCACGTTCTGAGATAGTTTAAACTGTATAGGCCTCGTTTGCTACGTGCAATAGCTGCATTAGTTAGAGGGTTACAGCAGTACTTGTTATGAATGAAGGAAAATATGGGAACTTGACATTATATAACCCCAGACGCCTGATACAACACATACAACCTGGAATGTCAGGCTGTAGTTGATTAACCAAAGTGCTTGCTGTAGAGAAAGAACACCTTATTCTTCTGGAACAGACCTGTGGAATGAGGAAGCTCGTACAGAAAAAACCTGACGGACTAATGACAATGACTTCTAGCCTCATGAGTGCGATATGAAATACAGAAATATTTTTGAGGCGCTTACAATGCCGCTACCACGCTGTAACTATACAAACGGTGAAAACAACGTAATGACACAAGAATCTGCAAGATTTTTTCAGGATTTGCAATCACACGATAATTCTGTTGAAGGGTAACAAACCTAGTAGACACAGTTTCAAAATGCACACTATGGTTTTATTCAATGTACAAAGACAAAATACGCGTTGTATAGAAATAAAAGTCAAATAAATACCATAGAATAGTCAATAAAAATTTGCTTCAGCTCGAAATTTACTTAAAACACACCATAAAGGATCAGACAGCAGTTAATATTCCAAACAGATACTGGAATACACTTTTTGGTAGCACCCCTTGCGTCGTGATGATGACGGTGTTGACACATCGTGGAATAGATTCAACGAGACACCAATAGTTTTGCAAAGCTGTCCTGCTCAGTTGCCAGTCAATTATCGCTCGCCACTTGGCGAGCCTTCAAGATGTGTCAAGTTCTTTTTCGTTCATATGTGATGATCAGTAGCAGATCAAAAGGCCTTATTGGAGGTGTGCTGAGTAACAGCTGGTCGGAAGGCCTCTGGGACGTATAGTGAGTAACAGTAGTGATTCAAATGGGTCTGAGCACTATGGGACTTAACTGCTGAGGTCATCATTCCCCTAGAACTTAGAACTACTTAAACCTAACTAACCTAAGGACATCACACACATCCATGCCCGAGGCAGGATTCGAACCTGCCACCGTAGCGGTCGCGCGGTTCCAGGCTGTAGCGCCTAGAACCGCTCGGCCACTTCGGCCTGCTAACAGCAGGTCAGTAGGTCTTCGGAAGATGTGCTGAACATCAGGTCAGAAGGTCTTTTGGAGGTGTTCTGAATAGGAGCAGGTCAGAAGTCTTCTGGAAGGCATGCTGAGTAAGAGCACGTGTGAAGGCCTTTGGGAGGCAAGCGTGCTCAGTAGGAGCGTGTTTCATCTGCATTACAATGTGCCGAGATTACTGAAAGGAAAGCACTAATGAACAATCTAAATATTGTGTATGACGGCTTACTATTGAGGATCGCTGGGATATTGTCAATAAAATCTGAATTACGTCACTCCACCTCTTACATCATACATGAGACATTTCCTTCTCAGTTGCGTAAGTGATGTTTGTGAGTGAGTGCTATGACTCCCAAGGCCATAAATGCTTCAAGAACCACATTCTCCCCCCCCCCCTCCTCAACGTGATCGTGCCCGGCCGTCGGTGCGAACCATCGGTCTAGGTGACTGGAGCATCTATTGGCTGTCATTCTGCTACTATGCGGCTTTCTGTGTCCAGTGAAGTGCGGTAAGCAGGAACACGTTCTGTCCCTCGCTTCTATTCTCTACAATGACTTGGCGTATCTGTATGGTATAACTGGTTGTTCATAATTGAGTTAGCCGCGAGGGGTAGCCGCGCGGACTCGGGCGCCATGCCACGGTTCGCGAGGCTTCCTCCGTCGGAGGTTCGAGTCCTTCCTCAGGCATGGGTGTATGTGTTGTCCTTAGCGTAAATTAGTTTAAATTAGATTAAGTAGTGTGTAAGCCTAGGGACCGATGACCTCAGGAGTTTGATGTGATTTTCTCTAGTGTGGTCCATCTGTCCGCTTTCAATTCCCTACAGCTGACGGCGATTCCTGTCATCAGTCCATTGTTTTCATGTAATTACGTCAAATCGAGTTACTCTCGGTACACAATTGAAGCGGGGAACACATAAAAATACTAAGTATCTGCACGACCTTGGACATGGAGTGTTCAATCACGGGACAACCTGAAATGTCACATTCCCCCTGGCGATAGGAGCACTCTCCCTCCTTCACAGCAACTATATCTAATTCATTCTATTGTGATTGTAAAGACTGACAGTGCTTCTGTGTAAAAGTGAGGTACAGGGTGTTCCAAAAAGAATATACTCGTACATATTATAAAGTATTACGTTGCGAAAACTACCGATCACTGCGCCACGGCTCTGTTATTCGAGGAATGAATACATTATCTAGTTTATGTTCATAACCGCTGGATGTTGGTTGTCTTCTGTTTGCTTGCTTACCGTCACATGTTGCAGAATGGCTACTCAGCAATAGAAATAATTTTGTGTTCTTTAGTTGGCGATGTGTAATTCCGTGATTACACTGCAAACACTTTTCAAGTTGAAGCACGCAACTGATCCTCAGAATGGATGAAACGTTCGCAGATGGTGTCGACAGTTTGTTGAAATGTGATGTGTATGTAAAGAAAAGATATGAAATGAATTTGCAATTGCGAATAAGGACAACCATCAGCTGTAGAATGGGACGACGACAATGAAAATTTATGCCGGGCCGTGACTCGAACCTGGATTTATCGCTTATAACGTGCGGTTGCCTTACCATTTGGCTATCCGTGCACGACTCACGGCCAGACCCAAATTTCCGTATGTCGTCAACCATGCCTCTACGAGCTGTACTTTTACATTCATTATGTGCATTCCCGTACAGATCAGACGTCGTACTAGAAATTCGCCTGCCCTGTACCGGCAGATAAATACGAAATTGCAGTCCCTGTGTTATTCTGATTACAATGCAAAGTTCCTTTGGTCATGTCCACATCGTATTCTCAGAAGTTAAGTCGCATAGTGCTCAGAGCCATTTTTTTATTTTATTTATTTTGTACGGGAATATACATAATGGATGTACGAGTACAGATCGTAGGTGCATGGTTGGCGACGTGTGGAAGCTTGTCTCTGGTCCTGAGTCGTACACGGATAGCCAAATGGTAAGGCGACCGCTCGCGATAAGCGGGAAATTCGGGTTCGAGTCCCGGTCCGCCACAAATTTTCATTGCCGTCGATCGATGCATGCATGTTCAAAGGAGCTTTCTCTTGTAATCAGAATAACACAGTCACTGCAATATCTTAAAGGGAAGAGTCCTGGCGGCCGTCGTGTTTCCGACGGAACTTACGCACGAATTCAAACTGCTTTCCAACGTAGTCCTACAAAATCCCTCTGAGAGGTTTCATAAAGACAACGCATGTGCACCAACACTACCGAAGAACCTAGGAGAGTTGTAGAACTGGGTCCGCACTGCTATTAAGTCAGTGACGTGGAAATGCCTACCTGAGTATTGGAGACATTTGAGTAACGATATTATATTGTTAGTGTCGCTGATAGAGGACATATTGAACATCTGTAATCTAAACTTGATAGATTCATAAATATGTGTCCCAAGTTTCAGACGTCATGTCTTACAGTTTCATAGATATATGTATTCGAAATACGTACATTCTTTTTTAAACACCTTGCAGAATACCGCGATAGTTACAACAAAAACTGGGCATAGAAACTCTAAAATGTAGACGAGAGTCTGGCTAGTAGCAATGTGAGACTTCTTGAAGAAGACGCGCATATTTTTATACCGTACGGCAAGGAAGTACTGACATGGAGAATGTGGAGGATTTCAGTCTCTATGGATTTCTCTGGTGTAGTAGGCTGTTTGCTAGAATTACGTCGTAGTGGGTAAGGATCCTCTTGGCGCTCTCTTAAACTAATGAGTAACTTCTTTAAAGATACTTCCTTAACAATAAAATATTAGATTTCACTCTTTGGGCAGCTACTGGTCGAAGTATGAATTCCACGAGACACTGGATGTGTAGGGGAATCGTGATGATCAGTTCCTACGTAACAGCTGTATAGAACATTCATAGCTTGGCAGGAGCGGAGCTGAAGCTGTGCACTTTCCCCTTGACAACATCCCAGACATGCTTGATATCGTAGAGGACCGGAGCAGTTCCCCAGTATTCGTAGTGTGAACTTGGGGGAACGGTCGGGCGACTCATCGTTAAACCGGAAGCTTTGACTTCCAGAGGCATGCTCAAAGGCGCAAGTGAAATAAAGAACCTTAGATGGCGTGGCGGCTGGGTTCACCATTGTTCTACGTGGGGTGAGACCAGACGAACTAGAGGACTATCACAAAATTAACTGCGCCTCGTTGACAAGTATATAACTGTTCGTTGTTGGCAAGTAGGTCTGTCGTGACATGAGCTTTCCAAGTGAAACATAACTTACCATTTTTACGGGCTCTTTGGATTTTATATACCACGCCAATAGCACTTTATGTGTAATCGTCATTATCGCTAAGCCAGATAGATATTGTACCTTGCTGCAAAGAGATCTCTTGTAATATGAACTTTCCAACTGAGACATATCTTGGTATTTTTATGGGCTTTTTTGCTATTATATATTGCACAAATAGTACTTTATATGTAATCGGAGGTAATCGGCAGTATCACTAAGCTAGGCATGACATTAGCATACCTCATGTCTTTATAAACAAATCTGCAAGGTCCCTCCTACCGGTTCTTAGAGTAACATGTCATGATAACCGACTGCAAATGTGTTTCTTTACGGTTGTACAACGTGAATAAAACATATAACAAACATGATACCAGTGAGTTGATTTGTTCCAATACAAAACAGCTAAATAAAATCTTTTGGATGTAATATCATTTCTATAATATGTAAGATTATAAAACACATGCAGGAAATGCTGTAATTCTCTCGGTGAAATTACATGCAACATAGTTCTAATGTTTGCGATTAAAATTATACAGATGACAGACTACCTGTACTGAGTGTGATAAAACCGAGAACCAATACTTACATATGAACATTTCAAGCATCTCGATGTCTTGAGGCAGTAATACGCGTGAGGGACATGTTCCTAAACTGCTGTAGCTGTCATAAAAAATATCTGATGTACTATCTATACTTAATGACTGGCTACAAGAGATGGAGCATCATTTTTCGGAGGAACTAGCAGACATGGTTTTAACTTGGATCTGCAAAGACCAATTACACTACAGATAAAAATCATTCTGATAGAATAAAATGATGTTCGCATAAAGAGATTTGCTAGCGACTGGCAAGGGACCCTTTGAGTCCGAGGTCGCAAAAGGACAGTGGCGTTTACAGCATTCGACGTCCCGTATATTGTCAACTATGCATCCACAGTATTGGCTGCTGATGGCAACAAGTGGTAAGAATGGAGGTATCCAATGATGGGCACAGCATGAGGCAATGGAGTGTAGTTGAACTTGTTAGTCGACGAGTAACTCCCGACAGTGCTAAAGTGCTAGTCTACAACTGTTGCCGAAATTGACATTTCGTCAGAAAGGAACCCAAGGAATGTCGTAGAGAAAGAAAGAAGTGGCAGATGAAATATTAGTGTTTCTATAAGATGAGTCAGTGGTGTCGTGTACGCTCGACTTTGCGGACAATGTACATGAGGAGTACAATGGTGACGATACGTGCTTAACAAATGAAAGCGATATTGAAATAGGTGTCTGGCCGTGAGTTCATCATCCTTGTCGGACAGGGAGCCACAAATCCCATCTCGAGACGTAGTATCGGAGAATCGTTGTCCAAGGAGCGGATACTAAACATAATTACGTGGATAGAAGATCAGATGCAGCATAATATAAAAAATTAAAATTAATCAATGTATTTCGAATAAGTGCGACAGTGAAGTGCATAGGGAAAACTACGGGTATTCAGGGGGGGGGGGGGGTCAGGCGCAATTGTTACAAAAACAGATGTTTGCGTGTTTCAAGGATGCTCGATTCAATTTACAGGCTGCTTGTGATAATGACCTTCTATGTTATGCACATCAAATACCGCGCAACATAGATTGCAGTGATTTCAAGGGAATCAGTGGATGGTTGCATAACTCCAAGCAGTGCTGCAGGATTCGAAGACGTGAGGTAAAGAAATTTCAAGCAAAGTGTCAACTTGACGATGCGCAGCAGACTGTGGAATCGAAAATTTTTGGGTGAGAAAACAAACATCGTTCAGTAAGAAACTTGATTTCAAATCCGACCAATGGGGATTTTAACAGGAAATGCACAAGAAAAAAGCCCTGGAAATTAGAGGTACCAAGAGCGTTGCATCAAGATCAACTGACATCAATGCCGTAACGGATTCGTATACAATTATACCGACTGTCAATCTGGATGATAAATTATCTGGAAAGTTATTTATTGCGCTGCGATAAGATGGAGGTGCTCTGCCGCATACAATTCTTTCTCATGTGCGCTATCTTGACAGGACAGGAGGGAATATTTACGTCACAGCAAGCAAGAGTGGGAGAATGGCCGTAAGACAACTAAAGTATGTGCGCTGTTTTTGGCCAGTAGCTGATCAAAATAACTTCATTTTTGTTGATTTCTTAGGTGCGTATAAAATTAATACCTAATCTTTTAGAGCAAAATGTTGTTGTTGTTGTTGTACTTGTAGTTGTTGTGGCCTTCAGTCCAGAGACTGGCTTGACGCAGTTCTCAATGCTACTATATCCTGTGCTAGCTTCTTCATCTCCAAGTACCTACTGCAACCTACATCCTTCTGAATCTGCTTAGTGTATTAATCTCTTGGTCTCGCTCTATAATTTTTACCCTCCACGCTGCCCTCCAGTACTAAATTGGTGATCCCTTGATGCCTCAGAACATGCCCTACCAACCGATCCCTTCTTCTAGTCAAGTTGTGCCACAAATCTCTCTTCTCACAAATTCTGTTCATTCATTAGTTACGTGATCTACCCATATAACCTTCAGCATTGTTCTGTAGCACCACATTTCGAAAGCTTCTATTCTCTTCTTGTCTAAATTAGTTATCACCATACATGGCTATTCTCCATTCTAATACTGTCAGAAAAGACTTGCTGGCACTTAAATCTATACTCAATGTTAACAAATTTCTCTTCTTCAGAAACGCTTTCCTAGCCATTGCCAGTCTATATTTTATATCCTCTCTACTTCGACCACCATCAGTTATTTTGCTCCCCAAATAGCAAAACGCATCTACTCCTTTGTCTCATTTCCTGATCTAATTCCCTTAGCATCACATGATTTCATTCGACTACGTTCCATTATCCTCGTTTTTCTTTTGTTGATGTTCATTTTATATCCTCCTTTCAAGACACTTTCCATTCCGTTCAACTGCTACTTCGCTCTCTCTGACAGAATTACAATGTCGTCCGCAAACCTCAATGATTTTATTTCTTCTCCATGGATTTCAATTCCTACTCCAAATTTTTCTTTTGTTTCCTTTACTGCTTGCTCAGTATACAGATTGAATAACATCGGGGATAGACAACTATCCTGTCTCACTCCCTTCCCAACCATTGTTTCCCTTTCCTGACCCTCGACTCTTACAACTGCCATCTGCTTTCTGTACAAATTGCAAATAGCCTTTCGCTCCCTGTACTGGACCACTGCCACCTTCAGAATTTGAAAGAGAGTTTCCCAGTCAACACTGTCAAAAGCTTCCTCTAAGTCTATAAATGCTAGAAACGTAGGTTTGCGTTTCCTTAAGCTATCTTCTAAGATAAGTCGTAGGATCAGTATTGCCTTCCCGTGTTCCAACATTTCTATGGAATCCAAACTAATCTTCAACGAGGTCGGCTTCTACCAGTTTTTCCATTCGTCTGTAAAGAATTCGTGTTAGTGTTTTGCAGCCGTGACTCATTAAACTGGTAGTTCGGTAATTTTCACACCTGTCAGCACCTGCTTCCTTTGGGATTGGAATTATTCTATTCTTCTTGAAGTTGAGGGTACTTGGCCTGTCTCATACGTCTTGCTCACCAGATGGTAGAGTTTTGTCAGGGCTGACTTCCGCAAGGCTATCGGTAGTTCTAATGGAATGTTGTCTACTCCCGGGGCCTTGATTCGACTTAGGTCTTTCAGTGCTCTGTCAAACTCTTCACGCAGTATAGTATCTCCCATTTCATCTTCATTTACGTCCTCTTCCATTGTCATAATATTGTCTTCAAGTACATCGCCCTTGTATAGACCCTCTATATACTCCTTCCACCTTTCTGCTTTCCCTTCTTTGTTTAGAACTGGTTTTCCATCTGAGCTCTTGATAAGCATATAAGTGGTTCCCCTTTCTCATCGATCTTTCCCCTAGTAATATTGCCCTCTACATCCTTGTATTTGTCCTCTAGCCATCCCTGCTTAGCCATGTACTTCCTGTCTATCTCATTTTCGAGATGTTTGTATTCTTTTTTGACTGCTTCATTTACTGCATTTTTATATTTTCTCCTTTCATCAACTAAATTCAATGTATCTTCTGTTACCCAAGGATTTCTCCTAGCCCTCGTCTTTTTACCTACTTGATCCTCTGCTGTCTTCACTGTTTCACCTCTCAAAGCTACTCATTCTTCTTCTACTGTATTTCTTTACCCTGTTCTTGTTAATCGTTCCCTAATGCTCTCTCTTAAACTCTCCACAACCTCTGGTTCTTTCAGTTTATACAGGCCCCGTCTCCTTAAATTCCCACCTTATTGCTAATTCTTCAGTTTTAATCTACAGTTCATAACCAATAGATTGTGGTCATAGGTCACATCTGTCCCTGGAATGTCTTACAGTTTAAAACATGGTTCCTATATCTCTGTCTCACCTTTATATAAGCTATCTGAAACCTCCAGTGTCCCCAGGCCTCTTCCATGTGTACAACCTTCTTTTATGATTCTTGAACCAAGTGTTAGCTATGATTAATTTGTGCTCTGTGCAAAATTCTACCAGGCGGCTTCCTCTTTCATTTCTTACCCCCAATCCATATTCACCTACTACATTTCCTTCTCTTCCTTTTCCTAGTATCGAATTACAGCCCCCATGGCTATTAAATTTTCGTTTCCCTTCACTATCTGAATAATTTCTTTTACCTCATCATACATTTCTTCAATCTCTTCGTCTTCTGTGGAGCTAGTTGGCGTATAAACCTGTACTACTGTGGTAGATGTCGGCTACGTGTCTATATTGGCTACTATAATGCCTTCACTATGCAGTTCGTAGTAGCTTACCCGCGCTCCTATTTATTTTATTCATTATCAAACCTACTCCTGCGTTACCCCTATTTGATTTTGCTTTTATTACCCTACATTCACCTGACCATAAGTCTTGTTCCTCCTGCCACTGAACTTCAGTAATTCCCTCAATATCTAACTTTAACCTATCCATTTCCATTTTTAAATTTTCTAGCTTAGCTGCCCGATTAAGGGATCTGACATTCCACGCTCCGATCCGTAGAACACCAGTGTTGTTTCCGCTGATAACGACGTCCTCTTGAGTAGTCCCCGCCTGGAGATCCGAATGCGGGAATATTTAACCTCCGAAATATTTTACCGAAGTGGACGCCACCATCATTTAACCATACAGTAAAGCTACATGCCCACGGGAAAAATTATGGCTGTGGTTTCCCCTTGCTTTCAGCTGTTTGCAGTACCAGCACAGTAAGGCCATTTTGGTTAATGTTACAAGTACAGATCAGTCAATCATCCAGACTGTTGGCCCTGCAACTACGGACAAGGCTGCTGCCCCTTTTCAGAAACCACACGTTTGTCTGGCCTCTCAACAGATACCCCTCCGTTGTGGTTGCACCTACGGTACGCCTATCATCTGTGTCACTGAGACATGCAAGACCCCCACCAGTTAACGTGGAGGGGGGGCGGGGTAATAGGGCTAACTATCCCTCCAGAAAAGTGTGTGACATATGCAATTCATCAATTCATGCCACCTGGAACCACTGGAGAAATTCAGCCTCTGGGTGTTTGTTTCTCTGTGTCTATAAAACATATTGTCGCATTATCTGCAGCTACGCCTTATTAAAGGATAGCCATTTTCACAATAAGCTCCATAGAGACTGTTTCGCTTTCGGTTGCATGCCATTACATTCTATCAGTTCTCATCACCTCTTTGCACCAATATGATTGTATAACCATTCTTTAAGAGTATAGAACTATCTGACGTCCTGGACGGTTTGTAACTCCCAAGGAGTTCACCTTCGATCTTGATGATGCCAAACTTTGTGATCAGTGTGATACGCTATTTTTCATTCGGTGTTCATGGTGCAAGTTAATGGTTTGTTTTTAACATATCTTGAATATCGAGATTGTCCATTTTGTGATGTGTAGATAAACACCCCATAGAATGTTGATCTCTGCACCTCACGGTCTCATTTTCTGTCGCCCTCCTGATGCACATGATGCGTCATTAGCAGTGAATATTTTTCCTGTCATACACTCCTGGAAATGGAAAAAAGAACACATTGACACCGGTGTGTCAGACCCACCATACTTGCTCCGGACACTGCGAGAGGGCTGTACAAGCAATGATCACACGCACGGCACAGCGGACACACCAGGAACCGCGGTGTTGCCCGTCGAATGGCGCTAGCTGCGCAGCATTTGTGCACCGCCGCCGTCAGTGTCAGCCAGTTTGCCGTGGCATATGGAGCTCCATCGCAGTCTTTAACACTGGTAGCATGCCGCGACAGCGTGGACGTGAACCGTATGTGCAGTTGACGGACTTTGAGCGAGGGCGTATAGTGGGCATGCGGGAGGCCGGGTGGACGTACCGCCGAATTGCTCAACACGTGGGGCGTGAGGTCTCCACAGTACATCGATGTTGTCGCCAGTGGTCGGCGGAAGGTGCACGTGCCCGTCGACCTGGGACCGGACCGCAGCGACGCACGGATGCACGCCAAGACCGTAGGATCCTACGCAGTGCCGTAGGGGACCGCACCGCCACTTCCCAGCAAATTAGGGACACTGTTGCTCCTGGGGTATCGGCGAGGACCATTCGCAACCGTCTCCATGAAGCTGGCCTACGGTCCCGCACACCGTTAGGCCGTCTTCCGCTCACGCCCCAACATCGTGCAGCCCACCTCCAGTGGTGTCGCGACAGGCGTGAATGGAGGAACGAATGGAGACGTGTCGTCTTCAGCGATGAGAGTCGCTTCTGCCTTGGTGCCAATGATGGTCGTATGCGTGTTTGGCGCCGTGCAGGTGAGCGCCACAATCAGGACTGCATACGACCGAGGCACACAGGGCCAACACCCGGCATCATGGTGTGGGGAGCGATCTCCTACACTGGCCGTACACCACTGGTGATCGTCGAGGGGACACTGAATAGTGCACGGTACATGCAAACCGTCATCGAACCCATCGTTCTACCATTCCTAGACCGGCAAGGGAACTTGCTGTTCCAACAGGACAATGCATGTCCGCATGTATCCCGTGCCACCCAACGTGCTCTAGAAGGTGTAAGTCAACTACCCTGGCCAGCAAGATCTCCGGATCTGTCCCCCATTGTGCATTTTTGGGACTGGATGAAGCGTCGTCTCACGCGGTCTGCACGTCCAGCACGAACGCTGGTCCAAATGAGGCGCCAGGTGGAAATATCATGGCAAGCCGTTCCACAGGACTACATCCAGCATCTCTACGATCGTCTCCATGGGAGAATAGCAGCCTGCATTGCTACGAAAGGTGGATATACACTGTACTAGTGCTGACATTGTGCATGCTCTGTTGCCTGTGTCTATGTGCCTGTGGTTCTGTCAGTGTGATCATATGATGTATCTGACCCCAGGAATGTGTCAATAAAGTTTCCCCTTCCTGGGACAATGAATTCACGGTGTTCTTATTTCAATTTCCAGGAGTGTATTTCTCAACACAACACTTTCAGGTGAGCCTTACTAAAGACTGAACTTGCGAGTTGCACTCAAGGGGTTCCTTGTGAGTTGTTTAAGCCACAGAGAGAGGGCCAGGTATCAGGGATTTGAAGATGTAGGATGTGTGCGTGACGCACGGAGTGATGGGAAGTCAACCATGTTCCCGTTTTCCAGCAGCGGCCTTTTAACGTTAAGGGGTTTGTGACGTTACGTAAAAAAGTCAGTTGTTTTATGTTTTGTGAACTGGTATGTGTTAGAATTCCAAGACGGTAGTTGCGCCAGTGGTAGATTCGTATTGCAGCTTGCCTAGTTTCGATTGGAAGTTACTGTATTTGGTAAAAAAAATGGCTCTGAGCACTATGGGACTTAACATCTATGGTCATCAGTCCCCTAGAACTTAGAAATACTTAAACCTAACTAACCTAAGGACAGCACACAACACCCAGCCATCACGAGGCAGAGAAAATCCCTGACCTCGCCGGGAATCGAACCCGGGCGTGGGAAGCGAGAACGCTACCGCACGACCGCGAGATGCGGGCTGTATTTGGTATCCTTCATTGTAATGGTCTCTTTCGCCCACTACTTTTCCCTTCCGTAAACATTGCCTTCCTGGAAGGGAAACTTTGGATATTATAGTACCGTTGTTCTCTGCACCACTTCATTACTATCCTCTGTTCCTTCGACACAGTGATGGTTCGGCTCTAGGCTCAGGAATTAAGTCGTACGAATTGTAATCGATGATTGACAATGCCTCAGTTGTGTCGTTTCGAGGAAAGAATTCTTTTTAGTTCGACTACATCCACGATGCGGTAGTATCGATCAGGCGGATTCCTTGATGCACTGTGATCTATAGGAAACTCATCAGTGTTTCTTAGCCTCCAAGTTCATCTCCTCTGCACGTTATATTCATGAGGAGACTTGTTTCTCCGTATTGAAGGCATTATAAGTGCAGCGGGCATGATTAGTGAGTTCGATGTTTCGTTTAATCTTAATGTCGTAGTAAACTTACAGAGAAGTCTCTGTTTGTGTACATAGATATTACCTGTGGCAGAGAGTAGTTGATTATGTCCTAACCATCGGTACAGGAGAATTCGCTTCCCGCAAATTGTTGATCATATTGTGTTTCACCATTTAGTAGCAAGTTGGATCTCCTTTCGACACAGCTAGTATAAACATTATATTACCGTTTGGTGACTCACAGGTAAATCTAGGAACATATCATGACCTTCCTCCACTTACCTATGCAGGCGTGATTTGCCCCACCCTTTAAACGTTCCATGGTCATGTCCAGTCCCGTCTTGTTCCAATGGTCTGGCTGTAATCAAGGGCGCTAAGATCTCGTGTGTTTCATATCCTGTGAATGACAGTTGATGATATAGTCACGAGAAGCTTTGAAAAATCAATCAAATTTAAAGTAAGATAGTTAAAAATCCTTCAATTCAGATTATTAAAAGTTACTAAACGTGTCATTCATCGCTGATTTTTTTTATCTCTTCTGTAAATCTTATCTGGTAAGTGTCCCAGGCCGATAAACAACACTCAGTAGTCTGTCGAATAAAAGTTTTGTGTGCCACTGCTGTCGTGGTTGAATTACATTACCTTAATATTCCTCCAATAAAGCTCACCATAGCATTTGCTTATCCTACTACATTTTTGCTGTTGTTCCATTTTAAGGGGCTTCGAACGATTACTCATAGGTATTGTTTCGAGTATATTTTCACTAATAGGGTAATCTAACAGTAATGGAAATCTTCTCCTGTTTACACGCATGCATTCAGGGTCAATTGCCAGTTCATACGCTGATCATCGATCTCCCACAGGTCTTCCTGTTGGCGTTGCAGCCTTCTTATAGACGATGGCGTCATCTGCAAAAAGCCTCGTGGAGCTTCTGACTTTATGCTCTAGATAATTTATATATTCTGTAAACAGTTTTTATAGGGCCATTAGCATCACTCTTCTAAGTAGTTTGATGTGGCACGTAACGAATTCCTATCGTGTTTCAACCTCTTCACCTAGGAATAGCATAGTCGCAGTGCTATAGTTTCTGAATCAAAGATGGTTCTGATGGGAAATTAAAAAGTCCAAGCACATGGCAGTGGGGCATTAAGAAAAAAGGAATGGCACAAATATTGCAGTTGTCCTAGTGGGAAATTAAAAAAAGGTTCAGAATAGCGGAAGTAGGTCACTTGTACCAGCAGCGTGTAGGTCATGATGATCAAAACTAACCGAACATCTGTAAATTGCGTAATATTTAAAAATATGTCAAGTTGCGTCGAAAATGTTATCTTGGGACAAAAATTAAAATAATTTTCGCAGTGTGACAGGTTTCGTGCACAAAACTCGTGCCACAACTGTCAGAATGGCTCTATAAGGTTAAAAATAATATATATGCCTTACCATCCTAATATAAACCGTCGAAGTTTTCCAAATTTTAAATTAATGTAGGAGGACTGCAGAGGCTATGGGGCATAATGTTTCAACAGATTGTGCAATATCTCTTAAATGATGATTATAATAATAATAATAATAATAATAATAATAATAATAATAAGAGATTTTTTATAACTCTTGCTGTTATTAAAGCCTTCAATGTGAAGTACACTTTGAAGCAGCCCTCTGCACTAATCTTTCCTGTGTAAGTATCTTCATGTTTGGATGACTACTGCAACCTACATTCATTCAAACCTGGTTAATGTAGGCAAACCTTTTTCTTTCTCTGCTATTTTTATCGCCAACATTTCCTTTTGTCACAACTGACGCCTTCAAATATTTTCTTTCAACATAATCCTTGTTTTAGTCAGGTGGTGTTTTAAATATCTTTTCTTTCTGATTCAGATTCAGTACCTCTTCATTGGTTATCTGTTTGCCCATTTTATCTTTAACATTTTTCTGTAACACTAAATTTCAGGAGATTCGATACTCCTGTTATTTACTCAGCTTAGCGTCCATGTTTCTACATTTACATCTACGTCTGCATAGATACTTCGCAGGCCACCGTGCGGTGCATGGCGGAGGATACCTTGTCCCACTACGTGTCATTTCCTTTCCTGTTCAACTAGCAAATATAGCGTGGGAAAAAAGACTGCCTATATACCTCCGTATAAGCCCTAATTTCTCGTATCTTATCTTCGTGCACCTTACGCGCAGTGTATGTTGGCGGCAGTGGAATCGCTCGGAAGTCAGCTTCAAATGTCGGTTCTCTAAATTTTCTCAGTAGTGTTTCTCGAAAAGAATGTCGCCTTTCCTCCAGAGATTCCCACTCGGTTTCCCGAAGCATCTCCGTAACACTTACGTGATGTTCCAACCTACCGGTAACAAATATAGCAGCCCGCCTTTGAATTGCTTCGATGTCTTCCTTCAATCCGATCTGGTACGGATCGCAAACACTCGAGCAGTTCTCAAGAATAGGTGGCACCAGCGTCCTATACGCTGTTTCCTTTTCAGGTGAACCACTCTTTCCTAAAATTCTCCCAATAAACCGAAGTCGATCATTCGCCTTCCCTACCACAGCTCTCACAAGCTCATTGCATCTCAAATCGCTTTTCAACGTTACGTCCAGATATTTAAACTACTTGACTGTGTCCAGCAGGACACTAGCAACACTGTATGCGAACATTATAGGTTTGAATTTCCTACTCATCTGCATTAACGCACATTTTTCTAATTTGTGAGACCTATGTGCTAGCGAAGTTTGGTACAATAATCGAGCTTTGGTCGTCGCCAGTGTATCTTAATCTGCAAGTTTTATCAGTAACTCAGTGAAAGGTCGCTGTATGTAAAGTTGCCAAAATTCTTAAACGACACAGAATCCTGACAGCACCAGTTTCTGTTGAAATTTTTAATTTCACCTTGAATAAAAATAGGAGTTCCTGAACGTGTTAATAATAACGTTGGTAGCCAAGTTCGTGGATAAGCAAATTTTAATGCAATGGCAAGAAAAGAAACGCCGGAGACTGATAAAAAATCGTCCTGAAGAATCGATCACCTCCGTGAGAAATTGTTGTTAACGCATTCTGAATTTTAAAACATTTTACAGGATATCACGTTACAATGCATTAACATGGATCGTTAGCGAAGCTCTCCTGTGTTCCTAATTTCATCTACCTGGCATCATGAAGAAAATGGCAGTAAAATTTTGTAGAAATAGATTGTGACAGTGAGAAGCACAGCGATAATTTTGTAGTGACATAGATACTTGCTAAAGATCGTGTAATAGTTTCGTTGCCTTAGGCCAAATTGCTACCAACTCAGAGGAACGGGATGGGATAAAACGGATATCCACTAATACGGAGCTCACGACATTTTCTAGCCTATTTTTAAGTGTATTACAAGTTGGCGATTCATCATGGACTCATTGTTTCTCAAGATTAGAAAAAATTTATATTCAACCGAGAAAAAATTAGTTTAAAATGATGTGGAACACAATAGATTCCTAAGAAACTATGAATACTACACACATCAAAAAAGTTTTGCATCACTTCGGTTCCGAGAGTTTCGGAACCTGTACAGAAAATTGGAATAGAGATCAACATAAACATCATTTCCGCCCTTTTTATTGCTCATGAAAACCACACATTGCATGTTGTACCACCATACAGCGAGACATTCAGAGGTGGTGGTCCAGATTGCTGTACACACCGGTACCTCTCATACCCATTAGCACGTACACTTGAAGTTAGTGATTGGACAAGTATTGAAAAAGAGTGTGGTGCCAGAAATACTGTTTTTCAGACTAAACCATTTTATGTAGGTGTTCTAAAGCACCACAAGTTCATCAAGCCACTGTTGGTCTAGATTGTCCCACTCTCAACGGCGATTCGGCGTAGATCCCTCAGAGTGGTTGATGGGTCACGTCGTCCATAAACAGCCCTTAAAAAAAAAAAAAGTTAAAATGTGTGTGAAATCTTATGGGACTAAACTGCTAAGGTCATCACTCCCTAAGCTTACACACTACTTAACCTAAATTATCCTAAGAACAAACACACACACCCATGCCCGAGGGAGGATTCGAACCTCCGCCGGGACCAGCCCAGCCCTTTTCAATCTATCCCAGGCATGTTCAATAGGGTTCATGTCTGGAGAACATGCTGGCCACTCTAGTCGAGCGATGTGGTTATCCTGAAGGAAGTCATTCACAAGATGTGCAGATGGGGGCTTGAACTGTCGTCCATGACGAAGAATGCCTCGCAAATATGCTGCCGATATGGTTGCACTATCGGTCGGAGGATGGCATTCACGTATCGTACAGCCGTTACGGCGTCTTCTGTAACTACCAGCAGCGTACTTCGGCCCCACATAATGCCACCCCAAAACAACAAGGAACCTCCACCTTGCTGCACTCGCTGGACAGTGTGTCCAAGGCGTTCAGCTTGACCGAGTTACCTGCAAACACGTCTCCGACGATTGCCTGGTTGAAGGCATATACAACACTTATCGGTGAAGAGAACGTGATGCCAATCCTGAGTGGTCCATTCAGCATGTTGTTGGGCCCATCTGTACCGCGCTGCATGGTGTCGTTGTTGCAAAGATGGACCTCGCCATGGACGTCGGGAGTGAAGTTGCGCATCATGCAGCCCACTGCGCACAGTTTGAGTCGTAACACGACGTCCGGTGGCTGCACGAAGAACCTTATTCAACGTGGTGGCGTTGCTGTCAAGGGTACTGCGAGTCATAATCCGTAGGTAGCGCTCATCCACTGCAGTAGTAGCTCTTGGGTGGCCTGAGCGAGGCTTGTCATCGACAGTTCCAGTCTCTCTGTATCTCCTCCATGTCCGAACAACATCGCTTTGGTTCACTCCGAGACGCCTGGACTCTTCCCTTTTTGAGAGCCATTCCTGGTACAAAGTAACAATGCGGACGCGATCGAACCGCGGTAGTGACCGTCCAGGCATGGTTGAACTACAGACAACACGAGCCGTGTACCTCCTTCCTGGTGGAATGACTGGAACTTATCGGCTGTCGGACCCCCTTCGTCTAATGGGTGCTGCTCATGCAGGGTTGTTTACATCTTCGGGCGGGTTTAGTGACATCTCTGAACAGTCAAACGGACTGTGTCTGTGATACAGTATCCACAGTCAACGTCTATCTTCAGGAATTCTGAGAACCGGGGTGATTCAAAGCTTTTTTTTATATGTGTAGATGTTCTGCAAAGTCACGGCGCTACCTAAGAACAAGTATGGAGGTGATTCTTCAATTCTCCGACTGCGGGAGATTTCTTCTGAGGGAAACCAGCAACTGTTTTAAGCGGCCCCGAAATTACAGAAATGTCTAGAGGGCACCATCACTCGTCAGGTGCTGCCAAATGCGTGATTATTTCTGGCTGGTGTCATCGTTCTCGGTTAAAACCACCCTGTCGTCAATCAGCTGGCGCAAAGTTGGCATCCATGCCTTGTTTAAGATAACTATCTCGTCTTTTCTTATCAATATTATAATCATGTTTGTAAACGTCCACAGCCAGTCTATGAAAGCCAGCAGGGCGAGGCGTTTACATTGCTAAAATGTTGGCTTGGAAAGCGTGTTCCGCTACAGCCAATTGTAAGGCAACATATTACTTTTTTCCACAAACTTCTCACGAAATGATCGTGATGAAAAAATCAAAGCTAGTATGGAACTTCACCAGCTCATCAGCTCAGTCTTCCCGCGTATCATTCACGAAAGGAACAGAAAATGGCGGAATTATAGAGGCAAAAAAAAAAAAAAAAAAATACGCTACACCGAACACAGGAATACAGATGTAAAAGTGTGTACATGCTGACTCTTATTAAGGCTTAAATAACCACAAGCCGACGTAGACGACACTGAGAGAAATACTTTATTATGAGATACATGGGGCCGCAGATGTCGGGAAATAACCTAAAAGTGGATGACAAATGTCGAAGATGTGACATCGCCATATGACGCCCCTCTCAGCCCGTGCAGCGGCTGGACTTTTCGATCACACCCTCGCAATAGGGGACGGTGACACACATCGCTCCAATGGGCTAGTCTGTTTTCGAACACCTTTTCCACATGTGATCTGTGGTAAACATTGAAGTAATAAAATTATTGTCCTCGCTGTAACCAAGCCAAAGTTGTTATTATTTTATGTTTCTTTCCTTTTGTCTCTTCGTTTTTTGTTTACGGACTTTATTTAGTGAAGAACACATAGGTAATTTACTGATAGCGGTGCAATTCGGAAGCTTAAACGTATTTACTTGTGACGCAAATCGGTAGTCTTTTGTTGTACCGTCCTTTGCTGTTAACCAGCGGAGACCGCGAGACCAGTAAATAAAAAAATAAATATTACCTCAATGTAAACACAAAAAAAAACAGTACCTGCCAGACGCAAGATTCGAAACCTGAGCCCCACACGTTTCGTGGCGCACGTAGGCCCGGAGCGACCGACCGCAATGCACATGCAGCAATGTAAGTCAGCCTATTTCCAGACCTTTGCGATCCCACGTGTCTTATATTAGATTACTTGTCTCACCCTGTATGCAACGCGGCAGAGTCGACAGGCTGGTCCGTGAGCTGCCTCAGTATGCAAGAATTCTAAGCATGAGGTCGCTTACAAAAGCCTCGTTTTTGAGTTTAATATGATAATTTAAGTTCTAAACAAATTGAAGTCATTAATTAAACAGACACGATGCTATGAAGGACGTTATGAAGAGTTCCGTGTGTTCCCACTAGCTCGTTTAGTATGAACATTTCACGAAAATGCGCAATAAACTACATTGGAAGGCATCAGAAGAAAGGCACCGGGTACTGAAAAGATCCTTACTCACAGTTTACATTTAAAAAACCAGAAACGTATTACTTCCTCTAACATACATTTTACATAATGACTTCCCCAGTGATGTTTAGTGAATTAGGGCTTAAATATCGTCGTGGAAAGGGGGGGGGGGAGACTTAGGATAGGGCCGCCGTTAGTGGCACGCTGCCATATAATTTGGGCAAGACATTAACTGAGGAATTTAGGTAGGCTTACTTAATCAAATGGCTCTGGGCACTATGGGACTTAACATCTGCGGTCATCAGTCCCCTAGAATTCAGAACTACTTAAACCCAACTAACCTAAGGACATCACACACATCCATGCCCGAGGCAGGATTCGAACCTGCGACCGTAGCGGTAGCGCTGTTCCAGACTGAAGCGCCTAGAACCGCTCGGTTATAGATTCAGGTATATTTTCTGAAGAAGGCTCAATTATTTGGGCTAAAACCTAGGTAATAGTTGGTTTCATTACCGCAATCGAGGCTGATAGTTTCCTATATATTAGATTATCACGATGTTGAAAGTACAAAGATTTGTAATTTGTTCGATAGTGCCATTGTACAGTCGATGTTCTACGTACCACTATCCTGGAACGTAAAACACATACGACTTTATTGCCTTTATTAATCATGGCATATTTCTCGGTCCACCAAGATTGAAATTCTCTGTTACCCTAATCTTTCAGGTGCTGCCAAATGCGTGTCTATTCCTGGCTGATATCAGCGCGAGTAAGACCTACCAAATTACAATAACTATTTTGTTCGTGATTTAAAGCGTTATGTTGAAATCAGTGAAATGCTGGCACACGTCCGTAACAAAAGATCACTTTTTAAGCCACATAACATACATTAACTGTGTATATTACTCAATTTTTCCTTCATTTTGTAAAAATAGTCTTATTTCTTACGTTATTATCTACTTTCAAATAACTGAAATACAAGTACGTGTTCAAAGATTTGTGGATTGTATGGAGGAAATCAGACTCTTTTTACAAAACATTGTACAAACTTCACAGTTGATGGATATAACGTGTCTTCAAAAGGTGATCTTTTTTACGGACATCGTTGTAAAGTAGAAGAAACCTATCGTCATTCAATTGGCGCAAGGACGGCATCCATATTTCATTTAACTTAACTCCTCTTCTTTTTTTGTTATATTTCTTGGGTAATGGATTCTTCAGACGTAAGAATTTACATCGAGATTTTCTCAGGTCAAAGAATTGTCGGAAACACCAAAATTTATATTGTTTATCCAGATGTGACTTCACTGGATAAAGTGAACTTGTCCAAATTTGGTTGGTTGGAAACTGAAGAAATTGAAATGCAGCTGATCGCTTTCCAGTCAGATACGGATTCAAAAATGCGTTGGAACAAGAAAATAATTGGAAGTAAACGAATTAGAAAGACAACTACGTTGGTTTCTGCGGCCGGTGTCACGGTGATAAACTCTTCAGGGTGTTCTACCGCGTCCCTTTATAAAATACTGTAATTATAAACGATAAAAACAATGTTCCGACAGTATTACAGCGGTCTTTCTCAGGGCAAATCTGGTTTTGATAGAGGAAAGGTAGCTCTGTTTATTGCATATGATAGGTGTCGATACGTCTTATTTGTCAAATTATAGTGACCCTTGAATATAGTAGATTAGAGGAGAGGGTAGTTAAAGGACCCTACACACTCACCGGTTTATCGGCCTAACGATCGAGCAACTGATTTCGTGGCAGTCTACACGTCTCGACCTACTGCACTTGGCGATAAAAATGCTGCCGTGTTATTCTGATTTGTTAACCATAGGTTCACTGTGTTTATATTCTACGAGATTCCGCATGGTTTTACATAGAAACCAAAACAGAGGTTTTCCTTGACCGTTTTGGAGGTAACAAGGCGGAAAAAAAACAGAGAGCTAAGGGCTATTAAGGGACTAATGCAAGGAAAGAAATTCACTCACGTTTTGTTATTTAAGCAACTGGAAGCCGATGATTTTCGTAATTATATAAGAACGGATGAATCATGCATTTAGTATCTGCTGAACATAATCGAACCATTCTTAACGACAAATAATACATTCATTAGAGAGGCTGTTTGCTGCATTACGATTTCTTGCCACAGGCAGAAGTTAAAGAGGACCTCAAATTCAGTGCTGTTATATCACCGTAGTTATTAACTAGAGTGATTCTTGAACGTTCTAAGTGACTTTAACTGTTTTATAATTTATAATAAAGCAAGATAAATAAAACAAAAGAAGTTAGTCTAAACATTATTAATTTATTTATGTGTGTAGCACAAAAGACGACCTGCAAGTTTAAGAAACTCAGATTCGAAGAAGAACGACTACAAATGGCAGTGGTGTACATCATCTAATAAAGGCAACAACAGATACATAAGAAATGAAGCATTAACAACTGTTGCAACTGTAACTGTAACAGAGGGATTGGATATAGACTGAACTTTTTTTAACACATAGAACAATGAAGAAAGTATATTTTATGATCTAATGTCCATCGAATTCCTATATTTCTGTTTTTACGTCTCATTTCCGATAAGTACCGGAAATAAAATCTAAAACCAGAAATACAGAAGGCCAACGGACTTACTCTTTGTACGTGCGACACAAACACAACCATTACAGATTCGTAAAAAAATCAAAGAGGTGCTTCATTTGTTTCATCTGTATTCTTATACTCCTCGCACAGGCGTGTCCCAAAAAAATTTGTCTCTTTAAATTTATCCAGAAACAGTGACTAAAGACGAACATCTATCGGATGGTTGGCATGACACCAATAAACATGGCCCAATTTGTTTGGTGGAGTGGTGGTGGTTGGGGGAGGGGGCGAAGAGGGTGGGGGGAGTCGGCTGTCGGCTGGTCCTACCCGCCCGACATATCGAAATGGAAAGTTTGACGGTCGGTCAGTCAGATCGCCTACAGACGCCCACTTTGTCGGTCGGTTTGTTGGTGCGTGTATAGCGACCTTTGGAATCTATTCGTATGCTAGCCGACTTGTCAGTGATTGGCGACAGTCTGCAAATCAGCGGTTAGCTTCTAGTGGGCACGTTTTCTTCGTGGTGTGCGCGGAAATGCGCTGACAGTTTTCCTTTAGCCGTTTGCTTAGGCTACCGCGACAGCTCTTGGCCTGTTGTACGAGGAAAGACTGCAGCCAGGACGGAGGAAGTTTGAAGTCGTCCTGTTTATTGGTGGTGTCTGGCTGCTTAATAATTTCAATCGTCTCTCGAATTTTGCGTTGACGCATCCACGACTCTCTCGCCAGCACACGGACTTTTTTTGAACAAGATAGGCTGTCCACAGTCAACGTTATGTTCCCCTACCGCCGATTTATTATGCTTCGCTAATCATACGTACGGTTCATTTTCTGCTACTCGTGTGCTAACTGATCTTCCTGTCTCCTCTATGTAGACAGCTCCGCACTCTCAACGCAGTTCATATACTCCTGCAACGTTTAGGCGCTCAGTTTGTTGACTGCGTCCTTGCTGGAACCTATCATGTCGTGGGTACTGTGGCTGCTGCGGAAAAACTGTCTGAAACCTCATCGGCAGAAGACGTTGCCTTGCCGTTCACTGACGCCCTTCACATATGGTAAGTGCACTAGCGGAAGCATCTCGTCCTTGCCCTCTTTCGTTTTATTTAGATGGGTTTTGGTCGCCTTTCTTTGTTAGTCACATACCATTGGCGCGGAAGGTGTTGTGCAGCTCCCATAATTCTTCCTTAATGTTGTTAGTGTCACTTATGCGGTAGGCACGGGCAATCAGCGTGTACAGCACTGAATGCTTCTGAGTTGGGTGAAGGTCGCTCCCCGCGTGCAGATACCGATTCATGTGGGTTGGCTTCGAGCACACGTGTCCCAATGTTCCAGCAGTTTCATATGCCTCCATGCCCAAAAAATAACACATCGTTGTTTTCGGAATCTTGAGTTAAATTGTTATTATGCAGACTGTTTAAATGGTGAAGGAAGCTTCTGAACTGTCTCCCCATGTGCTCGGGTAACGAATGTGTTGTCTACATACCGTAGCCAGCAACGAGAGCGTAACGGTGCAGTAGCTAGGGCCGTTTATTCAAAAGCTTCCATGAAGATATCTTCAGCGACTGGGGAGAGGGGGCAGCCCATTGCCACTCCATGTAATTGCTTTCACAATTTTTCCCGCCAAGTGTAGTGCGTTGATGACAGGCATAAGCGCACCAAATCACAAATATCAGATGCAATCTGCTCCTGTAAGAAGCGAATGGTCTCCTGTATAAGTATATTGGTAAAGAGAGACTTGATACCGAAACTAACAACAATATCAGTTGGTCCTTAATCATTTGAACAAAGAGGGATGAATCCCTCACATAAGTCTATTTGTCCCACAAGACGGCGCAATTTAGATGCCAGGTGTTTCGCTAAGTAACAGGTGGCTGAGTTGATTCCGTTCAGTACAGGTCTCAGTGGGTAACACTCCTTACGGAACTTACGTACTCCATAAATTAGTCACTAATCACTGACAAGCCGGCTAGCCCATGAAGAGTTTCTTTCTTACCCTCTCCCCTTTCGTCGTGACTAGCCTATTAAATTTTACAACCAATAAAATTTCACAAACGCGAAGTATTCACACATATCGTCTTGAATAAATAGTCATCTTTCTTCCATAAAAACGAAACTTGGACTTTCAGGCAATATGAACAAAACTGCTGACTTTAAAATTACGAAAACGTGGAATTAAATTCCAGAGACACAGCTGTCTAAAGGAACTGTCGTTTGCTATCTTTACACAAAATCATCTGCTTATTCCTGTATCATTTTCTGAAACGAATAACACTGACTAGCTAAGAACAGTTTTTAACTGACTCGAGCTCAGCTTACGTTCTGCTAAAAGTTATAAAATATGCACCTACTATAAATTATTTGTCGTACAATTTTCAACAACAGAAATCACATTAATTTTTCTGTCATTTAGGTAACCTAAAATTGTTTAATTTATGATTGCTGTATAAAAGGTCTACGCCTGGTTGCAAATAAAGGGTAGGAATATGGAATTATACAGTTTTTTCATTAGTCGACAGAGCCCAAATTTCTATACCCTACAAACCTTAAAATATGCATGCATTCATGCTGTCCTATGTCGAAACATGCGGTATCTTAAAATTAGTTTGGTGGCACATCGAGTCCGTATTAAGCTTTCTTTGGGAAAAAAAATGGTATATCGATGTAGAAAGGTTCGTCATCGCTATGGTAGAATGCTGCTCTCCGCATAGAATGCATACAAAGTAACTTGGCCTGTAGCTACGCACCCGGTGTTGTAAGGGACGGAAAACAGTAGTGCTGGACTACCCCACCGCGCGATGGGATAGGTGCAGTCAGTTGAAGCCGTCTTGCAAACGTCTACGTAAGCCCGTCTTACACGGAGCGAGATTCGTTGTAAGTTTCCTTGCTGGGTCGCGCGACGGCTACCTTGCGGGCTCCGTCGTCTGCTTGCGGAGAACCTTGTAAGATTTCCAAGATTGGTCCGGTGCTATTTTTCTTGTAAGGTTCCCTGCTGGCTACCTGCTTTGGCCAATCATGCGACGTTTCGTTTGTGACGTCAGACTCGGAAAGCTTGGGCGAAAAGCCTTTGTTGATAGTCGCTTTTCTGCCGTTGTGAGGTGCGGTAGGAAGTCATTATAATTATTAAATAATGGCACCGCAATGGTCCAAGGAAGCGATTGAAGCATTGATATGTACTTGTAGGGAAGAACAGTGTCTGTACGTCGTGAAAAGCGCAAACTATTATAATAAACACTTGTGTGCGGAAGCAGTCGAAAGAGTTGCAAGTGCCGTGTGTCTTCCTCGACCATATACGACGAGCAAGGAGTGCTATAGCAAAATGTACAATTTACGTACTCAGTTTAAAGTGGAGTACGCCAAAGTAAAATCATCGAAAAGCAGTGGCGCTGAGATGAACGACGTAAGTACAAAACTATGAATTTTGTGTTGAATGTAGAAACCTACTACTTGCAAGGACACATTTAAGACTATTTCCTAGAAATATCACACTGAATATTCACCCGATTTTTGAAACCACATAATCTTGAATGGTAATGGATTACGATGTTGCTTTCCCACGTACATTTTACTACGTTAATATGAACTTACAATTTTGCAGATATACAAACCAACCTAATGATATTATAAGTATTTTTGGCCGATCATTGCTTGCCAAGAAAAAGCACATCCATAGGCATGACTCAACATGGTGATACTTTTCAAACAAAAGTAGGTGTTATGCGAACTAACCTCAACTCTTTATGAAGCATGGAGAGCATACCTTCTGCAGCGTTTCTCGTCTTAATCCAGTTTTTCGTCCATTCTTTCTTCTCTCATTAGCATGCATTTCTGCATCGTTCAGCACCAAAACAGCTAATAACGGCAGTTTGCTCTGAACATATGTACCTGAAGCAGCCATCTTCGCTCGATACAACATCCAGCCGATCACAACGCAATTAGCTGCCGATCTTGCACCATGGGAGAGCTTTGGCATGGAAGATAGCCGGCTCCTTCCCCTGCAAGCCGGCAGGCATACACGCCATCTCGCAAACTTGTGGCGAACCTTGCACTGTGGGAGACGGGCTTTAGCGTTACCTATAAGCTACAGCTAGTTAGTATGAAAACAGCACTAACAAATTACGTGAGTAGACCAACAACTCGATGAATATAGACGGTCTATGTCAACAGCTTCTCACTAGAGTACTGAAAAGTAATAGTGCATGAACCACGGATCAAACAAAGCATGACAAGATAGAGCAAGCGGTGCCAGAACGAAATTTAAAAAACAAAAGAGGGTGTAAAATTGGAAGGGTAGCAGAAAACATGATTTCCAAGAATCTGTGCATATCGAAGTTGCAGACCCGCTGCGAGCGATATACAGGGTGGACCACTTTAATCCTTAATGGGAATAACTCGGGATATAGAGGAAATACAGCAAAAAATTTAGATGAAAAGCGCAGGTGGCACAGAGGGTGATGCATTGTTACTAACGACCATGACCATGAAGGTGATTTGGAGATTAAAGTGACTTTTTAACATTGGAACCCCAATTTATTATTTCAGATTTGGAAAGAGCTGCAAATTTTGCATATAAAATGACACGTTCATGACAAGTTCAATGAATCTCTGCTGATCCATTGTGGATGCGGGACAGTGGCTGGTCAGATATTTTCAAGAAAAATATTCAAACAGCGGTACTTTGTAAGAAATTATTTTATTTAGACAACAAGTTTCAGCACCTCAATAATGCAGTCTTTAAGCCCCATATGCACGTAATGTATAGACAAGATGTATCAATATTTGCGCACTGGAGCCATCAGTATCTGGATATCGAGAATTCGTTATTCCAGTGTTTCCTTCGAATGCTTGACAACTGCTGTCTTTTCCAGCCTTCGAAGGAAACACTCGAATAAAGAATTCACGGCATCCAGATACAGATGGCTCGGGTATCGACACGTGTGACTGGCTACGTGTGAAGTGCATATAGGGTCTGAAGATAATGTTGAGAGGTCGAAACTGGTTATCTAAATAAAATAACTTCTCAAAACGTACGGTTGTTGAGCGATATTCCTTGGTAAATTAAAGGTTCAGTGAAGGTGAAATAAGAACGTTTCTGGTCCTAGTAGGGATTAACTCTGAGTACAGGAGGTATACATCACATTAGATACAAACTGGAAGGGGCATCCCAAGGAATGAGCGGTGAGGGGGATTCACCTACCGACTTGTAAATCAGTGATCTACGTTTTATTTATATCTGTTACCTCTTGCAAATGTCAAAATAACATTGTCATTTAAAATATAGAGCTCAGATCTCTCTTCGCTCTTTACAGTTCTGATGTTACAGAGAGGGGTTACCATGAAAGAAAACTTAATCTTGGAATGACCTTCGATAAGCATCATTAGGATCATGATAATTGACAACGATACGTGACCTCTTCTGTCCCACCAATCTGTATCACTCTGTTCAGAGTTAATCCCCCCCTAGAACTAAAATAAAAACATTTACTTACTTGACCTTCATTGAATCTTGCCATGACCTTGACTAATGTTCTACTTTATACGTAAAATTTGCCGCTCATTTCAAATCTTAAATAAGATTAGGGTTCCAATTTAAAAAGGTCACTTTAACCTCCAAATCACCTGGAAAATCACGTTCAAGGTCACAGCCATTAGTAGCACTGCGTGACCCTCTTTGCCATCTACAACTTTTATCTGAATCATTTTTCTGTTTCTCATCTCTATCCCCCGATTACGGATTAAAATGGTGCACCCTGTAAATCGAACGTTCGACTCTTGAGATGTTGACAAGACACACAGGAGACAAACATATTGAAAAACGAAAAGGTATTACTTGGTATTGTACATATCGACGTACGTCGACAAGCAGTCGCTACATGGGTGTAACAGTTTTATTTACTTAACTGAAGCCAAATGGGAAAGCTAAAATTACGTGTCCTACCACTGTGTTACGATATACGAGAATGTGGTTGTACAGGAATCTAAGAGTAAAAGTTGAATTACTGCGATTGAAACGATCAGTAATTATATTTACAATGTTGCTTGTCAGAAACACTTGTCGCGATGTCTGATAACAAACTTCTAAGCAGTTGCCGCCTCGGTCTACCTGCAACTTCCCCTTTGAATTTCCATTAACGAAACAGAACTGTTACATCCATGTAGTGCTGTTTCTCTATATTCGTCATGATGTTCAATAAGAGACCTCTAAGCATGTTGAGTTTTCGTGTACGACAGATAAATTGAAGCATAGACTTGCTCAGCCTGCAAATCCTGGATATCAGCAACAACTATCGAGGGTTAGACTGCGCACATCTCTTCCGGCTTACAGAGGGTTGCCAGTGACCCATAATTGTGCCAAAAAGAAGCGCACTTCACTTTGAGTCAAGCCCGAGATCTAGAATATTGTCAATGCCTATTTTTAGCGAAAAGCAACGACTCAATCTATCACAAATAATGAATACAATCAGTATGTCCACGACCTCTATTAGTTACAGTTACTTGATATCCATTGAAATTTAAAACTTTTTTCACGCGCAAGTCGTATTAGATATGTCTCTGCCTCAAATAACATGAATTACAAAAATTTCTCCAATGTGTATTAATCCTTTCATACATTAAATTGTTAAATTTTGCGTTGACTTGATTTAATAGAAACCATAAATGGTAACACTGAGTACCATTTCTATAAGTAAATCTGCCAAAGTCGTGCAGTCACCGTAAGTCCATTGCTGGTAAAAACGATACATTTAATCTAACATGGCCAATATAAAGCTCTTACTGGAAATGGATATTGAAAACGCTCTCATCAGGAATTTTACTCATAACTTTTCCCTTCCAATTCAGTCAAATAAGAAAGCGAATACTGATAAAGGATAATTAAGTTTGACTTCTCTCTTGCAGAGAGTAAATGAAATTGCGCCACAATGTATGTAATCTCTCGCATAGTGGCTAGGAAGCAGTCCATACTCCTAACATTTAGTTGTATCGCTCAAACGTGGAATCAACTCCTTAAATGTAAGAGAATCCGATACATTCATCACAGTAGGCTAACCCGATACATGTAGCTCCATGATGTAATATTTCACTACCCTCATCCGACGTTACGCTGTCAAAGTATAAAACAATATCAGTATCTGCCGCGTCGAGACTCGGCAGAGTCGAAATTTCGATATATATCGCTCGCAATGCGTCTGCAATTTGGATGTGCACCGATTCTTGGAAAAGATCAACATCGCTTACGACGATACTGACAGTGTAAAGTAATAAACGTAGGCCACATGAAAATTGTTTGTCCATTGACTACATGTCCGGCAACCCACACTAGTAATATAAATGCGAAAGTAATTCTTTCTGTTACGCTTTCATGACAACTTCTGAAACGATTTTCCATAAATTTTGTAAGGAGATAGCTTGACCGATGAGGAAGAACGTAAGGTACTTTAGAAAGTGTGTAGTACAAGATATTTATTAATTTGAAGGATAAACGCGAAATATGAAATAGTAATTACGCTTTGAAAAAGCTATTTACTTTTTGATTTCTGAACATTATCATATGTATAAAATGCCTACTGATTTTACATTCTAGGTAACATGATTCAATGTAATGGGTAAAATGCTTATATAAATTATCAACGTGTTTAATCCATACTTCCCCACTGATATGTCACAAACCTGTCGCAGTTCAGCCACTGAACGTCACAGCTCTTAAATCTTCTGAGATGCATGAAGACTCATGACCACGGCGTCATTTAAATGGTGTGTAGCAGACAGAATCACGTCACCTTCTCCAGTTTGCCGATGACACCGCCTTCCTTGCCCTTGCCCCCACCCTGCAGCGTTCCCATCTTGACCGGTTCACCGCTTGGTGCAACCAGTGGTTGCTTAAGGTCAATCCCTCAAAAACCCAGGCGATCATTGTAGGCAAAATCACCCCTTCCTTCCACCTCCTCGATTTCTATCTAACCATCTATGGCCGTCCTATCGCCCTCACCCCCACCCTTAAGTACCTTGGCGTCACTCTCGACCGTCGCCTCTCCTGGACCCCCCATCTCCAGACAATCCAAGCCAAGGCACGCTCCCGACTCCGTCTCCTCTAGCTCCTTTCCGGCCGTACGTGGGGTCTGGACCCCTCCACCATACTCCTCACCTATAAATCCCTCATCTGCCCTATCCTCTTTTACGCCCATCCTGCCTGGATCTCCGCCCGCTTATCTTTTACAAATCCCTTTAGATCCTTGAACACCATGCCCTCTGCCTCGCCTATTGCATCCGTCTCCACTCCCCCACGCGGTTCCTGTACGACCTAATTCCGTTTCCCCACCTCCTCCGTTTCCTTGAACGGATATGGATCCTCTACACCTCCCGTAAACTCGATCCTCCTCACCTGCTTGTCTCACCCATCCTCTCCCACCCCCGCCCGCTGCCGCGTCTGTATTCCCACGTCCCACCTACTCTCCATCTCTCCACCCTCCTTACCCTCTCCCAAGGTGGCTTCCGCCAGCTCCCCCTCCCTGATGATGCCCTCCTCCCATCCATCTACCCCTCTTACCAACTTTGATCCGCCCCTCCCACTTCCTGTGTTTTTTTCCTTTGGGCACCCTCCCTCCCTTCTCTCCTCCTTCCCTCCCTCCTCCCTTTCTACCCACTCCTCCCCTGGGCTTCCCCTGCCCCCGTCCCTCTACTCCTCCTCCCATCTCCTCTGCCATTGGCATCTTTGCTCTCCCGTCTCCCTCCCCCTCACCCTTCTCCCCCTCTTGGCAGGTCCCTGGACTCGCACACGTTACGTGAACATTCGCGCGCCGGAGATCATCGCCATCTGTTTCTGGTGTGTGCCGTCGTGTTTTGTGTTTAGTGTTCACTGTCACACTCCATCGTTCACATGTGCCATCGACATCATCAGTGTTTGTGTGTCGTGTCAACAGTTTGTAGTGTGGATTATCGCCAAGTGTGAACGGCTCTGTGGTTTTGTATTTATGTGTCTGTTTTATTACCCACCATTATGTAAATTATGTGTATTCCTTATGTTTTTTCTCATTGTCTATTCTACAGCTGAAGAGCAGCGTAGAATGCTGCTGCCAGCCTGCCTGTTGTACAGGTTTTAAAATCACAATAAAGAAAAAAAAACCAGAATCACGTCATGCCTTTACATGTAGACTATGGGACGCTTTTAGAGAGGTTGCATTTGATTATCATTTTCTGTATGAGCACAGTCGCGCGTAACAGGGCAGACAAGTGAGTGTAGTTGACTGCACGTACAAGTGCTGTACCAAACTACAGATTGTTTTCTTTCTTCGTCAGTTTAACGCTATTCAATAATTTTAGTAAGTCCACACTTCATTTTAGTGCTGTCACCATCACTCATCAAGGCAACACTACTAATACTCATGTACAGCTGGTGGTCCTCTGGTTAGCTTGGCTGACCCTTGATCATATGGTCCGAGACTTGATTCCCATACGGTTCGGATTTTCTTTGTTCGGGACCGGGTCTGTTTTTTGTTCTCATAATTTTAGCAGCATGGACGTGCACGTCGCCGAAGTGGCGTCAAATAAGATACTTGTACCGAACGGCCGAACATCCTGAACAGGATATCCACGCCAATAAAGCCATATGCACATTTCATTTTATTGACATGCGAGCATAGCTGCAGGTAACAGCTAGTGTTGCCTAGCAGGAGAATTGGCATGCCCTTTTTCCGCTTGTTAGCCTTGGGGAGTACTTGTAGCTACGCTACATTTTCTTTATTGAGTGATTTGAATACAGCGAGTAACGTTAGGAGATTTTCACTTTTCAGCGTCATGTTTATTCTTAACAAAACAAAAATAAAAAATAATGAATTACTTTATTGAGATAGATATCCAGTAAATAACAGTATGAACATTTTTACACAACTAGTAACAACTGTCAAATAATACGAATTCAATGAAACACTGCTAGATTTTCACCTTACTTTAATATTTGGACAGTTGGCAGTGGAGCACTTGCTTTGATCGTTCGCTCCAAGTTATGTATTCTGAGTTACAAGGCTGTATTTGTTCACAAGCGCGGTCGCTTGTCGAGACGATACAATGCCAGGTTTAATATCCGACAACTTTTGATTTTTCATAAGGTGAGAGGCAAACCAGATAGACGAATTACTTCCGTGTTCAACATGAGTAACAGTACTGCAGCAGATCTCGTCAGAATATTCAAAAAACGGTGACAGTATAGACTCTATACCTCAAAAGGGCCAACCAAAGAAGACTGATACAAGTGACAAGAGGAATCCAGTACGAAAAATAAAGAAAAATCCTACACTCAGTGCACCCAGACTAGAAACTGAGCTTCTAAAAGAGGCTGGAAAGAAGGTACATCCTCAAACTATTCGCAGACCGTTGAAAGACGGTGGCTACAGTGGAAGAGTGGCTAGGAAGAAACCGAATGTGCTTGAACAGAATAGAAAGAAGAGATTGGAGTTTGCAAAGAGTTTATTACGATGGAAGAAACTCGGTGAAACAACGTAATTTTCACCGACGAAAGTTAATTCAACATTTTTTGGTTCGGTGAACGAATGACAGTTTGGTGGAAGAAGAATTAAGAGTTTAAACTCACAAACTTTAAGCCAACAGTAAAGCATGGAGGTGTCAGTGTTCTTTTCTGCGGCCCTTATATCCACATTTGGAACGGAATTAGTGTTCATCGACAGTATTATGGACGCCTATGTCAATCTACACAAAAGTGCTGAAGATATGGGGATATTAAACACGTTCAGGTTTCGCCAGGACAATGACCAGAAACATAAGGCTCGCACTACGCAGGGGTATTTGTTGTCTAATTGCTCGAAAGTCTTACAACCACGACCTCAATCATCAGACCTCACACCTATAGAGAATGTGTGGGGGGAACTAGAGCGACGTATTAGAAAAACACCCATATCTCCCACAGAGCCTTGAAATGTCTGTTAAAAGAACAGTGGGGGCGGGCTATGTACTGACTATTTGAAAAAGATCATTGGCAATACACTGTAGCGTTTGAAAGAAGTGATACAATAGAATGGCTACCCGACAAGATGTCTCACAGAACTTTTCTTGAAATATTTAATTCTGAAATCTGTCGGAATATTAAAGTAACATGAAAATAAGATCAAGTTCTAAATCGCAATATTAAAGAACTTTTGTAAGTTATGTTAGTAAATTTTATGGTATTATTTAGGAGACATAACATGTAATCCAATACTTGTTTTTTTTTTTTGTTTTGGTAAGAATAAATGTATGTGCTACAAAGTAAAAATCTTAGTGTCAGATTATTAACGTTACTCACTGTAACCAGTGCTCCTGCAGAGCTTTAGTAAAATTTTTGCTCTCTCGTCTGCCTCTTCCGATAACAATTTCGTGGCACTTCATATAACATGTGCCTCGTTCTGAAGAACTTTACCTGCACCTACGGTTCACACACACTGCAGTTCTATGTTTTGTACTAGAGAGACAGCAACGAGAATGCTTGAAATGCGCAGATCGGTAGGCGACGGTCAACTCAGTTGGCAGGCCCTTCCGAACAACGGGGCGGAGTCAGCCAGAGCTCACGACGATAACGTTGTTCTGCACCGGTGCCACGTTGTCTTGCGTGAACTGTACCATCTGTGGGTGGTGGAGGGCGGAGGAAAACTATTCGGGTACATTGTAGCACTGTGTGTCCTCTGTCACACTCCTTATGCTGGCTTGTGAAATATGTAGAGGTAGAACGGATGAAATATTAGACTGTAATGTCTCGACATTGTGGATGTCATCAGAGATCGAACTACAGGCCGAGCAGTGGTGACACAATTTAAGAAACTGGAATAGTGTTCTAGAGGACTATGGCTCAAATTTGCGTCTCGTGACCTGTTTTTTTCCCATGGATTCGCTAAATTGATTAAGGCAAATGCCAGGATGGAAGCTTTGAAACGTGTATCGCCGATTTTCCTCACAATCCTTCTCCAATCTGGGCTTCTAATCGGTCTCTAATGACCTCTTCGTCAGAGGGATGTTAATCCCTCTTTTTTTTTCTTTTCGATCTCCAGCACAGTAAGAGAAATTCAGTCATGGCCTTGTTGAAGGAACGTATCCAACATACCATGAAGGGATGGGACACATCGGTGACGGGTATTACCTAAATCTAAGTATCACCTATTGGACTTCGAGCTTCGTCAGGGTCGACAGACTAGAAGAAATATGGACGGACCAACAGTCATTGAGTAAGTGAGAAGCTGGTATGAATGAAAATTATTAACTGCTTTTTGCACATTGTACATTTTTCACTATCACTGCAGAGACGAAGGAACCAGTTAAAATACACAGTGATAATAGTTAAGGGGGAGTTGGGTAATAGTGCCCGTCAGGTAATCGTACGCACACAATATTTTAAGCTTGTTGTACTCATGACTTCCGACTACCGCTTTTCTCTTCTGATTTCCGTAAGTAACAAACGGGAACAGGGTGATAGAAGCCACTTGAGTCGTGGAATGTGTGGCAAATAACACAAGTCTGGTTTCTTACTACTTTCAGGGGACATACAATAAGGAGACAAGCTTACAGTTACTATGGATTTTTTTATCTGCATAATTATTAAAATCTGTAATTCCATGTATCATTTAATCGATTCGGTTCCTAGATACAGGAGGTTAACACACAGAATATGATCGTGTTAGTTTGTAATGGCAGATTGGGGTAATGGTGTGCTGAAAGAGAACTGATGCGCACGGTTGCCCACTTGTGAGTATAGGATATGTTGGTACTTGTAAACAGTGTTTCTTAATTTTTTAGTAGGCTGTGTAAATCGATATTATCGTTCAACCTACTTCATTGTGCGAGGGGCGTTCAGTAAGTAAAGTAACACGTTTTTCTCCGCCAGTTTCGTTTCAAAAAATGCAGAATTTGTTGTGAAATATCGTGGAATATTCCCGTTTCAGCCCCTATTTCATAAAGTTTCGATAGGTGGCTGCGTCATACGTAGCCTTCGAAATGGCGTCTGTGACGTAGGTGCGTTTGTTTCTTTTTGACTATCTGTGCGAAAATGCTTTCGCGTTACGAGGCTGATCGTGACAATATTTTGTCGAACATCGCCAAAAGCTACGAAACATGGGTTAATCAGTTCTAACTGTAAACAAAACGGCAATCCATGGAGTGGCGCCACACCAACTCTCCTACAAAGAAAAAGTTCAAAGCCGCACCTCAGTCGGTTAAGTCTTGGCGACGGTCTTCTGAGACAATGAAGGCGTTATTCTGTTTGATGTCCTTCCTCTTGGTACAACGATCAACTCTCAAGTGAATTTTGCTACCCCAGGAAACTGAAGAATCGATTTCAACGTGTTCGTCACCACAAAATGCAAACGAACTTTTCCGTAACGAGGCACGGCCTTACACAAGTCTGCGCACTCAAGAGCACCTCACAAAACTTCATTGGAATATTCTTCCTCATTCACCCTATAGCCCGAGGCCCGGATCTCTCACTTGCTCACTTCCACCCGTTTGGCCCAATGAAGGATGCACTCTACTATACGGGAAGCAGTATGTAGACGATGGGGAGGTTGTTGATGCAGCAAGACGTTGGCTCCGACGTCGACCAGTAGAGTGACACCATGCAG
Source organism: Schistocerca serialis cubense (assembly GCF_023864345.2). NCBI lineage: Eukaryota > Metazoa > Arthropoda > Insecta > Orthoptera > Acrididae > Schistocerca > Schistocerca serialis. Next base: position 484,819,588 of record NC_064643.1, read on the forward strand.
GCATACCTGCCTTCCCAGTAAGGTAGCGTAAGGACATCGCATTGAACAGGGATTAAGTTGAAAAATAAGGTTTTGTAGCCAAAAGAGTGGGGAATAATATGGTGTATTCGGATCTTGAGTAAAACAAACTTGCTTTCATAAAAAGTGTTGCATCACTTATTGACTGCCCCTCGTAGAAATGTGATAGTTGCCTCATTTACGTTTGCTTCAAGCAACGATCTAGTAATTTATTTGACACAAGTTATAGAACAGATAATAATCGAATACACACATGAATTTCTTACAAATGGCTCTTTGTCAGACCGTTCCCTATTTCTCGTTTTCAAATGCCAAGAAATTACACAGGAATCATTGACAAATATTACACGGCAGAGAAGTTGAAGGAGGCTCTGAATGCAATTAGGAATGATGAGAGAGAGAGGTATTGGGAGTTGAGAGAACCTTTAACGTTCTTGAATATAACGAAACGGTTACTGCGGACTGGATCTATTGCACGTATTGGTCGTCAACCTGTTTTTCTCTGTTTAGCGCCCATTACAGAGAAGCCTGGCATTTAAGTTTACTGAATAAAATTCCTTTACTTCTCAGGCACACTGTTCAACCATTGCCGATAATTGACGTATGGTGTGGGAAGTTGTGCGCAATCTGATATTTGTGATATTTACAGGTAAAATTCATTGCATTTTTTTACACTTAAACTGATTTAGTACAGCAAAGATCGAGAAACTACAGTTTAAATGACTTATTAGGAATGTGTCAGTTTTTACTTAAGCACGCGTTTTTGCCCCAGTTTGCCTTACAGATGCGCAGTATACTAGGCACGAGAAACTTGCAGCCATTATCTCCCTGATTATTTTCCACTGCGTTACATCAGGAATGTTTTTACGCGTGGCTGTGAGAAACCACTAATCAGCATCTACTTCAGCTTTTTATATCGTATGAGATCAGAAATACGTCTTTAGGCTCTACGTAAGCGGCGCGGCTGCGATATCTGACGATACGACTTGAGGAAGAGTGTGTTTTACGACCATGTGTCTTCCTCACTTACCTGCCAGATCCGGAACGGGCAACTCCTTCCTCCCTAATACCTTGACTACAGCTGTGCAGACAAGTTTGTCAATACGAGGTTTAATACGAAGGGAATGAATAACTGCTGTAACTCTAAGGTGATACAGTACTAATGACATTTTCATTATACACCTAAGTAGTTGCTTGTTAGGGCTGCACTGTTTACACGCTGCTTTCACACATGAATCTGTGTGTTTGTCAGCGTCTCCATTCTGCTGATTCTCTATTCGTTCTGTCCAAGCACGATCCTGCTTAACTTCTGCACTGTTACGCGACACACATGCACAAACGCGCCATCAGGAACTACTTTTTTTTAACACAAATTCAGCTTTTATGGCGTCGCGAGCGAGCCATCCACCGATACTATCTAATGATGAATCCCAACTCTACTTACTTACGCGCCAACTTCTACCGCTTGTGCGCTAAAACAAATCCAACGCTAACGTCGCTAACGCGACTATCGATACCAACGATAAGACACGTAGTTTCCCCTCTATCTGCAGCTGTTTAGCTGGAACGAAAAGTATTCGAAAGCGTGACTTGATGTCGGTGTGTGCCATGTCATGTACACAAATAAATAACTGCCAGTCTGTTATGAATTTTAAAAGCTTTAGGTTATGCAAGTTGAGAGTGTTAATATCATAGGGTGACGTAAGCGAGCTGAAGCCAAGGCTGTATATGTGGCCACACGCCAGCCCCGTTGACAAAGACAACAGTAATGCGTGGCTCGCTTTAACTCACATGGTGGTAAGCGGGACGTGTTTAGAGACACGAGACGGAGCTAATCAACAACTTGTTTGATCAGAGATACCAACACTCGTCTGCTGATAACAGGCCGGGGCGTTTCGAAACAAGGACGGAGCACTCCAGGAAAGGACTGATTCTGCGACCTCAATTAGAGTTCTTTTTACAGAAATCATCGGTCTCCATTAGGACATCAAGGGAACGCTTTGAAATGTTTATCTTGGTGTGAAACCGTTTTGAAGGCTACAGACAAAGATTATTACCGCACCGAATCTACTGTGTGCCCGGATTACCCCTACTTATCTGTTGAGAGATTCCACTCATCGCGCTTTATTTTCTTGAACGCTATTAATCCGTAAACAGTTAAACATCATTTCTTCCCCACTTGTTACGTTCATGGATTGTGCAGTACCAGAAAAATTAATTGAACGGCTCCTAAAATACATGTTTCAAGTTAATAAAGCAAAATATGTTTGAGAGAAAGTCAGAATTTCTTGTCTTATCTTGTAACGTTCACTTTAAGAGACGTTAAGCTGTAGCGTTTTCACAAGGCTCAAAGTCTTTCCTGTAGCGTCTCAAACTGGTGTTTCATGGGAATTTCTTCATTTTATTCATTTATTATTTAGTCTGATCAGATTAGGACCTTTGTTTTATCTTAAGAAACACAGCAACCAAACACTTCTCATATTTTCATTTATCCCAATACCAATTTTTGGCTTTCGCTTACCTTCTATCGTCTTAGTACGTTTTTAAATCTTCATTAGTAGCTTTTTGGGTGCTCCATCTGCCCTGCGCAAAATAACTGTTATTTTGCCCAGGGCAACTACATCAACCAAAATGCAGTCGATGCGTTAATTGTGCGCTAATGAAGATTTAACTGTGTATTACGCCAGGTGAATATCGGCGAATGCCTGAAATACGTCTTGGGATAAATGAAAATCTGTAAAAATGGACCTGGTTTCTGCATTTCTTAAAGTAGTGTAATCCTCAGCCACGGAGCTCAACAACCAGTAAAATGGAAGAAGTAATGATCAGGAACTTTCTCGCTGTGACTGAGCAGCATTTCTCGAACTCACCACCTCCGCCGCTAGTCCTATTTGATAAGATCTCAGACGGACTTACTGTACTCTAGCATTAGTGAGGCAATAGGGAATTTAGCTGATTTCTTATTTTGTAAAATTCATATCCGAGACTGGAGCCTATATGATCATGAGATATTTTATGAATAGCACCGGTGGATTTGTAATTCACTAACTGCATTAGCCGATTCATTTTGATCGCTATTATCTGTATCAAATCACTACTAAATGAACCTAATGAAGTTAACAACGCTCATTATGCTATACCAAAACTAATAGTCTCAGTAGTGTACGACATAACTACAATCATCAAGGGAAGAAATGATTATTCCTTATTTCTGAAATAGCTGGAATTCTAGGCCAGAAACTCTGTTAGTCGGTAGGTAATTGTCAAAGCATTGCGAATACCGCTTTGCTTTCTTCTCAATGTATTAATGTTCATTGCTTCCCACTGTCTGTAGATTTTATATATGAGCACGTGTGCTATGTAGTGTATTGTTGTTACTTTTTTGTGGGAGAAAATGAAATAAAGAGGACTGTAGAGCTTGTCTCCAAGCTACAGTGCAGTAAATCCGCGTCTCATTACACTCTCCACGGAAGTTTGCAAGCGAAAGTAGAGAACCCGCGCATACTCTGCTATACTTTAGCACACCCATTCCCCTAGTAGTTTGTACACTCAGCTATGGAATTTCGCACTGTTTCTTATATAACGCTTCAGTATTATGGACACCACTATTTCGTCTTACTACGAATTCCCAAAACCGTGCGTGCTCATGGGCAGTACGTGAAAAGCAATGTGGATAGAACGGACTGTCTGCAGGATTGCTCGTTGGTCAAAACGAGCGTGCATTTAAGGCAATGGATCTGCTGTCGAGAAGAACATGATAAAATATCCGTCGACTATCCATAATCAATAAACTAGTTACATGATACATGGATCATTTGCAAATTTTGGCACGAGTCAGTTTACAGGGTGTATACACATAATTTGTGTGTGGCTAAATTTTGACCGTTTACAAACAAATTTTTCCGTCTTGTCGTTGACGGGACATTAAACTTTCTTTATTTTCTACGATCTGTGATACTGTTACTTCGAATTTATAATCTCTTCGGGTTAGTGTAGCACAGTGTCATTAGGTATTGAGCTGCAGCGTCTTCAGCTATAGAAGCTGGAGAACGTGACGACGTGGGTGAAGCTCTGGTTAAAATACTACACTCCTATTTAAGTTTCAAAGCCCTGATCAGCCTTCCAAACTCAGGTTTAAAGTGTTTCCCTACGACGACTCAGTCTAATGCTGACATGGGTCAACAAGAATGAGCACCACTGGTACACTGTTACATTACTTCCCAAACTTAGCTGGTCTGTGTATTTAATGACTTCGACGTTGGCGAGGCGTTAAATCCTACAGCAGAATGCTTGATGTAATCCCGCAACATAGAAACTAAGGAACGGACTGTATATTGTCTTCAGGTAAGCTTGATATCGTTTGATACCAAGTGATGTAGATAGTAGGCTTTGTACTCTAAAAAAATGGCGTTCAAATTGTAGTGTAATACTGGTACAGTTTTCCTTGGACTCTCAAATCAATTCAGGCGAATGCTGGGATGGTTTCTTCGATAAGGGCGCGGCTGATTCCCTCCCAGTACTATGTTCAGCTCAGCCAATAGTCAGTCACCACTGTTCCTTTCCTTACAGTCTCAATATTTAATTTGTTTTCGAAACTGTAAAAATTGCAGTGTACACTTTAACATTAGGTCTGCCCTATTGGACGTCGACGCGAATATGTAAGGTGCGATCGAAGCGTTTCCGTTTGTCGGCGTTGCTGCGACGTATAGGTCTATGCTGTGCAGCTCGACTCCGATGCAGGTATATAAGCACCGATAAGTAGGCAAGGGATTAGTGTAGCATTTGTGTCCTTCCGATGCGCGTGGTAAATGCGGAAACATGAAGTATGGCGACTACCAAATCCGTCCATACAGGACTGAAGCACTGTTGTTTTTTGGCTGCCGAGGAGAAACACCAGTAGAAATCCATCGGAGAATGAAATATGGATGTGGGCAGCACGTCTGTCAAAAACTGCCTTTGTGGACAATGGGTACTGCTGCTTCATGACAACATATGTCCCCATATCGCAAATGTCGTAACGAAAAAGTTGCGTGAACTCAAGTGGCAGACACTGAAGCACCCGCTCTGTAGTCCTGGTCTCTCCCCATGAGATTATCGAGCCTTCGATCCTTTAAAAAAGGCCTTGAAGAGTTGACGAGTCCTGTCGGATGAAGATATGCAGCAAGCAGTTAACACTTCTTCACGCAGCAGGACACGATATTATACCAGCTTTGTGCGTCGGTGGGATGATTACCTCTATACTAACGGCGTGTTTGCCTGATTTGCATACCGATTCTGGACTGTACGGCCTTCGAATGGAAACGTTTTGATGGCCCCCCTATATTACGAAAAAAAAAGAAGAAACATTCAACATAGCTACGGAGGCATTCGTGGCTGTATCTTAGCGAAACCACCACGCGATGGTAAAATTTTCTGACTACGTTATGACATGTACGCCATGAACCCTTGTATCTGTGTACTTGCGAGGCATCTTAAGAATGAATAATACGTTCGTGAACTGAAATGATGCTGCTACATTAGCAACTGGTTACAGGAGGGTGTCTGGCGTTGTAATAACACGTGCAGGTCATTTCTGCACGCTGTAGTCGTTAGAGTGTGAGAAAGCTGGGATGCCAAGTTCATAAGAAAATCGTAAGGGATTGAGGTTGACATTTAGCAAATGATAACTAATCTGTCATAGCGTTCATTGTTTTATCAGCATTGTGAGAAGCCAACTTAGCAGGCTCGACAAAAACATTCGTCACAGCCAAGAAGAATCACGCTGATATCGTTTAATACCACCGCTAGCCTTGATAAGGGCTTCATTTCAGCAAGAAAGAGATTCAATGTGTTTCTTCATGTAGCCCATATGCAACTGGAACCAGTCGTTGCCGCCTAGAAGCCGTAGATGTACCAAACTGCGGCGATGTTGACTTCATTGATTCAACTGCAGTGCAAAATAGCAGCAAAGATATACTATGGGTTTAAGAACGAATGATTTAGCGAACCAGTCAAGATGCGAAGATGCGACCCCGTGGGGGGAGGGGGGAGGGGGGGAAGTCGGCTGGCTAAGTGTTCATCAAACTAGGAACGAATCCTTGTAGCCTCGTGTGTACGGCTGTTGTCATCTTAGGAGTGCCCACAGCACACTCATCATGAGAATATGGAGGAAAGTGCAACACTTAGTCACCGAGAATGTTGAAATAAACGTCCTGGTTGATGTTCACGGTATCCTGAACGAATGGGCCCAGCTAGTGATACGAAAATACCCCGAAGACGTCACAGAAACACCTACGGTCGAACTATGCCCCCGACGTACTGCGATTTCCATTCCTTATTGGGCTGTCAGTGTCCTCGAAACCTTAGTCACTTGAAAATAGGCCAAAGCACGACTCGGACAATACGACATCCCTCCATTCATCAGCTGTACAGTTCCCGTGTTTTTGGTTCATTGAAGACGTGCAGCTTTATGTGCCGCAGTGACCTTTCCGGAGATACCAGACTTAAAACGTACATTGTACGCAGTAGCTTTCGCAATGTTCTTTCGGGTACAGATTGAGATACACCTGCATTCACTGACAGCAGCAATTCATTGAAACTGTTAGTCAGGGACAAGGCGTGACACTCGTCTCTGTCGGTTAGTACCCTTTTGCAACCACAGTTCTTACGCAGTGTTACGTGGCTGCGAGCGTTACACTATTTCCTTGTAGACAGGTTGGACAGTCAGAGTTGATGTATAAACAAATCGTACATCATCTATCGCGATGTGGTCATGGGCACGTCCACACACGATAGCTCCTCTCTGCCATTTTGTTAGTTTCCACTTCGACCCATCTTGGTGCGCTGAAGCCATGTAACCGGCTGGCACATACACACAACTTCACTGCCATGACTTACGTCAGCGTTAGAAGTCACGTGTCCACCTGGTACCAGTTCTGTACAATCTACAGCGCTTGAAAATGACCAGTGTGCTCTTTTTAAATAGAGAATTAATAACTTTTCTGTTGGGTTTATGTAGTTCAGCAAGAAGACAGTGAAATTTCCAGTTGTCAGTTCTGACAGTCTAACGCATATTAGGATCGGTGGTAAAATATAGTCTCACAGTAAACGCGGATTTGACTCTCATAAGCGACATAGTGGGTGATAGTAAACGAAACCTGGCACCTTAATGATATACGTGTATTAACAAACATGGAAAATTTTAGCAAGAAACGTCTGCAGTCATTCTCCCCAGTACAAAGGGAAGCAACTTGTTTACCTCACTTCTTCTGAAGATGTCCCGTAGCCGTTGTACTGTTTGGTTTCTCCTCCGTCGCGAGCTCTGAAGCTTGTGCCATAAATAGCGCATAATAGTGTGACAAGTAGGTTGGTTTAGATACTTCTTATAATAAGAATCGTAAAATGTTAGGATGCCAACTAATTTTGTTGTATTTAATTAATCGCACAATTAGTAAAACGATTTCTAGAGTCAGTTTATCATGAATATTCGTAACTAGGTTCCCGGCAGTTAATGTTCAAATGTGTGGTCCTAAGGGACCAAACTGCTGAGGTCATCGGTCTCTAGACTTACACACTACTTGAACTAACTTATGCTAAGAACAAGACACGCACACATGCCCGAGGGAGGACTCGGACCTCCGGTTGGAGGATTCGCGCAATCCTTCACATGGCGCCTCAAACCGCGCGGCCGGTGATTAATCATTACTTTCACGACTACCGCAAAAGTCAGAAAAATGCTTCACACGGTCTTGTAATTAATGAGATCGCACAAGTATGTTTTCCGACTCAACTTTAACAATCAATTCCGTCTTTATGCGGAGTTGAACTTCACACGCTGGTTTGCCTGTTGCCACCTCGAAAACCGATCATAGATTGCCTGAATTAATAGAATATCGCACGTCATCCGAGGCAGTTTCTCAAAAAAATATTGCGTCTTTATATGAGATCAGATTTGATACCCGGTTCATGTATTAACTCCTCGGAAACCGGTTATTGTCCATCCTATCCACCAATAAGCACTGACTGTAACTAAAACTTGTAATTATCGTTTCCTGATGAACAGACTTACATTTGGAATTATTAATCAATAAGGTTTCAGTGCAAGTAACGCCATCAGCACGGTTGGAGCTGTATTTTAACATCGAAATTTCTCTCTCTGTCTGTCTGTCTGTCTGTGTGTGTGTGTGTGTGTGTGTGTGTGTGTGTGTGTGTGTGTGTGTGTGTGTGTGTGTGTGGTGTCGTGCAGTTCGATATGGCCCCTTCGCGCGCTATGTGACCAATTGGCGAGTCTTTGGATGAGGCTGCTTGTTGATCCTATCTACTCTCACCAGCCTCCCATAACAAAATCTTCCGGAACTGTGCATTATAACAAAATCTTCCAATACCGTGCTTAGCAACAAAGTGTAATAAGCGTGGGAAATTATGTGGTATAAGGGCCACAACAGGACCATGCCTTGAACGTATAGTAACTGTCTTTTAGCACCATCTGTCTCGAGATATTGACTGGCAGAATTGTTTTCGTTTGCGCTGGTAAATTTCCTTACCAAGAGCTAGCGCTGATTGTTGCTGTGGCACATGACATGAGCGGGGATCCCGCTGACGCATCTCTAGTGCTTGGAGCACGTCTGCCCAGGGGGCTCGCAGAGGCGCCACTGATTTCCCGGACCAATTCGGTCAGTAATGTCTGGTAGTTATATCGTCATCAGTAGTTCCTGTGCAGATACACGAATAACACTGCCTCCGAAATACCTATGATACTGGTGGCATTGATATTAAAAGGGGCCATAAAAAAAAATTCCGTTTGAGGGCGTTGCTGCAGCGTATATGGAACGTACCTCGATTCCGATGCAGGTATATAAGCACTGATGTGTAGACAATGGATTATGGTGGCATTTGTCTCTTTCAGACGTACGAGCAATGAATACGGCAACTTGAACTATGGCGACGTTATTAACATATGCATCCAAACAGGACCAACGTGCTGTTATTCTTTTCTTGCCTACCGAAGTGCAGACAGCGGTAGACATCCATAGGAGAAAGAATAACGTGCCCCCCTCCCCCCAGGGGTCTCACGGTTCTTTCGTGAGTTCGTGTGTGGCGCACACGGGTCTCCGAGCTATTGCAGCTCATCATTCATTCCCTAGCTGCTTTTCCTTGTCCCTGCCCCCTCCCTCGCTATCCCCGCTCCTTCCCCGTTGCCACCTGCTTCCCCTGTCTCGGTGTTTTGCTTTATGTTGACCTGACTATTCTCCTGGTTTCCTGTATTGGCTGCAGTTTTGTTCCTATCGCCTGTTCTTTCAACCTTTTGGCGTTTCGGTCTCAACTTGAGGTTTGACATCCACTTCAAAATTTTCTGTTTTTAGTGTGAGCAATATAGGGAAGAACTCCCTCCCTAACATTTACGGTGTGGGTTCCTCTCCCCTCTCCCTTTCCCACTCCAGCCCCCTTCCACCGTGCTAGGTCACAAGCATATGTAGCCAGTCCGTGTGGTGGGGCTGTTACGTACCCATATGGCTGAGCCCCCTGACAACACAGAGATCACACTACTGATACCTGAGCTGTTCCCTCCTCGTGTATACCAAGGAGTGGTGCTTGTCTTCTTGGATCACTGGAACTCCCGGCAACGGCCGCCGCGCCAGACGGCTCTTACTGTGGCTGGGTGGCGCCCATGGGGAGAGCCCCTGGTCGGAGTGGGTGGTATCAGGGCGGATGCTTCGCATATGAAGTCTATCAAGCTGCCAAAGACCTGGCCGTTCTCACACGACCGTCTCTTCGAATGGTGAAGCATCTCCGGCTGTCTCGTATGATCTGGCAACCTTCCCTTCCCTGGCTAAACCATGGGAGGAGGGCCAGGCTCGCCGTCTTGGGCTGAAACCTTTTCCCTGTTACCGCATCTGTACTAGGACGGATGGGAACATATTCACCGCCACAAAGCCATTGTTTCTCGTGGAAAATATCGATGACAAGTTTGTTGAAGTGGAGTCTTAGTAAAGTGCGGTCGTCCTCCCTGTTGATCAAAGCTGCTTCTGCCACCAAGTCCGCAGCTCTTCGTGCTTGTGATCGTCTTGGTAACGTCCAAGTGTCTGTCACTCACCATTCTCTGAATACGGTCTAGGGAGTCATTTTTCATAGGGACCTCATCCTGCAAACTGATAAGGAACTCTGGGCTAATCTGGAGCGGCGTGGCATTCATTTTGTTCGACGTGTGCAGAAGGGTCCCAGAGAAAACCGCACCAATACTGGCGCATTCATTCCGGCTTTCGAGGGGGATACCCTCGCAGAGGTCAAGGTTATGTGCTACAGATGTGACATGAAGCTGTACATCCCTCCACCTATGTGGTGCTTGCGTTTTGGGCATATGTCTTCCCGCTGTACAGTGGACCCTTTGTGTTGTGACTGTGGCCACCCCGTCCATGAGGGAAGCACTTGTGTACCACTGCCTGTGTGTGTTAATTGTGCTGACTGCCACTCCCTTTGCTCACCAGATTGCCCAGCTTACAAGATGAGAGACTCCATCTGGTGTCACTGTCTTCAACTTTTGCCTCTCTTACTTCCTTTCCTCCTCCTCCTCCTCCTCCTCCTCCCCCCCCCCCTCTTCCTTACCTCAGCCCCACCCCACTCTCCCCTCCACCTCCCCTGCTGTTACCATGACCTCCCACCAGGGAGTCGTCCCCCCTCTCCGGCTGAAGAAGTGCCCCTCTTCTTCGGCATCTGCCGGTGATTGGTCTCCCTCCCGGAAACCGTCTTCCTGGCGTCTCTCAGGCCAGAAGACTATTACGACCACTTGGCCACGAGGCACACCATCTGTGGGCCCCAAGGTCGCCCACTCTCTTTCGCTTCCCGATCTTGCAGTTGCCTGTACTCCCCCTGCGTCCTGCACTCCTCCACCTCAGAAAGAAGAAGAAGAAGAAGAAGAAGAAGAAGAAGAAAAAGAAACATAAATCGCAAGATAAGGCGTCCCCAGTGCCCCCGGAGGTGCCAACTCCCATCTCGCCACCTGAGTCTGACATCTTATTTATGGGAGTCACTCAATCCTTGTCAGTGACAACTACTGACAAAGTGACCTGACCTCCTCCTCAGCTCCTTCATGCCTACCTTGGACTCACACCACATGATCATCCAGTGGAACTGCAACGGCTACTATCGTCACCTACCGGAAACGCAACGTCTTGTCTCCTCTTATTCTGCATTCTGTCTTGTTCTCCAAAAACCGCATTTCCGTGACGACCACTCTCCCACTTTACATGGTTATCGGGCGTTCTGTTGGAACCATGCTGGCCCTGGGATAGCATCTGGTGTGGTCTGCACTTTGGTTCGCTCCGATGTCCTTAGTGACTGCATGCCCCTATGTACCATCTTGGAAGTGATAGTGGTTAGAGTGCAAACGACTCCGGCAATCACCATTTGCAGTGTCTACCTCTCTCCAGGTAGGCCACTTGCTTGTGTTGCACTATCTACCTTAATTCAGTGACTCCCGCTCCTGTTTCTCCTCTTTGGGGATTTAAGTGCCCACCATCCACTGTGGGGGAGTGTCACATCAATGGGTTGGAGTTTCCTAATCGACCAACTTATAACAGATTTAGATTTGTCTCTCCTAAACGATGATTCCCCTACCCACTTTAGTGTCTCCAATGGCACCTTCTCTGCTATCGATCTAGGGATCTCCTCCCATGCCCTCATGGCTTCCCTACATTGGTCATCCCATGATGACCTTTGTGACAGTGACGACTTCCCAGTGACAATATCGTTCCCCTGCTGCTGCCATGCAGACAGACCCCCAAGTTGGGCATTCTGCATGGCTAATTAGCTGTTCGCTTTGACACCTCCCTCTCGAATTTCATTGATGTTGTCGTGCAAGGCATCTCTGCCGCTCTTCTTCATGCTGCTGGCACTGCTATCACCCTATCCACCGGGACCCCTCGTCATCGGCCAGTACCGTGGTGGACCAAGGACGTCGCAGTCGCTGTATGGGACCGTCGACGGGCGCTGCAGCGATTTAAGCAAAACTCCTTCCAGACCAACCTCGTCACTTTTAAGCGTCTTCGTGCTAAGGCTCGTTACATTATTAAGGGAAGAAAAAGGAATGCTGGGACCGCTATGTGTCCTCCCTGGGGACATATGCATCTTTATCGCAGGTCCGTAGTGTTCTGGGCCGCCAGCAAGTCAGATTTCCAGGGCCTGAACATCCAAGGAGTTTTGTGCACTGATCCATTGGTCCTCGCAGAACACCTTGTGACACACTCTGTGATGGCATCGTTGTCTGCTTCCTACTCTCCCGCCTTTCTCCAGCAGAAATGCAGAGTCGAACAGAACCCCCTCCATTTCATCCCACACCATGTTGAGCCCTATGCTGCTCCTTTCACTGAATAGGAATTGGTGCAGGCTCTTAGTTCTTCACGAGAGACAGTCACAGGGCCAGACTCCATTCACAATTAGATGATTCAACACTTGGACGTTCCCCAGAGGCAACAGCTCCTCAGGGTCTTCAATCACATCTAGCTCATGGGTGCCTTTCCGTCAAAATGGCGCGGTAGTATAGTTATCCCCATCCTTAAGCCCAGGAACAACCCAACGTCTCTCGACAGCTTTTTTTTTTTTGGTCATCAGTCTACTGACTGGTTTGATGCGGCCCGCCACGAATTCCTTTCCTGTGCTAACCTCTTCATCTCAGAGTAGCACTTGCAACCTACGTCCTCAATTATTTGCTTGACGAATGCAATCTCTGTCTTCCTTTACAGTTTTTGCCCTCTACAGTTCCCTCTAGTACCATGGAAGTCATTCCCTCATGTCTTAGCAGATGTCCTATCATCCTGTCCCATCTCCTTATCAGTGTTTTCCACATATTCCTTTCCTCTCGGATTCTGCGTAGAACCCCCTCATTTCTTACCTTATCAGTCCACCTAATTTTCAACATTCGTCTATAGCACAATATCTCAAATGCTTCGATTCTCTTCTGTTCCGGTTTTCCCACAGTCCATGTTTCACTACCATACAATGCTGTACTCCAGACGTACATCCTCATAAATTTCTTCCTCAAATTAAGGCCGGTATTTGATATTAATAGACTTCTCTTGGCCATAAATGCCTTTTTTGCCATAGCGAGTCTGCTTTTGATGTCCTCCTTGCTCCGTCCGTCATTGGTTATTTTACTGCCTAGGTAGCAGAATTCCTTAACTTCATTGACTTCGTGACCATCAATCCTGATGTTAAGTTTCTCGCTGTTCTCATTTCTACTACTTCTCATTACCTTCGTCTTTCTCCGAGTTACTCTCAAACCATACTGTGTACTCATTAGACTGTTCATTCCATTCAGCAGATCATTTAATTCTTCTTCACTTTCACTCAGGATAGCAATGTCATCAGCGAATCGTATCATTGATATCCTTTCACCTTGTATTTTAATTCCACTCCTGAACCTTTCTTTTATTTCCATCATTGCTTCCTCGATGTACAGATTGAAGAGTAGGGGCGAAAGGCTACAGCCTTGTCTTACAACCTTCTTAATACGAGCACTTCGTTCTTGATCGTCCACTCTTATTATTCCCTCTTGGTTGTTGTACATATTGTATATGACCCGTCTCTCCCTATAGCTTACCCCTACTTTTTTCAGAATCTCGAACAGCTTGCACCATTTTATATTGTCGAACGCTTTTTCCAGGTCGACAAATCCTATGAAAGTGTCTTGATTTTTCTTTAGCCTTGCTTCCATTACTAGCCGTAACGTCAGAATTGCCTCTCTCGTCCCTTTACTTTTCCTAAAGCCAAACTGATCGTCACCTACCGCATTCTCAATTTTCTTTTCCATTCTTCTGTATAATATTCTTGTAAGCAGCTTCGATTCACGAGCTGTTAAGCTGATTGTGCGCACAATCAGCTTAACAGCTCGTGAATCGAAGCTGCTTACAAGAATAATATACAGAAGAATGGAAACCAAAAGTCCTCCAAAGCTCTTTTAAATTCCGATTCTAATACTGGATCCCCTATCTCTTCTAAATCGACTCCTGTTTCTTCTTCTATCACATCAGACAAATCTTCACCCTCATAGAGGCTTTCAATGTATTCTTTCCACCTATCTGCTCTCTCCTCTGCATTTAACAGTGGAATTCCCGTTGCACTCTTAATGTTGCCACCGTTGCTTTTAATGTCACCAAAGGTTGTTTTAACTTTCCTGTATGCAGAGTCTGTCCTTCCGACAATCATAACTTTTTCGATGTCTTCACATTTTTCCTGCAGCCATTTCGTCTTTGCTTCCCTGCACTTCCTATTTATTTCATTCCTCAGCGACTTGTATTTCTGTATTCCTGATTTTCCCGGAACATGTTGGTACTTCCTCCTTTCATCAATCAACTGAAGTATTTCTTCTGTTACCCATGGTTTCTTCGCAGCTACCTTCTTTGTACCTATGTTTTCCTTTCCAACTTCTGTGATGGCCCTTTTTAGAGATGTTCATTCCTCTTCAATTGTACTGCCTACTGAGCTATTCCTTATTGCTGTATCTATAGCGTTAGAGAACTTCAAACGTATCTCGTTATTCCTTAGTACTTCCGTATCCCACTTTTTTGCGTATTGATTCTTCCTGACTAATGTCTTTAACTTCAGCCTACTCTTCATCATTACTATATTGTGATCTGAGTCTATATCTGCTCCTGGGTACGCCTTACAATCCAGTATCTGATTTCGCAATCTCTGTCTGACCATGATGTAATCTAATTGAAATCTTCCCGTATCTCCCGGCCTTTTCCAAGTATACCTCCTCCTCCTGTGATTCTTGAACAGGTTATTCGCTATTACTAGTTGAAACTTGTTACAGAACTCAATTAGTCTTTCTCCTTTTTCATTCCTTGTCCCAAGCCCATATTCTCCTGTAACCTTTTCTTCTACTCCTTCCCCTACATTTGCATTCCAGTCGCCCATGACTATTAGATTTTCGTCCCCATTTACATACTGCATTACCCTTTAAATATCCTCATACACTTTCTCTATCTGTTCATCTTCAGCTTGCGACGTCGGCATGTATACCTGAACTATCGTTGTCGGTGTTGGTCTGCTGTCGATTCTGATTAGAACAACCCGGTCACTGAACTGTTCACAGCAACACACCCTCTGCCCTATCTTCCTATTCATAACGAATCCTACACCTGTTATAACATTTTTTGCTGCTATTACCCGTTACTCATTTGACCAGAAATCCTCGTCTTCCTTCCACTTCACTGACCCCTGCTATATCTAAATTGAGCGTTTGCATTTCCCTTTTCAGATTTTCTAGTTTCCCTACCACGTTCAAGCTTCTGACATTCACGCCCCGACTCGTAGAACGTTATCTTTTCGTTGATTATTCAATCTTTTTCTCGTGGTAACCTCCCCCTTGGCAGTCCCCTCCTGGAGATCCGAATGGGGGACTATTCCGGAATCTTTTGCCAGTGGGGAGATCATCATGACACTTCTTCAAATACAGGCCACATGTCCTGTGGATACACGTTACGTGTCTTTAATGCAGTGGTTTCCATTGCCTTCTGCATCCTCATGTCGTTGATCATTGCTGATTCTTCCGCCTTTAGGGGCAATTTCCCACCCCTAGGACAAGAGAGTGCCCCGAACCTCTATCCGCTCCTCCGCCCTCTTTGACAAGGCCGTTGGCAGAATGAGGGTGACTTCTTATACCGGAAGTCTTCGGCCGCCAATGCTGATTATTTATCAAAATTTAGGCAGTGGCGGGGATCGGACCCGGGACCGAAGACGTTTTGATTATGAATCAAAGACGCTACCCCTAGACCACAGGTGGATCGTCGACAGCTACCACCCCATTAGCCTTACGAATGTGCTTTGTAAACTGCTCGAAAGGATGGTCAACTCCCGATTATGTTGGGTACTCGAATTTCAGGGCCTTTTGTCACCATATCAGTGTGCCTTATGGGCAGGGCGATCTCCAACTGACCATTTACTCCGACAGGATTTTACTCGCCGCTGGCACCTTGTTGCAGTTTTCTTTAACCTACATAAGGTGTATGACATGGCTTGGCGCCATCACATTTTAGTTACCCTCCTTGACTGGGGCTTCCGTGGTCCCCTTCCGATTTTTATCCGCGAGTTTTTATCTTACCGACTCCTCTGGGTTTGAGTTGGCACTTCACTCAGCACCCCTCAGATTCAGGAGAATGGTATCCCACAGGGTTCTGTGCTCAGTATGTCACTCTTCCTCATTGCCATAAATGGGCTTGAGTCCTGTGTTGGGCCTCTGGTTACCCTGGCATTGTACGTTTACGATTTTTGCATCTGATGCAGCTCCCAATTGGTGGCGTCTGCTAAGCACCGGCTCCAAGGCGCCATCCAATGGGCCTCTGCGTGGACCACCGCCCATGGCTTCCAGTTTTCCCCCTCAAAACGCGGGCTATGCATTTTTGTCGTCAACCCACTGTACACTCTGATACAGAACTTGATTTAGGCAACTAGCTCCTCGATGTTATAGCAGTCCCGTTTCTTGAGCCTTACTTTTGATAACAAGCTGACATGGCTACCACACATATGCCACCTAAAGACTACATGCATGTGGAGTTTAATGCTCTCCACCTCCTGGCCCACACATCCTGAGGTGCAGACTGTTCCACTCTTCTCCATCTTTACCATGCTCTGGTCTTGTCCAGACTTGATTCTGGTAGTCAGGTTTATGGCTCAGCACCTCCTTTCACTTTGGAACTCCTTGATCCTATCCATCATTGTGGGTTGTGTCTGGCTGTTGGTGCCTTTCGCACTAGTCCTGTTAATAGTCTCCTCACAGAAGTGGGGATTCCTCCTCTACACATCCGATGGAGCCAAATCCTTGTTTCTTACACAGTCACAATTCGCCAATTCCCTCACCATCCTGCCAGCTGGCGTCTCACTACCCTCTGCCGGGATCTCCATCTGCACTCACTGGACTGCACCCTGTCTCTTTCCTCTCATATCCTCGCTTGGACGGTGCCTAGACCACGGATTAGGACCGATCTCTTCCAGGGTCCTAAGGCCTCTGTTGCTCCAGTGGTTTTCCAGTGTCTTGTATGTGCCATCCTTGCAGAGTTCCAGGGTGCCACCATCTTTTACACTAATAGTTCTAAGATTTCTGATAAGCTTTCACATCTACTACTGGCTTCGAGCACCATTTGTTGCCAGGATCATGTAGTGTATTTACAGCAGAGCTTCTAGCCATTGACAGGGCCCTCCTTTTTGTTTCTCAGGCCTCCCTCCATAGTGTTTTAATTTGTTCGTTCAGTCGTCTTTCTCTCTGTCCCAAGTCATGTGGGAAACCCAGGGAATGAATTGGCTGACCGTTTGGCTAGAGAAGCAGTTACACCCCCCATTTCCTTTCACGATTCCAGCTGTGGATATGCGGATCTGCGTCAAAGCTCTCTTTGCCCAACAGTGGAATGCCATCTGGGGCTCCACTGCTCATAGTAATAAACTCCGCACAATCAAGGAGTCTACTGCATTTTGGGGCACTTTTTTCCGCCCCTCTCGGAAGGAGCATACTTTTTTATGCCGTTTACGCATTAGCCATACCCGGCTCACCCATAGTTTCATCCCATGTAACGACCTACCCCCACAATGTGGCTGTGGTGCCTGACTGACGATATCTCACATACTGATGGCATGTCCCCTTCTTTCGACTCTTCGTGCTATGTATAGACTTCCCGCTTCCTTAAATTTAATATTAGCAGACAATCCACGGATGTTAGACCTGGTTCTCGGTTTCCTTCGTGAAAGTGGTTTTTATTTCCAGATATAAGGTTCTCCTTTAGTCCTGGAGCAGGGCCTGGTTGGTTGTGGTTGGGACTCATTTTGCAGTCTTCATGATCTGTGACCCCATGACCGCCCCCCCCCTTTTTGCAGATTTTATATTTGGTCTCACTTTATGCTTTCACTATGTGTGTTTAATGTTCATTCTTCTATACGAGTACTTTGACTCCTCTGACTTACTATGTCCACTTTTAGCAGTCCCTCTTTCTTATGTAACGCACTTTGGAATCGCGGGACTGATGAACTCGCCGTTTGGTCCCATACTTTCTGAATTAATCAATCAGTCAAAAACGTGCATGGGTTACCATGTCTGTCAAAACCTTAGTTGTGGAATGGTGCGAAAAGTTCCGTGCTGCTTCATGATAACGCACGTCGCCGTATAGAATATAGCGACGCCAAGTCAAGTGGGAGACACTCGAGCATCCACTCTATAATCCTGATCTGTCCCCACGTGATCATGACAGCTTCGGTCCCTTAAAAAGCCCTTGGAGGGTCGAAGATTCCTGTCCAACGGGGATGTGGGGCAGGTTGTTAGAGATCTCTCCAAACAGCAGGACACGATGTTTTACCAAACAGCCATCTTCAAGCAGGCGTCGGTGGGATGATTGCCTCAATGCTCACGGCGATTTCGCCTGACTGTTAAGATTCTTGACTGTATTGCCTTCCAACGGAAACTTTTTGATTGCCCCTCACACATAAATGGCAACCGTTCAGTCAACAAGAATTGACCTTGCATTACTCTGAAGAGTAATGCTGTAGAACAACACACACACTGTTCTATTCAACATAACTGTGATTCCTATTGTGTTCACAGCACTCAGACTTCCACTTCAACGTGAATGCCTAAGAACGGATTGAAACTGGTCGCACTTCAAGCAATAAAACCCCGTGACCAGAACTGTAGATGTAGTAGATAATATGCATGCACATATGCAAATACATAGGCATACAATGCCACGAAGAAGACTTACACGCCAACAGTAGTCAATGAGATGAAGACATTGTGGAGATAAGACTAGTGCTGTTATTGTTGTGGTTCAGTCGGAGGACTGGTCTGATGGAGCTCTCCATGCTAGTGTGTCCTCTTTAAGCCTCGTCTGTGAATAACTACTGCATCCGACATCAATGTGAACTTGTTGTACTGATCCCTTGGGCACCCTCTAGAATTTTGAGCCCCAAAACTTTCCTCCTTTACCGCAGTAAAAATTCCTTGATGTGTCATATTATAACAGATCCCTTCTTTTACTCAGGTGGTGCCATAGATTGCTTTCTTCCCCATTGCGACTCGGTACCTCATCATTACCTCACTCTAGCCACCTGATATTCAACATCCCTCTGCAGCAATATGTTTCTAAAGCTTCTACTCTCTTCTTGTCTGAACTACTAGTTATCCATCTCTCACCTTCGTGCAAACAAAACTTCAGACAGGTACCTTCAGAAAAGTCTTCCTGACAAACTTATTCCGTGTTAAAAAATTCCTCTTTTCACAAAAGCTTTTCTTATTATAGCCAGTTTGCAGCTTATATGTTCTATTTTGTACGTAATCAGTTATTTTGCTTCCTAAGTAGCAAAACTCATTTTCTAATCTAATTCTCTCAGCGTCGGCTGATTCACTTTGACTACATTCCGTTACCCTTCTGTTCTTTCCATAGTCCTTTGCAGTCTGACAGAATTACAGTGTCCCCTGCAAGCGGCAAAGTTGTTTTTATTTCTTCTCCTTGAACTCTAATGTTTTTTCCAAATGTCTCCTCGATTTCCTTCAGTTCCGACTCAATGTAAGGCAGAATAACGTTCAGGAATAATACGACGTTGGTAAAAAATGGTGATGGTGAATACGATGATATAGACACTAAAAGATAATGGTACCGAAATGAAATATACACCTTTCAAATCTTTTCTCACAAAGAATACCATAGCTGCTAACGATGCCCTTAAGTCACACCACATCAGGGTGTACAGGGGTCATCGCTGCTGCTTGCAAGAGCCGTTTATTCTTTTGATATTAATAGGAGAATTCTGCAGATTGCCTCTCCTTTCCAATTTTGTTTCGCCTTTTGGAATCTGCGTGTCCTAGTAGAGCGTTATAGAGACAGTTACTCATTGTATGTCAGAGTTTAATTTCGGCCGGAATGCACCGGAACTGCTTTTCCGGCACCTTCCAGGGAATGTTTTTTGAACTCACTGGAACAAGTCGGCACCGGAGATTTAAAATGAAGCGATGCGCAGGGGTGTTGGGCGAAGGACTTATGCTGATATCGAGCAGAAGTAGGAAGCAAAATGACGCTGCTATAATGACAGCTGGTAACACCTGTTTATATTACGTCTTGTGATTTGTTTCGTTCTCTTCTTTCTTCTTCCTCCTCCCCCTCCTCCTCATTCTCCCCCTCCTCCTCATTCTCCCCCTCCTCCTCATTCTCCCCCTCCTCCTCATTCTCCCCCTCCTCCTCATTCTCCCCCTCCCCCTCATTCTCCCCTTCCCCCTCATTCTCCCCCTCCCCCTCATTCTCCCCCTCCCCCTCCCCCTCCTCGTTTCATCGTAGGCTAAAGCCTGTTACTTCAGTACCTAACAGTCTACAGTGATGTTGTCGCTCCACCTTTTCCTTGGACGGTCAATTTTTCTTTTAGCAGCTGGTAATTTATTTCTTACAATTTTGACAATCTTCCATTCATCCGTCCTGACTACATTGTCGTTCCATTCATGCTTTCTCTTATGTACCAACTCATTAATGGAGTCCACTTTATATCCTTTTCTAATGTTTTCACTTCTCTCTCAGTATATTTCTTGTAATCCTTCACAAAATTTTCATTTCCACGGTTTCCAAAAGTCGTTTTGTTTTCGGTCTTGTCTGAGCTTTACTCGTCATTGGTCTCACTTTCTTTCGTATATTCTTGCCTTTGCATCTTCTCCTATATGCCTGTTTTTCCAGATAGTATCATTGAAACATGGTGCCACCTGATTTGTTTTTGCTACTTGTTTTTCCAACTCTTTGTCGACATTCTCGTTACTGGACTGGTCAATACCAACACTTTTAAATGTCTTTACCTGTTGAGTAATTTCTCCGTCTACTTTTAGTTCGCGTCTAATCGGTTCCAGGTCATACATTTGGTTTTTTTTAGCGGATATGACCGTATTTAGGTTTTTGGCTGCCAGGTTAAATACATGTAAACGTTTCTGAAAGGTAACGTCACTGTTCGCCAGCAGTACTGCATCGTTAGCATAAAAAACTATATTCATTTATTCGTCCACCAGCCTATATCCACTACCAGACAGTACCTTCTTTATCATCTTGCCCGTGAGTATATTAAAGAATAGCAGGCTGCGGCTAGTTAAACTGGAACTAATATTCGCCTGGATGTAGTTGTTGGAATAAATGTCTTAAATTGTTTCTTTTAAGTTGGAAGGACTCTCCCCCCCCCCCCCCCCCCCCCCCATTTGTAGGGCAGGTTTGCCATATCTGATAGCTGAGTCCTATCGAAAGCCTTCTGTAAGTCAATAAAACAAAGATAAGCTGATCGGTTGTATTCAATAGACTTATCTACGACCTAAGAATGAATACGGCATGCATGTCAGACCTATCGGTTCTAAAACCATACTGCTCATGTAAAAGGGTTGTAATGCTTTTTTTATTTCATATTATTTTTGTTATGAGTTTTGTTCTTAAACTTAGACTTAACCCTCTGTAGTTGGATGGGTCTTGTCTGCTTTTTTGAACATGGGAATTGTGATACTAGTTCTCAATTAGTTTGGAATTTTATTAGCGGTTATAACATTCTAACCAACTTTTTATCGTTATGATTATAAGAAATTATGTTTTAAAAACTTGAATTTCAGAACAGTGTCTTGTAAAAAAAGATTTCACGTTGTAAATTGTATAAAAAGTTTCCAAAAATAGAATCCAGTGACATTTATGGGACGGCGACGAGGCGGGGAGGTGTGGGGCCACGGGGGCGGCCGTTGTATGGTGAAAGAGGTGTGTTCCAGCACCAAAACTTTTATAAATTAAGGACTGCTGTATATATGTGATGGCACTGGAGCAGAAAATAGCTCTGCAGCCACAGGTAATACGTGATGAGCGGTAGGCATGTCCATCTTAACTGCAGCCAAATAAAGGCGCCGAAGGAAAGCGCGTCATTATTTACGGTTTCCTTCGTGAGAGTCAGATGCTAACGAAGAAATTAATTTCCCTGGCCGCGCGATTGCCGCAGCTAAATATGTATGGAGGAGGAGGCCAGCACCACTGTTACGCATTTCATCTCGGAGAAACCAAACAAATATAAGGAGCGGAGTTGCACAGACACGTCCAAAATAAGTGGAAAAGCAGATAAGTCTTATCGGATGCAATGAGACAGTTATGGGTTGATAAGAAGAGCTGCGCGCAGGCAGCGGAAGGAACAAGTAGCTCCGAACTTTCCTACTTAAATTACATTCCTACTTGATCAAAGAATGAACTGCGCCAGGCTCATTCAGAAGAGGTTGCAGCAAAACAGAGGTATCGACCTGGAAATTGGATAGCAAACATACTACAAGAGCGTGCTGAGAAGTAATGCCGCCGAATTTTTTACTTTGTCCTCAATACCAGTTCAGGTATTCCATGTCATGCACATTACTTGCTCACTTTCCTGCATCACTGATTCAAGTTGCAACCTTCTGCCGCTAGAGGGCTCCGGATTCTATCATGTAACGTGCCGGTGTATAACGTAACTACGTCGGTGCTTGAGAAGCATCGGGCTGTAATGGAGTTTCTAGCGGCAGAGAACGTGCGTCCAATTGAAATCCATAGAAGAATGAAAGTTCTGCTTGATGGTGATTGTACAGACAATAGTAACGTGCGACGTTAGGCTATTCATTTTCATAATGAAGGAAACAGTGGCGAACCTCAATGTGTGTGACAGAGCTCAGAGTGGACGACTGCGCACAGCAGCCGACGAGACTCCACGGAATCTAGTTGACGAACTCATCACGGGAAATCGTCGGATAACACACACAGCTCTCAGGTAAGTGTGACTTATCAACAGAGCTTGTACAGGCCATCATCGCAGAACTGCGGTACATGAAACTGTGCGCAGTTCGTGTCTCGAAGCTCACTGCTGACACGAAACACAGGAGATTGGACATTTGTCAATAATTTATTTTCCGTTTTGAGTGTGAGGATGATGGGTTCCTTAAAAATTTTGATAGGTGATGAAAGCTGGGCTCACCATTTTGACCCCGAAAAAGAACATCAGTGGCGTTTCGCCACAAAGGATCGTTGACGCCAAAAAGGTTGAAGCCCATGCTATCAGCAGGAGAAGTCATGTTCACAGAGTGGTGGGATGTTCAAGGTGTGATGCATTTGGAATTTATGCCTAAAGGGACCACCATAAACCCACATTCATGCACTGTGTAACACAAGAGGTTGGATAAACATTGAAAAAGTTGTTGTTGAAAACAATGTTTTTAAATTGATTCGTGTTTCAGCGTCTTTTATAATTCTTTATTAGTGTCTCTTACGAAACAGATTTCGAAATCAGATTTTAGGTTATAAGGCGTATCCCGGAGCAGATACAGGCACAGATTTAATTTAGTAATGATGGAGATTACACTGAAGTTAAACATCATCTACCGAAAGAATCTGTGGGAAGATCTGGGATACTGAAATACTAAGGAATGATGAGATGCGTTTGAAGATATCTAAAGCTGTAGATATTGCGCCAATGTATGTCACAATGGGAAGTTCAGTTGAAGAGGAATGGACATCTCTAAAAATGACAATTACAGATGGACAAAAAACAAAGCTACAAGAGAGATAAATGCGAAAAATCTTTGGAAACAGAATAAGTGATTCAGTTTGATGGGCGAAAGAGGAAGGATAAAAATGTTCAGCAAAAGACAGGAGTGCAGCAATATGTCATTTAGGAGCGAAAATAGTAAATACAGCGAAACCAATACCAAATGGCTGCAGAAAGAATGCGAAGAAATCAAAAAATAGTCTTCGGAAGGATTGATTCAGCGCATAGAGAAATAAAAAGGGAAAATTCTGTAAAATTGAAAGCGTCAATACTGAGAGCGCAGTAAGAATTCTGCTGTAAAGTGCAGTGGAGAGAGCGGATACGTGGAAAGGGTACACAGAAGACGTCTGTGAGGTGCAGGATGTGTCTGATGACTTGATTGAAGATGTGGTGTAAATCCCGGTGGTATGTGTAACATACGCATACGTGTGTGTGTGTGTGTGTGTGTGTGTTTCCTAATGTTGTCTGCGCAGTGAAATTCTCAAGCCTACAAATGATCAAGATGACCTTGCCATTGACGTCCTATACCTAGGAATATCCATTTAGCATATCAAACCAATTATTCATATCGAGATACTGCTAGAATGAGTCACAACTTGGACACCGTGAATTACTTCCTCTAAAAACAAGTGAACAGCGCTAGCTGTGTATAAATATTAAGTACACAATATCGAATTCCACCGTACATGTAATTTCGAGATTGGCAGAACATACGTTGCACTTTCTTTAGATCACCCTACCGCCCTTATTTGACGGATACAGAATTGGCTGATAGTGATTAGCAGCGAGAAACCGAAGACCTTCAACCTGACTGGCACTTTCAGAAAGTGCTCAGTGAACAAACAAATGGAACACAACACATTTCCTGCTACCATTTTCCTATCCGCCGAACCAGAGTGCGCCTATCACTTATTGAAGGAATGACAAAAGTTATACTGCACTGATGATGTGCATTCAGCGCATCAGCTGCTGTTTAGATGACCTACGTGGCGTACCTGCTACACAGTAGACGCAATGTGCTGTCCGCAAACTCCTAGGGTTGAAATTATCACAGTACAAGGTACAGCACGAGTCAAGTTTTCTGATTACTCACTAGCCAGTAACAGAAATTAGACTCCAGTATTTTCCCGTAAAGAAACATTTCAATGTGTGTCAGACTCCACAGACACCTAAAAAATTGTCACTTGAGTAAACAGAACAACAAATCACTGACGGAGAAACGATGTTACGCACTCACTGTGTCGAAAGCAACACTTCTAAAAACTTAACCGCCACTTTCTCCAATGTGGTACTCCCCCCCGTCTCCCCCCGTCTCCCCCCCGTCTCCCCCCCGTCTCCCCCCCGTCTCCCCCCGTCTCCCCCCCCGTCTCCCCCCCCGTCTCCCCCCCCGTCTCCCCCCCCGTCTCCCCCCCCGTCTCCCCCCCGTCTCCCCCCCCCGTCTCCCCCCCCGTCTCCCCCCCGTCTCCCCCCCGTCACCCCTCCCCCCCGTCACACTCCCCCGTCACACTCCCCCGTCACACTCCCCCGTCACCCCCCCCCGTCACCCCCCCCCGTCACCCCCCCCCGTCACCCCCCCCCCCGTCACCCCCCCCCGTCACCCCCCCCGTCACCCCCCCCCCCGTCAACCCCCCCCGTCAACCCCCCCCGTCAACCCCCCCCCCCGTCAACCCCCCCCCCCCCCCGTCTCCACCCCCCGTCTCCACCCCCCGTCTCCACCCCCCGTCTCCACCCCCCGTCTCCACCCCCCGTCTCCACCCCCCCCGGTCTCCACCCCCGGTCTCCACCCCCCCGTCTCCACCCCCCCCCCCCCGTCTCCACCCCCCCGTCTCCACACCCCTCCCCCCCCGTCTCCACCCCCCCCGTCTCCACACCCCCCCCCGTCTCCACCCCCCCCGTCTCCACCCCCCCGTCTCCACCCCCGTCTCCATGCCCCCGTCTGCCCCCGTCTGCCCCCGTCTGCCCCCGTCTGCCCCCGTCTGCCCCCGTCTGCCCCCGTCTGCCCCCGTCTGCCCCCGTCTGCCCCCGTCTGCCCCCGTCTGCCCCCGTCTGCCCCCGTCTGCCCCCGTCTGCCCCCGTCTGCCCCCGTCTGCCCCCGTCTGCCCCCGTCTGCCCCCGTCTTCCCCCCGCACCGCCCCGTCTTCCCCCACCTCCCCCTCTCCCCCACCCCCCCGTCTCTCCCACCCCCCCGTCTCTCCCACCCCCCCGTCTCCCCCACCCCCCCGACTCCCCCACCCCCCGTCTCCCCCACCCCCGTCTCCCCCCCCCGTCTCACTCCCCCCGCCGTCTCACTCCCCCCGCCGTCTCACTCCCCCCGCCGTCTCACTCCCCCCGCCGTCTCACTCCCCCCGCCGTCTCACTCCCCCCGCCGTCTCACTCCCCCCGCCGTCTCACTCCCCCCTCCGTCTCACTCCCCCCGCCGTCTCACTCCCCCCTCCGTCTCACTCCCCCCTCCGTCTCACTCCCCCCTCCGTCTCACTCCCCCCGCCGTCGCACCCCCCCCCACCTCACACCCCCCGCAGACTCCCCCCCGTCTCCCCCCCCCGTCTCCCCCCCGTCTCCCCCCCGTCTCCCCCCCGTCTCCCCCCCGTCTCCCCCCCGTCTCCCCCCCGTCTCCCCCCCGTCTCCCCCCCGCCGTCTCCCCCCCGCCGTCTCCCCCCCGCCGTCTCCCCCCCGCCGTCTCCCCCCCGCCGTCTCCCCCCCCGCCGTCTCCCCCCCGCCGTCTCCCCCCCGCCGTCTCCCCCCGCCGTCTCCCCCCCGCCGTCTCCCCCCCGCCGTCTCCCCCCCCGCCGTCTCCCCCCCCCGCCGTCTCCCCCCCCCGCCGTCTCCCCCCCCGCCGTCTCCCCCCCGCCGTCTCCCCCCCCGCCGTCTCCCCCCCGCCGTCTCCCCCCCCGCCGTCTCCCCCCCCCGCCGTCTCCCCCCCCCGCCGTCTCCCCCCCCCCCGCCGTCTCCCCCCCTCCCGCCGTCTCCCCCCCTCCCGCCGTCTCCCCCCTCCCGCCGTCTCCCCCCCCACCGTCTCCCCCCCACCGCCGTCTCCCCCCCCCACGCCGTCTCCTCCCCCCCCGCCGTCTCCCCCCCCCCCGCCGTCTCCCCCCCCCCCGCCGTCTCCCCCCCCCCTCCGTCTCCCTCCCCTCCGTCTCCCTCCCCTCCGACTCCCCCCCCTCCGTCTCCCCCCCCCCCCCACCTCCGTCTCCTAAATTAGCCTAAGGACAAATACACACACACCCATGCCCGAGGGAGGACTCGAACCTACGCCGGCTCCGTATAGACATCGACATATGAGCGAGCGAGTGTGTGAGTTCATGTGATGTAGCGGATCCACCAAACCTCACATCACATACTGAATAAGTAACCTAGTAGAATTGCTGCTGGAGCTAACATATGTCTACACTAACATAATGGTGTGTGGAGAAACGTACATCATGTGTCAGAACCATTTCCACCTCACACTTAATCCGTTCGAAATTCACGCACCACCAGTTCGTATATTCACATTTTGTGTGCACTCGGTAGCGACGGACATCCTGGAGAAGACACTGCTTTCCTTCCGTTGTTGTGATTATTTCCATTACTAAGAGTATATAAATCTCAAGTAGCTTAGGCCTAGTGAACGGCACTGCGCACCACAGCTAAAGGATCACTTTTTCGAAACGCTGTAATTGTCTCCCATTGCGACATACAAGTTTGAAATTCGTCTCGAATTTACCTACAACCTTTCCCTGTAATGGTGCAGAAGCGTGGCGCCCTCGGCGACAGTTCAATTAGAAATGTGTTGAAACAGGCGGAAAAAAGGCCAGAACTCGGAAGTTCATGTGAGGCGTAAGGTGCGTTAATGATTTCACATTAGCACCAAATTTCATATCGCCAATGTGGACTTGGCACATGATGGGAAGCTCATTAGACCCTCCCTTATCCACATTTCACCCTTCTTTTGACGCCTCCGCGATGGAGGTCGGAACCGCGACGCCCAGCTTTTATATTATGCGGTTTTCTAATGGATTGCCTAGGAAAACATTTCACACACACCTCATCTCAGAATCGACACGAAAAGGCCTTAGGACGTGTTATATAGCCCTTGAATGGAACCAGCCATTCCTTTGTGGTATTGATTCCTTGCTGCAAAACGACAGCAGTTTAACGAGCAACAGGACGCTGTTCTTGACAACCTCGGACACTGCTGGCACCCTGTGGACGATTCAGTCACTCTCTAAGGAAATCGTGGGCCAGCAGTCCCACTGAACGTGGTCGCACCTTCTTTGGATAGCAGTGTGACCGCAGTTTTTGCTCTGGAGCACAGCGTGGAACCACTAGGGACCGTTCAATAGCATTCGATGAAATCTGAACGCAATCCGAAGCAGCAAAAGGTGCTTATGCTTTTTCAGTCCTCGCATTTCGAGTCCTGCTGTGGTGTGATCACGAACGTATGCGACACGGATACATGCGTGAATAAAACGGTAAACGGTCCCTTTAAGGTCCCCTAGTTCGCCAACACACTTGGTGCCACTCGACCATTTTTGTTGAGCATTTTCAAAATGTACCTGTACGGAGACAAACTAAACTAGTCCTTGTCGCTTGCAGGCGAGATACGCTGCCGCTCTTGCGCCGGCTAGTAGGCATGTGGAATCGAAGGGGTGTCAAGGTGTTGCCTGTCTTCAGGTGCCCAGGACTCCGCCGTAGTTTCTCTGTACAGGTACATTTTTAAAGGTTCTACGAAAATGGACAAGTGGCACCGAATGTGATGGCGAACTGAGGGATGTTAGAGAGGCCGTTTGCTATTTTATTCACGCGTGTGTCAATGTTGCACCCTTCCCTGATCACATCAGAGGTAAGTGCAAAACAGGAGGGCTGAGAAAGCATAAGCAACGTTTGCTACTTCGGATAGCGTTCAGATTTCATATATTGGTTTTGAACGCTCCCTAGTGGTTCCAAAGAGCACACAAGTGTGTGTGTGTGTGTGTGTGTGTGTGTGTGTGTGTGTGTGTGTGTGTGTGTGTGTGTGTGTGTGTGTGTGTTTGTGTGTGTAGCGAAGCAAGGTAGACTATCACAATGACATCTGATCTGGACGGCCACTAAGAGGGAAGTCCAGAAAAGAAGATCGGCGGATCATAGAAACAACGGGATGAGCAAATCGCTCTCTGACACACTAAAAGCGGCGACCTAAGAGCTTAGGTAGAAGTGAAGACAAAACACAAAATCGTAAAACACGTGCCACATCAGCTCATTATCACCTAAAATTTGAGGGCAGGTCTGTCGCTAAACCAGCTTGAACCCTTTCGTCATTATATAAAATATAGCCGGTTAAAATATGGCGAACCGTAAACAGCACACCACATGCACCACAAACAGGCGATTCTTCATGTCTGAGAAGGAAGCCATGGCTCAGGGGGCTGTATCCTATCCGAAGTCGCGTGAAACAGACTTGACCAGTTCGAATTGGACGGAAGGAGGAGCGCCACATCCTCTCAGTCGCTTTTATTGATCGTAACTTATTTTCCGTCACACCCAGCCGCTCTTCCTTCCATAGACGCATGACGTGCTCACAAGAAGAAAAATTACTGTCGCACTGCACTACAAAGAGATGCAGCCCCACAAAATCCTTAGAGAGGGGTTGAAACGGCGAGGGGTGTCGGCAGCGTCCAACGTTCCCAAGACCGCCGTACTGCTGCTCGTCGCACTGAGAACTATCGAAGTGTGTGAGAATGATCGCTCCAAGAAGAAGAGTGATTTCATTGACGCAGTTTATGCATCTCCCTGAGGCCTTTCCGAAGTGATTCTGAGCAGGGATGTGTGTGAAATGGTTTCCTTCGACCACCAATAAGAAAACTGCGTGATTTCAACGCTGAGTGTAGAGGGGCTGGTGGTGTGACGACATTCCAGTTGTGTGACAAATCCGTGGTGACGTTGGAGAGAGTTGTGCTGAAGTTTAGTGCCAGTGTACCGTCGTTAGCCCACCTTACACGTCAACTTCTGAGCTCTGGCTTTTTTTCGCACGTGTCAGCATCTTGCTGCTTGAAACGCCGCAGGACTCGAGGGTGACGTCGCAGGCAGCCACGCTTTTGCACCACTGTAGGTCAAGGCATTAGGCATCTTTGAGTCAAATTTAAAACTTCTAAGTCGCATTGGGAGACGATTATTGATTCAAAAAAGTAGTCCTTGAATTGTTGTGTAGTGTACACAGAACTGAAGGCTGTTGGCGAGGGCACTACTTAGCAGATGTTGACAACACATCCGCTGCTGGTGGATGACTGGCGAAATCAGCGGCCCCTAGGGAGACTCAGATTAGAAAATCCACGGTGCAGAACTGGTTGGTTGGCCGGAAGTCCCAAGGTATCAGCGATACTTACATTAGAAGAGAAAGATCATTAGAAGAGAAAGATCATGGCCCTTTCTTAATGGGCTCAGAACACGGTCTACTTGCTTCTGATGAAACAGAAAAAAATATTAAAGTATGAGAACATCGTTATAGTTATGCATGTTTCTTTGAAATGGCATTAATACGAGCTGCAGCTCTTAATGCGGAGTCCCAATTACACATTTATTTTGGATGTTGATTGTCCAGGGTAAGAGGTCTTCTAATCAATTTTATGTCTTAGGTGATGTTAACTTTATAAACAAGAACTTTGAGTAATGTTCATTTATTATTGATATGTGCAAAAACAGTAATGCTACTGAAAAGTAATGAAACATCTCTCTGCGTCAGTGTTGCATACAACACCATCATGCAAAACATGTACATCTGTACCTGTCAGAGCGTCAAATAGTTACTTACGTCAGTGTCGTAGCAGGACTGCCCACAATTGCCGTCTTGGGCTGACGCTGCTTCGCTTATTCTGATGTCGCCTCAGGTCCTTCTCATGGCGTCAGCAGACCCTACGTCACAATTATAGCATATCTTACAAATTAAGTTTTATTTTGAATTATGCTGATGACCAATCAAACGGATAATTCCACGCATCCAAAAGACTTAGGAGTTGCTCACAAACTGCCAGATCTGTCTACATGCAAATAATATTAATAAATAAGGGATCGATCAAAAAGTTTCCGTTAGAAGGCTGTGCAGTCCAGAATAGATATGCCAAACAGGCAAAATCGCCATGTGCGTTAAGGAAATAGTCCCACCGGCGACCAGGTTGAAGATATCCGTTTGGTAAAACACCGTGTCATGCTGCGTGAAGTCGTCCCCAACTGCCTGCTGTACATCCTCGTCCGACAGGAATCGTCGATCCCTCAACGCCTTTTGTAAGAGACTGAAGCGATGATAGTCGCATGGAGAGAGATCAGCACTATATTGCGATTGCATGATTATCTCTCCATTGAGGTGGCGTAGCTTCTACATTACGACATTTGCGATATGGAGACGCTCGTTACCATGAAACAACAGCACCCTTTTCGCAGTTTTCTCGGATATTTCGGCTTAATTGTGCGCCATAACTTCTCCAGAGTTGCGCGTTACCGTTTCTCAGTGATGGTCACACCAGGTTCCTTGAAATCAGTAAGCACTGGGTCCGGGTAATCAGAGAACAGTTTGAGGATTGCCTTTCCAGTAGATGACTGGCTCTTGAACCATATCGCAGCTGTGAATTTCGACAGACATTTTGCCCCACACATTGTTCATTTTGCGTTTGATGTCTACCTGTTTTTGTCCTACGGCAGTCAAGAAAAGGATAACAGTACGTTGATCCTGTTTGGACGCATCTGGTAATAACGTCGCCGCGTTTCACGTTTCCGCGTTTACCGCACGCACGATAGAAAGACGCGAACGTCACGCTAATACCTTGCCTAGATGTCGGTGGTTATATAACCGCATCGGAGACGCGCTACATTGCTTATATTCTTCAGCAACGCCCTCTAACTTTTTTGATCGTCCGCTTACACATTGATATAACCGGTTGAAAACGATATGGAAGAGCTGAAAACACACAAAAACAAAAATTACTAGAAGAATATTAAAATAAAAATAAAAGGAAATATTGTTGTGATTCATTTCGAATGATTCCCTTTGATCAGAGGATTACGAAACTGAAACTGGATTTCATCTAGACAAACTATTACAACAGTTGTCCCTTAATCTTTATTGGTATTTTAAGCAATTAATAGAAAATAAAATATCTTTTAAGGAAAGTAGTTTTCGGAATCGATGTGTTTTGATCTTGGGCTTAGACTGAAAAATCTCACTCGATTCAGACGGCTAGTCTAAACATGTGCCAAAATTAAAATGAGCATTGCTCGAACATCGGGCTTTGCTGAATTAGTTCATTGAAGTAGGCCACCACAAAACCTATTATTGTCACTGCGAGTAAGAGGTGGTTCTGACCTCCAATACATGTAAATGAAACAGAGGCTAATTTCTAAAAGAGAAAATAAAAGCGAAAACTTAAACCACACGAAGAAAGCTAATGATGGAAACAGAAGCAAAAATATCGATTTGGAAAGGGACAGATAATTTGAAACAATTATATGTAGTGGCCGTGAATGTAAATTATGCTACATCAGAAGCAAGACTTATTACTTAAAATTTTATGTTCTTTACGAAGACGTTATCATCTGAAGCATTAGATTCTATGTAGGCTAGGTCAGGACCTAGCAACCGATCAATTTACGATAAGAGCGGCGAGTTCAGTAAAACTGTATTATCAACTGCATTTGCTACAGAGGAGTGCTAAAATATAATGGACGACAAAGTACGAAATAACAAGTTAACAGAAACACCTGATGACGAGAGAAGACTCAGTGGGATATATGGCACGGAATCCATGTACAGCTAATTTGTCGCTGGAATGTGGAAAATTACGGGAACAGATCATCCTCAAAGAATACTAAAATAGAACCAAATGCGAAAGTCAGAGTGACGCAGCGACTTTCAGCTTAAGTGGACAGCAGATAAGAGATTTATCAGTTCATGAAGACTGATAGATTGATAAAAGCAGATGGGTGTATTTAGCTTAAGAAGAAAACAGCTCCTGGCTGTCAGCTGCAGAGACTTCGTTTTAGCTTGACATGGAAGCGCAAATATTGGCGGCCACATTCCCAGCTGTGTCGTTGATTCAATTATGCTGGACCTGTTGGCAGTTGAGGTCAAACGAATATTATTGGTACTAGTCAGATAACAAGCTTCGCCCATATTGTTTCATTCTGTACAATTATAAAATTACTCTGGAAGGTGCAGTGTTAAAGTATCTGCGTATCACATGTCGATTCCCTAGTACACAAACTTTCCCGCAAACAAGTCAGTGAATTTAAATGTGATGATCTGGCAGCAGAAACGCAGTACCCCTCAAGGGTAGCCATCTTTCAGAGAGGGTATTAACCCTTTGGCAACAATAAGGAAGTTCTGTGACGCATCTTCATACGTCAGTCACATGGCACGTTATACTACCAGTGGCACTTTCCAAGGCTCGAAAGACAGTCTATTCTTCAAGATTTTTAAACATATTTGACCGTTAAGTTGTCCTGCAAGACCAATGGTCTAAGTCGACAGCCACAGACACTTCGTGCCCAGTGATGTTGAACATTGTTAATGCGACATTTGCGCTACTGCACCTAGATTTGCTGTATATCTGTTAAGGTATCAGTGAAGTTTGCAATTGAAGGAGAATTTGATTAAGAGGAGATTTTTGATTACCTGCTGACTGGCGAAGTGGCCGTTGGAGGCTTACCGATACTGTTAAGCGGAACAGGAGACATGAAAAGAGGTTGGTTTTGGGGCGAAACGTCTGTGTGTCGAGTGGTATTATTTAAGAGATTCATTAAATAGTCTCGTTCACCCGTTGCTGTGATAATGATCTTCGCTGTCTATTGAAAGTGAGTGAATGACGACCAAACCACCAATCTATGGGAATATAACGCTGCCACCTTAACAGATTCTGCGTCGCTCATTGGCGCAGAGCTGTAGTCTGTCACAAGGTGAGCGACGTGCTATACTAATTATGATGAATTCCAGTTCTCAGAAAGATAAAAGTTTGTAATTTAACGTCTGGGCGAAAACGAAGTCATCAAAGACGTTGCACGGTGTCTTGTTGAACGAGGATGACGCTGGAAATCAGCCATGCCAAGTTATCCTTCCAACGTAGGAAATACTAAACCAGGATAGTTGGACGGAGTTTTGAAGCCTTCTGCTTCCAAATATGAGGTTTTAACGGTTAAGTAACGACCTTTGTCAGGAAATAATTCTGACATCTTCAACAATTACGCTTGAGCAGGGATGTCGTCAGATATATAGACAGTACCTTGGAGATCGAACTAACCGCTCTTTACTGCTGTAGTTTCAGAAGTAACAACGCGCCCTCTTGAACGTAATGGCCAGTGGAATTTACAGAGACTTTCCTGTGTGCTTTCAATAACGTCGCTTTGAAGAGTAAGTAATTGGACTGTTATCAGGCACAAATTTTGTGAACTTCGTTGTTACGAGATGTTTCGGCAGTATTTCTCAGAGAAGACGGCTGACACGCTTTTGAATGCCTCAGGGGTGTATTTTCCAAGAAGTACACTGTTTTTAGTGATCTGGCACTCTGAAAACACTGCATTATTTCGGGTATAGCCTTGCAAATACTACAGTGGCTGCTTGTAAACGTGACGTCGGTGCTTCCGCTGGGTGTTTCAGGAGATAAGACAAACGTTTAAGACTTGTGGAAGTACACCGTCCTCGCGCCCTTGGGAGAGCGGCTGATGATGATATAAATAAAGAAAACCAACCACCACAGCCGTATCATCAAATTTACTTCAAACGACTAGTTTCGGCACAACACTTACGCCATCTTCAGGTCTACTATAAACCAAAGGAGTACTTTCATTCCTTGATCCAAGTACCTTTAGAACACGTGTAACACTAGTTGTGGATATGGACATGTCGTCACAGTAGTGGCAACAAGTTATAGACTCCTGATATATGAAATCCACAACAAGTATTACATAGGTTCTACGGTATATGGGCCAAGGAATGAAAGTGTTTTGGTTTATAGTACACTATCTCTTATTTCCGAGGAGCAACTATTGAAATCTACCGAGAATGGTACAAATGCAGATGACAGAAAATTGACAGATGTTCCGTGTTATTCTTTTGATGCCGATTACTATGCTGAAAACGAACGCCAATGCGTTTTACAGCTCGTTTACGTTCACGGTGATAATTGGAATTGCACACAAGTATTTAAAACGTGATTGAACAATTGCTCCTTTCTTTTCACTTTTTGTCTGTTAGACTTCACTCTCTAACGAACCTAGCAAACAATCTTGTGAGCAGAGATGCCCACGCCCCATGCTGACGTCCGAGATAGGTTTCGTTGAGGCTTTGCACTTGCTGTGCGTGTCGCAAAAATACGTTCCAGATCTAAAAACACTCTGACAGCAAACGTGCAGGTATTGCATGTAACATGCTGCGTGTGCTAAACATAGCTTTGACTCCTCGAAATGGCCATTGGTACATTACCTCTCCATTCCTCATACAATGTCTAGTATACATCCCTGATGTTACTTTCCCGCTAATATACACCAGACTTCAATGTGTGAAGGAGAGCTACAGATGTAGAGCTACGTATCTGTCGGCTGCACCCACGTAAAGATAAACAGCGGGTACAGCTCCGGAGGCTCTAAGAGTTGGGAGGCTGGCGGTCCGTGACGGCCGCTAGGAGCGCGGCAGTCGGCTGGGCAGTAGCCATCAGCCGCTGGGCGGCAGCAGCGTCGCGGAAACCAGTGGCTGCTGCGGCACACTCAGTAGTCGGCGCTCACAGATCCAATGTACGTCTGCACGGAGCCTGTGGAGGGAATGAAGCTGGAGGACGTGTTCTTACAGTTCGCCGGTGAGTAGTTCCGGCGCAGCCCGCATTACCTCTCCCGTCCAGACCCACTTCTCTTCGGAGCGGGTGTTCCTACCTGCTGTCCCTTGGCATATCGGCTCAAAGACTGCGTCCGAGAAGCTGCTTTTTTCTTCTGTGGCTCTCCAGTAATTATGGATATTGGTCGAGCTGCCTAGGAACTGTGAACTGCGCACTAAATATTCACAATTAATTAAGCAATGTTTAATACTAATTTTTTTCGTGTGAATCCTTCTGAGTGTGGGCACTCATTCACAACAGTGCCTCGTGCGAAAGCAGCGGTACCTATTTTGCGCTTTACCATACGTGTCTGTCACCGCCTAACAAAGAGGTTTCCCAGAGGTCCTGCACACTTAACCCATTGCACGTAATTGACACTGCCATTAGTTCCGTCACATTGAATATTGAGTCTTGCTTCCTTTAGTGACTGGTAAACGCTTCTTTATATGTTCGTCGATGTCAGCGTCTACCAAACTACGTTTTACTGTGCTTAAAAACTGTCAAGGACATGGTTTTGTAAAGAGTATGATTCAGAAACTGAGGCGACGGCTTTTGGTACCTATTAAGAAAAAGATACCCAAATATTCCGAGCTACTTAAGCAACCGCAATGCAGATGCTACGCTTTTATAGTACGTCCAGACAAGTTCGTCTGTTAGCGAAATAATACTGTAGTTAGAATTGTTTTGTTAACAGTAATCCTTTTCGTAAAAGGGCTAAACATTGAAATTTCCGGCCATCACGACGTGTCACTGTTAAGAATAAAAGATATTGAGACAAATACGAACTCTGTACATTCTTTTTCTAATACAATTAGTTGAGCTTTTGGCCTACCATATTTTAAACGTTTCTTTTTTATTCATACGCTACAGTTTATATTGTCTAATAATTCCTTACCTCGAAACACTCGGAGATGACATACAGGAGAACATAAAAATGAAGCAGCATATAAGCTCTTACAAAAGTGTTTCGGCACTGCTCGTATAGCAGTGCCCAAGGGCTGCTGCTCAGGGGGGGGGTGGGGGGAAAAAGTATCTTCAAAGAGACCAAACTAGAATTTTTCTTCGAGCATAGCGAAAGAAAGCTACCAAAATTCCGCTAAATCAGTTGCTTTTGCATTTAACGAATAGAAGGGGAAAAATACATGTGTACGAAACCTGGACATTAAATTAATATTTTCAGTGCCCAACATGTCATA
This sequence comes from Schistocerca serialis cubense, assembly GCF_023864345.2. Lineage (NCBI taxonomy): Eukaryota > Metazoa > Arthropoda > Insecta > Orthoptera > Acrididae > Schistocerca > Schistocerca serialis. The sequence continues at coordinate 484,856,126 of NC_064643.1, forward strand.
ACGGACAGAAATACACGTAGTACGCATGAGCACCGTTTTGAAGTAATTTCAGGTAACTAATTTCTTGTAGGAAAAATGGCTTGCCTCGTCTGAGGAGAAAAAAAGTCTCTCAGCAGATTTCCTTAATTCTCTGAAGAGTAAATGCAATCGAACTCCTATTAATCTGCCTTTCTTGTTACTATAAAGAACGGTTTCTTCGGTCGCGCTTGCCTCTGTAAAAAAAAAAAAAAAAAAAAAAAAAAAGCTCTTGGCTAGTGTTTATAAAAAGGCTTCCGATAACGTGTTTGAAAATCAGACGCAACAAGACAGTTACGAAACATCTTGGTTGGAGTTGTTTTTGCCGCCAGTGAGACAGTACTTTCTTTCGCACACTAACGAGTTACAGCGAAAGAAAACGATTTCTAGTAAAGTTATCGTCGCCCTTGTCGGAGTGTGTTGCAATCAAACTTGAACTTCTGTGTGCCGATCATGCTTGTATCCGCCTGAATGAGTCATAGGAAAAAATTTTGATCCGGTACACAAGCAAAAGCACCAGAAGATACATTTCAAACAGGAATATCAAAGAAATGAGGTAAACGCCAATCTTCACGATAGTGTTTTGTCAGAGGGGTCTGAACAAATGTGACCTCAACTCTTTCGAACGTGCCTTATTTCCATAGAGAAGACACCTAAAAATGTTAAGGTTTGTAGGCCAAAATTTTTATTTCATTTGAGAATTCACACTTCCAAAGCATTTTTCATTCATTAAATTGGCAGTCTTGGAATGGATCATTACTGCACTGAACAGGAATGTTTAGGCGTTATTTTGTAATAAAGACTGAGATGTTTCGATGTACAAACGTCCAGCATTGAAACATAAATTCATATCAAACCAATGTAAACTCTGAGGAAACCGTTGTTAGTGACCTACTAACAAGCACCTCCCACCCAATTCGATTGGAGAAATACAGGTACACTTCAAATGTCGATCAAGTGATTGACTTTACAGTGTCTATACATAAACAAATACACTACCGCAAACATTGTTCCTGTCTGGACTTACTTGTTTAAAAAAGTTCCCATTCCCCTGTCCTGATGAGGAAGTTCCGAAGGTTTCCTTTTGTTGTAAGAGAGGTGCCTGCCACCCCCCCCCCCCCCCCCCCCCCCCACTATTTGCAATTGGGACTCCCTGTGCCGCAATACTGGATCGCCTATTCTTTCGCTGAAACGTTCCTGCTCTACCACGGGTCATTACACGATCTGCAAGCCCTATCTGGAGATAACCTTCCCAGTTATCCACTTCGTCTCGATACATATCAATGTTCCACCGTAGTCTATAATTTTTTTCCTCTTTCTTCCCTCCTTAGCTCACATGCTCACACATGACATTCAGCTTCCTTTGCACATATGTGGTTTTAAGGCCTCAGGTGTTCTGCATAGTGTCTCCCACTTACAACGCACACAACGTTCATGCAACCATGTCAAACTGTCAGAAAAGTCCCTCTCTCGGGTGCTGTTCACTCATTCGCACTCTGTCGTTTTGTGCTAGGTTCGTATTAACAGTCTCGTGACCCGTAATGATTCCTTCCAGAAAAGAACGTCCTGCGTTTTTCATTACAGTCATTTGCAGCAATGGTCCAGACGTCGTAGTTTTTGTTCGATGGCCAGTCTGTGTGGGGACAAAAACTTTGCTCTTCCCTCTTCTTCAAAACATTCTGGAGAATCACTTGAACAGACGATCTGAAAAATTAGAGCTAATACAGAGGCTTACCAACAGTCAGTCTTTCCAAGCGCTATTCGCGAGTGAAAGAGAGGAAGGGGGTTAGTTATTGCTACCAGCAGTACCATCCGCCACACATCGTTTGGTGGCTTGCGCCGCATGATATAGATGAGAGATGTTCGGTTTGTTGCTCCTTTGCGATTTGTGACAAAAGAGCATTGACACAAAAGGCCTCACATAGACTTTTCAAGACTATCTGCTCACAGTCGACTGGACGAATGCTCATCTGTTGTTTACAGTTGTTAGTTCAAGCTGCCACTGAAGTTACTGCGATGACGTCACTTGCACACCAGGAACAAAATAAGTCTCGAATCTTCTTAGATGAATAGTGTGTACAGGGCGATGCAGCTGCCCCTTACCTATGGATTTTATGCAACCCGCAACACCTTCAAGTATCTCGTGCAACATTTTCATATTCTTTCGCTCGCTCTGTGCAAACTTAGTCCTCCAGAAAAAATGAACAGGGCCTTTTTGTAGAAAATTTAATGTAGTTAAAGTTTGTGCTGGGATAAGTTTTCACTAGAGACCGTATTTTTCGAATTATTCAAGAAAAACCTAATAAAGTGGCCTTCCAACGCGTTTTTCTTGAATAACTCGAAAACCATTGTCTCTAGCGAAAACGTATACCAGTAAAAAATGTGACTACATTAAAGTATCTATAAAAAGGTCTTGTTCATATTTTTCTGTCATACTAATGGTTTGCACATGGAGTTTGCAAGAATATAACAATCTCGCACATAATTTTTGAAAGCATTGCAGGTTGCATAAAACCTGTCGGGAGGGATAGTTGAATCATCTTATATAAGGCAAGTAGAGAATCAGGTTCTTTCCTATGTGAAATCATAGAGAGTTGACACCTTTAACAGCAGCGCAAAGAAAGAATAGAAACAATTTTTTTAAAAAATACCGACTTTTTCGTAACAGTCCATTAAGTAACAATAACACTCGTCCTGTGTTCGTGAAAGGTATGGGTAATCTTCCCTAAAACCCCTATCTTCCATCTGTATGTCCTGTCGCTCTCGCTCTTACGACTTTACCTCTTTGCTTTGCCTTCCAGATTTTCACCCATCTCTCACGTTTCTTACCATTCATTCGTCTGATTTTCGGAGGAAAAGAGTTTGTGCTGTTCACTGTTGAAAGCAAGCATTTGTGTTGCAGCCTCCACATAAAATTTGCGAATTGAGATATCGAAATTGTAAACATGTAATAGCGTTGAACTGCTCATACAAACTTTGAAGTTTTTGTATTGCTGGCAAGTATGTCTTGAAACTAAACATTCTTTTGTAGTGAAGTACTAAGGAAGCAACCTAAAAAGACTCTGAAACTCTAAAACTTCTGGTACTATAGAACTCACATTCTTGAACGCACATATTCCATCAAGACTCATCTAATATGTAATCATATGTAAATGATTAGCCTTTCTAAGACATGGTTTCCGTTAAACTAACAGCCCACGAAATAATGAGATTTTTCTCTTACAAAATGAGATCGCATCGGATGTATACATGAATAGTTCCACATAGTATGACATTTCTCGCACTGTGTTTATTACGGTAACGCGGTAACGATCTAACAGCTATAATACAAATGAGTTTCATTCTGCATATTATAGAAACAATACATAAGCATGTGTGAAGAATAGCCACTTAACAATGTGGCAGTAATTTATTGTTTAGGAAATAGCACCAAGGCAACACGGTTAAGGCGCAACGCTAAAGCATATCACAATAAGAGTATATCTCAACTTCAGAAGGCACGGAGCACGAGAACAACATGAAAACAATGCGTAGATACCGGGTGACGCCAACGTGTTACACATGCGTAGCTTTCACAATTCAAGATGTAAACGTTGGAAGCGATAAAGGTACCACGAATTCGAAGGACGGTTAATCTTCGATAACATAGATTTTCTGTAATGGACAATAGCGCTTGATAAACCGCGTAAGTATTTTTAAAAAATCCCAGTTAAAATCGTGAAATTGTTTGTCAGTATGATTAAATGGTACTGTTAGTGACTGGAGTTCGATATGCCCTTCACGATACATTCCTCTCAGATAAATCTGAATAACAGTTAACCATGAAAGATCTTGTGTTGTACAAAGATAGGCACGGTTGCGTTACACTCCATAATCACTCACAGTGCGCCGTTCACATAATTGTACAGCTGCCCAGATGTGATATTCCCTAATTTTCGTAATGATACAAGTAGGAAAATTGCAGTAACCCGTTGCATCACTCTGGTGCAGTTATACGCCATACCAATTATTTCCCCATGAAATGTTCCTTCCGAATGACAGGGCGCTGGAAAGACAGTATTGTAACTCACTAAGATTCTTACTACCACAGCTAGTTTCCAAAAACTATCTAGATGGCTTTTATAATGTGTACTCAACGTGTTTTTCACAGGTACAAATGATTCCGGGCAGTTTTCGAATACATAAAATTCATCAACATGGGTGGTTCTAGAGAAGGAACTGACACTGAACGCTGGTTGTAATATATGTCCAGTTTTATACAATTAGGTTGCATCTTTATTGAATTATGTCGTTTCCAACCGTGAGTGAAGTTAAAATATTCGACTCCAAACGACAAAAGACTAGCACAAATTACCAGATTGAGCTCCTTGAAGGAAATGAAAGGAAGGTGATGTTAAGCGTATGAAACAGAAGGATCTCATACAATATGTGTATGAAACAGTAGTACTGCAGGAAGAGTTTGGTCACCCTCTTATATGGAGCTAATTCTGTCACGTAAGAGAACCTGTAGAGTTGGTTCAGTTCTAGCAAAATTCTTGTCTTCTAATGCAGTGTAACAGCACTATCATCGAGAGCTGTTTTGCCTAAAAGTGTGTGAAATAATCGAAACTTGAAGTTACTTATGTTAGCCCTGTGTCTTGTGTGTATCATGTAAACCAATTTAATAGTATTATTTTAGTATCATTCATATGCTGTATGTAGCTAATCAACACAGCGACCACAGACGGTAGGTGACGCACGTTTAAGAAAGCTGGTCTCGTCTTAAGGACAACAGCATTCCCATAGCTGTCCTGTAATCCTAATTCAGGCTTCCTAAATCACATTTAATAGCCACCAGCATGTCACTATTCTTTCCCATGGGTTTCCATAAACACTAGACACCAAACATTACGTATGGTAGCGTGCGCCACACACACACACACACACACACACACACACACACACACACACACACACACACACACACACACACACACACGTATCTCTTTTAAGTTACTTCGAAAATGGCTAATCCGAAGTATTTGTGTTTGGTCAAGGAAAACAGCTGCGACCGTGAATTTGTTTAATGACTTTATCATAGTGGTACTAGCGCTAATACATGCTGCTTGGAATCATGCTGCCTTTCATCTCAGCACAGGTAGAAGCAATTTCGAGATACGAAATCCGAAAAAGTTTTTAAATTTTCACCAGGACAAGCTGGTCTGAAAGGTTAAGATATCCTGCATCCTCATTTTTGAGCTTATATCGAAGAACCGCACTAAAGTCTCAGCGATTTGTTAACAATAACAGCTTCTTTGCCGAATCTGCAGTGTGTCTGTACATACCACCTCGAGGTAACCATTCTACACATGACCAACAATCGATGAGACGTTATGGCCTACCATGGCTTGTACACAGTTTTACCACAGGCAGGCTTCCCGCAAGTGTCTTGTCTTGCCTTTCACGTTGTGCCAGCGTGCTACAACTTGTATTTAATAACAGACGTAACTTGTTTTACTAAAGAAAAATTTAATTTCCTGACTTGATGTATTTGACCTGATAGCGGCCTTGATTTTCGTACACAATAATATCTCTTCAATTAATATGAAACGCCAATTCACAAATCCTACATCTAATGATATTTTGAAGTGATTCCTCCAAACCATTCAAAGATTGTCGAACCATCATTGCAAAAATCTCGGAAACAAGGCATTACGTACAATTCAGACGGCATGTTCAGTGAAATAAGATACCTGGTACTGAAGAACATTTTTACCCCTTCACAGTTCAATTAGCATTGAGATACGAAAATAAAAGGTTTTAAGGTAATATAAGTATGGCGACGCAAAGTTTGCACTGTCAGTGTGTTTCTTGTTGTCCTATGACGTCAGTGCTGACTAAACATTAGTGACAGAAACCACAGCTACGTAACGTTTCCCTTCTCCGTGCATCGTCTAAAACTTCAAGCATTCGCTTACTTAATCTCTTTTACTCTCTCTCTCTCTCTCTCTCTCTCTCTCTCTCTCTCTCTCTCTCTCTCTCTCTCTCTCTCTCTCGTCTCCCTGTGTTTTTTTTTATGGTGAAGAGATAGAGAATGAAACCGAAACTGCTTTATACCGTTGAAGTACTACACTGTGTCAGTAACATGGTGTCTACTTGGGATCAGATTTGAGTTTCACCGAATGCTGCGTAACTGTACTATTCGTAGCAGACGTAAGTTATCGGTGTATACTATACAGCGACGAGATGTACTGTGACTATCGTTGTTAAGACATCTTTCTTGTTCCAGACATATTAACAGGCAGGACGATTGTGTATTCTGGTTTTTATGGTCTCGCTGAAAACGATAGCTGCAGATGGCACTAAAAAAGGAAAGAGCAGGGGAGAGAATGTGAAAGGCATAGCATCAGCTGAATAGACTAATGAATTGGTTGACACACACAATAAGAAAGTACCGAAAGCGCAGATAACGTCGGGATTTCGCACTGTAGCGTGCCGCGAGTATTACTTTCGGCCGTCCGAGTTACTGATACTAGGCTTAGCATGAGGCGCTACCACAGTCTCCATCTCATATTATGGGAACGCAAGAAGGACATACAGCGTGAATTTAATGGCAGATGACATAGCTCAGACGCGGAAAAATGCTACTAAATTTCAGTGCGACTTCAATACACATATTACGGAACTTGTCAAATGCTGTACTGTCTTTACGAAGACGAAAACCAAAATCTGTTTGAGCAGTTCATTGACAAACGAAAACTCGTAGTAAACGAAGTTATTAAAGTGACATTGTAGTATTTAAAGCTAATTAGAGAAAAAGAATGCTTCCAAAATACTCTCCTGAACTACGCTAAATACTGCACAGGGCAGATTGACGTTAAAGATCATCACAACATAGTGATCAGTATTTCACTGTAAAAGAGTACAAGGACAGTGTTTCAAAAGGAAGCCCTCTCGTTTGCTAAAAATCCAACCCGGCTGTATTCAGAAAAAATTCGAAACTAAATGAAACGTTTGTTAATTTTTTACGATTTTGTTGTATCATGTTAATATTACACAAGACTTTCACACCCAATTGTTCAGTTAATTATCACACAGGCACCGTGTCGCCATTTATAACCAACATTTGAGCCACACCTCGTGGGTTGTCCTTTGTTCTCTCATATCAAATCTCAAGAGCCAGCTTTCCGAGAAGAAGCAACGGATATCCCTCAAAATCTGCGTATATATCCTACAAATATTTTGCACATACAATTAGCCAAATAAAAACTCGCATAGAGACGCACAAACACTGTCAGCCTTCCCACGCTACATTAGAGGATGTAACGGTAAGAAACCTCAATACACTCTCAAAAAATAGTGTTTTCCGCTGCGCACTTCACTTAGTCTCAGCGTATATATGGAGATCATTTAAATGATGCCGGAAGCTGTTTACTGCCAATAGAAAAGCTGTCAGAGTATGTCTAAATACGGTGACACACTTCAAAATATTTCCCTACGTGACACGTAACAGCAGTGCTAGGATCATAACGACGAGATAAGATAAGAAACGTAGGGAAATCACCTTATCTCATTTAATTTGCATGTTCCGTTGGAGTGGAAAACAAAGAAGTGTCCTCGACACCTTCATAGATTGTCGAACTGGTAAATTATTATGTAGCTTCACTTAATTATTTGATATTGAGTGTACGGACAGTTCAAACGGAAGACGAGTTTTTTCATAAAAACTTGGATGAGGTAGATAACGTGTCAACAAGAATAATTTCCGAGCCCCCTCAAGATATCAACACAAGATTTTCGACAAGAGACAGTATGGAGGGGGGCGAGTTGTTTTCTGTACCGTAAATCCTTGAACTCCATAACGTTCTGCGACGCTGCTGGGCCTGTGCTCTTGTTTCTTTTCATTACAATGTTTTTACGACATTGTATGCTTTAGAAAAGAGAAGATAAGTGACACTGAGTGTGTTATAATACACAACAAGATCATACTGCACCACCTGCGTATCTGCAAACGCGTTTGAGCTTAGATTCACGGAGAACAGGGAATGAAAGAAAGAGCTTTATGAGACTAAAACAAGTTACTTTACTCCGAAATAAAAATTAAACGGTAACTAAAATAGAAGCAGTCTTTTCGGTAGTGTTCATCTGTGAAATAAGTCTACTGCTGGGTAACATTCAGTATCTTGTTTCTTCCTTCGTTATTGGAAGATGTTCACGATGGGACCGTTGTGCGCTTGAAACACAACCCATCGTCGAAATGCGATAGTGATGACAGCCGTGTTACATCCTTAGATGGTAACGGCCCAAAATACAACTCACCTTCCTGTTGAATCCATGGCACTACACCCCTGAGGGGTGTATTGGTATCTCTCTGTCTAACACTGTTCTTTGATGATAATCAGTTTTAGGAAAATCTTGCACTCGTCGTTGAAGGGAACCCAGCACCTTTTCCTCTGCGTACCACGCTGATGAACGGTTTGCACCGTTGGTCGTAATGGGCGACTAGAGGCCAAATTGATCGTGTCAAGACGGTTGCGCCAGGTCTGCGTCGACACAACTTTCCCAATTGCCTCCAGAAAGACAGCGCACTTTCCGTCGCATTCACCTCGGGACAGCTACGAACTGTGATTTCAGTAGCTGTTGTAGCTGACCACTAATGCGGCGGACAGCTTCTCCCTCTCCTAGCCGTAAAACGGCAATTCGCTCGTAGTCTGTGGTTTAAATGACCGTTCGAGGGATGCTGACAGACTGGACAGTGTATTATGAAATTTCTGCCGTTTCCGCTGTGGGGCCTAATGAACGAAATACGAAAGTAAAGAATATCAGAACGTCTGTGTCAGTGTGTTGAACAGTTTCTGGGAAACCGAACTCAGCATTTCATTCTCGATGAAAGCTATCTTCAGATGTACAAACAAATTTAGGCATACCCCTGGCCGATAACGTCCGAAGTTACATGAGGTTCTTCGCCGACGACGATGTTGTATACAGAGAAGACGCAACTCTAGAAAAAATGCAGCGAAATGCAGGAAGATTTGTAGAGGATCGACGCTAGGTGCAGTTGATAGCGTAAACAAATGTAAATTGCGCACCAGTAGTCGGACCCATTATAAAATAACACGATTGAAGAACGATCACTAGAAGCAGTCACACCTAAAAAAATCTAAGGATATGCGTATGGAGCTGTTTAAAGTGGAACGATCTCATACTAATCTCAGGTAAGGCAGATGCGACTCAGGGAAAAGGAGATAGCTGACAAAGTCTCTCGTTAGACTAATAGAACAGTGCTCGTCACTGTGCGAACTATACCAAACAGGATTATTTGAGGAAATGTAGAAGATCCAAAGAAGAGCAGTGAGTTTCGTTTCCGATTCATTTAATAAGCCTGAAAACGTCAAGGAGATCCTCAGCCACCTCCAGTGGCAGGTGCTGAACGAGACACGTTCTGCGTCATGGTGGGGGTTTGGTTTTAGGGGCGTGTTTCTCCCTGAGGTGATACGATACGCGAAGCGACTCGTGATAGATAACAGAAGCAACCCGCATTGGTGGAGGGATAAGAAACGTAGCTGAAGCGACTTAACTGGTTCACACTGGAACGATAGCGATACAAAACCAATACGATTGTGTAATATCACTAGGTGATACACAGAGAAATGGAATTTCAAGTATCTGATGTTCCTTCAAAAAAACTTTCGTTATGCAACTGAATCAATGCTACGAGTATATCCATCGCTGTAGTTATTCAGTAGTTCTTGTATTAAAAATTAAAAACCACTGTTTTGGAATTCTCGCGTATACTCCATTACGCAATCTTTCTCATTTTATTTGAAGAAACTATTCGATAAAATTAATTTTTTTTGCATCTTATAGTCTGATATCACAGCTAATAGTTTCTTTTCTGTTCACTATTGCCCCTAGTTGCTGTCATACTTCGAACTTAAGTAAAACATAGGCATATTTTGAAAATTTTGCAATATAAGATGCAATTACTGACCAGTTTACGAATGGTGCATTTTAGGTATACATTGCTGTGTACTAAATGTAGCTAATATATCGAAATTGTTATTAATACTGGAAGGAGAGCGATACTTCTTTTGCCGGCCGCGGTGGTCTAGCGGTTCTAGGCGCTCAGTCCGGAGCCGCGCGACTGCTACGGTCGCAGGTTCGAATCCTGCCTCGGGCATGGATGTTTGTGATGTCCTTAGGTTAGTTAAGTTTAAGTAGTTCTAAGTTCTAGGGGCTGATGATCACACATGTTAAGTCCCATAGTGCTCAGAGCCATTTGAACCATTTTTGATACTTCTTTCCAGTCTCAAGTAATTACCTGACACATTTGGAAGTTGTGACGAGACTGGCAGCGACGTGCCACAGCCGAGGCTATTGCCTCTTGTTGTGTCTTGTTGCCCATTGCATGGCTCCTGTGGGAACACACGTGTCGCACTGACAACGGTAGTGTTGCGCGACCCCAATTGCAGCGTGCCGTAGTGCATATTGTATCGCCTCACTGAGAACCATACCTTAGAGTTCACACACATGCGTTCTTACAAGGGAACCTCCCCATCGCACCCCCCTCAGATTTATTTATAAGTTGGCACCACAGTGGATAGGCCTTGAAAAACTAAACACAGATCAATTGAGAAAACAGGAAGAAGTTGTGTCGAACTGTCAAAAAATAAGCAAAATATACAAACTGAGTAGTTAATGGGAAGATATGCAACACCAAGGAGACCGGGAACGCGGGAGCGCTGTGGTATCGTGGTAACGTGAGCAGCTGCGGAACGAAAGGTCCTTGGTTCAAATCTTCCATCGAGTGAAAAGTTTAATTTTTTTATTTTCAGTTTATGTGACAAACTCGTATGTTTCCATCACTTTTTTGGGAGTGATTATCATATCCACAAGAAAACCTAAATCGGGCAAGGTAGAAGAATCTTTTTACCCATTCGCCAAGTGTACAAGTTAGGTGGGTCGACAACATATTCCTGTCATGTGACGCACATGCCGTCACCAGTGTCGTATAGAATATATCAGATCTGTTTTCCTGTAGAGGAATCGGTTGACCTATGACCTTGCGATCAAATGTTTTCGGTTCCCATTGGAGAGGCACGTACTACTAATCGTACTACGTACTACTAATCGCACGGTTTTGCGATGCGGTCGCAAAACACAGACACTAAACTTATTACAGTGAACAGAGACGTCAATGAACGAACGGACAGATAATAACTATGCAAAAATAAAGTAAAATTTTCACTCCAGGGAAGACTTGAACCAAGGACCTCTCGATCTGCAGCTGCTCACGCTACCACGGGACCACGGCGCTCCTGAGCTTTGTGTCAGTGATGTTGCGTATGTGGCCCGTAGACTATTCAGTTTGTATATTTTGCTTATTTTTTTACAGTTCCACACAACTTCTTCCTGTTTCTTCAATTGATCTGTGTTCAGTTTATGAAGGCCTATCCACTGTGCCAACTTACAACTAAATCTGAGGGGGGTGCGATGGGGAGGTTCCCTTGTTAGAAGAATCAACCAATATATTGGTCCCTCCCCTATACCTCTCGAAAGACGTCGATGGTAAAATTAGCTCCAAGCTGACATGGAGACTTACCATTAATCATTCTTTCCCGGAACCATTCACACTTGGAACTGGAAATGGGAAAATTGACAGTGGTACACAATGTATCCTCCACAGCATGCAGCGAGGTGGCTTGCGGAGTGTAGCTGGAGATGCACGCAATCTATAATGTCTCGTACAGTATTGGCGATGCAGCGCACACTACTAAACTGCATTGGAAATGCAGTTTTACCTTGACCTCCATTACACAATTGTCTGCGCATAGCTATAAACTAAAGTCAAAGGAATCTTGCAAATGAGATTCTAGATTTAAAAAAATACAAACTACGCTGGTCGTGTGGACGGTGCAAAAGTTTTTCGAGTGGTTTGGTTTGCATTCACTGTATGCGTTGAAAGAAACAGGGAATTACTAGATATCCAGACCATTCCCGCCTGCACAGCGTAATTTCCCCTATTTTGCAACGAGAAAACAGTTTTCCCGGCGGAACGCGCACAAGGCTGCAACGCATAGTTTACACAATATAGCAAGTTTCTATATCTTGTGAAAATTCCTACTGCATACCATAAAGCCATTACATCACTTTACTTCTCTTCCCTGAGGCATCAAATGATCGTAAATCCATTGCTTCTATCATATTTGCTTTATTATCGCAGGTCAACAACTTGTACTAGGCGACATTGCCTTTGGCTACTGATGCGTAGATTGTACTCGTACTCTCCATTCGTTTATGGTGACAGAATGACTATCGTGCATTTAGGAGTAGTGGAAAGCTACATGAGGTCAAATGAGAAGCCGCTAGAGAAAATAAGAACCGGAACAGTCGGAAACCACTGACCCGAAGACATAGCGGAAGCCTTTCAGAAGACCAGAAGCCACACAATCATATTTATCAGTTTAAAAACTTAACGATTATCAGTTATGGATCAGATACTTGGCCTTGCCACTGTACTCCTTCTCTTAAATTTCACTCGAATGCAGTCGAGAACTGTACGTAGTTACATAATACCTTCACTAGTCTAAACCTGTATTTCAACGTCAATGGAACTTGAATTTTTTGGTATTAAATAGCGTATCTGATTCGTAGCGTGCAGAATGTGGCTTTGATAGCGTTCAGTTCGCTAATGAAAAGTATGTCACTCAGGGTTGTTGATATTCCACGTATTCTATTTTTGTCGTTTCAGGCTGTGAAATGTAGTTATTGCAGAGTCTTTTTTATATGCCAATTAATCGTCTACAACTTCTTAACCAGTTCGAGATAAACGAGACAGGAGGGATAAAAAACTTACATACTTCTGCGACGAAAAAGAATTGTCCAAATACCACTCATGATGTCATGCAATAATTTTTTCCGTGAAGTGTCTTGGTAATACTGCTTTCCTCAATAAGTTATAAAAAAGACGCCGCTATAGCCACATTCTACAATCTAATACGACAAAATAGAATCTCTCTCTCTCTCTCTCTCTCTCTCTCTCTCTCTCTCTCTCTCGGGAGGGGGGGGTGCGCACCCCCCCCCCCCTCCCCCCAAACTCTTGGTTGTCAGAGAAAAGAAAGATATAAAGACATAAACAATAGAACACTATTCGGTTTGTAGCAAAATTTGGCTTCATCAGGTTTGTGGATCCTTTCATGGCATATGGATGGGCAGTTCAAGAATCCGGGAAGTATACCTACTTCACAGGAATGCCGTTAAACTACGTTATCAAACTGTGTCGTTGAATTAGTCTTCGTGTAGCTGTTGCTACCAGAGAACGAAAGATAGTACATTATGATTAACACAAATATAATTAGTAAAGAATTAGTGATTGCCAGATTCGTAAGGATTGTTTACTTTCCCACTCGGACATATTTTCAAGGAACACTTTTCAAACCCTTTGTGTATAAAATGTAACACGCGTTGCTTCAAACATCCCTATTAATGTTGCAGAGATCTATTATCGAATCCAGCATACTGCACCTTCGGTGTATGAGATTAAAAGCATACACAGTGCATAGTTTGTCAACCGAAACACTCGTTATACCGACTTTTATTCCACAGTCGTATTAACTCCAGCACTGTTCGCTATAGGGTTGGTAAGTATTCTGAGTGGAAACAACGTTAAAAATTTACTTCTTTATCTGAAATGCACTCTTGAAATACATAATAAAAGAACAGAAATAATGTATATTCATGGGTTTCGGTACCTTGTCTCTCAAAAGAAAACGTTAGATTCGAAAGGCACAACAGAAAGCATTCGAATATTTTTTTGTGAACTGGAAAATGAGATCGTTGATTGTATATACATATAGGACCTGGTTGTTGTTAAGAACTGCTTTTTAGGGTAGAGATGCAGTGTTTGCGTCCAGAAGCAGTAATGGCTTCCTAAGACCCAGTATGTCGCGTAAAAGGCTCACGGCAAAATGCTGGTGACGTCACAAACATGAGAAGGATGTCGTGCTCGTTCTGTCATCGGCATTCCGGGCAGCGATCTTGAGGGCAGTAGACGATAACCCCGTGGCACATGACGAAACTTACGGCGGCCCCTGGTGCAGCGTGCTGTTGCTGTTCTCTGCGTCTCGTTCCTAGCAGAACTGTCTTAGCCGAGGCATGAATACAGGATCAAGAGAACAGGTTCTGCAGAAACGCAGACAAGACTGTTATTCTCTAGAAATAATGTTGTCAGTAACTTCACACAATGTTTATGTTACGGTTTTTTTTTCCTCTGTCAATAAGGAGGTATTGGATGACAAACAGAAATTAGACTACACTATCAAATTCTAAGAGGCCAAGGAATTTTGATTACAGATATCTCAGTGTAAACACAATTATGTTCTAAAGTTTCACTGCTGGATATGATAAAACAGATTTTTTTTTTCAAGCACTGTTTGTCAGGAAAACGAGATACCTTGCTGTAGTACTTTGGCTGCTTCAATCGAATTAAAGTAGTATGTCACTGTCCGACGTCTCTGTATTTCAATACATTACTGTGGCAAGACTGCTGTGGACAATGTCTCAGGTATACCATCAACAAATTCACAGAATAATTTTATTTTCACTTACATAAAATGCTACGTGCTCGTTCGCGTTGCGTATAAGTTTCAAACTTTGTAGGTGCTCTCCACGGAGCAGAAGATGCCGGTTTCGGTTTTCTTAAGTGGTCACTGTGCATGAGCAAGGCAGGGTTAACTCCACCTAAAGGCAATGCTCCCTGCAGATCTAAAGCTGGGTGTAAAATCTCTTCATACCTTCTCTTAAAATGGCAAAAAGTGTGCTCATAGTGCTTAATACAGTGGACGAAAGGTCTACAGAGAAAGTCATTTTTGTATTTGTTTGATTGTGATCTCGTATTTCCTTCAGATAATGAAACTCTGTAAGAGAGTACTCTGGATTGCCAAGGAACATTATAAGCAGAAATACTTTCGATAGTGGTGTGAATACTTGAAGAACGCCTCGTTTACTCCATTACAATCAAATACAATAAGGTCTCCCTTCTTTGGCAGCGATTGTTTCATACGCTGGAGCAACTATGGCGCCAGCTGTGGCATAGTCCGTACTGTCGAAAAAAATGAGATATTTGCCCAGTTTTGAGTGGCCACAAACAATTCACGTGCGAGATACAATTTACAAGAGGTCGTTACCGCATTTCGCAGCCCATCCCTTGCATTATACAGAGGATTCTTCGGGAATCATGAGGAACGACTATTCAGTACCACCTCGAAAGGTAAACAGAGATATCTGCGTCACGAGTTACCGAAATAGCGAGAATAGGACGCCAGTTCGCCACTACAAGAATCGAATAAATTATTGATTCTAAGAAGTAATCTTCGTTAAAAGTCTAACTTCTGATGGTTCTCTAAATCGCATAAATCGATTTGAAAAAGTGTGAACGCATAACAACTAATTATAAATAATAATGGTCACACTTACAGTTTTCAAGTACAGTGTGGGCAGAAGTCTGTTGCCAGGACAGTAGGCATTAAGGTGCTGTTTCGCACTTGATTTTGACACAATGAATGGCGCACGTCAAAGAACATAACTCCCCTTCTTACTGGGAATACCTTGCGCTGTTTGACAACAGCTATGCGTGATCATCCTGCTTATGAAGTGAACATGCATTTGGAAGAGTTTTGTTGAGTGTTTCGCACCGTGATTTCTAACGAAAAGAAGTTCATAGAGACTAGATGCTTATTCTGGAAGCCAGTCTGAAAAATATCGTAAAAATAGTGTATTAGATCTAAAAGCCGTCTGCCTAAATGATTTGCAATCTAATAAATGGAAAAGCTTGAAATAATCATCTTAGAAACTCCTACTGCATTTTTCCTGTGTTGAAAAATTGTGAATAGTGTGAATAATTACTCGATGGACATTTGAGGGACATTATAAAAGTTTCCGTTCAAAGGCCGTGCAGTTCAGAATCGGTATGCCAATCAAGCAAAATCGCCGTGAGCAGTGAGGTAATCCTACCGACACACTACACTGATGATACCAGTTTGGTAAAACTCCGTATCCAGCTGTGTTACGAAGTCCATAAAGTCTACTGCACATCCTCGTCCGATAGGAATCGTCGACCCTTCAAGGCCTTTTTTTAAGGGGCCGAAGGTGTGGTAATCGCATA
Source organism: Schistocerca serialis cubense (assembly GCF_023864345.2). Lineage (NCBI taxonomy): Eukaryota > Metazoa > Arthropoda > Insecta > Orthoptera > Acrididae > Schistocerca > Schistocerca serialis. The sequence continues at coordinate 484,872,282 of NC_064643.1, forward strand.
GATACCGTTCCCCAGTAACAGAGGCACCAGTAACTTGAAATCAATAAGCAATGGCATCCTGTAATTAAAGCGCATGGTCAGCATCGCCTTTCCAGCTGGCTCTTGAACTTCTTGGGGCGAGAGGAGGTTGGATAACACCGCTGCTTCATACACGTTCTTCATACTCCGATGGATGTCTACCAGTCTTTATCCTTCGGCATCCAAGAAAAGAATAACAGCACGTTTGGTACTGCTTGGACGCTTTCGGTAATAATGTCGCCGTAGTTTACGTTTCCACATTTACCGCACGCACGTCGGAAATACACGCATGATAAACTAATGCCTTGTCTACACGTCAGTGCTTGTATACCCGTCGGAGTCGCGCTACGTTGCGTATACGCTGCAGTACCGTCCTCAAACGTAAACTTTTTCATCGCCCCTTATGATAAAACTGACCTGAAAAAAAAGTATTTAGTGCTCCATAAGATGGGCAAGCCAGCTTACATCATCAACCTCAGGTGCATATGATGAGAGTTGAGTTGTCCATCTCACGGTGCACGAAATTTTTTTCCACGTCAGTTTTATTTTGCCTACCTGTACAACCCACGAAACACAGCAAGGGATGCACAACATAGCAAAAAAACGGTACTGTTGCTCTCGGGATAAGTGTAAAAGACAGTTGCTCTTCGAGCAAAGAAACATAATATCGCCTACTTTGCAGACGGCACATTCTAGTTCCATAAAATGCAGAAAAGCAAGACTGCTCAAATAATTCAGTGTTTAAAATCGATACAGTTTCAGGCAACAAAGTAGAATTCACAGATTTTTGTTTTTACGTCTAAAATAAAGAACCGACCAAACGTTCGTATGTTTTACGGAGGTAAAACGAGAGCCACCGAAGATATCTCTAATGCGTCGATACATGTCGGGGAAAAGAAAAAAAGCACCGTGTTTTGCGGAAGGCGGAGTTTTTAAAATCAGTTAAAACCAATAGTGCCAATGAATTTAGTGGTTTGATTCTGATTAGCGCGTTGTCCACAATATATCAAGATGTTTACAATACAAGAATAACGTGAGAAGCATATGCGCTAATACTGACAATATCATTTTAGTTGTAAATCTGAAAATAATGCCGTGAAACAATTTTATTACCCAAGAAATGTAATTTTGTAATCATTGTTAGTACCTCAAGTTTGGATTTGAATAATCGGTTTTAAGATGAAGAAGCGTTGTTGCCGTCCTTTTTAGCTCTGCAGAAAATGCATTATAAGTAATCAATCTTGTTTATATTTTCCATGAAGAATACTAAACTTTCACAGTAGTATTGGATTGTAAAGATATCGACCGAGCGGATACTACAGTGAACCTGGATTCATTGCACACTTTCAGGCAATTCTGACGCATGCACCTTTGTTTTCGAGCGTCTGCACTAACGCACGGGGAATGAGGCATCGCGTGGTCGCACCTTAAATATGTGGAGCTGTGGCGTCGGTTGTCTTCCCAGCCCAGCGCTACGTAGACAATTCCCTGCCTGCTGCCGCGCTCCTAGCAACGGTTCTCCAAATACTAGCCTTATCTGCTGCGTTGCCGCTCCTACCGTCCGACTTCCCTCCAGACAAAAGAGGAAAACTAGCTACACGATGAAAGCAATATTTAATTTCCTTTAGTTAAGATAAGAAAATTATTCTTATTGTGACCGGCGGAGATGCGATATGTCGCTACTCGGCTGCATGTCGAAGGCGATTTCATTCGGACATTATTAGGACAACTATCAGAGCCGCAGATAAGATTTATAGACAAATATTGACTGCTGCCTGAGTTGGGAAACCACCCGGAAGTTAGCGCGTTTTCGGTGCGAGTACACCGTGTTGTTGCTGTTATTATATTACTCTATCCTGCTGTATAACTCTCTTCATCTACGAATTACTACTGCAACCTACATCCTTCTGAATGCATTTACTATATTCAGCTCTGGATCTCCCGCTACGATTTTCACCCTCACACTTCCCTCCAGTACTAAATTGGTGATCCCTTGATAGCTCAGGATATGGCCTGTCAACTCAGCTCCCCAGTTCTATTATCTCCTCATTAGTTACCCAATCTAACCATCTAATCTTCAGCATTCATCTGTAGCACCACATTTCAGAAGCTTCTACTCTCTTCTTGTCTAAACTCATTATCATCCACGATTTACTTCCACACATGGCTACAGCCTAGGCAAATACCTTCAGAAAAGGCTTCCTAACACGTAAATCACTATTCGATGTTGACAAATTTCTCTTTTTCAAAAACGCTTTTCTTGTCATTGCGTCTACATTTTATATTGAAACATCCCCTTTGAACAATTATACATGACTGTGCTTAAACTGACACACAATATTTTTAGCGCAACGCAATCTGACCTTCAGTAATCGCTACAAAGAATGGCCCTGACTAACATTAACCTATACCTTTCACAAATCACTTACCTCACAAAAATCTCCGTTACTCGAACTACTGCAATACAGCGAGCGCCACTACTGCCAGATACCGAGCGAGGTGGCGCAGTGGTTAGACACTGGACTCGTATTCGGGAGGACGACGGTTCAATCCCGCGTCCGGCCATCCCGCGTCCGGCCATCCCGATTTAGGTTTTCCGTGATTTCCCTAAATCGCTCCAGGCAAATGCCGGGATGGTTCCTTTCAAAGGGCACGGCCGACTTCCTTCCCTGTCCTTCCCTAATCCGATGAGACCGATGACCTCACTGTCTGGTCTCCTTCCCCAGAACAACCACCAACCACTACTGCCAGCTAAATAAAAGATTCAAACTACTGAAGGCACTAACTACTGATAGGCATAGTTAGCAAATGAAAGATTTTGACAAAGAACAAACAATGTATTTACCTTAATAGTGTTGAAAAGTCATATACATAGCAGTTCATGACATCGAGTCTTACAAATTTCAAAACTCCGCCATCTCCCTCCCCACATCCACCACTGCTGGCGGCTCACCTCCAACTGCGCAACGCTACGCGCTGTTAACAGCCAACTGCCCAACACTACAATAGCCAACAACAATGCAAACCAGCCACAGACTGCATACAGCACAGCCAGTGATTTTCATACAGAGCGCTATGTGGCGTTACCAATAAAAAAAAGCTATACAGTCTTACAATATCCGCTCTATTTCACCTGTCAGCTATTGTACTGGCCAAATAAGAAGACGCATCTAATACTTTTTGTGTCTCACTTCGTAATCTAACTCCCTCAGTATCGCCTGATTTAATTCCACTACATTTCACTACTCGTGTTTTGCTTTTATTGATGTTCATCGTACACTTTCTTTCTAACACACAGTCAGCTGCACTTCAAAGACCTCTGTTGTCTCTGGCAGAATTACAATGTCGTAGGTAAATCCCTAAGATTTTAATTCCTTCTCCAAATTTTTCATTGGTTTTCTTTACTGCTCACTCAGTGCACAGACTGAACAACATCGGGGTAGGCAACAACCCCTTCTCACTCCCTTCTCAACCAGTGCTTTCATTTCATATCCTTAATCTTTTGTAACTGTCGTCTGGTTCCTGTACAATTTGTAAATAAATTTTCGCCCCCTGTAATTTACTCCTGCTACCTTCAGAACTTCGAAGTGTATATTCCAGTCAACATAGTCACAAATTTTTTCCAAATCTACAACTGATACAGCCGTAGGTTTGTTTCTCCTTAACTTATATTCTAAGAGAAGTTGTAGGGGTAGTATCGACTGGCGTATTCCTGCACTTCTTCCCAATCCAAACTGATCTTCCCCGAGTTGGCTTTAACCATTCTTTCGTAAATTATTCGAGTTAATATTTTGCAGCTTTGACTTAATAAACTTGTAGTGCAGTAATATTCACAGATGTCAGCACCTGCTTTCTTTGGAACTGGGCTTACAACATTCTTTTTAATGTTTGGAGGTATTTGGCCCAACTTATCTTGCACACCAACTGGAGTAGCTACATCATGGCTGGCTCTCCCGAAGATATCTGTACTTCTGACGGAATGTCATTTATTCCATTGCCCTTGTTTCGACTGAAATCTTTCAGTGCTCTGTCAAATGCTTCTCACAATAATATAACTCCCATCTCATGTTCACCTACACTGCGCAATAGTAATGAAGTATCATTATTTCGAAACCTCGTAATTGTTTCCCATTGCGACGCGTAAGTTATAAACTTGGCTCAAAGGCACCTACATCCTTCCTCTGTAACAGTGCAAAAGCGAGGCGCCTTGCGATGCCACCTTCTGGCTCGCCGACACTTCAAAGTGTCGACACGAAAAAATGCTACACCTTTTCATCTGAAGTGTAAGGTGGATTAACGGTGTCACATTGTCACCAAATTGCGCCACAATTCCGCGAAGCGGAGGGTAATGACACACCCTCTAACCCACGTTTCACCCTTTCTTTTGAAGCCTCTATGATGGAAACTAGTACAGCGACATCTGCCTTAAAATCACGCAGTTTCGTCTACATCTACATAGATAATCGGCAAGCCACCGTACGGTACGTGCTGGACGGTACCCTGTACTACTGCTAGTCATTTCCATTTCTGTTCCACTCGCAAACACAGGTGAACCGCTCTTTCAGAAAATACTTCCAATAAACAGAAGTCAACCATTCACCTTCCCTACCACAGTTCTCAGATGATCGTTTCATTTCATATCGCTTTGCAACGTTACGTCCAGATATTTAAACGCCTTGACTGTGTAAAGCAGAGCACTAGTAGTACTGTATCCGAACATTAAAGGTTTGATCTCCCTACTCATCCGCATTAACCTACATTTTTCCACGTTTAGGGCTGGCTGTCAATCACCACACCAACTGGAAATTTTGTTTAAGTCGTCCTACAGTCACTCAACTTCGACAACTACCCTACACCACGGCATCATCAGCAAACAACCGCACTTGTTACGCACGCTGTCCACCGAGTCTATTTTTGTATGCAGAGGAAAACAGCGGTCCTATCACACTTCGCTGGGGGCACTCCTGACGATACCCTTGTCTTCGATGAACACTCACCGTCGGTGGCAACATACTGGGTTCGGTTATTTAAGAAGTCTTCGAGCCACTTACATATCTATGAACTCATTCCATATGCTTGTATCATCGTTAACGGTCTGAAGTGGGGCACCGTGTCAAATGTTTCCGGAAATCTAGAAATATGGAATCTTCCTGTTGCTTTCATCCACAGTTGTCAGTATATCATGTGAAGAAAGGGCAAGCTGAGTTTCGCACGAACGATGCCTTCTAAAACCATGCTGATTCTCAGTCTCGAGAATGTTTATTGTATTCGAACTGAGAATATGTTCAAGGATTCTGTAGCAAACAGACCCTGATCTATAATTTTGCGGCTCCGTTCTTCTACCCTTCACATATACTGGAGTCACCTGCTCCTTTTTCCAGTCGCTTGGGACTTTGTGCTGGGCGAGAGATTGGCGATAAATGCAAGCTAGGTAAGGGGCCAATGCCGTAAAGTACTCTTTGTAAAATCTAACTGGGATTCCATCGGCACCTGGTGATTTATTTGCTTTCAAATCTTCAAGTGGCTCTGAGCACTACAGGACTTAACTTCTGAGGTCATCAGTCCCCTAGAACTTAGAACTACTTAAACCTAACTAACCTAAGGACATCACACACATCCATGCCCGAGGCAGGATTCGAACCTGCGACCGTAGCGGTCGCGCGGTTCCAGACTGTAGCGCCTAGAACCTCAAGGCCACTCCGGCCGGCTTCAAATCTTCCAGTTCTTTCTTTACTCTAGGGATGCTTATTATTATGTCGTCCATAAGAGTGTCTGTCCGATGGTCAAATGTTTGTACGATTCTCCAGTGTAAACGATTTCTTGCACGTGAAATTTAAAACTTCAGCTTTCAATTTACTGTCTTCTACTGCAACACCACACTAATCAACAAGGGACTGAAGGAAAGTCTTAGACCCGTTTAGCAAATTCATCGGGTTCTCTGCAAGATCTTTTTGCTAAGATGTTACTGTGGTAGTTGGTGTAAGCTTCGCGCAAAGATCTTCTCACAGGCGCACGAATCTCTCTACTAGCCTTCGCTTATGCATTCGTTTTTGAACCGAGAATGTACTCTGCTTCCTCAACACACTCCGAATTTCGTTATTATAGGTGGCCGAGCAAAAGATTTTCATTCAAATGGCCCCTCAGACTCGACACGAAAAGGCCTCAGAGGGTGGCACAAAGGGCTTCAGCGAAATCCCTTTCCTTGTCGCATTGATTCCGCAGGTTTCGCGGTCGAAAACTACAGTTCTCAGTTCGAAGAGCAACAGGACGACATTGCTGACGTTTCAACCCCTATCTGAGGACATTGTGGGGCTTCCCGATTGAACATGATCACATCCCTTTAGAGTGCAGCACGACAGCAATTTTTGCCCTCGTGTACAGGTTGGAACCACTAGGGACCATTCAAAACCATTCCACGAAATCTGAAAGTGTTCTAAAGCAGCAAATGGTTCCTATGCTTTTTTCGGGCATCCTGTTTCGTGTCCTTTTGTAGCGCAGTCATTTAAGGGTGCCACCATTGACACTTGTATGAATACATGGAAAGGGTTCCTCTAAGAACCTACAGTTCGGCAATATCTTCGGTGCTACTTGCCTGCATTTATTGAGAATTTTAAAAATGTGCAAACATGCAAAGTAGTCATAGACGCGTGTAGTTAGGCAACCAATTGGCACCGCTCTGATGCCAGTTCCCTGCCTATGATGTCGACAGTTTGCGCCATATATTGGAGGAGATAGCAGAGCATTAATAACATTGACTTTCGCTCAGTATTTTTAATACTCTGCAGTCACTGTCAATATATTGTGTATTATATTCCACAATGTAAGGATAGTACTGCGCAATAAACGGAAGTTCCTGACGAGACCGAATTAAATTCTCGGCGAATGAATTTACGCAAATAACTGAAAATTTCAGGGAGCGTGTTGGATGATTTGTATTAAAAAGAAATTCCTGACTGTTCAGGAAACGCCACATACCTCATTGTCCTCAATGACAGAGGAAACTGAAGATCGTGATGGTATGGCAGTATGCAGAGATGTTTATTTTACTTGTAACAGTTTTCAGAATTGCCAAATAAGATCAGGTCAGCTGTCCAGTACTTTTTTTTTCTCCCCGCATCAGTTCTCATACCACAGACATAGTATATTGTAAGCTTTCAGTTATTAATTAGTAAACAATTGTTGTATATCGTTTGCTACAGTTGTTACAGTAGACAAATACACAGAAAACAGAATTAAAAATTACACAGTCACTTGTTTAATTTGTAATTAGTTATTGTTTACGAATATATGCTGCAGTTAGCCGGTTGTTCCGTTGATACTGAAAGCTTTTCAGTCCTATTTCGACCGTGCTGCATAATTTCTGCTTGTGTTTTGCAAGGCAAGAAACTCTGTCGCAGTACGTAGGAGTTCCACATCGTCGAGCGCCGTCATGTTCGCTACGAAGTGACGCGTCGCTCGCATAAATATTGCGTAGTAACATCGTGTCGTTCTTGGCCTCGCACTTCGGAGCGATATATTGACAGAAAATTATTGCGCAATGAATATTGAGCCACTGGCCGCTAGTTTGACACCCTTGCCTTACGCTACAGTTGTGGAAATCAATAAAAAGGTATGGATATTTGAAGGAAAATTAACATTGCCTGTTGAGATGTTTTTGCACGTGTATATGCAATAGTACGAGATCCTATAAAAAATCATATCTGTATGAGACGAGTAAAGTCTCAGGAATTGTCATTTCATTTGTTTAAATATGAGATCCAGCTTACCGACAAATGCAGTAAAATGGTACAGTATTTTATTTAAGTTGTACGGCGTGCAAAAAACATCAACGGTTCAGGTGGTACAGGGTGGAACTCGATATAAAAGCAGGTGTCGTGTAAGAGTGCGTATGAGCCTTTACTACAGATAGGAAAAACATCATCAGTGACAGTCCATGGTGTGTACATAAATCACGATTGTAACAATGCAACGCTGAAAACTTAGCAAGTCATGATGCAGCAAAAATCGGTTCAAACAAGGAAATGGAACTTTAATCGTCAAATCGCCAAGAACTTGAACCGTACAATGACTGAAAATTTCTTATGACTGGGTGCACGATATGGACAGAACAGAAAAGATGAGCAGAGTAGAAAATTATCTGAGGCGTCGAAATGGTTACCAAGGGCGACAAACCGTTATTCTTTTCAGGTTATTACTGATTCTCAGTTGCCAGTAGCTGCCACACGTATAAGACAAATTTTAAGAAATGACAAACATTCTGCATTCAAGAAACCCCTGCAGAACCCTGCTGTCACATCCAAACAGACTACAGTGTTCTCTGAAAAACATGCACCATGAAGTTCAGAGCGGGATAAAATGATCTACAGTGATAAGTAATTTAATTTAGATTGACCGTATTAATTTCAGTATTAGTGGCGTGATATGAGAACAGAGAAGCCGTTTAGAATGAGCAGAAATTCTGGTGTTGGAAGCCTTCTGCACTAAAGGTAAATCACATGTTGCTTGGGTGAATACTAGAATGAACTCTAATATGTACACTGAGATGCTAGAAACAGAATTGATTTGAATGTATGAGGACTTTGGGGACGAATGTCTGTTTATTAAGATACTGCATCTGTGCAGGGTTCTGCAAAACAAAAAAGTAATTTGAAGATAAAGATATCGATGTTTTGCCTGGCCTGTGCGTAGCCTCGGTTTGACCCCATGGAAAACATTTATAAGGTGTGTGTATCGCAATGGTAAGCAATTTGAGGCCGCATGTGAGCTAAAAGAGCAACACGAGAAGAGTGGGCGACAACTTCACTACAAGACCTACAAACCATAACAAAATCAATGCCTAAGAGAATTTTGAGGTAATTAGGAAGACGAATGTTGGACACAGTACTAACAGTGTAATAACACAACAGGACAGTAAGTGCGTTTACACTAATTTCCACCCAAGAAATGGAAACGCGATAGTTTGTTAGTGATATTATGGAAGAAATTATGTAATTCCGTGATTATTTTCTGTCTTATATGTATCTACTACTTTCAAAGAAATTCGATGTATGTATGCTTTATATGTACTATTACTTTTGCAAGCACCCTGCCCTTATACAGATTTCCGCTACTGCATTAAGAGCCCACTGTACGACGGTCAAAACAACAGCAGTGAAATTTTTTAAGCGACTAGTTCCGATGTCAAACTTCACCGCGCTACTGTTTGTCGACTTCGACCGTGGAGGCGTGGATGTAGCGGCCAAACTTCGACTTGTACTCTACGGGAGTCGAAGTTTCAGGGCGAATCTGTGAAACACTGTCTGGAGCAGTCGATCTTTCGAGGGCAGCGGTCGACAGTAGTCGAAACGAGTGCGGCCTGCAGTAGCTGCCATCTGGTGCTGAGCGCGGGAAGCGCGTGGTGGCGTGGCGCCGCCCACCGCGGCGCGATGCGTCAGTTGTCCGGTCGGCGGACGCCTTGGCCCGCCCGCGTGACGCGTCTCCGTGGCGCGGATGCAAGGCGAGCCGCGACGCAGCCAGCACGCGCTCGTCTTGTTCGAGATGGTCACCGTGGGCATTCGCGGCTTCACCACGTCCCTGCTGGCCGACCGCGCCAGGAGACGGCGCTCTCTCAGTAAGTGACCCCGCCTCTGGCGATTACTGGCCTGTCCGGCGCATGGGGATAATTGCCGCTGACGTCTCAGGCCACGCAGCACCGCCAGTGCAGTCTGCTGCCCGGTCGCTCCCTTAGTACACCATACATCAGGTTTAAATTCGATTCTCGAGTCCAGAACAGAACACAGTAGTGCTCTTCTGCAGTGTGAGACATTAGACACGAAATTACATCAATCCCACAGAGAAACTGCATCGATATATCTTCTTCGAAATCCACAAGGGTGGGGAGTTATACAGGGTGAATAAGTGGCGTTACAAACTTTCAGGGATGATGGAGAACGGTAAACGTATCAAATTGAGGTAAGGGACCGCGGTCCGGAAACGACGGAGTCAAAAGTTATAAACAAAAATAGGTCTGATACCATTGACAGTGGAAAAAATATATACAGGTATTGTTGCTAAGATGGTAGGGTAAGCACCTTTCAGAGGTGGTAAGGTGGTACTATGGACCAAAACAAGAAAAAAATTTAGTAGTAAACCTGGACTCTAAATTACACACCTTAAGAGCTAAGAGGACTTATTGCGCAGAAGAATTGCATCACGGTACATATACTCGTAGCTCTTAAGGTACGCATTTTAGATCCGATACCTATTGGACGTTTTTTCTTCTGTTGACCCTACTACCACCTCTGAAAGTTTCCAACCGTACAATCTTAGCAACAACAGTACCGGTACATGTATTTCCCTGTCAGAGGCTCAGAACCTATAACTTTCGACTCGGTTGTTTCCGGGCCAGAGTCCTCTACCCCAAGTTATACACTTACTCTTTTCCATCATCCCTGAAAGCTTGTAACATCGCGCCGTGCAGTATCGTCACATTGGTGTCGGGGTCACTAGAAGCGGAAATCGTGCTCGGATTCGATATAATTGAGGGAAGAAATTGGCTGTGGCCCTTGTTGAAGGAACCATCCCAGCACTGAACTAGACCGATGTCGAAAAATAAGGAAACGCATGTCTGAATGTCCGGTGAGAAATTTGTTCCTCGTTCTTCGCGCTCGAATGCAGCTCCATAATAACCTCTGCATAACTGGTGTCCTGAGATCATACTACAGCATCAGAATCATTTTTATTTTTAACAGTTAATTTCTGTAGATCTCTTTTGACTCCACGAGTCACCAAAAAATGTAACTGCTAATTTCTAAAGGCGTAAAAAGTGGTTCCGACAGACAGAATTATAGGGACATCTGACGGCGTTGTGTAACAGTATGTGCAGGGGACCTGTGAGAAATTACATTTCGAGTGCTTCGTATGATCCATAAGGAATGATTCGCTTCAAAGAAATATGCGTATTTCTGCCGCAGATAGACGACGTCGCTTCTGATTTGTTTACGTGAGACAAGAACTTTTGTCACTATCTTTGAACCATGAATTCCAACTTGCGTATGGAATGCCGTGTGGGCATGAATGCGATTAAGTGCGGATGACTTGACGGAGATTTACGTGTGACTCTTGCGGCTTTAGTTTTTGTAGTTGACAGCGACCAGTGTAATGTTTGTCAGTAAAACTTTTCGCAGATAGTAAGCAAGGAACGAGAAAATATTGCTTTAGCGAAGTGTCAAACGATGCGGCCTTGGCAGACAATATAAACGCGTCAGACGAGAGTCCAGGCGCGCAAGCTGCTGCGTCATCGCGTGCTCACAGGGAACATTCCGTGCAGCCTGTCAGCTTCTGAGTCTTGCGGTTTTTGCGCATGTTCCCGATTGCGTAAACCGTCACTGAGACGAAGAGTACCTAGCGAGTGGTGAACATTTAAACGCTTATTAGTTCGAAAAACCGGCACGATACTAGATACTGCAGTTGTCGAACAGAGCCGCACCGAAGGGTTGGCATGGGCACGGAGTGAGCGCAAAAACCTTCCGGGGAAAAACAAAAACGAGAAAGATAGACGGTTACGTCAGTTCTCCTATGCCACATGTTCCTATCTTCTGCCTACGAGAAGTAGCCCTTTCCTCTGCCCGCGGCTGTATACGCGCGCTGTTGTCACAATGTCGTTTCTTCACTGTCGTTTCGTCCTAATAGCACCAGAAAGAAACCACTATCACCGAACAAACTCCTGTCGCTAACATAGTTTATGTGCCAACAGTGCGCATGTATTACACAGCTGCCAACTAGACAACTGGCTCACGTTCAGTTATGGAGTTCTTGTCGCTACTCCGCTACGATATTATAGGATCTCAAAGGTCGGCAAGCACGTGATGAAGGAAATATGCTTCTGATTTTTCCGATTTTGTGGCGGCTGAAGACTAAGGAGTCGGTACTGGAGGAAGAAAGTAAAAAAATATGGGGGTGGGGGTTGGTTATGTAATTTACTTTCCCCTGCATATAGTACACTGTTGGTACGATGTAACTAGTACACAAAAAGGAATGCAAGAATAAGCCTTCTGTTATTAGTCGTTGATCCTATAAACAGCTATATTCTGTGGCTCTGAGGTGAACGCTCCTGTAAACAAATGTACGCACTGTCATTGGTAATAAGATGCATGGCTCAGATATTAGGTCACGGGGTTTAGGTCCTACTTATATAGGGTGTAACGGTTATAAATGTAGATATTTCTATCTTAATATGTACAAAAATCAGCATGTGAATAATTTTTCTGTGCGTTGAACAGTCTCCCCACAAACACGTCACGAACTTCACCACCTGGTGCTGTCAGCACGGTCGTACTGCACCACGAAGTAGACTAGTAGACTACGCCACTCAGTATAGACTAAGCGTTTTGCGTCCACACTTCAACTCACGACCTGCTGCCCAGGGGAAAATACGCATTATTGGCTTGCTCTTGCCACATATACTTGGAGTTACTAACCATTCTAAAACCAAACGGCTTGTAATGGCAAATGACGTAAATACTGATGTAATGTTGTTCAGTACACCGTCCTCAGTCACCAATAGAAATATCTGCACTTACAACCTGTATGTTTAGATTTTGTTGTCACTGTAAAGCGAACATTCTATATATTATTTTGAAAAATATGCAGCTGATTTCAAATACAGCAGAGATACAGAAACAGTGGAGGTAGTTACGAAATAGATTCTTTAAAGTTGCAGGCAGAAGAGCTGATGAAGAGGATAGATACGGCTTCCAATTTCAATATTTTGAAGTGTTTTTCAAAGATAAGGTTAAGAGATGCTTATCCAAACATCGAAATGTTTGACAACGCCAGTTGCTGCAGCGTCTTTCCAAAGCGGTTACAACGAACTGAAGATCGCAAAGAAGGATGGAAAGCACGGCACGATGATCTTAGTCAGAAGGCAGGCCAGTCAACAAACCTCAAGAGTTCTGTCAGTCCGTGACACACAAACCAAAGGGGTAAAATCGATTTCACATTTCTGCCGACGTACAACGTAAATAATTTTATTAAAGACGTATACTTGTAATGGACTCGTGGATGTCCGACTATGTAGTTGTAATCAGGGTAGTTTGTTTTTGCAAACCAGTTATCTAGACTGTTTATCACAATTTCTCTGAAGCAGTTTGTCTTGGTGAATCCTGGAGTTTATAAATCTTGTAATTACAGCAGAACTGTCCCATTACAAACTGCCCACTCTCCCGTGATGTTTCCGTGCCAAGTGCACTTCTGCATGTGCTCGTAGAGATAATGTTCAATCAGTCGAGTGTATAACCATGGTTTCCTTACACACACGATTTTACACGGACGTGTCATAAGAAATAACATATATTTATAGGAATTTGTAATGCATTATAGGTCGATTTCAGGCCTTAAGCTCTATTTTTCTCTTAAAACTAAATTTTCTTTTATATCCTGGACGTCTTCTACAGTTTGGCTTTAAACGGAATGAAATGCTGTTTAAGATTAGTGCTTCTGCTACAAATAATTAAATTTATCGACTTCTTGTTGATGCAGTTCGTATCCTCAAACATAGATCAATTCGTCCATATTTTCTTGGCTTCTCGCCTCTCTAGCACTAGATACGTAGAGGTTGCCGGAGATCAAACGATACTGTGTGCAATAGGCCTGACGTCATAGGCGACATTGCTTAACGCTGCATTTCATTTTGGTGACAAACACATTTCTAGAAGAAAGTATCGTATGTACGTGACTTCTTTCGCCGTTGTGTACACCTGGTCTGGTGCATCGAGCAGTGCCGTCAACGAGGAGTTCATTATAGGCCCGACACACGAGAGACACGTCTCTGTCAATCTCGGCAGCAATATCGCCTGCCATCGGTCGCCTTCATCGACCCCGCTACACACGAACGGCTTAAAAATAACCTTCGGATGTCTCTGTGTCGAGAAGTCCTCATGTTTAGCACCAGTAGCCCTTGTCTGCTTATGCCGAGTTAAGACTATGAATGGAAATAAATCCAGGAGTCACTTGACAGATCGATTTTGATAATTTTCTAATTCTCCTCTCCATCTTATTTCGGCATTATTCTTCTTTCTTTCTTTCTTTCGGGCGCGAAAGGGTCCCTTGTTCTCGGGAGCCCTGGGACAATGCTCCGGTTACCTCAGCCTAGTTCCGCTCCTGTCGACGACGCGTTTTACGTTTTCTGATTTTTGTCTGCCACTTCATTTTGCCTTTACTGTAGGAAGTTGACACTTTGGAACATGAGCCACTATCTAGTAAAGGCGTTCCCGTTGTTTGTTTCTTCAAGTAACTTACCACTTTGTACTTATCTGTCCAACTAATATTTAGCATCCCCCTCCAGTATACTTATAAGGGTCCAGTTTCTTCTCCGATCTTCTGCAGTGTATGTTTTCGTTCATACAATTCTCTGATACCGGTGTATAGTTTTGATAACATATTAAATTTCTCATCAGCATTTGTTGATAGTACAAATCTTCGGTTGAAGAAAGAGTTCATGCCCTGTGCCAGTCAGCTTTCTGATGTACCCCTTGCTTCAGTTACATCGTGTAATTAGCCTACTAGATCTCAGTTTTCTGTTCGTGTCTCCTACACGCAGAATGGTTAGAAATTCATCACTCTCTTCTACTACTCTTCATCGCCTTGCTATTTCCTTCGTTTACCTTTAATCCAGATCATGTGCCAATTAGTCATTCTATTCTTCATAATCGAGCGTAGATTCTTCGTTACTTTTACCTTTTCCTAGAATTTCCTTCTGCGTTTTCATTGCTTATTGTGCATATTTGTTAAATAACATTAAAAATGATATGTAGAAATCACTTAGAACCCCTCGCAACACGAAAAAATCTTGATTGGGCTCCGACTTGAATTACTCCTGTTTTATTTTTGCGAAGTTGTAGGACACGCTCCTGTCTGTTCGCTATATCCCAACTCGTCTTACGATTTCTATCGTACATAACGGTGGCTGTATTTAGATCAGCCAATGTTATGAAGGCATCCTGAGTTTCAATTTTTAAAAATATATTTCTAACGTCAAGACTGGAGTATTTACGTATTCTGTAGTCAGTCAGCTTTATATAGTACCTCTTTAATCTACCGTCTATTGTGTTGCTTATTATTCTATCCAGTAATTACAGCCAAGGTAGATACGGCAGATCACCAGGTAGTACACAGAGTATGTTTGTTGCACCTGATGGAACAATGAATGAGGAGGCAGCCAGGATACAGCTGCTGCTGTTTTGTCTACCGTTTATGGATATTCCGACTTTCTTGAAAAATCCCAGTTTTTAGGGGTGTCATGGTCTATCTCCCTTAAGCCTTACACAGGAATTCAAACGTCCTGACTTCTGGGCACTACTAACAGTTCGCATTAAAATTCGTAATCACTTCCGAAATGAGTAACTCTCACATCGATGGCGATAACCAAGGAAGTTAGAATAGAGTGCGTCAGGAGGTCGCGATCAGCCGGTGAGCTAACGGGACGCA
The DNA here is from genome assembly GCF_023864345.2 of Schistocerca serialis cubense. NCBI lineage: Eukaryota > Metazoa > Arthropoda > Insecta > Orthoptera > Acrididae > Schistocerca > Schistocerca serialis. Next base: position 484,887,765 of record NC_064643.1, read on the forward strand.
TCAGCGCTTGTGGGAATTCTGCTTTTCGAACAGCCACGAGGGTTCCATTATTATATTTTTACCTCCATGCTGCTGTTTTCTGAACAGCCAACTTTATCTGCCCTCTCCCCTTACTCTCCCCTTCATCGTTCTTTTAGTGACCGCGACTTCTCTTGGCGTGCCAATTATTACTCCCATTCCATGGCGGTGACCGGCCCTCGCACCTGCCCATTGCTTCGTTTCGTACTTCCGTTCGTAGTGAGAAACAAAAATCGGGAATGAGATGCTTTTTGGGTGTGTGTACGACGCCAATCGACGTTCTCAACCCAGTCAGTCAATGGAAATAAGATTGTTAAATAATATATCGAACGTGCATCTGTATCGACACAATAAATACAATTAATTTCAATGAAGCTACCTGCTAGTTAGGTATATTACGTAAGTATACCACCACCCCTAAATATGGCCCTTCTTACTTTTAAAATTGTCATTATTATTCTTCAAAAATGCAAAGCACTAAATCTTTATTGTGTGAGGATATCTTCATATTTAGCCCTTTAATGCGCTGTTTCCTTTAGCGTTAAGGATTTTTCGCGGGCTACCTTAAGACTCACAGATGTCAGGAGGGCTAATGAAAAATCTGACTGGATTTGTTTGCAAAATATTGCGATCTTTGTTTATACTGCACATATGGAAAGATGAACATCCCAATGAATTTCCTTGCTCTTTCTCTAATTAGAACCACAAACTGCATGCCTCTTACAACTCCTATCGTTTCTTCAATGCATTACGTTTCCACCAATTTGGAAATAGGCACGAAATCCGCTAACTATGCGCTGTGCTGCTAACTTAGGGCGCTGAGACGCGTGCGAATTTCATCTACTTTAGTAAGTATTTAGCGATACCCGACCCTCATACCTACATATGTATGCCTATAGTGTTTAAAAATATTTGCGGCAGACGCCTAGGAGTGACAAAGTCACGGGAGACAACTTTTGTGAGAGGCTAAATGTTCGCTGACGTTTCCCGGTGACACTAGGCCTATTTTAACTAATTATTCCCTGAGAGGCGACAGGACGTAGAAGTTCTGCGGCGTTCGTATGCAATGTATGTTGCCTATAATACAGTCATCAGCTCCGCATGAAGGCGGTAGGCTGAACGAAACTGAAGTTACTGATTCTCTTCTACAACATTCAACACTGATATATCTCCTCTTCGATTGCGTATGCCGACTGGCGAGCTTCTAGCAAATATAAAGAATAATTACACAATAGTCAAGGAACTTAGAGGCACGCATTTAGCATCACTTTAAACCTCATACTTTATAGATGAGGAAATATCCTTGCGTACATATGTGGTTGCATGTGTATCAGAGTTGTCAAAAACATGAAAAATCCCCCGCCAGAAGAAGTTTTACATTTTCTCACGAAGATCTCACGTAGAAACGAAAACTCTAAGTAACTTCATAACTGTATATTTCTTTAATACTATGACAAAAACGATTATATGTAATTTACACACAATTTGTTTCCAAATGGTAGTCATGAAACCTTGTGGTACACTAAGACCAACATTTGTCCTTGTAGCACGACCTGCGTTCTTTGCTTATCCGCTTGCCAGTCTCTTCTGTGTAAGACTAATCTTTACAGTGGTACGTGGCGTTTACTTCGTTGGCACCGGGTGGTACCTTTTTTGAAAATTGGTGACCAAAATTTCTGGCTCCTGCAGCTACCAGATCCATGCTAACCTTTTGTATAAATTTCAATAGAGATATCTTTTGCTTGGTGACATCCTTGTGCAAAATAAAACTATTTACAGCAGACATCGAAAAAACGTGAAAGAAAAGTTTTTACGCCCCTTCTTTGTTTTGTTTGCGAATGGGTAGTAGCTGTAGAGCTGATTGACACGGACTACACCTGTCTTGTTCTTGCTATTATCTATGAGAATGTTTGGCTTTATTATTCTTGTAAAATCTCCTTTCGAAAGTACAGCTATCACTATGTTGCCTGATGTATTGTAGGAAACCAGTATAGATTACGTTTATTTTTCCATTTGAGCGCTGGAATAGAACACTCAAAGGCTTTAGCTTCCTTGTTTTGAAGCTTGTTGTAGGCTCTTTCTGTTCTTCATGACAATTCCGACAGCTAGTGTCTGATGTTCCTACAGCATGTTCAGTAAATGCACAATTTTAAATAGTGTACGAAATATGAACTACTACATCTATGGTACAGCCGGCAGTCGTGTAGGATGCGGGAAAACACTTTTCAGTGAATGGAAAAGATGCGCCGTCCATACGGGCAATACATTCGCGCTCCTATGACGTACAGGCATAGTGCTCAAAGTGCTAGAATATATTTATCCGTTTAGAGACTTATTATTATGGGTTTCTTGTTGAAAATCACACTGTCAGTATACTGGGGTAGGTAGTATCCCGCACACTTGGTCAGTGTCAGGGAATATTTTCTCTTTAACAAAAGCTGTATCCCGTGACGAGATCTATCACACCTAGGTGTTTGTCACAAAGACGTTGAGGTCCTTAACCTCTGTGCAAAAGGGATATTTTGATCCTCCAAGAGCGTCCACTGACGCAGAAGTGAATGTTGATCCTCCAGGCGAACTGCGCAACACTGTTAGAAAACTGTCATCAGGAAAGCAAGAAAAATAACAAACGCAAACTACAGGCTCACAATCGATCTTTTTGTATCTAATGGCGTTACAGAATCTTGTTGTCATCGCCTCACATTGAGAATCTGTTGCGCGTAAGCAGTGCATTATACTTCATCTCGTGGAGTTACGTATAGACATCTGCTTCCGTCGGAGAGAAGTCCCACGCGATGCCTCTTAAGTGTCGTGTGTGGAGAACGGTGACACGCAGTGCAGGCAGACGTAAGCCAGCGCAAAGAACGGGCTCAGGACTCGCTATTGTTCGGTCCGACGCGGCTGTATATTTGTCTGCCGCCTGTCATGGCTCTAGCGAGCTCTGCCGCAAGACTGCACCATCCTTCCCACGCTAGTTCTACCTGCTGATTTGTTCCACCTCGTAAATAACGCAGTTGATTCAGTTAGAATCCATTCGTCCCTAATGTACTTCCTAGGTTGAGTTTTTCTACGAGTATTTTCATCTTGTTACCAGAATGTAGTCCATACATATTACAGTAATGAACATATTTCAATACATGTGTGTTTGTGTTCCACATCTAATCCTAAACCCCTTCACCGATTTCAACCTAATTTGATACACGTATACCGTACGGTCAGGCAACAATCGCTATGGGGGTAAGAATCACTTACCCATTATAGTTCAGGAGATAAGTCATAAAAAATGAGATGTATGAAATCGGCCGCATCATGATGTTTAAATTTATTACTTGTTTGCTACTAGCTCTATTCGCATCATATTGCGCAGACATCTATATATGCCATTGACTGTACCTACACAAATATAGCATTCTACAACACGCAGTTCAAAAGATATGACGTCGCAAACACTGATACGTGTGAAAAAATTCCGCATCGTGCATGAAATTTTAATACTTTCATTCTTTGCTAGTAACACAAAACTACAATCGCATCAAGTTAATGGGAGACTTTCGGGAAAAACACACACTATCACAATTTTGAAAATGGGGTAATGGAATTTTGTACCATGAAATTAACATTTTTGCTTCAAGTTCCTTGAGTTACATACAATCAACTTATTTATGGAATTTAAAAATTTTATTTTCAAAAAATAATGTATGTACCTTTTCCTCAGAAACTATTAAATAAGTTTCTACCAAATTTTCTCTGTTTAATGTCTGTGCATACAGCACGCTTCTGTCACGAGATTTTTTGATACATCGAATAGGAGAATTTTAATAATTCTTTAATTATAATTCTGTAACTATAATAAAATTCATGCAAAATTCCAAGCAATTTGCCCCATATCTCAGTTTACATTAAAATTTCAAAATTTACCCTAGGGAGAACATTTATTGGATTTATAGAAATAAGCGTAAAAATTTCGTAGTTCTAGCATTCATAGACTCTCAGGAAAAAATACATAAACTTTAAAGAAACCAAATTTTCAAAAAATGCAATTTAAATTCAACCTAACGTTTTTTCTTGTCACCGCATCAGAAGGCATCAGATTTGTACACATGGTCCTCTTTCCCTTCAAGGCTTCTCTTCTGGTATCTTGTTTTCTGCCTTCTTTCCTTTACCAGGTGTTCAAATAACTTTTCAGGCGCAGAGAGGCGCTATAAATATCTTTTTATCCATATGTCTTGAGTGAAATTTCCTATCTTAAAGCCCTTCGTCCTCCCTACGTTCCCATTATTAAATACAAGAACTGCACCATAAGTTGCTGTTCTCCCTACTGTATCAGATGAAAATGTGGTTTTAGGGCATCGTTTCCCTATGTGCGAATTTAGACTACCATTCGAATTCTGGATTTTGCCGTGAACACGCTTTGTTAGAAACGCAGGATTAGGCAGAAACCTGTAAGTGGGCTTGACAATATCCAGAATACAATTTGGAAGCCTCTGCTTGTGAACATAGTGGTTGTTATCCCTCTGGACCGGTAGATATTTACAATAGCTAATGCGACACAGGTGATTAAAGGGATATTCATCTGTAACATAGTGTGGAAATATGTAGCTCATACTGTACTTTTCATGTCACTTACACTGGATGGGTTCTGTCTGATAGCCATGCCATCCCCGTCAACACAAGGCAAAACAAGATCTGCTTCTTCATAAACAAAGCAACTGGTTTGTTATTGTTTCTAAGATACGGAACAGTCACAAATGATCTATAAATCCAAAGAGTATATACACCACAACCTTCTAAATGTATCCCGTGCAATTTTGCTTGAAAATAATCCATGCAATCGCTGTTCACCGAACTAGTATTGAAATGTTCCTTCAAAAAGTGGGCATCGCAGGAAGGTCGCGTCACGCGTGTATTGTGTTTCATGCACTTTACTTTCGACACGATATCCTCACTGGAACTTGGGAACTCGTTTTCCATGAATGCTACTAAGAAATAAAAAATAAATTTAAAATTAACGCTTTCCGTCAATTTCGTGAATAGGGAAATGCCTGACAGTTGGCAGCCGTTTTGACAGCTTTCAACTGCGACTGTAGGCGAAAACAATAGCCGTCTATAGAGCTATGAAAAGGCGTTGCCATAGAGATATTAACAAAATCGCGTTGTAGAATCGCTCTCAGCTGCTTGGTCATGTAACTAGAAATATTATTTATTATGAAGTTGTGAGTTAAATGAACATTACAGAGAATTTCGATTTCACTTACTACATTTCTTGATTTGGAAACTGTACTTCTACGATTGTACATTACACATTCCTTTGTACGACTGTTTCATAATTTGGAAGATGTTTTCGTTATTACACTATAAAAACAGTTCATTTTATCTTTTCGTTTCTAACAGAAAATTGGCAAAATGAATACCCGGGCAACGCCAGGTTCGTCAGCTACTTTCAAATAAATCTCGACAGATTCCAACATAAGTTCTGCCTTGTTGTGAATTAAATACAAGAGGTTTCAGGAGGAAAATTACGTCTCTCACGTGATGACTGGTTGGACAACGTTCAATAAAGGCATAGCAGTTTAGGCGTAAGGCGGGAGGTAGAGCAGAGCGACATCAGGAGTAGCTGCAGCAGCAGCAACAAGGGGCAACGTACCAGAGACCCTCTAGTCAATAGTGTCGTTCTGCCACGTCTGTCTGTAGTGTGAGTAAAGAGAAGCAGTGGGAAAGCCGGAACAGAAGATAGCCGAAGTTTTTTGAGATGTGGTGCAACAAAAGAACGTTGGAAATTAGGTTGACTGATAAGGTAAGGAATTAGAAGATTCTCCACAGAATTCGCGAAGAAAGGTACATATAGTAAACACTGACGAGGAGGAGGGACGTAATGATAGGATCTGTGTTCAGACACCAGGGAATGTCTTCCAGAGTACTAGAGGGAGCTGTAGAGGGTAAAAAGTGTAGGGGAAGACAGATCAGAATACATCCCACAGATAATTCACGACGAAGGGTGCAAGTGCTACGCTCTCGATGAGATTGTCACAACATTGTCATGGGATAGGCATTCGTAGGAAGCTGCATTGAATCGATCATAAGAATGATGACTCAAAAAGATTAAAAAAAATAGAGGAATTTGCTTCGATTTTTGTCTTAGCTTAGGTATAGTGAAGGTACGAGTACTTAGCATTGTAGGGTTAATTATGGGTAGCATAAAGCAAACACAAAAAAGTGCTGTGTTAACAAGTAACAGTGATAGCTGTCTGACCACACAAATTTTTCTATGGGGAATCAGAAGCAGAAAGAGTGGCCCAACAATGGCTAGAGCGTGTGGCGTGGGACAGAGACGGAGGGCACACTCCCAACGCTGCAAGGTATTCTCCGCCTGTCTCTGCGCAGAACACATTCACATCCGCTTAATTACGTTCACAAGACTATAGTGACTGTTTTCTGTACCAAACTTGCGTTTTATTCATCAAATTTCGAGACGTACTTCTGTCCACTTTCGAAAAAAAGTTTCGTTTCTCTTAGTAATGGTTAAGGGGCCCAGAAACAGCTAGTTGTTTAAAAGAAAGAAAGGAAAAAAAGTCGTGAGAATAGGTAAGGTGCACTGATACTAACTCGTACATCACAAAAATTCTCTTTTTAAAGCTCTAGAAAACAACAGCATAACTCAAACGTAATAATTCTCGGAACCAAAGGTACAGCTAAAAGCTGGGCTTTTCTGTACGTTGAATGCCGTTCGAACCTCCAGATACTCAGCAGTATTAGGAGAGCTGAGTTGGCACGTATTAAACGGCCAGACATAAATACGCTTTCTAAATTCAACTGAAAGATCCTGTACAGAAACTGGTGTATTAGATTGACAGCGGCTTTCGCAGTTTCGTCACTACCACTTCGCAGAATCTCTAAGAACACGTTACTCCTCCGTGTACAGGGTGATGCACCTAACGTTTTGACTTCATGTCATTATTGAGCTGGTGTCGTGGAATGAATACATAAACATTTCTTAGTAACTTCATTAATCATCTATATGCTGATAATTAAATGCATGTTTACACCCAAAACTGACTGGTATTAAATGTTCGGGTGATTATATACTGTGCGATGTGAGAGTACGACTCATTCTACACTTTCTGATCTAGCTCATCCAAAAGGTGTTCCATTGGGTTCAGATCGGGATTCTGTGCAGGACAATCCATTCAGAGTTATATTGTTCACAGACAATTGCCTCACAGTTGTTCATTTATGACAGGGTGCATAGCCATGTTGATGCAATCGTCGTCTCCGAATTGTTCGCCGGCCGCGGTGGTCTCGCGGTTCTAGGCGCGCAGTCCGGAACCGTGCGACTGCTACGGTCGCAGGTTCGAATCCTGCCTCGGGCATGGATGTGTGTGATGTCCTTAGGTTAGTTAGGTTTAAGTAGTTCTAAGTTCTAGGGGACTGATGACCACAGCAGTTGAGTCCCATAGTGCTCAGAGCCATTTTTGAACCATCCGAATTGTTCCTCTAGTGTACGCAGTACACAATACTGTAAAATGGATGTATGTCCCACCGCAGTTAGCGTTTTCTTAAGTACAATAAGGGTACCCAACCACGAAAAACACCCCTGTACTGTAACATCACCTCCTCCGTATTTTATTGCTGGTGCTGCACATGACAGGTAACGTTCTCCAGGCGTTCACCAACCCCGAACTTTCCGGTGGTTGCCTAATCATCAGTACAGCATTACATAGCTTCTCTCACTTAACATACCTCTTGACCCGCCAAAGATATTTTAATCTCTTTTCATCTAGACAAATACTGACTATGGGCCTATGAAACAAATACCAACGAGTTTGCGCCACCTCATTGATAACCGATACACTGATAATTATGTGCAAATATACCACCAAAACTGACGCGTTCTCGATTTTAGGGCTACAGTAGACGTCTTCTGCAGGAACGCCAGTCATACTACGTTCTGGGCGGAGTACCTGGCCCCAGCAGAGCTAGCGAACTAATGATGTATTTGTGCCCTATCTCCGCCCCCGACAACACCGAGGCCGCGCGTGCCATTTGTCTGCCCATACTGCACTCGCCATTCGATACATCGACTAGTCAGACGTGAAACTAGCAGCGTTTTCTCTTGGCAGCTGTTAGGCCAGCTCTGTGTAGCATTCACCTCCACCAGCCTGCGAACGTGTGTGTGGGGGAATAGTTGGGTGATCGACACGGAATCGCGCTTGCTAACTTACAGTTCACATCCTAAGGGCCAGACAATAAGCAGTCACAACGGGGAGAGGCTTGTCGAAATGCTAATATGTTGCGTATCACGAAATAAACGTGCATATACGTGGATATTCCATAACATTTTATTAGGTAGCTGATAAAAACAATTCAATGATTTTATACGGCTATACGTTCACGAACAGTGAAATGCGTTAGATTGCTACCGTCTCATCGAAAGTTTAAAGTTTTGACGTCGGGATTTGCTTTCAGTTTCCATCTAGCAGATGTTTGTTGCTTCCGGAGAACCAACCAGCATTGCCGTCCGATCGGAGCGAAAAATTTGTGAGCATTTAAACAATAGTAGTTGGTATATTCTTACCACTTCTCATCGAATGTGCTGCGAAATTTTTTGTGACGCAGTTGGAGTTGCCATACAGGTGACTGAATGTACGAATATTTCGTGTGGTAATGTGAGACAGCTTTGCGGAAAGCCAGCCAACACTTTCATTTATTCGCATCTACAACGAGGGAAACACTATGGAAAACATGGTATCCTTTCAAACTTTGGTTTTAATGGTCGAAAAAGAAATAGATATTTCATGACACACTAATATTTTAAAATTTTCACTCCCTATCCAGTTGTAAACAAGTGAGGTTCGGACAGAAGAAGAAAGTTAAGAGGGGCGAATGTACGACATGTAAAATTATAAATGCATCAACTGTAAACTTAAGGCTACAAGTGGCCTAAGACAAATGGTTCAAATGGCTCTGAGCACTATGGGACTTAACATCTGAGGTCATCAGTCCCCTAGAACTTAGAACTACTTAAACCTAACTAACCTAACGACATCACACACATCCATGCCCGAGGCAGGATTCGAACCTGCGACCGTAGCAGTCCCGCGGTTCCGGACTGAAGCGCCTAGAACCGCTCGGCCACCACGGCCGGCAGTGGCCTAAGACTTCTCAACAGAGAGAGAGATAAAATCTCGTTTACAAGTATATATACAAAAGCCAGGCAGATAATGAAGCTGAGTACAATAATAAAAGACGCAACTCCTGATCGGACGACTGTTCAATACGTAGTTCGACTTTAGTAGTGCAGGATTCAATTGTTTTCATGTCTTTATATAAATTTCATGTAGTCTTTTCTCAAAACGTATTTAACTTTCACCTTCCAAACTCCAGGATTAGTTCACTTTTCCGTATTGTGTTTCGGTATTCCTGTTTTGTAACTGGTTATAAGAAGATAAAAAGATTCATGACAGACATCAATAATGCAATTCAAAAGCTTGAAATAAATAAAGCAGTATCTAGACTGTTTTAAATATGTAGAATGGATATTAAATGAAATGAAGGGAAAGATAGCAGCATAGACTACGATACATAAAATGGAGAGGGCGTTTCAACTAACAAGAAACAGGTGTAGTAAAAAATCTCTAGCCAGAAACACAAAACAAACACTGTAAAACAATGGTGTAGTTAGAAAGACTATAATCAGCAGGAACTCATAAACCGACTACGAATCAAGAATTAGGAAAGCAGATAATAAGTTGAAAGAGTAGTAGTATGAAAAACACTAGTACCCAAATCTAGCAGTGAATCAAAATGCAGATTAAGATCTAATACATAACTGCACCTCAAAAGTTGAAAACGTAACGGATGTAATGAGAAAAAGGAGATTAAAATTCTACGGACACATTTGTAGGATGAATAAAAACAGAACAACTGAACAACTATTTGACTTACTAAACAGACACACATCGAAAATCACATGGCTGAGAGAAACAGCAAAAAAATTTAAAAGGTGGGAGTCGACTTGTACACAATAAAAACAGAACGCTTTTGAAAGAAGCAATAGAACAGGCAGTCTTTCAGGACAGAAAAATAAATAAAAATGAGCACAAGAAGAGACGAAACATCATTCTCGAAGAATGAAAGAAGTGTAGGCCCAAAGGAAATAGTATTTGAAAACGAAGGAGCAGAAAAATGTTGTTTTAGCGTACCCTCCATTTGGAGACTACTAGTAGTAGGTTCAACCGCCTAATCGGTAAGGACATTATTTTCCTTCACACAATGGCTATATCCCTCGCAATGCAAGCGAGTTCCGTTGAGCCTACTCCTCTCACCCAAAATCACAGTGGATGCACATGCGAGCTTAACGTCCGCATCTGACGTGCGGATCACTATCAAAATTGTCGTATGTCTTCATAGCATGACGCACTGCAAAGAGGTTTGTAATTTAATCCAGGACACTGGTGAAAGTGTAAGCCACCATGAACATGACACGTCACCACTTCCCTTTCCCTTGTTGGACAAACACTGGAGGTAAAAGCTCCTTCGACACCAGGATTCGAACCGGCTCACATCCGAGTTGAGCGCCACCTCACAGGAGTGCGTCAGCGACCTCGGCTGCGGAGGCAGCTATTGCGAATAATGACAGGTATTGCGAATAATGACAGGTATTGCGAATAATGACAGGTATTGCGAATAATGATTTGCAATGTTAGAAGAATAAGAGTATTTATTACAGGATGTCTGAAAATAAACGTGCAATATTTTAACACTAATTTTTTAAATAATACAACAAATAACTCTGAGTTTTTCTAACAGAAATTAATAATTTCTGTTTAACTTCGCTAATTGTCTATAGCGAAAGGATTACAAATTTCATTGCCCTGTGTTTTATAGTAACGTTGAAATGTGACCCTCTGATACATGCGTAGCTGGTATAGGGAAAAGATCTCGTTGGCGACCACTGCTAAGTTATCTGTTGTTGAATCTCGTTCATCCGGAATATGTACTCAGTGTTTAAACAGGTACACTATCTGGCCCAAGCCCAAACATCGTTGCAGCCCAGTCCTACCTATCGAAGTGGCGTGGTAGTTGGTGCACGGGACTCGTCTGTAGGATGAGTTTGTTTCAAATCTCCATATAACCGTCCAACCTTTTCTGTTTTGCAAGTGGGTCCACAGCCACAGTTTTAAAAATGAAAACTTTGTCTGTTATGGACAGTACGATTTTGAAATTTTGGTAGGACAACAGCTCGGCATATTTTTCAAATGAAAACGTTGTCCGATATGGGCTGTACAAATTTTCTAAATTTAAAAAATTAATAATAAATCAGAAAATGAACTGCCCATAGCGGACAATGTTTTCATGTAGAAAGTATATCGAGGCCGTGAATCCACATGTAAACAAAAACGTTACACACATTTAGGTCTCCAGTGGCTTCACAAGATGTATCATGTTATTCCCTGTCCGGGTTAGCGCTCCATCTCTAATGATCTCTCAGTCGAAGGACGTTAAACTTCAATGTTCCATTTTTCCTCCGTTGCAGTATCTTGTCTACTGTCTTTGAAGGAATGTATATTTTGTATTTTTACCCGGAGCTGCATATCTTCCACACGCGTCTCAGTAGTTAATTGCTGTTTGGAAGTGAAAGGTATTGTGACACGCTTTTATTTGGTGTATCCGTTTTCAATGCCCTATCAGGTTAGGTCTGTTTGAGCTCTATTGCTCTCTCGCCGGCTCCAGTGGCGGTAAAGCACCAAGATGCGAGAGGCAGCCGCCTATTAGACAAGGCTGTGGGCGCCAATTGAAGGGCAGGCAGCCCGCACCCATCACCCACGTCCCGGCCGGCTTCTATTTTCTCCCGGAGACGTCCTTGACCTCGTTTCCCGTCTCCGCCGATGGCCGCTCTTCCCGCACCCTTCCCCTCTACTCTCACTCCGCGCGTTGATCGACGACACTGACCACAGAGGCGCTTCCGTGGCTCCCTAAGAGCGAGCAAGTTAGCGATGCTCGCTTCCGGGAAACTCCAAGTCTCCGCCTAGGGTTCTAAGCCACCTGTCGTAGGAAAACCAGCTTTTGCTACAATTTGAGGTCAAAAAGCATACGCGTTTGGTTCAACTTTCTCTATCTTCCTGATCAGCTCCAGCTGTCGTCATTTGTAAATAACATTGACAGCACAGCCGCGGATACATGTTAGTGCTCAGGCAGTAGTTTCACGGTTAATAGAAGCACTGATAGCTCACCATTGCCTCATAACGATAACTACTTTCCTGAAGTCGTTCCTGGAATCTGTTCATACAACGGTACACGCAGTTACTGGTTACTGTGGCGTGTAACTTAGACTAGCAAAATAGCTGTTACCTTCGCAAACTCAGCCTCCTATGGATTCGTATTAAACTTACGGCATGTTGTGATTCTAATCTTGGTTGCGTAATATCTTTATTCTCTGATTCCTGAAGTGTAATTTTCGAAAACAGCGTGCCTCAAGAACATACAAAACACGTACTTCTCTTATGAAGTAATATAGTGAATAAGTATTGAAACTGATGTACAAATATTAACTTCCATAGCAAAGGGAAGTTAGCTAATGTTCTAGGTCAGTAAAAACATACGTCTTTCTTGATAAAAATAACTTGTTTGTCAAACAACCAACTGCTAGAACTTAATGATGACTATGAAATACATTCACAAATAGCGAATACGATTATAAAACGGCTGTACGATTTACTAGACGTTGTATGGGACTGGGACTGGGACTAGGGCCCCGGATTTCCCGCTTCACGCGAGCGGTCGCCTTAACCACCTCGGCCATCAGAGCACGCCTCCAGGACCGACCCAGACCTCCGTATGTCCTAAATGTCTACGTCCCGTAGTGTTCCAGTCAAATCGTAGAGAACCGCACAGGGAGAGACATTGATTTGCTAGTCATTCTGCCTTGTTTTGGCAAGAAAACCAGTAGGGCAGTGTCTGCAAAAATGAATGCATGTGCGAAGAAACATTCCGTTGAACTTTACAGGCACTATAAAATAAACACACAGCGCTACTCTACTTAAAAATCGTCGGAAAACTGGTTGTGACTGTTCTAGGCGTTGCCTCTGGCCACCCTGTCGTGACAATAAAATTGCTGTCTGGAAAAAAAAATATCCCTCACTCATCTCGCAAAATAATTCCAAATTTTCGTGCGTCTCTTACGAAAATTGCAACGATGGCACCAACAGCTGCTGTTTCGTCCAGAGCTGCGACGATCATCTCCAGAGGCGCTCTCCGTCCCTTCATTGTATGATACAACTAACAAACAAGATACGTCAGCACGTTAAAATGACCAAAAACGTATACTTTTCCATTTTTAAAAATAAAACTTATCTCGACTCAAGCGCTAGTCTTGTAGGGCCGTTGAGTTCTTGGACGCCGTTTACTACAGATATCTTGGATCCATACATTTCTTATTCGCTTTGAAGCTCTGTAATCCCGACCGTAGCCAACAGCAATTGCGTGGAACGATAAACCATAATCTCTGTAGGTCACGGTCCTACTGCTATTGAATTCCGACACGTGTTAGTTGACGTTTTTCCTTCTTATACGAAGCATAACAGGATCTTCTCACTAAGAAACCTACATTCAGATGCGATTTCTGAATGAGATCCCACTGTGTAATATTTACTCACATAAAGAATATTGGTGCAGTTACTCTCATCTACTAACTGCTTTGTGCCAATCATTTGCATATCCATGTTTGTAGGAAACTTTCTGCCAATTTGATGATTGTTGCATGTCACTTTCATAGCGTTCCAATTCTACTGGTCAGTAGTATACAGAGTGTTCTGGGAACAAGTTAAGATATTTTCATATGTGGTACCTTAATATGAACACACACAAGTGCGTTGATCGTTTTTTCTCTGCATCGAACAGTCGTCTCATAAACACACCTAAACATTGCGACCTACTGTTTCATTCATGGTCTTAACAGCACTACGAAGTGGACTACGCTTGTCATATAGACTTAACGTTTAGCGTCCACTCATCAACACTTAGTGCCCAGTGGAAAATAAGCATTAATGAATTGCTGGCACCAAAGGTACAGTTCTGATATGACTATTACAATTTTTTTTTTAAAGTAGGACTAATAATTCGTCCTGCTAACAAACTTAGTTCTATCATTCCGCATTTTAGTTTTGTTTTCTTTTGTTACATAAAGGTGGAAACTAGCTGATCACATAACCTATGTCGGTTTCGTTTAATGTCTCATATCTGACGCTATACCGTTTTAGATTACGGCTATTTTGTATTAAAATTACGTCATGTTCTGGAAGAAGGGAAGTCTCCAAAGAGACATAGCACTAGCTCGTATTTAGCAGAATATAAGGAAGCCACAAAGAACAAAAGAATGGAAGCACTTCTACTCCGCTCATGTTTTACAATAGTCATATTTGTTCGTTAAACCTTCGATCTAAATGATCTTTTCGTGTGTCTCTAAAGAATGACATTCACCAGCCACCCCCATTCAAAATATCCTAACGCTTTATGAAAACTGCGAGACCCAGAAAGGAGGACTCAGAGGGATCCGTCCTCTGAGGATGTGGATAGCAACGTACCAGCAGTAAGTGATCAGGCAGCCGTCTTTTCTGTACTCAATTAAGATGTGCCAAACGGTGTTTGAGCACGAAAACAATGTCCAGCGTAACAAGTAGGCTTTTGAATGATTTAGAACGGAATAGAATGTACTGTCTCCGAGAATATAACAATTTTTTCAGCTAGTCAACCACGTAGCTATCACAGTGCCACAAACGCAGCAAAGTAAACAGTCCAAACATTCCGCCCGTTTATTTACACTCAGTTATTCACAAGTACCTATCGGGCGTGCTGCTTTTGTGGTAAAGCTCGTGCCTGGAAGCAGAGGGGTTGTGAGCTAAAATCCCGGTCGGACGATAGAAATTTTCTGTCTGTCTTCAGTCACATTTGAACGATGTGACGGGTTGCCAGAAATGACGCATGGTTCAGACTCTGCGTTAAATTCTAGATCCCGTTTCCTCGGTTGGATAAAAACGGTAGATTAGTGACACGCAAGTCGCCGAACTGTCGTTCAGTCGAAAGTCTTGCACCAGGCCATCGAGAAACATAAAGTGGTTGACTAGCTGAAAAAATTGTTATATTCTCGGAGACAGTCCATTCTATTCCGTTCTAAATCATTCAAAAGCCTACTTGTTACGCTGGGCATTGTTTTCGTGCTCAAACACCGTTTGACAGATCTTAATTGATTACATCGAGAAACATGAAGTATGTATCTCTGGGTTTCAGAACACGACCACGTGAAAACGTAAAGACATGCAGAAAAATGAAACATATCAGTGGATAGAGCCTCTCCAGTTATTACACGCCGTGGTGTAGTTGCAGAGCGCACCATTGTGAGGGAGAAGGCGGACCAGGGAGAGGGGGGAGCGGGAGGGGAGGGCGGCGGTGGCGCATGTGTGTCGGGACGTACACGAGGGGTGTCGAGAAAATAAGTTTAGATTGGTCGCGAAATGGAAATCACAGTGAAAATGCGATGAAGCTTTACACAGATGTGATGGACAGCATCTCTAGTATGCCTGTCAATCGCGTCACATTGCACTTCGCTGTTCTGAGCGCAGAGTGAGCACGTAAAGATGTCGTAAAATGGTGTCTCCCGCCAAGTCCAGAGATTTCGCCTGATTTCATGCAATCCCACAACGTAACTGTAATGCATTTCCTTCTTCATGAGAATTCTCGGGCGCACACTGGAGGGACAATGAAGACGTTCCTGCAACGTTTTCGATCTGAAGTGTTCGACCACCCACCATACAGCCCAGACATGCCTCCTTCTGATATTCATCTCTGCTCACGTGGCCCGCGGGCTCTGAAGACAACATTTTGGCACAGACAATGAGCTGCAGACCAGTGTAGAGAACTGGCGGAAAACACGGGCGGCTGCCTTATGTGATGAGGGTAATGGAAAGTTGCTACAACGCTACAACTGTCTTAGTGGAAGCAAAATGTTACAAATAAAACATTTCTAATTTTCACTGCGGTTTCCATTTCGCAGCCGATCGGATCTTACTTTCTGGACAATCCTCGTAGATAAATTATGCGCTCCGTACTGTCACCTCGAATTAGTTAGCGCCTGCAGATTGTCAACTCGAATTAGTTAGCGCCTGCAGATTGTCAACTCGACGAACAGTTTACCACAGCAGATTGGTGCCGTTTCACCTTCGCAGACTCCACAGGAGCAACTTCAGTGAATAGCATGCATGTACCGACGTTTTCCGCATCACAGTCGCTGCCCACCTGTAATTTGAGTTAAAAATTTGGAGAGATGATCTATCCAATGATTAGTATCATACATCTATGTTTCATTATTTTTGAGCAGTCATCTTCTGAAACACCAGAGATACGTATTAATATACTTATATATTGTATAACATGAATTCCAGATTTTCCTTCGTGTGATATCGTGTGTGCGATCGTGCGCGATTTGAAATTCGGAAATCTAACATTTTACTGTCCCTATATTTTTCGCATTATCTTTCATTCATTCTATCACAGTGTGTATCGTGATATATTCTATGTTTACGAATACACAGCACAACAAAATTGTATGTCACGTTTTTGAAACCGTCATTTTCTCTCATTGCGATGCACATATTCTAATTTTCACTCTAGGGTAGCTACAACCTTCTTCTGTAATGGCGCAGTAGCGTGGCGCCCTGTCACTTCACCGTCGGGCTCGGCGACGATTCAGACGGCAGGCTGTCGACACGAGCGGAAAAAAGCCGGAGCTCAGAAGTTTATGAGAAGTATAAGATGGAATAACGATGTTTCATTGGCGCCATGTTTCACAACAATTCAGCCTACCGTCTCCGTGGACGTGACACGTCCTGGTAAGGTAGTCTCACGTCCCATTACCCACATCTCAATCCTTCTCTTGAGCCTCGGCGATGGAGGTCAGAACCAAGGCACTGAGCATTGAAATTCCGCGGTTTCCTTATGGGTGGCCAAGGAAAACGTCCGGACACACCACTGCGTAGAATAGACACGAAAAAGCCTCAGAAGACGTATAAATGGATTGAATGACGTTTCTTCTTTCTTTGAGCATTTGTTTCCATACATTTCGCGATCGAAAACGACAGTTTCCTGTACAATATGCAACAGGACGGCATTCTAGACAGTGTGTGACATCACTCAGACACCACCGGACGATTCAACCCTTCTCTAAGGACGTCATGTGACTGCAAATACATAGAATATGATCTCGCCCTTTTGGAATGTAGCGCGACTACAATTTTTCTCTGGTATACAGCGTGTAACTACTAGGGACCGTTCAAAACTTTACGACGAAATTTGAACGTGATCCGAAGCAGAAATGGTGTTTATCTCTCTTCTTCATCCCTCCGTTTTTGCCTCCCCCCTCTCCCCACCACCCCTGTTCCCATGTGGCAGGTGCAGGAGAGGGGCGAGGGCTGCAACATTGACACGCACGTGAATGAAATGGCAAAGTGTCCGTCTATAACATCCTAGTTCGGCAACTCCCTCGGTGTCACCTGCACACTTTTGATGGGCACATTAAAAATCTCCCAGTACAGAAACATATATTCATTGGTGTCTAGGCACCAGCTAGATAGCAACCCTCTCGACATCCCTTAGCTAAGTGTCACTAACCGCTGCCTTAGGGCGTGCAGTTCGCATGCAAAATCTAAATGACCTTTTAATTTTGTTGCGTGTTTATGTGCAAGTGGGTCGCAGAAGTTGTACTTTGTTGTGATTTGTAAACTTAATTTGTGCTGTTTAGAAAGCTTTGGGTAGAAATCCTCATTAAAAAATTATTCCTTAATTTCATTGTTTACTTCCATAGAAAAATTATATTTCTGAACATTTTCGGACGTTTAATGAGTGTTATTCGTAATGTATTCTGCAATAAATTGTTATATGCCGTTGTGTATCCTGGAAACTTCGGCATTAATAACTTCCGAGAAAATCATTTCCGCCCTATTGTGGTGCAGATATTCTCGCGACATCTAGTACTCAGCTAGTCTACATGACAATGGTCTGTAGAGTATTTACACTGTCGTGACGTGACACAAAAATCATGGGATACCTCCTAGTACCGAGCCGGACCTACTTTTACCCAGCGTAGTGGAGCAAGTCGCCGTGGCGTCTGTGGAAGTCCCTTGCAGAAATATTGAATTGTGCTGCGTATATAGTCATCCGTAATCGCGAAAGTGTTGCCAGTGCAGGATTTTAGGCACGAACTGACGTCTCGATTATGTCGCATAAATCTTCAATGGGATTCATGTCTGGCGATCTGGATGGCCAAATCATTCGCGCGAACTGTCCAAAATGTTCTTCGAGCCAATCGCGAACAATTGTGGTCCGGTGACGTGTGCATTGTGATCCATAAAAATTGCGTTGTTATTTGAGCACACGAAGACCACGAATGGCTGCAAATAGTCTCGAGGTAGCCAAAAAATAGCTGTTTCCATTCAGTGACCAATTCAGTCGGACCAGAAGTCCCAGCCAAACCATGTAAACTCTGCCCACACCATTGTAGATTCACAACCAGCTTGCACAGTGCTTTGTTGGCAACGTGGGTCCGTGACTTCGCGGGGTCTTCGCCACACTCGAACCCTACCATCAGCTGTTACTAGCTGAAATCGGGACTCATGTGACCAGGCAACAATTTTCAAGTCGTCTAGGGTCCATCCGATCTACATCTAAATCTACATGACTACTCTGCAATTCACATTTAAGTGCTTGGCAGAGGGTTCGTCAAACCACAATCATACTATCTCTCTACCATTCCACTCCCGAACAGCGCGCGGGAAAAACGAACACCTAAACCTTTCTGTTCGAGCTCTGATTTATCTTATTTTATTTTGATGATCATTCCTACCTATGTAGGTTGGGCTCAACAAAATATTTTCGCATTCGGAAGAGAAAGTTGGTGAATGAAATTTCGTGAATAGATCTCGCCGCGACGAAAAACATCTATGCTTTAATGACTTCCATCCCAACTCGCGTATCATATCTGCCGCACTCTCTCCCCTATTACGTGATAATACAAAACGATCTGCCCTTTTTTTTTGCACCCTTTCGATGTCCTCCGTCAATCCCACCTGGTAAGCATCCCACGCCGCGCAGCAATATTCTAACAGAGGACGAACGAGTGTAGTGTAAGCTGTCTCTTTAGTGGACTTGTTGCATGTTATAAGTGTCCTGCCAATGAAACGCAACCTTTGGCTCGCCTTCCCCACAATATTATCTATGTGGTCTTTCCAACTGAAGTTGTTCGTAATTTTAACACCCAGGTAGTTAGTTCAATTGACAACCTTGAGAATTGTACTATTTATCGAGTAATCGAATTCCAACGGATTCCTTTTGGAACTCATGTGGATCACCTCACACTTTTCGTTATTTAGCGTCAACTGCCACCTGCCACACCATACAGCAATCTTTTCTAAATCGCTTTGCAACTGGTACTGGTCTTCGGATGACCTTACTAGACGACCTTACTAGACGGTAAGATATGGTCACGAATCCAGGAGATGTGCTGTAGGTGATGCTGTGTTGTTAGCAAAGGCATTCGCGTGGTCGTCTGCTGCCATAGCTCATTAACGCCAAATTTCGCCTTACTGTCCTAACTGATACTTCCGTCTTACGTCCCACATTAATTTCTGCGGTTATTTCGCGCAGTGTTGCGAGTCTGTTAGCACTGATATCTCTAAGCAAATTCCGCTGGTGTCGGTTAGGTGAAGGCCGTTGCCCACTGCGTTGTCTGTGGTGAGAGGTTAATGCCTGAAATTTGGTGTTCTCGGCACACTCTTGACACTGTGGATCTAGGAATATTGAATTCCCTAGCGATTTTCGAAACGCAATGTCCCGTACGTCTAGCTCCGACTCAGCTCCCCTTTCAGAATGTGTTAATCCCGTTATGCGACGATAATCACATCGGAAACCGTTTTACATGAATCACCTGAGTACGAATGGCAGCTCCACCAATGCACTGCAGTTTTATGCCTTGTGTACGCGGTACCGCCGCCATCCGGAAATGTGCACATCGCCATCCCGTGATTGGCACCTCACTGTGTGTGGAAACGATCCTGAGCGAGTGGAAGTACGCGAGTGAGAACTCGACACGGCGACTCCGAAGCACGCCGCCGAGTGCGGCAGTTCCGGCAGCGGTGGAGCGGCTTTCTCCCCCCGCGATTGGCCGGCCGCCAGGCGGCGCAGCTGGGCGACGGCAGTAGCGACAGCTCAGCCGCGTACGCACGTCCGCGGCAGTGCCTCCGCAGCAGCGGGCTCGGCGGTAGTGCGTCGCGTGGCCGCCTCCGCTCCGTCCAGCTCGCATACTTGCGCCGGTGCGTCGGTGCCAAGCGCCGGCCGCGTCTGTCGCCGTTGCGACACCGTACGCCCGCGGAGGCGGCCCCGTCCTTCAGCCGGACCGCGCCGACCTGCCAACCGCTCGTCGGCGCGTTACGCGGCCGCTTCCTCGCACACTGCCAAGCTTTGTTACCCGGCCAAGTTGCGCAGCCCGCGAGCCGCGGTTATATGAGCACGCGCTAGTGCCATCCGTCACCTCCCGCCACCTCTCGATCCCACCTGATGGCCCTCCCTCCTCCGACCCCGCGCCGCGACTGCTAATACACGCGGCGCTCCCACCTCCAGCTAGCTGCGTCATCAATTCCCTTAAACCACTCCACCTGCATGACAGCTGTGCTTTTTGGTGTAGTACGTAATCGGTTTATTCCATCACTTAGGACCGGCGTCAACCGCAATGTCGACGTTACGTGCGTCGTCTGTATCACCGCCCCTCTTCTTGGAAGATTCGCAGACTTCGAGCGACACAGGTACTGTGGCTGTTACTGCAATTAAGCGATCTCACCGTAGGTGTTCTCTGTAATTGCTGCGACAGCGTCTTTCGCTAATCACGTGTTTATACTGCGGCGGAACCATTTGTAGCTCCTCAAATGAGCAGGATTTCTTTCGTTCTGATGATTACATCCAAGCTACGCGTAATTTGTTACATTCACCCATGCTGTTGCCTATACCCAGTGGCGTATCTACAGTTGGAGTCACGAACGATGGCGGTCGTGTGTAGGCTTGTTCTGCGCGTCTAAGTCACGCATTTTCAGACAGCAGCTGGGCGTTCAGTAGTGTTCTAAACACTCTGCTGTGAGTGTTGTAGCCAATGCGAACCTTAAACGGTATCGTAGCCATTTTTGTTCCATTTCTTGTGAGTTGTGATCACTGTTGGAGTAGTAAGCGACAAATTCTGCATAAACATGTGAGAGAGAATTTGCGGAACACACGATTTTTTTCAAGCGAAAATCACATGTTTTGGGCGCACAACAGCTGTCGCTTGGAACAGGCAACTGTGCGGTTCCCGATTGTGCCTAGACCTCCGCGAACCGACATCGTTCGTGAATCGGACTATAGGATACGGCAGCGGGAGCGTGTGTCTAGGGCCCGAGTCCCGTGGGAGGTGGTGGGGCGGCAGTTTTGTGACAGGAGAAAATAGTCAGAAATGTCGAAAGACGAAGGGAGGAAGTGAGGGACAAAGTGGGAGAGGGAAGAAAAGGAAAACAGATTGGAGGGCGCTAAAATGGGAAGGGGTCGGAGGTGTACGAAAGCGAATATTGAAGACATTCGGACAGGACTGTGTTCAGCAACAATTCTGCAAGACCTACCTCTCCCTGACAGAGAGGCTTGGTTCTTGGTTTTACCCATATGGTACAGCCACTCTCGTTAAACCAAGAGAGACAACGCTACGAGAGTGCTTTTATTGTTGGGTTTCTTACAGCTTTCATTGATCAGCGATGAAACTGAAAACGGACCCGCGATATTTTTGCAAGAAGTGCAAATTTGAGCTGTGTTATTCCATCTTTTGATCCGTCATACAAATATGAATTCTCGATACGTGTAGCTTTTACTTCAGCGTAAAATCATGTTGATCTCAATAAACAGGCCAACTACCGGTGATATTCAAACAAAAAATTGGGAGATTTCAAGTGGGGGAAATGGTGGGGGCGCAAACTCTAAGTTTGCTCTGGGCACCTGTTATCCTACAGTAGCGCCAGTATCTACAACACATACCCCCGACCCTCACTACCGCCACACCTCGCCCAACCGTTTTCACTTATGGAGTCTGGTATACAGAGTTTATATTCATTACAGAATTCTCGTACACTACTAAAAGTGAAGGATGACAATCAATTCTCCGGAATAAAATAACTTTTTCGTGTCGACTGTAAAATTTAGTTCTTGTGGCATGTCACGTCTCGATACTGACCAACTCATTTATATCACAAATGGCAATTTTAGTCCCGCTTCCCTCTGGAAAGTTTCTCCGGACGCCCATGCTACAGCAACATGTTAACTATTCATACACCAGAAGTCAAAATACTCTGGCGCGTATTTCAGTGACCGTTTCCAAAGATGGCTGTCAGACACAGAGTTAAAAGCAAAGTAACGTAAGATAGTCGAGTGAAGCAAGCCATAAAAAACAAGTTTTCGATGACGTTGAGCCACAATCGTGTAATACTTTTTAAAAAGTAAACCGCCGTTTGATTATGTATTATGTTTACCTTTAGTACTATCCAGATTAGGCTTTTATGGCACTATCCTGTGCACTGCTAAAGATTGCCAAAGCATTATTAAGTAATATTCGTTAAGGCAGTCCAAAGAGGGTAAACAATACATATCTTCAAGATTTAACTGTCAAAGAATGTAAAAAAATAAACAGGGTGGCATAGAGAGAGAATGGTTTCCTCATCAAAAGAGCTCGTTTGGTATCTCATGAAACTGTTTTCCCAAATTGTTCAGACTTCAAAAAGAATACTTCAAAAAGTAAGTTACACGTTATTATAGTCCACCACGTAACTTGTATTTAATACTGCATTACACACAGACGTTACACGACACCATTTCAACATAATCCCCAAGCCTCTGCAAAAAAACTATCGGAACGTTCTACCAATCGTTCAATTCCTTGACGACAAGAATTTGCTCGTTGGCCACGGAGCCATTTGAGAACCGCTGTGTGAACGTCCTCAGCCTAGGAAAATCTTTTCCTCACAGATATTCTTTCAGCTTACGGAAAACATGGAAATTGATGTATCACGATTTGGACTTACCGACCAGCGTCATCGATGTCTGTGCAGGCCTGTCAAATTGTTGGCACCTTTTTCACTATGGGTGAACGTGACATTGCATTTGGTGCATGTACCGCCAGAAATTCGCAGTGAATCTGTGTGCTATTTAGAAATTCTGCCCACAATAATCGTATTTCTCGCGTACTTCAATTTTGGTATACGTTAGCAGTTGTCGCGCCATTTCAACCACACACCGTGATGTGATGCACCTGTTGCACGTTCCGCGGCAGAGCTGTCTCTGCTGGAAACCCAGAACTAGTGCTGTCTTCTGACCGTGCGACGCTTTACTTGCGCAATGATCTTAGCGTGGGATGACAAATGTAATTTGCTTTTTAAAGTCCCCTCGCAAGTCTGCGGAAAAGCCCTCCGCGAAAGATGAGGCCAATTAGTCAGACGTCTTTTGCACAAGTTTACTTGCCATTGAAATCGGAAAAATTTGTAAGGACCGATAGTACTGAAACACGAGTAACGGACTATTGCTGGTGTTTTGGGTATTAGGCAGAGGAAACGATTAGCACGGTATGGAAAGATACGAAGGATAGCTTCAAATCAGTTACGAGGCGGCTGACTATATCAAGAAAATGAAAGATATATTTTGCCCATTTTTTCCACCGTATACTTTTGTTCAACTGTCTGGTCGCACAATTGTCGGCGTCCTTCGGTGGTGCCTGATTTCAGATGTTTGCAGCTATTCCGTTATGGGCGTTTGACTTTCAAACACAAAGCTGTGTTGCAGTCGTACGCTCTGAATCATCTTCCTGAAGTCCCTCTTGACGCCAGGAGATTTTGTAACTTCTGCTATCTTCATCATTAGTTAAATTTGAGTTTTGTATACTTGTTAGTAATTCTTATCGTGGGTCGTTAAAATGTATATGTGGAGTGTTACAACGTTTGTCTATAACTTACCAGGATTGATACAGGAGATATAAGGCTACACACTTTTAATGTGCGAAAAATGTCAGAATATTTTTCTTCTTTGAGGGTCCTGACTGATGTGTTCCGGTTAGGGCTTACCGCTTGCCCAATACGCTGTGTGCATAAGGTTATCTTGTAAAATTCTCTCGGGCTTCCAGCCGGTCAAGTGGTTTACGATCCACCAAGTACTCCTCGGCCATTGTCAAGAGGTGAAAAGTTCCTTGTATCGAAATGCTACCGCAGCAATTAGTTCCGATGTTGACGCAATTAGTTCTGGCATTGGGGGGAAGGGGGGGGGGGAGTACCTCAACATTCGATAGGTCAATGACTTAGTGATGAAGTGCGGTTTGGGGAAGGACGAAGAGATCAACGAATCACTTGTAAATACTTCACTGCAGGTAGTAGTCTGTGCTGGATCTGATGTTTGTGAAACAGCTGCCCGTCTGGAGCTTTTTAGTAGATTGATGGATTGATGCGTTGTTGTGGTCTTCAGTTTGTAGATGATATGATGAGGCTCTTCACGCTCATCCTATGCAGCCACCTTCGCCTTTGAATAACGTCTGCAGCCTACGTCATCTTGAACCTGCTGACTGTATTCAAGCCTTGGTCTGCCTCTGCAGTTTTAACACCCCTCCCCCTTCCACCGTCCTCCTCACATTCCTTGCATTACCAAACTGACTATTCCTTCATTCCTCAGAATGTATCTTACCAATCGGTCCCCTTTTTAAGTACTTTGTGCCACAAATTTCTTCTCCCCCCCCCCCCATCCCCTCCTCCCAACCCACCACAATCGATTCTGTACCACCACATTAGTTATTCGATCTACCTATCTAATCTTCAACAGTATTTTATAGCATCACATTTCAGAAGCTTATATTCGCTTCTTGTGTGAACTGCTTGTCATCAAAGTTTCACTTTCGTAAAAGGATCAACGTATTTGTATAAATCCAGAAAATACTTGAATTTACATTCCATGCTAAAGAACTTTTATTTTTCAGAAACGCGTTTTTTGTTATTGCCGGTCTTCATTTTACATCCTCCCTGCTTCGGACATCGTCAGTTATTTTGTTGCCCAAATAACAAGTTTCAGCGACTACTTTCAATGTCTTATTTCCCAACTTACTTCTGTGGGCATCATGTGATTTAATTCGACTACATTCCATTAACTTAGTTTCACTCTGTTGGTATTCGTCATACAACTTCCTATCAAGACACTCTCCATTCTGTTCAACTGTTCCTGCAAGGAACATGGCCGATTTCGTTCGCCATCCTTGACACAATCCGAGCTTGTGTTCGGTCACTAATGACCTCGATGTCAGGACGTTAAACTCAATCTCATTTCCTTCCTTGTTCCTGCAAGTCTTTTTCCTTCTCTCACAGAATTACAGTGTCCTCAGTAAAACGTTGCCTATCACTCGCAGAAGTAATTTGTTCACTAAAGCCAGCTTCAGCTTACAAATAACAGCAAATAATTTTGCACGTGGCAGTTAGAACACTTTCTCAATACATAACTCACCCTTCTCAGGTTCCTACTTATCTGAGTCTTCTGTTATGTGAACAAACTGTTTTTTATACTCACCTTAAGTTCTGACTCAATTCTCTCTGTCTCTCTCTCTCTCTCTCTCTCCCTCCCTCCCTCCCTCCCTCCCTCCCTCCCTCCCTCCTTTCCCTTTCCCTCTACTACAATAGCACACATTTTAAAGCATGAATATTTAGTTGTGTAGTCATGAAACTTTAGCTCTTAGTTGTTCACGTTCTCGTGTTTCCTTCTCAGCCACTAGGCACGTGTGAAAAAAAATTTAACTCTCCATGGAATCGCGCTCATGAGTACTGATTTTAGTTTAGATGTGATAAAATTCAGGCTTCAATCTGGAATATGTTGCTATTTGGTTACAGCAGGAGGGGGGTTTAAATCTACCTTTGCTGAATTATCCGTGGTAGAACTAAATCGCTGCAAGCAGAAGTCCGGATGATTCATTCAGCGAGGTGATGTGATAACGAATAAAAATGTTTTCACTTTCATTGCTATTGTGAGAAAAATATGTGAATGGGCCAGTTCTTACAAACTGAACGCCAAAATGTGATGCTGATAACGTTCTGCCAGTCACAGGGAGCACATGTTTCACCTTGAACCGCATACGCTGTGCTTGGCTGTGACGAAGTTACGTAAAACGGTATCGCGGCGTAAGTTGCCCGAGGACAGGACTAACAGTTTCGTTTTCTTAGCAATTTTTCTGTGTCTACCTCTAGAGAGTAGACACTTTTCGTTACATGGGACATCTTACTTTTAATTTGTTCCAGTTTATAAAAGAAAATCTTTCAGAAATGTAGTCGAAAAACTGATAGCGTTACTAAAAACATAACATAGCTATCACAAAGAAAAATATATATACTCAGTAGCAGGTAGGAAAAATGAAAGTATCTACAAATATTTTCACAGGCATTTATATTCTATTGTTTACGAATTCGCCTGCTAGTTAGAGCATCGACACACTGCCTAGTTGTGAAAAGTGATGTTTGTGAATAAAGAACATAACTTAGGAACAGCAACCAGGCATAGGTAACGCCATCAAAACTAAAGACGTTTACTCTTGTAATATGTGTTGTGGTATTTTAGTAACTTCACACACTGCGATGATCTATATTTGTGTTTAAAACTGAAAAATCTAGTGCAAATGCTTTGAAATATTAGGAGGCTTACTGTAAATAGCCATGCACTTGTTAACTAATCATCGAAGAGTCATGTAGCGTATGTCCGATGTATAATTGTCGAACATTTGGAATGAAATTTTTAGAATGCACTCGTAGTTAGTTGCTTATGTGCTAAAGGCGCAGGTGTATAACTAATTCATAAACTACGTAACTAGCACCAGTTTCACATCATGTGTACCACAAGGTACAGTATCGGAGAGCGAAATGCGTATTCCAACCTCGCATGCGGAATGAAAAGAGCAACCTCAGAAACGCCCACGTGTTGAAAACATGTCATATTAAGTTGTTAAATGTAGGATAAATATGCTCTCATAGCATGTGTATATCTAATTAACAAGTATATTATTACACATAGGGCGAATGAAATCCTCGGACGATCACGCATTACCCTCCAATTTCTTATTCGCATCGAAGGATAGCCGTTCATCGAAGTAGCACAGAAAAGCACTGTCTGATGGCGTTTGGTAATATCCGATTTACTCTATCTAGACATTTTAGAATTTATTTGCAACAAATCGATTTTCATACATGGTATGAATTACATGTACAGAGGGTAAATCTGGAATGCATAGAATCGTTGACGTATAAGGGAACCGTTATTGACTAATTATACTTTCTATTTGCTAACTTCGTATTTTCAGCCATAAAAGAACGTAAGATGAAAATTGTTCATCATATATCTGCACTGCGTCCTAGTTCATAGAAATATATAATTCAAGAAAGGCTACACGCAATTGATTCTACAAACATACTACCGTAAGTCAAGGAATAAGCTTTCGTTTGGAAAACATACTCTTGATATGGTGGACTGTTGTTATAACAGCATGCACTTTATAAAGGAGAGTTAGAATTCACTATTAGAGGGGCAACATAAAACTATTAAGTAGAGAGAGACCAAATATATCTTAGTGTATACGAGGAAAACTCTTCAAAATAAGAAGTATAACTTTTTTCTTTCTTTTGTTACTTAAAATGTTGATGACGTATATATGTTAGCAGTTTCATAACAGTGAAATGAGTTAATAATCTTGGTTTAAATTGACATAAAAGTGAAAAAATATAGAATTCGAGTCTCTTTTGTGCTTCCAAGACTGCTTGAATGAAGTACAATAAAAATACTTCGGAGAGTATTTAAGTGCACCGAGCATTTGAGGGTGAAACAACCCAAGTACTGGTAGAATGTGTTTTGTCCGTACACTACGCATTTATCCGTATGTTTCTACCCCTCTTACAGCCAGGAATTTTGAGAATCCATTAGGCAGCTTGTAACCATTTGGTGGAACCAAACATCGTTGAGAAAGTCCTCGGGCTGTCTCTGTTCCTCTGTTATATTCACTGATCAGTGCAGTATTGTGACTGTTGTCGCCCCTGCTTTCGTGATGCACTGAGCATCGGTTAAGATATCTGTTAGCCTCACTCATCCTGGAAAGCGACAATCAAAACCCCATCCGTCCATCCGCGCCTAGATATCACATAAATCGCTTTAGTCGAATGCCATGATGGTTCCTTTGAAAAGGTGCCGGCAGTTTTTTTTTTTTCTTCGCCATCATTGTCCAGTACGAGATCGTAGTCTAACGACTTTTTAGACGGTCGAGCGTTAACACTAACGTTGAGTGCCTTTCCTCCCTCTCGTGAGCTTGTGTTTACACGCTTTTTAGCATCAACAGATGCGTTTATTAGTATACTGATTACTATGTTTCGATGTAGTTTTCCAGGCAAATCTTGCTTCCATTTGGTGATACGTGTGTTTCACAATACGAAGGCTATTACAGCAAGCAGATTTTAATCTGCACAAGTGAGTAGCAAGTCCACATGCACTTAGTCTGCCGTAGCGTTGTACTACTTGGCAGGAAAATGTGCTTCTGGTGGTTTTGATCGACACACTCGAAACAGGTTGACATTGATTCACACCAGCCTTGCCGCCAGGTGACAGGATGGTTGACGCCATCTAGAATGGAGCAGATCGAAGTTCTGGACGGAGTAGCTCCATTCGACCTCAAATGGATAGTAGCGACCAAATTCGAAAGAAGCAAAGTGAGCACTGGTGACAAACACCCACTTCTGGTCCGGAACCTGTTGCTCACCGTCTTTGCAGCACGAAAAGCTTTCTCAAGTACCGCCCCTTAGTGAAATTAAAGACAAAAAAGAGACTTCAACACTGGCAAGGCAGAGCTCAACGTAATTGGATACCACTGAAATAGACGCCAACATGCATATTACATAATCGTCTTCGCGTACGAACTGACCGAAGTAAAACTGCAATGTCAAAAATGAAAATGGAGGCTGATGATCAAGACGTACCCTGTGGATATTGTGCTGAGCAGACGATGAGACATTTGCTTCACTGCCCCTTTTACACTCTCTGCTCAGCCATAGACAGTGACGCAAGAGGATCTAGCGTCAGCAAGCCCAATGGCGGTGCACCTTACGTAGGCGCTGCACTTAGTTAAATGGTTTTTCATCAACAGGCCAAGGTCTGTATTAATGTTCTAAATCCAGTTTAAATAGTGGAGCTTATGATGACCGCTAATTAATCCAAAATTCGTTGCAAACTATGGCATTCCCCAAGTCACTGCTATTTTAAACTGATCAAAGTTCAACAGCTAATGGTCACGACGCCCGAAGCTTATCAACCGGTATAACAGCCGCCTTGTTACACTTTTATCTCATTTGTGGAAGTACGAGTGTTGATAACATGTATATGAACGGCACAATAGTTGCGAAATCTGCGGAGTGTGAATGGCATATTGTTACTGTAATCAAAATGCGCTGTACTGTCTTGAAGGGCCCGTGAAGTTCTGTCGTAGTGGCAACGACACGGAGGGGCAGCGCGACTCATTTAGAACGACAGAGCACACGTCCTAATGCCGGCTCGGCAGTCCGTCGTAATGGTCTGGCCAGCTGCCAGCCGTAGGTAGGCCCCGAGGCTTTGCCAGCGCCCATACACGTACACCCTCCGCTGAGAGAACCGGAAGACCGCCGCCACGGCTCTGTAACGCGCACGCTACGGCTGATGGGTCAGGTGATAATATAATTCGCCGCCAGATTTTTCAAATTAGTCAGCTACTTTTTTGCAACACACGCGATACGCATACACTCGCTTTTGTAAATACGTGAAGCACAACTAGCCACAAATCCTCATGGCGATTAAGATTTCATATATGGGTGACATTATTCCACTCTGGGGGCGATCTAGGTTAATGTGACAGTAGAAATAACGAACTTCAAAATGCCACGATGCTTTAGTAGAACGTTTATTCAAATTACCTGTTTCGGCAAATGTATGTTGCCCTCTTCGATCTTATGTGCTGCACTTCGAAGCATCTCGTTCGTATGTACAATAATTTGTGTCATGTAATAAACAGACATTCCAAGAACATGCGAGAACACTATATATGCTTTTCAAAGGCAAAAAAATCACTATATAAAATATCATACACAGTGCACCGAATATACACGCTCCGTTCGCTTAAAAGCCCCTTATAGATGACTGCTACATGAAAAAGCAAGCGAGGTTAGTAAAACCTGGCAGTTCGGTTGAGGAAAATATAAAGAATCGCACCTGTATAACGTGTAATTCCATTTGAGAACTGCACAAGGACAGCCTGCTAACTCTAATGCTTAACCACACTGTCGCAGATTTCTAGCCGCCTCGTTAATCTGACGATCGTGTACATATTGCAGCGTGCAAATATTTCTCTTTAAGCAAAGCTGTTTTATTTTTTCATTTATGTGATATTTCGCTTGAGTTTGTAGGGACATCCTGCAAAACGGTTTACGAATCATACTATTCTCTGGATGATAGAGCAAAGCCTGATTTAGTAACTATACAGAGACGATCAGGCACGGCAGAGAGATACACCAAACTCGTCTTCGGTCTTAAGACGACAACGGAGATACGAAGTCCGTTCCTCGCGAATTGACGAGTAAGCGCACCACTGCAGACACTGAACTAGCATTCTGGAAGACGGCGGCTCAAATTCTATTCCAGCGTCCAATTAGAAATACCCTCGCATTCTTTTGCTAAATCGTCTCAGACAAATTCCATGATAGTTACTGTATACCAAGGTTTCTATTTGTCTAAAATATGTGGTGTGTCGGTCGTGCGCTGACTATAAATGACTTACACATGTTTCAGTGACAAGCACTCAATAGGTTTCATATGTTATTTTCCTGTTTATTTTTTCCTCGTTTTTACGAGACATGTCGTGGCAGCAGAGCGGTTGTTGGGCAGGTGTCTCAAGGCCGCGGGAGCGTTAAAACAGACATTTCGCAACGCTGCGTTTGAAGTGGCAGCATCATTATCCTCCGATCGCCTGCTGCCACACGGCAGCCGCCAAGGACGCAGCCAGCGTCAACTAACGTCATCTGAGACAGGCGGGTCGCACGCTGGCACAACTGCCCACAGTGAAACAGGAAACTGCGTTGAAATAGCAATTACGTCCAGTCGAGCCTACTGGTATGATAGTCATTTACCAGGAATAGGATGCCATTCAGACTTGTTGATAATCGCCGTGCATAGTCTACCATCCCCTCCCATTAGCTACCTGGCTATCGTCTGAGTCGACGTGTCTTACAAAAATCAAATATTCCTCGCGTTTTGGAGTTCGTTGTGATTCTACATACGATGCCTTCTTGTGCTATACAGAGTATCCCAGAAATCTTGCGAGGTGTTAGAGGTTGTCTTGAGGAATAAATCGAGAATGGGAACCTGTGTCTGGAAACGTCATCCAAAGACGCTACAGGGCGTTGACGTTCTAAGCGCTGGCGCCTGCCACTAGGCCAACCCTTAGGCAGTAAAAGTGACTTTGCGCGCTGACATACCGTAGGCAGAACGTCTCGCAATGTTTGTTATTCAGTGATAGCGACTGAGTGCCATGATCACCAGTGGGGAAGATGGAGCTAGCTGCTGCGTAGACAGGCCTTATCTCGTATGAATACGACGTTGTTTCGTTAGTGGGTGACTGTTTCATACGCTGGTTTCAACCTGCAGTTTTTCTCCCGCACACCGAAAAAGACTGGAGATTTTAGAGGGTACCAGGAGAAAAATAAATTAATTTTGGATGGAAACCCCTGTCCGAAACAGTCATCCACCAATGCAACAGACCATCGCATTCATAGAGGCCTGTCTACGCAGTAGCTAGCTCCATCTTCTCCACTAGTGAGTGTGGCAATCAGCTGTAACTACTGAATAACAAACAATAATGCGAGACGTTCCATCTACGGTCCGTCACCGTCAAAGTCGCGATTGCTGCGGTAGGGGTGGGACAGTGGCAGGTGCGGTGCCAACAACTTCGATGTTTTGTAGCGTTGCTGGATGACATTCCCGGACTCGGTTTCCTATCCTCGATTTGTTGCTCAAAACACACTACAACCCCACGAAGTCTGTCGCAAGATTTCTGGAACACGCGGTGTGTAAACTGACTTAATATAAAATGGCTGAACAGTCGTGTTGAACTTGCTACATAAAAAATAGCGATTCAAGAGATCAGCCCAACTGAGAAACTAACGGTGAAAGAAGCGACAATGTTCGTAAAGAGAGCGATGAGAGAAGCGTTCAGTGAATTTGAAACTAAATTTTTTTCATCTAATCTGTTTAACACCCTCAAGTATTGCTCCGACGTAAGATCAGTAAGTGAATCGAAGATATCTGTCCAGTCGCTCAATGACTATAGTGACATTGACGCAAAAGATGGCATAGAAAAGGCTGAAATACTAAATTCGGTTTTCCGGAACTGTTTCGCCGCTGATGATCGTAATACGGTTTCTCCTTTCAATCGTCGCACGAACACCGAAATGGCAGATGTTAAGACAGTTGATCGTGGAACAAGACGCAACTACAATCGCTTCGTAGTGGAAAGTCTTCTGGATTGGTTGAGGTACCCCAAGATTCTCCAGAGATCATGCGAAAAGACTAACTTCACTTCTAACAAACGTTTATGGTATTGTATGAAAATGAAACGCCTACAGCCGTCCTTACTATCTTGTTTATTGTGTAGCTACCTGTATCGCTGCTTCAATGTGCCATCTTCAGGCTTTAGTTGATGCTGAAGGATTTATCACGATCCATATATGCAACGCATCCGTGGCCAACATAACTAATTTACGCAGAGTATCTGAAACTATCTGATGTGGTCTCTCCAACCTCCGATGACATCACAGTCAGAGATAGTCT
The DNA here is from genome assembly GCF_023864345.2 of Schistocerca serialis cubense. NCBI lineage: Eukaryota > Metazoa > Arthropoda > Insecta > Orthoptera > Acrididae > Schistocerca > Schistocerca serialis. The sequence goes on from NC_064643.1 coordinate 484,920,732, forward strand.
GCGTAAATTAGTTGTGTTCGCCACTGATGCGTCGTGTATATGAATCGTGGTAACTCCAGCATCAACCAAGGCCTGAAGTAGGCGCACAGTAGAGCCGAAACTGGTAGCTACACATTAAATAACAACATAAGGACGGCTATAGTCTTTTTATTTTCTTAAAATAGTGAACGGCCATGATCACCCAGACGTAAAATCAAAAGTATGGACATACAAAAAGTTTATGGTAGGTCGATGGAGCAACGGAGGATACTTAGCGACTGGAAAAAAGCGCAGATACAGTTTATTATAGGCTTATATCGCTGTCATCGATCTGTTGCAGAATTAATGAACGTCTTGTATGCTCACGTATTATGATGTCTATGGAGAATGCAGATCTCGACTATAAAACTTAACATGGCTTCTGCAAACAGATATTGTGAAACCTCAGCTCTGAGGTCCGAAGGGCCGCACACACCGACTCCCAGGTTGATGCCGCGTTCCTTGACTCTAGGAACATATGTGATACGGCTTCACTCGGTCTTAGTGAAATACGAGCTTACCGAGTATCCTAACAGATTTGTGACTGGATTCAAGACTTCCTTGCAGATAGACCTCAACACGGCACCCTTAACGGAATAAAATCGGCAGACGTAAATATAATTTGAGTACCCCAAGAAAGTGTCATAAGACCATTATTGTTCACAGTGTAACATACATATATAAATAGTCTAGTGGATAACTTCGGAATCTCTATAAGGCTATTCGCAAATAGTTTGGTTGTCTGTAAGAAGGTGACAATTCCAGAAGACAGTGTCGACATGCAGAATGACCTGCAACAGAGGATCGATTATTGCTGCAGGACCTGGCAGTTGACTCTGAACATAAATAAATGCAACGTAGTGCGCAGTTATTGATGGAAAAAGTCCTCTAATGTACAACTACATCATTGACGGGAAATCGCTACAAAATTGTAACTAGCGTAAAATGCTAATGAGTATCCATGCTGCTCGTCCTAAAATTGAATGACCACATAAAACAAACGGTACGGAAAGCGGATGCCAGACTGAGTCATAGGAAGAATCTTGTGGAAATGTAATTAATCCATGAAAGAAGTGGCTTACGCAATACTAGTTCCACCGATTCTTGATTATTTCTCCTCCACCTGGGACCTGCACCACGTTGGATTAAAATAAAGAGATAGGGAAGATCGAAAGAAATATGGCACGGTTCGTCAAGTAATCGTTTAGTCGGCGCAAGGGTGCTACAGACACACTCAATAACAGTCGTTCTCCATCACGGAGAGGTTTTCTGTTGAAATTCCGAGAGAAGACGAGAACAGTGGGCCACCATATTACTTCCTGCCACATCCGTCTCGCGAAATGACAACAGAGTAAATACGAGGTGTCAGATCTAATACGAAGCTTTACCGACAATCGTTGTTCACAGGCGCCATTCACGGATGGGGCAGGGAAGAGGGCAAAGGACAGTGTACTACAGGTACCCTTTTCTACACATCGTAAGGTGACTCGGCGGCAATAAACATAGATGTAGGCTGTAGAGATATGACCTGCAAGTAGGCCCAGCAGTTTCCCGTTTTGTGTGATAGGTGCGCTAAGCTCAATGAGAGACCAGATCAAAGATAGTGCAAAGGTGGAAACAAGGAGCGGCGTGCCCCATGGACGTAAAAAGCGACAATATCAGCATGTGAAGGGTCCAAACCTGAGGAAATACATGGTCTCTGGAAAAAGTCTGCCACAACCTGATATTTCGACTCGTAGAGGGCTTGCCGCTAATACAGTGACACGCTTGTGGCACCAGTGATTAAATGAGTGTCGTGCCCTGAGACAGTATGACAGTGTTTCATGTAACGTGACCATCATATCTGGATGGCCGTAACGGACCGTACAGCCTGGGCCACAGTGTTCGGTTTTACCTTGAATCGCCGTAATGGCTGCGAATTTGTCACGTCAGCTGTTCGACACCTGTTAGGGTTGAGTTGGTGCCATTGCGTAGGATTCAATTCTTGAGTGATTGTGCAGTATAACGCCTTACACTGCGATGGGCATGAGACCGCCTTCTCTAGCACTATGCGTGGCAGACTGTGCTGTTTCGGGACGAATCCCGTGTAATGTCCTAAAGTGATTGGCGTAATTGATAGATTGTTCCGTACGGATTACGATGCCCAGGTTATTTAAGGTTCCATGACACGATGTTTAGACGCTCTGATTGCAGAATATTTGTACATCTTAATGAATTATGAAACGAATAGAACAGGTACAGTGCCGTAACTCTAACCATTTGCGTATTAATATTAAAATCCATTTGAGACGTATGTACTTAGTATTACAATTTTCGTAAATGTTTGTGGATACTTAATATACACTGAAGAGCCAAAGAAACTAGTACACTCGCCTAATGTCGTGTAGTGCTCCAGCGAGCACGCAGAAGTGCCGCAACACGACGTGGCATGGACTCGAATAATGTCTGAAGTACTGACAGAGGGAACAGACACCATGAATCCTGCAGGGCTGTCCATAAATCCGTCGAGATCTATTCTGAACAGCATTTTGCAAGGCATCCCAGAGACGCTCAATAATGTTAAAGTCTGGGGAATTCGGTGGCCAGCGGAAATGTTTAAACTCAGAAGAATGTTCCTGGAGCCACTCTGTAGTAATTCTGGACGTGTGGGGTGTCGCATTGCCCTGGTGGAATTGCCCAAGTCCGTCGGAATGCACGATGGACATGAACGGATGCAGGTGATCAGACAAGCTGTTTACGCGCGTCACCTGTCAGAGTCGTATCTAGACGTATTAGTGGTCCCTTGTCAGTCCAATTGCACACAGTTCACACGCCGTTACAGAGCCTCCACCAGCTTGAACAGTTCCCTGCTGACAGAGCGCCCATGGATTCATGAGGTTGTGTCTGTATCCTTACACGTCCATCCGCTAGATACAATTTGAAACGAGACTCGTCCGACCAGGCAACATGTTTCCAGTCATCTACAGTCCAATGTCGGTGTTGGCGGACCCATGCGAGCGTAAAACTTTGTGTCGTGCAGTCATCAAGGGTACATCCGAAAGCCCATATCGATGATGTTTTTTTTGATGATTCTCACCCTGACACTTCTTGATGACCCAGCATTGAAATCAGCAGCAATTTGCGGAAGGGTTGCACTTCTGTCACGTTGAACGATTCTCTTCAGTCGTTTTTGGTCCCGTTCTTGGAGGATATTTTTCGGGCCGCAGCGACGTTGGAGATTTGATGCTTTATAGGATTCCTGATCTTCACGGTTGTTGTTGTTGTGGTCTTCAGTCCTGAGACTGGTTTGATGCAGCTCTCCATGCTACTCTATCCTGTGCAAGCTTCTTCATCTCCCAGTACCTAGTGCAACCTACATCCTTCTGAATCTGCTTAGTGTATTCATCTCTCGGTCTCCCTCTACGATTTTTACCCTCCACGCTGCCCTCCAATGCTAAATTTGTGATCCCTTGATGCCTCAAAACATGTCATACCAACCGATCCCTTCTTCTAGTCAAGTTGTGCCACAAACTTCTCTTCTCCCCAATCCTATTCAATACCTCCTCATTAGTTACGTGGTCTACCCACCTTATTTTCAGCATTCTTCTGTAGCACCACATTTCGAAAGCTTCTTTTCTCTTCTTGTCCAAACTAGTTATCGTCCATGTTTCACTTCCATACATGGCTACACTCCATACAAATACTTTCAGAAACGACTTCCTGCCACTTAAATCTATACTCGATGTTAACAAATTTCTCTTCTTCAGAAACGATTTCCTTGCCATTGCCAGTCTACATTTTATAACCTCTCTACTTCGACCATCATCAGTTATTTTACTCCCTAAATAGCAAAACTCCTTTACTACTTTGTCTCATTTCCTAATCTAATCCCCTCAACATCACCCGATTTAATTTGACTACATTCCATTATCCTCGTTTTGCTTTTGTTGATGTTCATCTTATATCCTCCTTTCAAGACACTGTCCATTCCGTTCAACTGCTCTTCCAAGTCCTTTGCTGTCTCTGACAGAATTACAATGTCATCGGCGAACCTCAAAGTTTTTACTTCTTTTCCATGAATTTTAATACCTACTCCGAATTTTTCTTTAGTTTCCTTTACTGCTTGCTCAATATACAGATTGAATAACATCGGGGAGAGGCTACAACCCTGTCTCACTCCTTTCCCAACCACTGCTTCCCTTTCATGCCCCTCGACTCTTATAACTGCCATCTGGTTTCTGTACAAATTGTAAATAGCCTTTCGCTCCCTGTATTTTACCCCTGCCACCTTCAGAATTTGAAAGAGAGTATTCCAGTTAACGTTGTCAAAAGCTTTCTCTAAGTCTACAAATGCTAGAAACGTAGGTTTGCCTTTTCTTAATCTTTCTTCTAAGATAAGTCGTAAGGTTACTATTGCCTCACGTGTTCCAACATTTCTACGGAATCCAAACTGATTCTCCCCGAGGTCCGCTTCTACCAGTTTTTCCATTCGTCTGTAAAGAATTCGCGTTACTATTTTGCAGCTGTGACTTATTAAACTGATAGTTCGGTAATTTTCACATCTGTCAACACCTGCTTTCTTTGGGATTGGAATTATTATATTCTTCTTGAAGTCTGTGGGTATTTCGCCTGTCTCATACATCTTGCTCACCAGATGGTAGAGTTTTGTCATGACTGGCTCTCCCAAGGCCATCAGTAGTTCTAATGGAATGTTGTCTACTCCCGGGGCCTTGTTTCGACTCAGGTCTTTCAGTGCTCTGTCAAACTCTTCACGCAGTATCTTATCTCCCATTTCATCTTCATCTACATCCTCTTCCATTTCCATAATATTGTCCTCAAGTACATCGCCCTTGTATAAACCCTCTATATACTCCTTCCACCTTTCTGCCTTCCCTTCTTTGCTTAGAACTGGGATGCCATCTGAGCTCTTGATATTCATACAAGTGGTTCTCTTCTCTCCAAAGGTCTCTTTAATTTTCCTGTAGGCAGTATCTATCTTACCCCTAGTGAGACAAGCCTCTACATCCTTACATTTGTACTCTAGCCATCCCTGCTTAGCCATTTTGCACTTCCTGTCGATTTCATTTTTGAGATGTTTGTATTCCTTTTTGCCTGCTTCATTTACTGCATTTTTATATTTTCTCCTTTCATCAATTAAATTCAATATTTCTTCTGTTACCCAAGGATTTCTATTAGCCCTCGTCTTTTTACCTACTTGATCCTCTGCTGCCTTCACTACTTCATCCCTCAGAGCTACCCATTCTTCTTCTACTGTATTTCTTTCCCCCATTCCTGTCAATTGTTCCCTTATGCTCTCCCTGAAACTCTCTACAACCTCTGGTTCTTTCAGTTTATCCAGGTCCCATCTCCTTAAATTCCCGCCTTTTTGCAGTTTATTCAGTTTCAATCTGCAGTTCATAACCAATAGATTGTGGTCAGAATCCACATCTGCCCCTGGAAATGTCTTACAATTTAAAACCTGGTTCCTAAATCTCTGTCTTACCATTATGTAATCTGTCTGATACCTTTTAGTATCTCCAGGATTCTTCCAGGTATACAACCTTCTTTCATGATTCTTGAACCAAGTGTTAGCTATGATTAAGTTATGCTCTGTGCAAAATTCTACAAGGCGGCTTCCTCTTTCATTTCTTCCCCCCAATCCATATTCACCTACTACATTTCCTTCTCTCCCTTTTCCTACTGACGAATTCCAGTCACCCATGACTATTAAATTTTCGTCTCCCTTCACCACCTGAATAATTTCTTTTATCTCGTCATACATTTCATCAATTTCATCATCATCATCTGCAGAGCTAGTTGGCATATAAACTTGTACTACTGTAGTAGGCATGGGCTTTGTGTCTATCTTGGCCACAATAATGCGTTCACTATGCTGTTTGTAGTAGCTAACCCGCACTCCTATTTTTTTATTCATTATTAAACCTACTCCTGCATTACCCCTATTTGATTTTGTATTTATAACCCTGTAATCACCTGACCAAAAGTCTTGTTCCTCCTGCCACCGAACTTCACTAATTCCCACTATATCTAACTTTAACCTATCCATTTCCCTTTTTAAATTTTCTAACCTACCTGCCCGATTAAGGGATCTGACATTCCACGCTCCGATCCGTAGAATGCCAGTTTTCTTTCTCCTGATAACGACGTCCTCTTGAGTAGTCCCCGCCCGGAGATCCGAATGGGGGACTATTTTACCTCCGGAATATTTTACCCAAGAGGACGCCATCATCATTTAATCATACAGTAAAGCTGCACGGTACACTTGTGAAATTGTCGCACTGAAAAATGCCCACCTAATCGCTACCTCGGAGATACTGTGTCCCACCGCTCGGGCGCCGACTGTAACACCACGTTTAAACTCACTTAAATCTTGATAACTTGCTGTTGTAGCAGCAGTAACCGATCCAAAACTGCACTAGACACTTGTCTTATATAGGCGTTGGCGACCGCAGCGCCTTATTCCACTTGTTTACATATCTCTGTATTTGAAAACGCATGCCTATACCAGTTTCTTTGGCGCTTCGGTATACTATATAATGACAATTCGAACATTTCGGACTTGAGATGTTCTGTTTATATATCGTTTTCACAGCATGGAAGTAAGCTATGTAGTAATTTTAACGTAAATGGAATATATGTAAAACAGTACAACACGTATATTTTTCGAAATGAAAAACTGTTTATTTTACTATAAAACTGATAGTAAAGATTTAATTCGCAGAGGAGTTTGTTGTATGGTTCTAGAAGAAATTATTCACGACACAGTCGTTACAATCTACGTGCATTGTTTGCTGAACTAGGCCCTTCACTAAATTGATATCTCTGACAGTCGCAATCTGCACATCGTCTTTGCCACCACTTTTCAAAACGACAGCCATTACTTGTGACATGTGCGTCACATCCTTGCACATAGCACAGATCCACGATGTACAGCATTTGAGGCGAAATGTTTGCACAGACTATGCTCATAGTCCGATGACGGTATTCGAGAAGACAGGAGGGAGAAACAACTGACGGAGTGTAATATCCAGGAGCGAGTTAAAAGGTGGAAGCTTGCCATAAGCTGCGTAATACAGGAAGATTTATAAAGGAAGAATGTCTGCAAATCAATTATCTATACAAGTTTGCGTACGTGTACGGCTACATTACTTCTTCTGTTGCCTTCTATCGGTGTCTTCTTTTGCAGCCAGACTTATATTCTTCTATAATCAGAAATGTAATGAACAAAATCTTAATTCATTTGCTATTAGTATTGTTTACATATGTACTTTACGATCATAGCACGTTAGTATTGCGGAACTGTTTTTGCATAGTGCAATTAAGTTGACGGAGAGTTTGTAATACTCCAATTATTAGCCAAATATTACTTCTGTAAGAACGTAAACTCGCATACCGCAAGTACGGAAACTAAGAACATATTCATACTACCGACGGTTTGATAATTTTAATGTTTGCATATTAGGTTTCTTTATTACACACTCCATTGCAGCCCAAGCCTGAAATATGTCTGTTTAGACAACGTAATAATTCCTTATCAAAATGTCGTATACACCAGCTGACGTTACCAAGAGAACATAGAGAAAAGACGTGAAGTCATTGATAACCATTGGGTTTCTGGCGCTCCAACTTCAAGTAGACGAGACGTCCTGAGCTTTGTTTTGGAGCATGAGAGCCAACCATTAAACGCGGACCTTTCGAAACGCGACACGCTAAAGCGATTTAAGCGTGCCACAGTCGCGTTGGTAATAATCCCACGGGCAACGTCTTGCCTGAGCTGACTTAGGACAATTTTGTTTCCTAGACACTCGGCCATCAGGTCGGTGGCGGTTGTAGCATCGAGAACGAGCCCTCAGACTGCAGATGGACCTAACAGTCGCAATTTGCTTAGATAAGCAACTATGTAATCAACAGCTGTTCCGTTCTACACAGGAAGCAGTTGAAGCTTTTCTTTTCTGATGTACAAACGGGCGTACTGTAAGTCGTATTATCACAATTCATTCTATAATTCGTATTCCAGTAAACAGCTAAGTATAGATATACGGATTTCCACATTTAAATATGAGCTGTTTCATTACGATTTACTATATACATGATGCCACGAGTATTAGGTTACATTCCGTATCAGCAGCTAGCGCTATAATTCAATGTTGCATTGTTCCTTATTTGCTTAGCTCGCCTAAATTATCCAGTAAAATATGAAAGAAAGAAGCGGGGATAAGTAGTATTAGACGTCCGGTCCACGACCAAGTCATATTGGGCACGGAGAGAGTTGCAGGAAATAATCGGTCCGTTTCGAAAGGACTATCTACATGTACATTTACATAAATACTCCGGAAGATAACGTATGGTGCATAGCGGAGGATACCTTTTACCACTACTAGTCATTTCCATCCCTGTCCCACTCGCAAACAGAGCGAGGGAAAAATGACTATATGGATCCGGACATGCCCCATTTTCTCTTATCATCTTCGTTGTTCTTACGCTAACTGTACATTGGCGGCAGGAGAATCATTCTGCAATCAACTTCAAGTGCCGATTCTCTAAATTTTCTCAATAATATTTCACGAAAAGAACGTAAGAGTCCACGAAGCATCTACGTAATGCTCGCGTGTTGATCGGACCTACCAGTAACAAATCTAGCAGCCCGCCTCTGAATTGCTGTGATGTCCCAAACACTCAACCAGTACTCAAGAGCCGGCCGGTGTGGCCGTGCGGTTCTAGGCGCTTCAGTCTGGAACCGCGTGACCGCTACGGTCGCAAGTTCGAATCCTGCTTCGGGCATGGATGTGTGTGATGTCCTTAGGTTAGTTAGGTTTAAGTAGTTCTAAGTTCTAGGGGACTGATGACCACAGATGTTAAGTCCCATAGTGCTCAGAGCCATTTAAACCAAGTACTCAAGAATGCGTCGCAAAATTTTTTACAGATAAACCACGCTTTCTAATATTCTTCCAATAAACCGAAGTCGACCGAAACGGCCTTTCCTAGTATCGCCATAACGTGCTCGTTCCCTTTCATATCAATTTGCAGCGTTACTCCTACACATTTAATCGACCTGACTGTGTCAAGCAGCACACCACTAGTGCGGTATTCAAACATGACGGGATGGATCGTTTTCCTACTCATCTGCATAACTCACATTTAACTCGGCATTTGCCTTAAATGATTTAGAGAAAGTTCGGAAAACTTGAATTAGGATGACCAGATGGGTTTTGAACTGAACTTTGCCGAATGCCTGTCCACTATACCAACCACTTGGCTTAGTCAGCCGAAGAAACCACAATCTGAATCATAAATTATTAAATTACAGCATTTTTCAATTTTTTCGAGGGCGGATAACGGGAAATGATTCGGTATCTGAGGCATTTACCCCCCTGTGGGGAAGGAAGTACACCAAGCGGCCAGTTTTCGGTGATTGGTCAGGATATTCACGTGTTCCATTATAGTTTGAGGTAGGCGCCATAAAGTATAGTTCTACCTACAAATATTTATATGGATATAGATATTTATAAATCTCCTCTTTCATTCCAGGGGACAATGCAGTAATTAGGTTAAACTCCCGTTGTTAGGTGTGCATCTGTGCATCAGTGAAATGGCGCTCTAAAGGGATAACTTCCATGTGATTACTTTATTAACCATTTAACGCCAAACGTCCGCGTGCAAAGAGTTTAAATGAAATTCTTTCATACTTGAGAAACCGCAACCGTTTAAAGTATGTCATAACAGTAAGTTTTAATATATGCACCTCATTTTGGCTTTCTTCACTAAGCAACTGTAACGAAGACAACCACAAGTTTGCATTCTAATTCTGTAGTCACTTTGTTGTAAGGAAAACAGGAACCCCAGAGAATGTAAAGTGGAACCTGGCTTTCGAAACTGTGAACTAACGACAAGTTGTAGGTACTGTTACATATTTGTCATTATCTGCAAAAAATGAGTAAAAGTAATAAAAGTGAAACATAGGAATGTTAATGATGAAAATAGGTGCGTTCCGGATTACAGTCCATCAGCGCTGCTGTTTAACTGGCCTTTACTGGAAACAAAGAAGAAGGAGGAAGAAATTTTCCTGACAGTTTGAAAACTGTAGAGGAAACATACCAGTGGTTAGCATGTGAGATAGTTACTGTGGACGATAGAAAATTACTTTATTTCTGAGTGGCTACGTCCCAGAACCGTTCGGGCTTCGCTAGCCTGTTGATTCTGAATTTTTTTTCTGGCTCTTAACGCGGCTTCAACATCTACCAGTTTTTAGTATTAGGCTACAAGCTGCAACATAGTCGCGAACTGAGATAGTGATTCAGGAAGGGCAGAATTCCAGTCAGTAGTGACGAACAAACTGTCATCAGACTATAGAGTTCGGCCCTTAATAACCATCTGCAGATATGTATGAACCAGAAAATTATCCTAATATTAAGCCAAAATAGCATCGTCATAATCACGGTACGCTAATGTAAGGCTCCTTTTTTATTAAAATCTGGAGGTTATTGTAGACGAACACAGCAGGCTGGCAACAATTTGTGATCATTGACTGGAATTAAGGAGGGGAATTAATAGCGTGTGTGGAAAAGCTAAGTTATACCACTGTTCGTAACCCACCTTAAATTGTAGCTTAGTCAGCTAATTTCCAGGTCGTTAATACGGGAAGGGCGTACCACATCGAATAGTATCGTCCGCAGTGAAGCACTTCCGGCTGTCAAAACGAACTTTCATGTGCGTAACCGCTTTGGCTTTTTAATCAGAGAGCACAAGCTGTTTTGAACAGGAATGTTGAGAATAAATAAAGCTAAGAGGAAGATCTGGAAGACGTCAAAGCATTAACTGCGTGTCCAATAGCCCTCTCGAATGTCCCACAAGGAAACAATCAAGAAGAGTGAAATGAGGAAATATTGGCCACCGAGAAACGCGGCATTCGTCCTCAGCCATTGCTCACAGATCCACAGCATTGCGAAAGACTTACGGGCTGAGGTTGCGGTGCTTGCGCCTGTTTGATACTTGACGTCTGGCGGGGCGCATCAATTCTCGTCCGGTCGTCTTAATCTCAGCCTATTCTGTTCAATTTTGTGAGAGTGGAGTTCCACGTAACAACTGGCATAACTGCGCTATACTTGCGCGCTTAAGAGGGTTGCGCAGGCATCCTAAATATTACAGCACGAGAATGATTTCATTTGAACTTACTGATACCAGATTTTGGCTTCGTCCGTGACGTAGAGATGCTGTATCGTGTATCTGTATACAAACAAAAAGAAGGCAGAACACTGAATTTTTTTTGCCTCTGTATTATTGTTTGGAATGTAATTTGTGTCTGCAGACTGTTATGTTGCTTAGCCTGAGATCTATGTTAAGTTGAAAGGTGAGAGTTTGGTTGTGAATTGCCGAAGTGATATCGAAGATTTCAGTTAGCTGAAATACTTTTTTTCTGGTGACACGAAGAAACTCGCTAATAAAGCAGTGGCACGTTCAGAACTGATGCCCTCTAGACTAGGACGTAATCGCTTGAAATGGGTATCGCAACAAAAGTAAAGAAAGCTAAATTCTTGAGAATCGATCAGAAATGCAGTTTTAGCAGATTTGATTCAAAATATAGTTTTTCTTTCATCACATTGAGAGATTTTTCTTGGTAATTAAATCCGGGAGCAATAAGTGCTGTGATGATGTTTCCGAAAGAAGTAAATCCATATGCATTACAGATTTAGAAACGAGCCAAGCTGCTAAAGAATTGTACTTGGAACTCCAAACAGGATCACGAAAGAACACATAACAACTTGATTTCCATGCAACAAGAATAACAAATTAGAATAACACAAATAAAGATAACCGAAATAAAGATAAAAGGCAGCGTTAATTAGAAAAGGCAAAGAAGTTATTACTGACAGAAAAAGTAGAAATTAAAGTCACCAGAAGCCGAACACTTCTAATCCTCATAAATAAATACAGCAGTAATGATATCGACACATTGAGGCAAGTCTTCACGTTGTCAAGAACAAACAGCTTGTTTTCTGAGAAGTCTTGTGTTCGGCACAGTTGCCTGTTCAGTAGTGTGTCAGTAGCTACCTGACAGTGTCCGACAGAGGTTTCAGACATCTCCCATTACAGAGCCAGATGGTATTTACGCTTCATGGTTGAGGCACCATACAGTATGGAAGCTAAAGGTAGGCGCCACGAGGACGGTTTAGGCAGAGGTGGCACCGAATCTTAACAGGACATTGATTCTTGAACAGTACAATATAGCTGGAAAAATGGTACCCTGAGTCGTGAAAAAAGAACCCATCTAAAGAGTGAAACCGCTTTGATGATGATGACGATGATGATTAAAAAGAAAACGAAAATACTGCACAGTAGTTGCAAAGTTATGCGACATACCTGATACGAAGAGGCTATAAAAGTCATCATAGTCTTAAAGGATTGAGCGTTTTAGCGTGTTCCGCCTCTTGCCAACTGTTTAACGGACGTCCGACGTTTCCCTTTCCAGTTGGGTTATATAATAGTGCAGCTTGAATTATACAATTTTTAGATGTACGTTGTACATTCTTTCCAGTTCAGTCTGTATTTTTCAGTTACAGTAGTAATGGCTTCTATTAAGTACTGTGTAATACTGGTATTTCTTTTGTGACCCAGTAATAAATATAACACTACAAAACGGAGGAACTTTGTCTATGATGAGTCCATCAGTCATAATTGATCAGATGTTTGGGTTCAGCATTCGCTACCATACAGCAGTAAAGGCAAGGCTATTATTTCGTAGAGTTTAATTAACGTCTTTTTTCCCTGCACTTTGTTCTCGTGCACATTGTATGATTCCTCAGAAATATTTGACTAGGGCCAATTTTAGCTCTACATCATCTAAGGAAATTTAAAAATGCACTCTAGATATTTAAACTCTGTTACTTGGTCAATTATTTGTCGATCTAACAGTTTTGGCTCTTACTTGTTCCAGTCCTCGGAATGCTATAAGTATTTGTTATCTGTCGACATTTTCATTCTGTTTCCAGCGACAGATTAACTCAACTTATGTACTGTAATTTGGAGCTTTCATTCAGAATCTCCTATTATAAGATGATCGTCAGCATATGGTGCCGTCGTGAAATTTAAATTATCACTTCTTAATGTGTCACTTAATATAGTTATCCATTTATGAATGATATCGTCAGTATAAACACTGTAATGACTGAGGGGACAGTGGGCAATCTTCTCCAACTCGTTGATTAATATCGACAGATTCTGCCCAATTTCTTGCAGTACGCATCGTTATTTAATAATTTTTGTATAACGATCGATCTGCCGTAATCAGATGCGTTGGATATACCGTTTCTTTTACCGTTCTGCGTAGCATTTTCCGTTTACCTTGACAACGCCTTTTCATAATCATTAAAAAATATTAAGATAATTTAAATTCTCTGCTTTTCTCAGTCACTCGCCCCAGAGTATAAAGATAGTCAAACATGACCTATATTTTCTAAAACCATGTTACATCTGTAACGTAAGTGCTTCCACTTTAGTATTAATCTCTTATTTATAATTTTGGCATACTGTTTGTAACAATAATTTAACAAAATTATTTTTCGGCTATTTTCGAATTATGATTTATTTCCTTTATTTCAAGGCATACCGAAGCTTCATTCCATTCGTCTAGCCCATGTCATCTCAGCCGGAAACAGTGCCATAAAATTTAAAAGTCTGTCTTAGTTGATCCAGATACATATTTAATCAACTTCATGTTTGTATTGTCAGGGCCTGGTGACTTTGTTTTTTGTTTCTTGGTTCACTTTTTGAAGTTCTTCCATGGATATCATATCTACAAAGTAATTGGTATTGGTGTTTGTTACGGTTCCTCTTCATAATCAGTCCATGAACATTCAAGGTACTTTAACTATTCCTTTCCGGATATTGTATTTTGTTGTAAAATATCTACTTGTTTATTAAAGGGCTTCATTACTTCGTATGCTTTGTTTTGTTTTCCATGAAATCTTGTTCTGTTTCACTCCGGACAGTCCCGTCTAATTTTTCATCTTTCTTTCTTCACTAAAACAGTCTTACTTCTATAATCCTCTCGATAAGTCATGTTGTTAATTAACGGGAAGGTTTTTTAGGTACGCGTTCTATTTGCCTTTTACTAGTTCGCTAATATGGTCGCTGTAAATCGTTAATCCGCTTCCAGAGGGTTTTTTTCCCTCGCACCCAAAGTTTGTGTTTGCTTGCCTCGATCTTAATGTTCCCCGTAGTCTGGGAAATTCTCACTCTGGAAACAAGCTTTTTGCAACTTCCGGCACCATAATAATACTATACATTTAAGTTGTTCTCAGGAAATTCTTTAAAAATTTGCACACGTGGCTTCTTTCGGAACACGCGTCTAGCCTGTAATCACAGTACGTCGTTCTCACACACAACCTCACTATTTAGAGAAGGCACACAGAGCATAGCGCTTTGTAAAAGAAAGTCTTGCAGTGTTGTATGAGACGAATAATTACATTCTTCACTCCTGATTCCCCTCCTTGCTCTTTTATGCCTCTCCTCCTCCACCCTCATCGATACATGTATAATGGAAGCAACGTACGAAGTACAAGAGAAACTTTATTCACAGACTATAAATTATCTTTTAATGTGTATTTGTTTTAATTTATTCTTAATAGAGCTATTAATATTGTATGTATTAAAGAGATATGTGCTTCATAATTTAAAATTCTGTTACATATTTGGCTTCGTAACAATAAACAAGATCAAGATTTAGATACGTAGACGATAGTGATGATTGAAATTTGTCAGCGTGTGACAGCACGAAGAATTTTTTTACATACAACTGTACATGGTGCCCCAAATATCGTGGACACTACTAATATTTTAGCAACGGTCCCACAACTGCAGTTTTTCGGCGGCCCCTTTGGCGTATTCCTCAGCTGTTTTTACTAGAAAAACTATCGTTATAAACATATACAACCGTTACACGATAATACTTCTCTTTTTGAGGGCTGCTGAATGTGTTGTGAATGAAAATAGATCAATCTAAAAATATTTATAGTTTTTTCAGTATCTGTGTAGATAAAATTACGACAGCTAATTAAACGGGAGAATACTCTGCCCTTAGCGCTATATCACTAGCCATCTTGCTATAAACCTTCTTTATACATGAACTTTTTACAAATATAATTATTTGGGGGCCACTACACGAAGGGCATACAGCATATCATGCAGAACAGTTATTTCAGAGCCACTGCTGGATACAGGAGACTTTAGACCTCTCCATGCATTAGGACTTCAGCCTTACGCCTCTGTTATTCCTGAAAGCTTTGCTAAAGGTGGATCTCCATCCTACATTACGTCATCGTTTCGGTCTCCTCTTATTTCTTAGAATCCAGCAAAGAACTGCCTTTCTCCATCTGCTCTGTCCAGTTACATTAGTGCGACCACTTGTGAAAAGTCTGAATAACCAAATTTTGCAGCGTGGATGTGCAGAAAGTGTCAGTGAGGACCTGAAAGGTACCGACAGGGATGTGGAGCCATACTGACTCCAGTATAGTAGCCAGCTACGCTACGTCTCTGAATTGAGGATCCATGGCACGAACCACCGCAGCGAGGCGGTACCACAGATTCTCTGTTGGGTTTACGTCCAGGGAGTTGGGTGGCCAGGAAAGTACAGTAAAGCCATCCTGGTGGTCTTTGAACTACGGATGTACACTGCGAGCCGTGTGACATTTTGCTTAGCCCTGCTGGTAGATGCCATCTTGCGAGGAAACACAAACTGCATGCAGAGATGACGGATGCACATGATCCTAAAGGGTAGATACATAAAAGTGTTGACCCCCTTGTGTCTTCCAGAACGACGAGATCGCCCAGGAAATTCCATAAATACATTCCCCAGACCATAACGCTGCACCCTCTGGCCTAGACCATTCCGATGACCGTTGCAGGGTCTCAGCCGTTTATCCGATGGAGCATTAAACGTGATTCATCTGAAAACGCCACCTGTCACCACTCGGTGGATATCTCTTGATTCATTTGGGGGATCAGTTGCTTAATACTTACGTCTGTTCGCCCGTACACATCTCCGCAACCGTCATTCACCCCTATTACCTGTGGCCCGCAATACACTGCAGTTGCTTGGCGCCGGTTTTGGATAGCGCCATTCTGCCATGCATTTTAACCACTGCGGCACGCGGACAGGTTAGAAAGTTATCCTTTTTGGAAATGGTTCCATCCTTGACTCGAAAGCCAATGACCACGCCCTTTTGGACGTCAGATAAATCGCTCTGTTTGCACATTACAACGACTGAACTGTTTTCAGTGGCGATCCCGCTCCCCACCGACAAGCTTTATACGTTCCACCGCTACTGCTGCCACCTGCCACCTGAGAGTGGGTATTGCACGTTGACGTTGAACATAGGCTGTGGTCACATTGTTGTGAGTCGACAGGACCAGCCTTGTTCCTCCGGAACACTGAATTGTACAAGCAGGATTAAATTAAGACGTTAAAGCTTCCGAGAAAAAAAATGCTGTGCATCAATGGCTGAGCGAGTGAGGACACCGTTCTAGAGGCGGCAGCCGGTTTACATAACGGCGCCCCGGCATGGCTACACTGCGCTCTTATCGGGGACAGCCGGCGCGCGCAGCGTCGCACTGGCAACCGTAGGTCCCAAACTCAACACTTCCGCGTTAGCCAGTATTCGTACCTCATTACGCCATCACGTCGCGTGATGACCGCTGAATTTGCAGCTTACGCGTCTGTTAGACGGACTGAAAGCAGTTCACCTGATTCACCTGTTGGTACTTCTCTGCAGCGGCTCCCGATTTACTTCCTAGCACATTTCGTTGCTCGTTTGTTCACTACTTTGCACGTGAAATGTGCTCAAGTAGGCCGAATCGCTAGTTCTCGTATTTCATTCCAGGTGGAGAATATATCTTTTTATAATACTTGATCATACGTGATCAATTTTGTGGAGAACGCGATCACACTTTTCAATATAAAATTTAGTTGACTTTTCGCATGCTAGCAAACAAGCAAAGCTCCGCGTTCTGTCCCTGAGAGGCCAATAGGGACCGACCGACCGCCGTGTCGTCCTCTGCCAGTGGCGTCTTTGAATACGGTGTGGAGGTGTAAGCGACTAGCACACCGCTCTCCCGGTCGTTGCCGGTTCTTTTCACTTCCGAGCCACTACTTCTCACTCAAGCAGCTTCTCAGTTCTCATCATGAGGCTGAGTGCACCCACCAAGAAAAAGATATCTGGGGTACCGGCAATCGAACCCTGGTTCTGCGCAAAGCAGCCAGACAGGTTGACCATTTCTATTTTTCCTCCGCTGAGCTACGGAGGCGGACTGTCTGTGTGCCGCAGTTATCAATACATATGTGCATATCAAGAGTGTATTTCCAACGCGCTGCCTCGTGACGTGTACTTTAGCTACTGTTCGATTAAAATTACTTGATAGTTGACATCTGTCACTTGCCGCTAAGTGTTGGTACGGCTGCCGGTTATCGCTCGGTTATAGGCAACACACAAACATGGCGGCTCACTTTATAAATGCTGTTAATCTCTAACGTGGAGCAATTTTGAAAGCGGCCGGCACGAGTTTTGATGTAAAAGCGAGAAGCTCTGTCGACAGCCGATTTTAAGTGATTGGTGACTGAACTAAACTGCAGCTCACAACGCGTTTTGTAACCCTGCGATTAACCTCCTGTCCTAATATACCCACAACCTCGTGGTGTGCAATGTATCCGAGAAAACGGCTGTCAATCCGCAGCAGAACTAAAATCACTGTCGCTTTGTCAACAGCAATTAAAGCTAACTTCAACGAGCAAACACATGACAAAAAGATTTCAGATTCAACGCTGAAAGCAGCCTGTGATTTCTCGCTATAACTGGTTACATGAAACTATCGTCACACTGGCTACACAGGCTGCCGCGTGACCGACCGATGAGCAGTCCTGGTTGGCACTTGTTTGCAGACTGTAGATCATACAGGCAGATCGAAAAAAAAAGATACGAAGAAAAATCAAGTCAATACGATGAGAAAAAGACGCGGCGAACTATTAGAAATAAAAAGTTACATTAAAAGCAATAAATTAAAAAAAAGTAGTCTTTGATTCGATTTAGAAATTAAAAACGCTTCGCCGTACCAGACGAGTTTCGAACTTACGATCTTTTATATGTCAGTTTTATATGCTAACCACTGCACTTCGCCACCACAATTCGTACTGTTGTTCAAAACATGATTCTCGTGTATCAGTCGCAACGGCGAATTTGCAGCGTCAAATAATTTGGCTTCACTCAATGTCGTGCGAAACTTGTCTAGTGTAAGACGATCTCTGTTATTATAACAACTGTATATGTAACGCCGTTAGCACCGTTGTGTGTGAGGTTTCTGGTACGGTTATTATGTGTGATGAGATACGAAATAACATGACCAGACTCAGGATTTGGGATCCAGATATATTAAGAAAGAAATCCAGACACTTAATTGGAAATGAACTAATAAATTGTTGAGACCGTTCGGCAACAGCGAACCTTTCGGGGATGACGTTGAGCGCTCCTATTGGAGGAAACCAGCTCCAACGCATGAAGTGTCAACTGACAACTAATTTTAATCGGGCTATAATATGTCTTCCGGTTTCCCCGTCGTCGTACGCTGTTAAATTTCACCGGCACTGACGCTTCGCCGATGACGGCCAGGATCGCAGCGCGACACCAGCTGAGTGCCGACGTGACAGCAGGCCGCGTGGCTGCCCGGGGGGCGAGGACGGCGTGGCCGGAACTGGGCCGCAGCGCGTAAACAAAACGGTTAGGATCGGCGCATGCGCAGTGCGCGCCAGCACTCCGACGCGATGTGCTTGAGACCAAGACCGCGTCGTCGCCAAGGTTCCGCAGCGCCTTGAACCCGAGACTGCCTTAACGTTAAGCTAAAGGCAACAATTTAACGTTGTGTCCTTCAGACAGTCGGAATAGTAAATATGATTTTAAAAAATGATCTCGAACGGGTTCCACGTTGCCGTTTTAAAGCCGAAGCGCAGTACTTTTTTTTTTTTTTTTTTTTTTTTTTTTTTTTTTTTTTAAGCATACCCACTCACAGGATGTATCATAGCAACAGTTGGAACCACACGGGTGACAGCTAACGACACTAGTCAAAAACTTTCCTGGAATCATGGGTCCGCAAACGGGTTTTTCGGGAGGTAACTTCGAACATGTGCTTACGACCTGGCACTAATTACTAAAAATGTGCTTGAAATGTAAAATTTCCGAATCAGTTCCCATCTAACTGCACTTCGGAAACCGTATGATCCTTCTGACACCGATGATCAGTCTCAATAAACTAAACAAATAGCAAATACAGTTGCTCACGAGTATAGTTCTGAGTAATCGTATATTCAAAAATATGCTTTCTTCAAATGTTATGTTCCGTTAGCGTGAACCAGAACGCCACCGACAAAACTTAGGAGGCTGTTCACTAATATTTTCCGAGAATTTTGATGTCTCCGGTGACTCGTTACAGCGTAATTACATTTCGTTTGATTTCTTAACTCCTAACCTATTTGTCATCCGTTCTGCCCTAAAAACACATGAACAACAGCGCAAATGTTGACGGCATGTGCTGTGTGTGTTTGGAAACAAACTTGCTTCATTCACTCACGGCATTTACTGTCTGCAACAATAATACCCACTTTACACAAGCTTGCATTCCGTACTGCTCTGTTGGGTCTCGGGTTTGTTTTACCAGCAGTGGTAGTTGTACGGCAACATTGACACCCGGCGGTATGGTTACGTTAACTGGTGAAGAGTTGGCAGACGTGCACCTCGTATGTGGGTCCACTGAATGCAGTGAAAGAGCAGTGCTACGACGCAATGCCGACGAGAAGAACACGGCACGTGCCATAATCCGATTTTGCAGAAACTTCTCTCAATGGAACAGGAGTCGAAATAAACTAACACACGTTTCGGCTTATCCTCAGATACTCCACTGTTCCGGAGAAAACGACCGTTAAAGTTTGCAGCGTAATTTAGATGCCTTTTAGCGGTCGATAAGCTCAGACTAAGTAGTGTCAAAGTGGCTAGCGTCGTGGTCTGTCACTCGTGCGTCCTGTGTTCCAAACCATATTATTGTTTTTATTTTTATTTGAATTTTTTTCTTTATCATGTTCTTAGAAGATTGTGCATGGATTTTTGTTATCAAGGTAGGGGATACAGAGGTGTTACATTACTTGTAGAATTACAACTGGGTGCCATAATAAATGTCACACACTTTATATAATGCTTGGTGTACGGAATTTCCGAGGGTTATAATTCTTTTAAATTCTCATATTCTTGTATTCCATTATGATATTAATTCTTATATTGTATTTTTATGTTTATTCTCCTGGAAGATTTTGTGTAGTCCCTTTGATTTTACCGATCGTACAAACATTCCGAACATACAAATTCGGAATACCTCGAGCATGGCGCTAATGCAGGTTTTGCCACAGCGACATTCATTCTTTCAAATCTCACTCGAGGTAGAACCGTCGTTAACATTGCTGAAGATTTCACGCGTTGGCAATAATCTCG
Organism: Schistocerca serialis cubense; assembly: GCF_023864345.2. Classification (NCBI taxonomy): domain Eukaryota; kingdom Metazoa; phylum Arthropoda; class Insecta; order Orthoptera; family Acrididae; genus Schistocerca; species Schistocerca serialis. The sequence continues at coordinate 484,941,269 of NC_064643.1, forward strand.
CGGCAAAGCACGTGTAACGGAATACTTTCGGAAAACTGGCGCTTTCGGCTGATTATGAATCAAGATGCACTAAAGGAATTTCACCGCAGACAATTTCAGATAATTTTTCTATTCATTTATTGTTATTTTTTGTTATTAAACTCATTTACCAGACAAAAAATAGTAAACGTATAAGGACAATGTTATTTCAATATGCAATGGAAAGTATTCGTATAGTAATAGTCATCGGACACGGATAGATAAACGAGGAACAAAAATAGAATAATAAACGGCTTTCGAACACGGAGCGCAAAAGTGTGAAGTCGCGACTCGAACCACTGCGCAACCGCTTCAGTTCTGTTTAATCGCTCAAAGGCACATAAAGTACCTCGAAAACATTGACCGTCGTTTTCTCAGAAAAAGCCGAGTATCTACCTATGAGCAGAGACACGTGTTCGCTTATTTTGACCGTCCTTTCACTGGCCGAAGTTTCCAGGAAATCGGTTATAACACTTCCCGTGTTCTTCTCTTGAGCGGCAACTTCATCACAGTATCTTTTCAGCTGTCTCGTGGTTGTTGCATTACTCTATCTTTCCTCTGGTACGGTTTGGTGATTACGTATTGCAGACTTTCTCACTGTTGTAAAGGTGTTCTCAAAGAAACAAAGGTAATTGGGATAATAAACAGAAAAGCGCTAATACATCATTACTCTGAAACGAGCCAGTGGAAATCGCAGGTCTCTTATACCAAAATACGTAGAAAATATCCCTGAACAACTTCTCAAACTTTGTCAGCGGAGTTATGGTTCACCCTGTAACCTATAGTCGTATCTAATTTACAGCCAGAAGGAAGTAGTGGGAATCGGCCAGCACAGATTCATAATAAAGACATTCTAATAAGTCTAACAAGATAGCAGTCAGCTGATATGCATATCTGAAGTGGCAAGCGCATTGTTTGTTAGAATGTGAATGTTAACTGATGCTGGAAATACTGTCAGTTAATGAATGTGGTTTGTTTTCACGTGAGGATATGAACAGACAAGGGAATTTTTTAATACTGTGTCACACAAAACCTGAAGGATAAATTAAACTTTTGATCGTATATTGAAAGCACTCTAGTAAAAGCGCGTTCCGACTGATCGTGAACATAAACAGTGTCATGTCACATGAAAAATAGTGTTAGAGAAGTTACAAATCATAACATAAACATAATATATAACTCATAACTAACAACAACGGTGACACAAGTAGTCAAAATAGTGCAGATGATTAATACCGTCTAATGAAAAGTGATTGTATATGACGAAGCAGAAACGAATGGGTAACTATTCTAGTGATAATACGGGGCGCGAATTGGAAAATCCACTGACATAAGCGGTCGGCTGTTCGCGTGCCACTGCCGGGCGGTAAAACCACGACTAGGCGACAATATGTTCGACATTTTGTGCTTTGCTCATTGTTTTCTTTTTTACTTTGGTAATTCTAATTGCCAGTTTACATTGTCTGCACTTTGCACTATAGCGACTGGGAAACAAAACTTGTCAACCTGTTTCGACCACGCCGAAATTCTCCCCCTAACTTTGGAATAGTTATTTCTGGTTCTATTGCTACTCAACATGCCTTGCTGTTACGTCTGTACAGTTGCCAAGAATGGGTCGCAAGGGTTTGAATACCCACCAGTATTCTGCAGATTTTGGAACTATCGAACTGGTGGAAGAAGAAAAATTTCAAGAATTAGCCGGCCGCTGTGACCGAGCGGTTCTAGGCGCTTCAGTCCCGAACCGCGCTGCTGCTACGGTCGCAGTTTCGAATCCTGCCTCGGGCATGGACGTATGTGATGATGTCCCTAGATGTTAAGTCCCATAGTACTCAGAGCCATTTGAACCATTTTGAAGAAAAACCTTAAACCAGATAAGCACTCTGTCCACTGGCCGTAAATGCTGCTGCTGCTGCTTCTCAACAAAAACAGTTATCGAAGCTTTAAGTAGAACCGAAAAAGAAAGCAATGACCATTTTGTGAAAAAAATGTTCTTCCAAAAGCAAATATTTCAATCAAAAAACTCCCAATCACTCCTTTTTTCGTCTTAAAAAAGTTAGATGCGAAAATCGTCAAAAATAGACGCAAATTTTGCCAGAAATACACTACGTATTTAGGTCCCTATCAATGTCGTATTGATCAGCACGTTTATACCCACAATTTACTAGGTTAGGAAAATAGCATTTTTATGTAATGGTTGCATCAGTACGTACAGTAACGATAGTAACGAGTAAAAGTAAGGAATGCTTTTTACGAGTATTTGTCCCGATTATAGCGAAGACTTACTTTCAAAATTTAGTCCTCAGAGTTACAGCCACCAGCTGCACCTCGTTCACAAATTTATGAAAGTCCAACATTCTTGTGGTCTGACAGCGGCTGGCAGTATAAGTAATGGAAGTGGAACTCGACTGTCGCGAACCAGAAGCGAGTTCCCATGTGGCTGCTGCCGTGACTGTACGGGTGGAAGAGACGCCGCCAAGGCCGCTCGCGGCAAGCCAGGTTATTAAGGCGCAAGAAAGCCGCGGCGCGGTTTGCGTAAGGGCCACCCACGGCTCATCGCGACTCGCTATACACGGTCCAGTCACATTAGTACGACGTTCGACGTCAATGTGCAATAACCACTCACAAACGGCAGGTGGCAACACTAGCAGTGGAGGCCGCATCAAGGATGCCGGAGAGGGGGGAGGGGGGGGGGGGGAGCGAAAAATGTGTAGTAGTTCTCGTAATGCGGAAACTGAGCCATTTATCAGACGTCCAAAAGGAGATGGTCATTGGCTTTCGGGCCAAGGTGGAAGTATTTCCGAAATGGCTAAGTCAGTTAACGATTTGTGTGCTGCCTTGGCTAAAGCAGACAGTGCAAGGCAAAATGGCGCTATCTAAAACAGGCGCCGAGGCAGCTGTGGTGCACCACGGGCCATAGATGACAGGGATGACCGACAGGTGCGGAGATGTTTAAGAGTGAATAGATGTGCAACTGTCGAGCAGCTGACCAACCAGATGATCGAAGGGCTACCAACAGTCTGTCTTCAATTACCGTTCAGCGAACGTTGCTACGTATGAACCTCTACTGTTTTTGCCTGGTTCGTGTACCCAAATTGACTGCTGTTCACCAGCGACGGAGGGTGAAATTTGCGCGCCAGTACCGCAACAGGACGTCCACTGACAAGGGAACCTCCCCATCGCCCCCCCCCCCCCCTCATATTTTGTTATAAGTTGGCACAGTGGATAGGCCTTGAAAAACTGGACACAGATCAATCGAGAAAACAGGAAGAAGTTGTGTGCAACTATGAAAAAAAAATAAGCAAAATATACGAACTGAGTAGTCCATGCGCAGGATAGGCAACATTAAGGATATTGTGGGCTCAGGAGCGCCGTGGTACCGTGGTTAGCGTGAGCAGCTCCGGAATGAGAGTTTCTTGGTTCAAGTCATCCCTCGAGTGAAAATTTTACTTTCCTTATTTTCGCAAAGTTATGATCCGTCCGTTATTACAGTGAACAGAGACGTCAATGAACTAAGTTGTGTGTCTGTGTTTTGCGACCGCACCGCAAAACCGTGCGATTAGTAGACGAAAGGACGTGCCTCTCCAATGGGCACCGAAAACATTTGCTCGCAAGGTCATAGGTCAACAGATTCCCCCACCGGACACCACGTCTGATATATTCTATACGACATTGGTGAAGCCATGTGCGTCACCTGACAGGAATATGTTGTCGACCCATCTAACTTGTACACTTGGCGAGTGGGTAAAAAGATTCTACCTTGCCCGATTTAGGTTTTCTTGTGGATGTGATAATCACTGCCAAAAAAGTGATGAAAACATAAGAGTTTGTCACATAAACTGCAACAAATGAATGCAACAGTTTCACAGTCGCACAGTTTTCCCTCTGCTCTGTCAAAACATATGTTTTTAACGTTTTCAAATTTTTCCGTGTGTAGACCGTCAAATCCTGCATGTGTCCAAGCAAATCTGAACATGTCCTGGAATTTTGGAGAGCGAAGTTGATTATGTTTGAGTGCCTCAACTTTGATAATTGTCTGAAAATAAAAAAAATAAAACTTTTCACTCGAGGGAGACTTGAACTAAATACCTTTCGTTTCGCAGCTGCTCGCGCTAACCACGGGACCACGGCGCTCCTGAGTTTTTAGTATCCTTGATGTTGCCTATCTTGCGCATGGACTACTCAGTTTGTATATTTTGCTTATTTTTTTTCATAGTTCCACACAACTTCTTCCTGTCTTCTCGATTGATCTGTGTTCAGTTTTTCAAGGCCTATCCACTGTGCCAGATCGTAAAGGTTCCAGTCTGAAGAGAACATTTTTTACCTTAAAATTACATGCCGGTTGTTTAGAGTACGCTGCGTAGGTTTCACTGGGAAGCCCTTATACGAGGTGCATTCAAGTTCTAAGGCCTCCGATTTTTTTTCTCCGGACTGGAAAGAGATAGAAACATGCGCATTGTTTTAAAATGAGGCCGCGTTCATTGTCAATACGTCCCAGATATGGCAGCACCGTACGGCAGATGCAATTTTACCGCCAGCGGCGAGAAAGAGATCTGTTTTAAATACTTAAAGTGGCGACGTTTTCCTTACTTGAACAGCGTGCAATCATTCGTTTTCTGAATTTGCGTGGCGTGAAACCAATTGAAATTCATCGACAGTTGAAGGAGACAGGTGGTGAGGGAGTTATGGATGTGTCGAAAGTGCGTTCGTGGGTGCGACAGTTTAATGAAGGCAGAACATCGTGTGACAACAAACCGAAACAACCTCGGGCTCGCACAAGCCGGTCTGACGACATGATCGAGAAAGTGGAGAGAATTGTTTTGGGGGATCGCCGAATGACTGTTGAACAGATCGCCTCCAGAGTTGGCATTTCTGTGGGTTCTGTGCACACAATCCTGCATGACGACCTGAAAATGCGAAAAGTGTCATCCAGGTGGGTGCCACGAATGCTGACGGACGACCACGTGGCTGCCCGTGTGGCATGTTGCCAAGCAATGTTGACGCGCAACGACAGCACGAATGGGACTTTCTTTTCGTCGGTTGTGACAATGGATGAGACGTGGATGCCATTTTTCAATCCAGAAACAAAGCGCCAGTCATCTCAATGGAAGCACACAGATTCACTGCCACCGAAAAAATTTCGGGTAACCGCCAGTGCTGAAAAAATGATGGTGACCATGTTCTGGGACAGCGAGGGCGTAATCCTTTCCCATTGCGTTCCAAAGGGCACTACGGTAACAGGTGCATCCTACGAAAATGTTTTGAAGAACAAATTCCTTCCTGCACTGCAACAAAAACGTCCGGGAAGGGCTGCGCGTGTGCTGTTTCACCAAGACAACGCACCCGCACATCGAGCTAACGTTACGCAACAGTTTCTTCGTGATAACAACTTTCAAGTGCTTCCTCATGCTCCCTACTCACCTGACCTGGCTCCTAGTGACTTTTGGCTTTTTCCAACAATGAAAGACACTCTCCGTGGCCGCACATTCACCAGCCGTGCTGCTATTGCCTCAGCGATTTTCTAGTCGTCAAAACAGACTCCTAAAGAAGCCTTCGCCGCTGCCATGTGATCATGGCGTCAGCGTTGTGAAAAATGTGTACGTCTGCAGGGCGATTACGTCGAGAAGTAACGCCAGTTTCATCGATTTCGGGTGAGTAGTTAATTAGAAAAAAAATCGGAGGCCTTAGAACTTGAATGCACCTCGTACATCCTCCAACAGTTCCCATCTCTCCCCACGAAATTTTTGGAGCCCTGAAGAGACATTCGTGGCCGTCGATTTGCTTCGGACGAAGAGTGCACACCTGGGTACAATCACGGTTCAGTAGACAACCGCATTTTTCCGTGAAGGCACTGACCGTCTTGTCTCACAGCGGGATAAATGTTCTGACATTGATAGCGATTACTCTTGAAATTGTAAACAGTTTACTTACTGTTTTTCCATCTGTCTCATTTTCATTGGACTACCCCTTATAATAAAGGATGTTGCATTCAACATTAAATAAAGTGTTCTATTTCCTTTTCGACGATTAAGATACTGGTTGCTGAACTAAGCATGCTCACTCCCTTCGTTGCTACTTTTATATACGACACAACTTCCACAAGATGAATGTCATAGACTGATTTTCGCAGATGAATTTACATGTTAAGGGCTGAACCATTTCTGCTAGCCTGTTCAAGTATTTGATCGTCAGTTCTTCTATGCGAATGATCTCTGTATATTAGCTGTTTCGTTTTACGGTTTATCAGCTTAACGCCTGAGGTGGACAAATTGGTAAGGCTAATCGTTTTTTTCTTTCTTCTTCGTTGCTCAGTCATTTCGTCCAGATTAGCTGCCATTTTTAAAAGGAAGTAGGAAACTGAAAACCCAGTCACGTTTCAGCGAATATCGATTGCGGAAAAGGAGGAAATCCAGCAACTAGAACGATACTTCCAGAATAGATATTGGAGTGTTTACATGCTCAGCCAGAGGCGGTACTGAGAAATCAGTGTAAGAAAAGCGGGTATGGGAACCTCTTATAAGCGTAGTGCTAATACGATGAGCGGACCAATCTTTCAAATACCTCTACTGCTGCCAAACGTGTGGCAAACATTCATAATGTCACACTTGACAATCGCCGCTTGAGGATACCTTTACTCGTTGGGATCGCAAAGATCTAATGCCAGTATCCATCACATCCTGCACAAAAGTTTCTGCTCGTGATTGTTAACAATCAACCAATTTTCCGTTTGAACACTGCTCAATAGCATTTACTCTTCATCAACCGCGATTCCAGAGGATTTTTGTTAAATTCCATTATTATAGATAAAAATTTTATAATTTCATGTGTGAACAGAACAGTCGAAACAGTGGGTGACGAAGTGTGGAAGTGCACCAAAGAAAGAATGATGGGCTTGATTTACAGCAGCAAGAACAACAACAAAAAAAAAGTTTTCAGGAACTCTGGAGCTGTCGTGCTCACAGGATACATCTGTAAGACCAGAACCATTGTAAGGGAGTGTTAAACTTCACTACTGGAAAAACTGAAGTATGCTACTCAGGCCAAACGTCCACATCTTAATAAGAAGAAATTTCTGTTTCGTCAAGAACCCAACGATTACGTAGACACTTGTTATGCACAGTCGGTCAAATCTTTTTCTAGTGAGACTATTAAAAAAGCAACATTTTTTTACCTAGGTGTATTGTTTATCAAGATGTGTAGGTGGAAAAAAGCAATACATTATTTTCTTATACCCCGTGTTCAGTTTTTTCAGAATTCTTATAAGTTTCTCATAGAGGTTAAATACGTAATGTGTATTCAGGAGGGGGACCACCTTAAAGGTTTATCGCATTTCCCAACGTCGAATAGAGGCGTCCTTCTCTTAACACCCCCTCCCCCCAAAAATCCCCGTTTAAATGCGCTTAACGAGCAATAAAATTAGAGTTTATTATTCTTCTGAAAGCATTTTATAAAAATCCTGAAGTAGAAAAATGTAGCCTTGAGGGCAGCTGAAGCTCAAGACCTCGAACACGCCAACGTCAACTAAATAAATACAAACTCTTTTTCCCGAATCGACACTGCTATCACATGTTAATTTTGTTAGCACTATATCTGGATGCAGCTGGTTCGAATCAAGGCGCTGTAGGTAAATCTACCATCGTGATTTAAGTGGTAAGTGAGGAAGAGGGATGAGGATCGGGAGGAAGAGTGTTTTTTGGCGTGCAGCTGTTCACGATCGCCTTCTGTGTCAACGTCCTATAGCAAATCCCAGAACTCTACGCAGTGTCTAATCTCGTATGGACTTACGGTCTTGTTGATGATTGTGATTGCGTCAGAGTATGGGGACGCTATATTTGTCAGTTCCGTTGTCTATTTTAGAGTGGTAGGCGACAGAAGGGTTATGGATTAGATCCTCCCATCGCTTTTGTCAGCAATGTGAACACAGTAGCCGGCCGAGGTGGCCGAGCGGTTCTAGGCGCTTCAGTCTGGAACCGCGTGACCGCTACGGTCGCAGGTTCGAATCCTGCCTCGGGCATGGATGTGTGTGATGTCCTTAGGTTAGTTAGGTTTAAGTAGTTCTAAGTTCTAGGGGACTGATGACTCCAGCTGTTAAGTCCCATAGTGCTCAGAGCCATTTGAACCATTTGAACACAATACTACACTCCATGGTAGCATTGTACATGCTCTGAGCTCACGAAGCAGTTAGTCCTGTGTGTTTCTTTTGTCTTGATCTGATAATAAATCCGTTAAGCTCATCCTTATCTCATGTGGCGCCTCTAACAGTAACATATTGTCGACCTAAAGAACAACTTACAGATATACATTCACCATATTGACGTAAGGATTAAAGTTATCTACGAAGGCTGTTTATTCAACCGCAGTTTCCTATCGTTAGCGACGGACATACACAACAAAAAGACGATAGCGCGAAATCCAGCTTAAGATACGAAGTGAAAAGGACGACGATAAACAGGTGTTCGCTGGGAGGCAATGCTTTTACGATTGTTTCGCTTATACACTCAGCTTTACGTCTCGTAATTAACTGAATATTCATTACAAAGCGGCAATGACTACTAGTAACAACAAGGTAGTTGCCATAAGATTATATTTTGCCTCATTTGCTACAGTATAAACTAGCCTGATCGCCAGCTTGGTTGTCATTCACTTCAGGCGGACGTTGTGGTGGTTCGTTATAAACAGTCAGGACAGTTTTCCTTCCTTGTCGTTCTCTCACTGATTTAATGCTACGCTCTAGTGCCACGATGCAGACTCCTGTGGCCTTACGTCCTTCCAACGTCCATGACTGCGAACCTGTACTACCACCAGGCTTCCGTTGTAGTTCAGTTATATTTGATGAAGTACAGCCCAAAGACAATCAGCATGAATTATAAGGTTTTACTATTATGGAGGTAAATTTTATCTTTCATTGATGCCTTATAGCTACAGTTTTAACCTACCTTTGTAATATTATGTAACTGGTGTAGCGATTGATTCTTCTCAAGAAGACGTTTCTAAAGACGTCGAAACCTATGTCTGGTGGGTTGAATAAACCTTTCATTTCTGCAACTGAATGCCTAAATTTCACTTTATCTTCACGAAGATTCCATTCTACAGTCGCTGCATCCAGCAATGTTCATGATTTTAAACTAACAAACGTTTACTGCATCCTGTATCTACGGACCATAACAGCGGAATGTGTCTTCGCTTGTTCACTGCATTCTATTGGTCGCTCGTAATAGCACAGAGATTGCAATAGAACAGATATATGTCTCAGTACCGAAAATGAACATGTGCTTACAGCTCCTAAGGTATGCATTTTAGAGTCCATGTTTACTGGATATTTTTCTTGTTTTGGACCTTACTAACGACTAAAACCTCTCAAAACAGAGACTGCTTTCTTTTTAACACCCAGTATTTGTCGTAATAAATCCATGTAATTGTGGAAATTCTCCAGAACTTTTAAAGCTGACAACTGAATGTCACTGATAAACACTGATATGGCACTGCGGATGAGCCATGCCAGATACCAGGTTGGTGAATAAAGTATAATCGCGAATACGGATTACAGTGTACCAGCAAGGTGAAAGAATTACAGGATCTGTTAAATGGCATGAATAGCAAAAGCAAAGGACCACGAGAGTATTGAGGGAGGAGCAGAAATAAGATTAACATTAAAGGTAGTATCAAAATAGGGGACCATGTAGCATACGAAGTGATCAAACCAAAATAATACGCGGTGAACGGACCAAGGGTGATGTAAGCAGCATAGTGAAAGGGCATTACTCGCTTAAAAAATTTCTGCTTACTAGTATCGAATCCAGATCTTAATTGGAAGAGGAAATTTTTGAGAATGTACGTCTGGAATGCAGCATTGCATGGAAGTGAGTCAAGGACTCTGGGAAAAGTGAAAGAGAAGAAAAGCGAAGCGTTTGACAGATGGAGCTACAGAAGGTTGCTGAAAATTAATTGGGCTGACAGGAAATAAGGCTCTCCGCAGAATTGGTAGAATGAACGCTGGCAAGAACTTGAGGGGAGGCAGAGGTTGACCTATAATTTACAAATAATTGAAGACAAAAGTGTAAGTTATTCTGAGATGACGAGATTGGAACGCGAGAGAAAGTCTTGATAGACCACATCAAACCTGTTGAAAGACTGGTGGCACAAAAAAGAAATCATGTATTACATATTCTTATATTTCGCACTCACAGAACTATGGAATACCCATTTCTCCTCGCACGGGAGTTCTACACCCGCATTCCACTGACAGAAATAACCTAAAGTTCAGGTTCTTACAGCGAAAGAAGGCCGGTATGGAAACACAGAAATATCAGGAAATCGTATCATGTTTTAGGAAATGAAGGCAGAGTCGAGGACCAGTTGTTGAAACTTTCACATTTACAACTAAATCTGTACTCCCCAAACCAACACTAGAGTCAACCGATTCAACCCCCCTCCACACCTCCCACCCTCTCCTCTCCTGTCTCGTTTACGTGTGTTGCATGGAAGGAAAGATTTACATTAGCGTTTGGCATCCGCTCAGATTGTTCCCATTTCAATTTCTTTATCGTTACTCGAGATTTAAGTTGAAGAATGTAATATTTCTCTTTGTCTCATATTGGGACGTGTTCTCTCAGGCTTTCCGAGTACGTCTATCTGCGCTGGAAAACACCTTCATTGTGGTGTCCTAGACTTATTACAAATGTTCTGACGATGAAGCCTGTAGTCACAAAAGGTTTTATTGCAGTAACGCCCATTTAAGTTTCTGCTGTGCTGGACAGTTCTTTCGCTTCAGATGAAATCTTCACACTTAAAACGAGCTATTAAGTTATAATTGCTAAGCAGCCTTCAGTTCAGTCACGTGCCTGCATCGATAGTCGGAGAGCACGAATTGCCAACTATGTGCCTATGCGGAATGGAATCGAAAGTCTTCAGGAAGTCGGGAGATTGGATACAAGTTAAGTTTCGCATTACAGCCACAATTATTTAGTGGACAAACAGGGCGAGCTCAGCACAAAAGTACATGACTTTTTCTCACGTAGAACGCAGCGACCGGTACCAATACGACAGTTTCAGCATATTGTAACGGGGTATTTCTTATAGCATGACTTTAAAATTAAAGGCACCGCCAACTCCAGCGGCGCAGCGCGGAGGAATTTACTGTTCAAATTTCGAGATGGTACGTCTCAGGCAGAGGTGGTCAATATTACTTCCTACATCTACATAATTACTCTGCAATTCACATTTAAGTGCTTGGCAGAGGGTTCATCGAACCACAATCATACTATCTCCCTACCATTCCACTCCCGAACAGCGCGCTGGAAAAACGAACACCTAAACCTTTCTGTTCGAGCTCTGATTTCTCTTATTTTGTTTTGATGATCATTCCTACCTATGTAGGTTGGGCTCAACAAAATATTTTCGCATTCGGAAGAGAAAGTTGGTGACTGAAATTTCGTAAATAGATCTCGCCGCGACGAAAAACGTCCTAGCTTTAATGATTTCCATCCCAACTCGCGTATCATATCTGCCACACTCTCCCCCCTATTACGTGATAATACAAAACGAGCTGCCCTTTTTTTGCATCCTTTCGATGTTCTCCTTCAAAACCACCTGGTAAGGATCCCACACCGCGCAGCAATATTCTAACAGAGGACGAACGAGTGTAGTGTAAGCTGTATCTTTAGTGGACTTGTTGCATCTTCTAAGTGTCCTGCCATGTACTATTTATCGAGTAATCGAATTCCAACGGATTTCTTTTGGAACTCATGTGGATCACCTCACACTTTTCGTTATTTAGCGTCAACTGCCACCTGCCACACCATTCAGTAATCTTTTCTAAATCGCTTTGCAACTGATACTGGTCTTCGGATGACCTTACTAGACGGTAAATTACAGCATCATCTGCGAACAACCTAAGAGAACTGCTCAGATTGTCACCCAGGTCATTTATATAGATCAGGAACAGCAGAGGTCCCAGGACGCTTCCCTGGGGAACACCTGACATCACTTCAGTTTTACTCGATGATTTGCCGTCTATTACTACGAACTGCGACCTTTCTGACAGGAAATCACGAATCCAGTCGCACAACTGAGACGACACCCCATAGGCCCGCAGCTTGATTAGAAGTCGCTTGTGAGGAACGGTGTCAAAAGCTTTCCGGAAATCTAGAAATAAAGAATCAACTTGAGATCCCCTGTCAATAGCGGCCATTACTTCGTGCGAATAAAGAGCTAGCTGCGTTGCACAAGAACGACGTTTTCTGAAACGATGCTGATTACGCATCAATAGATCGTTCCCTTCGAGGTGTTTCATAATGTTTGAATACAGCATATGCTCCAAAACCCTACTGCAAACCGACGTCAATTATATAGGTCTGTAGTTCGATGGATTACTCCTACTACCCTTCTTAAACACTGGTGCGACCTGCGCAATTTTCCAATCTGTAAGTACAGATCTATCGGTGAGCGAGCGGTTGTATATGATTGCTAAGTAGGGAGCTATTGTATCAGCGTAATCTGAAAGGAACCTAATCAGTATACAATCTGGACCTGAAGACTTGCCCGTATCAAGCGATTTGAGTTGCTTCGCAACCCCTAAGGTATCTACTTCTAAGAAACTCATGCTAGCAGCTGTTCGTGTTTCAAATTCTGGTATATTCCACTCGTCTTCCCTGGTGAAGGAATTTCGGGAAACTACGTTCAATAACTCCGCTTTAGCGGCACAGTCGTCGGTAAAAGTACCATCGGCACTGCGCAGCGAAGGTATTGACTGCGTCTTGCCGCTTGTGTACTTTACACACGACCAGAATTTCTTCGGATTTTCTACCAAATTTCGAGACAATTTCCTCTCTCATATACTAGCTGATCGAAAGAATCCGAAAGCATATTAATGGATATTGATGCCGGGTGTGTCCACCCCCGGCTTGAGCTTGATGGGGGCACCTTCAGTTAGATGTCTGTATATCTGTGGAGGAATGGCAGCCCATTCATCCTCAAGAGACGAAACCAGAGAGGGTTGTGGTGTTGAACGCCGTGGCTCTGGAGCGAAGTAGACTTCCTGAACGCATTGCAGAGGGGTTCCATTGGGTTCAGGTCGAAGCAATGGGCAGGCCAATCAATTTCAGGAATCTTACTGTCCACAATCGACTACCTCACAGACGCTGCTGTATGGCAGGGTGCACTGTCATGCTGATACAGGCAGTCATCGTCTCCGACTATTCCTCTACTGTGGGAATTACACAGCTGTAAAATGTGTTCACGTCATTCCGAATATTGCATTTGCTTAAACTCAAGAAGGGGACCGCACCGTTATTGTGAATAAGACCCCCGCCCACCTTCCCATATTTGTACATCATCTCTTCAGGACTTCAATATTGGCACTACACATCAGTGCAGGTAATGTTCTCCAGGCATTCGCCAAATCCAAACACTTTCACCGCATTGACACTGGTTACAGAGTGAGTCATCCCTTCAAATTACTAGTTTTCTATCATCCAGTGTCTAGTTGCATCATTCTTTGAACTACCTCAAGCGTCACGTTGCATTGACGAAAGAAATTGAGTCTCATGAGGAGCTGCCCGAGCATTGTACCCCATTCTCTTTAACCCCTACAAACATTTTGTGTGCTAACTGGGTTGCTACCTTTTTTTTATATTTTTTTTATCTACTTTCCGCAGTGCTCGAGGTACCTGTGCGTCAGTACATAAGGTTGCATGGTCTTCGGTGAGCTGTGTTTGTTCCTTTGCGTTTCCACTTCACACTCACATCACAAACAGCCATCCTGGGCAACTTTAGAAGGGTTGAAATGTGCGTTATGGATTTGTGACTCAGGTGACATGGAATGACTAGCCCACGTTGTAACTCACTGAGCTCTACTGTTCGACCAGGTTTGCTGTTACAGCTTCTCTACTGACAACACAATAGTCCCCCACCTCCTTTTATACTGGCAGTCCACCTTTCATCATATTTAGTGGTGATTTCCACTTTTATGTGGGGGTGTCCAGATACTTTTGATCAGCTATGGCACACGTCGCGAAAGGGTCACGACGAGAAAGTCAGGGAAATTAGACGCCACATGCATGTTTATCGACAGTCGTTCCTGCACGCGTCATTCCTGATTATAAGCGGGAATAGTGGAACAGATAGCAGTACCAGAAGTATCCTCTGTCATATATCGTAAAGTAGCTCGTGTAATATAGATGTTGGCGCAGATAACTGAACCACATATTAATTTCCACCAAAGGTTAAATATAAATTGGAGCTACAGTTTCTCTATGCAAGTGACGTTTTCTGTGAAATGTCTCATTAATGATGAAGCGAACGTACTGAGCTTGCGGACCAGAGGTGTGATGTGTCGACAAACGTAAGGATGCAAATAGATTAAGAGTCTTACTTCTCGTCGACAACGAGCTCAATAGCAACTAGCTCAGCTAGATAAGAGGTATGAGAAGGAAATTGAAATGGACATCGATATGAAACGAATAGTTCTGACAGTCATACGGAGTGATTCGAGACCCATTCTGAAAGGATGGGTCCATCTAAACTTTTTAAAATGTAATTTGAAAACTATATGAGAGGCCCCTTTTTAAAGTAAGCACCGTTATAAAATGAAATAAAACAAACAGTATTGGAACAATTTTTTCTGCACCTTAAATTACTTTTCAATGTAATTTCCAGCCATATTAAGGCAGTTACCGTTCGTACGATTAGCTTCTGAAATGTATCCTCATAGAAACCTGCCACCTCATTGGTTTAACCAGTGCCTTTTTTTTTTCCACGCAGCAGTTGGTCTCGCAGTAGCTGTCTGCATTGACTGTGCTACCCTAAGTCACAAAGTCGATAAGCAAAACTACCTACCTATCTCAAAAACACAGTGCACGGGAGTTATTAGGCTGAGTCGTTTAGGGGATGTTGAATGCCTCCATCCCGAGGACTGCTGTTTTGATTCAGGTGTAACGTGTAAAAACTTACTCCCATCGACACAGTCAGTGCCTCTGGAGGAATGTTACTGCACTGCCCAAACGACTGGTTTTTATGCAGCTCAGTCAGCAGTTTTGGTACCCAGCTTTCGATACTGAAAGCGCTCTGTTATAGTTCCGTACCGAACACTTCTTGAAACGTGAGGAAAAGCATGAGAGGGTGATCAAATCGTGTTCCGTCTGTCTTTTGAATTTTTTTATCGATTTCCTGCGCCAGATCAGTAATGGTAGACGATCGCCTATTCCGTTTCTCACCGTACACATTTCTGCAGCCATCTTTAAATGCTCTGCATCATTTTCTAACAATTTCATTGCTCATTGCATTTTCTCGATACAATTCACTAATCTGCCAGTGAATTTCTGAAGCTTTCACGTCTCTTGTATCTAAGAAACGCATAACTGCACGTCTTTCACAACCGGAGACACTTTGTCTGTTGAGCTTTTTTAAACAACAATAAATTAATGTTAACGTAGTTTTTGTGGACAGCCAGTAGCTGAAAGTACTTCACGACTGTGCACAGTGCGGCTATTACAGAGCTCCAAAGGCCAAGTTTCAAAACGGCGCTTACTTTAAAAACGCGCTTCGTACTTTTTTGACGTCAGGAAGTTGCGCTATAAAAGCAGTAACTGAGATTATTTCCATCCACGTACGCAATGCGTAATACGTATAGAACGACGGAGGAATGCATATACCTTCTAGTGACTTGTAAGCCGATGCTAATTAATAAAATTGCTGACCTGGCATAAAAAGACTACTTCGGTCGCTGCTGTCGTCAGGCTCGTTGCGATTGTGGCGAGTGTTACGCAGGTAGCGCGGGGAACCTGTTGGTTTGACGTCAGAGCGTAGAGACTTGGCGACCAGTTTCGCTTGGCGAGGCTCCATCGCCCGGCATCTCTCGTGCAGACTCGCAGCGCCAAATGTGACGCTGCTGGAGGGCAAGGAAGCGTCTGTCCTGCGACGGCCGTCTCCCTTGGCCGCTGCGCTACTTCATGTACCACCAGAGCAAAATCTACTTTCTAGACGAATGTTTCAATCACCAGCTCGAAAATGTTTCAATCACCAGCTCGAAAAACTAAAGTTATATAATTAATTTTTCATTTTTTT
Organism: Schistocerca serialis cubense; assembly: GCF_023864345.2. NCBI lineage: Eukaryota > Metazoa > Arthropoda > Insecta > Orthoptera > Acrididae > Schistocerca > Schistocerca serialis. The sequence continues at coordinate 484,957,346 of NC_064643.1, forward strand.
GGAGGAACATGTCAGCAGCCCTGGTACACACTGAAATAAACGCGTCACAGAAGCGCTAGAGGACCCAACAGAAAATGGTGCAACCCTTTGATAAAACGTAATATTGTGCTGTAGGCCGTTTTCAGCATTTGAAAGGAAACAACACTGAAACAGTCCACGTTGAGTTAATAGAAATTTACGGATCAAACCCATCATACCACTCACGGATTAAATGGCACAGAAACTTCCATTGTTTCCAGACAATTGTAAATCACGTAGACGGAAGTGGCAGTCCAACTCTCTATGAAGAAATGCGAATCGTAAGAAAGGTTGTTCAGTATTTCTCGATTTCCGAAAAGCGTTTGACTCAGTGTCACGTCTAAGCTTCTTATCAAAAGTACGATTATAAGAGGTATCAAAAAAGAAAAACAAGCTCTGAGCACTATGGGACTTAACTTCTGAGGTCATCAGTCCCCTAGAACTTAGAACTACTAAAACCCAACTAACCTAAGGACATCATACACATCCATGCCCGAGGTAGGATTCGAACCTGCGACCGTAGCGCTCGCGCGGTTCCAGACTGTAGCGCCTAGACCCGCTCGGCCACTCCGGTCGGCATACGAGGTATCAGATGAAATATATTACTGGATTGAAGATTTCTTGGTAGAAAGGGCACAGCACGTTATCCTGGATGGAGAGACGTCGTCAGATGTAGAAGTAAATTCGAGTGTGTCCAAGGAAGTGTGTTGTGTCCATTGCTGTTCATGTTGCATGTTAATAATCATGCGGACAGCATTAATAACAACCTCAGACTTTTCGCAGATGATGCTGTTATCTACAGCAAATTACAGTCTGAACGATGCTGTTCAAATATTCAGTCAGAGGGTGATAGGATTCCAAAGTGGTGCAATGACTGACAGCTTGCCTTCTAAAAGTTCAGAAATGTAAAACGGCGCTGTTCACAAAACGAAAAAACATAGTATTCTATGACTATGATATTTTGACCCACGAGTTGAAATCCGTAAACTCGTACAAATATTTGGGTGTAACAGTTTGTAGGGACATGAAGTGAAACGATCACATTGGTTCAGTCGTGGGTAAAACAGCTAGCAGACTTCGGTTTATTAGAAGAATACTAGGGAAACGGAATGATTGCTTACAAATCTCTCGTGCGACCCGTCCTAGAATATTGCTCAATTATGTGGGATACGTAGGATATAGGACTTGCAGATGATACTGAATGTATACGGGAAAGGGCAGCACGAATGGTAACAGGTTTGCCTGACCCGCGGACGAGTGTTACTGACATTTTGACAGAGCTGAATTGGCACTCTCTTTAAGATAGACGGAAACTACCACGAGAGTTCAAAGAACCAGCTTTAAATGATGACTCTAGGAATACATCAACCCCCCGCCCTCTTCGAATGGAACGGGGAAAAGCCTAATAACTGTTACAGTTGGACATACACCCAACCTGCACTTCACGGTGGTTCACAGAGTATAGCTGTAGATGTAAATGAAAGGTAAAGACCGTGGTGCTTGAAGACATATCATAGTCGAGGTGATAGCGGAACAAGTCGAATCGGGCATGGATCAGTTTCCAGCGTCTTACACGAAATTTTGAAGATGACAAAGATCGCCTTCCCCTGGTGCGATTAGGCACACCCATTCAAAAACGTCGCCAAACCTAAGCAGCGATGTCAGGCCAACCCAGATGACTTCTTTGGCCACCCTATCACTAAGAAAGGCTGTTTCGTGCACCACTGTGATCTCGACACAATGGAGCGAAGCAACCGGTGGAAACATTTGATCCACCAACGCCGTAAAATGCAAAGATCCAGTCATCGTTGGGCAAGGGGGTACTGAGAGTTTTTTGGGACTGGTATGGTGCAGTTAGAGCAGGTTATGCTCGTCACAAGAACATACTACCAAACACTTCTAACTAGGTTAAGGGAAGTTGTCAAAACGAAGCTTAGCGGGAAGATATCTAAGTGAGTGGTTTTGCTCCCCGACAACGCACGAGGTCATTCATCACAGGACACGGTCACACACGCGTCTTCTTTGGGTTATCAGACTTTTCCTCACTCCCGTATTTTTCTGAAATGGCACCCAGTGACTTCTTCCTCTATCCTCGGTTGAAGAATCCATTGGGGAACAGGCATGTCCACAATCACGATCTGGTCATTTTAGGGGTGGAACATCTCCTGACCATCCAATACTCGGGTTTCTATAATCAAAGTCTCTTCCAAGTCATCCATAATTACGAAAAATGTTGCGTTGAAGAAGTTTGACGGTCGCAGATTGCCTGGTGCTGTTTTTTTCGCACCACAATGTTCTTCTCGTACGCATCCAAGCAGCATTAACTGAACGTATTTGTTCAGTGGCTAGAAACGGTACTTGTATTCTTGATAATTTGCGTTCCAGCCGTGTTCCAACCTTTCGTTACTATACTTACTTGCGGTTTTCCTAATCCACCTCATGGAAATGGAAATACTCGAGTATATACTCAAACCAGGTAAAAGTCTGTATTCCCCCCTCCACAATCTTGGTGCGGTTACATGTGGTTATTCAGCATCATACTGTGGTGTATAGTTACTTGACTTATAGAAAGATGATGGGTAGAATGTGTCAGAGAGGTTACATTGTAGTAGGAATGGGATTTGGCGGTCCTACCCTTCCCCTTCCTTCTCGAAACACACTGCAAACGAAGGAACGAAGCTATTATAAAGTTTTTAGCATGAATTCTGGTTAATCCAAATGATTAAAAGAAGATTATGATCCTACCTTTCCCGACCTCGTTCCTCCCTCCAATTTTCCATCCAAAGAAAAATGAAACCATTACTTCGATCATCGAGAATAATACTATAAACAAAGTATTTCAGAATAAAACAGAAAAGACATGACCGTCGATAAACTGATATTTTGTCAAGCAGAGTTTCAATAATCCAGTCTCGTAAACTGACTTTTTAGTAAGGCTTTCCGTACATTAGGGTACTGAAGACGAAAACGATTGAGATGTCAAAGAACTGAGGCATTTCCAGATGTCAACACTACCCTACATTTCACTAATGCTGACATCTGAAAGACGCTAACAGATAAATTTCTGAGCGTTTTTATTCGGTGAGATGTCTTGCCAACGGGAATTCCATAGGAAATAAGCAACATGTAGTGGAGTGTCCATGACTCCTCAATGGTCCTGCGTATATACATTAACCGGTTCCTCCTCTTAGCACAGATTTTTTCATAGACATCTGTCTTCTGGCATTCTTCTAGCACCGCTTTATTATGTGAGTTACATCCTTTATTCTCCTGGAATACCACGTTTCAGATGCTTTCTTATTTCTCCGCTTCCATATGGACCACATTTGATGCCCGTACAATGGTCTACTTCAGAAATATTGTTTCAGAAAATTTTCCCTCAGTTTCATGCCAACATTTTAAGGCTGCAGAGCTTCTTTTGGATACGATTTATTAATCGGTAACAATCTGCTGTGGTTGCCTCTCATCCTTCTGCCATATTGGCCAATCCTTCGTCATCTATAGCAGAACGGTCTGATTTCTTCTGCTATACTTCGCTGTTTGAAATTCTCGTTTCTCATTTAGTCCTTCTGTTATTCATTTCAGCCTATACTCCATGCTAAGCTGGCTGGTCATTTCGTTAATCAGTTCTAAATCCGCCTTACTTTCGATCAGAAAGATTGTCACCTTCGTATATAGAGGATATGGCCTTAACTTACGATAGGTTTTATTTATTTATTTACAAAAGCGCGACCTATAGGAAACACTTATGCCATTGGCAGTATTCGTGCATGTTTTACAGTCAACAGCATCGAGGCTCGAATTTTTGTTCAGTAGCTTGCTAGGTTAACCCCAGACACAAAGTGAAGCTGTTATAGAGAGTGCAAAGCAGCGCCTACCCGAGGGCTGATAACAACCGAGGGACCGCATTGTACACAAAACATGCTTGTCGAAGCAGTTATCTCGCGAGATATGAACCGGACTGGATTTGCCGCCGCTGACGGGTTTCGCTGTTTGACTACGCGATTTTTGTTTTTCCCCTCATCGGTGATAGCGCCGTTTTATCTCGAGTACCAGTGCGAATGGCTCCGTATCGCGCTGAGTTTAGCGCGGGATAAAGGACTGCCGCGAAAACTTGATAGCGGTCGTGTTGGCGTGGGAATAAGACTCTTGTTAAATAGTATATTAAAAATTCTTATTAAACTTTTCCCAGGCGTCCTATTACTTGTATAAGGTATTCTGAATTTTTATTCCCTTGAAACGAACGACAGTAGGTGCGAGTTTAGCTTCTCGTTGAGAGCGAGATCTAGCGACACGCCTTAATTAAGTCTGTGACCTCATCTACGTCACCACAGTGCGTTTATTGTTACAGTCGGAACCACCTTGGTGACCTCGGAGCTGTAGAATTACTGAATCTCTTGACACCATGAGGTCGTTAAATGAGCCGTGTCTAAAGCACTGCATAGAAAAGCATCACTGACCGTTAGAAGTGTGAGAGTAATGCTGCTTCAGTACCTTCTAAAATGCTGTTAGTCGCAAAAATAAGCGAAAGATGCTGGAAACACACCGGTTGTTTCATGTTTAGGTCAGAGGCACACCACCGTCTAGCTATTTTGCATGACAGAAAAAAAATCTTTCGGCATTGAATGTTCCGCCATTCGCATCAAATACATGGCTTGATTTTAAAAAAAAAAGCAGCCTAGAATGGGAGGAGAATGTGATGTCATTTCAGTGGTTACAATATCGAGTCAAATTTCAAGGAATTTGTCAGTATGAACTCACTTATCAGTATCACTTAGCACCCGCTCTGGACTGGATGCATGCATTAATTCGGTTTGGAAGCCTCTTATAAATCAGTTGTACCTCTTCTGAGGCCAGACGGTCCACTACTGTTGTAACTGTCCCTTGATATCCTGGATACTGGCATTGGAACTGAGTTGGCGTCAGAGTTGGTCCCACTCAAGTTCTATTGGGGGACAGATCTGGGGATCTTGTTGGCCGCAGGAGCACCTCAACATCACTCAGTGTGTTCATACACTGAAATGCGAAAGAAACTGGTTTAGGCATGCATATACAAATACAGAGGCATGTCAATAGGCAGAATACGGCGCTGCGGTCGGCAATGCCTATACAAGACGACGAGTGTCTGAGGCAGTTGTTCATCGGTTACTACTGCTACAGTGGCAGGTTATCAAGGTTTGAGTGAGTGTGCACATGGTGTTGCAATGGTGCACTAGCGATGGGACACAGCATCTCCGAGGAAAGAGGAACTGGGGATTTTCCCGTACGAACATTTCACGTGTGTACCGTGAATACCAGGAATCCGGTAAAACATCAAATCTACGACATTTTTGCGGCCGGGAAAAGATTCTGCATGAACGAGACCAACGACGACTAAAGAGAATCGTTCAACGTGACAGAAGTGCAATCCTTCCGCAAATTTCAATGCAGGGCTATCAACAAGTGTCAGCGTGCGAACCATTCAACGAAACATCATCGATGTGAGCTTTTGGAGCCGAAGCCCCACTCGTGTCCCCTTGATGACTGCACGACACAAAGCTTTACGCCTCGCCTGGGCTCATCTGCATCGACATTAGACTGTTGATGACTGGAAACATGTCACCTGGTCGGACGCGTCTCGTTTCAAATTGTATCGAGCAGATGGACGTGTGCGGGCATGGAGACAACCCCATGAGTCCACGGACCCTACGTGTCAGCAGGGGACTGTTGAAGCCGGTGGAGTCTCTGTAATGTTGTGAGGCATGTGCAGTTGCAGTAATATAGGACCCCTGATACGTCTAGATACGAGTCTGACAGGTACGTAAGCATCCTGTCTAATCACCTGCCTCCATTAATATCCATTGTGCGTTCCAGAGGACTTGGGCAATTCCAGCAGGATAATGCGACACCCCACACGTCCAGAATTGCTAGAGTGACTCCAGGAACACTCCTCAGAGTTTAAACACTTCCGCTGGCCACCATAGTCCCCAGATATGACCATTATTGAGCATATCTGGGATGCCTTGCAACATCCTGTTCAGAAGAGTTGTCCACAACCTGGTACTCTTTCTGATTTATAGGCAGCCCTGCAATATTCATGGTGTCAGTTCCCTCCAGCTTTATTGCAGCCATTAGTCGACTCCATGCCACGTCGTGTTGCGGCACTTCCGCATGCTCACGAAGGCCCTATACGATATTAGGCAGGTGTACCAGTTTCTTCGGCTGTTAAGGGTATATACGTGACATGCGCAGATGAGCAGTGTCCTGTTGAAAAATGATGCTACGAGACTGTCACATAGGAGGTAACACACGAGAACACAGGAACGTTGAAGCACTGTTGTGCCTCAAGTCACAACCAGCCGCGACCCGAGGTTACACCCGATGGGTCTCCACACCATGGAACTTAAGAGTAACACAGCTGTGCCTTTTCAAAACATTGGAATGAAGGGACTTTTTCCCAAGTCGCCACTATGTTCCCTGACGACGGTCATCTTGGTTAGTGCAGAACCGTAATTCATAGCCGAATGCATTGCCACGACGTTCAACAGTGCATGCTTCCCGGTCACAGCATCCTTCCAACCGCCCCCGTTTGTTTTGTTTTGTTAACGACTGCCCACGCAAGAAGCGGTAATTCCCCAACTGCTGCTAGGTTGCGACCAATGGCGCAGGATGACAAAGTGTTGCATGCGGTCCATCACTTGTTCTCGGATGGCAGGCGCAGATGTTAAATTACGATGTGCTTGGTGTGCAACACGGCGCTCCTCACTTGTGTAGATAATGCTGTCTCGCACTAATACGCTGCAGTCTACGTCCTGAGTGATCACTCAGCATCTGATGCAGTTCATGCCTCTTTTCAATTGTCACGTTATCCCTGGTAACAAACTGATGCACTGTGGTGGCCGTCTTTCTTGTCACAGAGAATTGCAGCTCTAATCATTCACGTACCGGTCAGTTTCACTGACATCTGACCATCTCCTCTGGGTGATTTACATTTATTGTCAGGCGGTGTATTTACACTGGGCCACTGTATATAACAAGTATTCACGGATGTACGCTGCTTTCACTTTAAGGGAGGTTCCACGACGTCAGATACGTAGTTAAGTTTTATTTGCAGAAACTAAATAGTTTGAAGTTGTTCGCTAGATTGGAAACAGACGTCTGTGGATAAATATTCATTACAACCGCATTTCGAAATTCTATTGTGCTGATTTTAAATAGATTAAAACTGCGAAGCATTACCGAAAAGGAACCTAAGCGAATGGAAGAATTCCAGCGTCGGACGCTTAGCTGTGTCATAGAAGTTCAGGTATATTTCAGAATCTACTACATCAGCCCTTCGTTAGTTGCGCAATCAGGAATGTAAATCACCGTGTCACATCCAAGTGTCGCAGAGGACGCTGGGGTAATCGCTGCCGGCTGCAAATGGCTTTTAAGTGATGACGTCACTCCGCGATTGGCTTTCGTACGTTGCCGCATAAACTGCAAGGCAACACGTTGCTTCAGAGTTAGAGCGTAGCTCTTCAAGCGAAGTGAACAATCAGGTATTATTTTCTTTGGAACATTGCTTCCGTTTTCCTCTTATTATAATTTGTTTATTAGAAAGTCGCCTAGTCGCACCACGGTTCGGAAATTCACTTTAAACTACGAATCCAGCCACGACTGGCGCCTTACGCTGGCACCCACTTTGGAGGAAGACGTGCATAATACCAACAGCACCGCCCAATGTTAAGGATACAGGTGCTCAAACGAACATTCCTGTTCATGGCGGCTTTTCTTGTTTATTAGAATAAGCCAACCGACTCGCTTTTTCGTATGAGACGTCGCTGATATCCATTTAACCCTATCCTCCTTCCTTGTTGAAGGAACGATAAAAGTGACTGAGAAATGAAAAGTCTAAATTATGTAGTAGGATATCATTGTTGAAGTCATCATTCTTCTTACTCATTCGGTGAGGCCAGCTGCGAAGTTCTAACTTGTCACTCTTCATCTAAAGAGTAGTACTTGCATCCTACGTGCTGAATTATTTGTGCGTTGTATTCCAATATGTCTCCCCCTACAGTGTTTATCCTTCACAGCTCCCTCAATTACCATGGAAGCTATTCCCTGATGTCCTAACACTTGTCGAATCATTTCGCCCCTCCTTCTTGTTAGTCCTTTCCACATGTTCTGTTTTTCGTCGATTCTGCGGAGAAATCTGCCATTCCTTATCTTATCTGTCCATTAATTTTTAACGTCCTTCCATAGCATCACATCTCAAACGCTTTCTCTCTCTCTCTCTCTCTCTCTCTCTCTCTCTCTCTCTCTCTCAAGTGTTCGGATAGTGAATAACTGCGACGTCTGAGGATGGAAGTTTCGCACATACTATTTGTGTATCATTTCCTAATTCATGCAATTCCTTCAGCGTCATCGGATACAATTCGACTGCACTCTGTTACCCGTATTTTAATCTTCAGTTTTCATCTATATTATCATTTTGGAGCTTAAATACCCAGTAAATAGACGAAGAAAACCACTGCTTTGCGGCTACACTATAGGCGACAAATTACTCGAAACAATAACTACCGTAAAATACCTTTGAGTAGCCACCCGCAGCGACCTAAACTGAACTGACCACATAAAGCATCTACGTCTACATCTACATTTATACTCCGCAAGCCACCCAACGGTGTGTGCCGGAGGGCACTTTACGTGCCACTGTCATTACCTCCCTTTCCTGTTTCAGTCGCGTATGGTTCGCGGGAAGAACGACTGTCTGAAAGCTTCCGTGCGCGCTCTAATCTCTCTAATTTTACATTCGTGATCTCTTCGGGAGGTATAAGTAGGGGGAAGCAATGTATTCGATACCTCATCCAGAAACGCACCCTCTCGAAACCTGGCGAGCAAGCTACACCGCGATGCAGAGCGCCTCTCTTGCAGAGTCTGCCACTTGAGTTTATTAAACATCTCCGTAACGCTATCACGCTTACCAAATAACCCTGTGACGAAACGCGCCGCTCTTCTTAGGATCTCCTCTATCTCCTCCGTCAACCCGATCTGGTACGGATCCCACACTGATGAACAATAGTCAAGTATAGGTCGAACGAGTGTTCTGTAAGCCACCTCCTTTGTTGATGGCCTTCATTTTTTAAGGGACTCTCCCAATGAATCTCAACCTGGCACCTGCCTTAGCAACAATTAATTTTATATGATCATTCCACTTCAAATCGTTCCGCACGCATACTCCCAGATATTTTACAGAAGTAACTGCTACCAGTGTTTGTTCCGCTATCATATAATCATACAATAAAGGATCCTTCTTTCTATGTATTCGCAATACTTTACATTTGTCTATGTTAAGGGTCAGTTGCCACTCCCTGCACAAAGTGCCTATCCGCTGCAGATCTTCCTGCATTTCGCTACAATTTTCTAATGCTGCAACTTCTCTGTATACTTCAGCATCATCCGCGAAAAGCCGCATGGAACTTCCGACACTATCTACTAGGTCATTTATATATATTGTGAAAAGCAATGGTCCCATAACACTCTCCTGTGGCACGCCAGAGGTTACTTTAACGTCTGTAGACGTCTCTCCATTGATAACAACATGCTGTGTTCTGTTTGCTAAAAACTCTTCAATCCAACCACACAGCTGGTCTGATAATCCGTAGGCTCTTACTTTGTTTATCAGGCGACAGTGCGGAACTGTATCGAACGCCTTCCGGAAGTCAAGAAAAATAGCATCCACCTGGGAGTCTGTATCTAATATTTTCTGGGTCTCATGAACAAATAAAGCGAGTTGGGTCTCTCACGATCGCTGTTTCCGGAATCCATGTTGATTCCTACATAGTAGATTCTGGGTTTCCAAAAACATGATACTCGAGCAAAAAACATGTTCTAAAATTCTACAACAGATCGACGTCAGAGATATAGGTCTATAGTTTTGCGCATCTGCTCGACGACCCTTCTTGAAGACTGGAACTATCTGTGCTCTTTTCCAATCATTTGGAACCTTCCGTTCCTCTAGAGACTTGCGGTACACGGCTGTTAGAAGGGGGGCAAGTTCTTTCGCGTACTCTGTGTAGAATCGAATTGGTATCCCGTCAGGTCCAGTGGACTTTCCTCTGTTGAGTGATTCCAGCAAATTGTAGGAAAAGCACATCCTGGGTTGAGATACATTGGGATTGGCAGGTTGGATTAACCACTGAGGTAACAAGTCATGGGATAGCGATTGCATATACAGATGGTGCCAGTATCGCGCACACAAGGTATAAACGCCCAGTGCCTTGGTGGAACTGTCAGTTTTATTCAGGTGATTTATGTGAATTCGATATTCCGAGATCCAAAGTGTCAGGAGTGAGCTGAGAAAACCAGATTTTTAGGGATTACCTCTAATAACGGACAATGCATTGGCAGATTACCTTTATTTAACAACCGAGAGCAGCGACGTTTGCGTAGAGTTGTCACTGCTAGCAAACAAGCAACACTGCGTCAAATAACCGGAGAAACCAATGTGGGACGTACGACGAACGTATGCGTTTAGGACAACACGGCGAAAGTTGGCGTTAATGGACTATGGCAGCAGACGACTTACGCGAGTGCCATTGATGTCAGCAAGACATCGCTTGTAGAGCCTCTTCTGGCCTAATGGCCATATCGATTGGACCCCATAAGACTCAGATGAATCCCGATTTCTGTTGGTAAGAGCTCATGGTAGGGTTCGATTGTGGCGCAGACCCACACCAAGCCATGGACCAAAGTCGTCAACTAGGTACTGTGCGAGCTGGTGGTGGCTCCATCATGGCGTGGGCTATTTTTATATGGAATGGACTGGGTCCTCTTGTCCAACTGAACCGGCCATTGACTGGAAATGTTAATGTTTGGCTACTTCGAGACTATTTGTAGCAACTGACGGAGTTTGTATTCCCAAAGAAAGATAGGATTTTTATGGATGACAATGCGCCCTGTCACAGAGCCATATTTTTTGCGATTGGTTTGAAGAACGTTCTGGACAATCGGAGCGAATGATTTGGCCACCCATATCGCCCGATGTGAATCTCATCTATCATTTATTGGACACAATCCAGAGGTCAGTTCATGCACAAAATCCTGCTCCGGCAATACTTTTCGCAATTACGGACGGCTAGAGGCAGCATCGCTCAATATTTCTGCAGTGCACTTCCAGCGACTTCTTGAATCCATGCCACGTCGAATAGCTGCAGTCCGCCGGCGTAAGGAGATCCAACACAATATTAAGAGATCACTTTTGTCACGTAATTGTAGAAGAGAGATAGAAGATCCAACGAAGAACGACATGGGATTGTTGGGATTGTTTAGACGCCGCGAGAACATTATAGCGATGGCCAACAGATTCCAATATCAGACGCTGCAAAAGACGGACTATGCATGGCGGAGTGGCTTACTGTTAAAATTCAGAATGAGCAGGTTCTGAGAAGAACTGAGCGACATATTATTTTGGCTTACAAACGTCTCTCGAAATGATCACAACTAAAATATCCGAGAAACTGGAGCTAATAGGAGGTTTACCGACCATAAGTCTTCCCACGTGCCATTCAAGAATGGAGCAGGTAAAGGGGGGGGGCGGGAGAGAGAGAGAGAGAGAGAGAGAGAGAGAGAGAGAGAGAGAGAGAGAGAGAAAGAGAGACTCCGCCACGCAACACAGTAAGGTGGCTTGCAGAGGGTAGAGGTAGAAATTCTGCGTGATACTCACTTCACACGATAAATCTCAAGTACATTGAAGAAGAAAAATATGTCAGGGGGTAAAAATATTTAAATATATTTGTAACTTATTTCAGTGGCAAAATTAATCCAAAAATAAACACAGTGAGCTCAATTTCTTTAGCAATGATCCACTTGTTGAGTCCTTTTCCGAATGAGTCGGAAATATTAAAATCCTTTCTCTTAGCAATGCAACGTTTCACTCATAAAAGAACCACCAAAGTTTCACTGCCAGTCGCTATCATCAAGAAAGAAAATAGCGCGAAGAAGACTTCGTTTTCTTGCTTCTGTTTGTGTGTTTTGAATTTGTTTACTTTTATATTCATCTTTGTTAGAAACAGGTATTATTTTAGTTTTTTACCCGGGTTTCAGACACAGCTGTTACTTACCTGTTTTTTTTCCGACTGGCTTATGCTTTTACTCTGTACACTTTCCTTCGTAAGGAAAGAGCATTGATCTGACGTATTGTGGGAATCAATAAATTTACATCTAAACTAGAGGCCTGGTTTCCGTGGTCAAAGTTCAGCGCCCTCATCGCATTGACTTACGAATACAATACACGTCGTCTTTCCGGATGTCCCCATCATTAAAGTTGTTGAACCACCAGTGAATGTTAAATTACAGCGAAGTTTCTTTACGAGTGGGAATCTCTGCTACCCGTATTCTTTCAGAATGCTATTGGCAACATGATCATGAGTGCCTGGTCTGTATTGTACGTTACAGAGGAAGACGAATTATTGCGTCGCTTGCGAGTGATAAGAGTAAGCTTTTCTGACGCTGGCAATAGAGTACACGTTCGCAAACAAACAAAAACTGCTGTTAGCTCAGCATTCTCTGGAATAAAAACGGAACACTACGAAGTAAGCATACTCCAGTGTCTGAAGACGAGTTGAAACGTGATGAGTGGCATCTCTTAGCAATCGTGATTGTGACACGTTGAAAGCTCAAACTGTTTCACGATTATTTATACTGATGAACCTAAAACCACAGACCACCTGCTAGATAGCTTGTTGCTCTACGTTTGGAACGCAATACGGGTGCAATTCAGCGAGATATGGATTTGAATAGTCCTTGTAGGTCTGCGTCAGTCTGTGGAAAAAGATGTCTGCGCCGGTAGTTAGAGGACCCGGATCAGCCTCCCTATAGTGTGCTCGATCAGTTACATCAGATTTATATAAAGTGAAACTGGTGCCTAAAACATTAACATGTGTACACTGTCATGCTCTTCAAATCAGTGCAGCACAATTCTGGTTGTGAAAGGGACAGTTATGGTGCTGGAAGATGACATCGCCATTATGACTGACATTACTTCGATTACTGCCACACGTCCTGTGGAAGCCCACCTGAATGTTCATAATACTGCCCCACCGGCGTGGTGCGGTTTCGAACAGCCGTACATCTCATTGCGTGCCTGTACACGGCCCTCGAAGTTTTGTAACAAGAAAAGTGATTCATCCGACTCAGCAACAGGTTTACGTTGATGACGACCCCATCTCGATGATCCCGTGCGCATTGCAGTAGTAACTGACCACGTCGTTGGGTCAATATGGGAAGACATAGGAGTCATATGCTGCGGAGCCCATTGTTCAACAATGTGCGCTGAACGTCGTTCTTCGAAACACTTGCGTCTGCACCAGCGTCGTACTCCGTCATCAGCTCTGCCAATGATTGATGCCTATCTAGAACGGGCAACCTTCCGATCTCTACTTTCCGTGACGAGGTATGGAGATCCAACACTTCGTCGCCTACTCGTGGTTTCACCGCGCTTCAACCACTTTCCATAGGTGCTCACGACAGTAGCACTAGAACAGCCGATCAGCTTCGCCTTTTCCAAGACGCGCGTTCCGAGGCAACGGGTCATAAGAATGTTCTACCCTTTGTCAGAGTCGCTTATGTCAGTGGATTTCCCCGCTTGCGTCCCGCATCGTCGCTATGACTCGTTACATGCCCGTAAGGCCATGAGGCGTCATTTGATCTCGTTGTGGGCACTGGTCGTAATATACGTAATGTGGTGTCTGTTCTTCCAAACGTGTCCGAAAGAACAGACACCACGTATACATATAATTAAGCCGATGATTGCCAATGATCCCTACAGTGCAGATTCAGACAAAGTTCGAACTCTTACGGAATCGGCGAGATGTCACGAGTAATGAGGCTTATGAGCAGGGGCACTACATCATTAGCGTGTGTATCCGTTGAGAATCTGAGTCTGACCGGAGGCGTGCTAGGGTAGTCGATGTGGCGACCACTGTGTCCTTAGTGGTCAGCACGTCTGGCTAGTAAACAGGAGATATGGGTTCCATCCCGGTCAAGCACAAATTTTCAACTTTTCCATTGCTATAAATCAGTGCCCACTGAGAGCTGATGTCTTTAATTCCTTGGTGACTTAAATGGTCATAATGTTTTGGATCAGCAGTGTATTCATCGTACTTACGGTAACCAGGGAATTCGAGGTTTGCAGCATATAACGAAAACTACAGCAAAGAGTTGATGCCGTTTCTCTGAAGTATAGCTTTAGATATTTGTAGTTGCGAAGAAAGTATCAGCGTTTCATGTACGTGAGAAAACATTTAATAAACCGTGCGAAGAGTCCATTAGAGATTCTGTGATAAGTGACAAGCTTCTACGATTTCTTCCTGATAAGATCTGATGGTGAATTACTGAAATCATTGACAATGTCGTTTACGACCGTCGATTAGTATGAACACTCTCGCTAATCAGTATTTATTACTAGATTATCGGCCTCGTAAAAAAGATTCCAAGTATTTCACACACCATACGTCATTAACACACACTAATAATGATGAGATACTGACTTACTTGTACAGCTTGACGAGTCAGGGTCTGCGAGACAGAGATTAGCAAAACTGGGACCTAAATGTAACAGATTGCTTCAAACGAAAACTTTGTGTTCGTCATAACATAAAGTTTTGTGTGATAAAAGTTGAAACATGAAGCACTTTCGGGTGAAACGTAAAGTTGCCTGAAATTTTCCGTTTCTGTTCATACCTGTTTTTTTTTAATTACACCGTGCAGTCATTGTCGTGATGCGGAAACGGAGCGACTTACCTGAAATTCAAAAGGCCATGATCATTGACTTTCTGGACTAGGATTGAACCATTTCAGAAACGCGTAAGTCTGTAAACTGTTCGTGTACCGAGCATGGCAAAATGGCGCTATTCAAAACTGGCGCCGAGGCAACTGTGGTGCACCACGGGCAATAGATGACAGTGATGATAGATGGCTGCGAAGATGTATACGGGCAAATAGATCTGCAACTGACCGCCCAGGGGCTACCAACAGTGTCTCCTCACCGACCGTTCAGCGGACGAGCTGGATATGGGTCTACGCAGGAAGCGCCTGGTCCTTGCGCTCATGCTGACTGCCGTTCATTGGTAACTAAGGCTGGAATTTGCACGCCAGTACCGCAGTTAGACGTCCGATGAGGGTGGCAGGAGGCGTTTTCAGATGAAATAAGTTTTACGCTCCATCGTTCAGATGACTGTTAGGGTGTACAGGGCGAAATGTCTGAAAGCAAACCCCCCTACAACAGTTACGGACTGAGGAATGTTTTCGTGGCTTTCCCTAAGTGATTTCGCCATTCCGGAAGACACAATGGATCAACTCAAGTATGCATCTATCCTTGGGGACCATATCCACTTCTGCATGCAATTTGTTTTTCTTCGGCACGAAGCTATCTACCAGTAGGACAATGCAACGTGCCACACAGCTCTGTGTACTTGCGTGGTTCGTACAACACCAGAATGAGTTTACCTACTCCCTTGGCCCCCAAAATCACCAGGTGTAAACCCCAATCTAGAACCTGTGGGACCGTTTCAGTCGGGCTGTACGTGCCGTGGATCCTCATCCGAGAAACCCAGTGCAGCTCGCGACGGCGCTGCAATCGACGTGGCTCCGCATAGCAGGCGTAGTTCCAGAACCTCATTCAATCTCTTCCTGTAGCTCTCGCAGCGTTCCGCCTGCAAAAGGCTGTTGACAAGTGCTCATATTAGTGTGATAGGACTGTGTGATAATATTCATTGGAAGCAAAATCGCCTCATTTTCTCACTGATCATAATAGATTTTGTGGAGGATAGCTTCCTTAGACCAACCGCAGCGAGCATTGCGGACTACTTGAGGTACGAAGTACGAGGTCAAAACGCGATGTTTTATTCTATATTCATTAATTAAATCATAACTTTAGCAATACTTTACCTTGACAAATTAAGTGACCGTGTTTGTAATCGCGTACAGATTATTTGCATACGAACGGAACCGACAATCTATGAGTGCTCCTGGATTTTGCTTCGATCCTCTAAATCAAACTAAAACTTTGCCTCAAATGTATTTTGAAATTTTGCAGATGATAACTGATTCCAAAAACACTTTGTGTTAAGTTAGTGCTACGTTCGTATCCTTTATGTTTAACGTGTTGGTATTCCTGTTGCTATGGGTTTATTTATCGATTATATTTTTTATTTATAGTCCACTGTTCGTATTTGAGTTTACATAATGTCATTTTGGCGTTTGTAGATAGTGTGGAGCTGTGGGCGATAGAAAATGGGGTGCCAAGTGGAGAAATCGGAACATTTCCGACATATTCTTCTTTGTTCAGTAGACGGGTGATAGCAGCGGAGGTAGTAAGAACCATTTGCGCGTTGTATGGGTATAATGCCATTGAACAGAGCACAGAAAGAAAATGGTGTTCTCTTTTTAAGGAGGACCGTTTTGACTTAACTGTCCACATTCAGAAAGAGCTTCTAGGTTTGATGAAGATTGTTTAAACGCATTGATCCACAATGATCTACGTCAATGTCCTCGAGAACTTTCAAATATGGTGAACTATGATCATTCCACTATCGTGCGACATTCGTATGCAGAGGGGAATTCCGAAAAATCGTGTGTGTCGGTACCGCATGCTCTTAAGCCAGAATCACAAAAACCCGTGGGTGGCCATATGTGCGTCTGGTTTTTCATCATCCATTGGTCCATGAACAACGCTGACCATTTCTATCCTGTATCATATCTGGTGATCAGAAATGATGTCTTTATGCTAACATACGGAAAAGGTGGGCTGAGCCCAAACAAAGCAGCGACTCCCCATATACAGACTTTGGCGCAGCCACAAAAGATAAGGTTACGCATCTGGTAGAACAGCGACGGTGGGGTTTACTACGAAAAGCTTCCTTGATCTGTAACCACCACTGCTGACTTTTATTTTCTACAACTGAGAAGTGTGGCAGACGCATTCCCGATCGGGAAGAGTGCGTGAAAGGGTGCTATTTCACGATAACGCTCGCCGGCGATCTGCTAGACAGACAAAAACAGGAGTGGCATTGGGAAGGTAGTTCCGCACCGATCTTACTCATATTTTCACATTTTCTGCTCTCATTGGAAAGGGACTTCCTTTATGGATGAAAATGCGCTCCGAACATGGCTCGACGAGTTTTTCGCCTCAAAACTACGCCATTTCCACAACCACGGAAACTAAAAGTTACTCCAGAGTTGGCATGCTGTTGCAAATAGTGAAGGAGAATGTATTATTGATGACTAAAGTCCTTGTTATGAGTATCTGTTGTGTTCATTAAACTTATGGGAACACGCTAAAAAATTAAGGCACTAGCCTAATATTTCTAACGTAGGACTTCGTTGACGCCATAATAATCACCTTGCAAGACATCACAATAAAAAAACTACTACAAATAATGTAATTAAAAAAAACAGTATGTCGTGATAACAAAATAGGTTAATTTGCTTATCTTGGTGTTCGTTAAAAATTGATTGTGGAAAAAAATTTGACAGTTTGGACATCGAATAATTCTGTAAAAATTGCATTTATGTACTTGTTCATACGAGTAAGTCTTTAGTTCAAAAATGCGTTTAGCCGATTAAATAGAGTACAAATTCTGAAAGCTAAATAAATAAATGCTGCCCCCCCCCCCCCCAGCTGAACTTTGGAGGTTTTCCAGTGAGTTATGGTAATTGTAACAAAATAACTGAGCAACACGTGGTAGCATAGTTTGACAGCCGTATATGTTCGACTTTGATTAAGAATACGGTGGCTATATAGAAATGCAGCAAGAAATGTTGCTATTTTGTGTTGTAGGCTAGTAGCAATAAACATTATGCAGTGTTTCTGTTTGTTATTGAAACCATTTAAATCGTCTCAGACACCATACGAAACCGTGGACTTGCAACCATGGGCAAAACGCTACAAAAAAAGTACATTGCCGGGAGTTGTGGATTTGAACTACTGAAACGGGTCTCCTTTTATTGATCTAAAACTAAACGTACGTAGTTCCTAGAATGAAGAGCAGTGAACCGGGTTTAATTGCTGTCCGGTTCACCGTTTTAATAGGTTACCAATGTTCATTTCAGCATATATTCCGCTAAAGAAAATTTGTTGTATCAGCCTGTGAATAAGTCTATATAGATGAGGTGCGATGAGTTAAAATCAGTATTAAGAACGCCAGTGCACAATAGCATAACAGGTAAATGATGCAGAACGTACATTTTTTTTCTTGGAGATTTGCAAGTAGTCGAGAAATAAGCGATTCACCGAAAGTATCCTTTCGTAGCGTTACACTGTGGGAGTGATAGCAGTTGTGGTAAGCATTACCTTCTGCCGCTCTAAATACGAGGAATGACTGTGTACGTTTTTGAGACACTAAATGTTAGCGCTATACTGGGCGTCTAGAGTCAAGTGTAGTGCACTGAACTCCTTTGGTGTCTGAATTTGTTGGCCTCCAAACTTTCTAGCATGACTTTAAAATAAAATAAAGCATCGCTTATTTCAATATCACTTTTCATTGTGCCGAGTAGACACTTACACGGAATCCGATCTGTCACTGGAGCTTTCCGCATAACGCGGACGAGCACGTGAGTCAGGGAGTCCCTGTCGCTGAGTGACTAACTCCGCCCTCACATGACAGCGTCTGCAGAAAACGCTGCCGCCGCCAGTGACGCATTGTGACGCGCAACAAACGCCGCACTTTGTCCCACGGAGATGACTGGGATGCACGTCTAAAATAACTGACGCTGAAGTAATGAGAGCAGAGCGTGGCACATGTGACACGTGAATAGTGGCTCCAGCGCCCCAGAGGACATTGGCCAACTGCTGCATGGATGTCTGCCCTCTGTGCAGCAGATAGGTGGTCCACTTACGTGCCCAAGCGGTATCCTCGACGATAAACTATGCAGTAACGTACCATTTCACTGGAAGTGTCAACGCATCGCTGTTCTACAATTAATGATGAGCTTTCGGTGTTCGGCTATGATGTTAATTCCAATTTTATTCACAACTGGCAGTGCCCGGCATGTGTTGCAGTGTCTCTTTTTAAGTAGGTACATTTATTCAAAACGGATGCATTTAGATCTACAAAATAAATGAAAGACAGTGATATTTGTGCATCAAATTAAATTTGTAGAAGCTTATTCAAGTGCAGTGGGATATAAAGTATTTTTGGCTTTTTGGTCTTCAGGAGGAACAAATTTTTCGGTTTTCTCATTCGTAAGCACGGAACATATACATGACCTTGTGAAAATTATGGATTTTCCAGATGCACTCCACGCACTTGAAACGAATGACCTTGCCGGTCGCGGTGGCCGTGCGGTTCTAGGCGCTCCAGTCCGGAGCCGCGCTGCTGCTACGGTCGCAGGTTCGAATCCTGCCTCGGGCGTGGGTGTGTGTGATGTCCTTAGGTTAGTTAGAAAACGCTGCCGCCGCCAGTGACGCATTGTGACGCGCAACAAACGCCGCACTTTGTCCCACGGAGATGACTGGGATGCACGTCTAAAATAACTGACGCTGAAGTAATGAGAGCAGAGCGTGGCACATGTGACACGTGAATAGTGGCTCCAGCGCCCCAGAGGACATTGGCCAACTGCTGCATGGATGTCTGCAGTAGTTCTAAGTTCTAGGGGACTGATGACCACAGCAGTTGAGTCCCATAGTGCTCAGAGCCATTTGAACGAATGACTTTGTGCCTTGTTGATGATTGAGAATGCAAGGAGAACGGGGAACTGCGATCGTTTGAAATCGTATGGCATGTCGGTGGGAATGAAGGAAATACGTGGAACCAGCACACATCCTTTTGGCTTGGCATTCGGAATTGTCACTTTATGTATAATATACACGGTGTTATTCTAAATCAGCCGCATTTTCTGTTGTTACTACAGATACCTGCAATTTCATTTTCGCACTGTAGCTGGAGTCTGCCCAATTCCTGTTCGTCACATCTTTCATGCCACGCCCAGTGTCAATAGAGAGCTTAGGTTTGTTTCCTATATATAAAAAAAATTATTCTTAAATCGCAATTTTACGTGCCTATTCGATAGAGCGGTTCGAGATAAGTCTACGGTGATATTTGTTTTATCGGTATGTATTAACAGGGACAGTAACACTGGAAGAGTAAACAGCAATCCAGCAGTGACTAGGTAGCGCTCCACGCTTAGCGGTAGCAGTCAGCACGCGTCAGGGAGGTGCCTTCCGTCCTGGAGTACTGGCTATTCTTCTTGTTTTACTCTCTCTGTTAATACAAATCGATAAAACAAATATCGCAATAGACTTATCTGGAACTGCTCTATCGAGTGGACACGTAAAATTCCGCATTTTGTTTGTAACGGGCAACATACCGACGCTTTCCATCGACATTGGGCGTCGCATGAGAGACTTAATGAACACCATTCGTTTGCGCTGACTCTAGTTACACAATGCAGAAACGAAATGTCAAATATCTGCTGAAACACCAGAGGAAATGCACCTGACGACTGGTAGGAGAGATGCATCTGTATATCGCTATAGTGTTCTCGCGACCTGGTTGACGCATTGAACACGAATAAGAGACAGATAGCGCTTCATACTTCCACAATATTCTAAGCCAGGTAAAAGCGAGAAATAAATTCCAGCACCTCGTTTTCGAGCTTTTTACATTAAGCTGGTATGTCAACCCCTTTTTGACCCCTTCCCTTCCTCCTCGTGAGGTAGGCGGTTCCTACGTCCTCAGAAACCTTTGCGTGTGCACAAGTTACCCAAGTTTCATGACAGTCTGATGAACGGTATAGGAATGCATACAAGATGAAAAAACAAATATTCTTCTTTTATATTCGCTGTTTCGACTACAGACCCAGTGGTCTCTAACACACACATATCGAACAAGCATTCAAAGGCAGGGCGACAAGAGAAAATAGAAAAACGAGGCACATTTTGCTGGCATTCCGCGGGATACGTGCAGGCTTTGCGAGGTAGACAACTCTGCTGTAATTAGGTGCTAGTTGCGAGTTCAGCAGACCCAGTTCTGCAGAGTACTGCGAAAGTGCAGTCCGTAACACACAACAGCGCAAGCGGCCTGTGCTTCAGCAGGCGTATCAAGTGGTCCCTGTTGATGTCTTACTGATCGACACTGTGGAGCGCCTTTTCTGATCGTATCCCTCCCTTCAGATTGACTTTTACAAATGACTTCTTTGTTTTCTATATTCCGTCTCTTAATCCTCAATAGTCTTCCGTCTGGAAAAGGGGTGCACAGCAGCCCCATCCGCGCTGAGTGGAAAGGGAGGAGTGAGTGGGGGCGCGCTATCTCGACTCTGAAATTTAATGTAAATACATAAAACTGCAACCAGTCATTTTTTGAATCGTTATTATTCCATGAACCGGTTTTAGAACCTTTCCAGGTTCATCTTCAGATGGCTTTCTGGAAGTTATATACATATTTGTAGCATAATGCTGGGTGCTAGCTCTGTGACAAGAAGATGGAATATGCTTTAATGTATCGCCATGAATATTGTTTATCTGTCGATGTGGATGCAAAATTTCTAGTTTCGTACTTACTGCGACAGTATGGCTGGCTTTTTTCTGTTAGTGTCCATCTGTGCGCTTCCATTTTGATGACCTGTCGGTACTCACTTCACACACTTTTACACAATCTGTATGTATTTACACTGTGACAGCGAAACTTTTCAGAAAACCAACCGAAAAGGTTCTAAAACCGGTTCATGAAAAAATAACTATTCAAAAAGAGACTGGTTGCAATTTTATGTATTTACATTCGATTAACAGTCACGGGTTCTAAAATATCCGTAATGGATAAGTTTAACGTGAAATCTACTTTATGGTTTGTTTACAGCTAAAATAGATAAAATATAAAAGCAGAAGCCAGAACTCCAGGGAAAGGTACGGAGTCTACAATAATAATACAAAAGGGAAAGGAAGATTAGGGTTTGACGTCCCGTCCACAATGGTATCATTAGATATGGAGCACCTTCCTCGGGTTTGGGGTGGGGAAGGGGTGGAAATTGGTCATGCCTTCTTTCAAAGAAACCACTGTACTCCTTCTCTAAAGTGATTTGTAGAAATCACATAAAGCCTACATTTGGATGGTCGTGCTCATGATTGAGAGCATAATTTTACCCACTACCTCTTTTACCTTAAAAGAGCAATAACGTTCCGGAAAGGTGTACTGTCGACTTGGCATTGGCAGGAGTTATCCTTGAATGGCTAAACTGTTGGCAGTTGGTTGTTGCATCACAGAAAATAAAACTGCGTCATTGCAAAGAAGGCCATAGCATTGTCGAGGTGCACCGCGTTAAAACAGCGATTTGTAATAAGTGTTTTTTGAATAGTGAAACTGTTAAACCCGAGGAAGTCCAGCGCAGGGTGAAATTACACTACAGTGATTAGTGTCTAACAAAAGAGGATAAATTGCTTTAGACGATTGCCTCCAATTGTGTCTGTGTGAATCAAGCAAGTTACTGTTGTAAATATTCTGGATTATCTTCTTATTTATGAATTATAAATTAAAACAAGGATAGTGCAGTGTAATCGAATTAAATTAGGCGATTCTTAGGGAATTAAATCTGTAAATCAGACTCTTAAGGTCTTGGATCTGTTTCTTGGGGGATCCAGCAGCTGAAGGTCAAAGCCATAGTGTTAGATATTTATAATATTAATTCGTAGTTTCTCTGAGGGCTATTCATTTTGCCAAGGTTTATATATTTCATGTGACGCTGCTACTCAACACAGCATTTTGACATAATTCCAACACACATTTCCAACAGATTGTTCCAATCATTCGCAGGAAGTGGTGTAAACATTTGAAACTATTAATTAAAGATTGTCTTTAACAGAGCCCTCCTAGATAGTCCAAATAGCAGTCTGACGACTTGATCTCATGCTTCCTTACCTTATTTTCCCGAACTTAATGCCCAGTGTTGTAACGCTTTCAGCACTGACATGATGATGATGATGATGATGATGATGATGATGATGATCACGACGGCATAAACATCCATCACTTTTAAGACTATTATGCAGTCACCTTTAGTAGCCGAGACGCGTGTAAGAAAAAGATAGTCTACGTTGCTTCTAAATAATTTTAATAAACAACGAGATATTTTAAGAAGTCTCCGCATGTTACCGATTCACATCGCGATCCACTTTGCCCGAAAACCCAACTTTATTATTTTATGTATAGCGAAATTTACACCATGGTGCTGGGTAAGGTCAGATGGTACCAGCTTCAGATACGATGGACGTTTTAACCTATAAGATATTTACATTAAAGAGAAACCTCGCAACAGGACGCATACAGAATCACAGCTAGAATCTCTAGTGAGCGACCCACTGAGCAATCACAAAATACCACAGTAACAGCAGCTGCATTGCTGTGAGTCTTCCCTATTCCTATCCAGGAAGTAAAAGCATGTGGTCCTTTAAACAAAAAAAAAAAAATACTCCTAGCAAAAAGAGTTGGAAGGATTGTGGGACTAAAAAGCAACAAAAATTAAAATAGTGGTCGCAAGACGTTCCGAGAAATTACAAAAGAAAATAAAAACGGTAGAAGAATGATCATATAACGAAAATGAAGAGAGAACCTGAGCGGTAAAGGAATGTTAGCACGGTGTCCTGAAAAGAAAAATACCTAGCAGCACTTTCAGAGGGTGATGGCTGTGCCATTCCTGCTGTACTGGACAGATAAATGTGCGGCACGTACAAAACATCTTAATAAGAACAGGATCAGAAATGAGTCCTGATATCTGTGAAAGGCTGTATGGGGTTGGATAGACGGCGACTACGAAGAAGAAACTCGTGGACATGACGATCGGAAATTGTGCTCATTATAGAGGGAGAGTTGGAAAGATGCGGAGACTGAAAGAAAACTTGGTGACTGAATGAAATGGCGGTTTACTGTGCCTGACAGCCGAAAATCTAATTTTGAAAGGTTCTGGAGGCAGTAAAATAGCTATGGTGTTGCTCGAAAAGACGGGGCGAAAGAATTAGACGAGGATCTTGAGGAAGGGCAGTTACTGGTTCCGAAAGAAAACGTGGGTGCCGTGCCAGCGTAAGGACGTAAATAGAGCACGGCTCGATGCCCGCTTGCGCGCTGCCAAAATCCGGATCAGAATGCCTCCGGCTGCACGTGCTCTTGCACCCGCCGTAACCAGACAAGCGCCTGCAGGTGTTATCGCGTGCTACCTGCAATGCAGGCCTGCGCGGCTGTGTGCTAAATTGTGGGCCTACTGACAGTAAAGAGCTTTGCTTTGGCCAACAGCCAGTGTGTCCTAACACGAGCGCTGGTATCTCGCGTGCAATGCTGTCAGCTTGGCACCGAGACACAAGCTGTTCTGTTGAACCTCATCACGCGAGGAAGTACGCATGTTGTATACCTGCACGCACCTTTTATGAACAGAGAGGTTGTAGCACGTTGTAAAATAAGGATTACCGCCTCAAAAGGTGGATAGCAAGTGTCTTGAACCTAAGATTAGTTTCCCTACGCGTGGGATTAAAATGCAGGATGAAAAAATATCAATGATGGATTCGCTGATGACCTTGCCGTACTCGGTGAAAGCGAAGAGTAATTACAGAACATACTGAATGGAGTGAACAGTCTGCTGAGCACAGACTATAGAGAGAGGAAAGTGAGGAAAGGTGAAAGTAATGAGAAGGAGCGCGAGTGAGATCAGTGGCAAACTTGCCATAAAATTTGGGGACCGCGAAGTAGTAGTAGTAGTAGTAGTAGTAGTAGTAGTAGTAGTAGCAGCAGCAGCAGTAGTGAAGGAAATGTGCTACCTTGGAAGAAAAATAACGTATGAAGGGCGAAGCAAGGAGGACATAAGTAGACTAGCAAAGGCAAAGAGGGCATCCTGAACAATACAGATCTACTGGTATCGGACATTGAAAGATATTTCTGAGAACGTACGTTTAGGGCACAGCCTGCAAGAAGTGGATCACGGACGGCGGAGAAATCAAAAAAGAAGAGACTCGAGGCATTTGAGACGTGGTGCTATAGAAGGGTGTTGACATTACGCGGACTGATAAGAAATGAGGTGGTTCTCCGCAGAATCAGTCAGAAAAGGAATATGTGGAAAACAGTGATAAAAAGAAGGAACAGGACAATGATAGGACAGTGTTAAGACATTGCTGATTAACTTCCTTGTAACTGTAGGGAGCTGCAGAGGGTAAAAACTGTGGGAGAAGACGGAGATTTGAATACGTCCCAAAAACAATTGAGCACATAGAGAGCAAGTGATACTCTTTACATGAAGTAGTCAGCACAGGAGATAAATTCTTGGCTGCACGCATCAAACCAGATGAACGACTGATGACCGTCCCCCCCCCCCCCCCCCCCCCCACCGGCCACCTGTCACACTCCAGTTTGTTACAAGGCTGCTTTTAGCAAATTAAAATAGCGCAGAACCATGTATTTATATTCTGCAGCTGTTAATCTGTAATTGAAAGAGTCAAAATATTCCTAACATCGAAAGAACTTCATTTATTCTGATGTTCACATATATCACAGTACCCCCATGTAAGCTTGTAACGAAAGCGATATGAAAATGCCCAGACTTTTTACAGAATGTTGTGATAAACGTTTCGAAATGCATTGTTATGATTTTTAACTTGAAATACTTGATTTACAAAGATTCTTCTTTCAGCGGAACTAAGAACGTAGATTGTTAAAATGCAGATATGTGGACAGTCAGAATTAGAGCGCACTTAGCTAGACGGATGCTGCGCGCCTTGGACCACTGAGACTCTAAGAGCGATGAGGCGAGAAGAAGTGAAGAAGTGGACGTTGCCGTTCCGCCGCAACCAACGCGAGCCTCTGTCAAGGACGGCGGGAAAATCCACGCAATTCCGTGTAATCAGCGTCATTTATACATAAGCAGGGAAACTGGAAGGAAAATAAAACACTAATGTTATTCAGGGTTTCTTCCAGTCCAAGCGCAGCAAAAACTGCTGATCTAATCTTTCGCTCATTACTTGTTCTCCTTTCCACTGTTACAGTGCAGTATCGCGTACACGCAAACCTGCATTCCATTCAAACTTTACAGGTCGCTGTTGCAAGGGGAGGAGGTGAGGGGGGGCGGCGTTATCGTAGTTCAAAAAACAACAACAACAACAACAAAAGGGTTTAATGAGAGCCTAGCATCATTATGGACGGTTCACAAGCTCAGATTGGTTAAAGCTAGCGGAGGGAATCAGCGGTGCCCTTCCAGAGAAACCGATTCTGCATTCACCTTAAGCGATTTAGGGAAATAAAGGAAAACGTAAATCTCGATGGCCGAACAGGCATTTGAACTGCCGTCATGCAGAATACTATTACGTTATCTTGCCACTGCGCTACATTCGTACGGTGCCCATTGTACGTTTTGACTCATTTCAGTGAGATGGGACATCGCTGACAAGGTTTATCTCTCTTCGATTTTCTTCGTATTACAGAATTTGAAGATCAAAAAGTTTCCCAGCGTTGTAACGTCAACATTTTGTCATTATTTGCCGTTATACATAAATTTTCGTCGGCTAGAAGGATGCTTTTTAATTTCTTTAATGTATAGAATTGCCAGCCCCATCCTCACATGCACCTGTGAACAGCTCCCACTTCCTAGCGTGGAATATATAAAGTAAGAGTCGTTAGGCGCACTTTGTCTGGTGTTCCGGCAGAAAATTGCAATTTTGTTTTTATAATGTGTAGTTGCGGTTAGCCTAAACAAATAGTGCATCTTTCTTGCCGTGTCCAGTGTCGACTGAAAGCGCTAGCTTGCTTCCCGTTATGACAAACTGACTTTTAAAGCGAAATTGTACTTGCCCATTCGATAGAGGGGTTCCAAATTAGTCTAGTGTAGTGATTCCCAACCTTTCTTAGACCATTACCCTTGAGTGCAATCAGTCGTCAGCTAGTACCCTCGCTCTCTCCCCTTGCCAACTGTTGCCACTCCCTCCCCCACATTATCACCAACTTTAGCACCTAATTACACTGTAGAATGAAAAACTTTCTTGGAACACTTTGTATTTTTTTAAAGTGACGAAAAATGAATATTTAGAGAGAGAGAGAGAGAGAGAGAGAGAGAGAGAGAGAGAGAGAGAGTGAGAGAGAGTGAATGAGTGAGAGAATGACGAAAGAAGCTGGGGCGTATCGCAAGTGCTACCCACAACTCCTCCTAAGAAAAGAAAGCTAACTACCCACATTGAGGGTACACACTTATTACCAAACATGCTTCCCTTACATTATTCCTCTCCATCGCGACACTACCTTGACCTTTACTCTGCAACCACATTTAAAATCAATCAAGTGGAGATGTGTCGACAATTCTTCCTGTTCGTACTATACTTACTGTTTGTAAGTCACTTCATTGCTGCCTGTCTTACTTCTGAACTGGCTGAAATTGGACGACTTCAGACTGTTAATGCTTTGTGTCTAACCAAATAATAACAACACTGTGTGCAGTACTATAGTATTCCTTATGTAATTACTGCTGTGTCGTGCTGTTAATTAATTCATTTATCTATTTCAAAGCGAGTAATGAAGCAATTTCTGGACTACAGCAGGTACTATCTACAACGTGGAGAAGACTTTTCTTGAGCATTTGTTAGGTATATGTCTCATGTTTATCGTCAACGAATTGCGGCACGAAGCACAACGTATGTGTGTAGTTGGTGGACTGTGTGAGGAACCTGTATCCTCCACCGCATTAATGCTACTAATAAAGGAAAAAAGTAATTATTGATAACTTACAGAGTCTTACAAAATTGTGATACTAGTAATGATCTTTTGAAAATAATTTAGTTTAGAGACTGAAACAGTATCGAATCGTTTAGTTTTTATCCCTGAAAAAATTTCATTTAACCCATCAGGGGTAATTACACCCAGATTGGGAACCATTTGTCTAGTGCGATATTCGTTTTTTCGATGTGTGTTAACACCACGGTCAATAAACCAGTATCCCAGTAGCAACTTTGCAGCGCTACTGTATACCGGTAGCACTCAGCGGGGGCCACTTTGGTGCTGTCCTTCCTGGAGTACTGGTCAGTCTTTTTTTTTTTACGTTCCTGTTGATACAGGCCGATAAAACGAATGTAGCGCTAGACTAATTTGGGGCCGCTCTATCGAATGGGTGTCGCATGGAAGATGTATTTGTTCTAGCTTAGTTCAGTCACACATTGCAAAACTTAAAATCGGAAATATCAGCCGAAACACTAGAGAAAATATGCCTGACGATTCTCAGGCGGGACAACCTA
Source organism: Schistocerca serialis cubense (assembly GCF_023864345.2). Classification (NCBI taxonomy): domain Eukaryota; kingdom Metazoa; phylum Arthropoda; class Insecta; order Orthoptera; family Acrididae; genus Schistocerca; species Schistocerca serialis. Next base: position 484,985,571 of record NC_064643.1, read on the forward strand.
CTTATAAACTTGAAAATCAGTCTCCATACTAACATTATAAAAGGGGAAATAGTTCCATCTGCCACGTTTTCACGACTAAATCGCTGAACCGATTTTGATGAAATTTGGTGTGGAGATTGGTTAAATCCTGCGGCAGAATATAGGCTTTACATCAGACTGTGGCTGTGTTTAGATTCTCTAACAGTTTTAGTTACCTACAGGCCTAACAGCGATTACTAGAATTGCAATCTACGTCTATATTCTGCAAATCATAGAATTGTATATCTGCCCCGATAGCCGTGTGTTTGATTGACTGATTGAGAGGGTTTATGGGACCAAACGGCGAAGTCGTCAGTCCCACGATTCCGCAGTCACAGAAGAAAGAGAGGGTCCGCTGAAAGTGGACGGATCCATTCAGGGCAGTCAAACTATAAAACAACTAAGTTAAAACACACACAGTAAAAAGGAATAAAAGGTGATGTACCCAAGTGTGTCTAAGCAATGTGTGCGAATCGGCGATAGGAGTCTGGTTGCTGCGGTGACAGATGTTGGACTTCATTACCCGTACGACTCTCCATCAAATACCTCCTCACCTGCTTTACTTTCCGGACTTCCCACAAACGATGACGAACTCAATGAATTCGATTTGTGGACACGCATTTCACTACTTATTTACTGACGGCGAGAAAAATGTCATTGATTTTTGGCTGTTTCTTAATGTCGTGCAGTTGTCCGCAATCCGAAATACAGACAATTTGCTTCTAATTTTCTTTGTAGTGTTTTTCTTAACCCACCGCGGAGTTGGGGTGTTAACCCAATGAGCAGTTATGTATGCATTTTCCGCTCTTAGTACCTATTATTTTCTGGTTATTCGAATGTTTTTCTCACAGGAAATATGCCTCTGTAGTCCCACCGAGTGTCCAAATTGACGCTCCCTCCTCCTCGCAATGGGAAAAAAACCCTGCTTCCGGGAGTGGGAGGAGCTCCGGCCCCAGACCGTATCCGTCCGGCGGATTAACGACGACGGTCTATGTGCCGGCAAGCTTGGATGTAATTTTTAAGCAGTTTGCCACTCCCACTAGCTGGACACAGAGCTCAATACATGATTCGCAAACACTTCGAAAACTTTTGCCTGCATGTGTAACACTACGCGCAGACAAATGGGGCACACGTTTCCCGTCCCTGAGGGTAAAGTGGCGGCAACAGGATGTGCATCAAGCCACCCCTTAAATGAACCATACCAGAACCGTTACTAACCGTGTCGACACTGCGCCGATGCGGACAGAGGAACAAGAAAGAAAAGTCATCGTATTGCTAGTTGCTGTGTCTTGGTGATAATATTATCATTCTCCTTCCTTCCTTCCTTCCTATTTCGGTTTGCGGAGCGCCTGACCGTTCGCGTCCTTAACCCTTATATTTCAGCGATATCATTATTGTGCTTGTTGCATGCTAAGTATATTTCAAGGAGTAAAACCGTGTTCCCGTAACTTCTTGAGTCAAATGAGCTCTGCAATAAATGGGTTAAAACAGCGATCTGCAATGTTGGAAACCAAAAGCTGTCTATTTATGTCTCAGGCACAACACGGTCGTGAATGATGGATGAGGTTAAGAAATACCTGTGCGTCATTTCTTCACTGATAAACACTAGTCAACATTTTTGCGGCTGGTTTGTAAATGAGTAGATTTGTCTAATTTTGGGGTGTGAATTCATTGGTAAAATCAGTTTTTCTCTATCCCATCACGTTTCCTAAATTCACAGCAGAATCAAAAGCGGTAGTGGCGAACACTGACAAAATTACGAAAAACAAGAAATACGTATTCAGAACTTCAGATACCAACAATATTTAATATATATACATATTAGGCTATGATGCCAATAGGTCTAAAATAGCTCAAACATATTTTCAAGGTAATTCCACTTTGGTATTCGAAAAGTCTGTCAATGATGATCTTTTGTTTGCCATTTATCACACCTGCCATCTAGTGACAACTTGTAGTTCTGCTAACATTCCGGTGTAAAACAAAAGATCAGGCATCTAAACAGTAGAACAGTAAGCATCGAAATATGGGATAATAAACAATAAACGCCCTTAAAAGCTCAAAAGTGTTACATGTTAGAACATTGATAGATGATTCGGATTCTACAAACCAAACTACGTACTAGTTTTTTTATTATATCGAGGTGAAAATGACTGTCGAGGAGTGTAATCAGGCTGCAACAGCGCCCTCCACCATCTAGGATATGAAAGATGGTAGCTACACGCTACGAGAGTTGAAGTGGGAATACTCCACGTCGGTAGCTTCGGGGTCAGCGAGGCAGGTTGCTAACAGAAGTGGCCCGGTTTTGATTCCCGGCCTGGTCGGAGATTTTCTCCGCTCGGGGACTTGGTGTTGCGTTGTCTTTATCTTTTTAATGTCGTAACTGACTCGAAAATCGCCTGCATGACGCCACATGACAAGTCTAAGCCCATGTAACTCCGTATCGTGTATTGTCGAAGCACACTGTCGTATCCACTTTCCACTGTTGAAATTGCTGTCGGGACACGTCCCGAAAGCCAAATGAGACTGATATATGAAGTAGAAATATATATTAAGCAGAGAGAGAAGTAGTAAAGGAGATTCAGACATTGGAGAATCAAATACTGTGCGCACAAACCAAGTTGACTCTCGGCGCAATGGCTGATGGGAGCGAATGTAAATCAAAAATGCGTCTTGTGTCAACTTTGCTTGCGCGAATAATATCAGAGGAGTCAAGTCATTCACATATTTGGGAGCACGCTTAACATATATTGGCACAAGTGCGATTTTTGTAAATAACAAATTAGATCAAGGACCCATAGCAATACGACAGCTAAACCGAAATAGCAACATAAAAAACGTGGCGTATCAATTGTAAGCGTTTTGTTGAAACGTTTGTCACTTAAGCTAGTATGGTCTGCACATTAAATAGGCAGCGAGCAAAGGATGTTTGGTTCTGTAAAAGGACTTTGAACGCTTTATAAAGATGTGTATTTTCTTGGACTACACAAGTGAAAAATTATGCAATACAAGAAAGCACGTAAAGGAGATTTTATTTTATTTTTTAAATGACGTCGCAAGAATTATTCTACAATGGAATTAAAGATCACCATAAATACAACGATACAGGGTGTCAGTTATGGAACAAAGAGCCCAACAGAACAATAACTACCTGGAGACGTCATGGCGGGTGTCTTCCACAGGTTTCGCTAGTGGGGCATCTTTTCTTCCTGCATTGTCACGTGCGTACCTCCAACACTGAGTAATCTTCGAGGAGGAGGAGGAGGATATCGCGCTGATTCTGGAGGCACGCATACCGATATACTCCACGACTGTGTGTGTGCGTGTGAGCGCGCACTTGTACGAGTGCGTGCGCGTGTTCTTGAGTCAGTGCATGACTCATGCGTCGGCCGCAGCTGGTCGTCCGACTGCTTCGCCATTTTCTCCATTCAGCAGAATCTTGCAGTCGGCTTACAATTAGTCACGATGTGAGCTATGAGTTTCCATGCAAGACGACCAGCTTCAAGCTCGTTAGCAATACACATAATGACCTTCCTCATTTCCGCCGATTACGGCATCTTCTTGACGCTATGCGTCTTTCCATCCTTTCCGACGTCTTTCTGTCCTCCGGAGTTTGCTTGGCTGATATCTATATATACCAATACGATGATCCTTCTTTAGAAAGTGTTCCAGCATTGATCCTTACAAAGATTCAAACATTGTCAGTAAAACGTCTCTATGATGAAGAAACACCAGACTCGTCGCAGAATCACAAACCAGAATGACTCAACATCAGTTCCTTTTATTCAAGAGAAAAATCTCCAACAGTTCACGTATTACAATTACTCGAATTATATGTGAGCAAATGGAAAACTGCCAAACGTGCACTCTGGGAGGTCTTTTTCACTTACTGAATAGATCGTTTTCAAAGCAACGATATGAAAAGTCACTTGAAAAATAGTTTTTTAACAGTTGATTTATTTCTTCTTGTTCGTAATGTTTATAAAAGTTGAAAAATCACAAAATACCCTGGTGTTCCATTTTTCAGTTGATGCACACTGAGTTTGTGCATGTATTTCCTACTTCTGTCTCAAAGTCTACGATCTTGTTTCGATGTGTTGATTTGCGTAAGATCTTCAGCGATAAAAGCAAATTGTGGACTTTTTACATATTGTAGGGAAAAGAATTTCCTTTCAGATGGTGGTTAACACAATTATGAATTAGGCGTCCCTTTTGAGGCACAAGGACTTAACAGTAACTAATTTTTGCGGCAAATTTGTTTGCAGTCGAATTCCACCCCATATATCTGAGACTATAAACTGAGAAGTGATACAACATGCAGTTTTTATAAGCAAACTACTAGAAAAGAAGACCGCAAGAAGAAAGCTTCCTAAGGCAAATACGTGAAGCGATCGAACTACGTAAACTTGCGAGAAATTTTGTCGCGGCAAAATTTATGGACGATTTTTAGTGCCACTTGGGGCCAAACTAGTTAATCAAATGACATAAAAGTCGCAGGATGCTGTTTACCAACCGTGCCAAGTTTTGGAGCTTCGTTTGTCACGCTTAATCATTACGATATAGCACTTCAAACTTTGCCAAAGTTTTTTAAATGTAGCCTCGATATTTTCACTTTTTACAACTCCTAATGCGAGTTGTAGAAACGTTTGTTGTCTAGAAAGCTATCTGTTTTTATTTGGTTGTTCAGCAAACCTGCAAACAAAATTTGAACATAATCTGAGAAAGTCGAGTGAGAAAAATCTTTAATACTTTACAAGTGATCTCCCCGTTAGGAGTGCGACTTGTGTTCTGTCGTGCTGGCCCATACATTTCGTACTACGTGAATTCTTGTGTGCTATATCTTATACTCTGTAATTTTGTTCTTATTTCTGAGTTTTACTTAGTTTTTTCTTGTATATCCTACTGCTGATCTCATTACATCTCAATGAAAAACTTCTGCGAGATGGATCACAATTTAGTGATAATGTGGCGTTTTAATAAGAAGTATCATTTGCCTCTCTTTGGATACTATTACAATAAGGCACAAAATTACTGATTTCCGTTCTCTCTCGTGTTTTTTTATATATTTGTAATTGTTGCACCATAGTGATCAAGAGCAGTTAACCCAAACTAAAACAATAAAAATAAATCATTAGAAATTTATTGCCTAGAACACATGCTGACTTGGGCAGTTCATAATAATGCAGAAAATTATCAACTAATTGTGGACATATTGACAAAATACAAGGTATATGACTGTTTCAAACACGAGTATTTGGTTGTAGTCTACTGTTACCTGTCGCATTATTCGTGTTATGCTAATTGCAATACTTCGCAAGTAGCTTCTAGTTTGGTTTGCCGATCTTCACTCATGTGTGCGTGGAGTCTAGAAGTTAAGCAGAAGTACTAATTCCGTAAATAAATTACAGTCAACTACAAAACATTAGAACCTAACGACAACGACCGTTCTGTTGGAGTGGGAAGGGTAAAGTGTAGAGGGCGAGATAGTGAAGTTTGGTGGTTGTCAGAGAGCTTGCAGATTTGCCTGTTTTCGACGAATAAAGATACTTTAGTATTCGCTACTGTAGTGCAGTACTCCTGTAGACGTTCCATCCAGAAGAGACGCAAACCAGTGTGTTTGTCTCATATGGAATTGCAGTGTGTTTGTCTCATATGGAATTGCAGGACCATGAAGTAGTAGTAGTGTGGAAGACCACTGTTTGTGGAAGAATGTGCCCCCACCAGTGGACACTTTGATTTCTCATAAACTTTAACACAGCCAACAGACTGACAAAATTGTTTAAAAATTTATTTCATTCTTTCGAATTACTTAGAATAGCCATAAGATGCTAGTGCTCGCCGAACGTACCCATAACAAATCGCAGTGCTCTTCTTTGAAAACTAAATCTTTAATTATTCGAGCTTTCAAGGACTTCGTATTCAAGATAAATAGATGTTTCATAGGCAGCCACTCTAGCAGCTATGCTGTATGCGATCAGTCACTGCACTTGTTGAATCATGGCAAGGTAGTTTCTATCCCAACACTTCGAGGATCACTTCGCTTGTCGCCATGCATTCCGAAAGATTCAAAAGCAGCAGAGGACTAGAAAATCAAGAATTCGACACGGAAGAACGCTTACATGATGCAGTTTTTCACAAGTATTCTTGCTAGAACTGTAAAACGTTGAACTGACACGTGGCGTTGTAGCACCTCTTAATTAAGTTTTTATGGCTGGTACAAAAGAAAAATAATAGGATGTAACATGATCTACGGATTGAGGAAGCACACTTTTCTTTTAAGAAAGCGTGCGCACTACTTCATTCCAGGAAGAGCTCAATTGAAGTGCCATCTGCCACAAAAGGGTGAAAGTTTTTGTTTTTAAGAAAAAGGAATATCTTGCTTTTTCTGAATCTGTTAGACTGTTCAGGCAGTCCATGTAGAAGTATTGTCGTTGTCCTTTATGTCGTAACTTGTGGATCACCTAGTAGATTTGTCCCACACAGTCTCTCAAACTTCTTTCGCTGATTTCCCGACTAGTGATCTTATAGTATCGGAGTTTTTCTTCCACTTAGATGCGATACATTTAGCCTTTCGTATTAAAATGTGTACAGAGTATAAATACCTGGGAATATCCTACAACATGATGTAAGATGTTACAAGATATTCGACAACAGATCAGGTAGGGAAGAGCGGCTATCCAAAAATTAAACCCTATACTTTGTTCCTCATAAATGAATTTAAAGGTTAAAGACCGAGTACAGTGATCCATCGTGGAAGTGATAAGTGAAGAGAGTGAGTGCCGGATACTCAGAGAAAGAGATAGAGATTTAGAACTAATGAGAAGAGCTTGTGGAATTTCCCGACTTGACATAGTAAGAAATGAGGAAACAAGAGGAAGGACTCAGACCATTACCATATTACGGAAAGAATGGATGAAAGACGACTTGGATGGTATGAGAACGTCAGAAAAGTGAAAGAATACAGACGGCCATGGCAACCTCCTGAAAGAAAAAGGTAAGACCATCAAAAAGGTGGCCCAGGGGTATCAAAGAACCGCAGGAGAGTTGAGGAACAGAAATTGATGAGGAAAAATAGTAAGATCGAGTCTTTTGGCAACAGATATGCGGGATACGGCGACCACCGCGACAGAAGGAAAATTAAAGTGTGTTTGCCAGGCTATGCATTACGTTTTTATAAGTCTTCCAGAATGTCATCAATTTTTTACTCAATATAACTCTTATTTTAAGTACAAACAACTGCATCCATCAACAGCCACAGAGATTTAGTGATACTAACTCAAAAGTCATTTATTTATTTAAACTATGGTTTTTATATAGGTACCATGTTAACGACTGTTACAGAAGGACTTCTAAGTGGCTACAATGGTACTTTGCTCCATGAAGCCATTTCTGTTGCTGGTTATAAGTGGTTTGAATTTAATTAGCAGATAGCATATTTATGAAAAGTTTTAAAATTATCGTTTTTGCCTCTTATTTTAGCTACATGCAAAGATAAACACACATGATTTCGAAATTTTAAATTTTATTCCTTCTTCTTACGCCTTTCGCCAACTTTATTCCAGTCTGGTTGATGAGCTGTTTGTAATTGGCTTGTACTGTTCAGCAGGCTGTTCTCCCACTCGTATCAAAATTTCAAAGCGTTTACGTTAAATGTACCGTCAGTACGACTTTAACGTTTCTGATTGTTTGCCGGTACTGTAGCTGTCACGGCGCGGTGTTGTTCTGCTGGTCAGAGACAGTTTGACTGCGGATTTTGGTGCCAGTTATGAGTCAGCTTTCCGATGACCTGCAGAGCCCTGCTATCCGTTTGCGGATCAGCAGGCCCCTTGCTGAGCATCCCCGGCCAGTTTTTGTGAGGTGAGTAATCCTCTCATTACGACTATTCGTGGGGGAACCCGCCATTATCTCCGCAGCGAGAAACAACTACGTCCCAGTATAGTCTGTGAAGTCTGTTAGTCACCCTTTGTAGAAACGAAAAAGGAAGGAGCATTAGGGTTTAACGTCCCGTCGACGAGTTGGTCATTAGACTCCGAGTGCAAACTCGGATTGGGGAAGCATGGGGAAGGAAATCGGCAGTTTCCTCTTTAAGAAGTATCCTGAAATCTGCCTCAAGCGTTTTAGGAGAATCACAATTACGAGAAAATGTCACGCCATCATTGTCTTGCATTTAATGTTTTCTACTGAGGAACAGCAGCAGCAGCAGCAGCAGCAGCTGACGTAGCTGAAGGATGTATAAAGGAAAACAACACGACTAATAAAAAAGAGCAGATCAGCACCAGCGAGGGGATAAGGCGAGAGAACCAACGGGAGAAAACATTTTCAGATCTTTGTTGTGAATTAAGTTGCTTAAGAATGAGGACTGCAGCATACTACAAATCGGATATTACACCAGATACGCTGTTAGTGTCAACAGCGAACTTCAACTGTAAAGCGAAAGTCTCAGAATGAGGAGAGGGGAAGCAAAAATACTAGAAACAGATGTGTTGTGTCGAGTAGTACTAGGCAAAGTCATAGAGCTGAGAATTTCATGAAATGTGAACTGAGTTAGGTTTAAAAGTAATGATGCAACATATTTAACTCATTAACGGAGACACAAAGTTGTTCATCTTCATGTGAGAAGCCTACAGACAGGCACATAGTCAAACGATGGTAGTTTGTTTCTAACAAAATTTTATTTATGTGACGTTACTTGTATTTTGCAACAAAGTTCATGATGTGCACGAGACCTATTACAGAAATTATTTTCTCTGTTTCTCTTTCGTTGAGACAATATTAATAGTAACCGGAGACCTTCCGCTTATCTATAATGAAATACTGTCTGAAAAAAGCTGCGCAAATGTTCAGTAAGATCTTAATAAGATTAAAAATGGTGCAAACATTGCCAATCTGCTTTAAATATACAGAACTGTAAAATCTTGCACTTCATGGAACTGAAAAACATTGTATAATGTGACTACAATGTCAGTGAGTCACGATTTGAATCAGTCAAATCCTACAAATACTTGCGTCGAACAATTTGTAGGAATATGAACGGAAACTATCTCATGGGCTAAGTGGTAGATAAAGCAGGCGAAGGACTGCGTTTCGGTGGTAGAACACTGGGGACATGCAATCAGTCTACAAAGATGATTGTCTACGAAACACTCGTGCAACCAATCCTAGAATATTGCTCAACTGTACCGGGGCCATACCAGATAGGACTAATATAGGTTACTGAACGACACAAAGAAGGGCACCGCGAGTGGTCACAAGTTTGTTCGACCCATGAAAGTGTGTCACGTAGATGCTGGAACAAATGAACTGGTAGGAACCTGAAGATACACGCATTCTATCCCATGAAAGCCTAATGACATTAGAAAAATGCAACACTCTACGTTCCGGTTTCACAGGGACAGCGAAGAACAGATTAGTCTAATTACAAGACGCATTGAGGCGTTTAAGCAGGTGCTAACTGGTTATGTCTTCCCAGATACACAGGTCCTAAAGTGTGGGGCAACCAGGTCATTCACATTTCCAGCATCTGTCAGTTATTTCAGTCTTTAGGATATGCCTCTCGTAGTTCCATGTATTCATCACCCAGCCTTCATTTCTCACGATGTAGTCCTCGGTCTTAATATACAAAAAACCACCCAGGAGCTGCTGTAAGGGGTCACTTCGGTCGACATAAGATTCTTCTAGAAGACTAGAGTATTCTTCATCAGTATTTTTTCTTTCGATGTTGTTATCTCTTTGATTCCTGGATGTTTATCATAATTTAAAATGTGGAACTGTATAGTGCCGTATTTTGGTATTCCGTTTTCTTGTTTTTGAATAAGTTCCGTCTGTGTTTCCCATGACACTGTTTCATTGACACATAAACAACCTGAATCAACTTGCAATAAATGAATTACATAAATAAGTCAGACATATGCTAGGCTACTTCGACATTGCTGAGATCGGCACTCGGAGTGAAGAACTTGTTAAGGTTTAGAGAAGGAACGTGTCCCATGGGAGCCGGTTTCCGACGTCCTGGACTGCTAATTGACGGCCGGCTGACGCCCTCTCGAGGCGGAATCTGGTTCTCTTCCGGGAGGGACTTTCTCCAGCTAAGCCAGCAAACCAACCTGCTTAAGTGGCGCACTTACCAGGCTGCCTTCCGATGTCGGCTGCTCTGCACTCCTCAGATTATTATCGTATTGATGCTGAACAAACTCCGTCACACCGATTCTACGGGTTGGATTACTTCACAGTAGTTGCTAAAATCTCTTTGCTTTGAGTGAAAAGAAGAACAAATTAAAAGACAAATCCATTTTCCACCTCGGCCGCAGTTAGATCACAATCATTCATTTTGCACGATGAACTGATTTCGGGGCGACGAGTCGTTCTCAAATGCTCAAATGAGTAAGCATTCAAAATGACACATAGCCGAAGTCAGATGGCCCTGTGAGGTATGCTACCTGTTCAAAAGTTTCTGGACATCTTTTAGTGAACATCAATACGTGATACGGCTTTATGATGGTTTGGACTCTGCTGGGTACACTTCGAACAACGTGTCTGAATGCCCGTGGAGGAATGGTAGCCGATTCTTCCTAAAGAGCCGAAATCAGAGAAGAAACAAAATTTGATTACAAGCCGGTCGGAGTGGCCGAGCGGTTCTAGGCGCTACAGTCTGGAACCGCGCGACCACTACGGACGCAGGTTCGAATCCTGCCTCGGGCATGGATGTGTGTGATGTCCTTAGGTTGGTTAGGTTTAAGTAGTTCTAAGTTCTAGGGGACTGATGACCTCACAGAGCTCAGAGCCATTTTTTTTTAATTACAAAATCAAACTGTGCAAGTGATGCTTTGCCTGTGTGTCACACTCTGTGAGGAGACAAAATACCTTATTACCCCAAAGAGACAGCTACAGGGCAAGAGTGGCAGAAATTCGCACCGTCCGCCTCGGTAGCTGCGCGGTCAGCGTGGCGAATTCGTTCAAATGGCTCTGAGCACTATGGGACTTAACTTCTGAGGTCATCAGTCTCCTAGAACTTAGAACTACTTAAACCTAACTAACCTAAGGACATCACACACATCCATGTCCGAGGCAGGATTCGAACCTGCGACCGTAGCGATCGCGCGGTTCCAGACTGAAGCGCCTAGAACCGCTCGGCCACAACTGCCGGCCGCGGCGAATTGCTAGCCGATGTGACCCGGGTTCGATTCCCATCTGGATCGGAGATTTTCTTCGCTCAGGGACTGGGTATTCTATAGTCCTTACGTTCGTATCGTCATAAGTGACATTCCACTGTTGAGATGGTTGAATGGGTGCGTCCCGAAAACCAGTAAATTAAAAAAGAATCAAATGTCCAAATATCAACAAAAATGTACATGTAAACGAATCACTTCAAAATGAGAATGAGTTGTCGAATCGCGTTGTGCTAAGCATAAAAAAAGTGGTGCAGTTTTTCGTTATTTAAATCATGATTGACACAGTTAGAGGCTTTCCCAAAACCTCTAAAATACGATACATATATAGCACCGACGCAAATACGTTTCAGAATGACCACAGGTAGAAACTGGTCAGTAACGACATATAAAGATAGTGCAATAAAGGTCGTCCTGCTTAAGATATTATTGATTTTCTGCCACGTTCCTATCGCGACGAGGGAAAAGTGACTGGAAAAGGGACTGACTGCTTTTATACTTGCCCTGGTCTTATTCTCATGATCACTACGTGAGATAGGCTCTACGATTCTGGTAGCACAATGATGGCACGACAGTCTTCTTAGAACACAGCTTCTCTAAATTTACCCAGCCGCGTTTCGCCGGAGCTACGTCTTCCAAGGATTCCCGTTTCAGTTCCTGGAGCATTTAAGTTACACTTTCGTAATGGCTGTTCGGATCCTAGCACCGCGTCTCCAAACCGTTTTGCTTACCTAGAATTGTAACGTCGCGAAGACCTCGAAAATAGGGCACAGCGACCGGTCTTAACAAGCCAGAAATATAAATGCTGGTGTCCGAATTACCGCCTAAGCGAACCACAGCTGATCGCGTTGTGCAGTCAGTGGCACCGCATACCGTCGCGCCAGTCTGGCAACGTTCGTCATCCACGGAGCCTTCACGTGTACGCCCGTCGCGATGTTCTACCCAGAACCGTGACTCGTCTGAGAAGGCGCCGTGGTGGCTCTCCTGTACCCAGAGTTTGTCGTTAAGCGCCGCCAATGCCGGCATGCGTCCTCCCTGCGGCCGCATCGAGGGAAGTCGCAATAAATGGTCACCGTGCTAACAGTACGTGGTGATCCAGACTTTCTCTGTCCGTGCGGATACCTGTCTTGCTGCAAACCTGTCCTTTCAAGGACTTGCATGCTGACAAATAGGACTCCAACAGTTACTGTTGACTAAGCGCAGGTCACAGATGGGCGTCGCGCAGCAAGCAAATTCTCCATCACAGCACTGCCCGCCGTCAGTTTCGAATAGTTGGAAGCAGCTTTTGTCGTATTTCACAGTAGATATCGGCGTCGGTAGTACGTAAAACTTCCGCCATAGTTAGCAACGCCGGCTGTACATATTCGGCTGTCTTTCTTTGAGGAGGCTTTTCAATGTTGTTGTCCTGGAACTTATCCTTCAGCCCCTTTATCTAATCCGCTTTTCCACTTTAGTACGACGTTAGGGGTTTGCTCAAATTTCATACGTTACACTGCGTTCTTTATTATACTCGTCCACTAGATATTTTATGTTGGATTTTGCAAATCAGATATACTGGAAACCTATATAAAAAATTATATTTAGTAAAATTAGGTAGTAAACCAATGTCTGCACGCCAAAACAAGACGTCACTCCTACTTAAATCCACGGTATAAATGGAAATTCAGGTGAAAAGGAGGAAACAAAGCTACAGTGTAGCTTCCCTACAGCGAGCCAAAATAACAGGCGTTAAAAAACCCCAGACAGTATTGGCCTTATCTATATATAGCCACATTCGTAGATCGTTTGCATACTCCGTAAAACACATTGGCTAGATTTTCGAAGTGTCTCTTGACGCCTTCTAACACCAAGCTTGAAGCGTTATTAGGTTATTTTGACCCTCCTTAGGTATTTGTTTGGGATTGATTGGAGTTTCTGAACGTTTATTTTGGCTGCAATACTTGTTTGAAGAATATTCCCCTCCAGTGTGGAGAAGCCTCATCGCTGCACGAACTTAACTAGTGGCGAAATTTCAAATCGACCCTGTCGTTTACTCTCATTTCCCGAGGGGAGCAGTACTACATCACTAGCTGGTCAAGTGTGCTGTATCAAGCAGGCAGCTGATGAAACGCCAGTGTCGCCGAAGGTGAACGTAACTTCACTTTTAACTTCCGTAAAAACCTCGAAATGACACCATAAATAATCGTCCGAAAATACCGAATACGGTATTAGAGTGACAGAAATTATTTTATGGGCTCTTCAGACCAATTTTAGGCTGATCTTTGTCATTACACGTGCAACAAAAATACTTTAGACAAAAGCGCTGCTCAGAGCGTTTGTCACTTTTCACACTGAATGTCAAGCGCTGTGTGTGTAATGAAAAGTTTTTTAATTTCTCGTTTTCCTCGCTGTACCATACTCCCCAGCACCGAAAGCCATACAATGTGTCTCACCCAAGAACTCCTTGTTCTGCGCTCATAGGCAGCACACCGCGCCTGGTACACGCGGCGCTCGGGGACCACAGCACAGCTACGACACCTGAGGATGGGCTTATAACAGTCCGAAACCGGTCGTGTGACAATAATTTACAACTGAAGCGGTATTTTTAACCTCTGCATTTAAAGATTACCAAGTAAATAAACTGAATGTACTGCATAGTCTGCGGACAATAGAGTAAAGGATCTGGTGTAGGAAAGATTGAAAGCTGAACCATTTACTCCTTAAATATACTTGTTTGTCAGGCAGAGATTGCCCCAAAACATCGACGAAGACACGAAGCTCAAGCTTGTAAGTGGAGAAAGACTAAATTGAAATGATTTAGGGAAAGTACCGAAAATCTTTACATGTATTGTCAAACTGAGATTTGAACCCCTCTTCTTCCTAATACGACTTCAGTGTATTAACAACTGCACTAACTTGGCTTGACACTTTGAATGATTGTAAATAATACTTTAACATATTTTTATCTCTTGTTTTCACCGTTTTCCGACGTAAGTTGTTCCGTGTTGCCCTCGTCGTGATCATATTGGAAACTGTTATTATTGATTTGTTATTACTCATCGCCATTAATCGAAATTAAACAGGCCATCCTTACGGTTAATCTGAGTAAATGGTCTTTGAAAGATATTTCAGGTGCAAAAAGTAGCGGTGTTTTACAAAGAAAGCAGTCTGCTCTTCGACTACTGAAAAAACACTCAATGTAGCGAAATTCAAGCTGGGACTCTCCGATTTCCAGTGAACGTGTTTGTCGTCAAGATCTACAGGCTGTCGAGACTAGCCCTTGTTTACACGAACTGTTCACAAACGTATTTTTCAAATGCTTGTCATGCAGAATTATTTTGCCGAGTCGGACGCTTTCTGACACTTAAACTGAATCAGATTCCGTATCCTTGCCGCGTCAGTCGAACATCACGCGAAACAAGACTCGACAGCTAGCGTTGTCCAAGCTCCGGATAATGAGCGCGGAACGTGGCGCTGTGGCGCGAGTCTCGGAAGGCCGAAAGAGTGCGCCACCGTCGCTCGCGCAACAGGTAGTATGTCGTGCCACACAGCCGTCGTCAGTCGGCGCTGTAGCATTGTAACGGTAGGAGATGGGGTTATACACGCAAGGTAAAGAAAGCTCCGAGCGGCGCGACTTGCGATTTCAAAACATTTGTGTGTTGTTTCAAGTTTGTTTACGTAGAAACGTTCCTTCGCTATGGAACGGTTCTTCTATTAACTAACTCGCAGCAACGATTCTGTTACTGCAGTGCAAGCTTTTGCTTAGATTCAAGGCTACTGTCTTTCCTTTTGATGTTAATTTTTAATCCTTAGTGCTTCAGACTTAACAGTAGATGACGTGAATAGCTCGATAGAATTGCAGTATGTCGGAAGATTTTGATAACAAATAGATGCCTGACGATTGTTGGTGTGCATACGTAATAGTGTTTTTTGTGTCTTTTTCAGTATATTTTTATATGGACAATTTGCCGCTTGCTGTTATTTAGGAGTGAACAAACAAGTGGCTGATACGTATCTTATCTGAAGTAACAACTGAAGTAGAAAATGAATTGAATTATCTTTTTCTTGAACTTTGATACTTTAGCCATTTGTATTTCTTTCAGATTACAGTAATGTCGGCAATATACTCGGACGAGACGTGTGTCGCCATGTGAAACCAAAGAATTAAGTTATGTATCAATCGTAACGAATCATTAATCTGAGAAAGTAAATAGGGAAAAAAACAAAACATTTTCTCAACTTTTACTTTTGAATTACTAAGTAAAGTTACTTATTTAATTTGCTCGTTTAATTTGGTTTTGCATTTGTGTGTAAAACACATCTAGGCACGAAGCAGAAGTCAAATAAGCGTAGTCCTCCTCAAATAAGAGTCTTAGTCGATCTCTATCTATTACACGTTCTTTGTTAGACGTTGATGGTTTTCCTCATGGGAAGACTGTTGTCGACTATATCGACGACAGCGTGCAACTTATCACATTCGTCATGTAAGGATATTCACATATTCGTATGTGGGTGCTGATCGCATAGATTCGTTTGTGTTACGATTTGACGAAGTAGGCAAGGGGACGCGGCTTGCCTAAAGATCTGATCCGCATGTTTCCCATTATGTATTAACCACCTGTGTTCACAAGCCTAAGTAGTTTGTGTAGGTTATTGCTTAGTTTTCTACTATGTTACTCCTAGTGAGTCGCAGTTCCACGTAAATGTGAGCACCAGAGTGCCAGTAAACCAGAAAAAAAAAAATAATAAGATCTAAGACGTACGGATATCGACCACTTTCTATCTATCGATTACTTCCTAATACATTCGTTAAGCGTCATGAAGCAGGAGATATCGTTCACATTTTTTGTCGTCGTACGAGTTGAAGGACCGTATGTAGGTAATTGAAGATGCTGTCTACACGAATGAGCACAGGTGAAATGGCATGAAGGTCCAAGCAATGGCTTCTGATTTTTACGTGTATGTCGGAGAATAAGGGAACTTAATACATTAATTTACCACAAATATGCCAGAGACAGCAAAATATCAGTTGCATAATCTGAAATGAAAAGAATATCCGCAAGGTGTTGATACTTAAAATAGCTTTCGAATATACGAGGAAGGTCTCATGAAATGGTTTGTCAGGGTTTGGTTTATAGCGGATTATTAGTGGTAGCGAAGGATGTTTCATAGCATCGCTAGTTTTTTCTTTTTCCGGTATATTCTCATATGGATACTACAAATCCCCGTGAACCATCTCTTCTCACCGCATCTTGTGGCACTTCAGTGTGGTGTATCATAGAGACAATGTGATTGTTTTGTACAATATCGAAAAAAAAAACTGGTTGTGTATATCTACTAGACAGTTTTGCATCTGTTTTCAAACTTTTCAGGCAACGTGTGATGCAGCCGTATTAAATAACCTGGCTATAGGTGCACGAATTTCGTTCACGCATTTCTTCAGGCCAGTTCGGCGAATATCCCAGTATACTTCAGTATTATTCAAGTATGTCTCACGATAATCGTACGCGCAATCCTTCCACACTCATATCTTCCATCTGCTGTCTCTATTACTAACGTTGTGTATTCGTTTCCCTTCACATTTCCGTGAAATACTACAGCTGTATGTTTGTGACGTAGCTGAGGCGAGACACTAATTACTTACGTTGTGCATGAATATTATCATTTCCTTAATTTTTTGCACTTTATCATTAATTCGTGCGCATTTAAAGCAAACTATGATTCTCTAAACTGAACAAAGATATCAACGCCGTTTCGGAATTCCTGTTGGTTACTCTGCGATGTTTTCTTGTGAACAGCAGCACTGTGAGTGGGCAATCGATGTGTACGCTTCTCGCTCTGTGATAGACTCTTCAAACACAGGGAGAGCGCGAACAGCAATGTCACGATTTCTTAGGGAATTCGAGAAAATCATTGTTTCCGATGAATGTTCGTCGACCACAAAATAAAGCAACAAAGTGATACCGAATACCACAATAAGGGCGATTTTCAGAGAGATGTGAAGCTCTGGTGAGGTGCATAGACGAGAATCTGTGAATGTGATTCTGAGAGATCATGTGTCCAAATATGGTTCAAATGGTTCTGAGCACTATGGGACTTAACATCTATGGTCATCAGTCCGCTAGAACTTAGAACTACTTAAACCTAACCAACCTAAGGACATCACACAACACCCAGTCATCACGAGGCAGAGAAAATCCCTTCATGTGTCCAGGTATAGAAGATTTATAGTGGGAACATTTTTTGCCGTCGCGTATCATGCATCTACATTTCCAATGTTGTGATTTTTTTTTTTTCTGAAGTGAAGTGTAGAGGAGAATAGTGGTACAGCTGTCAGCTTTCCGTAGACGTATCTGTCCGCGGGCTGTGCGCCTTATCATCGTGAGAGCAGATACTAGCTGCTGTCTGCATGACTCACCGTCAGTACCCACTTCCGGAACTTATTGTCTCTAGCCAGTGACTCACACACACCGTTGAAAATATTGCCTGCAATAGCAGAAAAATCACCCAGGACAAAGTCGTGCGTTTTGTACTCATCTGCAGTCCGTGGGGAGAGATGTACTTCTCATTTCGATAAGGAAGGTGTGGAGACGACTTTTCTGCATTCGATGCCGTTCTACCGCTATGTTCTTGAGCATGCGGTATCTGGTTCATTGTTATGAGAGGAGTTTTCGAGATTCATGTCTTTCATGACATTGATAGACTATTTGTCCAACTGATCTATATTTGTACTCTGTCGCCAGGTTAGGTACGTCACCATGGATCAATTGAGTAATCAGAGGAAGCCATACCACAGCTATTTCCTCTAAATTCCTCCTGTGGTGTGATGAACAACTTTCGTGACAGGCACAATAAAGCAATAGTTGTATGGCATAACTGGCCTCGTGCAATTCTTTCAATTAGACACCACTTCGACAGCCTGCATGGCCCGAAAGTATCCCAGTAATCCTGCAGGAGAAAATCGACCTACAGTTTAACGCGGAACTCAAACCACGTGCCTTTCCTGGCATGTCTTCACGTTATTGAGAGGTGAAGGCTAGAGTATAGGTAGAGTAAAAATTGCTTGTATCCTATCACGTGACCTTTTGGTTGACAGGATTGCTTTACCACTAGACCACCAATACGTCTAGCATGTGTAAAGTGATGTTTGACAGCAGGAGCAAGAGAGGATTTATTTTAAACGTGTATTTATGCTCGATGACACACATACCTATACTCAATCACCAGATGATGAGATTAAGTTCAAAACTCGTACTGAAATACGTGTATAAGAATAAAAAACTTGTAAATAAAGATGTGGTTAATTACGAGCAAATACACAAAAAATTTTCATCACAATAAAGTATGAAAAAGAGCCAGTGGAGCATTCGCTGATCTGAGCACACGTGAAGGGTGCGCAGCAGTTCACCGATGGAAACACTTATGTTGGCGAGGAAACCAGTTTACTATTTGAATCGCACTCCACGTTGTGAAATGTATCCACACAATACAGCACTCTATTCGAGGTATCTCACAGTCGACCACTGTTTTGTTATTGCCATACACACCTTGTTGTTAGGTGTCGCTTATGTATATTTGCGCATTGACGCACGGCCCAGATGTAACTGGTTGGTCATCATTGAAAAGGAAGTAAGTTCCACTACCTGAATATGTCCTGAAAGGATAGCAGAGGTCGTGCTGTACCACTCTGGATGTGAAAACGGTGTGCCGAAGTCATAGATTAAACCGCTAATCTCTCTATTGTGCCTACTCGCATAATGGCGGCTTCATAGCTCCCTAATTCAGAATGGTGGATGAGGAGCCAGAGACAGTTTGCATCCTCTGCACTCTATCTAAAACCTTTAGTAGATAGACTTAATCATTAGACATTGCACGGAGAAGTGTCAGTGGAACTTCTCTATTAGGGCAGTTGAATCTTAACATGGTACTTTACACAGTATATAAAAGCTTAGCCTCGGATCGTGAGGAGAGGGGCTCTAATCCACAAATCCATGTCCAGCTATCTCCTGCTTAATTTTTTCCTTAGTTTCCAAATAATCAGTACAGGAAAAGTTCAAGACTATTTATTGATCTATCCTCGTCCACATAAGTTCGTGCTCCAGCTCTTATGGCCACGACGTTGACTGCACGGTAATCAGCAGCCCCACTTCCACTGAGGTCTCCCAGTCTGAGACTAGGTCTTCGCTTTACTGTGTTATCAGCGTCTACATATGCTCTGAATGTTGTGAAAATGATCATTTAGAAGTTGAAAGAACTTGGTTTGGGCTTCGTCCTTTTTAAAAATGAAACGTTTTTAGAAAATAGATGATATTATCACGTTCTTGTCTCCTCCACACGTGCTACTTATAGCCGCTGAAGGAATCGTACACAGGTGTGTGTGTGTGTGTGTGTGTGTGTGTGTGTGTGTGTGTGTGTGTGTGTGTGTGTGGACGCCATGTATCGCTGGCTTTCTCCGCAGCTCACGGAAGCAGTTGGCGCTCCCAGTGTGTGTTCACGGCCGGCGAAAGCGTAACCTTGGCTAGTTCCAAGACTCTTTTCAATATGCAATTCACCTCTCACTCCCACGAACTCCCCTAACTGTAACTCATTTCCCACTTGCCCGTTCTCTCACTGATTGTCATCACCTCTCTGTGTCTGCCATTGTCGCCTGCGTAACAGCCACAGTACCTTTCGTTCTGTCGTACTGGTATGTCTCCTCTCACTGTCAGTGTCTCCCTCTTGCTCTCGCATACTACTTATTCATTCACTCATTCAATCCCACTGCTTCTGTCACTATCTCTCTCTTCCTCTTCCTATTTATCGTTGCCAGACACTCTCAACATCACTAGCTCTCATCAACTTCCACTTTCTCCTTATCTTTATTCCTCTCCCACTGGCATTGTCTCCTTCATTCTTTTCGTAACACAATTACGTCATTATCAATTATGTTCCACTGACACTATGCCCCACACTACCAATGTGTCCTTTGCTTTTTCTATCCCACAGCCGCTGTCTTATATCTTCCATTATTTTGCTACTGCCATTGGCTCCTTCTCTCTCAACATGACAATCGCGGATATGTTCGCATGCCAACATTTTTGGGAAAATTTTTAAAGGTGCTAAGGCAGATACAATAAGGCAGCTGTTACCCCATTTTCTAGTCAGTCTTTTTAAATAGAAGCATATTCTCCGTTTTTGCGCCACGTTAGGATCATTTCCACTGGTTCACTCGTTTTTCCCGCCGCAGCAGGTCATGTCACCCATACGAAAAGAACTTTATGGGTCAGTAACATTTTGGCAGTTTACTTATGTAAATTGAAATGACGCAAGACTATTTACCCCTCAAAACCGATCTTACGTGCACAAAAATTTTGCATGTGCATCAGTACTACATGGCGTTCCCAGAACTCTTCTGAAGATGATGGAGAAACTTTACAGTATATTACTTCTCCGTGATACGTCACGTTACAAACTACATTTTCGTTTGTAACAGGATTTTACGCGCATATTTCGCGTGTAGAAGTAGGGTAACTGTGAACCTCAGAAACTGAAAAACGGATAAAGATGTCAAGGAAGTTTTAAAGATTTTTTTCGAGTTCGGGGTTTTAGAATATGTCGTAAAAATTTCAGGCATGTGCTGTGCATACCTGTCTTTAAATCCACGGCTCGGTTTTGGTACCCGAAAACCATGTTTTTCGGGTTTTGTCAGAAACCGCACATGTACTATATGTTGCCTTCGTAAGATCTTTAAGGCGCAACATAGACTACATGGAACGCAAAACGAACGAACCGATTTGTTGCTTTTGCCTGAGTTGGAGGAAGTGTGTAATATTCGAACTTCGACACTGTGATATGAGTACAGTAATACTATCGTTGTATTGGGTATACAAATGGCCCCTAGCCGAAGGGCTATCCAAAACACTTAATCATATCTTTCAGTCACCAATAGATTCCGAGGTATGAGCCGCGGACAAATCCCGTTTCTATGCAGGGCGTTTTGGAACGCATTAACCCTTCAGCAGCCGTAGGTCTGTATACACAGGAGATGCAGACTTGTATACGTTCGCTGTTTGGGTTTTCTACAGTGTTATGGACGTCTGAATGCATCCTGAGGCGCCGTCCTCTCTCACTGCTGCGGACGAATTACTTCCATAACTCGAGTTTCGAGTATTCATGCATACAACGTATATGTCTTACTGCTTTTTATCATTTTCAGAAAACCTCGTTTCGATATCTTGAACTGTTTGAGATTTGACGATTGTTGGGATCACACAATTCGCGATTTGCAAGGACATGAATGAGCGCGTCGCGCGCGGCCTTCCTTCGGATATACGGTAAAACCCAATAACTCGAGAAAGAAATAAGATATTCTTCTGCCGTCAGATTTAAATAAAATTTCAATATCTCATCGACATCTCATTCAATGCAGGGTATGAGCTAAAATCAACCATACGTAAAGTTTACGCAATGCGTTTTTACTTCTTCGAATTCTTTGAAATTTCGTGCAGTGTTTTACTTAATTTGATGCAGCGCAGTAAGTATGACGGACAGCGAAAAGAAATTGGTTTTTTTTATTGACTGAAGGTATCAGACTGTATGATCTGCAAAAATGAAAATTTTTCCCCCAAATGCCGGCTGCTGTGGTCGAGCAGTTCTAGGCGCTTCAGTCCGGAACCACGCGGCTGCTACGGTCGCAGGTTCGAATCCAGCCTCGAGCATGGATGTGTGTCCTTAGGTTAGTTAGGTTTAAGTAGTCCTAAGTTCTAGGGGACTGATGGCATCAGATGTTAAATCCCATAGTGCTTAGAGCTATTTGAACCATCCCCCCCCCCCCCCTCCCCAATAGTTGTCGAAAAATCGGATGATAAATATTTCATATCGGTCAGAACGCAGTCTCTCAGCACAGGTACCAGCGTTCGGCCCCAGCGCGGAATTGAGAGAGCTCGTCTGTAGCAACAAAAGTTTCACTGGTGTATGCTGTCGCAAGCATACCGATCTGACACTAGCGACGTGTACGTGCTTTTAGAAATGAAGCCGTTTGTTCTCTTTATAGATGTTTTATGCTGATAAATAAGAATGCCTCTTGTTTAGAAAATATTTACTCACATCCGCTGTTATTAAGAAGACAATTTGCATGTGTGTGTTTTCACTGAGTGTATGCACGGTAGATGGTCGAAGTTTCGTAAGATTTCCTAATTGTACCTTGTGCTATCGCCTCTCATCATACTGAACAGGACAGAATATTTTTCACTACAGTCGTGCTGTTAACGTGGTATAGATAAAACCGCTAAAAGTTTCCACACCTATTTCCAGTGGTTATGTACGACTTCATACACAACAGTAAGGAGAAGTGGGCTATAGACTGGTGTGACAACTGTCATCGTTGGAATGATTAATAAACAAGATATCAAAATAGATAGGTTTACTTAAGTTATAGTTCTCAAAGTGAATGAATACTAGATACAAATACAGCATAAAGAAACAGAGCCCAGCTCATCAGTGTCAAGGAAGGGTCTTGCTGTACTAAGCACGAACTATGGTAGTGGAGCCGTGACTAGATGGCTTCTGTGTAGCATCGCATAGCGATGTGGGTCCGAGTGCGAGTGGCTGAACAGCTGTCGCAGGACGTCCTCTACCGCGGCAGCAGAGGGCGCTCATGGTATAGAGACTCTGAGGGTATGGCTCAGCAGTCGTGCTTCATTGGGTCCGCCGGATTCCAAGCAACTACTAGCAATGTTAGATGGAAACTTGCTATGACGCCCGTGGTGTGGTATCGATACGTGATACCACACTAACTGCAATATGAAAAGTGACAACAGGGTAACTTTCGGTTGTGTGTGTCAAGTTAAAATTGTGTGCCATACCTGTACTCCAACAGAGATACGTGCCTTTCACGACCTCAGCACTGGTAGTCACCCCACCTGAGCATGTCCGAACGACTGACTTGAAGCTCCAATTTCCATTATATCCTTCCCCGTTCCTTTGGAACTTCGCAGAAGCTCTTTCACGTTATTTGGGGTAGCACCTCCATATTGCAAGTTAAGTTCCGAATGCACTGCCTAGTCCAGTGGACAGTTATAGTTTGTCGCTCTGCAAAAGAGATGATTTTCACCTGTGTGATGGATAATAAGAGAGTGTGACTGGCGCTACAGAGTCCTCTGTTTTGATAGCTGAAAACATGCCAGAAATCGGATCTTTTGTAAGCTTCAAATGTCGAGGTATTATTGTCATCACCAGTAAACGAAATAGATGGAAACAGAGTATCTGTGCTTAGTAAGTTAACCTTCTTGGTAAGATGCTGTTTTAACGGCTGAAATCAGATGCCTTAAGAGTTGTCTTACCAAAAATTGTTTGCTATCAACATTTCTTATCTTGCCTCACCAAATTCTGAGAGAAAAAAAAATTAATCCACCGCAAGCATTCCAGCTACGTACTATGGGTTATGTTACCACACAAAGGATCCTTCACGTCTTTGATTGTTTTCCTTTTTCTGCTTGGTCATCACTCTTCTGCTGGTCTGATGCGGCTCGCCACACATTCCTCCCAGAGTAGCACTTACACCCAACATCCTCAATTATTTATAGGATATAGTATAATACTACCTTGAGCTACAGTTTTTACCCTCTAGAGCTCCCTCAAGTACTCCTTCCTGTCTTAACACATCAGCTATCATCCTGTCCCTTCGTCCCTCGCTGATTCTGCAGAGAGCCGCCTCTTATCAGTCCTAATTTTCAACATTTATAGCAATACATTTCAAACCCTTCGATTCTCTTCTTCCGGTTCCCCACAGTCCGTGAATCACTTCCACACAGTATTCTGCTCTTCTCAAATTAAAGATCCATGTTTGATAGCAGTAGACTTGTTTGTCTCTGACAGTCTGCATATCACTTCCTCGCTTCATTCGTCATACGTAACTAGAATGGCAGAATTCCTTCACTTCGTCTATTTCATGGGCCCCAATTTCGATGTTACGTTTACGGCTAACCTCATCTCCGCTACCCAATACCTTTGTCTTCCTTCGGTTCAGTCTCAATCCTTAGTGTGTGCTCAGTAGTGTGTTCATTCTATTCCACAGGTCCTGCAGTTCTTCCTCACTTTTGCTGAGGATAACAATGCCACCAACAAAACTTATTGATATATTTTCACCCCGTATTTTAATCCCACGCTTGAACGTTTGCTTCTTCAACGCATAGGTTGAAGAGTACGGCGGAAGACTACGTCTCTGTCGTACACCCTATATAATCCGAGCACTTCATTCTTGCCTTTCCATTCTAATTTTTGCTTCTTTGTTCTTGAATTCATACACCTATATCATAATATGTCCGCCCCGATAGCTGAGTGGTCAGCGTGACGGATTGCCGTCCTACGGGCGAGCAGGTCGCCCAATGTGGCGTCGAATGTAATAAGACCTGCACCAAGGCGGCCAGACCTGCCCCGTGAGGGGCCTCCCGGCCAATGACGCCAAACGCTCATTTCCATTATAACATTGTAGGTCGGTGATTTATGTTGTTCCCAAATACCTCGAAAAGTTCTTGACTGATTTACTTGTGATTTTTACACAATATTCTAATAGACATTTGGACGTACTTGGACAATAAATAGTTTCATAAACAATGAACTACAGGTTTTCTGTTAAAAACGACTGAGAGAAAGAAAATGCTGTGCTGTGAAAACTTGCAGTTTCGTTTTCTTTCTCGCAGTCAGTTTTAACTACGATAGCAGGGTATTTAAACCGTAAGACTAACAGGTTTCCAATATTCGTATTTTTTCTACTTACATATAATTTTAAAGAAAAATTGGACACAGTGTGTTGTTTTTCGTTTTCTTCGTGTTGTTCGGTTTTAATTGAAAACAGGAAAATCGTATTTGTGGTTTTTCGGCTAATGATTAGAATACTAGGGTGCAATCTGGTTCTTCCGAACTTATTAATCCCACCCGTTCGCAGATTCAAACTATGGGGATCACTATCATTGAAGCTATTTTCCCCACAGGTCCGATAGCTGGAGGGATCTCTCACACCCCGTATACCAACGATTCCAGTCGATATACCCATTCGTTTTAAGCCACTAAAATTCCCAATTAGTGTTTAGTTTGCAATAACAATAAAAAAGCTTAAGCTTAGAGAGAGCACGGAAGAGGATATGGACAGAAAGGAAGTGCAGGAGGAGGAGATAGAGAGAGGGGAAAGGGGGAGGAGGAGATATGTATGTATCACACACACACACACACACACACACACACACACACACACACACAGAGAGAGAGAGAGAGAGAGAGAGAGAGAGAGAGAGAGTGAGAGAGAGAGAGAGAGAGGGGGGGGGGGGGGATAAACCGTAAGAATGTCTTGATTTTTCTTTACCTCAGAACGACCTCGCTCGTGCCTTTGCATTTCCTAAATCCAAACTGACTGTCAGCTAATGGATCCTCAGATTTCAACCTCGACTATTGGCGCTAATTATTTGACAAAATAATGGATCTTAACAAGAGGCGTTCTTAACTTACCTAGGTGAGGTAGTCGCGTGGCGAGGTGCGGCTAGCTCACGGCCCGTCTCGTTCACGAAGTTCCAACGAAGGACGCGCGCGCCACCTACCTGTACGCCCGTCTGACCGGTTTTCCACTTGCCGTCGTGGAAATGCGCACAGTGGCCGTGACTTGGCAAAACCCGCGCCTTGCTGCACGCTCATCGTGAGAAAGCATTCTCAAAGCAAACTTGCTGTGTCATGGTGATTGTATTTTTAGAAATTTGCACAGATATTGCTAATGTCACCTTACAGTGCGTATTAGTTTGCTGTGAAAAATTCCGAATTTTTTTCTGTAGTAAACATTTCTGTCCGTAAATGAAAATGAAAAGAATTCTTAATGTAAGCCATAAGGACTGCAGTGCTCCCGTAGATGGCGTTGAAATATCAGGCGAAATACAAAGGTAACTTCAGGTCAGGAAACGCATATGTGTAATGATTATCCTAACGGAGGAGGAGAAAATTTCTTGGAATTGACAGTAATGAAGTCAACAACACATCTTTCAACGTTTTCCGCAAAAAGAAAAAAATTGCGGAGTGCAATTCTTTAAGATCTGAAACATGCGCCTCTTTAACTGCCAGAATCTTCTCATTGGACTCCAAGCGTCGTCCAGGCCATCGATATCTTACATATTAATAGTTGGGAAACAAGTGAATTATCGAAAAAGTTTTACTTCAGATCCCTCTGTTCCACCGTTAACGAAGTACATTAAATTCTCGTGACAGTGGAGAATGTTTTTATAATCCGAGACTTTACTGGACTATTTATTTATTAATCTTTTATTTTTTCACCAGCTGCTTCACAAGACTTGGATATGTTTCACCAGTTGTTGCTTCACATTTTGGATGATAAACGATCAAATAAATTTCTTTTTGCATCCGAAAATGTGCTGACCCATAAGCTTCCTGCCACATGAAAGTACAGGGTGTCCCACAAGAACACCGATAAACTTACGCGATTGATTCCTTACACCAAAACAAGACAAAATAAACTAGTAAATAAGGGCTCCAAAGCGCATACCTTAAGAAATTTGAGCACTAGCTCGTCTTCTACTGCAAGCTCTTTGTTTTCGTATTGTGGGAGGAGGTAGCATGGACCAAAACAAGAAAAAGTGTAGTAAACATGGGCTGTAAAACAAATACCTTAAGAACCATGAGCACTTCTTCAGTAGAAGAGGTGTTTCACACTAGCGAAGAAGAAAAAGTGCTCATAGCTCGTAAGGTACACGTTTCAGAACCCTTGTTTACTTACCATTTTTTATTTATTTCTGTGTAAGGAAACTGCCCCTAAAGTCTGTCGGCATTTTTCTTAAGGCACCTGTACATTTACATTTCCTGTTGTACAAAAGTGGTACTTATTCACAGTATCTTATCCACATACGAAATCAATTAAATCTATTTTAAAACTGACCAGGTATTGTCCCCATATTGCACAGTGCTTCCACACAGATAAATCTTTATGTACAGAATACTCTGCTTTCTTATTACATGCGTATGACGTGACCTACTTGATACACTTTTAGTCGCCAGTCAACTCATACCTAGTCGTTCACTTCTGCGATGTTTTGATCTGCGAGTTAAAGAGAAGTATGACTCCTTCTCGTTCATTAGACCATTTCGTAACTGTTGGAAATGGAGTAGATTCATATAATCTTTCACTAACTTTGTGTTCCCGTAGACTACAAAACGTAAACAACAAAGACCTTTTTGATGGCAAGGTATTCAAATACTAGATCGGCACACGATACTACATAAAGTCCTACATACAATTCTATTTCCCAGGTGAAACAGTCACTTGATTTACGTTATCGCTCAACACGTACTAATATCCAGAATAAATCTTCACTCTGCAGAGGGGTGCCCGCAGTATTGAAATTCTGTGTATTGAAATGTTGGGACTTTACCGGGAACCTTCCGTTTCGCCAGCAACTGCAGCTATCGTTTCTTCCAGGAGTGCTAGACCAGGAAGATACACTGCCTGATAAATAGTTTCCGAACATCCATATTACTGGACATTAATATAGGATGTGTATACTCTTCGCCTCGAACGTCTTCATCTCTGCTGGGGATATTTTCAGTGAGGTGCATGAATGAATGTCTACGGAGGAATGGCAACCTATTCTTCTTCAAGAGCCGAAATGAGAAAAGGTAGTGACGGTCCGACATCTGAGGTCCAGAGCGAAATCTAATTTATAATTCATCCCAAAATGGTTCCATTGAGTTCAGCTCGGGACTCTGAGTAGACCAGACCATAGCAGGAATGGTCCTGCGTATACACCATTGCCTCGCAGGTGCTGCTTCGACAGTATACAATGTCACTCTGATATATACAGTCGTCTTTTCCGAACTTTTCTTCTACTGAACGCAGTACACAGTGCTGCAAAAGTGTTCGTATCCTTTCGTATTTAGCGTCTTCATAAACTCAGTAAGTTGACGACATGTTAACCGTGGAAAAACACCTCCATACTATAACGCCACCGGCTCCCTGTTTCACTGTTGGCACTAATCGTGACGGCAGGTAATGTTAACCGGGCAGTGTGAAACCTTCCATCTGATTGCCATCATGGCACAGCGTGATTCATCACTCCAAATCATTCATTTCCAGTTATCCACTGTTCAGTGGCGCCGCTGTTTGTACACAAACTAAAGCGTCATGTAGCAGTAGCTACAGAAATGTGTGCCTTATGACCAGGTGCTTGATTCTTGTACCCTATTCTTTTTAACTCCATACGTACTGTCATTGTGCTATCTGGGCTGCAGGTAGCACTTCCGAACTCACGATTGGCTTCTTCCACTGATTTCATACGATCTTTCTACGACCACCCTCCGCAATGATCGACGGTGCCTGTCCGTCATGACGTGAGGTCTGCCTGGCCTTGGTTTAGCTGCTTGCTATTGCTCCTTCGTATTCCCCCATCAGTCACACCAACAATTGCCCTGTGAAACTTCAGAAGGACTGTCACGTCCCTGATGGATTTCTCATTTAGGTGATATCCAATCGCAAATCCGCGTCCGAAATCACTTAGCTCGCCTGAGTGGTCCGTCCTGCTGTCAATGCGTCGCAACTGACAACACAGTGATCCCAACCTCCTTGCACAGTTCCGTGTCTGCGTCTCGTGACATCTAGTGGTCAATACCGCATTACGTAGGGGTGTCAGTATACTTGTGATTAGTGTATTTGGGAGAGCGTCTGCCAAATTTGGGCAGTAGGAGAGAAGCACTGGTAGAATTTGAAGCTCTGAGGGCGAGTCGTGAATCGTGCTGGGATATCAGAGTGGCGCAGAGTACAGCCCGCGAAAGGCAAGGTTTAATTAGTCCTGGCCAGGTGCACAGTTCCAGTCTGCCAGGACATTTCACGTACCAACGTAATTTTTTATATATATATATATATATATATATATATATATATATATATATATATATATAAATCTCTGGAAGATGTGGACAACCATCTATGTGCGAGGCCGAGAAACTGGATGGCAAAATAACTTTACATGGTCCTTTCCGCCGTAATAGGGAGACTGGAAATGTTTGTTCCAGCATTTTATTGACTGACTTGGTATTCTTTGCATGGGCTGTGCATCTCTTTTCTCACGGTCTGCCTACAAAAAAAAATCTTTATCGTATTACATTTGTCAATCTTCCCGTTATCGGATTATTACTCCTCTTGCCGTAGGTGGATTAGATATAAGCCTTCATTTGACTGGCGGAGAATTAATCAAATAGTTTGTAGATAAAATTATCTGTTGTGGTGGACTCTTGCAGGGAGCTGGTAAAACTGTCTAGTTTACAGTGTTACAGTGGACGACAGATGTCTAATATTTGTTACCTGTGTACTACTACCTCCCAATGTTCCTACTACTATTACTCCTACTTTCTGTGTAAATCTGTCCTACACACACACACACACACACACACACACACACACACACACACACACACACACGGGGAACCAGCCCGCATTCGCCGAGGCAGATGGAAAACCGCGGATTCGTGTCGGGGATCGGCACGCCTTCCCTCTCGGGAAGCAGCGCGTTAGACCGCGCAGCTAGGCAGGCGGGCCATTTTCATTATACTTTCACATAAATTATACCATTAGTAATTTCAATCGACTACGAAGTCATCAGATGATCTGCTTAAAAATATATATATAGGAGAAACTAAATTACAAATGAAACTAGCTACTAGACATAACCATACGTTCTTGGAACACGTTACGTGATAATTCAACTGGAGGTCTGGAGAGACACCATGTAAACATATCCGCGGTGCAACTGTTTAAAGTGGAGGCTACAGCTGACTCTCGGTATATCAAGTTGGTATGTCTTGAATTTCAAATACAAGATAAATAATATTCACAACGTATAATTGATTTTGAGAGAGAAAGCCTTTTCAGATTGAAAACTAGTAAAAAAAGAAAAAAAAGACCTAACTGCTGACGTGGATGAGGTAGTCGTTCACCAGGAACAGGATAGTTGACGCCCACCTGCAGACGCGATCTGCTCCTTGTAAGTGGCGGTCGCGTGTGTACGCCAAAGTACCGCCATGAAAGTTACTATCAGACAATAGCGAGCAGGTAGAAAAAGGAAACCAACACAAAGAGACATCAAAACAGACCAGGCAACACTTACAAAAAGTTTTTATTCTGGAAATATCTCTAAATTTAACAGATGTATTTCAAATAAGTAAAAATTTCAAGCTGTCGGGAGGATTCAAACTCATCCTTCAGGGACATAATGACAGATATCAAGATGTCCTTGATATTTGCATTTTTTAAAATAACTAAAATTCTGTTCATTTGCGAGTTAATATTTTAACGTATTCCAGTCCTATAATTATGACTTGGTAATAAGTCCGAAACTGGTAATGATAACTGTTGAGTGACATGAGGCTGAAATATTTAACGAGAAAAATTAAAAGATGGTCACTGTGTTTCTTAAAGGCTGTATGCTTGTTCTCCTGGAAATAGGTTAGGTTCCTGAGAGCAGAAACTTTTCATTAATATTAGAAATGAAACTGATGTCATTTCACAGGGAAGGAAAACTTAAGGCTTACGTTTCATCGAAAAACCCGGGTGGAAGCAGTAGTTCCGCCGGTTGTGTTCCTTTTGAAGGACTGATTAAAAGAAACTGCGGGTGAGATGAGGTACGTGAGAGATTTGGTAGGCGCATATTCCGAACGAGAGTCCAACCTCAGTTACTGCTTCGCCACGGTTGGACTTTCTTTTGCAGGTTTTGTTTATCGCTGTTTATTAATCTCTGGCGAGAATGGTTTAATAAACTAAAGTGAATTGGTGATTGTTAAATTCGTTACCCGTCAGTATGCGAAACATTCAGGAAAAAAAAATTAAACCAAGTAGTAGTTAACAACTAGAACGTCATTGTTTCAACACTAATCCATTGATTGATTACTTGTACACAAGGGACTAACTCAAAACTATTCCGAATGCGAAAGTCAAAGGAGACAGTTCTACATCTAGACAAAAATCGAAGACGGTATCAAAATCGTCAATGTAGGCTGTACCACTCACCTTTTCTACATTTAAGTGTGGAATTGTACTTTCATTACATCGTAAGAATCATTTCTAGTTACTGCCCTCAATATCATGAGGAACAAGTCAGAAGAACAAATCGATCAGAGGATCAAAGTTAGCTATCAATGGAGTTACTTAAACGTCCCCTGATATCCAGGATGTTGAGACGTAACAGCCCACTGAAACCGATTGAAAAACATTTTTCGACCATAAACAGAAATTTCTGACGTAAATACTATAGGGGTGTAGGTAAACATGAACTTGTGGGATGGATATAAAGAAGCCAGTTACTACATAATAATTGTATTGAAGGGTGTAGGTCCTGTAATTGGTAGGAATATTCTCCGAAGCATGAATCTTCTGTAATCAATAAAAATAATCAATGTATTGTTACCCCTCGATACCTAAGCGTTTGTAGACGCTTAAGTTATTACACACGCTAAAATTCACTCGTATGTTTTATATGTAAGAGTCAGTATAATTAATGAAATGTTGAGCTAATTCTGAGAGATGAGTTTTCTTTGTTATTTCATTGAAAACCACTTACAACAATACAGTGCATTGTTAAAGAACATTATATATATATACACTCCTGGAAATGGAAAAAAGAACACATTGACACCGGTGTGTCAGACCCACCATACTTGCTCCGGACACTGCGAGAGGGCTGTACAAGCAATGATCACACGCACGGCACAGCGGACACACCAGAAACCGCGGTGTTGGCCGTCGAATGGCGCTAGCTGCGCAGCATTTGTGCACCGCCGCCGTCAGTGTCAGCCAGTTTGCCGTGGCATACGGAGCTCCATCGCAGTCTTTAACACTGTGGTAGCATGCCGCGACAGCGTGGACGTGAACCGTATGTGCAGTTGACGGACTTTGAGCGAGGGCGTATAGTGGGCATGCGGGAGGCCGTGTGGACGTACCGCCGAATTGCTCAACACGTGGAGCGTGAGGTCTCCACAGTACATCGATGTTGTCCGCCAGTGGTCGGCGGAAGGTGCACGTGCCCGTCGACCTGGGACCGGACCGCAGCGACGCACGGATGCACGCCAAGACCATAGGATCCTACGCAGTGCCGTAGGGGACCGCACCGCCACTTCCCAGCAAATTAGGGACACTGTTGCTCCTGGGGTATCGGCGAGGACCATTCGCAACCGTCTCCATGAAGCTGGGCTACGGTCCCGCACACCGTTAGGCCGCCTTCCGCTCACGCCCCAACATCGTGCAGCCCGCCTCCAGCGGTGTCGCGACAGGCGTGAATGGAGGGACGAATGGAGACGTGTCGTCTTCAGCGATGAGAGTCGCTTCTGCCTTGGTGCCAATGATGGTCGTATGCGTGTTTGGCGCCGTGCAGGTGAGCGCCACAATCAGGACTGCATACGACCGAGGCACACAGGGCCAACACCCGGCATCATGGTGTGGGGAGCGATCTCCTACACTGGCCGTACACCACTGGTGATCGTCGAGGGGACACTGAATAGTGTACGGTACATCCAAACCGTCATCGAACCCATCGTTCTACCATTCCTAGACCGGCAAGGGAACTTGCTGTTCCAACAGGACAATGCACGTCCGCATGTATCCCGTGCCACCCAACGTGCTCTAGAAGGTGTAAGTCAACTACCCTGGCCAGCAAGATCTCCGGATCTGTCCCCCATTGAGCATGTTTGGGACTGGATGAAGCGTCGTCTCACGCGGTCTGCACGTCCAGCACGAACGCTGGTCCAACTGAGGCGCCAGGTGGAAATGGCATGGCAAGCCGTTCCACAGGACTACATCCAGCATCTCTACGATCGTCTCCATGGGAGAATAGCAGCCTGCATTGCTGCGAAAGGTGGATATACACTGTACTAGTGCCGACATTGTGCATGCTCTGTTGCCTGTGTCTATGTGCCTGTGGTTCTGTCAGTGTGATCATGTGATGTATCTGACCCCAGGAATGTGTCAATAAAGTTTCCCCTTCCTGGGACAATGAATTCACGGTGTTCTTATTTCAATTTCCAGGAGTGTATATAGTGCCAGCCATGTTGGAATAGTAGCGCAGTACTTTGTTATTTTGGATGGAAAGCATATAGCTTGTTCAGCAAGATTCATTTTCAGTATTGTAAGTATGTTAGAAATTGGGTTTTTATAAAGAAGGTTGGATTTTTCAAAATTACCGTAAACAATATTCTGAAACTTAATACTTGATTATTCATTTGACTTCGGTCTATTTACAGTTGTTGTCTACGAATCCAGGACTATGGCTGTGACAGATAATATGGATGAGTACAAACCCCGATTTTAATTTTAACTAGAAACAAGAAACGTTGCAATGTTATACACAGAGCACTAGGTAACGGAGACAGTAATGTGATGGGAAAGTGCCTGCAATCTTTTTAAAAGCTTGCATCGTAACATTGGACTGAAGTGGCCAGAGAAATCACAGAAAACCTGTATCAGGATGGCTAGGAGGATTTTAAGGCTCTGCTCTACCCGAATAGTTTCATTGTGTTTATTGCGTGTGAATTCTCGCTCACTTTTGGCTGTCGATTCCTGCGCAGTATCAGCTGCCTCACCTCGCATGTCGAAAACAGAACAGATAAAGTACGTAATGGCAGATGCTTGACAGTGTAGATGAAACCGCGCGGACACCGGTAGCCAACCTGTTGAGCTGGCCGTGCTAATCAAACCACAGCCGGCGGAAGGCAAAGTGGCAGCGGCGTCGCTTCCCCATCAGGAAGTGACGTGAACGCGGTGGGCTTCTAGAGAAGCCCTCGCTGCCAAGCTGATGCAAGCGTTCTGCATAATCTGTTATGCGCAAGCGTCCTTCCCTTACGGCCTGAGCATGCTTCCGCTCTTTGCTTCTACGTCTTGCAGAATATCTGGTCCCTACCGAGCGATTGCTACAGGTGATAAAATTAATTTCCGTTGGTCCGCTTCAGCAAGAGGTGTGTCATTAATTTCTACCTGCGGCAATACTTTGCATATACGTGAAGGAACAAAATTGCACCGCAGTATGGAGTAAATGTTCAACTGTAGGTCACCCTCTAAAACTGCCCCGTGAGCGTGTTTATACACTTGAGCAAGGCAAGGCCATAGTGCGACAAATATCACCATGTGTAGTGGGAGCACTGTGGCACTCTTCGTGTTTGGTGACAGTTTACTTTTATTTCAAAGAATATGTGGGAAAGTATGTAAGGAAGAGAATAATTGAGAAACGTTACCAGGTTCTTGGAAAGCCACTCCAGTGCGTCAGTTCAGAGTTAAGATACTAATTTCTCTGCTGTGATTCATCCAAGGATTGTCCGCAGCTCGTGGTCTCGCGGTCGCGTTCTCGCTTCCCGAGCACGGGATCCCGGGTTCGATTCCCGGCGGGGTCAGGGATTTTCACCTGCTTCGAGATGACTGGGTGTTTGTGTTGTCCTCATCATTTCATACTCATTCATGAATGTGGCGAGATTGGACTGAGCAAAGGTTGGAAATTCGTGCGGACGCTGATAACCGCGCGGTCGTCGTCATCGTCATCATCATCATCATCCAAGGCTTACAATCGTGACATGTACACGTCCTGGATATACAGCATGCTGAAGTACAGTTCCTGTGCTTGTCTGTAGTAAAATATGGAGTCAGGAAGAGCTGTTGCGGAAAAGACAATTCAAGTAGAATAGAGACATATGATTTACAGTAGGTTTGCTACTACCTTAACTTTAGTCTATTATGCGGTATGTTCAGAACGGCCTAAGTTTGGGGCTTATTAAGTTCTAAAAGGTTCTAGAGCTGGTGGAACAATGACGTCACTCAGGAGTGGGATGCGCGGCTATTCTTAACTCTATCGTACGCTGATGATTAAAAGCATACTTCGCGCATCATTGACTAGACGACTGGGGACTGTTGGGAGGACATAACACTGCTTTTAGATTTAGTCGAATAATCGTGTCCAGATCTCATCTCATGAGTTTCTGAGATCACGAAAACCTAAAAGTTTGCACGACAGGGCCTACACATCTGGAAAAGAGGAATAGGTGGCTGAAGTTTTAATTACTGCTTACAAAGAAAATGCAGTTTGCTCCTGAGTTTATAAACTCACTCTCTGATCTAAAATTGCGAATCGTTGTGCTACAAAGGCGATGTTCACAGCAAGTGGGGCACGCTTGTTTAGCTGAGTGGTAACGTGCTTGCCTCCTGTGAAGCGAGTCCGACCGGGGTGGAGTTGTCTCCGCTCGTGGTCTGGGCGTTTTCTTGTATTCGTCATCATATCATCCTCGTCACCGGCATGCAAGTCGCCCAATATGGCGTCGATTGAAATAAGACTTCCACTCGGCGGCCGAACTTCCCCGGATGGTGCCTCCCGACCAACAATGCCATACTTTTTCTTTTCTTTTTTCTTCTTCCAGGGGGGGGGGGGGGGGTTGAAAGTGCTCATTAATCTCTCACATTAATCAAACAGCATCTGGATAAAGTAACTTTTCTGACAGTCAGTATCTCATAGTCTGCTTCGAAGGGTGCTTCAGCCCAATAGCTCAAAACATGTATACGTTAAGACCTTACCACTGAAGCTAGGCGTCAGCGTTGCGAGCGGTGCTACCTATACAAGTTAGCTCCTTATGGAAACCATAACTCTAACGAAACAACTGCAAAAACAACATTGGCCGTTGTAAAAACCACTTTACTTACCAACTGCAAAAATTTGCCACCTATATATTAGTGACTGAGGATTAGTATGTTCGCACGGTTTTTTAAAAAGATACGACCGAAATAACTTTTCCGTACGATATATAATTTTGGTACTATAATGGAACATCAAACACTTGACAAACAGCACTTTGTCGATACATTATACTGGGAAAACAGTAAAGAGAAATTTTCTTACTTGGGCAGTTGGAGAGCTGGAATTTGTCGTTTGTGCAGGTGCACAACAGCGAGTTTAAAAGACTGTTAGAATATTATGGTACCGGACTCGTGTTCTGAAGTAAGCTATGGAGCTATCAGCAGCGAAATTCCCACGAATGGAAGTGTCAAAAACTGTTCGTAAATACGCGTGCGTCGTCAGCACACAGTGACCTTTAGACATTAGCGCCCCGCCCTCCTCACTTCAGATCCGCAGTGTCTGGTTCTGAGCACAAGTGTTCTGGTGGGTGTGTTTTGCTGTACGTAATCTTCCATCACTGCTTATCACGCTAACTTCGTCAGCGCGTAGACATTAGCGATAAAAAAAAAGGCTTGCTTCTCACTGTGTTACATAAATGCCTCCTAACATGTCTTTTTCGTGGAACGTTGGCTAGCGAACGTTTCCATTGGCTGTTAGTTTAGGCGGGGTAGTTACTGTGTAGTGGTCTGTCTGTTTCTCGATAGCACTCAGAGCACATTAAATTTGTATTCTTTTCTTTCACATGCGATAACGACACAGTTTGGATCTGCTCGTGAAAGAGTTTCTTCCAATTTAGCCTTTTCTCCTCTGAATGTTTATCGTCTCGATTCAGTAAGATTTTCACATCTAATTCATGAATATCAACAACGCAATGGATAAAATACTTACAATGCAGTCTTCTTAGATACTTCAACGTTGAAGTTTTCTCGTCTGCAGGAGTTGGTGTTGTACGCTGTACAATCAGTCCCACTACTGTTTCTGTTTCACTGCATGTATTCTTCTCCCAAGAAGAAATCTCTTTATGTGATGCGAAATCTTTCTTGCTGTTTGGGACGTACTATAAGTCATAAAACACGGAAACCCCAGACTGATAACGCCAGACTTAGAGAACTCGTCGTCGCTGGTGCACACAGTTAACAAACTGTTCTCTCTATGGCAGGTTTGCAGTGAGACAGCTTGTAGTGTGGGATGTGCTAGAGAACTAAGATGCCTAATGTTAAGAATAAAGCTGTGAAAAAATAAATTATTTGAGAGGACTTATCATTACACTAAATAGGATGCCCCAAATCCTCCGGCAATTTTCTTGTTCCTTAATACTTAGGTACAGAAATCGAATTATCGCGTTTCGGACCATCTTATGGAAGTGAATAGACCTATAAGTTACCACCTGCATTTGCAGAACAGCGCAGGCACCCTCCCTGGTCTCCGTCACAAGTAAAAGCGAAGTAGAAGTAACGTGCAGTTAAATACACTCCTGGAAATGGAAAAAAGAACACATTGACACCGGTGTGTCAGACCCACCATACTTGCTCCGGACACTGCGAGAGGGTTGTACAAGCAATGATCACACGCACGGCACAGCGGACACACCAGGAACCGCGGTGTTGGCCGTCGAATGGCGCTAGCTGCGCAGCATTTGTGCACCGCCGCCGTCAGTGTCAGCCAGTTTTCCGTGGCATACGGAGCTCCATCGCAGTCTTTAACACTGGTAGCATGCCCCGACAGCGTGGACGTGAACCGTATGTGCAGTTGACGGACTTTGAGCGAGGGCGTATAGTGGGCATGCGGGAGGCCGGGTGGACGTACCGCCAAATTGCTCAACACGTGGGGCGTGAGGTCTCCACAGTACATCGATGTTGTCGCCAGTGGTCGGCGGAAGTTGCACGTGCCAGTCGACCAGAGACCGGACCGCAGCGACGCACGGATGCACGCCAAGACCGTAGGATCCTCCGCAGTGCCGTAGGGGACCGCACCGCCACTTACCAGCAAATTAGGGACACTGTTGCTCCTGGGGTATCGGCGAGGACCATTCGCAACCGTCTCCATGAAGCTGGGCTACGGTCCCGCACACCGTTAGGCCGTCTTCCGCTCACGCCCCAACATCGTGCAGCCCGCCTCCAGTGGTGTCGCGACAGGCGTGAATGGAGGGACGAATGGAGACGTGTCGTCTTCAGCGATGAGAGTTGCTTCTGCCTTGGTGCCAATGATGGTCGTATGTGTGTTTGGCGCCGTGCAGGTGAGCGCCACAATCAGGACTGCATACGACCGAGGCACACAGGGCCAACACCCGGCATCATGGTGTGGGGAGCGATCTCCTACACTGGCCGTACACCACTGGTGATCGTCGAGGGGACACTGAATAGTGCACGGTACATCCAAACCGTCATCGAACCCATCGTTCTACCATTCCTAGACCGGCAAGGGAACTTGCTGTTCCAACAGGACAATGCACGTCCGCATGTATCTGGTGCCATCCAACGTGCTCTAGAAGGTGTACGTCAACTACCCTGGCCAGCAAGATATCCGGATCTGTCCCCCATTGAGCATGTTTGGGACTGGATGAAGCGTCGTCTCACGCGGTCTGCACGTCCAGCACGAACGCTGGTCCAACTGAGGCGCCAGGTGGAAATGGCATGCCAAGCCGTTCCACAGGACTACATCCAGCATCTCTACGATCGTCTCCATGGGAGAATAGCAGCCTGCATCGCTGCGAAAGGTGGATATACACTGTACTAGTGCCGACATTGTGCATGCTCTGTTGCCTGTGTCTATGTGCCTGTGGTTCTGTCAGTGTGATCATGTGATGTATCTGACCCCAGGAATGTGTCAATAAAGTTTCCCCTTCTTGGGACAAAGAATTCACGGTGTTCTTATTTCAATTTCCAGGAGTGTATGTCAAAAGAGTAAAACATTGTGCTGAAACACACTTCGCAATCAGAGCGCCCGCCCCCCCCCCCTCTCTCTCTCTCTCTCTCTCTCTCTCTCTCTCTCTCTCTCTCTCTCTCTCTCTCTCTCACACACACACACACAGGGGAAAGCGCGTGATAAAAATTTGTTTTTGTTCGCGTGTATCTTTCGTTGGTAGCAGAAGTCGTAGACTCGAGTGTATCCCCAGAACTGATACATCCTAACAGCGCAAAATAAATCATAGTGATATCGTGTTTTGTAGTTAGATTGCGAGCAAGGAGCAATTAAATGTAGCACTACTGTAGCTGAGTCACAGGTTCTTCAAAGACCGTTTGAACTGTGTACCCGGTGTTCCGAAGGTCAATGTGGATATAATTTGAGAGTTTGGTTTGACAGGAAACAAATTTTGCACTTAAACGAGACACTTATGAAAGGAGAGGCCATTATTCGTCCTAATTCTTGGACAGGACTCCATGTAATTTCACGTTCCCTCAAAACGAAGTGGAACAGTCGTCAACATTCTAGTCATGGAGACATTGTAAAACCCGTCTAGACGGACCTTTTTTTTCCCCTCAGGATGGTGCCAGCTATCGCGTGAAAAACTACTTCAATGTTCAAAGAACTAGGATTACGAATAAGGCGACAAGCAGCCTAATAAGTGATACAAACAATTGGAAGTGCCCTCTGCTGTGCACTGCCTAGTGATCTGCACAGATGCAGTGTGACAAGAGAGAAGTAAGGCCGCTAGAGTTACATACGACATCCGACAAGTCTATCAGTCAATGCCAAGCCGAATACTTGCTTCTATAGGGGCCGGAGGTGGTCTGACGCGTTATTGAATTTCTCAATTGGTGAATATATATATATATCTCGAATAAATCCTATCCAGTTTTTTAAAAACTGTAATAATTCATTTGCCTGTACGTGTGCATCACATCTATCGATTTCTGTCCCAATCGGATAATTCCTCTGAGTTGCGTAGTTTTTCTTTTTTTTCTTTCTTAATGTATTTACAGGAGAAGATCACCCAAATTTAGATTTAAATGTATGTAAAGCGCATTTGTAACTGTTTTTCCTGCCGGAACCGTTGATGAGTTGATTGGTCTAACAAACGTCGGCGAACAGAAAAAAAATTGAATAGCGACAAATGTTGACATCTTAGAAAGATTTCTATTAGAGTCTTGGGAGCATACTGTTGCTCCCACTCAAGCTGTTTGCCTAGAGCCGTATCGTGCAGGGAACATTGTTTGGACGCGCCGAGGCCTCCTTAGCCGTAAACATCGACGGGCTAATCAGTGCTGGCTGCTGAGTCAACTTAATACAAAGAAGTGACAGTTGTAGGGAGGCCAGTGCTCAGATATTCCTTGTGTGTCATGTGCACTCGGCAGCTACTGTACAGGGTTGCCTGGAACACAGAATCACCTCAGAATTCAGAAGTCATTGCTGTTCTGTTGATACATTTCCTGTAAGTGAAGTCGATATGCAGCGCCCCAGTGCTGTTACTCTGGCGGTTACGTTGGCTTCAAAAAAAGTGTTGGGAACGCCACTGCATTCAATATCAACAGAGCATCACGCATATCAGAATAAACTTCATTCCAGGCTATCGTTGAGCTTCCGTGAATACACGTAATGCAAAAAGAACTTAAGAAACTTATCGGCAAGTATGTCTGTAAAACAGTCTGTTTGAAAAGTACGTACGACTCTTTAGACAGCACACTGAAAGGTTTCATAGACGTTCTTTAATAATTTGTTCTTGGCGATTATACTAAATAATCGAGTGTTCAAGGTTAAAGCGACGTGGATAAAGTTGTATTGCGTGTTTCAGTGAAGCAGAGTGGCTTGAAACTTCAACCCCAGTAAACATAAAGTGTTGTTAGGTGTTAAAGAATTCTTCCAGTTCGTTTCCGGACGGTTAAGGCGTTGCTTGCTTAGTTTAAACGTCGTAGTGCTTTTATTGAAAATGTTGAGTGCTTAGAACGCCCAAAACCTTCTAAGATCGCGGCCACCTTTGACAACGCCGTACCTAACGAGCTTCAGTTGAAGGTACTACAACTCGCTGAAGTTACAAAACTCTTTATCGGCCGTTTCCACCACATTTTACGCCAAGTTTTGAGCATGACAAAGCTTTCAGCTCGTCAAGTGCTGCGTTTG
Organism: Schistocerca serialis cubense; assembly: GCF_023864345.2. Taxonomy (NCBI): domain Eukaryota; kingdom Metazoa; phylum Arthropoda; class Insecta; order Orthoptera; family Acrididae; genus Schistocerca; species Schistocerca serialis. Next base: position 485,026,456 of record NC_064643.1, read on the forward strand.
TTAATCACTGATTCAATTGTTTTAGCGTAAATATTGCTCAGACGGTTTTGAGCTTTTAAAAAGTAGTTCCAGTGTGTTCCTCCTGCATTTCTTATCAGCATATGAAACGGGTTCATCCTTACGTGCCAAAGACTGAGTAGTCGAAGCAGTTGGTGACAGCACGCGAAAGCGATCCAAAGTAAGAGAAACCGGTCCTGTCAGAAAGAAACCCGTGGCGACAGCCGTGGTCGTCTCGTCCCCGTGTGCCGCTCGTCCAGTCGCCGCAAGGACCGGGCCATCACTAGTGAGCACGAGACATCACTACTGGACAAACTCAGGGGTACGTTTTACGCTAAACGTCCACGTCTTGGAAAGAAGAAAGTTCCTTGCCATCACGATGAGCTACGCTCACACGTTTCTCATCGTCGTTGCAGTACTGCATGGAATTAGTTGTGAAGTGCTTCCGAAACCGCTAATTTAACTGGATTCAGCCTCCAACGATTACTTTTTACAATAAGAAATATAGCGACCAGCCGCAGACGTCTTTCGGGTTCTCGTCCATCATCCGTTGGCTTTGTGCACTTCTATCTTCACCAGTAAAACCGTTTGTCGATAGCATTTTGTACGCTGCCACTACTCTGTGCAAAATAATTTTAGCTGTGACGTTTTCCGAGATGTATATTTACGTTTAATTAATAACTATGTGTACATACTTTTATTCTAACTTGTCGCTCCTTATGTGTTATACATACTGTGTGTGTTACGCTAGTAAATGTATTGCACCAACTAAAGATGGCTGAAAGCCCGAAATACGTGTTATAAGTAAAGCTGTACAAAATGTTGCTGGTCCGTGTATTTATTCAAGTAATTTAATCAATATCCACAGAGCTTAACCACAATTATCGTGGAAAAATTATTTGTTCTCGAACCTGAATGGCTGGGTGAATGAAGATTAGCATCATGATACGATTGACACACGCTTATTTGGCAGACAAATCGTATTTTGTTGTGTGTCATTAAAAGTTGGAAAGATGTTTGGAATGAATGTATGGATTTACAAGCGCCATTGGAAAAAGAAAGCCAACGGCATTGCCGCAGTGGATACACTGGTTCCCGTCGTCGGACCACCGAAGTTAAACGCTGTAGGGCTTGACTATCACTTGGATGTGTGACCGCCCGGGTGTACCGAGCGCTGTTGGCAAGCTAGGTGCACTCAGCTCTTGTGAACCCAATTCAGAAGCTACTAGATTGAGAAGTAGCGACTCCAGTCACAAAAGCAGACAACGGCAGGGAGAACGGCGTGCTGACAACATGACCCTCCATGTTGACGTCCAATTATGCCTATCTGCTGAGGATCTACATCTACATTTACACTCCGCAAGCCACCCAACGGTGTGTGGCGGAGGGCACTTTACGTGCCACTGTCATTACCTCCCTTTCCTGTTCCAGTCGCGTATGGTTCGCGGGAAGAACGACTGTCTGAATGCCTCCGTGTGCGCTCTAAGCTCTCTAATTTTACATTCGTGATCTCCTCGGGAGGTATAAGTAGGGGGAAGCAAGGATGACACGGCGGTCGGTGGGTACCGTTGGGCCTTCCGAGGCCTGTTTGGACGGAGTTTAAATAAAAATTGGAAAACGAAAGCAAAATGTTTTTTTCACGCTGAGAAATGTTGAGCGTCTCTTGACTGGTGTGGCGTGGCGTGGTGTGATTGACGATTCATGACTGACTACATGGTGTGTCTGACGAACACAGAACGTAGCCTGGATCCTCGGTACATCCAGAATAATTTCCTATGTGAGACATTTTGGAACGGCGTCAGACTAGCCGCGGAAGGACAGTGTAATAAATTATTGTAGGACAGTAGCGGTTTCGGTTTAAATAATCACTATCCACTGCTGATGGTGCGATGTATTGGCCATATGTCGAACACTGGAAACACTAATGCCTTAGAATGTTGCGTACAGATGGAAGCAGCAGTCAGTAGATAGATCAATGTTCCGTAGGATAGTAATTCCACACAATTCACTTTAGGTTTAGACTTATGTTATGACTGCCTTGGTACAACAGTACTTACACCATATTTGAGATTACCCCACGCCAAGTGATTAAGAGCATAAAATACGTCAATAGTTGGTCCAGCAGATGTTCGGCTTTTTGCAAAAAGGTTCCCGTTTCAGCGAAGCATACCGCCGTGTCGACAGAACAAAAAACACCTAGAGCAGAAAATATCGTTTATCAGCTAGTGTACTTTGTGTCTTTTGTGCTGTCTTTACAGATCTCGGAGCAACAGACAGAATTTATGGAGTTGTACAACCCTCAGCGTTCCTGGCTTGCCGTAAGGAGCAGCCCGTATTCTTTAATTACACATCCTGCTTTTTGCTCGCGAGTCACGCCCTCTTGATGGCGACGTGCTGTCGTCATCGTCCAATCGCAGCTAACCTAGTGTGTAGTGTACCAGACATGTATAGAAGTGGCGGTAGTTAGTTTTATTCCATGTTATTGAGTTTTAAACCACGCTTGACGTGGCCTGAACAGCTAGTGGCTTTAATAAAAGGATGCCGCCGCGAAGGAGTTCGGCGTAAGGTCCTGAACCAACTAGATTCTCTTCCGTTCTGTTGCGAATTACAGTATATCCAGCTTGTGGACTGCTTCTTTCTCCATAAGTCGTATATGTTTACATAAACGAAACGTAGACGAGGTGGTAAGAATGCACAACCACACACATGACATACCTACAGAGGCTGTTAAGATACTTTATCACTCGCTGTGGCACCCACAAACAGCAGTCCCGTTTTTTTTTTTTTTTTTTTGGGGGGGGGGGGGGGGAGTAACCTTTCGCAATTTTTAATTGAAACTAATAAAATGTTTAAAACTGAGCAGCATTTTTAAACCATTGTAAATAACATACTGACACGAAGTTTTGTGAATTTTTGAAACGTTTGAAGAGTACGTATTTGTCCTCGGAATTGTATTCAATGAATCTGTTGTAATTCTGCTCCGTTAAACCACATTTTACGTATTACACATATTCTGTGCTTTCGCCTGTTGGTGGTGACTTCTGGCAAGCAAACTGTGAAATTTTGAATACCACATTCATCTGCTGAAACGAGTATCTAACATTAAATGGAGTGCTCGAGTGGAACTCTCCTCAGCTGTCAATAACGGATGTCCTTTCGTAATGTATGTTTTGGAAGGCATATGGGTACTGGTTATACGGCAGAGGTCAGCCAACAGGCTAAAAGGCTATTGCACACTATTACCATGTTGAATATCAAAATTGTGATGCTATTGTGGAATATTTATACGAATGTTTCCATGGACACATCGAAGCTCTTATATCAACGTCTCTTAATTCCGAGAATAAGGTAAAAGGTACACCTTCTGTTATCACTATCGTGAGGATATCTTGCGACAAACGGAACGAATCTAAACCTCCACGATTTTGAAGACATTACTTCGAATCATAGCCGGGCAGAAAATCTAGACTAATGTATGAGGTGAAGTGCACGAGTGTTAAAATCTATTTACGAAATAGCCTCTACGAGAAGCCATTTTCATTCGTAGTCTTTTTGTTCGCGTTGCATAACTGTCACAGAAATGCTTATCCAGCCCATTAGTGCCAAAATGAGTGCGGAAAACCGCCTGTAAGATACAGTGACGTTGAGTAGCTGAACCGACTCCTAATGATTTTGATCGAATCGAGATAACTGTATGACAGTCCTGACATTACTGTGGAGTTACCTCAGTGGGTTAACAAGTTCATTATTTGAAAGGGACGCAAACTACGCGATTTCATTTGAATATTTACCCGTCTATACGGTGGTTTTTCCCTTCATATAGAACGGAGCTAATAAGTCAGGTATGCCGGATATTAACGTGGCAGTTCTAGTTTACTAATCAGACATATCACTCCACCTATTAGTGGACATTAAGCCGGCTTGAACTGTCCTTGAGAAATACCTGAATGTCTGTGAAGGAATGGCAGCCGTCTTCGTCAAGAGCTAATAGCAGAGAAGGCAGTGGTGCTAGACGTCACACATGATCGTAGGTAACGTTCTCCAGGCATTCGCCAAACCCAAACCCTTCTATCGGATTGCCACAGTGCATAGCGTGGTTCATCACTCCAAATCACTCGTTTCCAATCGTCCACTGTCCAGTAGCTTCGTTCTCAAGCGTCGCTTACCATTGACTACAGAAAAGCGTGGCTTAAGAGTAACTGCTCGAACGCTGTCCTATTCTTTTAATTCCATACGCACGGATATTGTGCCTGCTGGACTGCTGATAGCCACTTGGAACTCTCAAGTGATTCGTTCCACTGATCTCATGCTATTTTTTTTAACAACGAACCTCCGCAATGCTCGAAGGTCCCTGCTCGTCTGTACGCGAGGACTACCTTGGCTTGGATTAGCTGTGGCTGTTCATTCACAATTCCATTTCACAATTATATCTGCAGCAGTGTAATTGACGGATTCGTTATTCGGGTGACATCCAGTGACTAGTCGATGTTCGACGGCAGTAACCGACCGGCTCTGCTGTTACGGCTTGCCTAGGGACAACACAATACGCCTCGCCTTCCTTTATATTTGTGAACCCGCCTACGGTGGCATCTAGTGCTTAATTCCACATTACGTTCGGTTACTTATGATCAGATAGTGTACCACCTTTACGACACTACGTCTCAGCGAGCATTTGGCGATGGTAGTTACCAAATGCTCTGTGTACTCCGGTTTACCTTGAGCTGTGCGTAGCTCATTGTTTCGTTATTTGAAAGGAATGAAAAGACTAATCCTGGTCCATCACAGGGTTCGAGTAAAACACGGAAATAGTCAGAAGGGATCAGCAACCCGCACGACCGTGTAGCATTTCTGATTTCGCCGAGTAAGAAACGACTGTAAGAGAGGGAGGCGGGACTTGTTTCTCTCCCTCCGTCCCTCCCCCTTCCGTACGCCCTGCCCCCGCCCCCGCACCACCACTTCGGACGGTCTAAAGGGCTCCACACATGAGCGACGAATCGCAGTGATCCTTCGCATGGGCGACCGATCACTTCGCAAATTGCGCGTGTGTGGGCAAATCGGAGCGATCGGTCGCTGATAGCATGGAAAACCCAGGCAATGTGATGAATCGCATACGATTCGCGCTTGTAATATAACTGCCTGGCTTGTTAGTAGCGATGTTGGTAATACGGCTCTCTATTTATAAAGCGTGGTTGTGTATTTTTGTTTCGTTGGGCTTTGCTCACGCTGAGTAAGAAATTTTATAGTTATCCAGGGTCACGAACCACTCCGAAAAGTGAAGTGGAAGCCGGAGTTGCCATTTATATTAGGAGATAATACAAAATACTTCCTACGATTTTTCAGTGGTTAGCATTTTGAAGCTAATGCTTTAAATGTAGAATTGATAGGAAGTTCATAGCAATAGTCGCGATACAGTGGGCTCCATCTTACGATTTCGAGTTATTCGTGAAATAATTATATGCATTATTAAAGTTTTAACTTCTAAGCAGAATGACATACATACATACGTACTGTAATCTTAAGAGGACATTTTAAATATTCAGGACAAATCTATTACACAGTTATACTAAATTCCCTCGTCATTTCATCTAATCCAACTCTCCTTCGTACAGTATACAATAAAAATTAAGATAATCAGTAGTGCTGCTATTGACAATGACATGGCTATGCTCTCGAACGAGAGAGAGAGAGAGAGAGAGAGAGAGAGAGAGAGAGAGAAGGAATTGAGGGCTAGCAAACGTAAAACGTATTGTACTACTCGAACACTGGAAAGACGTGCACAACCCATTTGACATAAGTGAAAAATGTAATATATTCTGTAAAGTAACCTACAGTTTCCAAAAAAATAATTTCAAAACAAGTTTTCCCATTTACTTTAAATTTGTTTTGCAAGTATTCGTGGGGATTCGAGTCAGCTGCAACTGCTGCTAAACGTAGTTTATTTCCCTTAGCAGAACTTACCGACGTTCATATTACTGACTGATGATTGCTTGACAAATCTGTAATGTGTGGGGTGCCGAGGCGAGCGCTCGTGTGGGACCCTTGTTCTCGTTTACTTACGCTCGTAGGCAGACAGTCACGGTAAAGTCTCCGCAGTATAGATTGGTCGTGTTGATCAGAAATATTTCGAAAATCTAAGTGCGTAGTACCTGTTTGTACTTAAATTAATGAAATAATTTTTTATTAGAAGTTCGCTTGAAGTGTTGTGTGTAAGTAACACAATAATTGCTTTGTTTTTAAGTGCATGTCGCTGAATAGCACGTCCCCCCCCCCCCCCCCCCCCGCCTCCACCCCTCCTTCGCAGTAAATCGGTGCCTTAGGTCCCGCGCGACCTTAAGCCGTCCTGGCGCATGTAGTGGCTGCGGTTATTAGTGACGCAGCAGATCCGAGCGTTTGAGAAGCGGCAGCCGGCAGCGGCGAGCGGTGCGCGGCCGGCGTGCTATCGGCGGAAGCGAGTCTTCAATGACGCGCACGCAGCACAAACTCGGCGCCGCCCGCCTTCCTGCTTCGCGCCAGCAAGTGAAACGAGCAAACTGGCGCCAGCTCCACACTTCGTAAAAAAAAAAGCCGTTTTCACGCGCTTTTTATAGGCTCCTGGACAGAAAAATTACAGAGTTTCGAAGGAATCCGCGTTTCACTTCCGTGGCATGCGTGCTGTCACAGTGGGGAGGGGCATTGTGACAGGAAACTGACCTGCGCGCGTACCCATCTATTAGCGATGTCCTACCGCAAAACATCATCCAACTCACTGTTAGCGTGCAAAGCGGGCGAAGTTGGTAGTTCGGACTGGACATCGGCAGTCTGTGAGCGCTTAGCAAGCTGCAATAGGGTCGCTAGGCCAAGGAATCAGATCAAAAGAAGTTTGATGTGTTTCTCAACAATGATTAGTCATCTTTCTACAATTAAAGTCTGCACTTGATATCTACAGAGTACTTAACATCTTCGAACTACTCATACTTCTAGTCGATTAAGACTGTAGACTACCACGGGCTTGATCTGTTAGAATAAAATAGTTTTGAGAGTTCATCTACATCTGCATGATACTATGCGTGAGCAACTTACAAGTCGGTTCATCGGTAAACGCGGAATATCGTTAGCAAAAATTGTCATACAATTAACCTACACGAATAGTTATGGAAACTGTTGTTTTTTAAATAGAGTAATTGCACCGAAATTATTAACGATATCGATTTCCACCGTTGCATGTTGCGATATTTCAGCAGTAACTGTTAGAAACGTTACTGCTTCCAGAGACGGAAATTACGTACAGGAACCTTTATGGTAAATGCTGTGGGAGAAGGGGCACGGACGGATATTTTTGGCTGAACAAAATATTGTTCCGTCCAGCTCACCTTCCTTTATTGCACATGCTGTCAGCATTCATTTTGTATTTGATACGGGGGGTTGTTTTAGGTTGATAGCTGAGGTATTGTCGAACTTGGTCTGTTACATCGAGCACGCTGAGTGAATTTCGATCGGAGTCCCATACAAGTTTGGGTGAATAACAGAAAAGCGGAGATTATGCAGTGCGAAGCTGCAGAACCACGGGAAGGTTAAAAGAAACCAATGACAGTGCTAAGAATCAATTGTCATCAGTAATTCACAGATGTAATGGAATGTATCACGACGAAATGAGAAGTTACTAAAATAACTGAGGAGAAAATAAGTTCATAGTAAAACTTTACTAAAAGAAGGGATTGATAAATAGGGACCAACGGAAGACATTAAAGAATCTTCATTTTAGTGGAAGGAAGAGAAGGCAAAAAGTTACAGGAGACGACCAAGGCACAATACAGTAAGTAGTTTGAAGCGGATGTGTATATTTTATGAGTTATATAGTTATGAAAAGGCTTGCGGGATATTGTAGCACGCAGAGCTGCATCAAACCAGTATTCGGAATGACGACGACGTTATATACACCAACCCAAAATCGAAGTTTCACTTGCATGGCAATATTGTCCGTAGTTGCTTTGTAATTATTGAAGGTATTTTAATTCCGTCTGTGGAAGTATAAAAAGATGCGAGTTTTTGCCACCAATCACGTTTAATTTAATTGAAATAAAATGTCCTCAGAGGTCTGTAAAAGAACAGTAACAGTAAGTAATCACCATGCTATAAAAATGCACAAAGACAGTAAAATGTAAGATGAGTACCTTTTTAAAATAGAGTCTTTTCCCGTAGTTCAGAATTCAACAGTTTCAGATAAGAGATAAACTAGCGGTTAAGTTGGTAACACTAAACAAAACACACTAATGAATATATAAATATAATAGGCAGAAAGATGAAACACACACACTGTTGGTGCTATAGTTTGGTGTGTTCAAAATGAAAATATGCGAAATTCTGCAAAGCAGTGTGGGATTAGGCTAGAATCAACATTGCTAAACGAAGGAATGACCCAAGAACGCGCAAATAGATGACGTTTCCTGATTAGAGCGAAAATCAGGCATAAAATGCCGTAAGTAAATTAACATATTTTGTAACGAACTGTTTTACGATCTAGAAAGCAAGCCAGTTTATAAGTATCTTTCATTACAGACCACTGATGTTTTTTTTTTCAATGAAACTAAACGCGTTTGTTAAAAAATAAGCATTTTTGTACTTAGAAAGACAGGATTAAAACCGTTTCAATAACAATGAAATGTACACAGTAACTTATGTTGCATTTAAATTTCACTTATTGGAGTTCTTACAGAAATATTAATATTTTTATGCATCAGAAATATGGATTGCGTTTCTCCGTCATTAGGTAATAATACTGTACCAATCTTTTCTGGCGTAAGTTTTATTCTATTTATGTGATTTGTTCATGACACTGCATTTCTTTTGCGTGTTGTAGGCAGGTTTCTTGGGTCTGAAAGTTCCGGGAGAGAAGAATTTTTAAATTAGTTCTTTAACTTTCCTTCTGTTAATGACGTGCTTTCAGTAGGAAACAAGGGACCGTTTTTGACGATCCCTTGCCCTTGTGTACATCTAGCAATCTTTCTATTCTTTCTAAGGAATAGTGGCGGGAGGGAAACTGCGTTAGGGGTCAGGGTCGTAGAGAGAGGAAAAAGAGGATGTTGCGAAAGGGAGAGAAGTGAGCATAAAAACAAAAGCAGGCTAGAGTTATCTGAAAACCCCGCAGTGACGCAAATCTCGTACCGGTGATGCATTGCGCAGGTCAGTAAGGCGGCGTGTACTTTGCCCAGGCTCCGTCAGCTCGATGCGACAGCCGTCGTAGGCCTCACGTGGCGCTGCCGCGCGCCTTCTCAAATCCACCCAGCTGTCTGTCGCATTAACTGATGCGGACCTGCGTGAATCGAATCTCAGGCACCTATAGCTGGGCAGACCTTTAAGCACATCTCTTTCTGACACTCTACTCACCGACGGGAGGAAGATACCACCTGCAACACCGCCCGCCCCTTGCCAGAAAGACAAATCTTGGCAAACCGAATGTGCATCATGCCCCACCAAAAAGACTGACTTACGAAATCAGAGTCAGTGTGAAGAAAGCCAACACATGTGGTGATAGACTGACTGTGACGAAAGTCGTTGGATTGCTCCATATATCGTGTCAGACCTCCATTTGCCCGGTGTAATGCAGCAGCTTAACATGGCAAAGGCTCAACGAGTCGTTACAAGTCACCTGCAGGAATATTGAACAACGCTCCCTCTATGTATGTCCATAATTGTGAAAATGTTGCCAGTGCAGGATTTTGTGCACCAGCTGACTTCTGTATTATATGCCACAATTGTTCGATGTTATTCATATCGAGCTATCTGAATGGTCAGATTGTTTGTGTGAATTGTCCAGAATGCTCTTCAAACCAATTGCTAACAATTGTGACCTGGTGCATTGCCCTCCATAAAAATTTCGTCATTGCCTGGGAACATGAAGTTACAAAGAGCTGCAAAAGGTGTGCAAGTAGCCAAAAATAACCATTTCTAGTCATTGAACGGTTCATTTGGCCAGAGGACCCAGTCTATTCTGTGTAAACAAGGCCCACACCTTTATGGAGCCACCACCAGCTTTCACAGTGCCTTGTTGGCAGCTTGGCTTCATAGCTTCATGGGATCTGTGCCACACTCAAACCCTATCATCATCCGCTACCAGCTGAAATTGGGATTCATCTGTCCAGGCCATGGTTTTCCAATTGTCTGGGGTCTTACCGATATGGTCACAAGCCCAGAAGGCAACGTTGCACTGTTAGCAAAGGCATTTGCATCAGTCATCTGCTGCTGTAGCCCATTAATACCAGATTTCACCATGCTGTCATAATGGATATGTTTGTCATCTGTACCATATTGACTTCTGTGGTTATTTTATGCAGTGTTGCGTTTCTGTTGGCACTGTTAACTCTACACAAACGTTGCTGCTCGTGGAAGACCATCATCCACTGTATTCTTTGTGTTGAGAGGTAATGCCTGAAATGTGATGTTTTCATCACATTCATGATACTATATATTTCAGAATGTCGAATTCCCTAACGGTTCCGAAATGGAAAGCCCCAAGTGTCTCTCTCCAACTACTCCATGTTCAAAGTTCGTTCATTCCCGTCATGCGGCTATAATCATGTCAAAAGTCTTCTCACTCGAATCACCTGAGTGCAAATGACAGCTCCACCAATGCACTGCCCTTTTATACCTCTAGTATGTGATACTATCACCATCTGTGCAAGTGCGTATTGCTGTCCCATGAATTTTGTCACCTCAGTGCATCAGCTAGTAGCTTTAGTAGGAAGTGTACCCATAGCCATTTGTCGCGAAATCTCAAAACTGTTTCTTTATTCGCTGCAAAACTATCATTGTAATGATGAATTTGTAAAATTTAATCCTGTTTCAGTTACTGCATACCTAAAAGTTCTGTCCAGTATAATGGTACTGTTGCAGTGTACCGGCATTTAAAGTGTCTCCAAGTTAATTTTCAGGTCAGAATGCTCCCAACAGACCTTTTTTCTTTTTCCGCCCCCCCCCCCCCCCCTGGTGGCATTAATTTTGTTACATTCTCTTCGCTGCATGGAACTCATCACCATTGTAGACATGCCTGAGCAGGGGTGTGTACTTTCGTACTTGACAGTCCCAGTCCCATTGCTGTCTGAGTCATTGTGTAGAGATCACTGACAGAGATGGTGCAGGTGGTTGTCATTATGAGTCTGTGTCATTGGAGTGGAATCCAGGAGAGAAGAAATTCAAAGCTTCATCCTACTATTCTTGTGTACGTTCCTTACAACATCTGAGGTGATTACTCCAATGTTTCCTTAAAAGTATCCTTGTTTAACCTTAATTCTCTCCCTTCTTCCAGAGTCTATCCAAGTATCTGTCAAGCTGTTCATGCTTGTTTTATCCCCAAATTCTAAAAACATGCTAGACTGATGGCTGTTGTTGTTGTTGTTGTTGTTGTTGTTGTTGTTGTTCAGGATGGAACCCTCTAAATACCTGTGTACTTCCTGTCAATTATACATATTTAGCTTGTAGTTGCCGCGACCAATGTAAATAGTACTAAACAATACTTTTTTATTTTATGTAATTATTACAAAGCAAAATGTGTGTGATCTTAATGGATTCTTTAAACACATTTTGGTATGAACATTTTATATTTCAGGACGAAAAGCAAACAATTGAATTTTTGTCCTAATACTTGTTTATTATTAACTGGTTCTTGGCTCATTACTCATCATCAGATAACAAGTCACGCAGATTGAGAAATTGTTTCCAAGCAACTATTTCAGGATGTCAATGGAACCATGTAATCTGTTCATTTTAATTAAATGCAACATATTGGGTACATATAGCCAAACTCGTAAATAGCCATATTTCATTTTAAGAACAAGTATTCCAATACTGATTTACTCTGTTGCACTATATTCATAAAGTTTTGGTGTAACAGAAAACATAGTGTGGGCATATACCTGTGACACGCAGACGTTTCAGTGAAGTATATATCATGACTATAATCTTTCATAAACTTTGTAATATAGATAATGTATTTAATGGGTTATGGCTAACAAATATTAATATTTAACAGGAAAATAAATATTAATGAAATTGTGTGGTGAAACTAAATGAACAATAAGTGCTAGATTGCAGAGTTAAAGATGTGGGCTTCTTTCCTGGTCAGTCCTAGAATTTTACCAGTCACTTAAGTTCTTTCGCCTCTGACAAAAATCTTTAATGTGAAAAAGTGTAGTTGGTCCATGGTTCAGAATTAGTGTTTAGCAGTAGGTCTCACTATAACTGGCTTGGTGATTCAGTGCAAAGACCAGAGGCAGCCAAGGGTATGCCACACCTAATAAATACTGTGGCATTGAAACTTTATTTGGACAGTTTGTGTGCAATACCTCTAAATACTTCACCTAATTTTTGGACTAGAGTTTTAGCTTTATTATTTACACAGTCCACTCACATTGGTGTGATCACATGTCAGAATCCTGAAGAACCACTTTTGCAGCACAGACCGCTGTGAGACATGCAGGAAGAGCTAATGAAGTGATGGAAGATACCAACAGGGGTGTGGAGCCATACCGATTCCACTGCTGTGGCTAGCTGTGCGAGGTTTCTTGGTTGACAATCCATGGTACGAGCAGCCAGATTGAGGTGGTCCCACATACTTTGGACTGGATTATAATCCTGGGAGTTTTGTGGCCAATCGAGTACAGTAAACATGTACACTGAAAGCTGCAGACACATTGCATTGTCATTCTGGAAGATTCCAGTGTGCCGAGGAAAAACAGACCACATGTATGGATGGGGACATGGTCCCCAAGGATAGGTGCATACTCGTGTTGATCCATTGTGGCTTCCTAAATTATATCACCCAGGGAATGCTCTCTGGCCTGGACCCTTCCGACAGTTCTTGCAGGCTGTTTGGTTTCAGATGTTTCATGTCCTGCAAGCAACTGTCATCAATCTGACACACAGTTGCAGTGTTGGCATATAAATTTCAGCCTTCATCACCAATGGACAATGGTCAGTATAGGTGTGTTAACCAGGCACCAGCTGTGGAGGCCTGTACACACCAGCGGGCACTGAAGAGAGACTGTTGGTATCCCCCTGGTTCATCTGGACAGTTGGTTGCTCAACAGTTGCACATCTATTTGCCTGTACACATCTCTGCGGCCGTTTCTCACCCCAGTCATCTATGGCCCATGGTGCACCACAGATGCCTCAACACTGGTTTTGACATGCACAGTACACTCTAACCTTGATGGCATGCAAACAGCAAACCAAGCCGTTTCAGGAATGTTACCACTCTTGGCCTGAAAGCCAGTGGTCATACCCTTTTGGACATCAGGTAAATCACTCTGTTTCTGGATTGTGACAACGACTGTACTGTTTCCCATGTCCTCCTGAAGCCCTTTATATACTCTCCACTGCTAGTGCTGCCACCTCTGAGTGGTTATTGCACATTAATGTCGAACATAGGTGGTGATCACATTGTGTTGGGACCTGTATTATTATTATTGTTATTATTGCTATTATCGTTATTGTTATTATCATCATCATCATCATCATCATCATTTCGTGCAACACTGTATGTAAGTGGGTGATGTCTTTTTCTTTGTACTCCTCTATCATCAGTAAAGTTACCCTTTAGTGTGTGTATTTGCATGGACCACCATGAAAAACTATTGCTTGGTTTGGAACAATGCTGTGTAAATGTATGTACCAGCAAAGCTGTGACTGACTGTGTTACGTTTATGTTGCAGAGTGCAGTGCAGCAGGCAGTGGCTGCGTTGGCGACCCACCTGGCGAGCTGCACAGTCTGGCTGTGGGGCCAGCAGGGGCAGCAGTGTTCGGCAGTGGGGGTGGTAGCGCAGTGCCTGCAGTGGGCAATGGCTCGGCGCTCGTGGGCAGCGGAGGTGGATCGGGGTCAGCAGCGGCAGCAGTGGCAGCAGCCGCTGCTGCTCTGGGCCAGCAACACTGCGCCATCTGTGGTGACCGCGCCACAGGCAAACATTATGGCGCTGCGTCCTGCGACGGCTGCAAGGGCTTCTTTCGGCGCTCGGTGCGCAAGAACCACCTTTACACCTGCAGGTCAGTCTCTAGCACTCCAGCCTGTCACTTTAACAGGTCTTTTCCTATTTACTTATCTTTGTTGATGGTGCATCACCTACCCAACTAAAGGGACAGTTTTTTTACATTAAATTTTGAATCAAGTTGTACAAAAGCCACAAATTTTTGTTGTTGTTATTGTTGTTGTTGTTTTTAGCTCCCATGACCAGGCTACATGTGATGCCCCTGTAAATGCAAATTTATTCTTACCTACACGACAACTAACAGAACGCGTTCCTGGAGAACCGCCATCAGCAGTTTTTTGACTTGATGTTTCTGTGTCACTGTCATTAAAGTCCTCATCATTGTTGTCATCTCCCAGCAACAGAAACACCAGCACTGCCTTTTCTAGGTAGTGTGAGCATTGCAGGTAGCATAAAATGCCAAATACATTTTGTAGAGCCTCCCAAATGTTGCTGACTGCAGCCCTGAGCACCATTCGTAGAGCGCACAGAGTGGGGCTGCCAGGCAGCTCTAACACAGTTTGTGGAGCGTGGTTGAGGGGCGAAAGTGCCTAATATGCTACATGAGTGCTTGGTGGACAGGGACTGCAGATAGGTGGCACTTGATGGGAATGTGGATCAGCCATGAGATGTGCTGAGATAGTCTGTGAAGTTGCGATAACGGCGCAGTGGTTAATGCACCTGCCTAATAAGCAGGAGATCCTGGGTTCGAATCGAAGTCCAGTGCACGTTGTCACTCGTCACCACTGATTCCGCATAATGTCCCAGTGCAGCTGACAGCAGTGATCCTTTCCCGTTCCTTTCCTCTCTTTCCCTTTCCACCTTCAATTTACATACCTAGTATGTATTAATGACCACATTACCTCTTGCCAAACAACCATTCTGTTGGTGTGCATTCATGTGAATGTGTGTTTTGTAAGATTTAGCTGTAAACTAAGTATTGCTAATTTATCCATCATAACTTCCCTCTGCATAATATTACAAAGAAAGAAAATTTTGATGACAATATTGTTCAATATGATGATGGTGGTGGTGGTGGTGGTGGTCTTTGGAGAGAAAGAAAGAATCAGTTTTTCACTATTAAAAATTGTGGAGAAAGTAAAATGTACTGAGAATGTTTCTGATCAACATCTAAGAATCTTAGCAACTAGAGTACTTTACATATAGTTTGCTTTTTGTCATAGGCCTAGTAGTCTTGTGGAGCATAGGGGAAGTTGATGGTGTTCGGAAGTATTTCCCATTTCAGTATCTGTATTGTAGGTAGTAGGTGAGGTATTGAAGATCCAGTCTCCCGCTGGACATCAGATTGGAAGACAAACTGACAGTTCAGTAGACCTATTTATTGCTGTCCTGGTGTTGAGCCATTATCCTATTCCATGGCCTGTCACATCCTCCTGTACTGTGCAATGTTGGCCTCTGTGAGAAGGCTGTAGCTATTTAATTTAAGAGTAAAAATTTTAGCTGCTTATGCCCTGCTTCGTAGCCAGGAAATGTCAACATAGGCTTAGGAATTCCCATCTCACACCAGTGATATTTTGATCAAAAAAGACTAATCAGGGTGAGTGCATGTCACCTGCATGCATGCAAATCAGCCACCATTCACATCGTGAAGGGGTCAGTGATGTCAGTGACCAATAAATTGTGCTGAGTGTAGTCTAAAATTCTGAATATGCTGAAGAATGAACATGTGCAGAAAAAGGAAATGCTAATATCAAAAGTTGACTACCTTTGTATTTTACGAAAATGCAGATGTTAACGCAAATCCATCAGTAGCCCAATAAGTATATATGTAATTAAGTTTCTTAACTTTGTATGCTTTAATTATCAATGGTGGTGGTGGTTAGTGTTTAACTTCCCGTCGACAATGAGGTTATTAGAGACGGAGCGCAAGCTCGGGTTAGGGAAGGATTGGGAAGGAAATCGGCCGTGCCCTTTCAAAGGAACCATCTCGGCATTCGCCTGAAACGATTTAGGGAAATCACAGAAAACCTAAATCAGGATGGCCGGAGACGGGATTGAACCGTCGTCCTCCCGAATGTGAGTCCAGTGTGCAATTATCAATGGGTTGGCATAGTTTAGTAACAAAATGCAATTTAGAATGGAAGAAAGACACCTAGCAGATACTCTTAAGTCTTAATTCAGAGTTGTATATCCACTGCAAATATTTAGCCTTACACTGATATTAAAACATATTAACACTTCTATGTTCCTCTGCAGTAACATGAACAAAATAGCTGTTAGTAAGGAAATGCTGGATCAAATGGGTAAAAATTATGCAGCTGTAGCACACATTCAAGAAGAGTTCATAGTTTTCAGTACCAGTAGGCTTCCACAGGAATTAAATTATGACAACAAAATTCAAGCTCAAGTTGAAATTAGTCCCCTCTTTTTTATTCACTCATATTCATGACTGTATTAGCAGCTCACCAAACAAGACAGCAGGTAACTCTTGTAGAAATTTCGAATCGTATCTGACACTCTTCCCCAGTCCATAGACTGTACTATAAATTTCCTGTTATTTCCAAAACAGTTCCAACAGAAGTGCAGGTTAATCATTAATAAAAGTGATTATCAACAACTGCTAGCTGCCTCCCCTGTGCTTTTCTAAATTCTGTAGCAGCATATAAGGTACCATCAATGGATCAATAATATTATAAGCAACATTAGCATCAAGTAGTTGCATTGTGAAGCTCACTAAGTCATTTTTAAAAGCAAAATGTATTGGCTTAATTATGTTAGCACAGAGTCAACTCTTACAAAATTTCAGACTAGGGCCTAATAACATTTTTGATGTCCTTGTCCTCAGCCATGATAGTTGCCAAAGTCACTGAGTAATAATGAATGCCACTCTACATTTGCTGTCTGCAAAACCTATTAATTTAATCTGTCTGAAAAAGAACTAATTAAGTGACAAAAATCTCTACTTATTGCTGCTGAACTCTCTCCTTGTGTTTGTGGCTCATTGGCAGTTTCCTTACAGAACTTGTGCTGTACCCCAATTTCTATTAACTAGGTGTTTTTAAAGAACTACTACTCTCTTTCCATAGTGTTGTTTCTCAGACAGCAGAATATTTCCCAAATCATGTCATAACTAGAGATAGGAGTTGGCAACGTGCCAATATTCAGGCTCCTCAACCAGGATGTAGCTTGACCTTCTGATTACAGAAGTGCTGCAACAGCTGATAAGCCATTTTTTACATTAAAAAGCCCCAACACACTCTTTCAGATGCTCCAGCAGGAACTATGCTGATTTGTCATTCTTTCTAGAATGTAACAAAAATTATGTATTTTTATTTATTTGGCCCAGGAAATCATTTTTAATACATTGTTTGTACATGTTATTGAGGCCAAGTCCGGGATAACACAATTTACACTTACAGTAGCTGTTTATGAGACTGTGTGATCAGAATAATACAAGTAAATGATCATAATACAAGTAAATGATCATATGAAGTGAGACAGTACATAATTATATAACTAATAATATTTGATAAATCAGACTTGCTTATTTTGATGTTCCAGAAATTCAGACACAGTAGTAGTAGTGGTGGTGGTCAAACAAAAAGTGTATAGTGTGTGTATTGTTGGTATGCATTTTAAGTAAGAAGGCATATGGTTGTAACACTTAACTCCAGTATGGTGCACTTTTCGTTTGCATAAATTTTTATCTTAAGCACCTGCTTGGATTCATACGTGTGTAAATCATGGTTATGTTTGAAGATCTTTTCTTTAAGACACACTCTTCCATTAAAATTAGTATCACATCATGTACAAACAAGGGAGAGGCAGTATTTTTGGACTTTTCAAAAGGGATCTGCAGGAATCCTTTCATTTAGCTTCCTTTATTGCCCTGATAACCTTTTTCTGTACTTCAAATGTTTTTTAATTGTGGACTTCCCCTGAAAAATTTTTCTGCCCATCAGTAGTGAGTGTATACTGCATATGTTGTCACCACTGATGAGCACCTTGTATTTTGAGTGAGAATCCTAAGACCATATTTAAATGTATTCAGTTTTCAATTTAGATGGTTAAGGTATCTCTCCCACTTCAGACATTTCTGAATATTAATGCATAAAAATTTTGTATGACTCACAAGTGAGAAGTTTCTTCCTTCAATAGTTAAAATAGGACTTATAGGATAAACATTTTTTGTGGTGTGATAGTTAACTGCCTCAGTTTCTTCAGAATTAATTAAGAATTTGTTGGTCCTGACCCACTGTGCAGAAGTATGCGTAATCAATATTGCTGTTTCCTGCAGATTTTCCTCACTGTATGATTTAATTAGAATATTAGTGTCATCTGCAAAGACTACTGTGGTTCCATCATTTATTTTATTGACCAATTAATTTACATACAGCAGAAATAAATTAAGGTCTCAGAAATGACAAACATGGGACTCCACATTCAATTTTTTGCTACTGTAAAATTTTCACTGTGTCTGTATTTTATTTCTGTAATTGGTTATCAATCATTGAGGTGTAATTAGGTCCCCCTTTAGTCTCAGATCACTGTGTTTCATTAAAGCATTATGCGCACTCTGTCTAAAGCTAACAAATTGGCACTGTCCTATCAGCAATAACAAAAAAACAGACCTATGAACAAAATAGCAAGTGCATTTTCTTTGAAGAAGTATGTGAAAGAATGTTTCACCTATCATCTGAGCGGATAAAATAAAAACTGATTACATTACTGATTTTTTTTTTGGGTGGGGGGGGGGGGGGGGTGGCAATTTCCCACAGAAGAGAGGGAAGAGAAAAAAGCAACATGTCAATAGCTCATGGCAAAAATGAGAACAAATTTTGATTGATGGAAACAGTGTTTCATACATATATATGTAGACAAACAGTACTGATCTTGCTGAGTGGTTGAGTGCTGCAAAAAGTGCTTGGATATCCCAAGACGAAAGTGTGACATGGTATCATGTTTTTTCCAGTATTGTTGAACGTTGGAATAAATGCTGTTGGATGTGGGAGGCTACATTTTATTTAAATACACATGAAACTTCAGTTTATTTTTAATTCTGCAGCCCTCTAATTTATAAAGCATTTTCAGATTATCCATGTAACTAAATACCTTTCAGTAGTAGTTCTTCATCCACACATTATGCTGATACGTAATAAAAAAAGAAATATGTAGCTTGACTATTTGATGGTTAATTCATAAACTGAAATTTGTTAGTAAAATGTTTCCATTGAAAGAAATTATTGCTTGTTAAATGTGCTTACCTGCTTTCAATAGTTGTGTATTCATTTTTAAGACAGTATTATTAGAAACGTATTAGGAGTTGCTAGTTTATTGAATTAGGTTTTCACACATAATGGATGACAAATAATCATTGAAAGTATTCCATTATTATTAATATGCTTTTTTTTGTGGGTTATATTGCCTTGATACTTTTTCTTACGTAATACTTTTCCGTAAAGTGTTCATTATTCTTGCAACATTATTCTGAAAGTTACATATTTTATTGTCATGGCACATTCTTTTGACCTGTCTGATTAGCTCCCTGAAAGTTTTATTAGTTATTGTAGTGAGTTACCACGGACAACATGTCAGCTTTGATATAAAAGTTATTAGTTCTAAGTTGTGGTGTGAAGAAGTTAGCAGCCATCTTTGAGTTTTAGGATCTCAGTAATTTCTTGTATGTGCAGGTAGAAAGGAGGTGGAGGTGGAGGTGGTAACATTTCCTCATTCCCAATTCAACTTCCTTGATTTTTCCATGTTGGAGTTGTAGGAAATAGTTTACAGAAGTTGCCATAAACTACAGTTAGCAGTTCATGAAACCGCTGATCGAACTACCAACAAATTGCATGCTTCAGATTTGTTAGCCTTATAATTTACTGTATGGTAGGCATAATGTCTTACAGTGTACTGTGGATAAAATGTGCCGCAAGAGATCTTTACTTGATCTCTATTGTGCAATGCCTAAGTAACAATCATTATTTTTGCTGGCCAGGTCATCTAGCCTTTTCAGATTTAATAGCCTAGATCTTTCTAGCATATCCCACAGTTACATGTTTCTGAGGACATATGATGGTTTTCAGCACATTTCAACCAGTGAATTCATAATCATTAATTTCATCTCTTGCTATATAGAAACATAGTTCCTTCAGATAACCTCTTTCCCTAGGTGGATTCTTTTCAAGCAGATGTTTTGCAATTATGAATTTTCTCTTTTGTCTTGGGTCCTGGATTCACAGGAATCAACATATACAAATTCAGAAATGAAAAGGATTTGTGCAGAGCTGCCATTTTTATGCCTTTTGACCAGGAAGTGTTCAAGCTAAACGCAAGAAATGCCTTACAGTGGCCAATGTGGAAATACCCTTATTAAACACATTATGTCAGTAACTAACTTGTAATTCCTTGTAATTGCAGATTCAGTCGCAGCTGTGTAGTTGACAAGGATAAAAGAAACCAGTGTCGTTACTGCCGTCTACGCAAATGTTTTAAAGCTGGAATGAAGAAGGAAGGTAAATTTGACAGAAACATTGCTTCCATTGTAGACTAAAATTGGTTTGTCAAACTTAACCATTCTGTACTTTATTTAACAGACTGCATAGAACAAATTTAACAATTTTTGTAATCATACGGAAAGTAATTATGAGGGTTGGAACTTAAATAGTGGCAACTATTTATTCTCAACTGATACAAGAGAGTTACTTGTTTGCTCCTGTTACTGTCCTTCAGAGTAGTCACCAGCATTGTGTTGAACTTTTTGCCAGCAATGTGGAACACCTAGTATACCGTTAGCAGAGCCTGTTCTGTTGATGATGTGAATGTGGAGTGGTCTACTGCCTGTCGAATCTCTGGAACAGTTCTGAAGCGAATGCCACCATCAGTGCATAGTATTACTGCTTGTTTTTGAAGCATCACCTGCGACCAGCTTTGTGAAAGAAGCGGTGACAATTTCTGCACAACCCACCCACCCATTTGCACGACAATATGCGGGCGCATACAGCGCAAGCTATGGTGGCTCTGTTCAGTCGATTCGACTGGGAAGTGCTGTATCATCCACCATACTCACCGGACTTACGTCCTTGTGACTCATTTGATTCTTAAGATGAAGGAACCACTTCATTGCATTTGCTTCAGAACTTTTCCAGAGATTTGACAGGCAGTAGACTGCTCCTTTTAGACCATCAACAGAACAGGCTCTGTTAACGGTATACTACGTCATCCACATCGCTGGCAACAGGTCCTGCACAATGCTGTGGACTACTTTGAAGGACAGTAACAGGTGCAAACATGTAACTCTTTTGTATCAGTTGTGAATAAATGATTGCCACTATTTAAGTTCCAACCCTCGTATTTTCTACGCACTTTACCTTCTTTAAGCTTTTTATCTTCCACACACTTCACATCTATATAAAAATATTTGCTACTGCGGCTGCAAATAATTCTGCAGTTAGGCTCATTAGAATTTATCAGTGGTACAAAGTGACAGCAATTTTGTATGTTCGATCAGTTTTAAAAACATATTCCGCTGAAAGTGAGTCAATAAGAGGCTTTCAGAACCAGCGTTGTCATCCTTTTATCAAGTATCTAATAAATGGAGATGAGCCATGGACAAGTTAAAACTGTTAGTTAGTCCATCAGTCTTGCTCTAGTGGATCAGCTGGTGAAAACGCTGCCTAGAAAAGGCGAGTTTGAGTTCTGGTTCAGCATATAGAATGAGTCACCATCATCACAACATTTACATTGAAAGAAGCAAGATATAAAATTTTTGTCTCAAATTACAGCTGTCCAAAACGAGCGTGACAGGATAAGCTGCCGCCGAACAAGCCTTGAGGAGCATACAACAGGAAATGGGTTGTCACCAGCATCACTTCTTAATGCAGAACTGTTATCACGCCAAGTAGGAGCTGCTCTGGAGGTGAGTCAGCAAGTAAAACATGCTCAGTAATATTACAAGTGTACCTTTGTGCTTAACTTTCTCTCTCTTTAAATTTTTATTAGAGGAGCCCTGCTCAATCCTGTTATTGGTAACTCTTAACAAACATACTTCTCATGGAGAAAACTGACACTCTGCTAAAGTAGAATGCATAATTCAGTTTCTTAAACAGATTTTGATTATAGTTTTGTTACATGGGCATTGCTTCATAAGCAAAAGAAGAATGGCCAAAAAATGTTTTCTCCCTTTTTAGTTATTGAGAAAAAACTGGTTTTTTAATTTAAAAAAAATGAGTTTTTTCATGATCTACTCTTCCTCAGTGACAAATCTAGACTGTACCACTAATCTGACAAGTATTACAAGTAAATTATTATTTCCTGTTGTTTATGCACTGAACTATTTTAGGTAGTCAGAAGAAACTTCTATACACAACAAAGTTTTGTTATTTGGTCATGCAAGAAGAAAACCTACTGAAGTATTACATCCTACTGATAAGCCCAAACTTGGTTATTCATGTGATAGTTAAAAAGACGACTCTGCTAATATCCTTCTTACTCCATGAATCGTTATTGCATTTAAAATATTCTCATAGTTTGTGAAGTAAAGTATACTTTGGAAGAAGTTTGTCGGGTTCTGGGCCCCTTATAGTCAAATCCAAATAATAAGAAATAATGTGAACATTAGAAGAAAGCACAGATAGATTTGGATTTTGGAAATAAATATGTGGTGTAAGTGATAACTCGAAGGAAGGTAGACCAGAAAATGTATAGCACACATTTAACATTGCATGCTGATTAAGCATGAGTCTTCTCAGTTCATTGTTATCCCAAACATAATATGCGAAGCCAATAACAAACATTGCCATCATCTTTTTTTTAAATCAAACTCTGTATGTATGAACTTGAACAATCCAAAATCGTGTAAGTCACATCATTTGGCACTGTCACAGGAAACAAAAACCTGCAATGCCATGATAAACAACTGTATTGCTGGCTCACATTAGCTGCAAGTTTTGTGTGTTTGCATTACTAATTTAAGAAGATAAATGAAGCTGATGGTGATCTAGTGAATCAAAACTGGTCATTAAGTAAAGAACAATGTTTTGACTAAAGACTGTTTCCAATTCCCCAAGATCTTAAACACCGGGATGCTGTATTCTTCAGTTTGATTGTCACACCTCATTGCAGTATTTTTGTATCATTTCTTTGCTGAAACAGTCCTGAGCAAGTTTTACACTATGTGATCAAAAGTATCCGGACACCCCCAAAAACATGCATTTTTCATATTAGGTGCATTATGCTGTCACCTACTGCCAGGTAATCCATGTCAGCGACCTCAGTAGTCATTAGGCATAGTTAGAGAGCAGAATAGGGTGCTCTGCAGAACTCACAGACTTCGAACGTGGTTAGGTGATCAGGTGTCACTTGTGTCATATGCTCATATGCGGGATTTCCACACTCCTGACATCCCTGGGTCCACTGTTTCTGATGTGACAGTGAAGTGGACACCTGAAGGGACATGTACAGCAAAAAAGTGTACAGGTTGACCTCATCTGTTAGCTGACAGAGACCACCGACACTTGAAGAGGCTTGTAATGTGTAATAGGCAGACACCTATCCAGACCATCACACAGGAATTCCAAACTGCATCAGGATCCACTGCAAGTACTATGACAGATAGGTGGGAGGTGAGAAAACTTGGATTTCATGCTCGAGCGGCTGCCCATAAGCCACACATAAAACTGGTAAATGCCAATCAACGCCTCCTTGGTGTAAGGAGCGTGAACATTGGACAATTGAACAGTGGAAAAATGTTGTGTGGAGTGACGAATCACGGTACTCAATGTGGTGGTCCGATGGCAAGGTGTGGGTATGGCGAAAGCCTGGTGAACTTCATCTGCCAGTGTGTGTAATGCTAACAGAAAAATTTGGAGCAGTTGTGTTCTGGTGTGGTTGTGTTTTTCATGGAGGGGGCTTGCACCTGTTGATGTTATGTGCACAACCACAGCACAGGCCTATATTGATGTTTTAAGCACCTTCTTGCTTCCCATGGTTGAAGAGCAATTCGACGATGGCGATTGCATCTTTTAACACACTCAAGCACCTTTTCATAATGTAAGGCCTGTGGCGGAGTTGTTACATGACAATAACGTCCGTGTAATGGATTGGCCTGCAGTGTGTCCTGACCTGAATCCTATAGAACAACTTTGGTATGTTTTGGAATGCTGACTCGTGCCAGGTCTCACCGACAGACATCGATACCTCTCCTCAATGCAGCACTCAGTGAAGAATGGGCTGCCATTCCCAAAGAAAACTTCCAGCACCTGATTGAACGTATGCTGCAAGAGTGGAAGTTGTCATCAAGGCTAAGGATGGGCCAACACCATTTTGAATTCCAGCATTACCGATGGAGTGTGCCACAAACTTTTAAGTCATTCTCAACCAGGTTACTGGATACTTTTGATCACGTAGTGTACATCTGAAAGAGAATCCACTATCACAGTGAATAATCATTCCAGACACCACTTTGCATGTATAAATTATGTCCCATGTCCATCATTATTTCTTTTTGGCTAACAGAACAGTGTCCACAAACTTTCATTGTGAAACTAACGAAATTTTTTCAAATAGTACAACAGTGCCGGAGTCATAATTAATAAGAGATTTTACTGTTTTGTCAAAGATTCTGGCCTTAATGATTTAATATCATACTGGCACCAATACTGGGGGAAAATTTAATTTGGGTCAGAATGTAACATCAGTCCTCCGTGAAGTAGATACTTTTGTGACTATTGCTTTTATATATTGCAGAAATAGTCTGTAATATTTTTCAAATTTTTCAGGAACTGTTGTACTTGGTTTGAAATGCAATACAAGAAACACAAGCTCTGGTTTCATAACTATTTTTAGATAATTTTGTGTCCTGATAATACCAACAAAATAAACCAAATATACATGACATCAGTGTTTCCAGTGTAGTCAGTTGACTGACCTTTCCGAGTAAAATATGTCTTCCACTGCTTCTATTCGCCAAATAAAGCCAAATAGAGGTTTATTAAAGATGACATCAGTTATAAATGTAAAGAACCTTAATTAGATGAAGCTAGCACTAATAGCTTTTATGTACAAAATAAGGGCTTTTAGGTCTGTGCTTGCCTTACATTGTTTTTTGGTTTTTGTTAGTCTCTTCTGTACAACTCAGTTATTTTTTCTCTTTCTGTAGCAAATTAGCACCCCAGATGCAAACTTCAATCTCGCAAACAAGCAGCTTGCCAACATCAATGATGTTTGTGACTCAATGAAGCAGCAGCTATTGGTGCTTGTAGAATGGGCAAAGTACATAAATGCTTTCACAGAATTGCCTTTGGATGACCAGGTAAGAAATATGACTTTTGCATTACTTTCAATTAACCCACATGCAACTAAAATGTAGGGCATTAACACACTGAAACTTACAGTTGTGGTATCATCTGAAATAATACTTCTAAAAAAATGTTTAGGCAGTTCATTTCTACAGAAAAATTAGTATGAAGTTATTAATTTTATTTACAAGCATGTTCCTATAGATTGCATAAATAATGGAATGTGTTATGTAACTTCCTTCATAGGACTGTAATAAAGCAAAAAGTTTGCTGCAGTTATAATGAAACCAACAGAAAAGTTGTATGTCAGCAGTATTTCAAAAAGAAAAGTGTGGCATATTCTTAATTCTCTGAATTAGAATTCCATGGAGTGAGACTAAAACATGTTGATCAGGTTTTTTTCCCTGCTGCTCTGCACTCACATTTTTCTCCCCTATGATTTATACAGATTAAATAAGTTTTCAGTAAAAATTACAAGCAGTATTTGTACACTTTTAGAAATTAAGTTTTTTGTGTAACTATTGCTAACATAAGTATCTAGCACGGTAGCTGTTACGCTACATTCTACTTCCATGATCTAATCCAGGGAAAATTGTGTGATTAAAATGTACAGTTACTAATACTTCATTCAGAATTATTTATTTTTGGATATAGAAAAGTCATGATTATAAGCTAGTATTTGATTTTAATAACGTTACATATTCACAAAATTGTGCCATCTTATTTCTTATTAAAACAATAATTTGAATGGTAAGGTTTTCAATGTTATAAACATTTGAAAGTAAATTAGGCCTTTAATATGAAACAGTTACATTAAGCGAGACACCCTTTGGGGTCAAAATTTTTAATGCACAAGACCAAATGAGAACTTAATAATAAAATGTTTTTATGCCAAATATTTGTATTGTGGTAACAAACAATGTGTACATTATATTGTAAACAATAAAGATCTGAAAAATTCAGCTCTTAAAAGTATCTTGAAATTTGTCTACTTGCTCTTTCAGAAGATGAATTTGCTCAAAACTTGATTCCCACATGCTCCTGAAGGGGGGAAATAGTGTTTTTAAATGAATATTATTGGATTTTGAATGGTGGTAATATGTTCAATAAAATTAAAGTAAATGTAAAGCACAGAAGTGGACAATTATGGAAATAAGATTCATTAATCAAACATTCCATTCCTTAAAGATTCCTCAGTACATTGGAGTGTGTGCTATTACTGAAGGAGTAAATTTGAAAACTCTATTTTGCTTCAAAGTTAAATGTTACTTTAAGGTTTCATGATTTTTAAAAAGCTTTCAGATGGTCCTGAATATTAGTCATAAACATTACATGCTGTCCACATCCGTAGAACACATCAATGTATTATGTCATACCTTCAGTGAATATTTTATATTGTACACTGCAGAGAGAAGAGTGGTATGTTTATAATTTGTCTTGCTATCCCCGTTCTTTTGGAATAGAAAATCTGCAGCATTGTTTCGGTGTTGTTACAGGTTGCCTTCACTCCAGTTTCGTCACATCTGGTCACCCATCATCCATCCTTTATACATATCTCAATTGGCTATAAACAAGGGGTACACAAAAATTTGGAAATACGAAAATCACAACTCACTAAATGCCTAATATGGTTTAGGAAGACCTTTGATGTTCAGAACAGCTTCCAGTAGTCTCAGAATGGATAAATACAGGTCCTGTGTGGTTTTAAAGGGGATCTTGTACCATTCTTCTTGCAAAAACAACAGCAAGTTCAGGTAGTGATGGAGGTGGATAGTCATCATGCACCCTCACTGCAAAGTATACCACAAAAGCTTAATAATAATGAGATTTGGTGGCCAGACCATTTCATCCTTTTGCTCTCAAAATCAGTCCTGAGTGCTGTGAGCTGTGTGAAAATAGGCTCTATTGTGTTGGAACATGGCTTGACCATTGGGAACAAACTGTGTAACATGGGATGGACCTGATCGACCAAAATGATCACATAATCGTTGGCAGTAATGGAGCCTCGTAGAGTAACCTTGGGGACCACAGAATATCAAATCATGACCAAACATCTGCCATGTTTCATTCTTTGAATGTAATCTAGGTAGAAGTTGAAGGCACTCTAAAACAAGAGTAATCTAACAAAATTACTTTCTTCCATTCCTCCATAGTCCTGGTTCAGCACCTGGTTTTCCTGTTATGGGTATTTGCAGTAATGGTTTTGCAATTCCAGCTTGTCCTTTGGTTCCCAGCTTATGAAACTTCATTTGTGTTGTTTCTGGTGCTAATAGGATTCACAAGTGTGCTTTTCTATTCTGCATTGACTTTTGCATGTGTTGTCCTTTTATTTTTATCACAATCCTCTTATTTTTGTCAAGAGTCCTCTTCAGTGACCATGTATCATGATCATGCTACACACTTTTGTCTGTGTTGTAATGTAGCTGATGATGATTTTCCACTTTCTCTGTGTACAGTATAAATCTTCCATGCAGTGCCCCTTGAAACAAACAACACTTCAGTTACCTTGGTTATGGAAGCCTCCACCACACGAGCACAATAAATTTACTTATATTCTTACCCTTACCCTGACACAACATACTCATACTACACAGAACACTGTTCTGAGCGTGACTGGCACTTACAACATATAGAGGACTTTGCAAGGTGCCCTTCATGGTCAAGTACAGCAGCACAACCTGCAGCCTTGTCTAGTTCTTGCATTTGTGTTCAATCATGTATTTCTTATGGTGTTTCCATATTTTTGTCCAACCACAGTAAACAAATCATTTGACATTTCTTCTGAAATGTCATTATTTTCACTATTCATTATATTTATTTCTCATTCATTTTTGAATGATAAAAATATACAAAAAAGCTTTTCTTACTTGTACCATTAGTGGGCCACCTTCCAACCTCAGTGATGAAATCTGATGTCCAGCCAATGTAGGTTGTTTTGCCTGTTTTGTACTCTTGTTATTTTCAGTTGGTTTTTTTTTGTCATATTTTCATTACATCTTCACATCCTCTTCAGACATTTCTGAATTATTTTGTTTACTTCAACATATTCTTTCATGTTGCTATTACATTTTTCTCGAAATTCTCAGTTTATCTTTAATAGTTGCCATCTCTCATTCAAGTTTTTCCTTTATACCTGCAACATATTTTCCTTTGTTAAATAATTACCTTACCACCTGTCTGTATCATAGCTTATTTATTTTCTAAGATGCTAAATGTGTTACTTAATTTACCTTGGTGTTCCACATTATTATTACACAAATTCTCATAATGTATATATGACATATTAGCTGATCAGCCCGTTTCTTTCTAACTGTGTGTAATTCCTCCCTTTCTTAAGTCCGATTCTTATTTATCATCTCCAGGCATAATGTGCCAAGGAAAAATTGTACTAACTTCTTTGCAAATTATACTAACATTCTGTGTCTATCATTTCTTATATCATATAAAAAGTTTCCCATGGAAAAACTGTTCTGTAATTTTGCCCTTCTTTTTCAGTGAAATTCTCAACTAACAGCATGATGTAGATCTGCCATTATATATCATCTGACCTAACTCTTAATAGATACTGTAAAGACCTTCCCTTAATTATCAGTGTTGCAAATATTAATTTTAAAGACAGCATTGCTTCCAAGTGCAAACCATTTCACATGCAATGTACATTGACACCAAATGTTCAAGAAAGAAATCTTCACACCCATTGTTAATTACTTACTTAACTTGCAAATGGTGTCAGAATCTAGGGATAGCAATAACTGCATGGTCTTAGTGCAACTCATTAGATCCTGGGCTGTGGAAATTACATGGCAGAAGTGTAACAGCTTGTTTCCAGATCTCGAGGTTTTATTTTCAATCAGTATCAGTCACCACAGAGTCACAAACAGTGTCAGTTTTGACATTGAGTCACAAATTAATACAGAACAAATGTATTGTGAAATCATACATTGTCTTCATAATTTTGACATGTGTAAAAGATATTCATGAACTGTTCATCACCGTCACAGCATGAGTGATGCATTTGGTGTCAAAAAGAGGATAGTATATATGCATAGGTGACAAATAATGGGATAGTGACATGCATATATAAAGATGGTGGTAGTATAATATACAAAAGTTATAAATGGGCAGTGCATTGGCGGAACCATCATTCATACTCAGGTGATTCAAGTGAAAAGGTTTCCAACATGATCATGGCCACACAATGGGAATTAACAGTGAACACAGAATGATAGTTCAAGCTAGATGCAAGGGACATCCCATTTCAGAAACCATTAGGGCACTCAGTATTGTGAGGTGCAGTGTTCAGACAATGCTGAGAATACCAAATTTCAGGCATTACCTCTCATCTCAGACAGTGCAGTTACAGACAGCCTTTGCTTAGTGACCAAGAGCAGTGGTATTAATGTTTAAAGTTGTCAGTGCAAACAGACAAGGAACAATGAGTAAATAACTGCAGAGATAAATGTGGGACGTATGACAAACGTATCTGGTATGACCGTGCAGTGAAATCTGGCATTAAGAGGCTATTGCAGCGGATGACCAACACAAGTGCCTTTTTGACAGTGTGGCATCACCTGCAGTGCCTCTCCTGTGCTTGTGACCATATCGGTTGGACAGTACTGGAAATATGTGGCCTGGTCAGAAGGGTCTCAACTTCAGTTGGTAAGAGCTGATGGTTGGGTTTGATTGAGGCGCAGGCCGACAAAGTTGTGGACTCGAGTTGTCAACAAGGCACTCAAACTGGTGGTGACTCCATGACGGTGTGTGCTGTTTTTTACAGGGCCTCTGATCCAATTGAACTGATTGTTTCAAGGAAATCATTATCGTTGGCCGCTTGGAGACCATTTGCTGCCATTTGTGGGCTTCATCATTCCCAAACAGTGATGTCATTTCACATGGCCATAGTCATTTGGGATTGGTTGGAAAAATATTCTGGACAGTTTGAGTGAATGGTTTGACCACCCAGATCACCAATATTAACCGCATTGAACATTTATGGGACATATTGAGAGGTCAGTTTGTGCACGAGATCCTGCACCAGCAACACTTGCATATTATGGATGGCTATAGAGGCAGCATGACTCAATATTTCAGCAGGGGCTTCCAACAACTTGTTGAGTCCATGCCACATAGAGTTGTTGTACTACGCCGTGCAAAAAGAGGTCCATAACAATGCAAAAAGAGGTCCATAACAATGTTACTGGATATCCCATGACCTTCGTCACTTTAGTGTACATTGTGTATTGCTCCAGCAGGTTCCCCCAAAGTTATATAAATCAGGCTAGTATATAGGTGAATACAGTCTTTAAATTTTACCATCATTTCCATGTAAAGGATATTTCTGACATGTGTAAATTCTTTGAGTTTCATGAAAATGACATGTAATGAGAATATTGTAAAAATAGTGTAAATATTCCCAATGTTACTGACTTCCTTACATTGATACCATAATCAGTTATTCATTGTAAATCAGTAAGAATATAAATAGTGGCTTTTGTCTAGAGTAACTTTAAAGTGATGTTGCGAGATCAGAATGAGCGATAATATTCTGTTTTATATCCTTTTACTGTCATTTGTTGGAAGTCAAATTTTTGTGGTATAATACCATAGCATATGTAACTATTGATAGATAAATGGTGAAATAGATGTGTGTCAAAGTTTCATACAAGTGTTGGAAAACTTTATCAACATCCAAAATCATAAATTAAACACTTCAAAAATGAAAATAAGTTCATACATGGCCAAAAATCGGGTGATGGCTAGTTTTCTGCAGTTGAGAGAAATTCTATCAGGCGTCAATTTCTTAAGACATCTTCTACGCCCACATTAGAATGGAAACACAATTCTGCCTATACTTGAGTATTTCCCCAGAATATCCTTTGTTGACCTATAAAACAATTCCTTCAATATCTCCAATGTTGGTATTTATTGTCTTCTTTACACTGAAGGCTATAGCTGAATTTCTTGATTGACCTACTCTTTTACAACCAAATAAACTGATTTTAATTGTATTTGGACTCCTTTTTCAACTCTGCTATTACTCTTGTTACCTAAAACCACATCTGTTTTAGGCCTATTGTAAAAATAAAAATCATGGTGGGTTCCTTTTTATGTAATTATTTTACTCGAAAAAATATTCAGATTTGCAATCGTAGCATTTATGTTCCATATTCAGTTGTAACAGCTTGATAGTAATTTTTGTCACTAAGAAATAATATGCAGAAATAAGTTGTCATAGTTCTTCTCCTTCAAACATTGGAATATTTTCCTCATATGTAGTCAAAATCAGAATAATTCCTGTGAAAGTAGTTTTATTTGCCAGTATCTGAGCATTATTCAAGTATTCTACATATTTAAATGTGTGCGTTTTGAACTTTAACAGGTGGCATTACTAAGGGCACATGCTGGTGAACATCTCCTGCTTGGTCTTGCAAGACGGTCAATGCATCTGAAAGATGTTCTCTTACTTGGAAACAATTGTATAATTACTAGGCATTGTCCAGGTAAGCATCACAGCATATGTTCATACATAATGCTATTGTGCAGGAAAAATGAAACTCACTGCTGTTACTGCTATATTTTGCATGTTAAATGTTGTCAAACTTAATTGTTCATAGAAAAAGGTTCACAAAGAAATAGTGGTTGGTTGTGTTAAAAGAAAATAGGTAGTGTCTTTTGTTCTGTGTATTTAGAGTAGTGCATTTAAAACTGTCTTAGGGTTGTGAAAGTTTATCTTAAAGTTTGATGTAACATAATAAAATATTCATGCAGTATCAATCTTCAGTCCCAGCTGCTGTGCAATCTGTAACCAGACATTGTAAGGTCCATAACTATTGTTACAGGCTACAATGAAAAGCTTGGAATCCAAATAAGTGTAAAGTAAATAAAGCTTTCAGAAACAGAAATGGTTTTCATTATAGTAACAGAGCTATCAGATACTGAATCATGAAATTTTAGAATGGTACTTGTGTTGTAAATTTGTCCATCCCCTGCATAGTAGTGGCATGTGACCAAGTGTCCCTTAATTAAAAACTACTCCTTGCATCTTGACTATAAGTACTCAAAGTTAAACTCACTGTACTAATTTCAAGTACAGCACTGATGACATAACAATCAAGAATTTACCCTTTACAGCTGAATAGCTTCTAAGAAAGTTACTGGCCTCTCAGCTTATATGCAATTAAATGTACATGTGGTGTCAATTCCATCATCTTTGTGATCATGCTAATGTGTGTGGCTCTAGTTTCCCCATTGCTTTTGCACTTAAGAACTACAAATTATTCAGTTCCTTGGTTTGCAGATCATACACTGGCACTGTGTAGTTGTGATGTGATGAGACCTTTTCTTCACAGTACTAGTTGCTAATGAAACACCAAAACACAAAATCCTGTAGAAGCAATTGTGAAGAAAAATGAAGATGAAGGATTACAGTACCACACAATTTTCCTCCTGGAATTGTTTTAGCCCACAGCCAAGTGCCACCTTCACAAATTTCCAAGAATTTCATCTTACATACACCTCATTAATTACACATACTTAGACATTCACATTATGTTTTCATAAGTAGCTCATCTACCAATCTACTTAAGAGAGCATACTTTGGTCAGGATGCCCACTGCTGCATTGGATAACTGCATTATTTGATCTTGGGAAAAATTTCACAGTCTACGGACCATTATTTCTGCTCAGTGAACATACTACCAACAACACAATGATGTGAAAGGTTTGAAGGAGTCCACGTGTTGTAATATTGATTGGGAAAATTGCAACACAGTGGAAGAATTACCAGGAATAAATGTCAGTTAAGTGCTCATAAATAATGTACTGAGCCATGGATACTCATGACTAACAGAACAATAAAATAGTGTGTGTTCATATTAATACAAGCTGAAACTACATAATACAATAATATGGATTGTGAGTGGATAACACATTTTATTCTTTTGGTGTTACAGTAACCAAAATCATAATGCATTTGTAGAAAGTCTGCACAAATATGAACATTTTCATCCTGTATTTATGTTTGTCATCTTTCCTGCCCATTGTACTAGAGATTGTGTAATTATTATTCATACTATTATTATTGTAGTAGTAGTAGTAGTAGTAGTAGTAGTGCTGTTGCTAGCAACATAAGGGGTTAATGTAGAAAAGAACAAAGCAAAAGCAGAAGAAGTTCTTTCATATTTCAAAAGTTTTCTTTTAAGTAAGAAATTGGAGGATAAAAGAAGTAATCACATCCATAATTAATGGTGTCTTGCAAAGGTGTAATATCTTAAATGACAGTTATATTTTAGATTCATTAAGAACACAAAATAAGTATGAATAAAGGGAATTGTCTTGTCCAGGATATCCATGCAACACCGTTAATAACATAAACTTTTTTACCCATGATTGTCATGCAGCACTGTGGTGGGCTTGCAGGTGTTGCAATATATGATACTGAAGAAAGCAGTCCAGTTGCTTCAAATGATTTACTTATTATCAATGATTGGCTTTAATTACACAATAATTGTCATCAAAGTAGCATCATATCTATAATAAAATGTAAACATTTAATGTTGGTATGAAACTGCTTCACTTACTGGTGATTAGTCTCTGATCAACATCAGTTGTGGATGATAAATAAATCCATTCAGCAATTTTAATAATGATCTGCAACTGATAGCAGAAATAGTTGCTAGGAAGTGAGGAACATTTCCAAGCCCTCAGAATCTCCTAGCAAGTGAAACAATAAAACTGGCTGCCCCAACACCTCATGAAAGCAACATCTAATGGAGATGAAAAGTTTCTAATTTTGTGGTATCTGTTCCACGTTCCTCCAAAACTTAGGGTTCTTAAGAATCAGACTAATATAGATTTAAGGAAACAAAGTTATTAAAGCCATTGCAGCCTCATTTCCAACTGCAGAGTAGATGTCAATATTGCTCTGAAGTTTTCTTCTGTTTTTGCTTTTTATAGTTTTACGTAGATGGTCAGCCCAGCTTTCTACTGCCTGCTTCACTTTCTCCATTCCTTCAATGTTCTTCATGAATCTTTAAGCCTATATCTGTAGCCTTTTCCTTGGTAATTACCAATAGCTGTTGGATGTGTTGCTGCTTGTTAGCATGTGTTACTGCATGCTTGTTATGACCACAGATCCCCATCGCTGTCACATGCACATTATTCAGAATAACTTCTGTACTGAAGTTAGTTAGGTGCACATTTTTCCCTGTATTTGTATGTTGCATGATAATCTTTGCTAACTGTAATGCTTTGTTAATACAAAATATAAATACAAAATTAAATTTTGTGTCTGTACTTAATGTCGTATGTTTGACAAAATCTAAAAGACATACTTCAGTTTAACGTAATTTCATTTGCGATTAGATGGAAGAGTCAGTCAGTTTAAAATCTGTACAAGAGATTTCTAAACCCTCTGACGCTCCACTCTCTCTTGAAGAAATGAGCTCTTGAATTTAAGAGCATGAAATAAGCAAAGAATTAAACAACAGTAAATGGCAAACTGTAAGACAGAAAAATTGTGTTATTGCAAAATTACTTGACTTGACCCTACAGAACTTTTTTTTTTGTTTTTGAAAGAAGGTAACTAACAAACAGCGGAAATGCCAGGTCCAAATATCAATAATGCAGAAAAAGATAGATTGCTATTTACCATAAAGATAACATGTTAAGTTGCAGACAGACACAATTAAAAGGTACTTACGCATAAGCTTTCAGCCACAGCCTTCATCAGAAAAAGAGAAACCTACACCATTCATTCACACAAGGAAGCACATGTCATGCACATGACTGCCAACTTCAGCTGCTCACACCTGAAAAGTGTCGTGTTTCCCTTTTTCTGGTGAAGACTGTGGCTGAAAGCTTATGTGTAAGTATCTTTTAATTGTGCCTGTTGGTAACTTAGCATGTTACCTTTATGGTAAGTACCGATATCTTCTCCTATGTTGTTGAAGATAACAAGAAAATTCCTTATGACACAATATGACAATTTTCTTTTAAGTTTCCTAATGAGCAGCAACAGACATGTGACGTAGTTTAAGCAGGGAATGCAGTATTTTATCAGTTGGAAACTTATTGGATTACTGTTACATTCAAATTCTACATAAATCTTATAGATTTATGTTCCGTACTTCCCTTTTTATAGTAAAAATGATGTAACAGAGGACTTAGAGGGAGGAAGGGCTGTTATATATGATGTTACAGCGTACAAAAAGTTTTATTCATGATCTTGAGAGGTTTCTTTGATGTACTAAAACATGGAAGAATATAAGATTCATCTTTGTGGAATAACTACAGAATAAAAACAGAAGATCTGAAATAATCAGTGAGAGTTTCGTGCAATATGTTACCTTCTTACGTTAATTTGAGAATGCAAATTTCCCCTCCTGTTGAATTTTTTGTATTCTGGATTCAGTTCTTAAGGGACAGCCTAATAAAGCAGTTACCTCTGAGACTATGGGTATGCAATTATGCATGCTATCTGTACTACCATAATTAAAAATATTGTTCCTTTCTTACACAGTAAAATGTAGAGCTTACTTTGATTTTACTGAATAAATCATTTATCTCTAGTAAAGAAATGTTCTTAAAACTCTGGAGCACATCATCACATCCCACCTTCAATATTCCTTTAGATCTCTTTCATTTCTGCTGCAATAATAAGTGTGGGAACATGCTTAATTGGCTGTTCATATTGCTTGCTTGTGGTGGGAGCTGGGCTGGCAAATACATGATGCAACAGGTCATTTTAAAGAAGCGGGCGTATCACCAGATGTGGACATCAGCCGTGTTGGAGACCGTGTCATGGATGAGCTTGTGAAACCCTTCAGCGAGGTCCAGATCGATGACACAGAATTTGCATGCCTCAAGGCGATTGTCTTCTTTGACCCAAGTGAGTACTTACTTTTAGTTTCATTAAGTATGTAAACAATAAGAAATTATTACTTTAGAATATTTCAACCTCATGGAGTATAAGTGTAGCCCTTGGAAATTCGCCCCCTACTCCTCTCTCCCTTTCCCCCCTCTCTCCCTTTCCCCCCTCTCTCCCTTTCCCCCCTCTCTCCCTTTCCCCCCTCTCTCCCTTTCCCCCCTCTCTCCCTTTCCCCCCTCTCTCCCTTTCCCCCCTCTCTCCCTTTCCCCCCTCTCTCCCTTTCCCCCCTCTCTCCCCTTCCCCCCTCTCCCCCTTCCCCCCTCTCCCCCTTCCCCCCCTCTCCCCCTTCCCCCCCTCTCCCCTTCTCCCCCTTTCCCCCCTCTCCCCTTCTCCCCCTCTCTCCCCTTCTCCCTCTCTCTCCCCTTCCCCCCTTCTCTCTCTCTCCCCTTCCCCCCTTCTCTCTCTCTCCCCTTCCCCCCTTCTCCGTCTCTCCCCTTCCCCCCTTCTCCCTCTCTCCCCTTCCCCCCTTCTCCCTCTCTCCCCTTCCCCCCTCCCCCCTCCCCCCTCTCTCTCTCTTCCCCCCTCCCCCCTCCCCCCTCTCTCTCCCCCCTCCCCCCTCTCTCTCTCCCCTCCCCCCTCCTCTCTCTCTCTCTCTCCTCTCCCCCCTCCCCGCTCTCTCTCCTCTCCCCCCTCCCCGCTCTCTCTCCTCTCCCCCCTCCCCTCTCTCTCCCTTCCCCCCTCCCCTCTCTCTCCCTTCCCCCCTCCCCTCTCTCTACTCCCCTCTCTCATTCCCACCTCTCTCTCTCATTCCCACCTCTCTCTCTCATTCCCACCTCTCTCTCTCTCTCTCTCCTTCCCACCCTCCTCTCTCTCCTTCCTTCCCACCTCTCTCCCCTTCCTTCCCACCTCTCTCCCTCTACTTCGCCCCCTCTGTCTCCTCCCCCCCCCGTCTGTCTCCTCCCCCCCCCCCCCCCCGTCTCTCTCTCTCTCTCTCTCTCTCTCTCTCTCTCTCTCTCTCTCTCTCACACACACACACACACACACACACACACACACACACACACACACACACACACTTGCCTGGGTGCCAGTGATGAAATTGTATGACCTCTAGCTCTTGTGTTTAATGAGAAAGTGCCATTCAATAAGTACTACTGAGGATTATCTGAATGAAACTGAGGTATCCAGAAATTCAGAATCAATTATATGTATATGAGGAACACATAATTTTCCTTACACTGTAAATGACAGCATCATTAAGCAGTATCAGACGTGGCCAGTACTTCGCTGAGTGACCATCTGGGTACATCACAAGCTGTTGCTATTTTACTTTTGCCCTTATGACAGGACAAGAGGGGTGGTGGCATGCAGACCCTAATTATTATAAGCCTCTGCTCCAGTCTCCTAGATTCAATTCCAAAACTTTCTGCAAGTCTCCCATGATGTGGAGGAATACCGTTAATGGTGATCCATCCATTCGATGGAGATATTACGCTCAGTGGGCCCTTTGGTACTCTTTGACAGGAGTACTACATGCACACCCACTAGTCACCTATACTCAGCAGATACACTTATGCACGCAGCTCTCATACTTCGAAAAGGAATGGTGCTTGCAGGTGCAAAAGCAAGGGAAAATCTTTTCAATTAGGTGGCTGAACTTGCTCCTTCTCTGTGTTAGGGCCTACAGAAAATAAGTTATGGATGAAGGAGTGGATGAACTAGATTGAGGTACAAACAGTAAACAGCAGTTTTTCTTTTTAATTTTCGTAGAATTTCCAGCT
Source organism: Schistocerca serialis cubense (assembly GCF_023864345.2). Lineage (NCBI taxonomy): Eukaryota > Metazoa > Arthropoda > Insecta > Orthoptera > Acrididae > Schistocerca > Schistocerca serialis. The sequence goes on from NC_064643.1 coordinate 485,064,350, forward strand.
TCTGTTTTTCTCATTCTGGTGTATCTAAATACGACTAGCACACTCTGAAATTAGTCTTCTTCGCATCACAGATTCAGATTTAAACCAATTTCAGCTTCATACAATCTTCTGCAGTATAACCCCTCTTTTACATTCCCATAATCAATGTTCTCCTCCTGTTTACGACAATTTTTTTACTGCTCCCATCAAATCTCCTACGTCTACAATGTTAATTTGCACCTGATTTTATGCAAACATATTCATAATTTCCCCACAATTTATGCTTCATAAAAAAAATGTTTGTGAAGAAAAAACTGACTTAAAATGATTCTAGTGTGATGTTAGTCACCATGTATTGTGTACAAACATTACATGGTTAAGTTTCTTAACTCAGGGTGCTCTACTCAGTGGATTTGAACAGGTGACTTGTAAAAGTTGTAACAATTCATGCCCTATCTCCTGCCGCTGCCAAGCTGTGCTCGCATGGTACCTGATAGGAGTAACTAGGTTTGTCTGAATAAATATATCATGACTAATCACAACCATTTCCAAACTGTGTCTACTGCAGATTCTCAGTTTTGTGATTGTCGTGACAGCTTTGTCGAACCATATTTAGTGTGTTTTGTCATTTGCTAGTTAACATCTTCACTCGCTTTGTGTTGATCAAATCTTTTTGGTTTAAAAAGTGCCAATTACATATTTTCCATGCTGAGCAAAACGTGTTTTGAGAATATGTTCTTCTTAAGTGTAGTAAAAATATTTTGTGATATTACACACAAACACCACAAAAAATACTTTCCTAGGTATTAGTACTTAACAATGAGAGAACCATTCTCGAAATGCGTCCTGCTAAGCATGAAAAAAATACATAACTGGTGCAGTGTTTAACTGTTTAAATAATGAATGACAGCCATGTGCTTCCCGAAAAACATAAATTGTGATGAAGGAAATAGTCAGACGTTTGTACTTCCCAGACAGTTATCAGTCCCAGTTACACGAGCAATTTTTATTAGATAAAAAACCTTCATTATATAATAAAAAAACTCTGATAAGTATTTTAATGCCTATTACGTACATATATCATATGTAAAGTGCAAAGATGCTAGGTGGTATCCTGTATGTAACTTTAAACTTTAAAGTGTTATTTCCCACATTTTACATTTTCTCACATTTTACATTTGCTCACATTTCTCGCTTTGTAAATTTAATCAATCAGTCTTTTCAAAACACATGAACAATAGTGATGTTGATTACCTGAGCTTGAGGCAGACAGTGCCATTGACTTGGAAAAAACTGTGAGCATCACTTGGGTATTGGATAAACATTGCCATTCATTTTTTTTTTTTTTTTTTGGTTGGGGGGTTGTTGTCAAGCTCCTTTTCAAACATACTCTGGTCACTGACATTTGATTCAGTTCATAAGTCTCTACTTTTCACTGCACTTCTGAGGATCTTTCACAAGAATGTTTAAACTGAAGCTTCTTCAAGGACTTCATTGAAAACATACATTCCATCCTTTTGCAGATAAGTCACAAAATTACACTGCAGATAATATTTTTAGTTAAAATCTCATGATCTGAACAAATTGAAATTATAACCTACTTCAAATTATGGCAGACAGCAGTTGTAACCCACCAAATCCTTGGTGTTATGAATGTAAAAGCCACTGGCTGAAGTCAAATACCATCTGAAAGTGATTAATGACCACTTTTGAATCAGAAGAATCATTTCCAACACTCTGTTCAACCGAGGAAATTATCTGTGTGAGACTGCTTCAAAAGTTTAGAAATTTCTATAACTGTTTTCCTTACTTTTGTGCTGAATATTATGTTGCACCATCGCAAGCATAAACAAGGCTTTGCAAAAAGTCAGATACACTGTACTGCTTTTAAATATAGTAAAAAATACGTGGAAAACTAAATGAGATCAGCAACATGAAACTGTCTTTTCTTGTGGGTTGTGGTACAAGGGGAGATCAAAAAGTTTGTGTTTGATGGCAGTGTTGCAGTGTATATGCAATGACTTGCAGGCAAGGGATTAGTGTGGCATTTGTATCTTTCCGATGTGTCTGCGGTAATGGTGGGAATGTGAATTGTGGCAACATTATTACCAAATGCATCCAAACAGGACTCATGTACTATTACCCTGGTCTTTGCAGTTGAAGGACAAACACCAGTAGATATCCATTGGAGAACAAAGAATCTGTGGAGTTAAGGTGAAACATACAGAAAAACAGCAAGAAGGCATTCTGCTGTTTTATTACAGTACATTAATACTTGTTCCAAAATAATGATTATGAGATTTTGTAATAATATGAAACATGTCATTATAACAGGTTTTTTTACACAAATTAATTAATTAATTCTTTTTTTACAGTTACTACTTCATATGTAAAAAATTCATCTGTTGAGTAGAAGGCATTCTCATTCAGAAATTCTTTCGATTTATTTTTAAAAGCTGGTTGGCTGTCAGACATACGCTATTTTGTAAATGAGCAAAGACTTCAGTGGCATTGCAATTCACCCCTTTCTGTGCCAAAGTCAGATTTAACCCAGAATAGTGAAGATCATTTCTTCTAGTGTTATAACTATGCACTTGGCTTTTATTTTTTTTATCGGGATGGATTATAAACAAGTTTTATAAGTGAATATATGTACTGTGAAGGTACTGTGGGTGTCTTTAGTTCCTTGAATGTATGTCTACAAGGAGGCACTGTGTGGGCTACAGCTATCATTTTGCTTATACACATTTGTGTAACAAATACTTTTTCTCTTAATAATGAATTACCCCAAAATATGACACCATATGAAAGCAGTGAATGAAAATGGGCATAGTAGGCTAATTTACTGATACATTTATCACTAACATTTGCTGTTTCTTCCAGTTCAATTACTCATAAGTGTGCAGACCCAGAAATTTTGAATATTCTGCCTTAGTAAACTGTGTGTGTGTGTGTGTGTGTGTGTGTGTGTGTGTGTGTGTGTGTGTGTGTGTGTGTGTGTGTGTTCTAAAAATTTAGTGATTCCATGTGCAGAGAACCACTTAATTTTTTGAAAGACATTATTTACAATTTCCTCAGTTAATTCTTGCTTGTTGGGTGTGACTACTATATTTGTATCATCAGGAAAAAAAACTAGCTTTGCATCTTCATGAATATAAAGCAGCAAGTCGTTAATATAGAAAGAACAATAAGGGACTGAAGACTGAACCCATGGGACACAGTTCTTGATACCACCCCCTTTAGAGGACTCTGCTGATTCCTGCAGACTATCTATGCTGTTAATTTCAACCTTCTGCATTCTTCCATTTAAATATGAATTAAACCATTTGTGTACTGTCCCACTCATACCACAATACTTACACTTAGCTAGAAGAATTTCATGATTCGCACAGTCAGAAGCCTTTTAGAGACCACAAAATTCCCCAGTGGGTGGTGTTCGGTTATTCAAAGCATTTAATATTTGATCAGTGAAAGCATGTATAGCATTTTCCGTTGAAAAGTCTCTCTTAAACAAAACTGACATTTGTTTAGTACTTCATTTTTACAAATATGTGAAGCTACTCCTGATTATATTAATTTTTTTAAGAATTGTGAATAAAGCTGTCAGAAGTGTGATTGGATGGAAATTGTTAGTAGCAGACCTATACCCTTTTTATGCAGTGGATTAACAATAGCACATTTCAGCCCATCCAGAAAAATGCCTGTTTCAGTGAGCCACTGCGTATGTTGCTGAGAATGCTACTTACTGTTGGAAACAAGCTTTTGGTACTCTTTTGGAAATGCCATAAATTCTGTCTGAGCTTTAACTTTCGAATGAATTTATTATTTTCCTAATTTTAGTGGTCCCAACTATAATAATGCAAATCCCCATATTGCAAATAACATAATGTAGAAGTTGTGCCAACTCAAGTGGCACACTCTTGAGCACCAGCACTATAGTCCTAATCTCTCCCCTTGTGATTACCATGCTTTTAGTCACAAAAAAGGACTTTAAGGGTGAACGATTCCTGTCAGATGAGGATGTGCTTCAGGCAATTATGGACTTCTTTATGCAGGAGGACACAGTGTTTTACTAAACAGGTGTTTTCAACCTGGCACTTCAGTCGTATGATTGCCTCAATATTCACGAAGATTTAGACTGGCTAGCATACCAATTACCGACTATTTGGCCTTCAAAAGGAAGCTTTTTGACCGCTTCTTACATTGGTGATATATCATTAGGCTGCAGGTGAAGTTAAACTGTTTTTAACATCTCATAAGGACACACAATTGCAAATCTATCTGATGAACCAAAAAATCTCAATGTATTACAACACCAAATATTACATGTAATAGATATTAAATGGTTATCAAACACATACTGAAATTTGGAAGAAACTCACAGAAGATGGAGTAAAATCTTGTTCTCTGTTTTATTGTCAGTGACTAAAAAGGAAAGTAATGTCTACACAATCTAATAAAAGCTCCATTTATACTAGAAATAGTAGCAAAACAAAGTTAACATTTGTTGCCTTCATTTCCCCTTAACCAAGCATGTTATTCATGATACTTTACTGCTTTTCCCTGTCCCTATGGCATTCTTCTTCTATAACATTTTTGCTCCAGTCCAAATTCCTTATCCTTAAACTGCTTTTGATCAAGTTTTCCATCTTGCTGTGAATTTCCCTCTTGCATTCAGTCATGGTCTCCATTATTTGTTTTGGTATTCTTCCACCTTTCATTCTCTCTACACCACCTCATCTCAGTGCTGTCATTCAGCTTTTTAATCCAATTTCCTTTCTAACATCTTTGTTCCTCTCTGTCTCTCCTTGTATTCTCTAAAATATGACTTAGGAACTGCATTTGACTGGCTTGGATTATACTCTCCCCTCTTGTCATTGTCCAGGTCTTGGATGTGTGTGTCAATATGGGTGTCTAGTATGTCTTGCCCAGAGCTCCCTTACACTTCTTTTGCACACCGTTTCTCCAGACTAAGCCCCTCACACACTGATAAAACGCATTGCTCTGTGCTACCCTTCTGGTAATTTCAACCTCCACCTTGCACTTCCCAGATATGTAAAGTTGCCCATAGTTACAATTTCTTGTCTGTTAATATTAATTTGTCCTTTCTGTTCTGTCAGCTCTAGTTACAAACATGGTCTTATTTTTCTCCATACTGCAATTTATACAATATTTCTTTCTTTCTTTTTTAAAAAGTTAGTATATATAGTTGTCCTTCCTCATAATGCAATCTCGTGGGGAAATAGCAACAATTTTAGTCTGCTTCCTCTATGAGGTGCTTTTGGCTCCTTCATGATTTCATCTGCCATCATTATTTATAATAATTGTGACACCACATTTTTGTATCTCTACCGCATAACATTCCTAAACCAATTGGTTCTTCCAATTTCAGGCCAGACACAGCTAAAGTTTTGTTAAACTTTGCTTGAAGAATTAAATTTTTTTTCCAACTTCCTTTCTCTCCACATTATTATAGTAAATTAGTATTGAGTGATTCAATCTATCTTCATTTATTTTGTAGATGCCAGAGGACTCAGCGATCCTGCACGCATCAAAACTGTTCGTCATCAGATACTAATCAATCTTGAGGACTACATCAGTGACCGGCAGTATGACTCTAGAGGTCGCTTTGGAGAGATTCTGCTTACACTACCTGCTCTTCAGTCAATTAACTGGCAGATGATTGAGCAAATTCAGTTTGCCAAATTGTTTGGGGTTGCTCGAATTGACAGTTTACTTCAGGAAATGCTGCTTGGAGGTAAGATATATTTACACAGCAGTTCTTACCTATGAAAGAGCAACTGAACATTGTACAAGACACTTGCTAACAGTGCCACGACTTGAAGACAGAAGTGTTGGGTGCACATGCCCAGGTAGCACACCAGGAATTACTGCAGGCAGAAATAAACTAGAATTTTTGACTGTTGCAGTAATATGGTAGATCGCAAAGGAAATGACAGTTGTTAAATTATGGATTATCATTGTGTTTTATTCTAAAACTTTCTCTTTGCGGTAGTGTTTACACTGTAGTAAAACCATGAGAGAACAGGAGTGTCCTGTACAAATGTTCGAGCCTGGATTTTCATCTTTCATAGGCACTGCTTTACTGACTTGGTTGTTAGAATGTTGCCCATAAAAGGTGAATAAGTTTGAGTTCCACCTAGAATACACAATGTTTACCCATGAATTCATCAGTCTCACAAGGGGACCTTACTATAATTTAATAATAAGCTGCCAGTTTCTGAGTGAATAGCAAAAGTCTTGTAATCTCACTAAGAGCAGCTTATTACTACTTTGATTTAAATTAAATATTTATTAACAAATGGAAATGTTAATTGACGACTGCTGAATATCATTTTTATTTCTAATTATTAATTACATTCACAGTGAAACAAAATTTGGTATTAAAATGCAAAACATCAAATAGAAAGTAAAATATTATTTAAGAGATTGAACATTATTAGTGATATGTACCTGATGCACACAGAAGCTAAACGTGCTGCACATGACATACTTAACAATAGATTGGAAGGAAGTCAGACTTGGGTGTAAGCTAAACATTAGTTACCAACTGTGGAAAACAGGCATTCCTAGGGGGACAAAATTAGGAGAACCAGCGACTCTATGATTACCAGAGATAGCTATTATGCATTCAGATACTAGCAATTTTATTAGTAAGATCCAAAGACTTTGGTGCTATGAAATATTTTAAAACTTTAATTTTTTCTAAAATCTGTGTCACTGCTGTTTGGAATTCATGTCCAGGCATTGACTTCCAAATTTTACCAGTACAAAGAAATTAAAGAGGGCCAGTCCACAAGGTCCCCTTGTTAGCTGATGTAATTCTCTCATTTATGTTGTTAAGTTTATTCTCTGCAGATACCCTTATTCCTTTCTCCCTCGCTGTGCCCAGTGTAGCACATTGTTTTGTAAAAATTCTGTGTAAGATATGTGCATCCAGACCTTTCAGCCATTATATAAAGTTACATCAAATGTTACCCCTCAAATAGTGAATGTTTTGAAAATGGTATAGTTTTGGATCTGTGTACTCCATTAACATGTCTAAAACGTGTGATGTAACAAGAAATGCATGGTCTTAAATTTAAAGTACAACCACTTGAAGAGAAATTCCACCTTAATCTCAGACAGTTCTGGATGGTTTGGCTTAAGTCTTTCTGGCAGTCATTGTTTGTAATAATTTTGTTAAGTGAACTTAACCCTGTGGTTTGTCATATTGGAAAATTTTCCTGATAATTCCAGCAGTTTGAATTTAATTGCAGAGAAATTTAACTTCAGTTAAAAATGAAAGACAGTTGTCAAATATTTCTTCCCAATAAAATGTTAACTGCCTCTTTGGTGAACAACACTGTAATAATAAAATGACTTATTTTGCAGTCCTTTGATTTTTTGCACATAATTTCAGAGCCCATAGTTCAGTAATTGTATTGCATTTGTCTCCTTTTCTTTTCCAAAAGATATATATTTTATTGCTATGTGCTATGTAATGGAATGAGGAGACATAACCTAATTTATGCCTTTATCTCCCCCCCTCCCCCCCCCCCCCCCAATCTTCCTTTATCATCATCATTTGTTCATGTGCACATGTCACTGTATGTACCATTCCTGAGCCATTTCTCATTCTGGATCTTCAACAGTAATCTATATCTTTACTTTCTGGAATAGGTTGTTTTGTTATTTTGGCTCAGGTTATGTAGACTTTTGTTTAAAACGTGTTTTGATTCTGCTACAGTGTAATGCCTATCTGTTTAAATGAAGGAAACATGCCCACATGTTCATCCAAAAATGTGTCTTTTATGAAAGTTTCCTGGATGATAATGTTTCGTCATGTATCACCAAATCAGAATGTCTGCTGTCTCATTGCTAGCAAAAGTTGGACACCGTTGAACAACATGGTGTACTACAGATCAATTGAGGAAAAGTGCACATATCATTTCCAGTGACTGCAGAAAGGACAGGCCATAGTTAGGATTTTTATCTACCTTAAAGTGCCAGCTTACATCATAGTCATCGATTCTCATTTGTTGAACCTTCTGTGCACTAAATATCTGGTTACAAATTGTTGCCAAAACAATAGTGAATGGTTAACCATTTGGTCACTGTGTGTTAGTTTAACGTGCTTAAAATTCCATTGGGTTTCTTCTAGTAAATGACGCCTGATACCACTCAACTAAATAAGCTAACCTAGGTGTCTACTCTCTCTCTCTCTCTCTCTCTCTCTCTCTCTATCTCTCTATCTCTCTATCTCTCTATCTCTCTATCTCTCTCTCTCTCTCTATCTCTCTCTCTCTCTCTCTCTCTCTCTCTCTCTCTCTCTCTGCATTAACCAGCACTCTATTCTGAAACAGTTGTCTGCTGTGGACAGATCATACAAGCGTTTTGTAGTGCAGGTAGTCTGCAAGTTCAATTTTGTGTTAAATGCTTTTGTATAATTCATTACTCTTCTTGTGACATCCCCTCCTTCCCCCCCTCTGTATGAAAATTAGTGTATATTTTAGATTGTGGCAAAATATGGACACTTATTTTGCATTACATCCTGTTTTCACTATTTTGAAATTATTCCAAATGATTTTGGTTAATGGACTACATACACACAAGATTTGTAATTTGTATTTCTTCAATGAAAAAGTGTTACTTGTATTATACATTTTTGTTATTCACTTGAAGTATTCTGCAAAAGATGTTTTCCAATTTTGGATTTCTGTAACTGAGAACTTCCTGCAGGAGCAAATGATGCAACTCCAACACCTGCCCCACTTAGCCCTTCGGCAGCAACTGCAGCAGCAGGTGACTTTCCGCCGCAGTTACAAGAGCCGCAACCACAACAGCAGCAAGACCAAGCCAATGGTGGCTCTCACTGTTCAGGAAGCCCCCTCTCTGCTGGCTTGAGTCCTCCTGATCAACAGATCCTCAGTCCACCTGTCATCATACAACACATTGCTCCAGCAACACCAGAGCAGTACCACATTGCTTTTAAGACCGAACCAGATGCAGCATTTTAGCACTGAAATTTTATGAAAATACTAGACATTCATTGTATGTGCTATTTTAGGGCATTTTTGTATGTGTGGAGCGATGATGAACAGCGAAATTGGCCTAGCCCTGTGTGCGACGCATTTTTGAGCAATGGATGACTGAAACTTCATTTTAAGTTGGTCCAAGGAAAGGGAACTTCAGGAATCAGATATAACATGAGAGGGTTTGCATATCTAATGCATTTTACATTGTTGTACTCTCTCTTTTGTTGCAGGCGCCTTTCCTTGGGATACACTGTGCAAGGAACATGCAGTTACATTTCCAGGGCTGGGAAGGGATTTGGGGTGGCAGGGGGGAGAAAAGAAACCCAAGTCTGATAACCACATGTAGTACTGTGTACTATTCAGTAAACTGAAATTATCACTATTTACATGGTGCTAAAGAATGATAAAGGCAGTACAGTTTTGAGCTCTTTTCTTGAGTATGTAGACTGTACCTAAGGAAAGTGTTACGCTGTTAAAGTTTGACAGAAATATTTTATAATTAAGAAATAATATAAAAAAGGACCATTATCAGTGTCTTAATTAATGATTGGCTGAGAGTTACATTACCTATCATGTTGATACTATGATTTTTTACCATGAGAATATTCTTTAAAGTAAACGTCGCATAAAATACCTGTGGAGGATAGGTTTATAATACTGTCGGAGCATACATTCCTAAACCAAATGGAATTTGATTCAGCATATAAAATTGTGTTAAACTATTTATTCCATAAATTTTACTGTTAGAGCAATACATCAAATGTTAATGACATCTTGTAGTAATTCATTTGTGATGAAAATGATGCTGTGAGTCCTGATGTCTGATCCTTGGAGAGTGAGAGACATAACTTTTCCTATGAAATTTTATAATACTCTCAGGAAGAGATGGGCTTTCTATTTTCTAAAAAGGACAAATGCACTGAATCTTGTTACTTATTAAATCATTATGCTCTGGTGGTAGTAAATACCATTTTAATGTTGATCATCATGAAGGTTTTATCTCCATATATATTCTTAGATAAGCTAACAACATTTTATCACAAATGCTTTTATTACAGTCCTTGATGAAGATTCTTGCCAAATGTGCTCATATGTCTATTAGAATGAGACATCTATAGTGTTAGGGACTCTTCCTATATTAGGAGAATAAAAATAAATTTGGCTGTGACTGCTTTTACAGTTCAACAACATATTACAAATTCTGTGTATTGTAAATGGGTTGTGAAATTATGCTCAAATATGAAATAATTTGTCCATACTTTCAAATGTTTATGTGGACTGTTAATTCAGACAGTGGCAGTCTAATAATAATGCAATGTATTGTGATGTACTATCTTGTGTAAATATTATGTATTATATCACTATTTGTACATAGTGGAAAAATTATAGTAATATGTGAACTGTTGGTTAAATGGCTGACCTGTTTGTAAATTTTTCCATATGCAGTAACTGTAAAACAGTAATCATTAAGGTGCCAAAGACGGGTGGTCGTGGAAGTTTCAAAAGTTTACCATATTTCAAAAAAAATTTTAACTGAAGTCAATCAGAGTGAACCATCAGGTAAATGATGGTTACTTTGGTAGAATGCCTACCAGTACTGAGGGTAAAACAATGCACTGTTAAATTAGTTTACTCTGTTTTGTATATATTTACATAAAATTATGTGAATTGTTGAGTATGGACTAAACTGTCCTATATTTTATTGTTATTGTTTATGTAGTAAATAAAAGGTGATTATTTTATGGTAAAACTCACTTTTACTCACCTGTAAATCATTGTACTCACTACGAAACAAGTTCACATTTTTGTTATGGAGACACTTCGGTATTCCACATGCTCATCTTCAGATGATGAAGTTGACAACTATTGTGAGCACTAGGAGGGCATTATAATAATGAAATTCTAGGAACACTGGCGCCAAGAAATAATGCATAGAATTAACATTTATATCATGTTACATTCATTTTTAAGATACGAAATGATACGGTGGAATGGTTAAGCTGCTGGACTCACAGTTGAGAGGTTGGCTGTCAAATCACAATCTAGTTGGCCAGATTTTGGTTTAAATTAGACTAATCCTGCAACCTTCATTTCCAGATCATCAAACCTGATTTCCTTTCCCATTTTTATGGTATATGTTTGTGCTCACTTGCATTACTTCATTCTTAATGTGATACTATCCTTAATTTTTCTGTTGTGAAGTGCTGAAAGTAGATAAACATATTGGTTCTTCTATCCAAAGCTGTAGAGAAATTAACTTTTGGATTTATGTTTTTGCTTTCTCCTCTGTGATACACACAGTTTTTGGAGGCAGTGTCACATTCTACAGCCAAGCAAAGTGTTGAATTATAACTGTAGAGGTCAGAGCAACAAGAGAAGTAGGGTGCACTGTGTCTTGTCTCTTAGATAATTCAGCCCATTTAGAGGCTTATATTTACTGCTTCTCAACATCATTAACTGTTATCCATGTGCCATTGCTAATAATCATATTCTTGATAGGATTGTGTTACACCATTTAGCTTCTGAGGTTTTTCATAATTGTCAAGCATACGAACCTGTAGATAAGCAGGTGCTCTGCTGAAGTATTGTGATTCTTATGTAGACAATACTACACACAGTACCAGAGACTTCTGCAACATTTACTGCACCTAGAGAGGCTTTAACAGCACAAGTTCTGTGTTGTCAATTTGGATGGGAGGGATTGTGACATGGCAGGTAAGTTACGCAGGAAAAACATTATTTCCATTTACAGCTATACTGCTCAAGCCACCTTACTGCATGTGATGGAGGGTAATTATGGTACCACTATCATTCCTCTCATACTATGTTCATGAAAGTTGTGTAAAAAGAACACTTATTAATAAGTGACGGATTTTTATTGGTCCAGTTCTATCAACCAGCACAAATTCTACAATTGACTTTGGATAGGTGAAAGAAAAGTTACAATAATACATAATATTAGCAGATAGTAGGCAAATTAAAATTAGATATGTATTTTTACAATTTAATTTTTAAGTAGCTTTTTTCTTACATGTTCAGAAATTCTTTTGCTGAATAGAAACAGTGATTTATTAGGAATGTCTTTAGATTAATTTTAAATATTGTGTACATAACAATTTTTATTTCCTCTGGTATCTTATTGTGTAATATTAAGCCATGTTAATTATGCTCCTCTGACAGGCCATTGATCTGCGATATTTTTGTTGCGTCTTTGATTTCCCTCTGGTACAATAGAGGCATACATTTTTGTTCAGTAGTAGTTCTTCTAGTTTTAAGAGGTAGTCTCTAGTGAAGGGGATAGTTTCATATATGAATAAGCTTAGAACATTCATTCCATTGATCATGACTTTGTCTAGATGGCTTAGTGGGCAAAGCATCTGTTTCAGAAGTGGAAGACCTGGGTTCGAATATTGGCTGGTATAAATTTTCAGCCTGTCCTATTGGTTTAAATCAGTGCATGCTTACAGCCAGTGTCATAATTCCTTTGTGTCTTAATTCATAATGGCTGCTGGATCGAAATAATGTGTAGTATTTTTGACATACCTGAAAGAATGGGCACCACATTAATTTTTATTGTGTGTTCATGAAGTTGTGACTGAAGAAAAGGTAAGGAGTTTATACTCTTTGTAAATGAGTCCTACTTACCTTCAGAACCCACCAGATTGACATGTTGCATGTACCTTTATATTTTATATTACTTCACCCTTATTTCACAGGAGAACAGCACATCACTGTAAGATGGTGAACCATTTAATTACTAAATGGGGTCTGGTGTCTGTCATGGACAAAGACCGACAGCAACATTGTTTCGAGATGAATGACTGAATCGTTCACATCTCTATTGTGTGAGATAAATACAAGGTACATTGAAATGATCGGCCTATAATCTCAGGGTTGCTGATAGCTAAGGGCAAAGCACAATGTATACGCACCTGGCGGGACATCTGGGAAAAACCCGGGAATTTTTTCATGTGAAAACCAGGAGAAACCTGGGAATCTTTCAGGATTCTGGGAGTTTTTCATTTAGATTGCACTAAAATTTTTGTAGGTTTGAGTGGTAAGAACGCACACTCTAACAAAGAATTTCACTTTAGCCCACTGCTAGAGAATAATACTGCAGCAATAAAACATAAAAGTTGCAATGGAAATATGCCATTTACATCATCAAAACACAGTGCACACACAAGTGTCTGCCAACAGCAAAATATATCGAAGGCTTTAGGATGAAGACAATGCCCTACTTCGGAACATCAAACTGCTTGCGATGAGAGGCCCATGCTCATTGGTCCTACTCCTGATGAGCGTGACATCACAACTGTTCACATTAGGTTTGTTTGAGCTGTTGCAAGCAGGTGCAGGCCCATGCGCAATTGAATCGCGTACAAGCATTACCTTCTCCTGCTTCTGGCTACTTTAAATGTGACTGTTAGATGTATCAGCAGTAGCAACAAGCATCTAGATGTGACCCGAAAAAAATTTTCTGGTGCACCCAAGCTGTTATTAGTTCCAGTTCTCTGATTTTATTTTATTTCCAGGTTTTTTCTTTTTTTCTTCCAGCCCGACATCAATTGCCTCACAGAACGGTGAAGTTATTTTTGTCAGTTTGCTAAAGAAATTTGGCTTTTATTAACCTTTTCTGCAAAGACTGTCACTTTATTTGGAACACTGTTGACTAATATCAACTGTTTGCTGAATTTAAAGTGCAAGTTTTTTACTTCCGGCATGTGTGGCATTATGCCATAAGAAAGAACCAAATATGAGATAATACAGTACAGGTACTCAAAGAAAATTTGCATCCCAAAAACCACACTGAAAAGGTTAGTATCAAGTTGGGCCACACTCCTTTGCAAATCTGGACATATGAATGTGCACTTCAAGCCCAATAATGCATTTTAGTATGGTTTACAAAATTTTGATGGTCTGGCGGTATCCTCTGATGCCCGGTTTCATTTACGACATAATGTAAGATTTCTTAATGTTATATACGTATTAACATACACACTTCCTATGGCATCGTAGCTGTGCACACATGTTACATGTGCAAATGTGCTTTGAATTTCCTGAATCACAGATTGTCTGATTCTCATTTAAAGCTTACCACTTTGAGGGCCAGCCACTTAAAAGGATATCGAGCCCAGAAGACACAGACAATTATGTCATTATTTAAAATTTTACTGGCACATTTGTCTGATGTATCTTACAATGGAATACACACAAAGAGAAACGAATATTATATGTGAAAGCTGAGCTTTTCTTATAGCTATACTATGTATATTAATTTAAATCATTAACGTTTCCTATTTGTGTGTTCATGCAACTTGAGGGAGTTTGCTGTTGGCTGCATCATCACGTGTCCTATGCTCTGAATATCTGCTATCTTTGGCTGTGAGATCATGTGACACGAGCTATGATCAGCTTACGAAAGCAAATCGCAGTCTTGATTTCAATGCTTCAGAATCTAATGTGCTGTGTTTGGTGGGATTTGAATATATACATTCGTAATATGAAAATATTCAGTGTACCTGTTGCGGTACATCAAAGAGCTTTCGAAAACACTTCTTTTTTCCTCTCTGGAGTTTATTTTCTAAAGTGCCAGGAATTTCCGTGCTGGTGTATAAAACCTTAACCATTAAAAGAATTGATAAGTTTTGTGGTTCTGAGGGAAAATACACTGTCACTTAATATGGGAAAAGTGTATTTTCACCTTGGAAAAAAAGTGAGTAACTGTTAATGCTAAAATATTTTCTATCAGTGTTAGTGATTTCTCCAAATATGGGGTTAGTAATTTATGTTATAGTTCCTTGTACCATGATTAAGTAGTTTTGAGAAATTTCATTAACGTAATGACAAATTTAAATCTTAATTTTATGTAATACTAAGCAGTCTTGATGCTTTTCAGTGAGAAACATTTGAGTGAAAATAATGCAAAGTGGACTCAGTCTTCTGATGTCTAGCTGATAGTAAATGAATTTAGAAAATGTCTGCTGAATAGAAAGCAAAGTAGATTGTATATCTTATACTCACTGGTCTCAGGATCAGCATGGTGGACGAGGCTGGGTTCTGCCCCCTCTAGTGTTGGCATCAAGTAGGTGTGAGCAAGTAATCAGTTCAGGTGCAGCAGCATCACTGGTGATCATAAGACTGCCGGACTGATGGTATTGCAGCCAACCTTCCTCACCACCATGCGACTCTTATGAAAAAGCAGACCGATACAGAAGTATCAATGCACATAGAAGCTTGAAGATACAAAGCTGCCATTATTTAGATTCCTGATCAAATAACCTATCAACATTAAATGAGACTTTCAGGTACTCAATGCAGTCGCAGTCCACAACTGTAGGGACTTGGGTTATTGACTGGTTTTACAGTGGTACTATCATTTATGTTTGCTGGCTTTACAAAGTACTGACATTAAAAGTAAACTGATTTACTTTCCTCCTACTGAATCCCAGGGTTCAGTGTTCTCATGTTGTTGTGGTCAACAGTCAAAAGACTTGTTTGATGCAGCTCTCCATGCTACTGTATCCTGTGCAAGGCTCTTCATCTGTGCTTAATTACTGCAACTTACATCCTTCTGAGTCTGCTTGCTGTATTCATCTCTTGGTTTCACTCTGATTACCCCACATACTTCTATCCAGAACTAAATTGGTGATATGTTAACGCCTTGGAATGTGTCCTATCAACCAATCCCTTCTTCTAATCAGGTTATGCCATAAATTTATTTTCTCCCAAATTCTATTCTGTACCACCTCATTAGTTACATGATCTACCTATCTAATAATCAGCATTCTTCTGTAGCAACACATCAAAAGCTTCTATTCTTTTCTTATCTAAATTGTTTATCATACATGTTTTCACTTCCTTACATGGCTACACTCCATACAAATACTTTCAGAAAAGACTTCATAACACACAGATTTATATTTGATATTAGCAAATTTCTTTTCTTCAGAAACGCTTTTATTGTTATTGCCAGGCTACCTTTTATATCCCCTTCACTTTGGCCATCATCAGTTACTTTACTGTCCAAATAGCAAGCTCATCTACTATTTTAATTGTATTGCTTCCTAACCTAATTCTCTCTGCATCACCTTATTTAATATGACTACATTCCATTACTCTTGTTTCGCTTTAGTTGATCTTCATCTTAGACTTGGAAAAAGGAATATTTCCAACATCTTTAAAAAAAGAGTAAATTGATCTGTACTTTCAAAGGAGAGAGCAAGGAAGATCCAGGAAATTATCGACCAGTGACTGTTACACCTATCTTATCTAAAGTAATTCAATGTGTAGTTAAAGACAGAATAGTAAATTTTATAGAAAAGTCCAGTACTTTGAATGATGCCCAGCATGGGTTTAGGAAGAGTGGATCTACCGGTACAGCAATAGCTAAATTTATAGTGTATGTAACCAAGGCGCTAGAAAAACAAGAAGTTTATGGTATGTTTTTTTACCTGTAAAAAGCTTTCGAAGCATATGTCACAACATATTATTAAAGAAGCTGAAGTGTTATGGTGTAAAGGGGAAAACAACTGATATCATAAAATCATTTGTGGAAAATAGAGAAAGGTATGTAGAAATAAACCAAAATGTGTGCAATACTGCTACAAATGCCTAGTCAAATTCTGAATTTCTTAAATATGGAGAACCTCAAGAATAAGTGCTGGGACCACTACTTTTTATATGCAAATGACATGTACAAAATAGTAGCTGGAAAATGCTGTCATCTGTGCAGATGACACTTCATTTTTTCAAAATGGTTTTTTCAACAGGCAACACAAAAGCAAGCTTCTCAAAATATGGAAACAATAATTTAAGAGAAAATGATCTTTTCATAAACATAAATAAAACTACATACATGAAAAAGAAACCACATAACTTGAACAATATTACTGTCAAGCTTGGAGACTTTGATCTGAAAGGGACTGAAACTTACAAATGCCTGTGTGTGGTGGTGGATAGGTACTTGACAAGGGAGAAGTGTATAAATATGAGGGTCACTAAAAATAAATGCACACTATTTTTTTAAAAAAAATCCATCTTTTATTCTACATGTTTGAAAGTTTTACAGTGTGTAAATACATCCGTTAGGACCAATATTTTCATTTCTCCACATAATTTCCATCCTTCTCAACTGCTTTACACCATCTTGGAACCAGTGCCTGTATACCCACACGGTAAAATTCTGGACCAACCTGTTAGAGCCACTGTTCGGGAGCGTGCATGAGGGAGTCATCATCTTCAAACCTTGTTCCACAAAGAGAGTCTTTCAGTTTCCCAAAGAGATGATAATCACATGGATCCAGGTCAGGACTGTAAGGCATGTGTTTCAGTGATGTCCATCTGAGTTTTTTGATCGCTTCCATTGTTTTTTGATTGACATGTGGCTGTGTATTGTCATGCAACGGCAAAACATCCTGCTTTTGCCAATGTAGTTCAACACGACTCAGTTGAGGTTGAAGTTTTTTCAGTGTCATCACATTAGCATCAAAATTTATAGTGGTTCCACTTGGCATGATGTCCACAAGCAAGAGTGCTTTGGAATCAAAAAACACCATAGCCATAACTTTTCCAGCAGAAGGTGTGGTTTTGAATTTTTTTTTCTTGGGTGAATTTGCATGATGCCATTCCATTGATTGCCTCTTTGTCTCTGGTGAAATATGATGGAGCCATGTTTCATCACCTGTCACAATTCTTCCAAGAAATTCATCTCCACCATTCTCGTGCTGTTCCAAAAGTTCACTGCATACCGTTTTCTTGTTTCTATGTGAGCCACTGTCAACATCCTGGGAACCCACCTGGCACAAACCTTTTTTAATGTCAACACTTTCAGTATTCTGCAAACACTTCCTTCCCCTATCCCAACGTAGCATGACAATTCATTCACTGTGATGTGTCAGTCAGCAGTCACCAATTTGTCAACACTCTGCACATTGTCTGGAGTGTATGCAGTACGAGGCTTGCTGCTGCGAGGACAATCCTCTATATTTCCGCGCCTGCTTTCATCACGTAACCTGCTTGCCGACCGACTAACTGTACTGTGATCGACAGTAGCATCTCCATACACCTTTTTCAATCTCTTGTGGATGTTTCCCAATGTCTCGTTTTTACAGCACAGGAATTCTATGACAGCACATTGCTTCCGACGAATGTCAAGTGTAGCACCCATCTTGAAGACATGCTGTGACGGCACCACTCACGGGAATAGGTTGAACTAAGTTTGAAAACGAGCGGGAAGGATGTATCTACACACTGTAAAATTTTCACACATGCAGAATGAAAACTGTATTTTTACAAAAATAGTGTGCATTTGTTTTGGAGTGATCCTCGTAATATTTGTTGTTCAGTGAGTTCAGGTATATTTCTAATGAGAAAAATGTCAAGGACAATACAGACACAAACATTGCTGACATTGTACTGATGCTAGTTCATCCACAAATTTCATATGGTATCCTTGTCTGGGGAAATTTTGCAAGTGTACAAATCAAAGAGTACGAAAGCTACAAAAGAAGGTTGTAAGTTGCATAACAAAATTATCTCCTAGAGATTCCTGCAGAAGTAAATTCAAAGAACGAAACTTATTAACAGCTGTGCAATTATAGATGCCTGAAACAATTATTTATGTATAAAATAACCATGCTGCAGTGATTCACAACTACAACAAGAAATGAAAATGAGTATCATGTTGAAGGAAAATAGCTCACGTTAACTGACAGAGCCTATAAAGTAAGATGTCTTCTATAAAGCATCTGCCAAACTATATAAAATTATAGAAAACATGTGTGCTTTCAAAAATAAACTAAACTGTCACTTGATTAAAACTTGACCATACAGTATTAAAGAATAACTTGCAGCAAAAAGTAAATTCAGTGTTTCATATGTAACTGCAAATATGTAACAAAACTTACAGAAAGCAGAAAATGAATTTAATATTTTGTAATTATGTAGGTATATCAATGTGTTTTTGTTTTTACGGGTTTGTATTTTAGAGGCTTCTTTAACAAAATGATACATATGCATGTAGTCATGCATTTTTGAAACCTGTAATTTTTCGAACTTGTCCAGTACCATTTTACAGAGTCGTCCTTGGACGTAAATAAATAAAATAAAGTAAATTGCAATATCATGAGCAAACCTCAAAGTTTTTATTTCTTCTCGCTTAACTTTAATTCCTTTTTTAAATATTTCTTTCGTTTCCTTTACTGCATTCTCAATGCACAGACTGAATAACATCTGGGATAGGCTACAACACTCTCGCGCCCCTCTCAAACACCTCTTTCTATTCATGCCCGTTTTAATGACCACCTTTGTTACGCACATTGGATGACCGTTAATTGTAATAATTGTTCATTGAGTAATTAAATATTGCTGGCCAGGTTTAGTGATAGTTTTAAAGCAAAAGTACTCATCTTGTTTCTTGATCATCTCCTTAAATCCGTTGCTGGAATTTCTTCTCTCTGGAAGCCCTATTGGTTGACATGTTTGGTGAACAATGTAGATGACAAAACTGATTCATGTGTAATTTTCATATTTAATAGTCCTAGATGCCTTGCTGTCATAAATTTACAATGTTCACTCAGTGAAATACATTCCATTTGTACACAACTCCAGAAA
The DNA here is from genome assembly GCF_023864345.2 of Schistocerca serialis cubense. Taxonomy (NCBI): domain Eukaryota; kingdom Metazoa; phylum Arthropoda; class Insecta; order Orthoptera; family Acrididae; genus Schistocerca; species Schistocerca serialis. Next base: position 485,083,981 of record NC_064643.1, read on the forward strand.
ACTTTACGTTTCTCCTTCCCTCACACAACCCGACGGTGGGCAGTTAATGTCATTCCAAAGTACATCAGTAAAGATATAGTCAAACTAAGACTGAAATATAGAACATTAAATCAAACTCAACAGTACAGTAGAACAATTATGATAATGTATATCACACAAACAAAATATATATCTTTTTTGTAGTATAGTAATTTTATGAAATTTGTTTTTTAATCACAGGAGTTAGTTGTGTTAACATGACATACAATACAGTGAGTGTAAAACATTTCAAATAAGATTGAAGAAAAAATAAGATCATAAATTTGTGAATATATATGGTCCAAACTGCTTATTGCTCGTTACACTGTCAACTTCTATAACTGTCGTCTGGTTTCTATGCATGCTGTAAATAGCCTTTTACTCACCGTATTTTACTCCTGCTATATTTAGAATTCCAAAGAGAGTATTATCAAAAGCTTTGTCCAATGCTACAAACGTATGTTTGCCTTTCCTTAACTTATCTTCTAAGATTAGTGGTAAGGTCAACATTGCCTCACACGTATCCTTATTTCTCTGGAATGCAAACTGGTCTTCCCTGAGGTCGGCTTCTATGAGTTTTTTCATTTTCCTATAAAGAATTCATGTTATTATTTTGTAGTCAGGGTATTTCGCCTGTCTTGTATATCTTGCACATCAGATGGAGGAGTTTCCTCATGGGTGCTTCTCCCAAGGCTAGCAGTAGGTCTGATGGAATGTCATCTACTCCCAGGGCCTTGTCTTTCAGTGACATGTCAAATTCCTCTCGCAGTGTCATATCTCCCATCTCATCTTCATCTAAATTCTCTTTCATTTCTACAGTACTGCCTGCAAGTGTTCTCCCTTGTATAGACCCTCCATATACTACTCCCACTTTTCAGCTTTTCCTTCTTTGCTTAAGCTTGGTTTCCCATCTGACCTCTTGATATTCATACAGCTGCTTCTCTCTTCTCCAAATATCTCTTTAATTTCCTGTATGCAGTATCTATCTTTGCCCTAGCAATACATGCTTCTAAATCCTTACATTTATACTCCAGCCATTCTTACTTAGCCATTCTTACTTAGCCATTTTGCACCTCCTGACAATCTCTTTTATCTGCTTCATTTGCTATGTTTTTAAATTTTGCCCCGTCATCAGTTAAATTCAGTATATCATGTGTTATCCAAGGATTTCAACTAGGCTTTGTCTTTTTACCTAGTTGATCCTCAGCTGTCGTCACTATTTCATTTGTCAAAGCTAGCTATTCGTCTTCTGCTGTATTTTCTTCCACTGTTCTACTCAATCATTGCCTACTGCTCCCTCTGAAACCCCAACCACCTCCAGTTCTTTCAACTATCCGGGTCCCATTTCCTACCTTTTTACAATTTCTGTAGTTTAATCTACAGTTCCTAACCTATAAATTGTGGCCAGAGAGTACACACATACCTGGAAATGTCTTAAAATTTAAAATCTGATTCTGAAATCTGCCTTACAATTATATAATCTATCTGAAACCTTCTAATGTCTCCAGTTCTCCTCCATGCATACAATCTTCTTTCATGATTAGTAAATTAAGTTAGATACGATTAAATTATGCTCTGTGCAAAATTCTACCAGGCAGCTTTGTCTTTCATTCTTTCCCTCCAGTTCATATTCACCTACAGTTTTTCCTTCTCTTACTTTTCCTCGTACTACTGTGATGGATGTTGGCTTTGTGTCTGTCTTGTCTGTGATAATGCGTACACTGTGCTGTTCATAGTAGCTTACACATATTCCTAGTTCATTAATCATTATTGAACCTGCTCTTGCATTACTTGTATTTGATTTTTTACTTACAACCCTATATTCACCTGACCAGATGTCCTGTTCCTCTTGCCACCAAACTCCACAAATTCCCGCTATTTAATTTCAGCCAATCCATTTCCATTTTTAATTTTCTAACCTACCTACCTATCATTCCATGCTCCAGTCTGTAGAATACCAGTTTTGTTTCTCCTGATGACATCCTGAGTAGTCGCAGACAGAAATCTGAAGTGGAGGGACTATTTTGCCTCTGGAATATTTTGCCCAGGAGGATGCCGTCGTTATTTAACCATACTGTAGAGCTGCCTGCCTTCGGGAAAAATTATGGCTGTAGTTCCCTTTTGCTTCCAGCCATAGTGTTCTCACATTGTCTTTAAATCCTTTGCCACAAGCACTGCTCACATTTTCTTTAAATTCTTTGCCACAAGCACTGCTAGAGTGCCCTTTAATGGCAGACTGGCATAACTTGTGTACCATGAGAAGTTTAAATTTGTCCACACACTCAACACAACATGGCAAAAACTAGGTCCATAGCAGAGTGCAATATTGTTGACAATCCTTTTACATGCTTTTCAGAAGTGTCTGTGTCCTCAGGATTCATAGGATTCCGTCTCACCTCGAAGTCTCACCCACCACCACCCTACTTACTGCTGAGCAGAGGTGAGCACTCTATCACAGTGCACATTCATTTTTTTTCACCAGCACATTGTTTTCACATCACTGAGACACTTTCTTGCACATAGCTTCATAGCATGTCCACTTCATTCACCGAAAGTGTCACTTTGTCGTATAGTATTTGTGCATCTGCACATTCGTGTTTTCACCAAAGCTATAGTCTGATCCACGAACGATGGTGGTTTGTGCATGTCGAGGCACAGATGAGGATAGGATTGTTGACAGTTCCAAGCGACAGTTGTGGTACGTGCATGCACGATTTCCGCTTGAAGAAAGCTTATATATTGCAAATTATGTTTCCCCCTTGTTTATGGGGAATGTGTTACTTACCACCACCATCAGTGATGACAACTCGCAACAAATGGAATAAAAAATCACTAAACAGTTCGCTATGATCACATTTAATGCTAACATTAGCTATGGCATTCAGAGCAGAGTGCTCAGAACACTCATCATCATCATCAGTTTTCTGCTATATTAGCAGGTCCTTTGCTTCTCCATTTTCTGCGATCCATTGCTATCTTCTTAAGGCTGCTATATGTTGTGCCATCCATCACGTCATTCAGTATCTGAAATTTCTTCCTTCCTCGCTTCCTTTTCCCTTCTACATAAACTTCTAAAACTGTTTTCATCAGCCCATCATTCTTTCTTAATATATGCCCAATCCAATTTATTTTTCTTTTTTTATTACATCTAGTAACTGTCTTTTCTCTTCCACTCTTCTCAGTACCTCTTCATTTTTTACTCTGTCCATCCAACTTATTCTTTCCATCCTCTGCCATGTCCACATCTCAAAAGCCTCCAGCCTTTCTCTGTCTTCCTTCCTCAAAGTCAATGTTTTAGTGCCGTACAGAACACCCCATACAAAACATTTTATGAGTCTTTTCCTCAGTTCTCTGGCCAGACTGCTGCAGAAAATTCTTATTTTCTTATAAAATGTGTCTTTATGCCATTGCTATCCTTATTTTAATTTCTGTGCTGCACTTCCAGTTGGTGTCCATCCTGCTTCCAAGATACTTAAAATTTTGCACCTGTTCTAATATTTCTTCATTCAGCATAACTTTTATTTCTTTATTTCCTCCTAGTGCCAACACTTTTTTTCTGTTAGCTTCAATGGTGTGCACTGAATCCCATAATTCTTTTCCCCCTGTGGCTAGAAGGACCATGTCACCAGCAAACCTAAAACACCCTACTCTTCTTCCTTCATTTTCTACTCCTTTGTCATCTAATGAGCATTGGTCAATCATATTTTCCAAGTAGAGGTTGAAAAGAGTAGGTGATAGACAGCAGAACACTACTGAACACTAATTGGCTGTTGGAGAGGGTGTGATGCATTCTTGCATTCTAGTCCCTGAATTGTGATAATCACTACTTATAAAGCATTTTCATATTATACAGACTTTACCTTTACAAAGTATAATGGTAGGATACACACAGATTTTTAAGTGTGGATCTGTTACTTATTGTCTGTGTTTCCAATCGTGGAATATACAGGTCAGGAGGGCTACTCTAAACAACAGAAATAATTATGGAGAAATGGTTAGGACACTAGGCTCGCATGTGATGTTACTTCAGGAATGAGATGCAAAATAGCAAATCACAAGGTAATGTGTAATTACTTCACATGCTCAAACTTTTACAAAAACACCACAATGGATCAGTTTCGATTTTGATTCCATAACAACACGATTACATACAAAATAGTTAAAACAACATTACAAAAGGCCAAGTCATTACTTAAATCTACAATAGATTAGTAAAAACAATATGATGGTCTACCATGTAAGTAACTGTTTCCTCTGGCTTTCCACTTAAACTAAGGAATGTCACAGCATGAAATTTTCCACACAGTCATTTCACTGTACACACAATACTCTACTGGCAGGTTTTCAATTCTAGTTAGTGCTCAGCACTACACTTTGGTACAACAAATAGGTTGTGATACGTGACATATTGGTTTTAAATTTTTTCCAATGTTCAGGCTTTTACTGATCAAGTATTTTCACTGTCAAGTAATAGGATAAATCTAAAGTGTAAATCGATTTTTGAAACATGGATAAATTTACAAAAACATCACTAGATGGTCTACTTGCTACATGCGATTTATCATTCCACAGGTAAATTAGGTCATGGCTTGGACTCTGCTACCTTCTACATCTATACTCTGCAAACGACCATCAGGTGCATGGCAAAGGGTATGTCCCATTGTCCCATTTATTAAAGGTTTCTTCCCGTTCCAGTCACACATGGAGCACGGCAAGAATGCTTGTTAAAATGCTTCTGTGCATGCAGTAACTATTCTAATCTTATCTGCATGATCCCTATGCGAGTGATACATAGCGGATTGTAGTATGATGCTAAAACCATTATTCAAAGCAGATTCTTGAAACTTTGTTAACAGACTTTCTCAGGATGGTTTACAGTTACCTTGAAGAGTCTGCAGTTCCGTCCCTTCAGTACCTCTGTGGCACTCGGCCATGAATCAAAACAACCTGTCACCATTTGTGCTGCCCTTTTCTGTCTGCTTTCAGTATCCCCTGTTAGTCTTATTTAGTACAGGTCACACATGAGCAATACTCTAGGGAACCGGTTGGATGAGTGAGTTGTCAGCAATCTCGTTTGTAGAGTGGACTGCACTTCCCCAGTATTCTACAATAAACTGAAGTCTGTCATCTACTTTACATACGACTGGGCCTACGTGATCATTGCATTTCACATCCCTACAAAGTATTACACAGGGTAATTGTATGAGTTGGCCAGTTCCAACAGTGGCTCATTGAATTACAGTCATATGATAGGTACTTTTTCTGTGAAGTGCGCATTTTTTCAGAGTATATATACGCACAAGGAAAAAAAATTCCCGTATACTTTTTTTGCAGGTGAAAATACACTTTTTTTCCATTTTAAGTGACAGTATATGTCCCTCGGAATTGTAAAACCTTTCAATCCTTTGAATGGTTATGGTTTTATACACAGGTGTAGAACTCACTGGCGCTTTAGAAAACGAACCCTAGGGGGAAAAAAACTCGCTTTGGAGAGATCTTTGTGCAGCAACATGTACGCTACGTATTTCCGTTTTAAGATTCGCTGCATATTTTCGTATTACAAAAGTATATATTTGAATTCCACCAAACACAGCACGTTAGTTTCTGAAGCATTGAAATCGAGATTGTGATACGCTTTTGTAATCCAATCATACCTCATGCCATGTGATCTCACCAGCCAATGATAGCAGATTTTGCAGAGCATGGGACACGTGATGTAGTCAGCTAATAGCAACATCACCTAAGCATTACAAGAAAAGCTAAGCTTCCACATATAATATTGGTCTTGAAGATTAATAAACTACGAGAAAAGATAAGCTTTCATATATAATAATCGTCATTTTTTGCGTGTGTTCCACTTTAAGATAAATCAGACAAATGTGCAAGTAAAATTTTAAGTAGTGACATGACTGTCTAGTTTTCTGAGCTCGAAATTCTTGTAAGTGGCTGGCCTTCAGAGTGTTATGGTTTAAATTAAGAGTCAAACGCTCTGTGATTTAAGAAATTTGCTATGAAATTTACTTTGAAAGTAACGCTTTTCAAACCACCATTCACAGTATTTTCCTACAACGTGTTAAGAGTTCGTTTCAACAGCTGTCAGAGAGCACCAGAAAACGCGCAGCTATGATGACATAAAAGCAGCCCATATGTTCGTATGTGTATAGCATTGTGAGATCTTACGTCATAAACGAAACAGGACATCGGATGATACTCAAAGAGCATCGGAATTTCGTAAACCACATTGAAATGCACAAATGGGCTTAAAGTGCACATTCGTCTGTCCAAATTCACAAAGGAGTGTGTCCCAACCTGATATTACCTTTTCATTGTAGTTTTCGGGATGCAAATTTTTTTCGAGTACCAGTACTGTATTCTCTCATGTTTGGTTCTTCTTTATGGTATAGTGCCATATTTGCCAGAAGATTGGAACGTGCATTTGAAATTCAGCAAAGAGGTGAAAGTAGCTAATGGTGTTCAATGACACACCTTGTTTCAAATAAATTGACTGCCTCTGCGGAAAACATTAATAAAAGCAAAATTTCTGTAGCAAATCGACAAAAATAAATTCATTGTTCCGTAGGGCGGTTAATACACGTGTAAATAAAATACACACATCAAAAAAAATTTTGCATCATCTCGGTTCTGAGATTTTCGGAACCTGAACAGAAAATTGGAATAGAGATCAATATAAACATCATTTCCGCCATTTTTATTGCTCATGAAAACCACACATTGCATGTTGTACCACCATACAGTGAGACCTACAGAGGTGCTCATGGCACACTATACACAAGTTCATCAAGACACTGTTGGTTCAGATTGTCCCACTCCTCAACAGGGATTCGGCGTAGATCCCTCAGAGTTGTTGGTGGGCCACATCGTCTATAAACAGCCCTTTTCAATCTATCCTGAAGATTCATATACCAGGCGTGTTCGATACAGTTCATGTCTGGAGAGCATGCTGGCCACTCTAGTCGAGCGATTTCATTTTCCTTATGAAGTCATTCACAAGATGTGCACGATGGGGGCGTGAATTGTCATCCATGAAGATGAATGCCTCCCTAATATGCTGCCGATATGGTTGCACCATCAGTTGGAGGATGGCATTCACGTATCGTACAGCTGTTACAGCACCTTCCATTACCACCAGCAGTGTATGTTGGTCCCACATAATACAACCCCAAAATATCAGAGAACCTCCACCTTGTTGCACGGTGTGTCTATGGTGTTCAGCCTGATTGGGATGCCTCCAGACACATCTCCGAACGATTGTCTGATTGAAGGCATATGCGAGACTCATCGGTGATGCCAATTGTAAGCGATTCATTAGGCATATTGTTGGGCCCATCTGTACCACACTGCATGGTGTTGTGATTGCAAAGATGGACTTCACCTTGGACGTCGGGAGTGAAATTGTGCATCGTGCAGTTTATTGCGCACAGTTTGAGTTGTAACACAACATCCTGTGGCTGCACGAAAAGCATTCTTCAACATGGTGGCGTTGCTTTCAGGGTTCCTCCGAACCATAATCTTTAGGTAGTGGTCATCCACTTTACTAGTAGCCCTTGGGTGGTCTGAGGGAGACATGTCATCGACAGTTCCTGTCTCTCTGAATTTCCTCCATGTCTGAACAACATCGCTTTGGTTCACTCCGAGACGCTTGGACACTTCTCTTGTTGAGAGCACATCCTGGCACAAAGTAACAATGCGGAGGTGATCGAACCGCGGTATTGACCATCTAGGCATGGTTAAACTACAGACAACACGAGCCGTGTACCTTCTTCCTGGTGGAATGACTGGAACTGATCGGGACTCCCTCCATCTAATTGGCGCTGATCATGTATGGGTTGTTTACATCTTTGGGCGGGTTTAGTGACGTCTCTGAACAGCCAAAGGGCCTGTGTCTGTGATACAATATCCACAGTCAATGTCTATCTTCAGGAGTTCTGGGAACCAGGGTGATGCAAAACTTATTTGATGTATGTATAATAAGAAAACTGAAACTAATAACGACATATTTTAGCTTTCCGTAATTATGTTAAAGTATTCTAACTCACTTGATAGCTCCCATCCGTAGAAATGTGTTCTGTTTTCATTTGACATGACAGCTGTCAGTGAAATGGAAACAGCATAATTACTAAACTAAGCACGGGTCACGTCAAGATTACCCCTGCTCACCACAACTCAGAGTGCTCCGCGCATGCACGAATCTGGCAGCTTGGGCGTGTCGGAAAATTTTTTCAGGGTAACTTGTTGCTACTGCTGATACAGCTAACAGTCACATTCAGGGTGATTCATGTGAAAATGTGCAAATATTTTAACGTTATTGTACAAATAAAACTAAAGAAAAGTGTTTACATAAACATAGGTCTGCAAATGTTTCATTAGCGTTATGGCTAATACAAGATTTTGCCTGGAATTCAGCAACTTCGCCAATATGAAGCCATTGCAAAACTGTATGAGGTTAAAGTGAAGCACGATTTCCATTTATTTTGTTGTTATTGGTCTGATGACTCTTATAAAACATGTCGCAGACGTGTATCTGCAGTAGTTTTCCAGAACATCCAGGGAAACAGAGAAGTAATTTCGTAAAATTATTAATCAACTATTGGCCTAATTTGAAATTCCAGACAATTGCACATAGTTTTCAACAGAAGTTGTAGAGAATTTAATTTTGGAAAATTTTTGTGTAACTGCTGATTCGTGTTTAACCAGTTGCACAACTCAAAGTGAAGGGCAGGATCTACCGGATGTAAATGATGCACTTTTTGTTTATGATAAGGATACATATTATTGTACTTCAGTGTATGCCACACCTTAGATTGTGAAATGCTTAATTGTTGAGAGATACATCGTTTACTGGTACCCGGGCTATGGCTGAACAGCATCCATCATATCGTCGTCATCGTCTTAACGTATCGAGCGTTCGTTCTGATTCTGAACGCTAGGTAGAGAACCTGTCTCCCAGAACATTCTAAATACTCCACTAATGGTTTGTCCATTCGGAATCCTCCTAGCTGGATAAATGGCTCTGAGCACTATGGGACTTAACTACTGTGGTCATCAGTCCCGTAGAACTTAGAACTACTTAAACCTAACTAACCTAAGGACATCACACACATCCATGCCCAAGGCAGGATTCGAACCTGCGACCGTAGCAGTTGCGCGGTTCCAGACTGTGCGCCTAGAACCGCTAGACCACCGCGGCCGGCCCCTAGTTGGATAACGTACGCCATTTTCATTAACTGCAGCCGTATTCCTCTGTTGTAAACAATCTACAAACTGCAACAGTTACTATGTAGTTTCACTTAAATACAGTTGTGTTACGTTCATTCACTGAACAGTACAGAAAACTAACACATTCAAGGTTGGGAAACGACTAAAGCAACTCACTAACGGTTGCCAACAACGATATAAACGTTTCTACTTTCTTAACAGAAAGTACAACAAATTTGCTTCTCTGGATGTTCTAGAAAACTACTGCAGATACACGTCTAGGACATGTTTTATTAGATTCACCAGACCAATAACAACAAAATAAATGGAAATTGTGCTTTACTTTAACCTCGTACAGTTTTGCGATGGCTTCATATTAGCGAAGTTGCTCAATTTCAGGCAAAACCTCATATTAGCCGTAAAGCCGGGTTCACACAGGCAACAAAAGTATCGCCACTGCTAGTGGCAAACTGCAGTTGCTTTGTAGTTGCATGTGTGAACTCCTAGTTTTCAGTGGCTCCATTTAAGAAGCGCAACTTTTGTCACGCCACAAAAAGTTGAACTTGGTTCTACTTTGTTGCGCCATTTTGCCTTCTCCAAAACCGGATAACGTCATTCGATTGCTACCTCGCGGCTGGATTAAAACCTTTCTAGTGCATATTCGTTTGCAGATAGTGCTTTTGTTTGTGCGTTTGCTATTAATATGTCGAAAAAGTGGTCAACAGCGTCAATTATGAGATTCTTGGGAGTATATCAAGAACGAGAATGCCTTTGGAACCACGAAAGCGAATCATACAAAGACATAAATTTGAGAGATGCTGCATTAATTGAAATAGTAAACAGTATGCGCGAATATGTACCTGGAATTGATGTAGCTTCAACAAAATTAAAAATTCGAAGCACTCGAAATGCTTACATGAATGAACATAAAAAAGTACTGAAATCACTTAAGAGTGATGCGTCTACAGACGGTATTTATAAACCCAGCCTTGCTTGGTTTGAAGCTGCAGACCGGTTCTTAAAACATGTAGTGGAGACAAGAGAGACGATAAACACTTTGGCAAGTAGTATTTTTCATTTATTATGTTTCCAAAACATCTTATTTAGTAATATGTACAGCCGTTTAATCAGCTGAGACAGTTGACGCCATTTTGCAAACTGCGCAATTACGAAGAATTTGTGGTGTCCTGTGTGAACGGTAGCTCAAAGCGCCACTCCAGAATGACTTGACTTGTGGCAATACTTTCGTTGCGTGTGTGAACCCGGCTTAACTCTGTAACTAAACATTTGCGGACCAATTTTTATATGAACTTTTTCTTTAGTTTTGCTTGTAGAATAACATATTAAAATATTTGCATATCTTCGTGAATTACCCTGTGTAAAATAGCCAGAAGCGGGAGAAAGTACTGCTTATATTCGACTCAACTGCGCATGCGTCTGCGAGTACTTGCAACTGCTCAAACGAACCTAATGTGAACAGTAGTGATGTTACGCTCATCGGAAGCGCGGCCAATGAAAGTGGGCCTGGAATCGGAAGCTGATTTTATGAAGTATTGCATAGTCCTCATTCTAAAGCCTTCGGCACATTTTGCTGTTAGCAGACTTTCACGCGCACTGTGTTTTGCTAATGTAAAGGGAGCATTTCTTTTGCAACTTAGTCTTATTTTACTTTTTTTTCTTGGTAAGAGTATCAGTTCTTACCAGCCAAAATTACGAAAATTTAGCTGAAAACCAAAACAATGAAAAATTACCGCAAAAAAAAAAAAAAAAAAAAAAAAAAAAAAAAAAAAAAAAAAAAAAAAAAAAAAAACACGCATCTTTTCCTCGGTTTCCTCACAGATGAACAAATTCACCAGTTTTTCCTGGGCCTACACACCCTGATTTTACATTTCGGAACATTTAAAGCAAGTTGCCAATCTTTGCACTACTGTGAAGTCTTATCAAAATCTGACTGAATATTTATGCAGCTTCTTTCAGATAGTACTTCGTTATAGATAACTGCATTACCTGCAGAAAGACAGGGGTTACTATTAGTATTGTGTGCAAGATCATTAATGTACAGTTAAACAAGTGTCCCAACACACTTCCCTGGGGCACACCTGAAGCTACTTCTTCATCTGACAAGGTTACAAATTTCACTTGATATCCCATATGTTTGCTCTTTGGATAATGAGCGTAGGTGCGCTACTGAGTCAAATACTTTTCGGAAATCAGGAATTATCGCATCTACATGGCTGTCTTGATCCAAAGCTTTCAGTATGTTATTTTAGAGTTATTGCGAGTTGGTTTTAGCAGGATCGATATTTTCAGAATCCATGCTAGTTGGAAATAAGGAGGAAATTCTGTCCAAGATACGTCATTATATTTCAGATAAGAATATGTTTTAAGATTCTAAAACAAATCTATGTCAAGGGTATGGGACGGTAGTTTTGTTTATCACTTCACTACCTTTCTCGTAGCAGTGCATGTACCTGTGCTTCTTCAAAGAACTGGGCACGCATTTCGTTCGCGGGATCTACAATAGATTATAATTAGAAGAGGGACTAACCCAGTGGTAAATTCCATACAGAAGCTGACAGGGAGTCCATTGGGCCTGGGCTTTGTTCAATTTCAACGATTATTTCATTCAGCTTTTCAGTGGTATGAGGATTAAATTGGGACAATTCTCGTGGGTGCTCCTTTTTAAAGGAACTTTTGAAAATGAAATTAGGCATTTCATCTTTTGCGTTACTACCCTCAATTTCAGTTCCTGTCTCATTCGCTAGGGACTGGACACTAACGTTGGTGCCACTAACTGCCTTTTCATACGACCAAAATGAGTATGGGTTTTGTGAAATGCTCTTGACAATACTCAGTTATAGCAATCCTTGAAGGCATCACGCATTGTCCTCTTGACAGCCAGCACCTCCATGTAGTTCTATGCTTTGTTTTACACCTATTATGCAGTAATCTCTGTTTCTTTAGAAGTTTCTTTACAGTGACTGTAAGCAATGGAAGTTGCCTCCCATTGTGAACTATTATACTTGGTACATGTCTGTCCAGAACTTGGTCAACTATTCTTTTAAATTTGAACCACATAGTTCCTCTACATGGTCATGTCATGTGCTGAAAATTTCTAGTTCCTCATTGAGATATGACACTATTAATTTTTTAACTGGTTTACTGAAACATGCTTATCTTTCTGCTTGTTTTAGTTATCCCTTGTACTTTGGTAATCATTGCTGCCATAACCATATCATGGTCACTGATACCAATTTCGATGTGGACATCCTCAAAGAGGTTAGGTCTGTTTATTGCCATTAGATCCAAAGTATTTGTATCATGAGTGGAATTCCTAACTATCTGTTGTATATAGTTTTCAGAGAAGACATTCAGTAATGTTTCACATGAAGTCTTATCACACAAACAAAACTGTAATTTTCGCAATTAATTGTTGACTGACTAAAGTCTTCACTGATGATTGCAGTATGATTTGGGAACTTGTGTGCAAGTGAACTGAACTACAGCTACCGTTACCTGGATTGGATGGAGAGTCACCTAATCTAAAATACTTTGTGTGGACCCCGCACACAGTCAGCAAACTGAGTAGCAGCCTCTGTTGCATAGTGTACACCTGACCCATTTAAAGGAATCCTACAATTCTCAAACCTATGGCTCAAATCTAGGAAGTCACAACCTAGCTAGCCGCAGAGCCTTTGAAATCTCTGGTTCAGTCCTTCTAGTCGATTCAGAACCAAAGGGCCACAAACAGTTCTGGGGACAATGCTGCAAATTGTGAGCTTCGTTGAAACTCCAAGCACAGGGCTGGTCTTCTCAGCCTTCTCTGCTAATTGCTGGAATGACCCAGGTATGACTTAGAACCCAGACTACAGGCATCATTTGTTCCAAGGTGCACCACTATCTGCAGCTGGTTGCACCCTGTTCCCTCAGTGGCTACTGGAATAGCCTCTCCAGTGTGTTGAATAAGGCCTCCAGGCATATACAATTAGTGGACCTCGTGTCCATTCCTGTCCCTTGCTGTCATTTCCCTAAGGTGTACTATCTTTCGCCATACATTTGAAGTGCCAGCCAGTAATAGACCCTCTACTCTCTACCATTTAGCGTATGCCGCCTCTTGACACCAACAAAACAGGTTTCCCCAAAACAGTTGAAGTGAGTCCCACAGGCTCAGTTTCAATGAAAGACAGTATCTCAAACTAGTTGATTAGGGGGATCGGTACAACACCCTTAATCCTCTCTGGTTCTCGTTCACTCTGTACAGGATGCCTAGATCTACCACTGACATATCACTCACAGTCAAGTGTATGAGTAATGACAGAACCTGTGCTTTCTGCAGAGGAGACAGGATCCAGAGGAGAGGGAAGTACTTGAGGTACCTCTGGTAACAGTATCACAGGTACCCGACTCTCAAGAGTGCTTCCAACACACCTCTTCACAGCAGCTGCCAATCATTTGATGGTAGTCAGGGTGATTTCCAGCTGCCTACGAACATCAACCCACTTGTCCCATGCTCGACAGCAGCAGTCACAGTGAGATTGCATTTTGACAAGGCAGTGAACAAATAACTTGAAATTAAGTTCACTGATTATCTTTAATTGGTTGAGCTAAAAGGTTCTAATTCCTTATAAGAATTTAAGAAAATACACAAAACGTGATTTCTATTAAGGCAACATAAAACACTGTGATAAAAACTATTAGTTTCCTAAAAGTTTTGAAGTGTATTGTAGTTATTAGCATTCTCGAAAACAGAGTCAATTTACTACAAATGCAGATAACATATAGAGCTACTACTCTTTAAGGAAAAACTGGATGAAACACAATATGTTAGTTAGAATATCTGCTACAGTAACTAAATCACTAACACCGATTTACTACAAATTGATCATAGGTGCAAAGGACAATGGTAGTTTCCAAAAATTCTCAAACACGCATATTTATCAAGGTATCGAAAGTTGTCCCAGTTTTTAAAAAAGGGGGCAAACATCTTCCCCAAAGCTCTAGACCAGTCTCCATTGTTCCAATATTCTCAAAGATATTTGAGGCACTGATACATACACAAATAAGCAGCTTCTTTGAAAAACACAGTATCCTATGTAGCAAGCAGTTTGGTTTTCACAAGGGGAAAAACACAACTGGGGCCATGTTGGATATCATTGACCAAACCTTAACAACTTTTGAAAACAATAACATGGTATCACTGGTATTATGTGACCTAAGCAAAGCTTATGATTGTATTCCTGTTGACGTACTGTGTGGGAAACCACTGTTTTATGGGGCGATAGGGAGCACTTTAGCTGTGATAAATTCTTATTTAAGTGACCGAAAACAATTCGTTTCAGTCAGAAATGTAAATTCTGGCGTAATGGAAATCAGCACAGGTGTACCACAAGGGTCTATCCTTGGACCCTTCTTCTTCATTGTAGCTATTAATGATTTATCTAAAAACATAGCTCACTCTGTCGTGTCTTATGCTGACGATATAACACTACTTACCACACATCAGAACATTTCAGATCTGAATAAACTAACAAGAGAAACACTTGATAAGGCCTTGGACTGGTTTGCAGCCAATAAGCTCCTGTGCATTCCTGATGAAGCCCATCAACTTTTAATGGGAACATCAAATGAAGTAGGCAATAAGTTGGTAAAACTCTTAGGTATTCACACTGACTCTAAACTCTATTGGGAGGTACATGTGAATCACGTATGCGAAAAAATATCTCCAGTGGTATACCTTATCTTGAAAATAAAGGAGGTAGTGAGCTTAGAGTACCTTAGGGTGACATACTTTGGGCTATTCCAGTCACATATTTCATAAGGTCTGATTATATGGGGCCACTCCCTCACTTCAAGAACATCTTGATATTACCAAAAATAAAAAAAAAAGTCTTATGCATAATATGTAAAAGAGGTCATAGGGAGCACTGTCGTCCTCTTTTTTCAAGACTCAGAATACTCACAATTATAAATTTCCAGAATGAGATTTTCACTCTGCAACAGAGTGTGCGCTGATATGAAACTTCCTGGGAGATTAAAACTGTGTTCCGAACCGAGACTCGAACTCGGGACCTTTGCCTTTTGCACGGAAGTGCTCTACCAACTGAGTTACCCAAGCACGACTCATGCCTGTCCTCACAGCTTTACTTCTGCCAGTAGAACACTTGCCCGTGAAAGGCAAAGGTCCCAAGTTCGAGCCTCGGTTCGGCACACAGTTTTAATCTGCCAGGAAGTTTCATATCAGCGCACACTCCGCTGCAGAGTGAAAATCTCATTCTGGAAACATCCCCCAGGCTGTGGCTAAGCCATATCTCCGCAATATCCTTTCTTTCAGGAGTGCTAGTTCTGCAAGGTTCGCAGGAGAGCTTCTGTTAAGTTTGAAAGGTAGGAGATGAGGTACTGGCAGAAGTAAAGCTGAGAGGACGGGACGTGAGTCGTGCTTTGGTAGCTCAGTTGGTAGAGCACTTGCCCGCGAAAGGCAAAGGTCCCGAGTTCGAGTCTCGGTTCGGCACACAGTTTTAATCTGCCAGGAAGTTTCAATTATAAATTTATACATCTGTGTGTCTGTACTCTACATATAATAGTTCAGAATGTATTGACAGAGGGAGAAATACATGAACGCAACACCAGGGCTAAGGGTAATTTAGACACACACTGCCACAGATCAGCAAGAACAGGAAATTCCCACAAAGTTAACCCACTCAGAATGTTCAATAAACTGCTAATTCATGTTCAGGCTATGGATATTTTTTTTTTTAATCAAGTGATACAGCTGGCTTTCAGATCATCCATTCTATGACATTAAAGAGTTCTTTTAGATGCCTGAGGAAGATATTAGCATTTAAAAGTTGTCTGAAGTTAAACGTATTACTGTGTGCTGTTGTTAATCATGTGTAATTACATAGTGTATACAATAAACAATACAATAGTATATTATGTTAGATTGTAGTATAGCTTATTGCATTAACTTTTAGAAGCTATCCTAGTGTAGTTTGGTACACTGCCATGCTTGAAATGTATTCTATAATGTACCGACACTTGTTTATTTTATTATTCTGTATGTACTAGTACATCCTGTATGATGAAGCCAATATCATTGCAAAATGATTTATGGCAAATAAAATTCTTGATTCTGATTCTTGATCTGCTTTGAATAAAGAAATTCAGGGGTGATGTATTCTTTGGCAGAACTGTAGCCACGAACGCTGATTTGTTATGAAATATGTTACATATCCAAAACATCTGTACCGGTAACGTAAGAAAATATAGTTTTGTAAGCGTCCGAAAATTCTCAAAAATAATCTATTTCTCATATACACCGAAGAGCCAAAAGAAACTGGTACACCTGCCTAATACCGTGTAGGGCCCCCGCGAGCACACGGAAGTGCCACAGCACGACGTGGCATCAACTCGACCAATGTCTGAAGTAATGCTGAAGGGAACTGACACCAGGAATCCTGCAGAGTTGTTCTTAAATCCGTAAGAGTACGAAAGGGTGTAGATCTCTTCTGAACAGCACGTTGCAAGGCATCCCAGATATGCGCAAGAATGTTCATGTATGGGGAGTCGGGTGGCTAGCGGAAGTGTTTAAACACAGAAGTGTGTTCCTGGAGCCATTCTGTAACAATTCTGGATGTATGGGGTGTTGCATTGCCCTGCTGGAATTTCCCAAGTCCGTCGGAATGCACAATAGACATAAATGGATGCAGGTGATGAGACAGGATGCTTACTTATGTGTCACCTTTCTGAGTCCATCTGAGTTCATGTAGTTGTATCAGGGGTCCCATATCACTCCAACTGCACATGCCCCACACCATTACAGAGCCTCCACCAGCTTGAACCGTCCCCTGCTGACATGCAGGATCCATGGATTCATAAAGTTGTCTCCATACCTGTACATGCCCATCTGCTTGGTACAATTTGAAATGAGACTCTTCCGATTAGGCAACATGGTTTAAATTGACAACTGTCCAGAGTCGGTGTTGATGGGCCCATTCGAGGCGTAAAGCTTTGTGTCGTGCAGTCATCAGTGGTACACTATTGGCCTTCGACCCTGAACGCCCATATCGATGATGTTTCGTTGAATGGTTCTCAAGCTGACACTTGTTGATTGCCCAGCATTGAAATCTGGAGCAATTTGTGGAAAGCTTTCAGTTCTGTCTCGCTGAACGATTGTCTTCAATCATTTTTGGTCTCGTTGTAGCAGGATATTTTTCCGTCCGCAGCAACGTTGGAGATTTGATGTTTTACCGGATTCCTGATATCTGACATTCAGGTACACTCATGAAATGGTCGTACGGGGAAACCTCCATTTCATCTCGGTTATGCTATGTTCTATTGCTCGTGCACCGACTATAGCACCGCGTTCAAACTCACTTAAATCTTGATAACCCGCCATTGTAGCATCAGTAACCGAGCTAACAACTGCGCCAGGCACTTGTTGTTTCATATAGGCGTTCCCAACTGCAGTGCCATATTCTGCCTGTTTGCATACATCTCTATCTGAATACGCATGGCCGTACCAGTTTCTTTGGCGCTTCAGTGTAATTGTGCAATGAAATTAGAGAATGACTGTTTTGAACGAAGATAGGCCTACTGTTCTCAAAAATGTGAAAAGATCACAATTAAGTTCAAGCCTACAGTTGACAATAAATATACAAGTTTATCACGGTGTTTGCAAATGTTCGAAATTTCACAGTATATAACAGTACAAACAGGTGTTGATACAATCAGGGAAATGTTATGCAGAACAGTGACATAAGCGAATCCAGAACTTAAAGTCCGCACGTGAAATACGTACATCCTGTCGCACACAATGGAAAATTCCAAGGCCGTCTTTTATATGTAAATACACGTGCGTATTACACGGATTTTTCACTTAGGCGTTTCTGTGCACACTTCTATAATGGTGTGCCGTAGAACAATATGGCAGTGTGAGTTTATCTCTCTAAAAATTGTTAAAATGTGCAGCACCAAACAAAACACATCAACTTATTGCCTGCTAGCAATGTATTTAGTTTCGTTATGATCACTTAACCTTTCAGAGTACTTCATGTCAACATATGGTATTTTAAAACGTGATTAAATAATGGTTTCATGTTACAGTTAGTCCACATTACACATTTATCTAGATTACATTTCCACGGAGTTCATGGGCCTTCACATGTAAATATCAGTTCATAGTTCGTTACAAAACAGAAGTATGACCTTCCCCCCCCCCCCCCCCATCCCCCCCCCCCCCTCCCCTCCCCAGGAGGTTCACCACTCTTTCGTGACTTATTGCTTGTCTACCACGGGACCCTAGCCTTCACAGCACCTACTCCTTTCCGTGCTGCATGTCTACCCTTCTGCTACTTTTTCCCCTCTCTTGGGGAACATGCCTTGGATATTTTTTGGGAATGCACTCTGAAGTTTCAGTAGTCCTTCACTGGAACAGTCAGTCCCTTGTCTGTTTTCTCCTTCTTTCTTTGTTGCCCATCTCCTCCGCTTCAGCTGTTGAGGTCTCTCTCTGTTTCCTGTCCTCCCCTGTGTGCTCCTGAAGGCTGGGGCACGTGTTTGATGCGTACCAGTAATGAATAATATGCAACTTGGGTTGACAGGTAGAGTCCGCACATACCGCCTGGAGACCAGGCCCAGGGAGGAGTGATTTCCTGAGCTTTACCTTCCCAATTGCCAAATTGTCCCCCTGTCTGTCATTCGGGAGGCGTGAGCTGAGGTGTGACCAATCACCTAACGAGGGTGAGCCTCCCACTGAGGAGGACCACAGTTGGAAGGAGTGCATTATTGAAGACGCTGGCAATCATGGGGGATTTTTTCACAATTAGCCAGTCATCTTCATCTCAGGCTATGTCTACTAACAAGGGAACCTCCCCATCGCACCCACCTCAGATTTAGTTATAAGTTGGCACATTGGATAGGCCTTGAAAAACTAAACACAGATCAATCGAGAAAACAGGAAGAAGTTATATGGAACTATGAAAAAAAATAAGCAAAATATACAAACTGAGTAGTCCATGCGCAACATATGCAACAAGGACAGTTTAAGCGCGGGAACGCTGTGGTCCCGTGGTCAGCGTGAGCAGCTGAGGAACGAGAGGTCCTCGCTTCAAGCCGTCTCTCGAGTGAAAATTTTACATTCTTTATTTTCGCAAAGTTTTGATCTGTCCGCTCGTTCGTTGATGTCTCTGTTCACTGTAATAAGTTTAGTGTCTGTGTTTTGCAACCGCACTGCAAAACCGTGCGATTAGCAGACGAAAGGACGTGCCTCTCCAATGGGAACTAAAAACATTTGATTGCAAAGTCATAGGTCAACCGATTCCCCCACAGGAAAACACGTCTGATATATTCTATACGACACTGGTGAAAGCATGTGCGTCACATGACAGCAATATGTTGTCGACCCACCTAACTTGTACACTTAGCAAATGGGTAAAAAGATTCTTCTACCTTGCCCGATTTAGGTTTTCTTGTGGATGTGATAATCACTCTCAAAAAAGTGATGAAAACATAAGAGCAGTTACCTCACATCGGACGGACGGACAGATAATAATTGTCCGAAAATAAAAAACCAAACTTTTCACTCGAAGGGAGACTTGAACCAAAGACCTCTCGTTCCACACCTGCTCACGCTAACCGTGAGACCACTGCGTTCCTGAGCTCAGACTATCCTTGATGTTGCCTATGTTGCGCATGGTCTCCTCAGTTCGTATATTTTGCTTATTTTTTTCATAGTTCCACACAACTTCTTCCTGTTTTCTCGATTGATCTGCGTTCAGTTTCTCAAGGCCTGTCCACTGTGCCAACTTATAACTAAATATGAGGGGGGGTGCGATGGGGAGGTTCCCTTGTAAGCATAAATGGAATGGGGCTAAGATTCAATGACTCTCCCAGCTGCACCTCTGTTCCTCACGGTGTCACATACCAAAGGAGGTTAGTCTTTTGCTACAGTTAATGTGTTTATCATTAAGGTTGATGTTGATGCAATTGCAGGCCCTGTGAAATCCTGCTCTTGCTTACGTAATGGGACTTTGCTTCTGAAGACCAATTGCGATTTTCGAGCCCAACAAATGCTTACAGGTTCGCTCCTCCATGGCTACCCTGTTTGTGTCGAAGCTTATCGTACACTAAATGCTTAGGGTGGTGTTATTTACACTTGGCTGTTTGATTTTTTGACTGAGAGGGAAATCCAAAATTAGTGTTCTGATAAGGGCATCATTGCAGTCCATTGGGAATTGAATCATGTTGACGCAACCTTAGAGCCTACATGCACTGTTTTTCTCACATTTGATTGAGTAGTGCCTCCATCAAAGATTAAAGAAGGCGATGTAGTCATCATGTTCGGATGGCATGTTCCAAACCTGATGGGTTGCTACTGCTGTCAACATTAAAACACACTCGCATGTCCTGTCAAAACATGGCCAAATGTGTTACTTGTGGTAGAGATGCTCATCTCCCTCTTCTCCCTGTTGCATCAGTTGTTATGGTGACCATGCCCCCTCATCTCATGAGTGTCCCATGTACTCTGATGAGTGGACCATCCCGAAGATCCAGGCGAAGAAAAAAGTACCCAACCCTGTTGCTCACAAGTTGTTGGCTAGTTGAAAGCTCTGCATTCTACCATCTAGCACTTACAGTACCATTCTTGCTATGTCTTGCTCTACAAAGGGCATGGCCACACGGAGTTGTGATCTCCAATTCAGTACTGCAGTTGTGAAATCACCCAGTACCAAGGTAGCATCCCGGTCTCTTTCTCCTGCAGCTGCACAGCAAGTCACCAATTATTCACCCACAGCAGCAAAATCACCTGCTCCACAACTGGCAGGCCAGAAAGGATGAAAAGACCACTCCTGTGAAGACTTGTTATGTTCTGCTACCCACCAAACGTCTGAATCTTCATCTGCCAACCGTAAAGGCTCAAAGAAATCTAAGAAAGGCAAATAATCTTCTCCTTCCCCAACTCATAGACCCTCTTCAGTGGTGTTGCTGCATGATACACTCAACCAGCTGACCTCCATTTCAACAGTGTGCACTGCCTACCGTTTTTGTGCCCTGTAATCCCCAGGCTGACCCAGGCAGAATGCCAAATGCTTCAGTAGATTTCATGGAACAGGCCTTTCGCCTCTGCGCCCTATAGCAGTGAGTCTTCAAAGGCTGGTACCTGGCAGCCACCAAGGTGACTGCCCTTCATTTGTTCCTCCTCCCCATTCCCTGTTAGGACTCTTCTCCAACGGAACATTCATGGCCTTAGGTCCAACAAGGAGGAATTATGGCTGCTCTTGGAACTGCAGCGACTGGTTGCATTCTGCCTCCAGAAATGAAATTGCATCCTCGCAACTGCTTTGACCTCTTGCATTTCCTTCCAGTCCACTTTGATCTTCCCCCTCAAGGATGGCATTCCATCTCATTGGGGAGTCATGTTGTTCATTTGGAATGGCATCCACAGCCAACCGATCTCACTGAACACCCAGCTGCAAGCTGTTGCAGTCTATGTTTTCCTTCCTCATTTCACCTTTTCTCTTTGTAATGTCTAAATTACTTTGTCATTCGCTGTCACCAGGGCAGACTTTACTCCCCGCCATCCCCTTTGCAGCTTTTCTAGAACCTGTCCAAGAGGTTCCCTCTTGGCTGACCTTCTCAAATTACTCAAACTCATTTCTTTTAACAATGGAGTGCCTAGGTTCCTTTCAGACTCCAAGCACTCCAGCACTGCCCAGCTTGCCCATCATCTCGAGTGGTCCATTCTCTCTGACACATGCTTGAGTGACCATTTCCCGTGTGCTGTCTGTTTGTTGACTCCCTACCACACCTGTGTGTAATCCCAGTTGGCAGCTTTCTAAAGTTGACCAGAGGCTTTATTGCTCCCTGGCTACCTTCGATGAACAATAATTCCCCAGTTTGATGACCAGCTAGAGTACCTTATGAACACTATCTCTGCCACTGCAGAATATTCCATACCTTGTACCTCTTCTTTACCACCCCATTTGCTGGTCCCCTGGTGAACTGAAGCCTGCCACAGCATGATCCTCATGTGGATACACACTCTCTGCATTTTTAACCATCATCCTATGATAGCAACCTGTATTATTATAAACAGAAGCATATGCAGTCTCGTCATGTTCTTCAGGATAGCAGAAAAGTTAGCTGAGTTTCATTTACTATTTCTTTTAACAGTTTGCCTCTTCCATCATGTGGGGCAACATCCATCAGCTCTCTGGGACCAAGGTTCATTCCCCAATTTCTGGCCTGACCATAGCAGATGATGTCATTGTGGACCCTATTGCTATCTTCAACATCTTGGGCTGCTGTTTCATGGAGATTTCGAGATCCACCCAGTATCAACACACCTTCTTCCCAAGGAAGCAAGTGGAGACAGCTCAAGCAATATCCTTCTCCTCAGAATCGTGAATGCTACAATGCTTCCTTTACTGTAAGGGTGCTTGTCTATGCTCTCACCTCATTGCTACCTTCTGACCCATAGCTAGATGATGTTCACATTCAGATGTTGCAGCACCTTTCTTTTGCAGGCATTCACTTTCTTCTATGTATGTACTATCACATTTGTGCAGTTGACACTTTTCCCAGATGTTGGCATGAAGCCACTTTCATACCCATACCTAAGCCCAGTAAGGACAAATGCCCTCCTTCTAGCTACCGCCTCATTTCTCTCACCAACTGTGTTTGCAAGGTGCTGGAACATTTCATTCATGGTTGGCTGGTATTGGGTTCGAGTATTGCAGTCTACTAACCACTGCACAATGTGGATCCTTGTGCGCCGTTCTGCGGTTTACCATCTTATCACTTTGTGCACCCATATCATTAATGGTTATCTGTGGAAATACCAGACTGTGGCCAGGTTTTTTGGAGAACGCCTATGACACCTGCTGGAGGACTTGTATTCTCCGTACTCTACACATGTGGGGCTTCTGAGGCTGCCTGTCCCATTTCCTTCAGTAATTTTGAAAAGACCAAGTTTTCAAGGTATGTATGGGTTTGGTCTTGCCAGATACGTTTATTCAGGAGAGCTGGTTGCCTCAAGAATCCATCCTAAGTACCATCCTCTTTGTTATAGCTAATAACCCTATTATGCCCTGTCTCCCGCCATGGCATTCCTGATTCCCTATTCATCAATGACTTTGTAGTCTACTGCAGTTCTCCACAGACTTCTCTCCTTGAGCAGTGTCTTCAGCGATGTCTCTCGATCATCTTTACTCATGGGGCACTGAAAATGACTTTCATTTTTCTGCTGAGAAAACAGTTTGTATTAATTTCTGCTAGTGTAAACTTAGGCCTCTTCTGTTTGTTGAAACTACAAAATTCCTGGGGATCATGCTTGATAAGAAACTTTCTTGTTCCTCCCAAATGACTTACATGGCCGCACACTGTCCCTGGTCTCTCAATGCCAAACATGTCCTAAGTGGTACTTCTGGGCGAGTGGATTGGATGACCCTCCTCCATTTATACTGATCCCTTGTCCATTCAAAACTAGATTGTGGGTGTTTCGTTTATTTTTTTGCACATCCGTCCATTTTATGCTGTCTTAACACAATCCACCATAGTGTCTATATGTTTGGCCACTGGTGCCTTTTATAGTAGCCCAGTTGAGAGTCTCCATCAGAAACTGTTGAACTGTCACTGTCATATTGGTGTGATGTCCTCCTCAGTGGATATGAATGCTGTTTGTCTTCCATACTCAGTCACCCTTCTGTGCTCTCTTTTTTTGATACTTCATTGACTGCCAATATTGTGTGTGCTTTTCTTCTCTGTTATCTCCTGGAGTTAGCTTTTGGCTACTGCTCCAGCAGCTTCACTTCACACTATCTGTCACAGTTGTGAACCCTTCACTATCTTGGTTTCACATGGAGGCCCATCTTGGACGTCATTCGCTTTCCAAGGACATTACTCTGGGTTTGATCTAGTGCTGAAATTTATCGACCATCACATGCAACTTAGTATAGCACCTTCATGTACACTGATGGCTCTAAGCCTGACCATGATGTTGATTGTGCCTTTCTCATTGGAACTGATCTTTTTTGGCTTTGGGTGCTGGAACACTCCTTGATTTATACAGCAGAGCTCTTCACCCTCGTTCAAGCCACCTGGTACATCTGCCAACACATGCTTTTTAATTGTAGCATATGCTCCAAAGAGCACTGAGGGAATTGGAGCATATTACAGAATTAAAAAGTATGTGTTGCTGGAGTTACTGGATGACACCATGGAGCTGCATATGAAGTGGATGAAGTTATCTCCCACAGGTGGCCATATGGTCCCAGCAATCTCAGTGGAAGGAAAGTCCTCTTTTAATTCAGAGAGATATGACCCTAACATGTTCCATTCCCTGGCTATGCTTTGGGAGGAACAGAGTGCTAAGCAGCAAGCAGAGAAATACTCTCCCAATAGTTGGTTTGCCCAAGGTCTGACGGGGATTCCTTCTTGTCAACAAAGCCCTAATTCTTTGAGGAGAATGTAGAAGACAGGTTTGGGGAAGTGGCAGCCATCTCTAAAATAAAAGGCGGTCAGTTTTTATCAAAACATTATCCCCTGCTCAGTCATGAGTGCTGCTCACTTGAAACAAGCTGAAGGACGTACTGGTGACTTTCACTCCCCACAACAGTGTAAATATGGTTTAGTGCATAATTTCCACTGACACCTGCTCTTGCAATATGATGATGAACTGCATGCTAATTGGGAGTGACAAGGTGTGCACACCTCGTGTTGTGTACATAGTGGACCAAAGGGCGATAGGGTCACTACTGGTGCCTTCATCTTGGCCTTTGAGGGCAAGTCATTGTGTGAAGAGATCAAGGTGATGGTATACTGGTGCAGTGTGAAACCATTTGTTCCCTCCTTCCCCCCGTGCAGTGCTTAAAGTGCTTGAAATTCAGGCACACGTCTTCACATTGGAACACTAGCCCCATCCCTGTAGAGACTGTGGATGAGCGCTGTATGCAAATACTCCTTGTGCATCTCCCCCATACCCCTGCCATGTCACAGCTTAGGCAATGTCAACCTCTTCAGTGTTGGTACTTCCACCTGTTACACCTCCTAAAGTGGGCCTTCAGGGGTGCTCAACTGGGGGTGCCCTCCTGATGGTTGGGGGCTTCCTTCTAGCTGCTTCCACCACACCTGTTTTGGGATCAATGGCTTCCCATCCACCAGGGACATTGGTTCCCACATTCCAGTTGGAGACAAATCACCTTCCTCCAGCTTCTCTCACAGGAAGGGGGTCCCATGGGACAATTTCTTCCAAGGTTTCCCCCAGTCTTCAACCATACACCAGTCAGTGGCTGAAGGAACTACAAGCTACTGGTTGCAGGGCTTCACAATCGCCATCTTCTCCTGAAACTGATTCAGAGAAGCCCTCACAATCATCAAAATTCTCTAAGGAGAGGAATGATAAGAAAAAATCTTCCAAGAAGGTAGACATCCTGGTGTACCCCATGCCATCAGATCCCGCCTGTTGCACTGCTGTGGCTGAGCTGGAGATTGTGGTGGCCCCTGAGACCCTGGTTTGCACCACACAATGCAATCCAGAGCTTACGTGTATTGATGCCCTCAACTAGTGTAAGCAGTTGGCCCTAGGGCACAACTTACCTCTTTGGTCCCTTCATGGCTTCACAGTACTACAACAACATATTTCTCCAGTGGAGCTGTAGCAGTTTTTTGCATCACCTGGCTGAGCTAAGACATCTTTTAAACACTACCTCTACCTTCTGCACTGTCCTCCAGGAGACTTGATTTCCGGCAATTGCAGACCCTGGCCCTTCGTGGATACTGGGGATATTATAAGAATCATGCCACCTATGACAGGGTGTCAGGTGAAGTTTGCACATATGTTCTGGAAGTTCTGTATAGCTAACTCATGACTCTTAATACATCTTCAGGGTCAGTGTCTGTTTGGGTAAGGACATTTCAGGATATTATCATCTGCAATGTGTACCTTCCTCCCGATGGTGAAGTGTCTCAGAACATATTGTTTGCATTGGTTTCTTAGCTCTCCCCAACTTTCCTAATCTTGGCTTATTTCAAGGACCATAACCATTTATGGGGTGGAACCACTGTCAGTGGCTTTAGTAAAGACCTTGAAAACCTACTGGCATAACCAGATCTTTGCCTCTTGAATACTGGTATCCCCATACACTTCAGTGTGATGAAGGAAACTTTCTTGGCTATTGACCTTTCCATTTGCAGCCCAGGTTTTTCCTTTCCAACCACTGGAGACTCCATGATGATCTGAGTGGTAGAGACAACTTCCCAGTCTTACTGCTCCTCTGTCAGCATCACTCCCATGGACACCTGCTCAGAAGGTCTTTCAGCAAAGTTGACTGGAGTGCTTTTGCCTGTGCTGTCACCTTTGGCTGCTGCAGGGTGATATAATGAGGCAGTCCAGAATACAACTACAGCCATTCTTCTGGCAGCTGATTTGGCGATAACCTGTTCCTTGAGCCTGCACTGACAGATGACATTTCCTTGGAGGTCATCAGAAATCGTAGAGGGCATTAGAGATAGTCAGCAGGCTCTCCAGTGCTGTAAGTGGCACCCATTGGTGGAGCACCCCATTGCCTTTAAATGCTTCCATGACCAGGTATGCCACCTTATAAAATGATGGAAACAAGAATGCTGGTAGTGGTACATTTCAACCATCGGACCATATATCTCCCCTTCACAGATTTGCGTGAAGGTCAGATGTCTCTGCAGATAGCAAAGAAGTGCAGGTGCACCTGCTATTACCTCAAATGGCACTGTCTACACTGACCCAGACACTGTTGCAGAACATTTTGCTCTTCTTTATGCTCAAGCCTCTGTCTTCTTGTCCTGGAACAGCAGGTAGACCAAAAGCAATTATCTTTTACTGTGCACCAGTGGGAGCCATATAATTCTCCATTCAGCAAGTGGGAATTTGTCAGTGTCCTAGCCCACTGCCCTGGTACAGTCCCAGGGCCAGACTGCAGCCACAACCTAATGATCAGGCACCTATCATTGGATTGTCTGCATTATATCTTTGCCATCTTTTACTGCATCTGGAGTGATGGCAACTTCCTATCACCATGCCGAGAAAGCATCACTGGCCCAGTACTGAAACCAGGCAAGTACCCTCTAGAGATGGACAGTTATCATCCAGTTAGTCTTACCAATGTTCTCTGTAATTTGTTGAAATGTACAGGGAGCCAGCAGTTGTATTGGCTTCTTGAATTTTGGAGTTTTCCCTGCTCCATCCCAGGGTGGTTTCTGCCTGGGCCATTTTGCTCCTGATAATTTGGTCTATCTGTAGTCTGCCATCTGAACAGTTTTTGCCCGATGTCAACACCTTAAGCAAAAGGCTTATGACACCACATGGTGACACCATATCCTTGCTACTTAACATGGGTGGGGTCTCTGGGGTCCACTTCTGATTGTTATCCAGAACCTCCTGTTACACTGTACTTTCTGAGTTCGAGTTGGTGTTTCCCAAAGTACCACCCATATCCAAGGGAGTGTGGTCCCGCAGTGCTTTGTACTGAGTGTTCTTCTATTTCTATTAGCCACCAGTGATCTAGCAACAGCTGTGGGGTCCTCATTATCACCCTTCTTGTACGCTTTCAACTTTTGCCTCTACTATTGCTCCTCTGGTGTGGGTGTCACTGAACGTTTACTGCAAGGTGGCATACAAAAGGTGTAGGTATGGTCCCTCACCCATGGCTTTTGCTTTTCAACCTCCAAGATTCACATCATGCACTTATGTTGACATTGTGTTGTTCACACTCAACCAGAACTTTATCTTGACAACCAGCTACTCAATATGGTGGAAACTTATTGCATTTTTGGACTGGTCTTCAATTCTTGGTTGATGTGGACTCCCCATCTTTGCCAGCTTAAACAAAAGTGATGGCTGCACCTTAATACACTTCATTGCCTGAGTAACACCAGCTGGGGTGCAGATCACAGTACCCTTCTGCTGTTTACAAAGCCCTGATACAATCTCATCTTGACTACGGGAGTCTGGCATATGGTTCAACATCACCCTCAGCAAAGTAGATACTGAATCAAAGACACTACTGTGTTATTTGACTTGTAACAAGAGCCTTTCAAACTAACCATGTGAACAGCTTACTTGTGGAGGCTGGGTACCTCCACTGCAGATCAAGCACCAAAAACAGCTTTTCAATTATGCTACCCATGTTTGTAGCTCGCCTAAGCATCCAAACTACTGTCCCCTCTTTCCAAACATGGAAATCCATCTCCTGTAATGGTGGCCCAGATCAGGGACTATGACTGCAGTCTGCATCTCTCTGAACTCCAGTTGTTTTCTCTTTCACCTCTCTTCTGGGCCCACTCACTTACACTTCCATGGTGCATCCTTCAGCCACAGCTTTTTCTTGATCTGTCATGAAGTCCAAAAACTCTGTTCCTCCTGAGACCCTCCGCTACCAATTTTTCTCCATTCTTGTCCTGGGGTTCAGAACTAGTCTATACTCATAGCTTGATGGTTGCTGGTCACATTGGCTTTGCTTTTACTGACACGGGACATACTGAACTGCACTCCTTGCCGGTTCCCTGTAATGTTTTCTCTGAGGAATTGGTAGCCATCTCTCATGCTTTTGAGCATATATGTTCCTGCACCAGTAGGCCCTGCTTCACATGCAGTGATTCCCTGAGCAGTTTGAAAGCTCCCAACCAGTGTTACCCTCACCACCCCTTGGTCATTACTTTCCAGGATTCCCTGTATGCCCTTGAGCAATGTGGATGCTCAGTGACCTTTATCTGGATGCCGGACCAAGTTGGTATCCCGGGGAATAAACTCGCTGATAGCCTGGCCAAACTGGTTACCAGTAAACTGATTCCTGATATCAGTATTTCGAAAACAGGCCTCCAATCAGTATTACGCTGTCAAATTTTAGGTATCTGCAATACAGAATGGCTCACTCTGACTTCACCAAAGAAACTGTGGGTGATAAATGAGACTAAGAATCTGTGGAAGTCCTCCATGCAGGCTTCTCACAAGGGCTCTACTGTTCTTTGCCGGATCCATATCAACCATACTTGGCTGACATATGTTTATCTCCTCAGTCACAAGGACACACCCCACTGTCATTGTGGTTCCCATTTGATGGTGGACAACATTTTGCTGGACTGTCCCAATCTAGTCATCCTGCAGCAGAATCTTAATATCCGTGCCTTGCTACCCCTGGTATTAGGAGATGATACCTCAGTGCCTTACTTAGTTTTACATTTTATTCATGAATGGGAATTTTACCACTCTCTTTATGGGAGGACTGCTTAACCTCATTGCCCCATTGAGTGGTTGGCAGAACACTTTGTTGCCTCCTTTGACAAGACCAGGCTGTGGGTGTCTGGGCTTGGTGATCCAACCTGGTCCTCATTCTACCCACTTTTTCACTCTTCTTCCCCCCCTCTCACATGGTCTGTTAGAGTTTTTCGTCTTATGTCTCTCTGTACTTCTCTTTCCCTATCTGTGATGCTAGTGTTTAGTAGGCAATTTCTGAGTGGGGTACCTCCAGTAAGTGCCAGGAGCTGGGGGGATGTATGACCCTCCACTGCACTCTGCTTTTGGGGGCTTGTGGCTGCTTTCTAGATGGGGCACCTTGGCTGCATTTCTTCATCTGTCTCCCTTTCTTCTTTTTGTCCTTTATCTCATCTTTGTTGACCTTTTATAGACCTAGGAGTTTTATTCCCCTGGATTTTGTGTGGTAGGTTATCTACAGTTACGCAGACCTGTCGGTTTGAGGAAAAATGGACTGGTGACCTAGTAGTTTCGTCCCTTTAATCACCCAGCCAACCAACCAACCTACATACCTACCTTCCTGTGACATCTTTGTGTGCTAACAGATTGTCCCAGTAGTGTGTTTTTCCTAAATACTTCTCACAATAGTTTCTGAGACTGCCCTGTTTCAGGCTGTATGTCTAAGTATTGAAAACTTCACATCATAAGTGAAATCGGGCATGCTCTGACCAATACTTCACAACAAAAGCCTGTTCTAATTGATCAAAAGTTGAACGGATTCCAGAAGTTGTTGCAGCCCCTAGTGTGGATTGTCCTTGCATGTAGGATACTGCAAACTGTATGTTATATCTCTACATCTACATTTACATCTACATCTGCGTGATAACTTTGCTATTCACAGTAAAGTGCCTGGCAGAGGGTTCAATGAACCACCTTCAACCTGTCTCCCTACTGTTCTACTGTCAAATGGTGCATGGGAGAAATGATCACTTAAATTTTTCTTTGAGAGCCCTGATTTCTCTTATTTTATCATGATGATCATTTCTCCATATGTAGGTGGGTGCCAACAGAATGTTTTTGCAATCAGAGGAGAAAACTGGCGATTGAAATTTTTTGAGAAGATCCTGTCACAATGAAAAACACCTTTGTTTTAATGACTACCACTCCAATTCACATATCATGTCTGTGGCACTATCTCCCCTACTTCGCAATAATACAAAATGAGCTGCCCTTCTTTGTACTTTTCCGATGTCATCCGTCAGTCCCATCTGATGCATATCCTACACTGCACAGCAATACTCCAGAATAGGGTGGACAAGTGTGGTGTAAGCAGTCTCTTTAGCAGACCTGTTGCACCTTCTAAGTGTTCTACCAATGAATCACAGTCTGTGGTTGGCTCTACCCGCAGTGTTATCTATGTGATCATTCCAATTTAGGGCATTTGTATTTGTAATCTCTAAGTATTCAGTTGAATTTACAGCCTTAAGATTTGTGTGACTTATCGTGTAATCGAAATTTAGCGGATTTCTTTTAGTAGTCATGTGAATAACTTCACACTTTTCTTTATTAAGGTTAATTGCCACATTTTGCACCATACAGATATCTTATCTGAATCATTTTCCAATTTGTTTTGGTCTTCTGATGACTTTACAAGACAGTAAATGACAGCATCATCTGCAAACAACCTAAGATGGCTACTGAGATTGCCTCCTATGTCGTTAATATAGATCAGGAACAATAGATGGCCTATAACACTTCCTTGGGGAACACTTGATATTATTTCTGTTTTACTTGATGACTTTCCATCTATTACTATGAATTGTGACCTTTCTGACAGGAAATCACGAATCCCATTGCACAGCTGAGGTGATATTCCATAGGCACGCAGTTTGCTTAGAAGACACTTGTGAGGAACGGTATCGAAAGCCTCCTGGAAATCTAAAAATATGGAATCAGTTTGACATCCCCTGTCAATAGCACTCATTATTTCATGAGTATAAAGAGCTAGTTGTGTTTTGCAAGAATGATATTTTGTGAATCCCTGCTGACTATGTGTCAATAAATCATTTTCTTCAAGGTACTTCATAATGTCCAAATACAGTATATGTTCCATAACCCTACTGCAAATTGATGTTCGTGATATGGGCCTGTAATTCAACAGATAACTCCTACTTTCCTTTATAGGTATTGGTGTGACTTGAGTAATTTTCCAGTCTTTAGGTACGGTTCTTTCTGTGCACGAGTGGTTGTATATAATTACTAAATATGCAGCTATTGTACCAGCATACTCTGTGAGGAACCTGACTGGTGAATAACCTGGACTGGAATCCTTGCTTTTATTAAGTGATTTAAGCTGCTTTGCAACAACAAGGATGTCTATTTCTATGTTTCTCATCTTGGCAGTTGTTCTTGATTGGATTCAGGAATATTTACTTTGTCTTCTTTGGCGAAGGAGATTCAGAAAATTGTGTTTAATAACTCTGCTTCAGTGGCACTGTCATCAGTGACTTCACCATTGTTATCACTCAGTGGAGGTATTGATTGCGTCTTGCCACTGTTGTGCTTTATGTATGACCAGAATTTCTTTGGGTTTTCTGCCACTCCATGTTTTAGGGAGGATTCCCTTCAAATTTTAAAAGAAAATGAGGGAGTGTGGACACTTTTTCTCAGGTGTGTAAACCTGCAAGTTACAGTGCTTGATCACACTTTCCTCTGAAAGCACAATGGTTATCATGGCTGCTACTCCCACTGAATTATACTAACATTCTGGATGCAACCTTAATGATGTGGAATAGACTGATTAAATTGCCTAGCATTACCAAATCTTTCATTCATATGTGCTGGTGCAGGCTTCGTTTCAAATGGTGAGCTTTTATCATCTCAGGTTCCTATTTTCTCACATCAGTCAAGCCAGCTACATTGATGTCTGTCTTATATGACTGAGCTTGTTTTGCTTCATTTTGCATGAAGTTCCTGGTTGAGATAGGATCTCCATGCCAACTGATTATGTTGTAGCATTAATTTCCTTTTAGGCTTTTTCAAGAATGTCAGCATTTTCTCTGAAATTCACTCACTATACATTTTGTTATACTGTTCACCTTGAGCAGACAGGGTTTGATTTATTCTCTGTTCTTGCCTGAGTGCCAAAATGTTAAACCTTTTGTGTCAGTTTTGACTTTTTAATTTCTTAACATCCTCAGACAATGGGCTTACTGCAACCAGTATTTCACAGTATGTTTTAGTCAGACATGCTATTTCAGTTTTCATGGAATCTAAGGTGGTAGTAATCTGTTATTTATAACTTCAACTACATCATCAAACTGTTTTCCATCATAATGATTTGTTCTTTTGCAACGTGATAAAAATTTTATTGGACTGTTCTTTTAGTCTGTGACCCAACTTAGAAGATTGTTCTTTCATTAAGTGATCAGTTTTATTTGTTAGTTTAGTATCTCAAGAAGTTATTAGTTCAACCAGTTTTTCAAATAAATCATCAACCAACATGAGATGTTGCATGCTCGTCATAACTTACACACAAATTGGCAGTTGTACATCAGCCTCTGCAAACAAATTACTTACATTATCAATTGTGGATTGTGAAATATCAACATCAGAATCTGCTTTTTCTATAGTCAGATCAAAAACATTGTTGCCTTCAACATGGACTTGTTTTTTTTGTATCGGGTTCTATTCCCATCTTTTCTGGTTTCCCAAATTTTCTCATGTTCAAATCTCACAGCATATTATAATATTTTAAAGCAGAATTATTCACAGAGTTCAAGTTCTCTCATTCAATAACTGTGGTCTGGAGTAATTACTGGCTCATACTGATAGAAAAGTTGGGTGCTCATTTAAGTAACAGATCAGCTAGCATTCTATCTTGCCAATGCATGGCACAGTATCAGCTGTGTTTCACATCTTCTGTACAACAGCATTCAAAATGAAGTTAAAGATAATAAGTTTTATCACTCAAAATCCAAAATGAGTTAAGAGCTTTTTAAGAATAATTCAAGGAAGTTGTCAAACATATAAAGGCAGGCTAACTATGATACTGTTCCTTACCTTTTCCTTACAATGTGTGAGTTGGCTTCTACCTCCATTCACTGAATATGTGCTGAAGCTATTTAATAATGCACTATGTAAGTGTCCCAGATTCACTTTGGTAGCCATACAACTAAAGATACAGACAGATGGAATTTTTGAAATGATTATTGCATATTGTGATTTGGTAATTGCTCTATGCTGTGTGACTAGTTAAAATTCTTGGACTACTTCTTTGAATGACTGCAGGTTCAGGTTGTGCATTTAGAGAAAAAGAGATATTGAAAACTTGCAACAAACTCACGCCAGTGGCGGATCAGTGCCACATTGAAATGTTATATTTCTCTTGCAAAAGGCTGAATAATGAAACAATTAATTCAATTATAACATAAATATGTGGCCTGTTGTAGGTATAAAGTACTTGAACACATTTTAATTGAGAATTGGCTTAATATATTATAAATTATTCGGAGGCACAGAGAACAATACTTACATGATAAGATGAGGATGACAAAAGAGAAAGGTGATGAGCCAGGCATCACCAAATTCTGCTTGAGAAAACAGAAGACCACAGTCTCATTTATTTGTACAGATAATGTGAATGTTAACATATTGGTTGTTAGGTCTGTAATCATTACACAAAATGTTACACACAAAAAAAATAATTTTTAGAGGAGAGGATTAAAATGCACCCTGAATGATTACAAAATAGATGGAAACATTCCAGGTGGGAAAAATAATCTAAGATATATTTTTCCCACGTGGAATGTTTCCCTCTGTTATATTCATATCATTAATTTGAACTGAACAATTACGTTTGTTATTGTCACTGTTGCATTTTGAAATCTTTTCTGTCATCTTACTTTCTCTTTTGTTTGTGCAAGTAGTTTCACTTCGTATTCACCTTCCCCTTTTTACCGTAATCTACCATACAATTTTATCCTGCCTATATATACTCAATAATACGTAACTTACTTCCAACCATAACCAAAAAATATTTTTTTTTTCCGCTTTCAACACTACCGCTGCTATAAAATCCACCGTTCACAGTTTACAAACAGTTCCTTTCACCTATTAATCAACCATTTTGGCTATTTCTAACAACTTTCGCTTTTTTCCATTTTTGTTTCTCCCACATCACCGATCATTTTTTTAGCTGCTTCCCACAGGTTTTAACGTCATTATTGCCTCGCCAGACAATTTTTTGCCTCATTTTCATGATCTGCCACCACAAAACCACTCCTTTTAATACATTTACACGCAGTTTTTTTTTTTTTTTTTTTTTGAAATTTTCCCAAATTTCTCCACATTTTAACGTGTTTTGGAGGCAACGCAACCACCTAACCTTTGTGCGCCTTGTTGTTTACCAACCTAAGTTCACCACAGGATCAACATAGCTCAGCTTTAACCAACACTTTTTTGACTTTTTTCACACCAGATCTCCAGTTGCTTTCTAGTTCATCTTTATCTCTCCCCATATATTTTTATTTTCATTTCAGCCTCATGTTACACTTTCCACCTTCTAATACCATGTCACCCTGACAACATCCCCACAACGACCCCATTAAGTTTTATTTACATTCCCTCCGCAAATATGCCTTTGCCCTAGCCAGATTATGCTCCCATATTTTATTTACTCAGGCTTGTCTGACATTTGGCATTACCCCCAAAGGCCTCATACTTAAAGTTCCCATCTAAGGCTGTAACCCTTCTTTCCATCAGTCCCTATACCAGTTCCAAACTGAACAATCCATAGCCCTCACCTGCCTAATCCTTCACCTACACATCAACTCAGCCAATGAACACACCCGTCAACTCCTATCCCTAATAAAAGTCCTCAATCTTTCCTCTCCCACATCCACACCGGCTGTTCAGAGCATCCTCCTACAGGCCAACCACAAATTAGAACAGCATGCCACCCTCCACCTCAAAAAACTATCCAATCTCCTGGTTTCCCACCTCTGGAAAGGCAACTCACTCACCCTCCACAACCTTTCCAAGAAACATCAACCTCCTCTCATTGCACACAGACCCAGTCTCTCCCATCTGCTCAATCTCCCACTTCCAGCTCCATTCCCCCCAAAACCTCAAAATTCTAATCAACACAATTTGGAACCACAACACCCCAATTCAGTAGTTAACCTTTCCTCCAAACCTCTCTCCCAATCCAAAACCTTTGTCCTATCCAAAGGCCTCACCTTCAGCCCTACTCCCAGATTCAACCAAACAGCCCTCGTCAAAGATTTACTGTCCTACACTCGTACTTTCTGCTAGAAATATCACTTTGCCATGAAGAAAAATAATCCTAATGCTACTTCTAATGATCCAACTCCCCAAGACACTATCCAAATTGAACCCTACCTGGAACAGTTCTGTCCTCGATCACAGTGGGACCCACCTCATCTTCCTCAAAATCACCCTCTCCAAACCTTCCAAGAATTTCTCACTTCCAGCCTTGCCTCTCAATCCTTCTTGAAAAACCTTAATCATACTCCCAACATCACCACAGCTGAAGCCCAGGCTATCCGTGATCTGAAGGCTGACCGATCCATCGTCATTCTTCCGGCTGACAAGGTTCCACGGCAGTGATACTTGATCGTCGGGAGTATGTGGCTGAGGGACTGCATCAGCTTTCAGACAACACTACATACAAAGTTTGCCAAGGTAATCCCATACCTAATGTCCAGGGGAGGCTTCAAGGAATCCTCAGAACCTTAGGCCCCCTACAAAACCTTTCACCTGACTTCATCAACCTCCTGACCCCACCGGCACCCCGCACCCCTACCTTCTACCTACTTCCTAAAATTCACGAACCCAATCATCTCAGCCACCCCACTGTAGCTGGTTACCAAGCCCTCACAGAACGTATAATTATATATATGTTTGAAGGAATGATTTGTTAGTTATCATGTTCCTGGTACTGACTTGTTCATTTGTATACATTAACATGACATGTGAGCAATGCTGCTGTTCTGTGGGTGAGAGTAGAGTTGAGACACTTGTGCTTTGAGTTCGTAATACAATGTAGGTCACATGTCCAGTGGAGAAGTGACATCAGACACAGGTTGCATGATGTCCCAGGGCAATGACAGGCTGGCTGGTGTGATCTTCTTCAGTACGCTCAGCAGTCTATGTACACAGTGATGTCTTATTGCTTCTTACCTCAATGCCTGCTTGTATGTACAGCAGTGCTGAAGCTCCAGGATTCATGAAACATTGGTACCATGCTATCAGTTTCTTAAAAAAGATGCACTACTATGGTGCATGCAGAGTTAAAATACATAGATAAATATGTAGACAACAGATAAAGTTTGAATTTCGTAGGTACTGACAAATAGCAACATGAGTTCGGAATGTTCATACTATATACAAGAGAAATTATTGGTTTTCATTCGATTTTACGTAATTGGAGAGCTTGGATATTGCCCAATTCAGACAAAATTAAATATTCATTTTCTCCTTTTTTATCATTGTAGTATGCTGTTCATCTACAACAGTAAAAAGTTGATAAGTTCACATGAATATTTTGGTGTCCATGTTTTGGTGACTTACAGGTCTCTTAGCATGTACATTTAGAATGTTCAATAATGTGCATAGCACAACTATTCAGTGACAATCACATTACTGTAGACTCACCTGCAGCTTAGTTCAGACATGACCGTTGGACGTGACACACTGTGCTTACGTGATGTGAAGTTTTCTCAGGAAGGGTTGGTGTTGGAGATGTGTTTTGAGTTACTGTGCAGTGGAATCCATTGACACCCCTTCGGTAGCACACCCTCTTGGAGAAAGCACCTTCAGTTTTCCTCATGAGCTAAGTGTACACCTTTGTATCAAGCAGAAATACTGTTATTTGTTCTGATGTCACTTTAGCACCCCACCAGGGATTGGGATTATGCAGAATGCAGTAATTCCCTGCCTGCAACACACAATTGATTACTGTTTTATCACATACGCATCACTAATTTGGTTTTGTAGCAACAGAAGTTTAGATACTCCCATATAAGGTTTCTAATTAACTATAGGCTTTTATATACTGAGGCAACAAAAGTAATGAGATACCTCCTAATATTGTTTTGGACTTTCTTTTGCCCAGTGTAGTGCAGCAACTTGATATGCCATGGACTCAACATGTTGGTGGAAGTCCCCTGCAGAAATATTGATCCATTCTGCCTCTATAGCTGTCCAAAGTTGTGAAAGTGTTTCTAGAGTAGGATTTCGTACATATACTGACCTCTTGTTTATATCCCATAAATGTTTGACGGGATTCATGTCAGGCAATGTTGGTGGCCAAGTCATTTGCTTGAATTGACCAAAAGTTCTTCAAACCAATCACAAGGACCAGTGAGATGCATTGTCATCAATAAAAATTCCATCATTCTTTGGGAACATGAAGTCCATGAATGGCTGCAAATGGTCTTCAAGTAACTGAAATAACTATTTACAGTCAGTGATCACTTAATTTGTACCAGAAGACCCAGGACATTCCATGGAAACATTGCCCACACCATTATACACAGTGCCTTGTTGACAATCTGGGTCCACGGGTTCATGGAGTCTGTGCCACACTTGAACCCTACCATGAAGTCTTACCAACCAAAATCAGGACTCATCTGACCAGACCACTGGTTTCCAGTTGCCTAGAGTCCAACCAATACGTTCACAAGCCCAGGAGAGGCACTGGAGGCAGTGTCATACTGTTAGCAAAGGCTATTGCCACAGTCCTTTAACACAAAATTTCATTGCACTGTCATAATGAATACTTTCATCATATGTCTCACATTGATTTCTGTGGTTATTTCATGCACTGTTG
The DNA here is from genome assembly GCF_023864345.2 of Schistocerca serialis cubense. Lineage (NCBI taxonomy): Eukaryota > Metazoa > Arthropoda > Insecta > Orthoptera > Acrididae > Schistocerca > Schistocerca serialis. The sequence goes on from NC_064643.1 coordinate 485,122,287, forward strand.
CTGGTCTGTTAGTACTGACAACTCTACACAAATGCCGCTGCTCTCAGTAATTAAGTGAAGGCCATCGGCCACTGAATTATCAGTGGTGACAGGCGATACAAATACTTGCTGTGTATGAGTACCATTTGAAAGCATAGGTAAACTTATTTGGTATACACTGGGGACACTACAGTATCACAAAGTGTGTAAGAAAACCTAGCATATTTTGCTACTTTTTCCAATATGCAACAAACAGTACATTGATTACTTAGCACTTTGGTCATCCATCCAAAAGCGAAATCCATCAACAAAACTAATAACAATGAACTGCATTCTATTTTGCCTAGCAAACCACTTGAAATCACAGCTGTTGATGTTGTCAGTCCATACTTGCCCTTCTGTGAAGTTATCAAATATGTTATTGTATTATATGACACAATGGAAAATCCTAGTAGGAATATGAACAATGTAAGATAAGACAGATTGCTACTTACTGTAAAGAAGACATGCTAGGTTGCACAAAGGTACAGTTAAAAAACACTAATGTAGAGCCTTCAGCCACAGCCTTCATCAGTAAAAGAGAAATAGGTGTGTGTCTTTTTTTCTAATGATGGCTGGAGCCAACAGCTTTAGGTAAGTGTCTTTTAATTGTGCCTGTCTGCAACTTAATGTATCTTATTTACAGTATGTGGCAATCTGTCTTTCCCTGCATTCTTGTTATTGTATTATATGACATTCTTTTCAAATTTGTAAAGTTATAAGCTGCTAAGTCTGCCACAGCTTCAGTAATTATCAAAAGAATTTTAAATGATTACATTACCACACTGGGGGAGCCCAAGGCACTGCTAATGGTCGATGTATCTTACATCACTGCTTATAAATGGAGAATGTTTTTCAAGAAGATGGTAAAATAATTTTAATATAATACTTTAATCTGCAAACATAAACTTTGCATTAGTGTTCCAAGAATTAAGCAGGTTTGTACAGTCCTATACTCATATCTTGATTTATTTGAGCAGGTAGTGAACCACCTTCTTATTTATGGCACACAATACATCCTGCAGACTTCACATTGAATGTCAAAGAAGGCAATGGATGGATAGACCCTCTTCCAAAATTTACAAGACAAGCAGAATCATATGAAGAAAGGGTAGGATCTGTGTTAATTGCACTCACTTATCAAGCACATCTTAGAAAACTGCAGTGTGATGAGAACTTCAGAAACACACAAAATTATGAAGTAGAAAATCATGTTTTACTCATAAATCACAACAAATCTTCACAGTAAATGGGAATTACTTTATGAAGGACCATACATCATTTCATGGATTTCACACATAGCTTGTTATTTGCTCACAAATTTTAGAAGCAATAAGATTCAATTTTTCTACTCAAACAAGGATGTGAACAAGTTTCAGCATATACAAAATGAGTAAATGAACATCATGAAATGTAAGTACCAGCTACAAGATAATTGTAATACTGATCATTGAATCAAACATCACATATCCTGACTTCATTCTGGAACGAGCATTATATTTGCAACATGCACGTGTATCAGTGATACAGGATCTATACTAGCTGGAAATGTATTTATCTGTTTTCATAAGTACACACACATTAATTTCAAGATGATGTGTGGTAGCACTCTTACCTACCATTTTTATATGTTTATTATGATTGCTGAATATTTTCTATGCTAAACATTTTGATTCTATGACACTTATTTTGTAAAGAGAATAACAGATAGTCATGAAATGATAAAACTGAGTGACCAGTAAAATTCCAGAGAAAGATGCCCTGTCAATAAATAAAAATATTTATACCAATATATTGCACTGTGTGCCATGTACCATTTACACACAGAACAATCACAAGCACACACATAATGTACTCACCTGTTCACAAAGTAAACATAAGTAGTATACTCACACAAATGGTGGTGTACTGCTGATGCAAAACTTGTGACTAAGAGTTATTTCCTCTGCTCCTTCTGGGTGAGCATCTGTTTGTTTTGTGCTTAATAGTAGTACTTTGCTATTTTTCAGTCATGTACTTCAGATAGTGATGTGTTGTAGTGACTGTCTCTGAACTGATTTTTATGTGTATATCAGTAAATGAGATCCTATCTTAAATATATATGAATCCTACACTGAGATTATAAATCATATTTTAAAGGCTGACAAGAAGCTAAGTAAAATTTGTAAAAATATGTTACTGGTTAAAAGAAACTGTAGATAAAATGACTTGGACAGAGAATCTGTAAATACATTGACTTGACTAAAGTCATGGGACATTGATGTGTACATATACAGATGATGGTAGTATTTTGTACAAAGGTACAAAAAGTCAGTGCACTGGTGGAGCTGTCATTTGTAGTCAGACGATCCATGGGAAATGTTTCCAATGTGATTATGGCCACACAATGGGGCTTAACAGACTTTGAAAGTGGAATGGTAGTTGGAGCTAGATGCATGGGACATTCCATTTTGGAAATCATTAGGGAATTCAATATTACAAGATCCATTGCGTCAAGAGTGAGCTGAGAATACAGGCAATCAGTAACTAAATGAGCATTTGGTAGGAATGGACATATCATCACTCCAATTCTCAGCTTAATCACAGAAGCCTGCATCCTAACCCAAGTGACTTAACGCCAACTGCATTCATAATTTGGCATTTCTGGACAGGAAAATATGGAATGGGATCTAATGCCCTCATCCTCTAGTACAAATTATATGATACAGCACATATTGCTGCCCCCACATCTGTAACAATTGTGGTTGGCACACGACTCACAATAGCTAGTGTTGTGGCCTGTATAACTTCATTCTGTGGGCCACAAAATTTCATATTTTCTTCAATTAACTTGTCTTGAAGATCCATGTTTTGATTGTACTCAATACTTATCTGATTAGTATCTTATTTATTCTGGTTCTCAATATTAACTTGGGACACGTTGTTGCCCCAATTACGATCATTATTGATGCTTATGGTGTATCATAATGTAGCGTTTGGTGACCTTTATTTGTTATTAGCCATAGACTGATGCACTGTCCACTGCACATTGGGATGTAGCATGGCGTGTCATTCGGCAGTTGTTTCTCATTTATAAATTATCTAAAATATGGCTAAGTTGTCATAATGCAAGTGCCAGTCTGGCTGATAGCATTAATTCCTTTCTTTTCTTGTAGTTGTAATGGCCATGAGTTGGTACCCATATGACAGCAAGATCATCTAGTTAAAAAGCTCTTTAACTTCATATCAGATTTGAACACGTAACTGTTAGTGTTTGAAGAAAATGTTATGGAACATGAAAATATGCTAAAATCTCATTTTATGCCATGGATGATATGGCATTAGGTAGTGAGACTGGATCTTGTTCTGATTTTTGTCATGTGTGTTACTAGGCTGGTTGATGTCATGTACTATATGAGGGGCGTTTGAAAAGTCTGTGCAAAGTCCGAGAGATGGCACCACCGGCGCTTATCGAGGTCATGTTTAGTTAATAGCATCTTTGGAAAGATGCCATATTGGTCTCTTTCTTTGTGTTTGGCGTTTGTGTGAATCAAGGAAGTTGAGTGATTGTCAAAAAATGGACGAAAAATAATTTTGTGTGGTGACTAAACATTACTTTATGAAAGGAAAACATCTGTCTCAGGACTCTAAAGAGAAGCTTGATAAACATTACAATGACTTTGCACCTTTGGTTAGAACAGTTTATAAGTGGTTTCAAAATTCTGGAGTAGCCATATGGGCACAAGTGATGCTGAATATTCTGGATGCCCTGTGGAGGTTACGACTCCAGAAATCATTGATAAAATCCATGATATGTTGAAGGATGACAGAAGAGGTAAGTTGTGTGAGCTTGCTAGTGCTGTGGGCATCTCAAATGAATGGGTACATAATATTTTGCATAAACATTTGGACATGAGAAAGCTATCTGCAAGATGGGTTCCACGATTGCACATGCTTGACCAAAAACGGAATCATGTGAAGTTTTGCAGGGATGGTTTGCAGCTGTTCAGGAAGAATCTGCAGCACTTTAAGCATTGTTTTGTCACTGTGGATGAAACATGGATACGTTACTATACTCCTGAGACCAAACAACAATTCAAACAATGGGCTACCAAGGGACTCAAGAGAACACAAGACAGTTATGAATACATGGGAATAAGGCTTTTCAACACATTACCTGTGCAGGCACATTGTGTCTCTCTTAATATATTTAAAAGTAAGACTAAAAACTGGCTGAAAGACAAAGCTTTTTACATTGTTAAAGAATTTGAAAACTCTTCAAAAATAGACCTGACTTACGAAACAACTTGCAACTTTGCTTGTACCTCTTCCTAAGCTTTTTTTGTCTCTGTAGTTCCACATTTAACTCTTAAACATGTGGAGAAATCCTTATGTATGAAATGTATTCTTTTATTATGCACATTCTTTAAAATGCACACTCTAGTTATGTGGGATTTCTTTATGTATGAAATGTATTCTTTTATTATGTATGTTCTTTTAAAATGTATAGCTATGTGTGATACCTCACAATAGTTATATTTCTTAATATGTAAATTGTATATTACTCATGACAACATCAATTGCATGTAAATGCTTAAAGATGGATAAAATAAATAAATAAATAAATAAAATAAAATAAAAAAAATTAAAAAAAAAATCTGCACCAAAGAAGACGAAGACCATTCCTTTGGCCGGAAAGGTTATGGCGACTGTCTTTTGGGATTCGCAAGGGATAATCCTCATCAACTATTTGGAAAAGGGTAAAACTATTACAGGTGAATATTATTTATTGTTATTGGACCATTTGAAAACCAAGCTACAAGAAAAATGCTGGTGATTGGACCACAAAAAAGTCCTTTTCCATCACGACAATGCACTAGCACACACCTCAGCAGCTGTGGTTGCAAAATTAATGGAAATAGGGTTCTAACTCGTTTCACATCCCCCTATTCTCCAGACTTGGCTCCCTCAGACTACTGTTTGTTCCCAAATTTAAAGAAATGGCTGGTGGGACAAAGATTTTATTCAAATGAAGAGGTGATTGCAACAACTAATAGCTATTTTGCAGACTTGGACAATTTCTGTTATTCAGAAGGGATCAACAAATTAGAACAGCATTGGACAAAGTGTATAAGTCTAAAAGGAGACTATGTCAAGACAAAGTGTATAAGTCTAGAAGGAGACTATGTCAAAAAATGAAAATGGTTCACCCCAACACATAAGTAGTTTTCATTTTTGCACAGACTTTTCAAATGCCCCTCGTATTATCAGAGCAGGACATAAGTATTGGAAAAAACAAGTACTGCATCCAGATCGTAGGGTGGGTTGCAAAAAGACACAGTTCCATATAAAATATTAGTATTGTGCTTGGTTGTAAAATAGTCTTTCATATTTACTAAAACATAACTGAAATTAGGATAAGTGAGGACTTATATTAAATGCATCAAAATTCAATTTGTGTTGTGGTCATAAGTGATGTGAGATTGTTTGGCCACTTTGGTTCCTCTTTATGTAAATTGCTTTAAATTTTTTCACAAAACTGACACAATTTACGTCCCTGACAAATTAATTTTTGTTGCAGTCCTTCACTTGTATTCTGTTTGACTATGGATACTGAGTCAACAACATTTGACCATCACGGAACAAATAATCATCTGCAAATGGCAAGACAGAAAAGCAGTTTTCAAATTTTTCTGTATTATTGCAATCATCTGCTAATTTTGCCATGGCAAATGGTAGTATATAGATGTCATTTCTATTATTTTCTCCATTGCGTTCATCCAGTTGATCAACATTTGCAAAAAGATAATAAAGAGAAATCATGTATGGAATTTTCTGCCTATTTACATATGTTTCAAATCTGCGTTATGATATTTTTCATTGCTCCATCGAAATTTTAGGTGTTTTCATCTGATATCACTGCAACAATTTTACTTTTAAATATGGTCATTTCATCTGATACCATTGTAGCAATTTTATTCTTAAATATGGCCATTTCATTTTTAGTGGCCATGTTAGTTAATATCTTTCACAACATTTGATGCGAAAGGATGGGAGAGTGAGATCAGCTGAATATCGAACAACTACAATCATGATCTGCTCATTACTGGTAGTTGATTTCATATCTGATTGAAATGTGTCACTTTCAGATTGTGTATCAGTTTTACATGCAGCGGCATTAATATTCTCCATTTGTGAATTAATTTCTACTTCATTATATTCTGTTTATAAATGGCTTAAGAGTCAGCAACTCCTTCGCAGACATATATAAAATTTGCAGATGACACCAACAGTCTGGTAAAAGGGAAAACTGTAGATGAACTAGAGAATGAAATCAAAGTATGCAAGTTACACATAACTTATTGGTTCTCTAGAAACAGTCTCATCACAAATGCAGGAAAGACAGTAACTACGCATTTACATACAACACTAAAGACACATCCCTCAAGCCCTGTCATAATGTTATCTGGAAAACAATTAGAAACTGTAAACAGCACTAAATTTATTGGTATATGGATTTAAGAAAACCTGGAGTGATATGAACTTGAAACCTTCATGAGTAAGAAATTAAGTATGTACCACCTGCCATTACATGAACATTCACACTGGCTGTACGACACAACAAATGATAAAAAATATATATTAAGCATAGCTGGAATCACTGTCAAGATACGGCATAATTTTTTAGGGAAACTCACCTGCCAGCATAAGTTGCTTTATTGTCCGGTAAAGAATTATATGCACCATAGGAAATGCAACTACTAGAAGCTCATGCAGACCACTGGGTAAGAAGCTATAAATTATTCCGCTACCTTGCTTATATATTTTGAAAGTTACATGTTTCATTAAGAAAATAACACATACTGAAGACAACTAGTGGAGGGGGGGAAAAATCATAAGTACAATACACAACAGAAAGTGAAGTGCTTAGTGAATATGCAAAACCAAAACTTAGACAAGATGGGCCCCTACTAGCAGGGAAAAAGCTTGACAAGTTACCACACCACATTAAGACACAAAAAAATCAAGGAATTTAAAATGGCTCTAATGTATCTTTTAAATAAGCTGCTTTATAGTGTTGATGAATATGTATGATCTTGAAACTATAATTTAATAATTGTGCACATGCAATTGCCATTGTGAGTTGGCTTCCACCACTGCTGACTGAATTTGTGCTGAGCCTGTTTAATAATGCACTATGTAATTGTTCCAGATTGGTATTGGGAGCAGCACAGCTAAAGATGTAGACTGATGGAATTTTTTAAAATTAAATTGCATATCATGATTTGGTAATCATTCTATGCTGTGTAATTAGTTAAAATTCTTAGACTGCTTCTTCAAATGAGTGCAGGCTCAGGTTGTACAATAAGTGAAAAAGAGATATTGAAAATCTGTAAAAGCATCACTGCTTAGCTACCAATTTTGTTTTGTGCCACTTCACAGTTCACGCATGAAATGTGTGCTTGATTAAACCACAAGAGGCCATCTGGCCCGCTAACATGACAGCAGTTGTGTGCACAGCCTGCTGGCTGTGCTCCCTTTTGGAACTAATGCACATACAGGCTGTAGCACAAAGCTTTGCTGGCCACTTTGTGTATTGCCAGTGTATTGTACCTTGCTTTCACTTCCATATATGTGTGCTGTCTGAGCACTTAAATACAGTATTCTTGGGTTAGAACACTTCTCAGTGAGGGGTGCAGCATTCAACCCCATGTGTTTCACTTCATACATTAGTCCTTTGAGTTTAATTTACATAGAGGCAGTGCTTCAGCAACAGCAGGCACTGACAGTTGCTATTTCCAGTTTAATGACTACATTGACACAGCCTGTGATTCACCAACAACATATCAACTGCCATTCTCTGTGTACCTCGATGCAGCAGGAGACTAGAGTGCTTACAAAAAATGCCTGCAGCATCATTTCTGGGCATTTGGGATAACAGATGTAAACTTTCTTTGTCGTGGATTTCACCTCACAGGTACCAGTTGTTGTGTAAGCTCGCCCCTTACAAAAACCTTCGAGTCTCTCTTTCAATCAGATGTGTGAGTTACTTTCTACCTATCATTGTAAAAGCACTCACAGAGTCTTACAGCTGCCAAAAGTGACCAAAATAGACATGCAGGGACTGGGCAGCAGAACTACATGGACTTAGTAGTTGTCATAATTTTGTGGCAAATGTTCATAAGGAATCCTATGCAGATCAAATGGTTCATGATGCAATCATATATTTTACTCTTGATAGGGAAGTTTGAGAGTGAGCTTTACAAGTAAGAAAATCTTATACTTAAGGAAGTATTGAACATAGCCCAACCATTTGAAGTTTCGTGGCCTGCAGTTAGTCAGATAGCAACCTGGTCCAAAGTTTCAGAAATCACTTCATCTCACCTTTAGCCACAAGGGAATGTGGATGCTATTGCAGCAAACCAGCAGACATCTCACTATTGAGTAGGTAACCACCATTCACATCAACAACAGCCCACGTCACAGGTGGCAACAACCTTGTCCTCTGCTGCCTTTGTACCCATACTGCCTCATTCGACACAAACTTACGATATGTTCCAAGTGGTGAGTAATGTGTAATAGATGCCACAAGAAGGGATTCATTGCTTCTGTATGTAACTCCTTTCCAAACCTGAGTGAGGATGAAACAAAAATGGGTGTGAACACTGTGTCAGCAGAGACAGTGCCCCAAAGCAAGTTATACATTGAAGTTTGTGTGTTTAACAAGTAACTGAGAATGCAGGTGGATACAGGTGCAGCAGCAACGTTGATGAATTCTTGGACTTACATGGATTTGGGTTCTCCCCCTCTGACTCCAGTGTCATGGAGGCTGGTGAGTTATAATAAACAACAGATTCCCATTGGTGGACAGTTTTCAGGTGCCTGTTACTTACAAGGTTGTGGTACATTCATTAACGTTTCTATTCACGCATGCCCCATAGTTAAAGTTTTTGAGGTGGAGTCACCCCCAGATATATATAAAAATAAATTTCTCTAATGTATTACAGAATTTAAATTCTCAGAATGCATGCCACTTGTTTCCAACACACATCTAAAGAATGTCAGACAACGTTTTTGAAACTTTCGGTGTATCATGCTACTTTTTTCAAATAGATAGTAGCTAGTATTAAGGCTGCACCTTGAAATGCAACTTAGTTTTGTCCAGCAGAGGTCTGGGGGCATGGCATCCCTGGAGTACAGCCCTTATGGACGTCCAAAGGCTCTGGTCTTTCAGCCTAAGGGTGTTCTACCAACCTGCACACAATTTTCACATTCCACTGCTTACATCAAAAGGGAATGAAAGGAGTTTCTGAAACTTCACTATCAAATCCCTGTCTCTGTGTGCCTCTGTATAATATTTGATGTGTCATCAATCTCCACTGTATTATTGTTTTGAGAGTGTTCCAGATAGTTTTTGTGTTTCTGTCATTGGCTATTCCACTCACCTATGGAATAAGTTTGCAAATCTTTCACGAGAGTGCACTACAGTACAATAACCAAGGAGGTTAAAACGTCCTTGATGGTAACAAGTATCACCACCTAGCGACAATTTCATGAATGACTGGAGGATAAACATGCAAAATATCTCCCACATGTGGAATATGTCCCATTACTCAAGTTTCCTTACTTGCTGACTGTGTTTGTGGGTAACATGCATTATTGGTAAGTTCCTTTTTGTGAGTGTATTATGCAGGAGTTCAGTGTATTTTACTTTCTTGTCAATAACTTTAGCATACATGAGTTCAAAAACAAGACAATACAAATTCTGTATGCAGTTTATCAGATAAAATTTTGGAACTTGCAGTTAGGAGAAAGTGAAGAAACTAGGTGTGCCCAGACCCGATCTAAACATCAATCAAGAACAAAAACAGTGTAAATCCAGGTAAGGTTATACACACATTTTTAACAGAGCAATGTAGAATGCAACTGAGTAGTTGCTTGGTTGGTGGTTTTGAAGTGAAAAATACATTTTTCTGTTTCACATGTCTTGTGAAAAATAGTAGTTACAGTGCTGGGTTGAGAATTGTGTCACAGACTCAAAAATTTTCACTTAAAAGTGAAAAAACAAAATTCCAGTGAAAAACCTTTAGGTAGTTATTGAACTTTCAGTGCTAGGGAGAATGGACAGTCTGTGCCAGCCACATAGTGCTTACCATCTCAATGTAAGAACATACAATGAAAATCTTTAAAAAATTGGTATACACTAAATAAACTGATGACTATATTAAATTTTGTGGCACATTTGAGCTTGTATTAAGGGGCCATGATGAAACAGAAAATTCCAAGAACCCAGGCATTTTTCAAGGTTTGGTTGATCTGATGACAGAACTGGACACCGTCTTCAAGCAGCACACTGAAAAACTGGAAAACCAAGTTTGTTTTAGCCCTGTCCAAAACAATTGGAAATGAACTGCTGGAATCAGTTTATGAAGTGTGCCTTAATCTCATCAGCAGTGAAGGGTCTAATACCAATTTCCTTGTAACTGAAGCTGGCGAAACCACTGACTGCAACTTTGTCACAACTGGTTGTAATAATACAGTATGTGTTACTGGGGAAAATAAACAAAAGATTTATTTTCTTCTGCTCAATCTACTACAACAAAGGAATATGCATCTCACACTGCAGCTTCTGCCCAGCATGTTAGGGCCTCATTTGACACTGACAATCACTGAGAACAGGAAGAACCAACTGCAAAATGGGGACACTTCATTGAATCAAGAATGGTGAGTAAACAAGATGTCTGCAACTTCATCATGACTCAGATCAGTGATCGATTCAGTTTTAAGGAGCACTTGTCAATTGCACAACAGTTTGAACCATTATTGCCATTATTGTTTTCATAACATAAAGCTGTTTTCCCAGAAAGAGAACTGTTAGTTTGTTTAAATTACAGCCTTCAGACTTATATCATGGACTGAACGTGTCATACACTTTAAAGTATTTTATGAAAGCGTCAGGTGCTTTTACCTCATTGAACTTTCCCTATGAAAACAATTTGGTGAAAGATTTTCCTGAAAGTGTCAAACCTCTGCAGATAATACTAACCTTTCAAATGACGACAGGAGGGTCATAATGTTGCTTCTCTCAGTTAATGAGTGTGAAAACATTCATGCATAATACGGTGAATGAGGACAGACTTCATAGGCTTGCAATGTGTTATCTCGAAGAAGAATCAGTATTTTGAGAAAGCATCAGGTGCTTTTACCTCATCAAACTTTTTCTATGAAAACAATTTGGCGAAAGATTTTCCTGAAAGTGTCAAACCTCTGCAGATAATACTAACCTTTCTAATGATGGCAGGAGGGTCATAACGTTGCTTCTCTCAGTTAAAGAGCGTGAAAACATTCATGCATAATACGGTGAATGAGGACAGACTTCATAGGCTTGCAATGTGTTATCTTGAAGAAGAATCACCGAATCACCGAAATTGCAATGCATTGGTCATAGACCATTTTGCAGTACAGAAGGGGAGATGCGCCGATTTAGTCTATAAACAAATGAATTAATAGGTAAGCAAAAGTGCATTAATAGGTGATAAGAAGCAATTCCTGTACTGTAACTATAAATTTGATGTACAAAATTAAGTGCATAAAAAGGGTAGTGACATTTTTAACCACCGACATCATATTTTACAAAACGCGTCTTCTTACTATGCTTTGTGGTGCTAAAGTGCCACATTTTTTGACACTTCATCCTAAGTAACCGATAGAGCCACTGTAGTTGTGTGTGGGGACTTCAATATTAATCTTATGAGTGAAAGTAGGCTAAAAGACCAGTTCATAAATCTGTTATGTAGTTTCAACCTGCTTCCACACATACACACACCCACAAGAATAACAAATAATACAGTCAATCTTATTGATAATATATTTTCAAATGTAGGATGCACAGAAGTTGAAGTAACAAATACTGGTTTGGGATTATCAGACCACAATGCTCTTGTCCTCAAAATTCCTTCAAGGCCACTGAAAGAGAAAAAAACACACTTCATGTATAAAGAAATTTTTCTACAGAGAACTGTGTAGAATTCATAAATATACTAACTAATGAGGCTTGGGCAGAAGTACTATCCCTAACAAATACAAATGATGCATATAACACATTTTCTTTCATTTTTGTGGGATATTTTGAAATGTGTTTTCCAAAAAGCTGTCAAAAATCAGGTCACATGGCAATACAAAGCCAAGTTCTTGGATCACAGCTGGCATCAAAACTTCCTGTGGAACTCTAAAGAGACTAATTTCTAAAATGAAAACATCCACAGACCCACAATTCATAGAATATGTCAGGAATTACAAGAGGGTATATAGAAAAGTAATTGCTAAAGCAAAAATCATGAGTAATGATAGTTTTATAAGACAGTCTGAAAACAAATCAAAAGCCATATGGGGTATTGTGAAGACTGAAACAGGGAAGAGTTGGGAAAACCAGGACATTAGCCTCAAAAATTTAAAAAATGTCAATATTAATAAACAAGATTTGCCAAATTATATTAAAAATTATTTCATAAATGCAACAACTTCATTAAGCTTAAAATTTACAAATGAAGAAAAACCTGAATATCCACAAACAGCTTGTAGGATGAGGGTAGAGCCAACAAATGAGGGTGAAGTGTTGAAAGTGATACAAAGCTTGAAACCCAAAATGTCGGCTGGCATAGATGAGGTCCCTGTGTCAATCATTACAACAACAGCATCACAAATTGCAAAGCCCTTTGCACACATAGCCAATTTATCATTCAGTGAAGGAGCTTTTCCAGAAAGGCTGAAAATTTCAAAAGTGAAGCCATTATTTAAAAACGGCGACAAGTATAAGGTAGAAAACTACTGCCCAATATCTCTCTTCCCAGCATTTTCAAAAATATTAGAAAAACTGATGAAGCACTGAATCAACAAATATCTAAATGACCGTAATTTACTTAACAGAAATCAGCATGGCTTCCAAGCATGTAAAAATGCTGAAACAGCAGTAATGTGCTACACTGAACAAATAATCAAAAATCTAGAAAAAGATTATAGTGTAGTAGGAGTAAATCTAGACCTCTCCAAAGCTATTGACACTGTGAACCAGGACATTCTTTTAGAAAAATTGGAAGCATTGGGTATACATGGGATAGGAAAAAGAATGGTTTGAATCATACCTAAAAAACAGAACACAGGTTGTAGGACTGACATCAACTTACTCCAACCACAAAATAAATTCAGTATCAGAGGCAAAAAATGTAGAAATATGAGTACCACAAGGCAGCATCCTAGGGCCCATATTGTTTCTTGTCTATATAAATGATTTTCACACCTCAGGTGATGCAGCCAAAGCAATAATATTTGCAGATGATACTAGTGTGATAATAAGTGCACCAAAGCAATTGCTACCAACAACTGCTGATAAAGTACTAAATTACATCCACTCTTGGTGCAATGCAAACAGGTTGACATTGAATGTAAATAAAACAAATTATATGCAGTTTGGGAAAATATGTCAAAATGTAAATCTTGATCTAGTGTGGGGTGACAAAGCCTCAGATAGAGTGATATCCACAAAATTGCTGGAGATTCATGTGGATGAAAACTTAAATTTTAATGACCACGTAATAAAACTTACACAGAAACTTAATTCAGCCTGTTTTGCCCTCAGTATTATTGCAAATGTTTGTACCTCAGAGGGTGCCAGAATGGCATATTTTGGCTATTTTCAATCTCTTGCCACATATGGAATAATATTTTGGGGTTCCACAAAAGTGCGCCTAAAACAAATTTTTCTGTTGCAGAAGAGGGCCATCCGAATAATAACTCACAGTCATCCACAGACACACTGCAAACCCATATTCAAAAAGCTTAGAATACTTACTATACCATCATTATACATATACAAATGTGTATCGTATGTCAGGACCCACATTTCAGATTTTCAGACAAATGCCGACTTCCATAGCTACAATACCTGTAATAGCGCAGCACTCCATACTCAGCGAACAAAAAGAACGAATACACAAAGGCATGTGAGCCATATCGGTCCAAAACTGTACAACGCACTGCCAGTCAACTTCAGGCAGTTAGAAGATGATAACAAATTTAAAACAGAATTTAAAAAATTTCTAGTAGAACAATGTTTTTATTCTGTAAATGACTATGTAGGTCAATAAATTTTTTCTGATGATATTTATAAAGGCAAAATGGAAAATATTCTATCTGTACCTAATCATTAATTACATTTACATACTTAAAGGACAGCTGTTGTGTGATGTAAATATATACTTAAGCAGTGTTGTGTATATATGGACTTGCCATTTAGGGAGGACAAAACTAAAGCCTTATGAAAAACAGACCTTGCATTTAAAATAACAAGCAGGGATGTATATAGGCTATATTAATTTCATTGTATTATTATTAACTTCATTGTATTATTTTGTTTTGTACTTTTTTACATATATATTGTTTGTGTCCCATTTCTTTGAAATGGCTTACATGTACTGTTGACAACATCCATACAATATTTACTGTCAATGGATGGATAAATAAAATATAAATAAATAAAATAAATTAAAAAGGACATGTTTGAGAGAAAAATCTGTAATGTGCTATATTACTTAAAACACATATCTTCATAATACATAAATATAAATACAGCAAAAATAGTATGTAAATGTAAATTAATATTGCAGTTGCTCAGGTTGCTCATGCCATCAATCACAGCAGAGGTCCTGTGTCATGATGGAAGCATCACTGTATTTTCCCACAAAATTATAGATGTCACAGTTTGTGCACACAAAAAATTAAATATCTGAAATTTAGAAATGAAAACACCAAAAACATTAAGTATGAGGTGAAGCTATCATATGCCACATTAAAGATCTGTAGGAACTGGGTAAGCAACACAATGTTCATGATGTCTAATGACTGTCAACATTACTGATTCACATACACAATATTACACAATATTTATTTACACACATTATATGACAGACTTCCCCCATGAACCATGGACCTTGCCGTTGGTGGGGAGGCTTGCGTGCCTCAGCAATACAGATGGCCGTACCGTAGGTGCAACCACAATGGAGGGGTATCTGTTGAGAGGCCAGACAAACATGTGGTTCCTGAAGAGCGGCAGCAGCCTTTTCAGTAGTTGCAGGGGCAACAGTCTGGATGATTGACTGATCTGGCCTTGTAACATTAACCAAAACAGCCTTGCTGTGCTGGTACTGCGAACGGCTGAAAGCAAGGGGAAACTACAGCCGTAATTTTTCCCAAGGACATGCAGCTTTACTGTATGATTAAATGATGATGGCGTCCTCTTGGGTAAAATATTCCGGAGGTAAAATAATCCCCCATTCGGATCTCCGGGCGGGGACTACTCAAGAGGACGTCGTTATCAGGAGAAAGAAAACTGGCGTTCTACGGATCGGAGCGTGGAATGTCAGATCCCTTAATAGGGCAGGTAGGTTAGAAAATTTAAAAAGGGAAATGGATAGGTTAAAGTTAGATATAG
The DNA here is from genome assembly GCF_023864345.2 of Schistocerca serialis cubense. NCBI lineage: Eukaryota > Metazoa > Arthropoda > Insecta > Orthoptera > Acrididae > Schistocerca > Schistocerca serialis. Next base: position 485,137,771 of record NC_064643.1, read on the forward strand.
TGGGAATTAGTGAAGTTCGGTGGCAGGAGGATCAAGACTTTTGGTCAGGTGATTACAGGGTTATAAATACAAAATCAAACAGGGGTAATGCAGGTGTAGGTTTAATAATGAATAAAAAAATAGGAGTGCGGGTTAGCTACTACAAACAGCATAGTGAACGCATTATTGTGGCCAAGATAGACACAAAGCCCATGCCTACTACAGTAGTACAAGTTTATATGCCAACTAGCTCTGCAGATGATGAAGAAATTGATGAAATGTATGACGAGATAAAAGAAATTATTCAGGTAGTGAAGGGAGATGAAAATTTAATAGTCATGGGTGACTGGAATTCGTCAGTAGGAAAAGGGAGAGAAGGAAGAATTTTGCACAGAGCATAACTTAATCATAGCTAACACTTGGTTCAAGAGTCATAAAAGAAGGTTGTATACCTGGAAGAATCCTGGAGATACTAAAAGGTATCAGATAAATTATATAATGGTAAGACAGAGATTTAGGAACCAGGTTTTAAATTGTAAGACATTTCCAGGTGCAGATGTGGATTCTGACCACAATCTATTGGTTATGAACTGTAGATTGAAACTGAAGAAACTGCAAAAAGGTGGGAATTTAAGGAGTTGGGACCTGGATAAACTGAAAGAACCAGAGGTTGTAGAGAGTTTCAGGGAGAGCATAAGGGAACAATTGACAGGAATGGGGGAAAGAAATACAGTAGAAAAAGAATGGGTAGCTCTGAGGGATGAAGTAGTGAAGATAGCAGAGGATCAAGTAGGTAAAAAGACGAGGGCTAATAGAAATCCGTGGGTAACAGAAGAAATATTGAATTTAATTGATGAAAGGAGAAAATATAAAAATGCAGTAAATGAAGTACGCAAAAAGGAATACAAACGTCTCAAAAATGAGATCGACAGGAAGTGCAAAATGGCTAAGCAGGGATGGCTAGAGGACAAATGTAAGGATGTAGAGGCTTGTCTCACTAGGGGTAAGATAGATACTGCCTACAGGAAAATTAAAGAGACCTTTGGAGAGAAGAGAACCACTTGTATGAATATCAAGAGCTCAGATGGCAACCCAGTTCTAAGCAAAGAAGGGAAGGCAGAAAGGTGGAAGGAGTATATAGAGGGTTTATACAAGGGTGATGTACTTGAGGACAATATTATGGAAATGGAAGAGGATGTAGATGAAGATGAAATGGGAGATAAGATACTGCGTGAAGAGTTTGACAGAGCATTGAAAGACCTGAGTCGAAACAAGGCCCCGGGAGTAGACAACATTCCATTAGAACTACTGATGGCCTTGGGAGAGCCAGTCATGACAAAACTCTACCATCTGGTGAGCAAGATGTATGAGACAGGCGAAATACCCACAGACTTCAAGAAGAATATAATAATTCCAATCCCAAAGAAAGCAGGTGTTGACAGATGTGAAAATTACCGAACTATCAATTTAATAAGTCACAGCTACAAAATACTAACGCAAATTCTTTACAGACGAATGGAAAAACTGGTAGAAGCGGACCCCGGGGAAGATCAGTTTGGATTCCGTAGAAATGTTGGAACACGTGAGGCAATACTAACCTTACGACTTATCTTAGAAGAAAGATTAAGAAAAGGCAAACCTACGTTTCTAGCATTTGTAGACTTAGAGAAAGCTTTTGACAACGTTAACTGGAATACTCTCTTTCAAATTCTGAAGGTGGCAGGGGTAAAATACAGGGAGCGAAAGGCTATTTACAATTTGTACAGAAACCAGATGGCAGTTATAAGAGTCGAGGGGCATGAAAGGGAAGCAGTGGTTGGGAAAGGAGTGAGACAGGGTTGTAGCCTCTCCCAGATGTTATTCAATCTGTATATTGAGCAAGCAGTAAAGGAAACAAAAGAAAAATTTGGAATAGGTATTAAAATTCATGGAGAAGAAGTAAAAACTTCGAGGTTCGCCGATGACATTGTAATTCTGTCAGAGACAGCAAAGGACTTGGAAGAGCAGTTGAACGGAATGGACAGTGTCTTGAAAGGAGGATATAAGATGAATATCAACAAAAGCAAAACGAGGATAATGGAATGTAGTCAAATTAAATCGGGTGATGCTGAGGGAATTAGATTAGGAAATGAGACACTTAAAGTAGTAAAGGAGTTTTGCTATTTAGGGAGTAAAATAACTGATGATGGTCGAAGTAGAGAGGATATAAAATGTAGACTGGCAATGTCAAGGAAATCGTTTCTGAAGAAGAGAAATTTGTTAACATTGAGTATAGATTTAAGTGTCAGGAAGTCGTTTCTGAAAGTATTTGTATGGAGTGTAGCCATGTATGGAAGTGAAACATGGACGATAACCAGTTTGGACAAGTATCGAATAGAAGCTTTCGAAATGTGGTGCTACAGAAGAATGCTGAAGATAAGGTGGGTAGATCACGTAAGTAATGAGGAGGTATTGAATAGGACTGGGGAGAAGAGAAGTTTGTGGCACAACTTGACTAGAAGAAGGGATCAGTTGGTAGGACATGTTTTGAGGCATCATGGGATCACAAATTTAGCATTAGAGGGCAGCGTGGAGGGTAAAAATCGTAGAGGGAGACCAAGAGATCAATACAATATGCAGATTCAGAAGGATGTAGGTTGCAGTAGGTACTGGGAGATGAAGAAGCTTGCACAGGATAGAGTAGCATGGAGAGCTGCATCAAACCAGTCTCAGGACTGAAGACCACAACAACAACAACATATGGACAGATACAACTTAAACACTTGGTGTCTCAGAACACAATGCCCAGAGTCCAGAGATACTGTTTTTGTAGTGATATTCTTTGGGGCAGAAGTCCAAAGAGCTTGCGTCCCCACAGGGCGTGCCCGCCCCCCACTCCCCCCTCCCCCTCTCCCCCAAAGGCATGGAGTGCTGAAGTTGTGTTGTGGTGTGGTGCAGGTCATCTCTAGAGATGCCATTTAGCTTATACTGATCTAGATGTCTTGGTTGGCACATTCAATTCAATTCAATTCAATTTTTAATATCACATAACATGCCTTATACAATCAAAGATTTTGACATAGTTGACTTGTCAGTTTTACACTACATATAACAATACTAAAAATAGACAATAAATTAATAATATATATGGTGTAACATCTTCAAAGAGGTATTTTAATTACAATTATAATGCATTGTCACCATTCATGAAATCTTCTACACTATTGTAACATTTATCTTTCAGATATTTTTCCAGGTCTCTTTTGGTACCTTTTACATTTGGGTCATCCATATCTTTCCATATTTTATTTACAAATTTCATGCCCATATAGTATGGGGTTTTTTCATATGATTTTAAACTTTGGGTAGGTAACATGTAGCTCATTCTATGTCTAGTATCATATTGATGCAAGAAGAGGTTGCCCTCAAAAAGTTGTGGGTTTCTTTTCGTGAAAGTGAGAGTTTCATAGCTGTATATGCTAGGAATGCTCATTAGATCCAGTTTTACAAATAAAGATTTGCGGTGTTGCTTTGGTTTTGCTCCCACCATTGCTCAGATGATTCTTTTTTGTAGTCTAAAAGCTCTAAGTAAATTTGTTTTTTTCAGACCCCCAGAAAATTATACTATACCTAATGACTGAAACAAAATATGCATTATATACAGTTTTTCTTACAGCTAAATCAGTAATACTATATAAGATATTCATAATATATACAAGGCTATTCAGTCAACCCAGTATGTTGTCCACATGGTGACTCCATAACAGGTTTTTATTGACTAACACGCCAAGGAATTTGACACAGTCTGCAGTCTCTAATTTTTTGTCCATATATCTTATTTCACTTATAGACTGTGCAGTTAGTTTTGTGGTAAAATGAACAATTTCAGTTTTTGTAAAATTTAATGTCAAGTTATTGTTTTTGACCCATGCCTCCACTTCCCCAAGTGTTTGTTCAATATGACAAATTAGGTCTACCTCATTTTTACAACAGACTACAGCTGTTGAGTCATCTGTATAGAGGATAGTATCAGACTGGACCTGACATGGCATATCATTAATATAATATAGAAAAAGCAGTGGCCCTAATATTGAACCTTGTGGAACACCTAATTGAGTGTTTTTCCATCCAGAGAGAAATTTCTTGCTGTTGATATTAATAAGTACTCTTTCTTTTCTGTTTGCCAAGTATGATGACATCCAGTTAAGAGATTTGCCTTGAAAACCATAACGTGCCAATTTTTGGAGAAGCAGGTCATGATTTACTGTGTCGAAGGCTTTGGACAGGTCACAAAAGATGCCTGACACACACATTCTATCATCAAGACATCTGCTGACTTTTGTGACTAATTCATTTATTGCATGGATTGTGCTGTGACCTTTTCTAAAACCATATTGATTGTCTAAGATAATGCTGTTAGATGAATTGTGATTTTCAATCTGATCACATGCAGCTCTTTCAAATATTTTTGAGAAAATTGGTAACAGTGAGATTGGCCTATAGTTGCCCAATTCATCTTGTTTGCCTTTTTTATGTATGGGCCGAACTTCTGCATAATTTAATCGATCTGGGAAACATCCCTCATCAAATGATTGGTTGATTATGAAAGAGAGTGGATATGCAATACTGTGATGGACTATTTTTATTATTTCAGTGGGGACCTCATCCTACCCCACAGATTTTGAATTTTTTAGGGACATTATGATTTTGATGACATCTGAGATGGAAACATGAGAAAACTTAAAACATGTGCAATTGCTATCTGTCATATTGGGCTTTGTATTTGGTGGTGAACAGTTACCAAATTTGTTACAGTTTATGAAAAAGTCATTGAATTATTCACAAATGGCACTGGGTTCTGTAACAGCTCTACCATTTATCACTATTTTAGAAGGGCATTTTCTCTCTGCCTCACTGCCAACTTCGCTTCTTATAACAGACCAAACAGCTTTTGATTTGTTTTTTGCATTTGAAATGAAGTCATTATTTGCAGTACGTTTTCCTAGTTTAACTATTTTGTTGAATGTTTTTTTGTACATGCTTACATACTTAAGAAATTGAGGGCTTCAATTTACTTTTGCCTCCATATGCAGTTTCCTCTTAGTAGCACTAGACACTCTAAATCCTTTTGTTACCCAGGATCTACTGTTTTGGGACCTGGTCCTCGCTGTTACATAAGGGAAGCATTCATTGAATATACCCAAGAATTCAGTTAAAAAGTTATTGTAATTGTCACTTGTGGAAGTGTGTTTGCTGACTGTCCACTTGGTTTGGCTTAGTTTTTTGCAAAATACTTCCACAGTTTCTTGACTGAAATTCCTACATCTTTTTGTTGTGCAGACTGAATTTTGCTTTGGTAGTGGTACAAATAGTGCTTTATGGTTTGATACTCCTAAATCTAGAAGAAACTTTTCTTTTACATAATAATTATAACTACTTACAATATTGTCAATACATGTTGCAGAGCTTGCTGTAATTCTTGTATACTGATCAAAATTGAGATTTAGCCCATTTGTGATTGGTCTGCCTGTTTGTTACATCTGCACTGGCTGAGAAGTTGGTGCTAGAGGTGCCATCATTAGGTCACCCACTAATGATTGTACATGATCCTGTGGTGGGACTGTAGGCTGATCCTGTGTCTGGTTTTCCATGTTGTCGTCTGGGGCTGACACATGTAGGATGTCGTCCGTCCCTGGAGAGCATAGATAACTGTGCAGCTGTATCAACTGACTGTAGTACAGGTGCAGCGTAATACAATGATCATGACATTGTGCTGTTACTGACCTGTCAGTTTTCATTTGTGGCAGATACCATGATCAACATGTCATTTAGAGACACTTTGATATCTTCTGGGAGGTAGTGCTTGACATCGACTGTGATGGAAAAGGTGGTTGTGACATGGCATGAGGTCAAAGGGGTGGTATTGTTCCCTGGCATCTCCATCAAAGTCCATGCTGGCTTGAGTCTATTGACAGACACAGTAGTGGGTTTGCTGGCTGGCATGATTTCGAATGTGTTGGGTCCTTGTCTTAGTACTTTATATGGTCCATTGTACACTGGGTGCAGCACTGGCTTGATGTCATCTGTGTTTAGCACTATGTGAATGTAAGTCTGCAGGTTTTTGTGCACAAATACAGTGCGTGTTGTGTGGCGTGACAGCCGTGGGAGTCTAATACTGCATATCCATTCTCTGTCTGGGAGGACCTTGTTGCCTTCATCCATTGTCTGTGTGACAAATTCCACTGGGAGGCTAATTGCTTTGCTGTGGAGGGTCTCCACTAATGAGGAATTGAGGTCCTCTTTGTGGGCCGTTCTGATACCCAGCAGCACCCTCTGACTATTCATTATTGTGGCACACCAGTGCTGTTTTCAGTGTGCGGTGCCACCGTTCCACTAGGCCATTTGACTCTGGATGGTAGGCTGTGGTATGGAATTGATGGCAGCCGCAGAGGCAGCACAGTTGAGTAAGTTGGATTGATTCAAACTGTCTGCCCTGATCAGTCGATGGCAACTCAGGGCAGCCAAATCTCGCTATCCATAGGTTGATGAATGATCTCGCCACTGTCTCTGCTAATAAATTCCTGAGCAGAGCGGCCTCCACCAACTGAGTTGTTTGGTCAATGACCAATAGGATATAACAGAATCCATTAAATTCAGGCAGTGGCCCCACTAAATCTATATGTGCGTGGCAAAAATAGCCCTTTGGCTGGTTGTGTCATCCTGTCTTCACCCTCTGGCAAGGAATGCACATTTGTGTTCAAGTGGCACAATCCCTCTTCATATTCAGCCACATATAATGCTCCAAAACTAGGTTCATCATGGGGCACACTCTGGGTAGAGCTAAGTTATGGAGCAAGTCAAATATCGTTCGGTGATAGTTGGCAGGGACAAAAGGTCATTGCCTCTCTGTTGACACATCTTACCAAACTAGTTTGTCAGTTCTGGGCACTGGGCATTGTCGTAGTTATAATCCCATGTCACTGCCTGGCAAGAGTCATTCTAGGTCCATATCTGTTGCTTGTGCATCCACGAGGTTATCGAAATCCAGTTGAGTGGTCATGGTTACTAGGCAGGACAGGTAGTCCACAACAATATTGTCCACTCCGTGCATGTGGCAAACTTCGGCTGTGAACTATGAGATGAGGTCCAAGTGCCTAAATCTGCATGGTGTGGCGTTGTCAGATGGATTCTTTACTGCTTCAGCTAATGGTCAATGGTCAGTATAGATAGTAAGTGATCTTCCTTCAATATCATTGCAGAAGTAGTGCACTGCTTCGACATGGCCAGTAGCTTGTGGTCCAAGATTGACCACTTCCTTTGAGAATCTGTCAATTTCTTTGAGAAAAAATGGAGAGTTGTCTCATCCCTGGCACTTCCTGCTGTAATGAAGTGCATATCACTCAGTTGCTCATGTCTGATGTAGTGATAAGATGAGCATCCGGTGAATGTAGTGTGAGAGTGACAATATGGGCTAGTTGAGCTTTAATGTTATTGAATGCAGTTCGTGTCTTGGCTGTCCATATTAGCTTCCTCTTCCCTGATGAATTTTCCCCTCATAGCGTTTCTGTGATGGGAAGTAGAGTTTCAGCTGCATGGGGTAGGTGTCGTCGGTAAAAACTGACAATGCTGAGAAATTTACATAGTTCTTGGTAATTTGTGAGAGGGGGACAGTTAGTAATCTGCTCAACTTTGTCCTGTGTGGGCCATTTGCCTGTTGCATCAACTAGGTGGCCGACAAATGTGACACAAAGCTGTCGCAGTTGGCATTTGTCGGTATTAATTTCCACCCTGTGTTATGACAGCTTGTCATATACTCCAGGCGGGTGTCTGTGTTACTCTGTGGATTTTGTGAATATAATTAGATCATCTAAATAGGAATAGCAGTATGGCACACTGAAAAACATCCCATCAATGAATCTTTGCCATGTCTGTGCAGCGTTTTTCAACCCAAATAGCATGAATAAGAATTCATATAAACCAAATGGAGTGATAATGACCATTTTGTGAACGTCCTTTGGGGCCATAAGTATTTGGGAGTGCACTATTTACAGTCCAGTACGTTAAAGATAGTTGCCTCTGCCAACTCATGTACAAAACCTGGGGTATTTGAGACCGGGTAGCTATCTATAATCATTCTGGTGTTGAGTCACCAGTTGTCACTGCAGAGGCACCATGTACTGTCTTTGCTTGGCTGCATAATGATAGGTGATGCCCATGCACTGTCTGAAGGTCTGATTATACTGTCTTGGAGAAATTCCTCAATGGCTGCCTTGGCCACCTTGGGTTTGTGGGAGACTAGGCAGTATGGGTGGCAGCATACGTGTGGTAACGAAGTCGTATTAATTCCGTGGACGGTGCCGTCCATAGCTGTGTTAACTGTTTTGTTTAGTAGGAGTGATCAGGAGACAGAATCCTGTTGTCTTATCTGTCCAGGGTGGTAGTCTTGTCAGTGGGTAACATGCTCATGAGAGCAGAAACACTGTAGCTAACCTACCTGTTCATGAGAGCGTAAACATTGTCACAATTCAACCTGCTGCATCATCAAGTGTAATAGATACTGTACTAACTTGTGTATCTGTGCTAGTGGTTGTAAAGTTATCCTGTGGCTCTTGGGTGTGCCAGACCACCTGTAATTGCTGCTGGGTTCATTGCCGTGGCTGTCCAGTTTGTGATGAAGCTGTGTAGCTGCTCGTTCTCTGTATATGTTTTGTTGTTCTCTTTGCAGAAGTTCCTGTAGGCCAGGATCTTTTTGTGGAGTTTGTCGTACAGTGTTGCACGTTGTAATGCGAGATGCACTACAGTCTCCATGTCTAGCACTGGAGGGGGAGGGTCTGTGGTGGATGGCAGACTGTCACTGTAGATGCTCCCTATAGGGTGTAGTCCGTCGCCTTGTAATAAGAGAGCCCTGTTGAGATCCAGGATGCAGGATGGAGGGGCTCCACTCTGAGCACTGGTTTCACCATTTCAGTGACATAAAAGTCTACGGACATGGTGTGTGGTCATCTAGCCAAAGTGTCGCAGAGGTTGTCCCCCTTACCACTATTATTGATTCATCTGCCACTCAGAGTTGTATGGTTGAGGGCTTGTAATCTCCTGTGGTGAGAAGTGTGGGTAGTGTGCTGATGTCTGCATCAGTATTGACCAGCAGGTACTGGTGTAGCTGGCAGTCATAAGTGAATGGTTGTGCACCATCTGCCCATGTGTGTGGCGTGTTATGTGCTTTGGTATCTCCAGTAGAAAGGCGGCTTGTTTTGGGGAGGTGGGCTGTTGTTTGGGTAGCCACACGGGTGTCAGCAGCGGCTTGTGTTGGCGTCAAATCATGCGTGAAACCAGCAGCAGCTGCTTGTCTTGTTGTTTTGGCTGGACTGGGCTGTGTTGTGGCAGCTCGGGTGTCAGCCATCTCCCTTGTTTGTTTATTTCCTGCAGGAGCTGGGTCCATGTGCCACATTTGTTGTGGTACTGCAGCAGTCGCTGCCTGCAAGGTGGCTGGGGTCCAGTTGTGGGGTGAAGAGGAGGTTGTCCGGGGTCTGCGCATAGTGTTTTGCACTGGGTCTGATGCTGCTGCTGTCGGTGTATGTTGTGCAACATATCCATCGCTGGTATGGTGGTCGTAGATAAGTATCCTGGCACTGATCAGTGTCCAGTGGCATGCAAGCACTAGCATCCTACTGGCCAGTTGTAGGCGCGATTTCAATGGTGTGTCCGCATGTACTACAAGTGTTGTCTGCATTTGCTCTGGGAGCTTGAGTAACCATAATGACTATAGGGCCTGATATGATGGTAGGTTGTTATGAATTTTCAGGCGCAGTTTGTGCCATAATGCTGATGACGTGTCATCACCCAGCATCATCTCATTTATGATGAGTGTGATCATCATTGCAATATTAATGACTTCAACATCTTATACTTGTGTGCAGTCGAAGTATTTAGCAGCATATCACCAACAAGATCAGCTTGTTCACTAAGATGGTTGAGAAATATTAACAGCTTGCTCTGGTCATTCTTGATCCCTGCTGTCCTCATCATACATTCGCATAAAGCAAACCACACTTCTGGTGAGTGTGTGACTGGGTGGCAGGTGGACTTTGGTAGATGGTGGGTGGTTCCTGTAGTGGTCATTTCATGTTGGTTCCACTGAGTTGTTGCCATGGCATTGCTCGGATGGACTGTGGTGGCCTGATAGGGTATAGCCACTGTTTGTTGTATCTCCCAGCATGGTGCGATGTGATATTCCGGTTGGAGCTGTGGTCTGGCATGCATCGCGGCCGGCTGGGCGGTGACGTCACACTCGTGGAGTGGTGAGTGTTGTGGCACAGCTGATACCTTTGTATCTCTGTGCTGTCACCCATGTGATGTATAGAGACATTGGCAGACTGCAGAGAAATATAATTCTGCTGAATATCACAGTTTTCTGGCAGTGTTTGTCCATGTGTCCACTGTGCACACTGTTCTGTTAGTTGTACTGTGGCCATCGCAATTGCTGTAGTGGCGTTGGTGTAACAATACATAGTGTGCGGTGTGGGTGGTGTAGCAGGTAAGTCTGTGTTACTGGTGTTGCATCCCTTCTTCATAACATGTGTCATGGTAGGTAGGGTGAAGTCACTGTTGATCAGAGGCCATCACAGTGTGGGTTGTCTATTCGGTGTGCCCATAGGATTGGTGGTGTGTCATGTAATCGTCATTGGCTGGACAAATTCATGGTAGATCTTCAACCCACGTGGTATGGGTTTCACTGTAGGTGTGGTGGTGATGTCTGGCTCAAACTTGATGTCCTTTGTTGTCAGTGTAGGTGGTGTAGCAATCAGGTTGTAATTCTGATATCCATCTTGTGGTCGTAGTGCTGTTGATTCATCTGTTGTGGCATCCTGGTAGCTGTTGATGTGTGTCCTGGTAAAATGGTTGTGTTGTCCATCTGTACCAGTATGTGGTGAGCATCAGCATATCCAGATGCAAGCTGGGGTGTGGGGAATGGTGCAACCAGTGGGGCCGTGACATCACACCCGCGGTGTGCCATGGTACGAAGTGTGGCTGCCGTGACATCACCTTTATGACATGTGAGAGCAAAAGCGATTTGCAGAAATATGCCATTCTGTTCAAAATCACCGTTAATCAGCACTATCTGTCCTGAGATCACCAAATACATTGACCAGCATGTTTGTTTGTTGTCACTGATTGTTCGGCATTTGTTCAAATAGTTCAAATGGCTCTAAACACTGTGGGACTTAACATATGAGGTCATCAGTCCCCTAGACTTAGAACTACTTAAACCTAACTAACCTAAGGACATCACACACATCTATACCTGAAGCAGGATTCGAACTTGTGACTGTAAGCAGCGTGGTTCTGGACTGAAGCACCTAGAACCACTTGGTCACAGCAGCAGGCTCGGCGTTTGTTATGTCACTGCGGTTGGTGTCCATAACTAGCCTGTGAATGCCTCACATCTCAATAATGGTAGAGGCACTCAGTTGATGGTTGATAGGGAGACTTGTGAGTAGCATTAGTACTAGCTGAAAGTATATCAATTGGAATATTGCACTCGAGAATGGTGGGGGCAGCAGGGTAGCATCATTGTTCATTACCACCGATTGTCGTTGTCCCTTTGTTATGTAATCCAATGAGGCTAGTGTCCACATAAGCACTCATAGCACTATTTTCAGTGTTCATTAAAGGCACTGTGGTTGATGAAAGTTTAATATTATAGACCTCATGTGTGAGCTGATGTGACAGTGGTAGCACTGTTATGTGGCTATTAAACACAGAAGTATTGCAATATACAGATTGAATAACATCAGGTATAGGCTACAACCTTGTCTCACTCCTTTTCCAACCACAGCTTCCCTTTCATGCCCCTTGACTCATAACTGCCATCTGTTTCTTTACAAATTGTAAATAGCCTTTTGCTCTCTGTATTTCACCCCTGCCACCATCAGAATTTGAAAGAGAGTACTCCAGTCAGCATTGTCAAAAGCTTTCTCTAAGTCTACAAATGCTAGAAATGTAAGTTTGCCTTTCCTTAATCTATCTTCTAAGATAATTTGAAGGGTCAGTATTTCCTCACATGTTCCAAAATTTCTACGGAATCCGAACTGATGTTCCCCAAGGTCGGTTTCTACTATTTTCTGTCTGTAAAGAATTTTTGTTAGTATTTTGCAGTTTTTTAATCACAGTGTCTTAAATTGCAATTTAGAGCCACATCTGCATATTAAATACAATAATTGGGTGCATCAGCTGCTAGAATGTGAGGAGGTTATTCAGAAACATTGACTTTTACAAGCAAAAGTCTATTGGCCAATGGCTACACAAATAAAATTTACAAATTGCTATTATTAGTGAGATAAAATAATAACTTGTCCATTATCAGTAAAAAGATCCTCAGGGTCACTACCAGGGTTCTAAACCATGACTGCTAAGAGACAAACAGAACTGGTCCATAGACTTGCATGTGAGGTCCATAGTGGAGTTATTAATGTACTGGGTGATTGTCAGCTTGCTGGCAGCGCAACAGAGAAATACAATGCAGATGGCTCGCAGCATATGTGGACAGTAGCATGGATGCAGCTGGCAGTGGATGTCTTTGGCAGCTGGTGGTGCTGGATGTCCAGCTTTGGTGGAAATGAGTCTCAGAAAGCACATCTCTCCATGGCCATCAAAGATGTTGCTCAGGCATATCCAAGTGAGGTATACTCTCTTATCTCTCACAGGAAGTGTCTGCTTTGCCATCTCAATGACAAGTGTCCCAACAGGATGCTCTCTTCACATTTTACAGAGCTACTCCTTAGGTGTGGCCATACTAGCCAATGGCTACACAAATAAAATTTGTTGCTGTTGTGGTCTTCAGTCCTGAGATTGGTTTGATGCAGCTCTCCATGCTACTCTATCCTGTGCAAGCTTCTTGATCTCCCAGTACCTACTGCAACCTACATCCTTCTGAATCTGCTTAGTGTATTCATCTCTTGGTCTCCCCCTACTATTTTTACCCTCCATGCTGCCCTCCAATACTAAATTGGTGATCCCTTGATGCCTCAGAACATGTCCTACCAACCGATCCCTTCTTCTGGTCAAGTTGTGCCACAAACTTCTTTTCTCCCCAATCCTATTCAATACTTCCTCATTAGTTATGTGATCTATCCATCTAATCTTCAGCATTCTTCTGTAGCACCACATTTCGAAAGCTTCTATTCTCTTCTTGTCCAAACTATTTACTGTCCATGTTTCACTTCCATACATGGCTACACTCCATACAAATACTTTCAGAAATGACTTCCTGACACTTAAATCTATACTCAATGTTAACAAATTTCTCTTCTTCAGAAACGCTTTCCTTGCAATTGCCAGTCTACATTTTATATCCTCTCTACTTCGACTATCATCAGTTATTTTGCTCCCCAAATAGCAAAACTCCTTTACTACTTTAAGTGTCTCATTTCCTAACCTAATTCCCTCAGCATCACCTGACTTAATTCGACTACATTCCATTATCCTCGTTTTGCTTTTGTTGATGTTCATCTTATATCCTCCCTTCAAGACACCATCCATTCTGTTCATCTGCTCTTCCAAGCCCTTTGCTGTCTCTGACAGAATTACAATGTCATCGGCGAACTTCAACGTTTTTATTTCTTCTCCATGGATTTTAATACCTACTCCGAATTTTTCTTTCGTTTCCTTTACTGCTTGCTCAATACACAGATTGAATAACATCGGGGAGAGGCTACAACCCTGTCTTACTCCCTTCCCAACCACTGCTTCCCTTTCATGCCCCTCGACTCTTATAACTGCCATCTGGTTTCTGTACAAATTGTAAATAGCCTTTCGCTCCCTGTATTTTACCCCTGCCACCTTTAGAATTTGAAAGAGAGTATTCCAGTCAACATTGTCAAAAGCTTTCTCTAAGTCTACAAATGCTAGAAACCTAGGTTTGCCTTTCCTTAATCTTTCTTCCAAGATAAGTCGTAAGGTCAGTATTGCCTCACGTGTTCCAGTATTTCTACGGAATCCAAACTGATCTTCCCCGAGGTCGGCTTCTACTAGTTTTTCCATTCATCTGTAAAGAATTCGTGTTAGTATTTTGCAGCTGTGGCTTATTAAACTGATTGTTCGGTAATTTTCACATCTGTCAACACCTGCTTTCTTTGGGATTGGAATTATTATATTCTTCTTGAAGTCTGATGGTATTTCACCTGTTTCATACATCTTGCTCACCAGATGGTAGAGTTTTGTCATGACTGGCTCTCCCAAGGCCGTCAGTAGTTCCAATGGAATGTTGTCTACTCCGGGGGCCTTGTTTCGACTCAGGTCTTTCAGTGCTCTGTCAAACTTTTCACACAGTATCGTATCTCCCATTTCATCTTCATCTACATCCACTTCCATTTCCATAATATTGTCCTCAAGTGCATCACCCTTGTATAGACCCTCTATATACTCCTTCCACCTTTCTGCTTTCCATTCTTTGCTTAGAACTGGGTTTCCATCTGAGCTCTTGATGTTCATACAAGTGGTTCTCTTATCTCCAAAGGTCTTTTTAATTTTCCTGTAGGCAGTATCTATCTTATCCCTAGTGAGATAAGTCTCTACATCCCTACATTTGTCCTCTAGCCATCCCTACTTAGCCATTTTGCACTTCCTGTCGATCTCATTTTTGAGACGTTTGTATTCCTTTTTGCCTGCTTCATTTACTGCATTTTTATATTTTCTCCTTTCATCAGTTAAATTTAATATTTCTTCTGTTACCCAAGGATTTCTACTAGCCCTCGTCTTTTTACCTACTTGATCCTCTGCTGCCTTCACTACTTCATCCCTCAAAGCTACCCATTCTTCTTCTACTGTATTTCTTTCCCCCATTCCTGTTAATTGTTCCCTTATGCTCTCCCTGAAACTCTGTACAACCTCTGGTTCTTTCAGTTTATCCAGGTCCCAGCTCCTTAAATTCCCACCTTTTTGCAGTTTCTTCAGTTTTAATCTACAGGTCATAACCAATAGATTGTGGTCCGAGTCCACATCTGCCCCTGGAAATGTCTTACAATTTAAAACCTGGTTCCTAAATCTCTGTCTTACCATTATATAATCTATCTGATACCTTTTAGAATCTCCAGGGTTCTTCCATGTATACAACCTTCTATCATGATTCTTAAACCAAGCGTTAGCTATGATTAAGTTGTGCTCTGTGCAAAATTCTACCAGGCGGCTTCCTCTTTCATTTCTTAGCCCCAATCCATATTCACCTACTATGTTTCCTTCTCTCCCTTTTCCTACACTCGAATTCCAGTCACCCATGACTATTAAATTTTCTTCTCCCTTTACTATCTGAATAATTTCTTTTATTTCATCATACATTTCTTCAATTTCTTCGTCATCTGCAGAGCTAGTAGGCATATAAACTTGTACTACTGTAGTAGGTGTGGGCTTCATATCTATCTTGGCCACAATAATGCGTTTACTATTCTGTTTGTAGTAGCTTACCCGTATTCCTATTTTCCTATTCATTATTAAACCTACTCCTGCATTACCCCTATTTGACTTTGTGTTTATAACCCTGTAGTCACCAGACCAGAAGTCTTGTTCCTTCTGCCACCGAACTTCACTAATTCCCACTATATCTAACTTTAACCTATCCATTTCCCTTTTTAAATTTTCTAACCTACCTGCCCGATTAAGGGATCTGACATTCCACGCTCCGATCTGTAGAACGCCAGTTTTCTTTCTCCTGATAATGACATCCTCTTGAGTAGTCCCCGCCTGGTGATCTGAATGGGGGACTATTTTACCTCCGGAATATTTTACCCAAGAGGACACCATCATCATTTAATCATACAGTAAAAGCTGCATGCCCTCAGGAAAAATTACGGCCGTAGTTTCCCTTCGCTTTCAGCCGTTCACAGTACCAGCACAGCAAGGCCGTTTTGGTTATTGTTACAAGGCCAGATCAGTCAATCATCCAGAATGTTGCCCTTGCAACTACTGAAAAGGCTGCTGCCCCTCTTCAGGAACCACACATTTGTCTGGCCTCTCAACAGATACCCCTCTGTTGTGGTTGTACCTACGGTACGGCTATCTGTATCGCTGAGGCACGCAATCCTCCCCACCAACGGTAAGGTCCATGATTCATAAAATTTACAAATCAGTATTATTAGTGAAATAAAATAATAGCTTGTCCATTATCAGCAAAAGGATCCTCAGGGTCACTACAATTCTTTTAAACTGTAACTGGCCACCTCATATTCCTCTGCTGGCAAACAAAATTATTGTTCAACATCCTTAGTAAATATATTGTACTGCACGTGCCTCAAGATGACTGGGTGTTTGTGTCGTTCTGATCATTTCATCATCATTCATGAAAGTGGCGAGATTGGACTGAGTAAAAGTTGGAAATTTGTACAGGCACTGATAACCACACAGTTGAGCTCCCCACAAACCAAACATCATCATCATCATCATCATTTTGTACTGCCCGTGATTCTAATTATAGGAAACCATACACAGCTTATTGCAGCTCCCATTACTTCATTTGCCAAACTGCATGTTGTCGGTGAAGTATTGATGTCCCATGTCCTGTGAACTTTTCCATTTGTCATCTTTACCCCTGCATCTGTAAAGGAATCCTTATTTGCAGTGTGACAATATGTCACAGCAAAAAGACAGCATGCAGACCTCAAGAATGTTAATTCTCCTTGAAACAGAATTCAAGACCTTTACCATTTCCTTAGAGTTTATTATTACCAGATTCTTACTCACATTTAATTAACTGACAACCTAATAACATGTCAACAGTAATCCAGAGCATAGCCAAATTGGGCAATATAGGTACCATAACACTTTTATTGGTTTATGCACTTATGAATTTAACTATCAAGACTATGATAAGTTTTATGTAGATCAGACAGGTAGAAATGTAACCAGTTGTTTTACAGAGCACTCAGTGAATTGAGTGAAAGTGCCCTTGGTAATCATCTGAAGTCCCATAACCATAAAGTAGGCCTAATACAACACAACTTAGAAAATTTACTCAAGAGTCTGAAAAGCTACATAGTGGAAGGAATGAAAATCTTTCATCATGGCAAGAGAAACACATATTCTAGCAATAAAGTGAGCATGGCAGATAATATTGGAGTTGATTCTTAGTTATTGTTCAGTGGGAGTATGTTGGCCACAAGCCATAACTTGTCTGGCCACAACACTAGTGTTCACATCCCATCCCGAATAAACATGCCAGTTGCAAGATAGATATGGTACCAATGAATGCCCAACATTTCATTTTAATTTTAATATTTTTGCTATATATTGTAACAATAAAATCATCATTATATTACATCATTCCTAGTTTATGTAAAATTAACTTTTGTATTCTTTAGAAAGAATTTGTGCTCACTTTTATAATGTTGTGTCATATGGTGAAAGGGCACTACTGTGACTATGGTCCATAGCACACTTTGTTACAGTAATAGATTTTATTTATTCAGTAGAAAATAGCTGCTTGTCTAATACTAAAACTTAGAGTTTGCTATATTTGAAAGTATGTCTGTACTAAAGGCACCTAACATCAACAGCCATCAAAAGCCATATTCATTGTTGTTGTTGTTGTGGTCTTCAGTCCTGAGACTAGTTTGATGCAACTCTTCATGCTACTTTATCCTGTGCAAGCTTCTTGATCTCCCAGTACCTACTGCAGCCTACATCCTTATGAATCTGCTTAGTGTATTTGTCTCTTGGTCTCACTCTATGATTTTTACCCTCCACACTGCCCTCCAGTACTAAATTGGTGATCCCTTGATGCCTCAGAACATGTACTACCAACCGATCCCTTCTTCTAGTCAAGTTGTGCCACAAACTCCTCTTCTCCCCAATTCTATTCAATACCTCCTCATTAGTTATGTGCTCTACCCATCTAATCTTCAGCATTCTTCTGTAGCACCACATTTCGAATGCTTCTATTCTCTTCTTGTCCAAACTATTTGTTGTCCATGTTTCACTTCCATACATGGCTACACTCCATACAAATCCTTTCAGAAACGACTTCCTGACACTTAAATCTATACTTGATGTTAACAAATTTCTCTTCTTCAGAAACGCTTTCCTTGTCATTGACAGTCCACATTTTATATCCTCTCTACTTCAACCATCATCAGTTATTTTGCTCCCCAAATAGCAAAACTCCTTTACTACTTTAAGTGTCTCATTTCCTAATCTAATTCCCTCAGCATCATCCGACTTAATTTGACTACATTCCATTATCCTTGTTTTGCTTTTTTGATGTTCATCTTATACCCTCCTTCCCATATTCATACATTAAGTTAAAGCAAATAACCTTTAATGTGTTGGTTGGCACCACTGATGGTAGTATATTCAGGAATATTGTTTTTTTGGAGTCAGGTTTTGTCACGGGTCATGTTCTATATATGACACATCAGGCTGCTAATGAGGCAAAATGACACATGAGAGTAAGAATAAATGTTCCTTTATTTTTTTTCCTATTAACAGGACTTTTTATGCTGTAAAATCCACAGAAAGTATAAGTTATCTTATTATTATATCTTTTAAAATAAAAAGAATTAATGAACATGTAAAAAATTGCAACAAATTAAGTCACACATTTTAAAAATATAATACAAGATAGTTTTATTCTATGAAGTATGAAACCTCTTGAAACAATTTGTTTTTGAACTAAGGCACAAGAACAGCTTACATTCAGAACACCTAACATTTGTTAGCTTTAAACAATCTAGTTCCCTGCACATTGATCTGTTCTTTTTTTTACCACATCCAAATCTGGTATGTGCACTGCACATTTGTATCTGTTGGCTATTGCTGGGATCAACTTCACATTAATGTAAGGATTACTTATGATGGTGTTTCTTCCCAGTAGTGCTCTAAATACTATTTTCAGAAATATTCATCTCAAAGGAAAGCTATAATAGTATTTGTTTCCTTGCAGCATTCTTATATTTAATGTGTGATACAGTAACTGCAAAATAAAGAAAATGAGGTAGTATACATATTGTCTACTTCTTTATTCTACTTCTCATGTTGTATTTGCTGATGACTCTATTCAGAAGTTCCGCATGACCCACATGAGATTTATACATCTTTACTGCAAATGAGCAAGGAATCTCTACATGACCCTGCTACTTGTTTCAGCTCTAACAAGTTTCAACAGCATTTACTCCATAGAAGGTAGAGGCCAAATGAATAGCACAATTATCATGTGATTTTATGACTGAAATAGCGTCACCACCTTTCACTATTTCATCAAAATTTCCTCTTCCTTCATGTCTGAGCAGTACAGTCTTTTTCAAATCAATAATTCTTTGTAACTTTGAAGCCATTATTGTTTCAAACCTTTGTATTGATCTGCAATTGAGGGGAGAACTCAGAAAAGGCAAATAAATGAAGTAGTAGTACACGAAAATTATTGTTCCTGCAAGAAATCTGTCGGACAGCTTCAGTACTACTTTTTCTCCAATACGGTGTAACCTTGCATAGTGTGTATAATTCATTCTAGAATCTTACTCATAGTGCAAAACACTCATTAAGTGAAACAATTTATCTCATGTAAATTAATGTATAATATGATAATGTATTCCATGGAGAAAAAGTACTAAAAGTTTAATCTTATTCATGCCATTTAGTCTAAGGAAATTATACATACAGCATTATGAACTTTATTATTGATGACATATAACTAATTCTTTTTTACTAGAAAGCTATCTATAGTAATTTGTTTCTGCCAATGCTTCAATTCTTGACAAAAATGTGACACAGAATTATTTCAAATAAATTTGTAGTGCGCATAGGCACTGCTTTATTGGAGTAATGATTTTCAGTGTATGATGCAACCAATTCCCATGCTTTCAGCATTTCTCTTATTGTGCCTGAAGATTGCTGCTTTACTGTTACCACCACCTCCTCCTCCCCCTGTTCCAAAGAAGAATTGCTCTCCACAACTTCCTGCTGTGAAATACTCTGAAACTGACCTATGTATCCTTCATTTCCTTGTAGTCCAAGACCCATCAAGTAAACAGTGTAACCTCTCATCTGCAAATTCTGGTTCTTGTTTGGCTTGTGCAACCTCAAAGCAAGTTATAAACAATAACCAGATACGCAATTTACATAAGACAATACAAATTATTATCTTCATCAGGCTTACAAATATTATTAATATATGCAATTCACCTAACATTTATTTTTAAAATTCGTTACAAAAGTTACTAATCATGTCAGAATTATTGTTTTAACAAAATGAAACTACACACATTTACAAAAGCTGCTCAATGAAACCTACGCCTTCAGCTTCAAAATTATTTCTTTAACGAAAATGAAACTACTTGGGTTTACAGAAGTTAATTAATGAAAATTATATTTCTTACTTCAGAATCATTTCTTCAACAAAAATGAATCTGCTTATACCTCAAAAATAAAGTGGAGTTAATTATTTAAATTTCAAAGTTAACACATATCTACTTTCTTTAGAAAAACATAACTCTCCTACATTCACATTCATTAAACAATGTCTGGCATTCTGTTGGTGTGGAAACTGACGTATGGATTCATTAGCTTTTTATTTAGCTTACAGGCACATGTTAGACCTGAGAAATCCACCAATACTGAGTGGTTTTCTCTCTATTAACCATGCAGGTGCAAATTCCCTCCCATCTAGTCTGCGGTGTTCAAATAAAATTCCTACTTTACCTATCTTTACCTTTTCACTCATCGTAAACTGTCTTCTATTAGCTCATTTATGGAAATCTGTGTCCCTCTTTCTCAGTTCATTGTGGATCCTTCCTGGATGGAAATCATAAATTTGTAACAAAATCACACATATAATTTGTTCACAAGTTACACATAAAATTATTCAGAACATTAGTCCCTCATTCTCAATTCATAGTGGATCCTTCCTGGTTGGAAATCATAAATCTGTAACAAAATCACACAATAATTTGTTTACAACATACACATAAAATTATTCAGCACATTATCCATTGTTTTCTATAATTTTAATTTACCTGTTCTTTTACGTTACCTGTTTTTGTTCCTATTTTACCTCTCATCAAGTTTCTTCATATCTACTGGTTGATGTAAGATTTTTTCCTTGCAATTTTTCCTATTTTAATCTTCATTTTGGTTTTGGTTCTATCACAAGATCATTGGCTCATACAGCTTACATCATATTAACAGTACCTGGGTCTCCATAAATCTGTCACATCTTACTTTCATTAGCACATAAAATACTCATTCAAATTAGAATATTGACATTCTGAAGTGGCCACAAAGTGGTTCAAAGAAAACAAAATGAAATTAAATGAAGATAAAACTCAGAAAATATTATGCACCCTTAGTGAGTGTGGACCTATAGCAAATGCTGATACTGTCAAACTCCTGGGAATGACAATTGACAATACCCTGACATGGATCAAACACACTGCACATGTGTGTTGTACACTCTCAGGAGTAAGTTATCTCCTCAGGAAGCTCAAGTGTGTGATAACAGATCAGTACTTAATCACTGTATATGTTCCCAAAGCCACATCACTTATGGATTGCTTCTGTGAGGACACTCTTCTGGATGTAAAGACGTACTGCTCTAACAAAAGAAGGCTGTAAGAATAATATCTTCCAGCAAGAAATTTGGCCACTGTGCACCCATTTTCAAGGAGTTGGGAATAATGAAATTATTTAGCCAGTTGTTTTCAACTCTCTTGCCTATATAGAAGAAGATCAAGGATCCTTCTGTAAGAGACAAGAGGTTCACAGCTATGACACATGAAATAAGGCTGACTGATATTCCAGGTTGTGACCTAAGTAAGACACTGGACAATTTTCCAACAGCAGTCCTGAAGATGTTCAACCACCTACCACCAGATGTTTGAAAATTGCCATTTAGGATGTTCAAAACTAGACTGATGCATGTGTTCAAACAACAGCCACTATATTTTCCAAATGAATTGTTCTCTGCAAGTGCAATTGTAGACTGGCCAACATGTTACCATCACATGTGAAGCCACTAACTGGAAACATTTAAGGGCTGCAAATTGTTGTTCAAAGTGTTGTTTATAACATTAGTGTCATGTAATGCTTCTTGTCTATTATCTAAGTTTTTGTAGTTGTTTAAATATATAATCACTAAGCTGTGACACAATCTGTCTGGTCATGGCCAGTGAAAGATGCTGACTGTGTAATAGCAATAGACTATTGCCAGTAGTGATACATTCTAGTACTGATTGTCTTATAACTTTTGTTTTACATTATCCATTTTAGTATGATAGTTCAGACTGCAATATTACATTAATTTTATACGTTATATATTATTGTAAACTTGATGCTGTCTGTCCAACCATGGCTGGTGAATGACACAGAACTGGTAATAAAGGTAATAAACTAAATACCCTCTACATAAAGTAATACATAAATGGCAATGTGCTTTGCACTCATTAATACTCATTAAACCTCATCTCCCACAACTCACAATACATCATTTCTCACCACTAGGCATAAAACATCATTTCTCATAACAATTAATCCTCAATACAGATTTATGTACTTGTGCACTTACAGTCAACAATTGTCCAATGTTACTCTTCTTTGTAC
Organism: Schistocerca serialis cubense; assembly: GCF_023864345.2. NCBI lineage: Eukaryota > Metazoa > Arthropoda > Insecta > Orthoptera > Acrididae > Schistocerca > Schistocerca serialis. Next base: position 485,160,307 of record NC_064643.1, read on the forward strand.
AAGTGTGGCGGAAATTTAGACATGGAAGTATCCAAGAAAAATATTCAGGAAACAGAGAATTGTAAATTGATGGAAGAAATGAATCAGGGAGATTCTGATGTATTTGAGGAATGCAATCAGGAAAGAAGTAATAATGAAGAATTGGAAATTGAAACAGAAGGAATGGAGAAATGTGAAATCTGATATGGAAAATTTAGAAGATAGAGAATTCAAAAGAATAGGACAGAGTGGTGCCAGTCATGAATTGGTGCTGTTGTCATCTACAGCATTTGACTTTTCGACTCCCTTACTTGAACAGTGTGAACAGAGCAAGTCAGATAAAAAATGATAAGCAATTTAAAAGTATTGAGGAGAAAAATGACAAACAATTTACACACACTGAAGAGAAAAATGATGAACAATTTTAATATATCTAGTGAAAAATGATGAACAATTTGGAAACTATGTGGAATTACTTGGGAAAAGTAAGGGGAAGAATGAGACACTGTTCAAGACATTAAAGGAAGAAAGCAATGAACAATTCAACTATTTAAAACAAAAACTGTATGATCAGATAGGAGCCATGAATAAGAAAACTAAAAACCACATCATGGAATGCAAAGTGAAATGAAAAAGCATGAATGGATGGAAAAACACAAAAAATAAATTTGATGGTGGATGTTAACACCAAAGCCACCGAAAAGATTAATTTATGGAAGGAAGAATATGCTAACTCACAAATGGAAATGGAGACTGTCAAAGACTGTCAATGACAATAAAATGTCAATTGACGGATAATGGAAAATTAGACTGTTGCTGTCAATGATTAGGAAAGTGTGTCTCCAGTGTTCTCGCTCAGATGGTGTTTTTACTGATGAACCTGCCAGTTTAAAAAACTTTGTTAATACAACATCTAGTTGGCTATCCTTAGATTTTTAAATGTGTGAGGGTGGACAAAGATAAATCAGTTCAGAGATAAACCCATGCCTCAAAAGTTAGATATAGAGGAATGTTGCTTAACAAGCACCTCCCATAACACGTAATTCACATAATGAGCAAAACAAATTGCAAAAAAGTGACTCACTTAATGAGCAGTGTTTTGCATAATGAATGATGATGATTACATGTGATGTCACCAGCTGTTCGTGTGCAGCAGGGGAAACATTCAGCAATAAGAACACCTTTCATTGTTAGTAGCAGCATGTGAACAATGTCTTTAGCACAAATTGCAGTCTGGGTTAAGCACTCATTCTGCTATCATCTTAGTGCAGCTTGTGACCACACCTTTTTTTTTAACTTTGTGTTAACATAGTGTTTTTGTGTGTGCAAATTTTCTCTTTGTAATAATGTCCCCAAAGATAAAACTGTAAGAAAATGATCATGAGAATAAAAAAAGGCCTTAGAAATGAAATAAAAACCACTGAAAAATGCGAATGTGATGTGAGCATTGCTGATTTAGCATGCACATACAATCAATTTACACCAACTATTTGCACTGTCATCAAGACCAAGGACAAGATTAAGGAGATAGATGCTTCAAAGGGAGTGACAAGAGTATGTACATAATGGTTTCATATTCTAGATGATGTTGAGATAATTGCAAGATGACCCTGTTAACAAGAACATCATTTGTGGGAAAGTGAGAATGGTTTCTGCAAACCTTGTTAAGAAGACACCAAAATCATCAACAGCCAAAAAGTGTTGAAGGAAAGCTGAGGGTGGTTCAAGACATTTAAGAGAAGAATCTGCATCCACAGCATTGTGAGGCATTACAAAATAGCTAGCTCCAACACAAAGGCAGCAAAGAACTTCATTAGAAACTTCAAGATGCTCATACGTTCTGAGGGTTACCTGCTGCAACAGGTTTGTAATTGTGAAGAGATGGGACTATTATGTAAAAAGATGCTGAAGAGTGATCTTCATAATAGCAGAGGAAAACAACAGCATTGCCAATGAAAGAATATCTCACACTGCTATTCTGTGCCAATGCAAGCAGTAATTTGGAAATTAAACTGCTGCTTGTTTACCATCAGAAACTCCATGAGCCTTCAAGAAGTGTTAAGTCCAGAAGTGTGGGTTAAATGTGACATGGAGGTCCAGCAACAAGGCTTGGGGGACACGTGATCTTTTTTGTGATTGGATCAATTAAGAGCTTGGTCCTTCAGTGAAAAGATATTTGCTTGAGGTAAAACTGTCATTCCATATCTTACTTATTATGGACAACACTCCTGCCCATTATCCAGGGCTATAAGACCAACTCGTTGAAGAATTTCAGTTCATCAGTATCCAATTTCTGCCTCCCAACACCACTCCATTTCTTGAGCCTCTGGACCAGTAGATTATTTCTAACTTTAAGAAGCTCTGTGCTAAAGCACTCTTTGAGCATTGCTTTGAGTTGACTGAAGCTACCAATCTCATTCTCAGAGAGTTTTGGAACTATCACTTCAATATAATTGCCTGCATCAAGGTGATCAAAAAGATGTGGGAGGGGTTTACCAAGAGAACTGTCACTTCTGCATCTAAGAAGCTTTGGCTGGTGTGTGTTGCTGAATGTGACTCTGAGGCATTCAAGTCAGTATCTGTGGAGCCTGTAGTCAATGAGATTGTGTCTTTGGCCAAGAGCATGGGACTAGAAGTGGATAATAATGATATCAATGAGCTTGTGGAAGATCACAGCCAGGAAATGACCACCAAAGAGGCACCCTGCCTTGCGTTCTGACTATATGATGAGTACTATCAGACTATGAGAGGCCACACGTCATCTTGAGAGAACATTTTAACACCACATTTCAACATGATGCACTTATGAACTTACAGCTACATGCTATGCAAACATCCAGTCATATTTTACATCAGCACCAGTGGCTACCAGCAACACTAAATGCTGGAGGCCATTAAACCTTCATCAGTTGAAAGACAATCCTTGATGTGATCACCATTTGCAAATACAAACTTTTATACAACTGATTACAGATGTGAGCAGGCAGAATGCAATTATGGTCACTTGCATTTTGAGATGAGAACTTGAACTTTGAATAACAACTGTGTGTGCAATGAATGTGGGAGGACTGGTATACATTGAATGACATCCCATCAAATTAGGTTACCTCATTCCAATTTGAACCCCATCTGGGATGGTAAGAGGAAGAGACCGTAAACAAACAGTGATTGTCGATCCAGTGAAAACCCTCTCATATTTGATAAGTGCCAGTGATATCTCATGTGACAAACTAGATATACCATGAACCAAGGCAGACACTTTTTGTGTTTTATGTGACAATTATAAGTAATGTACTAGAATGTTATGAGAACACTAATGATTTTATTCCGAGAAAGGACAAACAATTGTGCATGAACCCCACTGGACAATAAATGAAAATGTACAGATTAGTTAAAATTTATATTTGCAAGCATGTACTTTAATCACAAATGGTAACATAAATGTTGCTCTAGAGAAATGATAACTACACATACTGAAGTTTCATGAAGTTGCATTTAATAAATAGTTTACCATGAAAATATTATTTAGTCTCACATCTTGATTTCTATGCTGATGTTTTACAATTAAGTATTTTATATTAGTTATCTTATCTTGTGACATATATTTTTTGATGACCTATAGCTGCAAATTGTACATGGTTTCTTGTGCATTATGATGAGATGTTTTATTTTGGTAATGACCTATGATAATTTTTGTACATTTATGGTAATGTTTTTTGTGTATTATGTATGATTCATATTTTGATATTATCAGTTTTGATTTCTAATATTATTTCATACTTAAATAATGATCTGAAGTATCATGCAATATGAAGGAATGAATGAGTAAATCTGCAAATTGTTTGGGGAATGAATATAGTTGATTATTGTTTTGACAAAAGGACTGAATGTGTGAGTCAAGTTTTAGTATAAAAGCAGATAAAATAAGATTTAATAATGAAGATTTTGGTGAATGTGGACGAGTGTAAGCTGAAAAATTTATGATATCCAAAAGTTTATTTCAGCAGCAACACATAGTTGAGAGAGCTGGGATTTCCTAGGGTAAAGAAGAAATAGCCATACTACCTTGGCAACATCCACATCCCAAACTGTCTCTTTTACTAGCATGTAAACCAGATACTATTTAGGAGACAAGTTTTCTCAGTGCAGTTGTTCTTTGAGCACAACTACCTCAGTAAAAAAATTTGATTTCATGGAAAGGATGTTGTTAAGGGGCAGTTTCTCAGAACAGTCACACAACATACACTGCTGGGAAAAAAGTTTAAAAAAAGAAAGAAAAATAGTACACCAGGAAAGACAATATCAATTTTGATCTGATGACAGAATATGCCACCTGGGAGATGACAGATTTGTTGATAATGATTTCACCATTGTCTGTCAACAGATAGTGCAGTGGCATAGCTATCAGAGTGCTGTATGTGTCTGCCCTTTAACAGGAAATGCTCACAGCTGGAAGGATCTATGTGGGGCAGACGTGTGAAGCACACAGGCAACATGCCACAGAGGTTCTCTCATGCTTCTATAAGCAACTGAGCAGTTTTAAAAGGGGTAAAATTCTGGCCCTCTGAGTATCAGAATGTTTCTTTCAACACAAGTTGGACATGCTGCACCAGTTGTGCAATGATGTTGGTATCAATAGTCACACGAACACTCTCAAACCTGCAGATGAGATTCTGGATATCCATGAACCACAGATGGCCACCAGTATTCTCATATTGTAAGGGCAGCAGTGGCAGATTGTACTGCTACTACAGGACAGATAAGTAGGTTTGTGTGCCCCAACATGTCAACAATAGCTGTTGCAAACCAATCATTAGCAGTTGGACTACAGGCACACACACCTCTAGCCCGCCTTCCACTCATGTCACAGTATCAACATGAAGGGCTCAACTGGTGCCATTAGAGGATCACTTGGAAGATGGAATGGCATGCTGTGGTCTTCAGGGTTGAATTCAGATTCTTTCTGCACATAAGCGATGGTCATTCATGTGTAAGACATAGTCTTGGTGGACCCTGTCTTGTAGAATGCATTTGTTCGAGACATACTGGCCCCATCCGAGGCATTATGGTCTGGCGTGCAATAAGCTACATGTTTCGTTCATAGTTGGTGTTTCTGGAAGGGACAGTAACCAGGACTCAGTATCTGCAGAATGTTGTTAGACCAGTCCTTTTGATGTTCTTGCAACAGGAAGCTGATGTGTTTTTCCAATAGGATAATGCTTAACTATGCACTGGTTGTGATAGTTAATATGCTCTGCAAGATGTGCCAGCATGACCTCCAGACTTGCCTCTGATCCAGCACTTGTTGGGTATGATGAGATGAAAAGTGACTCATGCAACTAATAATGCAACTCTTACAGAACTATGTGAACAGGTCAAGCAAGCATGGTATAATGTATCCTAGGACAGTATTTACCATCTGTATGATTGAGTGGATACCAGAGTCAGCACCTGAATTGTGTCCATGGATCCTACACCATGTATGAATATGGATGTTTCAACATGGAATGATACCTGGTACCTCAGAACTGCTTGTGCTATTGACCTGTAAATACAATCATTTCATGAACTGTTGAAACAATAAATCTTGAATGACTTGGAAACCTCTAAAAGGATGTACCAATTTTTTGGGGGTAATGAGTGTAAATTTGTATATATTTATAGCAGAGATTGACCCACAATCTGATTAATTTGATTACAGCCAAAGAAATAAACTGATATTAAAGTCAGTTTCTGTAGTAATATAGAAAATATTTGCATGCTGGTTGAAAATAAGGGAATGTTTTAGATGCACATTGCGTAACACAGGCCCATTTCCGAGCTCCAGGAAGGCCAGCCAGGGGGAGGCAGTCATTAACATGGCTGGGCCCAGTATGCACATCTGTGATACCCCATGGAGCCACCATGCAAGTGGGTAACAGTTAGGACATCCTGTAGCAGCCACTTGTAATAACGTTTTATGAGGTGGAGAGATAAGAATTTTTAGCAAATGGCACTAATGTCAGCCTGACATACACAGCCAACTTTTGGGAAGAATGCTGGATGTCACTATCTTGCAGGTAAAGATAGAGCCCCCAACCCAGGCCTTTTAAAACTGCAAGACATCAATAATGCATATCTCTTACAAAAAACTTCATTTAAGGATGCAAGACCTATGAACATTGGTTCATCTAAACTTTTCCGTAGTTACAGAGGTGTGTGACAGTACCAGAGTGAAGATGCCTCATTGGCTGAGGAGATAGACAGGAGTGGCAAGGAATTACTTTTTTTTTCAGAGGAGAATAGTTGAAAGGAAACCATTGACTAACCAAGTAAAACATAGCCTGGAGGATGGGACCACACTCTCTGGGGAGCATTTTTATCAGTTCAAGCTTGAAAGATTCAGAACCCAGTCAGTCAGTTTGAGTATGTATCTAAAACATGGCAGAATGAGGTTTCCTTGTCAGGTGCTCTCGTACAGGAATCACTTCACTTCTTCTTCTCCTACTGCTGCTACTCCACCATTTTCAACTTCATCCACCACTTGATCTGATACATGTGAGGGTTTTAGGGACTTAGAAATTTTTTTAGCCATCCAATGCTTAGCTGCATGAGAGGGCCGCTGGCACTGCTGTTAAAAGAAGTCACAGTACATCAGTCACTGACAGTTACTTTATGGTGAGACTAAGCCATTACTCCATGAGATATAGGAAATTTCAAGTCTACTTATAATTTTACAGTCCCAGAACCTCACTCTGCAGAATTGTGAATTCATGAACAGTTTGCTTCCATAACTGACAACATGTGTGACCTGTAAACTTCTGTAATTATACATTATAGTTTCAATAATTTTATGTATTACTTTCAGTAATTCTAGTCTATGCTAACCAATTTCTGTTGTACTTCACATTGTCTAAAAATTCTACCACTGAATAGAAGCAATAATCTAATTGCAAAGCACTTGGGGATTTATAAAACAGTGAAAATGAAGAATGACTTTTATTTTATGTGGCAGACCTTTGTACATTTGCATAGCACTATTTGTAGTGGAGGTTCCAAAGGCTTATGTTCTTATTGCCTGGATATGGAGTTTGCCTTTTTCCTAGTATTTTGTTCATGTACACTGGAGTTTTTATTTATCTCTTTTAAATTCTTTCTCACATTTTTACAAGTTTCTAGTATAAAGATGCACAAGAGGGGTAGGATCGAAACGTTCTGAAAGAGGGGCCTGCCCAAGTTCGTCTCAGAATATAAATCCTTACTGTAGAATCCTGTGGAACTTGGCAAAGTAGGCAGTTTGAACAGTGTGAAAGGTAACTTTATGTTCAAGTAAATGTAATCTGTAGTGTACTTTCTTCAGTGTTGCATTTGTTTTTGTTATGTATGTGTGCCATTTAAAATCATGTTGAAGCCATATGACTAAAAATTTCATTTCCAGTGAGGATGTAATTACACAGGCATTTATTGCCACAGAGGTATTGGAGGTGTTGAAATTAAGAACTGTTGTTTTTGATACATTTATTATTAATTTATTTCCTTCAAACCAGTCATTTAGCTGGTCTCTAGCTTTATTTATATTTTCTTGTACTAGTGTTGGGGTTTTCCTTGTTAGAAGGATGCTAGTGTCATCTGAAAACAAGGTATTTATTTGTGATTTAATGCTTAGAGCTAGGTCATTTATGTATGAATCCTTGAGGGACTCCAATTTTTATTATTCATGTGTCTGAAAAATATGTTTTAGTGGTATCATTTAATTCATGTGTCATTACTACTTTCTGTCTCTAATTTGTCAAGTATGGGGAGAACAATTTTAATGCAGTGTCTGTAAAGCTGTGCTTTTGGAGCTTATGCAATAATATTCTGAGACCCAAAATGTCACGAGCTTTGCTCGGACCTAAGAAAATAACAGAAGCATTTAGTTTTTGTCCATTGCTCCTAGAGCACCTTGTAAGAACTTATAGTTATGGATTTATTTTTCTGGAAACCATGCTGGACATCAATGAGGATTTGGTTCTTGTGCAGGAATTTCATTAATTTTATGTGTTAATCTTTCAGTGAGTTTGGTGAAAACTGATAATAATGATACAGGTCTACAGATTTCCCTACTTGATTTGTCACCTTTGTTATGACTAGGGAACACTTTGGCAACTTTAATACAAGAAATGTTCCTGTCAAGAAGAATGAGTTAATTATATCTGCAAGAGATGTTGCAGTGTTTATACTACTTCCTTTTGTGACGGAGTCTGGAGTAGGGCCTACCATAAATTTCTGAGACATTCATAGAAGGTTTTTGCTATGTGAATGATTTCATTCAGGGCTGTTTTGTAGAGACAAATTGAATGGAAGCAAGTACACAGGGTGGTCAATTGATAGTGACAAGGCCAAATCTCTCATGAAATAGGCATCAAACGAAAAAACTACAAAGAACGAAACTTGTCTAGCTTGAAGGGGGAAACCAGATGGTGCTATGGTTGGCCTGCTAGATGGCACTGCCATAGGTCAAACGGATATCAACTGCGTTTTTTTAAATAGGAACCCCAATTTTTTTTATTACATGTTCGTGTAGTATGTAAAGAAATATGAATGTTTCAGTTGGACCACTTTTTTTGCTTTGTAATAGTCACAAACGTATAAGTATGTGGTATCACGTAACATTCCGCCAGTGTGGATGGTATTTGCTTTGTGATACATTACCCGTGTTAAAATGGACCGTTTACCAATTGCGGAAAAGGTTGATATCGTGTTGATGTAGGGCTATTGTGATCAAAATGCCCGACGGGCATGTACTATGGATGCTGCTCGGTATCCTGGATGACATCATCCAAGTGTCTGGACCGTTCGCCAGATAGTTATGTTATTTAAGGAAACAGGAATTGTTCAGCCACATGTGAAACGTCAACCACGACCTGCAACAAATGATGATGCCCAAATAGGTGTTTTAGCTGCTGTCGCAGCTAATTCGCACATCAGTAGCAGACAAATTGCGTGAGAATCGGGAATCTCAAAAACGTCGGTGTTGAGAAGAATGTCGTTACACGTATTGCCAAATGTGTTCAGGTTGACGGACATCATTTCGAGCATTTATTGCATTAATGTGGTATTGACAGGTAATCACGCTGTAACAGTATCCATTCTCAGAAATGATAAGTTCACAATGGTACATAAAAATAAAATGTTCAAACGTACCTACGTTCTGTATTTTAATTAGAAAAACGTACCTGTTACCAACTGTTCGTCTAAAATTGTGAGCCATATGTTTGTGACTATTACAGCGCCATCCATCACAAAGCGAAAAAAGTAGTCCAACCAAAACATTCATATTTCTTTATGTACTACATGAATACATAGTAAAAAATGGGGGTTCCTATTTAAAAAAACACAGTTGATATCCGTTTGACCTATGGCAGTGTCATATAGCGGGCCAACCATGCAGCCATCTGGTTTCCCCCCTCAAGCTAGACAAGTTTTGTCATTGTAGTTTTTTTGTTTGACACTTATTTCATGAGATATTTGGCCCAGTCACGATTAATGGACCGCCCTATCTCTCTCTCTCTCTCTCTCTCTCTTTCTCTCTCTCTCTCTCTCTCTCTCTCTCTCTCTATATATATATATATATATATAGTCTGTGTAGTACTGTCTGAAGAGATTTGCAAGCTGTTGGGGGTCAGTAGTTCTCTTGCCACAGTTCAGGGCGATATTTTCCTTTTTACTATATCCTTCCTGCTGTGTTACTTCCCAGATTGCTTTGCTTTTGTTTTCTGACTCTGATGTAAACTTATCATTACCAATTATTTTTTCCTGACATCTGATTTTTCTGTATATGTGAATATATTTTGTAATATAACTCTTAAGGATAGGGATATGTTGCGATTTTTTTCTGTAATTGAACAATTTTCGTTTTGTATTGGTTGAGGCTTTTGTGCCTCTTGTTATCTATGTCTTTGCTTTTAGTTTTGCGTTCTTTACCACTTGTGTTTTGAGAGGAAGTGTGGTTTCAAAATAATAGCTGAAAATGTAAGAGAAGTTTTCAAACTTTTTATAAGTGTCATGCAATTGAGGAACTTCAGCCCACCTTTCTATTGATAATAAGTGATTGAATGTTTCTACACACTGTGTGTTGAACTTTCTTGCAGTCACAGTTCTTTTATGGTTTCAGGTGGTTAGTAAATACCCTAGAGAGTTACTGCTTGGGCTTCAGGGTCCCTAAAATGTGTGGTATAGCAAGTATTTACAAATTCTTCGTCCAGAGTAGTGGCAGACGTTTTTGTGATTCCTGTCGGGATTGTAATTATTTGTTTTGAATTGAAGGTATATGTTAGGCTGACCAACAGCTCTTTTCTCCTGCATGTTGCAAGATAGTCAGTGTTGAAATCCCAAAAAAAATGTAGTAGGGCCTACTATTGATTTATTGCCTATATGTATCCTATTTAGTAATGTTTCATGTTTACATATGAGAATATTCGAATATCATTTTGCCTTAATTGTTAGTCTCTAACTTTTCATATGCAAATAAATCAAAGTAATTAGAATTTTTGTATCACTTAACCTTCCCAACAAGGACTTAACACATACATTCTGGATATTGCCCTATATTACACCAAGCCAGGGGTTTCCTGGAACACAATGTTAAGAAATGCGTGTCTATAATGAACTACTGACTGATGTTGACATGCTGCCTTTTTCTAAACATGGGATGTTTTGGGGGCTTTGGCAGTGTGTGCATAGGTATACCAAGGCAAATAACCCATGAATGAGTGAGGAGGAGTACAAACCTTCTGATGATGTGAATTACTTCCTATACTTGGACCTAAACAACCCATGTGGGCATGTCATGCAACAATATCTGCCAGTTAGAGGGTTCTGGTGTCTGTCCATAAAGGAATTCAACAGATTAGGTGAGTTTAAAGATGTGACTGTGGCTGCTGGTGAGGTGTATGATATGGAGGCAGAACTGGCTTACCCCACTCATTTGTATGAAGCCCATAGTGATTTGCACAGTGGTTCCATGATTAAGTTGCTGATGATGCTGGTGAGCAAAAAGAGAGACATCATGCACTACAGAAGCCTCCAGTAGTGCTTTAGCTTTGGAACTGAGGTCATCAAAGCCACCCATTTCATCTCTTTCACACAGTCATGCTGGTTGAAGGAGTCAAAATGTTAGTACTGAGAAGAGGGCTCTTGTGACGTGTGATTCCGAAAAAGGATTTTTTAAAATAAATAAACAATTCAGTTTTCAGGAAAACTATGGAATACTAAAAAAACTGTGCAAAAATTAATTTAAGTTTGCCATTGGGATGGGTGCTATGATGCTAGGGATTACATCTCCAGGCCAAATTTTAAGTTGGCTATTATCTTCCATCAAGGATTAGTCACTCTGGAGATGACCGAAGTTTTTGGTAAGTTGAGGAAATATATGTCCGTATGTATGCCAATCCAAAGTTACCTTATATGGATACATGCAGTCTCATCTGTTGGGTAAAAGGCTGTGATCCATATCAAGTAAGGAGGTGCCATCATAAATGATTCAACATTTCTGGATATGCGGCCAATAATCCTTACGGTATTACAATCAAGAAGGTTATTGACATGATGAAGGGCAAGGCAGGTGGCTCACAGATTGTGGGGTTTCTAGGGCTCAGTCTTTTTTTAGTCATCATTGTTCCGGATGGTTTGACATGGTCCACCATGAATTCCTCTCCTGGGCCATCCTTTTCATCTCAGAGAAGCACTTGTAACCTACATCCTCAATTATTTGCTGGATGTAATCCAGTCTATTCCTCTACAGTTGTACCCTCCACCATCCCCTCTAATAATGTGGAATTTATTCTGTGGCGTCTTGAGAGATGTCCTACCATCCTACCTCTTTTTTTCATCATTGTTTTCTATGTATTCCTTTCCTTGTCGATTCTCCAGAGAACCCCCTCATTCCTTATCTTATCAGTCCACCTAATTTTCAGCATTCTTCGGTAGCACCACATACCATCAGATGTTTTTGTCCTCTTTTGTTCCAGTTTTCCCACCGTCAATGTCTCACCACTGTACAATCCTGTGTGCCAAATGTACATTCTCAGAAATGTCTTCCTCAGATTAAGGTCTATATTTGATACTATTCAATTTCCCTTGACCAGGAATGCCCTTTTTGGCAGTGATAGTCTACATTTTATGTCCTTCTTGCTCCATCTATCATGAGACATTTTGCTGCCTAGGTAGAAGAGTTCGCTAACTTCATCTACTTCTTGATCACGAATCCTTATGTTAACTTTCTTGCCATTGCCATTTCTGCTACTTCTCATAACTTTTGTCTTTCTTTGATTTGCTCTCAGTTTCTTTTCTGTACTCATTAGAATGTTCATTCCACTCAGCAGATCCTATAATTCACCTCCACTTTCACTGAGTATAGTAATATCATCAGTGAATCTTATCATTGATATCCTTTCATCTTGAATTGTAATTCTACTCTTAAACTTTTTTTTAAAATTTCCACCATAGCATCTTTGATGAATAAATGGAGCAGGAAGGCAAAAAACTATCCCTGTTTTACCCCCTTTTTAATATGAGCACTTCAATTTTTGTCTTCCAGTCATGCTGTTCCCTCTTGGCTCTTGTACATATTGCATATTAACCATCTTTCCATACAGCTTACCACTATTTTTCTCAGAATTTCGAACATCTTGCACCTTTTGACACTGTTGAATGCTTTTTGATGGTCAACAAATCTTATGAGCATGTCTGGATTTTTCTTTAGCCTTGCTTCCATTATCAACTGCCTCTATGATGCTACTACGTTTCCTAAAACCAAACCAATTGTCATCTAATACATCCTCAATTTTCTTTTCCATTGTTCTGTACATAATTCTTGTCAGCAACTTGGATGCATGAGCTGTTATGCTGATTGTGTCATAACTATTGCACTCTTTTGCTCTTGCCATCTTTGGAATTATGTGGATGATGTTTTTCAAAAGTCTGATGGCAAGTCACGAGACCCATACACTCTACGCACTGACGTGAATAGTGGGTTTTTTGCTACTCCCCCTCCCCCCAACTCCCCATCCCCACCCCTCCTAATGATTTTAAGAATGCAGATGGAAAGCTACTTAGCTTTTCTGAGTTATCCAATCTTAAGTCTGCTCTTTTAAATTCTGAATCTAATGCTGGACCCCTATCACTTCTGTATCGACTCCTGTTTCTTCTTACAGCTCATCATCAGACAACTCCTCCCCCTTATACAGGGCTTCAGTGTTCTCTTTCCACCTACCCACTCTCTACTCTGCAATTAACAGTGGAATTCCCATAGCAATCTTAATGTTTCCACCCTTGTTTTTAATTTCAGTGAAGGTTATTTTGATTTTTCTACGTGCTGAGTCAGTCCTTCTGACAATCATTTCTTTGTTCATTTCTTCACATTTTTCATGCGGCTATTTTGCCTTAGCTTCCCTGCACTTTTATTTATGTAATTCCTAAGTGAGTTGTACTTCTGCTTCCGTGATTTTCACTGAACATTCTTCTTTCATCGATCAACTAAAGTACCTCTTCTGTTACCCATGGTTTCTTTGCAGTTGCCTTCTTTGTACCTATGTGTTTCTTTCTAACTTACGTGATTGCTCTTTTTAGAGATGTCCACTCCTCTTCAGCTGAACTTCTACTGAGCTATCTATTATCATAGTATCTATAGCCTCAGAGAACTTTAAGCGTATTTCTTCATTCATTAGTACTTCTGTTCCGACTTCTCTAAGCACTGATTCTTCCTGACTAGTTTCTTAAACTTCAGCCTCCTCTTCATCACCATGAAATTGTGATCTGAGTCTATATCTGCTCCTGGCTATGCCTTACAATCCAGTAACTGATTTTGGAATCTCTGCCTGACCATGATGTAATCTAACTGAAATCTTCTTGTATTTCCCAGCCTTTTCCAAGTACACCTCCTCTTCTTGTGGTTATTGAATGGAGAATTTACTGTTACTAGTGGGAATTTATTGCAGAACTCAGTTAATCTTTTTCTTCTCTAATTCCTAATACCAATCCCATATTCTATCATAACCCTTTCTTCTACTCCTTCCCCTACAACCACATTCCAGTCCACCATGACTGTCAAATTTCTGCATTCCAATCCACCATGACTATTAAATTTTCATCTCCTATTACGTATTGGACTACTTGTTCAATATCCTCAGACACTTTCTCTATCTCTTCATCTTCAGTTGGCAATGTCGGCCTGTATATCTGAACTACCATTGCCCATGTTGGTGGGATGTCTATTCTAATGAGATAAGCTCTGTCACTGAACTGTTCACAGTAACACAGTCTGTGCCCTACCCTCCTATTCATAACAAATCTTACTCCTATTATAACATTTTCTGTTGCTGTTGGTATTACCATGTACTGTGCTCCCTGCCGCCGTTGGATAAGCAGCTGCAGCAGCAAGTCGTATACTCCTAGCTCACTCATTTGTTGCATAGTTTAATTCTTAATTTCTTTACGTGTTTTTGGTACTTGCATTGTTTAATTCATAAATTTAGGGCGTATTATAGTATTTGAGAGTTGTAGCATCGCGTTTTAGTACCTGAATAGTGTAAATTCGCGTAGTCGTTTGTCTTCTGTTTTTGTTTTGAACGGCCAGTGTCGGTTGGTCACAGTCAGTGTGCTCCCTGCCGCCATTGGATAAGCAGCTAGCTCACTCATTTGTTACATAGTTTAATTCTTAATTTCTTTGCGTGTTTTTGGTACTTGCATTGTTTAATTCATAAATTTCGGGTGTATTATAGTATTTGAGAGTTGTAGCATTGCGTTTTAGTACCTGAATAGTGTAAAATCGCGTAGTCTCCTTCCGCCGACGAGCAGTGTCAGCAGTGCGCAAGTAGCAGCATTACTGCATTTACTAGGCAATCTTGTATTTTAATAACAGTTTAAATTTTGTCGATTTGTTTGCGCTCTCTGTAGATTAGTTCAGACGTTCTTTGCAAAACAGTTTTTAGCATGGATAGGGACTGCAACTGCTGTGTTCGGATGCAGGCTGAGTTGGCATCCCTTCGCTCCCAGCTTCAGGCAGTGTTGGCTTCGGTCACACAACTTGAGGCTGTTGCCAATGGGCATCACTGTGGGGGTCCGGATGGGGGATTGTCGGCGACGGCCAGCTCGTCCCACGCATCCAACGATCGGACTACGACTGTGGTTGCCTGGGATACTGCCCGCATTGAGGCTGATCCCTCACCTGTGGTAGAGTGGGAGGTCGTCTCAAGGTGTAGCAGGGGGCGAAAGACATTCCGGAGGGCTGAACGGAAGGCCTCTCCAGTTTGTCTGACGAACCGGTTTCAGGCTCTGTCTCAGGCTGATACTGATCTTCGGCCTGACATGGCTGCTTGTCCTGTTCCAGAGGTTGCCCCTCAGTCTGCAAGGTCCGGGCGGTCGCAGAGAGTGGGCTTGCTGATAGTTGGGAGCTCCAACGTCAGGCGTGTAATGGGGCCCCTTAGGGAAATGGCAGCAAGAGAGGGGAAGAAAACCAATGTGCACTCTGTGTGCATACCGGGGGGGGGGGGGGGGGGGGTCATTCCAGATGTGGAAAGGGTCCTTCCGGATGCCATGAAGGGTACAGGGTGCACCCATCTGCAGGTGGTCGCTCATGTCGGCACCAATGATGTGTGTCACTATGGATCGGAGGAAATCCTCTCTGGCTTCCGGCGGCTATCTGATTTGGTGAAGACTGCCAGTCTCGCTAGCGGGATGAAAGCAGAGCTCACCATCTGCAGCATCGTCGACAGGACTGACTGCGGACCTTTGGTACAGAGCCGAGTGGAGGGTCTGAATCAGAGGCTGAGACGGTTCTGCGACCGTGTGGGCTGCAGATTCCTCGACTTGCGCCATAGGATGGTGGGGTTTCGGGTTCCGCTGGATAGGTCAGGAGTCCACTACACGCAACAAGCGGCTACACGGGTAGCAGGGGTTGTGTGGCGTGGGCTGGGCGGTTTTTTAGGTTAGATGGCCTTGGGCAAGTACAGAAAGGGCAACAGCCTCAATGGGTGCAGGGCAAAGTCAGGACATGCGGGGACCAAGCAGCAATCGGTATTGTAATTGTCAACTGTCGAAGCTGCGTTGGTAAAGTACCAGAACTTCAAGCGCTGATAGAAAGCACCGAAGCTGAAATCGTTATAGGTACAGAAAGCTGGCTTAAGCCAGAGATAAATTCTGCCGAAATTCTTACAAAGGTATAGACGGTGTTTAGAAAGGATAGATTGCATGCAACCGGCGGTGGAGTGTTCTTCGCTGTTAGCACTAGTTTATCCTGTAGTGAAGTAGAAGTGGATAGTTCCTGTGAATTATTATGGGTGGAGGTTACACTCAACAACCGAACTAGGTTAATAATTGGCTCCTTTTACCGACCTCCCGACTCAGCAGCATTAGTGGCAGAACAACTGAGAGAAAATTTGGAATACATTTCACATAAATTTTCTCAGCATGTTATAGTCTTAGGTGGAGATTTCAATTTACCAGATATAGACTGGGACACTCAGATGTTTAGGACGGGTGGTAGGGACAGAGCATCGAGTGACATTATACTGAGTGCACTATCCGAAAATTACCTCGAGCAATTAAACAGAGAACCGACTCGTGGAGATAACATCTTGGACCTACTGATAAAAAACAGACCGGAACTTTTCGACTCTTTAAGTGCAGAACAGGGAATCAGTGATCATAAGGCCGTTGCAGCATCCCTGAATATGGAAGTTAATAGGAATATAAAAAAAGGGAGGAAGGTTTATCTGTTTAGCAAGAGTAATAGAAGGCAGATTTCAGTCTACCTAACAGATCAAAACGAAAATTTCTGTTCCGACACTGACAATGTTGAGTGTTTATGGAAAAAGTTCAAGGCAATCGTAAAATGCGTTTTAGACAAAAATGGTTCAAATGGCTCTGAGCACTATGGGACTCAACTGCTGAGGTCATTAGTCCCCTAGAACTTAGAACTAGTTAAACCTAACTAACCTAAGGACATCACAAACATCCATGCCCGAGGCAGGATTCGAACCTGCGACCGTAGCGGTCTTGCGGTTCCAGACTGCAGCGCCTTTAACCGCACGGCCACTTCAGCCGGCAAGGCGTTTTAGACAGGTACGTGGCGAGTAAAACTGTGAGGGACGGGAAAAACCCACCGTGGTACAACAACAAAGTTAGGAAACTACTGCGAAAGCAAAGAGAGCTTCCAAGTTTAAACGCAGCCAAAACCTCTTAGACAAACAGAAGCTAAACGATGTCAAAGTTAGCGTAAGGAGGGCTATGCGTGAAGCGTTCAGTGAATTCGAAAGTAAAATTCTATGTACCGACTTGACAGAAAGTCCTAGGAAGTTCTGGTCTTACGTTAAATCAGTAAGTGGCTCGAAACATCATATCCAGACACTCTGGGATGATGATGGCATTGAATCAGAGGATGACACGCATAAAGCTGAAATACTAAACACCTTTTTCCAAAGCTGTTTCACAGAGGAAGACCGCACTGCAGTTCCTTCTCTAAATCCTCGCACAAACGAAAAAATGGCTGACATCGAAATAAGTGTCCAAGGAATAGAAAAGCAACTGGAATCACTCAATAGAGGAAAGTCCACTGGACCTGACGGGATACCAATTCGATTCTACACAGAGTACGCGAAAGAACTTGCCCCCCTTCTAACAGCCATGTACCGCAAGTCTCTAGAGGAACGGAGGGTTCCAAATGATTGGAAAAGAGCACAGGTAGTCCCAGTCTTCAAGAAGGGTCGTCGAGCAGATGCGCAAAACTATAGACCTATATCTCTGACGTCGATCTGTTGTAGAATTTTAGAACATGTTTTTTGCTCGAGTATCATGTCGTTTTTGGAAACCCAGAATCTACTATGTAGGAATCAACATGGATTCCGGAAACAGCGATCGAGTGAGACCCTACTCGCTTTATTTGTTCATGAGACCCAGAAAATATTAGATACAGGCTCCCAGGTAGATGCTATTTTTCTTGACTTCCGGAAGGCGTTCGATACAGTTCCGCACTGTCGCCTGATAAACAAAGTAAGAGCCTACGGAATATCAGACCAGCTGTGTGGCTGGATTGAAGAGTTTTTAGCAAACAGAACACAGCATGTTGTTATCAATGGAGAGACGTCTACAGACGTTAAAGTAACCTCTGGCGTGCCACAGGGGAGTGTTATGGGACCATTGCTTTTCATAATATATATAAATGACCTAGTAGATAGTGTCGGAAGTTCCATGCGGCTTTTCGCTGATGATGCTGTAGTATACAGAGAAGTTGCAGCATTAGAAAATCGTAGCGAAATGCAGGAAGATCTGCAGTGGATAGGTACTTGGTGCAGGGAGTGGCAACTGTCCCTTAACATAGACAAATGTAAAGTATTGCGAATACATAGAAAGAAGGATCCTTTATTGTATGATTATATGATAACGGAACAAACACTGGTAGCAGTTACTTCTGTAAAATATCTGGGAGTATGCGTGCGGAACGATTTGAAGTGGAATGATCATATAAAATTAATTGTTGGTAAGGCGGGTACCAGGTTGAGATTCATTGGGAGAGTGCTTAGAAAATGTAGTCCATCAACAAAAGAGGTGGCTTACAAAACACTCGTTCGACCTATACTTGAGTATTGCTCATCAGTGTGGGATCCGTACCAGATCGGTTTGACGGAGAAGATAGAGAAGATCCAAAGAAGAGTGGCGCGTTTCGTCACAGGGTTATTTGGTAACCGTGATAGCGTTACGGAGATGTTTAATAAACTCAAGTGGCAGACTCTGCAAGAGAGGCGCTCTGCATCGCGGTGTAGCTTGCTCGCCAGGTTTCGAGAGGGTGCGTTTCTGGATGAGGTATCGAATATATTGCTTCCCCCTACTTATACCTCCCGAGGAGATCACGAATGTAAAATTAGAGAGATTAGAGCGCGCACGGAGGCTTTCAGACAGTCGTTCTTCCCGCGAACCATACGCGACTGTAACAGGAAGGGGAGGTAATGACAGTGGCACGTAAAGTGCCCTCCGCCACACACCGTTGGGTGGCTTGCGGAGTATAAATGTAGATGTAGATGTAGATGTAGATGTACTTATCTGACCAGAAATCCTTGCCTTCTTTCCATTTCAGTCCTGACCCCCACTATATCTAGATTGAGATGGATGCATACTGTGCAGGTATTGGCACCACCAAAAGATAGGTTAAGGGTGTGTGTGCATCATGTGCCTCAAAGGCTCTCTCCATCAAAGATTTGAAGAGGTACTTGCTCAAAGGAGTAGGCTTTGCTCTACACTCAGTTCACGAAGTAGTGTTTAGATCACAAGGTCATGAGGTGCACACTGCACTACAGCTGAAATTTGGGCTGTTATGTCACGATGACAAATGGTTCATCTGTGAGGAGTTGGACTGGCACCCTTCCATACTCACACTATTCATGTGGATGTGTGTGTGTGTGTGTGTGTGTGTGTGTGTGTGTGTGTGAGTGAGTGTGTGTATGTGTGCATGGGATAGTAGTATGGATCATTTGTCATAGGTGTGTGTATGTGTACGTATATATATTGAGTGCTATGTACAGGTCTGTGTGATTGTGGTTTCTTTTTCACCTGGTGCTAGTTGTACCAGTAAATCTCGCTTTTTCTCATATATTGTTGATTTTGTACAGTAGTGTGTAAGAAAGCAATGGGAAACAAAGCAGTATCTCTTTGATGATCCCTGTTTGTATATATATACTCAGTTAAAGTGAAGACCAGTTATACTGTAAAGTAACTTTGTAAAAAAAGTGTTTTGTAAAAAAATGTTCTATATGCCTCTTATTATTTAAAAAAGAAAGAGCCTGATTCTTTCATCACTGAACAGAGACCTCAAATGAAAGGCAATAATAATAAAAAGAGGGGAACAGGTTCAATGGCTCTTAGCACTATGGGACTTAACATCTGTAGTCATCAGTCCCCTAGAACTTAGAACTACTTAAACGTAACTAACCTAATGACATCACACAACACCCAGTCATCACAGGGGAACAGGAACTTCATTCCTATTGACCGACTAATCTTGGCATATGTGAACAATAGTCCCTCCCCATTACTGGTCCTGGAATTTGATGACCTGACTGTGGGTCAGAAGGAGGGTTGGTTGGTTGGTTTGGGGAAGGAGACCAGACAGCGAGATCATCGGTCTCATCGGATTAGGGAAGGACGGGGAAGGAAGTCGGCCGTGCCCTTTGAAAGGAACCATCCCGGCATTTGCCTGGAGCTATTTAGGGAAATCACGGGAAACCTAAATCAGGATGGCCGGAAGTGGGATTGAACCCTCGTCCTCCCGAATGCGAGTTCAGTGTCTAACCACTGCGCCACCTCGCTCGGTCCAGAAGGAGGGGGGTTGGACTTGTCTTATTGGTGACGTTGCTACATGAGAACAATGGACTCCTTTATTCCTGTACCGGCACTTATACACTACTAACGTCTTAGATTTGCTGGTGACAAACAGGCCTGAACTTCATGACTTAGTTAGCATAGAACGGGGACTCAGTGGTCATAAGCGATACAGCAGCACTAAATATGGCTCTAAATAGGAATTTAAAGGAAGACAGGAAGGTCTTTTTGTTTAGCAAGAGTGACAAGAGACTGATTTCACATTCTATGATGGGTCAACAAGAAAATTTCTTCTCCAGCACTGAGAATGTTGAGCATCAATGGTAAGAGCATTGTACAATACACTTTAGACAGGTATGTGCAGAACAAAAATGTGAGGGATAGAAAAGACTCACTTGGTTCAACAACTGTGTTAGAAAGCTGCTATGAAAGCATAGAGAGCCTTACTGCAAACTGAAATGTAGCCGAAGCTCATAGACAAACAAAAACTAAACGAAGCCAAAATTTGCATAAAGAGATGTTACGCATGAAGTGTTTGATGAATTCGAAAGTAAAATCTATCTACCGACTTGACAGTAAATCCTAAGACGGTTTGGTCATATGTTGAATTAGTAAAGACATTGAAGCGATCTATTCGTACACTCTGTGACCAGAATGGCGTCGAAACACAGGATGAAACGGAATAGGCCAAAATACTAAACGTCTTTTTTCCAAAACTGTTTCGCACACGAAGATCACACTCTAGTTCCTCCTTTAAACCGTCGCACGAATGACAAAATGACAGAAAGCGACATACGTGACCAAGTTATAGAAAAGCAACTGAAATCGCTCAGCAGAGGAAAAATCACTGGACCGGATGGGAAGCCAGTCTGATTCTACACAGAATACGCAAAAGAACTTGCCACTCTTGTAGCAACAGTGTATCATAGGTATCTAGAGGAGCGAAGTGTTCCTAATGATTGGAGATAAGCAGAGTTCATTCCCGTTTTCAAGAACGGTCTTCGAACAGATGCACAGAAATATAGTCCCATATCTCCAAGTCGTTCTCTTGTAGAATTTTGGAACATGTTTTATGCTCGCATGTTATGACATTTCTGGAGGCCGAAAATCCCCTCTGTAGGAATCAAAATGGATTCCGGATACAACGATCGTGTGAAATCCAGATCGTTCTGTTCGTCCATGAGACCCAGCAAACAGTAAATACAGCGCGTCGAGGTAGATGCTGTCTTCTTTGACTACTGTTCCGCATTGCTGCCTAATTAACAGAATGTGAGAGTATTGAATATCAACCCACGTGTGTATTGGATTGAAAAGTTTTTAGCAAACAGAGCACAGCATCTGATTTTGGAGGGAGAGAAGTCTTCAGATTAAAACTAAGTTTAGGGGTATCGCAATTGAATATTATAGGATCATTACTTTTCACAATATACATAAATGACCCAGTAGAAAACGTCGGAAGTTCCATGAGTCTGTTTTCTGATGCTCCTGCTATGTGCAAAGAACTGAGGAGGATGATGAGGAGATTAATGTTTAACATAATGTCGATAACAAGCTCATTAGAGACGCAGCACAAGCTCGGACTGGGGTAGGACAGAGAAAGAAGTCGGCCATGCCATTTCGAAGGAATCATCCCAGCATTTGCACTAAGCAATTTACGGAAATCACGGAAAACCTAAATCAGGATGGCCGGACGCAGATTTGAGACGTCGTCCTCCCGAATGCGAGTCCATTGTGCTAACCACTGCACTACATCGCTTGATTACACAAAGAAGTTGCGATGCTAGAAATGCAGCAAGACTTGCAGAGAATCAAAGCTCGGCGGCAACTGACCCTCGATATAAACAAATGTAAAGTATTGCGAATACATGGAGAGAAAGAGCTTTTACTGCGTGATTACAAAGCTGCAGAACAACCACTGGAAGTAGTTACGTCCATAAATATCTAGAGCATGCGTACCAAGCGAATTGAAGTGGAACGACCACATAAAATTAATAGCCAGTAAGGCACTTGCCAGACTGAGATTCATTGGAAGGTTTTTCGGGAAATGTAGTCCTTCAACAAAGGAAGTAACCTAAAATACTCATTTGACTAATACTTGAATACTGATCGTCAGTATGGCCATCCATACCAGATAGGGTTGATAGAGGAAATAGAGGAGATCCAAAAAAGATCAGCACGTTTCGTTTCAGGTTCATTTATTAAGTATGAAAGTGCCACGGAGATTCTTGGCCAACTCCAGGGGCAGACGCTGCATAAGAGGCGTTCTGCATCACAGTTTGGTCTACATTAAATTTCCGAAAATGTACATTTCTAGAAGAGTCAACCAATATATTACTTTCTCCTACATATACGTGCCGAAAAGACCATGAAGATGAAATTAGAGAGATTGGATACCACAGGGAGTCTTGCCAGCAATCGTTCTTCCCACGACCAACATGCGACTGTAGCAGGAAAAGGATGAGATGACAGTGGTACAAAAAGTACCTCCGCTTGCAGAATATAGATACAGATGTTTTCTTGACGTACGTAGGACATGGATAGCCTTCGATACATTCGGTAAAAACTAACGATGGTCCCACAAACTTGCCTTGTAAATTGCCCATCTAACACGCAGACCGCGTGCAGCTATGTGGACGATACACAGGTGTTTGAAACACTTCAGCGGCGTCTACAGGCGGCCACAAATCCTCTTACAGAATAGGCAACGAAGTGACGTCTAGCCTATAACGGTGGTAAGTTGCAAGCTATCATCGTTGCAACACGCGACTTCCGTCAAGACGCTGCCCTGTTTCTGTCCGAGGAGTCCCAGAACTGTAGAGCGCAACAGCAAAATACTCAGGCGTCACGCTGGATCATCGTCTGACGTGGGGGCAACACATTGACGATATTAGGGGAAAAGCACTGGGGCGACTCGGATTGCTCTACCCCTTACTCAGTCTGACGTCCACTTTTCCATACCACGTCGGCCTTACCTTGTACAAGGCCATCATCCATCCTCTGCTCGATTACGCGGGCGTGGTATGGGATAACAGGGCCGACACCAGCTTAAAGCGGCGCCAGACTATCCAGAACAGGACGCTTCAATTAGCATTCCACCTACCCAGGAATTACCCAAGGAGGTTTTTAGCACATGGCAGCTCCGTCAGCAACTGTGATAGACTAATATATTGAAAACTCCGCCTCAGTTGCGAAAAATTTCTGGTCTTTACCAGGTTTCGGCTAGAATAAACTAGCCTTCTTCAGAAGCATAAAATTACTATAGCATGCCAGACTGTGCCTTACTCTGGCATTTTATAATAATTTTATGTTTCTGAAGAAGGCTAGATTATTTTAGCCGAAACCTGGGTAAAAACCAGAAAATTTCCGCAACTGAGGTGGATTTTTCGATATATTACCCGAGGAGGATCTACACATGGTCGCCGACGTCTTTACCCTCGGAGAGCGGTCCAAGCAGTTGATGACCACCTTCTACATAAAGGCTGAGCAGTCGCGAAACCCGCTGGTGCCCGAGCTTGGTAACAGACTCCACTGGCGAGCACCCCTATGCTTACAGGACCTGCTGTGCCATCAAGATGGTGCAGAACACCTTTCAACTCTCCTCTAAGCAGATGTAGAAGCCAAGCAAACTTGCCATATATATGAAGTTGCGGCAACCCTCATCATCAGAAGTTCACGATGCAGAGCAGCCTAGCAAACCAAGAGCTTAGAAACTAATGTGAAGCAAAATCCTGATGAAGGCAAAGTTGCGAAAGGCAACCAGGACTTCACACACAACCCAGAGAAATCCCACTGACATAGAAGGGCTCTCTCACCATTATGCAGCAGCCTTGTACATCGTCAGCAAGATCCTTAATTTTGCCACACGCTCGCCTAGGGAATGGAATGGGTACCTACAGCGTCCTTGAGACAGCAATTTCAGTGCACGGAAGTTCCACATTGCTCTCAAAAAGGCTCTGTAATACAGAACGAGTATCTGTCTTTTTTTTTTCTTTTTTGCTATGAGTATTAATGAATTAACTACACACTATCTGATCAAAAGTTAACTGGGCACCTATTAGCGGACAATAATGTGAAGCGAGTCGATCCTTCACTTTTACGATGGCCTTACCTCTAATGGAGGTATGAAATGTCAGAATGTCTCTGGAGGAATGGCAGTCCATTTTACTTCAAGAGCAGAAATCAGAGAAGGTCGTTTCCAGTCATACACTCCCCACTGGTGTCGCTCTTTACACCACCTCAAGCGTCAGTTGGTACTGATGACAGAAATGTTTTGGCCGGCCGGGGTGACCGAGCGGTTCTAGGTGCTACAGTCTGGAACCGCGCGACCGCTACGGTCGCAGGTTCGAATCCTGCTCGGGCATGGATGTGTGTGCTGTCCTTAGGTCAGTTAGGTTTAAGTAGTTCTAAGTTCTAGGGGACTGATGACCTCAGAAGTTAAGTCCCATTGTGCTCAGAGCCATTTGAACCATTTGAACAGAAACGTTTTGAATGATAGGGTCTAAAGTGAAGTCAACATTCTAACTCATACCAAGCGTTTTACACTAGGCTCAGGTCTGCGCACGTGAGTTCATTCCAGAAATGTTATTATCCACAAAACATTGTCTATAAATGTTACTTTATGACTAGAGCACATTGTCATGCTGATGCAGACAATCATCGTATCCAAATGGTTCCTCTACCGTACGTGACACACAATGCTTTAAAATGTGTTCATATCCTTCCGATCTAGCTTTTCTCAAGCACAATAGGGAGACTATACCATAACCACGAAAAACACATCCTATGATAACACCACCTCCTCCCTACTTCACTGTTAGCGCTAAAAGTGATGGAGGGTAACGTTGCCCAGAAATTCGCCATGTCCAATCCATGCTATCGAATTACCACCGGATATAGCGTGATTTACTACTCCAAATCATTTATTTCCTGTCGTGGGATTTTTTGCAACCATCCTCCACAATGCTTGACGGTCATTGTCCGTCAGTACATAAGGTCCCCCTGATATTGGTTCAGCTGCGGTTGTTACTTCGCATTTCCTCTTCACAGTCACATCACCAATAGTCAACTAGAGCAGCTTTAGAAGGACTGAAATGTCCTTGATGAATTTATTAGTCAGGCGAGATCCAACGACTAGCCCATGTACGGACTCACCGAGCTCTCCTAACCCACTCATTCTACTGTCACTGCTTGTCTACGAAGAATAACAATGCTCCTTGCATCTTTTTACGGTGGCGGATTCGCCTCTTGTGACATCTAGTGGCCGATTGAGCATTATATAGCGGTGCCCAGCTACTTTTGATCAAATAGTGTGTTTCCATTATTGTTTTGGCAACATGCGTGTGAAACAGAAGATATAGACAATCAGTGAAGGAATTATAAGAGTGAGTGTTGTGATTTGCAGAAGACTTTTAACGAATGAATCGCAGCGCTGGTAGCTGCTGATGTGGACGAAATGAAGTGGCCTTTGTCTAAAGTACTCACCTGGCGTGAACTTCGAAATAACCGTTTTTAGCGCTGGGTGGCCGCTGGTGTGAAATAAGGTCAGTTTTTCTTAATCACAGTTTATGTGACATCACCATACCTGTTCAGTTTACGACCTCGAGGTGGCAAGTATGGCAGGACCATTACGTCGATGAGAGTGTCAAGGAAAGCCGCTATAACATGCTCCGTTACCTGTCCAGGGACTTGGAATTAGGGGTAATTTGCGCTTACATGAAGAAGGAATTCATCTCAAGTTTTAGAGAGGCCAGTAAAGTTCGTATTGCGTAAGAAACATTGGGCTTATAATAATTGCAAAACTGTACCGCCATTGTGTAGCTGAAATGACTTCACAGTGACGCAAAACAAATGTTCTTTTCGTTTGAGGTTGAGAGTAATATTTTGCATCTTTATCTCGGGTTAGAAATACAAACGACAGAATTCGTCCTCAGCAACTGTTAACGTTTGACTTTTTCTCGTGACTTTGGTTCACAGTCTTGTAACTTTTATTAAAAGACGTCATGGGCGTCTTTTACTAAATGGGACATCGTTGTCTTGTCCCTCGTGGACCTCTTAGCCTTTCCACTGGTCGTGTTCAGCCTCAGTAGCACTTTACTCGTTTTTATTTTCCACTGCTAACATTTTTTAACGAACGTCATGGTTACCTTTGACTTTAGTATTTAGTAATAAAATCCACTATTGAAATTTCGGCGGTGTGGCCGTTGATAAGTGGAGTTTTGACGTGTACAGAAGCACAATTTTCGTAGAATTTCACTTGATAAGGGCCACTTGACCAAAACTGCAGCTGTGGATTTCATGAATGAATATTTTTACAGTCAAACGTGACCATTATGCCCCTTAAAAAATTTAATATTGGAAACTAAAAACGAGTAAAGCGCTACGGCGGCTGAACGCGTCCAGAAGTCCACGAGGGACAGGACAAAAAAATGGCTCTGAGCACTATGCGACTTAACTTCTGAGGTCATCAGTCACCTAGAACTTAGAACTAATTAAACCTAACTAACCTAAGGACATCACACACATCCATGCCCGAGCAGGATTCGAACCTGCGACCGTAGCGGTCGCTCGGTTCCAGACTGTAGCGCCCAGAACCGCACGGCCACTCTGGCGGGGACAGGACAACCGTGTCCCACCTGGTAAAAGACGCCCATCACGTCCTTTGATAAAAATTTACGCGCTGTACTAAGTTTCAGCTGTGGAGTACTCTTCGCTAGTTATTTCCGCACTGTGAAAATGCAGGGCTACGCACAGCCAACGGAGCAAGCTTTCCACCAATATACTTTCTGATAGCAACTTAATCAACCTCCAATTAGCCTTAGACTTTCCAACCAGTTATTATTCGTCGAGAGACTT
Organism: Schistocerca serialis cubense; assembly: GCF_023864345.2. Lineage (NCBI taxonomy): Eukaryota > Metazoa > Arthropoda > Insecta > Orthoptera > Acrididae > Schistocerca > Schistocerca serialis. The sequence goes on from NC_064643.1 coordinate 485,187,469, forward strand.
CCCCAGAGGCAACTGTTAGTACACTGACGAAAATAATAAGATTGAGGAATGGTTCTCCACGCAAGCAAGACATTCCTCGTCTTTATTTGTTTATATTTATAGTCATCTGACTGGTTTGATGCGGTAGGCCACGAATTCCTCTCCCGTGCCAACCTCTTCATCTCAGACTACCACCTTCATCTTCACACGACGTCTTCAACTATCTGCTTAATTTATTCCAATCACTGTCTTCCCCTAGAGTTTTTGCACTTTATCGATCCGTCGAGTACAATGTAAGTTATTCTTTAACGACTTAACACGTGTCCTCTCATTCTGTCCCTTCATCTTGTGTGACACAGTCTGTGATTCACTACCATACAACGCAGCGCTCCAAACGTACGTAGTTAAAAAGTTCTCCCTCAAATTAAGGCTCCGAGAAAGGTTAAGCGGTGGCTAACGCACGACTCGCATTTGGGAGGAAGAAGATTCAAATCCGTGCCTGGCCGTCCACATTTAAGTTTCCTGTGATTTTCCTAAATAGCTCCAGGCAAATGCCACAATGGTTCCTTTAAAACAGCAAACGGCCGATTTCCTTCCTCATCCTTTCGTAATCCGAGCTTGTGCTCCGTCTCTAATGACTACGCTGTCGAGGGCAAACTAAACTCCTAATCATCCTTCCGTATCAAATTAAGTCCGTTGTTTGATACTAGTAAATTTGTTTCTGCCAGGAATGTCCTCTTCACCTGTGCTAGTCTGCTTTTCATTTCCTCGTTGCTTCATCTGTCATGTGTTATTTTGCTTACGAGATAGCAAAATTCCTTAACTTCGTCTAATTCGTGATGATCAATTTTGATGTTAAGCTTCTGGCTATTCTCATTTCTACTGATCTCATTACTTTCTTCTTTCTTCGGTTCACTCTCAATAGTCAGTACTCATTGTTCGTTTCATTCAACAGATCCTGTAATTCTTCTTCTCCTTCACTGAGGACAGGAATATCATCAGCTAGTCTTATCATTCATATTATTTCACCCAGAATTTTAATCTCACTCCTTTCTTTTATTCCCGCATTGCTCCTTCGATATATCGATTGAACAGTAGAGGAGAAAGACTGCTTTCCTATCTTACCGCTTTTTGATCCGAGTACTTCGTTCTTGATCTTCATAATGGTTCATGTACATATTGTATATTATACGTCTTTCCCTATAGTTTACTCCTATCTTTGTCAGAACTTCGATCTTCTTGGACAATTTTACATTGTCGGACGCTTTTTCTATATCGACAAATGTCTCTTGATTTTTCTTTAGTCTTGCTTCCGTAATCAAACGCAACGTCAGCAGTGCCTCTGTGATGCCTTTAACCTTTCTAAACCCAAACTGATCGTCACCTAACACATCCTCAACTTCCTTTTCCATTATTTTGTATGCTATTCTTGTCAGAAGCTAGATTGGATGCATGAGCTGTTACACTGATTGTGTGGTGGTTCTCGCACTTGTCTGCTCTTGCGATCTTCGAAGTTATGTGGATGATATTTTTCCGACGTCTGGTGGTGTGCCTCCAGTCTCAAGGACGCTACACACCAACGTGAATATTGGTCTGGTTTCCACTTCCTGCAATTATTTTAGAAATACTGAAGGAATGTTACCTATCCCTTCCGTCTTGTTTGATGTCAAGTCTTCCAAAGGCCTGTTATATTCTGATTACTGGATCCCACATGTCTTCCACATCGACTCCCACTTCTTCGTCGATCATCTCGTTAGACAAATCCTCCCCGTCGTAAACGCCTTGAATGTACTCTCTCCACCTATCCGCTCCACAACACTGGACTTCCCATTGCCCTCTTAATGCTGGCGACCTTGCATTTTGAAGTGTTGGCAGAAGCGCCAACACTGTTTTTCTAGAGGAGGCCGAAATGCACGCGTTTAATTACACGCTGACTGGCGTGAGGTCTGGAACAGGCCAATATCTTGAGAAATTGCAAATAAAGGACGTAGATGATGTAATACTTAACTTTAATCCACAATTGTAGAACATCTCTCTTGATGATACATGCTACACATAATAAATATCAATTGAATACGGCGCCTTGCTAGGTCGTAGCAAATGACGTAGCTGAAGGCTATGCTAACTATCGTCTCGGCAAATGAGAGCGTATTTGTCAGTGTAGCTTCGCTAGCAAAGTCGGCTGTACAACTGGGGCTAATGCTAGTACGTCTCTCTAGACCTGCCGTGTGGTGGCGCTCGGTCTGCGATCACTGACAGTGGCGACACGCGGGTCCGACGTATACTAATGGACCGCGGCCGATTTAAAGGCTACCACCTAGCAAGTGTGGTGTCTGGCGGTGACACCACATATTTAATTTCGCCGAAGGTTGTTTTGACTTTTCTATATGTTGAGTCTGTCCTTCTAACGACCCTTTCTTTTTCGATTGCTTCACATTTTTCCTTTAGCCACTTCGCCTCAACCTCCTTGCATTTCTTATTTGTTTCATTCCTGAGTGTCTTACATTAGTACATTCCTGTCTTTCGCTGGACAAGCCAGTATTTTCCAGGAAATATTTCTTCTTTTGCTTTTCCTCTACACACTGAATTATTCATTCAGTATCGTGCGAGACTAGAAATTACAAAAACATACCAGACGATACGACGAAAGGAATGAAGAAAACTGTTCATTGCATTGGTTACATTGAATTTATTAAGTAGGATTGGAATAATTGGGAAAAGAATCGACCTCATTTTTATTCAAGGAACCACCGTGGATCAACTTGAAGTGGTAAGGAACACGACAGAAACATAAGCCAGGACTACAGGACGGGAACTGAAGCACATCCTTATCTTAAATGCGAACTCGTCTTCCACACCATTGTCTCGCCGAACTATGTAACATGAAGAATACTTTTAATAAAACGAGAAAATGTGTGAGGAAGTTTATAAATACACCAGTAACGCAAGGAAAAGTAGTTACTCTAAAAATGTTTAGTTGTTAATTTCTTTCCTTACAGAAGAATGCCAATATTGTCCTACCAAGGTACTACGCTTTTTTTATGCTTTCGGGTAGTCGTGCCCTTTTTTCCATATTTCTTCTTTAAATAAATGAATCCGTATTAGCCCCAATGATTATGTTCCAGTATCCGAGAGACAGTATAATTTTTACAAATTAAAAAATAACTATCATGCATAGTTATTATATTCTGTATGTCGTTAGGATTTATGTGCTGTAGTTGCATACCCAATCATATTCTTGTTCACCTTCACAATATTTACTAGCCGAAGTGATTTTGAAACGATAAAAAGTAAGAAATTATTACCAGCAAATCACACTCGATCGCTAACTGTTCGATCCGGTTTATGCTTACCACAAGAAATGTCTCTATGAAGTAGGCAACTTGTATTGATAAAGAAAGATAGAGAGATAGAGATAGATAGAGATAGAGATAGAGAGAGAGAAAGAGAGGGAGGGGGGGGGGGGAGAAAGAATTATAGAGCTATGGTAACAATAAAAATAATTACTTTTAAATTTGTAAATCTGTCTCAGCATATAGTCTATAGGAGGAACTCTTAATGAGTTCTAGACACATATTTATCTGTCTTTCCCCAAATAAGGTCAATGATGATCATTTTGATACTTTTCTAAATTACACATGGAATGTAAACTTGTTGTTAGAACTATATAAATACGTAAATATATGGGGATTACAATTACGAACAACTTTAACTGAGACCATGTCATAGAAAATTGTGAGAGAAAGTGAATCAAAGACTACGTTTATTGTCAGAAGACGTAGAATATGCTACTAATCTGCAAACGAGACCGCCTCCGGTACGCTTCTCCGTCCGGTCCCGGTGTATAACTGCGCCGTACAGGGTCTTCACCAGATGCGATTGACGGAAGACATCGAAAATATTCAGAATTAGGATGCTCGTTTTGTATTATCGCAAAATAGGGACAAGAGTGTCGCGATACGCGAGTTGGAGTGGCAGTCAATAAAACAAAAGCTGAAACTGAAAACAAAAGCTTTTTCCATTGCGGTGGGATCTTTTCACGAAATTTCAGTTTCATCTATCTCCTCTGAATGGTAAAATATTTTGTTGACTCCCACCTACAAAGGAAGAAATGACCATCGTAATATAATAAGAGAAATAATAGACTGCACGGAAGAAGTTTGGAGTCCGTTTTATCCATATTCCATTCTTGAGTGGAATGGTAGACAAATAATCTTGAAGTGGTTCCTCGGACACTCTGCCAAGGGCTCAAGTGTGAATTACAGAGGAGTCATGTAATGTAGATGCCGATGGTATATTCATATTCATATTTACAATTCCTTATATGTACTGTGTTTTTTGCAACTGAACTGGTCAATTAAGAATAAGCTGTTATTTCTCACTTGTCACATTAAAATGTCGTTATGGTAAAGGTCTTGTTAACAAAAAGTAGATTTATAATTAAAGTTGGAAAACTTTAATTTTACTTCCTAAACTTTTTCGAACTCTTTATTAGTCGTCCCACACCGCAGTCCTGTAGTCCAGCTTGCTGCTAATATTTTGTATGGTGGTTTATTTTTCTTTCACGTATTTTTATGTCTCTGGATTTAATGTCGTTCTTCCAATTTTCTTCACTAGAGGCTTTTTTGCCAGCATTTGGTTGAGTAAATTGAAACGTGAAACGATCTCATGTCGGTGCAAGGATGAGTGCTGATGCAGCGTACAGTAACATAATTTCTGGCAGTATTAGGCATCAGTGTCACACACTCAGATGTGGATAGGGAGACAGTGGCCTAGTGCTGAAAGAAAGGGAACTGACAGAAAGTGTAGGACATCTGGCCATCATTGAGAAACCTGCAGCTTACGACAGAAATTGAGAAGCATTGGACACTGGGGTGATAAACGGACAAACGACAATCTAAATGTGGAAAGAAGAGTGCCTCAAGTAAAACGTATGGAAAAACCACACTGTACAACTCTTGAGCGTGACAGCAGGCACGATTCTAGTTCTCTCTGGACGTCTTTGTGTTTCATATTATCTTAACCGAATAAAGAGAACGGACAATTCATTCTGTGAGAACGTTGGATCACCGGAGAAGTGTGGGACGCCAGAACGAGCTAAATGACAGACGTCGGTTGGTTGATTCAGGGGAGGGGACCAAACGGCTAGCTCATCGGTCCCATCGGATTAGGAAGGATGGGGAAGGAAATCGGCCGGGCTCGTTCACAGGAACTATCCCGGCATTTACCTGAAGCTATTTAGTGGAATTACGGGAAACCCAAATCAGGATGGGCGGACGCGTCTTTGAACCGTCGCTTTCCCGAATGAGAGTCCAGTGTGCTAACCACTGTGCCACTTCGCTCAGTAATGACAGACGTATCAAGAAAGGTCTTTCAACGGAGCACGAAATATGTTAAAATCAGGAATTAAGTGCTGAAGTTCGAGTCAAATAAAACAGCCGATAAATATTTTTCAAGGCAGTTGGTGATAACACAGGCCCCGAGAAAATCGAGACGTACTGTCTGTATAAGTGAGAGGGGCACCAAACTAGAGTTGTCGGCAGAAGGCAGATGGACGGGAGGCGAGACAGCTGAACACGAGCTATGACGGTAGTATCCAGTAGAAGGAGGTGGTAGAAAAACTGCTGCCAGAAAGGTACAAGACGCCACAACAGCACACAGCTTACCTGTACCCTATATACGAGATCTCTTCCTAAAGTGTTGATTTGCTCTGTACATCATATACACCTACATATTTAGCAGCAATGGCACTAGTTAGTAAGTCACAATATTATGCAGTTTTATGTAATGTAAGATGGCATCATTTGAGCCACATTATAACTACCACTCCGGAAGTATAAACATCGAGAGAGGAAACCATTAACGATACTGACATCGGCTAGGGATCTTAATTTGTAGCAGAATATCTGCACGTTGGGCGATAGTGAAGCGGACGGAGACGGGAGGCTGGCAGGATAACGGGAAAGACACAGGCGTGGCAGGCAGGCCTGAGAGCTGAAGACAACAGCGCCTGTAAGCTACTCTGGAAACCCCAGGCTGGTGGACCGCGGCTTAGCGGGAGCCACGTGGCCGAGGACAAGGATAAGACACAGGGGCTCGCTCACAAAAAGCGTGGCGGCGTGTAGGTGGTTTTCCCAACAGCCGGAGCGGAAGCTTCTGGAACAGTCTGGAAGCTTCTAGAAGCTTCGGTCGGTTGCAAAAATGAGATTGGTCGGCGCTCGGAAACGAACGCCTTCCGGCAACATGGTGGGCCACACACAATAAAAGGGGGAAGAAAAAAGAACAGGAGCTACGAAAAAGCGTAGCGACTGAGAAACACTTGTTCCTGGAGCGTCGAGGAGAGAGGTTGGTCCTGGCGAGGTGTGCGACCTCGTTACTGGGACAGAGTACTTGTAACGAGAGCCTGAGGATCGTCTGGTGTTCCACGGCAGCCGTGGAGGTGCCCACGGAAGCTTTTGGTGAAGTAGAATTTATGTTATCTCGGGGAGCCGAGAACCTTTGCAGCAATAAGCGTCAGATCACTGTAGTGGTCGTGCGAGGGAAGTAAAGTAAATTGCTGATGACGTGTATTTTCGTTCTATGCTGAGGCTTCACGTGGCTAGTCGCGAGTGTAGTTCTAAATATAATAGCAATCGCCATATCTGATGTCAGTATTCCGCGCTTGAATTAACGACCGCGATTATATATCACAGGACAGTGCCAGACAGAGCGATTACCAAATGTGAATAGGCAGAACTATAATGTTGCTCGTACTGTGTAATCTTGAATGGAGTGAATTGCAGAAGAGTAAAGAATTTAACACTACTGAGTGTATCATTTCATAGCTAGTACTTTCCTTTGTCGTTTTATTATGTCCGTATTTGTGTATTTCATGTTTGCAACCACATGGTGGAGGCAGTGTTTGTAGGTCAGCACATCTGAACATTCTAGCGTATACTGAGGATATGGTTAGAAACTTATCAGATTTGCATGCGACTAGTTAACATCACATATAGAGCAAAGGATAAGCTTACCCTTCTGGAGAACGTATAAGAGTCAGGGCGACAAATTAGCGTTATAAATTCCGTTGTGCAAAATTTTTCACTTATATGTTTGGCTCTCAGGGTTAACCATCAGCAGAAAAGAGCAAAACAGAAGCGGTAGCGGTAGCGGTCACTATTGGTAGTCATCAATAAATTAATTTGGTACACCCACTTACGTTATGCACACTTTGGTGCTCGTAAATGTTTTCTAAAATTAAAAGGGATATGTCACTTTAAAAACATGGAGAGGCGAATAAGAAAGGTGTTGGCCGTCTGCAAAAGGTGCCAAAAGGCAAAGACGACAACAGTAGCGTTGCAAGCCCCGATGTACCCAATCATACCTAAGAAATTGCGCCATATCGCGGCCACTGATTTAATGGGTCCTTTGCCGCCGACGCCAAGGGGATATAGGTACATCCTGGTAGTGTTAGAATGAACGTCTAAGTTCGTTACTCTGACACCACTATGGAGAGCCACAGGCCTCAAGGTAAGCAAGGCATTCTGCAAAGACTTTATGACCCAGGTCGGGACGGTTGATGTAGTTCTTTCTGACAACGGCCCGCAATACAAATCAGAGATTTGGAAGAGAATGCTACGGAGGCACAAAATAAAGCCCGTGTTCATCTCAAGGTTTAAACCCAGTTCAAACCCCTCAGAGAGAACGATGAAGGACCTAGGGAACCTGTGCCGACTGTATTGTGGCAAAAGACATGCAACGTGGGATGTCTTCCTGAAAGATTTTCAGGATGTTATTAATGAACTTCCTCATAGCACCACATTGTTACTATTAAAGAATAGGCCGGCTCCAGATAGGATAAGGGAACTAGTCGATTTCCCGCCCAGGAAACGACAACAACATGGAGCCCTCGTAGCAGAGGCGCTACATAACATTCGCATGGCAGGAGAAAAACGTAAGAAGCGAGCAGATACAAAGGCAAATGAGCGTGAATTTGTTGTTGGGCAGCGAGTGTTAGTAAAATCTCACCGTTTGTCCAACAAACAAAAGAGGCTTTCCCACAAATTCTTCTATGTCTATGATGGGCCTGGAAGGATTAGGCGACTGGCACATGCGAACGCAGTGGAACTGGAGTCCATCAAAACAGGGAAGTCACTTGGTTTACACCACATAAGCCATATCAAGTGCTTCGTAGAGTAAAACAAGGAACGGAAAACAGACAAACGGAGAATGAGATGTACATTATGTAAATTATTGCTAAGTCTAGAGTAAGCAGATGATATAATTCTAGTATAACATGATTAGTATTAAGCTGTGGAAAATGAACAACAGATATGACACCAGCATATGAAGGGCCTGTTAATGATTTCATCTGGTCTGTACCGGAAAAGGACAGAACAATACTAATGAGTTTAGTCATGAAAAGTTATATCTATTTAAACATATTCTAGTCGTCTGGGTGTGTAATAACAGAATCACGTGTATAAATGGGGGCGACAGTTTTCGAAACGACTAACTGTACAGAATATTTAATTTGCGTGAATACAATGCCGCCAGTGAGTGACTTGATGGACATTATTTACGGAAACAAATGGGTATGCCTGCTGTGTTATGGTGAAATGTTTATGTTGATGAACTGGTGGTCTGCTTTGCGTAAAGTTCGCAAAAGCGCACCGCAAAATAAAGAGAGACGTTTGATGTATTTATAATGATAAGAGGTCAATTGGGTGGCTAGCTCTGCGTAAAGCTCGCGAGAGCGCACCGCGAGACTATAGAGGGGGAATTCTTTTATGTTTGTTAGTGATAAAATGTATAAGGGTGGACTGATCTACGCTATGGCGTATGAACACACTAATATCTGAGAAAAATGCGAGGGAATTTGACGTCATAATGTCAAGTACAGTTACTCGATCACATAAGATTAAATACAAGTAGGGAACACGCCAAATATAGGCACAAGAAATTCCGAAACTTGTCGCTTGAAAAAATGAGTTAATTATAAGATCGCATTATAGTACCTGTGATACTGAGCAGTGACAACTATATCACACAAACGATTCATCTGTCTACAGGTACCAAACAAAGACGCAACCAGCGGTGACCTCAACAAGAAAAAACAAAATTTCCAACAGAGAAAGACATGACTAATCTTTACGCTGTGGTGCATTCTGTTCTTATGTTAACAGGGAAAGCTACACACCTTCCGCAACCAGAGAACCACGGCGCAGAAGAAGGCTTCTGAGATGATAAAAACAGGGAGTTTTTTTGTTGTGTGAATAAAAGTAAAGTAGGCATGCTGGCCAGTGCGTTTGTGAATTCTTTAGCTTTTTAGTTTTAACAAAAAGTGTAGAAAGCGTCTAACTCATGTCATGGACCTTGGTGTTGGACTGCACAAAATGTACTAATGAAAATATTTCTCCCACGTAAGCAAGTTCAAATGTAAAGCGAGAGTTTCATAGAATACATGTAACCATCAAATTGGAATAGGATAAAATTAGAAACTATAATATTTGCTGAAAAGGGGTCACTGCCGACCATCTTAGAAAGTCATTCTATGTATGTAAGATGTTTATGTATGTGTTAAATTCCATGTACAGGTATTGATGATTGAGACTGTGTACTTTAGTGGCTGCAGGTATTCAGAGAACCGGAACGAGTATGACGAGCTGCTCACGATAACACTGGAGGAGACAGGCGCCGGGGTGGCTGAACTGCTGGCGGACGCAGTAGGGAAAACCACTGTTGGCGAGGACTGCACGCACAAAAGATAATGGGACAGCGGACACTGGCCGCTGCCTTCCAGGTATCAATGGGCCCACGCAGCAAGCGCCCTAACGACTTACAAAGTGGCGGCATGTTCAATAAGACATCTACAGCAGATGACATGGCAGATAACTGATAGGATCACAACAACCAAACGCAGGCCTTTCATAGACGACGTTTGTGTATTGATAAAGAAAACATTATCGCTATCATTGTAGCAAAATTATTACTTAACGAGCGACTTCTACGTGGCGAATACAATAGTTTCGTGTCTTCAGACACCATCCAACGGGAACCGAGGCTTGGATTTCCAAGCAGGAGACCTAACCCAATCCTCATAGTAATATTACCCACAAAAACTTATGTTCCTTATGTGATTACAAGAGTTTGCAAGAGAAAGAAGATCACAAAGCACGAAGATTAGGAACACAAAAACTAAAGGCCAAAAAAGAAATACATGAAGATTGAAATAGGGACAGCTACACAAACTCTTAGACAACTAAGAAGAACTATAGGTTTCCTTATACCCACTACTTGCACCACATAAAAACGGGTGTACCTTCCTATCGACCAGTTATCTGTCTCGGTGAAGAAGAAAACCCATGAAACTGCCCATCAACGCAGCACTTTGCCTTGCTGCTCACCTTGTGAACAGACATGCCATCCCCCTATGTCACTGTACCTGAACGATCAGTGATAATCGACGAGAAAGCGGAGTGTCCATGGACCCTATTGCCAAGGTACTAGAGTGAATTCAGTCCAGAGACGCGCGTCAGTTCATGCCATATCTCACGCACACAGACTACAGTGCCCTCCTGTAAATAAACTAGCATCGATAGTGTTAGTGTAACGTCAAGCAGTGCCTATGTGTTATGATCATACAAACAGTAGAGCCACGTCAGATAGACTCGTACTAACACCCACAGACAAACTTTATCGATGTTTTTTTGTTTTTTTTCTCCTCTTTGTTTTGTATTTTGTAAACTATATTAATTTAAAGTGTATCTGATTAATCATGTTTACACATTTTACTGTAAGCAAACTCATTGAATACTTATATATTGTTTCTCTTCATTATATTGAGATGTAGATCCAAAAACGGGCATTGGTAATTTCCTTTAATACAAATTGTCAAAGTAAATAACAGTATTGGCTCTATTGAATTTACAAGATGTACACTAAAAGTAAGTACTGGACTTACCCAGACAGGTTATCAATTATGTAAAGCTAACTGACTCATACACCAGAGACAGAAACACTTCCAGATCCAATTACACAGGAAATTGTATATGCGATGAATATTAATTAGTTAAAATGAAATTGAATATCTATTTGTTTAAATGAACTGATAATGACGAAACTGCCCTCTGCGAACATGAGAACTGTTAATATTGGACGACCACGTACATCAAATATGTTTTTATGTTGCATCACTATAGATTCAGTTAGGGAAGGATGAGTGGTTACGTAACAAGAACTTAATTTAAAATAAAGGGACTACCATTTGCCATAATTAAACAGATAAATCACATTTTTCTTTTGCAGACATGCGTAATCTTGTACCTGAACATTGTAATCGTCTTGCCACAAACAAGGACTATTAACAACATAAAGCACGAACGAACCAATCTATAAATGATTACCATGTCAATTAATTTAAATTAAATTCAACCAAAGTGGGTAGAATCCCGAGTATAAATGTTGCAATACAGACACATTGGTATTCATCTGTCCCACTGCCTTCGTCAAATTTGGGATGATAACAAGGGCAAAATGTAAATGAATTTTGTACTGCATATGATGACACTATTAGAGTCACCTCACGCAAGTACAAAATTGCTCGGAACGGGAAGGTATTGTAAGGGGGCATCATTTTGTGCGACATTACAACTACCACTCCGGAAGTATAAACATCGAGACAGGAAACCATTAACGATACTGACATCGACTAGGGATCTTAATTTGTAGCAGAATATCTGCACGTTGGGCGATAGTGACGCGGACGGAGACGGGAGGCTGGCAGGAGAACGGGAAAGACACAAGCGTGGCAGGCAGGCCTGAGAGCTGAAGACAACAGCGCCCGTAAGCTACTCTGGAAACCCCAGGCTGGTGGGCCGCGGCTTAGCGGGAGCCACGTGGCCGAGGACAAGGATTTTACACAGGGGCTCGCTCACAAAAAGCGTGGCGGCGTGTAGGTGGTTTTCCCAACGGCCGGAGCGGAAGCTTCTGGAACAGTCTGGAAGTTCTAGAAGCTTCGGTCGGTTGCAAAAATGAGATTGGTCGGCGCTCGGAAACGAACGCCTTCCAGCAACATGATGGGCCACACACATTAAAAGGGGGAAGAAAAAAGAACAGGAGCTACGAAAAAGCGTAGCGACTGAGAAACACTTGTTCCTGGAGCGTCGAGGAGAGAGGTTGGTCCTGGCGAGGTGTGCGACCTCGTTACTGGGACAGAGTACTTGTAGCGAGAGCCTGAGGATCGCCTGGCGTTCCACGGCAGCCGTGGAGCTGCCCACGGAAGCTTTTGGTGGAGTAGAATTTATGTTATGTCGCTGAGCCAAGAACCTGTGCAGAGATAAGCGTCAGATCACTGTAGTGGTCGTGCGAGGGAAGTAAAGTAAATTGCTAATGACGTGTCTTTTCGTTCTATGCTGAGGCTTCACGTTGCTAGTCGCGAGTGTAGTTCTAAATAGAATTGCAATTGCCGTAGCTCATGTCAGTATTCTGCACTTGAATTAACGACCGCAATTATATATCACAGGACAGTGCCAGACAGAGCGATTACCAAATGTGAATAGGCAGAACTATAATGTTGCTTGTACTGTGTAATCTTGAATAGAGTGAATTGCAGAAGAGTAAAGAATTTAACACTACTGAGTGTATCATTTCATAGCTAGTACTTTCCTTTGTTATTTTATTATGTCCTTATTTGTGTATTTCAAGTTTGCAACCACCTGGTGGAGGCAGTGTTTGTAGGTCAGCACATCTGAACATTCTAGCGTATACTGAGGATATGGTTAGAAACTAATCAGATTTGCATACGACTAGTTAACGTAACATATAGAGCAAAGGATAAGCTTATCCTTCTGGAGAGCGTATAAGAGTCAGGGCGACAAATTAGCGTTTTAAAATCCGTTGTGCAAAATTTTTCACTTATACGTTTGGCTCTCAGGGTTAACCATGAGCAGAAAAGAGCAAAACAGAAACGGTAGCTTACAGTATTTTTAAATATATTTATCTATATATATTTATAAATTTATATTTTTGTTCTCAACTATTAACTAAAATTTTTATTAACACGCCATAATTTGGTGTTGTGTAACTAAGAATGCTGCTTAGCTTTTCCTTGGTAGTAACTGGAAGAAAACTGCACACAAGATAAGTGTAGAACTGGGAAAAGTGATACAATTATACATTTTTATGCAACCTGCTATGTTATATCTAGTCTTCAAAAACCGCACCCGAGCTTTTTATATTCTCTCCCTTGCTACACGCAAGCTATTAGTCCTACAGAAAATTTAAGAGAACCCTTTTGTAGGAAATTTAATGTAGTTAAATTGTATGACTGGGATACGTTTTCGCCGGAGGCAGTACTTTTTGAGTTTTTCAAGAGAAACGTACAAAAGTGATCTTGAAACGAAGCCCCACTCTCACACTCAGCCCCCACCGTTCAAGATTTCTAGTTATGTTCTTCATGCCACTCCCTCCTACCATTGTACAAAAATATGTGACTGCACGAATTACTTCCCACATTCGATCATTTTTGTCTTCATTGACTAGCCTTATTACGGCATATGTTTAGTCGAACACGTTCAAATTGTAAAATTGACGTTTGCGTGAATTTTACTTAGCAGTTCTGTGAATTTCAGCATCATAAAATAAAGAATTGTATTGTGTATTCGTCAGGTCTTCTCACTTTGAAACTACTGTGCTTGTAAAGATTAGGTTTGGATCGACTTGTCGATGCAATTAATTTTAGCGTAGCGTTTACGAAAGTCGTTTTTCTTTCATAACCCTCACGGGCACGTTTAAATTAATAACGTTAAAGAAGTAGCAAATTATGCTGGTGTTGTAACAGCCCAATCAATAGAAACCAAAAAATGTCGAATATCTCGTATAGTTCGTGTAATCGGAAATTTTGGTACAGTGGTAGGAGGGAGTGCCATGAACAACATACTAGAAATCCTGACTGGTGAGAGATGAGTGTGGGGATCGAGGTGCATTTGAAGATCACTTTTGTACGTTTTCTTGAGTAATTCGAAAACTGTGGTCTCAAGCGAAAATGTCTCCCAGCACGCAATTTAACTACATTCAGTTTACTGCATAAAGGTCTTGCTCGTTTTTTCTCTAGGACTAGGAATTTGTGCGTAGCGAGCGACAGAATATAAAAATATCGTGCGTGGTTTTTGAAGGCCAGATATAACATTCCGTGTTACATAAAACGCCATTGAATTAGATAACTTTGCTCTTTTATTAAAAATTTTATACTTAATTAATAGGTGATCTTTAATATTAATTCATTACTTTCATTAATAGTTTACATGTAGAAATCTTCCTGAAACCCTACATGAAATCCTCTTTTGCCCCTTATGTTAGGATTCCACAACACTGACATTGTTTTATTTACGTATCCGCCCAGGTGTGTTCTTTGTTTGGTACTGTCTGCCCTATAGACTGATTGGTTTTCGCTCTGGGTCACTACGTTCAGTTCGTTTCATGAAATCTTCCTCTTTGGTGCATGAACCTCCTCCTGTAAAATCTTGTATATATTTAGGCAGTTGAACCTACAGGTAATAACTCTTCTACATGCCGTACCGTATTAACCATTCTTTCGCAGTTGGTCGCACTGGTGGCATTGCTACTAGGATCACGAGTTTGTATTAGCTTTTTAACCACATTCTTCTCAATATCGCTCCCACTATTTCTTCAAGTATCTTGGTGCATAACACATTGGTCTCAAAATTCATCCATTTCATAACCTACAAGTGGCTTTCCTCAGTCGATAGACAGCGTGAGCTTCGGTTCTTTTGGCAGATTTGTTTTCTAGAAGTGTTGTTACGAAATCGGGTGGGTGAACACACACAATCCTTTCTGATCCACTAAACTTTTCTTCCTTTATGGGTAAACCAAAAGTGTCCCTGACTGCTTTTCATACCATTACTCCTCGGAATCCATTCTACAATCTCTGTTCTATACAACCTTTCAGTATTTTCATTTTCTCATCAGTTTCCTATCCCGTTTCCAAAAGATAATATTATTTCCGTTCTAAGCCGTGAACTCTTTCCTTAGCTCCAGTAACCCGTCTGTGTCGTTACCAGCGTGACTGTGGTTTCTCTCTGTACTTTCTTCAACATCTGCTTGATCAGTTTCGTCTGATCGGATATAAAACTCTTGAACGTCTCTGAAATTTCTCTTTTTTCTCTTGTTCTATCACAGACTTCTCCTTCCCACATGTTCTCCCTGTTCTTTGTGGCCAGCGTAAATTTTTTCTTGCAATTTTTGTTTTAAAAGTTCATGTCTTCAAATACATTCGTGATGAGACACGGAACCCTCTCGATCTTCGTGATGAGGTCACGTTTGATTTTATCGACTGTTTCTGTGTATCTGATAGTTATTATCTGCATCTCTAGCGGATGAATATATGTTGCTGTTCACTTTATTCAGGCATTTGTTCTACAGTTCACCCTTCAGGTCTTATACAGTTTAACACAGTCCCTGATTTGTCTACCATTCCGACTGTCTGTGATCCTTGTGTCTTTTAAGTAACGTTTTCCGATATAATCCTGCTACACTTCGGTTCCACGAATCACCTTATCTACTATCTGGTCTACTTACACTACCTTTGTCTCCATAGACTGGCTGTATATCTCGTAAGTATGGAAGAACTAAGAACGTTATCGCCTAAAATAACGAAGTTGCTAGTTCTGGTCTACGCGAACGATTTTATGTTAATGCATGCACAATCATTCCATAAGGATCAACTTAATAGTAATGTTATATGTACAGAATCATAATACCTCCCTACATTACTGAATAAATTAATTGAGGAGTGAAACATAATGTTAGTTGCCGCTTTATGGCACACTCTCACCAGTCCCTGCTAATAGGGTTTGCCACAAGGTTGTCACTTGCTGCTAATGTAATAAATTAATGATGGTTGTTATTGAGTCTAGTGATTGAATAATATCACTAACAGCAATGACTGTGAACTGCGTGTTTAGTGAACGATTATAGTGCGCATATCGGGACATCTGCAAGCTCTTCTCTGAAAAGACTACTCTGCTTGCTGTTAATGGGATAATAGTTCATAAAAATAGCGTATTTGAACTGTCGCACTGGTATCTGAAGAATCTGCAGTGTCAGCAGCAGCGGATACACGTAGTGTGGTCACAAACACTTAATTTCTTTCGCTAAAGAAAGAACGCATGAATACAGTAATTATGCAAATACGTTTTTAGTGTGTGAATCGTGTCACCGTTTTACTGTAATCTACAGCTATTAGACAGCTTAACGTTTTGGACCAACAATTTTCCTGCTTACTTTTGTCTCAGTGATATTCATGCAGGATGAAGATTTATTACAAGCTCTAACTATCGAAGAGTATACTATTTTTAGTAAAAGAAAGGGAACTGTTCCGTCGTGCAAGAACAAAGATATGTGTCAACTGGTGACAGCACTGGTTTATGAATAATTTCTCTGAGATTACCTTAAAACTAACGTCTTCAGTATTTGTTCAAGTTATTAGTGAGTGCTCCGTGGGATTTTCTACAGTCAAAGGAAAGTTTGTCCTCCTCTGATATAGGGATGATTCAGTGTTGACGTAAGACATATTAAATTCATATTATTTATTACCTTAAATTTGTATTTTTGATTTTCTCACACACGAGTACACGATGAAAACTTATATGTATTCGAACATAATTTTACACGTACTTATGTACACCTTTACATCCTGTCACACAGAGGCGCGCATTTCACGTTACGCTTTCTCCAGCACGGTAAATGTCCACTATGCTCTTCAGATATTCGCATAGGCATATTTTTGCGGCCTCCGTATCATCTGCTGCAGCAGGCGTGTGCGGCGAAAGGTTATATCGGCCGACACTGTGCACAGCAACATAGCGTGGTTGTAACACAAGTTAAAAATTTTACTGCCAAAATTGCTCCAGAGGTGCGTTTCCAAGGGCGCGGCTGTTACCTTCTACTGCGGCTGCGTCTCGCTATTTGTCGCTCAGGTAAGCGGCGACGCGACTGCCACACGGCCGCAGCCGCCTGCTTCACAAGACGCCCCCTCAGCCGCAGCACCAGTGGGCAGCCGTTGCCTAGGCGGAGAAGAGCACGGCCGGATTGGTAAATCAGCTAACTGACTGGTCCCCTCAATGTCTTTTAATCCAGGGGCCCCATTCAAGCATCTTTCCCTGACGTAGACTTTTCTGTGCTTCGATTTTCGATTATACGATGGATTTTTAGACACTTTCGCTATACTTGCAATGTCAACGTAGAGTGTAGGAGGTGTCACTTGTTTCGAAGTTCTAATCAGTTCTTACAGTAACTTTTTAAGAAAGATTGACTCCTTTGCTCCTTCACATGCTGATATTATTTCTGCTTCCATAGAGGGCGTTGCCACTGCCTTTTGTAGCTGACTGGTATGTGATACAGCCCCATGACTGAGAGTTGCAACAACACCTATCGTTGAACGTCTCGTGTCCTCGTCACTAGCATAATCTGGATCATATTAGACTTTTAAACTTCATTTGTTCTTGTAGATAATTCTATAAGCCACTGTATTCTTCAGGTACCTAAAAATTCGTTTCACTTGACTCCAGTCTTGAGCTGTTGGATCTTCCATGGCTCTAGCTGCTTTGTTCACTAGGAAAGCAATGTCCCGACGTGATACTGTAGCCAAATACATCAGATAACCCACAACCACGCGATACGGGACTTTGGCTGTGGTCTTCTCTTTGACATTACTTTCTTCATGCCAATTGGAGTAGAAACTCCATTAGACTCAGCCATTCCAAATCTTTCCAGAATGTCCTTTGTATAGTCCTCTTGGTTAAAATCTATCGAACCATCTTCATTTTGCTGTATCTTCGTACCAACAAGTTGTTGAAAAACCTCTAGGTGTATGAGACGCCAGGTTCAACATTTTCATGAACCCTCCAATATCTGTTCTGCTGCTGTTCACAACTAAGACATCATCAACATAGATTGCAACATATAAACAATTCTCGTTGCTCCTACGGTAGAAGACACGCATCAGACCGACTGTTTTTAAACCCAACTTTCATCATGGAGTCTATGAAACGTTTCTTCCAACAACATGGTCCCTGTCTGAGACCGTATAGATTTTATTCAGTAAACATATACGTTCAATAACATCTTCAAAACCTTTGTGTTGTCCCACGCACATATCTTCTTCAGGTACGCCTTTGAGAAAACCTGTCTTGATGGGGTCCAGGTTCATTTCTCTGCAGCAGCTACTGCCAACAGAGTTCGAATTGTATACTAACGTGAAACAGGGCGAATAGTTTCTTCATAGTCAGTTCCCTCCCTTTGTACATATCCTTTGGCCCCAGGTCAACTCTTGAAGCGAAAATTTCCATTTTCTGCAGTTTTTTGCATAAGACCCATTCGAATCTGTGCACCACTTGGACGATCAACTAACATCTATGTATTATTCTCTTCCAGGGACTATTTTTCATGAATGGTCTCCAGCCACAAATTTTTATTGCTGGACTGCAAGGATTCAGTATAAGAACTTGGATCCTTGCCTCTGAAGACAGGAGTTCTAGCCATATACATGTAACCTCCACTAGTCATCCATTCTGGTTTCTTCTTTTCGCATTCGCTCCTTCGTTCCTCACTTCATACTTGACTTCGTCCGGAACTTGATGTCGTGTCCAAACCTTCAAATGGTTCAAATGGCTCTGAGCTCTATGGGACTTAACATATAAGGTCATCAGTTCCCTAGAACTCAAAACTACTTAAATCTAACTAACCTATGGACATCATACAAATCCATGCCCAAGGCAGGATTCGAACCTTCGACCGTAGCGGTCGCACGGTTCCAGACTGAAGCGCCTAGAACCGCTCGGCACAGAGGCCGGCTCCAAATCTGCCTTTTCCGCACCAGAAGTCTGCTTAGTCGACTCTGTCTAATGGTTTCATCAAGAGCAACTTCAGATTCGGTAACATTTGCGTGCTGATTGCGTAGAACTTCAGCTTGAATTTTACATCGTGACGTAGTACAATTTTCCTCGGAGATGGAATCCAGACCCAAAGCCGTCTCTGCCTGTCACTTACCCAACCAGATGTCCAAGTACAGCCTCTGAACGAAAATTCTTGTTGACATGCACATAACACTCTACTCCAAAGATTCTCAGATGGTTCAGGCTGCCCACTGGTCGTCCATTCCACAGTTCATAGGGAGGTTTGTTTTCGACAGAGGACTCCTCTGTGCGATTAAAAAGATATGTAACAGTATTGTATGCCTCTGCCCACAGTTCTTTTGGCAGTTTGCTTGAGTTCAGCACAGAACGTGCACACTCCACAATGGTGCGGTTTGATCTTCCTGCAACACCCTTTCGATGTGGTGTTTAGCGTAGAGTGATGCAATGCTCTGCGCGTGTGTTTACCAGCACTACCGAAACTTTCTTGTTATCGAATTCCTTGCCTCTGTCACACCTGAACTGTTTGATAATATGGCCAATTGTCTTATTTTCATTCAAGAACTGTTCCAGGACGCTGCTGACCTCATTTTTCTGCTTCAAAAAGAAGACTTGACGAACTTTGTTAAAAGTCATCTTTGTGGCATACGTAGTAGTGAGCTTTTCCGGGAGACTCTATCGACATGGATCCATTTACGCCAGCAAGGATTTGTTCACCTGTAACAATCGGTCGAGTCTTTCGATTCCTGAAAGGCAAGCGATGCATTTTTTCCAGTGCACATCCGTCGCAGAATTCTTCTTTGCACCCTTCTACATTAATGTTCATTTGATTCAAGACGCATTTCACGTGTTGCTTGTGTCGATGGCCGAATCGCTCACGATAAACTTGCAGCATATCCCACGATATCAAAAATTCACTTGAACCGGTTGTGCTGGTTTAATGGTGCGTATGTCAAAAACATAGAGACCATGGTTGACGTGACCAGTCATTGTTGTTTCCCCAGTCTCTTTGTGTTCAGTTCTGACACTTTTGTTATCAAGTCTCAAGCAAAAATTTTTTCGTGCAGATGCTTTTGCGGATAACAAGTGAGCACTTGCTTCAGGAACATGAAGCACTTCATTCAGTTCGGCACATTTTTGTTGTATTATTCAGGTTCATTTGGATATTTCGTGTTTCTTGTCCATGAGACAACAGGTTTACACCTATTTTTCTAACTGAAATCTTTTCAGGAACAGCGAATTTTGTATAAGATACAAAATATTGTTTATTCATAATAATGTGATCTGTGGCATCACTGTCGCAGAACCATCTATTGACTTCAACACAATTATTGAGAGAGGCACCAAAAAATACTTGTATGACAAGAATGCAACATTGTTTTCAAGGCACCAAAAAATACTTGTATGACAAAAATGCAACATTGTTTTCAGACTTTTTCATGTGAATGTTACTGTCTGCTGCCCAATAGTCTACCTGCCTACATTTATGACAAGGGAATTTTCGATTTTTCTCTGTTGTTACCTATATTTCACTGAATTTCTTGCTTAGCACCACTATGTGCAACAAACGCATCTGATTGAACCGTACTTTGATCACGCAGTTCGATTGTGCGCAGTTTTTCAAGCAAAAGATCCACACTTTGATTTTCGGATAGAATCGTGTCCCTCAAGTCTTTAAAATTGTTACACTCTTTGAGTAGCGTGGATAAAATGCGGTCATCTTAAATTCTTTCAGACAAAACATTTCCCTTGTGCTTCCACAATTCTTCGTTCAAATTCACGATTAGCTTCTGTAACTTCATGACGGGAGTGCTAATGTCGTCTTTGTCATAAACTTGAACGCCGAAAAAATGCTTCGATCAACATGTTCAGTTGTTGCTACGTTCGAATCGCGCACGTAACTTGTCCCGAATTTCACTTGCGTGGGTGCATGCGAAAACGTGCTCAGCGACAGATTCCTCCTGCGCGCTTGCTAATAAAGTAGGAGCTTTCGAATCGTCTTTTAATCATTGCTGGTGTGCCGTCTTTTTCAGCTGTCGCATCTTTCTTCAATTCAGGACACTTGTCCATAACTTAAACGATGTCTTCAGGTGCATATGCTCGGAACAGCATCAACAGCTGCCGTTTCTATTTTGGCCAGTCCTCAGGTCCTTCGAATTTTTCCCCCTGTATTCTGTAGTCACCAATGTCGGCTGCCATTTTCGTCTAACACAATAAAAACGGGCATTTCACGTTATTTCACGAAAATTTATTCACGAATAATAACAAAATTTTTCACCACTTTTCAAGCAATGCCTGGGCCCATTGCCTATAAAGATTATTTATTTCAAACAGACTACAAAATATTTACTAAAATATCGTTCACCAAAGATACATCAAGGAGGTTGAGATACACACACCACAACATACAGCAAAGACACTTTCAGTTTTACCAGTCTGCAGATTTAACTGCATTTGCATAACAAAGATAAAAAATTTCACATTACACCGAGATGACAAAACACTTCACATTATTTTCAATGTTAACAAATAGTTTCATTGTTCAGACGCGATTAAGCAAAGTCGTCTGTTCACATAGCTTGTATTCAGAGTTATAGATTAATCAGTCGTTCAGCACTCTATTAACTCATCTCCATGAAGAGTCATATATTTTATAAAAGGAGTAATTTTTGTAAAGATAATGGCAATTATTAAGAAATAAAAGCGTCAATGCAGTTTTTCAGTGATACTCTGTTCTACATAGTTCATTAAATTAAATAAATTTGTTTAGTTTATTTAGTTGGTTTATGTTCGAAAATTCGCAGGTCATTTTTGGAAAAGTGGTTTGGTTTTTTATTCTTTGAAAATTCGATTTGCAATTCTATGCAGAATTTTTATTTCGTTAGCTTTGAGTTTGGAAATTCAAGTCAATTTAACTGCAAGTACCGTGACGTCTCGCAGTGTAGTACTGTTCACGGCACTACGCAATACAGAATTTTACAGAACACCTTATTTAGTATACAGTTTTACGTTTTCCGATTATTTTGTAAAAGTTAGTCAAAGTAAATTTACAAAATTTCAGACACCCAAGTTGTAAGGAACAGGAAACCAGTTCAGTTTAGTTCAGTTTTGGTTCACAACATAAAACCTTTTAAATAAGTTATACTTGGCGAACCCTTTGCCTAGAATGCGTGGTATTAGGAGTTTCCTGTGATTTTCGGAGTCAGACGTCGGTACTGAAGTTAAAGCAATCGCTTTGAACAATAACTTAGGCATGGGCTGCTTTGCTGGCTGATTTTAGAGTAAGAACTTTTTGTATGTATTATCATTTGTATTTTCATGATCTGTGCTGTTTTGAGAGAATTTTTTGGGCTATTGGCGTAGCATTTTGGTGATATTGCTAAACAGTAACTGTGTAAACTGAGGTCATTACGATGAAGATTTTACGCATTTCTATTTGATATAGAAATAATTTAGTCATTCAGTATTTGGAACAATTTATTTTTTGTGAGTAGTCTATGACTGAAAGTTTCTTTTTTGTGGGTAACAGGAATTTTTGTGGTATTTAATTTTTTTTGTCACGAATAAGCATTATGGCTAGCAAGGCTAGATCCAGTCATCGTACAAGAGAAATGATGGAAGTTCAAAAGGAGGATCCCATGCTAGGAGAAATTAATTTTACCCCACATTTATCACAAATTAGTAGCATGATCGAAAAATCTCGAAAACATCATAGACATACAGGTTTGCATTAATCCATTATAGAATCAAAGTACTGGACAAGGCACTGTGAGTGGAAGTTTAGGCTTTCAGGAAAAATCCATGGGAGATGAGACACCACAAAACAGTGAAATTTCGCAGAAAACTCAGATAGCAATGGTGGACTCCAGTTTTGCATAAACTTCTTTTGTGTAAACAGTACCTTGTGTTGGCACTATTGTCGAATCTGGTGACGTCGTAATCGTAGAATTCTTGCTGACGATGAGGAGGGAAAGTATTAGATTACAGGGACGGCCACAGGAAGATATGAAATCGTATTTTAAGGAAAAAAATGCTAGGTCATAGGAAGAGACGAGATCACAGATGCAGATCGGTCAGTTGAAATTAGGAAAGAGCTTGGTGAGCATTTCCAGCCAATATTGAATAATTTAGAGCCTAGGCTCCGCAAGGTTGAGACAGAACGGCGCCAAGAGAATACAATACTTTTACAAAAAGATAAAGAGTTAGAAGAGAGGATTTAAAATTCTGTAACAAACCGGCTTCAGAATAAATGGAATTGTCAGCAAAGGTGAACAGCTTAGTGCCAAGTGCTTTGGTAACTCAAGTAAAACAACAGAATGAGCAACACGATGCTATCATTCGCGAAATAGGTGAACAAATTGGAGCAGCGAAACTACAGCCAGAAACAGAAAGAGAACAATTAGGTGATGCTTCTGAAAGAGCCGACGAACTTACCGCAAAAGTGACAAATTTGTCAGTAAACACAGACAGGAATTCTGACAATGTATTACCGTTGAATTTTTCGGAAAGAGAAGAATATCAAGCTTTGAAACGGTTTGCAGAGGGTCGAATGAAAATCAGTCGACAACAGAAACGGGAAGTAAATACAATACGTGATCGGCTCACACAAATCGAAAGCAAACACAGTAAATGTGGCGATGTTAGCGATTTTGTTCATTCTCATTCAGACAATTTAGAGGAACATGGATACTTACAGCGTTTAGGTAATCATCCTGGGGAACAGAATCACTGACATAGACGAGATAGTGGACAGCCAATGTGGTGCAACGAAGAAAATTCAAATACTCTGAAGAGTGACAATTTCGATTATAAGCATTTCTTGACAGTTAGAAAATTTAAAGTTCGAAATTTTGGTAACGAAATTCATCCTCAAGCTTGGCTGGACAAATTTGAATTTTCTTTACCACGTAATAGGGCAGCTTGTCACAAATTAGGATTCATATTTGGATACCTAGAAAATGAACCAGTTACAAGGACATGTGAGATAATGTCTACAATTTTATCGTGCATTTACATCTGCATATTTGTCACAGGTCACACAAGATTTCGTAAAATACGGCATCATCATGTTCAAAAACATTGAGCAGTCAGAATTTTCAAGTCCCATATATCATTTTGATGACATGATGCGAAAGAACCAATATTTATGAGACCATTACAGTCGATGTGGGTTCATACCTAACTGTTTGACAAAATTGCTAAGACATTTAAGAATCGTCTTGGTTGCAGGCAGACGAAAAGACGATTTGGAAGCATTTCGAGGTTTACTGCAGGAACTAGAGCTAGATAGTGACGATTGCCTGGCAAGAAACAGTTACGATATCTATCAGTGAAATCATAACAGACATCATTCCCAACCGAACGAACTCAGAAACAGTTGGCATCTGCGTATACATTTTGACAACTGGGATAATTTCAAACATGAAATAGACATCAGTCACACAAGACACACGGCTATCAAACAACAAAAACAATTTTCATAACACGGGTAGCTTCCATGGCAATGATAGGGTACATAGTTCATGGCAGAATAGAAACTATTGTAAAGAGCGTCACTTTAATCACAACAATCAAAGTAATTACAGACAAGTCTCTAGTCCAAACTGGAGTTATAATTATAAAATGAGTCCATAGAGACAACTGCAATTGATTGAAGTTGGGCTGGCTAACCCAAACGATAATACATGTTACGAATGTCGAGCAGAACAATGATTTGCAGTACTTGCAACAAACAATGTGCTAGATCAGACAGAAAATATCGCTGCCAGATGTTACTAAAAGAATCTGTATCTTTTCCTGCATCACAAAGCCCGCATCACAAGGAAGTAGTTGCTCTGCCTTTGAGTAATTAAGAAAACTGCTATATGATGAAAACAATTACAATTTACAACAGTGAATGTAAGGAAATTATGTATTGGACAGAAGGTGTAAGTAACATCTGTATGTTTTTCACTAAAAGTAAAAGCCTGAATCACAATCTTTTTCTCGTTTGTCATGGCTCTTACTGAATACGTAGAATATCACATTACAATGTTGTGGAGGTTGAAACTTGATGTATGTGTAAGAGTAGAGAACTTCATCATGTCGCACATGTGTGACCATTTACTGAGTAAAACTTTACATAATCTGCTGAGTAGTTGATCAAAATTTTTCATTTTTGTGTATTTACATGTAGCTACATTCTTGCAGCCAAATGACTATTTTTTGATTATGGAAAACAAATTGCCATAATTTTTACTGTTACATTTTTAGTCATTTAGTATTTCATTGTAAGGTAGAAAATATGTTGTAATTGGTAGATAGTGTTTTGCTGGGTATTTAAATATCTTTCAATGTGTTTAAGCAATTTATAAGTGCAAAGAAAGTTCAAGTGGGAGACATATTTTAAGGCATGTTATGGAGAAGGAGGTAACCAATACTCAGCTGCTGTTGAAATGAAACTAACTGATAAAAATTTTTGAAACGTATATGAATGAGGAAAACAGGAAAGAAGAACATACATAAGTCTTTCACCTTTTTTCTTGAAATAGAAGCATGTGCAGTAGATTTTTTCCATTTTAAATTTAGCTTCTTCTGCCATGACCTAGCTTAATTTTTAATGTTATATACATTTACTTGAGATAATATTCTTTTTGAGTTATATAGTTTTTTTCTTTTAGCACCTACAGTATTTAATGAGAACGGAATTCGAGGACGTAATGAGTCTCGGTAAGTAATGTCTTGTGCTAAAGTGAAACTCCAAAGTCGATTGAAGAATGGACAGGATGGGACTAGCTTTACATTCTGTTTAGTGTGCTTGATCAATTTAATTTTTGATGTGATGGTATAATATGTCTTTAGGTTTCTTAGCTGCATTTGTAATGTTACTGATTTTAAAGAGGTAATATGAAGTATATAGATACAGATGCGTAATGTGTGGTACTGTGGCATTTTGAGAGGGGAGAAATAAGGTAATGAAGTAAATATGTTAGGTCTGATGAAAGGTATAGAGGTATGATGAATAACGTGTGTTACAGTGGGATTTTGACAGAAGAGAAATGTTGTAATAAAGAACAGAACTTATTTTGGTAGTCCTTGAACCACAAATGAAAATAAAGTATAAGAAACAAAGGTAATATGAGGTAATGATAAATAATGAGGAGAAATATGATAAGCACTAATGAAAATGAAAGTGTATGAAGCTATAATATTGAGAAGTAATATGATTTATAATGAGGACAAATATGAATAGCATTAATGACAGAAAAATGTATAAAGCAATGGTAACAAGAGTTAAGGAAAAATTTAACTATGCTTAGGCAAAGACACGAAAATCTGTGAAGGTAGTACCTTGAGAATAAATGTTGATTATTTCATCTGTGTCTGTTTTTTTACTGTTAGATTTACCACTTTCAACTGTACTCTGGTTTCTTTCAAACAGATAAAGTTGAAATTGAAGAAAAATGGTTAATTTGTAGCATTATTTAATCACTAAGTTAAGTTTACTTGGAAGCAACTTTTAACATTTTCATTTTTATTGTTTTCATTTTTAGCATTCAGGATTTCTTCACATGAATGCCTGGTAACCAGTGACTTTCTAACACGATT
Organism: Schistocerca serialis cubense; assembly: GCF_023864345.2. Lineage (NCBI taxonomy): Eukaryota > Metazoa > Arthropoda > Insecta > Orthoptera > Acrididae > Schistocerca > Schistocerca serialis. Next base: position 485,213,946 of record NC_064643.1, read on the forward strand.
TTTCCTGCAGCTAATTTTCTGACTAAATCCAATACCCTCTTCTATAGTTAGTCCAATCATGACTGTTCCCTGTCCTCAAATGTTTATAGTTGGTTTGTCTCCTGTCCTTAGGCACATTTGTAGTGGGTTAGCAATGGTCTGCATTTTCTTTGTAGTTGGGTAAAACTGTGAAATATCTTAGGTGTGAACACACAAATAATATTTATTTTTCACTCTTCCTCTCCATTAATTATTAACATATAATATTTTGATATTTACTGTTATGCATATTTTTGTGTCACTTGTTTTGCAGCACTGGAAGTATTGTACCTTTCAGTTGCTATAAATACCAATTTTGTTCTTTTCTACTGTCATTATTACAGTGCAAGTGCAGCTTTACTTTAGTACCTTCTGTATGATTACGGTGTCAAATTTGTGTTTTTGTTCTAAGTGTTCTTTGAGATATTTGGTTGTATCAGCTTAGGTACATATATTATCATCCATAGCAGTTCTCCGTTCCACCGTTATCCTTCGCCTTATACAGCTTGTTCAATTACAGACTGTAATGTTGTTGTTGTGGTCTTCAGTCCAGAGACTGGTTTGATGCAGCTCCCCATTTTACTCTATCCTGTGCAAGCTTCTTCATCTCCCAGTACCTTCTGCAACCTACATCTTTCTGAATCTGTTTTGTGTATTCATCTCTTGGTCTTCCTCTACGATTTTTACCATCCACGCAGCCCTCCAATACTAAATCGGTGATCCTTTGATGCCTCAGAATATGTCCTACCAAGCGATCCCTTCTTCCAGTCAAGTTGTGCCACAAATTTCTCTTCTCCACAATTCTATTCAATATCTCCTCATTAGTTATGTGATCTACCCATCTAATCTTCAGCATTCTTCTGTAGCACCACACTTCGAAAGCTTCTATTCTCTTCTTGTCTAAACTATTTATCGTCCACGTTTCACTTCCATACATGGCTACACTCCATACAAATACTTTCAGAAACGGCTTCCTGACACTTAAATCTGTACTCGTTGTTAACAAACTTCTCTTCTTCAGAAATGATTTCTTTGCCATTGCCAGTCTACATTTTATATCCTTTCTACTTAGACCATCATCAGTTATTTTGCTCCCCGAATAGTAAAACTCATTTACTACTTTAAGCATCTCGTTTCCTAATCTAATTCTCTCAGCATCACCCGATTTAATTCGACTACATTCCATTATCCTCGTTTTGCTTTTGTTGATGTACATCCTATATCCTTCTTTAAAGACACTGTCTATTCCTTTCAGCTGCTCTTCCAGGTCCTTTGCTGTCTCTGACAGAATTACAATGTCATCGGTCAACCTCAAAGTTTTTATTTCTTCTCCATGGATTTTAATTTCTACTCCGAATTTTTCTTTTGTTTCCTTTACTGCTTGCTCAATATATTTAATAACATAGGGGAGAGGCTACAACCCTGTCTCACTCCCTTCCCAACCACGGCTTCCCTTTCATGTCCCTCGACTCTTATAACTACCATCTGGTTTCTGTACAAATTGTAAATAGCCTTTAGCTCCCTGTATTTTAGCCCTGCCACCTTCAGAATTAGAAAGAGGGTATTCCAGTCAACATTCTCAAAAACTTTCTCTAAGGCTACAAATGCTTTTCCTTAATCTGTTTTCTAAGATAAGTCGTAGGGTCAGTATTGCCTCATGTGTTCCAACATTTCTACAGAATCCAAAATGACCTTGCCTGAGGTCGGCTTCTGCCAGTTTTTTCATTCGTCTGTAAAGAATTCGTGTTAGTATTTTGCAGTCATGGCTTACTAAACTGATAGTTCGCTAATTTTCACATCTGCCAACACCTGCTTTCTTTGGGATTGGAATTATTATATTCTTCTTGAAGTCTGAGGGTATTTCGGCTGTCTCTTACATCTTGCTCACCAGATGGTAGAGTTTCGTCAGGGCTGGCTCTCCCAAGGCTACCAATAGCTCTAATGGAATGTTGCCTACTCCTGGGGCCTTGTTTCGACTTAGATCTTTCAGTGCTCTGTCAAACTCTTCACGCAGTATCATATCTCCCATTTCATCTTCATCTACATCCTCTTCCATTTCCATAATATTGTGCTCAAGAACATCGCTCTTGTATATACCCTCTATTTACTCCTTCCACCTTTCTGCTTTCCCTTTTTTTGCTTAGAACTGGGCTTCCATCTGAGCTCTTGATATTCATGCAAGTGGTTCTCCTTTCTCCAAAGGTCTATTTGGTTTTCCTGAAGGCAGTATCTATCTTACCACTAGTGATATACGCCTCTACATTCTTACATTTGTCTTCTAGCCATCCATTCTTAGCCATTTTTCCCTTCCTGTCCATCTCATTTTTGAGACGTTTGTATTCCTTTTTGCCTGCTTCATTTACTGCATTTTTGTATTTTCTCCTTTCATCAATTAAATTCAATATCTCTTCTGTTACCCAATGACTTCTACTAGCCCTCGTCTTTTTATCTACTTGATCCTCTGCTGCCTTCACTTATTCATCTCTCAAAGCTACCTATTCTTCTACTATTGTATTTCTTTCCCACATTCTTGTCAATCGTTCCCTAATGCTCTCTCTGAAACTCTCTACAACCTCTGGTTCTTTCAATTTATACAGGTCCCATCTCATCAAAATCCCACCTTTTTGCGGTTTCTTCAGTTTTAATCTACAATTCATAACCAATAGATTGTGGTCAGAGTCCACATCAGCCCCTGGAAATGTCTTACAATTTAAAACCTGATCCCTAAATCTCTGACTTACCATCATATGATCTATCTGACACCTTCCAGTATATCCAGGCTTCTTTCATGTATAGAAACTTCTTTCATGATTCTTGAACCAAGTGTTAGCTATGATTAAGTTATGCTCTGTACAAAATTCTACCAGGAAGGTTCCTCTTTCACTCCTTTCCCCCAATCCGTATTCACCTACTATGTTTCCAGTCACCCATGACCATCAAATGTTTGTCTCCTTTCACTATCTGAATAATTTCTTTTATCTCATCATACATTTCATCAGTCTTATACTGTAATGTATGTTCTGTTATTTTTCATGTTAGCTCTGTTGGATTTGCCAGAGAGGTAATCATTTTCACCAAGGCACATGCACAACTGTTCTGAAATAGATGGATATTTGTTCCACTGATACTGTATTGATGCCAATAGTACAAATGAACCAATTGGTTGGGCACTGTGTCAGTTGATATGCCAGTATGACGACCTATGATGTCATTAGAAAGGAACTGAACGTTCACGGCATTAATAACTGCAACACTGGTTGTTGTTGCGGTCTTCAGACCTGAGACTGGTTTGATGCAGCTCTCCACGCCACTCTATCCTGTGCAATCTTCTTCATCTCCCAGTACCTACTGCAGCCTACATCTTTCTGAATCTGCTTAGTGTATTCATCTCTTGGTCTCCCTCTACGATTTTTACCCTCCACGCTGCCCTCCAATACTAAATTGGTGATCCCTCGATGTCTCAGAACATGTCCTACCAACCGATCCCTTCTTCTAGTCAAGTTGTGCCACAAGCTCCTCTTCTCCCCAATTCTATTCAGTACCTCCTCATTAGTTATGTGATCTACCCATCTAATCTTCAGCATTCTTCTGTAGCACCACGTTTCGAAAGCTTCTGTTCTCTTCTTGTCTGAACTATTTATCGTCCACGTTTCAATTCCATACATGGCTACACTCCATACAAATACTTTCAGAAACGACCTCCTGACATTTAAATCTATACTCGATGTTAACAAATTTTTCTTCTTCAGAAACGCTCTCCTTGCCATCACCAGTCTACATTTTATATTCTCTCTACTTCGACCATCATCAGTTATTTTGCTCCCCAAATAGTAAAACTCCTTTACTACTTCTAGTGTCTCATTTCCTAATCTAATTCCCTCAGCATCACCCGACTTAATTCGACTACATTCCGTTATCCTCGTTTTGCTTTTGTTGATGTACATTCTATATCCTTCTTTAAAGACACTGTCTATTCCTTTCAGCTGCTCTTCCAAGTCCTTTGTTGTCTCCGACAGAATTACAATGTTATCTGCGAACCTCAAAGTTTTTATTTCTTCTCCATGGATTTTAATACCTACTCCGAACTATTCTTTTGTTTCATTTATTGCTTGCTCAATATACAGATTGAATAACATCGGGGATGGGCTACAACCCTGTCTCACTCCCTTCCCAACCACTGCTTCCCTCTCATGCCCCTCGACTCTTATAACTGCCACCTGGTTTCTGTACAAATTGTAAATAGCCTTTCGATCCCTGTATTTTACCCCTGCCACCTTCAGAATTTGAAAGAGAGTATTCCAATCAACATTGTCAAAAGCTTTCTCTAAGTCTACAAATGCTAGAAACGTAGGTTTGCCTTTCCTTAATCTTTCTTCTAAGATAAGTTGTAGGGTCATTATTGCCTCATGTGTTCCAACATTTCTACGAAATCCAAACTGATCTTCCCTGAGGTCAGCTTCTATCAGTTTTTCCATTCGTCTGTAAAGAATTCGCATTAGTATTTTGCAGCTGTGACTTATTAAACTGTCAACACCTGCTTTCTTTGGGATTGGAATTATTATATTCTTCTTGAAGTCTGAGGGTATTTCGCCTGTCTCATACATCTTGCTCGCCAGATGGTAGAGTTTTGTCAGGACTGGCTCTCCCAAGGCTGTCACTGGTTAGGTGGTAGAAATGAGCTATCTGCAGATGTATTGTTAGAAATAGATTTCTGCGGTGTTACCAATGAACATATTCTACCAGTCTCGCTGCTTCTACACCTACTTAAAATATATGTTGTGGTTCCTGCACCAATGTAACATGTGATGTTATAATCACTACTGTTTCAAATATGATGGTAGATGGGTTGTCAGTGGAGGACACAACACATAACTGCCTTCCTAAGGTTGCCCTCTAGATTCTACATATGTATCGTTTCAGCACTTCACACTGATATGATTTTTGACGATAAACTCGGGAGAAGCTAGATGTGTAATGATGTGACATATGCATGACAACTGTGTAATGGACTTTTACTTTCCTCCTGAGGAAAATAGTGTGCCTCATTTCCCTTGTCGAATGGGTTTTGTATGACCCTTTTCCTTTTGCTTTACTCAGATATTTACTGGCTAGGTCATACTTAACATACGTATGAAATCATGTAATCAAAAGACTAATTTATTACTACTGTATTATGTATTCGAATTGTAAATTATTTCTTATTTGTTAAAGTTATTTTGCAGCTATTTAAAAAAAATTCCTATACATTAAAAATATCTAGTCATATTTTTGTTCATAACTGCGCTGTAAATTTTCTTTTCCTCTCTTTTATATGAATTTCTATTTGAAAATTTGTTTATTTTCCTTGCTATTTGCAAGCAACACCCAGCAAAATTCTTGTTGGTAAAGGACAGTTAATTGGCTCAAATGGCTCTAAGCACTATGGGACTTAACTTCTGAGGTCATCAGTCCCCTAGAACTTAGAACTACTTAAACCTAACTAACCTAAGGACATCACACACATTCGTGCCTGAGGCAGGATTCGAACCTGCGACCGTAGTGGTCGCGCGGTTCCAGACTGTAGCGCCTAGAACCGCTCAGCCACCGCGCCCGGCGGACAGTTAATTATAAAGTTTTTAGCTTACTTTTGGTATTCAGTGAAAGTGATGTAAATGAAAGTGATATGAGCTCTATTTTCATTCCATGTGTCACACCCCAAGTCTGAACACTGGATATTTTTCAAACAAAGTCTTGAATAATCGATATGTTCCATCACAGATGTTCTGAGCATAATCAGTGTCATCTTTGGTTGCCAGTTGCATTGTCATTGCCAGTCAGCATTCAGAATAAAGTGAGTGAAGGAGTTGGATGATGATTATGCCACTAAGTGGTATGGAAATTGCTAACAGAGCACCGAGATACAAATTTAGAAATTGTTAAGTTTTGGAAATACGATTTGGTGGAGACTGATTTGAGAACTACGAAGATATCCAGGTAATGCTGTTTGTGCATTGCTTCATTGTACACAATTTATAGTGTGTTTATATAAGGGAAATTTTTAGAGGGATTTTTCTTTATAGGTTTGTGTTAGTTAGTTTCATTGTTTACATGTGATTAAACGAAGTTATCTGTTCACATAGATTGTACTTGGAGTTATAAATTTACCACTTCTTGACAATTCCATTAATTCATTTTATGAAAAAGTCATATTTTTTATAAAAAGAACGATTTTTTTGAAAATGACGCCAACTGTTAAGAACGCAGAGTCCGGATATAATTTTTGGATACTAGGCACTTCTATATCATCCAATAAAGTCAATAAGTAAATTTTTCACCACCATCTCCTCACGAAAATTTTGTTTCCTAATAGTGAGCCACTGCATTGCACTGAGCAAAACAGAGTTGCACAAAAGGAAAACTAAAGCTTAATATGCTGACATAGCTACATGTCCTCGCATTGCACTGTGAAAGTCTTTGTTTTCTTTACCTGGTATGCTGCTGCACTGTCTTTTAATCTTATTGACTTTTGAGCAGAACCGAGTTTCTGTTGCCGCAAGTAGGCTATGAAGATTTGTTAGGCCCATATTTGCATTGCAGTCAGGACAATAAGATCATTCCACGTTAGATATTCTACTTCAGAATTAATGTCAGGCTCAGCTTAGGTGAAGATCAGTTCAGATTTAATTTCCTGTACAGCCAGAATTAGTCACAGTGTTACATTTGCACATTTGTGTGTGTGTCATCTAATGTTTGGCATTTTATTTACATCCAATTCAGATAATTTTGTCCATTGTTTACCATTTTTTGAAAATATTGTACAAAAAATAAATTATCAATGACAACAGACCCTGTAACATTTTACATCTATAGTTAGTGTTTAAAAAGGTGATAATGTATAATAATTAAGCTCTATTAGAGTAAAATTTGAATTTCAATGCTGTTACAAATATACACTGTCATTCAAAATAACTTTAGGCCAGTCTTAAAAAATAAGGAATTTTTCCTGTATCTAAAACTCTGGATAAATTTAAATCGAGCCAGAAGGAAGTTAGGTGCCTAGAAGAAGTAAAAAGCAAGAGTGCTGTTTCAGTACTACAGGTTTGTTTTGAAATATTAGTGTCGACCTGGCATTATTCATCTTAAATCATTGTCTCCCGAAGCTCTCTTCCCAGTCAGCGCAATTATAGGATAATCAGAAGCCTATGAGCTTGCAGAAATTTGGAAAGACAAATGAAATACGAACTAGAAAACTCAGAGGTAATAAAAGTGTTACATTACTACAAAATAACGGAAGTAGGTGAAGCAGCAACCATTTGAAACAAAAGAGGTAATGTTACAAAGATGATACAGGAAAATGTTACCCTGATTGACTGAAGTCTGAGCACTTAAATTTACTGGATACTTTTAGAAAAGTACTTTGGTTATTTACTCTTTCAAAATCTGATTTTCCATTTTACCTAAAATTTTTATTCTGCTAGTCTGGAGTATTGGAACTGCAAGTCACGTATCATCATGTCACGCATTGTAATTCTGGTCAGCACACTATGCAATACAGAATTTCACAAGACAGCTTATTTAATATACAGTTTTATGTTTTTTGATTATTTGGTAAAAGTTCATTAAAATCCGGGTATACAATTTCAGACATATGGCAACTCTTTTATCTGATGGGGTTTCTGAAATTATATTACTTATATCGTTCGGGATTTGAACACAAAAACACACACAAAGTTATAAAGAATAGGAAAAAATAGGAAAAACTCGGTTTTACCAAAAGTGGACTCATCAGTTTATACAAAGATCCCTCCCCCCCCCCCCCCCACACCCCCTCTCTCCCAAAGACCCCCTATATTTTATATGTTCCTACAGACTTCCCACCAAGAAACAGTACCAATCAAGGATGGAATGCTCACTCACACGGCATTCATGAACACACAGCTACACAGGCTACCTCGAACAGTAACAGTGTATTATCTTTATAATACCACTTGAGGCCAGTTTCGGCTTCTCAAACCAGGCTCCTCTTCGAACTGAACGCCACAATCTAATTTTGCTGCCCCTCAAGACGTATAAATAATGAATAAGACGCGCTGAAACACTAATCAGCCGCCTATGTTAGCCACAGTCCACAACAATGAACACAATCAGCCATAAGCCCACAATATTGCAAAAAACGATTTGTAGACAACATATCTCCACCTAAAGCCCCCTTTAAGTCGTCTATGTTCATTGGAATAGATAAATCAGTACCTACAAAGGAACAACAAAAAGTAAAAACTGTTCAGAATGAAAAACGATTTTTCCAAAATATCTCAGACTCACTAAGAATGAAATAAGTACCTAATGAATTGGAGCGAAAAAATTATTTAAATTATCACAAGCAACAAAAATCATACACAATATCTAGCCCTTTCTTTTAACAACTCATTCTTTTATTTGAATTTACAATGATGACGCTTCGCCACAGACGATAACCGAATTATTATCTGAGACTCGAAAATAAACAGATTTATATCTATGACTAAAATACAACATCGTTGGTCTAAGCCGATGGGTTGTGTCCCATTCTCCAGTATATCCTGTAGTTCTAGTGGCGGAAGCTAGTGTGGCTTTGCATACTGGTACTAAATTATTTTCAGTTTTAGTAATATCTTGCATTTAATTAAAACTGCACAGAGTCTGACGTTTTATTAGGTTATGCAGTGTACATCACAGCTGAGCATTTAGTGCAAATTAAATCCAAAGCAATTGCTAGGACTTTTCTCCCACTGGCACTCTCACAAATTTTCACAACCTGTGACTCGCCACACTGTCTACATTGTACAAATTTAGAAATTACATCTGATAATATTTGATAATATTCTCAAATTTATAATATTGTTACTGCACCCCTAGTCACTTACAGTAAATTCGTTGTAATTCTCTTGAAATGGTGAGAGCTTCTTTGATGATGCACTTGCTAAAGAATTACAATTAGAAACATCGTTGCCAGGCGACATAACCTCTTGTACAGAAAGCTTTCTAAACTTGTTTCCTCTAAATTGTCGTTTCTTGAAAATACCTTTACGTTTCGTCATTTTCAATAAACACAACAAAACACACATAAACAACCATTGCAAACGTAAGTATAACAACTACTGGCAATCACACTTGAACAAAACTAGTCATGTGTTTGAAAGCGTGTTGTTTAAAACAGCAGAAACAGAAGAATATCGACTGTTGCGTTCCAAGGATAGCCAATACACTCGGGAGTAAAAAAAAAAAAAATCCTTAACGTGCAATGTACGGGATATAAAGATCTAAAATATATGCAGAAAAGTGGGTGACAGAAAAGTGGGCATGGCACATAAACACATGTGGTAGAAAAATGCTCTTTAAATGCTCGAAAAACTTTTTTTTAAGCAAAGTCCTTTTCAGAGTACTTAAATAAAATCTTAATCAATCGAAATATGATGAAAATCAAAAAATGATTTTTTTCGACCTGAAAAAGGGTGTGGTCCCCTTAATGCTGACTCACATTTCTCTCTATTGTGACGAATTTATTACTGACTCTCTTCAAATATTGATACAACCCCGTTTATAAAGTGGCGCCCGTTCTAGAACACGAAAAACTGATAGATAAAAGATATGTGTGTGAATTTTGTACTTCCTGTTTTTTGTAAAATAATTTATTTGTTCTATGTACCACATCAACTAAGAGTTGAATTGAGAATATTAATAGATTAGAATTTAGAGTATAAACCAGAATTCAACTTTGGAATTGGCTAATAATTTTACGATTTTCATCAAACTGAGACTACACATGGGAAAAGGCTTGGCACTTTATGTTGACCAATCGCGGTTAAGAGTAAGAATATGGAAGATCTGTGGCTCACAGCCTTTTCTTTTATAATTTCTAAAATTTTGAACTTCAGGTGCATCACTAACGCAAGATGGCTGTTTGCTGCTTTTGTTTTACGAAAATGGAACGATCGGTGAACGTTGATTATTGAACTCTTACGATCCATATTTGTACTTGTAGCACATTTATTATTTCTTCATAGATATTTTTCAAGAGTGATCAGTAGGAGATTCTGTGTATGAACATGTAAATAGGCTATGGTAAAAGTAGAGTGGCAAAGAAGGATGGATGTAACAACCAAGTCAATGGAGTAACGCTTGGTAGGAGTGGAAACCACTACAGATACAGTGGTTGAGAGCATTTGCCCATTTTTAAGTGAAACCGAAACTGAAGCAGAACCTTCCGAAATGATTACAGTAAGGTAAACTGTATTAGATCCATCTGAAGCCTTGTTGCATAAACTTAAGTAACGGAATAAGGAGTTCTTAGAAGAGGTCAAACCACAAGGTCAAACTTCAGAGAATTTTTCTAAACAGCGAAAGGAACAGGTCACACTACAAGCAGAAACTTCAGACAACTTTGCTAACAAGCAAAACGAGCAGTTAAAAGTACGTGCCGAGCAGCAGGATAGGCATATGGAGGAAACGTTACAAAACTTTGCTTAACAGCAAAAGAAAATCTTAGAAGAATTAGACAAGAAGTAGGAGGAACGTTGTAAACAGTTAAAAAACACAGTTTGATGGTTTTTATACCGATGGTACTCTCAGTCATTTGAAGACATATCCAATAAATTAGAACAACTTAATACTGAGATAGAGGATGTGTAATCAGCATAAGCCACTTTAGAAATTACAGTTAATAGCTTATCCGAATGGTTACGAACTTTATTTTTGGAAAACAATGGACAGGTTATAAGGCAACTTGAAGACCACGAACAAAAAGTAGTGATTGAATTCAGCCGATGGTTAGCGCATAAAAACATACAGATAACTGACAACTGAAATAATGAGTTACCTGAGGTCATACAGCAAATTAGTTCACAGACGATTCTAGGTACGGTACAGCAGCGAAGACAGAAAGCACAAAAAAGCCAATTACAGCACGTTACCAGTAAAGTAAAGGAATTACAAAAGGAATTGCAGGAAGTAAAGAAAAAGAAACATGAATTCACATCCGTAACTCCAATTACAAATGCATATTATGTTAGTGATCATTATTATGTAATGAATAAGATAATCCAAACGTGTCAAGTAATTCTTCGTCTGGTGCAGTGAGTGCTATGCCGATAGTATCCAACATTCTGGTAGAGGAAAACGTAATCAAACACAAACAGTTTCAGGTACATACTATAGATAAAAAAGGTATTTATAAAAACATTTTGAAGTGTTTCCTGAAAATACGGTCTGAAAAACAAAAGATTTCATATGGTGTACAATATGTGCATGAAGACATAGCTCTATGGGCGACAGAGGCAGCAAAATGATATGAAACTTTTGCACGGTTTGAAACAGCATTCCTACCTATGTACAAGCGAACTTATATACAAGAAACGTTAAGCAAACAAGTTTACAACACGGAACCGTACAATAGCAACCAGTGTACACTTTGAAAATATTTTGAACGATATTTGAATAAGACAAGACAATGGGACAAACCTATTTCACACCGAGATGCCTTAAGAATTTTAAAAGCTAAATTACCTTTAAACATATAAGAGAAGTTAGTTAATGTACCAGAAACAGATTTTAAAAAAAAATTCTGGTAGTGCTGGATTCTCTAGATTTGCTACATGAAGAAACGAAACAAAATAATAATAACAGTAATGGGTACGATTCTCAACCCGTGAACTCTGTCAATGGCAGTAATAATGGTAAGAGAAACCGTAATTTTCAGAACAATAATTAAGAGTCCAGGGAAGACAAAACAATAATTTCCGTCCGCAGTTTAATAGGAGCCATAGACCCAAAGGCAGCCAGAGATGCAGATTTGACAATAAATTCTACCCAGGTTACAACTCAGTTCAGTATGGCAACAACAACAGAAATCAGTGTAACAACAGATAACAGTATAATTATGCAGGGCAGCCTGCTCAAAATGTACCAACACATAACTATAATGTTAGATGGATTCAGGAACAGAGTCCAATGCAAAACTGGCAACCTCAAACACACAACGTTCAGATAGCTGAAGTGGTAGAAGACAACCATCCAAACATGTCTGGACAGTGAGACTAAATGAAGAAGAATTATATACGAAGTCAAGAAATGCGAAAAGCAGTATGATGAGTTAATACAAGCAACGGTAAAAGCAAGTATATGTAATCTTCCGATAACTATGATTCTGGATACTGAAGCTTCCACAAATATGGGTAATGATGCTTCCTGTACGAAGGTAAGTAGTGGGAATCACATACCTGAGTTCCCCGTACACAACTGTAAAGCGACTGGGCTAGTGGTGCCAATTCGCAATGTATTAAGGAGAAAAACTTTTAAGTAATGTTTTGTGATAACTGTTCTTGGCGTCATTGTTGATGTGAACAAAATGGGTTTTTGATACATTTAGGTCAATTTCATTTCTGTTTTATAGGGGCTAGCGGAGGATAACAAACGGACAAGGGAAACAAACTGTTCCATAAGTGAACTACAAGCATGGGTGAGCGGTATAGAGCAACAGCTATCAAGCCCACACTGTGAAATGACAAGCAAGTGAGCAATGTGGAGCCACAGGCATCATCATCAAAACATAAATCCAAGGTAACACAATTGCCGGAATTTTCAAATATGCATGTGGTTGAAAGGGCAAGCGCGACAAAATCACTTCCGAAAAAGGTGCCAGTAACATCCCCTTTGTCGAGCAGCACTTCTGATATCAGTTGAGGTTTGTCCTCTGGCTCAAGTAACAATTATCATACATCAACCAGCGATAAATCGTTTAATTAAAGTTAAAAATCAATCGCCCATAAGGAAAAATCTCCCATTAAAAAGTCTAAAAAAACAATTAAAAATTTTAGCAACTAGGACAGAGTAAAAGCCAAGACGTTGAGAAACATTGGGAAAAGTTACACATCACGTTCGGGTGAAATAGTCAAGGCTCGAAAAATGGGTGGTCGGTGTACTGAAAAATGTATCCTCTCTTGTACGAAGTAAGTAACAGGAGACTATATAGATGTCAGCTGTTCACGAATTACTGGGCTCTGGGATCGTTACAAAGACAACGGGATCTTCTAAATACATGCATTGAAACGCTCGTTCTCAAATATCGTCGCATTACTACCTAAGAGGCCAGAAAGCGGAATTGCGTTTTCTACTTGGTGAAAGATGAGCAGAAGATTCGAGTGTGCAAACATTTCTGATAAACGCTTTGGAAATAACCGAGAGGCAAATCCGTACTGTTATCGAAGCGAAAGGGACTGGGACTGGGATGACACGTGTGGACAAAAGGAAATCACATCGAAAACGCTGTAAAACTGATTCAGAAATCTTGGTGTCAGTTAGGAATCACATAAAATCAATTCCCCATATTGAGAGTCACTACGTAAGAAGTGACACAACGAGAGTATTCATCGATGGTGGCTTATCCATCGCAGAAATGCACAGAAATTACTTTTCAGAGCGGTCTTCCGCTAACATGCCAGCTGCAAATTATGATGCCTACGCGTATGTATTCAGTACCGAGTTTAACATCGGATTTTTTGTTTCAAAGAAGGATCAGTGCAACCAATGTGAAGCTTACAAAAACGCTACAGATGAAGACAAGGCAAAGATGCAAGAAGCATTTCAAGAACATCAGGAAGAAAAAGAATTGAGTCGCGTAGAAATAAATTTGGATAAGGAGTTGGCTCAAAATAAGAAGATACAACTATCTGTTTATGATTTACAAGCTGTCTTACCGGTACCAACGGGACAAATATCTGCCTTTTCTTACAAGTCGAGGCTCAATTGTTACGAATTGACAGTAAGTGTTCATACATACCTTATTTTCACTATCTGTTATTACTCTTGAAGTCTGTTCTACTTATTTTAATTGTTTGTTGCAGGTCACTGAGATTGGAAACCACAAAACTACCTGTTTTTTCTTTTTTTTTTGGCACCGGGGCATTGGAACCAGAGGCGTGATAGAAACAGCAACTTGTGTCTTACAATATCTTGAAGAGTTATCCAAGAACCGTCCTGCGATGGATGTCGTATTTTACTTCGACAATTATGGAGGACAACAGAAGAAGAAGTAAGTACCGTAAACTCAGACTGTGATTCGCGGAAATCATGTAACAAAATGTTTCTGTTCATTGATTAAAATGTTCATTCTCTTCTATTTCACATACATGATTGCAACGTATTTGTATGCGGTACAAAGGCTCGATATTCAGTCCATTACGCACAAGTATTTGATTCGTGGTCATACCCATAACGAGGGAGACGCAGTTCACAGCATCATTGAGAGAGCAGTTAAGAGTGCTATAAGAGTGCTAAGAAGTCAGGGCCAATTTATGTACCCGATGAGTACATATCAGTCATCCGAAATGCAAAAAAGAAGGGAAATCCTCTACGTCTTAGAGAAATGACTTTTTCAGATTTCAGTGACATTAAAGCTTTGCATGATGAGATGGCTCTTTACATGGCCAAGGACGTTGATGAGAGTATTTTCAAAGTGTTCGAAATTAAATTATTTCGATGTGAAAAGGGAAGTGATGATTTTCAGTATAAGAACAGCTACAACCAGTCCGAGTGGGAGCAAGTTCAGTTCAAAGGGAGAGAGAGGCGCTTAACAGGGAATGTAGATGGGAGTAATTTGGATCTGAAACCTGTTTATACTACAAAAATGACCCTCTCAGGAAACAAAATTCAAGGTTTAAACAATTTGGTTAACAGCAGCATCATTCCTAAATATTACAAGACCTCCTATGATTCTCTTTCCACAGAAATGTAATTTGTTGCTTTTATGTCATTTGGAAGTTCTTTATTTCACTTAGTATATTATTTTATGTCAGTTATAAGATGCAGATAATAAAAATGATGATAAAACAATGAAACTGTAAGAGTGAACAAAATTTATAGTTTAGAGATATATTTCTTTTTTCCCCACACACCTTTAGTCTCTTAAAATTCGCTAACAATCTCGGAACAACAATTACACATTTACGTAAAGGGTTGCAAGGGGGTAAATGGGATCCTATTTGGAGGAAAAAATTTTTGTATTTTGTAGAGAATACTTAGTGTCACAGTTAGGCCAACTTTAAATTCCATAGATAATTTTACTGCTGTTTTAAGAAAATTTAAAAAAAATGTCGTTTGGTTTTCTGCCTCTCCTGTAAACTATTCATTTTGACAGTTATGTCATTGTTCTTCTGGAACGGCGTTTTGCAGTACCGCTTGACGATGGCTTCAAGGCCAAAATTGCAATTGTGAAACATATAATGTCTAGAGTCAAGATGTCCTCTGAAAAATTCTATATGGCTGTGAACCCCAAACAAGAAATGTTAACCAAATATTTGTTTGATTATTGACGAATAAGTGACTGTTTCCAAGCGTGTTTTTAGGCAGGAGCTTACGAGCGCAGCTTGCGTCTCCTAGTAACAAACGGACTTGAACTTATTTAATCACTTAACATACAGGAGAGGCTGTGATAGCATGCAGGTGTACTACGGAATGTTAGGGAAGGTAAGTTAATAATTTTTCTTAGCAAGAACGAGAGGATACAAATTGAGAGCACCCGATTAGTCAACATCAAATATTCAGTTCTGAGGCCGCATATGTGGGCACAAATAAGGTAAAACTCAAAAGCATCTTTCAATACGCCCTATACAAATTTGTGCTGAACAAGCTTTTAAGGGATGAGACAGACCCATCGTGGTTTAAAAGCCGTGTTAGAAAATTGCTACGGAAGCAAAGAGAGCTTCATTACAGATTTAAACGAAGCCAAAACCTAGCTGACAAACAAAAGCTGAACGAAGCGAAAATGAGCATAAGGAGAGAAATGAGAGAAGCGTTTAGTGTATTTGAAAGCAAAATTTTGTAATGATCTGACTAAAAACTCTCTGAGGTTTAGGTCTCATGTGAGATCAGTAAGCGGATCGATCACCAAGCATAGAAATCATGTACTTAACAGTTCAATGACCGTTATGGGATCCACACAGACGATTACTAGAAGAAGGACGGAATATTAAATGCGGTCTTCAGAAACTGTAGTGCGGTCCCTCCTCTAGCACGAAAGCAGAAACGACAGATGTGGAGAATAAGAGATCGCAAAACAGTCGCTTAATAGTGGAAAGGATTCTGGACAGGGTAAGACATGTGTAAGAGTCTACAGAGAATGTGGGAATGAACCTGCTCCCTTTGTAACAGTAGTTTGTCGTAGGTCGCTGGTGAAACAAAGGATACATAGCGGTTGGAAAAAAGTGCGAGTCATTCAAGTTTTTAACTATTATCGTAGGACAGGTGGACATAAATATAAGCCTTTATCACTGACGTCCTGTCTTTTACAGTTATGGAGCATGTTTTACTTCACGTATTATTATTTGCGTTTCTGGAGAACGAAAACATCTTCTATAAAAGTCAACATGGATTACACAAACTGAGATACTGTGAAACTCGCTCACTGCGTTCGCCCATGAGATACTTAGCGCTGTAGACATAGTCAACGGGGCTCAGGCAGACGACGTGTTCCTTGATTTCACGAAGGTATTTCATACAGTTGCATTCTGTCGATCAATGAAAGGATCTGAGCTTACACAGTGTAGCACCAGATTTGTTACTGGAGCCATGACTTCTTTGCAAATAGAACTCCACACGTCACTCTTAACGGAAGAAAATCGACAGACGTAAAATTAACTTCAGGAGTACCCCAAGGAAGTGTAAAACGAGCCTTACTGTTTACATTGTAGGTACATCATCTAGTGAATGACGTTGGAACCTGCATGATGCTGTTTACAGATGATGTCTCTAAGAAGGCAGAAACGACAGAAGACTGTAAAGAAATGCAGGATAGCAAATTTCTAAACGAAGCGGTGAGATTTTCTATGTAAATAAGTTATCGATCATGAAATTTATGCAAGCTGAGAACAACCATGTGTCCAAAGCAATATTCTTGTTGCTGTTGTATAGAGCATGTATTGCTGTATCTCATTGTTTGCGGAAATGCACTACCCACTCTCAGTTAATGTCGTGGGAGAATCGTGTAACAAACTTCCAGCATGTCAGATGCTTCACTTCCTATTTGCGCAGTCCAGAGCTCTAATTGTTGTTCGTACTGAAACCACAAGAAGACGTTGCTGTACAGCACCACATTAACAGTGCGCAGTGAGCTGATTAATGTGGAGAATATCGGCGTACAACCATATTTTTGTTTTTATAACTGTTTGTAACGTTCATACAATTCACTCACTATGAAATATTATGTAGCTTTCTCAACTATAGACTTTGTTGGTATCGATATTTTCGATAATAGATGAATGGAGAGACGTCTACAGACGTTAAAGTAACCTCTGGCGTGCCACAGGGGAGTGTTATGGGACCATTGCTTTTCACAATATATATAAATGACTTAGTAGATAGTGTCGGAAGTTCCATGCGGCTTTTCGCGGATGATGCTGTAGTATACAGAGAAGTTGCAGCATTAGAAAATTGTAGCGAAATGCAGGAAGATCTACAGCGGATAGGCACTTGGTGCAGGGAGTGGCAACTGACCCTTAACATAGACAAATGTAATGTATTGCGAATACATAGAAAGAAGCATCCTTTATTGTATGATTATATGATAGTGGAACAAACACTGGTAGCAGTTACTTCTGTAAAATATCTGGGAGTATGCGTGCGGAACGATTTGAAGTGGAATGATCATATAAAATTAATTGTTGGTAAGGCGGGTACCAGGTTGAGATTCATTGGGAGAGTGCTTAGAAAATGTAGTCCATCAACAAAAGAGGTGGCTTACAAAACACTCGTTCGACCTATACTTGAGTATTGCTCATCAGTGTGGGATCCGTACCAGATCGGTCTGACGGAGGAGATAGAGAAGATCCAAAGAAGAGCGGCGCGTTTCGTCACAGGGTTATTTGGTAACCGTGATAGCGTTACGGAGATGTTTAATAAACTCAAGTGGCAGACTCTGCAAGAGAGGCGCTCTGCATCGCGGTGTAGCTTGCTCGCCAGGTTTCGAGAGGGTGCGTTTCTGGATGAGGTATCGAATATATTGCTTCCCCCTACTTATACCTCCCGAGGAGATCACGAATGTAAAATTAGAGAGATTAGAGCGCGCACGGAGGCTTTCAGACAGTCGTTCTTCCCGCGAACCATACGCGACTGGAACAGGAAAGGGAGGTAATGACAGTGGCACGTAAAGTGCCCTCCGCCACACACCGTTGGGTGGCTTCCAGAGTATCAATGTAGATGTAGATGTAGAATGATAGTCCATTTCTCCTTGAAGCAAGTTAAAATTCTTGTGTTAAGTTTGGCCTAACGCTGTTGTCGAACTTTAAGCTTTTAAACGATGTTTTGAATTGTGGTTGTGTGTTAAGCACTGTCTTCGTTCTGTGACTGATGATGGCCGTGCGCAAGGACTGAAAGCCTTCTACCTTTATGATTTAATTAATAAAATATTTCACCAATTACCAATTTTTTTCGTCCTTGGCACGACGGGTTGTGAGAATTTATTCTCGTTGTCAAGTGCATTTGTGTACATAAATATTGTATGAGATGTTTCTCATTCTGTTTGTCATTCAGTGTAGTGCTATACTTATGCAAATTTGTTCTGTATTGCTATGCGTACTTATGCTAATTAGTGTGTGTATTATATAGCTTGTGCAATCTTAACCTTGCAACATTGATGCAGTCTATCCATTCTAGTCTTTACTGATGAACGACGTAGCTATGGTAATAAATGATTATAAACGGCAATAAACGTGTTTTTCTGCTTCTCCTGCACTGCAGTCGTCTTTTTGAGATTATAATGCAATCAGAAAATCTGGCACAAAAATATTGTGATGTTTCTTATGTGATAATGTTAGAAAATAGTAATTTTGTCTGTATACTTACAGGTTCTGTTTCTCCTCCATTAGGCAGACTACCACACACAAGCAAACCATCACTCATACTGCCTGTTTTTTTTTTTTAATGAAAATGTGTTACAGAGGTATTACGACAGTTTGGATACAGTCAGAGGTGTTACATTTTCTATGATTTACATTATTTCCATAAAGTTGCCAATAACAAATTTATTTTACTGTTACTGAGTATGAATGACTCTTAAATTATCGAGTGTGCTTTATTTATTTAATTTTTTTTTTTTTTTGCGGATGTTGAATAGAATCTATGAAGAAATGAACTTATTTATGGAAATTACTACAGATATTATTACATACAGAAGAACTATTTGCGGCATTAATTGATTTACTACCTAGTTTGTAATTGTGGATATCACTTGCTTATTGTGCTGCACAAAAACTTCCAGCTCCTCTGTTAAAACCACTGAATGCGATTTAGAAGTCATGGAGTATCTTCAGATCTTATTTTATGTTTTTGAGTAGGTGTCCACTGTTTTTATGTGTGTTGCTATTGCTGATTTTGTGAATTGGTAATGTGTCTAACAGTTATTGTGTTCAGTGTATGTAACGGGAAACTTCCCGTCACTCTGTTCTATGCAGTAGCTTGGGCAAGTTTTACATGTGATTTTGCGTATTTGTGAGTGTGAGAATTTGTCTTTTTTTATTTTTTTAAGGTGAACACTAATTTCTACTGTAGTTGGTTGTTTGTGGGGAAAGCTACTTTCACCTAAATATGTCTGCTATTTTTTGAGAAATGTTGCCTAAGTAAGGTATGTTGGCATACATGTAACAGTATTCTTGGTTCCTTCTAAAGACCCAGGAATTTCTTTTTTGCTATTTATTTCTGCATTTTGTTTATCATTGAGCTGGGGAAGCTATTAGTCACTGCAATATGCATAGTGATGTGTAATTCCTTCTCCTTGTCCTACTTGCTCAATGGAATTTTATTTGCCCTGATTACTGTAGTTTGATAAGAAGATTTTTGGTGTATATGTGGATGACATGATGTTGCTGGAAAATGTCTTTTTTGTGTGTCTTTGAAATTGTACCTGTCGTGATTTTCTATGCACAGATTTAGATTATTTTTTGATATTCATTTGTGAAAGTTATTTCCTTGTTTACTTATTAAACAAATTTGTAATCTTGGTGTCATTGGGATCACTTTTGACCAGAATTAAGGTACCATCTACTTATCTTTTGAAGTATACTTTATTTTTTAAGCAGGGTTCCTGGGAACTGAACTGAGTACTTTAAATAACGTCAGTAAAAGTGCCTGAAAATATCCTTTTGTACAACATTCTGACCCAAGAACAACTGTAAGAGCTACATGAACATGGTTTAGTTGACATATTCAAGAATAGGTAATGCTTTCATTGTGCAACGATAAAGAAACGTGGACATGAATGAAAGAATATTTGAATGAATCTAAGATCACAGTAACGTCTAGCAGTATCATAACATGGTTTGTGTCTACTGTTTTTTCCCCGCCGTTTTGTTCCAAGTCATGTGTCTTCTCTGTTTTATCATTGTACTATCTTTGGCTAAAGAGCGGCGTATTGTGCTGCTGCCAGCCTACCTGTTCTACGGGTTTTAAAATCACAATAAAGAAAAAAAAAACTGCCTTAGCAGTGTGTTCGTCGCACCTGAATATGTCGGCCAGTTGCGCTGACGAAATATTGTGGAGTTTTCACTATGACATCCGACGTCTCGCCCGAGAACCATATATACATACGGCCGTTAGAGTCTCGTACAGATTTCCGTATGGAGGGCATTGTGATAGACATCCCTTGGGTTGTGAAGCAGCTGAATGGGTTGAAAATAAATAAATCGCCAGGTCCTGATGGGACTCCAATTCGGTTTTACAGAGAGTACTCTACTGCATTGGCTCCTTACTTAGCTTGCATTTATCGCGAATCTCTTGCCCAACGTGAAGTCCCGAGTGACTGGAAAAAAGTGCAGGTGGCGCCTGTATATAAGAAGGGTAGAAGAACGGATCCTCAAAATTACAGACCAATATCCTTAACATCGGTTTGTTGCAGGATTCTCGAACATATTCTCAGTTCGAATATAATGAATTTCCTTGAGACAGAGAAGTTGTTGTCCATGCATCAGCACGGCTTTAGAAAGCATCGCTCCTGCGAAACGCAACTTGCCCTTTTTTCACATGATATTTTGCGAACCACGGATGAACGGTATCAGACGGATGCCATATTCCTTGACTTCCGGAAAGCGTTTGACTCGGTGCCCCACTGCATACTTCTAACTAAGGTACGAGCATATGGGATTGGTTCCCAAGTATGTGAGTGGCTCAAAGACTTCTTAAGTAATAGAACCCAGTACGTTGTCCTCGATGGTGAGTGTTCATCAGAGGTGAGGGTATCATCTGGAGTACCCCAGGGAAGTGTGGTAGGTCCGCTGTTGTTTTCTATCTACATAAATGATCTTTTGGATAGGATGGATAGCAATGTGCGGCTGTTTGCTGATGATGCTGTTTTGTACGGGAAGGTGTCGTCGTTGAGTGACCGTAGGAGGATACAAGATGACTTGGGCAGGATTCGTGATTGGTGTAAAGAATGGCAGCTAACTCTAAATATAAATAAATGTAAATTAATGCAGATGAATAGGAAAAAGAATCCTGTAATGTTTGAAGACTCCCATTAGTAGTGTAGCGCTTGACACAGTCACGTCGATTAAATATTTCGGCGTAACATTCCGCGTGACTTCCGCAAGGCATTCGATGCATTTCCCCACAGTCGTTTAATGAACAAAGTAAGAGCATATGGACTATCAGACAAATTGTGTGATTGCATTGAAGAGTTCCTAGATAACAGAATGCAGCATGTCATACTCAATGGAGAGAAGTCTTCCGAAGTAAGAGTGATTTCAGGTGTGCCGCAGGGGAGTGTCGTAGGACCGTTGCTATTCACAATATACATAAATAACCTTGTGGATGACATCGGAAGTTCACTGAGGCTTTTTGTGGATGATGCTGCGGTATATCGTGAGGTTTTAACATTGGAAAATTGTACTGAAATGCAGGAGGATCTGCAGCGAATTGACGCATGGTGCAGGGAATGGCAATTGAATCTCAATGTAGACAAGTGTAATGTGATGCGAATACATAGAAAGAAAGATCCCATATCATTTAGCTACAATATAGCAGGACAGGATCTGGAAGCAGTTAATTTCATAAATTATCTGTGAGTACGCATTAGGAGTGATTTAAAATGGAATGATCATATAAAGTTGATCGTCGGTAAAGCAGATGTCAGACTGAGATTCATTGGAAGAATCCTAAGGAAATGCAGTGCAAAAACAAAGGAAGTAGGTTACAGTACACTTATTCGCCCACAGCTTGAATACTACTCAGCAGTGTGGGGTCCGTACCAAACAGGGTTGATAGAAGAGATATAGAAGGTCCAACGGAGAGCAGCGCGCTTCGTTACAGGATCATTTAGTAATCGCGAAAGTGTTACGGAGATGATAGATAAACTCCAGTGGAAGACTCTGCAGGAGAGACGCTCAGTAGCTCGGTACGGGCTTTTATTGAAGTTTCGAGAACATACCTTCACCGAAGAGTCAAGCAGTATATTGCTCCCTCCTACGTATATCTCGCGAAGAGACCATGAGGATAAAATCAGAGAGATTAGAGTCCACACAGAGGCATACCGACAATCCTTCTTTCCACGAACAATACGAGACTGGAATAGAAGGGAGAACCGATAGAGGTACTCAAGGTACCCTCCGCCACACAGCGTCAGGTGGCTTGCGGAGTATGGATGTAGATGTAGATGCCCTGGACAGTCGCCCGACAGGCAAGAGTGGTAGTCTGGCGTGCCATTTTGTTTCATAGCAGGACCACTTTGGCTGGCATCTGCTGCCCCTTTACAGTGTACCGGTACGTCTACGATATTCAACGTCCCGTTATGCATCCCTTCACGGTAAGCCATACTGGAGTGACTTTTCGGCAAGATAATGCCGCCACGCACACCCCGAGAGTTTCTATTGTTTGTCTTCGTGCTTGCCAAACCCTACCTTGGCCAGCAAGGTATCTCTCCAATTGAGATCGTTTGGAGCGTTATAGGCAGGGTCCTCCAACCAGCTTGGGATTTTGACGATCTACCGTGCTAACAGGGCAGATTTTGGCAGAATAGCCCTCAGAGGGATGTACAACAACTCTATCAGTCAATGCCAAGCCGAATAACTGCTTGCATAAAGACTAGAGGTGGATCAACGCGTTATTGACTTAGAAAATCTATGAAGCTCTTTCTCTTGAATAAATCATCCAAATTTTCTAAAGTTGCGATCGTTTGTTTGTCTCTACATGTACATCACATCTACCTATTTCCGTCGCATTCGAATAATCCCATCCTGGTGCGTTGTTTTTTTTTTGTGCTGTGTACAGTGCACCCTGGGGCTGCTAAATTCCTGAAACTCGTGTCTGAAGAGTGAAATATGTCAAATAAAGGAAAGGTATATGCGACTTATGGCTGCTATATAACTCTATTTGGAATGAAGACTGCCTTGTCTCGTATTGAAAGGGGCACACTAGCACGCCACTCTGTATATATGGGCCTCGTACTGGGCAGCTCACTATGCCTCCTAAGTATCGTCTACAGACATACCATACTTTACCTGTCAAAGACTGTGGTATCTTAGCAATCGATCACCCGGTTACAGAATGTCTTTTCCACAGCTTAGCGACTCAAAACTCACTTAAAATGATGACATGAAAGGTGATTTTTTAATGAACGGCTTTCATAACTTACCGGGTGATCCCGTGATGATACTACAAATTTTCAGGGGTGAGGGTGCATGGTAAAATGTATCAGTTTGAGGTAAGGGACGCTGGTACGGAAAGGATAGAGTCGAAAGTTATAAGCGAAAATTGTTCTGATGCCTCTGACAGTGGAATACATGTGCCGGTACTATTGCTGCTAAGATTGTAGGGTAGACAAATTTCAGAGGTGCTAATATGGACCAAAAGATGAAGGAAATATCTAGTAAAAACTGGCTCTAAAATGCATTCCTTAAGGGCTTTGGGCACTTGTTCATCTGTGCTAATGTGAAACACATGTCTTCGACTGAACCAGTGCCTATAGCTCTTAAGGTATGCGTTTTAGAACCAATGTTTACTTAACATTTCATTCTTGGCTTTTTTTCCATACTACCACCTCTAAATGTTACTTGCCCTCCAGTCTTATCAAGAATAGGACTGCTACATGTATTCCACCATCAGAGTTATCAGAACGATTGTAAGTAGGCTGTTTAGGTTCTTATATTGGTAACGCCACAGCCACGTAGCGCTCTGTATGAAAATCACTGGCTGTGCTGTGTGCAGTCTGTGGCTGGGTGGCATTGTTGGAATTTGCTATTGTAGTGTCGGGCGGTTGGCTTTTAACAGCGCGTAGCGTTGCGCAACTGGAGGTGAGCCGCCAGCAGTGGTGGATATGGGGAGAGAGATGGCGGAGTTTTGAGAGCAGATGATCTGGACGTGTGTCCATCAGAGACAGTAAATTTGTAAGACTGGATGTCATGAACTGATATATATATATATATATATATATATATATATATATATATATATACGGACAACATCATATATATATATATATATATATATATATATATATATATATATATATAATGACTTTTGAACACTATTAAGGTAAATACATTATTTGTTCTTTATCAAAATCTTTCATTTGCTAACTACGCCTATC
Organism: Schistocerca serialis cubense; assembly: GCF_023864345.2. NCBI lineage: Eukaryota > Metazoa > Arthropoda > Insecta > Orthoptera > Acrididae > Schistocerca > Schistocerca serialis. Next base: position 485,238,544 of record NC_064643.1, read on the forward strand.
AGTAGTTAGTCCCTTCAGTAGTTAGAATCTTTTATTAAGCTGGCAGTATTGGCGCTCGCTGTATTGCAGTAGTTCGAGTAACGAAGATTTTTGTGAGGTAAGTGATTAATGAAAGGTATAGGTTATTGTTAGTCAGGGCCATTCTTCTGTAGGGATTTTTCAAAGTCAGATTGCGTTGCGCTAAAAGTATTGTGTGTCAGTTTAGTGTTGATCAGAACAGGTAAAGAGCGATATGTCTGAGTACGTTCAGTTCTGCTCAGCTGTTTGAAAATCAAATAATGTAAGAGATATATCAGCACAGTAATTAATTAATTATTCTAAGGGGACGTTTCACGATTTCCGCTTATAACTTTCGACTCGGTCGTTTACGAACCAAAGTCCCTCACCTAAAATTGATACATTCATCTCTCTCCATCAGCCCTGAAACTTTGTAACATAATGACGGAATCACCAAGTATAATGTAACTGAAATAAGTGGGGGTCTGGAATAAACAAATAAGTATGAAGGTTACCTGCGTTTTTCAGTACTATCGTAGCTTCATCATTGCACATACTGCATTTGTATGATTCTCTTGATCCTACTACTAGTCTTCGGATGTAAATTACAGTTAAGGACTATATAAATGATGTTTTTGGGCAGTTCAGTCGGCAACAAGGAATGAACCCTGAAACAAGCAATCCACACCATACGATACTAATCTCACGTGCGCTTTAAAAATGTTGGTGCTCTCCAACGAAATCGCAATTCATTCTCTTGCCCATGGATCTGTGGTTGGCAATATCGCCTTGTTTGAAGGATAAAATGGCATTCGTCCAGTGATCATACCACAGCATAGGGTTAACTGCTTTTGACAAGAGTGTACCACTCCGCTATCTACACTGTAAAGTAGGATTTCAAAGGGGATGATTACTTATGGTGAGCTACAGGTTCCTCCCATCATCAAGTTAGCATTTTTCCTGGTAAACTGATATTTTCTACAAGATACCCCACATATGCTTGAATGTTTCATGGAAAGAAAAATCTCTGAGATGTAAATTTATAGTAGATTGACTGTTTCTTTTCTTTTTTATATATTTGCACTGGGGAGTACGACACGAAAGTCGTTCATCTAAAGGAGATACGGGATTGTTCACTTGATTCAATCATGTGGATTTGGGTTTTCCAGGGTTTTGCCAAACAGTTTCAGGTGGGTGATACTATGATTCATGTTAGTAGGCTACGGACAACATCATTTTTTTTCCTTAATGTTAAGATTTGCACAATGAAACAAATACTTACTGTGTGATGTAATTTTCACTATTGCTTTCATTTTAAAATTTAATATTTTTATGTTCTGTCAGTCAACAAGTTGAAGATTTGTAGCGTATTAGTTGTTATTATGTCAACAATATCGATGTTCAATTGAATAGGACCTATGTTCATGGATGTGCTAGATTGTATCGTATGACGATAATATTCTATCATGTTTCACAACAAATGTTTGAACTATTTCTGAGCGTAATATCGCCTTGATGTATAGTAAAGGCATAAAAGCAATAAATACAGATAATGCATAGAAGAGTGGAAACAAATCTTGCTCACAGACCCGTACTGCCATAACACAAACTAACAATCGAATGTGACTGTGAAACTAAAGAATATATCTATACTGTTGCGCATTGACGGAAAAAAATCGCAACACCAAAACAAATAAATGTAGAATAATGAAATTTCGGGAATTCATCTGCCTAGGTAACATATTTAAGTGATTAACATTGCCAGATCATAGGGTAATGTAAGCGCGAGACAGGCCGTTGCAACCGAGCGAGGTCGCGCAGTGGCTAGCACACTGGACTCGCATTCTGGAGGACGAGGGTTCAATCCCACGTCCGGCCATCATGATTTAAGTATTCCGTGATTGCCCTAAATCGCCGGGCAATCCCCGTCCTTCCCTAATCCGATGAGACCGATGTCCTCGTTGTCTGGTCTCCTCCCCCAAACAACCCAACCCAACCCAGGCCGTTGCAAATGTGAAATGCTGGTACATTAATAACCAGTGTAACGGTCTGAATGTTGAATGCATGCATTGTGTTCTACAGGCGCCGGACGTCAGTTTGTGGGAAGGAGTTCCATATCTGTTCCACTTGGTCGTTCAATAGAGGGGCGTTTAAGGCTGTTTGTGGATGACACTGGAGTTGCCATTCGATGATGTCCCACATGTGCTCGATTGGAAACAGATCTGATGATCGAGCAGACCAAGGCAACATATCGATACTCTACAGAGAATGTTGGATTACAACATCGGTACGTGGGCGAGCGTTATCAATTTGGAAAACAACCTCAAGAATGGTGCTCATAAATGGTTGCACAACAGGTGGAATCACCAGACTGACGTACAGATTTGCAGTCAAGGTGCGTGGAATAACCACAAGAGTGCTCCTGCTGTCATACGAGAACGCACCTCACACTCCAGGCGTAGGTCAAGAGTGACCAGCAGGCAGACGGGTTGGTTGTTGGCCCTTAAGTAGCCTCCTTCTAACTGACACACGGCCATCTTTGGCACCGAGGCAGAACCCGGTTTCATCAGAAAGCACAACGAACCTCCACTATGCCCTCCTGTTAGTTCTCGCTTGACAACACTGCAGTCGTAAACGACGGTGATTTGGGTTCAGTGTGTAAGTAGGCTGTTTAGGTTTTTATGTTGGTAACGTCACCTAGCGCTCTGTATGAAAGTCACTGGCTGTGCTGTGTGCAGTCTGTGGCTGGTTGGCATTGCTGGGATATTCGCCATTGTAGTGTTGGGCAGTTGGATGTGAACAACGCATAGCGTTGCGCAGTTGGAGGTGATGGACAAACGTCCAGATCGTCCGCTCTCAAAATTCTGCCATTTCTCTCCCCACATCCACCACTGCTGGCGGCTCACCTCCAACTGCGCAACGCTATGAGTACATTTGTAATATTGGATATCATGAACTTATATATATATGATGACCTTGGAATATTGTTAAGGTAAATACATTGTTTGTTTTCTATCAAAATCTTTCATTTGCTAAGTATGCCTATCAGTAGTTAGTGCCTTCAGTAGTTAGAATCTTTTATTTAGCTGGCAGTATTGGCGTTCGCTGTATTGCAGTAGTTCGAGTAACGAAGATTTTTGTGAGGTAAGTGATTCATTAAAGGTATAGGTTATTGTTAGTCAGGGCCATTCTTTTGTAGGGATTATTGAAAGTCAGATTGCGTTGCGCTAAAAATATTGTGTGTCAGTTTAGTGTTGATCAGAATGAGTAAAGAGAGAAACGTCAGAGTACGTTCAGTTCTGCTCAGCTGTTTGAAAATCAAATAATGTAAGAGGTTTATCAGCACAGTCATTCATAAATTTTTCTAAAGGGACGTTTCAAGTGCAATGCACGCTACAGGGCGTCTGGCTCGGATCTCTCCTTAAAGTAACCGATTTTTAACAGTTCGTTGTGCACTGTGGTGCCAACTGATGCTTAGATTACTGCTGCAGATGCAGTACGATGCGACAGAGCCATACGCTGAACATGATGGTCTTCCTCTCTCGCTAGTGCCATGTGGCCGTCGGGAACTCAGTCTTCTTGCGACCGTACATTCCCGTGACCACCGCTGACAGCAGTCAAGTACAATGGCTACATTCCCGCTAAATCTGTCCGCAATATCGCAGTCCTATTACGCGACCTTGTTCAAACTCAGTGAGGTGTTGATAATGGCGTCTTTGTCACCTTACAGGTACTCTTGACTATCATCAACTCACCACGCCCAATATCAAAAGTAACTAACGTTCAAGACCGTACAGCGTGTATTTAAAGTAAACATAATTTACATCCTCACAGTGACCCTGCTAGCGCCAGTCTTATACGACTGGCGTGAAATTTGAACAGACATCATCTTTTAGATGTACAATCACGCCTACTAACTTTCGTTTGCGTCGCACAGCTCTTTCTTGGTGTTGCAGTTTTGTTTTTCCTTGAGTGCAGGCAGAACGCTCCCAAGGCAAAGCTTCATAAACAGAGAAGTAAGCCGGGCTGCGTGGCCGAGCGGTTCTAGGTGCTTCAGTCTGGAACCGCGCGACCGCTCCAGTCGCAGGTTCTAATCCTGCCTCGGGCATAGATGTGTGTGATGTCCTTAGGTTATTTAGGTTTAAGTAGTTCTAAGTTCTAGGGGACTGATGACCACAGCAGTTAAGTCCCATAGTGCTCAGAGCCATTTGAACCATTTTGAACACAGAAGTAAATACTCACACTAATATAGGGTATTATAGTTTTTTATTTTTTGATTTAGTTGTTATAATCAAATATATATGACATTAGTTGATAATGATGTACGAATATACTATTTGGTAACAATAAAAGGTTGTTTGGTAACAACCGCGCTAGTAGTGCGGGTAGAAGGCCCTATAGAAGCCGTCGATGGCCAGCGTCTTGGGGAAGAGCACGTCGAAGGGCACCGTGCTGAACACCTGCTGGGCGCGGCTGCGGTAGATGTCGGCCATCCACGCCTCCACGGGCGGCGCGATCAGCTTCTCCACCACGGGGGACGCCACCTCCGTGATGAACTTGCCCAGCGCCTCCACTGTGCACAGCGGACACAAAAATTACGTCAGACTGAGGAGGGACTCGTCATCAGAGTGTAACGTAACAAAATTAAGACTGTGTTATCGATAGACAAGTAATTTCAGAGTTGTGTTTACGTTCGTTACGTATAAGGTAATTCACCTCCAGAATCTGTCAAGCTATTGCTGGGGAGGGGACGTAAGGAAGCGAATATGGTACATACCTAAAACAAGAAGACTAGCTAAAGTGAAGTGTTGTGTATTAAAAGTTTGTTTTGACAAAGGGAATGGCTGACAGAAGCATACATTTCATATCCGATGGCCTCCAGAGTTGCCCTTCGCATCTTGAAATGGGAGAGGAATATTGGGTTCTGTTTTTTCTTTTTTCTTCTTCCTTCTGCAAGAAGAGCCTCACGTTTCAAAAACTTGGTGGGCTTATGTTCCTTTTCTTTTCAAACTGTCTTCTTGATAACATAATACTTCTTTAAACCTATTATTGAAATGTGGTTTTTTGTTGTAACAAAAGTTTCTATGTATTTAATCTCTAGCTCTTCGCTTCATCTTACTCGAATGTAAGTCGTGCTTGCCCGTACGGAACCATCGGGTAAACTGCACATTTGCTTTGTACGTTACTGAATTTAAGAATGTAAAATGTATTCTTTAGTGATACTGTGCAGGTAAGTACGTATTCAGTTCAAAGAATATCAGACAACCCCGTACTCGAGTTAAAAAGTACTCAATGGAAACTCCATACTGCCATACTTAAAACTGACTGTAATTCAATCTTGCTATGCAGTTCAAGTCCTATACTGTTTAGACCAACTGACCGACGCTTGTTAGGTACTGAACTCACATGGAAAATGTTACGAATGGGCACCTTTACTGTAAACATTACTGAAGGAATCGACACGGAAATTTAGCTTCATAATACTACCAAGGTCATTAAACTGTGCTGGAACGGGACTAGAACTTGGGACCTGGAACCATGTCTCCTCAATATCTTCTCTTCCAGGAGTTGCTAGTTCCGCAAGCCATGCAGGAGAAACTATCTGAACTTTGGAAGGCAGGAGAGGAGGTGCTGACGGAAGTAAAGCTGTGAGGGCGAGTCGTGAATCTGGCTTGGATAGCAGAGCTGAGAGAGCAGTTGCTCGCGTATGGTAGAAGTCCTAGTTTCGAGTCCCGATGCGGCACGCTGCTTTAACCTAACACAAAGTTTCCACTGCAGTGAGAAATTTTTTTCTGAAGATTATTATAATTTGAATGTGTAGTAATGAATTGTTTGTCATCTATAAGACTTTTGCTCTCGGAAGAAAGTGAAAGCACTTAATAATATGGGTTGTTTACTCACGAGAAGATTATTAAATTGTGCGACGGTCTGATAGTCGAACCTGGGACCATTGCCATTTTCGAAAAGTGACAGTTTGTTTCAGTTCAGGAGTTTCAACATGGGCTCTCAAAAGAAATTAATTGAACACCTTTCACAACAGTAAGCGACGAGATGTTTCGCTACATGTGCGGAATTAGTGGTACCTCTAGCTTCAGATCGTCTTGAACCGAGGAAGGCATGTCACTAGAGAAAAACCCGATGCAGATCTTACTCATTTTCCTTCTTAGAAAACGACTTACGTATCACTGGATAACAGCGACGGGCTGAGGTCTATGTGGAGTCCCTATTGCCCTAATAGCGTACTTCCACGCACCTCCTATTTACAGCAACGTGGTCTATAAACGCTCTTACTGGAAGCCATCTGTACAAAATTTAGAGAGCTGGCCAAAAACTACTATCGGGTCTTGCTGTTTGTGGGTTCTCAGCTCTCCATCTGGATTGTTCTTCTAATCTTATCATCTAACACTACTGTGTTCTTATTTAAATGTATAATGGAGTCTGTTCCTAAAACTGCATATACGCGTCATTTTTGCGCAATTGTGGCTCATCAGATAATGACAATCAAGTGTGACAGATTTTGAGACTTACCAAATGGAGGGTAGTCTCCGTAGACACCGGTGAGCTTGTATGTGGTCGCTCCGTAGTCCAGCTTGCACTCGCCGTTGGTCAGCTGCAGGTAGGTGCGGCCGTCAGGCCCCGGCACGGGGTGACCGGAGTAGATCATCTCCACGCCGGAATCGACTGCGGACAGAGAATGACCCTTTGTAAACAATTATCCAAAGACGTTAACGTCACCAACATTCTAAAGTGTCGACTGGTAAGCTGCCAAGCGGATAAGTAAACAGCAGGTGGAAAAACAAGCCTCTTTTTGCATTAAGTTATCTCGCACCCCCCCTCCCCCCCCCCCCCCCCCGAACACCCCCGCCACCACCCCTCACTGCTAGTCTCTCTCTACTTATTTGAGCTACCTGAAAGAGAAATTACTATCACTGTTTACGAAGCCTGTAAATTAAAGGTACAAACGTGATGAAAATATCCGTCCTCCTCTTAGTGGACATTAACATGGGGTGTGTCTGCACGTCATCATGACTGACCTCCCTCAATAGCCTCATCAAGAGAAGGTAGTGATGTTGGACGTTGCAGTCCGGAGGGAAGTCTACGTTCTAACTCATCCCAAAGACGTTCCACTGAGCTCACGTCGCAACTCTGAGCAGGCCCACTGTTTCAGAAATGATTTTGTCCACAAATAATTGCCTCACAGATTGTCATGCCGATACATTGTCATGCTGGTACTAACAGTCAGTCTCCGAGCTGCTCCTCTACTGTACGCAGCACACAATGGTCTAAACTGTGTTCATAATCTTCTGTATTTAGCGTTCTCTTAAGTGTCATAAGGGGACCACACCCAAGCCACAAGAAACACTCGATTACACGTGCCAGCAGATAACGGTTTCAGGCATTCGCCAAATCTAAACCCTTTCATCGGATTGCCACATAATGCAGTGTGGGATTGTCACAGGATACTGTGTGATTCTTTACTCCAAATCACTTGTTTCCAGTCAAGCAATACTACATGGCGTTGCTCTTTGCACCGCCTCAAGCTTCGTCTGGCACTGACAAAGCAAATGTATGGCTTATGAGAAGCTGCCCGACCGTTGTACCCCATTCTTTATAACTTCCTAAGCACAGTAGTTGTGCTAGCATGACTGTTGGTAGCACTTTTGAACTCATCAGTGATTGCATCCACCCTGCACAATGCTCGACGCTCCCTACCCGTCACTGCATAAAATCTTTCTGATCCTCATTCAGCTTTGATTATTCCTTTGCATTTACGATACATAATAAGATGGCCAACAGTATCCTACGGCATCCTTGGAATGGTTGAAACGTCCCTCATGGATTTGGTACTCAGGTGACACATTCATACACAGAGCAGTTCTGCTGTTACTGCTTCGCTGCCTACAACACAATACTCCTCGCCTCCTTTTATATTGACGGTTACACCTCTTGTCACATGTAGCGTTCAATTCCGCATTACACAGGGGTGTCCAGATGATTTTGATCAGGTAATGTAACTTTCAAATATATTGCCTTTACGCTTCTTAGTTTGGTACAGAAGATTGTAGACTACTGTGTTAATGTTGTAGGAAACACTCCTCTAATTGCTCTACTACTTCTTTCACAAGTAAGATAGACGGTGGCGGAACCCTCCCTTACACCTCTCCGGACATCACACTGTTTTTACTTTTATTTTTTCCTTCATTGCTCTTGTTTCTTTCTACATCGTTATTACAAAGAACATTATTACAAATAATATGAAAACTACAGTACTTACTTTCGACAAGCGTGAATCGTCCACTGCCCTTGTAGGGCACGCCAAAGACGTAGGCATCGATGGAATGGTCACCGTCGAAAATGAACTCGCCAGGGACGTGGGTCAGCACGCGAATGGTGACCGCATTTGTGTCGACGCTGCAGAAATACAAACAAATGTTCTTCGCTCATTTCACCTATTATCTAAAGCATAAGGAAGCTGAAACTTCGAGATAGCAGAGTCATGTGAGTAGAATGCGATATCATGGTTACGCTTAAGTCTTGTGCTGTCTAAATTGTTTCCTAACATTATTGGATAATAGTTATAATAGTGGATCAAGCAACTCTGATGCTTACTTCAGTCGTAGTAAAATGGGAAAATCAGTAATGATTCGGAGAGCTATTTGTAAAAAAATCGAGGAACGGAAAAAATGGTCAGTTCTTGTTGAACACACTGGTTAGTTTAAAATTGAGTGGATGAATACTGTAGGGCAGTATGTGCACGGAAGTGAGGGGATTTACGAAAAAAACGCGATGGAGGACACAGAAATGAGAGATGCTCTTAGTGAAAGTTAATATCTTATTGTAAAGCAGGTAGGGCAGTATGTGCACGGAAGTGAGGGGATTTACGAAAAAACGCGATGGAGGACACAGAAATGAGAGATGCTCTTAGTGAAAGTTCATATCTTATTGTAAAGCAGTAGTACCATAAAAGCGAAGGAAAAGGAAATCTCACTTCATGAATGTAATATTTTCTGTTGATCAGTTGTATGAGACGACATTGAATCCTCTAGTACGAATGAGTAACAGCAAATAATTTGATTAACTACTTGAGAGGAAGATGAAAGTGAGTGCCTGTTCATTTCGGGTAGACTCCAGTATAAAATGTCACATTAAACTAAGGCGGAACAGAATGCTTTATTTATTATTTACATACTTTTGTATCACAGTTGCGTCTTTAATGGTGCGTGGTTTCGAACAATTGCATTCATTTTCAAACCATTATCAGAATGTGTAATATCTGAATATGACATAGTTCCAGTCGAGCATTCTAAATACTTTATCACACACTAGGTCAAATCACAAATTTTACATTAAAGTTTAAATATATGGCAGCTTAAGTGGAAAATGTCGCATTCATTTAATAAATTTATGGCTCTTGTAGCCACAATGAAGAAGAAGTGTGACACGCATGGAAGGTGTTACAATTACAATATCAACTTACAACAAAGGACGGATACTCACTTGAGATCCTCCAGAACAGCGCGACCGTGTCCCAGCATCCTGCTGTTCTTGAGTTCGAAGTTAATGGTGATGCCAGGCTGGTTCACGTTGAACACTAGCGGCGGCAGGTTGTCCAGGGGGTCAATTGGCGATGCGCCGATGCTCGGTATACCTGGAAAGCGAGGTGTGTTGCATACATGACTTGCAAGAGGGCGTGTGTTGAGGACTAAACTTTATTTAGGAAAGATTAAAGTGTGTCTGTATTGTTTTCCGAATCCTTTTCGTACGGCTTTGGTAGAAATTTTCATCGCTAGTCTGGGAGGTAAGGGAGGAAAGATAAGGATACATAGTTTTTGACCATCCGACTGTGCGCCAATATCATGTGTCTAAAGCCCATCATCCCTGCATCTCCTCGTGCAGTGAAGCTATGCGACAATGTTGATGTTTCCGTCGGATGGGAACTTTAATCTCAATGCTGGGAGAGAGGAGTAGCCGTTGTGCCAGCAGCAAATTTCTTATAAGAACACAACGTATGTACTGAAACCATTCGCTACAGCCATCCACGCAACGATCATACTAGTACACGTACGACTTACTTCTAGACGTACACTGCTCTGCGAGACTTAAGGATAGATGAAATAGCATAACACATTAACAACTCGGTGATAATGAATGAAACTGCAGCAGCATGTGGCCAGAGGTCTCCTAGTCGTGCTCAGAAATCTGGACGTCACGTGATATGAAGTCAACGTGCCTACAGCGCCAAATGGGCTGGCCCTGGAACACGAGGCAAAAGAAGGAACGGGAAAAGAAAGGAGGTGTCAATCACCGAGCAGTTACGGTGCGTTGTGGTGGTGCTCTTCATTACAGCAATACCCGGGGACAACATCTGGTTGACTTCTCACGGGGAAGAATGACTGGGAAACTGGAAGGAGGACGAAGTGTGACGGTTGCAGCCATAGAGTTTGGTATTGCTCACAGCATTGCTTCAGATGCATGGGCAGCGTTCCAAAACCAGGAACTGCTGTCCGAGGGAAAGGAGAAAGGAGGTGGTCGTCCAGGGTCAACTACAACAGCAGATGATCGCTACATAATGGAACAGGCAGAAAGGGAATCTACGTCAAACAGTAATGTGCAATTGCAGTCACATTTAACAGGACTGCACGGCACGTAATCTCATGCTCCACAGTGGCACGGAAGCTGAATAGGGGTGGTCTCTTTGTATGAAGACTAGTAGTGTGCTCCGTTAACACCCGGTCATTGGCAGCACCGTTTACGATGGTGCTAAGAGCATAGGGACTGAACCAACAAGGAGTGTGGTCGGATGAGAGCAAATTCAGTCAGACTAGAGATTCTGCAGTTACACCCATATGGCGACAGCTGGGTACACATAAAGTACCCATGAACATTGTCGAGCATGATCGTTTTGGCGGTCCAGGTGCTCTGGCGAGGCTACGCATAGTATTGCATGAGCGAAATGGCCTCTAAATGTTTGAAAATGGTACACTCACTGGTCGTGTTACTGTAACATTGTACTCATTTCCCATGTACGTCTTTTCGGTGTTGAGTTCGGCCCTGACTTAAGCTACATGAACGGCAAAGCGCCAACGCAATTCACTGCGCAGGTTGAGAAGCTCATTAAACGAAAAAAATTGGAACAAACAGAAAAAAAATCGGCGGATGTGAAGGTAATATCCGGAGTACCACAGTGAAGTGTGATAGGACCGTTGCTGTTTACAATATATATGAATGATCTAGCAGAAAGCGTCTGATGCTCTTTAAAGCTATTTGCAGATGATGCAGTTGTCTATGCCAAGGTAGCAACGTCAGGTGATAGTAAGAATTTGCAGAACGACCTGCAGAGAATTGATGAATGGTGCAGGCTCTGGCAGTTGACACTGAACGTAAATAAATGTAAGATATTGCGCATACATCGGAAAAGAAATCCACTACTGTACAGATACACTGTTGATGACAAACAGCTGGAGACAGTGTCTGCCGTAAAATATATGGGCGTAAGTATCCAGAGCGACCTTAAGTGGAATGACCACATGAAACAGACAGTGGGAAAAGGAAACACCTACTCAGATTCATCGGAAGAATCTTAAGGAAATGTAACTCATCCGCTTGTTCGCCCGATTCTTTAGTGTAGTTCATCTATCTGGGATCTCTATCAGGTAGGACCGATAGAGGAGATAAGATCCAAGGGAAAGCGGCGTGTTTCGTCACGGATCGTTTAGATGGAGAGAGAGCTTTACGGAGATGCTAAACAAACTCCACTGGCAGACGTTACAAGAGAGGCGTTGTCAATCACGGACAGATTGAAATTTCGAGACAGCACTTTTCAGGAAGAGTCGGACAACATATTACTTCCTCTCACATACACCTCACGTATTGTCTTCCCACGCATTATTCGCGAGTGGAACAGGGTTGGAGGGATCGAGTAGTGGTATCGAAAGTGCCCTCCGCCACACACCATTAGAGACTTGCGGAGCGTAATGTAGATGTAGATAAGAGGATGATCGGCGAATGGATTGGCCTACCCGTTCCCCCGACTTAAATCGCACGGAGCACTTGTAGGATGCATGGGAGAGACATATCGCAGCATGTCCACATGCACCAACGACCATGCATCAGTTGTCAACCTCGCTGGTGGAGCAATGGAACACCGTACCACAAGAAGTCCTTACCGACTCGTGGCCAGCACGTCAGCTTGTTGCAGAGCATACACTGTAGTCCGTGTCGATCACACAACCTGTTAAGAACCATGACCCGCATTTAGTAATATCCAGCGGACCATCATAATTCGTGGTGACTTCAGTGTAGTTATTGTCATTGAATAAAAGCGTCACTTTTGTTTGTCTCATAGAGTATTTCCTGTAGCTTCCTTCTGTACTATACTGTTGCAGTTCTTTCTATGTACGATCCAAGTTTCATCGAGCTATGTTACTTGGCTGTGACACATCATGCGAACGTTTCTTTCGTATTACGTTTTGCACACCAGTGTATATTGCCTTCACTGCCGTGAACAGCGACGTTTTCGCATATTTAAGATATGGCCCACTTGACACAGAATTCAGTAAACTCGTAACTGTAGTCTATTACATCCTGGTCAGTGCCCGTTTACTGCTTCAGCAGTTTCGATACCACTGACAGTGTCCTTGATGAGAAACGAAGTAGTAGAGCGTTTATGTGCAGGCGCTGAGGGTGACCTTCCTAGAGCTGTTGTCGGGAACGCAGACACTGGCCCCGTGCCAATGTTGTAGCGCCCGCTACGAGAGGTTGTGAACGTGTTTGCAGACCAGCTGGGAGAGGAGTGCACTTGCTATCCAGTCAAATCCGCCATTACTATCCGTGTAAGATGTGCCGTTCTGTAGAACTGAAGCGGGGTCACGAAACCAGTTGCGCTGTCAGCGACTCTCACTTTGAAACGACTCGGCTTTACGGTCCACGTGAAGAGCTGTGCGAACGTGCTCCCAGGATCATCTGCAAAGTAACTGAACGACACGTGTAGCCAACTAATATTACTTCATCCAAGCTGGATCCTCTTGAACTCCGTGATTGTTCTCAATTAGCGAGTGCTTTCAGTAACTTTTATTCTAATGTACTTAGCATCGAGACGAAAATGTTCAATACATGTAGCTAGCACTGTTGGCTTAAGTACACAATCACATTTTAAACTCACCACTCAAATTTTGTGAAGACAGAATTTCGCCAAGAGCGTACAAGTACTACACATTGCCTGCCAATCTGCAAGGTCTGGACATCACATACTTCCCGTCAAAAGATGTTGTTATCCGACAAATAAGAATGGCGAGCATTTTTGAGGAGCAGCTTCCTCGAGGGTTGACGCCAAGCGATATGGTCAAGTTGTGAGGTAGTGCGCTCGCATTCAGGACGACTAGCAATCTATTTGGTCGCCGAGGTGTTTTTCCTTCGTCACTTCCGGCAAATGCCATGATAGTTCTTTCGAGAATATCTTGACTGATTGCCTACCTCATTCTTCTGCAGCGATCCTGTCCTCCGAATCTAATTAGGCCTCATTGTAGCGAGTTAATCGTTCTACACTTCCGCCTGCTGACAGTTTTGAACCTTGCGAGAAAATGTGTTCACTGCGTTATTCTGCCGTATTCAGATGCTTAGTACAGTTCCCTAAGAAATTAAGGTAATGTTGCTGTTGTACAGAAAGTAGTAATTGGTGAACACGGAGTGTAATACGACTACATTTAGTTATTTTTACGTTTTTCTGTCTTATACCTTCAAAAGATCAAATGAAAAGTGAGGCAATGCTGTTCTTGTAGGTGTCCACAATTCACGAGATGGCAATAGACATCACATAATGCTTCTTGGAAGAATAAATCGAAGGCTTTATGTCTTTGAAGACAGATTAGTTGGTGGCACTAGGCGTTCCAGTAATATTTCCGAAGAAGGTGAAAAGATGTCCGAAGAAGACTATGCCTCAGTTGCTCTCTAAAAATGCTTCTTTGTCAGGAAATGAATATTAGGGTAGTCACTTGCATACAGATTCGAGGAAAAGACTGAAAAAGCTTGAGAAACGATACGGTTAGATCAAAGATTAAGTGTTCCTGGTACTGCTGGAACGTTACGAATCGAAGGCGATCGACGCATTTTAAGAGAAGAGAAACCTGCTTGCCAAAACGGTACAGCAAAAGTTGTATGGTGACCGAAAGGAAAGGATAACGTTTTTTTCCGACAGTTTGGAAGGAATTAATAATGAGTACAATTTTAAGAGTTTTGTTAGAATTAGCGATTTGTGCATATTTATGAAGGTCCCATAAATACTGCTGATCACTATATTTCCCACGGCAGTACAAAATCGTGAGTCGTTCCATGTTCAGGAAAATGTTTCTTGTTTTCTTCAATATATAAGACATAGTAGTAAAAATGGAACACGTTGGTGAAACAGTTAACAGAAAATGTTTGGAGAAACTGCGGGAACGTGGGAGAAAGGAAAGCCAACAATTGCGGAAGAACGGGTTGGATTTTCGGGCCAACTCCTTAACACTGAAGCAATTTTAAGATTGTAAAAACAGCCTGATACTTTAACATTTATCATTTCCATCTGATTGAACACCCTTAGATTTTCTCACACATCAAATCTGCATTAAAAGGCAAAAAAAATGGCGGGACATTTTCACATCTTTATGGCATACGACTTGATTTTTTTTTAACCATTCGAAGAAGGAATGTAGACATGATGCCTACAACATCGAACCCCGATTATCTTGTATCACTCGTAGTGTTCTGTATTACCGCACAAATCGCGGAGGCGCTTGATGTCGTCAACCGCTTGATTGAAACTCCACCACTGCTTCTGTAATCACGAGCTACACTCCATTAGAGCATTCGACGTTTGAACTAACTGCTTGGATGCGGCTGGGTTTAAATATCTCGAGGAACCTCCTATCTGCTTGATATGGTCCACTATGACTTTCTATTGCACGGATGAACAATAGATTGAAAGAATAACGGTTTTGTGCAGCTGATCAATGTAGTCACCACCCAGCATAAGTTTAGAAAAGACGTTACAAAACTTTAAGTGCAGTGCAAATTATTTGGAAAGAAGAGAAAGTAACTGGAATAGTTCTACGAGTGTCTTTCCATAGCCGTTAATGTGTCGGGTAGTAGTCCTCCACTAAAAACTCAAAAATTCATAGAGAGCCATGTTCATGATGGCGTTATCGGTTACTATATTGGGACCCCAACTTATTAATATTCTCTCTCCGTTCCCTTGGGATATCGGAAAGCTATAAAGCAACGAAATTAATTGCAAAGAGTTGAAGATACTTCGTAGGAGTACAATACTACAGACCACTAGTACTTGAAAGGCACAACATTGCTTGCATCTACATATTAGACTATTTGTTTGCCACTCAAAGTTACAGCTGAGCTGCACAATTCTGTTGGAGCTAGGAGTGTAACAAGAGATCAGAAATATCAAAGAAACTAGAGAAAAGTATTTAGAGAAGCACTAAATACACAGTATGTGACTGTAAATATCCACTGCTCTGTTGATAGGTCACAAGCCGCATCTTAAAGCAGCACAACGAGCGACAAAGGCGAGTGAGGTTTGTTCAGAATCTTCGTGTACGCTATTGTTTAAATATCTAGAACTTCTTAGCAAGCTGTCCGTTATATGCATTTATTTATGGTTGGTTGGTTGATTTGGGGAGAGGACCAAACAGCGAGGTCATCGGTCCCGTCGGATCAGGGAAGGATGGGGAAGGAAGTCGACCGTGCCCTTTCAAAGGACCATCCCGACATTTGCCTGAAGCGATTTAGGGAAATCACGGAAAACCTAAATCAGCCCACCCATTTATTCTCGTCGTTGAAAGTATTTCAGTACAGAGCTCTCGTGTCAACACCTTATTTCAAAGATATTCTTTTCGTGTGTTAATCAACATTCGTTTGTTTCCTTGGTTCAGTGGATGTGAAAGCCTAATCCTAGAAACATTCAGTTTAGACAATGTTTGCTAATGTAAAAAATGCCGATTTGCAATGGGACTCTGATTCCATGTTAAACTAAAGGTGTTTTTATAATTGAATGGCTGTAGAAATCAATTCCGAAGTCAGAGGATGGCAAGGGAATACCTCCTTCAGTAGAACCACGCCTAATAACGCACTGTCTTGTTCAAACCAACCTTTCCACTGACGACAGCTTACACTTAATTAGAGTGCATGTAGTGGCTCGAACCATTATCATTTAGCCTTAGTTATTAAGGGTCCTCGAATACTGAGAGGAAGAAATATAAATATACGAGGTACTGCTCTACGG
Organism: Schistocerca serialis cubense; assembly: GCF_023864345.2. Lineage (NCBI taxonomy): Eukaryota > Metazoa > Arthropoda > Insecta > Orthoptera > Acrididae > Schistocerca > Schistocerca serialis. The sequence continues at coordinate 485,254,814 of NC_064643.1, forward strand.
CATCGTCATGTGGTAGCCCCGTCTGTCGGTCTCGTTCACAGCAGGAAGAAAGAAGAAGTTATAGCAAGAAAAGGACTGGAGAAACAGAGTGAGAGTCAGACAGAAAGACATTGGACACGGGAAGGTTTCCCTAAGCCACCTCCATTAGGACCTTGCCCAGTGCGGCGGTGCGGGTCTCCCGAATCATTCCCCCTACACTATGTCAAGAAGCATGGGACTTCATTTTCATTTCCAAAACTAGAGTTACGCTGCTCGCGATAACTGTTGTATTTGCTGGTGAGACTTACCGTGCGCCAGCAATGGTATGGCCTGCTGCAGGGCGTTCTTGCGACAGATGGCCACATCGGGTTGGTCATCGGCGCACACCTTGACGCCCAGCGCTGAAGCCGGCGCTGAAAGAGCCGCCGGCGCTGAAAAAGACACTTCGTTCAGGAGTCGAAACAAATCAGTAGACGTACTTGTAAGAAACGCGGTAAATGTGTGTCGTGTGGCAGCTGTGCTCTGTTGACCACGGATCTTAGACAAATATATGTATTTTTGACAGTTTCACTCTCAGATGAAAAATATGAGGATTTGTGATTCTTCAGTTTCTCCCGGCGTATTTGTTGCTCGAACAGTACACGGGTATACTGCCGGTTCATAGTGTCCAACGGGCACAATATTTCGGCGATCAGATATGTCACCATCGTCAGCACACCTGACGATGGCGACATGTCTGATCGCCGAAATATTGTGCCCGTTGGACACTATGAACCGGCAGTATATCCGTGGACTGTTTGAGCAATAGGAGGATTATGCACAGCCTTCTGAGAACGTGTGAAGTGCTCGAATTGTTCACTGAGAAACTTTAAGTGCAACTTCGACCCATTAGAGAATTTCAGAATCGGGTAACGGGTTGTAGTATTACTAATTCCTTAAAGTTGTTTTGTCTGTACGAGTTTTCACAACGTAATTTTTATTAATGTGTGAGCTAATGTTGGACAAAGGATGGGAATAGCTCAAACTTGAACTAAAATTAAGACGAAGACTGGATAGTTTACGATAGTCTGCAATTTTTTCTAAGTATGCAAGTTAGCAATTCTGTAGCTATTTTACATTAAGAAGACATCCGACAAAATGTATTCTGAAACACAACTTTCTGTAAAAACGTTTACCACATTACGCTGTAGAGAATCATTTAAAGGACATTGGATGGTTCAAATGGCTCTGAGCACTATGGGACTTAACATCTGAGGTCATCAGTCCCATAGAACTTAGAACTACTTAAGCCTATCTAACCTAAGGACATAACACACATCCATGCCCGAGGCAGGATTCGAACCTGCGTCCGTAGTGGTCGCGCGGTACCAGACTGAAGCTCCTAGAACCGCTCGGCCACATCGGCCGGCAAAGGACATTGGAATTTAGATTGTTTTGCTCCTATCAATCCTGACCGTGATTTTATGCTTCGACCATTTTATGTTTGTAACGAATCTCCGACGATCGAGTATATTGTCATGTAGATAACACTACTTTAGCGAGATGAATGACAAGATACATTCAGCAGGTTTTTGTCTTTGTGCTGCTGCTACATGCCAGATGTTCATTCCCAACCGATGCTGCTGAATATGACTGATTTTCTACGTTATCAGTTATCATCGTAGGCATCTTATGTCAACACGACAAATTTTGATATACAAGTATATGTTACGCATGTACTATAGGGTAGTTATCCGAAGCTAGTGCGAGTAGCACTGAGCAGTTACTTTATGGATATAGATCAGAAGCTGGAATGCAGGTAGAGTTTTCTGAACAATAATTACGGCATACAGTGACGTATGGTGAACATCACTGCTCTCACATCAGTGTTTTTTCTTTTAAAAAACTGGCGTTTGACTTGTACGCCATACAGCCAGTTCCGAAGTCAGCCGTCTTTGCGTTTGTGTATCGCACAGTATTTTAACAGCATTTTACGTGCATGCGTTCTATCTGCTGGATCTGTGTAGGAGGCACATAGTAACGGAACTTTTAAAACACACAGACATGCTCCAGGCGGTTACGGAACAGCGACGTCCAGTTTACGAGACCTCGACGTGGACCAGACACCACAGAGGCCGGTTAGAAAGGTTAATGTAGCACAATCGCAGATTTAAAGCATGAAGTGTGACAGATGTCGCCAACTAATAGTAAACTGTGAAACCAATTACACCAACAGCACATGCGTAATCGGTTACACACACAGCTATTTCCATTGGAAATTATTCAGTCTTAATGCATAACACAGACTGATTAACTGTTTATTGATATTGAGATTAAAATGTATTATTTACCATGTCTGTCAGTGCATATTCATTTACACTTACAGATCCAGAAAGACCTGACAACCCGCAACAGTCTCCTCACATTTAGTACTCTCTGTTTTCGTCACTGTTGCCAGAACAAGCACGGCGCGCATTTATTTCTATTCCTCGAGTATTTAGTTCGCTTTCCATGACCTAAGCGCCTTAAAATATAGTTGTTAATACTAAAACTCTGATACTGTCTTATTTACATCGCTTTTAATAAAAGGAACCCATTGTACTATTTAAAAGGTGAGTCAGATGTTGTGGGCTTAAGTATGGGGTTTTGTCACACCTAACAGAAATTATTAATCTAAAGAGAGAGAAAGAATAGGATTGTACTAGAGGGAAGTAAGAAGTAGTATACTTGGACAGTGATTAGCACTATGGTTGCATCAGCTGAAGACAAGCGTATCTCGTGTGATCCTGTCTGAAAACGGCTGCTAGCACAGACAAAACACTTGACAAAGTACAGAGAGAAAAACAGAATGTGTAGATGCAGCTGAAAGGCTGTTGACTAAAACACGTTACCCAGCATTTTAGGTAAGCACGTATTTCTCAATTGTGGGCAAATTTGACGATTTTTCGATTCTGCAAGACTGAAGGTATTATCTGTCACATTCTAAAAGACGACACTTACTGTAACTATAACAATATTAACAGAAAACGTTTTTATGCATCACACTACTGACGGAAGTGATACTTGTGTAAGTAGAAATCGAAGAAGGAACAAGAATTTGAAATGATGAGAAACAAATACATCGGGCGATGGGGATACGTGTAGATAACGTAGAGAATTTAGAAAACAACAGAACAGAAGTTTTCTGGATGATTTTAGTAGGACGAGAAATTTCTTGATTGTGCATGAATAAGACAACGGATACTACTCGTACATGGAAATGGTGAAGTGCTGGAATTTAAGATTAAGTAGTATATAAATTGTGCATTATCTGGGAATTTTGTTCTCTAAATGATTGTCAAGCCTTTGAATGTAAACTGTGGTGTCAGTTGAAAGCTGAGAGTTGTACTTAATTTTAATAACCTCATTTATGTACGTCCCTCCCGTTTAACCACCATACGACGATCGGGAGCGTCAGACCCTTTGGCACTTGGTAACAACATTAGGATGCTGATGTTAAGTTGCTGAACAGATCATTGTATATTGTACTCTTTATTGCTATGGAAGTTCTGCAACTTGTCGCTTTTTGCAGACGAATCTACTATCTTAATAACACTATTAACACTAAACTTGTGCCGGCCGCGGTGGTCTCGCGGTTCTAGGCGCACATTCCGGAACCGTGTGACTGCTATGGTCGCAGGTTCGAATCCTGCCTCGGGCATGGATGTGTGTGATGTCCTTAGGTTACTTAGGTTTTCTAGGGGACTGATGACCACAGCTGTTAAGTCCCATAGTGCTCAGAGCTATTTGAACCATTTTTGAACTAAACTTGTTTGTTAAATTTCGCGCCTCAAATATGCCAGTTCGTATAGAGATGTGTATTGCATCACTCGGTTTGTTAACATACCGATGTATAATACTGTATCTTTGGTTTATTAGATAGAACTAACTGTAACTATGAAAGTGAGCACATATAGTGTCCAGGAATGTGCCAATAGATTCAACGAGAACCGTTACTCATGTTACCGCTTTCGGAACTGCCTTGACAGCTGCTAATAGTCGGATAAACTACGACATGTTGTTAGCACCTTTGAGTACGAATTTTAGTCTGGCCCACATATATTATAGTATGTTAATAAGCCAAACATAAACTTCCTGTATTTGTGATTTTCTGTAGACAAAACTTGAGAATGGCCTATGAGGCTGAAATTGGCCAATCGTGAGAAACGTAACGAGGTAAATACTTGCATGTCTGAAGCAACATTGAACTGTACTTCTTAATAACAGTGGTACTGCTATTTCATATTTATACAGCAATACCAGCCCTCGATTCTCAATAAATTTGTCCTTACCGGACGGAAATATAAGTAATGTACGAGTGCAGGTTGTGGCACATGGACGACGATATATGGAATTTTGGGTCTGATTGTGATTCGCGCACTGATAGCCGAAGCGGTTGAGGCGATCGCTCGCGTTAAGTTCTCTGTAGTCTAGTATACAGCCTATGGTGGTTCATATTCGCAATTGCGGATACATATCCTTTAAGAACTTTTGTGTCCACTGACGGTGAAGGCAGTACCGTCTAATAATTGATGTTTTCTGGTGGAAAGCGATGTTGAAGGAATATCGTTCCTACCAAAGGAGCCCCTGAGTGATACGCTGCGCCGACGCTGGTCCCCGCGGCGACTTACCGAAGTAGACGCCGGCGTCCACCGCGGCGGCGATGGAGGCGGCGACGAGTGCGACGATGGTGGCGGTCCTCATGTTGTTGGCTGCTCTGCAGGCAAGCTGCCTGGTCCTCGGCCGGACCGCCATTTATACACGAGCAGCCCGCCTTCCCCCAGTCACGGTTAACAGGCTACAGCCGCTGCTTTCGCAACATTGGCCGGCAGGTAGTCCCTGAACGGCACACACAACAGCCTGCGCCAATAGCAGGCCGCCGCCGGTTGGACGTAGTGTGAGACAGGTGTATGTCTGCGCGTGTGTGTGTGTTGCCGTGTTCGTGTGTGGGTCGGCACGTGAGTGCGTACGTGTGTCCTCCAGATATTGGCGAAACTTCGCAGCTACAAGAACAACTATGGTCCAACTTGAAAGTTCATCGTGAAGCTGGTGACGTTTTTATCCAAAGCGGACATATACATATCTCAGCGAGAAAGTTCTAAGGACACTCTATTTCTACGACTCAAAGCTGTCTAGAACTATGAAAATGTTGAAATGTGTGTGAAATCTTATGGGACTTAACTGCTAAGGTCATCTGTCCCTAAGCTTACACATTACTTAACCTAAATTATCCTAAGGACAAACACACACACCCATGCTCGAGGGAGGACTCGAACCTCCGCCGGGACCATGACATTAGGAAACAAGACACGAAGTAGTAAATGATTTTTGTTATTTGGGCGGCAATATAACTAATAAAGACCGAAGTAGAGAGGATATAAAATGTAGACTGGCACTGGTAAGAAAAGCGCTTCTGAAGAAGATAAATTTGTTAACATCGAATGTAGTTCTTTCTGAAGGCATTTATGTGCAGTGTAGCCACGTACAAAGTGAAACATGGACAATAAACCGTTTAGGCAACAAGAGAAAAATGGCTCTGAGCACTATGGGACTCAACATCTGTGGTCATCAGTCCCCTAGAACTTAGAACTACTTAAACCTAACTAACCTAAGGACATCACACACATCCATGCCCGAGGCAGGATTCGAACCTGCGACCGTAGCGGTCGCGCGGTTCCGGACTGAAGCGCCTAGAACCGCTCGCCCACTGCGGGCGGCGCAACAAGAGGATTGAACCTCTTGAATTATGGTGCTACAGAAGAATGCTGAAGAATAGATGGGTAGATCATGCAACTAATGAGGAGGTACTGAACAAAACTGGGTAGAAAAGAAATTTGAGACATAACCTGACAAGAAGAAGCGATCGGTTGATAGGATACATTCTGAGACATCAAATGACCACCTGTTTAGTAATGGAGGGAAGTGTGGAGGGGTAAAAATCGTAGGGGGAGACCAAGAGACGAGTACAGTAAGCAGGGTCAAATGGATTTCGGTTTCAGTAGATACTCGGAGATGAAGAGGCTTGCACAGGATAGAGTAGCATGGAGAGCAGCAACAAACGTGTCTTCGGACTGAAGACCACAAGTCATTACCCCATATTATGTTTCCATGACTTTTAGACTCGTATTATCGATACCATATAATGAAAATCTAAACATGTGTCTTCCTAATCATTATTTAGAATCTCATCTTTGTGACCAGTGTTAGTGGATCTTCATATGTGGACATTCTGAAGAGGTCTCTCTTTTCTTTTCCTCACTGTAACTTATCAAGTGTAGATATGTTTCGTGAAAATGACTGTGTGGAGTGCTTGTGCAGTGTAATGTGTTGTTTGTGTATGGTGTCATAGAAGATTATGGAAGGAAAAGACAGGGAGAAGGCGGGGACTATCTGTCAGCCAGTAATGTACTCCTCTCTAATGGTACAAAGGAATTCTAGGAGCGAAGTATCCCAGACTATGGAATTAATAACATAAACGATATGAGGGAGTCGCATTTAATGAAACTGGACACTGGGTAAGAGTTTGCTAGAACTGTAAACTATCACCTCTCCTCCATCGAACATTTCATGATATTTCTCCACCAACAAATGGTTCAAATGGTTCAAATGGCTCTGAGCACTATGGGACTTAACTTCTGAGATCATCAGTCCCCTAGAACTTAGAACTACTTAAGCCTAACTAACCTAAGGACATCACACACATCCATACCCGAGGCAGGATTCGAACCTGCGACCGTAGCGGTCGCGCAGTTCCACACAGTAGCGCCTAGAACCGCTCGGCCACCGCGGCCGGCTCTCCACCAACAGTATTCGAAACGGTTGCTTGGTACATAATGGACATGGACTGTCAGTTTTAGGGATCTCGGATAAACTGCACACTCGTTACAAATGGTACGTGATCAGTTTCACGCTATTTGGAATTTATGATTCTCTCCTCTTCCTCTACATGGTAAAATATGCACTGAAGAGCCTGTAACGCCGGAAATGCATATCCTCCTATTTCCATCTATTGTACTGTAAGTTTTTTCCTTATTTTGTTACCTGAATATATGACATTTCTGTGCCTTTATATATTGTAATTGTTTTACTATTTGTATATATATATATATATATTTATGCATTTATGTCGATGTATAATTGGTTTGTTTCGTAAATATTATTTGTATTTTTACGCTGGGTCTTGCCTAGGGGAAACTGCTAGCGAACGATTACATCGATAGGTCGTGTGAAGAATCAAAGTGTGTAGGATCTTTGGTAGTGTGAACTCTGCCGCGTGGAGCGCGGGCAGAGAGGGAGTCTGGCGGGAGTAGCGAGTGGAGCAGGTGCGTAGTGTGAAGCTCCCGCGAGTTGCCGCGCTTTCGGGGTTTGGCAGCATGTAATTGCGCTCGACTTGCGATGAAAGTTTCTGACATGGTGTCGCGGACGGGAAGCATTAGCTGGCGCACATCAAGAGCCCGTTTCGCCTGGTGACCGTGTCGAGAAGAAGGCGCGCCAACATCCAGCTTCTGCAATAGCGACGGCCGACAATGAGTGACTGTCGCCACCTCCTCGATCGACGGCTTCAAACCTTCAATCAACCAACAAGGAAGACTAAAAGCACGTAAAGTTTCAGAACTGTATGGCAGACCTCAGCTTTTCAAATTGTTCCATTTGCCTCGCAAAATTACAGCAACTTAGCATGAACCTTTGTTGTTCATTGTCCCAATTGCATTGCCAAGCAGGGTCCGTTCCTTTTCCGAAATGAACCCGAGTGTCGTTGAAATTCAAACGCCAGCATTAAAATAATATAATTAGATTTCACTGCTTTAATTTCAAAGTTCACTTTAAGTATTCATAGCTGGCTACAATATTTAGATAACACAAGCACAAATTAAGAGTGCGAGTTTTGTTACCGTATTTTAGCTTATCTGTGACTGCAGCTCAGCTTGGTACGTACTAAATTTTACTATTGTTAATTGTTCAGAATCATTTAATTCAAGTTCAAAGTTAAATCTCTTGTTTCTAAATTGCGTAGAGTCAAGTTGCTTTTGAAATGATTGTTGAGGTAGTCCAAGACTAACCGTATTTTACTGGATTTCGATGTGCTTCAGAAAGAAAGCTCACTATTAACTTCAGTCACTAAATTAACTTTCGATTTTCCGGTTTTATTAATTCTTTTGCTAAATTAAGTCAGAGTGTAGCGAAATTTATTACTTCTGACAAACTTTCAGTTTTCACACTACACGTGTCAACCTTCAGTTGCCACGCTTCTAGTGCTAATTATATGTGTAATGACCTTTCTTTTTCAGTTACTATAGTAATTGTCCTTAGGACTGGCGACCGTGATTTCCCCCAAATCTCAAATATCTAATTACCGCTAGTTAATTGTTAACGTAACGGCCGCACATTTACTTTCTTTATTAACTTTACCCCTTTTCAAAATTAATTCCCACCAGTTTCATTTGCATTTTTCCTTTCATTTAGATGTAACCTTTTCCTCCCTCTTTACCGACAGATTAACTTCGGTTACGATTGCTTTTCCCAAATTTCCATTAGGTACACGCGGTTTAATTTTTCACTGTCATTAAGGTCGATAAGTGAGGGGGAGGTTACAAGCCAAAGAAACTGGTACACCTGTATATCGTGTATGGGCTTCACGAGCAGAAGTGCCACAATGCCACGTGGCATGGAACCGAATAAAGTAGTGATGCAGGGAATTGACGTCATGAATCCTGCAGGGCTGTCCATAAATCCGTAAGCAGGTTACAACAGCACGATCCAAGGCATAGCAGATATGCTCAATAATGTTCATGTTTGAGGAGTTTGGTCACAGCGGAAGCGTTTAAACTCAGAAGAGTGTTCCTGGAGCCGCTCTGTAGCAACTCTGAACGTGTGGGGTGTCGTATTGTCCTGTTGGGAATTTTTCAAGTTGGTCGGAATGCACAATGGACATGAATGGATGCAGGTGGTCAAAAAGGATGCTTATGTATACCTGTAACTGTCAGAGTCGTATCTAGACGTATCAGGGGTCCCATATCACTTCAAATGCACGCGCCCCACACCATTATAGAGTCTCCACCGTCTTGAACGGTCCCTGCTGACATGCAGGGTCCATGGATACATGAGGTTGTCCCCATACGCTCGATACAATTTGAAACGAGAGTCGTCCGCCTAGTAAACATGTTTCCAGTCAACAACAGTCCAATGTCGGTGTTCACGGGCCCACGCGAAGCATAAAGCTTTGTGTCGTGCAGTCATTAAGGGTACAGGAGTGGGCCTTTGGCTCCGAAAGCCCTTATCGATGATGTTTCGTTGAATGGTTCGCACGATGGCATTTGTTGATGGCCCAGTACTGAAATCTGCAGCAATTTGCGGAAGGGATGCACTTCTATCACGTTGAACGATTCTCTTCAGTTGTCGTTGGTCCCATTTTTGTAGGATCTTTTCCGGCAGCAGCAATGTTGGAGATTTGATGTTTTATTGGATTCCTGATATTCACGGCATACTCGTGAAATTGTCGTATGGGAAAATCCCACTTCATCGCTACCTCGGAGATGCTGTGTCCCATAGCTCGTATGTCGATTATAACACCATGGTCAAACTCACTTAAATCCTTATAACCAGCCACTGTAGCAGCAGTAGTCGAACTCACAACTGCGCCAGACATTTTTTGTCTTATATAGGCAGCGCCGTATTCTGCCTATTTAAATATCTCTGTATTTGATTATATATGCCTGTACCAGTTTCTTTGGCGCTTCAGTGTAGGTACAAGTAGTCCTCGTGTGCTTCTTTACTAGTACAAAAATATTGTGATTCTTCTGATATGTAATGAATACCATGCAGAAGATTTGATTGTGGTATTATTAATCCTCATCTCTGTCTAAATGTATGGCAATCGCAATGTTCGTGTCTAAGAAGTCTCATGTTTTAGATTAAGTACATTCACCCACCACCTGCCACACTAGTATTGGGGCAAGGCGATTTCTGTGCCACTTTCCATTATTGCCAGATGTATCCAATATGGTGGCGATGACGTCATCCAAGAATGTAGACTTGGCAACAGTGCATGACATCATGGCGGCTGTGATGTCATCCAAGATGGCGGATTTTGACGGGAAGATAGGTCAATTGGGCTACCTCTACTAACCTAATCCCCCTCCCCTTCCCTCTGCCAGAAAAATGGCGGGAAGTTCAAATTCCAACAGGATAATGCATCACACAATGGTTATCTCTACTAACGTATGAAAATCGCAGGAAGAGAGGTCACTTGCGCTGCCTCCACTAACCTAAGTCATCTGACCGCCACCTCTTCCTAGGAACTGACACCAAGTTTGAATTTTGGTGGCAAAGAAAGGTGGGCTACTTCCACTAATCTAAGTCACCCGACGGCCACCTCTTTCTAGGGATTCATGGGATGAGGACACAGCCTACGCTGGGCTGACGGAGAGAGGAAGAATGTGCTTTATTTATTTTATAACAATTTATTTTGGGACGGATTTTGAGAGATAGTATATTTATTACACTGATACAAAACACATGCTCTGACATGCTTGGGGTCACGTCACGCAGACTACAGAACTGCAAACCACCAAAAGACTCTGCAAACATGCTTGATAATCGTCAACTGTCGAAATCATGCACCAGTATTTGTTCAAACAATGTGAGGCACTACAGCCATCCAGTGTGTTTTCCACGAGGCCCAGAGCCCACCTGACCTAGTACACAGTACTCCTCCTGTGACATAATCCATTATGGTGGTCTGGAGGGGTAAAATGGCGCGAAAATGACTCAACCTGCACTGAGCTGTTGTAGAGAGTAAAGAAGGAATGTACTTTATTTATTTTGGAACACTATATTTAGGGATGGAGTATATTTATCACACTGATACAGAACATACGCTGTAGCATGCTTGGGCTCATGCCACACAGCCCACAGACATGTAAACTACTCCTCAATAACGCTCTGCCAACACGCAAAAAACTCCTACATTACCGAAATAATTTCAGTACAGACATGCAATCTCAATCTAAATAATGCAGTACACAGATGTGCAGACACGAAATCAACTATTAAACTGTCCAAATAGCGCATAGCACAGCCCACAGACCTGCTCGCAAAATAGTGCAACAGACACACAATCAACATACACAAGCACCATCTGCCACCCCCTGTCCAGTAGACTGCACAGGAGGCTACCTGCAGACCTGTGAAGTGACATGGCCGTCAGCTGTCAAACCACACACAGATGCCCTCAAGCATGAGGCGGCAGCATCCCATTCATACTTGGTACCTGAGAAATTCCTCTCGAAATACGTGTTCACCTAGGCACCATTGCTGATGCGACCAGATGGGAGCACAGACACAGTCATGGCCCACCGCCAGACACAAGCCAGCACGACCCATTGCTCTCACACTGCTGCAAGTGAAAGTTGCTTCTATTTTCGAGTATACAGTCAATGTTATACTGACGTCACAGAACTCCAAGGCACTCTCACACCACTCCCATATGTGAGACACCTCTGGGCAGCAAGTGTGTTTACTGTTGATGACAGTGTAGTACAGTGTGCATTGTCCCTAGCTGGACATGTGAGCTGCATCTAACTGTGCTTAACTGCCCAGCATCACAGACGCAACACCGTCTGTCTGTCTATTGATGTACCAGTGATACATGCGACTTGACTACTGCTTTTGCACTTTTCAGGAAGACAGAGAACCATCCGCCTCGAAATTTGCATGCAGCTGTGTTAAAGGCTAACAGAGAGTGGATGGGGTGATTGATTGGGATGGAGCTGTATTAAAGTACGATTTAATGGTAGACTGATGATGGACTCTAGGGAGGGGGCAGTTACTGCAGGTCAATTTTTCCACTGTTCTGTCAGAATGCATCAGTCGTGTGACATAGCTTGCATTCGACTCATATACAGCCACATGTTTTGTAAGTGGTTTATACCACTGTCTACTTGCGATCGTTAACAGTAAACCTGTCGGTCTCAGAGGACTTCCATCTCATGTGTGATGAAACGTGACACATTCCTCTAAACGAATTATGATTTATGCGATGTACTCCATCCCTCTGTCGCATCTTGGGTGCAAAATCAAGACTTCAGCTTCATAACTAAGTTTGTGACAGGTGCTTGTGAGGCATTGCAATCCCCATGTATACATTTGCCTGACAAATGTGCTTTTTACAGGGTTAGTGATGGAATAACTTGTGATTTTCACATGTCGGACGCTGCTGCTAGACAGTTATCTGTTTCCTTGTAAGAGGTATTTGCTGTTACTAACAATCATTTTATATAGGGCTGATGCATGCATAGCATGATTTCCAAACAGTGATCGGATGTGAACAGTGGGCACTATACATATCCAGAAAGCTATATTGTACTCGTAATACAAGGAGCCCATATTTTAAGGAAGTAGTTTCTTCGTTTTACGGTTCGATAACATAGCTTATCGTAGAGAAACCAGGAAGAAGGATGTTTGTGATCAACTTGAAACATATTTCATACATTGGAATATTAACAGTGCAGGTTGGAAACGCAAGCGATCTAGCAATATAGCCCATTTTAAGTGGGGAAAGTTGTAGCCTAAGGAGTGCGTGTGTTTATGTTCTCTCTTACCAATACCTTCCAGCTACTGATCCTAGACTCTAGAACAATACTTTAGAGTTGATAGCTTGGTTGATTCACATAAAAATGCATTGAACTCCATCTGTCTGGAGCTCCATCGTGCATAAAAATCATTATATTGTTGTTGTTCTTAACCGTCTGCTATTACATCACAACACTTCGAAATCTCTTATTATACATCGATAAGGAGTACTAACCTCCTTGACATGGGTGCATCTCGAGAAATCTTGTGCACTTAGATGGGGAGGACTCGGAAAGCTCCATTCATTCACGCGACGTGGAATGTAATGGTCTTCTTCTGGTCGGTTGCAGATTAAATCGGTAACGGTGTTGCAGGGCTGGTTGGTCAATGACAGTGTGAGGAGGGTCTTTCACTCTGTAATTTTACCCTAAGACAGCGAGAATGCTCTGTGACTCCCATACGCAGAGAGACTGATCATAAATTAAGCATGGTGCTCAAGGTGTTAGAAATATGAAGAGCATTGTCTGATATACTTTGATTGTGTATGTGTTCAAGAATTACCAATGAATGGTCGTACTGCGCAGTCATATATCCACGTTTGCAATGATACTCGCAAACTCGAGAAGGAGTGGTTTAGCTATAATACTGAAACTGGGAAACATGGGGTCACATCATTGGTCGGTGTTGAAATTACTGTAAAATTGCTAAAATTGTTTGCACTATCAACTGTGACGCTTCTAATTAGGGTACATCGATGGTGCCTTTTCCATCCCATCTGTGCACTGGCATACTGTTGGTTACCACATAATGATTGACTGATATCGGTTGTTTGAGTTGGAGAAAGAGTTTTGGCGGATGGACAGCACCTTCCGGGATGGATAGCACTGAAACAGTGATTGTGTACATGATTGCAATATGATGAATCAGTCGAAATGGAACGTAGAGTCATCAGATATTCCATGACTATGTCAGATGAGCTTAAATGTAGTTTGGAGACCTACGCCAAAGCTGTATAACTCTTTTTCTTATCTTGTAACTGTCTTTTATTTAAAATCATCCAACATGTGTCGTGTGTTATGGTAGGTGCAGTAACAAAATGATTTACACTGTGCGATGTCTAGTTTTCTGCGAGAGGCCGTGGATCAGAGCGTCTTAATGTCAGTTTAGGGCCTGGCACAGGCATTGAAGTCATGGCAGAAAAACAAAATGTATGGCAGTGGCAGTGTACAAAGTGTGTTAGAAAACAATGTTTCAAACAACGACACAGGGTCACAGGGGGCATCTCTTGTGAGTTACAGTATAGTCTGTGGGATATGGTCATCATCCTACAGTACAGGTGATGAAACCTTAAACTGCCCTCTGAAATGGATCAAAAGATGTATATTTAATAGGATCATCCCACATAGGAAGCAGCAGCAGTCTGACAGGTAAATTCGATGATGGATAGGGTGTCCCATCAGGAATGCTAGGAGGAATGCTATTCTGGGAAGCATTGTGACAACTCTCTCTCTGTGCCAGATTCACATCACAGCCATGCGTCTTCCCGCCTGCAATGATGCCTAGGTGAGTTCTATATTGGATGAAGTCAGTGTTGCATTTATAGTTCATAATTTGTCTCTGTTGGATGGTACAGAATAACGATGACAGCATGTTGGGCTGATAGATGTTAATGGACACAGATCTGCTTCGGACAGTAGTACCACACTGCACGCATTTCCACCAAATGGTCAAAACACAGTCCTATTGCACTAACTCAGATCGTTCTATTTCTACATGGGTTGCAGAAGGTAGTAGATATGGCTGCTCAGTTCTGACTTAAACTGGAATGATCACATGCGCTAAGCTGTAGAAATGGGATCAGTTGCAAGATGTGTAGGGGCTGACTAAAACCAAATTGGAATTTTACTTAGCAGACATGTTCGAGAATGGTGTCTCGTTTCGAGATATGAGAGTGCCAGAAATATGATTCACTTGTGGGTGTGATCCAACGCAGGTATGTGGTTGAATGGAAAGACTTGATTCCAATTTATGGACACCATTTCTAGCAGATAGTGTAATACTAGAGATTTGAAAAGTTAGTGTACATTTTCTTGCAGCCTCAATCAGCACATCATCTGCTACTACTGTTTGTGTTCTGTCTCATTCACCTCATCACCTATAACTCAGTGGATATATTGCAGAACTTCCGACATGGTATAGAGTCAGAATAAGTTACAAGTACGATAGAAATATCTAGCTGGGGAAGTGTGAGGGAGTCGCAAATACCACTTACATACCATGTCCCTTAGCTGAATCACTTTCAAAATTCAGTGATTTTACCATGAAGCTGCATCGTGAGCTACATGTAAGGGGAGTGCTGGTCTCATAATATACACTCCAGCGATCACCATCTTGGTATTTGTCCGGATAGAAAAACCACCTCATTCAGAGGAAATGTCATACCTCGATCTATAAAGCCAGTATAGCTTTTATCATGTACACTTATGTGCACCTGTAGAACCATGACCGTAATATACAGTAGTTGTTGCGGTCGGTTTTTTTAACATCTGGCCAAATATGTCTCTCTTTCTAAGATGCAGTGATAGCACTCGCAAGAAAAACGTATGAGACATGTCCAGCCATCCCTGATTTTCTCTCAGTATTATTTCGTATTGTAAGCAATCAGTTTTTGATGAAGTATTGTGCTTAGTAGTAGTAGGGACTGCGTGATAGATTCACCTTGAGCATCAGGCTTATAAAGAATGTGCTTGTGTTCCAAGGAGTATGTGAAGTCATAAGAATGGGTATCGATATTTCTATTTCCAGAGCCACAGACATCAGCATTTCCAATACTTTGCTCATTGTCGAGTGTCATTCAACTGAGAACGCAATGGTAACATTTAGTTGTAAGTACAGGGATAAAATATATATGTGAACGATTTCTTAGGAAGATGATGCTGTCTATGTGTGCTCGGTATGCACTGCAGGTGACGTGAATGATTCACGTTTCCCATTAACATAGGCAGCCATCCGAATGCAGAGGCCTGTTGCAATGCAGGCATGTAGATGAATTAACTTTGCTGTCCGCTCGACGGCAGAACAGTGAACTAATACTTAGTAGGTGTTGGAAAGCTTTCGTGGTCGCGTGGCAATTTGAGAAGATTGAATATGGAGGTGTGTTTGCACTGGACCGTTATTCCCTACCATGTAAATTGTTTGATTGACTGCTTCTGCATATTTTGAGCCTTTATTTAGTTGAGGGAACATCGATTGTGGTGTGTGCATGTAGCAGATGAAAAAATTATAGGTATGATTTGGAATCTGTTACACCACCAACATCGATATTCGGGAGTGGAAATATCATTTTCCTCTGTTTGTTTCGAGTTCTCCTGCAAAGGTCTTCGCAGACGGGATAAGTGCTAAAGTTTTGGGTTTCAAGAGAAATAATTTCCAGTCTATATCTTCATAATTACATTGTGCGAGGGATCGGCAGGCTGTGTGCAAACCATGTGAAAATACATGTGTTCTTGTAATCCCAGAGTCTGGAGATGGGTGTAGAAAAAAGCAAACAAGCAAGTCCAGACCAGAAATAGTAACTCGTTTATGCTGAGGGGAATGAGCCCAAATTTGTAGAACAGTTCTGAGAGTGACTTCGATCCACTGAGGGTGCTCTGGTCACCTTTTCGGGGGTGGATGCCCTCCCAACCTCACAGGGGGGGGGGGGGGGGGGTAATCTAGTGCCACCAATATACATACTGTGCTGTCTTCACTGTATATGTATGACTGATGTAAAAGGACTGACTTTGTATAGTACAGGAGAGGAATTGTATGTTTACTACATTGGCATGGTACGTGGTGAGATACTGATTTTGTCGGAGATCGGTTTCAAGCTCCTGTCCTCAGTGGGAGACCAGTGTAACTGAGTACGAGTCTTTCTGTATTTGGCGATATGTAGGACACTTTTCGGGGTTTAATTGTCGATGCAGTATGGCGATCAGTGTAAAATAGCTTTTTACTTCTGAAAGTCTCATCTGCAGAAAGAAAAAGAAAAGGCGCACTGTGCTTCCACACCGACGGCATCAGTAATTTGGGGGTAAATTCGACAAGAGCCAATCATAATGCTCGATTCATTCACAAGACATTCTCATTCTTTTGTGCTTGGATATGGGAGTCTCTACATAGTAGAAGGATCGTTTGTGTATGTGGTGAAAGCAGGAAGGGTAACACGTGATGGAGGGGATGCCACGTTAGGAAGACTGCATTCTATGTTATTCAGCGCTATTTTCGTAAACAGATTCTGTTAGGGCAAGAATTTCTGTGCATAGAAGCTGAGACATCAAGAAAGCGAGCATTAACTATTTCTGGGACACTATCCGATTTCCGAGAGGTCGATTCGGTTCTCATTTTACATAGCCATGACGTATAAGGTTGAGAACCCTGTTAGATGTGCTTGCGATGGTTTATAGCTACACATGCACACTACGTGGTGTTGCGTCTGTCACTGGCTTTTTTTGTTTTTTGAAAAAAAAAAAGATGTTAGTCATCTTGCAGTCGCACGAGCAGCAGCACCAAACGACGATGCCTTGCTACATGAGAAGATACAGACATTCACGTGTCCCAGTCTACAAAGCAATTAATGATATTGAAATAACTCTTATGAGAAGGTACTGGTGGACAAGTGTTTCTCCAGGGACCATCTACATTTATTGGTGGAGTTACTATCTTTACTCTTACTAGTACTGGAGATGTTGGGCATGGTAATGGTTGGGTAATTGTTGCTATTGTCTGGTATAATGGTGGTACTATTAAAGATGTTTCTGGACTTGGAAACTTTCAATAGCAGAAATGTGATTGATTTTCGTACATTTAGAGTGTTTGAAAACTATAATCGTGATCTTGGGAAGTCATACTACAGTGGAAATATGCCATTTGTACTCAGGACAAGGAATCAATGGAAAATAAATGAGCAAGAATCTGCATGTGTCTGGGTCAAAGGATCTGGAAATGCTTATAAAATAAAATTTGTAGCTGATATTATATATTATTATAAATAAATTGTAGCTTACCTTTTCCTACATTTCTAAGAAAAATATTAGTAAATAGGTTCTACAGCAATGTCTTTATGTGCAAGGAGTCATTGCAAGATTTCTGAAAGAGAGTCAGCATGTGTTTACTGTACCAAAATTATTTCTGTAATTTAGGAGTTTTTTGAGTGTCAGCAGAGCGTTATTTAGGAGTAGTTTACAGGTCTATAGGCTGTGTGTCGTGAGCCCAAGCATGTCACAGCGTATGTTCTGTATCAGTGTGTTAAATATACTCCATCCCTAAATAAATTGTTCCAAAATAAATAAAGTACATTTCTTCCTTACTCTCTCCAGCAGCCCAGCGTAGGCTGAGTCATTTTCGCATCATTTTCCTCCTCTAGACCACGATCTTGGACTACTTCACAACAGGGATGACAGGACCCTCTGGTGGCAGTACTGTGTACTAGGTCAGTTGAACTCTAGATCTTATGGTGGAGGCGCTGCCTGCAAAATAAAGACATATGTCCAGAACAGGCAGAGTAGATTTCCCACCATTTTCCCCCACGCCAGACCCCAATCTTGGGTTGCATCATGGAATGGATGACAGCACCCTCTGGTGGCAGTACTATGTACTATGTTAGTTGGACTTCAAACCCCATGGCAACCATATCGTTTTCTCATCATTTGCCCCCACCATCTTGGATTACATCATGGTATGGACGTCAGCACTCTCTCGTGGCAGTTCTGTGTACTAGGTCCAGACCTTGTGGCAAACAAACTGTTTCCCGCCAAAATCCACCATCTCAGATAATGGTACTTGCGTCATCAACTGATGTCACGGCTGTCATCTTGGATTACGTCACGGAATGGAAGACAGCGCCATTTGGTGGTGGTACTGTGTACTAGGTCAGATGGGCCCTGGGCCTCGTGGCGAACACACTGAATGGCTGTAGTGCCTCAAATTGTTTGAATAAAGACTGGTACATGATTTCGACAGTTGATGATTAGCAAGCATGTTTGCAGAGTCTTTTGTTGGTTTGCAGGTCTGTAGGCTGTGTGGTGTGACCCCAAGCATGTCAGAGCATGTGTTTTGTATCAGTGTAATAAGTATACTATCTCCCGAAATCTGTCCCTAAATAAATTGTTCCAAAATAATTAAAGTACACTCCTTCCTCTGTCCAGCAGCCCTGTGCAGGCTGGGTCCTTTTCCCACCAATCCCTCGGAAGAGATGGCAGTCAGGTCACTTAGGTTCGTGGAGGTAGCGCAAGTGACCTATCTTCCCATCATTTTCTTAGGTCAGTAGAGATAACTGTGATGTGATGAATTATTCTGTTGGAATTTTAACTTTCCACCATTATTCTGAGGGAGGGGAGGGATGTTAGGTTAGTGGAGGTAGCCCAATTAACCCATCTTCCCGCCAAAATCCGCCATCTTGGATGATGTCACAGCCACCATCTTCGGTGATGTCATGCGCTGTTTCCAAGTCTACACGCCGCCATCTTAGATGACGTCATCGCCGCCATCTTGGATACATCTTGCAATAACGGAAAGTGGCTCAGAAACTGCTTTGCCCCAATACTCACGCTGTGACATTAGGACGGTGTTAACACAGGTGCAACTGATTCCCCTCTATTTTCTCACCTAGTCTCTAACAACGAAACCTACATTTTCTGGATGAAAGAAGAGTGGTGTTGTTGTAAAGTGGGGTAAGGAAGTATCAGTAGAGAAAACATTTCATAATGGTTACATAAAAACTATTAATGCGAGCTAGCCGTGGACTCAAAAGACGATCCTTATAGAATACTATACAGCTAAACAATCACACTTGCCATTAATGTGCTGCACCACTAAGAAATAATAGACAAACAGAAACACTGATTTTTTTTAGTGTTCATGGTAATGCGAAAGGAAACTTGGGAAAGAACAGAGTAGACCTGCGAAAATTTTTAGGTTCACCTGCTTTTTTCTTAAGACTGACTGTGAGACAATCGATAGTAGCGATACTATCCTTACATGTGGGGTTTGTCTCGTCAATAGGGGGTGGGATAGAGCAACAGAGTTTTGAAGAGCGCTCACAGGCTGTCTCGACACAGTGTGTGATCGGACCAGCAAGTGAGTCTCAATGTGGTTTCTCTGGCAGAGTACTCGTGCATGGCGATACATGCTGTGGACAACGCTATGTGGAATGGGTATGTGATTAGCAGAGCTACTGAAGTTATGTGAACCTGTTGCAGTGTACCTTCCGTAACGACAAGCGACCATGGCTGTTGGTTCGGCCCTGTCTGGAGTCCGTGCATTTGTAAGGAAGTAAACATAGCAGTCTGCTTAATGGGGAGGGGAGCTTTTATGCTATGTTGCTGGTAAAGTGCTATTCTGCACAGGTTACAGCATGGTGTTGATTTCACCTTCGATTCAGGATGTGCGGACAGCGAGATTGCTGCAGTCATGTCAATTGTGCTTCACAGCACATAACGCAAGAATGAAAGGATCCGGCTTGTTGTCGCCCGGAAAGTTTTGTTGGCTTCTGTTTGAGTCGTCATATTAAGTGATCGCTAATGGCGTTAATTTGGGTATTTTAAGGCTTATAAGTGCTTTTAAATTTTAAGCTCAGAGTTTTTAAACATGGTGGGCGTTTGCTGTTGTTGGATGAATAGCTGCTATCTAAATATAATCTGCAGTTTCTGCTACAGCGTAAATTTGATTTCTATTGTACGATTATAAATATGAAACATTAATTGATTTAACTGTTTTTCCAGTGTTTAAGGTCGGTGGGCTTTTGGAGTTCTCAAGTGAATTACAAAACTAAAAACTGAACTCTGTCCGAACAGGCCATGAAGGCCCAAAGGTACCGACCGGCCGCCGTGTCATCTTAGCCCACAGGCGTCACTGGATGCGGATACGGAGGGGCATGTGCTCGGAACACCACTCTCCCGACCGTATGTGAGTTTACGAGACTGGAGCCGGTACTTCTCAATCAAGGAGCTCCTCAGTTTGCCTCACAGGGACCGAGTGCACCCCACTTGCCAACAGCGCTCGGCTGAGCGGATGGTCACCCATTCAAGTGCTAGCCCAACCCGACAGCGCTTAACTTCGGTGATCTGGTGGGAACTGGTGTGACCACTACGGCAAGGCCGTTGGCTGTCAAGCGAATTACTGTCACCTAAATCTAACGTGAGGGTTTTTGTACTGCATAAATTATATTTCTGTTTCAGGATCGTAAACATTAAATATTCATTGATTTAATTGATCTTTCAGCTGTCTTTCTGGTAGTTTGAAATTTATTAAGGTTTTGAAGTTTCTTCCTTTTTTTTAAGTTAAGATTAAAAGTTACCTCATGCATGGCGTGTGTTTGGTGTAAATACACTACTGGCCATTAAAATTGCCACACCACGCAGATGACGTGCTACAGACGCGATATTTAACCGACAGGAAGAAGTTGCTGTGATATGCAAATGATTAGCTTTTCAGAGCATTCACACAAGGTTGGCACCGGTGGCAACACCTACAACGTGCTGACATGAGGAAAGTTTCCAACCGATTTCTCATACACAAACAGCAGATGACCGGCGTTGCCTGGTGAAACGTTGTTGTGATGCCTCTTGTAAGGAGGAGAAATGCGTACCATCACGTTTCTGACTTTGATAAAGGTCGGATTCTAGCCTATCGCGATTGCAGTTTATCGTATCGCGACATTGCTGCTCGCGTTGGTCGAGATCCAATGATTGTTAGCAGAATATGGAATCGGTCGGTTCAGGAGGGTAATACAGAACGCCGTGCTGGATCCCAACGGCCTCGTATCACTAGCAGTCGAGATGACAGGCATCTTATCCGCATGGCTGTAACGGATCGTGCAGCCACGTCTCGATCCCTGAGTCAACAGATTGGGACGTTTGCAAGACAGTAACCATCTGCAGAAACAGTTCGACGACGTTTGTAGCAGCATGGACTATCAGCTCGGAGACCATGGCTGCGGTTACCCTTGACGCTGTATCACAGACAGGAGCGCCTGCGATGGTGTACTCAGCGACGAACCTGGGTGCACGAATGGCAAAACGCAACTTTTTCGGATGAATCCAGGTTCTGTTAACAGCACCATGATGGTCACATCCGTGTTTGGCGACATTGCGGTGAACGCACATTTGACGTGTGTATTCATCATCGCCAAACTGGCGTATCACCTGGCGTGATGGTATGGGGTGCCATTGGTTGCACGTCTCGGTCACCTCTTGTTCGCACTGACGGCACTTTGAACAGTGGACGTTACATTTCAGATATGTTACGACCTGTGGCTGATACTTCATTCGATACCTGCTAAACCCTACATTTCAGCAGGATAATGCACGACCGCATGTTGCAAGTCCTGTACGGGCCTTTCTGTGTACAGAAAACGTCCGACTGCTGCCCTGGCCAGCACATTCTCCAGATCTCTCACCAACTGAAAACGTCTGGTCAATGGTGGCCGAGCAACTGGCTCGTCACAATACGCCAGTCACTACTCTTGATGAACTGTGGTATCGTGTTGAAGCTGCATGGGCAGCTGTACCTGTACACGCCATCCTAGTTCTGTGTGGCTGAATGCCCAGGCGTATCAAGGCCGTTATTACGGCCAGAGGTGGTTGTTCTGGGTACTGATTTCTCAGGATCTATGCACCCAAATTGCGTGAAAATTTAATCACATGTCAGTTCTAGTATAATATATGAGTCCAATGAATACCTGTTTATCATCTGCATTTCTTCTTGGTGTAGCGATTTTAATGGCCAGTAGTGTATTTTGTTATTGTTTGGGTGTTTATGTTTTGCTTATTCTGTTTTAGATAGCTAGTTATTTGCTTGACGGCGGCCGGTATTGGAGTCATCTTGGCATGTTGTGCCCATTTGCAAGAAAAGAAATATGTGAATTTGAAATTTAATTCTTGCGTCCATATGGATGTGGACTGATTATAAATCGTATCATAAATTTGTAATAAAGAGTGTAAATTGTTAAACTTATAGCGTATGTGTTGTGGGCTTGGCACGCCTTGATTTGAACGCTTTGTCTTTCTGATCTTTTTTTAAAAATTGCTTACTCAAGTGTCTTTAAAATGTTGAGCAGCACTTAGTTAATTTTCCCTATATGGTTTATATTATAAGGCTTATTTTACTTTAGTTAACTTCCCACTTAGGCAAATACTTCGTAATAATTATGATAAGGAAATACTACGAATTATGCAAAGGAAATGCTACAAAAAGTAAGGTGCGTATGCATTTCCACGTTAAGACTATTGCGCAACAAGAGTGGTGCATTGTCAGAAAAGAGTATATGTTTCCAGTTTTCTGCAGACACAGTCCTGCTTCGATACAGATTAAAGGTGCAGCACAGTGTGCGATTGAAATGCCGCGGCAACTGGATACGTATTCCAAAGGTGAAGTACGCGGGACTGAACAATTCTTGTGGAAAAAACGTCTAAATTGCTCAAAGTCACCGTGAAATTGCAATTCAGTGTCGTGTCCATCCGCAGTGTAATTTGACTAAGGCTGCACCGACGTTAGTGATGCTGATCTGTCGTGATGCAATTTCCACCTTATCGACAGGCTGAAAGAACTTCTGGGGGGAAAGAGATTTTCCAGGGATGAGTACGTTCACACAGATGATCGCAAATGGGTCGTGACCAAGGAGCGGATTTTCATCGTGGAGTAACTCAACGATTGATAGAACATTTCGACCCTTGTTTACAGGCCGGCTGGGGTGGCCGAGCCGTTCTAGGCGCTACAGTCTGGAACCTCGCGATCGCTACGGTCGCAGGTTCGAATCCTGCCTCGGGCATGGATGTGTGTGATGTCCTTAGGTTAGTTAGGTTTAAGAAGATCTAAGTTCTAGGGGACTGATGACCTCAGAAGTTATGTCCCATAGTGCTCAGAGCCATTTGAATCTTGTTTACAGAGACTTAGTGACTGCGTTGAAAAGTAGTATCAAGTTACGTAAACTGAAGGTGCAAGAATGGAGAAGGGGCGGGGGGGGGGGGGGGGTGGAAGAAGGGAAAGGAAATGGAAGGAATTAATGATGTCATCTGCATCGGGACTTCATGTGGAATGAGCGGCGACGAGTGAAAATGTGTGCCGGGCTGACATTAGAACCCAGGACTGCATGCTTACTAGGCAGTTACCTTATACACCGCGATATGTGGACACAGTGTTTATCGCAATTGCGTGGACTATCTCGGTACTCCCAACGCGTGACTCACATTCCCACTTCGCGCCACCTATCTGTTGTCCCTACCCTGCCCCTACCCATGTCCCCCTTGCTCGCTACTTTGAGATTGCAGCGGGAGGTCGAACGCGATTGTGGATTCGTACTGCAAGTGGTGGATTCATAGCCGATCGGGGCTAGTCACTTATATTAATGCATGATGTCAACTATCTGTCTCACTTTGATTCAGTAAAAGTTACTTTGGTTACAAAATAATGCGTAACTTACTTTCTGAAGTCTCCGTGTAGTTATGAATAAGATTTACACAAGCAGATTTGTAGACATCTGCTTAAGCATTTGGAAACATTAACTGAAGGTGACCCGTGGTCGACGATCGAGAACTCACGCTTACACTCCAAGGTGCTGAATATTGGCCCTTCGCCTTTTCGGACCACTGTGCCTAAGTCTGCAAAATTCTCCTCCCGCAACAAGTGGTCTAGCGCAGACTTACACCGCGGAAGTTAAACACCTTCTACCTCCTCGGTCCCTAACGTCTTCAATGCATTACCGAGTCATGGGCCACCACGAGCGTCGCTTGCTTAAATACTGCAAAACCCTGGCTTCGTGGCTGGAAAGTGTCGAACTGCCATTCGATGTCCTTTGTCTCAGTACGGCAAGGATGTAGCTACGAGGCTCTGGCACACTACGGACTATTTCTTTGCCGTTCTCTACGACCTAGACGCCCAACCGCCCACCCCTGCATCCCGGAGGGAGCGCAGCAGGATTACGGCACAAATCGTGACACTGGCACGCTGCAGACTACACGGAGTGGTGGTGAGGACCAGACGTCAAGATTCGACGGAACAGGAACATATCACCATGCATCATATCTTCTTCGATGGAAAACAACGACGAAGACTAATCACCGAGATCTACACCTGTTGCGCGCAGCACGTCACTTATCAGGTCAATGCCTTTGTAGACCAATATCGCAAAATGTACCAGGAGGAGTCTACCAACACCTGTGCTGAGGATGTTGTTGCCACACATCACACGCACCCTCGCTGCCAACGAGGTGGAAGAGCTGACGGGGCTCCGTGTGCTATGGGGTCCACGATGCAATCAACAAAGATACTTGAGTAGATCGCCCGGCGTCGACGGACTGCCAACAGAATTTTATCGCGCCTTCCTTGAGCTAATAGTGTCGTGGTGGACGATACGGTTTTATGATCTGTTGACAACAGACAACGTCGTACCGTCAGCCTATGTCACCCACCCACAAAGCGACGCCGGGAGCGACGACAGCACATTACCGCCCCCTAACTCTGCTTAACGCGTTACTGCAAAGTACTCCCTTAAAATTCTATCCCCAGAACAGAGAACGTTGGGTGACTCAATCAATACACAAACGGCCACAGGGGAATGTCGCGATTTAATCACACTGGCAGCGGCGTGCAGACACGGCGCATTTGACAAGATGATGCATCGTTTTCTATTCTCCGTAATGCGTTTTCCACCCCTCTTTACTGCAGTTATTCGGCCGCTGTATGGTAGCGTCGAGGCTCTGGATCAGATCAATGGCAATGTGGTGGGACCAGTGAATATACGCCACTCCATAAGGCAGGGTTTCCCATTTTTGTCACTACTCTACCCCATAACACTGGTGTTTCGGTCCACGTGCTGACTAAAAGGGCTTAGTCCACTCTTGGACCGAAACACACGATGGTATTCGATTTCATATCAACATATGAACTGCAGTGGGCAGTACCATGAATATCGCTAAATCCTCTGCAATGCCCATTGGACGTGCCTCTCACATGGCAACTTAGCACCACTCCCGTGCGTACAGATCCTTTGATACCTTGGTAAAATTTTCACCTCCGCTATACGCTGGTTCATTGTCATCAATTTTCGGCATACTCTCCAACTTAGCTGGCCGGAGTGGCCGAGCGGTTCTAGGCGCTTCAGTCTGGAACCACGCGACCGCTACGGTCGCAGGTTCGAATCCTACCTCGGGCGTCGATGTGAGTGATGTCCTTAGGTTAGTTAGGTTTAAGTAGTTCTAAGTTCTAGGGGACTGATGACCTCAGAAGTTAAGTCCCATAGTGCTCAGAGCCATTTGAACAATTTTTTTCCTCCAACTCATCTGCACAGCAGCACGACATAATCTACTCCACCGACTCGATTCTTTATAACGTGTCGAATACCTCAATCAACATGTGGCGTCCAAGATGGTTCACATCGAACAGGTATTCCCACTGCCATCAGTCATTGGATGCAGCCTCCAGACCATGTTCGGATACTTTCTTACAGCTGGTGCGCTCTTTAAGGAAACGCTCACCATCCCTCCATGAGCGGGGGCGTCGGCATAGTCAACGGACGACACCGAGCGGCGTCTTTGTACATGGTCACCATACAAAAGCAGTGGAAAGGGTCGCCTCCCTTACGCACAGATTGTTGGACATTACAGGTGATAGTTGCCCACATCACGCTCCACCTGGCGCACATTTCTGATTTCATCGTTGACTTCAGTTACGCTCACACTCAGTTACCGAGCACACACCTTCCTCGGACCAGAGATTTCTACAACCACTACTTCACTACATATGCTGCAATAACGAACTCAAACATCCAACGACGTCGTGGTCCACGGTTTGGCGTCATGTCCAGCAGCATTTCCTTCCCTTCAACGTCTGGGTAACATGGTACCATGTCACATGTGGAAAATTCGCCAAAAATCAACATCTACACGCAACCAATTTGTCGGACACTCCACACTGTGCAATTTGCAATCTCGTTGATAACAATGCCCACCAGCTGACTTGTGTGCCATCAGCGACGTCTGGAAACTAGGTCGACAGTTTTTTGCCTGCTACCCCCGTGTTCTGCCTCACTCGATTGACCCATGGACTTCTATCCATCCTGAGGATACTCATTTCTTCGCCACCAAAAATCGTGCTATAGGATGGGTCAAGAGACAGACGATCACTTACCTGTATACTCATGGCGGTAAATCACACCTTGACTTCTGACAGTATTTACAAACCGCCCAAAATGAAATCAAGCACCGACTTTGCTACTGCACCTTCGCTATCTTTACATCACCCCCACTCAGCTGGATAGTGTCACACGCAGACGACATACCCACTCCGCCCCCCCCCCCTTCCACCTGTCCTCTTCTGATGTCTGAGACTCCCTGTGCTACATTTCTATTTCGTACCCCACAGCAGGGTAGGTGCATGGACAAGTTCCCCTTTCCTTCATGCACTATACCAGATCAAGCCAGTCGCTCCCCCATTTCTACTGTATCCTCCTTCCACCCTCCTTTCGTGGACTTCTGCCCCTGTGGTGGTGTCGGGGACACCGTGACCAGGCCTCGCATGTTGACCCCTGTCCACTCTGCCCCATGGCCCATCTGCCGAGCATAATGATGCCTCCAAGTGTTATCATGCCTTCGCTCCTTCTTCCCTCTTTGTCTACGGCGTCACACCTCCTAGTCCGCTTTCAGGTTTTTTCCATTGCCCTCTCTCCTTGTTAATAAAGACTGCTGCACGCCTCGTTTGAGGGTAGTGTCTAATGTTGGTTCTGCCAGAGGTAAGCCTTCACGTTGTATTTATACTTGTAAGAGTAAAAAACAAATCGGTGGTGTGTGGTTCAGGGACAAGTAATCAAAGCGTCCTATCTTCCGGGTTCACACGCAGGATCTGCTTAAATTTTGAATGAAAGCCATCCGCAATGGCGGCCAAACAATTTCGGCATAAGGAATCATTTTCGATCTATGGACAGCCTTTTCAAAGAGAGCAGAGGAGCGGATAGAGATGGGAAACTGCCCCTAAAGTGCAATGATAGATGTCATGAGGATTCAGAAGGCAATGGAAACCAATTAATTAAAGAAACACAATGTGTATCTGCACGACATGTGGTCTGCAATTGAAAATGTATCATGATGATCTCCCTATTGGCCAAAGATTCCGTATTAGGCCCCCATTTCAGTCTGCAGGAGGGCACTGCCAAGGGGGAGATAACCATAAGCAAAAGACTGAGTATCCAACGAAAGGGTAACATGCTACGAGTCGGAACGTGGAATGTCGGAACTCTGAATGTCGTAGGGAAGCAAGGAAAACTGAGAAAGGAAATTCAGAAGCTCAGTATAGATGCAGTAGGGACCAGTGAAGTGAAATGGAAAGGCAGTAAGGATTTTTGATCAGACTAATACAGGGCAGTATCAGCAGCAACATAAAATGGTATAACGGTAGAAGCATTTCTCATGGAAGGAAAAGTAGAGCAGAGAGTGAGTTCCTACGAACAGTTCAGTAATAAGATTTTTCTGATGGGAATCGACAGCAAACCAACGCAAACAAGAGTAGTTAAGATATACATGTCGACGTCAGAATCTGAATATGAAGAGATATAGAAAGTATATGAGGATACTTAAAAGGTAATACAGCATTTACAGGGAGATGAAAATCTACTAACCATGGGGGATTGAAAAGCGGTTGTCGGGGAAAGATGTGAAAAAAAAGGGATGCGGAAGAATATCGGGTAGGCAGTAGGAATGAGAGACTACTTGTGTTCTGCAGTAAATTTCAGACAGTAACAACGAATATTCTGTTCAAGAATCAAAAGAGGTGAAGGTATACTTGGAAAAGACCCAGAGACATGAGAAGATTCCAAATGGTCTACATCGTGGTCAGACAGAGATTCCGAAATCAGATATTGGACTGTAAGGTGTTTCCAGGAGCAGATATAGCAGTTTAGTAATGATAGAGAGTAGGCTGAAATTTGAGACTCGTCCACAAGAAATAATATACAAATAAACGGGGACCGAGGTACTCATGCGTTTGAAGACTTCTGAGGCTAAAGATACAGTGAAAATTAATACTCCAGTAGGCAATTTAGATGAAGAGGGATGGGTATCTCTAAAAAGGGCAGAAAATGATAGTGGACAGACAAACATAGACATAAGGAAGGTAGAATCCTTGGGGAACAGAATTAATGTTTCCAATGGAAAATGTGACGAAATCTAAAAAAGAAAGGGTCGTTGTGAGGACTTATTGAGCATACAGGAAAGTGAAAATACCTTTCGGTGAAATTAAAGGCAAGGGTGTTAACAATAAGAGTGCAATGGGAATTCCACTTCTAAGCACAGAGGAGAGAGCGGATAGTTGAAAAGGGTACTTGAAGGCCTCTACGAGGGGGAGGACTTTTCAGCTAACGTTATAAAGAAATGGAAGTCGATATGGAGGATAGGGGATCCATAATAGAGCTTTCGAAGACTTACGATCAAAGAAGGCAGTGAGGGTAGACCACATTTATTCGGAATTTCTGAAAACCTGGACGAAATGGTATCCAAACGTCTATCCAGGTTGCTGTGCAGAATCTATAAGCTTGGAGCCATACTAACGAACTATTGGAAAAATTTGATCCACGCAGTGTGGAAGATAGTGAGGGCTGGTAAGTGGAAGAGCTCTCTCAGAGTTAGTTTAACAGCTTATGCATTCAAGTTTTTCCGACATCTGGTCAATGGCGAGGCTGAATGGTGGGCCGTGGGACCCAGTGACAGTCTTGTGGTTAAGAACTTACTTTATTGCTTTCAATTACGACAATTCTCCATTTTCAACGAGAGCTGGCCATACCCCATTCGAGCACAGCAGGCAGGGGCAGCAGGACCTCACCCCAGGTAAGACGGTACTTGCATCAGCAACCAGCGATACTGACCTCAGACTGCGGAAGCAACCAGTGACCTGTCAGTAGGCCTAGGCTCTGATGTCTGTGGTGAGCTCCTTATTCTTGCTGCGTCGGCCCTCTGATGTCGAACGCCCCTGCCCAGGCGACCCAGGTATGGCTCTCATCCTCCACAGTAACCAGGGGTTACCGTCCTGCAAAGGATCATGGCCTGCTGCCTTCTTGTTGGAGTCTAGCCGGTTTTGGCGTAGGCGGCAGGTCCGCTGAACTGTGGCATCAAGTACCCCAGGCTGGATCTAGTGCGTGTGGCTGCTGCCCCGTGCTGGTCTTGAACCCATGGCTGCAACTGGTGACACCCAGTCATCTCATTGTCTGGTGCAGGCCTTGCATCACGATAGTACTGCTGGGCTCTGAATGCCTCTGCCTCAAAATTCAAGGTATTTACACTGCTCCAGGATGCATTCGTTGCACTATCGCCTGGTTCCTGGTCACACAGCTCATGATGTAGTTTTAACCCTGGTGTGGTGAATCATTCTGCTTGCTGGCTGTTACTGCTGTGTAGTGCAGGTATTGAAAAGCACAGATAACCTGCCTTGCAATCCTTCTGCGTATCTACTGCTGTAGACTATAAGTGGTCACTGTGCATAGAAACACTCCATGACAGCTTGTTACAAATTTCTACTAAGACTAGGTAGTGGCACTAGATTGCCGCCCTTCAGGGGAAAGGCCCAGTCCCTTAGGTCTTGCTCAAGACTGGTCCCTCACCGTGAACTACTTCCACCAACGAACAACAAAACAAGTGTCACAGAGCCCTTTGCTCGGCTTCCTGTAACACTTTATTCTCCTCAACATTCTGCGTTAATTCGTATGTACACACGTCAGTTTTCCGGATTCTCTCTGAAAAATACTCTATGGCGTGGTTAGAACTCTTAGAAATAACAGCTGCTAACGAAAAAAGCGTGCCCTATTCTGCTTTTTGTACCTTTGCCATAATCTTTGCTTTAGCTGCTCAAAAGTTTCTGCCTTGTATAGCACTTCTGTGCATCATACCATTACTTCGCTTCTCCTGAAAGGAGCAATACAACTACATACAACTGTCTGTCTTACCAATCTCGTACGTCAGCAAATGACGAAGGGTCCTTGACAAACGATAAGAGATCTTCAGATGTTCTACTGCAAACAGGAGAAACAAGGTTCGCAACAGCTAATTCTAATCCTAGACTTAGTGATCTTAATAATCCCAACTCCTCATTCTTCGCCGTCAGCTCATTATTTCCAAACGCATTTCCTGCTCTTAATTGTGCTACTTCGTGAACTAATTGCTGCACATCTTCTCAACTGGCGACACCTTCTGTCTCTGATTCCGCTGTTGCACTACCCTTTCTGATATCTTATGAATCCAATTATAACAACAAAAGAGCAATCCTTAAACGACAACACTACAATACATAAGCCACCTGGACTCTCTGCATTGTCTCACCCTATGTCCAAAATTGTGACACGTATAACAGACAGCTGCCACAGACCAGGCACAAAGGGCAGATTGTCCAAGAAAATTACACTATGTACCTCTCATGGGTTCTAACAACTGATCCTTACAACTACCCCTGAACTGAGAAACTTCCACAGGTTCTTTCGCTTTCAAAAAAGTAACACTGAAGTCGTGATGACCCCCAGTTCTCGACTCTGTGTACACCACGAAACACAAACAACAGTTTCAATCACATCACAAGGAAGATACTGAGGGCTGTGGCTGGGACGTCGTGCTGTGGGTGGTAGCACACCCTCCGCTGTCCACTGACGGAGACCTCAGTTTTCCTGTCACAACACTGCAGGGGCCATCTGCCTGAGGGTGACGCAGAGTGTTGGGACGATGGGGCTGCGTGACAGGCTGTTGGGTGAGAAGGCGAGAGATCTGACCGAGAACCGGAGAAAATTCTCGTCCTATGTGAAATCGCTAAACGAATCTAATTCTTCTGTCCAGTCACTCGTTGACCACTCTGGTGTTGCAATATAAGATAGTGAAAGGAAAGCCGAGGTTTTAAACTTCGCATGTAAGAAATCGTTCACGCAGGAGAATCGTAGAGACTCACGTATGGGTGACATAGTAATAGGCATCCCTGGCGAAGAGAAACAAGTAAGTCGCCAGATCTGGATGGAATCCCATTTCGGCATTGGCTCCTTACTTAGCTTGCATTTATCCTGAATCTTTCGATCAGCGTAAAATCCGAAGCAATCGGAAAAAAGCGCAGGTGTCTCCTACACAGGGTGAGTCACCTAATATTGCCACTGGAAACGCCTCCCAAACCACAAAAAACAGGAATTAACCAATTCTGTAGACCGAAAATGAGGAGAGGGGCTGCTGTAATAGGTTAATAAAAATCACTGAGAAATGCACAAGTCTGATTTCAACACATACTTAAGTTTTTTTAAATGGAAACCTGCTATTATTTTTAGCACATATGCAAATAGAAATAAATATTTAATCAATGCCGTTTGTAACACTGTAAAATATTAAGTACATCCAGAGTAATTTGTAACGTAAAGTTGATGCTTGAAACCTCAGTCGTTCAGTCGTGTGTTGTAACAAACAAGATCTGTACGAGTATGTGTACTATGTTTACGAGTTTGGCTGTCTCCGTGTCTGCATGTAGTGCTTGCTGAATTAGTCCTTGTACTCAGAATAACTGTAGTACACTGTACTACCGCACGCCTGTGATAGTGTGCTGTACACAAGTAAGAACAGAAGTACGCACAGTAGGAACGTGAGAAGCTCGCAAGTACAACAATGAGTACAGTCTTGTAAGAACAGTGAAAATGGTTTATTTTAACTCTGGAAAGGCAGAGATGATACTCATCTATGGCAAGTGTAGACAAAATGCAGCTGCAGCCTGCAGGCTGTATGCAGAAAGGTACCCGGACAGAGATCATCCAACGCGCCGCATGTTTGAAAACATCTACGAACAACTGTGTGCAATAGGTACGGTCGTAACACGCAAATGGGTCTGTAACAAACCCATCACAGGAGAAACATGTGCAGTTGGTGTGTTAGCTGCTATTGCCGTGAACCCACACATGAATTCACGTGACATCGCTACAGGCACTGCAGTGAGTCAAAGTAGTGTAATGCACATACTTCATCGTAACAAATTTCACCCGTATCATGTGTCGCTGCATCAGCAGTTACATGGACATGACTTTAATAATCGAGTGAATTTCTGTCAATGGGCATTAACGGAGAATGTGTTGCAGTTCTACGTGTTTACAGATGAAGCAGGTTCCACAAACAACGGTGCAGTGAATTTACGAAACATGTATTACTGGTCCGTGGACAGTCCTCCCTGGCTTTGACAGATAGAGCGACAGCGACCGTGGAATGTAAATGTATCGTGCGGAGTAACTCGCGACCATCTCATTCGTCCTCACTTAACTGAAGACACTAAAACAGTTGCAAAATACATCGAGTTTCTACAAAATAATCTGCCAACATTGCCAGAAAATGTCCCGCTCGAAACGCGTATGTGTTATCAACATGATGGTGCTCCAGCACATTCTGCAAGAAACACTAGGCTGACACTTGACAGAATGTTCAACGGGCGTTTCATAGGACGTGGCGGACGCCTAAACTGACCAACCCGTTTTCCTGATCTTACACCTTTAGACTTCTTTCTGTGGGGTACGTTAAAGGAGAGAATGTACCGTGACGTGCCTACAACCCCAGCGGATATGAAACATCGTATTGAAGCAGCCTGTGGCAACATTACACCAGATGTACTGCGTCGTGTAAGACATTCATTACGCGGTAGATTACAAATGTGTGTAGCAAATGATGGGCACCACTTTGAACATTTATTGGCCTGAAATGTCAGGACACACTCTTTAACAATCTGTAATTGAAAACAAAAACAAATTTGTAAATTTAACTAATTTTTTTAACAAATCAGTGCTGTACAGTATTCTTTAGAGGAAAGGATTAATAAAATGTTAGCATGTGGACATAACGTGCTGTTCAACTCACTTCTGTATATACATCGCATCACTGTTCTTTTTTTATCCCTAATTAATTCGGTTGTCTCCGATACACACGATTGAGCTACTGAGGAATTACTCAAGCGTAAACTTTACGTCACAAATTACTCTGGGTGTAATTAACATTTTACAATGTAAGAAACAGCATTGATTAAGTATTTTTTTCTATTTTCACGTGTGCTAAAAATAATAACAGATTTTCATTAAAAACTTAAGTATACGTTGAAAGTCATACTTCCGTGCATTTCTCAATGGTTTGTATTAACCAATTACACCAGTCCCTATCCTCACTTTTGGCCTACAGAATTGGTTATACCGTGTTTGTTGTGGTTTGGGAGGTGTTTCCAGCGGTAATGTTAGGTGGCTAACCCTGTATATGCGAAGGGTAAAAAAATGGACCTGAGAAAGTGCAGACTAATATCCGTAACATCGGTTTCGTGCAGAAATCAGGAAGCTATTCTGAGTTCGAATGTAACGAACTTCCTAGAGACCCAAAAGCTTATGTCTACGAATCAACATTGCTTTAGAGAGCATCGCTCGTTCGAAACTCAGCTTGCCCTTCTCTCACATGATGTATTGCTAACTATGGATGAAGGGCAACAGGCAGATACCATATTTCTAGATTTACGAAAAGCATTTGTGACGGTACCCTACTGCAGACTGTAAATGGAGGCACGAACATATGGAATAGGTTCCCAGATATATGAGTGGCCCAAAGACTTCTTAGGTAATAGTATCAAGTAAGTTGTTCTCGACGGTGACAGTTCATCAGAGCAAGGGTATAGTCAGAAGTGCCCCAGGGAAGTGTGATAGGACTGTTATTATTTTTTATACTCATAAATGATATGGCAGTCAGTCTGTGATTGCCTCCTGATGATGCTGTTGTCCACAGGAAGGCGTAGTCGTTACGTGACTATAAGTGGATACAAGATGATCTGGACAAGATTTCTACTTGGAGTGGCCAATGGTATCTAGCTCTAAATGAAAAAAAAAGGTCAGTTAATGCGAATGAATAGGAAAAACAAACCCTTAATGTTCAAATACAGCGTTAGTAACGTCCTGCTTAACACAGTCACTTCGTCTACATATCTGGGCGTAGCGTTGCGATATGAAATGGAACGAAGATGTGAGTATTGTGGCAGGGAAGGCGAGCGGTCGACTTCGGTTTATGAGGAGAATTTTGGAAGTGTATTTCATCTGTAATGGAGTCTGCATATAGGACGCTAACGCAGCCTGTTCTTGAGTACTGGTCGAGTGTCTGGGATCCCCACCAGGTCAGATTAAAGGAAGACATCGAAGCATTTCAGAGGTGGGCTGCTAGATTTGTTACCGGTAGACTCGAACAACGCGCAGGTCTTACGGAGACGCTTCAGGAACTGAAATGGAAATCCATGGAAGAAAAGCGACTATCTTTTCGATGGACCGAAATTTAGAGAACTAGCATTTGAAGCTGACTGCAGAACGATTCTACTGCCGCTAACGTGCATTTCGTGTAAGGTCCACGAAAATAAGTTACGAGAAGTTAATGCCCGTGCGGAGGCATGTAGACATTCGGTCGATCTGTTTGCGAGTGGAACAGAAAATGATATGAGTGGCAGTGGTATAGGCTACCCTCCGCCAAGCACCGTACTGTGGTTTGCGGTGTATGTATGCAGATGTAGACGCGAAGTGAGTATGACCACTTATGTACCGGTGGCCGGCAAATGTGCAGCGGGTTTGCCTAACACCAGCCTGTAGTTTGTTCCACTTTAAACAAGAATAACTTGGAAGACAGCGGCGCAAAGCAACTATCACCAATGCCAATAGGAAGGTACCATTTTCATAAAACGGCTTGAAGATCTTTCACAAGACAATGGTAGAATAGGTGTCCGTTAGGATATTATTGGAAATCTTGTATGAGACATATGACCCTGGGAGTCTTAATGCTCGTAAAACAGCTGCAGTTCTTTATGATTTGGTTTGCAAAACTACTAGGTAAATGTAGGTGGGTATCACTAAGTGTCTATGCGCATATTACGCATTTCTTTTAGCTTACTAGGACGCGGTGTATCTTGCACGGAGTGACAGTCAGTGACAAGCCAGATGTCATCAATAGGGTAGACACATGCAGAATTATGGGAAAGGATGTCACCTACAGCTCGTTTGCGAGAAGCACAATCAACTGCCACAACTTAAAAAATGCGTGGGAGGCCAAAGTGGACGGTCTCATAGCACAAAAATGTCATCTCTGACCTTTGTTCGTATGGTAGTGAATCCTTCCATGCGTCTACAACTTTATGCGACAGATATAATGATTCATCTAACAACGCAGCAAATTTCCACTGTACACCAACCAATAATGACGCAGATGTGCCCATCTCAACCCCAAATGAACATGTGATGCAGCTTCTTGGAACGCTACAGGAAATGTAAAACAAATGTCTGACTTGATGTATGATTGTTGAGAATGCTGTTAGCTGCATGTGAGGGAACGAAGAAATGTTTGCATTTAGCATTCCAATGCCCTCTTCATTATCCTTAAATGACACAGGGAAGTTTATAATTCACTGATCCGCCCGTTTATTCATTCATTCATTCATTCGGATACTGTGTTTCATAAATTGACCATAAAGGATATTCTTCGGGAATGTGAAACAGACTAGTTATTCATTAGTAAGGAGAACCAGCCATTGGAGGTTACTTCTGTAAAGTTCGATAACAACAAATTAAATGACAAACTATGACTAAGTACTTGCATTGATAGTTATATGGATTGCTTCACGTTATTTTGTGTATATTCAGGGAGAAACGAGTATGTGTACTTTGAGAAACGCTGATACTCATCATCCTCTCTTATATTTCTTAATTACTGTTTTCTACATTTTTACAGTGTCAGTTACACCGTCAGTGAGAGTGCACCGCGAGTCCCTGCTGCTAATAAGCCGAGTACACCGTTCGTTTATTACACATTTTTATTCCATAGGCACGCAGTCTGGTTAGAAGACGCTTGCGAGGAATGATGTCGAGAGCTTTCTGGAAATCTAAAAATATGAAATAAATTTGACATCCCCGGTCGATAGCAATCATTACTTCATGAGTATAAAGAGCTAGTTGTGTTTCACAAGAACGATATTTTCTGAATCCGTGTTATGTGTCAAATAAATCGTTTTCTGCGTCGTAATTCATAATGTCGAACACAGCACATGTTCCAAAATCCTACTCCCTATCGACACTAGTGATATGGGCCTGTAATTCAGCGGATTACTCCTATTTCCGTTTTTGGGTATTAGTGTGATCCGAGCAGTTTTCCAGTCTTTAGGTGCGGATCTTCCTGTGAGCGAGCGGTTTCACGTAACTGCTAAATATGGAGCTATTGTGTCAGCATACTATGAAAGGAACCCGACTGGTATACAATGTGGACAGAAGGCCTTGCCTTTATTAAGTGTTTTAAGCTGCTTTGCTACACCGAGGATATCTGCTTCTATGTTTCTCATATTGGCTGTTATTCTTGATTGGAATTCAGGAGTATTTACTTCGTCTTCTTTGGTAAAGGAGTTTTGGAAAACCGTGTTTAATAATTCTGCTTTAGTGGCACTGTGATCAGTGATTCCACCTTTGTTATTGCTCAGTGAAGTTATTGACTGCGCCTTGGCACTGGTGTACTTTATATATGACCAGAATCTCTTTGGATTTTCTGCCAGATTCCGAGACACAGTTTGGTTGTGAAAATTATTATAAGCATCTCGCATTGAAATACGCGCTCTTTCGAACTTCTGCAAAACTTTGCCAAAATTGAGGATTTTGCGTTCTTTTAAATTTGGCATGCTTTTTTCGTTGCTTCTGCAACAGTGATTTGACCCGTTTTGTGTACCGTGGGGGACCAGTACCATCACTTATATATTTATGTGGTATTTATCTCTTAATTGCCGTCGATATTATCTCTCTGAAATCATTGCACATCTTTTCTGTGCTTACATGATCAGAATGGAAGGAGTGGAGACTATCTCTTAAAAAGACGTTAAGAAAATTTTTATCAGCTTTTTCAAATAGATGTACTTTGCGTTTCTTTTTGATGGTTGTGGGTGTTACGGTAATCAGCCTAACAGCAACTGCCTTGTGGTCGCTAATCCCTGTATCCGTCATGATACTCCTTATTTGTCCAGGATTATTAGTTGCTAAGAGGTTAAGTATGCTTTCGCAACCATTTACGCTTCGAGTGGGCTAATGAACTAATTATTCAAAATGATTTTCTGAAAAAGCATTCAGTACAATTTCGGATGACGTTTTATGTCTGCCGCCGGCTTCAAGCATATACACTCCTGGAAATGGAAAAAAGAACACATTGACACCGGTGTGTCAGACCCACCATACTTGCTCCGGACACTGCGAGAGGGCTGTACAAGCAATGATCACACGCACGGCACTGCGGACACACCAGGAACCGCGGTGTTGGCCGTCGAATGGCGCTAGCTGCGCAGCATTTGTGCACCGCCGCCGTCAGTGTCAGCCAGTTTGCCGTGGCATACGGAGCTCCATCGCAGTCTTTAACACTGGTAGCATGCCGCGACAGCGTGGACGTGAACGGTATGTGCAGATGACGGACTTTGAGCGAGGGCGTATAGTGGGCATGCGGGAGGCCGGGTGGACGTACCGCCGAATTGCTCAACACGTGGGGCGTGAGGTCTCCACAGTACATCGATGTTGTCGCCAGTGGTCGGCGGAAGGTGCACGTGCCCGTCGACCTGGGACCGGACCGCAGCGACGCACGGATGCACGCCAAGACTGTAGGATCCTACGCAGTGCCGTAGGGGACCGCACCGCCACTTCCCAGCAAATTAGGGACACTGTTGCTCCTGGGGTATCGGCGAGGACCATTCGCAACCGTCTCCATGAAGCTGGGCTACGGTCCCGCACACCGTTAGGCCGTCTTCCGCTCACGCCCCAACATCGTGCAGCCCGCCTCCAGTGGTGTCGCGACAGGCGTGAATGGAGGGACGAATGGAGACGTGTCGTCTTCAGCGATGAGAGTCGCTTCTGCCTTGGTGCCAATGATGGTCGTATGCGTGTTTGGCGCCGTGCAGGTGAGCGCCACAATCAGGACTGCATACGACCGAGGCACACAGGGCCAACACCCGGCATCATGGTGTGGGGAGCGATCTCCTACACTGGCCGTACACCACTGGTGATCGTCGAGGGGACACTGAATAGTGCACGGTACATCCAAACCGTCATCGAACCCATCGGTCTACCATTCCTAGACCGGCAAGGGAATTTGCTGTTCCAACAGTAAAATGCACGTCCGCATGTATCCCGTGCCACCCAACGTGCTCTAGAAGGTATAAGTCAACTACCCTGGCCAGCAAGATCTCCAGATCTGTCCCCCATTGAGCATGTTTGGGACTGGATGAAGCGTCGTCTCACGCGGTCTGCACGTCCAGCACGAACGCTGGTCCAACTGAGGCGCCAGGTGGAAATGGCATGGCAAGCCGTTCCACAGGACTACATCCAGCATCTCTACGATCGTCTCCATGGGAGAATAGCAGCCTGCATTGCTGCGAAAGGTGGATATACACTGTACTAGTGCCGACATTGTGCATGCTCTGTTGCCTGTGTCTATGTGCCTGTGGTTCTGTCAGTGTGATCATGTGATGTATCTGACCCCAGGAATGTGTCAATAAAGTTTCCCCTTCCTGGGACAATGAATTCACGGTGTTCTTATTTCAATTTCCAGGAGTGTAATTTCTCAAGCATATCGAGGGTAGATTGAAGACACCACCGACTATAATTGTATGACTGGGGTACCTATTTGAAACGAGACTCAAGTTTTCTTTGAACTGGCCGGCAACTATATCTTCTGAGTCGGTAGGGGGACGCGGGGAGGGTCGGTAAAACGATCCAATTAATAGTTTAGTCCGATTGTCAAGTATAACCTCTACCCATACGATTATGCAGGAACTATCTATTTCAGTTTCACTACAAGGTAGACTACTTCTGAAGCAATAAATACTCCACCAGCTACTGTATTTAATTTATTCTTTCTGAACACTGTTAGGTTGTTTGAAAAAATTTCAGCTGAACTTAATTCCTTCATTAGCCAGCTTTTCGTACCTATAACTATTTGGGATTCAGTGCTTTCTATTATGGCTTGGAGCTCTGGTTCTTTCCCAAGATAGCTAAGACAATTTACAACTACAATACCGACCGTTTCTACAACTACGTTACTGTGTTTTACCAGCCCCATTTTAGACGGAGGACCTTTTAATTCCCATTACAAGCAGGATGATTCCAGACAGTCCGCTCTAGCATATTTTATCAGTATAAAGTTGTTATTCGTCTTAAAGATTTTTTTATTGCTGGCTATGGCTAAATACAGAGTAACCCAGAATTACGTTAACATTTGAAAATTCAATACCTCACGGAATAACATAGCGATAGAAGTAAATATGACACACATGCTCTAAATGGCATGGGGTGTTACCGAAACCGAAAACGTGTACTAAATGACCAGCAGATGACGCTTCACATGATACGAAAGCAATAATTAGTGCAACAACTGATTTTTTACAGACGACGACCTATATAACAAATGCTCAACGCGTCGACCTTCATTCACCAACAATACCTGTAATCGAGTGGATTATATTGTGAACAGCATGTGCCATCCCCATGACGTTATTGTGAAAATTTACGAAACTAGTGCGACGATATAAAAACAATCGCAATAACGAAAATATTGATAAAAGCAATAATGACGATGTGTTCTGATTATTGCAGTGAAATATTATAAAAAGATATAGTAAAAGAACAAAGAAAATTACTATTAATACGAAAACTATGTATTTTAAGGGGAATCTGTGAACAAAGATAATAATGAATAGACAGTCCACTAACGAGAAAGGAAGAAAAAAAACTAACTGCTCTTCGTTTTGTTCTTGATTGTAGAAGGACGTCATCGACGATTCGTGATGAGAATGGTATGTGTTTGTTATTAATACTGTAAGAAAAAGCATTCTTATGATAATAATAATTAATTCTATAAATGTGTAAAATTGTGTTTTCCTTTCAATAGTGCAGCGAGAGGCAAACCATAATTATTGCTGAATAATTTGCAGTTTTAATATACTGAGCTGATTTTGTTTGAAAGACGCCATTATGGGCGAGAACATAATTTTAAGTTTTTCATTACGCCACACGGCTTAAAAATAGGATCTCACTCTCTGAGAATGATCTGCTTGAGTGTTTCACTTGAAAGTGAATTGATATTTCATTGCAGAAACAGTTTTTGTGTTAGCCTGGACCAGACAGCACGGATCAGGTCTCACACGATTCACTAGATAAAAAATAATTGTAATTCAGATGTAAACAGAAAATAGCTTTCAAAGAATTTTAATCAGATCTATACCAAGGTTTCAATGCGAACCTCACAGAAATCCCAGAGTCTCTTCTCATTAACAGAACACTGAAGCTGGTCGGATTTTAATGTACGCGACATTTAGCTTTGCTACATTTCATGTCTAATACGTCAAACATTGCTACACTGATTAAACTCACAGTTGAAAAGAACTTAACATTACTCGCACAACAATCAAATCCTTTCACGTAACCATCAAGATTTTGGTGCTCTTTAACACAGCACTTCAGCTTCATGTTGCAGAGCGGCACTTCGCGTCTGCAAACGACGAAAGGTTCGTGACACATAATATTGTAACAACGACAGGCCATCAGAAATCTAAAGTGTCTGGGGCTAAGGCACCCAAGAAAAGTACATTTTTTTATTGAAAATAGCAAAGCTTCATTAAGGTGGCTTTAATGGAGCTGCACTTTCTAATTTGCAACCTTTGATATCAGAGAACATCATTACATGTTAGTAGAGTTGCGTATGCTGCATTTGCCATTGATACTGAGAATAAGTCATCTTAATTATTTCTTGTGCTACACGAAAATTGACAATGACATCGTACAATTCGGATAGTAGCACAAATGGCACCCATAACGTGTGGCCAAATTCTTGTTACAGACTGCGAAGAATATTTAACGAATATAGAAAACTTAAGTGAACTTAAGAATACATAGTGATTAAACTGTATAACTTGTATATGTTTGTGTATATTTATGACGTATATTTAATGCTGTACATAATTCTTTTTCCATGAACTGAACTAGAACTCTATTTTGTTAGTGAACTGAAGGAGAACAGAGACGTTTGATTTGGACAAAAAGAAACTGAGCTTGGCCCATAAGTTGATCAGAGGCAGAAACATTTACAAGGTAAGAACATTTGTCTCAGCGCACCAGCTTGCTGATATAGTGACTAGTAACTTGCGTCACGTAACATTTACATGTAAATTGCAGTAGTGTGCATTGCTTTGCGTGTGCTTGACAGCAGATTGAGTAGCACCTTAAGTGACATTTTTCCATTTTTAGCTGTGTGTAACTTTTTGGAAGGGAACCCAGTGGTTAAAAGACTGAAGAGGAAAGTGAATATATACCGTGTGACGATATCTGTGATTTCATTGTATGTAAGAGAAGTTACCCAGTTTAACATTAACTATGGTTCGACCGAAGAAGGTAGTAATGTCAGAAAGTGAAAACGTAGAGGATACGGAGCATAGTGTGGAACATGTACCACAGCAAAACGATGCTCAGACTATCAATGAGGAATCGGATATCCAGTCCACAAGGAGGGAACCCCATGCGCAAATCCCTTCTAGGGATGTTGATGGGCGTATCGAGAATATAGTTGTGAAACTGCAGGAGTATCCAGGGCAAGGTTCCTGAATTAGTATCTCTTATTGAAGGAAATAGTGCGCATATAGTATTAGGAACGGAAAGTTGGTTAAAACCGGAAGTGAACAGTAACGAAATCCTAGACACAGAATGGAATATATACCGCAAGGATAGGATAAACGCCAATGGTGGAGGAGTATTTATAGCAGTAAAGAATTCAATAATATCCAGTGAAGTTATTAGCGAATGCGAATGTGAAATAATCTGGGTTAAGTTAAGTATCAAAGGTGGGTCAGATATGATAGTCGGATGCTTCTATAGACCACCTGCATCAGCAACCGTAGTAGTTGAGCGCCTCAGAGAGAACCTGCAGAACGTCGTGAAGAAGTTTCGTGATCATACTATTGTAATAGGGGGAGACTTCAATCTACCAGGTATAGAATGGGATAGTCACACAATCAGAACTGGAGCCAGGGACAGAGACTCTTGTGACATTATCCTGACTGCCTTGTCCGAGAACTACTTCGAGCAGATAGTTAGAGAACCAACTCGTGAAGCTAACGTTTTAGACCTCATAGCAACAAATAGACCGGAACTTTTCGACTCCGTGAATGTAGAAGAGGGTATCAGTGATCATAAGTCAGTGGTTGCATCAATGACTACAAGTGTAATAAGAAATGCCAAGAAAGGAAGGAAAATATATTTGCTTAACAAGAGTGATAGGGCACAAATCGCAGAATATCTGAGTGACCACCATCAAACGTTCATTTCTGAGGAAGAGGATGTGGAACAAAAATGGAAAAAATTCAGAAACATCGTCCAGTACGCCTTAGATAAGTTCGTACCGACTAAGGTCCAAAGCGAGGGGAAAGATCCACCGTGGTATAACAATCATGTACGAAAGGTACTACGGAAACAAAGAAAGCTTCATCATAGGTTTAAGAGTAGTCGAATCATAGCTGATAAGGAAAAGCTGAACGAAGC
This sequence comes from Schistocerca serialis cubense, assembly GCF_023864345.2. Classification (NCBI taxonomy): domain Eukaryota; kingdom Metazoa; phylum Arthropoda; class Insecta; order Orthoptera; family Acrididae; genus Schistocerca; species Schistocerca serialis. The sequence continues at coordinate 485,297,955 of NC_064643.1, forward strand.
GAAAAAGAGCGTAAAGAGAGCAATGAGAGAAGCATTCAACGAATTCGAACATAAAACATTGGCAAACAATCTAAACAAGGACCCTAAAAAGTTTTGGTCATATGTAAAATCGGTAAGCGGATCTAAATCCCCTATTCAGTCACTCGTTGACCACGATGGCACCGAAACAGAGGACGACCGAAGAAAGGCAGAAATACTGAATTCAGTGTTCCGAAACTGTTTCACTGCGGAAAATCGTAACACGGTCCCTGACTTCAGCCGTCGCACGGACGCCAAAATGGAAAATATTGAAATAAACGATATCGGAATTGAAATACAACTGCTATCACTTAGTAGCGGAAAAGCATCCGGACCAGACGAGATACCCTTAAGATTCTACAGTGATTATGCTAAAGAACTTGCCCCCTTTCTATCAGCAATTTATCGTAGATCGCTGGAAGAACGTAAAGTACCTAGCGACTGGAAGAAAGCGCAGGTCGTTCCCATTTTCAAGAAGGGTCGTAAATCAGATGCGAATAATTATAGGCCTATTTCGCTTACGTCAATCTGTTGTAGAATAATGGAACATGTTTTGTGTTCTCGTATTATGACGTTCTTAGATATACAAATCTCCTCCATCATAACCAACATGGATTCCGCAAACAGAGATCATGTGAAACTCAGCTCGCCCTATTTGCCCAAGAAATTCACAGTGCCGTAGACACTGGCGAGCAGATTGATGCCGTATTCCTGGACTTCAGGAAGGCATTTGATACGGTTCCGCACTTACGTTTAGTGAAAAAAATACGAGCTTACGGAATATCGGACCAGGTTTGTGATTGGATTCAGGATTTCCTAGAAGAAAGAACACAACATGTCATTCTTAACGGTTCAAAATCTGCAGATGTAGAGGTAATTTCGGGAGTACCGCAGGGAAGCGTGATAGGACCTTTATTGTTTACAATATACATAAATGACTTAGTTGACAACATCGGTAGCTCCGTGAGGCTATTTGCAGATGACACAGTTGTCTACAAGAAAGTAGCAACATCAGAAGACTCGTACGTACTCCAGGAGGACCTGCAGAGGATTAATGCATGGTGCGACAGCTGGCAGCTTTCCCTAAACGTAGATAAATGTAATATAATGCGCATACATAGGGGCAGAAATCCATTCCAGTACGATTATGCCATAGGTGGTAAATCATTGGAAGCGGTAACGACCGTAAAATACTTAGGAGTTACTATCCGGAGCGATCTGAAGTGGAATGATCACATAAAACAAATAGTGGGAAAAGCAGGCGCCAGGTTGAGATTCATAGGAAGAATTCTAAGAAAATGTGACTCATCGACGAAAGAAGTAGCTTACAAAACGCTTGTTCGTCCGATTCTTGAGTATTGCTCATCAGTATGGGACCCTTACCAGGTTGGATTAATAGAAGAGATAGACATGATCCAGCGAAAAGCAGCGCGATTCGTCATGGGGACATTTAGTCAGCGCGAGAGCGTTACGGAGATGCTGAACAAGCTCCAGTGGCGGACACTTCAAGAAACGCGTTACGCAATACGGAGAGGTTTATTATCGAAATTACGAGAGAGCACATTCCGGGAAGAGATGGGCAACATATTACTACCGCCGACATATATCTCGCGTAATGATCACAACGAAAAGATCCGAGAAATTAGAGCAAATACGGAGACTTACAAGCAGTCGTTCTTCCCACGCACAATTCGTGAATGGAACAGGGAAGGGGGGATCAGATAGTGGTACAATAAGTACCCTCCGCCACACACCGTAAGGTGGCTCGCGGAGTATAGATGTAGATGTAGATGTAGATGCAAAAACAGATTTAACGGAAACCGGAACTGTTAGTAAACCTCAAACACGAATGAGTTCCATAGAAAACCTGATGTGTGAATTTCGCAGGAAACTAGAATTAAAAGAAAGAACGCGAAGAAAGTTTAATTAAAAAAATAGTATCCGTAATTGATGAAAAGGACAAACAGCGCGAAGATAGGGAGACAGCGCCTCACAAAAATCTGACAGGAGAACTCAACGCTGTCATGGAAGCGCATGACATGGCGATATCAGACCATGTACACGCGGAGGTCAGCAGGGTACGAACACAGGATGATTCAGAGGCTGGCCAGAATGAGGTAATGGATGCTCAGCCGCACAATGTCGAGCGTAAGAGCAAGAAGTAAGTGTCGAGAAGTTACCACGAGTTGAAGCGAGGTGTAGCTGCGAGAGTAGTTGCTCCAGCGAGCAGCGTGAAAACAAGACGCGATACGGTAATGCACCGATCGTTAACATGCAGGGCAGCGATAATCCTACCTCGCAGCAAAATAGCAATGTTTGCGAAACAAGCGAAGGAGATGGTAATGCAGCAGTTGTGGGCGAGATTGCGCCTACGCTTGCGCGCGTGAAATTAGATGAGTCGATGTTGAAACACAGACAATTCCCAATCTTTAATGAAGACAAGAAAACGACACACCGTGTAGTCTTTGTAAAACGCTTTAGAAAAGTAATGCGTAGCTACTGGTCAGAAAGGCAAAAGATACAACTAGTAGTATCGTACATTACAGAAGATGCGGCTCTCTGGGCTATGGAGGCTGCAGAAATGTGCGATATCTTTGAGGAAATCGAGAAGCAATTTCTTAATAAATTCTGGTCCTTGAGTACTGAAGAAAGACTAAGAAAACAGGTCCATAATCCAGAGTTGTATACCGTTAAGAAAGGTTCATTACGTAAATATTTCGAAAGGTACCTGAGCATGACAAGGTAATGGACTGAACCGATCTCTACACGAGACATCTTGCTAATCTTAAAGGCAAAGTTGCCTATTGCTATCCGGGAAAAATTAATCAATATATCGGATACTGACCTTGAAGCATTCATGTCATTGATTGATTGCCTGGATTTAATTCAGGAAGACGCTAGACAAGCAGCAGGAGAAACGAATAGTGCCTCCAACAACAATAATGGCAACAGTAATAATGGTTTTGGAAGCCCACGGAAGAATGGGCAACCGAATAATGGAAATAATTATAAAAATGGAAACTACAACAAGGGTAGTAATTTTCATATTCCACAGAATAGTCTCAATCAGACTCAAAGTGCAAACGGTAATAAACCGTATTTTAAAGGCGACAAACAAGATTATACTAGGAAGCGCCATAATGATGGTAGCTTCGGAAATAACTACCAGGCGAAAAATTTGAAAACACAGCATGATCAATGGCATGACCACATGCAGGGAAGTGTGACAGTCAACATTATAGATGTTCAGAGTACTTCGTCGGGAACAGCTTGGGCGGTGAACGCGCAAACTTCATACCGACGCCAAGTCAAAATGCACATATAGTAGAGCACGTGACGGAGCAACAACAAGACTCCGCACTGCCGTTAAACGCTCTGCTACCAGCGTAAGTCCCCCATACTTGGTCGATAGGAAGTTAAGTGGGTGCGGAATTAGGGAACAGACAACCATGCTACGATGCAACGATGACATGGATATACGAGACGATCTCTCAAGGGAACCCGAAAGGCAAGAGTGTGTACAAGCCGCGATTCAGGCGACGATTAACGATGTACCGGTAAATGTGATTATCGATACTGGTGCATCGATGGCGGTCATAAGTGAGGAACTGCATGGATATATTGCTGCGGCGAAAATATTGCAACGTCTTCCGGTGCAGAATTGTCGAATCCACGGGGTGATAAAGGGAAAAATGAAAGTATAAAGTTCCAGGCACAGGCGGAGGTAAGTGTGGGAAATGAAGTCATAAAATGCTCGTTCCTGGTTGTAAAGCAGTCCCGTGTATCCTGGGTTTAGATTTTTTACGAGACAGGTACATGATTGCAGACTTGGCTCGAGCTTCCCCAACTTTCGTCAATGATGGAAGGCAGATGACTCTGAATCTTGCTAGAAACACAGTTGGTGATAGGATGGAATATGGGAGTCTCACCATACCCTATGAGGAGCTGCAAAGTATGTTGTTAAAGGGAGATGAACTGTTTCTTAGTCACCCTACATACATTAAGGACACACAAGAAGAATTAAAAGACATCAAAGGATAAATTGAAAGTAAAGTTGACGAGTCAGAATATTTGAACTCGAGTCAACAGCAGCAGTTGAAACACACTCTAACAAAATATGCACCTGTATTTTTGGCGAAGCTATGCATCATAAAAGGTTATGTCTACGATATGCAGGTCAAGGAGCACAAAACGTTTTGTCATGCCACATACTCAAAGAAAGAAGCTGTCTGGAAAGAAATAAAGAAGATGTTAGAATGGGGCGGAGGGTGATAGAAACCTCACTATCGCCTTATAACAGGCCCTTGCTTCTGGTTCCGAAGGCTGATGGCAGCTTAAGATTAGAACTGGACGTCTGGGATATAAATCAAATTATATTGCTTGTACGTACTCGTCCAGAGTACTTAGAGGAGCAAATTCAAAGATTTCAAGGAGTGAAATTTCTTTCCACAATCGACCTTTGATCGTCCTACTGGCAGGTGTTATTATTGTAAAGATCTAGACAATACACAGGTTTCATCTTTGCAGGACGAGGCTATCAGTTTAGAATATTGTCACCAGCCGCGGTGGCCTAGCGCTTCTAGGCGCTTAAGTCTGGAACCGCGCAACTGCTACAGTTGCAGGTTCGATGCCTGCCTCGGGCATGGATGTTTGTGATGTCCTTAGGTTAGCTAGGTTTAAGTAATTCTAAGTTCTAGGGGACTGATGACCTCAGATGTTAAGTCCCATAGTGCTCAGAGCCATTTGACCCAATAGAGTATTGCCTTTTGGCTTGAATGTTAGCGCAGGCGCTTTTATTGCTTCTCTTGACACTGTGTTAGGACCAGACTTACTTGAAAACGTAACTGTCTATGTCGACGATTTGTTAATAGCTACTAGCACGTGGGAAGAACATCTTCAGTTAATGGAAAGAACCTCACAGCACTTCAAACAAGCAGGTGTAACAGCGAATTGAAATAAGTCAGAGTTCAGTATAGAAGAGATTAAGTTCTTGGGTCACATTATCTCACCTCAAGGGATTGTGCCAGATAGCAAAAAGCTACAGGCGATTAAAGTGTGTCCTTATCCAACAAGCCGGAGACAATTAAAGGCGTTTTTTGGGGTGGCCTCATTTTTTAGGCGTTTTCTGCTTGACCAGCTGTTAAATAGTTCTGAATTAGTAGGATTGCTAAAAAAGAATGTAATCTGGCTCTTCACAAAGGAGTGTGAGGAAGCATTTGACAGGATACGTGAGGCTTTGCTCAATGCACCTCTATTACACCATCTAAACATGAAAGAGGATTTCTGTCTTGCGACTGACGCCTTGGTTTCAGGATTACATCTACATCTACATGATTACTCTGCAAATCACATTTAAGTGCTTGGCAGAGAGTTCATCGAACCACAATCATACTATCTCCCTCCCATTCCACTCCCGAACAGCGCGCGGGAAAAACGAACACCTAAACCATTCTGTTCGAGCTCTGATTTCTCTTATTTTATTTTGATGTTCGTTCCTACCTGTGTAGGTTGGGCTCAACAAAATATTTTCGCATTCGGAAGAGAAAGTTGGTGATTGAAATTTCGTAAATAGATCTCGCCGCGACGAAAAACGTCTTTGCTTTAATGACTTCCATCCCAACTCACGTATCATATCTGCTATACTCACTCCCCTATTACGTGATAATACAAAACGAGCTGCCATTTTTTGCACCCTTTCGATGTCCTCCGTCAATCCCACCTGGTAAGGATCCCACACCGCGCAGCAATATTCTAACAGGGGACGAACGAGTGTAGTGTAAGCTGTCTCTTTAGTGGACTTGTTGCATCTTCTAAGCGTCCTGCCAATGAAACGCAACCATTGGCTCGCCTTCCCCACAATATTATCTATGTGGTCTTTCCAACTGAAGTTGTTAGTAATTTTTACACCCAGGTACTTCGTTGAATTGACAGCCTTGAGAATTGTACTATTTATCGAGTAATCGAATTCCAACGGATTTCTTTTGGAATTCATGTGGATCACCTCACACTTTTCGTTATTTAGCGTCAACTGCCACACCATACAGCAGTCTTTTCTAAATCGCTTTGCAACTGGTACTGGTCTTCGGATGACCTTACTAGACGGTAAATTACAGCATCATCTGCGAACAACCTAAGAGAACTGCTCAGATTGTCACCCAGGTCATTTATATAGATCAGGAACAGCAGAGGTCCCAGGACGCTTCCCTGGGGAACACCTGATATCACTTCGGTTTTACTCGATGATTTACCGTCTATTACTACGAACTGCGAGCTTCCTGACAGGAAATCACGAATCCAGTCGCACAACTGAGGCCCGCAGCTTGATTAGAAGTCGCTTGTGAGGAACGGTGTCAAATGCTTTCCGGAAATCTAGAAATACGGAATCAACCTGAGATCCCCTGTCGATAGCGGCCATTACTTCGTGCGAATAAAGAGCTAGCTGCGTTGCACAAGAACGATGTTTTCAGAAACCATGCTGATTACGTATCAATAGGGGCTTGCTTGTTCCCAGTAGACAGTCAGGGGTCGCAATCCGAAATCTGGGTCACTGGATTTGCTAGTAGGGTCCTATGTGATTGTGAAAGAGCGTACTCAGTCACAGAACTTGAGGCATTGGCAGTAGTGTGGGCCTTCAAGAAGTATTATTACTACGTGTTTGGCAGACTGCATGGGGGCTTAATTATTAATTTTGAAAATAATTTTTATTTTTTTTTTAGTCGCTGTATGTCCGATTACGCTGTTTCGTAAACGGTTGGCCCTGACTAGTATTTGTACGCAATCTGACTGCATAGAATAACAACAAAGAATGAAAGAAAATTTCCGTTACACAATTAATTAATTAAGTCCCCAGCAACTATAAAACGTACGAAACCAAAGCACAAGTGTAGCTGTTCTGTGTGTGGAAGTGTGATTCAACGTACACATCTGGCACGGCTCTTCTTCAATAAGACAAGAAATTTTAAATATCATTTATACTGAAGTAATTAAAAAAAATAGAAATACTATAATTGCGTAAGGAAACCAGAATTACACTCTAACACAAGAACACGATCCAGATGCTTTGTTGACTGAACCTGTAATGACGCATTATTTAAGACACTGAAATAATTTAAAAAAAAACGGGAATATTTTACCTTCATATATATTGACGAAAAGCACTCTGATCATTACAATATCTTCATTCGAACAACATCTGCTGTCTATCCCATCAAACAACTGCATAAAACATGGAAAAAGCACTCTCCACTACGACTTCTCGACAAGAACTTTTCACTACGACATGTCAGCAAGCACTGCCTACTAAGAGTTCTCGACCAGCACTGCCAGTGGAGGCGGCTGAACAATACTCTTTGGCGCAATCTCTGGCGCTGTGGCTCAGTGTAGCCACCTTTCATATGCCCCTCCTCCACGGGCCAGAATTTGATGGTATTTTTGCCAGCATTGGTGGTGAAAATGCCACCAAATTCGTCCACAAAAATACAGACAAAATAAAAGATAATATTAATACGTAAATATCACATAATTAGATAAAATTTTTGCTTTGCACTGACCTTTCAATAACCTAATATATGAAATACAGTAAGCAATACAAATTCCTTCATACATGTGACTTTACATAATAGTTTACACAACACACAAAAAATCAGTTTATACAAATGTTCACATAAAATACTTTCAATTATTAAAAAAAAAACAAGTAGTTGATAGTTCCAGCAGTAGCACCCAGCAATGGTCAACAGGTGCAAATACCAACAAGTGACATCATTTTAGTAGAAGCAGTTCATCAGTGGCACCCAGCAATGTTGAACAGGTACAGACACCAACAAGTGACATTATGTCAGTAGAAGCAGTCCATCAGTGGCACCCAGCATTGTTGAACAGGTGCAGACACCAACAAGTGACATTATTTCAGTAGAAGTAGTTCATCAGTGGCACCCAGTAATGTTGAGCAGGTGCAGACACCAACAAGTGACATTATCTCAGTAGAAGCAGTCCATCAGTGGCACCCAGCAGTGTTGACAGGTGCAGACACCAACAAGTGACATTATCTCAGTAGAAGCAGTCCATCAGTGGCACCCAGTAATGTTGAACAGGTGCAGACACCAACAAGTGACATTATCTCAGTAGAAGCAGTCCATCAGTGGCACCCAGCAATGTTGAGCAGGTGCAGACAGCAACAAGTGACATTATTTCAGTAGAAGCAGTTCCATCTGTGGCACCCAGGAATGTTGAGCAGGTGCAGACAGCAACAAGTGACATTTCAGTAGAAGCAGTTCCATCTGTGGCACCCAGCAATGTTGAACAGGTACACACAGCAACAAGTCACATTTCTCAGCAGAAGCAGTTCCATTAGTGACACCCAGCATTGTTGAACAGGTGCAGACACCAACAAGTGACATCATTTCAATAGAAGCAGTTCCATCAGTGGCACCCAGTAATGTTGAGCTGGTGCAGACAGCAGTCCATAATATTCACTATCACTAATCAGACAGTTCATCGGAGTTTATCAGCAGAAATTAAACATTTCCAAGTGGTACCCATCATGTTGAACAAGTGCAGGTAACAGTCCATAATATTCACTATCACTAATCACACTGTTTATCAGAGCTTATCAGCAGAAATTAAACATGTCCCAGTGGCACCAATCATGTAGAAAAAGTGCAAGTAAGAGTCCATAATATTCACTATCACTAATCACACAATTCATCAGCAGAAATTAAACATTTCTAAGTGGCACGCATTATGTTGAACAAGTGCAGGTAACAGTCCATAATATTCACTATCACTAATCAGACAGTTCATCAGCAGAAATTAAACATTTCTAAGTGTCACACATCAATGTTGAACAGGTGCAGGTGTGAACAACAGTTTGAATGCACACACAATTGCTTTTACAAAATTATTATCAATGCTCTTACACTAAACACACAAATTATAACAAACACACAAATGATATCAGATAATTGTCATATTACTATTACAAATACACAAATATCAGTAAACCTGTAATATTTATGAGTGTCAGTGCAAGCCACTACAAACAAGTAAGATAATATTTAGGAGATAGGTTGGGACCAATTTGGGATTGGGAAAGAAAACACACAAAACACACTCACTCATCTTTCATCCACATTAAGTACTACTGTGTGATTGAATAGTGTTAACTGTGTAAATGCAATTCTGTCAAAATTTGATGTTCATCATGTGTATCAAGTAGTAGTGGCAGCAATGTATAACAGTCAATAATAGTTAGTCAACGTCATAGTCATCATGTCAAGACCAATGTTTGCCAAGCCAGATCAAAATGTACGGTTGCTGAACAACTGTCAGTGAGCCAAGATATGCAATTACTTCCTCTCTCCAAAAAAAAAAAAAAAAAAAAAAAAAAAAAAAAAAAAAAAAAAAAAAAAAAAAAAAAAAAATGTACTGCTTATTGATTTAACAAAGTGTGTGTAGACAATCTTCCTTCCACTTTAGTGTTCTAGTCTGCTATCTTCATCCTCCTTGTTCCATAAAACCAACAAGAAAAATATGCTCCTCACTTACTTTACCTCTTATCCACCAAAACTCCAATAATCATCAGCATCACATAATCTCAATACTTCAATAATACCTATTACGTCGATACATATAAACCTTATCATCAATATCATTTACCTTAGCTCTTGTCCACCAAAACTCCAATAATCATCAGTTTCACACAATCTCAATAATACCTCTTCAATACGTCGATACATATAAACCTTATTACCAATATCATTTCACTTCCATAACAACTCTTTTCTCTAGTCAGTCTCCTCGAACAAGTACAGATAAAATCCTAATGCAAACCTCATCATCCCATACAATCCGAAGACACACTGTCAACACACAACCTCTTGTAATCCATCTGACCCAAATCTTCTACTCATTATAAATTATAAGATACATTTTGGTTACCTTGTCCATCATTAAATAAAAGAAATGCATACATGACCTCTAACAGACTTTAGTTCGAATAACTCTCAGTAATTAAGTACGATTACAGAGTGTGAATGATCATAATATTTCACAGTGTGTACACCACTTCAAGAATCATTGCAGAAGCAAACATGTGGAGTATTTCTTGTGTCAAGTGTCACTTACTATTTCAATTGCTCACGAAGAATGCAGTGTAATAACTGTCAATGGTGTAACCCTAGTGTTGGTATGTCATATCGTTAGCTTCCTTCCTATTAGCATAAATTTATACAGCTTCCATAAAACCTCCAGCTCATGTGACTTCTATGAAGTTTCTTGTACTAATGTCGTTCGTCGAATTATAGCAGTTCATTTTCTTATCTTAAAAATATAAGGCACTGAGCGTAAGCAAAACATGCAATAGCGAGTAAATATACCAGTGGAGAACAAAATGTCAATAAGTGGATGCAGCACAATTCCTACAACGAGGCTCTGCCAAGCGAATAATCTATAATTAATACCATAGTGTGACCTAAACTCTATGTTTGTACACAGTATATCAGCATTTCTATATATAGCAAATTAAAGAATATTTATGACAACAAACAGAAATGTATAAATATGCAATCCATACGCACAGCAGCAAACATATATCTTACATAATAAACAGGTCATTAGCATCATATCAGCATAAGCAAATAAATGTTCATATCTAATCTTAATAAGTAAACATAAAGGCGCAAGCAGATAAATCACAAAGTGTAACCTACATACATAATTATATCAGCACAATTAATCAAGTGACAATTATAATTTAAATAAATAAGCACAGCAGGCACATAATAGAAAAATATGACATCAGTGAAAAAGCAATGCAGCCAAGCGACACATAATATATACAAATAACAACCCTGTTCATTAATCAATCATTGTCAAAATCAGTTAACGTACGCAAGCACGTCGCTTCACAAGTAAATTCATAGAACATGAAATTAGCACAAAGTATGAATCACGTAACGCGAGCAGCAAATTACGTCTAAAGTACGTACCTAAGTAAAAATATGTTACCTGAAAAATAAACTCAATTAATCTTTACCTTTTTAGTTTATTAGTTTCTTCTTGGAAATTACATTCTTCCTGAAATTTTCTCGATAGCAAGTCCTCTTAACGTCGGAGATACACAGAATTTACCTGAATTTCTTAAATATTTTATACAACCGTATCCTGAAAAATACTGAACGTTAATAACATAATTCATCAAGTCACTATAGCTTTATACTGAATGTAATCGGAGAAATTTGACTGTGTATTTGTTTACGGCTGTTAGTGAATTCGCACCGAGCGCTCGGTCAGCTGTAGGAGCGTGACGTAGGAAGTAATTGTTTGCCGTCAACGACTGCCTTGTGCGGCGCGCACACTTGACTGTTGCTTTGAGTATGTGCCGCCGCCAAAACACAGCGCGGTATCCTTGTATTCTCTGCATGTTTACATGTAGCTGTTAGTTTCTCAAAAGTATGTCATTCCACAAAATTTTTAACGTTAGATATATGATGTATTCCCTTAGAGCGCCGAGATTTAAGAGTTTCTACTTCGACAGTGTTATCATAAATGATTTTACGAACCCTATATGGACCGTTATGAAGCAGAAAAAAATTGCGACACAATCCCTTTCCTTTGTGAGACAAACGATGAGACTTAATTAACACCTTTTGACCAACTGACAAGATTTTTAAACGGCCAGGATGTTTAGCTGATTTCTCTCTTCTAGCAGCCGCAGATGCAATATTTCGTAGAGCCAGGTTCACAACTTCAGAATGCCGCAGTTTCCGTGTAGGCAGAAAAGGAACGATTTCAGAAATGCGATTTGTCGGTGCTTTGTTTTTTAATATCAGTATAGGCGGTAAAGAAGTTGAGTCATTAGAAAGTTCATTCAGAGTGTTTTGAAAAATATGAAGATTCTGATCCCAAGTTCTGTGATTCTGATGACAATAAAGACGACACAATTTATTGATTTCCTTCATCCATCTCTCTGAAGCGTTAGATTGAGGGTGAAAAAGTGAAATGAAAATTGGTTTAATTTTACGACGCCGTAGAGTACAAAGCCAAATTTTAGAGCGAAACTGTGATCCATTATCTGATATAACCTTATCAACATGACCCACTTCTTTAAGAAAATGTTTGATGAAAGCGTTAGATACTGAACGAGCTGTTGCTTTGCGTAAAGGTGTAAAACATACATATTTTGATGTCAATTCCACTGCTACCAAAATGTACGCAAAACCATTAGTAGAACGAACAACTGGACCAAACAAATCGACTGCAGCCATCTCCTTTAATTTCGCTGGAATAATAGGAAACAACGGTGCTCTGTGAGAAATAGTTGGCGGCTTAGCCTTTTGACATAATTTGCATTTGGCAAGAACAGATCGAATACGTTTTTCCATATTACTGAAGTAGCAATTTTCTCGTAATTAATGAAAGCATTTTCTGGGACCAAAGTGTGCATAACTGAAATGTGTGTACCAAATCAATTTATTGACCCACTCATCAGGAATACAAACTAACCAAACAGAGTTGTCAACCGATTTTCGTTTGAAAAGAATATCATTGCGAACTAAATAATACTGTCTGATCGCTACGCTTTCCTTTCTCCTCCACTTCTCCTTAATGTCCTTCCAGATTGGATCCTTATTTTGCTCCTTAGCGATGTCCTGGAGCGAAGAAGAAATAAAATTCTCAAACGCAACACCTTGAATATACATCAAACAATAATTGTTTTCCTTGCAGTCCTCTTCAGTACTTTGTTTCAAACCCATAGGTGCACGTGATAAAGCATCAGCAACAATATTTGAAGAGCCCTGTATGTAAACAATACTAAAATCAAATTCCTGTACATACGACGCCCATTGTGACAATCTGCCATGAGTTAATTTTATTGACATAAGAAATTCCAGAGCTCGATGATCGGTGTAAACCTTAGTATGTCTGCCAAACAAAAATATGCGAAATTTTGTGAAAGCCCAAACAACAGCTAAAGCTTCAAGTTTCGTAATCGAATAATTCTTTTCTGATTTAGAGAGAACACGACTTCCAAATGCAATAGTCTTTTGTACTACAACGCCGTCTTCTTCTATCTCTTGAAATAAATGAGCACCTAGGCCTTTGTATGATGAGTCCGTCGCCAAACAAAAATCTTTAGACAAATCCGGATGTGAAAGAAGTGGAGCAGCAACTAAAGCATCACGAAGTTGTTCAAATTCTGACTGAGCTTCCTCATCCCAACACCAATTAGATTTCTTTTCAGATAGTTCACATAAACGAGGTGTGGCCAAATTGTCCAATCTAACAAAACGTCTAAGAAAATTACAGACACCAAGGAAACTACGAACATCACGTTTTGTGGTAGGAACAGCGTAATTACGAATTGCGTCTAGTTTCTCTAGATCAGGAAGAATACCTTCTGTAGAAATAATGTGACCGAGAAATTTCACCTGAGAACTACCAAATTCAGATTTTTCCAAGTTCACTGTAATGTTAACTCTTGCGAAAATACGTAATAACGAATCCAAAATTTTGTTGTGTTCACTCCAAGAACGTTTAGCAATAAGAATGTCGTCAACATATGAAGTAATATTGTCACGAAGATAAACAGGTAAAATTTCGTTTAAACTACGAATGAATGCAGATGAAGATATGGTGAGTCCAAACGGTGATTTCCGAAATCACTTTTGGGTAAATAGTCATATCCGGTTACTTTTTAACGATTCTCTAGATAGATTGATAGTAGAAGAGTTGTTTTTGACAGATGCAAAGAATAGTAAAAGAGTAGGCAGCAGTGCAGAAAACTAAAAGGGAAATAGCACCACTACAGCTCGGGGCCCTATGCACGCTACGGCACATATTCACTTAGTGTAGTGAATCCCCTGAGGACATTAATAGCCGCACATAATTTCCAGTTTGTGACTTAGTGGCCAGATTCGTGGAAGTGCGTACATAAATTGATCTAACCATGAACATGGATGTATGTCATTCTTAGAATTGCGAAAGATCTTAAATTTCCGAACAGTCAAGAAGTGTTTATAGTCAAAGTTTTCGCCTCGTGGCGACAAAGACCAACCGCGTCTGTCCCAGTCCCAATGTCGATTATTGTCAAGTTCGCGCGCCTGGCGCTCTCTTGTTGCATCCCGTAAATGAAACAAATTATTTTCTTCAAACCCCTCTGCTATCTGTGATTCCAAATTTCTTTTGCTGTCTTTTCCTACAATTTCGCCTTCGATTTATTTGACTTGCTTTCGTAATGCCTCAACTTCCCTTTTAACGCGTTCATTAAATTTTCCCTGATTTTCAACATGTTTATTTATGTTCTGGTACTCTTCGGTTTCTGCAAATGGCAATGGTGCTGTATCATCTGAATCTCTGTCCCCATTTAAACTAAGACTTCTCAATTTATCTGAAACCTCCTCAACTCTTTCCGATAAGTCACCTAATTGTTCTTTGTGTTTATTTACGTCTTCTGTAAGTGTCGCGACTCGGGTTTCAGTATTAACACGTTTGGTAGTTAACTGTTCATATTGTTGTGTTAGATTATTTATTCTGTCATTTGGTACGGATTCCTCGATTCTCTCAAATATTTCCTCCTTATCGTGTGCACGTTGTAAATTTAACTCTGAAAATTTCTGTATTATCACGCGATCTCTTTCTTCCTGTTCTCTATCCTGTTCCTTTTGTCTGATTTCTATTGAAATTAATCTGTTATTGTGAGCATTCAAGATCGGTTGTACTTCTTCTCTAATTTCTTTCTTTAATTCATCTTTCATGTTTTTGAAACATGTCCCTATTCGTGAGTCTAACCGTGTTTCCATTGTTTCCATCTCTGTTTTAATTGTTCCTATTTGTGATCCCAGTGAGTCTAACCGTGTTTCCATTGTTCCCATATCAGTTTTTAATTCAGATCGTAAAGTTCCCATCTCTGTTTTAATTGTTCCTATCTCTGTTTTAAATTTAGATTCCAACTGTGATCCCAGATTTAATATTGCACCCATCAACTGCTCCATATTAGCCGGTTCGAAATTCTTTTCGCCCCTAACATTTCCCACAAAACTAACTTCCTTCGGCATAGCCATAAGGCTATCTGTGTTCGATACTATTCCGGAGTCTTCTGTCATCAATCTCGTATTCTGAAAATTTTTTGATTGTGAAAAATTTTGAAATTGTTCCGGACTATTTTCCCAACTTATTAAATTGTTTTCAACTTCATTTTTCATCATACTGTTCTCCTGTGTTGGCGAATTCGCCATGTCAACAATTTCGTCATTCTGACTATCCATCATTTTTGCCTTTTTCATCGATCGCGTAATCATTTACAAAACATACAAAACTCGTCACTGTACGAAAATTATACACTATGACTCCTTATCTCCAACAATACCATTCACACGAAATGTTTCCCTCAAACACGATTAACGAACAATTGAAATAATTGCACTAAATTGTCAAACCCATAGACAAGACAACAAAATTAAATTCTGAAATACCATTAGAAGAATGACAATTACCAAATCTACACATGCAAAATAGACTACAATTACTAAACTACAAATTACTACAACAATACTACTGTCTACTATTTTTACAATCAGAAGAATTCCAAGGGACGATCCGAAGCAGCGGTCGCCACGTGCATGTGGGCTTAATTATATAAAAAGAATGCAAATACTTTTAATTTTTTTTTAGTCGCTGTATGTCCGATTACGCTGTTTCGTAAACGGTTGGCCCTGACTAGTATTTGTACGCAATCTGACTGCATAGAATAACAACAAAGAATGAAAGAAAATTTCCGTTACACAATTAATTAATTAAGTCCCCAGCAACTATAAAACGTACGAAACCAAAGCACAAGTGTAGCTGTTCTGTGTGTGGAAGTGTGATTCAACGTACACATCTGGCACGGCTCTTCTTCAATAAGACAAGAAATTTTAAATATCATTTATACTGAAGTAATTAAAAAA
This sequence comes from Schistocerca serialis cubense, assembly GCF_023864345.2. Lineage (NCBI taxonomy): Eukaryota > Metazoa > Arthropoda > Insecta > Orthoptera > Acrididae > Schistocerca > Schistocerca serialis. The sequence goes on from NC_064643.1 coordinate 485,313,920, forward strand.
GATAGAAATACTATAATTGCGTAAGGAAACCAGAATTACACTCTAATACAAGAACACGAGCCAGATGCTTTGTTGACTGAACCTGTAATGACGCATTATTTAAGACACTGAAATAATTTTAAAAAAACGGGAATATTTTACCTTCATATATATTGACGAAAAGCACTCTGATCATTACAATATCTCCATTCGAACAACATCTGCTGTCTATCCCATCAAACAACTGCATAAAACATAGAACAAGCACTCTCCACTACGACTTCTCGACAAGAACTTTTCACTACGACATCTCAGCAAGCACTGCCTACTACGAGTTCTCGACCAGCACTGCCAGTGGAGGCGGCTGAATAATACTCTTTGGCGCAATCTCTGGCGCTGTGGCTCAGTGTAGCCACCTTTCAAGACATGTAAAAGTTTTCTGCGACCACCAAGCATTGAGCTATTTATTAACTTGTAAGCTGCTTCACTCGAGGTTGGCTTGATGGGCATTGTGATTACAAGAATACGATTTTGAAATTAGGTATGTGAAGGGAAGTGATAACGTGATTGCGGATGCACTATGACGTTTGTCACAAGGTTTACCCCAGTTCACTGAACTTGTTGAATAGTCGACAGAATTCACCTGTTGAAAGATGAGACATGTAAACTTAAGTTTACAAAGATGTGCAAGCACATGGCGACAACGCAGGACGAAGATGATGTGTGGAAAAGTATACGGGATAAGCTAAAGGAAGATCCAGAGGGACAGGAAAGTAAACATTTTCTCCTTCAAGGGGACATCCTGTTTCACCATATAGACGAGGAGAAAGTTTGGTGGAGAGTGTGCATACCGGAGGATCAAGTACGAAATGCCGCCTGCTACACAAATAATACTTGTGGCCACTTTGGTGTTAAAGAGTGTGCCAGGAATTTTGCAAGGTATTGCTACTTTCCAAATATGCAGAGACGTGTGAATGAAATAATTAGAATGTGCGTTACCTGTCAAAAGGTAAAGGGTGTCAATCGAAGTACTTTATCCGAACTGAACCAAATAGTACCTAAAGAACCTTTGGAGATAACCTCTGTGGATGTGGCAGGCCCCCTTCCGATGGCTTGGGGGAGCACTAAGTATATATTTGCCATATACGACATATTTAGTAAATATGTGAAGCTGTATCCCATGAGTATATCAACAGCGACGAATATGCTAAAGCGAATAGAACGTGATTACATGTCATCGGTAGGGAAACCTAAGGCAATGTTGTCGGATAACGCAAAATACTTTCGAGGAAAAAAGTGGAAAGATTTCACTGACAAAGTGCAATTAAGCATATTTTTATGGCATTCTTCCATCCCAGTGTGAATCGCGTAGTGCGGATCTTTCGGGAATTAAATCGCTCTATGAGAACATATATACCTAGTCGACAAATCAAATGGATTGACTATGTACATGTGTTTGAAGGTATCTATAACAATTTGCCTGATGACTCTATGGGAGCAGCTCCATTTGAATTAGTGTTTGACCAAGAAGAAGAAAATGACTGGACGCAGCCTTTGCCTAAAATTAATGACCAACTATCTTGGGGACATCGGTTGACAGAAGCTCATACCACACTGCAAAGATAGGCAGAGTTTAGAAAAAACCATTATGGGAAGAAACTAGATGATTTGAAAAAATAATATGTCGGCGATCTCGTACTAGTATGGCATCACCCGAAGACGTCAATTACGAGAAAAGTGAACAAAAAGTGGCAACTGCTGTATACAGGGCCCTTTAAGATTGTTGACATTCCATACCATGAAACTTATCTGTTGGGAAAAATAGACAAAAAAAGGTGTCTCTCCTCACAAGGATTTAAAACCATTTATAAGAAATGTCTAGAACCAGCTTGACATGCTGAGGGGCTACTTGGCCAGAGTAATTAAGGATGAAAATTTCATTAGTGTTTATAGGATTATAATGTATTTCATTTGTGTTTTTTTACATTTAATGTGAATCTCATTCGTGTATTTACAAGTACTGTGTGTATGTGAAAATGTATGCAAGAGACAGCATAAGATGTACATACGAATATATATATCATTGATTACAAAGTCAAAGCATAGTTTCTGGAAGAAATAATGTCATAGAGTTACAGTTAACTGATAATGAAAAGAAGAAAGTCATCAGGGCTTAGAAGCTTTTTCTAGTAAATATAGTTAAGATAGTTAATAAAAAAACATAAGATAATTTGAAGGTCAAATTTATTTCTTTAAAATTTGCAATTGCAGTTAAAGAGATTTGATTTCAATTACTGTTTCATGCTCTTTGTAAATATATCTTGAATGAAGTGTGAATAATGCACTTTGGGTGAATAAATATGACATGCACCACAGGGAGGAACTTGTTACCAATCTGGAGCACGTGATACTATTCCAAAGTTAGATAGAATCCCATCTTGGAAAATTATAAGAATCTGAAACAATGTTTCGCGATCGCGACTGTTCGATTAGGGTCTGGTAGCTGGTTGTACTTCGACTAATGTCCTACACACCATGAACAAATGACAAAACAAAAAATGAACAAGCGCTAAATCAGTAAATAATCTGGGCAACTACGTTGTAAACCTAAACCGTTGGCTCGTCCAAATGACTATTTAGCTGATGCTTTTCCGAGACACTACGAAGGATGATTACTATGTGTAACATTGGGTTGCCAATAAACAAACTTCACTTGATTATTGTCATTATTAAATGATTGCAGTTTCATTTTGTGAAAGACCCTTGTCTGCGGACTGGTGTATTTTGTAAAAGGACTATTGCTGTTTCAAACGACAAGGTAGCGATCTGTAAAACAAAGTGTTATATAGCTGTATTAAATGTTGTGGTCACCGTATATGACAATTTTCCGAAAAAGAGGTGCATCATCTGATGTGGTGGATCTGGATCAGTGATACAAATCAGTGCACGTTGTCATAGATGTCAGTGACGGTATAGCTAACCATAATCATTGTGTGTCAACACGGACTGGTGAAATACGTACAGGAAACATACATGAACACCCACCACAGTGTGTGTGTGTGCGGAATGTACCCACTTTCTTAAATGGTGCTCTGTGCAATATGGAGAAAGACTGTTACACTTTTAAATAATTCAGTTACGTATAGTCGCAAAGAACTGGACGAACTAAATAAGTTGACAAACATACCCGAACATTAACTACACGGAAGGGGAAACAATATAAAATGTGCTAATAAAACTTCATTCCAGATATAGGGTGTACAAGTGTGAATTCTAATGCGTGTGTGACTTATTTCATGTACACAACTGTACTGCTGCGTACCAGACACGCGAGTAAGCTAGCGGACGGGCAACAATGGAGAGCGCGTGGGCGACTGCAGTCTCAACACCACAGCAGCACGCCGTCTTCATTTCGCCGCGGTCCGACGCAACAAATCATCACCAACGAAAGAGACAAACTTCTCATCATGAAAAATAAATAATGACTTTATTGTTTCTACAATTTCCATTTCTATGATGAAACCTAACGATGTTCTACCTATATTCTAAATGTGAAACCTTTCTGTAATATGTTACTTGTTGTAAAAACTACATTCATGGGAAATTACAATATTTGTCTTTGTATTAAAGCAAATTAGACGCTTGTTTTGTGCGTAGTTTGAGGCCCTGGGGTGGTTTTTTCCCAGGCTTTCCCACTCCTGGTTAAACCTGAATAGGGGGCCTATATTTTTTTAACCCATGGACTTTATCTTCGTAACAGACTACACGCAGGTCAAGCAGGGGAGTAGGAAAAATAATCGAAGTAACTAGAGGGATAATACTTGTTACTTTGTACAACTTATCCCTGTAAAATAATAATGCCTCAGTAAGAGAGAAATGAAATAATATAAATTTTGAAATGGTCTCTAGATCTAAAAATGTGGGTAGTGTTTATAGTTTGCTAAGCGAAAAATAACTACCACACTTGGGGTGGGGGGGGGGTGGGGGGGGTGGGGGGGGGGCATGTGCCATCTCCATGACGTTATTGTGAAAATTTACGAAACTAGTGCGACGATATAAAACAATCGTCATAACGAAAATATTGATAAAAGCCATAAACACGATGTGTTGTGATTATTGCAGTGAAATATTGTAAAATGATATAGAAAAAGGACAATGAAAATTACTATTAATACGAAAACTATGTATTTCAAGGATAATCTGTGAACAAAGATAAAAATGAATAGACAGTCCTCTAACGAGGGAGAAAGAGAAAAAAACTAACTACTCCTCGTTATGTTCATGATTGTAGAAGGACGTCATTGACGATTCGTGATGAGAATGGTACGTGTTTGTTATTAATACTGTAAGAAAAAGCATTCTCATGATAATAATAATTAATTCTATAAATGTGTAAACTTGTGTTTTCCTTTCAATAGTGTAGGGAAAGGAATCCCATAATTATTACTGAATAATTTGCAGTTTTCATACACTGAACTGATTTTGTTTCAAAGACGCCATTACAGGCGAGAAAATAATTTTAAGTTTTTCATTACGCCACACGGCTTAAAAATAGGAACTCACTCGCTTAGAATTATCTGCTTAAGTGTTTCACTTGAAAATGAATTAATATTTCATTGCAGAGACAGTTTTTGTGTTAGCCTGGAGCAGTCAGCACGGATCAGGTCTCACACGATTCACACACATGGAGACACTCCGTCTTCAGGCCACGAGTGGCCTGCCGGGACCATCCGACCGCCGTCTCATCCTCAGAGAAGGATGCAGAGAGGAGGGGCGTGTGGTCAGCACACCGCTCCCCCGGTCCTTATGATGGTATTCTTGACCGAAGCCGCTACTATTCGGTCGAGTAGCTCCTCAACTGGCATCACGAGGCTGAGTGCACCCCGAAAAATGGCAACTAGTGCGACGATATAAAAACAATCGCAATAACGAAAATATTGATAAAAGCCATAATGACGATGTGTTGTGATTATTGCAGTGAAATATTATAAAAAGATATAGTAAAAGAACAAAGAAAATTACTATTAATACGAAAACTATGTATTTTAAGGGTAATCTGTGAACAAAGATAAAAATGAATAGACAGTCCACTAACGAGAAAGGAAGAGAAAAAAACTAACTGCTCTTCGTTTTGTTCTTGATTGTAGAAGGACGTCATCGACGATTCGTGATGAGAATGGTATGTGTTTGTTATTAATACTGTAAGAAAAAGCATTCTTATGATAATAATAATTAATTCCATAAATGTGTAAAATTGTGTTTTCCTTTCAATAGTGCAGCGAAAGGTAAATCATAATTCATCATCATCATCATCAGCTAATTCAATCATTAGATGATGTGGCCTCTTCGAGTCGTGGATTCAGGTAGGCTTTCAGAAGTCTTCTCCAAGTGGGACGGTCTTGGGCAGTTCTCTGCCAGGTGTTACCAGCGATCTTCTTGATGTCTTTGTCCCATCTGTCTGGTGGTCTTCCTCTAGACCTCCGGTGCTCTCTCGGACTCCACTCCAGTACTAACTTCGTCCATCTTTTGTCTTTTCTTCTTGCGACGTGGCCAGCCCACTGCCATTTCAAGGAACCTACTCTCTCTAAGATGTCATTAACCTTCGTCACAGACCGGATGTCATCTGCCCTTTTCCTGTCCTTTCTTGTATAGCCCAGCATTGATCTCTCCATGGCTCTCTGTGCTGTCCTAAGTTTCCCTTTTGTGAATGAGTTCAGTGTCCATGTCTCGCATCCGTACGTCATCACAGGAAGAATGCATTGATCAAATACTGCTTTCTTCAGATTTACTGGCATTTTTGATCTGAATACTTTTGAATTCTTCCCAAATGCTTGCCAGCCAAGCTTGATGCGTCGATAGATTTCTGGTCTTATGTCTCCCTTCATATTTATAATCTGGCCAAGGTAGACATATTCACTGACCTCTTCTAGTAGACTGTCCTTGATTTTCACATCTCCAGCTGGGATCCATTTGTTGGATATTACTTTTGTTTTGGAAAGGTTCATGTTCAAGCCAACCAGCTGACATTCCGATGCAAGATCTGTAACTAAGTTTTGGAGCTCTGCGAAGTCTTTGGCCAGTAAGGCAATATCATCAGCAAATCTCAAGTTGGTAAGCCTTCTTCCATTAATTCTAATTCCCTTTCCTTCCCAGCTCAGCTTTGACATAGCCATTTCCAATACAGCAGAGAACAGTTTTGGGGAGATGGGATCGCCTTGCTTGACACCCCTCATGATGCGGAATTCTTGAGTTGATTCGCCGATGTTAACATAAGCTGAAGAATTCTCGTAGATTTTCCTGAGCACTTCAATGTATGCTGCTCCCACTCCTTGCTCACTCAGAGCTTATATAATAATAAATAAAAAATAATAATAAATAATAAAATAATAAATAATAAATAATAAAAAATAATAATAAAAATAATCATAATTATTGCTGAATAATTTGCAGTTTTCATATACTGAGCTGATTTTGTTTGAAAGACGCCATTGTGGGCGAGAACATAATTTTAAGTTTTTCATTGCGCCACACGGCTTAAAAATAGGAACTCACTCGCTGAGAATGATCTGCTTGAGTGTTTCACTTGAAAGTGAATTGATATTTCATTGCAGAAACAGTTTTTGTGTTAGCCTGGACCAGACAGCACGGATCAGGTCTCACACGATTCACTAGATAAAAAATAATTGTAATTCAGATGTAAATAGAAAATAGCTTTCAAAGAATTTTAGTCAGATCTATACCAAGATTTCAATGCGAACCTTACAGAAAGCCTAGAGTCTCTTCTCATTAACAGTACAATGAAGCTGGTCAGATCTTAATATGCGCGACATTTAGCTTTGCTACATTTCCTGTCTAATACGTCAAACATGCTACACTGATTAAACTCGCAGTTGAAAAGAAATTAACGTTACTCGCACAACAATCAAAGCCTTTCACGTAACGGTCAAGATTTTGCTGCACTTTAACACAGCACTTCAGCTTCGTGTTGCAGAGGGGCACTTCGCGTCTGCAAACGACGAAAGGTTCGTGAAACGTAATATTCTAATAACGACAGGCCCTCACAAATTTAAAGTGTCTGGGGCCAAGGGAACTGTTGAGGACGGAAACAACGAATAGTCCTTCCGTAAGAATAGTTTCGAAGGGAGTGTATGTTAAGGAGCCTCTGGTTTTGCCAAGAGGTGAAATGTGATGAGGCAGAGCGGGAAGACAATGAGAAAGGAAAGTAAAGTAGGCTTGGGACTACTATAGTGATTAACTCATGGGCTGTTAAGAGGAGACAAGAGTAAATTTTGACTTGGAATATTACTGAGGTGAACATGCTGTAGATTTATAAACCATGTCTCGTTATACGGTGTCGTAAACTGATACCACCGAGATGAGACTGGGTATTGATATTGCAGTAGGTGTACCAGTTAAAGAACTGATAGGGCACATAGGTCGGATAAGAATTTAAACAAGTTGCTATGGGTATTAGCGTACATTTGAGGCAGAAGAACGACATTGTTGAGGTGCAATGCAGCATGTCTTGTGGTTCCTGAAATGGTTTCTTGGGTCCAATGTGGTCCACTGTCGCAGACTATCCTCAAATTGTAAATTTGCTGCACAAGGCGCTGCACGTTCTCAGTTGAGTCTCAGAGATCGACAAGAGAGTGTTTTGTGGGGTAATTCCAAGAGATAATTTAACAATACATGATGTATCATCTTTGACGCAAGTCCTAGTTTTGACAACCAGGGAATGATTTTTTATATGCGTCCTAGGACAATTCTGTCAGAGAATTAATGTAAAAAGACTTAATTTTTCTCAAATAACTCTTCGGCGTGAAGAGAAACAAAGACACTGCCGTATGTATTTACGTAAAACGAGTCGTTTCCGCTACAGCTGAACATTATGAGACAGAGTTCTGGGAAGCGCTGACAAATGCCTGAGAAATAAATTTTAAACGCTGGTTTATCGAGGACGCGAGCGGTGGTAAAGACGACTCCTGGTGCCATGGTATCATCATTTCGTGTGCTGTATTGCAAGCAGCTTTTCTGTATACCTTGTCTGAAGCGAAGCATTTAAATCTGGAAACCTACACATATCACCAAACGTTGTATTCTTATAGCTTCGCGAGAGATGAATTGGCCCATGACACATGACACTGAGTCACCTTCCTAGGTAACACATAATGGTGTATAAAGTGACAAAAGAGCTACTACTGAAAGTAGTACTACATAGAAATAAACAAGAAAGCCTCCACTAGCGAATGTGTAGCTTCGTACTCCTCATATTAGTTGTCTCTCCCGCATCTTTTGGTTAAATAATCTACTCAGTAAGAGCATATTCTTTAGTTTGAAATTGTTGCATTTCTTACTTGGTTCCGTTTTCCATTTCTCACTGCGAAGGCGGGTAAACAGAAATGTAATTTTTATTTCGTGCCAAGAGCAGCAACAATGTTATTTTGTTAATGATCGGTATTTTTTTCAGTGTTCGATTCCATTATTTACAGATATTCCGTAGGTTCGCTAGGCAAAAGGAAAAACTCTCACTGTAAAAGGAAAGCAGCTACGACAGCACTATACGTCAATGGTTTTCTGTAGGCGGTCTTAAACAACGTTTTCTCTTCACCTACACCGACACTACAACGCGTAACATCGTTCCCAACATCTCAAAAACAAGGGCATTGTAAACGCAGTACTGAAAAAAGTTGGAGCAATATTTGAGCCTTACTGTCGATGCCATTGAAAATGACTCTGTTCAAGACTAAGTTTATTGAACGCCAATAAACAGTACTTACAATGTGTTTCACTGCACTCAGTACCACTCGCTTCGGTGTTGTGTAAAATAACGTATAGCTTACAGAACAGCTGCTCTGTTGTCTTTAACAGTGTTTCACAATTTTTCTACTACACGAAGAATACACGAGAGTTGATATTCTGGTAAACTTCCAGAGAAAAAAGACAGAGAAAAAATTATAAACTATGTTCTGTCCGCCAATAGTTTCATTTATTTAGCTGTAAAATACTTAGAAATTCCTAATGTAGAGTCCGACAAGACCAACATACGATACGCAAGTGTTATATTAAGACCGGAGAAACATGTTTTTTCTCAATATCCAGCATCGATTTGTGCAATAAGTTTTAAATTTGTTTCAAAGTTAGTCTATTAACACCAGCTGTTCTGTTGGGCTTTACGTCAGAGACGTCCAGTGCAAGTTCAGTTATTGCGAATGCATCTTTGAAGAAATTGTTTTCTCTCCCCAAAACCCATACAGTGCATTCTGGAGGAGTGCTGTGTTGGTTTTGCCTTAGAGCTGCAGTTCGTTTGCAGTCACTTTTGATGCGCCACACGTAGATGTTGATAGTACTATTATAGAACTTTGGCAGTGTCATACAGTCGTGGAACATATTCTCTTCTGCGCCTTCGTAGTATCCACCGCCTTATAACATCAGTTCAGTACACCATTTCTCAGGCTTCAGCGGCATCTGTACTATCTCTGTGTATAGATACTGGTTCATACTTCCAACTCGTTTTTCTGAAACTGAATCTCCTCTTGAAATGTATCTGCTCTCGCGTCACCACAGGACTGACAACGTTAAGGTTGTCATTCTTTTTTCTTTATGTTTTTTCTTTTTTTAAATTCAGAATTGCTCACAGAGTCCTAATGTGATCTTTTTTCTGCTCGTTGTTTTAAATATCAATTTTTCTTTCATTGTCACGGTATTTTGGTATGTAACATGTTTTAGCATCTCTGGGGTGATTTGTTGTCTACTCTGAAGTTTCTTGACTGCTATTCCAGTGGCTGCACAGGGCAAATGGTGCTTGGTCCTGGCCTTTTTATATAAATCTTCACGTTCTTTAATTTTTGAGAGTTTCCTCTGATTGGAAGGCTTTATAAACACTTCCCCTTTGTTATTAAGCATCCCAGTTCCGTATCTGTCAACAGCATTGCCTTTTTTCCTTTCTAAGACACAGCTTTTGAATATGAATAAAAGTTTTTCTTTTCTGCTACATACGTTAATACATGGTCTCCCCTTAATTTTTCATGCGCTGTTATTAGCTTGCCATATTTTTCATGTGAAACGCTTGGTTACAGTACTGGGAGGAAAAATGAGTGTACAGTCTAGTAATTCTGTGTATTTTCCTCTCCAAAGATTGCAATACATTTATATCATTATGTGACGAGTCTGCTACAGCATAGTCAGCAGCAACTCGTTTAAGCCTTTAGGATACAATTACGTGATTTGTGGAATGTTTATTATATTGGTATTACTCTGACGGATTCTTTCCTAACCATTCGCAACCCAGAGATAGGTAGGGGACAATAGGCTGCTTTTGGAATTTTTTTGAGTAGGAACAGAGATAGCGTTTGTAATATCCACGATTACATTTTACTCAGAATAATTTTCACAACAGAACTGTGTGTGGAATTTTATCGAAGATTATCGTGTTTTCAGTCAAAAGGACTTGATCGACACTAAAAAATAATAATAAATAATTATTATTTGTGTAATAATTTAATTTTCTGTGTCAATAATATCTCAGACAATGTTCATGGAAAATAGACAACGCAAATCATATTTGCTTATCTCAGTTAATTGTAGATAAAGGACGCTTCTTTTACGAACTATTGGACTGACTGGACGTGATTGATGTTACACTGAGGTCTGTAAGAAACTGTAAGGTTTGCATGTTGTTAATATTTGCAAAATAGAGTTACTTTGGATGTGAAATGTTTTTTATTTATTTCAGAGCTAAATCCATTGTAATTCTCATCCTATGTAAGCGTTAATTTTTCCGCTCAGCTACTAAGGAGCGCAGCCATTAGCGTTAGTGATCTACAGCGCAGTTTATTAATATATGGTAGAAAAGTAATAAGCAATTTTCATTGAGAATATTTTCAAATGTTAATACATAATGAGGCTAAAGCAAAATGATTTAATATGTATTATTTGTTTGTGGCAAAATAGGGTCTGAAGCGACAATCGGTAAGTGATTGTCTCATGTCAGCCGCCATCTTAGTAAAATATTGCAGCGGCAGTTTTCAACAGAAATTTTATCAGACACAAATGTTGTTGGTTATAAATAATTACTGTAATAATTGTGGATTGGTGGCACAGAACCTACTTTGAAAAGACAAATTCAACTTAGATTTAATCTTTAAATACAGTGCAGATAGCACGTTACGTTATATAAATTCTTATCAGCTAATGTATGAAGCCTGATTATTTCGCACTACTTTCATAAAGTATTTTAACAGGAAAAATACGTCAGTGTTGTGCGCATGTAGTATTCTGTAACAAACTGTATATTTTGTTAAAGAGAAGTGCTTCCATCTCACATAACAGTAGTATTAAATCTGATAAACGATATGCAATTTAGTTCCATGTACTCTACTTTACAGACAACATTGCTACACAAACCTCAGGTGGAGATTTCTTTAGCAAAGCGACGATTATTAGCCGGGAAAAGCAATGTTGAGATCAAACGACTTGTTACGATGATAATAGGTAACTGGTTTTATTGGTGATCTTGCTGAAAGCCACGAATATTACGCTCGCCACGTGTTCCTAGCTGAATATAATTGCCTTTTCGTCCTCAATGAGTTGAAACATTGAAGACTCCGAATACGGCATGGCGTAAGTTGACAGCCGCAGATGGGATTGTTAGCTGTGTAAGAGCCCCTCTTTATCTCTGAATACTTTTCGGATGACTTGCATCATGGGCCAGAAACGGGTGTAGTGTCACGTAACGTGAAGGCAAGCATGTGAATTCTTTCCTGCTACAAAACATGTTCACTGTGGTTATCTGTGACAGCGCAGTGTGTTTTGTCGTAATGTTGGCGTTACAGGTGGCGGGTTTTCGCCGGACACCGGATGTTCCCACTTATTGGCCGTCACTTCGGACGCAAAACTTCACAAAGGACAGCCGCCTAACGGATTACAAGGTTAACATAACTGCGCAGAACAAATGAACAGGAGCTGTCACACTTTTGTAAAGGTATGACTGGCGGGGACAAGTTTTCATTTCCAGATACCACTGAAAAGCGCAGTGGTTGTTGGATGAATACTACATTATAACGATTATGATGGCGAACTTGCTGTGAATAAGGAGAAAGAGAAGAGATAAGTAAAGGGTGACTACAATTAAACATTCACTGCATAAAGCGGTAAACGGGATATTATTTACTGTATGGGTACCCAACTTTATAGGATTGATTTTCAGTCTGCGCGCTTCAGGATATGAGTCGTTAATACCGTCAGGGTCGTGACATGTCCTTAGGCGCCGGTACTGGTATCGCGACGTAGTGCTGAAACACGATCACCCGCGTGCGTTACAGCTTTAGACATCCAACATGGATCTGGACAAGATGAGCGGGGCTTTAAAGTTGTTTTATCAAAACAGCAGCAGTAGTGGTACTGCTCTTCGTGAGTATATCCGCGTTAAAGGAATACGGACTGGTCCTCTCTCCGCACAGGGATTGAAGAACACGAGTTGGAACTAACTGGCGACTCGGACATTGCTCTTGGAAGAGGCCGACGGCCAATTGCGCCACAAATTTTTGAAGAAAATACTACTGCCGTGGTTGAGAATACTGGACGCAATGTACGACCTTCAAGCAGTGCACGGGCCGTGTCACGAGACGAAAAGTGCTGCAAACAATTGTGTATATAGTGGGTTTCCTGCCTGTTGTGGATGCATATGTTCGTCACATTAAGTAACATTTGTAACTTAGATAAAATGTGTTCCTACATCTACATCTATATACATACTCCGCAATCTACCATACGGTGCGTGGTGGAGGGTACCTCGTACCACAACTAGCATCTTCTCTCCCTGTTCATCCCCAAACTGGACGAGGGAAAAATGACTGCCTATATGCCTCTGTACGAGCCCTAATCTCTCTTATCTTATCTTTGCGGTCTTTCCGCGAAATGTAAGTTGGCGACAGTAAAATTGTTCTGCAGTCAGCCTCAAATGCTTGTTCTCTAAATTTCCTCAGTAGCGATTCACGAAAAGAACGCCTCCTTTCCTCTAGAGACTCCCACCCGAGTTCCAGAAGCATTTCCGTAACACTCGCGTGATGATCAAACCTACCAGTAACACATCTAGCAGCCCGCCTCTGAATTGCTTCTATGTCCTCCCTCAATGCGACCTGACAGGGATCCCAAACGCTCGAGCAGTACTCAAGAATAGGCCGTATTAGTATTTTATAAGCGGTCTCCTTTGCAGATGAACCACATCTTCCCAAAATTCTACCAATGAACCGAAGACGACTGTCCGCCTTCCCCACAACTGCCATTACATGCTTGTCCCACTTCATATCGCTCTGCAATGTTACGCCCAAATATTTAATCGACGTGACTGTGTCAAGCGCTACACTACTAATGGAGTATTCAAACATTACGGGATTCTTTTTCCTATTCATCTGCATTAATTTGCATTTATCTATATTTAGAGTTAGCTGCCATTCTTTACACCAATCACAAATCCTGTGCAAGTCATCTTGTATCCTCCTACAGTCACTCAACGACGACACCTTCCCGTACACCACTTTCAATGGTTATTTCTTTTTCGCATACCCTTACAAATGTTTCCACATAGTTTCATTGTCGTATGATCTCTCGTTTTTCATGGATGCCCTCTCAAGCAGCGGAAGTTTAATTATACCCACCCTGTGTATAGATGCAGTGGACAGAGAGCTTCATACGGTGTTAAAGTGCAACTGGCATCTGGAGAGAGTAGTAGTGAAACGCCAATATAATTTGGTGGTGACTGTAGGGATAGTGTGTCGGCAAATCATGGTTATGTAATTATGTTGTCCTTGGCTATGAGTGCTTTCGTTAAATAAACTTGAACCGTGCGTGGCTAGTGTTCGTGCCATCTCTTATTTAACATCTTTTTCTTTACCGTACTGCCACCTCGTTATGTTAGTTTTCAATTACTGGTGTCACTGAGTTGCTGCCTTGCCTGCCCGTGAGCGGCAGCAGCAGTGCTTATCGATATAGGCCCTGCCATACAGGGTGTCCGAAAAGTCTATCCCTGATTACATAAATTGATAACTCAGGCTAGAAGTAAGATACAAATATGAAACTGGTGTCTAATTGTTCACAAACTATCAAAGGTTTTTCACACATCAGTAAACTTCCACATGAGCACCCTTGGTAGCACGTAGCACATATAGGCGATATTCAATTTCCGTCCACACATTAGCCAACATCACTGGAGGGTTCGATTCAACGACTGTGGTTATCCGTTGCCGCAGGGTTTCAAGATCTGGTACACGTGTTCGGTAGACCTCGTCCTTGACATAACCCCATAAAAAGAAGTCTAATGGGGTTATGTCAGGAGAGCGTGGAGGCCAAACCGTTGGCCCATCACGGCCAATCCATCGCCCAGGAAAGGTCATATCGAGATAGGCACGGACGTCCAAACCCCAATGAGGCGGTGCACCATCTTGCTGAAACAAGACATCTGGGTGATACTGAAGCAGCTGAGGAACAGCATACCGTTCCAACATGTCCAGATACACTGCAGATTTGATGGTAGTCTCAGCGAAGAAGAATGGCCCGATAATTCGATCGTGCAATAGCGCGCACCAAACATTCACCTTTGGACTGCCTCTGGTGCACTCCATGACCTCGCCAGGGGGTTGTGAACCCCAAATGCGCACTTTATGGCGATTCACTACTCCACTGACAAAAAAGGTCGCTTCGTCGGAAAAAGCAATTCGTCTGAGATAACCATCATCGTCCTCAATACGTGATAGCATTTCGACCGCAAAGTCAGATCGACGTGTACTGTCACTGGGCAACAAGGCCTCAACGATTTACACTTTGTATGCACGAAACAATAAACGTTTGCGTAAAATGTTATGGAGAGAGCTTTTTGGCATATGTAATTCACGTGAGGCCCTGCGCACCGATTTCTTCGGACTTTGCAGAAAATACTGCCTTACAGCTTCCACCCTGTCTGCTGAGGTTCTTTGTCGACCAGACCTCGGAAGGTCTGCAACCGATCCCGTGTTCTTGAACTTCTCATATCAGGCTTTAATGCTCTTGGCATCAGGTGGATTCCTTCCAAATGTTGTCTGGAAGTGTCTCTGCACTGTGGTTGGTGATCGTGTCTCATGGTACCATAGGACACACTGTACCTTCTCCTGACTGGTTAACATGGTTTCTTGGGCACTGCACCTCATCCACTACTTACGTACTGCGAACTTAAAACAGAAAAAAACTTTGATAGTTGTAAACAATTCGACACATGTTTCATATTTGTATCTTACTTCTAGCCTGAGTAATCATTTTATGTAATCAGGGAAGGTCTTTTCGGACACCCTGTATTATCTTTGCTGTAATGCTATTTCCTGGACGTAGTGTGTCGTCGAACGAGTTGGAACGCGCCAGCATTGCAGTTCGGACCGGACAATGAAGTGAGTTGTAACGCGCCAGCAGTGGAGTTCGGACCTCGCAGTCGGACAGTTGGGACGCGGCACAAGTGCGGTCGGGTTCGAGCGGCAGTGAGGTTCGGGTAACCATGACTCGCCCGACCGTTGCCGGCACACATGGCTCGTCTTACCGGACGACGTGTATTTGCTCGCCGATCGCTTATGGGTTGGCGGTGCGTGTCTCAACTCGTGGTTCGTCCTTGTGATTGCAGTCACTGCTTTTAGCATTGGTCGCGTTCTTCGTCCAAGTGTTTGTGAAATTGTGTGTAGCCTGTGATGTTCACTGTCCAATTATTTCAGTGCTGTCTCCGTGCTGATGTGTAGCAGTTGGTCGGTTGGCGCAGTCGCGCTGTAGCACCAGTGGGGCATGCAGCGCCAGGAATGCGCGGATAGCCATCACTCGCCGATGATTGCCGACACACATGATTTGAGTGGGGGCGACTTTGGTTGATCATCGGTCGGTCGTCTTGCCGGACGACGTATATTTGGCCGGCGGTCGCTTATGGGTTGGATGAGTGTGCCATCTCGTGATTCGTCCTTGTGTTGCTCAGTCACTGCCATTAGCACTGCCTAGTTCTTCGTGCAAGTGTTCGTGAAACTGTGTGTAGTTTATGTGGTTTGACTGACAACTTATTTAAAGGTTGGAGTAGCGAGGAAGGACAGGATAGCCATCAATCGCCCAACGATTGCCGACACACACGTTTGAGTGGCAACGACTTTGCTTGGCCGTTTGGTCGGTCGTCTGATTATACGACGTATATTTGGGTCGTTCACCGCTTATGGGTTATCTGTGATCCGTTCTTGTTGTTTTTCAAGTCTCCGCTGTTAACATCGTTTGAGTTTTGGTGCAAGTGTGGAGCGGAACCGATCTTGATCATTGGTCTGTTGACTGTCTTTCGGTTGGGTTCCCAGCGGATTGAAAATGGTTGGGCCGACTACCTGTCTCACCTAAGCGAGCGTTAGTGTTTGAATTCCAGGCCGACCATCGAACATCTGAGCTCCCTTAGGTGTACTACCCTATTTTTTTAAAATCTGTTCTTGTTGTTTGTCTGGCTTCTAGTCGATTTTGTTTTAAATTAGAGTTGTTTTGCTCTTAAGGCCTGCTGCCTGGTTTAAAGTACTGTTTCACGTAAGCCCTTCGGCATTTTAAAGATTTTAATGTTGATGAATTTTCAAGTCTTGGGCCCTCAGCCAATTTTGAGTCTGAGTTGTTGTGTTCTTAAGGTCTTCAGCCTAGTTCAAAGAACTGTGTCACGTAAGGCCTTTGGTATTTTAAAAATTTTAATGTTGTCGAATTTTAAGTCTTGGGCCTCCAGGCGATTTTGAGTTTGAGTTGATTGCTCTTAAGGTCTTCAGCCTAAATTAAAGAACTGTTTCACCTAAGGCCTTTGGTATTTAAAAAAATAATGTTATGGAGTTTTAAGTGTTAGGCTTTCAGCCGATTTGTATTTAACTTGTTTACTTCAGCCTAACTAAAGAACTGTTTTAAGATAAGGCTTGCCTTTTAAATTTCTGATTATGCTAGCGTTTTAAATTATTGGCCTTCAGCCGTTTCTAAATTAAAGTGGCTTACAGCCGGTAGTTAAGTACCAAAGATTAAGGCTGTGTGTTAAAAAAGATAATTTTTTTTTTGGCTTTTGTAAAGTTTGATCATATAATAAAGTTGTATGTTCGAGTGTAACTTACAGCCCCTTATTTTGTCCCTTTTCCACAATTTATACTATCTGTCCTGTCCTGCGGTTTAAGACGGGCGTTTCAAAACTTTTTATGAAAGGGCATATCTCACTGGTCTCCTGCTTGACGTTGCATTCTTCCTGAAGTGATGTATAAATGGACTGCCGTCAGCGTTAACCCTTAGTTATGAACCTCACAATCGGAGGACGATTAAAGTCGACGATTTTCTCAGACCTCACAGTACTCTTTGGTAATTTTTTCTTGATAGTCATAAGTAACTGATCAAAGAAGGAATTTTCCAGTCCCACGCAATTACTCCGACATGGGGCCACGTTGTGGAATAATGTTATGGATCCAGTTGTGGGCAAAGGATATGTAACACCTGGATTCACTCGCAGTGTACTGGCAAATTACAATTTGCCTAAGAAAGAGGTTTTTTCCATAAAATTTTACTACCTACACTCGAATAATGCACAGTTTAATAGGACTCCTTTCAGAGCGAACCAGCAGGTGTATCGAGTGCAAACAAAGTGCTTCCGCGTTCAATGGGAGCACGTTAGAAGAGTGTTGCAAAATCTACACTATCAGAAGCTCTAAGAAAGAGGTTTAATATCTCAGGGAAACCTGTTTAGAAAATGAAATCGGAGCTCACTACAATGGAGAAAAAGAGGAATACATTTTCGAGTATCTACTGTGACAAACCTTGCATCATAGGTGTGCAAACTTCTTATATAGTTCATCGTGTCGTGACTGCAACTTTGTCGTAACTGACACATCAACGTTTGTCACAGTGAAGTATTACTACACACAGGACGAGGTGGGACATGACTAAAACAATAGCGTTCGCAATGAGGGGTGGGGGGGGGGGGGGGGAGGGGGATGGGGCCCAAATTACTGCCCAGCTGTCGTCACATTGGTTTTATTTGATGCCCTAAAGCCGATAAGGCAAATGCCGAGATGTTTTCTTTGAAAACGAGACGGCAGATACCCTTCTATAGGCTTGTACTATCCGGGATCGTGCTGCATCTCTATCTATATTTCGAGACGATGAACCCCAATTTTCATTACATTTTTTGTGTTGATAAATTATGCGGAGCCTATCGACATACAGCGTGTTCCAAAATATTTTTTTAAAACTTTTGTCACGTGTATTTAAGATTCGGCGACAGGTACAAAGGTGCAGTTTGCAGCATCACGTTCACACACCTAAATTTTAGTATCTTTGCCGCCATCTGTAGTTCGTAGGATATGTAAGCGATGTTCCAGTTCCTTCCGTTCCGGCGTAGCATGTCCTCGTTAACTTGTGCAGGCCGCATTTCCTGCAGGTCCTAAAGCAAGATCTGGTAAACAGCATCCATCCCAAATCCTCAAAGAAAAAGCACTTCTATGTCTGAGTCCTGCTCTAGCAATACGACGACTTGCAAATGCATTGTCCACAGCCCCCCTAACAGTCGAGGTCCAGTGAAGAGGGGCACCATCCACCATTCTGCTCCATCATGGTGTCAGGTTGCAGATCTTAGGCGTGTCCAGATAAACAGTCGATGTTACTCTTCAGAGAAAAACGGTCCCACTGTACGTCCGTCAAGAAGACCGTACTACACGTTTACCTTTAGATTATTGCGAACAATTTCCGTGCTAAATTTGGGGTTCTCAGAGCTCCAGATCCTCGTATTGTGTCGCTCTACTTTCCCAGACACATGAAAACAAACTTTGTTCGTAAACATCACCGTTTTCAGATAGTCTGCGTCATCGTCGATACGACTCAGACTCTCAATTCCACATGCCGGTCATCATGCTGAAGCGCAGGTATTAGCTGCACGTTGTAGGCAAGAAGTGTGTCTATTGCGTAGCACCTTGTGCACAGAGGTTGGTTGTAACTGCAACTGTCTTGATGCACATGTGCATTAATTGTGCTCGGACATATACAACTCATCCTCTTCATGACACTCCCGGAGTCCTTGAACCTTGTGGTCAGATGTGCTGGGGGGGGGGGGGGGGGTGGAGGGGTCTGCCTCTCTAACGTGTCCGAAGCTGCGCTGTGAAACTTCTTTATTTAAATGAGTGTGGCTGTGCTTAAATTGCTGAATGACTGAGACCCACAATATCCTAGCTCAACGCAATATGAATGCTCAAAAAAGGATAATCTGACTTCAAATAATTAATTCAAAAGAATGGCCCTGACTAAAAGGAAATCCTAACAATAACCTAAACATTTCATTAAGCACTTACCTCACAAAAATCTTCACTACGCCAACTACTGCAATACAGCGAGTGTCAATACTGCCAGCTAAATAAAACTTGCTGACTATTAAAGCCATTAACTACTAATAGGCATGTGGTTAGCAAAGGAAAGATTTTGTTGCAAACCAAATAATGTATTTTTTTTTAACTTAGTAATGTGACATCCAGTTCAGACACTAATATAAATCATCATTGACATCTAATACAAAGGTATATATCTCCAAGTAGAACATCTACAGATCGTTAGCCCACGCTAATACTTCAGACCTCTACCCTCCGTCAATGCTAACTTCTCAATCTAACATCCATCACTGCTGGCTGTTCACCTCCAGTTGCCCAACAATGCTTCCATCACTGCTGGCGACTAACTTCCAACTGCCCAACACTACCGGCTATTAACTTCCATCCGGCCTGAGTGGCCGGCGGTTCTAGGCGCTTCAGTCTGGAACCGCGCGACCGCTACGGTCGCAGGTTCGAATCCTGCCTCGAGCATGGATGTGTGTGATGTCCTTAGGTTAGTTAGGTTTAAA
Organism: Schistocerca serialis cubense; assembly: GCF_023864345.2. Lineage (NCBI taxonomy): Eukaryota > Metazoa > Arthropoda > Insecta > Orthoptera > Acrididae > Schistocerca > Schistocerca serialis. Next base: position 485,333,772 of record NC_064643.1, read on the forward strand.
TAGTTCTAAGTTCTAGGGGACTGATGACCTCAGAAGTTAAGTCCCATAGTGCTCAGAGCCATTTGAACCATTTGATTAACTTCCAACAACGAATCCAACCAGCCACAGAGTCTCTTACAAAGAAAGCGCAGTCAGAGATCCAATGCAAAGCGCTACACAGCGCTGCCAACATAGAAGCAGCCCACCTGGATTTCAGATTTGGTCCCTATCATCCCACAAATAACCTTTACCCTTCTGCAACCTTGCTCAGTAGGATATAAATGACAGCTTTGTATCTTTGCTTACTGGATAATGTTTGAGTTGTAGTCTGCCCCATTAGACGATTGTTCAGTGCGTCTGACTGTCATTAGCGGGCCCGGGTTCGATTCCCAGCCGGGTCGGAGTTTTTCTGCTCTCGGCGACTGGTGTTGCGATCTCTTCTTCATCATTTCATCATCATCGACAAGTAAGTCGCCAAGTATGGCGTCAACTGAAAATACTTACAACTTGGCTGCCGATCTACCCCATCTGGGGACTCTGAACCTTCAATGCCATACCATCATTTCATTTTCATGAGCATCGTGAACCGAAACACCAAGTGTGTAGCACTTGTGTGATGCTCAACACTGTCATCAAGAATATTATGAACTGTGCCACAGTAATTTGTTTACAACTAGCTGAGCACTTGGTGTTGTCTGTGTATGTATTTATTCTGGTCTTTTATTAGTCCATCCCCTCCTTCCCCCTCTCTCTGTCCATTTCCTTCTTCGCCTCCTCTCTATCAATTTCCTCCACCTCTTTCTCTGTCCGCCTCCTCCATCCTCCATTGTCTATCCATCTCCTTCTGCTCCTCTCTGTGTGCATTTTCTCTTTCCTCTCATCTCTGTCAATCTGCCCCTTTCTCCTCTGTCCGTCTCCTCACTCCCCCTCTAATTCCACCTCATCCTCCCCCTCTCTTTTTCAGTCTCGTCCTCCCTCCCCCTCTCTGTTCATCTTCCCTTTACCCTCTCCCTTTTCATCTCCACCCCCTTCCTTTCTGTGTCCATCTCCACCTCTTTCCTTTCTCAGTCAGTCCCTCCTCTCCCCTATCTCCGTCAATTTTCCCTCGCCTTTATCTGTCCATCACCTCCTCCTCTTATCTCAGCCTATCTCCTCCTTCCCCTCGCTGTCTGTCCATCTCCTCCTCCCTCTTCTCTCTCCAGGTTCTCACGCTCACCCCAGTAGGAGGTTGGTGGTTCTTACCTTTACAGTATACCTTACGAGATTGTAAACGTGTACCAATTTGACTGAAATCGTTCCAGAGGTATGGATGGGCTTTTTACCCCCATGGCTTTGCCCGCATACGCAGATTTCAAATATATTTCGTATATATTTAACGAATTTATACATATTTGTATACATAATTCACCTGTAGGTCTTACGAATATCGCGCTGCAGTTTCATTTTCACGCAGCTCAATGTTTATGATGTCGTATCTGCTGAAATATATGCTGTAAAATGACATAACATTCTAGGTACATTTAGTGCTATATGCGGCTACTGTCCGCAGAATATATAGTGAGCAAAAATGCTTGTGAAATAGCGATAAATTAAAAAGTTATGCAGGATGCGGCAGTTTTTCCCGCTCTTTTTGTTTGTGCCGTTATATTCCCCGAACTATGTAAGGTAAATGAAATATTTTTCAGGTACATTCAGCAACATATCGGGATACTGTCTACGAAATGTGTTGCAAATACAGCTAGTACTAAAGAAGTAATAAATTGAAGTGTCGTGCATGATGCGGCACTTTTTCATGCATCTCTGTATTTGGAGGTGTGTATATCATTATGCCGAAAACCGTACCTATCCCCATTTCTGATACGTACGTGATCAATGTTATAAAGACGATTTTGGAACACCCTATACTATCGAAAACTGTAAAGTCATTGTGAAAGGATTCCGAGTCAGAATGCTGTTTTGAAAAAGTACAGGAGCTGTGCAGAAGGAGCTGGCCTGCACCGTTTCACTGGTGGTGGATGTTGTACAGCCCTTCCTCATCTACATATGCAGTGAAGAACTTAGAAATACCGCTGCTGTATATCAGTTGTCCACCACTCTACATTAACGTACATGTTTCACAATTAATATCGTTGTTTCCTATTTGTGTTCACTTTTGTGAGCACCTTTTGTATCCTTCTGTTTCTAGTTCATCAGAACGTCCACATTATTTGAAGTGTGGGAGCGTATGAACAAGAAAACACCATGTGAGATATACGTGAGGTTGCATTTAGCCTCCAGTACAATGCTGACCATTAAAACCGCAACATTATGAAGGCGGAATATAACAAATGCCATACTGAACTGAAGTGCACTGGATGCTTGAATATGCAAATATTAGCATTACAGCGCAACTTCACGAAATAGGGCTGTGTCACACAATCTACACTACTGGCCAAAAAAATTGCTACACCACGAAGATGACGTGCTACAGACGCGAAATTTAACCGACAGGAAGAAGATGCCGTGATATGCAAATGATTAACTTTTCAGAGCATTTACACAAGGTTGGCGCCGGTGACGACACCTACAACGTGCTGACATGAGGAAAGTTTCCAACCGATTTCTCATACACAAACAGCAGTTGACCGGCGTTGCCTGGTGAAACGTTGTTGTGATGCCTCGTGTAAGGAGGAGAAATGCGTACCATCACGTTTCCGACTTTGATAAAGGTCGGATTGTAGCCTACCGCGATTGCGGTTTATCCTATCGCAACATTACTGCTCGCGTTGGTCGAGATCCAATGACTGTTTGCAGAATATGGAATCGGTGGGTTCAGGAGGGTAATACGGAACGTCGTGCTGGATCCCAACGGCCTCGTATCACTAGCAGTTGAGATGAGAGGCATCTTATCTGCATATCTGTAACGGATCGTGCAGCCACGTCCTGATCCTCGAGTCAACATATGGGGACGTTTGCTAGACAACAACCATGTGCACGAACAGTTCGACGATGTTTGTAGAAGCATGGACTATCAGCTCGGAGACCATGGCTGCGGTTACCCTTGACGCTGCATCACAGACAGGAGCGCCTGCGATGGTGTACTCAACGACGAACCTGGGTGCACGAATGGCAAAACGCAACTTTTTCGGATGAATCCAGGTTCTGCTAACAGCACCATGATGGTCACATCCGTGTTTGGCGACATCGCGATGAACGCACATTTGAAGTGTGTATTCATCATCGCCATACTGGCGTATCACCTGGCGTGATGGTATGGGGTGCCATTGGTTGCACGTCTCGGTCACTAATAATGGACACTGTGTAGTCATGGACATGAGTACTAAAAGGAATAAGTACAATTTCATTTACATGATAAATGACGCAAATCTAAAAGCTGTCAGTTCAACTGAATACTTAGTGACTACAATTACGAATAACTTAAACTGGAAGATCACATAGATAGTCTTGTGGGAAACCAAAGACTGAGGTTTATTGGTGGGACACTTAGAGGAGCCAAGATGTCTACTAGTGAGACTGCCTATACTACACTTGTCCGTCCTCTACTGGAGTACTGCTGCGCGGTATGGGATCCGTACCAGGTAGGATTGACGGAGGTCGTCGAAAAAGCTCAGAGAAGGGCAGCTCGTTTTCTACTATCGCCAAATAGTGGACAGAGTGTCACGGTTATAATACGCGAGTTGTGGTGGAAATGTTTAAAACAAAGGCGCTTTTCTTTGTGACGAGATCTTTTCACGAAACGTCAACCCCCAACTTCCTCCTAGGAATGTGAAAATATTTTGCTGCAACCCATCTGCATAGAAAGAAATTATCATCGTAATAAAATAACAGCAATCAGAGTTCGCGCGAAAAGATTTAAGTCCCTGTTTTCCAGCGCGCTGTTCGAGAGTTGAATGGTGGAGAAAAGTGCGAAAGTAATCTGATTAACCGTCTGGCAAGCACTTTGGGGTGAAATATAGATTGCATTCATCATCCTCATTAGGGCCAGTTCGGTGCACAGCGAAATCGTCTCTGATTCGCACAGCCAATATGCTGGATAGCAGTTCTGTCATTTCTTCCGTAGCCGGCCGGAGTGGCCGAGCGGTTAAAGGCGCTACAGTCTGGAAACGCACGACCGCTATGGTCGCAGGTTCGAATCCTGCCTCGGGCATGGATGTGTGTGATGTCCTTAGGTTAGTTAGGTTTAAGTAGTTCTAATTTCTAGGGGACTTATGACCACAGCAGTTGAGTCCCATAGTGCTCAGAGCCATTTTTTGAACCATTTCATCCGTGTTGAGGTAGGTGGCTATATATTAGAGAAGTCTGTGGCGTTATATTTCAACAGGATAACACAATACTGCATGTTGTCCGCACTGTCCTGCCCTTCATTGGTACGGATAGTATTGAAATGATGGCCCATACAGCATGTTCTCTGGCTCTTTCACTGGCTGAAAGCCCCTGATAATTAGTTGCAGACAGACTGATACTCCACCAATTTCTAGCCATTACGATTGATGAATTCTGGCACAGATTTGAAGCAGCGTGGAATGACACAGCCGAGCATCTGTAGCACGTCATCTTCGTTGTGTAGCAATTTTAATGGCCAGTAGTGTACATGTAACTGGCTGGGATTAGAGATAAGGTTATGTAAAGGTTTATAAACTGAGGTGACAAAAGTCATGGAATACCTCCTAATATCGTGCTGGACATCCTTTCGTCCGACGTAGTGCAGCAACTCGACGTACAAGTCCCCTGTAGAAATACTTGGCCTCTACAGCCGTCCATAATTGTGAAAGTATTGTCGGTGCTAGATGTTGTGCACGAACTGAGGTCTCGATTACGTCTCATAAATGTTCGACGATACTCATGTCGGGCGGTCTGGATGGCCAAATGATTGGCTCGAATTGTCCAGAATGTTCTTCAAACCAATCGTGAACAATTGTGGCCCGGTGACGTGACATCGTTGCTTGGGAACATAAAGTCCATGGATGGCTGTAAGTGGTTTCCAAGAAGCGGAACATAGCGATTTCCAGCCTATGATCGGTTCGGTTGGACCAGAGGGTCCGGACCATTCCATTAAACACAACCCACACAATTATGAAGCCATCACCAATTTGAACAGTGCCTTGTAAATAACTTGGGTCCATGGCTTCGTGAGGTCTGCGTCACACTCAAACCGTACATCAGCTCTTACCCACTGAAATCGGAATTCATCTGACCATGTCACTGTTTTATAGCCGGTTACGGTTCAATTGATATGGTTACGAGCCCAGGAGAGCATCGCGGACGATGTCGTCCTGTCAACAAAGGCACTCGGACATTCCTAATAGGAGGGTCACTCCAAATGAAATGTACACTATTTTTTTTTAATTCATCTTTCATTCTACATGTTTGAAAGTTTTACGGTGTGTAGATACATCCTTTAGGAACAATATTTTCATTTCTTCACATAATTTCCATCCCTGTCAACTGCCTTACGCCATCTTGTAACCAGCGCCTGTATACCCGCACGGTAAAATTCTTGACCAACCAGTTGGAGCCACTGTTTGGCAGTGTGCACAAGGGAGTCATCATCTTCAAACCTTGTTCCACGAAGAGAGTCTTTCAGTTTCCCAAAGTGATGATAGTCACATGGAGCCAGGTCAGGACTGTGAGGCGGGTGTTTCAGTGTTGTTCATCCGAGTTTTGTGATCGCTTCCATGGTTTCTTGACTGACATGTGGCCGTGCATTGTCGTGCAACAGCAAAACATCCTGCTTTTGCCGACGTGGTCGAACACGACTCAGTCGAGCTTGAAATTTCTTCAATGTCGTCACATATGCATCAGGATTTATGGTGGTTCCATTTGGCGTGATGTTCACAAGCAAGAGTCCTTCGGAATCAAAAAACACCGTAGCCATAACTTTTCCAGCAGTAGGTGTGGTTTTGAATTTTTTTTCTGGGGTGAATTTGCATGATGCCACTCCACTGACTGCCTCTTCGTCTCTGGTGAAAAATGATGGATCCATGTTTCATCATCTATCACAAGTCTTCGAAGAAATTCATCTCCACCGTTCTCGTACTGTTCCAAATGTTCTCTGCATACCGTTTTTCTTGTTTCTTTGTGAGCCACTGTCAACATCCTGGGAACCCACCTGGCACAAACCTTTTTTAACGCCAACACTTTCAGTATTCTGCAAACACTTCCTTCCCCAATCCCAACGTAGTGTGACAATTCGTTCACTGTGATGCGTCTGTCAGCAATCACCAACTCGTTAAATCTCTGCACATTCTCTGGAGTGTGTACGAGGCCTGCCGCTCCGAGGACAATTCTCAATATTGCCGTGCCCGCTTTCATCACGTAATCTGCTTGCACACCGACTAACTGTACTGCGATCGACAGCAGCATCTCCATACACCTTTTTCAACCTCTTGTGGATGTTTCCCACTGTCTCGTTTTCATAGCACAGGAATTCTATGACAGCACGTTGCTTCTGACGAACGTCGAGTGTAGCAACCATCTTGAAGTCAGGCTATGACGGCGCCACTCACGGGAACAAGTTGAACTATGTTTGAAAACAAGCGGGAAGGATGTATCTACACACTGTAAAACTTTCACACCTGCAGAATGTGAACTGTATTTTTATAAAAAATTGTGTCCATTTCTTTTGGAGTGTTCCTCGTAGATACCTTCGTCGACGTCCCACATTGATTTCTGTGGTTATTTCACGCAATGTTGTTTGTCTGTTATCACTGACAACTCTACGCAAACACCGCTGCTCTCGGTCGTTAAGTGAAGGCCGTTGACCACTGCGTTGTCCTTGGTGGGAGGTAATGCCTGAAATTTTGTATTCCGCGCACAAATTCGGAATATTGAATTCCCTAACGATTTCCGAAATGGAATGTTCCATGCGTCTAGTTCTAACTACCATTCCGCTTTCAAAGTCTGTCAGTTCCTGACGTGTGGCCATAATCACGTCTGAAATCTTTTCACATGATTCACCTGAGTACAAATGACATCTCCGCCAATACACTGCCCTCCCATACCTTGTGTACGCGATTCTACCGACATCTGTATCCATCCAACGACTTTTGTCGTTTCAGTGTAAGGGCCTTACGTAACAATACACCGGCACTGTTTAAAATACTGCCTTGTACTTAAGTACGGTTTTGAAGTTTCCTTTCTGTAAGAACGACTGATCTGTATTCAGCCTCACGCATCTCTATGCAATAAGTCTGTTCATAAACAATATTCAACTGTCTCCCTCTCTTTCTTCTTGTTCCAACTGAGGTATTCCCTTGTTTAATTGTACATCGACCTGCCCTCAGTCTGACCTAGTGCATACACATTCTTTGTAAGTTTTTTGCACATTTCGCCTGCTAATTAGTTTTGATGTTTCTATTAACCAAACGGCTTCGTATAATTGGCATTCAGCGCAGGAGAGAATATTTTTCATTTGCTATGTTCCAGTAATTAGTTCAGTATGGAGCGCATGCCTCTCGTATGCCAGCGAGATCCGCCGAGTAATCTACATGCACCAAGAGCCGCGACCACTTCTACGGCCCGTTCCGTCGCCCACGTGCCATGGACAAACTGGGAAGGACGGCGTCTACGAGGAAAACACGCCAAGTTTGGACCGACCACTGGAGCGGGCACATCTGAAGGAGCAGGTCCACATTTCACAGCACGTTTCTTTTAATTAGTCACGCCGAGGAATGAGGTGTGGCTGCAGCGGCTCCTCTCGCCATTGGCTGGCGTCCTTGGAGCCCTCGCAGGAAAACGACACCTTGCAGCCGCACCACACCCAGCTAGTCCAGGTCCGCACCGGCGCTGCCGCCCAGTTACGTAATGCCGCACAGCAAGTACGTTCTCCACTCCACCGACCTCCGCAAAGCAGTCCTTTTCCTGCTGGCGACGCGGCAGCCGATGGTGACCTTACTCCAGAGACACGTGTACCGCCGAATCTTTCTTTTTGCTTCGACCACTTTCGGTACAATTTACTTCACAGCAACTCGTATCTTACCGCCGGCCTTGTTAGCCTACTCGCTGAATTTGTAACGAGGGTGTTTGGTAATTGGCGGATGCGAAAGAAGGTTATAGTTTAACATTTCGTCGACACCGAGACCTTTAGAAAAGGAGAAATTGCTGATTACGTTGGTTAGGGAGGAAGAGAGAAAGCAATCGATAGTGAGTTTAACTTTCCCAAGGATTCAATCCGAGAGTCACCTGAAGTGTATCAGAATGTGGTACCTTTGCGGATGTTATAACTAATCTGCTTGGAGGAATAGCAAGATAACAAATTGCTAATAATATTTTTCTCTTCTTTGTCTAAAAAAGTGGGTCTCTGGAAGTAGACTCTGTGTTAATGTTAGAAGAACAAAGTATAATTAGTTCTGTGCAGCCGGCCGGAATGGCCGAGCGATTCTAGGCGCTACAGTCTGGAACCGCGCGACCGCTACGGTCGCAAGTTCGAATCATGCCACGGGCATGGATGTGTGTGATATCCTTAGGTTAGGTAGGTTTAAGTAGTTGTAAGTTCTAGGGGACTGATGACCTCAGTAGTTAAGTCCCACAGTGCTCAGACCCATTTGAACCATTGGAGTTCTGTGCAATATCTACATCTACAGCTATATGACGCCTCTACAATTCACACCAAAGTGCCTGCCGGATGGTTCATTAAATTACTTTTACGCTTCTTCTCAACCGTTCCACTCTCGAACAGCTCTAGCGACAAACGAGCACTTACATTTTTCCGTGCGAGCTCTGATTTCTGTTAGTTTTCTCTCTATGTAGATGGGCGGCAACAGAATATTCTCGCATTCGGAGGAGAAAGTTGGTGGTTGAAATTCGTGAAAAGATTTCGCCACGACGAAAAGCTGCTATGTGTTAATGATTTCCTGCATAAACTCGCATTTCATACCCTTGAAGCTCTCTTCCCTGTCTCGCGATAATACAAAACGAACAGCTCTTCTCTAAACTTTTTCTGTTCAAATGGCTCCGAGCACTATGGGACTTAACTTCTGTGGTCATCAGTCCCCTAGAACCCAGAACTACTTTAACCTAACTAATCTAAGGACATCACACACATCCATGCCCGAGGCAGGATTCGAACCTGCGACCGCAGCGGTCGCACGGCTCCAGACTTTACCGCCTAGAACCGCTCGGCCACTCCGGCCGGCGAACTTTTTCTGTGTCCTCCGTCAATCCTTTAAGATACATATCCCATACCGCGCAGCATTACTCCAGAAGAAGGCGGATAAATGTAGCGTAGGTAGTCTCTGTAGTAGGCCCGTTGTACCCTTTAAAGTCCACTGGACCTGACGGGATACCAATTCGATTCTACACAGAGTACGCGGAAGAACTTGCCCCCCTTCTAACAGCCGTGCACCGCAGGTCTCTAGAGGAACGGAAGGTTCCAAATGATTGGAAAAGAGCACAGGTAGTCCCAGTCTTCAAGAAGGGTCTTCGAGCAGATGCGCAAAACTATAGTCCTATATCTCTGACGTCGATCTGTTGTAGAATTTTAGAACATGGTTTTTGCACGCGTATCTACTATGTGGGAATCAACATAGATTCCGGAAACAGCGATCGTATGAGGCCCAACTCGCTTTATTTGTTGATGAGACCCAGAAAATATTAGATACAGGCTCCCAGGTAGATGCCATTTTCCTTGACTTCCGGAAGGCGTTCGATGCAGTTCCGCACTGTCACCTGATAAACAAAGTAAGAGCTTACGGAATATCAGACCAGCTGTGTGGCTAGATTGAAGAGTTTTTAGCAAACAGAACACAGCACGTTATTCTCAATGGAGAGACGTCTACAGACGTTAAAGTAACCTCTGGCGTGGCACGGGGAAGTGTTATGGGACCATTGCGTTTCACAATATATATAAATGACCTAGTAGATAGCGTCGGAAGTTCCATGCGGCTTTTCGAGGATGATGCTGTAGTATACAGAGAAGTTGCAGCATTAGAAAATTGCAGATAAATGCAGGAAGATCTGCAGCGGATAGGCACTTGGTGCAGGGAGTGGAAACTGACCCTTAACATAGACAAATGCAACGTATTGCGAATACATAGAAAGAAGGATCCTTTATTGTATGATTATATGATAGCGGAACAAACACTGGTAGCAGTTACTTCTGTAAAATATCTGGGAGTAATCGTGCGGAACGATTTGAAGTGGAATGATCATATAAAATTAATTGTTGGTAAGGTGGGTACCAGGTTGAGATTGATTAGGAGAGTCCTCAGAAAATGTAGTCCATCAACAAAGGAGGTGGCTTACAAAACATTCGTTCGACCTATACTTGAGTATTGCTCATCAGTGTGGGATCCGTACTAGGTAGGGTTGACGGAGGAGATAGAGAAGATCCAAAGAAGAGCGGCGCGTTTCGTCACAGGGTTATTTGGTAAGCGTTATAGCGTTATGGAGATGTTTAGCAAACTCAAGTGGCAGACTCTGCAAGAGAGGCGCTCTGCATCGTGATGTAGCTTTCTGTTCAGGTTTCGAGAGGGTGCGTTTCTGGATGAGGTATCGAATATATTGCTTCCCCTTACTTATACTTCCCGAGGAGATCACGAGTGTAAAATTAGAGAGATTCGAGAGCGCACGGAGACTTTCCGGCAGTCGTTCTTCCCGAGAACCATACGCGACTGGAACAAGAAAGGCAGGTAATGACAGTGGCATGTAAACTGCCCTCCGCTACACACCGTTGGGTGGCTTGCGGAGTATAAATGTAGATGTAGATGTAAATGTTCCGGTAATAAAACTCAGTCTTTGATTCGTTTTTCCGACAACATTATTTATGTGATCATTGTAATTAAAATTCTTTGTAACTGTAATCCTTAAATATTTAGCTGGATTGACAGGCTTTCGATTTTCGTGGTTTATCATGTAAATGAAGTTTAACGATTTCCATTTAGTACTCATTTGGATGATCTTATTTAGAGACAAATGACACTTTCACACTGGTCTAAATAATTTTGCAATTGGTTTCGATCTCCTGATGATTTTACTAGACGATAAACGACTGTATCATCTGCAAACAGTCAAAGTGGACGGCTCAGATTGTCTTTTATATCGTTTATATAGACTGAGAGCAACAGAGGCCCTGTAACTCTTCCTCTGGGAACGTCAGGTATCAATTTTGTCTTACTCGATGAGTATCTGTCAGTTACTACGAACTATGGCCTTCGTGACACTAAATGAGGAATCCAGTCGCTCAGCTGAGACCGTACTCCATAGGCGTGCAGTTTGTTGAGGAGGGACTTGTGGACAATGGTATCAACATCTGGAAATATAGAAATGTTCAATCAATTGGAGATCGCCTATAGGAAGCATTCATTACTTCATGAGAAGTGGGTGGAGGCAGAAGGCAGCATATTAAAACTTGGTGAGAACTTTCGAAGTGATTTATTGTTTCCAACTACACTGCCCTTGTTTCTCTTGGTCTGTGTCACAGGGCCCCGCAATGCAGAAGACGCACCCCAGTGGCTCTTGCAACACAATGTTGTGTCGTGCTGGCCTTGGACAGCCACGGAATTGTGATGGCGTCAGGATGCACCGACAGTTGGCTCAGCGGTCTGCGTCCCTGCCGACTCTGTGCTGCTCGGTGTGAGTCGCAGGTGGCCAACTGCTGCTTCATCTCGCCGGCGTGGCTGAGATCGCAGTGATGACAAGCGCGTCTGATCCGGTGTCCAAATCTGCGGCCCTCACCTCGGGATGCCTCCCGCATCTGTTGGTATCCAGGACGACTGCCCGTGGTAGTGAGCTGTGCGGTGGCCTGTTGCTGGCTGGCTGGCTATGGACCCCGCGTCGGCCTCAGGGGGTCAAACCAACAACTCATCGTGGACTGGAATGCTGGCGGCGCATCTGCTGCTGTGTGTAGTTGGTGGTGTAACACGCCCCGCCATCCAGGAGAGCTGCCACACTTGAACTCAGTTGTATGCCTCTGTTTTGCTAAGTGTGCTGCTTCGTGTCAAGTACTCATAACACGCTAGGGTGGCCAGTGGATCCCCTCTGTCTGCAACTTGCGACATGCAAAGCAGCTACATATACACTTTCAGCCATTTGATGGCCCTGTGGCCTCTATTCTACTTCACAACTGTTGGTATGTGTAATTCACTGCAATCCGGCCCACACCTGCTGTAACTTGTGCTCAGAATATCGCACACAACTAACTTTTACTATCCTAAACGGTGGTGCCACTACACCATGCTCAGTTCTGTGTTAGTAGATAGTTTTGTTCTAGATAATTCATAAAGTCAAAATACAGTATATGTTACAAAACCCTACTGAAAATCGACATCAGTGATCGAAAAATACCAACCGTTGCTGTACTATATGAACAGAAGTCAATTGATAATGTGGAAAGCCCTAAAACTTATCTGGAGAGCCTGTTTACTTATCTCTGTATTTGAATACACATGTCTATACAAGTTTATTTGGTGCTTCAGCGTATTTTGCATGTAACGAATAAGAGCGGAAGTGTTTAAACTCAGAAAAGTATTCCTGGAATCACTCTGTAGCAATTCTGATCGTGGGGAGTGTCGCATTACCCTGCTGGAATTGCCCAAGTCCGTCAGAATGCACAATGGACATGAATAGATGCAGGTGATCACACAGGATGCTTACATACGTGTCTCCTGTCAGAGTAATGTGTAGGCCTATCAGGGGTCCCATAACATTCCATCTGCACATGCCCCACACCATTGCAGAGGCTGCACCACCTTGAAAAGTCCTCTGCTGACATGCAGGGTCCATGGATTCATGAGGTTGTCTCGATACCTGTACATGTCCATCCACTCGATACAATTTGAAACAGACTTGTCCGACCAGTTAACATGTTTCCAGTCATCATCTGACCACTGTCGGTGTTTACAGACCCAGACGAGGCGTAAGGCAGTGTGTCATGCAGTCATCAAGAGGACACGAGTGTGCCTTCGGCTCCGAAAGCCCATATCGATGACGTTTTGTTGAATGGTTCGTATGTTGACACTTGTTGATGGCCCAGCATTGAAGTCAGCAGGAGTTTGTGGATAAGTTTCATTTCTGTCACGTCGAATGATTCTCTTCATTTGTCGTTCCTGCAGGATGTTTTTCCGGTCGCAGCGATGTTGGAGATTTGATGTTTTACCAGATTCCTGGTATTCTCGGCACACTTGTGAAATGGTCGTACTGGAAAATTCCCACATCATCGCTACCTGGGAGATGCTATGTCCCATCGCTCGTGCGCCGACTGTAACACCACATTCAGACTCGCTAAAATCTTGATAACCTGGCATTGTATTAGCACTAACCGATCTAACAACTGCGCCAGACACTTTTTGTGCCGGCCGCGGTGGTCTCGCAGTTCTAGGCGCGCAGTCCGGAACCGTGCGACTGCTACGGTCGCAGGTTCGAATCCTGCCTCGGGCATGGATGTGTGTGATGTCCTTAGGTTAGTTAGGTTTAAGTAGTTCTAAGTTCTAGGGGACTGATGACCACCGATGTTAAGTCCCATAGTGCTCAGAGCCATTTGAACCATTTTGAACACTTTTTGTATAGGGACTGACGACCGTAGCGCGGTATTGTGCCTGTTTCATACCTCTGTATTTGAATACCCATATCTATACCCGTTTCTTTGGCGCTTCAGCGTGTTTTGCATGTAACGAATAAGAGACGGTACAGTTCATTTTATCTTCATTTTACTACGATGCGATTAGTCTCACGAATTAAAGGGAGAGAAAGGGAAAGGAAGAACAAAGAAGTAACGAGAGAAACGAAGAAAGAAAAACTGGTATGGCATTTTTGCGTGGGTGACTCCGTTAACAATGGCGATATTTGTGGCCTCGGGTTCTTAGTGAGACTGGTGTCACTTTATGAAAGAAGCGGAAAGCGTAATGGATTGTTTCTATACTATGACGAATGGACACAGTGATTACTGACAAGCGTAGAAAGTGGGGTTGGTCGATGTTCCAGAGCAGGCTGTCGGTTGGACTTACTCGCAGATCCAGCGTCAGATGGTAGCGGATATACAGAGTAAACTTTTGATTGTGACTAAGGATGAGTGTGACAAGCTTGTGGAAGTTGTTTTAAAGAGGTGGAGCCCCTCCACGCCCACACCGGCATGATGGCCAACTCGAAACGGCTACTGCCATCTCTGCATAAGGGTTAGTGTTCACTATAGTGAGGTGTCGCAATATGTGGGTATTGCGATGTTTGCGTACGTCTGGGTAAGGTTAACTATTTATATGCGCTCATCTGGAGATAGATTGGGTCGAAAGATGAACGAAGGGTAGCGGTTTGAAGGGCAGAGGTCATCAGTCCCCTGGAACTTCTGAAACAATACTAATTATACATGTTAACCCACCTCCTAAGATGATTAGGTGGTTGTAAAATGATACATAAATTGGATTACAATGCAAATTTTACAACTACAGTTATGTTAGTGAGCTACAGTTTAACTACTACAATGTGTTGGTTTTCTACAACAATGGGCAAATTATCTAACTACTTGTTACTTAACTAATCTAGTATGACTACTACCTGCAGCGTCACAGGTGTGCCAGTAGAGTATAAACCTACTTAGGATAGCCAGGCTCTACGAGCCAAACCCGAGGAGCATGCCCCTAGCACTGGGCTGGCCAAGGTTAGTAATCGCTGCAGTTTCCTAAATTAATGTCCTAATCTAAGTTCTACAAAACTAACTTAACCTACGTCGTATCCGGTGCTTTGTCGTAATTGGTGGTGTTGACCCCCCCCCCCCACCCTAGTCCTGTACGTGGCGGATTCCAACTATGGTGGAAGTCGGCCAGCCCACACACAGGCGGTATGGGAATGGGATATGGTCTCAATCGGTTTGATTTACGAGTTTATACCTATTCTAGGTCCCTCAGGTATTCTGCTAACACTTTCCGTGATACCCCATCTGCCAATGCATTCAAAGTGTGAAAAGTGTCTTCTTGTCTCAGTAGTTGGTATGTGTCATTATTTGGAAGTCTGTCTCGTTGTCGCGACATCATTGAAGAGGGGGCACTGGAACTTAGAACTATTTAAACCTACCTAACCTAAGGACATCACACACATCCATGCCCGAGGCAGGATTCGAACCTGCGACCGTAGTGGTCGCGCGGTTCCAGACTGTAGCGCCTAGAACCGCTCGGCCACACCGACCAGCGGGAGAAAAGTACCAAGGCATGTGCCAAGGGGGAAAAAAAACCTCTGCGATAGTTAGGTCGGGTAGTAAGAGCAGTAGCGGATGTCTTGCTAACTGCGATGGGTTAAGTTAGAAGAGGATATCATGCAATCAGATACCATGTCATGCCAAGTTTCTTCATAAGAGATCAGTCCTAGACGGTGCTGCAGCGCGGTGTGCTGTATTGTGAGCTGTGAGAGCTCCTGTCGCGCTGTCAGTGGTGACTCCGCGCGGGGGAGGGTCCAGGTCGTCCATCGGTGTCTGGTGTCTGGTGGGCGTGCGTCGAAGCCAAGCGCTCGGAGATGCGTGGCCGCGTAGCGGCACCACTGCTCGCTTGTTGGCTGCGCTGACAGGCTCAATGAGGGCCGCGGCTGAGTCTTCCCCGTGTAGCGGACGACGTAGCCCATGAACTTCAGCGTCCTTATCGCCCTGGTAGCCCACTCGTAGGAGCAGAACTGCTCGGAGCCGATGGACTTCGGTGTTGTTGCGGCGCACTCCGTTTTCTTCTTCCTTGTGTCCAGAGTGTCCGCCGCGGTGTGTCCTTCCGCCGGCTGCTGCGTCTTCTCTTCGCCTGCGGCGTCCGCACAGATGTCGTGCGGCATCTGGGAGCTCAATTGCCGCAGCTGGTTGCATGCCTCCTCCGTCTCTGCAGTCAAGGTAGCCTTAAAGACTGCCCTACCCGCGTCCATGGTGGCTTTAAAGGCGGCAACCGCCTCCTCCTCTCCTGGACTTGCGGCGCCTGCTGCTCTACCGCCGGCGGCCGGTCCCCCGCGCCACTCTCACTGGTGCGATATAACGGCCGCCTGTTGGCAGTGGGAGCAGTCCTATCTCCTTCCGGCTTCGTCCTCGTTCGGCGGCGCTTGCGGCGCCGTCGTCGTTGCCTCTCGGTTTGTTCCTTCTCTCCAGCGCAGCCGTCACTGGCGAAAGCTGGGCAGCCACGCCAGTGGCCCTCCGCAGCGAGCACAAGTCGGCGTCTCTTCTCTTCTTCTGTCACATACGCGAGTGTCGTGCGCGCCGGCGCAATTTATGCACCGCGGCAAGTTGCGGCAATATATAGCAACATGCCCTTCGGCTTGGCACCAAAAGCACTGTGGCTTAGGGTCCATGCGTAGGGGGAGAGCTTCGGCGATCACAGGAAAGCTAAGAGCTTCCTTAACCCGAAGATGTCGCTGCCATCCGCCGCGGTTCCCACTAAGACGATGTACAGAAGAGGCCTCTTCTTATTCGTCCGGTTGTGCAGTGTGGCGTTCGGTGTGTTATTCGGTGGTTTGGTATTTCATTAATTTGTAAATGAAAATGATAATCTTATTTTATTACATTGAGTAATTACTAAATAATTTTACTGCCGGCTAAAGATTTGGTCAAGTTGCTAAAGAACTCCAAGTTAACGTCGTGTGAAAGTGTTGTCTGTAAGTTGTGTAAGTGTCACTAAATCACAGTTCATACAACAGATTCTATACAACTATTGATTATGATGGAAACAGTTATCTTCAACAAAATGGTCATTGAAACCACCGAATATCAGCCGCGCGCAACACTGACGTATGTTACCTGAAACAATATTCTTCGCAACTCGTGCTTAATTAACTTCGGCTCCATACATCAGCTACAAAAGTTTGTTATATGGATAGTGCTATGAGCACTGTTTTTAAAGAACCAATCTGATTCGAGTTATTTTCATTAAAATGAGTTCGGGACCACCGGTGCACGTTTATTTTTACACATTTGTATTACCTTCGACATTTATGTCTGCAGAGTTGCGTAATTTGAATTTGCCGCTGAGATAATTGTTAAGTTGGCGGCAGACAATTGATAGACACATTCTATTGTTAGAGCAAATAGGATAGGTATTTGAAATGCTTATTAAACTTTACTTTCGTATTGTTCTCTATTTAGACTTCATCAAGCAAACATTTGATTTTTTTTAAGGAAAACGCAGACAAAAAACGCGATACAAATCGCTATCAACAATGGCTGCGCTCCTTGCAGCGGAAAGAAATAATTAACACAGATAATGCTTACTGAGAGAGGAATTAAAGTTACAAATAATTATTCACTCATATTTATAATAATAATGAACTCTATTCTCAAGTAATAATTAACAAATAATTACAATTTCTTAACAGACCTCAGTTTGATATGCGTCTTGCGTCCTGAACCTACAAAAGCCAACCAACAAAAGGTAAAAACAAAGGGAGACAAACGCAGATCATAAAAGGAATTTACAATTATTATTGGCTTTGTACGATACACATCGATATATCCAATTACATCATAAAATATTATATAAATAATTAATATTTATCATCGTTTTCACTGTTTTTTCATATGTCGAATAGATAATGTTTATAACTGTTAGAGGCATAATTTCCTCTCGTCGCACTGTAGCTAAAATTTATCTCGTTACAGCAGCTTTGTAGTTGCACCCCGGAACCAGACAAGTGACAGCCCTTCTTGGACCGTCGTCATCTCGTTCCATATCCAAGGCAGCCCCCTGATCAGGGCCTCGGATTGCTTCTCGCGCTGTTTCGGCGCGGTCGTCTTCTCCACAGTAGGTGGATCAACAATGTGGGCGGCCACAGCGCTGCGCAGTGCGCGGTGGTCGGCCGCTGTCGCTGCATGCGGTTGGACGATGGCGCCTGAGTCATGGGACTCTACGCCTACTTCTTCACAGCAGCAGCTGCCTACATCATCATATATCTTTGTCCACGACCCTCTACTGCACCGAATGTACACAAGGGGGACAGGTACACGATGCTCTTCGCGCTTTCGATCCGCATTCCTGCTGGGTTGCGGAGTCGAAGGCTTCTTCTCTACATCTGTCTTCTTCTTCTGTCCGTTTCTGCCCATTCTGTGACGCGTGGACACGAAAATTCTGCTGTGTCATAAAAACGATGTACGACAATTTGCGTAAGCGTAACGCCACAGTCAGAGCACATCTTCACAGCTCTTCTTCTGGCCAAGCATTTATTTTAGCAACTTTTGTACAGAAAACAAAACAAAAATTACAAATCTCAGGGTCGATTTGACTGGGCGTGGACACGTCTCAGCTATTAAGGGGAAGAAGGGGAGGAGGGGAATGAATCATCTCACTACTCTTCATAGACGTCTGTCGTGTGGTGGTGGCGGCTGCGGGAGGCGCTGGCTCGGGACGGCGCATCGCCTCGGAGCTGTATGGTTTAGTCGGTCACTCTGCCCAGCAGCACGTGGCTGTGCGGCGAGGGCCCGGAACGATGTCCGCGTTGACAGGTCGCCGTGTGTTGACGTGGCCGAAGCAGCGTTATCACGGCGTCGGAAGATAGACGTAGGCGACGGATGGAAGAGCCCCCATGTCCTCTAGCTTCCGCGCTGTCTCACTGACTCCTCCTTTTCTCACGCCTCATCTATCTCTCAGCTCCACTACTCTTCGATTTTTTTTTCTCCCGGCGACGCCATTGGAGGACTAAATTCACACTGCGGGGTGGATATTTCCTATCTTCCGTGGGCTGGTGTGAGATTCGGGAATTGGTATGTTTCTCACGATTTCACTGTCAAGGCTGCTCCCAGCGTTGCTGGCACATTGTTTCGATGTTTTTCTGCATTCCTAAGTTTTTGTGAACGCAGTCAAACAACACTTGCATGTAACGGCTCTCACCATATGAGGAGTGGACAGTCTCATGTTTGTTTTTTGTCTAAGAACCTGATGGCGTTCATGTTTTATATATAATATAGTAATATCCTTCCTGTCGAGAACACATGTTTTAAGGAGGCTGACTACTTTTGCAGTTGTTTAGTTTCACTCATCTCCTTGAGCGAATTTTTGGTGCTTTGCGTTCGATCTTCCCTAGTGCCTGTGAGGTGCTGGAATTGTCGACACGTTTTTGCTTTCCAGAGCACACAAAAACAGCTGCTCACAGCCAGAAGAATCGACGTTCTCTGAAGTGTGCGTTCCTGTCACTCCATCCCAGAGGCTACAAGGGTCTGTCAGTTTTTGGACGGCTTCTCGTTGTCCGCCACACTCTTCACAAGCCGTCCATTCTTAAGCGAGAGGAGGGAATCCACTAGTTGCCCCCTGTGTGGTTGCGGAATGGCTCCGTTGTTCATGTCCCAGGGCTCGCTATATGGGGTCCGCTTCTCTCCTCACCATGATCCGCTGCCGCTGTGAGTTCGCGAAAGTGGGCCACAGAGCAGGTATCACACAACTCCTTGTGATTTGCTATAAAACCTTTACTACGGAAGATTAAGAGTTGTGGCAAAGTGACCCATATACGTTCACTTGGCCCTTTACACATACACACACGCTAACGCTTCGAAAAGAAAACAAACTTCTTCTCTCACTAATAGTAATACGAAAGCTTCACTCAATAATTTGGGGTTTTTGTGGGGATATTACATTTTCAGGTGTGCCCTAGTGTGTCACGCCCCGTCGACTATTGATAAATATTGTTGCCCTTAATAAACAGATACAAGCCACTCACAAATAAACAAAGAACAAAACAAGTAAACAAGACATGAAGAACTAAATCACATTGAACATCGTGATAACGTCACACATGTAAATAAGACGTATCCAAAGTAAATAAGCAATCAAGACACATGAATGTAAAAAATAAACCATACCCAGTAATACTGCTCATGACAGAGATATATGTCACTCATGAGAGCACATGGAGTTAAGGCAACTGAAACAAAAATGAACTGTACACTCCAGTGATGTATATCAAAGAATTATGTGTCACAAATGTCAACATGGAAAACACACGAGACAGTAAGAATTGTGACATGTGACACAAAAGTTGACCTTACACAGTTGTAATGTTCCTCAACGAGCTCTGTAAAATGGATACAAAGTGGGTATTAATTAAAATGCTTAGTCATGCAAAACAATAAGTTTTCGGTGACATACATTACTGGACTGCCATGGGTCAAGCCAGATAGCATTGGATGGGTAACATGTTAACGTTTTTACCACCAGTGCACTGTGTTCATTCTCAGTGAGTTTCTGTTCGTAACGGGTTGTGACTCCACAGAACATTGCAGCAGTTGAAGCCATAGTGAAGGAAGGAGGTGGCTTACAAAACACTCGTTCGACCTATACTTGAGTATTGCTCATCAGTGTGGGATCAGTACCAGGTCGGGTTGACAGAGGAGATAGAGAAGATCCAGGGAAGAGCGGCGCGTTTCGTCACAGGGTTATTTGGTAAGCGTGATAGCGTTACAGAGATGTTTAGCAAACTCAAGAGGCAGACTCTGCAAGAGAGGCGCTCTGCATCGCGGTGTGGCTTGCTGTCCAGGTTTCGAGAGGGTGCGTTTCTGGATGAGGTATCGAATATATTGCTTCCCCCTACTTATACCTCCCGAGGATGGTGCAAATGGCTCTGAGCACTATGGGACTTAACTTCTGAGGTCATCAGTCCCCTAGAACTTAGAACTACTTAAACGTAACTAAGGCACACACATCCAGGCCCGAGGCAGGATTCGAACCTGCTACCGTAACGATCGCGTGGTTCCAGACTGTAGCGCCTAGAACCGCTCGGCCACTCCGGCCGGCCCTCCCGATGACATCACGAATATAAAATTAGAGAGATTCGAGAGCGCACGGAGGCTATCCGGCAGTCGTTCTTCCCGCGAACCATACGCCACTGGAACAGGAAAGGGAGGTAATGACAGTGGCACGTAAAGTGCCCTCCGCCACACACCGTTGGGTGGCTTGCAGAGTATGAATGTAGATGTAGATGTAATAACACTTGCAAAAATAATGCCCGCATCTCGTGGTCGTGCGGTAGCGTTCTCGCTTCCCACGCCCGGGTTCCCGGGTTCGATTCCCGGCGGGGTCAGGGATTTTCTCTGCCTCGTGATGGCTGGGTGTTGTGTGCTGTCCTTAGGTTAGTTAGGTTTAAGTAGTTCTAAGTTCTA
The DNA here is from genome assembly GCF_023864345.2 of Schistocerca serialis cubense. NCBI lineage: Eukaryota > Metazoa > Arthropoda > Insecta > Orthoptera > Acrididae > Schistocerca > Schistocerca serialis. The sequence goes on from NC_064643.1 coordinate 485,354,779, forward strand.
GGGGACTGATGACCATAGATGTTAAGTCCCATAGTGCTCAGAGCCATTTGAACCATTTTTGCAAAAATAAGATGGGTACCTTGTTTTCTGCTACAGAACCTACAATCATTATACATGAAGTACGCATCACTGGTATTTGGGAGGCGTCCTTCTTATTTACTAGGTAGCATAGTATCGGTGTGCGAGCCACATAAACGGACTCGAAAGTCAACAATAAAAATAATCGTGCTTGTACCTAACTACAGTAATTTGAGATTTTAACCTGTCCTTAAATTTTAACATACTGAATAATCCTAATGTGCTTCAGTCCACCTTTCATGCAGTACTCTACAAAGATAAAATGTGTTATTCGCGAACCGAATGGCACCTTTGATGCGCCGTTATGAGCTGCAAAAGAGATCTCATCATATATTGATGCATGTGTGGTTCTCAGCATCCACTCCAGCTTCTTTCAATTCGACACAACGTATGGTAATTCGAAAAATGATGGACACAACACACTGTATTACTGTTGAGTAAATTCAACAACAACAGAAATAATGCATATGGAAATGGCAATGCGTCTTCGTGAGCTGAGTTGCAATCCCGCGTATGGGAAGTCTCATGTTACAACGTTCAGGCGGCTGTTTTCAGCCTTGTGTTGCGCATTGTGACGCCACATAGAACATACGCTCACACTCATAGTCGCGTCAGATCACCTCTCCTCGTACACACAAAGTGTCCTACAGTCCAGAGGCACACAGAAATGGCTATCGAAGACCAATAAATATGTAGTAATTACTACTACAGAAAATCTAATCACAACATACAAGGTGTTGTTAAGAGTCATCTATAATTTTCGATATCGCTATTGTTATATACTACTGTACTGAGCCAAATAAGCTCTCACGCTGTGGGCGTTGCGGTCACCATCATAAACTGTGCAGGCATTGCACTGAGTGTGGACAGTCGTAAAGGTGGAACAACCCTGTCATCTTTTTCTTTTCGGCATCGGACGTCCTATGCATTCTCACGAGGACTCGATCCCCGATCTTATAACTCTTCGTCCGTTATCCCTGCTCACTTTTGATTCTTTTTATCGCCTTCTTCATAATGAATTCACGTTGCTGGTGTGTCTCTGCGTCTCCTCCCGTCGGTTTAACAGTCCCGTCAGCCACGGCCTTCTTCAGTTTTTGGAACTGTAAGTATATTGGTTTGCATCCTATATTGCAATACACAGTTTCATTGAAGTACTTCTGTATCTTTAATAGGCACTGGACCCAGACATTGAGTCCATCAGAAACCAATATCCTACAAAACCCTCCCAACTGGTGTATCTATCTTCTGCAGGACTGAATTGAGGGTTTTCAAATTAGGAGAATCTCACTTTGATTCCTTCCTTTTCTAATCCTGCCTTCCAACTCGGGGACATGAACATTGTAGCGTGTTCTGAGAGGACTCTCTTGGGCTTACCACATGTGTGCACATAGCCACATAATCTTCCATCAAAGTTTATGGAGCCATTTGTGGAGTAAAACCTGGCATGCTCAGTAAATGCGTCCACAACAACGAAAATAAACTGGTGCCCCCAACTGCCCCTTCGGCACAGGGCCGAAATGATCAACACACACGAGATCATTTAGTGCTGATGTGTCATGTTATGCATTTCATGGAAAAATCGCGTTCGGCTGGTTTGCACGCTGGAATATGTCGCATTTCCTAACTATCTTCGCAAATTTCCGTCTGAATATGGCATGTTCCCACTCCTTTGCGACTGTCGCACACAATCTCGTCGCTCCGCAGAGGCCAAGGTGCTCGTGGTGGTGCTCGATTAAATCCCCCAAAAGTGGATGAGAGAGAGAAACATTCCATCTTCGTTCTTTCACATTCTACCGAGCACATACTCTCCGCCCGACGGAGCACAATTCTCGCATCCTCTCCACCAACACTGTACAGCAGAGAGACCTTTATTCTCCAGATTCTGGCTGTTGATCTTGTATGTTGGCTAACTCCCTCCTATATTATTGGATGGAAGCCTGGTCCAATTGTTGTTACACTGCCATTATAATATCATTCTTTGTCGCTCGACGAATTCGTCGCTGTCCTTTCATGAAGAATTTCGGCTTAACCAGTTAGCAAATTTGTTATGTTTAACCTGGCAATAAGGGATTTTCAAATCGTATTCCTGACTCACCAAGGCCCACCGCATCACTCTGTTACTCCAGTATCTGACGGTTCTAAGGAACGTATGATCACGGTGGTCTATATATAAACGGGTTTTCCGGATGGGGAGATAACTCCAGAACTGATTTATCGCATAGACAATGACCAGAATATCTAGTTCGGTAGTGAAATATCGTGTCTGTGTCCAGTAGCTTCCGACTGCATGTGGCGACAACGTGCACATCCTCATCCTTGCCTTCCTGTTGCAGACATCCCCCAATGGCATGAGCAATTGTATCTGTGAAGAGTTGGAAGGTGCCAAAAAATCACGACGCGCTGACAAACACCGTCGTAGAACGTAGTCCTTACCTTCTCGAACGCATTTTCATCGTCGTTTCCCCACTCCACTTCTTGCTCTTGTTCTCCTTCATGTATAGAGCCCTTGACAATGTGCCTTCTTGTAAAATGAAATCGACCCGAAGAGCTGTCTTAATAATCGTATGCGGATTACTCATGTCATTTTAGTGATTTCCGTCAATTTGCACTGTTCCGGACGGATAATTTGCGGAGAGATCTCGAACCCGAGATATACCACCCTGTCTGCGCACAGGTTCGTTTTCTCGGACCTGAGCGTGACGCTGTATCTGTGGAACACCGGCAGCAGCTGATTTACACTGATGAGGCAAAAAATTATAACCACTTACTTAATAGCTTGTTTATCCGACTTTGGAACAAAAATACATCACTGATTATGCGTATCAGGGATCCGACAGTTTGGTGGTAGGTGTGTGGAAGTATGTGGCATTAGATGTCTACGCACAGGTCATGTAATAGCGAGCTGTTGATTTGTGTACACGGTGATGGCGCTAGGCAGCGACACAGATGGGTTTCAAAGGATTTACATCAGACGAATTTGGTCGTCGAGACATCAACGTGAATTCACTATCATGCTCCTCAAAATACTATAGTGCGGTTCTGGTTCCGAGGCATTGGTAGTTACATTTCTGAAAAATGACGTCACCGACGGGGAAGAAATGAAACATGAAAGGATGCAGTTGGTTCACAGGTGTCAGCGTGCCTTCGATTACTACCACAGCTTCCGCTGAAGCGCAGGAGAAATATCACCCATAACATAATACTGCTCCCACCACCCCGCGTCCATGGCGCGCTACAGTTTCGAGCTTCCGTCCACCGCCATGACGGCGTTTGTGGAGACGACCATCGACATAGTGCAGGAAAACATGTGATTCACCCGAAGAACCGACACATTTACATTGATCGACGGTCGAATCCTGATGGTCCTGTGCCCGCTGCTATCGTAATTGACGAAGTCGTTGGCTCAACATTTGAACACGTAGGTGTGATCTGTTGTGGAGCTCCATGTTCAACAATGTACGATGAACGGTGTGCTCGGAACACTTGTGCGAGCACCATTGTGCTCTTTCGGCCGAGATGTCACAGATCACCATATAACCTAATTTACAGAGCATACAAGGCACCAACCCGACATTCTGTGAAGAGTCGTGGAAGTCCAACCATTTTAGTGCCTAGTGGTAGTTTCACTGTCCATCTACTTCTTTCCGTATATGTTCACGACAGTAGCACGTGAACATTCGACCAGCTTCGCCGTTTTAGAGATACTCTTTCAAGGCTCTGCGGAATAATACTCTGCCCTTTGTCAAAGTCGCTTATCTCAACGTATTTCCCCACTTGCAGCCCATAGCTATGGTGATCCCTGTCCGTGTCTTCTCCGCTAACATACTTTTGTTACGGCGTCCCGTGTCCAGAACGCCATAACGCCGCATGCAACGTCACGGTGGGCAGTGGTCATAATGTTTTGGCTTATCTGTGTATGTGGCACATGTGTTCTCTCTCACAAATGACGAACTAGAGTCCTTAAGATAAAGTGGTTGTTGGTTGTACACACACTGTTCTCCCTCCAATAGGAAGACATTCGCACCATTCAGATATCTTTTCTAAATCGTTTTGCAGTATTTTTGATCTTTTGATGAGTTTATTAGTCGATAAACGACAGCGTCATCTGAAAACAACCGAAGCCGGCTGCTCAAATTGTCTCCCAAATCGTTTATATACACTCCTGGAAATGGAAAAAAGAACACATTGACACCGGTGTGTCAGACCCACCATACTTGCTCCGGACACTGCGAGAGGGCTGTACAAGCAATGATCACACGCACGGCACAGCGGACACACCAGGAACCGCGGTGTTGGCCGTCGAATGGCGCTAGCTGCGCAGCATTTGTGCACCGCCGCCGTCAGTGTCAGCCAGTTTGCCGTGGCATACGGAGCTCCATCGCAGTCTTTAACACTGGTAGCATGCCGCGACAGCGTGGACGTGAACCGTATGTGCAGTTGACGGACTTTGAGCGAGGGCGTATAGTGGGCATGCGGGAGGCCGGGTGGACGTACCGCCGAATTGCTCAACACGTGGGGCGTGAGGTCTCCACAGTACATCGATGTTGTCGCCAGTGGTCGGCGGAAGGTGCACGTGCCCGTCGACCTGGGACCGGACCGCAGCGACGCACGGATGCACGCCAAGACCGTAGGATCCTACGCAGTGCCGTAGGGGACCGCACCGCCACTTCCCAGCAAATTAGGGACACTGTTGCTCCTGGGGTATCGGCGAGGACCATTCGCAACCGTCTCCATGAAGCTGGGCTACGGTCCCGCACACTGTTAGGCCGTCTTCCGCTCACGCCCCAACATCGTGCAGCCCGCCTCCAGTGGTGTCGCGACAGGCGTGAATGGAGAGACGAATGGAGACGTGTCGTCTTCAGCGATGAGAGTCGCTTCTGCCTTGGTGCCAATGATGGTCGTATGCGTGTTTGGCGCCGTGCAGGTGAGCGCCACAATCAGGACTGCATACGACCGAGGCACACAGGGCCAACACCCGGCATCATGGTGTGGGGAGCGATCTCCTACACTGGCCGTACACCACTGGTGATCGTCGAGGGGACACTGAATAGTGCACGGTACATCCAAACCGTCATCGAACCCATCGTTCTACCATTCCTAGACCGGCAAGGGAACTTGCTGTTCCAACAGGACAATGCACGTCCGCATGTATCCCGTGCCACCCAACGTGCTCTAGAAGGTGTAAGTCAACTACCCTGGCCAGCAAGATCTCCGGATCTGTCCCCCATTGAGCATGTTTGGGACTGGATGAAGCGTCGTCTCACGCGGTCTGCACGCCCAGCACGAACGCTGGTCCAACTGAGGCGCCAGGTGGAAATGGCATGGCAAGCCGTTCCACAGGACTACATCCAGCATCTCTACGATCGTCTCCATGGGAGAATAGCAGCCTGCATTGCTGCGAAAGGTGGATATACACTGTACTAGTGCCGACATTGTGCATGCTCCGTTGCCTGTGTCTATGTGCCTGTGGTTCTGTCAGTGTGATCATGTGATGTATCTGACCCCAGGAATGTGTCAATAAAGTTTCCCCTTCCTGGGACAATGAATTCACGGTGTTCTTATTTCAATTTCCAGGAGTGTAGATAAGGAACAGCAAAGGGCCTATAACACTACCTTGGGGAAAGCCAGAAATCACTTCTGTTTTACTCGATGACTTTCCGTCAATTACTACGTACTGTGACCTCTCTGAAAGGAAATCACAAATCCAGTCACATAACTGAGACGATATTCCATAAGCACGCAATTTTACTACGAGCCGCTTGTGTGGTACGTACAGTGTCAAAAGTCTTCCGGAAATCCAGAAATACGGAATCAATCTGAAATCCCTTGTTAATAGCACTCAACACTTCGTGTGAATAAAGAGCTAGTTGTGTTTCACAGGAACGATGTTTTCTAAACCCATGTTGACTGTATGTCAATAGACCGTTTTCTTCGAGGTAATTCATAACGTTCGAACACAATATATTTTCCAAAATTCTGCTGCATGTCGACGTTAACGATATGGGACTGTAATTTAGTGGATTATTCCTACTACCTTTCTTGAAAATTGATGTGACCTGTGCAACTTTCCAGTCTTTGGGTACGGATCTTTCGTCGAGCGAATGGTTGTATATGATTGTTAAGTATGGGGCTAATGCATCAGCATACTCCGAAAGGAACCTAATTGGTATACAATCTGGACATGAGGACTTGCTTTTATTAAGTGATTTAAGGTGCTTCCCTACTCCGAGGATATTTACTTCTACGTTACTCATGTTAGCAGGTGTTCTCGATTCGAATTCTGAATATTTACTTCGTCTTATTTTGTGAAGGCATTTCGGAAAACTGTGTTTAGTAACTCTGCTTTGGCAGCACTGTCTTCGATAGCATCTCCATTGGTATCGCGTAGAGAATGCATTGACTGTCTCTTGCAGCTAACATACTTCACATACGATAAGCATCTCTTTGGGTTTTCTGCCAGGTTTCGAGTCAAAGTTTCGTTGTAGAAACTGTTATAAGCATCTTGCATTGAAGTCCGCGCTAAATTTCGAGCTTCTGTAAAAGATCGCCAATCTTGGGGATTTTGCGTCTGTATAAATTTACTATCATTTTCCTTAAGTTTTTCGTAAAATGACATCGAAATTACTGTCACTTCCGACCCAGAATGCAGGCATGCTCCCGTCTTAATCCCTTACACTGTTATCTCAATAAGAGGACACCGCTTATCCGCTTTTTCCGGCTACTCTGGGCCGTCGCAGTATTGGTCAATTTCCTCTTGCGCTTGAGATTGCTAGTAGCGCACACTGCGTTTGTAACGACCCTTCTCTACTGAGGCGTCCCCTGTGATATCTCATCGTCTTTGGTCATTCACTTGTGCCATCTCACGCACCTATGTCCGAGGTGGGGCCAGCAGTGGGGAACCCCCATTACGCACCTGCGACGCTTGCACACAATCCAGATGGCGTCTGTAGTCTGGCAATTCCTACCTACCCCGTTCTGTGTGGTGCGGACCACGGCGCCTACCCTGTTCTCGCCCATTCCCTTCTTCTCTCCTTCGTTCTTTATTGTGCCAAATCTGCCTGTCATTGCGGTCCACAAATCCTTGTGACGCACTATTTTCTGCCCTCATGATGTTAGTGTCTGCCATCCTTCGTTTCTCCAGCTTCTCAATGCCCTCCAAAGGCCTTAAAATATTGAGGAACTGTTCCCTCGATAGTACCCCGAGGAGTGCATGATGTACGTGAGCGGTAAAACGTGAGTGTATCGTGCTACACAATTCATCATCTGTTATTTTGTCGTCCAAGTATCCCTCCAGAACGACAAAGTGATCAGCGTATGTTGCCATCGATTGGCGTGGCTGTGGCGCATACTGTCCCGATTCACGCTCATCTTTACGCTTGCCTGTGCGGCCAGTCTCCATTACGTTGGCAGAAATTTGGCGAAGAAATCCTTGTAACTACTGTTCTTGCAAACTGTTACGTCAAACCAGACAGCCTGTCCTGGTCGAGCGTCTGGCGTGCAGCGATTAAAACATCACGTTCCGTCACCCCTTTCGCACGAAGATACGCGTCTAAATTTGGTATGCCTTCGGCTGGGCACTACGCGTACGACCGAACTTGGACAGTGGTATGTCTACCTCGTGCATCGGGAATGCGTCCTGCGAGTTAGTTGACGTGACTTGCGTTACAGAGACAGTATCTTGTCGTATTGCAGACACTCTAGTTTAGTGTTTCCTTGAACGATTTACTTTCCTCATTTATGCGCGCGGATATGTAAGTCATCTTCGTTTTTAAATTGTCAACCTTCGTTTCAGACTCTTTTTCGCACTTGCGTCGTCTATGCTGTTGGTGAGGTCTGTCCGTAATTCGAGCCTAACTTCAGTGACCTGCCCATCACTCTTCTGATTGCGAAGTCTTAGCTCGGCTTCCAATCTTTCAAATCGTGATTTATTTTCGTCCCTACTGGCGGTTTTATGAAATGTGTTGTTTTCTAATATCGCGAGACTTCGAACCTCCGACTTTCCGTATCCCCCATAGACGTGCCTTGGGTTTCCTTGCTCACCCCCGAATTTTCCTCAACTGGCCTGTCGGTTTCCATATTTATGAATCTCCCAGAGCTCAGTCGTCTAGAGAAACGAAACCGCAAACAACAAGCACTCCATAAAACGAAAAGAGACAGACAGTACAACGCTGATGGCAGCGATGGTAGCAGAAAACAGACGAATCCAAAAGTAGAACAGAATAATCAGAACAACAAACTACACATTCTAAAACTACATCACAAAATACGGGGGAAGCTGTGGGAGCCGAAACTAAATAGAGTACCTACCGTTATGTTTGCTTCACACCGCACATTTGCAACACGTTCAGCATACACAAACACTCTACCCGTCAACACACAAAGAGGTTAGCATTTATAATAAAGGAATGGGAATTTTTTGCGAGTAATGTCTCGAAATTCAGAAGTTCTCACACTAGAAAAAATGTGATAATAAAAACAAACCGAAGCACCACGCATGACGCGAAAAATGCAATGAATTGTAAAAGCCTTTGGGATATCACATAGCTTGAAAATTACCAATGACATCGACTCACGCTGGGCGCCAAAACGTAGTGAACTGAGAATTATTTTCTGCTGTCTGGCATGAAATTACATGTGGGTTACTAATGAGATTGCCCCACGATAGGTCCCAGTAATTAAGTGAATCGAGAGTTAAATCAAATCAAACACGAAAAGTTACGAGATTAGGGGATTGATGAGCGAATGGAACAGATTTTTTAGATGAAATAAAACATGAAATGACTGTATTTATTTCAGTAACTTTTACACAAGAAACAAAAATTACAAATCTCACGGCCGATTTGAGTGGGCGTGGACACAACTCAGATGTTAAGGGGAAGAAGGGGGGCAGAAAGAATCATCTGACTGCTCTTCACAGACATTTGTCGTGTGGTGAAGAAGGCTGCAGGCGTCGGCTCGGGACGGGGGGTCGCCTCGGAGCTGTGTGTGCGAGTAGACAGCTCTGATCGGTGGCCCTCGGCTGTGCAGCGAGGACCCGCAGCGATGTCCGCGGTCTTCTTTTCCTTTTTTCTTTTTTTGTAATCTTACGGGCGTACGGGACATGCCCATACAGCCACCTCAACAGATGCATGCCATTTCTGATGATATGAGCTCAAGGACAACTCAATACACAGTCCCCGAGCGGAGAAAATCTCTGACCCCGTCAGGAATCCAAACGATGCCCCTTACGCGTTAAAATGTCGTCGTCTTGCCGTAGCCGAAGCAGCATTAGCACGGTGTGGGACGGTGGATGTTGGCGATCGATGGAAGAGCCCCCATGTCCTCTTGCTTCCGCGCTGCCTTACTGACTCCTCCATTTCTCACTCCTCATCTCTCTCTCACCTGTATACTCCTCGAATTACTTTCCCTCTCGGCGATGTTATTGGAGGACTAAATTTAAAATGCCGTCCAATGATTGCTCGTAGTTTTATGACCAGTTCTCTCCGTGCAGGGTGGATATTTCCTGTCTGGCGTGGCCTCATGTGTGACTTGTAAATTGGCATCTTTTTCACGATTTCGCTGCCAAGCCTGTTCTCAACGTCGGTGGCACATTGTTTCCATGTTTTTCTGCAGTCCTAAGTTTTTGTTAATGCAGTCACACAACACTTCTTTGTAACGACTCTCTCCGTGTGAGGCCTGGACAGTCTCATGTTCGTGCTTCGTCTTAGAAACTGCTGGAGTTCGTGATTCATAAGTAACGTCCATCCTCTCCAAAAAAACATAATTTTATACAAGTCGACTTCTTTCGCAGTTCTTTAGTTTCACACGCCTCCTTGTGCCAGTGCCTGTGGGGTGCTGGAATTTTCGACACGTTCTTGCTTCCTAAGGCAGGTAAAAATGGCCTCTCTCAGCTGGAAGAATTCACGCACCTTAAGGTGTTCATTGTTATTGCTCCACCCATGGCCTGCAGGGGTCATTAGTTTTCTGTACACTTCTCATTCTCCACCAGATTCTTTGAAAGGTATCCATTCTTAAGCAAGGCGAGAGCGTTCGTCTGGCTTCCCCCTGTGTGGTTGCAGACTGGCTCCAGTGTCCGCGTCTGGGAACTCGCCACATGGGGTCCACATCTCTTCTTGTTCTGGGTTGGTGGCACTGTAAATTGGTGAAAGTGGCCCGGAGCGGAGGTATCAGGGTATACTTGGAAACGGCTGGGAGATAGGATAAGATTTCAGTTAGATTACATTAGGGTCAAGCAGAAATTCCGAAACAGATATTGGATTGTAAGGCATAGCCAGGAGCAGATCACAATTTAGTAATGATGAAGATTAGGCTGAACTTATGAGACTACTCAGAAAGAATCAGTGCAACAAAGAAGTGGGCTATGGAAATACTAAGGAATCTTTATTCCTTAGTATTTCCATAGCCCATATGCTTAAAGTTCTCTGAGGCTCAGGGATTGCGATAATGTACAGCTTAGTACGCAGTTCAGTTGAAGGGGAATGGACGTATATAGAAAGGGCAATCACAGAAGCTGGAAGGAAAAATATCGGTATAATAAAGGCAACTGCGAGGATACCATGAGTAACAGAAGAAATACTTCAGATGATCGACGAAAGAAGGAAGTAAAAAAAATAAAAAAACGGTAAGGAAGTACAGATATACAGAAATACAAGGCACATAGGAATGAAATAAATAGGAAGTGGAGGAAAGCTAAGGCGAAATGGTTGCGTGAAAAATTTGAAGAGATTGAAAAAGGAATGATTGTCAGAAGAACTGGCTCAGCATATGGAAAATTCAAAACAACTTCGCTGAAATTAAAATCTAGGGCGGTAAGATTAAAGGTGCAATGGGAATTTCAATGATAAATACAGAGAAGAAAGCGGACAGATAGAAAGAGTACGTCGAAGACTGGCCTCTATGAAGGGGAGGACTTGCCTGATGATGTGGTAGAACACATTGGAGTCCATATGGGAGACATAGGGGATCGAGTTTAGTCGGAATTTGAAAGAGGTAAGGAAAACTTGAGATGAAATAAGGCAGAAGGGATAGATAACATTCCATCGGAATTTCTGAAATTATTGGGGAAGTGGCAACACAATGACTCTTCACATTACTGTGTAGAATGTATGAAACTGGCCACATACCATCAGACATTCGGAAAAATATCATCGACGCAATTTTGAAGACTGTAAGAGACGGGACCGATGACCTCAGCAGTTTGGTCTCATAGAAAGTTACGACCACTGCAAAAGCCGACAATAGCGAGAATTATAGCACAATTTGCTTAACAGCTCATGCACCTAAGTTGCTGACAAGAATAATATACGGAAGAATGAAAAGAAAACTGAGTATCTGTTAACTATCAGCATAGCTTCAGGAAACATAAAGGAGCCAGCAGTTCTAACGTTGTGCTTGATAATGGGAGCAACACTGAAGAAAAATCAACGCACCTCATGGAATTTGTCGACCTGGTCAGCGTAAAATGGTGCAAGATGTTTGAAATTCTAGAAAAAATGGGAGAAAGCTATAGACTGGCATATGCAATATGTCAAAGAGCGAAGAGGGAAGATCAAGAACGAAGTGTTCGGATAAAAAATGGTATAACACAGGAAAATAGTCTCTCGCCCCTACTGTTCAATCTGTACGTGGAAGAAACAATGACGGAAATAAAAGAAAGGTTCAAGAGTGGAGTTAAAATTCAAGTTGAAAGGATATCAGTGATATCAGTATCACAGGTGATTCAAAAATATTTCTGTTTGCTGATGACACCAGCTTGGTAGTGAAGGATCTTGTGTGCAATATTGAAACATTATCAAATAATGTAGTTCATGAAATAAGTTCGTGGCTTGTGGAAAATAATTTGATGCTAAATCACAGTAAGACTCAGTTTTTACAGTTTCTAACTCACAATTCAACAAGAACTGATATTTTAATCAGACAGAATGGGCATGTTATAAGCGAGACGGAACAGTTCAAGTTCCTAGGCGTACAGATAGATAGTAAGCTGTTGTGGAAAGCCCATGTTCAGGATCTTGTTCAGAAACTAAATGCCGCTTTATTTACCATTAGAACAGTATCTGAAATAAGTGACATTTCAACACGAAAAGTAGTCTACTTCGCCTATTTTCATACGCTTATGTCATATGGTATTATTTTTTGGGGTAATTCTTCTGATTCAAAAAGGGTATTTTTGGCTCAAAAACGGGCTGTTAGAGCTATGTGTGGTGTAAGTTCGAAAACCTCTTGTCGACCCCTATTCAATAGCCTGGGAATTTTGACATTGCCCTCAGAGTATATATTTTCTTTAATGTCGTTTGTTGTTAGCAATATTAGCTTATTCTCAAGAGTTAGCAGCTTTCACTCAGTTAATACTAGGCAGAAATTAAATCTGCATGTGGAATGCACTTCCTTGACTCTTGTGCAGAAAGGAGTGCAGTATTCTGCTGCATCCATTTTCAATAAGCTACCACAAGAACTCAAAAATCTTAGCAGTTGCCCAAACGCTTTTAAGTCTAAACTGAAGAGTTTCCTCATGGCTCACTCCTTCTATTCTGTCGAGGAGCTCCTGGAAGAGCTAAGAAATTAAGCAAATTCCAGTGTTACATTCTTGATTTTCTTTATTTAAACTAACGACGTGTCAGCTGAATATGTTTCTTATATTTCATTTTATCTGTTTCTACAATCGTGTTATAATTTCATGTATTGACTCGTACCATGACCATGGAGACTTCTCCTTAATGTGGTCCCACGGAACAATAAATAAATAAATAAATAAAATAAATAAAAAAAGATTCGCTGATGACATTGGAGTCCTCAGTGAAAGTGAAGATTGGGACTCAGAGTAAATCGAAGAAAGACTAAAGTAATGAGAAGTAGCAGAAATGAGAAGAGAGGAACTTAACATCAGGATTGGTGATGAAGTAGATGAAATTAAGGAATCCTGCTACCTAGGCAGCAAAATAATCAATGACGGACGAGCAAGGAGGACATAAAACGTAGAATAGCATTGGCAAAAAGCGAGTTCTTGTCGAAGAGAAATCTGCTGGTTTCAAACATAGGTCTTAATTTGAGAAACAAATTTCTGAAAGTGTACGTTTGTAGCACGGCATTGTAAGGTAGTGAAACACGGACTGTGAGAAAATGTGAACAGAAAAGAATCGAAGCGTTCGAGATGTGGTGGGACAGAACAATGTTGAAAATTAGGTCGATTGATAAGGTAAGGAATGAGGAGGCTCTTTACAGAATTGGCGAGGAAAGGGATATATGGAAAATAAGGACAGGATGATAGGACATCAGGTAATATCCTCCATGGCACTAGAGGGAGCTGTAGAGTGTATATAGGGCAGAGGAAGATAGAGATTGGAATACATCCAGCAAACTATTGAGGACGTAGGGTGTAAATGATATTCTGAGATGAAAAGATTGGCACAAGATAGTAATTTGAGGCAGACCGCATCAGACCAGACAGGAAAAACATGACTTATACGTACCAGTTAGTATATCACTTTGGTTTCCAAGTCTTTTAAATAACTTTTAGTGATTTCAAATGCTTAACAGATAATTATCTTCTTTTACGTTTTGATGCCTTTCCATATTACACGTGAAATTCAAAATTTTGTCCAGTTCCAGTTAAAATCAAAAGCGCATTCCTCGTATACTTACGGGAAAAATCCGCAAAATTATCAAAAAATAGATCAAACCGACTCTATTGGGCAAGCACAATACTGTAAAATCGATGTGTGAATGGTTTCTTTTGGACTTTGCTTTTATTCTTGTGACATTTACATGTCTCACAAATTTTTGAAACATTCTACAGTGCCACGTACTTCTCAATTTAAATTTTTCTAAGTCTTTTGTTGTATATAAATAGATATTACAAAGGTGGCGGTGACTGAGTGATGTGTGCTAGTTCGGCTTGCAATTTATCTGAAATTTGGAGGCACTATGAAGCAGTTAGACTATTCTGTATACTGGAGATTCGTACGACGGGTGACTAGTGTCACATTAACTGTTCATTCTCAGTATTTGTTACTTGGATTCGCTCTTAAAATTGAAAACCGACGAACAACGCTAACGACCAGACCAGTGAGGACTCTGTTATCGAGTCGACACTGTCAATTACGGCCGCATCGCACGGTCTTGCTGACGTCGCCGCACTTGTCAAGCTGAGGTTAGCGCCGGGCTGCAAGCACAGGAGACGCTCAGGCTTGTCCACGCCATCACTGATGCTGTCACTGCAGCTGTGACAGTCAGAGTACAGGAAACTCTGAAGACGAATGTGAGCGCGGTCCATTCTTTGAACAAATCGTTAAAAGAAGCTGAGGGCAGGACACGAATGCTTTATCGAAAAGTCGAGATGTCTGACCAGACTGAACAATACCAGAGACACAATAAACATAGACTGTTTGGGATTCCAGAGAACACCAGAGAGAATACAGATAAATTAGTGATGAATCTTTCCCAGGAAAAGCTACGCCTGGAGGTGACAATGAATGAAATTGACAGAAGTCACATAGTGGGATTTAGAACATAGGGTGGCAGGTGCAAATCTGGCGCTGGACAGCATCTCGTCAATTACTCCGGTACTCATACTGAACGAATTGTGTTAACAGCGGTTACTAATAAAATCAACATTATGCCTTTCTCAGTTGACTGACTGTTTATGCCCACGTCCTGTTGTTAATTGATTACATGCGCAAACATTTCTATACATCTTTCTTTAATTCACAACGCCAGTTGCAGATGGTGGCGAAAAATGGAACTAATGTTTTTTTCAGCGTGAATCGTTTCCATATTAACGCATTAACTGCCGTATGATAAGTACAGTCCACATTGGACCTCTGTGAGTAGCTGCCCTTTCATTACAAACACCAAATATTGATATTGTAGGCTATTGTTAGCCTACAATTAACTATTGTGTTGTTTTGTTTCACATCATAGCTAAATCCTGTTTTTGTTCTATTGTTTCTTATTTCCTTCGTCGATTACTACAAACCTTTCTGACCTTAGCCACAAAACCGCCCTTCTGCCTGTAGCTAATTGCCGTTTCCCTTTTCTAGAACTTGAACTGCCCTATCCTAGTGCATTCCTTCTATTTCGTTCCCTCGTCAGCGTTGACCCGAGGTAGGAAGTATCCATCAGCACTACCTTTGCATGTTCTGTATGTGAACGCTCCAATTTCTATTTCGAATCCGAAAATGCCCAATCTCTGCTAGTTCATCTCGACGAGTGCTGTCACATATTTCAAGAGATAGATATCCAGGTAATATATCTGTCACAGACCTCGATGAAACCAAGTATTCTCACCATTTTGATAAATGTAGGCTACTTCTTTCTATGATACGAAAGATGTAACATACAAGGGGGTGGAATGGGGGGGGGGGTGTACATATGTTCTGATGCATCACCTGCTGTGCTACATACATCGAACAACAGTGAAGTTCAACAAGTGGAATATATGTTCAATGAGATCATGTTCTTTAACAGAAACTGTCTAATATGTTTTCTCTACAAACTTGCTAGATCAAATTCTTTAACAAAAACTATCTGATATGTCTTCTCTACAAACCTCCTAAAGTAAGCTGGATTTCCTGCTTCGAAACGTTATCTCATGTTTCCAATCAACATACGAGCATAAACACACATCAAAAAAGTTCTGCAACAGCTCGGTTCCGAGAGTTCTGCAACCTGTATAGAAAACTGGAATATAGATCAACATACGTATAATTTCCGCCTTTTTTATTGCTCATGGAAACCACACATTGCATGTTGTACCACCATACGGCGAGACCTTCAAAGGTGGTGGTCCAGATTGCTCTACACACAGGTATATCTAATATCCAGTAGCACGTCCTCTTGCATTGATGCATGCCTGTATTCGTTATGGCATACTATCCACAAGTTCATCAAGACATTGTTAATCCCGAATGTACCACGCCTCAACGGTGATTCGGAGTAGATCCCTCAGAGTGGTTGGTGGGTCACGTCATCCATAAGCAACCATTTTCAACCTATTCCAGGCATGTTCAATAGGGCTCATGTCTGGAGAATATGCTGGCCACTCTTGTCGAGCGATGTCGTTATCCTGAAGCAAGTCATTCACAATATGTGCACGATGGAGGCGCGAATTGTCGTCCATGAAGACGGATGCCTCGCCAATTTTTTGCCGACATGGTTGCACTGTCTGTCGAAGGATGGCATTCAAGTATCGTACAGCCATTACGGCGCCTTCCACGACGACCAGCGGCGTACATCGGCCCCACGTAATGCCACCCCAAAACAGCAAGG
The DNA here is from genome assembly GCF_023864345.2 of Schistocerca serialis cubense. Classification (NCBI taxonomy): domain Eukaryota; kingdom Metazoa; phylum Arthropoda; class Insecta; order Orthoptera; family Acrididae; genus Schistocerca; species Schistocerca serialis. The sequence continues at coordinate 485,371,123 of NC_064643.1, forward strand.
AACCTCCACCTTGCTGCACTCGCTGGACAGTGTGTCTAAGGCGTTCAGCCTGACTGGGTTGCCTCCAAACACGTCTCAGACGATTGTCTGGTTGAAGGCATATGTGACACTCATCGGTAAAGAGAACTTGATGCCAATTCTGAGCAGTCCATTCGGCATGTTGTTGGGCCCAACTGTATCGCTCTGCATGGTGTCGTGGTTGCAAAGATCGACCTCGCCAAAGACGTCGGGAGTGAAGTTGCGCATCACGCAGCCTATTCCGCACTGTTTGAGTTGTAACACGACATCCAAAGGCTGCACAAAAAATTATACAACATGGTGGCGTTGCTGTCAGGGTTCCTCCTAGCCATAATCCGTAGATAACGATCAACCACTGCAGTAGTAGCACTTGGGCGGGCTGAGCGAGGCATGTCATCGACAGTTCCTGTCTCTCTGTATCTCCTCCATGTCTGAACAACATCGCTTTGGTTCACTCCGAGACGCCTGGACACTTCCGTTGTTGAAGACAATGAGGCACAAAGTAACAATGAGGAAGCGACCGAACCGCGGTATTGACCGTCTAGGCATGGTTGAACTACAACACGAGCCGTGTACCTCCTTCCTGGTGGAATGACTGAAATTAATCGGCTGTCAGACCCCATTTGTCTAATAGGCGCTGTTCGTTCATGGTTGTTTAGATTTTTGGGCGGGTTTAGTGACATCTCTGAACAGCCAAAGGGACTGTGTCTGTGGTACAATATCCACAGTCAACGTCTATCTTCAGCAGTTCTGGGAACCGGCATGATGTAAATTTTTTTTTATGTTTGTAATTGTAGTTGGTGATGTTAACAGAAAGTTTCTGTACAATATCCCACCCACTGGGAAATTTAATGGGTTGCTTTCTTCTTCAAATATAACGTGCCTACCCATCGCACGACCAGTAGTCACACTCTCACAAATATATTTGCAACGTAATTCTCCAACAGAGTAAGTCATAATTCTCAAATAAACGCACCTGGCATGTCTGCCCACGACATAATTTTCGTGACGTACGCTCCAGAATGTCCCGTAAAGAAACCACTACTGATTACATGCCTATACTTCAGCCGCATTAAATTACCTGCTCTTGCAATTGAAGTGCAGCAAATAGTTTGGGGGAAGACTTTTGTTCTCTTCTCGGATGTAAACGGAAAACTTCATGGATGTACTGACAAACTTACCAACTTTATAACAGATATTCTCCCCTAAAAACCGGAAAAGTAAGAAGAAAACTGGCACCTTGGCTAACTGATGAAATAAAACACCTCATGAAGCTCAGTGACGCTGCACATGGGGATAGAAACTATGCCCGACAACTGAAAATCATATTGCTTACAAGCAGAAGCAAAACAGTCAGTCAAGCTATGAGAAATCCTAAATTCAGACATGTCCCATACATTAACTGACAATAGACGTGGACCAATTGTCCAATGGAAAAACCAGCATGGTCTTGGTATGATAAAGTGGAAGCTGCAGCTTATCCCAGAATCACAGCCGAAGAACCGAACCGATACTTCACATAACCTAGAACCACAACAAAACTGCAAATGAAACGGAGACTCGTGGATTTCTTTATGGAGATAGATGACTGTAGCCATGAAAAATTCTATCAAAAGCATGCCATTTGCAACACCACCAAAGAAGCTACAATTCGTATCAAATCAACATCTACTGTAGACAATGGCATCACAGTCCAAATGATGAAGCTTATTATTGGCTCACCTCTCCCCACTGTAACAAATATCTTCAACCACTATGAACCGTCCCATGAGAATCGATAGTTCACACTACGGTCATTGCGTCCATAGATGTTATGTTGGCGAGCTTCCACCGCCAGGAGGTGTGTGGGCTCCGGATGAGGCCTCTTAATGGCCTGCCACGCAGTGCATGGGGTCAGTTGCTGATAGGACTGAGTGGTGAAAGCAAGTGTCTGGGATTGCTCGGTGTCGTTCTACTGCTCTGAGGTCTAGGGCTCACTGTCGGCAGAGGGCGAGCCTGATGGTCGGATGCGACGAGAGGACATCACTGAGTTGGGCAACATGGGGCCGATCAAAGACAATCAGTCACCATTCTGAGCAACTGATGTGTGAAGTCGCCATCTGGTTAGTGGTCACACTGCCAGAGCCCGCTCTGTAGCGTGTCCAAAATGTTGGAATCAGCTGCCTTTACACAGACAGGCGTCTGCTGGGTAGTAGACGGTGGAGGAAGAGGCCATCCCCCATGATGGGACAACTGCCACCAACACATCTTAGCTCAATAGGATTATATTGAGTGAGCGCGTTTCAAACTGACAAATTGGTAATTATGGTTCCTACTGTACTTTCACACAGAATTTATTGTGTCCCACTTTTCGTCATGTACTCTGGCACTTGATTAAAGATTATTGGCGGGCTGGCTCGTGCACCGGTCTCCCTCCTGTGGCATCACATATTGACGCCATTGCGAGGGCAAGTTTCAAGCTGACACTGATAGTGGTCGTGCTGGATCCGGTGGACTCAATCGTGGACCCTCACTAAGTCGTGCACGCCCACTAAGTCACGCTTCCAGCAGCTGTGTACCATGAGCGCCCTCTTCTGCTGGTGGCAGCTGCTCGTCCTACTCGTGCACAGAGCCACTCCACTATGCAGACACCGTCTAGTCGCAGCTCCAACCATATCATTCGTGTTTAGTTTAGAGAGACTCTTCCATCAAATGATTCAAATGGCTCTGAGCACTATGGGGCTTAACTTCTGAGGTCATCAATCCCCTAGAACTTAGAACTACTTAAACCTAATTAACCTAAGGACATCACACACATCCATGCCCGAGGCAGGATTCGAACCTGCGACCGGAGAGGTCGCGCGGTTCCAGACTGTAGCGCCTAGAACCGCTCGGTCACCTCGGCCTGCAGACTCTTCCATGTTGAAGTGTGAAAGTTGGTTCTGTTTGTTGCTGCTTTATTTGTTATGGATGACAAATTGGTGATTTTGGTTGCTAGTGTACTGTCACATAGATTTCATTGTGCCCCATTTCTTGTGTACTCTGGCACATGATTGGAGAAATAAAAATTTTGTAGGTTTTCTGTTTGTTTTGTTAACTTGTTCGCTAATCATATCTGTTACTGTCCAGCTTTCCTACGATGACTGTTGCCCCACCACCCTGTAGCCCAACTCTCCTTACTGATGTGCATGGAGTCGTACATCCCCGCCTCCTCCTGGGTTTATATTATGTCCAGTGGCTTAGTCACTGAATTTTTTAGCCGGCCAGTGCGGCCGAGCGGTTCTAGGCTCTTCAGTATGGAACGGCGCGACCGCTACGGTCGCAGGTTCGAATCTGGCCTCGGGCATGGATGTGTGTGCCGCCCTTAGGTTAGTTAGGTTTAAGTAGTTCTAATTTCTAGGGGACCGATGACCTTAGCAGTTAAGTCCCATAGTGCTCATAGCCATTTGAACCATTTGAACTGAATTTTGTATTGTTCTCTTTTTAGTTACGTCCTTTGGAGATTTTTTTGTGTGTGTCACTGATTGCAAATCAGCCAGTGGGCATATGCTATGCTGGGTGATGTTCGGCTTTAATAATGAGGAAAAGTTACTTCGTTTAGAGGCTTTACCTGCTTAGCAATTGTGATTGTTTCGGTGGTTGGTTGCTACCAAGCATAAATTCTGCAGGGGTTGTTATCTCTTCTTAGGTCTTACTGTTTTAGTCTGCAAAGAATGTAACCTGGGCTTTAAATTGTTCTAATTTCATTTATTGTTATTTACCTAGTGTTTAAGTTGTTTAATTCACATTGCTTTGGAGTAATTAACTTGCGCTTTAACTGCTTTTATCGCATTATCCCTAAATAAAATTTCCTTGTGCATAAATTGTTCGGATAATATCGTTTCTAAAGGAATTTAGCTTGTGCTTGTGGTTATTATTAACCGGCCAGTTATATATATATATATATATATATATATATATATATATATACATATATATATATATATATATATGTATAACTGGCCACTTTTTTCTTTACAAAATTTAATTTATTGAGGTTTATTCTTTAAGATACCTTAGTATATATTTTAGAAGTATCCGGTGTTGGCGTTATCTATTCAGCACATACTGCATTACGTCCAGACTACTGGGCGATGTCCAGGTTTGATCCCTGCTCCCAGAGTTGCTATCCACTGTCAGCCTCATGAACGATATCTTGATCGTTTTCTATCTATTGTTGTGTTATTGAACTTTTGTTTTTATTGTTAACGTCACATTGAAGAACAATAAATTGTTTTCCCATGGTGAATGATGCTGAGTTTTCCTGGTTGAGTCCTTCCCTCCCCAGCCACCGCAGGCTGGTTGCATTTCATCTGGTAGCAGAGAGTAGTTACCTCGGAAGCTGGGCTAAGATGTTAATCAACTGAACATCATTCACTGTAAACATCCTTTTTAATTTCAGGGAATTGTTGCTTTTAATTTTTATTTGGAGTCAGATTGTAGTTTTTTGACGCCTTTGCAGTTGTTTGGTGGTGCCATGGAAGTGGAGTGTTCGATGTCAACAGTTTTAAAAAGGATCAGTTACAATAAGAGCTGAGAATACAGGGGCAGTCTGAAGCAGGGAACATTGTGGACCTGTGTACACAGCTATGCAGAGTGATGGTGCATCCGTTGGGGGTAAGTGCATACCAGATTGGTGAGGTGTGTACCGCCCTCAGCGAATGAGCTGCTTTTCTTTGGAACATCGAGCGAAACATTACCTTTTTATAAGACAGCAATCTTTCGCAAGTCCACGCTAACCGAGTGCAAGCCCAGATTACACACTGGTTGCACAATATTAAGGATCTAGGTTGAATTATTAGTGATCTCCAGCAGAAGTCAGTTGTTAAATGTTTACAGGGTAAGATCGTGCGAGTAGAAATGAAATTAAGTAAGTCCTAGTGGGGTAGAAATTCCGGCTTGCCTGAGGAAGAATATCCTGAGTTAGTGGAGGATGTGGCTGGTTCTCCCAGCGGTAGGTGGACGAGTGTGGCTAGTGGTATGGTAGGTCATTCCTCGAAGTTGCCAAACCCTATGTAGCTGTGTTTCGCCGTGTTGATATTCTGTCTACAGGTAATATTCAATACCTGGTCAATTTTTGTGGTTCTCGCTCATCCTGGAAAGGCAGATGGATGTACTTAAGGTTTCCTGGGCAGTAATTTTTCAACCTTTTTGTCTCTTGTGTCGTGGTTCCTTAACTGAGATGGGTAGTGGTGTGTTAGCTGATCGATGTTAATTACGCGATTTGCACGTGAGAATTTCAAGAAAAACATTGTCAGTTAGAGCAATGAGCAATTCTGTTAATCAATTATTTTTTCGTGTTCATTGGAAAGGGGAGACTTCAGACGAATATGTAAGTGAGATACGTATGCCGGCTGTAGCCTTTAATGTTCAGCTACCGGAATCTGAAGCGATTACTAACATTTTCCAAGGAATAAAACCAGAGGACTGTTCACGCATTCTGTTCGCAGAAAGACCGGTTATTTACGGTGATTTGGGCCGTTTCATTGCCGGTGTCGAAAAGTTAGGCAGGTCAGTCTCAGATGCGAGCGGCTGGAAGTCACCGCTCCATAAAGGGAAAGCGTTCCAGATAGAATCTTAATGTGAAAACTGAGTGCTGTCATCGTTGTTGCTTGCCGGGACATTTTCCTCGCCAATGCCGCGCTTAACAGGGGAAGTGTGGAAGCAGCTAACGCCATTAGAAAGTAGGAGGCAACTTTTCGTGCATCTTACCCAGCACTTGTAATAAGGTCAGGGCAGCTGCCAGTAACTAGCTTCCCTTTGTGTGTTCCGCGACTGACCATAATCCGTTCTGCACCTTGCCAGACTGGGGGAGCAGTGTTTTTTTTTTAAATTTTGATAGGTTCTTACGGCACCAGGGCTGGCCGCTGTGGCCGAGCGGTTCTAGGCGCTTCAGCCTGGAACCACGCTGCTGCTGCGGTCGCAGGTTCGAATTCTGCTTCGGGCATGGATGTGTATGATGTCCTTGGGTTAGTTAGGTTTAAGTAGTTCTCACTCTAGGGGACTGATGACCTCAGATATTAAGTCCCATAGTGCTTAGAGCCATTTGAACCATTTTCTTAAGGCACCAGGAGGTGTGTAAATTTCCTAGTATGTGTACTGTTTCAAAGGCTTGCAGCATTGTTTATAGTCAACTGTTGACTTTATTTCTTACATTGAGTGTTAATTGTTGAACGTGATTTCTCCTAGCCCCTAAACCGTATCGTAACCAAGTATCTGCGTGGTAATTTACTGTTGGCCTCTGATTTTACAGACAACCGGTTTGGCTTCGGATTACATGGGTGGCAGTTTGGAATTCCGTCCGTTACAAAAATTAATGTTCCTTGGACATTAAGTCACCTGCCTCTCCATAAGCCCCGCCCATCTTGTTAGTGGTTGAGGGGAATGGGTCTGGCTACAGGCCAGTAGTAGATTACCCTGCCGTAAATAATTAAGATTTTTGAATCAGTTTCTCTGCCTAACTTGCATAGCTGTTTTACATGGCTTACTGTGGTGTGGTATTTGGCTGTGCTCGACTTCAAGCAGGCCTATTATTAGATCCCTCTAGCAGAAGAGTCAAAAGCCGCCACGGCGTTTTCTACCGACTGGAATTTATGCGAGTCATATAGAGCGCCTTTTGGGTTGTCGACCAGAGCCGTTGTTTTGCCTAGGCTTCTGTATTCAGTTTTGGGAGACGTTAATTTCAACTTTTTCTATAGAGATTTATAGCAAGTCTTTTCCGAACGCCTCTAACATCTGCGGCAAATCCTGATGAAGTTGTTAGAGGTGGGACTCACTGTCATACCTTCCAAGGTTAATTTGGCTTGTAAGGAGATTTCCTTCTTAGGCCATCTGGTTTCTGCCACTGGCGTCAAAGTTAATCATTCATGTACCTGGGCTATCCATAATTTCCGACCACCTAGGACCAAGAAGGACATAGCCCATTACGTCAACAAGATCAAATTCTTCAGAGAGTTCGCCCCAAGTCTGCGGAGCTTGCTGCTCCTTTAAACCAGTTGTGCGAGAAGTGCCAGCCATTTAGGAGGACCAACAGCCAACAAGCGACTTTTGATGCCTTGAAGTCTGCATTAAGTAACGCCGCATCTTGGGGTTCCCGATTTTCTTGCCCAAATGGTAAATTGGGCATTCTGCTCCTGAATTGATTCAAAGAGCCAGATCTTTCTGAAGAGTGGGTAATCGATGATTTGGAAAAAAATGTATGGTAGCTCATTAGTTTTCAAAATGCGTTTTTGGTGACTGTAATGAGCGGGAAGAAAATTCTGCACTAGGCTGCTGCAATGGCGTCCCATGTCACATCCTTAAGAAAGCGTTTCCAAAGCTAAAAAAATGTATTATAGACCATGTGCTCATGGGATTTGCTAACCTTATTAGTACATGACGCTTTTCTCATCCATTAAAACAATAAAGAAAGCTCCGTTTTTTCCCAATTCATTGGCTGTCAAGCAGTATCAGTTCAACCATTTAAATAATAATGCTAATTATGACGATATGAAAGTAAGCACAACACAACACCCAGTCTGTGAGTGGAAAAATAGATTTCTACTTTGCTGTGAATCGAACCTGGGAACCTTCACTTCGCAATCCGGCGCACTGACCATGCAGCTACTGAGGCAAACGAAAGTTGATACATTAATGCAGAAAACACTTCTAGCATGTTTCCATTCTTGATTTCTAAAGAATATATCAAATTTCAGAAGCTCAATAAATGTTTCCTTGCTTTTGAGCGAGTTGTAACTTCTTATCCTTTGACTTAGCATCGCACTCGTAATGTGTTGCCAGCGATCATAAAAGCTGCGGCTTTTGGCCATGGTTGGAGCGTGTCGCAAAGCGACCCAGGCGTCACTCCCCTTCCAATATCCCAGCGCTCCCTACCATTCTCACAGATCGTGCGGTAGGCTGTCTCACTAGCTCACTGCTCCCCACCGCTCTCAGGGATCAGATTGCAAGGTAGCTCACTAGCTCATTGCTTCCCACTACTCTTAAGGATCAAATTGCAAACTAGCTCACTGCTCCCCACCAAGGCAGTCAGCTCTCGCAGAAGAAATCGCATGGAGCAGACCTCATGGTGACTTGTGGCGTCACTTTGTTCTCTCGTTCTTGGCACAGTGAAGCAACTTGCAACTCGCTTTCGTGATTGAGCACGTTTCCATCTGAGTTCAGCTCTTAAGTCTTTGTATCCTTATTTGATCTGACCTGTTCTGGTCATCATCTTCTTATGTTGTTTCTCTTCTGTTTTCTTGTTATGCGAGTTCTTGTTAGGTGTACTATTATGTCTTCTTCCATGTCTGTTGCACTTATAGTTACTGTTTTTGGAGAGTCGGTAGCATTTATGCACCTTTTAATTACTTTGGGTGGATAGCATACTGAGTAATGGTTATTTTAACATACATGATAGTCCATGTATACAGGTTGTGTCAGGAGGAATGGCCAATATTCAGCGATATGACAGGAACGATCATTTGAAGCAAAAAACTAAATGTGGACATATGCTTTATTCCAAATAGTTTCTGAGACGAAACATATTTAAAGATACTTTTGTGTGTTTTTCTTGAATAACACGAAATCCACGGCATCTAACGAAAACTTACCGAAGTACAAAATCAAACTATATTAAATTTCCTTTTTTCTTAAGGACTTTTAAGTTGTCTGAAGAGGGCGAGAGAATAAGGAAGTTCTCGCGCAATGAGGTGTAGGTAAGCCAGTTTGAGGCAGTTTCTCGACTTGATAGAACACATGTTCTGTATCAAATTATTCGTCTCGAATTCGTCTACAGCACTATGGTACATTGTAAACAATGACAATGTACTGAATAATAAAGAAAATAATTAACAATGTATCCTAAATATATTCTACGCTTAAAACATTCAGAAGAGTGCATATGTCCCATGAAGTTTTTTGTTTCAAATGATTGCTCCTGTCATATCCGTGAATATTGACCATTCATCCTGGGACAACCTGTATATTATGTTTAATTTTTTATTCATCAGCCGGCCGGGGTGACCGAGCGGTTCTAGGCGCTACAGTCTGGAACCGCGCGACCGCTACGGTCGCAGGTTCGAATCCTGCCTCGGGAATGGATGTGTGTGACGTCCTTAGGTTAGTTAGGTTTAAGTAGTTCTAAGTTCTAGGGGACTGATGACCTCAGCAGTTGTGTCCCATAGTGCTCAGAGCCATTTGAACCATTTTGAATTTTATTTATTCGTTTAACCTCAACTGATTAATGCACTCAGGAGTCCTCTTACATCAGACCAGAGTTTTATATGTAATTGCAAAACTGATTAAAATCAAGTTACTTAAAAATCATAATATTTGTAATATTATGTCTCTTCTCCTTCTCTCTGCATGTAGTAGGCATTCGCCTGTTACGCCCTTTTGTCTGAAATGGTTGATTTTCCTCGGGCTTCCTCTGCTCACTGTGTAATAATAATCACCAATTTTGGTAATGTGCCATCTTCCATTCTCTTGACATAATCCTTCTGTATGTTTCTATATTCTTTAATCTGCTCATTTAAGTCTTCACTCTCAGTTCTTTTCTGATATCTACATTCACTCTCCCCTCAGACAGAATGTACCCAGCTACTCTTCTTAGGAATTAGATCTCTAGTGCTTATATTCTGATGGGAACGAGTGTTTCTACTTTTTGGTCCAGGAAAAAGCTTCTTGGTCTAGGGAGCAGCTGCTATTATGAGCAGTAGTGGATCAACAGTAAGCTTGCGACGCCGTCCTTTAAAGTAAATGCTGAGCTGAAGGATTTTTCGACAGCGTTGTCAGCTCAAGAAAAAATTTTTCACAATCACCGTCATTTACCTCTGCGAAATAATCAATAAGTCTATGTTTCGTTTACTGTTCAACGAAGGTTATCGCTAAAGTGAAGTACTGGTTTAGTTCCTTGGTTGGAACAATGGGATCAGCGGCAGCTTCTACTTTGCCTACTCTACTCCAGATCACATAAGCTTTTCCATAGAGCATCTGGTCTTTATGTTTTAGATCAATGTATTGGCATGTCTTAGATTGATTCTGTTTGCTTTCTGCATTTAAACAATTTTATTTTCAAGGGTAGGAGGTCGTCTGTGAGTCCGATGAGGTACGAATTTCTTTTTGCTTGTGTATTTAGTGACAAATATATGCATGGGGGAGTCTCACTATAGGCTGCATTATGGGTAGGTGCAAGCTGAAATATTGTTGCATTTGAAGAAGGAACTACACACTTGAATTTAACAGTGAAGGGAAAGAATATTTATGTTAGTGTTCCTAGCATTATCTGTGTGATACTAAGTCGAATCGAATTTTGAAAAATCAGTTTTGAAACAGGCTATCCCACCCGCTTTGGAAGGTCTGTAGAGGACGCACTTTAGGCAATTTTTTAAGGGATTTGATATTTACGAACATATATTTGTCTTGTTTGTCTTCATTAGTATTGGATGTGAGTAGCATGGTCGGTAATAAGTCGAAGTGTTTGTATGTCACTGCTCCACCTCCTAATCTGTTACTCTGTGATGTCTTAGGACAGTGGAGTCTATATTTAGGGAACTGGAGAACACGCTTGGTTTGAACCAGGTGTCCAAGATCGGCAGAAGAAAGACATGGATGTCGATATTCTGAAATATATGACGGAGTTGGTCGAAATCAGTTGAAAGTGATGACCAATTAATTTCTACAATAACAATACAAACACGCTGGTAGGAATAGTGACTGCATGAGCAGACAAGTTCGTAGTTCCTAAGGCAACGACTTTATAAATCATTTGTAGTGCATTTTTCCAGCCTTTATCCGCACCATTAACCTGTCATCTCTTGTTCACACCCTATGTAGCCCAAATTCGGATATCAGATTATTCAAAACTTTTATCTTTCAGCGGTGAAATCCTTGCATATTTATAGGATTCTCTTCGTGAGTTTCTTAATCACTGTGACTGTTTCAGACTTTGTCGTTTGTGATACAAACTTCATGATTGTAGCTCTGGGTTTCGCAGATCACAACTTCCTACATCTTACTCTATAGCTTCTGATTGTAGAATTTTCGGAATGTGTATTTGTTCTCACTTTAAGCTTTTACAATGTAAAATGGCTTTGTTAAAAGCAAATGTTTTAATTTTAGCGGTGTACTCTCAGTGCTGCACAACAATATGATATCCGCATTGCCTTCCCCTTGAAGAATCACGAGCGATGTTTGGTACCGTTTTAGCAAAATGGAAGAAAAAGGAAAATGCCGCTACTGTCAACAGATAATTGTCATCGCTTCCGGCTCATCATCAAACCTGAAGAGACATATAAAATCGAAGCATCCTACAGTGCGCCTGGAACAGTGTAAGCCAGGAAGTCGATCAAAATCACCATCAATCGATGCAGAAATTCGAGAAATAATTTCTCGTGAACTATCCTCACCAATGTCAGCTTCCACCTCGGATGAAGGTATCCTCTCAAAGAGGCAAATTCAGTCTCAAGCACTATCCAGCCCGCTATTGTCGTCAGGTTCTGAACCAAGTCCTGATTTATTTCCTTTGTGGTGCCCTCACTCTCAAATGCTTTTCATTTGCAATAGTCAATAAGTAATTTTTTAATTACTATAAAGCCGTTCACATTAATATGTGGCATTAGATGTACAGCTTTTAAAAATGATTTGCAGTAAAAATTAAAAACTTTTCGGCCACCGAAATGGCTGTCTGCCGTTCGTCTGATGCATGGACGAGTGTAAATAACATTAGTTTGGGAAGAGTGAACAAAGTCATACCTTTTAGAGTGCTCATAGTTAGAAGACAGACAGATTGCAGAAACCATCTTAAATTGGGTAAAGTCTGTTATCCCAAATACAATATCAATTTTAAAATCACCTCCATAATAACAGGAAACGTGTCAGATACGAAATTAAATGCCATACTTTCAAAACTTCCACATGTCTCATACTTTGCATATTCTTTAAACCCCACTGCACTGCATGCAATTCAGAAGTCCATACAGAAAACGGTTGATGAGTTCAAATTAATTGCTATGTTGCTTGATGAGGAACCCTTTGCTTTAAGCAAACTTGCTGAAATGCAAGAAAGTTTAAAAAAAGACCAACTGAAATTGAAACAAGATGTCCCAGCCAGGTGGAACTACTTATGAAATGTTGAAAAGATTTACTTTAAGTGAAGATCCCATAATTTCTTACCTTACTATTTTAGGTGGAAAATCGAATTTAAAAGATACAGACTGGGAGATAATGCAACAGGATTTACAGATTTTGAAAGTTTTTGATGAGGTAACCGAAGAGATGCCTTCACGGAAAAGTCTCAGTTTCAATAACAAAAATCTTTCCAAGATTAATGGAATAGAAAATAAAACCTTTTAAGGGCAAAAATAAAGAATATCCTCAAGAAACAAACTTACTTACAGGGTTATCAGAGTGGTTTGGTGTTCTCTCCAGCAACGAAATGATTAGTCAGGCCACATAACTGGACCCCTGACTCAGAGGGCAAGGATTTTCAGATGACAAAATATTTCAGGACTGCTACGTGAAGGCTGTTGCGGAAATGAAAGCGTTGGTTGTTCAATAAGAAGAAGCAGAGCTCATGTCTCAACCAGTTACCACCATAACACGTGAGACTTCTTCAGTCTGGTAGCAGTTCAGTGAAACTATTAGTCAACTTCCGGCAAGTGACAAACCGGAAAATGCAGGAACTGTCGAATTGGACAAATATTTAATGGTGGGGTATTTGCCTAGAAACAGCGATCCCTAAAACTGGTGGGAAACAAAAAAATTGCTGTGGTCGGTGCCTAAAGCTCTAAAAGTATTATGTATTTCAGCAATATCAGTGAACTGTGAACGAATATTTTCAAAAGCAAGACAAATATGCACTGAGAAGAGAAAGAGACTCACATCGACTAAAGTGGGTCAAATTTTGTTCATAAATGATAATACTGGTTAATTTTTCTTTTATGTGAATGTATGCCTTAATACTGACTGTTAATGATGATTGCAGGTACACTTCAGTTGCAGTTGTTATAATTCTTGTATTGTGTTTTTTTCCAATAAAAGTATCAAAATATAACACGAATTAGTCTTCATTTTTAAAATTTTACCACTTGATAAAAAGTACTTAGGATTTTGTTGTAATATTTATAACTCTTACAGTAGACGAAATTTAAAACTTTTGTATCTGAAAATTACTAGGGGCATAACACAAAATTATTGCTCCTCTTCAAATGTTCTTTCAAAATAGGACCACATCAGACAAAAATACAGGTTTAGTGACCTGAATTAAAAAGGCGCTGTACCTTCCTTTTACTTATTTTTGTGGGTGAATAGTGAGTGGTGAGTCATGAAAAAGAACTAGTTCATTCCAGCGACTGAACAGCTCTGATACAATCTCTGAAAAGAACAGTTTTTTCCCATTTCTTGCAAATCGGTCCCTCCAACTTTAGTGTTGAACCATGTTGCTGCATGAGAAGGACGGTGACTGTTGCTAAGTGGCATACACATCGAGGTATCGACGAATTAACACAGATATATCGTCGCAATGAAATACTATGGGTTCGATGACTTCTCCCTTGACTCTGGCAGAAGCTAAGTATTCTATTTACGAATTAGAGTCCCCTGTTATTCTCATTGGGCTCGAGAAGTTTAACTTTTATCTAGAACATCGTGATTTTCTGCTCGAAAACGACAATCAGGCCCTTAGTTGAGTATTAACTTGTTCTCCCAAAACTGGTCGTATTGCTCACTGAGTGGTGCGAATGTCGGCAGTCCACTTTTCCCTTAGGCACATTGGGGGTCACGAAAATTTTGTTGCCGACACTCTTAGGATAATGTCGATGAGGAGGGTGAAGGACACGTACACTCTGGAGAGTTGGAGGAAGTTTGTGGTGTGTTTGCTGTGTTGACTGAAATACGCTTTCTGTTCAGTGATTTGCATGAGTGGCTAGAGCAAGAGCCTGATTTAGACCCTATTGAATGGAGAGCTGTAGCAGGGGAAGAAGTTCTGACATACGCGTTACAAAAGGGATTGTTATGTTATTGCAGATGGGGGGACGGAAGCTTAAAGATTTGTCTCCCTCAAGACTTGGTTTCAGCTGTATTTTATTACTACGATGAGTCTGCAGTAGGGGGCCCTCAGAGGTTACTAGCCAAGTGTCAGACTTGCAGTATTGTCAGACCTATTCCTAACAGCTGTAGGGGCTTCTTCAATCCACCTGTCCTAAAGGTATTCTGCACAGGCTATTCATTAAATACAATGGACCACTGCTTTGAATGCAAGGTGGGCATGAGGATGTTTTTGTGGCTGTGCATGTCTTTTCACGTTTTTTTGGTTCATGTCCAGTGGTAGGGTAATGGCAGTAGACAATAGTAGTCGTTTAGCTAGAATTTTTTCCTTCGTTGAGCCTCCCAATGTGCTACTTAGCGATAACAGTTCTGTGTTCTTATTTCAGGAGTTCTATAAATTCTGCTTTCAGCATGGCATCACTCATACCAACACCACGCCTTATTATCCTCAGCCATCCTTCACTGAGTGGGTTAACTATAACTTAAAGGTTGCGCTGATTATTTTTCATGCTGGCGTCCAGACTAAATGGAACTGCTCATAACTTCGTTAAACTTACCAGCCGACACTACCAACCAATAGGGCCATCAGACAGCTCCAGCTGCCCTAATGTCTTCCTAATCTGTATATCTGCCATTCTAATGTCTGGTTATTAATGATTTATTACCAGAAAAGCTGACTATGGAGACTATCCAGCGCAAGAGGTAAGTTGAATTTAGAGCACGTTCACTACAGAGAAGCAGTGCGATACAACAGAGGTCGGCGTCCAGGAAATTTTAAAGCTGGGGACTTGGTATTCATTAAAGATGTCAGTGCTCATCCTCAAATTTATAAAAAAAAAAAAAAAACTGTCGCATAAAGTATCCACCCAGCTTGCAGGGGGCTATCACATACCTGAGATGCTGCCCCTGCCACTCTTCTGTTAGAAAATCCTTCTACTGGGCAGAACTAATTACTGAGATTATTTCTTTAAGATAACTGTGTATGTGATTTAGAACCAGTCCTGTGAATTAGAAAAAATGTTAACAGATTGTTGTGCAGTGTACAGGTTTGAGTCCTGTTCCCGGGCATCACCAGTTATCAGTCTCACAGCTGATAGCCTGATCATTGTGTATCTGCTACTATATTATTGAACTTTTGCCACTGTTGTTAATGGCACACCGAAGAATAATAAATTGTTTTGTCATGTGAATGATGTTCAGTTTCTCCGATCCCTTCCTTCTCTCCCCAAGTAAGCATCACAGGCTGGCTGCCTTTCACACTTTCAATCACATGTATTTTCCCCAAGGGTTGCATATAGGGACTAGATAAGTCTCTAACTAAAAAGGTCTGATTAGCGACGTATTTGCATTCTTCCTGCGCTGTCCAAAGCATACCAGTTAACAAACTACTTACCTACAAGCAACCTACTAGAGAAATACCTACCAAGTTTCCGTAAATATTGTAGCACAAAATCTACCTTAATAAAGGTAACTAATGACCTGAAGATTGCCATGGATGGACAGGAGGTGACAATCATATGCTTCTTAGATTTCAGAAAAGCCTTTGACACTGTTGACTTGGACATTTTCTTGCCACACTTAGCAGCGTAAATTTCTCGCAAAGTGCAGTGCAACACTTGCACTTGTACCTGGCGTCTCGCCAGAAACGTGTCGTATCCAGCACCACAATGTCATCATTGAGGCAAACAGTATCAGGCATTCTCCATGGCTCGGTATTAAGTCCTATAACTTTTTCATCGTATGTGAAAAATGTGTTGTTAGTTTTGTCCTACTACAAAAACTGCATCTTTGTTGATGGCCTCCAGTTATATCTCCGCGCAAAACCGATTAACATGAAGGCAACTATCGAGAATTTTAGTACTGACCTCTGCACACAATAGAATAGGGTACAGGATATAGGGTTAAAGTTTAACACATACCAAACCCAAGTGCTAAAGGTTGGTCATTCCAGGCTCACTACCCCAAAGTATCTGCAATTGCTACTATCGTTAATCTTAAAAGGCACAAATATTAACTTCCCACTCCCAGCAAAGAGTCTAGACTGAACACGTAACTGCAGTGCGCGAGAAGGCATCAGTACCTCTCCCTGCCCTACAAAAATGTAGAAACCTTTTCCCTCTTTACCAGAAAAAGGAACTTGTACAAACCCTTACACTTCCAATTGTTGATTACAGAGATGTTACTTTGCCAGGTCTTTCACAGGAAAGCTCACAGCACCTGAAACTGGCTATGGCAGCCTGTGTTCGATATATCTGTGACATTCGACTCATTGATCATATTTCACAATCATATGCTAGCTATCCTGACTGCATGTGGACACGCATAGAATTTCCATACGCTCAGTCTTCTCTTTTATCGTGAAGAGACGAATTATTTTCCCTTCTATATAAGTAAGGGGCGCACATGCTTACGCGATGTGCTAATGAAAAAAAATGGCGGTATGTGAAGGGGAGCTCTGGAAGAGCTGCATGGGATGGTTCTAACGTATTAACCCAAAAGCTAACGACTACAGTAACATTGGAAGTGGGCTAATACCCATGACGATTGGAAGACGGCGTGGAAAAATAAAACGCAGGACAATGCCGACAAATGCGGGATAAGGGTTCTGCAGTTTGTGCATACCCCAGCAAAATGTGGTGGGGTCAGCACCTCAGGTATGTGATAGCCCCCTGCCATTAGATCCAATTAGATCGAATTTTTGAAACAGAAAATCTCAGTTTCCCCATTCAATTAACAGATATTCCAAAATTTGAAACAAAGTCAATTATTTCCATTAATATTTGCCCCTATGAAAATTTTTTTATTGTGGATCCACTTAAACATACAAAAAAAAACAAACAAGCAAAACATGTTAATCTTCTTTTAATTCGAGATATGAATAACAATTTTCGTATTGTTAGATAAAAGATTTATCTTGATTAATTAGCTCACAAAAAACTAATCATCATGGAAATATTTTATCCTTGTTACAGATGTTTAAGACGTTTAGATAATCATGGAAATGATTGTAAGGAACAAAAAAATGAAAATATAAATGTGCCTATGAAAGGTGAGTGAATTAAATTTAAAAATTATATTAATTTAATATGAGTACCTTTTGCAATTTACATTGATTTCGAATGTCTTTTAAAATATGTTGACACTTGTCAACCAAACCTTAAAAGATCTTATATTAACAAATACCGAAATCATAAATCATTTTCATTTGGTTATTATATCAAATATTCTGATGGTGATTATAAACTACACATAATGTATACTGGTAAAGATTCAGTGGAAAAATTCGTTGAAATATTAAAACAAGAAGCTACAGATATTAATGAAAACATATGAATGAAATGTACCGATAATGACTAAAGAAGATAAAATAATTTTTAAAGATTCAAAAACATGTTTTATTTGTGAAGAAAATTTTTTAAAGGAGAAAAAATAGTAAGAGTCTTGTCATTTAACACGAAAACACCAAGTAACTGCTTATGAAGAT
The DNA here is from genome assembly GCF_023864345.2 of Schistocerca serialis cubense. Lineage (NCBI taxonomy): Eukaryota > Metazoa > Arthropoda > Insecta > Orthoptera > Acrididae > Schistocerca > Schistocerca serialis. The sequence goes on from NC_064643.1 coordinate 485,388,665, forward strand.
TGTAATCTTAATTGTAAAAATCCTTATTTTGTCCCAGTTTGGACTCATAATTTAACATATTACAATGTTCATTTGCTTATTAAAGAATTATGAGTGATAATCACAGTATTAACCCTATTCCAGATAATGAACAAAAATATATTTCTTTTACTAAAATACTTGAAAATGGATTAACATTAAGATTTTAAGATAAATTTAAATTTATGGCTAGTGATGTTTATAAACTGCCTTTTAATCTTAAAAAGAAACAATTTAAAGAAACACGAAATTATTTCAAAGAAGATAAATTCGATTTAATAATTAAAAGAGCTTTTCCTGACAATTAGATGGATTCAGAAGAAAAATCAAAAGAAACTAAACTACCTAAAAAGACGTACATTAATAGGTACAATATTTCTGACAAAGATCATAATCATGCAAAACTGATCTGGATAAAATTCGATATTAAAAATATATTTGGTACAATAAAGAAGATTATATAATAAATATCATGTTTTAACATTAGCAGATGTTTCAAAAGTTTTTGGAAATAATTGTACTTAATCTTGTATTATATGCTATATATATGTATACTAATCTTATATTATATACTGAATCTTAAGTTGGTAGTTTACTGTTACAGGTCTATCTTGTAATGTTAAAAATGGTGAAAGCTGAATTAGATTTATTGAATGATTATGACATGATTTTATCTACTGAAAAGAAAAATCAAGGAGGAATATCTCAAAGTAAAAGATGCACAAAAACTAATAATAAATGTATGAAAAATTTTCTTTTAAAAATGAATCAAATAATGTTACATATTTGGATATGAATAATTTATACTGTTGAGCTATGTCTCAATTTTTACTATTTAAAAATTTAATGTGTTTAAATCCAGAAAATTGTAACACTGAAAAATACTAATAACACTGGAGGATAGTAAAATATGGTTATATTTTAGAAGTCGATTTAGAATATCCTAGAAAAATATATGTTTTACTTGAGGATTTGCAATTGGCACCCATAGAAGGAAATAAACTTTAAACAGCATTAAATAATCAAGAAAAAAGTTTTACATTACCAAAATCTTAAACATTGTCAATGTATTGGATTAAAAATAACGAAAATCTTCTCATTTGAAGAATCAGATTAGCTGAAAAATAGATTGATTTTAATACAGAAATGAGACGAAAATGTGGTTAATGAGTCTGAAATGGATTTTATAAACAAATGAATAACTGTATTTTTGGTAAACCAATGGAAAATATTAGAAACAGAAAGAATATTAAATTAAAAACGAATATGAAACAATACACTTATTACATTTCAAATGCAAAATTATGATCATACTACTATCTTTTCAGAAAATCAAGTGTCAATTTACAAGAAGAAGACAATAGTAAAATTCAGTGAATCAATTTATATTAGGATATGGACATAGATATTTCGAAAATAAAATTTGCACTTTACATGATAATGCACTGAAACACAAATATGGTAAAAATTTTGATGTATTTTATATGGATACCGATTCTTTTATCTATGATATAAGAACCAAAGACTTTTATGATGACGTCAAATCGATAGTAAACGATTTTGGCACCAGTGATTACCCAAAAAATAATATTTATGGAATTCCACAAGAAAAGAAAAAAGTTATAGGAAAAATGAAAGCTGAAAATTACAGAAAAATTTTCATGATATGGCAATTTTTGATGAATTTTCAAATGTATTTTACAAACAAATTTTCCACAAAATTGATAACCATTTGATCATACTTACTTTTATATATTTGATAATTGAAACGTTTGTTTCTTTTTTGGCCTATTTTAGTCCAATTTGTGAATATATTTACAAGTATTTTTAACTGCTTATTTACAAATTTCACTAGTAAATGTTTTTATTCCAGTTATTAAAAATTTCTTTCATATTTCTAAGTTATTTTCTCTGTAGTCTTTTCACTTCTTTTTTATAGTCATTAGAACCCATTTTTAAAGGGAAATACTGTTCTTTTTTATTTTGTTATTAATTTCTTGTACATGTTTATGCAAGGACAAACCACTTTATATGCACTTTATATAAAATTTAATAAAAATTAAAAAACAAAAATTTAATGAAATTTAAAACACAAAAATTTTATAAATTTTGCTATATAAAATGGAAGGGTTTGGTGCAGAAATGTTGTAAGCGACAAATACCCATTTTCTTACATTTTTGTGTTTTTCTTTACCTCATTTCACTGTTTTTATAGCCTTTCATTTTTTTATACTTACTTCAGGTGCCATTCATAATAAAATGTTAGTGGTGTAACTTGAAGATAACCATTTTGAAATTAACAGAGTGAAAAATTTATGTAAGCCACTATGGATTCATTTAGCGAAGAAAATCAGAGTGATTCTGGTGATGATCAAGAATATGTTCCACATACTTGTTCATACAAAGATGACTCTGATTATGAAACCCCCAAAAGGAAGCTTAAATAGAAAAATGTGAAAAGAAAAACCAGTGCTGAAACTGCAAGACTACAAGCACCTGCTGTGTCAGCACCTACAAATGATACACAAAGTGAAAGAGGTAACCCTACTCTCACTGATCCTGGAAATGATGGACAAATGCCAAGTACCTCAACTAAAACAGCAGTTACTGACTGTCGTTGAAGGTGACGAAATTGCTGATCTGGATGCGATTGTAAACTTTATTGATGTTGAAGAAGACCCTCCTGCCATTCAAGAAAAGGGGTAGAAAGAGAATAAGGAATCCTGATTTGTGGAAACGAAACAAAGAAGATGGACTGTGTTAATGGCAAGTAGAAGAAGTTTAGTTTCTATCACTGCAATTTTCCTAAAAACTGTGAGGTTAATGCTCCCAAAGAAGACATACAGTGAAATTTTAAAAGGTCCTTGGGAAAGAAGGTGAATTAGCTGAGAATAGTTTTATCTGTGACTGGTGCAATAACTAACGAAGAAGCAGTCATGTTGTACAACAGAATCACGTCGTGCATTCAGTTGTACATACAACTTAAAGAAACTGGATGGTACTGATATTAATATGTTCAGACTTACAGTCTAAACTCCTTTCAAATTTCGTCTGATTGGCTATATTGTGCTGTTACCTTTTACAAACAAAAAGAAGTCGGTTCAGATAATCATGGCAAATACGAAGCTGCGAGCAAAAGCCCTGCAGAAGTTAAGTGTGAAGCTAAAGAACACATATAATCATTCCCAAGTTATCATTCACACTCTTCCAGAAAGGACAATACAAATGGAGAATACCTAAAGCCGAAACTGAACACTACCAAAATGCATCGTTTGTAATTCGATTGGTGTAAAGAACGAGATTACACCCCAGTGAAGGAGTCTCTTTACTGTCAGGTATTTACTTCATGTTTCAAACTTTTGTTCCATCCATCACATTCTCATATACGTAAAAGCGGTTAAATTAGAAGAAAACAGGAATAGCAGCTTTATCTGATGACAGTGAAAAGAAAATGCTGGATCTGTCACATGAACTACACCTTCAAAGAGCTTAACAGGCGAGGTCCCAAATGAAGGAAGATCTGATCCTGAGATGTGTGTTATGGGATTTGATTTGCGAACTGTTCTTTCATTGCCCAAACTTCGTTTCTGAGATGTACTATCTATGGCAGCTAAGATGCTTCAATTTTGTGTATCCATAATGTAGTGGAAGACGGATCTTCCATGTATTTCTGGGCTGAAGGCCCAAAACCACATCCAAAACAGGAATGGCTGAAGGCCTGAACACAAGTTCAAGAATTACTTCAAAGAATACACATGGCTGATGGCCTTACCTAAAAAAACAATATTTCACATAAATACTTGGTTGGAGGCCACATACTGGACACTGAAAAACTCAGGGCTTAAGGCCTGTATAACAAGAATTTTAGAAAGAACAAACTTTAAAATTTAATTTTTAAACAAAGCAATCTTCATTTTTTAAGTTAGCTGAAGTCCTTATTTTATAATTAAAACAAAATAAATTAATAGATGGCTGAAGTCCTTGCACAGTACATCAGACTAAATTAAACATCACAATCTAAACCCAACAGAACAGTGGTGCTCAGAAGTGTTCCAAGGGACGGACTGAGGAGGTAGTTCTAATGTAAGGTGAGGTGAGACAGGCAGCCAAGAGTAAGGTTAAATAATCAGATGGGAATCCGACACAGGGACGGCTGAAGGACTGACCAACAACCTAATCAATTTGTTTCTGCTCAACCAATGGTACGACAATGGAAAATATCAGCCAAGGATGGAGATACCAGCTGCACTATGTCTTCAAAATTGGAGTCTAAAAACAGCCAAGGCACAATAATCACTCTTAAGAAAACATATGAACAAACAACTAAAAAGCTGTTGAACTACATGCTGTCCTGGACACCATCAACACGGCGAGTAAAAACACACTGCTGGAAAACTATGCTAACGACCAACGAGGTAACTGGGGCGTTAATGGCCACATGGCAGAAAATACCGCTGGTGCACTTCACTGACAAGTACCAACAAATTTAATAGTTTAAGACCACACAGCAAGACAGCTGCAAAATTTCGCCGACTCCAACACACCATACCCTGCTGCTAGCCAGAATGGCCCAGGAAGCAACAACTGACCATGAACAAAGAGATGTCACAGCAGTTGATGTTTCATAACAGGTTAACTGATCACTCAACTTCAGTGTCCAGGTTTGGTGGGCAACGAACTTTGTAGCTCGCACAGCTAGAGCCTCACAATTCGACCGAGTGGGCACGCCACCAGCAGTCACGGACTGACCTTGTGCCACGGAGACTTCCTCACTGCTCTGTCCCAAGCAACTGACAGCCGCGCACACCACCACACGGAAATATAGCGGTCACACCAAAGATGGTACAGCAGTACTGTTGCTGCCACTCATGGAGCCAAGTCAGTAGCTTGTTATGGTAGTAACTCTGGGAGAAATAAGACACCACTGTATTGTGACAAAATGCCAAAGAAAAAAAGGTATGAATGAGAGCCAGCCACAGCTCAATGTCAATGGATTAGAATGAGTAAAACCTTCAATTCCAAATATTTCTGTTGACTAATTTGCAGTATATCCTTTCTCAACGATTCCTTTTAATTTTCTTATTCTAATCTTATCAACTATTTTGTACTTGCTGTTGGCATCTGATAAATTTGTACATAAACAGTCTTCAACAAATTTTTTTCATTTGGTTTACATCTTTTAGATTCATTTATATTGTTGAATGTTTTGTGTTATTATTTTTATTGTTTGCATGTATTGTGTTATGTATATCAACTAAAAAATTTTTGACTAAATCAATCCATTTATAATTTCCTCATAAGTCAAATTTTTTCCACATCTTTGCTTTCAATGTTCTATTAAATCTTTCAACATCAGATACTTTTAATTCAGAAGAAGTTGAATGATGATTAATATCACATTTTTCCACCAGATCTTGAAATTCTTTGTCATAAAATTCATTACTGTTATCTGTTTGTAAATTTCTCGACTTTCTGGCTACAGCAAAAGTGATCTTTGGACTGGTGGCTGCCAAATCAATCTTGAGACTGTGTCCTTATACAGCTTTGAATATTTTTTCAAAACTATCAAGTACATTTTACTTGCCTTATCTTTATCTGGAATTGCCCACCTACATTTTGAAAAAAAACAATAACAATTAATAAATGATTATATCCTTTATGTATTTTTGAAATTCCCTTCGAATTTCCAGAATCCATTTTGACTAAATCAGGTACTCTGTGAGTACTATGTGTTTCAGTAAATTTTTTATATTTGAAACAGTATATGTGGTTATCCATTTATACAGATAAAAAATTACTAACTTTTAAAATATTGTTCCACCCTTTCATAATCATTTTATTCTACAGTAAGTTTAGCAAACATAAGTAAGTCACCTCAAACAGGTACGGGTTTAACAGACTGATTTAAAGTTAAAATTATTAAATCCTTCTTTTTTGCTTCAAGTCATGGATTATTGAATTGTGTTGGACAAAATTTTGTAATTCAGCGACATTATGTCTTTATATCTCCATTTTAAAGGCAGTAAGTGACAGATCATTATCCACATTAGCGACAAATAATATATTCTCGATTTTTACATCCTACTCAAATGTGTACATTAATATATCATCACCCTTATCAAAACGGTATCTCAGTTTATGTTTGTCAACCATTCTTTTTTGAAGATTACTTAATTGACTTAGGTATAGTGTTAAATCTGCCTTTGAGTAATAATCTGAAAAAGTTTACAGTTTTTTTTCTGTAAAGCAATTCATTATATCAGTTTTTACTAAGCTGATTAATTTTTTCATTGAAGTCCAATTTATTAACATAATTTTTTAATTATGTAAAAATAATTGTATATTGATTCTTTGTAATGAGGTTTTTTAATTCTTCTTTGGTGATGGAATTAATGAATTGCATTACAATACTTTTGTAATCAGATTTCAAAACAAGAAATTTTATTTCTTTTTCCAGATGACATTGTAACTATTTATAGGATCTTTTACTTTAGATAATCTCTTATCTCTAAAATCAATATAATTTTTACTTACTTGTAAAATTTTAGCTAGTTTTTTATGAAACATTTTAATCAGATTTTCTGTTTGTGAAGTTACTGATGACTGTGATGACTGAAAATTCTGGATTTCTTTAAATTTGCTTTCTAATGACTGTATAATGATGGTTTCATTATTTCCCAAGTTCAAGAAACCTGTTATAAACATTAAAGAAGAAAATTTTTAATAGAGTTGTAACTGAGAGTGACAATATATAATTTGTGGGCAAAGAAGACAGTAGTGGATAGTTTTAGGTTTTAATGGTCAAATTATTGTACTTAATCAAAAACATTTGGTCAGTAAATTACTAAATATAAATCATTCGAATTAATAAATGTAAATTGAAATCTTTCTGATATAATGTTTCTTAAACATACTGATCATTTTCATCAAGAAACTAACATTATTTCTTCACTCAAAGGAACTGCTGAGTTTTGAGAACCAATAATTTATGAATCAAATTTTCCTGTAAGTATACCAATTTTTGATACTACTCAGAATTTAGAAACAGCTATAACCAATGAAAACGACAATTTGATTCACCTTAGCATATCAATTCTAACAGTTATTTTGAAAATGTTTTAATATTTTTTTCCTTTTTCACTGAATAAGATTGAAAGATATCAGTTTTACTCTTTTCCCATTAATGAAAAAACTAAGAATAATATAAATATTCCAAACAAGAATATCGAAATCAATATTAATATCGAAGTTGGATGGATTCATCCCTATCATTCACAACTTTAAATGGATTGAAGTATTACTGGAAGTGAGGGAACAGATTATGCTACTTACGAGAGAAAATACAATAAAAAATTAATTGATAGTTATTTGGGAAAATTGTTTAACGTTATTGCAATTAAAAAAGTAAACAATTTCTGTTTAGAACAGAATAGCCATTTGTTTATTCGTCCTTTTTTATTCTATTAACTTTATCTCTATCAATAGAATGTACTATGGAAAGATATGTTCTTAGTAATGCAGAAATAAAATGTAAGAAAAACAAAGTATTGTATCTATTGGACATATTCGGCAGATTTTTTAAAGATTTTAAAGAAACAATTTGGGATGGAGATTTAACAGCAATTTTCACTTGGAGGTTTATGTTCTGAACATCCTGTTCATGGATGGTCCTAGCATAACCAAAGTGGAGTTGAAGATGTGACCACACTACCAAAACCAGATAAAATTGTCACAGAATCGTTGTAAATCCGAGCTCCATTCACTGAAAATGATTATGTAAATGAATATGAACCAAAAACACTGAAAAATCCAAAAATTCCAATATCTTTCTTTGAACCACAAACCATTGAGATTGCTGGATTAATTGTAAAAAGATTTGAACTAGATACTACTACTTATTATAATTCTAAAGAATTTGGTATGCCTTACTTTATTTTCATTGTTTTTCAAACTAATGGAGAAAATAACTGATTTTCTTAATTTGATCATGTTAAATTACAAAATATCCTAATAACAAATGGAAGACTGTTTTTCCTCAAGATTCATGGAATCTTGATCCACCGAATAATTTTTTAAATGCTTTATGTGATTTTAAAGGACTAACACAAATAATGATATTAATATAAGTCCCCCACATTTTACTGAAAATTATCCTATTAATGTCATAAATAAGACTAGATAAATGAACGTTTTAACTATACAGAGACAATGATGAAGTTATGTGCCACTGTCAATGAAAACATACTGAATGATACTTTTGTGTATGTAATTATGAATGGTATAAAGAATTTAACTTATGATTCAAGTTTACCCACATAATGGTAGATAATACATTCCTCAAAAACAGAAACAGAGGGATTTAGTACTAAGTGTAGTTCAATTCGCTGTGAAACGAAGTGGCAGTCAAACTCATGCACCTTCTCATAGATGACACATGATACAATAGCGATCAGATTAGCCTCATATTTTGGGCCAAGATAATTCATCTTACTACAAATCTCATCTTCACTCCTTGGTAAAACTTTCTGCAGCTCATTACCCCAATAATTAAATGCATTGTCATATGACCACCTCCTTTCAAATGTACCTTGCCAGTTGAGAAGTTAGTCACTCCATCACTCCCACGTAAAAAATCAGTGCCTACAATACATTCAGTTATGATATCATGACCACTTACTTTCATATTGTAGCTTTCCAGTTAAGATGTCGATCATTGCGTCCATCTCTCCCAAGATGTCAATGCCTACAATACGTTCAGTGGTCAGACTATTTCTTAACAGGTTTAGATTCGAGGCCAATTGCTTTCAGAATGTTATAACTGCTTACAGAGAATGTCAGTACAGTCTGGTGTTCATAATTCTGATTCTTAAAAGATTTAGATTTGGGGCTAATTGCAGCCACTTACAAGGAATATATGTATATTCTGTTGTTCATAAATGCACTTTGCTACACTCCAGAATCAAGAATCATCGTCACCGATAATTTATTCACCATGGTTTCCATTCAGATTGCACACTGCGTTCTGTGTAGTGATTACATTCACTGTGCTCTTGACACAACTCACCTCTCATGTTCATGTTGTCATTATATCTGATCATTCATGCTGCATACCTCTACTGCTCTCTAACACTGGGTCAGTGGGGCCTCTTATGGTCTTAGTTAGTTTGTTGAGTTATTTTGGTGAGCGACAATGTGAAACTCGGTAATAATGACTCCATGCTCCCGATTTCTGGACCAGTGTTCACACGTGCCTGCTATCAACGGTCTGACTGATGATAGTTCTGATTATGATCACGCTTGTTGTCATGATTATGATTTTCAATTCGGTCATCATGTCTCTTTTGCTGTAGCCCGAGACTCAAAAAGCATGAGCAATTGTTTGATCCTTGCCTCTCCTCTCAGTGATTGTAGTTCTCAAAATAATCGGATTTTTTTATTGTTGCAGTCGTATGGACACATGTTATTGTCCTGCTGTAAAGCACATACACTTTGCACAGCCCTCGCGTCTTCATGAATTGGGTCTCTATTATTCGTTATAGAGAGGAAGGTGTCCATATCTTCATCTGGGGTGTTAACCAATTTCATGCGAATTTGGGTGGCCAGATTTGCTTTTAAGATGTAGAGAACATCATGGTTCTTGATGGTCTGTGCAAGCTGGTAGCGGCACCATAATGGTGTGGGCTGTGTTTACACGGGATGGACTGGTTCCTGTGGTTCAACTGAGCAGATTATTGACTGGAAATCGTTATGTTCGGCTACCTGGACACCATTTGCGGCCACTTCACGTTGCCAGACAACGATGGACTTTTTATGGATAACAATGCGTCAAGTCACCGGACCACAGTTGTTTGCGATTGGATTGAAGAACACCCTGGGGAACCTGGGCGATTGATCAAGCCACTCAGAATCCCATGACACGAATCCCATCGAATATTTATCAGACGTAATCGAGAGGTCACTTCCTGCACAAAATCCTGCACTGACAACACTTTTGCAAATATGGACGGCTGTAGAGACCGCATGGCTCATTATTTGTACAGAGGATTCCAACGACTTGTTGAGTCCATTTTACGTCGGTTGCTGCACTACGCTGGGCAAATGGAGGTCCGACACGATTTAGGAGGTGTCCCCGACTTTAGTCACCTCATTGTATGTGGCTACGATTGGATTTACAGGTTCTAACCTGCCTTAAATAATACACCGCTATGCTTTTACCGCGCACTTGTTAATAAATACCATAAAATTGTTCACATTTCCTCACTTTGGTATAATTAATTTCAAACATTATGGAAAAAAAGCATCGACGAGACGAAGGTCAGATTTAGGTTGCGCCCTCACACCGACTGAAGAGACTGGCGTGCAACAGTAATTTCAAGCGTACCTCGTATGACTTCCGAATGATTCGTACATTGTCAGTAGATTATTAACCAGCATTTGCTTCATGATATAAATAATTTACTGCATGGTGGAATTCCTATAACAGTACATGAATGACGCTCAGGCAACTCCTAGCATTCAGTATCTCAAAATTGGCTGGTAACCATTAATAAGTAATGTAAAAAGTTTGCAGTTGTGTGCCGAAAAGTCGGCGGTTCCCTTTGGCTTAGAACCGCCACATTAGATTCACTCGCACGACCATCCCACTGACAATGTTTCAGCAGCATTTGGCGTTAACAGCCTGTCAGTATACGTTCCAGTCATGGGAACTGCTTTCTTATTCGACACAGTAGCGCTCTATATTGCTGTTTAATGCAGCGAATTTTTTTATTTTAACTGCAGCGTTGAAGTACAATACTGAAATTATCAAATAAGCAATATTAGATGAAACCTCACAAGGGGCTATTGAAGTAAAAGCAACATATGCATCGAACTCTAGCTGAATGGATGGGAACTACTGCAAAACCTGTTTCAGTGAGCTACTGGACTGGAAGTCAGGTGCCGTTTCATCTGACATTAGTAACCTAACATGTTTGCAAACATACCTAGCAATGTGGCGCAAATTATTGTTTGTCCGTTTTCTCCGTTGTGACGCCTATACGCACCAATATTTTTCTTGGCATTTCTACAGCTCTGAGGCCGTGGAGAAACGAAATTAGAGTTTCACATTTGTAGGCACTAAGTCATTGAAGATGGAGGATTAACCCTGTTCGAAAGAGGGCATAGGAAGGAAGTGAGCGTATGTTTCTTAAGGGAATCCTAAAAAGAATTCGCCTGGAGTGTTTCTGGGAAACAACGAAAAACTTTAGGGACTGCCGGACGGGGATCTGAGCCGCGCTGTTCGCGAATATGGGGAGAAAATCAACGATATTCCACATGAATATTTGGCGAAGAAAAGACATAAAGATATATACATAAAATTCAAAATATTTCTACGTTGGTTCTCAAAATCTAGGGGCAATATTACAGAGTAATACGTCATGGAGTATAATTCTTGGGAATTACAGCCCGTCTATTAAGGAGAAAGCATACAAGATTCGAGTGCGTCCTATTCTAGAGTCCTTCGCCAGTTTTTCTGGCAGTTATGAAGGTGGTCTGGCGGGAGGCGTCGAAAGCAGGTTCCTAACAGGTCGGCGCAGCCCATACGAAAATGTTACAAGGACGCTCAGAGAGCCTACGTCCGTTCTATTCTAGACTACTTCATCAGTTTTTCTGACAATTGTCAAGGTGGCCTGGCGGAAGGAGTCGAAAGCAGGTTCGTAGCAGCGTTGCACAGTCGCGAAGCACTGTCGCGAGAATGTACAGAACTAGTGTCCTAGGTAGACTGGGAGCGTCTGCCGTCTCCGTGGTAAATCTCGTGTAAGCATCATTGGATTAAGGTAAGATGAATTAAGGCAGACTTAGAAGAATGTATAAAGGCATTTTTTCTTGGTCTTTACCTAACTGAAATAGGAGAGGAAGTGATTAATACTTTTACAAAGTATCCTATGTCATGCACTGTATAGTTGATTTCGGAACTGTATAGTTGATTTCAGAGATATGAAAGCTGTGAAGAGTCCCTTCGACAGATGCATCTAACACGACATCAATTTAGCATTCACTCCACTCACTTCTTCCATGGACAGCATCATTTCAGTCTCTAATGACTCATTAACGCATCTGTGATAGAGTATATTTTATAAATTTTGGCCGGCCGGGGAGGCCAAGCGGTTATAGGCGCTACAGTCTGGAACCGCGCGACCGCTACGGTCGCAGGTTCGAATCCTGCCTCGGGCATGGATGTGTGTGATGTCCTTAGGATAGTTAGGTTTAAGTAGTTCTAAGTTCTAGGGGACTGATGGCCTTAGGAGTTAAGTCCCATAGTGCTCAGAGCCATTTGAACCATTTTTTTTTTATAAATTTGGCTTTTCTATGAGTCAGGTATTGCGCACTGCTAGGATCAAGTAGTGCAGGTACTAGTTGAGGAAACGCGCTCGGCCGTCAAGTGGCAAAAGAAATGTGTCTGGCGTATGGTTGATGAGCAACCTGTTCATGGTAGACAATATGTGGGGCGTATATTGCCGTAAATATCATTAGCGTTTTGTGACCTCGCACTCAAGGGGCAATTGTGTAATTATTCCACGGAAATATCATTGTGGTAATGATAACAAAAACTAAAATGCACCAGTGTTCCAGTGATGAATATGAAAGAGATTCCTGACCTTTCGAACCACGGTGCCACAGCACCAAGGAACTAAAAGTTGCATTGCATAGTCCCAACATCGTGTAGAATGTATACAGCAGTAGATAACAGTTAAATGATTAACTATAAAAAGGCGATGAGACCGGAAATGCTGGTTCAGTTTGCCCAGAATTTCTGTGAAGCACATGTCCGTGGGGTTGAGTTTGACTTCTGTAATGCCACCCAGTGGTGATACTGGTCAGCTATACATTAGCGGAGGTCGGCTACTCATTGGGAGAGCCTCGCCAAATCCTTGATTGATGAGTTAACTACAGTGCTTTTCGTACCCACTTGCTCTTTGCAACATTGATCAAGTTTTCAAATTCCCTCTCTCACTTCACCAGTACTGAAACCTAAGGATATCCTATACATTGAATGACGTTAGTAGCAACCACCGACTTATTTGCAATGTAGTCTACAATGGAGGCACTGTTCTGTGCCTAGGCCAATATATTCGAGCTTTGCCCAAAGCGATCCTTCTGCGTCACTTCAATCATTGACTGTCACTATCAGACTAAACTGTGTATCTTTACCAGTTGTTCTATACGTGGCAGACACGTCCTTTTGCTTTCCAACTCGATATTTCATTCCTTTCCTGCAATATTATATACTACTTTTCGAGCTAAATGCCTCACTTACCCCATTCCCAACACTTCCATCTTCCATAGCATCCATACATCTACGTCAAACATCCGTTCCAGTGCTGCTCGGGACGATATCTTTCAGATGGTTTCATTCCACTCATGTTTCTCTGTAGCTCCGGTCCAAGACCTTTACATAATATTAGTGCGTTCACTGTGACATACTACCTAACTTTGGTGGGATAGTCCAACGCCACACGACAGCTAAAGCTGGATGACTAAGCAAACTATTTGTAGCCAGTTCCTTCCAAATACGAGGTCAGGATTGCGGACAGTTTCCGTCTCCACTTCATCATGGTACTCGTTCTGTCAGTATAAATGTGCAGAATCACACGTCGACAGGTACATTTACAGTAACATGCAAGAGGCGAGGGACACGAATTGTAAATGATGTTCCCAACTGTGCGAAGTAGTACACTAGGGACAATGATACTGCTACACGCAGTCACTCGCAGAAAACACCGTTCCTCTAAAGGGTTTTCAATCTGAACTCATCAGCGTTTGTAATAAGCGTAAATTTAATGAGAGTAGCACAAAAATGTAGTGTAAACAAAACTTTTTACATCATGAGTTTCGAAAACATCGATGATGAGGAAAGCGACTTAGGTCTCTGCCAAATGTATTAGTCTCTAAGAAACTGACCTTCGATTAGGTTATTTGAATTACCTCGTAAGACACGATATCGCCAGCTAAGTGTACGCTGAAGGCCAAATCTTGAATTATTCATGAACTGTGCTGATTGAGAAGGCGCGAGTAACTGCCAGAAACGTATATTAATCAAATTCTCCGACAGCCAACAGAGAGCTCTAACATTGTTAACAAGATAATGGTTGTGGTGGTGACGAGACCTTGATGAATGTAGCTTGTTGTTTCTCTACCATTTAAATAGCAGCATAATCGTAAATAAAAAATAGGACAGTACATGACGTACAAACACTTACGTTGTTCACTTACGTTTAAATAACATAGTCGGCACGCACCAGTTTGTAGTAATTTCACATTGTGCGCGAATGACTCCAGAAAGCTTCTAAATCAAGGCATTGTACCTGTATTCTCCCTCCCTCCCTCTATTTTCTGTTCCATTCGCAAATTTATGTGTTTTTTACCTTCATCGTCATTTCGCGAGATATGTATTATGGGAAGAGGAGATACGTCTCTAATGACCTCAAATCGACGGGACGTTAAATTAAACCCCAATTGCTTGCTTTTTTCATCTTGCAACAGCTGCTCGTGGAATATTAAAACTGACCATCTCCCATTATAGTACGAGGAACTTTTCATAACTAATGCACACAGGCTAGTATTACTGTGGATTGTCTGATGCAACAGCAATGAAAATTACGTCAGTCGTAGTTTGGAGCTTGGGGAAGAGGCACGTGTTTTTCTTTTTTCCTGTGGACTCTAATACAAAATTGGTGAGAGGTAGAAATGGACACTGCTGGGGTCTTGGGTACCGCGACTGTTGAAGACCAGAGGTCGTACATCAAGATTGAAACTTGACGCGACAAAAACGCGACAGAAATTCACAGTGCTCTAAGTGAAGTTTATGGTGAGATTACAGCGCACGGTAGCACAGTTTTACCTTGGGTCAAATGTTTTCGTGGTGGTCGTATGAGCATAGACGAAAATCCAAGACCCAGAAGGTAAAAAATGTCAACAGATGAACGAAGTGTGAAACGTGTGGCAGATGCTCCTGAAGAAGATCGCAGTGGACTTGTGAGGAACTTTCTAAAGCTATGGGTATTCCAAAAGTATCAGTATTCCGTTTTCTGATAAAATATTTGAGGAAAAGAAAAATTTTTGCGAGATGGGTCCCACACTTTTTAAATGCTGGAGAGAAGCAGAAACGCCTGGACATTTCAACCTTGCTCTAACAACGATTCGGCCGTGAAGGTCAAGGATTCTTGTGTAGAATTGTCGCTATTGATGAAATTTGGATTAGAGGCTTTGAACCGGAATTGAAAACACTGTCCAACGAGCGGAGAGCCTCGTATTACCCACATCCAAAAATATTTCGACGTGCTCAATCAAAGCTCAAGCAAATAATGATTTTTGCCTCTAATCACCAAGAAATCATCAGGACAGGTAGAGTCCCATGGGGACCAAAACGCACAGGAGTGTACTACCGTAACTTCATGGAAAATGTGTGCAGAGAAATGAAGAAAACCCGACCTCAGTTGTTCCAAGCTGGGTCACTCATTCTCCACAATGCTCGCCCGCATATCGGTTATTACAATGTGTGGTCCAAAGACTGCGCGAATACGGATGGGAGGTGTTGCCGCATCCTCCCTGCGATTAGGAAATGAGTCCACCAGACTTCAGTTTGTTCCAGAATGGGAAAAAACTTGTGTTTGGCATAGACAGATGGACATTACTTATTTACAATCAATATTTCTGGAAGAGCTTACCGTTACCCGCGCCATTCGAGAGATGAACAGAAGTGGTTCCTTGGATGTCGAAAAAAAGTGTCAGTAAAAAAACTGAGTGCATTATTTATGAAATGTACTGCCTATTTCTATATAAACAGTTAAATAAGCCTTTATCCGCTTTATCATATCTCTGAAATAACTGACTGCATTACAGCAACGTTCTTCGAGCCACATTTCTATTTATGTGATTTTCTACATTTTTATACTAGCTCGACCGTTCTTCAGGACATTCATGTTTTCCGATGTCTTAAGCCTAATAGATTCAGTTAGAAAAGCGTATTCTTGCGTCACTGAAACACTTCATTGTTTTAAGTAATAGGTACAGTACCACTATAGCTGAAATATTTAAATATCATAGTATTTCTTATTTACAATCAATATTTCTGCGAATAGTAATCTCCAGACTGTCTCTTCTTTTCTAATCAGTCATCATGGAGTTTCTTTCTAAACTGTTTCGTGATTTACCTGATGCCGATCGTTATTAAGGTAGAGACTGCTTCTTTTGGTTAAGTTGTCTTTGAATTTAATTTTGATTTTGACTTATTGCTTAAAAATTTCTTTTCATCGTCCACATCAGTACATTTCACGAAAGCAAGATCGGTACTAAGATCCAGGAGTGAGGCATTAATGGCAGCTGGTTACTTATTTAGGGTGATAGTTCATCTTGCAGTATCTGTCTGCTGCAGTTCTGAGCTACTATTGTTCGCTTTTGAGCTTGCCAAAATAACCTGTAACAAAAGGCGCTGTTCATCTGTGGATTTTCTCTATATTTTCTGCTAATTCCTCGCGAACTAGGTTCGCAAACTAGGTTTTCAGGCTAGCGAGCAATATTTAGTAATTGGTCGTGCGAGGGCTTTGAGAGTTAACTGTTTGAATCTGGAATGAGATTTTCACTCTGCAGCGGAGTGAGCGCTGGTATGAAACTTCCTGGCAGATTAAGACTGTGTGCAGAACCGAGACTCGAACTCGGGACCTTTGCCTTTCGCGGGCAAGTGCTCTACCAACTGAGCTACCCAAGCACGACTCACGCCCCGTCCTCACAGCTCTACATAGGCCAGTACCTCGTCTCCTATCTTCCAAGCTTTACAGAAGCTCTCCTGCGAACCCTGCAGAACTAGCACTCCTGAAAGAAAGGGTATTGAGCAGACATGGCTAAACCAGAGCCTGGGGGTTGTTTCCAGAATGAGATTTTCACTCTGCAACGGAGTGTGCGCTGATATGAAACTTCCTGGCAGATTAAAACTGTGTGCAGGACCGAGACTCGAACTCTGGACCTTTGCCTTTCACGGGCAAGTGCTCCTTCTGGAAAATTCCCCTAGGCTGTGGCTAAGCCCTGTCTCCGCAATATCCTTTCTTTCAGGAGTGCTAGTGCTGCAGGGTTCGCAGGAAAGCTTCTGTAAAGTTTGGAAGGTAGGAGACGAGGTACTGGCAGATGTAGAGCTGTGAGGACGGGGCGTGAGTCGTGGTTGGGTTGCTTAGTTGGTAGAGCACTTGCCTGCGAAAGGCAAAGGTCCCGATTTCGAGTCTCGGTCCGGCACACAGTTTTAATCAGCCAGGATGTTTGAATCTGGTTTTCCTATTATTATGCTGTCGTTTCTCTTTAATACCTGCTACACATATCCGGAAATATACCGGCTTAGAATGTTTCCACTCATTTATAGTTTCGTTCTGGCCATTTGTGCGTAATGTGCATTTGATTTTTGCGGGTGAAATGTCAGTTCATGCATCAAGCATCGATCCTTTATTTGCTACATTTTGCTGGCGTTTGTCTTGCATAAATACAACAGAACAACCATTGAAGTGCTACTAAGCTTGCAACGTTATTCAAATCGTCATTCACACACAATACATCTACATCTACATCTACATACATACTCCACAATCCACCATACGGTGCGTGGCGGATGGTACCTCGTACCACAACTAGCATCTTCTCTCCCTGTTCCACTCTCAAACAGGACGAGGGAAAAATGACTGCCTATATGCCTCTGTACGAGCCCTAATCTCTCTTATCTTATCTTTGTGGTCTTTCCGCGAAATGTAAGTTGGCGGCAGTAAAATTGTACTGCAGTCAGTCTCAAATGCTGATTCTCTAAATTTACTCAGTAGCGATTCACGAAAAGAACGCCTCCTTTTCTCTAGAGACTCCCACCGGAGTTCCTGAAGCATTTCCGTAACACTCGCGTGATGATCAAACCTACCAGTAACAAATCTAGCAGCCCGCCTCTGAACTGCTTCTGTGTCCTCCCTCAATGCGACCTGATAGGGATCCCAAACGCTCCAGCAGTACTCAAGAATAGGTCGTATTAGTGTTTTATGAGCGGTCTCCTTCACAGATGAACCACATCTTCCCAAAATTCTACCAACTAACCGAAGACGACTATCTGCATTCCCCACAACTGCCATTACTTGCTTGTCCCACTTCATATCGCTCTGCAATGTTACGCCCAAGTATTTAATCGACGTGACTGTGTCAAGCGCTACACTACTAATGGAGTATTAAAACGTTACAAGATTCTTTTCCTATTCATCTGAATTAATTTACATTTATCTATATTTAGAGTTAGCTGCCATTCTTTACACCAATCACAAATCCTGTCCAAGTAATCTCGTATCCTCCTACAGTCAGTCAACGACGACATCTTCCCGTACACCACAGCATCATCACCAAACAGCCGTCCGCAGCTCGTGGTCGTGCGGTAGCGTTCTCGCTTCTTGCGCCCGGATTCCCGGGTTCGATTCCCGGCGGGGTCGGAGATTTTCTCTGCCTCGTGATGACTGCGTGTTGTGTGATGTCCTTAGGTTAGTTAGGTTTAAGTAGTTCTAAGTTCTAGGGGACTGATGACCATAGAAGTCCCATAGTGCTCAGAGCGATTTGAACCATTTTTGAACCAAACAGCCGCACATTGCTATCCACCGTATCCAAAAGATACAACAGTGGACCTACCACATTTCCCTGGGGCACTCCAGATGATACCCTCACCTCCGATGAACACTCACCATCGAGGACAATAACTCGGTTCTACTACTTAAGAAGTCTTCGAGCCACTCACATACTTGGGAACCAATCCCATATGCTCGTACCTTAGTTAGGAGTCTGCAGTGGGGCACCGAGTCAAACGCTTTCCGGAAGTCAAAGAATACGGCATCCGTCTGATACCCTTCATCCATGGTTCGCAAGATATCATGTGAAAAAAGGGCGAGTTGCATTTCGCAGGAGCGATGCTTCCTAAAGCCGTGCTGATGCATGGACATCAACTTCTATGTCTCAAGGAAATTCATTATATTCGAGGAAATTCATGTTAGTGACTCAAGACATTATTATCACCTCCTTAATAGCATGCTGGCCTACGATAGGAAAGCAATACAGCAGCACTTCTGCCTACTATGGTTTCGACAAGTTATGGCAGGTTTACGTAGCTAGGTGGCACCACCCGTTTACACACGAGTCACCCAATTCCCACAAATTACAGACCGATGGTTTGAGAGCTTTCGAACTGGCAGAATGTGGTGCCACACAACGTGGCATTACACAAAGTTGGCGCTAATAGCATAGGCACATAGGGAACACACAAGACGCAGATCTGTAAGTCCGCGGTATTGGTGATAAGTTGAGAAAACCGTCCCGAAACACATGTGCTACAAAACGCCACTGTTTCCTGCGCATGTACCCAGACTTCAGTATGTGATATGATCACCATGCACAAGTACACAGGCCGTACAACGGGTTGGCATACTCTGGATCAGCTGGTCGAGCAGCTGCAGGGGTATAGACTCCCATTCTTGGACCAGTGCTTGTCGGAAATCCTGAAGTGTGCTAGGAGTGTGAAGACGTGCAGCGATACGTCGACCGAGAGCATCCCAGACGTGTTCGATGGGGTTTAGATACTCCTTCACGATGGCAGCTCGGTGGGACCGAGTGTTGTCATCCATCAGGAGGAAGGTGGGTCCCACTGCACCCCTGAAAATGCGGACATACTGGTGCAAAATGACGTCCCGATACTGTTCCAGTGGCTGCGGCAAGGTCCTGAGCGAGCCTACTTGCAGTACTTCGTGGCCATATGCGGCACTGATGTTGAGATATCGGTCTTCTTATGGTGTTGTACACTGTGGACGTCCCTTACTGCAGCGCCTGGACACGTTTCCTGTCTGGTGGAATCGTTGCCATAATAGATCACACTTGTGGCATACGGAGGGCCTGTCCTACGACCTGCTGTGTTTGACCATCCTCCAGTCGCCCTAGTTTTCTACCCCTCAAACGTCATCAATATGTGTTCTTTGGGCCATTTTCAACACTCTGTCACCATTAGCACGTCTGAAAACGTCTGCAGACTTACTCGCTGCACCGTACTCTGACATGCACCAACACACCTCCGCGTATGTGGACTGCTGCCAGCGCCACCGTGCAACGATCTCAGGTCAAATGCACCGCATGGTCATATTTAAACCCGCAAACCGCCCACCAGAGCGTTGTTTCACGATGTATCAGCATTATCCTTAATTTATGAGCATGAGTGTAGAACACGCAAATTTGGTGCAAAACACATCAACGAGATTACAGTATCATGCTGCTCCAACCTCTGTATTAAGGTTCTGGTCTTGTGACAGGGACAGTTATCCTGTTGAAAGATGCCGTCACCGTCGGGTAAACATCAAGCTTCACGGGATGCAGGGGTCCGTAATAATGTTCACGTAGACCGTAACTGTCAAGGTGCTTTCGATTACTACCACATATTCTACATCTACATCTACATATATACTCCGCTAGCCACCAAGCGGTGTGTGGCGGAGGGCACAATTCGCGCCAAAGTCATATTCCCCCCCCCCCCCCCCCCCCCCCTTGTTCCAGTCGCGGATCGCGCGAGGGAAAAACGATTATCTGAACGCCTCAGTACTAGCTCTAATTTCCCTTGTGTTTTAATGGTGATCAATGCGCTATCTGAAAGTTGGTGGGAATAATATACGCTCTAAATCCTCGGCGAAGATCGGATTTCGGAATTTAGTGAGCAGCCCCTTCCATTTAGCGCGTGGTCTATCTGCGTGTCCAATTTCAAACTTTCTATGAGCTTCCATGGAAGCTCAGGTGAATGTCACCTATAGCATAATACCACCCCAACTGGCCTACGTCCTTGGCGATGTGCATGCTTCGAGCAGCGATTCACCTGTCTGACGGCGTACCCAGACACGCCCTCGACCTGCAGTAAGAAGAAACCTGGTCAAGTCGTCTTGGTGACATGTTTCACTGATCTAACCTCCAGTCTCTAATATTCCGTGATGACTGCAGTCGCAATTAACGATGTAAGAATTCCGCTTCTGAGTCCCACCATCAACAATGAGCGCTGAGTGTGCTCCTAAACACACGTGTCTGCACCATTAATGTACAGTGTTGTCAGATTTATCACAGATCACCGTCTACCCTGCGTTACGTAGCAGGTTAGCCTAAGCCCTCTATGTTCTCTGATGAGTCGCGGACGTCCAGCATCTTGTCTCCTACTTGTGGTTTCACAGAGCTTCAACCACTTTCCATGGATGCTCTCGTTTCCGATATGCTTGTTCCGGGTCACCGCGTCATAACATTCTCTCGTTTGTCAGAGTCTTATGTCAGTGTGTTTCGCCACTTACAGCTCGTATCGTCACTACATTGATCCCATGTTCGTCTCTCCTTCCTTTTACTGTCCTTGGTGCGTTACGTGTCCATAACAATGCCAGGTGGTATTCAGTTAAGCAGTGCGTAAATGATCACTACGTCCTTGCTCATCAGTATACTTGAACTCATGTTGTGATGTGATAGAAAACCATTGCTTGATTTATCGTCACCACATAATCCCATAGAGATAACGCAAAAAATTCTTCCACATGTTATTGAGAATCTTTTGGCAGCTTTGAACATTATCTACAAATTCTAACAGTGGGAGGACACGCTTGTTAAATTCTGTCGTTTTCTGTGAGCGGAAGATCACGATGTAACGGCTAAAGAACTTGGAGCTTCACGTTCCGCGAGACCGTATCCACATGACCCACTTGTTAATTATTCTTGGGCTACTGAATAAAGAACGCTTTGAAAGGCCATGCGCGTAAATTTTATCGATCGTGGCAGATAACTCTCTTCCTGCTGGAAACAAGATTATAAAAATAAATTTATACGATGATTGCTCTCCATGATGCATTTCGGAATTACATTTCTATCAATAGCTGGAGTAATTAAGAACTGTTGGTATATGTTGGAAATTGCTTCCTGTCTGATTTCCTGTGCAACGCGGTACAAACGAAAGGCATAGGAGGATTGTCATGTGGACTAGTAACGGCAAACGTGTAATATCTCATGTTTATTTTAAAGACTCCAGTGCAGGAATAGTAATTTTATTAAGATATACAGTATTTAGAAACGCTGTCCTCTGCGATTCTTAGCAAGGAGCGATGTACATTTTTAAACTCTCTGTTTGGGAAATTGCCTTTCTACTGTGAAGACGCGGACATTACCAGAGATCAGTTCTGTTTAATTTCCAGTTACAGACTGGCGCTCTTCTAATATGCTCGGTCGGCGTTTTGTGGAAGCATAATATGAGAATTTATTACTGCGGCTTCTAACGCACTTAACCATAAGGGTAGCATATACGGGTGCATCTTGGCAACCGACAGTTGGCAATCCGCTTGTTCACTTCCTGCTCTGAGCGCTCCGGTAGTTGAGTGGCCATCGTGACGGATTGCCGTCGTACGGGCCCGGGTTCCATTACCGGCTGGGTCGGAGATTTTCTCCGCTCAGGGACTGCATGTTGTGCTGTCTTCATTATCATGTCATCCCTATCCGGCGCGCAGGTCGCCCAATGTGGCGTCGAATGTAATGAGACCTGCTCTAAGGCGGCCGGACCTGCCCCGCAAGGGCCCTCCCGGCCAATGACGCCAAACGCTCATTTCCATTTACCTCCTGCTCTCCCCCTCTCTCTCTTCACAATACCACATCCAACCCAATAGGAGGCTAGTGGTTCTTACCCCACAGTATTTCTTTCCAGATAGTAACTAATTTGCCTGCCAAATCTGATTGAAACCGTTCCCAGCGTTTTGGATGAGATTTTTACTCACGTCTTTTTCTGTGTACGCACATTTCAAATATGTTTCACATGTATGTAACATATTTCACATTTGTTTGTTCATATATTTCAACTGTATCTCTAGCGAATTTAGCCCTGCAATTTCATTTTCACGCAGCTCAGTGCTTATGACATCCTATCTTATGAATTATGTCTCTTAAAACGACGTAATTTTGCAGATAAATCCAATAGTAGATGTGGCTGCCTTATGAAAAATCTGTTGTGAGTAGAGCTAGAAGCAAAGAAGTAATACATAATGCGGCAGTTACTGACGCATTTCACTGTTTATGACGTCATACCTCATGATCTATGTGGCCTACAAGGACATAACTTTGTTGGTACATTCAGTGGAATATGTGAGCACTGTCTGCAAAATGTGCTGCGAATTCAGTTCGTAGTAAAGAAATAATTAATAATTGATGAGCAGTTTTACTCCATGAACAGCAATAATGTAGTAAGTGGATACACTTTTTTCCTTTCATCATTTTATACCGGTTGTCAGCGAGAAAAGGTTTGGTTCAAATGGTTCAAATGGTTCTGAGCACTATGGGATTTAACATATGAGGTTATCAGTCCCATAACTAACCTAAGGACTTCACACACATCCATGCCCTAGGCAGGATCCGAACCTGCGACCGTAGCAGCAGCGTGGTTCCGGACTGAAGCGCCTAGAACCGCTGTTCCACAGCGGCCGGCAAAAGTTTGGTAAAGGTTTGATATTAGGTGTAAAGTTTGTTGTAAGTGAATAAGTTCTCTCATTCGCAAATGCTAGGTGGACGTACGGGTGTTCGCGTGTCGTAAACTACACTTGATTTTCACTACCACCACTAGACTGTTTGATAGGTAGGTGCACACAAGGTAGCCCATTGTTAAATCATGTTATGAAATGTCCCTATACGAAATTTCACCCAAATCTCTCCAGTCGTTCCAACGTGAAGGAGTAACAGACATACCAACTCACACACACGCACTCACAAACTTTCATATTTATAATGTACATGCAGGGTGTTCGGAAATTCCCATTACTGACCTCTAGGGCTTGTAGAGGGGAGTGAGTAAATAATATTTTGAGTAGGAACTCATGCCCCGAAACGTATCAAAATGGTTCAAATGGCTCTGAGCACTATGGGACTTAACATCTATGGTCATCAGTCCCCTAGAACTTAGAACTACTTAAACCTAACTAACCTAAGGACATCACACAACACCCAGCCATCACGAGGCAGATAAAATCCCTGACCCCGCCGGGAATCGAAACGTATCGTTTCCGTTTTACGACAGCTTTAATTCATAAATGTACGCGTCCGCGTCTGCTGAGAGAAAGAGAAAAGTCTCAGACTTGCTTGTCTTGGTACGTAATAGGAAGACGGGATGACATGTAGTACGTCAGATGGTCACATGACGTCACTTAACGTCTGCCTTGCTGCGAGACTCCTGTAGGGGCAGAGGAAGAACTGCTCCCCATGAGATGTCGCCTCTGCGCGAGAAACTGAAGAAACATCAGATAGGGTGAGCAGTGTGTACCAGAACATGCTTCGTAGGTGCAATGTCTGTAACAACGTTGGTGGTCTCCATGTCAAGCCGCTGTTGTAAAGCATCAGACATGTAAAAAGTTTTAGTACTCGAAAATGGCCTAAAACCAAAATCTTCATCGTATAACAATAAAATAAAAAAGTATTACAGTCAAATGGCAGCAGCATCATTCAAAAAAATTATCATAACTGTGATCTAGACAAAGTAAAAGTTGTTAATGACATGTTTGTGTTTCTGATACAAAACCGAGAGTGAAGGGGGAAGCTGAAATCCTGTGCCTTCTCGTAGCTTTTAAAACGATCCTGGGAGCCGATGAGCTTGAGGTCTCCATCCGACGATTCACCCTCAAGACTGTTTCATGTCCTTAGTTTATGAAACATTACGGAGAGTTTTCGTAAAAAGTCCATGGTATTGATGGTCACTCAAGTGATCACAAAGTAAATGCCGTTATCTCTGAAACCTTGGCATCAAAGTACACGTAGTGAAAGTTACTCCCACCGCCCGAATGCGAACGGGATATCTCAGGCTCGACTACCAACGCTATTACTCGTATTTGCGACCTTCGCTACGAAATAGAATAAAACACAACCACAATTACCATGATAACACCACCTGAGGGATAAGTAAAATGGCACCAGCACGCGTCCTCGACAAGTACTCTAGGTACTGGACAGACAGGTGCCCCAACTGGAACATGTTAACGGCGCTGAAAAGTGTTTAGTAGCGCGTACCAGTCTCGCCGTGCCCAACTGGTTTACGTTCACTTATAATCGTTGCTGTCAGGAGGTATTTATTAACTCCTCTACTCCGCGGGCAATATTACGAAAGCCTCGAAGTCTGACACATTAAGTATGTCCCACCTAAGACATTAACTGTCCATTCTGCAGAAAACACTAGGCGTAAAGTTATTTGACATATGAACTAGCGGCATATGATCATGCCAAACCGTTAGCCTGTATTACTCTGTCTTCCAAGCTACAATTATACTACAATTTCTCTTTAATAATATAGAAGTAGTACATTTATGAAGAAAACATTTCTGTGGCGGTGTACCAAAACGTTATTCAGAAATAACTGAATTACAATTGTTACGTAGTTTATTGTTGTGACGATAACGGGAGATCGGATGAGCTACGAGCTAAGGATGCATCTTCTGAAATACAACAGACTTTGTCCTGTCGTTTCACAACAACATAAATGGTTGCTGAAGACAACGTAAAGGAACATAGCTTTATATTCTACGTGAAGCGCGCAGATAAATGTATATGGGAGAAATTACGCATATCAAATTACTTTCGTTTGGTTAGAATGATGACACTCGATAAACATGTAGCTGGTTCAGATCCCGACAGTGACAGAAAATATTATCCCTAACACACAGCAGACAGGAAAGAGAAGCATCCAGAAGAGGAGGAGGAAACTAAATAAAACTTCGCGGGTTGAGGTGGTATGTGGTGTTACAAAATCGAGTCAGATTCACAAAGAACTTGGCAGTATGAGCCCACGTAACTGTACGACGTTGTATCCCCTCTGGCTAGGACGCATGCACTGACGCGAAGTCATCAACGATGGCTCCCCACACCGTTGTGTCTCTCCAAGACGAAGCATGGCACCCCTCCCCAGGCTGACACCAGCAATAGTGGTGCAGAACTGCCCTGCCGGGCCAGTTTATCATAACAGAAATGCTACTCGTATTTCGTAACAGACGGGCAGCAAAGTAGTATGTCCTACTCTTAAATAATAAAATTCGGAACGCCACAACAAAGACACATTAAATTTCAGTTACGGGCAAAGCAAAAAGCACTGCTTTTCGTCCTTATTTCGTAATTACGAAAACGAAATGCACAGTGTCACGCCATTCATCAGCAGCCCGTGATACCTGGTCGTGGCACCATTCGAAACACAGCAGTCTGTAAGGAAATGACGACGGTGAAAATCTGTGTCGCACAGGGACTCGAACCTGGATTTCCGGTTTTAGGTGACCGGTCGCTCTAGCCGGTTTCGCTACTCGTGCACGCCGCACTGCCGGACCCCAGCTTCCAAATGTCGTCATTCCTGCGTAAAAACCCGCACTCGTGCACACATTTTGTAATTCCCGTACAAGGGAGGACATTTTAATTGGAAGTCGCTGCCTGGTATTGGCGGATAAATACACTCATTCTCATAAATTAAGGATAATGTTGATACATGGTGAGACAACGCTCTGGTGGGCGGTTTGTGGGTTTAAATCACCTCGGGGTATGATCAACCCGTACATTTGACCTGCGATCGTCGCACGGTGGGGCTGGCAGCAGTTAACATGCGCAGAGGTGTGTTGGTGCATGTCAGAGTACGGTGCAGCGAGTAAGTGTGCAGCCATTTTCAGACGTGCTAATGGTGACTGTGTGTTGATAATGGCTCAAAGAACACATATTGATGACGTTATGAGGGGTAGAATACTCGGGTGACTGGAGGCTGGTCAAACACAGCAGGTCGTAGCACGGGCCCTCTGTGTGCCACAAAGTGTGATCTCAGGATTATGGCAACGATTCCAGCAGACAGGAAACGTGTCCAGACGCTACAGTACGGGACGTCCACAGTGTACAACACCACAAGAAGACCGATGTCTCACCATTAGTGCCCGCAAACGGCCACGGAGTACTGCCGTCAGCCTTTCGCGCGACCTTACGGCAGCCACTGCAACAATTGTCTCCAGACACACAGCCTACAGCCCGGAGACCTGCAAGGTGCATACCACTGACCCCTCGTCACAGGAGAGCCCCTAAAGCCTGGTGTCAAGAACATAGTACATGGTCATTAGAACAGTGGTCCCAGGTTAGGTTCACGGACAAGTCCAGGTATAGTCTGAACAGCGATTCTCGCCAGGTTTTGATCTGGCGTGAACCAGGAACCAGGTACCAACTCCTTAATGTCCTCGAAAGGGACCTGTATGGAGGTCGTGGTTTGATGGTGTGGGGTGGGAATTTTATTGGTGCACGTACACCCCTGCATGTCTTTGACAGAGGAACTGTTACAGGTCAGGTGTATCAGGACGTCATTTTGCACTAGTATGTTCGCCTTTTCAGGGGTGCAGTGGGTCCCACCTTCCTCCTAATGGATGGTAACGCACGGCCCCACCGAGCTGCCATCGTCGAGGAGTACCTTGAAACAGAAGATATCAGGCGAATGGAGTGGCCTGCCTGTTCTCGAGACCTAGACCGCATCGAGCACGTCTGGGATGCGCTCGGTCGACGGGTCGCTGATAGCTGCACGTCTTCACACCCCAAGGACACTTCAGGAGCTTCGACTGGCACTGGTGCAAGAATGGCAGGCTATACCCCAGCAGCTGCTCGACCACCTGAGAGTATGCCAACCCGTTGTACGGTCGGTGTACTTGTGAATGGTGATCATATCCCATATTGATGATGGGGTACATGCGCAGAAAACAGTGAAGTTTTGTAGCATATGTGTTCCTGGATGGTTTTCTCAACTTATCACCAATACCGTGGACTTACAGATCCGTGTCGTGTGTTTTCCCCATGTGCCTAAGCTATTAGCGCCAGTTTTGTGTAGTGCCACGTCGTGTGGTACCACGTTCTTCAATTGTCCTTAATTTATGAGCATGGATGTATATTGCAGTGCCTATGGTGTTAAGAAGAATAATGCGATGTTCCTTCGGACATGCACAAGCAGCCTACGAATGGGACGGCAATTCCCCAATCCAGCTGTTCCTAGTCTCCGACAAATGGTACGAGATGGCAAAGAACTTTGCAGGCAATTCATTATTTTGTCCTCGGACGGCAGATGCAAAAATGAAGCGTTTACGATGTGCTTGGTGCACAACACGGCGATCCTCCCTCGTGATGGTCAGCCTCGGTTGACTGTAGCCTTATCGGAGTATATCCTTGCCCTTACATTCCCATGCAGACCAACACCAGGCCACTCACATCCGAAAGCCTCATAATTCTCGTTATTGCACTATTCGACCGATCGAACAGATGGAGATCGACAATGGACGGACCTGAAGTCATGCCCGATGGTGTGGGGACACCATGGTTCAAAAATGGTTCAAATGGCTCTGAGCACTATGGGACTTTACATCTGAGGTCATCAGTCCCCTAGACTTAGAACTACATAAACCTAACTAACTTAAGAACATCACACACGTCCATGCCCGAGGCAGGATTCGAACCTGCGACTGTATCAGCAGCGCGGTTCCGGACTAAAGCGACTAGAACCGGTCGGCCACAATGGCCGGCTCCACACCATGACGCCATCAATATAACAGTTGTGTTTCTCCAAAATACTGGAAGAATGGGACCTCTCACAAGTAGTCCTAGCTGAAACAGCATAACGGTGCTGTGAAGTGCCTAGTAGCGTGTACCAATGTTGCCGTGCCCAGCTTGTTTACGTTCACTTCTAAACGCCGCTGTCACCAGTTCTGATAACGCTGTCTCAGACGAGAACACGACATCTCCATGTCCTTCACAGTGTTCACTCAACGCCTGACGCTGTTCAAGCCCTTTATATACCCTACCAGGAGTGGTGACAACACTGAACACGAATTAAACTATTCCACTTTGCTGTACCTGTCATAAAGAATCACAACTCTAATTGTTTACAAACCGACCGATGGTGCGTACGTGTGCGAAGTTACGAGTACAGTCGCAACTGACAGTGTCTTCTGTGTGCTTCATTTTTTTGTTGGCTGTGTTTTTGACTGACGTATGCTGAGATAAAATTTCTTATCATTGCCATTGTCTCGTGTAAAATATTTGTAGTGTACATTGTTCAATAAAATAAGTTAGAATTTAACAACAGAATCAAAGAACAAACAAAGGCAACAGGTGTATTTATTGAGAGTGTGACTGAAAATTATAATGAATCTTCTTGACAAAACTCGTGTGACGAATTTGAGAAACTGTAGAGAACAGGGATACACTGTACGAACAGTTCACATGAAGTATCACTATGTTTTCTTCAAAGGAATTAAACATTTTAAAGGGGAAAACTAGTTAATAAGCAGATCACACGAACATTTCGTTTTTGTAATTACGAAATAAAGCCGCGCTGTGTAGCCGCGCGGTCTGGCACGCCATGCCACGGTTCGCGTGGCTGCCCGTATCGGAAGTTCGAGTCCTCCGTCGGGCATCAGTGTGTGTGTTGTTCTTAGTGTAAGTTAGTTTAAGTTAGATTAAGTAGGGTGAAAGCTTAGGGACCGATAACCTCAGCAGTTTGGTCCCATAGGACCTTACAACCATCAAATTACGAAATAACGACGAAAAACCGTGATTTTTGCTTTGCCTCTAACTGACATGTAATGTGTCTTTGTTGTGGCGTCTCGAATTTTATTATTCAAGCATAGGACATATTACTTTGTTGCCAGTCTGTTACGAAATACGAGTAGCTTTTATGTCATGATAAACTGGGCCAACATTCAGAAGAATCTCTGTTAAATTCGTAATTCAGCCTTCCAGTTTTCTGTATTCCGTAATTTCCATGTCGTTCAACTCGAATGCCGCAATGGTTAGTATTATCGATTGAAGAGCCTTTTTGCAATCTTTTCCAAACAGAAAAAAAGTACGGAAGTGTGTTATGAGGTGGTTTTATCATTATTACTCACTCAAGCTACATTTTTTACAAAACTCGTCTTCTTCATTATAGAATGTATTGCTTACTGGTATTTCTTAACCACCTTTTTAAATAATGTCTTGTAGTAATCTCAATAACTCGTCAGGCAACTTATTGTGCAGTTTTATTCTTTGGCAAAAAATACTGGTTTGAGTTTTCAGTTTATTGTTTTTTAACTCTACACCTTTTACCATGGTAATAAACAGAGCTGTTTCTGACGGAGTTTCTTTCCGATAACTTCAGTAATGTTTTATAGTAAAGATAACATAATTGTAGATGTTATTAGCAACTGAGCAAAATGGCTGTAAATATTATCAGTATTACTTCTTGTTGTTCGTAACCGATTGATAAAATTTTCTCAGATGATGATGTTAAAATTCCCAATTTTCAACAGAGATTTACGGTTTACTATTTTTGGTTATTTTTGTTATGGTACTTTTCTTTAGTTTGAACACGGTGTTCATACGTTGTGTATTCATTTCCCAGAAGAGAATTCAATAGCTAAGGACCGGGTGTATCTACGAATAGTATCTAACAAGCCCCTTTGGGCATAACATCTTTATGACATTCTTTTGGAATGTATCTTTGTGTATTTTCACTGTTTCAACTGATTAATTCATTTGACGTTGGGTTTATTTACTGTCAATGTAATTCGTTTATTTTTCCAGTGACTATTATGTTGCTGTCATCAGCAAGATCATTTCTCCCCACAATCTGTTACTGTTGGGAAAGTAATTTATCAATATTTTTTGCCTTAGCAGATGAGGAAACACACTGAATGTGTCGTTTGTTACTGAGGAAGCAGTCCAGCAACCCTTCCTTTATCGGTTACTGGTGTTTTAACATCTACTTCCGAAAGAGGTCCAGAAAGGTTAATACAGGGAGCTAATAATAGGGCTAACAATTGTTCAGAACATTCATATTTTCTCCCTTTTCGTAAGTAAACTCTGTTTCCTTGTCTTGTAGCACGAAATAAGGAATACAGCCACTGTAGGTCTGAAGTGCTCGCCAAAAGTGACGAGCGAGGTACGCGTCCGTAGACGCCGATGACAGAACACGAGCGGCGTTGTATCTCGCTTGCCAGCTGAACACTCTTCAAACTGATGGCGGACGTATTTTCTTGTGAGGGAGGTTCACAACGGATAAAATGGGGTGCTAATAGATTTGTCGCCAAACAATAAGGGAACATACTGCCGATGAGGTACTGAGGTACATGAGTTTGCTCGTCCATGGCACCTCTCAGAAGAGTTTTGCCTTCAGCGAGACGATTCGAAAAACATTCCACAGAAACACGAGAGCGCTTGTGTGGCGCTCCCTCTCCTCATCGCCCAGACCGCTTGCCCTTGATCCTAATGACCGTAAGTGGAACGACGTCCAATAGATCTGTGTGCACCTTGGACTCGGCTCTCACCAGCCTTCTTGAGCTGCGGACAGCTCTTAACAGTATGTCTCGTGGAGTCGCTCATCAAAGCCAAGTCATATGCTAAAATATGTTAGGTAGGTGTTCCTGATTCAGCTGTTTACGGCTGCAAAAAGCTAACACTCTCACAGCATTATTGGAGACGATAGCAGTATTTTGGGACTGTAAGGACTGTTTGATTTCAGAATTGTAGAACTGCTCTGAAAGGTGAAGGAATGAAAAAAGTTGATAGGTGAAAATGCCATTAATTTAATATCTACAGTTATGTGGTTCCTCTACAAATTTTCTCACAGAAGTGTAAGTGTACTGTTTTGGAACCAACTACCAACCCAAACGTTGAAAACGTTTTAGAGCTATTTAGAGCAGGTTTAGAAGATTTTTAGCGTAGTACTAAATAAATTTGTTACAGTGATTTGCTCACTACTTACTGAAATACCTCATAAATGTTTGTTATGGTTATATAATTTACTACGTTGTGTTTAGGGGCAACAAAGCTATATGATTTCAATTATGTAGAAATTAAGATTCATCTTAATCTTAGAGGCTTAGTGTTTTCTTCGTCGACTCACAGAAACAGGAAATATATGACAAAAACAAAAACGTTATGACGCTGATGCTTTACCTACAACCGAATTTAAAAATAACACACGCTAATGTACTGACACGAACAACAGAGTCAAATAGAATTAACAGAGTACTAGAGCAAGTAGACAGTAGGTCTTAGAAAGTATTACGTTCCCTTGTTACAAAAATTCAAGACTCACTCTTACGGCATATGCTATTAACGACGATTTCGATCCATATTTACGCCCATTGGTTTTGGTTGACCATCTCGAGTTTTTTATGGAGGTGCCTATCACGAAGATGGAAGAGAAGCACAACTTACTTATAGATTTGAAGTTCGGTTTTATGATTGCCTCTTAGTTGACTAGGCAATATATTCCGTATTGTAGATGGTAATGAAATGGTTTTTCTTTTACAAAACTGTAACCGAAGAATTGTTTTGTTATGTACAACGCACTTGACTGCCAACTAACCTAACTACGAAGGTAAAGGCTAGAGGCTTATTTAGCTGATATAGCTATCTTGATGAACGTTGTTTTCCATAGTTCTTCAAAATTATTTCAGGAGTATGTTCGAACGCTTCCCAGAAACTAGCAGTGATCAATACCAACAACTCTTATTTCTCATCCATTGCTTCTAAACAGGCGTACCCAGTACTTCCAAGGCTGAAGGACCGAAGCAAAAGCAGATAGAGGCGTACAAGTTCTTCAATATTCGTCTGAAACAGACCTATCAGTAAGGTAGCATCGTTCATTTCTGTGGTATTGACGAACAGTGGCACTTATCAGAAGGCCTTCAGGTTAACGGTTACATTGAGCAGGCACTGTATGTAAATATGATTTTACTCGTGACTCCATAGCTAAATATGTTCTATCTTGACAAAGGCTTTGTGTGTGTTGATAACCGCGTGACATACACAGTCATTCATCCTGGGAT
Organism: Schistocerca serialis cubense; assembly: GCF_023864345.2. Classification (NCBI taxonomy): domain Eukaryota; kingdom Metazoa; phylum Arthropoda; class Insecta; order Orthoptera; family Acrididae; genus Schistocerca; species Schistocerca serialis. Next base: position 485,421,562 of record NC_064643.1, read on the forward strand.
CGGAGCCACCAAAATAGGTGCGTCTGCAGAATGGCTTTTCTTGTTTAAGTTATACAAATGTATCGGTCACCAAAGAACGAAGAACAAAATTGTCCAATTATAGTCTTGAGATTGCTTCTCTTTATTTTCAGATAACCGGTTTCCGGCTAGCTGTCTGTCTTCACATAACTTGTTACGGAGTAACTTGTAGCTATGGAATTGACAGTTCACTGTCATGACAGTGTCCGCACTCCAGCAGAAAATGTCCACTAATCCGGTTCTACGATGGAAGCAACGCACTACTCTTTCAGCATGTGAAATATAGTTTTTATTGGCTCGGTGTTTTCATTGTCAGTATGTAGCTTCAACTCCGCCAACTCTACGATGCTCTGAATAACTGATTTGGGTGATATCTACCAGTGCTGTGTTAATGCGGTGCTTTAATCTCAAGTCTTCAGGAATGTTCACTTTCCGTTCTGCTTGTGTGTGACGTTATGGTCCTCGCTTGTCCGAGGCCATGAATCAATAGCAGAACAGCGTTAATCCATTGGAGCAAACAAGCTTTTATTGTCGTCGTAAACTCACTGAATGTCCTTACACGGCGATAGCTTTGACCATGATGGAGCTAGATGTAGCTCACGGAACTAGCCACAAAGCCTTATTTATCGTCTCCTCTGAACGGATCAGTGGCGGGTTGGCGTGCAGCAAGTGACACAGCCCCGGGAAATTTACTAATCAAGTCAGCTGGCGCAGGAAAATATGTCGCAACTCGTGGTGGCCGAGTAACACCAGAGCCACGCCTGACGAACGTGGCTGGCGGCACATGTTGTTCATGTGTCTGTAAGGAGCTTCTGGAAGATCTACACTGCAGACCATTCAATTTGTAACGCGAGGGAGGATACTAAACCACGAAGTGTTTCTTATTATGTGTATACAGCGTAGCACGAGCAGTGCGTGATTAAATTTTTAGGCACTTTGGTGGTATACAGCGAGCGAAACTTACCGCGCAGAGTAGACCCCCTCTTACAGAAACAATGAGTCTAATCAGGCTAGACATTGTTTCGAAATGGATTTGAATGACAGGTAAGTTACGTCATTCCATGGCGCTTCAACTCTATGACAGTGTTCATCAGCTTTAGCGGCTGTTGAGCGGTGGTGTACCAGTCTATAGGCAACCCATATCTTGCGTGTTGTCAGCTGGTGAGACATCTGCAGAACGTGCTGCCAGGTACCGAGGTAGGTCAAGAAAGCAGGAGCAACATGCGGTCATACGTTATCTTGTTGAAAAATATCACGGAGACCTCGATTCGGCAAATACACAGGCTTTAACATGTCAAAAATGATAAGGCTGTTGTCGAAATTACCAGTTATGTCATCGAGAGGTGATCGTTGTATCCTGTACCATCCATGAGGTGCTGGGCTCGTATGGTGATACGAACGCTTTATGTTAACGTTAGTTCTCTTTAGAGCCTCCACACACCAATACGAATACCGTGCGGAAAGCGAGGTAAGGCGTTGATTACCACATTGGACTCGTATTCGGGAGGACGACGGTTCAAACCCGCGTCCAGCCATCTAGATTTAAGTTTTTCATGATTTCCCTAAATCGCTCCAAAAAGGTGCCGGGATGGTTCCTTCCCCGTCCTTGACACCATCTGAGCTTGTGCTCCGCCTCTAATGACCTCGATGACGACGGGACGTTAAAGTAAATCTTCCTTTTTTTCGAATGTTGTGATGATGTGTGCAGAACCGAAACTAGTCTGAGAAGACGATATGGTGCCATTCCTGTGTCTTATGTTGTCGACGGGCGGTCCACTGTCGACGTGACTCTCCCTGCTGCCGCATTACAAGAAGTTGCAACGGTACACGCCGCGCCGACAGTCCATAGTGTTGAAAACGTTGTCTCCCTATCCGCAGCAAACAAACCTGCCTCGCGACTCGGATTATGTCATATGGCTGCATGGTCATGCACGGCTGAGCGAACGATATAGGGGACGGACAAAAATACGGGAACATCAAAAACACAACACAGTACCATGCCTAATACGGGGTAGGAGTCGAGTCGTCTTGAAATGGATAAGTGCAGGTCCTGTAGGTTTTCAAGGTGATCATATGTAATTCTTCCTGCAAAATAATGAGGAATTCAGTTAACGACTATGCAGGTAGTTAGCGATCATTCACCCTTGTCTCTTATGTAGACTACAATGGGTCAGTAACATAGAGACCTGGTGACTGTGGTGGCAAGGAGAGATGCGAAGATTCATCCTCGAGCTCACGAAACCAGTGCTGGACGATGCAAGCTGTGTGAACAACCCGCCTTCCCTCCTTGGCATATAGCGTCACCATTGGGGGACGAATATAGTAACATGGGATGGAGCTGATGAGCCAAAAATGTTACGTAATCCTTGGCAGTAATACGGCCTTACAGAGTAGCCATGAGGCCCACGGAATATCACGATATGCCTGTCCAAATCATCTCCGAACCCCTGCCATGTTTCACTCTTGGTACGTAAACTCGGCCAGAAGTGTGGAACAAGACTCTCCGACCGAACATCTTTTCACCATTGCTCCTAGTCCAGGTTTTGTGGCTTTACCACAACGTTTTCCTGTATGGGCAATTGCTGCACTGATGAGTGACCGGCCGAAGTGGCCGTGCGATTAAAGGCGCTGCAGTCTGGAACCGCAAGACCGCTACGGTCGCAGGTTCGAATCCTGCCTCGGGCATGGATGTTTGTGATGTCCTTAGGTTAGTTAGGTTTAACTAGTTCTAAGTTCTAGGGGACTAATGACCTCAGCAGTTGAGTCCCATAGTGCTCAGAGCCATTTGAACCATTTTGAACTGATGAGTGGTTTTTGGAAACCCGCACTGCATCTCCCTGATTGCGGACTTCTCTTCGTGTTGTTTTGGTGTTGACAGGCTTTGCGAGAGCGACATTCAGCTCCGCAGTGTCTTTTTCAGCCATTGTCCTCTTATTTTTCGTCAGAATCCTCTTCAACGACGTTGTGTCATGGTAACTGAAAACTCATCTTTGTCCGCTTTGTGATTTAGCGGGTCGTGTTTCTCCGCTTTCCCTGTATGCGGTTTAAATATCGATATGGTGCCTTTTGAAACACGAGACACTTCCGCTACCTCACTTACCGAGGCACACACCATACGAGCGATAACAATTTGCCCAGATTCGAATTTACTTCGCTTCGACGTAATGCACTCACAACTACGCATACCATTGTTCCGACTGCAGAGACATTTCCTACGTACTGATGAAATTGCATAGGTGATGTTCGTAGTCAGATATAACAGCACAACTGAGACTCGAAGACGAGATACCTGCAGAAGTAAAGCTGTGAGGGGGGTTGTGAGTTGTGCTTGGGTAGCTCAGATGGTAGAGCACTTGCCCGCGAATAGTCAAAGGTCCCAAGTTCGAGTCTCAGTCCAGCACACAGTTTTAATGCCCCAGGAAGTTTCATATCAGTGCACACCCTGCTGTAGAGTGAAAATCTCATTCTGATAACAGCACAAAATGCAGGCTTGAAAGCATCTGCATTTATGTTCAAACATGCATTTCCCTCAGTGTTTCGGCATTTTTGTCCAACAACTATATGACTGTTCTTTCGTACCCTAGACGCATGGGGCCAATGAGATCGACTGTAGTGTTAGAGCTCACGCTGGATTACATGACCTACGAGCAGAAATGCATTCTCGTTCTCAGCGGTGGGCGAGTCTACCGCTCTGTTCCCAAGGGCGGCCGCCTCGTTTGCCTGTCACCTACACAGCTGTGAGCTTCGTCCGTTGCGAACGAAACATTTTCTGCCCGTCTCGGCGAGACTGTCGTAACGCAGGTGTGCGCTCACCGGTTGCATTGCAATATTTTTCGAAAGAATTTGAAGAAACTATTCGATGAAAAAAATTGATTCTTACACATCTCATATCCTCATTTGTCTGCTTTATGATGAACTGCCTTTCATTTTGTTAAGGGTCAGTGTTATTGTAATTTTTCCATATTTAACAATGTGCTATGCTAAATTCTAATACTTCCCAATAACAAATAGGGGTCGCTAAGAGTTTGCGTTTGGTACATCTCAGACCACATTTTACTGCGTAAAAACGAAAAGGAGCTAAATTATTGAATTTTTCTTAGAACTCGAGAAAATGAATGGCATATAGTGCACTCACTTCCGATCTCTTGCGGAAACGAGAGTGGAAGCGAAATATCCATCTCATCCTTCATATCTTATAAACCGTTCGAGACACGGAAAGGAATGTTTGGCTAGTGATATGCAAAGTGGAGAGTATTTTTTCACATAGCTAACTTACGGAACTTTCTTATATACCGCGATATAAGAGTGACTACAGAGTTTGTCTATCAAATAATATAATACTTCGAAAGGCCATCGACAGCTGGTGATATGAAAAATGGTATCGGTTTGTAACACCATAAATGAAGGAATCACACTTTTATTTTCATACCAAGCATGAGCTTTTCAAAGTTATTGATCTTCATGTGTCCTCAGTTGTCTGATTAGTGGTAGACTGTTTCATGATTCTGTCGCAGCTGCAGCTGCATTAGCATGTTGCTGAGGTGAAATCGTGTAAACAACGCTGTGTTGTGGGGAAAGAAGCAAACTTTAACATGGCAATAAGAGAAAGACAGATGGTGCACAAGAAAAGCGGAATTAAATTGCTCTGTCTGATCGCGTTTCATTGTAGTCCTGTAGCCACTGCGTTTTTAGTAATAAACGGTTGACCTATCGAATTATTTATTATACTGGCATAACCTGTAACACGATCGTTTGCAGAATCGCTGGCTGTGGCTTACAAGTTCTGCGAGATAGGCGTTTCGGCGAAGGCTTTTAAGCTTTAGATCTGCACCTTCCATACAATGATATCGCGTCCGCAAAGGAGCCCCACCAGAACTGTTTTCTCCTCCCCTAATAAGCATTCTGTGCACTCTAAGTATGGCTCTTCAGCAACCATTGATTTCACATTAGCATGACACCTATGGCATGCGCACCAATGCGAATAGCTATATGGCGGAATGATAAATTGCAGCCTCCATTGGCCATGACCCTGATGGTGTCCAATTTTAACACAAGCTAATGGACATTTCTGCTCCTTACACATGGCAATACCCGATCTGGCCACAAACAACCAACACTGAAATGCTAATTCTGAAAGAGAAAGACGCTGCAAAATCTTTCCCTCGTGGCTGGTGATGAATTTCCAAAAAGTCTAAGCAGGCCATCTTATTCTCATACAAGTTGTATTATATAATCATTCTCTCTTAATCTTTCGGTCCAGATAGTGCCTTCTAAGTATTATATGCATGTTACTGACTCCAGTGACTTATTACCAGTAGCGTTATGAAACAGTGAAACTTTTAAGGTGGTTACTGTTTTCACCAATCGTGCAATAGAAGATTGCTGTATTTGTTCCCCCGTTTAAAGGCAATATATCAAGACCCATGGAATAATAGTATTTGTGGGGAACTGTATCAGTTCAGGGGATTTTTCTCTTAAGATATATGGGCTAACACATTCTCTGATACAATTGATCAGTAACAACTCTCCCAATACCGTTATTTAAAACGACTGATGTGATAAACGAAATTCACAAACACTCTAGTTTTAGAGGAAGATTTATTAATGACAGGAATATTTGAAAGATGGATAAATACTTCTCCAAGGCTGTGGTCAAATAACTCTTACTGCTGCACCTTTAAATTATATATTGCTTAGGACAGAACAACAGTATGTTCCTATGAGGTGGTAACACACGCGTTACTCATATTGCTCAAGCAGTATTCAGGAGTGGAATGATTTGAAATTGAATTTTGGTTAGAGTATCGTGCAGTGTGCATGCGCATTGTGCCAGTCCATTTAGATCCACTTTAGGTCCGTTATTCCTAGGTGTCATATTGTAACGTTGTAATAGAACAGTACTGGATTTCTTCTTCTATGTACATATGCTACATCCATTTTCAACACAAAATAGCTCTGTACCATCCTTGTTTACTCTGCGATTCGCTACAGTCCGCCAGCACTGCTATAATCTTCTTACAGACAGCTGCATCACCTGTGGCCAACCTTTGCGTATTATGACACAAAATCTATACCTTTTCCTTTCAAGAATCTAAATTAAAACCACACACCTTTATTATTATTTACATCGCATTGCCACCCTCCAACTGCCTTCCTTGCTTAGAAATGCAGTTCAGTTATATTTCTCCAGTGACAGGCTACCCGTCCATGAAATTCAAAATAGTACCCCTTCCCACTCTGTACTGACAGGTTTTCAACTTGGCAGGCCTTCCAGCAACTCTCCAGACACATAAAGCCTATCACAACTGGTAGATAGCAGCTGGTGGAGGGATACATCAATCTGCCAGTCCAACTATCTAGTTTACTGTCAAACTGCACATTGCGCTGTTCGCCAGTATGTTTCATTTGACCACCCTTGAGTTCCAAGTTATGGTAGAAGTAGAGAATGAAGCTCACCTAAGTAGAGTGGAACCAGCTGTGCAGCAATCTAACATATATGGAGGGCAGTTCACAACCAGGTATAGGTCAATAACATCTTAACATTAATCTCTTTGGTGCCAGCAGCAGCCACAGCGTTGTCAGCACATTAGTATTCTATGCTTGGTGGTACTGCGTTAAAATTAACAGTCAAAGAGTCATTGCAGAATGTATTTTTAAAGTATCAAAGTGTTGTGAACATATTTAGTTTGCAAACTGCAATACTTGTTGCAGTGTACAGACTGAGAAAATGGTGAGTCCATATTAAAACGTTTTTTGACGATATTGTAAGGTGCATATTGGGATATAAAGTTCACGATGGTAATTTGGAGTTAGATAGCTGTATAAGTGCTTGCATCATAATTTCATTACATGGTAGCATACATACCTCAATATGTTTGAATGCAATACTCGCAGAATTCAAAGGAAACAAAAAACAATCAGTCGTGAAATATTGCCATTTTGCGATTGGGCCTGATGTGGAATGAATAATAAGAATGACCTGATATATGAGTGTGTGTGTGTGTGTGTGTGTGTGTGTGTGTGTGTGTGTGTGTGTATGTCTGCATGGTGTGTGCATGTGTGTGTAAGATGAAACTAAAATAAAATTGTAACAGACTGATATTTTTACAAGCTGTAACATGTTTGATTACATTATATGTATCATGATTATGTTTCCTTGGCAATATATGTGACGTAACATAGCTTAATACCACACACTCTAGTTAGGAATATGTGTATCATGGTCTTACACAGAATTCAAGATAAGTGTCTAAACCGTCGGATGGCTACATTGAAGTCATGATGAATTTTTTTCAGATTACCTGTCTGGTGATTGCAAGTGTCGGCTATTGAATCGGAATTAGTGCTGGTGTTTCTGCATTGCTTACAGGAAAATAATTAAAACATCAAGTGTTAGCGCATCATAACATAGTGTGCTGACGTAAATGCCGCACTATGCTTACTGGTTCCTACAGAATCACACTCCAAAGCCGTCTAATAGAGGTGACACCTATTTCTACTTTTACCTATGTTGATAACACAGAGTGCTGATCAACAGTAGCCACTTATTTACTTCAAGTACACAGATTATACTATTTCACATGCTTTTGGCCTTAACTACTGTGCATGGTAAACTGCGGCTTCTAACAGTTCATTATTGGTATTATGAATACACATCTCACTGGCCATTAGAACAAAAGTGAGCTCCTAGCCAGAAATTAGACAAATGCAGTGCATCAGCGTTTGAGATTCGAATGGAGAAGATTCTTTTGGGAGTTTGATGCAGCTTTTTGCACATTTCATCATTTGTACATAACTGTAACATACAGTTAATATAGAGGTTAGCAGGAGTGTCCATATACACCCTCAAACCAGTGTAGCAAAAACATTCCAACGGATGGAAGATGGAAACACAGTTTGTTTTAATGGAATGTGAATGTCCTACATAGAGAATAGACATAGACATCAAAAATTTCTAAATCATTTCTGTACACATGTGTTAGTTGCATCACCTGTTGGATACACACTTATCTTTATGCACACATCAGCCAGAACTGGAAAAGTTTGCTTGTGATTGGTTTTTACATCAGTCCACAGTGGAAGCTCGTTCCTAGATTGTAGGACATTGAAATATGTTGAGCACTGAACTATTTCACGGATATTTCTTATAAACCACGGATGTGACAAGTAGACGCTATGTAACACTTCACCCTATACACCTAAATGTCACAGACAATAAACGATAACCAAATGTCCCCAGATTGTAACAACATATCCCAAGACTGTAACAAAACGCCTGCTGAACTGCAGCAAAAATACCCCATGTTCCAGCAAAATGCCCTTTGTTATTGTGAAATTATAACAAAATATCATCAGTGTATAGAGAAGTAGTACAGTTTTAAGAAGAGAAGTCTCAAAACTATTATGAAAACGTGTAGAAGCAATGTGCAATTCTCAAACGCTGTTTTACTTGATTTCTATATCATTTGATGTGTTGTTTGTTTGTTAGTGTGTGTGTGTGTGTGTGTGTGTGTGTGTGTGTGTGGAGGTCTACCCAAAATAACAACGACCAGAACACCATGCTGAGCACTAAGGTTCCGTGTAGCTCTCGGTACCTCGGTATTTCCAAATTAAAAATATGTTTTACATATGCTATACATCATGGCCACTTTGGATCATAGCATTTTCATAGAAATTCCAGAAATATTTCGTCTGCAGCTGCCAGGCCTGTAACACATGTATAAAAAAATCCCTTGGTTTCTTTACAACCATTTATCACCCTTTGTCAAATGCCTCTATTGTGTACTCACGTATTTTGTCTTTGTGAGAACCCTGTTCACTAGTATATGTGACAGTTTTAATCCATCTTCAGAGACCTCATCACTGAATGTTCTGGCTATGAACATGTAGTCAACTTCACATGCCACTAGTTATGTTCCTCCTGGGACACCTCAGAGACTTGCAACGTATACAGGGCCAGTCACCTAACATTACCGCTGGATATATTTCGTAAACCACATCAAATACTGACGAATCGATTCCACAGACCGAACGTGAGGAGAGGGGCTAGTGTAATTGGTTAATACAAACCATAAAAAAATGCACGGAAGTATGTTTTTTAACACAAACCTACGTTTTTTTAAATGGAGCCCCGTTAGTTTTGTTAGCACATCTGAACATATAAACAAATACGTAATCAGTGCCGTTTGTTGCATTGTAAAATGTTAATTACATCCGGAGATATTGTAACCTAAAGTTTACGCTTGAGTACCACACCTCCGCTGTTCGATCGTGTGTATTGGAGAGCACCGAATTACGTAGGGATCCAAAGGGAACGGTGATGGACCTTAGGTAAAGAAGAGACTGGAACAGCACAATACGTCCACATGCTAACACCTTTTTATTGGTCTTTTTCACTGACGCACATGTACATTACCATGAGGGGTGAGGTACACGTACACGTGGTTTCCGTTTTCAATTACGGATTGGAAGAGAGTGTGTCCCGACATGTCAGGCCAACAGATGTTCAATGTGGTGGCTATCATTTGCTGCACACAATTGCAATCTCTGACGTAATGAATGTCGTTCACGCCGCAGTACATCTGGTGTAATGTCGCCGCAGGCTGCCACAATACGTTGTTTCATATCCTCTGGGGTTGTAGGCACATCACGGTACACATTCTCCTTTAACGTACCCCACAGAAAGAAGTCCAGAGGTGTAAGATCAGGAGAACGGGCTGGCCAATTTATGCGTCCTCCACGTCCTATGAAACGCCCGTCGAACATCCTGTCAAGAGTCAGCCTAGTGTTAATTGCGGAATGTGCAGGTGCACCATCATGCTGATACCACATACGTCGACGCGTTTCCAGTGGGACATTTCGAGCAACGTTGGCAGATCGTTGTGTAGAACCGCGATGTATGTTGCAGCTGTTTGGGCCACTGCAATGAAGTGAGGACCAATGAGGTGGTCGCCAATGATTCCGCACCATACATTTACAGTCCACGGTCGCTGTCGCTCTACCTGTCTGAGCCAGCGAGGATTGTCCACGGACCAGTAATGCATGTTCCGTAGACACACTGCCCCGTGCTTTGTGAAACCCGCTTCATCGGTAAACAGGTAAAACTGCAACGCATTCTCTGTTAATGCCTACTGACAGAATTGCGCTCGATGGTTAAAGTCATCACCATGTAATTGCTGATGTAGCGACACATGAAACGGGTGAAGGCGGTGACGAAGCAGTATGCGCATGACACTACTTTGACTCAGTCCACCGGCTATCGCAATGTCCCGTGTACTCATGTGTGGGTTCATGGCAACAGCAGCTAACACACCAACTGCACCCGCTTCTCCTGTGACGGGCCCGTTACGGAACTGTTTGCGTGCTACGACCATACGTGTTGCATACAGTTGGCGGTAGATGTTTTGCAATGTGCGGCACGTTGGATGCTCTCTGTCCGGGTACCGTTCTGCATACACCCTGCAGGCTTCAGCTGCATTTCGTCGACACTCGCCATAGATGAGTATCATCTCCGCCTTTTCAGAGTTCGAATACACCATGGTCACAGTTCCTACAACACTACACTATCACAGACGTCTGGTAACACGGTGTACTACAGTTGGTCTGCGTGCGGAGACGAATGCAGAATAACAATAGCAGGAAGCGCTACATGCGGACACTGCGACAGCTAGACCAAACCACAACAGTGCACTACAGCCACACTCGTAATCACGGTCGTCATCGTAAACATGTCCCTGCAGATGCTGCTCGCCGACCGTGGCCCGTGTTTGTTACAACTCGCAACTGAACGTCGGAGGTTTCAAGCGTCAAATTTAGGTTACAATATCTCCGGATGTAATTAACATTTTACAATGCAACAAACGGCACTGATTACGTATTTGTTTATATGTTCAGATGTGCTAACAAAACTAACGTGGTTCCATTTAAAAAAAACGTAGGTTTGTCTTAAAAAACATACTTCCGTGCATTTTTGTATGGTTTGTATTAAACAATTACCGTAGCCCCTCTCCTCACGTTCGGTCTGTGGAATCGATTCGTCAGTATTTGATGTGGTTTACGAAATATATCCAGCGGTAACGTTAGGTGACTCACCCCGTAGAGCTGGTACTTAAGCAATATATAAACACATGTGTACATCCACACATGTCAAACAACAATCGATACTTACATGGAGTATGACATTCATCCTCAGTCCCATGCACAATATAACTACGCTGCAGTCCACGAACGTATACTTAACATATTGAGTGACTTCTTAGCTAATAAAGATAAACACACCCACCCTTCCACTCACCCATCCTCTCACCCACCCACACTCACAGCTCTTTTCAGCTGGGCAAGAACACATCTATTACCACCAGATTGAATAGAACACTGTCTCATGGTTGTAGATAACTTACTTTATAAAACAGTGGTGAGCACGACCAGCGTAATTGCGTGTTACACACACTCATCCTGTAAGTGTGAAGGTGGGGAAAGGGAGATCGATTTCTGTATGTGTTCACAGGGTCAAATAGCACACATTCCTGCCAAAATTACATTGACTCCTGGGTACACATCTACAGGCATTAGAGTGAGATAATTTATAGCGTTTTCGTGCTTATTAAAGCAACAGTCCTTTTACTTGGCAGAGTGTGGAAATTATTGCCAGAAGTACATGTACATGTCGTTAGACTGAAACAATATTTAGCGCTTTTTTGGAATGAAAGGAATAGTTCATATACCAGTCAGGTTTATGCAATGTATTATAATTGGGAAACATTTAAAGAAGGTCAAGGATGGTTTCTGTCTGTTATGTCTTCTGACTGCTGACACAAGTCTCATTACTTGGAATGTGTGTAAAAATTCTGTAGCGGTAATGTCAGAAACCTCTGTCTTGATACTGATGTGTGATGCGTGACTGTCATTAAATTACAGTATCCGGTTATATGATATGTCCACTTACAAGGAGCACTTGGGTGGCATTGTTATTGAACATGAAGGTGATAAAGTGTTAAATCTAGTCGGTGCTATCTCTCTCCACAGGTCGTGACCACTTGCAGCAGCAACAGTGAGTTCGCCCTTCATTGAAGAGAGCGACTGCCACAGCCACACTATAGAGAGCAGTCGGTCTGACACTCAGCTAAGGTAATCTGATCGTCACAACCCATCACTCTGATACTCATAAAAGGTAGTCTGGTCATGACCTGCTGCTTGAGTGAGGACATGTTGGCGTATGATGTATTCGTAGGGGTTTGCTACATTTGGAAATAAACGAAAAATCTGCTTATAATCCACCATTCCAAAGGGCTTGAGAAAAAGGGGCAATGTACTAAATAAACTAAGGTAGACTGCTGCATTAAAGAAAGGGCAGTTATTATGGGGAATCTGGAATTGGAATAGGCATCTCCAAAATAATTTAATAACACATTTTTCTCAAAGCTTTCACTGTGACGAATTATATTCTGTGCAGTGGCTAATGATGATATGAGCAATGATAATGACACAAATACTTCGTCACAGTAGATCCCCTAGTGTAGTGGTTGACTGTTATTTTTCTTATGCTGAATGTCTGTCATGTCGCCGTTAGATTCCTCTCCTAATGTTGGCTCTATAATATTCTGTGCATTTTTCACTGTTTGGGTTTTCTTATACAACATCGGTAATTTTTCACAACATATTCCTAAATTTTTCGATGAGTACTTACCGGATTTGGAAGTCTTTAAGAATATTGGACTCAGTAAATACGATATTGTTTCGAATTCCCTATCCTCCACTTCCATCACATGCTTGATTAAACTGAAAGGATGCATACCCAACATTCCAGATGGCCTTACGTATTTCAATGATGTCATCATGATCAGATCTTTTTCTTCTTTTCCTCCAATATTTCCGCCTTCTGCTTTCCTAGAAACATTGTTTACTGTGTCTTCTTCATCTTGGTATGTCTTCTCCTTTGTAAATATGTGTTCTTCTTAAAATAAGCTCCGCAGAGGTTGAGAAATGGGTTTAAATGCTTTTTTTCAGCATAGACACGATATCACCTTGTCTTTTTTACGGTACCTACTGTTTCTTGTGGATATGTGGTCGAGATTTCAGCAAAACCTGATGAGATTATTTTGTAAACTGTATGTGTAGCTGGAGTAGGGTCATCCGTATACATTGTCCGATAGAAGTGGTGTAGTGTCATGAAATTTATTCCACATTTATCAACAGTCTTCCTCAGTAAAGAACACGCTGTTAATTCCTTCGCTGCTCCAAATATGTCTCTTTTGGTGTTATATATCTGTTCGTCTTCTTTTTTAGTTTCTCATGATGCCTTCGCAATGAAATAAACAAAATCTGAAACTGCACATAACACTGACATGCTGCTACACCTTTAAAGTTTTGAACCACGTTGTTAACACTTGATCCTTCGTTTTTGTTACAGTTTTGGAGGACGTTGTTACCGTCAGGGGGAATTTGATTACCTTTCCTTTTGCTATAATATGTAGATGTATGGAGTGTTCTGTAGTCTCCACTTATCAATTTCCTGGTTCATATAAAGATTTGTGAAATCCAAGCTTCGTCTTAAGTATTTCAGAGTCGAACATACTAGTATTTCAATGCCCTATAACTAAGCAACGAGAGTTTGCTATGGGCTGTTGTAACACCCAAGCACTAGAAAGCTTTTACACTGTGGGTTTATGTGTACATAATTATGTATGTGTCTACGTAGCAGTCCAGTACAATTAAATCATGTTTTCGTCAGAAATGATTTAGAAACGTTTGATGTCTATGTCTGCATTCATGTAGGACATTCCCAGCCCACTATAACGAACTGTCTAGTAGAAGAGACGTGTTTTGCAGCAGTGAAGATGAACAAATGCGCATAAATCTGAATTTATACACTTAACATACCATACTTACTGGAAATTTTTCTCTTCTTTTGGTCCATATTACCACCTCGCAGAAAATGGAAACCAAAGAACGTACAGTGGAAGAGATTTGCTTCACAGTGCCAAAGATGAGAAGTGCTTGTAGCTTTTAAGGTATGCATTTTAGAGTCCATGTTTTCTAGACACTTCTGCTTCGAATAATCGTTCCTGTCACATCCTGTAATAATGACCATTTCTCTTAGGTCACCCTTAGCTGTCCCTTGGCATCGCCTGGAAAGTAATCTGAAAGAATTTAATCATGGCTTCAATATCTTGCTGCGATTTTTTTGTCTCTTTCGAATGTCGTATACAATGTATTCAAATCTGTTGGAGTAGGTATGCTATCATGTATTGGGTTTCTAATACATGCAGTTATGTAGTTACCTAACTCCACATCATCATAACGAACTTTAACGTTCCAAGATACACTTTACAGTATTATCAAACATGTTTTAAATGGACTCATCATTGATTGAGTCTATACAAATACATCATAATACTGCATCCTGAAAAACGTATATTTTTGCAATACTTTTATTGTTTAGAAATTCTTTCTGCAATGAGTCTTGAGCTATAAATTTTAACACAGCATCAACAAACACATCGAATATTGGTGCGCTGATACTGCTGCGACTGCTGCTGCTGTCAAAGAGATGAACGTTGAAATGTTATGGACCTTTATTTGGTTGTGAACCGACCCACGCTGTATGTCAGATTTCTGCACAGTTGTTTCTACTCTATTTGAGTGAGCCTCATCTTCGTACCTCACTGCAAATTGTTTGCTTCTGCTATACCTCGAACCCAACATCAGATGCAGTCGTGACATTCACACACTTTGACCTATTAGCTATCAAATGATAAGTGTTTTATTTGTGAACAGCATTATCACTTTAACACCTAACTAGATGGTTGGATGGTGGTTTTATATACCCCTCCGACAATCGGTAGAACCCGCTGTGGATGAAACATAGAACTGAACTGCTTTTATAAGCTAGAGAGAGTTAGAGGGTGGAAATGTGATGGAAATAATAATAAAGTGCATGTGGTTTTATCTTCGATTCCTGTAAGGAAAGAAAATAGATTTTTTTGTCCTAACACACAAACGTTGGCCACAAATGATGCATCTGTCTATAGAAGAACATAGTAGTGCTGGTAGACTGTAGTGGATTACAGAGTAATCGAGTAATGGTACAGAGAGAGACTTTCTGTTGAGACTGGATGTAGAACACGTCCATGGGGGCAAAAATGCCGTACTGTATATGTCTGAGTGGTGTCTATTCTTTCGTACATCTCCAACAGAACAGACACTGATCAGATATTATACGTTTCTGTATGGGTGCGGTGGCTGTTTGACATCTGATTCAGTGTGGATGCTATGATATTGTCTGAACTATAGGAATCAATAATTTGCAAGTAGGGAGTTAATTGACGAATGACGTTACATTGCAGCATATGGTAAGTTAAAATTTTGAGCTGGCCAGGAACTGTGTCCAGATGGTTGAAGTAGTTATGGAAACTGTTCACAAGAGGTGGTTAATCCTGGTTTGAGCCCATTCTAGAACAAATGTTCAACTTTCGCTATTCCATTACCGCAGTACCCACTCATCCTTTCCCATTATTTGCTCACCCTCTGTTTGACATAAAAATCCAGTACTGTTCTACTACACAGTTACCATATAATACCTCAGATCAACTGAACTAAAGTGGTTCTAAAATGACTGGCACAATGCGTATGTAGAAGAAGATATACGATACTCTAACCAAAATCTAATTTACAGTTATTTGACTCTTGAACAGTGTGTGGAGAAAATGAGTGATATGTATGTTACCACCTCGCAGGAAGATGCTGATACTAAGCAAAGTATAATTAAAGGCACAGCAGTAAGAGTTATTTGATTGTTGCTCTGAAGAAGTATTAATCTAGCTTTCCCAATATTCCCACCACCTGCAAAAGTTTCCACTTCCATTAAAACTGCAGAACATATGAATTTCCTGTTGCAGCCAGTGTTTTGAACTACCGTACTACTAATATACAGTTCCACACAGTAAATGGAATGACCACATTAATAAATATAGAATTCGATAAGAAATCGGTAGCTGTGGTAGAATATTCAAAATTTCTAGGTGTATGCATTGATGAGGGGTTGAACTGGAAAAAACACACTGAGGATCTGGTGAAACGTTTGAGTTCAGCTACTTATGCTATTAGGGTCATTGCAAATTTTGGCGGTATACATCTGAGTAAATTAGCTTACCACGCTTATTTTCATTCTCTGCTTTCGTATGGCATCATATTCTGGGGTAACTCATCATTGAGTAAAAGAGTGTTCATTGCACTAAAGCGTGTAATCAGAATAATTGCTGGAGCTCATCCAAGATCATCCTGCAGACACTTATTTAAAGAGCTAGGGATCTTCACTGTAGCCTCACAATATATATATTGTTATTAACAATCCGAACGAATTCAAAAGTAATAGCAGTGTACATGGCTACAACACTAGGAGAAAGGATGATCTTCTCTACTCAAGGTTAAATCTAACTTTGGCTCAGAAGGGGGTAAATTATGCTGCCACAAAAGTCTTTGATCACTTACCTAATAGCATCAAAAGTCTGAAAGATAGCCATATAGCATTTAAAAGGACATTAAAAGAATTTCTTAATGGCAACTCCTTCTACTCATTAGATGAATTTTTGGATATAGTAAGTGGGTAATTTCCATACCTCCACAAAAAAATATTACTGAGTGTCTTGTAATGTTTTGTCTAATGTAATATCTTGTATAAACACCTTTTATTAACCTGACACGTTCCACATCATTACGAAGTGTCGTATTCATGATCTATGGAACAAGTGCTAATCTAATCTAATCTAATATAATCTAATCTAATCATTCCAAATTATAAATGTTTCATGCAGTCTTGGCTGCATAGGTTTTCATTCCCTAACATAAACAAAAAAAATATTGTTCTATATTAGCAGACATACACTAAGTGCAGCAAATCATAATCTTTAAAAAATGCACTAATTTACTTTTTTTATTACATCACCAGCTGTGAACTATTTCCTAAATAATGACATCTTATACGCCCTAAATTCGATCTGTAAGAGGTCAGGCAGATGGGAGCAATGAAACATATGGGTATTCCAACTGTAAATTCTGCTTGTATGGATTTAATACTTACAGGTGATATCAGCTGACTTCGGCATTGTGTGGTAACAGAAATGTATACACTTTTGTAAGTGAGCCATATGTACAAAGTGCTCAGACTGATAGCTTAGAAAGGCACTGAATACAGTACTGACATATAGTTGCCACTGAGTCAGTCTGTCGAACACAATATATAATTCTCTGCATAGGTCAGATAAGTTCGTAACAATTGAATGATGTAAATAAATGGAAGTCTCCTGATGTTACCTTGAGTGCTGCATCCACATATATCTGGATCTGGACAATGGACAGTTTTAAACCAGAGGCGAATGTATGGAGGCCGCTTGATGGTTAATACTCTTTCATCATAAGAACAATAACGCACTGTATGGCACCACATAACGTATCCCACATAGTCTCTGTAAATTGCACTTCAACACTGAGTTAAATATTCTCAATTTCTAATGCTATATTATAATCACTCTCTGCTTCTACACCACTATTCATATGCTTGCATCTACTGGCTGTCAAACTACATGTAGTGCTGAACAATAGCAACTAGGACCCCTTAGCTCTAGTTCAGCAACCTTAGCTCCAGTTCAGCAAGTTGTGTGTCTTGCTCTCAAATATCAGGTAACCCACTGCAGCTTGACAAATGACAGAGCAACAAACTGGTGTATGAGTTGCTCCAACATATCAGCTAGTGACGCATCATGGGCACCTATACTATGGAAAAAGATGGAAAGTTGCATTTTAGAAAACATACAGAATAATACCAATGACGGAAAAATGGTTTCATAATAACTACGTGCCAGTTTTTTTATTAATTATTCTGTCTGAGGTGCTGCTGGTAGATCTTCTTAGAATCAGCTGTGTCCCCAGCTCAGAAGTATCAGGTAGTCTTTCTGTGTGCTGTGAATTGATTAATAATGGTGCAGTGAATAGATATGTGTTCTGCTCCAGCATACTAGTTACTGCAACATCAGAGGGCTGTTCCACTGTTGAAAAAGAAGAAAACGTGAATATCTGGGGAATGACACACATATGCAATGAATAATGAGAGAGACGAATTGGTTAATACTTACATGTCTGTTTTCCTCTCTTAATCTATCTGCTGGCTAATATCTTGTAGAAACTTTTTTATGCTCTCAAAACAGGATGAAGAACCCAAATGTAACACAATTGGCATAGTTACAGGAGGGGAGTGGATTGGGGAATTGGGAAGTCATTGACTACAGACCCCACTGATAAAGGGGACATCTACCATTTCTGACATTTGGAAGATCTGGCAACACTGTAGAGTAGGTTGAAACTGGCATTGATTCACTACTAACCTAAAACTTAATATTGATCCTACTTTCCACAATGACTGAATTCCGAAGTATATTGATGTGTATGGTAAGTGATGACACATTTTCTTTCCGGTTGAATTTGTTTCCCACATGTTACAGCATGTCCTTTGAAAGCGCACGTCCGATTTTCCTCCCCATCCATACCCAGTCTGAGATTAAATGCTGTCTCTTATGGCCGCATCGTCGACGGGAGTTCCAGTCCTAATGGTCTCCCTCCTTCTTCCATATGTTGTCTCTCGTAATTGCTGTTTGTTGTTAAATTTCTTTGAAATAGGAAGATTGAACATTGTAAATACATAAAACTGCAACCAGTCACTGTTTCGAATGGTTATTTACTATTCCATGAACCAGTTATCGTACCTTTTCAGGTTCATCTTCAGATAGTTTTCTGGAAGTTACATATCTATTTTTGGTAATGCTCGGCGCTGGCTTGCGACACTATAAGCGGCTCTGTTCTGTTAGTGTCTGTCTGTCTGCTTCCATTTTTATGGCCAGTTGGGACATCACTTCAAACACTTTTACACAATCCGTATATATTTACACCGTGACAGCGAAACTTTGCCAGCATCTGGCATGTGCTATACAAGTGTTTGAGTGATGTAGCGACTGGTTGCAGTTTTATGTATTTGCATTCAGTTAACAGTTAGGGGTACTACAATATCCCTATAGGAGAAGCTTAATCTGAATGGACATTGATTTTTTAACTCAGAAGTCTTCCTCCCTGGTCATATACAGGGAAGATGTAGTTAACGTACTGAAAGGTAAGATTTTGCAGTTATGGTTCCAAATGAAGAAAAGTTGAAAATATAACCACACTGTGCCTGGCATATTCGAAGAGTGGCTGTTATTGAAGTGGCCGTTTCTGGACTTCATAATGTGCACTAGTTTAAACGTTAATATGTAGGGTGTCCCAGAAATGTTGCCGCAGATTTCTAGAGGAAATGGGGCACTTAATATGGATTGAGAATTACATAGCAAACCATGGCCGTAAACGTCATCATACGGCTCTTGGTTGTGCTGTGCACGAGAATACTGGAGGAGAACGCCGCTAGGTGGTGCTGTACACGAGAGTACTGGAGCAGTTCGTGAGGAGTTCCTCATTCGAGCGCTAGGCAGCTTCAGAGGAGCAGGGAGCGCTATACGAATGGTGAGGAACAGGAAAGGGAGGTAATGACAGTGGCACGTAAAGTGCCCTCCGCCACACACCGTTGGGTGGCTTGCGGAGTATCAATGTAGATGTAGATGTAGATGAGACTGCAGACGTACACTGAATGTATGGAATAGCTGAGTGCAATGGACGATCCGCTTGACGCAACTTTCGGAAACGCTACACAGACAGACATCAACCGCACCACAGTTTGCTTGCACATCTGCATCGAAATTTGTACGAGTACTTGTTTGTCATTAAGAACTGGCACGGCTAGAGAGGGCAGGCCACGATCGGCACGTTAGATTGCTGGGGAAGAAAGTGTGTTGGATGCCGTGAAGAATAATCCAAGCACCAGCTTATGTGCCTTTGACTCGGACGTAAGAATGTCTCGTAACAATGTCCAGCCTGTTTTGAACGCGGGTCCTTACACACTTTTCTTCTCCGAATGGTGCAGTTATTGCACCCCGATGACCTTTCACCAGTGTGCCTTTTGCACAGTGGTTTCTGCTACAAAGTGGCCGCTATGTGCATTTACCAGCTTATGTGTTGTTCACTGATGAGGTCACATTCACTAGGGATGACATATTCGATCAGCACACACGTGACAAAGTTTGAAAGAAACTGCCGGCCGGCTAGTCGAGTCGTGCAGTACAGAGATTTGCCGGTCAGTCACGTGTGACAGTGGCCCGATGTCCGAGTGCGTGGGAATGTGAGGGCAGACATGAGCATTTGGGGTCATCAGAAAACCCCCTCGTCGAGCGGCAGCACGCAGCACAATATCGCTTCACAGTCAACGTGTGGGACGGTTTGGCCGGCGATTGCTTGGTCGGGCCGTACATTTTACCATCCCGCCTGACCACCGCCGCGAACTATCAAACCTCTCTGGGAAAGGTTTTTCTCGGCTTACTTGAACATGTTTCAGGAAATATGTGGCGCTACCTGTGGTCCCGACATGATTGCGCATCTCCTCATTTATGAGAGGCTGTTTTTTGGCCTGAATGGGACAAACCCGCATTTCTGAATTTTCGCATGGTGGACTGGAATCCTGGCACCCACGCTCATCGGATTTATCGAACCTTTCTTTCTGCGGGGAGCCATGAAATCTCTCACGTATTGCGATCCTGTAGAGTTTGAAAAGGACCTCGTCGCAAGAATTGTCTGCACAGCTGCTACACTCAAAGACATTCCAGGTGTGTTCAAGCGTTTCTTGCAGTCGATGCTCTGTCAGTGTTACGTATGCGTGGCGTCTGATGAAGCAAATTTCGAGCATCTGCTGTAACATTAGAGCTGTAGTCGTGTCGTACACCCTGTGTACTCATTACGTCCAATGTTTCAAATGAATCACTCTCTTATTTCCTTTCCGATCTTCGACTTCCGATAACACTTACACCTGACATTTGCGGCCAAGCTTGTCGCAACATTCCTGGTTCACCACGTACAGCAAAACATGACACAGTATAATTGTTTACATACATATTACGAGTTTACGCAGCCAATGGTGAAAATAAAAAAAATAGTCCATTATAAATAACACAGTAATTGTGGAATGAAAGACTTATATAGCTCAATCCTACTACTCGATTGTTTGTAACAGAGCAGTAAGTGCTACATATTTGATCGTTCAAAAGTTCAACAATGAAAAGTCTTATCCTCGGGGCTCGAGCTAAGATGTTATACACCTGTTAACCACTTCAACATTCGTAAAATGTGCAAACAACTGGAGTATATTTTTTTTCATTTCGTGACTACTTAGGTGTTTCTACAGCTTCGTTTCAACTCGTCTTTGTGATATAAGGTCTTCCTCTTGGTACTGGTTCTGTACACTCAGCTGGTATTGACTGAACAAATTTGACTGAATTTCTGGTTATTGTGTCTTGGTGCAAAGTAATACTAACAGTCTCGCCAAGATACTATCAACTCATGTAAATACAATTTCCTGCCTTTAGAATAAACCATTGTTTCTTCAACAACATGTTGGTGTGGTTGGTGGGTACAATAGTTCGTTTCTTTCGTCCATTAGCTTCCTTTAACAATTATTTCATCGAGGATAGATTGAAAACCATGATAACTGTTTCTTTAATTAGATATATATCACCTTGTAAAAACCTTGTTCAGAATTTGGGATGTATGTAGTTTCTGTAGGAAGGTTGATGTACTTGCCTGTGTTCTTTTTACGTTGAGTCTGTACATGTTACTTTGAGTCAGATTTTTAATGACTGGCTTTTCATACACATATCTACATTAATGATAAAAAGTTAGCCCCACTCATACTACAGTTTTCTTAAACTTATTATTGTGACAAATAATTTGGTCTCGCGTAAATGTCAGCTCCTCCCTACCATGGCGAGTTGCAACCCATTTGGCTCTAAGCCAACCCGATGTTGCAGCAGAATGTTGGTTTCCTTTCTTGCGGATCTGCTCTCACAACGCGACTTGAGAGGAACGCCGCAACTGAGAGAATAATGTGTATCCAACGAATCTCTTATTGATTTCCACTAAACGTTTGCCACACATATATTCTGGGTAACCTTGAAATTATACGGGTCAATCGAGACGTTTTACGTATTCAACGATTTTCATCGACACACTCCAAGGGTTTTATATCGGTGTTAATGAAAGAAACAGAATCCTCTTTGCAATTACATAATCAGATGTCCGTTGACAGGCACAGCGTTAGTAGGTCAAGGAGAGCAACAGAAATACCTACTGCTTTCTCGATAACCTCCTATCACATGCCACAGGACGTCCATATTTCTAGATTTTCTCTTTTTTTCGCGTTAATGATCATGAGGTCGTTGTCAGAATTTTTTATTTGATTCAGTTTCTCCTCGCAACTCTAATGAAACGTGGCTGCTTTATTGAAATTGACTTAAAGGTAACTCTTACACGATATCGTCTTGGTACTCAAAAACGACAGATAAGAGGCATGATGCATAACACACTCTAAGACGAAAAAAACGATGCACCACGAAGGAGTTACGAAGATTGATATTCATACAGGTATCGACGGCAAATGCAAAGCTGTAAATTTTCGCGGCCAATGGAAGAACGTGTGATGTTACTGCCCAATTTCACCATGCAGTTGGTAACGATAGTAAAAGGGAACATGCCAGTACAAGAGTATAAAGTCCTTGCGAAATTCATACTGTGTACTCAGTTGGACAATAACTATGCCTCGCATGCAGGGGTGTGAACAATACATTCAGATGTCAGAATTTGAGAGAGGAAGAGTAGTTGGGCCCAAAGAAGCCAGTTCGAGAGATAGGCGAATCGCTCGACACTAAAACAGAAGCGATGTCACTATTCCACGACGTTGTCAGGAATGGATGAATCAAGACCGAACATAGCGTTAAGAAGGAAGCGGTCGATCAAGAGAGACGACAGAACGCGAGGACCGAGCAATCGCCAGAGACCTACTCAGAGTCCAGGATTCATCATTGTCATAAATTCGACGCACAACTCGTGTTTCAGTGACCACAATGACCATTAACAGGTGGCTCCCACGAGAAGGGCCTGAGCTCACAGCACCCCTAGCGCAGACAACCATTGACATCGGTAACACCGATTAGGTCATTTGCAGTTATATTGGGCACATTCCATCTGGAATCTTATTGACTGGAGTAGAACTGCTTTCAGTGATGAGTCACTTTTCGAAATGAGCCCAGATGACCAGCGAAGACGTGTCTGGAGACGTCCCGCAGAGTGTTGGGGTATCAAACTGACTGTTGTCCGCCATACCGGCTGACAACCAGGAGTTTCATTTTATAGTAGGGCCCATTTGGTCGTCATCCGCTGCAACCTCACAACACAGCGGTACGTCGACGATATTCTACGCCCTAATTAGTTGCTCTTCATGGCAAGCCACCCTGGGGTTACATTTCAGCAAGATAATGCCTGCCCGCACACAGTGGAACTTGCTACTGCTCGTTTCCGTATTTGCCAAACCCTACTTTGGACAGCAAGGCCGCCGTATCTCTCTGCAGTTGAGAACATTTGGAACAGTAAGGACAGGGCTCTCAAACCAACTCGGGATTGTGACGATCTACCGTTCCATTTCGACAGAATTTGGCGAGTTATTCCTCATTAAGACATTAGACAATTCTGTCAGTCAATACCAAGCCGAGTAACTGCTTTTATTGACTTGCTCAATTCGTGAACCTCACTCCTTTGAACAGATTATCTAATTTTTCTGAAACTGTAATCATGTATTTGTCTGTTTATGTACGTCATATCTTCCGGTTTCAGTGCCACTGGGATAATTCCTTTGTGGTGAGTTGTTTATTTTACCTTAGAGTGTATATTGTACGAATAAATCACCTATTATTTAATGAATTGAACTCTCGTGTATAAAATAGCTTCACACTTCTAGTTAGCTAATGTTAAAATATTTCGTTGCGACATAATCTATTCACGAAATTTCAATCAACAACTTTCTGTTCCGACTGGAAAAATAGTTGGTTGGTGCCCATCTGCATAGAAAGAAATGATCATTGTAATAAAATAAGAGAAATTGGCGCTCACACGGAAAGATTCACGTGTTTGTTCTTCCCACGTGTTGTTCTGGAGTAGAACGGTAAAAAAATAGCTCGCAGATGGTTCGACGAACTCTCTGCCAGGCACTTAGCTGTGAATTGCAGAGTAATCACGTAGATACAGGTGTAGATGCATTTGATGTTAAGCATGCAAGAGAGAAGTAACGTAGAAAAAATTCGAAATTACCTTTAGAGTTTGATGGAAGTAGCTAAACGCTCTCATTGTCAGACACTGAATGAGTATAATCGGGGTACTTTGTACTCCGTTTTAGGCAAAAGTTAGTTTTTCACGCATCCAAAGTTTATTACGTCATATCTCCTGAACTATATTCTTACAGTTCTACATCTACATCTACATCCATACTCCGCAAGCCACCTGACGGTGTGTGGTGGAGGGTACTTTGAGTACCTCTATCGGTTCTCCCTTCTATTCCAATCTCGTATTGCTCGTGGAAAGAAAGATTGTCGGTATGCCTCTATGTGGGCTCTAATCTCTCTAATTTTATCCTCATGGTCTCTTCGCGAGATATACGTAGGAGGGAGCAATATACTGCTTGACTCCTCGGTGAAGGTATGTTCTCGAAACTTCAACAAAAGCCCGTACCGAGCTACTGAGCGTCTCTTCTGCAAAGTCTTCCACTGAAGTTTATCTGTCATCCCCGTAACGCTTTCGGGATTACTAAATAATCCTGTAACGAAGCGCGCTGCTCTCCGTTGAATCTCCTCTATCTCTTCTATCAACCCTATGTGGTACGGATCCCACACTGGTGAGCAATATTCAAGCAATGGGCAAACAAGTGCACTGTAACCTACTTCCTTTGTTTTCGGATTGCATTTCCTTAGGATTCTTCCAATGAATCTCAGTCTGGCATCTGCTTTACCGACGATCAACTTTATATGATCATTCCATTGTAAATCATCCTAATGCCTACTCCAAGATAATTTATGGAATTAACTGTTTCTAGTTGCTGACCTGCTATATTGTAGCTAAATGATAAAGGATCTTTCTTTCCGTGTATTCGCAGCACATTACACTTGTCTACATTGAGATTCAATAGCCATTCCTTGCGCCATGCGTAAATCCGTTGCAGATCCTCCTGCAGTTCAGTATAATTTTCCATTGTTACAACCTCTCGATATACCACAGCATCATCCGCAAAAAGCCTCAGTGAACTTCCGATGTCATCCACAAGGTCATTTAGGTATATTGCGAATAGCAACGGTCCTACGACACTCCCCTGCGGCACACCTGAAATCACTCTTACTTCGGAAGACTTCTCTCATATAATTTTGAAGGCACATTCAGCGGTATGATGAAAATGTGATGCGAATAGAGTTAGAAGTAAAGAAGTAATAAACTGAAAAGTCATGCCTGCTGCTGGGGTTTTATTTCATGAGCAGCGAAAATGTAGTAAGCGATAAAACTTTTCATTTCATCTTTTTGTGGGAGGTGGCTCCGAGAAAAAGTTACACAAGGTTAGCACTTATCTGTGAAGTTTGTTGCAAGCCACTAATTGCTTTCATTCACGAATATTGGACGAATATAGGCAGAGTATTTTCGCTCGGCGATTTACGCTGCTTCAACACCTACACGCAATTTCTAACTGTAATACTTGTCCAATTTTGTTGGATTTTTTTTCTATAAGTCTATATCTCTTGATGAGTAGATTACGACAGCATTTTAAATTTTGACAGTTCAGCCAGTACTTATGAGAAATATTGAAAATTGAGGCTTTGTTGCCCTGACAGTCTTCAGATATGCGACCTGAAACTAGTCCTGTGAACAAGGATAGCCGTTTAGTAATACAGCTTACTGACACAAGTATTTCAAGTTCTGTGACGTCGTTGTGACACATATGAGAAGTCAGAAATTGCTTCCTTTAGCACGGTCAGTTCTTCAAAGCGGTGCCGCTTCAAATATGTTGATCTTTCCCGGCAGAAATTTGAATTATATGGGGGAGATACGCTCTCAATGATGGTTTGATTACATACAACGAAACGAGAACAAGAATCATTCAGCATATAAATTAACGCACTCGAAAAAAATAACCCATGTCTACAACTTGGTGCTCATCTTGAGCTCGTTGCGCAACTGAGCAAAGAAGTATTGAAAGAAATACATCGACCTGGTCCCTTCGCTGGACTATACTACTGTTTACTGTGTTGAGGTCTTTCCTGATTAAAACGGAAGATCTCATTCCCACTTAACCTAGAACCCATATGGTTCAGGATATTAGCTTCTGAAGTTAACTACCAGTTGACATGTTGTGAATTGTGCTAATTACTGACTCGTTGTGAAGGGGAAGCAGGCACTATCGACCTTTGCAGTTTTGCATTTAGTTGTCGCGAACCGTCCACAGCACGCGTTTCTGGATCACTGCACTTACCGCTCTCTGATAATGTCACTTGAAAACACAGGGGCTGTCAGCGGTCCTACCTATGGGTTTTATGCAACCCGTAACGCCTTCAAATAACACGTGCAAGGTTTTCATATTCTCTCGCTTGCTACTTCTAAACAATTAGTCCTGCATAAAAAACGAATAGAATCTTTTTCCAGGAAAGTTAATGTAGTTAAATTTTGTAGTAGGATACGTTTATTAATAGTGCATAACAGTGTTTCATTCTGACAGCGTGTTAATTCTGTAAATATTAGCTGTTCCAGTTTACTGCATTGTATTAACCTATTTCGACTATCGCCTGACAAATGATCAGGGTAATAAGTGTTATATTCATATGTTTTATCTTTTTATGTTATACTTTCTTACATGTTCCACACCCACAACAATCATCTCATTTTTTGTGTCTATGGAACGAAACCTGAATCTAATCTAATCTAATCTAATCTAGAGGATGCAACCTTCGAATTATTCAAGTAAAACGTACAAAAGTGACCTCAAACGCGTTTTCTTGAATAAATCGGAAGCTGTGGCCTCCAGCTAAAATGTGTCCCAGTACAAAATTTAACTGCATTAATTTCCTGCAAAAAAGGCTGGTTTATTTTTTTTCTGTTGGACTTGTTTGCACATAGTGAGCGAGAGGTTATGAAAATCTCGCGTGCGGTTTTTGCAGGCATCGTGGGTTGCATGAAACCCATAGGTAAGGAAACTGAAACACTTTTATAGAGTATCTTTGCAGTGGTTTTGCCGGCCTTGGTGGCCGAGCGGTTCTAGGCGCTTCAGTGTGGAACCGCGCGACCGTTACGGTCGTAGGTTCGAATCCTGCATCGGGCATGGATGTGTGTGATGTCCTTAGGTTAGTTAGGACTGATGTCCTCAGATGTTAAGTCCTATAGTGCTGAAAGCCTATTGAACCATTTTTTTCTGTGGTTTTTGCTTAGAATTAATGTAGTTGTATAAAAATTGTTTATATGCACTCGGCGTGACTAATAACCAGCTTGTTTCTGTATGTCCAACGTGTTGTCGATTCCACATTTCTAGCGCACAGTATTTCGATGGCTAGCTTTGGCATTACGCTAGAATGGTTCACTGGTGGTACAGTAATGTTGTTCCTGAGGTGTCGTTCGAAGAGCGAGGTTCC
Organism: Schistocerca serialis cubense; assembly: GCF_023864345.2. Classification (NCBI taxonomy): domain Eukaryota; kingdom Metazoa; phylum Arthropoda; class Insecta; order Orthoptera; family Acrididae; genus Schistocerca; species Schistocerca serialis. The sequence goes on from NC_064643.1 coordinate 485,449,194, forward strand.
AATGGAGGGATGGTACAACCAACACGTCCAGAAGGAAAGATAGTTGCTTTGGCAATATGCTAGAATGCTTCACTGGTGGGACAGTAATGTTGTTCCTGAGGTGTCGTCCGAAGAGCGAGGTTCCAATGGAGGGATGGTACAACCAACGCGTCCAGAAAGAAAGATAGCTGCTACAAGCAGCACCGGCGAAAGAGCGATACCGGTGTAGCCACGCCCAGAAATGTTTCGCTACGCCGGTGCAATCGCTCCTCTGATTGCGGCCGACCGCAGGACCGCTCAACACGGTCCACGACCGTCGACTAAGAAGGCAGCATCATCTTCTAGTAGGCCAGCTGTGTGGTCAATGTATCAGGCTGAACTCCACGTGAAAGTTTTTATTAAATTAGAAGGCCTGAGGGAACCACAGAAAGGGCGTCCATCTAAAAGGGGGAAGGTAAGATACAGTAAGTTAGTTGTAGAAACGATCGGTATTGTAGTTGTAAAGTGTCGTAGCTGTGTTGGGAAAGAACCAGAGCTCCAAGCCCTAATAGAAAGCACTGAAGCTCAAGTAGTTATATGTACAGAAGGCTGCCTAAAGCCGGAAATAAGCTCAGCAGAAATTTTTTCTAACGATCTAACAGTGTTCAGAAAGGATAGATTAAATACAATTGGTGGTGGAGTATTTATTGATGCCATAAGTAGTTTGCCTTGTAGTAAAAGTGAAGTAGATAGTTCCTGCGAAATAGTGTGGGTAGAGGTTATACTTGACAATCGGACTAAACTATTAATTGGGTCGTTTTAGCGACCCCCCTACTCAGAAGATATAGTTGCTGAACAGTTCAAAGAAAACTTGAGTCTCATTTCAAATAGGTACCCCACTCATACAATTATCGTCGATGACTTTAATCTACCCTCGATATGCTGGAAAAATTATACGTTTAAAGCCGGCGGCAGACATAAAACGTCATCCGAAATTGTACTGAATGCTTTCTCAGAAAATTATTTTGAACAATTAGTACATGAGCCCACTCGAAAACTAAATGGTTGCGAAAGCATACTTGACCTCTTAGCAACAAATAATCCTGGAAAAATAGTGAGTATCGTGACGAATACCGGGATTAGCGACCACAAGGCACTAGCTGCTAGGCTGCATATCGTAACTCCTACAACCATAAAAAAGAATATCTATTTAAAAAAGCTGATAAAAATGCTCTGAATGCCTTTTTAAGAGACAGTCTGCACTCCTTCCGATCTGATCATGTAAGCGTAGAAAAGTTGTGGACTGATTTCAAAGAGATAGTATCGACAAAATTGAGAGATAATCACCACATGAGTTAATAAGTGATGGTACCGATCCCCAATGGTACACAAAACGCTGTTGCAGAAGCAGCGAAAAAAGCATGCCAAATTTAAAAGAACTAAACTCTGTCTCGGAATCGGGCAGAAAACCCAAAGAGATTCTGTTCATATATAAAGCATACCAGTGGCAAGACGCAATTAATACCTTCACTGCGCGATAACAAGGGTGAAGTCACTGATCACAGTGCCACTAAAGTAGAGTTATAAAACACGATTTTCCGAAACTGCTTCACCCAAGAAGACGAAGTAAATATTCCTAAATTCCAGTCTAGAACGACTGCCAAGATGAGAAACATAGAAGTAGATATCCTCGGTGTAACAAAGAAGCTTACATCACTTAATAAAAGCAAGGCTTCCTGTCCAGATTGTATACCAGTCAGGTTCCTCTTAGAGTATGCTGATACAATAGCTACACATTTAGCAATTATATACAACCGCTCTCTCACAGAAAGATCTGTACCTAAAGACTGGAAAATTGCTCCAATTACACCAAAACACAAAAAGGGAAGTAGGAGTAATCGGTTGAATTACAGGCCCATATCACTAACGTCGATTTATAGTGGGGTTGTGGAACATATGCTGTATTCGAACATTATGAAGTACCAAAATTTCATTCTTGGGAAACAACTAGCTCTTTATACTCATGAAACAGTGAGTGCTATCGACAAGGGATGGCAAATTGATTCCATATTTTTAGATTTCCAGAAGACTTTCGACACTCTTTCTCACAAGCGTCTTCTAACCAAACTTCGTGCCTATGGAATATCGCCTCAGTGGTACGACTAGATTCGTGATTTCCTGTCAGAAAGGTCACAGTTCGTAGTAACAGACGGAAAGTCATCGAGTAAAACAGAAATAATACCATGCGTTTCCCAAGGAAGTGTTACTGGCCATCTATTGTTCCGGATCTATGTTAACGACATAGGAGACAATCTCAGTAGCCGCCATAGATTCTTTGCAGATTATGGTTTCATTTATCGTCTTGTAAAGTCATTAGATGACCAAAACGTGGTGGCCGAGCGGTTCTAGGCGCTACAGTCTGGAACCGCGCGACCGCTGCGGTCGCAGGCTCGAATACCGCCTCGGGCATGGCTGTGTTAGTTAGGTTAGTTAGGTTTAAGTAGTTCCAAGTTCTAAGGGACTGATGACCTCAGAAGTTAAGTCCCATAGTGCACAGAGCCATTTTTTCACCCTGAATAAAGAAAAGTGTCAATTTATTCACATGAGTACTAAAAGAAATCAGCTAAATTTCCATTAAGCGATAACTCACACAAATCTGAAGGCTGTAAATTCAATTAAATACTTAGGGATTACAATTACAAATACCCTAAATTGGAACTATCACATAGATAATGTTGTGGGTAGAGGCAACCAAAGACTGCGATTCATTGGCAGAACACTTAGAAGGTGCAACAGGTCTACTAAAGAGACTGCGTACACCACGCTTGTCCGCCCTATTCTGGAGTGTTGTTGCGCGGTGTGGGATCCGCATCAGATGAGTCTGACGGAGGACATCGAAAAAGGACAAAGAAGGGGCGGCTCGTTTTGTATTATCTCGAAGTAGAGGAGATAATGCCACATACATGGTACGTGAATTGGAGTGGCAATCATTAAAACAAAGGCGTTTTTCGTTGGGATGGGATCTTCTCTTGAAATTTCAATCACAAATTTTCTCCCCCGATTGCGAAAAAATTCTGTTGGCACCCACCTACATAGGGATAAATGATCACCACGATAAAATAAGAGAAATTGGGGCTCGCACAGAAAAATTTAAGTGCTCGTTTTTCCCGCGCGCCGTTCGAGAGCGGAACGATAGAGAGACAGTTTGAAGGTGGTTGATTGAACCCTCTGCGAGGCACTTTATTGTCAACAGCAGGGTAATCACGTAGATGTAGGTGTAGAAATGGGCTCTGAGCGAGAGGCTTCTATTTTGTATGGATCAATGATCGTTAACATTCATAGAGTGTTGCAGATACTCATGGATGACTTTCTTGAAGAAAATGGCTCTGAGCACTATGCGACTTAACTTCTGTGGTCATCAGTCCCCTAGAACTTAGAGCTAATTAAACCTTACTAACCTAAGGACATCACACACATCAATGCCCGAGGCAGGATTCGAAGCTGCGACCGTAACGGTCGCTCGGTTCCAGACTGTAGCGCCTAGAACCGCACGTTTCTTGAAGACATTACCATGACAGTTATATTGAGAATTTGTTATACTGCAGTACATTCTCTTCATAAGTAATAATATACCACGCAGTTGACAATTAGTCGTGTGACCTTGATATCATGTGAAAAACTTCAAGTTCCATAAAATACTAGACTCACCACCAGCTGAAGTGTAGATAGCTGTAGTGCATTTCAGTTGCCATGGCGAGTGGAATATTTTAACTAGTCAAGTGCCAGACACACTGTCAGAATTTGAAATGAATACGGCGTGAGAACGTGCTCGGGATGCCTAGATGCACTATACTGGCACATTTGGTCGCAGCAAATTGCAGGGTGCTGGAGGCAGTAGTCACTCCATCCCAGAGGTCGTGCAGACGATGGACTCGTACAGACAATGAACCTTTCACGTATCATCTACATCTACATCTTCATTTACACGGATACTCTGCAAATCACATTTAAGTGCCTAGCAGAGGGTTCATCGAACCACCTTCACAATTCTCTATTCTTCCAATATCGTATAGCTTGGGGAAAGAACTAACACCTATATCTTTCCGTACGAGCTCTGATTTACCTTATTTTATCATGGTGATCGTTTCTCCCGACAAAATATTTTCGCATTTGGAGGAGAAAGCTGGTGATTGGAATTTAGTGAAAAGATTGCTCCGCAACGAAAAAGTCTTTGTTTTAATGATGTCCATCCCAAATCCTGTATCATTCCAGTGACACTCTCTTTCCTGTTTCGCGATAATACGAAACATGCTGCCCTCCTTTGAACTTTTTCGATATATTCCGTCAATCCTATCTGGCAAGCATCCCACAACGCGCAGCAGTATTCTAAAGAGCACGTACAAGCGTATTGTAAGCAGTCTCCTTAGTAGATCTGTTGCGCTCTCTAAATGTCCTGCCAATAAAACGCAGTCTTTGGTTAACCTTCCTCACAACATTCTCTATGTGCTCCTTCCAATTTAAGTTGTTCGTAATTTTAATTCCTAGATATTTTGTTGAATTTACGGCCTTTAGATTTGACTAATTTATCGTGAAACCGAAGTTTGACGGCTTCCTTTTAGCACTCATGTGGATGACCTCACACTTTTCGTTATTTAGAGTCAACTGCCAATTTTGGCACCATACAGATATCTTTTGTAAATCGTTTTGCAATTTGTTTTGATCTTACGATGACTTTACTAATCGATAAACGACAGCGTCATCAGCGAACAACCTGAGACGGCTGCTCAGATTGTCTCCAAAATCGTTTATGTAGATAAGGAACAGCGAAGGGCCTATAACACTTCCTTGAGGAACGCCAGAAATCACTTCTGTTTTACTCGATGACTTTTCGTCAGTTACTACGAACTGTGATCTCTCTGACAGGAAATCGCGAATCCAGTCACATAATTCAGACGATATTCCATAAACATGCAATTTCACTGGAAGCCGCATGTGTGGTGAAGTGTCAAAAGCTTTCAGGAAATCCAGAAATGCGGAAACAATTTGAAATCCCTTGTCAATAGCACTCAACACTTCATGGGAATAAAGAACTAGTTGTGTTTTAGAAATAGGATGTTTTCTATATCCGTGTTGACTGTGTGTCAACTGGTTCAACTGGCTCTGAGCACTATGGGACTTAATATCTGAGGTCATCAGTCCCCTAGAACTTAGAACTACTTAAACCTAACTAACCTAAGGACATCACACACATCCATTCCCGAGGCAGGATTCGAACCTGCGACCGTAGCGGTCGCGTGGTTCCAGACTGAAGCGCCTAGAACCGCTCGGCCACACCGGCCGGCGACTGTGTGTCAATAGACCATTTTCTTAGAGGTAATTCATAATATTCGAACACAATATATGTTCCAATATCCTGCTGCATATCGACGTTAATGATATCGGCCTGTAGTTCAATGGATTACTCCTACTAACTTTCTTGAATATTGGTGTGACCTTGAAACACGTATGTATTCATTACCAGCGATGGTAATGAGAGTGACCAGAGAGTTATTTATCGTTGCTAGTCTGCGCTTGACCGCACGAGAGTTTAGCAGTGTGTGTAGAGTCGGCAGAGAGAATGGTTCAGTTGCGAGTAGTCAGTTGCGTGTTGCACTCAGTCGGCAGTAGTTGCAGCGAGTGGACGGTTGTACTGAGCGGGCGTCGGCATGCGTCGGCGGCGTGCTCTCCTTCCATCTCTGGTCACGATTCAAGACGAGGTATATTGTTATAGAAGGTAATGAAGCAGCATTGCGCTCACCTCATAACATATGTTAATTGTAATTAATTTGTTCAAGAATTGCCCCAATAATAATTTTCTTATAAAGTAACTGTTTTAAACAAAAAGATTCATTTCAAGTTAAATAATACTTCCTATGCATTCCCTCCAAGAATCAAAATTAAATATGGGCCAGCATTGCACGGAGCTGTGCCGAAAAATAAGAGCAGATATTGATGCAGTTTTACTGAGGTAAGAATTTTGGTTTCTCTATTCAGGTTTAATTATTTCACAGGGCCGAAGGTCAGCGTTGCTGCCCTTATAAGATTTATCAGGTTTAATTATTTGTGTTGAGATGTTACATTCAGGTCGTAGTTCATTATTTAATTAATATTGTGTGGTTTTACGATCAATCTTCATTCCTTAATTTGGTGGGAATTTACATTTGGGCCATTATTATTCTTTAATTTTGCAAGCAGGTTACGCTTGGCTCCTTTTTATTATTCAGTTTTGTGGGAAGACAACATTTCACTTAACATTGACTTTCATATTCTTGCTGGGAGGTTACAATTTCACTATTATTGACATTTTAAAATTTTGCGGGGAGGTTACAACCTGTGCAGATTTCCAGTCTTTGGATACGGATCTTTCGTCGAGCGAACGGTTGTATATGATTTTTAAGTATGGGGCAACTCCATCAGAGTACTCTGAAAGGAACCTAACTGGAATACAGTCTAGACCAGAAGACTTGCTTTTATTAAGTGATTTAAGTTGCTTCACAACTCAGAGGATATCTACCTCTACGTTACTCATACTGGCAGTTGTTCTTTATTCGAATTCTGGAATATTTACTTCGTCATCTTTTGTGAAGGCGTTTCGGAAGGCTGTGTTTAGCAGCTCTGCTTTGGCAGCACTGTCTTCGATAGGATATCAAAAATGGTTCAAATGGCTCTGAGCACTATGCGACTTAACTTCTGAGGTCATCAGTAGCCTAGAACTTAGTACTAATTAAACCTAACTACCCTAAGGAAGTGTCAGGAAGTCGTTTCTGAAAGTATTTGTATGGAGTGTAGCCATGTATGGAAGTGAAACATACACGATAACTAGTTTGGACACGAAGAGAATAGAAGCTTTCGAAATGTGGTGCTACAGAAGAATGCTGAAGATAAGGTGGGTAGATCGCGTAACTAATGAGGAGGTATTGAATAGGATTGGGGAGAAGAGAAGTTTGTGGCACAACTTGACTAGAAGAAGGGATCGATTGGTAGGACATGTTTTGAGGCATCAAGGGATCACAAATTTAGCATTGGAGGGCACCGTGGAGGGTAAAAATCGTAGAGGGAGACCAAGAGATGAATACACTAAGCAGATTCAGAAGGATGTAGGTTGCAGTAGGTACTGGGAGATGAAGAAGTTTGCACAGGATAGAGTAACATGGAGAGCTGCATCAAACCAGTCTGAGGACTGAAGACCACAACAACAACAACAACCCTAAGGACATCAAACACATCCATGACCGACGCAGGATTCGAACCTGCGACCGTAGCGGTCGCTCGGTTGCAGACTGTAGCGCCTAGAACCGCACGGCCACTCTGGCCGGCGATAGGATATCCATTGCTATCACTCAGAGAAGTCATTGATTGTGTCTTGCCGCTAGCATACTTCACATACGACCAGCATCTCTTTGGATGCTCTACCAGGTTTCGAGACAAAGTTTCGTTGTGTAAACTATTATAAGCATCTCGCATTAAAGTCCGTGCTAAATTTCGAGCTTCTGTAGAAGATCACCAATTTTTGAGTTTTTGCGTCTGTTTAAATTTGACATGCTTTTTTGGTTGTTTCTGCAAAAGTGTTCTGATAGGTATATTTTTCGTTTGTTTTTGGAGGATTTGGGGGTTACAATATTCAGTCTCGCTACGACAACCCTGTGTTCACTAATCCCTGTACCCGTTTTGATGCTTGTTATTAACTCAGGATTATTTGTTGCTAAGAGGTCAAGTGTGTTTCCACAACCGTTTACTTTTCGCGTGAGCTCATGAACGAACTGCTCAAAATAATTTTCAGAGAATGCGTTTAGTACAATTTCTGATGATGTTTTATGCGCACCGCCGGAATTAAACATATATTTTCGGCAACATATCGATGGTAAATTAAAGTCACCACCAACTATAATCGAATAAGTTGGATACGTGTTTGAAATCAAACTCAAGTTTTCTTTGAACCTTTCAGAAATTGTATCATCTAAATTGGGAGGCGGTAAAAGGATCCAATTATTATTTTATTCTGGCTGCCAACAGTGACCTCTGCCCATACTAACTCACAGAAACTATCTACTTCAGTTTCGCGACAAGATAAACTACTCATCGCGAGTAAAATCACTATCACAAAAGTGAACTGTCATGGGCAATGACTTGTAGAAGATAGGACTCGACGTCGGCTGTCGTCAACTGTAACAGAGATTTAGGAGCGGTAGTGTAGCTAATCGCCCGCACTCGCGAGTTCAATGTTGAAAGAAAATATATGTGACAAATACATAAAACTCGTGAGCAGCTATACCATACAGAATCATTGCCATGGTATTAGGACACACCACGCTTGTATCTCAGCTCACTGCACAACGGAAGGTAGAGATTATAATGGTCGCAGATACAGCACCGTTGGACATTTAAAGCACAGAGAATTGAAGCCTGCGCTTGTAAGATTAAACATATAATGGCATATGAAGATGTAAGACTTCGAGGACGTCGAAAACAATAACCCGGTTGACAACAGTATACAATTCAGGAATGTAGTGGAAGTTTTCCCATTTGGGAAAGCTTACATGGGAGCAACGAGGGACCACGGTACATCTGGCATAGTCTCTTAGCGGTTATGTGGCAGGAATACCGCCCGCAGCTCGTGGTCGTGCGGTAGCGTTCTCGCTTCCCACGCCCGGGTTCCCGGGTTCGATTCGCGACAAGGTCAGGGATTTTCTCTGCCTCGTGATGACTGGGTGTTGTGTGATGTCCTTAGGTTACTTAGGTTTAAGCAGTTCTAAGTTCTAGGGGACTGATGACCATAGATGTTAAGTCCTATAGTGCTCAGAGCCATTTGAACCATTTTTGAGAGGAATTCACTGTCCGATCAGACGCATCGATCTGTTTACCTGCAGAATCCTACAGGTAACCTGTGCCACCTGACTGTTCATCACCAACTACTGTAGAATTGTGTCAGAATGGTATTAATACTTGGGAGACATGCCTGCTGGACACATCTGGAATGCCATGGGGAGAGATGTGTGCACAGGATCCCTATGTGCGACCAATCTTTGTTAGCTGTGGATCCTGTGCCACGATGCCTGTAGTAAGGGTGACAGGGAGTGCAATTCTATAGACTTCTGGTTCCTAAATTATCCGTCGCGTGTTGTAGTTCGTCGCTCTGACACTACATTAAAGTGCTAACCGGTTCTGCAGATACGTTACTATTCATTCCGTGTAGGTTTATTTATAACTTTAGGGGGGGGGGGGGGGGGGAAGAAAGAGGTAATAGTAGTTCACAGTACAGTGACAGTAATATTCAATTTTAAAACTGTTATTCATAGGGAGAATGTAATAAGTATCGACTGCTCATATGTTGTTGTTGTTGTGGTCTTGAGTCCTGAGACTGGTTTGATGCAGCTCTCCACGCTACTCTATCCTGTGCAAGCTTCTTCATCTCCCAGTACTTACTGCAACCTACATCCTTCTGAATCTGCTTAGTGTATTCATCTCTTGGTCTCCCTCTACGATTTTTACCCTCCACACTGCCCTCCAATGCTAAATTTGTGATCCCTTGATGCCTCAAAACATGTCCTACCAACCGATCCCTTCTTCTAGTCAAGTTGTGCCACAAACTTCTCTCCTCCCCAATTTCTTTTCAATACCTCCTCATTAGTTACCTGATCTACCCACCTTATCTTCAGCATTCTTCTGTAGTACCACATTTCGAAAGCTTCTATTCTCTTCTTGTCCAAACTAGTTATCGTCCATGTTTCACTTCCATACATGGCTACACTCCATACAAATACTTTCAGAAACGACTTCCTGACAATTAAATCTATACTCGATGTTAACAAATTTCTCTTCTTCAGAAACGATTTCCTTGCCATTGCCAGTCTACATTTTATATCCTCTCTACTTTGAGCATCATCAGTTATTTTACTCCCTAAATAGCAAAACTCCTTTACTACTTTAAGTGTCTCATTTCCTAATCTAATTCCCTCAGGATCACCCGATTTAATTTGACTAAATTCCATTATCCTCGTTTTGTTTTTGTTGATGTTCATCTTATACCCTCCTTTCAAGACACTGTCCATTCCGTTCAACTGCTCTTCCAAGTCCTTTGCTGTCTCTGACAGAATTACAATGTCATCGGCGAACCTCAAAGTTTTTACTTCTTCTCCATGAATTTTAATACCTACTCCGAATTTTTCTTTTGTTTCTTTTGTTTGTGACTGATCGTATACACCTGCAAAAAAATCGCTGGTTTTAAGTCCAAGGAAACTGCAGGGAATGCACTTTAATACGGCAAACATTTAGCAATATCTAACCAAAGTATTACGTCCATACCCGGCCCGTTGCTAAAGGTGATCAAATTCTCTCGAACAAACAACAAGAACACTAGAAAGAAATTACCCGAGGGAGAAACTGCAAGACAAGTGTGTAGCCTACTTGCAAAGGAGAACACGTACGTTGTACTTTTACACCGACATCACTTCTCTACAGTTTACATGTAAGTGCTTGATAGAGGTTGCGCAGAACCGCTTTCAGACTGTTTCGCGAGCGGTGCACTCTCGAATAGCATGAAGGAGAACTGAACATCTAAGTCCTTTTCTTATTTTTTACGATGGTCATTTCCCCCTGTGTAAATGCAGTTTTTGCATTCGGAGAACAAAATTGGTGATTTAAGTTTTGTGGAAAGATTTCGTCGCAACGAAATATGCCTATGTTTTAACGATTGTCCCTAATTCACGTATGATATTCATGACCCTCCCGCCTCTGTTTCACGATAATACAAAACTAGTTGCCATCCTTTGTCCTCGATCAATCCTACCATGTAAGAATCCCATAGCACGCATCAATATTCTAACAGAGGACGGAAAAGCGTAGAACAGGCAGTCTTTTTAGTGGACTTGTTCTGTACTCGAAGTGTTCTGCCAATGAAACGCTGTCTTTGGTTAGCCTTCCTCACAACATTTTTTGTCCGATGGTTCCGATTTAAGTCGTCCGTAACTGAAATTATTTGGCATGCAGCTGAAGCGACAACCTTTAAATTGATACTGTGGTGTCACCGCCAGACACCACACTTGCTAGGTGGTAGCCTTTAAATCGGCCGCGGTCCGTTAGTATCAGTGATTGCAGACCGAGCGCCGCCATACGGCAGGTGTAGGCTAGAGACTCCCTAGCTCTCGCCCCAGTTGTATAGCCGACTTTGCTAGCGATGGTTCACTGACTACATACGCTCCCATTTGCAGAGACGACAGTTTAGCATAGCCTTCAGCTACGTCATTTGTTACGACCTAGCAAGGCGCCATATTCAGTTACTATGTCTTCTGAACAGATAATATTGTGACTCATGTACTGTCAATAGCGACGTTCATCATTAATGGATTAAAGTTAAGTATGAAACTAATTAAGTCCGCTTTCTGAATTCTCATTCCTTGTCATGTTCCAGACCTCACGTCAGTATAGTTCTTCCCTCTTCACGCCAGCCTGCGTGAGCTAAAACGCGTGCATTTAGGCCTCCTCTAGTAACACGGTGTTGGCTCTTCTGCCAACACTACAGATACTATTTATCGTATAACCGAAATTTGTGTTGGGATAGCGCATTCTTACCTTTATTTTCATGTCTAAGACTTCTGTCCGATGGAAGACATCAAAACCCCTTCTGATTTTCCAACCTTCAGTCCCTTGATAACAAATAGTCATTTTGCCTTCGATTCCTTCGTAAAGAAAATGCATCTTCGCAGATGTAAAACACACTGCCTATGAAAAAAATTGACGCACCCAGAGGACACGGTCGGATATCAGTCTAACTTGGTATACTTACCATCGGCGGGTATGTAAATGATTAGAGTTGAAATTTTCTGCAGCACGTAGAACGGCCACCAGAGTGCATTAGTGTTATTCGTGTCAGTGTTGTTACTAGGTCTGGTAAGGTATATAACGGGTGTGAACAGCATGAGATGTTGAGCTATCACTGTAAAAGATACGGAGATGCCGCGTCCTCGTGTCAGACGGCTTTATCAGCACCTGAAGGTCTTTCAAAGGAGCCTCCGTTTGACAGGCTGGACGAATCGTGCCGTATCGAGATTTGTGCAGCATTCGGATGTAAAAGTGGCCCATCTTGGACTGCGTGGGAACATGAAGGCAGGCATACTCATCGTCAAGGTTTTGGTCGTCTGCGTCTGATCACTGCAAGGGTGGAGGGCCGTATCGTTCACCAAGCGCATCGTAACTCCTTCAGATCTGCGCTTGCTATGCGAGGACAAGTAATGGATTCCCTGTAACTTTCTATGTCATCCGGGAGCAGTGACCAAGAGCAATCAGCAGCGGGGCTGGGAAACAATCACCCCATGCGTAGGCTGACGTCTGTACAACATAACCGTCTGTATTTGGAAGAATGGACTGCTGACGAGCCGGCCGGAGTGGCCGAGCGGTTCTAGGCGCTACAGTCTGGAACCGCGTGACCGCTACGGTCGCAGGTTCGAATCCTGCCTCGGGACGGATGTGTGTGATGTCCTTAGGTTAGTTAGGTTTAAGTAGTTCTAAGTTCTAGGGGACTGATGACCACAGCAGTTAAGTCTTATAGTGCTCAGAGCCATTTGAACCATTTTGAACTGCTGACGAATGGTATCGATTGAGTTCAGCGATGAATTGCGGTTCTGCACTACAGCGGATTTATCATCGTCTGCGAGTATGGCGACGACCTGTGGAGAGCGGTTCTGTTCTTCCATTGTCTAGGAAAGTTACAGCTGTGCCACTCCTGGCTGAGGTATGACTTGAAGTCATGGCTGGTAGTGGCTGAGGAAACTGTGAGGGCACAACAGTAAGTGACGGGCATCCTGCGTCTTCATGTGTTACCTCTCAGGCGACTGTACTGTGATGCTATGTTTCAACAGAACAATGCTCGTCTACGCATGGCACATGTTGTAACGTATATGCTACCAACATGTAATGTAGCTATAACCAATACTGCCTATGTTCGTCAGTGAAAATGGTTCAAAAATGGCTCTGAGCACTATGGGACTTAACTTCTGAGGTCATCAGTCCCCTAGACTTAGAACTACTTAAACCTAACTAACCTAAGGACATCACACACATCAATGCTCGAGGCAGGACTCGAACCTGCGATCTTAGCGGTCACGCAGTTCCAGACTGTAGCGCCTAGAACCGCTCGGCCACCCCGTCCGGCAGTGAAAGTGGACTCAATAAGCAACCAGAGCTATCAGTAAACGGAATCTAACCTGCATAACCCCCTGTGCGTGTTGTATGGCTGTCAGCTTCACTGTACTTTAAGCCCTCAACAGATCGTTACATCAGAGACTTAAAACTAACATCTGGATAAGCTATCTGACTGCGCGTTTGAATATGAAACTACAGGAACAAATGAACCTGTAACAATGAATACAAAAGCTATCTGAATGCGTTTTTGAATAAGAATTTGTAAGTGATACAGAAACTGACGTGCGCCACGGAATTTACAGGATTAGAGTACATGACATGTTGTGGTGTGCCAGTGTCTCTGTTTTGCACTCACCTCTTTAGATGACTGCCTTTTTCCATGTGGTTTATAGCAATACGTAAGAACATGCAGCAGCAGCGGCTAAAGCTTATTGTTCCTAAGAATGAATATAATGAAAAGGAGTTTGCTTGGATCTTGTTAACCACTAAATAACTTGCAAGAAGGGATTTCCTAAATTGAATCTATTTAAAACTTCAGAATCATTATGACAATGACATAGGAGTCAATAATGGCTGAGTGCCAGATTAATTACATTAATAAATAAATGCTATGGTTAACATTTAATAACCATAGCATTTATTTATTAATTAGATGTGGAGAATAATTATTATTATTTGGAGGATAAGAAGGCTTCTTTAGCTGACAAGCAAGACATGGGATTTTTGCAAACTCGGACTAACAATCACGAGCCTAACCCTGCAATTGCTTTTGCGCTATGGTGGTGAATTTTACCTTCAATTCCATCTTCAAGCGTAGCTAAGCCATCTAAATCTCTCCTGGCTATATAAATGAAATCAGGCCTTGAGTTTGGTGGGATCTGTCATCACCGACGTCAGGGCAGCGTGACACGTCTTCTCTCCCCGAGCTCTCGACCGACACTGCTACTTCCACTCTCGCAGACAGACCTCGTCTCACAACAATGCTTATAATCGCGGTCCCATGTTTCGCCCTCAGATTGTTACTACAGATATCTGAGTTCTTACACAATGCAAACAATAGCGTTAAGTTGACTATATTGTTTTCAATGTGATGGAGAGTTCTGACACACTCCTTCCAGGACCGTTTGCATGACGCTGAGCTACTCCCGTGGCCAGCAAGATCCCCAGATATGTCGCTGATAGAACATGTGTGCCCTCATCTCGGACGTCAACTCCATCCCAGTGCCTCAGCCAGGAGGATGAAGACCTGGGGGCCGAACCGCACAATAACCCTGTGTTCGGTGTGGGGCGGCGGTGAGGTGGGTGGACTGCTGTGGCCTGTTGTGGAGTTGTGAACCAGTGAGGGCTACGGCGGGACGAAGCCTCTCTGTCGTTTCTAGGTCCCCGGTTTAATAAACACACACACACACACACACACACACACACACACACACATACACACACACTCACTGTTCATTTTATTTTGTTTGGCCGTTCATATCACCTGACGGAATAATGAACTTTCTCTCATGGTAGACTCTGAATTATTGCTGCTCGCTTGGTGGTATTTAAATCTAAAATGGAATTTCCGTAATGGACTCGGCAATGTTCGAGATTATACAGGTTCTTTCTAATACAAAAGTGAACCGCACTTAAACTGTCACAAGTCGATACGAAGTAAACGAGCGTACCACTGAGAAAGACCGGAGACACCTCGGTCTCGTTTTTATGATTGTTAATTTCAGTACTCACAGAAATTTTTCCGACTTGATACGCACGTATCTGAAACAGGAAAAGAAATAACGAACCAGGTGCAACCAACGGGTTTCACAGGAAGTGATTGCCACAGAGAACATGCAGCCAGAAACAAGTTTGAGCGCTGTCGAAACTTTCAAGAATTGGGTTAAGAACAGTAAAAACTTTTGCAAGTGCCTTAATTCCTTGTAAAAGTTCGCAAGGTTTCAAACTTGTTTTCTTTATTTCCTCGATGACAAATGCTCTCATATTAAAGTACCGGTACGTAATAAACACAACAACGTGCGTATTGCGTTCATTTGCTATATACTGAATAAAAATCTCGAAGTTTAATAGTCTAAAATTGCCAGTAAAAGTGGCTCCATTTCATTCTGTTGTATAGTTTTCGTAATGGGAACGAAATGCGAATGGAAGTTTAGAACACTTTCTTGTCTTTGGGAAATTTTAAGAAATGTGAACTTTCCGACAATGGGCCAATAAGCGAGGATCTAGGAGTACAGGGAGCAACGGAAGTCGCGGGACTGAAAGTTACAGGTCTCCAATAAAAACGAGTCTGCTTCCCACGCTAGATTTTGTGGACAGATACGACTAGATACTGGACGGCCGTGAATGAATCCAGTAACTGTTCGCCTGTTACGCAGTCAATCAAAATCAAATATACTCACGTATTTACATGAGCTATATTTCAGTAATTTTTGGTGAAAGTTAGCTGCCAACATTTTGCAAGACGTAGATCGACATTACGTTCCCAACTGTGCCACGTAACAGCTACGTAGATCTATAGAGGTTGTCTGTCATTTGTACAGGGTGTTAGAAAAGTGTTCCATATTTTGAGAAATGGTAGTATGGACCAAAACAAGACAAAAAATGGTCATTTAAAGTTGCTCTAAAAGGCGTACCTTAAGAGCTATGAGCGCTTGTTTATATTCGCTGCCGTGAAACACATCTCCTCTACTGCAATCAGTATGATATTACGAACGACCTACATAAGGCAGTAAACAAATGTCTAAACATCACTCCGTTACTGTGAAACAGTGGAGTTTCTCATGTAATCTCTTTGCTAATACATAAGACCTGTTCTTGTGAGCCATCGCTAATGGAGGCATTCAGTGTCCATTTATAGTAAGATATGTTTCTATCGGACGTCTTGAGGAACCTGGCACTCTCTGAAGAACTTCAGGTCGGTTACACTTAGACTGACAGGTAAGGATGACGATTTCCAGTAGTGTTGAATCATTACTGTGGCTTGCATACACCAAAGATTTCAAGTGTCCACACAATCAAAATTCCAAGGGATTAATATTGCCCCCCCCCCCCCTTGAATAATAGATCTTTCCGTTGGTGGGGACGCTTACGTGCCTCAGCGATACAGATAGCCGTACCGTAGGTGCAACCACAAGGGAGGGAAATCTTTTGAGAGGTCACGCAAACACGTTGTTCCTGAAGAGGGGTAGCAGCCTTTTCAGTAGTTGTAGGGGCAACAGTCAGGATAATTGACTGATCTTGACTTTTAACGTTAACCAAACCAGCCTTGCTGTGCTGGTACTGCGAATGGCTGAAAGCAAGGTAAAACTACAGCAGTAATTTTTCCCGAGGACATGCAGCTTTACTGTATGATTAAATGATGATAGCGTCCTCTTGGATAAAATATCCTGAAGGTAAAGTAGTCCCCAATTCGGATCTGCGGGCGTGGTCTACTCATCCCCTAGAACTACTTAGACCTAACTAACCTAAGGACATCACACACATCCACGCCAGAGGCAGGATTCGAACCTGCGACCGTAGCGGTCCAGAAGGAAGAAAACTGGCGTTCTATGGATCGGAGCCTGAAATGTTATGTCCCTTAATCGGACAGATAGGTTAGAAATTTGGAAATGGAAACTGATTGATTACAGTTAGATGTTGAGGGAATTAGTGAAGTTCGGTACCAGTAGGAACCAGACTTCTGGTCAGGTGAATACAGGGTTATAATACAGAAACAAATAAGGATAATGCAGGAGTTGGTTTAATAATGAACAAAAAAATAGGAACGCGGATAAGCTACTACGAACAGCATAGTGAAAGCATTGTTGTAGCCAAGATAGATACGAAGCCGACGCCTACCACAGTGGTACAAGTTTATATGCCAACTAGTTCTGCAGATGGAAAAGGGATTGGAGAAATGTATGATGAGATAAAAGAAATTATTCAGGTAGTTAAGGTAGACAAAAATTTAATAGTCATGGGGGACTGGAATTCGGTAGTAGGAAAAGGAAGAGAAGGAAAAGTAGTAGGTGAATATGGACTGGGGATAAGGAATGGAAGAGGAAGCCGCCTGGTAGAACTTTGCACAGAGCATAACCTAATCATAGCTAACACTTGGTTTAAGAATCATGAAAGAAGGTTGTATAGATGGAAGAGCAGTGGAGATGCTGGTAGGTTTCAGACAGATTATATAATGGTAAGACAGAGATTTAGGAACCAGGTTTTAAAATGCAAGACATTTCCAGGGCCTAGATGAGGACACTTACCACAATTTATTGTTTATGAATTGTAGATTAAAACTGTAGAAACTGCAAAAAGGTGGGAATTTAAGGAGGTGGGACCTGGATAAACTGAAAGAACCAGAGGGTGTAGAGAGTTCCAGAGAGAGCATTAGGGAACGTTTGAAAAGAACAGGGGAAAGAAATATAGTAGAAGAAGAATGGGTAGCTTTGAGAGATGAAATAGTGATGGCAACAGAGGATCAAGTAGGTAAAACGACGAGGGCTAGTAGAATTCCTTGGGTAACAGAAGCGAATCTGAATTTAATTAATGAAAGGAGAAAATGTAAAAATGCAGTAAATAAAGCAGGCCAAAAGGAATACAAACGTCTCAAAAATGACATCGACAGGAACTGCAAAATCGATAAGCAGGGATGGCTAGAGGACAAATGGAAGGATGTAAAGGCATATATTGCTAGGGGTAAGATAGATACTGCCTACAGGAAAATTAAAGAGACCTTTGGAGAAAAGAGAACCGCCTGTATGAATATCAAGAGCTCAGGTGGAAACCCAGTTCTAAGCAAAGAAGGGAAAGCAGAAAGGTAGAAAGAGAATATAGAGCGTCTATACGAGGGCGATGTATTTGAGGGCAATATTATGGAAATTGAAGAGGATGTAGATGAAGATGAAATGGGGAATATGATACTGCGTGAAGAATTTGAGAGAGCAGTGAAACACCTAAGTCGAAACAAGGCCCCGGGAGTAGACAGGATTCCATTAGAACTACAGATAGCCTCGGGAGAGCCAGCCATGACAAAACTCTACCATCTGGTGAGCAAGATGTATGAGACATGTGAAATATCCTCAGACTTCAAGAAGAATATAATAATTCCAATCCCAAAGAAAGCAGGTGTTGACAGATGTCAAAATTACCGAACTATCAGTTTAATGTCACAGCTGCAAAATACTAACAAGAATTCTTTAGAGACGAATGGAAAAACTGGTAGAAGCCAACCCCGGGGAAGATCAGTTTGCATTCCGTAGAAATGTTGGAACACGCGAGGCAATACGACCCTACGACATCTTAGAAGATAGATTAAGGAAAGGCAAACCTACGTTTCTAGCATTTGTAGACATAGAGAAAACGTTTGACAATGTTGACAGGAATACTCTCTTTCAATTCTGAAGATGGCAGGGGTAAAATACAGGGTGTGATAAGGCTATTTACGATTTGTACAGAAACCAGGTGGTAGTTATAAGAGTCGAGGTGCATGAGAGGGAAGTAGTGGTTGGGAAGGGAGTGAGACAGGGTTGTAGCCTATCCCAATTATTATTCAGTCTATATATTGAGCAAGCAGTAAAGGAAACAAAAGAAAAATTCGGAGTAGGAATTTAAATCCATGGAGAAGAAATAAAAACTTTAGGTTCGCCGATGACATTGTAATTCTGTCAGAGACAGCAAAGGACTTGGAAAGCAACTGAACGGAATGGACAGTTTCTTGAAAGGAAGCAACATCAACAAGAGTAAAACGAGGATAATGGAATGTGGTCGAATTAAATCAGGTAAAAATACATTGTGACTAGGGCCTCCCGTCGTGTAGACCGTTCGCCCGGTGCAAGTCTTTCGAGTTGACGCCACTTCGGTGACTTGGGTGTTGATGGGGATGAAATAATGATGATAAGGACAACACAGCACCCAGTCCCTGAGCGGAAAAAATCTCCGACCCAGCCGGACCGTTTGGCATGACGTTCCGTTGCGTTGACCAATCTTTTTTTTTTTATTGTTCGTTGTATTTGGCCGGAGCGGACATCACATGACATCCATTGAATTTCGTTATTGATCTTTTCTGTCAGTTTCTTTATTACACAGACACCACTCAGCTACCAGGGGCGGATAATCAGGTGATGCTGAGGGAATTAGATAAGGAAATGAGACACTTAAAGTAGTAGATGAGTTTTGCTATTTGGGGAGCAAAATGAGTGATGATGGTCGAAGTAGAGAGGATATTATATGTAGATTGGCCATGGCAAGGAAAGTGTTCCGAGGGAGAGAAATTTGTAAACATTGAGTGCAGACTAAAGTGGCAGGAAGCCCTTTTTGAAAGTATTTGTATGGAGTGTAGCCATGTATGGAAGTAAAACATGGACTATAAATAGTGTAGACAAGAAGAGAATAGAAACTTGCGAAGTGTGGTTCTACAGAAGAATGCTGAAGACTAGGTGGGTAGATCACATAACTAATGAGGAGGGACTCAACAGAATTGTGGAGAAGCGGAATTTGTGGTACAACTTGACTAGAAGAAGGGATCGGTTGACTGGACACCTTCTGAGGCACCAAGGGATCACCTGTTTAGTACTGGAGGGAAGCGTGGAGGGTAAAAATGGTAGAGGGAGACCAAGACATGAATTCACTAAGCAGATTCGGAAGGATGGAGGTTGGAGTAGGTATTTGGAGATGAAGTAGCTTGCACAGGATAGAGTAGCATGGAGAGCTGCATCAAACCAGTCTCTGGACTGAAGATCACAACAACAACAACAAGATTGGGGGAACGATCTGGCCGACGTAGTGGACTTCCCCGACCAATGCATTGCCCTTCAAATGTCTGTGCGTAACATTCCGGTGAAAATGGTTTTTGCTCTATCATGCACGAACCATATCTCCATTTGTTCTTGAAATGGTACCGAGTGGCTATAATTAAAGTGCAGCAGGTCACAGAGACCCTGCGTGAGCCGTGATTGTCGTATGGCAGCGAAACTGGGTAGATATTCTAATACGTTAATATGGAACTGATATACGCTGGAAAAAAATTAGTTAAAATTTTGACCACCACGTGCAAATCTGGTGCTGTGAATGCAAGGAAGACGTACAGAAATGGATCGATATAGGAACGTGACGTGGGCAGAAAAGGTAAAACAGGTGAAATAAGGCATAATGTTGAAAGTATGTCCGGGTTTGCTGCCGGATCCTAAAATCAATTCGATTCTATATATCGGCGATCCATCTGGTCACCATCTTCAGGAGAGCGCTGCTTCTGTTGACGAGTCCCGCTGAGTTCTCAGCGTTGCCAAGAGAGTAATGAACCGCATTTTTTTTCTCAGCCGAAAACAATGCTACGAATGCGAAACGTTACGTATGTTTTATCTGAAGTCTCCTGAGTGCGCGCGCCATGTTTCCGTCGCTTCCGACAGTTGTCATCTGTAGGTGATGTACGCTACAAACAACGTGCCGTCATTGAACTTCTCACTGCAGAGAAAGAAACTGTGGGGAATATTCGCAAATGATTGTGCCAAGTCTGTGGAACATCTGATGTCGTCAGAAGAACAATTAGTCGCTGGGCACGGAGGGTGATGTCATCAGAAGGCGGTTCGGTGGAGCTCCACGATTTGTAACGGTTGGGGAGACTATCCACGGCTGTCACACCTGTCAGTCCTTACTAGCCCCCTCGGACATCCACTTGTTTGGGGAATTAAAGGATGACATTCGTGGAAGACGATTTGAGGATGGTGAGGTGATTCACACAGTTAAGCACTGGCTCTGCCACCAGCATAAGAATTGCAACCGACAGGGCATACACGACCTTGTTTCGAGCAGGAGGAAGGCCATAGAACGGGATGGAGATTACGTCGAAAAATAGGGTTTGTAGATATAACACCATTCTTTCGTGTGTGTAACTTTCATTATGTTCAATAAAGAATTATTGAAATAAGAAAATGCGGCGCATTACTTTCTTGGCAACCCTCGTACATTTTACGCCACGCAGACTTAAATTCGTCATCAGGTTGAAATTGTTACACGCATATAATTGTTCAACTGGTTCAAATGGCTCTGAGCACTATGGGACTTAACTTCTAAGGTCATCAGTCCCCTAGAACTTAGAACTACTTAAACCTAACTAACCTAAGGACAGCACACACACCCATGCCCGAGGCAGGATTCGAACCTTCGACCGTAGCGGTCTCGCGGTTCCAGACTGTAGCGCCTAGAACCGCTCGGCCACTCCGGCCGGCAATATAATTGTACTAGTTGATGTATATTGCAAGCTAACTACCAGTTTACTTAAAACATTTGATTCAGTGGTTTCATTAATTTCAGTGTCCATCATTCTTTTTAGATTTTTGTCTCTTCATGTGCTGTGCCATCATAGCACCCCTAGTTGTTTCAACAAAAGCTGGTTCAGCGCAAAGCGGCAGACAGTGATCAAGTCTCGAGAGCCCCTTTAGAAATATGCTTGCCGCAAAAGAAGATGTGATTTATATAATAAATTGTTACATCATCGTTGTCAGTGGGGTGTATCCAGTACGCAGATTTCATGTAATCATGTAAGACGGTGGGGAAATATCCGTGATCGAGACTCAGACTTTTAGGTGTGCAAAGGCAGGTATTTTTATCGGTGGCTGAGGACAGTTCAAATGGCTCTAAGCACTACGGGACTTAACATTTGAGGTCATGAGTCCCCTAGACTTAGAACTACTGAAACCTAGCTAACCTACGGACATCCATCACACACATCCATGTCCGAGGCAGGATTCGAACCTGCGATCGTAGCAGCAGCGCAGTTCCAGACTGAAGCGCCTAGAACCGCTCGGCCACAACGGCCGGCACTGAGGACAGTGTTCTGAGCAACATTACATCAGTATTTACTTCATTTGCAGACAAATAAATATAGTCATTAGCAGTTGTATATGTTTAAGCTGGTTAGTACCTCCAAGCATGTGTGACAAGAGCAAAAGACATGAATGCTTTTTTCCCCCCTGGGCAGCAGGTCAGGTGTTGAAGTGTGGACACATGACGCAAAACGGTTAGTCAATACTGACAGGCGTAGTCTGCTTAGAAGAGCAATTACGACCGTGCAGAAAACGTAAATATGTGACGTGTCTGCGGGAAAACCGTTACACGTAGAAAAAAAAAAAAATAAAATAAAATAAAAAAAAAAAACTAACGCACTGAAGGGTGTACATATTAAGATACCAATGATCACAATATTTGCACTTATACCCCTAACACACCATATAAATAATTTGTGCCCACTAAATAGAAAGTTACTGTTATAAATTCCAAGAATCTCTTTAAAAATCACTTCACATGGATAATCTTACGACTATCTCTCCATAACTAAGGGAGGCGGGTGATTCACTCTTCACTGATTGTTAAGGATACTTAGCAGGTAGCACACTGGAACAACAGATTGCAGTGGTTTACAGAAACGTTTACAACAACCTCTTTTGTATAAAAATCACGTAATAAAATCAGGCAGTTCTAGGGCTGGAATAATGGAAAAGTTGATAGGCAATGTCGCAGTTAACATATATTCTGCCAGTACCGATCTTCAATGTGCCCGATGGCGTGACTCATACTAATTTGTCTTTGTTTTCTGGGCATTAAGTTTATCCAGTTATTATAATAAATATGCGTGATAGTATAATTCACACTAATTTGTCTTTTTTTCTGCGTTGTAAGTTTAGCCAAGATTTGTAATAAAAGCTCGTCAGTAAAATTAAGTTGCAGCAACCAATCGTTATGGGAGAGTACCTCCAAAGGTACGTCGGGCAGATACAACACAAATGGTTTCAAACTAATGAAGTGGTATACCAACTGAGTGGATCGTTTAAAGAAGGAGAAATTCACTAGTGGTCAGAGACACACGATAAGCCTAAAGTACGAGGGTATGGTCATAGCAGACTAGGATAATAGTCAGCAGTTTATGTGTGGAGTACAGTCTGCTGTTGACGAACGAATGAAACGGGTGACAGTAATGTATTCACAGTTCATGGCCACGGAAGTTTAGTAAACTCGGCCAGCATAAGAGGCACCTCACAATCAGCCCATCTGTTTGAATCACGAGCACAAATAATTTTTCTTTCGGACGCACCGTTGCAAGTCGGCTGTCATTAAAGTGAAATGTTCAAAATGGCTCTGAGCACTATGGGACTTAAATTCTGAGGTCATCAATCCCCTAGAACTACTTAAACCTAACTAACCTACGGACATCACACACATCCATGCCCGAGGCAGGATTCGAACCTGCTACCGTAGCGGTCGCACGGTTCCAGACTGTAGCGCCTAGAACCGCTCGGCCACTCCGGCCGGCAAAGTGACATGTGTTTTCCAGTCCTTACTAACCACTAGCAAACCGTGACTCTATCATGTAATATATTACTTCAATTAACATTTACACAGGGCGTGTGGTAACAAGGAAGGTTATTTTCTTCTCCTTTTAAATTCAAAACTACACATTGCTCTGTTGCGTCTTTGTAGAGTTCCACAGCCACTGCCGTCTTGGACCAATTCTTTTTGAACATTAGACTGTGCAATTATAAAAACCAAACGTTAATTACAGCGATGTGAGGTGCTACACAAAAGAATATTGTGGTTAACTGTCCCAGTTGTTTCTTTATCTTCCGTACGTAAATGTGAAGCTCACTGATAAAAGAAGTATGTATGGCAGAAGAACTAACGAAACTACAAAGACACAATAGTTCTCTGCTTTGGATTCATGGTGGATTGTACACATTCTCCTTTTCCGGGATTTCTATTTCTCTCGTTACAGAAGAGTATGTACTGATGTGACTATGTGCTGAGAAGTTTTAAATTTTTGTTATTTTCTTCAAATATTAAATACCAGAAAAAGGATGTTACTGCATTGTGAGGTGTGTATGTTTTGTTTAAGTATATCACACATGTTAAATTTCTGTGAATGGACAGAGTACATTATACTCCCTATTGCTTGTTTTGATATACGTCGTCTGAAATATTCAATATCACCTCAAAAATTGACACAAGAATGGAAAACAAATAAATTCCTCTCCTTGCAATCACTTAATCTCCGTGTGTCGCTTGCACCAAACGTCCTCTATTACTTGTCTAATGTACTCCAGTCTCTGTCTCCCTCTAGAGATTTGCTCTCTACAACTCCTTATGTTGCCAATGAAGTTATTTCCGAATGCCTGAAAACAGGACCTGTACCATGTTCCTTCTTGTTGTCAGTGCATTCTATACATGATCTCACCGATTCTGCAGAAAACAAGCTTATTACTTATTTTATCAGGCGCCCTACTTCCCAACATCTTCCTATAGCACCACATCTGAAACACTTCGATTCTTTTCCGTTGCGGCCTTCCCACAGTACATGATTCACTGTCATACAATGCCATTATCCCTATTTACATTCTCAGAAATTTCTTCCTCCAATAAGGCCTAGTGCGGCTGCGAAGATCATGTTAATCACATTTTCTTCGGCTGCCACAGAAGGCGTCGAAAAACTACGAAACTAGTACAGTATCTGATGACCTCAGGAAAATCTTTGAACAACAGAAGACATAAACACATATAAGCTCCTATACGATTTTATAACAGATAATCAAATAAAGATAAAGGAAAAGAGAATTTTTTGCATTGTAATATAGCAAATACACTCCTGGAAATTGAAATAAGAACACCGTGAATTCATTGTCCCAGGAAGGGGAAACTTTATTGACACATTCCTGGGGTCAGATACATCACATGATCACACTGACAGAACCACAGGCACATAGACACAGGCAACAGAGCATGCACAATGTCGGCACTAGTACAGTGTATATCCACCTTTCGCAGCAATGCAGGCTGCTATTCGCCCATGGAGACGATCGTAGAGATGCTGGATGTAGTCCTGTGGAACGGCTTGCCATGCCATTTCCACCTGGCGCCTCAGTTGGACCAGCGTTCGTGCTGGACGTGCAGACCGCGTGAGACGACGCTTCATCCAGTCCCAAACATGCTCAATGGGGGACAGATCCGGAGATCTTGTTGGCCAGGGTAGTTGACTTACACCTTCTAGAGCACGTTGGGTGGCACGGGATACATGCGGACGTGCATTGTCCTGTTGGAACAGCAAGTTCCCTTGCCGGTCTAGGAATGGTAGAACGATGGGTTCGATGACGGTTTGGATGTACCGTGCACTATTCAGTGTCCCCTCGACGATCACCAGTGGTGTACGGCCAGTGTAGGAGATCGCTCCCCACACCATGATGCCGGGTGTTGGCCCTGTGTGCCTCGGTCGTATGCAGTCCTGATTGTGGCGCTCACCTGCCCGGTGCCAAACACGCATACGACCATCATTGGCACCAAGGCAGAAGCGACTCTCATCGCTGAAGACGACACGTCTCCATTCGTCCCTCCATTCACGCCTGTCGCGACACCACTGGAGGCGGGCTGCACGATGTTGGGGCGTGAGCGGAAGACGGCCTAACGGTGTGCGGGACCGTAGCCCAGCTTCATGGAGACGGTTGCGAATGGTCCTCGCCGATACCCCAGGAGCAACAGTGTCCCTAATTTGCTGGGAAGTGGCGGTGCGGTCCCCTACGGCACTGCGTAGGATCCTACGGTCTTTGCGTGCATCCGTGCGTCGCTGCGGTCCGGTCCCAGGTCGACGGGCACGTGCACCTTCCGCCGACCACTGGCGACAACATCGATGTACTGTGGAGACCTCACGCCCCACGTGTTGAGCAATTCGGCGGTACGTCCACCCGGCCTCCCGCATGCCCACTATACGCCCTCGCTCAAAGTCCGTCAACTGCACATACGGTTCACGTCCACGCTGTCGCGGCATGCTACCAGTGTTAAAGACTGCGATGGAGCTCCGTATGCCACGGCAAACTGGCTGACACTGACGGCGGCGGTGCACAAATGCTGCGCAGCTAGCGCCATTCGACGGCCAACACCGCGGTTCCTGGTGTGTCCGCTGTGCCGTGCGTGTGATCATTGCTTGTACAGCCCTCTCGCAGTGTCCGGAGCAAGTATGGTGGGTCTGACACACCGGTGTCAATGTGTTCTTTTTTCCATTTCCAGGAGTGTATATTAATTTGCGTAGAGCATTCACTTAATTTCAGTTTAAATGGATATAACAGTAACTGTTTCTGATGGTCTGACACTGGCTGTGTGGCTGATGCCCAGCAGCCATTAATAACTATGGCCTTGCATGCCCTCTTTGATCTGCTAGTCTTCTTTTTACGTCCTTCTTGATTCGTCAGTCACGTGTTATTTGCTTCCAATGTGGCGGAATTCCTTCCTTCGTTAACAAGGCAGTCCCAAATTTTTATGGTAAGTTTATGGCTAACTTCATTTCAGCTGCTTCTTATTGCTTTCTCTTTTCTTCAAACGCAGCATAAGAACCGCCACTACGGTGCCTCTACGTTTGCTGGTGCCAAACTGATCGTTCCATAACAGTTCCTCAATTTTCTTTGCCATTTGCCTGTATATTATTTTTGTCAGTAACTTAGGTGCATGAATTGTTAAGCTGACCGTGTGACATTTCTCAAGTTATCTCTCCTTGCTGTCATCACGGTTGCTTGGATGCTATTTTTCTTAAAGCCTGATGATATGTCATCAGATTCAAAGATTCCAAATACCAAATTGAACAGTCGTTTGGTTTCGACTATCCGCAGTGGTTATAGAAGTTTCGAAGAATGTTACCCAAACTTTCCACCTTATTTGAACTCATTTCATCGAAAGCTCTAATAAATTGTCATTCTGATACTGAATCCCCTATATCTTCCATATCGACTCCCAAATCTTCTAACACATCAGACAGCTCCTCCCCCTCTTAGAAGTCTTCAATGTACGCCTTCTCTGAATTTGATGGTGGAATCCATCCTGCAGTCATATATAAAATCTCCATCTGGGCCATAGTTCACACAGCTGCCAATAGTTGGAACTGCATTTGTATCCCTGCAGTCGAGCAGTCGTAAATGGCACTGGCGGGAAGTTCAAAATTCCCAGATGGCGCTAATAGTAAATTCAAAAGTACAACGTGGTGAAACTAAATAGTTGTGCAAGGGAGAAATTAAATGACTAGAAAAAAATTAAAAACATCAAGATGACAGAACTAGCCCAGTTATACTTTGCAAAACCTCTGGCACAACAATCTAAATTTTTTGCATAAACTGGCACCATGCTCAGAAGCATCGACTAGTTGTCAAAAGCACTGCATAAAACGTTTTTGACAGTACTGGTGTAACTTGGCACTGCTGACCTATCTTTCAGGCTAAACAGCACTTTTCAATGGGCTTAGTTCGATTAATCTACAACACTTGATGTAGAGCAAAATGACTTTCAAACTAAATCAAAAATGTACGTAAGTACACAAGCACGCACACGCACGCGCGCGCGCGCTGGCTCACACACACACACACACACACACACACTCACACACACACACACACACACACCTATCTTTTCCATCTTGAGTCCACATGAGGTTTTTAGAAGTTTTTGGATAAGCTTCAGGTCACTAAATAGCATTTTAGAGGGAGATAATATAATACACCATGTTCTACACTACAAAAATGTGACTGAACTGTACAAAACACGAATGGCTAGAATAACATGCTAAGCAAGCAGTTAACATTTCATCCTAGACCCAAATAAGACTATGCACAAGAAAGAGCTGACGAAGCCTACAACTGTAGAAAAATAGGTGTTGGACAAAGTAATATACTAAGCGCAACACAGAAACATATCGGCAACATGGATTACTGTTTCATAGCTGTCAGATTCTGGATGAGTCAAGAGTCACAGTGCTATAAATACGTCTCACTTAATGCCTAAAACATGACTGAACTCTGAAATTAAGCAACACAAACCCAATTTCAAAACCAAATACGTTAAAATATTGGCGTTTCGATCGTAAGCTTGCTTGAGGCTACGTTATTAGTAGTACATAGGTCGAATTTTCATTAGAGGACTTTTTAGAAGTTTTTCAGTAATGATACACTACCAAGCACCATTTTAGGAGTCGAGATGATAATGCATCCTGTTCTACGTTGCAAAAATATAATTGGTTTGTTGTCTGACTAAAACAGCTTCTTCAGTTACTTTTGACCCTAAACATGCCTGCATTTATGTTTCACTGATGCTCTGTTCACTGACATCGTATTTTCAAACACAGAGCAAAACTTACTAAAAGCCATGGATTTTGGCGAGATTGTTAGTATGTAATATCATTTAAACGACATATTTTCGTAATGGACAAGGAGAATTTTGTAAAGCATGAAATACAGAATGTTTAAATGTAACACAACATGGGCAAATACAATGATGGAAATATGTTCCATAAAGAGAGGACAGTTCGTTATCACAAAAATATGAGTTCTGCACCAAAATAAAATTATTTATCTAATGAGTAAATATTTCGACTACAAAACACACAGAAGTTACTTACATTAATATGCAAGTGTAACTACAGATCTAAGATTGCAAATGAAAATTTGATCATAGCACAAACATAAACTTATTTATCAAAATAGATTAGGATTTAGAGCACAAATCATACGTGGCACTACAGTCGTAAGCTAATTATTCTGTAACGTTTCAAAAAGTACACATGGCTCCTGTAACAGCATTACTGATAAAACTTATAGGTCAAGCAACACTTGTCGATGAGCTTAATTTGATCTGTTTACTATGCTTTAAAGAAAGAAAGGTGTGTAAAGATTTGTTCTACAACATTACAAAACACACCTGGGCACTACTGCTAATGTAACTTACAGCGTAAAGTGAACTTTCCGACGAGAATAGTTTAACTTTTATACCAAAATAAAAATGCCATCATACAGTGCAAACTACATGACATATGGCTGAAATAGCATACTGAACAGTACATGTACGAAACAAGGGTTGCTATGCTTACAATTACTTTTCAAACTCAGTCAAATATTACAGCTACCCTATGCTAGGATATTAACTTTATCTTGCATTACAAAACATTTGTCATCTTCTGCTGATAATACTAACTTTTACTGTTCACACTAAGACTATATGTCACTTCACTTTTTATATGGCACCATTTTATAGCCATGGTTTAACTCAAGAAACCACAGTGAGGCCAAGAAAACGTGATGGAAGGCTCCGCCCAGGCAGTAGAATAATTGCTACATATCCAACATTGACATTGCTACCAGGGCTGGAATACTACCAGCACAGGGAAGTACTTACCCATGCTTTAGCAGGGGTGACCTGTCCTGATTTATCATACGTTTGAGCCTGTTTTCATGACACTTCTTGGGCCTGTGTGATGAAGCATAAAGCCCTGTCAAAATAGGGATGGAAAAATCCACCACAAATATTGCCCATTCCAGTTCTGCAATGTCTATCACTATCGGCATCCAGCACCGAGACTCTACGACAGTCATCAATCTGACATGGGTCATCCAACCTGCTGATAGTAAACGCTGCCTCCACTAACTGTGGAAGTATTGGCTGCGCCAACGTTCAGATACCACTGGGCGCTGAACTGGTGCCTTTCAGCTGGAGATCCTTAAACTAGCTGACTGGTGCTGACTTCAAGGATCCTACCTGTGGGTCCATGGTTGGCACCTGGGCCTGAGTAGTGACTGAGCTAACACCTGTCTGTGCAGGTACATTGCAACTGCAAGCTCACTTTCGCAGGCCACTAGCGCTGCAGTGTACAGGGGTCCTTGGTTCACCTTCAAGTGCTAGGTTGGTTCCTACGCTGTCACAACCCTTTTACATCATACGAGGAGACAGACATACTACAATGTTCACTGTAGCTGCGTTTGGGTTTCTTGCCTGTGGCCTGACAAGGTGCTTCACGTGCTAAGGTGCTGACTACATAACTCCATCACTGTTGCCAAATGCTCGACGGTGTAATGCTGTATGCTAGCTGTCTCCTGAGGCTATGTGCTGAACTGAACACACTGTCCAGTACCTGAGGCCAGCCTGTGTCCCTGCCTGCTGACTGCAGCAAGATAACTTATAAATTTCTGTAGTTTATATGCAAAATTAAAAGAAACTAATGTCTTTACTTCGTCTATGACCTTTCATCAGACATCCACCTGGCTTCATGTACATGCTGCTCTGCTAACCAACATGTGGTGGGGTTAGTAACTACACCAATAATTTTAAGCCCTAGTACAGCATGCTCTTTTGGACATATGTTTTTTGTACAGTTACAGGATTAGTAAGTTTCGTTTTGGTAGAAGCCTCATTTACAACTCGATGACTGTCATAGAGTCTCAGTGTTTAGTATTGTTACATAACAATTTAGAAATGGAAACAACATTGTCACATTTAATTTGATAATCCACCAGCACATTTCAGGCACCACACATTAACTGCACTCTTCTGCTAGCTGACAGTTATTAAGGCTGTCTGTTGTCTGTGCGCCTGCTTGTCTAGTATAATATTTTATCCAACAGGTGTTAGGTGTTATGTTCAGTTTTTTGTACATGGCCTCATTTAGGCTTAGAAAGAAACATGAGCTGCCTGCTTAGCATGTTATGTTAGCTGCTTGTATTTATTACTGTTCAGTTAAATTTCTTCAGTGTAGAACATGATTATTGTCTCATGCCCCTCTCAAATGGCGCTCAGTGCAGTTAAGCTTAATAGAAAAACCACTAATAACATCAGGTGATGATAGTTAGATCTTTGCACAATAAGTATCATAGCCTTTAGAAGGCTTAAGATAGGAACAGTGTGTGTGTGTGTGCATGCTCATGTACACTTTTGATGTCGAAATATTTAGTTTTAGGGTCCATTACGACTTACACCAAGTGTGCCACATTAAGCTGAACTAAGCTAATTACCAAGTGCTGTTTAACTGTAGGTTAGATCACTAGTGCCAAATTATGTCAGTATTGTCAACATATTTACATATTTTTGAAAAATAATTGAATACTTTTGGAAATGACGATAGTTTATGCAAAAAACAGGCGAAAGTTGTGTAGATTTGACATTTAAATACTGCAGTGTTATCGGTATCTTTACATATTTTTGAATACAGCACAAAATTCAGATCGCTCTGGTACTTTCGAATGTAGTGTCATATTGAATTCTACTCTCTGTGGGCTTGCAAAGCATATAGACTAGTTCTGCTGTCTTGGATTTCTAAAATTATTTAAGCTTTTCCTTGAATTTTTAATTTTTTTTCCACTAGCACAACTGTTACTTGCACTGTCTTGCATTTTTCTACTACCTGTCACCGTCATCTCGCGGGGCTGAAATTTCTATTGGCGCCATCTTGCGTTTTTTAACTGCCTGACAGTGCCATCTTGGACTGCCCGACTGCTGTATCAACTAGTGGCTTCCCCATGAATTGTAGCCCAGAAAGAACATTGCTATACTACTTACCTTGTATCAACTAGTGGCTTCCCCATGAATTGTAGCCCAGAAAGAACATTGCTATACTACTTACCTACATTTTTATGAAAATTTTTGTACTTGTTTCTTTCGTCAGTCAGTTGAAGTAGTTGTTCTGTTAAACATTAACTGTGACTTCACAGTTCCCCTCCTTGGGCCTATATCTGTCTGACCAATTTCTGTGATTACTTTTTCAGAGATATACATTTGTCTCCAACTAAAATGGCTATTGTGACCATCATTGTCACAATATCTGTAGCCTTAAGGTACTTGAACCACAGTTCAACATTACTCGATACTTAAGTATCCTACATCAATAAAGACTTATTCTTTCGGTAGATTCTTTTACACTTCAGTGTGGTCTTCAGTATTATTAAGTTGTGATCATGTTTACATATGCTCCTGGATGCATCTTACAATCAGTATCCGATTTCAGAATCAATGTCTAACCGTGATGTAAGGCAGACCTTTTCCAAGTATACCTGTTTCTCGTTGGATTTTTTTAACAGTGTATTCTCTATTGTTAGCGAAAAACGAAGTCACTTTTGAAATTCCCACTAGAAATCAACTGATTTGTTACCAGAAGTAGGAGAAGACCATTAACCAGTTTTTGAATGAAGCAGTGAGCAGCAGCCTTGTAGAAACAACTTTAAGGCTACGTCGGTGGAAAAATCAAGTAGAAAGAAAAGACTCCTTCTGCTCGGTAGCGGTCATGGGAGGGCTGTAAGCCAAATGCTACAGGCAAAGCTAGTTATAGATGGACCAGGTAACAACCATCTTGAAATCTAATGTGAAACTTATTCACATGACAGGGAACATAGGAATCTTGTACAGAAATTATAATGGAAAGCGTCAGGTACATATAGTAGGTGAAGTAGGAAACACCTGGTTAAGGGTACAGTATTAAAGGTGATCTGGAGGAAGTAGAAGTAGCAAGAGCACACACCCATATGGGGTTTGTGGTGGTTTTACGGTGCCATCACCACCGCTGTGTTAACATGGCTATTAACTGTGTAACCAAAGAGCTGAGTGGCTTGCTTTTGACTGAAACAAAGTCTCATTTTTGTGCCATGCCTGTTTATGCAGTTAGGAGATGGTAATATACAAATCATGGCCTGCATCTGAATAGGAGTGGGAAGGACAGATTATTTGTGCATCTTGTAGAAAGTATAAAGGGGTGGGATACAAACTTGCATGACAAAATCCGTGCAGTTATTAGAGTTAGTTTCCTGTAGGAAACTTTCGCCTATTTATGTGGAATCTAGATGCGTTATTGAGCACCTGTCAGACAAGGAGAAACAGTTAGTATTTTGTGGATATTTCAATGTAGATTTTTTAAAAGCTACGGACAGGAAGAATGGACTGGAATAATTATTTGAGTGTTTCAATCTAGTTTCAGTACTCGTTTCTCCACCTCGTGTGCAGCAGGGTACTGTGATCATGATTAACAACATTTTTATAGATAGTGCTCAGGCTGAAACAATT
Organism: Schistocerca serialis cubense; assembly: GCF_023864345.2. Taxonomy (NCBI): domain Eukaryota; kingdom Metazoa; phylum Arthropoda; class Insecta; order Orthoptera; family Acrididae; genus Schistocerca; species Schistocerca serialis. The sequence continues at coordinate 485,482,143 of NC_064643.1, forward strand.
AATGTGCACACAATCGTTCATGGACTGGTTATAATACACATTTAGCAGATATATACCATATAGCACACTGCAGCACTGAGACAGCTTCATGCAAAGCAGTGAGGCTTGTTGATGCGAACGTGATGCAATGTTTCAAGTGCAAGCCAAAGGAGGTAGCACAGAATCACGTTGAAAGGGTCTTATAGTCCCCTTTCATTATCATTTTATTTCCTTTAAAGGGCACTTTGCATCCTACAGAACAATTCGGGTGTTTTCGTTGCTAAATTTCGTACCACAGAAGACTGAGCTATGATCAAGCTAGCCACAGCCTATTTCTTTCTACAATTTGAAAGCATCATATGGCTGTTCTGTTGGTTCTTTCCAGACTTGCAAATGCATCTATAACGTCATTAAATGTCTTTCATGTTTTTATATACAGGGTGAGTCACCTAACGTTACCGCTGGATATATTTCGTAAACCACATCAAATACTGACGAACCGATTCCACAGACCGAACGTGAGGAGAGGGGCTAGTGTAATTGTTTAATATAAACCATACAAAAATGCACGGAAGTATGTTTTTTAAGACAAACCTACGTTTTTTTAAATGGAACCACGTTAGTTTTGTTAGCACATCTGAACATATAAACAAATACGTAATCAGTGCCGTTTGTTGCATTGTAAAATGTAAATTACATCCGGAGATATTGTAACCTAAAGTTGACGCTTGAAACCTCCGACGTTCAGTTGCGTGTTGTAACAAACACGGGCCACGGTCGGCGAGCAGCATTTGCAGGGACATGTTTACGATGACGACCGTGTTTACGAGTGTGGCTGTAGTGCACTATTGTGGTTTGGTCTAGCTGTCGCAGTGTCCGCATGTAGCGCTTGCTGCTATTGTTATTCTGCATTCGTCTCCGCACGCAGACCAAATGTAGTACACCGTGTTACCAGACGTCTGTGATAGTGTAGTGTTGTAGGAACTGTGACCATGGTGTATTCGAACTTTGAAAAGGCGGAGATGATACTCATCTATGGCGAGTGTCGACGAAATGCAGCTGAAGCCTGCAGGGTGTATGCAGAACGGTACCCGGACAGAGAGCATCCAACGTGCCGCACATTGGAAAACATCTACCGCCAACTGTATGCAACAGGTATGGTCGTAGCACGCAAACGGGTCCGTAACAGGCCCGTCACAGGAGAAGCGGGTGCAGTTGGTGTGTTAGCTGCTGTTGCCATCAACCCACACATGAGTACACGGGACATTGCGATAGCCGGTGGACTGAGTCAAAGTAGTGTCATGCGCATACTGCATCGTCACCGCTTTCACCCGTTTCATGTGTCGCTACATCAGCAATTACATGGTGATGACTTTAATCATCGAGTGGAATTCTGTCAATGGGCATTAACAGAGAATGCGTTGCATTCTACCTGTTTACTGATGAAGCGGGTTTCACAAACCACGGGGCAGTGAATCTACGGAACATGCATTACTGGTCCGTGGACAATCCTCGCTGGCTCAGACAGGTAGAGCGACAGCGACCGTGGACTGTAAATGTATGGTGCGGAATCATTGGCGACCACCTCATTGGTCCTCACTTCATTGCAGGGGCCAAACAGGTGCAACATACATCGCGTTTCTACAGAATGATCAGCCAACGTTGGAAAATGTCCCACTGGAAACGCGTCGACGTATGTGGTATCAGCATGATGGTGCACCTACACATTCCGCAATTAACACTAGGCTGACCCTTGACAGGATGCTCGACGGGCGTTTCATAGGACGTGGAGGACGCATAAATTGGCCAGCTCGTTCTCCTGATCTTACACCTCTGGACATCTTTCTGTGGGGTACGTTAAAGGAGAATGTGTACCGTGATGTGCCTACAACCCCAGAGGATATGAAACAACGTACTGTAGCAGCCTGCGGCGACATTACACGAGATGTACTGCGGCGTGTACGACATTCATTACGCCAGAGATTGCAATTGTGTGCAGCAAATGATGGCCATCATATTGAACATCTATTGGCCTGACATGTCGGGACACACTCTATTCCACTCCGTAATTGAAAACGGAAACCACGTGTACGTGTACTTCACCCCTCATGGTAATGTACATGTGCGTCAGTGAAAAAGACCAATAACAAGGTGTTAGCATGTGGACGTAATGTGCTATTCCAGTCTCTTCTTTACCTAAGGTCCATTACCGTTCCCTTTGGATCCCTACGTAATTCGGTGCTCTCCGATACACACGATCGAACAGCGGAGGAGTGGTACTCAAGCGTCACCTTTAGGTTACAATATCTCCGGATGTAATTAACATTTTACAATGCAACTAACGGCACTGATTAGGTATTTGTTTATATGTTCAGATCTGCTAACAAAACTAACGGGGTTCCATTTAAAAAAACGTAGGTTTGTGTTAAAAACATACTTCCGTGCATTTTTTTATGGTTTGTATTAACCAATTACACTAGCCCCTTTCCTCACGTTCGGTCTGTGGAATCGATTCGTCAGTATTCGATGTAGTTTACGAAATATATCCAGCGGTAATGTTAGGTGACTCACCCTGTATAATCCAACTCACGACTATGATTCCATAAAATGTTTATCCCTTGTTCTCCTACTCAAAAACTCTCTGGCATGCGTGAGTGAATGAATGTGGGTGTGTTTCATTTTGCTGTGCGGTGGCTTGGTCTGCTGCAAAGAATCAACGGTAGTCTTATAGAATGGGCAACCCTTGTAGTTTTCAGTTAGGCAAAGAGGTTTGTTCCCTTTGTGTGAAAGTTATCGGTTTTAGGTTGGTGGCGGAAGCCTTATCTCTGGCTTTTCCTTGCCACGGAGCTGTGTGGGAGAAGTTTTAGTATGAGATGGGCAGTCTGCTTCTAGCTCTCCGAGGGTCTGCAGCCGAAGTCTCTTCGAAGAAGGGCGAGTTGATTTAACCACGTGGCCCTTTTCTCTCATAGCGAGAGGAGAGCTTTTTGCAATTCAGTCTCACTGAACTTGCACCTTGCGCAGCTTTTGGCCTCGCGTTTTGTCTTATAAAGATTGTTTTACTGGGTTTCAGCAAGGAATGCAAGGCTTTTGCAGACTTTCAGTTTGATTCCTAATGCAGACTTTTGTCCGTAAGAAAAACGTAGCACAAAGGTGTTGCATTTGTTGAAGCGATCTCACGTAGGAAGTGTGCCCTCGGTTCAGTGCGAATGTTTGTGTGCCTGCGACTGCGTGTGTATAAATTCTAATTTTTTCCGAATCTTGACAATTTCTGCTGCTTTGTTAATTTTCTTTGTCTCGTTACTATACGTCGGTTGGAAACAATACACGTGGGTTAATATTAGAGTTTCCTGGCCCTCTGCCATTGCCCTTTGTCTATTCGAATTTGTCCTCTGTAAAATGTTAATTGTTCGCGGATGCTTGGTTTAATGTTGCTAAAACTGTGTTTCCGCGAACCACATGGCCACAGGGGTTAACTGTAAGCCTAACTTTCCCGTGGCCCCTGCCTATGTCCTAGAGTTTACTTAGTGCTCTGATTTTGGAATATTAAATATATCCTGTTCCGATTATTCAATTATATTTGTGGCTTGTGACTTCATGTCAAGTGCATAAGCGTGAATGTGTGGCCCTTGTTGACGTGGCTTCTCCAAACCTACGTTCAACTTTAAATGCAACAGCGGTATTCAGATTTACTCTTTTATATAATCATATCTCATCACACTCTCTTTCAAATTCTAAAGGTGGCAGGGGTAAAATACAGGGAGCGAAAGGCTATTTACAATTTGTACAGAAACCAGATGGCAGTTATAAGAGTCGAGGGCCATGAAAGGGAAGCAGTGGTTGGGAAGGGAGTGAAACAGGAATGTAGCCTATCCCAGATATTATTCAATCTGTACATTGAGTAAGCAGTAAAGGAAACAAAAGAAAAATTCGGAACAGGTATTAAAATCCATGGAGAAGAAATAAAAACGCTGAGGTTCGCCGATGACATTGTAATTCTGTTAGAGACAGCAAAGAACTTGGAAGAGCAGTTGAACGGAATGGACAGTGTCTTGAAAGGAGGATATAAGATAAACATCAACAAAAGCAAAACGAGGATAATGGAATGTAGTCGAATTAAGTCGGGTGATGCTGAGGGAATTAGATTAGGAAATGAGACAGGAGTTTTACTATTTGGGGAGTAAAATAACTGATAATGGTCGAAGTAGAGAGGATATCCAATGTAGACTGGCAAAGGCAAGGAAAGCGTTTCTGAAGAAGAGAAATTTGTTAACATCGAGTATAGGTTTAAGTGTCAGGAAGTCGTTTCTGAAAGTATTTGTATGGAGTGTAGCCATGTATGGAAGTGAAACATGGACGATAAATAGTTTGGACAAGAAGAGAATAGAAGCTTTCGAAATGTGGTGCTACAGAAGAATGCTGAAGATTAGATGGGTAGATCATGTAACTAACGAGGAGGTATTGAATAGAATTGGGAAGAAGAGGAGTTTGTGGCACAACTTGACTAGAAGAAGAGATCGGTTGGTAGGACATGTTCTGAGGCATCAAGGGATCACAAATTTAGCATTGGAGGGCAGCGTGAAGGGTAAAAATCGTAGAGGGAGGCCAAGAGATGAATACACTAAGCAGATTCAGAAGGATGTAGGTTGTAGTAGGTACTGGGAGATGAAGAAACTTGCACAGGATAGGGTAGCATGGAGAGCTGCATCAAACCAGTCTCACGACTGAAGACCATAACAACAACAACATCTCATCACAGCGGAACAAATCTCCGCCGGCCGAAGTGGCCGTGCAGTTAAAGGCGCTGCAGTCTGGAACCGCAAGACGCTGCGGTCGCAGGTTCGAATCCTGCCTCGGGCATGGCTGTTTGTGATGTCCTTAGGTTAGTTAGGTTTAACTAGTTCTAAGTTCTAGGGGACTAATGACCTCAGCAGTTGAGTCCCATAGTGCTCAGAGCCATTTTAACCATTTTTGAACAAATCTCCTAGCTTCGCTGCACGTTGGTGTTGGGGCCGTCCTTGCTAGTCTTTTAGTGAATGTTGGTCTGAATGCGAGTGTTAAATCTTTCTCGTCCCCCTCTAATTACGACTGCGATTCTAAATTAAGAGATTCTGTTGTGAATCGTATAGCGTTCTACAAGCAGTCGTACGTAGTTACAAGGCAACAGCAGATATATAGATGTTTTATATCAATGTCTTAAGCAATAAATAATTTTGTTTCAAATCTTATCCAGTGTACCGATGTTAGGTCTCTTTTACCTATGCCATTTGCGTTGTAGTTTCCTTACTAGCACATCCATAGCGTTTCCATGCGCACAGGTCCAATAATTAGTGTTCCCATTTTATTGAAAAGAAATTCCATAGAATAGATCTTGTTTTCAGGAATGTTGCTGCTAGCTGCTCTTATTCACAGTGTTCATACACTTTTTACTTTATTTTAATATTCGATTCATGTGAACAATCCCTGGATCATATGAATAACTACATCCCATTTTTTATGAGTGACATTACAATGAATGTTATTTTATGAATTTTATCTCATGACTAAATTAATTAATTTTCCACCTCAGTCGAACATCTTGTTTGTTGTGTGCATAGAGTCGGTGGCGACCCAATCTTTCACTTTGATTTTAAGGTCAGATAGCATTTCTATTTGCGTGTGGCTCTTTTCGCCATTTCGATATAGCTCAGAGCTCCACTCATTTCATAAACACCACTTAAGTGTGCGTCACTTACAAGGTATATATAGAAAGATATGATAAGGTCAAAATCCATTTATTCCATAGTACATTTATGTCAATATTTGAAAGTTGCTTTCCTAAAAGTTATCCAGAAAATCCATTATAGTTATAGGTAATCCATACATAAATAAGGAAACTAAAATCTCATACAAAGGAAATAGGGAAATTTACATAAAGGCGTCAAGACATGACATTACTTGCATATAACAACAAATACTGTAATATTTTAAGAAAAGTCATTAAAATATTAACAAAACTGTTCTTCCTGACAGAAATTGATAATGCTTATAATAAGATTCAAACTATGTGGAATATTGTCAAATAGGAGACAGGACAGCATGTCATAGTACAAGATAACAATTAAACTAAATAACAATATTGCGACTGATAAATCACAAACTGTAAGTGTTTTTAGCAATAGCTTTCATCATGTAGCAGCAAAAATAGAATTAAATGATATTCAGTTGAAAAAGTGAGAGGACATATTAAAAATAACACTTCACAAAGAGCAGCTAGTAGTACCACCAACACCCATCACTAAAATTAACAGAACTGTAAATTCACAAACAAGTTCCTAAAATTGTGCTCTAACTCAAGAAGTAACATCTTTATTGATGCATAATGATGTGTAAAGTGTCACTGGTGTAGTGAATTTTTCCATACAGATTAAAACGTTCCTTTCTTAAACCTTGTCATAAAAAAAGGTCATAAGAAAGACTTAAATAGTCATCACCCAGTTTCCTTATTGACTTCTGTTACTCTAATATTTTCAATAGTAATGTACTCAAGAAGAGTTTCAGATTTAATTAGAAACAATTTACTTAATGTATCACAATTTGGATTCCAGAAGGATTGCTCAACTGAGGAAGCTATTTAAACATCCACTCTTCATATATTACATACCTTAAACAATGAAATATCGCCTACCGATATTTTTTGCGATCTTCCTTGGTGATTTATTGTGTAGATCTTGTTCCTATCTTAGAAAAACTCAAATTTTATAGAAGTAATTGCTTTACATACAACTGGCTTGAACTATATTTAAGAAACAGAATGCAAAAATTGGTGCTAAATACATAAAATGATGTTAGAGGAGTAGAAAATTTTAATGATTTTTGAGAGAGTACAAACCCACAGGGTTTAATTTTGAGTCCACTCCCACTGGTGTGCTAAACTGAAGGAGAAAGGAAATTTTCGCTAGCTGTGTTACTGTCCAGTAACGAACTCAATAAACCATGGAGCATGCGCAGAAAGAACTGACGCACAGTGAGACAAATAGAAATGACACTGTTATTCAAAGAATATCATGAAACTAAAGTGATTGCGAACCATGATGGTCCCCTGGAGAATACAAAAGGTGGGACAATGTTCTTAGCAGGATGTATGATCACTGATGTGTTATTTCTTTTGACACATTGAAATTAAACACATAACCAGTTCGTTGTTGCCATAGACTTCTTTATTACAAACACATGCTGTTAATGAAACCAACAGTAACAACGATTATAATAAAAGGCACCTGCCCTAAAGAACCAGCAGCAGTACTCAGACTAGAACATTAATGCATTTAAGTGCGATAGCCACAGATCTTTCAAAATTTAGTCAACCAATCTTCACTAATTAAAACAATGTTCATAAAACCACTATTAATCAAATTTAACTGACATAACTGAATGCTTCATGACTGGGTTTCACATAACTTATTCAATTCTAAAACCGCTTACAACTAATTAACAACAAATTAAAAGTATTATCAGATCAATACACTCAACTAAACTTCTCTTTAGTATCACTCACTGGTACGAGGTTCACATACATTTCATGGCCAGCATATAATAACAGCATATTAAATAGTCTTAAAATGGAGCCGTTTCAATTTTACGTTGAAAATTAGTGATGGACGCGAGCAGACCGAAAGGTTCTACCAGATACAGGAGATTCACGGACCAGAAGATAAAGTGGAGCTATACTCAACTTTGAACTACAATTAAGCTCCCAGCAAACCATAACGCTCCTCCGGAAAGATGGAGTTGCAGGACACTAACAACGTAACCATAGACACCGATCCCGGTCCTTAAATTTCCCTCTTCCACCGTGATACCCCGATCGGAGTTTCCTCGCGTCGACCACTGGCACATCAGATACACAAAACATATCCACCCAACTGGTCATAAATAAACCTTTAATTATACACGACACAAATGAACCCAAACAGAACTAACCTACGTGACCACTTACCGAGTAACGGCTCTTAAAATTTGATTAGCCAGTTCTCTAGAACAAACAAATACAAATAAAATAATAACATAAAAAAGGGAAATAGGAAAAATTATTTCTGCCTGCTCTTGAACGTCAGGCACAGGCTTACGTACTACTTGGCATGATCTCTAGCTACGCATTAAGCCAGTTTCATGACTATTTGTTGTGCGTAGCTAGCACTCCCTTAAATACAGTCAACATATCCGGCGGCCAGACCAAATACAGCAGCAAGTAACTGAAACAATCAAGATAGTTTGCAGTGCACTCGGGTATTTAATTAACATGAACAGAACCCATCAACGAACAACTCGATGACTCCATTTCATTCACTTTGAGTAACATGTAACATACGCGAAGGAAATCTGTCCTTCAAATTTCAAGGAAATCCTAATCACTGTATGCAGCGAATCTGCATTCAAACGACTAAACACGCCGCAGCAGGTGCCCACGCTCCTCCGTCGTACCGACTCGGCCACTCGCCAGCGCCACACGTCACTGTCGCTCACACAGCTGATACCCGAACGCAAGCCACTGCACAGCGTGCACTCCGCAGTTAAATAGTCATCCGCCAAAAATGTGAAAAAGACAAGCAGACATCGAAAATCGACTCACAACGATAGGGATGACAATCGATATAGACTGGTGCCAGCAGAGCATCAGCTCAATCACCACAGATGGTAATGCATGCCTTGAAACGTGCACCTACGCTGTTCACAAGGTTTGTAAGGAGTTCTTGTGGTAGGGCTTTCCATACCCCCCTCCCCCCCCCCCCCCACACACCTTTGAAAGCTTCTGATTGGTCAGCGGTGCATGTGGACGTTTTGCAATACGTCTCTATGATACATCCCACAGGTGCTCAACGGAATTTAAGTTGGAGTAACAAGCAGGCCTCTAGTTCCGAGAACGGCACTGTTCCATTTGCTAGCCCAATGTCATCCATAAGAATGAAGTCAGGAAAGGAAATACACCTGCAGAAATGCACATGGGGAAGGAATGTCATAATAACAATGATCAGGGAGTATATTGTGCTCATATATTTAGAGGTCAGTATGCCTCGACACCATAACACCTGAGCCACAAAAACAGTTATGTTCGGCAAAGTTGCTGGGAGCGTAAAGAGGTATACTGTTGCAACGGCATACTGACCTCCAAATATTTGAAAGTGGAACACTCATTGACCAATGTTACTGTGAGGCTGTACTATTTCCACATGTGCGTATTTAGGGGGGTGCATTAGGCCCTGACTTTGTTTTTATGGATGAGAATGCATGACTGCACCGAAAAGTGTAGCTGGAGGAGCTCTTGGAACGAGAAGGTCTTCGGCGATTGTAGTGGCTTGCCAATTTCCCAGACTTAAATCCTATTGAGCATATGTTTGATGTGTTTGACAGTTGCACTGCAGCATATCTACACGCACCGATGACTAGCCATCAGTTGTCAACAGCGGTGGTAGCGAAATGGAATACTGTACCATAGGAACTCCTTACAAATTTTGTGACCAGAATGGCAGCACATTGCAGAGTGTGCATTGCCATCTGTCATGATCACACACCTTATTAAGAACCACGTCACACAGTTTGTAATAACCTTCACAAATCGAAGTGACATCAATGCCATTGTTGTCTTTCAATAAAAGTGTCATCTCACTGTACATTTGTTTCAGTTACTCTCTGTACTATACCGTAGCAGCTCTTTCTATTTAAGGTTCAAGTTTCATTGAGCTATGATACTTTGCAGTGACACAGCATCCATCAACTGAAAGTCACTTTCGTCCTTAAGTTTTGCACACCAGTGTATATGTGAATGACCGTCCTTTTAACAATCAACAAGCAGAATTGGTATGTTTTGCATATTATACTTGTGTTGTAATAAATCCGAAGAGAGAGTAAGCAACAGAATAGACTGCTAATGTCTGTGGACAATGACAAGGCAAACAGAATAAAGAGTTTAACATGGATGAGCTCCAGCCGCAGAATAAAAATGTATAGCAAATTTATACGACAGATCAGAAGCCCATGAGTTAACAAAGATATTGGTAACCATGTTCCTGATTTTTTCAAGTATCCATTCATGCACCTATGAGAAACTTTTGCATCTTTGTTGGCTAAAGAACATAGTATTGCCAGGGTGGAGGCTATAACACACAACTACAGCATGGACCATATGTCTGACCCTTTGCAAGACTGCATAGGTGTTTTGAACGCTAACAAACGGTATTTTCAATGCGCTTCACTGTACTCTGCGCCAATCACTTCCATATGATGTCAACAAACGAATAACTTACAGAACAGCTGCTGTGTGGCGTTTAACAGTATTTTGCAGTTAGTCTATTGGTGCAATATGAATACCCAGAAACTGACTGTTAAGACCAAGAAAAAATTAGAAACTATGCTTTGACTGGCCACATATTTAACCTTTTGTGGAGGCTGCAACAACAATGATGTAAGTGTAACACAGAAGTGTTGTATTAAAGTAGCAGTAACGTATTTCTCGCAATCCAGATACTCGTCTCCAAAATACCATCTCATACAGATGTCGCTGAATTAGGATCGGTTCCAACAAATAACGTAGCTCTACAGCTCCTAAGAAAAAGAAACAGTGTATCACATAGACTTAGTCATCCTCCATTAATGTAAGTACTCCTTTAAGTGCAGTTAATGTGCTGAGTACGAAAAATAAACCTCGAAATGGGAGGTTTCCATGAAGGAGGAATGTAAGCTTCTATTAGAAAAATTAAAAGGCATTGCAGATATGCAGGCAAGATTTACATATTACTTTAAACACAGTATAGAAAAACTTGGATACACGTGCAGATTATATCATATTTTACTGTAAAAGCAATGATAAGCGCTCAAATTTAGAGTAGGAGCTGAAAATTAAGGATTCGAGCACGTTTGATACACTAAAGGAGACGCGAAAAATCTATAAACTTTTACTCCCAATAGGACCTGCTTAAAAATGATGGTTACGTTATTTCCGAATCTGGAGGGCTGGATGTTGTGCATCTAAAACAGAAGAGCCGTTTGCAAAATTTAAAACTTGTGGAGTAGCAACATTTAACAATAATTCATTTGCAAAAGTTGTAAATATAAGGTTCTATAAGGAAATTCCGCAAGAATGCGTAGCAGAAGAGTCGCTCACGTTTTTTATAGGAAGATGTAGAGTGCTTTAAAAATAGTGTTATGCTGGCAATAAGAGGCAAAATTAAAAATTCAGAACGCTCTCATTTAGAAGAACTGAAAGGAGATAAGAAGCTAAATATTGTAGGCGTAGAAAGGATAGTTTGAAGGAAAGAAATTAGATATGTATTTGAACTGTAGTTGCCAAACTACTGGATGGAGAAAGAAATAGATGGCTCGGATGTAGATTTAAATTATAAGTTGAAAATTAAGCAGTATTTTATTAAAACTACATGAAACAAACTTAAATGAAGAGTTGTATTTTGTGTGTAAATGTGTATGCAAGAATTAATAAAGATTTTGTGCAAGAAAGGTTGTTTTCATACGCTGTGTCCTTACAAACATCTGGGAAGTGTCTCGTATTTATGATGACCTACATGTATGGACAATGGGTAACTGTTTGACCTTGAAAAGTTGCTGAAAGTAAGTAGCGGAAGCTACAGCAATTATTGTTTTGTACCTATAGGTGTATGAAGTTTTGCCAAATTTATATTTCCTGCCATCTTCTGCATAGGGCAATAGACCTACGTCAGATGGATAAGGGAAGGGGGAATTCGGCAACAGGGAATGATGTTGTAGGGTGGGAGGGGATAGGGTGAATATGAAGATAATGGAGAGCCCACTAGAGGTGTTATAGCCTACCTACTGACGAGCATGAACTCAATTTTCTTCTCATTCATTTGTAAACCTGGGAACTTGTTATGACTTGCAGGTCCTTTTTGCAACCAATTAATATAACAACATCGTCTTCATATGCAAGCGGATTTATTGTAGTATTACCCTGCTTTATTCCATATCGGTTTAATTTTTGGTGTTCTTTATCCATCTTTTCTAAAATTAAATTAAAAAGTATCGAAGATAATGCGCTTCCTCGGTTAAGAGCTGTTCTGACTTCAAAATACTCTGACATTCCTATAAAAGCCTTTACTCTACAATAAAGTTCCTCCAAAACTTATTCTGTATTAGACTATTGAATTTTGCGAAAACTAAAGCTCTTTAAGACACTGGTGATTGTTGCGCTATATAGGTTGTCGTAATCTATTTGGAATCAACAAAAACTATTTTACCCTTTCTCGGTTGCCTGTCCGACTGTGAGTTGGTCTACATTAGATCCCTTCTCTCTGAAGCGACATTGATAGTCTCCTGCAATTGGGATCTCAGTCGACAATGAGATAGAATTTTGTAACTTACGTTAAGGAGTGCAATCCCTCTCGAATTGTCGGATATCAGAAGGTCGTTCTGTTTTAGTCTTGTGCAGATTACGACCATTTTTCAATGGGTAGACTTTCCCTCATATTCCCGAACATTATTTAGTTGTTTCGTCATTATTTTAACCAGGATCGGTCCTCCATTCCTTATTAGCTCTCCTGCAATTAGAGCTTCGTTGAAAGCCTTATCGTTTTTTAAGGTCTTTGATTGTTTGTTGTATTCCTCTTCAGTGTCTCTGGTACCTCATATGGAAGAGAGTAAATGGGGTCATCACAGGTTAGTAATTCTGGGAAGTACTCTGCCCATCGCCATTTCATTTGAGTGTCATTCGTGAGGGTCTTTCTCTGATTGTCTTTAATAAATGTTTCTCTTTATCATAATCCTGTGTTACTTTTAATTATATTTGTCTTGTCCTGTGATGGATACAGTGCTCTTCGGCTCCTTTTATTACATCCTTATAATATATCCTTTTCTCCCTACTTTAGTGTAGTTACTGTTTCCTTGTTTTTTCTGATTTACCTGTCTTAACTCCTGATACCTCATAATTTCTAACCACCTCTTCCTACTCAACCTTCTCTCTTCAATTTTTTGCTGGCACGCTTGCCTGAAGCACACCTTATATGACCTCTTTCATTTGCCTAGAATTTCGGATGTTAAGCTGTTTACTGTTTCCTTAATTTGAGGTCAGTCGTGACTTCCGTAAGTGTCGTTTCACAAAATTGATACAAAATAGAAGTAAAATATAAAAATAAATCTAATAACGTATAAACGAGATTGTTCAGTAAACTTTTTATGATCGCACTTTGTTTTGGTTCTTTACCAATCTTAACGGTTGACATTCTCCCAGCACACTTCACTTGTTGTCTTATTGCTCAGTTCTTAGATACATATTTGTATATAATCAGTACTCCCTGTTTTAGTTGCATTATTATCTTTTATCTCTTCATTAGCAAGCTTTCTGTCACACTGACTTTTAGTAATTTTTTCTGAATACTCATGTTTGTGTGTTATTATATCTATTTTTATATATGTTGTTCTATTTCGAATCGATCTTGTCAACCAACGTTATGTAAGCAGAGAGATCAGTGCGGCTCTGTTCTCTGCTCTTTTTGGCTATTTACTTTGGTTCCCCACCGCATTGCCTCCCGCGTCAGTCGCTTCCACTGGGCGCCGCGTTTGCTGGTCCTAAGCTTTCATGCAAGTGTTTGACGTGGGTCTGACCCCTTCATTACTGACTTGCCCGATCGCAACACATTTATGTTTCCATGACTATTTGGTGGCACCTGAAAATGGAGGTTTAGGCTTCGAAACCAGTAGCGCAATAAATAATAAATTATAGGCAACTAACGCGAAATTTTTATTCTGTCAACGTGTTTCTCAGCTCCGGAGAAGTTCTGAAGAGCAAAGTGAAGAACTATTTAGTTTCTGTGCTTTAGGTGTCAAAATTCAGATGTAGGTATTTTCTTATTTATGTAGCTGTCGTAGCTATTTTTTGGTTTTATATAGAAATTCATCATATTGCCAAGTGTGAGACGGTTAATTTTTGTTTTGATAGCGTTGGAAAACGAGTTGGTAGTAAACCACTGCCTATGAAACTGTCCCGTTAACACCACATTGCCGAACATTAGCGACTGTATCATCAGCTTCTTCTTTATTGTTTCTCAGTCTTTTGTGTACTTAGTTTTCTCTTTTTTGTAGGTAATCACATAATTTTGCCTAATGGCAACGCTTGACGTACTGGTATTTATATAGCCCATTTTGTGTGTAAGATCCAACAACATTACAGAAGAAGAGAAAAATCAGACAATTGCATAAATGTACTACAAAGACAGATTACCGGTACCCAAAGAATTAAAAATATTTACATTTTTCACCCTCCTATATGCACTCACGAACACGCACACCATATAGTTATATTACAGTTGTCAGTAATAGTTAATTAAGGGACCCACCACCGGACGTTGCGGCCGAGCGGTTCTAGGCGCTTCATTCTGGAACCGTGCGACGGTTACGGTCGCAGGTTCGAATCCTGCATCGGGCATGGTTGTGTGTGATGTCCTTAGTTTAGTTTGGTTTAAGTAGTTCTAAGTTCTAGGGGACTGATGACCTCAGATGTTAAGTCCGATAGTGCTCAGAGCCATTTGTACCATTTTTAGGGACCCACGTTGCATTCCTCAGTGTTTAGGTTCTATATCTAACATAACATGCAACAAAACATTTGTCGGTTGTACCTAACGTAGACCTCGAGTTATGCTACAGACCAGTCTGTCACCACAATCAAGATTTGTGGGTTCCACTACCATACTATAGCCCTGCTGTCCCTTGTAAAATTTACTTTAGCGGTTTAGTGTTGCCATTGTAATGGCTACCGGGGAACTGGACAACATGGCACGGATGATAAAATTAGCTGGCGTCTGAGTTACTACTATTTCATGCCTGTTAATCAAATTTTGAAGACAATACGCCGAAGCCAAACTCCACCAAAGCAACTGAACTTCTACTAAAATGATTACATTGTATTGCAAGTCCCAGACCCCCCGCCTCCTCCCACACGCACATACATGCTCGCACATGCTCGGGGGCGATTTTCTTCTCTTTCAGATAAGAGTGAAATATTTTGGAAACATCTGGCTTTTCAATACTACACAAAACGGTTTACTCATGTTACAGAATACCATATGGTATATATATCTTAGTTTAAAATAACAAAACTGACTATCATTAATGCAGGTGTGGGCATTCAGCTACTTATGAAAAGGGAAAATGTTACAGAATCTCAGTTTGAGCTTCACAGCCATCAAAAGAGACTTAGACTTTTCAGGTTGTGGATTCATTGTCTCTTATGAGTGGAAAGATTAATGTGGACTTCGCTATTAGAATAACTTTCCCAACAATGCTACACATTTTGGACATATAATAACAGATTTAAAACATTTATTCAGAACGCAACCAAAACAACACAATATATCTAATTAATTAACACAAAGTTTTTGCCGTTCACATATTTATCTTTGCATCAGGTAGACACAATAGTAATTCACCACTGGTATTACGAATAAATAAATGGTAAAACCGTAGGTAATATCTCTAATATTACACAGGGTGTTTCCGTAAGAGTATGAAAATATGTAACAGGACATAAAGGATGCTCCACTGAACAATTTGAGGTAGGAAACCTGTGCTGTTTATTTACATGTACATTCTTTACTTCCTGTAAGGAAACAAGGAGGGCGAGCCTGGTAACTAGAAAATAATGATCCAGGTTTTTTTTACTTCACTTGTCCATAAGCTGGCACTGTTGTATCATATTTACATCGTCCCATGAAAGAACGTGCTATGAATCAACGGTAGACCCATTCATTACTCACTGCTAATCAGAGACGTTCAGTACAATACGATGGAGCAGTACCGGTACAGTTTTGAAGAACTAATTGACATGCACTTCGTGTGAGACCCAACTCGCTTTATTTGTTCATGAGACCCAGAAAATATTAGATACAGGCTCCCAGGTAGATGCTATTTTTCTTGACTTCCGGAAGGCGTTCGATACAGTTCCGCACTGTCGCCTGATAAACAAAGTAAGAGCCTACGGAATATCAGACCAGCTGTGTGGCTGGATTGAAGAGTTTTTAGCAAACAGAACACAGCACGTTGTTATCAATGGAGAGACGTCTACAGACGTTAAAGTAACCTCTGGCGTGCCACAGGGGAGTGTTATGGGACCATTGCTTTTCACAATATATATAAATGACCTAGTAGATAGTGTCGGAAGTTCCATGCGGCTTTTCGCGGATGATGCTGTAGTATATAGAGAAGTTGCAGCATTAGAAAATTGTAGCGAAATGCAGGAAGATCTGCAGCGGATAGGCACTTGGTGCAGGGAGTGGCAACTGACCCTTAACATAGACAAATGTAATGTATTGCGAATACATAGAAAGAAGGATCCTTTATTGTACGATTATATGATAGCGGAACAAACACTGGTAGCAGTTACTTCTGTAAAATATCTGGGAGTATGCGTGCGGAACGATTTGAAGTGGAATGATCATATAAAATTAATTGTTGGTAAGGCGGGTACCAGGTTGAGATTCATTGGGAGAGTGCTTAGAAAATGTAGTCCATCAACAAAGGAGGTGGCTTACAAAACACTCGTTCGACCTATACTTGAGGATTGCTCATCAGTGTGGGATCCGTACCAGATCGGTCTGACGGAGGAGATAGAGAAGATCCAAAGAAGAGCGGCGCGTTTCGTCACAGGGTTATTTGGTAACCGTGATAGCGTTACGGAGATGTTTAATAAACTCAAGTGGCAGACTCTGCAAGAGAGGCGCTCTGCATCGCGGTGTAGCTTGCTCGCCAGGTTTCGAGAGGGTGCGTTTCTGGATGAGGTATCGAATATATTGCTTCCCCCTACTTATACCTCCCGAGGAGATCACGAATGTAAAATTAGAGAGATTAGAGCGCGCACGGAGGCTTTCAGACAGTCGTTCTTCCCGCGAACCATACGCGACTGGAACAGGAAAGGGAGGTAATGACAGTGGCACATAAAGTGCCCTCCGCCACACACCGTTGGGTGGCTTGTGGAGTATCAATGTAGATGTAGATGTAGGTTCCAGTGCTCTCGTTGCTGGAAGGATCAACACGGATCGATTTCCTAACAGGCATCATCCGTCACAATGATTGTTTATTTCCTTCGATCGACGAATGCGGGAGACTGGTTCATTTGGAAGAAGAAACGAGGGGCCTGGCAACATGAGGGCCACTTGACTTTGAAGAGGCGGTGCTGGAACGTGTTTCAGTGGACCCCACTGCAAATACTCATCGTATTGCAAGGGAAATGGGCGCTGCACATACTAGCGTGTGTAGAATACTCCACGAACAACAATTACATCCATATCACCGACGATTCCATGCAATGCTTGTGACTGATTGTACACCAAGGGTCGCATTGTGTCAGTGGCTGCTCCTGCAATGGATTGATCAACCAGTTTTCCTGGGAATCGAGTTGTTTACTGACATAGCCTCATTCGATGGTGATGGTATTTCGAACAGTAGGTATAGCCATGTGTGCGATGAGGGAAACCCTCACGATATAGCAGAGTCACACCATCAAGTACTTTTTGCTGTGAATAACTGAGCCGGCATTGTAGGCGACAATCTCGTTGCGTCATATCCTCTACCTGGTCGTCTGAATGGCCACCTGTACTTGAGGTTCGTGCAAAGAGAGAGTTCTACCTGAATTGTTGGAGAAAGTGCCCTTAGCTGTTAGTGAGAGGATTTGGATACAACATGACGCTGCACTGCCTCACTTCAGTGTGGATTTCCGCAACTATCTCAGTGCTGTGTTTCCTGGTCGCTGGGTTGGAAGGAAAGCTACTACTCCACGGCCTGCGAGGTCACCTGATCTGAATCCCCTTGACTATTTCCTATGAGGGTACATAAAGTCACTTGTGTATGAGAACCCAGTGGATACAGAGATGGTATTAGTTGCCAGAACTGTAGCTGCCTCCGACGTGATTCGAAAGACGCCAGGGATATTTGTCAGTGTGCGTCAGAATATTGTTGTCCGATGTGATACTTGCATTGAGGTTCATGGCCGTCAGTTTTGTAAGATGCAGTACAAATGTTACGTTCATTGTGTCAGTGATGGTATCTGCAGTTAATTGTAAATAGAAAAGTTCATAGTAATGTGATATTATTCCCATTATCTCCTTAAGCTGGCTTCTCCGACCTCAGGTTCCCTACCTCAAATTCTTCTGTGGAGCATCCTCTATGTCCTTTAAAATTTTTGCTCTATTTTACGGATAACCGAGGCAGATGGCGCAGTCGTT
Source organism: Schistocerca serialis cubense (assembly GCF_023864345.2). Classification (NCBI taxonomy): domain Eukaryota; kingdom Metazoa; phylum Arthropoda; class Insecta; order Orthoptera; family Acrididae; genus Schistocerca; species Schistocerca serialis. The sequence goes on from NC_064643.1 coordinate 485,500,337, forward strand.
AGCATACTGGACTCGCGTTCGGGAGGACGATGATTCGATCCTGCGTCCAGCCATCCTGATTTGGGTTTTCCGTGATTTCTCTAAATCGCTTCAGGCAATTGGCGGGCTGGTTCCTTTGAAAGGGCACGGCCGACTTCCTTCCCCATCCTTCCATAATCCGATGGAAGATGACTTCGCTGTTTGGTCGCCTCCTCCCCCCCCCCCCCCCCCCCCCCCCGTATCAACCAACCAACCTATTCTACGGAAACATCTTGTAGATTCGGATTCTATGCAAACAGTTGTACCACGCGATAACGTGACAGTCCCATTTTTACGTTTTAATGTTATCAATATGCGTTGGATGCATTGCTCATTCCACAGATTTTTCTGTTCTGTGACAGCCGCACATATTTATATTTGTACCTGATGGTGGCGTAACAGTCAAATTAGGTTTATACGGAAATAAAAATGGTAGAATATTACACTAATGTTGTGTATTTTTTCATTCACAGTTTTAACATACAGTAAGAAATGTCTTTGCTAAGAATAACGACAGGGCATTTATGTATGCAAATAGTGTGGCTAGACAACTGCAGCTCCCTCTACTCGTATATATCGACCATCAGTAAAATGTCACGGTATAGGCATTTTCATTGAGCGTTGACAGTTCCCGCCTTTTTATTACCGATTGTGTTTACGTCTGTGAAAGTGAAAGGAATATCTCAAGCAAGGACGATATATGCCGATATCCTTCGTGTGTGACATTAAAAATAGAGATATAGTACTAAATAATTTTAAATATAACAACAGACGTTTCTCCGACGCAGCTATTAAGTAACGGAACAGCAGCAGCAGTCTGCAAAGTATAATGAGGTGCAAGAAGTGTTTTACCTTATAAGCACATTGATAATGTAATGTGATACAGTAAAGAGAGTTCACCTCTACAAAATTTTATGAGAGCCTACGATGGATATACAAAACGATTTTAACATTCAGAAAACACACTGATTGTAAATTAATATTTTTAGGCTATTGTAAGTTCATAAAACTCTGTCCAGTTCACCAAAAGCACGCCAAGCAATTTTCAGTAGCCTGTTTATTTCTTCTATTGTCCATCCGGTCGTTGTCTTCCACTGCCCTAGGTGCAAAATCAAGTGACTGGTTTTGCGAGTCCATTATCTATTAATGCAATTTATTCTCTTACATGAAGCGTTAATAACACTTTGTTTTAGTCCTACTGTAATTGATTTTCTGTTCTACTTTATGAATTTCCCTATTACGTTCTTCCATACGCAGCGAAAGTTCAACTATAACAGAGAAAAATCGTAGAATGTCATCCGCGAAGAAACGGTGGTTCAGCTACTTTCTATTATCCTTCTGATATCAACAAGAGCTGCAGAATGATTTCAGAGATTCTTTTTAGCTGAAAAAAAAACTCCATTACTTTTTAATACATCGATCAACAGTTTAAATCAAGGTATAATCTACGATACTTAATGAAGGCAAGTCGGTGTTTAAGGTTGTTGTCAAAACCTCGAAAAATTCTTGAATGATTTACTTCAAAATTTTACATTAAGCGCTAACAGACGTTCGGTGTGAGAAAGGCTACATCTTTTTTTTTTAATGTGTGTGGTATATCAATATGTATATACTATACTATACAAAGGGATAAAGTTATTAAGAAAAATCTCGAAAAGTTCTTGATTATTTACTTGAAACTTTTACATATTTCGAAATTCTAATAAACATTCCAGTGGACAAGGGTCACATATTTTTTAAAATATGTATGTACTAGGTGAAGTGAAATCGTTCTTACCATAAACATGGAAAATTTCTTGACCAATTTACCTCAAATTTTTACAGAGGGACATAGGCCTCGCATTTTAAAAAAAATAATGTACAGGTTTTCTATTACAACTTACTGCGAGGAAGAAAATGGTGTGCAAAGAAAATGTGTGGTTTCGTTTGCTTTTTCGTAATCTGTTTTAACTACAACAGTAGGGTATTTAAACCATTAACAAACTGCATTTCCCATATATTTCCTTCTTCTTATATAAAACTTTAACAAAATATTGTACACACTACTACGTGCTGTTTTGTTGTTTTCCTCGCAGTCTGTTTTAACAGAAAACATCATTCGAATGCTGTGATGTTTTAAGCCCATCCGTTTGTAGATTAAAACTACAGGAAATACTGTCACTGAAGTTACTATCCTCACAGATTCAGCAGTAGGAGAGCTCTCTTATACCCTGTATACCAATGGTCCCAACCGCTTTACCCTATCATTTTAAGCTACTTTTTAAATTGTCATCAAGGTTTCGGTGGTAATAACAACAAACAAGACCTAGGGTCATAGATAGGAGAATTAATGGATAGTCAGAGAGGGGGGTGGGAGAGACATAGAGAAGGGAAGGAGTAATTCGACAGAGAAAGGTGGGACGAGGTGCTGCAGGAACGTATGGGAGAAAAAAATGGTTCAAATGGCTCTGAGCATTATGGGACTTAACTGCTGAGGTCATCAGTCCCCTAGAACTTAGAACTACTTAAACCTAACTAAACTAAGGACATCACACTCATCCACGCCCGAGGCAGGATTCGAACCTGCGAACATAGCGGTCGCGCGGTTCCAGACTGTAGCGCCTAGAACCGCTCGGCCACTCCGTCCGGCCGTATGGGAGAGGAGGAGATGACAGAGGGAGGGAGGAGGTGATGGATAGAGAGAGAGGCAGATGGAGGAGGAAGAGAGGGATGGGGGAGAAGAAGATAGACAGAGGGAGGAGGAAAGAAGATTAGAATGTTTATCCAATTCCCATACGTGTTTAGGAATTGCGCAGAACTGCCATGTTCGCTAGCGATTTATGTGAATTATCATTCTTTTACATTCGTGCCATTTGCTTTGTTACACTGATGAAAAGATTATGCCAACTAAAATGAGGGCTATTAACATAATGACTGCGTTAATACGAGAAAATAGCTTTCTTAGAAAAGTATACCAAACGAGCGTTAAAAAGATTTCGTCACTGTGTATTTGACGGTTCTTCCCCTCCCCTTCCCACAACACTCACGCCCTTGCGGTCAGCACAGACTGTCCCCCCTCCCAATCTCTCTGTGCCGCATCACGGCGCAAGACAAGTGCCTGTAAATAGGCAATGCAGTGAGCACTTGGAATTCGAGAAAGAACTGCGATTGGCGGATTCCCGGCCCCTACCACCCAGCTCATTGAAAAATAAATCACCAAGTAATTTTAATTCGAGTAATACCTTTTTCTTACAACACCTATAGCAGTCCTCCTCTAACTCTCCAGAAACCAAGTGTCTTCCTCACAGGAACCGATTCTTGGTATAAACCTGTAGGTGGGAGCTTGGTGGGCTGGGATCTGTGCAACTCTATGACTGAGACAGTAGTCGACTATGCCTAGCACGTAAAAATAGGATTACTACTGAGGTGGAGCTTCCTTCATGATGAGTCTTTGCTGATGTTCATTATGATACTACAGTTTATGCCACAACATTAATTCCATCGAAATCCGACCAGCATTTAGTTTATGGAGACAAGAAGGGTAGAATTCAGGCAACTCAGGTTTTGTCTAGGTAGAATAACGAAATGAGGGTTGGGTGGGTAGAGCAAGGAATGTGCATCTCTGGTAATGGTGGCGGGTAGCGGGAAAGAAGGTCAGGAAAGGGTGCCATTGATGATCAGACCCTGGAACTGGAACTTAATGTAGTTTCCAGGGTACAATGGTGCCGAGTACTACCCATGGCTCTCTCTAGACCCGTTAGTGGCGTGGTGTGGGTTGAATTGTCCTTTAAGGACCCTCCAAGTCGCTCTGAACATTTCACACAAGAGAATTTGCCTTGCCAAGTCTTCTGCAGCAGCAGTACAAGAAACCAGCTTCAAAATCCGTCCCCGTGCCTCTATCCACTCTCTTTCCTGTTGCTGGCTTACCCACATTACGAGTCCTATTGTTTGGCAAAGTTGCATCTGGAGGTGGTTGAAAGTAGATCGTAATAGCTGTTATTCCTCCTGTGTAATGTTTAGGACTGATTTGTCCAGAGTTATGAGGTGCAGCTTCTCGAAGGTGTCTTCTAACCAACGTATATCATTTTTTACTATCGGTACATTAATGTTCATATTTAAAAACTTTTTAACAACTCCCTTCCCTCAATCCAATGTGCATGAATATAATTAATTCAACACAAATTTGTTTCCGGACATTTCTCTTTGATGACGCAACATTAGTCAGACAATATTTCATAGTAAAAGGCATTTTGCACTAGGTTCCAAATAAAACGACTAGGGTCAGAGAGATACACTTAGAGTGAATACCGTCACGTTATGAAGATTTGAGTGCATTTATATATGAATGGCTGTGTCCTCTACAATGGAGTTAGAGTGCTTGCCATAACAATCACTGTTTTTTTTCTTATTTGTAATTTTTGTGTTTGGAAACAGTCTCCGAACAGAATTGGGACAGTTTACAGCACCGTAACACACTTCATGTGTTATACTCCTCGAGGAGACTCAGGCTACGATGATGGTACACCCGAACTTGAGAGTAGTGAAGAAACACGTGGATGTCATTAACAACAGCTAACCATCATAAGGCTATCAAGGATACTGCTCATGTGTTGTGCACAACATAATAAATACACGAATACTTTGCTACAACACCATTTGCTGACCAACAAGTAACCCTAATCGCAACGAAATAAAAAAAAAAAAATGGGAAAACTGCAGATCCACGTTATATTCATGCCAACGTTCTCAGATAAACAAAAATACAAATTGTTCCATTACTAAGCAGAATACTAAACGATTCCTTAACCCTGGGTATGGTGCCCGCCACCTGCGAACAACAACTATAATATTCCTCCCGTCCCATATGGCATGACGACAGAAGCGTGAACGTGATTAACAAGTTGTTGACCAGTGCATCTAGTATTGTGGAAGATGTGAATGCGAGTGCTGAGTTACAAAGTATGCGTGTGCAACCAAGATCGCATCGCCACACAAGTTAGGATCCACAACATCGTATCAGTCGCACAACTTCCGTAACCCTTCGATCAACTGAACCAGGGGTAAGAGATCCACGGTCAGGTGCCCGCGGGTAGCATTGTTGAGTGCTTCCTGTATTCACGAACTCTTGCAGACAGAGTCGCAGATGCACTCATCGAGACTACCATGCTGCAAGAATCACTTAACAATGCTTCCTGCGGCACGTGACTCTGGAACTCTTACCCCTGGCTCAGTTGCTCGAAGGACTGCGGAACGTGTGGGAAGATCTACGGGCATCCTTGGAATTTCTTTCAACTCCCTAACAAATATGGCGAATGTTGACATAACTTAGATGGGAACGCAGTTACACGTTCGAATACGGATACTCTTGCAAGCAGAGAAAGTCAGTTTTCATGTTGTGTCACTCACTCCTATCCACTAGTATGGGGGCTCTGAAGATGTTTCTATGGTTGAATAATACTACTGATCGTGCCCAACAGGAAGTCCAGCACACTATTCTCCACATCAGCATGGAGCCAAGCGAGCCACAGTGTACCCTCCGGGGTTGGTACATATGGTCCCAGAATCACGTGAGCACATGCTATTCCATATACAGAAATTTGTGTATGAGCGTTTCTGGAAAGTGGTAACATGAAGAAACGAATATTTTCAAAGGCTGTTTACAGTGGCAGACCTGATACTTACCATCATTACCTGCTATGAGTTATTCAGACTTACTTTCTCTATGTACATGTATAATAATAGGTGTTTATAACATTTTATGAAGTTCTTACCTGTTTTGATTGATTACAAAATCGTGTCTCAGTTTGGTAACAGTGATAATACTAATACTACTACTACTACTAATAATAATAATAATAACAATAATAATAATGGTAATGATAATAACAATGAGTGAGTAATGTAAAATGTATGTAACTTTGTAAATGTATGAGAGTTGCCCAGAAAGTAATGAACCGGATTTTTTTCCTCAGCCGAAGACAATGCTACGGATTCGAAACGTCACATATATATTATTTAAAGTTTCCTGAGCGAGCGCGTCAAGTTTCCGTCACTTCCGACAGATAGCGTAGTTGCAGGACAGTTTGAAAATGGCGTCTGTAGGTGATGTATGTTACAAGCAATGCGCCGTCATTGAATTTCTCACTGTAGGGAAAGAAACTGTGGGGAATATTTACAAACGCTTGTGTAAAGTCTATGGAGCAACTGCTGTCAACAGAAATACGGTCAGTAGCTGGGCAAGCAGGGTGAGTCATTAGAAGGCGGTTGGGCAGAGCTCCACGATTTGCAGCGGTCCGGGAGACCATCCACGGCCGCCATACCTGACACACCTGACTTATCCGCCTCAGACTTCTACTTGTTTGGGCCATAAAGGATGCCATTCGTGGAAGATATTATGAGGACGATGAGGAGGCGACTCGCACAGCGAAGCATTGGACAAGGAATGCTACCGACAGGACATACACGCCCTTGTTTCATGGTGGAGGAACGCCATAGAACGGGCTGGAGATAACGTGGAATAATAGCGTGTGTAGATAAAACACCATTCTTTCGTGTGTGTAATTCTCATTATGTTCAACAAAGAACTGTTGAAGAAAAAATGCAGTGCATTACTTTCTGGGCAGCCCTCATATTATGAATCAGCAACGGTATTACTTCGGACACCGTATGCATATTGACTGGCTGAAAGAGGAGGAAATGAAAGTTCAAAAAGAAGATGTGTGTTCATCTGTGATGCCATCTGCGATAGTCCATAAAAGCCTTGAGATGATTAATTGGGTGTCAATGACATCCGTATGTATATTAACTAAGCTCAAGTTCTCATTTACCAAGATCACAATCTCCTGGAAGTGGGACGTAAGTTAGTTGCCAGGGTACAATGGTTTTGAGTGTTATCCACATCTCTCTCTACATACGCTAGCTGCATGGTGTGGGGTTTAATAGTCCCTTGATGACTCCCCAATTCGGTCTGCATATGTCACAGAACAGAGATTCCTTTTTCCAGGTATTCTGCATCAGCAGTAGTAAACACCATCTTCGAAATCCATCTCCCTACCTCTCTCCACCCGCTTTTCTGCCTGACCTACCTGTATGTGATTAAAAGCAGATCGTAACAGCTGTTATTCCTCCTGCGTGATGTTTAGGACTGATTTGACCAGAATCATGAGATGTTATTTACGAAAGGTGTCTTTCATTCAACGTATTTCATTTTTCGCTGCCAATATATTAAAGTTCGTTCTTAACTTTTTAACGACCCTGTTCCCTCAAGCCAATATGCACGAACATAATTAATTGAACACAAACTTGTTTCTAGACATTACTGTTGGCATCACAGATGTACAAATGTACATTATTGCAAGCTGAAAAACAGAGTTGTAGATAAGCAGCGCCTATGTTGTTTATTGCAATAAAAAGAAGTAAAAATATATACTCATCCTTAATTCTTGTTGTTGTTATTGGCTCAGCGCACTGTCTTGTAAAAAGTAGGGGTATGAATCTTCTGAGGTCTACATCTTCTCGATGTTAAGAAAAAACATTAAATTATTGGCGAGGAATCGTTGTAGATTGTTCCGGAAATCATTTCTATCAATAATACGATTGCGTTCAGTTGTGTAAAAATGTGATTGGATAAAATAATAGACTTTTGAAATAAACACTATATTAACTTCGACTGTTTACATGTTTCACCATAAACACTTGCAGAGCAGTTCTGAATGTAAATGTATTTGATCATAGTCAAATTTCAACAAACACATATTACATAGTTAAAAATGGAGGAAAGTCTCAGATTTGCCACCCTTTGTCCGATCTTCTTCGCCATCTCACACAGACTCTGATACTGATAATTTCAGACTCAACAAAGATATCACAGTTCGTCAGATCAAAGTTTTTGTTGTATCAGCAAGTCTGCGATAACCTTTATATTATATTTTTTGTTATTAATTCCTTTAAGTCCTTATGTGGAGCATAGGGCTGCAACAAAGGATCGCTATCTCGTTCTGTCTTCTGAAGTATCTTCATTTCTTCCCATCCTATTCCCTGCTGATGGCCTTCTGTTTTATATATATTTTATTTGGAATGCAACATATTTGAGTACAGTATCTGAGAAGAGACGTGGAACACGTAATTCCGAACCTTACCAAAATTTTTCTGGCTAACGACCGCCAAAAGATGATGACAGAAAAAAGCTTATCCCCTACGGCACTTTTCGCTGTTCATGCAGTAAAACTGACGTACGAAGCATGAAGTTTTCATTTATTACTTATTTACTGTACACTATTTTCTCAACGCATTTTGCCGGCAGTATTCACATATACCTTCAGAGGAATGTACTTGCAAAATTGTATCATTGTAAGACAGTTAGTTCAAGAGATACATCATAAACACTGGTAGCATGATAATCTACCGCTTCATGCACGACGTTTAAATGTATTACTTCGTTGCTACTGACACCATTCGCAATACTTTTCGCAGACCGTATCCACATTTACGGCTGAATATACCTGCACAAATATATTACTGTACGACACATAGTCCACGAAATATGGTGTCGTTAACACTGAGAGACGTGAAAACCCTTGGCGTCATTCATGAAGTTTTTATTTACTACTTATTTACCGCTAACTCTTTTCACAACACATTCTGCTGACAGCCCACATTTTCCAATGGATGTACCTGCAAAATTATATCACTGTGTAACACACGAGATACGACATAATAACATTGAGCAGCGTGAAAATGAAGGGCAAAATTCGTTGGAAGTACAGTTGAAATATGTGTACAAATACTTGTGAAATATGTTAAATATATGGGAAATATATTTGACATGTGCGTATGCTGGCAAATCCAAAGACAAAAAGCTCTTCCCAGACCCCTGCAACGATTTCAACGAAATTTGTTACACATATTAGTTACGATCTGGAATGAAATACTGTGTGGGGTAAGAACCATCGTCCGCAGCTCGTGGTCGTGCGGTAGCGTTCTCGCTTCCCACGCCCGGGTTCCCGTGTTCGATTCCCGGCGGGGTCAGGGATTTTCTCTGCCTCGTGATGACTGGGTGTTGTGTGCTGTCCTTAGGTTAGTTAGGTTAAAGTAGTTCTAAGTTCTAGGGGACTGATGACCATAGATGTTAAGTCCCATAGTGCTCAGAGCCATTTGAACCATTTGTAAGAACCATCAACCTCCTATAGGGGTGAACTTGATAACCTGGAGAAGGAATGGATGAGGACGAGATATACAGTGACGAGCGCCCGGGTTCCCGGGTTCGATTCCCGGGATTTTCTCTGTCTCGTGATGACTGGGTGTTGTGTGACGTCCTTAGGTTAGTTAGGTTTAAATAGTTAGTTAGGTTTAAGTAGTTCTAGGGGACTGATGACCATAGATGTTAAGTTCCATAGTGCTCCGAGCCATTTACCATTTTACCACAGTGACGGGCGAGGAGGAGATGGACACAGACAGAGAGAGGAGGATGTGGACAAAGAGACAGGAGGAAATGAACAGAGAAAGAGAAGAGGAGGGAGGAGATGGAAAGAGTAGAGGAGGGCAGACACAAGTGGAGGCAGAAATTGTCATAGAGAGGGGGATGAGGAAATGAACAGAATTAGGCGGTAGGAGGAGATGGACAGAAAGAAAAAGAAGGAGCTAATGGGCAGAGATAAGGTACAAGAGGATATGGCAGAGAAAGGGGAGAGGAAGAGATGGACAGGTAGAAGGGAGAAGTGGAGTTGGAGAAGGAAAGGAAAGAGAAGGACATGAACTGGGAGAGGAGTGAGGAGAGGATGGACAGTGAGAGAGGAGATGGACAGAGAGAGAGGAAGAGGAGATGGAGAAAGAGAGGATGGAGGGGGAGGTGAAATTAGAGGGTGTGAAGAGGAGATGGGTAGAGTGGGAAGGAGCAGATGAGCAAAGAGGAAAGAGTCAGATGGACAGATGGGGGAAGACCAGATGGAGAAGTGAGGGCAAGAGGAGATGGGCAGAGGTAGGGGTAGGAAGTGATGGACATAGAGTGGTGGTTGAATAGGTGGATAGAGAGAGTTGTGGAGGAGGTGGACAGAGAGGGAGTGATAGTAGAGATGGACAGAGACAGGGGGAAGGAGGAGATGGACAAATATACACCATGATAATTACTGAACTATACCAAAGAAACAAATTAGTTACAAACTGCTGCATTCACACACTTTATTCAACAAGTAAACGTCACTATAGATATTCGGATTTAGGTTATGACATGTTCGATATGCCTGTCATCATTGGCAGCGATGTGGCACAGACAAACAACGGAATTCTGCATGACCGGCTGAAGTGTTGTAACATCGATGCTGTCGATGACCTTCTGAATGTCTGTTTCAAGCTCGGCAATGGTTTTAGCGTTGCTGTACACCTTGCATTTAATATAGCCCCACAAAAAGAAGTCGCATGTGTTCATATCCGGCGAATATAGCGGCCAATCGAGGAACATTCCAATGGCCTCTGGGTAGCCAAGAGAAAGCGGTCTCCAAAGTGCCCTTCCAGCACATCAAACACTCTCCTGATTCGATGCGGTCTAGCTCCATCTTGCATGAACCACATCTTGTCGAAATCAGGATCACTTTGGATAATGGGGATGAAATCGTCTTCCAAAACCTTCATGTACCGTTCGTTAGTTACCATGCTATCAAGGAATATCCCGCCGATTATTCCGCGACTGGATACTGCACACCACACAGCCACTGTTTAGGAAACATGCAGCTATCCTCAGCAGTTAGGAGGCCTAATTCGGTTGCAAAGTCTAGCAGAAAGAAGAAGGTTCTCCTGATATGTAGTTCGCACGGTAGAGGTGACGGCCAGCAGTTGCAGGAAGCGTTGGGGTGTGGGTACCAGGTCACCAGCATTGTTAAGCCTAGTGCAGGGTTGGCTCAGCTGACTGACGGCATAGGGGAGTTACGTAGGAATTCTACGAAAGAGGATCAGTTAGTGATTATGGGTGGAGCAGGGAATAGTCTTTATAGGGACAGGTAATATGATGTAGGTGGTGGCCTGGTAAAGACAGCTACTGAAGCTGGTGGCACTAATGTGCATTTTGTGCAATTGTTTCAGAGTCATGATCGGTCCCATCTTAATGCGGCTGTTAGGCGTGTTAACATGGGCCTGGAGACCCACTGATGGCAGAGGACATGGGTCACATTACAGTGGTGCCAGTTGAGTCTGTCAATTCTACATCTGCATCTACATCCACACTCGGCAAGCCACCTGACGGTGTGCGGCGGAGGGTACCTTGAGTACCTCTATCGGTTCTCTCTTCTATTCTAGTTTCGTATTGTTCGTGGAAAGAAAGATTGTCGGTATGCCTCTGTGTGGGCTCTAATCTCTCTGATTTTGTCCTCAAGGTCTCTTCGCGAGATATACGTAGGAGGGAGCAATATACTGCTTGACTCCTCGGTGAAGGTATGCTCTCGAAATTTCAACAAAAACCCGTACCGAGCTACTGAGCGTCTCTCTTGCAGAGTCTTCCACTGGAGTTTATCTATCATCTCCGTAACACTTTCGCGATTACTAAATGATCCTGTAGCGAAGCACGCTGCTCTCCGTTGGACCTTCTCTATCTCTTCTATCAACCCTATCTGGTACGGATCCCACACCGGTGAGCAGTATTGAAGCAGTGGGCGAACAAGTGTACTGTGACCTACTTCCTTTGTTTTCGGGCTGCATTTCCTTAGGGTTCTTCGAATGAATCTCAGTCTGGCATCTGCTTTACCGAGGATTAATTTTATATGGTCATACCATTTTAAATCACTCCTAATGCCTACTCCAGGATAATTTATGGAATTAACTGCTTCCAGTTGGTGACCTGCTATATCGTAGCTAAATGATAAAGGATCTTTCTTTCTATGTATTCGCAGCACATTACACTTGTCTACATTGAGATTCAATTGACATTCCCTGCACCATACGTCAAATCGTTGCAGATCGTCCTGCATTTCAGTACAATTTTCCATTGTTACAACCTCTCGATATACTACAGCATCACCCGCAAAAAGCCTCAGTGAACTTCCGATGTTATCCACAAGGTCATTTATATATATTGTGAATAGCAACGGTCCTACGACATGCTGAGTTCTGTTAACTAGAAACTCTTCAATCCAATCACACAATTGGTTTAATAGTCCATATGCTCTTACTTTGTTCATTAAACGACTGTGGGGAACTGTATCGAACGCCTTGCGGAAGTCAAGAATCACGGCATCTACCTGGGAACCCGTGTCTATGGCCTTCTGAGTCTCGTGGACGAATAGTGCGAGCTGGGTTTCACACGATGGTATTTTTCGGAAACCATGCTGATTCCTACAGAGTAGATTTCTAGTCTCCAGAAAAGTCATTATACTCGAACATTATTCGTGTTCCAAAATTCTACAACTGATTGAAGATGTAGGTCTATAGTTCTGCACATCTGTTCGACGTCCATTCTTAAAAACCGGGATGACCTCGTAACGAGAATTATACGTATAAGAATTTTTTTCTTTATGAATTTAGATAAATTAATAATAGCAATGTGTTGAATTTCTTTTTCGATTCTTTTCGTGTCATGTTAAAGAAACTGTGAGTAACTTTTGAAACGAATATTATTTATGTTAGATTTCAAATAATGTGGTAATCAAAGGAAAGTGTATTTAATGTTAAAACTATTGTAAGATGTGAAAATTGTAATTTATACACTTGGTCCATACGTAGGTAATGCATTAGGATATGTGTAGTAGAAAACCTGTGGTGAATACCCTACCTGTAGGGGAGCGGGAAAAGGTGGAGGAAGGCGAGGCGGGAAAACGCACACTGGGCGCGGTTCGGCACAACGGGCTCAGTAACACAGTCGGAGGCGAGCAACAGTCGGAAGTACACGTACTGTACCGAGGAGGCTACCCAGGAAAAGTGGATTCCATTGAGCCTCGGATGAACCGATTCCGACGACTACTTGGCATGGCTATATTCTGAGGCACAAAATTGGAAAGATTACGACGCTAAGAAGATGGAAAGTGCCGATGTTGTGTGAGCCTTAGCCGTGCTTGCATGTGTGCCGTGCTGCCCGCTATCTCGCTGCCCGCCAACCGCCGCACCGACTTGCACAGGTCAAACATTTATTTCATCTTTAGAAGTGTATCTGTGTGGACCAGTGTCGAAACTGTTTCTTTTCACCAGAATTGCTTTAGCCATGACTTATCCCGATCACTGACCTAGACAGGATCCTTACCTCGTATTGTGCAATCCGAGTATCCTAAACCGAAAGTTTAATGTTTGTGTTAATGAAAATTATCAGCAGATTAATCTATGCCATAAAGGAATCTATAGTTCTGTGTGCTGTTGCAAATATTGGTAAAGAACAAAAGAGTTTTTGTTGGATTGAGTTAGCGATGTTATTTAATTAATTTGAGACAGAAATAATGACAGTTAAATTATTCAGAAGTAAGACAAAAGAGTAGTTATCCAGAGATTGATAAATTTGTGTGTTAATTTGCCTTCAGTACTAGATAGTTTCAGTATAACGACTATAACAGTTTCAGGCCCCCCCCCCCCCCCTTTGCTCTTGTTCATTCGTTCAGACCTTGATGTGTACTGATCAAATTTGCCCAGTAAAGCTAAATTCTATATTAATCCTAAATGTATTAGTGTTTTTCCATTATTCATAGTGATATTGTGTGTGTACTTTTAAGATTGTCGACGCTAGGGCAATCTATGCCCGATTTCAGTCTGCTCAACATACAAAATGCAGTTCGTAGTAATCATTACTGTGTGGTGTTGTGTAAATGTAGCTCGTCCAAATTAGTATCAAAAAGAGAAAACTTTAGTTCAGTGGATTTTTCGGGTTCCAAACTTTGCCATATAACGCATCATTACTACGTGTTACTATGCTTGTACATGCACCCACTTGTACAAGGAAAGACTCACTAATTGCCTAAGTAGGCTGGCGACCGAATTGTTAGTTATAGGTAGCATCTACTGTGTGTACTTCTTGTCCATGCGAAAAAATAATTATACTGTACATTTGCTTGATGCATCACTGTAGTTATTGACTGGGAATAAGTCCGATCTTGCTTCTATTGGGTACGCGCGGTCAACTAATGTACTAAAATCCTTGTTCATAAGGTGAAGCCCGTGAACTTATTACAGTACAGGCTTTATATAGCTAACCTACGTCCGAGTAGGGCGGTAGTGTTACAACCTGTGCCCTTTTAGAATCTTTTGGAACGCCACGCTCTTATAGAGACCTACGGTACACCGCTGCAAGAAGGGGGGAAGTTCCTTCGCGTACTATGTGTGAAATCGAACTGGTATCCCATCAGGTCCAGTGGCCTTTCCTCTTTTGAGCGATTTCAATTGTTTTTCTATCCCTCTGTCATATATTTCGATATCTACCATTTTGTCATCTGTGCGACACTCTAGAGAAAGAACTACAGTGGAATGTTCCTCTGTGAAACAGCTTTGGAAAAAGGCATTTAGTATTTCGGCCTTTAGTCAGTTATCCTCTGTTTCAGTACTATTTTGGTCATAGAGTGTCTGGACATATTGTTTTGATCCACCTACCGCTTTGACATGAGACCAAAATTTCTTAGGATTTTCTGCCAAGTCAGTACACAGAACTTAACTTTCGAATTCGTTGAACGCCTCTCGCATAGCTCTCCTCACACTACATTTCGCTTCGTGTAATTTTTGTTTGTCTGCAAGGCTTTGGCTGTTTTTATGTTTGCTGTGAAGTTCCCTTTGCTTCCGTAGCAGCTTTTTAACTCGGTTGTTGTACCATGGTGGGTCATTTCAATTTCTTACGATCTTGCTTGGCACGTACTCATCTAATGCGTATTGTACAATGGTTTTGACCTTTGTCTACTGAACCTAAACACTATCTGTACTTGAGATAAAACTTTTGTGTTGAGCCATCAAGCACTCTGAAATCTGCTTTTTGTATCTTTTGATAAACAGAAAAACCTTCCTACCTTTTTTAATATTTCTTTTTACGGCTGAAATCACCGATGCTGTAATCGCTTTATGATCGCTGATTCCCTGTTCTGCGTTAACTGTTTCAAATAGTTCGGGTCTGTTTGTCACCAGAAGGTCTAATATGTTATCGCCACGTGTCGGTTCTCTGTTTAAATGCTCAAGGTAGTTTCCAGATAATGCACTTAAAAAAATTTCACTGGATTCTTTGTCCCTGCCACCCGTTATAAACGTTTGAGTCTCCCAGTCTATATCTTGTAAATTAAAACCTCCACCCAAAACTATAACATGGCCGGGAAATTTACTCGAAATATTTTCCAAATTTTCCTTCAGGTGTTCTGCCACAACAGCTGCTGAGTCAGGGGGCCTATAGAGACACCCAGTTACCATGTTTGAGCCTGTAAAAATTAGCGAAATCCACATTGCGTTGCTGCATACTGAAAACTAAGTATATAAAATTTAATTACCTTGCAGATTTCCGGAATGAGATTTTCACTCTACAGCGGAGTGTGCGCTGATATGAAACTTCCTGGCAGATTAAAACTATGTGCCCGACCGAGACTCGAACTCGGGACCTTTGCCCTTCGCGGGCAAGTGCTCTACCAACTTTTTTTTTTTTTTTAAATTTATTTATATGAAGGAAGGTAGGAGAAACAGAAACCTTTATTATTCACAAAATAAACATAGTACGTCCTGTCACATGATAACTGTTCTGGAAGGATCCGTGCTGCCGTCCTACCATGCAGCATGAAATAACAACAAAATCGAAGTGGGGCCACCTCCGGCACCCTAAAGAAAAGTATTTTGGATATGAAAACAAAATTTGAAATACATCCATTTGATAACTGTTCAAGCGTGAGTTTTTCGCAAGTCGCATACTCGCATAGTGTTCTTAGGCGATCACTTTAACTTGGTCGGTTTCACAAGACAGCACCGCCGCTCATCTTTGCGCACCCGGCACACCCCAGGTATATGGCGGGTCCGCAAAAACCGTTACTAGGAAATTGGCATACCAATCCTTGTATTTTTGTAGCCGTAATAGTTTTGTGTGTCCATCTTGCAAGTATTGCCAGTAATCCAGGACGTTCAGTAAGTTCGTACGTGTGTCTCTATAGATGTAATGGACCGTCATACCTGTGATCCACGCCACCGCGTTCGTCTTATGACGCGGAAAATACGTTTCCTCTGGAAAAAATACTATGTCAGAAGAGACTGCTGTATAGATAGTGCGCCGCATGAACGCTATTATCTTTCTTGCGAGAGTCCAGACAGCCAGTGCCTCGCCGCAGACCAGCCGATGGTCGTCCGTATCCAGCACGCCGCATTGCTGACACAAGGGCGAATCCGCCAAATGTATTGCGTACTTTTTATCATTTGTAGCGTATTTTCGGTTGACGACAAGGTACCATGTTGATCTGACTGATGTAGATAGGTGGGGGTGGTGGACCGTGCGCCACACCACGTGCCAATTAACAGCTGGATGTTTGCGTTCCACCCTATTCCGGGCGATCTGTCGAAGGAGCAGATGGTACACGTCCTTCGATGTCGACTGTCGGGTCGTCGGTAAACGCTCTCGAACGTAACTGTGTTCCACGATGAACGTGCGCACATACGTTAAAGGGGGCGATATATGGCCGACACTGACTGGAGGAAGATGCGATGTTGGGACGAGTTCTTCGATGATCGTCCCCGTAAGCGAGTGGTTCCTGTTACGCCACCGTTTGAGCATAGTATTAATAAACATGGCACGCGCCTTCTCGTGCACGTTCACTAAACCAACGCCCCCCTCTCGCGCTGGGAGGGTAAGCGTGTTGTACTGTACCTTAAAGAGTTGTCCCAGGCACACATAGTACCCAAAAGCCGCCTGAATCCTCATAGCCATCGTACGCGTCAAAGGGAGAAGGTGTGTCAGGTGGCACATCATGGGCGCGAGAAAAAGGTTGACGAGTAACACTCGCTGCAGCATATCCATCGACCGTAGGGCGTTTAGTTGAGCTACCGAAGCACGACTCACGTCCGGTACTCACAGCTTTACTTCTGCCAGTACCTCGTCTCCTACCTTCCAAACTTTACAGAAGCTCTCCTGCGAACCTTGCAGAACTTATCTCATTCTGGAAACATCCCCCAGGCTGTGGCTAAGCCATGTCTCCGCAATATTTTCTTTCAGGAGTGCTAGCTCTGCAAAGTTCGCAGGAGAGCTTCTGTAAAGTTTGGAAGGTAGGAGACGAGGTACTGCCAGAAGTAAAGCTGTGAGTACTGGACGTGAGTCGTGCTTCGGTAGCTCAGTTGGTAGAGCACTTTCCCGTGAAAGGCAAAGGTCCCGAGTTCGAGTCTGAGTCGGGCACACAGTTTTAATTTACCTTACAGATTTATTCCAGTTGCTTTACCTTTGATTTATAGTATAAATTCATTACTCCTCTATAACTCCATGCACAATGCTCAGTATTTGTTAACGATCAGTATCACTTCAATTCATGATAATTTCACAGCCCAACAAATTAATAACACACTTTACACATTTATAGAAATAACTACGACCTAACATTTACGGGCTCTGTGTGAGAACAAACAATATCATTCGTCCATAGACCAATAACTAAATTCTCATAGCTAGCCACTAGCTTTAAAGGTCTTACATACTACCTATGACAGAGTGCAACGGCAACTGCTACTACACTCCGAGCGCCCCTACTCACAATCGATTCTGCCACTCAGGCAACATCTTTGGTTCAGTAGTGTCAAAAGTACAATCTCTTCTACATATGACAGCCGTTTAAGGTCATTTTTCATCAATTATATTACAAAATCGGGCACCACGTACAAGTGGACTCCTCACAGCTTCGTTTCATAGAATTGTCGGAAGGGCGGAGGCAGCAGCTGAATTTCTTCTTTAGCTTCTCGCGCCTTTTGCTGCTGGGCTGCTTACGCTTGTACGAGGCAACAAACTACTTACAGCTGTTCTTTTATTTGTCGTCTCTGAAACTGAACAAGAGGTGTTAGACGCTGCTCAGCACTTAGACATTGGTCTCCCTGGTTTGCCATTATTCCTTAAAATACCTCAACTGAAATATTTCAACTTATGTATTTCAGTTAAATATATGCACGCACACAAAAAAGAATTCAATAGAAAAAAAGGTTCTTTTGTGGATACAGGACTGCGGAATAGATGCTGTTCGTGAACAGAGAATTCAGATACTAATTTATTCTACACTGACATCAGTTAGTAAAACTAATACGCAACTCTGATGCTGAAGTTGCAGCATCTGTTGCTTACAATAGATCTGAATGTAGAAATATATACAGGACAAAAAGATTTATAAATCTATCACTCTTCAATACAATGTCTACTCAGGAGATGTCGAACCCTGGCCGCTGTGAAAGCCTGTAAATGTTTTTCTGCTGGCACACACAAAACTGACTCAGTGCATGAATATTCGCACTTAAGTACACTCGCCGCTGGAGCTCCGGAGAGTGGATGCTTGCATCTCCGTGGCAACGGCGTAATCGTTCGTGACAGCGTCCTCGTGCCGCCGTGGCGGCTGAAGGGAACGGGGCGTAATTGACGGCGAGGGTATTTGAAAGTGTGGGCAACCGGATAGTGGCCGATACTGCAGTAGGGACTGTTAGGAAATGATTATTCCCTTTTCCTTCCCCTGCAGGCTATCAAACTACTCACGTAATTCTGAATTAACAGCTCGCATTCGAACACCCTGATTCAACAGACGTTGAATGCATTCCTGAGGTGCAACAGACGTGAATGGATTCCTGAGATGGAACCTTTTCACGCAATCCCATTTTCATTAAGGCTTCTTCCAAATACACATTGTAACAATATTTCCAAGTTCAATAGGAGGAGAAGGAAACAGCCATACAGCCACATACAAAAAATTTACGTCGGCACTTACCCGTTTTATTTATTTACTTATTTATTTTATTCTTCTTTGCTGTTGTCATCAGTACCGTTTGTTACTGCGAAAATTGAACCGCCATTACGGTATCCGTCAGTATGACTGACATCACTTTTAGGGGTTGTGCGTGTGTTCTGGTGGTGGACGATGTATCAGAGTGAGTCATGTGCTGCTCGAGGGGACTATAATAGTTCGTAGTACAAGCTCAAGCCCCATCAGATTGAGCTACGAGGGTCACTCCGAAAGAAATGCACACTATTTTTGTAAATATACAGTTTTCATTCTGCATGTGTGAAAGTTTTACAGTGTGTAGATACATCCTTCCCGCTTGTTTTCAAACTTAGTTCAACTTGTTCCCGTGAGTGACGCCGTCACAGCATGTCTTCAAGATGGCTGCTACACTTGACGTTCGTCAGAAGCAAAGTGCTGTCATACAATTCCTGTCCTGTGAAAACGAGACAGTGGGAAACATCCACAAGAGATTGAAAAAGGTGTATGGAGATGCTCCTGCCGATCGCAGGACCGTTAGTCGGTGGGCCAGCAGGTTACGTGATGAAAGCGGGCACGGCAGTATTGAGGATTGTCCTCGCAGCGGCAGGCCTCGTACTGCACACACTCCAGACAATGTGCAGAGAGTTAACGAATTGATGACTGCTCACAGACTCATCACGCTACGTTGGGATAGGGGAAGAAAGTGTTTGCAGAATATTGGAAGTGTTGGCGTTAAAAAAGGTTTGTGCCAGGTGGGTTCTCAGGATGTTGACAGTGGCTCACAAAGAAACAAGAAAAATGGTATGCAGCGAACTTTTGGAACAGTACGAGAATGGTGGAGATGAATTTCTTGGAAGAATTGTGACAGGTGATGAAACATGGCTCAATCATTTTTCACCAGAGACGAAGAGGCAATCAGTGGAGTGGCATAATGCAAATTCACCCAAGAAAAAAAAATTCAAAACCACACCTTCTCCTGTAAAAGTTATGGCTGTGGTGTTTTTCGATTCCGAAGGACTCTTGCTTGTGGGCATCATGCCAAGTGGAAGCACCATAAATTCTGATGCATATATGACGACACTGAAGAAACTTCAAGCTCGACTGAGTCGTGTTCGACCACATCGGCAAAAGCAGGATGTTTTGCTGTTGCACGACAATGCACGGCCACATGTCAGTCAAAAAACCATGGAAGCGATCACAAAACTCGGATGGACAACACTGAAACACCCGCCTTACAGTCCTGACCTGGCTCCATGTGACTATCATCTCTTTGGGAAACTGAAAGACTCTCTTCGTGGAACAAGGTTTGAAGATGTGACTCCCTTGTGCACGCTGCCAAACAGTGGTTCGAACAGGTTGGTCCAGAATTTTACCGTGCGGGTATACAGGCGCTGGTTCCAAGATGGAGTAAGGCAGTTGACAGGGATGGAAATTATGTGGAGAAATGAAAATATTGTTCCTAAAGGATGTATCTACACACCGTAAAACTTTCAAGCATGTAGAATAAAAGATGGATTAAAAAAATAGTGTGCATTCCTTTTGGAGTGACTCTTGTAGAAGGCGAACCTCGATGCACAGGCCCAATGGCGAAGCACTGTAGTTGGCCGACAGCAGCTGCTACGCTCATTATGGCCCAGGCATGCTGCAAGCCTGTGTAGTCAATGATCCCCTCTGGCGGCTGGGGAATGCGAGGGCAAAGAGGGATGCTCATGTGACCCACTGAGTGTGTGAGATTGCATAGACCCACCTGGCTGTGGTAATGGAAATGAAATGATCGTATGGCAGAGCAGGCCGGGAGGTTCCATTTGGGTTCGGCCGCAAACTGCAAGTCCTATTTCAGTTGGTGCGACATTGGGCGACTTGCGGCCGAGGATGAAATGATGATGAGGACAACACAACATCCAGTACTCGAGCGGAGAAAATGTCCAACCCGGCCGGGAATCGAAGCCCGGCCCAGTGCATGCGAGGCAAGCACGTTACCACCCAGCTAAGCAGGCGGACTGTGGTAAGTGATAGGTGTAGAATCCAAGGATTGAACTCTGAACCGCTACGGTCGCAGGTTCGAATCCTGCCTCGGGCATGGATGTGTGTGATGTCCTTAGGTTAGTTAGGTTTAAGTAGTTCTAAGTTCTAGGGGACTTATAACCGCAGCAGTTGAGTCCCATAGTGCTCAGAGCCATTTGAACCATTTGAACTCTGAACCGGCCACTGGCGTGAGGCGACTGACGTTGGCGAGTGCCCCAGTGGCTTGATGTCTAGGAGGACCTCAATTCAGTCCTCAGTATATCAGGTAGGATCTGGAACCATGGCAGGAAGTACAGTCAGATTGACGTTGGAGCAGCGGCGATATCCTTGCAGTGGCCGACATATGTTGGTTGATGACCTGATGATTCATTGCATCGATGGGTAACCAACTTGGCCAGATGACCAGTATTTATAAACGCCATCTGCAAATGTCATGTACGCTATGTGCTGAAGTTTCCCTGGTTCAGGTAATTGACTGGGCCCTGACCAGAGGACGGATGAGAGGCTAGTGCCATGGCGCAATGCTGTACACTTGAGAATGACACGAGGTCAGCGTATCGCCTAGCTTCAGTCACAGCTGGCTTTCGACTCAGCTGTGTAGGCCACATTTTAGATGTATCTGTTAACAGAGCCGCACTCGACAATTGATATCAAATACACCGAACGCTGCTCACGAAAGCCATCGTCAGCAACTAAAGCGAAAGTAGGTATAGTAAAAATGTGGATTGCAATGGGGCGAAATCCCACTCAGTAAATTGCTATTGAAATACTTGTTGGGGAAATCTTCAGAGAACTGCAATACGCTTGAACGAACGGCAACGTAAGAAACACTCACTCATAATATGTGCAATTTCTTTTGACACGATCTATGTACCATTAAATGAACATATTAATTGTATAAGATCAGTAAAATTTATTCTTCATTTGAAATGACCAGTGTGCTATTTCCTAAGACCAGAAAAATTGAGAAACCTTAGTTTCAAATGAAAAGACATTTTAATCCCGTTTTTCTGGGTAGGGTTTTTGATGAAGCTATTTAACATGTGAATATTGAGCGCTAGATTGAAGCTTCTAAGCGACACACCTGCCTTGTTCAGTCGAAACGTTGCCAGTCGTACGGCTCACGAAAGGCAAGGACACACGTTCGAGCTCTAGTCTGTGTCTGCTTTAATTTATCACTAACTTTCCTTACATGTAGTGTTGTGAATTAATATTGCGTGTTAACAACTCCTCGCTTTGAGAATGTGTACCTTTTCTGCAGTGAATGGGACACTACAATGTCTCCACTTTTCATTACTATCGAAAACGTAATGCCGTCAGCTGGTTTTAACAGTCAGACATTTTACTTGGGCGTTTCAGGGTATGTACACGTCACGTACATGTTGCGAATGTTGTTTCCAGTAACTCCCGCGTCTTTCATAGTTGTGCCCCTCGCGCAGAAGATGTTGTACGGCCGTTGATCCTTTGACAGCAATAAACTTGACTGCAATGAGGGTCGTTGAAAATGATTAGTAGGCTGCCTGGCTGTTGTTAACGAGTATTCAAACATTTTTTAGGGATGGCAACACACATTTTACTTCGCGTGTCGTAGCCGCTCCCTCCGTCGGAGGTTCGAGTCCTCCCTCGGGAATGGGTGTGTGTGTGTAGTTTAGGGTCCTACCCACTCGTCTCGTATAGGGTGCCTAAAGCATGCTGCGTTCTCGGAATGTTACATAACAGTTCAAGCAAAATAACATTAGTAGTTTTAATTCAAATAAGAAGATTGACAATACTTAACTTGTTTTTACAATGTTGTCGCAAGCCATGGGTGACATGTAACATAAATCCGAATCCTTTGCAATATACAATGTTCGTGCAAGTTTGTGGATTACTAAAAATAATATGAATGGATATCAACCACCCAACGTGTGCTTCAGAAGACCGGATGGAACCCTAGAAACCAATACCAAAAACAAATGTGACATTCTGGCAAAGTACTTCGAAAAACTGCTGAACACGGACCCTCCGTATGGAAGAACTACTCTAGAAGAAGTTAAAGAAATAATCAAGTCACTCAAGAATTGTAGAGCACCAGGAGAAGACGGTATCATCGTGGAAATCTGGAAGTTACAAGACCCACAACTCACGAAAGACATCCACAGGACCTTGGAAGATGTCTGGGAGACCACGAAAATTCTTGACGACTGGAAAACAGCCTTGATACACCCACTACACAAAAAAGATGACAAGACTGACCCGAACAACTGCAGAGGAATATCCCTACTACCGGTCACATACAGGATCCTCTCTAAAGCTTTACTAAACAGACTAGAATGCCAGATCGACCACTTGATTGGGGAACACCAAACAGCCTTCCGTAAAGGGCGGTCTTGTGCGGAACAAATTTGGAACCTGAAAATGATTTTACAACACAAACAGAACCTGATAATTACCTTTGTCGACTCTATCGACCGGAAAACTCTCTCCAAAGTTCTAGCAGAATACAAAGTAGACAACAAAACACGGACTATCATAGAGCAAACCTTGACCAACACGACCTCCAAAGTAAAGTTCTGTGGGGAATTATCAGAGCCCTTTGAAATTCGCACAGGTGTCCGACAAGGCGATGGCCTCTCACCTCTCCATTTAAATTTAGTGTTAGATAAGGTAATAAAAGAATGGGAAACATCACAACAGGGGATAACCCTAGGAAACCTACAGATTAAATGCCTGGCTTTTGCAGACGATTTGGCTATTGTCACGAAAGGTATAAACGAAACAAAAGACGCTATTGAAAAACCACACGAAATCGCTTCCAAAACTGGGCTACAGATCTATTACGAAAAGACACAATTTATGAGCACAAAGAAACTCTCATCTCTGAACACAAAGTGCGGCACGATTTACAAAACGGCAAACTTCAAATACCTCGGTGAAACACTACAAATGAGCGGACGTAACAGAGACTCAAACGAAGAAAGAAAAACTAAACTAGACAGGGCATACAAAGTAGTGTGCAATCATTACAACAAGAAATCTATCTCACAAAAGCCAAATTACGCCACTACGACACGGTGGTGCTCCCCGAGATACTATATGCAGCAGAGGCCACTCTAATCCTAGGGCATACACGTATCAGACAACTAGAAAAAGTAGATCGGAAAATACTTAGGAAAGTATTTGGCGCAACTAACAACAATGGAACATGGATCAAGAAACCTACAGAGGAACTACATAAACATACGGAGACAATGACAGAATGATTAGGAAACGCAGACTACAATTCTATGGACACCTATAGAGAATGCCATCACACGGACTAACCAAACAGATCTTTCATTGGGTAACCACTAGAAACAACAAATGGGTGGCAGAGGTGAAAAACGAACTGAACCAACTCAACAGCAGACACAATAAACGGCAGAATAAAATTCAGAAACATCATTAAGAAAAGCAAACTTCATGAGATACACTGTGACAAACGAACAGGCGTAAAATGGACCGAAGAACGCAAGCAAGATCACAGCCGGAAGATGAAAGAAATATGGGCAACCAAAAAGGCAATCAAGATGAAGCCGAAGACATGAAGCCGACAAGAAGCATGGACAGTGGATCGGAAACAGAAACACAGCGAGCGAATGAGGGAAGTTTTGGCAGCAAGGAAGGCAGCAAAAGGAATTGGCCATGTAGTTTAATCCAACTGCGCTCTTTAAGGGCAAAACACCAATAATAATAAAAATAACAATAATAACTGCAACTGCAGCACTCTCTGCTAGGCCGCGCTAATACTTCGCAAATACAGTCCACTGATGTCCTAAAACTGAGCCGATACTGAGCGATCGAGGCTGGCAGGAGCGGCGCTTATATTATCCTGTTGTAGAGGTCTCTCCTGTCGTGGTTCGGTCCTGATCAGCGCACCACTACCTGACGTCGTTTCACTGCCTTCTCTTCTCTTCCTTCTTTCATCTACGTTCTGGCGCTTGTGGTTACGCCAGAATATGTTGTCCTTAGCGTAAGTTAGTTTAAGTTAGATTAAGTAATGTGTAAGCGTAGGGTTTTTGTTTTCTTAGAGAGATGGGGGCCCTCCACGCCAGCACCAACGTAGTGACCAAACCAAAAGTTCTACTGTCACCTCCGTCAACATGTTAGTTATCTAATAGGTGGATCACAGGATGCTGGGCTGTGATGTCATCCGTGCGTCTGGGTAAGACTACGCATTAACACGGTCCATCAGGTGATAGATAGTGGACGAAACGCGAATGAGGGTAGCAATTTAAAGAGCAGATGGAAAAAAGTGCCAAGGCTCGTGCCGAGATAAAAAAAAAAAAACAAACTATGCGGCAGTGGAATGGGTAGTAAGAGCAGTAGCGGCTTACTAGCTGCGATAGCTCATGCAAGATTGGGTTTGTTAGTGTGGGTATCATGCATCATTACCGTGGCAGGTGATGGCGACGTATCCCGGTTTGCTGCAGCCGCTGCATTCCTGGAACAATCAGGATCGTTATATATTAGTGGGAGACCGGCCATAAATCATCTTACTGTGTGAGGGGTGTGTATAGCTTGTCTGCATATAGTGTACGGTACGGCTTCCCTGCGTGGTGCCAGTTATTCGGCAAGTGTGTTCCAACTGGATATCCAGTAATGGTGGCTGATTAACAGGGGCTCACCTGTACCGTTATGTTTGCGTGTACTTGGCTATAGATGTTAAGTTCTTGCAAGTATGTCTTTTGTTCTGTTGTGTTTCCATCTATCGTTGTGGTCGTAGTTCCTCAGATTCAGAATGAACGGGTTCTGCGAATATCTGGAGTTTCTGTATAGTCTTGTGGTGAGTTTGTGGATTACCTCCGTGAGAGTCTCAAGTCGGTATTCCCGGTGAAGATCCGCGATGCGTGTGTATCGTGGAGCATTGCAAATGATTTTCAGTACTTTGTTTTGTATGATCTGCAGACGGCGCAGGCGTGTGGGCGCAGCGTATCCCCAGACGGGGGCTGCGTACGTCATAAGGGGTCGAATAAGTGTCATGTACCTGGTCCTCGACACCCGTCTTTTCAGTGTGCTACCCCTGTTCATCATACGGTAGAGCTGTTTGAGCCTCGCGTTTGCTTTGTTGGTCATGTGTTGTATGTGGTCCCCTCAGAGTAATTTCTGGTCCAACCAGACACCAAGGTATTTGACTTGGGGCCGCTGACCTCAGCGGTTTGGTCCCACAGGAAGTTACCACTACTTATCGTGAGAATTGTCTTCGTGTGTACCGCGCTTATTGACAGTCACTTGGAATAATAATGACACACAACTGAAATGAAACATAGTTACAGCCGGCCGGGGTGGCCAAGCGGTTCTAGGCGCTACAGTCTGGAACCGCGCCTGCCTCGGACATGGACGTGTGTGATGTCCTTAGGTTAGTTAGGTTTATGTAGTTCTAAGTTCTAGGGGACTGATGACCTCAAAAGTTAAGTCCCGTAATGCTCAGAGCCATTTGAACCATTTGAAACACAGTTACAATCTGCACTACTTACAACACGCGCCCTCGCTATGTACGTCTTTCACAGTGCGCGTTGACCCCTAGACTGGCTAGCCATCCTTTCGTGTCAAGTCATTCTTAGAGTCTCTACCTTCGAATGCTAGCGAGCCAGAAGCCAAAAAAGGCAACGCCAACTTATAAACTATGGAAAGCCGATGAGAGACGAGAAACGTACATCAGTGCGCAAAACTAGAAAACGAAAAGAAGTTTCGCGCGATGTGTTACTGACAAGTAAGAAAGATCGATGAAACTCTGACCTTACATAGCACTGATATAGCATAGAGCACAAGGTAAATGAACGAAATAAGCAGAACACACGTACAGGAATGACATTTTTATTCAAAAACAATAATTACACTCGAGTTAGTGCGATTCATAATGGTTCTCTGGACATTACAAATGGCAGGACTCTTTTGTTAATAGTGTTTTTGTGGTCACTACAGACGGAAGTGCATCCTTTTCAATGGGATCCCTTGCTGGCCACAAGGGTGGGATGAGGTTGTTTGAGGGAAAAGACCAGAGAGGTCACCGGATTAGAGAAGGATGGGGAAGGAAGTCGGCCGTGCCCTTTCAAAGAAACCATCCCGCCATTTGCCTGAAGCGATTTAGGGAAATCACGGAAAACCTAAATTAGGATGGCTGGACACGGGATTGAACCGTCGTCCTCCCGAATTCGAGTCCAGTGTGCTAACCACTGCGCCGCCTCGCTCGGTCACCACAAGGGTGGTTAGGAGTTCTTACGGTAGTGGGTTCTGTGCCTTCACCAGCTGCTGGATGGTCGCTGATGCATGTGGACTTGCTGTATCACCTGTCCTCAATACATCCCACATGTGCTCGATGGGATTTAAGTTGGGGGAAACGGTAGGCCAGTCCATTCGCTGAATATCCTCTCATTTAGAAAGCTCCTTCAGCAACACTATTCGATGTAGTAGCCCATCGTCATGGATGAAAATGAAGTCAGTGTATAACCCTACCACTACTACTGTAATTTAGTACGTTTTTATCTAAATAACAGAAAACCCTGTCTCTATGTTGCCCCGTATAACCCTCTTACTAAAATTTTCAAAATAAAGTACACTATGGGAGGATAGTCCTGTTAATAGGAGAAGCTAGTTAACACAGTTATCCTTTTTACAGGATCTGACCGTTTGTTGTGTCTAATGGAAAAGCAAATCAGACTATTCAGTTCTTTTGCTAAGATCTTACCCAGCGGTCAGAAAGAAACGCAGTATGAATAGTATTATATTGAAGCTAGGACAACTCAGTTGCAAGTTCATTTAGTGGTTTAAAATATGTACTAACGGTCACTAGCCTATCCAGGCAATGAAACAGTGAAGTATTGGAAAAGCAGAAGTATGAATTTTGCCTATTATCTTGCTACTGTTTAAGTTGCTTCTTCAAATAAATGTTACTCCACGTTTACAGCGTTGGACTATACTCTTACACATTTCCTTTTTAAAAGAGAAGAAGTCCAGTAGATAACTTCAAGGAAGCTAAAAAAATTTGTTCAGGGAGCACCTTTAGAAAAGCACTTTTGATTATCAACAAACTTAAATACTAAAATACTTAGATAATAAAGCGCATACTTTTTATACTGAACATTTCACTTTAAGGAAACCTATTTCTTACTGGAATTTAGTTTCAAAAGCTAGTATTCTTTGAACTAACTCTGTCAGTCATTTAACAGATTCTAGTAACTTGGCCACACTCTGAATTTTACGTAAGCAAACATTTATTATAACACATTGAAATAGTTAAGAAAACACAAGAAACAATTTGAAAGGTGCCTCTTTATGTTAACTTCACACTTCATAAGTCTGTAAAACAAGATACTCGGATTAATCAAACACCAGGAAGGAATCCTATATAGCTGTATTATTAGGATGAAATAAGAGGGGCGCGCTGAGTAACCGACCGGTCTAAGGCGCCTTGTCACGGCCACAAGTTTCCAATTCCCAATAACAGGATGAACCAGTTTCTTTAAAGTTGAAGAATGATTACTAAAACACAGTTTAAATTAATGGTTAACGCTGTACAAAAGACCTTATCTGGTGGCTGTAGGCTTGGGTGTGGCGATCAATTATGATGGCTACACTCCCACAGTAAGCCTGCAAGTATCTAGCTGTATGGACTCAATTTCTCTTCTGGGCGTCGTTTAATTTTACATACAGTAGCCCAACAACTATCGAGTACGCCGAAAGCCGTTTGCAGTTTTCATCCGAGGCAATTTTGTGCAAATCTGCAGGCAAAGCTTCTCCTGCTCCACTAGGGTGTTGCCTCAATCACTGCTGCCTACAGACAGTGTGGCTTATTGCCACGCTTGCTCTAGGTAGCGCGCCAATTCACCCTTGCCACCTCATCCATTCCCCAGAGCCACTTTCGTTTCAAATAAAAGGACACTAGCTTTTATATAATACTTCTTTCTAACATAGTTTCTACACGTGACCATTTCTTACAATTGTCAAATTTACATCAAAATGAACAGTTTACACACACAAATGTTTTTAAATACAAAAATCGTCAGAAAATTATTTAAAGTAATAAACGATTTCCATAATATTTTACATACATTGCCAACATACAATGCAAAGAACTTCAACCTCCAGCATAGCACACTTTACATTACATATACAGAAAATAAAGTACCAATATGCAAAAATTTTAAAGCAAAAAAATTATAAAAATTTAGATGAACCATAAAGAACTAATGTTATAAGTGCCGAATAATCATAATTTTCTTGTGCGTTCGTCCTGCATGTGTGCAAGGTATGCATAGTTATTAACAGAAATGGCGTGGTTAATGTAAGGTGTGGCGGGAGCCACGTTAGCCACCACATCTATCCTCGTCGTTAATCTGGCGGCCAGATTCGAACTGGCGCCTGTGCATCTCCATTGTACTTCAACATGCTCGGATCTCTGGGTGTAGTGGAAGTAATGTCGAATGCACCCCTTAAAAGCCACACACAGGGAATGAGCGGAATGTCACAGCAACATTTACCACTGAGTGTACCATCTTCAAAGATCTGGGCGTCTGGCTCTGATCTGTGACAATTCATTGTGTCGCTGTGGTGCCAACTGCTGCCCATACTGTTGCTGGAGGTGCAGTCCGTACGCCGAACGCGTTTGTCTTCCCTCTCGTAGTGCCACGTGGCTGTCCGGTGCCCGGCCTTCTTGTGACGTTACATTCTCGAGACCACAGATGTTAACAACCAGTAGTGTTGTGTACATAGTTCCGCATAGTCAGCGCGTACACAACTTTCCCACTAGAGCGCTCCCCGCTAAGCACAATAGTGCAGGCGCAGCGCTCGTCCGTCTCCGCACTACGAGATGGCGCTGTCTTAGAGACGGACCAAATTCTGCTTCCGCCGAACGGCGTATTAATATGTAACGCAGCCAATGAGATTGCTGCTAACGTAAAACCTTTTCTCCTCGCGGATCACACTCGCGCAGTGATACATTAACGCACGAGGTATTATAACGAGTGTAGAGACCTCCGATTAGTCAGTCTGCATTAGTCTGCATCAGCCTGCATTAGTCTGTACCAGTCTATAGTCAAGTTTCAGTCTGCGCATAATAAGATTATCATATTCCTCTACATAGCCATGAAGATAAATGAATAGACACTTTGTCAAGTATCAGAGATATGTGAGAATAAGATTAACGTACCAAGACCAAAGGAACTTCAGATTGTCAATTGTAAACAGCATCCAGAATCAAGTTAAGTAATTTCTATGCTTTTTATTATTATAATAAATGTGTATGAAAATTAATCAAGTTCTGTTTAAAGTTGGTCACCGTCAATCTGCTACTCTAAGCGTGCAAGTGGCATTTCTATCGTCTGACCTAACAGCAGAAGATAAACACGCCACGATAAGACCACGAGACGTATTGCTGACACTCGCCTACTTCGTTAGAGCGACGAGTCAAATAATCTGATGGTGTGTGTACCGAAGGTCTTACAGTACGCACACCACAACTAGCAATGGCTACATTCCTACCCTGTCTTTCTGCAGTATCGCAGAAGGAACATACAGTTTCTCGTAGTCTGTTACACAACCTCGTTCAAACTTAGTGAGATGTCGATAATGGCATCTTCGTCGCCTTAAAGGCATTCTTGAGTAACATAAAGTCACCGCGTCTAATCCCAAAGGTAACTAGCGCCACTTTTATGGGACTGGCGCGAAATTTGAATAGACGTCATCTCTCAGATGTACAAACACGTCTACCAAATTTCACTTATGTAGCGATTTGCGCTTTTTTCCCCTCACTGTAGATTGGTTGCGACAACACACACTCTAAGGATAAAAGGAAATGTAGAGAAAATGATTAATGTACAAAAACGAAATGTCTGGAAGTGCACTTGATCCTCCCTCGTTATCATGTACAAAATTTGCAATGTAATAGAAAACATCGGGAGCACTGATAAAATTTGTTACAAAATATTTATAAAGAGTTTGTAAAATAAATCACTTAAGATAAGAGATTCTAAAAATAAATTAAATAAAGATGAAATTAAAAAGTGGTAGTGTATATGATTTAAATAAAAACGTCGTAAGTACCTGAAATCAGAGTACATACATTTCTGTACAAACTTTTATATCAGTATATCCATATTGGATGGGATACTTAAGGCGTCCCTATGCCAAGTCATTTTATGTCATTTGCACATAAAATAGACTGGAAATCATCTGAAATATATAGGACTTTTAGATAATTTGCCTGTGCAAATGGTGTGAGACATACAAACAGCTCAGCAGGACATCTCTAAATTGTCATGTAAAATTAATATAAAACTATCATCAAAGTGAGTGTATTTCTATGTGTAGTACAACTTCTGATTCAGAAAACGGGTAAGACATACTCTAAACTCTTTACCAAGCAAATTGAATTTGAAATACCTAGGGTGTGAATGTAAACATTTGCGCTCTAACGGCTGATGTTCGTATTAGACGTTTACTTTAGTGTTGCAGATTTGATTGTCTAGTACAATACGGTTAGCTGTTTCAGTGTCTGGTTAGAAACATGTTTAGCGTGGTCCAGGAGCACCTATGTGAGTATAATAGTTTTCATGTTCCCATCGAGATGCTTCATATCGGTGATTCCCTTTGCCTCTCACCATTGGGGTGCGTAATTTCGGTGACTTCCCTTGCTCTTGCCTCGCACAATTGGGGTGCTCGACTTCGGTGAGTATCCACGGCAGATTCACGATCACTGCATGGATATTTTACCTTCTTACAGTGGTTTTGAATTGTATTCCGCCGTTAGCCGTTTAGCGGCCAGTGCGAGAGTTACGGCCGTTGGATGCAGCCATACACCGAAATCAGTCACCTTGGTGGGGGGCTCGAGGGCGGCCACTGAAATCAAACATTCCGGTAGTTTGGGACCCACTACTATCAAACCCCCGCAGGGAACAGAAAATTACGTTAACGCACACGTAACTTATTTGTTAGAAATATCAATATCTATCCATATAATTTGTGCTGTGAAATCATATTTCGCTACGGTCGCAGGTTCGAATCCTGCCTCGGGCATGGATGTTTGTGATGTCCTTAGGTTAGTTAGGTTTAACTAGTTCTAAGTTCTAGGGGACTAATGGCCTCAGCAGTTGAGTCCCATAGTGCTCAGAGCCATTTGAACCATTTTTTTGAAATCATATTTGCAGCAGTCAAATATTGTTTGAACATCGATGTCTACCTTAAGAACACAAAGATTTACATTTCCATCGTAAATGAACTGTAGAATCAAACGCGTCGGCTCTTTGGTGCAAAAACAGGCACATTTGATATTAGTCGATTACAGCGTCATCTACTGCGAGTGAAAAACAGCGGTTTGAGTGAACCGTATGTTTTTTGGTGTAGAATCCCTCTATGCAATAAATATGGGGTGGAGGGTTCCCATTTCTAAATAGGAAGTTGATCCCGCCCATGCTGGAGAGCTATTACCTGTAACATTTCTTTGTACTATGGTCGTTTTCGATATATTTAATTGTCTCAAGGTCAAGCAAACGCCCTGTATACATCCACATTGTGACCCTACAATCAATAGGTCTTACATAAAAAGTGATGAAAGGACATAAGATTTGACTGGTCGACATTTGACTAGCAAGATGCAGCGTAGTTGGCCGGTCCAGACAGATGAGCAACAGCTGTCACACGGCCTGAGGAGACACAGTAAGCCGAACGGGCTGCAGAATAAACGCTTGGTAAGCCAGTAACCGGATGTCCGCTGCGGTGAAACTGAGCCACGGCGTGGCTACTGACGCTGAGAAGCATGGCGAGATTCTAAGTGAGTCAAAAACGAAAGCATAAGTATCCACTTTATACAACGAAATGATTTCCAGTGGAGCTACACAAGATGTAATGACAACGCTGAAATCGCAATAATGAGACGATTTCAGTGAAAGTGCCACCATGTCCGTTTGATAACCATTAACAAAGTTATTAACATTTAATGTGAAATTGTTTTTAAGAATAGTAACAAAAGCTACAAACGCACTACAACTGCGTACGACATACTCTCTTATAGTGCTTGGAGTCAGCTGTAAAAGAATATATTTGTCGCAGTTCGAAACACAATAAGTGTTGTTGTTGTTGTGGTCTTCAGTCCTGAGACTGGTTTGATGCAGCTCTCCATGCCACTCTATCCTGTGCAAGCTTTTTCATCTCCCAGTACCTACTGCAACCTACATCCTTCTGAATCTGCTTAGTGTATTCATCTCTTGGTCTCCCTCTACGATTTTTACCCTCCACGCTGCCCTCCAATACTAAATTGGTGATCCCTTGATGCCTCAGAACATGCCCTACCAACCGATCCCTTCTTCTGGTCAAGTTGTGCCACAAACTTCTCTTCTCCCCAATCCTATTCAATACTTCCTCATTAGTTATGTGATCTACCCATCTAATCTTCAGCATTCTTCTGTAGCACCACATTTCGAAAGCTTCTATTCTCTTCTTGTAACAATAAGTAACTATTATAAATATTATAACTATATATATAACTATTATATATAACTATATATATAACTATTATATATAACTATATATATAACTATTATATATATATAACTATTATATTATATATAACTATTATATATAACTATATATATAACTATTATAACTATATATATAACTATTATAAATAAATTGCTGAATAAGTTACGTCTGAGTACAAAACTATGGGTTCCTCATATTTATAAAAAATTACAGCAACACGAACAATGTACTTTACTATCCAATTTGTTTATACATAATCAATGTGAAAGTCTGTGAATACATCGTTGTAACAAATAGTAAAGGGTACAGCAGTCAATAGCAAATAACATTTATTGCAAACCAAACTGCTTGTTATTCAGGCTTTTGACAGGTGTATATGAAATAGAAGAATGGTAAGGAAAAGGAAAGGGTGGTTGGGAACCTAATGACTTGCAGCTGAATAGAACTTTGTGGAAATGCAGTGACGAAAATTGAATATTTGTCCCGGAACGGGATTCGAATCCCTTAGCACGAGCTGTTACCTTAACAGCTTCGGCCATCCGGACACGGTCACTGATAGTCCCAAATTTCTTCCTATCTCTGGCCGCAATGCAGCGTCCCTCTTCCGTTAACCCCAACTTTCAAATTATTGATTCCCGTAGAAGTTCGGACGATATTAGTGCATCCGCACAGATGCAAATGTCATGGAGTCGTCACGCTATCACATAGATGTAGACATATACAAGTAGTGTCTGTTCTGTAAGACATGTCCGACAGAACGTAGTCGTAAATGCTTCTCGTGGTCTGATAAAGGCCTGTAACGTGTGTAGTATAGACAGGCAGCCAAATTAATGTGACTGAACAGTGCAGAAATACGTTTATTTCCCTTGCCTGACACTGGATTCTTTCAAATAAGCCAGCCGTATACTTTTACAGATAGATAGAACAAGACAACAAAGTACCACTTTAGTACTAAAGTGCCAGTGGCCAGTAGGTAACGTGTACCGTTAGGAACTGCTCTATTTAATGCAGTAATTACGTTGTAACCTGACAACCTTGTCATTTAGATACTGCCGCTGCTTTTATATGTCTTATTTCACGTATAAATCTTACAAGTACTGGTTAAATGAGTTTCATTTTGCATAACATCGAAAGTGGTGTCAGTAATGTAAGAAACAAAGTACATACGAACTGTAATGAAAGGGCGATAAAAAATGGAACGTAAGATTGCCAAGGTAATTTTGTTTATACTGTATCATTAGAGAGAATGTTTAAATGCAGTGCAAAAAGAACTTGAAAAGTGTTTCTCTCAGATCAGATTATCGATTACTGCTCTAGTTTGCTGAGCTTTATTCATTCCTTGTCAACTGTTTCTTAGATGTAGGATTAAGTTTTAAAATAAATGATGTATGGTAGTGATAGGACTAACAATTTAGGACCCGATAATGAACAACTTACAATCGCACATTGTTATATGCGTCAATAGTTAATAATCAAGTAGCCTATGTTCAAGCGAAATAATTTAGAAATATTAACATTTAATAATCATTCACTGTAGAAATTTTCGATGATAAAGTGTAGCCTACTCGATTTGTTTCCCTGTGGCTTCTTTTATAATTGTATTTCTCTTTCGTCACACAAATCATTTATACATTGTAGACTCGCTTTATACGCTTTGAATAAGTGTTAATGCTAGCAGACGGAAATTCAGTGGCCAGCAGAGTTTGTCCTGAAAAATGGACAGTAGATTGTATCAGCTTCCAAGAACACCGTCTGATATTATGTTTATACATATTTATTTTAACTGTTGTTATTCAGCCTTAGAATGTCTTTGGAGGTGCGGCACTATAGTAACAGTAATAAGAGTGATACGTTTGTTATTGGTTTACATGTTAACAACCTACTCAAAATTCTACTTAAACGTAAAGTAACATCAATTTTTATTTATTAGTGTTGGTAATGACGCCTCTGGAAGCAATACGTTCATGTAAAATATCATGTACAGTGATGTAAACAGCAGATTCAACAGCTGAAAGAAGCCAAATATGTCTAAGGTGGCAATGCAAGAAGCGTTCAGTGACTTCGAAAGTAAAATATTCGTATCCGATCTGACAGGAAATCACAAGAAGTTTTGGTGGTACGTGAAGCCGTTATCCCTATCGAAGTCATCTGTTCAGTCACTCAGTAACCAAACTGGTGCCAAAACGACAGATGGACGAGAGATGGCCGAAATACTGAAATCGGTATTCCGAAATTTTTACTCTGCGGAAGGACGTAATACGGTTTCCCCTTTCCACTATCGCACGAGTCCCGAAATGATAGATACTAAGATAAGCGATCGCGGAACAGAAAATTAAATAAAACTGCTCAGCATTGGAACGATATGTGTACCCGATGAGATACCAGATGAGATTCCAAACAGATAATGTGAAAGATTTTGACCCTCCTCTAGCTGCAGTTTTTGTTGATCACTGGAGCAATGAGGGCTCCCAACCAACATGAAAAAAGCGTGCTTCAAATACGTTTCCAAGAAGAGTCTGTTGTACCAAGAGAGATGCTGTAGTGGTAAGACACTGAAATCGAGTTCGGGAGGATAGTAGGTCGACCCCATGTGGACTTCTAGATTTCGGTTTTCTATGATTCCCACAAATCGCTTAAGGCCTATCCTGATAATGTTAAATTTAACACATTTACAATCCGTTTTCTGAGGAAGTGACCAAGGTAATAAAATAAAACTTTGCCAGGTTATACATTTACTGATTTACGATCAAGTACCTAACTTTGTTAGGAATCAAGATATGAAGTTTTAATGAAGGTATTAAAAATTTACATAATTAAAAAATTATGATCAATGTATGAATGCCACCTCTATCATTATAGATCCACATATACATAATGTCACTATCAATAAGATGTAAAAACTTCAGACCTTTACGTTAAGTAATTTCTGAGATAATGGAAACATTTGCAAAAAAATAATTTTTCTGAATAGCACTTGAAAGATGAAGTAAAGCGAAACTAACTATTGAATGAAGAGACAGCCTAAAACTCTTCAACTTTGTAATATTTATCATTTTGAGGATGAACCAGATGCAGTCTCTTTCTCCATCTGAGGGATCTCTACACAGTTATCGTAAGATTGCTTCTGTATTATGGCTGGACTTAGTTCCAAATTGTTTCAGAACACTTATTCTGCATGAATTTTCATCACTGAAGGGGTCACAGTACCACTAACCCCAAATCTTCAATATTTTCAAGCCTACAAACGCATTTTTGGGTCTATGAAACAGTGGGTCTGTACAACATTGTTGAAAGACTAATTAACATTTTGAGTTTTTTCCTGTGGGGCATTTCTTGCGAAGATCTGGGTGAGATATATCTCTACGTACTGGCCTTATTGCTGCTCCAACAGCTTCAGGGTTGGTGTTTCTGTGAGTGTGTTTGGTTCCTCGTGCCTCAGCGTTGCGATATTTACACCAGTCAACTGAACAGAAGTTCTGTAGTGACTTATCATCACTTTACCTGTTGTGGAAAAACGTTGCCTATACTGTTTTTCTCATTCCATCTAAGTTGTTGGTATTCTTTGTAATTGCTTTTCCATAGTATTCACTTAGCTGATTGATTGTTTTGTTAATGAAACGTCGGCTAATAGCCTTGTCACCTAAAAGCCTTTTGCTAGAAAAGGTTCTGCCCAATTTTAATGCAGTCAGGTACCCATTCGTTTCTGCACATAACAGAAACATTCTAAGTTTTGTGGTATTAGGCCATCGTAGCGCCTACTGTCAATTATTGGTCTGAAAGAACTGGAATCACATCACCAATGAATTTAGCATACCGAACCCAACATTTTTCTTTAGAGTGCTGAAAGGTCTTCACAGCTGAGGCACTTCACATTCCTCTCCTTGATCCCTCACATGTTTTCTGACAGTTGCATTCATAAATTTTATTCTTTTAGTTTTTGGCACCCAGTTTGTGCATATGTGGCAATGTTTTGACAATACTTCATCATAAAGGATCTTTCCAATATGAATACTTAAGGCAGCTGCACACCAATTTTTAGATTGATGGAAACTTTTCTGCTGTTATGTTGTTGTTGCCATCATTTTGTTCAGTTCCTCCCACTTTTGCAGATTTAATTGATTATTCTGATTATTCTGCAATTACTTTTACGGTTTCCCCTAGAGCAGCTGTGTATCCGGAAACATTAGTGGGCGGGGGGGATGACAAATTCATGAGAGCACACGAAGTTGTCCCAGCACTAGTGCCTTTCCCGATGCATCTCAATCGACAGAAACACCTGACGTTCGTCCCAAAAAGATTATTGTCTTTACATTTATCAAATACCCAAAATTCTTTCTTACTCTCACAATTCGAACAGGAGACTTCCAAAGTAAGATCTAAATCCTTTGGCCTGCCGGAGTGGCCGAGCAGTTAAAGGCGCTACAGTCTGGAACCGCACGAACGCTACGGTCGCAGGTTCGAATCCTGCCTCGGGCATGGATGTGTGTGATGTCCTTAGGTTAGTTAGGTTTAAGTAGTTCTAAGTTCTAGGGGTCTTATGACCACAGCAGTTGAGTCCCATAGTGCTCAGTGCCATTTTTTTCTAAATCCTTTCTTTTGATGATATTTCCAGAAATTATTATCTCGTCACCATAAAAATAATTGAATTCAGATTGATTAAACATTGTTTTTAGTACACTTAAACCTAATGTTAAACTGATATCACTGTTTTCAGTGTACACTTCATTACTATTCACAAATTACTTCTTGGAAGCACTTGGAGTTGAAGAACTTTGTTCAATGTGCTCTCTGTCGGTCCATTATGGCCAAGGGACATCGGCTGGTACGTACTTCTCAATTCAATGAAATTTACCAACAGCTGTATGCTTTAGGTTCGTTCGAAATAAAATTAAAAGAAAAACCTAAAGTATATGTCTCTTGGTAAAGTTTATTTAATTGAGAAAACTGCTCAATGTAGGTTGCCCTAACCTCATTCTCTGGATGTAGACTTCCAACAGGACATGTTCTGTAGACTCTATTTTCCTTAGTTTTTTCTCTTCTTGCATATTCTCTTTGGCCATGTTAAATAGAGAAGCGCTGCTTAATAGGAGTATGTAACAAGTACAAATATACACAATGAAA
This sequence comes from Schistocerca serialis cubense, assembly GCF_023864345.2. Lineage (NCBI taxonomy): Eukaryota > Metazoa > Arthropoda > Insecta > Orthoptera > Acrididae > Schistocerca > Schistocerca serialis. The sequence goes on from NC_064643.1 coordinate 485,538,829, forward strand.
TGTGTAATGATCCTTACAAGACGCGGACGATACCATGGATTACAGCACAAACAGGAGGTGATATCACAGCAACCAACGTAGCCAACCTATGCAGCAGGATGTTTACTATATATCAACATAGATCACCACATTTTAGAGCGAACAGTCCCAGAGATATCTTACGGTAATAGAACAAGTGCTTATGGAAACTTTATAGATTATTTTTACATTAAATTATTTCAAAATAAATTAAAAATACTGTCATCCAGAATGAACAGAACATTCATAAACTAAAAGAGAAAACTTCAAACAACCATTTTCGATAAAAAATGAAAACCTATATTTTATATGCACACCACCCTTAAAGTAAATGCCAGGATGATTCCTTTGGAAAGGGCGCTGGCGACCTCTCTTCGTGTCTCCCCCTAGTAGGAGATTGTGCTCCATCTCTATGCTCAAACGTCCTTCCGTATGTTGTAGAGCTATGGAACATGTTTCATGCTGACTTATTATAAAGTCTGGGAAAATTAATGTCTCTACTATAAAAGTCAACATGGGTTCTGTAAAAATATATTTTGTGAAACATACGTTACAGTTTCGCTCTGTCTTTTAATGGAAAACATACGAGCTTACCAAGTCTGGAACAACATTTGTGACTGTATTCAGAATTCTTGGAACAGAATTTAATTTATGGTTCTCAGCTGAATGAAATGTACATGTGCTGGTTGGCCTGAACTTTATGACCACTGTCCACAGTAGTCACGTGACACACTAAAGGAAAGTATATAAGCGGAAGTGAATTGTTTGTTAAGCAATCCTGGCATTTGTCGACAAATAAAACTAACCTGTTTAAACTTAGTATACGAATTAATCCCGATAGAGGTCGCCAAATGAAACCTACTTACACACATTAGTTTAAAAGACCTGGGAATATACAGCACTTGAATGTACTTAAGTGTAAACAGAGTATTCTTTCTAGGGGTAAACAAGTCAGACACTTGTTTGTGCTGTTTGGAGATAAGATCAATCAATACATATTATAAAAGTGGATATATGTATGTATGTTCCACATCTCTTCCTAAACCACTGTATCAGTTCCAAACACGCTTGGTAGAAACATCACGTACTGTCTGGAAATTACCACTATGGTGATAAGAACCACCTACTTCTCAAAGTGATGGGAGCAAGAGTGGAAAAGAAGTGTAGCCCACGATGTGCAATTTCCCAGACTATATTCATACATTATTCAAAAATGAGAGCACTTAGTCACTTGCAACAAACCTTACACAGAATGCCAAACATTTATGAGACTTTTCGCACTAGAACCTTCCATAATATGATGAAAGGAAAAAAAGATATATCGCTTGCTACATTTGGCTATTATGCAGTCAAACTCCATCATCTTTCATGACGTTTTAATTTATTACTTTTTTACTGCTAACTCTATCTGCAATATATTCCACAGACAATGTCCGCATATACCACTGGATGTGCTGTACCTACAAAATTATAACGTTGTTCAATACAAAGTGCAAGAGAGATGACGTCATAAATATTCAGTTACGTCGAAGCGAAACTGCACGGCGATATTCACTAGAGATACAGTTGAAATCTGTGTACAAAAGTGAGTGTTAAATGTGCGTATTATGGCAAAGCTGCTGGTAAAAACGTCCTTCTAAAGCCCTTGATCGATTTGAACCAGGCTAAGTGCACATATTACCTACTATCTGGAAAGAAATACTGTGGGGATGAGAACCAGCGAAATCGTATTGGCATGGAGGGTGATGTTGTGGAGAGAGCAGGGTGGAGGTAGAGGTGGCCTGATGAAGAGGGGCAAGGAGGAGATGGACAGGGACAGGGAGAGGGGAGTGGAAAACAGACAGAGAAAGGGAAGAGGAGACGGACTGAGAGGGGGAGGAGCAGATGGACAGAGAAAGGAGAGGAGAGTGATAGGGAGAGGGGAAGGAGGAGATGAACAGAGGGGGAGGAAGAGATGGACAGACAGAGGAGGGAAGAGCAGATGGACAGAGGAAGGAGAGGAGCAGACAGACATAGAGGGCTGCAGGAGGAGATGGACAGAGAGTGAGAGGATTGGAGGAGGTAGCCAGAGATAGGAGGTAGAAGGAGATAGAGAGCTGGATGGGAGATGAACAGAGAGAGGGGCGGATTGAGACGGACAGAACTGGAATAAATTCGTACCAAGCATCAATACATACTCAGCAAGTAATTATGTAAAGAAACGACTAAGAAAGTATACACACATCTGGCTAAGATAAAGACAATATCCGCACTGATTTGTCTAAAGGTCCACAAAAAGTTGAAACATTGATAAATGAGACAATGTAGACTACGTATCTGATTATGATAATAGTACCTTCATTGATTTGTTTACAAGATCAAAGAAAAGTTGAAGCACTGATGCACTTTTAACTGTCTCTACAGGCTTTAACTGAGTTCGACACCTAATTCACACAAAGTATTTGTGCTACAAATGGTCACAACTCACCGAACTTCATTAACTGAAAATCACAAGAAAAATTGAGGAGATTATAATTTGGAGAGGACGCATAAAAACAATTTTTAGCATAATCAGGGCCTGGTGTAGATTTAAGATGATCCCTAGTAGTGGACAGTGTTGATATGTTACCAAGATTCTAGAAAAATCAACCATGCAGCTGAAGTGAATTTTTACACAGTTGTCAATGTAATGAGTAGCTAGAGATGCAAGCAACAAGCTACAAAGTAGTTATACAGGAGTCAACTGACCAAGAAAATTCACTATATATAAGTCTGAGTCTGTTATAAAAAATTACAAAGGATAATCAATAAGGGTATCTGCATCTGCAATTTATTTGTGTTAACAGTCTGGGACAAATATGTGTGGTGTTTCACGAAAAAAATCATATCTTAAATACGTATGGTTTCCAACCGTACTTAACAAAATAATTTTGCAGCAAAAATATCTGGAAATCATACTAACAAAATATCGTCTTTAAGCCGGGGATAATGCTCGGTTTCATTTGAGAGTGACTGGTCAGAGTAGATACAAATACTGTTAGGCAAATGCCAAATGATTACACTGATCCACTCGCCTACTTTGTACAAAACCAATCAGTGAATTTCTAAGCCTGTGACCCGTATAAAACTACAACTGTTAAAAAAAATTCTTGCAAAGCCACTAGAATAAAGAAACCAGCTAGCTTCTGCAACAGATTTCAGAAATGTTGAAACTAGTTGTCTGCTCACGTGCTACTATCGTGAACGTCTATGAAAAGGGATTACAGGATGGTGAATCCATGTGTAGGCTAGAAAATTTACTCACTGAGTCAAACATACAAACATTTAACAATGGAAAAGAATTGTGATTATTAGTGATAGCCTTGGCACAAGAGGGTGGACACGTGAAAGCATAATATGAAACAACATCATGGATACGACAAATAAGTGTGATAATCGTTAGTGATTTAAAGAAAGGACCACAGAAAGGCAATTACGAACGCCGGTAGCATCACCAAAGCGTATGATGGGTGTAAATAGCTGGCTGTGAATATTAAAACTGCTCTATTAAACCCTGATGTGAATTAACTAGCCTCACAATCCTCTCACCTCTCTGATTGTGTCGCCAGCTCACGTTTACAACTCGCAAAGTGAGCGACTGTGGAACATAGCAGCAGTAACAGTTGGAAGTTCTGAGTCTAGCTCGACCTCTGTACTCTGTTCTAATTGTAAGTGGGGGACATAGCTCTCAACAGTTATCTGCAACAACGTGGAGAAAGTGCTTTCCGACTCTAATCTCTGAAACATATCTGGTTCCGCCAGAAAATTGCAGCAGTCTGTGCGAGTTCCTACCGCTAATAATATTATGAACAAGTTTAACAAATTCCTACTCTTGCAGATTTTAGCATTGTTAACCAATAATGGTCTGGCATGGGAAGGATGGCAGAAAATCTCTCCCACAATATGACTGGCTCCAACCCTGGTGAACTACAAGGCTTGCACATAGACAAGCGTGATAAAATGCGACTTCTACCGAAATAATTTATTATGAGCCTATCAAAGTCTCTGTTGCTCGGATTTAAACTCCTTCAAGACGTGTCCACAGTCAAAAGCCAATCGCACGACCTCAATTTTTGCATGCTTCTCCTGGATTTCAGATCTTTATCTCACAAAAAAGATTCCCTGTAGCATCTACAATACGGTTTCACAGCAGGCAAGCCGTCCTCCTATGTGCTTGTATGGTGATGGTGCACAGCGACTTCTATGCGCTATATCTGTTCAGAGGCTGCTTTCAGAAACAAACAAGTTCATTACACACTGGCCTTTTTAAGTCAGCATCCCTTTCACGAATCAGTTACAGAAAGCTCCCAAGGCTGGAGAAAATAAGAGATCCCCTCCATAGTAGTAAAAGAAAATGGGAAGAAGTTATTGGCTGTGCAGTCATTGGCAGTAGCCAGTATTGTCTGCAGTTATCATGCAGTGTTAAAGAATCGACTATACTGACTACTGGGACGTGTATATTACACTACTGAATTGGTTGCATGACAGTTTGGGTATAAACTGTCATGTAACAACATATCTGCCAGATGGTTTCCCGTCTTTCTCTTTACTAATCTTTAATTTACCTAAATTACTCGTAAAAATAATATCTTTCCGATTTTCCAGTTATTCTGCGGGGAGACCTCATTCTATGTTCTGGTTCCTAGGTTGTTACTATTTGCATCTCCAATAAAAACATTGCAACTACTTCACGTGTACCTAGTTAAGTTTCGGCATTCTGAAGGAAATGTTTTAGGTCTGCTTCTGTTATGTATTGTACGGTGTGTGGCGGAGGGCACTTTGTACCAGTGTTAGCACTTTTGTGTCTCATTCCATTTGGATAAAAAGCATTGGAAAAATAATTGTCTACATCTCTCTGTATATAACCAGTTTACTCTTAATGATCGCTACTTAGTTCACTCTTTAGTCTGGCGGATAGTATACGGGACTAATCTTAGGCTATTAGGAACAGGTGGCTAGTGTTACATAGGCAGATTGATTTTGTGGAGTAATAAGAGATGCGTGTGGTGAAGAAGATTGTTTACGCTAGCTTTTCTCTTATTATAGTTTTTTTGTTTTTATTAACGCTGTCTTCAAGTGGAAGGTTGATCTGAGTGCCGACGTGCTTTGGTACACATGGTATTATTGTTTTTTTCGTAGTACATAAGTGATATTAGTCGGTCGTCATGTCATAGTCAGGAATAAGTTTGGGAAGTAAGCACTACAGGCACATCGAACAAAACGATCATCGTTGTCCTGCTGCGTCATTTCCAGAACTTTCCGTCTGTTATATGAGCAGAATAATTCCACATATTTCTTTGTCATTTTCCTGTATGTTTGCCGTCCTATGAGAGACAACTGACATCCATAAGTGATTCCACGTTAAACCAAAATTGACCCATCTCATTGATGAACCTATGGAACGGTACGCCTGAGCCGTGTGATGGTATGTGGTGACCTCCACACTCTTTTATCCCTCCGTTACTCGCGCGAAAATTCTTGACATGGTCACTCTCGCGGATGACAGGTGTCATCCATAAAGCAAGCGGTCTCTTTGTATGCTTTGAACGGCCTTTATGAATGATTTTATGATTTTTTATTAAATCTAAGTATAACACATTTAATATTCGTACACAGTATAACATATTCTAACGTTTGAAACATTTTGTGCAATAATTTAATAAGGTTACATTTCATGCTTGACAACACCAACACTGTTCTATATTTCTTTGGACAATATGAGACCAATGTACAATCCTGTTTAAATCCAATGATAGAGAGAAGAGCTTTCGGCACTTCTCTCTTGTTTTTTCGTACTGTTCCGACGTAAGCCAGTTTCTTCGCCTGAAGTTTCTTGACTTAAGTCAAAGTGGTAAACTAGTTGTCACCAGTAATATTTCTGATTGTACCTTGTACTGGTTCGACCACTCGTAGAACAATATCTTCAGCTGAATTACTGGCATTATATGGTCCCTCTGGTTGCTTACACCTACATACAGTTCTAAATTCAAAATGTAAGCTATTTTTACATCAACCAAACCAAACAATTTTCACCCATACGTTGCAGGTTTGGTAGGAATATATTGCCTGAATGGGCAGTTTCCTCTAAATACCAAAAGCTGTTCGTCATATTTTTGGCAGAACATTGTTCGTGAATAATTCAAATACCTCTCTGATAGCAGCCAACTTGTCAATCTCTCTGCGAACACCTCTATCAGGGATATTTTCAAACCTCAGACATCTCAACAGATACCTGAATCTGTTTTCACTCATGCATAAATAACGCGATTCAAGTCCGTTTCCCTTTGACTTATCCCACAATTTCGATATACTCTTCCTAGAACATCTCAAAGATCCACACACGAAAGATCTGATCTCCATCGCATCTGTTTCTTTAGCATCCCTTTCCCTAGAGAAGTTACAATGAACTTAACTGATGTATATATTAGTGCATGTTGCGATAATGCTTGTTATGTTTTCATCCAAGAACAAAATCAGAATTTCTATTTCTGTCTTTTTTAGCTTGATTTTTTGCTCCAGGCAGATGCGTAATTATATTACAAGATCTGCTTCTAATATTAGTAGGATATTTATTTTTCCTTCATTTAGTTATTCCATCTTTCCCTAAAACATGCGTCCCCTTGAGTTGCTTCTTCCTGTGACTCATATTCAACATTATCTGGCATTTCTTGTTCTGTTCCTGTATCACGACCGCTTACATGAATACAATCCTCAGTCTCTGAGTCAGCGCTATCACTGTGAGATCATCACTCGGCTGATTAAACCATTCCAGCCACAGATTAGTATCTATACTAAACTGTGTCCAAGATTTTTTTTTTTTTTTGCCTTTGATATTTTTTCCACAATCTAAAAATGAAGCGAATATTAGGTAACACGGAAGGTAGCTACAATCAGTTTCAATACGTCTAAACTTACGCACATGACAGATCCACTGAATCTAGGAAAGCAGTAAAGTAATATAGACTTACTCTGTTTCAGGTTGTGGCAGCTGAGCTCGTGCAGATGACCAGTGTCCTCCAGACTATAATAATATTTCATAGACAATGTATCTTTCGTAACTGAAAGGCAACAATGACCGGAGCTAACAGCCGGAGAGTTAATAGAAAGGTACTGAAAATGGAGCGAACTCAATCCAGCCCCGTCAGACAAAACTAAGCGGGAAAGTCATGTGAATGACGAGTGTCATCTGCGCGAGCAATGGAGGGTTAAGACGATCATTCGTTGCTGATTGAAATCGACTCCATTGATCCAGGTTCCAATCTAGGCTTTTCCTTGCTTATGTTCTTAGGGCCTCACGATTCTGGGAGGTTTGCACTGTTGTTCATTGTGGACGCCTGAGGCCAGACTGATCATGTGGATACGGTAGCGTGTTCCCTGACCGATACAGTGCTTCCAGTTGCCTAAAAGATACAGCGTACAGTTCCGTTGCATTCACTTCAGGTGTGTGCAAGGTACAATTTGGAGGTAGCAGTCATATGCAGGGGAATTTCGACTGTGGGATACCAGTACAAAGCAGGTCTTCAGTTTTTTTATGTCTGCTGATAGCGAATGAATGTTAGAATGACATCGCCGTGTAATACTCCAATTCGCTAGACAACTTTCCATGATGACAACCCTTGTTATTGCTATAAAGTGACAACATATGGACACACTAAGGTTGAAATGATCGTTTGAACAAAGTTGAGAGATTTAGCAATACACTGCCTTGCGAAACTTCAGGACTAGATAGATGAAGCAATGTAAAATATCAATTACTCAGTTGAAATGTGTGAGAGTATGGGATCATGTTACCGAGGGTCCCGCGGTCAGCCACAGGAAGCTGGACCTCACATGGCGTGACGTCAGCGTGACTACAGTGCCAAATGATACTGGACACCCAACACAAGGCAGTCGAAGGAACGGGAAAAGCGAGTGTGTGTCAATCAGCGAGGAGTTGTGGTGCGCTGTAGTGGTAGTTTTCATTACAGTATGGCCGGAGATAACATCTGGATGAATTCACACAGGGACGAGCCATCAAGAAACTGGAAGAAGGACAAAGTGTGGCAAATGTGGCCCATTCATCTGGAAAGAAAGAAGGAAGATTAGGGTTTAACGTCCCGTCGACATCGAGGTCATTAAAGACGAAACACAAGCTCGGAGAGTTGCAAGGATTGGGAAGTAAATCGGCCATTTCAAAGGAATCATCCCGATATCTATCTGGAGCGATTGCGGGAAATTACGGAAAGCTGATCTGGATGGCCGCATGCGGATATGAACTGTCGTCGTCCCGAATGCGAGCCCAGTGTGCTAACCACTGCGCCACCTCGCTCGCTCAGGAGCTCTGTAATGCTTTGTAGTAGTAACGACCCACCATAGTTACCAAGGTGGTGGGGTCAGTATGTAATGTTAATAAATAAAATAAATATTGTTAACAGCGTTGTTTCCTGCACTGGGAACGTTCCAAACAACATGCACTGCTACCCGAAGGAGAGGCGGTGGTCGAGCACAGACAACTACAGAAGTAAATGACTGTTACATTGTACAGCCGGCAAGAAGGACCCCAAGTCAAACAGCGGATGCAATTACAATCACGTTTGGCAGGATGAAAAATCACACTCTGCAGTGCCACAGCGACTGAATGGAGGTGCGTGTTTGTCCGACAACCAGTACGTTGTATTCCTTTGACACGCGCACATCGGCGGCACCGTTTGTGATGCTGTCAAGAGCATAGGGGCTGGACCAACGAGGAGTGGGATCGCGTTCTCCTCTCACATGGGAATAAGGGAATAGATTCCGTTTGAGTAGAGATTCTCGGCGCACCGTTGTATGGTGCGAGGAGGGAACACGTAAAGCACCCAGGAACACAGTCGAACAGGGTCGTTTCGCTGGTCCAGGTTCTATGGTGTGGGGAGGCATAAAGTTGCATTGGCATACTGACTTCCATAACTTTGAACACGGTGCACTTAAAGGTCAACATTATTGTGTCACTGTACTTTTTAGCAATGTGTGTTTGTCTGGGATGCATTCGGCCTTGACCTCAATTTCATGGATGGTAATGAGCGAACACACCGAACAGCGCAAGTGGAGAGCTCTCGGAACGAGAGGATATTCGGAAAATAGACTTGCCATCTCCTCCCACTTAAAACCCATCGAAGAAGTGTGGGATGCGCTGAAGAGACCTATTTCAGCACATCTGCGTTCACTAGTGACCATTTAGCAGTTGTCAACGGCACTGGAGCACAACTGGAACGCCCTATCACAAGAAGTCCTTACCAAAGTTATGGGCAGCATGGGAGCAGATTGGAGAGGACGCATTGCTGTTCGTTGTGATCACACACCTATTTCGAACCATGTCCTTCCTCTTGTAAATGTCCATGGGACCATTATGAATCGGTTGAGCCGTGAACGGTTCGTGTTCATGTCATTTATTGTTTGTCATCTTCGATTACAGTATAGCCGCCTCGTTTTCTTATTCCGTTTAATGGCGTAACTAACTTCCTACCTTACTTGCCCGTGTGTGGCAGCAGCAGCGCGTATCGATAGTGCACTATCGTACCATCTCTGGAGCGACCGATACTATTTCCGAGTCGTCGTGTGTCGGGAAGTCAGTTGGAGACGGACCAGCAGTGCAGTCGGGCACGAAGCAGCAGTTGGGGACGAAGGAGCGTCGGACACGGAACGCCAGTGAGGTGCGGACAGCCAGTACTTGCCGCCGCTGGCGACACACATGTACTGCCCGACAGGAGCGGCAACGACGGTTGGTTGGTCCTTCGGTCGGTCATCTCATTGCCGACGTGTATTTGGTCTTTTCACCGTTTCCGGGTGTTGGCGCACAGCAGCGAGGTGGTCCCCGTCGCGCGGCGTCTGGCAGGAGCAGCCGGCGGCGTGCACGCGCGGTTGGAGTTGTGAGGCGCTTCTTGCAAGGGTTACGAGGTTCGTCGCCCACCAATCTTGGACTCTAAAGTTGAGTGCTCACTTAGCCTACTATCAAGCCTCAACTGCTATCACTTCTCTTCGTTTGATCCTGGTTGTTGCTTTCTGCGAGATTCCCACGAGCAACAATGTGAGTGCAATGAAGTCGGCAAGAGTTGCAGCCTTTTTCTTGGATGGGGCTTAACTTAATTTAATTCACTCCTTCATTAGTGAAGTTCACCAGCGGAATCTTCTGCCTTGTGGCCGTTAACGTTCCCGTTACCTGCCCCGGGCGTTGACGTGGTTTTTTACAGTGTATTTTCCTCGTCGTGTGGTTGCTGTCCATCACGGTGTGTAGCTCGACAGCTGAGGTGTGTTTGCAGTTTTGGGCGTTTATTCTGACTTGGCTGGATTGGGCACCAGCATACAGAACGTTGTACTATTGGCGTCTTGCTGCCGTTTATCTCGTCGGCTGGAGCAGAACAGATCTTGTTGGTTGGTTTGTCGGCTGGTCTTCGGTTGGGTTGCCTTCCGATTAACAGGTTGTCAGTCTGGCTGCATGTCTCACCTAAGCGTGCGTTAATTTTACCTTGCCAGGCCGACCCTTGGAACCTTCTGAGCGCCGCTTCACGTGTTTTACATAGTGATTTCCTTTTAGTCTTAAGTACTCTGTGTGGCATTCAGCCGTGTTTTAATCTCTTTTAAATGAAAATTTCAAAATTTTGGTCTTGCCCTTAGGTCATAAGATTGGTATTCTTTAGTATGTGGCCTTCAGCCGAGTTTAATCTCTCTTAAATTGAAAATTCAAAATTTTGTCTTGTCCTTAAGTCATAAGATTGTTATTCTTTAGTATGAGGCCTTCAGCCGAGTTTGCATGAAATGTTTTAAGCTAAGGCCCTCAACCTGTTAAATTGAAAGCCGTTCTTCGTAGGCTTTAAGTCGTTAAATTGTGTGGTTGATATGCGGCCTACAGCCGGGTTTCAACCTATTTAGAATTAACATTGAAAATCTTTGTTTTGGCCTTAAGCCGTAACACTGTGCTTGCTTATTATGTGGCCTTCAGTCTATTTTTATTAAAGAAAAAAAATTTTTGAAAGAAGTGAAACTTCCAGAAGAGCTCTTGAACCTCAATTCCTTGCTTAGGCCTTTGGCCCTCGATTTTCGTATGTGGCTTTCAGCCGATTTAAATCAAATCAAAGAATCTCTTTCGTTAAAGCCTTTAGAGTTTTAATTCTTGCTTATGTTATTGTGTGTTTTAACTAATAAAATTTATATGTTGAGTGTAACTGACAGCAACTTATTTTGGCCCCTTTGCACAAATGTAACCTCAACCCCTCTGTCCTGCCTAGTCCAGTTTAATTATTATCTTTGAATAAAACTGTCAGCTCTGCTCGACTCATTGCGTATTTCTTTCAGTTACCTTCTCTACTATACTGTACCACTTCCTTTTATGTATGGTCCATGTCTTCTCGAGCTGTGGTACTTGGTAGACATACATCCTGCGTAACTTACTTTTGTTTTGCACACCATTGTGTAAACAAGCTGTTAGTTCCGTCTACAAGACACGGTGCTCGGTACTGCTCGGTACCTTCATTACACAAGTTGCTCTACGCCGTGAATTCCTATGTTCAAAAGAACATCGAGAAAGAGATATTTAATATAAAAAACGCAGCCTACACAAGTCAGGATAGTGGTCTAAAATTTAATTGAGAAAAAAGTCTAAAATGCGATCCACAAGAGCCTAATAAAATGCCCACCGATAGACAAATTTAGCAAATCGTCTTCGCTCTTGCTGTCTTTTGTATTATGCAGTACGCATATTGTGATATTCTAAATCTATAGTAGATGTTGGATCGACGGATTAATTTTGAAGAGTAAGAGCAGCAGAAATTGCTTAGGAGTTTTATTGCGCTAGGGAGAAAATTTCATCTGAGCAAAACTTTTTCCTTTAAAGATAAAGAAATGCTGACCTCTACCCAAAGACTGGTTTGAAAGCCGGTGTGCTTTATTGGACATGGTATTTCTGATGCAAATCCGACATATTTCATTCGTCATGGCGTCAGGAACGAGTACGGAAAGAGAAACTACTGTCATGTCCCAAAAGATAACTGTCGTTTTTTTGTCGCGTCACATCTAGAACCTTGTCTCTGTATAGAATGAAAGAGTTCCACACATTCCTATGCTTTCTATTTAACTTTCCTTCATCTAGTGACAAAAATGTCGAAGCAGATGTTCACCTTGCCGCGCTGTGCAGCCCTGCGCTCTAAGGCGGCGAGTTGTCACGTTTCGCGCGGTTCCCCCCGTCGGAGGTTCGAGTCCTCCATCGGACATGGGTATGTGTGTCGCCGTTAGCGTAAATTGGTTTAAGTTAGATTAAGTAGTGTGTAAGTCTCGGGACCGATGACCTCAGCAGTTTGTTTCCACAGAACTTATCACAAATTTCCAAGATGTTCACCTTAACAAGTTAAGTTGACATGTGTGGCTATACTTCAACGACGAACGAATGCAGTACATTTCTAATAATCTCAAATAGTCTATCTTGTAAACTAACAATTTCATTGCTTCCTATGTGCGCTGCTTTGTTCGACGTCTGACAAACGAAATCGCTTATTTTCTTTTCTATGCGACTTTAATGAGTGACAAGCTGATGTGCAGCTGAACGGGATGTGTTCTGCACACTTTTGTGAGAGCAACTTACGTACGCCTAATATTGCAGTTAACTTCAACTACGATGTTCCATATAACAGCCATTCTTGAACACTCAACATCTTGCACTAGCTGAAACATCAGATTACATTTTGATATGAATAGCTAGATTGAAAAATATTTGTGTGTTATTTAAAGATGAAACTTTTCAAGGGTTAAAATTAATTTCTAATAGATACATATACCCCTACATCGCATTAGCAACGGAATGTGTAGCAACTGAGTCAGCACATTAGTTGGAAATTAAAATGTGCGCCGAAGCCGTAATGCAAGAAACTGTTTCATAGTTTTCATCGTGATACAGAAACTATTCGAGTAGCATACGGTACGCACGGTAGTAAAAGTAGCTGAATATGTAGCCGTGAAAGATACATGCCATTCAACAACTCATCCGACCGGTCTCTGTTTTATCTCCATGCAGGCCAGGATGCATGTACAGATACCGTGTTGCGTCACCGAGTTGAAAGGTGCACCGGAATGAATGCTATTGGGATGAGACGTGTGTATGTTGTTAGTTTTACGTCAGGAAAGAGCGCTTTGTTATTCATGAAGGACCACATAGTGGCCGGAGACGGTTGTAAAATGAGAAGATAATTTAATGCTGGAGCTAGAAGTCGTGTGTTTATATCTCCGTTGCGGTCTGAAACAAGATCTGGCAGTATTATTCCTAGAATACAACGAAAGATAGTCGGTAATGAACTTATCAGTTCAAACGGTTCATATGGCTCTGAGCACTATGGGACTTAACATTTGAGGTCATCAGTCCCCTAGAAATTAGAACTACTTAAACCTAATTAACCTAAGGACATCATACACAGCCATGCCCGAGACAGAACTGGAACCTGCGACCGTAGCGGTCGCGCCGTTCCAGACTGAAGCGCCTAGAACCTCTCGGCCACACCGGCCGGCAACTTATCAGTAACAGAAAGTGAGAGTAGACGAGCAAGGGCATGTGTTTCGTTTTGGCCTGACTATTTATTTCCATGTGAAGTAGCCAAACACGATGGAGATTTAGTTTGCAAATTGCGATAGATAACGGGATTTTTCTTGTGCACAGAATTTTTAATGTTTAATATACGAGTAGAATAGACAACGTAGCGGCAGTTATTATAGTTCTAAGGTTTGGAGGTTATCTGAAAAAGTTTTTCCCATTTCACATTCCCGCACACGAACCGAAGGACTGGCCAAAGAGCGCTCTGCAGACCCAAAGGCTCAGATCTCACTCCTAACTAGGGCTCAGATCACAGAGGGGCATATTTTGTAGGGGCGAGGAAGGAAAAGATGGTCGCAACCAAGCACTGGGTGACGTTTTTACTGGTTTCATTGAATGAACTAGCTTGTTATGGTACATCTGGTCACTGTTACTACTTACGATAGCATCATTTACTTATTTCTGGTTTATTGGTACTAAAAGCTAGTAACAGTGCATCTGGCAGGATTGCTCTAACGATTTCCACTGCTCGTTGTTGGTTCTTCATTAATTGTGTAGCCACGTCTTAGATATGTCATCAACTGCAGGGGTTGGACAAACAGCCGGCAACATCGTGAGAAAAGCGTGCTTGCACATAAAAGCAAATGCTAGCCAAACCTGCAGGTTGCGCTGTTGTATTTGACCAGGTACGACACTTGTGCAGTGTCTTCAGAACGTTGCAAGTGACAGTCGTGGTACAGTGTTCTGTGTAGTTATGAGTGCATTGTGTTCGAACCAAGTGACTTCCAGCATCGGCCGATTGTTGGTGCTGATATGGTGGGTGCTTCCGTAAACATGAAGGGGTTGGTGTTTCAAGAGGCACCGTATCGAAGATGTATAGCGCATGCAGGGAAAACAGAAAAACATCGTCCGCCAGGTCACAACGCGGACGAAAGTGTGCGTTGAGTGATCGTGATAGACGGTCATTGAAGAGGATTGTGACGGAAAATAAGAGAAAAAGAGCTGCGAAAGTCACTGCAGAACTGAATGTCGCACTCGCAAACCCTGTCAGCATAGAAACTACACGAAGGAATTAACTATTTATCTGTAATTTCCGCTACCAGTCACTTCTATTTGTTTCAATTTAACATAACGCAACGCGTTTCAAGCACGTCGTGATCATATTCAGGCGTTTATACATACAGAAAATTGTTACCTAAAAATAAAATTGTGTTTAACTATATTAACATAGTACAAAGTGCAATGTTACGCTACAACCCTGCCTGTGTACCAGTGATGAAATTCGAATGGTTCTGAGTGGTCCCAAGTGCTTCCACTGAGGAGAATTTGCTTTCGTACTACACTTCAAAGGGCTGAGATCACACCCAGTGTAGTTGCTAACCCACGACGTCTTTAACACTTTGCCATCCGCACGTCTCGTACAAATTTATTCGCTTGGCGCCGGTAGCGCTAAGTCGATTTTCTTGGCTTGTCGCCGGCCGCTTGTCACCTTTCCGTTGATGACAAGCTTCAAACACATTGACTTTTGCGCGCTTTAATTTTCCAGAAATCCTCTATTTTGCCGTATCGTTCCACAAACTTGAATTTTCTTTTCAAGTAAATTCTCTGCAGCTTCTACACTGTTATAATAATTTATGGCTGTCCAGCGCCGGAATATATCTTGAATGAGGAAATGTATCCCGTCTTCGAATCACACAGCATCCGAATGAGTATGCCGTATTTCGCAATTTTCGACGGGTTGTGAACTTTAAAACTTAACCGTCGACGCCACGGCATCATTCCTTCATCAACTGAGATATTTTTACTTATATTAAACGTTTCTTTAAACTTTTTGGAAAAATAATCAATTACGAATTGCACTTTGACAACCCGGTCGACGCTTCAAATTCAGAAATGGTTCAAATGACTGAACACAATGGAACTTAACATCTGAGGTCATCAGTCCCTTAGAACTTAGAACTACTTAAACGTAACTATCCGAAGGACATCACACACATCCATGCCCGAGGCAGGATTCGAACCTGCGACCATAACAGTCGCGCGGTTCCGGACTAAAGTGCCTAGAAGCGCTCGGTCACCGCAGCCGGCCCAGTTGGCACTATCCAGTTTATTGTTGCTGCTGGAAAAATGTAAAAATGATAACATTTCTCTGAATCGATTGCGGGACGTCGTTTGGCGAAATATCGGTGTGTCTATCAACGGATTTGTTGACCAATTATCATTGATCCTTGCTTTCTTACAATTCCCATAAGGATAGCAAGCTCAAACCAATTTCTAAGTTCGGTTCCCGTCGACAAATTTGGCATTTTTTAAATCCAGTTTCCTTCTATTGCAATTTTGACTGTAGTACGTTTTGGTTTCGTTGCTAATATATTCAAATAGATCGTTCCCAATTTATAATTGTACGATATCCTCGACGATATATATGTATCTTTGGGAAATATGTTTGGACCCGGGGATCCTTCAAATTTTTGGGAAATATGTTTGGACCCGGGGATCCTTCAAATTTATTATTGATCCTCGGTAAATCAAAGTCTGGTCCAAATGGTTCAAATGGCTCTGAGCACTATGCGACTTAATTTCTGAGGTCATCAGTCGCCTAGAACTTAGAACTAATTAAACCTAACTAACCTAAGGACATCACACACATCCATGCCCGAGGCAGGATTCGAACCTGCGACCGTCGCGGTCGCTCGGCTCCAGACTGTAGCGCCTAGAACCGCACGGCCACTGCGGCCGGCTATCAAAGTCTGACCATGTGCACTGTCTTCTTCGTCTGATTCAGCCAAATCAGTTGGCAATCGTAGAGTTCCCCGAATTCTTCTTGGACGTATTTCACTATCTTACTACGATTCTGCTACACTTTCATTTTTTTGATATCCAGTGTCTTCTTGCCAATCGGCCAAGTCGTCCGGAACGTCAGACAAGACGTCCGCGCATTCATTGTAAATAATAATATTGTCTCTTTCGTCCGCAATGCTGAAAGGGCACAAGTACTTATAAAAACAAAACACTTATTGACGTGTGTAGCTTATTGTTACCTAAACAAAACACCAACAGAATGCAAAAGATACTGACGTGCTGTCGGCGGCACTGCGCGATACTATGCGCACGACACCACTGTGGCGTGTTAACATAGTACGAAGTGCAATGTTACTCCACAGCTGTGCCAGTGTGCCAGTGATGAAAACCGAATGGTTCTGAGTGGTCTCTAGCGCTTCCACTCCGTACATCAGGGGAGAAATTGCGGTCCTACTACACTCCAAAGGGCTGAGATCACACGCAATGTGGTCGCTAACGCAAGACGTCTTTAAGAAGGGCTGAAGCGTCAGGGAGATGTCAGCAGCATAAAAGACTGCTCTTCGCACTGCAGACTATCATTCTTTACTGTGAAATGTGTGGGAATCAACGTCACAAGGAAAGGAGCAGTTTCATGGACGTCCTTTATGCCATAGCCTGAGGCCTTTTCATGTCGATTCTGAGCGGCGGTGCGTCTGAAATGTTTTTCTCGGTCACGCACAAGAAGAGCGCGTGATTTCAACGCAGGACGTCGCTGTTGTGACCTCCATCACATAAGCGTCAAAAGGAGAGGTAATAATACTAATGGCGTGTGACCAGGGCCTCCCGTCGGGTAGACCGCTTGCCTGGTGCGAGTCTTTCGATTTGACGCCACTTCGGCGACCTGCGCGTCGATGGCGATGAAATGATGATGATTAGGACAACACAACACCCAGTCCCTGAGCGGAGAAAATCTCCGACACAGCCGGAAATCGAACCCCTTAGGATTGACAGTTGACAGTCTGTCGTGCTCGAGACAAGGCGGACAGGGGTCGGAACCCGAGGCCTGGCCGCGATGCCTCCCCCCTCCCATCCATGAATCACTCCCTCAAAGTAGCTTTTTGATTTATTTTTATTTTATTGTATTTTATTTTTTATTTTTTTTAACCACGAAAAGGGTAAATGAGCAGAATATCTTTATTGGTACAAGCTTAAATACAACAGAAATGCCATCCTTCCGAGGGAAATAACACGACGCATTACACTCGTACAAGGCGAGCATATTCTTTTTATTAACAAGATGTAGGAAAAAAAGAATAATGATACTGATGTAAGCTAAGAGGTGTGAAGCAATATACAGTGGAGTGGGGGAAAATCCAGTGTGTTCTGTATAGTGCATAAAAGAAAGGAGGCGCGTGTCCATGCGCCTACTCCACTGTGGGTTACAATGTAGAAAGTGGCGCGGGCAGTCTCAGATGTTAGCAGGAGGGGGCGGGAATGATGTCGGCGTGTGGCACCATCCAACTGAGCGGGGGTGACGTAAAGATCGCGTATAGGTAATTGGCGAAGAAGGCGCGGTAGCGCGGTCGGTGCTCGACTTCACTGTGGGCAGTTTGTAAGAACAGCCAGAAATCACGGCGTGATTTGTCGCCAGCATTATACATGTAGGTGATCGTCCATCCCTTGACCCATACAATCGCATGATTTTTGGTGGCGGGGAAATAAGTATCCTCAGGATGAAGAAAAGGCCATGGGTCAACCGACTCCGGCGCAATGCGGAGGTAACAGGCAACGAACTGTCGAGCAAGTTTCTAGACGTCACTGGTGGCAACACAAGTCAGTTGATGGACATCGTCAAAATCGCATAACCACTCAGCTACCGTGGGCGGACAAAAGAAGGGGTGTGATGTGGCTAAGATGGCGTGTGACGATGTCGAGCAAAATGGTGGTGTAATTTGGTGCCAATGGGACACCATTAGCTCACTTTACACTTCACACGAGTTTATGAGCTCTGGCCTTTCTTCACACGTGTCGACACCTCGTAGCTTGAAGCGTCGTCGAGTCCGAGTGTGACGTCGCGGGGTGCCACGCTTTGGCGCCGTTACAGAGGACGGTTGTAGGCACCTTTGATCCAAATTTCAAAGTTATGTGTCGCTATGACAGAAAATTACGTTGTTTTGAAAATGTGATCCTTTAATCCTGTTGCGCAGTGTATTTTAAGACAATTTATCTTTAAGTAACAATTTTTTGTATGCATAGAGACCTGAAGTTGGGCAGAACATGCTCGATACGCGTTGCGTTATGTTAAATTAAACATGAAACAACTAAAAGTGACTGACAGCAAAAAATACAAATAAATAATTATTCCTCACAGCTACCGTTCCAGAACGTAGCCAGCGTGGCCACAAATAAAGCGAAGGGAGCTCCATAAGCAGCGAATGTCAGGGTGATCTGGAATTCCAAGACCACTCATCTGTGGTGTAAATGCTCTTGTTATTGTTGTGGCCTTCAGTCCTGAGACTGGTTTGATGCAGCTCTCCATGCTACTCTATCCTGTGCAAGACTCTTCATCTCCCAGTACCTATTGCAACCTACATCCTTCTGAATCTGCTTAATGTATTCATCTCTTGGTCTCCCTCTACGATTTTTACCCTCCACGCTGCCCTCCAATACTAAATTGGTGATCCCTTGATGCCTCAGAACATGTCCTACCAACTGATCCCATCTTCTAATCAGGTTGTGCCACAAACTCCTCTTCTCCCCAATTCTGTTCAACACCTCCTCATTAGTTATGTGATCTACCCATCTAATCTTGAGCATTCTTCTGTAGCACCACATTTCGAAAACTTCTATTCTCTTCTTGTCTAAACTATTTATCGTCCGTGTTTCACTTCCATACATGGCTACACTCCGTACAAATACTTTCAGAAACTACTTCCTGACACTAAAATCAATACTCGATGTTAACAAATTTCTTATCTTCAGAAACTCTTTCCTTCCAATTGCCAGTCTACATTTTATATCCTCTCTACTTTGACCATCATCAGTTATTTGCTCCCCAACTAGCAAAACTCCTTTACTACTTTATGTGTCTCATTTCCTAATCTAATTCCCTCAGCATCACCGACTTAATTCGACTACGTTCCATTATCCTCGTTTTGCTTTTGTTGATGTTCATCTTATATCCTCCTTTCAAGATACTGTCCATTCCGTTCAACTGCTCTTCTAAGTCCTTTGCTGTCTCTGACAGAATTACAATGTCGTCGGCGAACCTCAAACTTTTTGTTTCTTCTCCATGGATTTTAATACCTATTCCGAATTTTCCTTTTGTTTCGTTTACTGCTTGCTCAATATACAGATTGAATAACATCGGGGAGAAGCTACAATCCTGTCTCACTCCCTTCCCAACCACTGCTTCCCTTTCATGCTCCTCGACTCTTATAACTGCCATCTGGTTCACGTACAAATTGTAAATAGCCTTTCGCTCCCTGTATTTTACCCCTGCCACCTTCAGAATTTGAAAGAGTGTATTCCAGTCAAATGCATGTAACAGGAAAAAATTTCGCCGAAACACATAAAACCTAGATTGTGGAGGAATGGAAGAAAGTCATTTCGTCGGATGAATATTTTTTCACACTTTTTTCACACTTTTTCCAACGTCTGGCCATATTTACGTCCTAGGACTGAAACTTGGGAGGGTCTGGTGATGATTTGGGCAGCTATATCGTGATATTACAATGGCCTCTTGGGTACCCTCCAAGGTCACATTACTACCAAGCATTATGTGACCATTTCGGCTGACCAGCTCCATCCCATGGTACAATGTTTGTTCCTCAATTGTGATGCTGTGCTCCAGCGAGATATGGCCGCCGTTCACACAGCTCTCATGATCCATGACTGGTATTGTGAGGACGTGGGTGAAGTGTCGCATCTCTCTGCCATCACAGTCACGAGATCTCAATATTACTGAGCCTTTGTGGTATACTTTGGAGAGAAGTGTGCGTGATCGCTATCCAACACCATCATCGCTGCGTAAACTTGTCACTATTTTGGAGGAAGACTGGGATAATATTCCCTTGAAACCCATTCAGGACATGTATTTACCACTGCGGGATATTGTTTTGCGTGTTAATGGGTTCACGCCATGTACATGCGGAAAGTGAACGGCTCATTAAAAGCTAAGTGCCGGGCTCCTTGTCACACATTACGGTGAATTCTTGGTTTCAGAATAACAACCCACTCGGGCTGCCAACATGTCTTCAGCCCGGGCCCAGACGCCCACTATGGACCCACTTTCGCTTTTAGGGCCACCTGACCCGCAGCCGCCGACAGTGGACCGACTACATAACGATCAAGCTTACTCGCGTCTCCTGGGCTTGTCCACAGTAAGCACATCTTGAGCAGAATACGGTCTGTTCCTAACTTTTAAATTAACTGTTTTCACTTAAGTCACTTATAACAGACATACAACTTACGACACTTTGACTCTACCTGCAGAATGCAACCCACTGAAACAGCGTATTTATGTTTGGAATGCCAGCAATACTGAAGAGGGAACTGACATTACAAAGAAAGTGAGATCAACTCAACAAAAGTATATTAAAGAAAATACACTTATTACTATCGACTGTCCGTTAGGAGTCCAGTGCAAATATATTCAAAGCACATCGAAATAAAGTTTCTACTGTTGGTTTGAAATTACATGATACTTACAGTTATTGTATTGATCTTTAGTGAGAAGAAAAGGCAATGGTTGAACTCTCTGAAGAGCAAATTGGAGAACGTCTCATCCAGCACGTAAAGTGGTTGACTGTACTTTCAAAACAGTGGCAGCATTTAGAAATCACAAAGGTTTCTTAATTTCTGGATCACACCTTGATTTCTACGAGGGCGTGATGGACAATAATGCCTCTGAAATTTTTATTCTGTTCTCAATATCGGTGGAGCTATTACGTGTCACGCGTATTGCTCGGTCGACACTTCCGATTCCCTGACGGAAATCGCAACGCTCTCCCACTACGGGTCCCGAGTTGTAACGTGTAACATGGCGGTGTGTAACATAGCTGTGTCGTTACGTAAGAAATAGCGTGCTGTAATCGAGTTTCAAACCACAGAAAACTTCGTCCACACACAGAGCTCCACCTGCTTCAGCCTGACAACGGCAGACCGTACACGAACGCTCCGGACTTCTGCAACAAACCGACACTTGGGGTTCACTGTCTTGAATCATCATCCACACAGCTCGGACTTTGCCCCATCCGATTTTCGCCTGACCGCAAAACTTAAAGAACGCCTTTGAGGTCTTCACTTTGATGGTGAAGGAGCGATGCAAACGGAGGTGAGGTTGTGGCTCCCTCATCTGAGATAAACATTCTGCAATGACGGTATCAAAAAACTGGTCTTCCGTTGGGAGAAATGTGTTCGTGACCAGGGAGACTATGTTGAGAAATAAATAGGTAGACATGAAGAATAAAGCTGCAGAATGTCAATATAGGTTAATTTAATTTAAGAAGGCGGAGACGATACTTTTCAGCACGCCCTAGTAACAATCCCGCCAATACGCTTCCTGCAGTGGTACTCTGTGGAATCTTGTGAGCTACTGGGAACTAACATAAGACAATTTTAATTGAACTTCAGCATATAGAACGATTGTCTGCTCACCCAGAATAACTCACAGATTACTGCCCAGATCAATCAAAAACTTTGGACCTTTTCTGGGCTATGTGAATTCTGACGGTCCATCCAAGTTATTAAAATTCTTCGATTGCTCGTTCATTTAATATTACGACTTTGTCACCAGCTGCGTCTCATGAATCTGTTCTTTAAAGAGTACTTTGCGATCATTATTACTATTTGTAATTGTCTAACAGAGACCTAGCACCTCATTTTGCTAGCATGTAACGAATTGCATTTAGATTTTTCGTTACTCAGGCCGTGAAAGTTAATGATGCGGAACTTACGCCACAAGATGCACTCGTTCTTGAAATTCGCAGCAGCAGTATACCACGAAAATCATACTCATTACGCCTTTCTTACTTTACAGCCAAGGGCGTCCATACCCGAGGCCCAACGGTAGCCGCCCCCCCCCCCTCCCCCTCCCTAATCTCAAAGGAAAAGGAAAAAAATATAGTGTGGTCAGGTGTTTTTCTCTTAAGAAAATAATTTAAAAGTCGTTTTACGTAGGTTTTTAACAGGTATCCGAACTGGAACATTTTTATGGCCACTAGCCGGCCGCTGTGGCCGAGTGGTTCTAGGAGCTTCAGTCTGGAACCGCGCGACCGCTACGGTCGCAGGTTCGAATCCTGCCTTGGGGGATGGATGTGTGTGCTGTCCTTAGGTTAATTAAGTTGAAGCAGTTCTAAGTTCTAGGGGACTGATGACCTCAGATATTAAGTCCCATAATGCTCAGAGCCATTGTTATGCACAATGTTTTGGCCACTTACAAGTCGCTATTCGTCTTCCAAAGTATTAAAAATACTCCACTGCCACATGTCTAGCACTATCGTCCCCCTCCCTGGCTCCCCTTCTACACACTGTTGCATTGGTGCCCTTGTTTGCAGCACATGGTGAGTTGTCATCGGCTTCAAAACCAGTCCATTTGCGGCATACACAGAGATAAGATTGTATTTTCACTACTAATGGTGGCTGTTGAGCAACGAAGTCTTCCCCTAGGGAGCCCGCTGGCTCCCTACCCTTACTAAGCTTCGTGTCTCTTTTAATGGGTTATAAGCCTTTCTTTCGGTCTAGGATGCACTAATAGGCCTACATTACGATTCAACTTCTATTAAACTAAGACATATACCTATGTTATAATTATGTTTAAGCCGCATAAAATAAAATTATTTTATGACGTCATTCAAATTCCAAACTACAGCGCTTTGAAAAGGGGGGGGGGGGGCGCTTCAGTCAATCCAGTTCGTCGACGTGGTCTAGCCTTTAGCAGGTGTTAGGTGTTTCACCACACACGAAAGTGAAAACGAAGTCGAAATGTCGGCCGACTGGTGACATGCTTGCGCCACATTGCCCTTGTCTTCGATTGCTACAGAAACGTTACAGCCGCTAGACTAGTACCGACGCCGTGTCAGTCTGACAAAAAAACGTGCCCTCCTTGGCACCTGTTAGTTCGCATTTTGATTTGTGTTACAAACGATTTACGTTCTGCATTATGTGTATTACGTCGCCTATGCACTTGACCGTAAATCGTAGGAGCGAAGAAGGTGCGTTGCTGCTTGGTGCATGACAATAAACTACACCTGTAGCGTAAAAACACAGCATTTGTCTTTTTCGTCATATTTTCTGTTATTTCATATCGATTGTGTTCTGCATAAAAGCACTCTGGAACACGTTTCTATCATTATAAAACGGGTTTGCTATCTTTGTCGAAAACATTGATATGTATCATGTAAATAGCTGATCTTTATCCAACGTATTAAAGATGCTGCTTCTCAAAGTAGTGTTTAGCGGCTAAAATAGGTGAAGTGACCGACATTCTTTGTGATGCGTTTTCTTCTCTTGGTGCGCAACGTTATGTCAGAGCGTAGCAGACAGATGCTAGTGACGAGCAGTTGCGTGTGCCACAAGCGTGATTTACAGAAACGCAACATGCTAATGTGGAGCTTAACTTGTAAGAGAAGTGAAGAACCCAGCAGTTCCTTGGCGGATTACTGCTCATACATCAGTGCAGCGTTAGAAAGGTAAGAACATTTTGATATCTTTAGAATAGTAACAGGGACACATTTAAAACTTATACTGCTACGAACAGTGTGTACTGTAACGACCACATAGACAATTTTATGGGCAAGGCGAATCAAAGACTGCGTTTTACTGGCAGAGCAGTTGGAAGAAGAGAGAGGTCTACACTCATGCTCATAAATTAAGGATAATTGCAGAATGTGGTGCCACACAACGAGGCACTACACAAAACTGGCGCTAATAGTATAGGCATATAGGGAACACACACAACTCAGACCTGTAAGTCCACGGTATTGGTGATTAGTTGAGAAAACCGACCCGAACATGTGCCACAAAACGCCACTGTTTCCTGAGCATATACCCCGACATCAATATGGGATATGATCACCATGCACACACACACAGACCGCACATCGGGTTGGCATACTCTGGATCAGGTGGTCGAGCAGCTGCTGGGGTATAGCCTCCCATTCTTGCCCAGTGCCTGTCGGAGCTCCTGAAGTGTCCTAGGGGTTTGAAGACGTGCAGCGATACGTCTACAGAGAGCATCCATCAGCAGGAAGCTGGGACCCTCTGAACCCCTGAAAAGGCGGACATACTGGTGCAAAATGACGTCCTGATACACCTGACTTGTTACAGTTCATCTGTCAAAGACATGGAGGCATGTACGTGCACCAATCATAATCCCACCTCATACCATCAAACCACGACCTCCATACAGGTCCCTTTCAAGGACATTAAGGGGTTGGTATCTGGTTCCTGATTCACCCCAGATGAAAACCCGGCGAGAATCACTGTTCAGACTATACCTGGACTCGTCCGTGAACATAACCTGGGACCATTGCTCCAATGAGCATGTACTATGTTCTTGAGACCAGGCTTTACGGGCTCTCTTGTGACCAGGGATCAGTGGAATGCACCTTGCGGGTCTCTGGGCGAATAAACAATATCTGTTCAGTCGTCTGTAGACTGTGTGTCTGGAGACAACTGTTCCAGAGGCTGCGGCAAGGTCCCGAGCAAGGCTACCTGCAGTACTCCGTGGCCGTCTGCGGGCATTGATGGTGAGATATTGGTCTTCTTGTGGTGTTGTACACTGTGGACGTCCCGCACTGTAGCGCCTGGTCACGTTTCCTGTCTGCTGTAATCGTTGCCATAATCTTGAAATCACACTCTGTGGCACACGGAGGGTCCGTGCTACGACCTGCTGTCTTTGACCATCCTCCAGTCACCCTAGTATTCTACCCCTCATAACGTCGTCAATATGTGTTCTTTGAGCCATTTTCAACACACAGTCACCATTAGCACGTCTGAAAACGTCTGCACACTTGCTAGCTGCACCGTACTCTGACCTGCACCAACACACCTCTGCGTATGTAGACTGCTACCAGCGTCACCGTGCGACCACCGCAGGTCAGATGCACCGCATGGTCATACCCCGAAGTGATTTAAATCCGCAGACCGCCCACCAGAGCATTGTTTCACCATGTATCAGCATTATCCTTAGATTATGAGCATGAGTGTAGTAAAGAGACTACCTACACTATCCTTGTCCGTCCTCTTCTGGAGTAGAGCTGTGTAGCATGGGACTCGAACCAAAGTTCAAAGGAAGCTAGTTTTATATTGTCGCGAGACAGAGGAGATAGTGCCACGGATATGATTACCGAGTTGGGGTGGCAATCCTTAAAACAAAGGCGTTTTTCGTTGCGGCGAGATCTTTTCACGAAATATCAGTAATCAACTTCCTCCTCAAAATGCTAAAATATTTTGTTGACGCCAGCCTACAAGGGGAGAAACAATCATCGTAATACACTTAGAGAAATCAGAGCTCGCACGGAAGGATTTAGGTGTTCGTTTTTCCTGCGCGCTGTTTGACATTCGAACGGCAGATTAATAGTCTGAAGGTGATTTGATGAACCCTTTGCCAGGTACGTACGTATTTATTACAGAATAGTAGGTTAGATACAGAACTGTCTGGAATAATGCAGTTGATTTGCAAAAAGTAAGTTAGAGTTACTGGAAATTATTGTGGATTGGTCATTTCCTACAGAGAGTCTTCGTTTCCTACAGTAAGGTGCTGCTTGGGAATTATTTGTTATGTGTTGCAAAGTATTTGAATAGCATCAGATGTTATGCAAATCGTTGTTCAGAGGTCGGTCACAGTAAACTGCAAATGTGGCTACATGAATTTCTATTCCAAATTGATATTCTATTATTCCTATAAAATAACTCTATATTTGGTTACTTTTAGAATAGTCAGTAGAGTTGCTTTAGTCTGCACAATGATTGCAGTGTATTAGTTTTGTTCTCAGTTAACTATCAACAGCTTAGAAGAGCTACTTGGATCAGCTAAAGTATTACATTTGATAACATTTCATTACGAACAGACTAAGTAATTTTGGCTGCAAAAGTGTTGAAACTGTTCTTGCTTGAATCATCTTGGTTCTCACTATAGTAAACGGGCAACGTCTTATGCAGGATTCGGCCAATGACGTTTTAGTGAACACATAAAGATTTTTTATTTCTGTCTTCAGGACTGACGATCGTTTTCTTTATAATTTAAATATTTTCAGAGAAGGATTTACAAAGGCAACATTTTACTGGTTCCCTACTCCAGTTGTGAGCACTGACAGAGTTATTTACTGAATGATATGAGAATATACCAAATATAAGCAGTAAAGTGATATCCTAAGTGCTTTGATACTGACCACATTATTATCCGCTTGAAATTTTAGAGAGCACGATAGCCTTTGCAGCAGTTTGATCAAGCTTCAGACCGCTGTTACTGTTCTGCAAAAATGAAAGGCGTTAGAGTGTTTCTTGCATCAGTAGCAGTTTACTGAACGTGACCGTCAATGAAGTTAAAAGGTCGCATTGATGGCCTATTCTTGAGCACAGCTTACAGCTTACGCGTCCCTCCTTTCTATCGTCGTACGGAAGTCGAAGTGGCAGGTATTAGATATTCGATCGCGGAACTGAAAAGCAGCTACAATCGCTTATAATGGAAAGGCGTTAGGAACAGATGAGATACCTATACGATTCTATAAAGATTAAGCGAAAGGACTTGCTCCCCTTCTAGCGATAATTTATCGTAGATCGCTTTAACAACGAAGGGTACCTAACGACTGGAAAAAAGCGCAGGTCATTCCTGTTTTTAAGAAAGACAGATCCACACAATTATAGACCTATATCGTTGACGCCAATCTGTTGTAGAATTATGGAACATGTTTTATGCACAAGTAATATGACGTTTTTGGAAAATGAACATTTCCTTTATAAAAATCAACATGGATTTCGCAAACAGAGATCCTGCAAAACTCACCTCGCTTATTGACCACGATCAGAAAATTCGAGAAGTGAGAGCCAATACAGGCTTACCGACAATCATTCTTCCCACACACTATTCGTGAGTGAAACAGGGTTGAAGGGACGAGATAGTGGTACTTAAAGTACTTTCCGCCACACACCATTAGGTGGCTTTCGGAGTATGATGTAGATGTAGACGTACTTGTTCAAAGCTACAGTATGTTAACAGAAGCGACCCGACGCTTCCGGAAGGTAAAGATTTATTTCCAAAAATATGCAGAATAGGGTTAACAAAAAAGAAGGGCCGTTAGAAAGCGTTCACTGGAATCTGACTGCTCTGGAATGGGACCAAACTACGGTCTGTGACTTTATGTTGTCTGGGAGGTTGGTTGGATCTGACGCTTTCACTACTGTTAATAAAACGACTGCGCCCAATTTGCTTCAATTGCGCAAATAAATTTTGGAAATTTGTGGTAAGCTTCTACGGGACCAAACTGCTGAGGTCATCGGTGCCTAGACTTACACACTACTTAATCTAACTTAAACTAACTTACGCTAAGGACAACACTCACACCCATGCCCGAGGGAAGACTCGAACCTCCGACGGGGGAAGCCGCGCGAACCGTGGCAAGAAGCCTGAGACCGCACGGCTACCCCGATCGGCGTGCAAATAAATAATAGCGACGTGGCAAGCTACTATAAATTGCTGAAGCCGATTCGAATTGTCTGCAGTAAAACTGAAAGCTTTTTTCATGAATTTACATAAACACTGTTCACTGCACATTGTGAACCTGAACTGGTATTAACAGCTGATTCCTGCACCAAATGAGCTTAAAAAGTCTCTAGACTATTTCGTGAACCCCCATACAGCGTAGAAACACTGTACAATTTCTAACTTCTGGGCGTTGATGCTCCCAGTAAATCGCTATTCAGCAGACGGAGAACAAATACGCATCCCGACTGTTCGTTGCACCTCGAAATAAACACAAGCCACAAATGTGGCGAAAAGAAATGATTACAAGTACCAACTAAACCACAAGTCGCAAATAAAGTATCGACTGTGGTTAACTCTTGTGATAACAGTCGACCAGCATCCACAACTGGTAGTATTACAGGTTCTCAGAAAAGCACTCGAGAAATCGGCTAAGTCGACAAAACTACTGATTAAAGTTGCAGTCCAAACTGTCATCGAACAGCGAAATTTTCACACGTGCTGAGGACACTTTTAAGTGTCAGCTGAAATTTGCCACTGATGCGCTTCCTTCTCCTGGCATGCTTGAAGACTTGAGTCCCAAGCCTCTCGCCAAGCCACCCCTTATATAACGTCGGGCTGGATTTCCCGTAACAATCTATAATCAAGCCCAGAATTTGCACAGTACAAAATTACATTTTCTTTGTCATTAACGCTAGATAAAACTATGTTACACGTCAGGATACACTCTCTCTTGTGGATCCGTCAAAGGTGCTACAATACGTCGCGGGATGGGTAGTTCGCCTTCAATTAAGAGAACTTTATCATCTTTAGAGCCCAATTTGACTAAATTATTAGCAGTGCCTAAATGTATCACTGACAAAATGGCACATCATTCTAACTGTAAGTCTTTCAATAAGTACTTCGGATTTCCTTTATTTTTAGGCAGCAATCGAAGGCTACGCAGAGCTCTAAATCTGCTGCCTTGGTGATATGAAATGAAAGACCTGATCGTATAATGCAACCCGCAAGTTCAAAGACAGGGAGGTCATCTACTCCCGGGTCGAATCTGAGCTGTACATTAAAGCCCATTTGTGTGGTACACCGGAGAGTATGAATGTGGTTCTAGAAAGTCTTCCAAACTTTATTAGGCAAATACTGAGCTAGCCCACAATCTCCACTTGAGAAAAAACGATTCTCAGTCAGTCGAAATACGATAACACACAAAACAAAGTTTACATGGTTGTCAGAGAGATTCAGCACTCAGCTTGCTCCAATGTAAGTTAACTGACTACTGTGGGTAACAGGAGGACATCCGGCCACAAAATTAAGATAAATCTAGCAGTGGAGATTGTGGGCTAGCTTAGTATTTGCCTAATAGAGTTTGGAAGACTGCGGAGAACCACATTCAGACTGTCCCGTGTACCGCGCAAATGGGCTTTAATGCCCAGCTCAGTGGACTTCCCTAGAGGGGAAAATTCCAGGGAAAAAGAGCACTCACAGGAACAACATTACAACACGAGTGACATGCCTACATGATGAACTTGGCTTCTGGCGAGATGGCAACATTCTTAAGACAAGTGAAAAGGAGGGTAAGCATTTATATGGAGACTATTCAGAGAGGTTGCAAGGTTTTTCATCACTGACCACTAATTCTGCTTCATGTATCAGAACAATGAATAGCTTGTGGCCTGTGAAGTACCCCATTACATAATGCATGAGTGAGTGCAATACCCCGCAAAAGTACCTTTTACTTCAAGCACGGGACTTAAATATTGCCTTAAGAGGAATATCCTCGAATGTTCTGGCAGGATGCCAATGTTATTTCAATATTCGTTCAACTTATGTATAGTAATTTTTTTAAGAAATTGACTGTCTTCTACATCTACATGGATATTCTTCAAATCAGATTTACGTGCCTGCCAGAGGATTCATCGAACCACCTTCACAATTCTCTGTTATTCCAATCTCGTATAGCGGGCGGAAAGAATGAACATTTATATCTTTTCGTACGAGCTCTGATTTCCCTTATTTTATCGTGGTGATCGTTCCTCCCTATGTAGGTCGGTGTCAACAAAAAATAACCTGTAAACTCCAAGCGTTTGGAACCAGTGTTACAGGTCACGTCTTAGTGTGAAATGCCTGTATGCAGTTATTTTTTATGATGAATAAGATCCTTAGTTCTGTTCATTGTTTCAGTATTACCTAATGAGCTTCTCAACTAACAGAGAGATTTTTATGTCTTCCCAGAAAAACAAAAAGTTGAAACGAAAGTCATTGATAAAGCTCTTGAAATAAAAGTGAGCTGAAACGTTGGCCTTCTAGAAGTTTTCGCTTTGCATTGTTGACAAGTCTTCCACTATTTCCCTCTCACCACAGCCTTAAATGTGTAGTTGTAGTACTTTCGTGCATGCTTCGAAATAGTCCGCTTATAAGGACAACCAGAGTGCTGGCTAGACAGATCAAAATTATTCAAGCTCATAGAGTAAGAAATGTCCAACCATGGTTTACTGTGAACTGCTAATAATTTCAAACTCAACATGATAATAATGAAGTGTTTACGACAATGAGTCGAGGGGCTTATGTGCAGCCTACAACCAGTGGCTTTCATCAGCAGACATTGAATTAGCATAACTTGACAGGTAATACTCGTAGAGTCAGTGGCATTCGATATGCCACACATGCCTCTTGGGTCGTTGCCATTGACGAATACCTCACTTCAGGAAGATCAGTCTTTGTTGGCCAGGCAGGGGATTGGCGAACCCGGGTATACTGAGCTGGGTGAACCCCGCCAGTCTTCAATAAGTGTAACCTCTGGGCAAGCTTCAGCGACAACCATGCGCCGAGATACTGGAAAGTTTTTCAGTCTAAGAAAAAGAAAGAAAATATCGTTCCGCGAAGAAATTGTCCGAATGGAAAGGAATTCGGTAGCTGTGATGCACGTTACAGACAAACAAATGATTACAATTTCAGAAAAATTGGAAGATTTATTCAGGAGAGCAACCTTCACAAATTGAGCAAGTCAATAATGCGTTGATTTATCTCTATTCCTCTGTAAGCAGCCATTCGGCTTGGCATGTATTGATAGAATTGTTGGATGTACTCTCGAGAGATATCGTGTCAAATTCTGTCCATTTCAAACTTTAGATTGTCAGAATCCTGAGCCGGTTGGAGGACCCTGCCCATAGTGCTCCACAAGTTCTCAACTGAGGATAGATCTAGCGATCTTGCTTGCTAAGGAAGGGTTTGGCAACCACGAAAACGAGCAGGTTGATCTGGGGCGTTTCTAGACATTATTTCGCTGGTCGTCGGCACTTTAAACGCGACTCATCACTAGACACAATTATACTCCAGGTAATGAGATTCCAGACCGGAAACGGGTCTGGAGACGTCCCAGACAGCAATGAGATACCAACCTGACTGTGGCCCGCCATATCCCACAAACAGGAGTGATTATCTGGGGTGCCATTTCATTTCATAGCAGGACGCCTTTGGTTGTCATTCACAGCATGCTTAAAGCACAGCGGTAGGTCGACCATATTCTATGCCCTCTTTTGTTGCTCTCCATGCCCAGCCATCCAGAGCTTACATTTCACCCTGCTCAAGGCGAGGTTTCCTACTGTTTATCTTTGTGCTTGCCAAACCATACCTTGGCCAGCGCGGTCGATGGATCTCTCCCCATCTGAGATCATTTGAAGCATAATGGGCAGGGATTTTCCACTGTAGCGGCACCACCGTTTAGGATAGGGAAAGTTAGTTTTGTGCAATATTCTGATCACAAGTTAGAGCTAAGTGCGGGCCAGATTGCAGTGAGTTACGCATACCAACAGCTGTGAAGTAGAATATGTTAACAAATTTTTCTTCGTCAGAAACGCTTTCCTTGCCATTGCCAGTCTACATTTTATATCCTCTCTACTTCGACTATCATCATTTATTTTGCTCCCCAAATAGTAAAACTCCTTTACTACTTTAAGTGTCTCATTTCCTAATCTAATATCCTCAGCATCACCCGACTTAATTCGACTACATTCCATTATCCTCGTTTTGCTTTTGTTGATGTTCATCATATATCCTCCTTTCAAGGCACTGTCCATTCCGTTCAACTGCTCTTCCAAGTCCTTTGCTGTCTCTGACAGAATTACAATGTCATCGGCGAACCTCAAAGTTTTTATTTCTTCTCCATGGATTTTAATACCTACTCCGGACTTTTCTTTTTTTCCTTTATTGCTTGCTCAATATACAGATTGAATAACATCGGGGATAGGCTACAACCCTGTCTCACTCCCTTCCCAACCACTGCTTCCCTTTTGTACCCCTCGACTCTTATAACTGCCATCTGCTTTCTGTACAAATTGTAAATAGACTTTCGCTCCCTGTATTTTACCCCTGCCACCTTCAGAATTTGAAAGAGAGTATTCCATTCAACATTGTCAAAAGCTTTCTCCAAATCTACAAATGCTTGAACCGTAGGTTTGCCTTTCCTTAATCTTTCTTCTAAGATAAGTCGTAGGGTCAGTATTGCCTCACGTGTTCCAACATTTCTACGGGATCCAAACTGATCTTCCCCGAGGCCGGCTTCTATCAGTTTTTCCATTCGTCTGTAAAGAATTCGCGTTAGTATTTTGCAGCTGTGACTTATTAAACTGATAGTTCGGTAATTTTCACATCTGTCAACACCTGCTTTCTTTCGGATTGTAATTATTATATTCTTCTTGAAATCTACGTCACCCTTGAACAGACCCTCTACATACTCCTTCCACCTTTCTGCTTTCCCTTCTTTGCTTAGAACTGGGTTTCCAACAAAGCTCTTGATATTCATGCAACTGGTTCTCCTTTCTCCAAAGGTCTCTTTAATTTTCCTGTAAGCAGTATCTATCTTACCCCTAGTGAGATAACCCTCTACATCCTTACATTTGTCCTCTAGCCATCCCTGCTTAGCCATTTTGCACTTCCTGTCGATCTCATTTTTGAGACGTTTTTATTCCTTTTAACCTGCTTCATTTACTGCATTTTTATATTTTCTTCTTTCATCAATTAAATTCAATATTTCTTCTGTTACCCAAGGGTTTCTACTAGCCCTCATCTTTTTACCTATTTGATCCTCCGCTGCCTTCACTATTTCATCCCTCAAAGCTACCCAAAGCAACATTAGAGAGAGATTTTTCTCAATACAAGACCACGGACGTTTTTTGCTCTCGCACTACATTGCAGGCAGCGCCCTGGAGTAATCAGATGGGAAACAGAATCTGCTGAACACATGGGCAATATTATTTGACCTCCTACAATGCAACAATCTACCCTTAACTTTTGACAAGTAGGAAGTTTTGTTTTTCAATGATCTGTTCATATTATGTGTTGTGTATTTCAGTTTTTGGTTTCCAGGAATATCCTCATCATCATCACGTAGCATAGAGAGTTTTCTTTTAACTTGACTCGCAGGCATTTCTATGAATTCTTTTAGGTCTGGAAATCGTTCACACTTTTGTGGTGTTGCGTTTGTTTCTGCCAGAAGGTGACTAGCTGGACTGTCTGTCCTCCTTGGAATGTTCAGTTTCAGTTGAGGTGATGACAGACTAGTCTTATCACTAGTTCCCTCACATACTGCTGAAGAACCAGTATCATATGTAAATTTTGCAGGTACTGCTGTGTGTATAATCCGTTGTTCCGTGCTGTTCATGAATCACTTTTCATCAAAATGCACATCACACAGCAGTCTATTGTGCCGTTTTTCTGGGTCCATGTCCAGCAGTTTGACATTGCCTGTAAAAAGAACTATCACTTCCGGATACCGAAGTATATCAGTGAGCATACAGAGTTAATTGACTGACACTGTAAAATAATATCCCAAGAACAGAAATGACGTATATAACTGCACGCCGATCTATACCGCTAGACAGGTAACGGGCAATTGATTTTGGGTGCCCCTGAAGGCCAGTGGTAGCGTTCTTCCGGGAAAGGCCCTTCTCCCACTAAAAGCGCTGCTGGCTATTGGGTTTACATACAGACTATGGTACTCATAACGTGACAAGCGTAGAAAATATACTCTATATCGCAGATGTCTGCCGCGTGGGATTAGCCGAGCGGTCTCAGGCACTGCAGTCGTGGACTCTGCGGCTCGTCCCGGCGGAGGTTCGAGTCCTCCCTCGGGCATGTGTGTGTGTGTGTGTGTGTGTGTTTGTCCTTATGATAATTTAGGTTAAGTAGTGTGTATGCTTAGGGACTGATGACCTTATCAGTTAAGTCCTATCAGATTTCACACACATTTGAACTTTTTTCTTACGCAGATGTCTGCATACGATACTGTTGCTTGCCTATCCCTTTCAATAGTCTTTAGCGAGCAACGAGACCATTTAGGTTCAGAGCAAAGAACCATCTTTTAGAAATGTGTGTGACGAATATTTACATTTTACGCTGAAGGTGGCGTAAGTTTCCACCTCGGCTTCTTACGTGGTCCATATTTATTTGACTAATTTTAAAAAAGAAAGCACTCCAAATGTGGTTTTAGGGACATGTTTAACAATATTTTAGATGAGCCTCACAGTTTTGGGGTTCTGTAGACTGTTGTAACACGGAAATATGGGGTCGCATTGTGTGAAGGAGACTGGGCATGGAGTGTGGGCATGTTGTCCAGTTTACTCCCTGGAGAAGTCGGTGTGTATCCCGGAGACGTGAGTTTAAACCTCCTAGATGTCAGTAACGCATGGTGAGTTTACAGAGCTATAAAGTGTCTTCAGGGAGCGGTTGAGGGTAGACGTAAGCATGTGCCATAAAGAAGTGGCTGACACCTCGTCAGCGGGACGTGACGTCGCCCTGCAGGACAGTGAGCCAACGCTGGCGGCAGCATGGACTCGAGGAAGTGTCTCCTGCTCAGGCATTCCGCGATACAGTGCGGCTTCCGCCACAGCGCTCTCATTGTCAGCGCTCCGCATACGGTCCTGAACGTAGGTTGGAGTGAGGACTAGGCGCTAATCATCCACCATGGATCGATCAAGACTGCAGAAGATGTTCACGAGTCGGCTGAGTGACTGCACTAAGCACTACACCTGGTCGATGTGGACGTGGTATGTTGTAGGTCATCTGTGATGTTCCTCAGTGTTGGAGGGCTGGCTGCGTGCCAGACTTCTCCACATCTATGATGTTCCAGTGGACAACAACGCCACAGCACGACTGTGGTAGGTATCAGCTTAGCTGCGTCTCGGTGCTGAAGTCAGCGAGAGGGAAACAGACAGCGGTTTGTTGCGCTTTCACTGGAACTCAATGCACTTTCATTCTCTCTGATTCGAGTGACACGAATAGAATGGCAGCATGACGAAATGTATCCTTGAGCTCCGAAAGTCTAAAGGTACTGAAAGCTTATTTAAAGGGCAGACATACACCTATTACGTTGTGGCTCTGCGTTTATGAACGCTTTTGCCCTGGTTTATTGGTCCCGTCAGCGCTCCTTGCCTAGTTGTGATAATTCAATAATTGTTTTGGGTCACCTAGCTCGGCACTTTCTGTCTACGTTTGTCTTTGCTGTGGCGCTCTGGCCCTGAAGTTCCAAAGTGTTACATCACACTACCTTGTTATGTGACGTTAGCGTTTCTGCTTTCCTCGTTCGGAGGTAGGGCGGCAATGAAAATGGAAATGAGCGTTTGGCATCATTGGCCGGGAGGCCCAGTACGGGGCAGGTCCGGCCGCCTTGGTGCAGGTCTTATTACATTCGATGCGATGCCATATTGGGCTACCTGCGCGCCGGATGGGGATGGAATAATGAAGACAACACAACACACAGTCGCTGAGCGCAGAAAATTCCCGACCCATCCGGGAATCGAAATCGGGTCTGTAGGACGGCATGGCAATCCGTCACGCTGACCACTCAGTTATCGGGGTAGACATGGCGGCAATGCTAGCACTATTCCCTGAGGTCTGTTAGAACTGCAGTACATCTTGTTGACATTCTGAGTGGCACATCCTGTTTCAAAAAATTTGTCACAAATTTTCCAATTGATTACCCTTTCCAACAACCTTGTATATTTACTTACATAATTACACATCGTGCTCGTAGCACCAACTTTTTTTGCCCGTGAGAGGTGGCTCATATTGTTTTCCTCTTTGTTTCCTAATTCTATATCATTATTATTAAGTTTCAGTTTGCTGAGCCTTTTTCACCTTTATGCTACATTATCCTTATTTTCGGCTTTATCAATTACAGTAGTTTTAAAGTTCTCATAGTTTATATTTCTCAGGATACTTTAGTTTACCAATCGACGGGTATCTGACGTGTTAGTAGTTCTGGAGAATGGATACTTCTGTGTTTTATACAAAAATAATTTACGCAAATTTCTATGAGAACCCTTGCAAGACTGATTGTCGTAATGCTTATGGTTACCATAATTCGGGGTCTGTTCTTTTCATGTTCCTCAATATGTTGATACATTAGCCCTATGGAAATTTTACCATGATGAGACGCTATTAAAGTGTCTAAGGAGTGTATGAGATCAGCTTTCAGTAAAGTAGGTTAATTTCGCCTTGACTGTACTTCCAAAGATTTCTTTGGCCAACACAATGCAGACTGGGTTGTTTGGAGAACAGTCGTACCTTGAGTGAAGCTTGGAGGTGGATGTTTGTCTCAGTTCACAAAAAAAAAACAAGAAAAAACACTATTATCTAACTCGAACTGGGCATGCCCTGAGGTCTTCCATTCTTATAGTAATTGACGTTCACAGTTTCCAGAGCAAAACCTGAAAAACTAAGTAGACCCATTGTCCTCCTACCTTCTTAAAACTAAATTTGGCTGTCGCGGCATTCTTTCTACGTTTTTTTCAAATTTGGCACCAATCGCATAAGAGTGGTGCTAGTACCGCCACTATGAGGAGGCAAATCAGATTTTCTTGAAACAAACGCCTTAACGGTCATGAGCGTTGCTCACCTTTGAGATTGGACGTGGTGACTTGATGTTAGTCAAGAATGACTTTAAGGCGACAAAGACGCCATTATCAGTACGTCACTGAGTTCGAACGAGGTCATGTAACAGGACTACTAGAGGCTCGATGCCCGTTCTGCTATACTGCAGGAATGTAGCAAGAGTACATTATTGCTGGCAGCGATAGTCACAAGAACGTACGGTCGCAAGAAGACCAGCCTCCGGACGGCCACGTGGCACTACCAGGAAGGAAGACCATCGTGTTCGGCGTATGGATCTGGCGCATCGTACTGCATCTGCAACAGCAATTTGAGCAACAGGTGGCCTCACAGTGACACAACGAACTGTTACAAATCGGTTACTTCAAGGACAGCTCCGAGTCAGACACCCTGTAGAGTGCATTACACTGACCCCAAACAACCGCCATTTGCGATTTCAGTGGTGTCAAGCAAGAGCTAATTGGAGGGGAGGGTGGAGGTCTGTGGTGTCTTCTGATAAAAACTGGTTCTGCCTTGGCGTCAGTGATGGCCGTGTGTTGGTTAGAAGGAGGTCAGTTGAGAACCTGCAACCAACCTGTCTGCATGCTGTACGAACTGGATCTACACCTGGGGTTATGGTCTACGGTGTGATTTCGTATGACAGCAGAAGCCTTTTCGTGGTTATAGCCTACATTCTGTCTGCAGAATTTTACGTCAGTCTGGTGATTCGATCTGTTGTGGAGCCATTCATGAATAACATTTCAGGAAGGGTTTTCCAACAGGTTAATGCTCATCCATATACCGCTGTTGTAACACACTCTACAGATACAATGAAGCTTTCACGACCGGATGGTACTGTTGTTGATAATTCTTCCGGGTTATATGACCGTGGTCCATGGAATACTTCTATTCCTAACGTTTCGTCCAATACTACGTTGGACATCCTCAGAGGTATGGCTGGTCCTGTTGAGTCGGCAGGAGTGGTTGATCACGCCGTTTCTGGCCTCCGAACAATGCGGGTTTTCAAACTCCCGTTTGAAGTACCGACGAACGCAGTGGTGGCCGCTTTTAAACCATACGGCAACGTCGTTAGTCACAAGGCTGAAACGTGGAAGGCGTTCGAAACGTACCGTGTCCTCAATGGTGTCCGTCAGATAAAAATTGAACTACGGAAACACTTGCCTTCCTATTCGGTAATTGCCGCCTGCCGGGCTGTCGTCATGTACGATGGCCAGCCGCGCACTTATTCAGGTTGTGGCCAGGAACGCCATGTCCGCTCTGAATGCCTACGATGTAGACTGGTTCAGACGCCTATCGGAGACGTCGCTCCTCCTGAGGCGCCCACTGTGTTAACCTTTTTTTACACGGCTGCGGTGGTGCTGCCTGTTAGGCCCCCTCTGAATCGGTCGGGAGCCGTGTCGGCGCCTCTCGGCGACGCGATGGGCGTTTCGCTTGTCTCTCCTGCACCTCTGCCTTAGGTAGTACAAATGGACGACGACCGTCAGCAGACACAAGCTGTCTGTCCAGACCCCATATTGTTGATAATGGAGCTGCACCTTTCTGCCATTTGGCCACATGTCGGACGATAGCCATCCGGCACGGAACAGCATGTTAGGAAGCAATGGTCGCCGAGGAACCGGAAGAGACAACGCTGTACCACTTCCGATGACTGCGTTCATCTGATGTCTGCACGGGACGACCACCCTGCAGCTGATGGTGCGCTGTCCTCTAACGCCCTGCCACCTGACGACGTCTCCATCTCCAGTCAGCGTCCGGAGACCGACCTTCCCCCGCCTGCGGCTGATGCGGTTGCCTCCCTTTCTGTGTATGACGCTACTTGTGGACGCAGCTCTGTAATGTTCCACTGAACCGGCCCGGTGACACGTCTGTCTCCTGGGCGGACGACGTCGATGCTGAGGATGGGCATTCTGGAGGTTTACAGAACGATGGACCCCTTGGAGGCGTCGGCTCCGTCCCCGTCACACTGCCCTTCCTTGGAGCCCTACAGGGAGCTCCCTGTGTTTGAATAGCCTGTCCTCCTGGCAATGGCAGCTTTCCAGACTTATTGCAAAGCCACGGTCAATGTTTTTTACAATGGTTTTTTACAATGGTTTTACTCCATGACATGCTGTATACCGCGGACGTTGATGTAGCTCTCCTTCAGGAGGTGCATGTTCCAACTTTCTGTGCTCCTCTAGGTTTTACAGCTCATGGCTTTCATGCGTCCTTTACTGGTAGTGGGATGGTTCCTGTGTTGGCAGGATACACTGATCATGGGAGGCAATTTCAACTGCACCCAGGCACCCAAAGACCAACTACCATGTCACTCTCCGTGGGCGGCGCTAGCGACAATTCTCCAACACCTTAGCGTAGTGGATTCTTGGGAGCATGTTCATGGCGATCGTTCGGGTTTTACATATTTCACCAGCCATTTTTATATCAGAAACGATCGAGTTTTCATCTGCTACGATATTGTCAGTGGGGTGCAGGCTGCTAAAGTCTGGCCCTCTGCGTTCTCTAACCACGACGCATATATCTGCGCCATCAATCTCTGCCGCCAATGGGTGTCGCGCGGCCGTGAACCTTGGAAGCTGAAAACAATCCACTTTACTTCGCCCAACTGCCGGCAACTCATCCAGATCACGTTGGCAGCTTGTCGTCGACGCCGTGATGCCTACCAGACTGCCCTGTCATGGTGGGTGTTCTGTGTAAAGCCTGCTCTCCGCAAGACCTAGATTGGTTACGGAAGGGCGGTTACGCCTAGGCATCGACGGACTCTGGAATTCTATTTCACGATTCTCCGGGAATGTACTATGGTGTCGTATTCGCCACAGCGCCAGGCTAAGGCGCAGCTCACATCCCTCTCTCGCTGCCACCTTGAAGGAGCTATGATAGCCGCGCAGAATGGCCGCGTGGTTTGAGGCGCCATGTCACGGACTGCGCGGCCCTCCCGCCGGAAGTTCGAGTCCTCACTCGGGCATGGGTGTGTGTGTTGTTCTTAGCATAAATTAATTTCAGTTAGTTTAAGTAGTGAGTAAGTCTAGGGATCGGTGACCTCAGTATTTTGGTCCCTTAGGAATTCACACACATCTGAACGATTTGGAGCTATGGTCAAGGCGAGCACACACGATAGGTTAGTGCATCTATTTATCATGTCATAGCGGAATAGGATTAATGTTCTTACTACTGTTGACGGGCAGCGTTTTGATACCCAAAGCGATATCGGGTCTGCCCTCCATGCACATTATTTTGGGCTGTAGTCTGAACAACGTCACCGCCCTGCTAACATTACAACGGTCTCCAGACTCTCCTTTGGCTCGGTTCCCGTGGATGCGACGATGGATCTGATCGCTGTCGTCACGGAGGACGAAGTCCATGATGCTATCCAGACGGGTTCTACGAACAGGTCGCCAGGGATTGACGGCCTCCCACTGGAGTTTTATCGGACATTTCGTCCCCTGCTGGCGCCAGTGTGGATGGAAATTTGTCAGGACCTTATGTCACATTTCGTGTTGATACCAGACGGTTTCATCGATGGTTTCCGCATCCCATCTACAAGCCTCGGGGTAGCTAACGGATATGCGATTACCGCCCCTTGACGTTAATCAACAGTGATACAAAAACCTTTACCCGGATGTTGGCTGCGCAGCTTAAACAGACAGCTCAGGAAATGATTTACCCCGATCAAACTTCTTTGGGAGGCACCAATAACATCCGCACTGCCCTCTGCCGCTATCTTGCTCACGCTCGTCGTATGCCTCGACTCTTGGAAGCTCTTGACTTCAGCCAGGCGTTCGATCGCGTCGATCACGACTTCCTGGAAGGAGTGCTCAGCAATATAGGCTACCCTAAGCTACCGTTGACGTCGCAATGCCTCTCCTTCGAGGAGCTATGTCTCGTGCACTCTAGAATGGCCGTCTTACTCCTCTCATCTCGATCGTCGATCAGTGCCTCAAGACTGCTCGCTCTCTGCACTATTGTATGCATTCGCCATGGAAGCATTGCTATGCGGCCTCTGTCAACGCCTCTCTGGGATGTCTCTCAGTGACCGTGTATTCAGTTGCACTACATATGCAGACGATCTCGTCATCGTGCTTCGTGGCGGTGCCGAGGTCAGGGAGTAGGTGGCATGGGTTACCACTTACGGTGAAGCTTCTGGTAGCTGCCTTAACGTCGGCAAATCGCCTGCCATGGCTGTAGGTGCGGGGCTTCCCGTGGACAGTGCTGCTCCTTTGCTCGTAGCTGATACTCTCCAATGTTTAGGACTCGATTTTTCAAGTGATCTGCGGCGGACAATTGCCCTCAACTGCAGACGTCTACTTTCCCAGCTACGAGCTGGGCTCTTAGATCACCGTTTACGAGCACTCGATCCTCTGCAACGCACACAATACGTAAATGTATATTTGGCATCACCCATGTGGCACAGACACTTCCATTACGCCATCCATGGGCCGCTGCATGCAAGCGGCGTTCGATTCGTTTATGTGCCACGGCTTTCTATTCAAGATACGATACGAAACGCACATCCTCCCGCGGTGCAGGGGCGGTTTAGGTCTGTATCATGTCCCTGACAGAGCGGTAGCCCTCTTTATTGGCTCTCACATGACGTTGTGGGGCAGTAGTCCTACATGCCTTACCAGCCTATTGCTCGACGCCCTTGCACCACACTCTCTCGCAGTACCTATCCAACTTTCGGAAGTCCTGCCACCCTTCTTTCACTTCCACCACTTTTTCCTTGAACTGAGCTACATCCACACTGTGATACTGCCGGCGCTATTGACATCCACGAAGCGATCTATGGTTTCCTTCAGCAGCACAGGTCACCGAATGTGGTTGAGGGGAGCTTCCCCACGTCGACTGGCCTGCCGTTTGGCGAACGGTGTGTGCTCCTTATCTTGACACTGACGTCAAGTCTGCATGGTACCTTACTGCCAATGGGAGGCAAGTATAACGGTCACGCCACCACAGGATTCACCTCGCAGACTGTGTGTCGACTGTGATGTTATGGACACAGACGACCACCACCTGATGTGTAGATAGGCGAGAGGTGTCTGGTTCTTGGTGCGAAGATGTTATCCCTAATTACCCGTACGATTCCTCATCAGATACCGACTCAACTGATCCTCTTTCCGGACGCGGGGTAGTTCCCGCAAACAAAGACGAACTCTGTGAGGTGGATTTGTGGACACGCAGCAAGCTACTTGTTTGCTGATGGCGAGAAATGTGTCCTTGACTTTTGACAGTTCAGTAGTGGACGCCACTGTGCTGTTGTCCGCAATCCAAAATACAGACAATTTTTTCCAATTTCCTCTGCAGTGTCTTCTGTAACCCACCCGAGAGCTGGGGTCTTCCTGTCACGAAGAGTTGATCCCCGCCTCTTCCACACTTAGAACCGATACATTCAGTGGTAATAGGAATTTTCTTCTTAGTGTGACGTCTTGCTACGACCTCCTCCTCACGTGACGCCGGTTTCCTGATATTCTCGGTGGTATTAATGTCAAAACTGTATAAGAAAAAAAAAGAACGAAAATAAAAATAAACAAATAAAGGATGTTCATTGTACCTCTCCTCCACGTTCCCTACGCTTTCCTTGGTTTCTGGAGGGTGGGAACGGGACATGGTGGCCAGGCCTCGGGTTGCGACCCCTGCCCACTTTACCCAAAAAAAAAAAAAAAAAAAAAAACAGCCGTGGCACGAATTTTATTATTTCATTTCTTCTTCCAGCATAATCGTAGATAAAGAAGAGAATAAATATCTCAGGGAAAATTTAATTATAAGATCTATACGACCACCTGTGGTACAGGAATTCCCCATTACGTCCAATGCTGAAATGTCATTCTAATATTCCAATACCGGAGAGCCCTGTAAATAGTGACAATTTAGGTGGAAAATAAGCTGAAGATATGAAT
This sequence comes from Schistocerca serialis cubense, assembly GCF_023864345.2. NCBI lineage: Eukaryota > Metazoa > Arthropoda > Insecta > Orthoptera > Acrididae > Schistocerca > Schistocerca serialis. The sequence continues at coordinate 485,581,649 of NC_064643.1, forward strand.
TGATGTTTGTGGTGGGGAGGGCGTTCGACTTGGGTAGTTCGTGAAACCCTGCTGACCATAGTCCGTTGGTGGTGTAGTAATTAGCATTTTTGCCTAGTAAGGAAGAAGATATGGGTTCGAGCCCCGGCCATGACACAAATTTTAATTCATTTCTTGAGCTTCCAGCATTATCGTACAAAAACAAGCGTGTTTAAAGAATCGTGGTGACACACTATTTCTCCCTTCCTATAGTCGACCCACCAATCCAATGACACTTAATTAGCTTTGGCCAATCTGACGAGTAGCTCTGCTCCTCCAGAGTGCCTATAGGCCAACCAAATTTAGATTCCTCCCCTTTTCCTACTGGGTAGATAGTGATTCTTCTGGACTATACATTAACAAACGCCAATTCTGTCCTGTTACTGCCAGAAACAACAATATTCTAGGTTACTTGGCCCCACCCTCCGCCCCTCTGTGGGTGGGGATTGCTGTAGTAACATTCTAACCTCTACAAACTCACCGACGTTGCAGCTCTAACATCCATGTGCTCATGAAAACTCCTAGCTCCGATCCTAAACGTGAACAACATCGTACCAAATGATCTGACATTACCAATAGCCGTCTCCTGCCTGCGAGAACCAGACTAACGACTGACGTAACCTTACACGTAAGTGGGCGAGCTAATCGGCCGCCTAGAATTAATGCAAGGTGAGGTGGATTTGTTTACGAAGCTGTACGGCCGCAGAATCAATAGAACAATGAGGCCGGTCGGGCCGCCACGACCGCTCCAAGCGGGCCACGTGCTTTAGCAAAGGACCAGATGTGGGTAAAATACCGAAGCCGGGAATTTGTACGGCTGTTACTGGCATGTCCGTTGGCGAGAAGATGCTCCAGAAAATGGTGGAGTATCAGAAAATCTTAAAGTTGGCTAAGTTACAGCTCTTTGAGATTCGACATTAACTCACATCAAGTATTATTACAAATGTGACTACATTCTCGATCTCAGACAAAAGACGCACTTCCAATGACACAACAGTATTTCAGTATCTTTAAAGCGCTGCAGTCATGGACTGTGCGGCTGATCCCAGCGGAGGTTCGAGTCTTCCCTCGGGCATGGGTGTGTGTGTGTTTGTCTGTAGGATAATTTAGGTTAAGTAGTGTGTAAGCTTAGGGACTGATGACCTCAGCAGTTAAGTCCCATAAGATTTCACACACATTTTTGAACAGTATCTTTAAAACCTCATAGCGAATAGACATTTTCACAATGAACTCTGAATTAATAGCTTTTAATCACTTCATGCGATTTCAACAAACGGTATCTCAGATGATAGCATTGCACTAAAGCTATCATTCCTGAAACCGATGTATCGCTGTCTAATTTATTTGTTGATTGACGACGTTTTTTACATCTTTTTCGCTATCCAAATGTTTGTCAGAACATCGTATTCTTCACACTTACACAGCAAGTGAATGCAGCATGAATACTACAAATTTTGTTACGCTTGTGTTTTTATTTAAAGAATAGTTTAGTTGTTTGTCAGTATTTTTATTTAAATGCTAATTGCAAATCTATTAGAAAAACTGTTCTAGTATAAAACTGGTCAATCGCTTGTGTTAGCTGACTCCACCATTGTAAAGAGTGCCAAAACACGCTCCTGTCAAGCAGGTATAAATAATCGTTTAAACAATAGTCAGCGATAATCTGTACTCATTTATAGTGTGCGCAAGAATACTGGATTATTTATTTATGAACCAACTATAACTTATATTTATTGTAAATGGTCTGAATATGACAATATGTTTATAATATTTGTTTACTGAAATATTGTTGTAACTTATTAGTTTAGTCGGGCAAGTGGTCATATTGAGCCATATCTTGTGTTTAGAGCCTGAGAACGATGTATTTTTGGTGGGGATGGCCTTGAGCCAATGAGAGTTGGACAGTGCCGGAACGCTGCAGGAGTCAAGTGCAGGCTGGGGCTTCTCGAGAGAATAGTTCAAGGGAGCGATTCGACACACTTTAAGTCGAGTGCTGGAAGGAAGCAGACCTACCTGTAGATCGCGAGTCGATAGTAGATGTGTTTCATTCTCGGCGCTGAACGGCTTCTGTCGTACTGCTAAAGGTACTTTATACTTCGAGAGGTCTGTGTGTGCTCCAGAGTAGGACTCTAACGTTTTCCTCTTGCAACACCGAACTGAGCATAGACAGAGTATGCGTTACCATTTTTCGTATCGTATCGTATGTTGAACTCTGAACTAGTGTGAGGTGGAGTATCTTTCGTGTATTGTGATCACGAAATGGACTTAGTTTTCCTGTATCTTCGATGACTATTTAGTTTGGAGGTTGTGCTACCATTTTCGTAACGCTCTCGGTGTAACTTCATTGCATTTGAAAGGGTATTTTCTGTTTGTATTTTGACTGAATTTTGGATGACCACTTCCCGTTTATTTGACATATTCTTTCTTGAATAAACATTATTCAGCGTAATTCTTTGTCTTCTTCATCAATTACAGACTTTAGAATAGAACCATTTCTATGAAATTAATCGCTTAACTTTTATATTTCTGTGTATTTTATTAGCTCTCAATTCTAGCCAGTGCATATACAATTTGACTGAAAAATCATAGCTACAGGTTATTATATGCTGCGAATTAACTGCAAGGCATGAAAGCAGATGTTTGCTGCTCGACCCTATGACTACATCGAGCTGCTGTTTTTAAACAGAACCGTGCACAGCCCCAGTATCTAAAGGGCGAGTAACGACAGGTAAAGACACAGTTTGTTTGTTCGTATGGGCTGCTGCTTAGAAGAGTAACTACTCAACCAGTAGCCGTTAGGATCAGTCGCAATTGGGGTTTTATTGCCCCGGATATGAATCTAATTCCATTTGAATTACTACTGTAATTCTAACACTTTACAGTATTCTGAAATCTAGGTCCCAAATCTATGGTGTGATAGGCAGTTTGCATTGTGGCTCCGAGCATAAGATTTTGCAGCAGTGGCGTGTGTGAGGATTGTTAGCAAAAGCTTGGTATGGGGTATTTTGCTGCGGAACTTCAAGAAAGAAGGAGGCCACGCAGAAGCATGCTGTGTCAGAGTCTTACAGCGGCCAGTGGCAGCGGAGACCTCGACGGCGACGTAGCGCCAGTGGCGGTCACGGCAACGCGTGCCACCGGCCGCGACTTCGAATTCATCAGCATCGACACTTCGGGCAGCAGCAGTACAACAGAAGCAGCCAACATGACCGATACGATAAGTATTGCCGCCGATAGCCTTAATATCTGTGAACCCGCAGGATTACTGTCAGTAATGGAGCTTCTAACGATTAAGCCATCACCCAGCATGTGTGGTACAGATAATGTCAGTAGGCCAGGTAGTTCAAAATATGAACATGGTGACAGGTACCTAGACAGGGACGACATTAGTGGAGCACATAGTATGAAATCAGTGAAAGGAGATGTAACTGCGGATGGTTCTGTGTCATAGTTAAAGGAAATTCTGACAATTTTGAACTCTAAAATAGGGATATTGAGTGGAGACATAGGTGCAAGGAAAGCAAAGATAGATTAGGTAGAGAAAGTGTTGCATAAATAATAAAAGCTGAGGTGAAGAAAATTAAGTGCGCTATGGAAGGGATGATACATTCAAAATTAAAGGCTAGGGCAGAAGTAGGTAAAATTTCTGAAGTAGTGGGCCTGGTGGACACCAGAATCGACACTGTGCAAAAAGGTTTCGTGAACACGTTGGAAAAGATACATTACGAGCTGAATAGCGATGTTAGGAATTAAGTATCGAGGCAAAATGCACTTGAGGAAGTGACCACTACGTCTGTCAACATTTTGTCGGGTAGTGTGTGAGAAAGAGGCGACTAAGAATACCGAGCATGTTGAATTTTTATAAATTAAAGGAGCTGTACAGTATGAACAGCAGTTTAAAGACGCAAGTGCCGAATTAAATTCTTTAGCAGCAAATCAAACAACTACTGTGACAGGTGTTCCATGGATTAGTTCAGGGACGAGTGTTTTGTAGATGATGGAATGTACCACCCAGTTGATTTTCTTGCTACGTGTAAAGATAGTTTTGTGAGAGGTATTTTGGAAGAGGCAGAAATGCTTAATCATGGGGAAATTTAATGACTGCTTCGCCCACCACCTATGAAGTGTTAGAGAGTTGTTTCCTGAACAAATTCTGGAGTAAAGCGAAGCAACCGCGACTTCAGAATGAGTTCTTGAACGGACCATATTTCAAACACAGAAGTGGGTCGATGCGGAATTTTTGTGTGCGTGAAGTAGCTAAGATTACTCATAAAAATTGTTTTCTGGAAATGATGACGGACATGTCAACGCTCAAGAGACGATTACCGGAGTTTTTAGAATAGAATCTTCTCCACAATCCGATAAATTCCATGGACGACTTTGATAAATTCCATAGACGAATTTTTAGATTTTATTGAGAAACTTGAACAGGCGTTGAACTTCAAACTGCATAATTGGAATAGCAGACAGCGAAATGGGTAACAGAATGAAAATAACAGTAGTATCTACAGTAATTATAATAGTTGTAATAAAAGTAATTACCAGCGCAATAATTATTTTCAAAGGCGAAATCGAAGCGGAAACTTTCACAACGAAACTCAAAATTAGGAATGAAGATTTGAGGAAAAGAAGCCTCATGTAGTGCAACACTAAAATACGAGGTTGGGAAATTAGATATCGCCGCATCTCAGGTTCGGAGATGGCGAAATAGACCGTCTTTGAAAAGGACATGTTATTCTAAAATTTCTGTGAATGTCATAAATTCGGCAAAGAAGTCACAAATGTTGGAGATGGAGCCTATACCAAGTAAGAATAAAACGGGGAATAATTTGAAGCAGCGCAGCCATAAAGATGACGCAAGAAAAGTTGTTAAATGTCTAGAGACATTGATAATGAGGATATGGGGCTGAAAAATTTATTTTGTGAAAGGGAAGTGACTGATGGAATGAATGTATGTTTGTTGAGAGATTCTGTGATCAGAGAATAGCCTGAGGTGGATCTAAATTTGGTGGAGGCGGAATGTGCGACGAATTCCAATGAGGCAGCAGTCAGTGGCAACAATTACAGTAAATTAGATGAAAATAATATAGATGATTATAAGTTGTGTGGTTGACTGTGAGAATGCTGCATCTACTGATATCCACAATTCGGAGGAAGCGAACAAGTGTATGTGATACTCACGAGGATGATGAAACGACGGGTTTTGAGGGTGATTTAAATCTTACAGATGAATTGGAGGTAGATCAAGAGAACCTAGGAATGGATAATTAGACTGAGGTTTGTTCTGAAATTATGTGTACCAAAAATATGGAAGAAAAAGGAAGGGTCGTTGAAAATCATCTTTTGAGGGAGCAGTGTTTAGAGAGGGGTTAAATTAAAAATGTGCAGTCTGTAAGTGAAGTGATCGATTTTGAAGAAGAAAGAAAGTGTGCGTCTGTCGAAACTAAAAACGGTGTTGCAGCAGTAGTCACAAATTTTGTCGGTAAAAGTCCGTTGGAAAACGAGGAAAGAAAGCTCCTGTTTGAACAGTTCAAAAAACTCGAAAGGTGAGATTCAAATGATACTCACACTGGCGAGATAAATGTTATTAGAGGCAACAGTGGCCGAGCTGAACCTTGTAAAAGAAAAATGGCATGTTTATTAATAAGTGAGTAATAAATGTATTTCATGTGAAGCTGTAAGAATTTGGTAGACATATTGCTTATATAAAGGGCAAAAATGGTGAATTTAAAATGTATGTAAGCTGTATTGAGGCATAACTTAGTGCAAGGAGTGTGTCGAAACTGTCCGCAAAAATTTTAGTGCGAGGAGGTCGGCAGAATGTAAATAAGTTTCATCATTTACGAAATATGAATTGTTTGTCTGTTTTTAAGATTTGCAGAAGAAATTTTAAGGAGATACTTAAATGTGATATTTTTAGTATTTTGGATGGGTTTCTTGCGTGATATTGTTCGCACAAAATGTGGTGCGTGGAGTTCATCAGACCCTACTAAAATCTTAATTCTTGTGGAAGTAAACCGTGTGGTTAGGCTCAAGTTGGCAGCTAAGGTTTTGGGCATTTATTGTGAGTTAACTCTATAATATATGTTATTTTGGAAGGATATTTAATTGATTTATGTACGTAAAATTATGGGGATAAGTTCGTGGTATGTTTAGGGCAAAAAAGTCGGGGGATAAGTCGTAATTTAGTGAAAATAAGAGTGAACACCAGCTGAATTTAATATACAGCTATCCGCTGAGTTAAAATAAAAATTTAAAGGAGCGATTTCTGCGCAGAGTACTATTAGTTTTAAAATTACTAAACAGACAGGCTAATATTGTAAAGAAATGATAAAACGTTAGTTGATTTATGCTGCGGAACAAATTTTATATCACGAAAGACATGTTTTCTAGTGGGAACACGGACCGAGTATCTGAAATGTTGAACTGAATCACGTGTTGTGCCTATGCTATTAATCAATGTTTGCTTGCTGTTCTGTTTGTGAATGTATTGATTCCACTAGGGAGGGCGTTCAGTGCCTGATCTATGGGGTTTCGGGAAATTGTATGATTATTGTTAGCTACCGAGTCGTATTTCGACAGCTATCGTCCTTCAGTACTGACGGTGACTGCGGATTGACACATGTTCAGTGCAGTACTTGACCAAGGGCGACATGTAGTGGCAGCTGGACTGAGAACAATTTATACTTCGGTGCCAGAAAGCCAAAGTGTGCTGTATCCGTGAAAGCGAACTGCTACGATGTAGTGATCAAAACAAAGGTTGCTATCAAATGAGCTCAATTCACTAAAAACTTTTAAAAAGGATGATCTTTTAATCACTTGATGCAATTTCAACAAACAGTATCTCAGATGATAGCATTGCACTATAGCTATCATCCCTGAAACCTACGTGTCTATGTCTAATTTATTTGTTTATTTACGACTAACGATTTACTTTTAATCTCTTCATGCTATTTCAGCAAACAGTATCTCAGATGATAGCATTGCACTATAGCTATCATCCCTGAAACCTACGTGTCTCTATCTACTTTATTTGTTGATTTACGACGTCTTTTACATCTTTTTCGTTATGCAAATATTTGTCAGAACATCGTATTCTTCACACATACACAGCAAGTTAATGCAGCATGAATACCACATACTTTGTTATGTTGTGTTTTTATTTAATGAATAGTTAAGTAATTTGCTAGTAACTTTATTTAAATGCTGATTGCAAGTCTATTAGAAAAATTGTTCTAGTTTAAAACTGGTCAATCGCTTGTGTTAGCTGACTCCACCATTGTAAAGAGTACCAAAACACGCTTCTGTCAAACAGTATAAACAATTGTTTAAACAATAGTTAGCGATAATCTGTACTCATTTAACGTGAGCGCACTTGCGTAAGAATACCGGCTTATGGATTTATGAACCAACTATTACTTATATTTATTGTAAATGGTCTGAATATGACCGTATGTTTATAATATTTTTTTTACTTAAATATTGTTGATATTTATTAGTGTAGTCCAGGAAGTGGTCATCTTGAGGCAGATCATGTCTTCAGAGCCTGAGAACGATTAGTTTCTGATGCAGACGGCCTTCTGCCGATGACAGCTGGAGAGTGGTGGAACACTGCAGGGCTCAAGTGGAGGCTGGGGATTCTCGAGAGAAGAGTTCAAGGGAGCGATTCAACACACTTTAAGTAGAGTGTTGGAAGAAGGCAGACCTACCTGTAGATCGTTACTCGATCGTAGATGTGTTTCATTTTGCGCACTGAACAGCTGATATCGTATTTTCGAAGGGAATTTATGATTCGAGAAGTCTGAACGCAGTCCAGAATATGACTCTAACTTTTTCCGCTTGTAGTACGGAACTGCGTATAGAGAGAGTATGAGTTACTATTCTTGGTATCGCGTATGTTGATATGAGAATCCACTCAGAATTATTTTGAGCTGGTGGATCTTTCGCGTATTGTGATCATGAAATTGGACTTAATTTCCGCGTATCTTTGACGACTATTTAGTTTGGGCATTTTGCTACCATTTTTGTAACGCTTTCAACGTAACTTTACTGTATTTCCTGTCTATTTTAACTGAATTTCGGATGACATCATCCCATTTATCTGAGATATTTTTTCTTGTATGACCACTATTCCACATAATTCTCTTTCGTCTTCGTCAATTACAGACATTGGAATAGTAGCCTTTTTATTAAATTAATCGCTGATCTTTTATCTTATAGTTCTGTGTATTTTATTAACTCTCAATTCTAGCCAGTACACAGACAATTTGAGTGCAAAATTATAGCTACAGGTAACTATAGGCTGCTAATTAACTGCAGGGCATGAAAGCAGACGTGTCCGTCTCGACCTTATGACTACATCGATCTATTATTTTTAAACAGAGCCGTGTGTGGCTCCAGTTTCTAAACGACGAGTAACCATAGGTATAGACGCAATTGGTTTGCTCGTAGGGCTGTTATTTAGAAGAGCAACTATTCAAGCAGTAACCCTTATGTGCAGTCGCAAGGTGCACTCCTGTGTCCAACGGAAATTTATATTCTTTGCCTTACACAAAGCCTCAGAAGCAGCATTCTTTCTGTGTATTTATTGTTGCAGTGTTACGTCCTATTGGCAATGCCTTGTGACAGATGACACACTCCCGTTTCGTTTCAGAGCAGCTTCTGTTGACGTTGATTTCCCTGCCTTCTCTTCTCACAGTGCTGTGCTGTGCTCAGCTTGACCACAGTTATTGCATTCACGTTGCCTACATTGGCTACGTACGCAACCGTAATGATGTCATCTATAACACTATACTTCTTCAGAAAAAACACAGTGGGCCATATGTGTTCTAGTAATAATGTCGACCTTTTGCAATTGCATAGCGAGCCTAAGAGCCAAAGCCAAATCCCCAGAATTTTACATTCCTTCCTTACGCGACACCTCGGCGGGAATACCCAACAGGACTCAGAATGGTGCTGTGCCAAATGTCCAAATCATCTACAAGTACTACATCTGAATGGCGCAGGGTTAGCACATGATAATTCACGCCCTGACAGGTTACAAAACCTACACTGAACTGACGTTAAATATGATTCTTGGCTTTCCACAGCAAGACAATCAACTGCTGTGTTTTTCGTCAGTTGGTATGTCGGCGCGTTCATCCTCCGGACTCTACCTGAAAAGACTTCCACTGATTTGTTATGCTTCTGCGCTAAGTTATTTAATTTTCCCAGAAAGACCTACTGCCATTTTACTTCTGATAACTTTGTCGTAAACCATCAGCTAACTGCTGGAATATTTCTGCCTTCAGAGGATTTCATGGTACAACACGTATGTCTCTACTTCTCCTGTCAATCTTTAACTAGCCACACAGAGAGTAATTTCGTCTGACCAACCTCTCACCGCGGCGTCAGCCTTAACACTGGCAATGGACGCAGTTACGTCCTCTGTTGATTCTCCCGGAAAAGGCGTTATTAATGTAGCTACCGATAGAACAAGAGGAGGAAGGGAGGGTACACACACTAGTGCCTTTACTTCCTCAAACCATGATTGCAATTACAGAACCACAGCTTGTAAAACTCCTACCTGCCTATGAAGCTCCTCTCTTTCCTCCTATTGGTGGCAACTTAACCCTGACAACCCCGGCGCCTATTACGTCAAGGGGATAACAATTTCTCCCATAGTAGCAGAGCGTGTGTCTGGCTTTTTGTGTAATTTACCGCTACCGTTTACAACGACAAGTAAAAATAGAGAAACAGCACTCTCAAAAAACAATTCCACACTAATCCTTTCAGCTTATCATTGCCCAACAGGACTCAGAACGGTGTTGTGCCAAATGTACAAATCGTCTACAATTACTACATCTGAATGGCGCAGCGATTGTACATGGTAATTCACGCCCTGATAGGTTACAAAACCTACACTGAATTGATGTTAAACATCCAGAATGGGATTTTCAGTCTGTAGCGCAGTGTACGCTGATATGAAACTTCCTGTCAGATTAAAACTATGTGCCGGACCGAGACTCGAACTCGGGACCTTTGCCTTTCGCGGGCAAGTTCTCGTCCAGCTGAGCTACCCAAGCAAGACCGACGCCCCTTCCTCACAGCTTTACTTCTGCCACTACCTCGCCTCCTACCTTCCAAACTTTACAGAAGCTCTCCTGCGAACCTTGCAGAACTAGAACTCCTGAAAGAAAGGATATTACGGAGACATGGCTTAGCCACAGCCTGGGGCATGTTTCCAGAATGAGATTTTCACTCTGCAGCGGAGCGTGCGGTGATATGAAACTTCCTGGCGGATTAAAACTGTGTGCCGGACCGAGACTCGAACTCGGGACCTTTGCCTTTCGCGGGCAGGAAGTTTCGATGTTAAATATGTTTCCCTAACATTACCTCTAAACAATGACGAATGCACTGGTCCTGCAGTTTAAGTGACACCTTAAGGGTGCTACTGATGCTTCTGTGACTTGACATGACCAAAACACTAAAAATGCCATCAACATCATCAACATAGAGAAACTTCGCTCACCACACCACATTGTGCTGGTCCTGCTCGACGATAGTCGATGCTGTAGACCTTGCTTCACTGTCACCAAAATCCTGAGGTGCCAGCCAATTCTGACGTCAGTGTTCCGACCCAGAAAGCAGGATTCGCAATGTGTGCAGCAAGTCAGGCACGGAGTTTGGATGAGTGGTCCAGTTTATTCCCGGAGGCTTTAATGACTCAGTGGTGCCTGCAGTAGCAGATATTTCTCGTGCTGAGTAACAGAATTCAGGGTAGCGGTTGGCTGCCGGGCATAAGCAAATGCCACAAACAGGTACTGATGCCTCTTTAGCGAGACGTGACATCACCTTGCAGGTAAGGGAACCATGACTGCGTGTTCTGCTGACAGCAGCATGGGGATGAGGAGTAGTCTGCACAGACATTCAGCAGTACAGTGTGGCTCACAACTCAGCGCTCTCATAAGCAGCCTTTCACACTCAACCGACGGTGGTTCACACTGTCGGTTGTCATGAGGACTAGCACTGGTCATCGACGCTGGATCGACCAAGACTGCTGTAAATGTTCAGAGTCAGCCAAGGGGCTGCGCAAACACATGAAAACTAGTGGGTGTGGAGATGACAGCTTACAGATCATCCGCAATGTACCTTTCTGGAGGAGATCTGGAGTCGAGCTTCTCATTTGCTGTGTCCCAGTAGACAGCAACGGCAGACTACAGTTGTAGCATGTAACAGGTCGACGACATCTCAGTGCTGAAGTCAGCGAGCAGGTAGAAGGTCATCCTACTGAATGTCTCTTTGAGCTCTGATGGCGTTGTTATTTAAAGCGGCAAGCCTACGCCTATGACACAGTGGCTCTGGGTATATACGCATTTCCCATTGCTTATGAGTCCAATCAGCTCCTCTTCCCTGTCTGCGTTAATTCAATAATTATTCTGGGTTGACGAGATCTGGTCTTTCTGCCTATGTTTTAACTTTGCAGTTACGATCTGGCGCTGAAGTTACAAAGTATTACTCCAGAGTATCTCGTTATGTTTTCCTGTTTTCTTCGCTTGGAGGCTGTGTAGCAATGCTTGCTTTGTGCTCTGAGACCAGTTACATTGGCAGTACATCTTTTTGACGTTCCAACTGGCACACTGGCCCAGAGCTGCTCTGATATGAGCTTGCCTGGTAGAAGTTTAAAAAATTTAAATTTGTACAATAAAATTATTATGCTGTGCAACAGTACGGACGGGTAGTAACATTGAGAGTCCCTTGGCTGCTCAATGATTTTTAATTGAGGTTTTACCTGCCAAGTATGTTTACAGATTACCAAGCTGACCTGTACGTATTTCTGAAGATAATAGACAAGATAAGACGAGACTAAGAGAACATGTCTCTCATTTGCTCCGATTACCTTACTGCTCTACAGACCACCCAACAAATATACCCAGCATGAAAATTTATAAAATGTTGTTCACCAAGACTCTCTTCTATTGCTGTAACGCCATGGAAATGGAGTGATATTCAGCTGGTCACCTGGGTACGTTGAAATGATGTAAAACGAGCAAACTGAGATAGCAGCCAAAGAGGGCTGTAAACGTATCAGAGCTGAAAATCTGGTCATTTTCTTACAGGCTGTGAGTTTCCAGTTTAGCCAGGAGGTCACCCATCAGTGGGAGGAAGACCGGACAGAGGTAAGAGACAACAGGCTATGATACACGGTAAACGTGCATGGATATCGGCCTTCCGGTCACATGGACTTTACAAAGTCCTACTCATTCGTCTCCGTATAGGACTGAACCCGCTTACGCATGACTTTTGTTCCGCTGGGAGAACCTGCCCGTTTGTGACACCTATGACTTACGGATTTAGATGCGTCATATTGTAACAATGGCTGACACACACGTAAGGGAGCCCAGGAAAAGTGTTGTAAAAATCTTAATAACAGCGAATATAAAATTAAAATTGTGCATGACGTACCTTCATGGATGAGAAATGAGGATACATTACAAGACTTCCTGGAAGTGAGCTCCCCCTCCAGGACCCCTGTAGAACGCCAGTTTTCTTTCTCCTGATAACGGCGTCCTCCTGAGTAGTCCCCACCTGTAGATCCGAATAGAGAACTATTTTACCTCCGGAATATTTTACCCAAGAGGACGTCATCATCATTTAACCATTGCTGCATGCCCTCGGGTAAAATTAACGGCTGTAGTTTCCTCTTGCTTTCAGCTATTCGCAGTACCAGCACAGCAAGGCCGTTTTGGATAACGTTACAAGGCCATATAAGTCAACAATCCAAACTGTTGCCCCTGCAAATAGTGAAAAGGCTGCTGCCCCTCTTCAGGAACCACACGTTTGTCTGGCCTCTCAACAGATACCCCTCCATTGTGGTTGCACCTATGGTACGGCTATTTGTATCGCTGAGACACTCAAGTCTCTCCACCAACGGCAGGGTTCACGGGGTTCATGGGGGTGGGGTAATCAGTGAAGTATACCTCGTAAATCTGTGAACCAGTAGGATGACAGGGAATTGACGCTTGGCTGATACCAGCAAGAATGCTTCACGCCTAAAGCTCGTGCAGATATGGTGGAGTTATATTTCCTTGATAGTGGTTTTCAAAGGATATGGTCCCCAAGATCAAATTTCTTAACCCTATGGGGTCACCTTAATGCAGGAACAAACCAGGTACCGTAGACGAATAACTTAAGAATTTCCGCCGTGACAGCTAGCAGTCATCTCCAATATTCTCACAGCAACATTCACAAACATGCAGCAACTCCGTGTAGCACTGTGCCTACATGTGGGAGGGGAGGTCACTTCTGGCACCTCTTGTAACGTACCTTCATTTCTCAAACATAAAGATGTGCCGCGTATAAATTTAGTTTCATATCCTCTTTTCTTTTCTTTTCTTTCTTTCTTTGTTTGGGTCATCTAAGGACCATGCACCAATTTCATTGCTTTCTTCTTTGTTGTTTTTTTCCCTCCAGTATTCTTTCACCTTTTTAAAATGTATCCATTTTCTCTCCTCGAACCATTTTGACCCTGTCTTTTTCTCTCTCTTGCCTTGGAGTCCTTCCATTTTTAACACTTTCTCCTTGAAGATCTCTCTTTCTGTTGCATCTTTTTCACTTGTGTTGTTTCTTTACAAATCTTTCCTAACTTCTTGAATCCAGGCCATTGTTGACTTCTTGTCCCAAAAATATTTAAAAATCTGTTTGGTTAACCTGTTGCTGTTCATTCTGTATAAGTGTAAAAAAAAGCAGTCGCTTGTTTTGTAGTATTTCATTTATGTTTCCTATGTTGCGATAAACTTCTTCATTGCTTCTTAATTTCCATACCTCTGTATTTTTTGGTGGCCAAAGCATTTTTCGAATGATTTTTTTAAGACTTCTAGTTTGTGTAATTTTCAATTCAGTACTAAACATTGACTTGCATAAAGATATTTTGGTTTCACTACTGTGCTGTAGTGCTTTATCTTCAAATTTGTTGTAGACATTCTTAGTAATTCCACAAGGTCTCTCCATTTTATGTACTCTTTCTTCTACAGCGAATTTTTCTAAGCCATTTTCTTGGATAATTTCTCCCAAATATTTAAATTTATTTACCCTCTTTATCTGGCCAATATCTTTTTCTAGCGATTCAGGAGCATTTTTTATATTTGTCGTAAATGTTGCTTTTTCTACAGATATTCTTAAATCTGCTTTGTTGGCTATTTCTTCCACGAGATTGATTTGTATTCCAGCATTTGTTAGGTTTTTACAAAAAAATGGCAAAATCATCTGCAAGTGCTAAACAGCGAATTTCAGTACCTTTGTTTTTAGTTCCCAGTATGATTGGTAATAGCTTATGTTCTTTTAGTTTTTATTTCCATTCTTTTACTATTTGCTTTAGTACGCAATGAAAGAGGAGTGGAGACAGGCTATCACATTGCCTTACGGCATTTTTTATGTTGAACGCTTTCTATATTCCATCCGGAAGCTTTACTTTTGATTTGGTGTCTGTGAGCGTTTCACGAATAAGGTTTGCTAATTTAGATTTGATGCCAAATTCTCTGATCAGTTTATGTAGTGTTTCCCTATCAAATGCCTTTTTAAAATCTATAAATGTTACAACTGTATCTTTGGAGTTTGTAAGTCTGTGACTAATTATAGACTTTAGGTTGATAATCTGTTCTGAGCAAGATCTGCACTTTCTAAATCAACCCTGATATTCTCCCAAATGGCTATCAAATGTTGCTTCTACCTTGTTTAGTAGTATTGTTGAAAATATTTTACAGCCCACTGGCAACAAAGATATATATCTGTAGTTATTTACATTTTGCTTATCACCTTTCTTGTGCAAGGGATGGATGAGAGCCAGTTTCCAGTATTCTGGTATCTTTTCAGTTCCCATATTTCTTCAAACATGAGCTGAAGGTTAGTTATAATTTCTGGCTGAGACCATTTAATAAGTTAAGCTGTAATAGAGTCTTCTCCACTGGGCTTTGTTGTTTTTCAGGGTACTTATTGCTTTTTTAATTTCTTCATCTATAGGTGGTGGATCTGCTTCTATATTTTCATGGAGATATGGAAATTCTAGCTTACAGTTTTGTTCTTTACAGTTCAATGGTTTTGCAAAGTACTTTCTTACTATTTCACAGTTCTGGCTGTTGCTTAGGCCTACTTTACCATTTTCTCCTGGGAAACAAGTACTTGGAGCTTGGTAGCCCTTTAGATGAGTTTTAAACATCTGATAGAATTTCTGGGAGTTATTTTTTACAAATTTGTTTTTTATGTCAAGAAGTTGTGGTTCCTCAAAATAACTTTTAGCACTATTTATTATTCTTGCTGTTTCTTTCCTTTGCATTCTAAATTCATCAAAGGAGTTCAGTTGACACAGAACATTTCCATTTCTTCCACTGATTTGTTCTTTCTGTAACTGCTTCTTCACAGATTTCATTCCACCAGAATTTCTTCTTCATTTTTGTTGTTCCAAATATAATGTCGCTACCCTTTTGATTTCTTTTGATAATTCTTCCCATGTCCCTGATTTAGTTACTTTAATTTCTTTCTGAAATTTTTTTATTACATCTTTGGTGATGTTGATCCTGTCTGTATTATATTTAATTTATTTTTGCTGAATCTTTTTTTTTATTGGGGAGAAGTTTCAGTTTAATTTTAGTCAGGTAGTGATCAGAATCAAATTCCTTGTTTTTTGCTACTTTTACATTCGTTGTTTCTTTAAAACCGCATCTAGAAATAGCCATGTGATCTAACTGCAACTCCCCTTGCATTGGATTCGGAGAGATCCATGTTTTTACCATTCCTGGTAATTTTTTGAAGAAGGGTGACATTACTTTCAACTGAAATATTCTACAGAGACTAATTAGTCTTGTGCCATTTTTGTTTGTTCTTTTATGGGCTGAATAATATCGTACTATTTTTTGAAACGATGTTTCCCTCCCTATTTGTGCAATAAAATCACCCATTAGTATAACGACATCTGAGTTTGGAATTTTTTTTATATTTCTTCATCTAGAAGTTCCCAGAATACCTCTACTTTACTCGGATTTTTCTTATTGTCATTATTGATTGGATTGTGACAATTAAGAAAGGTATACTGATTATTTTTGCATTAACTGTGAGAAGAGATAGTCTTTCTGAACTGGATTTGAATTCTGAAATGTTATCTACTAAATTTTTATAAATATAGAAAGCGGTAGCAAGTATTCGTATGCCTTTCATGATTTTTGTTGCTAGTTTACCCTTAAAAATTCTATGATTTTTGGTTTCTGTAACATTTTCATCCAAAAATCTTGTTTGTTGAACTGCTAAAATTTGTATTTCTAGTTTATCTAAGAGAATTTCAAGTTCTTGTTGTTTACCAATTTTTAGTAATGAGTTTATGTACAAGGTGCTTGCAAAAAATTTCCTTTTGAACTTGAGTTTGGAAGGATACCAAGGATGCTCCGACTCATCCTTAATGCAGATTTTGGGACTCTCAAGAACCCTAGGTCCCAATGCATCACATAAAGCAATGGTGCATTCCTGTTTCGAGTTACCACCTGGGGTAGCGCTTTCTTCTAGCGGACTTTCCATCCTGCAATTGAAATTGTTCATTGTACATGGTAGGAAATAAATTCCAAGGTAATATACGATTGTTAGTGCTAAATGATTATTTTTCATGATTTTCTCCCTTAGGTTCTTCTGCTCTCTCTGCCGTTGGGAGTTAGGATTTCTCTTCCGTCTTCAAGACCGTTGACCGGGCTTCACCTGTAACTGTGGGCTGGGGCCCTGACAGGGTGCTACCCACGGAGCCAGATGAACTCAAGTCTTTTTTACTAGGTGTTACTCCTCCCCCTCCTCCTCCCTCATCACTTGCGAGATGAGGCACCGGGCTTGGGACCGGCAGTGGTGCAGTTCATTTCCTCTTTTATTAATGCCTTTATAATACTTTTCCTGCGGTCATTAATGGGTGGGAAATCCTGTAGCTAATATTCTGAAGAGACTGTAGAAGCAGATTTAAGTGGAGATTTGTACTCTATTTTAGTAGATGATGGGATGATTATGGCCCATGACTTAAAATTTTGTGTGTCGTCCAGGCCCCACACTATACTCTAAAAATGGAATTTTGAGTCTGTTGTACAGTGGCTGACTCGTCCTGTATTAGTCCAGTGATCAGCTAGCCACGATTCCTGCTGTACTATTTTACACCGTTCATTGTGTCTTTTCTCTATAAATTGATTGTTTTAGACTTGACGATTGCGTGGACTTCTACATTTCTGCATGTGTGTGTGTGTGTGTGTGTGTGTGTGTGTGTGTGCGTGTGTGTGTGTGTGTGTGACTGATAGAGAGAGAGAGAGAGAGAGAGAGAGAGAGAGAAATCTCGATTCTTAAGAAACTGGTTTAGTTTAATCTCTGTCGACTCTTGATGAATTAGTTTTAACCACTCTCGTCTCGAACTTCGTATAGGCGCTAAGGACCCCGTGTCATGTGACCGAATCTTGGCGAGTCATCGAGCTAATCATTGTGGAGGAACTGCAGGGGCAGCTGGCTGGCAGGTGTCTCCAAGTAGCTGTATGTTCTAACGAGGAAGCCGGGCGGTCCGAGATATGTACGTTTCTTTAGCTAGTGCCATACTCAGCTAAAACGGTATCATGTGGTTCTTGCAGGCTGTAGGATCGACGCTAGTCATAAGAGATTGATGTGAGGGTAGAATGAGAGAGAGAGAGAGAAGATATTGTTTGGCTTGTCAGAGTGCAAACTTGTGGAATGTTGGTTGTGCTTGTAAAGAGCTAGGGTACAATACTCTGTCGCCAAGTCTGATGGCCTGAGCACTGAAAAAAGTAGTGGGAACGACAACGGGTTGCTGTGATCCAAAAAGTAGCTTCAGTGGTGGATCGGATGCCGTAAGGGGGTGAGCTGATCTCATAGGGTAGTGCCGCAATATTTCTCTAGAGTGGGAGAGTGTCACTAAGTTGTTAAGGCTTCTCAACTTCGAAAAATAACATACTGGCTAGATTTCAATAAACTTTTTTCGGAGGAGGGAGGGTAAGGTTTGTTATGAGGTATTCCGCTGGGAGAACCACTTACAAGCTTTTCGACTGGAAGGCGAGTATGTTTTGGTGGTTTTTCACTGCAGAAATGGGAGTAGAGAAGATTTTTCAGACATTTGGCTTTGAGACTAGTAGTCGACATGTTAACAAAGACACACGGACTTACGCGCTAGGGACTGATAAGCAAGCAGTTTATGCCCTTTACTCCACAAACCAACCAAGCAATCAACCAACATACTTGGTAGACTTGGCCATACACTCTAGACTTTGAAGTATCGAGGCACATTCCAAGGCTGCAATCTTCAAAAGGACGTCCTCAGAAGCATATGATCGCGGATGACTGTTTCAAACAAATTACCAACACTACAACTCCTCAGTAGGTACATATTACAACCAGGTGCCATTGAACACTCTCCTTGGGAGTGCTCCATCTATTTTTTCTGGTATTGTAGTATCGAGTAGCATTCCTGGATAATGGCTGCGACGTGTCATGACATGGCGCCACAAGACTTTGAACATACAAAGCCAGACTAGTCAATTATTGCTCGACAGCTCGGTCGAAAGTAGATCAAGTCTACGTGACCTCTGATGTGCTTGGAGGGTCCAGTATGGAATATCTGTGCTGTAACTAATCTATCTGCGTTTTGGTGTATGCAAGAATATGAACATCTGTTGCGGCACTTCTGTTTCTACCATGTGAACTTGAAAATTAAACGATATTTATTAATTTTGATGTTTTTGTCGCAGCAATGGAACATATCTAATGTTTATGACTCACTTGCGTCAAGGAGTTGACATGCATCATCTCGTTCTGTTCCTAGTAACACTGTTCATCAAAAGCACCTGCAAATATACCTACATAATAATAGAAGGAAGACGGGTGTGCTGACACAATTTTGATCTAAAACTGATGTCAAATTGATATGAACATTAATTAAACGGATCAGTTAATTACCCCATCCATGCCCAACGCTCCCACCCCTACCCCGATGACGACACATGCTTTTCTCAGCCTGCACATATGCCCTGTTCGTAAGCAGTTTAATACGTTGCTCTTTCGGCTGTAACACATCCAAGCAGTGCACACCGCCCTACGCTTAGTTCTTCTACTGTGACTTCGAGGTCTGTGTCAGCTGCTAAACCGATGTCAACGCTTTTAGATCTTTTGACTACTATAGAAAGTTGAACATTTCATGGTGTAAACTATGTAGCTTCCACAACACACAATTTCGTAGAAATGACGGCACATAGTCATCCCAAGTCCGATATTTTGTGTGCTAGTGTCCGTCGGATGGAGGGAGACAGTCCTCATGAGTGTTATTCTTATGAACGGTACTGAACTGCACGTTAGTTGTAAAGTATGGTTCTGTACTTGAATGCCCCCAGACACTCATAACAAAATATGCACGCAATGCATTTTCCTTGTTTTAATCCTCCCCTCCCCCTGTAAACTACGTGGGTTTTCGGAACACATACTCCAACAAAGGCGACATAAGTACTACACAGAGGCGCCATATTAAAATGGGCAAAACATAAATATCCTAATCCATAAATGTGTTCTCAGACATGTAGTATATATATATATATATATATATATATATATATATATATATATATTAATGCGTTTATCAGACTTAAGCCATTCCCAAGTGTGTTCTGCAGGAGAGTGGACCGATGTCACCTTAAATAGTGTGGAGAGGGTGTGCTCAAGAGACGTGGTGTTAGGACGAACCTGCTATATTATCCTACTCTTGAGAAAAACTTCCTATCATCAGACCAGGACTTCTTTGTGCAAGAAGAATGCTACCAGAGCTGTCGTGACACTACTGTAAACAGCAATAAGATTGTTAAATGTCCTTTGGCTACTGATTGTGGTGCTTACTTCCTCGTAAGAAGTTGCTGCTTCTTCGTTTGGATTTTCGTGCAGCAGGCTGTGTGTGGTGCCTCATTGTACCAGCTATTGAAAATAATTATGTCTGTTTTCCTTCCTTCTATTTCCTAGTTAGACATAACCGCATCTGTGAAAACTGATACTGCTATTACAAATGATATGCATGACTGACGTAGGGAGTGTGACTGAGGATACATACGTTTCCAAATTAAAAATATGTGCAAAATCCATTAATTTCCTAAGATACAGAACAGCAATATCCAGACTTCGCCGCGCAGGATTAGCCGAGCGGTCTAGGGCGCTGCAGTCATGGACTGTGCAGGCTGGCCCGGCGGAGGTTCAAGTTCTCCCTCGGGCATGGGTATGTGTGTTTGTCCTTAGGATAATTTAGGTTAAGTAGTGTGTAAGCTTAGGGACTGATGACCTTAGCAGTAAAGTCCCATAAGATTTCATAAACATTTGAACATATCCAGACTTCGTTCTAGTTGGTTTATAAGCAGCTCGAGCGGTGGATATACTATGAGGATGCCATCCTAAGACATCAGAATAGTGTAGAAAGATGTAGTTTTATCATTTTAAAGTTTGCAGGGTAGTGATTAGAAACTTTCGGGGTCGCTGTATGTCTGATGTTGGACAAATATATTGGATAAATGTATCCTGCATTAGATATTAAGAGCATTCTGCACAACTAATGTATCGGAAACCGTATGGCATTAACAATGTAGAATTTATAAGAACAGAACCGTCTAACCATCAGTGTGTGTTCATGCTCTGTGATGATTTCTCTTATGCAGGTATGTTCCTGGTATTGACTCCAGACAGTGGAATAATGCTCCAGAATTGATAGAACGCTTGATTTACGTGAAATGTTTCAATCTCCATCCACCTGGAGCTCCATCATGTATAAACCAGACGTTTCGTCTTAGCCAACTGTGATATCACTGGAACACTCTTGTGCCTACTATACTTCGAAAAGGGGCACTATCCTCATCGACACGCTTGCATCTGGAGAGATCTTGTGCTTTTCGATGGGTGCTGTGGGTAAGATTGATACTGCAGCGTGGATTCATCTAGGACAATGTGTAGGGATCTATCAATCTCCGATTTCATCCTACAAATGGGAGAATACTCTGTGACGACCATCCATACAAGGAAAGATGGTCAGTCATAATCGTAAATGCGCTGAATATATGTCGATAACCTAATTGCATCGCTACATGACGCTGTCTGGTACACTTTGGTGTATATGGTCGAATGGATGTACTGCACAGTCAACTATCTGCATTCGCAATCTAGTATATCGTAGCTGCAAAGTAGTGGAGGGGTAATTTAGCGATGACACAAAAATTAGGAAGCATTCTACTGTATTGTTGGCTGGCGCTGAAATTACGAAACAACAGGTGTACATTGTTGCGTATGACTGATGACTGCATGGTCATCTATCTGCATTCGCAATCTCGTATATGGTAGTGGAGGGCTGTTTAGCGACAATGTAGGGATTGGGAAACATTCTGTTGTGTCATTTCTGGCGTTTAGACTATAAACTGTTCAAATGGCTCTAAGCAATATGGGACTTAACATCTGAGGTCATCAGTCCCCTAGACTTATAACTACTTAAACCTAACTAACCTAAGGACATCACACACATCCGTGCCCGAGGCAGGATTCGAACCTGCGACCGTAGCAGCAGCGCGGTTCCGGACTGAAGCGCCTAGAACCGCTCGGACACAGAGACCCGCTTTAAACTACAGAACAACTGGTAAAACTGCTAAATTGATCGCACTATCAACTGCGATATGTAATACCGTAGATCGCTCCATGTAAACAGTGCCTTTTCCACGCCGACCGTGCACTGGTATGCTGTTGATTACCACATAGTTCCTGACGAACGTCACTTGGTTGATATGGAGGGAGCCTTGGTGGAACACTGGATATCTGCTACTTGTCACTTTGGAGCATGGGATTAAATGTAGAGGTCATAACAATTGTTTGGAGGCGTTCCTCAATGCAGCAGACTCATCCTGTTCCCATATGCGCCGATGACCTCCACATGGTTTTATGTTGTTTAAATTTTTATTTTTCATGAATAAGATAACAGTAATTCTTTTTATTTCTACTGCATCGCATGTTTTGTGAACAGGACCTTCACGTAATGGCCAACACGGAACAGTAATCATGTACATGACTGCAAAATGTGGAAACAATGCTCCTCGGAACACCGAGACATATGATACCCCATTGCTGTGGAAGATGAGATTAACTGTATAGATCATCACCTTCGGATAGCCGTTGGATATGCTCTATAATGCCGCAAACTCTTCCAGTTTCAATATGTTGTAATGTATTCCAAATTTTTGTCAATGAGATACATCGCCTCTGTGTTTTATTTCTAACAACTTGTGTGTTGTAGGAGCTGCATAGTTTACACGATGCAATGTTCAACTTTGTGTGAGAGCCAAAGGATCGAAACACATTAATATTGGTTTAGCAGGTGACACAGACCGCGAAGTCACGGTATAAAAACAAAATTTTTGGAAATAAGCGGTACGGTGTCATGGGATCAAACTGCTGAAGTCATCGGTCCCTAAGCTTACACACAACTTAAACTAACTTACGCTAAGAACGACATACACACCCATGCCCGAGGGATGGGTCGAGCCTCCGACGGGGAGAGCCGCGTGGACCGCACTGCTACTTCGCGCGGCTATAAAAACAAAGTGTAGGGAGGTGTACACGGCTTGGATGTGTTACAGCCGAAAAAGCAATGTATTAAACTTCTTATGAAGGACCAATATAGGAACCCTCTGTTGCAACTGATAGTCTATTGGAGACGGTCTCCCTCCAGTAGGAGTCGACAAAACTTTACATAGATCTGTGCAAGTGACTTCGAGCACTGGCCATGTGCTCCAGTGAAGGGATACACGTATATGTAATGCGCTCGATGTCAACACGCAGACAGTGTATGTTTTCTGATATATCAGAAGAGAGAGACGTGATCAAATGTTATAGGAGGTTCTATAACAAGGGGTGGCATTCTGTCGTGTCCCACTCACGTGTCCTGAGAGGGAGCGGAAGGACTGCGTTGGTGCGCGTCAGAGAACTTACTTGGCATGAGGTCTTGGTGGTGTGGGCCGCCAACTCCTCACTGCTCCGTTGTAGAGAAGGCTGCAAGGTGAGCTAGAGTACGGAACTCGGATAGGATCTTAGGGAAGCTTTCATGTATGAACACTCGATGTATAGGACGATTATACTGGAAGTACCCCTGGCACTTGTGATTTAAATAAGATTCTATATACAGTCTCCAATGATTGTCTATCTGGCTATTCAGTTGCCATCCCTAACTTCCCAAACCTAAGTCCTAATACAGCAGAGGCGAGCGCACCAGACTAAGTGTCCGCTTTGTCGATTCATCCTAAGTCCCTACTTGTTGCTGTGCTCAATACTCTCCTGCAACTCTTGCAGCATCCCGACGCAGACTAACGTGGACCGGCGTCCTAAGTACCTCACTTCATCACTGTCTTTCTATCTAGCTGCTATCCGCTTTTATAGGGGGTAGTGCACCCGGCACCACTTGTTCTAGAAGGTTCTAGCACCCCCGAACTTTGAGCCCTGAGTAGGCTAGTCACGTGGCAGCATGTGATGCCTACGTGATGAACTAGCCATTCTCCACCGTTTGCTGTGTCCAAGGGTTGCCACTAACTGTGCTTGAGCCTCGTGATACTGCATACTCCGCTCTTGTTAGTCGAGTACACATTACACATTACACATGAGATAGTGTGATCACGTCCGCCTCGCTTGATCTGTAGCAATAATTTTCCAGCCTACAGCCTACATGATTTTAATTCTATCTTCTACTATTCGCGACAATTCCTGGTAAAAGCTTGGATGCAGATACACAACTACACCGATTTTGCTCATAAAACTACCAGAAAGCGGTTGTATCTATTCTCACGAAATCATGACTGTTTTTATAATTATCATCATGACTGCATGTTTAAAAAAAAACTTCATAACCTCTAATTATAAAGTAGACACCACCTGAACTGCAGCTTGTTGTGGAACTTAGAAATGATTTTCTTCCCGAAATGTGAGTAGATCGCACGAAACAGGCTGTGATTATTAGACTGCTTACAAAACTAGAACTCTGGAATCTGCTGTATGATTAGAAACTTTGCAGATTTGTCGTTAGAGGGGAATTATGGAGCAAAAATGTCAAACGTCAGATGTAATTGAAAGAGAGAGATGCAGTACAGTCTTATAGGAGGTTTTATTCCATAACAGGACCTCACGATTTTTTTCGTAAGCCCAGTTATGATATAGCTACACACTGACATAACGGCACTTGCCGTAGTGTACGAAACAGCAGTGTCCTCTTGAGTTAGCCGGCCGCGGTGGCCGTGCGGTTCTAGGCGCTCCAGTCCGGAGCCGCGCTGCTGCTACGGTCGCAGGTTCGAATCCTGCCTCGGGCATGGGTGTGTGTGATGTCCTTAGGTTAGTTAGGTTTAAGTAGTTCTAAGTTCTATGGGACTGATGACCACAGCAGTTGAGTTCCATAGTGCTCAGAACGATTTGAACCATTTTTCCTCTTGAGTTATAGCTTGTTGTTGTCGAACGTAAAATGATTGTGCTTTTTCCGACATGTGAGCCAATGGCATGTAAGATTGTATTTTCTAATGTTATTTAATGTGTCTGAAATGTTAGTAATACACACGTGCAAGACAGTTTATTTGAACGCGAGAGATGATCTCACGTCGCGTAATTTGTCCATCAAGGTGAAAGAAATTATTTAACATAGATGTTTTTTCTTCACAGTTCAAATTCTCCCTTTTACTCTGATGACACTTTCGAAATAACGAGGAGATTCTGCGGTGATCAGTAGTTTTCGCCGCAAGATAGTGAAAGATTTTTTGCCCAATTTTTTTCATGGTGAAAGTGTATAGGTTTCTGAATTTTGGTCGTATGTAATCAGAGTTAGTGCACTTTGTTCTATATCGCAAAATAATGAGATGCGAATTGTATCCTGGAGTCAGACACAAAACTATACCGATTGTGCTCATAAACTAAAAGAAAACGGGCTGCGCCTATTTTCGTGGAAGGAAGACATTTATCATAGCCGTGATTCTCTACTCCTTTTTAACAGATGTTCGATTATAATAGACGCATTGATGTTAAATAAAAGCATTCTCCAGCGCAGAACGGGTGTCGGTTTCGGTGGAGGTGTGTGGATGCTCCAGTGTGTGTGTGTGTGTGTGTGTGTGTGTGTGTGTGGTCGCTCAAGGCAGCTGTACTCCAGTCAGGGTGCGGCCTTTAGGGGGGACGGTGCCGCTAAATTTCTCTGTTTTGTGTGAAGGGCCGATGCTTGGACTGTCGCCTCAAGGAAACCACGAGCTCGTCTTGGGGGGTACGGTTGTAGATGGCAAAGCCGTGCACAGTGGTAGAAGCCTGCCATTTGAAAAAGCGATCTGGAGTGTTCTCCGGAATTTCATTGTTGTTCCAGAGGGGTCCAGTCTTTCAGAGAAATGCGTTTAACAGATTGCAAGAGGCGTTCGACTCTTGCCTTTTGTCTATCTGTGACTGATTTCTACAGACTGGAGACAGTATATCAATACCACCATAAGGATGTCATTGTGGAACACCAGTGGCAAGAGAGCTCAGGGTGATGGGGGGGGGGGGGGGGGGGGGAGGGATGAAGAGTGGAAGGAAGGTGTAAAACTGCCTAAAAGTTGGTTAGTTGATGAGCAACCATTGAGGAGGACACAGCTACAACAGCTGCCCCTCTGCAGCCTTCTGGGTCGGATTTTGCGGTAGTTGTGTTATTATGATAGTTTTTACCCAATCCCCAATACATGTGTTGAATTATGACCTATAAATTACAAGTGCTGGTTTCCTCATGACAATTTTGAAGGACACTGAGGTGGTGCGTTGCTAGCGCCCGTCTCCATCGATTGTAATCCCGATCGTTGTGAGTCGATTTTCGATGCCTGCTTGTCTTCTTCGCATCTTTAGCGGATGGTTATTTAACTGCGGTGGGCGCGCTCTGCAGGGGCTAGCGTTCGGGTATCAGCTGTGTGAGCGAAAGTGACGCGTGGCGCTGGCGAGTGGCGGAGTCGGTACGACGGAAGAGCGTGGGCACCTGCTGTGGCGTTTTTAGCCGTTTTAATGCAGATCCGCTGACCACGGTTCCTGGAACTTCCTTGTGATTTGAAGGACAGAATTCCTTCGCGTCTGTTACATGATACGCAAAGTGAATGAACTGGAGTCGTTGAATTGTTCCTTGGTGGGTCCTGTTCATGTTAATTGAATACCCGAGTGCACTGAAAACTGTCTTGATTGTTTCAGTTACTTGTCACTGTATTTGGTCTGGCCGCCTGATATGTTGACGCTACAACAAATAGACATCACGCTGTGCTTAATGCGTAGCTAGAGGTCATGCCAAGGTGTACTTCTGTGCCTGACGTTCAAGAGAACGCCGAAATAATTTTCCCTATTTCCTTTTCTTTTGTTATTATTTTATCAGATTGTTCTAGAGAATTGGCTAATCAAATTTTAAGAGCCGTTATTGGGCAAGTGGTCACATAGGTTAGTTCTGTTTGGGTTCATTTGCGCAGTGTATAATTAAAGGTTTATCTATAACCACTTGGGCAGATATGTTTTCTGTAACAGATGCGCCGGAATGCTGTCTGCCCCTGATGTGTTTGTGTTTCAGATAATTGGCAGTGGTCGACGCGAGCAGACTCCGATCGGTGTATCATGGTGGAAGAGGGAAATTTAAGGACCAGGATCGGTATCTGTGGTTTTGTTGTTATTGTCCTGCAATTCCATCTTTCCGGTGGAGCGTTGTGGTAATCTGGAAACTTAATTGTAGCTTAAAGTTGAGTATAGTTCTACTTTACCTTTTGGTCTGTGAATCTCCTCTATCTGGTAGAACCTTTCGGTCTGCTCGTGTCCATCACTAATTTTCAACGTAAAATTGAAACGGCTCCATTTTAAGACTGTTTAATATGTTATTATTATATTCTGGGGACGAAATGTATGTGAACTTTGTACCTGTAAGTAATACTAAAGAGAAGCTTAGTTGAGTGTATTAATCAAATAATACATTTAATTTGTTACAATTGCTTAAGATCTGCCCATGGACAATGTCTTAGTTGTTGGAAGCAGTTTTAGAATTTGATATGAATTACGTGAAAGCCAGTTTCTATGCAAGTCATGAAGTATTAAGTGATGCCAGTTAAATTTGATTAATGGTGGTTTTATGAACATTGTTTAATTAGAGAAAATTGGTTGAGTAAATTTTGAAAGATCTGTGTCTATCGCACTTAAATGCATTAATCTTTTGATCTGAGTCCTGCTGCTGGTTTTTTAGGACAGGTGCATTTTATTATGATCGTTGTTAGTGTTAATTTCATTAAGAGCATGTGTTTGTAATAAAGAAGTGTATGGCTACTACAAACTGGTTACGTGTTTAATTTCGATGTGTCGAAAGAAATAACACATCAGACACACATCAAAGAAGTTTTGCATCACCACGGTTCAGAGAGTGCCAGATCCTGTGCACAAAACTGGAATAGAGATCAACATAAACATCATTTACGCACTTTTTATTGCTCATGAAAATCACACATTGCATGTTGTACCACCATACAGTGAGAACTTCAGAGGTGGCGGTCCAGATTGCTGTACATACTGGCACATCTAATACCCAGTAGCACGTCCTCTTATATTGATGCATGCCTGTATTCATCGTGGCATACTGTCCACAAGTTCATCAAGGCACTGTTGGTCCACATTGTCCCACTCCTCAAAGGAGATTCGGCATAGATCCCTCAGAGTGGTTGGTGGGTTACGTCGTCCATAAAGAGCCCTTTTCAATCTATTCCAGCCATGTTTGACAGAATTCATGTCTGGAGAACGTGCTGCCCACTCTAGTCGAGCGATGTTGTTATCCTGAAGGAAGTCACTCACGATATGTGCACGCTGGGGGCGCGAATTGTCGTCCATGAAGGCGAATGCCTCGTCAATTATCGGTCGGAGGATGGCATTCACGTATCGTATAGCCCTTACGGCGCCATTAATGACTACCTGCGGCGTAGATTGGCCTCGCATAATGCCACTCCAAAACAGCAGGGAACGTCCACCTTGCTGTACTCTCTGGACAATGTGTGTAAGGCGTTCAGCCTGACCAGGTTGCCTCCAAAGACGTCTCCAACGATTGTGTGGCTAAAGGCATATGCGACACTTATCGCTGAAGAGAACACGATGCCAATCCTGATCGGTCCATTCGGCATGTTGTTGTACCACGCTGAATGGTGTCGTGGTTGCAAAGATGGACCTCACCATGGACGTCGGGAGTGAAATTGTGTATCACGCAGCCTGTTGCGCACGGTTTGAGCCGTAACACGACTAAAAGCATTATTCAACATGGTGGCGTTGCTGTCAGGTTTCCTCCGAGCCATCTGCTGGAGTAGTAGCCCTTGGGCAGCCTGAGCGAGGCATGTCATCGACAGTTCCTGTCTCTCTGTATCTCCTTCATGTCTGAACAACATCGCTTTGGTTCACTCCAAGACGCCTGGACACTTCCCTTGTTGAGAGCCCTTCCTGGCACAAAGTAACGATGCGGACGCGATCGAACCCATTATTGACCATCTAGGAATGGTTGAACTACAGACAGCACGATCCGTGTACATCCTTCCTGGTGGAATGACTGGAACTGATCGGCTGTTGGACCCCCTCCATCTAATATGTGCTGCTCATTCGTGGTTGTTCACATCTTGGGCGGATTTACTGACATCTCTGAACAGTCAAAGGGACAGTGTTCTGTGATGCAATATCCACAGTCAACGTCTATCTTCAAGAGATCTGGGAACCAGTGTGATGCAAAACTTTTTTTGATGTATGTATAATTAGAATAGTTATACATTTTCTCCGTCAGTTGTGGTAGCATGTATTGGCTTCGATTACCTGGGCTACAGGGTGATTGAGGAGCAGGTGCCTGTTGTGAACTATGACATCAAACAGCGATAGATACAGTCCTCATCTGTTTGCTTACAGGTAATACACTTATTAAACTCCTCTCTGTCCAACAACAGCATCTCATCAGTTAAATATATTTCTCACAAAAAATAACAATAATATATTACTCCCCAGCCGTTTTCCCACTAGCTGTTAGGTAAATGGTAATACAGCCCTGGGACAGAGAAATTCCCAGTAAAATTCGCAGTTCCCGCCATAATGCGAAATTCCTGCTAAAATTTGAAATTCCCGCCAATAGAGTAGTTTGGGGTTGGAGGGGAGGGTGGGGATGGTGGAGGGGGGCTGGGACCCACATGCAGCCTGACAGAAACACATGTCATCATCCGGGGGTGGGGGTTGTGGGTTGGCGTGATTTCGGGATAATTAATTAATCAAATTAATTAATTTGCAAATCAATTTGATATCAAAGTTTCTCCAGCATGCCCATGTCCCTACTACTAATAATGATGTATGGCTGATTTCAGATTATTGTAATCGACACAGGTGAGAATAAAATTATATATAGGTATGCTGAATCAGTTCTACAAAGTACCACTGAAGAAACTGAAGCATCAACTAATTATTCTATACGATATTACATTGACTGTGCTGTTCATAAGTATGATGCAATGTTCCTTCAGACTGCATGCATATCTGAAGGAACGCTGTATAATACTTATGAACAAGACAGGCACTGCAATATAATATTTATGTGCCGTTAATGGGCAAATCGACTTTCAACTAAAACGTCTCCTTTGTACGGGAATATACATAATATATGTACGAATACAGATTGTCGCCACATGGTTGACGATATGTGGAAGTGTCGGTCTTGCTGTGATGCGTGCTCGGATAGCCTACCGTGCATCTACATCTGCACCCAGATGTACATGATTACTCAGCAGTTCACAATTAAGTGCCTGGCAGAGGGTTCATCGAACTGTCTTCAAGCTGTTTCTCTACCATTCCACTCTCGAACAGCGTGCAGGAAAACGAACACTTAAATCTTTCTGTGGGATATCTGATTTATCGTATTTTATTATGATGATCATCATTCCTCTCTATGTAGGTGAGAAGAAAGAAAATATTTTCACATTCTAAGGAGAAATTTGGTGATCGAAATTTCATGAAAAGATCCTGCAACAACTAAAAATGCATTTGTTTTAATAAGTGCCACCTCAGTGTATGTATCATATCCGTGGCGCTCTTCTCCTATTTTGCGATTGCACAAAACTTATTACCCTTCTTGGAACTTTTTCGATGTCCTCTGTCGATCCTATCTGATACTTGTCCCACACCGCACAGCAGTACTTCAGAAGAGGACGTACAAGCGTAATGTAGGCAGTCTCTTTACTTGATCTGTTGAATTTCGTGAGTGTTCTGCCAATAAATCGCATTCTTTCGTTTTCTTTAGCCACAACATTATTTATGTAATTGTTGCAACTAAGGCTGTGGCTAAGTATTCAGTTGAATTTACAGCTTTTAGATTTGCGTAATTTATCGTAAGGTAAGGCGAGCACTCGCGATATGCGGGAAATCCGGGTTCGAGTACCGGTTCGATACAAACTTCCATTGTCGTCACTCCACTATACAGATCATGGTTGTTCATACTGGCAGCTGCGAATACGTTTCATGTAATTATTCTGTGTCAACATCATTTAGGGCATGAAGCCTAATATCACAACCAGCGCAAAATCCCTTCATAATTAAAAGCCTCGGAAGTTGCTCATCATGCGTGAAACACTAAGCCCCTGCCAACGTTCAAATGCTGAATTTAGTCCTGTTCCCGGTAAATGCTTTACAAACACGGACTGACTGCCATCCAAACTGACACAGATGCCTCACAAAATTGTATCTCGTACAGTAGCCCAACTCCACCTCCATTTACTGTCCTGTGTTGTGTTACTGGTCTCGGGCAAGCCACAGAAGCCAGCCAAGGAGTATGCGGGCGAACCACTTGGGTAATTTAGCAGTTGACTGCTGGAATAATGTTGGCGTTTCAGGGGAATAGAACGAGGAGAAAATGGTACTAAGAAACTGAAGTGAATTACGGGAGCAGAGGGTGAAGTTGGTACAGCACCTGTGGTTCAGTGAATGCGTCAGCAGTATCGCAGAGCTTATGGAGCACAGACCACTTGAAGCGTCTTAAGTTTTAAGATGTAGCTATTATTTTCTAGAAGATATTTTCAGAAAAACAACTGCAGCGGCTTTATCACGGATTCCTTTCTAAATGATGTTCACTTCTCCCTCTCGAAATTTTTACGTATTTTACTATATACTGATACAATGACAGAAAAAATTCGCAAACACTGAAAAATAATTAATGTAGAGTAATGAAATTCTGGAAATACATCTGTCTAGGTAACATACTTAAGCAATTAACATCGCAAGATCACAAGTTAAACTAAGCACAGAATAAGCTACTGCAAATATGAAATACTGGCATATTAATAACCGGTGTAACCACCAGAATGTTGATGCAAGCATGCAAACTTTCGTTCATTGTATTGTACAGGTGCTGGATGCCAGTTGGTGGGGTGGAGTTCCATATCTGTTGTACTTGGTCGGTCGATAGAGGGACGGTTAATGCAGTTTATGAATGATGTTGGAGTTGTCGTCTGAAGACTTCCAATATGTGCTCAATTGGAGACAGACTTGGTGATCGAGGAGGCAGCAACATGTCGACTCTCTGTAGAGCATGATGGGACCGAGCGAGGTGGCGCAGTGCTTAGCACACTGGACTCGCATTCAGGAGGACGACAGTTCAATCCCGCGTCCGGCCATCCTGATTTAGGTTTTACGTGATTTCCCTAAGTCGTTCCAGACAAATGCCGGGATGTTTCTTTCTAAAGGGCACGGCCGACTTTCTTCTCCATCCTTTCCTAATCCGATGAGACCGATGGCCTCGCTGTTTGGTTTCCTTCCACAATGAACCCCAACACATGTTAGGCCATAACGTGGTATGTCGTCGAGCGTTATCAGGTTGGTAAGCACCTCCTGCAATGCTGTTCATGTATGGCAGTACAACTAGTCGAATCACCAGACTGACGTACTATTCTGCAGTCAGGATTGGTGGGATAACCACGAGAGTTCTGCAGCTGTCATATGAAATCACACCCCAGACCAGAACTCCAGGCGTAGCTCCAGTGTGTGTAGCAGTTGCAGGCTCTCATGTGACCTCCTCACCAACACAACGCCATCACTGACAACGATGCAGAACCAGTTTTCTTCAGAAAACACAGCAGACTTCGACCCTGCCCTCCAGTGAGTTCTCGGTTGTCACCACTGAAGTCGCAAAAGGCGATGGTTTGGGGTCAGTGGAATGCACGCTACAGGCAGTCTGTCTCGGAGCTGTCCTTGGACTAACATTTTTGTAACAGTTCTTTGTGTCACTTTAGTGATAACTGCTGCTCAAATTGCTGTTGAAGATGCAGTGCGATGCGCCAGTCATACGCCGACCACGGTGGTCTCCCCTGCCGGTGGTGCCACGTGACCATCCGGAGTCCAGTCTTCTAGTACTTTCTCGTGGTCACCGTTGTACTGTGGCTACATTTATGCCAATTCTTTCTGCAGCATCGCAGGAGGAACATCAAACCTCTCGCAACCGTACCTCACGACCTCGTTCAAACTCACCGAGTCCATTCTAAAAGGAAAGCAATCTTCACGATCGTTACAACCTGTATTTAAAGGAAATCAGATTTTTATCCTCATAGTGGCGCTGCTAGAACCAGTTTTGTGCTACTGGAGTGAAATTTGAATGGCCGTGATCTGTGAACTGTAGAAATGCGCCTACCAACTTTCGCTTATGTTGCACAAATCCTTCTTGGTGTTGCAATTTTTTTTTCTGTCACTTTGTGATAATAGAATTATATGCAACGTGGATAATAGGATGACTGTGTTAGTAGAGATTAACGATATGGTGACGTATATGTGCGTATAAGGAGGGTAATTTGCGATAATGTGTGATTTTATTTGATTTTAGAGAATTAAACCCCTTGTCATAATACAGCCAGTAAGAGCAAGTATCTATGCCCCAACTCAGCCGATAGTTTCATTCCAGTACGACGTGCACTTACCCGGTTTGCAGCCAGATGAAGCGACTGGTCTACAAGGCCTAATGGTGGTGGGATTTGCACTGGTACGAGGCGAGGCCTATCATTAGGTGCACACCAGCCAGTCTCCGAGAGTCCTGGGCTTGATTTGGGTCGTCCACATGCATCTGTCAGCCACCTCGGGCCAAGGGCAATGTATACCAGTCCAGCCACTAACTCACTGTGCTGCGAAGCTAGGCCAGTGTTGCCACCAACCGCTGTTACACTGTTTCAGCTTTCTATTGCCTTGGGGGACTCACCTGCTTCTAGTGAAATGATTAGCACCTGGACCGCAGCCGACGACGTACTTTATGAGACCCGTCATGTTTTGGTGAGGCAGCATTCTAGACCGTGTGCTCTGAGATCGCCACTGTACTGGTGGATCCCATCCCCACAGCCACCCCCACACGCAACTCTAGGGGCAGAAGCCGCAGTCCTTCAGCACTGGTGTCATCGAAATGAGTAGTGGTCAACACAACCACGACAAAGTTACAACTGATTCACGGCTCCAGAAGTTCATATGTTTTGAACAACATATGGTGTTAGATAATAATTTTAGCAAGACTAATTGCCACCGTACTCTATAAGTCTAATTTAACTATTCTATGACTTAGGCCTACTACGTATAGTAGCATTTGAATAAAATGTATATCTTTTAACGATTAAAATATGTTTTAATTTTATGATTACATAACAAGTAGTGTGTCTGCCTGTTGGGAAAAACCCCCTTCAATCCATTTCCCACTTAGTGTCGTCTAATTTTGGTCTTAATTTACATAAATCAGTAGATGTTTGTATTTATTCCGATAGCACATTAGTGCATATCGCTACGTGTAGCAAGTTGTTACTTGTATAGCTTCTCAAACCTGACTAAGCAAATATGGTAATTAACGTCATCCTCCAGCCAGCTAAACAAATATGTTAGTAATGAAAGTCATTACATTTATAGATAACTCTCATTCAGCCCTATCTGTGGACAACTAACTAGTGTTGTATCGAACTTATTAACAGAATAAAGTAGTTTCACAGTGTGGTATTCAAATAAGTTTTTTGGTTTAGTTTTGGTAGTGGGACTTTTCATATTGTTGCATTGTCTTCCTAGTTCATATAATTTATGCGTCGAATGTAGCAAGTTTGCTTACTTATTCTATAGCCGGCCGGTGTGGCCGTGCGTTTCTAGGCGCTTCAGTCTGGAACCGCGTGACCGCTACGGTCGCAGGTTCGAATCCTGCCTCGGGCATGGATGTGTGTGATGTCCTTAGGTTAGTTAGGTTTAAGTAGTTCTAAGTTCTAGGGGACTGATGACCACAGATGTTAAGTCCCATAGTGCTCCGAGCCATTTGAACCATTTTGAACTTATTCTATACGAAGACTACATCATATGGACGTATCATAACTTTCAGACGACAGAGTATTTCCAGTTGTATACCATGATGTACTTCATTCTATCATTTTCTTGTGAGATCCTAAATACAGATGTTAAAGAGTGTCGGTGACTGGCTACATCCTTGTCTGACGTCTTTATTAAGTATTTCCTCTTCTGCTTTTGAGCTGATTTTCTACTCTGATACGCGAGAATATTATGAACACTGACCCGCTATCGATATAAACACGTGCTGGTGATAACAGCGTCACCTGGCGAGGAAAGACTTCTAGTCAGACACATGCAAGGTGCCTATAGTATCAGTGAGCTTGCTGCCCGTATGTAGAACGGAGGAGGCGCGCGATCGACTTGAGTTTTCCCAAGGGCAGATGGTGATGACCCAGAGGCTCGGAACGAGAATTTCGAAAACTGCACGACTTATGCACGTCGTGGGGTTGGGTGGCTCTCCGAGTTACAGACGTCTGATGTCATAGTCTGGGTAGGCAGGTGAAACAGGATATGCGTTGAACTGTGGTGGAACCAGCTTCAGCCTTTAATACTGAGCAAAGTACAAGTCTGTCTGAACAAACAGTGCACCGAACGCTCCTAATGATGGACCCCCGCATGTGCCAATGTTAACAACAGGACTTCGGCGACATTGGTATTGGACGTTGGCGCAGTGACAAGGCGTTGCATGGTCTGATAAATTCTGATACCTTTTTCATCACAACGATGTAAGGGAGCGAATCTGTCGTCTTCCAGGGGGACAGCTCCTTGACACCTGTACTGCATGATGGAGATAAGCACACGGCGGCTCCGTTACGCTCCGAGAAACACTTACTTCGGTATCCATGGGTCCAGCGGAGCTCGCGCAGGGCTCCAAAACGGCCGAGGAATATCGTACACTGGTTGCAGACCACGTGCAGACATTCATGACTACCATGTTTCCGACGGCAGTGGCTTTTTTCAACAGCACCATGTCACAAGGCGTGGTTGGAGGAACACAATGGCGAGTTCCAATTGATGTGCTGCCCCCTTCTCCCCCCAGTTCGCCAGATCTTATCCCGATCGAACACGTCTGGAATGTGATTGAACGTGGCTCCCCTCCTCGTAATTTACGGGAATTTGGTGACAAGTGTGTGCAGATGTAGTACAAACTCCCTCCAGCGACCTACAAAGGCCTCATTGGTTACATGTCACGAGATGTTGCCACTGTTATCCATGCCAAAGGGTATTGGGTAGGTGGTAATAATGTTTTGGCTGATCACTGCATGTTTACGAAACTTCCTGGCAGATTAAACTGTGTGCCGGACCGAGACTCGAACTCGGGACCTCGCCCGCGAAAGGCAAAGGTCCCGAGTTCGAGTCTCGGTCCGGCACACAGTTTTAATCTGCCAGGAAGTTTCATATCAGCGCATACTCCGCTACAGAGTGAAAATCTCATCCTGGACTGCGTGATTATTTTGGAACATTCGTGTAAGTTTCTGATTGTTTAAAGTAATGTGAACCTTCTTTGTTCCATTACTGTCCATAGGCTGTTTCTAATAATCGAGTCAGAAGCTTTCTCGAAGTCAAAAAAAGCAAACACGTGTTACTAGTCTGACTTTGCGTCGCGTTTCTAGAGTTCTTTCAATGCTGAAACTAATATCGTTCGGGGAGCACACCTTACTAAATTCACTTGGTTCTTTTTCCAGGAATGCATCTGCTATTGCTCTCTAGCGATTATTTAATATTTGTGAATAGAATTTACAAAATGCGTTAAAAATGTTATACCTCTGCTCTTGTCACACACAGTTCATAAAAACAGAAATTACCTCTGTGGTCTTCCAATCAGCAAGGACATCGACAGCATTCATTGAATAAATCTGAAAGCCTTATATCACACAGCGTCCCTCAACATTTAATGAGTTTGCTGTTTATTCCATCTGGGTCGCGCGCCTTATGATTTTTTAGACTTCTTTGAAACCTATTGCAGTCCGTCCAATGTTATTATGACAGTTGTTCTATTGCAGTGATGAGTGACGTATTTCCTGTTTGTTGCAATAGCTTCATTGTATTACAGTTTTTAACTCGTTAAGCCGCGATCTTTTCAGTAATCGAACTTCCATGCATAACACACATTCAAAATGGTTCAAATGGCTCGGAGCACTATGCGACTTAAATTCTGAGGTCATCAGTCGCCTAGAACTTAGAACTAATTAATCCTAACTAACCTAAGGACATCACACACATCCATGCCCGAGGCAGGATTCGAACCTGCGACCGTAGCTGTCGCTCGGTTCCAGACTGCAGCGCCTAGAACCGCACGGCCACTCCGGCCGGCTAACAAAAATGGCTCTGAGCACTATGCGACTTAACTTCTAAAGTCATCAGTCGCCTAGAACTTAGAACTAATTAAACCTAACTAACCTAAGGACATCACACACATCCATGTCCGAGGCAGGATTCGAACCTGCTACCGTAGCGGTCGCTCAGTTCCAGACTGTAGCGCCTAGAACCGCACGGCCACTCCGGCCGGCCCGGCTAACACACATTCAAGTCTTTGATTACTTTACGAATGAGTTAATGCGTTAAATATTTGACTTTAAGCGAGAAAAAGTTTAGAGAAGGTTTGAAATTGTGCTTAAAGTTTGTTGGAAGTCGCAGAGTGCTCTCATTTCCAAATTTCGAATGAATGAAGTCTGGATACTTGTGCGCATCAGTAATGCTGTATGAAGACAAACAAACAATTTCTAACTGTAATAGTTGTCTTATTCCTTGAAAGTTTAACATATGATTGCACCTCTTAATGACTAGATTATGACAACATTTTAAATTTTTAAATTCGGTCAATAATTACGGGAAGTGTTGAAAATCAAGGTTTTGTTACTCTTGAAAGCCGTTAGAATGGCAACCTGCAGCTGGTACCTGGTATAGTGTTCTGGCTGTGTGATATAGATAATGTTTTACCGATTGTTACTTTCTGATTATGCGAATTATAGCGTTGTCTCTGTTCGACTGATTTATCAACATCTTATAAGCAGATTCAATGTTTGTAATCGGTTTACCCCAAGAATATTGGTGTGCTTTTCTTATTACTCGTTTACCATGGCTGTGCTGCTGCTTTGTTTCTTGCGTCTTCTTTTATACTATAAATTCAAATGTCTTTTGTTTCTCTCTCACTGTGTCGTCTATCTCTAAGTTCCACAACCTCAATTCCTGTTTTCTTCTTATTTCTTTTCTTTCTTCCAACTGATTCAAGCGCTGCTTTCCTTGTATACAGTTTTTAGAGTTATTTCACTCAATCTCTCTATCATCAGCTGACGGAGTATTTAACAGATACCACTGTAATCTATTCTGGTGAAGTATTCTGATACTTTCCTCTAACAATAAACAAATTTTAATGCCTCCGCTGAAGAATCGGGTTTCTTTTTATAGAATTTCTTCCATTTGGCTGTTATGGTTATAGCTCCCACTATCCATAATGGTTTTATGATGTTCTGATTTAACTATTAAAGCTCGCTGAAGTATGGGAATAGTCTTCCCATACTTCAGCAAGCTTTAACGGTTCAATTAGAACACCATCAAACCATTAAATTCTCTTCCTCCGCCCTTGGCGGGTTTACAATTTTTTTATGTTGACAGTGCGTCGTATCCATCTTTAATCTTGATTAGGTAACTCAGTCTTAACATTGGCTACTCGCAAATGGCGTGGACGATGCAGCCAGATGATAGGTGGAGTTTTGAAATAGACTCCTTAGGATTTTGAGTACTGAAATAAAGACCAGGAAATACTGGAGAGCAAACTGAAAGATCAGAGGTTGCCAAAGAATGGGAAGAGAGAGAGGTAAGATCAGTTTCTGATTTACTCACTGCGTCCGGCGAAGAAAAGAAGTGAGGCACAGATAGAAAACAATTTTTAGTGCATGTATAGATTACATCGAAGAGCAGAGAGAGCTGGATGCAAAGAGGAATCGTTTGTTAAGCTCCTATGCTAGTAAAATAATGGTAATGGGTTACTTAACAAGTTGATACTCTAATTGAGCCGGAGAAGCACGCTGAAAATAGGAAATCTGACAGATGTATGATGAAAATTTGTATCCTTATTTTCGGAAAAACCACATAAGACGAATTATAAATAAAAGCGAAACCTGTTTGGTGAAAAACATTCCTCAATTGGATTATGCTTAAAACACGGAAACAAATAGTAATCGGCGATTCTAACTAATTGAGCCCCCATGAAAAACGAGTAATTTATTAATAGAAAAAATGTGTAAAAATCGTGTCTGCACTCAAGTGATATTGTTTCGTAATTTCTGTGCATATTTTGTGTTTGTGTAATTGGTTATATTTGCGGTTATTATTGTTATTATTATTATTATTATTATTATTATTTATAATTGTTGAAACGTTTGTACACAATAAATAAAAAATGTTGTAAATGAGATTTTTTTCTGTCAAAATGTTTAATTTGAAACTACTAGAATGACTTTGCATTGTAACTAATTTTACAAAGTTGTGGCAGAAGTCATAGTATTTTGTCGAATATGATCATTTCCTGTGTTTCTGCTATGGACCTCGTGCTATTATCATATGACAATCAAAGAAGATTATTTATATAACGTGGAATACGGAAGCAAGTAGCCTGTGACAAATTTTTTGTTAGGGTGTGTTAATGTTTACCTAACACTGGTTTCAATTTTGCGACTAGGAACATCATCCCTTCAGATAAAACTGTGTCAACATCGAGAACAACTAGTCATGGTCAAAGAATAGGAGGTAAGTAGAAAACGTTTTAATAATTCGAACTGAAATTTATAGAAATTAGGACCTTCATCTTACATCTCGACTAAAGGTGTTAAGAAAAATGAACAAAAGGAGACCACAGTTGAACTTAGTGACGTTTCCCAGGCATTATCATTTCATTTATTTCTGGTAACGGAAATAAGCGGTAGGTTAGAATTATCAGAACTTTTATTTCGTCTGCTAACGCATAGCCATTTGTGACTCCACACAATTTCTGCTCTTTGTCAGTTTTGTCCCATACTGCATAATTCACACAGACTTGTTCTTGTAACGCTTCATTTAGGGTTGCTTTCAGGTATTATACACGGTCGTTATAATTAAACGTTCGCTACTTGAGCCAGTGTAGATTGCAAACTATTTACCATATGGGCACCCAACTCAATAGGAATGAAGGATTTGCGCTGTTAGTTGTGTTTGTGTCATAGCTTGCCGTTAGACGCCGGTACTGGCACGGTGACGTAGGGTAGAAACACAAGCATGAGTGTGTATTATAGCTGCAGAGTCAACATGGGTCTGAACAAGAGAGCAAGGGCCTCACCGAAAAGTTGTTTTATCAGAATAACAGCTGTATTGCTGCTCCTCTTCTTGCAGTAAAGGATTGGTTCATTGTTCTTTGAGGAACTTCGAACCCCAATGACGTGCAACGTCAACGGCACACGTTACTGTGATCTGCTTCGCCAACATGAGATCCTGCTCTATTGGAAAGAGATGTTTCGGACTCAACTTTTTGATGCACTATGGAGCTCCACTTCACGTTGTTTGTGAGGTTACTCAAATGGTTCAATTGGCTCTGAGCACTATGGGACTTAACTTCTCAGGTCATCAGTCCCCTTGAACTTAGAACTACTTAAACCTGACTAACCTAAGGACAAAATACACATCCATGCCCGAGGCTGGATTCGAACCTGCGACCGTAGCGGTCGTGCGGTTCCAGACTGCAGCGCCTAGAATCGCTCGGCCAATCTAGCCGGCTGAGGTTACCCGCTCAATCCGTTACACATTTCGAAAAAACCTAATATTGTCCGATCGTTACAAACCGTGTGGCCAATAAGATCACCAGATTTCAACTCTTGTGATATCTGGCCTTGGAGTTACCTGAAGGACAGGTTTTATGAAGGGGACCCTAACACTCGTTGTAGTTTGAAGATGAACATAGCGAGGGAAGTAGCCAACATCCCACCTGAGGCGTTTCGAGCAGCAGTAGTGCCGTATCTAGAAGGTTCCAGTCTGTCGTGCATGCAGATGACCGTCACATTGAGCAACGTTTGAAACCTGGAACGAAAATGACAAGTAAATAACAAATGTTACCCTCTCAAGTGAAAATTACTATGTATTTCTTTCAATGGTTTATTCGTTATTTCCGAATGACCTCGTAAATGTTTCTAGGATATTTCTAGTCATAACTGTTCTCCCATCTTGTCTCTAATTATATCAGAATGTAGTTTAATATATGAGAAAGTGAAAAGACTAATGTGAATTACATGGAAATCAGAGGCGCTGCTACACTGCAACACAAATGACAGTGTGACATAAACCAGAGTAGCTGCCGAGTTTGAGGGTAGTTTGATAGTGTACAATTACAAACGATTTAGAATGAATAGAATCAGTGTTCTTTGTTCGCGTGGTCCTGGCGTATTGTGCTCGAGCCTTACGGGAATGTCTAGCTTCATATTCCCTACGACACACTGTTACATCCTTTTTTTATATTTTTATGAAAGAGAAGAAAAATGAATCAGATACAGGGTGTCGATAATTATGTTCCAGTTTCAAATTGCTGTAGAAAGAGAACTGCTGCTCAGAATGCCGTCACATTACTGACATTAGGGGACACGTCATCGAACAAAAAGTTAACAAAAATTTGACCAATAGATAGCGCTGTAAGCGTCACACTATGCACACCAATAGAAGCGTGGCATACAGCTGTTCCTCTGTTTGCGTTCGAGACGCCCAACATCTCTGTCCCCGTCAATGACCCCGTGTTGGTTGTAAGGTTCTTTTACAAGAACTGTGACTGTGCGCCAATAGCCCTGCAGAAGTTCCCGGAAGTGAATGAAAAAAGGCCTTGCTTCGATGTCTGCTCATGATCTGGGGAAAATGATTACAAAATTCGAAAAGACAGGTTGTATTAAAATCCAGTATGGCAGAGGTAGGAAAACAGTTGACGCGACGGCTGTCGAACATGCGGCCACAGCATTGTCGAGCAGTGGTGTGCAAATACGCAGCACACAGGAAACTGCCCAAGCGATGGACAGGCCTGCAAGGACAGTGCACAGTATTCTACGAAACATCCTCCATTGCTATCCATACAAAATCACTCATGTTCAGAAGTTGCTTCCTGCTGACCTGCCAGCAAGACAAACCTCCACTCTGGAATTTCTTGCTTGCATGGAAGTAGACAAAGAACGGCCATGGAACATCCCAAAGGAGATGTCAATACGCAGAATTACAGAATATAGGCAACGGAAAATCCACACACATATCAACCAGTACCACTTCATTCTGCAAAGTTGACTGTGTGATGCGGGTTGACGGCATCGTTTACCGTAGGGTCGTACTTTTTTTAAGGAGGTAAGTCCTGCGTGTCCCGTTACCTGTACCGTCACTGGTAATCGCTAGGAGTGTCTTTTGTGTTTCAACGTCACACCAACCCTTCAACAGCTGGGATGTGCGGGTAGGATCATCTTAATTCAAGGTGACGCTCCTCCGCACATTGCACAGCCAGTGAAGCGGCTTCTGCAGAGGCGTTTCGGAAATGCTTGAATTATTAGTTGTCATTTCCCTAGAGCCTGGCTTTCCACATCGCCTAATATTAATCCGTGTGACTTCTTTGTGTGGGTTTATGTGAAAGATGTCGCGTTCAGTGCTCCAATGACAAATGTAGCGGAACTGAATCACGCATTGCGCAACGCGTTCTGAGTGTGAAACTCGAGACGTTC
The DNA here is from genome assembly GCF_023864345.2 of Schistocerca serialis cubense. Taxonomy (NCBI): domain Eukaryota; kingdom Metazoa; phylum Arthropoda; class Insecta; order Orthoptera; family Acrididae; genus Schistocerca; species Schistocerca serialis. The sequence goes on from NC_064643.1 coordinate 485,623,741, forward strand.
CAGCATGTTGTAGAACATGCTATTTCTCGTTTTCAACTTGTGGCAAAAAACGGTGGCTATTGTACTGATGATGTCTTGCGTCAGTCTCACGACAATTAAAAACCGATGTCGTTATATTAAAAGACATATTCTATACATTAAGAGATAACTAGAAACGTTTTATTATCCAAAACCCGTTTTCGGGTTCATAACTGATTAACAGTGGCGTATTATGCATTTCTATGGCAATGAAATACTTATAAGTTAATACGACCGGATCTGGAACGTGTTCTGTAACAGAGTACACAGTTTATCATGTATGTTACTTCTGTCAGATTGTAGGCAGTGACAATTCATCATAATATCTGACATGACTGTCATATAGAGCAAACATGTTTACTCTGTACGGCAGTTACGACAAACGTTATCAAGAATAGTCACTGCCTAAAATTTAACATATGTGACAAACTGTGTACTACTTTACAGGACTGATTTGGAATCTTTTCGTATTAACTGACAAGCACATCATTATGTAGAGCTGCATAATATCTCTGAGAATTACTTTGAACAATTAGTTCATGGCCCCACACGAGTTGTAAATGGTTGTGAAAACACACTTGACCTCTTAGCCACAAATAATCCTGATCTAATAAAGAGAGTCATGACGGATACAGGGATTAGTGAACACAAGGCCATTGTAGCGAGGCTCAAAACCAAATCAACCAAAACCACTAAAAGTAAACGCAAAATATATCCATTTAAAACAGCAGATAAAAATTCGCTTGATGCCTTCCTAAGAGAGTCTCCATTCCTTCCAAGCTAGTTAAGTAAGTGTAGACCAGATATGGCTCAAATTCAGAGATACAGTATCGACAGCAGTAGATAGATTCATACCGCATAAGTTTATCAGAGACGGGACTGATCCACCATGGTACACAAAACACGTCAGAACACTGTTGCAGTAGCAATGAAAAAGCATGCCAAATTCAGGAGAACGCGAAATCCCCAAGACTGGCTAAGTATCACGAAAGCTCGAAATTTAGTGCAGACGTCAATGCGAGTTGCTTTTAGTAGTTTCCACAATGATACCTTGCCTCAAAATATGGTAGAAAACCCAAAGAGATTCTGATCATATGTAAAGTACACCAGTGGCAAAAAACCGTCACTGCGCGATAGCGATGGAAATGTTACCAATGATGATGCCACTAAAGTGGCGTTACTAAAATAATAAAAATACAGTTTTCCGTAATTTCTTCACGAAAGAAGACGAAGTAAATATTCCAGAATTCTAAACCAGAACAGCTGTTAGCATGAGTGACATAAAAGTAGACAGGTGTTGCGAAACAACTCAAATCACTTAAGAAAGGCAAGTCTTCTGGTCCAGATGGTATACCAACCAGGTTTGTTTCAGAGTACGCAGACACAATAGCGCCTTTGTTACCAATCATATACAACCTCTCACTTGACGAAAGGTCTGTTCCTAAAGACTGGATAGTAGCACAGGTCACACCAATATTCGAGAAAGGAAATAGGAGTAACCCATTGAATTACAGACCCATATCAAATGGTTCAAATGGCTCTGAGCACTATAGGACTTAACATCTAAGGTTATCAGTCCCCTAGAACTTAGAACTACGTAAACCTAACTAGCCTAAGGACATCACACACATCCATGCCAGAGGTAGGATTCGAACCTGCGACCGTAGCGGTCGCGCGGTTCCAGACTGAAGTGCCTAGAACCACTCGGCCACACCGGCCGGCGACCCATATTGTGGTGTCACCACCAGACACCACACTTGCTAGGTGGTAGCTTTAAATCGGCTGCAGTCCATTAGTACATGTCGGACCCGCGTGTCGCGACTGTGTGATCGCAGACCGAGCGCCACCACAAGGCAGGTCACGAGATATGGAATAGCACTCGCCCCAGTTGTACGGACGACTTTGCTAGCGACTACATGGACGAAGCATTGCTCATTAGCCAAGCCGATAGTTAGAATAGCCTTCAGCTAAGTCAATGGCTACGACCTAGCAAGGCGCCATTAGTAACATTGCATGTATCTAAAGAGTCTCACTTGTATCGCCACAATCTCCAGATGTACCAAAAGGATGGATTAAAGTTAAGTATTCCAGAAGCTACGTACTTTTCTTTATAGCATTCATTACGTATCCTGTTTCAGACCTCACACACCCTGCTTTGGCTTAGCGCGTGCCTTTCGGCTTCCTCTCATTGTGTCTAGGCTGTCTTGTCTAGACACAACATTTTTTGGCGACGAGTCAACGGAAAGGGTCTTGTTCTTTCTAATTGCTTACATTTACTTGTGTCACGGCTTCGCCAGATGTACTGTCCGACTTTTATCGCTTGCAGAATCAGCAGACGCAGGCGTTATTGGATGCCCTTGGACAGCTCGTCCAGGGTCAACGTGCAATGCAAAACGATGCGGCCACCGCCGCTCCACCGCTACCGCAGCCACAACTCGCAGTTGCACCGCCTTTTAGGCCGTTTGACCCAGCTACGGAAACATGGACGGAGTGGTCACGCCAGTTTGGATTTCATCTCGCCGCCTACAGAATTCAAGGTAACGAGCGGCAGCCTCACTTATTGTCATGTGTAGGGGTGCAAACGTACCGTATGATAGTGAAATTATTTCCCCGACGCGACGTAGCAACTCTGTCCTACGAAGAAATTTTGTCGGCATTGGACGCCTATTTCAAAGAAACAGTCCATGTAGTTGCCAAGAGGTATACTTTCTTTCGTACAAAACGTACGGCCGGTCAAACTAATAGGGAGTGGGTTGCAACATTGCACGGCCTTACAAGGGATTGTGCTTTTGAGTCTGAAGGTGGACTCCCTTATTCAGATACAATGGTACGTGATGCAATAGCACGTAACGTTTCTGATTTTCGCATACGGGAACAGATTTTGAAACTCGTCAATCCCTCCCTTCAACAAGTGATAGACATATTAGATAGACAAGACACACTTGACTTTGCTCAGAAATCATTTGCAACTTTGCCAGCCATGTGTAACATTAACCGGCCCGCCGGGCGCGCTGCACGGCCCGGTAAACTGCCCTCTCACACGTCCGCGCAGCTGCCGCCACGCTCTAAACCAGGTGTGCCGCGCCAGCATACAAATGCAGTGAAATCATGCCCGCGGTGTGCTACTAGACATTCGCGTGAAAATTGCCCGTCACGCCAAGCTATTTGCTTTTTCTGTAATAAGAAAGGACATGTTCAAAATGTTTGCCAGAAAAAGCTCAGATCAGACAATCACAATCATTCCAGGCCCCTTGCTTCGCGCCGGAATCGAACCAAGAATACTCAGGCTCGTGAACCTTCGCCCATGGACATTCATGTAGTTAATTTCCACTTCGTCCAGTGCCACTGTCTCTAACAGTGACTGTGTTCGTCCCACACAAAGTGTGCGTCGACGTCGCCGGAAATCGTGTCAAGTCGCAAGTGCTTCTGTACCTGTATCAGTTCAAATTGCACGAGACAGTCGCTCTTGTCGTCAGCAGGACGATAAACTTTTTGTAGATTTGGACTTTAATGGCAAGGTCATACCATTCCAACTCGATACCGGAGCTGCAGTTTCATTGATCAATCACGACACGTCCAAACAACTGGGCAAACCTCCGTTGCGTGCCGCAAATGTTAAGTTAAATAGTTATTCAGGTCAGAATACCCCTGTGTTAGGACAGTGCACTCTTCTTGCAACATATAAGGGACAAACAAAACTTGTGTCATTTTACGTTCTTCGTTCTTCTTCTGCAGTGAACTTGTTTGGTTTAGATTTATTTCAGTCGTTTAACATGTCTATAGTAAATCAGGTCCTATCAGTGAATCAGACTGTGGCTTCAGACAGTGTTTCTCGTCTGTGTGAAGAATTTGCAGACATTTTTGCACCAGGCTTAGGTTGCGCTCAGAATTATGAGGTACATTTGGAACTGAAAGTCAACGCGCAACCGAAATTTTTCAGAGCGCGCAATGTTCCTTACACATTGCGTGATGAGGTCACAAGAACATTACACGATTTAGAATCACAAGGTGTAATTGAACGTGTGCAAGCTTCTCTCTGGGCCTCACCCTTAGTAATTTTGCCGAAACCTTCCGGAAAATTGAGACTTTGTGTGGACTTCAAGGCAACAGTGAATCCACAACTTGTGATTGCAACTTTTCCCTTACCTCGCCCGGAAGATCTTTTTGATAAACTGTGCCCGGGTAAATACTTTTCGTTGTTGGACCTAGCAGATGCGTACTTGCAAATCCCAGTGGACGCCGAATCCCAGCGCGTCTTGGTGGTTAACACGCATCTTGGTTTGTACTGATTCAAAAGACTGCCATTCGGGTGTGCATCCGACCCTGCATTGTTTCAGCAATATTTACAAACTACACTCCTGGAAATGGAAAAAAGAACACATTGTCACCGGTGTGTCAGACCCACCATACTTGCTCCGGACACTGCGAGAGGGCTGTACAAGCAATGATCACACGCACGGCACAGCGGACACGCCAGGAACCGCGGTGTTGGCCGTCGAATGGCGCTAGCTGCGCAGCATTTGTGCACCACCGCCGTCAGTGTCAGCCAGTTTGCCGTGGCATACGGAGCTCCATCGCAGTCTTTAACACTGGTAGCATGCCGCGACAGCGTGGGCGTGAACCGTATGTGCAGTTGACGGACTTTGAGCGAGGGCGTATAGTGGGCATGCGGGAGGCCGGGTGGACGTACCGCCGAATTGCTCAACACGTGGGGCGTGAGGTCTCCACAGAACATCGATGTTGTCGCCAGTGGTCGGCGGAAGGTGCACGTGCCCGTCGACCTGGGACCGGACCGCAGCGACGCACGGATGCACGCCAAGACCGTAGGATCCTACGCAGTGCCGTAGGGGACCGCACCGCCACTTCCCAGCAAATTAGGGACACTGTTGCTCCTGGGGTATCGGCGAGGACCATTCGCAACCGTCTCCATGAAGCAGGGCTACGGTCCCGCACACTGTTAGGCCGTCTTCCGCTCACGCCCCAACATCGTGCAGCCCGCCTCCAGTGGTGTCGCGACAGGCGTGAATGGAGGGACGAATGGAGACGTGTCGTCTTCAGCGATGAGAGTCGCTTCTGCCTTGGTGCCAATGACGGTCGTATGCGTGTTTGGCGCCGTGCAGGTGAGCGCCACAATCAGAACTGCATACGACCGAGGCACACAGGGCCAACACCCGGCATCATGGTGTGGGGAGCGATCTCCTACACTGGCCGTACACCACTGGTGATCGTCGAGGGGACACTGAATAGTGCACGGTACATCCAAACCGTCATCGAACCCATCGTTCTACCATTCCTAGACCGGCAAGGGAACTTGCTGTTCCAACAGGACAATGCACGTCCGCATGTATCCCGTGCCACCCAACGTGCTCTAGAAGGTGTAAGTCAACTACCCTGGCCAGCAAGATCTCCGGATCTGTCCCCCATTGAGGATGTTTGGGACTGGATGAAGCGTCGTCTCACGCGGTCTGCACGTCCAGCACGAACGCTGGTCCAACTGAGGCGCCAGGTGGAAATGGCATGGCAAGCCGTTCCACAGGACTACATCCAGCATCTCTACGATCGTCTCCATGGGAGAATAGCAGCCTGCTTTGCTGCGAAAGGTGGATATACACTGTACTAGTGCCGACATTGTGCATGCTCTGTTGCCTGTGTCTATGTGCCTGTGGTTCTGTCAGTGTGATCATGTGATGTATCTGACCCCAGGAATGTGTCAATAAAGTTTCCCCTTCCTGGGACAATGAATTCACGGTGTTCTTATTTCAATTTCCAGGAGTGTATTTGTGCGTCGGTCCCTACTGCTGCGAACTATCTGGACGATATTGTGATCTCCGGAAAGACAGCAGACCAGCATTTAGCACACCTACGAACATTATTTCAGGTATTGCGACAAAATGGTCTTCGCTTGCGGAAGGACAAATGTATGTTTTTTGCTCGTGACTTACCATACCTGGGACATGTAATCAATGCCCAAGGCATACATCCGAGTCCAGAGCACCTCCGTGCCATACAAGACTTGCCTTCGCCGTCGAATTTGAAGCAGCTACAGAGTGTGTTGGGTAAAATTAACTATTATCATCGCTTTCTGCGCAATGCCTCTTCCATTTCAGCTCCGCTTCATCGCTTACGCCGTACAGGTGTTTCGTTCGTCTGGACGACGGAATGCGAACGCGCCTTTCGCCAGTTGAAATCGGCGTTGCTTTCTAATACTTGCCTTACGCCATTCGATCCCCAGAAACCCCTTTTGTTGATGGTAGATGCATCGGATTTCGGGATCGGTGCTGTGCTTGCGCACAAAGATGGGTCGCATGATCGCCCTATTGCCTTTGCGTCCAAATTGCTCTCGTCTGCGCAAAGAAATTATTCACAGATAGAGAAAGAAGCTTTGGCTCTCGTGTTTGGTCTTACTAAGTTCCATGATTTCTTGTATGGTCGTCACTTTACCATCATCACAGACCACAAACCTTTGACGTCGCTTTTTCATCCGAACAAGCCTGTACCTCCGCGTACAGCGCAGAAATTCATTCGCTGGTCTATTTTCCTCTCGCAGTACCGCTACGATATCTTGTATCGGTCCACTGCTAAGCACGGAAACGCCGATGCGTTGTCCCGTTTGCCTGTTGCTGAGGATAGAGCATTCGATTCTTCCGAACTTGCTTGCATGTTCATTGATTCGGAGACTGATGAAGTTGTCGAATCGTTTCCGATTGATTTTCGTCGTGTAGCTACAGCCACAGCTGCTGACCCGGTCCTTGCTACCGTTTTGCGTTTTGTTGCTACGCAATGGCCGTTGTCAAAGTCTCGGATCGAGGATCCGTTGGTTCGCCGATTTTTTGCTCACAAGGAGAGACTTTTTGTTCGACGTGGTGTTTTGTTGTTGCGTTCTGATAATGATCAGTCCAGAGTCGTGGTCCCACGTTCGTTACAGTCCTCTGTTTTACGGCTTCTTCACCAAGGACATTGGGGTATAGTGCGAACGAAACAACTTGCTCGTCAGCACTGTACTTGGTTCGGAATCGATGCTGCGATTACGAATATGTGTTCTTCTTGCATGGCGTGTGCCGAACAACAATCCGCACCGCCGCGGAAAGTCTTTGCATGGCCAAAAGCCACTTCCCCTTGCCAACGCTTGCACATCGATTTTGCTGGTCCATTCTGGAATGCTCGATGGTTGTTTGTGGTAGATGCCTTCAGTAATTTTCCTTTTGTTGTCCGGATGTCTTCCACGACGTCAACTGCCACCATCCAAGCGTTGTCTGCTATCTTTTGCATTGAAGGTCTTCCGCAGACTATTGTTTCCGACAATGGCCCACAATTCATGTCTGCAGAATTTCAGTCATTCTGCAAGGCCAATGGTATTCAACATCTGACATCCGCGCCGTTTTCGCCTCAGTCAAACGGTGCCGCTGAACGATTGGTCCGGACTTTCAAGTCACAGATGTTGAAGTTGAAAGAGTCGCATTCTCGGGAGGACGCGTTGTTGCCCTTTTCGTCATCGTATCGCTCTCAGCCCCGAGATGGTCGCTCGCCGGCTGAGTTGCTCCACGGTCGTCCTCATCGAACTTTGATGTCTTTGCTGCACCCGCCGCATCAGGTTCCTGTGCAGCGGCAGACTTCTGCTTTTGCTCCAGGCGACGTTGTATTCTATCGCAACTATCGAGGTTCACGGCGTTGGCTCGCAGGGCGCATTCTTCGCTGCATCGGCCGCGCGATGTATTTGGTTTTGGGGGCCTCTGGTGAGGTGCGTCGGCATCTCAATCAGCTGCGCCTCTGTCGTCGCATGGGTTCTGCCGCTCCCCGTCTGCTTTCAGCGACGGTGCCGTCCGGTCAGCGCCCTGGGGACCCATCTACTGGCTCGCCTCATCCCCAGGTGTTACCGACGATGCCTTCCATTTTGCCCCATGGCGACGCGCCGCCGCCGCCTCCACCGCCGCCGCCTGTCCTCCAGCCGGCGCCGCCCGCAGTGGACGCTTCGCTGCAGCCGCCAAGCGCCTCCCTGGGTCACGCGCCGCCGATCGCTTCCCGTGACCAGCCGTCCTCCGCCATGGAACTCTTGCCCGCTCCGGACCACATGGCGTCTTCGCGCGTCGGCTACCCCGACGCAATGGAGGTCGACCCTTCGGCTCCTCCTGTCTCTTTACGGGCGCATACACCGCATGTTGACGTGCACCCTGGACTAGGTTTTCAGGTGTTTCCTAGATCCCCTGGGACCGAATGGCCGGGTGCGGGTGGCACAGCCTCGCCTGTTGTTAGGCTTCCCGCTTCATCGCCTACGTCACCATGGGGTCCTCCCCACGGCGGGCGGAAGCCTTATAACAAGACCGTTCGCCGATTTGTGGGGGAGGAATGTGGTGTCACCGCCAGACACCACACTTGCTAGGTGGTAGCTTTAAATCGGCCTCGCTCCATTAGTACATGTCGGACCCGCGTGTCGCGACTGTGTGATCGCAGACCGAGCGCCATCACAAGGCAGGTCTCGAGATACGGAATAGCACTCGCCTCAGTTGTACGGACGACTTTGCTAGCGACTACATGGACGAAGCATTGCTCATTAGCCGAGCCCATAGTTAGAATAGCCTTCAGCTAAGTCAATGGCTACGACCTAGCAAGGCGCCATTAGTAACATTGCATGTATCTAAAGAGTCTCACTTGTATCGCCACAATCTCCAGATGTACCAAAAGGATGGATTAAAGTTAAGTATTCCAGAAGCTACGTACTTTTCTTTATAGCATTCACTACGTATCCTGTTTCAGACCTCACGCACCCTGCTTTGGCTTAGCGCGTGCCTTTCGGCTTCCTCTCATTGTGTCTAGGCTGTCTTGTCTAGACACAACACATATCACTGGCCTCAATTTGCAGTAGGATTTTGGAGCATAAACTGTACTTTAACATTATGAATCACCTTGAAGAAAATGGCTGATTGACACATAACCAACACAGATTCAGAAAATATTTTTCTTGTGCAACACAGTCAGCTCTTTATTCCCATGAAGTAATGAGTCCTGTCGACAAGGGATCTCAGATCGGTTCAACATTCCTGGATTTCCAGAAGGCTTTTGATACCGTTCCTCACAAGCGACTATTAATCAAATTGCGTGCGTGTGGAGTATCGTCTCAGTTGTGTGACAGAATTCGTGATTTCCTCTCAGAGAGGTCACAGTTCGTAGTGATATCTAGCTTTCCGCAGGTAATGTCATAGACCCTCTCCTGTTCCTGATTTACATAAATGATCTAGGTGATAATCTGAGCAGCCCCTTTAGATTGCTTGCAGATGACACTGTAATTTACCGTCTAGTAAAATCATCAGATGATCAATTCCAATTACAAAATTATCTAGAGAGAATTTCTGTATGGTGCGAAAAGTGACAATTAGCACTAAACAAAGAAAAGTGGGAGATCATCCACATGGGTACTAGAAGAAATCCGATAAATTTTGGGTATACGATAAATCGTACAAATCTAAGGGCTGTCAATTCGACTAAATACCTACGAGTTACAATTACGAGCAACTTAAAGTGGAAAGACCTCATAGATAATATTGTGGGGAAGGAGAAACAAAGACTGCGCTTTGTAGGCAGAACATTTTGAAGATGCAACAAACCCACTAAAGAGACAGCCTACATTACACTTGTCCGTCCTCTGCTGGAATATAGCTGCGCGGTGTGGGATCCTTACCAGGTAGGTTTGACAAAGGCGGTTTTCTTTGCGGCGAGATCTATTTACGAAATTTCAACCACCAACTTTCTCTTTCGAATGTGAAAATATTTTGTTGACACCCACCTACGTAGAGAGAAATGATCATCATAACAAAGTAAGAGAAATAAGAGCTCTAACGGAAAGATTTAGGTGTTCCTTTTTCCCACGCGCCTTTCCAGAGTGGGATGGTAGGGAAGTAGTATGAAAATGGTTCGATGAACACTCTGCCAGGCATTTAAGCGTGAATTGCAGAGTAACCATGTAGATGTAGACACTATGCCACTGATGATGATGGGTTATAAACCCGAAAATCAGTCTCGACAAATAAAACATTTCTAGTGCAGCTCACGATGTATGGAAGCTGTCTCTTAATAAATATCTCAAAGCTGCGGAACACCAAGCATTCACGATGTCATTTTGCTTTTTATGCTGTTGTTGGTCTCAGGACAATTAAGAACCGAAGTTCCTCATCCGATGTGATACGACCTTGCCGTGGTGGTTGGGCTTACCTAACAGAGCCACATCTGTTGACTGCGAACCTGTGCAGTCATGCACATTGAACGGCACGGATGGTGTAATGGATAACTCAAACAACAGCCACAGTATTGCGATTCATCTGACATTTTCAGTCGACCACATTTGCATTAAGATACTTACAGCGGCATCTACTTTTTTCCATGATGTTTCTGAGCAGTGGTTCTCTTTCTACAGCGTTTTGAAACTGGAACTTTAATTCCGAGCACCCTTCGCTTATTTTATGGTTTTGTTAATTTTCAGAAAGGAATGATTTATCTCAATTTCTTTGCATAATGATACGAAAATATTATTAAGCTTAAAATGTTCTTCAAGTCCTGCCCAATTTTCATGAGTGTATTGCGCTTTACTTTGTTGTTATTGTAGCACTTAGATATAAAATTGTGGAAATAATAATTTTACATAAATGTAAACAACATTGTTCGTGTAGTGCAGCGATGTGTTGCTAACTAAAGTCAAAACAACAACAGGAGGAGATTAGTGTTTAACGTCCCGTCGACGATGAGGTCATTAGAGACGGAGCACAAGCTCGGATGAGGAAAGGATGGGCGCTCTTTCAAACGAACTATCCCGACATTTGCCTGAAGAGATTTAGGGAAATCACGGAGAACCTAAATCAGAATGGCCGGAGACGGGTTTGAACCGTTGTCCTAGCGAGTGAGAGTCCAGTGTGCTAACCACTGCGCCACATCCCTCGGTGTTGAAGTATCGGTAGAGATCACAATAGCATTTGTTTATTATGACCAGCATCGGCTAAGGCTAACGCCATTCTCAGACTTTTTGAGCCCCCAATGGCTGGCGCTAGCGGAACCTCGGTTTTCCACATCATACCACGTTCGTACACTGTCCCTTGAGTACGTGCGTGCACGATCGTGGTATCATGTGAAAACCCGAGGTGCCGCTAGCACCGTCCATAGAGGGCTCAAAAAATCTGAGGATGGCTTTAACATGAGCCGAAACCTATCGTAATGAACAAATGTTATTGCGGTCTCCACTGTTGTTTTAAATAATAACTTTACTTCTTAAAATCTCAATGCCTTCCGCGTACACCAAGAAAGAAGACACCCCATGTAGGTACAAGTGAATCAGTAATTTTTTGTACTACTGATTCCGGCTGAAGGTCAACAGGTGTTGCGAATGCATGTTATGGGTAATGCAGGTGCTTCTAGACAACGCATCAGATACTTGTGGGGAGGGGGGGAAGGGGGGCGGGGGGTGAAACCAGTCGCAGTCAGTTCTGTATGTGGGCACGTGTCGGGTGTTGGTAACTGTACGCTTGCCCCACAAATTCCGGCACACAGCACCCGCTGGCCTCAAAGTTAAATAGGCAGCTCAAACCTTGAGGTTCACACGTGCCACAGTGAGAAGGGCAGCACCTCGTCCCAACTGTACGAACACGCGCAAACGGGCTTGCCCTTGTAATTGAAGGTGGAAAGTTCAGTTCTTGCCACTTATTCCAGGGGCAGAACATTTTGTTTTTCATTTAATCTTCCAATGCATCCGGCTTCGCTTGACGAAATCCTTAGAATTACAATGAGACCGAGTAGTAAGGAATTTTAATCCCTGACATGGTCTTAATTTTTATGGAAAAAATTCTCTGGCAAGAAGAGAGGAAGGAGAGTGTGGTTTTATATGGCTACTAAATTCTTGAAGAGCATCGTGCACTAAATTCCCAGTCTCTTCTCCGTATTTTGTGGTGAGAGAGAATAATGATACTTCGGCTGAGCGGGGACATAAACATAGATGTCCTATTGGCCTTCTCTCAGTTTCAACACAATCAACTATGTAAACAGTACAGTATATGGATCGACATCATCATTTACTGCCTAACCATATATATTTGACCACTGACCACATATGCACATGAAGTAAAATGGAAGTTGTACGCGATACCAATTGTAATGCCTTAAGGGGAGGTTTACTATCTTTTGGTTCAAAAAATCGATTTTTTTAGATTGCGTTTTTGGATCCATAAAAGTGTTTAGAATCCACTCCTGAAACGGTTTTTCCGAATACGGAACGGAAATGTTTGTTATTCGCGGTTGAACAAATAAATGCACCTGCCTGAAATCGGCCTTTTTCACGCACCAGTTTTCTTTTTTCTTTCGGAGGACGAGTTATTGTACCGATGCTTAGGAGGAAACACAAATTTCAAATGAAAGTCTGAACGCGTGTGTTTTGAAGTTAGCCCCCAAGCATTTGCATTCTGGTACGAAGACTGTGGAGATTGCGACTTTCGCCGGCCGCGATGGCCGAGCGGTTCTAGGCGCTACAGTCTGGAACCGCGCGACCGCTACGGTCGCAGGTTCGAATCCTGCCTCGGGCATGGATGTGTGTGATGTCCTTAGGTTAGTTAGGTTTAAGTAGTTCTAAGTTCTAGGGGACTGATGACCTCAGAAGTTAAGTCCCATAGTGCCCAGAGCCATTTGAACCATTTTTTTGAGATTGCGACTTTCCTGACAGTGTCCAGCTTCAACGAAGGGTATTCAGCAATTACGAACACTATGACAACGATGGACGTCACCCTGGGACTCTATTCGTCGTAGTACGCCAAGCATTCGAACGACCACAGGATTCAAGCGGCCGAAAACCGCTTGTCACCGGCCGTATGGGCGGCTCTGGAGCAGTGCAGGATGGCCCAGATCGAGCAGAACTCCCTCTATGAGGAAGAGGAAGGATTTGTTTATGGACCCGGAATAGCAAATTGAACGTACGTTGCATAGTATTGCATTTATATGTAGTAAAAATTTCAAAGGCGTTTTTCGCGAAATGACGGTTTTTTATTGCGCGGTATGGTAACTTCAAATATACTGAACCGATTGGTATGATTCTTTGTTTCCGGTGAATCTAACTAAATTGTCTAGGAGTTGCACTACTTTTATACCGATCCATCAACTGCAAATATTTTTACTTTTCCGACGAATTCGAAAAATCGATGAAATAACCCTATTTCTTCAAATGGCCGCCATTTTGTTTCCTGTGGTGCAAATAACTTAAGCGAGGTACAACTCCTAAGAATCTTATATACTTCGCTAACGTCAACTCAATTTTGATTTCAGACGAGCCGGCTGACTTGTGACATACCGCGCGTGGAGGTCTACATCGAAATTTTGTTTCATTCCGACGGCACTTCCGCCTTTACTCTTCGACATTTCCAGTCGAAATAATTCCAGTCTGTAGAGGAAATATCAATACACATTTTGACCAAATTTGACATTGATATCTGTAACATATCCCGAGAAAAGAATTCTCAAAGAACATGCTTTTTTCGGGCCAAAGATAGTAAACCTCCCCTTAAGGAATTTATTCTGAAAGTAATTTCGAAATATTTCTTGGAACAGTATTCCGGTTATATTAACTCACAGTCTTATGCGTTACTGTTAGACTGTGATGCAAAACGTGTACTATCAATGAATCGCTTATGGTATATCACTGCAGATTATACAGGGTGAACATGAATGAAACCTACAAACTGGAGGGACGGATTTCTGACTAGAAATGGAGGAAAAAGCTTGTATGACTATGAACATGTGTCCAGAAATGCATCGTTGCCACAGTAGATGGCGCTGTACGAATGAAAGTTCCTCTGACTACGTGCCCACAGTTGGCGATTATGCAGATTAATGATAGCGGTTCTGGTAAAGGTTGCTTCGTCGGTAAAGAGGATTGATGACAGAAACCCATAACTGGGATGGTATGGTGCGAAAACCATCGACAAAATCCTTCCCGTAGAGGTTAATCCGCTGGTAATAACCCTTGCACTCGTTGCAGGTGATAGATGCAGTAGCGGTTGTCATGCAGGATACACATAATTGTACTTTGGCCTACACCATGTTGGCGGGCCACTTGTCAGGAGCTTGTACTAGGGTACAATATCCTGTAGAATCCATTCCCTCAGATCTGGTGTACGCACAGTTCAACGCCTCCCTGCATGTTAGTCTGTCTGAAATGACCCATGATCGTACAGACGCTCGAAGAGGGTTTAAAATATTGTGTGATGTGGTTGGTGTCTGTGGGGGTCCTTGTTTTGAAATAGCCGTGCTCTCTCGACTGTTTTCATCTGCTTGGCCTTACACAAACGTAGTCTCGACTTTTTCCCCAAGGAATACTGCACCATTCGACTGCTTATAGTACGATGCGTCAATCACGCAACCTGCAACACACAGGGAACACACGGCACGTGGTCAGAGGAGCTTTCATTCGTCAGCGTCACCTACCGTGGCAATGGTGCATTTCCGGACACATGTTCAGAGGACTTTATTTCTTCCGTTTCCAGTCAGGAATCCGTTTCTGGAGTTTTACTGATTTCTTAAAGTTCACCAGGAAAACAAAATGTGATTACAAAACCTATTTCTAGTCACTGGGGAGAAGTGTGGTGTCACCGCCAGACACCACACTTGCTAGGTGGTAGCCTTTAAATCGACCGCGGTCCGGTAGTATACGTCGGACCCGTGTGTTGCCACTATCAGTGATTGCAGACCGAGCGCCGCCACACGGCAGGTCTAGACAGACTTCCTAGCACTCGCCCAGTTGTACAGCCGACTTTGCTAGCGATGGTTCACTGACAAATTACGCTCTCATTTGCCGAGACGATAGTTAGCATAGCCTTCAGCTACGTCATTTGCTACGACCTAGGAAGGTGCCATTATCATTTGCTATTTATCTTGTGATACATGTACCGTCAGACCGATGTTCACCAACTATGAATTAAAGTTAAGTATTCCAGTAGTTACTTACGTTCTTTGGTACTTTAAATTCCCTTAACTGTTCCAGACCTCACGCCAGCCTGCGTGAGCTTAAACGCGTGCCTTTCGGCTTCACCTCCTAGTGGCTTGGCTGTCTTGCCAAGCCACAACAATTGACGACGAGGATTTTGCGTTCGTATTGATAGACTGATTTAATTGTGTAATGGCTTCGCCACCATCTCTAAATGTACTGTCGGGAATTTTATCGCTTGCAGAATCAGCAGACGCAGGCCTTATTGGATGCCCTTGGACAGCTCGTCCAGGCTCAACGTGCAATGCAAAACGGGTCGGCAGCCGCCGCTCCACCGCTACCGCAGCCACAACACGCAGTTGCACCACCTTTTCGTCCTTTTGATGCGGCACTGGAAAGCTGGACGGAGTGGTCACGCCAATTTTGATCCCATCTCGCCGCCTACAGAATTCAAGGTAATGAGCGGCAGCCTTTTCTCCTTTCCGCCGTAGGCGTCCAGACGTACCGTGTGATAGTGAAGTTATTTCCCCGACGCGACGTAGCAACTCTGTCCTACGACAAAATTTTGTCTGCATTAGATGCATATTTCAAAGAATCAGTCAATGTAGTTGCAAAAAGGTACACCTTCTTTCGTACAAAACGTACAGCAGGTCAGACTAATAGGGAGAGGGTTGCAACTTTGCAAGGCCTTACTAGGGATTGTGCTTTCGAGTGTCAATGTGGCCTCCCTTATTCAGATACTATGGTATGTGATGCAATTGCACAGAACGTTTCTGATGTTCGTATAAGGGAACAGATTTTGAAACTAGTCAATCCCTCCCTTCAACAAGTGATGGACATATTGGATCGGCAGGACACAGTTGACTTTGCTCAGGAATCATTTGAAACTTCACCAGCCGTGTGTCACATTAACCGGCCCGCTGGGCGAGCTGCACGGAACAGTAAACAGCCCTCGCGCCCATCCGCGCAGCTGCCACCAAGCTCTCCGCCACGTGTGCTGCGCAAGCAAGCAAATGCAGTGCTAAAATCATGGCCGCGGTGTGCTACTAGACATTCGTGTGAGAATTGCCCGTCACGCGAGGCTACTTGCTTTTTCTGTAATAAAAAAGGACATGTTCAAAGTGTTTGCCAGAAAAAGCTCCAATCGGCCGCTCAAAACCATTCCAGGCCCTTTTCTTCGCGCCGGAATCGGAACCGAACCAAGGATACTCAGGCTCATGAACCTTCGCCCATAGCAATTCATGTAGTTCATTCCACTCCGCCCAGTGCTACTCTCTCTAACAGTGACTGTATTTGTCCCATGAATAGTGTGCATCGACATCGCCGGAAATCCCGGCAAGTCGCAAGTGATTCTGTACCAGAGTCAGTTCACGTTGCACGAGACTGTCACTCTTGTCATCAACAGGACAATAAACTTTTTGTAGATTTGGACGTACACGGCAATGTAATACCATTCCAGCTCGATACCGGAGCTCCAGTTTCGCTAATCAATCACGACACGTACAAACAGCTGGGCACACCTCCGTTGCGTGGCGCAAATGTTAAGCTAACTACATATTCAGGTCACGGGCTCCCTGTGTTAGGACAGTGCAGCCTTCTTGCAACATACAAGGGACAAACAAAACTTTTGTCATTTTACGTCCTTCGTTCTTCTTCTGCAGTGAACTTGTTTGGTTTAGATTTATTTCAGTTGTTTAACTTGTTTATAGTCAATCAGGTCCTCTCAGTGAACCAGACTGTGCCTTCAGCAAGCGTTACTCGTCTATGTGAAGAATTTTTGCACCGGGCCTTGGTTGCACTAAGAACTATAAAGCACATTTGGAACTGAAAGTAAATGCGCAACCGAAATTTTTCAGAGTGCGCAATGTTCCCCACGCATTCCGGAAAATTGAGACTTTGTGTGGACTTCAAGGCAACAGTGAATCCCCAACTAGTGACTGCAACTTTTCCTTTACCCCGACCGGAAGATCTTTTTAACAAACTATGCCCGGGTAAATATTTTTCGAAGTTGGACCTAGCAGATGCGTACTTGCAAATACCAGTGGACGAAGAATCCCAGCGTGTCTTGGTGGTTAACACGCATCTGGGTTTGTATCGATTCAAATGACTGCCATTTGGGTGTGCATCCGCCCCTGCATTGTTTCAGCAATATTTACAAACTGTTTGTGCATCGTCCCCTACTGCAGCAAACTATCTGGACGATATTGTGATCTCCGGAAAGAGGGAAGAAGAACATTTAGCCAATCTCAGAACATTATTTCAGGTCTTGCGTAAAATTGTCTTCGCTTGCGGAAGGACAAATGTGTGTTTTTTGCTCGGGACTTACCCTACCTGGGCCATGTACTCAATGCCCAAGGCATACATCCCAGTCCAGAGCACCTCCATGCCATACAAGACTTGCCATCGCCGCAGAATTTGAAGCAGCTAAAGAGTGTACTGGCAAAAATCAATTATTATCATCGCTATGTGCGCCACACCTCTTCCATTTCAGCTCCGCTTCATGGCTTACGCCGTAAAGGTGTTCCGTTCGTCTGGACGACGGAATGCGAACGCGCCTTTCGCCAGTTGACATCGGCGTTGCTTTCCAATACTTGCCTTACGCCATTCGATCCCCAGAAACGCCTGTTGTTGATGGTAGATGCATCGGATTTCGGAATCGATGCTGCGATTACGAATATGTGCTCTTCTTGTATGGCGTGTGCCACACAACAATCCGCACCACCGCGGAAATTCTTTGCATGGCCGAAAGCCACTATCCCTTGGAAACGCTTACACATCGATTTTGCTGGTCCATTCTGGAATGTCGATGGTTGGTTGTGGTAGATTCATTCAGTAATTTTCCTTTTGTTGTCCGGATGTCTTCCACGACGTCATCTGCCACCATCCAAGCGTTATCTGCTATCTTTTGCATTGAAGGTCTTCCACAGACTATTGTTTCCGACAATGGCCCACAATTCATGTCCGCAGAATTTCAGTAATTCTGCAAGGCCAATGGTATTCAACATCTGACGTCCGCGCCGTTATCGCCCCAGTCAAACGGTGCCGCTGAACGTTTGGTCAGGACTTTCAAGTCACAGATGTTGAAGTTGAAAGCGTCACATTCTCGGGAAGACGCGTTATTGCTCTTTTTGTCCTCGTATCGCTCTCAGCCTCGAGATGGTTGCTCGCCGGCTGAGTTGCTTCACGGTCGCCCTCATCGAACCTTGATGTCTTTGCTACATCTGCCGCATCAGGTTCCTGTGCAGCGGCAGACTTCTGCTTTTGCTCCGGGCGACGTTGTATACTATCGCAACTATCGAGGTTCACGGCGTTGGCTCGCAGGGCGCATTCTTCGCTGCCTCGGCCGCGCTATGTATCTGGTTTTGGGGGCCTCTGGTGAGGTTCGTCGGCATCTCAATCAGCTGCGCCTCTGTCATTGCACGGGTTCTGCCGCTCCCCGTCTGCTTTCAGCGATGGTGCCGTCCGGTCAGCGCCCTGGGGACCCATCTACTGGCTCACCTCATCCCCAGGTGTTACCGACGCTGCCTTTCATTTTGCCCCATGGCGATGCGCCGCCGCCTGTTCTTCCGCCGGCGACGCCCGCAGTGGACGCGTGGCTGCAACCGCCGGGCGCCTCCCTGGGTCACGCGCCGCCGATCGTTTCCCGTGACCCGTTGTCCTCCGTCATGGAACTCTTGCCCGCTCCAGACCACATGGCGTCTTCGCCCCTCGGCTACCCCGACCCGATGGAGGTCGACCCTTCGGCCCCTCCTGTCTCTCTACAGGCGCGTTCACCGCGTGTTGGTGTGCACCCTGGACTAGGTTTTTAGGCGTTTCCTAGCTCCCCTCGGACCGGATGGCAGGGTGCGGGTGGCACAGCCTCGCCTGTTGTTAGGCTCCCCACCTCGTTGCATATGTCAACATGGTGTCCTCCCCACGGCGGGCGGAAGCCTTATAACACAACCGTAAGCCGATTTGCGGGGGAGGAATGTGGTGTCACCGCCAGACACCACACTTGCTAGGTGGTAGCCTTTAAATCAGCAGCGGTCCGGTAGTATACGTCGGACCCGCGTGTCACCACTATCAGTGATTGCAGACCGAGCGCCGCCACACGGCAGGTCTAGAGAGACTTCCTAGCACTCGCCCAGTTGTACAGCCGACTTTGCTAGCGATGGTTCACTGACAAATTAGGCTCTCATTTGCCGAGACGGTAGTTAGCATAGCCTTCAGCTGCGTCATTTGCTACGACCTAACAAGGCGCCATTATCATTTGCTATTTATCTTGTGATACATGTACCGTCAGACCGATGTTCACCAATTATGAATTAAAGTTAAGTATTCCAGTAGTTACTTACGTTCTTTGCTACTATAAATTCCCTTAACTGTTCCAGACCTCACGCCAGCCTGTGTGAGATTAAACGCGTGCCTTTCGGCTTCACCTCCTAGTGGCTTGGCTGTCTTGCCAAGTCACAATAAGAAGAACGTTTCCTTCAAAGCTACCTACGTGTTGGCTTTGTTTTCACACAGGGATGCAGTTCTCATATTAAAAGGTTTGTACAGAATATGTCACGGTACGAAGTATTTGAGTTGAACACGTATGAGTGGCGTGGCTGAGCTGTGCTCTTGAAATTTGTTTCATCTTACACTTAGTAATTATTTAGTTGTGGCACTCACACCCTAAAAGGAAAAAGTGTCTATCTGCTCGAACAGTCCACGGGTATACTGCCGGTTCATAGTGTCCAACAGGCACAATGTTTCGGCGATCAGACATGTCGCCATCGTCAGGTGCGCTGACGAACTGAGCTCCTGAGGGCGGGCGGCCGATTTAAATCCCCTACCCGCGCGGGCCGCTCTCCTCGCCGTCCGCGCCCGCGCGCCGGCGGTCGCGAAGACGTGGACGTCGGGATCTGTCGTAGCGTCGATGTGCTTGCTACGTCCGCCCTTGTCGCCAGTTCATACTTCTTGCTCAGAGTCTTCTTAATTACATTCAATGCCGGGTTCCGTTGGACGCGATGAACCAGCAGTATACCCGCGGACTGTTCGAGCAACAAATACGCCTGGAGAAACTGAAGAATCACAGTGTCTATCTGGTTTGTACAGTCACTTCGTTTCACCCAGAGGTGGTCATCGCTACAGCTAGTTGATCGCCGAAAAGCGCTTACGCACTTTTCTTCGAGCCATGAGATTTCAGACTGGTTTGAAGCAGCCCGTCATGAATTCATATTTTGCACCAACCTCTTTAACTCAGAGTAGCACTTGACGCTACTGTCTCAATTGTTTGTTGAATGTATTCCAATCTCTCTTGTTCCCTGCAGTTGGCATCCTGTATACCTCCCTCTAGGATCATGGAGGTTAATCCCCGATCTCTTAACGCATGTCTTGAGGGGAGATGGTGGCAGAAATAATGAAAAATTTACAAATTATTTTTATTTGTTTATTTGATAGTAAATATAATTGAGATTATTATGCCAAATTTTTTCCTTGGAATTCGAACTACAAATGGCATAACAAATCAAAATCCTAAGCAGTGTAATGCGCCAAGCCCGCTTTTCAATGTACCAAATGGAGAAAATATTTTATTACAGAATTTGGCCTGTGAACCTTGAAAATATAGCTTTAGAAGGCTGTTATTTTTTGTATACGTAAAGAAGGCTGTGGAGCCATTTTCTGGTCCAATCAATGTGGTATAGAAGGCTGTGGAATGTTGTAAACAAGTTTTGTGCTGTTTAGTGAAATTCGAGTGACACTTGATTTATTGTGCCATTCTTTGCGCAAGGTTGAATCTGTTGATCCCTTTTTACAATGCTTCGGCCTGGTAAAGTATTTAAAAAATATAGTAAGTCCCATATTTCCAATATAAAGCGAAAAACTGACATTGTGGTTAGGGTCAGGCCTGCAGATGCAAACATTAGCTTGTCTCCAAGTGTATCTAAAATAAAACTTCGGACAGGGATTGTGTCAAAAGAAACAAATCATGACAGAAATACAGGTTTCAGAATTGTGGATCTGGAAATTGTGGCAGAAGCACTTAGAAAAGCCTGCAAGTGCTCTGTTTGCGGAGGAAAATTTGGATTTGGTTGATGATGGGAAGAGAGAAGGTTTGGTTTGCACATTGCATATTTTGTGTCAAAACTGTGATGCTGACAGACCATTCAAGACATCAAAGGTCAGTAATAGAATCTATGAAGCCAATATGAGATTTGCTTATGGACTAAGATGTATAGGGATTGGAAAAGATGGTGGAAACCTTTTATGTGGTATTATGAACATGCCTGGTCCTCCCCTAAAATTTTCTGCTATGAATACTGCTATCCTCAATGCAGTTGCAGAAGCAAGTGAAGAGAGCATGAAAATGGCAGTCCTGGGGGCAATTCAAGAAAATTGTGAAGCAACTAATAGCAACGATATAGCAGTTTCCTGTGACAGTTCCTGGATAAAGAGGGGGCATACTTCACTGCATGGAGTTTCAACAATCATTAGTGTCGACACTGGAAAAGTATTAGACTTAGAGGTGGTGTCTAAATATTGTTCTGCATGTTCCTTGCACAAGAAACATATTGATGCAGATAAAGAAACAGAATGGCTAGAAGCCCATAGAGCTGTTTGTAGCAGAAATTATGCAAGCTCCAGCGGTGGGATGGAAGCTGCAGGTATGAAATTCATTTCTATAAATCTTTGCAAAAGTATGGAGTAAGATACGTACAGTATTTAGGAGATGGAGACTCTAGTGCTTTCAAGAATGTAGTTGAAAGTCAGCCCTATGGAAAAGATTGCACTATTGAGGAACTGGAGTGCTTAGGCCATATTCAGAAGAGGATGGGTGGACTACTCTGAAGACCTGTTGCAGAAAATAAAGGCAAGCTACTAGAGGATGGGAAGCCACTGGGAGGTAAAAAAGACTAACAAAGAAGAGAACTGACAGCCTACAAGTCTATTATGGTGCTGCAATTAGAAGTAACCTCACAAGCTTGGACAGTATGAGGAAAGCAGTATGGGCCATTTGGTTTCATTACTTGTCAACTGACACTACACCTCAACATAGCCTCTGTTCTAATAATTGGTGCAAATTTTTGAAAAGTAAGGAGAGTGGGGAAGCTTATACCCATAAAAATAACCTTCCTTGTGAGGTTTCAATGGCCATTAAACCAACTTTTAGAGCACTGGCTTCACCAGAACTGCTAGAAAAATGTCTGCATGGGAAAACCCAGAACCCAAAGACTGTGTTTGTTTCCAATTTGGTGGTGAAGGCTGCTGCTTCGGAAGCATGGGAATAATGGGAATGTCGCAAGACTTCACATCCTCAGCAAGTTGGGCTTTACACCTGAAGTCTTCACTGAGCAGATACTGCAGATCATCGATAAGCAAAGAATCATGAAGGCGGAGACTTCAGTCCAGAACATACAAAAAATTGCTAGGCAAAGGAGCAGAGAAGCTAAAAGAGCTGTAGAGGATGATGAGGAAGAAATGGATTATGGATATGGGCAGTTTTAGCTATGGTATGATCGATTTTTTTTTACGTTTCATTCAAACTTTAAAATGGTTTTTCTGCAACTTAAGGTTTTCTGCTTTCAGGAACACATATATCAAAAACTACTGGAAGGATTGCAATGAAATTTGGCACACCTATTCGTTTACTTTGAAGCAATGTTTAAGTGGAACAAAATTTTAATCGAGATATTATACACATTTTTGTGGTTGATAATACATTGAAAAGTTTGCTTGTAAAAAATGTTCGAATCCAAAACATCACAGAAAATAATAGCATTAATTTACCAAAAAGTTACTGCACTTAATTGTACACCTATTAGTGTAGATTATTTTACAATTAAAGAATTTGCCAAATTTGCCTCGAAATTATGCAAATTATCTCACTGCATTAAATTGTTATTAAAAATTCTAATTTCTTTTTAAAAAATCGTATTAGATCTCTATACATAAGAGTGTAAAATTTCAATGAGATTGAACAAAAAATGGAAAAGATATGGATTGACAAAAATATCAGTGCAAGACTGCCACCGTCTCCCCTTAACATCATGTCCCGTCATCTTGACAACGTTCTCAATATGTTCCTTTCTTCACCGGTTCTTCGGAGAACATCATCAATGCACCTAATTTCCAACATTCTTATATAGCAACACATTTCAGACGCTTCAGTTCTCTTTTTTCCCGTGTTACCCAGACTCCATGATTCACCGTCATACGATGCTGTGAACCAAATAAACATTCTCAGAAATTTCTTTCTCCAATGAAGGCTAATATTTGGTACTGGCAGACTGTTTTGATAGGAATGCCCTCTCTGTAAATGCTAGTCAGTTTTTGTATCCTCCTTGCTTCGTACGTCATTGTTATTTAGCTTCCAAAGTAGCAGAATTTCTTCACTTCGTTTACTTCTTGGGCCGCAATTTCGTTGTTAATTTTATCACTAATATCATTTATGCTACTCATCATTGCCTTTGTCTCTGTTGGATTTGTTCTCAATCCACAATGTGTGCACATTTGACTGTTCATGTCATTCAACAGGTCGTGCAATTCTCATTCAGTTCCACTGAAGATACCAATGTCATTAGTGAAACTTATCACTGATATTTTTTCACCATGAATTTAATCCGACTCTTAAACCTTTCTTTTATTTCAATCATTACTTCTTAGATGTATAGACTGAACATAAGAGGTATCACTGTCTTATATAGTTTTTAATCTAAGTACTTCGTTCTTGGTATTCGGTTCTTATGGTTCTCTATACGTTTTTAGACGTATTTTATATCACCCGGTTTTACCTATAGAGTATCTCTATTTTTCCCAGAATTTCGAATACGTTGCACCGTTTTACGTTGTCAAACGCTTTTTCTAGGTCGAAAAATCCTATGAATGTGTCTTGAGGAAAAAATAACATACTTCTGGATTTTGGTGCCCGAGAGCTTTTTGTTGGCCCAGGTCAGTTATGAGACTATGATCTTCTCAGCACAATTCCCTTGCGGTAAATACACCAAAAATGCAACACTTATTTTCCGTCCGAGAACTGATTCTCTCAGCAAAATTTCAATCAATTAGCAGATTTTGAATTACTGTAAATGATGTGCAAACATTGTTTGAGAAAATTTCTCAACTTAACTCTGCTACAGTCTCGGAAAGCTTCATTCAAGTTCCCTAATATCACCTGGAGGGAATGTCTCTCTGAACAATATCACTGAGCACACACGAATACGTTCGGGAGGACTAGAACTCACTTCCCTTGAAGTCATCCATATATAGGATTACCATGCGTTCCCTCCATAGCTTGAAAGAAATAGTTGGATTCTTCGAAAAGGATACAGTAGATTATTTTTTCTGATTCCTTTCCAAACACAAGCTGGCGCTTCTCTAATGACAATTTTGCCGACGACACGTTAAACCTTCTGTCCATCCCCTTTCTTCTAGTAGAAACTGGCAAAACTAGTTTGAATCTTCTTTAATTCGGAGCAGTTTAACCTGTTGATCTTCACAGAGTGTATAATTCATGAAAATAAAATGAGTGTACGGAATCGGCGGCCGGGAGGCCCCTATTCGGGGAAGTTCGGCCGCAAAGTGCAAGTCTTATTCGATTTGACGCCACATTGGGCGACTTGTGCGCCGGTGATGGGGATGAAATGATGATGAGGAGAACACAACATCCAGTCCTCAAACGGAGAAAATCTCCAACCCGGCCGGGAATCGATCCCGGGCCCACTTGCATGGGAGGCGAGCACGTTACTACCAACTACGCAGGCGGACATATTCCATGAATTTGGACTGTGACACGAAGATATTGGCTGAAAACCTGATAGCGTTTTGTGAATACTTAAATATAAGAGGTGATCAAAAAGTTTACGTTAAAGGGCGTACAGTCCAGAATCAGTATGCAACTCAGGCAAAATGATCGTGAGCATTGAGGCAATCATACCATCGCCGCTCCAAGTTGGAGAGACCCGTTTGGTCAAACAGCGCGTCGTACTACGTGAAAAAGTCCGTAACTGCATGCTACACATCCTCGTTCGACTGGAATCGGTGACCCTTCAGGGTCTTTTTCAAGAGATTGAAGCGGTGACAATCGCACGGGGAGAGATCAACACTATGAAGTGCTTGCTCAAGTGTCCTCCGCTTGAGTTGGCTTAGGTTCTGCGTTCTGACATTTGCGGCATGTGAACGTGCGTTACGCAACAGTAGCACCCCATGGCGCACCATTCCATAACGGTGCTCTTCGACAGACATACTGCCCCATACACTTTCATCGTTACCCGTTGGGGTCACTGGTGTTTTGTTTTGTTTTTCGGCAGCCAAGTAAAGAATAACAGCACGTTCGTCCTGTTCTGACGCTTTTGGTAATAACGTCGGCATAGTTCATTCTTCCAAATTTATCGCACGCACATCGGAAAGATACGAATACAACTCCAATACCTTGTTTACTTGTGTGTGCTTATGTACTGGGTGATCAAAAAGTCAGTACAAATTTGAAAACTGAATAAATCAGGGAATATTGTAAATAGATACGTACAAATTGACACACATGCTTGAAGTGACATGGGGTTTTATTAGGAAAAAAGAAGTTCAAAAAATGTCTGACAGATGGCGCTTCATCTGATCAGAATAGCAATAATTAGCATAACAAAGTAAGACAAAGCAAAGGTGATGTTCCTTACAGGAAATGCTCAATATGTCCTCCATCATTCCTCAACAATAGCTGTAGCCGAGGATAATGTTGTGAACAGCACTGTAAAGCATGTCCGGAGATATGGTGAGGCATTGACGTCGGATGTTGTCTTTCAGCATCCCTAGAGATGTCGGTCGATCACGATACACTTGTGACTTCAGGTAACCCCAAAGCCAATACTCGCACGGACTGAGGTCTGGGGACCTGGGAGGCCAAGCATGACGAAAGTGGCGGCTGGGCACACGATCATCACCAAACGACGCGCACAAGAGATCTTTCACGCGTCTAGCAATATAGTTCTAATAAAACCCCATGTCATTCCAAGCGTGTGTGTCAATTTTTACCTCTCTATCTACATTATTCCGTGATTTACTCAGTTTTCAAATTTATACTGACTTTCTGATTACCCGGTATGTACGTCGAAGCACCACCCTCAGAGGGAAACTTGCTGATCGCCCCTTATATATGGATTGCTAATACTCGATTTGAAAACCATAATCTAAGACTGCAACATGGAAAAATAGATATCACGACACCAGAAATATTTTCTTGTTGTCAAGCAGAGATTCGAAAAGGCATCGAATCGATAGAGACCTACACTATAGACCATAAATTTTCGCTTGCAAAAATATGTACAACACACTGAGGAATTAAAGACACCAGTGTGTATCGATTATATTATTGGTGCAAGTTGAGAAATTGTGCCCGACCGGAATCGAACCCGGGTCTCCTGCTTACTAGACAGAGGCCCTGAACAGGCACCAGATGTACTATTAAGGTGATGACTGCCATTGTCCTTTCAGTGCGGACGCACACCAATCTCGAACTCTTGCGGAATCGGCGAGATGTCGCAAGTATTGAGGCTAATGAGCAGAGGCACTACATGAGTAGTGTGTGGTATAAGTTTGAAATCCCTGCGCTAGCAGGACAGAACGGATGAGGTTATATTTGTGGGAAGGGGCCAAAATAAGTTACTTTCAGTTGCACTTAACATATAAGCTTTATATCTTAAAACACAGAATCACACAAGCAAGAATCAAAAACTCTCAATGTTTTAACGAAGGACCTCCTTTGATTTAATTTATATCAGCTGAAGGCCCCATCTAAAATGCAAGGCACAAGGCCTAAGCAAAGAATTGAGGTACAGGAGTTCTTCTGGAGGTTTCACTTCTTTATAAAAAAAATTATTTTCAATATAAATAGGCTGAAAGCCTTAGCTAAATTCTTCCCATAGAATTCAGCTGAAGGCCTCACATTAATCAAGAACAGTGTTACGGCTTAAAGCCGGTACAAAGATTTTCAGAGTTTAATCTAAATAGGCTGAAAACTCGGCTGAAGGTCGCATATCAACAAAACAATTTAACGCCTTAAGGCCTAAGAAGAAGAGCTTTCAATTTGAAAAGCCTGAAGGCCTTATCTTAAAATATTTCGTGTAAAATTTGGCTGAAGGCCTCATACTAAAGAATAACAATCTTATGGCTTAAAGGCAAGACAAGGATTTTGAATTTTTAATTTAAGAGATATTAAAACTCGGCTGAAGGCCACACACCAACTTGAAACCAATTTACAGCTTAAGGCCTAGGCACAAGGATTTTTCAGTGTTAATTTTGAAAGGTTTAAACTCGGCTGAAGGCCACATACCAAACAAGAAATTATATTTTTTTACGGCTTAAGGCCTAAGAGGAAAAGCGTTGCAATTTTAATAAGCTAAAACTCGACTGAAGGCCATACAGAGTTCTTAAGACTAAAAAGGATTTCAATACGTAAAACACAAGGAGCGGCACTCAGAATGTTCCAAGGATCGGCCTGGAAAGGTAACACTAACTCACGTTTAGGTGTGACAAGCAGCCAGACCGACCACCTCTTAATCGGAAGACAACCCAACCGAAAGCCAGTCGACGAACCTACAAACAAGATCAGTTCTGCTCCACGCGACCAGCAAAACGACATCAAGATGTCAGTAGCAAACGTTCTGGATACTCGTTCCCAAATCAGCCAAGTCAGAATAAACGCCCAAAACTACCAACAATACCTCTACTGTCAAACTGCACGCCGTGCTGGACAGCATCAACATTACGAGGAAAACGCACTCCCAAAACCATGTCATCGACCAGGGTGGGTCACCGGAACTTCAACGGCCACAAGTCAGAAGATACCGCTGGTACACGTCATTACTGAAGGAATGAATTAAATTAGGTTAAACACCACATTGGAAGACGGCTACAATTCTAGGCGACTTCAATGCACAAACGCTGTTGCTAGTGGGAATCTCCCAGAAGGCGACAACCAGGATCAAACGAAGAGATCTGATATCAGTTGAGGCTTGATAGTAGGTTAAGTGCGCACTCAACTTTAGTGTCCAGGATCGGTGGGCGACGAACTTCGTAACCCTCACAACAAGTGCCTCACAACTCCAACAACGCGTGCATGCCGCCAACAGCTCCGGCCTGACTAAGCGCCATGGAGACTTCCTCGCTGCTCTGCCCCAACCGACCGACCGCTTCACACAGCACACCTGGAAAATATATCCGCCACACCAAAGATAGTACAGCAGTACTAGTATCGATATACGCTGCTGCTGCCACTCACGAAGAGAAGACAGCAACTTTATGGCAGTAACAGAAGAAGAAATAAGACACCACTGGACGGCAGCCAATGATTAAAAAAAGGCATGACTCGAGCCAGCCACGACTTAATATTCAGAATTTGGGTTTGACGGGAGGTGTGCTAGGGTAGTCCATGCGGTTATGGTGACCACTGCGTGTGGAGGGTAGCCGGCGCGGTAGCTCAGCATGTTTGGTCAGAGAGCTGGCTGCTCGCCGTAATAAAATAAAACTGAGTGAAGCGATCAACAACGAACTTTAAAGGATGTCATGTGACGTCCCCTACGACAAAACACAACGAGTAATAAATGAATAAGTAAATAAATAAGTAAAAGGTCATCGTGGTGAGAGAGTATGCGTAATAAGCAGGAGACCCGGGTTCATAGTGGCTACACGTTCAAATCAGTCCGTTCTTACGGACGTGTCCTACAGTACAGACACCACGTAAACCGGGTGACTGTAATTAAAGTTAAACTTTCAAAACGCTGTAGAAATAACAACACTGGTCAGAATGACGTCAAGTTGCAACGGAATATCATAGGAGAATGGGGAAAATATATGGCAGATGGAAAAAAATAGTGTGAAAACTAATCAATAGATGGCACTGTATGCGTCAGAATACGTAGATGAAAACACGTGACATGCACACGACACATTGAGGTTGGTATAAACAGACTGGGTACACTGCTTTTCCTCTTGTGCGCCCCCTGTCAGTGTTGTGTGAACGGACACCATACTGTCGCTAGGTGTATTTTTAAGCAGCTGCGAACAGAAAGCAGACTGTCGCCGTCTTTTGTATTCTCTTCGAAATTTTTCGCCTGGTTCCAGTTTTAATCAGTCACCGTTTTATGACCTGTTTTTATGTTTATGATACATCCTAATTTTGTTTTTAACTTTTCTGTAGGCTGCAGAGCGGCATATTACGCTACTTCCAGTCCCCCTCCCACCACCACAATGATGGAAAATAAACGGATTTTCCTCCTTTTGCGTCTGTGACGTTCGCCATGACTGTCTCAGTGCAGGATCGCGCTCTGCTTGTAAAGCTGTATTACAGGAATGATGACTGTGCACACGTCGTTTTGCAGAAGTTCCAGACACTGAAGGGTTTGAAAACAGGGGTTGGTTCGATGACTGCCGTGGGTCTGGAGAAAATGATTCGGAAATTCGAAAAGATGAGTTCTTTTGGTTGCAACCTGGTAGACGAAGGGAACGAATTGATTCGACGTCAGTGGAAGCAGTGGCCACAGTACTGCAGGAGGAGACGAATGGTGGTGTGCAGATGTGAAGTGCACGGAGAATTGCCCGAACATTGGTCATACCCGTGAGCATGGTGCGTAAAATCCTACGAAACATCCTTTTTTGCTATGCATTCAAAATTAACTATGTGCACGAGTTGCTTCCTGTTGACCTGCCAGCAAGAGGAACCTTTGCTTTAGAATTTCTAGCTCGCATGGAAGTGGATGATGACTGATCGTGGAATATTTTGTGGACAGACGAAGATCACTTCCATCTGACAGGATATGTCAATACATAGAACTGTCAAATAAGGGAACGGAAAATCCGCACGCAGATCAACCAGTACCACTTCATCCTGAAAATGTAACTGTGTGGTGCGTTTTTACAGCACCATCTATCATAGGGCCAGAGACTGGTGCTTCCGATCCTGTTACCTGTATCGTCACTGGTAAGCGCTGTGAGTGTCTTTTGCGCATCCACGTCACTCCAGCTCTCCAAAAGCGTGGATGTCTGGATAGGATCATTTTAATGCAAGATTGCGCACCTCCGCACATTGAAAATCCAGTTAAGCAGCTGCTGATGCGCCATTTAGGAAATCTAGAATTATCAGCAGCCTTTTCCCTACAGCCTGGAGGTCCCGATCACCTGATCTTAATCCGTGTGACTTCTGGCTGTGGGGCTATCTGGAAGATGTCGGCCGGCCGCTGTGGCCGAGTGGTTCTAGTTAGGTTTAAGTAATTCTAAGTCTAGGGGGCTGATGGCGTCAGAGCCATTTAAACCATTTGAAAGATGTTGTGTTCAATGTTCCGATTGCAAACTTAGCTGCATTGAAGGTACGCATTGCACAACACATTCTGAATGTGACCCCGGAATCACTTTGATCAGGTGTGGAACATACTGTTTCTCTATTTCAACTTGCTGCAGAAAACGGTGGACAGAGTTCTGAACACCTTGCTCCAGTCACACGGAAATTAATAATCCGATCTGATTTTGACTGATGATTTGTATGCAGTATTTGCCCTCAGGACACTTAAAAACCGATGCAAGTGATGCTTTCGGTGTGATATGACCTTGAGTTGTCGATGGGCTTACGTAACTAACAGTATCACACTTGTACATCCATGCACACTGAGTACTACAGTTTGTGTAACGTCAAAGGTACTCCTTAGGCATTGCTGTATGATTTATTTGTCATTTGTAGTTGACCACTATTACGTTATGATGCTTATAGGGCGATCTATTGCAAAATTTGGTAACTATTTATTTTTATTTTGTCATAAGTTTTCCCACTTCTCCGACATTATTCCGTTACAATTTGACGTCATTCTAACCAGTTGTGTTATTTCTAGAGCGGTTTGAAGATTTCACTTTAATTACAATTACCCTGCATATGGTTAAGATTTCTGAATGTCAGAATACAACTGAAACCTTAATGGGAGAAGTAAAGCTACCTTCAGAAGGCCTTCTATCAAAAAATTAGACAAAAACTGAGAAAATGTGCGCAGGATGGGGTACGATTAACAATATAATTCTGAAAATTTTCTCTTATTTTTCTTCTTTCAAAAAATGGCTCTAAGCAATATGGGACGTAACATCTGAGGTCATCAGTCCCCTAGACTTACAAATACTTAAACCTAATTAACCTAAGGACATAACACACATCCATGACCGAGGCAGGATTCGAACCTGCGACCGTAGCAGCAAAGCGATTCTGGACTGAAGCGCCTAGAACCGCTTTTTTTCTCATTTTGTTCGGTATTGTTCGTTGCGTTTGGTCTGGGTGGACGTCACAAGACATCCGTTCAAGTTGATCGTTGATTCCTTTACTCAGTTTTTAATTACAGAGGGCAAGCAGCCCCCTGACCGAAAATGGTATAGTGCAGATGAGTTTGGAACTCACGATCCTCCATTCAACAATTTAGTTTCTTAACCACTACACCACGGTACTACTCAGAATCGCTCGGCCACAGCGGCCGGCTTTCTTCTTTCCTTCTTCAGTCATTCTTCTACTGTTCTCATGTTAGATGAAATAGATGAAAACAGGATCCAGTATAATGACAATTCTACACATGGAAAAATACAGTATAGAAATCTGAAAGTGAACTTAGAGAAACTAACTCTTTTAAAAAGACGTAATAAAAACTCAGTTTGAAGAGGCTGACGAAGTGGTAAATAAAATATATGGAAAGAAAAGCATAGAGCACCTGGGTAACTAACAACCAAGGATCCAACAAAAAATATAAAAACGGATATGATAATTAAAAATGGGGAATGGAGTCGTGTGTAGAAGAGAACAAAACGGGTATAGAAATAGTTTGTTGATGAATTGGTTGAAACGAAAGGATAAGATTCACGACGAAAATTGGAGAATAAATCAAAATGTGACAAGAAGGACCGTGGACTAATAAACATATTGAGATGGGAATTCGAGAAGGCTATTGAGGGTCTCAGGAAGCGGTAAACGGTAGTGTTCGATTCACAGCAGCTGAAGTTTTAAAATCGTTGGAATGACGTGATCTTATCAAAATGGGTCTGAGCACTATGGGACTTAACATCTGAGATCATCAGTCCTCTAGAACTTAGAACTACGTAAACCTAACTAACCTAAGGACATCACACACATCCAAGCCCGATGCAGGATTCGAGCACGCGACCGTAGCGGTCGTCCGGTTCCAAACTAAAGCGCCTAGAAGCGCTCGATGGCTATACCACAGGGCGCCATTCGTGCATTATACGCGTCGATGCTGCATTCATCTGGTTCCAAAGTTCATCTGTCGTGGTTGGCATTGGGCCACAGTGGTGCGCCTGTCGTTTCGCCACGTCCCACATATTTTCGATTGGTGACAAATCTGCTGCCCGCATCTCGTGGTCGTGCGGTAGCGTTCTCGCTTCCCACGCCCGGGTTCCCGGGTTCGATTCCCGGCGGGGTCAGGGATTTTCTCTGCCTCGTGATGGCTGGGTGTTGTGTGATGTCCTTAGGTTAGTTAGGTTTAAGTAGTTCTAAGTTCTAGGGGACTGATGACCATCGATGTTAAGTCCCATAGTGCTCAGAGCCATTTTTGAACAAATCTGCTGATCTGGTGGGCCAGGGTAAATAGCTGACATCCAGTGACGCCAAGAAGGCACTTGTTCGTGCAGCAACATGTGGTCGTGCATTGTATTGCCGAAAAATGGCGCCTTGGGTGCTGTGCAGGATGTGATTCACCTAGCTCACACTGGTCACAGTGCCCTGTTCACGCACCATCTGTGATTTGTGGTTGTACACAATAGTACCCCGCACCATAAACCCTTCAGTTGGCGCTTTATGTCTAATGCGAATGCAGTCAGTGTGATGGCACACCCCCTGTCTGCTGCGAACCAAAATGCGCCCATCATTTTCAAACAGGTAGACAAAGACACAACTCGACAATCTTAAGTAAGGTAGCCAGAAAGGTGGGACTGAGGATCGCCTATAACAAGACAAAGACATTAAATACCACTGCAGACTGGGAAACACCCGAAGGCACTGTGCAAATGCTGGACAAATTTAAATATCTGGGAGAATTTATAACAGGAAGGAACAGGAGCAAGGAGGGAATAACAGAGACGATAAAGAAGATGAGGTCAGTCTTCTGTATGACGAGAGAGATATACAATAAAAAGAATATATCCACAGAGGCAAAGATAAGCCATTACAAGGTAACGTTGAGAAATGCAGTATTATATGCTGCTGAGACGATGAGACTAGGAAAAAATGAAGCAGAACGACTAGAGAAAGAAGAGAGATAAATACTGAGAAACGTACTAGGTCCCAAAAGAGGTGGAGAGAAGTGGATGCGAAGACCTAGGGAAGAATTGTACCGGAAAATTAGAACAATATCCGGGGAAATCAGACTCAAAAGGGCAAGTTTTTCTGAATATGCAGTTAGGATGAGTACGGACAGAATGACGGAAAGAGTTAGAGAAACAACAGGGAGGACAAGGGGAAAGACAGGAAGCAAGTGGGTTGTTGAACTTTGGAAGGACTGGTTGGAATTGGGGATCAAGGTTGAAGGAAAGGAAAATTGGAGGAACAAATATACACCAACCAATATGCCGGAGATCAACGACAGAGAAGAATATAGGAAAAGATTAGTGTGTCACCAGTGGAGCCGACAGGAGAAAAGGACACTGAAGATCTCGGAAGAAGAGCGGGAGAGAAGAAGAGAAAGAATGAAGAGTTTCTGGGAGAATAAGAGGAAAATGCAATCCATGAAGTAGCCCCTGGTGACACACTAATTTTTCCTGTATTCTTCTCTGTCGTTGATCTCCGGCATATTGGTTGGTGTATATTTGTTCCTCCAATTTTCCTTTCCTTCAACCTTGATCCCCAATTCCAACCAGTCCTTCCAAAGTGATCCTAAAGAAGACGTAACGCAAAAAGAAGAAACAGATAGAACCTGGATTCGTTCGAAAACACTGTCTGATGACATTCCTACCCAAGTGACATCGTTCCATACACCATTGCCGCCTAGCGTGTTTCTGCTCATTCGTCAAAGGTAGGCAGATAAGTGGACGACTTGCAAGTAACCCAAGACGTAATAAAGGGCGACGGAGTGTCATCTCTGATAGTATATGGAGTGTTACACTGTTCCACTGTTGCGCCAGAGCCGAAGATGAGCAGCCCTCTCCTGCAATGCCATTCGGATGACGTGTCGATCTTCTCACGGAGTGGTCTGGGTGGTGCGACAGGACAAATCTCGTCGTGTTCTACGGCTTCCGTGAACCATTCTGCACACTCCCGTTGCACTGCCGAAACACTTCGTGCCACACTAGCACCAGTTTCCCGGATGGATGCATCACATTCTCTCATGTCAATAATGCACCCTCTTTCAGACACGCCGATTTGATGCTACGGTTCACGCATACGTCTGCAGGGCATCCTGTACGTCTGCTCAAGACACTCTGATCCATTGTCTTTGGTTTATAGCGACAACGAGAGCCGCAGGCACGTTTTATCGATGGGCGGTGTTGGGCCGCGATATCGATGTTGACCTTGAACTCGCGGGCCGACATAGTTCAACAGCTAATCATTTCTGCTGAACATAGGTCCTGTGAATATGGACTTTCTATCTCTAATCGTTCAAGGTGTTCTGTTTTTCCTGAAAATGAGTGTATATTACATGTTTATTTGTATATTACGAACAGGGTGTTCGGAAATTCCCGTTACAAACTTCTAAGATTTGTAGAGTGGAATGAATAGATAATATTTTGAATTGGAACCAACGTCCGTACAATCACTTGAAAACATGTTGGTAACGCGTCCATTTTTACAAGTAATTGATTAGCCCTTACACAGTGCATCACTTGTTTTACAGTTCCATTCGTTAATAGCCAAATAAATCGCTCGTATTCTCGCCGATGGGTACTCTTCAGTGTGATCCAGTACGGCCTCTTCCGATTAGGGCATGCGACGTGTCCTTGTAGCACTATAATCAGGCCTGTTGACGGTAAAAGTACCCCTTCCGAAGCCGTTGCGAAATTCTGGCGAAAATGGTATGCGATGAAGTCGGACGTTGTGGTCAACGATCTCGGTAAAGGCGACGAAAAGTTCTTCCATTACAGTGAGATTAACCATTCGGAAGGATTATGTCGATGTATTCTGCAATTGGGCACTCCACCACTTCGCTCTAACACTCACAGACACGGGAATGAGGCTCGTACCAGGTCAGAGAGTGTGACGGATGAAAATTATTGTGTCGGTTTTCGTGTCGTCACGATTTAAGGTTATATTTTCATTGTATTGTAATAGCAGTCAAAAAATAAGAAAAGTCAAGAAAAAAGATGTGATATTTATCCGTTCATTTAACTAATGTCTGTGTTGATGGACACGTTCTACACTCACGCTCATAAATTAAGGACAATGCTGATACATGGTGAAACAACGCTCTGGTGGGCGGTTTGAGGGTTTAAATCACCTCAGGGTAGGACCATGCGGTGCATTTGACCTGCGGTCGTCGCACGGTTACGCTGGCAGCACCCAACATACACAAAGGTGTGTTGGCGCATGTCAGAGTACGGTGCAGCGAATAAGTGTGCCGACGTGTTAGGCGTGCTAATGGTGACTGTGTGTTGAAAATGGCTCAAAGAACACACATCGACGACGTTATGAGGGGTAGATTACTAGAGCGACTGGAGGCTAATAAAACACAGCAGGTCGTAGCACGGGCCCTCCGTATGCCACAAAGTGTGATTTCAAGATTATGGCAACGATTCCAGCAGACACCAAACGTGTCCAGGCGCTACAGTACGGGACGTTCACAGTGTAAAACACCACAAGAAGACCATCAGTGCCCTCAGACTGCCACGGAGTACTGCAGGTAGCCTTGCTTGGGAACTTACCGCAGGCACTGGAACAGTTGTCTCCAGGCACACAGTCTACAGACGACTAAACAAACATGGTTTATTCGCCCGGAGACCTGCAAGGTGCATTCCACTGACCCCTGGTCACAGGAGAGCTCGTAAAGCCTGTTGTCAAGAACACTGTACAATGGCCATTGGAACAGTGGTCCCAGGTTATGTTCACAGACGAGTCCAGGTATAATCTGAACAGTGATTCTCGCCGAGTTTTCATCTGGCGTGAACCAGAGACAGATACCAACCCATGCCCTCGAATGGGTACTGTATGGAGATCGTGATTTGATGGAGTGGAGTGGGATTATGATTGGTCCATGTACACCTCTGCATGTCTTTGGCAGAGGTACTCTAACAGGTCAGGGGTTCAGTGCGTCCCACCCTCCTCCTGGCGGATGATGACGTGCGGCGCCACTGAGCTGCCATCGAGGTGGACTACCTTGAAACAGAAGATATCAGGCGAATGGAGTGGCATGCCTGTTTTCCAGACCTAAACATCATCGCGCACGTCAGGTATGCTATCGGTCGACGTATTGCTGCACGTTTCCAATCCCCTACGACACTTCAGGAGCTCCGACAAACACAGATGCAAGAATGGGAGTCTATACCCCACTACCTGATCCAGAGTATGCCAACCCAATGTGCGGCCTGTGTCCGTGTGCTTGGTGATCATATCACATATTGATGGCGGGGTGCATGCGCAGAATACCGTGGCGTTTTGTAGTACATGTGTTTCGGAACGGTTTTCTCAACTTATCACAAATACCGTGCACTTACAGATTTGTGTCGTGTGTGTTCCCTATGTGCCTATGCTATTATCGCCAGTTTTGTGTAGTTCCACGTTGTGTGGCATCACATTCTGCAATTATCCTTAATTTATGGGCATGAGTGTAGAAAAAATCCGTACTGTGGCCAGCCATGTAAGTATTCGTACAGAGACGGCAAAGATCATCCACACGTCGTTGTCGGACAGCAGAGTTTGTGCGCGCCAGAGACATCCTGGACGAGCTGGGCGTTAGGAGAGCAACTGAAGGCCAAGAAATTCTTTATTTTAATTATTAATAAAAAATGGTAGCGCCCTGCGTTTGTCAGCATTAATGATTCCACTATGGTACTGAAGAGGTTTCGAGTCAGTCACTACTGAGGAGCTGAGGAGATAGTGAGCTTGAGTCGGTAAAATGACATGCGTGATAATGCATTTGAACTAGGACACGTTTACAAGTGTCACGATCGATATCTACCAGGAAAAAACTCTTTCGATTATTTCGACAGTGTGGAATTTTCCGTGATTTTGTTGGAAAATTATTGGAAGTTGTTATTGGACGGAGTTGAGTTTGAAATGCAAGGTTTGAAGAATGCAGTAAGTGATCTAGGTCATGATGACTTATAATCATTTTCTGAATATTGTCAGACTCCTCGTATTTCGTGTGACATTTGACGACAGATCCAGTGATTTTAAGTTCGTGTTGGCTTAGTCAAGAGTGGTTTGGACGCTGTGTCAGTGTTTGATAGTAAAATTCGTGAGTCGTTGTAGTACGACTTCAGTAATTTTCTCTGAAGTGGTCCGTGTTGTGTTGCCTGTGCCATCGGTTATTGCACACACCAGTGGTTGTGGTGGTGCGAATGGTTAAGGGAGATTTATGAAGACACACTCAAAAGGCAGATGAGTGTTAGTCGTGAGTTTAGTTTTTTGAGTATAGAGTCATAACTCGAGGCAGTAACGTTATTCATACAATGTGGGCTTTCACGACAGGATGTTTCAGCTGCCGAGAATTCTTCCGGGTTGTATGCTGAGGTCCATGGAACTCTCCTATGCCTGACATTTCGTCCAAAGCTACGACGGACATCTTCGGAGGTGATCCTTGTTGTGCTGAGTCTTGCCGACTTCCTTAGTAAATATTTTGGAAATATTCTGGCCAATTTTAGTATTTAATTAATCAATGTTTTAATGGCAACCTCTTCTGAAACTGCTTTAATGTCTTAAGACATAAGGCCCTAGTTTTTGACTGTCACTCGGCAAGACTCACCACAACCAGGAGGACCTCCGAAGATGTCCAACGTAGCTTTGGACGAAACGTAGCTTTGGACGAAAGGGATTGAAGAGTTCCATGGACCACAGTCAGACAACCCGGAAGAATTTTCGGGAACAGTAACGTTATTGTGGATGTGGAGTAATTGCTCATAGAGCATTATTCCCGAAGATTTTCTTAATAGGTGAATCATGCACATGAACACACGGATCCGAGGTGAATTATCATAAATTCCCTATTTTGGCTGTACGCGTTGTTAGTGACGTAACCATTGGGACCACATTGCCTCAGCTTTACCATTTCAAAGCGGAAATTCCAGCTGCTACCATTATTCTGCACTAAAAGTGGTGAGTGACAATTACAGTTAGGATCTGTTAATGGATCCGCTACGGGCCAACATCTGGAGATACTGATATTTTGAAAATATGAGCTTTAATTTGGGACATAAAAGATTTATTTTGTGTTTTTTGTATGTGTTATTTATCTCGCTTAGTGTGTGGATATTAGTTTTTTTTTCAGTCACTCATTCAGAATAGGTGATTGTCATCGTAAAGCATTTACATTTTTAAAAAAGAAAAGTAAACCTTCATTCATTAAAAAATAGTTTTTTATCCCCAAGTTATCATTTATCCAAGATACCTTTTAGTTACTAATTGTTGAAACTTCCCCTTTGAAAATTAAGAATGACTGTGCTGGTAAATTCCTACGTTATTTGATTTTCAAATAGCTGAGCAAAACTGAATACTCAGACAGTTCTCTCTATATTTATTCTGATGATCATTAAACTGACATACAATATTTTTTAGTGCAACGCAATCTGACTTTCAATAATCCCTCAAAAAGAATGGCCCTGACTAACAATAACCTATACCTTTCATGAATCACTTACTTCACAAAAATCTTCGTTATTCGAACTACTGCAATACAGCGAGAGCCAATACTACCAGCTAAATAAAAGATTCTAACTACTGAAGGCACTAACTACTGATAGGCATAATTAGCAAATGAAAGATTTTGATACAGAACAAACAATGTATTTACCTTAATAGGTATATATATATATATCACTCCCCACATCCACCACTGCTGGCAGCTCACCTCCAGCTGCCCAACACTACACAAGCAAATATTCCAACAATGAGTCCAACCAGCCAGTGTTTAGTTTGTTTGACTGCTACACGATTATATCACGACGCTAGTAACGAGTGACAGTTTAAATTATTGCTTTTGGGCTGCATCTGTTTTATATCTGCACAGTTTTTCTACATTCTTATGAAAAGTAAAACATAATATCTGGTATTTACTGATTTGTCTAACGAAATGATGAGAAATATTTTACGTCTACACACCTGATTATGACTACTATCTTTCTAGTTGAGAGATTTTTTACTGCCTTATGAAATGTCGTATGGATAGTGAATGATGTTTCATGCTTTGCTTTATGTATACATTTGCTCATTTTGTTTAATATCGAGTTTCTAGCAGTGCTGCAGCACTGGTTAAAGTAAAATTTATTAGATGTGCCAATGTAAATATTTTCTGTTTACAGATCCATTAAATAATAATTTTATGATCTACTTTCTTAAACAAAGGGGGGAGCAAAAATAGACATTTCCCTTCACAGGAATTGCATACATAATTTTTTTCAACGACTTGGTATCTTGTTTGGTAGAGTAAGTTATTGTGATGCATCACTCTAGTGTTAAGATGTGAC
Organism: Schistocerca serialis cubense; assembly: GCF_023864345.2. NCBI lineage: Eukaryota > Metazoa > Arthropoda > Insecta > Orthoptera > Acrididae > Schistocerca > Schistocerca serialis. Next base: position 485,663,303 of record NC_064643.1, read on the forward strand.
ATACGCATTAGATATTTCCTATCTTTACTGTAATATTTATTCTGCTTGAGCTTTATCATGTTTAGGTATAAGTTATTGCATTTGCTGCTGCTGTTTGCCAGGCATATTCCTACTGAATTTCACTTTGTATTACCCTACTAAGCCGGTTTTACTACTGATTTATTTTTCTTGTTGCTGCACATTGGCTCATATTAGTTGTAATGTTGCATTTTCTTTGCTAACTTATATTAATTGCTGCTTGCTTTGCCACTTTGCATTTTTTTCATTGTTCTTGTTCGTGTTAATGTTTGTGCTGCTGCACTGCCTCGTCCCTTAGTTTATATATCTGAGCTCAGTAGATTTAAGTTAGGTTAAGAGAGGTATACTATATAAGAAACTAACTATGAAGAATGGGGAAATATTGCATTGAGAAGCTATAAGAAAAATTGCAAAAAAAAAAAAATGTTGAAATAAGAGGGAAGATCTATGGAATGAAGTTTAGGGTTGGACTACAGTACCAAATGTCATAATGAAAACAAACCCTGTCCTTTCCTTTTGTGTTATTCTGCTATCTGTTTGTGTACCCTTGTGTATTTGTGTTCTTCCTGTCTCTGTGTGCTTTTTCATAGAACTTTTTTTCTCTTCTAATACTAAGCTACATTCACTATGATGAGGAATACTGTTATCCTCAAATATAATTTGCGTTAATAATATGTTCTCTACTTTGTAAAGGTGTTTAGACATTATTTATTCTGTTCTGTTTTCTTTTAATGCTCTTTTGTGAAATTAATGTTTTGAAAGATATTCTCGTTTTTATTTTTATTTACTTATGTCATAATTCCTGTAATACTGATGTATATGTTTATTTGTATTCTTTTATAAAGCCTTTGTTACTACAAATGTTGTCTGCATTATTATGTTCTTTAATAATGTTTTCTGTATCTTTATAATTGCATTCTTATGCCACAAATTTGTAATTGTATAGACACCAGTTCTTCAAATTATGTATATAGTAGGGTTTCATTTCACTGCACACGTTTCTGTTGGTCATAGTATATGCACAATATGTGAGAAGTTAAAGAAAAGGGACTGTTAGCACTCGCACATGTATTGATAATTCAGCAAGGGACTAGTTAACAGCGCTGCTGGTCCTAAGGACATTCTAAAAAGTTTATGAGTGCACAAGTGGTGGTTTATGGGCTTGCTATATTATCCGCAAGACTCTTCGATGCTGATTGTGCACCCACACAGTTGTAACAGATGGCTGCTGGCCATCTGTACAAGGACTACAGTGGGTCTGCACCTTTGATGGCCCACCAATACTATTATCTCTACAAGGACTACAGTGGGTCTGCACCTTTGGTGGCCCACCAGTACCATTATCTCTATCAGGACAACAGTGGGTCTGCTCTGTGATGACCTACCTACCAATATTCTTCAAAACTTCGACTGACTCTGGTGTAGGTTCGCTCTGTTGTGGCCCATTACCTGTCTGCATGTCAAGAGTCAGCACTGTCTTTCCGTTGGAAGGACAACACTACTCTTCAAGACTGCATGGAAATCTACTACTTCCATGTGCATTTTCTTTTACTGCTCAGACTTTGTGGATACATTACTACTGTGATGAATGATCATGACTGTCTTTATCGACTGTGAGAACAAGTTTTTCTTTGCATTTATTATATTTGTTATTGTAATTATGAAAAATTTTATCAAAACAGTATTGTCCACTGCCCAAAAATATTTGTAGAATTTTTTGTTTGGAGCATGGGGGCTATGTAAGTAGGCTGTTTAGTTTTTTATGTTGGTAACGCCACGTAGTACTCTGTATGAAAATCGCTGACTGCGCTGTGTGCAGTCTGTGGCTGGTTGGACGCATTGTTGCTTTGTTGGAATATTCGCTTGTACAGTGTTGGGCAGATGATGTGTGTGTGTGTGTGTGTGTGTGTGTGTTTCACGGTGGTACATTGATAGTGACCGGGCCAAATATCTCACGAAATAAGCTTTTAACGAAAAAACTGCAAAGAACGAATCTCGTCTAGCTTGAAGGTGGAAATCAGATGGCGCTATGGTTGGCCCGCTAGATGGCGCTGCCATAGGTCCAACGGATATCAATTGCGTTTTTAAAAATAGGAACCCCCATTTTTCATTACATATTCGTGTAATGCGTAAAGAAATATGAATGTTATAGTTGGACCACTTTCTTCGCTTTGTGATAGTTGGCGCTGTAAACAAATGCATAAGTACGTCGTATCACGTTACATTCCGCCAGTGCGGACGGTATTTGCTTCCTGATACATTACCCGTGTTAAAATGGACCGTTTACCAATTGCGGAAAATGTCGATATCGTGTTGATGTATGGCTATTGTGATCAAAATGCCTAACGGGCATGTGCTATGTATGCTGCTTGGTATCCTGGACGACATCATCCAAGTGTCCGGACCGTTCGCCGGATAGTTACGTTATTTAAGGAAACAGGAAGTGTTCAGCCACATGTGAAACGTCAACCACGACCTGCAACAAATGATGATGCTAAAGTAGGTGTTTTAGCTGCTGTCGCTCCTAATCCGCACATCAGTAGCAGACAAATTGGGCGAGAATTGGGAATCTCAAAAACGTCGGTGTTGAGAATGCTACAGCAACATCGATTGCACCCGTACCATATTTCTATGCACCATGAATTGCATGGCACACTTTGAACGTCGTGTACAGTTCTGCCACTGGGCACAAGAGAAATTACGGGACGGTGACAGATTTATTGCAAGCGTTCTATTTAGCGACGAAGCGTCATCCACCAACAGCAGTATTTTAAACCGGCATAATATGCACTATTAAGCAACGGAAAATCCACAAGTGGAATATCAACGACCTTGGCGGGTTAATGTATGGTGCGGTATTATGGGAGGAAGGATAATTGACCCCCATTTTATCGATGACAATCTAAATGGTGGAATGTATGCTGATTTCCTACCTAATGTTCTACCGATGTTACTTCAAGATGTTTCACTGCATGACAGAATGGCGATGTACTTCCAACATGATGGTTGTCCGGCACATAGCTCGCGTGCGGTTGAAGCGGTAATGAATAGCATATTTCATGACGGGTGGATTGGTCGTCGAAGCACCATACCATGGGCCGCACGCTCACCGGATCTGACGTCCCCGGATTTCTCTCTCTGGGGAAAGTTGAAGGATATTTGCTATCGTCATCCACCGACAACGCCTGACAACATGCGTCATCACATTGTCAATGCACATGCGAACATTACGGAAGGCGACCTAGTCGCTGTTGAGAGGAATATCGTTACACATATTGCCAAATGCATTGAGGTTGACGGACATCATTTTGAGCATTTATTGCATTAATGTGGTATTTACAGGTAATCATGCTGTAACAGCATGCGTTCTCAGAAATGATAAGTTCACAAAGGTACATGTATCACATTGAAACAACTGAAATAAAATGTTCAAACGTACCTGAGTTCTGCATTTTAATTTAAAAAACCTACCTGTTACCAACTGTTCATCTAAAATAGTGAGCCATATGTTTGTGACTATTACAGCGCCATCTATCACAAAGAGAAAAAAGTGGTCCAACTAAAACATTCATATTTCTTTACGTACTACACGAATATGTAATAAAAATGGGGGTTCCTATTTTTAAAAAAAACACAGTTGATATTCATTTGACCTATGGCAGCGCCATCTAGCGGGCCAATCATAGCGCCATCTGGTTTCCCCTTTCAATCTCCACAAGTTGCGTTATTTGCAGTTTTTTCCTTTGACGCTTGTTTTGTGAGATATTTGGCCCGGTCACGATCAGTACACCACCCTCTATATATATATATATATATATATATATATATATATATATATATATATATATATATATATATATGTGTGTGTGTGTGTGTGTGTGTGTGTGTGTGTGTGTGTGTCAGTTCATGTTTTGTATAATCATATACGTATATATGATTATACTGAACACTGATTAGTAGTGGAACAAATAACCAGACGTGGTGCCTAAAGAAGTTGATTTACATTGTCTTAGTAACAACACAAGAATCTGTGTTTCTAGATTTGGATATGAGATTTTCTTACGAAAATATTTTAATTCAGATACATTTCAAAACGTAATTGGATCTGTAAGTACCAGATGGTACACAAATGTTAAAGTATTAACTATCATGACACTGAAGCTTGTATATTGATGCTAGATAGATATTTTAAGTATTTAGTCTAATATTGTTACGTGCTAACTTTCATATACATACTATACATATATTGAGAGAATTGCTTACAAAAAAGGCACTACAGCAGTAGTAAGTTGGCTTGTGCATTCGCCCTGTTGTATGTCGATGGTCCTATGTGGTGCTCCATTTGATCGAATGTGTGCTGTAGTGCTGGGAGGTACAATTACCAATTTTATCAGCCATACGATTACTTATTGGTAACATAGTTGCTCGTGCAGTGCTTCTAGGAATCTGTGTTCTTCTGAGAGGTTGCATAAAATTCTATTTCATATCTCCACGAGTGATTGTCAAACGTATTTAGTTTATATTTTTTCTAGATTTTCTTGTATATTAGGGCTGGGTGGTGCCTGAACGTTTTAACAGAGCTAATCACGAGTACGTGGGTACTCATAGATCGCAGTTCAGTCATAATGATAGGGATAGGATGAACGTGAAATGACATCAACCGATCGGATAGAACCACCCTCCCCCCTCACCACGACTATCCTGTTACATACCTTCCTAGCCAACGTGTTTTCAAATGGCTGTAGTTCGGAAACGGTACTTTTCCGGACATATGTCCCTATTCACAATATTATGTACTCACACCGCTCTGTAAATCTTACAAGTTTTTAACGGGAATTTCCAAACACCATGTATATTAAAAGTAGATATGTAGAAGCACGTGCATATTTCAGTGTAACATTCTGTCAGCATTTCGAAGAACTTTCGGTGATATACAATTCTAACAAACGGACATTTACATTTCTATTTATATAAAATATATTTATATAAAATCTTATATATAAACGCGTCTTCGAATGCAAAGTTGTGTCTAAATTTCAAATCAATCTGTGAAGAGCTTATGGAGATATAAGATTTTGAAAAAAGAACGAACATTTTCATTTTCATTTGTATGGACTACACTGTGAGTACTGATTCGTGAACCAGAGTGGACGAGTGTTAGCGTTCTGCTTATAGCGTCGAGCTGCGAAGCGAGGATGTCTCCTCAGTTTTCTAACCGTTGGCCCGTCATGAAAAAGCATATTTAAACAATCTTAATGGAGATACAAATTATGAATATCGTTTTTACGCAACATCATAGTAATGTACGAAATCGGTTAGCGAAACAGTACTCGTCGAACCATCTTATCTGCACCTGAAACATAATAGCATGCCCAAAAAATTACTTACTACTAGTGTTTCGTTACTGCAACTCAATGTGTGATTGCCGACGCAGCAGAATAATCTCAGGTCTCGAGCCAAACCTATGTACAACATGTCTGTCTTGTAACGTGCCACGACATTAAGCAATAATAAGAATGAATTATGAGGTCTGTATTGAAATAATTCCGAAAGAATCAGAATAAAAAGTGATTACGTAGTCGCTGAACACAAAGATTTACACCCACACATGGGCACTCAAGACTACATGTAGAAGATTCAAATTCACGACTAGAAATCAGAACATTACGTTCCTAGTTCACTGTTTTGAGCAAAGCAAAAACTATTTCATAATCAGGAGAGACTGAGAACTTTGAATTTACAGCACGATGAAGAGAAAAATAGTGTAAAACGCATGCTTGTGTATTGGTTAATGGAGACATCTTGGCAGATATGCATGAAGAATTGAGAAGATAACTCGTCATTTTTTCTGTTTTCCGTCTTTTCCTTAGTTGTTCTAAATTCGTGGAGGTTTGTTCGGTCTATGCAACTAAATGAAGGCAATTAGTTTATTACCATACGCGTTTAGTTTCTTTTGTTTAGAAAGCATGATCAGTGGCCGGAAATACATGTTTCCTTTTATACATATAATAAACATATTATGTGGTAGATATAATATGCTGCTACATTACATTTTATTGCGTTTTTCTGTTGGTTTTTTAGGTTAGAGTCAACTTTTGTAGCACAGATTCCGTAATGTAAACTTATAGTTCGTGGATACCTACGATTTCCAGTGCTGTTAACTCATGTGTGTGGTCCTGGAGATGAATTTGTTAGTTTCCATACTTCAGCTGGCCGATTTCTAACGTTCTTTCACCCACATTTGTCACATCGCACATTTCACTTGCACTTTCCATTTTGTGATCCACATATGCGTGTTTTTGTTGCGTAGTGTTGCCAATTGTTTTCGTGTGTTTGTCTGTCTTTTGTTTGTGTTTTGGTTTGATGATTTTGATTTGTTGTGTGTGCGTACGTGTGTGTTTGTATGTATTTTGCTGCGTGTAAATGTTTTTTTAATAATGAATATGAGTTTGTGTGTGGGGGGGGGGAGGGGGGGTAGGGGGCGAGGGGGGGAGTTAGAGACAGAGACAGAGAGAGAGAGTGAGAAAGAATGGGGAGGGAGGAGATTCATTAATTATTTATCCTAGTTATATTTCGGTTTGTTATTGTTTTGGTGGCTAGCATGATCAGAGAGTTATCGCTCATATGGATTTGGCCGTTGAGTACCTTCTTTTCCATTGCAATGTCACTTTGTACGTGACATTGCAAGTAAACTCTCACATACAAAGAGCCATTACAATGGGAAAGAAGGTACTCAACGACAACATCCGTATAAGCAATAACCCTCTGATCATGCTAGCCACCAAAATAGTAACAACCCGCAATGTAACCAGGCTCTCTGCCTGTCTCTCTCTCTCTCTCTCTCTCTCTCTCTCTCACACACACACACACACACAGGCAAGCTCACACAACAAATGAAAACGATGAAACCACAACACAACACAAACAAAAGACAAACACACAAAAAAATTGGCAACACTGCACAACGAAAACACACACATGTTGATCACAAAATGGAAAGTGCAAGTGACATATGCTATGTAACAAACGTGCCTGAAAGAACGTCAGAAATCTGCTAGCTCGAGTATGGAAACTAACAAATACTTCTCCAGGACCACAAACATGAGTTAACAGCACTGGAAATCGTAATTAACAACGAAAGATAAGTTCATGTTACGGCGTTTGTGCTATGAAAGTTGATTCTAACCTAACAAACAACAGAAAAACACAATAAAATGTAATGTAGGAGCATATTATAGCTACCACATAATATCTTTATTATATGTGTAAAGGGAGACACGTATTTCAGGCCACTGATCATGCTTCCCAAATAAAAGAAACGAAACGCTTATGGTGATAAACGAACTGCTTTCATTTAGTTGCATAGACCGTACATATCTCCACGAAAAGACAACTGTTGCACATTTTAAAAGCAAACTATAAATGGAAGAGATGGCCTGTACTCAAAAGATGTGAATGACGAATTGATGCAAATAAGGGTAATCATTTTGGATTCTGGATGTGAAGACAAGAACAAAACTGAAGTGGGCGTGTAAAGGTCATTGCACAAATAATGCTAGGAGCTAATAGGGCAATTTTTATACACGCTTGAGTTGAGTGTCTGCAACCATTCTGCGCAACGTTTCTTAATCCTTTGTTTGGCAATGTTGCTCTAAAGCAACATAAAGTTTCACACTGCTGTCTGTAACATGTTCCAAGTACTCTCCTTGAATGGGCAATAGTGCTTACAAGAAACGATATAGCTATCATATGCTGTGATATTCTGTTGTGTGTGGTGAGAAATTTCTGAACAGTGTGAGTCTGTAGGAGACACCATTACATGGTTATGTGAGTATCAGTTACCAGTGTAGCAGTTTTTTTTTTTAGATTTTATGGCGTTGTTTCCTTGTGCAACGAAAGCTGCTTGTAAACAGAAACAGAAGTCTTGAAGGTGAGTTTTACACAAATGTGTCAGTCCAAATTCTTGCATGGGACATTGAAAATGGATTTATATTTCCTCGAAAGATGAAGTCTGATCTTGACTATTGGATGGACATCAAGTAGGCAATGTCATCTCAAATCATACAGGCCATGTCAGTTCATGTATGTATTTCTCTGAAAGAAATCTGTTTTAGACCTCTGCAATATGCGTTAAAAAATAAAATATTTTAATTTTTTTTTTTTGTTTTTGTAAATGGCGAAGTCCTTTCAAAAACTATGTTTTGTAGATAACTCTCAAAGCTTTAGAGAACTGAAAAAAAGGTAATGAAGACAAAGTACTGGAGACCTGGCAGATGTTTTTATTTAAAGCTCGCTCTTTATACGTTCTAATTTAGTTGACACACACAAACTTATTTTAATTTGGGAAGTCATATACTGCAAAGTTCCTTGTTACATTATCAGATACAACTGATATAATTATAAAATATATTGTCCCTACTACAGGTACTTGTATTAGGTATATATTTTACTGAAAATTTAGAAATCGCATTTTTGCGAATTTTTGCAACTATTTACTCAAAAATCTGCATCAGAAAACTTACGAAAATTTCGCAATATATGGTGTGGTTAATATGTTAATAGTTACTGCAATCAAAGTGAGCGATGTATTTCTGTGTGAAGTGTTAGAAATTCTTCAAAAGTCTGCTTATTTCGCATCATTAACTTTCTAGTGTAAAATATGCACTGTTTCCGCTCTTTTCTTTTTATATCAAACGAGTGAGAACTTGCACATGAATCATTCAGCCTGGAGTTTTGCGTTTTGTTTGAACTTTTTGTTAGATAGAATGTCAGTAAGGAAATACAGTAGTGAAAGGGTGAGGTGTGTGAACTATGATAGAAAACACAAGAAGGTGGTCTTTAAGAAAAGTGAAAAACACATTTGTTGGAAATCTGTCGGACGACTGTAAAACTATCTAGGTCCTCAAGTAACTGTGTTACCATTGCATCCATTGTGCAGGATTTGCTGTCCTCGCTACAACAAGAAATTTAATGCTAATCCCCCTAAACGATCACCGGAATGTGAAAGTGAAGAAGACAGTGCAGATATTTACATTCCTGGGTGTGAAGTTGTTGGTACATTCAGTGTAATCATTTCTGTTGTAGCCCCTAACATATCCCCCTTACATACCCAGGCGAGATAAGAAGCGCAAGAAGAAAATGGTATGTACAAGGGGAAGTGGAAGAACCTCAAATAAGTCTTATATAAGCAACACGTTCAGAACTTTGTGAAGTGTATAATGGAGACGCAGAACGAGATAAAGCAGCAACTTCTGTGTGCCGCTGAATGATGTACGATATGACGGTTTTGATCACTGGCCAGAATAGGAACCACGCATCAACTGTTTCAACCGCAGAAATAATGTTGTGTATTTATATTGTAGGATTCAGGTACAATTTGTGGTGAATGATATTTAAAGGCAAATAATGCGTGTAAAATTGTCCATAATACCGTACCCATACAAATCTAATTTAAGCAATTTAATGTGCCAAATAAAAGATTAATATGCAATAAAACAGCCACAGCACGTCAGATATATTTGACATATTTTTAACATATTTCTCACGGATCTGAAGACATATTTCACCTCTATCTGTAGCGAATTCCGCCCTGCAGCTTTATTTTCACGTAGTTCAATGTTAATGACGTCGTATCTCCTCAACTACGTGCTGTACAATGATAAATTCTGCAGGTTCATCCAGTGGTATATGTAGTTAACGCCTGCGAAATGTGTTGTGGATAGAGTTAGAAGTAAAAAGTGAAAACGTCATCATGCATAGTGCGGCAATTTTAAACGCATCTCAGTGCTTATGACGCCATATCTCCTGACCTATGTGTCATAAAATGATACAATTTCTTGCGATTCATTCTGTGATAGATGTGAATACTGTATGCAAAAAGTATCGCGATTGCAGGTAGCAGTAGACAAAAAGTAAATTAAAATCTTATGCTTCTTGAGTCAATTTTACTGCATGAATAACGAAAATGTAGTAAGCTAAAAACCTTTCTATGGTTGAAATCGGTCCAGTGGTTTAGGGGGAGATGTGGAACATACATATATGCATGCTGCACATGTAATCGTACATCAATTTTTATAATATGTATTTATGTACGTACGTACCGCGTCTCCTTTTAAACCACTGGATCTATTTAAAACAAACTTGGTACGCATATCAGTTACTATCTGGGAATCATCACTGTGGGGTTCAGAACTACCTAAGCCCAAAGGGATGGGTGTGGGAGTGATAAATCATTGCAGCCCACAACGCGCGAATACCCATACATTAGTAATCCAGTATTTGAGAATGAGAGACTTTCAACAAACCTTAAAAATAATTTCAAACCGTTATGATACATTTTTCGGTGATAAACACTAAAACGTGACGAAAGGAAAAAAGTTTATCGCAGACTCCTTTTTCGCTGTTCATGTAGTATAACTGCCACATGAAGCGTGACGTTTTAACTTATTACTTCTTTACTACTAACTGTATTCGCAACACATTTTCCAACCAGTATTCACATACACCACTGGATCTTCTGCAAAGTTATATCATTGTATAGCAAACAGTTCAGCTGATACGACGTCAGAAACATTAAGCTGTGTGAAAATGAAACTACAGGGGGAAATTCAGTAGAGATGTGAGCGAAGCAAGTGTACAATTACGTCTGAAATATATCTGACATGCTTGAAAGCGTGCCAAGCCACGGGTAATAATCTCATCCTAAACCCATGGGACAATTTCGACCAAATTTACACTACTGGCCATTAAAATTGCTACACCACGAAGATGACGTGCTACAGACGCAAAATTTAACCGACAGGAAGAAGATGCTGTGATATACAAATGATTAGCTTTTCAGAGTATTCACACAAGGTTGGCACCGGTGGCGACACCTACAACGTGCTGACATGAGGAAAGTTTCCAACCGATTTCTCATACACAAACAGCAGTTGACCAGCGTTGCATGGTGAAACGTTGTTGTGATGCCTCGTATAAGGAGGAAAATGCGTACCATCACGTTTCCGACTTCGATAAAGGTTGCATTGTAGCCTATCGCGATTGCGGTTTATCGTATTGCGACATTGCTGCTCCTTTTGGTCGAGATTCAATGACTGCTAGCAGAATATGGAGGGCAATGCGGAACGCCGTGCTGGATCCCAACGGCCTCGTATCACTAGCAGTTGAGATGACAGGCACCTTATCCGCATGGCTGTAACGGATCGTGTAGCCATGTCTCGATCTCTGAGTCACCAGATGGGTACGTTTGCAAGACAACAACCATCTGCACGAACAGTTCAACGCCGTTTGTAGCAGCATGGACTATCAGCTAAATGACCATGGCCGCGGTTACCCTTGATGCTGCATCACAGACAGGAGCACCTGCGATGGTGTACTCAACGACGAATCTGGGTGCACGAATGGCACAACGTTATTTTTTCGGACGAATCTAGGTTCTGTTTACAGCATCATTGTGGTTGCATCCGTGTTTGGCGACATCGCGGTGAACGCACATTGGAAGCGTGTATGCGTCATCGCCATAATGGCGTATCTCCCGGCGTGATGGTATGGGGTGCCATTGGTTACACGTCTCGGTCACCTCTTGTTCGCATTGACGGCACTTTGAACAGTCGACGTTACATTTCAGATGTGTTACGACCCATGGCTCTACCCTTCATTCGATCCCTGCGAAACCCTACATTTCAGCAGCATAATACACGACCGCATGTTGCAGGTCCTGTACAGGCATTTCTGGATACAGAAAATGTTCGATTGATGCCCTGGGCAGCATATTCTCCAGATCTCTCACCAATTGAAAACGTCTGGTCAATGGTGGACGAGCAACTAGCTCGTCAGAATACGCCAGTCACTACTCTTGATGAACTGTGGTATGGTGTTGAAGCTGCATGGGCAGCTGTACCTGTACACTCCATCCAAGCTCTGTTTAACTCAATGCCCAGGCGTATCAAGGCCGTTATAACGGGCTGAGGTGGTTGTTCTGGGTACTGGTTTCTCAGGGTCTATGCACCCAAATTGCGTGAAAAAGGAATCACATGTTGGTTGTAGTATAATATATTTGTCCAATGAATACCCGTTTGTCATCTGCATTTCTTCTTGGTGTAGCAATTTTAATGGCCAGTAGTGTACTAACTGTATTCGCAACACATTGTCCAGACAGTATTCACATATACCACTGGATGTACCTGGAAGTTATATCATTGTATAACAAACAGTTAAGGTGATGCGACGACATTAACATTAAGCTGTGTGGAAATGAAACTACAAGGAGAAATTCGGTAGAGATTTTAGTGAAGCATGTGTACGATTATGTGTGAACTATATCTGACATGCTTGTACGCGTGCCAAGCCAGGGGTAATAAGCACTTCCTAAACCCATGGAACGATTTCGACCAAATTTAAAATACATGTTAGTTACGATCTGGAAAGAAATGCTATGGGAGTAAGAACCATCTGCGTTCTATTTGTGTGAGTATGATAAAGTGGAGATAGAAGAGGCAAGGAGGCGATGGACAGAGAGAGGGAGAGGGAGAAATGGATAAAGAGAGGGGTGAGAGGGGGCGTGGGAAGAGAAAGGAAAGAGGAAGAGACAGATAAAGGGATGGGGAGGAAGAGATAGGCAAAAAAAGTGAGATGGAAGAGGTAAGCAGAGAGAGGGGGAGGAAGAGATGAGCATAGAAAGGGAAAAGGAGGAGATCAACAAGGAGAGGGAGCAGCAGGAGAGAGATAGAGATAGCGAGAGGAGGAGATGGAATTAGAGGGAGGTGGAGGAGATGGATATTGGGGGAAGGAGCAGGTGGTCAGAGGGAGGGAGGAGCAGATTGACGGAGAGCGAGGGAAGGAGGAGAGGGACTAATAAAATCCTGTATAAATATACCGTGAATTTATCTAGGACATACATTATACAAGTACATCGATTTTTACAATAAATATTGATTGAGGAGAATCGTAATGCTACATTTTACTAGGCAGAGATCCATGGATGTGGAGACAAAAGTATCTGAAACAGTGAATCAACGCATCTGGATGCGTAGCGCTCTTGAAGTAACGCGAATATTCTTGTATGACTCCACCTGCTGACTTCAAGCTTTGGACGGTGTTTACGAAATATGTTTAGCAGCTAGTGCGACAATCTACACGCAAAGGAAATGTTTTAGACCTTAAAGCTACAAGTGGGCCTGACCTTACCGACAGTGCCCCTATAGAGACAGGGCTTAGTGACCTACTTGGTTACTAGTGTTAAGAAATCCACGAACAACGCTATGAGAGTATTTTTGCTAGAAAGAACAGATACACAGATGTCAGCATCCCATTACACTATGAATGTACACTATTCAGTTCCAGTGTGATATAAATACAGGAATTACGGGCAAATTTCAAACTAATTGGAAACCTAGCTCTTGGGAAGTAAATGGATTAACGACGTAAAAGGCCCTCCGTCGTTTAAAAACAAATTTTGGAAAATGGTGAGGAATTAGAGACTGTTACACTCTCAGTTCTAAGAAGAACCCGCAAACGACGACAAGTAGAAATTAGTGGAAATTCTAGTGACTGTAAAAAAAATCGACGCGTGAGCATACAATAACTTTCATCATCACAACCACAGAAAAAGATGTTGCCGAGAACCTGAGTTAATTTTGGCCCAACGTAGAATCGCTAAGCGGGTCGAAGGCTTCTATCCAGTCACTCGTTGACCAGTCTGGTGTGCCAACAGAAGATAAAAAGCACTCCGTCGTCAGGCCACGAGTGGCCTACAGGGACCATTCGGCCGCCGTGTCATCCTCAGTTGAGTATGCGGATAGGAGGGGCATGGGGTCAGCACACCGCTCTCCCGGTCGTTATGATAGTATTCTTGACCGAAGCCGCTACTATTCGGTCGAGTAGCTCCTCAATAGGCATCACGAGGCTGAGTGCACCCCGAAAAATGGCAACAGCGCATGGCGGCCTGGATGGTCATCCATCCAAGTACCGACCACGTCCGACAGCGCTTAACTTCGGTGATCTCACAGGAACTGGTGTAACCACTGCAGCAAGGCCGTTTCACGTTTAAGAAATAATTCCTGCAAGAGAATCGCATAAACATACCGTCGTTTGACCAACGCACAGAATCCAGTATGGAGGGCATTGTAATAGGCATTCCTGGCATAGAGAAGCAGCTAAAAGAGATGAAAGCAAATAAGTCGCCAGATCGGGATGGAATCCAGTTGAATCTTACAGGAAGTAGTCTACAGCAATGGCCCGTTTCTTAGCTTGCAGTTATCTTGAGTTTCTCGTCCAGTACAAAGGCTAAGGTGACTGGAATGTATACGGGTGACTGGTATAAAGGAAAAGTAAGAGACCAGAACCACAGAGTTATAGACCAATATCCATAACATCGATTTGCTGCAGAATTCTTGAACATATTCTGAGCTCTACAATAAAAAAAAAAAATGTGGTGACATTTTACTTTCCTTTTTACCATGAAGGTTCACCTGACGATGCGGCTTGAAGCCGCGAAATGGGTTGTATTTTAATAACAAACAATTTTACCACTGTAAGCGAAGTTCTTTCTAACATCCTGCCTTTCAACAGCTGTGGTTGACCAGAATACAATGTAGTTTGCAATAACAAATTTCTATGAGGCAGAAAAGCTTCTGTCCACTTGTCAACACGGGTTTTTAAAGAATCGCTCGTGCGAAACTCAGCTCGCCCTTTCCTCACATGACACTCTGCGAACCATGGATGAAGAAGAAAAGGCAGATTCCATATTTCTAAATATCCATAAAGCGTTTGAAAAGGTATCCCACTGCAGATAGCTAACGAAGGTATGACCATACTGACTATGCTCCCAGATATGTGAGTGGCTCGAACACCTCTTAAGTAAAGGAGACCAACAAGTTGTCTTCGACGGTGTGTGTTCATCACAGTCAAAGGTATGCTAACGAGTGCCTCAGAGAAGGGTGTTATTCTCTATATACGAGAGCAGCTAATCGCCGAGGTTCAATGTGACGTGTAATTATCATATGGCATTGAAACTTGTTAGATATGTTAAAGCGCGAATGCGGAACCCATTTACGCTGGAAAAACCATTAGCGCTAGTACGCTGTATCACGGTATGACCTCCATACTGTCATTTTAAAAGCCACAATGTGAGTGAACAGCATCGGTATCGAGAAGAAAGGCCTTGCGCTGCTAGTGAAACTATTTTATTCGAACGGCTGCAATTACAGCGCTGCACTGATGGAGTTTCGCCGACTGAAAGACCTGAGTAGAAAATGTTATTAAATAGTTTAAAGAACAGGATAATGAATTTAGAAAACACGGGTGAGCTTGGTGCGGCACCTGGAAGATGAAGGCGTCCGATCGCGGTGGAAGTTACTGATGAGGTCGCTGTTGCTGTAACTGATCCTGCAGACGGTGGCTCGGGGAGTGCTAGCACTCTTGCAGTGTCGCGAGAATGGTCCGTCCCATAGTCAACAGTACGAAGCGTTTTTCGGTCTGTTTTACACTGGTACCCGGTACACACTGTGCAACGACGGAAACATCATGACACACAACAACGTTCTGAATTTGCTCTTCGGATTCTGCATGGAACAGGGTTGATGACATGAGGCCCCGCAATATTGAGTGGAGTTGAGGGGCACATGTTACACTACAGGGTGCAGTGGACAAACGTAGCTGCTGAATTTGGGGTACTGTTAAACAACGCGCTGTGCACGATGAGCCACTACACTCGCCATATGTGATTGTGTGGTGTGGATCCATAAGCACCTTTATTCTAGGTCCGTTTACCTTCGAAGAGAATACAGTCAGAGAGCCTAACGTGACGTCAGCACGTCATGGATACCTCCTTGTACAGCAAGTGATTTCCGCTTTGGAAGCACGCAACTACAAGGTGTTTCAAAACTGATCGGTATATTTGAAACGGCAATAAAAACTAAACGAGCAGCGATAGAAATACACCGTTTGTTGCAATATGCTTGGGACAACAGTACATTTTCAGGCGGACAAACTTTCGAAATTACAGTAGTTACAATTTTCAACAACAGATGACGCTGCACGCGATGTGAAAGATATAGAAGACAACGCAGTCTGTGGGTGCGCCATTCTGTACGTCGTCTTTCTGCTGTAAGCGTGTGCTGTTCACAACGTGCAAGTGTGCTGTAGACAACATGGTTTATTCCTTAGAACAGAGGATTTTTCTGGTGTTGGAATTCCACCGCCTAGAACACAGTGTTGTTGCAACAAGACGAAGTTTTCAACGGAGGTTTAATGTAACCAAAGGACCGAAAAGCGATACAATAAAGGATCTGTTTGCAAAATTTCAACGGACTGGGAACGTGACGGATGAACGTGCTGGAAAGGTAGGGCGACCGCGTACGGCAACCACAGAGGGCAACGCGCAGCTAGTGCAGCAGGTGATCCAACAGCGGCCTCGGGTTTCCGTTCGCCGTGTTGCAGCTGCGGTCCAAATGACGCCAACGTTCATGTATCGTCTCATGCGCCAGAGTTTACACCTCTATCCATACAAAATTCAAAAGCGGCAACCCCTCAGCGCCGCTACCATTGCTGCACGAGAGACATTCGCTAACGATATAGTGCACAGGATTGACGACGGCGATATGCATGTGGGCAGCATTTGGTTTACTGATGAAGCTTATTTTTACCTGGACGGCTTGGTCAATAAACAGAACTGGCGCATAGGGGGAACCGAAAAGCCCCATGTTGCAGTCCCATCGTTCCTGCATCCTCAAAAAGTACCGGTCTGGGCCGCCATTTCTTCCAAAGGAATCATTGGCCCATTTTTCAGATCCGAAACGATTACTGGATCACGCTATCTGGACATTCTTCGTGAATTTGTGGCGGTACAAACTGCCTTAGACGACACTGCGAACACCTCGTGGTTTATGCAAGATTGTGCCAGGCCACATCGCAAGGCCGACGTCTTTAATTTCCTGAATGAATATTTCGATGATCGTGTGATTGCTTTGGACTATCCGAAACTTACAGGAGGCGGCGTGGATTGGCCTCCCTGTTCGCCAGACATGAACCCCTGCGACTTCTTTCTGTGGGGACACTTGAAAGACCAGGTGTACCGCCAGAATCCAGAAACAATTGAACAGCTGAAGCAGTACATCTCATCTGCATGTGAAGCCATTCCGCCAGACACGTTGTCAAAGGTTTCGGGTAATTTCATTCAGAGACTACGCCATATTATTGCTACACATGGTGGATATGTGGAAAATATCGTACTATAGAGTTTCCCAGACCGCAGCGCCATCTGTTGTTGAAACTTGTAACTACTGTAATTTCGAAAGTTTGTCTGCCTGAAAATGTACTGTTGTCCCAAGCATATTGCAACAAACGGTGTATATCTATAGCTGCTCGTTTAGTTTTTATTGCCGTTTCAAATATACCGGTCATTTTTGAAACACCCTGTATGTGGAAACCACTGTTTTCGTGTTAGATGTGGCAACGCCTCATGGCGCTCGCCCAGTGAAAGATCTGCTTAATGCATGCTTGCACTGTCGTGTTATATCCGGTGTCCTACATGATCACGTGGCCTGAATCTCTGCTGTTTTTGGCTCTGAGATCTGGGACGAGTTCGGTCTGTATTTAATCTGAAGGTCAGAGTACAGGAACACGTTGTTGAGATTCCACTGAAACTGCTGCGAACCGAGCGAGGTGGCGCAGTGGTTTGCACACTGGACTCGGATTCTCGAGGACGACAGTTCAATCTCGCGTCCGGCCTTCCTGATTTGGGTTTTCCGTGATTTTCCTAAATCGCTTCAGGCCAGGGTGGTTCCTTTGACAGGGCACGGCCGACTTCCTTCCCCATCCTTCCCTCATCCGATGAGATTGATGACCTCGCTGTTTGTTCTCCCAAATCAGTTCAATCCAACTGCTGCGAGCAGCTGTTTTATGCATGAAGCATCTCGTCGACGTATCTGGCACTCGTATTCAACAAATTTTGTAAGCGGCCGTACATAATAAAGTCACAATTACTCCTTTCTCACTTGTTTGTCCTTTTCTGCCCGCATCTCGCTCCTGATCCATTACACGGGGAAACATTTCTATACGTCTTTTTTGCATTCACAGCACTAGATTTTCACCTGACGGCTACAACTGGAACTAATATTTTTCCAGCGTTAATTGGTTTTGCTTTAACGCATTAACATATCTACCATGTTTCGGTGCCTTACGATAATCACACACCACACTGGACCCTTGTGAGTAGCGGCACTTTAATTATAACCACGTCGTACATAAATGATCTGACAGACGGGGTGGTCTCCCATCCTCGGCTGTTTGCTGATGATGCTGCTTGCTGTGAATGTAGAAAAATGTGAGTTAATGCAGATGATCAGGAAAAGGAAACCCTTGACGTTCGAATACAGTTTCAGTAGTGTGGTGCTTGACACAGTCATTTCGATTAACTATCTAGGCGTAAGGCTTTAAAGTGATATGAAATGGAACGACGAGTAGTAGAGAAGGCGAATGGTCGCTTTCGGTTAATTTGGAGGATTTAAGGAAAGTGTAGCTCACCTATAAAAGATACCGCGGATAGATTATTAGTACGGCCCATTGTAGAGTACTACTCGATCAGATGAAAGGCATACATCGATGCAATTCAGATACGTGCTGCTACATTTGTTACCAGTAGCTTTGATCAATCCGCGAGTATTGCTAATATGCTTTGAGAGTTCAAGTGAGAATCCGTGGAGCGATACGAAGTTATTTTCGCGAAACGTCTGGCAGAATGGTCTAATTTACAAGCTAGATCAAATAGGATGTTCAGGAGACATAAAGACACAATATGGATCAGTGACTTCCCTTACAGGACAACAGTTCTTCGTAAGGAACAGGGACAAGTTCAGCCAGACACAACAGACTGCATCAGGAGTCCCGCAAGGCTCGGTTTTAGGTCCTGTCCTTTATACCATATAAACGAATGACATCGGCGTAGGGATTCTCTCTATGCCGATAAAACCGCCATTTATAAAAGTAGTCACAGCCTCCTCAAAATACATCTTTAGCAGCACCTGGACAAGATTACGCAATGATGTAATAGATGGAAGACCAAAATCAACCCCACAAAATGCGAAGCGATCTATTTTACGTCCGAAATCAAGATGCCTGATCGTCAATTCGCCATTGACGGCAGGGAATTGATTTGGACAAATTGTTTTATTTACCTAGACCTTGAGATAGGTCGACGCCTAACGTGGAATAAGCATCTCACCACTGCAACAAACAAAGGCTGCGCCCTTTTCTGTAGGCTGTATCCCCTCCTGGAAAGTGACGGACTAACTTTCAGTGCAAACACCTCCTCTGGCGCCTGCTCATACTTACGGTTGTCTTGTATGACTCGAAAGTGTGATCTATGAGCCCAGACACAGCACTAACAAGACAAGAAACAAAGTTTTCCGTTTCATCTCAGGCGCTGGCTGATATATCCTCAACACAAGTATAAGAGACCTGTTAGGCCAACACACCATCTACACACTCATTCAGTCGTAAGTCCACGTAACGTTAAGAAACAACACATACTTCGTCCCACGTTCACGTTCAAAGTTTAGGAAAAGAACCACCAGAAGCTTCTCACAGACGGCTAAAATAACCGCCACCCGCCATTTTAGGGACCAATGACACACACACAACACACCAAACACAAGCTTACACACTGAAAAATCACACACACACACACACACACACACACACACACACACACACACACACACACACAAACAAACAAACTACACACAAAACCCCAATTCCTCATTATCGCGAAATCCCCTAATGCATTGTGAAGTCAGACGGGCACAGCCCAGTGTTACAACACACAAGGAAACACTGCTGATAAAATTTAGGGAATCGGCATTTCACTTTGACTGATTCTACTGCCACCAACGAACATTTCGAGTAGTGAACATGAAGATAAGATGAAAGGAATTAGAGCTCATACGAAGGCCTACAGATGGTCGTTATTCTCTCGCCCTATTTAGAAGTGGAGCAGGAAATGAAATGACTAGTAGAGCTACAAGGTACCCTCCGCCATGCAGCACACAGGGAGCTGGGGTATGTAGCTGGATGTAGATGTAGATCAAAGTACATCTTGTGCAATTGGAAGATGGGCGTCGTCGTATGACGAAAAAATCCCTTATATTGACTTTTCTTACGTCTCACTAAACACATTAGCACTGATGCAACACTCATGAGTTAAAGCGATACTTTCACTGCCCATCGCCACATGGTACGCCGCCTGATAGCGTTTTGGGTGCGTGGCGCACTAAGGAAAGAAAAGCTGTTTCAGCCGAGCAGAGACGAGTGGGACTCACACGTGTTGCATTTGGAAAAATTCTCTGACAAAAGTGACACTGAAAACGACAGATTCTTCTGGCCCGATTCTGGGAAATGAACATCGAGGCTACGGCAAAAGTAGTCAGCTGCACGTGTGCTACTGTCGTAAGAATGTTTAGAAAGTAGCTGATGGACGGTGGAAACACGAGTAGTCAACAAGATGTGTGACTTCGACGCCTTACAACAGAGCTTGGAGATCGTAGTCTTGCTCACTCCGTATTGTAGGATGGACGGTGATCTGTGGCGGATCTGGCGACACACTGCAGTATTGTTCAGGCACTAGAATTCTGGGCTATTGTGTTTCAAGAACAATGTTGAACACGGGGCTTCGCAATAAACAACTACAACGTGTTCCCGCGTTAATCCATCGGTTTCTCAATTGCCGCTGCAGTGACGAAGTCACTGAGACTGGACAGTGGATTAATGAAAACTGAAGCCTGGTCACATAAATCACGTTTCTTGTTACATCATATTATTTGTCGTGTCCGTTTTCGAGGTCATCGAGGACAGCAGCTGAACAAAACAAGCAATGCGTTTTCTTCCAGCGTCAGTTGGGTACTGATGCTGGTGGCTAAAACATGTCTCCTCATACTATGAATGAAGAATTCTCCTTTTGCGGATCAATAAACAAAAAATTTGGAAGAGAAAGTGACCAGTTATTGTAGTGACCTATCCAGTAGTGGCTTAGTCTCCTCAAGTTTACGTCATGATCACATTCCTCCTGTGCGACTTCAAGTCGCACATTAAGGCACCCTAACAGCTGTGGACTACGTGAACCCCTGCCAGCAAGACAGACTTCCACTCTGGAATTTCTTGCTTGCAAGGAAGTAGACAAACAACGGTCATGGAACATTCCGCGGGCAGACGAAGCCCGTTTCCATCTCCAAGGAGATGTCAGTACTCAGAATTGCAGAATATAGGCAACGGAAAATCCTCACACATATCAACCAGTACCACTTCATACTGCAAAGGTGACTGTGTGATGCAGGTTGTCGGTACCGTTTATGTAGGGTCGTACTTTTTTGAAGGAGATAAGTCCTGCGGGTCCTGTTACCTATAACGTCGCTGGTAGTCGCTAGGAGTGTCTTTTGTCTTTCAACGTCACACCAACACTTCAACAGCGTGGATGTGTGGTTAGGATAATCTTAACGCAAGATGGCGCTCCTCTGCACATTGTAAAGCCAGTGAAGCGGCTTCTGCAGTGGAATTTCGGAAATGCTAGAATTATCAGCTGCCATTTCCCTAGAGCCTGGCTTTCCACATCACCTAATATTAATCAGGCAACGGCCTTGCCGCAATGGGTACACCTGTCAGATCACCGAAGTTAAGCGCTGTCGGGCGTGGCCGGCACTTGGATGGGTGACCATCCGGGCTGCCATGCGCTGTTGCCATTTTCTGGGGTATACTCAGCCTCGTGATGCCAATTGAGGAGCTACTCGACCGAAAAGTAGCTGCTCTGGTCAAAGAAAAAAAAAAAAAAAACATCATAACGACCGTGAGAGCGGTGTGCTGACCACACGCCCCTCCTATCCGCATCCTCAGCTGGGAATGACACGGCGGTCGGATGGTCCCGATGGGCCACTTGTGGCTTGAAGACGGAGTGCTAAAATTAATCCGTGTGACTTCTTTCTGTGGGGTTATCAGAAAGATGTCGCGTTCAGTGCTCCAATGACAAATGTAGCTGAACTGAAGCACGCACTGCGCAACGCGTTCTGAGGGTGACCCTCGAGACATTCCAGCCTATTGTCGAACATGCTATTTCTATATTTCAACTTGTGGCAGAAAACGGTGGATAGCGTATTGATGATGTCTTGCGCCAGTCTCACGACAGTTAAAAACGGATGTCGTTTCATTAAAAGACATATTCTACAGGGTGTTACAAAAAGGTACGGCCAAACTTTCAGGAAACATTCCTCACACACAAAGAAAGAAAATATGTTATGTGGACATGTGTCCGGAAACGCTTACTTTCCATGTTAGAGCTCATTTTATTACTTCTCTTCAAATCACATTAATCATGGAATGGAAACACACAGCAACAGAACGTTCCAGCGTGACTTCAAACACTTTGCTACAGGAAATGTTCAAAATGTCCTCCGTTAGCGAGGATACATGCATCCACCCTCCGTCACATGGAATCCCTGATGGGCTGATGCAGCCCTGGAGAATGGCGTATTGTATCACAGCCGTCCACAATACGAGCACGAAGAGTACATTTGGTACCGGGGTTGCGTAGACAAGAGCTTTCAAATGCCCCCATAAATGAAAGTCAAGAGGGTTGAGGTCAGGAGAGCGTGGAGGCCATGGAATTGGTCCGCCTCTACCAATCCATCGGTCACCGAATCTGTTGTTGAGAAGCGTACGAACACTTCGACTGAAATGTGCAGGAGCTCCATCGTGCATTAACCACATGTTGTGTCGTACTTGTAAAGGCACATGTTCTAGCAGCACAGGTAGAGCATCCCGTATGAAATCATGATAACGTGCTCCATTGAGCGTAGGTGGAAGAACATGGGGCCCAATCAAGACATCACCAACAATGCCTGCCCAAACGTTCACAGAAAGTCTGTGTTGATGACGTGATTGCACAATTGCGTGCGGATTCTCGTCAGCCCACACATGTTGATTGTGAAAATTTACATGTGATCACGTTGGAATGACGAAACTAAAATGAGCTCTAACATGGAAATTAAGCGTTTCCGGACACATGTCCACATAACTTTTCTTTATTTGTGTGTGAGGAATGTTTCCTGAAAGTTTGGCCGTACCTTTTTGTAACACCCTGTATACACCAAGAACTAAACTATAAACATTTTATTCGCCAAAACTGGTTTTCGGGTTCATAACCGATTATCAGTTGCATATTGTGCACTTCTATAGCAATGAAATACTTGTAAGTTAATATGATAGGATGTGAAACATGTTCTGTAACAAAGCACACAGTTTGTCATGTACGTTACTTCTATCAGATTTTAGGCAGTGACAATTCTTGATAATGTTTGACATAACTGTCATATAGAGTAAACATGTTTACTCTGTACGGAAGTTACGTCAAACATTATCAAGAATAATCACTACCGAAAATTTGAAACTAGTAAAATATTTGAGAAAAATGTGTACTACGCTACAGGACTGATTTAAATCTTTTTGTATAAACTGACAAGCACATAATTATGTAGAACTGCACAATATGCCACTGATGCTGGGTTATAAACACAAAAACCTGTTTCGACAAATAAAACATTTCTAGTGCAGCTCATGAGCTGTGGAACACCAAGCATTCACCATATCATTTTGCTCTTTATTCGGTTTTCGGCTCCAGAAGAATTAAAAAGCGATGTCATTTTGATTTTTATGCTGTTGTTAGTCTCAGGACAATTAAGAACCGACGTTCGTCATCCGATGTGATACGACCTTGCCGTGGTGGTTGGCCTTATCTAACAGAGTCACATCTGTTGACTGCGAACATGTCCAGTCAAACGCACCTTGAACATCACGGATGGTGTAATGGATAGCTTAAACAGCCGTAGTATTGCTGTTCATCTGCCATTTTCAGTCGACCCCATTTGCATTAAGATGCTTACAGCGCCATCTATTTTTTTCTATGATGTTTCTGAGCAGTGGTTCTCTTTCTACAGCGTTTTGAAACTGGAACTTTAATTCCGGTCACCCTTCGCTTATTTTATGGTTTTGTTAATTTTCAGAAAGGAATGATTTATCTCAATTTCTTTGTATAATGATATGAAAATATTATTAAACGTAAAAGGTTCTTCAAGTCCTGCCCAGTTTTCATGAGTGTATTGCGCTTTACTTTGTTGTTATTGTAGCACTTAGATATAAAATTGTCGGAACTAATAATTTTACATAAATGTAAACAACGTTGTTTGTGTAGTGCGGCGATCTGGTGCTAACTACTGTTAAAACAACAACAGGAGGAGATTAGTGTTTAACGTCCCGTCGACGATGAGGTCATTAGAGACGGAGAACAAGCTCGGATGAGGGAAGGATGGGCGCTCTTTCAAACGAACTATTCCGACATTTGCCTGAAGAGATTTAGAGAAATCACGGAGAACCTAAATCAGAATGGCCGGAGACGGGTTTGAAACGTTGTCCTCCCGAGTGAGAGTCCAGTGTGCTAACCACTGCACCACCTCCCTCGGTGTTCAAGTAACGGTAGAGATCACAATAGCATTCGTTTATTATGACCGGCTTCGGCTTATGTTAACGCCATTCTCAGACTATTTGAGGCCCCAATGGCTGGCGCTAGCGGCACCTCGGTTTTGAACATGATACCACGTTCGTACACTGTCCCTGGAGTACGTGCGTGCACGATCGTAGTGTCATGTGAAAACCCGAGGTGCCGCTAGCACCGTCCATAGAGGGCTCAAAAAATCTGAGGATGGCTTTAACATGAGCCGAAACCTATCGTAATGAACAAACGTTATTGCGATCTCGAATGTTGTTTTAAATAATACTTTTGCTTCTTAAAATCTCAATGTCTTCTGTGTACACAAAGATAGAAGACACCCTATGTAGCCGGCCGCTGTGGCCGTGCGGTTCTAGGAGCTACAGTCTGGTACCGCGTGACCGCTACGGTCGCAGGTTCGAATCCTGCCTCGGGCGTGGATTTGTGTGATGTCCTTAGGTTAGTTCGGTTTAAGCATTTCTAAGTTCTAGGGGACTGATGACCACACATGTTAAGTCCCATAGTGCTCAGAGCCATTTTAACCATTTTTGAAAAATCAATAATAATAAAAATAATAATTATGTTATATAATATATATATAATATATATTAATATAAGAATAATAATAATAAAGACAAGTACGGTCTTTGCATGCATTATCCTGTTGGAATTCAAACTTCCCGCAATTTTTTCTTGAGGTTAGGTAAGTGGACATAGCACAATTGGACTATTTTCCCGCCAAAATTCAAACTTCCCGCCATTTTTTCTAAAGGTTAGGTTGGTGGACGTAGCACAATTGAACCGATTGGCACGATTCTTTGTTTCCGGCGAAGCTAACTAAATTGTCTAGGAGTTGTACCACTTTCATTCCGATCCACCAACTATAAATATTTTCAATTGGCCGACGAAGTCGAAAACTCGATGAAAAAACTATTTTTTTTTCAAATGGACGCCATTTTGTTTCCTATGGTCCAAATAACTTAAGCGAGGTACAACTCCTAAAGAATCTTATGTACTTCGCTAACGTCAACTCAATTTTGGTTTCAGACGAGCCGGCTGACTTGTGACATACGACGCGTGGAGGTCTACATAGAAATTTTGTTTCGTTCCGTGAATCAGTAATTTTTCGGACTACTGGTTCCGGGTGAAGGTCAGCATGTGTTGCGAATGCATGTTATGGGTAATGCAGGTGCTTCTAGACAACGCATCAGATACTGGAAGGGGGGAGGGGGGGAGGAGGGTGAAACCAGTCGCAGTCAGTTCTGTATGTGGGCACGTGTCGGGTGTTGGTAACTGCACGCGTGCCCCACAGATTCCGGCACAGACCACCCGCTGGCCTCAAAGTTAAATAGGCAGCTCAAACCTTGAGGTACACACGTGCCAGAGTGAGAAGGGCAGCACCTCGTCCCAACTGTGCGAACACGCTCAAACGCGCTTGCCCTTATATTTGAAGGTGGAAAGTTTAGTTCGCTTACCGAAATCCTTAGAATTACAATGAGACCGAGAAGTAGGCAGTTTTAATCCCCGGCATGGTCGTAATTTTTATGGAAAAAAATTCTCTGGCAAGACGAGAGGAAGAAGAGTGTGGTTTTATATGGCTACTAAAGTCTTGAAGAGCATCGTGCACTAAATTCCCGGTCTCTTCTCAGTATT
Source organism: Schistocerca serialis cubense (assembly GCF_023864345.2). Classification (NCBI taxonomy): domain Eukaryota; kingdom Metazoa; phylum Arthropoda; class Insecta; order Orthoptera; family Acrididae; genus Schistocerca; species Schistocerca serialis. The sequence continues at coordinate 485,689,497 of NC_064643.1, forward strand.
TTGTGATGAGAGAGAATAATGATACTCCGGTTGAGCGGGAACATAAACGTAGATGTCTTATTGGCCTTCTCTCAGTTTCAACACAATCAATTGTGTAAACAGTGCAGTATACGGACCGACATCATTATTTACTGCCAAACCACGCATATTTGACCACTGACCACATATGCACATGAAGTAAAATGGAAATTGTACACGATACGAATTGTAATGCCTTAAGGGGCGGTTTACTATCTTTTCGTTCAAAAAATCGATTTTATTTTAGATTGCGTTTTTGGATCCATAAAAGTGTTTAGAATCCACCCCTGGAAGGGTTTTTCCGAATACGGAACGGAAATGTTTGTTATTCGTGGTTGAACAAATAAATGCACCTGCCTGAAATGGGCCTTTTTCACGCACCAGTTTTTTTTTCTTTCGGAGGACGAGTTATTGTACCCGTGCTTAGGAGGAAACACAAATTTCAAATGAAAGTCTGAACGCGTGTGTTTGGAAGCTAGCCCCCAAGCATTTGCATTCTGGTGCGAAGACTGTGGAGATTGCGACTTTCCTGGCAGTGAGCAGCTTCAGCTAAGGGAATTCAGCAATTCTGTTGACCATGACAACGATGGACGTCACCCTAAGACTCTATTCGACGCAGTTCGCTAAGCGTTCGGACGACCACCGGATTCAACCGGCCGAAAACCGCTTGTCACCGGCTGTACGAGCAGCTCTGAAGCAGTGCAGGATGGCCCAGATCGAGCAGAACTCCCTCTGTGAGGAAGAGGAAGGACTAGTTTATGAACCTGGAATAGCGAATTGAACGTACGTTGCATAATATTGCATTTGTATGTAGTCAGAACTTCAAACGCGTTTTTCGCGAAATGAAGGTTTTTTATCGCATGATATGGTAAATTCAAATCTACTGAACCGATTGGCACGATTCTTTGTTTCCGGTGAAGCTAACTAAATTGTCTAGGAGTTGTACCACTTTCATTCCGATCCATCAACTATAAATATTTTTAATTGGCCGACGAAGTCGACAACTCGTGACCCCCCCCCCTCCCAAATTCTATAAGTCCCTCCAGATCCTTGAGCGTCATGCACTCCGCCTCGCCTTCCGTATACGCCTCCCGTCCCCCACGTTGATCCTCTATGATCTCATTCCTTTCCCCCATCTGCTCCTATTCCTCGAACATATCCACATCCTCTACACCTCCCGCCGTCTTGAACCCCCTCACCCCCTGGTTGCTCCTCTCCTCTCCCATCCCCGCCCCCTGCTACGTCTTCACCGTTGTGTCCCCCCTACCCTCCATCTCTACATCCTACATCTCCTTTCCCAAGGTGGCTTCCATCAACTCCCCCTCTCGGATGATGCCCTCTCTCCCTCCATTTATCCCTCCTATCAACTCTGATCCTCACTCCCCCTCCTTTCATATGTCCTTTCCCTGGGATCCCTCTTCCTCCCTTCCGTCCTGTTTTCTCCCCACTAAACCTCTCCCTACCTCCCTTCTCCCCTCCCCCCCCCCCCGAGTCCTTTTGTATTCCCCTCCTCTGCCTACCCCACTCCCTGTCGCGTCTGCTCAGTGCCCCCCACCTCTCTTATGGGTCCTCATCCTCCATCTGCTCCTTTCCCGGCTCCCCCCTTTTTTATTTTCCCATCATCTGTCCAGTTTCCCCCCACCTGCTCTCGGCTGTGGTATGTCACATTTGCCAACTTTTTAGTGCATTGTTCCAGTGACTCTTCAGTGTTGTTCATCTTTCTCATGTTGCGAACAGAAACCATGCTGTCGCTGGGTGTGAATTTTATGTCTTTTGCGAACATCAACCAGACTGTCGCTGTGTTTTTTTAACTGTCTGTCTATTGTTTTACCTGTCTGCTTTGTATGTATTTTCTTAGCGTCATCATCCCTCTGTTCTTTGTTTTAAGTTCCACGATTTCTTTTCGCCATGTTACTCTTTAAGTCTCCGATTTTATCGCCTGTTTTTGTTATTTATTCTCTTCATATTTCTAACAAAGTCTGTAGGCTGAAGAGCGGCATACTAAGCTGCTGCCAGCCCGCCTCCTTCAGGGGGAATTGAAATTCAATAAAAGAAAAAAAAATCGAAAACTCGATGAAAAAAGTATTTTTTTCAAATGGCCGCCATTTTGTTTCCTATGGTCCAAATAACTTAAGCTAGGTGCAACTCCTAAAGAATCTTATATACTTCCCTAACGTCAACTCAATTTTGGTATCAGACGAGCCGGCTGACTTGTGACATACCACGAGTGGAGGACTACATCGAAATTTTGTTTCGTTCCGACGGCACTTCCGCCTTTGCGCTTCGACATTTCCGATCGAAAAAATTCCAGTTTGTAGAGGCAATATCAATACACATTTTGACCAAATTTGACATTGATATGGATAATACATCCCGAGAAAAGAATTCTCAAAGAACATGCTTTTTTTCGGGCAAAAGATAGTAAACCTCCCCTTAAGGAATTTATTCTGAAAATAATTTCGTAATATCTCTTGGAACAGTATTGCGATTTCATTCACTCACCGTCTTATGAGTTATTATTAGACTGTCATACAAAACTTGTACTGTCAATGAATCGCTTATGGTATGTCACTGCGGATTATACAGGGTGAACATCAATAAAACGGACGTACTTCAGGGTCGGATTCCTGACTAGTAATGGAGGAAAAAGCTCCAATGAACATGTGTCCAGAAATGCATCGTTACCACGGTAGATGGCGCTGTACGAATGAAAGTTCCACTAACTACTACGTGCCGTGTCTATAGCCCACAGATGACGATTATACAGAATAATGATGCCAGTTCTGGTAAAGGTTGCTTCGTCGGTAAAGAGGATTGATGACAGAATCCCATAACTGGGATGGTCTGGTGCGAAAACCATCGACAAAATCCTTCCCGTAGAGGTTAATCCGCTGGTAATAACCCTTGCACTCGTTGCAGGTGATAGATGCAGTAGCGGTTATCCTGCAGGATACACATAATTGTACTTTGACCTACACCATGTTGGCGGGCCACATGTCAGGAGCTTGTACTAGGGTACAATATCCTGTAGAATCCAATCCCTCAGATCTGGTGTACGCACAGTTCAACGCCTCCCTGCACGTTAGTCTGTCTGAAATGACCCATGATCGTACAAACACCCGAAAAGGATTTGAAATATTGTGTGATGTGGTTGGTGTCTGTGGGGGCCCTTGTTTTGAAATAGCCGTGCTCTTTCGAGTGCTTTCATCTGCTTGGCCTTACACAAACGTAATCTCGGCCTTTTCCCCAAGGAATACTGGACCATTCGATGGCTTACAGTACGCTGCGTCAATCACGCAACCTGCAACACACAGGGAACACGCGGCACGTGGTCAGAGGAGCTTTCATCGTCAGTGTCATACACGATGGCAACGGTGCGTTTCCAGATACATGTTCATAGGACTTTTTTCTTCCGTTTCCAGTCAGGAATCCGTCCCTGTAGATTGTCGATTTTCTTATAGTTCACCTTGTATGGCGCAAACATATGCCGTTGTTTGACTGAATATGGACTGCCCGACTTGACGAACATCTCATAATTCTCCCAGACGATTATAAATTTACCTTCATATAGTTTGCCGACATAAAGATTGGATATAGATAAACAGAGATACTGTTGCAAATTTCTCATTCGATTTTCACGTGACTGTAGCAACGCCTATGCATCAACTTTCAGTGATAATTATCAGTAACCTAAGTGCTCATTTGACTTCCTTATTAGCATAGCAACAATAGCATATTCACGGTCCTTCTGTCGATTTAAAAATGCATACAATGCCGATTTTTCATCAGTTTTCAGTTTCGATTTGTGTGATGGTATCACAAGCGAGTGGTATTATCTGTCGTGTTATGAAGCGAGACATTGTATAAAAATATTTGTCACTTCTGGGACGTAGGACAATGTGTGTTGAATTTATCATACATTGCTTTCCGAGTATAAATAGGAAAACAAGATGTGATTACGAAAAAATGGTTCAAATGCCTCTGAGCACTATGGGACTTAACTTCTGAGATCATCCCCTAGAACTTAGAACTACATAAACCTAACTAACCTAAGGACATCACACCCATTCTTGCCCTAGGCAGGATTCGAACCCGCGACCGTAGCGGTCGCGCGGTTCCAGACTGTAGCGGCTAGAACCGCTCAGCCACTACGGCCCGCGATGTGATTACAAAACGTACTTCTAGTCATTGGGGAGAAGAACGTTTCCTCCAAAGCTACCTACGTGTTTGTTTTGTATTCTCACATGGATGCAGTTTGCACGTTGAAGGTTTATACAGAATATGTCAAGGTACAAAGTATTTGAGTTGAATACGAATGAGTGGCGTGGCTGAGGTGTGTTCGTGAATTTTGTTTCACCTTACACTTAGTAATTATTTAGCTGCGGGACTCACACCCTAAAAGGAAACAGTGTCTATCTGGGTTGCAGAAACACTCCGTTTCACTCAGAGGTGGTCACCACTACAGCTGGATGATCGTCGAAAAGCTCTTACTCACTTTTCTTAGAGTCATGAGATTTCAGACGGGTTTGATGCAGCCCGTCATGAATTTATCTTTTGCACCAACCTCTTTAGCTCAGGGTAGCACTTGACGCTACTGTCTCAATTATTTGTTGGATTTATTCCAATCTTTGTTATTCCCTGCAGTTGGCATCCTGAACAGCTCCCTCTAGGATCGTGGAGGTTAATCTCTTAACGCATGTCTTAACATCATGTCCCGCCATCTTGATAACGTTCTTCGCATGTTCCTATCTTCGCCGCTTCTGCGGAGAACATCATCAATGCACCTAATTACCAACATCCTTGTATAGCAACACATTTCAGAGGCTTCAATTCCCCCTTTTTTTCCATGTTACCTAGACTCCATGAGTCATCGTCATAGGATGCTGTGAGTCAAATAAATTCTCAGAAATTTCTTCCTCCAATGAAAGCTAATATTTGGTACTGGCAGACTAGTTTGATAGAAATGTCTTCTCTGCATATGCTAGTCAGTTTTTTGTGCCCTCCTTGCTTCGTACGTCATTGTTATTTTGCTTCCAAAGTAGCAGAATTTCTTCACTTCGTTTACTTCGTGGGCCGCAACTTCTTTGTTAATTTTATCGCTAATGTCATTTAAGCTACTTATCACTACCTTTGTCACTGTTGGATTTGTTCTCAATCCACAACGAGTGCACATTTCACTGTTCATGCCATTCAACAGGTCGTGCGATTCTCATTCAGCTCCACTGAAGATACAAATGTCATTAGTGAAACTTATCATTGATATTTTTTTCACCGTGAATTTAATCCGAGTCTTAAACCTTTCTTTTATTTCAATCTTCTTCAATGTATAGACTATCATAAGAGGCATCACTGATTTATATAGTTCGTAATCTATGCACTTCGTTCTTGGTATGCAATTCTTATTGTTCTCTATACGTTTTTAGACGTATTTTATATCACCCGGTTTTACCTATAGAGTATCTCTATATTTATCAGAATTTCGAATATGTTGCACAGTTTTACGTTGTCGAACGCTTCTTCTAGGTCGAAAAATCCTATGAATGTGTCTTGAGGAAAAAATAACATACTTCTGGATTTTGGTTTCTGAGAGCTTTTTGTTGGCCCAGGTCAGTACTATTCCTTTGCGGTAAATACACCAAAAATACAACACTTATTTTCAGTTCAGATGGTTCAAATGGCTCTGAGCACTATGGCACTTAGCATCTGAGGCCATCAGTCCCCTAGACATAGAACTACTTAAACTTAACTAACCTAAGAACATCACACACATCCATGCACGAGGCAGGATTCGAACCTGCGACCGTAGCAGTTAGTAGGGGGACAAGGTTCGCGTCAGGACACGCTGCATTGTTGCCAAATTTATTCAAGATGGCGGCAATGACGTCATCCATGATGGCGGCATGTACACTTGGCAACATCGCATGACGTCATCCAAGATGGCGGATTTTAGCGGGAGAATAGTCCAATTGTGCTACGTCCACTAACCTAACCTCAAGAGAAAATGGCGGAAAGTTTGATTTTTGTCAGGAAGATAGTCGAATTGTGCTACGTCCACTAACCTAACCTCAAGAAAAAATTGCGTGAAGTTTGAATTCCAACAGGATAATGCATGCAAAGACTGTACTTGTCTTTATTATTATTATTGATTATCATTCATTAACATTCATTATTATTCATTATCATTCATTATTATAGGCCTACCTCCACTAGAAAATTGCGCCAAATTCAAATTCCAACATGATATTTTCTCGAAAACTGTACTTCTATGTATTATTATCATTTATTATTAATTCAAGATATCCGATTTTCTCGGTGAGAAAGCCATTCTCCTTATATCCATAATAAAAATCTTTCACAAGTTCAAATCCCCAACACCATAATTGATCACATGTACGAGCTTTCTCCGTCACTTATCTTTTTTTTTCGTTTTTCACTGGTAACCTATCATAATCGCGTCCAATAATAAACTGCACTTATAGGAACGTAATTCACGTCCTTTGATTTTGCAGGGGGGGAAGGGACTGAAGACTTTATTTCAAGCAGTACGGTCATCACTTGTTCTCCAACACAGTCAGCACACACATCTTTGATATCGCAGTGCAGTCACCACGACGTCCGCGCTCCAACTGAATCAGTTCAAATCCCCGCCAACCCCTGGCCAGTTCACGGAGACACTGCCTACGCCTGTCACGTGAGGCGGCCGGCCACTAGCGCGGGGGCGAGCCCAGCGATCGCTCCCACGTCGTAAACATGTTTTCGCTGGACACGCTGGAACTTGTCGAGTTTAACGTCACAGCGGTCCCTTGTCCGCTCACCACGTGCATTCGTCGCCTCCACACGTTTCCCACGAAAATTGACTCCCTCGAAGCTGAATCACACAACGGTCGGCCGTTTCCCTGCAACACTTCCGGCACCACGTTACTCACATCTGTGTTAAATCATAACAGAGGGTGTACGGGATGATCGATTGAGACAGAACTGCAACTAGGTAAGATTCAAACGTTGATTCATTTATTCTAGAGAAGGACAAGTTGTTGAAGGTAGATTTTTTTCCAGCATTCTATTTGGATGCTTTAGTCACGTGATATAGCCAGCGTTCTAGTCGTATGCGGCTGCGTGTTCGGTATGTGGTTTGAAGCGCTGTCTACTTGCGATCGTTAACGGTGAACTCGTCGGTCATCAGAGGACTTCCATCTCATGTGTGATGAAGGTTGACACATTCCTCTAAATGCACTTTGATTTACGCGATCCCTACCCTGTCGCATGCTTGGTGTAAAATCGAGACTTCAGCGTCATAACTAAGTTAGCTGTGGGTATTTGTGAGGGCCTGTAATCATTGTGTACACACTTACCCGACAGACGGGTGTTTATAGAGTCGGTGACGGGATGACTTTTAATTTTCACATGTTGGACGCTGCTGTTATACGTATCTGTTTGCTTGTAGGATGTACTGGCTGCTAATAACTACCATTTTTATATAGACCTGATGGAGTAATAGTATTATTTCCAATAATAATAATAATAAATGATAATGAATGATAATAAATGATAATGAATGATAATGAATGATAGTAAATGATAATGAATGATAATGAATGATAATAAATGACAATGAATGATAATGAATGTTAATAAATGATAATGAATGATAATGAATGATAAACAAAAGTAAGGTTTTGCAGCCATTATCATGTTGGAATTTGAGTTTGGAGGTATGTGGCTTTCACACTCGCCTTGTAAGGCGCTATGGGATTAGTTTGAGCATTTAGTACTTGTTTCGGTGGTTATTGGATTAAGAACTGTAATATTGAAGGTCATATCATCAGCGGAACCGCTGTGTAATTGAGTAAGTCTGTTTACGTATTTGAAGATATGTTTAGCGAATGGTGATGCTAAGTTGATGGCGCAATTTAGCTACCACTGTAAAAAAATAGCTGTCTGCTGCTGAAAGAAAGAAAGAAAGGGGTGTCCTTGCCCCCAGACCTGATGAATGAGTTATTAGTTAAGAGCGAGTGATAGTTGAATGATGCTATGTGTTCGGATATAGGAGTCTCTAAACGGCGGGGAGAGATTTTTTTATGTGGAAATTTATGTAATCTATAGATAGTGATATTCGACCGCTGGTGACAACAGTTAAGAGCGGAAAAAATAGGTACAAATAGGTACAAATCGAGCGCTGGCAGAATGTTAAGGCAATGGTACTAATATTTAATTCAAGGTGGAGGTGGTAAGTATGGTCCAGGCTTTGAATATTGTCGTATGTGCTTGATGCTCTGTATAAAAGTTTGACTCTTTAATTGCGTTTGGTATTGCTGGGTGTGTGTAAAATTAATTTTACTGTTGAAAGTGCGAGAAAGGTGGGTTGATTGGTGTTTAGATAGAGGCTACGTTTGTAATTCGAAAAGAGGGGATGAGAATGGTAAATTGATTGATGGACGTGGTTTGTGGGGTGATATATGAGTGTCAAGATAGGGTTGAGGACGTTTGCGTATGTTGATTGTTGGACAGGTGTGAGGTTAGGTGCGGTGGGAGGTGTAAATTAGATCTTATTATTTAAAAAAAAAGTAAGAATAATATTGAGAAGATTTTAGATGGCTGGTAACGCGACGAGGCGAGAGCAGGGATGTGTAGTTATGTTTAATTAAAGGGCAGTGTAATGTCGTGTGAGGAGCAATGCGCAGTGTGCTACAGGGTCATAGGAGGTAAAGACATGTGCTGCTATGATGTATATAACGTATGGAGACTGCGCTTTGATAATTATGCTACGTTGATGGCTGGCTCTGAGCACTATGGGACTAAACATCTATGGTCATCAGTCCCCTAGAACTTAGAACTACTTAAACCTAACTAACCTAAGGACATCACACAACACCCAGCCATCACGAGGCAGAGAAAATCCCTGACCCCGCCGGGAATCGAACCCGGGAACCCGGGCATGGGAAGCGAGAACGCTACCGCACGACCACGAGATCCGGGCTGCTACGTTGATATAAAGTTGACTTTCATCCGTGTTCGGTGGTAGCGGCTCGGGGTTGTGATGGATAGCGGTCCTGGACGGACGTATGTGTGTGCTTTGACCGCTGACGAGCGCGTTGACCGCTCCGACTCACGCTTGCGGAACCCGAGCAGAGGCTGTGCGAGGTCTGAAATCAGACGGATGGGTGACTTCACGATCCTGTGGGCAGGGTGCGGAGTGGGGGGTACCTGCGCACGTCTGCTGAGTTATTTTGCGAGCGGATCTGCAGGCTCTGCTATGCGTTATTAGGATAGTTTACGAGTACTGAGCGTATTATTTAGTAGCAGTTTGCTATAGTGTGTAATGAAATTATGATTGGATGCGTGTCTGTGGGTTGTGCAACATGGCCCAGGGCACATCTGGGATTGGTGTTTTGTGATAGCATGATAGATACACTGTATGGTTAAATAAGTTGTTCGAAAAAAATAAATAGTGTTCTCAATGATTACACGCGCCTGCAGCGCAGATCAGAATGATTTGGTTTTTCCGTCACCATCTCGGTTGCATGAGAGTAGTAAATGTTTTCCTGGCCGCGTTAATCGAATGTGTCAACGAGCTATGAGCTATTCTGAGAATAGACGTGAAGGCAGGTCCAGACCTGAGACGCCGGCGGTATATATGAGAAGAACAATGCAGCTTTCACATGTGTCGGCTGTAAGGAGGGCGCGCTGGGAAGATGAACTTGGCTGAAGACTCTGGAATCCCCTTCCCGCCGACCGCATGTGCGCGCGGCCTGCCTTGGAGCGTAATCTAAGGCACATAGGGGGTATCAATTTCTCCGATGATAGGTGCGAATGCGACTGTGTTGAGGTCATGTTTGGGGAGGGCCGAGCAGAGACTTTTGCTCGGTTTGGTAGCTGGTGGTGTTTGGGCGCGTCTGTTGCACTATTTTGCGAGCATGTCTGTGCACTGTGCGGTGCTTTATTTGGAGAGTTTAAGAGTACAGAGCTCTGCTGATATTGTGTACTGCATTATTTAAGAGCTGTTTGGTATTGTGAAGTGAAATTAGGAGTTGTTTACGTGTTTGTGGTCTGTGTCAGATGACCACAGTGGGATCAGTGCGGATGTTTTGTGACAAATATACTCCACGACTAAATAAAAGGGCTACAAATAAATAGAGTGCAGCCCTTCCTTGCTTCCCCGAACAGCGCAGCGCAGTCTGAGCTGTTTTTGCGCAATAACGGCAATCTGGTCAGAATGTGAGTGAGTAGACAAATAACTGGACAAATTTATCTGTGGAGGAGTTACAGGTCTGGGTTGTAATGAATATCTTGATGGGTGTGGTTGTGTTGCCAAGTGTAGTGCACTACTGGAGTTCAGAAACTGCCTTATGTCAGCCTTACATATCGGAACCTATGAGAAGTAAAAGTTTGAAAAAGATATGTAGCAAATAAATAAAGTACACTCGTTCTTCCTTCCATCGGCCTATGCAATGAAACTATTTGCGAAAATTAGCAGTTGTTTGGCTATTTGGCGGTAAATGTTCTGCATTATTTACGAGCGGTTCGCATGTCTGTAGTCTGTGCTATGAGTTATTTTTAACTGTTTACAATTAGCAAGCGTGTGTCTAGAACATTATAAATGAGTTATGTAGGAGAGTTTGGCAGGTCTGTATGATGTGGGACATGTCGGCGTGATATATATACTCCATTCCTAAATAAAGTAAATTCGTGGATGTAGTGCAGGGTGAGTCCATTTACCAGAAACGTGTAGGAAGAGGTTGAGTGCTGGTGGCTTAGTTTGAAATAATTTTCTTAGGTTGCTGGCGGAAGTGCAAGTGAGCTTTGTTTACTAGCTGATTTCAAATTTTGCGCTGGTTCCTAGGAGGAGGCGGAGGTGGCGTTCTGGTCCTCGAAAAGTAGTTGATATTAGGGAGTTGAACACGTTTGAATATGTATATGAAATTGTAAATGGAATTATTTAATATAGCGGGGTGGTGAGAGTGAATTAGCCAGCGTTCTCGCGACGAGTAAATGCGTACGGCACGCGGTCGACAGGAAACATCGTGTCCGGTGTTAAATGCTACCGGGCGAGGCTCTCAGGCGCAGCGGCCTACCTGTAGCGCAGGCCGTGGGGGCTGGGCGGGTAACGTTAAACCGCTTGACGTCAGCCGGCCAGGAAGCGGGATCAACCGGCTGCGCGTACGTCAGCTGCTCTCTGGAATTTCGCTGTGTGAGCATGGAGAAGTCAGTTGGAATACACATGCATGACCGTAATGTCTGAAATAAAGAGTCATTTTCCAGGTATTTACAGAAGGCTATGTCCATCGCATGCATGGAGGGTGTGTGACGTAAACGGGCGGTGGCGCAGCGATTCTACAGTTACCACGCGCGCGCGAGAGCGAGTCAATTAGCAGGCGTTCTAGTGCGGTCCAAAGGTGCTGTTATATAGTCATGGCGGATTCCACTGTCGAGCAAACTTTGCCGCCAAAAGTGTAGCACTGCGTTCTCGATCGCACAAGGACATGTGGTGAACGGCTGTGTGAGGTCAGTATCTGCAGGTCTGAATGTGGTGCCGGAAGTGTTGCAGGGAAATGGCTGACCGTTGTGTGATTCAGCTCCGAGGGAGTCAATTTTGGTGGGAAACGTGTGGAGGCGACGAATGCACGTGGTGAGCGGACAAGGGGCCGCTGTGACGTCAAACTCGACAAGTTCCAGCGTGTCCAGCGAAAACATGTTTACGACGTGGGAGCGATCGCTGGGCTCGCACCCCGCGCTAGTGGCCGGCCGCCTAACGTGACAGGCTTAGGCAGTGTCTCCGCATGCTGGCCAGGGGGTGGCGAGGATTTGAACTAATTCAGTTGGAGCGTGGACGTCGTGGTGACTGCACTGCGATATCAAAGATGTGTGTGATGACTGTGTTGGAGTACAAGTGATGACCGTACTGCTTGAAATAAAGTCTTCAGTCCCTTCCCCCCTGTAAAATCAAAGGACGTGAATTACGTTACTATAAGTGCAGTTTATTATTGGACGCGATTATGATAGGTTACCAGTGAAAAACGAAAAAAAAAAGATAAGTGACGGAGAAAGCTCGTACATGTGATCAATTATGGTGTTGGGGATTTGAACTTGTGAAAGATTTTTATTATGGATATAAGGAGAATGGCTTTCTCACCGAGAAAATCGGATATCTTGAATTAATAATAAATGATAATAATACATAGAAGTACAGTTTTCGAGAAAATATCGTGTTGGAATTTGAATTTGGCGCAATTTTCTAGTGGAGGTAGGCCTATAATAATGAATGATAATGAATAATAATGAATGTTAATGAATGATATTTAATAATAATAATAAAGACAAGTACGGTCTTTGCAAGCATTATCCTGTTGGAATTCAAACTTCCCGCAATTTTTTCTTGAGGTTAGGTTAGTGGACGTAGCACAATTGGACTATTTTCCCACCAAAATTTAAACTTCCCGCCATTTTTTCTTGAGGTTAAGTTAGTGGATGTAGCACAATTGGACTATTCTCCCGCCAAAATCCGCCATCTTGGATGACGTCATGCGATGTTGCCAAGTGTACATGCCGCCATCATGGATGACGTCATCGCCGCCATCTTGAATAAATTTGGCAACAATGCTGTGTGTCCTGACGCGAACCTTGTCCCCCTACTGCAGTAGTGTGGTTCTGGACTGAAGGGCCTAGAAACGCTTGGTCACTTTTATTTTCAGTCTGAGAGTTGATTCTCTTGCTTTCAATACCAGCAAAATATCAATCGATTAGCAGATTTTAGATTACTGTAAATGATATGTAAACATCGTTAGAGAAAATTTCTCAACTGATGTCTGTTACAGACTCTGAAAGCTTCATTCAAGTTCCTTAATAGCACGTGGGAGGAATGTCTCTCTGAACAATATCACTGAGCACACACAAATACTAGGACTAGAACTCACTTCCCCTGAAGTCATCCATATGTAGGTTCACCATGCGTTCCCTACATACCTTGAAAAAAAAGTGGGATTCTTCGAAAAGGGTACAGTAGATTTTTTTCTGATTCCTTTCCTAACACAAGCTAGCGCTTCTCTAATGACATTTTTGCCGACGACACGTTAAACCTTCCGTCCTTGCTCTTTCTTCTAGTAGAAACTGGCAAAACTAGTTTGAATCTACTTTAATTCCGAGCAGTTTAACCTGCTGGTCTTCACAGAGTGTATAATTCATAAAAATGAAATGAGCGTATGGCACCGGTGGCCGGGAGGCCCCTATTCGCTGAACTTCGGCCGCCAAGTGCAAGTCTTATTCCATTCGACGCCGCATTGGGCGCCTTGCGCGCCGGTGATGAGGCTGAAATGATGATGAGGAAAACTCAACATCCAGTCCTCATACGGTGAAAATCTCCAAACCGCCTGGGAATCGATCCCGGGCCCACTTGCATGGGAGGCGAGCACGTTACCACCTAGTTAAGCAGGCGGACATAATTCATGACTTTGGACTACGACACGAAGATGTTGGCTGAAAACCTGACAGCGTTTTGTGAATACTTAAATATAAGGGGCGATCAAAAAGTTTACGTTCAAAGGTCGTACAGTCCAGAATCAGAATGCCACTCAGCCAAAATGGCCGTGATCATTGAGGCAATCATACCATCGCCGCTCCAGGTTGGAGAGACCCATTTGGTGAAACAGCACGTCCTACTGCGTCATAAAGTCCGTATCTGCCTGCTTCAGATCCGCGTTCGACAGGAATTGTCAACCCTTCAAGGCCTTTTTCAAGTGACTAAACTGGTGATAATCGCACTGGGAGAGATCAAGATTATGAAAATACTGCTCAAGTGTCTTCCACTTGAGTTGGCTTAGCTTCTGCGGTCTGACATTTGCGGCATGCGAACGTGCGTTACGAAACAGTAGCACCCCATTACGCACCATTCCATAACGGTGCTCTTCGACAGACATGCTGCCCCATACACATTCATCATTATCCGTTGGACGTCTACTGGTGTTTTGTTTTGTTTTTCGGCAGCCAAGAAAAGAATAACAGCACGTTCGTCCCGTTCGGACAAATTTGGTAACAACGTCGGAATAGTATATCCTTCCGCATTAACGCACGCACATCAGAAAGACACGAATATAACTCTACTCCCTTGTTTACTTGTCGGTGCTTATGTATGCACGTGGAAGTCACGCCAGGTTGCATACCCGCCGAAGCAACGCCCTTAGATGGAAACTTGGTTATCGCCGCTTATATATGATTGCTAACACTTGATTTAAAAACCACCATCTAAGACTGTAACATGGAAAAGTAGTTATCAAGATACCAGAAATATTTTGTTGTTGTCAAGCAGAGATTCGAAATGGCATCGAAACAATAGAGACCTACACTATAGACTATAAATTTTCGCTTCCAAAAATATGCACAACACACTGAGCAATTAAAGACATTAACTGCCAGTGGGTATTGATTGTATTAATGGGGCAAGTTGAAATTTTGCGCCCGACCGGGATCGGAACCCGGGTCTCCTGTTTACTAGACAGAGGCGGTGAACAGACAGCAGATGTACAATTAAGGTGGTGACTGCCATTGATCCATTCAGTGCGGACGCACACCAATCTCGAACTCTTACGGAATCAGCGAGATGTCGCAAGTATTGAGGCTAATGAGCAGAGGCACTACATGAGTAGTGTGTGGTGTAAGTTTGAAATCCCTGCGATAGCAGGACAGAGCGGATGAGGTTGTATTTGTGGGAAGGGGCCAAAATAAGTTACTGTCAGTTGCACTCAACATATAAACTTTATATCGTAAAACACACGATCACACAAGCATGAATCAAAAACTCTCAAGGTTTAACGAAAGACCTCCTTTGATTTAATTTAGACCGGCTGAAGGCCACATCGAATATCCAAAGCACAAGGCCTAAGCAAACAAGAAGCAATTTATTTTTTACGACTTAAGGTCTAAGAAGAAAAGCGTTGCAATTTTAATAAGCTAAAAATACGGCTGAAGGCCACAGAGAGTACTTAAGACTAAAAAGGAAATCAATATGTAAAACACAAGGAGCGGCGCTCAGAAGGTTCCAAGGATCGGCCTGGGAAGGTAACACTAACGCACGTTTAGGTGAGACAGGCAGCCAGACCGAAAACCTCTTAATCGGAAGGCAACCCAACCGAAAGCCAGCCGACGAACCAACCAACAAGATCAGTTCTGCTCCACCCGACCAGCAAAACGACAACGAGATGTCAATAGCAAACGTTCTGGATACTGGTTCCCAAACCAGTCAAGTCAGAATAAACGCCCAAAACTACCAACAACACCTCTGCTGTCGAGCTACACGCAGTGCTGGACAGCATCAACATTACGAGGAAAATGCACTGCCAAAACTATGTCAACGACCAAGGCGGGTCACCGGAACGTCAACGGCCACAAGGAAGAATATACCGCTGGTACACTTCATTACTAGAGGAATGAATTAAATTAAGTTAAACGCCACACAGGAAGACGGCTGCAATTCTAGGCGACTTCAACGCACAAACGTTGTTGCTAGTGGGAATCTCCCAGAAGGCGACAACCAGTATCAAACGAAGAGATGTGATAGCAGTTGAGGTTTGATAGTAGGTTAAGTGAGCACTCAACTTTAGTGTCCAGGATCAGTGGGCGACGAACTTCGTAAACCTCACGGGAAGTGCCTCACAACTCGAACCAGGCGTGCATGCCGCCAACAGCTCCGGCCTGACTTAGCGCCATGGAGACTTCCTCGCTGCTCTGCCCCAACCGACCGACCGCCACACACAGCACACCCGGAAAGTATATCCGCCACACCAAAGATAGTACGGCAGTACTAGTATCGGTATACGCTGCTGCTGCGACTCACGAAGAGAATAGAAGAACTTTATGTCAGTAACAGAAGAAGAAATAAGACACCACTGGACTCCAACCAATGATAAAAAAAAAAAGGCATGACGCGAGCCAGCAAATGCCGGGATGGTTCTGTTGACAGGGCGCGGCCGACTTCCTTCCCCATCCTTCCCTCATACGACGAGACCGATGACCTAGCTGGTTTCTTCTCCTAAATCACTCCAATCCAACTGCTGCGAGCAGCTGTTGATCACGTAGTTTTATGGATGAAGCATCTCGTCTACGTCTCTAGTGGTCATATTGAACAAATTTTGTAAGCGGCCGTAGATAATAAAGTCACAATTACTCCTTTCTCACTTGTTTGTCCTTTTCTGCCCGCATCTCGTTCTTGATCCGTTACATAGGAAAACATTTCTATACGTCTTTTTTGCATTCACAGCGCCAGATTTTCACCTGATGGCTACAACTGGAACTAATATTTTTTTCCAGCGTTAATTGGTTTTGCATTAACAATTAACATTTCTACCATGTTTCGATGCCATACGATAATCACATCTCACACTGGAGCACTGTGAGTAGCTGCACTTTAATTATAACCACGTCGTAGATAAACGATCTGACAGACGGGGTGGTCTGCAATCCGCAGCTGTTTGCTGATGAAGCTGCTTGCTGTAAATGCAGAAAAATGTAAGTTAATGTAGATGATCAGGAAAAGCAAACCAGTTACGTTCGAATACAGCATTAGTAATGTGGTACTTGGCACAGACATCTCGATTAAATATCTAGTCGTAACGTTGAAAAGCGATATGAAATGGAACTAAGAGTAGTAGATAAGGCGAATGTTCGCTTTCGGTTTATTTGGAGGATTTCAGGAAAGTGTAGCTCATCTATAGAAGATACCGTGGAAAGACTACTAGTACGACGCATTCTAGAGTACTACTAGAGTGTTTGGGATCCCCACCAGATCAGATGAAACACATACATCGATGCAATACACATAAGTGCTGCTACATTTGTTACCAGTAGCTTTGATCAACCAGCGAGTATTACTAATATGCATTGAGAGTTCAAGTGAGAATTCCTGGAGGGATACAAAGCTATTTTCGCGAAAAGTCTGGCAGAATGGTCTAATTTACAAGCTAGATCAAATAGGGTGACCAGGACACATAATCTGGATCACTGACTTTGCTTACAGGACAACAGTTCTTCGTAAGGAACAGGGACAAGTTCAGCTTGACACAGCAGACTGCAGCAGGAGTCCCGCAAGGCTCGGTCTTAGGTCCTGTCCTTTATACCACGTACACGAATGACATCGGCGGAGGGATTCTCTCTATGCCGAAAGCACCGCCATTTATAAAAGTAGTCGTAGCCTCCTCCAAATACATCTTTAGCAGCACCTGGGCAAGATTACGCAATGGTGTAATAGATTGAAGACCAAGATCAACCTCACAAAATGCGAAGCGATCTATTTTACGCTCAAAACCGAGATGCCTGATCGTTAGTTCGGCATTGACAGCGGGGAATTGATCTGTACAAATTCTTCAAATGTTCAAATGTGTGTGAAATTTTATGGACTTAATTGCTAAGGTCATCAGTCCCTAAGCTTATACACCACTTAACCTAAATTGTCCTAAGGACAAACTCACACACCCATGCCCGAGGGAGGACTCGAACCCCCGCCGGGACCAGCCACACAGTCCATGACTGCAGCGCCTCAGACCGCTCGGCTACTTCCGCGCGACAAATTCTTTAATTCACCTAGGCCTTGAGACTGGTCGACGCCTAATGTGGCACGAGCATCTCACTACTGCAGTAAACAAAGTCTGTACACTTTTCTGTAGGCTGTATCCCATCCTGGAAGATGACGGACTAACGTTCAGTGTAAACACCTCCTCTGGCGCCAGCTCATACTTCCGGTCATCTTGTATGGATCGAAAGTGTGATCTGTGGCGTGAGACACAGCACTAACAAGACTGCAGCGTCTCCAAAACAAAGTTTTCTGTGTCATCTCAGGCGCTGGCTTATATGTCCCCAACAAAAGTATAAGGTACCTCAGGCCATCACACCATCTACACACTCATTCGGTCATAAGTCCACGTAACGTTATGAAACAACACATACTTCGCCCCACGTTCACATTCAAGGTTTAGGAGAAGAACCTCCAGAAGCTTGTCACAGACGGCTAAAATAACCATTACGTGCCATTTTAGGGACCAATAACACACACACAAAACACCAAACACAGGCTTACACACTGAAAAAACACACATACACAAAATCCCAATTCCTCATTTTCACGAAATCCCCTAGTGCACCGTGAAGTCAGACGAGTACAGTCCAGTGGTACTTCAGATACAACACATCACAACCATAGCCTCACGAAACACTATTGAAAAGATTTAGAGAATCGACATTACAAGTTGACTGCAGAATGATTCTACTGCCGCCAACGTACATTTCGCGTAGTGACCATGAAGATAAGATGAAAGGAATTAGAGCCCATACGAAGGCCTACACGTAGTCGTTATTCTCTCGTCTTATTTAGAAGTGGAGCAGGAAATGAAATGACTAGTAGAGCTACAAGGTACCGTCCGCCATGCAGCACACAGTGAGCTGGCGGTATGTGGCTAGATGTAGATGTAGATCAAAGCCCACCATGTGCAACTAGCAGATGGGCGTCGTCGTATAATGAAAAAAGCCTCATATATTGACTTTTCTTACATCTCACTGAACACATTAGCACTGGTGCAACACTGATGAGTTAAAGCGTTACTTTCACTGCCCATCGCCACATGGTACGCCGCCTGATAGCGTTTTGGGTGCGTGGCGCACTAAGCAAAGTATGGCTGTTTCAGCCGAGCAGAGACGAATTGGACTCACATGTGTTGCATTTGGAAAAATTCTGTGACAAAAGCGACACTGAAAACGACAGATTGTTTTGGCCCGATTCCTGGAAATGAACATCGGGGCTACGGCAAAGTGGTCAGCTGCAGGTGTGCTACTGTCGTAAGAATGTTTATAAAGTGGTTGATGGACGGTGGAACCACGAGTAGTCGACAAGATGTGTGACTTCGACGCCTTATGACGCAACTTGAAGGTCGTAGTCTTGCGCACTCCGTTTACCAGGATGAACGGTGATCTGTGGCAGATCTGGCGACACATTGCAGTGCTGGTCAGGCACTAGAGTTCTGAACTACAGTGTTTCAAGAACATTGTTGAACACGGGGCTTCGCAATAGGCGACTACAGCGTGTTCCCGCGTTAATCCAATTGCGGCTGCAGTGACGAAATCACTGAGAGTGGAGAGAGGATCAATGAAAACGTGAAGCCTGGTCACATAAATCATGTTAATTGTTACACCACATTATTTGTCGTGTCCGGGTACGAAGTAATCCAGGAGAGCAGCTGAACAAAACAAGCAATGCGTTATCTGCCAGCATCAGTTGGGTACGGGTGCTGGTGGCTGAAACATGTGTCCTCATACTATGTATGAAGAATTCTCCTTTTGCGGATCAATAAACAAAAAATTTTGCGCGTAAGTAAACAAGAATTTTTGAAGAGCAATTGAGCAGTTATTGTAGTGACCTATTCAGTAGTGGCTTAGTCTCCTCAAGTTTACGTCATGGTCGCATTCCTCCTGTGCGACTTCAAATCGCACCTTAAGGCACCATGACAGCTGTGGACCACGTGAACCCTATTGTAGGCTATCTGCATCCCTTCATGCTTGATGTCTTCTCCGAGACCGATAACGTCTCCAGCAGGATAGCTGTTCCCAGAACGAGATCAGTGTGGCGCTGTAGTAGTTTGAGGAGCATTACATTGCACAGACTTTGATATCTTGTCCACCAAATTGATATGATCTTAGCCCAATGAAACACTGCAGGTGGACCAACACGCTACTATGCTGACTGCTTATAATATTGTGGCTCATCATTGTATGTTTTCGATACAAAACGCTCATTGGAAATTAACTACTTCTGCTTTCCTTCATTTCCGTGTGTAATTGAAGTTAGGAATAGCTCTGGCCTTTCAGGCCCATTCATTATATTGTTGCCCATTCTCGGGTGATAACTGAACCACCCCAGCTACCATATACGTATAGACAGGACTGACGTTCAGCCTGTCGTGAAAGTATAAGTTTTCGTTAGTTTTGTTAAATTTAGTTTATTGCTTTCCGTATAAACATCGTACAAACTCACATGCACTGTATACATAAGATGAAACATCCGATGTAGCAAAATGTGCAGTCTCTCTCTCTGTAACAGTCAGTCTAATGTTTTTGGCTCTCAAAGACAACCCTCAAAGAACTTAAATTCAGTGGAAGGAAGAGACCGAAATGGCTGAATGCTCAAAACCAGAGCATTGTGGTGAAGAGCGAGGCATTTTTACGCAGCGGTGTACACCGTAAAGAGACGTGTGGCATTGTCTTTGGGAATTAAGAGAAATGAACGACATCAGCCGCACACGGATGTCAAGGACGACAGGTGAAAATTTTCATCGGGCCGGGACTCGCCTTGACCGCCTCTGTTATCGTGGCACGTTTCCCATCCGGCCCAAATACCTGTCTTTTTCGTATACAGGTAGCGTCCCTGTCCATTCTCCTCCGGCTGGCAGTTAAACTTGATCTCTACAGGAGTTTGGATGTAATGTACACCCGCGCTGAAATAATGGTAAGTCATCGCGCTAATAGACATGAAGGTATTCCATATATATTAAAGGACAGAAAAAACTACACCACCAAGGTGTTGTGCGACGTAAATAAAAGTTGATAGGCGTGTTTATACATCTTAAAGAAAATGTCCATTAACATTTCGTGACAATCATGTAAGGGTGGCGCTAGCAGCGGTACTATAAGGTTTTTCGCTGGCTCTATTATTATTTGCTTTGTTTTATTATTACTCGCGTAACAACTAATATATGAAATAAAATATGTTACTACGAAAAGAGCCCCGAAATACCTTTTAGTGATGCTGTGCTGTGACTTTCTTCGGATCATTAATTTTCGACAAAACAAAATATATTATGTTCTTATTCTTCTGGATCTGGCTTTCTATTAAAGGAACATTTTTTCGTTACTGTAACTCACTATAAAGTTCAACATATCTTCTTTACTTTATAGTTATTGAAAAGGTTAATGAAAATTACTTGTTATCAATACTGATGTTACAGTACGCAATGATTGTTCAACATCAAAATTTTGCAGTGGATTTTTGTTAACAGTAAAACACCAATAAGTACCACGACTAACACGAGAACATGAGACAATTATCGGAGAAAACAGATGTTTTTACTATAAGGTTTGCCAGACCAGAACTACGCTCAGCAAGATTTCTTTTATGTTATGAAGGTAAATTATCTTTTTACACTGTTAGTAATATATTATCAGCAGCCCGCGTCAACCTGTAAAACACATAATAAAATCTGCTGCTCTGCTCTGCAATTTCGAAAGGTGAAAGAAATAATTTTACTTCACTATTACCTGCCCGCTTCTTTGCGGTATGATAGATTTCATTTAATGCAATTTGAATGCGCCGCGGCAGCGGCTCGTTCGTTCGTAGCGCAGCTCTGCACCACGAATAATATTTAAATAACTGAAAATGTCTTAAAGGGATGGGATAAAATACCAGGCAAGCTTATTACAAATCATAATGCAGGGTTTCACTAAGTAACTCTGTTCAAAACATTTAAACAAATCAATTAATTACACACCTTTCCAAGGCTATGTCTAATGGCGTCCCTCTCACAATCTTGACAAAAGAATGCTACGCTAGCGTACAATACAACGTCACAGGCTATCCTACTCAAGTAACTCCAAGAAGACGACAGAGAAATTAATGTTCGTTTTTCACTATTTATACTAGTCACCTATTCTCATCTTTGTTTGATATTTAATAAGTATCGTCTGTGGCGGTTTCAGTACTCGCCGACACAGATATTATCTAAATAAAAAAAGAAACAGTACATAATTCTATACAAGAACAAAACATGACACACAATGTTTTCTCTTTATTACATAATATGTCTTTTGCTAAGAGACGTTACAGGTTGCAAATAAGGTTTGCTTTAAATACGCATTGTAACGTTCGTGAGCGTTAGTCACCCTTGAGACTGGGCTTGGTGAACTTACGTTGGTCAAGAATGCCTTTAAGGTATCAAAGGCGCAATTATCAACACCCGATTGAATTTGCACGAGGTAGCGTAATGGGGCAACGAGAATCTGGATGTTCCTTCCGCGATCCTGAACAAAGAACTGGCAGGAATGTAACCACTGTTCATGATATCTGGCAATGATTGTTACGAGAATGCACGGTCTCTAGAAAACCGGTTTAAGGACGGACACGTTGTACTACTGAGAGGAAAGAACATCAGCTTAAAGATTTGAAAACAAATACATCACCAGGTCCGGATGGAATCCCAGTTCCATTTCACAAAGAGAACTCTACGGCATTGGCCCCTTATCTAGCTTTCATTTAACGGGATTCTCTCACCCAGCGCAAAGCGACTCGAAAAAAAATTCGCAGGTGACTCCAGTTTGGAAGAAAGATAAAAGAACAGACCCGCAAAATTACAGACCAATATTCCTAACTTCTGCTTGCTGCAGAATCCTTGAACACATCGTCAGTTCGAATATAATAAAATTTCTTGGGGCTAAGAAGCTTATGTCCACGAATCAGCACGGTTTTAGAAAGCATCGTTCGTGCAAGACTCATATCACATAATGTACGGAGAACCATGGATGAAGGGCAATAGGCAGATTCCATATTTCCGGAAAGCATTTGACACGGTGCCCTATTGCAGAATGTTAACGAAGATACGAGCATATGGAATAAGTTCACAGATATGTGAGTGGCTCGACGACTTCTTAAATAATAGAACCCAGTATGTTGTCCTCGGCGGCGAGTGTTCATCAGACAAAAGGGTAGCGTCAGGAGTGACAGTATCCGCCCTCCGACACCGTGACACCACAGCTTCGACCACAACCCACAAGGGGCAGGCATGGCAGGGACCGTAGACCCAGAGAAGTGTGACAGGACCGCTGTTGTTCTCTATGTACATAAGTGTCGAAGTTGAGTGACTGTAAGAAGACACAAGACGACTTACCTAAAATTTCCAGTAGGTGTGAGGAATGACTGTTAGTCCTAAATGCGGAAAAATGTAAGATAATGCGGATGAGGAGGAAGAGCAAACTTGTAATGTTCGGATACAGTACTACTAGTATCCAACTTGACACAGCCTAGTCGTTTAAATATCTGGGCGTTCCGTTGCAAAGCGATATGAGGTGGAACGAGCTTGTGGAAACTGTGGTAGGGAAGGCAAGTGGTCGGCTTCGGTTTATTGGGAAAATTTTAGGAATGAGTGGTTCACCCGTAAAGGAGACCGCATATAGGACGCTGGTGTGACCTATTCTTGAGTACTGCTCAAGTATTTATGATCCGTACCAGGTCGGATTGAAGGAAGACATAGAGCAATTCAGAGGAGGTTCAAATGGCTCTGAGCACTATGAGACTTAACATCTGAGGTCATCAGTCCCCTAGAACTTAGAACTATTTAAACCTAACTAACCTAAGAACATCACACACATCCATGCCCGGTCGCGCGGTTCCAGACTGAAGCGCCTAGAACCGCCCGGCCACAGCGGCCGGCTTCAGAGGAGGGCTGCTAGATTTGTTACCAGTAGGTTCGAACAAAACCTACGTTTTACGGAGATGCTTTGGGAACTCAAATGGTAATCCCCGGAGGAAGACGGCATTCTTTTCGTGAAACGCTACTGAGAAAATTTAGAGAACCCGCACTTGAAGCAACTCCAGCGTAATCCACAAACAGCATTAACTGTCCCTGTACTGACCGAACAAGTGAAACAGGCATGGAACTCCATCCCACAAACAGATACCTGGCACCTGTACAGCAAATGCCTGCATGTTTGCGCGCTTGCATTCAACATTCCGCAGGTACACCGGTTATTAATGTACCAGCATTTCACATTTGCAATGGCTTA
The DNA here is from genome assembly GCF_023864345.2 of Schistocerca serialis cubense. Taxonomy (NCBI): domain Eukaryota; kingdom Metazoa; phylum Arthropoda; class Insecta; order Orthoptera; family Acrididae; genus Schistocerca; species Schistocerca serialis. Next base: position 485,713,317 of record NC_064643.1, read on the forward strand.
TTTTGAGCTTACATTAATCCGTGATTTTGCAATGTTAATCACTTAAATATGTTACCCAGACAAATGTATTTCAGAAATTTTATTACTCTGCAATAATTGTTTTTGGTACTGTAATTATTTTTCCGTCAGTGTACGTGTGCTGTCTGTTCTGTCGGACATATACTCCACAAGAGACATCACGCATATACATGGTGTTTCTTTATGTTGAGACAGATAGATATCTAAAAAACGACGCAACCTACGAAAAACAAGTTCCAAGTTAAAAGTTAATGTCAGTAAAAGGATCACCTGTCACTGCAGCAACTGAGCATCTCCTAACCACTGTCCCGTGTGAGTGGGGTCAACTTTGTGTTTTCAGATGGGAACCCCCCCCCAATTTTTGTAGCATATTCGGTAACTATGCCAAGAAATACGTACTATTTAATGATACCATTTATCCCATTCCTGTTAGATGGCATTGTAATCTACGAATATCAAATGTTCCTGTTTTTACAGTCAAGAACCGACGTACTTGATTCCGCATTTCATTTTCGATGTCAATGTAACCCTTTGTGTTCTAACGCCTGATATTTTGTGTTCGAAATTTATTTCAGTGTTGCAGATTTAATTGTACAGTTCAGTACCGTCAGCCATTTCAGTGTATAGCAAGAAAATCTGTTTAACATGATCAACGAACAACGGCAACGGTGTAATAGTTTGTTGTTTCCGTCGGGGTGATTGATGTCCTCTAGCCCCTTGCCTCTCGCCATCCGCGTGCTTGATTCCTGAGGATCCCCCTGCCTCCCATCACTGGGGCGCTTGATTTCACTGAGTCCCTTTACTTCTCACCATAACTGTAACACAGAAGCTCAAACACAAAGGTTTACGTTTACATGCTAAATTAAATGTAGCATAAAATGCATCATTGCAAAATCAGGCATACTTGATATTTGTCGTTTACAGCGCCATCTGTAAAACAATGGTTTGAGTGAACCGCACGTAGATTTTTGGCATAGAATCCAAATATGCAATGGAAATGGGGGTTCCTACTGAAAATAGGAAGTTGACCCGAACCATGTAGGAGGGGTGGTTATGAGGTGGCTAATTCCAGCACAGACTAATATTAACTTTTTACTTATAATATTTTTTTCGTACGATAAGTCGTTTTCAAGATATTTACTTGTCTCAAGTTAATACGAACAGCCAGTATATGTGTGTATAGCGTCAGTTTCTTTGGGAACCGTTACTGAAAATTTGCATGTAGTGTAATTGTGACAATTTGCTAAACTTGATGAGTTCGCTATCGTTTAGACACTCATAAGTTCACATATTTAAAAACTTCAATCCAAAAATCTCAACACATATTCGACATTTTTCGCAAACCAACAACAGACATAATTACCCACAGTCATGAAATCCGAGAGCACACGAGCTCGCATATTTTCATTCTATGTTATATATACTAAAGAACTTACCACTCAAAAAAGAAAAAAAATTGAGAAAAAACTAGATCTTCTCCGAAATGTAGCGATAAGTAATCATTACCCCAAAACACAGAAAACACATTATTCAAAAAGAAAACCTATCAAACACATGCCAGTCCCATGGATGAAATAACTTTAACCACAGACAAAAACGGACCATAGAAAAATGAAATTCTTGTATTGCCATATCTAAGTATTACTTCGAACAAAGTTACTCCATGTTTAAAGAATACAAAATTATACACCAGATACCAAACCACTAACAATCTACAATGATTATTGAGACACATAAGACGTAAATCAGAACCAGTTTAGCAATCAGGAATCTACAAAATATACTGTGAAGAATGCCCATAATTTTATACTGGACAAACAGGAAGAAAAATTAGTACACAATTTAAAGGACACACAACAGTAGTCGACAATAGCTCATCCACATTTGCTGCACGCTTGAAAGACACCACCCACAAAATACCTAATATAGATGAATCACTTAAAATATTACATAAGTTGCAGAAAGCAAAAATCATTGATGTAATGGAAGAAACTGAAATGTACGTTCATCTAAAAGATCAGTCACACAGAGTTTTAAATGAGCAAAAGGACCTGTGAAATGCGAAATTCCTAGACAAATTTTTACCAGTCCTACGACGAAGCATTATAGAACCATAGAATGTAAAATCATCGCTACACTCGTTAATAAATAAGACTGTAATAAGAAACATCACGGAACCACAAAGCAGTTTTTACTAGACTCTCGTAGTTTTCAGTACTCCTTCATTAGAGTACTGTTACAGATTTCATATATAAAATCTTTGTACCAACTATTAAAAAATTACGTGCTCCCACAGTAAAAGAAAAAATATTTACAAGTTATTTCAAAGAAATTACTTACAGCCATATTTACACCAATGTTGAGCGATAATTAAACATAATTTAGAACAAAAGCGTATGCAAGTTAATTATCAAATTTCTGTAAAACAATTAAAACCTTCCCAGCGTTAAGTACGTTAGAACATGGGCCTTATATATGACAGCTTTGCAACTACTGCTCGAAAGTATCGTTCTTCTAAAATAGCGTAAAAGTCTCGGATTTATTTTATGAGCATTATATTCTCTGAATATTGGATAGGATGTAGAAGTTTATATTTCAAAATTAAAATGCTGGTAAAATCTAGCTGATGAACCCAGTTCTGCTAGCACCTTTTTAAATAACGTTAAAAGATATTTCGTGTTCCGGCCATACTCTACTTTAGTAATCATAAAACTGCAAACCTATATGTAAATCCTTTCAATGTACCTTTACACACTGACGTAGTGCTTTCCGTTGTGCATGAGCGGGTGAATGCAGTGTTGCCAGGTTGCTCATATCCATACCACACTCTGCTATAGTGAAATTTTGTTTGCATTAACGTAAATAAAATCCTTATGATTAAAGGAGTATCAATTTTCCACAGTATTGGAGTTTTTGGTGCAGACTTAAATCAGGTTAAGCGTATTCTAAAGAATGGCGTAGCAATGGTAGAGAATTGCGTAACAACAAATCAAAACAACACAGAACAAAATGTAACGCTATCATTTCCATGGGTCACTCTTCTGTCGTGAGACAACAAGTGGGCCACTGATGTAACGGTGCTGCATATCCCGGTACTCTTGAGAGTCCCGGTTTTTCTGCTAGCAATAAACGACAAGATAGCTTAACAACGGGTCTCTCATTTAGGCCAACAGTGGAGATCAGACAAGAGGTGGTGGTGTGTAGCGGTAGCTATATTCGGTTCCAGAAGCATACAGTGCCACGTGTTTTCACCTATTTCATTCACCTCAGCTGTCTCTGCCCTGTTCCTACCGCAATCACAGGTAAAGAGCTGCTTTTGTCAAACAATACTGAACGTGTGGGGACAAGGTGCAAAGTTCTGGGTCTGGCCTAGGCGTGAAGCTAAATCCCTGAAATTTTGTATCTTGTATGTTGGAACATGTTGCGTAATAGCGTAAGTTAAAAGCGGTGGTTTATCTTCAGCGGAAATTCATCCAACAGAAGTTAAAGTCACACAGAGTCTGCTGATACATTTTGAACAACTAAGACTTCCCTTCGCCGGCCGGGGTGGCCGAGCGGTTTTAGGCGCTACAGTTTGGAACCGCGCGACCGCTACGGTCGCAGGTTCGAATCCTGCCTCGGGCATGGGTGTGTGTGATGTGCTTAGGTTAGCTAGGTTTAAGTAGTTCTAAGTTATAGGGGGCTGATGACCTCAGAAGTTAAGTCACAATGTCGTAACACATGCCTATCATCGTGTCCCTTCTCCTTGTCAGTGTCTCCCACATATTCCTTTCCTATCCGATTCTGTGTAGAACCTCCTCATTCCTTACCTTATCAGTCCACCTAACTTTCAACATTCGTCTGTAGCATCACCTCTCAAATGTTTCGATTCTATTCTGTCCCGATTTTCCCTCAGTCCATGTTTCACTACCATACAATACTGTGCTCCAAACATACGTTCTCTAAAATTTCTTCCTCAAATGAAGACCCATGATTGATACTTGTAGACTTCTCCTGACCATAAATGCCCTTTTTTCCAGTGCTTTAGTTATCGTTATTAAAGTGGGATAGTGACTGCACAACTCTGCTTGTTCTAGAACAGAGATGTAGCCACATATTAGAAAAAATATTCTTGAGCTCTTACTTCCTCAATATATTACGTAGCCGGCCGTAGTGGCCTTGCGGTTCTGGGCGCTACAGTCTGGAACCGAGCGACCGCATCTACACTCCTTGAAATTGAAATAAGAACACCGTGAATTCATTGTCCCAGGAAGGGGAAACTTTATTGACACATTCCTGGGGTCAGGTACATCACATGATCACACTGACAGAACCACAGGCACATAGACACAGGCAACAGAGCATGCACAATGTCGGCACTAGTACAGTGTATATCCACCTTTCGCAGCAATGCAGGCTGCTATTCTCCCATGGAGACGATCGTAGAGATGCTGGATGTAGTCCTGTGGAACGGCTTGCCATGCCATTTCCACCTGGCACCTCAGTTGGACCAGCGTTCGTGCTGGACGTGCAGACCGCGTGAGACGACGCTTCATCCAGTCCCAAACATGCTCAATGGGGGACAGATCCGGACATCTTGCTGGCCAGGGTAGTTGACTTACACCTTCTAGAGCACGTTGGGTGGCACGGGATACATGCGGACGTGCATTGTCCTGTCGGAACCGCAAGTTCCCTTGCCGGTCTAGGAATGGTAGAACGATGGGTTCGATGACGGTTTGGATGTACCGTGCACTATTCAGTGTCCCCTCGACGATCACCAGTGGTGTACGGCCAGTGTAGGAGATCGCTCCCCACGCCATGATGCCGGGTGTTGGCCCTGTGTGCCTCGGTCGTATGCAGTCCTGATTGTGGCGCTAACCTGCACGGCGCCAAACACGCATACGACCATCATTGGCACCAAGGCAGAAGCGACTCTCATCGCTGGAGACGATACGTCTCCATTCGTCCCTCCATTCACGCCTGTCGCGACACCACTGGAGGCGGGCTGCACGATGTTGGAGCGTGAGCGGAAGACGGCCTAACGGTGTGCGGGACCGTAGCCCAGCTTCATGGAGACGGTTGCGAATGGTCCTCGCCGATACCCCAGGAGCAACAGTGTCCCTAATTTGCTGGGAAGTGGTGGTGCGGTCCCCTACGGCACTGCGTAGGATCCTACGGTCTTGGCGTGCATCCGTGCGTCGCTGCGGTCCGGTCCCAGGTCGACGGGCACGTGCACTTTCCGCCGACCACTGGCGACAACATCGATGTACTGTGGAGACCTCACGCCCCACGTGTTGAGCAATTCGGCGGTACGTCCACCCGGCCTCCCGCATGCCCACTATACACCCTCGCTCAAAGTCCGTCAACTGCACATACGGTTCACGTCCACGCTGTCGCGGCATGCTACCAGTGTTAAAGACTGCGATGGAGCTCCGTATGCCACGGCAAACTGGCTGACACTGACGGCGGCGGTGCACAAATGCTGCGCAGCTAGCGCCACTCGACGGCCAACACCGCGGTTCCTGGTGTGTCCGCTGTGCCGTGCGTGTGATCATTGCTTGTACAGCCCTCTCGCAGTTGCCGGAGCAAGTATGGTGGGTCTGACACACTGGTGTCAATGTGTTCTTTTTTCCATTTCCAGGAGTGTATATTGGTGCTCAGAGCCAATATATTACCTAAGTTAGCCTGGATTCGCTGGGAAAAGAGAATGTTAGTGCTTAGAACGTGTTTGAGCGGGTGAAATGAAGAAATGTGTGTAATGTGCTCTTGGGTATTTATATGAAACTGATTAAGAGTCATCGCCACGTGAACGCTTCCGATTAATACATGGTCCCCACACAACTTGTACCATTAAAATACGATATATATTTTATTTGCTACCTTACGTATTTAAAAGGGATGAACTCATTTCAAAGTATGAGCCCCACTTTAAGCACTATGACTCGAATGCGCGATGCCAGACTGACCGACTACCATCAGTATAACTTATGTCACTTACGTTTCAACTTGAGATTAACGTGATTCTCTGTTTCTCTGAGTTGTACCGCGGTTAATTTGTTATTAAGGGGTTTGATTGCTCCAAGTGAACTCAAAATGGCGAGGAGGAAGTGTTTCATTCCAAGAAAAATATGCAGACGGACGGTTCTTCATAAAATGAGGGAAGTGACTATGTGCAGATGTGTAATTTGTAAGTGTTATGATATTTTTTGGCGGATGGGGAAGTACTGACATTAAGTATCATTTAGCTGACGCAAAGCACAAATCAATAGTGCACACTGGAGGGACTTAAAAAATGGACATTAAAATTGCTACATCACGAAGATGACGTGCTACAGACGCGAAATTTAACCGACAGGAAGAAGATGCTGTGATATACAAATGATTAGCCTTTCAGAGCATTCACACAAGGTTGGCGCCGGTGGCGACACCTACTACGTGCTGACATGAGGAAAGTTCCTAACCGATTTCTCATACACAAACAGCACTTGACCGGCGTTGCCTGGTGAAACGTTGATGTGATGCCTCGTGTAAGGAGGAGTAATCCGTACCATCACGTTTCCGACTTTGATAAAGGTCGGATTGTAGACTATCGCGATTGCGGTTTATCGTATCGCGACATGGTTGCTCGCGTTGGTCGAGATCCAAAGACTGTTAGCAGAATATGGAATCGGTGGGTTCAGGAGGGTAATACGGAACGCCGTGCTGGATCCCAACAGCCTCGCATCACTAGCAGTCGAGATGACAGGCATCTTACACGCATGGCTGTAACGGATCGTGCAGTCACGTCTCGACCTCTGAGTCAACAGATGGGGACGTTTGCAAGACAACAACCATCTGCACGAACAGTACGACGACGTTTGCAGCAGTATGGACTATCAGCTAGGAGACCATGACTGCGGTTACCCTTGACGCTGCATCACAGACTGGAGCGCATGCTATGGTGTACTCAACTACGAACCTGTGTCCACGAATGGCAAAACGTCATTTTTTCGGATGAATCCAGGTTCCGTTTACAGCATCGTCATGGTCGCATCCGTGTTTGGCGACATCGCGGTGAACGCACATTGGAAGCGTGTATTCGTCATCGCCATACTGACGTATCACCCGGCGTGATGGTATGGGGTGGCATTGGTTACACGTCTCGGTCACCTCTTGTTCGCATTGACGGCACTTTGAACAGTGGACGTTACATTTCAGATGTGTTACGACCCATGGCTCTATCCTTCATTCGATCCCTGCGATACCCTATATTTCAGTAGCATAGTACACGACCGCATGTTGCAGGTCCTGTACGGGCATTTCTGGATACAGAAAATGTTCGACTGCTGCCCTGGGCAGCAGATTCTCCAGATCTCTCACCAACTGAAAACATCTGGTCAATGGTGGCCGAGCAACTAGCTCGTCAGAATACGCGAGTCACTACTCTTGATGAACTGTGGTGTTGTGTTGAAGCTGCATGGGCAGCTGTACCTGTACACGCCATCCAAGCTCTATTCAACTCAATGCCCAGGCGTATCAAGGCCGTTATTACGTGCTGAGGTGGTTGTTCTAGGTACTGGTTTATCAGGATCTATGCAACCAAATTGAATGAAAATGTAATCGGATATCAGTTCTTGTATAATACATTTGTCCAATGAATACCTGTTTATCATCTGCATTTCTTCTTGGTGTAGCAATTTTAATGGCCACTAGTGTACTTTGTTTCAAATTCATTCAAACAGGGCAATTAGAAACAGTAGCGAAATTTATCATTATTATGGCTTTGAAATCAGTGATCTGTACTTTCACGCTAAGCTCCAAACTCTTTAATGTTTCGAAGCCACAAAAAATGTGACGTTGGGCATATCAAAATCAACAGCAATTGTAAAATAATTATTTGCACTCGATATTTGTCATACAAATGCACAGTGATCTTTAAAAGCTAGTTTTCTTTTCTTTTTTTTTATACCTACAGCTGCTCGCAACTAAAACTAATTGCGGCATTTGCTCCAATCTTTCACCTTCCTAAGCTTGAGAGAAGTAGCCCACCTTGTCCCGATTTCTCTTTCCCAAATTACGTCCATTTTTAGTAGATGTGAGAGAAATGCTGCGTTTGTCAGACAGAAATTATGGCAACCTAAGGTGCATAAAAAAGTTGGACATAGAGTTGGCGCGAAATGGAGGCGAACATTATCTACATTTAATCTTACATTCGGTTTTGTTGAATAGCAAAAATCCGACAACCAGCTGAACACAGATAGTGCTCGCAGACGGGCACAGAGTTATCCATCGTGCTCAGACCAGCATTCACCTGCTAGTGGGGTAGAATGCTGCGTTGGGGGAAGTGGTGGGTGGAGGGGGCAGAGGGTATATAATGAACACTCTACCCCCAGTCGCCACTAGCCTAGCGCTAGCCCAACGCCATGGCTGGACGGAAAGGGAAGCTGATTGCAGCCGCACTGGAAATTCTCATCCATGCGATGGGGAACAAGAGCGGACGCCAACGACAGCCAAAGCGCAAGCGCACTCAGCAGAAGAGCAAGATTCAGCAGTGCTAGAAGTGCCAGCAGCTGGGCCATACTGCGCGTGACGGCAAGAACGTCGTCGCGTGCTTGAAGTGCGCGGCGGCTCACTACACGCGCAGTTGCACGAAGCCTCGTGGGGCGGCCAGCAACTGTGTGAACTGCGGCGGTCCACACGCCGCCAACTCGCGTAGCTGCAGCTACCTCAGGGAGTCACGCCATCAGCCCGCCGCACCCCGCCCTGCGGCGGTGTCAAGCGGTCAAGCGCCACGTCGGCCGCCCTGGCCCCCCGCTCCGGCGAGGGCTGCGAGCCGCGCCGTCACGAAGCCGAAGCCGCCACTGACGACGCCATAGCCGGCCTCCAAGCCGCCTTTACGGCAGAACGGGCCGCGCTCAAAGAAGAACTTGTCGAAGTTCATCGGCAGCTCCAGCAGCTGCGCGAGGAGATGCGGGTTCTGAACAAGAAGATGGTTCCCGCCCCCGCGCCGGCGTCCCCTGCTGTGCGCCCGGTGTGGGTGGACGCCGTCACGCAGACGGACCTACCGTCGCAGAAGGACGTGGCCACTCAAACGGACGTCGCCCCGGAACCTGTAGCAATACAGGAGACCGAGGAGACGCCCATGGACGTGGCACCGTCCTCCCCTTCCCCAACTCCAGGCGGGAAGGCAACACAGAAGGGGAAGCAAGAAGAGGATGGCAATCTTCGCACGGACATCATACCCTTCCCGGACAGCACGAACATGCCAAACGTGCTGAAGAAGATTGCCACCATGGTACGGGATGGGCGCTTCAACGCCCAAAAGAACCCGTACCTCTTCGCCCAAGCGGAAGGGGTACGGAAGCCGTCGCTCCCACACATGCCGTTTGAGATGCGTGGCGGGCATCGGGCACCAGGAAAGATCTCAACACCATCAACGCGAACCCGGTCTTCACGCCGCGCGACTGGGAATACATCCTAGAGGACGCAGTCGTGCGACTGAGGAACGAGGTTCGCGACGGCACAAGGAAGCTGTCTGCAGACCTGCAGACAGCGCTGCAGAACGTCTCTCGCGAGACAAAGAAGACCTAAAACATCAAAGTCCACTGGTATGCCTGCATGCTAGTAGCCAGGACAGGACAGACACCGGACAACGAGAGGACAAACCTTACAGTGAGGCCACATCACCATCGCATCATCAGGAACAGGAGGAAAGACTGTAATAAGTCAAAACTCCTACACCTCGGGCCAAGGCCAAGGCCCGTCTGTAAAGCGTCAGCGTCAGCCAGTCGCCCTTATTCTGTCGTCAACCACAGTAGTGTGAGGGCGATCGTCTTGCTCTCACTCTTGCGCGTCAGTTTACAAGTTTAGGTGAAAAAAAAAAAAAAAGAAATGTTCAGCAGCAGCATCGAGCTCCGTCGGTAGTGCTAGTGGTGGCAAACGGCAGAGACCGTTGGAACATGATGGGGAATTACCTGGTAAGTACAAATTCAAATCGGTAACTGTAACTTTTCTATTCCATTAAGAATTTTGTAGTATTGAGTACATTTCTTCTTATTGATTCAGTGCATATCTACCAACACCACAGCGTGGATGGAATCAACGGTGTGGTGCAACAGCAGGGACCGTGGCAGCGGCTGCTGCATCAACAGCAGCAGCATCGGCAGCATTGCAAGTATATATTCCATCTTTTAGTACTGGTGTGACCAGCGAGTCTGTGGATGATTTCGAGGGATGAAAATCAGTGACTGTAACTTTTTTTCACTAATGCTTTCGTATTGAATACATGTCTTATTGTTTCTGCACACATCCAGCGGGTAATTGAAGAGGGCAAAAGGCAACAGATGCAGCAACAGCAACAGTGGATGCAGATCCACCAGCAGCAGCACCAGCAACGGCAGTAGCAGCAGCAGTAGCAATGTTATCATAAGTAAAATATATACATCTATCATCGAATACGTGATTTGTTGCGACTAAAGAGTCTAAGGTTGTTGTAAATGATTTCGAGGGACCAAAATCGATAAATGTTACCTTTTCACTAAGAATTTCGTATTGTTGCACTATGTGTCGTATATATGTAATTTATTTCTAAAATATTACATCATTTACGCAACATGTTGTTATTTCTGTAGATGATTTCGAGGATCAGAATCGTTAAACGTTACTTTTCTCCTAAGTTCACAAATAACTTCGTATTGTTTCAGTATATATATTATTTTTTCATCTCCGCTGTGTACGTAATAAAATTTCATCGCATATGTAATATGTTGCATATCCTTTGTTGCTATAGATGATTTCCTGGCAGACAAAGAAGGGGGACAGAGAGGGGTATGTGCTGGAGATATGCAGGAACCATAGCAAATCTCATCTGAGCTTATATTCTAAAAATATATGTATTTGTTTCCCATAGTTTTTGTGTGAATATGTTTTTGTTATTAGACCATTATGTTGTAGGCGATATAGGGGAGCTGGACAGACTGATATTTCCAAATTCAGGCAAGGGCGAAATGCCGCAATGAGTGGAGGAGATGACGGAAGACCTTCGTCGTTGTGAGGAGATGAGGGAGATGCAAAGGAGCCCGAGTAATACATAGTCATTCTGCTTACAAAAATCAGTGTTCTTTACTTCCCTGCAGCAGCAGCAGCAAGCACTGTCTAGAGCGTTGTACTTAACTTTTTTTTCGTTATTATACAGCGGCTGCGGCAGGGGAACATTTCCCACAACACGCCGTGGCTCGGGTACCGGAGGCAGCAACGTCTGTAATATCGAGACGGGGTCCTGCAAGGCATTCTTCTCCAGCTAGGGCGCCGCTAGTCGCCACGCGGCAAGCCGCTGCCGCCGCCATCGCTGCCGCCCCCGCCGCCGCCACCGGCACCATAGCACCACTCTGGCGTTCATGGACCGCTCTCCCTCAGGTTAGTGGGTCCGGGCTGCAGCAACCAGGCTGCTCGCAGCGTCTCCTCCTTCTGCTCCTGCCCCGCCATCAAATCGTCGCCGATCACGTGAGGTACTGCACATTCCCTTAGCACATCACCGCAAGCAGCTGCATCAACTAGTTTTAATTATGTTACTGGTAACAGAGATGATCCTACGGTTACTGGCAGTTTCCATTAGTTTTAATGAAGGACATCAGGTCAGTAACACCACACAGCAGTTGGAATACTCAGGGACTGCCGACGCCTTTGAGGAGCGATCTCGCACACGAGGATTGAGAATCCGGCAGGAGAGTACGGCGACCTTGTCGGTTTTCTTAGTTTGTGCCTTCCTGTCATGGAAACGGAGCTCCTCAAGGTAGTCACTGATCCGCGCTATTCCGCCATTAAATGCAGTCCGGTGGTCTGCGTCGAATTATTGCATCCGCCCTCCCCCAACAGTGTTGATTTTCACTTTAAAGACACAAGCCTTCATTTGGGGGGGGGGGGGGGGGGAAATCGCGTGATAACGCTGAGCATGTCAATTGCCGAGTGGTTTCGTAAATCCACCTTGAGTGCTATGCTGGCCTGGCTTTCTGAGATGGAAGTGAGAGGGTCAACTAAAGCACTCAGCCAAATACTACACCTGGACATCCATACACATGTCTTTGATCCAGTAAATGGAAGGTCCAACTATATCAAGCTACCTAAAGATATGGCTAATAAGAGGGCATGCATTAATGTAAAAAATGAAAAGCATTAGGCTTGTTTTGCATGGTCAGTCCTGGCTGGCGAAAGAAGTATAAAAGAGAACCCAGAGCTCACATATTGATACGGTAGATACCTCGACATTCAAAAGTGTTACAACTTTGATGGTATCGAGTTCCCCGTCAAAATCCAGGTCATACCTAAATTTGTGGTGCAGAATACCAGAATAATGGTTCAGGGTTTATGACCTGGAGAAGAAAAGCAAGTCAGATGAGCAGAACAAGCATATTGTCGCCGGTCCCTTCCGTTTCTCAAAATTTGCCAGTGAGCGTGAGTTGCATGTAAACATGCTACTCTTCTCTGAAGGTGATAATTATCATTATCTTTCGATCAAAGACATGTCCCAACTCCTTTCCACCCAAGTGAGTAAGCATAATGGGAAACCGCCCTTTTCCTCCGACGAGGTATTAGCAGAGCATCTAGTAGATCGCACTTCCAAGGACCCGGCACATTCTGTTATGCCTACTGAGGAAAACAAATTCATAAAGTTTAAAAATGCCCACCACCAGAAGTGATGCCCTTTTTTAAATTATGCCGATTTTGAATGCCTTCTCGTTCCTGTGACCCACTGTGAAGGTGACCCCACTACCTCACTCATCACCTTTACAGAAAAACACGTACCATATGTGTCAGCATACCAAATTTTATCGTCCTACGATTCCAGTCTTAGGCACTACAAATTTTATGTCAGGGATAATCCTGTTGTTTGGCTGCTGACTGACCTCGAAAAACTTTCATGGAAGGTTGATAAGCTTCACAGGGATAACGTTGCCATGACCAAATCAAAGAGAAAGAAGATTTGTACAATAACGCGGTTGACTGTCATATTGGTGGCTGTGGTTAGTCAGAAAAGCAGAAACTCCTTGTAGGGACCGTTGTCATCTTACGGGGAAGTTCCGTGGTGCAGCTCACAATATGTGCAATTTGAAGTACCAGCTACCAAAGCACATACCCATTTTCTTCCATAATTTTAGCCGGTATGACACTCACTTTCTTGTTGAGCACTTGGATGATGTCTGTATGGAGGCAGATCAGGTCAGTGTCCTACCTGAGAGCGTCGAGAAATACATTTCATCCTTCAAACGAATGACGCCAAGAATTACGCTCCACTTCCTTGATACGCTAGTTTTATGCAGCTGCCACTCCAGAAACTCGTTGAAATTCTGCCTCGGGGGGATATGCATATCACTTGAGCTGCATCTCCCGACGAGGAAAAGGTGGTTTCCCCATACGAGTACGTAAGTAGTATGGCGAAACTCAACGAAGCCGGGCTACCCGACACAACTGTGTTCTCCAGCAACATTACGTACAATGCAATAACAGATGCAGAGTTAGAGCATGCCGTGAACGTCGGGCGGGAATTTAATATCTCTACTTTAGGAGAGTACACACGGCTTTACATGGACACAGACGTGCGCTTGTTTGCAGGCGTTTTCGAGAAATTCTGGAGTCTATGCGTCGCCACATATTCTCTGGATCTCGTCTTCTATTACATGGCACTGGGTTGTCTTGGGATGCAATACTCAAGACAACGAAGTGCAGTAGCGAATTGTTGACTGATGCTGACATGCTTCTTTTCTGTGAGCGAGGGATCCGTTGGGGTCTTTGCTAATGTGTCCACAGCTATGCAAAGACAGATGGGTAACAGGTTCAGTGCATCCCTTGATCCGAATAACATAACTTACACGGATGTAAATAACGTATACTGGCATCCTATGCAACTATCACTGCCGGTTGGTGAGTCGATGGGTGCCCGAAGACGAATGCGGTTTTATGTGTAAGAATCATGGATGGTATGTCAGCTGATTCTGATGTAGGGTATGTGGTGTAGGGAGAACTCACATACCCTATTAGTATGCGTGACACGCACGCCGATTTGCCGTTGTGTCCAGAGCAACTAGTTCCGCGAGGAGACTCCAATACTGATGGCAATGCTGGGGAATAAGCGGAGATACGTCATTCATTATTGTAATCTTCAGCAGTGTCTCAGCTTTTGGATGGTGCTGGTTAGAACCACTCAGACTATTGCCTTCAAGAAGGCCCCCTGTTTGAAGGAGTATATTGATTTGAATATGAGACAGATAGCTTCCGCAACGTGTGATTTTGAAAAAGATTTTTAGAAATTAATTAATAATTCAATTTCGGTAAAACAATGGAGAATGTGAGGAAACGATGTGAAATTTTGATTAGAACCGAATGAGATGGGCGTTATGGCGTAAGAAAATGTATTTCCATACCAAATTTTAGGCGGGTCACCATATTCAATAAGAACTTTCTTGCTATAGATGGCGAAGACTGCAGTAGAGTTTACAAATCTATTTATGTCGGTATGTGCATGCTAGACCTAGCCAAACTCCACATTTACCGCATTCATTATGATTTTGCGAAAACTCATTTCACAGATCCTAAATTACTTGATATGGATCAAGATAGCTTCATCTATTGGGTGAAGAACTGCAACCTGTATGAAGTAATGAAGTAGCATTTTAATGAATTCGATACATCCTCATACGCGGCCGATAATCCTTAAGGTATTGTTCTACAGAACAAGAAGGTTATCGGCCTCCTGAAGGACGAGGCGAATGGATTGCCAATTGTGGAGTTTGTAGGTCTGCAGTCAAAAATGTTTGCATATCGCACATCGGAATGTGCCACACAGAGGTGGGCTAAGAGTGTGTGTCGTATGGCATTGAGAGCCCTATCTATAGAAGACTATTTACGGTGCATTTACAGCGGTGTTCACGGTGCTCCATCGCAGCCGCCTCATGTGCTATGACAGACTAGTCTTCGATTGAGAGGAACGCGGTTTACACTGTGCTGCGTTCTAAAATCGGGCTGTCGCCACATGACGATAAAAGGATCATTTGTGATGGCGGGACTGAAACTCTCCCGTACTCACACTACTCACTTATAGCAAGAAAAGGGGTGGGGCCTCTGATTGAGAGAGAGAGAGAGAGAGAGAGAGCGTCTGCAGAGTAGCAGTATGACCGTTTTATCATAGTCTAAGTAATTTTGTGTGTGTGAGTGTCGTGTAAATATTTATGTGTACTATGTACATGTGTATGAACACACACATAGATCATGTGTGGTAAAAAGAAAAAAACTTATAAAATGTGTATATATGCACACCATGAGTGTGAAAAAAGTTAAAAAGCATAAACAAAAATATAGTTATTAAAATAAGTAAACAAAAATTTTTATATTTATTTATTCATACGTAACGTACATGTACCCTGTACGTATATATCTACGCACCAAGAGTGTCTTGTAGATAGAATAGTTTGTCAGTTTTTCAGTCACCCCTAGCCATCCAAGCCAGATTAGTTTGAAAACCTTTGCTATTGCGGTGGCTGTTGAAATTAGATTCTAAGTGTGCGCAGTCCATCACAATTATTCTAAAAGCTATGCTACTGGGACTGTGGAGTTCAGTGGTAGTAAAAGTATCTCCGCATTAGTTTTTAGCACAGATTTATAAAAAAATTGTAACTATTGTCATTCAGTGCTACTGAGAAAAAAATTGTAAAAAAAAAAAAAATCCCAACCAGTGTTACTGTTATGCGTAAGTTGAAAGTATCTCTGCATTAGAAAAGCAGAGACAAATTGTACCTTAAGAACTATATTGCATTTGTGCGTTGTTCACCTCGAAGAGGGAGATCGGTTAACATAACGTTCGGCCCCCCAGCACCGCCCCTGCGGGTGGGAGGAGGAGTGACTTTGAAAATTTAAATAGGAACCCCTAATTTTCAGTGCAGATTTCGATTATTCGTTAAATATGTGTAACTCTTGTGTGAAACATTTCTCTAGTTTCGTGATAGATGGCGCTGTAATCGGCACACATGAATATGGGGTGACAATTGCTGCAAAACTGTATTATCTCACAAAAACATACACCCGATTAGGGAAATAAATGTACACTGTTTGCTGCTTGGGAAAATGGTATCATGTGACACCGTCTGCCGTTCCGCAATCCATTCTTAGACTAGATTTAGCTTTATCTAGGAATAACGACGTGGGCTTAGTAGTAATGTTTTACCTTCGGGGTGCTTGGTTTTGGTGAGTCCCCTTGCCTCTCACTATCTCTGGGTGCTTGATTACTGTGAATCCCCTTGCCTCTCACTCTCTCGGGGTGCTTGATTACTGTGAATCTCCTTGCCTTTCACAAGACTTTCAGGGCAGCAAATGTTCGAAATGTTGTCAGTTGTTTTTAATGCACATTGGAACACTGTGTCTGAATGACAATCTGACATGTATTAGTGTCTCTGCGCTAATGTTTGCACATCCATTGAGAATTCGCTGCCGCATGTCTTCGGGGGTTGTTAGTACATCCATGTAAACTCTCTTTCAACCACCCCCACAGGAAAAAATCAACAGAAGTTAAATCGGATGAACGTGCGGGCCACGTTTGAGGACCGCCTGTTCCCATCCATCGACCCGGATGGTTTAGGTTCAAAACTTGTCGAGCTAGTCGTGAATAAGGCGTTGGGCATCCATCGTGTTGAAACTACATATCAACTCTCGTTTGAAGTGGAACATCGCCCATTAATATGGGTAAAACATTATTCACAATTGTCGAAGAGTTCTCGGGCTTCCAGCCGGGTGGCTTCAAACTGCGACGTTTCGACGAGTGACATACTCATCATCTTCTGGCGAAGTGCCGAGACTTTGCGGATGCCGATCGCTTTATACCTGCGGCGTGCCCCCCAACACCTGGCCGCGGCAGGCTGAATCCAGCGGAGCCGGCGGGCGGGGTGGAGGGGGAAGCGGGTGCGCCGTTCGTGTCTCCGTCAGAGCATTCTGGTCGCGTCTCGTGAGCTGGAAGGTTGTTGGTGCGTTCCTGGCGTATTGCGGCTAATGCTGGATTCCAGGCCGCGCTCAGTTGATAGCCTCCGTCCCTGTTCACAAGATTCTCATGGACCTATATTTCTATTGATTCTTTAATGACGCTATCCCAATAGCTCCCGGCTCGGCGCAGCACCCTCGTGTTTTCGAAATCAAAGGTGTGGTTTTCTTTGATGCTATGTTCAGCTATAGCCGATTTCTCTATCTGTCCAAGTCGAACATGCCTGATGTGTTCCTCGCACCTTTTAGAGATGCAGCGCTGCGTTCATCCAATGTACTGCACGCCACATTCGCAGGCAATGCTGTATACACCAGGTGTGTTTAGATTGAGTGGGTCTTTAGCTGAGCCCAGCAGCTCTTTCGTCTTCGGCGGTGGTCGGAAGACGGTATTTATGTTTGATTTTTTCAATAGCCTCCCGATTTTGGCTGATATGGGCCCCAAATATGGAAGACAGGCGAGTCTCTTGTTAACTTCCTCTTCCTCTTCCTGAAATTTGTCAGCCTATCTCCTCTTGAAGGCCCTGCCAATCTGTGTTTCACTTTACCCGTTTTTCCGAAATACCTCTCTTAGGTAGTGTAATTCGTATGACGGGCTTTCTTTGTCACAAATGACGTGCGCCCTATGTACCAAGGTGGTCAGTACTGACTGGCGTTGCGCCGGATGGTGGCAGCTGGTTACATGGAGGTACGTGTTTGTGTGCGTCTTTTTTCTATATACTAGATGGCCCAGCGTGCCATCCGCTTACTTCCTGATCAGTGTGTCCAGGAATGGAATACAGCCATTCTCTTCTACTTCCATCGTGAAGGTGATATTCTCATGTATGCCGTTTAGGTGGTCCATAAACTCCTCCAGTGCCTGCCTGCCATGCTGCCAAACCACGAAAGTGTCGTCCACATAGTGGAAGAAGTGCCTGGGTTTACGGTGAGCAGTTTTTAGTGCCACCTCCTCAAAGTGTTCCATATAAAGATTGGCGATCCCTGGAGCAAGGGGACTCCCATGGCCATTCCATCCACTTGCTCATAATGCTCTCCATTGCACTTGAAGTAGGTGGTCGTAAGTGCATATTCAAAGAGCTTCACTGTTTCAGGCTCGAAGTGCTGAATAAGGAGTGCCAAGGCGTCTTGTAGAGGTACTTTCGTGAACAAAGAGGTGACGTCG
Organism: Schistocerca serialis cubense; assembly: GCF_023864345.2. Classification (NCBI taxonomy): domain Eukaryota; kingdom Metazoa; phylum Arthropoda; class Insecta; order Orthoptera; family Acrididae; genus Schistocerca; species Schistocerca serialis. The sequence continues at coordinate 485,731,471 of NC_064643.1, forward strand.
AAGCTCACGAGTAGGTCATCACTCTGTATTTGGGTGTACCTTTGAACAGTCAGATTAACTTCCATGAAGTATGGGCCAATTACCTGCGTACCTAAAATACCGTACCAAACATTGACACTCCATGGGCGTTTACGTCCAACTCGCCTTATCCAATGAAGATTCTCCATTGGCCAATAATGCATATTATGTCGATTCACTTGACCACAATTCGTAAAATCAGATTAATCGGAGAAAAGTATCTATGAAATCAAGTTATCATTGACTGCCAGTCGTTTCTGTATCCAGTTGTAGAAATTAAGGCGATTGTGAAAATCGTCACCATGCAGTTCTTGGTGCAGCGATAAAAGAAATGGATGCCATTTGTGTACATGCAGTATGCGTAGAAGACTTATTTGCGGAATTCCTGAATCTCACGCAATTTGCCGAGAACTAATGTGAGGATTTTCAGCGACCGCAGCTAAAACACTCACTGTGTTATTTTTGTTTGTCACAGGCCGCGGTCGAATTCTTTCTCTAGGTTTAAGACTTCCCGTTTCAGTAAACCGGTGGACGATACTGCGAAATGCCGTTGCAGACGGAACATTCCTATCGGGGAACAGAGTAGCATACCTTTGACAAGGTTGGTCAACATTTCTAAGAGGCCCCAAAGTACACGGCAATTATATCGACCCTTTCTCGACTCGTTAACATCGCGTGACATTTGCGGCGAGATGTGCACAGTCCGAATCATTGAAGTAACATAAACTGTCTGACCGCGGACTGAGCGCAAGGTCATGTTCTGTGCTTCGTTCAAATGTTCAAATATGTGTGAAATCTTATGGGACTTAACTGCTAAGGTCATCAGTCCCTAAGCTTACACACTAGTTAAATTATCCTAAGGACAAACACACACACCCATGCCCGAGGGAGGACTCGAACCTCCACCGGGACCAGCCGCACAGTCCATGACTCCAGCGCCTGAGACCGCTCGGCTAATCCCGCGCGGAGTGGTTCGTTCGATTGTAGGAGGTGTCACATCATAGCATTATCAAAAATGTCAAATAATGTACTTCTGTTTTCCTCATCGGGTTTTTATTTTTGTGAGATATTACCCTTTTGCAACAATTGTCACCCCATATTGATGTGTGCCGATTACAGTGCCATCTATCGTGAGTAAAAGAAATGTTTCACGCAAAAGTTACATATTTTTTCATGGAGAATCCAAATCTTCAGTAAGGGTGCTACAGGGGGAGGGGGGTCGAACGTTATGTTAATGGATGTCCCTCATCGAGGTGAACAACGTTTATTACCACTTTTTTTAGTCCGATGTGTATTTCGCCAAATATTCCTACAAACAGTTTTAAATGCTTCACCCTATGGTCGCAAATGACAATTTTTCTGAAAATGAGTGATATTAAGGAACGGAAGTTTAAGATGGAAGATAAAAAAAAGTATAAAATGGTTGCATGGAATTATGCCTATCGTGCAGCACGAATTGGGTTATGGAAACAGAAGACACTGGACTGTGTCCACTTCCACAGACATATAGCAAAAATATCTAAAATTATGTCTAGCAAACCACAGACAGTATCTGGACGAAACTGTACACTATCAAGGCGAGAACAAAGTGAAGAGAAATCATACACATATTAAGAGGTAAAATTTCATTTATTTCTCAGAGTAATTTTACATTTTTATAAGTGGAAACAGCAACAATATTTTCACAAATATTCTTCTTGAGTCTATGGAGAGCAATACAGGTCTTAATTAGCAGCGAACTCGAATATTCGACGCATCCATGAGATCTTCTCCTTTCTTTCACGTAGATGATGGTCGAATAATCGAAGCGATGCCATCATATCTCTATAAGGTATGCCGGGATAATCCCAGTGAATTCCATGGTAGAAATGTGTTAACCACTTGCGCTCTTCCGTGTTGAAGCGCACTTAACGTTCTTGAACGACCTCAGTGTGCTGACTGACAACGTCTCAAGTTTTCCGGTGTCTTCCGTGTACGCCATATCTTTAAGTATGAACTGTCTACGATCATCATCGTAGAAACCATGAAGTAAAGCAATAGGTCATTAAAAAATAATAGCATCTTACTTGGCTACGGAACAGACATTATTATTACTGACCTTTTCACCTATACACCAAATATAATAAATCTTAATTGATGGTGATCCATCCTCGTGCATTCGAGTCGTAGTGCTTAAAGCAGGGCTCATACTTTTAAATGAGTTCATCCCTTTTAAATTCGCCAGGTAGTAAATAATATATATATATATATATATATATATATATATATATATATATATATATATATATATATAATAGTGATGCGTGATGACGACTCTTAGTCAGTTTCATATAAATATCCAAGAGCACATTACACCCGTTTCTCGACTCCACCCAGTCAAACACGTTGTAAGCGGTAACATTCTCTTTTCCCAGCGAAGCCGTAGTCCTCAAGGGCCGCGCAGGATTAGCCAAGCAGTCTAAGGCGCTGAAGTCATGGACTGAGCGGCTGGTCCTGGCGGAGGTTCGAGTCCTCCCTCGGGCATGGGTGTGTGTGTTTGTCCTCAGGATAATTTAGGTTAAGCAGTGTGTAAGCTTAGGGACTGATGACCTTAGCAGTTAAGTCCAATTAGATTTCACACACATTTGAACATTTGAGTCCTCAAGGCTAATTGTAAAATGTTGAGGAAGTAAGAGATATAGAATATTTTTTCTAATTTGTGGCTACAGCTCCGTTCTTGAACAAGCAAAGTTGTGCAGTCACTGTCCCCTTTAATAGTGATAACTAAAGCATAACCATTCTTCACACAATACACTCACTACCATTCCTCAAATTCACTATCAGAATTATGGCATTATGTTATTGACAGACATCGTACACACACCTGTAGTTTGTAAGTAGGCTGTTTATGTTTTTTTATTGGTAACCCCACCTCTGTATAAAAATCACTGGCTGTGCTGTGTGAAGTCTGTGGCTAGTTTGCATTGTTGTCTGCCATTGTAGTGTTGGGCAGCGGCAGCTGGATGTGAACAGTGCATAGCGTTGCGCAGTTGGAGGTGAGCCGCCAGCAGTGGTGGATGTGGGGAGAGAGATGGCGGAGTTTTGTAATTTGTCATGAACTGCTATATATATTATGACTATTAAGGTAAATACATTGTTTGTTCTCTATTAAAATCTTTCATTTGCTAACTATGCCTATCAGTAGTTAGTGCCTTCAGTAGTTTGAATCTTTTATTTAGCTGGCAGTAGTGGCGCTCGCTGTATTGCAGTAGCTTGAGTAGCGAAGATTTTTGTGAGGTAAGTGATTTGTGAAAGGTATAGTTTAATGTTAGTCAGGGCCATTCTTTTGTAGGGATTATTGAAAGTCAGATTGCGTTGCGCTAACAAAAATATGGTGTGTCAGTAAAAGCACAGTCCTGTAGAAATTGTTCAAAGGGGACGTTTCATATGGCGACCCTGCCAGGATACCTCACTGGAATCTTCTGATTTCTTCTTGTAGTTTGTGCAGTTAGTGCATCCTTTGTTTATTGCTAGCACGTAATTGTAGAGGGAATTTCCTTTGTAGTTGTAGTTTTTCATTCTTGTACAGTAAAACAGTTGTGGCATGCATGTAGATTTGCACCAAGTATTTTGCAGCTGCGCTTGCAATTAACTAGATATTATTTTCAGTGCTATGTTAATGTGTTCCCCTATTTTTCCTCTTCAAATTGTGCTTTTCTGTGTTATCGTGTGAAATATTGTGACAATAATGGCATGTGAAAAACGTAATACTAGGCTCCAAAGTAAACTGAGAAATGACAGTGAAGACGAAAGTGTGTGAGCGCCACCGTGTAATGAATTAACTAATGTTCAACATAGTAATTTGGTAATTGTGCATAGGGAAATGTTGCGGGCGGCAAACAATGGCGTAGGCAGTGAAACAATTAGTGAACAGGGAAGCATTATCGATCGATCGGTCGGCAATAGCTCGCCTCAGGAATCCGAAATGACAGGACACAATTTTGCAAATACTGTAGATTCAGGTTTTGCGTCCTCACCGTTTTCTCAAATAAGTCAAGACACATTTTCTGCTTGTCAAAATGTGAATGTTGCCAGTGCAAATGCACTGCCGAAAAGTGTAGAGGAACAGATTCCAGACACTAATGCTTTGTTATTACAGCTAATGCAACAAATGGAACAAAATCAGAGACAAACACAGCAAAAGCTTCAAAAGTTAGACACAATGGAACAACACCAGAGACAAACACAGCAAAAGCTTCAAAAGTTAGACACAATGGAACAAAATCTTCAAAAGTTAGACACAATGGAACAAAACCAAAGAGAAACACAGCAACAGTTAGACGCAATGGGAAAAAAGCTTCAAAAGTTAGACTCAGTGGAACATACGCTTGAACAAACACGTGAAGATTTAACTACTGAGTTACATAACATTGAATCGAAATGTCAAAAAGTCTGTAATGACGTAAAAACACAAATTTGTGAGCATTTCCAACCTATTTTTTCGCGTCATGAAAATGCATTACAGAATCACGAAGTAGCCATAAAAGAACTGCAAACTATTGTTCACGAAAATCATGACACCTTGCAAGCTAAAATTGACTCAGTTGCATCTACCGATTCGGTTACGCAACTTGCAAAAACTCAAGAGAACTTAAAGGACACAGTAGATACGGTTTCAACACAAATGGACACTCTGAAACTTGGTTCAGAGAAACACACTGAGGAAATAAGTACACTATCGGAGAAAGTAGCCGAACTTTCGGATCAGGTCACTAACTTATCTACAAAGGTAGATGATGATCTGAATGACACAAGACCTGTAGCCTTCACTGACACAGAAGAGTGCAAACAAATTAGGAAACTGAAACAAAATCTGAATCAAATTAATACGCAACACCAAAGAGAAATCCGGGAAGTACAAGATCAGCTGACATAGGTAATACAAGAATTACGTATTTCAGAGGACACTCGCGCTCCAACACGGGAAGAGGGAATTAGAAATACGGAAAAGCCGCAAAATAATAACACAGGGCATTTCGGAAGTTATGAAAGAAATTGGCAATGTGTACCGAATTTTGAGATTGAACCGCCGACACGACGTAACAATGACCGATATGCGACTCGCCGACATGATGATTTTGACTATAAGCTGTTCATTACTACACGTAAATTCAAAACATTTAAGAATTCTGGCAACGACATTCATCCACAAGCATGGCTCCATCAATTCTCTCATTGTTTTCCTCCCAACTGGTCGTTAGAACACAGATTAGAATTTATGTGTGGCTACTTAGAGAATGAACCAGCTGTAAGAATGCGATCGGTCATTCACGATTGCCACAGTGAAGGAGAATTTTATCATGCGTTCCTCTCAGCATATTGGTCTCAAGCCACACAACACCGAGTAAACATGGCATCATAATGATGAAACATTTCGAACAATCTGAATTCTCCAGTCTTGTGAAATATTTTGAAGACATGTTGCACAAGAATCAGTACCTGTCAAACCCATACAGCCCCTCAGAACTCATCCGCATTTGCTTAATCAAATTATCTGAATATTTACGACATATTATTTTAGCAGGACGTTGCAAAGAAGACATTGAGGCTTCTCAGGGACTGTTACAAGAATTAGAAATTGACACAGGCAGTCGCCGGATGCGAAAACAGGAAAATAATCACTACAGGTCACATATGTCACAATTCCGTGATGACAGAAACAATAACTGGACATGAGAAGGCTATTCTTACAACGCAAATCGTGACCAAAACAGACACCATCCATATGACAACCACTGGCAGAGTAATAATAGTTACAGAGAAAGATCGCATTTCCGTAGTAATGACTATCACAGAGACAATCAGAGAAACAGGCAATATGGGAACCAAAACAATTATTATCAAGGGAGTCAGAATAACTTCAGACGCAACAGTTCAGTGTGCAGGTACGATTCAGGGAGAAATTCTCCACCACGTGACCGACAAGAAAGAAACTATGGCATCTACCGACATGACGACAGACGATACGTTCGTAACGACAGACCTGAATTGCATCAGAATTGGCGGGATTCAAACAGGGCAGGGCCTTCTCGTCGGAGTGAATTTGTAGAAGTTAGGTCTCCTAATCCCAATAACGGCGCGCGCCAACAAAGAGACAGACAATGACTCGCACAGCAGCAGCCGCGTGCGCCCGCTGGCTCCGAGAAAAATAACATAAGACGCTAGCCTTGAGAAAAATTTTAGCATTCTTTACCGATGTATACAACATGATAATTGCTTTGAAGTTGAAACTCTGTGCACTAGGAAGAGTAAAGGTTTACACCATATTTCACATGTAAAACCATTTATTGAGAGATAATCTGCTTTTTAACTTAGTCTTTGGTATAAAACTTTTCACTTCACATTTCTAGTATGCTTTGTCAGACTTAAGAAACTGTTAACATGCAACAATGTTTGAAGTTAAATATCCAGTCTAGAACATAGCGAACATTTTTAAACAGAAATTACGAATGCATTGTTATAGTGAACAGACGTCACACTGTTATTGTGTGTGTGCATTCTTGCTTGTTTGTTGCACAATTACGTAACGACTATAAGAAGGCTCACATACTTAGAACATTTACCGGTACTACTAATGAGATTTTAATGCAACATTTTGGTTTACTTGAAATTTGGTGTATCATGAGGTAAGTACATTGGCTTCTGCAGAACTTAGCTTTCGGAGGACAATAATTACGACACTTCCACAGAATTATCTTACAGCAAGACGCACATTTAGCGCTACAGTACACGTATTTGAGTGATTAATTTTGTACTTAAATCATTTATATTTAAAGATATTTGAAGTACAATAATACAAAGGTTTTCCATAATACATTTCATTCCATTGTTGTAATCTGTAACACCTGAGGGTATAATTACATTAATCGTCAGGGGGGTACACGCCTACTTTGTGTACCATGTGTTTGGCAAGCACAAGGAGCCCTAGCTAATATGGTATTTGCTTATACAACTTTACACATCGGTACCATATTTCTCTAACACAGAATTACACAGCTATGTGATTATTTGACAGAGAAACAAACATTCTTTTTATTACATCAGTGACAAATGTTTACGTAATTACACAATTGGATAACTTCACACTTACGAAATTGTATTTTGTCTGTACTTTGTGAACTGTTCATATTTTTTTTGGAACCACTGTGATACTGTGAGACTTTGAATGGTATATTTGGTAAGGGAGCATGATTTTAAAGTACGTTTGAGGTAGATGACACTATTGAAATGGGCAGAGAATATTTTTTAGGTTTTGAAATTATTGGAGGAAGCTACAACGATTTTGAGAGTTGACTGAGGTGTTTTGATGTTATTTTACGACGACGAATGTGTATATGTGTAATAAGGTAAGGAGTAATGAATAGTGGTTAGGGACTCTGACTTGTGAAAAAGGATGTTGGAAACCAAGAATCGTACTTTAAGAGTTATGAAATGTGTGTATATGCGTGAATGTATCACAATGCTGGCGAAAATTTTTTGGACGCTGTTATATTTACAGGATTTTGTTTCTACACATTTGTAACATAAATTTTCGACCTGTGAAATTTTCATATGAGACTGTCACTGTAGCGGAAACTGGTGTCGTAAATATTTAGGTAAGAATGTTAAGTGACCACCTGCACGTAATGCGTCGTGGGCACCCAGCTGGGCGACAGTCGCCTTGAAAAAAGCCATTAGCGTGCGGCTTCCAGAGGCACAGGTGAAAAAAAAAAAAAGGGAGGCCATTATCCTCGCTATCAACATTCCTTTGTAGAAAGCATCGTAAATACGACATCCTTAAACTTGAAAACATGATTACACTGTGGAGCTCTTAATTTATGATATTTACTAAAATGCCTAATGAAACGGAGAAACATTTCACGGCTATTGTCTTGCTAATTGAGAGAAATGCCATATGGCTTGCCTTTATGTATTTATTTACTCATTTTGTTTAATATCTAGTTTCTAGCTGCACTGCAGCATTGATTAAAATAAAATTTTATAGATGTACTAATATAAATATTTTCTGTCTACAGATCGAGTAAATAATAATTTTTTTGAAAAAAAATGAGGGAGCACAAAAAGACATTTACCTTCACAGGAACTGCATTCATAATTTTCTTTTCAAGTACTTGGTAACTTTTTTGGTAGAATAACCTCTGGTGGTGCACCACTTTAATTACATAGACATTAAGATGTGAATAGACATTTCCCTTACCTGCATTGTTGTCTTTAGCATAAAATTTTTTCTGTTTGAGCTATGTCATGTTTAGATATATGTTTTTTTTATTTTCTGCTGCTGTTTGCCAGGCATAGTGTTACTGAATTTGACTTTGTATTATTCTGTTAAGCCAGTTTTACTAATGATTTATTTTTCTTGTTTGCTGCACAGTGCCTTATATTAGTTGTAATATTGCAATTGCTTTGCTAATTTCTATAATGCTGCTTGCTTCGCAAATCTGCATTTTTTCATTGCTGTTTGCGTTAATTGTTTTGTGCTGCTGCATTGCCTCGTCCCTTAGTTTAGCATCTGAGCTCAGTAGATTTAAGTTAGCTTAAGAGGGGAAAGACTATATAAGAAACTGATTATGGACAATAGGGAAAAAATGCATTGGGAAGTTATATGAAAAAGATTTGGCAAAAATGAGTATTGTGCACTGAGAAATAATTATTTTGAAAGAAATATGAATAGAATACAGAAAGAAGGTATAGATAGGACTTTTTGGGAATAATGATGAATGAAGGGAGATCTCCAAGAAGTAAAGAAAGTTTTGTTTGAAAGATACTGCAGTAAAACAAACCCTGTCCTTTCCCTTTCTGTTATTCCACTGTGTTTGTGTACTCTTGTATATTTATGTTCTTCCTGTCTTTATACCTCATAAGACCTATGTTGTAGAATTCTTCTCATACTCAGCTACATGAACTATGATGAGGAATACTGTTCTCCTCAAATATAATTTGCATTAATAATATGTTATTTACTTTGTAAAGATGTTTAAACATTATTTATTCAGTTTTGTTTTAATGCTCATGTGTGAAGTTGATGTTTGAAAAGTTATTCTGATCTTTTGTGTATGTACTTATGTCATAATTCCTGTAACACTGATGTATATGTTATTTCGATTCTTCTGTAAAGTTTGTTATTACAAATGTTATCTGTATTGTTATGTTCTTTAATGATGTATTTTGTACCTTTGTAATTGTATTCTTGTGTTATAAAATTGTAATTGACACCAGTTCATCAAATTAAGTAACTTGTAAGCTACATTTCACTGCACCTGTTTCTGTTTGTCATAGTATATGGACAATATGTGAGAAGTAGGGACTGATAGTGTTTGCACGTGTGTTAATAATTCAGCAAGGGACTGGATAACAGCATTGCTGGTTCTAAGGAGACAATTCCAAACACTTTGTGAGTGCACAAGTGGTGGTTATGGACTTGCTATATTATCTGCAAGACTCTTCAATGGTGATTGTGCACCTGCACAGTCACAACAGATGGCTTGCTGGCCATCTCTACAAGGACAACAGTGAGTCTACACCTTTGCTGACTCACCAGTACCATTATTTCTACAAGGACTACAGTGGGTCTGCATCTTTGATCGCCCACCAATACCATTATCTCTACAAGGACTACAGTGGGTCTGCACCTTTGATGACCCACCAATACCATTATTTCTACAAGGACTACAGTGGGTCTACACCTTTGCTGACTTACCAATACCATACTCTCTACCAGGACTACAGTGGGTCTGCTCTGTGATGACCTACCCACCAATATTCTTCAAAACTTCGACAGACTCCGCTGTGGGTTTGCTCTGTTGTGGCCCATGACCTGTCTGCATGTCGACAGTTAGCACTGTCTTTCCATTGGAAGGACAACGCTACTTCTTCAAGACTGTATGGAAATCCACTACTTCTGTGTGCATTTTCTTTTACTGCTCAGAATTTGAGAAAAACACTACAATTTTACTGTGATAAACAATCAGGACTGTCTTTATGGACTGTGAAAAATTTTTAGCTTTTGACCAACATTGTATCAATAAATTTGTGCATTTGATATCTTTGTTATTGTAATTATGAAAAATTTTATCAAATCATTATTGACCACTGCCCAAAACAATTTGTAAAATTTTTTGTGGGAAGCATGGGGGCTATGTAAGTAGGCTGTTTATGTTTTTTTATTGGTAACCCCACCTCTGTATAAAAATCACTGGCTGTGCTGTGTGAAGTATGTGGCTAGTTTTCATTGTTGTCTGCCATTGTAGTGTTGGGCAGCGGCAGCTGGATGTGAACAGCGCGTAGCGTTGCGCAGTTGGAGGTGAGCCGCCAGCAGTGGTGGATGTGGGGAGAGAGATGGCGGAGTTTTGTAATTTGTCATGAACTGCTATATATATTATGACTATTAAGGTAAATACATTGTTTATTCTCTATTAAAATCTTTCATTTGCTAACTATGCCTATCAGTAGTTAGTGCCTTCAGTAGTTTGAATCTTTTATTTAGCTGGCAGTAGTGGCGCTCGCTGTATTGCAGTAGCTTGAGTAGCGAAGATTTTTGTGAGGTAAGTGATTTGTGAAAGGTATAGTTTAATGTTAGTCAGGGCCATTCTTTTGTAGGGATTATTGAAAGTCAGATTGCGTTGCGCTAACAAAAATATGGTGTGTCAGTAAAAGCACAGTCCTGTAGAAATTGTTCAAAGGGGACGTTTCAAGTTGAATAACTGAACGACGACGAATCCATAATTATGATAGCTGGTGCGCTGAAAGGGACAAATAGAAGCCCGTTGTATGCTTGGAATAATGCATTCTTTGCTATCATGCCTATTGGAGGTTTCTACATAACATGGTATTCCTTCTTCAAAATTCAGCTCCCCCACACACATTATAGAATCTAAACAGATCTATATCATTAAGTCGCCGTTTCTCGCACATGTAACAAACAAAATATTTGTACGACGTTCTAACAGACACTTTTTCCAGCTGCAACAACAGTTCCTTTTCCCTGTGATCCTCTGCCTGCTCCAAAGTGTTAAACTGGTAAGGTGCTTAGGAACACGAACTTAAAAATGAGCTTAGACTCGATAAAGAACCATTTTACGGTTTTGTTCACGCATCTGCTAGGAAAAAAATGGTAATTTGTGGTAAGATCTTATGGGACCCAACTGCTGAGGTCATCGGTCCCTAAGCTTACGCACTACTTAATCTAACTTAAACTAACTTACGCTAAGGACAACACACACAACCATGCCCGAGGGAGGACTCGAACCTCCGACAGGGGGAGCCGCGCGAACCATTACAAGGCGCCTCAGACCGTACGGCTACCTCCTGCGGCAGTCTGCTTGGCCTCTGAATATTAACTCCGAATGGACGTACTCTAGAATATATTGCACCCGCAGTGGCTTCTTAGACAGGTCAAATTTGTATGATGGTGGTACGAAGGTCTACGGTAGCTATGCATGGATGCACTGGCACAAACCCCGAATTGGAGGTCTGAATATATAAAGGTCGCTACTGTGTGTTGGTTGGACTTACAAGTATCGAAAGTACGAAAAGGCTTCGTAGAAGTGGTGAAATCGATGAAATAAAAAAAAAGACACCAGGGCTTTTTAAAATTATAATCACATCCTTTATTAATCGACAAATAGGTGATGGCATGAGACTTTCTTGCTACTGGGCAGTATGAAAACGACACCTAGCTGGTGCGAGTGTGGGGGTACCATAATTTTTTTGTTTACCTATAACTGACAGTCAGAAATGTTATGCTGCTACTAGAACGTAAAGGTACCGTGGCTTGTGTTCCGACGTATCACCAGACATTTGTGGGAAGTAATGAAATACGTTTGTCTTGTCGTAACGGAAGATTAGATTTGACGTTGTGAATTGTGATTTCAACGCATTGAGGAGGATGTCCGAACATAAAGGATGATGGATTCATTTCGTAAACAGCTGCATAATATAGCACTGAAAGGGTTCAACTGGACCCGCTATAGCGTACAAACAGGACGGGCAATACGGCCGTAAAAAATGGATATACAGAACGTCACCTCATGGGCACCCCTAAGTATATCCTCTCGTTTTCCTTGATGTAATATCGACAGTGATGTTGATTATTGTATACCAACCTGTATCAGTGATGTCTTTCCAACTCTTTCGTTCGCGGTAGCGCTTTTGATTATCATAAATTTCCGGACGTCCGTGCTTTCTAACACTTGTTTGAGAGAGTTTTGGCAAGATACACTACCTTCCGGAAGCATTGACTGGAAAGCTTAAACGTCAAATAATTTACTAGACTTGAAGAGAATCGAACACGTAGCTGGTGTGTGTGTGGGCATACCATAATTTTTTTTCGGTGCTGTACACATAGATAACTGCACTGCTTGTCTGAAGTGTGTATATATCGCAGTGTAAAGGTACTGTGGCTTACGTTCCGGCATGTTCAGAGAAAATGACTATGTGTCCTATCGTGAGGGATGTATAGATTCAGCGCATCGATAGCCCTAAGAGTATAAAAGAGTTTTTACGTGGAAAATTATGAGCACTATATATATTGAGATTCATTCCATAACCATAGTCGTCAAGAGGAGGCATTTCCAGTAGATCGCTCGGTGTAGACTGCAGCAGCAATCGTAATATTTAGCTGCGTGTTGTGTATTAAACCAGGGACTTAGAAACGATGGAGAGGCTTCGTTCCGCTGTAGCCCGTAGCCCTCAGTGGTTCACAACTCTACAACAGGCCACAGCAATCCTTCCCCCCCCCCCCCCCCCCCCCCCCCCCCTCCCGCCACCCCTCTCCCCACGGGAACGTCTCATAGTCTCATACCAGTCGAGTGTAACCCCAAATGTTTGCGTGGTAGAGTAATTATGGTGTACGCGTACGTGGAGACAGTGTTTGTGCAGCAATCGCCGACACAGTGTAACTGAGGCTGAATAAGGAGAATCGGCCAGCATTCGCCGAGGAAGGTGGCAAATCGTCTTAAAAACCATCCACAGACAGGCTGGCACACAAGACCTCGACGCTAATCCGACGGGTGGATTCATGCAGGGGGACCGGCACGCCTTCCCGCTCGGGAAGCAGCACGTTAGACCACGTGGCTAACCGGGCGGGCTAATGTTTAATTGCAGTTACACCGATAGATATGTGCCTGGTTCCCAATATTCTTGTGAGTCAGGAGATGGCCGTTGACAGCACAGTAGCAAGGAAGCTGGACGGGGCCGGAAACAGCATCTCAGGGGATGATTTTGTTCCAGGCTGAGGTTTGCCCATCCTTTGTACGCCAGTTCAGAGAGTCCAAGAGAGCTTCCGACTTAGGACGATTTGGCTCGTGTCTCCCCCTGGACGGGTGAATAGTGAACTAATACTCAGTTTCGTTGAGTCGCGTTCGGGACTGCGTGTGTAGCTTGTATACTCCATGGAAATTTGAGAAGATTCAGTATGACGAGTGATTACGCTGGGAGTATTGATAACAATCGAATTCTTACCACTCCAGTCATCCCAAGATGACGTCCATGGTTGGGGGTGGTGCATTCTGACATACGAGCGCGTCCACGACTGCCGCTGCGTGTGGACGTCCAGAACATGAGTATGTGGGTTGTGAGAGTGTTTTCAACGATCTCAGTAATCTAGGCGTGAATGGACAGTGTTTCTCAATACATTGTGGCGGTATTTGTTGTTGTTGTTACTATTCTATCACGCGGTAGACCCTTCCTTTCCTCCTTCTTCGTCCTAGGGTAGCTGAGAGAACAAGTCAACTTAGGAATTCAGTAGTACCTCTAGAAAAGAAAATATTCTCAGAAGACCTGCAATCGTCGGGGACGCTATAACCATGATGGTATAAATTGACTTCGAAATTTGAAATTCCAACTATAATTTCATACATCACCAGTTCCAATCTTGACGTCAAATAATAATATGTTTGGATTATTCGATGAAATTTCTCATCAAAAACATAACACTGTTGCTTAAGCATCTGTGTGAAGCAAATTGTTTAAAAGCAATATTAACGACTGAATTAATATTTCCCATGTCACATCATCTGTTGCAGCATTTGTGACATCTTCAAAATATGAAATTCTGCCCCAGATTTAACGACTCCTGAAGCAGTTGACGAAGTGTACCTTGAAACAAGTGCACCGGAAAGCTGGGGCCGTTTAGACTCCATGGCGAAATGAAATATCTAATGCTAGTTCTTATTTCACTTGCAAAGCAAACTAGAGCTCTCCCTCCCTTTATATTCAAAGATCTTTTTTTACAGGTGTATTTCGAGTCAGGCAGCTACTAGTTTTGCGACCTCATCAATTTGTGTGTGACGTAGCTAGCGCGTCTGCCCACATCACGATCATGTGACCGGAAATGAATTATTTGTTAACTTCAGTAATCTATCTGGATCGATTCTTCATGAGGCATTTGCCTCGGAAGGAAGGCATCTCGCGAGTGTCGGTATTCCTCAGGGGTTTTCCGGGTAAACACTGCTTTGTTTGCACTTCAGTCCGGCCACGACCGACAGCACATGCAGATCTGGCAGTGGCCCGCTGCAGAACGAGAGGGGGAGCACGTGTTTCGACAGGAATTTCTCAGATGCTTTTGTTTGGAAATTAGCATGACATCCAGTCTGTCAGTCGCAGGGCTCGATCGGACATCTCTTTGACACCGGCGCGTGGCGTGGCCGCTGATGAACACATCGTTTCGTGGGGCCTCCCGATGAAGTCTGCGTGGTTGGCGCAAGCTGGCACTCTGTGCAAGTCTGCGGACGGCCGATGGTGCGTGATTCGCGACCGAAAATTTTTAACAGTGGAATTACGTGTGACGGGTGTTTCAAGATGGGATTCCTTGCGCAAATGGAATAAAAAAGCGAAAGATTTAATTACTTCTTTTGGATGTATTTTACAAGACTTGCATCTTCCCAAAGCAAGAGAGGTCCAACCCCTGCAAACTGAATTTCTTACAAATAAACAATATACCTTCTGCTTCGTAATTGATTTTCCTGTCATGAGATCCTTCCTCTGCATCACTGACCCATCAATTTCTTGGTAGGGGATAGGGAAAGGGGGGAAGGGTTGGGGGTTTACCAGAGGGGTAGGATTAATCAATTGATCAATTTAATTAAGTAGTCAGTCAAATTGATATCATCCCAGGGGGATGGCGGTGAGGAGGGGGAGGGGGAGGAGGGGGGGCGGGACAATATGTTAAGGACCTATCAATCAACAGGAAGGATTATCCCTAGGGGTTCATGATCCACTTAGCAGAACAATAGGTTAAGGACCTGTCAATCAATAGAGAACAATAGGTTTGCTCCTGAATGTTGGCAACCTACTCTAACAAAATGCCCTTATTCTCTCTTTGTCCCCCTACTGCTTATCCCTTCTTCTTTATTTGATCTTCCTGTCAATCAAAAGAGGACAATAGGTTTGCTCCTGAATGTCGGCAACCTACTCTAACAAAATGCCCTTATTCTCTCTTTGTCCCCCTACTATTTATCCCTTCTTCTTTATTTGATCTTAAGTCCTCCAAAGCTCTCTTAAATTATGATTCTAATGTTGGATCTTATATTTCTTCTAAAACGACACCTGTTTCTTCACCTATCGCATCTGACAAGTCTTCCCCGTCATAGAGGTCTTCAATGTACTCTTTCCACCTATCCGCTCTCTCCTCTCCATTTAACAGTTGAATTACCTTTGCACTCTTAATGTTACTTCTCTTACTTTTAATTTCACTGAAGGTTGTTTTCACTTTCCTATATTCTGAGTCAGTCCTTCTGACAGTCATTTCTTTTTCGATTTCTTCACATTTTTACTGCAGCCATTTCATCTTGGCTTCACTGGACTTCCTATTTATTCCATTCCTCAGCAACTTGTATTTCTGTATTCCTGAATTTCCTGAACATTTTTGCACTTCCTTCTTTCACTGACCAACTGAAATATTTCTTCTGTTACCCATCATTTCTTCCCAGTTACCTTCTTTGTACCTATGTTTTTCTTTCCAACTTCTGTGATTGGCCTTTTGAGAGAGGTCAATTCCTCTTTAACCGTACTGGCTTCTGAGCTATTCCTTACTGCTGTATCTATAGCCATAGAGAACTTCAGGCATACCTCAACATTCCTTAGTACTTCCGTATTCCACTTCTTTGTGTATTGATTCTTCCTGAATAATCTCTTAAACTCCAACCTACTCTTCATCAATACTAAATTTTGATATGAGTCTTTGTCTGCTCCTGGGTACGCCTTACAATCCAGTCTTTGATTTCGGAATCTCTGTCTGACCGTGATGTAATTTAACTGAGATCATCCCATATCACCCAGTCTTTTCCAAGTATACCTCCCCCTCTTTTGAGTCTTGAACAGAGTTTTCGCGCCAGCCCATGTGGCCGATCGGTTCTAGGCGCTTCAGTCTGGAACAGCGCGGCCGCTACGGACGCAGGTTCGAATCCTGCCTCGGGCATGGATGTGTGTGACGTCCTTGGGTTAGTTAAGTTTAAGTAGTTCTACGTTCTAGGGGACTGATGACCTCAGATGTTGAGTCCCACAGTGCTCAGAGCCATTTTTAGAGTATTCGCTATTACTAGCTTAAATTTGTTACAAAACTCAATTAGTCTTTTCCTTTCTCATTCATTGTCCCAAGCCCACATCCTCCTGTGACATTTATTTCTACTCCTTCCTCTAAAACTGCATGCCAGTCCCCCACGACTTAGATTTTCATCCCCCTTTACGTATTGTTTTACCCTTTCAGTATCGTCATATACTTTCCCTCTCTTCATTTTCAGCTTGCGACGTCGGCATGTATACCTGAACTATCGTAGTCGGTGTTGCTTTGCTGTCGATTCTCATGAGAAGAACCCTATCACTAAACTGTTCACTGTAACACACTTTCTGCCCTACCTGCCTACTCATAACGAATGCTAAACCCGTTATATCATTTTCTGCCTATGTTGATATTACCTATACTCATCTGACCAGAAATCCTTGTCTTCTTTCCATTTCACTTCTCTGACTACTATATCTAGATTGAGCCTTTGCGTTTCCTTTTTCAAATTCTCTAGCTTCCCTATCACATTCAAGCTTTTGACGTTCCACGGCCCGACTCGTAGAACGCTATCCTTTCGTTGGTTATTCAATCTTTTTAACATGGTCACGTCCCCCTAGGCAGTCCCCTCCCAGAGATCCGAATGGGGGACTATTCCGGAATCTTTCGCCAATGGACAGATCATCATGACACTTTTTCATTTACAGACCACATGTCCTGTGGATACACGTTATGTGTCTTTAATGCAGTGGCTTCCATTACCTTCGGCATCCTTTTGCCGATTATCATTCAGATTCTTCAGCCTTTAGGGGCAGTTTCCAACCTCAAGGGCAAGAGAGTGCCCTGAACCTCTGTCCGCTCCTCCTCCCGCTTTGACAACGCTATTGACAGAATGGGGATACTTCATATGCCGGAAGGCTTCGGCCGCCAATGCTGATTATTAATCAAAATTCAATCGGTGGTGTGTTTCGAACCTGGGACCGAGGGTGTTTTGATTACTAATCAAACACGCTACCCCTAGACCACGTAATAGGTAATATAAACCAACTTCTGTTATTAAATACAGTCTCTCTTCTCGACAAATGTCCTGTGGCAGTCTTATTGGATCCAACTCATTCTACAATGTTTTTCCTGATGGAGACGTTATCCAGATTTCTCCGATCTGCTTTTGTAATTATGTCCACCAGCAGCTCCTTCTGATTGTTGACCAACATGTTTGTAGTTACACAAATATGCGACTTGCTCTTTTCTACATTCCCCACTCTCCCTCTTGTGTACACTGGCGTCGATCAGTCAAGTTTTTGCCATTTTAATTGGGATCTATGCTAAAATAATCCATCGAATTCTTGGGTTTTACAACTTCCCAGAAGAAATTTGGATCTCTTTCGTTTATAACCTCCTGGGTTCAGTTTCTCTTATTCGAACTATGAGCCATGGTGCTTCAGCCAGCCTCCTAGAGCAGGTATCGTGCTAAAAGCATTTGCTATAACTTTGTTTTGATTCTATCGCAAACACCTTTGCTTCCGAAGTGCCGATTTCACTTATCCGAATCTTTTAAAATTGAGACTGCCATATTTAATTTTTCTCTTCATGAAGCTTTCCGAAGATAGTGTTAAAATTGGGTTCGCTCATGATTCGAGTTTACTACCGCTATTTGTATTGTGATGCACGAAATAAAGAAATGAAAAAATAAATAAATCAGAATGTGAGTAAAAGTTCAGAGCGCAGTGATACCATTGGTAAAGTTCACGGACTACATTGTCTTTCTAGCCAAAAATTGAGAATACGTAAAAGCGTTATGCAATGTGTAGCGGCAATTAGCGTTTATGGCGGTTAAATTAATTATCCGATGAAAAGTTATTTTTTTATGAAGGACAAAGAACTCCGTTTGTACACTACAGTTGAAGCGCCTGGGAACACACTTTAATGATTGCCTAAAAAAAGACCTACAAATTTACAAGAAACGGACGTGAATGCGAATATATAGGATACAATAATGAACAGAAAATTATAAGCAGTTATAATAATGTGATAATGGATAGAAGAGGATGTAGAGGAGATCAGGGATAATTTGCATAGACTGTGGATTTAGATTTTTCTATTATTTTGTGTAATGCTTGGAGAGATTCTGATGAAGGCAGTATATTGATGAACTATTTGACTTTATGACCCATTAATTAAAATACGTGCTTATGTACCAACAGAAAAACTTTTCCTAAAAGCTTGCAACTATGCTAATTAACCCCGTCTGCGGGATTAGTTGGCATACCCCTAGCGGCGAGTTGGCATAATCTAGTATAGATAGGGACACTTAGTTGAAACACAGCAGTTTTCGAGGAAAAACATTTTATTTTATCAAAACTTGGAGTAAATTCCTTTTCAAAGAATAAACTGTTCAACAGAAAAATTTCTGGTGAATAAAGTCTGCTTCAATGAATAAAACAACAGAAGGAACTTAAACATGTGAAAAAACAACGAATTATTTAAGAAAAATAAATTCTGCTTACAATTATAGTTACCTACAGTTATTCAAATACAATTAGGTCACTGATATAAATCAACAACGAATGTCGCTATTGAGTGCTCGTGTGTTAGTACAGTTGGGTCCAATTGAAGCACCATTTCACTTTGGTCGTATCCAACTGAATCATTTTCCCCTGGTCATCTCCAGTTTATTCTCATTTTGACCAAGCCAATCTCTTTGGCATCGGTTTCGACAATTTTTCTCAGGGTACTGGCCGGTATGGTACTTCAGCGAAACAAAATTATTTACATCAGGAGGCACTTGAGGTTGCGGGGGATCCGTTGTTGGTCTTATTCGATGTGAACTGTTGGCATAATTTTGAAGTTCTTCAGGGTTAGTGAGAACAGTGTAATGAGAAACCGCGCCATCGACTAGGTGGGAGACGGAGAGTGACAGCTCTTCGCCATGGTGAGGTTCTCCAACTTACGAACAATCGTTAAGGAAGTTCAAGTTGTCACTTTCAGGATAGCTAATATCTGAGTCACTCTAATCACAATCCAATTAAGAAAAAATCAAACCGATTATTTCAAACAAATTTTTTCTTTGACGTGTCAAATTTAGCCATGGCACCACTCTTAACTGTGCATAGCTGTTTCTTCTTACTAGTCTTTCAGCTGGAATTCTACCTTTGATGGTATTGTCTTTCAGAACAACAGTAAACCTTCTTTTTCGACCATGGTTGGATAGCTGTCGTGACCTAGTCGCGGGGAAAGGGCCAATTTCTTCTGGTACTATGTGTGTTTATTCTATTTTTACAGAAATTGTTTCTTTTTTAATTAATGGTAATGGAGGTGTTAGATAGTATAGGTGTGGGGCGGGTTGTCATAGGTATACCAACTGACCCCTTGCATAACTGTGCCAACCAGCACCACGGGGATCTTAAAAACGAAATGGATATCACATAATCCCAAACATGAGAAATAAAATATTATGATACTTGCATGCAACCACAATTAATCACTATTTCGAAAAGCTGTAGCGGTAGCGTCTCAATTCGATGTGCAGGTTCATCAGAACAAAATAATTTGTGACGAAATAAAATTGCATACCAGACAGAAAAATGATGAAACAGGGGTCACTCATTCGTGATGCTTCCAGGCAGAGTGCAATTACGGTGTACGGTGCATCTGTACATACGTTCCACACTAGCATGATGACAGGTCTCTAGTCCACGGTGATAGGAAACAGAACCTGTGTGCCAACCAGCCCCTTATCTCACCTAACGCTGGTAACCCTTACCATTCTAGCTTAGTTTAAAATTCAAATTATCAGTTAATTTAACTGGAAAGCAGAAGAATCAGTCGCCATTACTAAAAAAAGGTACGTAACAGTCAATGTAAAATGATAGTCCATTTATTACAGGTTTTATGATATGATTTTGTTCCTTTGATTTATCTATAAAACGTTATCAGTGGCTGTCCTTGAGGATTTAGTGATCCTAGTTGGAAAGTTTACAGTGTGAGTTAGATTGAAAGACAACATTACTAACTGCAGTAAATGTTTACTGGAAGAATGCATTAGATAATCTGTATTAAAGTCACCAGCAATAAAAATTTCTTTGTTTCTTCCTGTTAAATAACCCAAAAGAACTTCTAGATGATTTATGAATAGATTATAATTTCCTGCAGGTGCTCAGTAAATAGCTACTATCATATAGGATCTGTTATGGAACTTTACTTCTGTTGCACATGCTTCTAAATGATACTCTATACAGAATTTATTAATGTCAATGTTCGTGAATTTTGGCAGTTTTTAATAAATGCGGCAACTCCTCCTCCATCCGTAACTTGCTTAAATCCTGAAATGTCTAACACATCTATTCCAGTGCTCACTTGATGTTCAGAGAGGCAGATTATGTTAATTTGGTTAGATGAATTCATTTCATCAATACAAATGAGTGGTTCATCAATTTTATTTCTGAGTCCCGGAGTTTTCTGGTGTAATAAAGATAACTGATACTGCATACTAATGGGATTATAACTGCTTTGGCGAAGATGAACTGGCAGTTTCTGATTACTTTCTGCTAAACATTGTTTAAATGGAGGCTGTATGCTAAAATCTGATTCCTGTTCATCTGTTTTCTCAAACTGAGTGTGTCTGCCATTCTCTCTTAAAACTTTTTTTCTTTCCCCCTTCCCTATCCTAAAAAAGGCATCCCTCTGACACCTGTGACCTTTGGTATTTTACCCCTTGTGACAGTGTCCCCCCTTGAGTTTTTTGCAATCAACCCAGAGAGTTCTCCCTTCCCTTTCCTATTGAGGTGAAGGCCATGCTTAGTGTAGTCTCAGCTACCGATACCATACACTGGAATCAAACCAATATGGGACTCCACATCCGTCCTAAGCAGCCACTCCAACTGCAAGTTCACCCTCCCGACGGAAGAGTTCAAATGAGGACAATCATAGCGTCTCAATACAGACACAAATCCTACAATCGTATGCTTCGTTGCTGATGCTGTCTTCACCAGGTCACTCTCTATGGAATATTCAGAGTCTCTGTCAATGCTATTTCCCGGACCACCCACTATAACCACGGCATTCCCCTTTGTGAAATCCTTGCATAAAGAACCTACATCCTCTGTTACCTGACCCAGATCTGCACTAGGCTTGAAAAAGTTTGTGACCTGGTACTCTGGACCTAAATTTTCCTGCAGTAGTTGGCCAACACCTCTACCATCTGAGCTACCTAACAACAGAACTTTCTTTCTCTTTACAAATTTCCCTACCTTTTTCAAGTTCTTGAAAGCATGTTGTGCCCTTTCTACAGCTTCAGCTACATGAGGCTCATCCGATTCTGACTGAGGCAACAGGTCAAATCTATTTTCAAGATTTATGACAAAGCTGTCTGATGCTCTCCTTTGCCTGTTCCCTCTATTACCTGTTGCCACTTCCCACCTCTGTTCACCTTTCTCCCTCTTTAACCCGTCCAGATCCTCCCTTGCCTTGTCTAAGTCAGGTTGAAGAGCTGCAATTTTCACTTCCGGTTCCAGTACTTTCCTATCTCTACTGCAGATCCTACAATACCACTGGTGAGCCTCATTTATGTCCCCATTCCCCACGCCAATACATTCGCCCCAATGAAAGAAACTACAGCACCCATCACACCACACCCCGCAACTAACAATCCTACGACATGTCACATACTTCTCACTCAAGGTAAAAACAGAAATCGTATAAACTGATTTCAGTACTGACTAAAACGTAAACAAGGGACCCTAGAAACTATTCAGGCAGATATAAATAAATTGAAAGATTACTGAATAAAAAAATCTGGTGATTACATATAAGTTTAAGTCACTGTTTACTTACGATATGCGCGCATGAAATGAAGCCTTAAAATCCGTGCTATAGGCGCGAAAAGGAAAATAAACTTCTTACCCCGTTTAATCTTCTTTAACACTTCACTAACATTTCCACTAATGTAACAACGCTAATATTATATTTATACCAACTGGAAACGTTTACCTATAAGTTTAATTCACTGCTTACTTACGATTTGATTCAAGAGACCAAAAATCATTAAAATCAGATAAAAACTGTAGCATGGGCAACGACAAATATACCGAAAAACATAATTATGAAAAAT
This sequence comes from Schistocerca serialis cubense, assembly GCF_023864345.2. Taxonomy (NCBI): domain Eukaryota; kingdom Metazoa; phylum Arthropoda; class Insecta; order Orthoptera; family Acrididae; genus Schistocerca; species Schistocerca serialis. The sequence goes on from NC_064643.1 coordinate 485,754,132, forward strand.
GTGTTTAAAGTTAGAAAAGTATTTATCGTATACAAAAAGGGACAAAGCTTGAAACTTAGGGAATATCATCCATAATAACTATCGCCCCAGCTAGTGGACGGCCGCTATCTGCTACTTTGACCTGATAAGCCCTTAGATTCATCCTCAAAGCCCTTCTCGTCAATGAGCGCATCGCCGCTGGCGTCTCTATCTTCACAGAATCGGGCCATTTCATGGCAGATTTTGATTTGACGGCCATTTGCCACGTGCATTAATGCAATATGGCCTACATTTGAAGCAATGTTGACAATTTCGCTACGGCTGGATGCTAGTTTTGGAGCATATCTCGAAAGGAGACTATTGAACAATTCCCTTCACATTTTGAGTAAAACCACCCAAACAACGATGCAGCAATCTGGTTTACACAGACCGGTATAAATAGGGGTCATGGCATCGATAACGACTTGTGGCAACGGGTTCTCTAACGCCGAGAGTGCATTGCACGCCTCGGTTTCAACCGCTCACAGAATCGTTACTTTTCGGACTTCGCGCATTAACTTTTGCGGAATAATTCTTCGATGTGTATACATTCAAATTCTGTAATAAAAAAATTAAAGTTATTCGACCGTTACCCAGTCGTTCCCCCTTAATTACTTAGCTTTGTCAAGAGAGAGAGTAAAATGTTCGAAAAGATAGAACAAACCACCTGGCACAGTAAGCGAACGACTAATAGGGTTGCGTGGCTAATAACGCAGACCTTTCTTTATTTTCTGTGCTCTCTAAGTCCAGCCGCACGTAGTTCGCCTGTTAACCTTACCTACTGTTTTTGCATGGTGACCGTTCTTTCGGACATGACCGAAAAAACAGACATCACGCATTAATATAACTGTTTCGCCTAGGTGGGCAATGGATCCACCTTCTTCAGTGCCGATGGATAAGTACGCCCGACCTCCTGTGGGAATCTCAAAGAAACGAGCATGGAGGAAATGAACAGGGCTGCGGATTGGTGGGTCTCGATAGGATTGTGGTTCGGCCGGGAAGCGTGCCGAGATAGTCCGCATGGATACGATAAGCACAGTGTCCCACGTGATGCAGTGGTTAACGCACCTGCCTAGTAAGCAGGAGGTCGTGGGTTCTAATCCCAGTCTGGCACACAAATCCTCACCGCCGATTCCGCGTAATGTCTCGGGGCAGCTGACATCAGTAATCCCATTCCTTTCTCCCCTCCCCCCCCCCCTTCTCCCTACCATTTACATGTTGCCTGCTCTTACCGGTTACGTAGTTGTGCATATGCTGAGCTCCGATTTGTGGCATCTATTTAAGATTTGCTACAACAAAACAACGCTCCAGTAGAGAATAGCACACCGTCAAATAAATAAAAAGCTAGTCTGGCAAAATCTTAATACAATGCTAAATCCTTATGTTTTCCAGTTTGTGTGGTGGTGTATTAGGTGCAACAAAAATGCAAAGCTATAGATCACACTTATCACAAATTACGCATTCTACCTGACGAAAGATGATTCTAATTGACATGATTCTACCACCCTTACCAAATTAGCAACTCTCGTATAAAATTACAAAAACGCAGCGACTGCCACGTGAGACTTAAAAATGAAACGCTATGACAGTTCTGGATATGATTATACCTAATTCACGTGATATTCTCCTCTACACAAAATAATCTACTCTCACAGTAGCGACTAGACAGTGGTCGGCGACGTATGCAAATTGAGAAATTTGTGGTTAGTTTTATGGGACCAGACTGCTGAGGTCATCGGTCCCTAGGCTTTCACATTACTTAATCTAACTTAAACTAACTTACACTAAGGACAACACACACACACACCCATGCCCGCGACGCATGCAAAGAACCAAAGCAGTGGGGGCTAACATGGCCGTCTTAACGGCACTTCTCTCCGGAGAAGCATACATGGCGATGGTTCTGTCCGGCTCAACTTGGTAAATGGATGTAATTCGACCCCCCCACTCTTGAAGCTTCTAGAACATTGACACACTGGTGTTCCTATTGAATTGTTACGTTTCAGAGTAGTTTTTCTGCAAGGGTACATCTTCGTTACATGGGACTGTCCATTTACCCGAACAGTAGGAAGATACGAAATAGTCGTCAAGGATTCTGTATTTTTTGGGCTATCAATTGAGAGTTGGAGAATAGAAACATGGGAAAGGTGTCTGAACAAATTTTATTAAGTTTCGTATGTATTTTGTGGAAAGATTTCTTTCCTACAGCAGCTTTCATTCATGAATTAGATTGGAATTCAGAATGATTTATTGAAGTAGCATTTTACAATTTAATTTCTTGATCGCAGAAAATTCATGGGAAGACCATAATGAAGTTATAAATGTGCTGCTCAGTACTCTAAAACATCACGACATCACAAGAAAGTTTAAATAAATCCTATTTCAGGACTACTAAATACAAATTTGTAGGTCATATTATCACGGCGGGGGACAACAGCTAACAGGGTTTCTATGCGTTATTAATTTCTACAAGTGATTTGCGAATGTAGACATTCTGGCATCACCTTGACTCTGAAAAATAACTGGGCGCAAAACACCTTTGGTGTGGAAGGAAGCAGCAGAACGAGAGTTTTAGGCATTAAAATAGCATTGATACCAGCACAGATACTGTCACACCCTGGTCGGTCAAAAAAATTTTATGGTTAAAGAAAGCCCCAAGATGGGCCTCGGTGTGAAGATCTTATATGAATGTTAGGAGAGTGGAATACTTATACACAAACCTATTTCATCCAGTATTCGATTCTTGACAAAATGCGAAAGGAATTGCTCTGTAACAGAACTGGATTGTGTCTTTCAGAAACGCCAGAACTTCTTGTATTGGCAGAAGACCAGAATATATATGGAACAGAAGGCACTAGGCTCTCAATAACTGCTAAATTGGCTCTCCGAAGTTTAGCACAATGGGTTTTGGATTTGCAAGAATTTGATTTTACAAATACTAACGTACCAGGCAAAACCAAGTTATCACCAATGTATTGTCACATTCACTGGTCAGGTTAATGGAAGATGCAAATGAATAGCAGAAAAGAAAATCTATTTTGCTAGTTCTTTCATAAAGTAGCATTTGAGAATTACGTGACCACCTCCATGAAATATATCGGTAAAGAGCAGAATACGGATTGAGCAGTTCTGGAATTAAAGAAAGAAATGGGAGGATAAGAGTGAGGCAAACATTAGGCAGTACTAGCTAATAAGGAAGGGAACCTTGTTTCATCTGAGATATGTTAGTCTCCCACTGTGGATTCTAAGCAAACCAAAGGAGATGATTAATAAGGGAATATGGTACACACATTTAAGCTACACTCATTTTGGTCCGAAGAACTGTTTGCTTACGTTCAAGGCCCCATTAGCGCTTCAACAACATGGAGAGAAGGATAAGAAAGGTCCTATCCATGGGCAAGGCATACGTAAAGCTGAAACCTTGCTCACAGGCGACTCAAGTGCCACTATACTTGATCGTGCTCAAGAAATTAAAAGAACTATTGGCAACAGATTTAATGGGTCCTCCCCTGACATCATCAAACTGTTTATGTTCTGTGACGGTTTTGAAACCTATTTACGTTTCAACTTACCACCCTTTCTAACCCCCCCCCCCCTCCCCAGTGCATATAACGGAAGAAGTAGGTAGCCTTTGTACGCTATACTGCACCGAACAGCGTACTACATAGGAACTTTTTTGTCGATTTTCCAAAATGTGACAAATTACCTTAGTCTCAGTACCACAATGTTCCGTCCATCACTGCATTAAAAAATCGTCAGCCACCAGAGCATATTAGAGAGATAGTTAGTTTCCTGCAACAGATGAGACAAGAGCATTAGGGAATAGTCGACCAGGCATTGTGTAATTTTCAGCTTGCAGCCATAGACAGAAACAAAACTACCAACAAGAAGGTTAGAAACCGACAATTCCACTTGAGCCAGCAGATCCTTATGAAGTTTTAACATCGTTCTAAGAAAGAGAAGAAATTATGCCATAAGTTTTCCTCTGTGTGTAATAAATATAAAATTTTGTGAACTACTGTATTGTGTATGAGTTTAGGTTGAGGTAAATCTTTGATGTATAGCCGGTCGGGGTGGCCGAGCGGTTCTAGGCGCTACAGTCTGGAACCGCGCGACCGCTAGGGTCGCAGGTTCGAATCCTGCCTCGGGCATGGATGTGTGTGATGTCCTTAGGTTGGTTAGGTTTAAGTAGTTCTAAGTTCTAGGGGACTGATGACCTCAGAAGTTAAGTCCCATAATGCTCAGAGCGATTTGAACCATTTTGAGAACAATTTAGAATGAACTATAACAGTGAGTAGCGTATGTCTAATGTGTATAGCAGTGATTGTTTCTGTACGTGAAGTAAGTGGCAGAATGTCATGAAATGCATATGAGTAATTTGAAGTAAAGATACCATCTGTGATACAGCTGATTAAAATAATTAAGAGAAGTTGTTAACATGGGAAGGAGATACAGAAGGCTGTTGTGATGAGTTTTGTCAGAAATAAGACGATAACAAAACAACGCTTTCACAAGGATGTGAGAATCCAGAAATAGTTATGTTAGTGATGAGTGGACAGGTAAAGATGAATGATGAATCTCTTGTCACATTGACGTTTGCATGGAGAAGTTTTCTGCTGCTGTTGTCTTTAGTTGGTGGCTAGTGTTAGTGTGGTTTTTGTCCACACTTGTTCAGTGTTTGAACCACTCATTATGGAGAGTTTTGTGTCTTGTGTCTGTGCGTCTGGATCATGATTTAGTGTATGTGTATGTGTGTGCGTGTATGTATGTGTGTGTGTGTGTGTGTGTGTGTGTGTGTGTGTGTGTGTGTGTGTGTGACAGAGAGAGAGAGAAAGAGAGTAGTCATGGACGTTTAGCGTCAGGGTACTTGTGAACGAATGATCGAACGATTCAGTTCATTGGGGATATTTCTATATATTTTTGCCTAAGGAGCACGTAAAGTGTGGGTAATGGAATGGTAGAAAAGAGTTTTCTTGTCTTGTCAGGGACTGAAGAGACGACCGAGCATCAAGGAAGTACGAGGCACACATTTTTGACGAAGACATAGACGTTACTGAAGTTAATGGAACATTAATTTGAAAAGGAGGGCATTGCTATAGCATATGTCAATTTTTGTTCATTTGTAGATAGAGTGACAATGAGATAAAGTAGAGAAAGAATACAAATTAAAGACAGGATCATCATAGACGAAATTGCTTGCACCAGGAGCGGTAAAGAAAGGGCAATTGTTATTAATAAAAAAAGAACACATGAGAATACATGAGAGAACATGTGAGAAGATAGAAGTAAGTACTGGATTGTTTGTTCTGCATGTCTGAGGTGTAATTAAATATGATGCGGAAAGCTGTTTTGTATTTTTCTGTAACATGTTGTTGACAGGAAGGAAATATAATGCAGTCTGCATAATAGAGAGAGAAGATCAATTATAAGAGGAATGAATTAATAAAAAGTATAATAGGTGATTCAAATGATGCTGAAAATGTGGAATAAGAGCTTAACAATTGCGTCAATGAAAGCACGTGGAGGCAGTGCATGTCATTTAACAAAATAACCTAACTACTAACCCAATCATTAAAAGTACGAATGTTTATTATAAGATAAAATATCGTAAATAAGAAAAAATATGGTTGTGTTTAATTAATGGGAAGTAATGAAATTTCATAATGAGCGATTAGTTATGTGATTATAGATGAACACAAAAAAATTCCATTTCTCTGAAGTAATGATCATAAATATAACTATATTCGTAAAATTAAAAAAGTAACAATGAAAAATGTGAACATGCGTGTTTACAGTCATCAGCCAGACCACTATAATCACCGACCTACCAAAATTATAAACCAGTCCAGACGATAGAGCTTTATTTAAGATGAATTACTGCTAGTCATACACACACACGTTACATGTAGTATCAGTGACTATGCCGTCTGTGTTTAGAACAGGAAACGCGCGCAGTCTGTATGAGTTTGACTGGAAGCAGACTGTGATGGTCTGGAGTCTCGGTACGAGCATTTCGGAAACTGCACGACTTGTTGGGTGTTCGAGGAGTGCTGTGATATGTGTCCTCAACACGTGGCGAAACGAATGTGAAAACACATCCAGCATCATTGGTTGGTTGGCCACCCCTCATTACAGATATCGGACGTCGTACGCTGGGCAGACTGGTAAAACAGGTGACAAACTGTGGCGTATGTAGCGTCAGACTTTAGTGCTTGGTGGAGGATAAGTGAGTTTGAATGCACTGTGCACCGAACACTCCTAACGATGTGCTGTCACAGCCAACGACCCATGCACGTGCCAACACCACGACACCTGCAACTACGACTGAAATGGGCACGTGACCATCGGCACTGGACGTTGGTGCAGTGACAGAGCATTGCACGGTATGTTGAATCCCGATCCCTTATTCATTATGCCGATGGGAGGGCGTGAATCCGTCGTCTTCCAGGGAACAGCTCGTTGACACCTGCACTGCGGGACAGACACAAGCTGGTGACGACTCCATCATGCTTTGAGGAACTTTCACGAGGGCTTCCATGTGTCCGGTGGAGCCCGTGCAAAGCACTATGACGACCAAGGAGTGTCTTACACAGGTTGTAGACCATGTACACCACTTCATGACGATCACTTTTCCCGTCGGCATTGGCATTCTTCAACAAGATAATGCGCCATGTCATAAGGCCAGGAGTGTGATGGAGTGGTTCAAGGAACACGGAGACGAGTTCCAGTTGATATGTTAGCCCCGTAACTCGTCAGATCTGAACCCGATCGAACACATCTTGGATGTGACTGAACGTGGCGTCAGAGCTCATCGCACCCTCCCCAGAACTGACGGGGATTAGGTGACTTGTGTGTAGTGTGGTCCCAACCTCTTCCGGCGACCTACAAAGGCCTTACTTCTTCCATGCCACGATGCGTCGCCACTGTTATCCGTGCCAAATTATGACATACCAGTTATTAGGTAGGTGGTCATAAAGTTCTAGCTGGTCAGTGTATTGCATGTATTTGTATCAAGATAGTGTTTCATTGTATGTACCTTCAAGAACAATGCAGATCGGCATGAAGATAAATGGGGATATGAGAGAGTGGCACACATGACAACACAGGATGAGGTGGCCTTGCAGTCGATGCAAAAAAAAATGGTTCAAATGGCTCTGAGCACTATGGGACTTCACATCTTAGGTCATCAGTCTCCTAGAACTTAGAACTACTTAAACCTAACGAACCTAAGGACAGCACACACATCCATGCCCGAGGCAGGATTGGAACCTGCGACCATATGGATTGGGACCTGCGACCGTATGGGTCGCGCGGTTCCAGACTGTAGCGCCTAGAACCGCTCGGTCACCAAGGCCAGCATTTTACCATGCAGCTCTGCATACACTCCTGGAAATGGAAAAAAGAACACATTGACACCGGTGTGTCAGACCCACCATAGACCCACCATACTTGCTCCGGACACTGCGAGAGGGCTGTACAAGCAATGATCACACGCACGGCACAGCGGACACACCAGGAACCGCGGTGTTGGCCGTCGAATGGCGCTAGCTGCGCAGCATTTGTGCACCGACGCCGTCAGTGTCAGCCAGTTTGCCGTGGCATACGGAGCTCCATTGCAGTCTTTAACACTGGTAGCATGCCGCGACAGCGTGGACGTGAACCGTATGTGCAGTTGACGGACTTTGAGCGAGGGCGTATAGTGGGCATGCGGGAGGCCGGGTGGACGTACCGCCGAATTGCTCAACACTTGGGGCGTGAGGTCTCCACAGTACATCGATGTTGTCGCCAGTGGTCGGCGGAAGGTGCACGTGCCCGTCGACCTGGGACCGGACGGCAGCGACGCACGGATGCACGCCAAGACCGTAGGATCCTACGCAGTGCCGAAGGGGACCGCACCGCCACTTCCCAGCAAATTAGGGACACTGTTGCTCCTGGGGTATCGGCGAGGACCATTCGCAACCGTCTCCATGAAGCTGGGTTACGGTCCCGCACACCGTTAGGCCGTCTTCCGCTCACGCCCCAACATCGTGCAGCCCGCCTCCAGTGGTGCCGCGACAGGCGTGAATGGAGGGACGAATGGAGACGTGTCGTCTTCAGCGATGAGAGTCGCTTCTGCCTTGGTGCCAATGATGGTCGTATGCGTGTTTGGCGCCGTGCAGGTGAGCGCCACAATCAGGACTGCATACGACCGAGGCACACAGGGCCAACACCCGGCATCATGGTGTGGGGAGCGATCTCCTACACTGGCCGTACACCACTGGTGATCGTCGAGGGGACACTGAATAGTGCACGGTACATCCAAACCGTCATCGAACCCATCGTTCTACCATTCCTAGACCGGCAAGGGAACTTGCTGTTCCAACAGGACAATGCACGTCCGCATGTATCCCGTGCCACCCAACGTGCTCTAGAAGGTGTAAGTCAACTACCCTGGCCAGCAAGATCTCCGGATCTGTCCCCCATTGAGCATGTTTGGGACTGGATGAAGCGTCGTCTCACGCGGTCTGCACGTCCAGCACGAACGCTGGTCCAACTGAGGCGCCAGGTGGAATTGGCATGGCAAGCCGATCCACAGGACTACATCCAGAATCTCTACGATCGTCTCCATGGGAGAATAGCAGCCTGCATTGCTGCGAAAGGTGGATATACACTGTACTAGTGCCGACATTGTGCATGCTCTGTTGCCTGTGTCTATGTGCCTGTGGTTCTGTCAGGGTGATCATGTGATGTATCTGACCCCAGGAATGTGTCAATAAAGTTTCCCCTTCCTGGGACAATGAATTCACGGTGTTCTTATTTCAATTTCCAGGAGTGTATATTGAAGGATAATGTCAAGCAAGTTTTTTCCCCTTCGGAGAACAATGCTATGGACAGTCTGTATCATCTTGTGCAGCACTGTACCATGACTCTGTTTACCCAATGCCAAATTTTTTTCTCTCCTCGAGAAAATCCGAACACTATTCACGATGTAAAACTGTACTGACCGGCATTTCCATGTGAATCGGTATTTGCACCATCCGCCACAAAAACGTGGCGTTCTGAACATCCTCGGCCACTATGTTAAAGTCGTTTCAGACGTCGGAAATCCGGCACTAAGACTAAGACACCACCAGAAAGTCTTTTGGGAATGTGACTACAATTACCGCCAGGCATCACAGGCTATTGCTGGTGAGACACGCAGGAAAATGAACACCGAAGGAGGTAACAAGAAACTCGCGTTTATGCCTTTCTGTAGCACAGTATCGGTAAATAGTAGCTGTCTTCTGAAGAGACATAACCTCTCATCAGTGTTAAGGCCTCTAGCAGAAGCACGACAGCTCATGAGGCCTGTGAAGGAGATCTAGGTCTTAGAGCGCCTGGAGTGTACAAAATACCAGCTGAGTGTGGCCGCTACTACGTTGGCCAAACAGTACGCACTGTGGAGCAACGTCAGATAAAACAACAAATGTACTTACTCCTACACTATCCTGAAAAGTCAGCAGCGGCAGAACACGTTTTAGAATAATCGATACCGAGTTCTATTCGATGAAACATCTGTCATTATGAGGACGAAGGGAATTTAAGATTGGGTCATAAAACGAGCGGTAGAAATAAAAATATCTGAAAACACCGTCAACAAGGACGGCGGTTTGCAGCTAAGCACAGCCTGGTGCCCGGCCATCACGAGACAATCGTGGGACGAAAACATCAACGCAGTTGGCGCAGAAGAGGGCACCAGTGACGTTATCCGCAGCTTTACCGAGACCTACGAGAAAGGCAGGCCGCTGCGTGTATGTAACGAAGGTAGTCCTGCGCTCGCTCGCTCAAATCAGCAGACAAACTACGTTTCTACACCTGTTGTAACTAGGCGTGTCCGTACAAACGAAAACTGAATCTTCTACTGGAATCCGAAATTATGGAATCTTACTGTTATTAGTCCTATAATGATGGGAAGCCCATAGGCCTACTTATAATTTGTTACAGCTGTACTGGCGTACAGTAAAATTAAATCATGCTAAAATGATTATCAGTTGCATACGGCACCACTTCCAGCATGTAATGAGTAATGTTAAACAGAAGAGACTGAATGCTATAAACACGCCGTTATACCATTTATATCGAGTATTGATCTTAAATTAAATTATGCTGTAGTACTGTTAATCAGTAAGACTTCATAACTGCAGATTCCAGTGGAAGATGCAATTCTCGTTAGTACTAACACATGTGGCTGCGAGTTAACGGGTTTAGAAACGCATTTTGTCTTCTGACCTGAGTGAGCGAGCTAGTGAGTGAGTTCAGGCCTATCTTCGTGACGTACGCTAGCATTTGACAACATCCCGAAGACAGCTCCGTCGAAAGCTTATTGGTTTTTAACCAAATGAAGTGGATGGGAGCCCGAGAGGAGTTTATTAATTCATGTCGCCACGATACCATGCGTTCAGTATTTTTCTAGCTAAACAAATTTTTATTCATGCTGTTATATGTGGGGCTCACAAGTCAAACTTTGGTGTAAGCAAAAGTTATTAACTTCACCTATAGTGATTTACTTTATCATTAAGCAAGCAGCAAGCAGACCAGAATACCTTAAAACAAACAAGTTCACCCTAAATATTTTACGCCTTCCATGTCGCATGGGACAGGAAGCAGAGAATTTAAATTTTGCTACTTTACGTCCTCCTATCATTGTTTTTTAGTGCAACACTCGTGCGCAAAATTTTGCCCGATTGGGGAGTAATTAAAAGCATCAATCTGTTTTGGCTGGTCACTTCTCATTCATTTTGTTTTGTAAATGCGATTAACGGTATGCAGATCGTGCAAAACACATTTTTTGTGTGAGGACAAGGGCAGTTTTATTTCCTTTCTTCTGCTGTACCACAATTAACCTAGTGCATGCTGTCATAATTATTTCTTTGGATGTACTTTCAAGCTGTGATGTGCTGCAGTTCGTGGAAAAGGAGGTTTAGAGTGAGTCCAAAATGACATGGAAACCTTGCATATAAGGGACAGCGTGTTTTGAGAATACAGTTGGTGCCCGACACAAGAAGGGGTAGCTGAGGTTGTATACGTTTTCCGCAAGAAAGCATACACGATGTTACAAAAAGGTACGGCCAAACTTTCAAGAACCATTCCTCACACACAAAGAAAGAAAATATGTTATGTGGACATGTGTCCGGAAACGCTTACTTTCCATGTTAGAGCTCATTTTATTACTTCTCTTCAAATCACATTAATCATGGAATGGAAACACACAGCAACAGAACGTACAAGCGTGACTTCAAACACTTTGTTACAGGAAATGCTAAAAGTCCTCCGTTAGCGAGGATACATGCATCCACCCTCCGTCGCATGGAATCCCTGATGCGCCGATGCAGCCCTGGAGAATGGCGTATTGTAGCACAGCCGTCCACAATACGAGCACGAAGAGTCTCTACATTTGGTACCGGGTGCGTAGACAAGAGCTTTCAAATGCCCCCATAAATGAAAGTCAAGAGGTTTGAGGTCAGGAGAGCGTGGAGGCCATGGAATCAGTCCGCCTCTACAAATCCATCGGTCACCGAATCTGTTGTTGAGAAGCGTACGAACATTTCGACTGAAATGTGCAGGGGCTCCATCGTGCATGAACTACATGTTTTGTCGTACTTGTAAAGGCACATGTTATAGCAGCACAGGTAGAGTATCCCGCATGAAATCATGATAATGTGCTCCATTGAGCGTAGGTGGAAGAACATGGGGCCCAATCAAGACATCACCAACAATGCCTGCCCAAACGTTCACAGAAAATCTGTGTTGATGACGTGATTGCACAATTGCGTGCGGATTCTCGTCAGCCCACACATGTTGATTTTGAAAATTTACAATTTGATCACGTTGGAATGAAGCCTCATCCGTAAAGAGAACATTTACACTGAAATGAGGATTGACACATTGTTGGATGAACCATTCGCAGAAGTGTACCCGTGGAGGCCAATCAGCTGCTGATAGTGCCTGCACACGCTGTACATGGTACGGAAACAACTGGTTCTCTCGTAGCACTCTCCATACATGACGTGGTCAACGTTACCTTGTACAGCAGCAACTTCTCTGGTGCTGACATTAGGGTTATCGTCAACTGCACGAAGAATTGCCTCGTCCATTGTAGGTGTCCGCGTCGTTCTAGGTCTTCCCCAGTCGCGAGTCATAGGCTGCAATGTTCCGTGCTCCCTAAGACGCCGATCAATTGCTTCGAACGCCTTCCTGTCGGACACCTTCGTTCTGGAAATCTGTCTCGATACAAACCTACCGCACCACGGCTATTGCCCCGTGCTAATCCATACATCAAATGGGCATCTGCCAACTCCGCATTTGTAAACATTGCACTGACTGCAAAACCACGTTCGTGATGAAGACTAACCTGTTGATGCTACGTACTGATGTGCTTGATGCTAGTACTGTAGAGCAATGAGTCGCATGTCAACACAAGCACCGACGTCAACATTACCTTCCTTCAATTGGGCCAACTGGCGGTGAATCGAGGAAGTACAGTAGATACTGACGAAACTAAAATGAGCTGTAACATGTAAGTTAAGCGTTTCCGGACACATGTCCATATAACATCTTTTCTTTATTTGTGTGTGAGGAATGTTTCCTGAAAGTTTTACCGTACCTTTTTGTAACACCCTGTATAACCTGACGCTGGCTCAGCAGTGGCAGTATGGCAGTGCCGGTGACTCTGGAACAACATCAACCGAGGCGGTAGACATATTAAAAAAAGGCGAGGTCCAGCTGAGGGACGGTGTTTCTAGGGGCTGTGCCCTGTTAAAGAGACAACCCTAAAAGCTGTACTCCTGCAGTGAGGAATTCTGCAAAGCAGGGGGTGGCAGTCAGGCCTTTGTCAAACATTAAGCTACACGGACGTCTCTTAGCTGCTCTAAAATACACGGAAATAGATTAAAAAATTGTAGGTGGTCAGTTGTCCGGCAGGCTGTCGTCAGAGATGGAAGTTAACTTTCTTCTTAACAGTTTTCCTAGAGCTAGAGAGAAAATGACGATAGCTGCTGAAAGGACCACAGACTGGTGGCTGAGGTCTATGAGGTAAGTGTGACGTAGTGTTTGAGTTAATTTTATCGAGAAACGAGAGGCGGTTAACGAGCATATTCGATTTGACGATATTGCCGGCTTCTAATGGGAGATTTTTAGCAACAAAAAATCACGCCACTGGTGAAGAAAATGTGACTTTTGTAGTGTTTGACCGACGAAAGTTTCAAGACATGACTCGCAGTCAGTCCCCATTCTACCTTCTAAAAGAGGAGGGCTCTGACTTCTAAGGTGGTACGAGGTGGTAGAGATTTTTGACTTCGTTTTCAACTGGAATGGCAGTCTTCGAAAGCAGGTCTCCACTGCTGTACAGACCGATGGAGTCGAGTGTTCCGATTTCACAGCAGAGCACTTCTAGCTGCGCACTTGGTGACAGACAGCCTCGCAATCAGCGGTGTGCTCACGTTACGTAGGTGAGTATTTTGCAGCACCGGCAGTTTAGCATGAAGGCGAGTGAGGGATTCAACACTGTTTCCTGTTTAGCTTTCCCATGTTCGGGATTACATTCAAAGTTGCATAGATATCTTCAGTTTCTCTTTCAAGCCACACAATCACTGTTATTAATGCTTCGGTAGGTTGCTGCATATTCATTACGAAAGAGAAATCATGCTACAAATTCCTGTTCGAAATAATTAACTTTCTCAGTCGATCTTTGATTTACCTCCATTACATCGCAATTACTGTATTACTGTTCATCAAGTTATTTCTTGTGATGTTTTTTCACTTTTGTCCACCTAACCTTTTGTAACAAATTGAGAGTACACTGAAATCACGCTTTTGATTCGTAGTTAGCAAATCCTCCATCATGGTCAGTTTTTTTGAAAGATAACTTGTGAATACCCCAACTTAAGTTCCACTACAAGGGCCGCAATCTTCTAATTCATTAATTTAATCCGTTGTGCACATTTAATTCAGCACAGATTCTTAAGTGTAGATCTGCCTCATGGATAATTCCGACACATATTATTTTTAATGACACTTTCACAAGATTTGTGCGAGTGCAGTGTACACCAATTAAAATAAAATACTACTAGAAATGATTCTCATTTTGTGTGGTTCTGCCTACTGTAAGGTGAATATTTAGTGTACGTACTTACCATCCTGATCGCTTCTGAAACTGCTGAAGTTCTTGTCTCAGCACCGAACTCCCTCAAACAGGAGCTGATAATCAAATCCCCTTAAAGCGGCAATGATTCATTTTATTAAAGGCTTTCTTCAACTGCCTGACTGCGCAGCAACTAAAGTTCGTCCCTGCACACGATCTAGAAGTTTGGCTTGTCTAAGAAATTATATCGTTTCCAAAGAATAAATATTTTGCACTGTTCGTAATTATTTTTCCCACAGTAAAATAATACTGTTCAATATACTAAACGTGCAATAAAAAGTCGAAATGAAATACTTTCACCTCAGTGAGTCCCAACTTCTAATCGTAAAGAGGTCGAACGCTGTAAAGTAGTTTGGTACAACCTGAAAAGTATTATTCGCAATGCGCCATAATTTTCCAAATCTCCGTTGAATGCTAATATTCCAGATGAAAATGAGCATTAATTTCATAAGAGTCTTGGCATGGTGCATTGTAAGGTAATACATGAGTCGATCAGGTAGCTAAATCTAAGGCTGACGGTAAACAATCCAATACTTCTTGTTAAGCAGCCGTGTCGGCCCTACACTGCTTGGCTGCCGGAGAACTGTCGCCCTACCGTCGTTGCTGACGCAGTCTAGGCCAGGTAATTTCATCTTTCCCAACACCTCTGGGTACTGGGTAGCGTCGTTATATTTTATAATACGTATTTTCTCACAAAATATCACTCGACACCTCTCTATATTTGTGACTCCCTTAGGACGCTCAGCCTGTTCCTAGCTTACTTACACTGCCAGAAACAATATAACACCCTTAAGAACCGTATTCAGTGGCACCAGAGTGTAATATACTGTACTCAGGGAGAGAGTTGTCAGTGATTCATTTGTCACGATCATCTGCGATCGGGTAGGGCTCAGGAGGCCTATCTGTGGTTCAAAATGGTTAAAATGGCTCTGAGCACTATGGGACTTAACATCTGAGGTCATCAGTCCCCTAGAACTTAGAACTACTTAAACCTAACTAACCTAAGGACATCACACACATCCATGCCCGAGGCAGGATTCGAACCTGCGACCGTAGCAGTCGCGCGGTTCCGGACTGAGCGCCTAGAACCGCTAGACCTCCGCGGCCGGCGCCTATCTGTGGACCATCTGTTTTTTTCTCTGCAGACGGCAACTGTGCTGGGTTTTGAGATGAACAGTGATTGCACCATTCATTCTATGCTACTACCATGCCCGACCGACAAGTATGTTCACCTGTTGAACAACTGCAGTCACTTGAACGGCGTCGCGTAGTGGGTTCGCGGGTAACTGAATGGACCCAACGACGGTTTGCTGCACATCACGGGTACTGTGGCGTCACCTGTAAGCCTATCTAATGTATGACGCGATTTATTCAACTGATATCAAAGAAATGTAAACCGAGAAAAAATGTCTGTAATATTATGAGTCATTTTGTCAAGTCTGATAATATTTTGTGATAAATATTGTAAATATTTTCCATTAATCTCAGAGATATTGAATACGATATTTCAATACGTTCCACGAAAGCATGGAACTTCAAGAGCTATGTTGCTCGCCCCTGTTTGTTCTCTCTCTCCTGAGGGTCGATGTTTGTATATCTCGCTGTCTGTACAATTGTATAAGCTTTTAAGTTACAATATATTGATAATTGAAATTATGTTACGTTTCCTTTTAAAAATACTTTCCCTCCACGTGAAATTTATTTAAAAATAATAATAATGTTGCTGTAGGTTCCCCATCTGGCTTCTACTGCTTAGTCCGCCATTACGTGTACTAAAGAATATTTCAATGTTTGCGAGCTTCACTCGCAATGGAAAATAATCCTAAGTGCTTTTATGAATTTTTACAGTCAGTTAGTTAATATTTTTGACTACAAAACTTCTCAGAGATTTGACTCCGTGAGGCTTAGCTGAGGCTTAACCGCTGGTTTAAAGTATTTTCAGTTAATTTAAAAGATTAAAAGTTAACTCAGTTCTTAAAGAGATAAAGTTAAAGAAATTCTTTACAATTATTTCAACAATACGAAGGTGTTTGTACCATTCTTTTTTTCTCTGTAACATTAGATTAATTGGCTGGGAAGAGAAATCATTTCATGCTCTATATTATCGCTGGGTTAGTTGCAGTTTACGTTACGTTGTCATTTGTTGAAAGAGAGCTTAACATTTCCATTAATAATAAATAACTTTTAGCCTGCGTATTGGGATTACGTCACGGTACCTGTATTTAACGCGCATTTACTGGCGTTCAAAGTATACGTGGCGTTCCAAAATCAGTATGTAGAATTTAAACAGTTACGTTACATTGTCATTGCTGGAGGTTGCGACCGACACCTGCGCGCAATTGAAACCACAATGTGCACTGACTGAAATAACTAAATTAATTCTACGCCACAACAATCACGCGGAAAGGGAGTAATGGCACAGTACAGAGTTGTCGGTGGTGTGTCGGTGGTTTCGGCAGTGGTCTGTGGAACGTTCCCACACCTGTAGACCAAGTTCTTGGCGTCCGTGTAGAACAGACGCACGTCAAGATCGGCACACTGTGCGAGCAGTGATGACCCACCGAAGATCATCCGACGAAGAATCTGGGCACATGTAGCACCTGCTGTGTGACAGCACCATTTGGAACCGTCTGCTTGCAGCAGAACTAAGATCACGTCAGTCTCTGGCTGGCACCACCACACCGCCAAACACGGCTTCACTGGTGACGTAAAACAGTCGACTGAGGGGTCGAAAGGCGCTCTGTCGTCTTCAGTGATGAGTGTAGGTTCTCTTTGTTTGCTTAAAAGACGATTCTGGTTAATGAAGCGGACACCAAATGAAAAAGCTACTCCTTATGTTTGTGGTCTAAACTGCCATAAAAATGCGAAGGAACCGTTAATCAGAACCCAGGGAGAAGTTCTAGTCTAATTCACAATCGATTTATTGATTTTAAACGAGACAAGACAACAAAATTAGTAAAGAATCATCATACAAAAAAATATTTATTTAACGAAAGCCTTACTAAAATGGAATCTATGGTGGACAAAGTGATCTGCTGGGGATCGACACACGACACTAACCAGATCACTACTCACTCTATCTCACTTCATACACGTGAATCCAGTTTATGGCATCGAACTACGCCACCACCAAGCATCTATATTCTACCATACAAAAAAGAAAAAGGAAAAATATGGTTCAAAAGAACAGGGTGCTGAGAAATAGACATTATAGCCCTACTTCACAGCAGCGAATACTTTACCATCCTACTGGTAAAGGTGCCACACTACGATGCGTTTGGCGACTGAAGTCATGGACGCAAGAAGTCTTGGTTCAAATGGCTCTGAGCACTATGGGACTAAACATCTGAGGTCATCAGTCCCCTAGAACTTAGAACTACTTAAACCTATCTAACCTAAGGACAAGCCGGCCGGAGTGGCCAAGCGGTTCTAGGCGCTACAGTCCGGAACCGCGCGACCGCTACGGTCGCAGGTTCGAATCCTGCCTTGGGCATGGATGTGTGTGATGTCCTTAGGTTAGTTAGGTTTAAGTAGTTCTAAGTTCTAGGGGACTGATGACCTCAGAAGTTAAGTCCCATAGTGCCCAGAACCATTTGAACCATTTTTAACCTAAGGACATCACATACATCCATGCCCGAGGCAGGATTCGAACCTGGTTCCAGACTGTAGCGCCTAGAACTGCTCGGTCACCCCTGCCGGCTAACTTAGAACTACTTAAACCTAACTAACCTAAGGACATCACACTCATCGATGCCCGAGGCAGGATTCGAACCTGCTACCGTAGCTGTCACACGGTTCCAGACTGTAGTGTCTAGAACCACTCGGCCACCACGGTCGGCTGCCAGAAATCTGTTATTATTTGCGCGTTCCCGAAAAATGTAAGTACGTGGTCTCTCGTTCGGTTAATTCAGAATGTAAGTACTTCCCTAAGAGCCTCTGAAACCCCGACCGTTTCCAGTGTGCAGGTGGACCTGTTTGCTGGTCTGCCAAACCAATTTGACTCCGTGCCACAACTGTGCGTGTTGGAATACGTCAAATGTTTAGACAGTCGACTCAAGAGAAATAAGTACACCCACACGTCACTCGTTGTGACCGTGGTGATATAAGCAGTACCTCTGATGGTTCAGAACGTGACTGGCGCAGGCTCTAACTCGTACCCTAGCAGAGGACACTAGTCTCACCGTTTAGGTAGAGACCTGCAGTTCTTTACTAGCGAAGCGTCAGAACAAGAGACTTGTACTAGAGTGTGACGATCTCCCTTATTCTGTGTTGTCTCATAGTGCACATTTCTCTTTTTTGACTTTCCCAAATTTCGCACAAGTCAATCACGAGCTGGAGCCCGGCATTCTAAGCTCAGTGAATGGTTTTTGCACTGCAAACCGATTTGACCAATCACACACTTAAAGTTAATTGGCAGAAAATGGAAAAAAATTCAGCTTCGCGGCCCCTTTCCCAAACGTCTGCTGTGTCTTTTGCTAACATAATACAGGGTGGAGGCACAGCTTGTTGTCTCCCCTCTTGCGTCCATTTCAAAGTTTGCAGAGATCGGCCATAAACTCGCATTGACAAAAGATATTGTGAAACAGAGTTTGCCCATCTGGGCGCCAGTTTTCCTCTCCCACAGACATTTGCAGAACGTTTACATTTCTTTTGGTGGCTTGCTCGCTAACAAGCCCTACAATGCGCTGTCGGCGACTTTTCGGCGCTAGGCCGTATACCTGGACGTCTGGCACCAAAGGTAATGTGTTTTGCACAACACGACCACGGCACCGGGCCATCTGGAAATAACTCTTCATCGTTCTCCAGAAAAAACACGCTTTGTTGCCCCACCAACGCCATGCTTTTACTGCAGTCGTTTAAGTCGGCACCCTGTTCCTTTGAATGCAGGTAAAGCTTACCGTATTTCTTTCCCTAGAGCACGCAAACAAGACCATAAACTGCTGCCCACCATTTCATCACCTCGTGTTTCTGCAGGGTTAAGTAACGGTTCCCACTCCTTAGCACAGGCTGTCATCCCCATACTATTGCCATTTCTTCGACATGCAGACGATGTGCGTTTTCATCAGGATAACGCACGTCCACATGCGACTGCTACTATGCAAAGTGCTCTTCGTGGTATACAAAAACTGCACTGTCCAACAGAACACCAGATGTCTCGCCAGTTGTACAAGTATGGGACATGTTGAAGCTGAAACTTACTCCAGAGCCAGCAAGATCCAGTGCAGAATTGCTACAAAGGGTTGAAGATGGGTGAGACAGTCTATTGTAAGATGTCATTCTGTTCCTTTATGATCGTTTGCATGCAAAAATCATTCCTGTATTGCCAGAAAAAAATGGAACAATGTGTATTCACACAATTGTTTCGGCACCCTTCATTGTGACACGTTTCACTTGGTTTGAATTTATTAATGTGTACTCCTAAAATGGTGAACCACCTGTCACGTCAGTTGTCTGTAATATGACCTTGTCGTTGCGGGTGTTGCATTTATTTCCAGCAGTGTGTTCTTACGAAGGTTAACGATGAATGTAGGTTAGCAATAAATGGTGCCTGTTCTTTAGGACATGTCGGAAAGAATGGACACCATTTCGCTCCTGCAGCCACTATGAAACAAGATACAAGGGAATTAAAGGCATTAGCCGCCAGTGGGCACTGATTTAAATCAATGAGGAATGTAGAAAATTTCTGCTGGACCAGGATACCAACATGGGTCTCGTGCTTGCTAGGCAGATGCACTGACCACTGTGCCATCCGGACACATTGATCATTTCAAAAGCATGGACTGCCCTAGGGCACACCCAAGTTCTCAACTTATCCACACACTACTGATATAGTGCCCCTTGCCCATTATCCTCGTTACCGGCGGCATTTCCTCGATTCCCATAAGGGATCGAGCTTGCTGTGCATCTGCACAGAAGGTATTATTGACCATCCTCGCCTTCATTATATATGTGGTGTCTATTCTTTAGGACATGTTCGATGTGATGACTGCTGGTCTGGATGGCGTAGTTGTCAGCACATCTGCATAGTAGGCAGGAGACTCAGGTTATAATCCCGGTCTGGCACAAATTTTGAACTTTCCCCATTGATTTAAATCAATGCCCACTGGCAGATAATGTCTTTAATTCCTTTGTGTCTTAATTCATAGAGGTTGAAAGATCAAAATGGTGTCCGTTTCTTCGGACATGTCCGAAAGAACTAGGTGAGGACGGCCAATGATCCCTTCAGAACCCATGCACGTAGCTTTCAAACACTTAAGGGAATAGGCGAAATGCCACGAGTAATGAGGAGAATGGGTAAGGGCACTACATCAGTATAGTGTGGATAAGTTGAGAATTTGGATCTGGCAGGAGGCATGCTGGGGTAGTCCATGCAGTTATCCTGACCACTGTGTTCGGATGGTGTATTGGTCAGTGCACCTGCCTAGTAAGCAAGAGACTCAGGTTCGGATCGCAGTCCGGCAGAAATTTTCAACTTACCCCAGTGATTTAAATCAATGTCCACTGGCAGCTAATGTCATTAATTACTATGTGTGTTAACTACAATAATGTTTCCTTATTTACAATATCGGTTCATGTAGTATGAATGTTTCCTCGTCTTGTTGCGACGCTTAAGGAAACAGGAAGTTTTAAACCAAGGCTATGCATTTGATACCGAGCTCGTACATACGATGACGCCAAAGTTACTGTTCTCGCTTCTGCTATAGTGAATCGACAAGTGATCACACGACAGCTTGAGCAAGAGACTGGCACTCGTAAAATTCAAATGGTTCAAATGGCTCTGAGCACTATGGGACTTAACTTCTGAGGTCGTCAGTCCCCTAGAACTTAGAACTACTTAAACGTAACTAACCTAAGGACATCACACACATTCATGCCCGAGGCAGGATTCGAACCTGCGACCGTAGCGGTCGCGCGGTTCCAGACTGAAGCGCCTAGAATCGCTCGGCCACCCCGGCCGGCCGTAAAATTCGTTGACATTGAATTCTGAAACGTCAGCATTACACTGACGCCAGTAATTACATAAAAATGATTTCAAGAGTCGTGTACTGTTCAGCTAGTGCATTCTGCGTGAGTTTCCATCAGTTTGCAGTCAACTCCAACAAGTAGATGAGTTAGATTACTCCAGCTGCCTGCATCGTGTGGTAGTGAAGGGGTGTCAATGTAAATCTTGTGTTACGTTTCTCATAACGTCATGTTTGCGTGAATGGAACACTGTGATATGTTTTTGAACAGGTCTCCGGGAGAGGAAATGGACTACCAAGTAATAAGTATAATGCGCTATCTAAAAAACCTTACTGATGTTCATATGTCAGCAGCGAACAAGGTTACAAGAAGGGTACTCATTCTTCTTAATATCCCCCTGGTAACTAAACATTTATTTGATACATTTTTTATTTCGCTTCTCTACAAAATGTTGCTTAGAATTGTCAATGTAAATGGGACATCCTGTATGTTATGCATAGCTAACCAGATAAGCTGGATAAATCTCAAACGATGTGTAAATTACTAGAGAAATATTTGAAAAATAGTTTTCCAGTTACTACTGAAACTGTTATAATTATATAATTATAGGAAAATAGTCCCTTCTTTACAATTACCGTTGACGGCAGTTTGTTGAGATGAACGTATTTTGCCCGAGACGATAATGTTTTACTGAAGAAACATGTGCAACACCTTAAGACTAATGGAATAAGCGCCGCTTTGAACGATAGCTGATCGCTATTATAAAGGGAAAATTTATATGCTTGGAAATAATGAAAATAATTAAACGAAACACTGAATTCGTTACCTCTATAATAATCAGACAAGTATTGAAAAAGCAACTGATACAGCTTCATTACTTTAATTATTAAACAGATTTCTTCTTTAAAAAAAGAAATACTTGTAGAAATTAGAAAATCGTATTTTCTTATCCTTGGTTGCCAATAAAGTAGTACAACGCTTAATTCGTCCCAAATTTCTTTTAGGGAGAACAGGTTTCGTACAACGGAAATTATTTAACTATCTTCTGCTCACTTAATTCACAAATTTCAAATGAGAAACTCTTTTACATTCATTCAAGGCCCTAGAATGTCCGGCTCATAAAATATTGGTCGAGAAATAGAGTTGTTACTGTGTTAACGAGGCAACACCTGGTTAATTTACAGCTTATTTCAGAAAAAAAAGATTTAGGAGCTATGCTAATTAAATCAAATAACCTACGAAGCAAGGTCATGTCATTTACATAACTTAAAGTTCACAGCGTCATTATGTAAGTGAAAATCATGGTAAACTAACACTTTATACGATAAAGGGCGAAAATTTACGCTCTATTATGAGGAACAAAGGGTTAACTACAAGCCTTATTTCCATAAATTACGACGCACACAGTATTTTAAATTAAAGTTGTTATTAATGCTGCCTCTAGGAGAAAGTAAATTTATTTTGAATCATACATGAACACATTTCCGATTCTGTGGCTCCATCGATGAGTTGGTTTATCTATCTCAGGTGTAGATGTGCAGTCAAACGGTCTTCTGTATGTATCACTAATAAAACAATTACATAGAATGTATACATATTTTTGTGAAACAGATGAATATTAATCGTATAATGATTACTTCTCAGTATTATTATGTAACGAAATTATGATTGTTACTGAAAATACCTAGTAGAGTACGGAAGTTTAGTAATAACAACTTTTAAATTTGGGAAACGACATGTCAAAAACTTAAAACAAAGATATGTGTATATTTAAAAAGATGTTACA
Source organism: Schistocerca serialis cubense (assembly GCF_023864345.2). NCBI lineage: Eukaryota > Metazoa > Arthropoda > Insecta > Orthoptera > Acrididae > Schistocerca > Schistocerca serialis. The sequence goes on from NC_064643.1 coordinate 485,777,057, forward strand.
ATAAAGATGTCCACTGAGATTGAAGTTATACTCATTTCAGTGAAATCTAGGTTCTTTATACAAATATATTCCTATGAACATCTGAAAGACACACACACACACCCACACATACACACACAAACATATATCTATATACTCCCGTGAACATCTGAAAGACGTACACACACACACACACACACACACACACACACACACACACACACACACTGTGTGTGTGTGTGTGTGTGTGTGTGTGTGTGTGTGTGTCTTTCAGATGTTCGCAGGAATATATTTATATAAAGAACCCATATATGTGGGTCGTCAGACGAATTTTCTCTCGCTTTTCAGCAGGTATTTGTTATTTTGTTTTTGTACCATGTAAAGTCAACAAATTTATCTCATAAAGTGTTTAATACGACGACCGGCGTCGACGGAAACGTCGGATTGATTCCCATTCCAAACAAAATGATTTTTAAAGTGGAGTTTTACGTTAGATAGAGCGGTCCACAATAAGTCGGCTATTTTATTCATTTTGTCGATTTGTGTTAACAGGAACAGCAAAAGACGAAGAACACTCTGTACTCCAGTAGCTACTGACCAGCGCAGATGCGTAATGGTGGGAGTCAGTGTGGGCCAGTGTGGTGCTGCACTGCTGGAGTATTAGTTACTTTTCGTGTTTCTCTGTCCCTGTTAATACACATCGAAAAAAAAGAATATCGCGCAAGACTAATTGGGAAACGCTTTGTCAAATACACATAAAATTCCACTTTAAATGTCCTTTTGTTTTCGACGGGAGACGAACCGGCTCTTTCGATTGACGCTTGGCGCTTGGCGTGGAAGACGTAATGAGCAGTAATTGTCAGCGCTGACTTCAGACACACATTGCAATAAAGAGTGCCGAAACAACATTGAAAATGCATCTTACATCCTTTAGGAGAGACATCCTGCTTATATCAGGGGCAGTGAAATGAAAACAGAACACCCGCCACGAGGGGACCCTGAAACATGATCACCACATGCATCAACACGTCTATCCAACTGGGAGACGGTCGATATTCCTTTCTCGTAGAAAGCGGTCAGCTGTTGACGATTCCACAACCGCACGCACTCTTCCACTTCTTCGTCCATGCATGTTGTTCTTCAGATAGCCAAAGAGGTGAAAGTCACATGGTGGAAGATCTGGAGAATATTACAGTGTTTCTCAACCAAATCGTTGAAGTGTATCCTTCGTCCGAGTGGCAGTGTGGGCAGGCGTTATCGAGCAACAGGACCATTCTGTCCAACAGCATTCCTGGGCGTTGTGACTAATGCCACTTCGCAAGTTTCTGCAAAGTGTCTTCATAGCGCTGCACACTGATTATGCTTGCATGCTCGAGGAACTGGACGAGCAAAGAGCCCCTGCAGTCGAAGACTGAGGTAGTCATGGCCTCACCGGCAGTTGTGGGAACAACTTTGGATTTCTTTGGCGGGGAAGATGTAAGATGTTTCCAATCCTGTCTTTACCGTTTACCCTAGGGTTGTCAGAACAGATTCTGTTGCACGAGAGCTCCCACATTCATACTGCCAATCGGTCGAAGACTACGCTTTAGCAATGTGGATCGGAAACACTGCAGCTTCCGCCGTACAGTCCGGATATTTGATCGTGTGATTTCCACATCTTTGACGACCTGAGGAAGGCCGTGGGATGGACATTGGTTTCTGTCGGACAAGGAAGTGCAAGAGTGATGGCGCTTGAGGATCTGTCAGCAGCCAACTGCATCCTACAAAACTCTTACTGGTGGTACAAATGTTTTACGGGCGTGGTGATTACTTTCCTATGGAACCATTCCATTAGGCTTTACCATGCCTAATATTATGTAGCAAAACCTGTAACGTTCTTTATACAGGTTTTGGTGTTTTTGTTTGCCAATGAAGATCCAATGTGTAATGTTTGTCTTACGCATATTTACTTTCTGGTGTGTTGTTGAGCAAATGACTTAATGTGCAAAACCAATACGCAGTTTTCATAATGAAATAAATCCTTCTGAAATTTACCCATTCTCATGAGGTCTAAGTTCTATGGCCCTGTGCAATACACTGATAAAATTTCCTATCCAAATAAACAATGAAATAAAAAAATTCCCTTACCTTTAGAGACTCGAAATATTTGAAACAGTTAACGCAGAACAGGGAATCAGCGATCATAAAGCGGTTACTGCATCGATGACTTCAGCCGTAAATAGAAGTATTAAAAAAGGTAGGAAGGTTTTTCTGTTTAGCAAAAGTGACAAAAAGCAGATTACAGAGTACCTGAGGGCTCAACACAAAAGTTTTGTCTCAAGTACAGATAGTGTTGAGGATCACTGGACAAAGTTCAAAACCATCGTCCAATATGCGTTAGATGAGTATGTGCCAAGCAAGATCGTGAGAGATGGAAAAGAGCCACCGTGGTACAACAACCGCGTTAGAAAACTGCTGCGGAAGGAAAGGCAACTTCACAGCAAACATAAACATAGCCAAAGCCTTGCAGACAAACAAAAATTACGCGAAGCGAAATGTAGTGTGAGGAGGGCTATGCGAGAGGCGTTCAATGAATTCGAAAGTAAAGTTCTATGTACTGACTTGGCAGAAAATCCTAAGAAATTTTGGTCTTATGTCAAAGCGGTAGGTGGATCAAAAGAAAATGTCCAGACACTCTGTGACCAAAATGGTACTGAAACATAGGATGACAGACTAAAGGCCGAAATACTAAATGTCTTTTTCTAAAGCTGATTCACGGAGGAAGATTGCACTGTAGTTCCTTCTCTAGATTGTCGCACAGATGACAAAATGGTAGACATCGAAATAGACGACAGAGGGATAGAGAAACAATAAAAATCGCTCAAAAGAGGAAAGGCCGCTGGACCTGATGGGATACCAGTTCGATTTTACACAGAGTACGCGAAGGAACTTGCCCCCCCTTCTTGCAGCGCTGTACCGTAGGTCTTAGAAGAGCGTAGCGTTCCATCGAACAGATGTGCAGAACTATAGACCTATATCTCTAACGTCGATCAATTGTAGAATTTTGGAACACGTATTATGTTCGAGTATAATGACTTTTCTGGAGACTAGAAATCTACTCTGTAGGAATCAGCATGGGTTTCGAAAAAGACGGTCGTGTGAAACCCAGCTCGCGCTATTCGTCCACGAGACTCAAAGGTCCATAGATCTGCAGGAGGATCTGCAGCGAATTGACGCATGGTGCGGGGAATGGAAATTGAATCTCAATGTAGACAAGTGTAGATGCCGTGTTTCTTGACTTCCGCAAGGCGTTCGATACAGTTCCCCACAGTCGTTTAATGAACAAAGTAAAGGCATATGGACTATCAGACCAATTGTGTGATTGGATTGAAGAGTTCCTAGATAACAGAACGCAGCATGTCATTCTCAATGGACATAAGTCTTCCGAAGTAAGAGTGATTTCAGGTGTGCCGCAGGGGAGTGTCATAGGACCGTTTCTATTCACAATATACATAAACGACCTCGTGGATGACATCGGGAGTTCACTGAGGCTTTTTGCAGATGATGCTGTGGTGTATCGAGAGGTTGTAACAATGGAAAATTGTACTGAAATGCAGGAGGATCTGCAGCGAATTGACGCATGGTGCAGGGAATGGCAATTGAATCTCAATGTAGACAAGTATAATGTGCTGCGAATACATAGAAAGAATGATCCCTTATCATTTACCTGCAAAACAGCAGGTCAGCAACTGGAAGCAGTTAATTCGATAAATTACCTGGGAGTACGCATTAGGATTGATTTAAAATGGAATGATCATATAAAGTTGATCGTCGGTAAAGCAGATGCCAGACTGAGATTCATTGGAAGAATCCTAAGGAAATGCAATCCGAAAACAAAGGAAGTAGGTTACAGTACGCTTGTTCGCCCACTGCTTGAATACTGCTCAGCAGTGTGGGATCCGTATGAGATAGGGTTGATAGAAGAGTTAGAGAAGATCCAACGGAGAGCAGCGCGCTTCGTTACATGATCATTTAGTAATCGCGAAAGCGTTACGGAGATGATAGATAAACTCGAGTGGAAGACTCTGCAGAGAGACGCTCTGTAGCTCGGTACGGGCTTTTGTTAAAGTTTCGAGAACATGCCTTCACCGAAGAGTCAAGCAGTATATTGCTCCCTCCTACGTATATCTCCCGAAGAGATCATGAGGATAAAATCAGAGAGATTAGAGCCCACACAGAAGCATACCAACAATCCTTCTTTCCACGAACAATACGAGACCTCAATAGAAGGGAGAACCGATAGAGGTACTCAGGGTACCCTCCGCCACACACTGTCAGGTGACTTGCGGAGTATGGATGTAGATGTAGATGTAGATTTAGAGTCGCAACGGATGTAATCTTGGTATTCTGTTCTCTCCACAGTGGGCATAGAAAATATTTTATCTTGGCATAGCGAAGTGCAATGCCGGCCGTGACACATACTCATACAAATAATAGCAGTAGATTGGTTGATAAATTAATAACCTTTAAAATGTTCAGTGAAAATACGGGATATTGACATTAATATTTTCCTGACTCTGATTGAAAAATTATTTCTTTTTAAAAAAAATATTCATTGGGTGCAAATAAACACGACATGGAAGAGGATGAGGTACTGATAAGGGGTTATCATAAGACCAAATGCTTCAGTTTGAAAACTGTATTCAAAATAAAGTTTCTCCCCCACAAATTCTGATATGAAACATTTTGTATTCACTTCAAAATCAGTGAACTTCTCAACTGCTCTACAATTCTCATTTACTGTTGCAATTAGACACACTTGGATTGTTACGTGACAAAAAGTCTGACATCGTTTGACAAAATAGATTCCAAAATTTAACTTCTCTGTATCAGGATTACAAAACACACAAAATATTACCAATCGGGTATACCTAATCGACCCATACATTAAATATTAAAAACACTTGCTTCCTACATTCAAATATCAGCACTGTAAAATTAGCGAAAACCATATTGCGTTGCTGAGTACTTAAAACTAAATATACAAAATTTCATTACCTTACAAATTTGTTCCAGTTGCTTTACCTTTAAGTAACAGTATAAATTCATTACTCTTCTATAATTGCCATGGGCAATGTAAACGATCCGTATATACCTACTGTGGAGAAAACAGAACACCACGATTACATCCGTTGCGACTATAGAGCTAAGGAAGATTTTATTTCATTGTTTATTTGCATAGGGAATTTTATCAGTTTATTGAACAAGGCCGTAGAACTCGATGCTCACGAGACTGGGTAAATTTCTGAAGGGTTTATTTCACTATGAAAACTGCGTATTAGTTTTCTGATTAAGTCATTTGCTCAACAAAACATCACACAGTAAATTTTCGTTCAAAAATGGTTCAAATGGCTCTGAGCACTATGGGACTTAACATCTGTGGTCATCAGTCCACTAGAACTTAGAACTACTTAAACCTAACTAACCTAAGGACATCACACACATCCATGCCCGAGGCAGGATTCGAACCTGCGACCGTAGCAGTCGCGCGGCTCCGGACTGAGCGCCTAGAATAAATTTTCGTATGACAAACATTACGCATTGCATATTCATTGTCAAACAAAAATATAAATCTTTTATAAAGAACGCTAAAACCGATGGCATTCAAAACAACGTCCAGTCGTCTTGTAAAGGTCACATGCATACGTAACCCGGATGTAACGTGGACGACTCATAGTTCATATAAGAAAAGAATAGAATCTTCCGAAATGTGATCCTACAGAAGAAATCTGAAGACTTTATGGATAGATCGAACAATTAATGAGGAGATGCCGTGTCGAACCGGGGACAAAAGCAATTCATGATACAAGTAGACTAAAACGAGGGATTGGTTGGAATGACACATCCTGCGGTCTTAAGATATTTTCAGTTTGTTAATGGAAGGAAGCATTAGAGAGCGGAGGTTAGGGAATGTTGATACATATGCATCTAGGTGGGTGCTATGTACGTCGTTATGGAATGTGTGTAGCGCCGTTAAGATTTCAGCGAGGTATTCAGCGAACGCAACTGGCATCGATTAGTTGGAGCAGACGCCACATCAATGCTGGAAGGACGGCATAACATTGCTAAGCAACGGCAGCGTCAGCGATGTCTTTTGACATTGCTGACAGGCCAATGAGTAGGAACTCGTGAACGAGACTGCTGTCGATTGCTACGCGATCACCATTATGTTGGGCAGCAGAGCCTTGCTGGACAGTACATCACTGGTTGATGTGAGAATAAAATAGTTTGAATTAATGTTGGAAAACGATCGATGCATATGACAGTTGTGCGACGTGATGCATTCTGATAATAATAATAATAATATAATAGTAAAAGAGAGTGTTCCAGGGAGACTTCAACGGTGTGTTAATGTAGAAGGGAGACAATTTGAATATAAAAAGAAGCGATATGTACTGTAATTTGTTGGTAGCTCTGTATCATGTTCAAAAAATGGTTCAAATGGCTCTGAGCATTATGGGACTTAACTGCTGAGGTCATCAGTCCCCTAGAACTTAGAACTACTTAAACATAACTAACCTAAGGACAACACACACATCCATGCCCGAGGCAGGATCGAACCTGCGTGCCTAGAACCGCTCGGCCACTCCTGTGGCTATCATGTTCAAATTATTACAAATTAACATAAATACTTTTGCATCAAAGGAGACGACCCATCAAAAAGCGGAAATGTTGAGTTATCGGTAGACACACAGAAGAAATAAACCTTGCTGGATTTCAGAGTTTTCTTTCTTTTGCGAGTGCCTGTCGACTATGCAACTCTTCTGCTTTTCGGTGAGTGGTCTCCATTAATCCAAAGGTATTTATATTCTGTAAGAGCTGTCCTACAACAGAAATTAAGTTACAATGTTAGATAAGTGTATAGCAACTCTTGCACTACCTTGTATATATATACGAGGGTGTGCTGAAAAATAATGCCTCCGAATTCTGGAAGCTTTTTAAATAAAACAAACGTTGTAACATTCTACATCTTTATTCTTCATGTCTACATATTTATTCTCCAGGGTAATTCCCCTACAACGAACACATTTCTCCCAAAGAGGACCAGTTTCTTATACCGTCACTTTAGAGTGTTTTAATTTGTTGATGGAGTCACAACCTCGTCCCCGCTTGTACCGCTTAATCAATATCAAAGTGAGGCTTCGAAGGCGGTTTTTAAGTTTTGGAAACAAATGACGAAGGAAGAATGGAGCGAAGTCGGGACTATATGGAGGATGGTCGATGGCAGTGTACCCAAGGAGCCAGGTTGTTGCAGATGTCGCAGCAATCATGTGTGGTCTGGCAATGTAATACTCATGGACAGGGTGCTGCATGTGTGGAAGAACTCTTCAAATTAGAAACTAGATTACACCTTACTGTTTTTCACTTGCCGACGTAGTTACGTCATACACCGCTATGCTACACGCTACAATTCGGTGCCCTCTAACGACACAGGCTTTCAAATACGTGGGCACGAAGAATGAAGACGTACGTATCTTTTAAAAAGTTTAACGGAGCCTTTACTTTTCCTTAATCGTTCTCATCAGTTTTACAAATTTGATCAAGTATATTTTATAAACGAAAGTATGTAGAAATAATGATCAGACATGCCTAAAGTTTTGTTTGATTTTTGTTTTTGCAGGTTAGACACTGACGAAAATGGTCACTCTATAACAGATGGCACTGTGAGATGTAATGATCGGATTTGACACACAGGTCCAGCCGAACTCCTTAGGCACTAAATATTTTTAAAAGCATCTCTATTTTGGACTCAGGTTCCGTGTTGCGTTTAGGTGACGCCCATCGTACGTTACGCTCACTAGAACCAGGAGGCGGTGAGACTGATCCATCTCTTCCACCACGTGAAAAAAAATTTGTATGTAGTACAGCGTTAACTAGTCTGTGAACAACGACATCATCGGCAAAACTATTATCTACAGAACCAACCTGCGCACTTCTGCGTGGTACTGTTCTACTGGGGTAATTCTCACGACGGCTGTGTCGCTGCGGACAGAAATTATTCTCGTCTTGCGATGTGTGAATTCTACTTTCCCTCTGTGATCCCATCCTCAAAGGGATTCCGGACGCACCTATCACGCTCAGTCTTTTCCCTGCTCCTCGTGAACATACATAAATAATACACACGAAGTTCGTGAGAAAATCGTAGCACTTGAATCCTGTCTAAAATGAATGAACATGAAAAGAAAAGTCAATATAACCCTCCAAAATGAACACCACTACGCAGACAACGCAGTTGCACGTCTCACACAGTGGTACAGAAACCACAAAACGCATAGATTAATGCTGAAATAAATCTCATTGTTAGTACATTCGCTCGAACTATAACATTAATTATCCTAAGTAACTACTGCTACAACTGAGTCTCAGATAACTGGAATCAAAGTCTATTTATAATAAGAGAGACTGAAAAAAATAGTTCGTGTATATTTCTTACGTTACTCTCACTGGCCTTTACGCCAAAAATGAATACTGTTTCACTATCGATAGGACAATACATATTCTGGGTGCAGACAGTGTCGATAATTTAGTAGTTTTTGACTCAATGTTTTGTGACAGTGTCACATTCGAACCGACGGTTCGTAATCCTGGTTAAGGGTCCCCAAAAATGAAAGAGGTCTGTCGTTTTCTCAAATATCAGGTTGCAGCAGCAGTGAAATTTAACAAAGCTATGCGACAAAGGAAACCACTTAACCCGCACAAGATCGAAACCATCTATTATTTCCGCAAAGCACAGTGCGATCTTGCAACATCTCCTCTGGTGGAACGTGCAGTGTTGTAAATGGTCACTCACATATTCCAGTTACCCATTCCTGTCCTGGGATTACAGACTGGAATAATAGGTGACTCCTGACGGAAGCGTACCACGGTTGCCGCGCAAAATAAGAAACGGAATCAAAAAGCTGACCCTACCGAACGCACGTTCTCACAAATGATGTAGATAAGAATCAATTGAACAGCCCCTCCAAAATCATGGCATAGGAAATCTTTTAGAATTAATACGAAAACTTAGAGTGTAACGAATTTATAATTCTTTTCCTTGAATGGTAAAGATACACAAAATACTGACTAAAGATGTATAATCCCATCTGACAAAGCAGTCCTCACACACACACACACACACACACACACACAGGAAAGTTTTTCAATACGACGCAACAATAAGTCGCAGGAGGTTGATTGTCGCTGTGTTCTGAGACTACTTCATATTTGCACTGTAGCCACTGTGCCCAGTCTGTGGAAGCCGTCGCTCACTAGCAGGGTTGGTTTGTTGTTTTGCAGTGCTTGCTGTGGCATTGTGGTCACAAAGTGACATTCGGAGAGTTCTTCGGTACAGCTTCGTGCGTGGTTTAAACATAGACCAGTGCTTTGAAGAAACAACTCTTCTACTCGGTGATGTGTGTTCACATCGTACAACTGTATTCAGGTGTTACAGAGAATTCCAAAGAGGAAACTTCACTCTGGAGGACGCTGTTAGAACAGGAAGGCCACGGTCATCAGTTACGGAGGAAAACATTGATGCTGCGAGGAAAGTGCTAGACGAAGACAGGCGAGTAGCGTATAAGCACATTGAAGATACCTTAGGGCTAAACGTACCAGCAATTCGTTTGATTCTGCATGATCATTTGCAAGTAAAGAAACTTTGTTGTCTATGGGTACCGCATGGACTGCCGGAATAGCAGAATGACACAACGTGTGACTTGGTGCCGGGAGATGTTAAAGAAATTTTCTAAGGGACAATTTCAGCATGTGAATAATAACGTGTTAGGTGAAGAAATTCGGCTTTACTATTAAGACGTGTCGACTAAGACTCAAAGCAAAGTTTGGGTATTTGAAGATGACGACGTACCCGTAGCTGTCAGAAAATCCCATCAATAAAGAAGAAAATGATAGCTGCTTTTTTTTCTAATGGAGTGGAACTGTGGAGCGTATTGTTTTGGACATACAGAAGACAGTCACAGCTAAGTGGTACACTGAGCAGTGCCTGCCCAAATTCGTCCAATCTTTGAAGAACCTGCGACGGAAGTCAAGAACGGACGCTTGGTTCCCCCATTACGATACGCTCCAGCTCACCGCGCCATAGCCGAATATTTGCGGGGTACAGGACTGAAACTTCTTGGGCACCCTCCTTACAGTCCCGACATTGCTCCTTGTGGTTTTCTACAGCTCCCGCATGTGAAAATGAAGCTGAAACGAATGCAGGTTTCATGCGATGAGGAGCTCCTGAGGGCTTGGGATATCTAGTTTAGGGACTTGTTTCGGAGGATGGAGAGATATATTCAATGCAGCGGAAATTACTTAAAAAAAACTTGTATTGCAAAACTTTCTTAACTGGCAAGTCAGGGAAAAGGGTCAAGAAGTGCCTAATCTTACCCACCAAAATCTACTAGTGGATAACGTCAAAAATAAATCTGACTGTTATCACACAAAACAATCTCACACAAACTAGATGTTGCGCTTAGGTGGCCAGTCTGAATGAAGTGGAATCCTACAGAAAACCTGCAGCAAGCTAGAACTCCAGAGGTCCTAATCGCACAAGCGCCACGTTATCTCACGAGGAACTGTATTCTGGAGCTGGCAGGCAACAGCTCTTCGACTGCGTTGAAGTACTGTGCGAGATGAACGTGCAATGGCAGGCCCGGCTGCCACAGAGCAAAAGCCTCTCGGCCGAATCCCCAAGTGAAGCCTTTTAATTCGGCGGACGCCGTCTGACCCTTTTGGAAGGGCGGGTGCACTCCGAATGCGGAACGTCGACCTACGCAAAACTCCTTCCAACGTGTCTCTAATACAATGAAGCCAATAGCACCGATGTCCGCTCCAGCGGCGGGAAAACGTGCTCAGTGACGCCGACGTCACAAGGCATCCGTCCAGTCGAATATTACTCTCCACCAAAACGAGCCCGAAGCCTCACAAGACAAAAATAAAGTACACTCATCTTTATAAAAAAAAAGGACAGGACGCCTTGAATGACTAGAGATAGGACGTTCATATTCACAGGACATGTACATTAATATGTTCTGCAGAAATGAGCATTTCAGTCACCTTGGTTCAGCCTTGTCCGCACAGGGTCCACCATGGGTCCTGATGAATTGTTCCATACGTGACGGCATCAACGGGTATAAGCCGCGAACTGTCTCTTGTGGTACAGCAATCCATGATGTATTCACCTGGTTCCAAAGTTCACCACCGTTGGTTGCCATTAGGTCACAGCACTGGACCTGTCGTTTCACCATATCCCAGACATTTCCAACTGGCGACAGGTCTGCTGATCTGGCAGGCCAGGGCAAAAGGCTAAGCTCTTGGGACACCAAAGAGGCACGTGTTTTTGCTGCAACATGTGGTCGTGCCTTGTTCTTCTGAAAAATGGTATGTTGTGGAGAAAGGGGATGACTATGGGACGCAGGATGTCATTCGTGTAGGTCACACTGGTCACAGTACTCTGGGCACGCACCATCTGTGATTTGTGGTTGTAACCAATAGCATCCCACACCATATGGCCTTGAGTTGGCGCTGTGTGTCTTGTACGAATGCAGTCACTGTGATGGGGCTCCCTCTGTCTGCGACGAACCAAAATGCGGCCATCATTCTCAAATAAACAGAACCAGGATACGTCCGAAAACGCTATCTGATGCCATTCCTCTACCCAGTGACGTAGTTCCATTCACCACCGCCTTCTAGCATGTTTCTGCATATTCGTTAAATGTAGGAGCAGAAGTGGACGACGCGCCCGTCACTCATGCCGTAATAAATGACGACAGACTGTCACACCTAATAGTGTACGATGTGTTACGCTGTTCCACTGTTACACTAGAGCTGAGGTGGGCACAGACCCGTCCTGCAATGCCGTTCGGATGAAGTGTCGATCTGCTCTGGGTGGTGCGATCTGACTTGTTTTTTTTTTCTTTCTTTCTTTATTGAGTTTCGATTCCCCCCGAAGGGTGCGGGCTGGCAGCAGCTTAGTACGCCGCTCTTCAGCCTACAGAATTTGTTTTAAAAAGATGAAGATAATAAATAATAAAAACAGGTGATAAAATTGGTGACTTAAATGGTAAAATCGCGGAAAATCGTCGAACTTAAAACACAAAACAAAGGGTTGATGATGCTAATAAAATACGTAAGAAGCAGACAGGTAAAAGAATAGACGTACAATTAAAAAATCACTGCGACAGTCTGGTTTCTGTTCGCAAGAGATATAAAATTTACACCCAGCGACAGCATGGTTTCTGTTCGCAACACTTTGGAAAGACGAACAACACTGAACATTCACTTGAACACTGCACTAAAAAAATTTCACAAATATGATATACCACAGCCGAGGGCAGATAGGGGGGGGGGGGGAGGGGAACCTGGACAGACTACGGGAAAGGAAAGGGGGTGAAGGCGAGGAAAATACGAAGTGGCGGGGACGATCTGACTTACCTCGTCTTGTTCTACGACCTTCCGCGAACCATTCGGCACACACGTCTTGCACTGGCGAAACACTTCGTCCCGCACTATCAGGAATTTTCCGGATAGATGCAATCACATTCTCTCACGCCAATAATGCGCCCTTATTCAAACTCACTGACTTGACGGTACAGTATGCGCACACCTCAGCGAGGCATCCTGCACATCTGCTCAAGTCACTCTGATCCATTACCTTCCATTTATAGCGTCAACTGGAGACGAAGGGGCACTTTACAGATAGATGGTGTTACACAGCCCTATCGATGGTGACCTTGAACCCGCGGGTCGACATGGTTCAAATGCTAATCGTTTCTGCGGAACAGGCTAATGTACATGTCATGTGAATGTGAACATCCTATCTCTAGTCATTTAGGGTGTTCTGTCTTTTCTGAACATGAGTGCAGGTAGTTGCAGGCCAGGCATATGCGTGGGCCAGTCAACATCTAAAGCTTCTAGCACCATCGTTCCCACAGCTACAAGCGCTGCTACTATGCAAGTGGGTTCCAGGTAATGTCACGCTACCACATTATCCCTTTGAAATCAGTCGACCTTCACGGAAGCAGGTAGGCCGTAGCTTGGCGAGTCTGCACCTCGACGATTGTCCACAGTCGCCCTAGAGTTCAAAATTCTTTGAAAGCGAAGCCATCTGCTCCTCTTCCTCTTCCAGGTTTTACAACAGGAGCGCAGCCAGCAAACACGTACAGCGTGAGGGATCAGCCGCTGCCTACCACTGCGGCCGAAAGCCACTTCTACCCTCAGCATGAAACTTCCACTACTAAATCCATCAAATATTTCCAAATAATGTTAACCCTGTGATACTAATATTGACTCAAATGACTGTTATGCCAGATCGTCAATTACTGATACCGAGGTACACAGCCCAAAAATAAATCTCAGTGGAAGGAGGACAGTTAAAGAAAACTGACCCCTTCCACAGAAGCACTCCACCATCACGCCCGATTATCAGACAGTGGTACGCGAGGTTCAAGGAAGCTGGAAGGTTGATGAACAACACTAGTTCTGGGGATCTTTGCACGAGTTAAGCAGATGTGGAACTGGTGGAACAGGTATTTATCCGGGGCCCAAGAAAATCAATCGATCAAGTGTCTTGACAGTTGCAGCTACGACCAACCACGGTTACAGGGTGCTACACTTTTATGCCTGCAGGATACAGCTGTTGCACGCGCTTCACCTTGATGAGAGGCCAAAGTGCAAAGCGTCTGCAACTGAGGTTGTGAGTCTCATCTGCAAAAAGTAATGTTCATGGACAAAGTTTGCTTTCATGTGTCTGAGAAGGTAAATCGACACAGTGTGAGGATGTGGATCTATTCACCATGAAAACTGTGCGTAACAGTCCGCAGATATATGTGTGATGTGGTATGTTTCACGACCGTGTGGTGATACCATTTTTCTTATAAAGATCCGTCAATAAACTCGACTGTTTATCTGGACATGTTGGAAAAGTTGGCATTTCCAGAGGTGTAAGAACTGGAATCTGATATGCTGCAATAGGATGATGTCGATCCATAATGGGCCTCGATAGTTAGGAAGGTTTTTGACGACACATTTCCAGGTCTCTGGATGGACAAAAGAGGACCCACTTCTTGGTCTCCAAGGTCTCCCGATGCAACCTGATTATTTTTTTTTTGTTTTGGTCTTTGTGAAGGATGCTGTCTACGAGATCCTTGTGCAGGACTTGCAGAATCTGTGAGCTCACACCAGAGCAGCAATAGCACACGTCAATGAGGACAAGCTAGAGGAACTGGAATATCGCTTGGATATCCTACGTGTTATAGAGGGAGCACACAGTGAAGTCACTTAAAGAGCTACTAAAACTTTAGGCATGTGCGAACGTCGTACCGCGAACAGCACTTTTCTACCTATCCTAGTTTCTGAAATATACATGATCAAATTTGTAAAGACCACTTTGGAAGATCCTACGTGTGCAGGGAGGACAAGAATTCCACCCAAAGTCTTTCAGAGGTTTTTCAGGGATACTTACTGAGTCTTTAGTATAAAGGACCCCCAGTCTCCAATATATGTAATTATGATTTGTCCGGTTAATTACCGCAGTCACTCTTGTTTCTTTGGAGAAACCTTCACAACGGCGAAGAGGCCTGTAATATGCAGTAACCAAAACGTGCAAGAACAAAACAGATTAATGCAAGAACTCTGACGCAAAAGTACTGTGATGTCCCTACCGTTATCGGAAACACCTCAGCAGGGAGTCAAAGTGCTAGTCTTCCATTGCACCCGGCAAAACCACACGCGAGGTGCACATCGGCCAACTGTTCATCAGTAAACCTATCCAAAGAGCTGTCAGTCACTGTTAACGCACAATCAACATTGTCGGCGAAAGTAGCTCTAGGCAGAATCGAACTGTATTGAATGCAAACCTTAGCGCAAGGAGGTAAGGAGGACATTACCATTTTCAACAGCAGGTATCGTAAAAAGTGAAGTCGTATGGCATGATCGGTGGGAGTCCCCGAGGGACAGGTACAGACGCCTAATTGGAAATATTTTTCTTTCCCTTTGCGCATGCTGGCAACTTTGATTTACGGAGTGTAAGATTCATGTTGTTGTTGTTGTGGTCTTCAGTCCTGAGACTGGTTTGATGCAGCTCTCCATGCTACTCTATCCTGTGCAAGCTTCTTCATCTCCCAGTACCTACTGCAGCCTACATCCTTCTGAATCTGCTAAGTGTATTCATTTCTTGGTCTCCTTCTATGATTTTTACCCTCCACGCTGCCCTCCAGTACTAAATTGGTGATCCCTCGATGTCTCAGAACATGTCCTACCAACCGATCTCTTCTTCTAGTCAAGTTGTGCTACAAGCTCCTCTTCTCCCCAATTCTATTCAATACCTCCTCATTAGTTATGTGATCTACCCATCTAATCTTCAGCATTCTTCTGTAGCACCACATTCCGAAAGCTTCTATTCTCTTCTTGTCTAAACTATTTATCGTCCACGTTTCACTTCCATACATGGCTACACTCCATACAAATACTTTCAGAAACGACTTCCTGACACTTAAATCTACACTCGATGTTAAAAAATTTTTCTTCTTCATAAACGCTTTCCTTGCCATTCCCAATCTACATTTTGTATCCTCTCTACTTCGACCATCATCAGTTATTTTGCTCCCCAAATAGCAAAACTCCTTCACTACTTTAAGTCTTTCATACCCCTCGACTCTTACAACTGCCAACTGGTTTCTGCACAAGTTCTAAATAGCCTTTCGCTCCCTGTATTTTACCCCTGCCACCTTCAGAATTTGAAAGAGAGTATTCCAATCAACATTGTCAAAAGCTTTCTCTAAGTCTACAAATGCTAGAAACGTAGGTTTGCCTTTCCTTAATCTTTCTTCTAAGATAAGTCGTAGGGTCGGTATTGCCTCACGTGTTCCAACATTTCTACGGAATCCAAACTGATCTTCCCCGAGGTCGGCATCTATCAGTTTTTCCATTCGTCTGTAAAGAATTCGCGTTAGTATTTTGCAGCTGTGACTTATTAAACTGATAGTTCGGTAATTTTCACATCTGTCAACACCTGCTTTCTTTGGGATTGGAATTATTGTATTCTTCTTGAAGTCTGAGGGTATGTCACCTGTCTCATACATCTTGCTCACCAGATGGTAGAGTTTTGTCAGAACTGGCTCTCCCAAGGCTGTCAGTAGTTCTAATGGAATGTTGTCTTCTCCGAGAGCCTTGTTTCGATTCAGGTCTTTCAGTGCTCTGTCACTCTTCACGCACTATCATACCTCCCATTTCATCTCCATCTACATCCTCTTCCATTTCCATAATATTGTCCTCAAGTATATCGCCCTTGTATAGACCCTCTATATACTCCTTCCACCTTTATGCTTTCCCTTCTTTGCTTAGAACTGGGTCTCCATCTGCGCTCTTGATATTCATACAAGTCGTTCTCTTTTCTCCAAAGGTCTCTTTAATTTTCCTATACGCAGTATCTATCTTACCCCTATTGAGATAAGCCTCTACATCCTTACATTTGTCCTCTAGCCATCCCTGCTTAGCCATTTTGCACTTCCTGTCGATCTCATTTTTGGGCCGTTTGTATTCCTTTTTGCCTGCTTCATTTACTGCATTTTTATATTTTCTCCTTTCGTCAATTAAATTCAATATTTCTTCTGTGACCCAAGGGTTTCTACTAAGCCTCGTTTTTCTTTACCTTGTTTTTCTTCTTCTACTACATTTCTTTCCCCCATTCCTGTCAATTGTTCCCTTATGCTCTCCCTGAAACTCTGTACAACCTCTGGTTCTTTCAGTTTATCCAGGTCCCATCTCCTTAAATTCCCACCCCTTTGCAGTTTCTTCAGTTTCAATCTACAGTTCATAACCAATAGATTATGGTCAGAGTCCACATCTGCCCCTGGAAAAGTCTTATAATTTAAAACGTGATTCCTGAATCTCTGTCTTACCATTTTATAATCTATCTGATACCTTTTAGTATCTCCAGGGTTCTTCCATGTGTACAACCTTCTTTCATGATTCTTAAACCAAGTGTTAGCTACGATTAAGTTACGCTCTGCGCAAAATTCTACCAGACGGCTTCCTCTTTCATTTCTTAGCCCCAATCCATATTCACCTACTATGTTTCCTTCTCTCCCTTTTCCTACGCTTGAATTCCAGTCACCCATGACTATTATATTTTCGTCTCCCTTCACTATTTGAATAATTTCTTTTATCTCCTCATACATTTCATCAATTTCTTCGTCATCTGCAGAGCTAGTTGGCATATAAACTTGTACTACTGTAGTAGGCGTGGGCTTCGTGTCCATCTTGGCCACAATAATGCGTTCACTGTGCTGTTTGTAGTATCTTACCCGTACTCCTATTTTTTATTCATTGTTAAACCTACTCCTGCATTACTCCTATTTGATTTTGTATTTATAACCCTGTATTCAACTGACCAAAAGTCTTGTTCCTCCTGCCACCGAACTTCACTAATTCCCACTATATCTATCTTTAACCTATTTATTTCCCTTTTTAAATTTTCTAACCTACCTGCCCGATTAAGGGATCTGACATTCCACGCTCCGATCTGTAGAACGCCAGTTTTCTTTCTCCTGATAACAACGTCCTCTTGAGTAGTCCCAGCCCGGAGATCCGAATGGGGGACTATTTTACCTCCGGAATATTTTACCCAAGAGGACGGCATCATCATTTAATCATACAGTAAAGCTGCATGCCCTCGGGAAAAATTACGGCTGTAGTATCCCCTTGCTTTCAGCCGTTCGCAGTACCAGAACAGCAAGGCTGTTTTGGTTAGTTTTACAAGGCCAGATCAGTCAATCATCCAGACTGTTGCCCCTGCAACTACTGAAAAGGCTGGTGCCCCTCTTCAGGGACCACACGTTTATCTGGCCTCTCAACAGATACCCCTCCATTGTGGTTGCACCTACGGCCTCCCCACCAACGCCAAGGTCCGTTGTTCATGGGGAGGGGAGGTCCGTGAGATTCATATATTAAGTGTATCTGATAGTGTGGATCACTGTGATGAGTGTATGTGTTGTGTGATTTTATATTTTCATTGTAAGACAACGATAGAAGGGAGAGGGTGAGATCCGATACTGACAGATAGCCTTGCCCTCTCGAAGAGCACCAAGTATACCGCCGAGCCGTCCCCAATCGACGAGAACATTGGCGTGAAAGTTTGGTGATAGGAACTTCAAGCCACCACCCGAGGAATTGACAGCGCCTGACGTGCCCGGGCGGTTACTAAGTATCGGCCACGCCCTGAGTTGCTTAACTTGGCTGATTCGACGGGAGCTGTTGTATTCAACGATGCGAGACAGTTGGCAGCAAGTACCGTTAGCTAAAGTAAACAAGGCACACATGGCAAACTTGTCGACATTTGAACTGTTGGTCACTATTTTCATCGCAATACAGATGAAAACCTAACTGGGGCAAAAAATCAAATGAAATGCATTAACTCTCTAACGAGTTGGCGGAGACCGTGGGTCTCTGATACCGAAATACTCGAAAGGTATCCCTGAACAGACTCTGAAAGTTCGTCGGCAGAGTTCTGGTTCACCCTGTATGTATTACGGAAACATCATTCTAGATCTACATCACATGCCTCAAACCACTTAACGGTGTGCGACGGACGATACTATTGGTCTCCTTAACTGATCCTCTTTTGTTCCACTTGTGAACTACGCGTGGGAAGAATGATTGTCGGAAAGCCGCTGTGTTAGCTCTAATTTTTCGAATTTTCTCATCGTAGTCATTTGAGAGGAATTACTACGTTGTTCGACACTTCTCGGAAAATGCTCACTCGAGAATTCAGTAGTAAACCTCTCTTAAAAAGTCTGCCACTGGAATATTTATTTTGTAAATAAGAAACGCCTTCTCTGGCTGCACTGTACTTTATACTCCCAGACACGTTTCACCTTTCTTCACTTTAATGAATCATCAGAATCGTCAGTGGGATCTATAATGATACAGTTAAAATACACTTTTGTTTTGATGTATAGTATTCGTAGATTATAAAACAGTTCACTTCTCGCTTTTTATGTAAATAAGTGATTGCAAATACATAGAAAGAAGGATCCTTTATTGTATGATTATATGATAGCGGAACAAACACTGGTAGCAGTTACTTCTGTAAAATATCTGGGAGTATGCGTACGGAACGATTTGAAGTGGAATGATCATATAAAATTAATTGTTGGTAAGGCGGGTACCAGGTTGAGATTCATTGGGAGAGTCCATCAACAAAGGAGTTGGCTTACAAAACACTCGTTCGACCTATACTTGAGTATTGCTCATCAGTGTGGGATCCGCACCAGATCGGGTTGACGGAGGAGATAGAGAAGATCCAAAGAAGAGCGGCGCGTTTCGTCACAGGGTTAGCTGGTAATCGCGATAGCGTTACGGAGATGTTTAGCAAACTCAAGTGGCAGACTCTGCAAGAGAGGCGCTCTGCATCGCGGTGTAGCTTGATGTCCAGGTTTCGAGAGGGTGCGTTTCTGGATGAGGTATCGAAAATATTGCTTCCCCCTACTTATACCTCCCGAGGAGATCACGAATGTAAAATTGGAGAGATTCGAGCGCGCACGGCGGCTTTCAGACAGTCGTTCTTCCCGCGAACCATACGCGACTGGAACAGGAAAGGGAGGTAATGACAGTGGCACGTAAAGTGCCCTCCGCCACACACCGTTGGGTGGCTTGCGGAGTATAAATGTAGATGTAGATAAAGACTTACGGCTCTTCATGTTTTTAGTTGGCATCGGTGCTTCCTCTCGTCTGATCACATGGAAGTCGCACTACCGCTCTATTTACGAAACATAAGAATGTTTTGTGTTTTGAATATTTTTCTTCCCACTTTTCATTTTGTTTGCCATCTTTGTTGTGATGCCATATCAGTTTTCCATCACTAATATTACATGACACTAATGTAGACATAACTACTTTGAGTTCACTGTATATCTCATCCTTTTTGGTTCGTTTACATCAACGTACATGTTACCAACCGAACGAAGTATACGCTGAAAACTAAGGTCCATTCATTTCTGTTATGTTTATATCTGTATGCATGTGTGTGTGTGTGTGTGTGTGTGTGTGTGTGTGTGTGACAGAGAGAGAGAGAGAGAGAGAGAGAGAGAGAGAGAGAGAGAGAGAGAGAGAGTGAGAGATTATACAGAATACATGCATGAACCTTTTTTTTTAGTTTTGGTTTAAATGTTTTGCGGAGAGGTTCATGAGCAGGTGAGTGGAAAGGGGGTTGGGTGGCATTATTATTATTATTATTATTATTATGATAGTCAAGTGATGTAGTGTTACTCTATTATTTTATCTATTTGTGTAAACAATGAGTTGTCTGGTACATGTGCTTGATCATTCAATAAGGTTTTTTTTCTGCTTTGGTTTCTGTGTGCGGTAATCTTCTGGCAGGGTTAGCAGGTGTTGTTTTATAGTTCATTCTAATTATTTTCATGTCTTCTTCTTGACTAGTTGGTTTGTGATTGTATTCTCTTAGGTTTTCTGCAAATGTGGAGTGGTTTGTCCCATACTTCCGTGCTCTCATGTGTTCTTTTTATCTGACATCAAATGTTCGTCCTGTTTGTCCTTTGTATCTGCCATATCAATTGTTACAAACCTGCTCTACTGTATATATCCCTGTTTTTTGTCAGTCTTTGGGTGTATTTTTGGTCCTGTGAGACCAATACTGGATTTCAGGAAACCACCCACTTACAAGCTTATAGGATATATGTTAAAATTACTATCTGAAAATTTCAAAGTACATAAAGACAGAACCATTAAAACACTACACAGCTAACACAACAAATAAAAGACGTAAAAATCCCATACACAGCAACAGTTCTCTCATTTGATGTAGAAAACATGTATTCCAACATACCATTACCAGAAACATGCAGGGGATTTTATGTGTGTGTTTGTGTTTGTATAGCACTGTGTGCCGTCATATGTTTTCTCTTACGTTTTCCTGATTATTCTGTGTAGTTGCTATGGTACTGAGTGATTGTGATTGTGTTTGGTTCTGTTGTGATATTGTCAATGGCTTTATGATTTTTGCTTTTATTTTATTTTTAATTTTGTTGCTCAGCTTTGAGCTTTGTGACTGTGTTACAATGCCCATTGTTTTGGGCTGTCTGCATATTATGTCAAGCACTTTTTGATAGTTTTCTTTGTTGAGTGGGCCTATGCTTTTGCTACTATTTTTGTGGAAATGATCTGTTCAATGTGGTTGATAAAAATACTTGCTAAGGGTCCTGACACTGGGGACCCCATTGGTAATACTCCTTGTAAATAAAATTAATTATTGAATTGGAAGTAAGTTTGTTCTGTTATGAGATTTATTAATGTGAGTATGTTCTTAATTTGTTAATCAGGGATTTGACTATTTGTTTTCAGGTTCTTATCTATGATTTCTGTTGTTTCTGGTAATGGTATGTTGGAATACATGTTTTCTACATCAAATGAGAGAACTGTTGCTGTGTATGGGATTTTTAAGTCTTTTATTTGTTGTGTTAGCTGTGTAGTGTTTTAATGGTTCTGTCTTTATGTACTTTGAAATTTTCAGATAGTAATTTTAACATGTATCCTATAAGCTTGTAAGTGGGTGGTTTCCTGAAATCCAGTATTGGTCTCACAGGAAGATTCGGTTTGTGGTCCTTAGTTGGCTTCATATGACAGGTTCAGCAGGATTAATCTGTGTCAGCTTTCTTTTATCTGTGTTATCCAGTGTGAAGTCTGAATTTTTCGGAGTGTTTCTTACTTTCGTCTGGAATCTGCTTGTTCGGTCCGATTTTAATTACGTAATGTTATTTTGTGAGATGAATACTTGTGTTTATTCAATGTATTGTTCTTTGTCTATAAGTACTACTGTGTTCCCTTGCCTACTACTGAAATGATGACTTTTGATTTTGAAGTTTCTTTCTCAGTTTTTTGATTGTTATAGCTTCTGTGTATGCGTTGTTTTTGAGTTGTTTTGTTTTCATGTTGGTTGCTATAATATGGATTTTTCTTGCTAGTTCCCTTGTTAATACAATGATGACACTGCTGTTATCTATCTTATCTTCCCTTGTCAACGCAGTTTCTGTTTCTATGGTTATATTTGCTATGTAATCTTCATCTATTTCTAAACTTACATTGTATTTTAATCCTTTCTCCAACAGTTGCCTTTCTTTACTGTTTATTTGTGTGTCTGTAAGGTTTACTAATCTTGGGTAGAATCTCTGTATGAGTTTTTGTTGATTGTGTTGAACCATTTTGCTGTGATTGAAGTTTTTTGAGTTGGCTAATCTTTCTTCTATGAACTCTTTCCATTCTTTGTACAGCAGTTTTTCTGTGACTTTCAACCTTGTTGACCAGATGGGAGAAAACTGCCATATTAACGGCGTTTGAAAGTTTCAAATGTGTCTTATGTAACTTGTAATTTATGTCTTGTTTTTTAGAGAACTGGGAACAACTCCTTCCGCCTCCAGACTTTGTTGAGCATCTTTTCAGCGACCCCACGCCGACTAAATGAATCATAGACGAAATTCGCAGCTCTTTGTTGGATCTTATCTATCCCTTTATAAAGGCACATTTGCATGCCGAGCGTGAGTTTCCTCGGAAACGCGAAATACTAATTAAATAATCAGTGACAAATAAATAAAGCCTATGGCACACAACTGCAGCGCTGTGTCGCTGATAAAACAAAAGCACAATTACGTTACTCTTATGTATGATTAAGAAAGAGAGAGCTCTGGTTGAAGTGGTGCGAGAAGCACGTATTTTATTTTATTGTCTGGCACACCGCCATATTTCATGTTATAGAAGAATACTGCGAGTTGCAACCACACTAGGCACTCGATTCTGTAAAGAATTTATATTTATAAAAGTAAGTAGGATTATGAACTGTAGGCTTATTCATTGAATATATCTGATTTAACTAACTGTGTAACTTTTTTATGTTTAGTAGACAATCACCTCTGTACGACGTATTGGCATGGCTGGCAAATTATTGTAATATTGAGATTTAGATTATGAGTCCGCACCTACCGCAGCAGTCTTTGGAAACAATTTAATTACGAAGTCCGATTATTCAGTTTTATTTCACGGTCAACTACGAGTAACATTGCCTTTACGAAAAAGCCATTGTCAAGCGTCTGATACCGAATAATTAAACGTCCACGTTCCAGATAAGCAAACACAATTGCAATCACAATCACCATCATACAGATAGAATAATCAATATCTAAATAACAATATATTTTTTATTTATTTATTTTATTTATTTTATATTGGCGACCGTGACAGGACTTGTTATTTTGTCATTTGTTACATTGTTCTCTTTGTTTCATGTAAAAAAATCAACTTTCTGGACCTGGACGTCAATGTATGAGAGATAACAAAATCTGAAGATATTTTCCAATTCTGAAATTTTGCGGGAAGACGCAATGAAACTTCCAGCAAAATAAGGTAAGACGCAGCATCTTTGCATTGGTAGGCTTGACCAGACGTATAATTCAGTGTATTAGCTTTTCAGTAAATTCTGTAGTGTTTCTTTTCTGCATAACAGTTTCAGTGATAAATTTCATTCTCAGTACTTTTCCCTAAACAATAACGTATGCAACAATACCAATACACGAGTGTACAATATGGCCGACTTCTGTACGATATCATGTAACATGGCCAGCAGCCATCACCAATAATCTCAAATTCAGTTTATATTTTTAAATTAACAGACAGCCATTGTTGCTACGAGCGATTCATGCTCAACTACATTTTATTTTAAAATCAGTGTCAAAAATTTTCTTGAAACATATATCACGTGTGGCATGGTAATAACTAGAAAACAATACGCAAAAATGGAACAGCAAGGACGTACTATTCAGACGCAATCCGACTCGGACGTGAGACAAGTGTTAGAAAATGACTTTACGACAGCAACCGGTAGTGACGATTCATCAAACATTGACGCAAGTGTTGACGAAAATTTTGACGATAGGCCGTCCACTACAAAAATTTCAAAATCTCAATCAGAGCCCATGTTAATGCATGACGTCACGTCTAATGACGCGGCGGGGGCAGAGACCTTGCAAACGGTAAACATTGCCGACATGTTACAAATGCTAATGAAACAAAACGCCGAAAACATGGCAACCTTAAAGGCACAATTAGAGACACAAAATGAACAGTTAAAAACACAAAATGACGAAATCAAATCTGATCTCATAGCAATCAAGATAGGTAAAGACACTTTATGTAAGCGTGTGGAACTTATAGACGCCACACTGACCAAACAGATGACCGAACTCAGTACTAAATTTTCCCAGCTCAATACGAGACAAGAAAAGACTACAACTGACGTAGCACTTTTACAGACACAAGTAAAAAACCTTAATGTCACGTGTGAAGTTCTTACTGAACAAATTCAAACATATCCTTCAGTACATGACAATCTTGAAAAACGAATTACTGACGTACAGAATAAGTTTGACAATGTTGAACAACACCTGACTGACATCTTACAATCAGATGCCACAGCTCATTTTCAAAATATTAATAAAGAATTTCATGATTGGGTTGAGAACAAAGACAAACATTTTGATAGATGCTTACGTGAAAATTTACCAACAATTGTGCACGACTCCGTAGCGCAATACATTACTAATAACAAACAGCTGATCAGTGACGCAGTACAATCCGTCACTGCACCCATGAGACAATTCACCGATCAACTACAGTCTGAATGTAACGAAAATATCAGTCAAAATGTACAGTTCAGAAACCAATATACATTCGAGTATGATACACACATTCCGCACACGACAAATACACAAGAACAAAACACACCACGACTACAACACATACCACGATGTGGAAACAAAAACACAAGCTATTATCATGGTAAACCACAGCAACATTATCGTAATTACTCGCCAGCTGAACATACCAGTAATTACAGTGGAATAAATCCATATCACAATGCGAAGGAAGATGAAAGCTTAATGAAACACAGGCAATTTCAGATTTTTATCCCAGAAAAACGAACCATTCATCCGGTGATTTTTCTTAAATCTTTTAGTAACGCATTTCCACGCACTTGGAGTGACCGGAAAAAGATTTCATATATTGTCGGTTACATCCAAGGCGATGCAGCTGTCTGGGCATACAGTCAAGCTGACGTATGTACCACGTACAGTGAGTTTGAGCGTGCTTTTCTGAACAAATTCTGGTCGCAATCCGTCCAGGAGCGACTCAGAAGACAAATTTTAGAACCTGAAACTTTTAACAGTAAAAATGGTAACTTACGCAGATATTTTGAAAAATACTTGAACATGGGACACTTTTTAGACGAACCAGTCGCAACGCGTGATATACTCCGTGCGTTGAAGGCCAAATTGCCTTTCAACATTAAAGAAAAACTCCTACATATCCCGGATGACGATTCAGATTATTTTTTAACAGCCTTAGATTCGGTTGACATGTTACTTGAAGATCAGCGCTTCGTGCGGCAAAACAGCAGCCACAATGTTTACACTAGTGGTATGCAAAACATGCAGGCTTGCCAACACAATTCTGGCGTGCCCACAGTTGGATACGCGGTACAACAAAAACAGCAAACTCACATGCCGTCTCAGTACGGAAATCAAAATCAACACGCGTATTCCAATACAAACAATAGTTACAACAGTAATAACATTTCATGCGGCAATCCATACAAGAGGCACCGCGGTAATAGCTACAACGGTAACAACGGATACAAAGGTAATAACAAAAACACAAACAGAAATAGAAATAATAATAACTACGAGCCAAGACAGCATCAAGGTTGGACTCGTAACGATCAGTACTTTCATTCAAACTCTGCTTTACCACAGCAGCCACCAGGTCAAAATTGGAGCATACCTTACGACCGACAGGTAAGTTATAATGCGCAACAGCAACAACAACCGCAAAAGTTTGGAGATCATAATAGGCAATATCCGAATGTGAATATAATAGAAATGACAACTGATGCACAACCTCAATCTGTGTCAGTACCTAGTACAAATGCTAATCCAACAAACTAGAAACAGTCACTGCTTTGCCCCAGGTCGTGGCTGAAGAATTCTTGGGGGGCGACTTCAATGTTAATCAGTTATTTGACACCACACTTGAACAACAGAATAATGATATGCCGAATAATTCTAAACAAAAACTACCTGTTTTATTTATAAGATACAGCCACAATAACAATATATCAGATGAACTTTTACAAGACAGTACACAATGTCGTTTAAACACAAATGAAATTGTTTTAGCATCTACTACTGGTGTAGTAGGTGGGATTCCAACTACTATTATCCTAGATACAGGTGCAGCTGTGAGCGTTTTGTCTTTTAATTTCTATAAAAAGATGTGTGAATTGGAACCTGTGCCTGAGTTTTCTGCCCAAAACTGTAAAATAACTACTGCACTAGGTAATAAGTCATGTAGGGTTACGAAGCAAGTTTTTGTAAACGTTAAAATAGGTAATGGAACCGTACAATGGCCATTCCTGGTTGTACAAAACCTTGTGACAAATTGCATATTAGGAATAGATATTATGAGCGAGAAGGACTGCATTATAGACTTCTCCAAAGGTAAATGTATTTTAAATGATAAAGGCAGTGTAATTATTATTGATTTGGACAGGAGAACTCTAAAGCATGACAAACACTGTACAGGGTACAAGGTTCAGTTAGTACTTGACAAAGACATTCAAGACATGCAAACACACTCATCTGACACAGAGCTAATGGACTTGAAAAAATTGCTTGATCATAAGATAAGTGAAGCTACAGCTCTCAGTGTACATGAACGTACAAAACTACAGGAAGTGTTATCCAAATATTTACAAGTTTTTACCAAACGATTAGGTGTTATCAACACGTATGTGTACAAGATTGAAGTTAAGCCTCACAAGATCTTCTACCATAAGACATATAACGTACCGTTATCACAACGACCTGCTGTGTGGCAAGAATTAAAACAAATGTTAGACTGGAAGGTCATTGAACCATCCACCTCACATTATTGTAGTCCTCTACTTGTTGTCAAAAAATCAAATGGAAGCATTAGGTTAGTGTTAGACGCACGAGCTATTAATGAAATAATTTTACCGGTTCACACAAAACCTGAAAATTTAGAAGAGCAATTACAGAAATTTCTAGATGCAAAATATTTTTCCACAATAGATCTCGCTAATTCGTTTTGGCAGGTGGGTATCACTCCTGATTCTCGGAAATATACTGCATTTATGTTCGGGGGGCGAACCTATCAGTTTTGTGTTCTACCCTTCGGACTGAATGTCAGCTCTGGGGTATTCATTACAGCCCTGGATACCGTGCTTGGCGACGATTTAGTTGAGACAGTCACACACTATGTAGATGATATACTGATAGCTACACAATCTTGGAATGAACACGTTGACACTCTTCAAAGAATTTTAGAAAAATTTGCACCAGCTGGAGTCACAGCCAACCTAAGAAAATCAAAATTTGGTTGCAGTGAGATAAAGTATTTAGGACATATCATTAATTCACAGGGCTTACGTCTGGATCCCAGTAAATTAGATGCTATCAGAAACTTTCCTAGCCCTCG
Source organism: Schistocerca serialis cubense (assembly GCF_023864345.2). Lineage (NCBI taxonomy): Eukaryota > Metazoa > Arthropoda > Insecta > Orthoptera > Acrididae > Schistocerca > Schistocerca serialis. Next base: position 485,804,618 of record NC_064643.1, read on the forward strand.
AACTAAAAAGCAGTTAAAATCATTCCTTGGGCTATGTTCATTTTTCAGACTTTTTTGCCACAACCACTTTTGAACAGTAAACATCTGCTAAATCTACTCAGAAAGAATCAAGTTTGGATCTGGTCGGAACAGTGCCAGAATGACTTTAATACAATTAAACATGCTTTAGTGAATGCTAACGTATTGAGCCATCCAGATTTCAATTTAAATTTTTGTATGACTTGTGACGCTTCACGTACTGGCTTGGGCTGTTGCTTATTTCAAGTTGTAAGAATAAAGAGGAGGAACAGATAAGAATTATTGGGTTTGCGAGTCGCACTCTAACTGAATGTGAGCGTACATACTCCACTACTGAGTTAGAAACACTTTCCATAGTATGGGCATTCAAGAAATTCAATTATTATTTATTTGGAAAACATACAGTAATTTACACCGATCACCAGGCCCTGACATTTTTGTTAACTTGTAAACTTGTACATCCTAGACTATCACGATGGGCAGTTACACTTCAGAACTACTCTTTTGAAATTAAGTACATAAGAGGTAAGGACAACACCATTGCAGACACTTTGTCTAGACTTCCACAAGGTATGAATGATACCAACAGTGACTTAGAAAATATAAATGACTACAGGATTCTCTTAATGCAAGACAAGCAGTATCACCAATATTGTATTGATATGTGCAGAAACATGGCTGAATTACAAAAATCTGATCCTCACTGGTATAAGATAATAACATTACTGGTAGAAAAACACAATCATCCTTTGACTAAGTATTACAAGTTACACAATGATGTTTTATTTTACCGCCGACATCCAAATGCTACTAACTGGTGTGTATGCATTCCCAAAGAGTCTGAACGTAATCTAATTTGGCACACACACTTAGTTTGGGGTCATTATGGGACGAAAAAGTGTTTGGCAAAGCTCAGTACATACTGTTATTTTAGCAATATGAGAAGAAAAATTTACATATGTCAAAAATCAAAACCTCAGAATTTATCCACAAAAACAGATTTACATTCTATTTTACCTAGTAAACCCCTGGAAATTCTGTGTACTGACATCAGTGGACCGCATCCAGCAAGCTCTGGAGGCGTCAAATATATCTTAGCTTTTTACGATATATTTTCTAAACATGTAAAACTTTATGCTTTAAAATCCGCCACTGCAAATGCTATAATACGAAGATTCTCAAGTGATTACCTGACGTACGTGGGAAAACCTAAGGCAATTCTATCAGATAATGCAGCATACTACTCTGGGTACAAATGGAGAAATTTCTTGAAGGACAATAACATTAAAAGTATATTTATTTCGAGGTTTAGTCCACAATGTAACGCGACTGAGAGACTTTTCCGAGAATTAAATCGATTCATGAGGACCTATATTTCATCAAAACATACTAATTGGGTGTCCTACCTAAGTCTTTTCGAAGACGTACACAATAACTTAAATATTTACGATACGAATTACACACCTAACGAGATCATGTTCAATTGCAAACAGAACGATCAGTGGATAGAACCATTACCTAAGTTGTCAGACAAGGAAATCACACCTGAACAGAAAATAAAAGAAGTATTGACTACATTGACACATCACGCACAAATACGAAACAAACATCACAGAAACATAATAAAAAGAGAACAAAAATTCGAGGTAGGAATGCTTGTACTACTTCGTACTCATCATAAATCTGTAGCACTCAAACGACGCAACGCTAAGTGGCGTCTGCTATATGAAGGACCTTATATAATTGTTAACATACCGCATCCTGGTGCGTATCTGTTACAACATCCTAGAACTAACAAAATTATTGGGCTATACGCACACCGAGATCTTAGAGCATTTCATGCCGAATAATGTCAAAGTCATACACATCAAAATATTGATAAGCAACTCGAAAAACTCTGTTGTTACAACACAGATAATAAGTAGTATAGAAATTTTCATTTCAGCGGTTCCAGTGACGCAGTTGAAGACAGAAGAACTCTTCTTTCAGCGCGCGCCTCCACCTGAAAGACGGAATATTAAAGTAAAATTTATGATTACGTAGCAGTGGATGACATATTAATTTTTCACGGAACATTTGTTACTGAAGGTACCACTGACTTGGTGTGACACCTGACGAACTGACAGACGTCATCTGTGAAGCGATCTTTTACTTTGAGAAATAGATTAGACACACATCTCTCAACACGAAAAGCATCTATCAGTAGTCAAGGCCACACAGACACTCTACACACACGCACAAAACGCGAGGAATCGAACATTTTCTCTCTCTTACTATTTTGAATATTTATTGAGTAGTGAAAACGCCTGGTCTTGCCTACTGATGTAATGAATGTTGTGTCTAACCTATCTTAATTTCAGATGACATCACAAAAAAAAAAAACATCGATAATATCCCAGCAAAACCGCTAAAGAGGATGTAAATATCTGCAATTCATGTAATCAAATGTGACACAATGTAATAACCTATAGCGATGTAATGATGATGTAAACATGTTTATGTGCAACTATATTATGTTTATGCTAAGAAAATATGTGACGTGTGTATGTATAATTACTTATTTTTTTTAACTGATGTATAGTGTAACTGTTACTATGTAAAAATTTGAACAAAACGAGTGCCAAAAAGACATTGCATAGTGAACCACTGTTCACGGACATTAACGAACATTACTAACTCTGCAACTACGCGGAAACCTATGTGAAAGAAACTGTTAATGCCATTCATTATGCAGCGTATCTATGTAAACGCGATGAACGATTTCCTTGATTAATAACTACGAACATTTAGGTGAGCTATATTCAACAAAAAACTGAAAATGTGAAGTGCATAATTCGTGCATCGTCTAGTGACATTACTACAGTACCCAACTTCAAGATGTTAACTGGATTAAATGGACACAAAGTGCCTGTCCAGAAAACAACACGACGGGTGGAAGAATTTTGGTTGGAACTTCAGGGAATGAAATGTTCTCGAAATGTGACGGACACTCTTACCTGGACTGTCCAAAGATCGACGCCAGCTATGTGCCGTCCGAGGTTCTGCAGCCAAGCTTCCACTGAATGTAAAAAACGAACTGCACGTGGACCAATTACTCGACGGGTCACGTCTGATCTGTAATAAGCAATGCTTTTAGTCACAACGAACTGCATCACTACGACTATAATGGAAATGAGAAATGGACACGCTTATGTATTAATCACGTTGTTATACAACGATGTTACTGTGATCAAAAAACTTTACCACGACGATACTAACCTGTAAAAAATTATTGTGCAGCGGATGAATATGAACTGTAATAACGACACGATGTCTATAGGTCAACGCACCTGAAAAATACGGACATTTTTCTTTGAAGTATTTCAAAACAATACTATGTAACTAAGAACATTCAACAATCTAAGTTGTATTGTGTTATAACAAATATTGTAAATTTAAAACTAAGTTACCTGTCATAGAATGTAGTCTTCATATGTAATCTTGGTTGAATATTTTCTTTGTGCAACGACTGAAAAACGCGCGCACACGAACAATATGAACTGCAATACTGTGCCGCGTGATCTAACTGTACGAAATAACGGCAGTGCCGCAGTTGCACAGACGCTTCTGCGCATGCGCGCACTCTATCTGCCAACATTAGAACTTTTACGGCGCACCCGCGTCATTCAAATTTTGTATATAATGTGTATAATGTGTAATGTAAGTCATGTAAATAGTTGTAGATAATTTAGATTTTCTTGTGCCTTTAGGTGAATTGCTCGCCTGCAGGTGTGTCCTTTCGCCTCGCAATTCAGGGGGCAATATAAAGGCACATTTGCATGCCGAGCGTGAGTTTCCTCGGAAACGCGAAATACTAATTAAATAAATAATCAGTGACAAATAAATAAAGCCTATGGCACACAACTGCAGCGCTGTGTCGCTGATAAAACAAAAGCACAATTACGTTACTCTTATGTTTGATTAAGAAAGAGAGAGCTCTGGTTGAAGTGGTGCGAGAAGCACGTATTTTATTTTATTGTCTGGCACACCGCCATATTTCATGTTATAGAAGAATACTGCGAGTTGCAACCACACTAGGCACTCGATTCTGTAAAGAATTTATATTTATAAAAGTAAGTAGGATTATGAACTGTAGGCTTATTCATTGAATATATCTGATTTAACTAACTGTGTAACTTTTTTATGTTTAGTAGACAATCACCTCTGTACGACGTATTGGCATGGCTGGCAAATTATTGTAATATTGAGATTTAGATTATGAGTCCGCACCTACCGCAGCAGTCTTTGGAAACGATTTAATTACGAAGTCCGATTATTCAGTTTTATTTCACGGTCAACTACGAGTAACATTGCCTTTACGAAAAAGCCATTGTCAAGCGTCTGATACCGAATAATTAAACGTCCACGTTCCAGATAAGCAAACACAATTGCAATCACAATCACCATCATACAGATAGAATAATCAATATCTAAATAACAATATATTTTTTATTTATTTATTTTATTTATTTTATACCTTCCAGCAGTTCTACCTTGCAAGGAACTCATACAAATGAACAGCACTCAAAAATCGGTCGAACAAGTGCCTAGTAAGGTGTTTCCTACGCGGATGAGTTACATTTCCTTGAGATTTTTTCTCTAAATCTCAGTCTGGCGCCTTCTTTTCCTATAGTTTCATTTGAGGTAGCTGTGGCTATTTACCCCTAGTTATTTTACGATGTCCGCCCCCGATAGCTGAGTGGTCAGCGCGACAGAATGTCAATCCTAAGGGCCCGGGTTCGATTCCCGGCTGGGTCAGAGATTTTCTCCGCTCAGGGACTGGGTGTTGTGTTGTCTTAATCATCATCATTTCATCACCATCCACGCGCAAGTCACCGAAGTGGCGTCAAATTGAAAGACTTGCACCCAGCGAACGGCCTACCCGACGGGAGGCTCTAGTCACACGACATTTGTTTTTTTGATTTTACGATGGGTACTGTTTCCAGAATTTGCCATCAATGGTGCAGTTGTAGATAAGTAGATTTCTTTTCCTATGTATGCGCAACATGTTACATTTATTTACACTCTGGATCAACTGCTAACACCTGAACCATACATTAATCCTCTGCAGGTTATTCTGAAAACTGATAATGTCTTCTGGCATAAACCACTTTCTTATATACAACCGCATCATCTTCGAACAGTCTTAAGGAGCTTCCAACGCCTTCTATTAGGTCATTTATATATATTGTAAACAGTAACGGCCTTATCACATCTTATCTTATATAAGCAGATTTCTCGCTGTTCGAGTCAAAAGCGAATTTAGCTTTTTGTTGGTCTATGGCGGTGGCATTTGTATTTTCATACGTCATGTGTTTGGTTTTGGATGAGTCATTCAGTTACATGCTACAAAATATTCTCTCGTCCCTTGCCGCATCTAGTCGCAGCGAGTCCGCAACGATTCGGAAGACGTGTACTCTTCTTCTAACACCTGGCGAAATTTCGGTGTCCAGAAGTCCATCTCAGTGTACAGGATGGTTGGAAACAGTCTGCAAAGCTTGTAAGGGTGTTGTAGGGTAGATTGTGCTGAGATATAATTGTTAAGAAAAATTAGATACGTTAAGCAGTGTCGGAGTTCATTAGAATCGAAGTTTGCCAGTTAGGCAGTTGCGCGCACAAATTCCAGCTGCCCTCCAAATACAATTAGTGTCATTGTTGTCGTCGTAGCGTACAGGATAGTGCACGAGACTGCCCAGCCTTTTGCTCAGGTTCGATCCTCACTATCGACCTATGTCCAAATTTTTTGTAGCTCTCTTTTTCGTTTTTAGGAAGCAAAAAGAAGAATGCAACAGGCAGTCAGCTTGAATATGAGCGCGCAACGGCCTGATTCGCCAACTTCAATGCTAATTAACTCGGAAACTTCTTTTATTAGCAATTATTTCTGTACGCAACCTGCCCTCCATCATCTTACAAGCCTTCCAGACTGAGTCTGACCACTCCGTATACAGTCCTCGGCGCCGATTGACATTTGAAATCTGCGAAAGGCCGCTTCACAGCTGTTTCCAAAACGTCCGTACGGTACGTGTTTACGTGGCCGGCTGCTCCCGCCAGCGGTTCCTCAATGCCCATCAAAATGTAACACGCTGATGCTCTCTTATTCCTTCCATGCTGGTTGCCAAGATCACCTGACGAGTCTCAAGATTTCTGTCACAAGCATTTAGATTGCCTTCTAGGTAATACTCCGGCAAACTGCTATTGTACACCAGTCTTGCAATGATTTTAAATGTCAACCGTCCGCAGCTCGTGGTCGTGCGGTAGCGTTCTCGCATCCCACGCCCGGGTTCCCGGGTTCGATTCCCGGCGGGGTCAGGGATTTTCTCTGCCTGGTGATGACTGGGTGTTGTGTGATTTCCTTAGGTCAGTTAGGTGTAAGTAGTTTTAAGTTCTAGGGGACTGATGACCATAGATGTTAAGTCCCATAGTGCTCACAAGGGAACCTCCCCATCGCACCCCCCTCAGATTTAGTTATAAGTTGGCACAGTGGATAGGCCTTGATAAACTGAACACAGATCAATTGAGAAAACAGGAAGAAGTTGTGTGGAACTGTGGAAAAATAAGCAAAATATACACACTGAGTAGTCCATGGGTCACATAGCCAACATCATGCACAATGTGAGCTCAGGAGCGCCGTGGTCCCGTGGTAACGTGGGCAGCTGCGGAACGAAAGGTCCTTGGTTAAAATCTTCCAATGAGTGAAAATTTTTATTTTTTATTTTCAGTTTATGTGACAAACTCTTACGTTTTCATCACTTTTTTGGGAGTGATTATCACATCCACAGGAAAACCTAAATCGGGCAAGGTAGAAGAATCGCCAAGTGTACAAATTAGGTGGGTCGACAACATATTCCTGTCATGTGGTGCACATGCCGTCACCAGTGTCGTATAGAATATATCAGATGTGTTTTCCTGTGGAGGAATAGGTTGACCTATGACCTTGCGATCAAATGTTTTCGGTTCCCATTGGAGAGGCACGTCCTTTCGTCTACTAATCGCATGGTTTTGCGATGCGGTCGCAAAACACAGACACTAAACTTATTACAGTGAACAGAGACGTCAATGAACGAACGGACAGATAATAACTATGCAAAAATAAATAAAGTAAAATTTTCACTCCAGGGAAGACTTGAACCAAGGACCTCTCCTGCGATTCTACTGTCCTTGATGTTGTATATGTTACCATGAACTACTCAGTTTGTATATTTTGCTTATTTTTTCACAGTTCCACACAACTTCTTCCTGTTTTCTCAATTGATCTGTGTTCAGTTTTTCAAGGCCTATCCACTGTGCCAACTTATAACTAAATCTGAGGGGGGTGCGATGGGGAGGTTCCCTTGTCAGAACCATTTGAAATGTCAACCAGCAACGATGACCATATGAGAGATGGGTTGTTAGACACCAGTATTTCTTCAGAAGGTGGAAGGCGACTGACTGTATGTCTTCCGAAACGTCGCAAACTCACTGCGAACAGACGCGACAAGAATCTCGAGAAAATTTCAACACACGGACGCAACGAGGAAATCTTCATTTGCGTAAAAATAATGTGTCAAAAGTGTAGTTGAAAGCTACTTCATAGTGACCCACGAAAACCCGTGGTAGAGCTGTTACGAACAATTGCACGAACACGCTGCCGAGGGAATTCATATGCTGCATGTAGTAAGTTTTCAAAAGCCCTATAAGTGATTTTTTTAGGGACACGTTGTTTAAAATGCTCAGAAAAATAGGTGTACACTACAGGAAAAGAGGAGTATTACATGGTATGTATAGGAACCAAGAAGTAACAAAAGGAATGTAACACCAGGAGTGAAACGAATCTCTGATGTGTGAAAGGACACGAGTCATAAAACTAAAAGTTTGAAAAACGAGAAAAATGTAATAAATCTTTCCGGCCCTTAGTGACCCAAACTTTACATTTATTAATTTATTTGTCCGTTATTTGTCTATGTATGTAGGATGGTTTAATGGGAAGTATTATATATGAAAAATGCAGTCTAATTACAAAAAAATTAATGTTTTTGATAAATTTCTTGACTTACATTTTCATATAGCTAAACAAATACTTTAGAAAAAAGTATCGAGTAAAGGCAGATACCCATTAATAATGGTTTATTTTTAATTTCTCTTAGAGTAAACAAATGGCATAATGTGTACACAATGTCATTTAACGAATTACAGATATCTATAAAACATATTACCCAGAATAATTGTTTGTGGGCCACTAGAAGAGAGATTTATAAAAATATTAATGTTCGTCTGCCATGTATTACATGGTTTTAGATCAGTCCTTAATTTTATTACGATTTACAGGTAATTTTTCGTCTTTATATTATCGTTCAACTGGCATTACACTCTAGTCATTCATATGGAACTTGTACCTTAGTACAAAAGATGTGCTTCCTTGGACACTATGCGTTGTGAAGCAGGAACTATGCCTTTTGCGGGTTAGTTGTACTCAACCTTCATGAAACTGTCAATCTAAGAGGCACATTCGCCTGTACATCTTTGACCACTATGGTTTGAAATCCTCTGATGCAACCATTTGAACATTAAATTTACCATGCTCGCAGCAGAGCAGACGATTTCACAACCTTCAAACGGTCTAGTCTCTCTCTCTCTCTCTCTCTCTTTCTCTCTGAGTATTCGCTTCACAAGAACAAAGTCACGATTACGCGATATGAATGAGTGGCTGTGGATTGGAAAATGATAAGCAGCTTTGTCAAATTTTCCACTGTGTCAGCGATAATAAGAACCTTTACATGCAATGGCCATTGTTTCGCTCACCAAACCAATCATTAAAAAGACGAAGTTCTCTGATTTTTGGGGAAGCATTCTCATTCAGATATCTGAAGAGGAACAAGTATGTTTCATTTGGGCATTTCTTCCTTTCGTCTCCATGGTAAAAAAGGAATCATCACTTCCAGTGCTGAGATGATGTACTGCAAACAGAAAGCTGCCTGTAATAACACATCTCTTGAACAGAAATACATGGCAGGAGAACCTTTGCACGTTTATGTCTCTGTTTTTACATAGCTGTTCAATCTATCTTACACTACTGTAAAATATTTCAGCTTTTATTTCGTATACAGCTAATTCAGCAGCTGCCACATATATTGCTGTAGGATTGCTATAGGATTCTTTACTTTATGGGGTAACAAATTGTTGTTCGCCAGTTCGTAAGTCAAAGCAAACTTTTAACATCTTATAACAGAATGAGTACTTCAATGTGATTTTGGAAATTTTTGCTTGAAAAGATTATACATCGTTTTATTATACAGAACTGAATAAAGATCTTTAATGAAGATATTTAATTTCCTCCGACGCATATCGAAAGATATGCGGGAAAGAAATATATGTTCACTTTCATTTGTACCACAACTTCTTTTTGGACTGTCTTGCTTTCTTGTTGACCCTGTCTGTCTTTTGGCGATTTCCCCATCAATAGTAAAGCCTGCAGTCTCCTTATCCTCCTTTCAGTTACAGCCTACATCTGAACAAACGTATTTTTGCACATATCCAGCCTCTGGCTTCCATTCATTACATGGTACTTGAAAAATTAACTCTTTCTTTTATTTATGAAGGGCACAAGTCGGTAGACTTACGATCTTAAGTAAATAAATGAAAAACGATCAGGCTTGTTTGTACCACTCTAAGCATCAGACTTAGGTTCTTTCATTACAAAACGATGTGTCTACGGTCAAAGAAACGGTTTGCAATTACAAATCATTTCCTCCAGAAGCTGACATAGGTTCTTTCACAAAAACTCTATTCAAATAGTCGGACTAAAAACAGCGTAAGGTTTGCTAGTGACATTGCTGTCGTCTATAAAAGTGAGGTAGAAGAATTATAAAATCTGTTAAATTGTATGAACAGTCTACCATGCATAGAACATGGCTAGGAAGCTCACCAAAGGACTGTTTTTCCGTCAGACGCCGATTTCGGTTGTGCAGAACCTTGTGGACCCCATGGTACGCATCCAATGAGCCACATCTCTAATGGCTCTGGATTATGAGCGCCCTCTGCTGCCGCAATATAGGATTACTGGTGACACTTGGAGCCTCTTCGCTAGATGGTACTACGCAGACACTGTGTAGTCATGGCTATGACACCATCATCTGTAGTTAGTTCAGAGAGCCTCATCCCTGTTGACGTTTAGAGCTGAACTATTTTTTGCTGTATTATTTGTAATCATTCTTCGTGTCTTCGTATACTTGGAGATATACAAGTTAAGCAAACCTTCCGTTTGTTGCGTTAACTTTTTCACTAATCATTGGTTCTCCCGTACAGCTCTACGATGATGAAAGCTCACACATCACTCTGTAGCGCACCTCTTCTTACCGTTGCGTACGAACTCTCACACAACACAATGCAGGAGGTGTCAGCTACTTTCTTTAACGTTTTGTGGCCACAGTGGAGAGATGACGTTATGATAGTTAATAATGTGGCAGAGTTGGAACGATATTAAAGTTCTAGGAGAATCTGTACAGTTTTTGAGAAATTTATTACATTTTTGAAAAAGAAAAAAAAACATAACTGTACCATGAGCTGTACAACTTTATGTTTGTTCTCTAGTAATTTCGATTGTTCCAGCCATCTTCACAAGAGAAAAACAAGGAACATCAATGAATGAAATACAGAATTTCGTTAAATATGACCTAAAAATGCAAACGAACGATACACATCAAATGTGGAGTTGTCACAAAGTATGAACTATTGTCATTGTGCAAAGGAACAGTGTATTTATAGGGACTTCGTTAAGACAAGCTATTATGACAATTATGTGTGTTCTACATTTGGTTGGGTCATATCTGACGACAATATATGTTTGGTTCATTGATGTACACTGTTTGTTCTCTGGTGAGATGGTTGTCATAGTCGAAACCGTTAGGGAACAGATGTACAATTGTACAGCTGATGGTACAAATGTGCTTTTTTCGAACTTTTTAACAGCTGTAGACAGTCACCTACGACAATCTGTTGGAATTTTGGGGTGATTTTTTACGGTTTGGCAGCAAGCTGATATAGTATGGGGCAAGTTGATACATTTTTGGGGACAAGTTGATGTTCGTGGAGAGCTAGCTGATACACCAGTACACTTGAATGGCACAATGATACATTTGGAGGGCGAGTTGATACTAGTGGAGGGCAAGCTGATACACTCAGGGGACAAGTTGATAGTTGTGGGTGCAAGATAATACACTTCTTTTTGGCCAGTTGATACACACTTTTGGGAACAAGAAGATACACCTGGGGCCAAAGTGATATATTCTGAGGACAAGTTGATGTACTTCAGGGGCAGGCTAATTTACACTTTGGGGCCAAGCTGATTACCAGGGGGCAAGTTGATACACCTGGGGGGGGAGGGGCAAGATGCACTTTGGTGCAAGTTGATACCCTTAGGTGGCGGAGCAAGTTGATATACCTGGTGAGTAACTTGATACACTTGGGAAAGACAAGGTGACACACTTACAGAAAAAGTTGATACATTTGTGAGGCAAGTTGATTCACACTTTTAGGGGAAAGTTGATGCATACTTCTTGGAGTAATCTGATACATTTATGGGATAGTTGGCATACTTTGGGTGATACACTATGGGGGAAGTTGATACAAGTTAGGTGGGTAAGTTGATGCAGTTTAGGTGGGGAAGTTGATACACTAGAGGTGGGCATGTTGATACAGTGTAGGTGGTGAAGTTGATGCAGTTTAGGTAGGAAGTTGAGACAGTTTAGTTAGATACGTTGATACAGTTATGTGAAATTTGTTACACTCTTTCGATAATATGGTAGATGTAGGTCAATTTGTTATAATTTTTGGGCAAGTTGGTACCAATACAGGAGAATATCTTCTAGATTTGGGCCTATTTGTTACAGTTTGACGCAGTTTCTGACAGTTTTGGGGAGCAAGTTGATACAGTTTTGTAGCAAGTGGAAACAGTTTGTGGGAGGGAAAACTGATAGATTTTGTGGAAATTTATTACAGCTTTGTTACAATTTATTACAGTTTTGAGGCAAGCTGTTACAATTCCGGTAAAATATCTCATCGTCTTGGAACATCTTTTTAGAGTTTTTGACAATCTCACAGTTTTACCCTTACATGAAGTGTAGTATGTTACATGAATGGCTACTTATTATAACACACTGCAACATGGGTCAATTTGTTACAGCTGCAGGGTAGAGTGTTTCAGTTTTAGGGGGCATGTGGCACAGTTTTGCTGTAACGTGGTGGACGACTTCAGTGATCTGTTCCATTTTCCTGAATAGTTACCCACTAAATTTTCTTAAATGGTGATCCATTAAATTTTCTTAAATGGTGCCAAATTCTATTTGTTAAACAGTATTAGTCCAATCCATTTTTTAAATGATGAACCAATCTGTTTATTAAGCAGTTAACTGTTCTGTTGCTTCGGTCACCTAACAGAATAGTCGTCATCCTGTAAAATAACAGTGACTGACCACTGACCATCATTGTTCAATCAATAGTATCTAGTCAACTGCTCATAACTGCTCTCATCAACATTTTACGCAAATGAAGCAACTTCACACCATTTTTACAGATCATAATTATATTAGATTTATGAAATACAGAGGATGTTCACTGCCTGACAGAAAAAAAGAAGAAGAAGAAGCGCCCAGAAATGGAGGAGGTGATGAAAAGAAAGTGAGAGGATTGAGAGGGCTTGTGATGCTATTTCAGTGGTTACAAAACTGATTCAAATTTACAAAATAGTTGGCAGTATGAGCACAGCTAACAGCTGCAACCCATCTGGCGTTGAAACATGCTCTGAGTCAGTTGGGCAGGGCGTCAAAGCTGTTGTATGCTCCTCTGAAGCAAGCTGACACACAGGTATGTAACTGGTCATTGATATGCTGGATACTGACTCTGGGATGGCGTTGATGCTCAATCTGGTTTCACACATGTTCTAGGAGGGACAAACGTAAGAACCTTTCTGGCCATAGGAGTACCTCAATATCACACACACAGTTCATGGAGATGCATACTATGTGTGGATATGCGTTATTATCTTGAAAAATGCTACCACAGCACTGTCACATAAGGTGGTAACACATTAGGATGCAGAATATTACTGTAGTAGTATCAAAGCTCCGTGAATACCCAATAACTCCACACACCATGGTGCTGGAAGTAAACCCATTGTAGCTTTCCATAAATTGGAAGAATGGGATCTCTTCGCCAAATTCTGCCATTGGGGTACTCCAGAGCTGCTGTTAATTGCAGAACACTAAGCAGTATCATTAACAGCATTCTATGCTACCTGTTCCATGGCACCACTCCCAATGTAGCCAGGCATGGGATAGTAATTCCCTAGCACAACTGCTGCTAGTCTCTGACCAATGCTGTGGGATGATGCAGAATGTTGATCAGTGAAGGGACTCTGATGTCTGGTGCACAATACCATGACACTCCCATATAGTGGTCAGACGTTGTGAACTGCAACCTTCACAACAGGTATGTCTTCCCTCAAGTGCCCATTCAGTCCAACATTGAGCCATAATCACATCCGAATGCCCTGAAAATGCGAGTATTACACAATTTGACCAGTCGGCCAAACGGAGAACTCTTTCAAATTCTCAGGTGTTCCACATGAATAAGGGGCATTCTCATGTCCTTCATACTGATACTCAACATCTGATGCTATTCACAGTCCATATAGATCCTACCAGGCCTCGTAACAGCACTAGACGTGAACAACATGAATGCGCTTTCGCGGTCCTTCTATCACAGAGAATTGCAGTTCAAACCATTTACATAGCTGCATAGTGTTTAAAGCTACATTAACATCCAACCGCGTCTTTTGGGTGCTTTACTTTCTTTCCACTGTGTACGTGTACATAAATATCGTGAGGATAATGTTAGTCAGTGCCATTTTCACGCATCATAACATTATTCTGATAAAATGCAGATACAGGTATCTGTATGGGAATATCTTTGACCTTCATACAAATTATAAATATCTTTGACCTTGACACAATTTTGATGCATAATTTTAATATAATGTTGTGATTGGTTTAGGATGGAGATGTTGTGTGGCGTGTAGCGCACAGTTAAACTAGATCCACCATCCTGAATTGTTTGTTCAAATTTTCCATTAGCACAACTGTGCTAGTTCCCCTTTTATGGATTTTGATTGACTGTGTTATTTTAATACTAGGCTGTTATGAACTGGAGGGAAGGGAGGTTTCATACTTCCCCAATAGCACAACTGGGCTAGGTTTACCATCTTGAATTCTGTTTGGAACGAGATGGGGAGGGGTGAGGGCGAGGGGAGTGTGAGTATAGGGGAGGGGAAAAGGGGGGAACGGCTTGATGATGTCAGAGATCAGGATGATGATGTCACAGATAAGAGTGATGTTGTCCCTGATAAGGAAGTCCTGAATTAAGACATCGTGGGAAACTGGTTTGATCCACTTTAGTTCTAGTTCACTTTCGATACAGAATACCTATTACACTCCTACCGTCATTATGAAAACGTAACTGGTTCAAATGGCTCTGAACACTATGGGACTTAACTTCTGAGGTCATCAGTCCCCTAGAACTTAGTACTACTTAAACCTAACTAACCTAAGGACATCACACATATCCATGTCCGAGGCAGGATTCGAACCTGCGACCGTAGCGGTCTCGCGGTTCCAGACTGAAGCGCCTAGAACCGCTCGGCCACACCGGCCGGCGAAACGTAACTGGTGATGTTAACACAAATTGCCTTACAAGAAATGGAAGACACAGTAAAAATCAAAAATGCAAGAAATTCCCTCGAACTGACAGGATTCATATACAGTTGATGAAACATCGTGAATTTCTGCTTATGTTCAGAATTTCCAATCTGATCAATGCCTGCTGACAAAACAGTAATGTTCTACGAGTAGATGATTGGCTTACATGAAAAGTGTTGACACTGTTTAAAAAAGGGGACTGCAGTAAAACTTCAAATAATAGCGATATCACTATGTTAAACACCGCCTATGAAATATAGTCAAGTGTATTAAATAACAGGTTAAAGGTTATTCCATAAACATTACTTGTAAAAGAAAAATAGCAGCGTACTAAAAAGCAGGTCATGTAGCAATAATATATTTAATGTGCGACAAATAAAAAGGAAAAGTAGAGAATTTAACTTTCCAGTCTCACTGTATTTCATAAATTCTGAAAAAGATTTTGTCAGGGCAGACGGAGAGTAACAGTAGGAACTTATGGCAAAACGTAGAGATCCAAGTCACTTAATAAACTGCACCTTTTTAAGAACTTATACACAGTTAAGTCACATTAAGAGGATTGCCTATGTTCGACATCAATATGCAACAACTGCACACAGGTAGCAGGCGACATCATTACCAGTAGAGGATATATAAAGTGTGAAGGGGGATGAGGAGAGCAGTGCAGTCATTGCTGTAATGTAGAAATGGTGCGATATACCTGACGTCCAAAATGGCATGATCATTGGCTTTCGGTTCAAGCATGTAAGCTTTTCCGAAACGGCTGAGTTTGTGAACTGTTTGTGTGCCACTGTGGTTGTGGTATACCATGAATGGCAAAATCTTGCTATTCAAAACTGGCGCTGAGGCAACTGTGGTGCACCATGGGCCATGGATTACAGGGGTGAGCGACAGTTGTGGAGACGTGTATGCGTGAACGGGCAGCAACTGTTTAGCAACTGATTGTCCAAAGACCCAAGGGGCCACCACAGTGTCTCTTCAACGACGGTTTAACGAACACTGATGTGTCTGGGCCTCTGCAGGAGGTGCCTGGTACATGCACACACGCTGACTGCTGTTTGGTGACGAAGGCTGAAATTTGCACGACGGCATCTACCAAAGGGACAATGCAACCTATTGCCCAGCTTGCAGTGTACGTGCAGGCTTTGAAGAACACCAAGGTGGGTTTACTGTTCTTCCCTAGCCCCCAAAGTCCCTGGGTTTAAACCGAATCAAGAATCTGTGGGACCACCTCGCTCGCTCTGTGCGCTGCATGGATCCTCAACCAGGAAACCTAGGACAGCTGGCCGTGGCTCTGTAGTCAGCATCGCTCCACATCCCTGCCGATGCCTTCCAGAACCTCACTGACACTCTGCCTGCACGTCTGTCAGTGGTTCACATGGCAAAATGTGTTTATTCAGGCTTGCGATAGTTGTGTGTTGTATGTTAACCGGGGACCTGGAAACGACGGAGAGGATCCGTCCCCGCCGCAGTTGCAGTGATCCACAACACCACGACGACTACCGCAATCCACTTAACCCCTCCACCGCCCCACACAGAACCCAGGGTTATTGTGCGTTCCGGTCGCCGGTGGACCTCCCCCGGGAACGAGTCACACCAGACGAGTGTAGCCCCTATGTTTGCGTGGTAGAGTAATATTGGTGCACGCGTACGTGGAGAACTTGTTTACACAGCAATCGCCGCCATAGTGTAGCTGAGGCGGAATAAGGGGAACCAGCCCGCATTCGCCGAGGCAGATGGAAAACCGCCTAAAAACCATCCACAGACTAGCCAGCTCACCGGATCTCGACGCAAGTCCACCGGGCCTGAGACCAGACGTTGCTTCCCACTCCAGAAAGCTGTGCGTTAGATCACTCGACTAACCAGGCGGGCCTGTGATAGTTGCTCGCATTAATGTGACTGAACAGTGTTTTGTACTTTGCGTCCACAGTTACACAGGGGAAAGGATTTTAATGAACCAGTGTGTAAAACAAGGGTGTACTTTTATCGGATTCTCTCTTCAATATTTATTTATACAGACGATACCATGTGAAAACGGAAAAAGATTGATAGAAGGTATCCATATAAACAAGAGTACATATATTAAAATAGTATTACATACTGACAACAATATATTAATGGCAGAGTCTACACAGAGCTATACAATTCAATCCATCTTTTAAACTTAACTGTAAATGAAGGTAATTTTAAGACAGAAGCAAATAAAGCTAACGCAATGGTATTCCATGGGAAATACTCACTACGAAATAAAAATACAATTGAAAATCAGACTTTGGAACATGTATAGCACTTTAATTGCCTAGGGAAGAATGTAGAATTAAACTAGAGTACTATCAGAGTATTTGTAGCACTATAAGGAAATGGTTGTAGCTGTTGAACGGTATGACAGTGAATACTAGGTTGTCAAAAGTTTCAAGCCATTCTGATGCAGGTGAAATTGGTGGAAAACATTAACAAGAACTGAATATTTTTGCAGGTAATAACAAAACAGAATCCCCCCTCCAAAAAAAAAAACAAAAAAAAAAACAACAAGGAACGCCTGGAACAAAAGGAAGAAACAAGGATTCCGAACCAAAACGAAAGTCGTACATAGGACAATCAATTAACAAGATGTAACTGAGGATAGAAAAAATCTATAAGCCTAATCTGCGAAAGGTAGAAGAAGAAGACATTTACAATTTGAAACTTCCTGGCAGATTAAAACTGTGTGTCCGACCGAGACTCGAACTCGGGACCTTTGCCTTTCGTGGGCAAGTGCTCTACCAACTGAGCTACCGAAGCACGACTCACGATCGGTACTCACAGCTTTACTTCTGCCAGTACCTCGTCTCCTACCTTCCAAACTTTACAGAAGCTCTCCTGCGAACCTAGCAGAACTAGCACTCCTGAAAGAAAGGATGGGATATTGCGGAGACATGGCTTAGCCACTGCCTGGGGGATGTTTCCAGAATGAGATTTTCACTCTGCAGCGGAGTGTGCGCTGATATGAAACTTCCTGGCAGATTAAAACTGTGTGCCCGACCGAGACTCGAACTCGGGACCTTTGCCTTTCGCGGGCAAGTGCTCTACCAACTGAGCTACCGAAGCACGACTCACGACCGGTACTCACAGCTTTACTTCTGCCAGTACCTCGTCTCCTACCTTCCAAACTTTACAGAAGCTCTCCTGCGAACCTAGCAGAACTAGCACTCCTGAAAGAAAGGATGGGATATTGCGGAGACATGGCTTAGCCACAGCCTGGGGGATGTTTCATATCAGCGCACACTCAGCTGCAGAGTGAAAATCTCATGCTGGAAACATTCCCCAGGCTGTGGCTAAGCCATGTCTCCGCAATATCCCATCCTTTCTTTCAGGAGTGCTAGTTCTGCTAGGTTCGCAGGAGAGCTTCTGTAAAGTTTGGAAGGTAGGAGACGAGGTACTGGCAGAAGTAAAGCTGTGAGTACCGGTCGTGAGTCGTGCTCCGGTAGCTCAGTTGGTAGAGCACTTGCCCGCGAAAGGCAAAGGTCTCGAGTTCGAGTCTCGGTCGGGCACACAGTTTTAATCTGCCAGGAAGTTTCATATCAGCGCACACTCCGCTGCAGAGTGAAAATCTCATTCTGGAAACATCCCCCAGGCTGTGGCTAAGCCATGTCTCCGCAATATCCCATCCTTTCTTTCAGGAGTGCTAGTTCTGCTAGGTTCGCAGGAGAGCTTCTGTAAAGTTTGGAAGGTAGGAGACGAGGTACTGGCAGAAGTAAAGCTGTGAGTACCGGTCGTGTGTCGTGCTTCGGTAGCTCAGTTGGTAGAGCACTTGCTCGCGAAAGGCAAAGGTCCCGAGTTCGAGTCTCTGTCGGGCACACAGTTTTAATCTGCCAGGAAGTTTCATATCAGCGCACACTCCGCTGCAGAGTGAAAATCTCATTCTGGAAACATCCCCCAGGCTGTGGCTAAGCCATGTCTCCGCAATATCCTTTCTTTCAGGAGTGCTAGTTCTGCTAGGTTCGCAGGAGAGCTTCTGTAAAGTTTGGAAGGTAGGAGACGAGGTACTGGCAGAAGTAAAGCTGTGAGTACCGGTCGTGAGTCGTGCTTCGGTAGCTCAGTTGGTAGAGCACTTGCCCCCGAAAGGCAAAGGTCCCGAGTTCGAGTCTCGGTCGGGCACACAGTTTTAATCTGCCAGGAAGTTTCATATCAGCGCACACTCCGCTGCAGAGTGAAAATCTCATTCTGGAAACATTTACAATTTGTTCACTGAGATATTTTTCCCGTCGAGCTGTTCGCTTTTGAGATATTTGTCCCGCTTTTCTTTTGCCAAACATGCCTTGCTTTTTGTGTCCCACGACTGAGAAACGCCATCTTGTCTTCTCCTCGTCATCTGCATCTTTTCAATATCCTATTGCTCTCACATTGCCTGCCCCTTGCTGCTGAATGAATTTTTATTGATCTCCCTTCCATTTTCAAATTTATAAATGCAGATATTGCGTTATTACAACCGGTTCTTAATAGGCCATGTTATTTAAAACCTGTCCTGTTACACATGGCGCTATTAGCTACTTGCGCAAACGCCTGGGATACTTAAACATGGACGTTTAACGCACCAAGTGGCAGTTGTCAACAACGTGCCTTTTCTTTCAGGTCTAAAAAGTTTTTGTGTTATTACGTTTAGTTTGAGTTACGATACTGATTCAAATGTGATATAATAACATCTGCACCTTCAAAGCAAAAGTTATTGATGACAGAAGTGCTAGTCCTATGTAGCTCATTGGCAATCTCTGGTTCTTTTGTGCTGGGTTTCTAAAGAAAAAAAACCGTACGAAAAATTCTCTGTTCACAGCAACTGGGTTTTTTGGTCGCAGTCTCTTCCACTTCCGCTCTCTTCAAACTCCCCACTCTTCCTCACAATTGGTCATAGGAGAGTTATCACAAAATAAATCTTGCTAGAGTCATACCACTAGTCCGGATTAATCTAAGCACTGAACATAACAAATTGGCCAACAACATTGAGACACGACTCTCGACTCCGTGGAAGTTTTGAGTATACATCTAAATGTATAAGATGCAAAATAGTTTGCCATTAATTTTATCACTGAATTATCACTGAAAGAAATTAGCAATAAATGTTTCAGCACCAAGCCACAACAATGAAGAATTAATCAAGTGAAAATTATTTGTGTTTATTGTTCACAATTAGACAGGTTACACTTCTATATAGTCAGAAAGTTCCCCTAGTTATGACGACTTCGCAGGTTCGATTTAGTTGATATGATAGGCGCCACCTCCCTACATGGTTTGATAGCGTTCCCTGTTAAATTTTCCGGGAAAGAGGTTGTAATTGGTAAAGTCAGTAAATTAGAATGACTTAGAGAGACAATAAATGACTAATTTAAATATTTTTAATGAATGACGTATTCGCAGAAAATATGGCAGCTTATGGAAATGCAATTATGAACCATCGCTACAGCGTTACGATCAATTAATGAAATGCCCTTCCAGCAAGTCTTCGAAGCTGATGATCGTTTTGCAAGATGGCAGTGATTCATTCCTTTGTGTGGTGCAGGAAATAGCCCCTAACTTTACTTTCGAGTCTGATACCCTTCTCATCCACGCAGCCTAGGCGTTGCGAGTTGAATTAGCCTATCATTCTCGGAGAAGTCTTGAAAAGGATAACTTATGTGTCGCCTTCGACAGGAGCATCAAGTGGAATCTGGTGCGACATTATCCCTCATACGAGCGCGCCTATGAAAGCCTGCTGGCTGTTACTTCTGCCCCATATCTCGCCCACACACAGCAGCGAGTCCCTGCATCTGGCCATTTTTTGCCTGCTCCCATCTCACAAAACAACTACCCCCCCTCCTCCACCCGTGTCTTCCCCCACTCGCTGCCCCCCCCCCCCCACACACACACAAAAAAAACACTCTCGTTGGTTGTCTTTCACCCTGTTTATGTACGATAATAGTTTGTTCTTGAGGGCAATATTATAGAAATGGAAGAGAATGTAAATGTACATGAAATGGGAGATATCATACTGCGTGAAGAGTTTGACAGAGCACTGAAAGTTCTTAGTCGAAACAAGGCCCTGGGAGTAGACAACATCCCATTAGAACTAATGACAGCCTTGGGAGAGCCAGGCCTAACAAAACTCTACCATTTAGTGAGCAAGATGTATGAGACAGGTGAAATACCCTCAGACTTGAAGAAGAATATAAAAATTCCAGTCCCAAAGATAGCAGGTGTTGACAGATGTGAAAATTACCGAACTATCAGTTTAATAAGCCACGGCTGCAAAATACTAACACGAATTCTTTACTGACAAATGGAAAACCTGGTAGAAACCGACCTCGGGGAAAATCAGGGGAAGATCAGTTTGGATTCCGCAGCAAAGGTTGGAACATGTGAGGCAATACTGACCCTACGACTTATCTTAGAAAATAGATTAAGGTTCAAAAAATGGTTCAAATGGCTCTGAGCACTATGGGACTCAACATCTATGGTCATCAGTCCCCTAGAACTTAGAACTACTTAAACCTAACTAACCTAAGGACAGCACACAACACCCAGCCATCACGAGGCAGAGAAAATCCCTGACCCCGCCGGGAATCGAACCCGGGAACCCGGGCGTGGGAAGCGAGAACGCTACCGCACGACCAAGAGATGCGGGCAATAGATTAAGGAAAGGCAAACCTACGTTTCGAGCATTTGTAGACTTAGAGAAAGCTTTTGAAAATGTTGAGTGGAATACTCTCTTTCAAATTCAAAAGGTGGCAGGGGAAAAATACAGGGAGGGAAACGCTATTTACAATTTGTACAGAAACCAGAGGCAGTTATAAGAGTCGAGTGGCATGAAAGGGAAGCAGTGGTTGGGAAGGGAGTGAGACAGGGTTGTAGCCTCTCCCCGATGTTATTCAATCTGTATATTGAGCAAGCAGTAAAGGAAACAAAAGAAAAATTCTGAGTTGGTTTTAAAATCCATGGAGAAGAAATAAAAACTTTGAGGTTCGCCGATGACATTGTAATTATGTCAGAGACAGCAAAAGGATCTGGAAGAGCAGTTGAACGGAATGGACAATGTCTTGAAAGGAGGATATAAGATGAACATCAACAAAAGCAAAACGACGATAATGGAATGTAGTCGAATTAAGTCGTGTGATGCTGCCGGAATTAAATTAGGAAATGAGACACTTAAAGTAGTAAAGGAGTTTTGCTATTTGAGGAGCAAAATAAATGATGATGGTCGCAGTAGAGAGGATATAAATTGTAGACTGGCAATGGCATGGAGAGCATTTCTGAAGAAGAGAAATTTGTTAACATCGAGTCGTTTCTGAGAGTATTTCTGTGGAGTGTAGCCATGTATGGAAGTGAAACGTGGACGATAAATAGTTAAGACAAGAAGAGAATAGAAGCTTTGGAAATCTGGTGCTACAGAAGAATGCTGATAGTTAGATTGGTAGTTCACATAACTAATGAGGAGGTACTGAATAGAATTGGAGAGAAGAGATATTTGTTGCACAACTTGACTAGAAGAAGGGATCGGTTGGTAGGGCATATTCTGAGGCATCAAGGGATCACCAATTTAATATTGGAGGGCAGCGTGGAGGGTAAAAATCGTAGAGGGAGACCAAGGGATGAGTACACTAAACAGATTCAGAAGGATGTTGGTTGCAGTAGGTACTGGGAGATGCAGAAGCTTGCACAGGATAGAGTACATGGAGAGCTGTATGAAACCAGTCTCTGGACTGAAGACCACAACAACAACAACACCAACAATAGTTTACTCCTCGTGTGGTTCAGAATAGCACAAAATTTTCGTATTGACATTCCTTGTCGAAAATAAAACATTACATTCTTATTTAGTGATAAATACAAGAGTGTAAGAGTTTATGTGCCAAAATAAAAGATATCTGTTTGAATTGCCTCTCAGGATATCCGCCAATGACAAAGTTACTGAATGATTTTTTTTTTGTTGTTCACCCCACTATGTCTTTCTTTTGCTATGTAGGAAAGACGAAGGCGCTGCTCTTTGCATCCTTCAGCAGCGTCATAGAAGAACTGTTACAGGTTTTTTAGGGCTGACGACGTATGTTCTGTTACGTCACACTTAGGTAAATAAATTTCCCGTATCACAAGGTTGTATTATAATATAGAACGCCGAACATTTGGCAGCTAACTTAGGAATGTTATTAAGTTACTCAAGGAGCAAATGCTTACTGTGTATCGTAAGATCTAATTTTTTTACTTTTGCTGAAGTACAATGTGGGTAATATGTTTTTTTGTATTTTATTTTATTGTCAACTGAGATAAGCATGCTTCGATGAAAGAGGCGTTGTGTATATATTCTCTATGCTTGAAGTTCGCGCCGGCCGGTGTGACTGAGCGGTTCTAGCCGCTTCAGTCCGGAACCGCGCTGCTGCTACGGCCACAGTTTCGGATCCTGCCTCGGTCATGGTTGTGTGTGGTGTCCTTAGGTTAGCTAGGTTTAAGTAGTTGTAAGTCTAGGGGACTGATGACCTCAGATGTTAAGTGCCATAGTGCTTCGAGCCATTTATTTTTTAAAGTTCGCAATACTCCTCTTGGTAATGGCCAAGTTGACGGAACTGCAATAGTCGATTCTATGGAAAAATAATTTTACACTCAAACGTGACAAAGAAGTCCTTTAAAAGACTTTAGAAAATTGTTGCTTCGTGAATATGAGTGATTCAACACGGTATTGTTTCTTTGTGATAACAGTTTAGCCTCGCAGGGGACCATCAGACCTGACAACCAAGGATCTTTAAAGGTCTTAAGTATGTTGTAGAGGGACACGTCCTGAGTATCTGACTAGCGGCTTTTCATGCGAAGATCTCTCGTTTGTGAAAAATCGATGTTGAAATTTGATGCGTGCCACCTGTAACTGTAAAGTTAGGCATGTTATGACGAAGGAAAAGAAGTGCAGCGGCTAAGTTTCAAAGCTATCACGCTGACGATACAGATTAAAATCCATTTCGGTTGTTTTTAACTTTGGCGAACAGGATATCATTGAATAGTGTATGTCATACAAGATTATTCAGAAACAGTAGTTTTCGCCGTAGTAATTTTAATTTAATTAGTAAATAATCGTTGCAGCAAACTTCCTTCAAACTTATATTCTGTTTCGCGCAGAGCAGATTACACAATCGTCTTACTCACCATCGCTTACTGTAGTAGAAGTTTTGGTTGCCATTTGTCACAGAAGTAATCGAAACACAAATTCGCAGAGAACCACCCACATTTAAAGAAACTGTTTTTCCAGAAGCGATAGTGGAAAACACTATTAGTTTAAATTCAGAAAGATCGGTCTTTTTTCGATCAACTGCAGTGCTAAACACGCATAATTGATCATTCCTATAAAAGCAGGTGCACGAAATTGATGCAGAATAAAATAACATATTTTGGATGGAATTTTCCTTAGAAGCAATGTCTATATTAGTCTTGAGCAAGTTGAGAGCATTTTGAATTTTTTTCGTGAAAATTTTAACTTTCGTATAAAAATTAATACCACACGTTTGGCAAAATGGAACAAATATGGATGAGATAACTTCTACATTACAGATGTCTATTTTTCTTTCATCTCCAAAGATTTGATCTTATCAGTCTGCTTTCCCCACGAATAAAACGAATATTTGGCATCTTAATTACGAAACACAAACGGATTACACAATGGAAGCAAGTTTTCTGTAACGATTGGTGTATTAATGAAATTACTACAGCGAAAATGACTGTTTTTTAATAATTTTGCGTCTCATACTGATTTGAACCTGCACCGACAGCGTGATAACCTTGAACCTTAGCCGCTGTGCTACTTTCTCTTGCTCGAAACGCGACTAATGTTACAGATATACACTATGTGATCAAAAGTATCCGGACACGGCAAAAACTTACGTTTTTCATATTAGGTTCATTGTGCTACCGCCTACAGCCAGGTACTCCTTATCAGCTACCTCAGTAGTCATTAGACATCGTGAGAGAGCAGAATGGGGTGCTCCGCGGAACTCACGGACTTCGAACGTGGTCATGTGACTGGGTGTCACTTGTGTCATATGTCTGTACGCGAGATTTCCACGCTTCTAAACATCCCTACGTCCACTGTTTCCGATGTGATAGTGAAGTGGAAACGTGAAGGGACACGGGCAGCACAAATGGGTACAGGCCGACGTCGTCGGTTGACTGACAGAGACTGCCGACAGCTGAAGAGGGTGGTAATGTGTAATAGGCAGACGTCTATCCACACCATCACACAGGAATTCCAAACTGCATCAGGATCCACTGCAAGTACTATGACAGTTAGGCGGGAGGTGAGAAAACTTGGATTTCATGGTCTAGCGGCTGCTCATAAGCCACACATCACGCCGGTAGATGCCAACGGCACCTCACTTAGTGCAAGGAGCGTAAGCGTTGGACGATTGAACAGAAGACAAACGTTGCGTGCAGTGACGAATCACGAACACAAAATGGCGATCCGATGGCAGGGTTTGGGTATGGCGAATGCCCGGTGAACGTCATCTGCCAGCGTGTGTAGTGCCAACAGTAAAATTCGGCGGCGGTTGTGTTATGGTGTGGTCGTGTTTTTCATGGAGGGGGCTTGCACCACTTGTTGTTTTGCGTGGCACTACCACAGCACAGGGCTACATTGATGTTTTAAGTAACTTCTTACTTCCCACTGTTAAAGAGTCATTCGAGGATGGCGACTGTATCTTTCAACGCGATCGAGCACCTGTTCATAATGCACGGCCTGTGGCACAGTGCTTACACGACAATTA
This sequence comes from Schistocerca serialis cubense, assembly GCF_023864345.2. Lineage (NCBI taxonomy): Eukaryota > Metazoa > Arthropoda > Insecta > Orthoptera > Acrididae > Schistocerca > Schistocerca serialis. The sequence goes on from NC_064643.1 coordinate 485,830,149, forward strand.
TATCCCTGTAATATACTGGCCTGCACAGAGTCCTGACCTGAATCCCATACATCTACATCTACATCTACATCTACATACATACTCCGCAATCCAACATACGGTGCGTGGCGGAGGGTACCTCGTACCACAACTAGCATCCTCTCTCCCTGTTCCACTCCCAAACAGAACGAGGGAAAAATGACTGCCTATATGCCTCTGTCTGCTACGGTCGCAGGTTCGAATCCTGCCTCGGGCGTGGATGTGTGTGATGTCCTTAGGTTAGTTAGGTTTAAGTAGTTCTAAGTTCTAGGGGACTGATGACCACAGCTGTTAAGTCCCATAGTGCTCAGAGCCATTTCATGCCTCTGTACGAGCCCTAATCTCTCTTATCTTATCTTTGTGGTCTTTCCGCGACATATAAGTATTCGGCAGTAAAATTGTACTGCAGTCAGCCTCAAATGCTGGTTCTCTAAATTTCCTCAGTAGCGATTCTCGAAAAGAACGCCTCCTTTCCTCTAGAGACTCCCACCCGAGTTCCTGAAGCATTTCCGTAACACTCGCGTGATGATCAAACCTACCAGTAACAAGTCTAGCAGCCCGCCTCTGAATTGCTTCTACGTCCTCCCTCCATCCAACCTGATAGGGATTCCAAACGCTCGAGCGGTAATCAAGAATAGGTCGTATTAGTGTTTTATAAGCGGTCTCCTTTACAGATGAAACACACCTTCCCAAAATTCTACCAATGAACCGAAGACGACTATCCGCCTTCCCCACAACTGCCATTACATGCTTGTCCCACTTCATATCGCTCTGCAATGTAACGCCCAAATATTTAATCGAAGTGACTGTGTCAGGCGCAACACTACTAATGGCGTATTCAAACATTACGGGATTCTTTTTCCTATTCATCTGCATTAATTTACATTTACGTATATTTAGAGTTAGCTGCCATTCTTTACACCGATCACAAATCCTGTTCAAGTCATCTTGTATCCTCCTACAGTCACTCAACGACGACACCTTCCCGTACACCACAGCATCATCAGCAAACAGCCGCACATTGTTATCCACCCTATCCAAAAGATCATTTAAGTACATAGAAAAAAGCGGACCTACCACACTTCCCTGGGGCACTCCAGATGCTACCCTCACCTCCGACGAACACTCATCATTACTTAAGAAGTCTTCGAGCCACTCACATATTTGGGAAACAATCCCATATGCTCGTACCTTTGTTAGGAGTCTGCAGTGGGGCACCGAGTCAAACGCTTTCTGGAAGTCAAGGAATATGGCATCCGTCTGATACCCTTCATCCATGCTTCGCAAGATATCATGTTAAAAAAACCGCGAGTTGCGTTTCTCAGGAGCGATGCTTTCTAAAGCGGTGCTGATGCATGAACAGCAACTTCCCTATCTCAAGGAAATTCATTATATTCGTACTGAGAATATGTTCGAGAATCCTGCAACAAACCGATGTTAAGGATATTGTTATGTAATTTTGAGGATCCGTCCTTCTACCCTTCTTATATACAGGCGTTACCTGCGCTTTTTTCCACTCGCTCGGGACTTTACGTTGGGCAAGAGATTCGCGATAAATGCAAGCTAAGTAAGGAGCCAATGCAGTAGAGTACTCTCTGTAAAACACCTTTGGGATTTTTCGCTGACTTCGTCCCAGGCCTCATCGACCGACATCGATACCTCTCGTTAGTGCAGCACTCCGTGAAGAATGGGCTACCATTCCACAAGAAACCTTTCAGCACCTGATTGAACTTATGCCTGCGAGAGTGGAAGCTGTCATCAAGGCTAAGGGTGGGCCAACACCATATTGAATGCCAGCATTACCGATGGAGGGCACCACGAACTTGTAAGTCATTTTCAGCTAGGTGCCCGGATACTTTTCATCAAATGGTGTAGCAGGTACGCGTGAGACTTCAACATGGATTCTCTCGCAAATTATTGGCCTTCGGGCGGAAACCGCTAGCTAGGTGCCCAGAACAGGTCACTTCACAATATACCCAAGGCTCATCAAAATGTGTGATGAACAAGTCTGTGTCAGAAACGTCCTGGCAGATTAAAACTGTGTGCCGGACCGAGACTCGAACTCGGGACCTTTGCCTTTTGCGGGCGAGTGCTCTACCATCTGAGCTACCCAAGCACGACTCACGCCCCGTCCTCACAGCTTCACTTCTGCCAGTACCTCGTCTCCTACCTTTCAAACTTTACAGAAGCTCTCCTGCGAACCTTGCAGAACTAGCACACAGTTTTAATCTGCCAGGAAGTTTCATATCAGCGCACACTCCGCTGCAGAGTGAAAATCTCATTCTGGAAGTCTGTGTCCCTTTGTGAAATACGAGTCTTTCAGTTCACTGCAATAAGAAAGGTGTCGCCGTTATAGCACGTGCTTGCACAGCGCATCTAGCGTAGCTCGTCCTGACCTCTTTTTCTCCCACACCGTGTGTTAAATCACGTCCAAAGCTCCTCACAGTTTGCACGTCTTTGTTCACTTCCTTAAGACTTCCAACTGCCCATGGCTTGGGTTACAGATAGTTTTTGTCAAACAAAGCAGGGAAGAGAATAGTCGTCCTTTCAACTACTGCTGGAAGGAGTACAGTCGAGCGATCAGGTGCAATCAAGTTAGCGGGCTACAAGAACGGTAAAGTAAAGCCGGCCTCGCATCCAAAATAATTTACTGCTCATTCCGTTTTCTATGTTTTGCTCTTTTGCGTGGCAAATCTACGGCACTACTACTTCAGTTATTGCTTCCGCAGTGAGAGTGGTTTATTAGAGAATGTGACCTGACGCAACAAATTGCGAAACGCTGGTGTTAATTGAACATGGCCTTTCTCTTGTGCTAACGACCCTAACGAATGCTAAAACGATGGTACGCAACTCGAAAGTAGCGGAGTCGATTCCTGCTGCTGTAAAAAAAATTTAATCCTCTGTATTTAGCAGTTAAAGGGAAGACATGAGGTGGTTCCAGATCCTGATCAGCACACTTTATACCAATCTCTTTGTGTAAACTCTTCCGAATTTCTCCCCAAGACCATAAAAGGCATGTGACACTCTTTCTGGAGATGATGTGTTGGGTGCCCACGTTGGTCCTATGCAAGAGAAGTAGGCACCGTAGAATTACAAACACAACTCTGCATAGCGCAATCATTCATGACATCCACTGAGCCAAATGTGGCAGCAGTAAAGTCAATGACCATCAGTTCCAAAGATGTAGGGTTAAATTCTTCTCCATTCATGAGATACAGATTTTCTCCAGTGGCTTCAGGTAAAAGCCATGAAGACTGCTTTTAGTAGACCATGGCTAGTTTTCGTCCTCATACCCATCCTTTACAGTTAAGATAATTTCTTCTACATCTCAAAAAGCCATGTCGCAAATTCGCACCTGAGAAATCACTCGCGGATTGGAAGAAAACACCAGAAATCTGTTTTGATTGACTTGATGCCAAGATGACAGTGTGGGATGTCACACACTGGACAGAATTCTAGCAGCAGTACAAGGGCGCTGTCATCGCACAGTGATGTAAAATTTTATGTTAACAGAGGTGGCAGTGAAACATGTGATTCCGAAACCTCCATCAGCGATAAAATTTATCCACAGTGTTTAAAATAATACAACGTGAATTTAAAATGCTTATCACTTAAAAATGACATGAAGAAGGTGTCCACCATTTTCCGTTATACACATTTCAAGTCTTTTTACAGATGTTACACATCACAATTTGCAACACTGGCACTGGAATTCCATTAACTTACCCCGAATTTGATCCTTCAGTTTATCTAAGTTGTATGGTGAGTCACATTGGAAGACATTACTTTTCAGATGACTGCAAAGGAAGACAAGGGGTCTTGAGAGCAATGAAATGTCCCCATTCTTGTATATGAGAGGACTGGAAATGGTGTTCTGTAGAGAGTTAGTGGAATGCCGTGGGTCATGCCATGTGGCCTCGTCTTTTTGGAAGAATGATTGCAGTTACAAGATCAAAAGTCGTGGCACTAGGTAGTGGTTCAAAAAGTAAAGATGCTCCTCCATATAAGCACCAAATGGCCTCTATAGACTGAGGATGACACGGCGGTTGGTCGGTACCGTTTGCCTTTACGGAGCCTATTCGGACATAGTTTGGTATGTATGATTCCAAACGATGTTACGCCACACCACATTACCACTTTCTGACTCGTGTTTCATGAACTATTTAAGGATTTTCACGTGACCAGTATCTAAAGACTTGTTTGTTAAGAAAGCCCTATACACAAAAATTGGCCCCATCGCTCATGATCAGACTGTCTTACAGGAAAAAATTGAAATTTGTGGTAAGGTCTTACGGGACCAAACTTCAGAGGTCACCTGTCCCTAAGCCTACACACTACTTAATCTAACTTAAACTAACTTAAACTAACGTATGCTAAGGACAACACACACACCCACGCCCGAGGGAGGACTCGAACCTCCGACAGGGGAAGCCGCACGGACCGCGACAAGGCGCCCTAGAACGCACAGCTACCCCGCGCGCGCGCGGCTGTCTTACAGGCTTTTGTTGTCGTTTGTTGAGTTCCAACAACTCTCATCAAAAGCACTGTGTCCTTGGGAGAATGTCGTCATTCACTTTTTGCACTATCTGAATTTTGTACGGAGGCATTGCGGTTCGTTGTACAATTTTCGCCGTGCGCTGCAATCCGATACCTCAAGTTGCAACGTGTGCTTGCGTATAAGCGCTGATAACCTCGCCATTGAGCGCCCATAAGCTCCAGACACACACACACACACACACACACACACACACACACACTCACACACACACTTGTATGCAGAGCGCTTGGGACTTCGGCTGAAAGCATCTTCTACTCTTGAAACATTCTCTGGTGTACAAACGCGTTTTGCACTTACACGCCTCTTTCAGTATCACTTGTTTCCTCGAAGTTCGGTACCCACATTTCGATAGCATGTGCTGGTGGGACTGGGGCATGACGTGAGAGATTCAAACACACGCCGCGCGGCCGCATAACTATCGTTTTTGTAAAATGCCTTCATGGTAAAAGCGCCTTGTTTACCGGTTCACGCCGTCATCTCGACCGAACATCGATGTCAGGGTCGACGGCAAAGGCGTGTTGACCAGTTGCCATCATTCCCGTTTTCTGATTCCTAACGTAACGTGCTATTTCCAGCGTTGCCAAATCTCCCGTTTCACTGCCGCACCTGCTACTTTTCAGTGTTTACTGATATTTTAAATTAAAAGCTACGTCTATAAAGACGCAAAGGAAATTGTGATTTTATATTATCTTAAGAAATTGTAATAAATACCAGTAAAGTAGATAGCTTCAGATTCATTGCATGAAGTACACGAATCAGTTGATTCTAATGGTACCAAGCGAGTTATTATCTGCTTTTAAAGCTGGTTTCGCTGTCAGATACCACCTTGTTTGATCGAAACTTAATTTAATGCTCATAAACGGATGCAAACGAAAGCACTGAATAATTACTCAGCAGGTATCAAGTTACCTTTCATTAGAAATTTGGACGCACTCAACGGCTGTTATATGACTTTCAAAGTGATGGAGCACAGCAATCAATCATCCTGATTGCTGTGCTCCATCATTTTGAAACTCAACTATCTTAAACGGAATCGTATGACTTCAGATAATATGGAACGTACTTTTAAATACAAAGACCAGTAAACATGCCATGAAATCACGAGACTAATCTTTCTCATACACGTAGCTTTCCACTTGCGAATAGTCATACCTAAAACAGAGTTTTCGATGTCGTTCTCCGCGATTATAAATGACACTACGGAAACCTCTGAAGTACCCTTCACTGATTCTGTGCTAGTTTATATGAATTATAATTCAATTAAAGGAGCACACTGCAGTGATTACCAAGAAATGAACCCCAAAAATTCATAAACAGAAGGAAAGGAACAGTTATCTTAACTAGTTAGACAAAAAATGTTCCAGATAATGGCACCTGTTTTGCACTGGAATGCCGACAAAGAGATTGCACAATTGAAGCATATGATGATATTTATTCTGATAAAAGGATAGCCTCGTCAAATGGTTTGTAGGACAGAAAAACAATTATACTCGTTAAATTTAAACTTCATTTTATTGATCCTAAAATAATATGATTCTCAGATTAAGAGAAAAGATACTAATAGTACATTATATCATGGGTAATGAAATTACTACAGTTGGAATTATAAACAGAAAGAGATTACCCAGTCATGAATAAAATTCCTGTCTGCATTGGCTTCACTGAATAAAAGCTGAATGCTTTGAGGAAGACTGCATCTCAACAGGCCAATGGCCTGTCAAAGTCTGAACAGCTCACAAACGCAATGATACTGGAGAAAATCGATTCACAATCCCAGTACAAGAAATCCGTTACAAAAAGGAAAATCACATAGTGAAATTTTTTGTTTCAGTCATCGGTATTATCACTGGTTTGATGCGGCCGGCCACCAATTCCTTTTCCGCGCCAATCTGTTTATCTCAGAGTTTCACTTGGACCTTATGTCCTCAATTATTTACTGGATGTATTCCAACCTCTGTCTTCCTCTACAGTTTTTGCCCTCTACAGCTCCCTCTAGAACCACAGAAATCATTCCCTGCTGTCTTAAGAGATGTCCTATCATCCTGTCCCTTCTCCTTGTCAGTGTTTTCCACACATTCCTTTCCTCTCCGATTCTGCGCAGAACCTCCTCATTCCTTACTTTGTCAGTCCACGTAATTTTCAACATTCATCTGTAGCATCACATATCAAATGCTTCCATTCCCTTCTGTTCCGGTTTTCCCACAGTCCATGTTTCACTACCATACCATGCTGTGCTCCAAACGTACATTCTCAGAAATTTCTTCCACAGGTTAAGGTCTATGTTTGATGCCCCCCTTGCTCCATCCGCCATTGATTATATTTCTGCTGAGACTTCTTTAACTTCATCTACTTCGTGACCATCAGTTCTGATATTAAGTTTTTCGCTGTTCCCTTTTCTGCTACTTCTCATTGCTTTCGTCTTTCTTCGATTTACTCTCAGTATATATTCTGTACTCATTTATTTGTTCCATTCATGAGGTCATGTAATCCTTCTTCACTTTTACTCAGGATAGCAATGTCATCAGCGAATCGTATCATTCATACCCTTTCACCTTCATTTCAATGCCACTCCTGAACATTTCTTTTATTTCCATCATTCGATGTACAGATTGAACAATGTGGGCGAAAGACTACATCCCTGTCTTCCACCCTTCTTAATCCGAGCACTTCGTTTTTTATGTTCCAATCTTACAGTTCCCTCTTGGCTCTTGTACATATAGTATATTACCCGTCTTTCCCTGAAGCTTACTTTCATTTCTCTCAGCATTTCGAACATCTTGCACCATTTTACATTGTCGAACGCTTTTTCCAGACCGACAAATTCTATGAAGGTGTCTTAATTTTTTTTAGCCTCCATTATCAACCGCAATGTCAGAATTGCCTCTCTGGTGTCTTTATCTTTTCTAAAGCCAAATTGATCGTCATCTAACACGTCCTCAGTTTTCTTTTCCTTTCTTCTGTATATTATTCTTGTCAGTATCTTGGGTGTATGTACTGTTAAGCTGATTGTGCGATAATTCTCGCATTCGTCAGCTCTTGCAGCCTTCGGAATTATGTGGATGATATTTTTCGAAAGTTATTTGGTATGTCGCCACACTCATACATTCTACACACCAACATGAATAGTCCTTTTGTTGCCATTCCTCCCACTGATTTTAAATTGTGATGCAATTTCATCTATCCCTTCTGACTTATTTAATATTAAGTCCTCCAAAGCTCTCTTAAATTCTGATTCTAATACTGGATCCCCAATCTCTTCTAAATCGACTCCAGTTTCTCCTATCACACCAGACAAATCTGATAAATCTTCCCGTCATGGAGGCCTTCAGTGAACCCTTTCCACCTATCCGCTCTCCCCTCTACAGTTAACAGGGGAATTCTCGTTGCACTCTTAATGTTATCATCCTTGCTTTTAATTTCACCGAAGTTGTTTTCACTTTCCTATATGATGATTCAGTCCTTCCGACAATCATTTCTTTTTCGATGTCTTCACATTTTTCCTACAGCCATTTCGTCTTAGCTTCCATGCACTTCCTATTGATTTCCTTTCTCAGCAACTTGTATTTCTGTATTACTTAATTTCCCTGAACATCTTTACACTTTCTTCTTTCATCTACCAACTGAAGTATATCCTCTGTTGCCCACAGCTTCTTCACAGTTACCTTCTTTGTACATATGATTTTCTTTCCAAGTTTCGTGAAATACATACGAAAATTGTGAACCGGTCAGAGGAATAGCAGCGTAAATCCTATCCGCGACACTTACTCAAAAAGAGCAGCGAAAACAGAGCCAGCCGGAGCCGTGCACCTCTCGACATCTCCGCGACGTGACGTCCGCCGAACGGTGAACACCACGTCCTTGAACCCGACTCCGCCTGACCGTCTTCTCCTACGTTCCTCACCGCTCCTCTCGCTGCTAGGGGACGGGAGGAATCTACAGTTTTGCCATCGCAGTAGTCGAGAATTCCCTCTCGTATTCAAAACTGCAGGGGAAGCTCAAATAATTTTCTCCGAAAGCTCTTATTGTATTTCTCTAAACCTGTTAGAAGTTGGTACTCGACGGGCTTTCAACCTAATCGGCGAAAATTTCGTCTGGGCACAAAATGCAGCACGTTCCCGTGCTGTTTACAGTATTATTGCGATGTCTGTTTCTCTGCGTATGCTTCTTGAATGCATTGCGACAGGAGCCCAAACAATAGGTGATTTACGTTCTAGGGCACGTTTTAAAATTCTGAAATGCTGCATTAATAATGGCTAGTTGCTAGCCGAAATCTAGATTTGCTGCTTTGACAAAGTCTGAATGGGAAGAACGACTGATTACTGTTTCCACCATTTTAAAAGGCCGAGGGGATTTCCAGCTCCCTCTCCTCCCCCCCCCCCCCCCCCCTTCAAGGGTCATTTGTATTTCTCACAGTTCTGAGAAGGCAGTTTGCGGTACCCTGGCCTGGGAGTACCATTACCTGCGACAAACTTCTAGTGCAGCTCACGTGTCCTTGTCGTTGAAGGAATAAGGGAAACGTTCAGAAAATCAACTCCTCGGTCATCCAACGGTCTGAGCTTACTGTTAGCCTTTCTCACCTGTTCCACCACTGGGGAACAGAACGAACTCAATACTCCAAACTTCGCGAACCCTGTTCCTCCATCGAGAAAATTTCGTATAATATAACAGAATTAACTATATTTGTGGTCGCTTAGCGACATGTGACTAACCAGTTACGTCACAGTGTGTATATGTTTTTTTCTTCTGTTACATAAGGAGTGCAGCACATAAACGAGAACCGACAGCAATCTTCGCCACTGTACGAGAGGCTGGCGTCGTTCGATGCAATCTACATCGAGTCGATGGCCGTGCGTATGGAAGTGCCGAAAGCTACTGATGTGTTAACTGCTCTTAAACGATGGGAACTTAAAAGAAAATAATTCAAATAATATTAAATATGCTGTTATATCTGAGACTTTTATTGGCCGAGATTTGTATTAACCACAACTGCTTTACATAACAGCTGGTTAATTTCAGGTTCTTACGTGGCAAAAGAATGTGCAGTACTCTGTGCAATAAACCTATTTAATGTGTTCAAGTGAAATGTGCTGGTGTAATGAATTTCTTCGAAAATCTGCTAACTGAATGCATTTTGAGAATTTTCTACTAAATGAATCATGTTACTAAAAGGAAATATAGAGTTAAAATCACAAGTGATTACGACACTGATATGTAGTCATCTCTGACTTCCTAATACTACGTCTGCATGAACTTAAGTTTGAATATTTAATATTTGATAAGTACAAGAACAAGAAGAGACCCGATGGTGCAGAGTGATTCAAGTGGTTTTCCATAAAGTGATCATAGCTATAAGATAAATCACACAAATCTAAAGGCTGTAGAACTAAATACTTAGGGATTGAAATTACGAATAACTTAAATTGGAATGATGCCATCGATAATGTGCGGAAGCCAACAAAAGACTGCAATTTATTGGTAGAAAACTTAGAAAATGCTACAGATCTACTAAAGAGACGTTTACACTACTGTCGTCCGCCATCTTCTGGATTACTGCAGTCCAGTGTGGTTTCCGCATGAGATTCGATTGACGGAAACATTAAGAAAGTTCAAATGAGGGCAGCTCGTTTTGCGCTATAGTAGAACAGGTGCCACGGATATGATAAGCGAATTGAGGTGACAACTATTAAAACAAAATGGTTTATCTTTGTGGCAGGATTCTGGTGAACTTTCAATCATAACTTTCTCTTCATAGTGCAAAAATATTTTGTTGGTGTCCACCTACACAGGGAAAACGATTAACCAGTTAACGTAAGGGAAATCAGAGACAGCACAGAAAGACTTAAGTGTTGGTTTTTATAGCGCGCTGTTCGAGAGTGGAACGGTAGAGATAAAGCCTGAAGGTGGTTCGACGAACCCCAGGCCAGGACTTAAATGTAAATTGCAGACATCATATGGATGCAGATGTGGATACTTAGCACGAAATTAAAATCATGAATGTGCATTTCGGTGAATATACTTACAGTGATCTGCCAAAACATTATGTCCATTAACCATCGCGAGACTGAATTCCGCTTGGTGATGCTGGTGGTCAAGTGACAAGCTAAGAAAAGTACACAAACTGAACAGAGACTAGCGGGGAATCATTCTCGCGATGGTATGCGTCTCAGATGGGGAAATCAGCTAATGTAAACGACTTTGAAAAAGTTCCGATTGTTCTGACACGGCGTCTGGGGATGTGTTGTTGTCGTTGTGGTCTTCAGTCCTGAGACTGGTTTGATGCAGCTCTCCATGCGACTCTATCCTGTGCAAGCTTCTTCATCTCCCTGTACTTACTGCAACCTACATCCTTCTGAATCTGCTTAGTGTATTCATCTCTTGGTCTCCCTCTACGATTTTTACCCTCCACGCTGCCATCAAATGCTAAATTTGTGATCCTCTGATGCCTCAGAACATGTCCTACCAACCGGTCCCTTCTAGTCAAGTTGTGTCACAAACTCCTCTTCTCCCCATTTCTATTCAATACCTCCTCATTAGTTATGTGATCTACCCATCTAATCTTCAGCATTCTTCTGTAGCACCACATTTCGAAAGCTTCTATTCTCTTCTTGTCCAGACTATTTATCGTCCATGTTTCACTTCCATACATGGCTACACTCCATACAAATACTTACAGAAACGACTTCCTGACACTTAAATCTATACTCGATGTTAACAAATTTCTCTTCTTCAGAAACGCTTTCCTTGCCATTGCCAGTCTACATTTTATATCCTCTCTACTTCGACCATCATCAGTTATTTTGCTCCCGAAATAGCAAATCTCCTTTACTACTTCAAGTGTCTCATTTCCTAATCTAATTCCGACAGCATTACCTGATTTAATTCGACTACATTCCGTTATCCTCGTTTTGCTTTTGTTGATGTTCATCTTACATCCTCCTTTCAAGACACTGTCCATTCCGTTCAACTGCTCTTCCAAGTCCTTTGTTGTCTCTGACACAATTACAATGTCATCGACGAACCTTAAAGTTTTTATTTCTTCTCCATGGATTTTAATACCTACTCCGCATTTTTCTTTTGTTTCCTTTACTGCTTGCTCAATATACAGATTGAATAACATCGGGGAGAGGCTACAACCCTGTCTTACTCCCTTCCCAACCACTGCTTCCCTTTCGTGCCCCTCGACTCTTATAACTGCCATCTGGTTTCTGTACAAATTGTAAATAGCATTTCGCTCCCTGTATTTTCCCCCTGCCACCTTTAGAATTTGAAAGAGTGTGTACAAATGCTAGAAACGTAGGTTTACCTTTCCTTAATCTTTCTTCTAAGATAAGCCGTAAGGTCAGTATTGCCTCACATGTTCCAACATTTCTACGGAATCCAAACTGATCTTCCCCGAGGTCGGCTTCTACCAGTTTTTCCATTCGTCTGTAAAGAATTCGCGTTAGTATTTTGCATCTGTGACTTATTAAACTGATAGTTCAGTAATTTTCACATCTGTCAACACCTGCTTTCTTTGGGATTGGAATTATTATATTCTTCTCGAAGTCTGAAGGTATTTCGCCTGTCTCATACATCTTTCTCACCAGATGGTAGAGTTTTGTCAGGACTGGCTGTCCCAAGGCTGTCAGTAGTACTAATGGAATGTTGTCTACTCCCGGGGCCTTGTTTCGACTCAGGTCTTTCAGTGCTGTCAAACTCTTCACGCAGTATCGTATCTCCCATTTCATCTTCATCTACATCCTCTTCCATTTCCATAATATTGGCCTCAAGTACATCACCCTTGTATAGACCCTCTATATACACCTTCCACCTATCTGCTTTCCCTTCTTTGCTTAGAACTGGGTTTCCATCTGAGCTCTTGATATTCGTACAAATGGTTCTCTTCTCTCCAAACGTCTCTTTAATTTTGCTGTAGGCAGTATCTATCTTGTCCCTAGTGAGATAAGCCCCTACATCCTTACATTTGTCCTCTAGCCATCCCTGCTTAGCCATTTTGCACTTCCTGTCGATCTCATTTTTGAGACGTTTGTATTCCTTTTTGCCTGCTTCATTTACTGCATTTTTATATTTTCTCCTTTCATCATTTAAATTCAATATTTCTTCTGTAACCCAATGATTTCTACTAGCCCTTGTCTTTTTACGTACTTGCTCCTCTGCTGCCTTCACTACTTTATCCCCAGAGCTACCCATTCTTTTTCTACTGTATTTCTTTCCCCCATTCCTATCAATTGTTCCCTTATGCTCTACCTGAAACTCTACAACCTCTGGTTTAGTCAGTTTATCCAGGTCCCAACTCCTTAAATTCCCACCATTTTGCAGTTTCTTCAGTTTTAATCTATAGTTCATAACCAATTGATTGTGGTCAGAGTCAACATCTGCTCCTGGGAATGTCTTACAATTTAAAACCTGGTTCCTAAATCTCTGTCTTACCATTATATAATCTATCTGATACCTTCTAGTATTTCCAGGACTCTTCCATGTATACAATCTTCTTTTATGATTCTTGAACCAAGTGTTAGCTATGATTAAGTTATGCTCTGTGCAGAATTCTAACAGACGGCTTACTCTTTCATTTCTTACCCTCAATCCATATTCACCTACTATGTTTCCTTCTTTCCCTTTTCCTACTCTCGAATTCCAGTCACCCATGACTATTAAATTTTTGTCTCCTTTCACTACCTGAATAATTTCTTTTATCTCATCATACATTTCATCAATTTCTTCATCATCTGCAGAGCTAGTTGGCATATAAACTAGTACTACTGTAGTAGGCATGGGGTTCGTGTCTATCTTGGCCACAATAATGCGTTCACTATGCTGTTTGTAGTAGCTTACCCGCACTCCTACTTTTTTTATTCATTATTAAACCTACTCCTGCATTACCCCTCTTTGATTTTGTATTTATAACCCTGTATTCACCTGCCACCGAACTTCACTAATTCCCGCTATATCTATATATCTGGGGATGAATATCTCAAAAACTGTGAAGCTGGTCGGGCGTTCGCGCATTTTTGTGAGCATGTATGAAAAGTGTCTGAAGAGCGGCGAAACAACGAGTATGTGAACGCGACAAGGTGTTAGACGTACACATCACAGAAAGTAGAGCTCGGAGGCTTGCCCCATCAGTACAGTGGGATAGTCGGCGATCTATGGGAGTTCTGATGGCATCTCACAATTCCGGTTCAGACATAAGTGTTTTGGAGCACACCGTTCAGGCTACATTGCTGAACATGGGGCTCTCCAGCAGACGACCTTTACTTTTTGTCATGCTGACCCACCTCGAAAGTCAATTACGATTGCAGTACACGATATCATCGAGGTGAACCAATGAAAACAGTCGCTTGGTTACAAAAGTCACGTTTCGTGTTAGCACATGTCGATAAGCGTGTTCAGATACGTCGTCATGCAGGCGAAAGGCATATCGACATATGTGGCGCTCCAGGGTTACAGGCTGTTCAGAGTAGAGTAAAGCTAGCAAGGACATTTATTTTGACTTCCAGGAGGCCTCCGGTAGTAATCGAAGTGATCCCAACTCTTGTGGACTACACGAACATCACTGCAGCTATTTGCTTCCTGAAAGGGTGATGTCTTCCACGATGGCGATCTCATCTTCCAGCAGGATAATTGGCCATCTCTCAAGGCCAGAATCGCGGTACAGTGATTTTAGGAAAATGACAATAACTCACGCTGATGTCTTGGCCGTCAAATTCGCTCGGTATAGAACCAAAACAAGAAATCTGGGATGATACCGGGCGTCAACTCCGCATCGACAAACCACCAGCTCATAATTTATGGGAACTGCATCACCTGTGCATTGGCATATGCTACCACATACCTCTGGAAATTTACTAAGGACTTGTGGAATCCATGCCTTCGTTTCTCTATTGCGTTGCAAAGGTGGACCAACACGCTAGCAAACAGGTGGTCAATGTTTTGGCACGTCAGTGTATTTCGATTATCAGAGATTAGATGTCGCAGTTTAGAATTATTTTTGACTTCTAAACACGACGAATGTAGTTAAGCAATTAATATTTGGAAGTTTACGGAAGGATGTGCCAAGGTATCACACTTTGGTAAAAAGTATTTCTGATTTATCGAGTATAATGAGATCGTCCCAGGTACAGACTTAAAGTAATAGCCTGAACTCACTGGAATGTATGTATTTAATGTATCAGTGATTCATTGCAAACTAAGGCGCGGCATTTGTAGCGATCTTTCGCCGAGACAATAACCAAATCAACCAAACGAATTAGACGCCCCATTGTAACTGATCAACGTATTTCCTTCATTACTCCATAAAAAATTTATTGCCTACAGTTTTACATCAAGAGCGGGAAAGAACCTGTTTAAGTAAACATCATTAATTCGTTCTAATGAGTGTGAAAATTAAGAGCAAAATAATTAAATTATTGCTATAACTCAATCGATATTTTTGTAATTTTCTGGCATGGGATTCCGAAGATAATTTTGTCAGCATTTGGAAAAAATGTTGGCAACATTTCAGGTAAACTAGCTTTGGCTGTGCCTACGTTGTTACTACGCTGCAGTCGTAGAACATGTGACCTTCTGGAATGGTAACATTCTTTAAGTACCCGCTTTACGGTTATATATTGACAGGGTGCTACATGCCGGCCTGAGCCGCGTCCTGCGACAGGTTATGCGAATAATTCGAGGAAATGCCTGCATTCCAGGACAACGTGTGGCCGTGGGAAGAATGCCGTTTCTAGTCTTTTCAGACCAGAAAAATTCTCACTGAAAAGTAAACCAGTATAACAGGAATGTGAAATGGAGACCTTGTGAGACTAGTTCACTTCTAAAGGTTTCAACTTTCGAATATGACTCACGTGTAACTTTAGTGGCAAAGAAACCAGTGGTAGGCGTGCGAATATCGGAGCTCTTCATAGAAGAGCGATCATCATCATTTATTCTAATCAGGGGAAGAATTTCGCATTATTCTGGTATGGTTCATCCTCATGGATGGAACCTTAGGGTCGTTCAGCTATATCTCATTAATATATCGTTATTGGACAATCCATTCAGCAGTTTTACTGATGGAATTGTTTCATGTAATCTATTTCGAAATTATACGATTATATATGTCCAGATACTCTTGTTGGAGTCCAACTGAACCAAAATATTTCATCTAAAATAAAACGCAGTGTTATTCATGAAACTGAATCACTGAAGTTTTTACAAGTTCTGACCATGTGATGTGGACTGGACTGTGACTAACACACTGGATTAGTGATTTCTGATTTTTTTCTCAGAATAAATACGCATCATTGTGAAAACGATTACCTTACTAGCAAGACATCTACTCTTCTGCACATCGCCTTTGAGCACCTCTGGAGGACGACCGTTCAAAACTGCGTCCTATCATCCTGATCTAGGTTTCGTGAAATTGTCCTAAATCGTTCCAGGTAAATGCCAGAATGGTTCCTTTGACAGGGTACAACGAGATCCCTTCCCCTTCCTTGAAACAATCCGAGATTGTGCTCCCATTCTAATGATCTAGTTGTGACGGTACGTTAACCTTTATCTTTCTTCATTCCTTCTTGAGGATCTCAATGTCATCTACACTACCTTCTTCTTTCATTACGTGTTTTGGGATATTGAATGCCGTGGTCAAGATTGTAGATTACCTATAATAAGTTGCGAAGCACACAGTTAAGTCGGATCTATAGTTCAATCGGTTGTGTTGCTAAGAAAATTTGACTATTAATTTCTGTTATCATTTGATTGCGAAATATTTTGTTCCAACATAATACCGTGAAGTAGGCAGGATTTTATTTTGGATCAAACAGCTTGACTGAAGTAGTGGTGCCTGCTGGAAGAATAAATAGTCCGCACTGCACGCTGCCGCCGATCATTATCCATATAAGTATTGACTCTCCCTGCCAGTCGTCATCCTGACAGTGACATCGATGGACGAGGACCATAGTGAGTACTCTAACAGATGCACAACATCATGCACCTTAAGACAGCGGGCACAGAAATGGCATGGATGAAGACGTGTCGCCGGCCGCTGTGGCCAAGCGGTTCTAGGCGCTTCAGTCTGGAACCGCGCGACCGCTACGGTCGCAGGTTCGAAACCTGCCTCGGGCATGGATGTGTGTGATGTCCTTAGGTTATTTAGGTTTAAGTAGTTCTAAGTTCTAGGGGACTGATGACCTCAGATGATAAGTCCCATAGAGGTCAGAGCCATTTGAACCATTTCTTGAAGACGTGTCCAGTGGAGCCTTCTTTGTGTTTTGACTACCTTTCTAATGGAGCGTTTGCATCTAGATATAGTGGGAAATTCATTTGTGCGTGAATATCCAATTGTAGTTGTGGTGAAATGACGTGGAAAGCACGACTTCGTACCCGAATGTTCACTCATTCGAACGTTTCTTCGACGGCCCAATTAGCGCTCTCTCTCTCTCTCTCTCTCTCTCTCTCTCTATTCCTTTGGTCGATTCCGATTCTCCGTGACCCCACGACCTAAAGCACGCCAAATTTTTCTGTCCTGCACTTACGACCGCAGATTCTGCAACTTGGAATTCATTACTTCTGCTATGCCATCAATCCAACGCATCCTTTGCCGCGCTCCCTGTAACTTCAGTATTCCCCGGCACTAACATCTCTTCCAACGAATCATGGCTTCTCATAACGTCCCCAAAAAGTAGGCCAGGGTTTGCTTCCGTATCAGATATTCCGAAGAGGAATATGGTAATACTGATCTATTCCTTTCTGAGGAGTTTTCTCCAACACCACAGTACATTGTTGTCTATACTATTACGTTCAGCTAATTCGTATGTTTCAGATCTCACATCTATACATCCCGTACTATACTGATCTTCGTTGTTAAAGTTATATCACTACTCGTCAAAACTTTGTGGAGATTGAACATTGGCTCTCTCCCAAATAACAATCGTCTTTTGATTTTGTGGCTGCAGTCACCATCAGCAGAAATCTGAGAGCCATGGTAAGTGATCATGGATTGTTTTTCGACTCAATATTTCTCTCAAATTGCATGTTTACTATCTGTGGTTAAGTATGGTGTTTTCTGTTGATTATTGTGTCTTCTTTTGCGGCTCTACAGGTCGTGATGAGTCTTGACCTCTTCACCTATTTCCTTCCATTTATCCCCGTCCCTTGCTAGCACTGTCCACTTCCTGTAGCCCACCTTCCGAACGTCTTCTTTTACGCCATCCTCCAATCTAGTTTTAGATCGACCAGATTCTCTTCGTCAAACTGGCTTTCCTTGTAAAATCTGTTTTGGTATTTCTTTCATCCGTGTCACGTGTCCAGCCTACGTCAGCCTAGATGACCTCACAATTCTTCTAACATGCTGGTCTTTGTAGATGGCGTACCACTCATGGTTGTATCTCCTCCTCCATCTTTCCCTTTCACAAATTGGGCCGATGATTCTGCTGAGTATCCTCCTCTCGAAGGAAACGAGCGATTCAGGATCCTTTGCTGTCAGAAGGCGTATGTAAGCACTGGTATGATGAGTGTTTTATAAATGGTTAGTTTGTGGTTCTAGTACGGGGCCTTGAAGATAGAAGATTTGTTAAGACGAAAAAAGATTTATTTCGTATGAAGTGTCATTTAGACCGGTTACAATTGAACCCAGGTACTTGAAGTGATCGACTCTTTCAAAGGTACAACTACCCATCACGGGAACTACCTCCACTGCTTTTCCACGCAACACTTCTATCATATTATATGTTCACGATATATGGCCGAGTATGGTGTTTTCTGTTGACTGTTACAGTTGCCACTGCAATTTTAAATGTTAGTTCAGAAAAATTTACCATCGTTGCGTTTCAAATGCAGTACCTGCACTTGCAAAGATTTTTTTGGCTTCGAGCCATGGATTTCCAGATGATTGTCTGTCGTTGTAAGAAGGAATGAAGGAAGACTAGGATATAACGTCACTCGAACGACGAGTTCATTAGAGACTGAGGGCAAGCTCATACTGAAAAGGGCAAAGTCGATATCTGTAACCGTCCTTTCCAAAAGCAGCAATACTGTAACTTGATTTGTATATTTTTTGTGTATGAAAACTGATTCCTACTCTTTAACTTTCGTTTGTTTCTTTGTTGTAATGTGAACCTGAACAAGGCAAGTAGTGCGCTTACGTGAACGCTGTCCAGTGAAATAAGTCGCCGAGTCCACCAAAAACTGTGTATTGCAATTAACTTTCAACGAAAATAATTAAAAATTCTAAATCTGTGTACTAATCAAGCTTTTCTGAGAAATTTTGTGGAGTGAACAGTGCTAGAATGCGTGACTTCACTGTACCTGTATTGCATTTCCATCACATAAAACAGACATAGTAAGAATTCTGCACAAAATTGTAAGCTGAACTTTGAAAGAATAACTGTCCAAAATGCTACTGAAATGCCACGTAAATTTACGTACCCAAACTAACTAAATAAAATTGCAAACTTCAAGCGACACACACTGTAGCGTAAGAGTAAGAATGCCTCCATGAGATCTGAACTGAAGTTGGTTGGTTGGGGGAAGGAGACCAGATAGCGAGGTCATCGGTCTCATCGGATTAGGGGAGGACGGGGAAGGAAGTCAGCCGTGCCCTTTGAAAGGAACCATCGCGGCATTTGCCTGGAGCGATTTAGATAAATCACGGAAAACCTAAATCAAGATAGCCGGACGCGGGATTGAACTGTCGTGCTCCCGAATGCGAGTCCAGTGTCTAACCACTACGCCACCTCGCTCGGTGAACTGAACTTTACCTAAACTGAACCCGATAATAATTTTAAAATGCACTGCTTAGTTGTGAACGATCTTACTGTGTCCCGACTGTAATATCACACTGACCGTAACAAATTTTCATGACTTACCTTGTGCCAATGGGAACTCGGTGCTACTCGAAAGGGTTGAATATTAAAATACAGCGCTGCAGCAAACCAACTAAAGAAACCTTCGCCTAGTGCAATGCAAAGAAAAACAGCTACGCTAAGCATCACATCATGAATTACTTTGAGTCACTCTGTTCGCCTGATTGCAATGCGGTGACGCACAATTACAAAAGAAAATTGTCGTGAAGAGACAGTGGAAGAAAGTAAACTTACTGTGTGACTGGAAAGAGACTAGCATTCAAAAACTGTATTGTTCCTTAACAATTACAGTCATCTTCACTTCTTATAGCCAGCCGGGGTGGCCGAGCGGCGCTAGGCGCTACAGTCTGGAAACGCGCTACCGCTACGGTCGCAGGTTCGAATCCTGCCTCGGGCATAGATGTGTGTGATGTTCTTAGGTTAGTTAGGTTAAAGTAGTTCTATGTTCTAGGGGACTGATGACCTCAGAAGTTAAGTCCCATAGTGCTCAGAGCCATTTGAACCATTTGAACTTCTTATAAAAATAACATACTCTGCTGTATAATATGCTTCTCAAATGGTAAAGCAGTACTGATTTTGTAACTCTGAGTCCAAGCTATGTGAGCAAACAATTTTGTTTAATCACGTCTCCATTATCAAATTAGCTGACCCGTATCAATAATGAAAATGTCGTGCTAAATGTTTGCCTCTCTCAAACTCATGTTAAATTACACGCTAGCAAGCAACGCAGCGAAATAATTACATGAATCTCTTCATAGATTTCAAATCAATTTTTACAAATGGTTCAAGTGGCTCTAAGCACTATGGGACTTAACACCTGAGGTCATCAGTCCCCTAGACTTAGAACTACTTAAACCTAACTAACCTAAGGACATCACAAACATCCAAACCCGAGGCAGGATTCGAACCTGCGACCGTAGCAGCAGCCCGGTTCCGGACAGAAGCGCCTAGAACCACTCGGTCACAGTGGCCGGCTCAATTTTTACAAAATGATGTTTCCAAAAAACGACAACCTCTGGGTTTGCATCTCTGTGTTCTTCTGGTTATTTCCAGATCGCTCAGCAGTGCCACCGACATCCAACTTTCTGTATCTCTCCCTCTCTCTGTCTATCTATCTACCTCACTTGTCTCTGAACGCTACACTAGCATAGACAATGCTACTGACAACCAAAGATCACTCTGGTAGTACTTGGAACCTCTGTGGCCTAGCATACCAACTACTGAAGACTTTTGTCTCAAAAATAATGAGTGTACAAGTATGAAGTATGACACATCACATGAAAAGAGAGCTCACATTTATTTCATTGAATAACAAAAATAAGCTAATAACAAGCATTTATTTTAAGCGATTTAAATCGGGTTGGTCGGACGGGGATTTTACCGCCATACTGCCGGATGCAGGTCAAGTGTCATATCCTTATGCCACCTCGCTCGATTCGTTGTTCGATAACAGTCGTGCAAGCTGAAATGAGGTCAGCGTCGTAAGTGCGGAGCGGGATTTCACGGTCTTATGTTAGCCATTCTTAGTGAAGAACAGGAAACTGCTCGTGGGAGTTGCTCGTAAACCAATAGTAAGGTGTCGATTTTGGTCTAGAGTTGAATGTGAGTTGCGAGTTGCGGCACACAAGTCGCGTGCAGCGCCCGCCGCACGTGACTCTGCCACCGACAGCGAGTGCTGCTGCGAGCTGGTCGCCACTAGGAAAACGGCCGCGGCTGCGGCTGCGCCAGCCAATCACAGTGCCGCTCGCACTGGCCTCCGAGAAACCGGTTCCTTACGGAGCACCGTACAGCCTTGTCCATTGCGACAGGATAGCGCGCCTGGGTAATAGAGGCAGAAAAAAAAAGACGTGCTCATGACTATTAATCGTGTACCGTAACTACACGTTTGCTTCATCTGTTATTTCCTCTTTTTCCACACTGTTGTTATTAGAGCTAAGGGTCCATCACATCTCAGCTACTAGCATCCACTTTCCTCTAATTTTTAAAGTTTTGTTTTAGGATTTCTCACATAACAACAAATCAGTACTAGTAGTGGTACTGGTAGCATCTGTTGTTGCGGTCCTTAGTACAAAGACAGTTTGATTCAGTTCCCCACGCTAATTTGTTCTCTACGAATTTCTTCGTACTCTAAACTACTACAGTTAACACTGCGGGGACAAAAGTCATGGGATACCTCCTAATCTCGTATCGGACCTCCTTTCGCTCGGTGATGTGATTCATGCCGGGCAATCTGGGTGGCCTAATCTTTTCCTCGAATTGTCTAGAATGTCCTTCACACCGGTCGCGAACAATAGTAGCTCGGTGGCAAGCTGTAACAATGTTTGGAAACATTAAGGTCATGAAAGGCTGCACATAATCTTCAAGTACCCGAAAATAAAAATTTCCAGTCAACGATCGGTTCAGCTCGACCGGAGGATCCAGTCCTTCCCATTTCAACACAGTCCGTACCATTATGAAGCCACCACCGGCTTGAACAGTGCCTTGTTGACTACGTGGGTCCATGGCTTCGCGGAGTACGCGCCACACCCGAACACTACCACAACCAAATGAAATCTGGGCTCATCTGACCTGGCCACGGTCTATGGTCCAACCGACATGGTCTCGAGCTCAGGAGTGACGCCGCAGGCGATGTCGTGCTGTTAGAAAAGGCATTCGCGCCAGACGTCTGCTGCCATAGATCATTAACGCCAAATATCGTCGTGCTGTCCTGACGGATACGTTCGTCGTACGCCCAACATTGATATCTGCGGTTTTTCCACGCAGTGTTGCTGGTGTGTTGGTACTGACAACTCTACGCAAACACCGCGGCTCTTGGTCGTTTCGTGAAGGCCGTCTGCCGCTGCGTTGTCTGTGCTGAGAGGTGATGCCTGAAATTTAGTATTCTCGGCACACCCTTAACACTGTAGATCTCGGAATATTGAATTCCCTAAAGTTTTCCGAAAAGGATTGTCCTATGCGGCTATCCGGCCGTTATGGACGAGCGGCTCTAGGCGCTACAGTCTGGATGCGCGCGACCGCTACGGTCGCAGGTTCGAATCCCGCCTCAGGTATGGATGTGTGTGATGTCCTTAGGTTAGTTAGGTTTAAATTGTTCTAAGTTCTAGGGGACTGATGACCAAGTCCCATAGTGCTCAAAGCCATTGGCGCCATTTGAACTATGGGGCTAGCTCCAAATACCATTCGGGGTTCAAAGTCTGCTAATTCCCGCTGCGCGACCACAACATCGGAAACCTTTTCACATGAATCACCTAAGTTCAAAGGACAGGTCCATCAGTCCACCCGCCTTTTATACCTTCTGTACACGATACTAGCGCCATCTGTGTTGTACTTATCGCTATCCCCTGTCTTTCGTGACTTTCAATTTAGATTTATACGAACTTGCGAAATGCATACAAACCTTGGACTCCCTCTACAGTTCTTACACTCACTTAAAATAAACTAAAATACCGCCTAAATACACCTCGTTAGGCCCGACGGTATTGGCTCACTGCCGTGTCATGCTCAGCCAATTAGCGTCAGCAGAGGGGCATGTGGTCACCACACGGGTCTCCCGGCCGTTGTCAGTTTACGAGACGAGAGCCGCTACTTCTCACTCAAGCAAGTGGCTCCTCAATTAGCCTCGAAAGAGCCGAGTCACCCCCCCCCCCCCCCCCTTGCTAACAGCGCTGGGCTCACCCGAATGATGACCCATCCAATTGCAAACCAATCTCGACAGCGCTTAACTTCGGTGATTTGATGGGAAGCAGTGCTACCACTGCGGCAGGGCCTTTGGCTTTTACTCTCACACTCACCTTCAGCCGCGCGGGATTAGCCGAGCGGTCTGGGGCGCTGCAGTCATGGACTGTGCGGCTGGTCCCGGCGGAGGTTCTAGTCCTCCCTCGGCCATGGGTGTGTGTGTTTGTCCTTAGGATAATTTAGGTTAAGTAGTGTGTAAGCTTAGGGACTGATGACCTTAGCAGTTAAGTCCCATAAGATTTCACACACATTTGAACATTTTTGAACTCCCCTCCATTAGACCCCTTAGAAACTGGCGTCCCTTGACGCCTCTGTTGTTTTAATCAAGTTTGCAATATATTTCTTCTCTCCCTGATTTGATTTAATAACATTTCATTAGTTGAGTGATTTATCCATCAAATCTTCAGCATCGTTCTTAAAACCAAAATTAAAAACCTTCTATTCTCTTCTTGTCTGGACTGTTTGTCGTCCACATTTCACTTTCGTAAAACACTGCACTACAGAAAAGTGTCTTCATAAAAGACTTCCAAGCATTAAAATTTTTATTTGATGTTAAAAATTTTCACTTTCTTCAGAAATGCTCTTCTTCCAACAGTAGTTGGACATATCTAAACACCGCGACATGCTGGAACAGAGATGCAGATGTTGACCAAACCAGTTGGCGACGTTGCTCTATATCACCAAGAACGGGACCTGTGCAGTGCTCACAATACGTTGCAAGTGTCACTCGTGGTTAGAACATTGTTCTGTGTAGTTGTAAGTGCATTATATCGGAACTGGTGAATTCGAACGTCGGCAAACTGTTGCTGCTCGAACGATGAGTGCTTCCGTAACCAAGGGAGCTGAAGTGTTTGCTGTTTCAAGACGCACCGTATGGAAGATCTATATCGCATACAAGGAGAGCGCAAAAAATCATCCGATAAATTACAAAGCGGACGATAGTGTTTGTTCAATGATGATGACAGACTGTCGTTGAAAAGGATTGTGACAAAAAATAAGAGGTTGACAGCTGCAAAAGTCACTGCAGAACTATATTTCGCACTGTCGAGCCATGTCAACACCAATGTAACGTGAAGGGTGCCCCATAAGCAAGGAACTGCAGGACGAGTTAGAATTCCAAAGCAAATCATCTGCGGTGCAAATGCCCGTAACAGAAAAAACGAGATCCCGAAGCCATATAACCCATATTATGGAGTAATGCAGGAAGTCATTTGGTCGGACGAGTCTAGTTGCACACCGTTTCCAGATTCTGGCTTAGGGTAAGGTGATGCAATTTCGATGTAGGTACAATCCCGATCAACATAAGGTTTCACGCCATTTGTCAG
Organism: Schistocerca serialis cubense; assembly: GCF_023864345.2. NCBI lineage: Eukaryota > Metazoa > Arthropoda > Insecta > Orthoptera > Acrididae > Schistocerca > Schistocerca serialis. Next base: position 485,854,628 of record NC_064643.1, read on the forward strand.
TCTCGTAGTATTGGTAGCACTTGCCTTTGTGTGGCGTTGTAGTGTAGCCGGTTTCTACAGCTCCTCCTGTCTTTTCCAAGAATACGCCACTATGTGCTACGGAGATTTAAATTTTTTCCTGGTAAGAGATAAGTGAAGCTGCTTAGTCTAAAGCGTTCTTATAAATTTTCTAGTTTCCACGAACTTGCAAATTCTATATTAGTCAGGTTAGAAACTTGTTTTCCGTTCGGACGTGTTCTGAGGCACCTAGAGAGAAAGACTCTGTGACATGTGCTGCTGTCTCTTGGCACAATTCACTACTATTTACTCGTCATTTCACTCACGCCAATAGTACATTTTCGATCAGAAAAACGGTACAGTTTCGATCAATGCAGTTTTTTAGTTTAGTCCGTCACGATTGGTTACCAAAGACATATTATACACAATTATTGCAGATAAATTTTGTATATTTAAACATTTTCGTACGCGATTTTTTACAACCACCTCTTATTTCCTAGATGCCACGAAAACGAGCAGAAAAGAAAATTACAATAAGTGGAATCCAGCTGCATTAGACGAGGCAATAAAGAGTGTAATGATTGGTCGTTGGAGCCTTCGAGTTCCTTCAGAATTATATGACATTCCTTTCAGCACTTTACATGGTAAAGTGCAAATTAAATGAAAATACGAGCTGGATTAATTCCAACTAGTCCTATAGAAAACAGAGTTGCTCAGCCAACGGTGCTCAGTTCTGAAATGGAAAATGCTTTGGTATAGAGAGCTTTATTTCTAGAACAGCGAGGATTGGGTCTGTCGAAACTCCAGTGAAGAAAAGCTGCATTTCGGTTAGCTGAGAAAAATAATTTGATACATTCATGGAACTTAGAAAGCAAGGTCGCTGGAATCGATTGGTTTAGAGCATTTGTTAAGAGACACACTCACCCTAGCCAGAGCTGAAATAAAGCAGAAGTAAGTAAATATTTTCAGAATTTAGAAGAAATCTTACAGGAATATGATTCGTTTGATAAACCACAGTGTATTTATAATATGAATGAATTCGGCTTTCCTCTTAACAACAGACTCAGAAAAATAGTAAGTCGTAAAGGAAAGGGGGAAGTTGTTTCACTAACAAACGTGGAAAGAGGTCAAAATGTGACTGTTTCTACATGCATGAATGCAAGTGGTACGTATTTACCACCAATGGTAATTTTTAAAGGAGTGAGGAAACGCCCTGAATTTCAAGATGGCTTACCTCCTGGTCCCATTACGGAGAGAGTGAATCGGGATACATTAATGAAGAATTTTTCATGGTCTGGCTTCGACACTTCAAGAAATACAAAACAATGTGTAGCCCTAATACACTTATTATTGGTAACCATGGCAGCCATATCAGCTTAGATGCTGTAGAAAATTGTCGGGAAAATGGGACAGAGCTTTTGGTACTGCTTCCGCACAGTACACATGTACTGCAACCATTAGATAGAACTTCCTTAAATTCCCTAAAGGCTCAGTATCTCAGAAATGCAACTGACTGGATTCATCGTAATCCCAATGAATGCATTACAAAACAACGATTCTGTACTATTTTCTGTGATGCCTTGAGCAAAACTGCGCCCGTTGGGTGCGCAGTCAAAGGGTTCCAATGTACAGCAATAATGCTCTTGTGCAAAGACACTGTTCCCGAGGAGAAATTTGCTGCTTCAACGTTATTCGAGGCTCCTGCTCCATCAATCTCCATCAATCAAGCTACTAACAGCATTATGAGAGAATAACCCTTATCTTCAAAAGATGTAACTGAAGAACACGACAAATCCGTAACGCCATGGTCCAGGACCATTTCTCAGCACGTTGTTGTCAAGGACATTTTGCAAAGTCCATCTCGGAAGAGGAAAACACAGACATCAGCTAGATTCACTTCAGATGAAAACCTGGAAAATGTCTGCAGCAAGAGAAAACTTTTTCAACAGGGCACAAGGAAAGAACGAACAAATGTAACAAGAACAATAAACAGAGTGTACGTCTGTGAGTAATGATGAAAGAAGTGTACCAATCTTCAAATCGCCAGCAAACAACAAGAATAATTGTGGCTTCTGTTTATTGAATTATTGTAGTACAGAATCAGAAGCTAAGGGTGACTGGATTCCCTGCGAAAAATGCAATTTTTGGTACCACGAAGTGTGCGTTGGTGCCCGAGGGAAATAGTGCTTCTTAGTGGAAGATGCCAGTGATCAAAATTGTACCAGGATGTGATCACAATTGTATCTAGTGTGGTACATTTTGATCGATTTTTCTCAATTCTGTAACCTTTTCTTGTGTTTATACCAACATTTGTCACTGTCTAATATTTGTGTTACATATTCATGAAACATCCAAAAACAAGTGCCATAGATAAAATGATTTCTTTTCTCAATATATTTCCTGTTACAATAACATTTCTCCGAAATGATGGCAATTGTACCACCTTACCCTAGTTTATGTTCCAAGAATGAAACATAGAGGGCGTTTCGTGAAGATTTGGTCAGCGATATTTTAGTATTCCGTGGGATCCATGGTTATTCGGCAACTTCGCATTACTGTGAATGATTACGTGACCGTTTCGGCTGCTAAAGTCCATCCCATGTTACGTTCTCCAATAGCTGTAATGGTAATTCTGTGTACCAAGACGACAAGGGGCCTGTTTACACGGCTCGCATCGTCCAACACTTTTTTTTTTTTTTTTTAGAACAAGGACTAATTGTCGAATCTCTCCTGGCCGCCACAGTCACGATATCTAAGTATTATTGAGGCTTTGTGATGCATGACCTCTATCGACCTATACTATCGTTACCTAAATGTGCCCATATTTTGCAGGAAAAATGTTATAAGATTACCTTCGGAACCATGTAGGACCTATACATATCCATTCTGAGACTATTGGAAGCTGTTTTGAATGACAACGAGTATCTTACACTGTTCCCATATTTTTGCCCAACGCCTGTATCGCCTCTGTGTCGACCATTGTCATTTGTTTTAATAGCTAAATAGCAAAACACGTCTACTATTTTTAATTTCCTCACCATCACCTGATTTAATTCGACTATATTCTATTAAAACTGTTTCACTTTCGTTTTTGATCTTGTAACCCCTTTTCAAGATGACACACATTTCGTTCAACAAAACGTCGTTTGCCATTTGTTTTATTTTTTCTCCCTGAATTTTAAATACTTTTCTTCGTTTCCTGCACTACTTGGTCAATACACCCATTAAATAACTCTTGTGACTGCAATCCGTTTTCTGTACAAATTGTAAATATCCTTCCACTTCTTGTATTTTATCCGCGATACCTCTCGAATATCCATTCAGTATTGTCAAACGCCCCCTTTAGATCTACAAATGCTGTAAAAGAAATTGTCTTTTTTCGGTCTGTCTTCTAAGGTAGGATCAGTATTGCCCTGCGTGTTCCTCGATTTCTCCGAAACTCCAACTGATCTCCACGACGTCGGCTTCTACCATATTTCCTTTCTCCAAAAGTAATAACGAAAGAAGAAAGCTCTCAGAATTGCTCTGAGAATGCACTCTGTCATTAATGTGTGCCCTGTCAGTATGAGATTATGTTAATCCGAACTTCAGAAATAGATTTTTTTTTCTGCGACTGTGGAGTACTGTAACCGAACGTGGTGCCGTAATACACATGTCAAAAAAACCGCATCACCGCGGTTCCGAGAGTTCCGCAACCTGTACAGAAATTTTCTTATGTTTTTCACAACACACTTTTATGCATACCACTGTATTGTGTTTGTTTTTGTACTTCAAGTATGTGTTGAAGAACAAAAACAAACAGAATACGGTGATGTGCATAAGAAATGCATAGTGCTGCAGAACATTTAAAAATTTGACTAAAATCATCAGTGTCTAACATAGAAAGCAATGATGTGCTAGCAGACGGCATTTCCCGATGTAAGCGAGAAATCAGCCGAAAAATCACCGCCACCGATTATGCTTTACCTCAATAAAACGAACCGCGTTTGGTGCAAACCTCACGCATTTTTGCAGTTTCTACGACAGAACAAAAATACCCTCAAGAATTATAAAGCAACTACACTATGGCCACACAAATGAGGAGTATTATTGATTTAAATACATTTATCTGATCTTTCGAATCGCGCAGTGGGAACACCATTAATTGGGAAAAATAACTATTTTTCCTTATTCCTAGTTCTGCTGGTTTAGCCACGGTTTAGGCAGTTGATGGCCCCAACTAACGTGACAAGATATCTCATGCTTAAATCTAAAGTAAAGTATTGTCTTGATACGTAAAGGTGCGCTATGTAAATACACAGTCCTGACACACATGTGTAAGCACCTCGTACGTACCACCTTAAGTTAAAATAACCACTCACAGACGCGACAGCAGGTGACAGCATTGGAGGACATACAAACCATTTTGGGTGGGGGTGGGGCGTGGGAGGGGGGGGGGGGAGGCACGCGGAGAACAGTTCAGCCACTGTTGTAATGCGCAGACGAAGCGATTTATTTGGGTTCCGACAGAGCATGGTCATTGGCTTTTGGATCAAGCTGGAAGCATTTCCGAAATGAATAAGTCTGTAAATTGTTCGTGAGCCGGCGTGCTTAACGTACACTGTCCATGGCAGAATGGTGCAATCCGAATCTGGCGCTGAGGTAGCTGTGGAGCACTACGGGCCATTGGTGGCATGGGTAAAAGACGGTTGCAGAGATCTGCGAGGGCGAATAGAGGAGGAACTGTTGAATGACTGACCACCCAGATGAACCAAGGGGCTACCAACAACGTCTCCTCAACGACCGTTCAGCGAACATTGCTGCGTATGGTGCTCCGCAGCAGGCACTTGAGTTATGCACCTACGCTGGTTGCTGTTAATCGGTGACGAAGACTGGAATTTGCACGCCTATAACGCAACTGGACGTCCATTGAGTGGCGATAGGTGATGTTTATCGGATGAATCACGTTTCACGCATCAGCGGACAGATGGACGTTGTCGAGTACGGCGTGAATCGTCTGAAAGCAAACATCCTGCAACAATCTTCAGAAGGTTCCACACCGAAGCAGGGAGCGTTATGGCCTGAGTAATGTTTTGTGGCATTTCCATTGTGATTCCGTGATTCTGAAAGGCAAATTGGATCAACATAAGTATGCATTTGTCCTATGGGAATCATATTCAAGCTTTAGTGGGTGCGCACATTAATGTGACTAGCCAGTGTGTGAGCAGTAGTAATAACAGATATAATACTGAATTGGAAATAGTGGCTTAATTACCAGCAGTGTCCTTCAGCTCTGGGTTGGAAAGTATTTAATACTGTTTCACTATGCTGAGCGGATCGCTTGAAACAGATAATGAACTGTTTGAGACCAGTAGCTTGTGATATTTATGACTGTGGCCGACAGTATTTTATCTTGCGAGAAGCTCACCTTGATACAGCTTGATACACGTGAAACAGCATATGGTACGAAAGTGGAGTGAGGAACCAGCAGCAGATGGTACAGTATGTACTATTCCCGTGGGAGAGATCAACAATTGTACTGAACTTGCATCTGATTGGTCGGCACATTCGGGTGTTAAGGTGTCAAAACGCCTAACTTCTCTTACTAATTATTTATATATTTTCATTGTATTTAACCCAGTTTTCAGTATGACAATCTCTCATGGCTACCCTACAAGTCCATCGTTTTGTTTATTAGGCTTTCACTTGTTTTGAGAAATATAAGAGTAATGATATGACAACTGAAGTGTTTCTGACAGCTTCGGGTCGCTTTGGCGCGCCGGGTAGACGAAGTACTTCTGCAGCGCCAGTCTCTCTGTTTCGGGTGTTATTCAAAGACGGACGTGTATCTGTTTCGGACCGACATGTCGTATTCTATATCGGAAGTTGTCAGGAAAGTTACCGTAGTGTTAAGAAAGCTACGTCGAGTGTTGTAGAAGATAGTGTAAATAGTGATATTTTAAAATGTAAACAAACAGGAGACATTAATGAGAGGTGTCGCCAACCATCATTGTCAGTACTGCAGGCCCTCTGTAGATACACACACTAACCTGGGCAAGTGGTATCTCACGAGAAAAGCACAGAGACCACTTCAAGTTCGAGATGACAGCATAGCAGCCTCCATCAAGAAGATCCCATGACCGACGAGCTGTCTTCTGTGCTGGGGACACAACTTTAGAATATGACATGTTGGTGGAAAGAACGGTTAGGGACTCATTTACCTCCACAGATCTCTCCACCTCTCAGATCTGGCTTCCAACACGACAATGTATAATTTTATACATGACATCCCTTGCAGGGAAAGTGTATTTAAAGAAGAGGCTATTATCCATTAAGAAGAACTGAGAAAATCATAGTGAGAACAGTGAACTGCAACGATTATCATAAAACGACAGAATCAATAGTGTATGAACAGCGCAAAAGACAAAAAACCACACTGTGTGAACTGTGAAATTATATCCTGTTTCAACTTTTGTAAGTTTTTTTTGAACTGTTAGGCAAAAAAAAAAAATCGATAAATGCCGCTAATTCATCCGTTTCGCGTAGTTGAAAGTGAAAACACGAAAAAGCAAATCAAAGTGTAAAGTTATAGGTGTGTGTATGGTCCTAACGGATTACGTTTTATTTTACCGCTACAGGAAACAACGCTTCAGGGAGCAGCTAGCAGAGCAGCGTACAGAAAGCGAGGTGAATGACTTGGAAGCAACACCTGTTGCCTCCACCAGCTGCAGTCCAGCATCAGAGAACAGTGAGCGGCAGGGATAGGCGTCTGTGGTCGACTACGGCAGCCGAGGGCACCCAACACGACAAAGACAATCCGGCGAGCAGCAGCATTGCGCCGGAGAAGAAGGTAGCGTGTACGGTAATCACTTTACAGCTAGCGAGAGGAAGCTAGTATTCATAAACATAGGGCTTTTCAAGAATATTGTTAAATTGTTGCGTAATAATTTCCTTAAATAGAAAAAGTCGACGAAAAGCAAAATGCGGTAGAATCTTAGAAGTAGAGAGGCAGAGCAGCCTCAGGGTAATGAAACTGAAGAGTCAAGCCAATTATAGGGCATGCCAGATGAAATTAGTAATATGAGTAAAGAGGAAAGTGTACAAAATCAAATGAATGATAGCTATTTACCAGAATCATCTGATGTAGAAACTGCAGTTTTATATGAAAACACAATTTCAGATAGTAGCAACAGTGACATTAGAGAGATGGATTCTGATGTAGATTACATGAATGTTAATAAAAAGTTAAATAAGGTGAATGGTGAAGTCAGAGGTGATGACTCTGATACCATCATTGTTAATGAATCGACAAGTAGAACAAGTAGGTTAAGCCGTGGAGCAGCATCAGCTGATTCATTGCCTACGTAAGATAATAATAAAAGTGTCGTTGAAATGTTAATTGAGTTGATATCTGAGCAAAAAGAAATAATAAAGGATTCAAATGAATTAACAAAGGGCAAAAATTACTTGCTGATAAAATAGAAGCAACAACCGAGGAGACAGGAAAAATTAATCGTAAGTTTAAACATTTAGAGACCAGGGTTGATTCTCGTGAAACTAGAACAGGGGCTTGTGAAAAAAGAATTGAGCATGAGAGTACAGAATGGGTTCAAAAATTAGATAAGTATAGGCAAGAGGTTAATCATAAGACTGATGATGAAGCAGCGAAAGTAAATGATCTCATGCAAGCTCAAGATACTTTCGCATTGTCAGTTAGGGATGAAGTCATGAGATTAAGTAATGATCAGTGTAAAATAAACAAAACTTGCAAAGATAACCATGAAAGGCAAAACAAACAGGTCGTAGACTTAGAGGATGAGAATGCAGTCCTTAGCCGTAAAGTATCACGAATAGACTCTTTTTGTAATCGTAATACATATACGATTAAGGATCGTTTGAGAGAAATAGAACAGAAGGTAGAAAACATACCTCAACTAAGTGAGATGAGTAAAATCATAGGTGATGTGGAAGTTGCGTTAAAACAGAAAATCGAAGCGTGGATTGAATGGGAAAAACGTAAGGGTACTATTCATGTTATTGAAGTAGCCAGTGATGCCAATGCTTACAAATTTCATATATTTTCTAACAAAGGTAGTATACATCCTGCTGTATTCATTCGTCACTTTAAGGGTATCAGACCTGACAACATGACAGAAAAGTAGAAAATCAAATTTGTAGCAATAATTTGTTAGAGCATTCTTAAACCAATACCGGTCCACAAGTACACAAAACAGTATAAAAACAGAAATATTTCAAGCTAGGAACTTTAAAAAGTGGCTGGTGCAATAGTTAGAAGGAGTTCTGTCAGTACTACCAGGAAAAGAACCAGTATTTTTCTGATCCTTCATGTGAATCTGACCTAGCAGAAACAATAGTTCGTAATTTTTCAGTGTTTGTACAGGAGAATCAAATCCATGTCAACAGGAGTGAAGTCAACAACCTCCCGTATACGTTAGAAGAGCTAGAAACGCTTTCAGGCAATAGACAAGTGCTGTAAGGCCGGCGGGACAGCTGGCGTACAGACCGCCGCATCCGTCGTGACTCATACAGGAATAGCATGTCGAGTAACCTCAGTGGGCAATAGCACTCCTTGCATTGCTAGGTAGCTGACGACTACCAGGTACCCGAGTTTATTAAAATTTACTTACTTTGTTTTCATGTTGTCAGTTCATTCCTCTTCATCATTCTGAACTAAAATCTGTCATTTATCCTTCTCTCCATTCAAGATAAAAAAAGACAAAAAAGGATCAATTGAAACAAAAGACATACCAATTGAATAGTTAAGCAACAGATCATAGACAATACTTACGCATCACAAGAGATAACATGCAGCATAAAGTTTGCAAAACAAGTACAGAAGCTAGGCCATAAGACCAAAAATCATCATCAATACAAGCAGCAGAACACCCTATAAACTATATACAGAAAACTTTTATACATGTTATGAAACACAAAGAAATTACATACACATATATACAGAGAAAACGATCTTCTATGTTTCTTTATTTAGCTACCTTGCAGCTGACACAGAGGAAGAGGATGGCGCCAAACCAAGTAAGTGGACACAATTAGAACAAACAGTACTCAATGGTCCTGAGACAATTAGATTAAACTTTATTAACATCAACAATAATAAGTACTGAGATACAAATACTTAAAACACATGAGAAATGTTTGTTACATTCATAATGTATTCATGTTTGAGCAGTAAAGTCCATAATAAACTAAAAGAGAATTAAAACAACAGGATTTGTTTCGCTATATTTCTCTGTTATCACGATCTAGGGTATCTTTAGTTCTCTCAAAAGACCGGTGAATCTTGTTTGAATGCCTTGTTAAATCATCGAATGAAATGAAAATAAATCCTGAAACAGAAAATGAGAGCTATTCTCACATCATTTCCATTTTCAATATGTAGACGTAAGATAGCAGTGCGTCGAGTGCCATTATTCACTTGAATAAAAGTAAGCGCTGACTGGTATGAGTCACGTCTGATGCGTAACGGCAAAATGTTAACAGGTAGTGGGAGAGTGCTCTGACCAATGATTCAAGGTTAGGAACACTAGCTGTGCGAATAGAAAATTCAAGTGAAAGCCCTGTAGTCGCCATAGCAGTACCAAAGACTTTGTAAATGCTATTATATTCTGTTCAATGCAACATTGTTTATATTGTAGACGGGTGTAACATCTATCTATGAATTTTATGTAAGGACATTTATATGCTGAAACAATTTAAAGTATTTATGAATTATGTGATAGTAACACTATATATATGGCAGCCTAGTGTTGGCATAAGTAATAAAAATGTGAGTGTTATTAGGTAAAAGTGGACGGCACTGCGTCAATATTAGATGGAAAACGTGTGTTGTGTAAAGATCGATGGCATGGTGCCAACAACATACTCTCCTGGAAATGGAAAAAAGAACACATTGACACCGGTGTGTCAGACCCACCATACTTGCTCCGGACACTGCGAGAGGGCTGTACAAGCAATGATCACACGCACGGCACAGCGGACACACCAGGAACCGCGGTGTTGTTGGCCGTCGAATGGCGCTAGCTGCGCAGCATTTGTGCACCGCTGCCGTCAGTGTCAGCCAGTTTGCCGTGGCTTACGGTGCTCCATCGCAGTCTTTAACACTGGTAGCATGCCGCGACAGCGTGGACGTGAACCGTATGTGCAGTTGACGGACTTTGAGCGAGGGCGTATAGTGGGCATGCGGGAGGCCGGGTGGACGTACCGCCGAATTGCTCTACACGTGGGGCGTGAGGTCTCCACAGTACATCGATGTTGTCGCCAGTGGTCGGCGGAAGGTGCACGTGCCCGTCGACCTGGGACCGGACCGCAGCGACGCACGGATGCACGCCAAGACCGTAGGATCCTACGCAGTGCCGTAGGGGACCGCACCGCCACTTCCCAGCAAATTAGGGACACTGTTGCTCCTGGGGTATCGGCGAGGACCATTCGCAACCGTCTCCATGAAGCTGGGCTACGGTCCCGCACACCGTTAGGCCGTCTTCCGCTCATGCCCCAACATCGTGCAGCCCACCTCCAGTGGTGTCGCGACAGGCGTGAATGGAGGGACGAATGGAGACGTGTCATCTTCAGCGATGAGAGTCGCTTCTGCCTTGGTGCCAATGATGGTCGTATGCGTGTTGGCGCCGTGCAGGTGAGCGCCACAATCAGGACTGCATACGACCGAGGCACACAGGGCCAACACCCGGCATCATGGTGTGGGGAGCGATCTCCTACACTGGCCGTACACCACTGGTGATCGTCGAGGGGACACTGAATAGTGCACGGTACATCCAAACCGTCATCGAACCCATCGTTCTACCATTCCTAGACCGGCAAGGGAACTTGCTGTTCCAACAGGACAATGCACGTCCGCATGTATCCCGTGCCACCCAACGTGCTCTTGAAGGTGTAAGTCAACTACCCTGGCCAGCAAGATCTCCGGATCTGTCCCCCATTGAGCATGTTTGGGACTGGATGAAGCGTCGTCTCACGCGGTCTGCACGTCCAGCACGAACGCTGGTCCAACTGAGGCGCCAGGTGGAAATGGCATGGCAAGGACTACATCCAGCATCTCTACGATCGTCTCCATGGGAGAATAGCAGCCTGCATTGCTGCGAAAGGTGGATATACACTGTACTAGTGCCGACATTGTGCATGCTCTGTTGCCTGTGTCTATGTGCCTGTGGTTCTGTCAGTGTGATCATGTGATGTATCTGACCCCAGGAATGTGTCAATAAAGTTTCCCCTTCCTGGGACAATGAATTCACGGTGTTCTTATTTCAATTTCCAGGAGTGTATATTGTTAAGTTCCTATCATATATTAGCATCAATAAGTGTAGTGAGTGTTTATGAGGACATTTAACTGCCTAGGTGTCGGTGTTTACTGTTGAATAACAAGACTATAGAAAATTTAAAGGACAGCTATGTGCTGAAAATCATAGCTAATATTTTGTAGTAAGAGCAAGTTCATGATGTAATGTGTTTTAGTTAAGGTTTATTGAAATAATTAAGATGAGAAAGTATATGTTTAGCGTTAGTAAGTAAATGGTTTTAATTAATTGAGATGATATTTATGAACAATAATTTCCAAGCTATTTAAAAGAATTTCCATGAATGAGAGAGTAGGGGAGCTACTGAGAGACTGGAAACTCCAATTTTGTTTTAAACTTGGGGCAAAATTTTTTTCCAAACTTGTTATTTGTCTTTGAGAACAGGCCAATCTTGGAAATCAAAGAAAGGAGTGTATGTGTGATATTCCTGGCTGTGGCCGCCAGTATTTTATCTTGCTAGAAGCTCGCCTTGATGCACCTTGATACGCGTGAAGTAGCATATGGTATAAAAGCGGATTGTGGCAAAGCAGCAGACGGTATAGTATGTACTATTTACGTGGGAGAGTCCGCGCCAGTTGTACTGAACTTGCTTCTGATTGGCCGGCAAATTCGGATATTAAGGTGCCAAAACGCTTAACTTCTCTTATTAATTATTTATTTACTTTTCATTGTATTTAACCCAGTTTTCAGTATGACAATCTCTCATGGCTACCCTACGAGATTACCGTTTTTGTTTATTAAATTTTCACTAGTTTTGAGAGACATAAGACTAATGATATTACAATCGAAGTGCTTTGGACACCTTTGGATAGCTTTGGCGCGCCAGGGAGATGTACTTCGGCAGCGCTAGTCTCTCTGTTTCGGGTGTTCTTCAAAGCCGGACGTGTATCCGTGTTTCGGATGGACATGTCATACTCCATATCGGAAGTTGTCAGAAAAGTTACCGTACTATTAAGAAAGCTATGTCGAGTGTTGTCGAAAACAGTGTAAAAAGTAATATTTTAAAATATAAACTAACGGTATACATTAATGACAGGCGTCATCTACCATCATTGACAGTACTACAGATCTTGCCGTCTGTAGGTACAGAGACTAGCCTGGGCAAATGGTATCCCACGGAAAAAGCAGAAACACAGGTTCAAGTTCGAGATGACGGCATAGCAGCCTCCGCCGAAGAAGATCCCACGACCGACGAGCTGTCTTCTGCGCTGGGGACACAACTTTAGAAGACCACACGTTGGTGGAAAGAACGGTTCTCTTATTCAATCTCTACAGATCTCTCCAGCTTCCAGATCTTACTTCCAACACGACAATGTATAATTATATAGGCTACTGTTATTGTGTTCTATGGTCACGTATGAATACCGTGCTGACAATTATTGTTTGACTGAATGCGTTTATCTCTTCCCTTGGGGTGCTTTCGGAGAGAGTTGACTCGGCTGCGTTCTCACAGCGAATCAATACAAGTGCTCAGCATTATATACTTTCGTCTTGTGTGTGCTTCTTTGAGAGACAAGTTTCAAAAGTGCTTCGAAGTTATTTGCGAAGGCAATTTATCTCGATGATGTCCAGGTTATAATTAGACACTTTTGGCCCAGGCAAGTCCGACTGTTGCTGACGATAATTTATAGACCTAGCAGTGGTAGTAACATGAAACTGTGTAAGCGTACTGCACAGTAAATTTATTTTAAGAACACTAGTAGTGACCATACCTCCATACAGGCAAACGTTATTGAATTTTTACCCAATATTAGCAGTGATATATTTTTCTACACGAATTGCAGGCAGAAACAATATTCGACAAAAATACTTAGTATTTACTCATTGTAAGTAAATGGAACTGAACCATTTCTCTATAACTGTAGTGGTTCTGCTCGTATAACTGAAAGCTTAACCGGCTTGCCGTACTGCGAGATTAGTTAGATCCGGATCAGACCTGCCAACCAGATTAACAGACGGGTACTTGCTGCACTGGCCACTCTTGAGTTTCGTTTTTAGGCCACTTACCCTGCTTGTCCAGTGACAAGCCGGGCTGGTTTCTCGTCCGTATTATAGGAGCACACACGTCATTATACGAGAGTACACAGAACGAAGTTTATGTGGTCATCAGACAGATGATTCGCAAGATTTTCCTTCCTAAGGAGAAACAATATATATGACCACAGAGCTATGATTTCGGAGATACAACAGTTGCAGATTCCAGTTCTACGTCGAGTGTGTGTCTGTTTTACATCTTGTAATATTTTGCGCATGCTAGACGACAAATGAATTTGAAATTATCGAATGAAAATCATGTGTTGTGAGGCTAAGTGTTTTCAAATGCTGGATGGTCACTTTGTGTCTGTAACTCTTGGACTGATTGCCAGACCTTAAAATATGCGACATCATACGCTACTGAATATGTTGTCTGGGGCTCAAACATCGGGTACTTTAGGTGACAGAAAGGTACGTTCCAGTGTTTTAGATAGACCTTGGACTAGGGAATATTCGTCTGCCCAACAGAAGGTTCGTCTTACTATAACTATAGTGCAGTGCAAGGTCAAATTTTGAGTCTTATACTCTTCCTCCGGCTTAGGAAAATGGAGGAAGTTCTTTCTGCATTATTTGTGGTCTTCTGTGCATCTTAAGGGGATTGTGGAGGCAACATTTAGATTGTGGGTGATTCCTGACAACCCCAATAAATGCTTTTGGATAGCAAAACCGAGCAGCGGATCTAAGACGGCTATGCACAATACACAGCTAAAATTTTTACGCTGAATTCTTAAGATCCTGATGTCAAACAACCTTGAAAATTTTCATCGCATCCTTACTCGTTTTAGAGATACAGAGGTCCAAATTTATCCTACTTTACACCTAAAATCTGCTGTGAGGTGGAAGTTGGTTTATGAAATGATGTAGCAAGTAGAAATAGTCTGCAAAGTGTCTCCGTTATCATCAGAAGGGTTGTGGGAATCCCAAGTTGTTCCAGTACTGAAGCATACGCAAAATTTTTGTGCTCGTAAAATCCTGTCTGAGGTGTAAATTATATATTTTTGCGTTATTTCATTTACACATAAGTAAAAATCAAAATTTTACTGACCCATAAAGTTCTTTCGTATGAGCAACATGTACTGCTGTGGCAGAGGAAAGAAGAGAATCAGTGGCAAAATGCTCCTGTCAGAGTACAGAAAAGGCGAACATGCTACTGTTTATTAACAGATTGGCTGAAAAGTGGAGTACCAGCTGCCTCATTGTAACTTCTTGCCACCTTTAACAATTTTCCCAAAAATTTTGGCATATCAACATATCTGTGCTTTTTTATCCTAAAAGAGAAGGAGCATTGGCAACGGTAAAGAGGTGGAAAAGTAATATATACTGGAAGATAGTAGACAGGTGTTATGGTAAGAAAGAACGAAGAACCGATGGTAGTGTGAGAGCAAGAGTGCGAAACAGTGGCAATAGAACACAGCTGGCAATGACAGAACAGTGCTAGGAAAAGACAGAAGGAGACAATGCCAGTGACAGATTAATAAAGAGTGGGGAAGGTGGGTAAGAACCAGTGACAATGAGGAACAGAGTCTATAACAATGACAACAAGGAAGAGAGAAATAATGACAGTGAAAAGAGATAGGAGCAGTGGGAGGGTATGAATGAGATAATAGCAGTGACAAAGAACAGCAGGGAGACAGTAAGAGGAGACAGTATCATGACAGAACGAAGGAGACGGTGGCTGCGAGGCAGGGGACGGAACAGAGAGAGTCAAAGAGACAGTGACAATGTACTGGTGTGAGTGAGTGGCTGAGAATGGGCAAATGGGAGTGGATGGATATGGGAAACTTACAGCGATGGACTGGTGAGTCTGAGCGAGTTAGAGTTAGGGGAGGGGGCAAATTGTGGGAGTGAGAGGCGAGTTGCATGCTAAAGAGTGCACGAATATGTTTGCATACCAAATTTGTTGGAAAAAATTTTAAAGACAGTGAGGAAGGTAAAATGAAACAGCTGGTACTCCACTTTTCAGTCTGATCCTTTTAGTAAAAAGGAGCTTATTCACCTTTTTATGATCTGATAGGAGAGTTTTCCAGCTGGTAAACTGCCAAAGGCGACGAAGAGATTTGCACGTTAGTGGATGCCGAGCTGTGTAAGTGTACAGGCTGTGCATATATGGATGCACTGAGAGGTTCAGCCTGCATGTAGCTAGTTAAGGCGAAAGTTGAACAGCTCTACCCAATATCTTGGATGGGGCATTGAGGTAATGTGTATTACAAAGACGAAATACCACGCCAGTAAGGTTCTGATGACGATCGACGTATTGCAATTAGTGATAGCAGAAACATCAATCAATGCTGAGGATATATTCAAAATGGCGGCTATTGAGTGATGCGCACTTGTTTGTCTCTCCAGTTTAAATGAAATGTGGAGGTGTTATTAAGCACTTAGACTGTTTGATTTATTCATGAATCGTGCGTCGAGAGTCTCGGGTCGCATTAGCATTACGAGCATCTGTAATGCGGAATTGTATTTCAAATGCAAAATCGTTGAACAATGCGCAGCGTCGCCAACAGTCGGATCGGCGAGGTCGCTGGAAGCGAGTCGGCACCGTGAAATGTAGCCGCACCGCCTATAATCGCTGACGTCACCGCTCTCATCAAAGTCGCGATACCGTTCCCGCAGACTTGACACTCGGCGCCGTGCCTGATGGGAGCGACCGTAACTGCATTTCCCATTTATGCTCGCTCCCATCAGCCACCGCGGCGAGTGTCAGCTTGGTCTGTGCTAACATGTGCCACGCTGCAGGCACAGAAAGCACTCGGGCTTGTTTGTCCAGACTGATGCTGTCGTTGCAGCAGTGATGGAAAAAATGCAGTAAGCGCTAGAAGTGAATACCAGCGATATCTATGCTCTAAATATATCACTAAAAGAAACTGAGGATACAGCACGATTGCTCGAACAGAAGCTGACCAAGAAATCTGACGAGATTGAACAATACCAGAGACGTTATAATCTCATATTATTCGGTTTTCCAGAGAACAGCAGACAGAGAAGATAGTAGAAGTAGTGATGAATTTTTGCGCGATAGAAGCTAGGCCTGAAAATGATGCTGAGCGACGTTGACAAAAGTCAAGAGGTGGGACGTAGAACAACAAAATGTACAGAAAAAGATCTGGAAACTAGAGTGTGAAGAAGAAACTGGCGAACTCATATGTGAAGTTCTCAGCTCTGTAATATCGAAATTTTGAACAGCACGATTTCGAGATTTGGGTTATCCAGTGTATCTGTAAATGATGACAGAATAATGGTGAAGACAGATGATAGACAATGATCGGTTTGCAAACCAAATGAACTCGAAAGATTGTGAACGAGACAAAGAACATGTCAACTCTCTATAATTTTTTTTATTTTTGTGGGGGGTCTGCAGCCTCAATGGACTTTGTGAATGAAAACATGGTCCAAATAGGCCGTATTATTTATTTATTATTTATAGAACTGGCCAGTTCAGACCTTTGAGCATTTTCAAGCAATTTCTTAAGCTTCCTTCTTCATTTTACAACATATTATACTGCCAGTACATGTCGACTGGAATACATCTTACGTGTGTGTGTGTGTGTGTGTGTGTGTGTGTGTGTGTGTGTCACAAAAACAGTATACTGTTGTACATGGTTGCGTATCTTAACCATTCGTGTCGGTTAATAGCCGTAACCATGTACAATAATATATTGCTCTTGTGCCTCAAACGCACAGAAGTGAGGTGTATTACTGTAGACATGTACCAGCAATATAATATAATGTAAAATGAAGGTGGAAGGTTAAGATATGTGCCTGAAAATAACCAAAGTTCTAAATAGGCCGATCGCATAGATAATAAAAAATAACACAGATTAACTGAACCATGGTTTTACTGCTGCTACTAGTTCTATCTGTGTGTTTACATTGTCGTTGTACAGCATACTTAGCCATAAATTACTAACATGTTAACTTAAATTACTAATAACTTTTTGATTTGTTATTCATATTATCAACCGCTGTGCTAACTCAGCCTTAGCACTCTTTTTATTTAGCTATTTATTGTCCTATCATTAGTATTACTCGTCATTGACGTCAAATGCCGCTCATCATTATCGCTATTAACAGCTGGTACAAGTCTAACCACGCCAGAAATGTAGACGTGGCCCTTAATGAGACTTGTCTCATTATCACGGGTTGTTTAATATCTACAACCGTAGTTAAACTCCACTGTCTTCCTGGTATAACCCCTCCTGAAATTAGACGCCAGATTGTTGCTAGATGCGAGAAAAGCAAGGCTATGACTAAGGAAGCCAACTACTTACAAGACTGTCAGCCAGCACATCCTCGGTTGTCAATCAAGAAAGACCATCTTGGCAACTACTTAAGCTTTTACAGCAATACCATAGCAAGCAAGTGTCTTATAGTGGACGGGGAAATGTCAACATTGGCAGAAATAGGTGGTTCCAAAGGAAGAGCTCCCACATTATCATTCTGAGAAATGGATGACATGGAAGGCTCTCAATAGAATGAGCTCTAGTACGACCTGATGGAAGATCAATCTGCAGAAGTTGGCATTCCTATGGAATCAATTTTTTGCAGACGTGATATTGCGCAGAGTAACAACCATCTTCTACAGCCTTCTTCATCTCCAGCCACATGCACCATGAGAGACGTGATGAAGGGAACAGCGAATGAACTCAATATGACCAATTTTTGGTCAGTTGGTGTACAGATTGATGTCAACGGTCGATTTCCTTTTATTGATTATATTATAATAATAAATTTGTAACAAAAATAATGAACTTTCTTCTTTCTATTGTGCTTTTAATGCTGTTCTGTGCAGGTTATTTTAGCTCGATTTAGCGAGATTCGTTTCTTTCCTCTCCAATGTCCGGGACTGCTCCACACCTGATCAAGGGCACAATACCTCTTATCGGCATACCTACGTATCTCGTTGTCACCTGCTGCATCCTCCTGCCCTCCCAGTCCAGAGGATTCCTTACTCCTCCTCCTGACGTGGGGCTGACAAAGAGTCTGATGCATTAGCCAGCAGTATGTTAGCATGAGCTACACTGGAATGCACCGTGCAGCATGTCATAAATGCAAATTTTCAATATCTGCCAGCTCAACTCGACGAGTTTCGTGATATATTTCAAGACACAGACATCCATGTAACAGTTATGATTTCTAAGACATGATACATGTAACAAACAAGGAGGGTTGGAGTAGGGACATACACACCCTCTGATATATAACCTAATGTGCTATACACATCCAGGAATAATGTAGGTGATCAAGTGGAATACTTGTTCAAAAAATGGTTCAAATGGCTCTAAGAAATATGGGACTTAACATCTGAGGTCATCAGTCCCCTAGACTTAGAACTAGTTAAACCAAACTAACCTAAGGACATCACACACATCCATGCCCGAGGCAGAATTCGAACCTGCGACCGTAGCAGCAGCGCGGCTCCGGACTGAAGTTCCCAGAACAGTTCGGCCACAGCGGCCGGGGAAATACATGTACACAAAGATCACATTCATAATGTGTGTAATTTACAAACTCCTTATATAGATTTTGTGGCCTGTTTCTAAACTGCCTTCTCAAGTCTTGTTTCGGTATACGAGCGTATCGTTGTAGGCAGCTACACTAACATGAAGTTGCTGTATACCAGTCACTCCAGATTGAAGTTCAGGCACACTCTACGTTCTTCAGATCTGACGATACTTCACTCTCTGCCTACCCAGCACACTGCAAGTAGTCACACTCCCATATATTTGAAACATGATCCCCAGATGAAGTGTATATCTTAAGCATCAATACTTGGCATATCAGCCCATGACATAGTTTACGTGGTGTACTGACCAGAACGTCCAAGAAAGAAACCACAACTGACTTGATTTGGAGACTTTAAATTCATCAATATATCCTAACTTACATCTAAGGTAGAACAAATTGTTTGGGAGACGACTTCTATTTCGTTCCTGAACATAAACGAAATACTTAATGGATTTTCTAAGTAACTAACTCAGCTATATGAAAAACACGCTCTTCAGCTCTACGACAAACATGTTCCGCTAAAGACTGGACAGTGAGAAGGAAACCCCAACATCGGTTAACCAATGTACTAATAACCTCATGAACCCCCGAGACGTGGCACACTGGGCATACAAACTAACCCTACACTCTCAAATCATAATGCTTGCAATCAGAAGCAGACATGTGTCACAGAAGCCGTAAGAAATGCAAAACTCACGCATGCCCATTTATTAACTGACAACGGAGACAGACCAGCTATCATATTGGACAACCTGTATGGTCTTACTATAGTTAAAGTAAAAGCTGTAACTGATGTGGTTGTCTCTGTCGAGGAACAAAACCAGTACTTTACTTTATTTACAGCCGCAAACGAACTGCAAACGTAATAGAGACTTATCCATCACTTCATGGTGGTAAACGACAGTAGTGGGGCAAGAAGATTTTTCAGTGACTTCATCAATTATGTAAGCTTGCTATGTTGCCAGATTTCTGTCTTACAGCTTCCCCACTCCTCTCGCGTTACAGGACAATCGCCCTTTGTACAAAATGATGGGAAATTCAAAAAAGATTGGGATATTAAAAATATCCCAGGCTGCTTCAGCTAAGATTTCAGTTGTCCTAATTGTGAAATGGCGAGAAAAAAAATGAAATGAGATGCGCAGTTGTCATTTTGGTGGAGAATCAGATGGTGGATCTGTGGATATGGGATCAGACTGTAGACCACTTTAACCAGCCGGAGTGGCCGTGCGGTTCTAGGCGCTACAGTCTGGAGCCGAGCGACCGCTACGGTTGCAGGTTCGAATCCTGCCTCAGGCATGGATGTGTGTGATGTCCTTAGGTTAGTTAGGTTCAATTAGTTCTAAGTTCTAGGCGACTGATGACCTCAGAAGTTAAGTCGCATAGCGCTTAGAGCCATTTGAACCATTTTGTAGATCACTTTTGCTAAGTGGAGAATCCAAAATAGTGGACTTGGAGATACTGCATGCTTGATTGTAATGTCACTTGTCATAGGTTTAAAACTATGTGAAATGAAGTACGTAGTGACCTACTATATTTAAGGAGTTACCCCACACCCTAAGTTTAAAACTTTGTGCTGTTTAATCAACTGCCAATGCCGAAAGGCTGAGGATAGGAATGTTTATGTCTTTATTTTAAAAAATGCGAAAGGCCTATTTTGCGACCACAAAGCTGGTCCCTTTTGTGTCACAAGGCTTGCAAGATCTCCTGGCACCTCGACCATGGACCAAGTCTGCTCCAGCAGTGTATTTGTAAAAGTCCAAGGGCTACCCTCTAGTGCTGCTCCACCGACTGAGCGCCGCCAGCTATCACATCTCTTGGACTTTACACCACAACTTGTGTAAGCAACATACACCGACTGAACTGGGCTGCTTCAGCATGGTAAGCAGCCAGTTTCATACATGCAGCTGACTTGAGTGCCTCATGTGAATTGCAGGTGATCCAGGTGATGCATCAGAGTATGCCCACCACAGGCACCCAGCTTTGTGACATCACATGACCCCCACTAGCACACCCACATCAGCGTCCTGCCCCTCCTGCACTGCTGACTCATGATGTCACATAGATGGGTGCCTGCTAACCAGGTTATGATGGCCACCCATTCCTGACTACCTAGTGGTGTCCAATGGAGCCCATGATACTGTGCTGAACATGCACAGAATGACATACCAGATGTGTGTGACAGTACGTGAAAGAGTGGTCTCTGAGCAGCCCAAACGTGCTAGATATTTGTGATGCTATTCTATTTATAGCTGATTTCAGCTTCCCCCCACTACCACCCTCCCCCCAGCAGGCTGAAACCTATGACTCATTTCAAATTTAACTGAGTCACTATCCAGAGCTGACCACTTTTCCTAATACTATCGCAGATGTCCAGACATGAAAATTCACTCACGAGGGCTTTAGAGCATTAGGATTTTTCCATATAAATATATATACAAGCATCATATCACTCCACGTGTTACAGATAAATTTGGTGGTAGTGAATGCAAGACAGTTTGCCAAATAATAAACGTATCTATTTGGTGTTAAGGTCAATAGCCTTCCAATCTGACAACTAAGCAATAAGTCATACATTAGTAGTATTCCTTTTCGGTTATACCCAACTAAAAACTCTTTAAGTTATGCAGTCAACGTGGCACAGTTGGTATAGTTGTAGTAATTATAGGAAGAGACTCATTCCAGAAACTGAACAGTAGGTCCCATAACCATCTGTAGCACATCGACCATGCAATTTTTTACGAAGTTGCTCACAATGGAAAGAGAAAATAACGTATGGACTGGCAATAAATGATGGCTTCAGTTAGCTGTGAGCTGTCAAAAAGTTAACATCGCCACCATGAAGTGCCAGACGGCACCAAAACAGTTGACATCATGTTAATATTGTCAGTGCACTTGCACATGTGCATGTGTGTGTGTGTGTAGAGTGTGTATGGTTTAACTGTTTTCTTTTTTCGAAGTAAAATTGTGGAATATCCATTGATGAAGATATCACAACAGCACACATATCGTATTCAACACAAAATTCAATTTGAATTTAAGCCTAAGTAAATATGTCAATATTGGAATTTTTAAAAATCAGTGACATTTTGGCAATGGAGTGATTTATCCCCTACGTTGTGGTTGTGAATTGAGCAATAGCTCAGTTGCAGTTATGGGAATGTTTGCTCAAAATATTCAAATACCCACAGTGTTACTAGGTGACCGCAAGACCAACAAAGGCGACTTCTCATGTACAATCAAACTTTTCAATGACACAGAATCCACTCACATGCAGGAGCAGAATTTAATTTGCTGCAGTTATACTATACAGCATGTAAGTCGTCTGAGACTGAGCTGGAAGCCTTAAATTTATAGCTATTATGAAAATTTATGGACCATTTTAATAGAACTGTTACAGAAAACTGAGTTCCACTGAGGAAAACATAGCTCATTATTTTTACATGTGTTGTACATCTATTTGCAGAACTGATATTAGTTTAACACACTAGATGTATGCATTGAATTGTGCTCATACATCAGCATGTACCACACTTGGCTACATGTAGATGCTTATAAAAAATAAGTGAAGTGTATGTTTGACAGCTGTGTTCTTTACTCGCATCCTGTTAAAGCTTATGCATACAAATTCGCTCATATATTCTTTGCCATAAATGGGCAGATGAACCACCACCTTTGTAAGTACTGTGCCAACCGATAGGTCTCAGAATATTGCAGAGAAATGGAACAGTATACTGCTGCCACACACTATATGCTCGATAATTGTAGGTACGTTGGATTGTGGCAAGACAAATACGTATTTTCAAATACAGCTCAACCACCAACTGCTGGAGGAGATACTTTCAGGCACTGAAAGTATTACACTTGAGGACTTTCAGTAAAAGCAGTGATATCACTTAATCTGCAAGAGTAAATTATTTTCAAAAAATCTCATCTGTAATTTTTTCATGTGCTCTGAGCACTCTTGTTCACTCTCATCCCAAGGACCGCTATAGTTGTGTCCGTTATTGGCCCAATCACAACTCCCCC
The DNA here is from genome assembly GCF_023864345.2 of Schistocerca serialis cubense. Taxonomy (NCBI): domain Eukaryota; kingdom Metazoa; phylum Arthropoda; class Insecta; order Orthoptera; family Acrididae; genus Schistocerca; species Schistocerca serialis. Next base: position 485,877,520 of record NC_064643.1, read on the forward strand.
AACCATGAGCATACGCGATAGGCCCTCATTTTCTACACTGTGCAACATAATTTAAGGATCACTTTCTGGAACCCCGTAAGTGTCTCCCACTGTGATGCATAAATTTGAAATTTGGATCACAGGTGCTTACAACATTCCACTGTAATAATAAAAAGTGTGGCGCCTTGCCACGCACTTCTCGGGCTTGGTAATGCTTCGAACAGCATGCAGAAAATAGGCCAGAGGCCAGAACTGCAAATGAGGAGAAAGGTGGGTTAATGACGTAACACTGGCACAAAATTTCACCACAATTATGTCCAACATCACTATGGACGTGTTACACTGTGGGATGGTTGTCACACACTATCTTGTCCACATTTCGCACATTTGTTTTATGTCTCTGTGCTGGAGGTTAGAACCACCTCATCCAGTGTTGAAATCAAGCAGTTTTCTTCTGGAGGGCAGAGGAAAACATTTAAGAAACACCACCGCTTAGAATAGACACGAAAATGAATCAGGGGATGGGATAAATTGCGTCAGTGAAACCAACCTCTTCCCTTGAAGCATTCATTCTCACACATTTTGCAAATGAATACGACAGTTTGTAGTGTGATAAGCAACAGGATGATTAATTTTTTGTCACTGCTGCCATCCTGTGATTGGTTCAATCACAGGGCTACAATCCTATTGAATGTGATGTCATCCACTTGGAGTGTAACAAGATAGCAAGTTTTGCTGTGGCGTACAGTGTAGGACTACTAGGCACCATTCAAAACCATGTGACGAAATTTGAATGTGATCGAAAGCAGGAAAACATTTTTATTGCTTTCTGTTCCTCCTTTTCCATGTCCTCCCATAGCGCAATCAGAGGAAGGATGCAACATTGACAGATGCAGGAATAAAACAAGAAAGAGTATCCAGTTCAGCAACATGTTCGGTGCCACCTGCTCGTCTTTGCTGAGTTCTTTAGAGATGTGACTGTACAGAAGCAACTCGCCATAGAGTCCTAGGTGCCTACAAGCAGGCTACACTGCAGGTCTGATGTCAAGAGATTGCCTACTTGCACACACCTAGGACTCTATTTCGAGTTGTATCTATACAGGCAAATTTTTAAAGTGTTCTGCAAATGTGAACAGCTGACAGTGAATGCGTTGCCAAGCTGGATGGTCTTAGAGCGGCCCTTTGGTGTTTTATTAGTGCATCTGTCAGTGTTGTATTCGTCCAGTGATTGTGGCGCAGAAGGGAGCAAAAAAGCTGGGGTGAAAAAGCATAAAAACGGTTTTCTGCTTTAGATCACGTTCAAATTTCTTCGAAAGCTCCTAAGAAAAGTTCTGAATCGTCCACAGGGTGACAGCAGTGGTGAAATTTACCAAGAGCACCATGTTATGTTCTTTGTGTGTGTGTGTGTGTGTGTGTGTGTGTATGTGTGTGTGTGTGGAATAGTAATGACCCACTTATCATACTGTTTATAGAACAAAACAGGATAGTATTTACTTTTTTATATTGTATCTCACAGGCGAACGGTAAAATGTGTAGGAATTTTGTCTCATATGTTACAGTGTGAATTGTTTGACAAGCAAAACAGTGGTTAATGTATGTTCCAAGTTGTACAAAATGGTAAAAGAAAACCAACTGTTGAATCTATTCTGACACTGTAAACTGTGGTTAAAACGTGTCAAGCTGTTAAACATACCATATTAAACTTTTCCAACATGTGGGACCTATTTTTTGTATACTTTTTGTACAATGTTAAGTTATTTAATAAATGTTGTACAAAGTTTTTTACCTATTTTTCTGTACAAATATGTTATTAACTTAACTGTAAAACTGTATGAACTGTTCCAACTTGTGGAATATATGTTTTGAAAAACAAATTATTGGCTAAGCTGTAAAGTGGCTGAACTTATGTATATACTTTGTTAAACTCTTGTCACTCGTTTTCCTTTCTCCTTCAACCCTGTAAAATAATTGTTTAGAACGTGAGATTGCTAGAGCATACAATGCACAGACATAACTGCATTGCACAAGTCATTTCTGCAAGAGGAGATGCATTTACACTTCATTAAAAGTTTTGTTAGGTTGTAATTTCATCGCCACGCAGTTCTCACACATCACATTGGACTTGGTGTGGCATGGTGAGGGTCCTCAATCCGTTCAGTGTGTGTTGCTTACCAATGTGCTGGTGCAGTGCCTATGCGGCACATTGGCTGTCATGGAGCACTTACAATACAGCGCCACAGAGAGTTTGGCATATGGGTGAGGCACCTGGAAACTCTGCAAGCTTTGTGATAATGGAAGAGGCCTCCTAAATAAAGACACAACATCATTATCCTATCCCTTTGTCATTGGCAGTTGTCCAAACAGCATACAATTTTAAACTTAGGATTTCTGGGAGAGAGAAATTTGTTAAACATGATAAGTCACTGAATTTTTAACTTGGATTGCAATTAACATGTCAATCATCCAAGTTCGTCATCTTGGATTCGGACAATTGGGCAGGAGAAAACCTAAGAAATCTAGCAACCATGCAGGCTGTCCCAGTACTCTCAGTTCTGCCATTTTAGATTTCCCACAAATAGGACAACTGCCCATGTCTGATGTTTTTAATTTTCTCACCGTTTTCCACTTAGAATAATTGGACACCTAGCACAAACAACCTGTGGCGTTGTGGGTTTTGGGAGAACCCTCTGGCATAATAGGACTGTTTTGAATTTCCTAAATTTTTTTAAATTTCCTGCCCTTTAATACACATAGTACTTGGATTGTGACATCAAAGAGGTAGGGGAGGCATATGGAGTGGTAATAAGCCAGTGTTGCATGTTGATATCATCGATGACAATCTGGTAACAATACAGCCTGACCCAGGACCCGCTTAGTCCTCTAATGACACTAGCATGGAAACATTCTGTCCATGGCAGGTTACTGGCAATGCCATCAAAACATCTATTATGCATGTCGGATCATAATGAACTGGACAAGACGGCATCACAGTGCAAGTGATTAAGCTTATTAACGACCCACTGCATCCCACTGTAATCGATGTCTTCAGCCACTCCTTAACCACAAGTGTTTCCCAAGAGTCCTGTAAACGGTGACTAGTTAAGCCTCGCCTAAGAAAGGACGTCGCCATTGGATTCTCTGATTACCAACCCATTTGCATTGCGCCAGAACCATCCAAGGTCTTACAATATCTAGGCGACTGCCATGAGCTTCTTAGACGTTAGCAAAGCTTTTAACACTGTCGAGCTTGACATTTTACTTGCCAAACTCATCAGCTAAATTTGTCTCGAAGTGCAGTAGAGTACCTGACGTCTCCCCAGCACACAATAGCGACCCTTAGCAGAGGGTCTAGGAATAACAGCAGATGAAAAGCTAAATTGGTCTGAGCACATAGATTCAATATATATTTGTGCCCTATAAAATACACTTCCCTTTCGACTTGAAAAAGGAATTTGTACAAATGCTTATACTTTCAGTTGTTGATTACAGCAGTGTTATCCTACAAGGCCTGACGAAACTCTACCATCTGGTGAGCAATATGTATGAGACAGGTGAAATACCCTCAGACGTCAAGGAGAATATGATAATTCCAATCCCAAAGAAAGCAGGTGTTGACAGATGTGAAATCAGTTTAATAAGCCACAGCCACAAAATACTTATGCGATTTCTATACAGACGAATGGAAAAACTAGTAGAAGCCGACCTCGGGGAAGATCAGTTTGGATTCCGTAGAAATATTGGAACACGTGAGGCAATACTGACCCTACGACTTATCTTAGAAGCTAGATTAAGGAAAGGCAAACCTACATTTGTAGCATTTGTAGACTTAGTGAAAGCTTTTGAAAATGTTGACTGGAATAATCTCTTTCAAATTCTGAAGGTGGCAGGGGTAAAATACAGGGAACGAAAGGCTATTTACAATTTGTACAGAAAGCAGATGGCAGTTATAAGAGTCGAGGGACATGAAAGGGAAGCAGTGGTTGGGAAGGGAGTGAGACAGGGTTGTAGCGTCTCCCCGATGTTATTAAATCTGTATATTGAGCAAGCAGTAAAGGAAACAAAAGAAAAATTCTGCGTAGGTAGTAAAATCCATGGAGTACAAATAAAAACTTTGAGGTTTGCCGATGACATTGTAATTCTTTCAGAGACAGCAAAGGACTTGGAAGAGCAGTTGAACGGAATGGATAGTGTCTTGAAAGGAGGATATAAGATGAACATCAACAAAAGCAAAACCAGGATAATGGAATGTAGTCGAATTAAGTCGGGCGATGCTGAGGGAATCAGATTAGGAAATGTGACACTTAAAGTAGTAAAGGAGTTTTCCTATTTGGGGAGCAAAATAACTGATGATGGTCGAAGTAGAGAGGATATAAAATGTAGACTGGGAATGGCAAGGAAAGCATTTCTCAAGAAGAGAAATTTGTTAACATCGAAAATAAATTTAAGTGTCAGGAAGTCATTTCTGAAAGTATTTGTATGAAGTGTAGCCATGTATGGAAGTGAAACATGGACGATAAATAGTTTGGACAAGAAGAGAATAGAAGCTTTCCAAATGTGGTGCTACAGAACAATGCTGAAGATTAGATGGGTAAATCACATAACTAATGAGGAGGTATTGAATAGAATTGGGGAGAAGAGAAGTGTGTGGCACAACTTGACTAAAAGAAGGGATCGGTTGGTAGGACATATTCTGATGCATCAAGGGATCACCAATTTAGTGGAGGGTAAAAATCGTAGAGGGAGACCAAGAGATGAATACACTAAGCAGATTCAAAAGGATGTGGGTTGAAATAGGTACTGGGAGATGAAGAAGCTTGCACAGGATAGAGTAGCATGGAGACCTGCATCAAACCAGTCTCGGGACTGAAGACCACAATAACAACAACATCGGCAGCTGCAGGACCACCACCAGCAGTAGTAGTAGTGGTGTTACTGCTAGTATTACTTTGATAAGTCCTTAGTTAGTACCGTTCATTCATTTTCTCTCTGCATATATTGATATCTTTTTTAATTCTGTTAATACTGTTTTACATATATCTGACAGAGTAAAATTGTTATTTATTAGGTAGCTTTAGAGTAAGAAAACTATGTGTTAATCCCTGGTCCGATGTAAGAGATGGCCTGAAGCACCCAACCAAGATCAGATAAAATAAGTAAATAAAAGTGTGCTGCAACACATTTATTAATTCTGCGACCACCAAGGTCAGTATTTGTATCACTGCTGCAGAAAAACACTCGATGACGGCGGTTTTAAGCTGGGCATTCAACACGGTGCTCTACGAAGAGAATGTCTTTGATCGTAAATTTCCTTAATGTAGCCTTCTGAAATACCAAGAGGCACACTCTGGAAAGATGAAAAGCATTTTTTTTCCTTGCGTCAAGTCACATTATACAAAATATGTGAACACAGAACGAACTTGTTGTATAGATGATAGGAATAAAAATACTGCGGTGTTGTACTGTGTAATTCTGGTCTCATGCCATAAGGCAAAGATGTGGATAACCATTCCTGCCGGTTCGTTCAGTGCCTTTCAATACATTTCGAAACTCTACTGCTCTATGCTCTCTGCTGTTCCAGCGTATCACCAACGGCATTACGCAGCAATATAACTGGCTATGCTATGGAGTAACTCGGCGTATCTACCAATGTCCTGAAAATATGTACTGCTGCATGATTTTACCAGTATTTTTCAGGCAGAATATTTGATGTACCAACTGGTGTGCCATATATTTAGGATACCTACTTCGTGCACAGGAGAAACCATTATTGATCAGAGTGCTTATTATGAGTAACAGTGCAGTATAGTCCCTCAAGAAGACCACATGGAACACTCCATACTAGTGCCCATGACGGGGCAATCTCTTAGAGCTGTGGTTCCCAGACGATTATACGCGTACTGCTAGGGACAGACAAAGATGTTTCAGGTGGTACATGTACAAGTAAGCAGAACTTATACTGACATAAGTAAAATTATTCTCTTAAATTACTTTATTTTTGAAGTAAAATGATAGTAAGAAAACTGCATCTGTAGAATGTTAACGAAAATCGATTCACCGCTGATAGTTGATTTAGGATTGTACATAGTACACCCCCTCCATTCATTAGACGTTGCTACCTTGGCGGGGAATGTTTCCTCTTGTTTTAATCGGGTCTTGTCGGTGGTTATTTCAAAGCTTTCGTGCCTCTTTGGAACTGCTGCTACCTTATGTGATTTAACATTGTATGACACTGCAGAAGTCATTGCACAGTAAGCGGTGTGTTCTTGTTATTGTTCCTTTGTTGAGTGTTACATTAAATGACATTGTGATACGAAGAAATCTTGCATCTGGAACTGGAGGGTACGTCTTACAATAAGATTACTGCATTTGTGATTTCAAATTAAACTTGATTGTGTTTTAAGTTGAGCGTGAAGTGATTTTTAAGGCAATGTTCCTGCCATCAAGGGTTCAGTTAAAAAACCTAAACCAACAGCTAACCGTCGGTATGATGAAAGTTGCTGCAAAAATTTAATAAATACGTTAAATATCATTCCTCTGTTACACACTCAACATTTCTGTCAGATCCGGCATCATTTAATTTCACATTATTTAGCAGAAATAATAACCATATGTTAACTTCAATTGCACTATAACAAAGAGCTTTCATGAAACCTTATTACTTTTGTTACATTTCTGCCACTCATATACCACTCATTCACCATCCCGAGATTCGTTGCAAAGTGAACAAGCTATGGTCGCACGCCCAAATTTTTAAAAATGTCGAGTGTTATGCAGTGACATAACAGTCTGGGAACTCCTTTCTGAGAGTATCGTTTGCTGATTGATGACATCTGCATATTTATGAATAACTGTAGTGCCCGAGATATTATATGCCAATGAAGTAAGGGTTCTAAAATTAATGATTTGTTGCATAACCGGCGATTTAGGCTGTAACTTAACTTTACGCTGTACTTCTACAAAAACACATTTTCGCAGAGTGTGATGCCCAAGCGCTAGTTTATGATGATTAGAATAAAACACCGTTAAGCCCAATCACTACAGCGGCTCCCTTTAATGTAGTCACTATGTTCACAGGTTCTTCAGTTGTTGGAGTGTTAAGAGGACATAAATGGAGAATCCTGGCGACTGAGATTGCTTACACATTGTTGTGGAACGTTAACAGTTCAACATTCCTTCACCTTAGTTTCGTTACACAAGTGAAAATCATCTTTACGGTAGCAATTGCAACCCAAGTTTGCAGTTCTCCGCTGGTGCTAGTGGAAGACATCTCATCGTGTAATCGACCAATAAATTCGATTGTGAGGACAATAGTATTTGCTTGTGTTTCAGTGATACTACCCCTGTTCCTGTCTTCTATCTCGCCTCGTGGAATAATCTCTAACTGACGCGAACCAGAGACGTGATTGCTGTGTTATTAAACCACTTACATGACCTCCTTAACACTACTGATATATCAACTACTTTAGAAACTCTGCAAATACAATACGTATTTTTTTCGACAGATCATGGTATTATGCTTTTGTGATGAAGGTATTAAACTCTGTTACACGAATATTAAGGACGTTTTTTTAGTACATTCTCAATCTCTACATCATGTACGGCAAAATTCTAATGATTTTTAATATCCCACATTTTGTACGACTCTAAAGACGACAGATTAATCTGTTAAAACCGGTAAAGTGAAATTGTAACGCCGGAAATGCATATCCTCCTATTTCCATCTATTGTACTATAATTTTTTTTCCTTGTTTTGTTACCACAAGATATGACATTTCTGTCTCTTTATATATTGTGATTGTTTTACTGTTTGTGTATATATATATTTATGCATTTATGTTGGTTTGTTTTGTGAATATTATTTGTATTTATACGCTGAGTCTGGCCTAGGGAAAACTATGCTATCGAACGAATACATCGATAGGTCGTGTGGAGAACCAAAGTGTTGAGGATCTTTGGTAGTGAACTCTGTCGCATGGAGCATGGGCAGAGGGAGAGTCTGGCTGGGGTGGTGCAGTGGAGCAGGTGTGTTGTGTGAAGCTCCCACGAGTTGCCTCGCTTTCGGGGTTTGGCAGCATGTAATTGCGCTCGACTTGCGATGATAGGTTCTGACATGGTGTAGCGGACGGGAAGCGTTAGCTGGCGCACATCAAGAGCCCGTTTCGTCTGGTAACCGTGTCGAGAAGAAGGCGCACCAACATCCAGCTTCTGCAACAGCGACGGCCGACAATGAGTGACTGTCGCCACCTCCTCGATCGACGGCTTCAAACCTTCAATCAACCAACAAGGAAGACTGGAAGCACGTAAAGTTTTAGAACAGTATGGCAGATCTCAGCTTTTCAAACTTTTAAAATTGTTGTATTACAAAATTACAGCAACTTAGCATGAACGTTTGTTGCTCTTTGTCCCAATTGAATTACCAAGCAGGGTCCCTTCCTTTTCCAGAAGGAACCTGAGTGTCGTGGAAATTCCAACGCCAGCATCATTCGACTTCACTGCTTTAATTTCAAAGTTCAGCTAAGGTATTCATAGCTGGCTACAATATTTAGATTACACAAGCACAAATTAAGGGTGCGAGTTTTGGTACCGTATTTTAGCTTACCTGTGTCTGCAGCTCAGCTTTTTACGTACTAAATTTTACTATTGTTTATTGTTCAGAATCATTTAATTCAAGTTCAAAGTTAAATCTCTTATTTCTAAATTGCGTAGATTCAAGTAGCTTTTGAAATGATTGTTGAGGTAGTCCAAGACTAACCGTATTTTACTGAACTTCGATGTGTTTCAGAAAGAAAGCTCACTATTAACTTCAGTCACTAAATTAACTTTCGATTTTCCGGTTTTATTAATTCTTTTGCTAAATTTAGTCAGAGTGTAGCGAAATTTATTACTTCTGACGAACTTTCAGTTTTCACACTACACGTGTCAACCTTCAGTTGCCACGCTTCTATTGCTAATTATATGTGTAATAACCTTTCTTTTTAAGTTACTATAGTAATTGTCCTTAGGACTGGCGACCGTAATTTCCCCCAAATCTCAAATATCTAATTACGGCTAGTTAATTGTTAACGTAACGGCCGCACATTTACTTTCTTTATTAACTTTACCCCTTTTCAAAATTAATTTCCACCAGTTTCATTAGCATATTTCCTTTCATTTAGATGTAACCCTTTCGTCCCTCTTTACCGACAAATTAACTTCGGTGACGATTGCTTTTCCCAAATTTCCATTAGGTACACGTGGTTTAATTTTTCACTGTCATTAAGGTCGATAAGTGAGGGGGAGGTTATACGTGGCGACCTGGTGACAGGACAATCTTCGGATTTGAGGTTGTTCTGGACACGAATTTTGCATTGTGCAAATCTCGTAGCAAAGTACTGGTTATGAAATGGTCGATACGTCAGCGAGAATATTAGTGTGAAGAATCCTAATTAGATTTGAGATTTGGCATTTATATTGAAAATTATTAAAATGAGTGAAGGCAACAATTGCCAAAATTTGGTAGACTTGGATACGGAACAATCGGTCGAACAGTGGGAAACGTGCACCGCGGTACCCATTGTTCAGGGTAGGCGGCTAGCATGAAAGACGCGACCGCCGAAACGCAAAAAAGAGCAGAAATGGAATTCCAAACTTTAGAAAATGTTTCGGAATCGGAAGTGAAAGTCAAATCTGAATCCCTTGATGATGAATACGGGGGGACAATTAAAGAGGAAGCCGCTACGGAAGTAAAACCGGTAGTTTCCGGGAATTTAATTGATTTATTGAATGTTTTGATTAACGAAATCAAGAGTCAATCGGCAGAAATTAAAACTCTGTCTGCCAAGCAAGAAGAACAGGTTGTCAAGCAAGAAGCTCTGGCTGCCAAGCAAGAAGCTCAGTCTGAAAAAATTGAACGAAAGCTAGACAATCAAAACAAACAATGTTGGAGTTGTTAACACAAAAGTTGATAAAATCAAAGAAGATATTGTTGTGATTAATACCGAAATCAGTAATCTTAAACAGGAAATGATAGGCGTTCAGGCGGAAATTGCGAGCATAAATACTCGTTTTTATTCCGAAACTAGCAGAATCGAGAAAAGTGTAGGAGAAGCAGTTGCTCCGATCATCGAGAATAAGGTGACGGAACAAATTCAATTAGTGAAAAAAGAGGATCAAAAGAAGGTGGAAACTTTAAAGGCTTTAGTATCCGAAGTAGATACCAAAGTGACGAAGCAGGCTAATACCTGTGAAGAGAAAAAAAGGGAAGTAGAAACGCTTGCGACAACCACTTGCCAAGTAATTACGAGAGTGTCGGAATTAGAAAAGAAACTTGACGAAAAACGGAGCTATGTGCCAATCTGTGCACATAGTTCGGAATTGTTGACGAAAGAGGAGCGATTCGACCCCTTGAAAAAAGGCAGAATACACGCGACGGATTTCATTAAAAATTGTGAAAGAGTTTTACCCAGATCATGGACTAATGAGAGAAAAATTAACGCGGTTATTGATGTGCTGGCTGGTGATGCCAAGCGTTGGGGCTTAAACCTCAACATTACGAACCTGACTTTTGACGAGTTTAAAAATTTGTTTCTGGCTGAATTGAATACTGGTCAGAGAAAAAACAGCAAAGAGTCTGGCGCGAATTTGTCGTATCGAGGCCTTTCGATGCGAAAGGGCTGGATCCGCTAGTTGGAATATTTGCATGATCGCCGCACGGAATCCGAAATAGTCTGGGAACTCTACAAAAAGCTTCCAGATGATACAAACCGCTACGTAGGAAGCAATTACAAGACAATCAATGATTTCCTGGAAAGAGTTGAGGACGAGGACAATTGGCGCAATAATCGCAGTGGTAGAGGCCGTGGTAACAACAACGGGAACCACAACAACGATAACCATGGGAATAATGCATACCGCAACCATGGCAGCAATAACAATAGTGGTTCGGGCCGTAATGACAATCGGTACAATGCAAATAATAACAGGAATGACGGAAACCAGTATCATACTAGCGTGATACGGGCTTCGTTGAATAGTAATAACGCCAGAGGGTGTGATCAGCCGCCTCAGCAGCATCAGGGGAGCGTATCTGCTGGGATGAGACAGGGAAACCATTAGCCGCGCCGGTGAGGGGCCGACCGGGCGTGGAGAAATTTTGGAGGCCCAATAACAAGAGAAAACCCAGGTGTCGTCGTTATGAAAATTCCGTATGGAATAATCAACGGCGGGAGAGTGTGCAAGTGTTAAGAGAAAGGAGTGCGCCCACAAGTAGTAGATCAGCTGTAGACACGGCAGTAGAAAGTACATTCACTGTCAGTGAGAAGAATTTAAGTAGTGTTCCGGAAATCGATTATAAAGTGGCATCTGTAATACCCACAGCGGAACTGGAGATTAAGTTTAAGAATGATTCGCAAGTGTTGAGAGAAGATCAGATGTCGGATAAAACGTCCGTCATCGAGCGACGGGGTGCAGAGAGGGATGAGGCCTGGTTAAGGCAGTTCGGTCGCTTATACGACGAACTAAGAGATTATAGGAGCCTGTACGGGAGAAGTGTTAATGGGGAGCACGAGCAAGATTCGTCGTGTTTCGTCCCGCAGGAGTTAGATGTTGAAGGAGTAACGGAAAGTTCTGGCCCTAACCGGCAGACCTTACCGAAAGTTGTAGTGGTAGAAGTAGCCGACCCATCCGACGCAAACCTCCAGTTTAAACATTGCGTGAGTATTAAGGAGAAAGATTACGAAAATTTTAGTGATAGCCGGACATGATTGGTAGAAAAGCACATAGATTACATCGTGTATGAGGTTAGAGCTGACATTATACGGTCAGACGATAGCAGTGTGGGTTGCGCAGATCCAGAGGAAGTAATTGCAGATACTACTGGGCACATTCCTCCAGATAGATTGGCAGATGAGATCAATCTGACCAAAGTGGAATCAACGAAGGTGACAATTAGTGAATTGATAGCAAAGCAACACTCACTAGTTGACGAGTTACAGGAAAAGGTTTCGGTATTGGAGGCGAAGCTACAGACTAAGCCTCAGGACAAACGTGTTGAAATTAAAACTGTATGTGAACAGAGGCTGAAAAGGCCGCCAGATAAGGCGGATTTAGGATCAAAGCCGGATGGTATTTTCTGGAGTGACCTGGATATAGACGAGGATTTACTGTGGGAAAATAAAGAAACAATCAAGGACAAGTGTAGACGGATAGTACTGTCTGTTAATATGCACGGCCTACAACTAAACGTGTTGATTGACACCGGTGCAGAATTGAGTGTTGTATCTGGGAAAATATTTGAGTTACTGAAAGACAGACCTGGTATCGTACTTATGCCAGTAACAGGAGTGAAAATTATCGGTGCTACTGGGAAGGCCAGTAAACCGGTCACAAAACAGATTTTTGTCAACTTCGAGATATGTGGGGCACGATTGGAACAAGAGTTTTTCGTCGTGTCAGAATTAACTACGGAAGTAATTATCGGGTTAGATTGGCTATTAAAGTATCGTGCAGTGATTAATTGCGAAAGCAAAACTTTGAAATGTACGTCACAAGATAAAGCAATAGTAGTTAGTTTTGACGAGGCAGGAGACGGTGTGCATAGGCACTACCAGCATATACACATTGTTAACTGGCCGGATGACACTGACGTAGGAATGAATTTGAATTACCGTAACGTGAGGAATCTCGGCATTGGCAAAAGTGTAGAAAGTGAATTGGAAGAGATAATCAAATTCCCTCCACGGATTGACATTAGTATTGGTGTGAAAAAAGATCGTTTGCGAGAAGTAATGAAACTAAAAGCCGATGCTCGCATACGTCGTCATGAGGCTAAAGAGCGTTTTGCTAAGTTTGCAATCGGAGATTTAATACTTGTAAAAGCTTATGAGAAATCGAGCGAGATAGACAATGAAATCTCTAAATTTGTTTATAATGGACCATATAAAGTCATTGGTATACCTCACACAAATACTTATTGCTTAGAATATCCAAGCTCTGGAAAACTATTAGGTATACGGAACATTGTAGACTTGAAATTGTACCAACCTAGGATTGATTAATACCACAGAATGGGTAATTTGTACAGTATGTAAATATAGAGTGTAAGATTTAAACGATTTGCTAGATTGCCATGCTTTTGCCTGACCAAGAGGACATTAAAGAAGTTGTAATTAATAAGTAATTAATTTTTACTAAATGATTTAAGAGAAACTGATTATTAATCTACTGAAAAAACCAAGCTGCTAGTTTAAGTTTTCAGCTGAGTCACAGTAGATTAAGGAATGGAAATATGATTTTGTAACAAGCTGTAAGATTTCATGAATATGAGTTTTACTAGTCATTGCCGATGTACTTAGACGATGTTTTAAGTTTCAGGCTAGTACATGTGTGATGATGGACAGTGTTGAGTTATCCACTGTGATAGTGTTAATGGACTCCTTGAGATTACTCGGGAGTGAGTTTTTCCGAAAGAATTCAGTGAAACGGACGTTCTGAAAATGCCGTTACACAGGCGAGTGAGATCAAGCGTGCCGCACAGGCGGGCGCAACAATACTGGCGAAGCGGAGCCGCTGTCGGCTCATGTGCCGCTGTCGGCTCATGTGCCGCTGTCGGCATGCTTTGCACTTGCGAGTACGGAAGGCGGAATTGTTTTTCTTCCCGGACAGCTGAAACAATTCTGCTGTCAATATTTATGGTTTTTTCGATCTGCTGAATGTTATTTTCTTGGTTGGCGTTAATTGGACTCTCACGACGAGAATATTAGTTATGAAAAGGTTACATAAAAGTGTGTATAATATGTAATTAATAATTAATTTGCGTATTTTGATCTACCTGTTTTATGACCATGTACTCTGTTTAATTTTGTAAATAGTATTCCATTTCTTTATGGTGTTACGAATTTTGACGATTTTGGAATAGCTAAACCATTTTCTATGTTTTCTATGAATTTTAATATGTTGTCAACCTGTTTTATTTTGTGCAAGATGACAGAGTGGAATAAGATTAGGAGTGTCTCCATTCAATTATTATGGTCTAAAAATTGATTTATGGTTAATTAGACGAATGCTAAACTTTGTTGATGTTTTGAGCATATGCATTTCCACTGTTTCTTTTTTGGGACATTTTCTGAGTCTGTTTACGTTACACGAACATCGTCAGACAATGTGGGGCACGTGTAACGCCGGAAATGCATATCCTCCTATTTACATCTATTGTACTATAACTTTTTTTTCCTTGTTTTGTTACCTCAAGATATGACATTTCTGTCTCTTTATATATTGTAATTGTTTTACTGTTTGTATATATATATTTATGCATTTATGTTGGTTTGTTTTGTGAATATTATTTGTATTTATACGCTGGGTCTGGCCTAGGGAAAACTATGCTATCGAACGAATACATCGATAGGTCGTGTGGAGAACCAAAGTGTTGAGGATCTTTGGTAGTGAACTATGTCGCGTGGAGCGCGGGCAGAGGGAGAGTCTGGCTGGGGTGGTGCAGTGGAGCAGGTGTATTGTGTGAAGCTCCCGCGAGTTGCCTCGCTTTCGGGGTTTGGCAGCATGTAATTGCGCTCGACTTGCGATGATAGGTTCTGACATGGTGTCGCGGACGTGAAGCATTAGCTGGCGCACATCAAGAGCCCGTTTCGTCTGGTGACCGTGTCGAGAAGAAGGCGCGCCAACATCCAGCTTCTGCAACAGCGACGGCCGACAATGAGTGACTGTCGCCACCTCCTCGATCGACGGCTTCAAACCTTCAATCAACCAACAAGGAAGATTGGAAGCACGTAAAGTTTTAGAACTGTATGGCAGACCTCAGCTTTTCAAACTTTTAAAATTGTTGCATCACAAAATTACAGCAACTTAGCATGAACGTTTGTTGCTCTTTGTCCCAATTGCATTACCAAGCAGGGTCCCTTCCTTTTCCGGAAGGAACCCGAGTGTCGTTGAAATTCAAACGCCAGCATCATTCGATTTCACTGCTTTAATTTCAAAGTTCAGCTAAGGTATTCATAGCTGGCTACAATATTTAGATTACACAAGCACAAATTAAGGGTGCGAGTTTTGTTACCGTATTTTAGCTTACCTGAGTCTGCAGCTCAGCTTGGTACATACTAAATTTTACTATTGTTAATTGTTGAGAATCATTTAAGTCAAGTTCAAAGTTAAATCTCTTATTTCTAAATTGCGTAGATTCAAGTAGCTTTTGAAATGATTGTTGAGGTAGTCCAAGAGTAACCGTATTTTACTGAATTTCGATGTGCTTCAGAAAGAAAGCTCACTATTAACTTCAGTCACTAAATTAACTTTCGATTTTCCAGTATTATTAATTCTTTTGCTAAATTTAGTCAGAGTGTAGCGAAATTTATTACTTCTGACAAACTTTCAGTTTTCACACTACACGTGTCAACCTTCAATTGCCACGCTTCTAGTGCTAATTATATGTGTAATAACCTTTCTTTTTCAGTTACTATAATAATTGTCCTTAGGACTGGCGACCGTAATTTCCCCCAAATCTCAAATATCTAATTACCGCTAGTTAATTGTTAACGTAACGGCCGCACATTTACCTTCTTTATTAACTTTACCCCTTTTCAAAATTAATTTCCACCAGTTTCATTAGAATTTTTCCTTTCATTTAGATGTAACCCTTTCGTCCCTCTTTACCGACAAATTAACTTCGGTGACGATTGCTTTTCCCAAATTTCCATTAGGTACACGTGGTTCAATTTTTCACTGTCATTAAGGTCGATAAGTGAGGGGGAGGTTACAAAATGAATTCCCTGATTGTGGAACATTCAGTTGATATTTACGCTAAAATATATACCACAGTTGTCGAGAAAATTGTCAATAAAATCATAAAGGTAAATGTTTTTGGTTTAATTTCAGTTGAAAATGATTTTTCCTGTCGCTTATCGATTCTTTCGTCTCTGGTAACTATTTATTACTGTAGAACATGCTAAGTTGTACAGAGATTTGGATTGGATGTTATAAGTATCCCTATAACTGGCTAGTTGAGTCAGTTCAAAATTCAGAGGAAAACAGGGGTATAAAATGATTAATAAAATCGCACTTGGCAATGCAATGCTGCGTCCAAACAAAACTCCATGTTTAAGAGAGCTTTGAATTTTTTTACATGGTAATTCAGAAACAGTGTAGAGCTCCTTGTGCTGCCCAGTTCAGTATCAATTCGCATTTTCTTTTCGGCTTCCGCAACGCAAACGACGTCCCACAGACGCGGAACTTTTGAAATGCTCACAATTTCTGCTCTAGGAAATTCCCAGCACTGAACTTCGCGTGATTTTAATCTCTTTTCTTTGTGGTCAGTAATGGAGTGTTTCAAGAGCGAATAGCGTGTTGTCATAGCGGAAACTTATTACAAATGTGGTGAATGTTGTGTTCGCAAACTCTGACGACGTTTAGTCAATATAATGCACTGAGCTAGTGGACTGCGATGAGGCTGATTTTGAAATTTCAAGACCGGTTCGGTTCTGGACATTAAGCCCCCAGGGCGCCCTAGTGTTAGTCGTTCTGCTGAAAACTTCGCCATAATGAGTGATAACGTGGCTGGTAAGTCCGATGAAATCTGTTTGCTGACGGTCACCACAATCTGATATTCCCAGAAGCATCATGTAACGAATTCTGAAAGGAGATGTGCACCTTTGGGCCAATAAGATCCAACAGACACAGGAAGTGGTGCTAAGCAATCACATAACGCGCAGATCATTTGACCACTGGGTGCTTGCGAAAGAAAGAATTGACAATTCAATCGAGAAAAAAAAAGTTCTCTGATGAGGCTCTTTTTCTATTGAGTGGTCTCGTGAACAAGTAAGATTGCCGGATTTGGGACAAATATCCCCTGAGTAATTATTGAGAAGCCATTACAACTTCCGACTGGTGTGGCGTAAATGGGCCGAACCTCTTCGAAGATTGCGCCGGAAAGACATTTACAGTGGACAGCGAACGCTATTGCAGCATTAGCAACGGACCTTTACTAGAGAGGTTTCATTGGTTAGAAGATTTCTCACAATCGTGACGTGGATTAGCCAGTCAAATCTTGTGATTTGACGCAACGTCATTTTTATTGTGTTGGGGTATATGAAACCTCATGTATACGACACCGAAGCACGAAAACTTCCAAAACTGAAGGCCGAGATGCAAAGTTTTGTTTTATAACTAGATGAGCAAGTACGCCGAAAAGTTATGGAAAATGCCATCGAAAGAATGAGAGCGTGACTACAGCCTCGTGGACGGGATTTGAGTTACATTTCGTATAAAATCATAGCTAAATTCCTTAACTGTATCGGTAAATTTGTATGTTTTTATACACTCAAAAGGTGCATTTTTCAAGGGCACCCTTTATTACTTGCCACTGAAGGCTCATTTACATTTAACTAGACCCAGTTAAATAACACACATTACGCGAACGTTGTACACATTAACCTGCTTATTCACTGACATTTAACATGGAACAGTAGTTAACTTGCTACTGAATGCTTATTTACAATTTACTACACCTAGTATATCTCCACTAACAACAATGGTGGCCAAATTAGCCTACTTAATCATTGCCGCTCAACATCGCGCAGCAGTTAATGTAATCGTTACAGGTGAGATTGATAGTAGTTAAAACTGGTTTCATTTTCAAATAAGATAACCTCCATGAACATTGTCTTTCTAGGAATAGTTTATAAGTTTATAAATCCAGTGTTTCCATCATGGCATCACTTCCTCCTGTCAAAAAATTTAAGTTTTAAGCGAAGTGAACACTATTTTAATTTTGTGCAGTGGAAGAGTGATTCCAGTGTTCAGGATACCAGAGACATCTTCGCACTCAATACAACACACATATGCCGAATGCCATATGTCATTACTTTTATTGATAACTATATGTATTAGTTGCCCTATAACTACAGTAAAATTTAAAGGAAATTTCATAGGCTTGTTTTGTTACCAGATACTGTCTTGTCTGCCACTTTTTATGATGATATATAATTTCTAGCCTGTGCAAGCTTAAATGGTGTCTTATCCAGGCTCATATTTTTTCGTCTATTCAGATGTTATAACATTTCCTCACATAATACCTAGAAGACATTTTCGAATAGTTACTTGTGATTCAAAGCACATTACCTTCTTTACATTATCGTTTGCTTTAAATTCATACTTCCTGTTTAATAAATGTATTTTTCATTTTAGATCTCTTCTAATATGAATTGTTGTACGAAGATGTCTCTGCCTTTCCAATACCAATCAAACAGACTTTTATTTGGAGTTTCAAGTTCATTATAAAAGCATTTGGTGTTTAAACCAAATGATAACAAAGACGCAGAAATTTTATAAAATCCAAACACGTAAAAGATGTGTAAGAAATACGTTAGCTGAAGCATATCGAGAATTAAATACACTGAATAAGATGTGGTAATGTGGTATTAAGTCAACGAACGTGCTATTGAACACGATGTGGGACTATGCATTCGGAGTGTGTAAGTACAAAGAAAATGTTTTAGAACACTATGTTACAAAGACTTCGCAGAAGATCACGTTTCCTGTTTCACTCTTAGCAATCTTAGTATGAAACTAAGTTATAGTCAATCATTAACTGCTACCAAATTGTCATAAAAATTAGCACAAATATTACGAAGAGGTCTTCAAAAATGGTTCAAATGGCTCTGAGCACTATGGGACTTAACATCTATGGTCATCAGTCCCCTAGAACTTAGAACTGCTTAAACCTAACTAACCTAAGGACATCACACAACACCCAGTCATCACCAGGCAGAGAAAATCCCTGATCCCGCCGGGAATCGAACCCGGGAACCCGGGCGTGGGAAGCGAGAACACTACCGCACGACCACGAGACGCGGACAAGAGGTCTTCGATACCGCTTTAAGCTTCGAGTATGACGATAGCTCCAGTAAAGCTTCCGGGTATAGCCCCATCACATTTATACGGTCTATCCGTCTGATTGATATTTGAAATATCGAGATGAGTGCGTCCTGTTAGGCAGATTCGAGTGATGGAATGCTGTCTGCCAAGTAAGTGTCCCACGCGCTACCAGATTTGCCATTTCAATCAATAGCATAATGTCTACGATAGGGAGACGTTCGTGGGCTATGTTGCTATGATGTGTGCCTTCTCCAGCAACACAGTAGCAACTGGCACTAAAGTGTTCATATCTGTATAGCCTCAATGAATAATGTTGTTACGATGTACAAACATACCAATTCTTCCCACTGCTCGATACAAAATGTATCCTGTAGCACCTTTTTCGGATAACAGGTAAAAATTTTGCTTGAGAATATATACAATTTTTGGATTACGGTACTTATATTCATAACATTAAAACATATGTACGTCAATATCATACAATAATTTTCGTGTAGCTGAGTGTCTTTTGCAGTATAACTGATACTTTCCTCCAGTTTGTCCTCTGCAGTGGTCAGTTTTCCACAACAGTATATTATGTATATTTATCGAAACGTCTGGCTTAAATAGCGAAACAGTGTATATTATCAAGTATAGTTTGAGTAGAGGCATCGCAACGTGGTGTCTCCACGATTGTCTGGTTGAAGGCACATGCGACACTCATCGGTGAAGAGAATGTGATGCCAATCCTTAGCGGTCCATTCGGCATGTTGTTGGGCCCATCTGTACCGCGCTGTATGTTGTAGTGGTTACAGAAGTGGACCTCGCCATGGACGTCGCGAGTGAAGCTGCGCATCATGCAGCCTATTGTGCACAGTTTGAGTCGTAATTTGTAACATGACGTCCTGTGGCTGGACGAAAAGCATTATTCAACATGGTGGCGTTGCTATTAGGGTTCCTCGGTGCCATAATCCTTCGGTAGCGGTCATCCACTGCAGTAGTAGCCCTTGAGCGGCCTGAGCGAGGCATGTGATCACCAGTTCCTGTCTCTCTGTATCTCCTCCATATTCGAACAGGAACGCTTTGGTTCACTCCGAGACACCTGGACACTTCCCTTATTGAGAGCCCTTCCTGACACAAAGTAACAAAGCGGACGCTATCGAACCGCGGTATTGACCGTCTAGGCATGTTTGAACTACAGACAACATGAGCCGTGTACATCCTTCCTGGAGGAATGACTGGAACTGATAGGATATCGGACCCCCTTCGTCTAATAGACGCTCCTCATGTATGGTTGTTTACATTTTTGGGCGGGACTGTGTCTGTGATACAATATCCACAGTCAACGTCTATCCGCAGAAGGTTTGGGAACCGGGTTGATGCAAAACTTTTTTTGATGTGTATATTGTCGTGGAAACAGCCTTCTTCTTCTTTTTTTTTTTTAACTGAATCAGTGGGCCACACTTTCTGTGTGATAATTCTATCCTATTCATTGATAATCTATTAGTGCTATTGTCCGATTTTGGCACAGAAACCTAATTTTCATTTTATAAACTAAAACGCTCTTTCTTATCCACTTATGTGTTTCAGACGCTGTTTGATTTTCTGTTAAGGTAAATGTAATGAGATGATCGTATGGCATCATTGGCCGGGAGCCCCCAACCGGGGAAGTTCGGCCACCGGGTAGCAAGTCTTATTTCAGGTGACGCCACGACTTGTGCGTCGTTGATGATGAGGAGGAGGACAATGCAATACCCAGCCCATAAGTGTAATAAATCTACAACCCTGCCGGGAATCGAACCCGGGTCTGCTGAATGGTAGGCATGCACATTACCTCTCAGCTAAGCAGGCAGACTCCATTAAGATATTTTTAGCACATTTAATCTAGAATATTACTGTTTGGTTCTTGTACTTTATATTTAAGGATTAGAAAACAATTAACGCCATAATTGTTACATAAATAAGTTTTTCCACCCAAACTCTGCATTTTACCTCATCTGGCCACAGGTTGGAGCTCCAGATTTCACTGTCGCATTACAGAAAAAGATATGAACTGATATAGCCGACTTCCTGGTGAAAAGTCTGATGGAACACTCACATCAGACGTGATTAAAACGTAACAAACCTACTTCCCGTTCAACAATGAATTTTATGTACAGTATAGTGGATTACCAATGGATTACACAGAGTCAGGAGCCTTATCAATATTTTTATAAACCATGTTGGACAGACGGTGTTTACAAAATAGTTGTAAAAGAACACTACATATTATTTTGCGTCATATACATGTATGACATCCACTGCTTAACAGATGAACCACAAACAAAAATTAACAAACTACACACTAACATTAATAATGTACAAAATGTTTTAATTCACAATAGAATAAGAATAGAATAATCAAATTAACTTTCTTGGTATAAAAATTCATAAAAATAAAAGATCAAACAGATATTTGAAAATTCACTGTAAACGTATAACAACTGACACAGTCATTCACCAATCCTCAAACCACCCAAATTCACAAAAACAAGATACACTTATATACATGTTTCACAAACTCAACACAGTGTCACTCAACAGAAAACTATGGAAAAACATTACACGTCATAATTCAGATAGACGTAAACAATGGAATCACTAGTGACAAATTCACATACATAAACAACCAAATTAAAAGACAGACAGTAACAGTAATTAATAAACGAGAGATGAAAAACACAACAAATCCCAACACAAACATATGCACACCAAATACCATAACAACACCTAGAAAGGGGTATTTCAAAAAAAATTACCGATATACCAATACGTCGGAGGAAATGATATCGACTTACCTGCCTATAAAAATATTGGCTGCACGTAGTAAACATACTGACGGTTTTAGAGCTGTATAAGTAACTATTGATTTATTATTAGATATTCTACATACCAACAAGCTAGCAGCCTGTCTATTCCCCTTACAGCAAGAACGGAAAGGAAAACGAAGCACGCCTGGCGATAACCACTTTCGCAACAATGGTAACTGCACGTAAGTGGCACAATAAAAGGCGTCCGATAGGCCCGTCGGTCTGTTCCGTCACATATCGGATTTGTGCAGAACACTTCTTGTCAACTTCCCTATTTTTTTATTTCTGCCAACGTCAGGGAATTACCAGTTGTAAGGTCAAAATTGTGTGATGTAGCTAAACGTAGCAGTTCCTATTGCTATTGCTGAGCACCGATTACGTCAGAATTTCCCCTCTCCGCCCACCGAAAGTCCAATCCTCATTTAGGTTTTTCTCCGTAAATTTCAGCAACTATGTTCTGAAGAATGCCGATGAGAAGAAATTGTTTTTTAATGCAGCTGGTGTTATTTCTTCAGATCAGAAATCTTGTTATACCATCCACATCGTCACCCTCGCCCCCTGTCCCCCTCCCCCCCCCCTTCAATCGGACTTCTTCTTTTGTGCCAAATATACTCTGCTTCAAATAGTCAAACAGAAAGATGGGACGTGATGAAAGCTCAAAAAGTAGTAAGCCTCCTTCACACAGTGAAAGCAAAATTATGCTCTTCTACAATCTCGAAAGAACAACTTTAAATATTTACCGAAAATTGCGGAAAAAATCTTAATATAAAGTAAAAATATCAGCACTCGAAATTGCCATTTTTTATTGATATGTCGGTAGAAAATATAAAGCCGCTATATAACGATACTGTTTGGAAAAATGTATCTATATATCGATTTATCGATATTTTATCAATATCTCTAGTCTGATCATAAGTGAATATGGATTGCAGTAAGAATTTGTAAAACAATTAATTGTACATCTGCTCTGGATAATGTCCAGGACAACAAACTTCTTATCATGTTAGCAGGTTGAAATTATGGGTAACTGAAAGCTATTGGGAGGGTTAACTGCAGCTGTTAATAAAAGAAACTGATTGGATTTTAAATATACTTGCATCTTATATACATACACATATTTGAAAATTTTACCTACATCTGTCAATCGGTGTTGGGAAAGTGCTGATTAACTATTTGTTTAGCCCCTGAACCAACAAAAAAACAACGGAAATCCTTATCAACTATTGTAGAGGACTTCGGTTCCAGGTGACCTGAGGCGGCAGAATGAGCAATCAAGAACCATACGACTCGGTCACTCACGATCGAATCGTTGCTCACAAAAACCCTGACCTGATGTGCAACCTCGTTAATGGCACAACAACGCGTCAGTGTAATAGTTGAAGAATATCTATGGAGTTATGAGTCACTTTGCATTATAAAACCATCAATTTATGAGTGTGCAAGGTAGATGTCTGGAAAACGGAATTAAACCGAGTGTCTTGTAGTAGAAGTGGCCATCGGTAGCACATGATTACATTTATTTTTGGATGTATTTTAGTTATTGGCACTCTTCCTACAGTTTTAAAAAAAGTACCTTTTCCACATTTTCTTCCTTCCCTGTTCACAAGTTAATGATCCTCGGGTAGGGTTCGAAGAAAAGCTGGATTACTGGAGTAGCCTCCTACAACTACCTAACTGAACCCCATCTACTATTCTTTGGAATTTTCTGTAGTATTTATTACAGACTAGAAATTTTGTTTTACTTTTGGTAAAAAACAGGAACAATTCATCACGCTACAGAAGGAACATCCTTTTGTAATACGTCAAATCCTGTGTTAAATGTGAATTGTTGTGTAAGGTCCATCAGGGTACTAGTTGATGTTTAATATTAATGGAAAAAGTGCATATTTCTGACGACATAATTTCTCTTGTGTGTGTTTATTTGATTCATTACAGACTATGCATTAACAATTCGTTGTACCACATGGAGTGATGATTAAAAATTACGTTACGGTGACATAAACGGCACTGGTACTTATTGCAACTCAACGGTCAATCGCATTGAACCTTATTTATTGAAATATAAAGATGAGCTCACGTTATAAACATTACTAAGACAAAATGAATGCATTGCAACGTGAACGGAAGTCAACTGAACTGATTTATTATTATTTCGTGTTACCGAAAGATAGTTATTGCATGACTAACGTCGTTATTCTAGGACATTGTTATTACTTTCAAGCTGCGCGGAAATACTGCATCCGGCGTGAACATAGGCTATTATGAACTCAAAAATAAATTTCTTGATGTGGAGAATTGTCTGAGGCACAGTGTATTGCGACAGCCCTTGAAGTTGATTACGAAAACAAGTGCAAAATAACGCTCTGTACGTTTCGGTATTTGCAGCTTTTTTTTTTTGTTTTTGTTCCAACAATCCCTCTATTTGTCAGGAGGCTTTTCACATGTCAGGCAGGTTTCAAAACGGAACCTGACCGTTTTTTTGCCACCCGACAGCTCTGACGCGAATGGTTGAGTACGGATCAGCAACTGACGGGACGTTGGTCGTGGTCTTAACACCATTTTATAAACACTTCTTGCCATTTGAATTTCGGTGACTCTGAGAGAGGTTACGCGTTCTCATTAAGACTTGACGGCGTTCTTCTGCATTTGTGGAGCCGACTAACCACTGAAGAACTGGGTGGTGGAAAAAGATTGTATGGTGACACAGGATTCATATGAGATGTCATAGAGAGTGTGATGATACGTGTTACGTGACAGAAGTAACACGTTTGTGAACTGGAAGTGCAAACGTGGTGAACACGTCCAACTTCAAAATAGTCTAAACGTTCGGAACAAGAACCACAGGGAACTACCGAGTATTTACGTTTGGTCTAATTCCATAACCATTACAATTATGCAAACGTCGTTTTGGAATTGCTACCCATAACGAATCTAAACGCAAGATTACCTCCATATTGAACAGTGACACTGAAGCACATGTATACACTTACGGCTAAATGTAAAACTTCACGAATACTTCAATATCCGCATTTATCGCAGTACCATGTTCGAACATAGCATTACCAGCTGGGCGAATCTACACGAAAAAGAACATGAGAACACACATGGGATAACAAACATAGTAAGTTTGCCGGCCGGGGTGGCCGAGCGGTTCTAGGCGATACAGTCTGGAACCGCGCGACCGCTACGGTCGCAGGTTCGAATCCTGCCTCGGGCATGGATGTGTGTGATGTCCTTAGGTTGGTTAGGTTTAAGTAGTTCTAAGTTCTAGGGGACTGATGAGCGCAGAAGTTAAGTCCTATAGTGCTCAGAACCAAACATAGCAAGTTTCCATTTCAAAAAGAGATTTAAGACTACTAGTCTTTGCACCGCAACTTTGCCCTTTTATGCGTTTGGCACTGCAGACACCTTCTCCTTCCACGAGAAAGATCGACCTCTTCCTCAGTGTGTCTCCTCTCCCCATTCTCTCTGTCTCAATCTCCTCTCCCAAATCTCTCTGTCTATTCATCCCGTCCTCCCCCTGCTCTGTCCATTTCCTCCAACCCCTTCTCTCTGATCATATTTTCCGCCCCTTCTTCTGTCACTCTGCTCGAATCCTCCTGTCGTCCTCTCTTTCCATCTCAGCTCTTATGTCTTACTTTTCACATGTTCACCACCCTTTTCTTCTACACCTTCCACCTGCAACTCGTCCTCTTCCCATCTCTCTGTCCATCTCCTCCTCCCCCTCGCTTTGTCCATTAAATCATCTATCCATTTCGACGTCCGCAACTCGTGGTCTCGCGGTCGCTTTCTCGCTTCACGAGCACGGGCTCCCGGGTTCGATTCCCGGCGGGGTCAGGGATTTTCACCTGCCTCGAGATGACTGAGTGTTTGTGCTGTCCTCATCGTTTCATCATCATTCATGAAAGTAGGTAGATTGGACTGAGCAAAGATTGGGAATTTGTACGGGCGCTGATAACCGCGCAGTTGAGAGCCCCACAAACCAAACATCATCATCATCACCAAATCCATTTCGACCTGTCCTCAACCATGCTCATTAGCATGTGTAGCTCCTGCAATACAGCTCAATAAAGAAGGCTGATACTACTCCAAGAAGATACATCTGCCATTCAGGGCAACCTACATGTTGGGGCCTGGAAATCTGTTTCTTGCCTGTGATATGTAGGCTGCCCTGCAAAGCAGGTTGATTTAGTAGGCCGATACTGTTCATACACAATATTCCGGTTGTGCATGGTAATCTATGAGCCAGGGGCTAAAAAAACAACACATTTTGCTCAGGTATCCGTTCCTAGTAGAGCCAGAAGCTTATAAAACCTGAGGCGCCGATAGTCGTGACGCATTCTGTTAGTGTGCCAAATTTGGTTGAAAACGATGCAGGAGATTTGGAGGAAACCCCACACGTACAAATATACACTGCTTTATATGTATACTACCTTACAAAGGCGGCGCTGTCAGAGAATTCATTTTGCTGATTTTCTACAAACATTAAAAAAAGTTTTGCATCACCTCGTTTCCGAGAGTTCTGGAGCATGTACAGAAAACATGAGCAGAGATCAACATAAACATCATTTCCGCCCTTTTTATTGCTCATGAAAACCACTTATTTCATCTTGTACTACCACGGAGCGAGACTTTCAGAGGTAGTGGTCCAGATTGCTGTACACATCGGTACCCGTAACACCCGGTAGCATATTCTCTTGCTTTTATGCATGCCTGTATTCGTCGTGGCATGCTATCTACAAGTTCATCAAGGCACTGTTGGTTCAGATTGTCCCACTCCGCAACGGCGATTAGGCGAAGATCCCTCAGAGTGGTTGGTGGGTCACGTCGTCTATAAGCATCCCTTTTCAATCCATCCCAGACATGTTCGATAGGGTTCATGTCTGGAGAACATGCTGGCCAATCTACTCGAGCGATGTCTTTATTCTGAAGGAAGTCACTCACAAAATGTGCACGATTGGGGTGGGAATTGCCGTCCATGAAGACGAATTGTTTGCCAATACGCTGCCGATATGGTTGCATTATCTGTCGGAGGATGACATTCACGTATCGTACAGCCGTTACGGCTCTTTCCATGGCCACCACCGGTGTATGTCGGCCCCACATAATGCCACCCCAAAACAGCAGGGAAATTCCACCTTGTTGCACTCGCTTGACATTGTGTATGAGGTATTCAGCCAGACCGGGTTGCCTCCAAATACGTCTCCGACGATAGTCTGGTTGAAGGCACATGTGACACTCATCAGTGAAGAGAACGTGATGCCAATCCTGAGCGGTCCCTTCGGCAAGTTGTTGGACCCATCTGTACCGCGCTGCATGGTGTCGTGGTAGCAAAGATGGACCTCGCCATGAACGTCGGGAGTGAAGTTGCGCATCATGCAGCCTATAGTACACAGTTTGAGTCGTAACACGACGTCCTGTGGCTGCACGAAAAGCATTATTTAACATGGTGGCGTTACTATCAGGGTTCCTCCGAGTCACAATCCGTAGGTAGGGTCATCTACTGCAGTAGTAGCACTTGGGCGGCCTGAGCGAGGCATTTCATCACCAGTTCTTGTCTCTCTGTATCTCCTACATATTCGAAAAACATCGCTTTGGTTCACTCCGAGACTCCTGGACACTTCCCTTATTGAGAGCCCTTCCTGGCACAAAGTAACAATGCGGACGCGGTATTGACCGTTTAGGCATGGTTGAACTACAGACAACACGAGCCGTGTACCTCCTTCCAGGTGGAATGATTAGAACTGATCGGCTGTCGGACCCCCATCGTCTAATAGACGCTGCTCATGCATCGTTGTTTACATCTTTGGGTGATTTAGTGACATCTCTGAACAGTCAAAGGAACTGTGTGTGTGATACAATACCCACAGTCAACGTCTATCTTCAGGAGTTCAAGGAACTGGAGTGATGCAAAACTATTTTTGATGGGTGTATTAGAAACTGAACCTGCAGTAGATTAGGTGTGACATTATCCCAGAAAGTTTCTGTATACTAGGTGCAATCGCTTCACGTATCTACAACGCAGTTTTGTAGACATCTTTACGGCAACGTTCTTCATAGCTCTCTACATGGCTACTGCTGTCGCTTACAGCCATTTTCGCTTCACAGTTGAAAGCTGTCGAAAGCCTTGACGGGTGTCAGGGATTTCCTTAAGTTGTTTGACTGTAGGAGCGCGTTTGTAGTAAACAATATATGAATTAAAACTTCATGTACGATGAGGCATTGGTTCAAATGGTTCTGAGCACTGTGGGACTCAACATCTTAGGTCATAAGTCCCCTAGAACTTAGAACTACTTAAACCTAACTAACCTAAGGACATCACACACACCCATGCCCGAGGCAGGATTCGAACCTGCGACCGTAGCAGTCCCGCGGTTCCGGACTGCAGCGCCAGAACCGCTAGACCACCGCGTCCGGCGATGAGGCATTTTTCATGCATAAAAGTGTTTATGACACAATATCTCTTGAACAATGATATTTGTGTACCGTCTGCGAAATAATTTGCGGTTAGAATTTGTAGCATAGAAGTAATAAATTTAAATGTCGTGCATGATGCGGCAGTTTTTCACGCATCTTGGTGTTTATTACGTCATATCTCCTGATCTATGTCATACAATGATATAATTTCGCAGGTACAGTCAGCGCCGTATGTGGACACCGTCTTCAGAATCTGTTGGGAGTGGAGTTAGTGGCAAAAAAGGCAAAATGTTTAAACGTCATTCACAACGCAGCAGTTTTTGTCACATCTCTGTGTTTATCACGTTACGTCTCCTGAACTGTATGTAATATCACAGCATAATTTTTTAGGTTTATTTAACGACATATTTGGATACTGCCTGTGAAATTTAGTGTTAGTAGCACAGGACTAATAAAATTAAACGCCATATAAGATGTGACATGTTTTCGCGCATCTCATTGTTTATGGCGTCACATCTTCTGAACTATGAGGGGAAGTCGGTTCCTACCACTACAGCGATTGTTGGTGGACATTAAGGGAAATGTCTACCACGTTCAACAGGTTTGCTTGAAACTGTTCTGATGGTTTAGGAGGAGATGTTGAAAAAACAAGAGCCGGCCGGATTGGCAGAGCGGTTCTAGGCGCTTCAGTCTGGAACCGAGCGACCGCTACGGTCGCAGGTTCGAATCCTGCCTCGGGTCTGGCTGTGTGTGATGTCCTTCGGCTAGTTAGGTTTAAGTAGTTCTAAGTTATAGGGGCCTGATGACCTCAGATGTTAAGTCGCATAGTGCTCAGAGCCATTTTTTTGAAAACACACACACACAATCCATTTTCATAATATATATGGATAAAAGATTAATGTGGAGAATACTGGCATAGCTATACTTTCGTACTAGAAATAGCGCGTCACAATATGTGCATGCGGCGTGGAATTTAAGAAATGAAAATGCTGTAAAAGCTGATACTACAGAACAAAAGAGTCACAGAGACTAGCCGCCGATGTCGCAATTATAGCTAGGGATTCTAAACGCACTGTGTGAATACATCTACCAACCTATTATGCACATAAAGAACAACATCAGCTGTTATCTCACAAAAAGGAACATTCATGGTCACTGATCAATTTTTCTTACCAAAAACGAACGTACAAAAAAAAAAAAGACAACAGTACTTTCTTCAAGGAAATAGAACTGTGCAAAAAATTACCCAAAGTGATTGAAGGGACAGCTAAAATACAAATATTTGAAGCGAAGTCAGTTAATAATTCATGCTGCGAAGTTAAACATTATTTAGATAACACAACGTAGGGAATGGTAAAAAAAAACTGACATTATTTACATTCCTTGACAAAAAAAGCGAAGCAGCCAGGGGCATGTGCTGCTATTTTAGTGACTACAAAATACAATCAGATTTACAAAGCACTTGGTAGTATGAGCCCACTTACAAATATGAACTTACGTTCCCTTTTACCTGGACATACGTACTGATTCGGTTGGTAGAGGAATAATAAAGCCGTTGTACCCCCTCCTGAGCATGCTGGACCAGAACTGTTATAACTATTACTGGACATCCTCAATACTGACACTTGGACAGAACTGACGTTCGAGCCGATCTCACACATGTTCTGTCGGTGATACATCTGGGGATCTTGCTGCCCACAAGACTACCTCAAGATCACAGTCACTTCACATCGACATGAGCCATGTTTGGAAAAGCGTCATCCTGTCTCGTAATAGGTAATACAAGAAGATGCAGGATATCTATGACGTATCGTTGTGCTGTCAGACTTCCCTCTATCACTACCAGCCGTGACATCAAGTCGTATCCAATGGCTCCTCACACTATGATTCTGGGTATAACACAGCCCTGGATGAGTGCGACCTCCTCTCAGGTCGCCACCATAATCGCTGACAATGGTCATCCAGGATAGTGCAGAGCTGTGATTCGTGGGTGTATACAATATGACGCCATTCATCAATAGTCCTTGCTGCCAGGTTACAGCACTGGTCCAAAAGCAGCCATTGGCGTTATGATGTTAACCGCAGCCTATGCATGCGCCGGTAATTCCCCTGTCTGGCTGCTGCTATTTCGCAACCGATTGTTCAGGATGACAGAATGCTGCAGGCAGTCCATTGCCGGCCGGAGTGGCCGTGCGGTTCTAGGCGCTACAGTCTGGAACCGAGCAGCCGCTACGGGCGCAGGTTCGAATCCTGCCTCGGGCATGGATGTGTGTGCTGTCCTTGGTTAGTTAGGTTCAATTAGTTCTAAGTTCTAGGCGACTGATGACCTCAGAAGTTAAGTCGCATAGTGCTCAGAGCCATTTGAGCAGTCCATTGCTTGTTTTCGGACGCAGGCGCAGGTGGAAAGGACTTAAGAAGTGCTTGGTGGCCATACGGTGATCTTCCATTGTGGTGGTCCGACATAGTTGAAGAACAAGAGTATCCCCGCCCTCACATACCTTCGCAGTCTAATATCGGGTCACTGTCACACTGAAATACCCCGCAAATATTGATACTCCACTATTCGACTACCTGACCGGATGGAAACCCACAAAGCCTTTCAAACTCTGTGAGGTGCTGATAAAGCTGTCTCACATGCGTATGTGGTACCTTTGAGTCCTCCCGCTGTTGACGCCCGTTATACCGCTTTTCTTAGCAGATATGGCAACAATGCTAAAGACGAACAACACTGATGCACTCTAGTCGCCGTTCTACCTGTCAGAGAGAGATGCAACTTTAAGCATTTATATTCCCAAGGATGTTCTGTAAGTGTAAAAAGTTACATTGACATCCTACCACGACTTCTAGTTGCCTCATGTTTTTGCCAGGCATTAAAGGGTCATACTTTAATGGATCATACTGTAAAATCTTATGCCCAGGACATGTGACTGATAATTCTAAACTCTTTCCAATTTTATTGAGCTCAACGTCTGATTCACTGATGTTAGATGCTGACTCAGGTTCACCAGATGGGTCATGTGGACAACGCGAAGTATTCAATAGAATGGCAAAAGAACCGAAAAGGTACTGATTTTAGAAATTGTTTCCTTTTCCGACGAAGATGACATATCTGTCAGTAATTTGTAAATAGTTTTTAAGAATTATGAGAGTTATTGTTACTGTCAGTCCTGCTGGTCTAGTGTAAAGCACGTGTCTGGATGCCGAGACGACGTGAGTTCAAGTTCTGGTTGGACTATGGAAATTTTCAGTCTCTTCACCTCTCAATATGTGAGGAATCGCCAGAAACTGCACCTGGTTTGAATTCCACGTTAAACTGTAGGTTTATATCCCAGCTGGATAAATGGAGTAGGTTAGGGTGGCCAAAATGGCGTCCAATTGAAAGACTTTCACCCAGCTGTTGAGTCACATGAAATTACTGTTGTTACTGCAGTACTTATAACCTGAACATTTCTGCCTGACATTTAATGTCACCGTTGATATATTTATTCACCGCCCATTCAAAATATTCCGAGACTGATTTTATTCCTGGATGTAAGTGACGCCAGTATGGTAACAATGGCGGCGGCTAAGACTAACAATTTTAAACAACAAACGTGCATTCCGTGAGTCAGTTGTGAGCAGGCACTATTATGTAGTGGACGTGTGGCCGTAGTGTGTCAACGATGTTATGTCACAGACCCCAATAGTGCAACATCTCTAAATCAAATGTTCAAGACATTCTCTCAGAATTTCTTGAGAATGCTTTTCAAACTATATGTCCAAAAGTACGTTACCCATTTTGTTGTTGGTGGCACATTATATCCCACTAAAGTAATATGCAGTTTTGAGCGTTGGAACGTCTCCAACCCATATCCATCTGGTACTACTATCTCGCAAGAAGCTTTCGGAACTTGGAGAAAAATACTACATACTATGGAGTGGATATACAGAAGGCTGTGACCTATCAAATGGAATGGCTTGTGTTTATAGCTGGCATAGTGCGGCCGTTTCACGAAAATCAGATCAAATCAACATGGTCTTCGTTCCAGGAAGGTCCAGAGTACCTAACTGTGTTTTCTTATACATCGTAGACATTGTTTTCATATGTTACTGCACTCCTCTTCTAGGGTTCTGAGTGTAATTTGCATTTAGTGGAACATATATGCCCCAGTAAACGTAGAAAACATACAAAACATTGGCTTGTGATATGTCAAACCCATCTTAATATGTTATGTTGGAAATTTAACTATGTTATGTTATATTTTTCATTGACACGGGCCTAGATGTGTTTTGGTACTGATTTGTTAAACTTCTACCAATTTCCCATCCTGATAAAATAACTCGTGAAACAAAGATTTAGCTTTGAAAACCTAGACTTACATAAAAACATAGGCTTCGTTGACTATGTGGGACAAATTCGTCCTACCCAATCAGTAATAACACGAGCTCGATCCCACGAGCAATTCTTGAGTGGATGGTTGGGGAATTACTCCAATTACAATCCCTTAACAACCACTAATTTCAACAGCCATATAAGTGGCCAGAACGGATGAACCAACTTGGGCCAAATGGGTAAACACTACTTGAAGATATTCAAAGGTGAATGATATATTTTTCTTTCAGTGTTCTGAAACTGTTATCATCCAAGCCTTCCGATGCAAACGGGTTTCAGTCCGCTAATAATGGCCAATTTCGTAATCGCTGAAGTATAATCTCCGTTGAATCCAACGCCTACTACAGCGGCCTTAGCAGAAATGTAAAATTTCGGTAACAGGGGCTTTCAGTTCACAACTGCCATAAGGACCATCAGAATCAACCTCCAGCCTCGCTAATCAACTCAAAAGCTGCTAGCCTGAGCTGCACAGTAACTAAATCCATATTAGTATATAAGGAGCAAAACTTACAGCAACATCAACCACGCCGTCAGCTGCCTGGTAAACATGTGCAGCGCTTAAAACTACATGAAAATTTAACCACAGCTGAACAACCAAAATTATTTCAATGACTGCCCAGCTGATCCTTGCAACACTTAAAACCGCATTAAGATTTGAACAAAGGTCCAAAGCCTTTCAAGACAACTGTCAAAGAATTCCCTTCAAGGAACGGAGAAGCCAGCACAATCACTCTAGGTGGCCCACAGCGCAACCCACCAAACCGCACTTGCCAACCACCTTCCGCCTCGGTGCCGACGTTGGGGCTCCACACGTCCTCGGCTCTACACAAGAGGGCACTGCCTGTTTATCCCGTGAGTGACAGACGGAACCAGGTCTTTCAAACTAAACCTCTAGTCGACCCGAGCTGAAAGGCGACAGATACGCTCGCAGCAACCGCCATATTGCAACCAGTTTTCAAAATAGGTCACATTAAAAAGTTTTGGTACTGAAGTTCAATTTTTTACCATAACTTTTTCCCGTTTCATTTCTGAAATATATGTAAAACAAATTTGAACCATGAATTGGTAGTGGTCGGATACGAGGTCTTGCAGGAACAGTCCCTGTAGCAGTTCTCCACCAAGCTCATACCGCTGAAAATAAAGGACTTTCCTGACTTTCAATGAGTGGTTATTCTGCTGAGATTAATTTCTACAAGAAAAGTCAGATATGGAATATGGAATCGCACGAAGAAAGTGGATAAAGTGAATATAAGTGAAAGATCTATATAGAATGAGGAATACAGTTTAAAACAATTTTCTTATGACGATGATAAGAGGATTCCCATTGAAGCACTCCATTAGCTATGGATCAGGGCCCACAGCTGATATTTTATTTACAAAATGAGCGGAATACTCAATATAATTATATCCCGCTGTCACTGATCATTAATTATTTCAGTGGATTCGTAATAGCCATTACTTAAATATACTATGTGATCAAAAGTATCTGGACACCTAGCTGAAAATGGCTTACAAGTTCGTGGCGCCCTCCATTTGTAATGCTGGAATTCAATATAGTGTTGGCCTACCCTTAGCCTTGATGACAGCTTACATTCTCGCAGGCATACGTTCAATCAGGTGATGGAAGGTTTCTTGAAGAATGGCAGCCCATTCTTCACTGAGTGCTGCACAAAGGAGAGGTATCGCGGTTGGTCGGTGAAGCCGGGCACGAAGTCGGCATTCCAAAACATCGCAAAGGTGTTCCATAGGATTCAGGCTAGCACTCTGTGCAGGCCAGTCCATTACAGTGATATTATTGTCGTGTATCCACTCCGCCACAGGCCGTGCATTATGAACAAGTGATCGGCCATGTTGAAAAATGTCATCGCCATCCTCGAATTGCTCTTCAACAGCGGAAACAAGAAGGTACGCAAAACATCAATGTAGGCCTGGGCTGTGACAGGGCCACGCAAAACAATAAGGGGCGCAAGCCCCCTCCGGGAAAAACACGAGCACACCATAACACCACCGCCTCCGATTTTTACTGTTGGCAGTATACACGCTGGCAGACGACGCTCATCAGGCATTCGTCGTACCGATACCCTGCCATCGGATCGTCACATTGTGTACCGTGATTCGTCACTACACACAACGTTTTCACACTGCTCAGCCGTCCAATGTTTACGCTCCTCACACCAAGCGAGGCGTCGTTTGGCATTTACCGACGTGATGTGTGGCTTATGAAATACAAATTTCTTACCTCCCGCCTAACTCTCATAGCACTTGCAGTGGATCCTGATGCAGTTTGGAATTCCTGTGTGACGGTCTGGAGAAATTTCTGCCTATTACACATTACGGCCCTCTTCAAACTGTCGGCGGTCTCTGTCAGTCAACAGACGCAGTCGGCCTGTACGCTGTTGTGCTGTACGTGTCCCTTCACGTTTCCACTTTGCTACCACATCGGGAACAGTGACCTAGGGATGTTTATGAGTGGGGAAATCTCGCATACAGACGTATCACACAAGTGACACCCAATCACCTGACCACGTTCTAAGTCCGTGAGTATCGCGGAGCGCCCCATTCTGCTTCCTCACGATGTCTAATGACTACTGAGGTCGCTGACATGGAGTACTGGCAGTAACTGGCAGCACAATGCAGCTAACATGAAAAACGTATGTTTTTTGGGGTGTCCGAATACTTTTGGTCACATAGTGTATAGTAGCCATGAGGGATCAAACATCGCAGATGGAGAAGAAATGTGATATACATATGTCGTTTCACAAAAAAAAAGACTGAAATAGCATCGACATCTATTCCAGAGACTGACTTATAAAAGGACTCTAAAACAAAAGTTTATGTGTATTCGAAGCGACTTTGAACCATATTATGAAGAGTGGTTCTAACGTAGTACATTACCAGTTACAGCCCCTTCCTACACTCCCGATTCTTCAAAAAGTCGAACTCTCATGTATAAAACAGTTAGAGATGTCCCATTACTTTACCAATAAGTTACCACGATAAATATTCGACGTTAAACATGTACAGCCCTTATTGTTGAAGACATTTTGGTTTTTCACGCATCTCAGTATTTATAACATCATATATCACGAGTAATGAATCGTACAATGGCACATTCAGTGATTGAAAGAACCCGGACACTTACCAGCGCATATTAATACAGAGTAGCCATCCTTCGCATTTATAATAACAAACTCTGCTGGCTACACTTCCAATGTGGTGTCTGAATGTCTGTGAAGATATGGTAACCCATTCTTCCACAAGAGCCGAAACCAGTGAATGTACCGATGATAGACGCCGGGGTCTGGAGCGAAGCCGACGTTGTAGCTCATTCCGAATGTGTTCATTTGTGTACGGATCAGGACTCCGGGCATGCCATTTCAGCAATCTGATTGTATACAAATAATTGCCTCACATTTTATTTTAATCAACTGTGGGTTCTCGGTGAAACAGTTTTATTATTAATATTGCTGCACAACCTAAGTTTCAGGTTATAAGCCCATTCTCAAGTACATTATCATCTTTGGGTATCAGTAATGTACACTACTGGCCATTAAAATTGCTACACCAAGAATAAATGCAGATGATAAACGGGTATTCTTTGGACAAATATATTATACTAGAACTGACATGTGATTACATTTTCACGCAATTTGGGTGCATTGATCCTGAGAAACCAGTACCCAGAACAACCAACTCTGGCCGTAATAACGGCCTTGATGCGCCGGGCATTGAGTCAAACAGAGCTTGGATGGCGTGTATAGGTACAGCTGCCCATGCAGCTTCAACACGATACCACAGTTCATCAACAGTAGTGACTGGCGTATTGTGATGAACCAGTTGCTCGGCCACCAATGACCAGACGTTTTAATTGGTGAGAGATCTGGAGAATGTGCTGGCCAGGGCAGCAGTCGAACATTTTGTGTATCCAGAAAGGCCCGTACAGGACCTGCAACATGCGGTCGTGCATTATCCTGCTGAAATGTAGAGTTTCGCAGGGATTTAATGAAGCGTAGAGCCACGGGTCGTAACACATCAGAAATGTAACGTCCACTGTTCAAAGTGCTGTCAGTGCGAACAAGAGGTGAACGAGACGAGTAACCGATGGCACCCCATACCATCACGCCGGGTGATACGCCAGTATGGCGATGACGAATAGACTCTTCCAATGTGCGTTCACCGCGATGTCGCAAAAATACGGATGCCACGGTCTCCGAGCTGACAGTCCATGCTGCTGCAAACGTCGTCGAATTGTTCGTGCAGATGGTTGTTGTCTTGCAAACGTTCCCATCTGTTGACTCCGGGATCGAGACGTGGCTGCTCGATCCGTTATAGCCATGCGGATAAGATGCCTGTCATCTCGACTGCTAGTGATACGAGGCCGTTGGGATCCAGCACGGCGTTCCGTACTGAACCCACCGATTCCATATTCTGCTAACAGTCATTGGATCTCGACCAACGCGAGCAGCAATGTCGCGGTACGATAAACCGCAATCGCGATAGGCAAAAATCCGACCTTTATCAAAGTCGCAAACGTGATGGTACGCATTTCTCCTCCTCACACGAGGCATCACAACAACTTTTCACCAGGCAACGCCGGTGAACTGCTGTTTGTGTATGAGAAATCGTTTGGAAACTTTCCTCATGTCAGCACGTTGTAGGTGTCGCCACAGGCGCCAACATTGTGTGAACGCTCTGAAAAGCTAATCATTTGCATATCACAGCATCTTCTTCCTGTCGGTTAAATTTCGCGCCTGTAGCATGTCATCTTCGTGGTGTAGCAATTTTTATGGCCAGTAGTGTATTTGAAAATGGGCTTATAACTCGATACCTAGGTTGTGCAGAAACATTAATAACAAAATTATGAAACAAGGCAAAAAACTGTTTGTTTGGCTAATTGTCTCACATATGCTGTTGTATGACAGGTTGCATTACCATGCTGATACAAACAATCACTTGCGAAATCTTCCTCTACCGTTTGCAGTACACCGTGCTATAAAACGTTTTCATATCGTTCCGCTTTTCGCTTTTTCTTAAGGAGAATAAGGGGATCACACCATAGCATCGGAAAAACTTCACCATACTGGATAATACCACTTCCCGCGTACCTGGCTGATCGCACTACACTTAATTGCAGGTAAGTTTCTCCAGGCATTCACCTGACTCAAATGCTTGTCATAGGGTACAGCGTGAATCATCACCACAGATCACTCGTTTCCAGTCATTCGTTGTCCAGTGGTGTCCCACTCTACACCACCTCAAGCATCGCGTAGCACTGACTGCACAAGCGTGTGGCTTATGGGGACCTGCAACACCACTGTGCCCCACTTCCTGTAACTCACTAAGGACAGTCACTGTGTTATCTGGACTGCTGGTAGCACACTGTAACTCACCAGTGCTACAATCCGCCAATTTCTTGTGACTTTTTTTACAAGCACTTTGCACAATGCTCTACGTTCCCTGCCCATCAGTACTCAAAGTCTGCCTGTCTTGGTTTATCTGTGGTTGTTGCTTCGCTTGTCCACTTAACGATCACATAAACAGGTCGGCTTGGGTAGCTTTAGAATGGTTGAAATCTCTCTGACGGATTTGTTACTTAGGTGACATCCAGTTACTAGCCCAGGTTCCAAGTCACTGAGCTTCCGTGACACCCACAGCGCTGCTTCTGTTTCTCTACTGGCAATGCAATACTCCACGCATTACTTACTTGCGAGTGTGCCTCGTAACTTCAAGTAGTGAACTCAAATTACATAGAGGTGTCCGGATACTTTTGATCAGATAGTGTATGTGGATACTGTCTGCAAACTCTGTCACGAATAGAGTTAGCGTAAAGAAGTACTGAAACTTCACGCCTAAGAAGTTTTAGAACAACGGAAATGTACTAAAAGGTGTACGTTTCTGCTTTCATTATTTTGATTGTGTGTGGAGGGAGGGGGGGGGGGGAGGGGAATGCCAGCGACAAAAAGTTCTAAAAGCAGTAGTAGCCGACCGAGACAGACGCAGCAACATGGAAGTAACCGCTTTTGTGACATTTACGAGTTCCTAACCAGGAGCGAATTTTGTTATATCATCTGTGTGCTTTATTAGTGTAGTTTCTTGAGTTTCTGCGAGTAAATTTGCTATCAAATAGCCACAGTTCTAGCGTTTTCATTTGCGTCGGAAAGTAAACAGATTTTGTGATGTATAACAAGTTCCTAATCAGGGGCAAATTATTTAGTTTCACCTGAACGATTCGGTAGTTAGGTTTTTCAATATCTGCGTATTACTAGACACAGTTAGAGCCTTTTCGTCACGGTCTACAGTAGAGTTGCGCAGCACGTGCCGATAGTCCGTTTATCTGCATAGTTTAGTTTTCCATGGTCTTTAATATGGACAGGGACTGCGAATGTTGTGTGTCGATGCGAGCCGAGTTGGTGACACTTCGCTCTGAGCTTCAGGCTGTGATGGCTTCAGTTACACAACTTGAAGCTGTAGTGGATGGTCACCACTGTTGTGGGTAGGCCGTGGGGATCTAACGGACGTCCAACACGTCAGAGTCCTCCTTTCGGTCCTCTCCGGTGGCCAACCAAGCTATTGCTCGCACTGAGGCTGACGCTTCACTTGTGGTCGAGTGGGATGTCGCCCTGGGGCGAAGCAGGCGGCAAAAGACTTCCCAGGCGGCCGCACGTAAGGCCTCCCTGGTTTGTCTGACAAACAAGTTCCAGGTGCTGTTTGTGACTGACACTGTCACTGTGCCAGACCCAGCCAATCGCAGAGAGTGGGATTATTGGTAGTTGGGAGCTCCAATGTTAGATGCGTTATGGGGCCTATTAGGGACTTGGCTGTCAAGAACGGTAAGAAAACCAATGTGCAATCTGTGTGCATACTGGGTGGAGTCACTCCAGATGTGGAAACGGTCCTCCCGGATACCATGAAGAGCACAGGGTGCAGCCAATTTTGGTTGATTGCTCATGTCGGTACTAATGATGTGTGTCACTTTGGATCAGAAGAGATTGGTTTCGAGTGGCTAACAGAGGTGGTAAATGCTGCCAGTCTTGCTTGCAAGATGAAAGCAGAGCTGACCATTTGCAGCATAGTCAACAGAACTCATAGCTGACCTCTGGTACAGAGCCGAGTGGAGGGTCTGTATCAGAGGCTCAGATGGTTCTGCGACAGTGTAGGCTGAAGATTCCTCGACTTGCGCCAAAGGGTGGTTGGGTTATGGTTCCGCTGAATAGGTCAGATGTCCACTATACGAAGGAGGCAGGCGGCTACACGTGTAGCAGGAGCTGTGTGGCGTGGACGTGGCGATTTTTTAGGTTAGAGGGTCTCGGGAAAACACAAGAAGGGCTTCATTCAAAAAAGGTGCAGGCTGAACACAGGAAGAATGTAGATACAGGAACCACTGGTATAACAGTTGTAAATTGTCATAGCTGTGTCGGGAAAGTACCAGAGCTCCAAGTGCTAATAGAAAGCACTGATGCTCAAATCGTTATAGGCACTGAAATCTGGCTAAAGCCGGATACAGGCTCAGCCGAAATTCTTGAGAAGAACCTTGTAAGTAGGCTGTTTAGGTTTTTATGTTGGTATCGCCAAGTAGTGCTCTGTATGAAAATCACTGGCTGTGCTGTGTGCAGTCTCTGGCTGGTTTGCATTGTTGGAATTTTTGCTATTGTAGTGTTGGGTAGTTGGATGTGTACAGTGCGTAGTGTTGTGCAGCTGGAGGTGAGCCGCCAACAGTGGTGGATGTGGGCAGAGAGATAGCAGAATTTTGAGAGTGGATGATCTGGACGTGTGTTCATCAGGAAGAGTAAATTTGTAATATTGGATATCATGAACTGATATACACTCCTGGAAATGGAAAAAAGAACACATTGACACCGGTGTGTCAGACCCACCATACTTGCTCCGGACACTGCGAGAGGGCTGTACAAGCAATGATCACACGCACGGCACAGTGGACACACCAGGAACCGCGGTGTTGACCGTCGAATGGCGCTAGCTGCGCAGCATTTGTGCACCGCCGCCGTAAGTGTCAGCCAGTTTGC
This sequence comes from Schistocerca serialis cubense, assembly GCF_023864345.2. Lineage (NCBI taxonomy): Eukaryota > Metazoa > Arthropoda > Insecta > Orthoptera > Acrididae > Schistocerca > Schistocerca serialis. Next base: position 485,918,001 of record NC_064643.1, read on the forward strand.
CGTGGCATACGGAGCTCCATCGCAGTCTTTAACACTGGTAGCATGCCGCGACAGCGTGGACGTGAACCGTATGTGCAGTTGACGGTCTTTGAGCGAGGGCGTATAGTGGGCATGCGGGAGGCCGGGTGGACGTACCGCCGAATTGCTCAACACGTGGGGCGTGAGGTCTCCACAGTACATCGATGTTGTCGCCAGTGGTCGGCGGAAGGTGCACGTGCCCGTCGACCTGGGACCGGACCGCAGCGACGCACGGATGCACGCCAAGACCGTAGGATCCTACGCAGTGCCGTAGGGGACCGCACCGCCACTTCCCAGCAAATTAGGGACACTGTTGCTCCTGGGGTATCGGCGAGGACCATTCGCAACCGTCTCCATGAAGCTGGGCTATGGTCCCGCACACCGTTAGGCTGTCTTCCGCTCATGCCCCAACATCGTGCAGCCTGCCTCCAGTGGTGTCGCGACAGGCGTGAATGGAGGGACGAATGGAGACGTGTTGTCTTCAGCGATGAGAGTCGCTTCTGCCTTGGTGCCAATGATGGTCGTATGCGTGTTTGGCGCCATGCAGGTGAGCGCCACAATCAGGACTGCATACGACCGAGGCACACAGGGCCAACACCCGGCATCATGGTGTGGGGAGCGATCTCCTACACTGGACATACACCACTGGTGATCGTCGAGGGAACACTGAATAGTGCACGGTACATCCAAACCGTCATCGAACCCATCGTTCTACCATTCCTAGACCGGCAAGGGAACTTGCTGGTCCAACTGAGGCGCCAGGTGGAAATGGCATGGCAAGCCGTTCCACAGGACTACATCCAGCATCTCTACGATCGTCTCCATGGGAGAATAGCAGCCTGCATTGCTGCGAAAGGTGGATATACACTGTACTAGTGCTGACATTGTGCATGCTCTGTTGCCTGTGTCTATGTGCCTGTGGTTCTGTCAGTGTTATCATGTGATGTATCTGACCCCAGGAAAGTGTCAATAAAGTTTCCCCTTCCTGGGACAATGAATTCACGGTGTTCTTATTTCAATTTCCAGGAGTGTATATATGATGACTTTTGAACATTATTAAGGTAAATACATTGTTTGTTCTCTATCAAAATCTTTCATTATCTAACTATGCCCATTAGTAGTTAGCGGCTTTAGTAGTTAGAATCTTGTATTTAGCTGGCAGAATTGGCGCTTGCTGTATTGCAGTATCTCGAGTAATGAAGATTTTTGTAAGGTAAGTGATTCATGAAAGTTATAGGTTATTGTTAGTCAGGTCCATTCTTTTGTAATAGATTGTTGAAAGTTAGATTGCGTTGTGCTAAAAACATTGTGCGTCAGTTTAGTGTTGATCAGAATGAGTAAAGAGAGAAATGTTTGAGTACATTCAGTTCTGCTAAGCTGTTTGAAAATCAAATAATGTAAGAGGTTTACCAGCACAGTACTTTATAAATTTTTCTAGGGGGATGTTACATAAAGATACAAAGAAGATCTTCAGTGATACATTTCATTCCACTGCTGTAATCTGTAACACCTGAGGTTATAATTACATTAATCCTCAGGCGGTACATGCCTACATTGTGTACTAAGCATGTGACAAGCGCTAGGAGCCCTAGCTAATATGGTATTTGCTTATACAATTTTACACATCGGTCCCATATTTCTCCAACAATAAATTACATAGCTATCTGATCATTTAAGAGAGACAAACACTTTTCTTACTACGTCAGTGAATTCACACTTACGAAATTGTATTTTGTCTGTACTTTGTGAGCTGTTCATATTTTTCAGAACCATTGTGATACTATGAGAGCTTTGAATGATGTATTTGGTATGGGATCATGACTTTTGAAGTACAGATGAGATAGATGACGCTATTGAAATCAGCAAAATTTTTTTTAGGTTTTGAAATTATTGAAAGAAGCTGTGATGATGATATTATTACGATGATGATGTGTATTATGCTTTTGAGGTATGTTTATGATCAATAATCTGATGCTATATGAGGAATGTGATTACATGTTTATATGTATATGAATGATGAGTAGTGGTTAGGGAAACTGATTTGTGAAAAGAATGCTGGAAACCAAGAATCGTACTTTTAGACATGCATGAATGTGAGTATCACAACACTGCTGTTAATGAGATTTCGTTTCTACACATTTGTAACATAAATTCTCAACCTGTGAAAATTTTTTATATATATGAGACTGTCAGTGTAGCGGAAACTGCTGGCGCAAATATTTCGGTGAGGAAGGTAAGTGACCTTGACGTAATGCGTTGTAGGCTCCCAGCTGCACGACAGTTGCCTGAAAAAAGAAAGCCATTAGGTGGAGAGAAAATAGGCCATAAACATCGCTATTGACACTTCTTTGTAGAAAGCATCGCAAATACGACATGCTCATACTTCAAAACGTAAGATTACACATTGGAGCTCGTAATTTCTGATATTTACTGAAATGCCAAATGAAATGATGAGAAATATTTTCATCTATTGTCTTTCTAGTTGAGGCATTTTTTGTACTGCCTTAGGAGGCGCCATATGGCTATTGAATGAGGTTTCATGCTTTGAAATATATATATATATATATATATATATATATATATATATATATATATATATATATATGCTCATTATTTTTTGTTTAATATCTAGTTTCTACTCGCACTGCAGCAATGGTTAAAATAAAATTTAATAGATCACTATTTCCTGTCTACACATGTATTAAATAATAATTTTATGATCTACTTTCTTAAAAAAGGGAGCACAAATAGACATTTCCCTTCACAGGAATTGCATGCATAAGTTTTTCAACAATTTGGTTACTTTTTTGGCGGAGTAAGTTTTTACGGTGCATCACTCTAGTGTTAAAAGCTGACATAGGTATTACACACTTCCTATCTTTACTGTAACATTTTTTCTGCTTGAGCTTTGTTATGTTTACGTGTAAGTTACTGCATTTGTCACTTTGTATTACTCTGCTAAGCCAGTTTTACAACTGATTTCTTTTTCATGTTACTGCACATTGGCTCATATTAGTTGTAATGTTGCATTTGCTTTGCTAATTTACATATACTGCTGCTTGCTTCGCCAACTTGCATTTTTTTTGTCATTGCTGTTTGTGTTAATTTTTTTGCTGCTGCATTGCGTCGTCCCTTATTATATACATCTGAGCTCAGTAGATTTAAGTTAAGAGAATGAGTTGCGATGAATTGGAAGAAATGCATTGAGAATCTATACGAAAAAAGTTTGTAAAGAAAGGGTACTGTTTAATGGAGAATAATTATTTTGAAAGAAGATATGAATAAAATACAGAAGGCAGGTATAGATAGGACTTTTTGGGAATAATGATGAACGAAGGGAGATCTCCAAGAAGTAAAGAAAGTTTTGTTTGCAAAATACTGCAGTAAAACAAAGCCTGTCCGTTCCTTTGTGTTATCCCGCTATGTGTTTGTGTATCCTTGTGTATTTGTGTTCTTCCTGTCTTTATGTGTTTATCTGATAAGAGTTATGTTGTGGAATTTTTCTAATAATATGTTATTTACTCTGTAAAGATGTTTAGACATTATTTTCGAAAGCTATTCTGATCTTTTATGTATTTACTTATGTCATAATTCCTGTAACACTGATGTATACGTTTATTTCTATTCTTTTGTAAAGCCTGTATTACTACAAATGTTATCTGTACTATTTTGATCTTTAATGATGTATTTTGTACCTTTGTAATTGTATTCTTATGTTATAAATTTATAACTGCATAGACACCAGTTCTTCAAATTAAGTTACATTTCACTGCACACGTTTCTGTTGGTCATAGTATATGCACAATATGTGGGAAGTTGGGGCTGTTAGTTTTTGCATGTGTGTTAATAATTCAGCAAGGGACCGGTTAACAGCATTTCTGGTTCTAAGGACAATTCTAAAAACTTTGTGAGTGCACAAGTGGTGGTTTATGGACTTGCCATATTGTCTGCAAGATTCTTCGATGGTGATTGTGCACCTGCACAGTTGCAACAGATGGTTGCTGGCTATCTCTACAACCACTACAGTGGGTCTGCACCTTTGATGGCCCACCAATACCATTATCTCCACAAGGACTGCAGTGGGTCTGCACCTTTGATGGCCCACCAATACCATACTTTCTACCAGGACTACAGTGGGTCTGCTCTTTGATGACCTACCTACCACTATTCTTCAAAACTTAGACTGACTCTGCTGTGGGTTTGCTCTGTTGTGGCCCCTTACCTGTCTGCATGTCAAGAGTCCGCATTGTCTTTCCGTTGGAGGGACAACACTACTTCTTCAAGACTACATGGCTTCGGTAGTTAGAATCTTGTATTTAGCTGGCAGTATTGGCGCTCGCTGTATTGCAATAGTTCGAGTAACGAAGATTTTTGTGAGGTAAGTGATTCATGAAAGGTATAGGTTGTGTTGGTCTGGGCCATTCTTTTGTAGGGATTGTTGAAAGTCAGATTGCGTTGCGCTAAAAATATTGTGTGTCAGTTTAGTGTTGATCAGAATAAGTAAAGAGAGAAATGTCTGAGTACGTTCAGTTATGCTGTTTGAAAATCAAATAACGTAAGAGGTTTATCAGCACAGCAATTCATTAATTTTTGAAAGGGGACGTTTCAAACTAAGGGTGTTCCGAAAGGATAGGCTAAACACGGATGGCGGTGGCGTGTTTGTTGCTGTCAGAACTAGTTTGACATGTCGCGAAATTGAAGCAGATATGTCCTGTGAGTTAGTATGGTCAGAGGTCATTGTTGGCAACAGGAATAAAATAATAATTGGATCCTTTTACCGACCTCCCAAATCAGATGATGCAGTTGTCGAAAAGTTCAAAGAAATCTGAGTTTGATTTCAAACACGTACCCGACTCATACGATAATAGTTGGTCGTGACTTTAATTTACCCTCGATATGTTGGCAAAGATACACGTTTAATTCCGGAGGTTCGCATAAAATATCATCAGAAATTGTGGTAAACGCATTCTCTGAAAATTATTTCGAGCAGTTAGTTCATGAGCCCACACGAATAGTAAACGGTTGTGTAAATACACTTGAACTTTTCGCAACAAATAATCCTGAGTTAATAACGAGCATCAAATCCAATTCAGGGATTAGTGGACACAGGGTTGTCGTAGCGAGATAGAATACTGTAATCCCCAAATCCTCGAAAAATAAGCGAAAAATATACCTATTCAAAAAAGCAGATGAAAATTTACTTGACGTCTTCCTGAGAGAGAATCTCCACTCATTCCAAATAAATAATATAAGTGTAGACCAGATGTGGCTTAATTTCAGAGGAACAGTGTCAGCAGCAATTTAGAGATTTATACCAAATAAATTAACAAACGACAAAGGTGGTACACAAAACGGGATAGAACACTGTTGCAGAAACAACGAAACAAACATGCCAGATTTAAACAGACGCAAAATCCCCAAGACTGGCGATGTTTTACAGAAGCTCGAAATTTAGCGCGGACTTCAATTCGAGATGCTTATAATAGTTCCGACACCGAAACTTTGTCTCGAAACCTGGCAGAAAATCCAAAAAGATTCTGGTCGTATGTGAAGTATGTTAGCGGCAAGAAACAATCAATGTCTTCTGTGCGTGATAGCAGTGGAAATACTATCGAAGACAGTGCTGCCAAAGCAGAGTTACTAAACACAGCCTTGAGAAATGCCTAAACAAAAGAAGAATTCGATTCGAGAACAGCTGCCAAGATGAGTAACGTAGAAATAAATATCCTCGGAGTAGTGAATCAACTTAAATCACTTAATAAAAGCAAGTCCTCTGGTCCAGACTGTATACTAATTAGGTTCCTTTCGGAGTATGCTGATGCATTAGCTCCATACTTAAGAATCATATACAACCGTTCACTCAACAACAGATCCGTACCCAAAGACTGAAAAGTTGCAAAGGTCACGCCAATATTCAAGGAAGGCTGTAGGAGTAATCCACTAAATTACAGGCCCATATCGTTAACGTCGATGTGCAGCATGATATTGGAATATATATTGTATTCGAACATTATGAATTACCTCGAAGAAAACGGTCTATTGACACACAGTCAGCCGTGCAGGATTAGCCGAGCGGTCTGGGGCGCTGCAGTCGTGGACTGTGCGTCCACTCCCGGCGGAGGTTCGAGTCCTCCCTCAGGCATGGGTGTGTGTATTTGTCCTTAGGATACTTTAAGTTAAGTAGTGTGTAAGCTTAGGGACTGATGACCTTAGGAGTTAAGTCCCATAATATTTCACGCACATTTGAACATTTTTATTTGATTTTTTTTTTTTTTTTTTTTTTACACACAGTCAACATGGGTTTCAAAAACATCGTTTCTGTGAAACACAACTAGCTCTTTATTCACATGAAGTGTTGAGTGCTATTGACAAGCGATTTCAGATCGATTCCGTATTTCTGGATTACCGAAAGGGTTTTGACACTGTATCACACAAGCGGCTCGTAGTGAAATTGTGTGTTTATGGATTATCGTCTCAGTTATGTGACTGGATTTGTGATTTCCTGTCAGAGAGGTCACAGTTTGTAGTAATTGATAGAAAGTCATCGAGTAAAACGGAAGTGATTTCTGGCATTCCTCAAGGTAGTGTTATAGGCCCTTTGCTGTTCCTCATCTATATGAACGATATGGGAGACAATCTGAGCAGTCGTCTTCAGTTGTTTCCAGATTACGCTGTCGTTTATCGACTAATGAAGTCATCAGAAGATAAAAAAAAACTGCAAAACGATTTAGAAAAGATATCTGAATGGTGCGAAAAGAGGCAGTTGACCCTAAATGACGAAAAGTGAGAGGTCATCCACATGAGTGCCGAAAGCAGCTCGTTAAACTTCGGTTACACAAATCAGTCTAATCTAAAAGCCGTAAATTCAACTAAATACCTAGGTATTACAATTACGAACAACTTAAATTGTAAGGAACACGTGGAAAATGTTGAAGGAAAGGCTAACCAAAGACTGCGTTTTATTGGCAGGACACTTAGAAAATGTAACAGACCTACAAAGGAGAGTGCCTTCACTACGCTTGTCCGTCCCCTTTTAGAATACTGCTACGCGGTGTGGGATCCTTACCACATAGGACTGACGGAGTACATCGAAAAAGTTAAAAGAAACTCAGCACGTTTTGTATTATCGTAAAATATGTGAGAGAGTTTCACAGAAATGATACAGGATTTGGGCTGGACATCATTAAAAGAAAGGCGTTTTCCGTTGCGACGGAATCTTCTCACGAAATTCCAATCACCAACTTTCTACTCCGAATGCGAAAATATTTTTTTGACACGGACTTACAAAGGGAAGAACAATCACCACGATAAAATAAGGGAAATAAGAGCTCGTACGGAAAGATAATAGATGTTCATTCTTTCCGCGCGCTATACGAGATTGGAATAATAGAGAATTGTGAAGGTGGTTCGATGAACCCTTTGCCACGCACTTAAATGTGATTTGCAGAGTATCCATGTAGATGTAGATGTAGATGAATTATGTGCAGAGTTGGCCGAAAGCCGCTAAATGCTCAAATTCTCAAATACTGGCTGAATATACTCTGAATATATTGCGCGCCATGAGGTACTCTGCCTGAAGAGATACAGTGTGAATATTAATGAAACCGACAATCTACATGGACGGATTCCTGACTGCAAATGGGGGAAAGAGGTCCTTTGAACGTGTGTCCGGAATTACATCGTTGCCACTGTTGATGGCGCTGACGAATGACAGTTTCTCTGACCACGTGCCGTGTGTTCCTTGGGTGTTGGGAGGCTGTTTGATTGACGCAGCGTACTGTAAGCAGCAGAACGGTACAGTATTCTACATCTACATCTACATCTATACTCCGCGAGCCACCTTACGGTGTGTGGCGGAGGGTACTTATTGTACCACTATCTGATCCCCCCTTCCCTGTTCCATTCACGAATTGTGCGTGGGAAGAACGACTGCTTGTAAGTCTCCGTATTTGCTCTAATTTCTCGGATCTTTTCGTTGTGATCATTACGCGAGATATATGTGGGCGGTAGTAATATGTTGCCCATCTCTTCCCGGAATGTGCTCTCTCGTAATTTCGATAATAAACCTCTCCGTATTGCGTAACGCCTTTCTTGAAGTGTCCGCCACTGGAGCTTGTTCAGCATCTCCGTAACGCTCTCGCGCTGACTAAATGTCCCCATGACGAATCGCGCTGCTTTTCGCTGGATCATGTCTATCTCTTCTATTAATCCAACCTGGTAAGGGTCCCATACTGATGAGCAATACTCAAGAATCGGACGAACAAGCGCTTTGTAAGCTACTTCTTTCGTCGATGAGTCACATTTTCTTAGAATTCTTCCTATGAATCTCAACCTGGCGCCTGCTTTTCCCACTATTTGTTTTATGTGATCATTCCACTTCAGATCGCTCCGGATAGTAACTCCTAAGTATTTTACGGTCGTTACCGCTTCCAATGATTTACCACCTATGGCATAATCGTACTGGAATGGATTTCTGCCCCTATGTATGCGCATTATATTACATTTATCTACGTTTAGGGAAAGCTGCCAGCTGTCGCACCATGCATTAATCCTCTGCAGGTCCTCCTGGAGTACGTACGAGTCTTCTGATGTTGCTACTTTCTTGTAGACAACCGTGTCATCTGCAAATAGCCTCACGGAGCTACCGATGTTGTCAACTAAGTCATTTATGTGTATTGTAAACAATAAAGGTCCTATCACGCTTCCCTGCGGTACTCCCGAAATTACCTCTACATCTGCAGATTTTGAACCGTTAAGAATGACATGTTGTGTTCTTTCTTCTAGGAAATCCTGAATCCAATCACAAACCTGGTCCGATATTCCGTAAGCTCGTATTTTTTTCACTAAACGTAAGTGCGGAACCGTATCAAATGCCTTCCTGAAGTCCAGGAATACGGCATCAATCTGCTCGCCAGTGTCTACGGCACTGTGAATTTCTTGGGCAAATAGGGCGAGCTGAGTTTCACATGATCTCTGTTTGCGGAATCCATGTTGGTTATGATGAAGGAGATTTGTATTATCTAAGAACGTCATAATACGAGAACACAAAACATGTTCCATTATTCTACAACAGATTGACGTAAGCGAAATAGGCCTATAATTATTCGCATCTGATTTATGACCCTTCTTGAAAATGGGAACGACCTGCGCTTTCTTCCAGTCGCTAGGTACTTTACGTTCTTCCAGCGATCTACGATAAATTGCTGATAGAAAGGGGGCAAGTTCTTTAGCATAATCACTGTAGAATCTTAAGGGTATCTCGTCTGGTCCGGATGCTTTTCCGCTACTAAGTGATAGCAGTTGTTTTTCAATTCGTGTCGGGAATAAGCCGAAATGGTGTTTGTGTTCGACAAAGCAAGTGGAACTGGTCGAGAGGCAGCACGGCTAGATCGAAACAAATACCCTCACAGACACCTACCATATTACACAACATTTCGAGCCCTTTTTGGAAGTTTGTGTGATCATAGGTCCATTCAGACAGACGAACGTGGAGGGGCTGGCGGAGTGTGCGTACACTATATTTGGAGGACCGGGCTCTGCAAGAAATTATAACGAACGATAGTACAAACTCCAGGCTATTGGCCCGTCAACATGGTGCAAGCCAAAGTACGGTTATGTGTTTCCTGTTTGACAACTGCTACTATCCCTATCACCTGAAATTCCATGGAGACCACTTTCAGTATCAGTTGTGACATGGATGCGATGCAGCTCTGTACTGTGTTCTGGGACGATTTGTTGTCGTTGCATGCACAGCGTCCATTTCCGTACACTTGTTCACAGGACCATTTTCCTTCCATTTCCAGCCAGGAATCCGTCCCTGCAGTTTGACGGTTTTATTCGTTCAACCTGAACACACAACTTTAGTACATGTCTTACTGCGTTAAACTTGAGCCTATACCTCTTAATGAGTAGAATATGATAGCATTTTAAATGTTTCACTCCGGTCAATATAACATGAGATCCTGAAAAATCATATTTTTATTGCCCTTGGAAGCTATTAAATAGGCAACCCGCAACTGGGCATGAGTGACTAGTTGACCAGGTGAGCGGTTTAGTCGTTTAGTAACATAGATGTTCTTCGTGATACGTATAAACACCAATGAATGCACTTTTTCCGGAAAATAACGGTTACTATAGAAACCAGTCCTATTGACACAATAACAGTGTAATTTTGGTGACGAAGTTGTATCTAAGCGATCTTATTTTTAAGTGGCAAACAGATGCAAATTGCGACACTACGATTGCCGATATGCGTTTGTTAGTTACCTCGTAAATAAATAAAAATACGGATAATTACGAGTATGACACAAACTCCGAGGGTTCCGTACAAAGTTATTTATCTACATGAATATGGTTCAAATGGCTCTGAGCACTATGGGACTCAACTGCTGTGGTCATCAGTCCCCTAGAACTTTGAACTGTTTAAACCGAACGAACCTAAGGACATCACACACATCCATGCACGAGGCAGGATTCGAACCTACGACCGTAGCAGTCGCATGGTTCCGGACTGCGCGCCTAGAACCGCGAGACCACCGCGGCCGGCTCTACATGAATAGTTCATGTATCCCGGCAGTCGAGAATTTCTACGATTTTCGCGTCTACATCTAGACATCTACAAGATTACTCTGCAATTCATATTTAAGTGCTTGGCAGAGGGTTCATCGAACCACAATCATACTATCTCTCTACCGTTCTACTCCCGAACAGCGCATGGGAAAAACGAACACCTAAACCTTTCTGTTCGAGCTCTGATTTCTCTTATTTTATTTTGATGATCATTCCTACCTATGTAGGTTGGGCTCAACAAAATATTTTCACATTCGGAAGAGAAAGTTGGTGACTGAAATTTCGTAAGTAGATCTCGCCGCGACGAAAAACGTTTTTCCTTTAATGACTTCCATACCAAATCGCGAATCATATCTGCCCCTCTCTCTCCCCTATTACGTGATAATACAAAACGAGCTACCCTTTTTTGCACCCTTTCGATGTCCTCCGTCAATCCCACCTGGTGAGGATCCCACACCGCGCAGCAATATTCTAACAGAGGACGAACGAGTGTAGTGTAAGCTGTCTCTTTAGTGGACTTGTTGCATCTTCTAAGTATCCTGCCAATGAAACGCAACCTTTAGCTCGCCTTCTCCACAATATTATCTATGTGGTCTTTCCAACTGAAGTAGTTCGCAATTTTAACACCCAGGTACTTAGTTGAATTGACAGCCTTGAGAATTGTACTATTTATGGAGTAATCGAATTCCAAAGGATTTCTTTTGGAACTCATGTGGATCACCTAGCACTTTTCGTTATTTAGCTTCAACTGCCACCTGCCACACCATACAGCAATCTTTCCTAAATCGCTTTGCAACTGATACTGGTCTTCCGAAGACCTTACTAGAAGGTAAATTACAGCATCATTTGCGAACAAACTAAGAGAACTGCTCAGATTGTCATCCAGGTCATTTATATAGATCAGGAACAGCAGAGGTCCCAGGACGCTTCCCTGGGGAACACCCGATATTACTTCAGTTTTACTCGATGATTTGCCGTCTATTACTACGAACTGCGACCTTCCTGACAGGAAATCACGAATCCAGTCGCACAACTGAGACGATACCCCATAGGCCCGCGGCTTGATTAGAAGTCGCTTGTGAGGAACGGTGTCAAAAGCTTTCCGGAAATCTAGAAATACGGAATCAACTTGAGATCCCCTGTCGGTAGCGGCCATTACTTCGTGCGAATAAAGAGCTAGCTGCGTTGCACAAGAATGATGTTTTCTGAAACCATGCTCATTACATATCAATAGATCGTTCCCTTCGAGGTGATTCATAATGTTTGAATACAGTATATGCTCCAAAACCCTACTGCAAACCGACGTCAATGATATAGGTCTGTAGTTCGATGGATTACTCCTACTACCCTTCTTAAACACTGGTGCTACCTGCGCAATTTTCCAATCTGTAGGTACAGATCTATCGGTGAGCGAGCGGTTGTATATGATTGCTAAGTAGGGAGCTATTGTATCAGCGTAATCTGAAAGGAACCTAATCGGTTATTGATATCGATACGGTCAAGGTATCAAAATATGTAAAAAAAAAGTGGCCGTATCTTTTGATTGCATTGTCATAGACGCGTAAGTGCTTTACATCTCAAAGGGGCCACAGACCTTAGTATGAGACATACATTTCAAACTCATACATCTTCCTGTTACTGGGAAAAAGGGCTATTAAAAGACGGACGGTCAGTAAGAAGGGGTAACAAATAAGAAAAACTATATTTTTTGTGTGGTATAATTCTAAATTAACAATTTTCGAACTTTTTGCTGTACTTGCGCATTAAAACATTACTTCTTGCCTTTCATGATTGTAGATGAAGGGAAAGTATCCTATAAGTTTGCTTGAGAGAGTTTGGGAGTATCAAAATATGTGATATACATGGCCGTATCTTTGACTACATTAACTTCGAAGCTAAAGTTTTTTTACACAGCCAACGGACAATAGGTTTTAGTACGTGAGATAATTTCAACATGATACGTTTACTTGTTTCTGAGAAAAAAGAGTATTAACAGAAGGACAGACAACAGACAGTCGGATAGCAAATGGCAATTTTTTTCGTGCGAGATACTTACAAATTAACTACTTTCGGATTGTTTCCTTTAGTTAGACTTTGAAACCTTGCTTCTTGGCAAATTCCAGATCAAAGGAAAGTACGGTATAGGTTTTCAGGAGTGAGTTGGTGAGCATCAAAGCATGCAACATACATTGTCGTATCTTTTGATTGCATTGACATCGAAGCTACAGTTTTGTGCGTCATCAAGGGACCACAGACCTCAGTATGTGGCACAATTTTTAACTCCGTACTTTTTCTCGTTCTTGAGAAAAATAATTGTTAACAGTCGAACAGACTGATGAAGAGTAACAAAGTGATACTATAAGCGTTTCGTTTTCACCGGTTCAGGTACGGGATTCTAAAAATAGGAATCATTTCAGTACTACCTGTATCCCTTGCAAGAAAATGTGGTTGAACTAATGGTGAATACACAAATTCCTTTTACCGGCCAGATTCTTCGTGGAATAATCCCAATACTAAAAGTTTAAAAAGGAAAAAGTTAATTTCAGAATTATTGGTGATATTATCACGCAAGAAAGGGCTGAGCAACATGCTTTAGCTTACAATATCAAACAATTTCATTTCGAAGCACCTTGAAAAAATACATTATCTCAGTCCTGTTACACGCTGCCTGTCATCAGTTGTGTTTCAAATATTCTCCTCTAATTTGGCAGTAACTGCGATCTGCGAACTCGTTATGTCTTTTGCTTATACGTTGAAACAAATGAGACTAATTACTTAACCGTACACGTAGACAGCAGCGCACGACTCTGATTATAGTGTCCGTCCTCATTAAACACGAATTTTTGCAGCAGTTAACAGCTCAGCAATTTTTCTTCCTATCTATACACAAGGTTATTAAATCACGCCAGCCCGATTAGGGCGATGTGGACGTCGTCCATTCACTTCGCTGCCTTGCCAAAATTTTTTTACTATTTGTTTGAATTTTTCATTTCTCTCGCACCGCTTGTTCGTCATTGGTATAACCTTTCGACTTCGAAGAAATACACCTGCTGTGGATTACTGCGCTTAACCGCCCATAACTACTCTATAAATCATGAGTGTGTCCTTCGAGCAAAACTTGAAGTCACACTCATGCACTGATAAGTGTCATTACCAGTTTCAGGTAGACGGTAAAGAATAAATAACGTGAGATTATGAAGTACGCAATGGTGTTTCTATTTGTCCACTGTTCTGAAACATAGCTGTTGCAATAATTGTAATTCGCTGGTTTTTCAATAATTTTCTATAATTATGGGTATGGGAAACGAGACACGTTCGTTAGACGTAGGACGATGCCAATAAAAACGTGCCCAATACATCCTGAAATAAGGAATTAGAATTTAAAGGAATGCCAGGATTGAAATATTTGGAACCATAAAATACGAGTAAACCTCCATGTGACTATACTTTACAATGAAGAATGCATTTACATTTCGAATATTAATGGTGCTGGAGTTACACACTGTAGACGCCGTAGTTGGAAGTAACAGCTCTTAGACAGAAGGGTGAATGAACTGGTGATAATCTTCTTAAGAAAGCATTTACATGATCTGATCAAAGGTATCCGGATACCTGATTGTTGACATTAGTATGGTGCGTGTCCACCACTTGCCTTTATGACGGATTAAACTCTGCTAAGGACACATTAAGTGTGGTGTCTGAAGGTTTGTTGAAGAATGGCAGCCCTTTCCTCCTCAAGAGCTGAAACCAGAGAAGGTGCCGACCGGTCTGGAGTGAATTATACATTATGACTCATCCCAAAGGCGTTCCAATAAGTTCTGCTCTGGTCTCTGGGCTGACCAGTCTATTTCAGTAACGTTATTGTCCACACATCGTTGTTTCACAGTTTCTTTATGAGAGCTCTAACTTAGAGCCCGCTGCTTCGAGCACGTTTGGGTAGTAATTACAAGAAAAATAATTTTATAAACTTGCATTAGATCTAGTGAAAAATTAATGTTACCAATCAATTAATAAAAAAGTCTTCTATTCCTTCAGAGGATAAAAAAGATCTTTGTAAAACGGAAGCTTATCCTCCTAGATTATATGGGCTACCTAAGGTGCACAAACCTAATGTCCCACTTAGACCGATAGTAAGTGCTATTGGATCCCCTACTCAAGAGCTGGCTAGACATCTTGCCACCTTGTTACAACCGTTTATTGGAAAAACTGATCATCATATTAAAAACTCTATGCACTTCATCGAAAAATTGAAGGAGATTACCGTCAGCCCCAGTGATATTCTTGTCAGCTTTGATGTGATGTCTCTGTTCACCATGGTTCCTGTCAACGAAGCTCTTGCTTGCATATCTGACATATTTCCGACTGATATAGTAGCTTTGTTTAGACATTGCCTTTCCACGACTTATTTTACATAATGATATAGGTCTGTAGTTCGATGGATTACTCCTAATACCCTTCTTAAACACTGGTTCGACCTGTGCAATTTTCCAATCTGTAGGTACAGATCTATCGGTGAGCGAGCGGTTGTACATATATTGCTAAGTAGGGAGCTATTGTATCAGCGTAATCTGAAAGGAACCTAATCGGTATACAATCTGGACCTGAAGACTTGCCCGTATCAAGCGATTTGGGTTGTTTCGCAACCCCTAAGGTATCTACTTCTAAGAAACTCATGCTAGCAGCTGTTCGTGTTTCCAATTCTGGAATATTCCATTCGTCTTCCCTGGTGAAGGAATTTCGGAAAACTGCGTTCAATAACTCCGCTTTAGCGGCACAGTCGTCGGTAACAGTACCAACGCCACTGCGCAGCGAAGGTATTGACTGCGTCTTGCCGCTTGTGTACTTTACATACGACCAGAATTTCTCCGGATTTTCTACCAAATTTCGAGACAATGTTTCGTTGTGGAACCTATTAAAGGCATCTCGCATTGAAGTCCGTGCCAAATTTCGCGCGTCTGTAAATTTTAGCCAATCTTCGGGATTTCGTGTTCTTCTGAACTTCGCATGCTTTTTCCGTTGCCTCTGCAACAGCGTTCGGACCTGTTTTGTGTACCACGGGGGATCAGTTCCATCTCTTACCAATTTATGAGGTATGAATCTCTCAATTGCTGTTGCTTCTATATCTTTTAATTTGAGCCACATCTCGTCTACATTTGCATAGTCAGTTCGGAAGGAATGGAGATTGTCTCTTAGGAAGGCTTCAAGTGACACTCTATCCGCTTTTTTAAATAAAATTATTTTGTGTTTGTTTCTGGTGGAGATGGAAGAAACGGTATTGAGCCTAGCTACAACGACCTTGTGATCACTAATCCCTGTATCAGTCATGATGCTCTCTATCAGCTCTGGATTGTTTGTGGCTAAGAGGTCAAGTGTGTTTTCGCAACCATTTACAATTCGTTTGGATTTGTGGACTAACTGCTCGAAATAATTTTCGAAGAAAGCATTTAGGAAAATCTCGGAAGATGTTTTCTGCCTACCACTGGTTTTGAACAAGTATTTTTGCCAACATATCGAGGGAAGGTTGAAGTCCCCACCAACTATAACCGTATGAGTGGGGTATTCATTTGTTACTGGACTCAAATTTTCTCTGAACTGTTTAGCAACTATATCATCGGAGTCTGGGGGTCGGTAGAAGGAGCCAATTATTAACTTAGTTCGGCTGTTAAGTATAACCTCCACCCATACCAATTCGCACGGAGCATCTACTTCGACTTCATTACAAGATAAACCACTACTGGCAGACAAAAACACTCCACCACCAATTCTGCCTAATTTATCTTTCCTGAACACCGTCTAAGACTTCGTAAAAATTTCTGCTGAACTTATTTCAGGCTTTAGCCAGCTTTCTGTACCTATAACGATTTCAGATTCTGTGCTTTCTAGTAGCGCTTGAAGCTCAGGGACTTTCCCACCACAACTACAGCAATTTACAACTACAATTCCGACTGTTCCTTGATCCAATCACGTCCTGTATTTGCCATGCACCCTTTGAGATTGCAGCCCACCCCGTACTTTCCCGAGGCCTTCTAACCTAAAAAACCGCCCAGTCCACGCCACACAGCCTCCGCTACCCTTGTAGCCGCCAGCTGAGTGTAGTGAACTCCTGACCTATTCAGCGGAACCCCACCACCCTATGGCGTAAGTCAAGGAATCTGCAGCCAAATTAGCGGGTGCCGCGTGATTGTCATATACGACGGCCAACCCAAGACCTGTTCCGGGTGCGGCAAAGAAGGCCACCTCAGATCTGAGTGTCTTCAGCGACGAATCACCCAATTGCCAGCCGCTACCTTGGCACCTCCGGCTCCGACGACGGTTTTACCGATCACATACGCATCGGCGCTCTCTTCTCCTCCCACCGGCCGCCGCCCGTCGAACCATGTACCGGTGACCCTTCCAGCTGCTACGGATACCGCCGGGACGGACATGTCGCGCTCAAAGCCTGACGCCACTCCGGCGCCACTACCAACAGCGACGACATCCGACCCCCACCCGCCCGATCATATGGACGCCCCTTCATTTGACGTTCCCGCGACGGCCTTCCTCTCAGAGCGACGAGACTCCCTTGCGTCTTCCGACACGGAGGGGACGAACCCGCAAACAACGTTCACCTAAGAGGCGCAAGAGGAGGCGCCGTACGGTCTCGGAACGAGACGGATCACCTCCACCTGATGCTCCAGAGGCCATCCGACCCGACGAGGCCTCGTAGCACCTACACGACGATACGAATGACGACAATATGACGCCGATTGTGGCTGTGTCGATGCCTACTTTACTGGCTCGTCCAGGTGCTCCTGAACCAACAGACTCCACCGTTGCGACTGCTGCCGAGACGTCCTCCGCTCCTACGACCGACGTGGAACGTACGACCATCACAACGACAGCGCCTTCAATGGTGTGGAGTGAGGACGTCGATGAGGACCCCGGACCACACGCTGGGGACAGAGTTACCCCAGACGGAAGCATCGTTACGCCGCTGATTACGCCGTCAGGTGGCGTACGGCACGATTCGCCGTTGCCTCGCCCCTCTGCATCCTCCGCCGGTGGAGTTCCCCTCCACGGCGGGGTACGGCTCCAAACCTACCGAATAGCGACGATCAACACTAACACCACTAGCTCACCCGTGAAACTTCAACTGCTGCGAGAGATGATATGGGCGTCGGACGTCGATACCGCACTATTACAGGAAGTTCACTTGGCCACACTTCCAGACGTCGCAGGATATAATACTTATCCTTCTCCTGGTGACCACCTGGGACGCGGCGTAGCCATCTACGCCAGAGAAGGCATTCCAGTGGGCGATATCACATACCTTCCATCTGCCAGAGGCATGGCCGTCACCGTCATGGAGACGCGTATCGTCAACATTTACGCTCCGTCAGACTCCACCCGCAGACGCGACAGGGCACCCTTCTATTCAGAAGAAATCGCTCCTCTGTTTCTTGGACGCTGCGACCATTACTTGCTTGGGGATGATTTTAATTGTGTCTTGCACCCTAAAGATCAAGTGCCCCACTACAACACCTGTCAAGAACTGCGTCTTGTCGTCCGAGATCTGTTGCTCCGCGACACCTTGGAAGTGCAGCACGGCGACGCGCCTGGACATACTTACCAGACGAGTCACTTCGCGAGCCACCTTGATAGAATTTACGTCTCTCAGAAATTCACACCTGCAGTCCAAGGTGCAGAACTTTGGCCCCTGGCCTTTTCGGACCACTGTGCCTACATCTGCAACATTCTCTTCCCCAAGCAAGTGGTCTGGCGTAGTCGTGCACCGTGGAAGCTAAACACCTCCCATCTTCATGATCCCGAATGTCTTCAACGTGTATCCGAGACATGGGCCACCTGTGAACGTCGCTTACCTAAATACTGCACGACCTTGACCTGGTGGCTAGAATGTGCAAAACCTAACATTCGACGTACTTTGATTCAGTATGGAAAGGAAGTTGCTACGTGGCGCCGGCACACTACCGACTATTTCTATGCCGTTCTCCGCGACCTGGACGCCCAACCGCCCACCCCCGACACCCAGAGGGAACGCAGCAGGATTAAGGCGCAAATTGTAACGTTGATATGCCGTAGACTGCAGGGGGCTATGGTGCGAACCCGATGTCAAGATTCGGCGGAACAAGAACATCCCACCATGCGTCATATCGCCTCCGATAGGAAACATCGACGACAACAACTCATCACCGAGATCAACACCTGCCGCGGCCAGCACGTCACTTGCCAGGCTGAAATCGTCAGTGCCTTTGCCGACCACTACCGCACAATGTACCAGGAGGAGACTACCAACAACCACGCTGAGGAGTCTGTGTTACCACACGTAACTCGCACCCTCACCAGCGACGAAGCGGACGAGCTGATGGAGCCCATTACGGGTGACGAAGTCCACGATGTAATCAAAACAGGTGCTCTGAATAAGTCACCTGGTGTCGACGGATTGCCGATAGAATTTTATCGCGCTTTCCTCACACTAATGGCGTCACGATGGACAACGATGTTTCATGAACTGCTGACGATGGGGAACGCCGTACCGCCGTCCTTCGTCACAGGAATTATTATACCCATCCTCAAACCGACACCACATTACCGTCCCCTGACTCTGCTTAACGCAGACTGTAAAATTTTTACACGCCTGCTGGCAACGTGATGCCGCAACGTCCTGCCTAACATTCTATCCCCGGAACAGACAACTCCGGGCGGCTCAGTTAATATACAAACGGCCACAGGAGAATGTCGCAATTTAACTGCACTGCAGCGGCGTGCAGACT
Organism: Schistocerca serialis cubense; assembly: GCF_023864345.2. Taxonomy (NCBI): domain Eukaryota; kingdom Metazoa; phylum Arthropoda; class Insecta; order Orthoptera; family Acrididae; genus Schistocerca; species Schistocerca serialis. Next base: position 485,937,359 of record NC_064643.1, read on the forward strand.
CCGCGCCGCAGTGGTTGCCATTGATTTTGACAGCGCATTCGACAAAGTGCGGCATCTTTTTCTGTTCTCAGTGATGAACAGCATGGGTTTTCCACCCGCCTTTATCGACGTTATCCGGCGCCTTTACGGCACCGCCGAATCGCTGATTCAGGTTAATGGCCGTGTGGCGGGACCAGTGGCGATCCGGCGTTCCGTACGGCAAGGCTGCGCACTTTCGACCCTACTCTATGCCATAAGCCTGGGGCCACTCATCGGGAGTCTGACGAGTCACCTTTCTGGTCTCACTTTGCGACAGCACAGTTTTCGATGTCGTGCGTACGCGGACGACCTCCTCCTCTTGATCCGATCACGGAGTGAAACACACACGGTACTTGATTTGATATCAACGTACGGCACTGCAGCGGGCAGTAACACGAATGTGGCTAAATCCGCGGCGATGCCCATTGGATGCGGCCTCTCACACGACGAGTTAGCACCTCTCCCGTGTGTACAAAAACTACGATACCTTGGTATCGTTTTCACCTCCACCGTGTGCCGCTCCGCTGCCATCAATTTTCGGCGTGCACTCCAAACTATCCGCACGACGGTGCGACAAAATCTTCTCCGACGACTCGATTCTTTACAACGTGTCCATTACCTCAATCAACATGTGGCGTCCAGAATGGTCCACATCGCACAGGTCCTCCCGCTGCCATCAGGCTGCCTTCGGATACGTTCTTACGGCCGGTACGCTCTTTAAGGTCCGCTACGACACGCTCACCCTTCCCACACGAGCGGGAGGCCTCGGCCTTGTCAATGTGCGACTCCGAGCGGCGTCCTTGTACATGTACACCATGCACAAGCAGTGGCAAGGGGGCATCTTCCTTACGCGCAGCTTGCTGGAAATTCTTATGCCCGCAACCATAACGCCACCAGTACCAGTCGGACACATCAAGCACCATCTGACGTACATTTCTGATTTCATCGTTGACTTCAGCTATACTCACACACACTTACCGACCACGCGTTCTCCTCGACCTAAAGATTTCTACACCCCACTGGTTCGTATAATATCGAACTGAGACATCCGTCCACGCGGTGGCCCACGGTTTGGCGTCATATCCAGCAGCCTTTTCTTCCCTCTAACGTCCGGGCAACATGGTACCAAGTCGCAAATGAAAAATTCGCCACAAATCATCGTCTTCACGCCATCGGACTAACGGACTCTCCACTTTGTTCCATTTGCCACCTCATGGATGACGATGTTCATCAACTGACTTGTGCTGCCACCAGTGACGTCTGGAAACTAGCCAGACAGTTCGTTGCCTGTTACCTCCGTGTTCCGCCGGACTCGATTCACCCATGGACTTTTATCAATCCTGAGAATACTTATTTACCCCCACCAAAAATCATGCGATTGTATGGGTCAAGGGATGGACGATCACCTACATGTATAATGATGGCGACAAATCACGCCTTGACTTCTGGCAGTACTTACAAACCGCCCACAGTGAAGTCGAACACCGACCGCGCTATCGCGCCTTCTTCGCCAATTACCTACATGCGATCTTTACGTCATCCCCGCTCAGTTGGATGGTGCCACACGCCGACAGCACTCCCCCCCCCCCCCCCCCCCCTTGCTGACATCTGAGACGCCCCGCGCTACTTTCCTACCTTCTACACTCCTGGTAATGGAAAAAAGAACACATTGACACCGGTGTGTCAGACCCACCATACTTGCTCCGGACACTGCGAGAGGGCTGTACAAGCAATGATCACACGCACGGCACAGCGGACACACCAGGAACCGCGGTGTTGGCCGTCGAATGGCGCTAGCTGTGCAGCATTTGTGCACAGCCGCCTTCAGTGTCAGCCAGTTTGCCGTGGAATACGGAGCTCCATCGCAGTCTTTAACACTGGTAGCATGCCGTGACAGCGTGGACGTGAACCGTATGTGCAGTTGACGGACTTTGAGCGAGGGCGTATAGTGGGCATGCGGGAGGCCGGGTGGACGTATCGCCGAATTGCTCAACACGTGGGGCGTGAGGTCTCCACAGTACATCGATGTTGTCGCCAGTGGTCGGCGGAAGGTGCACGTGCCCGTCGACCTGGGACCGGACCGCAGCGACGCACGGATGCACGCCAAGACCGTAGGATCCTACGCAGTGCCGTAGGGGACCGCACCGCCACGTCCCAGCAAATTAGGGACACTCACTGTTGCTCCTGGGGTATCGGCGAGGACCATTCGCAACCGTCTCCATGAAGCTGGGCTACGGTCCCGCACACCATTAGGCCGTCTTCCGCTCACGCCCCAACATCGTGCAGCCCGCCTCCAGTGGTGTCGCGACAGGCGTGAATGGAGGGACGAATGGAGGCGTGTCGTCTTCAGCGATGAGAGTCGCTTCTGCCTTGGTGCCAATGATGGTCGTATGCGTGTTTGGCGCCATGCAGGTGAGCGCCACAATCAGGACTGCATACGACCGAGGCACACAGGGCCAACACCCGGCATCATGGTGTGGGGAGCGATCTCCTACACTGGCCGTACACCACTGGTGATCGTCGAGGGGACACTGAATAGTGCACGGTACATCTAAACCGTCATCGAACCCATCGTTCTACCATTCCTAGACCGACAAGGGAACTTGCTGTTCCAACAGGACAATGCACGTCCGCATGTATCCCGTGCCACCCAACGTGCTCTAGAAGGTGTAAGTCAACTACCCTGGCCAGCAAGATCTCCGGATCTGTCCCCCATTGAGCATGTTTGGGACTGGATGAAGCGTCGTCTCACGCGGTCTGCACGTCCAGCACGAACGCTGGTCCAACTGAGGCGCCAGGTGGAAATGGCATGGCAAACCGTTCCACAGGACTACCTCCAGCATCTCTACGATCGTCTCCATGGGAGAATAGCAGCCTGCATTGCTGCGAAAGGTGGATATACACTGTACTAGTGCCGACATTGTGCATGCTCTGTTGCCTGTGTCTATGTGCCTGTGGTTCTGTCAGTGTGATCATGTGATGTATCTGACCCCAGGAATGTGTCAATAAAGTTTCCCCTTCCTGGGACAATGAATTCACGGTGTTCTTATTTCAATTTCCAGGAGTGTATATTGTAACCCACAGTGGAGTAGGCGCATGGACACGGGCCTCCTTTCTTTTATGCACTATACCAGAACACAATTGTTTTTCCCTCACTCTACTGTATATTGCTTCACACCTCTTAGCTTACATCAGTATTATTATTCTTTTTTTCCCTACACCTTGTTCATAAATAAAATTTCTCGCCTTGTACGAGTATAATGTCTTGTGTTATTTTCGCTGGAAGGATGGCACTTCTGTTGTATTTAACTTTGCCCGCGAAAAGAAAAGTTCCCAAGTTCGAGTCTCGGTCTGGTATACAGTTTTAATCTGTCAGGAAGTTTCATATCAGCGCACTCTCCGCTACAGAGTGAAAATTTCATTCTGAAACCGAAATTTATGTTTAAAACTTTGTTTAAATATAGTTCCGTGTAACAATGTTCCAAATATCATTTCTTTATGTTCTAGACTTAACAGTTTACGTACGTATAAATGACGTTATAAGAGAAAAATAAGTGGCGCTAAATAATGAAGACTAGAAAGCCAGAATTTCGTCACAAGGTGTCTTTAGAACTTATAAATAAGTGGTGTAGGTTTACAAAACCATCTAACTGTAATGAACACCGGAATCCACGATTTTAGGAAATATCAGGGGCTCTAAACATTGGACATAGAAACATGAAATCTGTTTTATGCTTCTGTTCACTCCAAAAATAATAACTGAGAGACCACGTTAAGCTACCTCTTATAGTTTTTGAGTAATTAAGTAAAAACCAATTTTTTAACGTAAGTGTACTCAATTGTTGTGGATTAAGTACCTGTAATTTTAATGATAGCGAATTTTTGTTAAAGTGGATGATAAAACATGCCAAATGATAGTGCTATACTAAAATTGAGAGTTGTATTAATAACTGCCGACAAAAGTTCTAGTAAAGATACGGTTCAGAGGTAGCGATCTACCGTTAATTCCACTATAAAAATTCTAGAAGGCAAAGTTTTCATTCAAGCTAGCTGAAACTTTATCTGTGCTTTCAAACAACATAATTGAATACAAGTAAAAAGAGTTAACAATTTTCTGAAGTAATTTGTAAATATGTTATTAAAGATTATGTGCCCGAGATAGCGGTCGTTCGGAGGCTGCTGCAGTATGCAGATCGCCATAGACAAGAGATGTTCCCTTGGCCGTCCGCTCCGGCCCCTATATAAATACAGCACGAGAAGCAGTAGAGAACTTCACTTCGCATTCAGCTACTGTAAGATCCACGTCTGCTAAACGTCGGGTCGCTTTCTGCCCCGGATGACGTCAGAGCCGAACTGTGACAAAGCGCGTATTTTGCGCTAAAAACGGACAGTGAATTCGCGAGGACTGTACACCGTCCTGGATCACTTAGAATTCGCCAAAGAAAGTGTTAGTGTGCCGTCTGTGTGAATTACAACTCCGAGTGGCAGGTGGTGACTTTATTTCCACTATTATGGCGAGCATTAACTTTGAACATTTACTGAAAACTTTCATTTGAATATTTTTAGTCAGGACGAAAGACAATCTGGTAGGAACGTACAGTAGAGGTCACCTCTGAACTGCTAAATGTGCTGTTAGAATAGACAGACTTGTATTCAGTTGACCATAGTATATTTCCTGGTGTTGTACGTGAGAAACTTTATATAGTATAATTTTTAACTGAAACTATATACTTTTCTTTAAATGATAGTCCTGATCCCGCAAAGAAATAGGAGAATATAAACTTTTTCTTCAGTGGGCTGGACCAGAATGTGGCCTTGTAGATTGGAGACTAAGGTCAGCATGTTTCCCTTTGCTTTCTGGCTGACCACTAAATTTGTTGCCAGGCTCTCGTGAGTAAGGCGTCGTATACAACTTACACAAACCAATGTTATTCTTGTGGTCTTCAGTCCTGAGACTAGTTTCATGCAGCTCTCCATGCTACTCTATCCTGTGCAAGCTTCTTCATATCCCAGTACTTACTGCAACCTACATCCTTCTGAATCTGCTTAGTGTATTCATCTCTTGGTTTCCCTCTACGATATTTACCCTCCAATGCTAAATTTGTGATCCCTTGATGCCTAAGAACATGTCCTATCAACCGGTCCCTTCTTCTTGTCAAGTTGTGCCATAAACTCCTCTTCTCCCCAATTCCATTCAACACCTCCTAATTAGTTATGTGATCTACCCATCTAAACTTCAGCATTCTTCTGTGGCACCACATTTCGAAAGCTTCTATTCTCTTCTTCTCCAACTATTTATCGTCCATGTTTCACTTCCATACATGGCTATACTCCATACAAATCCTTTCAGAAACGACTTCCTGACACTTAAATCTATACTCGATGAAACAAATTTCTCTTCTTCAGAAACGCTTTCCTTGCCATTCCCAGTCTACATTTTATATTCTCTCTACTTCGACCATCATGAGTTATTTTGCTATCCAAATAGCAAACCTCCTTTACTACTTTAAGTGTCTCATTTCCTAATCTAATTCCCTCAGCATCATCCGACTTAATTCGACTACATTCCATTATCCTCGTTTTGTTTTTGTTGATGTTCATCTTATATCCTCCTTTCAAGACACTGTCCATTCCGTTCAACTGCTCTTCCAAGTCCATTGCTGTCTCTGACAGAATTACAATGTCATCGGCGAACCTCAAAGTTTTTATTTCTTCTCCATGGATTTTAATACCTACTCCGAATTTTTCTTTTGTTTCCTTTAGTGCTTGCTCAGTATACAGATTGAATAACATCGGCGAGAGGCTACAACCCTGTCTCACTCCCTTCCCAACCACTGCCCCTCTTTTATGTCCCTCGACTCTTATAACTGCCATCTGGTTTCTGTACAAATTGTAAATAGCCTTTCGCTCCCTGTATTTTACCCCTGCCACCTTCAGAATTTGAAAGAGGGTATTCAAGTCAACATTGTCAAAAGCTTTCTCTAAGTCTACAAATGCTAGAAACGTAGGTTGGCCTTTCCTTAATCTTTCTTCTAAGATAAGTCGTAGGATGAGTATTGCCTCACGTGTTCCAATATTTCTACGGAATCCAAACTGATCTTCCCCAAGGTCGGCTTCTTCTTGTTTTTCCATTCGTCTGTAAAGAATTCGCGGTAGTATTTTGCAGCTGTGGCTTATTAAACTGATTGTTCGGTAATTTTCACAATTTTCACAAAATTATTTCATCCCGCCGCCCCACAAACACTCGTCAACCACTGACAAATAGTAGATGAGGTCTGGGTGGTCTTGATTTAGTTGTGGCTGTTCCTTCTCGTTTCCATTTCACAATCACATTAGCAACCATTGACTTTGGAAGCTTGAGAAGGGTTGAAACGTCCCTGCTGGATTTGTTACTCAGATGAGATTCAATGACCAGCCCACGTTCGGAATCACTTTGTTATTCTGACTGGCACAGTCTGTTGTTACTGTTCCTATACTGACAGCAACTTAAATCCGGCCTTCTTTGATACTGGCGGGTCCATGTGTCCTCATGAGGTCAATTCCGCATTACACAGGGTGTCCGGATACTTGAAATCTGATGGTATATATGTGCATTTAGATACATACTCCTTAAGGGACCTACGGTGCGCTGAGGAGAGTACTTCGTGCCTATGTTTGCGATTCCCTGACCTGTTCCGTTCTCGTATTTAGCGATGGAAAAATTGTTGCCTACACGTCCTGGTTTGTGCCTTATGTTCTTTCTTATTCTCTTTACTCCTACGTAATAACTGAAATAGGGGACGCAGAGTTGTACACTCCTGGAAATTGAAATAAGAACACCGTGAATTCATTGTCCCAGGAAGGGGAAACTTTATTGACACATTCCTGGGGTCAGATACATCACATGATCACACTGACAGAACCACAGGCACATAGACACAGGCAACAGAGCATGCACAATGTCAGCACTAGTACAGTGTATATCCACCTTTCGCAGCAATGCAGGCTGCTATTCTCCCATGGAGACGATCGTAGAGATGCTGGATGTAGTCCTGTGGAACGGCTTGCCATGCCATTTCCACCTGGCGCCTCAGTTGGACCAGCGTTCTTGCTGGACGTGCAGACCGCGTGAGACGACGCTTCATCCAGTCCCAAACATGCTCAATGGGGGACAGATCCGGATATCTTGCTGGCCAGGGTAGTTGACTTACACCTTCTAGAGCACGTTGGGTGGCACGGGATACATGCGGACGTGCATTGTCCTGTTGGAACAGCAAGTTCCCTTGTCGGTCTAGGAATGGTAGAACGATGGGTTCGATGACGGTTTGGATGTACCGTGCACTATTCAGTGTCCCCTCGACGATCACCTGTGGTGTACGGCCAGTGTAGGAGATCGCTCCCCACACCATGATGCCGGGTGTTGGCCCTGTGTGCCTCGGTCGTATGCAGTCCTGATTGTGGCGCTCACCTGCACGGCGCCAAACACGCATACGACCATCACTGGCACCAAGGCAGAAGCGACTCTCATCGCTGAAGACGACACGTCTCCAATCGTCCCTCCATTCACGCCTGTCGCGACACCACTGGAGGCGGGCTGCACGATGTTGGGGCGTGAACGGAAGACGGCCTAATGGTGTGCGGGACCGGAGCCCAGCTTCATGGAGACGGTTGCGAATGGTCCTCGCCGATACCCCAGGAGCAACAGTGTCCCTAATTTGCTGGGAAGTGGCGGTGCGGTCCCCTACGGCACTGCGTAGGATCCTACGGTCTTGGCGTGCATCCGTGCGTCGCTGCGGTCCGGTCCCAGGTCGACGGGCACGTGCACCTTCCGCCGACCACTGGCGACAATATCGACATACTGTGGAGACCTCACGCCCCACGTGTTGAGCAATTCGGCGGTACGTCCACCCGCCTCCCGCATGCCCACTATACGCCCTCGCTCAAAGTCCGTCAACTGCACATACGGTTCACGTCCACGCTGTCGCGGCATGCTACCAGTGTTAAAGACTGCGATGGAGCTCCGTATGCCACGGCAAACTGGCTGACACTGACGGCGGCGGTGCACAAATGCTGCGCAGCTAGCGCCATTCGACGGCCAACACCGCGGTTCCTGGTGTGTCCGCTGTGCCGTGAGTGTGATCATTGCTTGTACAGCCCTCTCGCAGTGTCCGGAGCAAGTATGGTGGGTCTGACACACCGGTGTCAATGTGTTCTTTTTTCCATTTCCAGGAGTGTAAAATAATATTCATAGAATATAAGTTCTGTTAATTTAGTCCTGTCAAAGTTACCAGTTGGTTATAATGACCCGTTACAAAATTCTGAATGCTTGCGGCCGTAACTACTAGATAGAGAATCTTGTGTACGAAGCGGTATTCCAGAACTGGTCACAAAAGTGTCTGTCTGTCGTTTTCCGTTGCACTCATAGAGCAAGTTTCTCGATATCTGCCAGCAGATCTAAGTCTTCCCTCAGCCTTCTCTCCGACTATTCAGGGCTTTAACAGAAACTATTTTTTACTGAGTATCGTTCACGTAATCACTTGTCTTTACGATTGCCAACCGGTGTTCTAAAATAGGGGTAGACAGTTGGCTGTGCCTGGTTTAACTTCACAGTTGTTTGCACAGCAAGTAATCGCCACAGGGCTATGCGTAAAACTATTTCGATGTGATGTACGCTTGAGCTTTAACAAAGTAGCTCCCACTGATTTCAGGACCATTCTGCAGCTTTTCAGCACATGAAACAGTTTTGCATGGGAGTAGAAAGAGAAATCCAGAACGATAGGATGTACTCCATTCACTCTCTTTCTCTGTCTCCCTCTCTCTCTTTGCGTGTGTTTGTGAGTTTTCCCGTTCTTGTGAGAACGGTGAGAGGCTATTTCAAATAATTCTGAGGCCAGTTATTGAAACTATTTACAATCTTCAAATTAACTTGAACACCACATTAGTTAATTAGTTGTTGTCCTGTTGGCTTACACTTTGATGTGTAGACTACACTTTGACAATGAAACTCGAATTTTCAGAGAGAAATAACAAAAAATTGTATTAGTGGTATGATTCGCCATGTAAGAAAACTGTAGTGTAAATACTAATTCCACTTAACCACATCAATAGTCGTCAAGAGCACGTAAATTCATTGGAAAAATGCATTAATTTTGTAAATCAGCTGTCACGCTCCACACTGTAACGATAAATATTTAACGTGATCCGTGGAACAAGAGTATGGGTACTTCAAGATAAGTCTCCCTTTTTTTTACCAAAGGGTTAACTGTACTTAACGCCAAAGACTACTTCAGAAGTAGTTTTCAGAGACATACATATGTTATTTACCAACGTGAAAAGTTTGTGATGTTAGTCCTTCCCCCCTTCCCCCCTCATGGTATGCCTAACTTCCGTGTACGCTGTGTATGACCTCTCTGCCATTATTTTTTTGATTACTTTTCACCATCTGTGTGGTGATAGATCTTTACTTGTTTTTCTTCCATCTTTTTGAGAAATTCTACGACAGAATTATAAACGGTGATATCTTTGGTACTCTTTGATAACAAAGATGTGTAAAGAATAAGTTTTTCGCAATGTGTTGAGAGACGTGGTGCGTATCTTGCAACCTCCACGCAATCCTTGAAATCGCCACGTGTCAGTAATTCGTTAGGGGGACAAAAAAGGCCGGACTACAGCAGCAAAACGCAAATTGTGAATTCTGACCTTCAAACAACCCCTCGGCTTGCCGGTAACGCCATGGGGAGAGAAAGAAATTCAGTCCGGTGACCTCGCCGCGTCGCAGAGCGCGAAAAGCTGCCCGCGGGAGTGGCCACACAACCTTCAGCAACCCGTAGGCCCAGCATTACAGTCACTGGAGCTCGCTGCGCCGAGATCGACCGACGATACAGGCTCCCGTTCGCCCCGCCCTGAGAATTAGAGCAGTACGGGCTACACGTTAGCCTCAATCGCAGCCACGTGTAGGGCAGTCACGCACGGTTACAGCTTAGGCAAATCGTCCTAGGATCGGCGAAGTATTTTACGCGTTCTTCGGTCGGTATTGCATTCTTAAGTGAAAAATTTTGTTGAAGTGACAATACACATTGCGTAGCAACAGTTTTGCTTAAAAACACTCTTGGTTGCGATTTTAGTTTTTTATTTTTCAACGACGCGTTTCGCCTTATTTAGGCATCTTCAGGTTATCTACATAGAAAACAGAGAACAAATACATTTATTTAAGAATCGCGTTCGCGTTGTGCAGACTTGGATAACCTGTAAGCATGTATAAACAGTTCAACTATTGAAAGAGTAAATACCTTAATTTCGTATTTCTTTGAAGAATCCTTTAGTCAGTGAAGCCAAAGGGCAACGTCGAATATATCAGGCCAACATCGCCTTTCTAGTTTTTACTGAGTTTAACGAAGGCGATGCCAAAGGGCAAGGTCGAATATATCAGGCCAACATCGCCTTTCTAGTTTTTACTGAGTTTAACGAAGGCGATGCCAAAGGGCAACGTCGAATATATCAGGCCAGCATCGCCTTCGTTAAACTCAGTAAAAACTAGAAAGGCGATGTTAGCCTGAAATATTCGACGTTGCCCTTTGGTATCGCCTTCGTTAAACTCAGTAAAATCTAGAAAGGCGATGATTCGACGTTGCCCTTTGGCTACACTGACTAAAGGATTCTTCTAAGAACTACCAAATTAAGGTATTTGCTCTTTCAATAGTTGATCTGTTTATACATGCTTATAGGTTATCCAAGTCTGCACAACGCGATCGTGATTCTTAAATAGATGTATTTGTTCTCTGTTTTCTATTTAGATAACCTGAAGATGCCTAAATAAGGCAAAACGCGTAGTTGAAAAATAAAATCTAAAATTGCAACCAAGACTGTTTTTAACCAATACTGTTAAGCACTGGTTTGCTGTATGCCACATATGGATTGGAAGAATTTCTGTACCAACAGTTAATCGTCAGGTCGACCCTTGTAAGAGACGGAATATCTCTGAGATATCAAAGTTATGAAAAAAACGTAGCGCAGTGACTTACTGCTTTCTTGTGTACAAAATTTTTCTTATTTTACCGCCTGCATAAGTACGAGTTCGAGAAAAGTGGAATGAAACCTTAATATAGCGACGATATTCGAAAAGTGATAACACACTGTATAAATTACAGAGGAAAAGTCCCATAAATTAATGTTACAAAGCACACACCAAAATAAGTAATAAAAGATTAATCATGAATAACCATCTTACAAAGGGAAGACCAAGTTCACGGTGTACTTTCACTCTTGCACAAATAACTGAAAGAAATGTATTTGATTTACTAACTTAGTACGCGTTCACAGACTACGCGAAGAATATGACAATGTTACGCTAAATTTATATGGGAAACATTAGAAAAGTTGGAAATTCCATCGTACTTAATCTCAGCTGATCAATTCCTGGTAGTGAATATAAGTATAAGGTCTGATCCTCTAAAACGATAACCTACTTCAGCAAACATTAACCAAGGAGACCCACACACATGTGAATACTTGTTTTGCAAATAAAACTGCCTTTTTCTGCTGCTGGTTATTTTATTTATCCCACACGCGTTTCGCCCTCTCCTGTTCTAAGGCATCATCAGTGGGATCTATAGCGATACAGTTTTGTTAGTTATGGATTATCAGACATTTAACTTCGCGATTTTCTGTAAAAATAGTAATTACTTACCATTTTCTGATCTGCGTTTCCTCACGTCTGGTCTGGAGGTCGCACTACCACTTTTACCACTGCCATATAATCACATCTTTGTGTTCTCGCCTTCCACACACTGTTCACCAAGTTCTTCACTCTTTTTTCTGGTGAACTATTGTTCTTTTGTGACTTTATACAACTATTTCGTCATACACTGCTTTTCACAACGTAAATTTTGCGACTCCATTACGTGTTTCATCTTCTTTGGTATGTTTACCTGTTTGTTGCCCGCCTAACGAAGTTTGTGTTCGATACACATGTTAATGTCTATATTGACACAGTCATAAAAATGGCCTAACAGTAGACGACGCTTTTATAAAGTCTGCAGCTTTCATGTCTGCTTACGAGCAGGTCATAATCAGCAATACCGAAAATGAAAAACAGATATCAGTACATAAACGTTCCAGGTTGCTGCTACTTATGTTTTTCCAATTTCCATCTGTGAAAGTAAAGTAATGGAATTTCGAGAATTAGAATTAATAAGAAAGTAAATTCCAACAACCTGCAAATAACAGAAAAAATAAGAGGATTTAAATATCTGAATTCAAGCTTCAATGTTTCACGCATTTCTGTTGATCGATGAGATGAACATTAATACGTAACATTCGAATGGAAACCTTACTCAAGATATTGTTGTACGGGTGCGGTAAGCAAATAGATTCCTCTGAGATGAGTTTTCTCCGCTATGTAGCAATATACTCGCTCCCAGATCGTAAGAAGAATATTGACTTTAGACAGAAATTAAATGTGGACTCAGTTACAGATGTTATAAAAAAATAATGAATAAAGTGGAGGGATCAAGTTCAACATGTGGAAGACAACAGAATCACTAAAATTACCTTGCAGTATAATCGCAGAGGAAGATCAAATATTGGCCACTCCTTAAAATAATGGCGTTTCCAGTTCGGAGATGGACCAGACCAATAGAACTAATCCATGACGAGGATAACTATGAGCGACGTCGACACAGTATACTGCAAATGCTCTTGTCTTGAATATAAAAATGTAAAAAGTGATTAACAGCTTTTCCTTTGTATTCTGTATATTCGAAACAACATATAGTGTCAGCTATGCATTGCTTGTACGTAAAATATTACGTCCCCATTTCAAGCAACTGACAAGCGCGGAAAACATTATTGTGATGTCATATACAGGGAAGCAGCACACCATTCACATATACATATTTTGTTCCTTTGGCAAGACAACGAAGTTTCCACACGAGCAAGGCGACGCCAAGACGATGAATCAGTCAATTAAAACTTCACTTACCTCATTCTCTTTACATCTACAATAAAACCTTATTAAGATCTTTAACGACAACCTACGGTAACTTACTTGTAACTGAACCATGTCTTATAGCGGGAAAACAACTGTAGATCTTCTCCAGTCACTTTGAAATAAATAAAATGAAACAGAACTAAGTGCTTGTAAGTTATGGTTACGAATACGTCTCTATTCCATTAGTGTAGATATTTTCAGGCAACAGATAGATACCAAAATGTTTTTCGGAATAAAACACTTTGATAAATCAACATTAGTCTGAATATAACAGACGTTACTGTGATGTGACTGGCTAGACGTGACTTGGCTTTATTGTACGTGCAAATGTTTGAGGAAATTCGACGGTGACGGCCTTATAAAAGTTATTGGTCATCCACATTCTGTCAGAGGCATTGGAAAAAGAGGGCGGAACAGTGGATAGGGGTTTCGGACTTCATCTTATCCTTGTGGTACGAAATTAACCCTTAACGCGGATGAATTATCAGAGATCAACGAAGAGGTTCAAAAATCAGAAACTAGACTGTACGATACATCTAAGAGCGGATATTGACGCAGATACTAATTTAATAATGATGAAGGGTGGGCTGAAGCTTGAGGCAACCGCCAAAAAGATCCATTGTACTAACAAGTGGGGTACTGAAATACAGAGGAATGAAGATGTGTATTACTGAGCACTAACGTTGGTAGTTTCGTTGAAGAGGAATTAACACTTCTGTAAACGTGTAATTACAAAATTAGATGTATAAGTATACAATGATGAGGCAAGACATTATGACCACTTGCTTAATAGCTTGTTGGTCTGTCTTTGGAATGAAATGCATCACTGATACTGCGTATCAAGTATCCGACAGTTTGTTGGTAGGTTTGTGAAGGTACTGCGTATCAGGTACTGCATATCAGGTATCCGACAGTTTGTTGATATGCTTGTGAAGGTAGGTTTGTGAGGGTATGTGGCTTTAGATGTCGACGCACAAGTCATTCAATTCCCTAAATAAGCGGCAGCTGAACTGTGTACGCGATGAAGGCGTACGACGGTGACCCAGATGGAAACCATCGGATTAACATCAAATGAATTTGGTTGCCAAGACATTAACGCTATTTCACTGTCATGCTCCTCGAACTACAGTAGCACGGCTTCGAGACATGGTCAGTTGTACTGCTGAAAGATGACACAGTGGTGAGGGAAGACATCAGGCATCAATTGACGCTGGTGGTCCGCAGCTCACCTGGTGTCTTCGATTACTACTACAGGTCCCAGTCAAGCGCAGGAGAATGCCTCCGATAGCATAATACTGCTCCCTTCAGCCTGAGTGCGTGATGCGCTGCACGTTTCTAACCGCTGTTCACCGTGATGACTCGGTCTGTGGCGGCGACCATCGACCTAGTGTAGCAAAAACGTGATTCACCCGAAGAGCCGACACGTTTCCACTGCTCGACAGTCGAATCCTGATAGTCCCGTTCCCACTGCTGTCGCGACTGACGATGTCGTTGGATCAACATGTGATCACGTAGGAGTCTGCTGCGGTGCTCCGTGGTCAACAATGTACGATCAACGGTGTACTCAGAAACGCTTGTGCGTGCACCAGCTATGTGCTCTTTAGACAGAGATGTCACAGATCACCATCTATCCTACTTTACCGAGCAGACAAGACTTCAAACCCCACGTTAGGTGAAGAGTCGTGGACGTCCAACCACTTAGCACCTAGTGGTAGTTTCGTTGTACTTGTACCTCCTTCCGTAGATGCTCACGGCAGTAGTACGTGAACATTCGATCAGCTTCGCCGATTTCGAGATACTCGTTCACGGGCTCTGCGTAATACACTACTGGCCATTAAAATTGCTACACCACGAAGATGACGTGCTACAGACGCGAAATTTAACCGACAGGAAGAAGATGCATTGATATGCAAATGATTAGCTTTTCAGAGCATTCACACAAAGTTGGCGCCGGTGGCGACACCTACAACTTGCTGACATGAGGAAAGTTTCCAAACGATTTCTCATACACAAACAGCTGTTGACCGTCGTTGCCTGGCGAAACGTTGTTGTGATGCCTCGTGTAAGGAGGAGAAATGCGTACCAGCACGTAACTGACTTTGATAAAGGTCGGATTGTAGCCTATTGCGATTGCGGTTTATCGCATCGCGACATTGCTGCTCGCGTTGGTCGAGATCCAATGACTGTTAGCAGAATATGGAATCGGTGGGTTCAGGAGGGCAGTACGGAACGCCGTGCTGGATCCCAACGGCCTCGTATCACTAGCAGTCGAGATGACAGGCATCTTATCCGCATGGCTGTAACGGATCGTGCAGCCACGTCTCGATCCTTGAGTCAACAGATGGCGACGTTTGCAGGGCAACAACCATCTGCACGAACAGTTCGACGATGTTTGCAGCAACATGGACTATCAGCTCGAAGACCATGGCTGCGGTTACCCTTGGCGCTGCATCACTGACAGGAGTACCTGCGAAGGTGTACTGAACGACGAACCTGTCTGCACGAATGGCAAACCGTCATTTTTTCGGATGAATCCAGGTTCTATTTACAGCATCATGATGGTCGCATCTGTGTTTGGCGACATCGCGGTGGCGGCACATTGGAAGCGTGTATTCGTCATCACCATACTGGCGTATCACCCGGCGTGATAGTATGGGGTGCCATTAGTTACACGTCTCGGTCACCTCTTCTACATCTACATCTACATCGATACTCCGCAAGCCACCCAACGGTGTGTGGCGGAGGGCACTTTACGTGCCACTGTCATTACCTCCCTTTCCTGTTCCAGTCGCGTATGGTTCGCGGGAAGAACGACTGTCTGAAAGCCTCCGTGCGCGCTCTAATCTCTCTAATTTTACATTCGTGATCTCCTCGGGAGGTATAAGTAGGGGGAAGCAATATATTCGATACGTCATCCAGAAACGCACCCTCTCGAAACCTGGCGAGCAAGCTACACCGCGATGCAGAGCGCCTCTCTTGCAGAGTCTGCCACTTGAGTTTATTAAACATCTCCGTAACGCTATCACGGTTACCAAATAACCCGGTGACGAAACGCGCCGCTCTTCTTTGGATCTTCTCTATCTCCTCCATCAACCCGACCTGGTACGGATCCCACACTGATGAGCAATACTCAAGTATAGGTCGAACGAGTGTTCTGTAAGCCACCTCCTTTGTTGATGGACTACATTTTCTAAGCACTCTCCCAATGAATCTCAACCTGGTACCCGCCTTACCACCAATTAATTTTATATGATCATTCCACTTCAAATCGTTCCGCACTCATACTCCCAGATATTTTACAGAAGAAACTGGTACCAGTGTTTGTTCCGCTATCATATAATCATACAATAAAGGATCCTTCTGTCTATGTATTCGCAATACATTACATTTGTCTATGTTAAGGGTCAGTTGCCACTCCCTGCACCAAGTGCCTATCCGCTGCAGATCTTCCTGCATTTCGCTACAATTTTCTAATGCTGCAACATCTCTGTACACTACAGCATCATCCGCGAAAAGCCGCATGGAACTTCCGACACTATCTACTAAGTCATTTATATATATTGTGAAAAGCAATGGTCCCATAACACTCCCCTGTGGCACGCCAGAGGTTACTTTAACGTCTGTAGACGTCTCTCCATTGATAACAACATGCTGTGTTCTGTTTGCTAAAAACTCTTCAATCCAGCCACACAGCTGGTCTGATATTCCGTAGGCTCTTACTTTGTTTATCAGGCGACAGTGCGGAACTGTATCGAACGCCTTCCGGAAGTCAAGAAAAATAACATCTATCTGGGAGCCTGTATCTAATATTTTCTGGGTCTCATGAACAAATAAGGCGAGTTGGGTCTCACACGATCGCTGTTTCCGGAATCCATGTTGATTCCTACATAGTAGATTCTGGGTTTCCAGAAATGACATGATACGCGAGCAAAAAACATGTTCTAAAATTCTACAAGAGATCGACGTAAGAGATATAGTTCTATAGTTTTGCGCATCTGCTCGACGACCCTTCTTGAAGACTGGGACTATCTGTGCTCTTTTCCAATCATTTGGAACCCTCCGTTCCTCTAGAGACTTGCGGTACACGGCTGTTAGAAGGGGGGCAAGTTCTTTCGCGTACTCTGTGTAGAATCGAATTGGTATCCCGTCAGGTCCAGTGGACTTTCCTCTATTGAGTGATTCCAGTTGCTTTTCTATTCCTTGGACACTTATTTCGATGTCAGCCATTTTTTCGTTTGTGCGAGGATTTAGAGAAGGAACTGCAGTGTGGTCTTCCTCTGTGAAACAGCTTTGGAAAAAGGTGTTTAGTATTTCAGCTTTACGCGTGTCATCCTCTATTTCAATGCCATCATCATCCCGTAGTGTCTGGATATGCTGTTTCGAGCCACTTACTGATTTAACGTAAGACCAGAACTTCCTAGGATTTTCTGTCAAGTCGGTACATAGAATTTTACTTTCGAATTCAATGAACGCTTCACGCATAGCCCTCCTTACGCTAACTTTGACATCGTTTAGCTTCTGTTTGTCGGAGAGGTTTTGGCTGCGTTTAAACTTGGAGTGGAGCTCTCTTTGCTTTCGCAGTAGTTTCCTAACTTTGTTGTTGTACCACGGTGGGTTTTTCCCGTCCCTCACAGTTTTACTCGGCACGTACCTGTCTAAAACGCATTTTACGATTGCCTTGAACTTTTTCCATAAACACTCAACGTTGTCAGTGTCGGAACAGAAATTTTCGTTTTGATCTGTTAGGTAGTCTGAAATCTGCCTTCTATTACTCTTGCTAAACAGATAAACCTTCCTCCCTTTTTTTATATTCCTATTAACTTCCATATTCAGGGATGCTGCAACGGCCTTATGATCACTGATTCCCTGTTCTGTACATACAGAGTCGAAAAGTTCGGGTCTGTTTGTTATCAGTAGGTCCAAGATGTTATCTCCACGAGTCGGTTCTCTGTTTAATTGCTCGAGGTAATTTTCGGATAGTGCACTCAGTATAATGTCACTCGATGCTCTGTCCCTACCACCCGTCCTAAACATCTGAGTGTCCCAGTCTATATCTGGTAAATTGAAATCTCCACCTAAGACTATAACATGCTGAGAAAATTTATGTGAAATGTATTCCAAATTTTCTCTCAGTTGTTCTGCCACTAATGCTGCTGAGTCGGGAGGTCGGTAAAAGGAGCCAATTATTAACCTAGTTCGGTTGTTTAGTGTAACCTCCACCCATAATAATTCACAGGAACTATCCACTTCTACTTCACTACAGGATAAACTACTACTAACAGCGACGAACACTCCACCACCTGTTGCATGCAATCTATCCTTTCTAAACACCGTCTGTACCTTTGTAAAAATTTCGGCAGAATTTATCTCTGGCTTAAGCCAGCTTTCTGTACCTATAACGATTTCAGCTTCGGTGCTTTCTATCAGCGCTTGAAGTTCCGGTAGTTTACCAACGCAGCTTCGACAGTTGACAATTACAATACCGATTGCTGCTTGCTTCCCGCATGTCCTGACTTTGCCCCGCACCCGTTGAGGTTGTTGCCCTTTCTGTACTTGCCCAAGGCCATCTAACCTAAAAAACCGCCCAGCCCCACGCCACACAACCCCTGCTACCCGTGTAGCCGCTTGTTGCGTGTAGTGGACTCCTGACCTATCCAGCGGAACCCGAAACCCCACCACCCTATGGCGCAAGTCGAGGAATCTGCAGCCCACACGGTCGCAGAACCGTCTCAGCCTCTGATTCAGACCCTCCACTCGGCTCTGTACCAAAGGTCCGCAGTCAGTCCTGTCGACGATGCTGCAGATGGTGAGCTCTGCTTTCATCCCGCTAGCGAGACTGGCAGTCTTCACCAAATCAGATAGCCGCCGGAAGCCAGAGAGGATTTCCTCCGATCCATAGCGACACACATCATTGGTGCCGACATGAGCGACCACCTGCAGATGGGTGCACCCTGTACCCTTCATGGCATCCGGAAGGACCCTTTCCACATCTGGAATGACTCCCCCCGGTATGCACACGGAATGCACATTGGTTTTCTTCCCCTCTCTTGCTGCCATTTCCCTAAGGGGCCCCATTACGCGCCTGACGTTGGAGCTCCCAACTACCAGTAAGCCCACCCTCTGCAACTGCCCGGATCTTGCAGACTGAGGGGCAACTTCTGGAACAGGACAAGCAGCCATGTCAGGCCGAAGATCAGTATCAGCCTGAGACAGAGCCTGAAACCGGTTCGTCAGACAAACTGGAGAGGCTTTCCGTTCAGCCCTCCGGAATGTCTTTCGCCCCCTGCCACACCTTGAAACGACCTCCCACTCTACCACAGGTGAGGGATCAGCCTCAATGCGGGCAGTATCCCGGGCAACCACAGTCGTAGTCCGATCAGGGGATGCGTGGGACGAGCTGGCCGTCCCCGACAAACCCCCATCCGGAACCCCACAGTGATGCCCATTGGCAACAGCCTCAAGCTGTGTGACCGAAGCCAACACTGCCTGAAGCTGGGAGCAAAGGGATGCCAACTCAGCCTGCATCCGAACACAGCAGTTGCAGTCCCTATCCATGCTAAAAACTGTTTTGCAAAGAACGTCTGAACTAATCTACAGAGAGCGCAAACAAATCGACAAAATTTAAACGGTTATTAAAATACAAGATTGCCTAGTAAATGCAGTAATGCTGCTACTTGCGCACTGCTGACACTGCTCGGCGGCGGAAGGAGACTAAGCGAATTTACACTATTCAGGTACTAAAACGCGATGCTACAACTCTCAAATACTCTAATACGCCCGAAATTTATGAATTAAACAATGCAAGTACCAAAAACACGCAAAGAAATTAAGAATTAAACTATGTAACAAACGAGTGAGCTAGGAGTATACGACTTGCTGCTCAGCTGCTTATCCAACGGCGGCAGGGAGCACACTGGCTGTGACCAACCGACACTGGCCGTTCAAAACAAAAACAGTAGACAAACGACTACGCGAATTTACACTATTCAGGTACTAAAACGCGATGCTACAACTCTCAAATACTATAATACGCCCGAAATTTATGAATTAAACAATGCAAGTACCAAAAACACGCAAAGAAATTAAGAATTAAACTATGTAACAAACGAGTGAGCTAGGAGTATACGCATTGACGGCACTTTGAACAGTGGACGTTACAATCAGATGTGTTACTACCCGTGTCTGTACCCTTCATTCGATCCCTGCGAAATCGTACATTTCAGCAGGATAATGCAGGATCACATGTTGCAGGTCCTGTACTGGCCTTTCTTGCTGCCCTGGCCAGCACATTCTCCAGATCTCTCACCAATTGAAAACGTCTGTTCAATGGTGGCCGAGCAACTGGCTCGTCACAATACGCCAATCATTACTCTTGATGAACTGTGGTATCGTGTTGAAGATGCATGGGCAGCTGTACCTGTACATGCCATCCAAGCTCTGTTTGACTCAATGCCCAGGCATATCAGGGCCGCTATTACGGCCAGAGGTGTTTGTTCTGGGTACTGATTTCTCAGGATCTATGCACCCAAATTGTGTGAAAATGTGATCACATGTCAGTTCTAGTATGATATATTTGTCCAATGAATACCCGTTTATCATCTGCATTTCTTCTTGGTGTAGCAATTTTAATGGCTAGTAGTGTAATAATCTGCCCATTGTCAAAGCGACCTGTCTCAATTGATTTCCCCATTTGTAGCCCATATCTTCGCTATGGTGATGCCCCGTCCGTGTATGCTCCGTTAACATACTTTTGCTGCCGAATCACGTGCCCACAACGCCACCAGGTGGCATCCAACGTCGCGGCGAGCAGTGGTCATAATGTTTTGGCTTGTCAGTATACGTATTAAAAGCCGAAGGGCAAAGACGCTGTGGAAAACAGGAATAACATTTCAGTTGATTAACGAAAGAAGGAAATATTAAAATTTAATGAAAAGTTAGGAACGGAGCAATATAACGGAACTGGGAATGAACGAAATCAGCCGGAAGTGTAGTGATGGTAGAACGTAACGATTGCATTGATAATGTAAACAAAACCAATTGGATGTAATCATCCACAGGACAGAATGTACATGTAGGAAATTCAAACTGACTTGCGGTGAATTTAAAAGCAAACGAGTCAACATGAGAGAGTAAAAAAATTCCTCTACGAAATGCAGCGGAGGGAGCGCACACTTGGAAAGAGTACACCGAGGGACTCTGCCCGATGTGCAGGAACTGTCGAATACAGCGATAGACTATGAGATGGGTGCGACCTTGGCGCATATTGGAGATCCAGTATTAGAATGAGGGTTTGCCAGGAGTTTGAAGCTAAAGGAGTCCTTTGGCTGTTGGTAACAGTACTCCACTTGTTAAAACTTTTTATCTACACGTTTTGGGCACGGGTAATGATCATAATGGGCCATGTTGGAAATATATAAACAAAAATTTATCATCAAGTAATAAGTATACCGTGTCTTCTACGCTACTACTTTTTGGTATTTCTCAAACAAGCCAGTGTACCATGGAGGCCAAGAATTCGGTTGACGGGCCTTACTCTGGCTCACGTGACATGCCTCTATCGCTCCGTTTCACACTTTCCCTGCCATCACATCATGCTATCTGATTGTGGAAAGAGAGAAGAGGGGGAAACTGCAAATGTGCGCATTTAAATAGCAAAGCAGTTGCACTGCGTAGGACTTTATTTCATATTTCCTATGTTTCAACAATATAGATAAAGAAATTTTTCAGTGCCATTTGAATATTTTTGCGTGCGGCTGATCCCGGCGGATGTTCGATTCCTCCCTCGGGCATGGGTGTTTGTGTTGGTCCTTAGGATCATTTAGGTTAAGTAGTGTGTATGCTTAGGGACTGGTGACCTTAGCAGTTAAGTCCCATAAGATTTCACACACATTTGAACATTTTTGATTATTTTTGCGTTGCCGAAGACATAAAATAATCTGGCCCGAGTAGATGCACAAAATTTAACAGGGTTTTGCACTCAGGATCTCACGTAATCGTTACTCATTTAGTTTCTAAGCAGAAAACGCTTTTCACAGACATGTAGCTTTTTTTAAAAAAAGTGTATTATCACGTATGCAACCTCATTATGGAGACGCGGAAACTCTTCCAGAGAAAAAAACTTAGACCTTCTGGACAGTTTTAATGTAAAAGAACTTCTTTTAAAAAGGAATTACATTGCACATCAGTTAGTTCCATCTGCACGTTCAGAGGAGAGCTTTTAACTGAAACGGTAAACGGTCCCGAAAATAGCTCAAAAACAAATGCATGATTGACAGCGTCCACAGAAACGTTTAAGAAACTGTTCTTGTAATTGTTTTAAGATTGCAAGGAATTTTTCTTACCTCGTATTTTCTTTAGCTCCAGTAAGCTCAGGGAAATGGACAATATTATTTGTCAATTTCTCACTTGCACAATGAGATTTTCTTTTTAAATGCAACATCTTACAGTGAGCATTCAAAACCACTAAACATGCGTGGTCTGCAGTCAATTCTGGATGTTCTAATTTTCGTTCTTGCTCTTCTTTTCCTCCATAAATTCAACAGTAGCGGGCTTTAAATCGAAAAATCGTTCCAGGCATGCCCCAAAGCACTTTGCAGTAGCATGTGAAGTATCCGTACTCTTCATTGAGTTTCATCAAAACTGTTGCAACTGACAGTAGAAATACACTATTCGCACCACAAATTTCAACACATGCTACGTGTGCCAGCAAAATTATCACAAAGTGCTTCTTGATTTACAGGACAATGAATCCTGCCTGCCGATCGCTGTAATTTTTTGCTCTTTCACTGTCAACTCAATCTTTGAGTTCTTTCTGCCTAGTTTAGTGAAGTTACATAGCAAATTTGCGGTACCCACCGATTACGCGAGAGTATAGTACTTAATAGATCTTGGGAATCCTTATCCTTCTCTACTGTCTTTCCCATTCATTTTTAACGATAGGGCCGGCCGGAGTGGCCGAGCGGTTAAAGGCGCTACAGTCTGGAACCGCACGACCGCTACGGTCGCAGGTTCGAATCCTGCCTCGGGCATGGATGTGTGTGATGTCCTTAGGTTAGACAGGTTTAAGTAGTTATAAGTTCTAGGGGACTTATGACCACAGCAGTTGAGTACCATAGTGCTCAGAGCCATTTGAACCATTTTTTTTAACGATAGGTCGCTGTTCTCTTTTTCTTTTTTTTTTTCAGCCAGCCATTGGAACTGTGAAGTTCCTTTATACCACAGACAAGTAGCGAAAGGTAAATAGCGCTGACAACACGACTCAGCCGGACTGAAGAAACTCTTTCCGATCGAAAAATGCCACATCCGAATGCTAAATGAAACGTCGCCCTATACCGAGTATTTCCGAAAAGTACCGAGCAAAGACGAGACGGGCCGTATCTCGGACCGTATGCGGCCTGCACGTCGAGCTCGCATGCAATTTCGCACGCTGTGACCGAACCAACAGGTCGGTCACCTTAACCTCACCTTCGAAGGAGACGCTGTTCATGTATGCTGTACTTTGACACTAGTGGGAATGGTGCTAAATGTAGATTAATCTTTTCTAAGATTGATTCTGACACTGAGTTTAAAAAAGAAGAAGACGAAAACAAGATGCTGTTCCAGGGAATGGTTTAAAATGAGAGAGAAGTGCACACATGAAAACCTGTTTAGGGAAATGATTACTCAGAACCGGATGATTGCATCAGCTGAGAACTTCGATTTCTTTTATTTTGTAGTCCTACCGCTTGTATGTTATAAGTAAAACATTGATTTTCTTCTTAATCTCTTCCTGCATTATTTTTGGCTTGGAAAGAGGCGACCATGCTGGAAACCGTCACGGCTGTTTTGTTTTTATCCTTGATTGTAGTTTCCATAGATGTGGAATCGGATGGCATTGTGAGATAAACTGTAGTAAAACTCTTCTTCGCTAAATATAAGCGGCGAAACATCAACACATACAATGTCCGCCATTTTGTCAAATTCTTTGTTAATCAAAATTTCTCTCAAACATCTCAGACATGCTCTATGTTTGACAAACACGTGAAATAGCTTTGCATACAGTAAAATATTTGGCAACTAGTACTTTTGGTTGATACGCGCCTTTTCTGGGGGCCAGGCCACTGTAGTGTCGCGCTGACAATAGTTGCAGTAACGAGTGAGCAGAACCAGTAGTGGTTCTGAATCAGCTGCGTTGGCAGCAGGGGAAACAGTCACGGTAAATGTACACATGAAGTTAAAATGGGAAGTATTTAATCAGTTGTAGCGAGTGGTGTATTGATTTGGTATATAAGGACTAATGAGAAGTTGTGAATGTGAGTGTGTTTTGTATCGAACACAAGTGAATTTACGGGATAAGATGTCAAGCTATGCGATTCATGTGAATAAACATTATTAGCAGGGACACAGCGCGTAGAGTAATTTATAGGGGAGGGTACAATACTTATAATCAAATTCTTACTGAGCTAATGGCTTCATTGTAATAAATGCACATTGAATTGTGATGTATATCAGTGTGAAAGAGAAGCACATGGATCTGTTCCTTTCTTTGAAGTTTAATAAGCTAAATAAATGGACATAATTTTTTTTATTGCAGAGCAATCTTCTTATCACTGGTTATTAATTTTGTGTGGCAGCTAATTATAGACACATCACGAACAATTAGATACAAGGATTATCGTTTGCAGGCTAAAAAAATGATTCAAATGGCTCTGAGCACTATGGGACTCCACTGCTGAGGTCATTAGTCCCCTAGAACTTAGAACTAGTTAAACCTAACTAACCTAAGGACATCACAAACATCCATGGCCGAGGCAGGATTCGAACCTGCGACCGCAGCGGTCTTGCGGCTCCAGACTGCAGCGCCTTTAACCGCACGGCCACTTCGGCCGGCCTCGTTTGCAGGATCTGATATTTTTGCAAGTTGTCTCCTTTAATGTCTGATGGCCATGTAATACATAGATTGTAATTTTACTACGGTGTCTAAGAGAGCTTACAAAGTTAGCCCACTGTTATTATTGAACAGAAAGGGGTTATAAGGGTACGGTCAGCATTTAAGGCAAATGAGCTTTGAAGACTTGCGATAAAACAATGCGGAAGGGACAGATAACCTACCGAAGTAATCTGTAGAATATAGTGATAAATAGCAACTAAACTATTATTCAAGTTGATGTGTAGAATGTAAAAAAAAAAAAAAAAAATGGTTCAAATGGCTCTGAGCACTATGGGACTTAACTTCTGAGGTCATCAGTCCCCTAGAACTTAGAACTACTTAAATCTAACTAACCTAAGGACATCACATACATCCATGCCCGAGGCAGGATTCGAACTTGCAACCGTAGCGATCGCGCGGTTCCAGAATGTAGCGCCTAGAACCACTCGGTCATACCGGCCGGCGTAGAATCTAAGAGACTGAATACATATAATCGGACTTCCAAATAAACAATTGCGGAAATGTTAAGATCAGATAGCATTTGTTGTCCAGGAAAAGCAGTTTGACAATTTAAAGATTTGCAAGATATCGAAATCCTCAGAAACATAGATATACTGTACAGTAAAAGTCGGGTAATAGACTGTATGTACAATTACTGTTCAAGAATAATGACGGAAATCAAAGACTGCTTCATGAAATACGTTAAAATTTTAGGTGGGAAGATATCAGAGATAAGATTCACTGATGACTTTGCTATCCTTTGCGAAAATGAAGTAGTAAAGGACCTGTTGAATGGAGTAAATCGCCTACTGAGGAAAGAATACAAACACAGATTTAGAGGAAATCAAAAGGTGTGAAAGGGTTAAGCAGCAGTAGAAACTAAATTAGCTATAAATTTCGCGTCAAAGCTAGTAAGAACGTAGTAGACAGTGTTGTAGTGCCAACACTATCTTTTTGGCACTGCTGAGTAAAATAGCGACGCAGGCCACACATGTTGTAAAAGGCGACGTGAGCGAGTGAGCTCGGAGATGACCAACTCCGTTACATCATATACAGCAACGCCTCCGGCCAGTTTCCATACTGAGGGCCAGGAACGGGGTCAGCACCGCAATAAAGACGCGACAGCAGAAAGAAAGAACTACTTCGACAACGGTAGGCCGGTTACAACACATCCGAGCTGTGGACTTCTGTGGTGGCCGATGTGATTGAAAGTGGTGCTTTGGCTAAACAATTTCGCAGCGACCCAGTATAAATACCCTTCATTTTTAGTCAAAGCTATCGTAGTCTGTCAGTCACCATATGTGAGGTCCTCTCCGATAGCTGAATGGCCAGCGTGACGGACTGCTGTCCTAAAGAGCCCGGGTTCGATTCCCGGCTGGGTCGGGGATTTTCTCCGCTCAGGGACTGGGTGTTGTGTTGTCTTCATCATCATTTCATCCCCATCCGCCGCGCACGCCACCCAATGTGGCGTCGAATGTAATAAGACCTGTACCACGGCGGCCGGGCCTGCCCCGTAAGGAGCCTCCCGGCCAAACGCTCATTTCCATTACCATCTGTGAAAGGAAGTATACCACCACGGGCTTAATGTTGGCTCTCAGTCCGTCGCTGTGGACTCATTCCAGCTGGTGGGTCACCTCTGGGCTCAGTTCAGCCTCAGACAGCCTTCTGTCATGGGGGCAGCCGTTCGAGACTAGCGTGATTGCACCGCTCAGCTCCCACGCCTGTGTAAGCAAACTGCCACGGTACACCTCTGCTTGCAAGGGTGGACACCACTGCTGGGGGCTGTCCTCCTCTGCAAGAAGCACTACGGGTTTCTGCGCCTTGTGGCATACTGGAGTTACAGAACGGTGCCCATGCGTTAAACAAGTGCTTCTGCATTATCCATGTATCAGCGTTCCTAGTACCGCGAGCGTCACAGCAGGTCATAAGCACCCTCCTTTAACCAATACCTCCACACTCGCTGTCTTCAGCACACGACCGAAGGGGTTGCGGTTGGAGAGGGGGATGGGGGGGGGGGGGGGCGGGGGAGGGGGTGGAGGGAGCTTGGCAACCGAAAAGTTTTGCAACCAGTGTTTAGTCTCTTCTTCAATAACGCGTATGGCTGATCATGTTGTTTCTGTTAGTAACTATGGTCATCATTTGTACAACACATCGCCCTAACCGTGCTACTTAAGAGGTTGTCGATCACGGGCTTCCACAAAGTGAAGGAATTCTGCTACCTAAAACACAAATTTTCACACGATGGTCGAACCTAGGAGGATAATACTCGCAGGCAAGGAGGGGAATCCTTAAAAAAAAATGAAGCCTCGGAGTATTAACTACAGCTCTTAGCTGTAGAAATAAATTTACATGTGGAACACGGTTTTGCATAGAAGTGAATAATGGACTTGTAAGGGTAGTGCGCATTAACACATATAATGTCTCAGATTTCTGCAGTATATGGAAGCAACGGTTATTGTACAGGATATGAATGCCACATGACCTATATTGAAGCAGCATCAATGGGCTAAGAAATAATATGAAGTTCGTTGACGATGCGAACAATGCTTTTCAGACAGCATAGCGAACAGCGGTAGAACGTGCCAGTTCTCTGTGAGCCACGGCCTGGTTAGGACATAAATGTTGCAGAAAATTAACTGACCTCGAAACGCATGAAATGCATGGGATGAGATGGCTCTGAGCACTGTGGGACTTACCATCTGAGGTCATCAGTCCCCTAGAACTTAGAACTACTTAAACCTAACTAACCTAAGGACATAACACACATCCATGCAAGAGGCAGGATTCGAACCTGCAGCCGTAGCGGTCGCGCGGTTCCATACTGAAGCGCCTAGAACCGCTTGGCCACAGCGGCCGGCCAAATGTGTGGGAACTTCGTAGAACCAACAAGGAGAGACAATACTCTACAGGTAAAAATTTTCGTCAACCGAGACAAAAACTACATAGTTCATTTCAGTGTAAAAACACATCGCACAAACTAAACAGAAAAAATATTTTCTCTCTCTATCATTACGTAGAAAACAGTACGGTGGTTCAGATTATAGCCACTTCAAAGTATCCACCCTTTTCCCTTCAGAACAGTTGTTCAAACTCCTGGAATTCTGGAGGTAAGATTTTTCACCGTTGTTGAAGATACTGCAGTGTAACACGTCTGTAAATCATTCATAGATCTTCAACATTTGATAACCTCAGTTGTCCGACCTCTCTGTCAAGTTCATCCCGTAAGAGTTCAATGCGCTGCGCGGAGTAGCGGCGCGGTTTGAGGCGTTACGTCACGGACTACGCGGCCCCTCCCGTCGGAGTTTCGAGTGCTCCCTGGGGCATGCGTGTGTGTGTTGTTCTTAGCGTAAGTTAGTTTAAGTAGTGTCTAAGTCTAGTGACCGATGACCCAAGCAGTTTGGTCCTTAGAAATTCACACACATTTGAACATTTAGTTCAATGCGATTCAAGGCAAGTGATTGACTTGATCAGATCATATTATTCAGTTGCCCTAATTTCTCATTTATATTGACATACCCTCTGCATAACTGAGGAGCATGTTTGGGAACATTCTCTCGCTGTGGAACAAACTCGTGAGCAATGAGTCTCTCGCCATATGGAACTTCATTGTTGATCAGTATCCTGTGATATCCTTTCTTCTTTAATTTTTCATTAATTGTCACCAGATCACCGACTTCATCACCAGCAAAATTCCACGCACAATGACCGAGCGTCCACCTTGCTTCGCCATGGGCCTCACACACTGATTCTTCATCCGTCCTCCACGAAGTCGACGACTGAACATTCGACCACGGCTTCCAAAAACTTCAAACTTAGATTCGTCCGTGAATAACACCTTGGACCATTGCTTCACGCTCCAGTTTCTATGATGCTGTGCTTATTGCAATCTTTTAACCTTATGTCTTTGCTTAATAGAGGGTTTAGGGCCGATATGCACACCTTTTAACCTTGTTCACGAAGACGCTATTAACGCACATAATGGAGCTGCTGATATACTGTTTACCTCCTCGAATTTCAGGTTCAGCACGAGTCCTATGACGTTTACTCTGTACACATGTGAACTGTTCGCCCTGTACGATATTACTCGGCGTCTTCTACACATGTCCATTCAATTACGCACATGCGTATTCAAATACCAGATTATCAAGAATTAAGTGAGTTCGAATGTGTGTTATTATAGTCGGTGCACGAACGATGGGACACAGCATCTCCGGGGTAGCTACGAAGTGGGAATTTTGCCGTACGACCATTTCACGAGTATACCGTGAATATCAAGAATCTGCCAAAACATCAAATCTCTGACATCTCTACGACCGGAAAAAGATCCTGCAAGAACGGGACCAACGACGACTCAAGAGAATCGTTCAACATGACGGAGGTGCAACTCTTCATCAAATTGCCGCAGGTTTCAATGGTGGGCCATAAAAAAATGTCAGCGTGCGAAACATTCGACGAAACATCGTCGGTGTTGGCTTTCCGAGCCAAAGGCCCACTCGTGAACCCTTGATGAGTGCACGTCACAAAGCTTTATGCCTCGCCTGGACCAGACAACACCGACGTTGGACTGTTGACGACTGGAAACATGTTGCCTGGTCGGACGAGTCTCGTTTCGAATTGTGTCTAGCAGATGGGCGTGTACAGGTATGAAGACAACCTCATGAATCCATGGACCCTCCATGTCAGCAGGGGACTGTTCAAACTGATGGAGGCTCTGTAATGGTATGGGAAGTGTGCAGTTGGAGTGATATGGGCCCCCTGATACTTCTAGATACGACTCTGACAGGTGACACGTAAGCATACTGTCTGATCAACTGTGTCCATTTACGTCCATTGTGCATCTCGACGGACTTGGACAATTCCAGCAGGGCATTGCGACACCCATACGTCTAGAAATGCTACAGAGTGGCTCCAAGAACACTCTTCTCAGTTTAAACACTTCAGCTGGGCACTAAACTCCCCAGACATGAACTTCATTTAGCATATCTGGGATGCCTTGCAATGTGATGTTCAGAAGAGATCTCCATCCCCTCATACTCTTAGGGATTTATTAACAGCCCTGCAGGATTCATGGTGTCGATTCCCTCCAGCACTACTTCAGACATTAGTGGAGTCCATGCCACGTCGTGTTGCGGCACTTCTGCGTGCTTTCGGAGGCCCTACACGATATTAGGCAGATGTACCAGTTTCTTTGCCTCTTCTGTGTAGATCGGAAACACTTACCTTGGTACCAGTTTAATTAAACTGCTGCTAGGCCAATGTAGATCGGGCTAAGCCAACTTCAGTTGCTATTGTGCTGCTAGAACGGCCTTCCTGATACAGAGCTACAATTAAGTATGAACCTGACCAGGTATACAAACATGCTGCCAGATGAACACAATGTACTTTAAACTAATGCGAACTGATTGCTACAGATGAAGGAATGAGGCCTGTTCCGATGGAACAGAATACGTGAAGGCTCGTCAGTGGCGTTGTGAATACCTAACGGCACCCCTCTGTGCGAACAACCAGTCAAATACGCAACATCGGCACTTAGGCTTTACATTTTTATATTTATACTATCATAAGAACGGGGATATGACAGAATATTCATAATGAAACCTTGTTTTAACCACAGATAGGTGGTTGTGATACGTGATCGGAATGTTTTGATCGGTAGTATATGCAAAACACTAAATAGAAAGCATAAACTGTGTTAAGAAATCATGACACTACAGGCCAATAGTTTTAGGCAAAGACAGTCACTGGAATGTACAGATTGTTTCACAGTTCCTATTATAGCATTCTGAGGGTTGTAGAGGGGACATAGTAAAGAACGTTTTGGAAAAGAAACCATGTCCGGATGCGTACCATAAGATGAAAGGTGGAATTACTATCAAATCTTCCGCTCCACGGAGCGCACTCAAACGGAAAAGAGGGTGCTGCTGTGAGTTCCTTGACGTAATGTGTAATGTGTCCTCTGTTTGCGATCCCTGCTTCAGAGTTCTGATCACTTGTCACTCCGTCATTGAGTATTAAGGACGACCGAGACTTTAAAGGACGGCGTAATAAACGTTTGAATAGTACCTAGAGAGCCCGACAATTAACAGTGAAGTTGAACGTAATGGTAGAACGACACAACGCATGTAGAGCTCCAGCAGAACAAAAAGGTCAGATCTCATTGTCTCCACTGTATGCGTAACGTGAAACAAGAAATTTGAAACTGACGTGATCATCAAACTTATTTTTCATACAAACGGTACGTTCCCACACATGGGTTTCTTATTAAAACGTAATGTATTAAGTCCCCAACACAGCCCCTACACAGTAACTGTGAAACACCTTGTATACAGCATATAATGAAGTATGTTGGGATGCAGGAACTATTCTGAGATTAAGATAACAGCCCAAGAGAGGGAATTGTCAAACCAGTCATTTGACTAATTACGAGTACAAAAAAATGCAATAGTTGTTATATTATCCGCAAGTAACATAAAATCAGCTTATTTACATCATAGTACTGACATAAGGTAGCAAAATTCTGTTCCAGTTTGGTATAATCACACGAAATTTATTGCCACGGATGCTTTTTTTATTTCAGCCGTTTCCCTCCCCATTAGTCAGTGCACTGCCCATTGCGAGGGACCATATATGCTAGTGGCCTCCAATATACTACACAGGTGTTTCTCTTCAATGAAGCAGGAGATATGCCAACACATTTTGTGGCAGGATCGGCAGTAATTTTATCGAAAAAAGACACGGAGAGTAAACGTAGGAATACTTTATCATCTGCCGCTGGAGTCTGTACCAGCATGTGGCATGTGGCAGTTCCACCAGTCGGATTAACGACATGCAGCCAGGCAAGATGCCAAAATTGCGTGCGTGGTTTTTTAATGGCTTGTCAGAAGAGTTCTGGCAACCGTTGTACTGTGACATTCCAGAGCGCCGCGTATCGAGAAAGGCCGATATGCAGCAGCAATCTATGTGACATTTATTTTGGAGTTAATGACCACTGTAACGCGTGACAGTACACTCGAAATTCGATCTGAACATCTGAGAGATTCATTGCGAAGATCAAAGAGATTAGGAGGTTGCACATTCTTAACTAGATGCCGCATTTCTACTCATATTGACACTTGAGTAACTTGTCACAGTAATTTCGTACGCCCATATCCACACTCAGGTCAACGTGGACTGGGGACTGTCTCACTGTGCACTGCTCTGCAAACCTTATGGACGAGGTAGATAAAGTATCATACACTGTGTGATCAAAAGTATCCAGACAACTGACTGAAAATGACTTACATGGTCGTGGCGCCCTCCATCAGTAATGCTGGAATTCAATATGGTGTTGGCCCACCCTTACCCTTGATGATAGGTTACACTCTCGCAGGCATACGTTTAATCAGGTGCTGGAAGGATTCTTGGGGAATGGCAGCCCATTCTTCAGGGAGTGCTGCACTGACGTATCAATGTCGGTCGGTGAGGTCTGGCACAAAATCGGGATTCAAAAACATCCTAAATGTGTTCTATAGGGTTCAGTCCATTACAGGAATGTTATTGTCGTCCAACCACTCCACCACAGGCAATGCATTACGAACACGTGCTCAGTCGTGTTGAAAGCTGCAGTCGCCATCCCCGAATTGCTCTTCAACAGTCGGAAGCAAGAAGTCTCAAATGGCTCTGAGCACTATGGGACTTAACATCTGAGGTCATCAGTCAGCTAGAACTTAGAACTACTTAAACCTAACTAACCTAAGGACATCACACACATCCATGCCCGAGGCAGGATTCGAACCTGCTTCCGTAGCGGTCGCGCGGTTCCAGACTGAAGCGGCTGGAATCGCTCGGCCACACAGGCCGGCGGAAGCACGAATTTGCTTAAAACATCAATTTAGGCCTGTGCTGTGATAGTGCCACACTAAACAACAAAGGGTGCAAGCCCCTCCATGAAAAACACGACCACACCATAACACCACCGCCTCCAAATTTTACTGTTGGCACTACACACGCTGGCAGACGACGTTCACCAGGCGTTCGTCGTACCAGTACACTGCCATCGGATCGTCACATTGTGTTCCGTGATTCGTCACTTCACGCGACGTTTTTCCACTGTTCAATCGTCCAATATTTACGCTCCTTATACCAAGCGAGGCGTCGTTTGGCATTTACCGGCGTGATGTGTGGCTTACGAGCAGCCGCTCGACCATGAAATCCAAGTTTTCTCACCTCCCGCCTGACTGTCATAGTACTTCCAGTGAGTCCTGATGCGGTTTGGAATTCCCGTGTGATGGTCTGAATAGATGTCTGCCTATTACACATCACGGCCCTCTTCAACTGTCGGCGGTCTCTGTCAGCCAAGAGACGAGGTCGGCTTGTACGCTTTTGTGCTGTACGTGTCCCTTCACGTTTCCAATTCACTACCTCATCGGGGACAGTGGACCTAGGGATGTTTATGAGTCTGGAAATCTTGTGTACTGACGTATGACGCAAGTGACACACAATCACCTGACTACGTTCGAAGTCCATGAGTTCCGCGGAGCGCCCCATTCTGCTCTCTCACGATGTCTAATTACTACTGAGGTCGCTGATATGGAGTACCTGGCAGTAAGTGGCAGCACAACGCACCTAATAAGAAAAATGTATGTTTTGGGGGGTTTGTGGATACTTTTGATCACACAGCGTAACATATTAACTACTCGGTGAAAATGATGTAACTTGAGCCAGAGGTCTCCCAGTCGTGTACATATTGTTGGACGTCACAAGACGTGTCGTCAGAGTGACTATATCGCCAATTTAGGCTGGCAACGCATCACGACGTACCTGAAGCAACGGTAAAAAAACAAGGTACCGATGTCTGTCAATCAGCGAGCGGTTACGGTGAAATGTCTTAATGTTTTTCATTAAAAATAGCCCGGAGACAACATTTAGATAACTTGACATGGGGAAGAATCGTCGGGTAAGTGGAAGAAGGGCGTAGTGCGGTGTGTGAAGAGCAAGAGTTTGGTATCGCTCACAGCACTGTTTATCGTACTTGGAGAGCGTTCAGAACCACAGGCACTGCTGCCACACGGAGAGGAGGCGGTCGACTACGGCAGCAGATGGCCGCAACTTTGTGCAACAGGAAAAAAGGATCCACGTCAAACAGCGGGTGCTATTGCAACCACTTTTAACAGGACGGCAACGCACGCAATTTTACGCTCCATAGTGACACGGCAATTGCATGGGGTGGCTTCTTTATCCGAAGACCAGAATGCTGTACGCCGTTTTCGATGGCCCTCACAGCAGAGGTACTGGACTAACGAGATGTGAGGTCGCGTGCTCTTCTCGAGTGAGAGCAGATTCAGTCTAAGTAGTGATTCTGGACGTTCCCTCATATGGCGAGAGATGGGAGCACGCAATGCGCCCACGAACATTGTCAAACATGATCATTTTGGTGGTCCTGATTTTATTGTGCGTGGAGGCATATTACTGCGTAGGCATACTGACCTCGAAATCTTTGAACGATGTACACTCACCGGCCAACTTTAGGGTGCACTGTACTCCTTCCCCCCATGTGCGTCTTTGCAGGGGCGCATTCGGTTCAGACTTTTTTTAATGACAATGTGTGACTACATCGAACAGCGCAATGAAGGAGCCTCTTGGAACGAGAGGATATTCAGTGAATGGAACGGCCTGCCCGTTCCCCCGCGTTAAATCTCATTGAGCACGTGTGAGATGCTTTGGCTGGGGGGGATAGCATAAAGCAGCAAGTTCACGTGCACCAACAACAATCCGTTGTCAACCATTGGTGCTGGAATGGTACGCCTTACGCCAAGAACTCCTTACCAACCTCATAGTTAGCTGGGGAGCGCGTTGGACAGCCATTCGTGATGATAACGTACCCATTAAGAATCCTGTTCCGCCTTCTCTAATGTCCAGAGAACCATCGTAAATCGAGGAATAAAAGTATCATTTCAGTTCGTCTCCCTCCATATTTCTTTCAGTTATCTTCTGCAAGAAACTGCTGAAGTTCTTCCCGTGTGGTGCAAAATTCATCGAGTCATATTACTTGTCAATGACACAGCATGCGAATGTTACTTTCGTTTTTAAGTTCCGCACACCAGTGCGTTGTAATTTGTATATTCACAGATATCAGTAGTTCATCTGCAGTTTTCTTTTCTAATTTTTGATTCTCGGTATGGGCTGGTGAGCTAGAACATTATGATCACCTACCTAGCAGCCGGTATGTCCATCTTTAACACGGATGACAGCGACGAGAGGTCGTGATATGGTAATAATGAGGTCTTCGTAGGTCACTGGAGGGAGTCGGCACCACATCTGCACGCACAAGTCGCCTAATTCGAGCAAATTTCTTGGAGGGGGTGATGAGCTCTGCCCCACATTCAGTCACACCCATATGTGTTCAATTGCGTTCAGATCTGGCGAGTTTGGGGGTCAGTATCTCAACTGGAACTCGCCACTGTGTTCCTCGAACCACTCGTTCATACTCCTGGCCTTTTGACAGCGCATTACCTTGCTACACAAATCACCTGAATGTTCCCTAAGCGGAGAAACAAACAAGTGATAAATGGTATCTTGGTTGAAGTGTGAAAAGAGTCGGTGCAACAAGCGACTGAAAAACGAAAATAAAGACTGAATTTGAAAGATATGAGATGTTAAAAACATTGCACTTCACGTTCCAACTTCTAAGAAAGTAGATAGCACGTCCAATTAACTTAATTTTCTAAGGGAGGTGGGAGATCAATGAGCAGACATCGATGCTGTTAGACCGAAGTATTCAGATTTGATGATGATCTAGGAAAATACTCACAAATCAGTATATACAGGGAATGAAAGCAGTGCAGAGAAAGATTAATGTAAAGAAAAAAATTGTGCTTAATGCAAGTGGAGTATGATGTACTTCATGAAGCCAGTGCTTCTAACAGATGTAATGCGAGTCTGATGCGGCCTCATTTAAACAGTATCAAGTAAACTGCGAAAATGTTCTGAGTGACTACCTATTTCACGTTGAATTTTGCTTTTGTAGACCATTGCCACCACCTTCATCGCCATCAGATAACGTACATGAGCAACAGATGCGTCACAAATGAATAGCTTTTAATGTTCTAATTAGGGAAAACAATGATGATAGCTCCTGAAGTTCTAAACTGCGTAGACGACCATGATTTATAAGCGATTATCAAATAACTGTCGTACAAACATCATGTGATGGCAATAATCGGAGCTTCTAAAATGACATAAAAATGGTTGAATCTTTTCTCTGACGCCGAAAATACTGACAAAAGCCCTCTACACCGTGAACAACAATGGTAATTTTGAGAGTGTTTCGTCTCGGTGCTAGATTGTAGCAGGAAGACGCATTCTGAGATGATGAACTCAACTTTTTTCGAATTAGTCATGCAGGAAACACAAGGATTTCGCGGAAAATTGTAGCTTTTATATATTATAAACTGCATGAAGAGTTACATGTTACGTCACTGCTGTAACCAGCTTATTAAAACCACCCGATATAGAAGCTACAACGGAGAAACTTCTGAGAAAGAACAGCATGCATTCATAGATACGCATTTCATCACTTGTATTCTCCGTGAAGTTATTCTGTTGGTAACCTGAGAGTCGCGACAATGAATCCGTGCGTTGAAATATGCAGGAAACAACTGCAGGAAAATATTAAACAGGCACCTGATTCACTGAAATAGTACAGGCTACGTAACGCCTAATCAGATTAGTAACAACTCTTTCGAGCTGTAGTGAAGCGTGCTCCGACCGAAACAAAATTTCTCCAAAGCAGACAATGTACCGTTTAAATGACAGATTCTTCAATAGTTCTTCTTAGTGGATCGTCAATAAGAGCCGTGGTTCGTATAAGCAACAGCTTTCATTTCCGCGCTCCAAGTGGTTTCCAGGTCGATGTATATGTTGTTGAATTCCATTACATCGAACTGGAAAATCGCATGGACCACGACAAAGCAAATCACCATTCTACTGGAAAGCATGTAAGTGAACACAACTATTTCGCATTATATGTAAATAAATGGAAGCAGTTTAGGGTGTTCTGTTAATGAATCAAAATATTCTTGAGCATAGTGGGAGCATACGACGTTCTGTTGATCAAAATATCTATGTAACTAAAAATGTTATCCATCTGAAGATGGGCATGTTAGCCCGAAACTGGCTATGGCATAAAACAAAACATTGATAAATTTTTGTAGCTGTTTGCGTCAGTCACTAAATATTTGACAATGTTTGGTCGGTTCGCAGTTTTCCCTTCTCACAGTGTTCACCAAGAGAGCTTTTAAATTTAACTGATGGCAAATCTAAAGTTGAATGACGGAAATAAAACCGCTACATTAAAAGTTATCAGCACAACCAAAATTCACGCATACACGGTGTCCTAGGAGCAATGGTCTGTATTTAGGAACATGATGGAACAGTCATTCGAAGCAAAGAATTCTAGTAAGCATGTGCTCTAGAACCAGTAGAAAAGATGTGTTTCACAGCGACGAAGACGAGTAAGTGCTTTTAGCTCTTACGGTATGCAACACCGAGTCCATGTTTACGAGAATTTTTTTCTTATTTTGGCCCTAACTATCGCCACTTAAAATACGGAAAGCAAAGATTTTTCAGTAGGCAGATTTGTTTCACGGTATCAAATATGAAGAAATGTTTATAGTTTTAAGGTATGTATTTTACAGCCCACATTTACTAGACATTTTTGTTTCAAATAACCGTTACTATCATATCCTTGAATATTGACCAGTCCTCCTCCGACAAACTGTATAAAAGAAGGTATCGCTTGAACAAGTCCATTTACGAATGAAATGTGATTTCTTTACAGTCTAGACGACATTCAAAGTGATTACACCAGTAAATGACGCAAGCTCGCTTTTTTTCATTTAATCAAAACACTCACCAGAAGCTAATGTTTGGAGCAATTAATATGACGGACGTCGGATTCAAGTTTGTGACGTCATCACAGCTTCCCTTATTATACCTACTTGATCTTACCGCAGCTGCCTATTAAACAGATATTCTGATTGTCGTACATCGTAACGTTATTCTGACATATTATGTATAGCATGTTATAACTTTTCGATTCCTCGATTGTAGGAATCACGTGGTTTTGAGGCGAAGAACTCTTAGAGCCACTGCTGGAAAGCGTTTTCATTCGGAAAGGAAGTTCGTTGAAGGCTGATAGGGAGTGGAAAAATTGAAAATCTGAGGGTGCAGGATCAGGTGAATAAGGTAAGTGCGGAATGATTTCCCAAACCGACTCCTGTCTATGAGAATGCAGGCTGGCGCTATCATGGAGTAGCACCACTTCAAGCAAGTCTTCCTGGTCGTTGCCCTTGGATTGAGTATGCAAGATATCGTAGCTGTTGACAGTAAATCCTAGTAGTGATGGTGACAACTTGGGGAAGTGATTCGTAGCACACCACATCGTCGCTGATCCACCAGATGCATAACATTACGTTTTGCGAAAGTGCGCACGTGTTTGTATTCAGAGTTGTTGCTTTGTTTGGGCCCAACCATTCCTTTTGTTTCCTTATTTTAGTATAAAGACACCATTTCTCCTCACCAGTAACGATACAGGACAGGAACGGACAAGTCGTTCACGAGTCAATAGATGACGAGCAAGCAGACATGCATATATGGCTACCCGCTGATTTTTGTGATTTTAGTTTAGAGCATGCGGTACCCATACACCCGATTTTTTAACATTTCCCATTGCATGCAAATGAGACACAATGGTGGAATGATCACAGTTTATCACATTTGTTAGCTCACAAGAACACTGGTGTGGAACATATTGTATTAATGTTTTAAAAGATCATCAAACCCTGAAATGTGGAGGGTCAGTAATGTCAAAACGATTCTCCTTGAGACGAGAAAACCGTTTTCTTGCCGCGCTCAGTCCAAGACATTATCCCCATCAATGGTGCAGATGTTTCTGTCTGTCACCGCTGGTGTCATCCCTCTACTGAAATCAAACAGAAGGATATGTCGGAAATGTTCCCATTTATCCACTTGGCACTCCATTTCCTAACGTCCACAGCTCCATTGACAAAATGACAATATGTAACTCAAATAGCAAGTGTGAACTACAAATAGAAAAAAACAATCGATAATTAAACCCACAGCAATCTGAATACTAACATGCAAAACAAAAACACTACGAACTTATGCACGAACCTAATGTGCAGATGATACACATTTACTAGCCACAATATTAAGACTACTGCCCAGAATGAGACTGAATGGCGCTTGTAAGAATATGAAACTGTAAGAAAATTATACAAGCGTAGCACAAGCGAACGGGGAGTCATTCTATCGACAATACGGGCAGCAAACTGGTAAAGCTACTGAAATGGTTCAAATGGCTCTAAGCACAATGGGACTTAACATCTGAGGTCATCAATCCCCTAGACTTACGAGGGGATCTTCTGGGAGGTGCATCGCGTTATGACCTCCAACTTCGCCTGCTTATAGTGTGGGTAGGCACTCTAAAATTGTAGGTGCCAATGCGGCCTTCTTTTTGAAATTTTGCCTTTTAAAGTTTCGGTAGTTCTCTATATACAGAAAAGTTTCACTATTGTGACAAATGAGAGAGTAGCCGAGTGACAAGGGAGCGAGAATCCCGTCCAGGTGACCCTGGTTCGAGACCCGTCTATGCTACTTTTGTTTCCTTTTTTTAAAAATGCCTTTTTTAATTTATAATTAATCATCAGAATTCCGCTAGGAATTGATTAAAACGAGTTACAAGCCTCTACAAATGAAAATTACACATTGAATGTAAAATTTTGTCGAAATTTGTTAATTCCTGCCGCTCTCCATTGTTAGGTGGAGTCCACAAAAGACCTCCTTGGTCTTCCACCAAATGTTCAATATTGTCAAAATTGCACTGAGTAACAACTCGTGAACAACTTGCACTTTTTGCTCCATTTTACAGGATGATCGACTGCACACTTCAAAGCCAAGCTTTCAACTGACGAGAAACGTTTATTCGGCAATTATAACCGTCGCTACTCACGTACACAGACAGCAGAGTACCTTTATTCGTGGAACGTTAGGTACAAATAGGGGAACGCCAACGGTCACAAACCATAAACAGGATATAGGCGCGACGACGCGTCAACGATCTGACAGGTATAAGATTTTCTAGGACCCTGTCCCAACATTTGTATGACGGATTTATGACTATTTTCGAAGAAATATTTTAACAACTTCTCACAATTTTCAGGTGAATAGGAAAATTTATGTATGCCAACGTTTTGATTACGGTTCATTTCCTGTTAAAATAAAAATACACGCAGAAGATTGAAACAAAATGTGACATTCAATTTGTAATTTTGATTTATAGAGGCTTGTAATTATTTTTAATCAATGCCTTGTAAAATTTTCACGAGTAATTATAAATTGAAACAAGCACTTGAAAAAACAGCAAGAAAACAAAAGTAGCATAGACGGGTCTCGAACCAGGGACGCCATTACGGGGGTCTCGCTCGCTTGTCACTGGGCTACTCGCTTACTTGCCACAATAGCGAAACTTTTCTGTATGTAACGAGCTGCCGAAACTTTAACAGGCAATATTTCAAAAACTAAGCTGGATTGGCACCTACAGTTTTAGGGTGTGATAGGTGCCTACCCACACTATAAGCAGGCGAAGGTGGAACTCATAACTTGATGCACCTCCCAGATGGTCCCCTCGTTAGAACTACTTAAACCTAACTAACCTAAGCACATCACACACGTCCATGCCCGAGGCAGGATTCGAACCTGCGATCGTAGCAGCAGCGCGGTTCCAGACTGAAGAGCCTAGAACCGCTCGGTCACAGCTGCCGGCTAAAGCTACTGACATAGTCAGACAAAGGGCAGTTTGCTGTGGACCGGTGTCTGGGAACGTCGTAATGCAGTTGGTGAGCATTCCATACCCTTCAGACAGTCCTTGGAAAAGCCACGTGTCGGTAGTTACGTGGGTTGCGAAAAAAGCGACCCTGTGGCGGCGAAGAGGCGACCTGTGAATTTCGGCCTTCGAGCAACTTCTCTAACTGCCGACAACGGCCCGGGGACAGAGAATAAATTCCGTCTGCCAGCCTGACCGCACCAGTATGAGGAAAGGCCCCGTTGCCCCTGGCTAGCAGCCGCGTCCACAGCATATTCACCTCGTCAGGTTCTTTCGGGCCGTACATCGAGGGCCACACGCGCTCCCGCACACTCACGGACAGCGAGAGCCGCACCGGCTACACGTCAACCTGTTCGGCTTCCTCAAAGCAGCCTGTGCAGCTACCACGCACATTTGTAATCCAGAAAAGCTTAAGCTAGCGCTCCCAATTGTGAGAGTGTGCTAAACGCGTACACGTGGTCGGTATCGTAGTTCAAACTCTGTCGAAAGTAATAAGGTAAGGGTTTTTTGCTAAGTAACAATGCACTTTTCAACGCACGGATTCATTGTCGCGAGTCTCAGGTTACCAACACAGTAACTTCACGGAGAAGACAAGTGATGAAATGCGTATCTGTGAATGTATGGTGTTTCGTTGGAGATTAACTTTTCTCAGGTGTTTCCCGTTGTAGCTGCTAGGTCCGGTGGTTTTAACAAGCTGGTTACAGCAATGACATAACAACATGTAACTCTTCATGCAGTTAATAATATATAAAAGTTACAATTTTCCGCGAAATCCTTGTGTTAAACGTATACGAAGGTGCATGTAACGTCATCTTTGCACTCGAATCCTGGGAACCTTTGAAAACTAGGTTGTGATCGCCAGGAGGCAGTAAAACTTTCACCTTGTTTCTTTGACATCATAATGGTGCTCTCTCAGCAGCAGCGATTGAAACCTGTATAATATACTCCGAAATGTCAACGAACATGTTCTTTCGAAAGCATCATTTATGTGTAATTTCGAGAGACCGAATAGTAACAGTTTTACACGAATTGGTTAGTAATTGATGAATAAGTTTGGAAAGCTGTTCAGACTCCCCATAAACTCTTCACATTCTTCATACCTTCACAGTAATCATTGAACTGTACAGTATGTGTCAGAACACTGTTTCATATGGTTGTAATCTGGTAGTCAGGGAGAGGCAGGCTAAGGCAACGATTGTGGATGGGGCCATAATCAGCTACCGTTGGCTACAGTAAACACACACACTTTATTTAAAGAAATAACTTTCAACAATCATTTTAAAAGATTTTACACTGACGGCTGAAGGCCTTATTAAGAAAGATTTCAAAAGTTTTTTCAATTGTCTGCCAGCCACAAGCAACTTCAGGATACTCATCAGCGGAAGGCCTGAATTACAAGTGAGGAAGGGAATTACACATTATAACATTAGCGTAAATTTTAAACAATTATAACAACTTGACCAAGTAAAACGGAGTGATCCACACACAGTGCTCCCTGGATCGACCTGAGGAAGGCGACTACAGCTGTGTAAGTGGTGAGACAGGCAGCCGAGAGTAATGTTCAGCTAATGAGGGCAAGTCAAACTAGATACGGTTTAAACGCCGATCAACCTTCTTAGCAAATCCACCTAACGCTAGATAACCAGTACAACGATGGAATAATTCAGGCGAGAGTGAAGTGACAGACAGCACGGACAGCACTTCATCTCCGGAATCTGGTGTTTAAAACACCAAAAGGCAGAAGGAACCACTACAACCCAGGTAGACTACGAAAACAATTATCCATACCCCAATCGAGGAAGCTGTCAAATTACATGCCATACCCGACAGCATCATCAGAATGAGGAAAAATACACTGCCGCAAAATAGACTAACCTCCAAGGCAGGTTACTGGGGCATTAGCGGCCACTAGGCAGTAAGATACCACTGGTTGCACTTCAGCAGTAATAACACTAACATCAAGCAGTAGAAGGCGGCTAATAGCATCCGCCAACCTGACAGACTCCGCTTGTTGCGGTTGGCCTTGTAACAACAACGACGCTGTACTATTGTACATATAAGTAAATTTTTTTTCCATCTGATTATTCGATAAACTAGTGTAATTACTTGACGGATCATTGTTATTACAGAGTGGGTGTAAGTCTGATTTGCTACCATTCAGGTACATGCGGTCGATATCAATAAGAAAATCCTTTCTTATAAGGTGAAACCCGCTCACTTGCCATAGTACAGGCTTTCTACATCTACATCCATACTCCGCAAGCGACCTGACGGTGTGTGGCGGAGGGTACCGTGAGTACCTCTATCGGTTCTCCCTTCTATTCCAGTCTCGTATTGTTTGTGGAAAGAAGGATTGTCTGTATGCTTCTGTGTGGGCTCTAATCTCTCTGATTTTATTCTCATGATCTCTTCGCGAGATATACGTAGGAAGGAGCAATATACTGCTGGACTCTTCGGTGAAGGTATGTTAAAGTGGCTTTAACGAGTATTGTGTGCCCCTCGCGCACGTTGCAAGTGGCTCCCGGTGACAGGACATCCAGTTGTTGTCGCTCAAAAATTAACGTGAATACCGAACAGTGGATGTTCAGTGGCACGAATTGCAATATTATTCAGTAAACTAAATAGCATTTAACGTCAAGTACGGTAGTGGGGTGTAATTTGCGTTCGGTATGGACAAGAACGTAAACACAGTAGATGCGCCGAGCGTAATGGAAGATGCGGCTGGTAATGACAGGAGTTCACGCGGTCAGATAACAGATGGCGTTAGCGGTAGACAATTGGTGTACATACAATACCACGAACATGTTAACGAACAGATTGAAATGTCGAGTTCGCCTCGAACACAGCAAGGAATAAAACAGGAAGTAGAGGATGACTTTGTAGATGATAGTGGGTATGTAAACGAATCCACTGACATGTTTGATTCACCACAGATAAAGAAAGAACCGAAAGAAAATTTTGAAGTAGGATCGGAACGCACCGATTCCGTAGAACAAATTTTAAGCATGAACGACTTATTTGAACAATTAACCAAACAAATTGCAGGACAGAATGATCAGCTTCAAAGACAAGTCAGTAATCAGATTAGTCAGCTTAAAACAAATGTTGACGAGCAGCTTAAAACACAAAGTAATCAGCTCAGAACACAGAATGATCATCTTAAAACACATGTTGACGAGCAGATTAAAACACAAGTTGGTCAGATTAATGCACAGGTCGAAGAACAAGGAATTAAAATTAGTAAACAATTAGAACAGGTAGAACAAAAAGTGGGTAATTTAAGTTCTGCAGTAAATACTATGAAGTCTGAAATCGACACAATTAATAAAAATATGAATACTATGCAGGAAAAAATTGACGACATTAACAGTAGGTTTGATGTTGAAATTCTCAACATCCAAGAGAAAGTGGAGCCTCTAGTTGAAACAAAAGCAGACGAAAAAGTTTTGGTCTTAAAACTGAAATCGTAAACGAATGCCAACATGGAATCTCACAGTTGAAAAAGGCAGTTTCAGATACTGAAAGAAATTTAGGCGAAAAAGTTACTGGATGTGTACAAAAGTGTGAACAAAATACATCGAAAATTCAAGGCAAAATTTTCGATCTCGAGAGTAAAATCAAAGATAGGCCTGGTGTTGTCTGTAATGGCACGCCACTTACGAAGCTGTTGGAAGGTGAGGAGCGCTTTGATCCCGCCAAAAAACATAACGGATGGCATCCGTTGGATTTCATCAAAAAATGCGACAGAATGTTTCCTAAACACTTATCTGGTAAGGAGAAAATAAACGTAGTAATTAGCGACTTAGCAGGTGACGCTAAGCGCTGGGGAATTAACTTGAATACCGAACTAATGACGTTCGAAGAGTTTAAACAAAAGTTTACGGAAGAATACTGGTCCGAAACAAAAACAGGATCATTTGTAGCGCGAATTATTCATGGCCAAACTTCATGATAACAGGGGCAGGAATTCTTTGAAAGATTTCTGCGAATATTGGTACCGAAAGTTGACACATTTAAGAGGGAGA
This sequence comes from Schistocerca serialis cubense, assembly GCF_023864345.2. Lineage (NCBI taxonomy): Eukaryota > Metazoa > Arthropoda > Insecta > Orthoptera > Acrididae > Schistocerca > Schistocerca serialis. Next base: position 485,982,160 of record NC_064643.1, read on the forward strand.
AGATCCGATTCTGAAATCGTATGGGAGCTATATAAAAAGCTTCCAGAAGATTCGAAGAGATATGTGGGAAGCAATCATCGCAGTTTCCAGGCGTTTCTCGAAGGGGTCGAAGACGAAGACCACTGGCGAGAAAATCGTGCCAATTATCAGAATTTTAGTAACAGGAATAATCGCAATTATGACGAGAGGAATGACGGTGATGGTTTTCGCATCAACATGATACAGAGAGGTAGAGGTAGAGGAAGAGGAAGAGGGGGTTATCCAGGTCACATTAGAGGGTACACCGCGCAAAATAATAACGACGCAGGAAACTGATTTCGGCGAGCGTTGCGGGCCAAACGGAAGCGGACAGAACATACCGGCCCCGATTTAAGAAACATTACTGGACTGACAGTGAAGTTATGAGACAGCTTTTAGACAGGCGTAGAACAACGCAGCATGTTGTTGCGAAACAATCGTCAGGTGCGTGCGCAGATGATTCATCTTTGCCACGCAGTGCGATACATGTTAACAGGCGAGTGGAGCGTCAGAGGGCAACGGCCCAGTCTAGCAGAACAGCTGTTCAGAGAGAGGCCGCTAGCAAGGCGGCAGAATTAGGTACAGACATTGCCATAAGAGCTGGCGAATACATTACCAGTGGTAATTCCATGGCGAAGGAAATAGTGGATGGAACGGTAAATAACAGAGAGGTGCGGTTAGCAGTGTTAGCAATGAAGTAAATGGCGAGAATGAATAAGCAGAAGTAACTGATTGGCATGTGCAGATCGAAGATATGTACAAGGGCCTCAAGCAATGTGAGTGGGAGGATTTTAATAAGGAATATGAGGCCAGGAGGTTAATTAGTGAAAAAGGAAATAGTAGGGACGTCGATAAGGTGACGTGGCCCGAATTTGAAGAGGAGAGAGTAAATAGCGCCGCGCAAAGTACGTGTGCTGCCGATAGGACGATGGTTAAAGATATGAAGGAATTGGAGGATGAAATCCTAAGCATTGACGAGGAAGTAACTTCTGTTAACGATCCGCCAACAGTACAAGCTGTTACCGAAAGGCACCGTGGGGAAGGGACCTACGAGTAACTGAAGTTCACGAGGATTACACTAAATATGAAGTAACAGTGGATGTGAGTAAAGCTGATAATGAGGTCATCTTGCCAAAAGAGGATATTGAGTTAAAATCAAAGTCTGACGAAAATGCAGAGGAAGAACTTAGTGCCTGTCTCAGAAAAGCTTTTATGTTAGAACCTGAAAGCGATCCAGAATGATCGGATTCTGACGATAGTTCAGATGACGAGTATTTCGGTACTAGTGAAAATAATGGGAATACAGCTAATTGCGATATTGTACCTACTGATGATGAAGTTTCAAAACAAAACCCAGATGTTGAGACTGAACACAGAAAAAAGGAGCCACCGGACGACTCAGCGTTATTGTTACAAAGAGTTCAAGTAATTAATGACTTTGAACTCCCGGAACCAAAGAAACCGCCAGATTTAGGTGATGTGCAGGTCAAAAGCATATCTTGGGACGATGTTATCGTCGACCCAGATTTGCTTAGGGAAGAACACAACAATGAAAGGCATTTGATGGTTAAACAAACTGTAACACCAATTGAAATTTATAATGTGAAATTGCAAGTACTTCTTGATACGGGATCTCAGATAAGTGCGGTCTCACGATCATTCTTCGAACACATCTGTGATAAGCCTGGACTAGTAATTATGTCAGTAACTGGTGTAAAAATTGTTGGCATTTGATGGTTAAACAAACTGTAACACCAATTGAAATTTATAATGTGAAATTGCAAGTACTTCTTGATACGGGATCTCAGATAAGTGCGGTCTCCCGATCGTTCTTCGAACACATCTATGATAAGCCTGGACTAGTAATTATGTCAGTAACTGGTGTAAAAATTGTTGGTGCTACTGGCAAGACTAGCAAACCAGTAAAGAATCCGATATTGGTTGAATTTAGTATAAAAGGACAAACGTTTGAACACGATTTTTTGGTTGTGCCAGACCTCAGTACTGAAATGATTCTGGTTATAGATTGGCTAGATAAAGAAAAAGTTATTATTGATTGTAGCCAGGAAGTCGTCAAAATTAATAATGCATCTACGAATTTGGAAATAAAATTTGAGGAAAATGGGAAGGTGTTCGTTCCAGAAATTGGGTATTTATTGTTGGAGATCGACCAAGGGAATGATGGTTTTGACAAACATGTATGAAATATATCTTGTCAAGAAGTTAATAAATGAGAGCGACAGGCAGGGGCATGATTTTAAAGAAATTGTGGAAAATTTGAAGGAGATATCTCCTGATCAGAAATTAGAATTGCTTGATCTTTTAGAAAGTAATAGCACCGTATTTTCGGACAAACCTGGCCTATTTAAGAACTTTGAATACCAGATTGAGACATTAGAGCATAAACCTTTCTTTGTAAGACCGTTTTCGGTACCCATATCAAAGAGACAGGCCGTTCAAGTGGAAATAGATAAAATTATAGAATGGGGTGTAATCGAACGGAGTAGCAGCGAATATAATAGTCCCCTTATTATCGTGAATAAAAGGGATGGGGGAGTAAGAGTAGTCATTGACGCCAGGACTTTAAACAAAATTGTAAAGAAGGAAATAGACAGACCTGAAAATCTGCACGAAATGCTCCAAAAGTTTTATAATGTGAAGTATTTAACCAGTCTGGACATGACCGCTGGATACTGGCCAATCCCATTGAGCAAAGACTCCCATAAATATACCGCTTTTCTATTTGCCGGGAAATGCTATCAGTATAAAGTAGTGCCATTTGGGCTTAGCACTTCTGTGGCGGTATTTATTAGGGCACTGGACTTTGTATTAGGGAAAGAACTGAGTTCCCAGCTAACCATTTATGTAGATGACTTACTGATTGCTACTGAGGAACGGCAAGAGCATTGTGAATTATTGCAGAAAGTTTTTGTTGCTCTACAAGCAGGGGACATGACACTTAAGTGGAAGAAACGTGAATTCGTGAAGTCGGAAATAAAGTTTCTGGGGCACATTATTACTACGACCGGTATTGGCAAGGACCCGGAAAAGTTAAGTGCAATAGCAGAGTGTCCAGCTCCTAGAAATAGAAAACAGTTGAAAGCCGTTTTAGGTCTATGTGGGTTCTATAGAAAATTCGTCAAGGGGCAAGCTTTTAATAGTCCTCATTTGAATAATCTACTTAAGAAAAATAGTGCTTTTGTTTGGACTGATGGGTGCATGAGAGATTTTGAAAATTTAAAAAGTGAACTCTTGAATGACAATATTTTGCATCACCCCATACTGACAGAACCTTTTCACATGAGTACTGACAGTAGTGGTTATGGGATTGGTATAGAAGTTTTCCAAGAAATTTATGATGGCAAAGAAATCGAACACAGGACTATCGCGTTTGCAAGTAGAACTCTAACAAAATACGAGAGAAACTACACTATATCGGAAAAGGAGGCTTTGGGCATTATATGGGGATTAAAGAAATTCAGGAATTATCTGTGGGCCATAAGCTCATCATACATACTGACCACAAAGCTTTAACTTTTCTTAAAGATTGTCGTTTACGTAATGGCAGGCTAGCTCGTTGGGCTTTGTACCTACAGCAGTTTGATTATGAGATTTGCTGTGTTAAGGGTACTGACGATTACGTGGCAGATGCTTTATCTCGATTGCCTAATGGCATGAGTGAAGTGCCCAATGAAAATTGTGAAGAGGGTACTTTCCAGATAAGGTACATGAAAGAGGTTTCAGGAAAAAGGAAAGGTGAGCAAATATGTAAAAATATGAGGTACCATCAAAATGAGGATCCGACATGGAAATCCGTGAAGGTAAATTTTGACAGTGTGCAGTATCCTCAAATTAAGAAATACTACAAAATCTTTAAAGGTATTTTATATAGGAGGAAAGGTTTAGTCACTGTGGAATGGAGAGTATGTTGGCCACACCAGTTTGATACTGATGTCATAGACTATTTTCATTTAGCATTGGGGTATATTGGGCCAAAGAAATGTTTGGATAAACTGAATAATGTAATAGTGATTGCTGGTAGTGTCAGTAAGAAAGTAAATGAACGAATTAAGTCGTGTGATGTGTGTCAAAGGGCCAAAGTACCGAACAGAACTAGTAGGGGTCCAATGCAATGAGGACACCCTAGAATTATTATCAGTAGATTTTTATGGTCACCTTGAAAATGGCAACAGCAAAAGCTGTATTTAGTAGGATAGTCGAATACTTCAGAACCATCAGGAAACCCAAGGCAGTACTATCTGACAATGGACCCCAGTACATATCCAAAATTTGGAAAGAAGGAATGGAGCAAAATGGTGTGGAGGTTAAATATATCTCAGCCTACCACCCAGTTAGCAACCCGGTTAAAAGGTACATGCGAGAAATTGGGAGATTGTGCAGAACATATTGCAGTCATAACCACAGAGCCTGGGGCAGATTTATATTGGACTTTGAGAATGTCATTAACACCTTACATCATGAAACTACTGGGTTCCCACCGGAATAAATTTTGTTAGGCAGCAGAAGTAAAAGTTTAATTGAGGAAAAACTAGAGTTTCCACCTTGTACAAGCTTGGGGTTGAGTCAAAAGAAAGAATTAGTCAGAAAAAGGGCAAGGCAAAAAGCTGAATCTAGATCTAAAAGACATGATAAAAACCTGAAAGTTTCAAAATTTAAAATTGGGGATTATGTTCTTTTAAAAACCCACGAAAAATCTAGTGAACTGAACCATGAAATTTCCAAATTTAAATATATTTATAATGGACCGTATATAATACAGAACATTCCACACGATAATGCTTACTACCTGATCTACCAAAACTCCAAGAGACCTTTAGGTTGTAAGAAACGTTGTGGACCTGAAACTGTATGTTCCTAGGAGTGAGTGACCTAAGTACACTCAGAAAGCTATCTGCAGTAAATGTGCTCTATCTAACAATGAAATTATTTTGTTCTAAATGTAACAAGTATTTGTAAATGTATATATACCATTGTCAGTGTGCTAATGTGCTTATGTAAGTTTCAGATTACCAAATGTACTATAAATGTAAAGGTGTATGGAAACAAGGACTGATAAAAAGGTAAATGCAGCAAGCCAAATAAAAGATGGGACTGCCAAAAATCAAATTGGGCATTACGTGAGTCGTGATATAAAGGACTGTCAAACACCAAAGAGGGCAGATAAATAATCAAAGGAGAATTGTAAGTGTGGTACAGGTGATGTGATAAAATGATGTGAAATGGACTGCCCAAATCTGAATAATAGGCAGCATATATGTGTAGTGATTTTTCTAAATAGCATTGTGTGTTTATTAGTAAATAAAGAAATGGACTGCCATTCAATGCAAGCAGCAACAAATTGTTTTATAGTGTATATAGGTATTTGTATATGCTTTGTAATTAAGTGTTTGTGTTCCAAATTTTGATTTTATTTCTCTGAGAAATTTAATAATAATGAGTAATTTGCTACTTAAATAATGTTGTGATAGGAGGTTGGACTGTGCCAAAGGCACTTAAGTAAATTATAGGTAAATGTTCTCGATATATTAAAAAGTATAGATCTATATGATGTGAGTGAAAGGAAGTTTTGTGATATAAAATTTTATGATGGCACATTCACGCAAAGATTTAGAACCCCTGTATAAATATAAACTTTAGTGTTCCCATCAAATTTGCACTTAGTGAAATTTACTGGAAACAGGGGCATGTGTAACAACATTGTATGTACTATTGTACATACAAGTATTTTTTTTTTCATCTGATTTTTCGATAAACTAGTGTAATTGATGTTCTGATTTCATTTCTTTTTTGTTTCATGTCATTGTGTTAAGAAAACTGTAAACAAGTTTCAATGTGAATATTAATGTTTATGTCAAATGTCAAGCAATATTGTAATAGAATTAAAATGTAACAAATGTTGAGACTGTTGTAAGATGTTTAAAATTGTAACTGTGCGTCTGGTCCATACGTACGCAATGTGTTAGGATATGTAGAATGCAAATCCTCGGGTGAATACCCTGTCTGTAAGGGAGCGGTAAAAGGTGGATGGCAGGCGAGCGCGGGAAAATGCGCACGGGCACTGCACGGCACAACGGGCTCAGTAGTAGTTGGAGTCTGGCACTGGTTTGAGCAACACCTTCTGGAGCGAGGAGGCTCTCCTGGAAGACGTAGTTTCACTGAGCCTCGGGTATGCCGTTCCAACGCCCACACAGCATGGCAAAATTCCATAGGCACTAAATGGAGCAGTACTGCGACGCTAAGAAGAATTAAAGTGCCGATACGTCAAGAGCCATAGCTGTGTTTGTATGTGTGCTCTGTGCCTCGCCATCTCGCCGCCCGCCAACCGCCGCATCGATACAAGCAGGTTGAAACTTTTAGTTCTGTATTCGTATGGACCATAGAGTGAACTGTTCAATAATAACCTAAATTTTACCAGAACTTTCCCATCATTTAATTATCCCTACAACTAACCTAGACGGGGTCCTTTCCAAATGTTGTGCAATCCGAGTGTCCCGAAATGAAAAATTAAATTTTGTGTTAATAATAATTACTTGCAAACCTAGCTATGTTAGAATGGTGTTTAAGGAACTGTTTTGTTAATGAACCAGTAAATGAATAACGAAGGTCTAACGAAGTCGAAAGATAACTTTAATATTGTTATAGTAATGAAGTTTAATTATTTCGAGGCAGATATAAAGGTATTTAAATGAGCAGTAAATAAGATAAAAAGAGTAGTAACTCATATACTGGAAATCTTGAACGCATAATAATTTCAGTAATCAATTTTTTTAATATAGTGATCATAACAGTTTCAGGTTCCCCCCTCCTCCATTTGTAGTCATTTCAATTCTGAAGTGTTCTAAATTGGTTTGACCAGGAAAAGTTAAAGTCAATATAAAAGCCAAAGTTTATCAGTGTTTTATCTTTATCAAAATTGACATTTTGTGTGTGGCTCGAAAGTGCTATTTCTAGGGTAACCTATGCCCGATTTTAATCAGATCAATAGACAGTACAAAGTTTTGTAGTATGCATTATAGTGTAGTGTTATGTATTTATGGTTTTTCCATATCAGTACAGAACGTGAATCTATCAGTTCAATAGATTTTTTGGTTCTAAAATTTTACTATATTATGCAGTGTTACTACTTGTTGTTTTGCATGAATATACACCAACTTGTACAGGGAAGAAACTCAGTTAATGTCTAATTAGGCTGGCGACCGTATTATTATTAAATTGGTAGCATCTTCAGTGTTGCTTTTGGTCCATACTGACGTGTAATTGCATTTCGAACTTACTTGACGGATCATTGTTGTTACAGAGTGGGTGTAAGTCTGATTTGCCTTCATTCAGGTACACGCGGTCGATATCTATACGAAAATGCTTTCTCATAAGGTGAAACCCGCTCTCTTACCATAGTACAGGCTTTAACAAGTATTGGGTGCCCCACGCGCACGTTACATCCTCACCGACCCTGGGAGCAGCAACACGCAAACAGCAATACCACAGACAGTAGAGGTTTCACTACTGGATAAGGTTCACTCAACTTCAAACATCCTGGGTTCGGTCGTCGCCTACAGCCTCTCGGTCCGACAGTGTTTGCACGCCGCCAGCGGTCTCAACCTGCCCACGCACTGTGGACCTCCTCGCTGCTCCGTCCAAAGACGAACTGCCTGACACACACGACGACCCGGAAATACTAGCCGTGACACCAAAGATAGTACCACAGTACTGGCTATCGATAATCGCTGCTGCTGCCACTCGCGGACAAACAGTACTAGCAAACTCAGTGGTGCCATTGACACAAGAAGGAAACAAGACGCCACTACCGCTATTACAAGACGCCAAGTTATGGACGGCAAGAACGCGAGCCGCACGCTGCTCAATGGTGAACTGTATAATTGATTTTGGTAACTAGGCACCCTAGTAAGAAATCATGAGGCGTTAATTGAGATGTGCATGTGCACTGACAAATAAATGTGATGTAGTTCGATTTTGCTAGAGGCACAAGTTGTCGCGAACTGTGTAGTCGGGGGTATACAGACTCCGCACCTAAGCTGTCAAACGTTGACGCAAATAGCAGAAAAACAAGCTAGACTCAATAGTATAGTAGAGCTTAAATTCTTAGCCAGAGCTGCAGAAGCTCATACGTGACCGGACGCGGCCACTATTTGCGATCTGTTCTGCCAACAAGGGCGGACCCTGTAGCATCACAAAGCTCGGAGTAAGCGAGGAAAAGTGACCTTTGAACACAGTGTCGAAATATCATGAGTGTACCCCATGCAGGTGTCAAGCGCTCGCACGTGGTCAGCCCCGCCCGTATACGTAAGGGTAGAAGCTTCCAGAAAGATGGGGCCGTGCGCAAAGACGCCTATAAAAGGGCTACCTACCCTACAGAAAGGTCGTTGTTCTGTAGTCTTCCGCAGGAGGTTAGCCAGTGTCACTGTGTGATAGGGGTTGGACTTAGAAAAATCCGATGTAGTCGACACTTAGGCCTGCACACTCGCCTCTGCACCGCGAAACTTGGGCTCAGGGAAGAACAGGAAGTCTTATAACCAAATGAAGACCCTTTGTAAATAGACTTGTACACAGGAAATGTGCCAGGGGGTGCTTCCAGTAATAGCAATCCTGTCTCCCAGTTTATGATATCCTCCTCGGACCCCCGAGATTCCTGCCGTGTTCCGTACTCTAACCCACTCAATAGTCTACTCTTCAGCCAAGCAAGTGAAGAGCAGACGTCCCACTAACAGAATTTGTTCTCGACGTACCTTGTAGGTGAGTTCCATGACGCGCATTCGTGCAGTCCTTCCTACTCCCTCTCAGGACTCGTCAGCTGGACCCGACAACGTGTTGACAGAATTACTACTCCTACAAAACGATTACCAACTACCGCAACTCAAAGGCTCACGGCTAACAATTGCTAGTAACAGCTATCAGAACATGACTCTTACGAATGTTCTCGTGTGTGTTCTCGTGTGTGTGTGTGTGTGTTTCTCGTGTGTGTGTGTGTGTGTGTGTGTGTTCTCGTGTGTATGTGTGTGTGTGTGTGTGTGTGTGTGTGTGTGTGTGTGTGTTCTCGTGTGTGTGTGTGTGTGTGTTCTCATGTTTGTGTGTATGTGTTCTCGTGTTTGTGTGTGTGTTCTCATGTTTTTGTGTGTGTATTCTCGTGTTTGTGTGTGTTTGTGTGTTCTCGTGTTTTTGTGTTTGTGTTCTCGTGTTTGTGTGTGTGTTCTCATGTTTGTGTGTGTGTGTGTGTGTGTGTGTGTGTGTGTGTGTGTGTGTGTGTGTGTGTGTGTGTGTGTGTGTTCGTGTGTTCTCGTGTGTGTGTGTGTGTGTGTGTGTGTGTGTGTTCTCGTGTTTGTGTGTTCTCGTGTTTGTGTGTGTTCTCGTATGTGTGAGAAAGAGAGAGAGACATAGAGACAGAGAGAGAGAGAGAGAGAGAGAGAGAGAGAGAGAGAGAGAGAGAGAGAGTGAGAGAGAGAGACAGAGAATCATTAGCTTTCGATGAAAAAAGACAGCATACATGCCATGCGACATGCGGAATAGGGTGCATCAAGTGCTTGCACCTTCTTTTGGCAATTTCCTATGTACTGGTGTCCCATGAGGAATGCTCACTGTTGAGGTCTATGGCAGGGACGATCAGTTAAAGCAAAAATGTCGAGTAGATATTGGGTCTAAACGCATACCTTAAGAGCTATGAGCACTTCTTCATTTTCGATATGCGAAACAAGTCTATTCTACTACTGGCTCTTTGACTTCCGTGTTTTGAGCCGTGGTGGCATGGACCAAAACAAGAAAAAGATATGCACCAAACATGGGCTCTAAAAGGCATACCTTGAGAGATATGAGCACTTGTTCATCTTCACTGCTGTAAAGCGCATTTTTTCTATTGAACAAGCAGTTAAGGTACCCATTTTAGAGCCAATGTTTGGTAGACAATTTGTACCCATTTTGGTCCATACTACTCCCTCCGAAAATATAGAAAGCAAAGAGCTTTCAGTAGAAGAGATTTGTCTCACATTACCAAGGCGAAGAAGTGCTCGTAGCTTTTAAGACATGTATTATTACTAGACTTAAGGTATGCATGTTTATTAGACTTTTCGTGTTTCAAATGGTGATTCCTGTCATTTCCCTGAATCTTGACCATTCCTCTTGAGGCATCCTGTGTAACTCACCACACTGTAAAGTAAAGAAAATTTTAAAAAATGCTTATCTAAGATCTAATTACGATAATTCACTTAAAAATTATTCTTGGTAATGTTAAGGCGGTAATACATCTACGAAATACCGAAGCACGTTTTTAAACAGATAAAATGACAGAGTAATGAGAACCTATCACAAATTTGTTTTAGACTTCTTTAAATATAATTTATATATTGCACGCCTACTCGCGAACGTGTCCCAAGGGGATCTGCCTCGATTTTTTCAGAAATGGATTACAAACCGTTTCACTGAAATGCGACGCCGTGTCAGGTGCAACTCTCAAGGCCGAAGGTCCAAACAATATTCAACATCAAGATGAAAAAATACAGGCTGCGGAAAGAAACGTGTACACACCAAATGAAGAATGCATTAGGATGTACAACGTGGTGTACGAATCTTATACCCTTCTTCCTGCAAAATAGTGACAAGTTAAGGTAACGACAATGAAGGCCGATAGCGATCAAATACCCTACTCTCCAAAGTAGATGTCAAAGGCTCAATAACATTGTGATCTGATGTCTGTGATGGCTCACAAAACCAGTTCTGGACGATGCGAGCAGTGCGAATAGGGACCCTGCCGTCTTGGAACACAGCGTCACCGTTGGGGAACGAACATTGTACTATGGGAGAAACCTGATCCGCCAAAATGGTCACACGATCGTTGGCAGTAATGCGACCTTGCCGGATGACCATGGGCGCCATGGAAGGCCACGGCAAAACTACTACGTCATCGCCGAACCCCCGCCATTTCCTGGGACCTAAACTCGGCCAGAACTTGGAAACAGTGTGAAACGAGACTCAACAGAGCAAATGACTTTCTTCCATTCCTCCATAGTACAGGTTTTATGGTTCGGCTCCACGTTTTCCTGTTCACTGATGCGTGGTGTTGGAATTCCAGCTCGCCATGCAGGTGCTTGCTTTTACAGCTCACTTCATGTTGTTTTGGTACTGACAGCGTTCGCGAATGTAACATTCAGTTCTGCAGTGACTGCTGCATCGGTCGTCCTCTTATTTTGTTGTCACAAACCTCTCCAATGAACGTCTGACACGATCACACAATACGCAGTCTCATCCGCATTGTGACTTAACGGATGATATTTTTCCGCTTTACCTGTACGCGCTGCCTCTTGAAACGCCGAACACTCCGGCTACCTTGGTTGCGAAGTACCCACCACATACGTACCAACAATATGCCCATCTTTTAATTACATGAACTCCGTCATAACGCACTCACAAGTAGGCAGAACACTTTTATGACCAAGAATGACACTTTCAGCGTGCTGCGAACATCGCACAGATGCTTATCGTTGTCAAGTAAATCAGCGCAACGTGCAGGATTAGCTAGAATCTGAAACAGCAGTTGCTTTTAATCATGTGTGTTTTTCATATTTTTGTCCAACTTCTGAATTTATGCTAAAACACATGAAAAGGATCATCATTTTTTTCTCGCTTCATGTGAGCTTGTCTGTGTGTGTAGCGATAGCTCGACAATTTTGAGCCAAGGAAATGCGAAGTCATTTTTATGCTTTTGGCGCAATTCCGTTTATTATTGATAGAATCGGAAATTACTGCAGCACGTTTTTCCTGAAATTTTCTTTTATTTTGTTGTTTTAGCGATTTGTAAATTTGTCAACAACTGGCGCTGCCAGTCGCGTTGCATCGCACATGTTAGCGGAGCTTACTTAGTCATATTTTGCCTCAAAAAAGCAAACTGAGCAACTTACAAGGGAACCTCCCCATCACACCCCCCTCAGATTTAGTTATAAGTTGTCACAGTGGATAGGCCTTGAAAAACTGAACACAGATCAACTGAGAAAACAGGAAGAAGTTGTGTGGAACTGTGAAAAAATAAGCAAAATATACAAACTGAGTAGTTCATGGGAAGATAAGCAACATGAAGGACACCAAAAACGTAGGAGCGCCGTGGTCTCGTGGTAACGTGAGCAACTGCAGAACGAAAGGTCCTTCGTTCAAATCTTCCATCGAGTGAGAAGTTTAATTTTTTATTTTCAGTTTATGTGACAAACTCTTATGTTTTCATCACTTTTTTGGGAGTGATTATCACATCCACAAGAAAACCTAAATCGGACAAGGTAGAAAAATCTTTTTACCCATTCGCCAAGTGTACAAGTTAGGTGGGTCGACAACATATTCCTGTCATGTGACGCACCAGTGTCGTATAGAATATATCAGATGTGTTTTCCAGTGGAGGAATCGGTTGACCTATGACCTTGCGATCAAATGTTTTCGGTTCCCATTGGAGAGGCACGTCCTTTCGTCTACTAATCGCACGTTTTTGCGATGCGGTCGCAAAACACAGACACTAAACTTATTACAGTGAACAGAGACGTCAATGAACGAACGGACAGATAATAACTATGCAAAAATAAAGAAAGTAAAATTTTTACTCGAGGGAAGACTTGAACCAAGGACCTCTCGTTTTCCAGCTGCTCACGCTACCACGGCGCTCCTGAGGTCACATTCTCTTTGATGTTGCCTATCTTACACATGGCCTACTCAGTTTGTATATGTTCTTATTTTTTTCACAGTTCCACACAACTTCTTCCTGTTTTCTCGATTGATCTGTGTTCAGTTTATCAAGGCCTATCCACTGTGCCAAATTATAACTAAATCTGAGGGGGGTGCGATGGAGAGGTTCCCTTGTTAGTAATTATGTCTGGGTTTAATGTCTTGGGTGGTCTCTTCACTTGTTTTAAAAAATTCTTACATGTTGCTGCCAGACACGACTTCCCTTAATTTGTTTTCCGTACGATGCTTTTCGGAAAATAGTTCCCATTACCAAGTGCGTGCTTTGTTTTTCACGAAACGCTTACTGTGGAAAAAATTAAGAAATACCATGGCAGCTGCAACATTTAGTTTATAACAAACAAAATTAATTATTTTTACAGTTACAGGATTTCAACAGTCATTTGATAATGGATAAATCCTTAAATTGCAAAAAAGGAGTACATGTTGATGCGGCACATAGTTGATCATCAGTTTCTTGAGTAAGGACATGAAGGACGTGTGTGTTAGTCGCAGCTGCCGGATAGGTAGTAGAGAGTCTGGCAAGGTGCTCAAAATACACGCGGTTCTTAAACATCTCGCTAGCACTGATGTGTCGGATGTACCGTTGCCACGTTTTGTTGTCTGATATTCATTAACGCAGTATTTTAAGCACGAAGCACACTCTATAACTGAGATGATACGCTTCTCAAATAGCACAAACACTACTTATCAATTTGGCAGTGGATTTGGATACGTGCTTGCTGAGGTTAGTGCTACAAGTAAATGATGGAGAAAGGTAGAGTTCTAGAAAAGTGAACACTCTGTAGAAAGAATTAGGATAAGTCGAAATATGAGACTCTAGAAGATTTTTGTACTTAATCCTTTGTCTTTTTATATTCATTAACAACGAATGATGTAAACTACTACGTATTCTGCTACGGAAATGGTACTTCTGTGCCAGCATTGGACAGAAGGACATTGGTAATAACGAGAGGCTAATGAAACGCTAACACTGAGAACATCTCACCATGACCGCATGGTCGCGACAGATCCTATAGCTTGGTGCAAAGTTTGCTTTTGGCTCTAGAGCACTGCAGCTGGCGTGGAACTGACTGTATGGACAGATGGACTTCGTCTGCAACAGGCTGAACTGGCCACGTCCATGCCGTTGCGATTGTATCCGCTCTCGCGAAGGCAAAATGTAGCGTTTCGGACGAGATCCGCTTCAGCTTGTCACGCGATTAATTTGCTGGTCAAGGATTTAGCCACGGGCAAGAACCTCAGAGCCAACCGTAGTCAAGCAGGTTAGTTGACCTCCTGCCTTTTCTCGGCGGGGGGGAGGGGAGGGGGGGGTAATTGGTTTAAGAAGGGGGGGGGGGGGAGTTTGAGCCTTAACACAACAAGGGTTAGGATAATTTCAAGGAAAAACACATGGAAGGTGGACTCACATATTTCTTCATACACTTTATTGCTTAACAACAGTATTATAATTACAATTTAAAAAATGTTGTTGAAAGAATAACAACGTTCACAATCATTTAAAAAACTTGAACATGCTCAATTTATTAATAACAAACATTAACAATTTATACCGTTAAGAGGAGGGCTTGAAATCAGGAGTGTACAGTCCCCGAATGCAAGTAAGAAGCCATATTAACTAGGCGTAGCTGCAAACGGACTCAACAAATTGAAATTTATCAGTAAAATGAATTACAATGACTGCCACTAAAAGTTCTAATAATTCCCAAGCATGGCTGGCACGTTACACAAGTGTACAACGCCCGTCCAAAATACAGAAAGGATAACAAGTCACGCCACTGAACGTGTCTGTTAGAAAGCCGTTAACGATGTTTAAGCTATAATAAAAATCCCTTAAGCAATAAAATACACAACCCCCTCCCCCCCCCCCCCCCAAATTACAAATCTGGGAAGGCACATAATTTAAATGTGTCTCCAAATTGTTACACACCAGCAAAAACATTGACAATGACCCTTAAATATACATCCAGCAAACACCTTGAAACTTAACACACACCAAAATTAGCAATAAGGGTGCGAGATTTAAACGAGTAGTTAAAAAGCAGATGTAGTGAGGAGGAACTTCCGGCTTTCAGAACATGCATTTAACCTCATGAACTTTCCGAATACCCCAAATAGGACAGATTCATAGTTCCCGATTTATCAGCGACACTCCGCCGTGGCACATATCAGACGATCGACTTCACTTGACTTGACCCACCACGATGAGGTTGGTAGAGGGACCTACCTGGACGTCGTACGACGACAGAAGTGCCGCCGCAGCAGAAAGAAAACACGTCTCTGCTCCTGGCAGGGAACGGGAACGCGTCGTCCACTGCCAAACGTAATCTATCAACACACACGTCAGAAGGGAATAGTAATCTGCACAAATTAGGCTACAGATCAGAATGCCTAAGACGTAGGAAATTTTAACTTACCGTCGAAGCGACTACACATACAAGTTACAAGGTTAACATTCCTTAAAATACTTCTAAATTACAAGACGAAATATTAGCGCCTGCTGATGCAATGGCTAAGGCATACTCATCTACAAGGAGTGCTTTGTCTCTGACATAGATTATGTTACAAATTTAATTTCTTCAATTCATGATCGAGAATACACGTACACTTGCGCGGAATACGGTCTGGAAGAACAAATTAACATTAGTTACAATGGCTGCTGATCATACACACAATCACTCGGAGGCGTTAATATAATAGGTCCAATAGCACATTAACTCAAATGTGGCCTTACAATATCAAGTACCCAATAAATAGAAAAACAACTCTTAACTCCACTCAGGTGTGAAGGAGCCTTGACTTCCAGGATTCCAAGCACGGGTGTCACAGCATCCAATCCGTACGAACGGTGTACGAGGTGCCATCCAATTTAAGCTTGCAGAGTGGGCCGGGAACTCGCTGACCTGGTTGCGCCCGACGTCGGCTGCCCTTCCCGCAACTCGCTGCTACCAATCCATAAGAGCGCCGGCAAGGTTTGCCTCCGAGCGATTTAACCACTCTCGCGGCTTCTCGAGGCCCACGCCGGTCAGCCGGTGGCCCCCAATAGCAACTCGGTATGCACGTGCCCTCCAGCTAGTTGAATGTCACAGGTGCCGCCAAACCATTAACGCAAGCTTCGACCAAAGACCATAGCTGGCGACATATGATCAGATCGATATCGTCAGCTCCAGTAGTTATTGGCGCCAGCGGAGTGGAATGCCGCCACGTCTCAGACTTGTCATCCGGTGATGGCCATTTCTCTGTTACACATTATTCTGGTGACCGCAGTTTTCCAGTCTGTATTTTTTATTGGCGTAGAGGACAGACATAAAGTGTGATGGTTTTGGGCGTTACGGAATACACTATGTGACACTGACTCCTGTGTACCTAACCAAGCGATGGAATCCAATGGTTAGCACACCGCCCAGCAGTCTTGATTTAGATTTTCCGTGCTTTCCTAAAGCGCTTAAGGCAAATGCCGGGATGGTTCCTATGTAAGGGCACAGCCATTTACTTCCCCTTTCTTACTTATCCGAGCTTGTGCTCTGTGTCGAACGACCTCGATGTAGACGAGACGTTAAGCCGGCCGCTGTGGCCGAGCGGTTCTAGACGATTCAGTCCGGAACCAGGTTCGACCCCTGCCTCAGGCACGGATGTGTGTGATGTTAGTTAGGTTTAAGTATTTCTAAGTTCTAGGGGACTGATGACCTCAGATGTTAAGTCCCATAGTGCTCAGAGCCATTTGAACCATTCTGACGAGACGTTAAACAGTAATCTTCCTCGCTTCCTGCGTATGTAGACAGTCTCAAGTCGAACACTACGTAGGGACTTAGGCACTTAGTGCGTGAGCGACACGTAGCCGTAATTTTTTGCTGTCTGATTTAATTGAATCCTCAGACTGCATTATATTGATTTTAATATTTCATGTTGTCGATTTCGGGATATTCTGTCTCGTCATTAGATCCTCCGAAATGAAATATGTCAAACGCAAAAATGCGTAATTTTCGAGTGGGGTATTTAAGTTTTCAGGAACATCTGATGATAGTAAAAGATGACTCGAAATCGGTAATCTACGAGTATACAAATTATAAATTAAAGTCCCCTGCCAGTTTTTCTGTTTGTATGTCATCCCAGGAACTACTGTAGGGGTTTTGATTCGGTGGCTAATAGACAGACTGATTCACGAGAAAGATTTGTGTTAGTAATAAATTATTCCCGTTGCGCCACACATGTCACCCGGCCATAGAGGGAAGTTGGGCCGCTCATGTCAAGCCTGTTGGTGTCGCTAGTATGAAATAAAGTAATGCAACCTATACAGTGCTTACTGAGAAGTCACATGAGTTGATGAAGATGACGTCAGGAAGATTTTCGACCGGGAGATAGTACCCTTTCGTAAGACAACACGTTACCTACGAGTATTTCCATGTGGTTATGCCCGGCGACAAGGGTTAATAAAAGTGCGCGTCTTTTGAGAAATACAAAAAAAGATTCTCTGTCAGGCAACATGCACAGTTCTCTTACCGTAATCGGTTGTGTTTTTTTATTAACATAGTGTATGGAAGAAAGCTAATTTATGTATAAATTTTCTGAAACGTTAATTTATTACCACCTTTAAAGTCTTAGAGATTCTGTTCTGCGACGGGGTATTACAGAGACGACGTGATAACGGCACTGAGCCCAACATGAAAAAATAAACGCTTAGGACACCATTATAGAGTATATGATGAACAGTATCCGGGTACTCGTGCGTAATGCCGAAATGACCATTAGATGCCACCAAAGGCCGACACACTATTAAAAAAAGAAGGCTGGGGTAAGTGTTGTCAGTGGAGAAGCAGTACAGAAGTACGAGGTGCGACAATAAAGTAATGAGACTGATGTAAAAAAAAAAGTTGCTTACCGTTTTAGTCAAGTTTAGCCTTGTCTCCTTCAAAGAAGTTCCCTTCTGTTTGCACACACTTTTTCCAGCGCTTCTGCCATTGATGGTAACATTTCTGGAACTCATCTTCTGTAATATCCTCCAAAACCCTCGTCACAGCTTTTTGGACATCTTGTGTTGTTTGAAAATGGTGTCCCTTGACAGCCGTTTTGACCCTTGGAAATAGAAAAAAGTCGCACGGAGCAATATCTGGTGAATAAGGTGGCTGTGGTAGTACTGAAATTTGTTTTGAGGTTAAAAATTGCTGTACTGACAGAGGAGTATGGGATGGCGCATTATCGTTATGCAGAATCCAATTATTACTAGACGAACCGTTTCTCAATTGATGTTCAGTTCTTCTGCAATCATTTTCACGGATAATCTTCGATCAGCTCGTAAGAGTTCATGCACCATGGTCAAGTTGACATCCGTCTGTGAGGTCTTCATCTTCAGCATTCGTTTTGCCTTCACTAAACTTGAGATCATGACATAACCTCTTCTCCAAAAGCCTTCTGAAGCTTGCCGTAAGTTTTCGTCGCGTTTTCACCCATTTCAATGCAAAAAGAAATGGCATACCATTGCGCAATATTATGCAGTTCCATTTCCGTGACGAGAGACATAAACACATGTTAACTTATTACAGCCCTACTCAAGACTGAGCAGTTGTATCGATGTGCCGCTAGGACTAGAAGCAGCTTATAGGCCAAGGTCAAAGATATTGTACCTACGCAAGCCTGCAGGGTTGCCACATCTTCCAAAGAAAGTCAGTCTCATTACTTTATTGTCGCACCAGGAGAGCTTAGCGGCCCCGAATGTATGCTAGTGACTGAACAGATCCACCAGGGACATTTCAACCCAGCTAAAGCTACTCAAGCCGGCTGTTACTGATTTAATTTTGAAGTGGAAGGACGAAGGGACAACTACACCTGAGCGAGAACAACGCTGACCCCACGTATTGTCGGACAGGAACCGGCAAACATTTCGGAGGGCGGTTGTAATAAGTAGCATCAAATCAGCGGACTTTCCCAATCGTTCGCTATTTACACTACCTCGAATGTCACTTCGCTCTGGCTACTGAAATGTGTGGTTTATCAGTGGCACTTCCTGTTTAATTCCCTACGCGCAGTCATTATGCTTTGGTACTCACGAGTGATTTTCAAAGTTCTACCAGTCATCCAACTAGTATTACACCCAAGACCGAATTTTGGGTGCAAAGGAATTTTGAATGCGCTTCAATGCTATAACATGGGGTTCCCAGATGATAACGGATGGTAACAGAAAGACTTTACAGCGTATTTCTCCGTACTATGTCACATTATAAAGTACGTTCTTGGCTTCACACCGGACTTTACGTGTACAAGTAGGTAACTTTGAACCTCTGTATTTCGGAAACGGATAAAGACACGAAGAAAATTTTCAAGGTAATTCAAAATCAGCATCTTGGGAATACATCATTAAAATTACAGCCATTTATTGTGAATCACCGTCGCGGAATCCGCAGCTGGGTTTTTAGTATCCAAAAAACTACTTTTTGGGGTGTTTATCGATAATGAATAAAGACCGTTGTTGTGGGTTTTTCCGAGAAACCGCCCATAAACTCAAAGTAACTCAGTAACACCCACATAAGCCCAACATAGACCACATCAATTACCAAAAGAACCAACCGATTTACTCCATTTGCCAGAGCAGGAGGAAGTGTGTAATATTCATACTTTGACACTGTACTGTAGGATAGCGCCATTAAGACGGCCCTTCTATTCATCATACAGAAGGTTCCTAGCCTAAGAGCTATCCAAAACACTTCACCCTCCATTTTATCACCAATAGAATCTGAGGTATGTGCAACGCAACATCTCGTTTTGTAACATATTACGTACGCTTGCTGTAGCATACATACCGATTTCAGTATTGGTAAGTATGTAATGTAAGTATTGTTACTTGTTTCATATTTAATTGGCGTTTGTAATGGCATCTCGTGGCAATGACGGGAATTAAGATTTGGTCACCTACGGAGAAGGCAATAGCTGACGGGAAAAACAGTGAAGGAGAAAGCCACCGCAATTTCAAAGAGCAGTAAAATACGTCTATACAGGGTGTTACAAAAAGGTACGGCCAAGCTTTCAGGAAACATTCCTCACACACAAAGAAAGAAAATATGTTATGTGGACATGTGTCCGGAAATGCTTACTTTCCATGTAGGAGCTCATTTTATTACTTCTCTTCAAATCACATTAATCATGGAATGGAAACACACAGCAACAGAACGTACTAGCGTGACTTCAAACACTTTGTTACAGGAAATGTTCAAAATGTCCTCCGTTAGCGAGGATACATGCATTCACCCTCCGTCGCATGGAATCCCTGATGCGCTGATGCAGCCCTGGAAAATGACGTATTGTATCACAGCGGTCCACAATACGAGCACGAAGAGTCTCTACATTTGGTACCGGGGTTGCGTAGACAAGAGCTTTCAAATGCCCCCATAAATGAAAGTCAAGAGAGTTGAGGTCAGGAGAGCTTGGAGGCCATGGAATTGGTCCGCCCCTACCAATCTATCGGTCACCGAATCTGTTGTTGAGAAGCGTACGAACACTCCGACTGAAATGTGCAGGAGCTCCATCGTGCTTGAACCACATGTTGTGTGGTACTTGTAAAGGCACATGTTCTAACAGCACAGGTAGAGTATCCCGTATGAAATCATGATAACGTGCTCCATTGAGCGTAGGTGGAAGAACATGGGGCCCAACCAAGACATCACCAACAATGCCTGCCCAAACTTTCACGGAAAATCTGTGTTGATGACGTGATTGCACAATTGCGTGCTGATTCTCGTCAGCCCACACATGTTGATTGTGAAAATTTACAATTTGATCACGTTGGAACGAAGCCTCATCCGTAAAGAGAACATTCGCACTGAAATGAGGATTGACATGTTATTGGATGAACCATTCGCAGAAGTGTACCCGTGGAGGCCAATCAGCTACTGATAGTGCCTGCACACGCTGTACATAGTACGGAAACAACTGGTTCCCACGTAGCACTCTCCATACAGTTACGTGGTCAACGTTACCTTGTACAGCAGCAACTTCTCTGACGCTGACATTAGGGTTATCGTCAACTGCACGAAGAATTGCCTCGTCCATTGCAGGTGTCCTCGTCGTTCTAGGTCTTCCCCAGTCGCGAGTCATAGGCTGGAATGTTCCGTGCTCCCTAAGACGCCGATCAATTGCTTCGAACGTCTTCCTGTCGGGACACCTTCGTTCTGGAAATCTGTCTCGATACAAACGTACCGCGCCACGGTTATTTCCCCGTGCTAATCCATACATCAAATGTGCATCTGCCAACTCCGCATTTGTAAACATTACACTGACTGCAAAACCACGTTCGTGATGAACACTAACCTGTTGATGATACGTACTGATCTGCTTGATGCTAGTACTGTAGAGCAATGAGTCGCATGTCAACACAAGCACCGAAGACAACATTACGTTCCTTCAATTGGGCCAACTGGCGGTGAATCGAGGAAGTACATTACATACTGACGAAACTAAAATGAGCTCTAACATGGAAATTAAGCGTTCCCGGACACATGTCCACATAACATCTATTCTTTATTTGTGTTTGAGGAATGTTTCCTGAAATTTTGACAGTACATTTTTGTTACAACCTGTAGATATCTTCTATGTATTTTATAAATTAAAATCCCCCACCGCGTTTTTCTATGTGTTGACTATGTGGAGGTTAGTCTCAGGAACTACTGCAGGGATTTTGATACGGTTTCTGGGGATAATTAGACTGCGCATGTAATTTATGACCTCTTCGCGGTGCGTACTTAGTGTTATCGGTGCTAAGTATGCACGGCTTGCTAGTGAGGAAAATAAAATTTGTAACTTTACGAGCGGAAGAAGAGTAATGGGGCTGGTAGAAGAGCTAAACAGCAGTAAATGGGTTATAGTACAGTTATTAGAATTGTGGAGAGAAAAATGATGAAGTACAGTAGGAATCTAAACATACGCGTTATCACAGAGGAGCAGATCGCATAAAAAATTTAAGTGTAGGCTTTAGTGGAAACTAGTAAATTAAAAACATTTTCATAAATAGTGAGTGATCCTCAAACAGAATAGCAAAATATACAAATGACATTCCATAGATATCATTGAAGTCTATGAATCAAAGTGATAACGCTGTGGTGAGATAAGGGGAGGAAGACAGTCACAAAACGCTACATAATTATAATTCACAGCACATAACACCAATGAGACGATTTTGGTGTATTTAAATATAGAAGTAGGACAAAAAATAAAGTACGATTCTACATTGGGACATTTTTAGTATAGCGTCAAAAATGAATAGGCAATACCTAAGTACAATCTACTGAAAACATTGTCACGTGCTATGTTTCATAAATTGTTCATAATATGAAAACAAGGAATCCCATCAGTAATAGAAAGAGAAGATTCATCTATATGATTGTATGGATCACGTTCGTAACTTTCTTGCCTCACAGACGGAAATATCTATTATTAAAAAAGCTTGACTTTCTTACCTCATTTCAGAGGCGTTTGAAGCAGAAGATTGCTTGAAACTTTCTGGCAGACTAAAACTGTCTGCTGGACCGGGACTTGAATGTGAGACCTTTCATTCTGTCGGAGGTATGCTTGTTAATTCTTGCACTTTAACAGTTGCAAGAACAATGCGAGAAATGGACATTTGACAAGAAATGACCACAGCGTAAGTATTATATAACGGGGCTCCGATCAGTAAATACCGTATGCTACCGTGAATGGTGCTCGTACTGAGCACATCCCTTGCATAGTTTTATGTTTAGCCCGTCCGGAACATTAAAAACCAAAACATGACCATACATTTGTTCTCAAGAGCCCCTGAACGTTGTTAGTAAATGTAACCTGGCCCATCTATAAAGAAACACGAATGCTGTCGCATCTCGATATCTGGAAAAGTGTCCGCCCCTGGAAGCTCAGTGGTCAGTACGACGGAATGTCATGCCGAACGGCCCGGGTTCAATTCCCAGCTGGATCGGAGATTTTCTCCGCTCAGGGACTGGGTGTTGTGTTGTCCTTATCATAATTTTATCCCTATCGACAAGCAAGTTGCTGAAGTATCGTCAACTCGAAAGACTTGCACCAGGCGAACGGTCTACCCGACGGGAGGTCCTAGTGACGAGGCATTTCCATTTATCTGAAAAAGTTACGAGTGCTTGCTCCAAAATGTTTACGTGAAAAATTTTAAGAATTTTCAACTAAAAAAAGCTTTATTAACATTCTACATATTTATTCCTCATGTCTACATACACTACTGGCCATTAAAATTGCTACACCAAGAAGAAATGCAGATGATAAACGGGTATTCATTGGACAAACATATATTATACTAGAACTGACATGTGATACATTTTCACGCATTTCAGGTGTATAAATCGTCAGAAATCAGTTTCCAGATCAACCACCTCTGGCCATAATAAGGGCCTTGATACGCCTGGGCATTGAGGCAAACAGAGCTTGGATGGCGTGTATAGGTACAGATGCCCATGCAGCTTCAACACGATACCACAGTTCATCAAGAGTAGTGACTGGCGTATTGTGGTGAGCCAGTTGCTCGGCCACCATTGACCAGACGTTTTAAATTGGTGAGAGATCTGGAGAATGTGCTGGCCATGGCGGCAGTCGAATATTTTCTGTATCCAGAAAGGCCCGTACAGGACCTGCAACATGCGGTCGGGCATTATCCTGCTGAAATGTAGGGTTTCGCAGGGATCGAATGAAGGGTAGAGCCACGGGTCGTAACACATCTGAAATGGAACGTCCACTGTTCAAAGTGCCGTCAATGCGAACAAGGGGTGACCGAGACGTGTAACCAATCTCACCCTGTACCATCACGCCGGGTGATACGGCAGTATGGCGATGACGAATACACCCTTCCAATGTGCGTTCACCGCGATGTCGCCAAACACAGATGCGACCATCATGATGCTGTAAACAGAACCTGGATTCATCCGAAAAAATGACGTTTTGCCATTCTTGCACCCAGGTTCGTCGTTCAGTACACCGTCGCAGGCGCTCCTGTCTGTGATCCAGCGTCAAGGTTAACCGCAGCCATGGTCTCCGAGCTGATAGTCCATGCTACAGCTAACGTCGTCGAACTGTTCGTGCAGATGATTGTTGTCCTGCAAACGTCCCCATCTGTTGACTCAGTGATCGAGAAGTGGCTGCACGATTCGTTACAGCCATGCGGATAAGATGCCTGTCATCTCGAGTGCTAGTGATACGAAGCCGTTGGGATCCGGCACGGCGTTCCGTGTTACCCTGCTGAACCCATGGATTCCTTATTCTGCTAACAGTCATTGGATCTCGACCAACGCGAGCAGCAATGTCGCGATACGATAACCGCAATTGCGATAGGCTACAATCCGACCTTTATCAAAGTCGGTAACGTGATGGTACGCATTTCTCCTCCTTACACGAGGCATCACAACAACGTTTCACCAGGCAACGCCGGTCAACTGCTGTTTGCGTATGAGAAATCGGTTGGAAACTATCCTCATGTCAGCACGTTGTAGGTGTCGCCACCAGCGCGAACCTTGTGTGAATGCTCTGAAAAGCTAATCATTTGCATATCACAGCATCTTCTTCCAGTCAGTTAAATTTCACTTCTGTAGCACACCATTTTCGTGGTGTAGCAATTTTAATGGCCAGTAGTGTATTTTGTTCTCAACATGGTCACCCTAGCGACGAACCATTTCTCCCAGAAGCGACCAGTTTGTTGAAATCGTCACTGTGGAATGTTTCACTTCGTTGACCCTCTGCTTGCACCATTTCATTACTGTCAATGTGATGTCCTCGAAGGTGTTCTGTAAGTTTTGGAAACGGATGTAAATAGGATAGAGCCAAGTCGGGACTACAAGGACGATGATGGATGACAGTGAACCCAAGGCGTGGGACTGCTGCAGTTGTCGCTGCGTTTGAATGTGGTCTTGCATTGTCATGCTAAAGAGAAGTTAAGTGGACGAACTATTCGAATTCGAAACTCGATTACAGCACGCTGTTTCTCTCGCACCGTCGTAGTTATGTTACATACAGCCATGATACGCTCTAGAATTCGCAGCCATCTGACGGCAGAGGGCTGCTAATTCGTAGACATCAAGAGTAATGATGTAGAATGGTAACACATAAAAATTCAGACGCATTACATTTAATCACGCCTTCGTACTATTACAACCGCGAAATAATTGTTCATCATTTATCATAAACCATGTTACAACCTACATCCTACATAATGCAGTCTTTCGGGAAATTTCGGCATGTTCAAATACGATTTAAGTAGAAGTCAGTAGAAGAAAGATTTTTAATTTGAAGTAAGTCGTTTTATTGTAGTGAACTGCAAAACGCTTGGAGTAACGCACCGCCTCTTTGTTCAAAATCAGGTTGCAGAGCCGGTTTTTTCCCTTCCTCCCGAGCAAGCGTGTGCCTATGGCTATGGGATTTCTTTTTAAACGTTTTACTGACTTTTGCTGCGCTGTAACACATCTGTAGTTTCCAAGATTATTTTCACATAGCTTCCATCTCGGCTGAGCGTATATTTAATCTTCTGCAAGTCCATCTTTATACAAGATGATTGCCGGAGCTTGGCTGTTCATTCTAAAATGTCGAATTAAAACGCCTTCAGCCGTCTAAATTTCCAGTTTTAATTGTGCTACCAGTTTCAGAGTTACATTACTCCATCCTCAGGCTAACTAACGGACGTGTAGGAAGAATGCCACTTCTTGTACAATCGAAATACGGACCAGCTTACTATCAATGGTATCCGTAGATTTCTTCTTGACACAGCGGTTCCTTAGATTATCAGTTTCAGACTGTTCTGCAAGTTTTTACGGCAGACAGGGTAAAAAATTTGTCTCCCCAAGGAGCACTTCCGCAAACCCCGTGTAGCACCGCCTATACTCATGATAATGTCCTGAATTTAACATGAAAGAGACTCCACAATTGTTTAGCTAGTCACTGATGAATCGAACAAGAACTGTCTTGTGAATTCCAAGTACAGAGGGGTCTACGACATGGAGATGTGACCTCTAAAATGCTATTGAATTTAGTTTTAGAAAAGGTGATGCGGCAAATGCCGATAAATCCAGAAGGACAATACTTAATCAGGAAGTTCAAGAGGTAGTATATGTGGATGACGTAGCATTAATGGCAAGGAAGGTAAGGGCACTAAAGGGGAACTACGATACATTAGAGGAAGCTGCAAGCGAAGTAGACTTACAAGTAAACATAAACAAAAGAAAGTGTGTGGTGGTGGGGGAGCCCTGTATAAACGGACAAAAGAATTCAATAGGAATGAGTGGCAAAGAATATGAAAGAGTGAAAACATTTAAATATTTAAGTTCTGTAATAACAGAGGACAATAGAGTAGCAGTAGAAATTCAAGAAAGGATAGCGAGTGGAAATCGTTGCTATTTTGCCTTGCAGAACGTATTTAATTTCAGGAATGTTAATGGGAATACAAAAATCAAAATACACATGACCATATTAAGACCTATAGTAATATATGGATCAGAAAGCTGGGTATTGACATTAAAGGAGGAGAACTGGTTATTGAGATGGGAAAGAAATATACTGCGAAGGATTTTTGGAGCAGTGAGAGAGGAAGATGGCAGGAGAGTAAGGACAAATGTAGAACTACAAACGCTTTTTGGAAGGATACATATTATTGGTAAAACTAAGCAGGGAAGAATAAGATGGGCAGGACATTTACAGAGAATGCCAGAAACTCAGAGGGTCAAGAAAGTTTTCGTGGGAAAATCTCACGTGAGAAGGAGAAGAAGTAGATCCAGGAAAAGGTGGCTGGACGATGTGGAAGAAGATCTAAAGGCGATAGGAATAATAAATTGGAGAAGGAAGGCGATGGAAAGAGAACAATGGAGGCAGATGAAGGACTGTAGAGCCAAGCAAGAACAAGACAACAAGAAGTCATTGATGATTGAGTATCGTAGATCAGTGTATCACTCACTGTTCCAAATAGGCCCAGACATTGTCTATAGGGTTAATGTCTGATAATTAACCGTATCAGTGGAGGTGTGGCAGGATGCTTTCGTGTTCGTCACACACGGATCTGTGAGTGCAGCCCTGCGAGCACAGCTGTTATCGTCATGGGAGACGGTAGATTCCACAGCAAACTTTTCATGAAGATGTAGAAGGAAGTACACTACTCAGTCACTGAGAATGGTGAAATAAACTTCCTGGTTCTTGTTCACTGAAATCCGAATCAGCGAGCCCAAGAGATGGTACGAAAACCACCCACAAAACTTTACAGAACCATCTCCTGCCTGAAGTAATCCCTTCACATACCGTGCGTTGAACGCCTCCTTGTTCCCTCGCTGTATTCTGTGTCTTGCATTATTTGAAAACAGCAAAATTGTGACTCGTCGGGCCACAGTAAACTTCTCCACTCAGCTACTCTCTAGTTTCTGTGTTGTCTAGCCCACTGAAGAAGTGCAGCTTCCTGTGTCGCTATGAGCTATCTCCTTTCATGAGATACTCAAATACAACTATCCACTGCCTGTAGTTCCCTACGCAGAGTTCACTCGGAAACCGGTTGAGATAGAACAGACTTCACTAATAACAGCAGTTCCTTTTAAACCAGTTGTCGTCTCCAGTCGCTGACAGTAAGGATATTTCTAGGACTATTACTCATGCGCAGTGTTAACAAGACTTTCAGTGGTACTCCTCGCAGGTGCGTTGTACAGCCTGGCAACAAATCAGGGTAACTTCATTCATGGTGTGGTCAGGAACACGTCCAAACGTGATAGCTGCATATGCCATTACCTCGTATCCATGTCGATCCATCTTACTGTATTGACTCGATAAGACCTCTGGGGTATCAGGTGTGCTGTTTAGTGTACCCCTTGTAACCTCCCCACAGAAATTTAAAGACAGAAATAATAAATGAATGGGAGCCAAGCGTAACCTCCCTAGCAATTAAATTTAATGACAATAAAAAATGAGAATCGCAATCTGACTCAAGTATAAGTTCCTTACAAAAAAATGAAAGTTCATTCAGTGGTAAGAAAATCTCAGTGGTAATGATAATTCAATTAAACCGGAATATCGGTCTTTGGCCCTTGTGTAAAAATCAGAATTAATTTCTTACCTCATTGAAACTGCTTGTCAAATTTCTGCTCTTATTGTTGCGCACGGCTTGGAGGAACTGCATTGCAAATAATATTTTTTTTTATTTTAAAATTTAACTGAAACTTTTCTTTAAGGGAAATGAAGGAAATCGTAATTAAATGATTTTTTTTGTAAACATTGCTTTGAAATCAAAATTATTATTGGGGCACTTGTTCAAAATTAATTACAATAAATAAACTTTATATTATCTGATGATTACCTTAATTAACAATATACCTCATTCAGCATCTTGACCAGAATGCCATGTCGACGCTCGCTGACTGCGTCCCGCTCGCGACCGTGACAGGACTAAACTACTACTGCCGACAGGCTACATCACACACCTGCACTGGGCTGCTACTACTGACCGACTGCTCTGCATGACGACTACTAGCGTACTGCTTTCAACAGAGTGCACTGGCCTACTGCAACTCGCGTACTGCACGACGACTACTACTGTACTGCTCGCAACACTCGCGCGGTCAAGCGCAGACTAACCACGATAATAGGCTCTCTGGTCAAAGATTTTAACGTGCCTCACCATCGCTGCTACGTTACATACTTGTTTCATAACCCTCCACTGGGGGGGCAAAAATTTGGCAGCGATGGTGAGTCATTTGGACTTGCCACCGCAAGAAATTTTTACAATTTACAGAATATTCAAATGTAGTACATATATTAAATGTGGTGCACACACACCAAGTACAAAATATATCAGACAAAGACAAAATATGAGTACAAAACATAGTAGCAAATCAGAAAAATGTATATACAAATTATTTGACAGAAAACAAAGTGCACATGCACTGAAGTTCAGTAGAAAACATATTAACACCTAACATAAGTGCACATGCACTGTAGTTCAGAACATATCATTAAAATAAAAATGTATATACAATATAAAAGACAAGAGTGTACATATACTGTACTTCAGAACAAATCGAAAAATGTCTTTAGCATTTTCGCAATAAATAAACATAATAGCAAAAAATCATGTCGACCAGTGACATAAGTGTACTCGCACTGGAGTTCAGCGAATCGAAAAAAAATGTATACCCATGAACATAAATGATGTTAGCAAAATTGATTTTCACTATGTGACAAGAATTAGGATAGGAAAGGGAAGGATTGCATCATGGTTGTAGCACTTTAGATTGCACACAGCTGTTCTGAAAGTCCATATCTTTCCACAGAAGTACAACACCAAGTGACACAATTTGAAGTTCGTTTCCCATCAGAATTTATCAGCGTAGCCAAGACACTGAACTGTCATAGTAATATTCCATGTTTTCATTTTGGCAGTACATTAGGTACACCAAACAGTGGGACCATAATAACGTCTTCATCGCTCATGGCGGTGGACAGCATGTCGTGTCAACACCACGCTCTTACAAGGCACACCAACGTAGAATTAGTGCAAAACCAAAGATAGTGCTCCATGATTACTAGGATAGACAGGACAAATGGACATTGCAGTAATTCAGGGTAGTTAGCTCATAAGGTGAAGGACATTAAGTCACATACCATTCTTCATTAGTAGTTTGCGGCATTCATAGCCCAGTTATTGAACATTTCTGTACCAAGTATGTAGTATTATAGAAAAATGCTCATTGATTGTTTTACATAGAATCAGTAACCTTCTTTTCCTAGTTACAAAGCATTATTAAATAATCGCATTCTTTTCCAGTTGCAAAGTATAGCATAGTTAATTAATCGTTTGTCATTCCAATAGTAATCTCATTCTTGTCCAGTTACAAAGCATAATTAATCACTTGTCATTTGAATATAGTAAGAATCATTAGCTTTTTTTCTAATTACAAAGCATTATCAAACAATCACATTCTTTTCCAGTTACAAAGTATAGCATAGTTAATTAATCATTTGTCATTCCAATATAGTATTAATCATTAGCCTTCTCCTAATTACAAAGCATTATTAAATATCGCATTCTTTTCCAGTTACAAAGCGTAATTAATCATTTGTCATTTGAATATAGTAAGAATTATTAGCCTTCTTCTAATTACAAAGCATAGCATCATTTGTCATTTCAATATAGTAAGAATCATATTCTTTTCCAGTTACAAAGCATAATTAAGAATCATTAGCCTTCTTCTAATTACAAAGCATAGCATCATTTGTCATTTCAATATAGTAAGAATCACATTCTTTTCCAGTTACAAAGCATAATTAAGAATCATTAGCCTTCTTCTAATTACAAAGCATAGCATCATTTGTCATTTCAATATATAGTAAGAATCATTAGCCTTCTCCTAATTGCAAAGCATTATGAAACAATCACATTCTTTTCCAGTTACAAAGTATCAACATTGAAAACAAGAGCTAATTAATGGCATAATTAATAACATAATTCATTGAATGACATTAATTATTGGCACTCAGTGGCC
This sequence comes from Schistocerca serialis cubense, assembly GCF_023864345.2. Lineage (NCBI taxonomy): Eukaryota > Metazoa > Arthropoda > Insecta > Orthoptera > Acrididae > Schistocerca > Schistocerca serialis. The sequence continues at coordinate 486,012,411 of NC_064643.1, forward strand.
AGCAAGTATTGAATAGAATAAAACATTGTTCATCATTCAGTATTATTCAGATCATTACGAAGTCATTATTAAAAATCAGTTAATTATAATCATAGCATTAATAATCATGGGCATTATAAGTAGTCTCATTACAATAAAACATTGTTCCTCATTCAGTATTATTCAGATCATTACGAAGTCATTATTAAAAATCAGTTAATTATAATCATAGCATTAATAATCATGGGCATTTTAAGTAGTCTCATTACAATAAACAGTGGCAGTTCTTGGCCAGTTACAAAGCATTATTTTATATATATATATTTTTTTTGTATCATTAAGAAGTCATTACTGAAGTGACATACTATTCAGAGTTGATCAGTATTATTCAGAATTATCATAAACTAGTGACATTATGTGGGACTGGTAATACCTCTTTTAGCAATGCATTGCGGTGGGATCGATAATTAATTGCTGAGGCATAACACTATTTGCTTTGACCTATTGCTGCAAATGAGGATAGTTAACGTCATTCATCATGAGTCAGCTGTAGCAAGGTTATGTAACAAGGCAGTATATGTGATCACATTTATAAATGATAAACACAAATGGGTAAAAAAAATAAAAATGCAAGTACTAGAACAGGTATAATAAGTAACAGGTTTAGTAAGTATCATGAAAAGCTTCTCCTGAAAAAAATACAAAATGGATTATTGAGCTGAAAGAAGAAACGCACACTATGCTGAAAAGTAGTGAACTTCGAATTAACAGGTAGTGAAATGTGTATAAAAAATGTGTTCCATAGCTGTCCTTTCCAAAACTTTCCGTCATCCTACTATGCAATATAACACCTGCTGTCAAAACAAACTGCAACAAATACTTAAATAACTACATAGCATAAATACATAACTTCAACATTATCCTCATCTGTAAAGAAAAAACTTCATTATCAATCACTTCATTATCCACATTATCATAACTTCATTATTATCATCACCTGTAAAGAAAAACTTCATTATTCATAACAGCATATTCTTCATCATTATTCATCAGCATTCATTATCATCTGCAAAAAATCACTTCATTACTCATTACACAACTATTCCTTATCTCTAGCATATTTCATCACTAAAACTAAGATGTGTAGTTCTGTCTGACAGCCTGCATCAATCACCTTGTATTCTGAAAGAAAAAATTAGTTGAGAGTGCTATTCTACGATGAGTATATTATATTCTTGTTAATGCTTGTTAATCCTGATCCATTTACTCTTCCCCATAAAGTTATTGCATCTTCTTTCGTTTATTCCGTAGGTGAAATTCCCATTTCTGTTGAATTTATTTCTTACACACATCATTTCTTTCTGAAATTGATGGACAGAAATTATTGTCTTGCATTTAAATCATATACCCACTAAATAATGACTAGTTTATGGTGACATAATTAACAATACAGCATAACATGACAGAAAACGTAATATGTCAAGGACATTGACAGTGTTCAAAGCCAAAATGTACAGAGAATATCACAATGCAGCAGCAAAATGTAAAACAGTCACGATCTTGAGATGTCATAGGGCAAAAAGAATGTCAAAGTCAACTGGTGTGTGTTATATCTTAACTATTTCACAGTGCATATAAACAAAACTGGAATACAATCATACATAAAAAGACAAAATGTGACGTTCGTTGTGTTCAGCTTGTATGTAGTGTAGTTAATAGAGGCGAGAATTAAAGACTTTAATGGAGAGAGATTTTGATAAAATTAATACATCATTACATAGAATTGCATAATTATTCATAAAATACGTAAGTTCGTCTGGAAAAATATGCACGGTCTGATGTGTAACGACAAGAAGAGCGACCTGCTAACCTTACCTTGCCGGGCACTTGCCAAGAAAAAATACGATAATCATCAGTAATTAGTCAGGTGAATATAATTGCATTAGTAAATGGCATCATAGTGTGTTGAATCATACAGTGTCTTCATTCAATAAAGGGTTTAATATTTGACCAATGGTGGTTGCCTTTCGATTTTCTGGTTCTCAAAGTTTCGACGTGTACAACATTGGGGTGAGGGATGCTGCGAATCCGATATGGACCTGCGTATAGAAGTTCAAATTTACTGCACTTACATTTTAATTTACTGGATAAATAGTGTGTACGTACTAATATTTTCCGTCCAATGTGAAAGTCGCGGCGTGTACAAACCTGTTTTTGCTGTCTTCTCCGGCGCTCTGCGGCACGTTTGATGTTGTTCAGCGCAATGTCAATTATTTCGTGGTGTCTTAGTCGACGACATTTAGGGAAGTTTACTAATTCTTTAATTTTGTTTGGTGGTTCAACGTTTTTCAATATAACAGACGGAGATAGCGTAGTGGATTCATTTGGAATGGAATTAATTACATCTTGGAATGAGAGTATGTGTGTATCCCAATCAATATGTCTTTTCTGGCAGTATATTCTACGCAGTTTACCAATTTCTTTCATTAATCTTTCACAGGGGTTCGAAGAAGCATGGTACTTGGATATATAAATCGGAGAAATGTTTCTAGCTCGTAACATGGGTGTCCATATTTCACTACGAAATTGAGATCCATTGTCAGAAATTACTCTCATCACATGACCTACATGAAATAGAAAATGTTTTACAAATGCTTTCGAAACAGTTTTAGCAGTAGCTTTGCGTAATGGAGTGAAAGTAACAAATTTTGAAGTGAGCTCAACAGCGACAAAGATGTAGCAAAAACCTCTGTTAGTTCTCGGAATTGGACCAAAAATGTCTACAGCGGCCATATGTCTTAATTTAACAGGTATAATGGGATATAATGGAGGAATATGTGAAGTTGTGTCTGATTTAGCTATCTGGCAAATTTTACAAGACGCTAAAACTCGTCGTATACGTTTCTCCATGTTGGTAAAATAACAGTTCTGTCTCACTATAAGAAAACATTTTCTTGCTCCGTAATGTGCGTAACTTAAATGAGTGTACCAGATTAATTTGTTGACCAGTTCGTCAGGAATGCATAATAACCAATTGTTGCTGTCAGGATGAGAGCGGCGAAACAGAATGTCATTGCGTACAGTGTAATGGTTTCTAATCGTAACATTATTCTTATCTTGCCAAAGGTGTTTAATTTCTTTCCACACATTGTCTTTATTTTGCTCTTGTGCTATGTCCTGTAATGACGATGAAATAAAGTTTTCAAATGCAACTTGCTGAATGTACATGACACTGAAATTTGTTTTGCAGAAGTTGGTTGCTGCGTCTTGCTGATTGTTGCCGAGAGAACGCGATAGTGCGTCTGCTATAACATTTCGTGTGCCGGGAATGTGAACTATTGTAAAATTAAATTCCTGTAAATAAAGTTTCCATCTGCTTAATCTATCGTGTGTGAATTTAGCCGAAAGTAAAAATTGTATCGCTCTGTGGTCTGTGTAAACGGTGGTATGTCTGCCATAAAGAAAGTGCCGAAATCTCGTAAAAGCCCATACAACACATAATGTTTCCAATTCTGTAACGGAGTAATTTCGTTCAGCAGGTGACAAAATGCGGCTTGCAAATGCGATGTTTTTAATTACTGTTGAACCATCTTCTTCAATTTCCTGGAAAATATGTACGCCTAAAGCGGTGTTGGAACTGTCGGTGGCAATAGAAAAATTTCTAGTAAGATCTGGGTGCGATAACAGTGGTGCATTCAACAGAGCATGTTTCAAATAACATTCTCGTGAGCAAAATTCTGTGTGTCAAAAGTAATGTTTGCGTTACTGTAATATGCAATCTGTGCTGTATCTGGTTAAAATCTATCGTATGTGTTATTATTTACGGGAGAATGTTGTGGCATATCCACTATATGAACTGTTCTGTTATTTCTTACTGACGTGTTACGCTATGGATGACACCTATTGTCTGTTCCATTCATGATTATTTGTTGTTGTTGATGTTGTTGCTGCTCATAAGATCGACTGTTATTAAATGTACGCTGAAAATTGTGCTCATCATTTTTTTACGTCTGTCATGATAGTAATTTCTATACGGCGCATTGCGATGCGAGTTGAAATAGTGTGTTGTCTGTACGTAGTTATTTCTTTGCTGCCATGCGTTACTATTTGTTGGAGCTGGGACTATACGTGCACGCGGCGAAACATTAAAGTTTGGTTGACCTTGTAGACTGCATTGTTGGTTAGGTATGCTAAGCGGCTGACTTTCATGCTGTTGTGGTGAAAAGGTCTATTGTTACCAAAAATGCGTTTGCTGTTAATTTTACACATACTAATGATTACGATTTTATCTGTTATTAAAGTTACGGCGGTAGTTGTCATTACGGGAGTGCCTACTGAAAATTGTCACATTCGGTAAAAGTTTGTCACATCGGGTTTTCATTACTCGTTTCTTAATACTAGGTAGAGCAATAGTTAAATAGCAGTTTTGATAAATATAAAGGATAGTAGAAGAAAAGGCAGCAGTGCAGAAAACTAAAGATGAAACAGCACTACTACAGCTCGGGGCCCTATGCTCGCTACGGCACATATTCATTAAAGCGTAATGAATCCCCTGAGGTCTATTACGCGCTGCAAATACATTTCCGCTTTTGTGTTATAGGCAATGGCGGTAAAAATTCAAAAGCAAATTGTTGTATTCTTGCTAATTCCAGTTTCTGCATTACAGGCAATGCTGATGAAAATGCAGTAGCAAATTGTCGCATCAGGTTCAAAGCTAGCTTCTGCATTACAGGCAATAGCGGTGAAAGCATAAAAACAAATTGTCGTATATAGCTCAAAGCGTGTACCTGTGTTCTGTCATTATTAAATTCTTTACATTTTCTTACAAATGCAAATTGCTCAAAATCTACGTTCTCGTCATTCAGTTTGATAACACGTTCAGGTTTGTGTGTGAATCTGTTCATCTGTGTCATTTCGGATTTCAAGTTGCGTAGCTTTTCAGATTTTAAGTCGCGTGGCTTTTCGGATTTTAAGTCGCGTAGTTGCTGTAAATTGCTCACATTATACACGCTGCGTAAGTCTGACAAATGTTCGCAAAGTGGCGTCTGCTGTGATGTGTTATTAACTGAAATACTTTTCATCTCTGTTACTTCTTGTTGTAAACTCGACAATTTTCTGCGCAACATGTTATTAGACGAATCGATCTCATTAATTGTCTGCTGTAAATTTTGAAATTCAGGTGTTTGGTTAAATGAAATCGGTGCAGTATCGTCTGATTTATTATCATTATTACTTTCAATAGCATCAATACGACTGGCTAATTCATCATATTTTTCAGTCAGTATTTTTGCCCGATCATCGGTTTTAGAATCGGACGCATTAATCTGTTTTTGCAGCTTACGTGTAGTTTCGCTCAGTTTTTTAACATCAGCTTTGATGACATCGCAATCCTGTGTTAGTTCTAATTGTTCGAATCTGTCTGTCACTGTTTGAATATTTACTGTGTGTGTATCTGTTTTTGATTTAAGATCAGAAATTTCATGACGTAATTCCGCGTTCAACTGTTCGATGCTGTTAATTTTGTCGGACACTGTAGTAATATTATTGTCTACATACGTTTTTGCCTTCGCAAACATTTTACGTTTGTCTTCCTGTCTTTGTGCAGTGATTGTTTCCATGACTTGTCGTTTCACTTTGTTTTGATCCTGAATAAATTTGCGGAAACGCGTATCACTGTTTTGTATATGGTGATTAAGACGTTCGTTAATTTGAGTGTTCTGTTGTTCAAATTTCGCGTCAATCTTTTCATCCATTGTGCGCGAAAGTTCTGCTGTCATTGCTTTAAACTCTTCGTGTAATTGTGTAGCTTTTTCAGAGCATTGTTTAGCGACTGTACTAATTTCCACTCTAAGTGTTTCTGTTGCGACTGTCTGCATTTCCTTTAATTCTTGCGCAACAGACCTAATTTCTTCGCTACTTTTCTTTGAGCTAGCCTCAATTTCCTCGCGTAACTGTTCCTTAGTGTCATGACACTGCGCGGCTACGGCTCTAATTTGTTCACTAAGCTGTCTGGAATTGTCGTCTAATTTTTCATTTAACTGTCTGGAATTGTCGTCTAATTTTTCATTTAACTGTCTGGAATTGTCGTCTAATTTTTCATTAAGCTGTTTGTTCTGTTCCCTAAGTTGTTTGAGATCTTCGGCATTATTGTCAAGTTTTTCATTTAAGTGCTGTTTGAGATTTTCGTTATCTTGTTTGTTCTGTTCTCTAAGTTGTTGTTTGAGATTCTCACTTTGTTGTTGTAGCAATCTTGCCATAATTTGTTCAAAACCAAAGTTAGCGTTTATACTCTCTGTGCTGTTTAGTGGTGAATCTGGAATTCTCTCGCTTTCTGTAACCACTTGGTTATTCTGATATTTACAAGAAGGTTCGTCAGTCGGATGTACACTGTCAGACATTATTTCGGAATTAAATAGATCCGTCGTACTTTGAGTATCCTGTTCATTTTCATTAGACAAATTTGTCTGTACGTTACTTGAGTTTTCCAAATCGGGTGTGTTAAGCTGGGCAGCGCTCATTACAATAGAGCGTTCTGCATCATCAATTGTCGTCAAATTAACAGACGAGACAATTGAGTTCGTTTGTTCATTATCAGGGTAAAAGTCATCATTAGTGGTTGTAATGCACTGATTGTTAGTGAACGCAGGATTGTCATCATTACACTGCGTGTCACATGTCCTATCGGTAAAGTTGTTTGAGTCGGTAATTTCATTCATAATACCTCGCGATACACAATTCACAGTCTTTCGCGGCATTTTTACAGTAGTCACAATTATTCACAAAACAATAAGCACAAATGCAAAAGCAACACACAAATACAATAGAGCAACGAATTGCCGTTGACCTGTAGAAAGAAAGTCACAAGATTAGTAAAAGCGTAGCGCCAAATCCTAATTATACTTAAGCAAATAAGAGCACATATCTGACTGTTGTTCAAAAGATTCTCAACGAAATACGATCCTGGACTGGGTGTCGCCAAGTGTAACCTCCCCACAAAAATTTAAAAAAAAATGACAATATTATTTAAGAATGCTAATGGACATTGCGCTAAGTGTAACCTCCACACAGAAATTTAAAGACAGAAATAATAAATGAATGGGAGCCAAGCGTAACCTCCCTAGCAATTAAATTTAATGACAATAAAAAATGAGAATCGCAATCTGACTCAAGTATAAGTTCCTTACAAAAAAATGAAAGTTCATTCAGTGGTCAGAAAATCTCAGTGGTAATGATAATTCAATTAAACCGGAATATCGGTCTTTGGCCCTTGTGTAAAAATCAGAATTAATTTCTTACCTCATTGAAACTGCTTGTCAAATTTCTGCTCTTATTGTTGCGCACGGCTTGGAGGAACTGCATTGCAAATAATATTTTTTTTTTTTTAAATTTAACTGAAACTTTTCTTTAAGGGAAATGAAGGAAATCGTAATTAAATGACTTTTTTTTTGTAAAAATTGTTTTGAAATCAAAATTATTATTGGGGCACTTGTTCAAAATTAATTACAATAAATAAACTTTACATTATCTGATGATTACCTTAATTAACAATATACCCCATTCAGCATCTTGACCAGAATGCCATGTCGACGCTCGCCGACTGCGTCCCGCTCGCGACCGTGACAGGACTAAACCACTACTGCCGACAGACTACATCACACAACTGCACTGGGCTGCTACTACTGACCGACTGCTCTGCATGACGACTACTAGCGTACTGCTTTCAACAGAGTGCACTGGCCTACTGCCACTCGCGTACTGCACGACGACTACTACTGTACTGCTCGCAACACTCGCGCGGTCAAGCGCAGACTAACCACGATAATAGGCTCTCTGGTCAAAGATTTTAACGTGCCTCACCATCGCTGCTACGTTACATACGTGTTTCACCCTAAGAAGCTATATTGCGAACTCTGGTGATCTACAGAGAAGGCAAGCACACCATAAGATCATGAAAATTTTAAGGAAACGACAATGTCACAACAGGAACGTCTTACTGGAAAGGTAACTAAGTGTAGATAGCTTGATGAGAGGATGATCATCTTTATATAACAGAAACAAGTGGTCACTGTAACAATCAGGTTCAATATCGTAAAGTGTCAACATACTAATATAAGTGCATGGGCTTTTAATATATGATCAAGGGATTGTGATTGTGAAATCTAACCTAGGCACTGGTTGTCAATCACGACAAAAACATAATTAGGAGAATAATTCGCTGATATGACTAAAGCCTGCAAGAACGATTACTGGTTAAAGAAAGAACTCAGAAAAATAAGAATAAACAGTAGTATGAGCAGCACAGTACATGATGAAAGCAAGTAGGTGGCTGCAAAATGTTGAAACTGTGCTGTTGGCTTCCAATGGGAGCATAGCATCCCAACCAAATCAGTGATTTCAATCTCTGCCCATTCTTATCATAATTAATAATTCAGCATGATTGCGGAAGGCAACAGTGATAACAGTAGGAGATTCTGAGTTCAGTTCGCCCTTTGTAGGTAGTAATAAAATGGAGACATCCTCCCATACGATAGCAAGGGTCATTAACAGCAAGTGTTTTCTCCTTGGTCATCAGCCATCGAGCTTTCGCTATCTTAATACAATAAAACATGGCCGTTTATGACAGAGCAGCAATCTCACTGGCCAATAGTGAAGACATTTCGAGTTCTGTCACGTAATAATTTTGTAATAACATTAAACAAACTACTACTCCTGCGGATTTCTTTATTATTAACCAATAGTACTGGGGAGTGGGGAGTAAACTATGAAACCTCTCCCAGTCCTTGGTACGATCCTGATGATAAAAAATAGGAAGACTTAAACATAGGCACGCATGAGAAATCGTGCGCTCTACGGAAAATAACACTGTTAACCAACGAGAAAACCTGTTCCCAAACTTTAAACCTAACGTTCTTACCCAGCATGGCTGGCCGGCCGGAGTGGCCGTGCGGTTCTAGGCGCTACAGTCTGGAGCCGAGCGACCGCTACGGCCGCATGTTCGAATCCTGCCTCGGGCATGGATGTGTGTGATGTCCTTAGGTTAGTTAGGTTTAATTAGTTCTAAGTTCTAGGCGACTGATGACCTCAGGAGTTGAGTCGCATAGTGCTCAGTGCCATTTGAACCAGCATGGCTGTCAAGGCAAACTGCATTTCTCACATTGCAGCGTCTCTGAAAAGCTACACCTGAGTTAGATTTTTATATTTCTGAAAGTATTCTTCGAACAATTTTTTTTTTTTCAGCAGATAGCGGGCCTCATATACGGCCTGGAATGCAGGGATGGGCGAAGCGGATTCCGTTCTCGGATACATCCCGCGGGAGTCGGATTTCATATCTAACTTGTCTGTAACGCTTCTCCCTTGTCCTTTAAGCGATCTTCCGTCTCGTCTCAGCCAGCTTGGAAGCTTTCAGAAAAATATCAAGCCCTCATCACAATAAAAAAAGTGAAGTGAAGAGTTATTAGATGGTCTGCCACTGGTTCTACTGAATATTATGTGCATTCATGATGCACAGCAAGAGTGCGACTGCATTGACCAAAGGGAATGACCATATATCATGATGAAATATATTGCGTGACAGTTTTGGGCAAAATATGCTATGTAACAAGCTGACTGGCAAGTAGGCACCAATTCTCTGCCATGACTTACGTCACTGATCGTATAACCACCTGTTACCAATTCTGCACAATCTATAGGGCTCCAAAGAAGCCAGTTTGTCTTTTAAAGGGTGATATGTTCCTGTGAGCTTAGGTATGACTGGTTAGAACATCCACCAGTAAGTTTTCTTAGAGGAACTTTCTCTGTGTAATTCAGCAAAATAGTTTTGAAGACACTGGTGACCATGTGAAGGATGAAAATGTATGGGGAAGGAAAGATCTGTCATTCAGGAACATGAGAGTCTGAGATATTCCTGATTTATTTATTTAATAATGTCTTTTGGAATACATTCGACACTACAAATGTACATTCGGAGTCCAAGATTGCGTCTCGGGATAGTATTTTTATCACCACGTTGTTACATGCTTTGTATACATACTGGAATATCGAGACAACAGCACTGAACAAATGGATAATTGGTAATGCAATTTGATATTGATGCAATAAGAGAAACATACCTCACTTCGTGTTGTAGTTGTTACAGTGGTGATGGAAAACTGTTTAGGATTGTGTTATTTAAAAATAAACAATATCTATATCTATATCAAAATCTATACTCCGCAAGATACCTTTACGGTGTCTGGCAGAGATTACTTTGTACCACTGTCACTTACCACTTTTCCGCTTTAGTTGCTTATGGTTCGAGAGAAGAAGGATTGCTTAGGAGGAAGCAATATACCGAATGACTATTTTAGGAACATACACTCTGGAAACTTTAACAGTAGACCATACCGTGACGCAGAACGTGTCTCTTGCAGCGTCTGCCACTATATTTGGCTAAGCATCTCCGTGAAATTTCGGGCACACTAAAAGAACCTCTATTAGAACGTGTCGGTCTCCTTTGGGTGTTCTCCATTTTCCTTTTCAATCCTATCTGATACGGGCCTCAGACTGACGAGCACTATTCCTACACTGGTTGAACGATTGTGTTGTAAGCTACTTCCTTTTCTGATGGACTTCAGTTCCTAAAGAATCCCCCTGTGAATCTGTCTGGCATTTGCCTTAACCAGGATTAGCGATGATCGCTCCATATCAATACTCCTTGATATTTTATTAAGATTTCTTCTTCCAGTGACTGTTCTGCAATTGTGTAATCATACAATAAAGAGTCTTTCAGTCTGCGTATTCGCAACACGTTACATTCGTTCGCTTTGTGTGTCAGTTGCCAGTGTCGATCGTTCCCAGGTCTTCTTGCATTTCACTACTTCTCCATGTAACAGAAGATCACCCGTGAAAAGACTTATGGAATTTCCAGCGTTATCTAATAGGTCGTTCATGTATATTGTGAAAAGTAATGATCCTTTAACACTACCTTGGGACACACTCGATCTCACTTTCAAGTTTGTAGACCTCTCCCCGTTCAAAATAACATGATTTGTTCTATTTGCTAGAAACTATTCAGTCAATTACAATTCTGTGATTCTTGAGTTTCTCCCGGCGTATTTGATAATCAAAATATCCACGGGTGTACCGCCGGTCTATAGTGTCCAACGGGCACAATATTTCGGCGATCATACATGTTGCCATCATCAGGTGAACTGACGGACTGAGCTCCTGTGAACGTGCCAGCACGGAGATCCGTACGCTATGGCTGCTCAGAGGGAACTGGCTTCGGTCGCGGTGGCGGCCGATTTAAATACCCTCCGCCCGTGGCGCGCTCCGTACGCTGTTCGCGCCCCGCGCCACGGTCGCGCGGTGGAACAGATTGCGACGGTGTCTGAGATGACGTCGGAGTGATGGCTCTGTCCGCCGTGGTCGTCACAACTATACGTTTGCTCGATTTACTTCGCTGGTTCCCAAGCCTTGCTAAGAGTATTGCCACAGTCACGGTTTATGAGGTCGTCATTGGTGCGAATTTAGACGGCCCCTCTAACAACGCTGTCCCAGTATCTCGACGTCTGTACCAGAATCCTCGTGCGTTCATACTCCATGGCGTGATTTTCCGACAAACAATGTTCAGCGACCGCCGACTTGCTCGGATACATCAGTCGAGTGTGCCTCTGGTGTTGACGGCATCGATCCTCGACGGTACGCATCGTCTGACCAATATACGACTTGCCACATTGACACGGAATTTGGTACACGCCGGCCTTCCTCAAACCGAGGTCATCTTTCGCGCTCCCCACCAGTGCACGAGTTTTATTCGGAGGACAAAACACAGTTCTTCAAAATGCGGACGATTTTCCCCGAGAGTGCGCCTGTATATGGAATAAACGCAATGCCTACCTCCTCCCTCGTGATTTCATCCATCTCCACAGGTTGTGCTGTAGTGGTTGGGCCGGCAGGTGTGGCCGTGCGGTTAAAGGCGCTTCAGTCTGGAACCGCGTGACCGCTACGGTCGCAGGTTCTAATCCTGCCTCGGGCATGGATGTGTGTGATGTCCTTAGGTTAGTTAGGTTTAATTAGTTCTAAGTACTAGGCGACTGATGACCTCAGAAGTTGCGTCGCATAGTGCTCAGGACCATTTGAACCATTTTGTAGTGGTTGGGCGGAGAGCACGTTGAATCTGCCACTATGAGTACTCATTTTTTCGAAATACAATTCTCAGATGTTCCAATTCCTGGGGTAGACTCTCTGCGTCAGATATAGTACGCGCCCTATGTACTAGAGTTTTAAGTATCCCATTCCTCTGTGAAGGCCGGTGGCAGCTGTCTGCGTGCAAATACAGATCAGTGTGCGTTGTTTTCCGATACACCCCATGACCCAGGGTGCCGTCAGACCTTCTCTTGACCAAGACGTCAAGGAAAGGTAATCTACCCTCCGTTTCAGTCTCCATAGTGAATTTGATGTTGGGGTGTATGGAGTTAAGATATGTAAGGAAGTCAAGGAGTTTATCCATACCACGTGGTCAGATGACGAACGTGTTGTCCACGAACCGGAAAAAGCAAGTAGGTTTCCATTCGGATGACGACAAGACTTCCTCCTCGAAGTTCTCCATGTACAAATTCGCTACCACCGGTAGCTTTCTGGATCCTGTGGATGAAGAAAGCGAGCAATGTTGTTTTCGGAACCCATATCGATACCTCGACAGCAGGTTTTTGGCCTCCAGAAGTGTTATAATATGTGAAAATAAAACAAGTTCTTATCTTAAAATTAGTGTGTTCACTTAGATCTTAAGACGTTTATCTTGATCTTATCATCATGTATCATATTACAGTTTTCTGTGTAAGAGAATATCAGTACGACATTGATCAAAAATAGCAGTAGGAATATGAGCATCATCTACATAAAACTATTATAGCCTCTTCCAGAGCGAAATTTTAATTATGACGTTTGGAAATATCACGTATTCCCTACTATACTAACCAAATCAGACAGAAGTTAAGGAAACAAAATCAAGAATGAACACACAAAATAGTTAAGGTTAACAGTTGAAAGTGCAAGAGGCAATACAGATAAGCACACTGGTAAGATGGGATTACAACCAGTTATACTATTAAAGAGATAAATTAGAAACCAGAAATTTGACGTAAGAAGGATGTTAAACATGTACCAAAACACTACAGTATCATTCTATCATGAGAGGATAAGTTTTAGAGTCTCACGCTGACTGCTGCAATGTAATGATGGGAATCGAAAGAAAAAAATTTCCTAGTTAGAAGGAAAATTATGAAGTATTGTTCCTAAAGCGTTGAGCTGGGGATTGCAGGATAATTTCACTGTATTTTAAGATAGAAAATTAGTGTAAGACCTTTTCATCTTGTAGTTATTCCTCATGGTAAGTAGCAAGTGGAACTTATACTAACTAAAGCATTGGTACTAATATCCCACTGACGGATTCCATTACTGTTGCCTTTCAACTGCAAAGTGTGGCAGTATGCACTATAATTGCATACTTGTTTTATTGTTTAGCAAAATATTGTCTGACGCGAGAAACAGTCCTACATCGAGCATCGGTTGTGCAACTTCATTTGTATCAGTTTAGAATTGCACAAAACGTGATGATTCCTGGTCTGCATGTCAACGCACACAGTATTCTGCACAACATTAAAAACAAGTGCTTACTAACAGTTGGCAGTGCCTAAGTCTCAGAGTAAAAGATAACACTAATGAAGGTGCAATTTATCATCGGTGTCTCCCATGTTGGCTCGTGATCTACTTTCCATTGATCAGTATAATGCTTTAAGAAAGTAAATATTCTGAAGATAAATTAGAATTGGGTAAAAACTAGTTCCAAAAATAAACCATTATTTCATTAAATGACTGGTTTCAGCTACATCGTAATTTTCAGTTCGCATACTAACACAACCTCCACGATTACCTATCGTAGGTGCAAGTCTCTTCGTCTGTGCATAAGCAGTAAACCTGTTTTCTGTAATGAAGCGAATCAATTTCTATAGTTTCCTTCCTCGTCTGCACCACCATATTCCTTCATTACTAAATTTACTGCTTCTTAAGTCGTCCTAGAAAGCTCTTTTCTTCCAGATTAGATTCCTCACTTATTCATTAGTTATCCCTTCTAGCTGTATAGGCTTCCACGAAGTCGTAATGGATCATTAACTACAAGAGCGTTAAAATAAGCAGCCGAATTATGTCTACCAGAATAGCACAATCACAATGTGAAACTGATTCTTTAAGAACTACAATAAAACCTCGCTACAAGCAGAGAGATGCCCTCAGGTCATAGCTGTACAAAATTCTCTTAGCGTTAAGCCATAGCTATTGTGCATACATCATCATTTTCTAGGTAACGATATGGTATTTCGACAAGGAACTACCGAACATTTATTTCTAATAATTCTGTGCCCATCTCAAATAATGTACAGAATCCCCTGTTGTGGTTGGCAGGAGAGCCAACACCGTGTTAGTAGAGGAGGCCGAAATGCACGCGTTTTAGCTCACGCAGGCTGGCGTGAAGTCTGGAACAGGAAAAGGAAATCAGAATTTAGAAAAACAGACGTAGCTGGTGGAATACTTAACTTTAATCCATTAATGAAGAACGTCGGTCTTGACGGTACATGATTCATAATATCAATAGTAACTGATAATGGCACCGTTGCTAGGTCGTAGCAAATGACGTAGCTGAAGGCTATGCTAAACTGTCGTCTCGGCAAATGAGAACGTAAGTAGGCAGTGAACCATCGCTATCAAAGTCGGCTATACAACTGGGCGAATGCTAGGAAGTCTCTCTAGACCAGCCGTGTGGCGGCGCTCGGTCTGCAATCACTGATAGTGGCGACACGCGGGTCCGACGTATACTACCGGACCGCGGCCGATTTAAAGGCTACCACCTAGCAAGTGTGGTGTCTGGCGGTGACACCACATCCCCTATTAGCACTTTTCAGATAATAAATAACTTTTCATTACACAGGGATAAATGGCACAAAAAAGTAACCACAATAAAGACATTAAGTTGTCAAGTATGTGTTGGACAATACTGATCCTCAGCACTAACCATTTTAGCAGATGCAGGGGGATTTTGATTACATAATTTGAGCCTGATACTAGTAAATGAGCTTTGATAATTAGGCAGCAAAATAACTGATGATAACTGGAGTACAGAGGATATAAAATACAGATAGGCAATAACAACAAAAACATTTCTGAAGAGAGAAATTAGCTAGCATCGAACACAAATTTAGACGTTGGGAAGTCTGCTCTGAAGGTATATGTCTGGGTTGTAGTCTTTGACGGAAGAGAAACGTGAACTGAAGCAGTTCAGAAATGAAAAGAAAGTTTCTGTAGTGCAGTGCTACAGAAGAATGTCCAAGATTAGAGGGCACATCGAATAAGTAATATGAAGGAACTGAATCGACTTTATGATGCATCTTGACTACAGGGAAGGTTAGTCTGATAGTACACGTCATGAACCATCAAAGTACCTTCAGTTCAGTTATTGAGGGAAGCGTGGGGATATAAGCTTTTGAAGTAGACCATGGCTCGAATACAGTGAGCAGGTTCAGATTATTGTAGGTTGCGCTATTTATGTAGAGGTGACGAGACTCGCACAGTAAAGACCGGTGTAATGAGTTGCTTCAAATTAGTCTTCGGACTGAAGAGCACTACCACAATAACTCATGAAAATAAAGGTATAAGGGACGATCAATGAAAACTGAGTACCGATCCAAACGGGACCATGAAATGTTCCCATTCAGAAGTAACCACAACACGCATTAAGAAATTTATCCCATTGGGAGACGAGATGATCAATTCCTACTTCGTAGAAAGCGGTTGGCCGCTGACGGGTCCACAACCGCTGACGGATCCACAACCGACGTCCACCCATGTCTTTCTTCAGGTCGTCAAAGACGTGAAAACAACACAGTGAAAGATCCAGGCTGTACGGGGGATGTTGCAGTGTTTGCCAACCAAATCGCTGAAGCCTAGCCTTCGTACGATTGGCTGTGTGAGGACGAGCATTATCGTAACCTTTTTCTTCGACTGCAAGGGCCCTCTGTTAGATGAGTTCCTCGAGTACTATGAAGAGACTTTGCCGAAACCACAACGCGCCATGTAGTCAGAACGCCCAGGAATGCTGTAGGACTTAATCATCTTGTTGCACGATAAAGCCCGCCCCCACACTGCCAACCTGACGAAAGCTACGCTTCAGCGATGTGGTTGGGAAACACTACTACATCTTCCATATAGCGTGGACTTTTGACCGTGTGATTTTCACATCGTGGCTGTCTGAAGAAAGACATGCGTGGACGTTGGTTGTAATCATACGAGTTAGTGAAAGAGCGGGTGCGGTTGTGGATCAGTGAGCGGCCGATTGCTTTCTAAGAAACAGGAATTGATCGTCTCGTCTCCCACTGGGCTAAATGTCTTAATACATGTGGTGATTACTTTAGGTGGAACCATTCCTTGATTCCGATGTGGTAAGTGTTCGGTTTTGATTTGGCTGTCCCTCATATTTTAACAAATTACTTATGTTTATAAATGCAGCGAAGGAATATCGGATGACTCCCTCTAAACCAAGCGCTAAGCAAGATTTCTTAAATACGTCAAAAAAAGAGACATAATACAGTGCTGTGTAATATTCGAGTATAGCACATAATAGTAAGTCTGAGAAAGATGCGCAGTTGGAGTCCAATTTCGGCAGAACATAAAATTATTGTGAGCATGTATCATGCACAACGGACAGAGTGATGAGTCACGCCTCGATCGAGAAACGGGACTACAGGGACGAACACTTGCAGCAGAACACGTGCAGGCAGATGGTATGGCAAGGACGTCAGCTAGACAGAGAAAGGCTGCTCCGTCTCCCCGATTTCCTTGTATGACGCCTGCATCGGTACCAGATTACGTTACATAAAGTTGCACCGAGACAGTTATATGACTCACTGTTCTGTAAAAGTGCTCCGGGAGTATTATCACAGGCAAACCTTGGGACTTCAAGTAGCTAGTGAAACGTTTCTATCAGTCACACATTAGATTTGATTTTAGGCCAAATCTGACAGGTTATTTTACGTATATCATATACTAACAAAATGACCTTCTAGTTTACATGAAGAATACAAGTACCTCGCAACAGTGCTTCTTGTTTGCTTCCCATTTCATAAGCGGATGTTAGTGGAAGATAAATAAATGTCTGCATGCCTTAATACGTCTAATTTTAAAATCACTGTTTCTGCAGAAAACCTATGCAATATTATGCATATGTAAATGAGAGGGTAGGTTAGGGGGTGTGCAGGGAATAGGAATATAGGGGAGGGAACAGTTACGTCCGAGAATCATCCATGAACACAAGTTCACGAAACATCAGTACTAGTATTTTACATGCTCATATGATGCTGCTGACAAACTCGGCATTGGCTGGGTATTCATTTTTTCAGTTTTCTATTAAAAAATAAAACAAAACAGGAACTGCGTTTGTAGTAAAGTATAGAAAAAAAATTATTTCCTTGTATTCATGAAAACGCATATGAAACTATGAAACAGTCGTAGCAAGAATATACAAATGTATAAGTACAGCATTCAAATTAAGAAACACAATTCTCTACAGTTTCTGTACGCTAAGCGCAGCTGCTTCGCGTGTCTACACCTCGATTTTGTTAACGTCTCTATGGTAACGCATGTATGTAGCTCCATAGACGGCTACCGGTTTCGCCTACAGCCGCTTGTGCTTCGCAGTGAAAGCTGTTAAAAGCGCTGTCAAATGTCAAGGATTTCTTTAAGTTGACTCGACTGTAGGAGTGTCTTAGTCCTAAGAGTAAATGTATTAAAACTTAATGCACATAGCGGCACTTTCCACGTATCTAATTGTTTATGAAATAATTTCCTGAACGATGTGTCGTACAATGATATATTTGTGTCGATAAATCCAACGGCGCATAAGGACACTGTCAACGAAATATGTTGTGTATAGAATCAGTAGCAAAGAAGTGATAAATTCGAACGTCATGAATGATGTGGCAGTTTTTCACGCACCTCAGTGTTTATGACGTCATATCTCCTGAACTATAATAGGTAGGTGATTCTTACGCTGACAGCGATTGTTGCCTTACAATAAAGAATATGTGTAATAAGTTTAGTTGAAATCGGTAGATTAGCTTAGGAGCAGATGTGGAACATACGTACAGACATACGTATCTACTCTTTTTCTGGTACACTGACGGAAAAAACGCGACATCAAGGAGTTGTGCGACATAAACGAAAGTTTCTACATCTGAAAGATGATGTCTATTCAGATTTCACACCAGGCGGATAAGGGTGGCGCAAGTAGCGCCACTATTAGGACGCAAATCATATTTGCTTTAAATACATGCTGTAACGGTCGTGAGCGTTAGTTACCTTTGAGACAGGACGTGTTGAGTTGATTTTGCTCAAGAATACCTTTAAGGCTACAAAGACGCGATTATTAACACGTCGCTGAGTTTGAACGATGCCGTGTAACAGGGCTACGAGAAGCTGGATGTTCTACCTGGGATATTGCATTAAATACATGCTGTAACGGTCGTGAGCGTTAGTTACCTTGACAGGACGTGTTGATTTTGTTCAAGAATACCTTTAAGGCTACAAAGACGCGATTATTAACACGTCGCTGAGTTTGAACGATGCCGTGTAACAGGGCTACGAGAAGCTGGATGTTCTACCTGGGATATTGCATTAAATACATGCTGTAACGGTCGTGAGCGTTAGTTACCTTGACAGGACGTGTTGATTTTGTTCAAGAATACCTTTAAGGCTACAAAGACGCGATTATTAACACGTCGCTGAGTTTGAACGATGCCGTGTAACAGGGCTACGAGAAGCTGGATGTTCTACCTGGGATATTGCATTAAATACATGCTGTAACGGTCGTGAGCGTTAGTTACCTTGACAGGACGTGTTGATTTTGTTCAAGAATACCTTTAAGGCTACAAAGACGCGATTATTAACACGTCGCTGAGTTTGAACGATGCCGTGTAACAGGGCTACGAGAAGCTGGATGTTCTACCTGCGATATTGCATTAAATACATGCTGTAACGGTCGTGAGCGTTAGTTACCTTGACAGGACGTGTTGATTTTGTTCAAGAATACCTTTAAGGCTACAAAGACGCGATTATTAACACGTCGCTGAGTTTGAACGATGCCGTGTAACAGGGCTACGAGAAGCTGGATGTTCTACCTGGGATATTGCATTAAATACATGCTGTAACGGTCGTGAGCGTTAGTTACCTTGACAGGACGTGTTGATTTTGTTCAAGAATACCTTTAAGGCTACAAAGACGCGATTATTAACACGTCGCTGAGTTTGAACGATGCCGTGTAACAGGGCTACGAGAAGCTGGATGTTCTACCTGGGATATTGCATTAAATACATGCTGTAACGGTCGTGAGCGTTAGTTACCTTGACAGGACGTGTTGATTTTGTTCAAGAATACCTTTAAGGCTACAAAGACGCGATTATTAACACGTCGCTGAGTTTGAACGATGCCGTGTAACAGGGCTACGAGAAGCTGGATGTTCTACCTGCGATATTGCAGAAAGACTTGGCGGGAATGAAGCCACTGTACATGACTGCTGGCAGCGGTGGTCACGGGAATGTACGGTTGGTTGCAAGAAGACCGGGCTCCGGATGCCTACGTGTTACTAACAAAAGGGAAGACAATCCTGTTCGGCATATGGCTCTGACGCATCATAACTGCATCTGCAGCGGCAATACCAGCAGCAGTTGGGACCACAGTGACACAACGAACTACCACAAATCGGTTTCTTCAAAAACAGCTCCGAGCCAGCGCTGAAGTTTGCCTTCCACTGACCCAAAACCACCGCCATTTGCGACTTACGTGGTGCCAATCGAGAGCTCATTAGAGGGTTAGGTGGAGGTTTGTTAAAGCTGGTTCGGCCTCTGTGCCAATGAGGTTTGTGTGTTGGTTAGAAGGAGGTCAGTTAAGGGCCTGCAGTTAATCGGTCTGCATGCTAGACAAAAAAAAAATGGTTCAAATGATTCGACCTGTTTTGCTGCCATTCATGAAGAGCATTACATGAGGTGCTTTCCATCACAATAACGCTCGCTCGCATACCGCTGTTGAAACCCAAAATTCTCTACAGAGTGTGGAAATGTTGCCTTGACCTGCTCGATCACCAGATCTGTCTCCAATTGAGCACCTAAGGGACATCATAGGACGACAGCTCCAGTGTCATTCACAGACAATATTAACTATCCCTGTATTGACCGACCAACTGCAACTGGCATGGAACTCCATCCCACAAAGTGACTTCCAGAACGTGTACAACAGAATGCATGAACGTTTTCATGCTTACATTCAACAATCTGGCGGCTACAGCGGTTATTAATGGCTTATCTTGCGCAGACTTTAACGTGTGATCTTGCAATGTTAATCATTTAAATATATTACCGCCACAAATGTATTCCCGAAACTTCATAACTATACATTAATTACTTTTTGCTGTTGCGATTTTTTTTTCAGTTGGTGCATGTATGATGTATGATGGATAATTAAAGTTTACTATGTGTGTTTCTTTAGAATCTGTCGGTAGTAAAGGCAGCTAATAAAGGCAGGTATCTACAAAAAAATGACACACAAACAACTGCATTTAAACTATGTATGCTTAATTAAGATATACTTAATTTGGAAGTGCTGCAGGTTCTCCAGTGCTGTTGAGTTATATACAATGACAGTAATGTTTCTGATAGAAACAAGGAGTCTTGAATGCTAATACACTGCATATTATTAGACTAACGCTTAGTAGCTTCCTGCTATGTCGATTTAATGTCCTTACTCCTGTCTTTCGTACTAATTCTCAAAAGTCTGTAGATGCAGTGGATCTGGACAAGGCTCTGTGGTGTTGAGCTATATACAATGACAGTAATGTTTGTGATAGAAACAAGGAGTCTTCAATGCTAATACACTTAGATAAGTCACTGCATATTGTTAGACTAACACTTAGTAGCTTCCTGCTATGTAGATTTAATGTCCTTACTCCTGTCTTTCGTACTATTTCTCAAAAGTCTATAGATGCAGTGCATCTGGACAAAGCTCTGAATTGCATCTGCTTAATAAGACACTCCGATCGATCAGAGTCGCACGGAGCCACGAGATACACGGGCCCTGCAATGAACGTATGACGTCACACTAGTCGGTTTGTCTGCCACGCTTTGTGGACGCTCGGTTCCGTGCAGGGCCCACGGGAAATTAATATTTCATTGAGAACGTGTCCAATGAAGGTCTTAATTTTGTCGTGTGTTGTCGAAAACTTCCAAGCGCTTAAGTATACAGTCGAGAATTACTAAATTCGTCTGAAATATTCACTCTCTCTCCGCTATACCTGCAGTATCACGTGCTGTGACGTACGCGCCAAGACCTGTCTTTCTCGTGGGCCTCGGAGTCGCACCAGTGACGTCATACCAGTGTAGCATCTCTTGGTGACGGGTGCGCATGCATCTCACCATGGAAAACTACGAACAATGGAAGAGCGACCTCGACTGGGAGAGTGCTGGCGGGAGACGTACGTAAAGTGCTATTTCCTTCTTAGCGGCACGCAGCGTGAATATAACGATCTGCACATTATTATTGCCGGCCGGAGTGGCTGAGCGGTTATAGGCGCTTCAGTCTGGAACCGCGCAACCGCTACGGTCGCAGGTTCTAATCCTGCCTCGGGCATGGGTGTGTGTGATGTCCTTAGGTTAGTTAGGTTTAAGTAGTTCTAAGTTCTAGGGGACTAACGACCTTAGAAGTTAAGTCCCATAATGCTCAGAGCCATTTGAACCATTTGAACATTATTATTTGTGTTTAGTCATCAATGGGACAGCTGTCCACTGAACTTTTTCAGTTTCTCTCAGCAACCCAATCTGACATAGTTCCAGACACACAAACGTCTCTTGACTATCCGCACAAGGGTCTTCCTACCTCCATCTTTCCTAAGTACACTTTTTATTGCAGGCGCCCAGTCAGCTTTATTCTGCCACCTTCCATCATCAGTTTAATATGTAGAAGGGAATTCTGTTTACCATCGACAATCACAGTGATTCTAATGATTTATCATTGGAGTTGAATGCAATGAAAGAATGGAATTGATCTATATGCAGTAATTTCCATTCGTCCACGTTTGAAGAGAACCTCAGAAAGAACTTAAGTGGATATCTTATGTAAAAGCCTAAAAAATTTATTGCACCACCCTCATTAGATGCATAGTCTGTGTTTTTCATGAGGATCCTATGTGTCACTGCTCTTTTAACCACATGAAATCTGAAATCTGGTATCGCAGGACAGAGCTGATCAGGTTGTGGAAAGGCGCCAAGATCAGTTACTGTTAGCTACACAAGAACACAGAACCTTATTACTCGAAAACACAATGTACGGTTTACTCTTTAAAACAACAAGGATCAATTCACGGCTGAGGGTCGAAGTAACTTCTCAATAATAAGGTTTAAACAAAACTTTTTAATACACAAGAATTTAGACAAATGGCTGAAGGCCTTACTTAAGTAAAATTAAAATATCTTCTTGGCTAAAAGCCCAAATAATATTTCAGATCAGCAATGGAAATTCTTTATAGGCAAACATTTACCAATTTCGGCTAAAAGCCATATTAAGGAAAATATAAATTAATTCCTCGGCTGAAAGTCCAATAATATTTCAACATAATAAAAGGCAACCTTTAAAGACAAGCATTTAGACAGTACAACAGAAAACCATCTTAAAAAAAACTTGAAACATCTTGACGGCTGAAGGCCCAAACAATTACTCATAATAGTTAAAGACAAACCTTAAGATAAGCATTTACACAGTACAGCTGAAGGCCATTTGAAGAATTCAAGATAACTAAAGAGAAACCTTACAGACAGGACTTTACACATTATGGCTGAAAGCCACAAATTTTAAAACAAACGCAGCTGGAGGCCTAAATACAGAGCAAACAAGAATTTTAAATAAAACACGGCTGAAGGCCTAATCTTAAAACACTTCACATAAGGTTCAACTGAAGGCCATATACTGAACATAGAACAGACAAAATTAGTACACGGTTCAAGGCCTGGCACAGTACTTGCAACAAAAGAAAATCACAATCACAAGCAACAGAACAGTGGTGCTCAGAAGTGTTCCAAGGGTCGGCCTGGGTAGGAAACTCTAACAACAGTTCAGGTGATACAGGCAGCCAAGCGTTAACACTAGATAATCAGGTGGCAGCACGGCTTTGGGACGGCTGAAGAACCAACCAACAACCTAATCAATTCCCTTCCACCTGACCAATGACACAACAAACCTAAAACATCAGCAAGGACGAGGATCACAGCCGGACTATTTCTTAATAATTGTCGTCTAAACACAGTCAAGGCGCAACAACCACTCAAAGAAAAAGCGGGAACAACATCAAGCTGTCGAACTACACGCCATGCCAGACAGCATCAATGCAGTGAGGAAAGCACACTGCCGGAAAGCTACGCCAGCGATCAGGGCAGGTAAGTCCGCAGCTCGTGGTCGTGCGGTAGCGTTCTCGCTTCCCGCGCCCGGGTTCCCGGGTTCGATTCCCGGCGCGGTCAGGGATTTTCTCTGCCTCGTGATGACTGGGTGTTGTGTGATGTCCTTAGGTTAGGTAGGTTTAAGTAGTTCTAAGTTCTAGGCAACTCATGACCATAGATGTTAAGTCCCATAGTGCTCAGAGCCATTTGAACCATTTTTGATCAGGGCAGGTAACCGGAACATTACAGTCACAAGACAGAAGATACCATTGCTGCACTTCACTAATAAATTATAATCATTTCAAAAGTTAAACATCATACAGGAAGGTGGCTGCAAAATTTTGCCGACTCCAGCACACCATCACATTGCTGCTTGAGGGAACAGCCGAGGAAGCAACAACGAGCAATCAACGAAGAGATGTCACAGCAGTTGGGATTTCGCAACAGGTTCACTGATTACTCAACTCCAGTATGCAGGTTCGGTGGGCGACGAACTTTGCACCTCTCGGAGGTAGTGCCACAAAACTCCGACAGCACATGCATACCGCCAGAAGCCCCGGCCTGACCTCACACCACGGAGACTTCCTCGCTGCTCCGTCGTAACTGACCAACTGCCTCACACACACCATGAAACGGAAATATAGCGGCCACACCAAAGAAGGTACAGCAGTACTAGTATCGATAAACGCTGCTGCTGCCACTGATGGCGGAAAGAGAAGCAACTCGTTCAGGTAGTAACTGAGGGAGCAATGAAACGCCACACGATGATGACAAAAAGCCAGAAGAGGAAAACGGCACTAACGCAAGCCGACCACGGCTCAAAATCGTTACTTACAGCTGAAGATTAAACGGAAATAAACGAAAACCTGCATCCCACTTCAGTTTGACTGAGTGCGCCGTGTCCTCAGTTTTGAACACGGCAACCAGCTTGCATTTGCATTCACTCTGTGAACAAATCTCTAAAGTTTTTTTAATTTACTGGCTTCCTTAATGAGCCCATACAGCAACTAAGTGCTGATAAGTTACACTGGGAATGTCATACTACAGTTTTTTTGATAATTCAGAACATTTACGAAGTTACGTTGGCATAACAAAGGACAAATTCCGACATAAAACTAATTTTACTTCCAGAGTAAGCCGAATCGAGTAAAGAAGACGAAAATGCAACTTTGGTCATATAGAGGTAATATTGTATAAAAATCCTGTTGGTAACGCAATAAGAAAAGATGAATCGCCGTTGGTACATATTTAGGATATTCCCAATTCAATCCAATCAATGACTGTGTATCTAAATTTGCAATGAAAATGTTCTTTTGTTTGTCCTGTAGGAACTGTTTCAAAAGCTGCGGACAGGGAGTTGAATATTTCTGCAGGTCTGTGAGTAACATCTAGATAGAACATGGAGGCAGCATACAAGAATCAGATTTGGGTATTACAACTACATGTGTGACTACGCTAGTATTCAAACAATATGTAGTGGAAGTACATAGTGACACACATTTATAGGCAGAGCATTCCATATCCTACTAAGTAGCACGTGGGAATATTATCACTTAATTGTGCTTCGGTCTTCCCTTGGCCTTCTGATTACGAAGAACATTGTATTATCAGCACAGGGAGTTATTTCGGGATGTTGGCACTTTTTACGAAGTCTTACAATATTTTATACTTTGCTATATTGTTGGATGCTAACTAGATTTGGAGGCTACCTAGGAACTGATGACCAAGAGCCCAAAGATTACTCACGAGTATGTTTATGTGATTCGTGTTGCCAGGACATTCTCCTCTCCACAAACGCATAGACGGGTGGCGCTTAAGTTAAGCTCATAAAGGGGTTCGTTGAAATTTCAGTGATTAAATTTCAGCCATTCTGTATCTGTTCTGAAGTTCCTAGATTTGATGTCTTATTATATTATGGTGCTCTTTGAATCGTGGGATGAATTAGTCTATAGTGACTGCCTTTGATTTTAGATGTCTTCAGCCATTCCTCTTACCAGTTCGAATACAACCGGTTTCCGTGCGTGGGTATTGTATCTGTGAGAGGGAGTTAATCAAATTTAATAGCTCCATGGAGAGATGCTTGCCTTGCTAGAACATCTACTTCTTTACTTACAGGTATCTCAAAACGGCAACCTCGAAGGTTCATTACATGCTTAATCACAAGAAGGAGTATCAGCACGGGAACTGTCCGCTGAATTGCAGTACACCCAACGAAGTCGTTTGAATGTTCAGTCGCTAGTGCGAGATGCAAAATATTGAAAATCTGCCGCATAGTGGTCACCTGCAGGGAATACAATCTAATGACGTCTGCCAACAAATTGTGGCCA
The DNA here is from genome assembly GCF_023864345.2 of Schistocerca serialis cubense. Lineage (NCBI taxonomy): Eukaryota > Metazoa > Arthropoda > Insecta > Orthoptera > Acrididae > Schistocerca > Schistocerca serialis. Next base: position 486,038,218 of record NC_064643.1, read on the forward strand.
TTACGTGTGCCAAAGAGAAAGATACAAGTGCGCTGTCTTTTGGGGCCAACTAGTAGGGCTGTGAAAATACAGACGATAAGGAGCCGCCTCCATACGTTCAAAGTGCCTTCTAGGCGTCCATTTCAAACGACAGTGCAAACCTCACCACTGTGGTGCGTGAAGAACGGATGCCAGACACCTCTCATCTCTATCGAGGTAGATATGAGCTCTATGCAAAATCGGGAAAAGTTCCCCCATCCTATTGTCTAACTCTATAGTCAACACATTTCCTACAGAGACAAGAGCATACCGCACCCACGCCGTCTAACCTTCCTCCAGGCGGCACAAATCAACTAAATGCAACTGGATGCAGTCTCTACTAAAAGGAACTAGATCCAGAGGCTTAATCTTTCAATCCCTGTTCTATCTGCATCTAACCCTGTACACATCCGCAGGCATGCAAACAGTCCAACCGCTATTCTTGTTTTGAGCAGTTTATAGAGTAAATTTTTACCTAAAGTTGTCATTTGTTGACGGAAGAATTCCAAGCATTACTGTGATACGGTGTCAACCTGATAATGCAGATGGCCGGCAGTTGTGGCCGAGCGGTTCTAGGCGCTAAGGTCTGGAACCGCGCGACCGCTACGATCGCAGGTTCGAATCCTGCCTCGGGCATGGATGTGTATGATGGCCTTCGGTTAGTTAGGTTTAAGTAGTTCTAAGTTCTAGGGGACTGATGACCTCAGCTGTTAAGTCCCATAGTGCTCAGAGCCATTTGAACCATTTGATAATACAAACGGTTGGGTAAGTCATCTCAGAAATCGGAGAAAGTTAAATGAATCACAGATGGAGTACGACCATTCCTCGTAAGGAACAGTGGTTGTGGGATAAGGGTTGCCAAATGTAATATTATAGCGCCATATCGTTGACGTCATTCACTTGTAGAATTATGGAACGAGTTTTATGCTCAAGGATTAATAGGTTTTTGGAAACAAAACGAAGAACTGCTCCACAAAAATCATCATGGATTCCGCAAACAGAGATCTTCCCAAACTCAGCTCGCTCTGTTCCTCCATGAGGTCCATAACGCTCAAGAGAACGGCGCTCAGGTTGATCCATGTTCCTTGACTTCGACACCGTCCCGCACTGCCGTTTGGTGAAAAAATAAAAATACGAGCATATCGAGTATCGCACCAGATTAGCGAGCCGGCCGCTGTGACCGAGCGCTTCTAGGCGCTTCAGTCCGGAACCGCGCTGCTGCTACGATCGCAGGTTCGTATCTTGCCTGGGGCATGGATGTGTGTGATGTCCTTAGGTTAGTTAGGTTTATGTAGAGCTAAGTCTAGGGCACTGATGACCTCAAATGCTCAGAGCCATTTGAACCATTTGAACCAGATTTGCGACTGTATACAAGATTTCCTTAGAGACCAAACTTAACACGTAATTTTTAACGGAACAAAATCGACTGGTGTATAGATAATTTTCGGAACTCTCCAAGGAAGTTTTAATAAGACCGTTACTATTTGCAATGTGTGTAAATGATCTAACAGAAAGCGTCGGCAGTCCTTTAAGACAATTCACAGATAATGTGGTTGTCTGTAACAAAGTAACAAAGCACGAAGACATTATCGATTTGCCGAATGACCTGCAGAGGATGATGAATGATGGGGGCACAGGCAGTTGACACTGAAAGTATATAAATGATACATATTAAGCGTACTGTACACGAAAAAGGAATCCATTACTGTACAACTATGCTATTGATAACAAATTGCTGGAAACAGTATCTACCGTAAAATGTCTAGAAGTAACGATCCAGAGCGACTTTAAGTTGAATGATCAAATAAGACAAATAGCAGAAAAAGCAGCTTTGAGACAGATCATAAGAAGAATTTTAATGAAATGAAACTTCATCCACTAAGGAAGTCGCTTACAAGGCGCTTGTTCGACCGAATCTTGAGTACTGTTCATCAATCTGGGATTCTACCAGCTACGACTGATAAAGGTCCAATAAAGAGTGGCGCTTTTCGCCACGGGATGGTTTAGTCGGTGGAAGAGCGTTACAAATATGTTCAACGAACTCCAGTGGCAGAAGTTAAAAGGGAGGCATTGTGCTACAGGGAGAGGTTTACTACTGACATTTCGAGACAGCACTTTCCGGGAAGAGACATAATATATTACTTCCACCTTCATGTATCTCGCGAAATCACTAAGAGAAAGTTCGAGATATTAGGGCTAATACGGAGGCTTATTGACAGTCATTCTTCTCACACACCATTCGTGTGTAGAAAAGGGAAGGGGAAATCAGTTTGTGGTAGCATAAGTACCCTCCACCAGACACCGTTAGGTTACTAGGGGAGAGTGATGTAGATGAGGATGTACTTCGCTGGGAATACGAAATACAACTATCGTATACTACACGGTGGGTTTCTGAATGTAACACTTTCCTCCAAAATGAGGTGCCAGGCACAAGATACGTTGTGGATTCTGAAAGCAACAACCTCGTCCACTTCTACTAGCACATCTGGGCGCCGTTTGCTTAGCTCTTGTCTTGAAAACATGAATCATTTGCTTCCGCCCAATTGGTTTCTTCTCCGCCGGCCGCAGAATCTAACACACATGGAATAAACGGCGCAGAACGGAATGGAAAATCACAACATTGCTAAACTGAGAATTCCGTAATAACAGGATGCTACTTGATTTTCTTTTATTGATAAAATCACAAAATCAGGAATACAATTTCTACATCCAATTAACATTAACGTTCACAGCAAAATTCCTGCATACTAATCATTTCTAGAGCATCGTAAAAAGTCATAGAAAATGCTTCACGCTATCTTAAGATTAGCACGAGATCGCACATGTACGCTTCCGGACGCAACTTTTAACTAATTGTTCCCTTCTGAAGCGATGTCGCACTTCACACACGGACTCAAATGTTACCTCTTCGAAAATTGATCGTAGACTCCTTGTGGGCTGTATTAATTGTTTGGCTCCCGATCCTTCTGGGTGCGCTTGTAATTGGTTGATTTGTTCGCCAATGGTATCATCATCAACTCAAATTTGCATTTAATTTCTGAATATGAATTGAGAGTTCTTGACATCACTGCTAAAAAGTGTGAGCGCAGATAACGTCAACAGCACAGTTGGAGATGTGTACCAACATTTAAACTGTAAGTCTAAATAATTAAAACAGACGCTTCCCGTAGAGTTGAGCACGATATGATTTGTAGTCACGTCAAGCTCAGACCATATGTCGTTTAATGTGAGTGGGTGGGTCTAATGATCCTAATTTGTTGCTACCTTTAGCGATATGAATCTTTCTATGGAGAGCGATATGCTGACCACATGCCCTCTGTATCCGGTTACGTCTAAAGGCTGAGGATGATACGGCAGCCGGTCGACACCATTGAGCCTTCAAGGCGTGTTCGGACAGTGTTTGTTTTTTATGTTAAAGTGTAATAAAATGTTTTTTATGTTAAAGGATAGTAAAAAAAACTGTGATAAAATGTAGTCAGAGATGTGGCATAAACGCCATATGGTATTTAGACCAACTGTGAGGTTGATGACAGCTTAATCTTGGAAGGCGGTATGTCCTTTCGGGTCCCCTTGTTTTCCATTTAATTATTCAGATCTGGCGGACATTTGCAATTGAAGCACTAGTATCTAATTTGAAATGCAGTGTGACCAATACGATGCTTAAGAAAGAGGATTAACAGTGGGTGGTTTCCGAGTTCATTGGTACATAATTGCACACATTAATTTGAGGTGAGGGGATATTGCTCATGTTTGGTACAATGTTTAGTTGGTCACTTACAGCTGCAACTGGGCGAAGGGTGTAGATGAAGTAACGGCCACTTCATTGGTGTCAGTTCAGAGAACTGGGAAGGGGCGCACGCACAGTTATTTCGGCCCAGCCTGGGAGGCTTGCTCGATGCTTTAACACAGAGGTGGCACGCTGCCGGATATGGCGTAAACAGCGTGGGGCCCCCAGCCTTACGTGGAGAAGTGGTAGCAGCGGATCCAGTACATTATCACAGAGGCTTGCAGTAGAGTCCTTTACAACTCATTTACCCCAGTCACTATGAACCAGCGCCCTGATAACTGATACCCGTGAAGGAACGTGCATTCTTCAGGTTCTGAAGTTATCCACCCTTTCTCTGCGGAGCTTCCTGCTAGATCCGTGTTGGTAACGATTGAGAAATATTTCGCCCCGGTGGCTGAAGTGGGCCGGCGTGATAGAACGTCCGACACACTGTCACCTGGATAGCCGTTGCGTTTATTAGGAGGTGCGAATGCACCCGCGCCCCTCTCGCGTGAGCAGAGGAATGGCACCTTGATTGGAAATCCGACGGAGACGTCCGAAGATGACCGGAAAGCGTCTGTTTTCTGTTGCGGAAAGCGATAGAATTGGCGGAAAGGGTGGCTACTCTGAGAGAGGAGAATGACGCGATTTGCATAATGAAGCGCTGCTCAATTTCGATTTTTTCAAGAGCACTCTGCGTGGAGTACTTTTGGAAATGATAGCGAAGACACGGAGAAATCTTTAATCGGGCTTTGGCCGCGAGGCGAGTGGGATCGAGAATCCGGTTTTGCTCAGTGTGCGAGTGAGATCGAGAATCGGGATTTGGCTGCTAGTTGCATTAGGTCATGGTTAAGGGTTTTGATCTGGTCACTCGGTCATGGATTCTGGCATGAGAGATAGGAAGACAGAGGTCCTCCGTTCGAGTCGATGCAGAGGTGTGCTGATGGCGGCATTGTACACTCCGGCAGGTGTACGGTGTGTACTTTCCAGCACCTGTGCATTAGAAACCTTTGAGACGAATTCCCAACGTTCGCGGCGTGCTCGTTCAAATGGCAGCAGTCACATTTTGGTTTATGACTATCATGGAAACCTGCAGCTTTGCAGTTCACTATAACTTTCAACTGAAGTAAATTCAGTCATGTCGTGTTATCTATACTTGAAGTTGGAGATGTAGTTAATTTTCCACCCACTCCCCTACTTAGTAAACTGTACATCAGTACAGACTTAATTTTACTATACAGATGTTTAATTGCCGTCAGTGTGGTTTACTCCTGTTTCTGTCTTATGTCATTCTCGCTCTTTGGTAATAATTCTGTAGTTATCTTGAATTTCTTCTTTTTTTCTTGAAGATACCATTTCTTGGTTACTTATTAATTTTGTTTATGAGTGTGGGAGATAGTAGAAGTACTATGGAGTGTAAAACATCGTGTAAACTTTAGATTCACTACTCGGGATCCAAAATTAGTCACCTGCTTATAAATCTTTTTTGCTTTTAATTTCACAGTGGTGTAGCTAAAGCGCGGATATGTGCCATAGAATATTGAGGGGCAGAAGTTCGTTATAGGTATTCCCTCATTGCCATCCTTCCCAACGGAAACGTTTTAATCTTCGTTATACTCTGAATAACTTGGGTCCATTACACTTAACTGAGGTACGACCAATGTAGTGCACGGTTCTGATTACGAATACGTATCTGGAACACTTAGAGTTCCGCCGAAGGCTTAGTTCTAGATCCGATCATACATCTGAATGGAAATTCTGCAGATTGTTTCCTATTAAAGGATAGTGTATAATGGTACCAAATCTTTGCAAAAGTTAAGAAACACACCATCCGCTTGATTGCCCTTATCAACAGCATACCGGATCCTGTGAAGGAAGGTCGGATGAGCGTTGCTTTCTGGATCAGTCCTAACGCTGAGACAGAAGCTGATTGCACTCAAGAGAAGTAACCGTTGGTGGTCACAAAATGAATCAGATAATACTACAACAAAGTAACTTAACGACATGGGTCCACAGTTTTGAAACTAGATCATATTATTCTTACTGAAAACTGGAGTCACACTGGCCTTATTTTAAATAACGACCAAACGACCACGTGCCCTAAGCAACACGACCACGGAAATGTCATTCTTGCGAGAATGTGCCACTAACGGCTCGGAAACCACCGCACGAGAACATTTCAAGTTCCACAAGGGTTTTCAAATTATTATCAAATATTACTCATTTCTTAAAAAAATACAAAAATAAAAACTTTTGCAATCATTGTTAGTACTAGAGAGATTTCAACTTTTGGATGTACAAGGGAAAAGAGTTGTATTTTATTGGAAAGTATAGTAAAAGATCCAGGATTAGTATTTCACCATAAAGATTAACTTTTAAATCGTTATTACTTTTACAAAAAGTCATAACTGAAATTCCAACCACGAAATCAGTTCTAAAATTTTGTTGTTCTAAAAGGGTTGTAAGAACACTCAACTGCAATCATTAATTTCTGTTTAAATTTTATTATTCAGAAAGTTTTGAGTTTTGCACAATCAGAATGAAATATTTTTTGCTAACATTCAATCTCATAAATCAAAATGTAACTAAAGGATATCAGATTTATTTAGCTCCAATGAGACACCAACATATTCTAAGCAGCTTCTGAAAATTTCATAGGATTGTCTTATATACGTTTTGAGAAAAGCGTTCTAATAATCAAAAAATATAAAACCGATATAATATGGCTCAGTGATGTGGTTCATACATTACATTACCTGTACTTTAAAATCCGTCATAATGTTACTCCTCATCCTCCTGTTTCATCAGCTGACCCCTTCTCATCTGTCTGGCCTCTATTTTCAGGTAAGACAGTGCTCGGTCAGATTTGTTGGTCCCGTTCTGTTCGCTGTTAACACAGTTACACTTCTGGATTTGAGGATATGATAGGTGCTTTGGATATGTTGGAAGAAATACTGAAGTAGAACAGCTGAGTAAGAAATAACCTCTCCTCACAGAACACTTTTTTCAAGAAAAGAGAGAGCCACAAAATCACCAGATATGGTAGAAATGGAAGAAGCACCTCAGTTATTCATTATGTGATAAGCAACAAATACATTTGAGCAAGAGTAAGAGATGTAAAATTCATACCTATAGATTCATTAGACAGTGATCATAGTCTGATTAGAGCTAATATGAACAAGAAAATGACTTTCACAGCTTATTCAAGGAAGACACCTGAGGTCAAAGAATGTTGTCTAAAGGAAGCAGAAAAGAGAACAACTATCAATCTGATCACTATATAGTTACCAAAAAAACGGAAATTAAGAACGGAAAATTCAAAATAACGTTAATAAACTGCGCTGTATAGGCGACTGAGGTAAAGCAAAACATAAAAAAAACGCAACCATACACGAATGTATTATTTCCAGAGGTATTCTATATGCGTAGCCCGCAAGATCACTTGATCTGAATCCATGTGACTTTGGCTCTGGGGATATCTAAAGCAACGCGTTTACCCGGGACACGTTCGGTCTCTACCTGATCTGAAGGCCAGCATACAGGACCACGTTGCTTACATTACACCAGAACTGCTGCGTCGTTTCACGTATGCAACACCTCGTTGACGTCTCCGTTTCTCATATTGAATAAATTATGTAAGCTACAGTCAATAATAGAATTCAACATTATGCCTTTCTCAACTGTTTGATCTTTTCTGTCCACGTCCAGTTCGTAAACCCGTACTTATGGAAACATTTCTATACTTCTTTCTTGCATTCACAGAGCCAGATTTGTGCCTGGTGGCCAAAATTGGAACTAACTTCTCTTTAAGCATAGATTGGTTCAGCTTCAATGCATTTGAATATCTATCAAGTTCCGCTGCGATACGATAATTGCAGCCCACACTGGAATTCTCTGAGCAGCTGTACTTTGATTATAGCCGCTCTGTATTATCAGAAAATACGGTGCTGTGGCGTACACCGTTCGGCAGAGTAGGAAGATTGAATCTAGTTGTACATCTGCAGCTACTGATCGCAACCTGTCGTGTATGATATGTTTCAGACGACTGGTTTATCCAGAATCCGCACATACTCTTTGCGAGAACTTCTTTTCATACAGGAAAGTAGCTCAAAGTGGAAAGTAGCTCAAAGTGTCAGTGATTATGATATGGGTCTCCAATCTCGCGCATCCGATGTTTTGGCCTTTCCTGCAAACAGGGGTGAACTGCAACGTTGTCCAGCCTTTGAGACTAATCGCTGACGAAGAGATCCTAGAGAAACATAAACCGAGATCGGAGCTACTATCGTAGTGTGTTCAATGTAAAATCCAACTGGATTACCGCCTGGCTCCGGTGTATCGTTCGCTTTAAGTAGACTTACTTTCTTTTCTGTACCGGTGGTGCTAACAACAATATCTTTCATTTGTTTCGGCACTGCAACAGTAATATGTTGGTATCCTTATGCATAAATATATAAACATATCAAAAAAAGTTTTGCATCACCCGGTTCCCAGAACTCCTGAAGATAGACGTTGGCTGTGGATATTGTATTACCCAGTCCCTTTCACTGTTCAGAGATGTAACTAAACCCGCCCAAAGATGTACACAACCATGCATGAGCAGCGCCTATTAGACGGAGGGGGTCCGACAGCCGATCAGCTCCAGTCATTCCATCAGGAATGTGGCACACGGCTCGTGTTGTCTGTAGTTCAACCATGAGTACACGCTCAATACCGCCGTTCGATCGCGTCCGCATTGTTACTTTGTGCCGGGAAGGGCTCTCAACAAGGGAAGTGTCCAAGTGTCTCGAAGTGAACCAAATCGATGTTGTTCGGACATGGAGAAGATACAGAAAGACAGGAACTGTGGATGACATGCCTCGCTCAGGGCGCTCAAGGGCTATTACTTCAGTGGATGACCACTACCCTCGGATTATGGCTCGGAGGAACCCTAACAGCTACGTCACGATGTTGAATAATGCTTTTCTTGCAGCCACAGGACATGGTGTTACGACTCAAACTGTGCGCAATAGGCTGCATGATGCGACGTCCATGGCGAGGTCCATATTTGCAACGAGACACCATGCAGCGCGCTACAGATGGGTCCAACAACATGCCCAATGGACCGCTCAGGATTGGCATCACGTTCTCTTCACCGACGAGTGTCGCATAAGCCTTCAACCAGACAATCGTCGGAAACGTGTTTTGAGGCAAACCAGTCAGGCAGAACGCCTTAGACCCACTGTCCAGAGAGTACAGCAAGGTGGATGTTCCCTGCTGTTCTGGGGTGGCATTATGTGGGGCCGACATACGCCGCTTGTGGTCATGGAAGGCGCTGTAACGGCTGTACGATACGTGAATGTTATCCTCCGACCGATAGTGCAACCATATCGTCAGCATACTGACGAGGCATTCGTCTTCATGGAAGACAAATCGCGCCCCCATCGTGCACATCTTGTGAACGACATCCTTCAGGATAACGACATCGCTCGGCTAGAATGGCCAGCATGTTCTCCAGAAATGAACCCTATAAACGTGCCTGTGAAAAGTTGAAAATGGCTGTTTACGGGCGAGGTGACCCACCAACCACTCTGAGAGATCTACGCCGAATCGACGTTGAGGAGTGGGACAATCTGAACCAACAGTGCCTTGATGAACTTGTGGATAGTATGCCAGACGAATACAGGCATGCATCAATGCAAGAAGACGTGGTACTGGGTACTAGAGGTACCGGTGTGTACAGCAATCTGGACCATCACCTCTGAAGGTCTCGCTGAATGGTGGTACAACATACAATGTGTGGTTTTCTTGAGCAATAAAAAGGGCGGAAATGATGTTTATGTTAATCTGTATTCCAATTTTCTGTGCATGTTCCGGGACTCTCGGAACCTAGGTGATGCAAAACATTTTTGGTATGTGTATTTAAATGTGGCATTCAGTACTTCGTCTTTCTGTACTTCAATTTCAACAACCGACAGATACACGTGTGACTGAATGGATGCTTTCCACCCGTTCATTGACTTTACCTAGGACCAGAACTTCCTGGGTCTTCCTGATAGATATTTCGGCAGGATATGACTGTGTTCGACGCTTTTCCTATGGAAGTGTAGTACTCTATGGCTTTGGAACATTGATCGAATATTTTTATTAAACCAGATCTGTCTTTACCGTCTGTTATTAGTTGACTTGGTACGTAATTCCACAGATAGGAGTTTATAACCTTTTTGGCTGTAACCACAATTGTGGTACGTCTGCGAAATTTGAACGAGATCTTCTCAATTCGTCCTTTAGGTACGTTGATAGTGACTGTCCATGTGTTCAACCAAATACAAATATTATCGCATTTTTCTTGATGTCCTCTTTGTCTTTGGTGACCATCATTACTGTAACAGCGTCATGCCCGCCAGTCCAGTCAGTCTCTTATTGATGACACTGTCTAAAATAAGGGATCTGTTTGTAATCAACTGGCTTAAAGTAATTCTTTCGCCTGTGGAATGTCTGTCTATTTGTACGTGGTAGTTGTCCCACACCACTGTCAGTATTACTTTAAAAACTGTTTGTTCTTATCGCGTATGGTTTGCGTAGTTTGCCAGTCGATCCACGGAAGCTTAATGCTACAACCACCTGCTATCACCGTATAACCTGAGCATTTTGGATATTTCCGTGCTGTCCAATTTAGACTGTCAGTGTATGTTTTTACAATCGATGTGTATGAATTTGGTCATCGGTAAGTCCACAGATCTCGGTTGCACTTGCTCATACTACACGGTCCAGTCACATTAACTTGAGCACCGCATATGTTCGACGTCAACGTGCAACAACCACTCACTGACGGCATGTGGCAGCACTAGCTGTGGAGGGTACATAAAGCAAGTCGTGGGGTCGCAGAAAACAATGCAACAGTGTCGTAACGCGGAAAAGGAGTGACTGACCTGAAATCTAAAACGGCGGATGTGTTTCCGAAACGGCTGGGTTTATAAACTGTTCGCGTGCCGCCGAGGTTGAAGTATACCGTACGTGGCAAAATGGTGCAATCCAAAACTAAAACTAAGCTAACTGTGGTTCACCACGAGCCAGGGATGAATGACGGCTGTGGAGATGTGTGCGGTCGATTAGAAGTGCAAATGTTGAACAACTGGTCGCCGAGAGGAATCAAGCGGCTACCAACAGCGTCACCTCAACGGGCGTTCAGCGAATGTTTTTGCGTATGGGCCTCTGCAGCAGTCACCTGCTTTATGTACCCAAGCTGAGTAATGATCATCGGCGACGAAGGGTGGAATTCGCAACCAAATACTGCAACTGGACGTCCACCGAGTTGTGGTATGCGGCCTTTTTATATGAATGACGTTTTATGTTCCATTAAGCGGATGGCCGATGGCGTGTATGACTTGAAACGTCAGAAAGTAAACACCTTGCAACAATCACTGTGGTGTTATGATTTGGGGAATAGGTGCTCCCGTCATTCTGCAGGGCGCAATGGGTCAACAAAAGTATGAATCTATTCTTGTGGACCATGTCGACCCCTAAATCCAATTTTTTCACCTGTACGATGGCTCTACAAGTAGGAAAATAGAACTTGAAACACAGTTCGCAGTGCAGACGCATGCTCCGAAGAGCACCAGGATGCGTCTACCGTACATCCCTGTCGGCACTCTTCCTGCATGTGTCGCAGCAGTCCACTGCAAATGTGGTTGCTCAGGCTTTCGACAGTTGGTCACATAAGTATGACTCGACAGTGTAGTTCGCAGCTGAATCCATTTTGGGTCAAGCTAGACTTAATGTATTTGCTTGTTACTATAAAAACTCTTTCTCTTGGAGAGTTTAGTCTATGTCCATTTTTCGAAAATTCCTCACTTTCTACTCTGGTGTTCAGCCATTTCCCAGTTCCGAGCAGGCTGCACTCAGAGAGATGTGATTCTAAGACTCTGCCGAGAACAGTCAGTCACTTAACAATATTTCGAGATTCACACTTTCCGCAGTTCCTGTTGAACGTATTGAATCAATTGGTTTATCTGATGCTAGTTTTGCTACCAGAGGCCTTAGATTTTCATCGAATCTCAAAAAAATCTCCATATTCCTGTTGTATGGAGCACACATGACCTACCCAGACCTTGTCGGCCTCAGTCTAATTAATGACAGAGCAAACACTTAACTCGAGAAGAATGGGAGGCAGAATAATACAGAAAATGAGCTCAAGTGATTTACAGTAAGCTCAGAACTAGAAAGAAACGATGGTAAGTCGTTATTGGCCGATAGACACCATCTGGCGCTGTTGTGCTGTCTAGTCAAAGTTGTCTTGATTGACGCCATTTAGTCGACTTCACATCGATAATAATGAAATGATGATGAGGATAACATAGCACTAAGTCCACACGTGGATAAACTGTCTGACCTGGAAACGCTGACCACTCGTCTCATCTAATATTTTCTTTATTGTTTCACGAAGCAGACGTCTATGATGGTTTACATAGCTAACTGAAACCAGCTTGTGTGAAGGCTCCATGTGTAAAGGTTTTCTTCAGATCTTGTTAAAGAATTTCTTTTAGGAACTTTCGGCTCCATTAATGAATTGGAAAATAAGAACAGTAACGTTACGCGTAAGTAGGCGAGCGGTTTGGCCACCTGGAGGTGGTGAAATTGTTGCATGCACAGCTGAAAGCTAGTGGGCCCAGGGCTGTGGATGTGCTATGGCGGGTCCAGGTAGGTGACTGGTATGTGTGAGTCCAGGTGCAAAGATGAGCGTCGTCACCTGAAATGGGTAAATCCAAAAGTTGGGAATTTGGACGGATGTTGCTCCCACAGTCTTTGTGCAAGAGACGCGCCAAAAATGATGGAGTGTCAGATATGCTGAAATATGGCTTCTTACAACTCTTTGAGACTCTATAATAATTTGCAGTCAAGTATAAAAACAAAACTGAATATATTAGTGATCTCAGAAAAATAAGACGCATCCAATGATGTAATAATATTATCAGTATCCTTAGAACTAAAGAAGTTAATATTTCACAGTGACTAACCGTTTTCACCATGAACCTCTGAATTAACATATTTTAAATGCTTCATACGATTTCAACAGATGATATTTCAGATGACAGTGAGACGCCCTGCTAAACCTGCACAACAGGACAGGCAGTTTAAGTCGTGGAAAGGGGCCAAAATAAGCGGCTGTCGGTTGCACTCGAAGATACAACCCTTTATTTGATCAACCATTACATAAGGCAAGAAATTTAAAGAAAAACACAGCTTTAGTTTTGGGACTTAATTAGCGACTCAATAAGCCATACAATCTCATGTCATAAGGGCAAGACGACTTTAATTTAAAAACGGCTGATGGGATACCAGTTCAATTTTACACAGAGTACGCCAAGGAACTTGCCCCCCTTCTTGCAGCGGTGTACCGTAGGTCTCTAGAAGAGCGTAGCGTTCCAAAGGATTGGAAAAGGGCACAGGTCATCCCCGTTTTCAAGAAGGGACGTCGAGCAGATGTGCAGAACTATAGACCTATATCTCTAACGTCGATCAGTTGTAGAATTTTGGAACACGTATTGTGTTCGAGTATAATGACTTTTCTGGAGACTAGAAATCTACTCTGTAGGAAGCAGCATGGGTTTCGAAAAAGACGGTCATGTGAAACCCAGCTCGCGCTATTCGTCCACGAGACTCAGAGGGCCATAGATACGGGTTCACAGGTAGATGCCGTGTTTCTTGACTTCCGAAAGGCGTTCGATACAGTTCCCCACAGTCGTTTAATGAACAAAGTAAGAGCATATGGACTATCAGACCGATTGTGTGATTGGATTGAGGAGTTCCTAGATAACAGGACGCAGCATGTCATTCTCAATGGAGAGAAGTCTTCCGAAGTAAGAGTGATTTCAGGTGTGCCGCAGGGGAGTGTCATAGGACCGTTGCTATTCACAATATACATAAATGACCTTGTGGATGACATCGGAAGTTCACTGAGGCTTTTTGCGGATGATGCTGTGGTGTATCGAGAGGTTGTAACAATGGAAAATTGTACTGAAATGCAGAAGGATCTGCATCGAATTGACGCATGGTGCAGGGAATGGCAATTGAATCTCAATGTAGACAAGTGTAATGTGCTGCGAATACACAGAAAGATAGATCCTTTATCATTTAGCTACAAAATAGCAGATCAGCAACTGGAAGCAGTTAATATCATAAATTATCTGGGAGTACGCATTAGGAGTGATTTAAAATGGAATGATCATATAATGTTGATCGTCGGTAAAGCAGATGCCAGACTGAGATTCATTGGAAGAATCCTAAGGAAATGCAATCCGAAAACAAAGGAAGTAGGTTACAGTACGCTTGTTCGCCCACTGCTTGAATACTGCTCAGCAGTGTGGGATCCGTACCAGATAGGGTTGATAGAAGATATAGAGAAGATCCAACGGAGAGCAGCGCGCTTCGTTACAGGATCATTTAGTAATCGCGAAAGCGTTACGGAGATGATAGATAAACTCCAGTGGAAGACTCTGCAGGAGAGACGCTCAGTAGCTCGGTACGGGCTTTTGTCAAAGTTTCGAGAACATACCTTCACCGAAGAGTCAAGCAGTATATTGCTCCCTCCTACGTATATCTCGCGAAGAGACCATGAGGATAAAATCAGAGAGATTAGAACCCACACAGAGGCATACCGACAATCCTTCTTTCCGCGAACAATACGAGAATGGAATAGAAGGGAGAACCGATAGAGGTACTCAAGGTACCCTCCGCCACACACCGTCGGGTGGCTTGCGGAGTATGGATGCAGATGTAGATGTAGATCAGAAATTTAAAAGGCAAAGCCTTATCTTAAAATAGTTCCTAATTGGGCTCAAAGCCCAAAGAATCTGACACTTTAAGAGCAAACAACTTAAATTCAAAATCGGCTGAACGACCAACACTTCAGACTCACTAATTTTAAAAATGCCAAAGGCTTTACGTAAAACAGTTCTTAAATTAGGCCGAAGGCCCAAACCATCTGGCGTCTTAAGGGCAAAACAACCTTAATCTAAAAATCGGCTAGAAGCCATACAAGTACAAACAACAAGAACAAATAAAAAAAGGCAGTACACGCAAGGGCGCTCAGAAGTTCCGAGGGTCGGGCTGGAATTCAAACACTAACGCTCGCCTAGGTGAGACAGGCAGTCGGCCCAACCATTGTAGATCCGACAGACAGTCAACGGATCCACCAAAAAGATAACCCCCCACTTCACTCGACCAGCACACAACAGGGAGTTCAATGGAGCAACGTAGAAGGTATTGGTGCCCACAACCAATTATACATTGACTGTCAAACTACACATTGTGCTGGACAGCGACAACACGATGAGTAAAGTACACTGCCTGAATTTACGTCAACGGCCAGGGCAGGTAACCAGAACGTTAACAGCAACAAGGCAGAATATTCCGATGATGCACTTCAATTCAAATAACCAGTTACAGTTCAACTGCACCGGAGGGTGTCTAAAATTTGCCAACTTGAAAACACACGTTGTTGCTCGCGGGAATATCCCAACAGCCGACAACGAAGTCCAAACGACACAATGTGAACAGTCGTGACTTGCTGGTAGATTAAGTCAAAACTCAACTTTCATGTCCAGGATCGGTGAGCCACGAACGTAGGAATGAGAACAGCACCACACACTCCTACACTGTATGGAGGCCGCCAGCGGGCCTGGCCGAAGTACGCGCCACGGATATTTCCTCCCTGCTCCTCGCTAAACGACTAACTCCCGCACATAGCCCAGCCGGAAACTATAAGCGCGAGCCCAAAGACAGTCCAAGGTGCAAATATTGATACATACCGCTGCTGCCAGCCACGGAAAGAGAGGATAACAGCATAATCGCGATAACTGCGGGAGACTAAACACAGAACAGCAACGAAGGTTTAACCCAACGCATAGCATGAGCCAGCCACGGCTCAGGTAGCACTGCACTATAGCTATCATGGTTGAAAGTCACTCATCTGTCTGTTTCATTTATTGACTTATGACATACTTTATACTGTTTTTAATACGCTAATGTTTGTCAGAACATTATATGTCCACAGTTAAACATCGAATGAATACAGATGAATACCTCACATATTGGCATACTTGTAAAAAAATGGTTCAAATGGCTCTGAGCACTATGGGACTTAACGTCATCAGTCCCCTAGAACTTAGAACTACTTAAACCTAACTAACCCAAGGACATCACACACATCCATGGCAGAGGCAGGATTCGAACCTGCAACTGTAGCGGTCGCGCGGTTCCAGACTGAAGCAGACTTGTAAAGCCACTCAATGAACAGTTTACTATTTTGCTACTAACTTTACTTAAAGGATAATTGTGAGTGCTATTAAAAATCGTGGTAATTTAAGAAGTGATCACTTGCATGTGTTAGCTTTCACGACAGTTAAAAAGAGAAACAAAAGACGCTTCTATCAAGAAGGCATAATAATTGCCTCAACAATATTTAACAACTAGTTGTCATTTAACATGAGTGCTCACGTGTAAAGAAACTAGCTTATTTATTTACGGTAGGAGACGAGATCTAAGCTCGTAGGAGATGAGATATTGGCAGAAGTAAGGTTGTGAGGACCGGGCGTGAGTCGTGCTTCGGTAGCTCAGATGGTAGAGCACTTGCCCGCGAAAGGCAAAGGTCCCGAGCTCGAGTCTCGGTCGGGCACACAGTTTTAATTTGCCAGAAAGTTTCATATCAGGGATATTGTCTCGCCAAATGGAGAAAAGATAAATGTCTTGACTTAAAGAGAACAGGCCATCTTCTGCTGTGAACTGTGTTTCATTGCTAAGATTATTCAGCCGATTTGCAACATACGAGCTCCCAGTGGAAGGTATCAAGTTGCTGTGCCTGGCTGGGTAAGGTTCAAAACCTTCAGTGCACGAACATGTTATTTTAAAATCTCGTGCCGAAAATAAACAGGATGTTCACTGAAGCGCCAAAGAAACTGGTATAGGTATGCGTATTCGAATAGGGAGTTACGTCTATATAAGACAGCAAATGTCTGGCGCAGTTGCTACAGTGGCAGGTTATCAAGATTTAAGTGAATCTGTACGTAGTGCTACAGTCGGCGCACGAGCGATGGGACACGGCATCTCCGAGGTAGCGATGAAGTGCAGACTCTGCCGTACGATTATTTCAGGAGTGTGCCGTCAACATCAGGAATCCAGTAAAACTTCAAATCTCCGACATCGCTGCAGCCGGAAGAAGATCCAGACGGATCGGGACCAACGACGACGGAAGAGAATCGTTCAAATCTTCAGAAAATTGTTGCAGATTTCAATGCTGGGCCATCAACAAGTGTCAGCATGCGAACCATTCAACGAAACATCATCGATATGGGTTTTCGAAGATCTGCTCGTGTGTCCTTGATGACTGTACGACACAAAGCTTTACACCTCCCCTGGGCTCGTCAACATCGACACTGGAAATATGTTGCCTGGTCGGACGAGTCTCGTTTTGGATTGTATCAAGCGGATGGACATATACAGGTATGGAGACAACCTCATGAATCCACGGATCCTGCATGTCAGCAGAGGACTGTTCAAGCTGGCGGAGGCTCTTTAATGGTGAGGGTCTTGTGCAGCTGGAGTGACATGGGACCCTTGATACGTCAGATAGGACTCCGGCAGGTAACGCGTACGTAAGCATCCTGTCTGTTCACATGTATCCATTCATGTCACTTCCGCTGGGCACCAAACTGAACATGAACATCAATATTATTCACCATACGTGGGATGCCTTACAACGTGCTGATCAGAAAAGATCTCCATCCCTTCGTACTCTTACATGAACATTATTCACCATATGTGGGATGCCTTGCAACGTGCTGTTCAGAAGAGATCTCCATCCCTTCGTACTCTTACGGATTTATGGACACATCTGCAGGTTTCATGGTGTCAATTCCCTACAGCACTACTTCAGACATTAGTCGAGTCCATGTCACGTCGTGTTGTGGCACTTCTACGTGATCGCGGTGCCCTACACAATATTACGCACGTATACTAGTTTCTTTGGCTCTTCAGTGTATGACATATTACTTCTACAGAATGTAGAAGACAATAATTCTAACAGTGATTCCAGTTTATTTGATACCCATTTCATTCACTTTTTCAAAACTGGAACTTCATAATAGGTTAAAACTGTATGCTAGACTGATTCGACTCAGGAACAAGTCCTTTTGCTGTAAAACTGATCCCATTTACGAAGGATAATTTCTTTTGCTTGAGTGCGAACGCGATTCTGACGCAATAAGACCAGGGTTTGACCTGCCCTCACAGCTTCATTTCTGCCAGTACCTCTTCTCTTATCCTCCAGACTTCACAGAAGTTCTCCTGCGTACCTCGAAGAAAGGATACCCTCAGGGTAGGTAGGAGAACTGTGAAGTATGTGAGGGAGCGGAAGAAGTGTATCTCTGAGGGCAGACCGTGGACAGCTCAGTCTGAGCAGCTGCCGGCGAATGGAAAACGCCCTAGTTTCGTGCCACGGTCCGATACACATCTGTATATACACTTACGGGATTACGCTGCAATTCAGAATTAAGTGCCCGGTAGAAGGTTCATCTAACAACCTTCGAACTGTTACTTTACCGTTCCACTTTCCAATATCGTGCTGGAAAAACCAACAC
Source organism: Schistocerca serialis cubense (assembly GCF_023864345.2). Lineage (NCBI taxonomy): Eukaryota > Metazoa > Arthropoda > Insecta > Orthoptera > Acrididae > Schistocerca > Schistocerca serialis. The sequence continues at coordinate 486,056,614 of NC_064643.1, forward strand.
TTAAGTCTATCCCTCCGAGCTCCTATATCTCTTTTTTTTTTTTTATTATGAGGATTATTGGTCAATACGCAGGACGGCGCCAACGAAATATTTTCACACTCCGAGCAGAGAGTTGGTGATCGAAATTTCGTAAGAGGAACGTGCCCCAGTGCAAAAAGACTTTGTTTAAATTATTGCTACCGCAACTCACATATTATACCCATGGCTCTCTTCCTTATTTTTAAATAGTAAAAGACAAGCAATTTTTTCGATGTCCTCCGTCCGTACTATCTGATGCGGATCTCACACCACACAGCAATACTCCAGAAGATGACGGACAAGTGTAATGTAAGCAGTCCCTTTAGTAGACGTTTTGTATTTTCTAAGAGTTTTGCCAATAAATCGGTCTTTGGTTTGCTTTCCCCACAGTATTACCTATGCGACAATACCAATTTAAGTCATTCGTAACTGAAACCCTTAAATAATTTGTTGAATTCATTGTCTTTAGATTTGTCTGATTTATAGCGTAAGCGAAATTTATCGGATTACTGTTAGTACTCTTGTGCGTGACTTCACACTTTTCATTATTTAGAGCCAGTTGCCAATTTTCGTACCATGCAGATATGTTGTCTAAATCGTTTTGCAACTGGTTTTGATAATCTGATGACTTTATTAGACGGTAGATGGTAGCATAATCTGCAAATAGTGTAAGAGGGCTGCTCATACTGTCACCTATATCAGCTCAGGAACAGCATAGGGCCCGTAACACTCCCTTGGGGATCGCCACTCGATGGCTTTCCTTCAGTTAGTACGAACTGTGACTTTTCTGACAAGAAATCACGAATCCAGTCGTAAAAATGAGACGATACGCCATCGGTACTCAATTTAATCAGAAGTCGCTTGTGAGGGATGATTCCAAAGGTCTTCTGGAAATCTAAAAATATTCAATCTATTTGTCATCCTCTAACTATATCACTCATACATTACTTGCTTAGAATAACCTAGCAGGAATTTTCGTGGTTGTTTTATAATTCGATGAAGGACGTATGTTAAGAAGCTTGCATGAGCTTCCTGGGAGATGGATGGGGAATATCTTATCTGGAACTTGTATCTAGTGACAGAATCTTAGAAATAGGGGAGAATAGAGAAAATAATTCAGATAAGAAATTTTTTTTTTACAACGTAGGCAATCATACAGTTACATTAATACTCAACGTAATACAATATTACTATTATTATTATTATTATTACTATTACTGTATTGTTATTATTCTCATAATTCTAACGCAAAGGGACAATTTACAAGAAAAAGGAAAGAAACAAGTGAAGTAGGAGGAGGAAAGGACAATGAAGAGTAAATGAAGAAGCGTTTGGAGTGCGTCTAAACATTAAGTAAAAGGGACGTGAGACAATTACTTGTGTAGAGGGACTTATTGGGAAGTCGAGACTGCGCAATTACAGTTTCACATAATAATCTACAGGTTTATTTCTCCGCAAAGGAAACGTGAGCATCTGTGATAATCTGATGTCACGCACCTGCAAAAGGAAACGACTTATTGTTGATCACGCTCGCTGCAAAATTCTAGACAATGGGGAGAAATACAAAATATTATATTCTGCATTTAAAAGACGATGTGGCCATGTCAATCTCTGACCGCCGCGCCTACTCATTAACCAAAAGTATTGGTTTACACGCCCTCGATTTGGCGGAACGTTAGTTATGCTGATTATCCATGCCTTTAACTCGAACACGGCTACTCTAAATGAAATTTGTCATTCATGAATGTTCCGTAGCATAAAATTCTGCCTAAAAGTAGCTGCCAGATTTTAAAAATCATTCACTCCTTTGCGAAGCTACAAATAAGAGCATGAAAATATTCGTAGCGCTCAATTCTTGCTAAGATTTTTTTTTGTGACGCTAAATTACTTTTGAACACAAAGTCGTCCACATTCGTCCAAATATGCAAATGTTATCAAACTGATGTGGAGAAATTAAGCGATTTTATTCTCATGACCCACACCCTCACCCTCAAGCAATGTTCTTCATATACATTAGCATTGGAGTATTGCGATAGGGGACAGGGGGGATACATCAACTGCCAATAGGCTTATGAAAAAGGTAAAAGAAGCATGGAAAATATTCAAGGGGGAAAACCGTTAGGAAGTGTCGTTACAGAGGAAGTGCTGAGTAATGCCATACTATACCTCGTTTGTCATAAAGATAAACCTGATGTAAACAGATACAATCGCGATGATTGTTCTCCAACCTTAGCGCACGTATACTGGTGTTGTTACGCTCTTGAAAGTACGCCCTGCTTATATATTAGTTTATTTACTATTGTCTTACTGTAAATGAGACTTTAACATATTGTAGTGAATTAATGGCCAGCAACGTTCTCATTGACACACTTTAGCTACGTACTTTTTATTTCAAAAATTGTGTACAGCGCTGTCTCTAGAGGGCGAGTAACGACTTGTTCTTAATGATTTTTTACAAGATTACAGAGAAAATCGGCTTTGAAGTTTCTCGAGAAATTCTACTGAAGTTAAGGCCCTTCAGTAAAAGACATGCATGGGTTACAGAAGAAGTTACAAAAGCCATGGGGTACCTCCTAAACCCTTGTTTAACCCCATTTTTCCCGGCGTAGTGTAGCAACTCGACGTGGCATGTACTCAACGAATCGCTGGAAGTTCTCTGTAGAAATATTGAGCCATGCTGTCTCTGCAACCTTTACAATTGCGAAAATGTTTCCGTGCAGGATTTTATGTACGAACTGTCTTGTCGATCGTGATCCGCAAATGTTCCATGGTATTAGTGTCAGCCTGTCTGGGTAGCCAAATCACTCGCTCGAACTGTTCAAAATATTCTTCAAAGGAATCGCGAACAACTGTGGGCCAGTGACATAGCACATTGTCATCCATAAAAGTTCTAGCGCTGTTTCGGGACATGAAGTCCATGAATGGCTGCAGATAGTCTCCAAGTAGCCGAAAATAACCGTTTCCTGTCAATGATCAGCTCAGTTGGACCAGAGGACTAAATGTAAATGCAGCCACACCATTATGGAGCCGCCACCAGCTTGCACAGTGTCTTCCTCACAACTTGGGTCCATGGCTTCGTGGTGTCTACGACGCACTCGAACCTTACCATCAGCTCTTACTCACTGAAATCGGGACTCATCTGACCAGGCTACAGTTTTCCAACTGGTATGGTCACGAGCCCAGGAGAGACGCTGCAGGCGATGTCGTGCTGTCAGCAAAGGCACTCGCGTCGGTCGTCTACTGCCACAGCCAATTAACGCCATATTTCACCGCACTCTCATAACAGATAAGTTCGTCGTAAGTCCCACATTTATTTTCACGGTTAATTAACGCAGTCTTGCATGTCTTTTAGCACTGACAACTGTACGCAAACGTCGCTGCTCCCGGTCGTTATGTGAAGGTCGTCGGCAACTGTGTTATCCGTTGTGAGATCTAATGCCTGAAATTTCGTACTCTGGGCACACTCTTGACACTATGTATCTCAGAATACTGAATTCCATAATGATTTACGAAATGGAATGTTCCGTACGTCTGGGTCCAACTACCATTCCGCTTTCAAAGTCTGTTAATGATACCCCCGCGGCCATGACCAAGTTAAAAACCAGTGACAGTGACAGTGACAACTCAAAACACTGAACTTGACAATGAAAAAGATGACGAAAACAGAAACCGTAAGTGAAACATATAATGTAAATAGATACACACACACACAAACAACCTTTCATATAAATTATTAATCTCAAGGATAGCCACACGAGATTGGAAATCGTAATTTTTGCGTAAATATTTTGCCTACAATAAGTTGTATATAGTTGCAGGTGACAAACTGTAACGAAAAACTGTAAAGAAAAACAGACACTATATAAACGTAATACAGCAGGAAAACTACACCATTTGATAAGAAGGTATGAATACACAATTTTATGTGCTTCTCAAAAACCTGTAATTACGATTTAGAAACTAATATTTGTATGTATTTAAGCAGTAAAGAACATTCCTATTGTTTAACAGCCACAACAATAAAAAAACACGGACGATGCTGCAACTGCAGTGAAACATGTCTGGGACAAAAAACAAAATCGTGTTTTGATATAGGCGGACCCCACTCAAAAACATATGTTAAGTTGGAAACCATTTCACATAAACCATCTGAGTACAAATGACAATGAACTGCCCTTTTATACCTCGTGTATGCGATATTACCGCCATCAGTATATGAACATACAGCTCTTCCATGAGTTGTCACCTCGGAGTAATCAGTAGCCTTGGTGATTGGTAGTCGGTTATTCAGTGCTGGTACAAATGCCGCTGTTATCTTTTTTTTCCTTCAGTTTGAATACTTGGATCATTTAAATATAAAATCCGAGGAATATGTGCTAATTAACTCTCATCTAGTCATCTTTTTTTGGAATATGTACGTCTTCATGTTTCTAATTACATATCGCATGCGAAATTCCAAATTTCATAGCTAATATAGAGTCTTAATTATCGATCTTTTATAAAACCTAATTGTAAAACATTTTTTAATAAAGAAAGCATAACAAATTACATTTTGGGACAAAACTGAAGAATCAGTTACTCTTTATTTGGTTGATGTCTATTGTTTTATACCACACGAGCCGGAATGAAGGCGTCTTAGAAACATGAAAAACAATAATTTTTACAGCATCAAGCTCGCCATAAAATTGCTGAATTTCCGCAGTAGCTACTGTATCCTTGCAATATGAAGCCAACAGAAATAATCTAGAACCAAGTTCAGTGATTTGTCGCTGGAAATAACAAGACAGTTAAGCTACCAGACGTACTGGAACTGATGCACGAAGCGTTGTCACACGTCACTGCCGAAAGCTGGCGGGATATATGACGTCGTAGAGGAAGAGGAGAAAAGGTTGATCTTGTGTGGATTTGTGGATTCCGTTGTTAATCGCTTAGTTACATACACTAATGGACCATAACACTATGGCAACTGGCCACCGCCACGTTGGATGTGGTCTGGCAGCGTTTCGGGCACGTGACGCGGTAACAGAAGAATGTAAGCGAAATAGACACAGACGGGGTCCACCCTAGCGAAGATATGGGCTGAAAATGGGGAAATCCATTGAGATAAGCGAATTTGACAAGTTATTACTACGCATAACCTGTGAGCTAGTATCTTGAAAACAGAGATCGTGGTCGCATTTTCTCGTGGTGCAGTCGTGGCCATCTACAGAAAGAGGTAGGAGGACAGTGACAGTAACACTTGGCCCTAAATAGTTGGACGTCCACTACTCTTCACAGAGCGAAGGGTTCGGGTGTTTGTCTGCTCTGTGAAGTAGGATTAATGGTAATCTGTAGCATCTCTGCCGAAAGCACACAATGCTGGTGCATAGACAAGTGTTTCGGAGCACACCGTTCATCGTACATTGTTGAACATGGAGCTCCGCAGCAGACCACATGTGTTCATTTCTTGACCCAACGACATGGTCAGTTACGATTGCAGTAGGCACGGGACCATCAGGATTCGACAGTCGATCGATGGAAAACTGTCGGCTCCTCGGATGAATCACATTTTCGCTACACTAAATCAATGGTCGTCTCCATGAACGCCGTCATCGAGGTGGACGGACGCTTGAAACGCGCAGTACGCCACGAATGCAGGCTGGAGGGAGCAGTATTCCTCTAAGGGAGATATCCTCCTGTGCTTGCACAGGCGACCAAATTCGCCTCATGTAAATCCTACAGAACCCACCGAGCTCGCTATCGGGCGTCCACAGCGCGTACACAAATCAGCGGTCAGTTGCGCCTTTCATTTTCCAAATGCTGAATAAAAATTTCGTTAATGAACTACTTTTCATAAAAGTTTTGTCTAAAAGATTAACTTTGTAGATTTTCTATTCAGTTCCAATTCTCAACTGTTCGTTAATAACAATGTCTAATAACGTGGGTATATCTATGTACATATCTTCTGCTAATGAATACAAGATTGAAGTGCAATTGGATTTGAGATTATTTGACAGTGAGCCTCCACATCCCACTTGGCATTTAAAAGTTTTAAAACAGTCTAATCCGGACTCACATTGCAGCTCGTGAGGTCCAATAGCTAAAGGTGTATCAGGCCAGCGCGTGACACTCAAGCATTTCACGTGGAAAGATTTATTTAAGTAATGGCAAAGCAGCACGATGAATTTCAGCTTGCAATAGCGGAGTGCTGTTGCGAGGCATAGTCCAGCTATCTGTTGTCACACTGCTTAAAGGAACATATGCACGCTGAGCGGTTATTTAGGAAATAGTTGTAGTTATAAGTTGAAAAATAAAGATATATTAAAAAACCACAGATGAAATCCACGGCTGTGCAAGCATTGCCCGCAGCCGCTGGAAAACAGAGGAAGAATTACGATCGTCAGATGACGATAGTATAGGTTACTTTCTGTTGGATAGGTCCTGTACAGATCGGACGTGTGTGGTACACCGCCATTAACATTATATTATTTCAATATTTTATTCACGAGTTGCAATCACCGGCACTCGTAATCACATGATGTAAGTGTATTTTTAAACTATGTTTCTATATCAGAATATAATTATTACTAATGCATGTATGTTTTATTTTGTGTCACTAGTTATTTGTAAGCGTGTTGGATGTCTTGGCTTGGCAAAGAAAGGATCCGTAAATAGAAAAGATAGTCGTCCAGCACGAACCATCGACGTCTTCGGGTGCTGATCTCAAATACGAAGTCCGATATATAAAAGGTGAACCAGCAAGAGCACTGTCATAATTAACATAACGGACAAAGATGCCTTGCCCAAGCACATAAGAAAGGAAAGTATGTAAAATATCAAACATAATATTACGTACTGTTATCTCTCTCTCTTCTGTGTATGTAAAGTTCAGATACGAAAAAGACCAATATATATTTATAACTGGTTAGTCAAAGTGATTATTATGGCAATACTGAGGATTTCAGCCCAGTTGTCAATCGTGTGATTATTACCATAACATGTTTCGGAACATTATCCCATTTTCAAGTGCTAAAAACGAAGAAACAATCGTTATATTGGCAGACATACAATGGTTACAGGCTTCCTGAGTTATACCCTACCGTAAAAAACTTTTTATGCCATTAGGCCTCGTCACAACCTAAAACAAGCTGCATAAGTGCATTGTCACTTATTATGGCCAAAAGTGGAGATTGATTTGTATGATTATGGAACAGTGATCATCTACTAATTCACATTACATTAAGTGAAACAGTAACTGTTTTGAAATATTTTTTGATGTTAATTAGTTCAGTAGCTTTGTGTTTTTCATCGGAAACCTACGTACTGAAATTTCGTATAAAGTTCACACTGCAATATAGTTACCATATGTGGTAGGTCACATGCGTATTGTTCGTAAGGATCGCATACAGCTATGTAATTATGCACGTAGATACTTTAAACATAGGCGTTTTATCCGCAGTACAATTAAAGTTTACATACACCACTAGTCAGAATAAAGTTGCATCAGGTACACAGTCAGATTAAAGTCGAAATATCTCACTGAAAACTGAAACTACCCATCGCACACAAGAATGAAAGCAGTACGAGGGGTGTACTGAACTGAAAAAAGCAAAACAGAAGCAGTGAATGGTCCAAGGAAAAGAAGTGCAGCGTAGAGCAGGCTGTAAGCACAGCGGCGTCGTGGTTAAGTGGTCAAGGTTTTGGACTCCCAAGCTGGGCAGCAGTGTTCAAACCTCCTCTGAGTAAATTCTTTTTTTCGCTGTTCTGTACGGCTACTCTAGCAGCTGAAAGGATGTGGGTTTCGAATTGGAACCGCAAACGTTTGACGACAAGGCGACAAGTCATCCAAAACCACCACCAGAAAACATGTCTGGTGTGTCATTCACGGCATTAGTGTCGTATGATAGGAATGTGTTACCAACGCACCTAATTCGTAGGCCCGGTAATGTAAGATATGCCTCCTTGCCCGATTTAGGTGTTCACATGAATGTGATTGAGATCACTCCCAAGGAAATGGTGAAAACATAATAGTTTGACACATAAGCTGCAACAAATGAACCCAACTGTTTCACAATCACACAGTATCTCTGTGCTCTGTCAGAACATATATTTTTAACGTTTTTGAAGTTGCCTTCCGTTTTGGAAGTTTTAACTGTTGAATGTGTTGTGGATTGGCAGGAGACCAACCCACTAAACTGAGAGGAAGCCGAAAGGCACGCGTTTAAGCTCACGCAGGCTGGCTTGAGGTCTGGAACAGGACAAGGTAATTAGAACTTAGAAAAAAGGAGGTAACTGGTAGAATACTTAACTTTAATCCATTAATGTTGAACGTAGCTCTTGTCTGTACATTATTTACAATATTAATAGTAACTGATAATGACGCCTTGCTAGGTCGTAGCAAATGACGTAGCTGAAGGCTATGCTAACTATCGTCTCGGCAAATGAGCGCGTAATTTGTCAGTGAACCATCGCTAGCAAAGTCGGCTGTACAACTGAGGCGAGTGCTAGGAAGACTCTCTAGACCTGCCGTGTGGCGGCGCTCGGTCTGCAATCACTGATAGTGGCGACACGCGGGTCCGACGTATACTAATAATAACGGACCGCCGCCGATTTAAAGGCTACCACCTAGCAAGTGTGGTGTCTGGCGGTGACACCACAGAATGCCTTTGTCATAACATAGTTCACACCCTTTTATCTGTTGTTTTCATTTCTTTGAGGCCTCTTTGTGGCATCTCACCTGCTCTCACTATTCATCACGTTTACTTGCGACAGTAACGTATTCTTACCACATGACCCATGTTGTATAAACAATGTATAGTATGAAAACTGCCAAGACAACAGAAAGAGAACAAATGTTTCAATGACCGGACGGACAGTTCACAATGTCGGAAAAAAAAGACGAGTGAGTTCTGAAGACGGCTTGTTGGCATTACAGTCCAACACCGCAACCACTTAACCACTACACCGCGGCTGTGCAGCATCCCTCAATATTGCACATCTTAAGCCTGTACCGTTCAGTGTTTCTGTATTGCTTTTTTTCACAATTCAGTACATCCTACTGGTGTCATGCCAGTTCTGTGTTCAGTTTTTGACGGGCTACCCACTGGAGAATCTTACCACTAAATCTGAGTGGGGCGCATTGTGGAGTTTCCTTTGTGAGAAGCTAACCTATAAACTCTGTTTGAAAACTTTCACTTAGACATCCAAATACTTAGAAAGTATAAATTAGAAAACTTACAGCAGAATGGCGAATGTTCGACAGAAATGAAAATAACATATGAGTCGAAAGGATGTGTGTTAGGAACTGTTATGTCCTGAATATACGAGGGTTATCCAGTAAGTAAGTTCCGATCGGCCGTGAAACGGAAACCACTGGAAAACTCCGGTAAAGAATGAAAAGCACCAGTTTGCTTTTGCTCTACAATATTTTAGAACAAAAGCAAACTGGTGCTTTTCATTTATTATAATGTTATTCTGCCAACAACCGACGGAAGATTCTGTTAATATAATCTGGTAAAGCTTTGCACAGATGTGCTGGGCAGTGTCTCTAGTATGTCCATCGATCGTGTAGCATCGCTCTTTTCAGTTTTGAGTGCACAGTGAGCACGTACAGATTCGTAGGGAATAGCGTCTCCCGCAATGTATGAGGGCCTGGCTAGAGATTTCGCCTGTGTCATGCAGCCCACATAATAACACAACTGTCGAGCATGTCATTCTTCATGTCAATTCTCGGTCGCACACTGCAGGGGCAATGAAGACGCTCCTTCACCGTTTCCGATTAGAAGCGTTTGATCACCGTCAATACAGTCCGTAATTGGCACCCCCTTAGTCTCATCTCTGTTGGCTATGAAGACAAAATTTTTCCACAGAAAACGAGCTGTAGACCTGTGCAGATAACTGGCCGAAAACCCAGGCGGCTGCTTTCTATGACGAGGATATTGGAAAGTTGATACAACACTATGACATCACTCGAAGTAGGAGCGGTGACTATGTACAGAAGTAGGTGGAAGGTGTACCTAACTGGTGCGAATAAAACTTTTCTGGTTTTCACTTCAGTTACCATTTCGCGACCGATTGGAACTTACTTTCTAGACAAGCCTCGTACGTGAACAATTCGTCAGATAGCGTCAGCAGCACTATTAGAATGTTCGCTGGCGATGCCCAATCCATAGGAATGTCTTGTAATTGGACGACGCTAAAGGAAGTGCAGAAAGAATTGCTGTAATGAATAGCACCTCTTTCAATTTGGTTAAAACCAATACAATGCCTATAAAAAGACAAAGAACCCGCTATAATGCGGTTTCTAGATTAGTGGCGATATCTGGAGTAGGTTAAAGTATTGTTCCTAGAAAACGGTGTAACTACGAACACGTGCTTTTTGGTCGGTACTTGAGCCTAGTACCCGACTTTAGAACCATACGAAGGAATGCGCACTAGAGACAAACTGTTTCCGCTGCTCTCTATAGATTTTGTTGTCATAACACGTAATTTATGTTTCGTGCAGTATTTGTTGATGTTCCGCGTTCTACACATTTAAATGCAGTATAATATATTAAAGCCACTTGGAATACATTGCTAATTCTTCAGGAGCAGAGTTTTATGTTGAGTGAAACGCTACAAATTTTTAAAACTATTCATTTAACGTGGGCGATTAAGCCGTACTTTGTCGTTCATACACCGCTTTGTACCTTGAAATGTAAGATGTTTTTGCTATATAACACGTAATATCTGAAAATGAACTGTGTTTCTTTAACGTATTAACAATTTTACCAGTCTTGGAAATGCAAATTTGTGTTATTTTCCAATAGCTTCCGTGTAAAAATGTATTTAAAACGGAGTTGGTTCTTGATAATGCTTCTCCTAAATTTGAGTTCGTTTACTGATTATTGGTGTCTAGTAGAGTACTAATGTAACAGATGGACAAGTAAATACAGTATTGACAAGATTCTTACAATTACAACGCTTTCAGATTTCAATGGAGTATTTGTTCCCAGGTACATTATCATGCCGTACGTTAGAAACAGGTTTCGCATTTGGAAAAACGATAATTTTTGGGAGTAACTTTTGAGAAAGTCTGCAGCCTATAAAAAGTGAATACATTCATTAAAAAAAATGTAATAATAAACTGCATTAAATTTGTATCAAAGGGCTGGGTAGATGGGAAAGTCTGATAAGGTGCAATACTCTCCCCCACATTAAGTCGTGTAGGTTTTTTGGAGGTTTCTGGGAAAGTGCAGTGCAGTGCACTTATTTTGCTGGTGTTTGGAGTCCTTATCAAACAGGCATGACGGCACGCAGTGCCTCTTAAAACACACACACACGCACACACACACACACACACACACAAACACACACACACACGAATATAACTACACATTCAGAAATTCTTATATAGAGTAGCTGGATTTGTCTAGCAGATATGGTTTCATTTTGTATTTGACGTTAATTTTACTATCGATTACATTCTGTGAATCATTGGTCAAAGATTTTTATTACTGAATACCTCACTCCTTTCTGTGACACACTAGGGCTGATTGTGGGTGATGGATAGCGTAAATCATCTCCCCTTCTACAGGATGGAACGCTTGAAAGTCGCCCACCTCCCATCTGAATGCGAAAGCAATATTTCGACCTCTGAAACAGGGTAAACAGCTACAATAGTTGACAGTTTTATGCAACAAACGATTATTAGCATTTTTCTGACAGTATTTTAATTTATCTCATCAGTTAAGTTAGACGTTTGTCTTTGCGGTATGCAAAATGACTTCGTCGATAAAAGAACGAATTGAAATTGTGGAAGCGTGTGTGAAACAAGTTCGATTAAGGAAACTCGGGAAATTTTCATGATCAAGTACCCTGGTAGAGGACTGCCAGTACGAGAGCAATACAGAGTTTGTATAAAAATTGGCACACCTACGGATCTGCGCAAAATGTAAAACGACAAAGAATTCCCTCAGTTCGCACATCACAAGTTATTGCAGACATTTCGCTGAAGAATTATTCAGAACTAAGTCTACACGTAAACAGGCCCAACAGGCGCACGAAAGTAGGAGGAGCAGCCAGCGGGTAATGAAAAGTCTTAATGTGAAGCCATATCGTGTGGCCGTTGTGCAGTAATAACGGGAGGATGACAGTCATAAACGTGTAGATTACTGCACGTGGATTTTGAACTTCGCAGAACACGAGGTAATGGTTAGTGGAGAATCCTAACATTGCTTATTAACAACCACTCCATGATGAAAAAATCGGCGTTTGGTGCGGTGCAACAGGAACGCGCATCATTCGACCGATATTTTTTGACACTACGCTTAACACGTTTGCATGTATGGAAATATTTGATACATTTTGTGCTCAACTCACTGAATATGGAAGACAATACTGCTTCTTCCAACACGATGGGGCAACATGCCATGCGTATAAGGTATCCCTGTAACGAATCCATGATATCTTCACTGAGGAACGAACTATCAGCAAACATTTTTAGCCATCACGTTAGCCAGTGATTTTTTTCCTGTGGGGACACTTGAAGAGTAAGGTCTTCGAAACAAATCCAAGCACAATACAGGAACTGAACGACAACATCAGCGATGAAGTTGCCATCATCGATATCCAAACTTATCGCCGGGTGTCTCTGAATATGCTTAGACGAGTTAGACGTGCACAGCTGTGTATTGATGTAGCAGGACTTCACTTTCAGCATCTTCTATAAACGTATTTTTCACTATACTTTTCATTGTAAATAAATGGTAAGCCCATTTCAGCTCTTCGTTTCTGTAATTTCACTGCGTTCCTTTGTACTTACATAGGCTAATTTTATCTGCGCAACCATGTATTATTATATTAACTATGAATACTACCGTTGTTTGCCAACTAAGGTTGATTGTTGACAACAAACGTCATATGGGCGTAAATGTACCGTACTGTGAGGCTATTGTCAGTATGCGCAATTGTTTGAAGAGATGACTGCAAGACTTTTCTAGAGTGACACCACACATTATACTCTGTGCACGCTTTTAGGAAACGAACACTCCTTCCTCAGTGATGAGTTACAGCAAAACATGATGCAATGAGACATCAGTGAAAGAAAACTGGTAAAGTAAGTCAACGATTTTACATTTCATCTCAAAAATCTAATATTGTGTGCAATGCATCATTTGCAGAGCTCAGAGTTATTAAGAAAATTTGGAATATGTGACTCAGAAGTCAGATTCTTGTCAGAATAAAGTTTCATAAATTCAAAATATTATAATTGATTTACTCTCAGGGACTATTTATAATGGTGTTATCTGTCTTTGTGCAGATCTGGATTGCATGTTTTGTGTTTCATGTGAACTCAGTTAAAATCCGTTTGCAGAGTACCATTCACTAATTTTCAAGAATTTTTTTACGTCTTGGATATATAATGGAACATCATTCACATATAACAAAAGGAAGAGTGGCTCAATACTGATCCTTATGGTATAGCTGTTGCAGTTTTCTCCATTCCGGAAATGGTGTTTCTTTGTGTAAACTCCCTGATGTCCTTAATGCAACATATTACACCGTGTCAGTTATAACCACTAACCAGCAAGTTCTCTGATACCATAACAGTTGATATTCATTAGGAGAATCTTGTGAACTGCAAAGTTAAATGCTTTTGACAAGTCACGGAAGATACCAGCTGGTAATATTTTGTCAGTTAAGTTTTGTGTAACCTGGTTTCTGAATTGAAACTTAGCAAGCCTTAATAATGGTTACTCGCTGCACTTCATATCCGTCAAATGTCGAAGCACATTTTGGACTAAAGTCTAGACAGGCACTAACGCTTCGTTGATGACTACAACCTTGAGAGCCATGTGGCATCTGCAGTCACGGAAACATTACTAATTTCTGAACGGATATTTAAATTAAAATTGATACCTAGTCCACAACCTGACGCACAGAAATGTCTGGGACCCCCTTCTCAAATAAACAAAGTGCCATTGCTCGTAAAGTAGTAGCTATAAAAGTTTTCTTTACGTATTTGATAACGCACTTACAACCACCTTAACAGAAAGTCGATATTTATAATCCTCTCTAGAAGGCATTGAAAACATCAAAGTTATATGAAACGGAAAAAGTAATAAATATTTCCTCGTCTGAACTACTAAATAACAACAAAAATGAGTCGGTTACTTTCCTCACTAACACGTTTTGATTCATATCTTTGCATATTGCAGTTTCGCCATAGTTACCGTTTTTGGGATTTTATGGCTGCCTGTTTAACCTGTCATAAGTCCACCAGAATTTTTCTACCTTTCTTTTGTTTTTTAGGTCTTAATTAATCACGCCCACACAAGAATGTGCTCGGCATCTGTTCGTCGACATTTATTTTGCACACCATTGTCATTCATCAGCCGACTGGATGCAAGAGCAGCGCCCACTCAATAACTGTCATTAATTTATTTGAAAATTGATTGATGACATGAATGTAAAAATTCTGTTTTGGAACTGACATAGTGTTTCTAAAACTTGTATAAATTTCGGTTGCCGATGAAAACCAAATTTACATAATTAAACTGTTCTTTAGGCTTATGTTCCTTTGCTCTAAAACCATCTAGCTACTTAATTATATTATGCCGTTTTCTGATTGTTACTAAACTGACACTACAATAAGGCTGACAAAGTGAGGAGAGTTTTCATTATTTAGCTTAAAATACCAAAAATGCACTTTGCAAATCGTTTGATTTACTTCCGGCACTCACGTTGCGTCGGAGGAATAGAGCCAAAACAACTGGGATACAACGAAAACGTTATGACACTTTTGAAATAAACGGCTCTTCTTTCATTTCCAGTCGCGCCAATGTTACACTCGACCAATCAACAAGCACAGTGTATCCTTCGAGATTTATGGTGCTCGGTAGTAAAGCATCTGTGCTGCATTGCGTACGTCCGGACAGGGACTCGTGCCTGAGACTTATAATCTGGGGTGCCGGCCTGTAGACCTTGACTATACCAACAAGAAAGTAATTCTTTTAGCAGCGCAGATTACCGACCGGTATTGCGACAAAAACGACTGTGAAGGGTTTCTAGATCAACAGCAGCAGAAACAGCTGCACAGATTAAAAACTGGTGGCAAGGACATTTTTGCTATGTGTGGCGAAACGGATCTGTTGAATACGAAACTTTGATAATGAATATAATTGTGATTGTAGGGTCGTGTAGTGCTCCCTCTACACCACAACATCGTCTGATATTTGATGTAATTTACTGTATGTTGTAAAATTCTTGAATATCCGCAGGTTCTCCTTATTAAAGAATGAAAAAAAAAAAACGAAAATTCATTTGGATGGCCACATTTAGAAATTGTGACACTCAGTTTTTGATTTGTTTCGTTGCTCACTTCTCAGACAACAAGCGACGCTGTTTAACCAGACAATGAATCAGCGAATCGTTTGTGTGTTCTAGCTACTACATTTGAAACTGATAATTTTCAGTATTAATATACCAAAGGATTACTTGCCAGGTAACCGGACGTCTTACTTTTCATCACTATACCGTTTCCATCTCTCCCCTATCTTTGAAAAACCAAAATACTGTTTTGTAAATTTGCTTCTTCGAATTGTTACAAACCTAAAAATATTCTTCTGTCTTACAGTGCTTCTCAAAATTGAATGACTACTTCATCCAACCAGTTAATAAAAATTTCATAAAAGCCGCAGTTGGTAAGAAACCTTCTTCATTGGTGCTTAAGATGTTAGGCATAATGTAACTAATGTTACTTATTTTTCATGAAACATTTTGCTAGTGGTTTTCCACCAATAATTTTCAGAAGTAGGCGACGTAAAAAGCTGTCTATACTCATTTCTACGAAATGCACTTTATTCGACAATGGCAAAGACATAATGAATACGTCATTGATTCATATATACCACAATGAGATCATAATCGCCGCAGGAGATGTGGTATATCTTGAGTCCTCTCGTTGCAATGTATGGTCGTCGGTTGACATGATAAACTTATAACGCGAGAATGAAACACAGCCCATAGTTGCACTAAATTATGTTTATTTTAAAACTTGACCATGGTTTCTGCTATAATAAT
Source organism: Schistocerca serialis cubense (assembly GCF_023864345.2). Classification (NCBI taxonomy): domain Eukaryota; kingdom Metazoa; phylum Arthropoda; class Insecta; order Orthoptera; family Acrididae; genus Schistocerca; species Schistocerca serialis. Next base: position 486,072,673 of record NC_064643.1, read on the forward strand.
ATAGCTTTCTTCAGAAATCCTAAAAAGTTATCAAAATAACATGTAGACCAGTGATACAATCTACAAATAAACTTCAAAATTTCATAAGTGGTAACTAATTACTTACATACACACTAATGAATGAAAAATGTCTTAGCCCAGCGGCTGCGTCAAGATCAATAAAATAACTTCAACATAAATAAGCCTGTTTCGAACACAAGTCAATAAGACCGTCAATGCACAGTATTATTGTTCGTTTTTGAAGCATCACCTGCGACCAGCATTGCGAAAGAATCGGCGACACTTTCTGCGCAAGCCACCCATCATTTCGCAAGACAATGCACGGGCGCATACAGCGCAAGCTGTGGCTGCTCTGTTCGGTCGATGGGAATGGGAAGCACTGTACCATCCACCATACTCTCCGGACTTAAGTCCTTGTGACATTGATTTGATTCCGAAGATGAAGGAACTACTTCGTAACATTCACTTCAGAACTGTTCCAGAGATTCGACAGGCAGTAGACCGCTTCATTCGCACCATCAACAGAACAGGCGATGCTAACGGTATACTACGCCTTCCACATCGCTGGCAACGGGTTCTACACAATGCTGGTGACTACTTTGAAGGAAAGAAACAGGGTCAAACATGTAACTCTTTTGTATCGGTTGTGAATAAATAGTTGCCACTACTTAAGTTCCAACCCTCGTATATGTTATTATTCGAGAATGTTCCGCTTTAAGAGAGAGTTTCACTGTCTTTCCTTTCCAAAACTTCTTCGTTAATTCATTACCTTTTTTCTTCGTTTCGTATGTTCCTTTTCCACTGTTGTTTCTTTCGTTAATACTAGTTCAAGTTTCTTCTTCTTGATTTTACTTCTGATTTGTTTCGTTTTGTATAATGTTTGAAGAACATCACGGAAACTTGTAAGAGTGCTATAGTTATACCTTATATTCCACAAGAAATGTCGTTACAGATCAGGTCATTTTTGAGGCAGCTAATGTACAAAAAAATGTTCAAATGTGTGTGAAATCTTATGGGACTTAACTGCTAAGGTCATCAGCCCCTAAACTTACACACTACTTAACCTAAATTATCCTAAGGACAAACACACACCCATGCCCGAGGGAGGACTCGAGGCTTCGCTAATGTACTGTTTTTTTTACAGATATTTTAATATTCTCCACTGCACAAGAAGAGATTTTTTTGTTAGTGACCTACTATAAATTTCGAAATATGTTCATAAATTTTGTACAGTTTAAAAGAAAATCAAACAGAAAATCCATGCTGACATATACAATATGGCTGACTTAAGGAAAATAGGAAGTTCCTGTCAACGCAAGCAAAGGATTGTTCTTGTCATGACGGAACAGAGAGGAAGAGCGGCTCGTGGATGAACTACTGCACGAAGAAAACGAAACATGCTGGATTCCCCCGTTGCTTTCACAGGCAACGGAACATAAGCTTGTGAGAGGGTAAAGAATGGATATCTGTCGTGTGTATGTCAACAGAGAATCACGGTGCAGTCAGGTCTCAAAAAGCAAATAACCATCAGAATAGCGATCTACAGATGGGTTTGTGTTTGATTCTACCTTAAAGGAAAGACAGACACTACGCAGAATCAACAGCTGTGAGGCATTACATCTAAACTGAAGGGGATCACCGCTGTCACTGCAGCGAGACATTACGCGGAATCGGCCGCAACGAGCGGAAACGTGTACCTGACCGGGTTTCGTATATGTTTGCCCTGCAGTACTTTTTCCATAACCATTGTTAGCCACGGTAATGAAATACGAATTTAGTGTCACGCTGCACTGTCCTTAGTAAAAAGAGGAAGGAAGACTATTGGCATCTACAACAGCTGTTATGATTATTGAAATTATTAAGGTAATTATTACTACGACCTTAATTAACAATGATTTTTCATTTGTATCATCGACGTAGTTATGACTCGAATAACTTTGTATGTTCTTCAACTCTCCCTATCATGTTATAATTGTTTTATCGCTACACCTCTCATAAATCCCGTATCTTCGACGTTGTTGTTGTTGTTGTGGTCTTCAGTCCTGAAACTGGTTTGATGCAGCTCTCCATTCTACCCTATCCTGTGCAAGCTTCTTCATCACCCAGTACTTACTGCAACCTGCTTCCTTCTGAATCGGCTTAGTATATTCATCTCTTGGTCTCCCTCCGCGATTTTTAACCACCACACTGCCCTCCAATGCTAAATTTGTCATCCCTTGATGCCTTAGAACATGTCCTACCAATCGGTCCCTTCTTCTTGTCAAGTTGTACCACAAACTCCTCTTCACCCCAATTCTATTCAATACCTTCTCATTAGTTATGTGATCTACCCATCTAATCTTCAGCATTCTTCTGTAGCACCACATTTCGAAAGCTTCTATTCTCTTCTTGTCCATACTATTTATCGTCCATGTTTCACTTCCATACATGGCTACACTCCATACAAATACTTTCATAAACGACTTCCTGACACTTAAATCAATACTCGATGTTAACAAATTTCTATTCTTCAGAAACGCTTTCCTTGCCATTGCCAGTCTACATTTTATATCTCTCTACTTCGACCATTATCAGTTATTTTGCTCCCCAAATAGCAAACCACCTTTACTACACTCCTGGAAATTGAAATAAGAACACCGTGAATTCATTGTCCCAGGAAGGGGAAACTTTATTGACACATTCCTGGGGTCAGATACATCACATGATCACACTGACAGAACCACAGGCACATAGACACAGGCAACAGAGCATGCACAATGTCGGCACTAGTACAGTGTATATCCACCTTTCGCAGCAATGCAGGCTGCTATTCTCCCATGGAGACGATCGTAGAGATGCTGGATGTAGTCCTGTGGAACGGCTTGCCATGCCATTTCCACCTGGCGCCTCAGTTGGACCAGCGTTCGTGCTGGACGTGCAGACCGCGTGAGACGACGCTTCATCCAGTCCCAAACATGCTCAATGGGGGACAGATCCAGAGATCTTGCTGGCCAGGGTAGTTGACTTACACCTTCTAGAGTACGTTGGGTGGCACGGGATACATGCGGACGTGCATTGTCCTGTTGGAACAGCAAGTTCCCTTGCCGGTCTAGGAATGGTAGAACGATGGGTTCGATGACGGTTTGGATGTACCGTGCACTATTCAGTGTCCCCTCGACGATCACCAGTGGTGTACGGCCAGTGTAGGAGATCGCTCCCCACACCATGATGCCGGGTGTTGGCCCTGTGTGCCTCGGTCGTATGCAGTCCTGATTGTGGCGCTCACCTGCACGGCGCCAAACACGCATACGACCATCGTTGGCACCAAGGCAGAAACGACTCTCATCGCTGAAGACGACACGTCTCCATTCGTCCCTCCATTCACGCCTGTCGCGACACCACTGGAGGCGGGCTGCACGATGTTGGGGCGTGAGCGGAAGACGGCCTAACGGTGTGCGGGACCGTAGCCCAGCTTCATGGAGACGGTTGCGAATGGTCCTCGCCGATACCCCAGGAGCAACAGTGTCCCTAATTTGCTGGGAAGTGGCGGTGCGGTCCCCTACGGCACTGCGTAGGATCCTACGGTCTTGGCGTGCATCCGTGCGTCGCTGCGGTCCGGTCCCAGGTCGACGGGCACGTGCACCTTCCGCCGACCACTGGCGACAACATCGATGTACTGTGGAGACCTCACGCCCCACGTGTTGAGCAATTCGGCGGTACGTCCACCCGGCCTCCCGCATGCCCACGATACGCCCTCGCTCAAAGTCCGTCAGCTGCACATACGGTTCACGTCCACGCTGTCGCGGCATGCTACCAGTGTTAAAGACTGCGATGGAGCTCCGTATGCCACGGCAAACTGGCTGACACTGACGGCGGCGGTGCACAAATGCTGCGCAGCTAGCGCCATTCGACGGCCAACACCGCGGTTCCTGGTGTGTCCGCTGTGCCGTGCGTGTGATCATTGCTTGTACAGCCCTCTCGCAGTGTCCGGAGCAAGTATGGTGGGTCTGACACACCGGTGTCAATGTGTTCTTTTTTCCATTTCCAGGAGTGTACTTTAAGTGTCTCATTTCCTAATCTAATTCCCTCAGCGTCACCCGACTTAATTCGATTACATTCCATTATCGTCGTTTTGCTTTTGTTGATGTTCATCTTATATCCTCCTTTCAAGACACTGTCCATTCTGCTCAACTGCCCTTCCAAGTCCTTTGCTGTCTCTGACAGAATTACAATGTCATCGGCGAACCTCAAAGTTCTTATTTCTTCTCCATGGATTTTTATACCTACTCCGAATTTTTGTTTCCTTTACTGCTTGCTCAATAAACAGACTGAATAACATCGGGGAGAGGCTACAACACTGTCTCACTCCCTTCCCAAACACTGCTTCCCTTTTATGCCCCCCCTACTCTTATAACTGCCATCTGCTTTCTGTACAAATTGTAAATAGCCTTTCGCTCCCTGTATTTTACCCCTGCCACCTTTAGAATTTGAAAGAGAGTCAGTCAACATTGTCAAAAGCTTTCTCTAAGTCTATAAATGCTAGAAATGTAGGTTTGCCTTTCCTCAATCTTTCTTCTAAGATTAATCGCAAAATCAGTATTGCCTCACGTGTTCAAATATTGCTGCGGAATCCAAACTGATCTTCCCCGAGGTCGGATTCTACCAGTTTTTCCATTCGTCTGTAAAGAATTCGTTTTAGTATTTTGCAGCTGTGATTTATTAAACTGATAGTTCGGTAATTTTCACATCTGTCAACACCTGCTTTCTTTGGGATTGGAATTATTATATTCTTCTTGAAGTCCGAGGGTATTTCGCCTGTCTCATAGATCTTGCTCACCAGATGGTAGAGTTTTGTCAGGACTGGCTCTCCCAAGACCGGCAGTAGTTCTAATGGAATGTTGTCTACTCCCAGGGCCTTATTTCGACTCAGGTCATTCAGTGCTCTGTCAAACTCTTCACGCAGTATCATGTTTCCCATTTCATCTTCATCTACATCCTCTTCCATTTCCATAATATTGGCCTCTAGTACATCGTCCCTGTATAGACCCTCTATATACTCATTCCACCTTTCTGCTTTCCCTTCTTTGCTTAGAACTGGGTTTCCATCTTCGCTCTTGATATTCATACAAGTCGTTCTCTTTTCTCCAAAGGTCTCTTTAATTTTCCTATACGCAGTATCTATCTTACCCCTAGTGAGATAAGCCTCTACATCCTTACATTTGTCCTCTAGCCATACCTGCTTAGCCATTTTGCACTTCCTGTCGATCTCATTTTTGGGCCGTTTGTATTCCTTTTTGCCTGCTTCATTTACTGCATTTTTATATTTTCTCCTTTCATCAATTAAATTCAATATTTCTTCTGTTACCCAAGGATTTCTACTAGCCATTGTCTTTTTGTCTACTCGATCCTCTGCTGCCTTCACTACTTCATCCCTCAGAGCTACCCATTCTTCTTCTACTGTACTTGTTTCCCCCATTTCTGTCAATTGTTCCCTTATGCTCTCCCTGAAACTCTGTACAACCACTGGTTTAGTCAGTTTATACAGGTCCCATCTCCTTAAATTCCCGCCTTTTTGCAGTTTCTTCAGTTTCAATCTGCAGTTCATAACCAATAGATTGTGGTCAGAATCCACATCTGCCCCTGGAAATGTCTTACAATTTAAAACCTGGTTCCTAAATCTCTGTCTTACCATTATGTAATCTATCTGATACCTTTTAGTATCTCTAGGATTCTTCCATCTATACAACCATCTTTTATGATTATTGAACCAAGTGTTAGCTATGATTAAGTTATGCTGTGTGCAAAATTCTACCAGACGGCTTCACCTTTCATTTCTTACTCCCAATCCATATTCACCTACTACGTTTCCATCACTCCGTTTCCCTACTCTCGAATTCCAATCACCCATGACTATTAAATTTTCGGCTCCCTTCACTACCTGAATAATTTATTTTATCTCATCATATATTTCATCAATTTCTTTATCATCTGCGGAGCTAGTTGGCATATAAACTTGTACCACTGTAGTAGGCGTGGGCTTCGTGTCTATCTTGGCCACAATAATGCGTTCACTATGCTGTTTGTAGTAGCTTACGCGCACACATATTTTTTTATTCATTATTAAATCTGCTCCTGCATTACCCCTATTTGATTTTGTATTTATAACCCTGTATTTACCTGACCATAAGTCTTGTTCCTCCTGCCACCGAACTTCACTAATTCCCACTATATCTAACTTTAACCTATCCATTTCCCTTTTTAAATTTTCTAACATACCTGGCCGATTAAGGGATCTGACATTCCACGATCCGATCCGTAGAACGTCAGTTTCCTTTCTCCTGATAACGACGTCCTCTTGAGTAGTCCCCGCCCGGAGATCCGAATGGAGACTATTTTACCTCCGGAACATTTTACCCAAGAGGACGCCATCATCATTTAACCATACAGTAAAGCTGCATGCCCTCGGGAAAAATTACGGCTGTAGTTTCCCCTTGCTTTCAGCCGTTGGCAGTACTAGCACAGCAAGGCCGTTTTGGTTAGTGTTACAAGGCCAGATCAGTCAATCATCCAGACTATTGCCCCTGCAACTACTGAAAAGGCTGCAGCCCTCTTCAGGAACCACACGTTTGTCTGGCCTCTCAACACATACTTCTCCGTTGTGGTTGCTCCCACGGTACGGCCATCTGTATGGCTGAGGGACGCAAGCCTCCCCACCAACGGCAAGGTCCATGGTTCATAACTCGCATTATCTGTATCTGCAAATATTCCTTCTTCGCCTAATTTCTGCTCACAAGTTTTATTTCCGACACCTCATTATTTCATACTTCTCAGTCTTCGACAATAGCGCTAGGCGTTGATTTGATTTCAGTCCTGAGCAGAATAGTTAAATCACTGTATTGGTTATAATAATACATTCTGTTAATCCCTTTCCTCTTCATAACGAAGCTAAAGCTTGAAAAACCATACTCCGATGCTCTCGGGCCTAGTTTACTCCGTAGAGAATGCTGCAATATGAATATTTTGTTGTTAATGTAGCTATTTCCAATCCCATCTACATCTACGTCCCACTGAACCCATTTGCTCGGACCAGTCATTTCCTTTCCTATTCCACTGGCAAATAGAGCGAGGGTAAAACGATTTTCTGTATGCCTCCGTATGAGCCCTAATTTATCGAAACTAATCTTCGCGGTCTTTACGCGCGATGTATGTTCGCGGCAGTCAGGATCAAATGCCGATTCTCTAAATTTCCTCAACAATGTCTCTCGAAAAGAACGTCGCCTTCCTTCCGCGGATTCCCATTTGAGTTCCCGAAGCACGTCCGTAACGTTTCAGTGTTGTCCGAACCTGCTGGTAACAAATTTAGCAGCCCGCCTCTGAATTGCTTCGTTATCTTCCTTCAATCTGACCTGGTACGGATTGGGGGTGGGTTGTTTTGGGGAAGGAGACCAGGCAGCGAGGTCATCGGTCTCATCGGATTAGGGAAGGACAGGGAACGAAGCGGGCGTGCCCTTTCAAAGGAACTATACCGGAATTTGCCTGGAGCGATTTAGGGAAATCACGGAAAACCAAAATCAGGATAGCCGGACGCGGGATTGAACCATCGTCCTCCTGCATGCGAGTCCAGTGTGCTAGTCACTGCGCCACCTCGCTCGGTTCTATTACGGATTCCAAGCACTCGAATAGTACTCAGGAATAGGCCTCACAAGTTCTCCTTTACAGGTCTCCTTTCCTAAAATTCTCCCCATAAACCGATGTCGACCATTCGCCTTCCCTATCACAATCCTCACATGCTTGTTCCATTTCATATCGCTTTGCAGCGTTACGCCCAGATATTTAAACGATTCGACTGTATCAAGCAGAACAATAGTAGTACTGTATCCGAACATTACAGGTCTGTTCTTCCTACTCATCCGCATTAACTTACATAATTCCACATTTAGAGCTAGTTACCATTCATCACACCAACTAGAAATTTTGTTTACGTCGTCTTGTATCTCCCTACAGTCACTCAATTTCGACACCTTACCGTACACTACAGCATCATCAGCAAACAACGGCAGATTGTTGTCGACCATATTCGAGAAGTCGTTTATGTATACAGAGAACAACAGCGGTCCTAACGCACTTCCACGGTGCACTCCTGACGATACCCTCGTCTCTGATGAACACTCGCCGTCGAGGACAAAGTACTGGGTTCTATTACTTAAGAAGTGATCCAGCTGCTCACATATCGTCGAATTTATTCCATATGCTCGTACCTTCGTTAATATCCTGCAGAGGGGCACCGTGTCAAATGCTTTCTGGATATCTAGAAATATGGAATCTGCCGGTTGACCTTCATCCCTAATTCGCAGTATATCACGTGAGGAAAGGGCAAACTGAGTTTCTCACGAGCGATTCTTTCTAAAACCACACTGAGCCGTGGACATATGCTTCTTGGTCTAAAGGTACAGTAGTTTAATATAATCTAAATGAGAATATGTTTCAGGATTCTGCAGCAAACCAAAGTTAGGGATATTGGTCCGTAATTTTGCATGTCTTTACTTTTTTTCTTGTTGTATACTGGAGTCAGCTGCGCTTTTTTCCGGCAGTCGACACTTTTGTGCTGGGCGAGAGATTCACGACAAATGCAGGCCAGGTAATAGGCCAATGTTATAGGACACTCTTTGTCAAACGGAACTGGGGTTCCATCCGGACCTGGTGATTTATTTGCTTTCAAATCTTTCAGTTCTCTGCGACAGGGATGTCTATTACTATATCATCCATACAGGAGTATGTCCGACGGTCAAATGACGGTACGTTTGCATGATACTTCTGTGTGAACGATTTCTTAAACGTGAAATTTAAAAATCCGGTTTTCGTTTTGCTATCTTCAACTGCTACACCAGACTGATCAACAAGAGGCTGAATGAAAGCCTTATACCCGCTTAGCGCTATTACACAGGACCAGAATTTGCTCATCTTCTCAGTCATATCATTTGCTACGGTGTGACGGTTGTATGCTTTGCGCATAGATCTTTCTACAGACGCATGAATCTCTACTAACCTTCACGTTTCATCATTTGTGCGTTCTCTTTTGAACCGAAAGTTCAAAGCCTCTACCCCTCCGCATCTTCCAAATATCATCGTTAGGCGACGATGGAATTTTTCCATTCTTTATCCACTTACTAGGCACATAACTGTGCAGACCACGATTTACAATCTGCTTTAACTTTGCCCATAATTCCTCTGCATCCATATTACTGGAAATAAGTGATAAAAATTCGCTGTCTAAGTAACAACTGCTTACATGCTCTGGCTATCAGAAACACTCTCCTAGCCTTCTTAATTGATTTATTAACTTTCGTAATCATAATTGCTATAATAACATCACGATCGCTAATCCCCGTTTCTATATTGACGTTGTCGGTAAGGTCCGGGCTATTTGTACCTGCAGGGTAAAAGGTATTTCCATTGCATATGGGCTGCCGAGCTAGCTACTAAAGACTGTTTTCAGGAAACGTATTCAAAAGTATTTTGCATGACTGCCTGTCTGTACCCCCCGCAATAAATCCGTAGACATTCCAGTCTATAATCGGTAGGATAAAATCGCCTCCAAATGGCATTGCACGATCTGGGTATTTACGTGCTACTGACTGTAAACTTCCTTTGAATGGCTCTAGAGCTGTCACAGCGGAAAAAGGTGGCCGACAGAAACATCCAACAATTAACTTGGTTTCACCTACACCTGTTATACGCAACCAGATAACTTCACTGTCACACTCATCTTCGACCTCAACAGAGAAAATATTTTTGTTCTTGCTCAGTCCTGTTCTTTGCTCTTTTCAAAGCACCTTTCGACAGAATTAGAGTTACCTGTTTTCCTTTTGCGGACGCCATAGCGAAATATTTCTACCCTAATTCTTATCTTAGTAGTAACTGAGCTTATCGCACTAGTCAAAATTACTACCAGACGAAAACGCGCTATTCTAGACCGTAACGCAGGACTGTACGAAATCTAAGACAATTAGTATGAGTATAGACTGTTTCGCAGATTATGGGCCATGAAAACCACGCGATTTGTGTGTTCTTCGAAACCACTTTACAAGAAAAGCTTATTTCTGTGATCTTCTCTCAGTGTAAATATACTACCCTCACATCTTGGTTCAAGCTCACTATGAGTGAACCGCAATCACACCAGTTAAAACTTGCTGCCGGAATGTAACTTTCCGCTTTATACAAATTCCTACCAGTTGCAGTACCCGATCGACCCTCTCAAGTTCAACTTCCCACAAGCTACACCCCTTGTTCAGCATTCTCCGTGAAAGCTGTCCATGCTGTTGGTCCATGTCTTAGCATTATCATTTTTGTCTAACCAGTTCCATTTGGTAAGGTACGTCTCAACGTATGTGCTACGAATACTTTTATCCTGTCTTGACGGTCATTATGTGAAATTTTTGACAGAGTAGTTTTAAAGCTTGTCGCACTAAAATATGCGTCAAACCAATTCAACAGCCGTTAAAGGGAAGAACGACACTTGCTTCCAACGATCCCCATCTAACTTCTGTAAAATTCTCATACAGTCAGAACGAGACTGTTACAACTACTACCGGAAGACTCTGATTTTCTTCGAATTTGCCTTACAAACTAGCTGTTGCAGATCGCAAGCTTACGAGTTGTAGCTTTGTGTGGCCTTCTCCACTTTCCTAAAATTCTACCACTAAATCGATTTATTTACCACCACTTCAATTTCATATACGTTTGTAATGTTAGGCCTCAAAATTTAAGCGCATGGTATAGTCCGGAAGAACACTACAAGTGCCGTAGCTTCGGACATTTGTACCATCACGAACATTATCATGTACTTATTTATTATTAAGATAAACTGCAATCCACTACACAAAGCCACTGTTTTGTCGACGTATTTTCGAATTTCCCTAAGGTCTCGAATCGGTTATGTTTTTATGTAGAGTCACGTATAAATAATTTGGGTTACATCGTATAAAAAAAAATTTTGATACACAGAGCAAATAAATATCTTCTCTTGCTTTTCTTTTTTTTTTAAATTGCTTCTTCAGTCTTTTACTGTAGTTTTCTACATATATATCTACATCTACATGGATACTCTGCGAAAAACATTTAAGTGCCTGACAAAGTGTTCACCAAACCACCTTCACAATTCTCTATAGAATTGTGAGCGGAAAATTCGAAAAGCTATATCTTTTCGTTCGAGCTCTGGTTTCCCTTATTTTATTATGACGATCGTTTCTTCCTACGTACGTAGGTGTCAAAAAAATATTTTCGCATTCGGGGCAGAAATTTGGTGACTGAAATTTCGTGAGAAGATTCCTCCGCAACGAAAAACGCCTTTGTTTTAAAGATGCCCACCCCAAATCCTGTACCATGTCAGTGACACTTCCTCCCTTATTTCTCAATAATGCAAAATGTGCTGCACTTCTTTGAAGTTTATCGATGTACTCATTTTGTTCTCTCTGGTAAGAACCCCAGACCGTGCAGCGGTACTTCAAAAGAGGACGGACGAGCTTAGTGTAGACGGTTTCTTTAGTAGATCCGTTACATTTTCTAAGTGTTCTACCAATAAAACGCAATCTTTGGTTCCCCTGTCCCACAACATTTTTTGTGTGTTCTTTCCAATTTAAGCAGTTCGTAATTGTAATTCCTAGGCATTTAGTTGATTTACGACCTTTACATATGACTGATTTATCGTGTAGCCCTACACTTTTCATTATTTAGGGTCAATTGCCAATTATCGCACAATACAGATATTTTTTCTATACCGTTTTGCATTTTGTTTTGATCTTCTGATGACTTTACTAGCTGACGAACGACAATATGATCTGCAAACAACCTAAGACGGCTGCTCAGGCTGTCTCCTAAGTCGTTTATACAGATAAGAAACAGCAAAGGTCCAATAACACTACCTTGGGGAACGCCACAGAATTTGACGACAAGCCGCTTGCGAGGTACAATTAGAAAAGTTTCCCGGAAATCTAGAAATACGGAATCAATTTGAAATCCCGTGTCAGCAGCAGTCAACACTTCGTGTGGGTAAACAACTAGTTGTGTTTCACAAGAACGTTGTTTTCTAAATTCGTGTTGACTGTGTGTCAATGCTTCATAATTGCTATCACATATAACGTAAGGAACAAGGTTTAATGCCAAACATCAGAACTGGTTTACATCAGTTTTAACTGGGGACAGTCAAGTATTTATCAGCACGCTCTCCTAATTGTAATTTTTGTGCGTGGCTGACAACCATCCACATCGGCCTCACATGTCGCCAGCCACGACGTATTTCACGAACGCACTGAGCAAGGGAAAACCACTGAGACGAGAAAACCAAATGGAGATAATGTACTTCGCTATAATCAGGAAGCAAGTATGAACGAACGTATTATCGCAACTGTAAGACAATGGCCTCGAATTCAGGAGGTCCATATTTAAAATCTTCTTCTGACCATCCTGATTTAGTTTTCCCACGGTTTTCTTAAATCACTTAAGGCAAACGTCAGAGTGGTTCCTTCGAAAAGTTCATTCTTTCGAATCCTTCCACAATCTCAGCTTGAGTTTCTTGATCGTCGACGGGACGTTAAACTTCCTTCCGGCATCAGGTTTTGTTTAGCATAGCATGGTCGTCAACAGAGCTACAGACGGAGCTGAGCAGTCTGTTATGGCATTATTGTCCCATTTCGACCCACATCTTGGTACATTTTATCATTCAGTGCATTCAGGCAGTAGATTATCCCATCCCACAAACAGCAGATGGCATGAGAATGAGGACGAGTTGTGGTGAAGCGTACACAGCGGAAGGTGTGACTCACCTGTTGGAATTCGCACCAAGGGCGTTACTTAATTTTTTTGTTTGTTTGAGTAGAGTGCCTACTGGGCCGATGATCTTTTTCACACTACTGGTTTTCTACAACGGTCATTCCAAAAGAAATGCACACTACTTTTTTTAATCCATCTTTTATCCACGTGTTTGGAAGTTTTACAGTGTGTAGATACATCCTTTAGGAACAATATTTTCATTTCTCCACATAATTTACATCTCTCTCACCTGCTTCACGCCATCTTGGAACCAGCGCCTGTATACCCGCACGGTAAAATTCTGGGCCAACCTGTTGGAGCCACTATTTGGCAGCGTGCACAAGGGAGTCATCATATTCAAACCTTGTTCCACGAAGAGAGTCTTTCAGTTTCCCAAAGAGATGATAGTCACATTGAGCCAGGTCAGGACTGTAAGGCGGGTGTTTCAGTGTTGTCCATGTGATCGCTTCCATGGTTTTTTGACTGACATGTCGTACATCATCAAAACATCCTGCTTTTGCCGATGTGGTCGAACACGATTCAGTCGAGCTTGAAGTTTCTTCAGTGTCGTCACATATGCATCAGAATTTATGGTGGTTCCACTTGGCATGATGTCCACAAGCAGGAGTACTTCGAAATCGAAAAACACCGCAGCCATAACTTTTCCAGCAGAATGTGTGGTTTTGAATTTTTTTTTCTTGGGTGTATTTGCATGATGCCACTCCATTGATCGCGTCTTCGTCTCTGGTGAAAAATGATGGAGCCATGTTTCATCACCTGTCACAATTCTTCCAAGAAATTCATCTCCACCATTTTTGTACTGTTCCAAATGTTCGCTGCATACCGGTTTCCTTGTTTCTTTGTGAACACCTGTCAACACCATGGATACCCACCTGGCACAAACTTTTTTAACGCCAACACTTTCAGTATTCTGCAAACACTTCCTTCCCCTATCCCAACGTAGTGTGACAATTGGTTCACTGTGATGCGTCTGTCAGCAGTCACCAATTCGTTAACTCTCTGCACATTGTAGTGTGTGCAGTACGAGGCCTGCCGCTGCGAGGTCAATCCTGAATATTGCCGTGCCAGCTTTCATCACGTAACCTGCTTGCCCACCGACTAACTGTATTGCGATCGACAGCAGCATCTCCATACACCTTTTTCAACCTCTTGTGGATGTTTCGCACTGTCTCGTTTTCACAATACAGGAATTCTATGACAGCACGTTGCTTCTGATGAATGTCAAGTGTAGCAGCCATCTTGAAGACATGATGTGACGGCCCCAGTTCACTGTGATGCGTCTGTCAGCAGTCACCAATTCGTTACTCTCTGCACATTGTCTGTAGTGTGTGGAGTACGAGGCTTGCCGCTGCGAGGACAATCCTGAATATTGCCGAGCCCGCTTTCATCGCGTAACCTGCTTGCCCACCGACTAACTGTACTGCGATCGACAGCAGCATCTCCATACACCTTTTTCAACCTCTTGTGGATGTTTCCCACTGTCTCGTTTTCACAATACAGGAATTCTATGACAGCACGTTGCTTCTGATGAACGTCAAGTGTAGCAGCCATCTTGAAGACATGCTGTGACGGCGCCATTCACGGGAACAGGTTGAACTAAGTTTGAAAACAAGCGGGAAGGACGTATCTACACACTGTAAGACTTTTACACATGCAGAATGAAAACTGTATTTTTTTCAAAAATAGTGTGCATTTCTTTTCGAGTGACACTCGTAATTACGATTTCAACAAGTCTAATTTCATACTTCACAGTTAATTAAAGGTTTTATTTAATCTTGTTTATCATTGGTGGACTAAAAAGACCAATCAAGGGCGCGCCCTGAGCGGGCTGTCATGAAACTGCCGGTATACTCACTCCCGAATTCTAATACACGCTTTCAGATAAGCAATACGTGTGTGCAGAGAATATACACTCCTGGAAATTGAAATAAGAACACCTTGAATTCATTGTCCCAGGAAGGGGAAACTTTATTGACAAATTCCTGGGGTCAGATACATCACATGATCACACTGACAGAACCACAGGCACATAGACACAGGCAACAGAGCATGCACAATGTCGGCACTAGTACAGTGTATATCCACCTTTCGCAGCAATGCAGGCTGCTATTCTCCCATGGAGACGATCGTAGAGATGCTGGATGTAGTCCTGTGGAACGGCTTGCCATGCCATTTCCACCTGGTGCCTCAGTTGGACCAGCGTTCGTGCTGGACGTGCAGACCGCGTGAGACGACGCTTCATCCAGTCCCAAACATGCTCAATGGGGGACAGATCCGGAGATCTTGCTGGCCATGGTAGTTGACGTACACCTTCTAGAGCACGTTGGGTGGCACGGGATACATGCGGACGTGCATTGTCCTGTTGGAACAGTAAGTTCCCTTGCCGGTCTAGGAATGGTAGATCGATGGGTTCGATGACGGTTTGGATGTACCGTGCATTATTCAGTGTCCCCTCGACGATCACCAGTGGTGTACGGCCAGTGTAGGAGATCGCTCCCCACACCATGATGCCGGGTGTTGGCCCTGTGTGCCTCGGTCGTATGCAGTCCTGATTGTGGCGCTCACCTACACGGCGCCAAACACGCATACGACCATCATTGGCACCAAGGCAGAAGCGACTCTGATCGCTGAAGATGACACGTCTCCATTCGTCCCTCCATTCACGCCTGTCGCGACACCACTGGAGGCGGGCTGCACGATGTTGGGGCGTGAGCGGAAGACGGCCTAACGGTGTGCGGGACCGTAGCCCAGCTTCATGGAGACAGTTGCGAATGGTCCGCGCCGATACCCCAGGAGGAACAGTGTCCCTAATTTGCCGGGAAGTGGCGGTGCGGTCCCCTACGGCACTGCGTAGGATCCTACGGTCTTGGCGTGCATCCGTGCGTCGCTGCGGTCCGGTCCCAGGTCGACGGGCACGTGCACCTGCCGCCGACCACTGGCGACAACATCGATGTACTGTGGAGACCTCACGCCCCACGTGTTGAGCAATTCGGCGGTACGTCCACCTAGCCTCCCGCATGCCCACTATACGCCCTCGCTCAAAGTTCGTCAACTGCACATACGGTTCACGTCCACGCTGTCGTGGCATGCCACCAGTGTTAAAGACTGCGATGGAGCTCCGTATGCCACGGCAAACTGGCAGACACTGACGGCGGCGGTGCACAAATGCTGCGCAGCTAGCGCCATTCGACGGCCAACACCGCTGTTCCTGGTGTGTCCGCTGTGCCGTGCGTGTGATCATTGCTTGTACAGCCCTCTCGCAATGTCCGGAGCACACCGGTGTCAATGTGTTCTTTTTTCCATTTCCAGGAGTGTATTTCATCACACAGTTCGTGACTAGCTTTCAGGCTTATAGCATGTGGCGTTGCAAGTCTTAGTATCCTGTACTTTAAAGCATACTAGATCTAAGAACCAGTCTCGAAACACGTTTTCAAACACAGTCTGCGGCTAGTTATTCCGAGGGGCAACACTTGTGTGCGTAGGATGATGTATTATGCAGCACAAAAGTCAACAGTTAATTCCAGCTGCCTCAGGAACATTCTTGCGAGGTTTCTACGCACCGACAGACTCGAGTGATGAGAGTTGTGAAGTCTGATTATTGTGCTCGATAAGTAATAATTATACTCCGGTATTTTTTCGATGCTAGCTTGCCTCTAAAAAAATAATCAGTGTATCTGGTTTCCTGATTATGAGATAAAAGGTAATAAAATTCATGTGGCACCTCAGTACTTTAAACTTTCATTATTTTAGTGTTAAATATTCACACACGCTACTCCAAAGGTTCTCTGTATAATGAGTACAAGTTAGAACCTGCGGCTGACGGATAAGAAATCCGGTGGAGAAAACGAGACAGCTATACAACAACATGCCTTTCCCGACTCATGTTACGAGACGATTCTGAAAACTGTCGGGGGGGGGGGGGGGGGGCGGAGGAGATTTCCTCACGAATTACTCAACGTAGCCCTCCACATGCAGCAATTTGCGCTGTTCGTATGACCGACGGAGTAATATGTTACGACAGGAACATTCCATATCTCATTATAATTAATCAGTTGGGAAGAGGTAGCAATCATTACACTATCTCAGCATAAAGTTGTCCTATTTACGCATACAAACAATGTTCTTGTAAATTCCAATTCTCGGTACATAAATCAGTCCCATAATTTTCCATAAATTCCAAATCTTGGAAGATAAATAGTTGTAGGACGCGAGTCTGACACCAGTGACATGCACACCGCCATCCAGGCAGAACCATCGTCCATAAGGCAGTGGGCAGTGGTAGCGTAGGTGAATGACCTCTAATAGAACTCAGCTGACCTTACTAGACTGGTTTGTGTCTCTTTATCTCTTTATGCACACGCGAATAGTGTGTTGCGACTATTCATGTCAATTGGTGACCCCGAACTTCAACTATCATTTCGTGACGTCTATGGTCGACGCTGGAGCATGTATTTCTTTTGTGCTGCAAAATTCCTTTTTCTATTCGTTTGGAGGTTCACAGGTCCATTTTTTATTTTTTAATACCTACCTATGCTTCAGCCATAACTTTCGTTCACCACTGTCGCTTTCTTCCGTATTCTACTCAATCTGGACACAAATACTGTTCTCTATAAGGATTTATATTGTAAATTGCCCCCCCATGAACCATGGACCTTGCCGTTGGTGGGGAGGCTTGCGTGCCTCAACGATACAGATAGTCGTACCGTACGTAGGTGCAACCACAACGGAGAGGTATCTGTTGAGAGGCCAGACAAACGTGTGGTTCCTGAAGAGGGGCATCCGCTTTTCAGTAGTTGCAGGGGCAACAGTCTCGATGATTGACTGATCTGGTCCTGCAACACTAACCAAAACGGCCTTGCTGTTTTGGTACTGCGAACGGCTGAAAGCAAGGGGAAACTACGGCAGCAATTTTTCCCGAGGGCATGCAGCTTTACTGTATGATTAAATGATGATGGCGTCCTCTTGGGTAAAATATTCCGGAGGTAAAATAGTCCCCCATTCTGATCTCCGGGCGGGGACTACTCAAGAGGATGTCATTATCAGGAGAAAGAAAACTGGCGTTCTACGGATCGGAGCGTGGAATGTCAGATCCCTTAATCGGGCAGGTAGGTTAGAAAATTTAAAAAGGGAAATGGATAGGTTAAAGTTAGATATTTTGGGAATTAGTGAAGTTCGGTGGCAGGAGGAAGAAGACTTCTGGTCAGGTGACTACAGGGTTATAAACACAAAGTCAAATAGGGGTAATGCAGGAGTAGGTTTAATAATGAATAGGAAAATAGGAATGCGGGTAAGCTACTACAAACAGCATAGTAAACGCATTATTGTGGCCAAGATAGATACGAAGCCCACACCTACTACAGTAGTACAAGTTTATATTCCAACTAGCTCTGCAGATGACGAAGAAATTGAAGAAATTTATGATGAATTGAAAGAAATAATTCAGATAGTGAAGGGAGACGAAAATTTAATAGTCATGGGTGACTGGAATTCGAGTGTAGGAAAAGGGAGAGAAGGAAACGTAGTAGGTGAATATGGATTGGGGCTAAGAAATGAAAGAGGAAGCCGCCTGGTAGAATTTTGCACAGAGCACATCTTAATCATAGCTAACACTTGGTTTAAGAATCATGATAGAATGTTGTATACATGGAAGAACCCTGGAGATACTAAAAGGTATCAGATAGATTATATAATGGTAAGACAGAGATTTAGGAATCAGGTTTTAAATTGTAAGACATTTCCAGGGGCAGATGTGGACTCTGACCACAATCTATTGGTTATGAACTGTAGATTATAACTGAAGAAACTGCAAAAAGGTGGGAATTCAAGGAGATGGGACCTGGATAAACTGAAAGAACCAGAGGTTGTACAGAGCTTCAGGGAGAGCATAAGGGAACAATTGACAGGAATGGAGGAATGAAATACAGTAGAAGAAGAATGGGTAGCTTTGAGGGATGAAGTAGTGAAGGCAGCAGAGGATCAAGTAGGTAAAAAGACGAGGGCTAGTAGAAATCCTTGGGTAACAGAAGAAATATTGAATTTAATTGATGAAAGGAGAAAATATAAAAATGCAGTAAATGAAGCAGGCAAAAAGGAATACAAACGTCTCAAAAATGAGATCGACAGGAAGTGCAAAATGGCTAAGCAGGGATGGCTAGAGGACAAATGTAAGGATGTAGAGGCTTATCTCACTAGGGGTAAGATAGATACTGCCTACAGGAAAACTAAAGAGACCTTTGGAGATAAGAGAACCACTTGTATGAACATCAAGAGCTCAGCTGGAAACCCAGTTCCAAGCAAAGAAGGGAAAGCAGAAAGGTGGAAGGAGTATATAGAGGGTCTATACAAGGGCGATGTACTTGAGGACAATATTATGGAAATGGAAGAGGATGTAGATGAAGACGAAACAGGAGATACGACACTTCGTGAAGAGTTTGACAGAGCACTGAAAGACCTGAGTCGAAACAAGGCTCCCGGAGTAGACAACATTCCATTGGAACTACTGACGGCCTTGGGAGAGCCAGTCCTGACAAAACTTTACCATCTGGTGAGCAAGATGTATAAAACATTCGAAATACCCTCAGACTTCAAGAAGAATATAATAATTCCAATCCCAAAGAAAGCAGGTGTTGACAGATGTGAAAATTACCGAACAATCAGTTTAATAAGCCACAGCTGCAAAATACTAACACGAATTCTTTACAGACGATTGGAAAAACTGGTAGACGCCGACCCCGGGGAAGATCAGTTTCGATTCCGTAGAAATACTGGAACACGTGAGGCAATACTGACCTTACGACTTATCTTAGAAGAAAGATTAAGGAAAGGCAAACCAAAGTTTCTAGCATTTGTAGATTTAGAGAAAGCTTTTGACAATGTTGACTGGAATACTCTCTTTCAAATTCTAAAGGTGGCAGAGGTAAAATACAGGGAGCGAAAGGCTATTTACAATTTGTATAGAAAGCAGATGGCAGTTATAAGAGTCGAGGGACATGAAAGGGAAGCAGTGGTTGGGAAGGGAGTGAGACAGGGTTGTAGCCTCTCCCCGATGTTATTCAATCTGTATATTGAGCAAGTAGTAAAGGAAACGAAAGATTAATTCTGAGTAGGAATTAAAATCCATGGAGAAGAAATAAAAACTTTGAGGTTCGCCGATGACATTGTAATTCTGTCAGAGACCGCAAAGGACTTGGAAGAGCAGTTGAACGGAATGGACAGTGTCTTGAAAGGAGGGTATAAGATGAACATTAACAAAATAAAAACGAGGATAATGGAATGTAGTCGAATTAAGTCGGGTGATGCTGCGGGAATTAGATTAGGAAATGAGACGCTTAAAGTAGTAAAGGAGTTTTGCTATATGGGGAGCAAAATAACTGATGACAGTCGAAGTAGAGAGGATATAAAATTTAGACTGGAAATGGCAAGGAAAGCGTTTCTGAAGAAAAGGAATTTGTTAACATCGAGTATAGATTTAAGTGTCAGGAAGTCGTTTCTGAAAGTATTTGAATGGAGTGTAGCCATTTATGGAAGTGATACATGGACGATAAACAGTTTAGACAAGAAGAGAATAGAAGCTTTCGAAATGTAGTGCTACATAAGAATGCTGAAGATTAGATGGGTAGATCACATAACTAATGAGGAGGTATTGAACAGAATTGGGGAGAAGAAGAGCTTGTGGCACAACTTGACTAGAAGAAGGGATCGGTTGGTAGGACATGTTCTGAGGCATCAAGGGATCACCAATTTAGTTTTGGAGGGCAGCATGGAGGGAAAAAATCGTAGAGGGAGACCATGAGATCAATACAGTAAGCAGATTCAGTCTCAGGACTGAAGACCACAACAACAACAACATTGTAAATTGGAACCAAGATGCTCTTCTTATACGGAGAGGATAATAGACTATACTTATACACGCGTTTTCCTGGACAATAGGAATAAGGATAGCTAACAGTGATGTAATATAAACAGTGCACCAACTTTTCAATTAAAGAAAAATAAATAATGAACGAGAGTTGCGCAGAAAGTAATGCACCACATTTTTTTCTTCAACAGTTGTTTGTTGAACATAATGAAAATCACACACACGAGAGAGTGGTGTTTTATCTACATACCCTATTTTTCCACATAATCTCTATCCCGTTCTATGGCCGTCCTCCAACGCAAAACAGGGGCGTGTATGCCCTGTCGGTTCCAATCCTTGTCTTGGTGGCAGAGCCAGTGTTTTATTGTGTGAGTCACCTCCTCATCTTCCTCAAAATGTCTACCACGAATTGCATCCTTTAATGGCCCAAACAAGTGGAAGTCAGAGGGGACTGTGTCAGGGGTGATAGCCTGGATAGTCTCCCCGACCGCTGCAAATAGTGGAGCTCCGCCGAACCGCCTTCTGATGGCTTCACCCTTCGTGCCCAGCGACTAACTGTACTTCTGTCCGCTCAGTCCGGAATCGCGCGACTGCTACGGTCGCAGGTTCGAATCCTGCCTCGGGCATGGATGTGTGTGGTGTCCTTAGGTTAGTTAGGTTTAAGTAGTTCTAAGTTCTATGGACTAATGACCACAGATGTTAAGTCCCATAGTGCTCAGAGCCATTTGAACCACTTTTTGGTACTTCTGTCGACAACAGATGCTCCACAGACTTTGCACAAGCGTTTGTGAATGATCCCCACAGTTTCTTTCTTTGTAGTGAGAAATTCAACGACGGCACGTTGCTTGTAGCGTACATCACCTACAGATGCCATTATGAAACTTTCTGGCAGCTATAAGCTATCTGTCGGAAGTGACGGAAATTTGGCGCGCTCACTCAGGAGACACCCAAATAATACATACAGGGTACATAATGTTTCCCATTCGTAGCATTGTTTTCGCCTGAGAAAAAAAAGCGGTTCATTACTTTCTGGACAACCGTCCTTACTGAAACATCTCCTATTGCTGGCAATTAAAAAATTACAGTGATAAAATCAATATGCAGTCTTTGTTATTCGTTTGGTAGTTTCTCATGAAACTGAATGTTTAGTACCTAATATTCATGATGTTCTCATACTCCTGTACGTTGGAGTGTATAGTCTTCAGCGTGTAGTAAACGTAACATTAGACGAATGTAGTTGTGATGTTTTGCTGTAGGAAATAATACCATTCTTATCGTAACAGGGTAATGACATTATTAGTCTAACTTCCTCCTTCCCTACCTCCAACTGCGTTTAGGTTAGCACACGGAAAGTATTGAGCAATATTGTCTGCGTCGTTACAATGAATTACACAATCGACTCGGTTTTAATCTTAGTTTTAAATTTCATTTCAGTTGTTGGTAGTGTTTACGAGATTACCTCATATCAGAAGAGTCTGTAACCAACACCAAGGCGTGACGAAATTTCCAGAGTTGTGTCCAAGATATCTGTAGTTACTTTACGTATTTCTGGTCTCTGTGAGCTCTCATGATTATCACTTCCTAAACCTCCCCCCTTCCCTAATGTTTTTGAAGATTTGAGAATTTTTTCATCAACGAAGTTTATGTCTAGATAGTTTTCATCCATTTCATTTGGGCAGCTTTCCATGAGAGTAACAGCTATCAGTGGCTGGTGTTAGTAAGCTGAAGGAAAAGAAGAAATAGGTTTGGAAATTGTATCTTTTTCGAGATTTAAACTCTTTTACGTTTGCCTGAAATAGAGCGTTATGCTCTACGGACCCAGTTCCCTAGTGAATATTGAGGCCGTGTTGGTAAAAGGGATCTTAAAGATATCTGGGGTGCATACCTTCCATGAAACAGGTCATGAAAAGTGCCTGGGCCTTGGCAGTAAAGCTGGTATACACAGAGGTGACAAAAGTCATGGGACAGCGATATGCCTGTATACAGATGGCGGTAGTACAGCATAGACCAGGTTTAAAAGTGCGGTGCATTGGTGGAGCTGTCATTTGCACCCAGGTGATTCAAGTGAAAA
Organism: Schistocerca serialis cubense; assembly: GCF_023864345.2. Classification (NCBI taxonomy): domain Eukaryota; kingdom Metazoa; phylum Arthropoda; class Insecta; order Orthoptera; family Acrididae; genus Schistocerca; species Schistocerca serialis. The sequence goes on from NC_064643.1 coordinate 486,095,409, forward strand.
CGTTTCCACGCGAAGGGGAATTAACAGATACTAAACGCGCAATGCCCTTTAGAGCAAGACGCGTGGGACATTTCGTTTCGGACATTGTTAGGGAATTCAACATAACGAGACCCACAGTGTCAAGAGTGTGTCGAGAAAACCAGATCTCAGGAATTGCCCCTCAACGATCGAGGCGCGGCGGCTTTGCGTAGAATTGTCAGAGCTAACTGACAAGCAACCCTGGGTGAAATAACCACATAAATCAGTGTTTAACGTATGAATAACGTATCGGTTAGGACAGTGCGGTGAAATATGCCGTTAATAGGTTACGGCAGCAATCGACTGCCGCGTGTGCCTTTGGTAACAGCATGACATCGCCTGTAGCGCCTCTCCTGGCCCGTGATCATACCGGTTGGACGCTAGACGATTGGAGAAACGTGGCCTGGTTAAATGTTGGGCCCCTATCTCAGCTGGTAAGAGACGATGGTAGACTATGAGAATTGCGCAGATCCCACGAAGCCATGGACCCAAGTTGTCAATAAGGCACTGTGCAAGTTGGTTGAAAAAATGGTTCAAGTGACTCTGAGCACTATGGGACTTAACATCTATGGTCATCAGTGCCCTAGAACTTAGAACTACTTAAACCTAACTAACCTAAGGACAGCACACAACAGCCAGTCATCACGAGGCAGAGAAAATCCCGACCCCGCCGGGAATAGAACCCGGGAACCCGGGCGCGGGAAGCGAGAACGCTACCGCACGACCACGAGCTGCGGGATGCAAGTTGGTGGTGGCTTCATAATAGTGTGGGCTGTGTTCACATGAAATGGACTGTGTGCTCTGGTCCACTTAAACCTGTCATTGACTGGAAATCGATATGTTCGCATACTTGGAGACCATTTGCAGCCATTTGTGGACTTCTTATGGATGACTTTTTATGGATGACAATGTACCATCGGCTGGTGTGGCCGAGCGATTCTAGGCGCTTCAGTCTGGAACCGCGCAATCGCTACGGTCACAGCTTCGAATCCTGCCTCAGGCATGGATGTGTGTGATGTCCTTAGGTTAGTTAGGTTTAAGTAGTTTTAAGTCTAGGGGACTGATGACATCAGATGTTAAGTTCCATAGTGCTCAGAGCCATTTTTTGACAATGCACCATGTCACCAGGCCACAATTGTTCACGATTGATTTGAAGAATTCTCTGGACATTTCGAGCGAGTGATTTGGCCACCCAGATCATCCGACATGAATCCCATCGAAAATTTATGAGAGGTCAGCTGGTGCACAAAATCCTGCACCGGCAACACTTTAAAAATTATGGACGGCTGTAGAAGCAGCACGGCTCAATATTTCTACAGGGGACTTCCAACGACTTGTAGAGTCCATGCGACGTCGAGTGCTGCACTACACGGGGCAAAAGGAGATCCGACACAATATTAGGAGGTATCCCATGACTTTTGCGACCGCAGTGCACAATGATGAACACTATTATGACCACTCCCCACCAGCAGAGAGAATGTCGCGTGGTGACATTACGGGAACGTGACGCATTACGAAAATTGTATAAGTGCAGCAGAGACTGTAAATGGGGAGATAACCGACTTGCACAAAGAACAAACTGTTATGACCTGGCGCCTGATAAAAAACAGCTCGGAAACGGCGAAGTTGGTCGACTGTGCGAGTCATACCGTTCTGAGCATCTATATATAGTGGCTAAAGGAATGTAAGGCCACGAGTAGGCGACGAGTTGTTGGACGCCCACGCTTTATCACAGATCGTGGAGATCGGTATCCCTTCCTACCCCCACCCCACCCCCAATCTCCTCACTCCCTCAACCTCCCCGTGTCTCCATCTATAGCGCAGTATAGGCAGCGATCTGTGATGAATCTGACGACAGAGAACAATGGTGATGCAGCCTAAAGTGCTTCGGAGTACACCGTTCAGACCATATTTCTGAACAAGCTGCACAGCAGCAGACAACCGCTACATGTTCCCATGGTTCACAATGGATATCAGTTACGAAAGCAGTGGCTACAGGATCATAGAGACCGTGGATCAGTGGAACGTGTCACCTGGTCGCATAAGTTACGCTAATCTTATTCGTACACTTGGGATCTGGTCGTGGCGAGTTACGCCGTCATCCAGGCAATTAGCTTTTCTAATCACGCACCAAGTCACGGAAACAGGCAGTATTGTGCTATGGGGAACATTCACCTGGCTTACATGAGACCTGTACTGGTAAATGAAAGTAGCATGATAGCTGTGGACTGCCAGCCGCAGTGGCCTTGCGGTTCTAGGCGCTTCAGTTCGGAACCACACGGCTGCTACGATCGCAGGTTCGAATCCTGCCTCGGGCATGGATGTGTGTGATGTCCTAGGTTTAAGTAGTTCTAAGTCTATGGGACTGATGACCTCAGATGTTAAGTCCCAATAGTGCTTAGAGCCATTTGAAGCTGTGGACTGTATGAGCATTATTGCTGACTACCTCTTCATTCTTGATGTCTTTCCCGAAGCTGATGGCATGTTCCAGCTGGCTAACTGCCCTTGTCACAAGGCCACAATCGTGCTACAGTGATATGAGGAGCACGATTGTGAACTAAAATTAGTGTCTTGAGCGCCAAATACGCCTGATCTGAACCCAATATAGTACATCGTGGATGCTATCGGGGGCCTGCACGCTCCAGCAAATCAGTGGCCGCTAATTTATGCGAACTACATGATCTGTGCATAGATATCTGATACCACATACATCTGAAAACGTGCCAACGTCTTCTCAAATCCATAATACTCAGAATCATTGCTGTATTAAGTTCCAAAGGCGGACCAAAACGGTATTAAACAGGTAGTCATAATGTTCTGGCTCTTCACTATACGGTTCATTTTCTAGATCATATAATATATAAAAGGCCTTCTGAAGCCGCTACAGACTGTGTTGTGTTACTCTCTGAATACGGTACACGCCTTGTTGCACTAGTTCAAATGGTTCAAATGGCTCTAAGCACTATGGGACTTAACATCTGAGGTCATCTTAAACCTAACCAACCTAAGAAAATCACACACTCCCATGTCCGAGGCAGGATTCGAACCCGCGACCGTAGCAGCAGCGCGGCTTCGGACTGAAGTGCATATAACCGCTCGGCCACAGCGGCCGGCTGTCGATTCGGAAGTTATTAAGATAATCTTTGATCGCTGAGTGACAAGGTAGTGTCGCCGCCGTCGAGACAGTGAGTCTCGCGTGGGTACGTAGTGGGCGCGCCAACTTTCCACGGCAGCGCAGACAAGGAAGCGAGCTGCAGTGCGCAGCAGTCACATAGCCAGGTGTGTGTGTGTGGCAGTTGGCTCCGTGCCGAAGAGCGAGTATAAGAAGTGTTGCTGCTACTGCAGGGAGAGAGAGATAGAGAGAAGAAAGTTGTTTGTGGCTCAGCGAGGAGTGCGGAGTTCGTCGGCTGGTTGAGGGGATCAGATTCCGGATCCCTGAAGAAAGCAGGAACGTACCAAGGGGGTTTGCTTCTATAAGTAGGTCACTGTATAGACTCGAATGTGGTGCCTTGGGAGCAGTGGTTGTTGTTCCTTGGATGGGAACCTGTATTATATCCTACTCTGATTTCGCTGTAGGTTTAGAATGCTTGGAAACGGATTTATTTGATCTGGTGAGCACTTACGTTTTAGTGGTCAAGCAAGAAAAATGTCTCTGAGCACTATGGGACTTAACATCTGATGTCATCAGTCCCCTAGACTTAGAACTACTTAAACCTAACTGAACTAAGGACATCACACACATCCATGCCCGACGCAGGATTCGAACCTGCGACCGTAGCAGCAGCGTGGTTCCGGACTGAAACGCCTAGAACCCCTCGGCCACAACAGCCGGCGTCAAGCAAGAAGTAATAGACTCGGTCAGTATGTGTAAAACAGTTGTTCTCCACCACCCTCGTTTCCAGTGATTGATTTCTGTCTGATAATTATATGACATAGTGAAACTGTGTGTGGAGTGGTTTATTTGAAAGATCACACTCATGTCATTTAAGGCAGAGAACGAACTGCAACGTGTTTGTTTAAAATACAATTGTTTTGGGTAATTGCTGTTAGTGGAGTTGGAGTCCAAGGAGTGTACTCGTACATAGCAGATTTTTTATAACTGTACGACCAGAACTGGCTGCCATAGGAAGTTTGGATACTGTTAAAAACTTGCCGTTAAGAGTTTTCAAATGGTGATTATTAAAATATGGCTTGTTTTGCTGCGACATTTATATTTTCGGAACTGCGCCTACAGCCCAGTTGCTTATGCCGTTCCGGCCATCCTAAATATTAATAATTAATCTTGGGGATCCTTCCGTGTTTGTTAGTGGTAAAACTTATCATCGTGCCTTTTGCAATAAAATTTTAAAATCTATCAGGGGAATTTTGATTCGTCTGTTTTTTTTTATGTAGCAGTACTTTTATATGTTGCAGGCCTTCTTGCTGTATTTTTACGATTTCTTTTTGATTATATGATATGCGGCCTGTTGCCATGCAGAGACGTGACTACTTGGTGGTTGTGCTGGATGGCAATCTTATCGGTCTTTGACGCGCAAAGTATAGTCTGTCGGTCGCAGGGCACTGATCCTATTTGTTTAGGTAATGTAAAACATTTATCTGATGGAATTACATTTAACTGGAGACTTACAGGTCTCAATTTAATGTTCTTTTTCTTTGATACGGATAGAAGCTGAAGAAATGAATTAAAATTTGTGCCACAGCCGGGAGCCGGGACTTCGACCCGGGTCTCCTGGTTAATGCCATAGTGATGGAGTGGTCAGCACATCTTCCTAGTAAGCAGGTGACCCGCATTTAAGTCCTTCAGCTTCTATTCCTGCCGAAGATTTAAAATATGTTGTCCGTTGAAGTCGTTTGTACATCAGTGTATTATAGCATGTGCATTTTGGAAACTTGTAAGAAATATTAGTACAAGAGTTTTTTTGAGAAGTGAAATGACTTTTGCATACCATTGTATTATGGCATTTATGTTCTTAAAGCTTATAAGAAATCTTGAGAACTTTATTCCGTTCAAAACAGTATAAGAATTAAATTCCATTTAGAGACTATACGAAATTTTCTTCAGAATTTTAGCCGGGTAACATTTTGAAAGTGTTTTAAAATGAAAGATTGGTTGGTTGATCGATTTATTTATTTTCTATAATTTTTATTCCAACAACTAAATTATCAATACTACATTAACCCACCACCTAATACATTAATGGGTCGTATTTTTAAAATACAATTGTTAGCAGCGTATTACTCTTACAAGTGTTAGCTTCTCTCCTGCTACAGGAAGTACAAGCTACTCTATGGGCAACAGCATTTTTACTACTAGGTTTACTGTACTAACTGCCCTACAAAGCTACTCTCCTGCAGCGTTACAGTTGTGCCAGAAGATACAAAAGCCTACTTTTGTCTGGCCATGCCCACCGAACTAATCCCAGTGGGCGTGCCCCTGGCACAGGCTGGCAGTGAACTTGAATCGCTGCAGGTACTACTACTGATATTGCAGAAAAACTACACCCTATTTGTACTAAACTATTACAAGTCATAATCGGTATGCATTGTCAAGTCCGGTTTTGTGTCGCACCTTCCCCTCTACTCATGGACGTGGCCTTTCCCGACCGTTACGGCGATCGTCCAGTCCGCGCCCCGGCGGAATGAAATAGGTGCGGGGAATGTTACGCTATCTTCTACCAATTACTGGTTCTTCGCTCTGTATTCTCGCAGGACCTTTGATGAGACCTCTGTGGCGAAACTATCGATAATTCTAAAGTTAATCTGGTCTCTGATCAGGTGGTAAGTGTCATTATTCGGTAATACTCGTCTGAATCCGGCGGCCACATCGTCAAACAAGGGACAGTCATAGACCACGTGTTATGGAGTGTCTTCCTCAGCGCCACAGTCACACGAGCTGATAGCCCGCTTCCCGAACCGGTCCATGTCCCGTGAGGAAGTGCAGTAGCCCTTTACTTGGTTTGAAATATTGAAGTTGTAATCGTTTTCTGATATTAGGCAGCAGCTGATGAGTCCTTCGACCAGTGTCTTTGTTGTCTGAGTATTCTTACCAAAGTTCTTCCCCCGTTCTCTTGATCGCAATCTGGTCCCCTACGTGAACCCCCAAAATTTGTTCAGTCTTGTCGAATTTGCCTTTCTTAACCCTGTACCATGCTGCCTGTTCCCTTATTTTTATGTCCAAGGGACAAAGCCCCGTAAGCACCAGCAATGCCCACCCAGGAGATATTCTGTAAGCCCCGGCTGAACGCAAGAGCATGTTACACTGCACCCTCCTCGCAGCCATGGCAGGCATGACACTCGTGAGCCTGTGTGACTTAACTCATAGTCCCACTTTGAAGGTTAGAATGGTGATGTGGTACAACTTAATTAACTATGCAGGTAGGTAGAACCTCTTATGCGAAATCGCTGTTAAGTTATTTAGTACTTCCAACGACCTTTGGGTCACTGTGTCGATATGCTGGGTGAAACTCCATTTTTCATCAATGACAACACCCAAGTATTAGGCCTCTTGTCGCCGAATGACTGGTGAGCCCTAGATTCGAACTGTTGGATTCCTGGCTATCTGACCCTTTAATAACTAGTAGGCTGACTTGTTGGGTGCTACCCTCATTTTGGTTTTTTGGCACCATTGTGTCAAGATACTCATTGCCCTCGCTACCTTGGGTTCTAGGTATTCGTGACTGCGGCCGCCTACCAGCTGGAGGAGGTCGTCCACATAGGCTACCGCCTGTAGCACATCTGCACTGCTCTCCAAGCTGTCCAGGAGAGGCTCCATGTTTACATCCCAAAAGAGTGGCCCCATGACCTAGCCCTGTGGACACCCCTTCGTCATCCTTTTAACAAAACTCCCGCTAGGTGAGGATAGCCAGACCTCCTTTCCCATACAATATCTACTAAGGCAGCCATATAGCGGCCTTGGACACTCTTTCTCCCGCGAGCAGGAGAAAAGCGAAGGCCACCAGAGGTTGTCAAAGGCGTCACTGATGTCTGCCATGATGTACTGGCATTTATGTGTGGGGATGACTCCCAGACCTCACCTGCCAGGGCAATTGCGTCAGACGCAGATTACCCCAATCAAAGGTGAACTGCATGCTGCTCATCCAACCCAGTACTCAATGCGCTGTCAGTCCATCAGCCAGCATCCGCTCTAGCAATTTACCCAGCAGGTCCAAAAGACAAATCGGCCTGTAATATTTAACTTCCTTAGGGTCCTTATCATGGCTCTTCTTGATAATGACAACATTGGCCTGCTTCCAGATGGAGGGAAACATTCTTGATAGTAATGCCTCATTATACATCCTTGTTACAGATTTTACTAGTTGAAGAGCGAGGTATTGCACCACCTCCGCTACAATGCCGTCTGGTCCTGGGGCCTTGCGTCTCTTTAAAGATTTTGTGTCAGCAGCAATCTCTTCCTCAGACAACGGGTGCACCATGGCGTCGTTTGCATATTGTCTCTGATCTGTATGCCTGATTAGGCGTTGCTCCTCTGTGTCCTCGTGCTAGTTGTTGTCAGGAAGCAGGGATGGGAGGAGGACCTCGGCAGTGTCCTGCCAGGATCCCGTCATCTGGTTCCCATCCCTGACGGTGGACACCACCATAGGTGATCGGATTTTCTCCCTCAGAAACTTGTAAGGGACGCCCCAGGGACCGATAGCCAATTGGCTCAACGCACACATCCCCCAGCTTTGGAGCCTAACTGTCCTCAGCTCCTTTTGGAACTGCTCCTTGGCTTCCCGGTATATTTCTAACCATCGCTGTTTTTCTTCGCAGATAACACTTTGCTGGTAATATCTCCTCACCCTCCTGACAGGCTGACGCATATGCCCTCATCTGCAGACCGTGGCGACGGAGAGGCCGCAACGGTTCTCCCCCTGGTTGGTACGGCTACCCTCACTGACATAGTAAGTGCACTCACCAGTTCTTCAGCGTGTCTGTCGACGTCTCCATCACCTTCTGGCCATGTCGGGGCATCAAACTCTCTTACTAGGCGATCCCAGTCAGTTTTATCGTAATTTAATTGCACTTTCCACCCTATGTCCCAGCGGCACTCTCTGTCAAAAAGCGTGAAAGTGATTAAATTATGGTCGCTTGTGGTGACTGTGTAATTAATAATCCAATTTTTAATATTTCCATTATATTTGGTGACATGAACGTTATGTTAATGTTGGTGCCCTCACCCCCTCTGCCAGTGTAGGTGGTGGTGGTGGTTGTGGTGGTGGTGGGGGGGGGGGGTTCCTGGCCTATTAGCGATGAGGAGCTGTAAGGCCATGATAGTATCCTCCATTTTCCCGTCTCTTTCATCCCGAGTGCCACTGTACCATAGGGGGGTTTCAGCGTTTACATCAGCCACCACAACAATCTTGTGCCCCCTCAGCGCCGTGGTTACCTGTACCAGTTGATCAAGGTATACGTCTATGTCTGTTCCATACTGAAAGTACATGTTGAGTAGATGTCATCCGTACTGGCGACTGGAGCTCCACGACGTTGTAAAGATCTGAAAATATAATAACATGGTAATTTTCACAGCTCTATTTACTACCAAGATGGTGGTTTTCTGGTCATCCCCGAAGCTTACCACTTGCCAGTTAATGGCAGCAAATACTGTCTTCCCTGCAAGAGAGTAAGGTTCCTGAAGACAGAGCACATCAACGCTCGTCTCCTCCACCATCCTCCGAAGCTCCTGCATGACGAGCCTACTGTAGTGTCTACTGTCCTACCTGTATTCCTATTGTCATGGAAAATAAGATTCTGGAAAGTTTTTTTCTCCAATCAATTGCTATTCTTCCATTAGAAAGGACACACTGATTATAAAGTTCATCTAGATCAAATGATTCGTTACGTCTCTCGAAACCTTCTTCACCACGTCAAGCAGGGCACCGATGTCAATGGGGAGATTCGTTGTCTTCAACTGTATCCTGTCAACAGCCACCATGGCCGAGGTGACTTTACGCCCATGCGTGTGTCCTACAAGCACCACATGTCTTAGTGCTGTGGTCAGGATAGCCGGCTCCTCCAGTCGGGATAACTGCGTAGAGTATTTGACATTAGGACAAATTATGACGGGATCTACTTCTAATCTCCTAACTGCTGGCTGACTTGCTGTTGTGTCGACATTCGTACTACTAACACCACTGACCTGTACATGTAGTTCTGGTACAATGTTCTCCTGCACAAACACCGGTCTACTCTCTACAACAGGACGCCTGTCTTTCCTTGCCCGATCTTCTGGCAATATGTAGCCCCGGCAGTAGGGAGAGGGAGCGGCCTCTCGTTCACAAGGGTCAGTCTGAACGCAAGCGTCCACCATTTCCACTCTTCGTGTCCGGCCTTCTGCAACCATTCTCAAAAATTGCTTAAACCTTACAGCCCTTTCCGTATCCCTTCTCCTTTTGCACGGGGATTTTCTCTTTGGCATCTTGTGTGGTGTTGTGAGCTCAGCCATTATCAGTTCTAGATACTAACCTCTGCTCCAACATCCTGTACTTGGGGCAGTTCCTTCCAGTGGCGTTGCATGGCTTCTTGCCCCTCTTCGTTCAGGGAATGCAAATTCCAGGTTTGGTACAGTTTTTCTTTATGTGGTCTTCGGCTTCATGCCTGGAGCAAGATGGCTTCAGATCACAGTACTTGTGTATGTGAGCTAGGTCTCCATAATTATAGCAGCGAGGTACCACCAAATAGTCCAGCACATTTATGACATGGAATCCAAGGTACAATTTGCCCAAAGCCCTAAAGTTTCTCTACATTTTTCCTAAAACTTTGGGACATGGTGTATCATGTCTCGCTCTCTAGGTGCAGTTTTGAACCTTAACTTGAATGCATTCCTAAAATCTCCGGTGCTCATATCGTAAAATTTTGTGGCCTTATAGTTTCACGTATGTCATTTTGGTCCAAGGTGACTGAAATATCATACATTATTGCAAGTGGATTCTTCTTTTACAGTGGTTGGCACTTAAGAGCCTTGCAAAGTTTTTGGTTATTTAACATAATGGTTCAAATGGCTCTGAGCACTATGCGACTTAACTTCTGAGGTCATCAGTCGCCTAGAACTTAGAACTAATTAAACCTAACTAACCTTAGGACATCACACACATCCATGCCCGAGGCAGGATCCGAACCTGCGACCGTAGCGGTCGCTCGGTTCCAGACTGTAGCGCCTAGAACCTGAAATATGGCATCCCGGCTATTACACAAGTTGAAAATATGGTCACTATTTTTTATAAACTTAAATTTGCCATATTTCGTGACAGTACCTTTTCCATTAGACGTTTGCAAGCAAATATAAGTCTTGGCTTCAGTTGTCTAAGTATGGTTCCACAATGCATCGTTGTCGGCTGCAGAAAATGACGTGGTTCTGCGTGTTTCTCTCATTTTGGTGTTTCAAATACAGTTTCTTCAAATGTAGTTTCTTCTTTTTTAGTTAATACAAAAATAATAGTAACATAATTCAAAATTATTTATGACTGCGACCTTCACATTGTTCTTCCATCAACACACACCAAAAGTTAGCTTCCGACTCGGACTGACTATAGTCAAAGACTACTCCAACGTCAAAGATATTTTACACAATCAGTTTCTTTGCTATTCTTCGATACATTTTCTAATAGTAATCAATATGCTTTTACTCTCAAAAACAGAAGTAAATTAACATATAATAAGACAAATTATAATAAATTCTGACAAAAATATAAGAAAACATTTTCAATTCAGTATCGACAAATACGGTAAAAAAATAACATCTCCCAGATCCATTACAAACCGCACGGCCACTCCGGCCGGCAGGTTATTTAATATTTCATTTTTATCTTCTTCTATTGCAACGTCTACTATAACAACATTTTTTGTTGCTTTAACTTGATTGACCCTTATCTTTTCCTTAGCTGGGTTTATCATTGTCGTAAAGATTTGCTGCACCTTTTTGGTGTCCTGACCAGGCAAGGGTCTCCAGAAGACATCCATGTCGCGTCTCCGTGACACCTAGACTACAGTTTCTCTGGTCGTTTGAGGTTTGGGTGCCGCCTGAGTGGCCACACCTGCCCATGATCTGACTGGCACAGCCTTTCATTTTCTTTCTCGAGCTCCTCTACTCGCACCTCAATCTTTGCGTGAGCAATAACCCAAGAAGCCAGGATCGCAGCCTGGTTTGTCTTAGCCTTTTTTGCATTGGACTCCAGGTACTGTGTTATCCTGGTATGTCTCTCAGTAACGCTTTACTCTGTCTTCCCAGATCCCCCTTGTGGGTCCGGGCTTTCAAATACAGTGACGAAAGGATGCGATGTGGCCCTCAACTACATACCCTCCGACTCAGAGTTGCAATATTAAACGTTTTGGCTGGTTTCGTTGTCTAGGGGCTGGGATACGTAGTTGGCGCATTACAAGCCAAATACTGCTGAGTGTACAGTATACGATAAGAATACACACATGAATCGATTGGTCGAAGGTTTCTATCACTCAGCAATTGCGAATTATGAATGTAACATATAAATTTATAAATGAAAGATTGCAATTAAATAAAATCTGCAGGTAGTATCTTAACGACTTTCATGATGAGTACGATACTTGCAGTGCTTCTGAGAATGCGGTATATTTCTGCAAAACACTTATTGGTGTCGATGGTCCAGCAATTAAATAAAATATAAGTCGAATGACGGGGAAACAATAGATCCCTACTTCACGTAATTAGTTATGAACAACATAGCTCGCGAGATATTCACTTCCAAACGCGTACTGCGTCTTCACTGTAGAAACCACGGAAAACTCACAACTTCACAAGTCGGCACTCCGAAGTATTTTTATCTCACGGGACTACGCACAAACCGCTCCACTGCCCAAGTCCTCCCGCCGACTCCGCGTCCGTCGCGCCGTCGCGTCCAGCACTTCCCGTGTCTTCTGCCGTACTCCCTGTCACACTGCCTGTTCCGAACTCCACCTGTCCTCTCTCGAAACGATGCTCTTCTCCCACTTCCATCCAGTCTCCCCATTCACGAGTGCTGTGATTGGCGAGAGCGCTCCCTCCACGCCTCTAAGCTAACGTACTCTCACAAATATAAAACACTTTCGAAATACTGATTTTGCATTTAAATACTTAAAATTAAATAAATATTCCTACGACTGGACCATAAACATGCTCTAACATACATTATTAGATACATAAACAAATTAAATAAACATATATCAAAGGAATAGAACAAAAGGTAGGCCAGTAGCTTAATGTCTCTGTGCTTTCTAAAACACAGTAAATATTTAACCAGTTTCTTCATGAATCGTATATATCGGATATAAACAAAGACATAGATGAATAAATAGATTTATAAGCATGCTGCTACCGTCTTTTCCTGTGACTGTGGAGTACTTATGGCCTGACGCGATCGATGGTAATCGGCCACTTCGACCTCCATTAACTCATGTACTATTTCAGTTACATGCCTGTACTTCATACCAATTTTGGTTTACACTAATAGCTTTCTAAAGACACGTAGATCGACGAAATCGGATGAACCGTTTAGATTTTGGAAATTCGTTACTGGGTGTTACTTGTATAATTTATCGTCAGATACTAAACTTTAAACTAATAAATATATTGAAAATCTGATTACACTATCACAATCGTCGTGTAAATAATAGTAATGTACTTGTTTCTTTTTGAGGTATCATGATTCATCTGGCTACTATTAATTTCTATACGAACTATGAAATGTCTGCCATTAAGGTTTCACAAAGTCCGCCATCTTTGGCCCTCCTGGCGCACAGCGTCACCAAGGAATTCGCAGCCACGTGCTCGCTGGGGCTACCCCTCTCGTCCTACTAACGTTCGGCACCATGTGCTCGCTGCCGCGCCCCAGCTGGCCGAGCGGCCCGGGCGGCCACTGCTTCCTCCGAACTTAGAATATTTTCAGGGCGCCACGACTCGCCCGTTCCCTGACATTGGGAAGGAGGAGAAAGCATAGAAGCCCATCCAGGCGTATACGAAAGCTTGTCTCTTCGTCAGCCATGCGGAAATTAGAGAAGTGAAAAAGATTGGGAGCCCGTCTCTTGACCTTGACCGGCTCCTCTGGCGTGGTGGGGGACTAGCGCACTCCTCAGTTGTCGGGTTCAGCACGCTGTCGCCAACATACTGGTCACCCTCGATGGCCCGTCACGCGATTTCACTCAGCGCTCCTCGGCAAGTACACCCCGCACTCTGGAGATGCGGATGTACCTCTCATCCTTCACCGCCTTCTAGCCTGAGCTTCCATCTCTAGGCCAAGGACCCACTCCTACTCAGGTGGTGGGTCGGTCACCCAGTCATTCAGCGGTCTGGACCCAGCTAACCAGGCCCAGGCTATGTCAACACTTCCTGGGTTAGGCAGAACACGCCCCGGTTACGCACGGGCGCGACGAAGCATCCTTGCCGACTCGCGCCGAGATCCTACGCCGGCAAACGAGGTCGCTGCTATGCAGAGCATCTGGTGTTTTGTGCTCTGCACAATGAGGGAGGCGAACAGTAGCCTCCCAGCGTAGAGAAGTCGCACAGGTGAGCAACACCCTCCAGCCTAGCAGCTGCTCAACCCTCCCACCGACTCCTCCCGAAGGGACCGATCTTCGGTTCCTTGGACACAGCTCCCCTTGTGCCACGCACCCTTCGCTTTCGCATGGGGTTGGGTCGCAGATCTCCCTTCTGACGCATGGCAACATCTGGGCGGGCTCGGGAAATGCCGAGCTTAACGTCTGGCACCACGGGAAGGCGGAAGGAGCCACTTGGGAAGGAGAGGGTGTTTAAGACTCATCATTCCCCCACGTGAGGCCTGTCGCCGTTACGCCCGACCTAGAATCGATACGCCTGGTGAGAGACTCCGTGCCTTATGGCGCGCCGACGACGGACGGGCCAGCATCAAGTGCACCGCACTAGCGACTGAGGAACTGCGAGCTCCCGCCTGCGCTCGAGTCATCCGGCCTCGCGCAGGAATGATTGGTTGATTTGCGGGAGGGGACCAAACAGTGAGGTCATCGGTCGCATCGGATTACGGAAGGATAGGAGAGAAAGCGACCTTTCAAAGGAATCAGCGCGATATTTCCCTGAAGCGATTTAGGGAAACCATGGGAAAACTAAATCAGGATGGCCGGACGCTGGTTTGAACCGCTGTGCTCCCAAGTGCGAGCCCAGTGTGCTAACTACTGCGCCGACTTGCTCGATATGAAATATTGTTCCAATGAATTGTTATGGAAGGAGTTTTACAGAATGAAGTCAAACGATGTACCACGGTCTGGGTGTTTAGTTTTCGATAAATATGTAAATTAATGTAGTTGCATTTAAACATTTCCCAGCACCTTTCCTACGCCACAAACCTAGCTATACTCACAGCGGTCAAATAAAGTGGTTTTTTATTTTTGTAATTTTTAATTAAAGTGAGTATTGAATGTTTGAACTCGACATAGGCGATTTGTTGTAGCTACTGTCCCCGTTGTTCCCAAGGTATGTGAAGAGGGCAGCGCCACTGTTTCTCTGGCAAAGGAAAACTACTTCCACTTCTGTTCGCGCACCCTCGGCGTTGTTTGACTGGATGTTATCATCCGCATATAGTAAACAGAAATGCATTGAAGCTTTTTTAAGAAGCGAGCTGCAGAGTCTCAGAATGTTTGAACCTAATATTAGTGCGAAGAACGTAAGTAAGCTAGAGTATCACTAACCTTAATTCAAACAAATAGCTGTCAGCCTTTTGGAATATGCGTAATTTGGTTCGTGTGGAAAACAATAACAAATTTTTGAACGAGCATTGTTAACAATAGAAACTAAAAGATCTCTGTCGTTTATAACTTTGCTTGTGTCCGTAATAATACAGTGCAGACCGGATTAGAAAAGAAATTGTCAACAAAACTCGCCAATTTGCAGAACGTAAAATGTGATTTCATAAAGTAGAATTCCGATAAATATGTACACAATTTTGTCAATCTTTTATTACGTCAACTGTTTTTAAAAATACTGTATAATTATTTGCACGTAATTCTAATTAGCAATAACGTTTTCAATTTGCAGCCGGCCGGTGTGGCCGTGCGGTTCTAGGCGCTTCAGTTTCGAACCGCGTGACCGCTACGGTCGCAGGTTCGAATCCTGCCTCGGGCATGGATGTGTGTGATGTTCTTAGGTTAGTTAGGTTTAAGTAGTTCTAAGTTCTAGGGGATTAATGACCTCAGATGTTGAGTCCCTTAGTACTCAGAGCCATGTGAACCTTTTTTTTTTCAATTTGCAATTGCTAATGGTAAAATTTCCCTCGAAAACAGAAGTGAGGCTCTGGAGCCCCGTAGAACGCGGGTCCCATAGTATGTGCTACTTACGTTGTGCAGGGTAAAGGATAATCTTTTACAACGTACCACGGTGTATAGAGCAAACAGGGGATATCTCTGGTGACCCTTCACATACTTGCTTATGCTATACCTGGACTCGTCCGTGAACATAACCTGGGACCACTATTACAATGAACATGTACTGTGTTCTTGACACCAGGCTTTACGGGCTCTCCTGTGACCAGGGGTCAGTGGAATGCACCTTGCAGGTCTCCAGGCGAATAAACCATGTCTGTTCAGTCGTCTGTAGACTTTGTGTCTGGAGACAATTGTTCCAGTGGCTGCGGTAAGGTCGCGCGAAAGGCTGCCGGCAGTACTCCATGGCCGTTTGCGGGCACTAATGGTGAGACATCGGTCTTCTTGTGATGTTGTACACTGTGGACGTCCCGTACTGTAGCGTCTGGACACGTTTCCTGTCTGCTGGAACGTTGCCATAATCTTGAGATCACACTTTGTGGCACACGGAAGGCCCGTGCTACGACCTGCTGTGTTTGACCAGCCTCCAGTCGCCCTAGTATTCTACCCCTCATAACGTCATCAATATGTGTTCTTTCAGCCATTTTCAACACACATCCACCATTAGCACGTCTGGAAACGTCTGCACACTTACTCGCTGCACCTGCGACGATCGCAGGTCAAATGCACCGCATGGTCATACCCCGAGGTGATTTAAACCCGTAAACCTCCCACCAGAATGTTGTTTCACCATGTAGCAGCATTATCCTTAATTTATGAGCATGAGTGTATGTTGTTAGCACTGTATGAAATGGCCAAAACTGTTCCAACCCATGACAGTAGGGTTCCTAAATCTTCTACTGGCTGCACGGCCAATAAGAAAGCTGTGCCCTACAGGAAGCCGAGCGTCCGATCTAATATTCGAAAATGTGTCCCGGGCTGTGTTCAATGTGAGCACCTCGCTCCTTCTCCCACGAATTTCTTCCACAGGCCTGACTGAATTCGCCGGCCGCGGTGGCCGTGCGGTTCTGGCGCTGCAGTCCGGAACCGCGGGACTGCTACGGTCGCAGGTTCGAATCCTGCCTCGGGCATGGGTGCGTGTGATGTCCTTAGGTTAGTTAGGTTTAAGTAGTTCTAAGTTCTAGGGGACTTATGACCTAAGATGTTGAGTCCCATAGCGCTCAGAGCCATTTGAACCAACCTGACTGAATTCAATCGCAGGACTCCAGTTATTCACACTTGGTGTAGAGCAGATCGAGACGAAGAATTTGATACGTTTAACTCGTTGTCTGTCAAGAGGGAAAACTGACTCAAATTGCCGTGCAACAACCACCTAAGCTACAGGGCATGCCCGTCGCTCGAGCCAGCCGGAGTGGCCGTTCGGTTCTAGGCGCTACAGTCTGGAGCCGAGCGACCGCTACGGTCGCAGGTTCGAATCCTGCCTTGAGCATGGATGTGTGTGATGTCCTTAGGTTAGCTAGGTTTAATTAGTTCTGTTCTAGGCGACTGATGACCTCAGAAGTTAAGTCGCATAGTGCTCAGAGCCATTTGAACCATTTGAACCGTCACTCGAGGTCTTCAGTATTTCTCGCTCTCTTCCCGCACACTATTAGATATAGAAAAAGAAGTAGGACTTCCTTTGTAGTAAGTGACTTCCTCTGTAGTAAGTGTAATGTAGTTTGCCTTTGAACTGGGATACTTGCTACAGGACGCTGTTATTGAGCTATTCAAGATAAAAGTACGAAAGTGATCTGCAATCGCATCCCCCCCACTGGTCACGATTCTTAGTAGAATATGTTCAAAGTTTGCTGCTATCTGAATTATTTCTTATAGTCGACCTCTTTTGGACTGAATTGGCTGTGTTTAATCTTGCACTTACAAACCTCAAAACTGACGTTTGTGTAAATTTTGGCTCACTGTTTTGTGAATTTTAACAACATAAAATTAACAATTAAATCGTTTTGTATGTCTGTTCTACTTATTAACAGGTTCCTGCGCTTCTAAGGGTACAGTATGGATCGAATTGAAAACGTATTTACTTTGCGCATAACGTATACAAAAGTTTTTTCTTTCTTTATCCTCATACGAAAGTCTACTTTAGTAAAGTTAACGAAATAGCCAATTAAGCCGGTGGCGTAATAGCCTAGTCAATGAAGACAACAGGGTCGGATATAGGAAATAATTTGAGTAGCCGAAAGTTCTTGAACAGAGATACGAGTGTGTGCCATGAACAACATACTAATAGTACTGACAGGTGCGGGATGAGTGTATGAATCGGGTGTGTTTGAAGGTCAGTTTTGTACGTTCTTTTTGAGTAACATCAAAAACGAGGCCTCTGGGGAAAATGTATCACAGTACAAAATTAAACTACATTAAATTTCCTACAAAAAAAGGATGTATTCATTTTTCATTCAGGGGTAATAGTTGGCGCGAAGAGAGCGAGAAGATACTGAAATCCTAGCTACAACTTAAGTGGCTTTTGCAGACAAATCTGAGGTCGTCTCCCCACTTGACTGTTGAGAAGCTTCCGATTTTAAACTGTTCGTTTCGAGTTCCCTTAGACCACTGTGGTACGTTGTGAAATATCGTTTACTCCATGTATATAGATAAACTACCTCTGGCCCCAAGATGATGACGGTTGATTTCGTTTAATTTACATTGGCACCTCAGGACGTCATTTCTAATTCCGAACAAGCATACGTCTAATTGGATTCTATAATCTTGTCAATAATGTATCAGTCGTGATGTCACAAAATGAGGAAAACAAAAGGCAAACGTGTTTGAGCGCGCGTTGCATTGTATTTGTGTCCTTAAAGGTGCGGCTGTCTTTTACTTTTGTTGTTGTTCCACGGAAAGAGTTCCATATGACATTTGCACTCTCTCAGCAAAACAATACGGTTTTGTAACTACAACAAGGTTACCGTGTTCAGTCCTGTCGTACGGCTTTTCAAACTTAAGATATATAATCATCGTCTGACCTCAAATGGAGCGCGTTACGATCTTGAAGCTGCGTCTGGTAGTGTTACTGGTCTTAGATTTGACACTGACATGTAATTGCTCGTATGAACTGCGCTGGCATTTGACCGCATTGTAACAATTCCTTAGAGGTATTAGTGTGTCCTTCTTCTGGCATAAAACTCTACCAACAAGCGAGCCTCAGATTGCTTGGTGACTTGTTTCACGGCGCATATTCAATAACATCCTACAAGAACTTGGTAGTGATCGGAGTTGACGAAAGTCTATTTCATATTTCTCTGTTGATCCTTGACTCAGCTGCTGCTGTATACCATGTTTCGTTTCTAGTTGCGTGCGGTTGCTAATAAGATACTTACGTATAAGTAATAGCGATAGTCCTTGACAGTCTATGTTGGCTGCGTTGTATACGTGATGCCATCCCTGTCCTGAAAGAGTCTGTCTAGTATTTCGTAATTCCTGTACTATGTTATATAAAATGGGGAGCTGCCGCTTATCCATCTCTGTCCTATCGGGATTTGATATCCTAGTCTTCTACTTGTGGTCTATTAAGACAAACAGTTTTAGATTTTATTCATGTAACAGCCATGATTTTGTTTGTTAACTGCGTGGTCGCGGCGTATAACGGTAGGAAGGCCACGAAAGAATGTTCTTGGTATGACGCCACCATTGCACCTATTACATCGCATAGAACTTTTTAATCTGACAACGCTGGGTTCTACTCGATGTTTATAATATGAAAGTACTTCTGGATCATTACTTACTCTGTTTTGTACAAATCTCTCTTTTGTCGTGAAGATACTCTGACATCTGTAATGTACCATGGTTTATTTAATGATTCCCATTGTTACGCTGAATTATGTTTTTATATATGTTGAATTGAGATCTAGCGTTAGGCTGTTGTAAACTGCACTGAAGTCAACGTTTTCTAGGTGACCGATGGATTGGTAGAGGCGGACCAATTCCATGGCCTCCACGCTCTCCTGACCTCAACCCTCTTGACTTTTATTTATGGGGGCATTGGAAAGCTCTTGTCTACGCAACCCCGGTACCAAATGTAGAGACTCTTCGTGCTCGTATTGTGGGCGGCTGTGATACAATACGCCATTCTCCAGGGCTGCATCAGGGATTTCATGTGACGGAGGGTGGATGCATGTATCCTCGCTAACGGAGAACATTTTGAACACTTCCTGTAACAAAGTGTTTGAAGTCACGCTGGTGCGTTCTGTTGCTGTGTGTTTCCATTCCATGATTAATTTGATTTGAAGAGAAGTAATAAAATGGGCTCTAACATGGAAAGTAAGCGTTTCCGGACACATGTCCACATAACATATTTTCTTTCTTTGTGTGTGAGGAATGTTTCCTGAAAGTTTGGCCGTACCTTTTTGTAACACCCTGTATAGAAACGGCATTACTATTTTGAGAGCCTTGGATAATTTGACACTTAATTGTAGATGCTTATCAGCACCTGTGACTCACTTTTCCTGACAGATTCCTTCAAGAAATTTATACCGAAGCAGGGAACCCGGCAACGCTTCGCAATTGCTAAGTATATTTGGGAATTGTATATGATCCTAAATTCCTTGCCCCCCCACCCTCTGCCTATGTTCTCATCCCACCTCCCTTTCTGTACATCTCCTCCTTCCCCCATTTCCCTGTCCATAACCTCCTTATTCCTCTCTCCGTCCATTTCCTCCTCCCCCTCTCTCCTCCATCTGTCAGCTTCTGTCTGAATGTTCAGTAGCTCCTTATATTTCCTTCTCTTTCGCTCTCTCTGTGCTAAACTTCTTGCCCCATCTCTCTATCCTGTCCATTTTCGTTTGAAAGTTCAGTAGAGAGTCATCAAAAATTTTAAGTAAATCCATCAAGTTCCTTTCGAAATTTTGGGCAACAATGTTTCCTCTTTATGTATTATGTTGTGTTGGCAGAAGAGCCAACACCGTGTTACTAGAGGAGGCCGAAATGCACGCGTTTTAGCTCACGCAGGCTGGCATGACGAGGGAAGAACTATACTGACGTGAGGTCTGGAACATGACAAGGAATAAGAATTCAGAAAGCGGACGTAATTAGTTTGATGCTTAACTTAAATCCATTAATGATGAACGTCGCTCTTGACGGTACATGATTCACCATATTATCTGTTCAGAATACATTCTTGAAGATAGTTGTTATAGTAACTGAATATTTCGCCTTGCTAGGTCGTAGCAAATGACGTAGCTGAAGGCTACGCTGAACTGTCGTCCCTGCAAATGAGAGAGTATGTAGACAGTGAACCATTGCTAGAAAAGTCGGCTTTACAACTGGGGCGAGTGCTAGGGAGTCTCTCTAGGCCTGCGTGTGGCGGCGTTCGGTCTGCGATCACTGATAGTGGCGACACGCGGGTCCGACGTATGTTAACGGACCGCGGCCTATTTAAAGGCTACAACTTGGCAAGTGTGGTGTCTGGCGGTGACACCACATACTACATGTATGATTTATACATAATATGCTACATAAATATATAGCCTATATTTGCCGAAATGTTCATTAAAGAAAAATGTAAAAATTGGAAGTAAATGGGTCAGAAACTTTTAGAGGTTTATGGTAACTACACTCCCACTTTATGTATTACATAAATATATTTATGTTACATATCTTACAAAAATGTGAACGTTCAGTAGACCGTCGTGTAAAAATCCATACTACGTTGGTCAACAACTTTTCGAGATTTTCAGTAACAGTGTTTCCCCATTATATATCACATATGTATTTACATTTTTATAGGTAACTGTCAAACTGATTTTCTTGTTTTGAAAATCTGGGACTGCAGAACTGTCAAACTGATTGTAAACATTTTTGTTTTCTTT
The DNA here is from genome assembly GCF_023864345.2 of Schistocerca serialis cubense. Classification (NCBI taxonomy): domain Eukaryota; kingdom Metazoa; phylum Arthropoda; class Insecta; order Orthoptera; family Acrididae; genus Schistocerca; species Schistocerca serialis. The sequence goes on from NC_064643.1 coordinate 486,116,519, forward strand.
GTCATATCAAAAATACCATTACCATCCACAAACACAAAAATTAAGGGGTTTTCAAATGATCTTTCACAATTGATTTTAATTTCCTACTTTTCTCATGGATGTTCCAAAAATTTTCTCTCGTACAAACATTGTCCTGACGATAACCAACACAAGAAAAATTAATCAAATTTGTCAAGGCGTTTTCACGTGATGATTCTTCATACAAGCAGCAACAGATTTTTATTTATATACGTTACTACAAATTAAGAATCCCTTCTTTTTGTCTTATGAAAAGCACAATAAAACATTGAAAGCTTTCATGAAAACTTTCCAATTATCCAGAGGAGACTTCCATACTGTAACAGTCACAAGTGTTACATTTCCCAGGACTGATACACAAGCACACGCTTATATAAGTTTATCTATACAGAATTTACTTACCTGTTCATTTTTGTATTTATGCTCCTTTTCTATTAATTTATTATTACTGCTGGTTTCTTTGGTGACTGTTACTCTGTTGCTACTGAGTGGTCCTCAGCTTCATATTTCCAAAATTTCGCTTTGGTAGATGTGCGCAACTTTAATGAATATATAAGTAAATGAGTTTACATATCTCAATTTTGTGTGAAATGTGAGTAGTATTGTTCCTACTATCATACTGAGATAATGGTTTATAACAGAAACTGGTAGTAACAATAAATGAATACAATACATCTCCGTGTCAGGCATTTTTCAAATCCCTTACATTAAGCTTTTCTATCCGTATGGTTTTATGAAGTATTCAGACGTACAAATAACACTAAATTTCTTTTCTAGGTGCTAAGATCCAGTCAAATTAACAACCTGTTTACTTTAGTTTTTACCCCCTTAATACTGTGGTGAAGAAACTTAATTTCACCCTTCCTTCGATTATCAAATATGAACTACGAGTTTCTGTCAGTTTAATTTCCTTTAATTGTGTCTGACTGACTAGAAACTGAAGTCGGTGTTTTACCTGACCCTAGTAATACAGGGATTTTCGTTTATGGGCTGTTGGACCCCTTTGTGTTTTCTGCTAATAGAGGTGCTGATTTGCCCATAGGCCGCCCTTCTTAGGTGTAGGCCATAGGCTCCCCACAGCAACTACTGAAACAGCACCGATATGAGATTTAGGATCTATCTGTAGGAGTCCCATCAGGTCCATGTTTACTCGCTTAACAACAGAGTTAAACCAGGGCTGGTCGTGGTGCCACATAACCTCGACAAAACCCACATTTTCGCGCTCAGTAGTTGCTTCTGTTTTGTCCACATTACCCAAATACTACATTTATCGATTTAAACCATTTTGTTTTCAACTCCCCCAACTAAAACATGTGATAAGCTCTGTTAACATCCTTACACACTTGTATCCGGACAAAAAATAGCACTTGGTTCCACAAAACTTGAGATAAGGTATTCCACACTTAAATTTTCTTGTATCTGTTGACCTACAACTTTCCCATGACTGCTACCTAACAGCAAAACTCTTCCCTTCCTGTTGTATTTATAACAACAACGTTTAAAAGTAGCTTACAATCTGTTATTTATATTAGTATTTATGACAGCAGAAATCACACATATCACGCAGGTGCAGTGTTCCCAACTTCATTGAAGTGCACAATAAGAGAATGTCACACATTTTAAGACTAATGAGTGAGGATTAAGGAGTAGTTAAACTTCCTTTCATAATCGTCGATATCATATCTAATATTATTGTTATCTATCTGGTCAGATTTTATGCAGGAACAATACCACATGGTAGCACCGAAAGAATTTCGTAAAGCTGGAAGTGTTTTTCAGTGTTTGTAAATAAAAGACAACGAACTATAAGAACGCATGTATTGCAGTGTAACTTCCAGCGTTTCAAAGACAGCAGATGGTCCATTGAAAATGCTTCATAACAAGGTGGTTGGGGGGGGGGGGGGGGTTGGTAGGAGGGTGGTGTCATAGAGCACGAAGTCAGTCCTTCGACGTGAGTTGCACTGTGGGAGTACAAAGTCACAGTCTTTTGACGTGAGTTGTACTTTGGACTGATAATAAATGCAGCCATAAAGACCCCATGCTGTACCAGTAAGTTAATTACACAGATCAGCAAAAGCAGTATCTTCTTCTTTCTTTCGCAGGGTCGGCGTGCCTAGAACGGATTTAGCAAGGTTAGTTTTAGTGTAAATCGTGAAATAGTTCGAACGTGTTTCAAATGTCTGCGACGCGTGTAACTGACGTGGAATGTGGGGACCAGCCTGTATTCACCTAGCGGGATGTGGAAAACCGACTAAAAACCCTATCCAGGCTGGCTGGCGCACCGGCCCTCGTCGTTAATCCGCCGGGCGGATTCGATACGGGCCGGCGCGCCTACCCGAGTCCAGGAAATAGCGCGTAGATCAGCAAAAGCAGTATCTAGAGTGAATTTTGACGTTGCAGTGGAGTGTGCACTGAGTTGAAACTTCCTGGCAAATCAAAAGAGTGTGCTGGACGGGGATTCAATGTCGGACCTTTGCCTTTCACGGGTGAGAGCGCTACCGACTTTTCCTTCTACCCTCCCTCCCCCCTCCCCCCCCCCCCCCTCCCATTCACCCATTCTACCACGCCCTTGCGTTCGCCGTTGTTGCCTTCACTGGCCTGGTTTCTTCGCCACTAAACAAAATGTTTGTCTTTTTAAGATATTTAATTCTTTCCTCTTGTAAGTAGATGTAAGCTAGAGAATGTGCAATAAGCTGCCGGCCGGACAGAGTGGTCGGCGCAATTTTTGTCTTAACAATTATTTCTCAGCAGACCTTACCCTGCAACACCCGTACAAGCTTTTCAGACTGTTTCTGACCACCCTCTAAAAAGTTCAGCAGGTATTTTGTTCCAGCCGGCCGTAGTGGCCGAGTGGTTCAAGGCGCTTCAGTCTGGAAGCGCGAGACCGCTACGGTCGCAGGTTCGAATCCTGCCTCGAATATGGATGTATGTGATGTCCTTAGGTGATTCAGGTTTAAGTAGTTCTAAATTCAAGGGAACTGATGACCTCAGATGTTAAGTCCCATAGTGCTCAGAGCCATTTGAATTTTGAATAAGCTGCCAACTGTGCTATCTGATCCGTCCCCACAGCTTTGCTTCCGCAAGTATCTTTCCTACCTTCCAAACTTTTATGACTGCAAATGGTGACAGCAAAGCTGTGAAGACGGTTCGTGAGTCGTCCTTGGATAGCTCAGTCGGTAGAGCACTTTCCCGCGAAAGGCGAAGGTACCTGTTTCGAGTTCCGCGTTGGCACGTATTTTTAATCTGCCAGGAAATGTCAAAAGACAGGATTAAAAAAAATATTGCTTGAAATAGACTCCAGTGAAGTGGCTATAAAGCAGCGAGGTTTATACTTTCTTTGCATATTGCAATAAACAAGAAATAAAATCAGAGGCATGTTCACATTTTCTTAGAATATACCTTAATAATTCAATAGATGGCGTTTTATCAGGATTACAGATTATCGATGAAGTGCTAGCCATTCAGTTTAAGGCGAGGAAAACCGGTTACTTCTACATTTAGCAGCACCTAATTAGAAATTATTCGACCGTATCTCCGTTATTAACGAGGGTACCCTCGTGTTCGTAGTGTCTGCAGAGCAGGGAAATGAGAAATATTTGTAGAGAAAAATAATTACGTATGGTTCGCATTCTTTATTGCCGTCTTAATAGTCTCATTATTCTGAATGTTTTTTAGTGAGCTACGTTATCGGACAGTATTCAGAAAAAGTAATAGTGGCCTCCACAAAAGACCAGTAGAACGATAAGAATTATTTTTAGCTGTTTGTTTCTTGTAAGTTCATCAGACTAACTGCAGTAGTTGCGTTTTCGAAAGGACCATTAGAAGTTTTAGTTAAGTGTCCACGTATGCGTCTCACTGATGAGACCTCCAAGACTCCAAGAAATCGTTCATGCATTCCGGAACCCATTCCATGTACTAATATTATTGGATGTGATGTAACTACAATATACTATCTACATAACTATTAAATTATTGGAGGTATATAGGATTGATTGTTTTTAATGAATGGTGATACAATTTTAATAAATTACTTTAGTTAGTTAAATAGTTTCAAATTTTTATTTTGCGGTACAGTTTGTGAATCGTAAGATCGATGTCTCCTTCAGAAAGGTATCGTTCACTACAGGAATCATTTCGCACAACTAAAGTACCTACACAGCGGAAAATAATTTAGCCAGTTTATTCAAAAGCACGTCGTCCGATTTTGGAAGTGTTTTACTTTCTACTCAAGTCGTCTTAAATCATAACGGTCAGCTGAAGTGTTATGTCAACTGCTGCGATGAATGAACTTACATTGTAGATGACTGCGATGAATGAACACTTGTACTGGGTGACGCATGTCATATAACATGCATACGACACGTGCAATTGGTCGACACCATATTCGAATAATTTTGTAATATGCGACTGCGGAACATCCACCTGCTGATGCGAAGTAATGATGCATAAGGCACTCGTAACTTACGTAGTGTCCATGCCAAATAGTTAAAATACACACGGTAGCTAACAGTTCCGTAAAGCAGCGTTGGAGGTAACTTTCAGTTCAGTTTACTGCAGAATACAGTGAAATATCAGAAGTGCCTCATAGCAAGCTTTTCACGTGTTTTAATGCAGAACGATGCAGTAGTGTACCCAATATCATCGTCTGTTACATTGAAGCGAAAACGTCGTTACGGTACTGTGGTGAATGGCCAATTTTTCCTGTTACAAGACACGGTGCGTCTCTGCTGTGGATGTGCTAGCAGATACTGTCTTACAACTGCCCAAGTTACGACTGTACGACGAACAATAGGCGGTAATAAGTCTTATAATAAAGGAGAATCTTACCACAGCGTCCTTCTGACATGCCGTTGTTAGAGTAGGCTATATAAAACCTGCCGGCTACGTTAGTGGTAGTACTAACCACTTACACCTGCCATGGTTGATGTCTTCGACGCTAGACATGGAGCGTTCAGGTCATCATGTCATGTTATTGTGTTTTGAGCTCCTTGACTATGCGTCTTATTTGTTGACTTGTCTTCTCCGTTTATCTGGATATTGGTACACTCACCACTGAACCCACGATTCGTTAAACAATCGAACGACCATATGCAAAACACCTTCACAAATTTGATTATTTTAGACATGAGTTAATGTGTTAAATATTTGTCTTTAACCATGTAAGTGAGAAAAATTTTAGAAATGGTTTGAAATTAACTTCAATTTTTTTTAAAAGTCGCTAAGTCCTCTCATTATGAAATACTGGATGAATATACTGTGAATAATTTGCACTCCATTTTAAGCAAAAGCTAGTTTTCTATCCATCTCAATGTTCCTGATGTCATAGCTCCAAATTTATGTGTTGTACAATGATATAATTTTGCAGGTACTTTCATTTATAAATGTGGATACTGTCTGCAAATTGTGTTGCGAATAGAGTCGCTGGTATAAATATAATAAATTAAAACGCCATGTCTCATGCTGAAGTTTGTCTGCTTGAACAGCAAATATGCAGTAAGCGATAAAGTGCTTCCTTTGCTTATTTTGTATGGGTGCCAGCGGCAGAAAGTTTCGTAGGAGTTTGAAATTATGTGTCTAGTTTGTTGGAAGTAGCTAAGTGCTCTACTTCTCAAACACGGGATGAATGTAGACCGGGCGTTTGCGTTCGCTGCCTTAAGAGAAGTTTGTGACTTTAATATTTATAATATTATGTTAACTTTCAAACATAATATTACACCTCTTAATTAGTAGATTATGACAAAATCACAAACTTCTAAATTCGGTCAATAATTACGCAAAATATTCTAAGTCAAATTTTGGGGCCCCTAAAAGCCGTTAGATAGGCAACCTGCAACAGAGCTTGGCTTCCAAGATAGCGATTTAGTAACAGATGAGCGTACCCAGCCTAGAGGAACGTGGGGTAACGGCCCTTCCCCCCTCCCGCCCCCCCACCTTCTGTCCTTCCCCCTCCTCCTCCCTCCTCCCCCCACCCGATTACCTATATAAACCCATCTTCTTAAATCTAACCCGCTTCCAGTCCCCTGAACACGGACAGTCGTACGAGGTTAGTATCAGTTTGATTGAAGGAGGAGCATGTAACGGATATCCACTACACCTGGTTCAGAATAATAAGATTGACAGGAATACACGGTAAGGGCGATGTACGCAGTTAGCTTTTTTCCACACGGTGACTATGGCGGTGGAAGCAAAAGCTGTGCAATTCAGCGCTAAACTTTTTGTACGTTTTACATTAATCTGAAGTTCAAAGTTCCCTTTGCATACTGGAAGTAGGCTACCATTCTGCTGCTCATTTTCGCTATTATCTTCATTAATCTGCGTAGTATAAAACAAATAAGCATAAAGAAACAAAGCTCACGATGAAAAAAGTCGCAACAATTGAGGTGGCGATCGTAACTGTCGTCCGCAGAGCGAATTCCAACAGCGAACAAAACAGATGAAGAGACGATGTTGGAGATACATCATAATTGTTAAAGGTGATAAATCGTGTACACGATTGGAGCTAACCCCCTTAGTGTCAGTTAAGGTCGTATGATGCTGTACTGAAGCCCCGAAACTGGTAGCCATATAAAAAATAACATAAGGACGGCTGTAGGTATTACATTTTACTACACTTTTTTTTAAATTTTCAATCATGGGGCTAGAATCTAAAACACAAAAATATATAAATATTAGAAACTCATCACAGAAAGATGACATTGTTCTAAAAAAAGCACTGCACTCTAACTTGAAATCGAAGGATATAAAATAAGAGGGAAGGATATGGGGAAGAGAGAATATGTTCTATAGGCATGATAGGTATGGATAGGAAAACAAAAGAGGCCTGTTTGGCACTAAACTGTGAATATGAAGGTAGATGGGTGCTGGGGTGCAAAGTAGGAAGACAGGAGATAAGGGGTGGTTTGATGTGTGGGTAGAGTAGTGGAATCAAGAGGAAAGAGATGAGGAGCGATGGAGAGGGAAGAGAAGAGGGTAGCCCTGACGGCTAGTGGAACAGCTTGGTAAGAGTAATAGTTGGTAGGACAGATCAGTTTCGGCGCGGATCTCGTGGTCTGGGTGAGGGAGTCGGTTGAACTAGCGTTGGGATAGAAGATGGAGGTATAGGGATGGCGGGATGTTTTTGTAAAGGTGCAGCAGTACACCTGACGGCTGATTAGAAAGGAAATATTAGGATTATTGCAAACTAGATTGCAGGTAGTGTAGGATGTGCAGAGGTGTCTGACGTGGGCGAGAAGAGGGTAGGAATTTGATCAGATAGTAGAGGACTTAAACAGGGGAAGGAAAACGAACGCGTAATGTGACTTAGAACGCACGACATCAAGGATTTTGAGGGATTTGTAGAGCTTTGGTGGAGCATATATCAATGCAACATTAGCATAGGGGAGGATAGACTAGATCACGGTTTTGTATGTGGAAAATAGTGGCAGTGTGTTATCCCCAGGTTCAGCCAGTTAGTAGTTTTAATGCTGGATTCTAATTAAAGTCTCCTCCTACATACTGTCTATTTCAGTTGTGAGGTGGCTAACCGACATCACATTCTCGGATGCCAAGAGCCAGTTTCGAAATTGCTTTGGAGAGGTGTCTGTACGGTAGTCTGTTGCCTCTGCTACTCCAATATGTGATTGTTAGGCAACAGCGAGTCGGCTCTTCGAACGCATTAGGGAGTTGGGGGGGGGGGGGGATGATGATGATGATGATGATGATGTTCGGTTTGGGGGGCGCTTAACTGCGCGGTTATCAGCGTCCCTACAAATTCCCAACCCTTGCTCAGTCCAATCTCGCCACTTTAAGGAATGATGATGAAATGATGAGGACAACACAAACACCCAGTCATCTGAAGGCGGGTGTAAATCCCTGACGCTGCCGAGAAGGCGGGTGGGGGAGGGAAGGAGGGAGAAGTTCCCTGCACAGAGATGTTGATATTGCATGGCAGTTCTCTTGTGGTTGCTTGTTTACACTGTTGAGCTGGGGTATGTGAGATTGCTGGGTGATGAGCACACGCAGCACGATGGGGTGGGATCGTTGGCAACAAGACCGATGGTAACTTGTAGCACATTACCTACATGGTCGCTAATGCCTCTCACATAAGGCAAACGGGAATAGGAAGAGATTTTTCTCTTCCTTTGCCTGTTTTATCATCACTGTAACATATAGCTTGTTTATGTTCTTGTTGCTAGTACTATTCATATGGTATGTTGTCCGGAGCTCGTTCGGTTCATGTTGGAGGTTGTCAGCGTCGCTACTTCGGTGTGGTTCAAAATGGCTCTGAGCACTATGGGACTTTACTTCTGAGGTCATCAGTCCCCTACAACTTAGAACTACTTAAACCTAACCAACCCAAGGACATCACACACATCCATGCCCGAGGCAGGATTCGAACCTGCGACCGTTGCGGTCGCGCGGTTCCAGACTGTAGAGCCTAGAACCGCTCGGCCACCCCGGGCGGCCTACTTCGGTGTGCTCGAGATGTCAGCATACGTGGTACAGTAGTCCTTTGTGCTAGACGGTGGTTTGATTCAAAATGTGGTGTACATGCTGTAGAATTTGTCTTCTACTTTGCCACTAGAATTTCTGCACACTTCTACATCCTGAAAACGAATCACTTCATTGTTTTCTATTTTTAGCATGAACTGTATGTCCTTAAGTAAGCTGTTGAGGTGTGGATGAAATCTGCGTAGTTCTGCTTTCCCATGCGGCCATACGACAAACGTGCCGTCCATATACCTCAGCCAACATTTTTTTTTAACCTAAAACCAGCGCCTTTTTTTCCCCAATGTCAGGCTTACCACCTTTGCTGACATACATTTTGTTGTACTACCGCATAAATTGTGTCTACAATGTCCATATGTTGACAAATAGTGGCTAATTAGAAAATTAATTAATTAAGGAAATGAATAAAACTGAAAATGCCCAAATGAAAGACATGAAGACATTGCGGATAGTACAAATACATGCTCCTGTAGCAATGAAATGAAATTCGTGTCGGGTGCGACACCTGCTCACGACCCGACCTTCGATAGAGCAAGAGAGCCATCTATCGACTCGTTCTCCAGACGTTGGTGTAAGACTGGGTCGACTTCTCGAAATTAACTAATGATCCGTAAGTGTGATCGATGTCTGTCTCGGCTTCTTCGTCTATCTCATCTCTCACCCGTCACACCCCATCTGGCCGGCGGGTCGGTAAATGTAAGTCGCAAGTAATTAGCGAAGTCTTGCCCATATTTCTTATGCTGTTGCAGTTTCGTGTGTCCAACCAGGAGAAAATGCCAAAAATCAATTTTGTCCTTTTCCGATTCGTTAGACACGTAGTCCACCACCATTCCCCGTACCCATGTCAATGCATTGGTTTTTGGGACCGGAAAATAAGATTCTTGGGGGAAAAAAAGTGTGTCTGATAAAATTGTGTGAAGGGCGGAGCTTAACAGGAACGCCAATATCTGTTGTGCCAAGTGCCACACTGGAGCTGTCCCACTACATGCTAAACGATGTTCATCAGTATCCACTGTTGCGCAGCCTAAACATAGTGGAGTGTCTGCCAAATGAATCGCGTGCCGCCGTTGGTTCGTTGCGAACTTCCTATTTACCACCACATACCTTGTTGAGCGTACCGACGTTGGGAGGTAAACCTTCCGTATAACGCGCCATATCTGTCGACAGTTCTTGTCTGGATACTTCTTTTCCAGGGTATTCCTTGGGCACCGGCGCAGTAAGAGTTGGTATACATCTCGCGTCGTCGGTAGTCGTGTTGTTGGGAAGGAATCTCTGACATAGCTAAGCTCCAAAAAAAAAAAAAAGACTTGAAATGTGACAGCTTCGGTGAAATATGGCCCACATTGACTGGGAGCAGCATTGAAGTGGGCGCTAGTACATCGGCCAACGCACCCGAGATATTGCGGAATTGACCGCGCCACTGTCGGAAAATCGTACTGACGTATAACGCCCGTGCCTTTTCATATACGTTCACTAGACCAAGTCCGCCCTCTCCAGGTGGTAGCGTAAGCGTTGTGTATTGGATCTTAAACAGGTGTCCCACACTCACGTAGGTTCCGAAAGTTGCTTGTATCCGTGATGCCATTGTGCGCGTTAAAGGCAGGACATGCGCGACGTGAGTGAGTCTCGGTGCTAGGTATACGTTTAGGTCACCCTCTGAATCATATCCAACGCTCTTAATTTCTGTAACAGCACCATTGTCCGCATCAGCTTCAATATGCGTCGGTAGTTATCCGCTGCTGTCCGCTGCACATCCGTGTGGAACGTAACACCTAGACATTTTATGGTCTTAACTAACATGAGCGGCCCGTCCTCCCCCGGTTGTAATCCTAGACCGACATTCATGCAGCGTGATTTCTGTAGATTAAGCACGCTTCCTGCCGCCATCCCGTATGCCTGTATCCATGCCAACGCCGTACGTACTTCGTCACCTGTCCTTGCCACCAGCATCACATCGTCAGCATAAGCGCGGCAATTAAAGGTCAGTTGTGGCAACGGCACTCCCTCCAACCGTCTTCGGAGACCATATAGACAGGGTTCCAAAGCCATTGCATACAAAAATATCGAAAGGGGGCAACCTTGACGAACTGACCTTGAAATAACAATGTAGTCAGTGCCCCGCCCATTCACCGAGGCCTTTGATCGCACGCCGTGTAACAGTCGCATGATCAGTAGAATGAAGGCCTGTGGGATTCCCAATCTGCCCATCACCGCATGTAAAAAGGCATGATCCACTCTGTCGAACGCATGATCGAAGTCAATAGCGACCATTGTCCCACGCACTCGGCATGCCGCTGCTAATGCGATGATATCTCGGTAGTCACCGAGCGCCGTATGTACGTTACTCTTACCGCCGAGGCAAGTTTGATCTATGAGGAGTCTATCAGAAATTGAAGACCGCAGGCGAGCCCCAAAGATTCGCGCGAAAATCTTATAGTCGCAGTTCAAGATAGTGAGTGGTCTATAATCTCCTGGCCTTCTGCCACCGCGTGGTTTGGGTATTGGGATGATGATACCCTCCGTGAATTCGGCAGGTATCTCAGTCTGCGGTAACAGGAGTTCGTTGTACATCTGAATCCAGGTCCGTCCCATGAGGTACGCAAATGCGCGGTAAAATTCAATTGGGAAGCCGTCCTGCCTGGGGACTTGTTTGGAGCCCCCCTGGCAATTGCATCTGTCAGCTCGTCCTCTGTTATCGCTGTGATGAAAGTCTCTGCATCCAGTGGTGGTCCTCTATCTGGCATTTCCGAGATGACATTATGTAGTGTCTCGTGGTTCACTTGTACAGGTCCATATAACTGGCGGAAATAGTAAACACATGCGCAATATCACGTTGGTTCACAGCTTGCTGGCCAGTTTCAGAGATTAGTTCCCTGATCAATGTCCTGCGTCGTCGTTGGCGTACACGTACTACGTGGTGTATGGAGGGGGTTTCGGCAGCAACTGTGTCCGCCAATCTCGCCCGGACCATTATACCTTCCATTCTTAGTCTCGTCAGCTGTAATAACTTGGCTTTTATCCTGCGCATGGCCGTGTGCCTTTCCGGCGATGGTTGTTGGGTCATCAGCTCCCTCAGGGCTGTAAAATAAAAATCAGCCGTCGTGCGGTTCCACTGCGATTTGTCCTGCCCGTATCGTATCAACGTTCTCCGTAACGTTGGTTTTGCGCATTTGATCCACCACTGGAGAACCGAGGTGTATGCTCGTTTGCGGCGAACGCAGATCTCCCAGACGGCCTCTATCGACCGGCGACACGCAGTGTCACGTAAAAGTGCACAATTCATTTTCCAGTGACCCTTATTCCGCCATATCTTCTGACGCGTTAGTGAAATCGTACAGACGTACGCCATATGATCCGTAAAAGCCGCTGGCCAGATTTCGGTATCCAGTATCGCCATCCGTAGAGCTCGTGTCACATACACTCTATCAAGTCTACTTGCCGAGTGTCCCGTTACAAACGTATAACCCGGTCTGTCGCCATGCTGCAGTTCCCAGATGTCCAGAAGCGCCATTTCGGTAATCAACGCACTCAGTTCCATGCATGGCACATAATGAGGTAATTGGTCCTTTTTGTCGACGACACAATTAAAGTCGCCGCCCACTATATAGTTATCATAGCGTCGAGCGAACAACGGTGCTATCTCTTCGGTGTAAAAGGCCGCCCTTTCTCTTCGTATTGTGGAGCCAGATGGCGCGTATAAATTGATGAAACGAACGCCGTCGACAGTGATCGCTATGCCATGTTCGAAGGGAGAGACATGACGTCATCCAGTCCTCTTCCTTCTCTGGTGAGAATCGCCACACCGCATCCACTTTCATCGTGCACTGAATAAAGTGCCTCGTAGCCGTAGAACTCTGGCGGCGATGTGAAACGCACTTCTTGTAGGAGTACAATATCCACGTCCACAGCGCGTAACATATCTTTCAGCATTTGAATTTTAAGCGGTGTGCGAATGCCATTAATGTTTATCGTTGCAATGCGGTACGCCTGGCGTGTGTTCATCAGTTGTAGGGCAGTGTCATTAAGCGTCTATCTGCATCCCCGGCGCTCCTCACCACACGAAGTTGTTCAACATTTCCCGACCCCTTCCGGCCTCTGGCCAGCACTATCCTCAATCGTCGCGTTCGTATTTTCATTCTGTTCCTGTTGGTCCATTTCTTGTGCCCAGTCCCCCAGCATATTTCCGGAACTGGTCGAAGGATGGGAGGCAACGTTGTCACCGCTCTGATGTTGGACAATTGTCATCTCCACTTCTGCCTTCCTGTCACCAGAAGGAGAGTTCAAGCTATCGCCGCTGTGCAATTCCTTCATCGTCATCTCGGTCTCTGTTGAATCCTCTGGTCTCAGGTCGATACTGTCGTCGTCCACTGTCCCTTCGGGACTACGGGTATCGTCAGCAGAAGTCAGTCAACGCTTCTTTCTTCTCTTCGGCGAACGCTAGTTCCGTTGCCTTGCTTCCGCTTCGGCTGTATGGGTTGCGTATCCTCCGTCTTGGGCCTGGCCTATCACGCTCTCGGTGCAAGCACTGGCAGCCACCACGGATGAGCCTGGAGCGGCCGTCAGCTGCATCTCTTGTGTGGTGTCCTGTGTGTGTTGTGGTGGAACCGGTGGTCGGAGTTCCAGTCCGTTGGTGTCCGTGTTCTCTATTGGGGGCAGCTGCTGGTGCCCATCGGAAATCTCCCTCACGTCGCCTCTCAAGGCTTCCACAAAGGTCAACGGTAAGACAGTCATCTGTTGTGGCGCCGGAACGTCATCCCGTGGAGTTTTACACTAAACGTCGCTGGAGGCATTCCGAGCGGACGTGACCTTCTTTCCCGCACCCCGAGCAAGTGCTAGGTTGCCCATCATAGATTATAATCGCTCGACAACCTCCTATGTACAAATAAGAGGGGACGTGCTTTCGGCCGGCCGGTGTGGCCGTGCGGTTAAAGGCGCTTCAGTCTGGAACCGCGTGACTGCTACGGTCGCAGGTTCGAATCCTGCCTCGGATGTGTGTGATGTCCTTAGGTTAGTTAGATTTAATTAGTTCTAAGTTCTAGGCGACTGATGACCTCAGAAGTTAAGTCGCATAGTGCTCAGAGCCATTTGAACCATTTGAACGTGCTTTCGCAGTTCTATCCGTATTTGTCTCACCCCATTTAAAACGGGGTACGTGGCAAAACTCGTCCATTTTTCGGCCACACGGGATAGAACTGTACAGTATGGTCGAAGGGCGTCGATAACAAGTTCAGACGGGACCTCAAACGGAAGTTCAAAGACTCTTATAGTGCGGATCCCCATTCCCGCGTGATCGACTGTAACCACACCAACATTCCCGTCGGCATGACAGAAACGATACCCGTTCGGTGATCGTTGTAGAAGACTTTCGCAAGCAGCCTCGTCAACAAGCTTGACATAGACGACACTTGAAACGATCGATAAATTGAGTACCACGATTTCCTGTGGATCGATTTTTGCCTCTTCTCTGAAGAAACGTTCAATTTCGTGTGCCTTTTGTCGTGTATAGTCGTTCGCAAAACTGAACTTCAAAGTCGTTTTTCTGTACGAGTGTGCCATCTCGTTCTAGACTCACAACACCGCACACGCGAAGCTGCTCCGGCGTAAACAGACAGGCGCGCACACCACAGCGCAGCCGGCAGGCAACACGGTCCGCACTGTGTCACTGCCGAAGGCAGACTGCGTTTTGCCCTGCTGACTAAAATATGTTGAAGACAAGCACAATTGCACCTAGTCATAGATATCTGGAGGTACTTAATCTTGTGGGATGTTAATGGTTTTAGATATGGGCACGTTAGTAAACAGAGATTTTGTGTAATCTGGCCATTAGATAAGCAGCTAATATTTAGTAATCCACTAAGAGCTGGGTGAAATATGTGGAATGGTTTACCTAAGACTCCGTGTGGTCAACAAGCGGTGTAATTTGTGAGCCAGATATTTCGCCATGTCATACATATATGGGAGAGTTGATTCCATTGATGATCAATCTTAGAAGGCATCCATCCTTGTGTATCTTTGGTATCCTCTATATATTCCTGGCGGCACTGGAACTTCGGATATGAGCCCCTCAACTGCATCAATATTGAACCTACAATTCTTTATTAGAGTTTGCGTCTGTCTAACAATCTTCGCTGTGGGGTCACTTTTAAGTTCTTTGTCTATGGGATCGTTAAGAAATTCGCTCATTTTGGATGCATACGATAGTCTCCATTAATACTGTGGCTTTCCTATTGTCTGCCTGTCAAGTTATAACATCTCGGTTGCTCTGAAGTTCACTAAGGGAATCTTTCTTCAAGTGAAATATCCGGCTTTGGAGTCTTTGCATGCCGCTGGGCTCTGTTTCTTGCCGAATGTCATCTGCTTACATTTTCGATAGTTTTCGGAGCGACACATCGACGGACTGTATAATGGCCTCTTCTGGTGAGCTCCGGGGCATTACAGAACTTGATTAAATTTCCTCGTGCTGAAAAATTAGTAGCAACGACCTGTTTTACTTCGTAAAAACATTCGAGTGCCAAGCTCGCATAAATATTTCTTTATTTACAAACAGCTGGTTTCATCAGACATTGCTGCTATCTTCTTGTCCTCAAAAATTAATATTATAAGATGTGTTCATTTTGAGTTGGTCCTGACGTCACGTTGCCATATAGATAAAAAGTAGCACATAATGTGAGGGTTTGTTACAAACAAAACATTTAAAATCAAGACTCACTTTGTGTACACGACCATGTCATAAAAACACAGTGCACAATGACCTAACAATGATCTGGGAGCACTGTAGCGCTGCTGGCATGGACATGGCCATGTGCGCGAGTTGCCTATTGATTTTAGATGTTTTATCACAAACCTTTATATTAGTGCTACTTTTTATCTGCATGGTAACAAGGCGTGAGGTCCTACTCAAAATTAACACATTTTGCAACATAAATTTTTGAAGACCTGAAGATGACAGCAAAGTCTGTCGAAACCGGTCCTTTATAAATAAATAAATGTTTGTGTGATCATGGCATTAGAAAGTTTTTACCGTTGTGGAAATATTGAAACCCATGGACAGCACATCTTTAGTAGCCTTGCTGATTGCACACGTTGAAATTCACCATTGGGTGACGCATTCAGTGTTAGCTGATTACTTATTTTCGTTTCTTTCCTTTTTTTTTTTTTTTTTTTTTTTAGCACTATGGGACTTAACATCAGAGGTCATCAGTCTCCTAGAACTTAGAACTACTTAAACCTAACTAACCTAAGGACATCACACACATCCATGTCCGAGGCAGGATTCGAACCTGCGACCGTAGCGGCAGCGTGGTTCCAGACTGAAGCGCCTAGAATCACTCGGCCACCGCAGCCGGCTATTTTCATCTTTGAGAGCTCCATAAATTTCCTCTGGTGGAAGCTCTTTTCTGCTTCACTCGTCGTGCAGGTTTGCATGTACCTTATGTTGTCGACGTTGTGACAGTCAGTTGTCGATAACGAGAATGCTAGCCACAGATTTTTTCCGAGTACCGACCTATTAGAATTAAATATTGAATGGATTCTTTCCCTCAGTAGTGAAAGGCTTGCACGTTTGAACGCATTACTAGCTTTTCTAATCCCGAAATGTGGTTGCAGTCAAAGAAACTGTTGTGGACTGGCAAGACAGCCAATCCACAGTGACGGGTAACCGAAAGGCATGCGCTTAAACTCACGCAGGCTGGCGTGAGGTCTGAAACAGGATACGTAATGAATGCTATAAAGAAAAGTACGTAGCTGCTGAAATACTTAACTTTAATCCACAATTGGTGAACATTGGTCTTGTTACTGTACATGCTTCATTAGATACATAGCAAAGGATAATTGGCGCCTTGCTAGGTCGTAGCAATTGACTTAGCTGAAGGCTATGCTAACTATCGTCTCGGCAAATGAGAGCGTAATTCTCAGTGAACCTTTCCTAGCAAAGTCGGCTGTACAACTGGGGAGAGTGCCAGGACGTCTCTCTAGACCTGCCATGTGGTGGCGCTCGGTCTGCAATTACCGACAGTGGCAACACGCGGGTCCGACGTATACTAGCGGACCGCGGCCGATTTAAATGGCTACCACCTAGCAAGTGTGGTGTCTGGCGGTGACACCACATTCCTCCCCCGCAAATCGGCGGACGGTTGTGTTATAAGGCTTCCGCCAGCCGTGGAGAGGACCCCATGTTGGTGTATGCGACGAGGTGGGGAGCCTAACAACAGGCGAGGCTGTGCCACCCGCACCCTGCCATTCGGTCCGAGGGGAGCTAGGAAACGCCTGAAAACCTAGTCCAGGGTGCACGCCAACACGCGGTGTATGTGCCCTAAGATAGTCAGGAGGGGCCGAAGGGTCGACCTCCATCGAGTCGGAGCACCCGACGGGCGAAGACGACAGATGGTCCGGAGCCGGCAAGAGTTCCAAGTCGGAGGACAGCTGGGCACGGGAAGCGATCGGCGGCGCGTGACCCAGGGAGGCGCCCGGCGGCAGCAGCGACGCGTCCTCTGCGGGCGGCGGCGGCGGCGGCGGCGGCGGCGGCGGCGCGTCGCCATGGGGCAAAATGGAAGGCAGTGTCGGTAACACCTGGGGATGAAGCGAGCCAGTAGATGGGTCCCCAGGGCGCTGACCGGACGGCACCGTCGCTGAAAGCAGACGGGGAGCGGCAGAACCCAGGCGACGACAGAGGCGCAGCTGATTGAGATGCCGACGCACCTCACCAGAGGCCCCCAAAACCAGATACATAGCGCGGCCGAGGCAGCGAAGAATGCGCCCTGCGAGCCAACGCTGTGAACCGCGATAGTTGCGATAATATACAACGTCGCCCGGTGCAAAAGCAGGTGTCTGCCGCTGCACAGGAACCTGATGCGGCGGATGTAGCAAAGACATCAAGGTTAGATGAGGACGACCGTGGAGCAACTCAGCCAGCGAGCGACCATCGCGGGGCTGAGAGCGATACGGGGACAAAAAGAGCAATAACGCGTCCTCCCGAGAATGCGACTCTTTGAACTTCAACATCTGTGACTTGAAAGTCCGGACCAATCGTTCAGCGGCACCGTTTGACTGAGGCGAAAACGGCGCGGATGTCAGATGTTGAGTACCATTGGCCTTGCAGAATGACTGACATTCTGCGGACAGAAATTGCGGGCCATTGTCGGAAAAAGGTTTGTGGTCTGTGATGATGGTAAAGTGACGACCATACAAGAAATCGTGAAACTTAGTAACACCAAATACGAGAGCCAAGGCTTCTTTCTCGATCTGTGAATAATTTCTTTGCGCAGACGAGAGCAATTTGGACGCAAAGGCAATAGGGCGATCATGCGATCCATCTTTGTGCGCAAGCACAGCACCGATCCCGAAATCCGATGCATCCACCATCAACAAAAGGGGTTTCTGGGGATCGAATGTCGTAAGGCAAGTATTTGAAAGCAACGCCGATTTCAACTGGCGAAAGGCGCGTTCGCATTCCGTCGTCCAGACGAACGGAACACCTTTACGGTGTAAGCGATGAAGCGGAGCTGAAATGGAAGAGGCATGGGGGATATATTTATGATAATAGTTAATTTTTCCCAGCACACTCTGTAGCTGCTTCAAATTCTGTGGCGAAGGCAAGTCGTGTATGGCACGGAGGGGCTCTTGACTAGGATGTATGCCTTGGGCATTGATTACATGTCCCAGATATGGTAAATCACGAGCAAAAAACACACATTTGTCCTTCCGCAAGCGAAGACCATTTTGTCGCAAGACTTGAAATAATGTTCGGAGGTTGGCTAAATGTTCTTCTTCCGTCTTTCCGGAGATCACAATATCGTCCAGATAGTTTGCTGCAGTTGGGACCGAGGCACAAACAGTTTGCAGATATTGCTGAAACAATGCAAGGGCGGATGCACATCCGAATGGCAGTCTTTTGAATCGATACAAACCAAGATGCGTGTTAACCACCAATACACGCTGGGATTCTTCGTCCACCGGTATTTGCAAGTACGCATCTGCTAGGTCCAACTTAGAAAAATATTTACCCGGGCACAGTTTGTCAAAAAGGTCTTCCGGGCAGGGTAAAGGAAAAGTGGCAATCACTAGTTGTGGATTCACTGTGACCTTGAAGTCCACGCAAAGTCTCAATTTTCCGGAAGGTTTTGGCAAAATTACTAAGGGTGAGGCCCAGAGAGAAGCCTGCACAAGTTCAATTACACCTTGTGATTCTAAATCGTGTAATGTTCTTACGACCGCATCACGCAACACGTGGGGAACATTGCGCGCTCTGAAAAACTTCGGTTGCGCGTTGACTTTCAGTTCCAAATGTGCTTTATAGTTCTTAGCGCAACCGTGGCCCGGTGCAAAAATGTCTGCAAATTATTCACATAGACGAGAAACAATGGCCAAAGGCACAGTCTGGTTCACTGATAGGACCTGATTGACTATAGACAAGTTAAACAACTGAAATAAATCTAAACCATACAAGTTCACTGCAGAAGAAGAAAGAAGAACGTAAAATGACACAAGTTTTGTTTGTCCCTTGTATGTTGCAAGAAGGTTGCACTGTCCTAACACAGGGATATGCTGTCCGGAATAACTATGTAACGTAACATTTGCGGCATGCAACGGAGGTGTGCCCAGTTGTTTGTACGTGCCGTGGTTGATTAGCGAAACTGCAGCTCTGGTATCGAGCTGGAATGGTATCACGTTGCCATTTATGACCAAATCTACAAAATGTTTACTGTCCTGCTGACGACAAAAGCGACTGTTTTGTGCAACGTGAACAGACACTGGTACAGAATCACTCGCGACTTGACGTGATTTCCGTCGATGTCGATGCACACTTTTTGTGGGACGAACACAGTCACTGTTAGAAGGAGCGGCACTGGGCGGAGTGGAATTAACTACATGAATTTCCATGGTCGAAGGTTCACGAGCCTGAGTATTCTTGGTTCGATTCCGACGCGAAGCAAAGGGCCTGGAATGGTTTTTAGTGTCCGTTCTGAGCTTTTTCTGGCAAACACTCTGAACATGTCCTTTTTTATTACAGAAAAAGCAAATAGCCTGGCGTGACGGGCAATTCTCACGCGAATGTCTAGTAGCACACCGCGGGCATGACTTTAGTACTGCATTTGATGGTGGCGCGGGACACGGGGCTGCGCGGACGTGCGCGAGGGCTGTTTACAGTTCCGTGCAGCTCGCCCGGCGGGCCGGTTAATGTGACACACAGCTGGCGAAGTTTCAAATGATTCCTGAGCAAAGTCAAGTGTGTCTTGCCTATCCAATATGTCCATCACTTGGTGAAGGGAGGGATTGACTAGTTTCAAAATTTGCTCCCGTATACAAACATCAGAAACGTTCTGTGCAATTGCATCACGTACCATAGTATCTGAATAAGGGAGTCCACATTCACACTCAAAAGCAAAATCCCTGGTAAGACCTTGCAAAGTTGCAACCCACTCCCTATTAGTCTGACCGGCCGTACGGTTTGTACGAAAGAACGTATACCATTTTGCAACTACATTGACTGATTCCTTGAAATATGCATCCAATGCAGACAAAATTTCTTCGTAGGACGGAGTTGCTACGTCGCGTCGGGGAAACAATTTCACTATCACACGGTACGTCTGCACCCCTACACACGACAATATGTGAGGCTGCCGCTCGTTACCTTGAATTCTGTAGGCGGCGAGATGAAATCCAAATTGGCGTGACCACTCCGTCCAGCTTTCCATGGCCGCATTAAAATGCCGAAAAGGTGGTGCAACTGCGTGTTGTGGCTGCGGTAGCGGCGGAGCGGCGGCTGCCGCATCGTTTTGCATTGCACGTTGACCCTGGACGAGCTGTCCAAGGGCATCCAATAAGGCCTGCGTCTGCTGATTCTGCAAGCGATAAAATTCGGACAGTACATCTGGAGATTGTTGCGAAGCCATGACAAGTAAATTAGAGCAATACGACCGTTAAATCGTCGTCGCCAAAAATGTTGTGGACTGGCAAGACAGCCAATCCACAGTGACGGGTAACCGAAAGGCACGCGCTTAAACTCACGCAGGCTGGCGTGAGGTCTGAAACAGGATACGTAATGAATGCTATAAAGAAAAGTACGTAGCTGCTGGAATACTTAACTTTAATCTTCAATTGGTGAACTTTGGTCTTGTTACTGTACATGCTTCATTAGATACATAGCAAAGGATAATTGGCGCCTTGCTAGGTCGTAGCAATTGACTTAGCTGAAGGCTATGCTAACTATCGTCTCAGCAAATGAGAGCATAATTCTCAGTGAACCTTTCCTAGCAAAGTCGGCTGTACAACTGGGGCGAGTGCCAGGACGTCTCTCTAGACCTGCCGTGTGGTGGCGCTCAGTCTGCAATTACCGACAGTGGCAACACGCGGGTCCGACGTATACCGTGGCCGATTTAAAAGGCTACCACGTAGCAAGTGTGGTGTCTGGCGGTGACACCACAGAAACTTTGGTGCAGTGTCATGGTCCCCAGAATGTATTAAGCAAAGCGAGATCGTTCAGTTGTTACTCCTTTCTCTTCCTCAACTGTTCAAACTTGAGCATAAACTTCCTGTCCGTGCCGGTCGCTTCGTAGTCTCCCATGGACAGTGTCAAGTTTAATAGCACCATTTTGGGTACTAGGCCACGTATTCATGAAACAATAAAACAAATAAATACCCAAAACTATTTTATTCTAATTGACAATGTACATCGAAGCCTACGAACTTATATTTTGTACAGAGTCTGCAACCTTTTATTCACATTCTGCATTCTAAGAGATAGAAGTCCTAGTCGACACTTGAGCCTCAGTAGGAGGAAACAAATTTTCCACACTAAAATTTCAGTTTCTTGTGATCCATCCATTGTACTATGGCTCTCAGAAGCTTAAATACGAGGGTGTACTGAAAAGTAATGCCTCCGAATTTTCTATGTGAAATCTCTTAAGACTTCTGAACTAAAGGTAACTTCATATTCTACATCTTTACTCACCATGTCTACACAATTATTTCTCAACGTAGTCACTCTGGTGGCGAACATATTCCTCCCAACGAGAAACAAGTTTGTTGATACAGTCAGTGTAGAATGTTTGACATTGTTGACCGAGCCACACTTCTGCTTGCACCGTTTCATCACCGTCAAAGTCACGTCCTCGATGGTGTTCGTTACGTTTCGGAACAGATGAAAAGCGGTTGGCGCGATTCGGGACTGTATGGAGGATGATTGATGACAGTGAACCCGACGCGTCGGATTGTTGTAGATGTCGCAGTACTCGTATTTGGTCTGCAGGAAAGGGTGCTCCATGTGTAGGAAACTGTTCTGCTCAGTAATATACATATGTAATACCTCAACCGATCCTGAGAAAGGAATAAAAAATTCGGAGGCATTTCTTTTCAGCTCGCCCTTCTACATACTGTCCCATTGTTCCGAAGCCGTTACGTATCCTTCACTTATAAATTTTCGTTTTCAGTCACACGAAATTAATATATTAAATAAGACAATCATAATTTCAGAAGTTCCTCTTGGCTATGTAGCATACATATGCCTCGTTTGACTGGAATGTTATTTGATGTATGTACAATGTTTTTAACCGTTCTGGTAGACTGAAGACAAACTTTCATATAAGATACTCCGACCAGATAAAATCACTAGAATAGCTCACACTTTATATCAGATCTGCAGAGTAGTAGACTCACTTCTTGTTTACAAATTTCAGAGTAAATTTGTGATATTGAATCACACACTGATTTTTATGGTTCTTCTGAACGGTTTAAAATAATCCGTCTTTGCGCGTCTCTTACCTTGACTTTTTACTTACACATGAGAAACCCTATTCTTATTGCAAGAAGTTAAGAAAACAATACATTACTAACTTTTCAAGCTTACAAAGCCACCAGCGTTACTTCAAGTACAGTTGGTGACACGGACTATTCTGCATTTTGGAATGCTCGTATGAACGCGTATCCGGGTTATTATTTTCCATTACCGCTTTACCTAAAAATAAGCTGCTATTGCAATATTTATTATATAAACCATAGCTGATACGTAATTAAAAGATTAATTTGAACGTATGGTGTAAATAATAAACTGCTAGCTTTCCAGAGAGGCACAACGAGTCAGAGCTGAACTCGAGCATAGAATAATAGCTGCGGTACCAACACTTTGTATAAGTTTTTTTTTTTCTTTTTTGTACCTATCTATCAGAACGCAGGATTCCTTCCCAGTCTTCTGCTAAGAAACCTAACATACTTACAGCTACTACCTTATGTGATATATAACTGAAACCGGCCATCTATTGTGAATAAGGCGAATAGGTACTAAAATAATCTGCATTTTATCCATAGTGAATGCTGTCGAACTCCGTGACTGTTCCTTTATGGGGTTGTAGAAAAAATCCACTACAAGTCACAAAAGAGGTTGTTTATTCGTCACACGACCGGTTTCGGGCTTGTGCCCATCTTCAGGTGTTTATAAATTCATTTACATGTTTTTACTGTTGTAGATCACTGTATAAATACAAAAAAAAATTATTTTCTGGTGAATACACAAATACAAGTGGGACAATTGTAAGTGGTAAGGCAGCATTTGACGAAAATATATCTGTACTTACAAAAAGATGAAGCACCATTATTACAGTTATGCTGTGATGATAGTTTTGCCACTTAGTTACACACTTATGGTCAATTTCACGTCCATATATCAGGTATAGCTCCATATTACACTATTATGATGTGCACTCGTGAAATACACTATGTTTACATACAAACATGTGGGCTGCGGTCAAAGAACTTAGATGTAGCAGATGTAAAGATGTTGCCCACACAGAAACTCGTAGATTCTGGCCAAAGAGCTTAGCCACAGGAAGTGCAAAGGTGTTGCATATTTAGAAATTTAAAATGCTATTATAGACTGCGACGTTTCTTGACACACATTATGAAATTTTTGGTTCACATTTTTGACGGAAAACTTAGATCTAGGAAGTAAAAAGCTATTGAAAATTAAAAAATTAGAAAATGACAGCTGGAACTGTTTTTGAGCCACAGTGTTGTCAGAGAAATTAGGTCTCAGAGGTACAATAATGTTACATATATGAAATTTTTGAAAGCTATTACACGTTTTAGAATGCCAGTTACAGCTTGTGTTTACAATATGACTATTACAAATTATGATAATGACCCTTGGACTGTTGTATGACTGCTACATCGAATTTCCATAGAATATTACTTTGTTATTATATCATAGGATAATTATTTTCTGTTTTTGAATATTTCATGAAATATGTGAAGATAGGATTTATTTGCAAGTTCCACTTGTTCGTTCAGAACAAGGCCTGGTGAGTTAGAGCTGTGGATATAAATTTCTATTTCTTCAAGCAGATTCATTTTCTTTCCTTTGTTCACAGGTGTAGTATTTATAGGTTTTCTGTAAAGGCTGTGGCTGAGTGACCATGGTCTTTTAGGTGCAACGCATGATAATAGTTGTGGTGGTAACATTGGCCTGCGGGAGCCATAAATCATTTTTCGTTCTGTCAATATCAATGGAATTCACCAACAGCCGTGTAACTGAGATGTTATTTTATTTTGACTACCAGTTTCGGCATTCCACTATGCCATCTTCAGGCCCCATATGCATCTCTCAAAATAAACGATATTGTCATACAGTGCCATATATCCCTGGATGTCGTGAATTCAAATCGTTTCACAAGTGCTGCACTTGAATACTTGATAGCAACTGACTACTGTTGTTGGTACAAGAAAATAAAATAACGGCTGTTGGCGAATTTCATTGATTTGACAGTTACGTAACCAGCTGATGTCCCCTGTCCATGATGGATCAACAGATATTTTTCTTTGTCGTCGTTAACAGCTTGATGGCTATAGTCTTGGCAGAACTAGGCAGCTTACCGTGTTAGTCAAAGGCCTCGTCATAGGTATGCTATTTTCACATGATTAAGGAAAATGATTCACAAAACGGCCGATACTCTTAGTACTTGTCAGATGAATTAGGAAATGGCCAATCCAGCACAATGTTACGGTTATTTAATTCGTAATCTGAATAACAGAGATCGTTAGCTGTTTGCGTAAGCGTAGTAATTATGAGCATGTAACAAGTGCTGCATGAAAATGGCGAGCTTCCGATTGCCACTGCAGTTGAAACGAAAATGTGAAGGCCGACTATACAAGTCAAATGGAAACAAACTACCACTCAACGTCCTTGTGATGGCGGGCTTAATTGGTACTCTCGGTATTTAACCTTGAGTATAACAATTTAGACAATCCGAAGGAAACCCTCGGTATTTTAACCTTGAGTATAACAATGTAGACAATCCGAAGGAAAGCCGCTTTTGACAAGGTTTCTGTTCTAAATAAGGCTAGATCGCCTACTTTTAAGATTCCCAGCATTCCAATTAATGCTTACAAGTGGAGGCCTTGTTGATTTCTCCTCTGTGACTTTCTTCTCACATTATTATAGAACATTAACTTCTTCTCGGTGATCAGGTTGTAGACTGGACAGTAAATTGCACTTTTGTTATAGTATGGCATAGTTACTGCAATATTTTCTACTGTTTTCTGACCGTTTCTGTAACTTAATTTTCGATCAACAACTGCTGCTTAGTCTTTGTCGAGTATTACCTCATACAAAGAGCTTCTACGTTGACCTATTGCCGAGTTGTAAACCGCACTGGTACGCAAAACTTAAGGACGTATGATGTGTCACTGTCAAGTAGCATAGCTCTATGAAACTTGGACCGCACAGATAAAGAAGTCCTACAGTATAGTACAGAAGGTGACTGAACGAAATACACTTTGAGATGATCAGAAATGAGTCTTTTATTCAAAGACAATAATTACACTGAAATCAACGCTATTTACGATTGTCCCATGGGCGTTGCAAAAGGCCAGACATGATTCTTCTGTGTGTGATGACCACGGACGGCAATGCATGCATTGTAAGGTGCTCGGATGCTGGCCATAGTGTTGGTAAACACACTAAAGAGCCAAAGGAACCGATAAACTTGCCTAATATCTTGTAGGACCCCCGAGAGCTTGCAGAAGTACCGCAACACGACGTGGCGTGGACTCGAGTAATGTCTGAAGTAGTTCTGGAGGGATTTGACACCCGCAGGGCTGTCCATAAATACGTAGTACTACGAGGGGATGGAGATCTCTTTTGAACAGCACGTTGCAAGGCTGCCCAGATATGCTCAATAACGTTCTTGTCTGGGGAGTTTGGTGGCCAGCGGACGTGTTTAAACTCAGAAGAGTGTCCCTGGTGCAACTCTATAGCATTTCTGGACGTGTGGTGTGCCGCATTGTCCTAACTGAATTGCTAGGTCCATCGGAATGCACAATGGACATGAATGGATGCAGGTGATCAGACAGGATGCTTACGTAGGTGTTACTTGTCAGAGTCATATCTAGACGAATCAGAGGTCCCATATCACTCCAACAGCACGCTTCCCATACCATTACAGAGCCTCCATCAGCTTGAACCATCCCTTGCTGAAATGCAGATCCATGGGTTCATGGGGTTGTCTCTATAGCCGTAAACGCTTATCCGCTCGATAAAATTAGAAACGTGACTCGTCCAACCAGGCAACGTGTTTCCAATCATCAACAGTCCAATGTCGGTGTTGATGGGCCCAGGCGAGGCGTTAAACTTTGTGTCGTGCAGTCATCAAGTTCACGTAATTGGGACTTCGGATTCGAAAGGCCATATCGATAACGTTTCGTTGAATGGTTTGCACGCTGACACTTGATGGTCCACCACTGAAATCTGCAGCAATTTGCGGAAGGACTGCACTTCTGTCACTCTGAACGATTCTGTTCAGTCGTCGTTGGTCCCATTCTTGCAGGATCTTTCTCCGGCCGCAACGATTGCGGAGACTTGATGTTTTACCGGTTACCTGATACTCACGGTACACTCGTGAAATGGTCGTATGGGAAAATTCCCACTTCATAACTGTGATGCTGTGTCCCATCGCTGGTGCGCAGACTATAACACCGCGTTCAAACTCACTTAAATCTTGATAACCTGCCATTATAGCAGTAGTAACCGATTTAACAATTGCGCCAGACACTTGTTGTCTTATATAGGCGTCGTCAACGGCAGGGCCGTATTTTGCCTGTATTTGAATATGCATGACTACACCAGTTTCTTTGGCGCTTCAGTGTAACCAAAAGAATGTGTTTGTGTTGACTTTCATTTATGGTAACTGTGATCTGTAGTAGAGGCTTTAGTGAAGTTCTGATGGATTGATATGACGATTTAGTATAATTCTCCTTATAGGGACAGTTACGATTTGTAAGGGAGGCAGCTGTATCTTTCCACAGAAATCATCTCGGTATTTAACTTGAGAGGTTTACGGAAATCGAGCAAAACCCAGCGCTTTTTGCCTGGACGGAGATCTGAAGCCCGATACTGCACAATGGGCGACTAGTACATCAGTGGCTACAACACTTTGCACCGTCTAAGTGAGTTACTCTTAGAAAGTGGTGATTTTTGCTGAAGGCTCGTAATAGTTCCGTTCACCCTGGCCAGCTTCTAAGCAGTCAAGCATAGTTATTAAATCACTGCTTGATTACTACTGGGAAGTAGCAAATGTTGTTGTTGTTGTAGTCTTCAGTCCTAAGACTGGTTTGATGCAGCTCTCCATGCTACTCTATCCTGTGCAAGCTTCTTCATCTCCCAGGACTTACTGCAACCTACATTCTTCAGAATCTGCTTAGTGTATTCATCTCTTGGCCTCCCTCTACGATTTTTACCCTCCACACTGCCCTCCAATACTAAATTGGTGATCCCTTGATGCCTCAGAACATGTCCTACCAACCGATCCCTTCTTCTAGTCAAGTTGTGGCACAAACTTCTCTTCTCCCCAATCCTATTCAATACCTCCTCATTAGTTATGTGATCTACCCATCTAATCTTCAGCATTATTCTGTAGCACCACATTTCAAAAGCTTCTATTCTCTTCTTGTCTAAACTATTTATCGTCCATGTTTCACTTCCATACATGGCTACACTCCATACAAATACTTCCAGAAACGACTTCTTGACACTTAAATCTATACTCGATGTTAACAAATTTCTCTTCTTCAGAAACGCTTTCCTTACCATTGCCAGCCTACATTTTATATCCTCTCTACTTCGACCATCATCAGTTATTTTGCTTCTCAAATAGCAAAACTCCTTTACTACTTTAAGTGTCCCATTTCCTAACCTAATTCCCTCGGCATCACCCGCCTTAATTCGACTACATTCCATTATCCTCGTTTTGCTTTTGTTGATGTTCATCTTATATCCTCCCTTCAAGACACTATCCATTCCGTTCAACTGCTCTTCCAAGTCCTTTGCTGTCTCTGACAGAATTACAATGTCATCGGCGAACATCAAAGTTTTTATTTCTTCTCCATGGATTTTAATTCCTACTACGAACTTTTCTTTTGTTTCCTTCACTGCTTGCTCAATATACAGATTGAATGGCATCGGAGAGAGGTTACAACTGCCGACTCAGTACAACAAGTAGCAAATATTACTGGGATGATTATTCAGGCCTCATATTCGTGTGGCTTGTCCTTCAGCCGATGACTTCGAGTCGGTGCGCCAATGTTCCTGCGGACCAGTTCATCGTGAAACCACATCCTCCCAAGAATAGCACGCAACCGAAGGATATAAGAGGTCCGCCACTGGCTACCGCCATAAACTTCGTAGCCGTGCAAAGCGTCGTAGCCACTGATGCATTAGTCTCAAATTCTGGAGAATCGGGCTTCAGATCTCTGTGCAGGCAAACAGTGTTGGTTTTCCGTGGTTCCCAAAAACCTCTCAAGTTAAATACCGAACTGGTTTCTTCGACGAATGTCGGACATTTGCCACGCTGGACATTTGCCACACTTGCCCCTTCGCCAGGTAGCGATCCCTCAGGTAAGGGACGCCCTTCCTCATACTACTTCTGTCCGCTTTCAAACCGCCGTCTCCACATCTTACTCGATGCGATTAGTAAGTAAGGGACCTTCTTCGACATCTTGGCGAAATATAGACCTTCTTTTCCGAAATCGAAATATTTATAACTTTTGGGAAACGAAAGCAATACCAACGATTATGTACGTATGTAATTAGTTCAGCCAAGTGTAAATATAGATCCCACTCACTGTACGGTAGCTTCCTTTCACGCTTACTGATCGCGATAGAAACAGTCCATCGGCAGGGGAGCAACAAGAAAGGAACGTTGTAAAGAGAATGCGAATGTACACTAATCATTTCTTTTTGATCACTGCATTTGTGCCTACTTTAGTTACTACAACTGCATGCCCAAAAGTCAATAAGGGAAGAAGAAGTGGGAATGTGAATGATTGAAAAGAAGAACGACATACTCCATATTAATTTACTCTCTAAAATCCGATATCCCTTGGGGCGAAACATTAGTTAATAAAGCGTAGCGGGACAGTGTTCAAAACATGACTGAAAATACGTTCACTAAATAGAGATAAGAACATCTATGATTGACATGTCATCTAAAGTCGATATACAATTTTAAAATGTTAGAAATAAGGAAATGAAGTAATACAGAATGCTATTCTTGTAACGTACGTTGTTATTCTATATTGTTTAGCTCTGGTATTTACAGGGTCATAGAGAAAGCATGCTAGGTTTTGGAGGGAAAAGCCGTAATTGTAATGATCTGCACTACAACAGAAACAAGAAGCGCAACTCAAGGAAAAATAATGTAATGTGTGTTTCAGCTCATAAGTGACATTGAAGCAGATAGTTCCTGTGACATAGTATGGGCAGAGGTTATATTCGACAACCGGACTACATTAATAACTGGTTCCTTTTACCGACCCCTGGTCTCAGATCAAACAGTTGCTGAACAGTTCAAAGAAAACTTGAGTCTCATCACAAATAGGTACGCTACTCATACAATTATAGTTGGTAGTGACTTCAATCTACCTTCGGTATGTTAACAAAAATACATCTTCTGACCCTACTGTAGATAGAAAACAACTTCAGTAATTGTTCTAAACGCTTTTCTTAAAATTATTTTGAACAATTAGTTCACGAGACCATTCAAATTGTGTTTACGAAAACACACTTAACTTCTTAGCCACAAATATTCCTGAGCGTCACGACGGATACAGGGATTAGCGAACACACTCTCGTAGCGAGGCTCGATTCCATAACAAAGAAATTCACCAAAAGTAAACGTGAAATATATCTATTTATAAAATCAGCTAAAAATTCTTTTGCCGTATTTCTAAGAGACAGTCTCCAATACTTCCAAACTATGTAAGTGAAGACCATATGTGGCTTTGGTTCAAAGAAATAGTATCAACAGCACTCGAGAGATTCCTACCAAATAAATTAATAAGAGACGAAACTGATCCCTTATGGTACACAAAACACGACAGAAAGCTTCTGCAGGAGCGCCGAAAAAGGCACGTATAATTTAGACGATCGCAAAATCTCCAAGATTGGCGAAGTGTTACTGAGGCTTGAAATTTGGAGCGGATTTCAATGCGAGATGCATTTAATAGTTTCCACAACGAAGGTTTCTCTAGAAATTTGGCGGAAAATCCAAGTTCTGGTTCTATGTTAATTGAAACAATGGAAAGGCTCAGTAAGTACCTTTACTGCGCGACAGCGATGAGAAGGAGGAGGGGGAGACAAGGGACCCAACCCTTCGGAGCAGGTAAAACCGTGGCAAATGTCCGGCGTGGCAAATGTCCGCACACCTCTTCGATAAGACGCGAATGATTCCGTTACTAATCGTTTTGCAGCTGCGCTGGTGTTTCATCCCTAACGATCACAGTTTCGGCGACGCGTTTAAGCTCCCCTACTTCGCCGCGAAGAAATGGGCGAGCGAAGTGCGACTGTTGCGTCAGAAGTGGCCCGACAGCCTCTGCGGTCGGCGAGCCCGCCGTGGGGAACCCGCTGTACGGCAGTCGGCAGCCGGTCGTCCTTGGACACCTGCTGTGGGGAGCCGCCTCCTTCGCGGCCGTCCGCTGAGGGGCTCTGCCAGTCACAAATCTGCAGCGCGCTCGACTGGCCCCAGGTCCTCCCGACACAGGTACGTGCTCTCGCTATCTAGGTGTCCACATAAATTGCTCGGTGTGCAAACATTTGCACGTGAAGGGACATCCTTTGTGTTGCGCAAGTGCTGCGTATGTTGTAAGTCGTCTCCGGGAAGTTCGGTGGGAAACTGCCGACTCGTACAAAACTGTTCGTTCTACAGAAAGAAAATGAACAGGCCTGTCTGATAGGAAATTAAATGTAGCTAACTTTTGTACTGACGTATGTTTGCACTACAAATTGTAGTTTTCGATTTATTCGAGAAAAACATACGAAAGTGTCCTTCAAAAAGCGCCCCCACTCCCACACTAACCACGCCCCCTACCCCTCCTTCCCCCCTCCCCCCAACAATAACTCAGGATTCCTAGTACGTTGTTCATGGCACTCCGTCCTACCATTATACAAAAATTTGCTACTACATGAAGTATTCCCCATATTCGACATGTTGTGGTCTTCATTGACTGGTCTAATTACGCCCCGGACTTAGTAGAGTACTTACAAGTACCGACGTTTCTTAAAATTTTGCTTAAGAATTTTGTATATTTTAACAGCGTAAAATAAACAATTCGTTAGGCCTTTTGACTACGAAACTACTATGCTTGTAAGGTTTTAATTTGGATCGAGTTGCCAACATAATTAGCTTTAGCGAAAAGTTTACTAAAGTCGTTTCTATTTCAGTATACTCACCGGCACGTTTAAATTACCAATGTTAACGAAGTAGCCGACTATGCTGGTGGCGTACTAGCTCAATCAATAGAGACAAAAAACGGTCGAATATCGGGAACGATTCGTGTAGTGTGAAATTTTTGTACAGTGGTAGGAAGGAGTGCCGCGAACAAAGTACTAGAAACCATGATTGGTGAAGGATGAGTATGGGGTGGAAGGGCGTTTGAATGTCATTTTTGTACGTTTTTGTAGAATAACTCGAAAACCGTGGCCTGCAGCGGAAACATACCCCAGTGCAAAATTTAACATTAAATTTCCTACAAAAAGGTCATGTTAATTTTTTTTCTGC
Organism: Schistocerca serialis cubense; assembly: GCF_023864345.2. Taxonomy (NCBI): domain Eukaryota; kingdom Metazoa; phylum Arthropoda; class Insecta; order Orthoptera; family Acrididae; genus Schistocerca; species Schistocerca serialis. The sequence goes on from NC_064643.1 coordinate 486,148,063, forward strand.
AGGACTCATAGTTCGGGCGTTGCGAGCGGGAGAATGTGAAAATCTCACTTTGATTTTTGAAGACCAGGCATAACAGTCCGGATTGAATGAAATGACATCGGTAATGATAGCTGAATCACCCTGCATATTAAAAAGATCCTAAGTGAAAAGACAAAACACATACTTCGAATATCGCTTCTATACTTACAGCAATGTTAATTAATTCGCGCCCCGTCTATGGGATTATAAACACAGTTGAGTAATGTGCAGAGCTATTGATCACTGACCCAGTTACATTTATGCGTGATCGCTTACGATTTTACTGGAACGAGAGGGACCGGACGGTGGTAGTCCAGCCTAGCACGGCTGACTGAGCCAGAAATGAAACTGACAATGTGCCATAGATCAGAAGGCCTGCATCATGTTAAGACGCAGAGTAAATTTTGTTTTCTAAGCAGAAAATGAGTAGATTACGTAGTCAGGATGAATTACTCTTCCCTGTGTATTCGTACGTGAAAAATCTGTAAAGGACAATGAACAGATTTCCAGGTGTTGCAGCCATTCATTAGAACGAAATGCCTCTGGCAACACGAATCCGCCTATGGACATCAGATACGATGGCATTTCTCGTCTATAGCTGATCTGCAATTCGTCTCTGCAACATTTACCGCTGATCAGAGCTGCTGCTTCACCAATTTATGGTTTTCTAGCACCAACATCCACGTTTCTACAGCATTCGTTGTCCTGGTTAAGCTATCCTAAACAGTGCGCAGCCTGACATCTTACTCCTTCGTTGATATCCAGGATACGTTATCATATTACGTAACTCAGACAGAATGCAAGTGAACTTCTCATAACCTAGCATTCTTTATGTTCGTGATTTCGTCCGTCTCTATTAGGTAGAAGAACACATTTCTGATAGAAAATACATATTATGGGATCCTGCAATACCTTGTCGTTGACAAATATAAGGTCCGTCTTTGATCTCATCTACACATACGTGGCCCCTCTTCAACACTAGTAGTTCGTTATAAATGATATACGTTGATTTCCAGTACTTATTCTTCTTTCTTCCTTCCTTTCTTTTTTTTTTTTTTTTTTTTTTTTTTTTGCTAAATGAGTAATTTTTCGGCGCTTTTTAAAACATTTTAATGCTTATGGAAGTAAAATTATTTGCATTTGTCTTAAGTTTATAACTTCAAAGAGAAATTGCGATCAATAATTGATATGCGCGACCATTGATTTCTATGCTATCTGGATGTCGAATTGCAACTGTCTGATAGTCCTGGCCAAAGATGAAATATTTTGTTTCTTGCCTAATCACAATATGGCTGCCACGAAAACTCATGCTCCCACATCAGCCTTTTTACGTCGCATGTCGATACAAAGTTCAAAATGATTCTTTAACACGTACAGACCGATGGAAATGTTTTTGCCTAACTACAAGATGGCGAACCATGCAGATGACAGGAACCTTTAGACACGCCGAAGTTACATGCTCTGAGAGCAGCGTCTTACGTCCATGCAGCAGAAACATCACTGTGCGCTACTTCTATGATCTACCGAAGGTTTTTAACCAATCTGGTTAAGTACGGTTAATAAATCAAAACCATATGTCTCGAATTTTGTCTCACATTCGGAAGGTCTTCCATAGAGGATACATTCTTTCTCTTTCGGTAAAATTCATGGAATATTTCAATTGTCTTTCAACTACATGTCTTGTTTCCTGTCGCAATTAAGTGAGTGAATTGGTTCAAAGAATTAACTTTACCGCTTTGAATAGGAGCAAAGCAAGTGAGACAATAAGGCATTTAAGTCGACTTCCTTACTCTTACTACTGAACAAAAATGGTATTAAAAAAAAGTATCTGTATAACGCTACGTATGAGAACTAAATATCTTGTATGCAGTAATCGAGCACTCTAGCATAGTCTGTGTAGTGGATGGTATTTGCTTAGTACTGAGTTCTAATATTTTGGTGATATCGCTTAGCACCCATTTAAACATGGTTGTAGTGAGTAGAGCAACTGATGTGAATAAATCTTAGAAATTCTTGGCCCTTTTCATGATTGTATCTAACTATGCAAAGTTTTCAAAATGGACTAGTATTGTCCTCCAAAGTGTAACAGGGGTTTTTGTACCGGTGACTCAATAAATCAGTCGTACCAAGAAAATTTTACCAAACAATCACTGAATTGTGTAACGACGACAGGTACTGTAAACTGTCGAAAATTATCAGAAAGTCTCCAGGTCACACGTACTGGCTCGATGTTTCAAAATCTACAAATATCATACACCAGGAGACTTTCTTTAGTAGCGAAAGGCGTTACACCTCATTGACTTTGTGTAGTGCTTCGTGCTCCATTTTTCAGCTTCTCCGTCACCACCGAGTTCTAGCTTTTTCTTCACGACGTGCAATTTGGATGTCCGCTTCAGGCTAAAGTGAAAGGTACAATTTACTTTGATATGTTGAAATCAGATAATTTTGTTGTGTTATTAAATGAAAGGGTTATTTTTGGTGTAAGAGCTGAGTTGACACGGAATTCCGTTACCCTAATAGATGCAGCTGTGTGATGGCTGCAGTCGCCGAGTAGCAGGTATACTGCCGTGACCGACATTTGTAGCAAAATACCGTAGCGTTATAGAGAAAACGTGGCAGCACGACTGTGCTGTTCTGAAACTCGTGAAAGTATTTAAATAGACTGAATTTGTACATCTAAGTTGTCTGTGGTGCTTTATGGCATGATTAAGCCTCTTGTCTGAATATCGTGTCGTGTCAAAATACTTTGTGTCAATGTCTGCATTAGTGCGTGAAATGACACTGCAGATGTAGGCGCTGCACTGATTTTAGAACGAAGCAATGTACGATCGCACCCTTTTTCGGCTGGAGTCATCTTGTACCAAATCTAGCTAAGTCCCTCCCCAACTTGAGCACAAATTTATTTCTGTTCAGAGAAGTATTTAAAAACTCAAATAAGAAGGAAAGAAAGACTAGGGTTTAACGTCCTGTCGACAGCGAGATCGTTAGAGACGGAGCACAAGCTTGGATTGTTTCAACAATGGGGAAGGAAATCAGTTGTGCCCTTTAAAAGGAACCATCCCAGCATTTGTCTGGAGCGGTTGAGGGGTATCGCGGAAATCCTAAGTCACGATGCTTGGACATGGATTTAAACCGTCGTCCTCCGGAAAGGGAGTCCAGTGTGCTAACCACTGCACCATATCGCTCGTTTTGGAAAGGCGATTCAGTTTTGTTGTCCACTGCACTCTGTCAGACAGATGACTTTTTATCATTTTTCAAACATCTAACAGAGGATCATATATCATTATCACAACCGACTGCATGCAGCATACAATTTGTGGTGCAAATCAAACGCTTTAGGGCCTGTCACAGAGCATAATTGCTGCACTAAAGAAGTGAACTATCTAAGTACCCGACATTTGCCGAGCATGTATTTGTTCCAATATTCTGTTAGTGCTTCTCCTCCTACCTGCTCTCTCTGCCCATCTCTTTTCCCTCGCTCTGTCCATCTCATTCTGCCTCCTCCCTCTACCCTATCTGTATATCTTCTGCTGCCCCTCTCTCTGTCCATCTGCTCTTATTCCTCTCTCAACACATCAACATCAACTCATCTTCCTCTCTATTGCCATGTGCTGCTTCACCCTCTGTCTATCTCTTCATCCCCCCTCTATCTCCTCCTCACCGCTCTAAGTCCATCTCCTTCCTCTGTCGTCTTCCTTCTCCGCCTCTCCCTGTATATTTCTTCCTCCCTCTCCCTCTTTCCTTTCTCTCTCCGTTTCCTCCTCCCCCTCTATTTCTGCCTTCTCCTCTCTCTGTCCATCTTCTCCCCTCTTGCTTCGTCTATCCATCACCTCCTCCCCCTCTCACTGTCCATCTATTCCTCCCTTTCTCTCTGTTCACCTCTTCCTCCTCCTCTCTCTGTCTGTCTTCTATGTCCCCTACCACTGTCTGTCTCCTCCTCATTTCTTTCTCTGTCCATCTTCTCTTCTTCCTATTCTCTGTTTCTCCCTACCCCTCACTGTGGCCATCTCCTCCATTCCCTATCTGTGTCCATCTCTTAATCCACCCTCGCTGTCTGTCCATCTCCTCTTCCCCCTTCTCACCAAATTATCACCCCCCTACCAATAGAAGTCTGGTTCTTACCCTAGCAGTATTAGTAGCAGTAAGTAATATGCATACCAAGTTTGTTTGAAACCGATCTAGGTGTTTATAAGTAGCGTTTTATCCATGGCTTTGCCCGCAGTCGGTCTTCTCACATGTGTTTCAAACATATTTAACATATTTCACTCACATTTTTGCACTTACTTCACCGGTATCTCTAGTGAATTTTGCCATGTGGTTTTGTTTTCACACAGCTCGTTGTTTATAATGTCATATCTGTTGAACTATGTGTCATAAAATGATATACTTTTTCAGGTACATCCAGTGGTATATGTGGATACTGTGTTGAGAATAAAGTTAGTAGTAAAGAAGTAATAAATTAAAACGTCATGCATGACGCCGCAATTTTTTACGCGTCTCAGTGTTTATAATGTTATATTTCCTGAACTATGTGTCACATAATCATATATTTTTGCAGATACACTCTGTGGTATTTGGCAATTTTGTCTGTAAATTGTGTTGCTAAGAGAGTTAATAGTTACGAAGTATTAAATTATATCGTAATGTCTGATGTGACAATTTTACTTCGTAAACAACGAAAATGTGTTAAGCAATAAGCTTTTTTCCTTAAATCGTTTCGTGTACGTTGTCAGCAAGACAAAGTCTCGTGAAGGTTAGAAATTACGTGTAAAGTTTGTTGCAAGTCACTAAGTGCTTTCATTCTCAAATACTGAATGGTCCTATTCTCGCTATCTACGACTCTACTTCACCGCAGCCCCACACTGTTCAAGGCGAGGTAGCTCTTACGCCGACAGCGATTCTTTCCTGACAGTTGCCCAATCAAGCATGGAAATATGGGTACCACACCACGTACGGATATATTAAACAGAGGGCATCATCTATCTATAACAGAAACAGCTGGTCACTATAACTATCAGGTTTATTACTGTAACGCGTCAACGCATGAATTACTCACTGAGATAAGCAAATGAACATTTGGTAATTGGATAAGGGTTTACATTTGTGAAATATATTTTCGGCACAGATTTACGAGTGTGATAAAAGCATAATAAGCAGCATAATTTGTGAATATGGCCAATGACTGTAAGTGTGGTTAGCGGATTGGAGAAAGAACAAGAAAAAAGTAAAAAGTAAAGTGCACGATGGAAAGCAACTAGCTAGCTGCAAAACGTTAAAACTACTCAATTACCTCCTTACGGAAGTAAACTAACTTCACATCCCTACCGAATCGATGACTGCAACGCCGAAGCAGTCTTACCACGCTCATACAGTGTGAAGGTGGGAGTCGCAGCAGAAATGGCTGGAGATTCTGAGCCTAGTTTGGCCTCTGTATGCAGCTCTAAAATGGAGACACGTTCCATACAACACAAGGCCTCGCCTGGCAGCAAGTGTTTACTCTTCACTCGTTGGCCTCTGAAACTTTGAGCTTTCTGAAAGAGCAGAATTTTACCTGGCAATAGTAGCAGATATAAAGAGTTCTGTCCACTAATAACTTTCTAAATGTATAAATATTTTGAACCAGTCATAAAGCCTGTTACAGGAATTTGAAATAAATGTCTTACCATGGCAAGGCTGCCGGGGTAAATGGCGGTTCTCCTTCTGCAGCGTCCCGAAACGCTGCACTTGGCTTAGGTTTTTATCTTATCCAAAAAGATTCTTCTCCATGTCTCGAAGAGTACTGTTGTTTGGCAGAGCTGGCTTTCTGTACCACTCAGAGTGTGGGTGTTCATAAAGCGAATTCCGCTTTTGATTACCTGCGCTGAACTTCTACGCCGGTCCAGCCACCTTGAAAGCCTTCAGTTCTAGTAGTAGTAGTAATAGTTGTAGTAGCTTTATTCATTCATATATCTCTTTTTACAACGCTACAGGACATGTCAGAGTATTTACAAGTTTAGACCAATTTAAAATAAGCTAATTCGTATATATATATATATATATATATATATATATATATATATATATATATATATATAGTCTTCTAGTTAGAGACAATCATTAGATTTACTCCTGGTATACAATACTTTGTTTACAAATAACTTATTAAATAATGCAATGTCACACTGTTCACTCATATCTCACTATCAGTCACTGCGCAAACTATACACACATTGTTTCATAACACTTCACTCACTACACACACACACACACACACACACACACACACACACACACACACACACACAGATGATCTCTCGGCCATTTTCTTCACCGCAACTTTCCATTTCCTATCCTGAAAAACTGAGTCCATAATGAGTGAGATGTTGAGTTCAGAAAGAGGAAGAGGTGTTGGTACTGAGCTACGCATAGCTTGTGGGTAAGTATTTCTAGAAAGGAAAAAGAAGGAAAAAACATAAAGTGAAGGTGATATGTGAAATGATGGATGTTTTATAATCATTATTATTATTATTTATCTGTAAAACATTTTTATCAAATCTGTACTCCGTTTTATCTAAGTAATCCTTCAATGTATAAAATGTATTGCATAACAGGTACTTTTTAAATAAGTGTATTTTTGCAATTTCTTTAATCACTTTGGGTAATTTAATGTACAGTTTTATTCCTTGGTAGAAAATGCTGTTTTGAGTTTTATGATTATTTTTTCTTGGAAAAAGTAAGTTGAGTCTATCTCTTGTTGCATGGTCGTGGACAGAGCTGCTTGTGCAGTAATTGTCAATGTTATTTTTTATGTGTACAACAGACTGGTAAATGTATTCACATGGAGTAGTTGAAATCCCCCGTGATTGGAACAGATCTTTACAATGAGTTCGACTAGTATTTTTGGTTATTATCCTTATGGCTCTGTTCTGGAGTTTGAAAGTTGTGTTCATATTTTGTGCGTTTTTCCCCAAAAAAGAATGCCATAGCTAAGAACTGAGTGTACATATGAATAATATGTAACTAAAAGACACTGCATGTTATACACTGATGATAGGATTCTAAGAGCATAACATGCTGATGACATTCTGTTGGCAAGTATCTCTGTGTGTTCACATTACTTCAACTGAGGATCAATATTCATTCCTAGAAATTTTGCATTTGTTACACAGTCTATAAGGTACCATCTACATTTAATTTAACACTGTCATTTTTCCTCTTCAAACTGAAATGCATGACATTAGTTTTCTTTATGTTCATTGTCACTTTATTGCTTATTGACCAGTCATAAACTTCCTTGAGAGTTTTATTTGCTTTCTCGCAAGAAGTTCTCTTCTTTTCTCAGTGATTATAATATTGCTGTCATCAGCGAAGAGAATTTTTTCACTATGAGTAACACTACTGGGAAGTCATTGATTTATATCAGGAATAGTATTGGTCCTAATATGTTACCTTGCAGAACCCCTATATTAATGTATTTTGGTTCTGATAAGTATTTTACTAAATATGTAGATATATTTGAAGTATGTGCTATCTCTACTCTTTGTACCCTATCTGCTATGTATGATCGAGACTAGTCATTAGCTACCTAGCTCATTCCTAATGCTTCTAATTTATTTAATAGAATCTTGTGGTCGACTGTATCAACACCTTAGAAAGATCCAAAAATATGCCTGTGGCACACTCATCTTTATCAAGAGCATCAAGTACAACTTTTGTGAATTCTACTATGACTGACTCCATATTTTTGCCACTTCGGAAACCAAACTGTGATTTGCTTAAAAGATTGTATTTATCAGGTAATTCATTATCCTGTCTTTCGTAATTGCTTCTATTCTTTTTAAGAATGCTGACAGCAAGGAAATGTGCTGGTAATTTTCTATGTCTTCTGGATTACCTTTCTTAAGCAAAGTTACAACACTTGCCTTTTTTAACTGCTCTGGAAATGTCCCTGATGTAAAGGATTCATTTATTACATTTGTTAAGGGGTCTTGTATAATCCCTATGCATTGTTTCAGTAGGCCTACAAACATTGGTACTTCATTTAAGCCTACTAACTTTTTATTCCCCCCCCCCCCCCCCCCCAAGAACCATGGACCTTGCCGTTGGTGGGGAGGCTTGTGTGCCTCAGCGATACAGATAGCCGTACGGTAGGTACAACCACAACGGAGGGGTATCTGCTGAGAGGCCAGACAAACGTGTCGTTCCTGAAGAGGGGCAGCAGCCTTTTCAGTAGTTGCAAGGGCAACAGTCTGGATGATTGACTGATCTGGCCTTGTAACAATAACCAAAACGGCCTTCCAGTGCTGGTACTGCAAATGACTGAAATCAAGGGGAAACTACGGCCGTAATTTTTCCCGAGGGCATGCAGCTTTACTGTATGATTAAATGATGATGGCGTCCTCTTGGGCAAAATATTCCGGAGGTAAAATAGTCCCCCATTCGGATCTCCGGGCGGGGACTACTCAAGAGGATGTCATTATCAGGAGAAAGAAAACTGGCGTTCTACGGATCGGAGCGTGGAATGTCAGATCCCTTAATCGGGCAGGTAGGTTAGAAAATTTAAAAAGGGAAATGGATAGGTTAAAGTTAGATATAGTGGGAATTAGTGAAGTTCGGTGGCAGGAGGAACAAGACTTCTGGTCAGGTGACTACAGGATTATAAACACAAAGTCAAATAGGGGTAATGCAGGAGTAGGTTTAATAATGAATAGGAAAATAGGAATGAGGGTAAGCTACTACAAACAGCATAGTGAACGCATTATTGTGGCCAAGATAGATACGAAGCCCACACCTACTACAGTAGTACAAGTTTATATGCCAACTAGCTCTGCAGATGACGAAGAAATTGAAGAAATTTATGATGAAATGAAAGAAATTATTCAGATAGTGAAGGGAGACGAAAATTTATTAGTCATTGGTGACTGGAATTCGAGTGTAGGAAAAGGGAGAGAAGGAAACATAGTAGGTGAATATGGATTGGGGCTAAGAAATGAAAGAGGAAGCCGCCTGGTAGAATTTTGCACGGAGCACAACTTATTCATAGCTAACACTTGGTTTAAGAATCATGATAGATGGTTGTACACATGGAAGAACCCTGGAGATACTAAAAGGTATCAGATAGATTATATAATGGTAAGACAGAGATTTAGGAACCAGGTTTTAAATTGTAAGACATTTCCAGGGGCAGATGTGGACTCTGACCACAATCTATTGGTTATGAACTGTAGATTAAAACTGAAGAAATTTCAAAAAGGTGGGAATTTAAGGAGATGGGACCTGGATAAACTGAAAGAACCAGAGGTTGTACAGAGTTTCAGGGAGAGCATAAGGGAACAATTGACAGGAATGGGGGAAAGAAATACAGTAGAAGAAGAATGGGTAGCTTTGAGGGATGAAGTAGTGAAGGCAGCAGAGGATCAAGTAGATAAAAAGATGAGGGATAGTAGAAATCCTTGGGTAACAGAAGAAATATTGAATTTAATTGATGAAAGGAGAAAATATAAAAATGCAGTAAATGAAGCAGGCAAAAAGGAATACAAACGTCTCAAAAATGAGATCGACAGGAAGTGCAAAATTTCTAAGCAGGGATGGCTAGAGGACAAATGTAAGGATGTAGAGGCTTATCTCACTGGGGGTAAGATAGATACTGCCTACAGGAAAATTAAAGAGACCTTTGGAGATAAGAGAACCACTTGTATGAACATCAAGAGCTCAGCTGGAAACCCAGTTCTAAGCAAAGAAGGGAAAGCAGAAAGCTGGAAGGAGTATATAGAGGGTCTATACAAGGGCGATGTACTTGAGGACAATATTATGGAAATGGAAGAGGCTGTAGATGAAGATGAAATGGGAGATACGATACTGCGTGAAGAGTTTGACAGAGCACTGAAAGACCTGAGTCGAAACAAGGCCCCCATAGTAGACAACATTCCATTGGAACTACTGACGGCCTTGGGAGAGCCAGTCCTGACAAAACTCTACCATCTGGTGAGCAAGATGTATAAAACAGGCGAAATACCCTCAGACTTCAAGAAGAATATAATAATTCCAATCCCAAAGAAAGCGGGTGTTGACAGATGTGAAAATTACCGAACAATCAGTTTAATAAGCCACAGCTGCAAAATACTAACACGAATTCTTTACAGACGAATGGAAAAGCTGGTAGACGCCGACCTCGGGGAAGATCGGTTTGGATTCCGTAGAAATACTGGAACACACGAGGCAATACTGACCTTACGACTTATCTTAGAAGACAGATTAAGGAAAGGCAAACCAAAGTTTCTAGCATTTGTAGATTTAGAGAAAGCTTTTGACAATGTTGACTGGAATACTCTCTTTCAAATTCTAAAGGTGGCAGAAGGAAAATACAGGGAGCGAAAGGCTATTTACAATTTGTATAGAAACCAGATGGCAGTTATAAGAGTCGAGGGACGTGATAGGGAAGCAGTGGTTGGGAAGGGAGTAAGACAGGGTTGTAGCCTCTCCCCGATGTTATTCAATCTGTATATTGAGCAAGCAGTGAAAGAAACAAAAGAAACATACTGAGTAGGTATTAAAATCCATGGAGAAGAAATAAAAACTTTGAGGTTCGCCGATGACATTGTAATTCTGTCAGAGACAGCAAAGGACTTGGAAGAGCACTTGAACGGAATGGATGGTGTCTTGAAGGGAGGATATAAGATGAACATCAACAAAAGCAAAACGAGGATAATGGAATGTAGTCGAATTAAGTAGGATGATGCCGAGGGAAGTAGATTAGGAAATGGGACACTTAAAGTAGTAAAGGAGTTTTGCTATTTGGGGAGCAAAATAACTGATGATGGTCGAAGTAGAGAGGATATAAAATGTAGACTGGCAATGACAAGGAAAGCGTTTCTGAAGAAGAGAAATTTGTTAACATCGAGTATAGATTTAAGTGTCAGGAAGTCCTTTTTGAAAGTATTTGTATGGAGTGTAGCCATGTATGGAAGTGAAACATGGGCGGTAAATAGTTTGGACAAGAAGAGAATGGAAACTTTCGAAATGAGGTGCTACAGAAGAATGCTGAAGATTAGGTGGGTAGATCACATAATTAATGAGGAAGTATTGAATAGGATTGGGGAGAAGAGAAGTTTGTGGCACAACTTGACCAGAAGAAGGGATCGGTTGGTAGGACATGTTTTGAGGCATCAAGGGATCACCAATTTAGTATTGGAGGGCAGCGTGGAGGGTAAAAATCGTAGGGGGAGACCAAGAGATGAATACACTAAGCAGATTCAGAAGGATGTAGGTTGCAATAGGTACTGGGAGATGAAGAAGCTTGCACAGGATAGAGTAGCATGGAGAGCTGCATCAAACCAGTCTCAGGACTGAAGACATCAACAACAACAACTTTTTATTTTTTAGTTTAGTCAGAAGTAACATCATTGTATTTAGTGCAACATTATTTACAGGTATTATATATGATTTGGTGAATTCTTGCTGTAAAATCTCTGCAATACTTGAAAAATGCTCATTTACATAGTTTGCTATGTGTTGTGGATCATTTATAACATTATGCTCCTCCCTTAGCATTATGTTATTTTGCATTTGTCTGCCTCTCCCTGTTTCCTTTTTTATAACATCCCAGATGGCTTTGCTTTCATTCTCTGCATTATTTTTTATTTTTTCCTGAAATGACTTATTTGCAGCAATCAGTACCTTCCTATAGATCTTTTTGTAACTGTGATAGAAATTTAAGAATTCTGGATCATTGCGAATCTTTTTCATGGAACTCAGGTGTTTAAATGGTAGGGAGGACTTCTTAATACTTGCTGTTATCCATCTATTTTTGTGAGAAGTCGATACAAACATGCATACTTTTGGAAATGACTTTTCAAAGTTCAATTTAAACAATGTGGTGAATTACAGAATTTCTTATTCACATTGGTTTCCTTATACACTTCATCCAAGCTTCGTTTCTCTAGATCCTTTGAAAAATCTTTTATTTTGATTTCTGATTGATTTCGTTTGTAGGCTTGTAGTTTAGGGAATGATTCGATGCCTGATTTTATTGTTGTTATTTGACAGATATGGTCTGATAGTCCGAGATCTTTTACAGCTACATCAAATTTTTCCCTGTCCATATTTGTGGCTACATGGTCAATTACTGTTGCAGTCATTCTACTAACGCTTGTTGCACTATTGACCAATAGGGAGATGCCAAAACTTTGAAGGATGTTTATGAAGGTGCTGCTGGATTCATTCATGATATTAGTGTTGATATCAATGTCCCCACACAGAATTAAGTTGACCTTTGTACTTGAGACAATATCTAGAATTTCTGTTAATTTATTGAAAAGTGTCCACCCTACCACTGGGAGATCTATACACACACAAAACGATAAATTTCTTGGTGATATCAAGCGTTGTTACTTCAATAGCTGATATTTCAAAGTGTTTGTCTTCACTTACTGTAGTGAGGTCATGTCTTGATGTAATCTGTGTTCCTTTTCTGATATAAATGCATGATCCTCCACCCCTTAAAGTAGTTCTGCAATAAAAGTGTGCCCTTTCATACAATGATAATACTATATGTTTGATTTCTGTGTCTCTACACCGGTGCTCAGTAATACAAACTACTGTGCAGTTCAAAGATTGGAGCTCATCTTCTAATAGTTGTATTTTATTTTTTATTGATTGCAGGTTTTGATGGAGGATTGTTAAGTCTGTGAAATGCCTCATGTTATTCTTTCCGATGGATTGTTTTTCTTTGTGACATCTGGTATGTCTGATATTTGAAGTGTTAAAATCTGTCTTGTGAGTGATTATTTCAGTATTTTTAAACTGCTGGAGATAGTCTTTAGGCAGGGGAACCTGTTGTCTGGATTTATCGCAAAAAAGATCTACTTTTCATATCTATGACAACAGGTATTTGACTGTGTGTGGCCCGAGACCCACCCCCTATACTTCCATGAATCAACTGTACCAATCTTCCCTTCCCAGTCCTGTTTACGTGTAGGTTATGCCTAGTGAAACCCCATATGTTGATAGTCCCGACAGGCAGCAGAGAAACATGAGCAAATTTGGCTGCCCTCAGAGCCATCCCTAACCCCACATGGATTCGCCTCACAGCTCCATCAAGGTGTGTTCGATCATGACGCCGGAAAAATAACAAGATCTGCACTGCAATAAAGAAAGGGAAGAGAAGAAGCAGTTAACTGGGCAGTCACAGTTAGTTCTGAATATAGTCTGCAGTTATGATGCAGCGCAAGAGTGGGACTACACTAACCAAGGGAATGAGCGTATAATATCATGAAATATGTTGCGTTATAGCTGCCACGTAACACTATACATACATCCACCATACTCAAATAGGAATACATTTCCTGTAATATTAACACTTTTCAGGAAAGAAATGAATGAACAGAAATCGTGTGGAGAACAAAGAGCTTTTCTGATTGATTTTCGACGTCAGTTTTCTGACAGGTTTTATGCAGTCAGCCAAGACATCCATTCCTTTGCGAACTTCTTCATCTCAGAGATATTCTCACATATTCAGTGATTTGTTGGATATATTTGTCTCAAAATTTACCAACAGACTTTGCCTGCTGTGGCTCTCTTTACTACCATATAAGTTATTCCATGATTTCTTAACGCATTTACTATCATCTTCTAGTCATATTACTTTCCTCATTGACTCTGCGAGGAAACTCCTCTTTTTTATGTTATCAGTCCACCATTCTTTCACTAGAAACTAAACGTTTATTTAATTCACCAGAAATGCTCAGAAAGTGATAGTTAAATACTGTACATATATCTGATTTATCAGTAACAGAAATATTTTGACTGCGAACTTATTTAACATCGTCGACATTGTGCTGCTGACCAGGCACTGCCTTCATAACTGACCATATGGTTTTAATTTTATACTGTGAATTAGCTATTATATTTGTGTACTACATACTCTTTGCCTTGCTAATAACACTTTTAAGCACCTTACAATACTGTTTGTAATGAGCTACTGTAGCTTGATTGTGACTACTTCTAACATTTTAATATAAATCCCACTTTGTTCTACTTGATATCCTTAGTCCACTAGTCAGCGACCTGGGATGCCTATTACTGCTAGTATCCCATTTAGAGCGTTCTAATGGAAAGCAACTCTCAAAAAGCAAGAGAAATGTGTTAAGGAAAGCATTTTATTTATCAATTATGTTAACGGCACTATAAACATCCTGCCACTCTTGTTCCTTGACCAGGTTTCAATAACTCTCTATTGCTGTTGGATTAACTTTCCTACATAATTTGTAATTATATGTGACATTTGTTTGAATACATAAGCGTTTTAGTGTTAAAATTTGTGCCTCATGGTCTGAAAGGCCGTTCACGCTTTTAGTAACAGAATGCCCATCTAGTAATGAAGTATGTATCATAATATTTTCTATGGCTGCGCTACTGTTCCCGTACACCCTAGTTGGAAAAAAACAGTCTACATCAGATAATATGAATTTAGGAGATCTACCAACATCCTTTTTCTCGCACCATCATATACACTCCTGGAAATGGAAAAAAGAACACATTGACACCGGTGTGTCAGACCCACCATACTTGCTCCGGACACTGCGAGAGGGCTGTACAAGCAATGATCACACGCACGGCACAGCGGACACACCAGGAACCGCGGTGTTGGCCGTCGAATGGCGCTAGCTGCGCAGCATTTGTGCACCGCCGCCGTCAGTGTCAGCCAGTTTGCCGTGGCATACGGAGCTCCATCGCAGTCTTTAACACTGGTAGCATGCCGCGACAGCGTGGACGTGAGCCGTATGTGCAGTTGACGGACTTTGAGCGAGGGCGTATAGTGGGCATGCGGGAGGCCGGGTGGACGTACCGCCGAATTGTTCAACACGTGGGGCGTGAGGTCTCCACAGTACATCGATGTTGTCGCCAGTGGTCGGTGGAAGGTGCACGTGCCCGTCGACCTGGGACCGGACCGCAGCGACTCACGGATGCACGCCAAGACCGTAGGATCCTACGCAGTGCCGTAGGGGACCGTACCGCCACTTCCCAGCAAATTAGGGACACTGTTGCTCATGGGGTATCGGCGAGGACCATTCGCAACCGTCTCCATGAAGCTGGGCTACGGTCCCGCACACCGTTAGGCCGTCTTCCGCTCACGCCCCAACATCGTGCAGCCCGCCTCCAGTGGTGTCGCGACAGGCGTGAATGGAGGGACAAATGGTGACGTGTCGTCTTCAGCGATGAGAGTCGCTTCTGCCTTGGTGCCAATGATGGTCGTATGCGTGTTTGGCGCCGTGCAGGTGAGCGCCACAATCAGGACTGCATACGACCGAGGCACACAGGGCCAACACCCGGCATCATGGTGTGGGGAGCGATCTCCTACACTGGCCGTACACCACTGGTGATCGTCGAGGGGACACTGAATAGTGCACGGTACATCCAAACCGTCATCGAACCCATCGTTCTACCATTCCTAGACCGGCAAGGGAACTTGCTGTTCCAACAGGACAATGCACGTCCGCATGTATCCCGTGCCACCCAACGTGCTCTAGAAGGTGTAAGTCAACTACCCTGGCCAGCAAGATCTCCGGATCTGTCCCCCATTGAGCATGTTTGGGACTGGATGAAGCGTCGTCTCACGCGGTCTGCACGTCCAGCACGAACGCTGGTCCAACTGAGGCGCCAGGTGGAAATGGCATGGCAAGCCGTTCCACAGGACTACATCCAGCATCTCTACGATCGTCTCCATGGGAGAATAGCAGCCTGCATTGCTGCGAAAGGTGGATATACACTGTACTAGTGCCGACATTGTGCATGCTCTGTTGCCTGTGTCTATGTGCCTGTGGGTCTGTCAGTGTGATCATGTGATGTATCTGACCCCAGGAATGTGTCAATAAAGTTTCCCCTTCCTGGGACAATGAATACACGGTGTTCTTATTTCAATTTCCAGGAGTGTACAAAACTTATACTGAAGTCACCACATATAACGAATTTCTAGTACTTCCTACAAAGTGAATCAAGAACCCTCTCTAGCTTGAGCAGAAATGCTCTGCAATAAGAGTTAGGGAACCTATAAACAACAACAATTAGAATTTTCGTTTCACTAAGTTCTACTGCCTCTGCACAAGATTAAATATCTGTTCAGTGCAGTGCCATGATACATCTATCGCCTCAAATGGAATACTGTTTTTTACATACATGGTCACTCGCCCACCCAGGAAGGAACTCCTTGGAAAACAGCCATCCAATCTGCATCCTCGTAAAGGAATCCTCTGAATTGTCAAAATATTAAAGTGGTGCTCCGACATACCAATATTATTTGAGTCAACATCTACAAGTAAATGGTTCAAATGGCTCTGAGTACTATTGGACTTAACATCTGAGGTCATCAGTCCTTTAGACTTAGAACCACTTAAACCTAACTAACCTAAGGACATCACACACATTCATGGCCGAGGCAGGATCCGAACATGCGACCGTAGTAGCAGCGCGGTTCCGGACTGAAGCTCCTATAACCGCTCGGCCACAACAGCCGGCTATCTATAAGCAGTTCACTAACTTTATCTCTAAGGAAATGATAAGTTAGTATACTGAAATCATGAAGGTGCGAACGAATCATCAAACTTTGGAAGAATACCCTCAATTTAATGTGTTCGATACCAAAAGCAGAAGAATACGAGAACTATAGCACAATCAGCTCTAAGCTCATGCGTTCAGATTACTGACAATATGAATGGAAGAGGACCTGACGAGTTTAGCTTTATGAAATGTAAAAGGACCAGAAACGCCTTTACTACGGTGTAGTTGATAATCATGAAAAGTCAGAATTCAGACAAATTCATAAGATTTGTCGACCTAGAAAAACCTATCTGGCAACGCAGAGTAGTGAAAATCTCTGAAATATACAGAAAAAATAGATATAAGGCATATAGAAAGACCTCCAATGTGCAAGACGTAAATGTGATCATGGAACAGCTGAGAAATTCAGGAGCTCGGTTAAAATTCAGGATGAAAAGATACCAAAGATAATATTCACTGGTGACGTTGTCTTCAGCAGTGAAAATGAAGAAAATGTACGGGACCAGTTGAATGAAATGAGCAAGTATAAAGTAAGGAACGACAGTAAACCAAATAAAGACGAAAATAATGTTCACTAGCAGAAACAAGATAAGTGAAAAACAAAATCGAAAATGGGGACGAAGCAACGAGGTTATAAGGAGCAAGCTAGCAAAGGGGAAGGAGGGTGTAGCGGCAGCCGCCGCGCCGAGAGGATGGCGGGCAGCAGTGCCACCGGCAGCAGCAGCACTTGTCTGATAAACAGTAAATTAATTTAGTCTTTACTTTTTTTTTCACGAGCGTCTGCAAAGAAGTGAACTATACGTGTGTATTTTACTGTGCAGACTAGTGGTTAGAAAGTTAATAGTAGTTTTTGTTTTTGCGTAAGTCTTGTGAATATCGTTGTATACGGCAGCTTCCTAGTGTAAATTTTCCCGTCGCCAGAAACTCCGTCACGCTACTAAGTTTTAATTTTGTGCTAGTAGACAGCATACAGTTTAGATCAGTGCGTTCTCGGTTCAATATTTATCTCGTGCAGTAGCTTTTCGGTAAACAGCGTTTCTAATAACAGGTGTCTCTAAATACATAAACTGCAGTAGATAAATTTATTTCTGTTTAATAGCTTGTGGTCTCAGCGTACAGTGAGAATCTGCACAGCAATTTTTAGTGTTACTTGATTCCCCTTTGGTATATTTTATACACATTTCAAACTCAGTAGTGCCATTTGAGACCTTATATCTACACTACTGGCCATTAAAATTGCTACACCAAAAAGAAATCTAGATGATAAACGGGTATTCATTGGACAAATACATTATACTTGAACTGACATGTGATTACATTTTCACGCAACTTGGGTGCATAGATCCTGAGAAATCGGTACCCAGAACAACCACCTCTGGCCGTAAAAGGGCCTTGATACGCCTGGGCATTGAGTCAAACAGAGCTTGGATGGCGTGTACAGGAACAGCTGCCCGTGCAGCTTCAACACGATACCACAGTTCATCAAGAGTAGTGACTGGCGTATTGTGACGAGCCAGTTGCTCGGCCACCATTGACCAGACGTGTTCAGTAGGTGAGAGATCTGGAGAATGTGTTGTCCAGGGCAGCAGTCGAACATATTCTATATCCAGAAAGGCCCGTACAGGACCTGCAACATGAGTCGTGCATTATCCTACCGAATTGTAGGGTTTCGCAGGGATCGAATGAAGGGTAGAGCCACGGGTCGTAACAAATCTGAAATGTAACGTTCACTGTTCAAAGTACCGTAAATGCGAACAAGAGGTGACCGAGACGTGTAACCAATGGCACCTCATACCATCACACCGGGTCATACGCCAGTATGGCGATGACGAATACACGCTTCCAATGTGCGTTCACCACGATGTCTCCAAACATGGATGCGACCATCATGATGCTGTAAACAGAACCTGGATTCATACGAAAAAATGACGTTTTGCCATTCCTGCACCCAGGTTCGTCGTCGAGTACACCATCGTAGGCGCTCCTGTCTGTGATGCAGCGTCAAGGGTAACCGCAGCCATGGTCTCCGAGCTGATAGTCCATGTTGCTACAAACGTCGTCGAACTGTTCGTGCAGATGGTTGTTGTCTTGCAAACGTCCCCATCTGTTGACTCAGGAATCGAGACGTGGCTGCACGATCCGTTACAGCCATGCGCGTAAGATGCCTGTCATCTCGACTGCTAGAGATACGAGGCCGTTGGGATCCAGCACGGCGTTCCGTGTTACCCTCGTGAACCCACCGATTCCATATTCTGCTAAAAGTCATTGGATCTCGACCAACGCGAGCAGCAATGTCGTTATACCACAAACCGCAATCGCGATAAGCTACAATCCGACCTTTATCAAAGTCGGAAACGTGATGGTACGCATTTCTCCTACTTACACGGTCAACTGCCGGTAAACTGCTGTGTCTGTATGAGAAATCGATTGGAAAGTTTCCTCATGTCAGCACGTTGTAGGTGTCGCCACCGGCGCCAACCTTGTGTGCATGCTCTGAAAAGCTAATCATTTGAATATCACAGTATCTTCTTCCTGTCGGCTAAATTTCGCGTCTGTAGCACGTCATCTTGGTGGTGTAGCAATTTTAATGACCAGTGGTGTATTTTATAAGCAGCCGCTGTGGTCGAGCGGTTCTAGGAGCTTCTGTCGGGAACCACGCGACGGCTACGGTCGCAGGTTCGAATCCTGTCTCGGGCATGGATGTGTGTGATGTCCTTAGGTTAGTTAGGTTTAATTAGTTCTAAGTCTTGGGGACTGATGACCTCAGATGTTAAGTCCCATAGTGCTTAGAGCCTTTTGAACCATCTATTTTATACGCAGTACTGTATAGCTATGGACTGTGTTTGTTGCTAGCGGACACAAGCAGAGCTGGCTGCTGTCCATAAACAGCTGGAAGCTGCGTTGGCTTCCGTCGACAAACTTCTGGCTAATGCTCAAAGTTGCGGTGATGTCGGGGCGCCAGTGACGAGAGCTGCGACACCAAAGGTGCCACTGGAACCCCCTGGTGACCCGGACGTCGCTGCGATATCTGATACGCAACGTCTGACCGGCCCGCCCTCACTTCAGAGTGGGTGGCAGGCAGTGGAGGGTTGGCGTGTCACTGGGCGGAAGGCGAAAGGGGGAGCAGGCAGTGTGACTGCCTCCCTACGTCTTAGCAACAGGTACGAGGTGCTGCTCAGTGTTGATGATAACTCTGAGCCAGTACGGGATGCCTCTCCTGTTGGGCCAGCGGTCGATTTTCCTGCCCAGTCCGAACAAGAACAGAGGGTGAGTGTGTTTGTCATTGAGAGCTCCGATGCATGGCGGTTGTAGGAGCCCCTCAGGGGGATAGCAGGCAAGGTGGAAAAGAATTCCAGTGGGCATTCGGTATGTTTGCCTGGAGATCTCATCCGTGATCTGGAGCAGGCCTTCCTCGGCTTCTTTCGGAGGCTGGCTGAGTCGGTGAAGGCAACTAGCAACGCACGCGGGGTGGAGGCTAAGCTGTCTATTTGTAGCACCGTACCCAGGGTTGATCGCGGTACTCTGGTTTGGAGCAGAGTGGTAGGTCTAAACCATTGTCAGACGACTCTGCAACGGTATCGGATGCGAATTTCTCGACCTCTGCTATCGGGTATATAATTGTAGGGTTCAACTTAACGCAGACAGTGGCTACTAGAGTAGCGGAGTATGTGTGGTGTGCATATGGGATCAAAGACGACTTGCCTCTTAAATCAGCCACAGTGACAACAGACAATCTTGATCCTCGAAGATCAGAAGTAGAATAGATTAAGATGATTTTAATAAACTGCAGGAGCATCCAAGGAAAGGTTGCAGAGTTAGTATCGCTTACTGAAGGTCATAATGCACTGATAGCATTGGGAACAGAACGCTGGTTAAAACCAGACGTCAATGACAACGAAATCCTGAGTTCAGATTGGAATGTTTATCGTAAGTATACGTTGGTCGCCAATGGTGGCGGCGTGTATATTGCAGTAAAAAATTCGATAAAATCTAGCGAGATTATCACGGATTCCGAATCTGAATTAATCTGGGTGAAATTGAGTGTCAAAGAACGGCCAAAAATGGTGATCGAATGCTTTTATAGACAAGCGGTGTCAGGACCTGTAGTGGTAGAGCTACTCAGACAGAACTTGCAGAATATCATTGTTAATTTTCCTGATCATGCTTTTGTAATAGAGGGTAACTTCAACTTGCCAGCTATAGTTTGGGAGTGTTACGCCATCAAAACTGGTGGCATTGTTCTGTATGTCTTGTCCGAAAATTACCTTGAGCAGATAGTTAGAGAACTAACTCGTGAGGGTAACGTCTTAGACCTCCTGGCAACAAATAGACCTGAACTTATCGAATCAGATAACGTAGAGGAAGGTACGAGGAATTGATAGGCTAAGTAGTGGAAAGGCATCAGGACCAGATTAGATACCTATAAGATTTTATAAAGATTATGGGAAAGAACTTGCTCCCCTTCTTGCAGTAATTAATTGTAGATCGTTTGAGAAAGGAAAGATACCTAACGACTGGAAAAAAGCGCAGTTCATTCCCGTTTTTATGAAAGGCCCAAGACAGATCCACATAATTATAGAGCTATATCGTTGACTACAATCTGTTGTAGAAATATGGAACATGTTTTATGTTCAAAAATTATGATGTTTTTGGAAAATGAACATCTGCTCTATATAAATCAACAAGGATTTCGCAGACAGAGATCTTGCGAAACTAAGCTCGCTCTGTTCCTGCATGAGATCCACAGCGCAGTGGACAACGGCACTCAGGTTGATGCCGTGTTCCTTTATTTCAGTAAGGCGTTTGACAACATCCATCATTGCCGTTTAATGAAAAAATATGACCTTACGGAGTATCGGAGCAGACTTGCGATTGGGTTCAAGGCTTTCCTGCAGATAGAACTCAACACGTCGCTCTTAACGGAACAAAACCGACAGATTCGATAGCAAACCGACTCCGAAAAGGATAATTCAGATGTAAATGTCGACGTCACAAGCAGCAGATAAAAAGATAGAGAAAATATGTAAATAAACTGAAGAGGTAATTCAGAATGTAAAGGAAGATGAAAATGTAAGTCATGGAGGAAGGAATAGAAGAAAGAGTGACGGAAAAGTAGAGGCTTGATAATATGAATGGGAGGGGAGAAATACTAATTGAACTCTGCAGTAAATGTCAGACGGTAACAGCAAATACTCGGTTTAATAATCAAAAGGTATACAGCGATCTGAGAGATACGTCATCAACGAATCTAGTGCTATTCGCAGTACTTGTGTTTGTACAAGGGTTTCATATTTCATCTGTCAAGCTACATATCCGTCATCTTAGACGGTGTCAGAAATGATTTAGAAATCTGTCAGAAATGCTTTATGTCTGTGCCTGTCATTTATATGTATTCATATCTGGGACATTTGCAGTCCTGTATAACGAGCTGTGTTCTCTGAATTGCAGGGAATGTTCTACAGTGGAAAACTGTATCAGACTCCTGTATATGAGAAATGACTGGATATTTGTGTGTCCTACAAACAAATGAAGTACTGCTTTACTGGCTTTACTTTAACATCTGGATCTAATGACTGCTGGTTAGCGCTAAACCATCAGCACGTTCGCATTTTGTGTTCTGCTCTCTCACCTTGAGTGCAGCTGTCTGATTCGGTAAGAAGCATTTTCATCTAAATATATTTTACCGAAGAAAGACGAAAAATGGTCTATCGATTCAAAAATTTCTCATTTCAGTCACTTTCAACCTATCAAGAGCTTATCCAATCCATGTAGCATAGGATTGGGACCTTGTGACAAAGAATCTGGACGCTGTGTTGGTTGCGAAAAAAACGTGGAGCAACGCGCTAGTTAAGTAGACATTCCCATTTTTCGAGAACTGCTATTGAGTTGATGCACTCAACTAAACGTCTATATCGCTAGCGCCAGTCGTCTGCCCAGTATTGGAACACGTCTTACGCCCTTTCTGGAGAGGGAATAACAACGTACATCCCATTAAACATTGATTGGCTGTTCGAATGAGACCAGATGGTGATATGCTCTGTGTCCATAGCTTCTGCTCAGTATTCAACACATTAATGAGATGTTATCACGTAAGCAAAATATGGGATGTCACTCGGGGTTTATGACTGAATTAAAGAGTTCCTAGCAAATAGCATGATGTTCTTGACGGTGAAAAACTTTGGTTGTTCACGACCCTGGTTGATGTATTGTTTTGTCGACAACGATATCAAATTTCCATCACACCAAGACATATCTACAGCGAAGATCAGTGAGTGTAAGGAATATATGAAATTGCCTTGTTATTCCGAGCTCATGACTTTAACGTTGCTTCTACTTCTGCTTTAGAGAAGTTACTATGCATACTCAGCAAGCCTTTATGTAGCTCACATGGAGCATATCGTATAACGCTGCTAGTAGTTCCCTTTCCCATTTTACTAGCAGATGGATCAATGGGAGAAGATTATGTGCATCCATAAATTATCTGATCTATGTTGTGAGGAAATGTCTGGTATTCATACAGTTACATGTTCGTGTCCAGCAGATCCTTGTAGTATTGTACGGCTGATCTTACCTTAAAATATAAACGTATAGTGTGCTGAACAGTGTCTTGAACGGAGGATACAAGATGAACATCAACAAAAGCAAAACGAGGATAATGGAATGTAGTTGAATTAAATCAGGTGAGGCTGAGGGAATTAGATTAGGAAATAAGACACTAAAAAGTAGTAAATTAGTTTTGCTATTTGGGGAGAAAAATAACTTATAGTGGTCGAAGTAGAGAGGATATAAAGTGAAGACTGGCAATGGCAAGGAAAGCGTTTCTGAAGAAGAGAAACTTGTTAATGTGGAGTGTAGATTTGTCAGGAAGTCTTTTGCGAAAGTATCTGTATGGAGTGTAGCCATGTATGGTAGTGAAATATGGACGATAAATAGTATAGACAAGAAGAGAATAGGAGCTTTCGAAATGTTGTGCTACAGAAGAATACAGAGGGAGACAAAGAGATGAATACACTAAACAGATTCAGAAGGATGTAGATTACAGTAGGTACTTGGAGATGAAGAAACATGCATGGAGAGCTGCACCAAACCAGTCTCTGGACTGAAGACCATAATAACAACAGTGTGCTGGATCGTGTTAAATTATCAGTTCATTCCAATTGTGAATTCTGTATTCTCGTATTGTGTATACAGCACTATGGGACTTAACTTCTGAGGGCATCCGTCCCCTAGAACTTAGAACTACTTAAACCTAACTAACCTAAGGACATCACACACACATCCATGCCCGAGGCAGGATTCGAACCTGCGACCGTAGCGGTCGCATAGTAACGACAAAAAATCGTCTCGCAGTGCGGTACAGAGCTTCATCGTATCCATGTTACAACATATGTTCAAAGTGGCCTCCATGGGATGCAATGCACGCATTCGCAGGTCGCATCATGGATTTTCATGCAGGATACACATAATCGTATTTTTTGGCTTGCACCATTTTGGCGGACTACTTGCCTGGATCTTGTACTAGCGTGCGCCTCAATGTCCTGTAGAACCTGGTCTTCCAAATATGTGTACACACACTCCACTGTCTTACTGGACATTCTTCTGCCTGAAAGGACCCATGTTCACACAGACTCCCAAAAAGAGCTTGAAATATTGTGTGATTTGGTTGGTGCCTTTTAAGGTAATTTGTTTTGGTACAGCCGTGCTGCCTTTTGATGGTTTCCATCTGTCTGACCGTACACACACTATCTCGGCTTTTTTCCGACATGAATACCAGACCATCTGCTGCATACAGTACGCAGTGCGGATTACACAGCCTGCAACACAAAAGAAACATACGGCATGTGGTCGGAGCAACTTTCATTCGTCACGTCCGTCTACCTTGGTAATAATGTATTTCTGTGCTCATGTTCTTAGCACCCTTCTTCCCTCCATTTCCAATCAGGAATCCGTCCTTGTTGTTTGCCGGTTTTATTAATGTTCACGTTGTACGAGGGCTATTCGGAAAGTAAGGAACGATCGGTCGCGAAATGGAAACCACAGTGTGTGTGTGTGAAATCTTATGGGACTTAACTGCTAAGGTCATCAGTCCATAAGCTTACACACTACTTAACCTAAATTATCCTAAGGACAAACACATACACCCATGCCCGAGGGAGGACTCGAACCTCCGCCGGGACCAGCCGCACAGTGAAACCACAGTGAAAATCAAAACTGTTTTATTTGCAACAATTAGCTACACCTTCCAGCTACTTCTCTACACAGTTGCCGCTCAGACTTAGACATCTGTCGTGGAGTTGTACCAACTTTTCAATTTCCTCATTATAGAAGACAGCCTCCTGTGCTTTTCAACAATTTTCTACTCTGGACTGCAGCTGTGTCACAATATTGTCTTCATAGCCAACGGTTCATTTGAGCAGAGATGAACCTCACGGGTAGCCAATTACGGGCTGTATTGTGGGTGATCGAACACTTCCCATCGAAAACGCTGCAGGAGCATCTTCATTTCCCCTGCAGAGTGCAGCCCAGTATTGTCGTGTAGAACGACTCGCATAACATAACATAACATTGCATAGCTTCAGGCAAAATCTTTCGCCAGGCCCTCATACTTGATGGGAGATGCTAATTTCTATCCATCTCTGTGTTCCGTCTGTGAGCTCAGAACTGAAAAAAGCGATATGATATATGATCGATAGGCATACTAGACATAGTGCCCAACGCATCTGTGCAAAGCTTCATCAGATTTTCACTGCATTTTCCATTTTGCGATCGATCGTTCCTTACTTTCAGAATAACCTTCATATATGTGGGATTCAACAGGGAAAATTTTCGTCTGGACGTGAATCGTTCTGCTGCCTGTCGTAGCTGCATGTTCTGTAAGCTTTTGAATTAATATTTCGCTATTGGAACTGCATTGCGTCTCACTGTGGTGACACCACTTACTACTGCTTCCGTAAGGCGCCGCTGTCGACAATCAACCGTACTACGTGATTCGTAGCCTCACTAAGCTGACAGCATCACCCTCCGTTAGATGGATGACTGGGATCTCTATTCGCCTGAACTCTCCGGACCACATAGACAGATGCTCTGTGGTCCAGCGCCCAATACTGGTGAGAGTTTTTTATTTGGAAATGACACGGATAACGATACGGACCATGAATCTCGCAAGAAGTTTTCCTGTTGTCGATATTTACTGCGTTTTTTTACGATACGATTCAACTCGTAATTAAATGTAAGCGCGTCTGATTCTCAAATGTGCTCGATACACGGATGTTACATGTAAGAACGCGGAGTTAATAACAGAACTTTGGTGGCAGACTGTGGCTATAACTTCCATCAAAGCTCTCGCCCTTCCAGCACATCAATTTTTTGTGGCGTATTTAACAAGTGTAGAACCTGGACCTAATTTTTCGGCTTCAAAGCCATAGTACTAGTTTTCTGAGAGGAAAAAAATGCATCATTCGATTTTAGAATTTCCCTGTAGGATGTATCTATGTGTGGGCTACAGCTCATTTTGAATTTAAAGTTGACCCACAGTTTTTAGTATGGGTTAAAGCATATGTGTGATGCTTTCATTTTCTAATTTCACTTACATTTTATCTTCGGTCCCATGAGGTATGGCTGTAACGTCACCACAAATAGTGTACAAGTGATGGAAACCGGGGAATCGGAACTACTATTCCGCACTTTGTCTTAAACTTCCTATCGAACTAGCGCTTAGGGTGACAGTTGGTTAAATGTTGACATCAGACGG
This sequence comes from Schistocerca serialis cubense, assembly GCF_023864345.2. Lineage (NCBI taxonomy): Eukaryota > Metazoa > Arthropoda > Insecta > Orthoptera > Acrididae > Schistocerca > Schistocerca serialis. Next base: position 486,174,365 of record NC_064643.1, read on the forward strand.
GAACTGCTTAATTTAGGACTGGGAATATGATATTCCTCAGTCGTAATAAGCGGCCTGACTGCTGTGAATTGTCCTTCATGTCTCTATATTACTGTGTGCTTTCTAGCAGGCACATTTGTCCTAGCATCTTGGATTCTGAAGGTGTAGGTCTGCGCCAGTATGCCACGTCAGCCATCTTGCACTAGCACAAGCCATCTTGCACTTAGCACTAGTTATCTACTTCCATCAGCATGACCAAGCACAATCTTGGATTTTTGAGTTTGTCACCAATTCTGACTCGAGGCAACAGCTCTATTCCCAGCGACATCGTAAGAGTGGAAGGAAAACCCTGATTACTTCTGAATTTCTTGTTTTGAGTTTCCTGTCAAAAATGGCTCTGAGCACTATCTTAGGTCATCAGTCCCCTAGAACTTAGAACTACTTAAACCTAACTAACCTAGGGACATCACACACATCCATGCCCGAGGCAGGATTCGAACCTGCGACCGTAGCAGTTCCGCGGTTCCGGATTGCAGCGCCTAGAACCGCACGGCCACCACGGCCGGCTAGTTTCCTGTCATTTTATGCATATGGTATTTGGACTTTGCCAGATGTGGAGTTGGGGGGAGGAGGGGCGAAGTCTGATGACGTCATCGGTGACTTATTCTGCACCAGAATGGTCTCAGTCAACCTACTAAGATCCACCCAACCTTGTTGAAAGTTACCTGCCTCTTCTGACGAGGCATGGAGGCGGTCAGTCTCTAGAAATACCTGTATGTCTCATTGTCCGCAACTGTCCCATGTGTCCAACACTGTGTCCCACACTTGGTCAGGTGTGCGTGGGGTCAGTGGCGGCCAGTGTAAGTTCATGTGGGGCTTCATTTTGGCTCACAAATTTTCGATGGGATTAAAGTCCAGTGCTTGAACTGGCCAGTCAATCAGACCGACGTCCGCCTGTTGCAAAAACAATTGCTGAAGGACTCAACCTGTGTGAAACGGTGAGATCTCCTGCTGAAATTGCACCACTCCGTTGGGTTAACGCATCCTCACACTCGGCACCATCGTATGTTTCATGATGTACACTTACTGATTCACAGCCATGACTGTAAATTCCATCAAATATCGTTGCCCCATCTGATGTCATCCAATCCATGTACGAGACTGTGATTCAGCCGACACACGAATCTTGTGCCACTTACTGTGGGTCGTAACGTGTTCACCGTGGCCTGGCCGCCATCACAGGACCGTCATTCACTGACCTAAATATTGACTCACCTGAGAAAATGGTATGGTGCCAGTCATGGTTTACACTCAGTTTAGTGAAGGTAAGCCTATAACGTTTGTGATGATTAAAGAGGGTCTCTTTATTGGCAACACAATGAGCTATAAGGCTGAAAATGGCTCTGAGCACTATGCGATTCAACTTCTGAGGTCATCAGTCGCCTAGAACTTAGAACTAACTAACCTAAGGACATCACACACATCCATGCCCGAGGCAGGATTCGAACCTGCGACCGTAGCGGTCGCTCGGCTCCAGACTGTAGCGCCTATAACCGCACGGCCACTCCGGCGGCCGAGCTATAAGGCCAGCGTCCCATAAGCGACTGTAAACAGTTTCCGAGCATCGGTGGAAATTGGCCTCGTTCTAGAATTGTACTGTGTTTAAATACAGATGTTCTATACTGGTGTCAACACGTTGTCTTGCCTTTCTTAAGACCGACCGCTTTATCCACTTCTGGGCACAGCGGCGTTGAAGGCCACACCTTGCTGCCGCTTCACACATTCTGAAACCGTCATAATGGACGGGTGCCAGGACATTCTGGCTTGTAAATGCTGAGACGTCCTTGCAGTAAATAAGTTTGTCATATACCCGTCTGTGGCGCAGCGTGTTATCTTGTTCGGCATACCTCGGCGATACTAATGCTACGCTTGTAACGCATGAGCAAACAATACAATGTAAAAAATTGTATTGTAGGGACGCGAGCCCTAATTTTTCAGTAGTATTCCAGAGCCTCAAATGCTGCCACGTGGCGACCACGTAACTATACAAATTTTCTCTCAGATTTTTATTTGAGACAGAAGCATCTAATTGTTTCAAACAGATAAAAGTAACTGTTACAACGTACAATATGCGTAAAAAATATCCGGTAATTACACGCAGTCAAGAAAATCGAAAAGGTGTGCAAGTAAAATCGTTAAAGTAAGAAGGGAACAAATACACTGCCGAAAATGTGTGCCATGTAGTGCTGCCGCTGTTACCATTGTGCATCGCACTGATGCGGGCTGCACACAACCGAAGGCACAGAACTTAGAAAAAAATGCGAAGAGTTTTTCACATTGTCGTCACCATCATATCCGTGCACCCTTCTCTATATCAATCCCAATGATGTCTTCAACTCAACCTCAACAAATTCATTTTCTCGTGTAACTAATGGTAGCTCCCCATCACACCTGCAAAAATCCAGCCAATAACTATAGGAAAAACCAGTTGCACATTGCGTCTGCAAGATCTTTACCTGACAATTTATAGCCGTCCAGTATGCCTAAGAGAAGCAATAAAATTCAGTTGGTTGATAAAGCTAAATTCGGACCCTTACCATCAAGCACTCAAAAATGGCTCTGAGCACTATGGGATTTACCATCTATGGGCATCAGTCCCCTAGAACTTAGAACTACTTAAACCTAACTAACCTAAGGACATCACACAACACCCAGTCATCACGAGGCAGAGAAAATCCCTGACCCCGCCGGGAATCGAACCTGGGAACCCGGGCGTGGGAAGCGAGAACGCTACCGCACGACCATCAAGCACAAAAAAAAGAGTGAAGGACACAAGGCGAAATGATTGTAGCTTCTGTATTACCACATATGTTAAACATTGCAGAACGTCTGAATTTATTCACAATTTCTTGATGATAAGGTGGATGTTTGCCTCCACCAAGTGACAGCGGATTTTCAAGCGTATGAAGGAGAGAGAGCGCATTCACTAGACCCCTCGAAGGCTGGAAAGCGCAAATTGTAAGTTAATGTCTCCTCATGTTACTAACAATAATAAATTATGCGCAGGCCGCTGTAACCGAGTGGTTCTAGGCGCTTCAATCTGGAACCGCGCTGCTGCTACGGTCGCAATATCGAATCCAGCCTCGGCCATGGATGTGTGTGATGTCCTTAGGTTAGTTAGGTTTAAGTAGTTCTAAGTCTAGGGTGCAGATGACCCCAGATGTTAAGTCCCATAGAGGGTAAAGTAAACCGCACGTGGCAAAATGTCGCTAACCAAAACTGGTGTAGAGGCAACTGTTGTGCACAATGGGCTATAGATGACAGAGATGAACGACGACTGTAGAGATATGTAAGGAGGAATAGACGTGCAACTGTTAAGCAACTGACGGCTCGGAAGAACCAAACGGCTGCCAATATCGTCTCCTCAATGACCGTTTAGCGCACGATGCTGTTTATGGACTCCACAGAATGCCTATGTTTCATGCACTCATGCTGACTGCTGTCCATCGACGACGAAGGTTGGAATTTCCACGTCAGTGCCACAACTGGACGTCCACTGTGGGGCGACAAGTGGCCATTTCATCTGAATAAAGTTCTATTCAAACACATTATAACAGTCGTCGGAAGGGTTCAGGTTGGAGGAGGGAGCGTTCCGGTCTGGGGAATGTTTTCGTGGCATTCACTGGTTGATCTCGTCATTCTGAAAGGCACAATGGATCAACATAAGTATGCACCTTTCCTTGGGGCCATGGCCAACCCTATATGCAGTTCGTTGTCCTTCATCACAATAGAATCTATCAGCAGGACAATGCACAGCTCACAGTGTACACGCATCGTTCGAAGAGCACCAGAATGAGTTTATCGTACCCTGGCCACCAAGCTCCTCGGATTTAAACCGAAGCGAGAATCCATGGGAACACCTATATCGGTATCTTCAACTGAGAAACCGTCCGCCCCGATAGCTGAGCGGTCAGCGTGACGGACTGCCGCCCTACGGGCCCGGGTTCAATTCCCGGCTGGGTCGGGGATTTTCTCCGCTCAGGGACTGGGTTTTGTGCTGTCTTCATCGTCATTTCATACCCATCCAGCGCGCAGGTCGCCCAATGTGCTGTCGAATGTAATAAAACCTGCAACAAGGCGGCCAGACCTGGCCCGCAAGGGGCCTCCCGGCCAATGAGCCAATGACGCCAAACGCTCATTTCCATTTACCGTGAAACCTGGCACGTCTGACAACGCCACTGTACCAGCTCCACATCGCTATCAGCACTTACCAGAACCAGCGCCAGGAGCACGTTTTTTCAGTAGAACGTAACAACAACAGGCTACCCGAACACCCAACACAGTCGGCTATAACATATGCAAAGTTTGTTGCGATTAACAAGATTTGCTAAGATCTACAAGATTTCCCATAGTGCATTAGCCTTGGTCCCCACATACGAGGGTTGGAACTTTAGTAGTGGCAACTACTTATTTACAGCTCGTACAAAATAGGTACGTGTTTCAAAGTTTTATTCGCCTTCAAAGTAGTCACCAGCATTGTGTATAACCCGTTGCCAGCGATGTGGAAGTCGTGGGATACTCTTAGCAGAGACAGTTATGTTGACATTCCGAGCGGCGCGGTCTATTGCCCAAGAAATCTGTAGCAGTTCTGAAGCGAATGCCTTGAAGTGTTTCCTTCAGTTTAGAAATCCAGTTGGACTCACGAGGGCTTAAGTCAGTGGAGTGCAGTAGGTGTATAGCACTTACCAGCCCCATCAGTCAAACAGATCTGCTTGCACTGTACGTGCTTGATCATTGTCCTGCAAAATGATGGTCAGGTCCTGCAGAAAGTGTCATCAATTCTGTCTCTAAGCTGGTCGTAGGTTGCGTTCCAAAAATGAACAGAATAGAGACAAAAACGATGACACCTTCTGCACCATCATTTTGCAGGACAATGCTCAAGCACGTACAGTGCAAGCTGTAAGTGCTATACCACCTACTGCAATCCCCTGAGTTAAGGTCTCGTAAGTTCAACTCGATTTCTAAACTGAAGGAAACACTTCACGGCATTCGCTTCCGAACTGCTACAAATATGTCAGGCAATAGACGGCGTCGCTCGACCTGTGAACACAACTGGCACTGCTAAGAGTATCCTACGACTTCCACATCGCTGGCAACGGGTTATACACAATTCTGGTGACTACTTTGAAGGTCAGCAAAACTTTGAAACATGTATCTATTTTGTACGAGCTGTAAATAAATAGTTGCCACTATTAAATTTCCAACCCTCGTATAAAAAAGCTAAATTTATGGATTTCAGGCTAAGCGAGGAAACTAAATAATTCTTAATGTTAACTGTAGGGATTCAGTGTCGTTTTATGCTCAGAGTCGAGAAGGTATACTAGCTTCCTCATGCTTGTGTTAATTGTACGGTTGCGTAAAAGCGGAATAGAATTTAGCGTCAACTATGAGTGGCGATAACAAAGCCAAAGCAGATTCCGCTAGTTCATTAGCTTTGGCCTCGACGAATTGATGAATGTAAACGAGGAAACGAAACAGGTCTAAACGTTCCAGTAATCTGTTACGCTCAGGGACAAGAAGTACATGTAAGTGGAAATGAGGGACAATAGTTTGCGTCAACTGTGATCGACGAGTACTCTTCGTAGCTGCAGGCTTACAAGATAGAGAAACCGGGGCAGTAGTTAGTGTCACCTGTGATAGACGAGCATCCTTCGTGGCCACAGGTTTACAAGACAGAGCAACCGGGACAAAGGGGCTGTCGTTAGCGACAGCTGTGACAGACGAGCGCTCTTCATGGTCGCAGGCTTACAAGACAGAGACCCGTTTCTGATTCTGTCAGTCAGCTCGTTATCTATTTTATATGGGCTTACAGCAGTAGATTCTGCTTCTCAGCGTGCCACTAACACGTAAGTGATACTTTTTAGTTGAGTACAAGCTCCCTTGTTGCTTCCTCTAAATGGTGCAAATGGCTCTAAGCACAATGCGACTTAACATCTCAAGTCATCAGTCCCCTAGAACTTAGAACTACTTAAACCTAACTAACCTAAGGACATCACACACATTCATGTCCGAGGCAGGATTCGAAAGTGCGACCGTAGCAGCCGCGTGGTTCCGGACTGAAGCGCACAGAACCGCTCGGCCACAGCTTGCATCCTCTAGCTGTGATCAGTCTGGAAGGTAGTCGTTGGCGAGTTTAAATGGCAGTGTGTCGCAAATTGCAACGAATGGTCCATACGACAACGAAAGTCCTTTAATTCTGTCAGATGACAACACGCTACATTAGAAGAGAGTTTATTATTTACACAGAGTGAACCAGAATTCCACTGGCAAACTTTCAAATGGTTCAAATGGCTCTGAGCACTATGGGACTTAACGTCGGTGGTCATCAGTCCCCTAGAACTTAGAACTACTTGAACCTAACTAACCTAAGGACATCACACACATCCATGTCCGAGGTAGGATTCGAACCTGCGACCGTAGCGGTCGCACTGTTCCAGACTGAAGCGCCCAGAACCGCTCGGTCACAGCGGCCGGCGGCAAACTTTCAGATGTTGTTCATGAACACCTTCTGACTATTTCGGGACAAGGGACACACCAGACTCGCCAGCTCATTACGGAGTTACAGCGTTTCGTTTAGCTTCTTGACCCATTAGTTTTGTATCTACAGGGCTGTTACAATACGATACCGAGAAACTTCGCTGTCTTGTACAGGATGTCATGAGCAACAAACTGAGGATAGAAATCCGTGTGTGGAAACGTCAAACAGCGGTACTACACAGCGTCGCAGTTAAAGGGACAGGCAACTGCCGCCAGGCCACGCTTCCAGCAGAAAACGTGACTCTGTACGATGACGGACCGTAGGCGGGACGTCTCGCAATGTTGTTTGTTACTCAGTGAAGGCGAGTGATTTCCACGATCGTCAGTGGAGAAGGTACAGCTAGCTGCTGCGTAGATAGGCCTTGTCTCCTATGAAAGCGAAGCTCTGTTGCCACAGTGGACTACGGTTTCAGACACGCTTTTTCATCTATACTTGCTTTGTGATTAATGTTAGTACCTGTCATGTCTCTCGTCAGCGCGACAGTAACATTTGTTGCTTTGTGCAATCCAGAATTAGTGAATTTCATATTTATGTACACTAATTTTGTCTTACTTTATTTTTGTTGTTTTCCTTGTCTTTAACCTTATTTGTTAAATTAATGTCTATTTGTAAAATGAGGACTCATTTTAGATTGGGAGTATGTTGAGTTCCATAACTCACTTGCACTGTAGGAGGCATCTAGTGGCAGTTTAAAAATTGGGCAGGTCAGACTGGCTGGTATAATCTGCTCCCATTAGGGAAACATTGTAACTGTGTGTACGGAAATGGAATTCCCAGGTCCTTTGCGCATGTAGGTAAGTTGGTCGGTGTTTTAAGCGGCCAGCAGGCAGCCCGGAGACTCTGCAGCGAGCAGACGTATGTCTCGTCCAGCCAAGAGTTGCGCTTGTTAGATATTGCTGAATACCACCTGTAAAGTAATGCGGAATGAGGTATTTATGTCCCCGTCGCTCCGCAATATTCCTCTCCCTGGACCTCGAACGTGCTTATGACCCGTATGGCAATACGGTCTCCTCTTCAAGTTCCACACCTTCGCCCTTACCATTAAGTACGTCCGTCTCATCGGCTCCTTTCTCTCCCACCGTCCTTCCTACGTCATCATCCATAACACGGATTCCTACACCTTCTTTCCCTCCGCCGGTGTGCCCTAAGGCTCCGTACTCTCTCCCCTTCTGTACCTTTTATATACGGCGGACATGCCGCCGCCGTCACCCCCCGTCCACCTTCTCCAGTTTGCCGATGACACCGCCTTCCTTGACCTTGCCCCCACCCTGCAGCGCTCCCAACACCTTCTCCAATCCCATCTTGACTGGTTCACCGCTTGGTGCAACCAGTTGTTGCTCAAGGTCAATCCCTCCAAAACCCAGGCGATCATTGTAGGCAACACCACCCCTTCCTTCCACGTCCTTGATTTCTATCTCACCATCTATGGCCGTCCTATCGCCCTCACCCCACCCTTAAGTACCTTGGCGTCACCCTCGACCGTCGACTCTCCTGGACCCCCCATCTCCAGACAATCCAAGCCAAGGCACGCTCCCGACTCTGTCTCCTCAAGCTCCTATCCCGCCGTACGTGGGGTTTGGACCCATCCACCATACTCCACACCAATAAATCCCTCATCCGCCCTATCCTTTGTTACTCCCATCTGGTCTGGATCTCCACCCCTCCTACCTTTTATAGATCCCTTCAAAACCTTGAACACCATGCTCTTCGCCTCACCTATCGCATCCGTCTCCCCTCCCCCATGCGGATCCTGTACGATCTCATTCCGTTCCCCCACCTCCTCCTTTTCCTTGAAAGGATACAGATCCTGTACACCTCCCGCAAACTCGATCCACTTCACCCGCTTGTCTCGCCCAACCTCTCCCGCCCCTGCCCGCTGCCGCGCCTGTATACCCACGTCCCACCCGGTCTCCATCTCTCCACCCTCCTTACCCTCTCCCAAGGTGGCTTCCGCCAGCTCCCTCTCCCTGATGATGCCCTCCTCCCCACCATCTACCCCTCCTACCAACTTTGATCCTCCCTCCCTCTTCCTGTGTTTGCTCCTTTGGGCACCCTCCCTCCCATCTCTCCCTCTTCCCTCCCTCCTGCATTTCTCCCCACTCCTCCCCCAGGCTTCCCCTCCAGCCCTTCCTCCGTTTTTCCTCCGTGTCCTCCGCCGTTGGCATTCTTGCTCACCCCGCTCCCTCCCCCTTGGCAGGTCCCCAGACTCGTACACGGTCTGTGGACTTCCGCACGCCAGAGATCATAGCAATCAGTTTCACGTGTGTGTGACGTCGTTTTGTGTCCGCCGTCACGCTTCTACGTTCACTTGTGCCATCGCATTCATCAGTGCTATGTGCGCCGTGTCAACGTGTTTTCAGTGTCGTTATCGTCGAGTGCGAACGGCTCCGTGTTTTTTGTGTATCTGTGACCACTATTTTTTACCCGTCACTATGTTCATTCTGATTCTCCATTCTGTGCTCTGTTATTGTCAACACTATGGCTGAAGAGCGGCGTAGCAAGCCGCGGACAGCCTACCGTATTGTTTAGGTATTAAAATAACAATAAAGGAAAAAAAGTATTTATGTATTAAACAGGTTGTCTTCGGTCTAATTATTGTGAGTGGAAACAAGGGAGGACAGTGATTCCTCTCACACTACATTCTGAAAACGTAAATGTACTAACGTAGGACCATAGGCCTTAAAGTGAACTTCGTACAACCTGTAAGGGCACAGTTTTGCATTTGGTACGTGTTATACTGTACACTGAAGAACACACTGAACGCATTGCGTTGAACGCATGCATGCTTCATATGACTTTTATTGCACTGCTCTGAGTTCTGTTGTGAGTTGAACGTTTTTGTTATTGCATATTACAGGCGTCTGCACTGTTGTGGAAGTATTTTCGCACAAACAAGGGTTACGACAGTAACAAACAGAATAAATCATAATGACATTATTACTCTATAACGAGACATCAGAAATCGTGGGTCTTTTACGACAAGGTATCCCTGTTAGTTTGTAGGCGTAGTTCTCTTTCACCCTATATAAATGTTTGTGGAATTGTCATGAGCTGCATCTCGGTTTCCATTAATCCTCACAGTTTCTGACCTGAGTAAGAACAAGAGCTTAATGGTTCAAATGACTCTGAGCACTGTGGGACTTAACTTCTGAGGCCATCAGTCCCCTAGAACTTAGAACTACTTAAACCTAACTCACCTAAGGACATCACACACATCCATGCCCGAGGCAGGAGCGGTCGCGCGATCGCGCGGTCGTGCGGTTTCGGACTGTAGCGCCTAGAACCGCTCGGCCACCGCAGCCGGCCAAGAGCTTAATACTACAGTTTTAATTCCCTCACGAATCGTGGGAACATGCTGATGTCAAGTTAATAAGTAGATTTTAGATTTCTATGAGCACATTTACCGTAGAAGACACTTTTTTCCCATTGTACTATGCAGCTCTGTTGGCAGGAAGGTGTTGACAGCCCTTACGTAAGCCATAAGCTCGACTAACGACCCTTGACGAGAGTCCGCTACAGGCCATAAGATGACTATTTAGGTGACAGTTCACACGGTCTATAGTAGTTAAGGGCTCGTTTCTCATCCTGTCCCTCAGAAATAGAACAGCAGAAACGATAAAACACATACAACAGAGTTTACACAATTACGCACATAGCATTCATTCTAGTAGTGGCTATGATAAGCACCAGAAAGGACATATACACGATGAGCAGAATCCATGAAGCGGGGACATTGCATTGAGAAATAACGCCGACGGTGAGTAATGGCAAATGACTATTCACAATAACTTAGGATAGGCACTTCTTTCCAGAATTACATTGCTGGCCAATAAGATTGTAACACGAGGAAAGATACCAAACAACAAAACTTTACTTATCGTGCGAGTACAGCATAGTTCTAAGAATATACACTGACGGGGAAAAAATCGCAACACCAAGGAGTTGTGCGCTGTAAACGAAAGTTGGTAGGGGTGTTCTACATTTGAAAGATGACGTCTGTCCAAATTTCACGCCAGTCGCATAAGCGTGGCGCTAGTAGCGCCACTAGGAGGGTGCAAGTCGGGTTTGCTTTAAGTACACTCTGTAACGGTCGTGAGCGATACTTACCTTTGAGACTGAACGTGGTGAGCTGATGTTAGCCAATAATATCTTACGACGAAAGCGCCGTTATCAACACCGCACTGAGTTTGAACGAGGTCACGAAGTCGTGTAATAGGGCTACGAGAAGCTAAATGTCCCTTCTACCTTGTTGCAGAAAGATTTGTCAGGAATGTAGTCACTGTACATGATTCCTGGCAGCCGTCGTAACGGGAATGTACAGTCGCAAGAAGACTGGGCAGCGGACAGACACGTGGCATGACCGACAAGGAGGACCATCGTGTTCGGCGTATGGCTCTGGCGCATCGTACTGCATCTGCAGCAACAATTCTAACACCTGTTGGCACCACAGTGACACAACGAACTATTACAAATCGGTTACTTCGAGGATAGCTCCTAGCCAGACGTTCTGTATCGAGTATTCGACTGACCCCAAACCTCCACCATTTGTGACTTCAGTGGCGACAACAGAGAGCTGACTGGAAGTCAGGTTGGAGGTCTGTTGTGTTTTCTGATGTAAGTTGGTTCTGCGTCGGTGTCAGTGATGGCCACGTGTTGGTTAGAAGATCAGTATAAGGCCTGCAACCAACCTGTCTGTGCGCTAGATACAATGGCCCACCACGTGGAGTTATGGTCTGGAACGCGATGTCTTATGACAGCAGGGACGCTCTCATATTTATCCACGTACCCTGACTGCGAACTGGTAAGTCACTCGGGTGATTCGTCCTGTTGTGCTGCCATTCGTGAACAGCATGTCAGGGGGTGATTTTCAACACATAGCCACATACCGCTGTTGTACACCATCACGCTCTACAGAGTGTCGACATGTTGCCTTGGCTGCTCGATCACCAGACATGTCTCCATCGAACATCAAGGGCCATCATCGCACAGCAACCCCAGCGTCATCCACAAACAGCATTGACCGTCCCTGTAATGACCGAGCAAGTGCAGAAGTCATGGAATTGCATCCCGCAAACTAACATCCGCCATCTGTACAACACAATGCAAGCACGTCTGCATGCTTGCATTCAAATTTCTGGCGGCTACACCGGTTATTAATGTAATCAGTAGATCTAAGAAAATACACTGACGGGGCAAAAATCTTTAATCTCTCACTTACATTAACATATGATCCTGCAATGTTAATCATTTAAATATGATACCTATTACCGATATTTCATTACTCTATGTTAATTATTTTTTGGTGCTGAGATTTTTTTCCGTTAGTGTATTTTGTGCAGTTGTGGAGAAACACCACTTCCTCTCTCTCTCTCTCTCTCTCTCTCTCCCTCCCTCTCTCTCTCTCTCTCTCTCTCTCTCTCTCTCTCTCTCTCTCTCTCCCTCCCCCTCCCTCCTTCCCTCCCTCCCTCCCTCTCTGTTTGTCTCTACGTCGCTTCCATGGTGTTGGAATTTAACTGGTCATCAGTGTAGTTAAACTATCGCTGATGCGATTTATAGCGATTAAAATGAAATAAAGTTAGTGCAGTTTAGTATGTCTTCAATGTCTTCAAAATGTTCAAATGTGTGTGAATTGCTAAGGGACCAAACTGATAAGGTCATCTGTCCCTAGTCTTACACAGTACTTAGACTAACTTACTCTAAGAACAACACAACACCCATGCCCGAGGGAGGACTCGAACCTCCGACGGGGGCAGCCACACGAACCATGGCAAGGCTCCCAAGACCCCGCTGCTACTCAGCGCGGCTCAGTTTATTCTTCAATGTTCAACGTTGCATATTTATCTCACTAACAGTTTGCTTTTGGAACCACTCACGTTGTTGTAAAGTGTAGTCTGTCGTGACATATCCTGATAGAATACACATCTGACCCATATGGAAAACTGAGGTCCCATCCTTTGTTTCGTAGGTAATTGTATTTCCGACTCCCACGTTACAACATTTGTTCAATACATCTCGTTTATCTTACCGGATTAACAACTCTGAGAGAAGGAATGTATGAAAATATTTATAAGGCTTCCTCACGGCATTCCAAAATATGCAAGTATGTCATAATTATCTAAGTGGTTTAGTGAAAGACGTGTTGCCTTGTGTAGGGTGTGGCACTGTGATAGGAAATGAAATTTTTAATTCTGTATCTTGCAGTAAGTGTAATATAAACAGTTTTTGGTGGTATGTACATACTGCCGCTTATTTAGGACTCCCAATCACAATCGACAAAAACGGAATCCTTGTAGGCTAACTTTTGTTGACCGTTCGTCTCTCTGTCTGCCTGTCCGACTTTAGAAAGTCCTTTTGTCAGGAATGGATAGACACATCAGATTGCAATTTGTGCTTGCGGAATAGAAAACGTATGCTTCTGAGTCATTGCAGTCAAGATACAGCCATTTTTATCACATACTTTGATCGAAACTCACTCATCAGAACTTATAGGGTACTTCCCGTTGAACTAGAATCATGAAATTTGGCAAGAAGCAAGATTTCAAACTACGAGTGAAGAGAAAACACAGACAGGTCGTTATTAGTAATGGTATCACTCCAAAAAGTATCTCTTCTCCCATTTGACTTCCAGTTAAAACATTCTCGAATATCTTGAAATTGGTTCAAATGGCTCTGAGCACTATGGGACTCAACTGCTGAGGTCATTAGTCCCCTAGAACTTAGAACTAGTTAAACCTAACTAACCTAAGGACATCACAAACATCCATGCCCGAGGCAGGATTCGAACCTGCGACCGTAGTGGTCTTGCGGTTCCAGACTGCAGCGCCTTTAACCGCACGGCCACTTCGGCCGGCTATCTTGAAATTCCCAGGACTGATAAATTGCCAGTATCAATGTCAATAACAAGAAGAAATCGTCGAAATTCTCAATTATTGGGATGGATAAACTATGTATATACGTAATTAAGTTGGTACGGAGCCTTCAGGGTGCGAATCCTGCTCGCACCAGGCCATTTTATTTTCTTCGTTATGACAGTTGCGATTCATAGCCGCTCGAGGTTAATCATAGTTCATGAGTAGGGTATGGTGGTAAAATTGCGATCATTTCGGACAAATGTTATTATAACTAGAAATATATTGAGAAAAGAAATAATTTTAATTATGGCACTTGTTCTTGGATGTTTAATGAATATGTGACACAAATATTAGACAATTACAAATGTTGGTATAAATACAAAAAAAGGTTACAGAATTGAGAAAATCGATCGAAAATGTACCACACTAGGTACAATTGTGATCACTTCCTGGTACAATTTTGATCACTGACGTCTTCCACATAAAAAGCACTATTTCCGTTGGGCACCAACGCACACTTCGTGGTACCAAAAATTGCATTTTTGGCAGCAAATCCAGTCACCCTTCGCTACTGATTCTGCACTATAATAATTCAATAAATAAAATTCACTATTATTCTCATTGTTTGCTGGCGATTTGAAGCTTGGTACACTTCTTTCATCACTCCTCACAGACGTACATTTCTTTTTATTGTGCTTGTTGCATTTGTTCATTGCTTTCCTTATGCCCCGTTGAAAAAGTTTTCTCTTGCTGCGGAGGTTTTCCAAATTTTTTTTCTTTATTGTGATTTTGATCACCTTACACAAGGCGGGCTGTCAGCAGCAGAGTATGCCGCTCTTCAGCCTTTAGTTTTACAATAAGTAAAACATAGAGTTGGCACAGAGAATACAAAAATATGGAGCCTTTCACGCTGGACGAGAAACATCACTAACACTAGTTGACACGGCGCACATAACACGGATGATGGCGATGGTACACGTGAACAGTGGTGGCATGACAGCGAACAAACACTAAACACAAATGAAGGCACACACACGAGACACTGATGGCGATGATCTCCGGCGCGCGAATGTTCACTGAGCGTGTGCGAGTCCGGGGACCTGCCAAAAGAGGAGGAGGGGGAAGGGGAGTGGGAGAGGGAGAGGGGAGAGCAGGGATGCCATGGGCAGGGGAGATGGGGGGAGGGAGGAAGGGGGAGGGGAAGCCCGGGGGAAGAGGGGTGGAGGGAGGGGACGGGGAAAAGGAAAGAGAAGGGAAGGGAAGATAAGGGAGGGAGGGTGCCTAAAGGAAAGCACACAGGAAGTGGGGTGGGGCAGGATCAAAGTTGATAAGAGGGGTAGATGGAGGGGGGGGAGGACATCATCAGGGAGGGGGAGCTGGCGGAAGCCACCTTGGGAGAAGGTAAGGAGAGTGGAGAGATGGAGACCGGGTGGGACGTGGGAATACAGGTGTGGCAGTGGGTGGAGGCGGGAGAGGATGGGTGAGACAAGCGGATGACGAGGATCGAGTTTGTGGGAGGTCTACAGGATCCGTATCTCCTCAAGGAATAGGAGGAGGTGGGGGAAGGGGATGAGATCATACAGGATCCGCGTGGGGGAGGGGAGACAGATGCGATAGGCAAGACAGAGAGCATGGTGTTCAAGGATTTGTAGGGATTTATAAAAGGTAGGGGGGGTGGAGACCCAGGCCAGATGGGCATAACAAATGATAGTGTGGATGAGGGATTTATAGGTGTGGAGGATGGTGGAGGGGTCCAGACCCCATGTAAGACCGGAAAGGAGCTTGAGGAGACGGAGTCGGGAGCGTGCCTTGGCTTGGATTGTCCGGAGATGGGGAGTCCAGGAGAGGCGACGGTCGAGGGTGACGCCAAGGTACTTAAGGGTGGGAGTGAGGGCGATAGGACGGCCATAGATGGTGAGATAGAAATCAAGGAGGCGGAAGGAAGGGGTGGTTTTGCCTACAATGATCACCTGGGTTTTGGTGGGATTGACCTTGAGCAACCACTGGTTGTACCAAGTGGTGAACTGGTCAAGATGGGACTGGAGAAGGTGTTGGGAGCGCTGCAGGGTGGGGGCAAGGGCATGGAAGGCGGTGTCATCGGCAAAGTGGAGAAGGTGGACAGGGGGTGACGGCGGCGGCATGTCCGCCGTGTACAAAAGGTACAGAATGGGGGAGAGGACGGAGCCTTGGGGCACACCGGCGGAGGGGAAAAAGGTGTAGGAATCCGTGATATGGATGGTGACGTAGGAAGGACGGTGGGAGAGATAGGAACCGATCAGACAGACGTAGTTAATGGGAAGGGTGAAGGTTTGGAGCTTGAAGAGGAGACCGGAATGCCTAACGCGGTCATAAGCACGTTCGAGGTCCAGGGAGAGGAAGAATGTGGAGCGACGGGAATTAAGCTGTTCGGAAAGGAGATGAGTGAGGTGAAGGAGAAGGTCGTCGGAAGAGAAGGACGATCGAAAGCCACACTGGGTAATGGGAAGGAGGTGGTGCTGGCGGAGATGCTGGTGGATGCGTCGGGTGAGGATAGATTCCAGGACCTTGCTGACGGGACGGTAGGAGGAGACGGCGGACGGCGGTTTGCCAGGTTTAAGGAACATCAGGATACGGGAGGTTTTCCACAGGTCGGGGTAGTAACCAGTGGACAGGACTACAGTGTAGAGCCTTGCCAGAGTGGAGAGGAAAGAGACAGGAGCTTCACGAAGGTGACGGTAGGTGACACGATCGTGACCAGGAATGGTGTTGCGTTTTGTGCGGAGTGTAGCAATGAGATCCTGTGTAGTGATAAGGGCATTGAGTTCTGAGTGTGCAATGTTGTCCAAGTACTGGAAACCAGGTGCGAGGGGAGGGACAGAGGTGTCAGTTCGATCGCGGACATCCGGGAAGAGGGAGTAATCGAACTGGGGATCGTCAGGGATGGAAAACACATCAGAGAGGTAGGAGGCAAAGTGATTGGCCTTACTAAGGGTGTCAGGGAAGGGGTGATCGTCATGGAGAAGAGTTTTCCAGATTTTCATCTGAAGTGAGTCTAACTGATGTCTGTGTTTTCCTCTTCTGAGAAGATAATTTTTTCTCTGGACTTGGCAAAATGTCCTTGACAGTATCGTGCTGAGTAATGGTACTGGACTCTGGCGTTACGGATTTGCCTTGTTTTTCAGTTACGTCTTTTGAAGATAAGGGTTCTTCTGCCATAATGCTGTTAGCCGCTTGACTGGTGGAGATTGAAGGAACAGGAACCTCGAATGACGTTGAAGGTGCAAATTTCTCCTCGGGAACAATGTCTTTGCAAAAGGGCATTATTCCTGTACATTGGAACCCTTTGACTGCGCACCCAACGGTCGCAGTTTTGCTCCTGGCATCACAAAAAATAGTACAGAATCGTTGTTTTGTAATGTTTTCGTTGGGATTGCGCTGTATCCAGTCAGTTGCATTTCTGTGATACTGAGCCCTTAGGGACTTGAAGAAAGTTCTATCTAATGGTTGCTGTACATGTGTACTGTGCGGAGGCAATCCCAAAAGTTCTATCCCATTTTCCCGACAATATTCTACTGCTTCTAAGCTGCTATGGCTGCCATGGTTGTCCATAATAAGAAGTGTAATAGGGCTAACCATTGTTTTGTATTTCCTGAAGTGTCGAAGCCAGACCATGAACAATTCTTCATTAATGTACCCTGATTCACTGATCTCCGTAATGGAACCTGGAGGTAAGCCATCTTGGAATTCAGGGCCTTTACCATTGGTGGTAAATACGAACCACTTGCATTCACTATGCAGCAACAGTCATATTTTGTACTCTTTCCACGTTTGTTAGTGAATCAACTTCTCGCTTTCTTTTACGACTTACTATTTTTGTGGGTCTATTGTTAAGAGGAAAGCCGGATTCATCCATATTATAAATACACTCTCATTTGACGAACAAATCATATTCCTTTAAGATATCTTCTAAATTCGGAAAATATTTACTTACTTGTGCTTTATTTAAGTCTTCAGCTCTGGCTCGTGAAAGACCTTCGGGTTTCCCAGGCTAAGGTGAGTGTGTCTCTTAACAAATTTTATAAACCAGTCGATTACAGCAGCTTTGCTTTCTAAGTTCCATGGATGTTTCAAATTATTTTTCTCAGCTAACCGAAATGCAGTTTTTTTTATCTGGAATGGCGACAGACCCAATACTCGCTGTTCGAGAAATGAAGCTCTCTGGACCAAAGCATCTTCCATTTCAGAACTGAGTTCCGTTGGATGACCAATTCTTTTTTCTATAGGACTAGTTGGAGATAATCCAGGTTGCATTTTAATTTTAATTTGCACTTTACCATGTAAAGTGCTGAAAGGAGTGTCATATAATTCTGAAGCAGCTCGAAGGCTCCAATGTCTACTCACCACACTCTTTATTGCCTCATCTAATGCAGCTGGACTCGATTTATTGTAGATTTTCTTTCCTGCTTATTTTCGTGGCATCTAGAAAATAAGAGGTGGCTTTAAAAAAATCGCGTAGGAATTGCAATAATTGTGTGTAATATGTCTATGGTAACTAATCATGACGGTCTAAACTAGAAAACTGCATTAATCGAAATTGTACTAGGGTATCGAAATTGTACCATTTTTCTGATGGAAAATGTACTATTGGCGTGAGTAAAATCACGAGTAAATAGTAGTGAATTGTGTGAAGAGATGGCAGCACATGTCACAGAGGCTTTCTCTGCAGGTGCCTCAGAACACGCCAGAACGGAAAACAAGTTTTTAACCTCTAATACAGAATTTGCAAGCACGTGGAAACTAGAAACTTTATAAGGCGCATTAGACTAAGTAGCTTCACTTATCTCTTAAAAGGAAATAAAAATTATATCTCCGTAGCAGAAAGTGGCAATTCTACCCATTTCGAAATTGTACCACCTTACCCTATTGAGGGGACCGACGACCTCAGATGCATGTCTACTATGTTACTTGTCTGATTCCTGTGTATTTTATCAACATTGCCGTCCCCTTTTGCTTTCTTTTTTAACTTTCCGCATTTTTACGCCATTTTCCACTTTAAATCACCATTTTATCGCCTGTTTTTTCTTGTTTCTTTCTTCCTCCTTTTTTAAAACAAAAGTCTGTAGGCTGTAGAGCAGCGTAGTAAGCTGCTGCCAGCCCGCCCCCTTCGGGGGGAATTGAAAATCAATACAGAAAAAAAAAACTCAGATGTTAAGTCCCATAGTGCTCAGAGCCATTTGAACCATTTTTTTTACCCTATTGATAAACGGGATTTTTTCCCCTCCTATACGATATTCCGTACTCGTTCCATAGGACTTGCATCAGGTAGCCTGGAATGGAAGTGAAACTTGGACGACAACAAGGAGTGAGTAGTGGTTTATGAAATGTGGTACTATAGGAATGCTGGCGATTAATGGGTAGATCGGATAACTAATAAGGAGGTACTGAATCAAACTGAAGGCAAAAGAAATTTCTGTTACAAACTGACTAACAGTAGGGGACGCGTCCTGATGCATCAGTGAATTGGCACTTCGGTAACGGAAGTGAGGGGGTGGAGGATGAGATTAAAATTCGAGAGCAACACCAAGGAGATGTTTGCACAGGACAGACTAGCGAGAAGAGTTGCATCAAACCAGGGTCTATCGACGGACTAGCCGCACGTACAGGGCTCTGCAGAGACTACCTGAATATTTCTGCTGCTGGTTATAGTACAGTTTTATATAACTTACAAAAGAGATGTTGTAGGTCTCAGCAAGTTGCTAGTAAACTGCAGTTCCGTTGCTATTTAAAGCCATATTGCCATTTAGTTAACCGCGGCTGTTTCAAAAATATCAAAGGGTTTTCAGAGGCCTCTACAAGTCACAAAATGTTTGTTGACTTACTTACTGTCTCTAATAATGCAACATGTTCTTGCTATTAATAATGTAAGGAAATCAACAAAAATGTTATTGTAGCGGTCTCTTAAAAACATTTTCGTACTTGTTTTGCTGATTTCAGCCAGGCACGATCATCCACAATACATTATATCCGTGATCGTAGGTTTACACTTGTATAGCATTTAATCATCATTCACTATAAGACGACTCTTGCAATGGTGTCTTACAGGAATGGCTGTGTCGATTGAAATCTGATTGGTTCGGTAGGTGCTGACAACGTTTTCGGCGCAGCCTAGTCAGATCATTCTTAGCCAGCAGACGACACTGCGTCCACTGCATCTACGTGCTCATAAAGTATGTTACTGTAATGATTTCCATCCCTGCCTTGGACTGCAATTTTTGCTTATTTTCCACTACTGGCCAACTGCGAAGAAAGACTGGGTCACAGTGATGTCAGTGTACTAGTACATAGGAGTGTGAATCAGAAATAAACGGAATGTCGATCCGAAATCGTTTACCTATTTCTGACTACTCTCGGAACAGTAACTCCCGCCAGCCACTGCTCAAGAATTTTCTTAAAGTGAACAATTAATTCGTCATCCAAGCCTGTACCACATGAGTACATCCTGTGCTGATGTGACTACTGATAACCATTAAAAATCATGTTTCACAACAAAATATTTTAAAACCTGAAGGTGACAGCATAATCTGTTGAAACTGAGTGTCTTAATTAAAAATATTTTATGAGATACTGGCTGTTGAATAGTTTTTAACAATCAAACAGATCGCCCTCAAAATGAGAAAATTAGCTGATTACTCTATCGTACGAACAGTGACTTGTAACACCTCCGTTTATTTATCCCGACCTGATCGAATAGCAGCCCAATAACTATTATTAATGTGACCGTGTACCTAATGGGGCTGGCAATAGGAATTGACTGCTACGGAAGTTGTTACTTTCCAGTTCGTCCTTCTCAATACTGTAATAATGAAATGTCTGGTAACAAGAAAAACACAAACACAGTTTCACTAATCACGAACCTATATTCGTTTCAAAAACACAAAAAGGAGGAGATAGCCATTGCCTTCGTCATACATATCTAATTACGGCTAATCTCAGCACAGGCTTCTTCATTTTCTATTATCGTCACACGCTAATCCATCACTGCATCCAACACTGCAATCCAACGCTGCAATCCAAGGTGATGCCGGCGCGGTAGACGCGAAACCAAAATATCGGCCCTAGAAATATCACTGATCACTATCGTAATTATACTTCTTTACTTTCCCGGTATTATTCTAGTACAAAGGGGTTAAACCACGGCGATGGCATATCCCTTTGTCGTTAAATCCTAGCATTACAACAACTGGCCTCCACCCACCTCTACCCGCAACATGGCACACGCTCAACTCCACACTCGCTCTCGCAACACGACACAATCGATTGTTCGCCCTATCGACCTGTGCCGAGTGCAAATTTATAGTAAGGGCCTACGGACCCCTTACAGACTGAACAAAAATATGTGGGCCTCTATTAACGGGGCATGGCCAGCATTCGCCTTTATGAGGCCTTGGACTTTCAGTGAGGTTTCAGAACGGCTATGAAGGAATGGCAGCCCAGGCTTCCTCAACAGTCGAAACGGATAAGGTAGTGCTGTCGGACGCTCGGGTTTAGAGCGAAGTAGATGTTCTAATTCATCCCAAAGACATTAAATTGGGTTCAGTTCGTAACTCTGGACAGGCCAGTACGTTTCCGGAATGTTATTTATTGTCCACAAATCAATGGCTCACAGAGCCTGCGTATTGACAAGGCACACTGTCATGCTGATACAGTAATCCTCTCCAACTGTTCCTCTGTTGTATGCAGTACACAATGCTGTAAAATGTGTTCATACCCTTCCACATTTACATTTTCCTTAAGAGCAAAAAGGCGACCACACCACAACCACGAAAAACGCAATGCACATAATAAAAGGTAACGTTGTCCTTAGCCAAACCCAAACCTTTCCATCGACGTTCCACACGTTTTATCGTGCTCAATACTCCAAATCGGTCCCGACGGAGGTTCGAGTCCTCCCTGGGGCATGGGTGTGTGTGTTTGTCTTTAGGATAATTTAGGTTAAGTAGTGTGTAAGCTTAGGGGCTGATGACCTTAGCAGGTTAAGTCCCAGAAGATTTCAGACGCATTTGACATACTACAAATCCCTTGTTTCCAGTCAGCTGCTGTCCAGCCACGAACTTCATACCACCTCAAGCGCAGCTTATTATTGACTACGGAGATGTGTGTCTTGTGAGGAGCTGCTCGATCATTCTGTCGCATTTTTTTTCTCTCCCTTATCGCAGCAGCCGTAATAGATGGACTGTTGGTAGCACTTTGGACCTCACGCGTGATTCCTTTACCTGGTTTCATAAGTTCTATTACCACCAACCTCCGCGATGTCGATCGCTCCTTTCTCTAAGTATAAGTGGTCTGCCGGGCCTTCGTTTAACTGTGGTTGTTCCTGCCTGTTTCCAATTCAGTCACATCGCCAACAGTCGACTTAGAGAGTCTTAGGAGGCTTGAAATGACTCAGGCGACATCCCTTGACTAGTCCCTGTCCCAAGTCAATGGGCTCTCCTGACTGACCTATTCTGCTGTTATTACTTTTGTACTGACAACACAGTACTCTCCACCTCCTTATATACTGTCGTTGGGCGAGGCGTCTGTTATCATCGCAACAAGATCTCGCAGATCTGTTCCATCTCTCGCGTGCCGGTCTGCGCACACGGCTGTGACTCCTGCGATGTTGGAATGTGCGGACACACTCAGTCGAGGTGGTGTATGGATCATAACAAAACAGCTCGCTGCACAACTGGACGTCTCTGTTGATAGTGCTGACACAATTGTCCAGCAGTTGGGGGCACTGAAAGGTGTGTAACCGCCCGGATACCTCGCCGTCTAACAGAAGACCATAAAGAGCAACGATAGACCATCTGTGTAGAACAGTTTGTGCGTTACGAAACTGGTCGTGATAGTTTTTTGTCGAACATCGTAACGGGCAATAAAACATGGGTTAAACACTCCGAACCGGAAACAAAATGGCAATCCATGAAGTGCGTCACTGCACTTCTCCTGCGAATAAAAGGTTCAAAGCCGCATCCTCAGTCGGTAAAATCCGAGCGACGGGCTTCTGCGTCTCTGAAGGGATTATTCCGTTTGATGCCATTCACCATGGTATAACGGTCAACTCCGAAGCCTATCGTGGTACCCTCAACAAACTGAAGAGACGACTCCCGCGTGTTCGTTGCCGCAAATATGTAATCGAACTTCTTCTTTTCCATGAGAACGCAGGCCTCACAAAAGTCTGCGCATTCGAGAGGTGTCACAAATTTAACTGGTATGTTCTTCCTCGTCCACACTACAGCCTGGTACTGGCATCTGCCGAGTTCCATCTGTTTGGCCCACTGAAGGTTAGTGATGCAGCAAGATGTTGGCTCCAACGTCGACCAGTAAAGTGGTACAATGCGGGCATACAGGTTCTCCCGGTAAGATGGCGTATGGCCGTTACATTGAACGGTGATTATGTTGAAAAACAGTGTTGCGTAGCCAAAAGAGTGGGAAATAATACGATATACTATAATCCTGAGTACAGTCAACATGCTTTTAGAAAAAAATATGTGTTGCATTACTTATTGAACGCCCTCGTAAGTGACGCATGTCGTCCTGCGCTAAGATCCTTGCGAAAAAAGAGCGAAGGATTGTTAAAAGAGGGTACACGCTCCGTACTGGCTGCAGACAGTTCTAACAAGTGCAGTTAACAAGTGCATCAGAAGGTGGAAGTGCAAAGTGTCGACAACTGTAAATGCACTCCCGAGTTGAAGAGGCGCATCTATAAAGTAAGATTGCTTGGCATCGTGGAAGGTACAAAACACAATTTAAATAATTATTGAAAAACATACAGGAACTGTTGAGCTATATTTCAACACATTCGCCAACAGAATTCAGTCATATGCCATACTGTGGGACCAACTTTTGAATCCCTGCTTGATTAAAGTCTGCCGCCTGGGACTGAAAGCGCTGTGCTACAACCATCTCTGCCCCTCTGTCAGTGCGAAAACGCAGAATATAACCGGACACTAATTTATTTACACCCCAGATAGGGTAGAAATCGCTGGGAGCGAGTTCTGAGCTGTAGGTTGGATAATTAAACATCTCCGAACGATTGCAGAAGGTCGGCTCTGTGTGTCGAGCAGTGTCAGTGTGTTAATGCCCAGCAAGACAACATCGGCACCATGCATTCAGTGCTGCCTGTTCTGTAGGGCCTGTCACAATTTTCACATCGTTTTGCAGTAAGGTTCAGCAATCAACGTCTCATCTCTGGTTAGGAATAGGAGAAGGAGAACTCACCGTTTATGCCAAACACTGAATACGGCATCTTCCACGCCGGCACAGTGTTTTTCGTCTTGCACTGAGAGCCTCTGTGACGGCATTCGACTGCTGCTCGGTTTCAAGGGTACTGTGTGCAACCCACATTTCATAACCTTTGATGATCCGGCCCACAAACTCGTGGCAGTAATCATGACACAGCTGCAGAGAAATCAAAGCTGCCCCCCGTGCGCTTTGTGTTTTGGAGTCAGTTGCCTCGGCACGCACCTGCCACACAATTTCCGAAACGACAGGTGCTCCGTGACGGTTTCATACAACGAGTACCGACACTTCTCAAGGAACTGACAACTCAGTTCGTTATTGTGAAGCGACGATTCTCTGCAATGTGTTCCTCCATAAGCTCCACAAGGTTGCCTGCAGCGTTTGATGACCTCTTGCTGCGCCCCTCTTAATGAATATTTTGGCGACTTGCTGAAAAGTCTCACCATTACCGAAGACCAACTATTCACTCATGGCGTTAGGCCATAGAACCGGCACCGATGACGATGAATTTCAATCGGCGTTATCTTCTTTGGATTCAAAAATATTCATCGACGTCACTTCACACATGGCGGTAGATAAAAAACAAAAAAAATTTCAACCACTGTTACAAGGCTACTGTGGACCATCGGGAAGTTCAGTTACAGCGTGAGACCTGCCCTATCATTACTCTCTCACGTTCAAGCAGTCGCTTCGCGCAATATACACTGAGATGACGTAAGTCATGGGACACCTCCTAATGAAGTGTCGGATATCATGTTGCCCGGCGTAGCACAGAAACTCGACCTGTCATGGACTCAACAAGTAGTTGCAAGTCTCCTGCAGAAATATTGAACCATTCTGCCTCTATAGTCCCACGTAATTGCGAAAGTGTTGCCGTTGCAGGATTTTACACTAAAACTGACCTCTCGATTATTCATGTCAGGCTATATGCGTGGCCATGCCATTCGCTTGAACTGTCCAGAATGTTCTTCAAACCAATGGCGAACAACTGCGACACAGTGACGTGGTACACTGTCATCCATAAAAATTCTATCGTTGTTTGGGAATATGATGTTCATGAACGGCTGACAATGGTCTCCAAGTCGCCGAACGTCCAGAAAACACAGTCGATTTCATCTAAGCGCATCCCACATCATTATGAAGCCACTACCAGCTTCCACTTGCGTCCATGGCTTCGTAGCGTCTGTCCCAGTCTCGAACCTTCTCATGAGCTCTTACCAACTGAAGTAGGGGCCCATCTGACCTGACCACGGTTTTCCAGTAGTCTATGATCCAAACGATATGGTTACGAGCCCATGAGAGGCGTTGCAGATGATGTCATGCCATAGGCAAAAGGCACTCGCTTCGGTTGTCTGGTGCCATAGCTTTTAATCCCAAATTTCGCCACCCAGTATTAAGAGATACGTTCGTCGTACGTCCCACATTGATTTCTGGAGTTTCTTCACGCAGTGTTGTTTGTTGGCACTGACAACTTTACGCAAACGCCGCTGTTCTCTGTCGTTAAGTGAAGGCCGTTGGTAACTGCATTGTCCTTAATGACAGGTAATACCTGGAATGTGGCATTATCGGCACACTCTTGACATTGCCGAATGTCTCATGCGTGTAGCACCAACCACCAGCCGGCACTCAAAGTCTGTTAATTCCCGACGTGCTACCATACTCACGTCGGAAACCTCTTCACATGGATCAACTGAGTAAAATGGAGAGTTCCACCGATGCACTGCCCATTTATGTACAGCTGGCCATTAAAATCTCTACACCAAGAAGAAATGCAGACGATAAACGGGTATTCATTCGACAAATATATTATACTAGAACTGACATGTGATTACATGTTCACTCAATTTGGATGCATAGATCCTGAGAAATCAGCACCCAGAACAACCACCTCTGGTCATAATAACGGCCTTGATACGCCTGGGCATTGAGTCAAACAGAGTTGGATGGCGTGCACAGGTACAGCTGCCCATGCAGCTTCAATATGATACCAGAGCTCATCAAGAGTAGTGACTGGCGTATAATGACGAGCCAGTTGCTCCTCCACCATTGACCAGACGTTTTCAATCGGTGTGAGATCTGGAGAATGTGCTGGCTAGGGCAGCAGTCGAACATTTTCCGTATCCAGAAAAGCCTGAAGAGGACCTGCAACATGCGGTCGTGCATTATCCTGCTGAAATGTAGGGTTTCGCAGGGATCGAATGAAGGGTAGAGCCACTGGTCGTAACACTTCTGAAATGTAACGTCCACTGTTCAAAGTGCCGTCAATGCGAACAAGAGGTGACCGATACGTGTAACCAATGGCACCCCATACCATCAGGCCGGCCGATACGTCAGAATGGCGATGACGAATACACGCCTCCAATGTGCATTCACCGCGATGTCACCAAACACGGATGCGACCATCATGATGCTGTAAACTGAACCTGTATTCATCCGAGAAAATTACGTTTTGCCATTCGTGGACCCAGGTTCGTCGTTGAGTACACCATCGCAGACACTCCTGTCTGTGATGCAGCGTCAAGGGTAACCGCAGCCATGGTCTCCGAACTGATAGCCCATGCTGCTGCAAACGTCGTCGAACTGTTCGTGCAGGTGGTTGTTGTCTTGCAAACGTCCCCATCTGTTGACTCAGGGATCGAGACGTGGTTACACGAACCGTTACAGCCATGTGGATAAGATGCCTGTCATCTCGACTGCTAGTGATACGAGGCCGTTGGGATCCAGCACGGCGTTCCATTTTACCCTCCTGAACCCACCGACTCCATATTCTGCTAACAGGCATTGGATCTCGACCAACGTGAGTAGCAATGTCGCGATACGATAAACAGCAATCGCGATAGGCTACAATACGACCTTTATGAAAGTTGGAAACGTGATGGTACGCACTCCTCCTCCTTACACGAGGCATCACAACTACGTTTCACCAGGCAACGGTGGTCAACTACTGTTTGAGTATGAGAAATCGGTTAGAAACTTTCCGGATGTCAGCACGGTGTAGGTGTCGCCACGGGCGCCAACCTTGTGTGAATGCTCTGAAAAGCTAATCATTTGCATATCACAGCTTCTTCTTCCTGTCGGTTAAACTTCGCGTCTGTAGCACGTCATCTTCGTGGTGTAGCAATTTTAATGGCCAGTAGTGTGCATACGCGGCACTACTGCCCTCTGGTTAAGTATCTATCGCTATCCCAAACTTCTGTCACTTCAGTGTATGGTTCGCTAACAGTGGGAAACTTAGCTTATGGACGCATCTCGTACGATGCTTGTGTTGAAAACATCTAAGTTGTACACAGCCTCACTGTGAAATTATATCGATGTATGGTGATGGTAAGTTCCTGTGGGACCAAACTGCTGAGGTCATTGGCCCATAGGCTTACATACTACTTAATATAAGTTAAATCAACTTGTGCTAAGGACAACACACGCACCCATCCCCGAGGGAGGACTCGAACATCCAACGAGGGGAGCCAGGCGAACCGTGGCAAGGCGCCTGAGACCACGCGTCTGCCCCGCGCAGCTATATCGATATATGAACCAACTGAGATGTCACGTCCAGCCGTAGTGGAAAGGTATCAACAGTTTGACGAGGCGGCACTGACGTGGGTGATTCTGATGGGGAAGTCTGGAGTTTGCGGCATGCGTTTCCCATATTCACGGCAAACTTGAAGAACATCTGGGGGAAAGAAATTTTTCAGCGATGAGGACGTTCGCAGAGCTGTTCTCGAATAGTACCTTTTCAAGGAGTGTATTTCTATCGTCGAGGAATTGAACGACTGGTAGAACGTTCCGACTGCTGTTTACAGACACTTATTGACCATAATGAAAAATAGTGACATGCATGTGCCACGTTGAAGTATAAGACAGTACAAAATACAAGATAGGCGGCTAGCTACAATAAAGTTTAACAATGTGGAAGATAGTCGCTAATAGTGATCCAGAAAGTATAGGCTAAATTTCTTCTGTTTCCGCCTTTGATCAGTCTTTTGGTCGTTAGACTACCCGATTCGGTCAACGATGGCCAACTTCACATCTGCAGCGAAATACGGGAAAACCAAATACAACAAATGGACACAATAATCCTAAAACAACGCTGTACCTAATGCCTACTTTTCTTTCTTTGACAGTGTTCTACATAAATCACATTACGTCTCTCTTAGGCATATGTTGCCTTGTCTTTATCTAGTATAGTGTGCATTACATATTTGCTTAATTTTTATATGTTGATCGTATTACTCTCGTGGTTGTTTGTCCCTACTCTGTTTATGTACTACAATTTATTAACGAGGTCCTTTTATTAAGTGACTGGTGCAATTTTTTATTATTCCTCTCTTGGAACGGACCATCGGAGGGTACGAGAGACCCTCTAGCGATTAAGTTACTCCCACTTCTCGCTTATGTGGCATTCTGGCGGCTAGCCAACAAAGAGCACTGAACTTACTCTAGTCTCTCATTTCATCCATTTGGCTTCTTTCCGTAGTTATTTTATCAGTTTTATATTAGTTTGTTGGTTCTTTAAACTTGTTCTTATGTATGTTATTATTTTTATCAATAATAACCACTAGAGGGTCTCAGAGTCGCATGTTGTCACTTAATCATTTCTTTTTTAACACTTTTAAATATAATCTTATTGATTTTTTAATTTATTAAATTTTATGACTGTAATAACTTGTACACTGGATAAGCCCGCAAGAGATTTTTCCTGTTGTATTCTTCATTCTATTGCATTCTGTACAATTTTATAATTCCTGAATATGAGTATACTTACAGATGCTACATCTAAAGGACATACGACACAAACATATTCTGTGGCTGGTTTACCGTTTGTTAACAGTAGGGCTGTTAGCAGTATGTCTCCATCGGCACTGTTGCCTATTTTACCCATATTTCAAATATGTGATACCGTGATGGCAAGACACCCTAGACCGCACGGCTAACCCGTGCGGTCTAGGGTGTCTTGCCATCACGGTTCATGCCCCTTGCCCCCCATCCTCCCCACCGCGGAGGTTCGAGTCCTCCATCGGGCATGGTGTGTGTGTTGTCCTTAGTGTAACTTAATTTAAGTTAGATTAAGTAATGTGTAAGCCTAGGGACCGATGGCCTTAGTTTGGTTCCATAGTCCTTACCACAAATTTCCATTATTAAATATGTGAGACAATGATAAGCTGATTTTGTATTGTTTTGACGATACCCCACCTTAGCTTCATTATATTAGGGCATCTTTTAAAACAGGTACGTCTCGTCTTATTTAATGCGTCTGTCTTCCACATGCATTGAACCAATACCTTTCATTATGACTTATTTTATTATGTTAAGATGTGTGTTGTCCACTAGTTCTATTTGGTTTTCCCATGTTTTGCTGCGAATCTAAAGATGATCATCGCTGACCGAAGGACAAAAAGATTGCAATCATAGACAGAAATAAAAGAAATTTATCATAATGTATAACTTACATTCTGAAGTCCTCTCATACGTCCAATAGCACGGTGCTCTGCTTCTTTTGCTGGCGTCGTAAACATATTTTGAGTATACCCCGGGATAGTATGTAAGAGGCGAGCATACAGTGACACTATATGTGACTTTCTACGCCTGACTGCATTTTCTTTTCCTGTCGAAACGTATTTGGGCTGCGCGTACAATTTATTTCAGCTGAGAAACAAAGAGAAACGACGCTATAATATGCACTTACAAGATTAATGGTCAGGATCTTGAGCAATTAAGGTCGTCTAACTACACCGACGGAACAAAACTTTCAGGACCAAAAGGTAATTAATGCAGAATAATGATATATTGGAAATTTATTTGTCTACGTAACATATTTAAGCGATTTACATTGCAAGATCACATGTTAGTGTAAGCGCGATATAAGCCATTGCAAATGTGAAATGATGGTACATTCTTAACCGGTGTAACCGCCAGAATGTTGAATGTAGGGATGTAAAGGTGTATGCAATGTGTTGTTAAGGTGCTGTATGTCACTTCGTGGGAGGGAGTTCCATGCCCACTGCACTTGGTCACACAGTACAGGGACGGTTAATGCTGTTTGTTGATGACGCTAGGGTTACTGTCCCACCTTGTTCCTTGTGTACTGGACCAAAGACATATTTGGTGATAGCGCAGGGCAAGGCAACGTGTAGACACACTAAAGAGTATGCAGCATGCTAGGTTACAACAGCGGTGTGTGGGGGAGCGTTATCCTGTTGGAAAACAACACCTGGAATCCTGTTCATGAGTGGCAGCACAACAGGTCGAATCACCAGCTTTTGGCGTACGAATGTGAAGTCAGGGTGCTTGAAATAACCATGAGAGTGCTCCTGCTATCACACAAAATCCCATCCTAGTCCATAACTCCAGATGTAGGGCCAGTGTGTTTACCACGCAGACAAGTTGATTGCAGGCCATCAGCTGCCCACCTCCTAACCAACACGCGACTATCTCTGTCACAGAGGCTGAACCAACTTTCACCAGAAAACACAACAGATCTCCATCCTGCCCTCCAATGAGCTCTCGCTTCACACCACTGATGTCGCAAATGTCGATGGTTTGGGAGTCAGTGAAATGCATGCTATAGGGCGTCTGGCTTGGAGTTGAAGTAACCGATTTGCTACAGTCCATCGTGTCATTGTGGTGCCAACTGCTGCTCAAGATGCTGCTGTAGATGTAGTTCGATGCGCCAGAGCTATATGCCGAACACGATGGTCTTCCCTGTCGGTAGTGCCACTTGGCTGTCCGGAGCCTCGTCTTCTTGCGACCGCACATTTTCGTGATCACCGCTGCCAACAATCAAGAACAGTGGCTACATTTCTGCCAAGACTTTGTCCCATATCGCACAAGGTACATCCAGCTTCTCATAGCTCTATTACACGACCTCGTTCAAGCTCAGTGAGGTGTTGATAATGACGCTTTTGTAGTATTAAAGACATTCTTCATTAAAATCAACTCAGCACGTCCAATCTCAGAGGTAGCTAGTGTTCACCACCGTTACAGCGTATATTTAAAGGAAACCTGATTTTCATCCTCATGGTGGTACTACTAGTGCCACTCTCACGCGACTGGCCCGAAACTTTAATAGACACCATCATTCAGACGTAGAAACCCGCCTGCCGACTTTTGTTTATGTCGCACAACTTCTTCTTGCTGTTGCGGTTTTTTTTTCCTTCATTGTGTCTCTGAGCACTATGGGACTTAACATCTAAGGTCATCAGTTCCCTAGAACGTAGAACTATTTAAACCAAACTAACTTAAGGACATCACACACATCCATGCCCGAGGCAAGATTCGAACCTGCGATCGTAGCAGTCACGCGGTTCCAGACAGAAGCGCCTAGAACCGCTTGGCCACCCCGGCCGGCTCCTTCATTGTATTTGGGGATAACACTAAGAAGTAGCACGAAACTGAACGATCACATCAAATCAGTTTCACGAGAAGCAAATGCAAAACTTTGATTGGTTGGAAGTGTTCTGAGAAAACAGTGCATCAATAAAGGAAATCACATGTAAGACGCTACTACGACCAATTCTAGAGTAATGTTTAAAACGTAACCACCTTTCAAGGCTTCCAAAGTGGATCCTTAACTTGCTGTTCTTGTTGATGTAATTTGAGACGTGTATCCCATTGCTGCAAGATGTCTCCACCTAAAAGAAAGTCTGGGTCCTTGGTAATCTCAGGATCGGCATGTCAGGTTAATGAAATCTAGTGAATGATATGGTCGAAATGGAAAAGTACTACATAAATTGTTTTCATTTTTGAACCATAAAGATGACGTAACATTGACCCTAAAAAATCTAAGACAATACTAGCTATACAAATGCTGTTGCCACTAGTCCTTATATGTTTTAAGAATCGAAGTATGAAAGCATTCATTGTTTCAAACTGTAGTTTTAATGCTTAGAATTAAAAGTTGGTCGGTTATTTAAAAAAAGTTACCGAATTTTGGTTTGATATTTGTTACAATCTGTCCTTAGTAATTAACATGCCGATATAATACCGTTACCGATGCCAAATTGCGTGATATACCTCTCTAAACAGTATTTTATTTGAAAATATTTTTATTTTTAAATACTCGTTTTATTTTGGTGCTACCATGAATTCTTGAGTCTTTACATTCAGATGAACAGTAATTTCAATCAGGTATCTGTGTATGAATTTGTAAATGCAAGTTTTAACGTTTGTTTGCATTTGTTGCACATTTTCAGATAGTAACTACGTTTCGTAGCATTTTTATTACATTTCATCATAATTACAAGCATTCAGATTACATCAGTATATTGAATTTATTCTGTTACATTGCATGAAAATTCGTTTGTACTAATTCACATAAATATATCGAGGGTACTTCAATACAGTCGAATCCACTGGCGGTTCGTTAACATGTTCTAATGTCATGCAGCACACTGCAAATATCGCACTAAAATTATGCCTTTTCTCTTCGAATGTAGGCTGTAGTGCAAATAAAATTGACGACGACATGTATTGTACCGCTCTCACCAAGACTTCTAGAAACCAGTGTCTAGTGCTGAAATGATCACCAGTCACATTGTGATAGAGAAGGGACGCGGCTCTCTTTTTTCGACTGCTCTGACGTGACGTCGTACGTACAGGCACTACGGGCACTACGTTGCTCACAGCACCATGTCGGTGTTTTTTCTCTGAAACTGCGTGTAACGTATTGTGCAAATGTACAGTATGTTGGGTTTTAGAGGATCAGCTGCTGAAGTGGCCCCATGAGTGTATGTGAAGTTAACTGAATGATTCATCGTAGGCACAGGCTCGATTCCTGTAGCTACCAGCATTTTTTGTTCATTTTATATTACTCTTCACAATTTTAAACAATTATAAAATTAAAATACGTTTAAATTCTTCAGTTTGTACATATAAAATTAATATATTGAATTTAGTTACAATTAATGTCATTCTATGTCAGATTCTATAGATGGTCGTACAAAAACGAGAACTCACTAAGAATTTTTTTTTTTTCCATGTTGGGTACCCCAGGGATGAATTCATCGAAAGGTGGTTGCATTTTCCACTTTTGCTGTATCGATTTTATTTTTTCACTAATTTCAGTCTTCTAGGCCATTCTCAGGTGGTTTTGCGGTTCTGCAGTAGAAGACCTCGTCTTACATAGCGAAATGTCAGCCGATTTAATTTGTGTTTTGTTTACATTTTCGTTCACAAATGATGTCCTCTTGGTTTGACAGCTTGAAATTTACAAAGCTGTATTTGTAAACTATCTTACAGTGGAGTCACTTATTATTATTCTTGTATAATTCCGTCAGACCAATGGAATGGTAAATGCGAAGCCCACAATGGACTTATTTCTGAAAATCCTCTCCTATCTCTTTTCTTAGTTTAACATTTTGTTCAATTTTTTAAGCTTTTGTGGAGATTCATATTTCCTAAATGCCCAAGAAAGAGCGAAATACATCATTATTTCGGAAATGTGGTATCTTTGACGTAAGTGGGCACTATAATTTCTTTTTCTTACTTCGTTAAGTTGCTTTACCAAGCGCGCTTCACTTAGCCAAGCAAACCCCACTACTGTACTAACCAGAAAGGCGTCAAGGTTTCTAATAACTTCTTATGTGAACTTTATCTATTAATGAGCTATTCTTGATACTGTTCATGAGATATGCTAAAATGATAAGTCACACAGACCATATACGCTCCGTTGGCGGGTCACTCACTTTATTTGAAGGTCGCTTCTGATGTTGGTTGGAGACAGAGAGCGAATGCTTTCGAAGCCTAAAATGGCTCCTGCTGCAAAAGCTACTGATTAAAAATGAACATGGAAGCTAATATAGTTTTGACACCTTTCAGCTCATATAACATTTTGTTTCCTTGTATTTACTGAATTCACCAAAGCTTAAAAGTAAAACATGGGGTTCTCTGTTAATGAGCAAGAAAAAGCAGTTTTATTTACGTGTATTAGCGAATAATCATTTGTATGGAAGTGATCTGATTTTCAGAAGAAAAACTACAATTAATACTCAGAACTATGACGTTATTCCAAACAAAATAGATGTATCAAAAGTCTGTCTCAGTGTGTACTGAAGAGAATGATTCCAACTGCAGAATGAATTACAGGATACTATCGGTGGGGTTTTAGTACGAAAAGATTGATTATAGATCAACTTTTTAAACTCAGACATGGTTTTTGTTGATTTCAGGAAAGCTTATGGCAGCATGCATAGGGGCACAATTACTAACTTTTGAAAGAGTTTCAGTTTCCATATAAATCAATACATCTAGCACAAAGGTGTTTATATCTATCGTAGAGTACAGATAAATAAAGGAATCTCAGAGGATTTTGAGACTAGAATTGGTCCCACACAATGAGACACACTATCTCCAGTACTTTTTAATTTAATTTTAGAAAAGATAAGCAGAGGACACAAAAATTTAAGCCCAGCTGGAATAAGACTGTGTAATACCACAATAAATTGGGTTGCGTATGCGGACGATGTTGTTCCATTAAGTGACAGTAAAGAGGAGTTGCAGCTCATGACACGTTCTTATAGAAATATTAGAAGAAAATCAGGATTAGAAATCAATGAGGAAAAAAGAAGAGTACATGTTCGCGAGCAAGGGCTCCAATGATGGTACCCCACTAACGGTTAATGAATTCAGTTTTACAGAGTGGACAATTTTAAACATTTGGAAAACATCTTTACTAAACAGAATAGAATCGAAACTGAGATTACGGCAACGATCGCAGTTGCAAATAGAGCTTATTTGGGCTTAAGGGACGTGCTGTGCAGTAGAGTCCTTTCGAGATGTTTTAAAATCAGAAGGTACGAGAGTGTAATTCTCCTGAAAGGTCTACATGGTTCTGAAACATTTTCATGAAGGAAAGCAGATCAGTAAAAACTGCTATTTTTGGAGAGAATTAAATAAAGGTTAGTATTCGACACCAAGAGAGACTTGCAGTAACAGGACTTGAGTATACCAAAAAGCTGGTTTTCTGCAAGTACCTAGTCTGGAGAATTGAACTACCTGGTTCCAACGCAGCAGAACAACGAAGCAGGAAGAGAGGTGATTACGCACTACAAAGTAAGAAGATGTATTCAGGGTACAGGAAGCTGACAAGTGGAAGACACTATCCAGCCTCTGACTAGTTAAGCGTCTTCAGGAGCTGACTAAACAAGAAAAGGAGAACAAAAAGTAATGACGTCATAACCACCCAATGGAGATGCCCAGCTATTATGACCCATTGGCTATACCAAATAGGACTAACAGGGCATATTGAATGTATACAGAGGACAGCGAAAATGGTCACAGGTTGGTTTGACCCAAGGGAGAGTGTCACAGAGATCGTGCAGAAATCGAATAACCGGAGTCTTGGAGACAGACATAAGCTATCCTAAGAAAGTGTATTAAAAATGGCTATAACTTATGACCCTAGGGATATACTACAACCCCCTTCTCAGCGCTCACAGAAGTATCATGAAGACAAGATTACAATAATTACAGCATGCGCAGAAACAATCAAAGAATCATTCTTCCTGCATTCCTTACTTAAATCGAACAGGAAAAAATCCTAATAACTGGTTCAGTAGGACGTACCGTCTCCAA
The DNA here is from genome assembly GCF_023864345.2 of Schistocerca serialis cubense. Taxonomy (NCBI): domain Eukaryota; kingdom Metazoa; phylum Arthropoda; class Insecta; order Orthoptera; family Acrididae; genus Schistocerca; species Schistocerca serialis. The sequence continues at coordinate 486,209,621 of NC_064643.1, forward strand.
TGATTTTCATGGTGGTATTCTAGGATGGCGGCGCTACTGTTGGAGAAGTACTGACTAGTAGACTCTCATAAACACCCTCTAAAATCAGACCCTCATTCTCAGAAGTTCCAGATGCTCGCCGAAATCTCTGTACTTGACTGTATTTAGGTGTGTACATGATGCCAACCACCGGCGTCTCCATCAGTTGCTGACTCAAGATGGAGACTACTGTAGTTGCCAGATGAAGTACCCACTTATTTACCAAGGACTTGGTCTTCAGTAGCGGTAGGCAACAACTTCAGCTGCAGACCATATGCAGAGGACTTTGCGCCTTCAAACCGCTAGGTCTCCTTCTCGACTACTATCTCCTACTGACGGCCATCTGTCTAGAGGGACTTATGTTAAACTTATGTTAAACCACAGGCTGACCTTGTCTCTTTGTCACTGCCCGCTGGTTCCTGGGGCTTTCATAAACCCTGATCAGTGCCCGGAACGGGCACAGTCTTTCGACATCGATCATGCTGGGGGTTATGATCTAAGTACCACCCTTCACTGGGCTGCATTCCATTACCCGAGGCAGACCAGCAGCCTTGATGGGCTGTCATTCGTCGCCTGTAGCGTGCAGTCTTTCCAGAGACTGCCATCCTGCTGCCCTCAGCAGGTGATGCAGCTTCTGCACGCCAATGCCCAGGCGGACCTGATGACGACAGACTGATGAACTCTCCATCTCACTACGTCATCCCAAAGTCAATGGCTTTCCTTCCAATGAAGAGCACACCCCTGTACATGACTTGAAAAAAAGTCTAAGTCAGTCAGGGATGTATTGCTAGCGGTCCACCGCTCACTTCCAGCCGCCACCACCACTGCTCTCAACTCATGTTCTGGCAAAGGAGGCGGTATTACTTCCCGACATTCGCAGAGCTATTTTCTCCACCATGGTAGAGGTCACACTCAGGGCCACATCAGAAACTAGCAAAGCTATGATCACCAGTCGATACTGACCGAAGAATGAAGAAAAGGAGATTCATTTTGCCAGGGCACCAGCTTAGAATGGAAGAGGAGAAACTACTGTGAGAAGCATTCTGGAGATCAATGAAGTGCAGAAGTGGCTGAAGAAGGCCCCGGACAAAATGGGACGATATTGAGTTGATGGACCTAAGAAAAGGAGAATGGCTAATGAAAGCGAGGGACAGAAACAATTGGGCAAAGAATGTAGATGACGCATGTGGTCTCCCAAGCCATAGCAACAATTAAAAAGAAAAAAAAGACAGAAGAAAAATTAGAAAAGGAAAAGGTAACAAAAGTAGTATAATATGTAGATATCCAGATTAATGATGTGATGCATTCAGATGCAAGAATGAGAAACGCAATGGAAGCAGAAAAGTAGAGGTTAATGTTGTGAAGGAGCACTCGACCGTGCAAACAACTGCTACATTCACTAGTAAACATAATTCTTTTGTATGGGGTAGATATTGGATGTGAAACGATAATACACAGAGTGGAAATCGAATCATCTTCTACCTCAACATCTAGATATATACTTCAGAAGCCACGGCACAGTGCATGTGGAGAGTATATCATACCAATATTATTGATTTTATCCGTATTCTGCATATGTTAAACCGACTGTACTCAGTACACAGAGAGTATAAGGAAAAATGCCTTCAGTCACAATTTTTTCATGCTTTATTTCATTACACCATTTATTTCAGATCTTATGGATCCATCTTTAGGCGTAAGTCGCCTAATACATAATTTTGTTCTGATCTTGACCATGGTGAAATGAATGTTCTTGTTATGAGAACGTTATATTTTAGGATCTGTATTTCGTGACTCAGCTACGGGAAACATGGTTAGAAACAATAAAAACCTTGCCAAACAATCAACGAAGAACATTTTAACCTTTTCACGCCATCTTGACTTGGAAATGGGTTTTGAAATTTCTGCCTGTTTTCCCTACATAGTAGGCAGGAGAACAAGGGCATGACACACTCCACTGCTCTTGAATTGTGTGATTTCTGTTTTTACGTTGCAGATTAGTAAGTGTCATATTTTATTATTAGCGAAGAATGAAGCTATATTGTTTCTTTTTCTAAATAGGTTATCAATGTTTTGTGATGTTGGGCCCAGGTATGAGATGCTAGCAAATACTTTCTCATATTTCTTAATGTGGCAGTTCATTGTCTTATTTTTACGTATTTGAATGTCTAAATTATCAACTGTTTTCGCTGTGTCGGTATTGTTTGTGGCAATACATTTTATTTTATCCAGTTCTGTCATAAGGCTGTTTTCTCGTAACTAAACCGAGTGTGCTCTGTATAGTGTGGACCTAAATGCAGTATGTTTGTGTGAAGTAGGAGGGCAAGATGAGTTACCTATTTCTATGACTGTGTATATGTGTTTCTCGCGTGTGCTTAACTTATTCATTTATTGGAGGTTGGGGATTCTAAGATACAGGAAATTTATAATTTTCTTTTCTTCTTGTTCTACTGTTAATATTATGTTTTTGTAGAAAGAACTGAATAATGCAAATAGTTCTCCATTCCCCTATTTTGTGCCACCATATAGGAGCAAATTACCGTTAACGTACCTCCAGTAGTATACTACTTTACTTTTGAGGGTATTGTTTTTCGTATTTTTGTAAATTGTTTTCCAGTTGATTGAGAAATACGTCTGCCAGAAGACTCGATCACCTTCTGCCCATGGGAAGACTCTCTTTCTCTTGATAAGCTTTCCCATTAAAAGTAGAGTAATTATGTGACAGTGCTAGTTGCAACATGGCAGTGACTTCCGAATTTTTGAAATTGACAACTCTTTGTGTTTTACTAAGCTTTTATAGATTATGTATATTGTTTCTTCAATTGGTACATTTATAATTAGTTTAGTTACACTGAAAGAAGCAAACACACCAGGTGCTGGAATTTCTGTGTCTTTCATGTTAGTTCCTAACTGCACATGCTTTTAATTAAGTGTGATTCTTCATAAGCATAATACTGCTTCGAAATTTTATCCATTAGTTACGGAAATTTTAGGAGAAATTGTATTTTTAGAATTAACAATAGATCCCACCAGTGGATTCATTGTAATGTGTGCCTTGCTATTGCTCTGTGAATGGGGAATTGCATTTATGAGGGCATGCTGAAATGTAGTGCATCAAAATTTTTTATTGGCATCTCTTAAAGCTTTTTAAATAAAACCAACCTTACTAGCATTCTACATGTTTGTGTGAAGTAGGAGGGCAAGATGAGTTACCTATTTTTATGACTGTGTATATGTGTTTCTCGCGTGTGCTTAACTTATGCATTTATTGGACTACATTTATCAATGTAGTCACACTGGTGATGAACACATTTCTCCCAATGAGACACCAGTTTGTTAATACCGTCACTGTAATATGTTTGACTTCGTTGATGGATCCACGTCCTCACTTCTGCTTGCTCCGCTTCTGTTTTGTTATGATTTAAATTTATATCTTGCGTACTTCAGTTTAGTTTGTTATGATTTAAATTTATATCTTGCGTACTTCAGTTTAGTTAATACTCAGATCCCAGACAGTAAATGATACATTCCATTCTTGACCATAAATTAATCATTTGATTTTGCATTAAGACGAGTTCCACCTGATGATGAACATACAGGATCCAATTCATTGGGTAATTAAATATAATATTAACAAATCGTGACTGAAGACGTTTTTGTTTACATTTCCTGCGTATTGAGCAGAGTCACTCTTCACTGCTGCAAAATGTGCATAAAATTAAATTTAAATTAACCAGCGAGGCAGTGAAAGAAGTATATGCATACAAAAACTACAAAATAAAACTTATGAAAGCCATTGCTAATACCAAACTCACCAAATAATGCCTAGTCTGGGATTTTCGTCCTATTTATGTCAAAGAGCAGATCAAATCAAGTCTCCTGCAGTCCACAGGACCAACAAGAAAAATGGGATACTGTGGAAGAATGGATCAGATCAGTATTAAACTCTCAGTAGAAGAAAACAGAATAAATTATGTGTTGTCATGACACATATTTAAAATTAGCTAATACTCTACACCGATTAGAACTAAAATATGCTGAAGAATATCTTGAAAGCATTGTAGACCAAATGCAAACTAAAATCACACACAGGCTGCAGAAGAAGCCCTATAAGAAAAACTTCATTAGCACAAAGAAAACCAACAATATAATGCAGTACAGTTTTACGAAAAGAACTACATGTATTCAGGAAAGAACTAAAACAGAATTTAAAATACAGATTATGCAACAGTAACGCAAAAAGAATCGTCAGACACACCTCAACAGCAGGTTACTTAGCTAATTAGCTCTGAACACACTGTTTTAGCAAACAACACAAATCAAATCACTCAGAAAAATTCAAGTAACTGAAAAGAAACCCACAGAGCAGTTCATGAATAGGGAAAACTTGTAACAGCGTAAACATTGAACTCAATGACAGTAATGCCACGATTAAGCTTATACAAGATCCATCAGTAGAATTCCAAACTAATATAAGAATATAGTTCATAAATACAATTTCCTATCCACAAAACGATAGGAAAGTCGTACATTATAATAATACCACTGCTCTGAGACTGAGAGGGGAACATAAAACCCATAAAGTTCACGTTCCAATAGTGCCTACTGTTAATACAAACCTATCAATGCTTCACAATTGATAAATGGCTACAGAAATTGTACATATATCTTAAGATCGTCCTTCTCCTTCTACGTGTCCATCTCCCCCTCCTCCGCTCTTTCTGATCCTCAACTCCTTCCCCTCTCACACTCCATCTCTTCCATCCCTGTCTGTCCTTCTGCTACTTCCCCTCCCTGTATCCATTTACTTCTCCACCTCTCCGTCTCTTCCCCTCTCTCCTTCACCTTGAGTCTTGTTAATTGATATTGCAAACAAAACCTCGAGTGCAAATCTAAGTCGCTTAAAATGAATGGGTAAATCGTTTGGGATCGTTGGTGTATGGTATGCGAGAAAACACCTCAGTTGCTGGGTGTGTGATGGTAGTAGCTTCAGTGACAGTATTTCACACAGTTTTAATCTGCCAACTCGTAGGATTATAAAGTTTTTGGCGATTCAGAGGCTGTACTCAAAACCCGATATGCCATAAATACAACTTTCCTGAATTCAGTTAAACCCGATTACGGAATAGACAAAAACACAATGTTTTGTACACAGTCTTTGTTAAAGTTATATGTAAAGAAAAGGAATGGATATAGAAAACAAGTTTTCTGATGACTTAAGTGCCCTGCTACCGCAGATAAAACAGACTGCGAAAAACAAAAGGAAACCGCGTATCCTCACAGTAGAGGACATCGTTTTCTTTCTTGCAGTCGGTTTTAACAGAAAACCTGTTGTCTGTCCAAATGTTTGGAATCTTTGGAATATTGTGTAGAAATTTGGAATAAATCGGCGGTGAACTTTTCGAGATTGGTAACTGTTAAACAACGTCTTGTCTTCATACAGCAATAGAGATAAATATTTTGTATCAAAGCTCACTGCAGCAGACGTGCAGTATACCGATAAACCACTAAAACTCCATCCTGCAGAGAATGGTATCAGAAGGAATTAATTTTCCTCTAGATACTGCAAAAACTCGTTTTTACGCCATCCACAAACACGAAACGGAATCGCACGTTGCTTTGTTTCCGCCAATGTACATAGGAATATACGTATATGCACATCATGCAGCTAGGAAATGAGCCGTATAGTGAAAGAGTCCCATTTCGAAGATTCCGATCACCAAGCCCACATTGCACACACCAGAACTTTTAAAATGCACAGTACCGTTCGAAAGAGCATACTTGTGCAAAAGGAACGTATAGTTGCATAGTTACGTACCAGGGTATACAGATATGATACAAGATGCCCATTGATAGACTTAAATGTTGCCTTACAAACGTTATATTTCATCACTTACACGAAAGCACCTCAATGTACACGCTGAAGACTCGTATACTGGCAAACAATCTGCAGAAAATGTATTATTGTCTCTATCAAGTTTCGGGCTTCACAGTAACGGTTTTCGCTAATAATGCCAACAGATTACGATGTATTCCACCTTAGCCAGTTACCTAACAACAGCGTGGAAGAGAGGATTGGGGGTAGAAATTATCAGGCAAGTATCTTTCTTAATCGACCCCAGAGAAGAACACGCTCCACATTGCAACCAGTACTCCGCAATCCTGTCACTTGAGCTTGCGATGTAAGAAACGACTCGAGCCGTGAACCACCAACTTTCAAGCTTGAAGGTGAGGGTCTGTGGCTCCAATTGCATCGGGAGTGGGGAGAAGCGAGGGGCAGTTTCCATCACGGCCTCCCGTTGGCTGCCGTAGAGGAAAACTGTACAGTGCCTCGCGGGCCGCGCCGGAACCTGTTCTCGGCGGAAATTAGGCCGCCGCCCAAGGCAATGCCGTGAAACGGCCTCGCCTCACGTTTCTCGCCTGCTTAAGGCTGTTGGAGCATGACTATCGCTCCGCAGTGCGCAGGTCAGGAACGGTGGGCGACTTTCTGGCCTGTTTACGATGAAAGGGAAAACACAGGCGCGGCATTTTCTGGCAGCAGCCAAGAATTTAGGACGCAGTAACCATTAGGAGCTATAAATATCTATGAACAGGTTTACTACTTGTTTATCTCTCGGCCCCGCTAAGCTTCTATTTCGACGCTAATCATCGATGTTTATGGCGCGTAACAAAATGGAAAGTGTTTTTCGGTTTTTGAAATTTATTTTTAGGTCTCCGTACTTCAATCGGTTAAAACGGAACCCTTATAGAGTCACTTTGCTGTCCATCTGTTAAGATTTCTTTCTCTCAGGAGTGGGTAGAGGTATCAAATTGAAATTTATGATAAATGCTAATGCTACGGTTCCTTAGCGGTGTAATAAATTTAAGCTTATACCTCAATGCAGTCAGAACATACGGACATTTGTGTCACATATTTTGATACTCGCAAACTCACCCATCAAAACATGTAGCTGAACTATCTACATGGCCCAGTCACATTAATACGACCACCGCCTGCATTCGATGTCAACGTCCAATAAATGTTCGCCGGCCGGTGTGGCCGTGCGGTTCTAGGCGCTTCAGTCTGGCACCGCGTGAGCGCTACGGTCGCAGGTTCGAATCCTGCCTCGGGCATGGATGTGTGTGTTGTCTTTAGGTTAGTTAGGTTTAAGTAGTTCTAAGTTCTAGGGGACTGATGACCACAGATGTTAAGTCCCATAATGCTCAGAGCCATTTGAACCAATTTGGATAAACGTTCACAGAAGGCAGGTGGTAGGACTAGCAGTGATGGGTATACTGGGCGTCCCGAGAAAATACCGACAAGCTTTAGGGACTGGTTCCTTACTCTACAAGAAAAAATATCTAGTAAATAAGGGCTCTAAATTCGTAGCCTAAAATCTATAAGCACCTCTTCAACTTCATTACCATGAAACACATCTCTTCTACTTCAAGCTCTTTGCTTTCCATATTTCTGGAGGAAGTAGTATGGATCAAAACAACAAAGTAACGTCAGGTACATATGGTCTCTAAAATGCACGACTTAAGAGCTATGAGCAATTTTTTCAGTAGAACAGATGTGTTTCACAATAGAAAAGATGAACAACTGCTCATAGCTCTAAGTTATGCATTTTAGAGTCCATGTTTACCAGACCCTTTTTCTTCTGGCGTAAGAAACCTGTCCCTAAAGTTTGTTGGTGTTTTTTTGGGACATCCCGCATAAAGCGTGTTGGAGGGACGCGGAAAAATGTGCGCTCATTCTCGTAACGTGTTAACGAAGCGATTATCTGACGTTCGAAAGGGCATGATAACTGGCTTTCGCCTCTGTAGAAGGCACCTAGTTCAAGCAACCATGCTGGCCATCGGCTACGAAGGTTGAAGTTTGCACGCCAGTACCACAACTATACGTGCACTGAACAGCGAGAGGCGGTCTTTTCTGATAAATCACTTTTTATGCTCCATCGGACAGATGGCTGTGGGCATGAAACATCTGAAAACGAACACTCTGCATGTGTTATGATCTTGAAAACGTTTCCGTGGCGTTCCCTGGGTGATCTCGTCATTCTGGAAGGTACAATGAAGCAACAGAATTATGCATGTCCACCGCTACATGCCATTTGCTTTCCGTCGGCAGGGTGGCATCTACCAGCAGGGCAATGCAACGTGTCGCACAACTCGCAGTGTACATCCATGGTTGGAAGAGCAACAGGTGGAGGTTGCCACCAGACTGCCTGGATTCAAACCCAGCCGAGAATCTGTGCGACCACATCTATTGGGCTGTCCGCTCTGTGCCGAGAAACCTAGCGCAGTTGGCATCAACATTGCAGTCGGCATGGCTCCACATCCTTGTCGGTATCGTCCAGTACTTCATTGACTCTCTTCCTACACTTCTTGCAGCCGAATGTACTGAAAAATGCAATATTCAAACTTTTGACTGGTAGTGACATTAATGTGAGGTGACAGTACATATAGCTAATTACGTTTGTACGAAACCCTCTCTCCAAGTACCAAGAGGGTTGTCGACCAGTCCCAGATGATTTACGTGTTTTTCAAATTGACCGTGATCGAATATAATTAGTACAGTTGTTGTATGAAATCTTATTGACATTGTCTGCTGCTACAGTTCGTTCAACTAGGGGTAATACTAGTCTTTTACATATTCATCCCTTAATGTGACCCATTACCGAACGAAATGACTTGCAGGAGACCACGATTTTGGAAATCTATATTTTGCCTGTTGAGAAAACGTTCGGATACGCGGATTCGAAGATCACTTTGTCGATATTCTTGAAATGCCTGCCACACAAAGGTTTCTTCATCCGAGGAAAGAGGAGGATATTGAGCGGGCGGGGGGTGGGGGGGGTGGGGAGGGGGGGGGGGGGGGGAAGCGAACTAGAAAGAATAAAAAATTGGAGAGCCCAAAGAGGCAGGATGCATTTATCCCATAAACTTTTCAGCTACTATCAGAATGGGGCGCTGTTGTCGGCAACGCCTATATAAGACAGTTGTCAGATTGGTTACCGCTGCTACAATGGCAGGTTATCAAGATTTAAGTACATCTGAACGTGGTGCTGTACTCAGCAAACGAGCGACGGGACGCAGCATCTCCGAGGTGCCGATGAAGTGAGGGTTTTCCCGTACGACCATTTCACGAGTGAACTGTGAATATCAGGAATCCGGTAAAACATCAAATCGCCAACATCGCTGCAGCCGGAGAAAGATCCTGCAAGAGCGGGACCAACGATGACTGAAGAGAATCGTTCAACGTGACAGAAGTGCAACCCTTTCGCAAATTGCTGTAGATTTCAATGCTGGGCCATCAAAAAGTGTCAGGGTGCGAACCATTCAACGAAACATCATCGATATGGCCTCTCAGAGCCGAAGGCCCACTCGCATACTCTTGATGACTGCACGACACAAAAGCCTCGCCTGGGCCTGTCAACACTGACACTGGGCTGTTGATGACTGGAATCAAGTTGCCTGGTCGGACGAGTCTCGTTTCAAATTTTATCGAGATGATGGACGTGTATGGGTATGGAGACAACCTCATGAATCCATGGAGCCTGCATGTCAGCAGGGGACCATTCAAGCTGGTGGAGGCTCTGTAATGGTGTGAGGCGTGTGCAGTTGGAGTGATATGGGTTCTCTGATACGTCTAGATACGACTCTGAGAGGTGACACGTAAGTAAGCATCCTTTCTGATCACCTGCATCCATTCATGTACATTGTGAATTCTGTGACAGACTTGCGCAGTTCCAGCAAGACAATGCGACTCCTTACACGTCCAGGATCGCTACAGACTGGCTCCAGGAAAATGCTTTAATAAAAAAGATCTGAAGATGTCCATTGTAGTCCGAAACCGGTAGTCTAACGACAAAAAATTTGTGGTCATAGACGTAAAATAAAGAAAATTTTTTCTATTTCGGATCACTATTCAATTCGCGACGATGTCGCAGCTTGTGGCATTCTTGTGAGTTTTAACACTTCTGCTGGCCACTGAACTCCACAGACATGAACATTATTGAGAATATCTGGGATGCCTAGCAACCTGCTGTTCAGAAGAGAACTCCACCCCCTCGTACTGTTGCGGATCTATGGAAAGCCCTGCAGGGTTCGTGGTGCCAGTCCCCTCCAGGACTACTTCTGACATTAGTCGTGTCCATGCCAGGTCGTGTTGCGACATTTTTGCGAGCTCTCGGGGGCTCTACACGATATTGGGAATGAGTACGAGTTTCTTTGGCACTTAAATGTATATCTTAAAAATATAGTTAGCATACATTAAAGAATGAGGTACCTAAAAGCCCGACCGTATTAAAATTCAACGTTGTAGCAGCGATAAATACGATTCGGAGATAAACGATATTGAAGAAACCAACATTTATATTTTTATTTGCACTCATAAATTATTCAGATTGGATAGTGCGTATCGCGTGTGTCTAGCGATAGGCCGAGGACTAAGTGACGAGGCCTTGCACGTAGGCTAGGTGGAGAGTAGGACTCCTTAGGTAGTATCCACTTGGTTCCAAGTTTTGGTAGAGATCGGCGACAGTGTTCGACATTCGGTGCGGTTTGGTGTGGAGACTGTTGCTGAGCAACACAAACAGACAGCGGGTGTAGAGCTGCGGCTATTCCCCGACGGTGGCGGCTGCAACCTGCGCGTAGACCATGGTGAGGTCTGCGCGATGCGGAGCAGTGAGAGCGCATCGGAGGGAACAGAGACTGATCTCAGGTGAACATTAAACTGTGTGGCCGAGCCCCGCGAAATAGAGTTCATTTTCTTCCTTTCGACTCCTAACCGGCCAGAGCTGCACCGTTACTCACTTAATGAAAGTTATTTGCTTGATAGTTTGCTATATTTGAAGCACTTTCTTAGTTCAGCCCTGGTCTTCAATTAACCTTTAACTGTTTAATCGCCTGTTAAATTTATTTGATACACTGCATCAGCCTTTCAGACTGACTACACTGAGGTGACAAAGTAATGGGACACCTCCTAACATCGTGTCGGACTTACTGTTGCCCAGCGTAGCGCAGCAAGCAGACGTGGCATGGACTCCACAAGGTTTTGGAAGCCCCCCCCCCCTCCCCCAGATCCATGCTGTCTCTATAGTCGTCCACAATTGCGAAACTGTTGCCTGCAGAGGATTTTGTGCACAAACTGACCTCTCTATTATGTCCCATAAATGTTCGATGGGATTCATGTCGGGTGAACGGGTGATCTGCACGGAAAATCATTTTCTCAAATTGTCAACGATGTTCTTAAAACAAGTCGCTAACAATAGTAGCCCGGTGACATGACGCACTGTCATCGCAAAAAGTTCCACCATTGCTTGGGAACATATAGTCCATGAATGCCTGCCGATGATCTACAAGTAGCCGAACATAATACGACGGTTGCCCAGAAAATAATTTCCGATCGGTTGCGAAATAAAAACCACAGTGAAAATCAAACGTTTTATTTTCAAGAGATAGTTAGACTTTCCAGATACTTCTCTACATATTCGCCGGTCCAACTTAGACATTTGTGGGAGCGTTATAGCAACTTTCCAATACGATCGTCATAGAAGGCAGCCGCCTGTGCATTCAGATAATTCTCTACGCTTCTCTATAGCACGTAGCCTGCGCCAAAGTGTTATCTTCATATTCAGCGTTTCATGTGAACAGACATGATACTCAGGACGAGCCAATTAGGGGTATGTTGTGAGTGATCGAACACATCAAAAAGGCTGCAGGAGCGTCTTCACTGCCCCTGCAGAGTCCGGCTGAGAATTGGCACGAAGAAGGAAGTGCTCGGCAGTTGTGATAGGTGGGTGCATTCATTAAGGCGAAGCCTCTCAGTGGGCCCTCCTATTTGGCGAGAGACATCGTTGTCCTAGGCACCATTACTCGCTCACAGTGCGCTCACAACTGAAAAGAGCGTCTTGATGCGATCGACGGTCGTGCAAGAGACACTACCCAACAGATCTGTGCAAAGCTTAATCGTATTTTCACTTTGATGTCCATTTCGCGACCAATCGGAACCTACTTTCTGGACAACCCTCTTAATATCCAGTCAATGAGTGGCTCACTTGCACTACACACAACTACAGCCCACACCATTATGGAGTCACCACCAGCTTGCACAGTGTATTGTTGATAACTTGGGCCCACGTCTTAGTGGGATTTGCGCCACACTTGAGCCTTATCATCAGCTCTTACAAACTGAAACTGGGACTCATCTGACCACGCCACGGTTTTCAGTCGCCTAGGGTCCAAGCGATATCGTCATGAGCCCAGGAGAGTCTCTGCAGGCGATGTTGTGCTGTTAGCAAAGGAACCACGTCGGTCTTCGGCAGCCATAGTCCATCAATTTCACATTTGGCCGCATCATCCTAAAAAGTACGTTCGTCGTACGTCCCACATTGATTTCTGCGGTCATTTCAAGCATTGTTGCTTGTATGTTAGCTCTGACAACTCTACGTAAACGCCACTGCTAGCCGTCGTTGTGTAAAGTCCTTCGGCCACTGTGTTTACATGGTGAGAGGTAATGCCTAAAATTTGGTATTCTCATCACACTCTTCACCCAGTGGATCTCATAATATTGAATTCTCCAACGATTTCCGAAATGGAATGTCCAACATATGTAGTTGCAACCACCACTCCGTGTTCAAAGTCTGTTAATTTTCGTCATGTGGCCTTAATAATTTCGGAAACCTTTCACATGAGTCACCTGAGTACAGGAAGTCATAACTCCTACAATGCACTGCCATTTTATACCTTGTGACACGATTCTGCCACCCTCTGTACATGCCAATATCACTATCTGATGATTTCCTCATCTCAGTGTATAACATATGATAAATTAAAAGGTAATGAACAAATGATGGAAATGCAACCACTTAGTGATTTCCTCGCCAAAGTGCACACCAACACATGCCCCCATGACCTGTGTTCATCAGGCTACAGTGCCCTGCAAGAGAAAATTACTAAATACATTAGCAAAGTGTAATTCCTTTTCTGTCGTTCTGAAGTTCAACAGCTAAAATCCATTGGCAGGTTTCTCCCTAGGATCTTCTGTACACTGCCAACATGCCCAAGCAACCCCCACCTGGCCACCTTCTCAGATATGCTGATGACACCGCCTTCCTGGCTGTTTATCCTGCCCTACAACAGTCTCAACACACCCTCCAAACCGACCTCAACCAGTTCACCACTTGGTGGAACCAGTGGTTCCTTCGTCTGAACCCCTCCAAAACCCAGGCAATCATCATAGGCCACACCACCCACTCCTTCCATCTCCATGATTTCTACATCACCATTTCTGGTCGTCCCATCCAGCTCACCCCCACCCTGAGACACCTTGGCCTCACCTTTGACCGTCATCTCACCTGTACCCCTCACTTCCTGACTGTCCAGCAGAAAGCCCATTCCCACCTCTGCCTCCTGAAACTCCTGTCTGGCCAGACATGGGGATTGCATCCTTCCACCATCCTCCACACCTACAAATCCCTGATCCATCCTATCCTCTGTTATGCCAGTTTTGCCTGGATCTCCGCCCCCCCCCCCCTTTTACAAGACCCTCCAAATCCTCGAATGCCATGTGCTCTGCCTTGCCTTCTGTATCCGCCTTCCTTCCCCCACACAACTCCTCTATGACCTCATCCTCTTCCCCCACCTCCTCCTTTTCCTCCAACATCTCCGAATCCTTTACACTGTCTGCAGGCTTGATCCTCCCCTCCCTGGTTTCCTCCTTCCTCTCCCCTCCCCCCCCACCTGTTGTCACGCCTCAATCGCTGTATCCCTCCCTATCTCCTCCTCCACACCATTTCCTTCATGAGGGCAATTTTTAGCACCTCCCCCTCCAGGGTGAACTTCGCCATGACACCTACCCTTCGTTCCAACTGAAACCTGCCCTTGTTCCCTCCCCCCGTCCCTAGGGCACCCCTTTTTCCTCTCCCCTCCTTCTCCCAGAGCGGATTTTCCTCCTTCCCTCCCTGAGTCACTGTGCCCCCTCCTTGGCTGTTTTCCTCTCCCGTCCCTTCCCTCCCCAGCTCTCCTTTGGAGCGCCCCCCACCTAATCCCCCATTCTCTCCCCTCCTCCTCGCCTCCTTTCCCCTTCTTCCCATTTCCCTTGTCCCTCCCCCCCCCCCCCCCTTGCACATCCTCCCAGGTTTGTATTCATTATCAGTGAGCTACGTTAGTGTTGTGTTTAGGTGCCATTATACAGTGTCCTCTAGTAATCTGGGTTTAATTGTGTGCTCAACCTGTTTTTAGTCCATGACAGTTCCTTGCTATACCTTCCATCTTGTGGCTGTTTTACTCGTTCTACGAACTTTTATGCTCTGGTCGTACTTTGCCTGGCGCCTTTTAATGTAGCGTTTTTTTTTTTTTTTTTTTGTAACGTACTTTTTCAGATTTTTATCTCCGACTTACAGTCACCACTTTGGTGCCTTCTTTTCTTCTGTTCCACCTTGTTTGTTCCTATATTCCGCCATGTTATCGCCTTAATATTGCTTTTAAATGGCTTCCTGTCTAATGTCTCTTGGCTGAAGAGCAGCGCTTATGCTGCTGCCATTCGGCCCCTGATGGGAATGGAAATGACAATAAAGGGAAAAAAATTCTCCCTAGGACCGAGGCTAGGGTAAATAATGAACTCGATATTCGTGGAACGTCAGACGATTCCGCTCTTAGTGCTGAATAAGTAATTCAGTCAATTTCTTAATAAACAGCGCTAAGCCATCTATAGTTGTCGCTATAAGACGAAGTGACCCCCTTAAAGATTCACAAAGCAAGAAAAACTTTTTGTTGATTACGGTGAAGAATAAAATTTTGTAACTTCTGATTGCATTTACAGATTATTCTCGAAGCAAATAGTAGTCCCGCGGAACAATGAACAGCACCGCCCCTTACCGGCGAGAGTAAGAACGACAAGCCCAACCGCATCACGTGTGTGAACATGGGGTATATCTCGACATTTGTGGCCTCGAGTGTTTGATACTAGATTATTTGTCTCAGCGTCATCTACGTCGCTTTGGAGAATCAGCCTGTATGTGGGCAGCACTTTCGATGCGTTTTTCAAGTATTTTCTGCAACTTCATCATTACTTTGTGACAAAAAACATGATGTGATGGAGAGAAACCATTAGGATTTCTGAATACAGCATATTATAAGACATTAGAATCGACTGTAATGATTAAGAAAGATAATGGAGAGTATAACTTGTAGGCCTGAGTTATTGTAGGCCAGAATCTCCGGCACTGCCGGCAAACAGAAGAATAGTATGCTGCAATGCAGTTAGAGTAACGTTCACGATTTCACCGGGAAAATTTTTGGCACGCTCTGAAGCTTTCATGGTATTTGTTCACGCTGTGCTATATAAGGCGAACTATGCAGGCACTTCTAGTGCTATATCTGTGGACAATATGAACATCACTTTGCAACTGTTAAGCAGTTCACCGTCACTCCATCTCGTTGCACCCCATTTGCATAAGTAGGAAGTTAGCATTATCTTCAGCCTTGTCGCGGAACGGAACGAATAAATGAGACTGGCAGTTGAATGCCAGACGCTGTGAGAGTGTCGGGAATCGGCCTGCGAACTGAGACCGTGAGAAAGCGGTTCATCAGGCTCCGCGAGGGCAACAGGAAGTCACAAGATCCATTTGCAGAAAGATGGAGGGATGTGCTACGGCGAAACTCCTCCGACAGGCTGGCGTCCGGACCGCCCTGGTGCCACGGGCAACGGTGTAATCAGCGTAGCACGTGGAGGTAATGGGAACCGCCAGAAATGGAAATCAGCCTATCGAGCCCTGCGTGCGAACTGTGTATGTCCTGTCAAATAACAAATAGAAAGCTTGGAAGGTGGGAGACAAGGTACTGGCGGAAGTAAAGGTGTGAGGACGGGTTTGGATTAATGCTCAGCTGGCCCACAAAAGGTAAAGGTCCCTGGTTCGAGTCCCCACCTGCCACACAGAGTTAATCTGCCACGAATTTTCGACAAATAAAAGATTCAAGACATGGATCCAAAGAGTATCTGTCTCCCACTAGGTCATGTGGGTAGATTAATTTAATTTTCAAACCCATAAATGTTATACAAATAATATAGTATTTAAACCTGAAGTATCTAGTGTGATAAAAGAAAAAAATATATTAAATCAAATGTATTTCAATTTTTTCAATTTTAATCTGTTAATTATATATGTATTGTGTTTCATACTAGAATGTCGTGTTGCCAGTTTGGGACAGCTTTGCCACAGGAAACACGAAAGAGGTCGAAGACGTCCGTCTTCTGATCGGCTCCTGCTCGTTGTCGGAAGGAGGCTAGTTTTTGATTACGCAAAGGTTTCTATTATTTGGAAAAGAACAACCCGGATTCCTTTACGTAATCAGTATGATTTTTATAATTACCTAAGGGACCATAACAATCAACAATAAAAAATGCATTTGCAAATGACGTCATTCAATAATGGGGCGGCTACGAGTTGTATAGAAAACAAGGAGCGGCCTTCTGTCTACGACCAGGATGCCGCAGTATTCTCTGATGTAGTAAAGGCTGTTTGACATTTGTAAAAATAATATGACATGCAGGTAAAAAAAATAAAGGAAAAGACTAAATATACTGGAAAACACTAAATATATTCAAATAGTTCTCACAAGCAATTAGGCCTTATTTATAAACAGTGTAACTTACATAAGTAATTTTCTGACTGTAGTGTGCGATCAGATTTCAGCCTGTCCTGTGCTATCTTCTTGGTTCAGTTTTTTGTCACAAATTACAGTTATTACTTATCTCCTTCCTTCGAGACAATTCTTGCACCGTTCAACACCTTCATAACAATAACTTGCCGATTTACAAAAATGGTTCAAATGGCTCTGAGCACTGTGGGACTTAACGTCTGAGGTGATCAGTCCCCTAGAACTTAGAACTGCTTAGACCTAACTAACCTAAGGACATCACACACAACCATACCGGAGGCAGGATTCGAACCTGCGACCGTAGCGGTCGCGCTGTTCCAGACTGTAGCGCCTAGAACCGCTCGACCAACCCGGCCGGCGCCGATTTACAGTATAGAACATAGATTACTTGAATTATATTAATTAATAACTGTTGTCTGCACGCTGGCAAGACCGTTCACTTTTATGGCATAAAGACGACCTTCTTTACGCTTTCACATTACAAGAAGAAGTACGATAAATCTGAAGATCCACAAAGGTTTTTCAAAATGGTTCAAATGGCTCTGAGCTCTATGGGATTTAACATCGGTGGTCGTCAGTCCCCTAGAACTTGAACTAATTAAACATAACTAACCTAAGGACATCACACACATCCATGCCCGAGGCAGGATTCGAACCTGCGACCGTAGCGGTCACGCGGTTCCAGACTGAAGCGCCTAGAACCGCACGGCCACACCGATCGGCACAAAGGTTTCTACCGTCATATTTTTGTAGATAGAAGCGGAACGCTTAGTTCAGCTTCTGGTAAAATGTAAAATGTTTCTTTGACTGCGCAATCGATGTATTAGCATTCCCGCTAGATACGCGCCTTTATAGTTACGTAAATTATATAAAACAAATGTCTTTCAAAGAATAGGTCTCATCTCATAAGTGGATCATTTAATACACAGCTAGGTGAATACCTTTCCAAGGGTACTCACAGCTTTCATACGACGGAAAGCCCAATAGCATTACAAGTAGAATGGAGGGAGGCGCCAGGTCCTGATTGGCCGACGCAGACACTCTTTGTGAGCCAGTATGGAGACGATACCGCAGGAAAAAGAGTAATTGTTCCTGGGCTCTCACGAGCGATGGGCGCACAGAACGTCGTCATCGATAGGTATGAGTAGTGATTTACAACACTGGTAAGATCACCTTGCTCGAGTGGCGTTATGCGTTCTAAAAACAAATAAACACTGTCTTGTAAATAGGGCATGATTATCGTAATAAAATCCAGTTTTATCTTGATGTAGCTTCATTTATTCCTGTTTAGTACTCACTGGCGACCTTGGCATTTTATTAATTCCTGCTGATGTTGTTGTCCCTGCTGTATGGAATGTATTGAGTGTATGCTTTGTACAACATGGCAGAGAAGTGAAGGAGGAGGTTGGGAACAGCATTACAGGACTGATCTCTGTGCACTGGATTCCCGCAGGAGACTGAATCTGCATCTCACACCCCATTATGCAACAACAAAACTGTGCACTTTCACAACATCCAGAGACACTGTGATCATTATTTGTCTAATGTCTTATATGAAAATCTGTCTGCTGCGGAACAAAACACTTGTTGATCTTCTTTACAGGGTGGTCAGAAACAGTCTGAAAAGCTTGTAAGGGTGTTGCAGCGTAAGCTCTGCTGAGAAATAATTGCTAAGACAAAAACTCGATACGTTACGCCGTTCCTGAGTTAATTAGCATTGAAGTTAGCCAATCAGATCGTTGCATGCGCAAATTCAAGTGTCCTGCCACTTATAATTAGTGTCCATTGTTCTCATACCATTGATCACAGTGAACGAGACTGCTCAGCCTTTCGGCCGGCCGCTGTGTCCTAGCGGTCTTAGGCGCTTAATTTTATAAACAAGTTTAACAATGTCCTACTCTCACAGAGTTTATAATCGTTAACTAATAATGGTATGACATGGGAAGGAAGGCAGGAAATCTCTCCCACTACCTCAGAGATTTTCAGCCCCGGCCAATCAAATAATTTGCACACAAGCACGGGCAGGAAAACACTCTTCCTACGGAAATAATTTTTGTGAGGCGACCACGGAGCCCTTATTCAGACCTTTACGAACATTGCTGCACTACATGGGAGCGTCCAACGTCTGGTCCCACGGTCTTAAGCTCTGTGTCTTTCACCTGGCCTCCAGATCTTATCTAGCCAAAAGGATTCTTGTTAGTGTCTCAGATAACGCAGTCCACCCTCTCACATGCTGACACAGAAGGCTGCTATTTCCCGGCCCTAAACCTGCATAGAGATGGCTTTCAACACCAAACAGTCCCTCTAAGTCAACTTACTTGTCATGAGGTAGCTAAAATAGGCCCCCATCGTTGCAGAAAATAGTGGGTCTCCCTCACTGTATTAAAATGAAGGGGAAAAAGAAGTAATTAGCAGTGCAGTCATTGGCAGTATTGAAGATTATCGCACTTTTCATTCAGCGTTAAAGCATTGGCTATGTTGACTATTGGGATCTGCGTATTACGTAACAGAAATATGTTGCGTGACGGACTTGGCGTAAACTGTCATCTAACAACCGTCAACTGTTGGCAACAGTTCCTGTTGGGATATAACACATTGCCATCAACAAGGCTTAGCACTCACCTCAAGCAACTGTACGTTTGCATCCTATTACAACAACTGCTCTAATGCTGTGTTACATAGAAAAGACAGATGCTAGGCTGAGATTCAGTTAAGGTAATTCATTGATGAAGGACGATGTGTAGAGACGTTTTGTTAGAGCGATTCTTGTTTATCACTTGGCAATATGAAACACTTAACGAGTTGCATTAATTGAAAACTAGCGAAGAATGAGAGAAGAGTTGTGTAGTTTATCACTGATTTATTTAACTACCACGAAATAAAAGCAAAATTGCTCAAGACTCTTCACTGGGACAAGATCTAGAAAAACATTAATTACAAAAAGGTCATACTTTTAAAATTTCTTGGGAGTATGTTCTAAGATTGGTCAAGAAACTCATTACTGTGATAATAACGGTACAGAGAAATAAACACTCACGAAGGTGTACTAGCAGCCGACCTGTTATCCTATTCTATCTCATTTCAGATAATTCTTGAAACATGCATAAAAGTGGCGAGTAGTCGCACACTTACCTTTCCTCCTCACAATCGTTAACTTCTCTTTCTTGTCTTTTATCTTCTAGTACTAACTAATTTTATGCATGTGTATCTGTATTTCATCCTCGTTCTTTTCAGTCTTACTGTCACCTTATGGTATCTTACATTATCGAAGTGTCTATATTTCCTTAGATGATATAACACTGCTCTGCTTTTTCTTCATTATAGTTCAATTATCATGTCTTTATTTTCCTTATGTTGAAAAGGTCTTCACCTGCGATATATTCCATTTCGGTTCCTGCTTTTCTCATCCTTTTGTAGTCAAGAATTTTGATGTTTCTCACACTGTATTTTATTCAGTATTGTAACGATAACACAGTTATGGAAAACTAATGAAAGTTCTTTTGTTTTATAGATATTAGACTATACTTCAAGTAATATAGTAGTTCCTGTATATCCACTGAACCTATTAACATTCCATGTAAGTCATCTACTTCATCTTAAATGTTTGAATGCAAATCATTCAGTTCCCTCTCTCCTCTATTACGCAACAGAACAGTTTGTCTCCCCTGGATGGACCTTTACCGTTATTCTGGAATTTGTCTGATATTTCTTCTACCTTCATCAGAGTAGCCCTTTGCTGCACGTTATGGTGCCACACTCTCTATTGAAGATGATGAAGGGTCAAATATTCATAATTATATAGAGTAAAGAATACAGAAACATCAGTAATTAATGAGCGTGCAAATATGCATGTCAGTTTTATGTGTGATTCCAGGGCAGCTGAGAAGAGAATCAGAGCACAACAGTTTCTGTCTTGCTTCATCATTCAGCCACCTTCTCGAAGTCCTTCTCAGTAGCAGGAATCCGGTTAGGGAATAATCTTCTGCATTATATTAAAAACTGAATTTCATCTCTAGTTTCAGAAGACAGTTAATAGCAACTCTTACTGAAGCAAGAATAAGGATTACCATTGTCCCTGTATGCACACGTTTCCTTGTACATCCCTCTTTCCAACGAGATCTTCATTACCCAGCATTCTTAGCCGATGTAGTCTCCTTAAATATCCTTTCCCCAGAACTCGCTGTATTAGAAACATCTATTTTGTACATCTATAAATTTTTCTTATGTCTGCCACAATCATTATCGTTATTGTTGCCATTATTATTATTATTATTATTATTATTATTGTTATTACTATTGATGTGTTGGTAAATGTGCCAACACCTTGTAGATAGAGGAGGCCTAAATGCACGCTATCTAAGCAGACGGGCGTGAATTCTGGAACAGGATAAGTAGTGAATTCTAACAAGAAAAGTATGCAGCTCCTCGAATACTTATCTTTATTCCATCCTTGTGGTACATCGCTCTTGATAATACAAATAAGACTATCTTCAGATACGGTTAATGGCGCCTTGCTAGGTCGTAGTCATGGACTTAGCTGAAGGCTATTCTAACTGTCTCTCGGCAAATGAGAGAAAGTCTTCGTCAGTATAGTCGCTAGCAAAGTCGTCGTACAACTGGGGCGAGTGCTATTCCGTATCTCGAGACCTGCCTTGTGGTGGCGCTCGGTCTGCGATCACACAGTGGCGACACGCGGGTCCGACATGTACTAAATGGACCGCGGCCGATTTAAGCTACCACCTAGCAAGTGTGGTGTCTGGCGGTGACACCACAAATATCATCACTATTAGTGGCAGCAGTAGTTGTAGTGCTATTTCTGCCAGTATTAACTTCATTAGTGCATAGTCAATATAATTTATTCACACTACCACCTCAGACATTCACATCATTTTAATTCTATTTGTCATATTAAAACTGGTATTCTTGGGTAATTATGGTGTAAAATCGTACTGAAAGCGTGAAACCATAGTCCGATGTAAGAAAGGATATTATGGCCCTAATAATATCAGGTAACATACACTGAAGAGCCAAAGTGGGACCCGCGAGCATGCAGAAGTGACACAACATGGCGTGACATGGACCCGAGTAATGTCTGAAGTAGTGCTGGAGGGAATTGACGCCATTCAGGGCTGTCTATAAATCCGAAAGAGTACAAGGTGGTGAAGATCTCTTCTGAAAAGCACGCTGCAAGGCATTCAAGATACGCGCGATAATGTTAATGTCTGGGGAGTTTGGTGGCCAGCGGAAATGTTTTAACTCAGAAGAATGTTCCTGGAGCAATCTGAAGCAATTCATGACGTGTGGGGTGTCACACTCACTATCTTGCTGGAATTTCCCCACTCTGTCGGAATGAACAATGGACATGAATGGATGCAGATGATCAGATAGGATGCTTTCTTACGTGTCACCGGTCAGTGTCGTATCTAGACGTATTAGAGGTCCCATTCACTCCGACAGCTCACGCCTCACACCATTACAGAGTCTCAACCAGCGTGAACAGTTCCCTGTTGACATGTAGGGTCCATGGATTCATGAGGTTGTCTACATACCCCTACATGTCCGTCCGCTCGATACAATTTGAAACGAGACTCGGCCGCCCAGGCAACTTTCTTCCAGTCGGCAGCACTCCAATTTCGGTGTTGACGGGCCCAGGCGATGAGTAAAGCTTTGTGTCCTGCAGTCATCAAGAGTATACGAGTAGGCCTTCGGCTCCGAAAGGCCATATCGACGATGTTTCGTAGAATGGTTCCCACGATGACATTTGTTGATGGTCCAACATTGAAATCCGCAGCAATTTCTGTAAGGGTTGCACTTCGGTCAGGCTGAACGATTCTCTTCAGTCGTCGTTGGTGCCGTTCTTGCAAGATATTCTCCCGGCCGCAGCGATGTTTTACCAGATTTCTGATATTCACGGTACACTCGTGAAATGGTCGTACGGGAAAATCCCCACTTCATCGCTACCTCGGACTTTCTATGTCCCATCGCTCGTGCGCCGACTAAAACACCACGTTCAAACTCACTTACATGTTGATAACCTGCCGTTTTAGCTGCAGAAACCCATCTGACAACTGTCTTATATAGGCGTTGCCGACCCCAGCGCCATATTTTGCCTGTTTATGTATCACTGTATTTGATTACGCATGCCTATAGCAGTTTCTTTAGCACTTCAGTGTAAATAAAATAATGACCGTATACAGGTGACAGCTTGTTTCCCTTGATATCTGTGATTCGATAGTTAGTTGCATGGAAAACTACGAGGGTAATGCCAAAAGTAAGGTATCCTATTTTTTTATAAGTACATAGGCCTGTTTATTTCCTCAATGGTTTACATAAGTTTACAGCTTGAACATTTAGATATTTTTTGGACATAATCACCATTTCTGTCGATGCATTTTTGTAGACGCTGTGGCAGTTCTTGTATGCCAATATCATATCAGCTCGCCATCATGCTGTTCAGAAAGGTATGAACCTCTCCTTTCACCTCATCGTCGGAGCTGAATCGCTTTCCACCTAAATGTTCTTTTAACCTAGGGTACAGGTGATAGTCACAGGGCGCCAAGTTAGGACTATAGCGTGGGTGGGTGATTATGTTCCACTGAAACTGTTGCAGGGGAGCAACGGTTGCCGAGCGATGTGTGGGAGCGCGTTGTCATGGAGAATGTGTACACCCTTGCTTAACATTCCTCTTCTCCGGTTCTCAATTGCCCGTTTGAGTTTTTTTCAGTCTCACAGTACCTGTCAGCGTTAATTGTGGTCCCAGCGATTCAATTCCGACGACGAGGTGAAAGAAGAGGTTCATAACTTTCTGAACAGCATGGCGGCGAGCTGGCATGACATGGGCATACAAAAACTGCCACAGCATCTACAAAAATGCATCGACAGAAATGGTGATTATGTGGAAAAATAGCTAAATGTTCAAGCTGTAAACTGATGTAAACCATTGTAGAAATAAACAGGTCTGTGTACTTACAAAAATATAGGAGACCCTACTTTTCGGATTACCCTTGTATCTCATCATCGTCAAAATGGCGATCTCCATGAGAACCAAGTCTTTTCTCGAATCTGAACGCTGTCACCTGTACAGTGAATTTGACCTGTAGAAGGCGCCAGTGTCTGTCTGGTACTTAATTTTCTTCATTGGTCCTTCCAGAATCGCTGCGAAAAACGCATTTGTTTTGACTACACATATTAGTGGCTTATTGGTCTGGAGAGCAGAAGCGAACAGAGGCACTCACTTTTCGGGCCACCTTGGACAAGTCAACACGCATTTCTGTGATAGCTGCAGTCAGCTTCCAGGCCACCTACTCCAGCACTGAGAACTCACGCTGTACAGTATTCCTAAGTGGTAAATCCGTAAAGGTGGTTGCCGACCTTTAGACCCGTGAAACAGCCAACCAATTCGTTGCTCCCTAGTGGCTACAACTTCATTAATGAATACTGCAGTTATCACTTCAAATTACGACCGAAACTGAACGAGAAATCATTCATGTCCCGCTCAGGTAAAACTATATGTCTTGCTGCTGTCGTACATCTCGTGCAGTTAAAGTATTCTTGTGTGTGTTTATTCCTGTTGACTGAGCACTGACGCCTCTCCAACTGCCTGTTAAAGTTGAACAGTTTAAGCACGCTTGGCCATTCATTCCAGTGCTGTCACATTGACTGATTATGCGAGTTTCCTGTATAGGTAATCGAATGCTTTATTCGTTATATGAGGATAGACCAATAAGTTATTTTCTAAAAGCAGTTGGTTTTATTCAGGACTCCAATACACCACATTATTCCACATTCTTTGGCTACAAAATCCTATTCCTCAACATAATCTCTGTTCACTGCGATGGCCTTATGCTACCTTACTGGGAGAGCCTGTATGCCAAGCCGGCACGGTAGCTCAGTGTGTTCGGTCAGAGGGTTACGCGCCTCAGTAATAAATATTCTGGGTTAATCGATCATCAACGAACTTAAACGGATGTCTTACGACGTCCGCCCGGAGCAGACGCAACGAACAAAAGCGAACAAAAAAAAAAGTGGTCAACGCTAGAAAATGTCGATTCTAAGGGCGCGGGTTCGATTCCCGACTGGGTCGGAGATTTTTTCCCCTCAGAGACTGGGTGTTCTGTTATCCTAATCACCATCATTTCAACCGAATCGACGCGCCAGTCGCCGAAGTGGCGTCAAATCGTATGGCTTGCACCCGGCGAACTGTCTGCCCGACGTGAGGCCCAAGTCACACGACAATTACATTTATTTTTAGCCTCCCCATCATCCACGTACTGCTTCCCGCAGAGAAGACGGTATCCTTCTTTGGCCCAAACAAATGGAGTCGGAAGATGCGATCCGTGGAAAATGGTTACGGATAAATAAAAAATACTTATTTACTTCGTAAATTTTGATTCGCTAAGACTAAAACTCTCCCTCTCTCCCCATAGGGTGGAGTTTCAGAGAGAGGAATTAGAATTTTAGTGTTAGCGAATCAAAATTTACGAAGTAAATAAGTATTCTTTTATTTATCCGTAACCATTTTCCATGCAAAAATGAGAACATGGATCTTCTTGAATTACAGCGTCAACTGCCAAGTATCAAAACAAATGTTTAAGACAAAATGTACGAAGTTTTTTTATGCAGACTGTGATTCTGCAAAAAAAGGGGGTTCCCCTTTGAAATTTTAAAGTTGCCTCCCGCCCCATCCCCAGGGGGCTGGGGTGGCGGCCTTATTTTGGCACCAGCAGTTATCCCCTTCGATAATAGTCAACTCTGGATTCTACACATTTTTTCGCGTGAAGCTAATTTTTCGAGTTATTCTGGTTTGTCAACTTCAAATTTACACCTTGTATATAAATAATCTAATGGAAAGCGTCGGATGCTCTTTAAGGCTATTCACAGATGATGCAGTTGTCTGTACCAAAGTAGCAAGGCCAGATGACAGTAAGAATTTCCAGAACGACCTGCAAGAGAATTGACTATTGGTGCAGGCTCTGATTGTTGAACCTGGACGTAAATAAATGTAACATATTGCACACACATAGGAAAAGAAATCCACTACTGTACAGCTACACTATTCATGACAAACAGCTGGAGACAACGTCTACCGTAAAACATCTAGGCGTAACTACCTAGAACCACCTTAAGTAGAATGACCACATAAAACAGATCGTGGGAATAGCAGACACCAACTCAGATTCATCGCAAGAACCTTAAGGAAATGTAACTTATACACGAAAGAAGTGATTTGTAAGGTGCTTGTTGGCCCGATTCTTCAGTATTGTTCGTCTGTCTGGGATCCCTATCAGGTAGGACTGATAGAGTAGATAGAAAAGGTCCTACTAAGAGCGGCGCGTTTCGTCGCAGGATCGTTTAGCTGCCGAGAGAGCGTTTCGGAGATGCTAAACAAACGTCACTGGCATACGTTACAAGAGAGGCGTTGTGCATCACGGAGAGACTGTTGAAATTTCGGGACAGCACGTTTCAGGAGGAGTCGGACAACATATTACTTCTCCCACATACATCTCGCGTATTGACCACGAGGAAAAGCTTGAGAAATTAGAGGCAATATGGAGGCTTACCGACAATCATTCTTTCCACGCCCTGTTCGCGAGTGGAACAAGATTGTAGGGATCAGATAGCGGTACCGAAAATACTCTCCACCATACCCCATTTTGTGGCTTGCGGAGTATGATGTAGATGTAGATGCATGTCTTTCGGATGAGTTAGAAAGCTCACATTCCAGCGTCCAACATCGCTACCTTCTCTGAGCAAAAATGGGCTGCGATTATTCGACAAGCATGCAGACATCTCATGGTTAGTGTTCGCAGCAGAATTCCATCCATCATGAAGGTTAATGGGGCACACACACCAGACTACTGTCAACTAACATATTTCCGGTTACTTTTGATCAGATACTGTAATGCGAACGGGAGGAAAGAGACTTACAGGAGGAATTTTATAATTTTCTGACAAAGGAATAACAATCATTAACAAATATATTGTCCCTTGGGCTCTGGTAAGGAGCCGCTAAATGTTTCTGGGCGATTTATAATTACTGTCGCAGATGCAAACACGCAGAAAGAACTTATAATTTAGCCGCGCGGGGTAGCCGTGCGGTCTGATGCGCCTTGTCACAGTCCGCGCGGCTCCCCTCCCCCGTCGGAGGTTGGAGTCCTCCCTCGGGCATAGGTGTGTGTGTTGTCCGTAGTGTAAGTTAGATTAAGTAGTGTGTAAGCTTAGGGACCGATGGCCTCAGCTGTTTCGTCCCATCAGATGTTACCACGAATTTCCAAAATTGCAAAAACTTAAAATTTTGCTCTGCTGGAAGTCTGTGCGATTCTGCGTGATGGTAGGCCAACGGAAAGACACAAGATTGCCACAATGACTGCTGATAACACTTCTATAGATATAAAAGCACAAATGAGACTTCAAAGTCAGTGCAACACAGATGAACCAAAAGTCTAGCTTGGAATATTAGGTATGTTTACTACACTAATCAGTTTACTTTGTCCGATCCGTGTATGTATCAAATGCAGCAAGGACAAAAAACTGTAACAAATATTGTCTCGTTTATGCTACATTCTGAGTTCAAGTAAGAGAGAGTTAAAGCCGCAAATTATAACGCACCTTAGCGCTGTAGAAAAAAGACATAACATTGAAATTTAAGCCAAGTTATTGATTTACGTAATTGTTGACATCGGCCTAATTTTAAATATCCTTTTGTTTCCTCCTTTTTTCACCATTACTCAACAGATGGGACACAATGAATACTTCTTAACAGTAGATGAAGGCTCAGTACTGAAGCGAAATGGGATAATTTTGCACTTCTCTGCATGAACTTCACTGCTGGTATTTCTTACTATGGGTTCTTATTGGGTGTCTGTACAATGCGTGGAATTGGAACACAGGTGTGTATGCGAAGTAGTTGAAAGGGATCTGAAATGGGCATGTCCATTAAACAGGACAGAAGGTTGGTCGGGCCATATCGGTAAAAAGAAGGTTGAACGAAATCTTGTTTAGCAGGTGCATGTATGCGTAATTCACAGCGAAAACCTTCCACCCGCCAAGACCGAAATATGCGTTATATAAGATGTGAAACGGCTGTGCCTCGCCTCCAAATTCTGGCCTGGCCTGTAGTCGGTGCATTCAGGACAGCAGTCCACAGTCTCCAAGACGCAAATGCTCCCATCCTGTATATTATGTGCCTTTAGAATTATTTCCATCTGTTGTAGGAGCACTTTTATGCAAGTGTGCTGATGTTAAAAGTGCATTTTCAACGAACACATACATACACTATATCACCCCATTTTGCCCAGACCGTCAATTACATAAGATTTGAGGGAAACGATTCCAGCGCAGTTACGATCACACAAACACACACACACACACACACACACACACACACAGACACACACACACACAAAGTGTGGTCTTATACTTGTCACTGATGAGTGATGAGATATGCATTCGATATCGGATTATCGAATATAGCCCCAAGGAAAGTGAAATGTAATTTGTTCTCCAAATAATACCCTGCTACTGAGATATAATATTTATACTTGGTATCTAATTGTGAATGAAACAACCAGCGCGCTAAGCTTTAATAATAGTGCCTGTACTTAAATCTGCAACACTCGGTAAGTGTCACACTTAAATCAATTGACTTTAACTAATATTGTCTTATCGTCCTCAGCTGCGTGTCATATAATGTTGATAATTTGCAGGCTACGTCCATCAATGTGCGACTGAATGAAGCCAGTTTTATAATGCCTAAGCTTTTCGCCTTGTTTGCTGAAAGGCATCATCACTAGTCTGAAATATTTGTGTCTATAACAAATTTCTATACATACTAGACACTAAAATTTTACGACATTACCGTGCCTGTGTTGTTCAGAACGGCAATGCAACATTCCTTCAGGCATGCATGCATGCATGCATGCCCCAAGCAACATGCACTGCGACAACTACCACAGGCATTATGAAATACATGAAACGTTTCCACAGCTGCGAATATGGACAACTATCAGCTGTATAATGGACTGACAACAGTGAAATTTTGTGCGGGACCGGGACTCGAACCCAAATTTCCCGCTCATCGCGAGTGATTGCCTTACCATTAAGCTACCAGAGCACACTTCAGGGCCAAACCGAAACTTCCATATGTCGTCAACTATTTGCGTACAGCCTGCGCTCGTGCATATCATGTACTGCATAATGCTTGTAGTCGCCGGAGTGGCTGTTCCTTCGGACTTGCATGAATGCTCGAAGGAACATTGCATTGTACTTCCGGACAATACATGTAATGCATGATTGTATTTATCCGCCGACACTGGACAAGCGAGTTTCAGTTAAATTGTTTCTCCTATCTGGGAATATGCATAATGGATGTACGAGCGTAGACTGTAGACACACAGTTGACTACATGTGGAAGTTCGGGTCTGGTACTGAAGTATGTTCGAATAGGCTAATGGTAACGCGACCGCTCATGGGAAGCAAGAAATCCAGGTTTGAATGTCGGTGCGGCAAAAATTTTTATTATCGTCATTCCATTATACACAAATGATGGTTGCACATGTTCACAACAGCCAATACGTTTCATGTACTGTAATTTCAGAATACAAAGCGTTTGGAACCTTTTTACTTTCTGTAACGTAATAATTGTAAAAGGTTTGTGTATAGTGCCGTACGTGAATGCGTGATTTGCTGGTTTCAAAGCTAGTTTTCTGTTTCTGGTCTTTGGAGTTTTTGCTAGCATAGCACTGAGGACATGAACACACTGTAAGTAAAATTTTTTGATGCCGTTTAGGGGTATAGATATCGTGTCGGACTAGTTCTTGCGCAGTCAGCAACAAAAAGCAGCGTCAAAAAGTGTATGTGAGTCTACAGCAATCGATTTAATACACCTCAAACAATCAAAGCATACGTAGAAGCCGAGTATCAACGGTAGCATACGAGTACGACTTGTCAGGTTTTCATTACGCTTCCTTTCATTTTTTGTCTACTGATACTGTTGTAGTATTCACCAACAACTTAGGCACCCAACATAGAGGTAGCAGGAACGGAGCCTCAAGCTAGAGCTCCGTGGCTATAGGAAAGTGGCCTGCTTGCACATTTACCACGGTCGGTCTCATGGGGACATGCGTCATCATCACCTCCTTCCAAGAAGTAGGTGTTATAGTCACCTGTTGCGGTCTTTATCATCCATACACCTCTTACGAGGTCTATCTATTCCACTCTTCCCAATCAGCCGATCATTCATCATCTTTTTTGGCAATGTATCTGCAAGTATTCTGTCAACGTGATCCTTCCTTTTTGTTCTATTCACCTATCTTATCATTAACTGAACAGATTTTTAAAACTGATCTTACTGTTACATTCCCGATATTATCCATTTTGTTAAAGGCCCTCACATACCTCACGAACTTTAGCTCTGCTGCCTGTATACGTGATTTATCATTTTTGTTACTATCCACGATTCACAACCATGTACAAGAGTAGGTGCAGACATAACTTTATAGAATTTCATTTGGTTTCAGTTCTTGTGCCCCCCTGCCCCCTCCCCGAAGTTCTTCCAAGTGTTTAGCAAACAGCTTGATGTTTGTTAGCTTTTTCTTAGTACCTATGACCTAGTGAAAAGTAATATCACATCTCATCCGAGATAACTGAAATGGGATACTTCTACAATTTTATCATTTATTGTTATTTTCGATCTGACTGGATTCTTCCCTTTGAAAACCTTTGTCTTGTCTAATTCGCAGATATAGCTGTAGTATATTCCGTTTTGGCTCCATTTATGTAGTGCTCTTTGTAACTTATCTTCTGTTTCCTCTATAATTATCCAGTCATCAGCATTTAACAGAGCATTTCATAGTCTACTAGATCCTATTTTAGGTTCTTACCATGCTTCATCTTTCCACTTCGTAACTAGGCCGTCAAAATATAAATTAAATAAAATGGGCGATGGTATACACCCTGTCGCCCACCTGGATTTATAAAAATTTCAGCCGACTTTTCGAATATGAACTTACAACTATTTACTGTACAGCAATAATAAACCGTTTATAAAAACCTTTTATTTTAAATATTATCCACAAAAAAATAGTGAC
Source organism: Schistocerca serialis cubense (assembly GCF_023864345.2). Taxonomy (NCBI): domain Eukaryota; kingdom Metazoa; phylum Arthropoda; class Insecta; order Orthoptera; family Acrididae; genus Schistocerca; species Schistocerca serialis. The sequence goes on from NC_064643.1 coordinate 486,240,370, forward strand.
AACGAACAGGAAAGTCAGAAACAGTCTGGAAAGCTTGTGTGTGTGTTAAAGGGGAGGCTATGCACAGAATCAATTGTTAAGAAAAAATTTGATACGCTGTGCCGTTTCAGAGTTAATTTGCATTGCAGTTAGCCAATTAGGTAGTTGCGTGGGTAAATTCAAGCAGCCTGCTAGACACAATTAGTGCCAGTTGTCTCATAGCGTAGATGATAGAGCACATGACTACTCAGCCTTTGGCACGGGTTCGATACTTACTACTGTCCCATGTCCAACTTTTTTATCGCTCTCGTTTTAGGAAACTAAGCGAAGCACACGTCTGGCGAGACCGTCTCCTGCGGGCCGCTTGAATTTGGGCGTGCAACGGCCTGATTGTCTACCTTCAATGTTAATTATCTCGGGAAACAAGCAGCGTATCGAATTTGCTTATTAAAAATCGTTTCTCAGCGTAGCCTACACTGCAACGCTGTTAAAAGCTTTCCAGAATGTTTCTTGCGACCCAGTATCTAAAACAAAATAACTGTGGTAACACGTGAGAAACAAGAACAATTATTTATTAAAATATGGTGCATCCAGATATACTCAGCTTTTGTTTGTGAGAAGGCATGGCACTGATGTAAAATTCTGAACCTTATATGACTTAACACAGTAGATGATTGCTAACTCATCTAACTGAGGTTCAGTTTGGACTGCAGTTAGAGAATTTATATGTTCAGTCTCTTAAAAGGTAAACACATTCCCTATCATTTTGTCTCATCTTCGACACTCAATTTTAAATATCCGACAGCTGGCACTACTCAGCAACTGACGACTGCAGGTGAAAACTGTAGTCAGTTTCGGGCTTCATCACCCTCTGAGGCGGCAGACGTAAATGTTGGCAGGTGAAAGACGTATCTGAATGTCTAGTTGAGGAAGTACTAAGTAGTACTTGGTATGTGGGCTAGCTAGGGAGCGGCTGACGACACTGTGTGTGGTGCCTCGCTGAGACTGCTTGCTGGTCTGCGTTCTCAGAAGACTGCCACAGTGCAAAGCGTCTGAGTCAGTGGCAACATCCAACGCCTGGCGGTGGAGGGCTGGGCGAATCTCAATAAAGTAGCTTCTTTAACTTCTTGCTTCCTCGATCGGTGTCGTGTGATTATGATAGGTGCACACATCTTGCTCCCCTTAGCTTTTTACCATGGAATCGCGGTAAACTATGCCCAAAATCATGGCGAGGGTTCGTGGGTCAAGCTTCTGGCACGCCCAGGTCCTTAGGTTTGTCTTTCGGACGAGAAGGGACTTCGACTTCTACACTACTGGCCATTAAAATTGCTACACCACGAAGATGACGTGCTACAGACGCGAAATTTAACCGACAAGAAGAAGATCAAATGATTAGCTTTTCAGAGCATTCACACAAGAATGGCGCCGGTGGCGACACCTACAACGTGCTGACATGAGGAAAGTATCCAACCGATTTCTCATACACAAACAGCAGCTGACCGTCGTTGCCTGGTGAAACGTTGTTGTGATACATCTTGTAAGGAGGAGAAATGCGTACCATCACGTTTCCGACTTTGGTAATGGTCGGATTGTTGCCTATCGCGATTGCGGTTTATCGTATCGCGACATTGCGTAGTAGACTAGCCTCCACGTGGTGCACCCCGGGTAACGTGATTATATCGCGGCTAAATATTCCACAAACTTGGCTACCAGACTATCTTTTGGGATCTCCTGGTAATTCAAACATGCAACGAAGTGACCAAACGAACGATTCCTTTGGGAACCATCCGACTAGAAGATTGGGACCATCAGTTCGGATCTGCCAGCTAAATATTGAGGGAATTAGTCGATCCAAATCTGAATATCTTTCAAAGTTTCTATTGGACAATAGCATCGATGTGGTACTCCTTCAGGAAACACATACCGACTCGCAGGAAGACTTACAAAGAAGAGGACGTATTCAAGGCTTCCAACAAATAGGCGTAACATATCATCACGCCTATGGCACCGCCACATATGCCCGATCCGATATTGAACATGCACACCTGCTGTCCACAAGCACAGAAAACAACATCCATGTTGTTGATATAAAAGTAGACAACATAAGACATAAACGTCTACAAACCACCAAACCAAATCTGGCCAAGTATTGTACTACCCGTACATGAGCACCCAACGATATATGCCGGTGATTTTAATAGCCATCATGAAATGTGGCGATACACCCAAAATAATGAACATGGAGAAGCGCTAGTGGAATGGGCCGACGAGAACAATCTACATCTTATATTCGATGCCAAGGAGAGGGGCACATTCCACTCGGCCGCCTGGCGCAGGGACTACAATCCGGACCTCTGCTTTGTAACTACCGATAAAGAGGGAAAACCAGTGCCTATAAATAGAAGGGTTGCCGCAGATTTCCCGCACAGCCAGCATAGGCCTGTTATTTTAGACATCGGTGTCACTATACCCCTGATACGGTCCTTCCCTCGACCTAGATGGAATTTCCAAAAAGCTGTCTGGGAGAAGTATTCAGCGGACCTTGATAAATGCATCCGGTTTATACCGTCACAACCTAAATGCTACGATCTTTTCAGGAAAGCTATAATTACCACAGCTAAAAAACACATCCCTAGGGGGTTTCGAAAAGAATACATCCCAGGATGGGATGCAAAATGCCATAAGCTATATGAGGATTTTACTAGTAGTGGTGACCAAGAAATAGCTGATGACCTCCTCCACAATCTAGATTCCGCAAGAAGACAACGATGGACTGAAGCAACTGAAAGAATGAATTTCACTCAATCAAGTAGGAAGGCATGGAGTTTGTTACGTAAACTCGGAGGTACGACAAGACCAGCCCAGAAAAATCCAACCATAACACCAGAGAAAATTGCAAATAAAATTGTCGAAATGTCAAGAGCTCCGAGAGACAAACCACATACCAGGATGATTAAGCGCGAACTCAGAACACTAAAAAAGAATACTCCAAATATATCAGAGCTTTCCAGACCATTCACTGAGGATGATGTCATTACTGCCCTCAAGGATATGAAACCGGGCAAAGTCCCAGGTTTTGACAACATACATCCAGAATTTCTAACTTACGCTGGAAAGAACGTAGTCAAATGGCTGGCAAACTTCTTTTCGAACATTTTGACTACAAACCATCTCCCTAGAGAATTCAAAAAGGCAAGAATAATAGCTTTGCTGAAACCAGGGAAACCAGCAGACCAACCGCTAAGCTACAGACCAATAGCACTTCTTAGCTGTACATACAAACTTCTCGAACGACTTGTCCATAATCGAATTAGTGGCATTAATATGGAGAACTTACCTATAGAACAGGCAGGCTTCAGACCTGGCCGTAGTTGCTGTGACTAAGTTCTGGCATTAACATCCTACATAGAGGCTGGCTTTCAATAGAAATTGAAAGCAAGTGCTGTATTTCTAGACTTAACATCTGCATATGATACTGTTTGGAGAGATGGAATAATTTACAAACTCTTAAGAGTGATTCCTTGCCAGATTCTAACATCCTTAATACATAATATGCTGAGTAACAGAACCTTCCAGGTCACCCTAAACGGAAAGACAAGCAAAATAAAACTTATTAACAACGGGCTTCCGCAAGGCTCCGTATTGGCCCCTCTTCTGTTTAACCTCTATATAGCAGATCTCCCAAACACAAAGTCAAGAAAATTTTGCTATGCGGATGACATAGCACTGGCTACCAGAGACAAGTATCTCTTCAATACAGAGGAAGTCCTTAATAATGACGTTGAAATCCTATACAATTATTTCAAGGAATGGAGACTCAAGCCAAACCCTAACAAAACTGAAGTATCTACATTCCATCTTAATAATAAAATGGCAAATGAAATTATTAACATAAAACTCGGAAACACCAACCTCAAACATAATAAGTTTCGAAAGTACTTAGGTATAACATTGGATCGCACTCTTTCTTACCGAAAACATCTGGAGAACACCACTGCAAAAATTGGAACACGGAATAACATCATCCAAAAACTTAGCGGTACCACTTGGGGAGCTAACACAAAAACATTACGCACCTCATCTATCGCCTTGGTGTTCTCTGTGGCTGAGTACTGCGCTCCAGTCTGGATTAATAGCTGTCACACCAAACTTATTGACAGGCAATTAAATAACACAATGAGGTTGATTTCTGGAACTGTTAAATCAACGCCCACGTACTGGTTACCGGTGCTATGTAATATCCTGCCCCCGGACCTGCGTAGAAAAGCGGCCCTACTGCACGAATTCAGGAAGATTGAGACAAAACCAGAACTGCCAATTAAAGAAGAATTCTCACAACTGCGACACACTCGATTGAAATCAAGAAAGCCACCCATACGCACAGCTGAGCAGCTTCAAAATAATAACTATGACCACATGAAACAATGGAGACTAGATTGGAACCAAAAGACAAATGACCAACTACAGACCTGGTTTGAGAGCTATAACTGCAACATCTCTGGAATGGAACTAGCACGGAAAACATGGTCCGCATTAAATCGAATACGTACTGGACATGGCAGGTGTGCGGATTCACTACACAAATGGGGAAGAGCGATGTCACCAGAATGCGAATGCGGTGCCCTAGACAGACGATCCAACACATCCATGGTGAATGCTCCTTGCGAGCATATGCAGGGAACTGGTCCGACTTCCTGGAGGCATCCCCATCGGCGCTAGAATGGATCTCAAACCTCGATATAACCTTCTAACTGACCAATATAAACATAAATTATTTTTATGATTGTTATAAGATTTTAATGTCTAACACTGGATGTATTAATGTTGCATGTATATCCATACGCTAAATAAAAATAAATAATTGCTGCTCGTGTTCAAAAATGGTTCAAATGGCTCTGAGCACTATAGGACTCAACTGCTGTGGTCATCAGTCCCCTAGAACTTAGAACTAATTAAACCTAACTAACCTAAGGACATCACACACATCCAAGCCCGAGGCAGGATTCGAACCTGCGACCGTAGCAGCAGCCCGGCTCCGGACTGGAGCGCCTAGAACCGCACGACCAACGCGGCCGGCGCTGCTCGCGTTGGTCGAGATCCAATGACTGTTAGCAGAATATGGAATCGGTGGGTTTAGGAGGGTAATACGGAACGCCGTGCTAGATCCCAACGACCTCGTATCACTAGCAGTCGAGATGACAGGCATCTTATCCGCATGGCTGTAACGGATCGTGCAGCCAATTCTCGATCCCTGAGTCAACAGATGGGGACGTTTTGCAAGACAACAACCATGTGGACGAACAGTTCGATGACGTTTGCAGCAGCATGGGCTATCAGCTCGGAGACCACGGCTGCGGTCACCCTTGACGCTGCATCACAAATAGGAGCGCCTGCGATGGTGTACTCAACGACGAACCTGGGTGCACGAATGGCAAAACGTAATTTTTTTCGGATGAACCCAGGTTCTGTTTACAGCATCATGATAGTCGCATCAGTGTTTGGCGACATCGCGGTGAACGCAGATTGGAAGCGTGTATTCGTCATCGCCATACTGGCGTATCACCCGTGGTAATGGTATGGGGTGCCATTGGTTACACGTCTCGGTCACCCCTTGTTCGCATTGACGGCACTTTGAACAGTGGACCTTACATTTCAGATGTGTTACGACCCGTGGCTCTCCCCTACATTCGATCTCTGCGAAACCCTACATTTCAGCAGGATAATGCTCTACCGCATGTTGCAGGTCATGTACGGGCCGTTCTGGATACAGAAAATATTCGACTGTTGCCCTGGCCAACACATTCTTCAGATCTCTCACCAACTGTAAACGTCTGGTCAATGGTGGCCGAGAAACTGGTTCGTCACAATACGCCAGTCACTACTCTTGATCAACTGTGGTGTCGTGTTGAAGCTGCATGGGCAGCTGTACCTGTGCACGCCATGCAAGATCTGTTTGACTCAATGCCCAGGCGTATCAAGGCCCTTATTAACGACCAGAGGAGGTTGTTCTGGGCACTGATTTCTCAGGATCTATGCACCCAAATTGCGTGAAAATGTAATCACATGTCAGTTCTAGTATAATATATTTGTCCAATGAATACCCGTTCATCATCTGCATTTCTTCTTGGTGTAGCAATTTTAATGGTCAGTGGTTATCTGTTGGCTGCAGCTAGACGCCGTTGCTGGAGACAAAGTGGTGGATGGCTGCGGTTGTCTTTGTATCTCCCACAGAGTACTAGTTGCACTGAAATCAGAAAATAAAAGCGCCTATGCTATTTGCTTATAAATGCATTAGCGCGTTGCGGTCGTAGCTGATTTCTAAGGCCCGTTGCGGCACCATGAGGAATTTGGGTTTTATAAATGGTATGGCTAAGCTACTACATGACTTTATCTTGCACCCAAACTTTCGTGTCATATCTACAGATTGTACCGAGTATCTGATCATTTATGTTAAAAAATTTGTCTCGATTGTTATTGGAGATCGGGATCAGGATCTTGGAATGGCTTTAAAAATGACGTTTAGGCACGAAGATTCCTCCCTTGTAGTCTTCCAGCTGGAGATTACCCATTATGCGTAGTTGCTTTGTACTGTTTTACAGTAGAATGGAAGCTTAGCGTAGAAATAAAATCTTGCTAGAACCAGCTGGAACCCATTCGTCGGCTACGCAACGGTGTCGTGTCTGATGTCAACTCTAGGATGAAATGAATTACTATCATAAAGGGTGCTGATCGCCTTGCACTGTGCAAAACAGGACGCCAAAAACACCTGATTCAACACTTGGAGAAAGCCTTTCAAGCTGCAAATTTTTCATAAAGGAACGCTCTGAAGCCCTGAAGTTAAACTTAAGGCCAGTTAAGAACGCAGGCAGGCTCGGAAAACGGGAGCATATTCCCTCATCCTTGTAGGGGATCACGTCATCGACTGCTATAAAATCCCCACGTCCATTCCACTTACTGTCTTACGCCATTCCACCTGCATCACGGATGCTGATTACAGGTCAGCTCTGCTAGTTGCAGGATACCCTGTTGAAAAAAATGGAGGGAATAAGATTGGGTTTAACGTGCCGTCGACATGCAGGTAATTAGATACAGAGCACAAGATCGAATTGTGGATGGCCGGACGTGGATTAAAACCGCCGCCCTCGGGAATCCGAGTCCAGCCCTCTTTAATACAATGAAGTGTCGAAATCCGCCGCGACCCTGGAGTTTACTACTACGGTTCTTAAGCAGTCTGGTTGTGGAGGGAACTACGACTCTATGAGCTACATTCCTGCTGGTCACAACAGGAACTGACTGAGCATGAGGGCCTGGCAGATCATCGATGACTAGAGAACCTATCTGTCCGTTTGCGAGCTGTTCGACTTGGGACCGAGACGCGCATGCCGCCACTTCTCGGCAGTACAAGTACCACCTTTCTGCCTGCCCTTCTTGTTGAAGTTGGGTCTTCCGCCTACACGCCATCTCGACATTCGACAACTGGGGCATGTAGATTCCTGGGGCTGAGCCTAAGCCCAGCATCAGTCAACGAGGTCTCTGGGGCCCCGGCAGACTTCCACAGCCGCGCCGGTCTTATTGCGACACGCCAACCGTCTGACCCTCTTACGACGGGGCCGCAATACTGACGTCCGACAACTCCAGAGTTTGCGACTGCGGTGTCCTCGCTGGGCACTGACGTGCTACTCAGCACCTTCCTGCAATGCGGGTGGACAGAGTGGACGTAAAACTCTTGCTTATGAATGACTGCGAACTGAATAATGTCTCATTAGCGCTCCGGCACTCCATAGAAGTCCACCATCGCACCTCTATTTTGGTAACCTACACTCATGTACTAGGCCACATCTGGTGGACGCCTACAGTACTGAGAAAGAAATTGTAGTTTGTCATTGTCCTTAATATACAGCTGAGCCGGCCGGAGTGGCCGAGTGGTTCTAGGCGCTACAGTCTGACACCGCGCGACCGCTACAGTCGCAGGTTCGAATTCTGCCTCGGGAATGGATGTGTGTGATGTCCTTAGGTTAGTTAGGTTTAAGTAGTTCTAAGTTCTAGGGGACTGATGACCTCAGAAACTAAGTTCAATAGTCCTCAGAGCCATTTGAACCATTTTTTATACAGCTGAGAGTGTTTTGTCACGTGTGACTTGAACGTCCATGCAACTAGTTCGAGAAAGCCGTTGATTTCAGAATGAAATGGTGGGTTTTGAAATGTGAAATGCCATTTCTTTCATAAAAAGTCTGAATTCTTCAGATGAAAATTGTCATTGTTAGTAACTATAGCTTCTGGCAACCTCTCAGTGCAGAAAATATATGACAAAGCCTGAAGCTTTATCATGGAAATAATCGATGATATTTGGATCACAAATGGAATTTAGAAAATGCACCATTGGCGATGAGCTTCCAAAAAATGGTGCACCAAGGACGACGTGTACATGTGGCCAGGGGTCTGATACCTCTGGCCACGGGAAATGTTTCCGAAAAGGAGGTATTTTGGACATTAGTGGCATTTAACCAGCATCCTCGCTATGTCTTTACATTTTTCCATTGTCAGTGCTCTCTGGGATCGTACTAAGACACAGTGCCGTTCGTGTAGCATCAGAAGTACTTTGGATGCGATCGCTTCCCGAATGATATCTCTTGTCTTTGCTGATTCGAAATGTATCAGAATAACACTCTGACAGCATGTCTCATGCTCCAATGTGATTTCATTGCAGGTTGACTAAGCAATCAATAGACACACCAAAAAAATGGTTCAAATGGCTCTGAGCACTATGGGACTTAACGTCTGAGGTCATCAGTCCCCTAGAACTTAGAACTACTTAAACCTAATTAACCTAAAGACACCACACACGTCCATGCCCGAGGCAGGATTCGAACCTGCGACCGTAGCGGTCGCGCTGTTCCAGACTATAGGGCCTAGAACCCCTGCCAATTTGATAGACACTCCCTGTGAATATAGTGTACTGTTAAGCTTACATAAAACTGGATGTTTTTGGCCCAAGCTTTGCACTTAAATTAGAATTCAAGAAAAATTTTCAGTCACTGAGTAAATTTATTGAAAAATATACATCTACCGGATTGAAAATATTCTGCCGTATTGGCAGATGGGAATATACATCTGCGTTCGCATTTTGTGCTGCAGAACTGAAAGTTATTTCATAGTCATAACTGGACAAAAGTAACGACCGGAGCTGCAATTGTTCAGCTGTCCTGGAAGGAACAGTATTATTTGGTCCAAAAATAGTAATAAAAGGCGCCATAAAATAAATGGATCTACAGTTGACAGTACTGTGTATTCGTGCGACCTCTTGGCAGCAAAAGTCTTTGCAAGTGCTTCTTTCTCAGTTGTAATTTAGCATCAGAGAACCTGTTTACGGAATGTTAATTCCGACGTGGTATTTTTAATCCTATGACTTGCGCAAACGCCCTTGTTGATCGCATGGCTGCACCTTCTACCTGCGCAGCGTAAACACGTAAGTCGTCTGTACGCTGGAGCGAGTGAACAGACATCGTGTCGGCTCATACGCCGAGGCTTGTGGTAAATGGGCGACAACTGGCACTGTAGCTCAGCGTGTTCGGTCAGAGGGTTAGTTGCCTTCTCTAATAATAAAACTGAGTGAACGATTCAACGATGAAATTGAACAGGTGTCGTGGGACCCTCGACTCGGAGAAATGCAAGGAACGAACAAAATGAGATCAGAAAAAAAAGCGAGGTGGCGCAGTGGTTAGCACACTGGACTCGGTTTCTGGAGGACGTCGATTCGAACCGGCGTCCTGCCATCCGCTTTTAGGTTTTCTGTGTATTCCCTAACTCACTGCAGGCAAATGCTGGGATGGTCCCTTTGAAAGGGCGCAGACGCTTTCCTTCCCCAACCTTGACATATTTCGAGTTTATGCTTCGTCTCTTGATATTTGTTAACCTTCGTCTTAATATCTCAAAATGGCTCTGAGCACTATGGGACTTAACTTCTGAGGTCATCAGTCCCCTAGGACTTAGAACTACTTAAACCTAACTAACCTAAGGACATCACACACATCCATGCCCGAGGCAGGATTCGAACCTTCGACCGTAGCGGCCGCGCGGTTCCAGACTGTAGCGCCTAGAACCGCTCGGCCACTCCGGCCGGCCATCTTAATATCTATGTCCTACTGAAAAGTAATATAACATCCAATGTTACTGAAATACGATACTTGCAATATTTTCTCATTTAATACTATTTTCGATCTGACTCGCTTGTTCCCTTTGAAAGCCTTTATCTTTGTCCAATTCGCAGATGCAGTTGTAGTATATTCCATTTTGGCTCAATCCGTGTAGTGTTCTTTGTAACATATTTTCTATTTCCCTTACAATTATCAGGTCGTCAGCATATAAGAGAATATTTCTTTGTGCACTAGATCCTGTTTTAGTTACTAACTGTATTTCATCTTCCCCCTTCATCGACATATAAATTAAATAGCGTGCGTGGCACACGACAACTATTTATAAAAAATTCAGTCTTCTTTTCGAACCTGAACGTATAACAATTATCGTAATTACATGTTGATTTTGTATGGAATTATTTAGGCGTATAGAAGAAAAATTTATCTTAAATATTTTCAACAAAAATTATTTGTGGCAATAAACAGGGTCGTCAGGAACAGTCCGAAAACCTCGTATGTCGCAGGGGAGGCTGTGCTGAGAACCAGGTGTTAGGAAATAAATTCGACTTTTTACGCCGTTTCCGAGTAATTAGCATTAAAGTTAGGCAGTTAGATAGCTGCTTGCGCCAATTCAAGCAGCCCGCCAGATACGATTAGTGTCGTTTCGTTTTATAGCGTAGATGATGGGGCACACGACTGCTCAGCCTATGGCACGATTTGGATCCGTACTATCATCCCACGTCAATTTTTTGTATCGCGCTCTTCTTCGGCTTTAGGAAACTAAACGAAGAAATCGTGTGGTGACATCGTCTCTTACGGACCGCTTCAATCTGGGCGCGTAGTGGACTGATTGTCTGTCTTTAATGCTAATTAACTCGGGGACCAAGCAGCGAATCAAATCTGCTTATTAAAAATTATTTCTCAGGGTAGCCTACCCTGCAACACCGCTACAAGCTATTCAGAATGTTTCTGATGACGCTGTATCTAAAACAGAATAACTGTGGCAGCACACGAGAAACAAGAACAACTATTTATTAAAGTAATGTACATCGAAATACATTCAGTTTTTGCTTTGTGATAAGGCACGGCAGAGATATGTGTTGTGATCCTAATGTGACTGAACACAGTAGATGACTACTACCTAATCTAATTGAAGTTCAATTTGGACTGCAGCTGCAGAATTAATAAGTTCAGTCTCTCAATGGATATACACGTAGCCTGTTATTTTGTGTAATTTTCGACACTCAGTTTTACCTATCCGACAACTGGAACAACTCAGGTGAAAATTGTACGCAGATTCGGGCAACAGCGCTCTTTGAGGTGTCAGGCGTAAATATTGGCGCGTGGAGGGCATATTTGAGTGCCTTTCTGCGGAAGCACTAAGTAGTTCCCGGAATGTGAGCTATCTAGAAGGCGACTGACGACACTGTGTGTGGCGTCACACTGAGACTGCCTGTTTGGCGGCGTTCTCTGAAAACTGTCACTGTGCGAAGCGTCTGGCGGAGTCAAAGCATCATTCCACTTGCGGAAGGGGACAGGCTGAATCTGTTGAAGTTGGTTCCTTTAATTTCTCACTTTCTCTATCGGCAGCGTGCGATTATAATAGGTGCACATGTGTTGCTCCACCTGGCGTTTTCCCCCGGAACCGCGGCAAACCACTCCTAAAATCATGGCGAGGTGTGGTCGGTGAAGTATCGGGCAAGACCAGGTCCATAGGCTCGTCTTTGGTATGAGAAGGGACTTCGACTTGTCACTCGTCGTCGCCGATTGGCTATCGCTGGCCGCCGCTGCTGGAGGCGAAGCTAGGGATGGCTGCCTGTTGCCTATGTATCTTCCACAGACAACTGGGTGCATTGAGCTCTTGTAAATCTGGAAAAGAAAAGTCTATGCTAACTGCATATAAATGCGTTAGCGCGTTGCGGCCGTAGCTGATTTCTAAGGCGCGCGGTGACACCACGCGGAATTCAACTTTTATAAATGCCATTGCCGAGCTACTGTACGACTTTACCTTGCACCCAATCTTTCTTTTCATACATGCAGATTGTAATGAGAGCTGATCGTTTATGTTTAAAAAAATTCGTATCGATTGTTATTGATGATCAGCTTCAGGAACTTGAAATGGCTTTAAAATTGACGTTAACGTACGGCGTTTTCTCCCATGTAGTATTTCAGCTGGAGATTTTGCATTATGAGGAGTGGCTTTGTACTGTTTCACAGCAGACTAACAAGTAAGTGTAGGAATAAAATTTTGTTAGAACCAGCTGGAACCCACACACCGGGTACGCAACGGTGGCGTAACTGATGTCAACTGTAAGAAGAAATGAAGTACAATCAAACAGGAAGGTGCCTGCGTCATAGCGCGCACCTGATTCAGGACATCGGAAACAGCGCAGAGTACAAGCAACGCAACTCTCGTCTGTTGCAAGGCTACGTGTAATAGCTAAACCTGAGCATGACACGAGAAAGTCTTTCAGGCTGCAAATTTTGCATAAAGGATCTCTCTGAGGCCCTGAAGTTATACTTTCTTCATCCGTATGGGAGATCACGTCATCAACTCGTATAAAGTCCACGCCCTGATTCCACTCATTGTCAAAGTTAGGCCACTCCACCTGCGCTCCCAAATTGAAGCGCCCCGTAAAAGACGATTTCAGCAAACGATTTCTTCGTTTAGTTTCCTAAAGCTTTTCAAATCTTGGATACTGATGGCAGGTCAGGTGTACTAGTTCCAGGGTATCCTGTTCAAAAGTAGGAAAGGAAGAATATAGGGATTAACGTCCCGTAGATGTAGAGATCATTACAGACGGAGCACTAGCTCAGCTAATGGCAAGGTTGTGGAAGGAAGTCGGCAATGTAAAATCAATTGTACCATCCCGGAATTTGTCTGGAGCCATTTAAGGAAACCACAGAAAACCAAAATCAGCATGGCCGGATACGCATTTGAATCGTCGTCCTCCAGAATGCGAGACCAGCCCTTTTGAATACAACGAAGAGTCTATATCCACCGCCGTCTTGGAACCCACTGCTACGAGTATTCTGGAGTCTGGCTGTGGAGGGAATTTGGTGACAACAGGGAGTGATTAAACATGAGAGCTTGGCTGGTCATCCGTGAATGAAGTACCGTACTGTCCGTCTGCGAGCTGTACAACTTGGGAGCGTGGCGCGATGTCGTCGCTCCTAGACAGTACAAGTATCACCTGGTACGCTGGGACAACCTTCCTGGATGCCCTTCTCGTTGCTGTTTGGTCTACCACCTACACAACATCTCCACAACCGACAAGAGGGGTATGTAGATTCCTGGGACTGAACCTAATCCCAGCTTCACGTAACAAGAGCTCTGTGCTTCCGACAGACATCCACAGCCATACCGGGCTGTGGCGACACACCAACCGTCTGACCCTGTTACGACGGGGCCGCAGCACTGACCTCCGACAACTCCAGAACCTGCGCCTGCAGTGTCCTCGCCGCGCTCTGACGTGCTACTCTGCACCTTCGTGCAATGCGGGTCAGCACGGCCGCTGCTAGACAGCTCTGACAAGAGGACAGAGTGGATGTAAAATTCTTGTTTATAAATGATTGGAAATTGAGTGATGTCTCCTTAGCGCTCGGGCCCTCAATAGAACTATACCAATGCACTTCCACTTGTCTCTCAAATGGTTCAAATGGCTCTGAGCACTATGGGGCTGAACATCTGAGGTCATCAGTCCCCTGGAACTTAGAACTACTTATACCTAACTAACCTAAGGACATCATACACATCCTTGCCCGAGGCAGGATTCGAACCTGGGACCGTAGGAGTGGCGCGGATTCGGACTGAAGCGCCTAGAACCGCTTGGCCACAACGGCTAGCCCACTTGTCTCTCTTACTCATATAGGAGGCTAAAGCTGGAGAGCTGCCACAGTATTGAAAAAGAAATATTAATTTTCATTTGTCCTTATTATACTGCTGAGCGAGTTTTGTCACGTGTGACATGAAACTCCGTGCAAATAGTTTTGGAACGCCATTGATTTCTGAATGAAATGGTGTGGTTTTAAAATGTGAAATGCTATTTCTTCCACAAAAAAATCTGAATTCTTCAGATGAAAGTTGTTATTGTTAATAACTATAGCTTCCGGTAAATCTCTCAGTGGACAAAATCTTTGACAAAGCCTTAATTGTTATCATAGACATAATCGATGATATCTTAATCACAAATGGAAATTTAGAAAATGCATCAATAACGATTGGCCAGTAGCTTCCAAAAAATAATGACCAAGATCGACGTGTAGATGTGACCAGAGTTATGCTACCTGTGGCCACGGCAAATGTTTCCGAGCAGATACTGACCTAATTTTTGGCATTAGTGCCATTTGATCAGCATCCTGTTACGTCATTGTCTATATTTTTTCAGTATCAGTGCTCTCTGGCAATGCAAAATAAGAACGTGTGATTAATCCGGAAGAGCTTACATCCAGATTACTTCAAACGCTATACGAATATCACTTGGTCACAGCACGATGCAAAACGCTTTGCCAAAGAGCATTGATACTGAAAAAATATAGACAATGACGTAACAGGATGCTGAATAAGTGGCACTAGTGCCAAAAATAGCTGTCAGTATCTGCTCGGAAACATTTTCCGTGGCACAGGTAGCAGAACTCTTGTCACATCTACACGTCGATCTTGGTCATCATTTTCTGGACGCTACTGGTCTATCGTCATCGATGCATTTTCTAAATTTCCGTTTGTGATTAAGATACCATCGATTATGTCTATGATATCAATTTAGGCTTTGTCAAAGTTTTTGTCCACTGAGAGATTTACCGGAAGCTATAGTTATTAACAATGACACTTAGCTTTCATCTGAAGAATTCAGAAATTTTGTGGAACAAATAGCATTTCACATTTTAAAACCACACCATTTCATTCAGAAAACAACGGCGTTGCAGAACTATTTTCATGGAGTTTCATGTCACTCGTGACAAAACTCGCTCAACAGTAAAATAAGGACAAATAAAAATTAATATTTCTTCTTCAATACTGTGGCAGCTCTCCAGCTTTAGCCTCCTACATGAGTAAGAGAGATAAGTGGGCTGGCCGCTGTGGCCAAGTGGTTCTAGGTGCTTCAATCCGAAACCGCGCGACTACTTCGGTCGCAGGTTCGAATTCTGCCTCGGGCATGGATGTGTGTGATGTCCTTAGGTTGGTTAGGTTTAAGTAGTTCTAAGTTCAAGGAGACTGATGACCTCAGATATCAAGTCCAATAGTGCTCAGAGCCATTTGAACCATTTGAGAGACGAGTGGAAGTGCATTGGTACAGTTCTATTGAGCGCCCAAGCGCTAAGGGGACATCACTCAATTTCCAATCATTTATAAACAAGAATTTTACATCCACTCTGTCCTCTTGTCGGAGCTGTCTAGCAGCGGCCGTGCTGACCCGCATAGCACGAAGGTGCAGAGTAGCACGTCAGAGCACGGCGAGGACACTGCAGGCGCAGGTTCCGGAGTTGTCGGAGGTCAGTGCTGCGGCCCCGTCGTAACAGGGTCAGACGGTTGGTGGGTCGCCACAGCCCGGTATGGCTGCGGACGTCTGTCGGAGGCACAGAGCTCTCGTTAAGTGAAGCTGGGATTACGTTGAGTCCCAGGAATCTGCATGCCACTCTTGTCGGTTGTGGAGATGCTGTATAGGTGGTACACCAAACAGCAACGAGACGGATAGCTAGAAAGATTTTCCCAGCATACAGCGGTGGAGGTGCTACTTGTACTGTTCAGGAATGGCGGCATCGCGCTATGCTCCCACGTTGTACAGCTCGCAGACGGACGGTAAGGTCCTTCATTCACGGATGACCATCTAAGCTCTCGTGTTAAATCGGTACCTATTGTGACCGAGTTTTCTCCACAGCCAGATTCATTAAGACTCGTAGCAGTGGGTTCCACAACGGCGGTAGATATAGACTCTTCGTTGCATTCAACAGGGCGGGACACGCATTCGGGAGGACAGCGATTCAAATACGCATCTGGCCATGCTGATTTAGGTTTTCTGTGTTTTCCCTAAATGGCTCCAGGCAAACTCCGGGATGGTACCATTGACTTTACATTGCCGATTTGCTTCGCCAACCTTCCCATTATCCGAGCTTCTACTCTGTCTCCAGTGATCACGATGTCGACGGGACGTTAATCATTATAACCTTCCTTTTCTTCTTTTGAACAGGGTATCCTGCAACTAGTGAGCCTGATCTGCCATCAGTAACCGTGATGCAGCTGGAGTGGCCTAACTCTGACAATGAATTGAATGATGGTGAGGATTTTATAGCAGTTGATGACGTGACCCTCCCATACGGTTGACAGAGTATGACCCTGTTAACCGAGCTTTTTAGCGAATTTAGCTGGAATAAAGAATAACTTTAGGACTTCAGAGCGTTCCTTTGTGCAAAATTTGGAGCCTTAATGCGTTCTCGTGTCGTCTTTAGGCGGACAATCGAAGAGAACAGCGTCTGCTCTTCACTGTTTTTCAAATGATGAATCAGCTGTTCCTGGCGTCCTCTTTTACACACTATGAGACAGTCACTTCCCTGTGTGATTATACTTCCGTTCTTCCTCGATTCCGGCCTTTGTGCCCGAGCTGTTCTAGGCGCTTCAGTCTGGAACCGCGCGACCGATACGGTCGCAGGTTCGAATCCTGCCTCGAGGATGGATGTTTGTAATGTCCTTAGGTTAGTGTGTTTAAATAGTTCTAAGTTCTAGGGGAGTGATGATCTCAGATGTTAAGTTCCATAGTGCTCAGAGACACCTGAACCATTTGAACCATCTTCCTCGTGTTGACAACGGTTGCTCCATCTGTGCATACCCAGAGTATAGGTTCCACCTGGTTCTATCAAAATTTTGTTCCTACACTTAATTACTATTCTGCTGTATCCAAGCGAAAGAGTACATGGGAGAAAACATCGTACCTTAGCGTCAACATTAACTTCACTTGGACATTGTGAGCCCGATCATCAACAACAATTGAGACGAAATTTTTTTAACGTAAATGATCAGCTGCTCATTACGATGTGTAAGTATGGAAAGATAGCTTAGGTGCCAGGTAAAGTCATACAGCAGCTTAGCCAAAGCATTTATAAAACCCAAATTCCTCACGGTGTCTGAACGCGCCTTAGAAATCAGTTACGACCGCAACTCGCTAATGCATTTATAAGCAAATAGCATAGGCGGTTTTAGTTTTCAGATTTACGATACCTCAGTGCAATCAGTCGTCTGTGGGAGATACACAGACAGCCGGCAGCTGTCCCCAGCTTAGCCTCTAGCAGTGACGTCCAGCTGCAGCCAACAGTCGATGGCCAGATAGAAGTCGAAGTCCCTTCTCACCACAAAGACGAATCTATGGACCTGGACGTACCCGACTGTTGACCCACCACCCCTCGCCATAATTTCGGCTGTGGCTTACCGCGGTTCCAGGGGAAAACATCGGGGGAGCAACAAGTGTGCATCTATCATAACCTCGAGCGAGGACGCAAGAAATTAACGAAGCCAGATTCATCAGAATCGCCGTGCCCGCTCTCCGCCAGCGGAGGGATGCTACGGTATCCGGCACACGCTCTGCACAGTCGCAGTCTTCAGAGAACGCCGCCCATCAGGCAGTCTCATCGTGGTGCCACACACAGTGTCGTCACACGCTTTCCAGATGGCGCACATGTAATTATTTCGCATACATCAGCTGCAGTTGACAACATTTTGTGTGGGTCACATTTTGTGAGACATTTAGCATGGAACAAATTTTGTTTTAATATGTGGAACACATGTTGGCATTCACACTTCCAGTTCCAGTTTTTGCCTTTCCGTACCAATTTGCGAAACAGTTTGCTTAAGGTTGCACCATCTGGGATGAACTTCCTGTACTAATTTTTTGTCCTAATATGGTAATATTTCTGGAGGTCTTTTGGAGTCGAAATCTGTTTAATAGCTTCCGTATGTTGGAGCGTCAAATACCATGTGCAGGCGGAATGCGTCCTAAACAATGCATTTTTCATGGGAGGAATGATTGCACTGAAGGTCTCGTAAATCCGTAAAAGAAAACAGTCTACGGTATCTGCCTATAAGTTCATTAGCGCGTTGCCGTCCTAGTTGACTTCTAAGCAGCGCTGTGACACCCTGAGAAATTAGAGTTTTATAAACGGCGTTACTGAGCTACTCTATGGCTTCACCTTGCACTTACACATCGTAATGACACCTGATCATTGATGTTAAAAATATTCGTCTCGATTGTTGTTGATGATCTGTCTCAGAATCTCCAAGTGACGTTAAAGTTGACGTTAAGGTACGATGTTTTCTCCCATGTACTCTTTCACCTGGAGACAGCAGAATATTAATTAAGTGTAGGAATAAAATTTTGATAGAACCAAGGAGCAACCGATGTCAGCTCTAGGAAGAATTGAAGTATAATCATTCAGGAAACTGATTGCCTCATAGTGTGTAAAAGAGGACGTCAGGAACAGCTGATTCGGCACTTGGGAAACGGTGAAGAGCAGACGCAACGCTCTTCGGTTATCCACCTAAGGATGGCACGAGAATGCTTTAAGGCTTCAAATTTTGCACAAAGGAACTCTCTGAAGTCTTGAAGTTACACTTTATTCCAGCTAAAAACGCAGACAAGCTCGGGAAACGGTGTCATATTCTGTCATCCGTATGGGGAATCACGTCATTAACTGCTATAAAATCCTCAGCATCATTCCACTCATTGTCAGAGTTAGACCAATCCATCTGCGTCATGGATACTGACGGAAGGCCATCTCTTAGTTGCAGGATGCCCTCTTCAAAAGAAGGGAAAGAGAAAGATGGGGTTTAACGTCCCGTCGACATCTAGTTCATTAGAGACGGAACACAAGCTCGGAATGTAGAAACAGGTGGAAGGAAATCGGCGGAGCACTTTCAAACGATACATCCCAGAATTTGCCTGGAGCGTCGTCCTTCGGAGTGCCAGTCCAGCCATGTTGAATACAAGGAAGTGTCTACATCCACTACAACGATGATGATGGTGGTGATGTGTGGTTTGGGGGACGCTCAACTGCGCGGTCATCAGCGCTTGTAAAAATTCCCAATCTGCACACAGCAATATCTAGCCACTTTCAGGAATGATGACTGCATGATGAGGACAACACAAACATCCAGTCCCCAGGGAGACAAAGTCGCCAACCCAGTCAGGAATCGAATCCGGGCACCGTGATCCCGAAGTAGCAATGCTAGCCACTAGACTACGAGCTGCTGACCCACTGCTACGAATCTTCAGCTGTCAGATTGTGAAGGGAACTTGGCCTCAATTAGGTGCACTCCTGTTGGTCACAACAGGACTGACTGAAAACGAGGGCTGCCTGATCCTCTGTGAATGAAGAACCGATTTGCCCGTCTGTGAGCATTCCTACTTGGAAGCAGGGCCTGTATACCGCCACTCCTAGGCAGTATTAGTACCACCTTACCAGCTGTACGCTGGGACCGCTTTCGAGCTGTTCTTGTCGTTGCTCTTTGGTCTTCGGCCTACACGCCGTCTTGACAGCCGACAACAGGGGCATGCAGATTCCTGGGGCTGAACCTAATCCCAGATTCACTTAACGAGAGCATTGGGCGTCGCCAGACGTCCATAGCCATACCGGGCTGTGGTGACACACCAACCGCCTGACCCTCTTACGACAGGGCCGCAGCACTGACCTCCGACAACTCCAGAACCTGCGCTTGCAGTGTCCTCGCCGGGCACTGACGTGCTACTCTGCGCCTTCGTGCAATGCAAGTCAGCACGACCGTTGCTGCTAGACAGCGCTGGGAAGAAGACGGGGTGGATGTAAAGCTCTCACCTATAAATGATTGTAAACTGAATGATGTGTCCATAGCGCTACGGTGCTCCTCACGGTTCCACCATCGTAGCTCCACTTGTCTCTGCTACACTCACGTAGGAGGCCGCATCTGGTGCGCTGCTATACTACTGAGTTTTGCATTATCCTTGCCATACTGCAGAGCGAGCTTAGTCACGTGTGACTTGAACGTCTATGCAAATATTTCGGGAAAGCCGTTGATTTCTGAATGAAGGTGTGGTGTGAAACGCAATTTCTTTCACAAAAAGCCTGAGTTCTAGAGATATAATTAAGTACCATTGTTAGTAACCATAGCTTCCGGCGATTTTTCAGTAGACAAAACCTTTGACAAAGCCTGAATTGTTATCATAGACGTAATCGATGGTATTCGAATCACAAATGAAAATTTAGAAAAGCATCGATGTCGATGAGTAAGTAGCTTACAAAAAATGTTGACAAAGATCGAAGTGTAGATGTGACCAATGCTCTGATACCTGTGGCCACTGTAAATGTTCCCGAGGAGGAAGTGACAGGTATTTTTGACATTAGTAGCATTTAACCAGCATTTACATTTTCTCCACGTCAAATGCTCTCCGGCAATGCGTTTTGCATCGTACTAAGACACAGTGTCATTCATGTAGAATCAGAAGTACTTTGGATGCGATCGCTTCCGGAATGATTTCTCCATTCTTTGCTAATTCGGAATGTACCAGAATAACACGTTTGTAAACTCTGACTGTAGGTCCCATGTGCAGATTGAATAAGCAGTCAGTGGACACTCTGTGTGAATATACAGTGCTATTTAAGCTTAGATAAAACTAGATCTTTTGCCACAAGCTTTGCAATTAAATAAGAATTCAATGGAATATTTTCACAGTGTCGTCACTGAATAAATCTATTGCAAAATATACAGCTACTGAACTGAAAATCTTATTTTGCCCTATTGGCAGATGGGAACATACATCTGCATTCGTATTTTGTGCTGCGACTCTGAAAATTATTTGATAGTCATAATTGGGAAAAAGTAGCGCCCAGTGCTGCAATAGTTGATGTGTCCTGGAAGGAACGGTATTTCTTGGTCCAAAAACAGTAATAAAAGGCTTGGGATTAATAAAAAGAATCAATCTACAAAAAAAAAAAAAAATGTTCAAGTGTGTGTGAAATCTTATGGGACTTAACTGCTAAGGTCATCAGTCCCTAAGCTTACACACTACTTAACCTAAATTATCCTAAGGACAGGCACACACACTCATGCCCGAGGGACGACTCGAAACTCCGCCGGCACCAGCCGCACAGTCCATGACTGCAGCGCCCCTGACCGCTCGGCTAATCCCGCACGGCAATCAGTCTACATTTGACAATATCGTGTATTCGTGTAACTTGATGACAGCGAAAGTCCTTGCAAGTGCTTTTCTCTTGGTGTGACTGCAGTTCCTCTGGGCAACTCCTACTGTTTTCAACACAACGCCATTAGCTATTCGAAGCCACGTTGTTGATGCGACGAAACGGCCCTGAAGCCAAATTCTGACACATCGGCTGCAATTGTCAACATTTTATGTGGTTCATATATTGTGAGACATTTAGCATAGCAAAATACTTTGACTGAAATAAATGCATGTTGCTTGGTCAGTTCCAATACCACTTTTTGCCTTTCCGTACTCATTTATGAAGCAGTTCGCTTATTTTTGCAGCATGTGGGGTGAACTTATTGTAGTAATTCTTTGTTCCAATACGCTACACAGTCTCTGGATGTCTTTTGGAGCCGAAATGGCTTTAATTGCTTCAGTATGTCGAATACCGTGTGCAGACAGAATGCGTCCTAGGTATGGCATTTTTCGTGGGATGAATATACACTTGTCCTTATTACAATTAATATTTGCCACCTGACAAACTTTGAGGACTGTTTCCAAACCTCGTGAAACTACTTCCGGAGTTTTTCTTGAGATCATTGCTCTACGTTTTGCTTGGAAAAACTCCAAGCAGTGGTAGTCCCAAATGGTAATCTCTTGCATTGGTATGGAGCGAACGGAGTGTTATTAACTATGAATCTGTGTGTCGTCATCCATAAGTATTTGTAAATAGGCATTCTTGGGGTCAATGTTTCACCACAGTTGGTGTTTCCCACTGACTATTTTAATGGAGTCTATGATACTATCACGTTCAAGGTGATCAATTTCCTGTTCGACTTCATCGTTTAACACAAAGGGCGCAGCATTCTGCTTCAATGTGATGTGTGGATAGATGTTGTGAATTCTACTGCTTGTAGCTCCGGGAAAATATTATATTTTTGCGACAGTTTTTGCGACTTGCTCATGAGAACACCAGTATCAACCTTCGTGAGTGGTGAAGTCAAGAATATTGAAGAGATCAAGGCGCAACCAATTTGTTGCTTTCTACTAATTCGGCCATCTGCATCCAAAACCGCGCCGGGCTGTAGCGACACACAAACCGCCTGACCTTCTTACGACGGGGCCGCAGCACTGACCTCCGACAACTCCAGAATCTGTGCCTCCTGTGTCCTCGGCGGGCACTGACGTGGTACTCTGCGCTTTCGTATATTGCGGCTCAGCACAGCCGCTACTAGGCAGCGCTGGGAAGACAGAGTGGATACAAAACTCTTGCTTATAAATGACTGTAAATTGAATGATGTCACATTAGCGCTCGGGTGCACCAGGCGACTCTACCACTGCACGTCCACTTGTTTCTCCCACACTGATGTGGGAGGCTAAATCTGGTGGGCTGCACAGTACTGAGAAAGAAATTTTGGTTGGCCTTACCCTTACTATACTGCTGAGCGATCTATGTCACGTGTGACTCGAACGTCCTTGCAAATAGCTCTGGAAAGCCTCAGATTGCTGAATGAAATTGTGTGATTTTAAATTGTGAAATGCCATTCCTTTCAGAAAAGGTCCTAATTCTTCAGATGAAAATTAAGTGTCATTGTTAATAACTATACCGGAATTCTTTCAGTGGTCAAAACTTCTGACAAATCCTGAATTTTTATCACAGAAATAATGGACGATACCTGGATCACAAATGAAAATTTAGAAATGGCATCGATGACGATGACCCAGTAGCTTAGAAAAAATCGTGACCAAGATCGACGTCTACGTCTACGTGATTACTCTGCTATTCACAAGAAAGTGTCTGGCAGAGGTTTCAATGAACCACCTTCTAGCTGTCTCTTTACCGTTCCACTCTCTTATTTTATCGTGATGATCACTTCTCCCTGTGTAGGTGGGTGCCAAAAGAATGTTTTCGCAATCGAAGGAGAAAACTGGTGATTGAAATTTCATGAGAAGATCCTGTCGCAACGAAAGCGCCTTTGTTTTAATGATTGCCACTCCAATTCACGTATCATGTTTGTGGCACTATTTCCCCTACTTCACGATAATACGGAACGAGCTGCCCTTCTTTGCACTTTTTCGATGTCATCCGTCAGTCCCATCTGATGCGGATTCCACACTGTACAGCAATACTCCAGAATAAGGCGGACAATCGTGATGTAAGCAGTCCCGTTAGTAGACCTATTGCACCTTCTAAGTGTTCTGCCAACGAATCGCAGTCTTTGGTTAGCTCTACCCACAACTTTATCTAGGTGATCTTGCCAATTTAGGGTACTTGTAATTGTAATCCCCAAGTATTTAGTTGAATTTACAGCCTTCAGATTTATGTGACTTATCGCGTAATCGAAATTTAGCGGATTTCTCTTAGTACTCTTGTGAATAACTTCACACTCTTCTTTATTCAGGGCCAACTGCCACTTTTTGCACCATACAGATATCTTATCTAAATCATTTTGCAATTCGTTTTGGTTATCTAATGACTTTACAAAACGTGTAGATGTGACCAGGGTTATGCTACCTGTGGCCACAGGAGGAAATAACAGGTATCTTTGACGTTAGTGTCATGTAAGCAGCAACATTGAAACGTCTTTACATCTTTTGATCATCAATGCTTTCTGGCAATTCGTTTGGCATCGTCCCAGTGCCGTTCGCGTAGCATTTCACTTTGGATGTCAGCACTTCCGGAATGACGTCTCGTGTCTTCGCTGATTCTGAATGTACCAGAATAGCACGTTTTTAAACTGTGATAGCATGTCTCATATGCCAATGTGATTTAATTACAGGATGACTAAGCAACTTTTTATCAATAGGTACTCCGTCTGAATATACGATTTAACCTTAGATAAAACTGGATCTGTTGGCACAAGCTTTGGAATCAAATTCGAATTCGATGGAAAATTTTCATAATATCGTCTCTGAATAAGTCTATTGTGAAATATACACTGTTGTCCAAAATTAAAGCAACAGATGCAAAACTTCCAAGGTTGTGGTAATTTTACGACAAAACAGTATAAAAAGCCTATAGTAAAGTAGAAACAATGTAAAGGATATAGAACGTAAATAACTGCAACATGCCTAACGGTAGATGCAAACGCTTTTCGTTCTTTTCAACTTAACCGATTTGCACACACATTTCGACAACTGGTTAATGCGTTCAGTATGGGGTCTGAGCAGCTCTGACAACAGTATGGGCCTAACAACGACGGGGCATGCAGTGAATGATATCTCATGTTAGGCAATAACTCCCATTCTTCCAGGAGAGCTGCTCGCAAGTCTTGGAGAGGATGCTGACATGTTGCAATCTATGTCCCTAGTGCACCCCATACGTGCGGTATGGGATTCAAATCGAGAGAACGAGCAGGTCACGCCATGCGTGCAATACCTTCCGTTTACAAGGAACCGTCAACTGCTCTTGCTCTATAAGAACGGTCATTATAGTCATTAAATATGAAGTCTGGGCCCGCACCACCTCACAACAACCACACGTGAGGCCCCAAGATCTCGATACCTGACAACAGTTAAACCTTGCCAATTCACCCACACAATTTCATGAAGAGGTGTTCATGTGTCATAATCCCTGTCCACAATATCAGGGATCCTCCTCGCTATCGGTCTCTTTCCATAATATTAGGGACCCGAAGTCGTGTTCCACGTTCCCTCCAGATGGGAATGCGTCGAGAATCACTCTCCGGACCAAATCGGACTCATGTGTGAAAAGAACATTGACCCACTGTCCGACGGCTCAGGTGGTATGTTGACGACTCCACTCTAGACGTTCCTTGCTGTGAAGACGCATCAGAGGTGCACACGCAGCAGGTCTCCAACAATGAAGCCCACTCTGCCGAAGCCTTCTGTAAATCGTTTGTCTCAATACAACACCTCTAGTGGATGCTGCGATGTCACATACCAGGTGCCATGCAGTTATAAGGCAGAACTCTCGTGCATTTACATCCAAATAACGGTCCTCTCTTTCTGAAATCACACGTGATCGACCCTACTCTGGTCTTTGTGGTATTGTTTCGGTCTCTATTAATCGTTGCCATATCCGAGAAAGAACAGAACGATTCACATTAAGCAATGGGGCCTGATCAATTTGCGACTGTCTGCTTCCAGTATTCTTGTGGTCCACCGCCCTCATGAGTCTGATAGGTGTCTTCTTTCAGCCATATTGCACCGTTGGTGGGTGTACCTACAGCGATTGTGAATGTGTTACTACCTGGAAAACACCACGCTGTTTGATAACTGCCCTCACGTCATCACTGACGTTTGACATTTTCCGTGCAGAACACGACTGCACAGACATCTGTTGACAGTTTTTATGATTGTACGTGAATTAGACACACGATGGGAAAATAGCGGTCTGTTGCTTTAATTTTGGACACCAGGGTACATCTACTGAATTGAAAATTTTCTTCTGCCCTATAGGCAGTTGGAGATGTACATCTGCATTCGCATTTTGTGCGGCGGACCTGAAAATTATTTCATAGTCATAACTGGACAAAAATAGCGCCCAGCGCTGGAATTGTTGAGCTGTCCTGGGAGGAACAGTACTATTTGGTCCAAAAATAGTCACCAAAGGCTTGTGGTCCATGAAAAGATTGGATCTGCAGTCGTTGATATTGCATATGTGCATAACTTTTTGACAGCAAAAGTCTTTGCAAGTGCTTCCGTCTCAGTCTGACCATAGCTCCTCTAAGCAAAGCTTACTGTTTTCAACGCAGACTTTATTGGCCATTCAAAACCACATTGTTGACTTGACGAAACGGCGCTAAAGCTAAATTCTGGTACATCGGCTACAGTTGTTAACATTTTGTGTGATTCATGTGTTGTGAGTCATGTAGCATCGAACAAACTTTGTTTTAACATGTGAAATGCCAGTTGGCATCTGAAGGTCCAATTTCAGTTTTTGCCTTTCCGTACTAACTTGTGAAGCTGCTTGCTTATGGTTGCAGCATGAGGGATGAACTTTCTGTTGCAATCATTTTGTGCTAATATGGTACACAGTATCTGGAGGTCTTTTGGAGCCGAAAGGTTTTTAATTGCCTCAGTATGCTGCAGCGTCGAATACCATGTACAGACAGAATGTGTCCTATGTATTTCATCTTTCGTGGAAAGAATATTTTACATTTGCCATCTGCAAAATTTTGAGGACTGGTTCCAAACATCGTGAAACTTCTTCTGAAGGTTTTATTGAGATAAAGACGTCCTCCAGGTAGTTCACACCGTTCGGAGCTTTCCGAGATAATTACGTTTTGCTCGAAAAAACTCGAAGCAATGTCAATCCCAAACGTTAACTTCTTGTATTGGTATGGAGTGAACGGAGGATTAATAGCTACGAATTTTTGTGTCGTCGTCCATAACTATTTGTAAATAGGGATTCTTGGATCAAGGTATGAAAAGTAGATACCACCTGCTGGTTTAAACAGCAGCTCTTCCGGTTTGAATAAAAATCACTGATAGGTTGTGCACTTACTGTCGCTTTTAAATCTCCACAGATCTGTAATGAGACATTTGGTTTCTACACTACCACAGTTGGTGTTCCCCGCTGGCTGCAATACTATTATGTTCAAGATAGTCGGTTTCCTGTTTGACTCAATCCTTTAACACATAGAACACAGCATTCTGCTTCAATGTGATGTGTGCATAGTTGTTTCTAACGCTACTTCTTATAGCTTCGGAAAAATATTATAGTTTTGCAACAGTTTTTGCGACTTGCCAGTGAGAACGTCAGTATGAACCTTCGTGAATGGTGAAGCCAAGAATATTAAATAGATCAAGGGGCAACAAATTTGTTGCTCTCTGAGAAGTGGCAACTACTAATTCGTCCTGTCTGGTTAATTGCTTGTACGCAAAACCCGTAATAAATTGACCTTTGACCGGTATCATTTATTCGCTCAACTAAGTAGCCCACCCTGAAATCATTTAATATCGGCGAACTTAATTTCTTGTGCTAATGCAGACTAATTATAGAAACTGACAAGCCTGTATCAATTTGAAATTGTAATGACACTTTACTAACTCAGAGAGTTACAGGATAGAACTTTGTCACCCACCGAAAAGATTGCATGCACATTACATTTCGAAGGTGAAATGTAATTTAAGTGTACATATCCGTTGCGTACATCATCAGAATCTTAACTGTGTATGCCTGTGGATTTTAGTTCGCTGCATGAGTTGTTTAGTGTTATACATTTCCGATCCATATCCTAACTTCTTACCGTAACTGCACTGAGCGTTTCAAAAGAAAGAATAATGTCCTCAATTTTGGTTACTCTACAGCGTATAGAAGACTTTAATTGAGCACTGCCGGCCGCGGTGGCCGTGAGGTTCTAGCGCTGCAGTCCGGAACCGTGGGGCTGCTACGGTCGCAGGTTCGAATCCTGCCTCGGGCATGGATGTGTGTGATGTCCTTAGGTTAGTTAGTTTAAGTAGTTCTAAGTCCTAGGGGACTGATGACCTAAGATGTTAAGTCCCATAGTGCTCAGAGCCATTTGAACCATTTGAACCAATTGAGCGCTAGAGAGTCTGTTTAAGGAATGATAATTCTGACGTGGTAGTTTTAAGCCCTGTGACGTGCGCAAATGGCCGTGCTGAGTGCGTGGCCGCACCTTCTACCTTTGCAACGTAAACACGTAAACCGTCTTCACTTTGGAGCGCGTCAACAGCTACTTGACAGCTCATATACCCCCACACCCTCCCCCGCCACCCCAGTAATCGCATACGAGCAAGATGGCGCATTGGTTAAGACAGTGGTTTTCCATTTGAGAGGACGACGTTTCAAACTCGAGTCCTACCATCGTATTTCAGGTTTTCCGTGATTTCCTTAACACGTCCCAGGAAAATGCCGGCATGATTCTTTGAAAGGGCACGGCCGATTTCCTTCCCCAACCTTCACATAATCCGAGCTTGTGCTCCGTCTCTTATGAACTCTATGTCAAAGGGACTTTAACCCCAATCTTCCTTCCTTCCAAATTAAAGATAGAAAATTTGGTAAAGATAGATTAGTTATTCTAAGTAGGTCTTTCTTTAGCTCATTATCTAGCGGTTGCATTGTCAGCACCTCTCTAGTAAATGAATCTGCATATAAATTTTCCACATCGCCATTTCACATTGAAATTTACTCTTCCTGATTAAGCTCTGTAATTGTGCTAGCCACTCGTTATACCCTTGAGTTGGTTTCTTAAAACGCCGAAAAATTTATTGCCTGGGGGTTGCACATGTATTTGATCCTCAAAATATGATTCTAAATTATCTTTAATGAGCTGAGTACTCGTGCCCAGGAATGTATTTATTCCAGTTCTATTAGTCCACCACCTTCACCTTTTCTCTGTCCATCTCTTCCACCCTCCTCCCTGTCTATCATCTCCTCCCCCTCTTTCTGTCCGCCTTCTCCAACCCCCACTCTCTGCATCTCTTTCTGTCCCTCTCTTTGTCCGTCTGCTACTCCTCCCTCACTCTGTCCATCTGTTTCTCCCTCGTCTGTCCAGCTGCTCCTTCCTCCTCTGCATATCTCCTCCTCCTCCTCCTCTGAGATATCCCTTCCCTCCTCCTATATTTCCCTCTCACTCCATCTCCTCCTCCCAGCTCTCTCTGTCCATCTCCTTCTTTCCTTCTCTTCGTCCATCTCTTCCTCCCCCCTCGCTCTCTACCGATCTCCTCTTCCCCTTTTGCTTTCTGTCCATCTCTTCTTCCCTTCCTCTGTCCATTTCTTCCGCCCTATCTCTCTGCCCATCTCCTCCTCTCTCAACCCATGTCATCTTCTCTCAATCTCGCTGTCCATCTCCTCCTCTTTCTCCTCTGTTCATCTTCTCCTCCCCCTCCTTTTGTCTATGTCCTCCTCTTCCTTTTCTCAATCCATTTAACACTCCCCTCTATCTGTCCATCACATCCTCCCCCACACATAGCTGTAGGCATGTCCTCCTTCCCCCTCTCCGTCTGTCCATTTCTTCCTCCCCCAACAACAAAAGGAGGATGCTGGTTCCTACCCCACGCTAATTCTTTCTAGACAGTAAGTAATACATGCACCAAATTTGGTTGAAATCGGTCCAGGTGTTTATAAAGAGCTCTTTACCCGACACTGTGTTCGAATATGCATGTATTTCACACACACATAATATATTTGATACTTATTTATAAACATGTTTCATCTGTATCTCTAGCGCCTTTCGTCCTCCGTTTCATTTTTATGCAGCTCATTGTTTACATAGTCGTATCTCCTGAACTATGCACCATAAAATGATATAATTTAGTAGGTACATTCATCGGGAAATATATATACTGTCTGCGAAATCGGTTGCAAGTACATTTAGCAACAAAAATGTAGTAAATTTAAATGTCACGAATGATGCGCAGTTTTCATGCAACTCAGTGTTATGACGTCATATTCCGTGAACTGTGCGCCGTACAATGATATAGTTTTGCAGATAAATTTATTTGTATATGTGAACACTGTCTTCCAAATGTGTAGAGAGTACGGTTAGTTGTAATTAAGGAATGAATTAAAACGTCATGCCTGATATAGAAGGTTCTAAATGAACAGCGAAAATGTAGTAAACGATTAAGTATTTTCCTCTCATAAATTTAGGGGATTTGCCAACGAGAGAATGTTTGAAATTATGTCTAAATTACACTGCAAGTCATTAAGTGCTTGTATGAATAAAATCTGGTTATTCACCCGCAGTGGGCTGCACTTCTTTTTCACACACACTCTTTTCGTAGGTAGGTGATTCTTACCCCACAGTGATTCTTTCCATACAGTAAGTAAATGTGTGCTAGGTTCAAATGGCTCTGAGCACTATGGGACTTAACATCTGTGGTCATCAGTTCCCTAGAACTTAGAGCTACTTAAACCTAACTAACCTAAGGACATCACACACATCCATGCCCGAGGCAGGATTCGAACCTGCGACCGTAGCAGTCGCGCGGTTCCGGACTGAGCGCCTAGAACCGCTAGACCACCAGGGCCTGCTTTTGATAAAGATCAAACAATGTATTTACCTTAATAGTGTTCAAAAGTCATTATACATATATATATATATATCAGTTCATGACATCCAGTCTTACAAATTTACTGTCTCTGATGGACACACGTCCAGATCATCCACTCTCAAAACTCCGCCGTTTGCATAACTAATCAGTGCTAACAGGCAAGTAGCACTGAGCGATATAACCACAGAAATTAATGTGTAGCGTGCGACGGACGTATCCGCTAGGACAGTACCTCGAAATATGGAGTTAACGGGCTACGGCAGCAGACGACAGATTTTGCTAACGGCACGACATTGCCTGCAATGCCTCTTCTGGCCTCGTAACTATATCGGTTGGACTGTAGACAACTGAAAAATCGTGTCCTTGTCGGGTGAGTCCCGGTTTCCGTTGGTAAGAGCGTATGGTAGGGCTCGAGTGTGGCGCAAGCCCCGCGAAGCCATGGACCTAAATTGTCTGTAATGTACTGTGCAAGCTGGTGTTGGCTCTGTTTACAAGGAATGTACTGGGCCCTCTAGTCCAACTGGGGTGACCATGACTGGAAATGGTTCTGTTCGACTACTTGGAGACCATTTGCGACCATTCATGGACTACATGTTCCCAAAAAATGATGGAATTTTTTATGGATGACAACGCGTCGTGTTACCGGGCCACAATTGCTCGCGATTGGTTTGAAGAAATTTATGGACAATTCGAGCGAATGATTTGGTCATCTGGCTCTCCCGTCATGAATTTCCTCGAACGTTTATGAGACGTAACCGAGAGGTCATTTCGAGCACAAAACCCGTCCCGGGAAAACTTCCCCAATTGCGGACGCTATAGAGGCACCATTCCTCAGTATTTCTGCAGGAGACTTCCAACTACTAGTTGAGACCATACGACGTCGGGTTCCTGCACTACACGTGGTAAAAGGAGATCAGACACGTTATGAAACGTCCCCTTAGAAAACTTAATGAATTACTGTTCTGATAAACCTCTTACATTATTTGATTTTCAAACACCTGAGCAGAACTGAACGTACTCAGACATTTCGCTCTTTACCTATTCTGATCAACACTAAACTGACACACAATATTTTTAGCGCAACGCAATCTGACTTTCAATAATCCCTACAAAAGAATGGCCCTGACTAACATTGACCTATACCTTTCACAAATCACTTACCTCACAAAAATCTTCGTTACTTGAGCTACTGCAATACAGCGAGCGCCACTACTGTCAGCTAAATAAAACATTCTAACTACTGAAGGCACTAACTACTGATAGGCATAGTTAGCAAATGAAAGATTTTGATAAAGAAATGGTTCAAATGGCTCTGAGCACTATGGGACTTAACATCTGTGCTCATCAGTCCCCTAGAACTTAGAACTACTTAAACCTAACTAACCTAAGGACATCACACACATCCATGCCCGAGGCAGGATTCGAACCTGCGACCGTAGCAGTCGCGCGGTTCCGGACTGAGCGCCTAGAACCGCTAGACCACCAGGGCCTGCTTTTGATAAAGATCAAACAATGTATTTACCTTAATAGTGTTCAAAAGTCATTATATATATATATATATATATATATATATATATATATATATATATATATATATATATATATCAGTTCATGACATCCAGTCTTACAAATTTACTGTCTCTGATGGACACACGTCCAGATCATCCATTCTCAAAACTCCGCCATCTCTATCCCAACATCCACCACTGCTGGCGGCTCACCTTCAACTGCGCAACGCTATGCGCTGTTAACAGCCAACTTCCCAACACTACAATAGCAAATTCCAACAATGCAAACCAGCCACAGACTTCACACAGCACAGCCAGTGATTTTCATACAGATCGCTAGGTGACGTTACCAACATAAAAACCTAAACAGCTTACTTACAGTTATTAAGAGGTATTCTATGTTATTTGTCACCTCAGTGTAAATTAAAGTGTTGCCATAAAAATATCAGGTGTACTCGACCATAAAATCTCTCTGCAAGTTGTACTGGCAGAAGTCTTGTCTTAAATATTGTTGACATTCAGCCTCCAGTTATGGTGAATTTTCTTTATCGCCAGCTTATGATAGTGGCAGCACATCTTCTTGTCGCCAGTTTAATAAGTGGGAAAATTATTCTTTGAATCGTACAGCCTCATTAGTGGCTTATGTTGTTCTTGTAGTACTGGGGCATACCTTTTCTCGTCGCCATTTTCTTGTTCTAACAGGAAGCGGACCCACAGCTATAGAGTTTTACGGGTATAGGAATGTGGCCTACTTGCTCGTTTAAGGTCATACCACAATACAATATTTCTAAAACGGAAGAACTCTATCAACACATGAGAAACTAAAACATTCAGTTATGAAAATAATAAATATCAAAGTATGCTCAGTTCTTCCTTTATGGGAAGACTTGACACTGATGTAAACCACTGAACCGAATGTAACACAAATTGGTAGCTAATTACTAACTAATCTAACTGAAGTTCAGTTTGGACTGCAGTTACATACTTTATAAGTTCAATTAAAAGCAAGGGTGGCAACATTAAGAGTACAACAGATATTCCAATGTTACAAGCAGAAGAGAGACTGGATAGGTGAGAAGAGTACATTGAAGGTGTTTACGAGGGAGAGGAGTTATCTGATAGCGTAATACAAAAAGAAATTGGAGTAAATATAGAAGAGGTAGGAGATAAAGTGTTAGAGTCAAATTTAAAAAAGCTCAGGAAGTTTTGAGGTCAAAAGACAGGAGGGACACATAACTTTCCATCGGAATAACTAAAATCTTTGAGGAATTGGCAATGAAACGCCTATTCAGTTTGGTGTGTAGATAAGTGTGAGAACTATCGCACATGCAGTCTAACAGCTCATCCGTCCAAGCTGCTGACAAAGATAACATACAGAGGAATGGAAATTAAAATGACGAACTGTTAGAAGACTATCAGATTGACTTTACAAAAGATAAAGGCACCACACAGGCAGTCATCACGTTCGGCTTGATAATGAAAGCAAGACTGAAGAAAATTTAAGACACAGTCATAGGACTTGCAGACCCGAAAAAAGTGTCGAACAATGTAAAATGGTGCAAGATTTTCGAAATTCAGTTCAATAACTTTTTAAACTCTGAGAGATGCCTCAGTTGCTGCTTCATTCTTGTCTAACGGTTTTGGAAAAGTTTATTGTTGAGCATAAAGTCCGAATTTTATGTGCCTTACTTTTCCTTTCCTTAGAGTAGAATCCAGTGGGAAACACTTTTCAAGCAATGAGCGAACTGTTTTGAAGTGACGTTAGACGTTCCCTTTCTCCCAACTGATACATTTGCATAGCGAAGTAAACACACACAGTGTCCTTCACCTGGGTAAAGAAATCGGTTTCCCATTCTGACTGAAAGTGAAGATTTTCTTTTTTTTCCCTTGAATACGTCGTTATTTGAACGAACCTGTCTAAGTAACGGAGCCCAAATCAAATAATCCGCGTAAGGAAATGCCTGATATATACACAAAAAACATAATGTGCAAAACATACCGCGCGTACAGTCAACTATGAGGCCAACAGTGCAGTATTCTTCACTGACAATGGCAGTTACATTAAGATATTAGGCTTTTATGGTGCCATTTGACAAGAGTGTAGCCTCGTACGAAAGTTAAACGAAACGTAGACGATAAGCATTTCAGACAAGAAGAAAATACAAGTTTTTCAAATGGTTCAAATGGCTCTGAGCACTATGGGACTTAACATCTGTGGTCATCAATCCCCTAGTACTTAGAACTACTTAAACCTAACTAACCTAAGGACATCACACACATCCATGCCCGAGGCAGGATTCGAACCTACGACCGTAGCAGTCACGCGGTTCCGGACTGAGCGCCTAGAACCGCTAGACCACCGCGGCCGGCTACAAGTTTTTGAAATGTGATGCTATAGAAGAATGGTGAAGATTAGATGGGTAGATAGTTTAAGTAATGAGGCGGTATTCAACAAAAGAGATCTTTGTGGCATTCCTTGACTAAAGGAAGGGGTCGGTTGTTAGGAGACCTTCTGAGATAGCTACGGTCGCAGGTTCGAATCCTGCCTCGGGCATGGATGTGTGTGGTGTCCTTAGGTTAGTTAGGTTTAATTAGTTCTAAGTTCTAGGCGACTGATGACCTTAGAAGTTAAGTCACATAGTGCTCAGAGCCATTTGAACCATTTTGAGCCTTCTGAGATATCAAGGAGTCGTCCATACATTATTGGAAGGAACAGTGGGAGTTGAAACTTGAAAAGGGAGACGAAGAAACGAGTACAGTAAGCAAGGTCAAATGGATTTCGATTTCAGCATTTACTCAGAGATGAAGAAGTTTGTACAGGATAGAGTAGCGTGAAGAGCTACGTTAATTAGTCTTAGGACTGAAGACAAGAAGAACGGTATTTCTGTATTTCACTGTTCCTGCAGTAGTTAGTTATCAAGTGAAATATCATGTATCCAGTACAATTATGTTGAAATATCATTTTTATTTCGTTTAACTGATGGCAACAGCCAACATTTGTTATAGGGTTAATAGGTTCCCTGCAGAACGTGTTCTTGTGCTGTTACGAATCCTTCAGTCGCCCATGTAGTTCTCGAACGTTGATATATTCATTCGAAAGTACTGTAAGAACTTTTTGCTGTGTCGTCCGGATAAGACAGAGCCAGGGTAAAATCACCACAGGCGAAAAGACGCGAGCTGGTGCCTTAGAGACTCACCAGTTGCACGAGTTCCGACAGCGCCGTGGGCGGCGCTGAGGATGAAGATATCGACTTTGCTTCGGCAAACTGCGGGCCGAGTACAATCCGCCAATGACCCGACGACAATGGAGGAGCCTACTCGAAAGATATAAGAGCAGCTCTCTCCCACTTGGTTATAGATCATTGTTCAGGGTTGACTTTGACACGGAACGTCGTTTGTGAACTCTTAGAAGTGAACAGACAATTGCAAATTCCAATGTCACAAATTTCCCACCAACCGGTTGCAAATAGAATTTAAATTTTTTTAACTAGTTTTCAACGCTGACTAGGGGTGCCTTCTTCAGAAGAAACTGTTACCTTACCTAACAATATCACAGGAAGGTACATTAATAGCAGGTAGGCATTAGAACAAACACTTAACTTTTACAAATTAAATTGCATAAAAATACTCACATGTGGTTAAAAGGAAATTCAAGAGACATCATTCTAGTCAAAACATTAAAACCACAATTAAAACATTTTCCACCTGAATACATAACAGGTACAGTCAAAATTTTAAAAACATTATATAAATAAGCCACTAAGGGCACTATAGTGGTATAGGACACGAGTGAGTAACAGCGACTGCTCGAGCGGCCCGTACCAAATGACAACGTGAACATGATATAGCTGGCGGCATCTAGTAGCAGAATTTACAGAGGTTTAACAACATTTAAAAAAAATAATATAACAGTGATTGACAAATTAACAGGATTTAAATCATGAAAGCAAGGGAGAGGAAAACAGTATTTAAGGGCCTAACAAGGAAGCGGATAGCCAGCATTAGCTATCAGACACCTCTAAGTAACGGCTTTAAGCCATTAAAAATTTTTTTATTACACGACTGCAGTTGTTCATTTAATGTGACGCCATCATTCAGAGAAAGGTGTTTGAAGATCTGTATCTCTTCCAAAATGTTTAGCCTAAAACCTTTTCTTTCACAGTGCAAAATTCCGATGTCATTAATTTCCATTTTAAATATGGTTTTAATGTTTTGACTAGAGTGATGTCGCTCGAGTTTCCATTTAACCACATGTATTTTTATGCAATTTAATTTTTAAAAATTAAGTGTTTGTTATAATGCCTACCTGCCATTAAAGTATCTTCCTGTGATATTGTTAGGTAAGGTAACAGTTTTTTCTGAAGAAGGCGCCCCGAGTTGGCGTTGAAAACTAGTTAAAGAATTTTAAATTCTATTTGCAACCGGTTGGCTAGAAATTTGTGACATTGTAATTAATTACGGTTGCTGATTACAGCCATGTTCAAAACATCAATTGTAAATTGTATTTGCAATGTTCTGTGAAGTTGACCTACGATTATTTGCATTTAGCCATTGAGGGCCTTTTTTGTGTTATATTACAAGCAGTGTTGCAAACTTCATTACTCAACAAGTCCCAAAGATAAGTAAACCATTTTTAACTCATTTGTGTGACTTTATTACTAATTCGTTGGAGTGTTGTAGAACCTTAGTTCTCCTGCCCTGTTACCTAAACCTGGGTCACAGGCCGTGCGAGATTAGCCTAGCGGTCTAAGGCGCTGCAGTCATGGACTGTGCGGCTGGTCACGGCGGAGGTTCGAGTCCTCCCTCGAGCATGGGTGTGTGAGTGTGTGTGTGTTTGTCCTTGGGATAATTTAAGTTAAGTAGTGTGTAAGCTTAGGAAATGATGAGATTAGCAGTTAAGTCCTATAAGATTTCACACACATGTTATTTTTTGTGGGTCACAGCAGTGCAACAGTGACAGGGAGAAATTGTCTTAGTGGTGTACGGCACCAAGCCGTTCCACAATCTCACAAACTCGGCCTACTGTAACAACAGTGGCAACTCGGTCTTATCAGCAGTAGCGACGAGGCCTTTACAAAACTGGCGACGAGAGTTTGCAAAAATTTACAGGATCGCTGCGGATCTCCTGAAGTAGGGCGCGAAAAGCCAGTATTCGTCCCTTCCTAAATTAACTGACTGAATCCTCTGTATCCTGTGCGTCCTTCTTTTTAAGTGACGATAAAATAAAATCCACGCCAGCAGTTGTTTACTGGGAAACAGTAAAAGACAAAAACAAGAGAAGCCACTGCACTGTGTCGTGGACAACAACAATCGGACACGATAGCACGCCGTGTACGCGGTGCCGTTCAGAGCGCTGCCGGACAAGTGTGGAATGGACCGAAGACCGGGATCGATGCACACGACTAACAGCCGCGCGTGCTCGCAGAGACACCGCAGCGTCAGATACCATTCCACTGCACACACGGCATGACCGCACGATAATCACGTAGCAGTGCTGGGACTGGAAACTAGCCAGTATACACGTAGGCAGAAGAAAGCAGGCAGTGTTTGCTTATTTCGTTTATGAATACTTTAAGGAACACAACACCAGGTTTTGGGCTAACAGACTTGTTAATTCACGGCTGGTGAAAGGAACGTTCGTGTTGCTTTTTATAGATTTAAGAGAGGATTACAGTTCTTTAACTATTTTCGAATGTGTATAGTAGTTTGATGAGTTAACAGCAAACATGCAATCATCCATCAAAAGCAAAGACTAGGTGATGAGGTTTTCAATATCGCCTAATCTAATTTAATTTGCTTATGAGATCGCACACCAGTTCCTTCCTCTCCTACAAGAAACGAGTCTTTAGAATAAGACATGAGCACAGATAAGTGGAAAGCGCATTTGGAATTCTAAAGAATCGATGGAGAATACTTCACAAAGGTACTAATGTGAAGCTGAAATTTACTGTTAGTATTATCAGATGTTACTGTGTTCTTCACAACTAGTGCCATTCCATACATGGTTTTAACTTTGAACGCCTTGATGTACACATAGGCCGGCCGCGGTGGCCGAGCGGTTCTAGGCGCTTCAGTCCGGAACCCCGCGACTGCTACGGTCGCAGGTTTGAATCCTGCTCGGGCATGGATGTGTATGATGTCCTTACGTTAGTTAGGTTTAAATAGTTCTAATTTCTAGGGGA
The DNA here is from genome assembly GCF_023864345.2 of Schistocerca serialis cubense. Lineage (NCBI taxonomy): Eukaryota > Metazoa > Arthropoda > Insecta > Orthoptera > Acrididae > Schistocerca > Schistocerca serialis. The sequence continues at coordinate 486,278,322 of NC_064643.1, forward strand.
CTGATGACCTCAGATGTTAAGTCCCATAGTGCTCAGAGACATTTTAACCATTTTTGTACACATAGCCTGTGTAATCTTAAACTGAAATTCCATCAATTCAAGGAAGAATTTCACTTAATAGTAGAAGTAAAATTTTCACTGGTTACTTTATACAATGTTGGCAAATTCCATGGCAAGACAAATGTATCCAATCTTGTCGGTAACAATCATAGTCACAAAATTGCTCTGAGCACTATGTGTGGTGTCACCGCCAGACACCACACTTGCTAGGTGGTAGCCTTTAAATCGGCCGCGGTCCGTTAGTATACGTCGGACCCGCGTGTCGCCACTATCAGTGATTGCAGACCGAGCGCCGCCACACGGCAGCTCTAGAGAGACTTGCTAGCACTCGCCCCAGTTGTACAGCCAACTTTGCTGGCGATGGTTCACTGACAAATTACGCTCTCATTTGCCGAGACGATAGTTAGCATAGCTTTCAGCTACGTTATTTGCTACGACCTAACAAGGCGCCATTATCAATTGCTATTTATCTTGTGATGCATGTACCGTCAGACCAATCTTCACCAATTATGGATTAAAGTTAAGTATTACAGAAGCCACGTACCTTTTTTGCTAGTCTCAATTCCTTGTCATTTGCCAGACCTCACGCCAGCCTGCGTGAGCTTAAACGCGTGCCCTTCGGCCTCCCGTCCTAGTGGATTGGCTGTCTTGCCAGTCCACAAAACTATGGGACTTAACGTCTGAGGTCATCAGTCCCCTAGAACTTAGAACTACTTAAACCTAACTAACCTAACGACATCATACACATCCATGCCCGAGGCAGGATTCGAACCTGCGACCGACCGTGCAAGACTGATTTATATAAATGTTGAAATATATGTAATCATGTATTTTGTTTCTGCAGTAGAATAAAGCATCGATTATACTGAAGCCTTTAACGAAATTTATTTTAAAATGGTATTATTAAAAGAAGATTTACTCGTTCAGCTGAAAGTTTTGAATTGCCACATTCGAGCGAAACAGCCATGTAGAACAAAAACACAAAATAGTTTATTTGTGATAGTGTTTCACAGTGACACCTATATCATTTTTCTCATGATCTGGTTTCGCAGCAAAACCGTCACAAAAAGTCTCATCCACACACTTCGAGACATGAATCTACGTTCTGATCCAGGAGTGCCTCACCTTTTAGTTTACCTAGGCTAGATTGGCGCCTCGCAGGCTAGCCGTGCGGTCTCGGGCGCTTTGTCACGGTTCGCGCGGCTTCCCCCCCGTCGGAGGTTCGAGTCCTCTCTCGGCCATGGGTGTGTGTGTTGTCGATTAAGTAGTGTGTAAGCGTAGGGACCGATGACCTCAGCAGTTTGGTTTCATAGCCCTTACCACAAATTTACAATTTGCCAGATTGGCGGAAGACGAGTATTTTTGGGCCGTACGTAATGTACTTAACACTACTAACACTAACAGCTGAGCTAAAAGAAAAGAGAGATGGAGAGAGAGAATAATATCGTGTGATGGGTGTCTCAGATTGAAAATATTAAATTCATTATGACTTTATATAAACGGAATTTTATGGAATTTTTTTCCTCTTTCTACCAGCCGAGTGATAGATACTCACTTGCTAGGTTGCAGTGATTTTTGTTATAAACTTCACGCGGCCCCTGGTTGGATACCCCTGTTCTAATCCTATCATGGTACTCCTTGAGAGATATGTCCCATATTTCACGGTAGTTCTTCACCTCTTCGTTGAATCAACAGAATGTTGCTGCCCCATTCCTTTACTATGACTGTTGCTTCGCGGCGATCGACAGGCACAAGTCCCTCGCCGCGTTCTCGCTGCGAGTTTGGAGTTGCGCCTACGTAGTGTGCGGGGCTCCACTGTTTCACGTAAACTGCTGAAATGCGCGAGAAAATGACGCTGCGAACTTCTGATAATAAATAACTCATGCGCATATACCATTTCGTTTTCGCAATCACGCTCTCCTACTTACGCTTGGGACATAACTCCAAGGATCTGTACTTATTTCAAATTGTTCTTGGTCCAGGTCTAGTGTATCTAAATATTATTCAGGATGTTGTGAAAACGTCTTAGTGTGAGAAAATGCGAGATACACAGTTACGAAACTGCCATTTACGAAACTGCAGTCTATTGATCACTGCGATTAATAGAGAAGTTAATTCTTTGATTCTATATTTGTGTTTAATTCGGGAAGATTTGGAACAATTGACATTATGATATGGGACCAGAGTGAGACATAAAAAAGAGTAATATTGCAAGCTATTCAACAATGCGAAATTTGCTTAAATCACAAGCTCGCCATTGTGAGGCATCAGCCAAACTAACACACACTCGAATGAGGTTTTCACTCTGCAGCGGAGTGTGAGCTGATGTGAATCTTCCTGGCAGATTAAAACTGTGTGTCAGACCGAGACTCGAACACGGGACCTTAGCCTTTCGCCAGCAAGTGCTCTACCATCTGAGCTACCCAAGCACGACTCACGCCGCGTCCTCACAGCTTTACTTCTGCCAGTGCCTCGTTTCCTACCTTCCAAATTTTACAGAAGCTCTCCTGCGAACCTTGCACAACTAGCACTCCTGAAAGAAAGGATATTGCGGAGACATGGCTTAGCCACAGCCTGGGGGATGTTTCCAGAATGAGATTTTCACTCTGCAGCGGAGTGTGCGCTGATGTGAAACTTCTTTGCAGATTAAAACTGTGTGTCGGACCGAGACTCGAATCGGGTAGCTCAGATGATAAAGCACTTACTTGCCCGCGAAAGGCAAAGGTCCCGAATTCGAGTCTCGGTCCGATACAGAGTTTTAATCTGCCAGGAAGTTTAACACTCACTATTTTATTTATCTTTAGCTTTGAACAATAATTTTTATATTTGGCTGTTACGGAAAATAATTTGTGCTCCTTTGTATTGTCCCAGACCAACTACAACAGAACACAAATTTTGTACAAAAATAATTGCTGAACTGTGACAGTGAATATAAAACACCTACATCTTAGACTCAACGTTATCTATACGTTTTGGTAAGGTAAATGTGGTACCACATTTCAATACCACTCCAAGAGCGTCGCTACGTTAGTATCGGAATGGCAATTCTCCGCTTGACGCCGAAAGTATTCGCTCGGGGAAAATGGGACCCACAGTTTAACGTTGTAGCCGAACCATGTGTTGATTCTCGTGATTTCTCACATCGTTGAGGTAAGAGCTAGGTTGAAACGAAGATTGAAAAAATCCGTGGTCCGACTGAGATTGAATCCCATGACCTCTCGGTATCCAACAACGTGCTTTCCCGTTTTCAGTTACACTAAAACTCTCTGATTTGACAAAAAAATGTATAAGGGAAAACATAAAATAGATTCATACATAATGTGTGATCATCGGTACTGTTACAACGAATGAAGCTCAAATAGGAGGCCTCTCGGTGAAAAAATAAAAATTAATCATCACAGAATCACCAGAGACTTTTTATTTATTTATTGTTTAGCAAAAGTTTCTCAATCTGAGAAGAGTGACTGTCTAAAAGCGTCACATCGACGTGCAATTAGCATCAATAACAAACAGAAATGAAAGTAAGAACGGCCTTCTACTCCAAGCTCTTTGGGTTCCATATTTTGGGTGGAGATATTATGGACAAAAACCGGCAAAACATCGTCCAGTAAACATGGACAATAAAGCGCATACCTAATGGGCTGTGAGCAATTGTCCAGTTGAATAAATGTGTTTCACAACGACAAAGATATACGAGCCTTCATAGCTCTTAACGCATGCACTTCCGAGCCCTTGTTCACTGGACATTTTTTCTTGTTTTGATCGATATTATTTACCTCTACAATATGAAAAGCAAAGAGCTTGCAGTAGAAAAGGTTCACTATTATTGGTATCATAACGATTTTCGTAAATCTTTCGACATGGTCGATTTTGGAACAGGGTCCCTTACCTGAATCTGATACATTTGCCCTTCACAGTAATCACGGAATTAACCTGTGTACGCTGAAAGAAATTCATATGGCATTATAAATCCTACAGCTGAAAGAGAGCAGATTCCGTTCGTGTCTTCGCGCTTTTTTTTTTTTTCTTACGACACTTCAATTTCATTGCAGTTTCTCTTTTTACCTGACGTGTTTCGCTTATGGTGGATTTGTTAAATATTTATGATTCTGGACGCAAAGGCACCTTCATAGAAAGCGAGGAATGTTGTGTAATACACCTTCTACAGCTGCTGTTACTGATGTCTGTCTGAAATAGATGTGGAAACCAAGGTGGTATTCTCGCTAGCGGTCATGCAGACAAACAATTTAAAAACTACATCCCACCCGTTTCGAGTAGTGTACCAACCATTAGCAGTTTGGTGCACGATTATAGTTGTTCAATGGTACCTCTGTGTCACTTAATCATTGTGTTACATTATACAATCAAATTATTACATAGCTCAGCATAAGCAAATAAGAAAGATACGGAAAAATCCTCCATCTAGCTATGAAGTACCTACATGAAAAGAAGCAGCAAAGAATTATGTGACGACAGGCGTGTTACACAATAAGACTCTGTTCAGAATGGCTATTGCTCTGTTTTCTGTTTCTTGTGAAGGTGGCAAAGACAACATCTGGATGCAAACCAATGGATTGATCAATGCGTGAAACTAGCGAGACAAGTAACTGAGTGTATTTTTTTAAATATTCCTTCCTGGCAACACCGCTCTCACTGCAGTATTCCCACCAAATGCGCCTTTTGTATCACAAATCTCTTTGCAATACCCTTCTTGACGTTGCAAGTAGTTATCTAATGCTGGTACGAGATGACATTGACCTTGAGTATCACGCTACACTTCCAGCGACAGGTTACTGATTGTAGCAATTAGACCAGTTATCTTAGTATTAATAAAACAGTCTTAGTCGCGTTTTTTTATTTATTTAGTGCCGACCGGTTTCAGCCCATCGCAGGGGCCATCTTCAGGGCGAACATATGGTAGACGTGACGCCACCAGCAGTCGACCATATGTTCGCCCTGAAGATGGCCCCTGCGATGGGCTGAAACCGGTCGGCACTAAATAAATAAAAAAACTCGATTAAGACTGTTTTCTTAATACTAAGTAAATTTATATTAATCACTGTTAATCCATACCCATGTTCTCCAAACTTCAAGACTAGTTATATTCATGGTCACCCCCACTCCTCTCCGCCTTCCCACCAAGGCATCGCGATCCTGCCCATGCACCTTCTTCCGCCCCCTTTGGGCCAATCGGATTCTAACCCTTCCTGCTCTTCATCTTTTATAACCACAACAAATGAGTGGGAAATGGGAGTCCTGTTCTGGACATCATGAGGAGAGGATAATGTTTGTTTGGTGTTACAATGTGGGCATTTCTTATAAATAATAAAAAGAAATAAAATTATTAATTAGGCCAATTACATGCATTTCGTCATTTATAGGTCTGGGATCCACAGGGAGATGACCAGGGTGTGGGTATATGTTACAAATAATAATAACAACAAATCAATTTTCTTATTATCAGAATTATATGCATGTCTTTACTGGATGTCTGTTGATGTATTGAGAGGATTAGAGAGCCGTTATTTGTTTTAAATAATAAATTAATATTATTATTATTCCAGTTACTCAAGTTTCATCCTGCTGCACTTGAAGTCACATCATGTTATGTCAGTGTCATATCACGTCCAATGAAAGTTGCATTACATAAATGTCATGACACCCTCAGCCACTCAGAATGCAGCATTTGCTGTAAAGTATCTGAACTATTTAACAGTAATGTGCTGTTGCTCACCGTTTGAAGTATGTGTTCTGTTGTGAGAGGATTAGGCTGACAGTATTTGCGATAGCTAACAAATTAACTTTATTATTACTGTATCCATGTGAATTTCATCAGTCGAGGCGCCAGCAGAGACCAGCCACCAACCCCAGTCAGCAAAAAGAAGACAAGTAAGTAATCTCACAATTAACTGCTATTTTGAATTAATTTGCTGCAATTTTCACTGACTTTTCCAGAATAACGACAGTTCTATCCTAAATACGGCGTTAAAAAATTAACAAAGAGTATAATACAACAACAAAAACCCACTTGCAAAGACTTTAAATCTCAAAGAAAACTATAGCAGTATATACAGGGTGATTTTTCCAACGTGTACAAACTCTAAGGATTGACTGATGAGAGGATGTGGAACAAAAAGGTCTAATGAAACTATGCCCAGAAACACATGGCGTCCATGCTGAAGACTATTTATTCAGTCATACAGTGTTCCAGAGACTGCGATCTAATATGCGCTGTACCATGAAGCCACAGTCACAGTATACAAGGTTTCCCCTTAGAGGGTGATAGGGTGATGTGGTTCCTCATACATGGTGCCCTATCGCCCTATCCTGTCATGGTAATGTTGTGTCCAATTCACTTCTCTCGCTGACACACCTTGTAGTGGATGTGACACAGCGTTGTACACAGTGCTACTGTATTCGAATCGAGAGCTTGCTGACATGGTGTCTACTTACAGAAAGACAAATGGGAATGGGCGGCAGGAAAAGTTTATGAGGAGACCTATCCCTGCTGACAACAGTCATAGCATTCAATGTTTGCCACAATGTTTCGCCGTTTGTCTGAGACAGTGACGTTTCAGGAAGAAGGAAATCATGAAGGACGTACCCGAAATGTTCAGACGCTAGACTTGGAGGAAAATGTTATTTCTACTGTGGAAGGCGACCACCATTTCAGTACCACGCAGTTAGCCTGCCAGTACAGGGTAAGCTAGAAGACCGTGTGGAGCATTCCCCACAACAATTGTTACTACCCTTATCACTTACAGCGTATGCAGGGCTTACTTGCGACAAAGTGTCCACACTGGAACGAGTTTTGTCACTCGTTTCTTCATCAGGCAACCACAATTTGTGTCATCCATCCTATTCACAGATGAGGCCACCTTTACACGGAATGCTATCTTCAAATGGTTCAAATGGCTCTGAGCACTATGGGACTCAACTTCTGTGGTCATCAGTCCCCTAGAACTTAGAACTACTTAAACCTAACTAACCTAAGGACATCACACACATCCATGCCCGAGGCAGGATTCGAACCTGCGACCGTAGCAGTCAAGAATGCTATCTTCAGCTTCCATGATAGTCATCAGTGGGACAGTATGCAGAACCCCCATGGTAAGGTGACAGCGAATCGTCGGCAACGGTGAAAATGGAATGTGTGGGTAGCGATATTAGCGATCATATTTTGGGACCAGTGTTCCTTCCATGTCGCCTAACAGTCCAGAACTATCGGCGTTTTTATGGGTGAATGCCTCCCCTGCTGGAAGAAGTTCCATTGATGATTCGAGGGGTTATGAGGCTGCCACATGATGGTGCTCCAGCCCAGTTCGTCGTTAAGGTCCGGAAATATCTCAATCGTGTCTTCCCTGGAGAATGGAAAGGACGAGGGGTCCAGTCGCATGGCCTGCTCGTTCAACAGATCTCAACCCATGGGATTTCTGGTTATGGGGCCATCTCAGAAGCGTCGTGTATGCAGAGCCCATCCCAGATGTGGAGACACTGGATCAGCGATTTCATGCTGCCTTTGACACTGTTTCGATGCAGCCTGACGGATATGAACGTGTGAGACAGAACATGCTGTGGCACGTACAATCATGTGTTGAGGCACACGGAAACCATTTTCATCGCATGCTGTAACTATGGCTGCATGGTACAGAGCTCATTAGACCACAGTCTCTGTAACAATATATGATTGAATAGATGGTCTCTAACATGGAAACCATGCATTTTCGGACATAAGTTCATTAGACTGTTTTTGTTCCAAATCCTCTCATCGATCAGTCCCAGGAGTTTGTACACGGTGGAAAAAATCACCCTGAAAAGAAAAAAGAAAAACCCAATAAACTCTTGCTAAGCCATCTCTTGTGTACGTATTAAGATGAGCGCATTATCCTATTGATAGAAATAATTATATCATGGTGTAGACTACAAAACCGCAGTATAAATTACCAAAACGTCTGATGTAAGATGCAGCAGTGTATGGTGTCATAGCAAAATTTCTTAAGTCCAGCAGTTTTAAAGATTTCCAAAAGCGCGTTTGTGACATATGTTGAGATAGTTTTGGCAGTTAGAATTGTGTGGCTTGACATTCTTTTGGAAGAAGTACAATTTTTAGTAATTCTAGTTGGGTGGGGAATCTGCATACCATCTGCGTGGTAAAAACAAAGCATCTCTAACCAGATAATATAGACAGTAAGAATACTTTACATACAGACTACAAAAAATATGGAACAATAAGTTAAAAAATATGGAAAAATGTGGAAAATTAAGGGAAAAATGCGTAAGAGAGGTAAAAATTGAACAAAATTAAAAATGTGGAAAACAGGGAAAAATCAGGATTTTAACTGGTAATATATGATATCTGTATTTATTTGTAGGGGATAGTAGAAATTTTCCGACTAAGCACTAGATAAAATCGTATAGAAGAGGATGATGTGATGCATATACCGAAAAAGAATACCATTATGCCGAGTTTGTAATCGCCATACTTTTTAATGAGGGTTTGTAGTCTTTTACGTAACAACTCGATGTAGGAGAGGGGATGACGTTACACATATATGTTTAGCAAAGAAAGTCATGAAAGAGGATGATCAACATGAAAAGGAGTTAAAAGCTCAAAATACAAATGACGATTAGGGTATAGAGACAAATTGAAGCTTGCGTTAAAGCAACAATAGATGAGCCGTTGGAGAAATTCATGTTCTTTGGCTAATGTGTCTGGATTATGGCACACAGATTCATGGATGTTAATATAGACTGTTTGCACATCTAGAATCACTTTTGCAGAATATGCTATGATATTGTAATGACACGCTACCTTATATTAATAATTACCACCATTTTTCTGAGAATATGATAATTTTGACGTAACATGAGGTATTTCCTCCAGGCAAACCTTACTGAGATGATTCTTTTGAGTTATTAGATATATGTGCAGAAATGGTGGATTGTGATGGTCTATCACTTTTCACCATTTTTAAAAAATATCTAATAACTTACAAGAATCAGATTTATAAACAATGTCATGCTTTGTAATGAATTAGTTTGAGTCTTCCACCTTACTGGAATTTTTTCCAGATGTAAAGCTGCAGCATTTCCACCAATAGGACAACATTCACATGCTAGTAATGTAAGGATGATGTAGATCGTCTTTTAGAACCAAGACGTTGAAATACGTTTATTATTTGCGATTATGCAATCACAACTGTGGCTGAAAAAAGTTCAATCTTCCCAGAGGCTTTTGCTAGTGTTAAGAATGTGAATTATTCTAGTGACACTTAATCTGACATTTAAAAGAACAACTATAGCTTTCTGTAAAAAAGGATATGCCTGCCTCTATTGCTGGCACAGGGAAAGACACTAAAGGATTTAGAGTGTCGAGCACGGTTAAACCATTACCTATTAAAGTTTATAAGTTGGTCACAGGATCATAACGCCACTTCATGATTTTATTTCCGGTCATGACTCGTAACATAAGAATATGTATTGATACTACTGATAAAAAATGCCCGTTATGTGATTAGTTGGTTGGTTCATGACTTAACATTTCTGTGTGTGTCGGAACTCTTATTGCTCTAACTCTACAAACACGAAAGGTCCACGTACCCAGAGAGTTCTGCTATTGTTAACAACGTGGGTAGGTCTATTGACAGTAAATCCGAGAATGCAAAGAGTAACCGTACACCTCTGTGACAAAGGAAAGACCTGCCTGTCTTGATAATAAGGATGTTGTTGTTATTGTTGTTGTTGTCTTCAGTTCTGAGACTGGTTTGATGCAGCTCTCCATGCTACTCTATCCTGTGCAAGCTGCTTCATCTCCCAGTACCTACTGCAACCTACATCCTTCTGAATCTGCTTAGTGTATTCATCTCTTGATCTCCCTCTACGATTTTTACCCTCCACGCTGCCTTCCAATGCTAAATTTGTGATCTCTTGATGCCTCAGAACATGTCCTACCAACCGGTCACTTCTTCTTGTCAAGTTGTGCCACAAACTCCTCTTCTCGCCAATTCTATTCAATACCTCCTCATTAGTTACGTGATCTACCCATTTAATCTTCAGCATTCTTTTGTAGCACCACATTTCGGAAGCTTCTATTCTCCTCTTGTTCAAACTATTTATCGTCCATGTTTCACTTCCATACATGGCTACACTCCATACAAATACTTTCAGAAACGACTTCCTGACACTTAAATCTATACTTGATGTTAACAAATTTCTCTTCTTCAGAAACGCTTTACTTGCCATTGCCAGTCTACATTTTATATCCTCTCTACTTCGACCATCATCAGTTATTTTGCTCGCCAAATAGCAAAACTCCTTTACTACTTTAAGTGTCTCATTTCCTAATCTAATTCCCTCAGCATCACCCGACTTAATTCGACTGCATTCCATTATCCTCGTTTTGCTTTTGTTGATGTTCATCTTATATCCTCCTTTCAAGACACTATCCATTCCGTTCAACTGCTCTGGCAAGTCCTTTGCTGTCTCTGACAAAATTACAGCGTCGTCGGCGAACCTCAAAGTTTTTATTTCTTCTCCATGGATTTTAATAGCTACTTCGAATTTTTCTTTTGTTTCCTTTACTTCTTGCTCAGTATACAGATTGAATAACATCAGGGACATGCTACAACCCTGTCTCACTCCCTTCCCAACCACTGCTTCCCTTTCATGCCCCTCGACTCTTATAACTGCCATCTGGTTTCTGTACAAATTGTAAATAGCCTATCGCTCCCTGTATTTTACCCTTGCCACCTTTATAATTTGAAAGAGAGTATTCCAGTCAACATTGTCAAAAGCTTTCTCTAAGTCCACAAATGATAGAAACGTAGGTTTGCCTTTCCTTAATCTATTCTCTAAGATAAGTCGTAAGGTCAGTATTGCCTCACGTGTTCCAACATTTCTGCGGAATCCAAACTGATCTTCACCGAGGTTGGCTTCTACCAGTTTTCCATTCGTCTGTAAAGAATTCGCGTTAGTATTTTGCAGCTGTGACTTATTAAACTGATCGTTCGGTAATTTTCACATCTGTCAACACCTGCTTTCTTTGGGATTGGAATTATTATATTCTTCTTGAAGTCTGAGGGTATTTCGCCTGTCTGATACATCTTACTCACCAGATGGTAGAGTTCGTCAGGACTGGCTCTCCCAGGGCCGTCAGTAGTTCCAATGGAATGCTGTCAACTCCCGGGGCCTTGTTTCGACTCAGGTCTTTCAGTGCTCTGTCAAACCCTTCACGCAGTATCATATCTCCCATTTCATCTTCATCTACATCCCCTTCCATTTCCATAATATTGTCATCAAGTACATCGCCCTTGTATAGACCCTCTATATACTCCTTCCACCTTTCCGCTTTCCCTTCTTTGCTTAGAACTGGATTTCCATCTAAGCTCTTGATATTCATACAAGTGGCTCTCTTTTCTCCAAAGGTCTCTTTCATTTTCCTGTAGGCTGTATCTATCTTGCCCCTAGTGAGATAAGCCTCTACATCCTTACATTTGTCCTCTAGCCATCCCTGCTTAGCCATTTTACACTTCCTGTCGATCTCATTTTTGAGACGTTTGTATTCCCTTTTGCCTGCTTCATAATAAGGATATAGATATCTAAAGGGTTTAACGTGTCAGTCAGAGTTAAACCATTTCCAATTAAGAGCTTTATCAGCTGGTCATTTGATCGTGTCAACACTTCTGGTCATAGCTCCCAAAAGTTGAATATGTATTGACACTATCGATTAAAAAGAAAGAAGCGTCAAGTGATTACCTGTTTAGTTCTTAATGTCACATTTCACCCATATGTCGGATCTTTTATTGCTCTAATGCTACAGACATAAAACATGTAAATCTTGCTGTCCAGAACTTTAAACCTGATGAATTTATTGTAGCAGACAGAAAGCGAATGGGGTGTGAAGATTAGGATGGTTATATAACAAGACGGTTCACTCATAAATACAAATCAACTGGCTGATTCACCCATAACACAGACACCACATAGCTGATAATAACCCATCACAGGCATTTGTTTACCCATCAGGTCAATCTAATATATGATTACCTATTACGTGCATAGCACATTTCTGACTTTCGTGATATGTTACATAAAATATGTCAGACATCACTCTTCCATGGAAGCCTGAGTCACTGCAGATGTGTGGAGCCAGATGGGATTTTACTTGTACATATGTGCAAAAAGCTATCAAACTGAGCTGTGAAACAGATAGGAAATCAGTAATTCTTCACACCTTTCGTAGATTCTCCATGGTTTTTTTTAATGTCTTTGTTAATTTATGTAAGGCATGTAACTTGATCTCTTAATCATAACAGGTTATGACTCTTAAATGTAAAGAATGTGTATACTTCTTACATCAATATCTACAAATGGTACTTCTTCGAAATGTCATCCAACACAATTCTATCAATACCAACTCAATGTACACTGATAAACACAAGCACCGCTGTGGAAATGCAATGCTGACTTTAGCCATATCTTAATTACAGCATTTGGCTACTATCTTTTACGCATTAACACTGTATTACCACGTAAGATATATTTTACCCTCTCTCTTATGTTAACAACACAGAATATAGTTCAACTATGGCTTGCAATCATTTGCATAAATACTCTAAAGATAAATTATAGAAATAATGTTCAGAACACTCTCATGAACTGCAGTTGTCAAAGCTTAGATCGATGATGTACAAATGTAACATATGGAAAATAATAATAATAATAATAATAATAACAATAATAATAACAGTAATAATAGTAATTATAATAATAATGTTCAAGAAAACGAATATTTACTCTTATAAACACATATGCCAGTTTTGTGCAGGTAGTCACAGTAACAAAATTAGTTTAATTCGCGAAATTGAGAATAAAGATATATACATGGATACACAGGGAAATGCACATCATCAATACCTGCAGTTATGAAGATATATATACATGGATACACAGGAAAATGCACATCATCAATACCTGCAGTTATGATGCAACCATGTCACGGCATGTTAAAAACAAAGGCATAAGCAAGTACCATACCGCAACAAATAAACTAGGGCTGTGATTAATACATCATCTGTTAGTAATGTGTACTGTCAGTGTTTAAAAATACATCAATGGCATTAGCAACGTACAGCTCACTGCAATTTACAAGTTTGGCCAATTTTCTCTGACGAGACATACTTTAAAAAAACTGAACAGTCGAAACTGAATCAAATTACGTTGATATCCACGTTAAATAACTAGTACAGTGTGATATTTCAACAACTGCACCTACATCCCAAATTAAACAACTAATTCCACAACATGTTATTTAACAAGAAATACATTCCTGTTAATACCTTCTCTATGCACACACTGATGAAGATCACTTCTCTCCAATACTACTAACCATTCTGAGGTTCTCCTTCTACATGCCGCAACACTGCACACGAAGTATATGGACTTACCATTAATCAGTATTAATGCACTGTCACGCCTCCATCAGAGCAAGTCTCCAACACTGCCCAGGTGCTCATGCATATGAGTACTCTAGCTGGGCGGACTACAGCCAGCTATGCCGGTATCGTTTGCTCCAGGGTTGTGCCGACAGATGGTCTGGGAATTCCAGCACCACCCACCCATACAGTTATCTCCCGACAGTGAAATTTGTGACTGCAGTGAGGCATCACATGCCAAGGCATCCAACAGCTGGCAGCCTTAAAATGATCTGCATATCTGTAAACTGACGGGTTCTGCCCAAGTTGTCATCCCTTTAAGTATCTGTTTAATCTTGTACGAAGATTATTTTTCATGTTATTTGTCTCTAAGGTTGCACGACGCCACTCCTGTTCCTTTTCAAACGAAACTGTTAAGCGTTCCCGTCAGGCTAGCCTTACTGATGTGATGGACTAACATTTTCCAGCACTTTCCGTACTATATCGTGATGTCAGTGATTTGACCACACATTGCGTTGTCAAATTACGTAAAGATATAGCGCACTGTGCTTGATACATCGTAAAGGTATTAATTCAGTCACGTAATGCATTGTCATGGTGTATTACACCATAATTTACGTTAATATTCTTCTGAGATGTTGCGAATATGTGGGGGAACTTGCTTGTCATTGGTCCAGAGAGCAACAGAGGAAGGGGAGTACTTGGCGCGTAAACTGTTAGCAACGCTTGTCGGCAAAGGTATCTACAAATTTCCGCTGGCGAATGTGCAGGCTCTGGCGGGCTGTCAACAGTTTCCTGTTATTAACGTGGGCTGGATGTCACTCCCTGATTGCTTGATTTATTATCAGGGTCTATTTTGTCAGCAAACAGGTTGACGTCTTGGGGAATATTACACTTATATTGTTTAAGTAATACAAATACCTCTAGTATTGTTGGGGGAACTTTGTTAACGACGTTTTGCGGAATATGACGTGTGTATTTCTTCCAATAGGAGAACACGCTCGTTTTAAAAGATACACTAGTAATGTATGGATGGCTTAGTAAGAGTTTATTTGTTCATATATTACGCTGTGGTGTTTCTTTAAGATTTCAAGCCTTTGTATGAGAGTATTTCTTGTTGAGTTATATGCTTCATTGATTAGCTACAGTCATTTTTACAATAAAGATGTTGGTATTTTGGAAAAAAAATCAGTAAAACTGCAGCAAATTAACTCAAAACAGCAATTACTTATGAAATGTTTTCTTAATCCGCTTGGAATGGTTGCTAGTCTCTGCTGTCACGTACAATGACGAAATTTGTGTGATTTAAATAATAATAAAACTTATCTGTCAGTTATAACAAACACCCACACGCTCATCCTCTCACGGCAGTCCACATACTTCTAATGGCGAGCAACAGCACATGACATAAATAATAATAATCATGACGTCGATGTATCACAAGCCTGACTGCATGTAACAAGGCAGTCATGTGATGTTATATGACTTCAAGAGCAGTCGGACAAAACACACATATCTCTAATACTAATGCTATTTATTTCTTATTTATAACAAATAACCAAACACTAATCCTCTCGCGAGAGTGTAGCGACCTTGAATTACTAAATTCATGTAGTACAAAAACTAATACGTTTTGTTTGTTATTACTAGTACTTATAACAAATACCCACACCTGGTCCTCTCGCTATGGAGCCGAATCCTAAAATGATGAAACGTGCATGAGTTTAATTTGTTGTTATTATTTTTAACAAGATCTACACCCTGACCGTAGACCAACCTGATGCTCTCCATGTCCTATGCAGAAAAATTTGCCGTCTTCCACTCCACTGCTCTTGTTGTAGAGGATGAGAATTACGATGGGGAAGCGGGTTGAATCTTATTGGTGCAAAGGGGAAAGAAGGGTAAGGGGAAAGAGGGGTGACATGGGCAGGATGCTGACTTCCAGGGGATGGAAATGGGGATGAGCTTAAATATAACTTGCACAATTGCCTCATGTGTATGGGGAGAACAATGATTCCCTGCGAGGAGAGAACTGTTTGTTGTCCTTGGGTATAGCTACTCCAATTGCCTTAGTATGTAACCTGATACTCAAGTTCAAGGTCACCTCATACTGACACTAGACAACTACTGTTGCATAGTATCCTTCATCTTTAGGGAGCAATTTCATGTAGGCCAAATGACTGAATTATAATCATTCATTATTTCATGTGTTAACTGTCTGTGTAGTGTGTTACGGAGTAGATATGGAAATCAACCCAGTATTGGCCCAAGACATTCTGAGAAAACCACATACAAGGAAGGCTGGTCCTTGAGAGAGAAAAGCTTCTGTCCACAGATCAAGAAAAATTTAGAAAGGAAAGATAATGCTAAACTCAGCTTGCTCTTTTCTTCCACGATATTCTGCGAACTATGGATGAAGAGCAACACTCAGATTCAACATTCCTACACTTCGAGAAAGCGTTTGCCTGTTCTGCGTACTGTTAACGAAGCTCCGTGCATAGGGATCACTTTCGAAGTAACAAAACCCAGTACGTTGTACTGGACAGCGAGTGTTCATCAGAGACAAATACATCGTCAGGATTGCTGCTGGAAAGTCTGACAAAGCAGCTCTTGTTCTTTGTATAGAGAAACGATCTTACAGGCTAGGTGAGCAGCAACCTCTGACTGTTTGCTGATGACGCTGAGGTATATAGGTCAGTGTCGTCGTTGAGTGACAATAGGAGGAGGCAAGATGACTTGGACAGAACTCATATTTGCTGTGATGCTTGCTTTAAATTTGGGAAAATATAAAGTACTAAAGATGAAAAGAAAAAAAATAGTCCTGTAGTGTTCGAGTATAGCGTTAGTGGTGCCCTGCTTTGCAAAATCCCGAGATAAAATATCTAGGCGTAGTGTTATAAAGCAGTATGAAATGTAATAGGCACGTATCGTCGGCTGTGTGGAAGGCGAATGGTTGGGAGAATGCTAGAAAAGTGTACACAGACTTACAAAAAAGTTAAAGCCCCCAGAAAACATGATCGGATATCAGTAGAACTTCGTGCATCTACACGTCATTGGCTGGTATAAAAGTGATTAGAGACGCAATTCTCTGAGACAGGTAGAACAACCACGACAGTGCATTAGCATTGTTCGCGTTTAGAGTTGTTATCAGGCCTTAGAGTATATACAGAGGGTGAGAATAGTGTCAGATGTTGAGTGACGACTGAGAAGGACACGGAAATGTCACATACTCCTGTGAGACAGCGTTATCAGCATTTCACCGACTTTTAAAAGTATCTGCCTGGCTGGTTGAGTCATTTAATATCCAGATTTTTGGGTCTTTCGAATATGACAGTTGTCCGATGTTGGACTACAGGCACACATCGCCTAGGGTCTTGTCAACTAGGCTGATTGTGCAGTGAACACATTATAACCACATCAGAACTGCACCTGCCATCAGAGATCACGTAATAGACTCTGCAACATTCTGTCTCGTCTCACGCCCCTGGTCAGAGATTATCAGCAGTAGGAGTAGGGAATTACTGCCCGTCCGTATGCCGCATTTAACACCACAGCACAGCCGGCTGTGCTTGTAAGGATACCGTGACCGGGTATGGCCTCACGTCACGTCTGTTAACTGCTGAAGGAACACTGGCGGAACAGCGATACGTCAGGGACATCCTGCGCTCTCTTGTGTCCCCTCTCAGGCCTGCGTATTGCGACGCATGTTTCAACAGGACAAAGATCGTCCTCAGGCGGTATGTTCGCTATGAACTGTCTGTGAGATGCTGAGTTAGTCCCATGGCCAGCAAGATCCCCAGATCTGTTCCCCACAGAACATGTTTGGAACCAGGTCGGACATCAAATCTGTTCCACTGCAAGGATCAAGAATTCCACGGAATAGTAACTGCAGTCTTGAACCACATTGCTTCAGGAGCGGAAACAGTGGTTTTATTACAATCTCCCCAACAGAATAAATGCATGTATGTGGGCCAGAGCTGTTGCAACTTCATACCCCTAAGTAGAATCATACAGCCAAGTTCTTTACAAACTTGGCTTCCTTTTGTAATCAATGAAATAGTATCACATACCCTCTCAACTCACGAAGTTTCATTCCGTTTCCTCCTCCCATTCTAATACTTCACTTTTTTTTATCATACAGTGTAGTTCCTCCGCAAAGAAGACTGCGCACAGAACGCTCGTGGAACCCATTCGGATTTCTCCTAACATCTAACAGATCCCCACCACGTCGGATTAAAAAAAAAAAAAAAAAGACATCGAAGCAATTCTGAAGCTTGCTGCTTGATTTGTTACCAGTAGTTTCAGTCACGACACGAGTATTACGGAGATGTTTCGTGAATACAACTATGAATCCCTGGACGGGAGAAAATCTTCATTTCGCGATACAGTACTGAGAAACTTTGCAGGACCGGAACTTGCGAGAGACGATCCTATGGCCATCAACAGACATTTCGCACAAGGACCGTGAAAACAAGAGAAATCAAGGCTCGTGCAGAATAATGTAATCTCTCTCTCTCCGTCCGAACACGCCTTGGAAGGCCCACGGGTACCAACCGACCGCCGTGTCATCCTCAGCCCACAGGTGTCACTGGATGCGGATATGAAGGGACATGTGTTCAGCACACCGCTCTCCCGGCCGTATGTCAGTTTACGAGACCGGAGCCGCTAGTCGCAGGTTCGAATCTTGCCTCGGGCATGGATGTGTGTGATGTCCTTAGGTTAGTTAGGTTTAAGTAGTTTTAAGTCTAAGGGACTGACGACTTCCGATGTTAAGTCTCATAGTGATTAGAGCCATCTGAACCATCTTAATCAGGTAGCTCTTCAGTTTGCCTCACAAGGGCCGAGTGCACCCCACTTGCCAACAGCACTCGACAGACCGGGTGGTCACCCATCCAAGTGCTAGCCCAGCCCGACCGCGCTTACCTTCGGTGATCTGATGGGAACCGGTGTTACCCTTGTGGCAAGTCCGTTGGTGCAGAATAATACAGATAGTCGTTTCTTCTCCACTCGGTTTGCGAGTGGAACAGTAAAGGTAACGACTAGCAAGTTCCCTCCGTCATGAACTATTCAACACTCTCAAGGTCTGCATTCATTGGCACCATGGTATAATGCGTGGACAGTGAAGGGTTGTGGTGTTAGTGATGCATTCGTGACGTTTATCGGCAATCAGACGGCGTTCAGGAGGCCTGTCTGCGCACCCTTTGTTTTGAGTCTGCAGGCAGTTACTGCTGAGTTAAAACGTGAACAGTGTTTGCAATATTCATTCTAGGGTACAAATATCCCCCAATGACGAGTACCCTGAACAGCTTCAGAGGTTTGAACTGGGTTGCTTTGTGTGCGTGTGGGAAGCAGGTTGGGCATATCGACGGATTGCTACACATATTAGCACACTGCTTTCAAGAGTGTTCTCTGGGACAGACCGACGGCTGTAGACAAGGTTCTAGACGTCCGCTTAGAAGAGGCGTATGTTAAGAGTGACACACTGCACGAGCAGCAGTGTCTGACCGAACGTCACCCAGGGACGAAATCTGGGTATATGTTTCATCTGCTATCATCAGGGGCCACTGGCAGCAGGATTAAATTCACCTGTGCCTCTGGCCAGATTATCATTGACACTACAACCCCACTTTTGAGGGCTACTGCTGTATCGTGAAATCGTTAACTACAGAGTGGAGTGGTGCTCAGCAGTCTTCATTGATGAGAACGATGGACGTATACGTGCATGACACAGAACTGGTGAGCTGCCTATTCCAGAGTGCATTCGCCCACGACAGTAGCTCTCACCCCAGGCTTCATTGTGTGGAGGCCATCAGTTGAAACACAGTCTCATCTGCTGTTTCTGCAGAGTTAATTAACCAGTGCCTTTTACGTATATTGCACAGACTGTTATCCACGCGCTAGTATCACCTCTTCGACTGGAAGTCGATATGCTTGTTAGTAGGGCAACGCACGTCCGCAATTGGCTGCTGCGACGCAACGCGCTCATTGTGGTATACAATTGCCCAATTGAAGAGTTACGGAACATGATGAAGCGGGGACTTTCTCTCCTGGGCCTGCAATAATCATTGCCAAAATGCAAAAAAGGTCACAAGGTGTTTACGGCAGTCTGTCGCAGGATGATATTCGGCACCCTTACGATCAGAACAGTGCCGCACAAATGCTGAAGAGATCATCAGATACATCGAGTTGTACAGTTGGACTGAAGACATACGTTACATACAGAACTGGCAGAGATCGTTAGGTCGTTACGAAAGTGACATGTATAAGAGGCGATCAAACAGAAATGGGCCGGAGGCATAATTACAAAAACAAGTACTTGTATGTTAGAAGTATTGACTCTGGCTGCTGAGACACTTGTCGCACTGTGATACAAGGCGGTGAATGGCCATTTCATAAAATTCCCGGGGCTGCGATGTTAACAAGTTCTCCACGTACAGCGGAATTCGGAGGTTAATTGTTTGCCCAAATGGTACAAAAATGGTTCAAATGGCTCTGAGCACTATGGGACGTAACTGCTGTGGTCATCAGTCCCCTAGATCGCGCGGTTCCAGACTATAGCGCCTAGAACTGCTCGGCCACTCCGGCCGGCTGCCCAAATGGTTCAAATGGCTCTGAGCAATATGGGACTTAACTTCTGAGGTCATCAGTCCCCTAGAACTTGGAACTACTTAAACCTAACTAACCTAAGGACATCACACACACCCATTCCCGAGGCAGGATTCGATCCTGCGACCGTAGCGGTCGCACGGTTCCAGACTCTAGCGCCTAGAACTGCTCGGAACCCCCGGCCGGCAATTGTTTGCCTCTCAGAACATTTTCAAGGGGACCAAAAATTGCGTAATCACAGGGAGAGAGGTTCGGACTGTATAGAGGGTGGTCGAGAACCTCCTGTTTGAATTTCTGCAGGAAAACCGTGACTGTGTTGGCCGTATGAGGCTTTGCACTGTTGTGGAGCAGAGTGACCCCACGGGTGAAACTGCCTGGTCGTTTTGATTTGATCGCTTGGCGAAGGGTGGTCGAGATTTGTTGGGATTCACTGCTGTCCTGCGCTGCAGGAAGTGAATCAGAAGGGGACCATCTTGTCCAAAGAAAAACGTCAGCATAGCCTGCTCTAAGGGGCAAACAATTCACCTCGGACGACGACGTCCAGGTGTATGTGCGGAAGTGGTTAACATTGCAGTCCTGGGAATGTTATGAGTCAGCCATTCACCGCGTTGTGTCAGAGTAGGACAAGTGTCTCAACAGCCAGTGTCAATACTTCTAGTACACAGATACTGGTTTCTGTATAATTGCCTCCGGCTCGTTTCTTTTTGAATGCCCCATATAACATCAGTTTATCTGTACAACACGATGTATCTGATGATGGATTATCCTGAAACGTGTAATATCAAAGTAATTCACTCAGTATCTAACGACGTCTTACTAAGTGACCTATTCAGCATTTATGCAGTACTGTTCCACTTAAACATGGTGTTAGGAAATTTGCTTTACAGACTTCTAGGACTTGGATAGGGAAGTGAGTACATAATAGGAGTCCACGTCTGGACGGTTCCAATTCGGATGTTTAACCCCTCCACTTTCGCATCAGGATCTGAATTAGGAGAGACGTAGTACAGTTACCACCTGGTGTGTCTTTAATTTCTAGTACAGCGACCAGAACTCGTGCCAGCTCCCTCTGACTCTACAGCAGTCTTGTAAATTAAACCTTGAACACGACCCCGTAATCAGTAGGACACGACATCCCGTTTACCCTGTTGCACACAAGGACAAGTAACTGTGAGACATATCTCTTTCCTTCACCAGACGTGGACGCGTTATACATCTGAACTGAAACCGCCGTAGAACGGACAGAGTACGCTTCCGGGTACGGATTTCTAATCATAAAAATTTGTAGTCACTCCCCTCTGCAAGTCCTAGAAGTCCGTAACGGGAATATGCGAACCTGTATAAGTGGAACGGTACTGCGCAAGTGCTGAATAGGTCACTTAGTAAAACATCGTCAGCTACTGAATGAATGACTTTGATATTACGTGTGTCAAGATAAACCATAGTCAGATACATTGAGTTGTACAGCTGAACTGAGCTTATATGTTACAACCACAACGACCTGTGACAGTTATGTACATAACGTATGTCTCCATCATGTCGAATCTCCAACCTCTATGATCGCTCGAATGCGAGAAAACGGTCTTGCGTTGCCGCCAGACGGGCATACACTGTGTATTGATGCTACAGTTTGAGCTCCGTTTACTATGACTACCTGTCACCTCACTTGTCAATAAGATGATCGACTCCTCGACGACGTTACCTTTTTCTTTGTCAGTGTATATCCGAACTCAGTACAACCAAAAACTAGTCCAGATTTGCATTATTCTTACTACCTGAGCCCCCATTTCATTCTGTTACTCGCTCCTGTGAACGGGAACGCGTCCATCTAGAAAAGATAATCTGAAGATGCCTAAATAAGGCGAAACGCGTCATTGAAAAATGAAAAAATGAAACTAAAATTGCAACCGAGACTGTTTTTAACCAGTATTGTTAAGAACTGGTTTGCTGTTATGCCACATATGAACTGGAAGAATTTCTAAAAAAATATTCAAATGTGTGTGAAATCTTATGGGACTTAACTGCTAAGGTCATCAGTCCCTAAGCTTACACACTACTTAACCGAAATTATCATAAGGACAAACACACACACCCATGCCCGAGGGAGGACTCGAACCTCCGCCGGGACCAGCCGCACACTCTGACTGCAGCGCCCCAGACCGCTCGCCTAATCCCGCGCGGCAAGAATTTCTACAGCGTACAATTCTATCTATCGTAAATCCGGAGCACTGACTTCAGATAGCACGTCTTAATGTCTCTTAAGGTACCCGCTACATCATACAAGGACGTTATCAGAAATATAGATGAAGGAAAAGGTAGATATTTCATCCTTGCGGTTACGATAAAAAGAGGAAAGAAGCGAGTTATATAACGGGGTTCCGTTCGCAATGCTCGTGTGTAATGTTTCACGTTTTCTGCTCCCTGTGCAGGTGACGAAGACGACAAGTGGAAGCAGACCCTTAGGCTCCACAGTACGGGAAACGCTCGGTGCAGAAATGTCAGACTCGATGTGGGCACGCAACAGAACGGAACTGCGAGGGAAAAAAAGGACGAGCTCAGCTGCGGGGAAATGCTCTGCAGACGGGTCGGGAACGAAGGATAGAAGGTGCAGCGTGGCGCAGGAAAACGCGACTGCCTTCGACGTCGGAAAGTGCGGGGCGTGCAGGCCGCGGCCGCTCGGTCACGTGCGCCTCGCCGAGGACTGGCCGGCCGGGGCGGCGCGCGCCCCTGCGCTGCCGCCACCGTGGCCGCCAGTTAACGGCGGGATGGCGCACTGGACGCTGCAGGCATCCGACGTGGCGAGCGCCCTGGCGCTGCTGCTGGCGCTGCTGCTGGCGCTGTCGGCGGCGACGCGCGCGTCGGCGCTCTCGCGCTGGCTGCGCCTGCGCCGGCTGGCCAAGGCGCTGCCCGGGCCCACCGACACCCTGCCCATCTGCGGCGACGGCATCAGCCTCCGGGGAGCGCCCATAACCGCGCTGCGGCGCCTCTACCACAAGCACGGCACCCCGTGCAGGTACGTCCTAACCGTCTCTTACTTCCCGCTACTTACCAGGATATCCCACTATCAGACCAATTGTGTGATTGGATTGAAGAGTTCCTAGATAACAGAACGCAGCATGTAATTCTCAATGGAGAGAAGTCTTCCAAAGTAAGAGTGATTTCATGTGTGCCGCAGGGGAGTGTCATAGGACCGTTGCTATTCACAATGTACATAAATGACCTTGTGGATAACATCGGAAGTTCACTGAGGCTTTTTGCAGATGCTGTGCTGTATCGAGAGGTTGTAACATCTACATCTACATCTACATTGATACTCCGCAAGCCACCCAAAGGTGTGTGGCGGAGGGCACTTTACGTGCCACTGTCATTACCTCCCTTTCCTGTTCCAGTCGCGTATGGTTCGCGGGAAGAACGACTGTCTGAAAGCCTCCGTGCGCGCTCTAATCTCTCTAATTTTACATTCGTGATCTCCTCGGGAAGTATAAGTAGGGGGAAGCAATATATTCGATACCTCATCCAGAAACGCATCCTCTCGAAACCTGGCGAGCAAGCTACACCGCGATGCAGAGCGCCTCTCTTGCAGAGTCTGCCACTTGATGGAAAATGGAAAATTGTACTGAAGTGCAGGAGGATCTGCAGCGAATTGACGCCTGGTGCAGGGAATGGCAATTGAATCTCAATGTAGACAAGTGTAATGTGCCGCGAATATATAGAAAGATAGATCCCTTATCACTTAGCTACAAAATAGCAGGTCAGCAACTGGAAGCAGTAAATTCCATTAATTATCTCGGAGTACGCATTAGGAGTGATTTAAAATGGAATTATCATATAAAGTTGATCGTTGGTAAAGCAGATGCCAGACTGAGATTCGTTGAAAGAATCCTAAGGACATGCAATCTGAAAACAAAGGAAGTAGGTTACAGTCCGCTTGTTCGCCCACTGCTTGAATACTGCTAAGCAGTGTGGGATCCGTACCAGACAGGGTTGATAGAAGATATAGAGAAGATCCAACGGAGAGCAGTGCGCTTCGTTACAGGATCATTTAGCAATCGCGGAAGCGTTACGGAGATGATAAACTCCAGTGGGAGACTCTGCACGAGAGACGCTCAGTAGTTCGGTACGGGCTTTTGTTAAAGTTTCGAGAACATACGTTCACCGAAGAGTCAAGCAGTATATTGCTCGCTCCTACGTATATCTCGTGAAGAGACCATGAGGATAAAATCAGAGAGATTAGAGCCCTCACAGAAGCATACCGACAATCCTTCTTTCCACAAACAATACGAGACTGGAATAGAAGGGAGAACCGATAGAGGTACTCAAGGTACCCTCCGCCACACACCGTCAGGTGGCTTGCGGAGTATCGATGTAGATGTAGATGTAGAACTTCTCCCAGTGGAAGAGGGGTAGATGGTGTCGGAAGTTCCATGCGGCTTTTCGCGGATGATGCTGTAGTTATACAGAGAAGTAGCAGCATTAGAAAGTTGTAGCGAAATGTAGGAAGATCTGCAGTGGATAGGCACTTGGTGCAGGGAGTGGCAACTGACCCTTAATATAGACAAATGTAACGTACTGCGAATACATAGAAAGAAGGAACCTTTATTGTATGATTATATGATAGCGGAACAAACACTGGTAGCAGTTACTTCTGTAAAATATCTAGGAGTATGCGTGCGGAACGATTTGAAGTGGAATGATCACATGAAATTAATTGTTGATAAGGCGGGTACCAGGTTGAGATTCATTGGGAGAGTCCTTAGAAAATGTAGTCCATCAACAAAGGAGGTGGCTTACAAAACACTCGTTCGACCTATACTTGAGTATTGCTCATCAGTGTGCGATCCGTACCAGGTCGGGTTGACGGAGGAGATAGAGAAGATCCGACGAAGAGCTGCGCGTTTCGTAACAGGGTTATTTGGTAAGCGTGATAGCGTTGCGGAGATGTTTAGCAAACTCAAGTGGCAGTCTCTGCAAGAGAGGTACTCTGCATCGCGGTGTAGCTTGCTGTCCAGGTTTCGAGAGGGTGCGTTTCTGGATGAGGTATCGAATATATTGCTTTCCTCTACTTATTCTTGCCGAGGAGATCACGAATGTAAAATTAGAGAGATTCGAGAGCGCACGGAGGCTTTCCGGCAGTCGTTCTTCCCGCGAACCATACGCGACTCTAACCGGAAAGGGAGGTAATGACAGTGGCACGTAAAGTACCCTCCGCCACGCAGCGTTGGGTGGCTTGCGGAGTATAACTGTAGATGTAGATGTAGAACATAAGCGAACACGTCTCTAGGCTTGTCCGTAGACTCTCGATCATTTCTGAGAATACGACGGCCAGAGTGTTCGAAGTAGTTTATGTCCCTTTTAGCCAGTAAACTTTTTAACAGAAGTGGTGGCGCAGGAGATAGTATCGCAGCTTCACACTTTTGCGCCCCACGTTCGAAACCCGGTTTTTACTTTCATTGCAGGCAGAATTAAAGCTGTGAGGACGGGTCGTGAGTCGTGCTTCGGTAGATCAGTTGGTAGAGCACTTGCCCGCGAAAGGCAATGTTCCCGAGCCCGAGTCTCGGTCGGGCACACAATTTTAATCTGCCAGAAAAGTTTCATTACTGTTTTTCATTGGTCTACACATGTCCATAGGAGATTATTACACGGACGTTCCCCAATGCATACTGAAACAACGTTGTCCTTATTCACTCACTAATTTTACGTCTGGTGAACGTATTAAAAAATTAAATGAATGAGAAAATTATTTGAAATTGTTTTCGGTGAAATTCTTGTAGTGTATCTTCATTCATAATCGACTGCAAGCACTCTTAGTAGTATCAACACACTTTCAATATCATGTACTACCAACTTTATTACCTAAAAAAACTAAACTCCTCCCGAACAGATCATGAAGGCCCAACGGTACTGACCGGCGGCCGTGTCATCCTCAGATCCTATGCGTTCTGTAAATAAATGGATGCAGATATGGAAGGGCATATGGTCAGCACACCGCTCTCACGGACAGATATCAGTTTTCAAGACCGGAGCCCCTACTTCTCAATCAAGTAGCCCCTCAGTTTGCCTCACAAGGGCTGAGTGCACCCAGCTTGCCAACAGTGCTAGGCAGAGCGGATGGTCACCCATCCAAGTGCTAGCCCAGCCCGACCGCGCATAACTTAGGTGATCTGACGGGAACCGATGTCACCACTGCAGCAAGGCCGTTGGCCAGCTTTATGACCACAAGAGAAAATTTTAAAAACTCAGATGTCGTTAATTGTTATTGATTTTTATTCTCAACATAGTTTTTAAGAAACCTGGAAGTATTGAAGACATTCAGACATTCACTGGGAAAGTTACATCTGCAGCTGAAACTTAAATTTTTGGGTTTAGTTTAACTGAAAACGTTTGAAACGTATATGAAATGTGTTAGAAGAATGGACTAAAAACAATAAATACTTTTTTCCAAAATTCAAAAATTCAAAATATAAAGTAACTAATTACATTGCAATATTTTCAAAAGGTGGGATACAGTAACCCCCTCTCTATTATTGTGATGATTAGAAGAAATGACGACTCTCTTTTGGTAACTAGAGCTCTATTAGTCAAATGTCTAATGCTGTATTTCTGTTCAAATGGTTCAAATGGCTCTGAGCACTATGGGACTTAACATCTGTGGTCATCAGTTCCCTAGAACTTAGAACTACTTAAACCTAACTAACCTAAGGACAACACACACATCCATGCCCGAGGCAGGATTCGAACCTGCGACCGTAGCGGTCCCGCGGTTCCGGACTGAGCGCCTGAACCGCTAGACCACCGCGGCCGGCTGTATTTCTGTACTTGTTCTGGGTGGTTATAATTAAAAGTGCAGCTACTCACTAGAGGTCCAGTGTGGACTGTAATAATCGTATGGCAGAGAAACTTGGTTGATAGACTAATGCGAAAATATGGAACCGATTTACGTTGGAAAAAAATTAGTTCCAGTTTTGGCCACCAGGTGCAAATGTGTCACAGGACATAATCTTGTCGATCTCTCTGATGCTCATACTCAACAAACTGTGCAAGTAGCAGTTAACAGTACAATCAACATTATGCCTTTCTCACTTGTTTGACCTTTAGTGCTTCTCTGCCTCGTGATGACTGGGTGTTGTGTGATGTCCTTAGGTTAGTTAGGTTTAAGTAGTTCTAAGTTCTAGGGGACTGATGACAATAGTTGTTAAGTCCCATAGTGCTCAGAGCCATTTGAACCATTTTGAACCTTTCCTGACCACATCCCGTTGCTTATCCATTACATACGAAAACATTTCTCTATGTCTTCCTTGCATTCACAGTACCGGATTTGCACCTGGTGGCCAAAATTGGAACTAATTTTTTCCGGATTAAATCGGTTTCATATTAACGCATTACATTATTTACTAAGTTTCGCTGGCATTCAATAATTACAGTCCACACTGGACAGCTGTAAGTAGCAACACTTCAGTTAGAACCACCAAGTACTATCACAAATAATGGCAATATTAATGGCATTTAGCAAAGGTAAATTATATTTCATGTTCAGAATTCTTGTTGAAAAAAAAAAAAAAAGAGCCAACAACTAATGTAAATAACATCAAATGTAAAATAAACGTTTACAGCCATTTGAAGACTAACCTGTCAGTTAGAAACAGGTCACGGCGCTTTTTGTGTAAATAAAATGGCATTATTGATAGTGGTTGGTTACTGTTTTCTCCTTTGCAACAATCAACTTGTAGAATCTTTCTTATTGGCAGTTAGAACCAGTCAGTTCTCTGGTATCCCACTTAGCACATTCTGAATAAACTATTTATTTTCTAATTCGTTTCATTATTATTTTCCGTCAATGCAATGAGCAGCTCCATGCTGTGCTATCATGATAGCCTCTTAATTTTTTGTATACAAATCAGTTATGCACAAAGAGAAATACATTTTTTTTCATTCTGTTGAAAAAAGACAGATTTGGCACTTTGAACATTTTCCATTCCCGTTCCTGGTTGGTGTCTCAGTTTAATGACTGAGTTTAGAGTCACATAAGTCAATCCACACTAGTGACCGCCATAAGCAGTTTTCTGAATTTTGTACTGTTTTCGTTGTTGTGAGACATGAAGTTGTGTTTGATGCATCATTTGTAAATATTTAGAGCTCTACATATTTTAGTGCTGAACAATAATTTAAACCTTTTCAGAAGATATTGTTATTTCTTAAGTTACAGAGTTTTATGGTAAGTAAAATTGCCTATATTTTTAAAACTAGTTACATATCATGACGACGGTTAAGCCATATGCCATCGTCCTTGAGCTATCTTGCACCTTGAAACGAAAGAAAGTCTTTTACCGCGGAACAAGCGATATTTACAAATGAAGGGAAGTTCTCTAACGTCTTACCAACTTTACTTTGAAAGTAGAAATTTCTGTTGGTGTCAGTAGCTTCTACTTAAAAATGTATTTGACTTTTAACTGGTTTTTGATAATACTTCTGCTAATTTTATTTTATTTACTACTATTGGTTTGTGGTGACGTATCAGTAATAATGTAATAGATATGTGTCCTCGGAGTCTTTCGCAATGGGATCCTTCAGTAGAATCTTCTCTATTTACAAGCCACATCATTTCGAATAAAACACGCGAGCTTTCGACAGTTGTCTCCACCATAGTCACCAGGAGTTGAAATCAGTGATTTGAACTCCTGATTGCGATGGCGGAGACAGCTGTCGAAAGGACGAATATTTTATTCGAAAAGACACGGGTTAGAAACTGGGAAGATTTTATTGAAGGTAACAGGTACGTTATTACATACAGTACTGGCAAGATTTTCTCCGTTGCAGCACTTAAATTTCAGTAAAATATTACTTTCTAGGTACATGACTATGTAGTAAAGTGAAGCATTTTCTTACATTTTCGAAAACTTATTTTCGCGAGAAATTTCTCTAAGTTGGGAAAAAAGAGTGTAGTAAACAAAAAGCGAATTCTGTCAGCTAAAAATGGAATAAAAATATATTAAACTTCTATTACTGGGCTGGCCAGAGGATGGCTCTAAAAATGGCTCTGAGCACTATGGGACTCAACTGCTGTGGTCATAAGTTCCCTAGAACTTAGAACTACTTAAACCTAACTAACCTAAGGACATCACACACATCCATGCCCGAGGGAGGATTCGAACCTGCGACCGTAGCGGTCGTGCGGTTCGAGGCTGTAGCGCCTTTAACCGCTCGGCCACTTCACAGTGGCCAGAGGAGAAAGACTGAAATATTTCATTGTGTTACACACTTCCCTCCGTCTTATGCCTCGACTTCTGTAAATTGCTAACAATTCTAAATAGAATGCGTATTGACTTAAGAAACGGTCTACAACATGAAAGTTCCGAAGTGGGCAATTTGAACGCGTCGATGGCAGTGACAAGGAAAGTACGCAGCGCGCCACGAGGTCGCGATCAGCCAATGAAGTAAAGGTATTCGTCAGCGCACGCCCGAGCTCTACGTTTCGAAAGCACTCACACGCGTGCGATCCGGTGTTGTATTACTAGTACCACTGCTACGACTGTATTTCAACTTGTCCCTCCTCTTGTTTACTGAAACGTTTCGACTTCTCTTAGGACTTTTATTCCATAGCGGAGACAGCATTACCGCCCGCGCACTTATTCGTTTCTTGCTTTCGTTTGTTATGAGGAACAAAACGCGAGAGGCAGGTGCAATCAGACTGTGAGCTATTGTTGGTCTCACGCCGCTGTTTATAGCGGAGTTCGATTCCCGACGGGCACTGTGCCCTTTGATGTTCTTTTGTTTTATAGAGCACGCACTCGTACTCTGTGAAACGTAAATTCCGTCATGGATTTCTAGGCATGATGGATGTGATGGTCGGCGATATAGTACCGGACACCAAGCGTTGTTTAATGTGAAACCTCCATCCCTGTTTATAAGGCTTTCGGACCTTTATTTCGATAGATATCTTAATTGTACTGCCTCAGAAACTTGGCGTTTGCACCATGCTACACCGATCTCATCGTATTTCATTTCATGATTATAATCGAGGCAGTGCTCGGCGACAGCTGATGCGCATGGTTGTTTTAGTCGGATGTATTGCTCATGTGTTCGCAGACGCAAATAACAATGAATTTCCTTGCTATATTAAAAATTAGAACGGTAAAAGGTCTTGACGTTGCAGCTCTTGCCTTTTTTCTGACGTATTATGTTTTCACAGACTTGTAAATAGCAAGAATTCTGCTAACTATTCGCCGTTGAGCCATGACATAGTCGAGTTTCATCTGCTTCTGCGAGAAATTACGCCGGCAGGGTGCCGGAGCGGTTCTAGGCGCTACAGTCTGGAACCGCGCGACCGATACGGTCGCAGGTTCGAATCTTGCCTCGGGTATGGATGTGTGTGGTGTCATAAGATTAGTTAGCTTTAAGTAGTTCTAAGTTCTAGGGGACTGATGACCTCAGAAGTTAAGACCCATAGTGCTCAGAGCCATTCGAACCTTTTTTGAGAAATTACAAGGCACAAGACATTCACTCTCGGCTAATATGCGTAAACACAGTTGTCATGAGCTGAAAATCTTTCTAAATTCGCGATGTTGTACACTGAAGAACTAATATAGTTTCATGATATTTGAGTGGGTTATGCTAACACTTTCCCGAACTTGAAACTAAGGAGTGCCTATATTTTGCTATTTTTTGAAGATGCACCAGTTTGCCAACCACGTTCACAACTTAGTAGTAACAAGAAATTCTTACCTAATGGTTGAAAATTTATCTGTTTTTTATGTTCAGACCCTTAGGTCTTTGTCCTGCCGACTTTTAATCACCATTGCCTAAGTGCGGATTTTCCATCAAGTGGATCTACGAACACTATCTCTACTGGACCACACCAAGTACTATGAGAAACTATCGACGCGAAACACAGAGGATCGAAACAGGGCAATTCAAAATGAATAGAGAAAGGCGGGATAGTGTCAGACACATAAGCTTTTCCGAAGTTACAGGTTTTCTTCAGGCTGTACTGGAACTTTCTTCATACTAAACAGTCCTATAATAGACTGTTTAATAGAATTATAAAGCTCGATGTCATAAGAATATATGTTCGTTGTTTTTTTAATATTTTTTCCACACTTTGCACTTTGGTCGTTTAAATTTTCATAGGGTTTTATTGGAGCTGAAACTGTAACGTGTAAAAAAGTTTGAACTGGATCGTAAATGGTTATAAATCTGAACTTATTCTTCAAGTCACCTAATTTGTCAAAGAATCTGTCAACTTGCTCCTTCCTGAAACGTGGTGCCCACTGCAGGACATCGAGTCAGTTATCCTGGACTTTGTAAACTAAAAGTCTCTATCTGCTTTCATTTCTTTGTTTTTATTTTTAGTTGTTCTGCATATTTGTATATTAGATTTCAGAACTCGTCTTTACTCAAAGAAATGGACTGGCTACGTAAATTTCTATCATGGTCGTAGGATCCTGTTCTCTGTCCATCACTGAATGTTCTCGGAAAAATACTTATTTCCTACAACAGGTTTGACGATCACGTCTTTCTTTTCCCGTAAAGCTTTAATTCTATCATGTATTATTTCCCATTCGCTTTTCTGAATGACATTTCAATGTGTGGTTTCTTCTACGACTTCCTTCGCAGTATTTTCATCCCATTTATGTTCTGACTTCATTCTCTTTGTCTGTTAATGAAAAGAAGGATTAGGTTTTTTTGCTATCTGTTTTGTCCGGTACAGTCCGAAATTGCTTTGTCCAGCACAACTTGAACGTACCGCTTTGATATTTTGCCATTCCCATTGTTAATCATTCGGTTGAAGTTTGTCACTGACTCCAATTTACAGAGTAATAGGAGTTGTATCTACAGAGACAATTATAATATAATAGTGCTTACTTGTAATCAAAATACAATACTCTTTTGTTGACATAAAGAAAAATCCACTCAAAATATAACCTCTTACCACTCAGGAAAGCATTTATGTTCTGATTCAAAATGACGTGATGGTCTTGTTCCACCGCAGATCCACAATCAAATACATACAGTCACGGCACTCTCTGGTGTAAAATTTGTTACCGTTTGACGGCTGGAGCGGCACTAGTTCTCCAAGAGGTGAGAAAGCAGGCACTCACATGCGTCGGAAGGACAATGTTTAGTTTTTAGTTATTTTCTAATTCAATAACGAAATCGTCATGTTTTTGCTTTCCATGTGTTAGTAAATTAGCAAGAGACAATAAACCATAGTGAAATACATGTAAAGACAGCTGAATCGCACTGATTCAATGACATAAGCTTCAACTTATTCATGAACAAATACTTACAAATACGTGTATATTTAGAGCTTATTCTGCTGCAAATGAGAGAACGTAAACACAAATTTCTTGCATGAGAAGCGTATTTCTCTGTTGACGTCTGTTTTATTATCAGGGCACTTTCTTTAATGATTCGCCCTTTCTTATACTTCACTCGACTTTCTAATACACGAATGATTTTGTAAATATAGTTACTTGTACTTCAAAATCGAATGTATTGAAGATTCTTCTCGTTTATTGGGAGAATTTTAGAAAAGAGTGGTTCACCTGTAAAGGAGACCGCATATAGGACGCTGGTACGACCTATTCTTGAGTGCTGTTCTAGTGTTTGGGATCCGTACCAGGTTGGATTGAAGGAAGACATCGAAGCAATTCAGAGGCAGGCTGCTAGGTTTGTTAACGGCAGGTTCGAACAACACGTAGGTGTTACGGAGTTGCTTCGGGAACTCAAATGCGAATCCCTCAAAGAAAGGCGACGTTCTTTTCGAGAAACACTATGGTGAAATTTAGAGAATCGGGATTTGAAGCTGACTGTTCAAAACGGTTCAAATGGCTCTGAGCGCTAAGGGACTTAACATAAGAGGTCATCAGTCCCCTAGACTTAGAACTACTTAAACCTAACTAACCTAAAGACATCACACACATCCATGCCCGAGGCAGGATTCGAACCTGCGACCATAGCAGTCGCGCAGTTCCGGACTGAAGCGCCTAGAACCGCTCGGCCACTGCGGCTGGCAAAGCTGACTGTTGAACGATTGTACTACCGGCAACATACATTGCGCGTAAGGACCACGAAGATACAATACGATAAATTAGGGCTCATACGAATGCATACAGTCAATCGTTTTTCTCTCGCTCTGTTTGCGACTGGAACAGGAAACGAAGTGGCATGTGGTACAAGGTACCCACCGTTGCGCACCGTACTGTGGCTTGCTGAGTATCTATGTAGATGAAGATGTTTTTAGCTCAGATTTAGACACAATTGCGCAATTGGTTTCTTTTGCATTGGGAGACAATTTTATTGCTTTTGATGATTGTGACATCTGCGTTGTCTTCCCTTAGGATAGAGTTGTGGTGACCTATTTGGCACGTTAAAGATCGTGGGTATTACATTTCATACAGATTTCCTAAGTTCCACATTCACTGATTTGACTGAAAGTTGAGCGAACAAAACTTCGCTTCGTTGGGTAGATATACGACGTCTTTCTGCAGAAGGTCCGGTCTTCTGGTGCTTATCTGCAACATGTTGCTATTAAAAGAAAGCGTTGTTATTCAGCAAATGTCTGTACATTTCAAGCGAATCGTAAATGAACTGACCTGTAATGTACCGTTTCGTAAATCCCACAGTTCCTAGGAAACCAAATAACAACAAATGTAATGTCATATTTTGGTTGTCGTCAATTGTTATGTCACTACATACACTACCTGTGGTAGGAACTGCGTTGCAAATTATTATTGATGTTAGTACTCGCACTCATCCGATATTGTATTCAGAAGTGTCGCTTCGGCCGCTGCTATCGTTGTGGGTAACAAAAACGAGACGCAGCGTCGCGACTGCTACGTCAGACTGTAGTAGTTCAGACTACCTTGCCGCAACACGTGCATCTTTAGCGCAAGCGTTTGCAAACAGCTCTTGTTCGTAGCATTCCGCTGTCAGATACCACCCGAACTTACAAACGGCCGGAAATATTAAATGCATAGCGAGCATCGATAAGAATTATAGAGAAACTGAATATAAATTAAAAGCTTCGATCATTGTGCTGCAAGCGCAGTGAATGGGTATGTCGGTTAACGCACCTTTACATAGAGGTTTTGCGAGCCATTAGAATGGTCGTATTTGACATAACGAGGCCGTGTTCTGCTTTTTCCCACCTAGGTCTCCGGTCCTGACACCCAATGATTTGGTGTTTTTGCTATTATCTATATTTTTATGTGGAAGATTTTGTGTATGTCCCTACTTTGCCGGAAACAGTCCCAGAATTCAAAATGCGCATTTCTAACGCATTCAATTCGGTGGTTCCACATTTGCTTCAGAACATAAGGCGTGAATTGGGTTATCGCTTCGATGTTGTCGGTGTGACCAAGGGGAGTCATATGGAACACCTATAAAGTATGTAAAAAAATTAACTCCTTTCTATTTAACTCCCTTTTATATTCTCTGTTGTTCTGAGAGACGTATCGCTATGCGTTAAACAGCTGTGGTCCTTAGCTATTCCTATATTCATTTTGAATAGCCCTCTGTTTTTCCGTGTTAAAGGAATTTTATTGTTGGCCTTGACAATAAACAAATGACAACACAACGAAAATGCGCATCGTTCATTCAGTCAAACATCTTTAGTTGATGGTTTGCTGGTTTGTGTGAGTAATCAAGGACTGCCTTTACTGTAAAAAACATATCCTTAGGAGTACTATAGTATATATGTACCCATATTGAAAATGACAAAACGTTATTGGATTTACTGTTCTGCCAACTTATATTCTCCATAGACTAGTAGCATTTCTACTTTCGCTTCGCTGCTGCACAGTATACTCACACAAACCTTCAAGTGAAGGCAGTTGACTGAATTATACGTGTGCATTTTTCTTGTTTTTCTGTTTGTCTGCTGTCAGCTCCAACAAGCGGACGAGTTACGTGCTAGTACAGGAGAGCCGACACCAGTTGTGTCTTACGTTTTCAATAATGCCATTTTATGTGAGTGATACATTGCAATACTTTCTGAACAGGTCTTGAGGAAAGGTACTGGATTAACATTCAAAAAGTGAAAGGAGCTATTTAAAAAAGATGTATTGCTGCTGATATCTTTGGAGCGAACGAAGTTACAAGAGAGGTAGTAACGCTGGTTAATGTCCCCCTGGTAGCTAAACATCATCTGCTTGATACATTTTTTATTGTAAACAAAAAGGTATTTATAAGTATAAATGGGACATCTTGTATCACAACGTGCAACTAAACCTACTAAAGGAAACTGTAAGACCGAATAAACGATAGGGTAGCATATGGGGTGCAGCTTGAAACAGCTAACCAACCTTCATTCCCTGTAACTTCTGAACTATACGCATAACAAAATGTCAAAATCTACGGCACAAATGCAAGGTAACTGTAGAAACTTCAGGTGGACGACAAATAACTATTTACGAACAACTGTATGTTTGAAATGTAACGGATGAGAACTGGACAAGGTATCTGTGGAAAATGAGTTGCAAATTGAAATGACGTCGCCATCGTCAAAGGCCGCTGAGAAGCTGATGCAGGTCGGCAGCTCGGTGAATGTGTTCCAAGGTGGCGCAGTGCAGCGCGCACCGCCTACTGCCCCCTGTGGAGGACCTTGGGGTCCTGCGCCCTCGCTGCTGGTGCCGTTTCCACCCAGGCACCATCTACTTGGGCCACTTCACTCCGTTTCTGCTGCGTTTCGGCTACCGTATGTCCCTCGTCCTCGGCACCCCAGTTCACCTACAAATTTTAAAGTGACGTATTGCAAATGGATTGCATGCTGAAAGCATACCTCCTCTTTTAATCTTATGGAAATGAGCATATTTTATTCTAAAAGGATCTTCTTTAAGTATACACTGATGCAGTTCAGCCTCTGACGCCTTAACATGCCAGTAGAGTCTAGTCCACGTGACATTTCACTCTACCGCGGCTACACGTAACCTCTCGGAGGGGGAGAAGGGGTTTCGTTTATTTAGTTATCTCTGCATAGTCCGCTTTATTCCCGCTCTTCCTTGTAAAACTGTGTGCGTGAGTGAGCGCGAACGTGGAAGTATTTTGGAGATGCCTCCAGTAGGGACAGAGTTTATAGAGATGTGAGTTCGCATTACCATCACAACTTGGCAGGTGGAGCGAGCGTCGGGCTAGCACATCGCAGTAACACCGTTGGCATTCCTCCCCCACTACTGGTCATAGTGTAAACGGTCCAAACAAGGGCACCTTCCAGCACTTCTGCACTGGGCTCCATAAGTATAGGACACTTATAACAACCATCCACTTGTTCATCAATACAAGTGCTGGTATAAATTAACGTTTAATTTCATTTATTCCAGTCGCGATGGTTAAGCAAGTGTTTCGCCATCGTTTTTAATTCCACTTTCTCGCTCAATTTCGCATGTTTGTGTGGATTTGTAATGGTATCCTTTGTTCTTGTGCTCGAACGACGGGATGTGTTATCCTGTTTTATAACGTTAAACGTTTCTTAACGTTTTAGCTACTATTGGGATTTCATTTTCTTGATATTCGATGTTTTATGGGCTGTGGTCTCTGAACCTCATATGTGTGTTCCAGACTGAAGCGCCTTGAACCGCTAGGCCATCGTGGCCGGCGGTAGCATCCAACTAGTAAGCCGGCCGTGGTGGCCGAGCGGTTCTAGGCGCTACAGTCTGGGACTGCGTTACCGCTACGGCCGCAGGTTCGAATCCTGCCTCGGGCATGGATGTGTGTGATGTCTTTAGGTTAGTTAGGTTTAAGTAGTTCTAAGTTCTACGGGACTGATGACCTCAGAAGTTAAGCCCCATAGCGCTCAGAGCCATTTGCACCATTTTTGAACCAACTGGTAACTGGTAACTGCTTGGAAGATACATAGCTGCTATTATTAAATGATGTTGCTCAAATAATAGATCATTAGGCATAAAATCCAATGAATACTAGTACACAGGTCATATTTCTTTTAGTTTTCCTGTTTTTCAATTTATTTGACATAATGTGAATCTGGACCTTGAGCCTACTACATACGTATATCAAATCACGCCAGTCTGGATCTGTGTGTCCAGTCACATTATAAGGTACGTGATCGTTAGTAAAATGACTACCTATTTGCATGGAAAGGTCTTGCCGGCTGCTGATTTACATGTTTTTATCCCCTTTTTCACAATGACTGTAGAGACAGCTCCCCAAGCTGTCTGCACTATTGATCGCTGTCTCGTCATTTGATTAATAATGGATCACTGAGTAAACATTGCTGAGCTTCTAAATGTGAGTGATCTGAGAGTTCTCCATTTTCCTTAGTATGCAGTCGCTAAAGCAGGGCTGTGATAATTTATGTGTCCTCATTTGCTGTATCGATTTACTTCACCCAAGTACCTACTACATTTCGTTTATGGAAATTTAGACCATAGAATTCAAACAACAAATAATCAGTGTGTAAGTTTTATTGTGTTTGTGTTTTCTTGTCTGAGTGACAGTCTACGTGATGTAACTTCAGATACTATTTGGAATGCTGAAGGAAGTGTCATAAATGCTGATTAGAGTGCCGCTAGTACGCCGTCAGCTAGAAATGCCATAATTACACTTATTTTGAATATAAACATTACGTGTGTAAATTTCATCAAATATGTGAAATTTAATTACTGTACGCTGAATAAGAAAGTATTTTACCAGCAAGGTAGCGCAGTCGCTAGCACACTGGACTCGCATTTGGGAGGACGACGGTTCAATGCCGCGTCCGGCCATACTGATTTAGGTTTTCCGTGATTTCCCTAAATCGCTCCAGGTAAATGCCGGGATGCTTCCTTTGAAAGGGCAAGGCCGTCTTCCTTCCCCGTCCTTCCCCAATCTGATGAGACCAATGACTTCGCTGTCTGGTCTCCTACCGCAAATAACCCAATCCCCCCCTTCTCCAAACTATTTACATGATTAATAATTGAATGTAAAGAGTATAAGTATCTTCGATGTAATGAATAACCTCCTCATCAACAACCAAAAATTGCAATGGTCACCTGTCGCATATTAGACCGATACGCTATTAGAAAATGCTATTCCTGGGTTAAAAGAAAAATGTACAAATGGATACAGTTTCCTTTTTCTTTCCCTCAATGTCTGTCTTGGCCCTACAGTTGATTCTTATCTACGCCATGGAAAACGTGTCCGCCTCCGGTAGCTGCCTGGTCAGCACGACAGAATGTCAATCCTAAGGGCCCGAGTTCGATTCTTAGCTTGCTTCATTTCATCCCCCTCGACGCGCAAGTCGCCGAAGTGGCGTCAAATCGAGAGACTTGCACCCGGCGAACGGTCTACCCAACGGGAGGTCCTAGTCGCACGATATTTACAATTTAATGGAAAACGTTTCTCTCCTTTAATGAGTGATTCAAAACGTTGAGCTGCATGTGCCTCAAAGGAATCGCTGTGTCGTTGAGAGCCTTAAAATTTCTTTTGGCTGCTTGCTTATAAGGACTGGTACGTCGTCTAGAATGTAGATAGCTGAATACACAGTAATACAAGTTCTGTCAGTAAAGTTATGTTAAATTATACTTTCAAAGCATAGGAGGAAGTATAATAGGACAGATGGCAAATAAATGAAAAAAATGTTTCAAACTGAAATTATATCGAGAATTTTAACCACACTTACTTTGAATCACATTAAACTGAAAACTACACATTATTGTGACTACAGCCTGTGTTCGACATCAACGGCGCGTTTTATCTGACGCCCAAATGGGCATGGTAGGATGGAAGCATTTCCAAAACGGCTAAATTTGTAATCAATTCGCATGCCGCTGTGGTTAAAGAATACTGTGAATGGCAAAATGGCGTATTCAAAGTTGGCGACGATGCAACTGTGGTGCATCACAGGCCACAGGTTACTGTACGGGCGAAGAGACATGCAACAGGTGAGCAGCTGATCGCCCAGATGAATCGAAAGACTACCAATAGTGTCTCCTCAACAAATGTTCAGCGAACGTTGTTGTGCATGGGCCTCAGCAGCAGCGCTTTGTTAATGCACACATGCTCAGTGTTGAAACTTCTCGGCAGATTAACACTGTGTGCCCGACCGAGACTCGAACTCGGGACCTTTGCCTTTCGCGGGCAAGTGCTCTACCAACTGAGCTACCGAAGCACGACTCACGCCCGGTACTCACAGCTTTACTTCTGTCAGTACCTCGTCTCCTACCTATGCTCAGTGTTGTTCACCGGAGACAAAGGCTGGAATTTTCACGCCAATACCGCAAATGGACGTGCACTGTGGGGCGATAGATGGCCTTTTCCCAAGAATCGCATTTTATGCCCCATCAGACAGACGGCTCTTAAGATGTACTGCGTGAAACACCTGAAAGCAAACTCCCTGCATGCGTTGTGGTATGGAGGATGTGTCTGTGGCATTCTCTGCGTGATGTCATTCTGGATGATCTTGTCAACGGGGATAGCGATATTCCAACTGAGCTCCGAATGGAATGTAGAGCTCGCAAGAGTACGTCTACAGCGCTCTGATATGAAAGTGGCAAAGGCAGCGTGTGGAATAGACAGGCAGTACCAAGATGCAACGGCAGGATCCTCCAACACTCCAATATTCCTCCCCACCACCATCTGCTACACCCCTTATGGAGGCCCGCGACTGATTCAGGCGTAGGAGACGAGCCAGAGGAGTGTGCAGTCCAGCGGCTATAAAGATACGAAAAGAACGTAAAAGTGACATTTAATCTGAAGATGAAGAGGAGTAAACTAGTCGAAACTTGACTCGGTTGATCACTCAGAAGACTTCATCATAAAAAAGTAACTTTCAGTGGATATGTGATAGAATCATAAGAACCCTGGCAAGGAAAGTGTGGAAAGGGAGAAAAATTTAATTTCGTGAAGTAATGGTAGTTTCCATCTTGTTATACAGAGCTAAATGTTACAATTCATGAAAGAAATATCTGAGGCAGTTGGGAACAACAGATGTTCCTCAGATCTTTCAAACACTGTAGTGGAGACGATGAAATCAGGAGCAACTATATGACGGCATAATTAGGCCTGAAATCGGTAACAGATGAAGTTGTGCAGAGCAGAAGAGACTGAAGCGAAGATGTTGTGCTAAAGTCGCTGACCAGCAGCCGAATGCAAGCATTTCATGATAAATCTGTGCAGAGAAAAACAGTGAAAAGACTGAGGGTAAGATCGTTAACGAGGAACATGCCTTTTGTGGCCTAAACTTGGAAGACCAGAAGTAAGACGATTAACAATGAAAGTAACAATAATAATGTGATCTACATATTTTATTGTTCATCAGGAATTTTTTTGACCTCTTTAGGTTCTATCACGAAATCATTTTGAGATCTGTCTTCTACAATCTTAATGTGTCAATAAATAAAGCGTCAAGTAAAATCTGTAATCCTTACCCTTAACAAGTGTTATGCTTAGTTTGCTTACATGTTAATCGGTACGGTTGTAAAGGATAGATGGGAAGTTGATTTTGTAATGAAACTGAAACCAGTATACTACTACTAACGAACAGTACAACTTCATACGATTAGACAGCTATTCCACTGATCAGGTAATCTTGTAACAGTTGTCATAATGTAAGCGAAAATGCGACCATCTGAAGATGAGTGTCTGATCAACCAAAACTGGTCATGCTTGCATAAATTTGCGGTAGAAATGAAAATTTGTATTGAACAATACAATTCTTTTGTTGGCCAAACGATCACGGTGCTCTCAAGAATAATTTATGTATTCATAAATAATGCAACGAGGGTATCATTTTCCTCTTCTACTTCAAAACTGTACCGTCAGCTCCAAAAGGCTACCAAAATATGCAGATGAGTCGAAATAGTAGCGCACATTTCTGTTCAGCAAATGGAAGATTCTGCTTTGGTATCAGTGACAGTTGTTTGCGAGTGCGATGTCGACGTAGAGATGGTTGTGAGCCAGGCAGTGGTATACAAAAGCCTTGGAGTAAGGAGGCATAGCCTATAGTGAGTCCACACCTGAGGTCTTTGTTGAAAGAATCCCGAAAAATGGTACGTACTGCTCACTGCGTTTCTGTTTCTCCAAGGTCAGCGTGGCATGCTCTTCCAGTAGGATTAAGTCAATGCACCCACTCTTCGTCCTACCCGCGCACTCTGTAAGACGTTAGGTGGCTTCCGTGGGTAGCGCGATCACGAAACCCGCCCACAACTAGTAATGTGTAGAACATTATGGAAATGCATCTGATCCAGGCTGCATTGTCAGCAATGTTCATTAGCAACAGAGCTTACAGATGGCAGTGGCGTCGTACACTATCTCCCAAGGTGACATCTGACACCTCAGTGGGGTCAACAAGAAACTTGATCGCAGGTCTGTATTGTATTGAAGTTAGAGCAAGCTATGGAAGACACTGAACGTATTGCAAGAAGAGTCAGTCATCAGATGGGCGACACTCTTGTAAGTGATCTTACAGACTCTACAAAATTTTTTTTTTATAATTTTTGAATAAAACTACAGATGTTAATATCTCCGTGGAGCTATTGGAAACAAGGACAGAAGCCGATAGTGATACCTGTCCGAGAACTCAGACACTCTTCACACTGTAGATCTCAAAACCAACCTTCAAAAGACCAAAGTCGTGAGCCCTGTCGCTGTTACGATTTCCATCGAAAACCATACTCTGTAATCAGTAAATTGATGCATTTACTTGGGACATAAAGTCCAATTTGGAAAAACAGCCAGGCAGCAGAGATCAGTCGACTAATTTGGCACTCTGGAAACTTCGTTACAGTCTCCGCAAACCAATTATCTCTATAAATTTAAAGAGGAGAGTTTTTGACACACGCATCCTGCCAATAACAATAAACGAGCTCGAAACAATGGCAGAAAAAACAAATCGGCCTCTGATCTGTCAAAGGCAATAGCAAGAGCAATGCTTGGATAGAGTCTCAGAGACGTGATCAAGGACCAAGAGATAAGGAGAAGAAAGAGGGGGCTGTGACATTATTTGGTGGATACGGACACTGAAGTGGCGTTGAGGAGGACACCGTGCTAGACGCACATTCAAATAAACGAAAGTACTGCTACAGAGTCGTCTGAAGGAGTCGAAGAGAAATGTCGGAAGTCCTCTGGCGAGATGGGGAGATGACGTACAACGATATGCGAGGAAAAAAATCTGGATCCAGACAGCCAAGAAAAGCTGGCCATGGAAATCTCTGGAAGAGGCCTGCGTCTGGAATGGATATCTAGAGTATGAAAAGAAAAAGCTACCTGTCTGTAAATAAATGGTAGGAGTATTATTTTCTTTCTCTGTCGTAGATGTTTGCCTTATTTCAATTAGGAATTGGGAGAACATGTTACAAGTTATCAGAGGTATTAAATTAGATTTAAAAATTATTGAAATCGTATGCAGTTCATATGACATATTAGGAGCTTTATAGAGCTCTGGTAGAAATCTGTGAAGGTAGTTGGTAGGTAAAGCTCGAGTTCTTATACAATACCGGATTTATTTATTTCTTCGGCTCATCCGGTACGAGATTTATGCGTACCTTCGGGGTCAGCACATACCTACATTTCATGTACTCTGCCGACAACTAACAAAAGCACCGATATTTTGCAAGTAAACAGTCGAAAATAAAATGCGAAGGTTGTATGGAAAGCTGACCTCCGGTGCTGTGTTGTACTTTTAGGAGTGCAAGTAGCGGAGTAATTGTAGCTTAGCTGTAACGCCCGCCTCGGTAAGAATCTGGCTGTGCTGCGAAATGGCGGCAGAACTTTAGTTTTCACCGTAACTGCAAAGGCCCCTAGACACGCACCAACCCACCGACAGACATATCAATTTCATATGCACCCTATACACGTCTCGACCGACTTTACACAACGATTACAACGCCGCAGTGACAAAAGACGAACTTTTGTCTTACAGGTGTCACGACAGCGCTTCACACAGCATAATTTGTTGTGAGAAGTGGCGGAGTCGATCGGATCGCTTCAAGTGTGTGGGCTGTCGGGTGGTCTTACTAAACCGACCGCCGTACAAAAAAAGCTGCTCGGTTGGTTGATCAAAGCGCCTACACACGTTCAGTTTGTCTGTTGGTCGGTTATTGCGTGTGTAGGGCCCTTAAATCAAAATGGTCGTTATCGTCGAAAGTCCCGCTGCCTGGGAAATAAATACTGTAATTCGTTTTCTGTGAGCGAGAAACATCAAAGCTGTAGATATTCATGGCGAAGTTTTTGCTAAGTGTGTATGAGCCGTAGCGTTGTAAGAAAGTGATGCCGTTTCATTCGGGAACGTCCAAAGTACTTCCCTGTTCAAGAAGACAATAGACGACCAACTGAAGTGACAAATGAACTTGTTGCAAAAGTTTATGACAGAATCAAAGAAAACGACGGTTCACAATTACAGAATTACTAATCAGTTTTGCCCCAGATGCCATGGAAAGGATTTTACGGACGTGTGACTGATAAACTTGGTTGGTTGGTTGGTTGATTCGGGGGAGAGGACCAAACAGCTAGGTCATCGGTTCCTTCGGATTAGGGAAGGATGTGGAAGGAAGTCGGCCGTGCCCTTTTAAAGAACATCCCGGCATGTGCCTGCAGCGATTTAGGGAAATCACGGAAAACCTAAATCTGGATGCCCGGAGGTAAGCTTGGCCCTCATAAATTTTGTGCACGACGGGCGCCAATGCTGCCGACATGTCCGCAACAAGAAAAGTAT
This sequence comes from Schistocerca serialis cubense, assembly GCF_023864345.2. Classification (NCBI taxonomy): domain Eukaryota; kingdom Metazoa; phylum Arthropoda; class Insecta; order Orthoptera; family Acrididae; genus Schistocerca; species Schistocerca serialis. Next base: position 486,322,065 of record NC_064643.1, read on the forward strand.
GGGAACCGCATTAACGTTTCTGATGAATTACGATGCAGATGGAGACGAATTACTCAGTAACATTTTAATAGGGGATGGAACCTGGGCTGCGTAGATCATCAGGGAGAAAAAGAGCCGATAGATCGATTGGGGCCGCACTAGCTCGCCACGTAAGCCTTTCAAGTGCTGCCAAACATCTTCTACGCGAAAATTAATGACAAGTGACTTTTGAGATAGAAAGAGAATACTCCTTGTTGATTTCACTGAAAGAAGCACTACGACAAACTCCGAAATTGTCTGATGTATTGTCAACAGACTGAGAAGAGCCTTCCTGAACAAAAGGCGTGGCATGTTTGGTTCTAATAATGTTTCTAGGTACTCAAACAAACATTACCAAAAAGTTTCAACTGGGCATTGTGTGATTATCCTACGTACAGCCCTATGTTGTCGCCCAGTGATTTTTAATTGTTTCTGAAGACGAAAAAAGGGTCAGGGTCACAGCTGTTTGAAGATGGCGTAGCTTCTAACTACTGGCGTTTTTTTTATGAGTTAACAGCAATTACTTTACAAATAGCGCAATAATTACTTGTCTTAAAATGTCTTCTACGGTGATAAGTGATGGTTATCATGACTACAGATGTTATGATTGCAAGATTTCTTTGGAAATCATCTTGACGAAAACATTTCTTTTCACACCCCTTACTAGAAATAACTAAGTAAGAATCTGTTAGTATACAGCTTAACCGCGTCTTCGACACATTGTCTTCTTATTTCTGGGCTTTGCCCAAATCTTCACTGGATCAGCATACTAATTATTGGATTTAGCAATCCCTCTCCGTCGCCACCGCTTCCCATCCTGGCTTGCCGGAATACCGGCCCTCCTCGTTGACCCGCCGAGCATGTTCGATTCGCGTCTGACGTGCCCCCTAATTGCGGAAGCGATGAGCTAACGTGCGCGGCTCTCCGAGTACACCATTTTCGACACGTAACAAAACACCGTATTAGTTTCTGTAGCGGCTAAGGCCCTTCACTCACAATTTTGATGATTTGGGCTCAAATCACCAATCAGCCATCCCACTTTCGATTTCCATGATATGATATTTTTTATACATTGCTGTTATGGACCCTGGAGAAAAATTTTAGGCGCTTGGTATTCAGCAAATGTATTGATGCGTATGAGTAGTTTTACCTTCAGAATATCTGCAGAAAGGGTACAAAAGTACGTTGAACATAATTTTTTAAGGGAATTACCAAATATAAAATCAACACAAGTTGAGAAGAACATATATGAAAAGAAGTTAGGGAGCTTCATACGCACAGTGGTAACGAATATCAGGGTACGGTTGAATGAGAAAATATGGTGTTACGTACAAAGTAACAAACGTGGCCACACGGTGGCATGAATAGTAGCGCAGGTTAGCGCTGAAAATGTTCGACAAAACCAACAGAGACGCAAAATTACGTAAAAACAGAGCGTACCAAATAGGACTTAATACAGTGAAGACCATAAAATTAATCGTTACAATTTATGAGAAACGAGAAATTACAATAACCACAAAAACAATAGAGGTGGAGGAGACAAAAAATGATAGATGGGTGACACAGTAGACACGTGTCATACTACATATGAAAGGAAATACACATAAATTACATTTTACAAATCCGAAAATTTACCAAACTGACCTGTTGAAACACAGTACGTATGGCTAAAATTAAGAATGGGAAGAGGAGGTGAACAGAGGTGCTAACTGACAAACTTTATTTACTACATATATTCACGAACAGCGAACAACATAATACAGTGCATAATTAAAATAAATAAAATTTTAATAATAAACGAAGTGAATAAAAAGGAAAAAAACCGCACAAAAATTTGAATTTCATAAAATGATTACATACCTGTTACATGACTGTATGTCACACCTCAAATTTCCGTCATCTCTCTGTGTATTATAAAATAATACCAGTTGCGGGGTGGTTTCTTAAAAAAAACTTAAACGTTCGCTTACTTTCCAAATACATGGCCTATCACAGCTTGTGCTCCGTGTGATGTTATGCACGAAGAAAAAAGAGAAGAAAGAGATTTATCTTCCTTTCCTTTTTTTTCCTTTCCTTTCCTTTCCTTTCCTTTCCTTTCCTTTCCTTATGTAGCGAAGCTGGACTAACGCCGTCCACCTCTTCCCCCCTCCCCGCCCCCCCACACTTGCCTATCACCTCCTCTCTTACTTGCGGATCTGCATCGGCAAAGTGCTAAATTAGCGAATGAGGTCAAGGAACGTTACTGGGCTGCATTGGTATCACAAGCGAAACCAGCACAGGGAGGTAATTCGAAGACGAGGAACGTCTGTTGTAGAAGCACAACACTAAGACATACCAGAAGAAGTGTCTGCCTCTAGAGGTCGCTTTTTTATAATGCATCCTTGACAGCTGTGTGCTCGGTCTCCTGCAACAACTACGCCGCGGGTGTCACGACAGCTGTGGAAACTTTGCGAAGGTCGTTGCGTAAGCAAGCTTCCTGCACTCGGTGCTCACGACTGACCTTCAAGCAACACAAGGGATCTTGTTCGATACATACGAGAAACACTCAGCACATACATATACCTACAACAAACAGTGTCTATTATCTCTTTCCTCCTTTGTTATTTCTTGAATATTTTCATTTCATACTTCATTTATCCGGTCATCGCAGCTGGAACACTTGCTTTGTTGGCCTGTGTTTGCCTAAAACAATATCGCAGCTAGAAGTTCGCCTTGATGCTCTCAATTTATGTTTGTTTAATTCCCTTAAATATTGTTGGTGAAATGCCGCCATCATCACTGGATCTGTTTATTCTAAAACATGGAAAATTAGCAGTATTACTATACAATTTAAATAAAAACGTTATAATATTTGTAATGTTTGCTTCCAGATGTATGTGTGAATAGTTCCACAGCATGTTGATACGTTACACTGAGGTGACCCCAAGTCATGAGACGACGATATGTACATTTACATACGGTGGTAGTTTTACGTATACAACGTACAGAACGGCATTACATTGGCGGAGCTGTCCATTGTAATCAGATGATTTATGAGATAAGGATTCCGATGTGATTATGGCCGCGCGGAAGGGGAGAGGGATTATCAAACTCTGAACAAGAAATTGTAGCTGGATCTAGATACATGGAACCTTCCATTTTGGAAATCGTTAGGGAATTCAAAATTGCGAAATCCACAGTGTCAAGAGAGTCCCGAGAATATCAAATTGCAGGCATTAGCTCTCAGCATGGACAACGCAGTGGCCGATCGCCTTCATTTAACGACCGAGAGCAGCAACGTTTGCGTGAAATTGTCAGTGCTAACAAACAAGAAACACTGCTTTGAATAAACGCAGATATAAATGTAGAACGTACGAACTTATCCATTACGACAGTGTGGCGAAATTGGGCGTTAATGGGTTAAGGCTGCAGACGACCAACGCGAGTGCCTTTGTAAACAGCACGACATCGCCTGCAGCGCCTTTCCTGGGCTTGTTATCATATCGGCTGGATGCTAGACGACTGGGAAACCGTGGTCTGATTAGGCGAATCCAGATTTCAGTTCGGTAAGAGCAGGTGGTACGGTTCGAGTGTCACGCCGCAGACTCCACGAAACCATAGAGCCAAGTTGTCAAAAAAGCACTGTGCAAGCTGATGGTGTCTCCATGTTGGTGTGGCCTATGTTTACATGGATCATTGATTGTAAGTGGTGACGTTCGGCTAATTAGAGACTATAGGCGTCGTGTTCTTAAAACACGGTGACACTTTTATAGATGACAGCGCGCCATTTCACTGAGCCACAGTTGTTCGCGATTGGTTTGAAGAGCATTCTGGACAATTCGAGAGAATTATTTGGGCACCCAGATCACCGTACATGAATCCCATCGAACATTTATGGAACATAATGGGAAGGTCACTTGGTGCCCAAAATGCTGTACCGGCAGCACTTTCGGAATTATGGACGGTTGTAGCCGCAGTATGGATCAGTATTTCTGCAGGGGCTTTTATAACAGACATTTTCAAATCGTGGGAGTTACCAAGCTGGATAAATGAGCTTCTGTGGTACACAGTGTTTGACACAGCTAGAAGTTGATTAACGCCAGTGCTATTAGAGTATTATTCAGTAGCTAGAACTGATATAGCGCAAGCACCTAAAACGGTCTTACCTACCTATAGCAGTAATTACCAACGTGCAGGCAGTCATCCCATGGGGTGAAAAATTAAATTTTCTCACGGATGAAAACAAGAGGTTAGATTTTGTTTCAGTTAGGAAACCAAATTATTTTTAAAATATTATTACTGTTACCACTATTTCATAAGACTGTAATACTGTTAACACAAGTAACTACATGTTTCTCGATATTAACATTGAAGCACGTCACGATTTGTTGAAGTTTACAGTTAGTGAAACAAATGCATGAACATCATCTTCCTCACATAGTCCACACATTACACTCATACTTTGCTCTTTGTACCATGCATCTGTGATATTGAAGTTGAGAAATATGTGTCACATACGCTTAAGATTTAGGAACCAGGTATTAAATTGTAAGACATTTCCAGGGGCAGATGTGGACCACAATCTATTGGTTATGAACTGCAGATTGAAACTGAAGAAACTGCAAAAAGGCGGGAATTTAAGGAGATGGGACCTGGATAAACTGAAAGAACCAGAGGTTGTACAGAGTTTCAGGGAGAGCATAAGGGAACAATTGACAGGAATGGGGGAAAGAAATACAGTAGAAGAAGAATGGGTAGCTCTAAGGGATGAAGTAGTGAAGGCAGCAGAGGATCAAGTAGGTAAAAAGACGAGAGCTAATAGAAATCCTTGGGTAACAGAAGAAATATTGAATTTAATTGATGAAAGGAGAAAATATAAAAATGCAGTAAATGAAGCAGGCAAAAAGGAATACAAACGTCTCAAAAATGAGATTGACAGGAAGTGCAAAATGGCTAAGCAGGGATGGCTAGAGCACAAATGTAAGGATGTAGAGGCTTCTCTCACTAGGGGTAAGATAGATACTGCCTACAGGAAAATTAAAGAGACCTTTGGAGAGAAGAGAACCACTTGTATGAATATCAAGAGCTCAGATGGCAACCCAGTTCTAAGCAAAGAAGGGAAGGCAGAAAGGTGGAAGGAGTATATAGAGGGTTTATACAAGGGCGATGTCCTTGAGGACAATATTATGGAAATGGAAGAGGATGTAGATGAAGATGAAATGGGAGATAAGATACAGCGTGAAGAGATTGACAGAGCACTGAAAGACCTGAGTCGAAACAAGGCCGCGGGAGTAGACAACATTCCATCAGAACTACTGATTTCCTTGGGAGAGCCTGTCATGACAAAACTCTACCATCTGGTGAGCAAGATGTATGAGACAGGCGAAATACCCACAGACTTCATGAAGAATATAATAATTCCAGTCCCAAAGAAATCAGGTGTTTAAGTCACAGCTGCAAAATACTAACGCGAATTCTTTACAGACGAATGGAAAAACTGGTAGAAGCGGACCTCGGGGAAGATCAGTTTGGATTCCGTAGAAATGTTGGAACACGTGAGGCAATACTAACCTTACGACTTATCTTAGAAGAAAGATCAAGAAAAAGCAAACCTACGTTTCTAGCATTTGTAGACTTAGAGAAAGCTTTTGACAACGTTAACTGGAATACTCTCTTTCAAATTCTGAAGGTGGCAGGGGTAAAATACAGGGAGCGAAAGGCTATTTACAATTTGTACAGAAACCAGATGGCAGTTATAAGAGTAGAGGGGCATGAAAGGGAAGCAGTGGTTTTGAACGGAGTGAGACAGGATTGTAGCCTCTCCCCGATGTTATTCAATCTGTATATTGAGCAAGCAGTAAAGGAAACAAAGGAAAAATTCGGAGTAGGTATTAAAATTCATGGAGAAGAAGTAAAAACTTTGAGGTTCGCCGATGACATTGTAATTTTGTCAGAGACAGCATAGGACTTGGAAGAGCAGTTGAACGGAATGGACAGTGTCTTGAAAGGAGGATATAAGATGAACATCAACAAAAGCAAAACGAGGATAATGGAATGTAGTCAAATTAAATCGGGTGATGCTGAGGGGATTAGATTAGGAAATGAGACACTTAAAGTAGTAAAGGAGGTTTGCTATTTAGGGAGTAAAATAACTGATGATGGTCGAAGTAGAGAGGATATAAAATGTAGACTGGCAATGGCAAGGAAATCGTTTCTGAAGAAGAGAAATTTGTTAACATCGAGTATAGATTTAAGTGTCAGGAAGTCGTTTCTGAAAGTATTTGTATGGAGTGTAGCCATGTATGGAAGTAAAACATGGACGGTAACCGGTTTGGACAAGAAGAGAATAGAAGCTTTCGAAATGTGGTGCTACAGAAGAATGCTGAAGATAAGGTGGGTAGATCACGTAACTAATGAGGAGGTATTGAATAGGATTGGGGAGAAGAGAAGTTTATGGCACAACTTGACTAGAAGAAGGGATCGGTTGGTAGGACATGTTTTGAGGCATCAAGGGATCACAAATTTAGCATTGGAGGGCAGCGTGGAGGGTAAAAATCGTAGAGGGAGACCAAGAGATCAATACACTAAGCAGATTCAGAAGGATGTAGGTTGCCGTAGGTACTGGGAGATAAAGAAGCTTGCACAGGATAGAGTAGCATGGAGAGCTGCATCAAACCAGTCTGAGGACCGAAGACCACAACAACAACAACAACGCTTAAGTTTCTCATGAAAATTCATTTTCCGAGTTGTAGGGCCAGAAATTGATTCATTATTCTCTTCGCAACAGATACACAAACTAACTAAAAGCACAACACAACAGTAACAATGTAATGGCTACTACATTGCTGTAGGGCCTACACATTATTATTATTATTATTATTATTATTATTAAATTATTATTATTAGTGGCAGTGATCCGACAAAAAGCATTTGCATCCTGGTCTTCCAATTTTTATCAGTTCAAAAGTAAGGAAATAATTAATCATGTGATTTACAAACAATAAGTGCAGTGCATGCATTTTAACTTAGTTGATATTAAATGGGTGTGCACCGTTTCAGTGAAGCATGTGTCACTAGGGGCACGAGTGGTGCAGAGAAAGCATGTTTTGCAAGTGTCTACCCCCAATGTGGGTAGTTAGCTTTCTTTTCTGTGAAGGAGTTCCAGGCAGCACTCTCTACGCATTAAGAATTTCTTCATCATTATATAAAAGAAGATTATTATAGACAAGGAATATTAATTGTCTCGCTGATTCATTACTTCATGGTTTATTAAAACACCTACAAATGTTACAACTCAATTTTTCTTTCGTCATTTTAAAAATAAAAGTGTTCAAAGAAAATTCTTCATGTTAGCTCCTCATAGAGGGTGCAGTTCTACAATCTGGAGAGTAGGCAAGAGAGACAGGTGGAGAGGAAGAAAATCGGATGTGGATCAGTACATTTGGAGTATGGTATAATTTGTGCACAGCGATTTTACTGTAAAAGTGTGTTATTGCTGTAGGTACCAGAAGCATCAAAACCTTTTGGAATGCTTGGAACAGACGTTCAATCGTAGGCTCTTAGTAACCTGATTCGTATTAACAATAATAGATAACTTTTCTCAACGTGTGGAGAAGGTTGATATGCCCAATTAGCAGGCATTTCTAGTCACATAAGCAATGGTTAACAACTGGCTGTTGAAGTTTCATGTGCCAAGTATGATTGTTACAAGGCACAAATTTCATTCTGGCCAGTGGTAGAAAGGAACAGGTACAAAGACCAGTTAAAAACATATTAAGTTGTGAACGCACGTCACTGTGAACAAGATATATACTTAATGTATTAAGAAATCGTTCATGAGGGAGAATCGTACCAACATACCATCGCTTGACCATAACGCAGATCATGGTAATATGCACTCTGAGCGTAGAGAAAGAACTGAAAGAGTTGAAAATAAATGAATCACAAGATCCATATGGAATCCCTATTCGGTTTTACAAAGAGTACTCTATTTTCATTGGCCTACTCAACTTGCATTTATCGCGAATTTCTTGTCCAGAGTAAACTCCCAAGAGACTGGAAATGAGTGAAAATGACTCCTGTGTGTAATAAAGGTAAAAGAACGTATCCGCAAAATTACAGATCAATTTCTTTAACACTGGTATGCTGCACAATTCTTAACATAGTCTCATTTTGAATATGATGAATTTCCTTGAGACGGAAGAACATCTGTCCACAAGTCAGCATGGATTCAAAAGCATTGCTTGTGCTAAGCTCAGCTTGCCCTTTTCTCACACGATATGTTGTGAACCATGTTAGGAAGGGCAGTAGGCAGGTTCCATATTCCTAGATTACTCAAAGTATTTTACGCAGTTCAGACTGTTAACTAAGGTACGAGCGTAATGAATAGATTGCCAGTTATATGAGCGGCTTGCAGACTTCTGAAGTAACAGAACCAGTACGTTGTCCTTGACGGCGGGTGTTCATCAGAGATAAGGGTATCGTCTGGAGTGCCTCAGGGAAGTGTGGTAGGATAGCTGTTATTTTGCATGTACATGTGTTCTGGTGGACAAGGTGAGGAGCATTCTGTGGCTGTTTACTGATGAAGCTGTGGTATGTGGGAAGGTCCCGTCTTTGAGTAACCTGAGGAGGATACTAGATAAGTTACAGAAAATTTCAAGTTGGTGTGATTAATGGCACCCATCTCTAAATGTTGAAAAATATAAGTTAATGCGATGAGCAGGCCACGGTGGCCAAGCGGTTCTAGGCGCTTCAGTCCGGAACCGCGCGACTTTCACGGTCGCAGGTTCCAATCCCGCCTCGGGCATGGATGTTTGTGATGTCCTTAGGTTAGTTAGGTTTAATTATTTCTAAGTTCTAGGGGACTGATGACCTCAGATGTTAAGTCCCATAGTGCTCAGAGCCATTTTTAATACGATGAGTAGCGAAAACAAACTCAAAGTGTTCGAACACAGCATTAGCAGCGTCCTGCTTCTCAGAGTCATATTGGTTAAATACCTAGGCATAACCTTTCGAAGCCATTCGAAACCATATGAAGTGGGATGCATATGTTAAGTTCGTAGTAGGGAAGAATTTTAGGAAAGTGGAGTTCACCGCCTATAGGACAATAGTATGACCCATTCTTTAACACTGCTCGAGGGCAGGTCGGATTCAATGAAGATATGAAGTAATTCAGATCCGGGCTGCTAGACTTGTTACCTTTTGCTCCAGCAACAAGCACCTATCAGCAGATGCTTCGAGAACTCAAATGGGGATCCCTGGAGGAAAGGGGCATTCTTTTGAAGCAAAGTTATTGAGAAAATTTAGAGAAAATGGGATTTGAAGCTAACTGCAGAACGATTCCACCGTCGCCAGTATACATTTAGCATAAGGACCACGCTAAGATACAACTTATAGACAGTTGTTTTGATCTCGCTCTATTTGCGAGTTGTATAAGGAAGGAAATGATTAGTAGTGGTATGGGGTAGCCTCCGCCACTCACCGTACTGTGGCCTGAGTATGTACGTAGACGTAGATATAGGTGTACGTGGTGTCAGCATATAATTCAAAAGTACACACGAATACTGTGTTGTCCCAGTATGAGGTGGTGAACTATCGGTACATACCATCGCCGTTCGATTTGATAAAAGCAAAGGAAAGTAAAGATGGAGAATCGGTATGTACGTTTGCCAAAAACACTGCAAGAAGTATGGAAACGACTACAGAAGGTGAATACGAAGGTGGCAGAGGAGCAGAACGAATAAGCGATACGTGCAGCACGTTTACCGCAGTACACAGTAGGGCAATGGTTAATGTTATCCAGTCCTTTCTTGCCAAAAGGGAAGACGAAGAAGTTCATCGCATGATGTCAAGGATCTTATCAGAAGGTGGATCTCACTTCGACAATCAATGTGAAGCTTTAGTTGTCAATAACAACGACGATGGTTCATGTTGTGCGTCTACAACATTTTTGGGGTACTCAGAATTCGATTCCAGAAGTTTCAAGGGTGGAACGGCAGAGAAAGTGGGTAGAAGGAATCAGAGGAAAAGATAAGATGCAGTTTAGGTCAACCATGAAGTACATTCATTGTTAAGCTCAAGAAGACGAGGAGTGTTCGTCAAGGATTTCTTTTGTTTACACGTTTGCGTATCTATAGGATTATTGTGAATAAGTTATGTCAGTGTAAAGGTTTTTTCTATTTTTATTGTTGTTTGTGAACGGGCGTGCTAGTTCTCTGAGGAGGGAGGTGGGGTGATACGAGGGTTATTCGGAAAGTAAGCAGCGATCGAAAAATGGCTCTGAGCACTATGGGACTCAACTGCTGTGGTCATCAGTCCCCTAGAACTTAGAACTACTTAAACTTAACTAACCTAAGGACATCACACACATCCATGCCCGAGGCAGGATTCGAACCTGCGACCGTAGCAGTCGCACGGTTCCTGGCTGCTTGCCTAGAACCGCGAGACCACCGCGGCCGGCTAAGCAGCGATCGGTTTCGAAATGGAAAATAGAATGAAAATATGATAAAACTTTGCACAGATGCGTTGGGCATTGTGTCTAGTACGCCCGTCAATCGCATCATGTCGCTCTTTTCAGTTCTGAGCTCACAGTGAGAACGTAAAGATGGCTAGAAAGTAGCGTCTCCCGCCAAATATGAGGGCCTGGTGAAAGATTTTGCCTGAAGCTATGCAATCCACATAACTATAATGCGGTTCGTTCTACACAATTGTAGGTCGCACTCTGCAGAGGCAATGAAGATGCTCCTGCAGCGTTTTCGATGGGAAGTGTTTGATCACCCACAATACAGCCCGTAATTGACTACCCCTGAGGTTCATCTGTGCTCAAATGAACCACTGGCTATGAAGATAATATGTTGACACAGACAACGAGCTGCAGTCCAGAGAATAAAATTGTCGAGAAGCACTTTCGGTTGTCTTCTATAACGAAGGAATTGAAAAGTTGGTACAACGCTAGGACAGATGTCTAAGTTTGAGCGGCGACTGTGTAGAGAAGTAGTTGGAAGATGTAGCTAACAGTCGGAAATAAAACAGTAATTTTCACTGTGGTTTCCATTTCGCGACCTATCGTTCCTTACTTTCCGAATAGCCCTCGTATTTGGCCCTGTCCTTAGGTTGCGATACGTGGAGGGTAAGCGTGGAAAGAATATGGTTCACAGCAGTATTGCATTCTGTCGCTTGATGAACATTTGAAGGGGCTACAGAAAGCACGTAGCGAGCTACCGCCTGATTTAAGCCTAGTCATGCAACCCAACTTACAAAACCTACTCTTCTCTTACCACATAGCATCATTAGAAGTGAAAACTGACCGAGCACTATTGCGTATTTTGTAATTCGAGTCCCGGTAACAGGGAGGCACGCACAGTTTTAAGTACTAAGCCATTCACACCACAGTGAAGAGGGGAGTTCTTGGAAAATTCGTGCAGGTGTGGTTCCACGGGATTTAGTTTCGGAAGATGGTAGCAAGCGTGCGCTCATGACGGAGGAGGAGTCACAACATTTTCAAAGGGGGAAGGCCACGGTGTGTCTGACCGGGGTAACACAAACCAGCCTGAGAACATGCCCTTAGTCTGACAAAAAGGGACCAGACTGTCTAAGAGATGTCGTGGATCCCAGGTTGCATGTCCAGCAAGCAGATTCTCATTGGATCATGATGACTTGGTAGAACTGACTTGTTGTTACGATCAGGGAAACCTCAAAAAAGGCATCATGGTTTTAACGTAAGGGAAGTGGGATATTAAACAATAGGACCACATGCGAAATAACAAGGCCTTCCTTACAGCTAGCAGCCACGATTGTGCAAATCAGGCAAGTGGAAATCTACAACCGCAATTGTGCTGACCAGATGAACCTTTGGAATTATTGCCAGCGCCAAATATAATATTTCTACATCATCTTTATGACCTGACCTAATCCATTCTTTGGATCGATTCATTGCTGCACAAGAAGGACGCATTTCATCCAAACAGGTAATGCAGTATGTAGAGCAGTTCAGAGGGTGACAACGAGGCTTGATGGTGATTTTGAGTGCAGTAATACCAATTACACGATGGCTCTAGCTCTCCTGTGCGTAGCTTTTATTCTTTTGAGGCAGAGAGGCGACTGTCAGCATAAACCACCAAGAGCCCAAATTCCAGTAGACTGGATCCCTAGAGTAGAAGAGAGGGTGAGTGTGTAACCATGTAGTCTGGAAGCGAAAAAATGTAGATTTAGTGTTAAGAAGACAGGAAGCAATGAGGCAAGCCGTGAAGGTTAAACAGCCAGAACTGCAAAACAAGTCTGCTAAATGAAGTCATAAGAAAAGCAGCAGGAAGCAGCATAGTAAGTAAGACTTGATGTAGTATCTAACACATATGGGCAAACCGCCAGTTGTTTTGGTTAAAATTTCTCTGTATTTTGTACGAACACATAGTGGTAACATAATACGAAACGGTTTTTAAGGTCGACCTGAGGAACTGGGTCTTCTCACAGAGCAGAGTAACGTAGCATACCGATAATATTAGCCGGCCGAAGTGGCCGTGCGGTTCTAGGCGCTGCAGTCTGGAACCGCGAGACCGCTACGGTCGCAGGTTCGAATCCTGCCTCGGGCATGGATGTGTGTGATGTCCTTAGATTAGTTAGGTTTAACTAGTTCTAAGTTCTAAGGGACTAATGACCTCAGAAGTTGAGTCCCATAGTGCTCAGAGCCATTTTGAACCGATAATATTTGGATATATTAATGGAGCCTCAACGACGTAGTAGTACTGCACGGGTGCTGATGGCAAGCGAGTGCGGTATGTGGCCACTGTAATATTCAACAAGGCCTACACAGCACTGCAAGGCAGTTTAGTTTGCTGAAACAGCGAACTTAGCGGTACTGTTGAGATTAGGGCAGCTGGTAGTTGAGCGGTAAAACTTGTACCTGAAAGGTGAGGGTGTTGGATCCAAACCTGGTCGGACCACAATTTGAGGAATCGCCAGAAACAGCACGTGGTGTGAATTCAGCTTAGAACTGTACGGTCCCCTTTCCCTGGATGGATAATTGGTAAGGGACGCTCAACTCGCTGGAGAAACGTCCAATAGAAATACATGCACCAGGCCACTGAGTTACATGAAATTATTGTTATTTATACTAGATGAAGGGCAAAACAGATTTCCACACTGACTGTGGCTGAGATCTTTTAGGATAAGTGACTGGTAGTGGTGTATTTGCACGATACGTGTACCACTGTTCACGACAAGAACTGGGCATCTTTGCAAGGAAATTATTCTTAGCTTCGCAGCTCTTCCAGGACGATGGGACTGTGACGGACGAGATCGCCACATGGACCTCAGTAGATGTCACCACTCGAGGCCATGGCAAGCAATGTCTCTTCGCATTAAGTCCCGCTTCAGATTCACTACCATGGTGCAGCTGGTCATCCCAAGTTAATTGCATTAGTACAGCCGACTCCTGTCAGGGGGCAGCGAGTTGTTGCCCTTGCACACCAGCATCGTTCGTCATCAGGGAGACGAGTCCCATCGTGTTGGGTATCCGTCACCGTGATGCAGCCAGGCATCGCCCAGCCCACAGTAGATACAGCAGCGTCGACTATGCATGCTGCCGGTACGGAAACCGCATGGTCAGCTTAAGTAACGGGGCCGGTATTTGATGGAGGCTCCACGTCAGAGTAACGAGATGTGCAGGCAGCCAGCACAGCAGAATTCAGGGACGATCCGGTTACTGACCTGGTGTGCCACGCAGCGCCGATGTTTCAATAAATAACATGTTACATTTGCACCTTCGTTTGTCTGGAGCCTCCTGGCCTCTCACCTCAACTCCACCAGCTGCTCTCACCATTCAGGCTCATAGTTGCCCCTCCGTGCATTGAGAGTGTTATAATATCATGCACCCTGTCGGCAGGTGTAGTACAGCTAGATATTTCGCAGCTTACCGCAGATGAGGAACATTACACATCACTTCAGGGCAGGTTTTGCTTCTGAAGAACTTATCAAGGCAGGATGTAAGTTCCGTATTAGCAGGGTATTACCGGACGGACGAGAAAGTACATTTGTTGGCGTAATATATTACATGAAATGCCCGCATTCAGTATTCATGAGGCCCAAAGTCTATTATTGGATTATACTTCTGGTTAATTTTGAGGATAGAAGACTTGCGTTGGTTAGAAATGGAGTTCAAATATCCATCTATCAACCCTGGTTGATCTCTTTTGTGATTGGCACTGGGTAGAGTGACTATGTGATTCAGACAGTGAACACATACTGGCGAAGAACGAGGTTCAATACCTGTCTGATCGTTCCCATTAACTTTCCCTTGCGTTTCCGTTAAAAACTGTTGGCGAATGTTGATATGGCTCCTTAAAGAAGAAGATCGCTGATTTTTTCCTATGTTTGTTCTGTCCGAGGTGGTATTCGGTCTCTAAGGGTTGAAAGCGTACAATATATCCTACTTTCATTAAAGTTGTGTGCAACTTGCGCCACAAATTGTTGTCAGCAGCTTGTTACTTCCATTTTTCAATTTTTCTCTTTCACTTCGCTGTCTCCATAATCCCCTATCCTCTGGCAAAGAAGAATCCACTTGTATATACTTCATCTGCATCTACATCTTCATGATTATTCTGCACTTCACAATTAAGTACCTGGCAGAGCGTTCATCGAATCACCCTGAAGCTATTCTCTACCGTTCCCATCCTGATCAGCGTGCGGGAAAAATGAACACTTAAATCTTTCATGCGAAGTCTGATTTCTCTTATTTTATGATGATGATCATTTCTCCCTATGTATGTGGGTGACAAAAAAATATTTTCCCATTCTGAAGACAAGATGGTGACTGAAGTTTCATGAGACGATATTGCCGCAGGAAAAACGCGTTGTTTTAATGACTGCCAATAATAAAAAACGAGATGCCCTTCTTTGAATTTTTATCTTTTTAGTGTCCTCCGTCAATCATATCTGATGCGGATCCTACACCACACAGCAGTACTTCAGAAGAGGTCGGACAAGTGTAGTGTAAGCAGTCTCTTTAGCAGACATGTTACATTTGCAATGTGTTCTGCCAGTAAACCACAGTCTGTGGTTTGTTTGGTTATTGTTTTCCCTGATGAAGTCTCTTTCCCATGCCACTCTTTCCTGTGCATGTGTTTGTGTAACTGGTAACACTTGAATGTTTCGAAGCACACTCCCTTATAATCAGAAAGTAGCATAGTGCCATTGTCGGGTAGTTCCAGCGTGACTTTTCAACAACCATGGATAGGACTAGAGACATAGCTCAGTGACGGGAAGTGAACACTCCGCTCTAGAATAAGTTGCACGTATAGGTAACAAGTGCCTCTTTGTTCCTCACCAGCCATTCGGGATAGAGGTGGGTGCTCTCGTTGTGAATTTGTAAACAAAGCTTTTTGTAAATTTGTATCGACTAGGTTTTTCAATTAGTTCATATCGGTTGTTCATTGTGAAATTGCGTAGTATTTGAGAATCTTATTTCTACGGTATTTTGGAGTAAATTTACGTGACTGAAATAGCTACGTATACATTTATGCGTTCGGGTAAATGACTATTAGGTCTGACGCTCTGTGTTAGAAACTGCAATATAAAGACGAGGGCGATTTCTTGTGAAGACATTATGTTTTCCTTTTATCCACAAACTGCACTCCGTTTATTCGTTTGGACTAAATTCTGATGGTGTTCCCATTGCGCAACTGATTGATTTAGGCCGTCAGTCGCCACGTATCCTCCAACTTAAATCTAGTTAATTTTAACTATGTTTGAGGTCTCTTCCTGAGTTCAGTGAATCCCTGTACGCGTGCCTAACTATAATAATTTCGGAGTAGCAGAATTTTTATGAATCTGATACATATTGGCCATTACCTACGACGTGTCCTCAACTTAACGCAGTTCATTTTACCCATATTAATTGCACGGATCTCGTCTTTTTCTGTTCACTGAATCCACTTGAATAATTTCAGAGAACAGAATTTTTACGGAACTGATAGATTTTGGCCATCAGCCATCATGTCACTAATCATTAATGTGCATTCTCCCGTATCCTAATCGACTCATACAGTGATATAGAGCTGCTGAGCAAGATGGTTACATACATACATGGAAGGTTTCTGGCCATTAATGACGTTTATATTTTAGCACCTCTGAATATGGTGGTGACGAATTCGCCGAACATGCCGACGAGCATCTCCCTGGTACTCCACACTGCTCTCTAGGGTATATCGAATTTTCAGTTTATTCCTGTTATTTTAGATGAATTGCTACATATATCCTATGTGTAAGTCTAGTGCATGTGTCTGTCTCACATGCCTATTTCAATTCCGGAACAGTCATAAATATGGCTGCACCTGATTATATCACAACCTCCCTGTTTTGTTGCTATGTATTGAATAATGTTAACTAAATTCATATTGAATTTTGTATGGGGTCCTTGTGAGATACTAGAGGACCTTGTCGAGCAGATATAATACATTAGCAGTATAAATAAGTAACTTCGAAACGAGTAAACTCAACGTTCCCCGTCTCATTCATTTCTTTTTGAAACCACAGAAGGTCTTCTTCTTTTTGCGAATTATCTACGGCTGGCGACTTCTCTGCGCCCAGTCGCCATCTTCTTTTGTCTTATCTTTCCTCAACTTTCATATTCCTTGCTTCCATTGCCTCTTCCACATCATTTTGCCAGTTGCATCGTGGGCACTCCAATTTCATCCGCTGGGATTGTATCCATTCATCTTATTGACATGGCCAAACCACATCAGCCGTTTTTGCTGGATTTCGTCACAGACATCACAACGCATTTTCATCCTTTGTCGGATTACACCTTTTCTTATTCTATTACAACATCAGACTCTTCTTAAATAATCCATCTCAGTGGCAAGCAGTTTATTCTAATTTCTTTCGCTATCGTCCCAGGCTTCAGCACCGTCGGTGCAGGCGAGGAGGTTCGCGTGCTCAGATGAAGCTCGGGGCTATATCAGTGGTAGTACAGCTGCTGGCAGGGTCTCCTTTGGCGAACACGCTGTGTCTGAGAAGCCAGACGAAGTGTGTGCGTAACGACTTGTCATTCCCTTTCCTTTCTACCTCTTTCCTTATCCGCAAGAGCCGATGGATGAACTAAGTTATTCAGAGTCTCTTGCTATACTTCGTTACTCCTTTTCCGTCTTCTTCGTCAAAGGGTGGGAAGAACTCTGAGGCATGTTGGAGCCAATCTTTCTAGGGGATGAAATCCCTCATGAAAAAACCTGGTCCACCAGTTTGGGGGTTATGCAGTAGGCCAGTTCTCTATCCATACAAAAAGACAGCCTGCAAAAATAACCAGTAATATGCTCCAAAAGATACTAGTAATAATAATGATGAGCTCTAAAAGTATTGCCAAGGAAAAGAAAGATCAACGCCACATATCCTATCTATGAGGGGCGTTCAATCAATACTTTTTTCTGAAAGCTGGTTGGTTTTATTCAGGATCCAAGACACCATATTAATCCCCACCTTTTCACTACAAAACTATATTTTTCAACATAACCTCCGTTCAATGCGACGGCCTTACGTCACCTTACGGGAAGGCCCTCTATGCCCGCACTGTACCGCTCTACTGATCGAGGTCGTAGCTAGCGTGTTGCTATATCAATAACCTACTCATCATCCATGTATTGCTTCCTGTGGGGCAAACGGATGGAAGTCGGAAGGTGCGAGATCCCGGCTGTTGGGCGGATGAGGAAGTTTTGTGAGCTCCTCTCGGGAGTGCAGATTTGTGTGAGGCTTTGCGTCGTCAGGAAGATGAAGAAGTTCGTTTGCATCCGTCGATCATATCGAATGAGAGTATCTGCACGTTCCTACATTGCACGAATCACTGCCCTGTGCGCCGGCCGGTACGGTGGAGATCATGCAGGTTTGTCCGACCTTGTTCCGGTGATGACAGATTCCTTGCCCAACGACTCAAGGCGCTTTTGTGCACTGCCAGGTCTCCGTAGACATTCTGCAAGCATCTCTGAATATCTTTGATGCTCTGGTGTGCCACCAAAAGAAACTCAATGACACCTCCCTGCTTGGAACACACGTCCGTTACAGACGCCATTTTCAAGGCTATGAATAGCGCTGCCACATGTCTGAACTTCATGAAACTATAGGGTCTGAAGCGGGGTGTTTTCTACTTCGTCTCACAACAAATTCCGCATTTCATTTACTGAAATTTATCGAGAAAAGAAATGTGTTGCGTTACTTACTGAACAACCTTCGTATTACTTGTACTGCTCACGACGTTATCTTCTTCTTACTGCTGTATGCCTGCCCAGTTGTTAAGTTTTTATTTGCTGCGTTACAGAAATTCATGATCAGTTATTTCATTCATGTCATATATTGCGTACAAATCTTGCCGATTCGAATAAATACTATCGAAGAGCGCGCTCGTGAGCTAGGCCTGAGTACAAAAGCAGGGCATAGCAGGTCCGGATATCGAGCAAGCATCCCTGAGATCAATTTCACATCCAATGAGTGAACTTACACCCGAGGAAAGTCTTTCAAGGTGTCAGCGACAACGGGATCTTTGCATTACGTTATAGTACGGGCACTTTGTCGAGAGCTTCGCGCAGTAGCTCTAGACTATCAATTACCTGCAACGCCATCCTGCCTGTAATTGAGGAGCACTGCGGTTCGCCTTTGCGGTTTACGCTCGTGTTCTTGAAACTCTCGACGTCACACAACTGCCTTCTGGTCGACTACGGTACAAGTGATTGTGACTGTCAACCTGTTATGTAATTTCCACGTAAATTCTGAAATACTATAACGCAAGAGTACTGACACAGTTCCTGGTGACCAGTTTGTGTAAGAATGTCGGAGATTAACTCTCAAACTATAAGATTCTTATGGATGCGAACATATAGCACTCATCATGGTACTCTACAGACATCCAACTGACGCACTATTCTGAGGGGAAAAAGCCATCCTGATTCCATGATTCTGGATTTCCCGTAAGCTTTCGATACCGTTCCTCACATACGGCACCTAATCAAATTGCCTGCCTATGAAGTATCGCCCCAGTTGTACGACTGGATTTGTCATTTCCTGTCAGAAAGGTCACACACAGTCCGTAGTAATTCATGGGAAGTCATCGAGTAAAATGGGATTGATATATGGCGTTCCCCAAGGAAGTGTTGTAGGCCTTCTGCTGTTTATAACACAATATGAGCAACTCTCTTAGATTGTGTGCCGCGATGCTGTCATTTACGTCCAGTAAAGTCATCAGAAAATCAGTACCTATTGAAAAATGACTTAGACAAGCTATTCGTATGGTGCAAAAAGTGGCAATTGACTCTAAATAATGAAGAGTGTGAGGTCATCCTCATGAGTACTGAAAGGATTCTATTAAATTTGGTTGCACGATAAATCACACAAATGTAAAGGCCTTCAATTCAACTAAATACTTAGAGATCATAATTATGAACGATTTAAATTGGAATAATCACATATATAATGTGGGGAAGACGAACCAGAGACTGCGTTTGATTTACAAAACATGTAGAAGATGCAACAGATCTACTAAAGAGACTGCCTCCACTACGATTGCCCGTACCTGCTAGAGTACTGCTGTGCGATATGCGCTCCTTGCCAGAGACATTTCAATGAGGACATCCAAAAACTTCAAACAAGGAGACGTCGTTTTTACCGTCTCGAAGTAGGAGAGAGAGGGAGACAGAGAAAGAGAAAGAGAGACGGAGAGAGAATCACGGATACGATACGCGAGTTCGGGTGGCAATCATTAAAATAAAGACGTAATTCGTTGAGGCATGATCTTTTCACAAAATTTTATTCTCCAACTTTGTCCTTCGAACGCGAAAATATATTTTTGACTCCTATATAAGTGAGGAGAAATGGATATCTTAATAAAATAAGGGAAATCGGAATCGGACGGAGAATTTAAAGCTTTTGTTTTTTCAAGTGCTGTTAGAGAGCGGATCGGTAGAGAAATGGTGTGAAAGTGGTTCGAAGAACCCTCTGGCAGGAACTTAACTCATTTCGATAATTTTTGATATGAAATACATTTTAATATTTTTCTTTTAATTTCTTTTTAAAACATTACATAGGATGGTTAAGGAAATAACATTTTCTGTTTATTTCGCTCACGTTTAAAATTTCCCTCTTCATGTCAAAATCTTTCAGTCAGTTTACTGACTTTCGAACATCTCAGTTAGGTCAGCATCGCATGAACTTCCATTCATTCCAAAGATGTCAGCAGTTCAAACTCCGTGTTACGTACAGTAACTCGTATTCGCAATAGTAAATTATTTTATGTATTTTGTTATCGTTTGTCAAGATTACTGTCAGTATTAAAGAGAAATGGTGGTTAATATTGCCAGTTTCATTTTAACTCAGGGAATATTCATTTCCCACCTGTGAATGCAATATGTGCTAAAATTAAGACGAAGACATTAATAGCTCATTATTTTGTTTTTGATTAAACATTTCCGACAAGTTTTTAGATATTTTAGTCACTTCACTGAGTGCCCAGCATGTCACTTACATCGCTACTGCATACACCTGCATTCCTTCAAAAACGTTTAGGTGTTCGTCGTTTCATAGCGATAGATGGCTTGTAGCTGATCGAATACAGTTCAGTAGAGCACGTAACGCCCTCAGTTCAGAACGGCAAATTGCAGCCTCCGTACGCTGTTCAACACGGCATTATGTCAGGCAATGTCCTTTCAGTCTCAGAATAAGTGCGAATTATCTGTTTACGGCAAGAAGGGTTGTTAACATGGAAAGTTATCGACGAAATATTGTAGCCGCCATTCAGACATTGAGCTTTCTCTTGCGACACGAAACATTTAAGATCTGCATGGCTCCGGCCGGAGTGGCCGAGCGGTTCTAGTTCTAGGCTCTTCAGTCTGGAACCGCGCAACCGCTACGGTCGCAGGTTCGAGTCCTGCCTCGGGCATGGATGTGTGTGATGTCCTTAGGTTAGTTAGGTTTAAGTAAATCTAAGTTCTAGGGGACTGATGACCTCAGAAGTTAAGTCCCATAGTGCTCAGAGCCATTTGAACCATCTGCATGCAGAGGTCACCCGTCGTCAACGACGCCATCTGCTGACCGGTACCTATAGATTATGGCTCGTAGGCGTCCGGGGAAGACTGCAGCAGAACTACGCTCTATCAATGGGAGGGCTGCGTCGACTCACACACTACTCAAACGCGTTCACACGAGCGATGTGGCTTCCAGGCGTCCATTACGAACAACAAATGGCTCTGAGCACTGTGGGACTTAACAGCTGTGGTCATCAGTCCACTAGAACTTAGAACTACTTAAACCTAACTAACCTAAGGACATCACACACATCCATGCCCGAGGCAGGATTCGAACCTGCGACTGTAGCAGTCGCGCGGTTCCGGACTGCGCACCTAGAACCGCGAGACCACCGCGGCCGGCTACGAACAACAGATTAATGGAAAGAAGAAAAAACATAGAGCACTGTACGATACGAATAAAGTGAGCGACTATCACATCGAAAGGACCTCTGAACAATGGCGTCAGATATTGTTCACCCGCGATTGCAGAATTTATCACACGCAGATGATTGTCGAAGAAGGATACACTATCTGATCAAAAGTACCTGGACACCGCTATATAATGCGGCCGTCACCTGTAGCCCTCAGATGAAAAGGACCAGCCAGTATAACAGGAGGCGGCCAGTACTGTGTCTTCAGTATAGGAGAGCAACAGCAGATTGAGTTGGTCAGGGGAATTCAGTGGCCCCTAACGTGGGCGAGTCGTTGGGTATCACTTGAATAACAAATCCATTAGGAACATTTCAAAACTTCTAAGGTTGCCCACGTCGACTGTTGGCGATGTGAATGCGAAGTCGAAACGTGAATGAACAACCACACCTAAGGCAAGTTAGACGTCATATAGTGACCGACAGATTCTGCTGACTGTTGTGGAGTGTGGTTGTGAAAACTTGACTGAAATCAGCAGAAGGAATCACTCGTGAAATACAAAGAGCTACCAGCAGTCCAGCTACCACAGAGACTGTGCGTATGGAGTAAAGAGAATAGAGTATAAATGTCGAGCAGCTCCACCTAAGCCACAAACTTCTGTAGTCAGCGCTAAGCGATGCTTGAGATGGTGTAAAGAGCGAGTGTGAGTGATAGTGAGAGCGTGGGAACAAGTGATTTGGAATGAAGAAGTACGCTATATCCTGTGTCAGTCCGATGGAATGGTTCCACTTTGTCGAATACCTGGACAACGTTGCTTCCCTCATGTATAGTGCCATCAGTGAGATACAGGAGAGGTACTGTTACGTCATGGGATGTTTTCGGTGGTTAGGGTGTGGTACCCGTATTGATCGTAAGAAAACGCTGCATGTGGAATGATATGAATACATTTTACAGCACTGTATACTAAACAGAACCCCTTTGTGATGAGTTAAGTTGTCGACTTTGCTCTAGATCCCAGCGTTCAATATTACTTCCTTCTCTGGTTTCTGCTGCTGAGGAAGAGTGGGCTACCATTAACTTACAGACATTCAGTCACCTCATAAGAAGTGTCCCCAGCAGAGCTCAAGCCGTCATAAACGTGAATGGTGACATACCTCATATTTAAGTTCACTAATAAGTGTCTGTGTGCATGAAGGACAGCAGTGTAGTGTTGCAAATCGTTTGCGACATTCGCTTCACCCGGCGTCCGACCAAATGTATGTCCAAAGAGTTGTTTCAGCATTTAATGTGTTTTGAAGTATACATAACATCCTTAGCATTTTGTAACTACACAAGGATGGCGTTCCAATATAGTAAAAAGGGTAGTTGTTACCATATAGCGGAGATGTGAGTCGCAGAAAGGCACAACAGAAGACCTTCGGAAAGTTAACTTTCAGCCAACAAGGCCTTTGTCAAAAATTGATAACGTACACACACATACTCACACACAATACACACACACAAACACACACACACACACACACACACACACACACACACACACACACACACACGCATACGCAACTCACGTACACATGAGAACAGTCTCTGGCAGTTGGAGCCAGACTGAAAGAAACTGTCGTCATGTGTGTGTAATTTTCGTTTGCGCGAGTGTGTGAATGTGTGTATGTTATCTATTTCTGACAAAGACCTTGTTGGCCGAAAGCTAATTTTCCAACAGTCTTTTGTTGTGCCTTCCTGCGACTCATTATCTGCGCTATATGGTGAGTAGCAACTATCCTTTTCATTACATTGTTACATTCCATCCTGGATTTTACATTTAGGGTGGTGTTGAGTATTCGTGTTACTACCAAGTACTGAGAGAATAAGCGATGCCTCAGCCGCCCAAGCCGCGCCTTGCGCCTAACCGCTAGCTGCTTGTACGCCGACGATCTTATTGTTCAGAAAATTGTTAAAAAATTGGAGTCATATGGTTTTGCTAATATCAGAAGGCTAATCTTGTTTGATGGTAACCTATTAAGATTATCAGAACTGTGCTGAAATTAATAAACTTAAACGTGTAGAACACATGGAATCGACGCGAGAAACGCATGCTTGAACGTAAATGCACATACTAGCCAACCCTTTAGGTTGCGCTGTTATATCTGACAGCGAACGGCGCCTTTGCTACGCCTTCAATACTTTGCAAATGCCAGTCGTGATCGGAACAGAGATCTGTGCAGTTGTGAGTGCATTATATCGGAGCTAAGTGAATTTGAACTATGGAAAATTGTTGGTGACCTTATGGTGTGTGATTCCCTAGCCAAAGGATTCGAAGCGTTTGGTGTTTCAAGAGACACCGTGTCGAACTTTTATATCGCATGCAGGGAAAGCGGAGAAACACCGTCCACTATGTTAAAGTGTGTGTTGAGTGGTAGTGACATAAGGGGATTGTGACGAAAAGAAAGACAGCTGCAAAAGTCGCTACAGCACTGAATCTCGCACTCGCAAACCCTGTGAGCACCAAAAGAACACGAATGGAGCTCCATATGAAGTGCATTGCACTGCGAGCTGGAATACTAGAATCAGTCAGCAGTGATGTAAATGCCCGTAACAGGAAAATGTGGTGCCGAAGCCATAAAACCTGGAGTATGGAACAATAGAGAAAGTAATTCGTTCGAATGAGCCTTGTTTCACACTGGTTCCAACTTCTGGCCGAGTTTACGTCCAAAGACTGAAACATGGCTGCGGTTCGGCGATGTTTTGGGCAGTCATATCGCGGTATTCCTTACGGCGCATTGTGATTCTGCAATGCCGCATTACCTGCAAGCATTTTGTGACCATTTTGACTGATAAGGTCCAGCGTTTGTTCCTCAGAGGTGATGGAGAGTTACAAGACGACAGGGCCCTGTACACACAGATCGCATTGTCCAGGATATTCTGTGAACACGAGGAAAAATTTCACGTCTTTCCCTGGGCACCACAGTAAACACAATATTATTGAGCCTTTGTGCTTTTTTTTTTTTTTTTTTTGAGGAGAATGGTGGGCAATAGCCACCCACCTTCATCGTTCATTGACTTCGCCATTGTTTTGCAGGAATAATGCAATAAGATTTCCTTTTAAACGATTCAGTACCTGTGTTTGTCCATTGTGTTTGTCCATTGTGTGAGGACAATCCCTGCAACGACACATTGCAAATTTCAGTTTGTCCAAAGCATTCTTTATCAAATTCGTGTGCGTAGGTAGCAAAGGCCATTCCATTTGGCTTCTACCTACTTCGTTAGGAAGCTGTTCACAAAATGGTAGCGGAACGCTCCCCAATTAATCCTGTTCTAGGGCCAACACATCACCGCAATTTTGACTACAGTGCTCGGAGGATTCTGCCCCCATACAGCACAGTGCACAAATTACCCTCGATAGCGTTGACAGGAGTCCGATATCCGTTCATAGCATTGGTTCAAAACATGACTGACTTGGCTCCCTGCTGAACCTCAGTCATTCTGTACCTGAGAGGTGCACTAGTGCCTGATGAAGCGTTGCAGTGATAGCACTGTCACGGCAATGTGCAACTTAAGGTGTTACAGTCCGATCTTTTTTCTGAATTAATAGTTAATGGTGGCTGCAGGTTCGAAACTTTGCGGTGAGGGAGAGAAGAAGAGTGTAGGAAATGAAATTAAATGAAATGGTCATGAGTCCCCAACGGGGAAAATCGGCTGCCGAAATGCAAGTCATTTCAGGTGACACCATATTAGGAGAATAGCGTGTCGATGATGATGACGTCAACACAATACCCAATCCCTGAGCGGAGTAAACCTCTGACCCGGCCCGCAATCGAACCCAGGCCCGCTGCATGGCAGTGGGAAGTTCTGACCACCCAGGTAAAGGGGCGAACAGTCGGAATCTGTTCTGAAGGCCAAAGGCTTTATTACACCGTATTAGGCAGTGTAATGTGTTCTATTTTTAATGTTTCCACATTTTTGTTCAACCACTGTATGCACTGACCGCAAGTTAGCAATTCTCATTTCAGAGAAATTAAAGCATATCGTGCAATAATTAGCATTGGATTTCTCATTTATTTTTGCCTGCTTCTAAATGAGAAGAGTATTAGCGGAATATTTCGACTTGTGTTGAAGAGTGACCTTTTGCTGATGTATCGTATCCTATTTTTATTTGAAGATGAATGTTAATATTCCTGAGAATGTGCAGATCTTTCATGCATACTTTTTATGCCGATCAAAGTCTGAGTGTTTTAAGGTCATTGACGGCAGCATTGTGGACGAAGTCGATTAGGATCATCGATGCACTGGGTCTGCATTCTGTCCTCACACGGAACGCGTTCCTCATCGTGAAGCACGCAAGATGTGGTGTCCTCCGTGGTTGCTGCAAGTTGTGCAACGCCTTGCTACATATCACGGAACGTGCTGCCCATCGTGTTTTGTGGTCACAGCGGTCTCCTGTGGCATCTGGCGCGTAAATCACACAAGTTCTTTATGATAAATTCACGCGCGTTAACCCTGTTAGCGACTGCCCAATAAAAGCAGAGAAAACTGCAAAGAATATTCTGGAGTCTTCGATGGCCTGAACAGCAAATAACGCTATACAGCGAGCTAACATACATACTAGTAGAAGTTATTCGTTAACTCACTTGAATCTCGTCCCATTTTCCGTTTCAGACTGAATATAGTTAGTTTCTTATGTCACTCTGCTCATGCATAATATCCGTATTCTCGATGTTGCATTGACTACCATCACTCTGAAGTAACGTACTTCATCACATGGATTTCAACATTCGAGATTCGTTTCATAATCTCGCTTGAATGGAAGAGGAGATTTTTTTCAAAGTTGCTTGTTATAACTGTAAAATATTTTTACCGACAACTTATAAACTCTAGTTAGTCCATAAAACCAAGAGATAGGTATATATATATATATATATATATATATATATATATATATATATATATATATATATATATATTACTCGAAGTTTCATAAGAAACAGAAATTTCAGTGTGTGTGTTTACTTTCTGAAACACTCTGGCAATTAAGTTCAGATTTCCGATTGCTGGGGAAACATCCCAATCGTTAATATTTGCAGGATATATTGCATAAACTACTTTATTTACAATAAATAACATCGACTCCTGACGATATAACTTCCATTAAATTAATAAGAATGGCCCAGAACGCGAAAAGAATTCTGCTACCTTGCACTTACCATCTCACGACACTATAGCTTAGTTACAATTCCCGCATGGCAAGCGAGGCCTGGTATATGATATTCACTGTCTAAAGACTGCATACACAAATGTCATTATTAGATATCTGACTATGAAAAAGTGTATTCAAACGACGCGCTTATGATAGATCATTGTGGCGTAGCAATGTAACGAAATACTTTCACGGAACACAAGTTGTAATAGTAAAAACACGGAAAACAGTAACCCTTTATCTGCCGATATGTGGTTTCACTTTATTATAACAAATCGTAGCTAAAATGACGCGTTTTCGAGAGATTTTCATTTTGCTGATGCTTTGAAACAACTTATATTCATACAACGTACTCTGTGATAAAGAAAACCCACAAATTACTTAGTTCAACTCAATATAATATGGGGGCAAGTAAGTACTTCTTGTGACGTAAAAGGATGTCGGATATTAATAGCCTTTCTCCACACTAAGCAAAAATCTGACATGTGAGATTCTTCATTTCATGCTCCGCAGCGTGGTAGAACCTGAAATTTCACGCCGTGATGCTACCAGCTTATCATCGACGTGCGTTTTGACGCCCCGTGAGACGACGGCAATATTTAGACTTATTAAATAACGTAGCGAGACATAGAACTATTCCGGATCCACCAGTGAACACTCCGACTAAATCTATGTAATAAGAATTTGGCTTGAGGCAGTCTCACTCCTAAAAGCGTATGACTCCTGGACGTAGCCGCAAGTGAAGCTCCATGCGATGCTACGTAATTTCAGAAGTATAGGTGAAAGAAATATTTCATTGTGTGTAACATACAAGGTGCATTACTCGACAAGGACGAGTCGCGCTGGGTAGCCGTGGGGTCTTAGGTGCCTTGTCACGATTCACGTGGTTCCCCCCCCCCCCCCTCCCGACGGAGGTTCGAGCCCTCCCTCGGGCATGGGAGTGTGTGTTGCCCCTAGCGTAAGTTAGTTTCAGTTAGATTAAGCAGTGTGTAAACCTAGGGACCGATGATCTCAGCAGTTTGGTCCCATAGGAACATCTAAAGTGCCCCAGAAAGAATGGTGTGGAACAGGCGGCGGACACTCGGACGATCTGTTCTGTTGCAGGGTGTGGGTGGGCCCGCGGCTGTACGTGCTGCTGTCACACCCGGAGCATGCGCGCCTGGTGCTCAGCACGGGTGCGCACGTGGACCGCGACGACTACATCATGGAAGTGCTGCGACCGCTGACTGGCAATGGACTACTCGCTTCTAGGGGGGACGTCTGGCGCAGCCGACGCAGGTCAGCCTTGCCGGGCACTCACCTGGCGTCAATTTCTGCGAAATTTCGCTTTCATTATATACCTGAAACTCCACTTGTCTGTCACACTACTCTACTGGATGAAGTTTGCCTTAGGCGTTTCGATATTACATAATTTTCAAGGGGTA
Source organism: Schistocerca serialis cubense (assembly GCF_023864345.2). NCBI lineage: Eukaryota > Metazoa > Arthropoda > Insecta > Orthoptera > Acrididae > Schistocerca > Schistocerca serialis. The sequence continues at coordinate 486,350,081 of NC_064643.1, forward strand.
TACAGAAGCACGTACACACTATAATAAACCTGTAATGGGTACGTCAATGTTACAATGAATCTGCTAAAGTTTACGGGGAAAGCAAACCAAACTTTGAAAATATAAAAAAAATTTGCTAAAATACTGTTTACAAACTGACTTACGGGTACAATGCCCCTCGTCATCTGAAGTGAACCACAGCCCAGTCCAAAGTGATCGTAATGATACGTGTTGTTAAGAAGAGGGCGCTAGTGTAGCATGTTGTGGTTGTTGTGGTCTTCAGTCCTGACACTGATTTGATGCAGCTCTCCGTGCTACTCTATCCAGTGCAAGCTTCTTCATCTCCCAGTACCTACTGAAACCTACATCCTTCTGAATCTGTTTAGTGTATTCATCTCTTGGTCTCCCTCTACGATTTTTACCCTCCACCCTGCCCTCCAATGCTAAATTGATGCCTCAGAATATGTCCTACCAACCGATCCCTTCTTCTAGTCAAGTTGTGCCATAAACTCCTCTTCTCTCCAATTCTATTCAGTTCCTCCTCATTAGTTATGTGATCTACCCATCTAATCTTCAGCATTCTTCTGTAGCACCACATTTCGAAAGCTTCTATTCTCTTCTTGTCCAAATTATTTATCGTCCACGTTTCACATTCATACATGGATACACTCCATACTACTACTTTCAGAAACCACTTCCTGACACTTAAATCTATACTCGATGTTAACAAATTTCTCTTCTTCAGAAACGCTTTCCTTGCCATAGCCAGTCTAAATTTTATATCCTCTCTACTTCGACCATCGTCTGTTATTTTGCTCCCCAAATAACAAAACTCCTTTACTACTTTAAATGTCTCATTTCCTAATCTAATTCCCTCAGCGTCACCCGATTTAATTCGACTACATTCCATTATCCTCGTTTTGCTTTTGTTGATGTTCATCTTACATCCTCCTTTCAAGACACTGTCCATTCCGTTGAGCTACTCTTCCAGGTCCTTTGCTGTCTCTGACAGAATTACAATGTCATCGGCGAACCTCAAAGTTTTTATTTCTTCTCCATGGATTTTAATTTCTACTCCGAATTTTTCTTTTGTTTCCTTTACTGCTTGCTCAGCATACAGATTGAATAGCATCGGGGATAGGCTACAACCCTGTCTCACTCCCTTCCCAACAACTGCTTCCCTTTCATGCCCCTCTACTCTTATAACTTCCATCTGGTTTCTGTACAAATTGTAAATACCCTTTCGCTCCGTGTATTTTACCCCTGCCACCTTCAGAATTTGAAATAGAGTATTCCAGTCAACATTGTCAAAATTTTTCTCTAAGTCTACAAATGCTAGAAACGTAGGTTTGCCTTTCCTTAAGTTATCTCCTAAGGTAAGTCGTAGGGTCAGTATTGTCTAACGTGTTCCAAAATTTCTACGGAATCCTAACTGATCTTCCCCAAGGTCGGCTTCTACCAGTTTTTCCATTCGTCTGTAAAGAATTCGTGTTAGTACTTTGCAGCCGAGGCTTACTAAACTGATAGTGTAACATATATGTCTCAAATTACATATAGACTTGTATACAAAAATTTTAAAAAAGCCAACAATGTAACCGTAAGACTAGTAAATTGTCTATTACATTTGTCCTACAAGTAACTGCACTGTTGGTGTACTGAGTGGAGTTATATCACAAACCGATAGGCATTACATGTGGAGGTTCACGTTAACGAAGAGCCAAAATCTGCTATCAATCCGTTTTGAATATTTCATGTTTTGGGAGCCTCCTTCCACGTTCTACACAATCAGTCACCCCTCCGCCTTACCTTCCCCCTTCCCCTATCTTGCTCTTGCAATATATTGACGGCACCATCTACTTACCTAGCTTCCCCTCAGTGCTTCCATCGTCCATATTTCCATTTCTTCCTTTATAACCGGTCCATCCCTCTATCGCAATAAATTACACTACTGTGCAAAACTTAAGGACGAAAGTACAAGGGGTATTCGGAAAAGTAGGATCCGATCGGGCGCGAAATGGAAACCACAGTGAAAATCTGACGAAGCTTTGCACAGATGTGTTGGCCAGTGCCTCTAGTACGCCTGTCGATCGCGGCACGTCGCTCTTTTCAGTTCTGGGCTCACAGCGAGAACGTAAAAATGGCTAGAAAATAATGTCTACCATCAAGTATGAGGGCCTGTCGAAAGACTTCACCTGAACCTATGCAACCCACATAATATAACTGTCATGTATTTCGCTCTACATGACAATTCTCGGCCGCACTCTGCAGGGAAAATGAAGATGCTCCTGCAGCGTTTTCGATGGGACATGTCTGATCACCCACAATACAGCCTGTAATTAGTTCTCCCTGAGGTTCATGCCTGCTCACGTGAACCGCTGGCTATGAAGACAGCCTTTTAGCACTGACAACGAATTGTAGACCAGCGCAGAGAATTGGTGAGAAGCACAGGCCTTCTATGACGATGGTACTGGAAAGTTTGTACAACGCTACGACAGATGTCTAAGTCGGAACACCGACTATGTATACAAGTACCTGGAAGTTGTAGCAAACTCTTGCAAATAAAACATCTTTGATTTTTATAGTGGTTTCCATTTCGCGACCGATCGGTCCATACTTTTAGAATAGCCCTCGTACATGATATACCAATGGCAAGTAACGTAACTCGACGAATCTTGCGCCATATATGTAAAGAACTGTTACAGTACGGTGCAAAAGGTAACTGAAACTAATTTGCAGTGAGACAAACAGAGATAATACTTTTGTTCAAAGACAGTAATTACAATGTAGTCAGCGTTATTTACCATTGTCCCCTGAGCATTACAAAAGACAGGACGTTGTTCTTAACACAGTTTCTGACCACCACGAACGCCAGTGCCTGCTCTGAAACGTGCTCTCTTGTTGGCCAAAAGCTTAGTAAGCAGTTTTCGTGGTGAGACCTTCCATTCCTTCACCAGTGCTGTTGACTGCCGCGGATAGTTGTTGGTGCGTGTGAACATGCCGCAGTACGTCTCCTCAACGCGTCCCATACGTGCTCCGAGGGATTTAAGTCGGGGGGACGATCAGCAAAGTCCGTACACCGGATAACCTATCATGCCAAGGTATGTGCCTTCTCCGCTGTTCCGTGCGGTCGTGCATTGCCGCCCATAAAAGTGAAGTCTGGGCGGAATGCACCTCTAAAAAGACTGACATTGGCAATGAATACAGCTTCAGAATAACGTTGACTGCTGAGTTTACCGTGTTCACAGATGTGGAGGTCAGGACGTTCAAGCAACACTATACCTGCCGATATCCAACATTGTCGAAAATGGTGTTTTGGTTTTCCAGCCGGTGTGAAGTTGGAAGGCATCATGTTGCTTGGGCATACTGACCTCCATTTCTTTGGACATGACATTCTCAGTTGTCAATGTTATTGTGACGCTGTAGTCTTCTCCATGTGAGTCTTATCAGGGATGAATTTGGGTCTCACTTCATTTTTATGGATGTCTATACGCTCCCGCTTCGATGAGCGCAGGTCGAGGACCTTTTGGAACGAGAGGATATTCGGCGTCTTCCGACTTAAATCTGATGGAGTATGTGTGGGGTGTGTTTAGGATGCGTATTGTAGTACATTCACATGCACCAACGACCATAGAGCAGTTGTCAATCGCACTGACGATGGAATGAAAGCCGACCGTTGTGGCCGAGCGGTTCTAGGCGCTTCAGTCTGGAACAGCGCGACCGCTACGGGCGCAGGTTCGAATCCTCCCTCGGGCATGGATGCGTCTGATGTCTTTAGGTCAGTTAGGTTTAAGTAGTTCTAAGTTCTAGGGGACTGATGACCTCAGATGTTAAGTCCCATAGTGCTCAGAGCTATTTGAACCATCTAGGAGACTGATGACCTCAGATGTTAAGCCCCATAGTGCTCAGAGCGAGAGGCGTAACACAAGGACTCTTTAACAACCTAGCAGCGAGCTAGGAAACATGTGGCAGAGCATGCGTCGCTGTCCATGATGAACGGATGTCTTGTACAGAGAAACATTATGAATTCCCTGACTTCAGCATAATTATTGCCTTTGAATAAAAGTGTCGTTTCTCTTCGTCTCATTACGTTTTCCTTCTTCTTCATTTACTTTTTGAACTATATTGCAGCTGGTCTTTCAATTTATGGCGCAAATTTCATCATTGATCTCTATGTTTCTTGTCAGTGACACGTCATGCAAAAGTTATCTCCATCCTTAGGTATTGCATACCAGTGTGAATAGCACTACACTAAAATTACTTTTTTGGCAAACTGTAGCATTATGACACTTAGTAATTATAATCAATGTTCCAAATAGCACTGAAAACATTAGAACAATTTAAAGAACAATGTAAGTTAGAAGTTTAAGTGAGGTGCTGAAAACAAGATAATACTTTCTTCCTTTGCTTCTCTGTAAGTGTTCTGTTGGTAACAGTGGTTTAGTGGCACACAATTTGCAGTTCTGCGACACTTATCTACAACATATGAACCCGGTTGTTCCATTCGAATCCAGCGTAGTGTGTATGGCAGCGTGCCCAGGCAGCTGTCTGTGACGACAGGCGAAGGGAGGATACCTGCCCGCCACACACGCCAGTCACACCTTGTGGATTGAGCGTAACACCGACTCCTAATTATTGTACCCCTACTACATCACCATTGAAGTGACAGGAACAACTCGTCGTCATTGCGAAGGGAGCTTAGAATTTGGTTTTTCACATTCTTAACAACATTAATAGCATCCATCGGCTCACTGCGGAAAAACATAACGATTTTCATTCCTTCACGGATGTACAACAAAGAAGAAGCGCAAAATCGCGGGCTACACAGCATATTTCACAAAAATAAGCTTACACGGACGGCCACGTACTTAGTAATTCAAACTATCGCCCATGATTAAAGTATTGTACAGTTAAAATACATAACAGGTAATAAATAACCTATTGTTGTGTTCTGTTGTTGTCTTCAGATCGAAGACTGATTCTATGCAGCTCTCCATCTTACACTATCCTGTACAAGCCTCTTCAACTCCAGATAACAACTGCAGCCGACACCTATTTGAACCTCTTCCCTCCCACCCACCTCCCCACACACACACTTCCTTAAATTGATGATACCTACATGTCTCAAAATGCACCCCATCAGCGGACCCTTTCTTTTAGTCAAGCTGTGACACAAATGCCTTTTCTCCCCAGTTCTGTTCAGTACCTCCTCAGTAGTTACATGATCTACCCATCTAACCTTCAGCATTCTTATAAAGTGTCCCTTTTCAGAAACGTCTATTCTCTACTTGTCTGAACTGTTTATCGTCCACGTTTCACTTCCACACAAGGCAACAAACCTGATAAATAACTTCAAAAAAGACTTATGAACTCTTCGAGCTATATTCGATGTTAAAAAATTTCTCTTCTGCAGGAACGCTTTTCTTAGCATACATTTTATATGCTTTCTACTACGGCCATTATCGGTTATTTCACTGCCCAAATAGTAAAACGATAGCTAAGCGCATCTATTAGTTTTCAAGTCTAATTTGGTAATCTACGTCCCTCAGCATCGGCTGATTGAATTAGACTACATTCCATTACCCGTATTTTGCTTCCGTTGATGTTAATCTTATATCCTCTTCACAAGACACTGTTCATTCCGTTTAACTGCTCTTCCAAGTGCTTTGCTGTCTCTGACAGAATTACAGTGCCATCGGTGAAACTTACAGTTTCTACCTCTTCCCATGAACTGTAGTTCTTCCTCCAAATTTTCTTTGCTTTAGTTTACTGCTTGTCCAAGGTAAAGATTGACTAGCATCGAGGATAGGCTACAATGCTGTTTCATTCCCTTTTTAACCAATGCTTCCTTTCCGTGTCCCTAGACTTTTACAACTGCCATCTGGTTTCTGTAGAAGTTGTACCTTTCGCTTCCTCCATTTTACTCTTGCTGAATGACCATATTATCAGTCACTCCTTAAAGGGACACACTGGTCACTTTGGAGCGCTACTGATGGAATAGAACTAGCGCAGAGCGGTCATATAAGACTCCACCGCTGCTTTAATAAATGGAAGTCCGGTTGTGTGTATGTGCCAATCGGTTGTGTGGAATCAGTGCAAAGTAAGATGGGCTGATGTGGAGACAAAATGGCTGACGATGATGTTTGGTTTGTGGGGCGCTCAGTTGCTCAGTCATGAGCGCCCATACGAAGTCCCAATTTTTAGACACTCCGATGTTTTACACAGTCCAATCTAGCCACGTCACGAATGATGACGGTGATGATGATGATGACGAAATAATGAGGACAACTCAAACATCCAGTCCCTCGGCAGAGATTATCCCCAACGTGGCCGGAAATTGAACCTGGGACCCCGTGATCCAGAGGCAGCAATTCTAGCCACTAGACCACGAACTGCAGACAAAATGGCAGACAGAAGCAACAGTGTCCATAAACACAAACTTAATGACCATACCTCATCTGTTGCTGTCTCAATGAGGGCTGTCCACGCATGGTATACTTTAACCACTTCTGAACTCTTCAAGATATATTTGATGTTAAAAAACTTCTCTTCTGCAGGAACGCTTTTCTTACCCTATATTTTATATGCTCTCTACTTCTGCCATTATCGGTTATTTTACTGCCCAAAATAGCAAAACGATAGCTAAGCCCATCTACTAGTTTTAATGCCTAATCTGGTAATCTATGTCCCTCAGCATCGGCTGATTTAATTAGACTACATTCCATTACCCATATTTTGCTTCCGTATGTTTGGTTTGTGGGGTGCTCAATTGCTCAGTCATGAGCGCCCATACAAAGTCCCAATTTTTACACACTCCAATGTTTTACACAGTCCAATCTAACCACGTGACGAATGATGACGGTGATGATGATGAGGAAATAATGAGGACAACCCAAACAACCAGTTCCCAGGCAGAGAAAATCCCCATCTCGGCCGGGAATTGAACCTGGGACCCCTTGATCCAGAGGCAGCTACTCCAGCCAATAGAACACGAACTACAGACAAAATGGCTGACAGGAGCAACCGTGTCCATAAACATACAGTTAATGACCATACCTCATCTGTTACTGTCTCAATGAGAGCTGTCAATGCATGGAATACTTTAACCACGGTGGCACGCGAATAGTTTACAAACTTTGCTGTTTCGGAAATGCTTCCATCCTTGGCCAGGAGGCCAATGATCACGCCCTTTCGGACTTCACACTAATCACTCTGTTTCCGCATTACTGCACTGTTTTGTACGTCCCCCGAGACGTTTTATATATCCTCCACTGCTAGTGATGTCACCAGCCGTCTTGAGTGGTTGTTGCATGTTGATGTGGAACACAGACAGTGATCACATTAATGGGACTGAACCGTGTGTTACCTGGTTGGTGCTCGGACTGTGTAACCTGTTACCTGTAGTTAATAGTTTAGCTCGTTACTAGTTGTTAGGGTAGCCGTAGCCTCTGTTAATAGGGCCAGTTGACGGTTGCAGGCTGCTGAGCCGCGTGTACAAGACGCAGTGGCTGCAGGAGCAGTACGCGTGGCTGCAGAAGGCCGCCGAGACGCTGGTGTCGGCGATGCGACCTCTGTGGAGCGACGAAGCCTCAGCAGCAGGAGCTGAGCAGGAGACGCTGGGGCACCTGGCCGCCTGCACGCTCGACCAGGTGGCCGGCTCAGTGGTGGGCTGCAGCCTGCTGGCGGGCGGCGCCGACGGCCTCGGCTTCGTCAAGGACTACATGAGGGCCGTCCAGACGCTGCACGCCAGGGTACGTACCAGCAAGAGGCCGCCGTCTGCAGGGCAGGAACAGTTCTGACAAGCTAAAACTGTGAGCCGGACTGGGACTCGAACCCGGTACCTCGCCTTTTCCAGGCAAATACTCTTACCTCCTTCCTACCTTTCATACTTCGCAGATGTTGTGTTGCAACTTCCTCCACAGCCGAATGCGTTATCGAGGCAGGACTCACGATCCACTGTCATAGCTTCACTCCACCTGTACCTCTCTCCTACATTTCATACTTCTCAGATGTTATGTTGCAATTACGTCCACAGTCGAATGGTTGGCAGCTCGGTAGTCCAGTATGTTCAGTCAGGTCTCTGGCAATACTCCGTAATAAAAAACTGAGTGAAGTTGAACTTGAAGATGTTTCATACAACAACCGCACTGACCTAATGGCCGGCCGTTGTGACCGAGCGGTTCTAGGCACTTCAGTTCGGAACCACGCGACTGCCGCGGTCGTAGGTTCGAATCCTGCCTCGGGCATGGATGTGTATGGTGTCCTTAGTTAGGTTTACGTAGTTCTAAGTCTAGGGGATTGATGACCATAGATGTCAAGTCCCATAGTGCTTAGAGCCATTTGAACCATTTTGAACAGATCTAATGACGGAAAATGACGAAAAACTAAGAAGCAAAAAATGAAAAATTGTTGGCATCGCTGCCTTGTGTGTGGTAGAATTCGGGTTCGGTTCCCGGTACTTCTTCAGGAGTTCTCTGAGGTACGGTATGTCTGTACCGGTGTCTAGCCTTCTGAGGCTAAATGAGGGGCTGTTCGAATAAAGAAGCAGCGGAATTACCGGGATTCACCTACTAGCAGTTGGGGCGGTTGGCAACAGGCTGATCACATGTCGCACGATCGTACATTACTCCGCGTACAGCCATGTAGTCAGCAGTCAGCCCCTCAGACAAGCCTAATACCTAATCCCCTAGTGGTGTTTATGTTGACGCTTGTGTTCCCCTGCATGATGGGGCATAGGCGAGGTTGCGATTTTGAGTCCCAGTCAGGTACAAAGTTTTGATCTGCCAGTAAGTTTCAAAACAGTGCACAATTCGCAGCACAGTAAACGACCCGTTCTAGATGTATTCTATCTTTCATAGCAATTATTCATTGGGTGGTTGATACCAGGCTCGAGACGAAGTTGGTATTTTAGTATCTTGAATAGCCTTTCAGTATCAACATCCATATTATAGTCTGTTTCCACATCCAATACAGTCTTGTGGGAAGCGCATTCAATAAGTGATGCAAAACAGTTTTTTTCTTAGCCAGTTTTAGTTGAAAAGATGCAGAACGTTTTGTGGGACATCTTGGAATATTCCTCGTTCAGCATCTATAGATTCATGAAACTGCGTTAGTTCGCGCATTGGGTTTCTTTTGGCGGAAAACCAAAGCACCGAAGATATTCATAGGCGTTTGCAGAATCTCTAAGGAGACCAGGCAGTGAACAGGAGCACGGTGAGTCGTTGGGCGAGGCGCCCGTCACCACGGCAACGCGGTCGCGCAGACCTGTCTGATCTCCATTGCGCTGGTCAGCCGCACACAGCTGTGACTCCTGAAATGTCGGAACGTGCGGACACACTCTATATAGGTGGTCGACGAATCACAGTCAAGCACCTTGCTTCGCAACTGTACATTTCATTTGGTAGTGTTGACATACTCGTCCACCAGTTGGGGTACTCAGAGGAGTTTGCCCGTTGGGTTTGTCGCCGCTTACAAAACACCACAAATAGCAACGAAGGACTATCTGTGAGCAATAACTTGCGCGTTACGAGGCTGATGATGGGAGGTCATTGATGCAGTAAGTCGCAGGTTGTGACGTGTACCGGTAAAATGGTACCGGGCCGACACAACCGTGTGGACATACAGGCCTTCTCAGTAAGGTGGCCTAAGATTGTCGCATTAAACGAAGATTGCATCGAAAAATTGGATTTTTGTAACCAGAAGAGTGGGGAATAATATGGCTTATTGGAATCCTGAATAGAATCAATCCGCTTCCAGATAAAGATGTGTGGCATTACTTATTGGAATGCTCCTCAGATTAGAGTCTTGCTATATAACTGGTCATCCAGCATTTCTAGATAATTATTCGCATGATTGTAATAGTACACATTGGATATCTAGTGATAAGGATCAGGAACATTACGATATAGCTGTCAAAATCGTGGAAGGTTCTCTGTCATGCTTCGCTACCCGCCTGAGACCCTACCGTTTCTCAGGCTTCAGTCGGTAGATACTTGAAACAATGTGAAGAACGATACACCGGACTATACGGCAGTTCTAGAGTTCTCATTCTTCGTATTTCTCGACATCATCTTGTCTTTCAAAAACCTAATTGGTACAATGGCTTTTGCAATTTATTTATAAATATTGATTTATTAAGAACTTTTGCATCATTCATGTTGACTTGATGTTGCTCTTCCAGGTAAAACATTTATTAATCTGACATTAGGTACATTACTTGCCACGGCTGTTAATGACTCTCGTAAGACATCAGTGCGGTAAGACATTTTCAAGCCAATTCAAGACTCCGCAAATGCTTATAGTGTTAGGGAGACGAATACACCAGATTCTTTTTCACGGGAATCTACGGTGAACGTCACCCACGTCCATCTATACTCGTCCCAAAGCTTCGTAAAAGAGTTGGACTAAAGCGTAAGTTGGATGGAAGTAGTAGCAGAAACAGAACGCATAGTAATCATGCGCCACACTTCACAGGAATTTCCTCACAGTGACTATTACTCCCCAGAGAGGTCAGCACGCCGCCCGCTTACCTGCAGATATGACCCTGTCAGCTACAAGGGTTTCATGAGTGGATGAGAAAGCTATAGTATTCCGTCATCTCCAACATGGAGTGAATTGCTCGCTAAACAGCTTAAGGTCTTTAGAAACGACCAAGCGGGTTTTGATAGTCAGTCGGGCGGAAAAGAATCGAGCAGGAACATCGAATACACTATCTGATCAAAAGTATCCTGATACGTGTTAGTGGACATTAGTTCGGGTGGAGTTCTCCCTTCGCCTTCATGACGCCTTCAACTCTGCTAGGTACCATGAGTTGTCTGAATGTCTGTCGAGGAATGCTATTCTTCCATCAATAGCGGAAACAAGAGAAGGTGGTGATGTTGACGCTGCGGTCTGGAGCTAAGTCCACGTTCTAATCAATATCAAAGGTGTTCCAATGAGTTCAGGTCTAGTCTCTTGGAAGGCGAGTTCATTTCATTAATTTTGCTGTCAACAAATCATTGCCTTACTTCACAGATGCTGCTTTATGACATGGTGCCTTGCCATGCTTACACAATGATTATCTCCGAAATGCTTGTTCATACCCTTCCTCCTTTACCACTAACTTAAGCGCCGCATGGACACTACACTTCAGACAAGTAAAACGCTCCCGCACCGTAACACCACTTCCTCTGTAAACAGCACATGATGGCAGCTAACTTTCGCGAGACATTCGCCAAACCCAGTCCCTTCAACCGGATTGCTACATCTACATATCTACATCTACATATATACTCCGCTAGCCACCAAGCGGTGTGAGGCGGAGGGCACAATTCGTGCCAAAGTCATATTTCCTCCCATCTGTTCCACTCGCGGATTGCTAAAGGGCAAAACGACTGTGTGAACGCCTCCGTACGAGCTCTAATTTCCCTTATCTTTGGATGGTGATCATTGCACGATTTGGAAGTTGGTGGTAATAATATGTGCTCTGCATCCTCGGTTAAGATCGGATTTCGGAATTTAGTGAGCAGCCCCTTCCGTTTAGCGCGCCGGCTATCTGCAAGAGTGTCCCACTTCAAACTTTCTATGAGGTCTGTAACGCCCTCGCGATGGCTAAATATACCAGTCACGAATCTTGCCGCTCTTCTTTGGACCTTCACAATCTCTTGAATCAGACCCAACTCGTAAGGGTCCCATACAGACAAACAATACTCTAAGACTGGACGAACTAACGTATCGTAAGCTATTTCCTTTGTTGAAGGACTACGTCGCTTCAGGATTCTACCAATAAACGGCAATCTAGAGTTTGCCTTAGCCGTTACTTGTGTAATCTGATCATTCCATTTGAGATCATTTCGAATAGTCACACCCAGGTACTTGACGGATGTTACCGCTTCCAAAGATTGGGCATTTATTTTGTACTCGTACATTAATGGGGCTTTTGGCCTTTTTCTATGCAGTTCGCTACATTCACTAATATTGAGAGATAACTGCAAGTCATTAGACCATGCTTTAATTGTCTGCAAATCCTCATTGATTTGTTCACATCTTTCATGTAATACTACTTTCCTGTAGACTACAACATCATCCGAAAACAGTCTAACGCCTCTGTCAGTACCATCAACCAGATCGTTTACATATCGTAAAAAGCAGTGGACCTATTACGCTGCCCTGGGGCACACCTGAAGTTACGCTTCTTTCTGTTGAAGTCACCCCGTCACCCCGTTCAGGGCGACATACTGCTCCCTGTCTGTTAGAGAACTTTCTATCCAACCGCATATGTCATCGGATAGACCGTAAGCGCGTGCTTTTTGTTGCAATCAACAGTGCGGAACTGAGGCGAACGCCTTTCGAAAGTCGAGAAATATGGCATCAACCTGGGAGCCAGTATCTAGAGCCTGTTGTATCTCATGCACAAAGAGGGCCAGCTGTGTCTCTCATGATCGCTGTTTCCTAAAACCGTGCTGGTTTCTGCAGATGAGCTTCTCAGATTCTAGAAAGGTCATTATGTCTGAACACAAAATATGTTCCATGATTCTACAACAAATCGATGTCATTGAAACTGGCCAATAATTAAGTGCATCCGATTTTCTACCCTTTTTTAGAGCCGGCCGGAGTGTCAGATCGGTTCTAGGCGCTTCAGTCTGGAACCGCGCGACCGCTACGGTCGCAGGTTCGAATCCTGCCTCCGGCATGGATGTGTGTGATGTTCTTAGGTTAGATAGGTTTAAGTAGTTTTAATTTCTAAGGGACTAATGACCTCAGACGTTAAGTCCCATAGTGCTCAGAGCCATTTCGAACCTTTTTAAGATTTCTATGACCTGGGCCTTCTTCCAGTCCCTTACGGGGATACCATCTGAGCCAGATGCCTTCCTAGCGTCTAAGGATCTTAACTGTTTTACAATCCCAGGTACACTAAACACCATGTCAGCCATCCTTGCGTTTGTTTAATAGTTGAAAGGAGGAATGGTGCTGCAGTCCTCTACCGCAAACGAGTTTTTGAATGCTAGGTTTAGAATTTCGGCCTTGTGTTTATCATCATCAGTTACATTACTCGTACTGTCAGCAAGAGAAGGTACTGAATTATTTGTAGCGTTCATAGATTTTATCTATGACCAAAACACTGGTTCGCAGTCATCCACTGTCCAGTGCCATCGCCCTTTACACCACCTCAAACGTCGCTTAACATTGACTAAGGAAATGTGTGGCTTACGAGAAGCTGCTCGACAATTGTGTCCCAAACTCCCTACGCACTGTCATTGGGCTAGCTGCACTGCTGCTGACACTCTGAAACTCACGAGTGATCCCTTTCGCTAATATCATTCGATTTTTTTGCAGTTACTCTTCGCAATGCTCGGCTGTCCCTTTACGTCAGTAGGATGAGAACTGCCTGGTTTTGATTTACATGTGGCTGTTCCTTCGCGTCTCTACTTCAAAAGCACTTCACCGACAGCCGACATGGGCAGATTTAGCGGGACTACAATGTTCCTGATGGATTTGTTACTCAGTGAAGATCCAATGACGACTCTCTTGACCGACCCATTCCATTGTTACCGCCTCTCTACCAACTATACAATACTCCCCGCTGCCTTTTATACTGCCTATTGAACAATTGTTCAGTACATTGGGGTGTCCGGATACCTTTGGTCAAATAGTGTAGATTAGGAATGAGACAAGACTTTCAAACAGTTTTGACTACTGTCAGAAATTCGGTATGCGCTCGACCAGCAGTTAGGGAACCGAATCTACTACCTCTAGGAATGGTGAACGAGATGGCAGTGAAACCATTTTAAGCCCCTGGTATAGTACATACAATTGATTTTCTGCAGTTTCCCCTAAATGTTAAATAATCGTAAAGGAACAGAAAAAAAGGTATGTATTGAATACAGAACTAGATGTTTGCGGTCTACAAAGCACAGTGTATAGAATGGCAATACATCGAAATAGCCGAATTGAACACCTAGCAGCTGTGAAAGTGATACATGAGTATCAACTACTTCAGTCATACTCCAAAGTATTAATTACAGGATATTAAGAATTTTCAGACACAGGCTTGAAAGAAGGAACAACAGTAGTAAAAGTATTAATCACGGGAATCAAGACAAATTTGAAACAGTTAGGTACTCAAAAGCTATAATAAGTCAATACTTAAATGGGGAAATGTTAGAATACGACCTGTTTACAGTTCTACAGAGATTCGATGGATTAATAAATGCCTGCAGAAGGAAAAAAATTTATTGAATTTGAATGAAACATTGTTTCGTATTGTAAACATTTAAACAGAAAATCGGTCTTTTTCGCAGTTGTAGAAGGATTGGTGTGTTACATATAGGCTACACAGTTTACTCAGAGTTTAAGGCAATGAACTTGGTAAGATAGCTGTGATCAAGATAAGAGAAGGAGTTGCACAGGCAACACGACGTCACTGAAACAACTAAAAGAGACAACATTATGAATATAACAAAGAGACTTTAATTTGTAGAGTACGTACAAGAATTTCTACAAGTCAAGACGAAAACTTTTCAGCATGCTCTTAAACAAGATAACTGACAGTGTAATCTTATGAAAGATGTGAATTTTATCGCCAGAACAGCGACAAAAGTAATTTTCAATGCGCTTCATTATTACCATATGATATATTAACAAGCTATATCTTAGAAATTTTTTATTAAGACAGAAGGCCAATGGCTTCTAGAGGAAGAAATCTCTGATAAATAGCTACAAACTGAATAAGAATTATCTGAAACAAATCTGAAAATAAACATTCTTCGACTTAAGAAAACGTAATCGTGTAGAAGAACGGGAGATTACCAATGATTATAAACCACAACAAAGAAGAAATATAGGAGGACTAATGACAAGATAGAAAAGAAGAATTACTAAGAGCTTTGTGTGTATTTACGTACAGTGTAAGATTTCTTTACGTACACACACACAAACACACACACACACACACACACACATACACACACAGAGAGAGAGAGAGAGAGATTAAAATATTCAGTCTCTATTAATTTAGATTTCTGTGCCATCGACTATTATATTTCTTTTATGTATCAGGCCCTATTGATTACTAACAATAGTCATTGTTTGGAGGCTCGTTACCGTAAAACACTTACTGTGACTGCCACGTAAAAGGCGGTAACGAATATCCATTGGACTTCGTAAAAATAGATCTGTAGGCTCACTTCTGGGTAATAAAATACTTAAACGTCATGGCTATTGAACCATCAGTAGCTTAGCCATCAACGTGAGAGCAATTTCCCGATGCATCCAACTGTAACACAGAAATTCATTGACCTACTCAGTATTGCGATATCAAAGGGTTATCTGCAATAAGTGGCTGGCACGTGATATTTAAGAATGGAAGTATTATTATTTCATAAAAGTTCAAATCATGAGTACCGGCAACATTACCTCTGACTGTACCAACGGCTCAAACAGAAGTAATTCACAGGAAGAGGAAGTCACTATTTCCCTAAAAGTTCATTTCATTCTTTAAGAAAAATAAATACGGATTTTCCATAGACATTGGTTTCACCTATAGCCTCTGAATTTCCTTTAACGCTTGTTCATTAGGCTTTTACATTACATATTACGCGTACCATAATATTTTTTAATAAGTTGAAAGTGCTTTGCATTTTTCAGATACATTTTAGTAGCAGTGACAGATAATAGTCTACTACTTTCAAAAGGTTGTCTCGCATGCTTGTTTACGAGGAGTGGCTTACCGACTGGTAAAACTTGAGGTCTGTGTTGTTCGTGGCGATGATTATTATCGACTCCATGTCACAGATGACGCAACGTGTGGATATTCCACAGGGCTCCATCGCTGATTAGGGTCTAACATAAGGAGCTGTGGCAGCAACGCTAGAGCCCGATGCTGCGTATGCATCATTGCAGCTAGCAGACACAACTATCAGTTGTCTCGACAGTGACAGCACGTCAGCGGAGTTTTCCCGTAGTGGAGATCTCCGCTACCTGCCCTAAGTTACCTGAGAAACAATGATTCCCGCCACCGGTCTGACTACCTTCAGCCAGCCAGCCAGCCACCCAGGAGAACCAGTTATTAAAATGTTACTTTTCACTTCAAATAAAATTTGCGAATGTCTAAAGTTTACCACGTAATTTCGTAAAACTGCTACCCTTACTTTGCCCCTTCAGCATAAATTCACCACCGATAGTATTTTAACTGTTTAGTAGCCTGCATAAGCACGGCTAATAATTAGGAGATAGATAGTCAGTCAGTACCCTGAAAACTTCATTAATTAGTCGATTTGTATTTCAGCGCTCAAGTTGTTTCATAAGTTCATAGCTTTGGCTATAAGTTTCTTCTCTATTTTCGAAAAATTTTCTTGACCCGCTATATGTATAACTACTTTATTATGGAAAATGGCTGTTCTTGATGTTGTCATTGTTGTTTTTTTAGGTGCATTTTGTGCTCGTCCTAGTTCCAAGTGCTGTAATGTAAGTAGCAAACACTATAATACGCGGATTCCTATACAGTAAAGGGTTTGGTGTTGCAGGTTATGAACCCATTTCTGCTCGTGACACCAATATTCAAGTTATCAAGTCTTGGTAGGGAACAAGCGAAACTGGCAAATTCCATGCATCAGTTCATCGACGACTCTGTGGAGAAAATGAAGAAACTACCATCAGAGGAAAGTGAAAGCTGCGACTCTGAAGCTGGCTCAGCAGGAAGGTAGGTACCTCAGTGCGCTGCTACTACATAAATTGTGGGTTCCATCTCAACCAAATAATATTCGTGCGTACGCAGCTACTAGTCTTTGCTTTGTCTGAAAATCTCTGTGGCCCTGTAGTTTGCAGAGACGGTCAGCCAACGAAATTTCCTTCTCCACTGCAGGCAAATGTGTCTTTCAAGAACTCTTAAAAAAATTGCCGGGAAATCTTTAATAAGACAACAATAGATTCTGTCAGTCCCTTATCTTCACCTTACATAAGGCTTTATCTGTAGTGACAGCTTTTCCAGCCGTAAGACAAATTCTTAATTTTTTTCCAAATAATTTTTCTTGTTAATTATTTCAATAGACTGTAAAACGTGTTAATTTGCAAGACAGTTACCTATTTCCCAGTCTAGTATCTTAGTTTCTATAATCATTGTTCTTCCAGCTTATTAAGTTTTTCTAGAAATTTCTCAACCATTTGGTCACTCATCGGTGATTAATTTATCCTCTACAGATAGAAAATATGATCTACTAACCTTCTTCTCTTTCAAATGAGGGTACGTCGTAGAGTTTTATCCTTGCCTGGCCTATACAGTACATCGTTACCAATTTCTTCTTCCTACTCAAGGGCTAAGGTATGTCGTTAAATGATCATATTACGCACACTTTGCAGTTCGATAGGATATGTAGTGACTGGTTCGCACTGACTTTTACCTTTCAATTAGTTTTCAAGTACTTTAATATTACAAGGGCAATTTGAACGGATTTTCCGTAGAATGCAGTGTAGAGTTCTGCGGCCGTCCAAAGGTTTTTATGCGTTGGATCTTTTACACAGAGAATCATTGACGCCTGATGGCCACTCCATGATTTAGTATGGCTACGAGTGGGTAGTAGAACAATTACTCTCATTTTCATCAACTTTCTCATGTTACTTGCGACACCGAAAACAAGAAAGTATTGCTTTGTAGCCCTAAGGACGGCCTTCATTGACTTCACTGAATTCTTATCTCACTAAGTTTACGTCGGTGTTAGTTCAAACAATAATGTAAATTCTCTAAACAGTTTAGTTGTAACTTACTAGCCTACATTATCGAAACTTCCGTTCTGGAGTTTCCAGTCGCTAAAGGTGGGATGGAACGGTATTGTTCAAAAATGGTTCAAATGGCTCTGAGCACTATGGGACTTAACATCTGAGGTCATCATTCACCTAGACTTAGAACTACTTAAACCTAACTAACCTAAGGACATCACACACATCCATGCTCGAGGCAGGATTCGAACCTGCGACCGCAGCAGTTGCGCGGTTCTGGACTGAAGCGCCTAGAACCACTCGGCCACAAAGGCCGGCTCGGTATTGGTCACTACACATGCTGATTGCTTGTCCTTTATCAACAAAGAAAAAAATTATTTTTGAACAACTAAATGCACATAACCCATGAATTTATGTGGACATTAACATTATATTACAAAGTCATAATTGTAAAAGTTATCTTTAAATGCCCCCCCAACCCACATGAACCATGGAACTGAGCGAGGTGGCGCAGTTGGTAGCACACTGGACTCGCATTCGGGAGGACGACGGTTCAATCCCGTCTTCAGCCATCCTGATTTAGGTTTTCCGTGATTTCCCTAAATCGTTTCAGGCAAATGCCGAGATGGTTCCTTTGCAAGAGCACGGCCGATTTCCTTCGTAATCCTTCCCTAACCCGAGCTTGCGCTCAGTCTCTAATGACCTCGTTGTCGACGGGAAATTCAACACTAACCACCACCATGAACCATGAACCTTGTCGTTGGTGGGAAGGCTTGCGTGCCTCAACGACACAGATAGCCGTACCGAGGTGCGACCGCAACGGAGGGGTATCTGTTGAGAGGCCAGGCAAACGTGTGGTTCCTGAAGAGCGGCAGCAGCCTTCTCAGTAGTTGCAGGGGCAACAGTCTGGATGATTGACTGATCTGGCCTTGTAACAGTAACCAAAACGGCCTTGCTGTGCTGGTACTGCGAACGGCATAAAGCAAGGGGAAACTACAGCCGTAATTTTTCCAGAGGGCATGCAGCTTTACTGTATGATTAAATGATGATGGCGTCCTCTCGGGTAAAATATTCCGGAGGTAAAATAGTCCCCAATTCGGATCTCCGAGCGGGAACTACTCAGGAGGACGTCGTTATCAGGAGAAAGAAGACTAGCGTTCTACGGATCGGAGCGTGGAATGTCAGATACCTTAATCGGGCAGGTAGGTTAGAAAATTTAAAAGGGGATATGGATAGGTTAAAGTTAGATATAGTGGGAATTAGTAAAGTTCGCTGGAAGGAGGAACATGACTTTTGGTCAGGTGAATACAGGGTTATAAATATAAAATCAAATAGGGGTAATGCAGGAGTAGGTTTAAAAATGAATAAAAAAATAGGAGTGCTGGTAAGCTACTACAAACAGCATAGTAAACGCATTATTGTGGCCAACATACACACGAAGTCCACGCCGACTACAGTAGTACAAGTTTATATGCCAACTAGCTCTGCAGATGATGAAGAAATTGATGAAATGTATGATGAGATAAAAGAAATTATTCAGGTAGTGAAGGGAGACGAAAATTTAATAGTCATGGGTGACTGGAATTCGACAGTATGAAAAGGAAGAGAAGGAAACGTAGTAGGTGAATATGGATTGGGGCTAAGAAATGAAAGAGGAAGCCGCCTGGTAGAATTTTGCACAGATCATAACTAAATCATAGGTAACACTTGGTTCAAGAATCATGAAAGAAGGTTGTATACATGGAAGAACCCTGGAGATACTAAAAGGTTTCAGACAGATTATATAATGGTAAGACAGAGATTTAGGAACCAGGTTTTAAATTGTAAGACATTTCCAGGGGCAGAAGTGGACTCTGACCACAATCTATTGGTTATGAACTGTAGATTAATACTGAAGAAACTGCAAAAAGGTGGGAATTTAAGGAGATGGGACCTGGATAAACTGAAAAACCAGAGGTTGTACAGATTTTCAGGGAGAGCATAAGGGAACAATTGACAGGAATGGGGGAAAGAAATACAGTTGAAGAAGAATGGGTAGCTTTGAGAAATGAAATAGTGTAGGCAGCAGAGGATCAAGTAGGTAAAAAGACGAGGGATAGTAGAAATCCTTGGGTAACAGAAGAGATACTGAATTTAATTGATGACAGGAGAAAATACAAAAATTCAGTAAGTGAAGCAGGCAAAAAGGAATACAAACGTCTCAAAAATGAGATCGACAGGAAGTGCAAAATGGCTAAGCAGGGATGGCTAGAGGACAAATGTAAGGATGTAGAGGCTTATGTCACGAGGGGTAAGATAGATACTGCCTACAGGAAAATTAAAGAGACCTTTGGAGAAAAGAGAACCACTTACGTGAATATCAAGAGCTCAGATGGAAACCCAGTTCTAAGCAAAGAAGGGAGAGCAGAAAGGTGGAAGGACTATATAGAGGGTCTATACAGGGGCGATGTTCTTGAGGACAACATCATGGAAATGGAAGAGGATGTAGACGAAGATGAAATGGGAGGTATGATACTGCGTGAAGAGTTTGACAGAGAACTGAAACAGCTAAGTCAAAACAAGGCCCCGGGAGCAGACAACATTCCATTAGAACTACTGATAGCCTTGGGAGAGCCAGCCCTGACAAAACTCTATCACCTGGCGAGCAAGATGTATGAGAAAGGCGAAATACCCACAGACTTCAAGTAGAGTATAATAATTCGAATCCCAAAGAAAGCAGGTGCTGACAGACGTGAAAATTGTCGAACTATCAGTTTAATACGCCATAGCTGCAAAATACTAACACGAATCCTTTACAGACGAGTGAAAAAACTGGTAGAAGCCGACTTCGGGGAAGATCAGTTTGGATTACGTAGAAATGTTGGAACACGTGAGGCAATACTGATCCTACGACTTATCTTAGAGGAAAGATTAAGGAAAGGCAAACCTACGTTTCTAGCATTTTTAGACTTACAGAAAACGTTTGACAAGGTTGACTGGAATAGTCTCTATCAAATTCTGAAGGTGGCAGGGATACAATACAGGGAGCGAAAAGCTATTTACAATTTGTACAGAAACCAGATGGCAGTTATAAGAGTCGAGGGACATGAAAGGGAAGCAGTGGTTGGGAAGGGAGTGAGACAGGTTTGTAGCCTCTCCCCGATGCTATTCAATCTTTATATTGAGCAAGGAGTGAAGGAAACAGAAGGAAAAATCGGAGTAGGTATTAAAATCCATGGAGAAGAAATAAAAACTTTGAGGTTAGCCGATGACATTGTAATTCTGTCAGAAACAGCAAAGGACTTGGAAGAGCAGTTGAACGGAATGGACAGTGTCTTGAAAGGAGGGTATAAGATGAACATCAACAAAATCAAAACAAGGATAATGGAATGCAGTCGAGTTAAGTCGGGTGATGCTGAGGGAATTAGATTAGGAAGTGAGACACTTAAAGTAGTAAAGGAGTTTTGCTATTTGGGGAGCAAAATAACTGGTGATGGTCGAAGTAGAGAGGATATAAAATGTAGACTGGCAATGGCAAGGAAAGCGTTTATGAAGAAGAGAAGTTTGTTAACATCGAGTATTGATTTAAGTGTTAGGAAGTCGTTTCTGAAAGTATTTGTATGGAGTGTAGCCATGTATGGAAGTGAAACATGGACGATAAATAGTTTAGACAAAAAGACTATAGAAGCTTTCGAAATGTGGTGCTACAAAAGAATGTAGAAGATTAGATGGGTATATCACATAACTAATGAGGAGGTATTGAATAGAATTGGGGAGAAGAGGAGTTTGTGGCACAACTTGACTAGAAGAAGGGATCGGTTGGTAGGACATGTTCTGAGGCATCAAGGGATCACCAATTTAGTACTGGAGGGCAGCGTGGAGTGTATAAATCGTAGAGGGAGACCAAGAGATGAGTACACTAAGCAGATTCAGAAGGATGTAGGGTGCCGTAGGTACTGGGAGATGAAGAAGCTTGCACAGGATAGAGTAGCATGGAGAGCTGCATCAAACCAGTCTCAGGACTGAAGATTACAACAACATCTTTAAATGTGCGTGGGAAAATTATTTATGTTGATAATAACTCAGGTTTTCACACTTACAACACGGCAAAATTTATACGGGTTTTTATTAAATTGCATTTCTACTTGCAGTCACGTTCTGTAATGTGCAGCCAAATTACAGACAAACAGACCTAGTGTTAAAGCTCAAACAAAAATATTCAAATAACAAACAAAATGCGAAAATGTAGTTTGATTGAAAAAGAAGTGGAGATCTGTCGAGTTACATACGAAATCGCACATACAGTCAGCTAACGGCGATTGTAGTTTCTCGATCATCTATTCAGAATGGAGTACAGCAGACTTATAAAGATCATGCTGAACTTAATCATATCAATGAAAACCCATAAATGCCTAACAGAAGTTAATGAAGCCATAAATGAAACTCCTATTTAACAAAATCGATGGAAATAGAAAGAAGCTGAACCCTAATTCTTAAACAAATATTTGCTGAGAAGTCCAGCCGACACCACTCTGCATCTACAGAAGATCGTAAACAGAAATATGTTGATTATAAGAACACGTGCTGTTTGCTGTTTCTGGTATGTCCGAAAGACCTATTGATGTCAATTGCATCGAGACTTATAACGAAATCAGCAGCGATGAGGCAAAATCTGTGGTGGACTGGTACTCGAATCCGGGATCACCTGTTCACTATGTACACTACTGGCCATTAAAATTGCTACACCAAGAAGAAATGCGGATGATAAACGGGTATTCATTGGATAAATATATGATACTAGAACCGACATGTGATTACATTTTCACGCAGTTTGGATGCATAGATCCAGAGAAATCAATACCCAGAACAAACACCACAGGCCTTAATAACGGCCTTGATACGACTGGGCATTGAGTCAAATAGAGCTTGGATGTCGTGTACAGGTACAGCTGCCCATGTATCTTCAACACGATACCACAGTGCATCAAGAATAGGGACTGGCGTATTGTGACGAGCCAGCTGCTCGGCCACCATTGACCAGACGTTTTCAGTTGGCGAGAGATCTGGAGAATGTGCTGCCAGGGCAGCAGTCGAACACTTTTTGTATCCAGAAAGGCCTGTACAGGACCTGCAACATGCGGTCATGTATTATCCTGCTGAAATGTAGGGTTTCGCAGGGATTGAATTAAGGGTAGAGCCACGGGTCGTAACACATCTGAAACGTAACGTCCACTGTTCAAAGCGACGTCAATGCGAACAAGAGGTGACCGAGACGTGTAACGAACGGCACCCCATACCATCACGCCGGGTGATAAGCCAGTATGGCGATGACGAATACACGCTTCCAATGTGCGTTCACCGCGATGTCGCCAAACACGGATGCGACCATCATGATGCTGTAAACAGGACCTAGATTAATCCGAAAAAATTACGTTTTGCCGTTCGTGCACCCAGGTTCGTCGTTGAGTGCACTATCGCAGGTGCTCCTGTCTGTGATGCAGCGTCAAGGGTAACCGCAGCCATGGTCTCCGAGCTGATAGTCCATACTGCTGCAAACGTCGTCGAACTGTTCTTGCATATGGTTGTTGTCTCGTAAACGTCCCTATCTGTTGACTCAGGTCGAGACGTGGCTGCACGATCCGTTACAGCCATGCGGATAAGATGCCTGTCATCTCGACTTCTAGTGATACGAGGCCGTTGGCATCCAACACGGCATTCCGTATCACCCTCCTGAACCCATCGATTCCATATTCTGGCAACAGTCTTTGGATCTCGACCAACGCGGGCAGCAATGTCGCGATACGATAACTCGCAATCGCGATAGGCTACAATACGACCTTTATCAAAGTCGGAAACGTGATGGTAATCATTTCCCCTCCTTACACGAGGCATCACAACAACGTTTCACCAGGCAACGCCGGTCGACTACTGTTTGTGTATGAGAAATCGGTTGGAAACTTTCCTGATGTCAGCACGTTGTAGGTGTCGCCACCGTCGCCAACCTTGTGTGAGTGCTCTGAAAAGCTAATCATTTGCGTATCGCAGCATCTTTTTCCTGTCGGTTAAATTTCGCACCTTTAGCACGTCATCTTCGTGGTGTAGTAATTTTAATGGCCAGTAGTGTAGTTGCGTCAATCACTGCGTCAATCGAATAGAGCGTTTATCGCTCTTGCATTAAGTATCTCCGCGCGCCTCCCGGCCGTCCCACATTCCCACCTAGCGCTATCTATTCACGATACCTGTCCATGTCCTCCATGCTCGTTGCTATGACATTCCCACAGAGATCGAACATAAAAGTGCATCCGCACCGAAGTGTTGGATCTTTAGCCTATCGAGGCGAATCAGTTACAGGACTCTGAAAGAACATACAGCACGCATTCATGTAACTCATGCGCTTCGATGTGCAATGAATCTACCACTTTCAGTGTGGATGCACAATTACGTTCGACCTCCTGTGGGAATCTCAAAGCAGCGAGCATAGAGGACATGGAGAGGCACCGCGAACAGGTGGCGCTGGGTGGGAATGTGGTCGGCCGGGAGGAGCGCGAAGATACACTCCTGGAAATTGAAATAAGAACACCGTGAATGCATTGTCCCAGGAAGGGGAAACTTTATTGACACATTCCTGGGGTCAGATACATCACATGATCACACTGACAGAACCACAGGCACATAGACACAGGCAACAGAGCATGCACAATGTCGGCACTAGTACAGTGTATATCCACCTTTCGCAGCAATGCAGGCTGCTATTCTCCCATGGAGACGATCGTAGAGATGCTGGATGTAGTCCTGTGGAACGGCTTGCCATGCCATTTCCACCTGGCGCCTCAGTTGGACCAGCGTTCGTGCTGGACGTGCAGACCGCGTGAGACGACGCTTCATCCAGTCCCAAACATGCTCGATGGGGGACAGATCCGGAGATCTTGCTGGCCAGGGTAGTTGACTTACACCTTCTAGAGCACGTTGGGTGGCATAGGATACATGCGGACGTGCATTGTCCTGTTGGAACAGCATGTTTCCTTGCCGGTCTAGGAATGCTAGAACGATGGGTTCGATGACGGTTTGGATGTACCGTGCACTATTCAGTGTCCCCTCGACGGTCACCAGTGGTGTACGGCCAGTGTAGGAGATCGCTCCCCACACCATGATGCCGGGTGTTGGCCCTGTGTGCCTCGGTCGTATGCAGTCCTGGTTGTGGCGCTCACCTGCACGGCGCCAAACACGCATACGACCATCATTGGCACCAAGGCAGAAGCGACTCTCATCGCTGAAGACGACACGTCTCCATTCGTCCCTCCATTCACGCCTGTCGCGACACCACTGGAGGCGGGCTGCACGATGTTGGGGCGTGAGCGGAAGACGGCCTAACGGCGTGCGGGACCGTAGCCCAGCTTCATGGAGACGGTTGCGAATGGTCCTCGCCGATACCCCAGGAGCAACAGTGTCCCTAATTTGCTGGGAAGTGGCGGTGCGGTCCCCTACGGCACTGCGTAGGATCCTACGGTCTTGGCGTGCATCCGTGCGTCGCTGCGGTCCGGTCCCAGGTCGACGGGCACGTGCACCTTCCGCCGACCACTGGCGACAGCATCGATGTACTGTGGAGACCTCACGCCCCACGTGTTGAGCAATTCGGCGGTACGTCCACCCGGCCTCCCGCATGCCCACTATACGCCCTCGCTCAAAGTCCGTCAACTGCACATACGGTTCACGTCCACGCTGTCGCGGCATGCTACCAGTGTTGAAGACTGCGATGGAGCTCCGTATGCCACGGCAAACTGGCTGACACTGACGGCGGCGGTGCACAAATGCTGCGCAGCTAGCGCCATTTGACGGCCAACACCGCGGTTCCTGGTGTGTCCGCTGTGCCGTGCGTGTGATCATTTCTTGTACAGCCCTCTCGCAGTGTCCGGAGCAAGTATGGTGGGTCTGACACACCGGTGTCAATGTGTTCTTTTTTCCATTTCCAGGAGTGTAGTACGCGCAATTTCTATGAACCCTGTTTCCGTAAGGCGCAGTTATCGCAACTGCACAGTAAGCGGGAGATCATGGATTCGAATCTCTGTCTCTAACATATTATCTGATTCAGCATGAAGTCGCGATGCAACAGACATCTCTAGCTCCTTCCCTTTTCTTTTCTTTCTCACCTTCCCCCCCCCCCCCTCCACCAACAATTTACATAATATAAGAAATACATTTAAGGAGTAACGAGATACTGGTAGTCAAAGAATAGGAAAGCGCTAAGGACATTCGGACGCACTGCTTGGTTGTGCACAATGAAAAGAGAATGTAGTATTAGAAGGCCACACAACACTGGTGTGCAAATCTTAAGAACGAAAGTGGGCCGGCTTCTACGGCCGAGAGGTTCTAGGCGCTTCAGTCCGGAACCGCGCTTCTGCTACGGTCGCAGGTTCGAATCCTGCCTCGCGCATGGATTTGTGTAATGTTCTTAGGTTAGTTAGTTTTACATAGTTCTAAGTCTATGGGGCTGATGACCTCATATGTTAAGTCCTAGAGTTCTTAGAGCCATTTGAACCATGTTTGAACGAAAATGGCTTCCGCATAATGGGTCACCGCCAAATAATGTAGTCAATGAAACTTGGAACATACAAAGGAAGAACTGCTCCTTCTTCTCAAAGCATGCTGACCCATAAGGTAATTTTACAACGCAATCTGACTTCAGGAATAATCTTAACGCACGCATATATAGCACAACATTTAATTGGTTGTTTCAGATTATTTATTTGTTAACAGTGCACAAATTCCCTATCACAGAAGCCAACAAGTGATCCAAACATTGACAAAATAAATCATGGGTGAACAGCCTGGTACGAGTGTGCATAGGACACAATATTTCGGCAATCGACCACGTTACCACATCAGGTGCGCTGATGTACTGTACACCGCTTAGAGCCTAAGACTACAGTAGTATCGTTTCCTTCACATCTTCCCAGAACTTATTCAGGCGTTGTCTGATGGCCTGCCTCTGTTCGTCTGACATCTCCTTCTTGGGTCGTGGTTTTTGTTGTTGGATAGGAAATTTTACATTACTGATCAGTAGCCTGAAATTTTCCCTTCATGCTGTCTTCTGTAACTTTAAGTTTCCTCAAACACTTTCTTGCCTTTTCCAGTCATCCCTTAGTGTTTTCTTTTATTTTAGAAATGAAAAATCAGATTTTTAGTTAGCACATTGTCGTGTATACTGTAAATACGTCCGTAAAACTTTAATCTTCTCTGGCCGGCCGGAGTGGCCAAGCGGTTCTAGGCGCTACAGTCTGGAACCGCGCGACCACTACGGTCGCTGATTCGAATCCTGCCTCGGGCATGGATGTATGTGATGTCCTTAGGTTAGTTAGGTTTAAGTAGTTCTAAGTTCTAGGGGACTGATGACCTTAGAAGTTAAGTCCCATAGTGCTCAGAGCCATTTAATCTTCTCTGCCTTATTGTATTTCTCACTGCTTTTACGTTCATGGATAAATCTGCATTTCTGTTCTTCTTCGTTCTTTTGTGGTCTAAATTTTTTTCCGAGCATTCCCTTTCTTCTCATCTGTTTTATTCAGTGTTAGACACTCAGATCAGTGTAGTTCTTCCTGTATAATTACTGTTGTGTAGTGTTTAATTTTTGCGTGGAATGATACTTAGATACTTTATTATATCAGTTTTGGAGGAGTTGTTATCCTACTTGCATTCTTAGAACTTTCTTTACTTGTAGTGTTATCTAATACAATTATTTGTATCCACTCTCCTAAATACCAAAACTTGTTTCCATATTGCGTTTTTACGAATTTTTTCTCCTTGTTTATGTTCAGTGTATTTCGTTTTCCTATACGATATTTGGGTTTTAGCTGCAGTTTTGTGAAATGTTTGTATCATTATGTTTTCATCATTTTTGTCCTTAGAAATTTTTCTAATGTCATCGGCAAAAGCGAGACTTTCACCTCAGATCTTCTTGTTCCTTTTTCTGGATGGATTTCTTCAATGTCTTTCTGTTGTGGTTCTCTATCCAAATCTCTCATTACCTTGTCTAAGACCACGTAAAAGAGAATAGGTGACATCCCATAGTTGCACCAAACACTTGTGTTAGTTCTGAAGGTTTCAGAAATAAGGTTTCAGAAAGTTCTGCTAGGAATTTAACTTTTGCCCTTGTGTCTGTGTGTGTCTGTCTGACTAATTTCTCGATACCTGCTTCTTCCAGTGTTAGGAATACTGTCTGTCTGTCAACAAATCGTAGACTTTTTTGAAATCAGTGAATGTAACGACAGTATTAAGGACCTACGTTGTTCTGAACCTGAGGATTGTTTTCAGGTTAAAAATTTGGTCTGGGTCGATCTCTTTTTCTTAATCATGCTTGGTACTCGCCAATTGTGTGTTCTGATTGGTCTTCCATCTCATTCAGTAGAGCTTCGGATATAATTCTGTAGCTTACTGCAAGTACATAAATGCCTCGGTAATTATTGGTAGCTGTCCTCTCTCCCTTCTCATGTAGCGGATAGAGTGTGGCTTGTTTCTTGTTGTCCAGTAAACTTCCTTTATCCCAGCGGCCTATAATACCCTCATAAATGGTTTCAGCTGCCCGGTTACCTCCCAGTCCAAACATCTCAGCTATTACCCCGTCTTCACCTGGCGCTCTGTTGGTTTTCATCTGGCCATTGTACAGTTCAATTTGATGCGTTGACGGTTGTCCTGAAGAGTGGTTTTACTTTTTTGCCGTCTGAAAATTAGTCGCTGTGTTGGTTCCTTGCAGGTTAAAATATTTTTAGGGCATGTTTCTAGTAACTCACAGTTGTCTGTCTTGTCGGCTGGCCGGAGTGGCCGAGCGGTTCTAGGCGCTTCAGTCTGGAACCGCGCGACCGCTACGGTGGCAGGTTCGAATCCTGCCTCGGGTATGGATGTGTGTGATGTCCTTGGTTAGTTAGGTTGCAGTCGTTCTAAGTTTTAGGAGACTGCCATCTGCACCATTTTTCTTTCTTGTTGACAATCAGTTTGCCTGTTGACTCTTTGAAGTGAAGGCTCACCGGTTCCTACTCCGTAATTACGTCTTCGAAAACTTTGTACAAACCTCTAGCGTTGTTCTGTCTGAAATCTGTATCTATTTCCTCTAATCGTTTTTTATCATACTTCTGTTTCTCTGTTCACAAAATGTTTGACTTCTGTTTTCTGATCTCCGTAAATGTGTTCCAGTTTTTTTCCTTTTTGGAGAAGTTCCATTTTAACCAAGCTGTTAGTTTATGCTTTATTTTTTCGTCACGTATCTCGTTTCACCATTTATGTTTCCTTCTTCTTCGTGGTTGTTCTAGTTCTCTTCCCGTTTCTATCATTGTGTCTCTGATCTTATCCTAGTGCCCGTCTTCTACTGTGTGAAGCATTATAACGACTTCATTTCTACTGTCTGACAGAATTTTGTATCAATTGTGTGGACTTTTTTAATTTTGGGGTTGATTTCTTAGATCGAAATTTGGTTTTTGTTTCTCTTAAACAAATGACTCGAATCATTACTTTCTCCTCTTCTGACTCGTACGTTAGTGATTATCCTTTTTTTTTTTTTGGTTACTGCCACTTGATTCAGATGATATGATCCTAAATGTGAATTAGGAGTTCAGGTCTTCTTGCTTCTTAGTAATTTTCTGAAGAACATTGACTTAGTCTTAAATCGAGTTGTCTTCAGAAGTTGACAAGCCTTTTTCCATTCTTACTAGTGCGTTTGTGTGCAGGAAAATTTCCTATTGTTGCTTTGTAATGCTGTAATCGGAAAAATATTCAGTAAATATACAAAATTTTAAATATCCTCTCGTGGAGTGCAAGAATTCTGTTATTAAACAGTAATCACACAAGAGGGACAAAATGGTGATCCAAGATGGACACTGACGAACGTAGCCTTCTTTGGGCAAAGAAACTACTGGTTTAAAACTGTAGACTACAGTACAGAAATAAGTTGGCGTTGAAATAAACAACTATAGGACGTGAGCCACAGATATTGGGAAAAGTGAAACGAAAATAAATAAATAAAGGCCGTAAGTGGTGCAGAACAGTTTTAATTTTGTGTGAGCAGATGAAGTATATAATCTTATGTAGGATTAATTGCTCATTCTCATGAGAAAGTGTAAAGAGAAAGTTGTGCATGTGTTGAAATATGGATAACTAATTAATACAAAGGTGTAAGATGACCAGAGGAGAAACATTACCAGGGACTGCAAAGATTGTAATAACGTAACAAAAATTATCAATAACATTAAAAAGGGCTGATTTATTGCCATAGCACAGAAAGTACAACATTACTTCATGTTTGTAAAAGAACATGACTACCTGTTTAAATATAGAGAGCAGGTGGGGTGATTTAAATAAAGTAAATGGTATTCGTTGATAACTTCATATACTGTAAAATTATTAGGAAGGTACTTTCATTTACTGTGAATCATTTGTCAAAAAACTGCCAATAATTCACGTGATAATAATTAAAAGAAAATATAGATATAAAATTGAAGTACATATTACTAGAAGCTGGAATAAATGCGGACGTATGACAGTTTAAGTACATATTACTAGAAGCTGGAATAAAAGCAGAAGTATAACACATAAAACAGATGTAGATAAATCTAAAATGCTCACACTAGCAAAACTGGATTTTAAAACTGAAACACAGTATTGTTTGTATTTATTTACTTGTTCTAGAGCAGCACTTACAATATCTAAAGAACTAAAACTGAGTCTAATTCTCTGTCTCATTGCATGATTGCAATAAAAAGATGTTGAATGGGAGCATATTGAAGCAAAAATTATTACGAAGGGATAAATTACGTATGTCAGGTAAAGTAGAAAATATACTTTTAGTAACGACTGGAGAAGGTAACACCAACAGAGTATTTCACTTAGAGAGAGGATATAAGTGACTAAATATGACAATATCAAGCAAAAATTTTAAAAATAGAAATTTAATTGTTCCTTTACAAAGGAGACTCCAGGAGTACTGCCCCAGTTAAATCCTGGCACTACTGCATAAATCTATGATATAGGTAATAGTGTCAGTAGCACAGAGGAAAACACGGAAATAGTTCAAGTTTATTTCTGTGTGTCACCTGTCAAGATAATTTTGACATGTTTAGTTGTCTGTCCATTTTGAAATACAAACTATTTATTAGTGAGACTTTTTTTTCCTCTGTTTATACATTATACATAACATCCTTGAAAGTTTTTGGAGACTTGGTTTCATCACTGATGAGCAATTTTATTAATCTCATCATATCTCCTAGAAAAATTGTTTTAACAGAATTGATACAGTTGAAAACTCCATAAATTTTTATTGTGTTGTATTAAAATCGGTCTTAGCAGCTCTTTGACAGAAATTGGTTAAACATAAGTTATTCATTATTGGCAGAATGAGACATTAAAAGTGCCTGTAATGTGGTTTCTATCTGTAATAGGACCTCATTTGGATTTAAAGCAATTTTATCGTGTTAAAGTGTGATGATCACATGAGACAGCTTACAATTTTTCTTTTCAGTGTGTAATGGGATACAGCCATATAATCGTTGGTTTTATTTAACGTTTCGTGTAGTTACCTTCGGCAGTTAACGTTCTAATGTCACAGTGACTCCTATGTAACGTAATATTGACTTCAGTGGATTACAGTAATACCTCTTCCTAGCCTTTTCCGGTGTCTCCACGGGGTCGATATGTTATTTCAGACTTGACAACATTAGTGGAAGTGTGTCGTTGGGTAGAATTCCTGACGCTACTACTTCCCTCTATCTGTCTGCGTGTAGCTTTCATTTTCAAGTGTGAGAAAATTTTCCGAGTGCTACTGTGTCTTGTATGGAGGCAGGACGTGGATAGTAGCATCGTGTTTACCTCGTCAGATGTGTAAAACCATTTGAAACCCACATCCAGGCTGGTCGGCACGTCCATCCCTCATTTTTAATCCGCTGGGCGAATTTGATCCGGGGACACCGAACATCCAGTTTTTCTTGAAGAGGGCGTTTTAGCGGACTCAGCTATCCCAGCGTACCAGCGGACAAAATTCATAATTTTGGAAATAGAGAATCGTAGTCTGTTTTCAAAAAGAGAGTAAACGATTAGCATTCCTTGAATGTTACTATAAACCGATTTTCGTCATAGAACTCGAATTAAACACTTTTCATTTGCCTCCTACTGTACAATAAGTGAATAAAGCGTGAGACCGAACAGACTGTACTGAAATATATACATGTACACCGGAGTCCAAAATTAAAGCAACAAACGGAAATTTTGCAAGGTGCCGTTTATTTTGCCACAAAACAGTATAAACAGGTAATAGTAAAGTAGAAACAATGTAAAGAATACACAAAGTAATCAACTGTAACATGCATAACGGTAGACAAAAATGTTCTTCGTTTTATTCCAACTTAACTGTTTTGCACTCGCATTCTGAGAAGAAGTTAATGTACTCAGTATGGGGTGTGACCACCTCTGGCGTCAACACAGGCCTGACAACGGCGGGACATGCTGTGAACGATGTCATCAATCTCATGTTGACGTTTTTCTTGCAGAGCTGCTCAGAAGACTTGGAGAGTGGTTGGAGGATGCTGACGCGATGCAACCCGTCTCCCTAGTGCATCCCAGACATGCTCGATGTGATTCAAATTGAGAGAGCGAGCAGTCACCTGTGTTGCATAAGGTCGAGCATTATCTTTCATATATACGAAGTCTGGGCCCACAACACATATCAACAACCGCGCATGAGATCCCAAGATCTTTCACCTTTCACAATTTTCCCACTGTCTGTTTACCACTTTCGTATGGGTCTGATTGTGCTCTACATGTACTGTTTCATAAACGTCTACCTCTTTTGCACGTCAATAATTAATACTGTTAGCTACTTTAGTAAAAGAATTTTTCTTACACTTGCATCAACCCTATTCTGTTGCCTTCCCTTACTTGTAATCTTGCTTATTATTTAGCAGAATGCTCTCATTTCGTCTACAGTTTTGATGTTACGCTTCTCAGCATCCTACACATCTGTATCATTTCCATATCGGGAAGAAGAAAGATTCAAATCCCTGTATAATTTTCAAGATTTAGTTTTTTTGTGATTTCTCTGGATCACTTTATAATGATAAGCTGATATCAAGATTATTTCTTAAGGTACACATCTTTGTCAGTTGCTTTCAGTTCACATTTGCAGGGTGTAAACGATAACTGTTTATAACGTATCACAGTAGTGTACCTGAGGACGAGACGAATATCATGTGAGTATGTTGGGTTCCATCAAACCGGGAAAGAGCTTCAAATTGACCCATAAAAGTTACGTAAGCTATAGAGCCAGCGCACTGCGTGAGATTTTGGTTAAAATCATTCCTTGATTCTCAAAGACTCATCGTTCTTGCAGTTACAAAAGTAAAACTGACACCTGTGTGGATTTTACTTCAAAATGTTCTGAATGCTACCAGCTTAAAATTAAAAATTAGATATTTTTGTTTGTCTCTCTTTCTCACTACTGAACTACTGTGCTCGTATGGTTTGTGTTTCGCTCTCATTCTAACTGTAAAATACTTTACGCATAACGTGTACAAAACTCTCTTTTCCTTTATTACTCCCAGGGTTTTAATTGACAACGTTAATGAAATAGCTGACTAAGCCGTAGGCGTCAGAGAGCGAGGGGACGTAGAAAATATCGCAAAAAGCGCATGTGCTGTAGCACAGGTGGCTTTTGTAGGCCGATTAGAGGTTGTGTCCCGGCTAGTGTCCTATATCAAGCTGTTTGTCACAGTTTCTCCCACATCACTGTTGTGCGTTGTAAAAAGCTATCGTGTACATTCTGTATAAGTCATTACGTCAATTGTTTTTTGCTAAGCAAAATTTTGTAACATGTATTATAGTGTCTTCTTTCAACAGAACTTCTAAGCGTTTCTTTATGCCAAAACGACTACGTTATCTGTGATTCTTATCATCTGCAAATTTTTCTTCTTGTTACGGAGTTTTCTTGTACTGCCTTCATCGTAGTAATAGTGGTGACGAGCTACAACCTTCCTGATACCTTTCTTCACAAGAACCTGCCTTTCTTGCTTTTCAACTTTTACTAGTGAAGCAACTAGTACAGGTATGCGTATTCAAATACAGAGATATTTAAACAGGTAGAATATGGCACTGCGGATGGTAACGCCCATAGAAGACAAAGAGTGTCTGGCGCAGTTATTAGAACGGTTACTGCTGCTAGAATGGCAGGTTTTTAAGGTTTAAGTGACTCTAAACGTGATTTTATAGCCGGTGCGGAAGCGATGGGACACAGCATCTCCGTGGCAGCGATGAAGTGGGGATTTTCCCGTACGAGCATTTCATGAGTGTACCGTCAATATCAGGACTCCGGTAAAACATCAGATCTCCGACGTAGTTGCATCCGAAAAAAAAACTGCAAGAATGGGACCAACGACGACCGAAGAGGATCTTTCAACGTGTTGCAGATTTCAATGCTGGGCCATCAGCAAGTATTAGCATGCGAAAAATTCAACGAAACATCATTGACATGGGCTTTCGGAGCCGAAGGCCCCCTCGTGTATCTTTGATGACTGCACGACATAAAGTTTTACGCCTCACCTGTGCCCGCCAACACGTACATTTGACTGTTGATGACTGGAAACATGTTGCCTGGTCGGACAAGTCTCGTTTCAAATTGTACCGAGCGGATGGACGTGTATGGGTAACTATACAAACTCATGAGTCTATGGACCCTGCATGCCAGCAGCGGACTGTTCAAGCGGTGGAGACTCTATAATGGTGTGGTGCGTGTGCAGTTGGAATGATATGTGCACCTGGAGCCATATGGGAGGCGTGACACGTCTAGACAGACTCTGACAGGTGACACGTACGTAAGCGTCCTGTCTGATCACCTGCATCCATTCATGTCCATTGTGCATTCCGACGGATTTGAGCATCTTCAGCAGAACAATGCGATACCGCACAGATCCAGAATTGCTAAAGAGTGTCTCCAGGAACATTCTTCCGAGTTTAAACACTTCCGGTTGCTACCAAACTCTCCAGACATAACCGTTATTAAGCACATGTCGGATCCCTTGCAGCGTGCTGTTCAGAAGAGATCACCATCCCTTCGTACTCTTACAGATTTATGGACAGCCCTGCAGGATTCATGGTATCAGTTCCCTCCAGCATTACCTCAGACATTAGCCAAGTCCATGCCAAGTCGTGCTGTGGCACTTCTGCGTGCTCATGGGGGCCTTGCATGATATTAAGTAGGTGTACCGGTTTCTTTGGCCCTTCAGTGTATGTACAGGAATTGGATACGCATCCTAAACTTCTTTCTCATCCCTTTCCCTGGGCATCACCTCCTCTACCCTTTCTCTAACCGTTTCCTACCCTCCCCCCTAAGTCCATCTCCTCTTTCCCGTCACTCTGAACTTGGACCTTGTTCGCTGGTATTGCAAATGAAAGGGCGATTTGGAATTGATGTCGATTAAGATGGATGGGTAAATCAGCGGGGTTGATCGGTACACGGGGTATGAGAGAGGACGGCTGCTGGATCTTTGAGGACA
This sequence comes from Schistocerca serialis cubense, assembly GCF_023864345.2. Lineage (NCBI taxonomy): Eukaryota > Metazoa > Arthropoda > Insecta > Orthoptera > Acrididae > Schistocerca > Schistocerca serialis. The sequence goes on from NC_064643.1 coordinate 486,385,246, forward strand.
GTGGTCCGGTCTTAGCTGAGTTGTAACCGCGTCTCCCTGCTATGCTGAGGGACCAGGTTTGATTTCCAGCCGGGTCGGAGATTTTCTCCGCCTAGGATTCGGTGTGGCCTAGTCCTCATCAACGTATCATCAACATCGGGACATAAGTAGCCCAATGTGGCTTCAGCTGAAAAGACCGGTGGCCAAACGTGGGAACTCCCGGCCCTCAGTGCCATAGGATCATTTTACTACACTGTTTTGTGAGGATAGTAGCTTAAAAGACAGTATTCCACAATGTTTTAATCTGCCAGTGGGTACGATTACAAGGTTTCGAACGATTCAGGTTCCTTACGAGTATTCTATTCATAAGCTGATAAATACAACTTTCCTGTTTTCTTTAGAACCGACAGCAAGGAAGAAAACAAAGCAGCTCACTGTTATTTACACAGTTTTTGCTTAAAATTGCCTAGAAAGAGAAGATTGAGTATGGGCGAAACAATTTGTCTAGTATTTTGCATGTCCAGCTATCATAGTTAAATCCAGTTGCAAGAAAGAAAACTAAACTGCACATTTTTCACAGTACAGCATAACATTTTCTTCCTCACAATCGGTTTAAACAGGAAACATGTACAATGGCGTTAAAAAAATGTGTAGTCTATAGTCGCATGAATGTTTCTTGCGTCTCGTCTAAATATTTGAAGCAAATCGCTCAACAACCTTTCAGCATATTTGCTAAGAACATATCCCTTTCATATATATTCTTGCGTTGTATGTATTAAAATATATAACCTATTTCCTTCTGAAAGTTAAACAGAGTACAGTGTAAAAATCTGATATAAACTGGTGAAGAACATTCGAGACTTTCGGAAGTTGACTATCAACACCCGTTCAATAATATATAAAATTAAAGCAGCTGATGGTCAAGCACGCATTTGAGAGATTTTTCTAATAACGCTTCTCTATTAAATATATATAAAAAAATATGACTTAAGTCCGTCCGAATGTTTATTAGTGCATCGTGCAAAAATTTCAAGTGAATCACTCAAATACTTCTCGAGGTTTTTGGTATACAGGGTTAAACCACGATTTGTCTTTATATAGTAGTACGGATTACTCCCGCTTGACTCATGTCGATATTTCGAATTGCTAGTGTGTCTCCGTGTTGGAGCCGACTCGCCGCAGTGTTATTGTAGCACGACGCCCGTTGGTGCGCTGCGCAGGTTGCCGGGCTCGGCGCTGGAGGCGCTGCTGGAGCTGACGCAAGACCGGCGCCTGCTGCGGGAGGAGATCGCCACGCTGCTGCTGGCCGGGCAGGACACCACGGCCACCGCCATCTGCTTCGCGCTCCAGCTGCTCGCCCTCCACCCAGAGGTTAGCCAAACAACAGCAATACAACGTTAAGGCAGTATTCTTCACGGTACTAGTGCCAAATTAGGCGCTGTTGTCATTGTTGCTGTGTGTCATTCAATCTGCCAGTAACTTTCTTTCATGTTAATGGGTGACAGAAGTTTTTGTAAAATTTTATATAACATTAATGTTCTACCAGTATTAGCAAGCGGTAGTTAAGAAATTTCAGGATCTGTTGAATGAAATGAACAGCTTAATGAGTACAGAAAATCGAAGACAGACAAAAATAATGAGAAGTAGTAGAAATGAGAAACTTAACATCAGGACTGGTGATCACCAAGTAGATGAAGTTATGGCGTTGTGTTACACAGGCAGTAAAATAATTCATGACAGACGGAGCAAGCAGGACATAAAAGTAGATTAACACTGGTAAAAATGACCAAGAGAAATGAACTAGTATCAAGCATAGCCTTAATTTGAGCAAGAAAATTCTGAGAATATACGTTTGGAGAAAAGCAGTGTAGTGGAGCATGGGCTGTGGGAAAACCGGAATGGAAGAAGATCGAAGTGTCTAAGATGCAGTGATACGGAAGGATGTTGAAAATTAGATGGACTGATAAGGCAAGGAACGATAAGGTTCTCCACAGAATCAGCGAGTAAAGGAATATATGGAAAACACTGACAAGAAGGGACATGATGGTAAGACAACTGTTAAGTCCTCAGGGAAAATCTTTCATGGAACTGGAGGGAGTTGTAGACAGTAAAAACTGTAGATCAAGACAAAGATTGGAATACACCCAGCAAATAATCGAGGACATAGGTTGCAAGTGCTACTTTGACATTAAGAGGTTGACACAGGAGAGTAATTCGTGACAGGCCACATCAAATCAGTTAGAAGACTGATGACTTAAAAATAAAGTAGTATTAATATTTTCAGAGTCCAGTGCAAACCTAAGAGTCACCTTTGTTTGATACCACCAATACTGGATTGTTATACGAACTAACAGCCACTTTTATGACAGCCTCTTGTAATATCATCTAAGTTTCTGCTTCCACTCCGTCTTTGTAAATTAATGGTATTGCACAAGGCTTACCAAAGTATTTTCTATGCTCCTTGACTTTAAACTGATAAGAAAAACATTTAATAGTACCCACATGTTCCGAAAATACTGAAGAATGACATCACAACACAAAATGGTTCAAATGGCTCTAAGCACTATGCGACTTAACTTTGAGGTCATCAGTCGCCTAGAACTTAGAACTAATTAAACCTAACTAACATAAGGACATCACACACATCCACGCCCCAGGCAGGATTCGAACCCGCGACTGTAGCGATCGCAACACACTTAATAAGTGAAACTTCCTGGCAGATTAAAACTGTGTGCCGGACCAAGTCTCGAACTCCCGAGTTCGCCTCTCGGTCCAGCACACAGTTTTAATCTGCCAGGAAGTTTCATATCAGCGCACACTCCACTGCAGAGTGAAAATTTCATTCTGGACACTTAGTAAGTCTTCCGTAACTGTTTCATCTGCCTCCTCAACGCAACGAACCTTATTTTCTATTTCTTGCAAAGAGCATACACCCTTTTCACATTTCACGAGTACAACTGCTTGAGGATTATTCTCACTTCTAAGAAACTCTGGAACAGATGACAACTCAGCTAGGTTGAGAAACTTTAGACAGCTATTTGAATTCTTTCAACTCACTGCAGGTTGATAACATAATAATTTAATCACAGATTTTATGTTCATCAAACTCAATTTCCTCTAACTCAAGTTCAACACTGTTCGGTGTACAGACACAAATTCCAGTTTCAGGATTGCTTTCGTTCTCTGAAAACTTGTGTCCTTCACTTTTAATTCAACACCCCTTACGTTTACACCTCTACACTTTTTCCAATGATTTACCACTTACTTCATAGTTTCTTGTTTCTCATTTGACAATACTTCCGTCACATCTCCAAAACTTAGCATATTTAACTGATCAGATCCATTATTTAACACTTCTGCAGCTATAGTATCATTATCATTCTTGTGACTACCATGACTGTTACCAAACTTCCTCTGGTTCCAGTAACCTCTTCCTCTTCTAACATTATCGTTGTTGCCTCGATCAGAAAATTCCTCACTGCTTCCAACTGCAATTTTCATGCCTATTTCTGTGAGAATCAATAGGCTCATGTTCATAAGTATGATTCTGCTGCGGTTTGGGATTTGGATATTGAAATAGATTTGTTTCTCTGCCCCAGTTGGATAACTTCCAACACCATTCTCAAGCTCTTGCACTAAACTCTTAAATGCCTTGAGATCATTATTGCGATGCCTTGCAAGAGTAATTAGCTGCAGTCATGAGAGAACTTAATTAATCACATTTGAATCAACTGAGTGGGATTATATGGTTTATATAGAAACTGATTTTTAAAAAGCTTATTTTGAAATAAACATGTTGGGTTCATAAAATGAGAATGACAAGTTTTGCATCATGTTTGACGTGCCCTTGATTTCCTTCAGACCAATACACACACAAGAATAAGTATGAAATTCTACACACAAATCTCATTTTCTAGCCAATGTGCATGGACAAAGCAGGACCACTCTTTAAATATCAACAAAGAGGTTAAATTTTGTGACCAATAAGCCAAATGGGAGGAAGAACAAAATGAAAGACTTCGGTTGGTGTACTGATAGAAAATGGTTGTAATGAATCCTGGGCATTTCTTCTTCATTCATCATTTCCTGACTAAATTGTTGCCTAGTATGACGAGTCTGTTTTGTGTCACAATTATATTCTGGTTATGGCTCATCTTCTTGGCCTGTCATAGTCCTCATTGGACACCTGTTTTCTGACATAGCAGTTATTCCTTGAGACTGTCAAAAAGTTGTTTTTATGTCTTAGAAACTCTCTGTTTTGTATCAAGGCCTAATTGCTGTCTCCTCCTATTTCTTTCATTCTGTACGTCTTTAATGCATAGAAGTGATCTAACTGGTTCAGAATCACCAGCACCAGGTAGCACTGAACTCCAGTCAACATTAACAGACCTCTGCACTACAGGAGCCCATGTTCATTAATCTTGGTAAAACCCTTCGGCACCCCTTCCCTACTCCCTGAAATTTCCGTTTTGTCATACAGTTTTAAGGCTTCGACAAGGCTGAGTAAAATAGTTTCGTGACTATCTACCTGTTCCTTAATTTGAAACAACCTATTTGAAATTTCTGTCATGCCTTTCGCCTGTTACTCTCATAAACCATTTAAATCCCTGTCCAATGACTTATTCTGGTCCTCCGTTGCTTCCGTTAACTTAAACTGTCTTTACCCTACAACATCAAGTTTGTTCTTAACAGTAATGGGTATCCCATAGTATTCAAATTGCAGCTCTCCCCTCATTTTATTTGTGAGCTTCTTTAATATACCCAAAATATATTTCCCAACAGATTGAAATTTATCTTCCAAATTTTGCATTTGTTCTTTTAATTCTGATGTACTTGCCCCCTGCACGCCACTTATTCACTTAAGCTATCTGTGATATCCTTTTGTTCTTTGTACTAGTCCCTCCTCGTTTGTTTATCTGAACTGAGAGTGGAAATAAAATCATATTTATGTCCTGATCAGAACTAACTTGTAGAACTTGGATTACATTCTAATGTTCAGCTTGAGTACAACTAGTAACAGAGGTAACAGAGTTTCAGTGGGAACTTCAGGTTCACAAGTGCTAGTGGAGTAAACAATACAGAGCAACTTGCTTGTGTTCCAACACCAGCATTACTGGTCTCGTGAATTATAGCATCACTGCTGATGCTAACAGTATCCACCTGACTTCCTCATATTCTAATAGAATCACTACATATTATGCATTCACTCTCTTGATCTGCTGAAGAAAAAAAGCTATCACTAGTACTTGATTGTCAAACAGACTTGGGTTTTTCATTTTTGTCAGCACTTCCAGCTATCCTCCTACTTCCAGTCTCTCTGTGAATTGTAACATTTCTTTGCATCTTATAGCAAAGCATGAGAACAATGAATAATGAAACGGCTTCTTTCTTGATACCTTACTACAACACACAAATGAATCGGTTAGTTGGAAAAGGGATCACATTCGAGAAAGCAAATTTTTCAGAAGACACAAAAAAACTGTTTTATTGCACAGTGGACTGAAGCATGACGTCTGGCAGTTGCCGTGTAGCGGTTGGCCCCAGATTGAAACACTACCATTATACCATTCTTCAGCCATAGGCTGTCGTCAGTAATAGAGTCTGAATGAACTAGAGATGACCTCTTTTCGAACCTGATGATGTTGATGAGGCTACTTGCGTTCTGTATGTGATATCCGGGTTTTTTTTTCGGACATATTCGGAAGAACAGATGCCATACGTATAATCAAGGCGATGACGACCAATTGATGACTTTTGTGCCGATGCACATCACGCGCGAACTCTTACGGGAATTGGCGAAATGCCGCGAGTAATGAAGATAATGGGCAAGGGACACTAATCAGTAGTGTGTGGATAAGTTGAGAATTTGTGTCTGACAGGAGGCGTGCTAGGGTAGTCCGTGAAGTTGCAAATACTATTGTATCCAGATGGTGCAGTGGTGTGCCTAGTAAACAGGAGATCTGGTTTTGAATCCCAGTCTAGCACAAATTGTGAACTTTCCCCATTGATTTAAAGCAACTCCCTCTGGCAGCTAATGTCATTCATTCACCTGTATCTTGAACTAGCGTTCTGTCTACGGTGGAACGTTTGCGTTGTACTAGTTCGCGATATTCATATTCATTACAGGGTGTGTTATGAGCATACTGGTTAATTCATAATGTACCCAAAATATAACCATAGACAAAATACAGGAAAGCAAACAATGGTGGGTATGCATCATCTATAAATCGTCCATCCTTCCCCTGCTACTGGCAGGTACTGTTATAAAATACTGTATGTAGGAGTAGTGGTATCTTCATTCATGCGTAAATCACTTTTACAGCTATATTGGACAACAAAAATAATATAATTCCTATACATAGGTATTTATATATTTACATATCTAGCTTGACCAGTTTGTGGCAGGTAGTCAACCGTGGCCTTAGAGTAGAAACCGTCAAGGCCTTTGATGAAAAAATTTAGGGAAACCACGGTTAACCTAAATCAGAAAGACTGGATGAAGGTTGGTGCTACACCCATCCGATTATAAGGCCAGTTTGTTCAGAACAGTGCTACATCGTTAGGTTCATCCCTATGCTACAATAATGTCTTACAAAGACGTTATTTAGTAATTGAAGAGGCTGATGCTACATTTATCATTCTTTTCTCACTCCCAGTCACTGTACGCTTACTATACATACTATAAACGCATTGTTTCATAATTTTACACTACACACAGTATCAAATAGCTCTGAGCACTATGGGACTTAACATCTGAGGTCATCAGTCCCCTAGAACTCAGAACTACTTAAACCTAACTAACCTAAGGACAGCACACACATCCATGCCATAGGCAGGATTCGAACCTGCGACCATAGCGGTCGCGTGGTTCCAGACTGAAACACCTAGAACCGCTCGGCCACACCGGCCGGGGCACTCAGTATCATCTGACGTCAGTAGCACAGAGACAATGTTGATTTCCTTTTTATGTGCCCCAACTTCCCATTTATTAGCCTAAAAATCTGAGTCAGCGACCATCTATTATGTTTGAGATGTCAACCTCAGAAAGAGGATAACGTATTACTATTCATTGCAAAGTTCTTGAAATATGTTATTCTAGAAAAAAATAAAGAAGGAAATAATAGTGTGGAAATTTTCTGCTACATAACAAATGTTTCATTATTATAAATTTCCTTTACTTTACGTCTGTGATATATTTTTGTCATCAGACTACTGGTTTCGATCTATAATGACCATCTTCAGATCTGTTTTACAAAAACATGTCCTAATATACTGGAGCCATAGTGGCTCATGATAAAAAATTTGTGACCATAGACGTAAAGTAAAGGAAATTTATTCTATATTCGGATCACTGTTCAATTCACTACTACGTCGCAGCTTGTTTTTCATTATTATTATTTATTTGTGTTATATTTTTTTACCAAACCTGTACTCCATCTTATCTAGGTAATCCTTCACTGCGTAGAATGTATTGCTTAATAGGTGCTTTTTAATATCATTTTTAAACACGTTTCGTTTACTAATCTCATTAATCTCCTTACGCAATTTACTGAACAGTTTTATGTCTTCGTAGAAAGTGCTGTTTTGAGTTTTATGTTTATTCTATCTTGGTAAATGTGAATTCAGTCTAAATCTTGTTGCAGGGACATAGACACAGCTGTTTGTACAGTAATTATTAATGTTATTTTTTATGTTTACTTGATAAATATACTTGCATGGTGTAGTATTTTTATACAACTTTATAGTGAGTTCGATTGTATTTTTGGTTATTATTGTTACGGCCCTTTCGTCCACTCTGAAAACTGTATTCCAGTTTATGCATTTGTTCTCCAGAAAAGAATTCCACAGCTAAGAACTGAGTGTACATACGAATAGTGTGTAGCTAATGATGCTGGTTGTTACATGCTGTTGATAGGACTTTGAGAGCGTAACATGTTGATGATATTGTTTGCAAGTATCTTCGTGTATCCAAACAACTTCAACTGAGAATCGACAGTCAACTCTAGGAATTTTCCATTTGTTATGCAATCCATAGAAATGCCATATACATTTCATTCAACAGTGTCATTTTCTCTCTTCGAACTGAAAATTCTGGAACTTTTCTTTTAGTGTCCTTTTATTGCTTATTGACCGACTATAGCTGTGAAGGTTTCATTAGCTTCTTCTACAAGGAATTCACTTGTTCACTCAGTGACTATAATACTGCTGTGATTTGCAAAGAGATTTTTTCCCATGATTAACACTATTGGGAAAGTCATTGATGTACAGGAGTTGTACAAAAATAGGGAAACAGCGCGAGAAATGTGTGCTTCAACATAAATGCATTTGCTAGCGAAGCCTGAAGGTTGTCCTGTTGCATTTGACGGTGAACAACTCGTATAAGTGTCCTCAGTATTGTTGTAAGGGTCAGTCGTGCTCAGAACGTTGTTCTGTATAGTTGTGAGTGCATTGTGTCGGAGCTAAGTGATTTGAACATGAGCAAATCGTTGGCACTCGTACGGTGGTTGCTTCCATAACGAAGATAGCAGAAGTGTTTAATGTTTCAAGGGCACTATATCGAATATTTGTGGCATACCTTGGTATAGCGGAAAAGCATCATCCACTAAGCCACAGGTGCAGAAGTCTTAAAACCTGGAATAAGGAGCAATGGAAGAAAGTCATATAGTTGGATTAGTCTTGTTTCACATTTGTTTCCAATTTCTGGCCGAGTTTACGTCTCGAAAGAGTGAAAAACGGCGGCGGTTCATTTATGATTTGGACAGCCATATCGTAGTATTCCACGGGCCACACCGTCACCCAGCAAGGTCGCGTTTCTGCTAAGGATTCTATGACCGTTTTGGTTCGTCAGGCCCATCCCATGGTACGCTGTTTGTTCGCCAATGGTGGTGACGTGTTCCGAGACGACAGAATCCCTGCCGACGCATGTCGATCTTCCATGAGAGCTTTGTGAACTCGTAGGTAAATTTTCGCATCTTCTCTGGGAGCAGATCTCAATCGTTTGTGGTGAACTTTCGAGAGAAGGGTGCATGGTCGTTGTGCATCACCTCTGTCATCGTTACATGAACTTGCTGCTATTTCGGAGGAAGACTGGCGTAAGATTCCTTTGCAAACCATACAGGACCTACATGTATAGAATCTGAGGCACCTGGATGCTGATTTAATATGTTTTTTGTGAATCCATACATCATATTTTTGTACCCAGCCTGTATGTCAGGAACAGTATTGGTCCTACTATGCTGCCCTGAGGGACCTCTGTATTAATGCTGTGCGCTGCCACCAGATCCAGGAGGAGGCGGCGTGGGATGAGGCGCTGCAGGAGCGCGTGGTGCGCGAGACGCTGCGGCTGTTCCCGCCCAGTCCGCTGCTGTCGCGCGAGCTGACAGCGGATGTGCAGCTGCCGGCCACCGACGACCACGGCCCGCTGGTGCTGCCCGCGGGCAGCTCCGCCGTCGTCTGCGCGCTCTTCCTGCACAGGGACCCCGCCATCTGGGACGAGCCGCACGCCTTCCGGCCCGACAGGTGATCTTTCTTTCATCCAATAATACCACGATAGTTAAAAGACGCACTTCACGTACACTGTTGAGCCGAAACGCTATGATTAGAATCCGAATTTTCATGTAGCATCATACCTTTAAACGTGCATTCAATCATGTAGTGTCATATTGTTAATCTCATTCTATGAGATAGTAAAACAACAAAAATATGCGATATTAAAATTCAGTTCTACATGGTTGGAAAAAAAGTCGTACGACAAAAAAAAAAAAATCTACATCTACATTTATACTCCGCAACCCACCCAGCGGTGTGTGGCGGAGGGCACTTAACGCGCCACATTCATTACCTCCCTCTCTTGTTCCAGTCGCGTATGGTTCGCGTGAAGAACGACTGCCGGAAAGCCTCCGTGCACGCTCGAATCTCTCTAATTTTACACTCATGATCTCCTCGGGAGGTATATGTAGGGGGAAGCAATATATTCGATACCTCATGTAGAAACCTGGACAGCAAGCTACACCGCGATGCAGAGCGCCTCTCTTGCAGAGTCTGCAATGCTAAACTTCTCCGTAACGATATCATGCTTACCAAATAACCCTGTGAGGAAACGCGCAGCTCTTCTTTGGATCTTCCCTATCTCCTCCGTCAACCCGACCTGGCACGGATCCCTCACTGATCACTGATGAGCAACACTCAAGCATAGGTCGAACGAGTGTTTTGTAAGCCACCTCCTTTGTTAATGGACTACATTTTCTAAGCACTCTCCCGATGAATCTCAACCTGGTACCCAACAATTAATTTTATATGATCATTCCACTTCAAATCGTTCCGCACGCATACTCCCAGATATTTTACGGAAGTAACAGCTGACAGTGTTTGTTCCGCTATCATATAATCATACAATAAAGGATCCTTCTTTCTGTGTATTCGCAATACGTTACATTTGTCTATGTTACGGGTCAGTTGCCACTCCCCGCACCAAGTGCCTATCCGCTGCAGATCTTCCTGCATATCGCTACAATTTTCTAATGCTGCAACTTCTCTGTATACTACAGCATCATCCGCGAAAAGCTGCATGGAACTTCCGACATTATCTACTAGGTCATTTATATATATTGTGAAAAGTAATGGCCCCATAACACTGCCCTGTGGCACGCCAGAGGTTGCTCTAACGTCTGTAGACGTCAATCCATTGAGAACAACATGCTGTGTTCTGTTTGCTAAAAACTCTTCAATCCAGCCACACAGCTGGTCTGATATTCCGTAGGGTCTTACTTTGTTTATCAGGCGACAGTGCGGAACTGTATCGAACGCCTTCCGGAAGTCAAGGAAAATGGCATCCACCTGGGAGCCTGTATTTAATATTTTCTGGGCCTCATGAACAAATAAAGCGAGTTGGGTCTCACACGATCGCTGTTTCCGGAACCCATGTTGATTCCTACAGATTAGATTCTGGGTTTCCAGAAACGAATGATACGCGAGCAAAAAACATATTCTAAAATTCTACAACAGATCGACGTCAGAGATATAGATCTATAGTTTTGCGCATCTGCTCGACGATCCTTCTTGAAGATTGGGACTACCTGTGCTCTTTTCCAATCATTTGGAACCTTCCGTTCCTCTAGAGACTTGCGTTACACGGCTGTTAGAAGGGGGGGCAAGATCTTTCGCGTACTCTGTGTAGAATCGAATTGGTAACCCGTCAGGTCCAGTAGACTTTCCTTAATGTAAAGAAATAAAATTTCAGGAATACATTTGTTTAAGTAACATATCTAAGTATTCAACATTGCAAGATCGTAAGTACGAGGTAAGTCATTGCAAATGTTGGAAGCAAGCATTCAAACGTGCATGCGTTGTGTTGTACATGTGCCGCATGTCAGTTTGTGGGATAGAGCTTCATGCCTGTAGCACTTGGTCGGTCAATACAGGAACTGTTAATGCTATTTGTGGATGACGTTGAAGTTGTCGTCCGATGATGTCCCATATGTGCTCCATTGGAGGCAGATTTGTTGACCGCCGGCGCCAGTGGCCGAGCGGTTCTAGGCGCTACAGTCTGGAAACGCGCGACTGCTACGGTCGCATGTTCGAATTCTGCCTCGGTCATGGATGTGTGTGATGTCCTTAGGTTAGTTACGCTTACGTAGTTCTAAGTTCTAGGGGACTGATGACCTAAAATGTTACGTCTCATAGTGCTCAGAGCCATTTGAACCATTTGATGACCGGGTAGTCCAAGGCGACATCTTGACACTCTGTAGAGCATCTTGGGTTGTTGTTGTTGTGGTCTTCAGTCCTGAGACTGGTTTGATGCAGCTCTCCATGCTAATCTATCCTGTGCAAGCTCCTTCATCTCCCAGTACCTACTGCAACCTACATCCTTCTGAATCTGCTTAGTGTATTCATCTCTTGGTCTCCCTCTACGATTTTTACGCTCCACGCTGCCCTCCAATGGTAAATTTGTGATCCCTTGATGCCTCAGGACATGTCCTACCAACCGATCCCTTCTTCTTATCAAGTTGTGCCACAAACTTCTCCCCAATCCTATTCAATACCTCCTCATTAGTTACACGATCTACCCACCTAATCTTCAACATTCTTCTGTAGCACCACATTTCGAAAGCTTCTTTTCTCTTCTTGTCCAAACTATTTATTGTCCATGTTTCACTTCCATACATGGCTGCACTCCATACAAATACTTTCGGAAACGACATCCTGGTACTTAAATTTATACTCGATGTTAACAAATTTCTCTTCTTCAGAAACGCTTTCCTTGCCATTGCCAGTCTACATTTTATATCCTCTCTACTTCGACCATCATCAGTTATTTTGCTCCCCAAATAGCAAAACTCCTTTACTACTTTAAGTGTCTCACTTCCTAATCTAATTCCCTCAGCATCATCAGACTTAATTCGACTACATTCCATTATCCTCGTTTTGCTTTTGTTGATGTTCATCTTATACCCTCCTTTCATGGGTTATAACAGTAGTATGTGGGCGAGCGTTATCCTGTTGGAAAGCAGCACCTGGAATTCTGTTCGTGAATGTCAGCAGAACAGGTCGAATCACCAATCTGACTTACAAATCTGCAGCGGGGGTGCGTGGGATAACCACGAGAGTGCTCCGGCTGCCACACAAAATCGCACCCCGGACCATGACTCCAGTTATATGTCCAGAGAGTCTAGCAGGCAGACAGGTTGGATGCAGGTCCTCAACTGGACTTCTTCTAACCAACACAGGGCCATCATTCCCATCGAGTTAGAACCAGCTTCCACCAGAAAACATAACAGAACTCCTCCCTGCCCTCGAATGAGCTCTCGCTCCATACCACGGATGTCGCAAGTGGCGGCGGTTTGGGATCAGTGGAATGCACGCTATAGGGCGTCTGGCTCGCAGCTGTCCTTGAAGTAACCGATTTGTAACAGTTCGTTGTGTCACTGTGGTGACAATTAATGCTCAAACTGCTGCTGCAGATGCTGTGCGATGCGCACAGCAATATCGTCTTCACTCTCAGTAGTGCCACGTGGCCGTCCGAAACCTGCTATTCTTGCGACCGTGCGCCCACAGGCATTCTTGATCAACTCAACACATCCTATCTCAAAGGTAATGAACTCTCACGACAATTATAGCGCGTATTTAAAGTAAACCGGATTTGCATCCTCATACCGGCCACTCGTATACGACTGGCGTGAAATTTGAACAGACGTCACCTTTTAGATTTAGACACACGCCTACCAACTTTAGTTTATGTCGCTCAACTCCTTCTTGGTGTTGCGATTTTTTCCCCGTCAGTGTACATCTATTTCTATTTTCTTCTAAAACATTACACAACAATTCCTTAAAAAGACTAATCTGACTTGGATCGCAAAATACTTACTTATATCACAGGTGACGCGGAGTATTTGCTCATCTTTTTCTTGGTACACGAGCAGCAGTGTACAGGAACGAAAAGGCGAAGCGGTCAAGCTGAGATTTTTCAGGTCTTTGCGATTGGAGACAACACAGAAAGACCTGGATGTTAGGATGAGGAAGTAGATACGGTGATGATGGTGAAATGAGACTCCAGTTGCTTTACACGTCTGCTTTTCATAGCTTCTTCATGTGTTTGCAATGAACATACAGAAGAACACATACATTATTTTATAGCTACTGTAAATGTAAAACATAGACGAGGCTTACTAGATTCTCCAATCAATTATCAGCGCAAATGGCCTCCGTCGCCTTCGACTTTGTGAAGATTCGCGTGGCACACAGTGACGTAGGGTACTAATTCCCAAAAATCAAGGAAGTGCCAGGTTCTATTGTTGTAGTTGAACCCGTAGGTTTCAAGTACTGTTCACAATGACAGTGACGTACAGACACAGGTACGCAAACGTACGATGGAAATCAATAACTCCAGTCTAGAGATATGTACAGATCAAATTTGAGAACGAAGTCTTTCGCGACGGTGTTGTTGTATAAAACATTCTCGGACTGCTTGCCGCGTCAGTTCGTGGTAAAAGTTCCGCTATCGAAGATTTCCACGACCATTATCATTCGTTGCTCCTGACGATGACGATTGTGGAAATCGATATTTTACCCTGAACTGACGCGGCAGGAAGTCCAAGAATGTTTTTCACAACTGACAAGCTTTGCAAGTTCTTCTTAGAGTGTAATTTGTACTGAAGATAATACTCACTCGCATGGGATCCGCTGTAGGCTGAAACTCTTCTGATCGTTGAACTGTTGAAGTCTCGATCTCTCTTTTCTTGGCGTCTGAGGGCCTCTACATACGGCATTTGGGGCTGTTTGCTTACAGATGGGACATAACTTTTACCTTTTACCTTAGACTTACAATCAGTGAGAAATCAGCCTTTCTCAATGCGTATGACTTCTTAATGGACTGACGACGGCTGTTTGGACTGTACGCTTTTGCGTAAGTTACAGGGCTTACAAAAAATGTTCAAATGTGTGTGAAATCTTATGGGACTTAACTGCTTAGGTCATCAGTCCCTAAGCTTACACACTACTTAACCTAAATTATCCTACGGACGAACACACACACCCATGCCCTAGGGAGGACTCGAACCTCCGCCGGGACCAGCCGCACAGTCCATGACGGTACCGCCCTAGACCACTCGGCTAATCCCGCGTTGCTACCGGGCTTACAGCCAATATTAATATTTCGAGATTTTTTCTCTTTTTTGTCAACCTTTCATGATTCGGTCATTACACGTTCTCCACTCAGAACGTAACTGTACACAAAAGTGTTCTTTCTACGTCATGAGAAATGATAGGTGCATACTCATAAGAGAAGAAATTTCGGACAAAGTCAAATCAAGCTGAAAGGCTTTTACATTTTCACCACAAAATATTTTTTTTATCACCTTCATAAACTAAGATACAGGATTTAATACGATAATTTTGTTGATCTTATCTTTTGCTGTCACACACAACTCTCCATACGCTGATTGCAAAGATTTCCCAGTCTTTTCAATAACTATCAGAGATTTCACCAGTTACCTCCGGCTTCCAACTTCATTATTGCCCCAGGAAACAAACAGAATTTGATTTTATGTAAAGCAGGTCTTGCTTCAAATCTGATTCACTGAATGCTACTTCTTTGTCTTTAATGCAAGCTGTAATAGTGGCTTCCAAAGTGTGTATGACCCAAAACCAAAAACATAAGATGAAACAATAAGAAGCAGCCACTAAAGGCTTTTCAGTAGAATGAAGCAGATGGGTATTAACTTAAATCAGTTTAAGGGACTATACGTCCTCTTACCAAATTCATCAAAATCATCACAGTAAAAGATGGCAGCGTATATCCAGGTTGTGATGGCAAAGCTAAAACTGGAAGTATGTATCTAAATAGGGCAACGTGGACAGGTACTTTCACGAACACCTACCTAGGGAAAAAGTGAGCATATCACTTAATTAATTCTGTCAGAATTATTATAAAACCTCTGCATTTTGTGGATCTATTTGTGGAGGATATCACTGTATTCACATTGTCACATTTTAGACGTACTCTTTCAGGTACACGATGTACCACGTAGGCGAAAAATGTAACCTGCTTTAGGTAAGGATGAAATATTTTAATTACTTTACCGACCTTCATGATACACGCAGCAGCATCACTTAACGAGAAGGCAACCCGTGTTAGATTTCCGTGTCCCAATCAGTAAAAACAAAACCCTTTTATTATAGTTTTGCTGTCCGTCTGTCTGTCTGTCCCACTGTTAAGAACCCTTTTTCTCGGGAACGGGGAGACGTATCTAGTTCAGATTTATGACACATATTACGTTCTATAGTCCACTGGAGGTGTAATACGTATAAAGTGCTTAAACACTGCAATCAAAAGCCACGGCCATTCATGTCACATATTTTGATACTCGAAATATCACTCATCGAAATCTATAGGGTGCTTCCCGCTCACCTAGTATCTTGTAATTTTGTACGAAGCAAGGTTCCACAGTACAAGTAAAACAAAGTATCCGAAAAATGCTAATTTTAATTATGTAACACTAGAAAATATTTTTTGTCATTTCTTTCTGTCTGTCTGTCTGTCTGTCCGTTAGTTAAGGCCCTATTACTCTACAACAGCCTGTCGAATCACGTTCAAATTTGTATGACATACTAAAGTCTGCGGTCCCTTGGCGGTGTAAAAATTTTAAGCTTCTTAGACAATGCAGTCAAAAGATAAGGCCGTTTATTCCAAATATTTTGATACTTTAAAACTCATCTATTAGAACCTCTAATGTGCTTCCCGTTCACCTACAATCATGAAATTTGGCAAGAAACAACGTTTCACGGTACAGGTAAAGAAAATTCCCAAAACTGTTAATTTATAATGATATAATAATAAAAAAATACTTTTTGTAATTTTTTATCCGTCTGTCTTTCTCGACCGTCTTTTTAAGGCTCATTTTTCTGGAATAGGTTCACGTATCAAGTTCAAATTTATGTCATACACTAAAGTCTATGGTCTCTTACTGGTGTAAAAACTTCAAGCTTCTAAGTCAATACAATCAAAAGATTCCTTCATGTATGTCATGTACTTTTGGTACTCGTAAACTCACACATTGGCCTAGAATCACTAAATTCGGGAAGAAGAAAGGCATCACAGCACAAGTTAAGTAAAAATCTAAAACTTCTTAGAATTGTAACGAAATCACATAAAAATATCTTTTGCTATTTGAACGTATTGTATGTCCGTTAAAAGCATACTAAAGGAACATTGCTGCACGCAAACGTAAAATGTAAGTTGTAGTAAGTAAACAAAAAGTGTTTTATTAAATCTTCTCTCTCTACGTCAAACTGAAGTGCCCTTCTTTTTGTATGTCCAGGAAAAAGTGAGGAATTACTGTAAACATATGAACAGGGTTTGCGAATTCCTGGGACCTTTATCTTGCCAGTAGCTATGTCGGTAACTGGCAAAAATCTTTGAGATTCTCGATTCCCAGGATGAATGAACTATATATATACATACACATATCAAAAAGAATTTTACATCACCTCGGTTCCGAAAGTTCCCGAACTGTACAGAAAATTGGAATAGAGATCAACATAACCATCATTTCTGCCCTTTTTATAGCTTATGAAAACTACACATTACATGTTGTACCACCATACAGCGAGACCTTCAGAGGTAGTGGTCCAGATTGCTGTACATACCGGTGCCTCTAATGCCCGGTAGCACGTCCTCTTGCATAGATGCATGCCTGTATTCGTCATGGCATACTAACCAAAAGTTCATCAAGGTATTGTTGGTCCAAACTGTCCGACTTCTCAACAGCGATTCGGCGTAGATCCCTCAAAATGGCTTGTGGGTCACGTCGTCCATAAACAACCCTTTTCAATCTCGATAGGGTTCATGTCTGGAGACCATGCTGGCTACTCTAGTCGAGCGACGTCGATATCCTGAAGGAATCACTCACAAGATGTGAACGATGGGGGCGCGAATTGTCGTCCATGAAGACGAATGCCTCGCCATTAATCTGCTGAGATGGTTGCACTATCGATCGGAGGATGGCATCCACCTATCGTACAGCCGTTACGGCGCCTTCCATGACCAACAGCGCGTACGTCGGCCCTAGATAATGCCACCAAAACACGTCTCATAAGATTGTCTGGTCGAAGGCATATACGACACTCATCGGTGAAGAGAACGTGATGCCAATCCCGAGCGGTCTATTCGTCATGTTGTTGATCCCTTATGTACCGCGCTGCATCGTGTCGTGGTTGCAAAGATGGACCTTGCCATGGACGTCGGGAGTGAAGTTGCACATCATGCAGCCTATTGCGCACAGTTTGAGTCGTAACACGACGTCCTGTGACTGCACGAAAAGCATTATTCAACATGGTGACGTTGATGTCAGGGTTCCTCCGAGCCATAATACGTAGGTAGTGGTCATCCACTGCAGTAGTAGCTGTTGGGCGGCCTGAGCGAGGCATGTCATCGACAGTTCCTGCCTCTCTGTATCTCCTCCATGTCCGAACAACAACACTTTGGTTCACTCCGAGACGCCTGGACACGTCCCTTGTTGAGAGCCCTTCCTGGCATGAAGTAACAAAGCGGACGCGATCAAACCGCGGTATTGACCGTCTAAGCATGGCTGAACTACAGACAACACGATCCGTGTACGTGGCTCTGAGCACTATGGGACTTAACTTCTGTGGTCATCAGTCCCCTAGAACTTAGAACTACTTAAACCTAACTAACCTAAGGACATCACACACATCCATGCCCGAGGCAGGATTCGAACCTGCGACCGTAGCAGTCGCGCGGTTCCGGACTGAGCGCCTAGAACCGCGAGACCACCGCGGCCGGCCCGTGTACGTCCCTACTGGTGAAATGATTGGAACCGATCGACTGTCGGACCCCCTCCGTCTAATAGGCGCTGCTCTTGCATGATTGTTTACATCTCTGAACAGTCAAAAGAACTGTGTCTGTGATACAATATCCACAGTCAACGCCTATCTTCAGGAGTTATGGGAATCGGGGTGATGCAAAACTTTTGTTGATCTGTGTAATTTATTTTGTACGGGACCCTCAGTGCGCGAATGTTACTCGCACTTGGCAATTTTGTTTCGTTTAAATTTGCTGGCCCGAAGTACATTCTACCGACATCTACCGAGCTGAACAAGGGCCCTTGAGCTCATTATAGGGTTCACAGACTGTAGAAAATTCGCAAAATTACTCATGCTCTGCACTTATGGCGTAATTAATATGGAAAAAATCAATAGGATGTGCTATTATGAAAATTATTGCAGTGTATGCACTGAGACCAGAAAAATGATACAGCACTAGTTATAAACGTCTAAATTTTTGCAGTTACAATAATAATATCTTCGAAACAGGTGTTTATCCCGCAATAGTCAAAACATGCAAACATGCATGCAACATGCATTTGCGTGGTAATTTGGACTCCAGTTATGACCATTGCCCACAGCCCGACTGAATGTAGTCTCATGACATTGCTGGCACGTAACGCGGTAAGGAGAGAATATAACCGGAACAAAGACGAATGGGGAGCATATTCTACCGACGATATGTCCCGCAAATGGAAAATCCGCTGACATCGGCGAAAGAAAATACCGTCAGCATCTCGGGAACGGCGGCGAAGCTGGTGATTGTTCGCGTGCTACTATCGTGAACGTCTATGGAAAGTGGTTGATGAACCGTGAAATCACAAATAGGAGGCTAAGGGTTGAATATCCACACCTCATCACAAAACTCCAAGGTCGAAGGTTTGGCCGCTCTGTATAGCAGGATAAACGGCGATGTGTTACAGATCTAATGACAAAGTACGGTTCTGGACAAGACACAGGTGTTTCGCAGCACACTATTCACTCACATTGCTCACCACTGGACTCCACAGCAGATGATCGCTGGGTGTTCACTGATTGAGCCAAAGACGCTGCCATTCGCGACTTCAGTGGGCTCAGAATCATCGACATTGAACCAAACGTGGCGTCTGGTCGGATGAATCACATTTCTTGCTACACTAGATCGAAGGTCAGGTCAGGCAGAGAATGGCCTAACACCTTTATACGTGGTAATTTTACGTAACAGAAGTAAATTAAACTGAGGCAGAAAAGAAACATTTGCTTCCAGCATTTCTGCAGATCAGCAGTAGTGAGATTCGTAAACTGGAGTTCGTGCTGCAAACAGCAGTTCCTAAGCTGTACACAGAGTGAATCAGTACACAACAGCCAACGTTTGACCGTTGATATAAACATTCATTTGTTCAGTGTTAAACACTGACTTCAGTATTGGTAGCGAACAGTCGATGAAAGAAGGTTTTGCTTGATACATTTTTGGGTGATAATCAAGTGTGTTACACTATACTGTGCGTTTAATGAACGGAATGCGTGAATTTAAAAAAAAAAGCATTGTAGTAATGGAAAAAGTTTATTATAGAAATGAGGGCTAGAGTTTCAAATAAACAATAATAGGAATGTGATAGAATATTCTGGATTAAACAAAATGTTTCCTCAATGTCTTCAAAGGATGTAAGAAGCTACAACGAAAGTTTCGTAAGAGAATCTGTTTCAAGCAATAAATTTTTGAAGAAACCAAAACAGAAAATTACGATGGGTAGATATCGCATTTCATAAACAGTGTGATTCCCTGATGATGATACAAGATTTCAGCGATGATGGAGAAGGGGAAATGAATCAATTTAGGGTAAGTGTCATTGTTCCAGAAATCATCGATTCGAAAAGTATAAGCAGCAGTCGTTCTGATACCTCTGACAGTGGAATGCGTGTACGAGTACTGTAGTTTCTAAGTCTGTAAGCTACGCAACTTTCAAAAGCAGTAGTATGAAACAATCCAAGAAAAAGCCTCTAGTAAACACGAGCTCTCATCTTCGGTACTGTGAAACACATGTCTTCTACTGAACAACTAATCATAGTTCTTAAAGCATGCATTTTAGTACCCGTGTTTACTGAACATTTTTTCTTGTTTTGATCCATCGAGCAACCTCTGAAAGTTACCTAACCTGCAGTCCAAGCAACAACAGTACCGTTATTTGTATTCCATGCCGGAGAACGATTTTCGCTTATAACTTTCCATTCGGTCATTTCCGGACCAGAAGCCCTTATATCGGATTGATACCTTTACCTTTGTCCATCATACCTGAAGATGAATCAAATCGTCACGGGATCCCCCAGTATAAATAACGACCTGTGTATGACGGTTTTCCTTAAATGACATGCACTAGCATCGAATTTTAATTTCTTCTTACTTGCACAGCAAGGCATGCAGACTGCATGATGAACTGCTTCAGCCTTTGTTTGTCTTCTCTATGGCACCAAGATTCTGATGTTGTTTCTGATAGGAGGTACAAGGTGCACACTTTAAGGACCGTCTACAACTGAGGCCACGCGATATCACCGGCCTGTCAAGCGGGCAGGTATCCCAGGCGGCGCCTGTGAGCGGTAGCGCTTGCACTAGGGACGGCTCTCTTGAAATACTGTCTCTGTACATTTTAAATGACTGGTTGGATGTGCCCGGCCCTAGTATCATCCCCTGCGTCAACCTTGAACTTGCACCCAACGTCTTCATGTACTTGTTCTGTGCATTCAGATCTCTGTCTTCCTCTACAATTTTTCCGTCTACTGATGCCTCTAGTCTCATGGTAGTTATTTGCTGATGTCCCATCATCTACATCTACATCCATACCCCGCAAGCCACCAGACGGTATGTGGCGGAGGGTACCTTTAGTATCTCTATCGGTTCTCCCTTCTATTCCAGTCCCGTATTGTTCGCGGAAAGGAAGATTGTCGATATGCCTCTGTGTGGTCTCTAATGTCTCTGATTTTATCCTCATGATCTATTCGCGAGATATGCGTACGAGGGAGCAATAGACTGCTTGACTCCTCGGTGAAGGAATGTTCTCGAAACTTCAACAAAACCCGTACCGAGCTACTGAGCGTCTCTCTTGCAGAGTCTTCCACTGGAGTTTATCTACCATCACCGTAACGCTTTCGAGATTACTAAATGATCCTTTAACGAAGCGCGCTGCTCTCCGTTGGATCTTCTCTATCTCTTCTGTCAACTATATCTGGTACGGATCCCACACCGGTGAGCAGTATTCAAGCAGTGGGTGAACAAGTCTACCGTAACCTACTTCCTTTGTTTTCGGACTGCATTTCCTTAGGATTCTTCCAATGAATCTCAGTCTGGCATCTCCTTTACCGACGATTAATTTTATATGGTCATTCCATTTTAAATCACTCCTAATGCCTGTTGTTGTTGTTGTTGTTGTTGTTGTGGTCTTCAATCCTGAGACTCGTTTGATGCAGCTCTCCATGCTAATCTATCCTGTGCAAGCTCCTTCATCTCCAAGTACCTTCTGCAACCTACATCCTTCTGAATCTGCTTAGTGTATTCATCTCTTGGTCTCCCTCTACGATTTTTACCCACCACGCTGCCCTCCAATGGTAAATTTGTGATCCCTTGATGCCTTAGGACATGTCCTACCAACCGATCCCTTCTTCTAGTCAAGTTGTGCCACAAACTTCTCCCCAATCCTATTCAATACCTCCTCATTAGTTACGTGATCTACCCAATTAATCTTCAACATTCTTCTGCAGCACCACATTTCGAAAGCTTCTATTCTCTTCTTGTCCAAACTATTTATTGTCCATGTTTCACTTCCATACATGGCTACACTCCATACAAATACTTTCAGAAACGACTTTCTGACACTTAAATCTATAGTCGATGTTAACAAATTTCTCTTCTTCAGAAACGCTTTCCTTCCCATTGCCAGTCTACATTTTATATCCTCTCTACTTCGACCATCATCAGTTATTTTGCTCCCCAAATAGCAAAACTCCTTTACTACTTTAAGTGTCTCATTTCCTAATCTAATTCCCTCAGCATCACCAAACTTAATTCGACTACATTCCATTATCCTCGTTTTACTTTTGTTGATGTTCATCTGATACCCTCCTTTCAAGACACTGTCCCTTCCGTTCAACTGCTCTTCCAAGTCCTTACAATATCATCGGCGAACGTCAAAGTTTTTATTTCTTCTCCCTGGATTTTAATACCTACTCAAAATTTTTCTTTTGTTTCCTTTACTGCTTGCTCAATATACAGATTGAATAACATTGGGGAGAGGCTACAACCCTGTCTCACTCTCTTCCCAACCACTGCTTCTCTTTCATGGCCCTCGACTCTTATAACTGCCATCTGATTTCTGTACTAATTGTAAATAGCCTTTCACTCCCTGTATTTTACCCCTGCCACCTTTAGAATTTGAAAGAGAGTATTCCAGTCAACATTGTCAAAAGCTTTCTCCAAGTCTACAAATGCTAGAAACGTTGGTTTGCCTTTCCTTAATCTTTCTTCCAAGGTAAGTCGTAAGGTCAGTATTGGCTCACATTTCTACGGAATCCAAACTGATCTTCTCCGAGGTCGGCCTCTACCAGTTTTTCCATTCGTCTGTAAATAATTCGCATTAGTATTTTGCAGCTGTGGCTTATTAAACTGATAGTTCGGTAATTTTCACATCTGTCAACACCTGCTTTCTTTGGGATTGGAATCATTATATTCTTCTCGAAGTGTGAAAGTATTTCGCCTGTCTCGTACATCTTGCTCACCAGATGGTAGAGTTTTGTCAGGACTGGATCTCCCAAGGCCATCAGTAGTTCTAATGGAATGTTGTCTACTCCCGGGGCCTTGTTTCGACTCAGGTCTTTCAGTGCTTTGTCAAACCCTTCACGCAGTATCGTATCTCCCATTTCATCTTCATCTACATCCTCTTCCATTTCCATAATATTGTCCTCAAGTACATCGCCCTTGTATAGACCCTCTATATACTCCTTCCACCTTTCTCCTTTCCCCTCTTTGCTTGGAACTGGGTTTCCATCTGAGCTCTTATGCCTACTCCCAGATAATTTATGGAATTAACTGCTTCCAGTTGCTGATCTGCTTTATTGTAGCTAAATGATAAAGGATCTTTCTTTCTATGTATTCCAGCACATTACACTTGTCTACACTGAGTTTCAATTGCCATTCCCTGCACCATGAGTCAATTCGTAGCAGATCCTTCTGCATTTCAATACAATTTTCCATTGTTATAACCTCTCGGTATACAACAGCATCATCCGCAAATTCTCAGTGAACTTCCAATGTTATCCACAAGGTCAAATGGCTCTGAGCACTATGTGACTTAACATCTGTGGTCATCAGTTCCCTAGAACTTAGAACTACTTAAACCTAACTAACCTAAGGACATCACACACATCCATGCCCGAGGCAGGATTCGAACCTGCGACCGTAGCAGTCGCGCGGTTCCGGACTGATATCCACAAGGTCATTTATATATATTGTGAACAGCAACAGTCCTACGACACTCCCCTGCGGCACACCTAAAATCACTCTTACCTCGGAATACTTCTCTCCATTGAGAATGGCATGCTGCGGTCTGTTATCTAGGAACTCTTCAATCCGATCACACAATTGGTCCGATAGTCCGTATTCTGTTACTTTGTTCATGAAACGACTGTGGGGAACTGTATCGAACGCCTTGCGGAAGTCTGTAACGATACAAGGGTATGGAGGTGGAATCGACAACATAAAGCGAGCCACTTACAGCAATGCTCCGACACAGCGCTGCCGTTCAATATTCGGCCGCTTACCATAACCCGGGATACTGGCATGCGGCATACGTGACTTATTCGCTACAGCACCACAACAAACACCTTTTGGAGCAAATACATGCAGGCGTCTGGTCAGGCTGGGCGTGAATCAAAGCATTGAGTTATCGACTAGTCAGCCATCATTGTTGGTCTCCATCGCCGCTCTGCCGTCGTCCTGACAATACTGCGTGCGATGGGGGTCGACCAGTAGCCTGACAGACCGAGGGCCGATGCGAGGCCCTCTTACTAACTGAGCCACTGGGACGCTTGCGAGCACCATTCGTAGCTCACCAGTAACCGGCCAGCCGCCAGTCCAGGGTTGGCTACCTGGACGTCTGCGCATGTCACACGACACGGCTGGACGGAACCAGAGGTGTACAAATTCTCCTTTTAGCCTGCCTGCTCCAGTCTCCGCCACAACCATTAAAGCAGCGTAACCTGCCGCAACGGAGACAAGAGTAAATGTGTGTTGAAACGCAGAGGTTAAAGCAGGCAAACAGGGTTCCGTACGCCTGGCAAGCATCACGGGACTGGTTCAACCTGCTGTGCCTGCTAACAGGTTGCGCTATCAATTCAACGTGAATACAGAACAGTCACGTATACGTTTGCGTAGGTAGTTTCACTGCAACTCATTTCTCATAACATTGGGAAAAAAATGAACAAACCAAACTTAAAAGCGATTGAGGAGTAATTAGGAATAGGGTAATATAAAACAGCCGCGAAACACAGCTCAAGTCCAGCAAGGGAAAACTTTTTGTGCGTTTATGGGACAACTTCAAAACGTCTACAGGTGTCTGCCAATTTGCAGATTGTGTAAAAAGTTGCTAAGCAGTCATTCAGAAACTTCGAGTACGTTGTGACAGTCTGTAAATTTGACCAACGGTTTCCTCAATCCACAAATGTTTTGAAAGAAGACCAACACTTAGGTGGCTGACGAGTGTGTGGAAGCGTGTGCTAAGAACATGAGGCCATTTATAAGTACACTCCTGGAAATGGAAAAAATAACACATTGACACCGGTGTGTCAGACCGACCATACTTGCTCCGGACACTGCGAGAGGGCTGTACAATCAATGATCACACGCACGGCACAGCGGACACATCAGGAACCGCGGTGTTGGCCGTCGAATGGCGCTAGCTGCGCAGCATTTGTGCACCGCCGCCGTCAGTGTCAGCCAGTTTGCCGTGGCATACGGAGCTCCATCGCAGTCTTTAACACTGGTAGCATGCCGCGACAGCGTGGACGTGAACCGTATGTGCAGTTGACGGACTTTGAGCGAGGGCGTATAGTGGGCATGCGAGAGGCCGGGTGGACGTACCGCCGAATTGGTCAACACGTGGGGCGTGAGGTCTCCACAGTACATCGATGTTGTCGCCAGTGGTCGGCGGAAGGTGCACGTGCCCGTCGACCTGGGACCGGACCGCAGCGACGCACGGATGCACGCCAAGACCGTAGGATCCTACGCAGTGCCGTAGGGGACCGCACCGTCACTTCGCAGCAAATTAGGGACACTGTTGCTCCTGGGGTGTCGGCGAGGACCATTCGCAACCGGCTCCATGAAGCTGGGCTACGGTCCCGCACACCGTTAGGCCGTCTTCCGCTCACGCCCCAACATCGTGCAGCCTGCCTCCAGTGGTGTCGCGACAGGCGTGAATGGAGGGACGAATGGAGACGTGTCGTCTTCAGCGATGAGAGTCGCTTCTGCCTTGGTGCCAATGATGGTCGTATGCGTGTTTGGCGCCGTGCAGGTGAGCGCCACAATCAGGACTGCATACGACCGAGGCACACAGGGCCAACACCCGGCATCAGGTGTGGGGAGCGATCTCCTACACTGGCCGTACACCACTGGTGATCGTCGAGGGGACACTGAATAGTGCACGGTACATCCAAACCGTCATCGAACCCATCGTTCTACCATTCCTAGACCGGCAAGGGAACTTGCTGTTCCAACAGGACAATGCACGTCCGCATGTATCCCGTGCCACCCAACGTGCTCTAGAAGGTGTAAGTCAACAACCCTGGCCAGCAAGATCTCCGGATCTGTCCCCCATTGAGCATGTTTGGGACAGGATGAAGCGTCGTCTCACGCGGTCTGCACGTCCAGCACGAACGCTGGTCCAACTGAGGCGCCAGGTGGAAATGGCATGGCAAGCCGTTCCACAGGACTACATCCAGCATCTCTACGATCGTCTCCATGGGAGAATAGCAGCCTGCATTGCTGCGAAAGGTGGATATACACTGTACTAGCGCCGACATTGTGCATGCTCTGTTGCCTGTGTCTATGTGCCTGTGGTTCTGTCAGTGTGATCATGTGATGTATCTGACCCCAGGAATGTGTCAATAAAGTTTCCCCTTCCTGGGACAATGAATTCACGGTGTTCTTATTTCAATTTCCAGGAGTGTATATACGCTTTCTAAATTTAGGGCAAACATTAATTGAACCAGGAAAAAAAGCTCAGTGGATTTTAAAACCAACATTCCCGTGGTATGCAACGTAGTGCGAAGGAAGTTTAGTATGAAAGAAAAGTTTCTTCTTCCAGCCATGCACTTTCTAGATTAACGTCATAGGAAAACTGAACTTCGTGTTTGGTAAAATGTATTTGCGGAATTTTGGATGAACTATTCTGGCCACTTGCATTGGAATGTATTCATCGAACCCGCTATATACATTTCAGAAAACGTAATTTAAGTTAGCATATCTGAGGTCATATTTGCCTGAAACACACTTAGGTTACAGAAACTAGACTTTCAGAACCTCACTATAATAAGCATTATTCCACAATAGACATCTTCAGGCTCTAAGCGCAAAACATATCGACTTTCAGAGATTGTTCTGCTTACCACAGAAAACATGCAATATAGGTGCCAGAACTATTTGAAAGACATTGAAGCTGCAGAGAAAACCGTTCATATCGAAATAAATCAATAAGCCCGAAACACGCTGAAAAGGAAAAGAAGGACCAGTACAACCAAAATTTTCTGGCCAAAAATGACCGAAAATGAACATATGTTTCATTGAGGATCTTCGTCTTGTGATACGCGGTAAAAAAATAAAAAAAAAAAATAAAAATAACTTCTTATCAGCTTCCGAAACTTACTCATACCACTACAATGAAAGCATACAGAATAAATTGCTACGTATTGCAGCGCAGCGGAAAGACGGACAGGCAGACAAGCCTGCTTGGGTAGGGCAAAGCTTGACTTGGATGGGAATAAAGCAGCCTGCCCTTCTGCTGACAGCAAGCAGCAGCTTGCCTACCTGGCTAACAGGCAAACGTGGGCAGGTTAAAAACGGAAAGTGTACACCTCTGGGCGGGATTCCGCTGTCTCTCACTCAGCGATCCGTGTAAACCCTTTGCGTCATCCCTGACGTTGCTTGGCCGTGACCGGGACCGATGACTTGGCAAGGTTGAGCATTCCTGGCTGCACTCACAAGGAGACCATACGAACTTCCCGTCACAGATTGGATTCATGTTGACAGAATGTCTAAAGCACGACTAAGACTTAATACATCATGCATAAATAGGAAAACGCAACTCCCTCGTATAATGAGTAAACTAATGAGCACCGAACGAATGAGAATGACAATGATCATAAAAATATGGAAAACAAAAATGACTACGACATACTGCACATGTAATAATGCTGAATTGTGGCATTGCGTGGTTTCAGTGTGTCTATTGAAAAAAAAAAAAAAAAGAAACCTTGGCTTGCATTCATAAATAGGTCCTGGTCCACACACAGTTTCGTGGCGTATCATGCACATATGTTGTTACAATTACGTGGGAACGGGAAAGAAGAATGACGAGGAAGGACGTTCTGATAGCGAGTCCGATCCAGAGACCTCGCACTTACGAAATTAAGTGCTTACTCGTTTTTCTTCTATTTTTGTAAAAAAAAAGAAACACATTTTTTAAATATGTAGTAATCTTCATCTTGTCCACCAAATGGTCCTGTATCTCCAAACAACCGAGGTGTACACACTGCGTGGATTTATCAAAACTGAAGCCGACAATAACTGCACATAGAATAGACATGGGCAGTATATTAGACATCACAGCATGAGACAATGCCACGTGATGTAGAGTTGCGCAAACACCAGGCATCAGGTAACAAACAGCGATGCGATGAGCAAGAGGGCTCACACGCCTCTGAACGGTGATTATGAAGACACGCGGCGCTATGGTAAGAGGCTGAACTAGCACAATCTATTACTCCGGTGCGCGAAGTGAGAACAATAGCAAAATTTTTGCATGTGCGATTTTCCAATGTGTCTATTGCAAAAACAGACTTAGTTTACATTCAGAAATGGTTCTCGGTCATCTCACAATTTCGTGGCGTACCACACATATGTGTTGTTAGAATTACATAGGAACGCAAAAGACGAAAGAAAAGGAACGACTGGCAGCGAGATTCGATCCAGAGACCACACGCTTATGAAACTAAGGGCTTACCCGCTCGGCTGCAGACTCATTGGATTGTGACGCCCATACAAAGTATATAAGCACGCCTAAAATTTTCAAACACGGTTTTCTAGAAAACGGTTGAGAGTTAGGTTTTCGTATTTACATTTGCTGAAGCCGTGGTCGTGCCCAACACACTCGGTCGTAAGAAATTTTTCTGTCATCCTTATGATTGACAGTCTGTGGGACTTCGTCATTTCACTTACGTAATAGGTGGTTTTCTACATTTGGACTTTTGGCACGTTTTGGAGATCCATTTTATGCATATGACATAAGTACGTCCCTCTAAAATCTGCATATTTGCGTTTTGTAACTTTGACATATATAGCCATTTTGTCATTTTGATGGCTTTATCTATATTTAGGTTTTGTTGATGCTGTGCTTTGCAAGCGCAGCTTGCATGTAGATGCGTATATATTGTTCATCCGGAAAATTATCTTAGGTTATGTATATTTCGTGTTTGGTATGACATGGGTGGTGTTCTACATTTGGTCTTCTGACACCTGGATGGTTTTCTACATTTCGTCCTCTGACACGTTCTTAGATATTCATTTTGTGCATATTGCATAAGTATGCCAATATACGGTTTCCACCTCGGCCTTTTACAACTTCGACGTAACATATACATATATTTATACCGTCATTTTATAGCTTTACCTATATTGACACTTGGACGTTGTTGATGCTAACTGAGTTCCTTGGCTGCTTATTTCTGATGTTGTTGTTGTTTCTTTCAAAATATCTATCATTTTCTGTAGTCATTTTTGGAGATTGGTAGGTTATTATACTGTACCGTAGTTTAATGTATCATCTAACTGACCAACTCATAATCATGGAGTAGTTAAGTAATGATTTTATAAATGAATAGAATATTTTTACAGTCTGTAGGGTGGAAATTCGTCTTTACCATATTAAGGCCTGTGTTTAATATTAGCGAACTTCATTTTGCGAGGACTGCCGTCTTTGCCTGTACCGACTATTTATTAAGTCCTCCTTGATTCGTCTGCCACGCGTTATTTTACTACAACGTAGCAAAATACTTTTACTTCAACTACTAAGTGGTGACCAGCGTTGATATTAAGTCTGCTACTGATCTCATTTTTCCTACTTCCTAAAACTTTCGTCTTTCTTTCGTTTACGTTTAACAGATATTCTGTGCTTATCAGATTGTTCTTTCCATTTAAAAAATACTGTAATTTTTCTTCGTTTCACTGAAGATAACTACTTAGTTAGAGAATCTTGCATACTGAATTATTTATCTCACTTCTGAACTTTTCTTTTATTTTCTTCACTACATCTTCCATATAGTAACGAAACAGTAGAGAATAATGATCGCACCGCCACCTTATGTCCATTGCCAACAGAGCATTTCTCGCTTGATATTTAATTGTTCTCTTTTGGTTCCTGAAAACTGTTCCATTATACTTATATCTTAGTCTTTAGCATATACTTATCCTATTAAAAATTTCAAAACCACTAGCAGAACTTCACGTTATTGAACATCTTCTGTAGCTCAAGAATCCTATGATAGTGTCTTCATTCCATAATCCAGTATGGCGTCAGCACTGTATTCCTGCTCCTTTTACCTTTCCTAAAACCAGACTGTTCGTCATCAGACCTATCCTAAGCTATTCTTCTCCATTGTTCAGTATAGTATTCTGGTCAACAATTTTGATGCACGCGCTTCTAAGCCTATTTTTTCTGTGGGATGGTGTGTGTGATATTCTCCGATAGTTAGATGGTTTATCTCCCGTCTCGTAGATTCTGCACATTAACTTGAATATTGGCTTGCTTGCTTTCTCCTCCAGGGATTGTAGAAATTTTGTGGGAATGTCATCCATCCTTCTGCCTTGTTCCACCACAATTCTCAGGAATCTTGCCTTTTCCAAGTACAACTCCTTCTCTTGTGATTCTTGCTGAAATTTATTGCAGAACTCAGTTGTTCTTTCTCCTCTCACATTCCTAATACCAAGCACACATTGACCTATAACCATTTCTTCTACTCCTTTCCCTACCGCATTTTAATCCCCCGTGGCTAATATATTTTCATCTCCTTTCACGTTCTGAATTACCCGTTCAGTATTTTCATATACTTTCTCTACCTCTTCATCTTCTGCTTGCGACGCCAGCACATATATCTGAACTGTTGTTGGTAGTCTGATTGATTTTGGGGAAGGGACCAAACAGCAAGGTCATCGGTCACAGCTGATTAGGGAAGGATGGGGAAGGAAGTCGGCCGTGCCCTCTCAAAGTGACCATCTCGGAATTTGCCTAAAGCATTTTATGGAAATCACAGAAAACCTAAGTCAGGATGGCCGACGCCGATTTGAACCGCACTCCTACCGAATGCGCGTCTAGTGTGGTAACCACTACGCCACCAAGCTTGGTCTGAACTATTGTTGTTGGGGGTGGAATTCTGTCACTTCTGATGAGTACGACGATATCACTGACCTGTTCACAGTATTTCACTCTCTGCCCTACCTTCTTATTCATTACTAGTCCTACTCCCTTGATACTATTTTTCGCTGCTGTTAAGATTATCCTACACTCCTCTGACCAGAAATCCTTGTCTTCTTTCCATTTCACTTCACTGACCCCCACTACATCTAGATTCGGTCTCTGCATTTCACTTAACAGACCCGACTCGTAAAACATTATCCTTCCGTTGGTCATTCAATCTTTTTCTCATTGTCACCTCCCCCTAGGCAGTCCCTTCCGGAGATTCGAATGGCGGACTAGTCCGTAATCCTTTGCCAATGGAGAGATCATCACGACACTTTTTCAATTACAGGCTACATCCCCTATGGATACAAATTATGTGTCTTTAATGCAGTGGTTTCCATTGCCTTCTGCATTCTCATGTCATTAATAATTGGCGATTCTAACGCTTTTAGGGGCAGTTTCCCACCTCAAGAGCAAGGGAGCGCCCTGAAAGTCTGTCCGCTATTCGCTCCCTTGGACAAGGCCGTTGGCAGACCGAGGGTGACTTCTTATGACTGAATTCTTCAACCAACATTGCTGATGATTTTTAGTCAAAATTTAAGTAGTGGCTAAGTGCGAACCGGGGATCCAGCACGTTTGGAGCACTAGTCAAAGCCGTTAACCCTAGATTATATGGGACAATCATTACGTGCTATGTTATTTTAATGCAGTGGTTTCCATTGCCTTCTACATTGCCATGCTCTTGATCATTGCTGATCCTTACCCCTTTGGATACAGTCCCCCGCCCCACCTCCCTCCGGACCCAACCCGTCCGCGGGATAAAAGCCGCACTGAACCTGCAATCGACCTTCCACCTTCTTCTATCAATACCGACACCGAAGTCCTCGGTCTCCATTGGTGATGTTTTTTCTTTACAAGACTAGGCAGTTGCTTAGATCTTCCTTTAGTAATTAAAGACGCTACCGCTGGTTTACAATGACACGGTATAAATGTCGTAACACTGTGAACTGTACATAACCGAGACAGAGTTACTGGTTGAAATGTGGCATACCGCTTGGTTGCGTAAGGTATGGAAGAACTGTGCAAACATGGCTTGAACGTCATTCATAACACAAATGATTTTAAATACACGTCATCATAATCACTAAGTTCCTTGGCAATGTAGAAATTAATAGTGCAATAAAAATAGTCATCTGAAGTTCCTAAAAGAATAAGTTTCAACTCCGACATCGCTGGTTAATCGAGATGCTTCACATCCTAGAATTGTCAAGTATCACAAACACCATCTCTTTCTAAAACACACGACGTAAGACAGCCTTGAAATGCATACAGTAACAACACATCATATTAAAACTTTACACATTCTAATTCATCACAAGAGTATTTCTTTTAAAAACACATTAATTATGTTTGATTGTAATTAATCCCAAAATATTCTTTTACTTCACACAAGAGCTCAAACGGCGAGCAAGCTACACACCTTCATCAATTATCAGCCAGTTCAGTAGGCAGCTTAAATGTGCACAAAGATTAATAGCAACTGAGTCAAAAATTTGGAGTACGTACGTGCGATCAACAATTGTTACAACGCTTGCTTCAAATGACTTAACAAGTTTCACATGCATAAAATTCACAGTAAAAACTGATTTCAAACCCCAACCATTTTAATGAACACAGATGCGCTAGCACTTGAGATAGAGGCCTCGATCTGAGTTAACTTAAAACAAAACTCTACAGATACAAGATAAATAACAGATACACCGGCGCCCAACCAACCATTAGAATTAATGCCTTTCAGACCCAAGTAATTTCAATGAACACAGTTACATTCACACTTGAAATAGAGACTTCGGCCTGAATTACTTTACATCAAAACTTAGAGACAAAAGCTAAATAACAAACGCACCGGCTCTCAACCAACCATTTGAACTAATGTTTTGAGTTAAATAAGGTGTCAAGTTCCTTAAGAAGGTCATTAAACCGAAATAACTTGCAGGGCAAGGCAGTAGCAAGAAACGGGATGCACCCACCAGCTTCGTAGTATTAAGAATACGCGGAGTCTACAGTAGCTTAACTTACAGAGCCAAGAAAGGATGACAGCTCCCGTTAACACACAGAGAAAGGGAGCAAAATTTATTCGACCTACTTCATAAGTTACCCAGATTAAATAGTCCGCATAGACGAAGCACAAGCTGGAAAAGCATTACAGAAGTCTTTTATGAACCACAAAAAAAACTAAAAGAGAACAGTTCTCAAAACGAACATAATAATTGCGAAAACCAGTTGTACCTTTTAACTGACTCTGAGTTGCACCACATGTAAATTTAAGTCTAAAACATGCACGTCCGGCCCCGTGAAACCAGCTTTACACCAGACAGTAACACGAGGAGCAGAATTGGCAGCACCATCAGTTACAGCCACTGAAGAGGTTGAAAGAACTGGTCGTATAGCAAATCTTCTTGCACCAAGATTACAACGTGCAACACAACGAAGTTAACCACCGGGAAAGTTCTAAACTGTGTTCACCATAATAAGAATCAGACAAGCTGCTAGAGAATGCAAGTTGACGTCGGTGTAAAAGGAAAATGATTTAACGTAACTCTTACTCTAATAATTTTATACCACTGAAGTTTGCAACCAAGGCCTGAATTGCATAGTTAGCTTCGCACTATCCCACTGTCGTTTCAGAATCCACAAGGAACTAAATGTTTTGGAAACTGGAAATGTGTGATAGGGTCTTATGGGACCAAATTGCTGAGGTCATCGGTCCCTAAGCTTATGCACTACTTAATGTAACTTAAACTGACTTAAGCTAAGGGTAACACACGCATCCATGCCCGAGGGAGGCCTCGAACCTCCGACGGGGGAAGCCGTGCGGATCTGTGCAAGGCGCCCTCGACCGGGTGGCTACCCTGTGCGGCCTAAACGTTTTAAGAAAGCAAAACCCTTATTAGAATAGTATAAGACTAACTGCTTGATGGAGTACTTTTGAAAAATATGTGCATCGAATTTTGAAACTAAATGGTCAAATCAGTTACGGAATTACACAACATATCACAAAGTCTGTAAACATTTGTTTTTAATTCATTCTGATGACATATTTGTGACCATACACTTCAGAGGAACTACTGATATGATCTTCTGTGCACTACAATTGCAGGATAAGTGCAAGGAGCAACATAAGCCTTTACTAACTGTGTTCAATGACCTAGAAAAATGTCTCTAATACAGTGTACAGAGAAACTATATCGAAGGTCTTAAAACGCTGGACTCTCCTGAACACTTTGTTCGACTGATTCTAGCTTTCCGTAAATACATGACTGGGCAAATGCTATGCCAGAATGAAACATCGGAAAAATTACCTATTACTAATGGACTCAAAAAAGGCTGTGTCCTCGCCCAAACGTATTTTGCTCTGTACCTATAAGACATGGTTTGTAAAAAATGCGGAAGAACTGAAACATAGATTTGCCGGAGAGCTATTTCATCAGTCCAGACTGCATTCTAAGAGATTCACAAGTCTCACTCAGGTGACTGAACTGTATTATGCACACTACAGTGCTTTTCCAGCTCACACATCCCAGCCACGTCTTCGGACTGCATATAAAAGTTCGGCCCGATGATCAACATCCAAAAAGTTGAAGTACTTGCACATCCAGCTCCCGTAACTGACTTTTTGGATTTCCAGCACACTGTTGGAACAAGTAGATCACTTGCTCTATCTAGGAACTATACTATCAACTAATTACTCACAGGAAAATGTGGAGAACAAGATTCACGCCGCACATGTTGTTTTGGATGCCGCCTACATTGAATGTTTCTGCATAAATTCTGACACAACGCACCAAACTGATAGTGTATCGAGCAGTTGTTGTTTCTCCCTGCTCTATGCTTGCGAAACTAGACTCTGTATTGCCGTAAACGTAAGAAACTAATACGTTTCAGCTTAGATACATTATGAACATCAAATCGGACGACATCGTACGAAATACTACTGTTCTTGAGGAGGTAAACATGTACAGAACAGAAGCCACCGTCATTGGTTACCATCTAAGATGGATATTCATGTCGAGCAGATGAGAAACAGCATGCTGTCTCGACACATATTGTACAGAGAAGTGAACATAGGTAGAAGGCTCCGTGCTGCACCTCTGAAGCGCTGTAAGCACAACTGCATGAAGAACGTAAAGTGTCTTAACACTGACCCGAGTAATTGGTGCTCAACAGCAAAAGATAGCAATCGCTGGCGCCCAACTACGTCCACTGCTGTCTTATATTTTGCGGAGGGGCTTCGTAAGCAGGAAAACGAAAATGTCAGAGATGCAAACTTCGCCAGGACCAGCCAAGCCTTCCAACCTCCGTTATGTCTAATCTATGTGGTTGCATGTTTAATGCCAGGACTGATCTGATAAGCCATCAAAGGCATCTCCATACGTGATCTGTTGTGCAATATTCAGAATACTGGAGACCAGACAACAGGTACAAAAGCATACCACAAGAATGGGGAGGGGAGATCTTAGAGATTGTAAGAAAAACTATACAGAAATTTGGAAGAGATATTCCTGAAAAAACAAAAAGCATGAAAAAATAAAGCAGAAACATATGCTACATCTATATCACAGTTTATCTGGCAAGATGAAAGTTGGCACTACAACTGAGAAATAAAAATTACACAAATATTCCAAACGAAGAAGTGGAGGACGTAGGACTCACTAGTGTTGATCATAGACGCAGTCCCAGAGGGGTGGGCGACAGGGTGTCAGTAATTCCATTTGGACCCCCTGCTTTATGTCCCTATAAAGAAAACAAAATACAGCACCCAAATAAACATCGAGCTGTCTTGGGTTTAGATCTCATAGCAACCCGTGTAGTGGGCGCTGAATAGCCATCGGTGCGTTCACTAACCCGAACGGGCATCTGGCGGTGTTTGGTTATCCCCAGAGAGCGCAAAAAATGTGATTTTTTGAACATCTTCAGGTACTAACTTCGACTGGCGGTATCCTGTTCTTTGCTGAATTCCAAGAGACGCGGAAAAAACCAGTACGACCACCTAATGGAAACATTACAATATTACCGCTACGGTCGCAGGTTCGAATCCTGCCTCAGGCATGGATGTGTGTGTTGTCCTTAGGTTACTTAGATTTAAGCAGTTCTAAGTTCTAGGGGACTGATCACATCAGATGTAAGTCCCATAGGGCATGTGACAGGTTTCCGAAAGCATCGCGAAACTAGTTGAAGTGTGCTCGTCTCCCTTTGTGTGTGGTTGCGAGAGAGGGCTGCTTGCCTTCTTTTGTATAAATAACAGTAACAGTTTTCTCATGTACATCGTTCGTGAGGCTCGATGAGCGTTGCTACTACTACAGCGAAAAATTTCTCACATAGAGGAGTCACGCTGAAGAAAGATTTCGAACGACTGCGACTCAGCAGCCACGTGATCACAGCAGGTCTGATGCAGACGTATTTCTGTAAAAATCAAAGTGGCTAGAACAGGCGCTGTGTCCGGCGGCGCCGGCTCAGTGATTTCTAAGGATAGAAATGAACCATGTGGGGTGCAGGGGAGTTCCATACGGATTTGTCCTCGGCGTCAGCTGGCGCTTCTGATTTCGCCTTTGTGTTCGCATACGTTGACACCGTATGCTGCCGACGTAGACTACGACAGTTATTCGCGAGGCATCAGACAAGCCTTACACCAAAATTACGAAGCGTTTTATGAGACCAGTTAATTATGGTGTATATTTAAGCTATGTTGATGGACGCATGGAAATTGTTTTTAGAATGTTGTCGTAGATCCTCGCTGAAAGGGTTCAGAAGGGCTAAAAAAAACAGAAATCACTAGAAAAACACTAAAAAATTTCAAACAAAATGGTATTACGGTGTACATCAAACGACTCTGTTTGATCAGAGAATTACGAAACTGAAATTTTACTTTGTTTGAGCAAAGCTTTACGAAAGTTATTGATTCATCTTTATCGATATTTTAGTTACTTAATACTTTTAAATAGTTGATAGTGATGTGTTAATTTCTTAATAGTGAATAAAACGATGTCTTGTAAGCGAAAGTAGTTCTTAGAATTGAGGTATTTTGACCTCCTGGTCCGACTGTAGTACATCAACTGCTTCAAAAGACTTTGGTAAATAAATGTCAAAAGTAGCGCGAGTGGTGTTCTATGAAGCTTTGCAGAATTAGTTGATGAATTCCCCAACGAAACCTATAATGTCATTGCGAATAAGGTTTGTGCTAACTTCCAATACATACCAGTAAAGCTAGAGATAATTTTGGAAGATAAACCAAGTACGAATACATGAACCACAGAAGAAAGCTGATAAAGTCAAAATAAGTATAAAGATCGATACGGAAAGGGACGAAGATATTCAAGCATTTTTTATGTAGTGGCCGAAATCGTCTGTTACGTCACACCATAACCAAGTTTTGTTAATAGGAAGCTTTACCTCTTTAACAACAAGATAATTAGAAATCTCACACTCTCTCAAATGGAGAACAATGGACGAGTAAAGAGTTTATCCAGTTCTCAGGAATCTACCTGGAACTCGCGCCAACGTATTTAGGGAAGGCAGGAGTGATCTTAATTAGTATCCTTGGACGGGAATTTACGTCACATTTGTTCCGGATAAGAACTTGCTCTCTTAACGATAGCGCCACTCTACTTGATACATTAAACCTCATCAGATACTCCCCATAACAATTAAATAAATTTTAAAATTACTTTCACTTGTTTATGCCCATGAAAACACTGACATCGCATTTTAAAAATAAGTTTCCGGATCTCTGCATGTACTTTATTTTAGCTATCGGAAATTTACCCAGCAGAGTATCGTCCGTCCTTCGTATTTTTGAATGTAAGTTTCGTCGGGTTTCTGTTAGAATACGACCCTTCATACACGTGGACCAAGTAACACTGTAAGTACCAATTGCAACTTTGTTCGACTCATAGCAAATGATTGGAAGACTACTGCAAGTACTGGAAACGAAGGATTCAGTCTTCTGTAAACGTTTTATGGCGGTTCACTTGTTTTGTGAAATCATATGGATTTTTCTCTTTTCAGTTGCCCTACACCAAATTGTACGAAATGACAGCTCTATAAGTCTGTGTTTCTGAATTGCAGTAACGATATTTCAGAGGAACCATGCCAGTATCATTCGTGTTGGCATTAAGATAATATGCAACAACTTTTGATTGCTGTACCAATTTATTACTTCCTGAGTTCATTCAATGAAAATTACTAAACTGATTAAATAAACTGTACCAAAATAACATTCTATAATCAGTGATATAGTTTTATTGGCCAAAAAAGTTTGTTATACGAACTAAATGTGTACTCTATAGGGGAAAAACTAACATAATTTCTAATTAAAGAACTTTGCCTACCATTAAAAAGCAGCCTTGTAATTTAAATTGGACTCATTCGTGTATGATATAAAACCCATCACAAGTTAGACCAAAAATTCCTGCAGTAACTAAATACATGTTAATAATACGTTATCGAAAACTGTTGTCATGAAAATTTTTTGCTTCAGTTTCGATGTAAAGAAATAATTAAGTTAACATATCCGAACAATGTTAAATCCTGATGTATTTCTTTTAGTGAGCCTCCAAATTCGCTCAAGTACAGAAACTTCGCTCAGAATTACTAAATTTCTATATTTACAACGGCTCCTTTTATGGTAAAGGGACATTGGCGTATTTCAAAATCGATTTTCTTAACTGCTCTGCCTGTTGTAATCGTAAACATCCACTCCACTGTTATTCACTCTCCAAGCTGATAGAGCTGTGTAATTTTCACATACTTGTAAATCTCCCTCTTGAAGCATTGTGTGGAACAGTACTTCGTAGCCCAGTTCAGACAGCAGAAAAACAGATGGATACACCACTGTGGGAATAATGTTCTCTAATGTTATTCAATTATTTATTCGAGTAGCCCCTTTACACAGCACATTAAATCAGTTTCTCGATTCCTACCGCACACACTCTTCAAACTGTTCGATCACATTCGTTTTATATGGTCAGTTCTCTGCTTCCAGAGTTGCTCGAAGTTATGAAGCTGTTTTATTTTTCTTTCTTCTTCGTCCATGGAGGCCAGTTCCCGAATTTTGTTCCTAAATAAGTTGCTGCTATCTGTGTCCATTATGCTGCTGTTTGCTTCTTTAAGGTCATTTAGTTATGAGTAAGCCGTACTGGTTGTTCCCTCAGCATCAAAATTTTACTAATAATTCGCTTCTACAGTCTGTCATCATACATTCTAGCCAAATGACCGAATAACGGAATTCTTCTTTTGTGCATTGTGTGTATTATTTGCTCTAAATATTCATGGATTTCTTTCTTAGGTGGTGGCCTCGCGTGTAGGGTTTCTGTTCTCCTTGGGGCAAGAATGCTTCTAACCAGTCCTCTTTCTATTTTCATAAAGTTGTTTACACCCCGTTTCCCCACTAGTTTTAGTGTTTTCGCGCCATATAGAGCCTCAGACCTCAATTCTGTATTGTAATACTCAAGTTTGGTGTCCCAAGATGAAGCCTTTTTTTTTTTTTGCCGGCCGAAGTGGCAGTGCGGTTAAAGGCGCTGCAGTCTGGAACCGCAAGACCGCTACGGTCGCAGGTTCGAATCCTGCCTCGGGCATGGATGTTTGTGATGTCCTTAGGTTAGTTAGGTTTAACTAGTTCTAAGTTCTAGGGGACTAATGACCTCAGCAGTTGAGTCCCATAGTGCTCAGAGACATTTGAACCATTTGAAGCCTTTTTCTTGAATATGTTAGTTGTGTTGTGGAATGCAGTGTTCATCTTATTTTCTCTATTAACTAAGATGACTTTCTTATTATTGTTTAAGCTTATCCACCCCCATTAATATTTGAATGAGCTGATTTTTAAAATTTTTGTTCGATTTATGTATAATTTCAATGTTAATTTTTAACGTATGTTACTAATTCTGTCTTTGGAAAGGAAATTTGTAAATCGATTTTACCTGCTTGCGCATCTATGTTTTTCCCTGGATGTTTTTATTTTCTGGGATGTCTTTTTTCACAGCAGTGTCATATGTGAATGCCATGCAGTGCACATAGATGCTATTTTTTAGGTTTTCCAATAACTTTTTCCAGGACGCAGTTGAAAAGTAAAGGTTACATTCCATTTCTCTGCCTGACTCATGTTTTTATCTCAAATGCTTTTGAGAATTCTCCACAGAAGCAGACCTTAAAAAGTGTTTGTTAATGTGTCTTGGATAATGTTTTTAGCTTTTGGATCGAAACCAGTTCATTCATAATAGTGACGAAGAACCTTCTGTCAGTGGAATCATATGCTTTCTTGATGTGTAAAAAATGTAACTATTGTATCTTTGGTTCTCAGTTGTCTCATTTGCAGAACAGTTTTTAGATTACAGATCTCTTCATGGCCTGATCTAATTTTTCGAAATCCACCTTTGTATGTCGCTATCTGTGTATAAGTTGGGAGTCTACACGATTGAGTAGGGCTTAGGTAAATTTTTGTATGTCACTGGTGATAGTGATATACCTCTATAATTAATTGTGTGATTTTTTGGGCGTTTCTTATGCAGAGGATCTATAATATCCTCTTTCCAGTTCTCTGATATTTCTTTTTCTGCCAGATTTTATCTTCTATGGTTTTAAGTTCAAGAATGATGTCAGGGGGCTTACCATAAGTCTGCCTTAATACCATCATCACTGCACCCCTTATTCTTTCTAAAAGATCATATAATTACTTTAAATTTTTTCTCAGCTTTGGCTGTCGAGTTGTCGTTTCCACTAAAACTTGTACTAAAGATAATTTTTTATTCAGTTTCATGACAGTTATGCGAACTGCCAAAAACATTTGCCATTATGTCATAGTATTCCAGCTTAGATGGAGCCGCCTGATTTGATTTTGAGTTTCAAAGCTTTAAAGTTGGCTAAAATCTCAAATGAGTTGATGTGGCTTATTGCAGATGGATAAGTTTCTCTCTCTTTTAATAGTTCTAGCAGTTTCCGTTCTTCTTTCTAGGAGGTTGTTTCTATTTTTCTGACTTTTACTTGCATTCCAGTTTTACCATGTCTTCTGCTTTTAGTGTAGAACCTTGTCGAACTAATCATTCTACATGTTTGTTTTTTTCCGTTTAGTGGTTGGTGCTGTTTTGTTTGCTTCTTTGATGATTCCGTTTTAAGATAGTTCCATGTTTACAGGTCCTGGTTTTGAGGTTGTGATTTTAATTTTCCCACCTCCAACTTATTACTGGCATATTTCTGGAGCTTTGTTTGTCTCTTAAGGGTTCTTCTGGGTGGTAACATCGTAAAGATTATTGTTCTTTAAGTAAAATCCATTACAATATGTTAACTATTATCATATCGCATGAGCTTTTACAAGCGTACTTTCTGTTTGGATACCTCATTACAACTCTAAAAAATCAAGCAGTTTCTCAATTTTTTAAGAGTACATCATTTTTTAAGTACCATCTTCTATGGCGCTTCCCGATCTCGTCTTCCTTGAGGGTCTCCTTCAGCGCCCGCGCAAAGTTGAAAACAGCATGACTTACTTGCTGTGACATAAAAGCGTCTGCTAGCAAACGTCAACTACCACACGCCGCCCAAGAAGCATCTCAAACAAATAACAATACATCACAAACTAAATTTTCACTGATATAGCATATATTATGCAAAAATATGGATTGTGTGGACTGTGAGACGTAAGCTTTCCTAAAACATTAATAAAAGACGAGATTACTCATTTATATACGACGATAATAGAACAGAAAACTTCGTACTTCTGACATTTAAGGGAAAAATACCAAATTTAATTACGCAAAAGTTCTATACCCTCACCCATGCCATCCCATACAGATGATTAAGTATGTTCCTGTAACTTTTTGAGTCATCCGTCTTCTGACTGGTTTGATGGGGCCCACCACGAATTCCTCTGCTGTGCCAACCTAATCATCC
Source organism: Schistocerca serialis cubense (assembly GCF_023864345.2). Lineage (NCBI taxonomy): Eukaryota > Metazoa > Arthropoda > Insecta > Orthoptera > Acrididae > Schistocerca > Schistocerca serialis. The sequence goes on from NC_064643.1 coordinate 486,427,194, forward strand.
CAGAGTAGCACTTACAACCTACGTCCTCAATCTTTCGCTGGAAGTATTCCAATCTCTGTCTTCTTTAGCAGTTTTTGCCCTCTACAGTTCCCTGTAGTACTATGCAAGTCGTTCCCTGATGTATTAACAAATGTTCTGTCATTCTGTCCCTTCTCCTTGTTAGTGTTTTCCACATATTTCTTTCCTCTTCGATTTTGCTCAGGACCTCTTCATTCCTTACCTTATCAGTCCACCTCATTTTCAATATTCATCTGCAGTACCACATCTCAAATGCTTCGATTCTCTTCTGTTCCGATTTTCCCACAATCCATGTTTCCTTGCCATACAATGCTGTGCTATTGTCAGAAATTTCTTCCTCAAATGAAGGACTATGTCTGATACTAGTAGACTTCTCTTGTTCATCCCATCTAGCAGAGCATGTAATTCTTGATTTTCACTCAGGACAGCAATGTCGTCAGCGAATCATATCACTGATATCCTTTCACCTTGAATTTTAATTCCACTCCTGAACCTTTCTTTTATTTCCATCATGGCTTCTTCGATTTACAGTTTGAATAGCAGGGGCGAAAGACTACGTCCCTGTCCAACATCTTTTTACTCCAAGGACTTCGTTCTTGGTCGTCCACCCTTATTATTCTCTCTTCGCTCTTGTGCATATTGTATACTACATGTCTCTCCATATAGTCAATCCTTGTTTGTTTGTTTTTTCAGAACTTCGAACCTCTTGCACCATTGTACATGTCAAACGCTTTTTCCAGGTCGACAAATCCTGTGAACATGTCCTGATTTTTTTCTTTAGTCTTGATTTGATTATCAGCCGAAACTTCAGAATTGCCTCTCTGGTGCCTTTACCTTTCCTAGCTCAAAACCGACCGATAGTTATCTAACATATCTTCAATTTTCTTTTCCATTCTTTCGTAGATTATTTTTGTCAGCAACTTGGATGAGTGAGACTTTTAGCTGAATGTGCGATAATTCTTGTCAGCCCTTGCCGTCTTCGGAATTGTGTGGATGATATTTTTCCGAAAGTCAGATGGTATGTCACCATTCTCATACATTCTACACACCAACGTGAGTAGTTGTTTTGTTGCCATTTCCCCAAGTGATTTAAGAAATTCTGATGGAATCTTGCCAGTCCCTTCTACCTTATTTGATCGTAAGTCCTCTAAAGCCCTCTTAAATTCTGATCCTAATACTGGATCCCCTATCTCTTCTAAATCGATGCCTGTTTCTTCTTCTATCGCATCAGACAAATATTCCCCCCATAGAGGCCTTCAACATACTCTTTCCACCTATCAGCTCTCTCCTCTGCATTTAACAGTTAAATTCCCTTTGCACACTTAGTGATACGACCCTTGCATTTAATTTCACCGACTATTGTTTTTACTTTCCTCTGTGTGGAGTCAGTCCATCCAACAATAATTTCTTTTCGATATCTTCACATTTTTCGTGCAGCCATTTCATCTTAACTCCTGTGCATTTCCTATTTATTCTATTCCTCAGTGACTTGTATTTCTGAATTTTCCTGATCATTTTTGTACTTCCTTCTTTCATCGATCAGCTAAAGTATTTAGTTTCCTCGCAGTTACCTTCTTTGTACCTATGTTTCTCTTTTCAACATCTGTGATTGACCCTTTTAGAAATGACCATACCTCTTCAACTATACTGCGTGCTGAGCTATTCCTTATTTCTGTATCTATAGCCTTCGAGAACTTCAAGCGTATCTCGTCATTTCTTAGTACCTCCGTGTCCCACTTCATTGCGTATTGATTCTTCTTGACTAATCTCTTAAACTTGAGCTTACTCTTCGTCACTACTAAATTGTGTTCTGAGTATATATCAGCTCCTGTGTCCCTTGCAATCCAGTATCTGATTTCGGAATCTCTGTCTGACCATGATGTAATCTAACTGAAATGTTCTCATATCACCCAGCCACTTCCAGGTATACCTCCTCCTCTTGTGATTCCTGTTGAGAGTATTCGCTGTTACCAGCCCAAATTTATTACAGAACTCAATTAGTCTTTCTCCTCTCTCATTCCTTCTCCTGTAACCTTTTTCTCTGCTCCTTCCCCTACAGTTAAATTCCTGTTAAACTAAGCTAAGTTAACCTCCTCTAAAAATATTTTGTGAAAACCCAATCACAGCGTTTAATTAATTCGATACACTATAAAATTTCTTTGTACAAACACACACAAATTAATATTACTGCTAGCCTGTATGAAACGATACAGACCCCACCAGATTTTGTCATATAGTAAATTAAATATATAAAATCCATCATAAAAATACAATAACTTATGTTCGATACTTTTTTCGTTCATAATTTGTCCTTAGGCAGATAATTATTAATTTAGATAATAATATTACATAAACTTGTTACAGGATTGATATTTTTAATTATAGCATGTCCCTCATAGTGGAACACTGTCCTGATTCCTCTAACATTTCAACTACTGTAAGCATCAACATTTTCTGGTGGACACCTCTTTTCCAACAAATGCTAAACTGAAAACTGGAATTTCTCTGTGACAGGAAAAGAAACTGTTTCTATGCACAGGGCACAAAATTTTTAATGACCACAGTAATTACCAATGAGTAGGTACTTGCCTATAACAAAGGAAGAAACTTCTTCCCTGCACAGGTGACAAAGGGAAGTAAGACCACAGCAAATTTGGTAGAATCTACACGACTCCCCAATCTTTCACATAACTGCAATGTACACCACATATATGCTCATTCCTTCAAGGGTAAAAGTAAATGGTTCCATGACCACAACATCAATTAATCCTATGACTCCTCATGAATCTTCACATTATTTAATCTGAGACATTAAACATAAATTCTCCCCCTAGCCAGGGCCCAAAAGTTCGCCATACCACTACTCAGTGTCATTAATAGTTATATATCAGTTCATATATACATAAAAATACTCCCACTTCCCTGTTATTAACATTTACATTCTTCCCACTATGATTGTTTAACTGACTGTTCTTACTGTGTTACAGTCTCTCTCAGTTAACTGAAATACATTGTTATCTATGAAAGGTCTTAAAAATGTTTTCTTAAATCATTGCAATGGCAAATGTTTATTCCCTGAAACGAGCAACAAGTGTTTGAACATCTTAGAAATACTGCAGTATCCTAAATTTTAAAATTTTCAGAACATTGTTCACTTGATACCACTTTCTTATGATTGCCTTTATAAGTATTTATATTTCGCTTTCATTAATATCTGGTGTCAATATCGGTGTTCATTTATTGTAATAATTCACCTTGGTATGTGTGTGTATACTGCACAAATGCAAGAAGTCAGTGAGAATGCTTGTCATTCTCTCTAGCTAGGAGCCAGTGCACCACCTTGCTCCACAACCAATAAGCTCCAAAGCGCCTCTGGTATGATTAAATACATAATATAATGTGCACTTGTAGTAAATAATTTCACTTTATATGAAAATGCAAAATTTTCTGTGTAGTTTCCTTATAATACTGAACATAATCTTAAAGTAATAATGCTTCTCTATGTGGTATACACAATTCTTGTGTCCAAAGTACAAATTCTTTAACTGCATACTCACTTCATAGTCTGCCGTAATCAAAGTTGAAGTAGAAGTAATATGTAGATCACATGGGGTAGATCTCTTACCCTTAGAGATATGTAATAAGATTCAAACTTCAGTTTACATACGAGTAAGTAACATAAGGTAGTAGTAATAGCAGAAGGTAATAAATCTTCGATAGTAACTTGTTTATAACAAAGCAGCATAGGAATTAGCCTAGTTATAGCAGTCAGTAAGTTATTAGTTATAAAGGGCAAAGAGAAATCATCAGTAAGAACTGAAGTCACTGACTATAAGATTGCAATAGAGAAATTTGATGCCACTTGATAAATAATAACAGAAGGTAGAAAGTGCTAAGTAGTCACTGGTGACAGTAATTTCTCAGAAGGAACAGACAATAACAATTTGTCAGTAGCAATTGAACCTATAAACAAACCAGTATTAATTACAGATAGTGGGTTACCATCTACGAAATCTGCATTACGTGTACTCGATTCACTAACCGAGGATTCCACAATATACAAATAATTTTCGGGAATACAGTTGGGTGACATCATAGACAACCACCGATATTTCAACAGATGCACACCCTATCATTTTCAAGGCAAAATTGCACCAAGTAAGTGCTGTGCAAGTGAGTTTAAAACTACCTTCCGCAGTGTTTACTTGCTACAGTTTTGCCATCAAAATGACAGTGTAGGCACCTGTCGAAATATCGATGGATGTCGACAACGTCATCGTGCTGCATTTCCATCAGTTATTTGAACACTGTGAGAAACTAAGATTCCACAATAACTTGTAAATCTTCTGATGGTTCCATGTCGTTCCTAATTCCTGTAACAGTCTGCACCTTCTTAAGTATATCTTGATCCAAATTATCTTCTATTTTCAATAATTTCTTTTCTAACAGTTCTTCTTCATTCACGGTAGTATCTTGCAATGAACTACTAGTGGTACATTGCATCTACTGTTGCTTCCCTTACATTAAAATGATCATCGAGATCTAAATGCTCATGTGTTTTATCATTTGAGTTAGTTATTTCTTCCTTATCCAGTAGCTATTAGTTAGTTAGAATTATCCTTCCTCCTTAATTAGATAGGTTCAGTATTACACAGCTCTTTTATATCTACTTCTGTGGACCAAGCTGTACCCTAGAAATTATGGAGTATCTCTCTTTGTCGTTAATGCTGTTGTAAAATAACTTTTTTGAATGTTCCTTATCTTGTGTGCTATATTTTCATTAACATCATGTGTTGTTATATCCATGACCATGTTTTGCTCTTTCTGTATCATGATATCTATCCTGATTTGTTTCATCTGACCTTTTATTGTGTCAACTATTACCTTTTGCCATTTGTCGGATAATTTCTCCAATGTGTCAGTCTCTTCAAGATAACACTGGTCAGCAATGAACATTTTCCTTGCATGGAAACAGGTATTTCTTACGTATTTTCACCCCCCTGCTCCCCTCAAACATGAAAATCTTATTTGCGTTTTGTAGCACCGCCAGTTTAAAAAATACTTCATTACATAAGAATGAATATAAAAAGCCAATAAGTAGATTTCTTAAGAAATGCAACCTATTAAGGCACGCCTCATAAAGCGACTACGAGAAAGTTTTCTTATAATTAATTTTTCACAATGTGGCAAAAGCGCGTGTGACTCGTTAACTGTTGCTATTGAAAATCATGTTCTTATCAATTATGAGGAAATGCTTCCTTTGTTTGGCTGTACATTCACGAGAGTGAGTAATGGGATCTAAACATACCTTGTGCTGAGTATCTAGTTCTGTTTTAGGGTGCATTTGTATTAGTGTCACGGGCATGTTTAAATCACCCAAATAACTTTCACTGCGAGTGCACTGTTAAATCATGCACACGACATGTGACACCTGTAGTGAAGATATGACTTTATTTCGGGTGCAAGCTAGATAATCAGGAACGAAAATGGGTACCACATATTGTCTGTGTGAACTGTTCGTCTCGTCTTAATGGTTGAGTGAAGAAGAAGGGTAAAGTTGCAGTACTTTTTGCTGTTCCAATGAAATAGAGGGAACCGACCAATGATGTAGATGATTGCTATTTTTGTACGGCTAAAATAGAAGGGGTAAAGGGCAAGGATAGAAAGCCGATCAACTATCCCTGACTCAAAATGATTTGAATGATCTTTTTAGGGACCTGAACTCTTAGTTTCGCCTCTGAAACACTGGAATTTACTAGACAAAGATGCTAAGGTTCATTTCTTTCGACAACGTCAGACTGCCTTTGCGCCATTCTTTGATATGGGACACTCACTATGTTGCTGCAATGACGTGAATGGTCTGCTCAATGGTATGGGAATGAAACATACATCAGCGGAAGGAGGACAGTTCGTCGGTGGAACCGAAACTAGCCTCAAAGTGGTACTCTTTCACAATATCAATGTATATCCTCCTACTCCTGTAGCTTATGCCACTATTTTAAAGGAAACATACAGCAGTATGAAATTTTTGTTGAAAAAATTCTATATAACAGCCGCAGGTGGCAATCTGCGTTGACTTCAGAGTAATTGGCATACTTACACGTTTACAATCTGGATATAGAAAACATTGCTGTTTTCTATGTGAATGTGATATCTGTGATCGGAAGCGTCATTGCGACAGTCGGGTTTGGCCTGCCTGTACGTAAATGAAACCTGGTTGGAAGAATGTAGCAAACATTGCGTTGCTGAATTTGAAAGACATTTTGATACCACCACTTCACATAAAACTTGGACTTACGAAGTCATTCGTTGTTGCAATGGACAAAGGTGGACCTGGTTTTATGTACTTACTTTAGAAATTCCCTGCGTTGAATGAAGCCAAAGTGAAAGCAGGCGTGTTTGCCCACAAATTAGACAGTTTCTTAACGATCATGATTTTGTCACAGCTTTGAGCCCTCTTGAACTGGGCAGCTGGAATTCTTTCAAAAAACTGTATTCTGACTTCTTTAGAAACAAGAGAGCAGACAATAGTGTTGTGTTAGTCAACGAACTACCACAGTTTACTGTAGTCTCTGTTGTAACATATCGATAAAACTGCACGTTCCTTACTCACACATGGATTTATTTCCTGCTGGTGCTCTTGGACAAGTCTCATGGGAAAAGATTTCATCAGACCGTATCTGCATTGGAGCAGCGCTGTCAGGGGCAATGTGCAACATGTATGATGGCTAACTACTGTTGGACACTACTGCAAGACAGTAGTGCCACAGATAAGAGGTGCAGACAGTGTCCAAAAATAAATTAGGTGTGCATGAAAACACATTTCATTAGCACTTCATGTTCTTTGTGTGGATAATTTAGCATTAATAGACGAAATAATATTGTTTAAGCAACACAGAAACGAGTACAATTAGATAGTGACTAGTACAATTCAATTTTGTAACAAATAATAATGCGGAAATAACGGTATTGCTGTTGTAAGATGTTAGTAATATAATTTTTAAATCCATCAGTAACGCAATAACTTTCTTCACGTAGCCTTATTTCGAAACTGAATTTTGTTTGTCAGATACTTATCTACATCTACATGGATACTCTGCATGTCACTTTAAATGCCTGGCAGAGAGTCCATCAAGCTACCTTCACAATATTCTCTATTATATCTCTCCCGAACAACATCTGGGAAAACAAACACATATCATTCCGTCCTAGCTTTGATTTCCGTTATTTTATTATGATTCTGTGTACCGACTTGACAGAAAATCCTAGGAAGTTCTGGTCTTACGTTAAATCAATAAGTGGATCGAAACAGCATATTCAGACACTCCGAGATGATAATGGCTTTGAAACAGAGGATGACACGCGTAAAGCTAAAATACTAAACACCTTTTCCCAAAGCTGTTTCACGGAGGAAGACCACACTGCAGTTCCTTCTCTAAATCCTCGCACGAACGAAAAAATGGCTGACAAATGGTTCAAATGGCTCTGAGCACTATGGGACTTAACATCTGTGGTCATCAGTCCCCTAGAACTTAGAACTACTTAAACCTAACTAACCTAAGGATATCACACACATCCATGCCCGAGGAAGGATTCGAACCTGCGACCGTAGCGGTCACGCGGTTCCAGATTGAAGCGCCTAGAACCGCACGGTCACACCAGCTGGCTAAATGGCTGACATCGAAATAAGTGTCCAAGGAATAGAAAAGCAACTGAAATCACTCAACAGAGGAAAGTCCATGGACCTGACGGGATACCAATTCGATTCTACACAGAGTAGGCGAAAGAACTTGGCCCCCTTCTAACAGCCGTGTACCGCAAGTCTCTAGAGGAACGGAAGGTTCCAAATGATTGGAAAAGAGCACAGGTAGTTCCAATTTTCAAGAAGGCCTATATCTCTGACATCGATCTGCTGTAGAATTTTAGAACATGTTTTTTGCTCGCGTATCATGTCATTTCTGGAAACCCAGAATCTACTCTGTAGGAATCAACATGGATTCCGGAAACAGTGATCTTGTGAGACTCAACTCGCTTTATTTGTTCATGAGACCCAGAAAATATTAGATACAGGCCCCCAGGTAGATGCAATTTTCCTTGACTTCCGGAAGGCGTTCGATACAGTTCCGCACTGTCGCCTGATAAACAAAGTAAGAGCCTACGGAATATCAGACCAGCTGTGTGGCTGGATTGAAGAGTTTTTAGCAAACAGAACACAGCATGTTGTTCTCAATGGATTGACGTTAGAGTAACCTCTGGCGTGCCACAGGGGAGTGTTATGGGGTCATTGCTTTTCACAATATATATAAATGACCTAGTAGATAGTGTCGGAAGTTCCATGCGGCTTTTCGCGGATGATCCTGTACTATACAGAGAAGTTGCATCATTAGAAAATTGCAGCGAAATGCAGGAAGATCTTCAGCGGATAGCACTTGATGCAGGGGGTGGCAACTGACCCTTAACATAGACAAATGTAGTGTACTGCGAATACATAGAAAGAAGGCTCCTTTATTGTATGATTATATGATAGCGGAACAAACACTGATAGCAGTTACTTCTGTGAAATATCTGGGAGTATGCGTATGGAAGGATTTGAAGTAGAATGATCATATAAAATTAATCGTTGGTAAGGCGGGTGCCATGTTGAGATTCATTGGGAGAATCCTTAGAAAATGTTATCCGTCAACAAAGGAGGTGGCTTACAAAACACTCGTTCGACCTATACTTGATGGTTGCTCATCAGTGTGGGATCCGTAACAGGTCGGGTTGACAGACGGGATAGAGAAGATCCAAAGAAGAGCGGCGCGTTTCGTCAAAGGGTTATTTGGTAAGCGTGATAGCGTTACGGAGATGTTTAGCAAACTCAAGTGGCAGACTCTGCAAGAGAGGCGCTCTGCATTGCGGTGTAGCTTGCTGTCCAGCTTTCGAGAGGGTGCGTTTCTGGATGAAGTCTCGAATGTATTGCTTCCCCCTAGTTATACCTCCCGAGGAGATCACGAATGTAAAATAAGAGAGATATTAGAGAGACTCGAACGCGCACGGAGGCTTTCTGGCAGTCGTTCTTCCTGCGAGCCATACGCGACTGGAACAGGAAAGGGAGGTAATGACAGTGGCACGTAAAGTGCCATCCCCCACACACCGTTGGGTGGCTTGCGGAGTATGAATTTAGATGTAGAACATTTTCTGTGTGTTCTTTCCGATTTAAGTTGTTCGTAATTATAATTCCTAAGTATTTAGTTGAATTTGCGGCCTTTATATTTAACTGATTTATCGCGTAACCGAAGTTTAACGGATTCCGTTTAGCACTCATGTAGACGACCTCACACTTTTCATTATGTAGGGTCAATTGCCAATCATCGCATCATACAGATGACCTTTCTACATAGTTTTGCAATTTGTTTTGATCTTCTGATGACTTTACTAGACGATAAACGACGGTGTCATCTGCAAACAACCTAACGCTGCTGCTGCTCAGATTGTCTCCCAAATCGTTTACATAAACAGGGAGTAGTAGAGGGCCTATAACATTACCTTGTAGAAGGCCAGAGGTTACTTCTGTTTTACTCGATGACTTTCTGACAGTTACTATGAAGCGTGACCTCTCTGATAGGAAATGACGAATGCAATCATATAACTGAGACGATATTCCGTAAGTATGCATTTAATTACAAGCCAGTTGTGAGGTTTGGTGTCGAATCTAGAAATACGCAATCAGTTTGAAATCTGTTATCGATAGCACTCAACATTTTGTGTGAATAATGGCTGTGTTTCACAAGAAAGTTGCTTTCCAAATCAGTGTTGACTGTGTGTCAATAGAGCGATATCTTCCAGGTATTTTACTATATTCGAACACACTATATGTATCTAAATCCTACTGCATATCGACGTTGAAGACATGGGCCTGACAGTCTGGAGCTGCGCGACCATTACGGTCGCAGGTTCGAATCCTGCCTCGGGCATGGATGTGTGTTATGTTTTTAGGTTAGTTACGTCTAAGTAATCCTACGTTCTAGGGGACTGATGATCACAGCAGTTAAGTTCCATAGTGCTCAGAGCCATTTGAACCATTTTTGAACATGGGCCTGTAATTTAATGGATAACTCCTATAGACTCTCTTGAGTACTGATGTGATCCATGCAACTTTCCAGTCTCTGGTTACGGACCTTTCGTCGAGCCAGCGGCTGTACTTGCTTGTTAAGTAAGGAGCTACTGCATCAACATACTCTTTAACGAACCTACTTGATATACTAATGTCATAACTGGGTATGTAGAAAACCATTCCACTCCAGTAACTGAAAAAATGAACTACAGTTAACAAAACAGTTGAGAGTTGTGTTGTAGAGGACCAGAACCCGCCAGAAATTAATAAAAAGCGCCCTGTCGGAAAGTCTTTTTGCGAACTGATATCTGCCACCGGCTAAGTAGCTGCACATCGTCTGCGCTGCCGACTCGCCTCTACCTGCCATTGCTGTTTGCCGACCAGTTGCCCACTCGTTGCTCGTAGTGTAGTTTCTGGGTGACGACTGATCACTGTGCCATCTGGCCGCATTGAATAGAAGCAGTTTACTGCTGCGAACTGCAGGCTACCAATCCCCGTTAAATTTGATAGACTGGCTACTGCATATTCCGTCGTCCTTTTCTTCGAACTAATTGTCTCGCAAATTCAACTTACATTCGATAGTTGTGTAATCCACGTGAATCTTCTGCTGTTGGCTTTTTTCGCCTCTTTTATTCAGTTCTACCTGAAAACGATGTACTCATATAATTGTTTCGTTGTTTTCAAAATCATCGTTGTAATTGACATTTGGTGCTACAAGTCGATTCATAATGTATAACAGCGCATTTATCATCTAGTAGATTTGCGTGGTGTAAAATGTATGTAATTAGCATCACTTATAGTTTTTCAAATTAAATGTCAATTAATCTGTTAATTCACTTTTACTCTAATTTTATTCTTTATTTGTACACTCCTGGAAATGGAAAAAAGAACACATTGACACCGGTGTGTCAGACCCACCATACTTGCTCCGGACACTGCGAGAGGGCTGTACAAGCAATGATCAGACGCACGGCACAGCGGACACACCAGGAACCGCGGTGTTGGCCGTCGAATGGCGCTAGCTGCGCAGCATTTGTGCACCGCCGCCGTCAGTGTCAGCCAGTTTGCCGTGGCATACATAGCTCCATCGCAGTCTTTAACACTGGTAGCATGCCGCGACAGCGTGGACGTGAACCGAATGTGCAGTTGACGGACTTTGAGCGAGGGCGTATAGTGGGCATGCGGGAGGCCGGATGGACGTACCGCCGAATTGCTCAACACGTGGGGCGTGAGGTCTCCACAGTACATCGATGTTGTCGCCAGTGGTCGGCGGAAGGTGCACGTGCCCGTCGACCTGGGACCGGACCGCAGCGACGCACGGATGCACGCCAAGACCGTAGGATCCTACGCAGTGCCGTAGGGGACCGCACCGTCACTTCCCAGCAAATTAGGGACACTGTTGCTCCTGGGGTATCGGCGAGGACCATTCGCAACCGTCTCCATGAAGCTGGGCTACGGCCCAGCACACCGTTAGGCCGTCTTCCGCTCACGCCCCAACATCGTGCAGCCCGCCTCCAGTGGTGTCGCGACTGGCGTGAATGGAGGGACGAATGGAGACGTGTCGTCTTCAGCGATGAGAGTCGCTTCTGCCTTGGTGCCAATGATGGTCGTATGCGTGTTTGGCGCCGTGCAGGTGAGCGCCACAATCAGGACTGCATACGACCGAGGCACACAGGGCCAACACCCGGCATCATGGTGTGGGGAGCGATCTCCTACACTGGCCGTACACCACTGGTGATCGTCGAGGGGACACTGAATAGTGCACGGTACATCCAAACCGTCATCGAACCCATCGTTCTACCATTCCTAGACCGGCAAGGGAACTTGCTGTTCCAACAGGACAATGCACGTCCGCATGTATCCCGTACCACCCAACGTGCTCTAGAAGGTGTAAGTCAACTACCCTGGCCAGCAAGATCTCCGGATCTGTCCCCCATTGAGCATGTTTGGGACAGGATGAAGCGTCGTCTCACGCGGTCTGCACGTCCAGCACGAACGCTGGTCCAACTGAGGCGCCAGGTGGAAATGGCATGGCAAGCCGTTCCACAGGACTACATCCAGCATCTCTACGATCGTCTCCATGGGAGAATAGCAGCCTGCATTGCTGCGAAAGGTGGATATACACTGTACTAGTGCCGACGTTGTGCATGCTCTGTTGCCTGTGTCTATGTGCCTGTGGTTCTGTCAGTGTGATCATGTGATGTATCTGACCCCAGGAATGTGTCAATAAAGTTTCCCCTTCCTGGGACAATGAATTCACGGTGTTCTTATTTCAATTTCCAGGAGTGTATTTTTCACTTGAATTTTAATAAAGTTCGTAGTTAATTTTATTTTGCATAGTTGCCTAGCATCGATCACTGCTTTACAGCTGTCTTACTCGTGATGATGGAGTCTCCTATCAGTGATCTATATACACATGTTTCACTTGGAAATAATAAAATATTCTTTAATGGTGTGTAACAAGTAACATACAAAGCATTCTTCAGGAAATCCTGCTGTATGATTGAATTCCAGCGGAAAACAACGTTTTATTCTTCTGTTTATAAACCACTTCTTTCTTAGTTTTCGCATCCAGCGTCGTCGTAACAGTAGATTGGTATTTAACACCAGGGTCGCCATCTGAGAGTTCTTCTGGTTGCGCAAATCATAAAGATTATTATTCTTCAAATTACTCTGTTGCAGTATATTAATCAATTAATTATCTTTTCCTGGCAACTACATCCAGTGAATGTCTACTGAATTGTGTAACAATTTGTGTTTCTTGCATGAGCTTTTAAAAGTGTATTTTCAGTGTGGATATCTCAGTAAAATTCTAACAAAAGTAACAGATTCTCAATTTGTTATCAGTAATGTTCAAATGGCTCTAAGCACTATGGGGCTTAACATCTGAGGTCATCAGTGCCCTAGACTTAGAACTACTGAAACCTAACGAACCTAAGGACATCACACACATCCATGCCCGAAGCAGGATTCGAACTTGCGACCGTAGCAGCAGCGCGGTTCCGGACTGAAGCGCCTAGAACCGCTTGGCCACAGCGGCCGACCTCTTATCAGTAAAGCGTCTACTAGTGATCCGTAACTGCCGAGGAGTACCTCAAGCAAATAACGATACAACACAAAATAATATCTGCTCTGACATAGCAATCCTACGCAAAACTACGGACCAATGCGCTATTCACAATCTCCCTTTTGTACATCATTAATAAAAGATACAGTTACTCATTTGTGTACTAAGATGTGGGTACAGAAACCTTGGTACTTCTACCTATTAAAGAAAAAAAAATCCGAATTTAACAACCACGACAAAATTCTGTATCATCTGATTATTTCATACTTACTCTTAAATTTAGCTATAGGAATTAGTGGTCTGATTTTCGGGCTATCTTACTACAACACTTATTATTTGTTTTGATAACCTACTGCTTATTGCTATATGGTCTCGTTTTTTTCCCAACATATTGGATTCGGTGACACCTATGTCGTTAGCTTCCTCAATGACGAGGAGTTTTGCACTATGTTGTGATTAGCACATAATTCACTCAGTATTTACCCATTTCTGTGGGTACATATGTGTGCAGAACATATGCCAACTACTTACCTGTATTTTTCCTCTTTTCAATTTATACGATGAAGTCGCCAAATGCCATAATAGTGTGCTTCGGCGGTATTTTACCCATTTATTTATCCATTTCCACCGAATATTAGTCTACATTATGTCTGGTTTTTATCGTTACTTGCAGCATGAAAATTATAAAATGGTATGCACTTTTTTGAGGGTATTTTTGATCTGTCGCTGCAACTACAAAAATGCGTGATTATTTCACCAGACGCGTTTCGCCTTATTGAAGTAAAGCATCATCAGTGATCTGTAATTAAGTTATTTACATTTTGATTTGCTTTTATGTCGAAAAACAGTTCGTTAAGAATAGGTCAATTTAAGGTGATTTTTCACGTTGTTTGTGGATTTGCATGTTGAAGAAAATGTTCTTCCGTTATTGGAACTGAGTCAGTTATTTTATTAGAAATTATTAAATCATTTAATATCCTGCTGTTTAAATTGGTCGTACGGATTCTGTTATCATTTGATTCAAAAGTTCCTTGTCCGCTTACCGGTTTTCCTGTACGACTGTAATCATGATGCTCTTTTTACCTAAGAAATAGGTTACTGTTTTTATCTTTCTAAGTTTAATGAGAGACTGGACGTTTAAATTTGGTACTGGAAAAACGGAAATGAGCGTTTGGCGTCATTGGCCGGGAGGCCCCTTACGGGGCAGGTCCGGCCGCCTTGGTGCAGGTCTTATTACATTCGACGTCACATTCGATGACCTGCGCTCATGATGGGGATGAAATGATGATGAGTTTCCAGAGATCGTGTTGAAGTCTGCTGATCCCGAGCCACGCCGGCCGCGGTGGTCTAGCGGTTCTAGGCGCTCAGTCCGGAACCGCGCGACTGCTACGGTCGGAGGTTCGAATCCTGCCGCGGGCATGGATGTGTGTGATGTCCTTAGGTTAGTTAGGTTTAAGTAGTTCTAAGTTCTAGGGGACTGATGACCTCAGATGTTAAGTCCCACAGTGCTCAGAGCCATTTTAGGTCCCGAGCCACACTAAGTCTCACCTCACAATCTTCCTTGGATTCCTAAGACCGCGTAGCCCTCAGCATCTGAGCCCTTCAGACTTAACCGTTTTCAAAGTACATTTATTTGTAATCAAACGATATAAATTTGTAATGGATAGGCACACAAACCACAAAGCAAACTTAATAAATTGATTTTTCTCTGCAAGTAATGTAAATAAAACCTATCTAAACGAACAAATCAATGTCATTAAGTTTTTAATACTCAAAGCGAAATCAGTAAATCCGTATATCATATCCAAGTGAATTCAGTGTTTATATTCATAACGATAAGCTTGCGACGCTTAATTCTGTCACTGACGTAAACTTCCGGTAATGTGTGTCACTTAGTTAAAAAAAAAATTAAGAGCTCCGTCTATTCGTTTTTTGGTGTACTGAGAAACTAATAGCGCCAGCTGTCGATTCTTTTGGTGTATTATGTCGTGATGATTAAACATTTTAACTGCTGAACTGAGCAAACCATTTTAGATCAAACTTTAATTTAAGATATCTTTTTTTTTCGTGATCCAATTTTTATGCAATGAAACCGATACTTTACCCCAAGCAATGGTCAAGTTACCACTGGAAATATCACAAGAATTCGTTTAGTGGTTTTGCAGATTAGTGTGTTCAAACAGACAAAAAGACAGACGCTACGGTTTCAGACAAAAGTTCAAATGACAAAATCTTTTTTCCGTGATCCGACTGCGATTAAATGAAGTCTTTATGTCGTCCCGACCTACGCTCAAGTTATCTGCGAAAACCGCATGAAAATTCATTTAGCAGTTTTGGAGATCAGCATGATCAGACAGACGTACAGACAGATACGTCGAGTTTACAGTTTTATTATTAGTATCTTTTTCTTCGTCTCCTCAGCGATCACAGGCCCTGTAGACGACGTGCTGCATCAACTACCTGCTTCCACCGCCTTCTATCTCTCGCAGTATCTCTCCACCCTGCGGAGATTCCTAATGCTGCGATGTCCTTCTCTGTATCATCTTTCCACCTTGTACGAGGTCGGCCCAATGGTCTTGTTGCTTGGAGAGTTCCTTCAAATGCTTTTTTCGTGATTCTGCTGTTTTCCATTATAGCCACATGTCCAGCCCATTGCAGTCTCCTACTTTTTAATTTCTGGATGATAGTGGGTTGCTTCATTAGCTGTTCTTTCGAATTCCCCATACGCCATTCTCCAACACAGATCCCCCGTTTTCTCTCATTACTTTTCTTTCGAAAACATTCAGTTTTTCTCTTTCATTCTTTTTAAGCGTCCAGCTTTCTGAACCGTACAGTACTATGGGACAGATGATAGTGTTGTATATCTTCATCTTTGTGGTGATTGACAAAGCTTTACTTTCCAGTGGGTTGCTTAATGAGTACAGACATCTCTCTTTCGCTTATATCCAGTGTTATGATATTTTTACTGTTGAAACGTGATCCAAGTTATTTCAACTGAAGAACTTTTCTGAATTCAGTATGTTAGTCAATTTCAAAGTAGGGATTTGGGTTTATGACTCGACCTGTTTCCATTCTGTTTTCTCCTGGTTAATCAAAACCCCCATTTTCGGTCAGCACAGTATATTATCTGCAAAAGCCAGGAGTTTACTTGACTGTGCTCGAATCGAAGATCATTGTAGAGGTGTAAATTACTCTCCCGAACCACTTTCTGTAATGCAAGGATGAAGAGGACACATGAAAGAGCATCTCCTTATCATAAGCCTGTTTTAATTGGAAAGGCGGGGGATTTGGATCCTCTGAACTTCACTGCTGCCTGGGAGCCATCCATGCACAGTTGTATCATCCTAATGATTTTACTGGGTATACTAAATTCTCGTAACGTGTTGTAGAGGCTACGTCTGTGGATGATGTCATAGGCTCACTGGAATTCAATGAAGAGACAGTGGATGTTTTTGTTGAATTCCCAGTATTTCTCTAACATCTGTCGTATAGTAAACAAATTGTCAGTTGTGGAACGGTTTGTTCGAAATCGAACCTGGTAATCTTGATTAATGTTTTCTGCGTAATGTTTTAGTTTTTCCAGAATGATCATTGACAGGATTTTGTAGGTTATGTTTAGCAAATTTATTCCTCTGTAATTTCCACATGCCATTCTGTTTCCTTTCTTGTGTGGGGGACAAATTATTGCAGTTTTACAATCTTGAGGCAGTGTTTCAGTTTTCCATATCATTGTGATAAGGTTATAAATTTCTTTGTGTAGTTTGCTTCTGCTTTCTTTTAAAATCTCTGCTGATATCTGGTTCTCGCTTGCTGCCTTATTGTTTTTCTGCTTTTGGATGGTGTGGATCACTTACGGTTCTGTGATTCTACATTCGTCATTATTAATGCTGTCACTCTCAGACATTGGGTAATTGAAAGTTATGTGCGGATCAGTGGAATTTAACATTTCTGACAAATACTCTACCCATCTTTCGAGGATATCTTCCGGCTTTGTTAGCATATTTTGGTTTTTATCTTTTATGAATAGGTTTTCACTTTGATAACCTCTCTTACTTTTCTTTGTATACTGAAACAACTTTTTTGGATTTCGATTCCTGATACAGATAAATGAAACTGGTATTTATGTTTTAGATTTCAGCTTTTATTCTTAGAGGCATGTCCATGTCCGAAGAGCTATATGTAGCCCACTTGACAATAGTCCTATCGTTTATTGAGCTCAATGCAATGATATACTCGTATTTCTCAAACTGACACATTATTTTTCTTAAGTCTTTCGCTGTCATTGATAAAAGAGTCCAGATCCTGTAATGCTACTACATTAGTGGAATCTATATTCTAGAGTCACCTTATTGCCTGCAGGTTTCTTCCGGAGGCGTGCAAGGAGCGTCACCCTTTCGCATACCTGCCGTTCGGCGGTGGACCCCGTTCTTGCATCGGCAGCAAGTATGCGCAGATGCAGATGCGAGCCGTGCTGTCAAAGGTGCTGCCTGCCTTCAGAGTGACCACGACTGCCACCCGCGAAGACCTTGAGGATCTCAAGATGGGTATGGTCATCACGCCCAAGAACGGCTTCAACCTCCGCTACGAGCCCAGGGGCTGATCACGCTGCGATTGGAGGACTTGAACCAGTTAATAGTGTTCGGCGAAAACCGTTACCAGGAACAGGCTGAAGGCCTCTTGGTGACTAACGTTTCGTATAATCATGGTGTCGCCAAAATTTCGGTTAACAATATTAATGCTACTCGTATTCCAGACGATATCAGTGGAGGAGTCACATATACATAACCTGCTTATACATAAATCGAGCTTACGTCCGGATTAGTTTTCACCATAGTACCCTACATTCGTTATAGGGTGCTGCAGTGCCAAGAGTGAAGTGAACACACTTACGATCTCAGACTAGCGCTGTAAAATGCGACATCCTGATACAGAAGCCATTGACGTACTACGTAATTGTAATGTTGGTTTACAGATATAAATGTAACCAGTCTCTTTTTGTCATGCTTCAGTTTTTATTTACCATGAGCAATTTCACATCGCCTCCTAATGAAAAAATGTGTACCATCTGATGATGAGTCACTAAGTGACACGAAACCAGTTATGATAAACAGGACTTGAAGCATCACAAAAGCCGATTGGTTGCAGTTATTTCAGGAGACCTTCATCCCTCAAAATGACGGTCCACAGCCATAGTGGATAAAAGTTTAAATGGTAATGTTGTTTTGTAAATTACTGTAACGCCAGTGCCACCATGAAGGTGCGAAACAGGAGCTACTATAGTCACAAAGTGTCGCACGTATATCATAGAATATAGCACTTGTAAATAACTTAATAAGTGTTAAGGATTACAATGTTTTCATTTTTATATTCACAGCCTTTCTCTACTCGTGTGTTTCTGACACTGAGGCCATTTTATTTTTAACTTCTTCATCCAGTCTGATGTATATTGTTACCAAGCAAATCACAAATTTTGCTGCAGTGCGGAATTTTAAATTTAGCGAAACTATGCGGAAAGAAAAAAATGTTGAAACAATTGTAAAATGTTTATTGGTTAGGTATGTAAAAAGTTATATTATTTATTTATGTATATAGAGAGATATTTTGACTAATGCATTTGTGTCTGTAGCAAAGTAAAACATTATATTGTGAATATTTCATGTAAAAATATAAACGTATTTTACTTTTATTTTTCCATGTTTATCTTATTACATCGGATGGTCTAGATTTCTTTTGTTTTAGTCTCCTTATTGTAATATATAACTGTTTAGAAATCGAACATGACCACCTCAACAGATCAACTCTGAGAGCATGAAGAAATTGGGCACCGTTATTTTAGAACACATCTGATGACGTGTCCGCGTAGACAAGGAGCCACCCATTTGGGAAGCTGCTGTTGATGTAATCACGTCATTGTGGCCATTTAGTATTCGAATAGGCCTTTTCTAATGATCGGAATGTGCTGCTCAATTAAGAATTTTGTATAACAGCACTACATGTTGTGGATGCATATTTCTATCTTTACATTCAGTTGCTGCTAGATACATTCAACGAGCAAAGAGACCTCATCGGCATAAGGTATAGCCTCCAGTGAAACCTTTTACGTCTGTAGTAGTCACCGCGTTATGCATCTATTAGTCGTTGGTAAGTAAGGAACGAGCTGCAGTTAAATCCAATGAATGTATAAGAAAGCACCGTCTGAAAATAACAGAGCCCTAAAACAGTCCGGACAGCTCTCACGAGTTGAGTAACAAAATAAAATAAACGTCATTTCAACTAAGCATTTGCCAACGGAAGACTTGCAAGTAGCAGCCGCCAGATTGATGGAGTATCCATCGATTTTCATTTTTGGAAGCCGGACTCTCTCTCACTCATGTCGCACATAACTCGTTCTAACAAAACATCATGTGGCGAGCGGCTGGACTCAGTTTGAAAAGTAACGCTTCTTCTTTCTTCCCTCGTATTGGCGGCTGCCATACAAACTATTTTCCTTGGAAGTAACAACTATTAGCTTGTTTTTGCTAACGTAGAGAAACCGTGTGATATTTCTTAGAGCAAGTGTAGCCTTTGGTAGTTCCTTATTAGGTCCTTGGGCATTGTTCTTCTATTTTCATGAAGTACCTTACGTCTGACTATATGTTTCCCCGAAATACGCGTTAGACGCATCCTGTTTGAATATATTCAACAGCAAAATTCTATCTCTCAATGGTCACTTTCATCTCTCTCACACAACTAAGGCCAAGTTTTATCCTCTCCGACGGTCCAAATGTCATTCCTTTGAAGATAATGTGTCAGTATTTCGATTCACAAGGGCAAGACCACGAAGAATTACAAGAGAGAGCAAGAACAGACCATAACTCTTGTTCCTAGTTTCGATAAATCACTCGACATTCACAGACGTGTTGTGTGACAGAAATATTCCTGATAGAACTGTTGGTAGTTAATTATGCAGGGCTGAAGCAGGAGTGTCCTTAAACGAAACCTGTAATGTTGCCCACTCTTAGTTTCTAATGACGATAGTAGGGGACTGATGACCATAGATGTTAAGTTCCATAGTGCTCAGAGCCATTTTCTAATGACGATAGTAACCTATCGTCCATAGTCACGGGTCCTTTACGAGTGTTAATAGTTCGTTGATCTTTTTCACTAGCATGCATCGATGGTATTCTAGTTGCATTCAAGGTCGGAGGGCGTACCATTGTGGTTGCAAGTTCTCCTGTGAAAAACTGATATTGATTGATTTTATTCGAACTTATTAGTTTGATAAACTTCATTAACTGCGAAGAGGGATACTGTTCTAAGGTTTAAGTTATTGTCTCAGTTCATCCGCGTCACTTTAGTCACAAACCAACACCGTTTTCCATACCTAAGGCATCTGAAGTCAAGTTTCTAAGCCGCCATAGATACACGCCCACAACGGCTCTACAAAGTTTCGTGCCAATCCAGATCGTCTATATGAGCATAAGTTACTGCTAAAAATATAGGCTCCGTTCACAATGAGGGCATTATGTTAATTACAAGCTCTTTATAACCCCTACACTCGCCTACATGAACTTTTAAGCCGCCAGTTGACATAAGCTATTTTTCGGTGGGCATCATGTACACAGGCTGTCCCATTTATCTTAAAGACCCCAGACAACTTTTTGCCTAGAAACGAAATGAAAAATGTATATTTCAGATGTTGTTCAATTACCGGGGAACGTTAGCCAGAGTGGCTGCGTTTCTTGTAGTTTTGCTTGTTACGAAAATATGAGCAGCAGTATATCTTTTTTAAATATCGCCCTGCATCTTTTATTCAATAATACACTTTCTCTCCCTAGAGCTCCTCAGAAACGTGTCACAGAGTACCATTCACGTAAACACTGCGTTATTAAATGCATAACACGTAACTGGCTTTGACGCTCCTGTATTAGCACACAATGAGGTTACCTGGTAAATCGTAAACTTTTGTTCTTACTGGAACTGACAGTAAATAAATGGAAAAACAAGGAAAATGCACATCTATCGTTGAATCAGACGTCTTCAATAGAATGTTTTTGTCAGTATAATGCACTCCAAAGAAAAGAAGTTAGGAACGCAACCTTCCTGTGAAGAATGTAAGCTACCAGAATATTAAACGCAGTTAACGTTTTCTTCATTACAATTCAGGTACATGTGTATTTATCCATAATGGATGCTGTTGTACTTAGTGATTGTTCCTTTATATGCTGGAGAATAGTAACTGCTACCAGTCACAACAGAAGATGAATTTATTCAACACACTCCCGCTTTCAAGTGGTTTTCATTCACTTACATGTTTTCATATTCAGTGATGGAGACACTGTCTAACTAAAAAACAGATAATGTGATAATGACTTAGTAGACACAACCGAAGTAATTGAAAGTGGCAAATTTACATGGCTTGAAAAAACTATAGTACTTACCTGTTGCTGTAGTATCCATATCGTGGATGCATACTTCAGCAAAAGGTAAATACTATAATATTTTTCAACAAATGTCAATTACACACTTCCAGTTGTTTCGGTTGTGTCGGTTTAGTCATAATTACATTACTTATTTGTTTTTTTTTTTTTCAATTAAAGAGTGATCTCCAACGTAAGTCATAATTACATTATTTGTTTATTTTTTCAATTAAAGAGTGATCTCCAACATGTAAATTGATATCAACTACCAGAAGATGGACAAATGGCCGAAACTGGTCGTGTGTTATATAAATTCACATTCTGTTGTGTCTCACTGCAGTTATTATTCTACACGCTGTACGGCTGCATGTAGTACAGCACTGTAGTACCTTTAAACGATACGTTGTATACAGTAAAGACAGTCCTTCATTTGAAAAAACTGCTTCATAATTACTTTTCTATCAATGTCTTTGAAAATATAGGTAATGCTACTCAGGCAGACGAACACTATTGTAATTACAGTTCTGAAGTCACCGCGATTTATGATGATACCCTGGACGTTACGAAAGGCGGGACCTAGTCTGAATATGGTGTGTGATGGCAGTGCATGCTGTGTACGAAGCTCCCATGGTAAGGGTGGTAAAAAGTTCGCGCTTTATGGCACTCCATTCCTCCACGAGCGCGGTTCACAAATACTTGACAGTCTTTGATGCTTGTGGACTTGGTGCAATACGTCTTCCCAACGAATCACGCACGTGCTCGACGGGATTTATTCGGGGAAACGGATAAGGCCACTCCATTTGCCGAATATACTCTCGTTCCGAGAGCTGCTCCACACTTCAACCACTAAGAATAATTTCCTTTCCTGTTCCACTCGCAAAGAGTCAGGGGAAAACGATTGGCTGTGTACCTCCTTACGAGACCTAATTTTTCTTACCTTACTAGAAATGCACGTTGGTGGCAGTAGAATCTTCCTGCAGTCAGTTTCAAATGCTGGTTCTCTAAATTTTCTCAGTAGCGTTGCTCGAAAAAAGTGTCGCCTTCCCTCCACGGATTCCATTTGAGTTTCCAAAGCATCTTCATGAGACTTGCATGTTGATCGAACCTGCCGGTGACAAGTCTAATACCCCGGCTCTAAACTGCTTCAACGTCTTTCTCTGATCCGACTTAGTGGGGATCACAAATATACGAGCAGTACTCAAGAATGGGTCGCACTCGTGTTATACACACGGCCTCCTTCACATAAGATCCGCACTGTCCCAAAACTCTCCCAATAAACCGAAGTTGATCATCTGCCTTCCCTACTACAATCCTTCTATCCTCGTCACATTCCGTAAGACTTGTAATTTTCCTGCTCCGTTCTGTTTCCCTTCTTACGTACAGCAGTCACCTGCGCTTTATTCCAGTCGCTTGGGACATTGTGCTGGGCAAGAGATTCACGTAAAACCGAAGTGTGATTCCATCTAGGCCGGGAAACTTATTTGTTTTCAACTCTTTCAGTTGCTTCTCTACACCGGAGGTCACCTATTATCATCCTCCATACGGGAACCCTTGCAGTTGCCAAACGCGATATTTAAATCTTGAGCTTTCATTTTTCTATCTTCTACTACTACACCAGACTGGCCAACAAGTTACTGGTAATAAACCTTCGACGCGCTTAATGATTTTACGTAGGACTTGAATTTTCTCGGGTTCTGGGCCAGATCTTCTGCTAAGGTATGACGTTGGTAGTTATTATACGCTTTGGGGTCGATCGTTTTACTGATGCACGAATATCTACTACTTCTGCCCATTGTAGGGTTTCTTTTCAACGGAGAACGAAACAGTCTTCGCGTTGTCAGCATTTTCCGAATTTTGTTGTTAAATCGTGGTGAGTCTTTTCCGTTCTTAATCCAATTATTTGGCACATACCTCTCCAGGTGCGACTTAAAGTCCGTTTAGACTTCCCAATAATTTCTCTGTGTCCTACATACTGGAACGAAGTGATGTCCATTCATTGTCTAAGTGGGCTGCTAAAAACAGCTTATCTGCTCTTTCTGGCAAAAACACTCTCCGAGGTTCTTGATCCATTTGTACACTTAAGTAAGCATCGTCGCTGTGATGACGTCGTAATCACTATTCCATGTCTCTATACTGACACCGTCTATAAGCTCAAGCCTGTTTGTATAAAAAAGATCTAAAAAGTATTTCCGTTGCGTGCGGGTTGTATAAGTATCTGTCCAACATACAAGGTGTACAACTTTCCTTCCGTCGTTTTTTCCCCAACATTTGAGACTTTAACGAAACAAATTGGTTACACATGTATCATTCAAAGTATTTTCCATCGCTGGCCACTACTTCCTCCCATCTTTCGGACAGTGTACGAATCCCGCGTCAAAAAAAATTGTTCATCTTTTGAAGCGATCCACGAATCGATCCAATTCGTGAATTCTTCATGAGATCGGAAGTGTTGGTCTTCCAGGCCATGCGCCTTTTATCTAAACAGGTGATAGAGAGATCACTGTCTGGAGAATACGGCGGGTGTGGTAGCACTTCGCAAAAAAATGATTCAAATGGCTTTTAGCACTATGGGACTTAACATCTGAGGTCATCAGTCCCCTAGAACTTAGAACTGCTTAAAGCTAACTAACCTAAGGGCATCACACACATCCATGCACGTGGCAGGATTCGAACCTGCGACTGTAGCAGTCGCGCGGTTCAGGACTTCGCATTTTAAAGTTTCCAAGTTCGTTTTGACCTCTTTTGCAACGTGGGGTCGAGCGTTGTCGTGTTGCAAAATTACTTTATCGTACCTCTCGCTGTATTGCGGCCGTTTGTCTTTTAATTCTCTGCTCAAACGCATTAACTGCGTTCGATAACGAGCACCTGTGATTGTCTCACTTGGTTTTAACACCTCATAGTACACGACGCCGAGCTGGTCCCACCAAATGCAGAGCATGGTTTTGGAGCCGTGAATATTCGGTTTGGCCGTCGACGAGGAAGCATGACCGGGATATCCCCATGATCTTTTGCGTTTAGGGTTATCATAATGAATCCATTTTTCGTCCCCCATCACAATGCGATGAAGAAATCCCTTCCGTTTTTGCCTCTGAAGCAACTGTTAACAAACATACAAACGCCGTTCAACGTCTCTTGGTTTCAGCTAACACGGGACTCAAGTTCCTTCTTTCTGAATGACGGCCATAGCCTTGAGATGCTTTGCCTCCCACTAATCGTGCCAATTCTTCTTGAGTTCCACGCTAGTCTTCACTCAGCAATGTCTCCAATTCTGAATCTTCGAAAACATTCTCTTTTTCACCACTATGCCGGCCTACGACGTTAAAATCATCGTTCTTGAAGCGTTGAAAGCACTCACGACATGTCCTTTCACTAATAGCGTCCTTATCACACGTACTTGAGAGCATTCGATGAGACTCAGCCGCTGTTTTCTGTCTATAGAAACAAAACAGTAACACCTACCGCAAATGTCGAGAATTAGGCTCGTAAACAGACATTTTCAACCAAGAACAACTTTATGATGCAGACACAAATCGACTAATGTTTGAATGAAGTTATGTTGAGCGTGGTCCAAGCTAACTGCCTGATGTCTGCAATCTGTTTCTTTCGACCGCTACTTACCGTTGTCGCCATCTATCGGCAACCGACCGAAGCAAAGTTGTGCATCTTGTGGTTTTCTCGAAATATGTTCAAAGGTACTTCACAAGACTGACCGTCCGCATCCCCCACGAATCTTGGATGCAATCGCGCATTGTAATTCATAAAAATGAAGTTGCAGGCGAGTGCAGCCCTGAGAAGAGGCACATGGGGAAGGATCACAGTGTTACAATAACGTTTACCGATAGATTCACCATGTTCGAAGATTTGTAGGTCAGTGCGTCCACATAATACTACGCCTCCCCGCACCATAACACCTGGCCCCCAAAACAATCACCTTAGACAATGTTCCTGGGTGCAGTACGTACTCCCCACATGCCGAGAGGTGGGAACATGTGCAGGAGCTCTTGTGCCGGGAGGGTATCGGTGAATGGACTGGCTTACTGGCTTACCCGTGCCACCCCCCCCCCTCCCCCCCCCCCTCCGCCTTAAATCCCGTCGAGCTCATGTGCCATTCGTTGAGGAGACTTGTTGAAGCCCTTCCACATGCACCAACGACCATCGAGCACTTGTCAGCCGCGCTGGTGTAAGAATGAAGAATGGACGCCCTGGTACAGGAAATACTCACCAACTACGTGGCTAGCGTGTGAGCCCTTTGCATAGCATGCATTTCTGCCCGTGGTGATCACACCACTCATAAAGAACCGTGTCCCGCCTTTTGTGATTTCCAGGATTTCCAGGATACCATCATAAATAGTGGTGACTTAAATGTCCTCATTGCCTTTCAATAAAAGTCATTTCTGCTCGACTGCTGCGTATTTCTTTAAGTTACCTTCTGCAGTATTCTGTAGCAGTTATGTATGGTCCAAGTTCTACATCCTACATCCACACACCGCAAGCTACCTGACGGTGTGTGGCGGAGGGTACCTTGAGTACCTCTATCGGTTCTCCCTTCTATTCCAGTCTAGTATTGTTCGTGGAAAGAAAGATTGTCGGTATACCTCTGTGTGGGCTCTAATCTCTCTGATTTTATACTCATGGTCTTTTCGCGAGATATACGTAGGAGGGAGCAATATACTGCTTGACTCCTCGGTGAAGGTATGTTCTCGAAACTTCAACACAAGCCCGTACCGAGCTTCTGAGGGTCTCTCACGCACAGTCTTCCACTGTAGTTTATCTATCATCTCCGTAACGCTTTTGCGTTTACTAAATGATCCTGTAACGAAGCACGCTGCTCTCCGTTGGATCTTCTCTATCTCTTCTATCAATCCTATCTGGTACGGATCCCACAACGGTGAGCAGTATTCAAGCAGTTGGTGAACAATTGTACAGTAACCTACTTCCTTTGTTTACGGATTTCATGGAGCTTCATGAGAAAGTTACTTTCGTCCTTTAATTTTTACACAGCAGTGGACTTACCTGTTCGTATCATACCTACTTATGACTTAATAAAGCAGACCTGTAATCGGTCCCAACTATTTTACAGCAACATGTACAGTCGCTACTCACTGTCCCTTCTTTCATTCACTTCCCATTCCTTATGTTTGACAGATTTATTTAACTTAGATACGCTCTCATAATTTTGTAGTAAAATTTGTGCAACAGAAGACTAGCATACTTATTCGTATTTGTAAACTTGTGCTTTGAAATCTTGCTTTTTATCAAATTTCATGATTCTAGTCCATCTGGAAGTACCATATTGGCTTTGTTGAATGAGTATTAAAATATCTTATATAAATTGCCATATCATTTGGTTACATTGACTTAGAAGCTCAACATTATACGCCTCCAAGGAACCTCAGACTCCAGTACGTGACATAAGTTTCAGCTTGATCCGTCTACCCGTTCCTGAGAAAAATGGTTTTTCACAGTATGAAAGACAAAGTTATGTACGAAACCCTTAAAAAAGCGAGTAAACAAATTATGCAAGAGCAGATACAACAAATTAATAATTACGTCTCAGATCTAGCTGATTTTTGCGTTTGCGACCGTTGTAGACAGCAACTGAAACGAAAAATAAGTAAAGAGAAGACTAAATAAGATCTGAATTGCTATGGTAAATTGTATAGTGTTATCAGATGAGAAGGTAACTTAACAGCCAGTGTTTGTTTCCATCGAAATGTTATGGTGAATGCTGATACCATTAGAAAACTGAAGGTAGATCGGCAAGCCTGGAATGGTTCATTGCTAGAATTAACAAATAATTCAATGGACCATGAAATCTAATGGAGTGGAAAACGTAGTTACGGCTGTAATGAAAATGAAATGGAAGTGAAATTGATCAAGCGGTCAAGCGATTGGGTGGTGACAAACCAAGAGAGTTCTTTAATCTTCGTTGAACCATTATGGATCGTCGGACGACGGCTGGCATGAACTTCTTGATGCAATAATTTACCAACAGCCGTATGTATTGTAGAAATTTATTTTATTTTATGAACTTCTATGTGCTACCAGTTTCGGCATTACATTGATGCCATCTTCAGGCCCCACTCGTCGTAGTCGTAAAATCGCTATACACGGAAGGAGCTATATAGCTGGATCCGTGAATCAATCGTCCTGCAACATCTCTTGGTCGCCTGGCCACCAAGAGCTGTTGCAGGACGATTGATTCACGAATCTTTGAGTCCTGTTCCGACGGTGGTTGTTTGTTTACAAGCGTCTATTCTTCCTATTTACTGCGCTGAATTTTAGTGTCCGAACCAAAAAATGTTAGTGGTCCTAAATTAGCGTGTCTCATCGAGGTCCCTCGTAATAAACAGTGTCTAGCTCACCTCATCCGCGATTATCGACGGATTAGGACCAAGAAATTGTGTGCCCAGTTCAATGTCAGTTATGAGCTGTAGACAAGATGTTACGCAAACCTGATTATCGCAAAATGTGTGCGAGATGGGTCCTACGGAAGCTTAAATGAGGATGAGAAAAAAGAGGCTGCAAGTGATAATTTTCTGAGCACTGTGGTCACCGAATGAAGTGTGGTGTCACCATTACGAGCTGGAATGTACAAGACAGTTCGTGTAGTGGGAACTGTGAACCCTACAACGAAGAAGAAGTGGAAGACACAGATATCTTTAGCCAGAATAATTTGCACATTTTTCTGTGGTATGCAGAGTGTCGTTGCTTTAGATGTCTTTGGAGCCTAAAACATTTGTCTATTCGGAACGCTACAAGATGACTATAAGTTGAAAGCTTGAACTTCCAGCCAGCCCAGAGAACAACCAAAATTTACGTTTGCAGCATGATAACGCCAAGCCCCACTGCAGTTTTGCCACCATGTAACTCGTTGCCATAATTGGCTGGACTGTACTACGTCATCCACTGTACGGTCTTGATTTAGCATCAATGGAAGATGGATTACACTGACAATACTATCACAGCTGATGTCAAAGACAGCTGCTAGGGTCTGCTGGTTCAGACTTTTGCGAGTGCTGTTTGCAGGCACTTGTTCATCATTGGGTAAAAGTGCATAACAAATGGTGGTGACTGAATGGTAGAATGACAGCGAGCAGGTGAATTCTTGCTCTATTAAAATGTGTTATTGCGCACTCTACATCTACTATAGGTTACACGAAAATAAAGTCCAATATTTCAATCAAGAACAGCAGCAAACGTAGCCTACTTAGAAGTCGCTAACCTCAGTGTAGCGAAGCAACTTAAAGCACTTAATATAGACAAGTCTTCCGGTCCAGACTGCCTACGAACTAGTTTCCTTCCAGACTATGCTGACTGGCCCCATACTTAGACGTCATATGCAAGCGCTCGCTCGACGTAAGATCCGACCTAAGATCCGACCCTAAAGACTGGAAATTAGGATCATATGACTACTCTGAAATAGAAATAATGCGATGAATTAAAGAACCCCCATCACTGACGTCGATTTGCCGCAGGATTTTGGAACATTGCCGGCCGGGGTGGCCTAGCGGTTCTGGGCGCTACAGTCTGAAACCGCGAGACCGCTACGGTCGCAGGTTCGAATCTTGCCTCGGGCATCGATGTGTGTGATGTCCTTAGGTTAGTTAGGTTTAAGTAGTTCTAAGTTCTAGGGACTGATAACCTCAGAAGTTGAATCTCATAGCGCTCAAAGCCATTTGAACCATTTTTTTTTTCAACATACAGAATGCTGTGTTCGCTCGAAGGAAACGATGTATTAGTTAGGAAAATACCGCTCTTGTGAAACACAGTTGGCTCTTTATTCAGACGAAATAATGAGTGCTTTCAACGGGGACTATCTAAATGATTTAATATTCCCAGATTTATATATTCCCAGACGACTTTTGACACCATTCCTCGCAAGCGGCTTCTAATCAAACTGAAGTGGGACGGATTCGCGATTTCCTGTCAGAAAGGCCACAGTATCCTTTGACAGCCAGCAAGTAGTCGAGTAAAATACAAGTGATATTTGGCGTTCTCTGGGGAAGAGTTAGAGGCCCTTTGCCGTTCTTAATCTTTATAAACGATTTAGGAGACCACCTGAGCAGTCCTCTTAGGTTGTCTGTAGATGATGCTGTCGTTTATCGTTTAATAAAGCCATCAGAAGATTAAAACCAATTGAAGCGTAATGTAGACATAATGGTGTGGAAAGTGAAAATTTACAATAATGAAAAGTGTGACGTCATTCACATGAGTAGTAAAAGGGATCCGTTAAATTTCGTTTGAACGATAAATCACACAGATCTAAAGGCTGTCAATTCACCTAAACACTTAGAGATAAAAATTACGAGCAACTTAAAATAGATTCATCAGGCAGAAAATGTTGTGGGAAAGGCTTTTGTGGGGAAGGTGAACCAAAGACTGTGTTTTCTTGGCTGAATACTTAGAAGATGGAAGAGATCACTAAAGACATTGTTTGCACTACGCTTGCTCCTCCTCCTCTGAGGTACTGATGCGCGTTATGTATCATTATCAGATATAAGGGTATCGGAAAATTTCAAAGAAGGACAGCTCGTTTTGTCTTATAGCGAAATATGAGAGAGGGTGTCAAGGTTATGATATGCGATCTGGCGCGGCGATTATTAAAACAAGGGCTCTTTCGTTCCCGCTGGACCTTTTCACGAAATTTTAATTACCAGCTTTCTCCTACAAATGCAAAAATGTTTTGTTAACGCCCGTCTACGTATGGGGAAATGATTACCGTAATAAAAGAATAGAAATCAGAGCTCGCTGGGATTGATTTAACCCTTAAATACTTCTCGCTATTTAGGTTGAAGTTAGCAACTTTATGGAGTAGTTTTCTATCCCAGACACTAAAAACATCTGAAACTTCTTTATTTCTGTGGTCCTCTAAACTATTGTAAAGAACCAATAAAAGAAAGGCTTATATTTATGTAAAGTCAACCTTTATTAAATAAGGAAACATGATTTTACAAACAGTTCTGTCTCTTACATTAACATTGCCCTCTTAATCAGAGATTTCCGGATAACTTAAAAACGAAGAAAATGTTCAGGGACATGTTTTGAGTTCAAATAATGGTCAGAGAAGTAAACTATGAAATAGAAAACAAACAATAACTTCAATTAAAAAATTGGCAGTAGCTACATGAACGCATCATCATCATTTAGAACAAGATACTTTCAATTGTTTTAACTGTAAAACAACTGAAAGTATCCTGTTCTAAATGATGGCATTTATTTTGATTTGTCACAGTCAAAACCAACTTTTTGGTCAATGAACTGCAACTTACAATATTTTTGACATTTAGAATATGCTTTGGTGGTTTTTGTGTCTTTAAGCCGTGGACATATGCTGCATCGGGCCACCTTCGACTTCATTGGCTGATTCGGTCTTCCTTGGAATTGCACTGGATATTCGTCGACCCCCGTCTTCATTTTCGAAACTTTTGTATAACATTTTGTCCATTACAGTTAGAAGTACCTAGAAAATTGTTTGGAATTCGTTTTCCTCTCCTTGATATTTGCTTTATCAATGGTAAGCCGAGATGGTTTATAACATCTCCACCATTCCATTTACAACGGTTTCTTTTTCATAACAATAGCTAGATCGGCTTAATATATGTCGGTTTTCTTCGTGGACAGTGTTTTCTTCTGCCTCTTCATCGTCCTCTGCTTCACTTTCAGTTCCATGATCAGATATTTCTGTTTCATTGTCGCTAAACTCGTCTTTATCTTGGAAAGAATCTGGCATATCCGAAGAGTATGAATCTTCATTACCTAACAATAACTCCAGATTTGATCACTGTTCACACTTCACTCTACTTTGTCTAAAACAAAACAAGAAAATATGATGACAAATAAGAAATGTGACGTTTATAGCTACATGGGGTAGATTTCGACTCCTGCAGGTATGTACACACAGAAATAATGATCGCTGGTTAGCACGCAACTGCACAATGCAAAAGATCAACAGGTACTACTACACTACTGGCCATTAAAATTGCTACACCAAGAAGAAATGCAGATGATAAACGGGTATTCATTGGACAAATATCTTATACTAGAACTGACATGTGATTACGTTTTCACGCAGTTTGGGTGCATAGATCCTGAAAAATCAGAAACCAGAACAACCACCTCTGGCCGTAATAACGGCCTTGATACACCTGGACATTGAGTCAGACAGAGCTTGGAAGGCGTGTACAGGTACAGCTGCCCAAGCAGCTTCAACACGATACCACAGTTCATCAAGAGTAGTTACTGGCGTATTGTGACGAGCCAGTTGCTCGGCCACCATAGACCAGACGTTTTCAATTGGTGAGAGATCTGGAGAATGTGCTGGCCAGGGCAGCAGTCGAACATTTTCTGTATCCAGAAAGGCCCGTACAGGACGTGCAACATGCGGTCGTGCATTATCCTACTGAAATGTAAGGTTTCGCAGGGATCGAATGAAGGGTAGAGACACGGGTCGTAACACATCTGAAATGTAACGTCCACTGTTCAAAGTGCCGTCAATGAGAAGGAGAGGTGACCGAGACGTGTAACCAATGGCATCCCAAACCATCACGCCGGGTGATACGCCAGTATGGCGATGACGAATACACGCCTCCAATGTGCGTTCACCGCGATGTCGCCAAACACGGATCCGATCCACATGATGCTGTAAACAGAACCTGGATTCATCCGAAAAAATTACGTTTTGTCATTTGTGCACCCAGGCTCGTGGTTGAGTACACCATCGCAGGCGCTCCTGTCTGTGATGCAGCGTCAAGAGTAACCGCAGCCATGGTCTCCAAGCTGATAGTCTATGCTGCTGCAAACGTCGTCGAACTGTTCGTGTAGATGGTTGTTGTCTTGCAAACGTCTCCATCTGTTGACTCAGGGATCGGGACGTGGCTGCACGATCTATTACAGCCATGCGGAGAAGATGCCTCTCATCTCGACTGCTAGTGATACGAGGCCGTTGGGATCCAGCACGGCGTTACGTATTACCCTCCTGAACCCACCGATTCCTTATTTTGCTAACAGTCACTGGATCTCGACCAACGCGAGCAGAAATGTCGCGATACGATAAACCGCAATCGCGATAGGCTACCTTTACCAAAGTTGGAAACGTGATGGTACGTATTTCTCCTACTTACACGAGGCACCACAACAACGTTTCACTAGGCAAAGCCGGTCAACTGCTGTTTGTGTATGAGAAATCGGTTGGAAACTTTCCTCATGTTGTAGGTGTCGCCTTCGGCGCCAACCTTGTGTGAATGCTCTGAAAAGCTAATAACTTGCATATCACAGCATCTTCTTCCTGTCGGTTAAATTTCGCGTCTGCCGCACGTCACCTTCGTGGTGTAGCAATTTTAATGTCTAGTAGTGTATTATTCAGAAGTGGAGTGGCAAGGTTGCAATAGGAATGGAATTGTAAATAAAGGAGTGCCGGAGTGACGCGTGGGATAATAAATGGTGCTTAAGGATTAAGTGTTGGTTTTCTTCTCACGCTGTTCGGGAATGCAACTGGAGAGAAATAGTCTGAAGGTGGTTCTTAAGTATGAACTACAGTTTAGTTGGGTATGTCTAGAAACAGGAGGCATTGGTTTCGAAATGACATTTACACATAGTAGGCTCTAAAATAGAATTTCCGATGTCAAGAAATTTAGTATTCTTCTTAGAAGCAGAATAAAGTAATGTTCTCTCGATATGCACATGTAAAACGGCAGACCTGCTTGGTAACGTACCTGTGGAAAGACAGCAACTTTGCTAAAAGCGTCTTGTTGCTGCCAACGCTGCTCGCTCCCGACATTCAGCATGTGGTCCGGCTGCAGCAGTTCTGAGGGCTCTTACAGTACTGTAGCTGCCCCTTCCTCCTCGAGTGACGCTGCCCGCCAGCCAACCACGAAGTCCAGCCGCCACGGGTGGGGGGAAGCTGCTACTCATGTCTCCACGACGGAGCTGACCAGTAGAGGTCTGTGCCTTGTGCACAGCAGATCGGAACTTGCTTCGAATGAACTTTCGCAACAGTTCCGACGATTCTCCAGCGGTCCTCGGCACTTCTAAGCTCCACCTATCCGATATTGATGCGGACGTGTGATTTCCTAGTGCTCGGCAAAGCTCCGACGCCGTTCAAAATTTATTTCTCCGTCTTCTCCTTTAAAAGTGTGCCTTACCTGAGTTTCCAGGAATTCCGATGTGTGCTCTTCAGTGGATCAGTGCTCCGCCACTACGGCACAGTTGTCACTGAGGTCATTACTGTGCCGGCTGAGAAAGAATCGAAATGCACGACCGTGTCATCCATCACACTACGAGATCAGAAGTCACCAGTAAATATACTGTGTGTCATTCAGCAAAACCAGGTGGCTGTGATGGTGTATCACATACAACAGCATCGGATGACCCTAAAACAAGTAAGACTGTATCAATTTTTTTATATAATACAGGCAAAGACATTCATAAAATATGGCAGTGTTCCCCAATTTGTGAATGGTACACGGTATATCAAATATAACACTCTGAGACGTAGAAGTACCGCACTATACAAATTTGTAATTCACCGTCGTAAAAGAAAAAGAAACGAAAGAAAGTATTTCTGAATGTTTCTTCTCAGAAAATTGGCAACTACATTGTGACTATGAATAAAAATAGCCATGTGACGGAAATATCACAACTTTGTTACATAAAAAAATACCGTTTGATGATCGACAACAGTGAATCAATAATTTGGAAGTAACGCTATATTAGTACAAAGAAAGAAACGTGAAGTGAACTCTTAGGCAACAGTCTCAAGGAATGAAACAAAAATTGCTCCGATGTAGACTTATGAACATCGCATAACGATCCAACAACAATCGAGAAATAAAAAGAAAAACATTATAATAAGTAAAACATTCGAATTCTGTAAGATAACGGATAAATGAGGTATCAGATAGTATCAGTCATCTAAAAACTCCTCACGAAATAAATGAATTCACTTTCAGAAGAAGGTGTTGTCCAGCCACGTTAAAGACGTGCAACATAAGCGAAACAGGAGCAAGACATGATATGAAACTAATGCTTATAATAAGACAAGCGTAATGAGATCACAGGAAAATAAATTTTCATACTTTTCAGCTCACTTGCTGCTTATTAGAAAGATCTAGGCTGCCACAAAGCCATCACTAACATCACATGCCGTGATAGTCAAACACAAGGACTTACAGGGATAGCATCTCCCAGAAAAAAACTACATCCGTTAAATGATTTCGACATCACAGTTAACAAAACATTTGATTAAGAAGAACTTCTGTATTTTCATACATTTTCTTTACAGTATTAAATATAAATAAATATAAGCTAAGTGAGAAATTGTGAAATGAGACTAATTATGCGGACGAGAGTGTTATTGGATTTTACTCTGGGGAACATTTGGATACTTTGTTGAATTGACTGAGAGACATACTTATCCCTAAATCTGGCATAAATATAAAGAAAACATATTATCTGACTTGTTAAGAAAAGCAGTATTTTTAGGCCAAAATTATGAAAAAGGAAAGAAGAAACAGAAAGCTCATGAATTTAGAAATAAAAATCATAAACACAGCTAAATGGTGAATAAAATCCGAGGTTGAGAATCAGCTGTGAGATAATTTATCTTTACAAGACGATATTGCTATAACAGGATTGATAAGATGCTGTGACTCCGTTTCATCGATCTTAAAAAGTCAGTTGCGAGGGCAACAAAACATGGCATTGTTGGGATATTCTTGAGAATGTAAAGACACTGCACATTATTAGAAGACTTGATTGGCATCTATGACACACATCTGCAAATATAAGACGAAAGAACAGCCAAGAAGTGAAGGTAGGTGACTACTATAGAAAATGGTCTTCTCTTCATTGTATGGAGGCTGAAAGTACACGCTCTTACTTTCAGATTATCGTTTGTAATATGAATCCACATACATCTTGAACTTTGCTCCAGATAATCCGCTATTGATATAGTATATTATTATTCTTTTGCTTTCTGTCCTGTGCTGAGATTACTGTATGATCTTCTCCAGGTTCTCGAAGTATAGTATTTCTTCTCAAAAAGCCGTGAATCTCTGATGAAATAAGAAAACTGCTTGGGGATCAAAATTAGAGATTTTGAAACAGTTATTTTTTTGTTTGTCAACCACTGACTAGCCATACAAAACACAAATTTTCTCGTACAGTGTACTCACCAAAGACAAGAAGCGTTGAGTTGCCGATAGGCAACACAAAAGTAGGAAACTTTCTAGCTTTCGGAGTTATCCTTCGGCGAGCTGGAGTAAGAATAAAAACACTCACACTTTCACAGACAAACATACACACGCCTATACTCTTACATGGTGCCAGCACTTATGATAAAAAAAAATATATTTTAAAGTCATTACGTTGCAAGATCTAGATAAGATATTGCGATCTTAGTAAATGAATGTTGTAAAACGATCCTTTCGTAGAGCGTTCATCAAAAAAAATAGGACGATCATTCCCCTTGGGACCTGTGGAGGGTGCATTAGCTTATTTGTTTCAGTTGTAAATATTTTCCATGTATTATTGTTTTTCTGACATGTTCTACATCCTGGAACACCTCCTCACTACAGATCAATTTGAATGAAAGTAAATCTAATCTAAGAATAGTGCCTTAAATGGAAATCACAAACAAACAGCGCTATTTTGATGTCCACGCTCCAGACACTGAGGAAAATACGACGATGAAAAACAATAGAACTGCACGTATTTCGCAACACAGGCCTTCTTCTTCTTGCCTTTTCTTTTAGGTCTTTATTGGGGACTTTTTTGTGTCACAGTTCTGAAAATATCGTTGGATTAATTCACGTTTGTAGTTAAAATGCTTGAAAAATTTAGTGATCTAAGTCCTAATAACTGCTTCCATTAAGATTCAAGAGAAAAACACAACTTAAAAAGAAAATTACGTGTTACTGGAGGAAACAACTGTATTTGCTAACGCTCATTATTATAAACAACAACATTATATTTCGTAATGACTTCGAAATACTAAAGATACTGGTCAGATCATAAAACAACATCGTTTCATTAATAGCTGGAAACATAGTTTGAAGTGTGTATTTTTTAAACGAAACAAATAAGTACAATACTGCAGTAACTGATTTCCTTTCAAGATTGGAGACGTATACAAAGTTGGTTTTTTAGTTTTGTAAAACAGTATAATAACGAACATCAAAAGAATATTTGTGGGATTTGATGGTTAAGAGAATAATGATTACGAAATGTCATTGAATGAGAGGAATGATTTTTAAAGAAGTTTCCTTGCATGTAATATATCTAATAATCCATGCCGTGTAAGCGTATAAAAAGTATATTTACAAAATGATAGATTTTGGATTCAAGTACATTGACGATCAACGTCGGAAGGAATGTACAATCACATATTGTGCTTTTGTTCAACCCTGACAAAGTAGGCGGTATTAAATCTAACGGATTATACGTATAAAGGATGGTAATATTGTGATTAGAATAATAAAACTAAATTATAGGTTAAAATTGAGCTACGACTTAATTAAAATTTGTAGCTAATGAATTGTCTGTGGTTGTTAGTAAATAATGGGCAAAGTTTGTCTGAAGAGTTAAGGAGAAGAAAACATAACTACAGTGGAGATACAGATACTCTAAAATAACACGTCATTTGGAAGTTTGAAATACGCTGAAAATGAAAATGAAGTACTTACCATAAGACAGATAGAGCGGGAAGTTGACAACGTGCAGTTGAGAACAATTAGTTAATTTTAAAGTAAGAGAAATACAGAGGTTACTTCAATCATTAAAATCAAGTTTAGACTGTATGCTTGATGGTTGATCGCAGCTCTTTTAACAGGTTTTGTTTCTTTTATTGTTTTTCCTGAAACTGTGTCAAGACGAAGGGCTGCTTCTGGTAACTACAACGTTCAGTCAGCACAAGCTTGGAAGATGTAGACTAAGTACTCGCTTATACTCAAACAAGAATGAATCAGAACACACATAAACAAAAACTGTTTAATGAAACTGTTTCCGATACACTTCTTGTAACTCCCATTAGTTTCATTCTTTTATACCGAAAAAATGTGGGGGGGAAATGGTCACCTGGAGGAAATTAGAGACTCATGTTTGAGCATCTGATGATGGCATCAGACTGCCGAAACGAGTAGCGTTGCGATAAATATTGCAGTTAAATGCAACTGAGCAGCCAGTAGTCTTGCTTATGAAATTCAGAAACGAGTCACAAACCTGACTGATATTCGAAAACTAGGGAAGCATTTCAGGTAAGCTATTTGAAGTTGCAGACCTTGTGTTTCACATCTATCGCAGAATGTAACGCGGGAAGCTACCAATTTCCAGTGCAGATTTTAGTGAGTCAAACCGCCTGTATCGCACGTTCGGTCATTTCCTCCCGTCGCACAGTCTTCTCATTGTTATGGCCCTACACATTCAAGAAGCCTTGTCGACACAGCTGATAGCCGACAGTTACCAGGATAATCGTCCGTCGGCTATTAGTATAGCCGAATCGTCAGTGTCGGGCAGTGCATTGCAGATCACGCGCCGGTGCAGTATTTGCGGTACAGCAAGTGTCATTTGGTGATGTGTGCAGGTGCCAATGACCGTGTCTCTGGCTCAACTTTCATGCTTTCTAGTGGTGGTGCTCCTTGAGGAGGGATAAAGGGATAAGCGTTGTACCATTACATTCGTAATCTGATGTCAGTACTAGGCGGAACTGATACATTAGTGTCTTATTTTATTAATTATCTCCCTCTTTTTGTCGTCTCCACAGCCTACTCCTTCTATCTCTAAGACCGTATGTTAAAGTTTATTCCATTGATTATTCTTAAACATTGAGTGGTTTGCTCGAGCTGATAATACAAGGGGTCGTTAGACATATGAGTATAGCGGCAAGCTGTACAAAATGATGGTGTTGTTGAGTTGCTCATGGGAAAAATGGCGTGGCAAGTATTCTTCATAAAACTAATTTTGTATAAAACGTTCCATTCCGTACATGAACGGCATACAATGAGAAAGACGTTAGGACTAAATTACAGAATCTCGATTTTCGTTCCGTTTTTGTTACATTTTCCGGAATATGTAATAAGGTGAGTCCACAAATAAGTGCAAACGCCAGAACGCCGTGTGTCACTTTAAAATTTGCACCTTTACTTATCTATACGGTGGCAGCATATGTCACGTTGAAGGTAGTCAATACACAATATTCCGCGGCCAATGATTAATGATCAGCAGCCAGATCAAGAT
The DNA here is from genome assembly GCF_023864345.2 of Schistocerca serialis cubense. Taxonomy (NCBI): domain Eukaryota; kingdom Metazoa; phylum Arthropoda; class Insecta; order Orthoptera; family Acrididae; genus Schistocerca; species Schistocerca serialis. Next base: position 486,466,006 of record NC_064643.1, read on the forward strand.
GACAGATGTGCTATGAGTGTGCACTCGACTAGAATAATGCGATTTTTGGGAAACGAGGAACGGGCCTCAGAGTACGTACATGGGGAAATTAGTCTAGTATATGGTTACAACTGTAGTTCATGGAAATTTTTGGTCAACAGGTAACAGGAACTGAGCAAAGGACAAGAAAACGTCAAAAGCAAGGAGCGTCCTAGCGCTCCTGGTTGTTCAGTGAAGGCAAATCGTTTCCCCGCCTAGTGGTATTCTCTACAAGGAAGTCAGACGGTCTTTTGGGTTGAAGCAAGTGAAAGAAACAAATAAACTTGTTGTGACCAGCGAGGTCACTCGTTAGATGCGAAACCTGCCACAAGAATTCCATACTGCAGGCTTTTAATGCTTTGTCGGGCTAGGGGATAAGTGTTTCAGATTATAAGGAGAGTATGTTGAAATGGTTGGCTGGTTGGTTGATTTGGGGGAGGGGGCGAAACAGCGAGGTCATCGATATCATCGGATTGTGGAAGGATTGGGAAGGAAGTCGTCCGTGCTGCCTCAAAGGAACCATCCTGGCACCTGCCTGAAGCTACACTACTGGCCATTAAAATTGCTACACCAAGAAGAAATGCAGATGATAAACGGGTATTGATTGGACAAATAAATTATAATAGAACAGACATGTTATTACATTTTCAAGCAATTTGGGTGCATAGATCCTAAGAAATCAGTACCCAGAACAACCACCTCTGGCCGTAATAACAGCCTTGATACGCCAGGGCATTGAGTCAAACAGAGCTTGGATGGCGTGTACCTGTACAGCTACCCATTCAGCTTCAACACGATACCACAATTCATCAAGATTAGTGACTGGCGTATTGTGAAGAGTCAGTTGCTCGGCCACCATTGACCAGACATTTTCAATTGGTGAGAGATTTGGAGAATGTGCTCGAAAGGGCAGCAGTCGAACATTTTCTGTATCCAGAAAGGCCCGTACAGGACCTGCAACATGCAGTCGTGCATTATCCTGCTGAAATATAGGGTTTCGCAGGGATCGAATTGAGGGTAGAGCCACGGGGCGTAACACATCTGAAATGTAACGTCCATCCGTCCGTCAATGCGAATAAGACGTGACTGAGACGTGTAACCAATGGCACCTCATACCATCAAGCCGGGTGATAGGCCAATATGGCGATGACGAATACACGCTTCCTACGAGCGTTCACCGCGATGTTGCCAAACGCGGAAGCGACCATCATGATGCTGGAAACAGAACCTGGATTCATCACAGGTTCGTCGTTGAGTACACCATCGCAGGCGCTCCTGTCTGTGATGCAGCGTCAAGGGTAACCGCAGCCATGGTCTCCGAGCTGATAGTCCAGGCTGCTGCAAACGACGTCGAACTGTTCGTGCAGATGGTTTTTGTCTTGCAAACGTCCCCATCTGTTGACTCAGGGATCGAGACATGACTGCACGATCCGTTACAGCCATGCGGATAAGATGCCTGTCATCTCGACTGCTAGTGATACGAGACCGTTGAGATCCAGTACGGCGTTCCGTATTACCCTCTTGAACTCACCGATTCGATATTCTGCTAACGGTCATTGGATCTCGACCAACGCGAGCAGCATTGTCGCGATACGATAAACCGCAATCGCGATAGGATACAGTACGACCTTTCTCAAAGTCCGAAACGTGATGTTATGATTTTCTCCTCCATACACGAGGCATCACAGTAACGTTTCACCAGGCAAGGCCGGTCAACTGCTGTTTGTGTATGAGAAATCGATTGGAAACTTGCCTCATGACAGCAGGTTGTAGGTGTGTGAATGCTCTGAAAAGCTAATCATTTGCATGTCACAGCATCTTTTTCCTGTCAGTGAAATTTCGCGTCTGTAGGACGTCATCTTCGTAGTGTAGCAATTTTAGTGGCCAGTAATGTATTTAGGGAAATCACGAAAAATCTAAATCAGGATGTTGAAATGGAAAATACGCATCTCTGTTGTATCTATCCCAGTTTGCGATTTATTTATTGACTCGTCCTCGTATTTTGCTCGGAAGTTCGTTAAAACTGCAGTTGCCCAAAGGAGTGGTCCAGTTACTGCTAATTCGAAATCTGAGTTGAACAGTGTGCCAACAGAAAGCAATTAAGATTCCAAAGAAATACCTCACGCAAAGGCAGCAGATATCTTTCGTGCGTGACTGGGTAAGTGACTGTCATGTCAAGACAGTGAAGAGCCCCATCGTAGATCTAAGCGAGGTTCGTATCCCTGAGTGAGTGAGTTCAGTTTGGGCATACATCAGACCGTAGCTCTGTTACACAAGAGCATTTTGGATTGTACATGGCATACTGCCTTCATAGTGCTGCGTGTATATAACTAGTGCGTGGGACAGGGTCGTGCACAGGAAATAGACCACGCAGGCACAAAACGGCTCATTGAGCACCGTCTTGGATTAATGACCGTAAAATATTACATAGATTGCAGCACAGATTTAGTTCGACGCTACAGCGGTGCAACATGTATGGATCCATGTGAATCGTAAACCATTTTGTTAGCTATATCTGCGGCAGACTGAATTGGTGGCACATTTCCCATTGTCTCACCAAGTCAAGTAGCGCAGTCGTTATCACTCTGTTTATCAGGAGGAACGCTTCCAAATCCCATTTACATTTCTGGATTTTTCCTAAACTACTGCCGGAAGTTACCACAAAGATTCGCTCGAAAAGGACAGGGCCAACATCCTCTCCCGTCATCGTTCAATCTTGTGAACTCTGACGCTAACGGCTTCGTTGTCGACGGGACACTGAACTCAAATTCTTCCTTCGTTCTTCCCATTCCTGCGTTGAACTTTCGGATTCCAGAAGTCAAAAACGTCTTAAATTGCAATGGGCAGGCGAAAGCCGCAGCTGATGTACTGCTTCGCTTAATGAATCGGTTCCTTTTAGTAATAAAAATTTTGACGAGAAGTACAGCAACTCCAAGCCCGCACTTGCTTGATGAGAATTACAAAACGTTATGTTGTTAGCTCTAAGAAAGATCAGTAATTCTACCGAGCAGTCACGGGATGCAGGGCGATGACGTTTCCGTACGTCTGGGTGCGATCGTCCAATAAAACGGTTCTATTTAGTAGCTAATGAACAGAAAGCGATTGAAGAGTGGCGCTTTTAGGGCAGAGCAGGAAAGTGCCGTGGGAAGAAAGAATCTTTGCGACAGTGTGGGCGGTTAGTTGAGGTACTGGCGGGTTTACACAGCCAGTAGCGGCAGTCACGCATGGATGCAAGGAAATGTTATTAGAGGCTAGGCTACAATTTTATTTGGGCACCGACTATGTCTACTGGACCAGTTTCAGCGTCAGTGTACCTGTAACTTTCCCAAGCTGTCATCAGCGTGGTCAATTTGATCATGAAATCGGCCTCTCAGAGCAGAAAATTATGTAGGTTTTGTTTGCCTTTAGGTGTGTTTGGCTTCCCTGTTACCACCGGTTTGTGCGCTGTATGGATGAAACAGGATTCCCACGCATATTTGTGCTGGTACAGGGTCCACAAACATTATGCTTTGTGTGCGTCTAGCTTAAGTAGGTCGTAGGTGGTTAATCGCCCCTAAGGAAAAGTGTTTTTCTGGGGGGGGGGGGGGGGGCTTTTATGCTTTCATCTGCAGTTATGGTCGTAGTTCCCCGATTTACGATGAAGAGGTTATTATATTGTTTCGATTTCTTGTACGACCGGGTGGGGAGTTTCTTGAATACCTGTATGAGGGTCTAGACGCGGAATTCACTGTGTAAGTCCGCGGTGCGTGTGTATCGTGGAGCGTAGTACTTTGTTCTGTATGCCCAGTTCTAGCAGAGTCTCGGTTTACACTTTCCTTCTGCACTGTAGTCCTCGCAGTCTGATAACCTGTACTCTTGAGCGGCATGGCAGATGAATGCCGTCTATGATTATTTTGGGCACTTCCTGTTCATTGAACAGTATCCGAGCTACAAGGAGATTTTAGAGACTCAGAAATTGGCGCTTTATCAGGTAATTCTACATTAAATACATGTAGTGGTGATGAATGTGGAACAATTCCTCAAATGGGTACGGCTAACACTCATTTCTTGTCCTACATATTCACTTGATACGTAGTAAATCTGATTCCAAACTTGGATGACTTTATGGTTTTATAAAAAGCTGCATTCATTTAGCCATCTTAAGAAAACAATAATCCAGCACAAGCATCCCCACATTGTCACATCGCCTCTACCGAGTTAACTATTTACATAAGACATAACAATAAGTATTAGTTACCAGGAGTCTGACAGGTACAATCATGTTGGTTTGAATGGGTTACCATCTACAGTTATTACATTAAACGTTTCTAGCCGCTCAGCAGAACATATATACTGTTCCTACGCGCCCCTTAGCGATGTCGCATTATCCCATGTTGATGACGATCTGTTGGACAACAGCAGGTCATAAGACATCGATTGATATAGTCTCTCGACGAACTAGTCTGCCATTGATGTCTATACCTGAGATTCCACCCAGGATTACCGGCTGCTAATTCGTACAGTACACTCTAGACTTCAATGGTCATTCTCTAGAATTTTCTTAGGTCTACCAGAGAGATACGCTTCCTTGAAGTTTGCGCTTCCCTATCATGCTAATAATGGATCTAGGCGCGTATGACAAACATGTAAACTCTGACTGGTGGCTGAACGTAAGCTCCACTACGATTACCTAGTCATTCCAAGAAATTCATTCTTTTTGCTGGCTGATTCCGACACAAAACATCCATGGCGTTGATGCTTTTTGCTTATAGTTTTATAGAATATCGACTGAGAAGCAGTATAATCAGCTTAAATCTAGAGCTTCAGTCTCAGAATTGAAAACAAATTATATTTCTGTATGAACGGTTTAATTAGGGATGCCTCTTTTTAAATACAAGGTTGTATTAACATTATTGATGCCACAGAAACGGTTGTAACTTATATCATGTGATTGCGTTAAACAGTCGTGCTAATTGACACTGCACGCTGTTGCATCATCGGCCTGAGGCAGCCCCTCGTAACACACCAAGAGACGGGCCGACGAACCACCTACATAATCTACATCTAAATACATACGGTACCCCACAAAGCAACGCACGGTGCGTGGCAAAGGGTTCCCTGTACCACCAGTAGTCGTTTCCTTTGCTGTTCCACTCTCAGATAGAGCGAGGGAAACACGACTATCTGTATGCCTCCGCATTAGCCTTAATTTACCTTATCTTACAGTATCGTATCATCGTGGTCCTTACCCGAAACTTGAATTACTGGCCATTAAAAATGCTACACCAAGAAGAAATGCAGATGATAAACGGGTAATCATTGGACAAATATATTATACTAGAACTGACATGTGATTACATTTTCACTCAATTTGGGTCCATAGATCCTGAGAAATCAGTACCGAGAGAAACCTCCTCTGGCCGTAATAACGGCCTTGATACGCCTGGGCATTGAGTCAAACAGAGCTTGGATGCCGTGTGGAGGTACAGTTGCCCATGCAGCTTCAACACGATACCACAGTTCATCAAGAGTAGTGACTGGCGTATTGTGACGAGCCAGTTGCTCGGCCACCATTGACCAGACGTTTTCAGTTGGTGAGAGATATGGAGAATGTGCTGGCCAGGGCAGCAGTCGAACATTTTCTGTATCCAGAAAGGCCCGTACAGGAGCTGCAACATGCGGTCGTGCATTATCCTGCTGAAATTTAGGGTTTCGCAGGGATCGAAGAAAGGTAGAGCCACGGGTCGTAACACATCTGAAATGTAACGTCCACTGTTCAATGCGAACAGGAGATGATCGAGACGTAAAACCAATGACACCCCATACCATCACGCCGGGTGATACGCCAGTATGGCGATAACGAATACACGCCTCCAATGTGCGTTCACCGCGATGTTGCAAACACGGATGCGACCATCACGATGCTGTAAACAGAACCTGGATTCATCCGAAAAATTGACGTTTTGACATTCGTGCACCCAGGTTCGTCGTTGAGTACACCATTACATTCGCTCCTGTCTGTGATGCAGCGTCAAGGGTAACCGCAGCCATGGTCTCCGAGCTGATAGTCCATGCTGCTGCAAACGTCGTCGAACTGTTCGTGCAGATGGTTGTTGTCTTGCAAACGTCCCCATCTGTTGACTCAGGGATCCAGACGTGGCAGCACGATCCGTTACAGCCATGCGCATAAGATGCCTGTCATCTCGACTGCTAGTGATACGAGGCCGTTGGGATCCAGCACGGCGTTCCGTATTACCCTCCTGAACCCACCGATTCCATATTCAGCTAACAGTCATTGGATCTCGACCAACGCGGGCATCAATGTCGCGATACGATAAACCGCAATCGCGATAGGCTACAATCCGACCTTTATCAAAGTCGGAAACCTGGTGGTACGAATTTCTCCTCTTAGACGAGGCATCACAACAACGTTTCACCAGGCATCGCAGGCCAACTGCTGTTTGTGTATGAGAAATCGGTTGGAAACTTTCCTCATGTCAGCACGTTGTAGGTGTCACCACCGGCACCAACTTTGTGTGAATGCTCTGAAAAGCTAATCATTTGCATATCACAGGATCTTCTTCGTGTCGATGAAATTTCGCGTCTGTAGCACGTTATCTTCGTGGTGTAGCAATTTTAATGGCATGTAGTGTATGTTGGCTGCAGTAGGTCCGTTCTGAAACCAGCTTCAAATGCCGCTTTTCTAAATTTTCCTCTAAAAGAACGTCGCCTTTCTTCCATGGATTCTTATTTGAGTTCCCGAATTATCTCTGTAACGTTTGCATGTTGTTCGAACCTACTGGCAGTGTGCCTCCGAATTGCTTCGATGTCTTCCTTTAATCCTGGTGCGGATCCCTACCACTCGATCGGCACTGAAGAATAGGCCGCACTAGCGTCCTCTAAGCGATCTCCTCTATATACGTACCACACTTTTCTAAACTTCTACCAATAAACCGAAGTCTGCCATTCGCCTTCCTACTACAATCCTTCTATGCTTGCTCCATTTCATGTCGCTTTGTAACGTTACGCCCACATATTTAACTGGCATGAGTGTGTCACGCAGAGCACTACTAACGCTGTATCCGAACATTAAGGGCTTGTTTTTCCTACTCATCCGTATTCACTTACATGTTTCTACGTTTAAAGCCAGTTGTCATTCATAACACCAAACTCTGCAGCTGGATGCTTACGTAAGTTGCTGTACCATTCTGCAGTGCAGTGAACTAGACTGCTACATGCTGTAGTACGACGCTGTGCTTCTGCAGCAGTCTGTGTGATGGGACGCCACCTCTTGCAATAATATATCCAGAGGGAACGCGTGTAAATGTTCCCCACTCTCCCAGTAGCTGTCATCAGCATCGTGCGCTCGTCCAGTGCCGTCTCTGTGGTCATCATCCGGATATGTAGCCGTACAGCCACAGCCTCATCGAGCAGCCTCAACAACTAGGCGAAGCCGCTGGTCTACCAGCCGTCATCTAGCTCTCATGGTTTCGGGCTTCGAGGCAGTACTACTGAGGGGTCGCCACCCACTGGGTGCCACCCCCTGACACATCAACCAGTCTCCGAAAGTCCTGAGCTGGATCCGAAACGAATGCGCGTCCCCGTCATCTTACACAGGCCACGTCCAGTATTCGCCACACATCCATCCAACCGTGCCTGCTGCAAAGACGACAGCCATTTTGTCTCAGCAAGGTCGCACCCTTCCATATGATGTTACACGATCTCAACATTCTGCTGCCTCAACGGCCTCGCTAACAGCCACTAGCAATGGTTAGCGCCAGGTTGCAACCGTCGACGTACTGCATGAAAGCATTTTGTAATGAAGACTGTTTTGTTTAACAAGAATTCTTGACGCCACGCTTTCTACGGTACTGGGAAATCCCATCCCACAGGTTCCCGCACACGGTTTATTTTGAGGTCTGAAGTTACCATCATGTAACACTGCTGTCAGTATAACGATCAACGCAGATGCAACACTATTGAAGGTGGTGTCATAGTACAGTACGCCAGACCGCTACAGTGCAGGGGAGCAAATACATCATTCCCCGTTATTATGTGGCTCACGATAGATTATTGCACATGGTGATTAACTATGAGTTTAGAAATAAACTTACACTCTGTAGTGGAATGTGTGCTGTTCTGAAGCATCCCGACAGATTAAAATTGTGCCCTGAACCAGAACTTGAATGTAGAATGCTCCTACTGACTGGAATGTCTAGATTCAAATGGTAATTAAATCAAGACCCTACGCTTTCGACAGGCGTTGATATACATCAACGGGGACAGTCGAAAATGTGTGCCCCGACTGGGACTGGAACCCGGGATCTCCTGTTTACATGGCAGACGTTCTATCCATCGGAGCCACTGAGGGCACAGAGGATATTGCGACTGCACGGACTTATCCCTTGCACACTCCCCGTGAGATCCATATTCTCAGCTTAATGTTCACACACTACATTCGTAGTGCCCATCCGCATTACTCGCGGTAGACAATCTTACCGAGTCCCATAAGAGTTCGGGCAATACGTGTGCATCCGCACAGAAGAAGAAGATCAATGGTCGGTTAGCCTTAACTATGTATGAAGATGGTATCTGTTCTTTCGGACATGTCTGAAATAACTGATACCATCTTCAAGTATGTCTCGATTCGACGTAGTTTTAATTATTTATGTGGGACCGCTGATAGGTGGCGCTAGGTGTCAATGTGTCTCAGCTGGGAGCATGCCTAGACAGGACGCGCATGTGCTATGATCGCTGTGTGTGGATGGCGCTGTAGTTAAAACACCTATCTAGTGAACAGGAGATGCCGGGTTCGAGTCCCGACATGGCATATATTTTCACTCATTGCCGTTGACTCCACATAAAGTCCCGATACAACTGATATAATTAGTTCCCTCCCTTCCCTTTCTCCATCCTCCAACTTCAACCTACACAATAAGTTTAAATTAAGTCAGTACAACATTCATATTTTCAACACTTGGCTAAGTCATATGTCCACGATATTCTGTCTTCTGGGAGTGCTAGTCAAGAAGAGTATGCAGGAGAGCTTCAGTGGAGTTTGAGAACAGGGGAGAGGCAGTGACAGAAGAGAAGCTGGGATCATGAGTCATGCCTGGAAAGCTAAGACGGTAAGAGTATTGCCCATGAAAGGTGAGTAAATATGTTTAAGTTTCATAGAGGAAAAGATAATTTTCTAGAACTGTTTGATATGTCATTCTTGTGATAAACGCGAATAATTATTGTACAGTTTAAGAAACGTGTACCTACTGATTAGGTTCATCCTGCGAAGTGACAGGAAAGAACAACGTAACTACCGTGGCCGAGTCAGAGCTAATATTCATCATTTAAGATTTAAAATGGCACAGTAAGCAACAGTAGAGAGAAAATTGTAGGGAAAGTGTTGTAGCTTGGAATACTTTTTAGACTCTTGTCCCTGTAACATGAATTTAATATGTTTTCATATTTCACCTTACGTGTGCAGCAGGTTTTTCTGAGATTACGAACATGCAAAATTTTTTCAAATGTGAAAAACTGTTCCAAGGTACAACATGACTATATACCTGGGAACAAATATCCTACTCAAGCTTAAGAGTGCTCCAATCGAGATGACACTACATTTAATAGTCTACGATTACACTATTACACTTCCAGACACCAATAATCAGTGAGCGGAAACAAGTTAAGAATAAGTATTATAAAAAGAACAGTTACAAGATAAAAATATTCTGAAATAGATGCTACTGGCAATTGACTGAAATTTCCATTTTCAAAACAGGGGAAATTATTAAAATACTTAAGATACTCAGTTCTTTTGCAAATATCTCGTGTTCCATAGAAAAAGACCTTTCGTTTCATGGTACAAGACAGTGCACCCCTGAGGAAGTATGGCTCAAACGTCTACACGTTGTGTAATTAGTTTTAAAAATGTACAGTATTTTACCCACCATAAAACTCTCTAAATGAAAAATTAATAATATCTTCCAAATACCATTAAAATTTTATACAGCAGTTAAATACATAGCATAAACTCTGAACAAAACACCAACTCTTGTCTCATAATTACAAAAACAATAGAAACGTCAGACTGCTTACAGCTGTTTCTAGTGTGCATTCCTCCATGTTCTTCGTAAATCAGTCACTATACTGAACCAACGCCCAGGAAACACAATGCGTTCATAGTTACACTACCCCCAATGGACAACACTCTTCCCTATAACCACAACTAGAATTCTTGTAATTTTTTATAATTCAAGTGATGAGTTAGAATGATTGCTACTTAACATCGTAATAATAAAATTCCGAAAATCATTCCATATAACGTGCACAGGACCATTCAAGGTACAAAGTAAAGGAAGTCGCCAGCGGATGCTGATGGCGTTTCGAGACAGGTGGAAGGAAAAGTAATACAGAGATAATCTCCCAATTTTTCACAGACTTTCTGCTAAAGAAAAAAGTTCCACTAAAATTGGAACAATGCTTTGACAGCTATAATTCATTTAAAGGGCAACAAACAAAATATAAAAACAATCTATCAGGCGCCTCTCTGAAATGTACCAGACATTCACTAAAATCACCGTGAATCACACTGAACAAGCATTGGATTTTAATCAAGAAAGGAACAAACTAGCTTTAATGGTATAGTTAGTGCAGTGGGGAATTTCAATTTCATGAATAAAATTACACAACAGGCAATGCGAATAAATTAACATTTTGCCTGGAATTAATAGATTTCCAGAAAGCTTTTGATTCACTTTCAACAAAGACTATGCACATAGGCTTACGAACAAGGCACTTATTTAACGTACCTTAGTATACTGGGTAATATATACGTTAAAGCTAACGTTTCCAGAAGACTCCATCAAGATAATGAGAAAGTCATGAACGGAACAGGAGTCACAAAAAAAGATACCATACCATCAAATCTATCCTCAGCAGGTTGGATGGCGGTTTTAAATCACTAAACCATATTAGAAAATGAGACACAAAAAGTAGTAGGTCAGCTTTGCTATTTGAGCAATAAAATGATTTATGATGGCCAAAATGGAGAGGGTATAAAATGCGTATTAGCAGTAGCGAGGAAAACATTTCTGAAAAATACAAATGTCTTAATATCGAAAATAAATTTACCTGTAAAGATATTTTTTCTGAAGGCCTTTGTCAGTAGTGTAGCCTTTTATGGAAGTAAAATGTGGACAATAAGGAGTTTAGACAAGAAAAAAATAGTAGCTTAGCAAATACAGTGATAAGACAAAAGTCAGAAATTAGATGGGTAACTCTGATAACACTAAATCAAAACGGGAAAAAAGAGCATTGTTTGTACAACATGATTAGAAGAAGGGATTGAACGATACGACAAATCGTGAGGTATCAACGAATCGTCAATTTGATAAAAAGGGGAAGTTCGAGAGATAAAAATTATAGATAGAGCTAAGTGATGAATACAGTAAGCAGATTCAAATAGATTTAGGTTGCAGTAATTGTGCGAAGATGAAGAGGCTTGCACATGATAGACTAGAGTGATATGTTGCACCAAACCAATCTTCGGACTAAAGACCCCAACAACAATAATAAAAACAATAGCAATGTAAGAAAACAGGCATAAGATAAATTAATGGAAAATACCTCATATATCTGTGTATTATTGGCGTCATTCTAATATTTTGCCTCTAGTGGTAAATAAGTGAATAATGGAAGAAAATGGAGCACGTTGGCATGTAGAATCAAAATGAGACTAAAACTATGTTCAAAATGTATGTTACAAAGAAGAAGTACAAAGAAGTAACAGAATTAGTTGGGAAGTTTTTGGTATTTAGAGTAATTGAATTCAACGACTGTACAACTAGAGAAAAAATTACATGAAGTGTTTTCTGTATGCTAAGTCATGCTTTCAAAATAAAGCTTCCGATGTGTATGAAACAGAAACTTCAGAATGAGTGATCATTATCGGTTTTGACTGTGGCAGTGAGCCATGGACTTTTAATGCAATCACCTTTCTAAAGTGGGAGTTACTCAGCGACGAATAGTGGGATGCGCGGTTTTATAGGGGAGACAGGAAACAAAGAAATGTGTCATGGGAGAATCTGAATCACATAAAACTCCAACAATAAAACCGTTTCAGCCATCGTATGTTAAGATTCATTTGTCTATGCTTCAAAATATCGGCCATTAGAGCATGTAGTCCAGTTTTCGTTAATGATGACAAATTTGCATTTAATTCACCGGCCATTATTCGATATTTGTATATGTCATGGTACCTAAATGTTTAGATCTGTCTTTGTTTTTGTAAGTCCGTGAGTGGGGGCAGGGAGGGTATGAAATACACGATTATGATAGTGAAGTAAAGGGTGAGTTAATGGTATCCACCCTTTCTCAAATGTCTCCGTATTTGATATGCTGTGGCTACCATGAATAACTCGTTTTTATTTTAAAAATAAAAAAAATTATAAAATTTAAACGTACAGACACGCATAAAATGCTTCTTCCCCATCATAAAATCTACTCCGCTGTCAGCCTATATATCACCCACGACCCCTTCGTCAACACCACAGCAAACGAATAAGGTTGTATGTAGTGTGTTAGAGGAAGTGAACCAAGGACTTATGAAAAGAATAGGAAAATGAAAGTAAGTCGCAAATCACTACCCTCTAATTGCAGTAGTTATATAAATTAAATTTGCTGTTGAGAAACACTGAAAATCTCTTAAGCAAATATATTTGCTTAAATAATTTTCCTTATATTCCAGACCACTGATGACAGATCGTATGAATAGATGAAATATGTTTGATTACAAAGTAAACGTTTCTTCAAAAAGAAGGATTTATTCTCAAATGCGTGATAAACATAACTGAAGTAGCAACTGCGGACGAATGGCGGCAAATACTACAATAATACCACGTTCTTTGCCATTGAAATATGCAGCCTAGTTTTGACTTTTTATTTCCTTTGTTACTTTTCTTCCGGCTATGGTTGACATCACAATGCGACCTGTAACTATACCCGCTGAGTATTCCGGAACTATTACTCAGAAAGGCTCTTCAAGAGGCGGCATGGTAATGCTGCTGAAACGGAAATGCGAATCAGAGCAATTATATTTTGGGTTAGAGCCCGTTCAGAAGGTTATTGTTGATTTAAATGTAATAAAAAAATGGTTCAAATGGCTCTGAGCACTATGGGACTTAACATCTATGGTCATCAGTCCCCTAGAACTTAGAACTACTTAAACCTAACTAACCTAAGGACAGCACACAACACCCAGCCATCACGAGGCAGAGAAAATCCTTGACCCCGCCGGGAATCGAACCCGGGAACCCGGGCGTGGGAAGCGAGAACGCTACCGCACGACCACGAGATGCGGGCTTAAATGTAATAATCGGAGAAAGATCAGTCACGTTACTCTAGGAGGAAAACTGTCATCGTTGCTGATTAGAGAAAATATTAACTTAGTATTCCCGTTTTTAAGAAAGCTCGTCAGACAGAGGCATATAATTATATGCTTACATCGCTGACCTCGATATATTTTAGAAATGTGGAATGCTTAACGCTTACGCTGTATGATTTTTTTTAGAAGTAAAATCTGCTCTATTCTCTTTTCGGATGGATGGATATGGTGTTATGGGCGCTCAACAGTGTAGTCTTTAGCGCCCGTATGCTCTTTTCGATTCATCAGTCTTCTGACTCGTTTGATACGGTCCGTCACGAATTTCTCTCGTGTGTCATCCTCTTCACCTCAGAGTAGCATTTGCCAACCCACGTCCTCAATTATTTGATGTATGTCTCCAAGTTCTTGTCTTTCTCTATAGTTTTTACCCTCTACAGCTCTCTCTAGTACCATGGAAGTCATCCCGTGATGTCTTAACAGATGTCCTACCATTCTGTCTCTTCTTCTTGCCAATGTTTTCCATATGTTCCTTTCCACACCGATTCTACAGAGAACCTCATTATTCCCTACCTTATCAGACCACCTAATTTTCAACATTCTTCTGTAGCACCACTTATCAAATGCTTCAATTATCTTCTGCTCCGGTTTTCGCAAAGTCCATGTTTCACCACCATACAACGCTGTGTACCAAACGTAGATTCTCTGAAATTTCTTCCCGAAATTCATGCCTTTGTTTGATACTAGTAGACTTCTCCTGACCAAGAACGCCCTTTTTGGCAGTACTTGTCTGCTGTTGGTGTTCTCCTTGCTCCGTCCGTTATGGGTTATTTTGCTGCCTAGGGGCAGAATTTCCTAACTTCATCTACTTCGTGACCAGCAATCATGATGCTTTCTCTCTGTTCTCATTACTTTCTTCTTTCTTAGATTTACTCTCAATCCATATTCAATATTCATTAAACTGTCCATTCTATTCAGTAGATCCTGTAATTTTCTTAACTTCATCTACTTCGTGATCAGAAATCCTGATGCTTTTTCGCTGTTTTCATTGCTTTCGTTTTTCTTCGATTTTCTCTCAATCCATATTCTGTATTAATTAAACTGTTCATTCTATTCAGTAGATTCTGTAATTTTCTTCACTTTCACTGAGGATAGCAATGTCATCAGGGTGTCATCATTTATATCCTTTGACCTTTAATTTTAATTCCACTCTTGAATCTTTCTTTTATTTCCATTATTGTGTTTTCGATGTACAGGTTAAACAGAAGGGGCGAAACACTACATTCCTTTCTTACACCGTTTTTAATCCGAGCACTTCGTACCTGATCTTCAACTCTTATCGTTCGTTCCTGTATATTATCCGTCTTTCCCTGTAGCTTACCCCTACTTTTCTCAGAATTTCAAACATCATGCACTGCTTGGCACTGTTGAACGCTTTTTCCAGGTCCAAAAATCCTATGAAAGAGTCTTTATGTTTCTTCAGTCTAGCATCAATTATCAACCGCAACATCAGAACTCCCTCTCTGGTGCCTTTACCTTTCCTAAAGCCAAACAGATGGTCGTCTAACACATCCTCAATTTTCTTTTCCATTTTTGTTTACATTATTTTTGTCAGAAACTTGGGTGCAGGAGCTGTTAAGGTGGCTGTGCTGTAACTCTCACACTTGTCGGCTCTTGCAGTGTTGGGAACACTGTGGCAGACGTTTTTCCGAATGTCTGATGACATATCACCAGTCTCATACATTCTGCTCTACAATAAAACAAAACTGATTCAGCGAACAGAGATCTAGCGGAACTCATTCGCTCAGTACATCGATGAGAGACAGATAACTGTAGACAACGCGCCCAGGTTAATACTGTGCCCCTTGACCCTTGAAAGACATTCGATACAGTGCCACACTGTCATTTAATGATCCAAATACGTGCTTACCGAGCATCAGGCCGTGTTTGTAACTAGGCTGAGGTATTCGTAACAGACGGTAGTCAGACAGAAGTCGAAAAGTAATTGTTGATGGGGCGACGCATGTGATGGTAATTTGTGTAGTGTGTCTCCGGAGTGTGATACATCAGTTACTATCTACAACATATATAAATGATGTAGTGGCTGTCTGAAGCAGACGATACCGTTACCTACAGGAATGTTGTGACGCCATAATCCTGCAGCAAAATGTAGGAATGCTTGCAAAGAGTCGACGATTAGTGCAGGGATTTGAGAATATAATGTATTGGGTATAAATAGACGAAGAGATCGATTACTGTCGGTTTTACTATTGGCGAAAAATCAGGGAAAACGGAGTGACCTAAATTGGAATGTAGGCAAAAAAAAAACAAAAAAAAACATCAAAAAGCAAATGTTAGGTTCAGATTTGCTGGAAGAAACTTAAGGAAATGTAATTCAGCCACGAAGAAGTGAGTTACAAAACTCTAGTAGACCTATTGCTCATCTGCATAGCGCCCTTACCGGATACTTTAATTGACAAGTTAGAGGTCTAAAGAAGAGCGGCATATTTCGTCACTGGATTATTTGTTTTTTCAGTGCGAGAGCGCTGTTTTTTTGGAGATATTCAACAAACTCCAGTGGCAGACTCTACAAGAGAGGCGTTGTGCATCACGGAGAGTTTTTCTGTTGAAATTCAGAGAGCATGTGTTCCAAGAAGTAACTTATTACTTCCACTCCTACACGTTTCACGAAATGGCCACGACTAGAAAATCGGAGAAATTAGAGCTCATATGAAGATTTGCCCACAGTGTGTCTTGCCATGTACCATTTGTGAATGGAATAACGAAGTGGGGAAAAGTAATCTCCGCTTTGAGAATACGGATGTAGATAATTAATGTTAGGGATTAATGTCCACAGTTGTCTGCAAAGTTCGTGTAGCTAAAGCACGACTGTGCGATAGGCACCCGACCCCGAAAGCTAGTGCTGTAAAAATGTATTTGTCCTTTGAGACGATGAAAGGTGGAGGGTAACAGCACAGTATGGGGAGATGAATAATTCAACGTCCAAAAAGTTTCTCGAGTAAATGGTACCTCATCTCTATCGTTCTTAGGAGTTTACAAAGGAGTAATGATGACAAATGTTTATTAAAATGTTCAAATATGTGCGAATTTCTACGGGATCAAACTGCTGAGGTCATCGGTCCCTAGACTTACACGCTACTCAAACTAACTTGTGCTAAGAACACACACACCCATTCCCGAGGGAGGGCTCGAATCTCCGGCAGGAGGGACCGCGCAATCCGTGACATGGCGCCTCAAACCGCAAGACCACTCCGAGTGGCAACTGTTTATTGGTTCTAAGCACTATGGGACTTAACATCTGAACTGTTTATTATATTTTACACGAAAAATTGCACTAAGCTGATGATACACCGTCGTCATCGAAAGTAAATGATCTTAAACACGTAAATATGAAAGTATACGTTGAAAGTAAAAAAAAGTGTACCTACTTGAATACCAGACAACAGTTAGAGTGGTTGCAAAATTTATCAGTACTGTATCTGAGACTGCTTAAATACTCGGAAGCAGGAGCTCGTCTAGAAAAGGGAAATACATGTCACAAACCATGTGACGTTCGGCATCTAAATGACATGGACAATCCGTTTGGAGAAATTGGACATAACTAAGGTGCCTGTCAATTAATCTCAGACCATCGACTTTACCGTAACCACAAACATTGTGTCTTTCCTGATAGTAGTCAGGTGCACTTTATTTGGTGTTTCTGCACATATTTCCAATTTCGTATCTACACTGCGTAACTGGAGCCAACCCAAATAAATACTGGTCATCACATCTTTCATGCAACACCCAGTGTCGACAGAAAGCGACAGTTTGTTTCCCATTACAAACAAACTTATCTGTAAAATGGAAGTTTAAATGCCCATTCCGTAGGGTGGTCCTAAATTAGCCTTGTTAGATATTCGTTTTATCTGTATGTATTAACATCGACAGTAAAATTCGAAGGATAATCGATACACCAGCAGCGACAGCACTGGCCTGGCCCGCAGTAACTGCTACCGCCAAACACGCAGTGCTATTGAGTCGCTGCTTGAATCCTGTTTGTTCAAGTTTTTTACTGTCCCTGTTTATAGATATCGATAAAACAAGTATAGCAGTCGACAAATCTGGGAATCGCTCTATGGCAAGGGCACGTAAAATTCCACTTTAAATACGGTTTCTTTTTTTATTTATTTATTTTTTTTTTTTTTTGTAACAGGAAAAAAACCGATGCTGTTCGTAGATACTGGTCTTTGAATGAAAGACGTAATGAGCATTATTTGTTTGGACTGCCTCCATCTACACAATGCAAAATCGAAATTGCAAATATCTGCTGAAACACCAGAAAAAATGCGCCTGATAACTTTTGTGAGGGACACCTCGTATAGTGAAGCAAGTGACTCTGAAGTATACTGTCAGATGGTTCATGATACATTTGGAGACTGATATTGCCGATATAAAATAACAGCTGCGTTACCAGTCAGATGATGATGAGAAGATAAAAATCTTGCCCTAAAATTTGTACCGAGTGAGGTGGCGCAGTGGTTAGCACACTGGATTCGCCTTAGAGAGGACGACGGTTCAGTCCCGCGTCCGGCCATCCTGATTCAGGTTTTCCGTGATTTCCCTACATCGCTCCAGGCAAATGCCTGGATGGTTCCTTTGAAAGGGCACGGCCGACTTTCTTCCCCGTCCTTCCCTGATCCGATGAGAGCGATGACCTCGCTGTTTGGTCTCTTCCCCCAAACAATCCAATCCAATGCTAAAATTAGTGTACTAAATCAGAAGCTAGTCTGTGTTATCCACACACATGAGGTGACAGAACTCTTTGGATGCCTCCTAATATCGTGTCGGGCCTGCCTTAGCCCTGCGTAGTGCAGCAGGTAAACGTGGAATGGACTCAACAAAACGTTGGATGTCCCCTGCAGAAATGTTGAGCCACGCTGCCTCAACAGCCATCGATGAATGCGAAAGCGCTGCCAGTGCAAACTGACCTCTCGATTATGCCCCGTAAATGTCCGATGGTATTCATGTCGGGCGATCTGGGTGGTCAGATCATTCGCTCGCATTGTCCAAAATGTTCTTCAAACAACATCTGAACTCTTTCATCGTTGTTCAGGGATATGAAGTCCATGGATGACTGCAGTTGGTCTCCAAATAGCCGAACATAACCAGTTTCAGTGAATGATCGGTTCAGTTGGACCAGAGGGCCCAGTCCATTCCGTACAAAACACAGCGCACACCGTTATGGAGTCACCCCCAGCTTGTACAGTGCTTTTTGACAACTTGGTTCCGTGACTTTGTGAGGTCTGTGCCACACTCGAATCCTGTCTTCAGCTCTTACCAACTGAAATCGGGCCTCATCAAATCAGGACCGGTTTTCCAGTCGTGTAGGGTCCAACAGATGTGGTCACGAGCCCAAGAGAGGCACTGAAAGTGATGCGCTGTTAGCAAAGGCACTCGCGTCGGTCATTTGCTACCATAGACCATTAATGCCAAATTTCGCTGCACTGTCCTAACGGATACGTTCGTCGTACACCCCACATTGATTTCTGCGGTTATTTCACTCACTGCTGCTTGTCTGTTAGGACTGACAGCTCTACGCAAATGTCGCTGTCTTCGGTCGTTAAGTTAAAGATGTCGACCACTGCGTTGTCCATGGTGAGAGGTAATGACTGATATTTAGTATTCTCACCATGTTCTTGACACTGTGGACATCGGAATATTGAATTCCTTAACGATTTCCGAAATGGAATGTGCCACGCGTCTAGTTCCAGTTACCATTCCGCGTTCAAAGTCTGGTAATTCGCGTCGTGCGGCCATAATAATGTCGGAAACATTTTCACATGAATCACTTGAGTATAAATGACAGCTCCGCCAACACGCTGCCCTTTCATATCTAGTACACGCAGTACTGCCAGCTTCTATATATGTGCATATCTCTATTCCATGACCTTTGTCATAAGGAAGAGCTTAACGGATTAAAATGTGCTCTGGGTTTGAAATCTAATCCGGACTCTAGCGACTGATGGCGAACCAGACACGTTCAGAGCCTGCCAGTATTTCCCTCTTACGTTTCAAACTCCAGAGACATTCTGTTTGTGCCATGTTGGAGAGTACAGAATTCAATCCGGATGGTAATAAAGACTTAGCACTAACTCTGTCAGGGCAAGGGTGGGTCTCGAAGTTAGTTACGGATATTTCAAAAAATTAACCCAGCATTCTCTTTTACCGGTGTAGAGGAAGTAAATCAGGATGACTGTTGTTAAATCAGGGCCCCGCACCTCTCGAAAGGGCGTTCAGTGCCTTAGCAACTACGTCAGTTCCTTCGATATTTGCTACCAACTGTATGTGGCAGAGAAGAGCTGGAATTTCGAGCTAGAACTGAACTTACAGCATCAAAAAATATACTTTGGTGACAATTGCTGAATCGTTGATAATCGTGTGGAATAAGACGGAAAATTTTGAGCCATGAAATCCGAAAATCTTTCTGGATTACTCAGACGAAATTAATGCCAAATCTTTATGTGAAATTCAGGTAACTCCTATGAGGAAACAAATTATCAGCAATCTTCTAAAAGTCACTTCATTCATGGAAAACCCTGTTTTTCTCTGAAGTTTATTTCCTGTCTGTCAGGCAATGTTCCCGTTTCTGTGTTTCCACCGTGGTTCGCCTATTAAAAGGACTTATTTCAATTATCACCCTGGTGTTGTGACTTTTTCTTGAGTTATTCAGTTTCCTCGCGGCTTCGGAACGATTAAGTCTTCTCCGAGACACGTCACTGGCATCGAAAATCCACAAGTGATCCAAATTCACCTTCATTTTTCCAATATTTCTTCTTCTCCCTGTGACTACTAAACTTCTCTATGCTCTTGGGTGTCAAAATATTTTCTTTTTTTCTCAAATGATATCAGCTTGACTCTTCACGCTGCTACAGCACCGTCATATGTCTTGCAAAATGTCGTACAGGATGGTTAGTAATTAGTTTACTCTAACTAGAGTCAGAAATACTTACTATAAGCACTACTATATACCCACGAAACAGATAAAACAGGTAACGTACGAAAGAAACCCACTAACCGCCCTTGATGGAATGGGAACGAATATCTTCTGGCGCTGGCCTTGTGGTGAAGGCTAAGTGCACCAGCTCATAGCAATTTCATTGAAGGCTGCCAAACTAGTTCTACTACTAGGTCTAGGCAATAACACCGCCCTCTCACTCTCTCCGAGAAATCCTTTCTCTTGCCTTTATAACCAGTACACTGTGATCACGTTCCTTTTCATAGTGTGGAACTATATAGCGTGAACCAGAAAACATACTTTCACACGTTGTACACGGATGCGTTCTGAGTATTTTTGTATAAAGGGCTCACGGTATCCTATGGCTCGTTGCAGAGTAATAACGTAATTATTATCTATTCGGTTTGTTAAGACAATTACCCTAGTTCCGTGAGAATAACTTCAACATAGTTAACAAGCCTACGATATGCACTAAACGAACCGTACAACGCGCAAAACAGCGTAATGCAAGAACACAAGTACGCAAAACTATTGTAATGTGGTTGTTGTAAGTGCCGAAGCAGTTCAGTTTAGCATACTTGTGCCGCTCTTCGGTTGCATTCAGTAAGCTCATACACGAGGTGCATATCGGCTAAGTCTTCTTCAGTAAACTCATCGATAGTGCATCAATGCTAAAGTATAATTAAAAGCCGGTTGGAATGGCCGAGCGGTTCTAGGTGCTACAGTCGGGCACCGCGCGACCACTACGGTTGCAGGTTCGAATCCTGTCTCGGGCATGGATGTGTGTGATGTCCTTAGGTTAGTTAGGTTTAAGTAGTTCTAAGTTCTAGGGGACTGATGACCTGAGCAGTTAAGTCCCATAGAACTCAGAGCCATTTTTTTTATTTATTAAAACCGCTGAAGAAGAAGACCCTAGACAGAAACGAGCAATAGTGAATGGAATCTTGAATGAAAAGAGGCAAGAAGGGCGATTTTTTTACCGTAGCGAATGGAAGCAAGACACACAGCACACATCGACTTCAGTGCCATTGTTGTGCCGTATTTTCAGTGCAATACAGATACGAAGCTAATTGGGGCGAGAAACCTAACGAAACGCTGTACCTACACTACTGGCCGTTAAAATTGCTACACCAAGAAGAAATGCAGATGATAAACGGATATTCATTGGACAAATATATTATACTAGTACTGACATGTGATTACATTTTCACACGATTTGGGTGCATAGATCCTGAGAAATCAGTACCCAGAACTACCACCCATGGCCGTAATAACGGCCTTGATACGCCTGGGCATTGAGTCAAACAGAGCCTGGATGGCGGGTAGAGGTACAGCTACTCATGCAGCTTCAACACGATACAACAGTTCATCAAGAGTAGTTACTGGCGTATTGTGACGAGCCAGTTGCTCGGCCACCATTGACCAGACGTTATCAGTTGGTGAGAGATCTGGAGAATGTACTGGCCAGGGCAGCAGTCAAACATTTTCTGTTTCCAGAAAGGCCCGTACAGGACCTGCAACATGTGGTCGTGCATTATCCTGCTGAAATGTAAGGTTTCGCAGGGATCGAATTAAGAGTAGAGCCACGGGTCGTAACACATCTTAAATGTAACGTCCACTGTTCAATGTGCCGTCAATGCGAACAGGAGGTGACTGAGATGTGTAACCAATGGCACCCCATACCATCACGCCGGGTGATACGCCAGTATGGCGATGACGAATACACGCTTCCATCGCAATGTCGCCAAACACGGATGCGACCATCATGATGCTGTAAACAGAACCTGGATTTATCCGAAAAAATTATGTTTCGCCATTCGTGCACCCAGGTTCGTCGTTGAGTACACCATTGCATTCGCTCCTGTCTGTGATGCAGCGTCAAGGGTAACCGCAGCCATGGTCTCCGAGCTGATAGTCCATGCTGCTGCAAACGTCGTCGAACTGTTCGTGCAGATGGTTGTTGACTTGCAAACGTCCCCACCTGTTGACTCAGGGATCCAGACGTGGCAGCACGATCCGTTACAGCCATGCGCATAAGATGCCTGTCATCTCGACTGCTAGTGATACGAGTCCGTTTGGATCCAGCACTGCGTTCCGTATTACCCTGCTGAATCCACCGATTCCATATTCTGCTAACAGTCATTGGATCTCGACCAACGCGAGCAGCTGTGTCGCGATACGATAAACAGCAATCGCGATAGGTTACAATCCGACCTTTATCAAAGTGTGAAACGTGATGGTACGAATTTCTCCTCCTTACACCAGGCATCACAACAACGTTTCACCAGGCAACGCCGGTCAACTGCTGTTTGTGTATGAAAAATCGGTTGGAAACTTTCCTCATGTGAGCACGTTGTAGGTGTCCCGACCGGCACTAACCTTGTTTGAATGCACTGAAAAGTTAATTATTTGCATATCACAGCATCTTCTTCCTGTCGGTTAAATTTCGCGTCTGTAGCACGTCACCTTCGTGGTGTAGCAATTTTAATGGTCAGCAGTGTATTTTAAATGACAAAAATACGTATCCACACCCGTGCCCATGTATTCGACTTCTGCCTTTCCTACATATAAAACAAACCCATTAGACCATCAAATATTGAACACATCTTCTGATATGGATTTCTATAGTATTATACATAACATTCGATACAATATTAATTCAAATCTACAGTAAAAAGAGATATTTGATCCTGGAGAGTTTTGCTAACTACCTGTGTTTGCAATTACTGAGCGTTTATTGTTATTAGAAAATACTATAAGCATTTTACACGGTCGCGTCACTTTAATGTGAGCACCAAAGTGCAATAACGACTCACAGACGGCAGGTGAAAGCGCTAGCCGCGGAGAGCATATAATGCGTGTCGGGGACACGTGGAAACACTGCAGTTGTTGTCGTAACGCGGAAACTAGGGGATTTACCTGTCATCTATAACAGCATGGTTCAAATGGCTCTAAGCACTATGGGCCATAACATCTGAGGTCGTCAGTCCCCTAGACTTAGAACTAATTAAACCTAAGTAACCTAAGGACATTACACACATCAATAACCGAGGCAGGATTCCAACCTGCGACCGTAGCAGCTGAACATTTATAAGATTTTTGGTAAAACTGCTTGAGTTGCTCTTTCATTTGACATATCATTTATAACTGTAAGTTTAATACAATAAATATGATAAAGCGTTAAAACCACGATATTCATTTACAAACGTCCTGTATGCCGAACATGGATAAATGGCGCTTTCCAAAACCGGCTCCGAGACAATGTTAGCGCACCACGGTCCATAATGACAGGAGTGAACTACTGCTCTGAATAAGAGTACGAGTGAATAGAAGCGCAACTGTTGGCAGCTGTCTGCCAAGATAAACTAAGGGGCTACCAACAATGTCTCTTCAACGACTGTTCAGTAAACGCAGTTGCGTATGAGCAGCCGCAGCGGGTGCCACGTTCACGCATGCACCCACGCAGACTGACGTTCATCGGCGACGAAGGCTGGAGTTTGCACGCCAGTACCGGAACTGGACGTCCACTGAAAGGCGACAGGTGGCCTTCTCAGATGAATAACGTTTTATGCTCCTTCAGACAGATTGCTGTTGGCGTGTACGAATTGGCACGTCTGAAAGCAAACATACTTCGGTAGCCGTCAGGAGGGTCAACGCTAGATGAAGGATCGTTGTGGTCTGGGGAATGTTTTCGTGGCATTCCCTGAGTGATCTCATCATTCTGGAAGATACGATGAATCAACCCGAGAGTACTTCTACCTTGCGGACCATGTTCACCCCTACATTTAGTTTGTTGTTCCTCGGCACGATGGCATCTACCAGCAGGGCAATGCAACGTGCCACACAGCTCGCAGAGTACGTGCGTGGCTGGAAGAGCAGCAGGATGAGTTTACCGTACTCCCCTGGCCAACAAACTCACCCGATTGAAACCCAATCTAGAAGCTGTGGGACCACCTAGATCGTGCGGTACGCGGCAAGGGTCCTCAGCCGAGAAACCTAACGCAGTTGGCGACGGCATTGGAGTCGGTAAGACTCCACATCCCTGTGGGTACCTTCCAGAACCTCACTGACTCTCTTCCAGCACGTCTAGTAGCGGCCCTCGCTGCAAAAGTTGGTTATTCAGGCTTCTGACAGTTTGTCACATTAATGTGACTGGACAGTGTGGGTGCTATCGTTGAGTGAAAGTATGGTTAAACTATTCAGTTGCCTCAGATATATTTGACGGATCCAGCCTGCCGATTTCCCGTATGCCGTTTTCCACTGATTTTTCCGGTTGTCACTGTACAATTACGAGCAACTTAAATTGGAAATACCACATAGATAATATTGTGGACAAGGCGAAACAAAGACTGCGCTTTGTTGGCAGAACACTTGGAAGATGTGACAAACACACTAAAGACACAGCCTACATTACACTTGTCCGTCCTCTACTGGAATATTTCTACGCGGTATGGGAACCTTACCGAGTAGGATTGGCGGAGGACATCGAAAAAGTGTAAAGAATGCCAGCTCGTTTCGTATTATCGAGGAATAGGGGTGAGGGTGCCACTGATATGATACGCCAGTTGGGGTGGCAGTCACTGAAACAAAGGAGGTTTTCTTTGCGGCGAGATCTATTTACGAAATTTCTAACTTTGTCTTCCGAATGCCAAAATATTTTGTTGACACCCACCTACGTAGGGAGAAATGATCATCATACACTACTGGCCATTAAAATTGCTCACCACGAAGATGACGTGCTACAGACGCGAAATTTAACCGACAGGAAGAAGATGCTGTGATATGCAAATGATTAGCTTTTCAGAGCATTCACAAAGGTTGGTGCCAGTGGCGACACCTACAACGTGTTGACATGAGAAAAGTTTCCAACCGATTTCTCATACACAAACAGCAGTTGACCGGCGTTGCCTGGTGAAACGTTGTTGTGTTACGTCGTGTAAGGCGGAGAAATGCGTACCATCACGTTTCCGACTTTGATAAAGGTCGGATTGTAGCCTATCGCGATTGCGGTTTATCGTATCGCGACATTGCTGCCCGCGTTGGTCGAGATCCAATGACTGTTAGCAGAATATGGAATCGGTGGTTTCAGGAGGGTAATACGGAACGCCGTGCTGGATTCCAACGGCCTCGTATCACTAGCAGGTGAGATGACAAGCATCTTATCCTCATGGCTGTAACGGATCGTGCAGCCTCGTCTCGATCTCTGAGTCAACAGATGGGGACATTTGCAAGACAACAACCATCTGCACGAACAGTTCGACGACGTTTTCAGCAGCATGGACTATCAGCTCGGAGACCACGGCTGCGGTTACCCTTGACGCTGCATCACAGATAGGAGCGCCTGCGATGGTGTTCACAACGACGAACCTGGGTGCACGAGTTGCAAAACGTAATTTATTCGGATGAATCCAGGTTCTGTTTACAGCATCATGATAGTCGCATCCATGTTTGGCGACATCGCGGTGAACGCACATTGGAATCGTGTATTCCTCATCGTCATAATGGCGTATCACCCGGCGTAATGGTATGGGGTGCCATTGGTTACACGTCTCGGTCACCTCTTGTTCGCATTGACAACACTTTGAACAGTGGACGTTACATTTCAGATGTATTTACGACCCGTGGCTCTACCCTTCAGTCTGATCCCTGCGAAACCCTACATTTCAGCAAGATAATGTACGACCGCATGTTGCAGTTCCTGTACGGGATACAGAAAATGTTCGACTGCTGCCCTGGCCAGCACATTCACCAGATCTCTCACCAACTGAATACGTCTGGTCAGTGGTGGCCGAGCAACTGGCTCGTCACAATACGCCAGTCACTACTCTTGATGAACTGTGGTATAGTGTTCAAGCTGCATGGGCAGCTGGACCTTTACACGCCATCCAAGCTCTGTTTGACTCAATGCACAGGCGTATCAAGGCCGTTATTACGGCCAGAGGTGGTTGTTCTGGGTACTGATTTCTGAGGATCTATGCACCCAAACTGAGTGAAAATGTAATCACATGTCAGTTCTAGTAAAATATATTTGTCCAATGAATACTCGTTTATCATCTGTATTTCTTCTTGGTGTAGCAATTTTAATGGCCAGTAGTGTAATAAAATAAGAGAAATCAGACTCGAACGTACAAATTTAGGTGTTTCTTTTTCCCACGCCTCGTTCGTGAGTGGAATGGTAGAGAAGTAGTATGAAAATTTTTCGATTAACCCTCTGCCAGGCACTTACGTGTGATTTGCAGACTAACGATGTAGATGTAGATGTCGGATCTAGTTTCTCATGTAAGCCAAAAATGCACGGAGGACGGGTCGTTTCGTGTCTGATATAAACCAGTGGATTTTCGTACTTCATATTCGGACCCAGGACTGCGGTGCATGTTCGATAGGCCAGAGGCCACAGCCGACGATTTCAGGAGTTGCGACTGTGCCTCGCCAATGTACATTGCACAGTGCTTTGTTTTTTATCAGTTATTTTACTGTAGCAGATTTTTGGATTTTGGAAGACGTTTATATTCTCGACAGGAAGTTGTTATGGGCGATCGTAGTAGAAAAAGTTGTAGCACCAGAAGGCGATTTATACGCTATGTATTCATAGATTTCTCGACAGAATCATCGCACAAAATGGCACAGAAAACGAATTAGGTGAAAGAAAACATTCCAGACATATGTATGTGAGCAGAATGGTGGGCAGTCCACTGAGAGTCGTGAAGGTCTAACACGCTAAGGAAGGGGGCGTTCTTAATCCTTTATAAACTACAGATCCCACATAGATCCCACTGACTGACTGACTAGCCTAGCGAGCTGTCTTATTTATGGCGCCATCTGTCGTGACTGAATCAGTTCTGCTCTTTACGATTTGTCAGCGGTCTTCCATTCTGCTACATTCGCTTTGTTTCAATGTCTTAAATGCTTTGATAAATGACTGATGGATGTTATTACGTCCTCCTTAGTGCTTCTTACATAATGTTATAAGAGTAATGGAGGCAAATTGTTCTACACTCGTCTATACCTTTTCCACTGAGCTTACTGGCACTCACAGACAGATATGTTGATCTTACACTCTTGGTGATGTAGTGCGTCGTAATGTTTACGCCTAGCAGCTGGCTTTTGTTAATTCTTCCATGTGCTTGTGCAATGCCATACTGTTCAGACCTAAAAAGTTTCAGTCACCTGTTCACGTACTTCCTCAACCTGTTACAACGCTAACGAAAAGAAGTAAAATTAACAATATGAATTGAATATAGCCATGGGAGCGAACTTAACGTACTTTATCACGTATGCATCAGGCAACGGATGGAGATTTCCGCTGTTTGAGCTATTTGATGCCATATTTAACTTTGTTACAGAGTTACATAGCGAATTTCAGCACTAACAGTAATGGAAAGTGTCTCACCAAGAAGCACTAATCAGATATTTATCAAATTTTGTACAGATGTTTACCAGAAGCAGCTGTTAAATGATGAAACATTATATTCCTAATTGATATTCGTCCTGAGTACCAGTACTAAGTGTGCCCCTACCGGCACGAATACACTTTTTTGTTCGTTGTACCATGAAGCAAACAGCCCCACGTCATCCTGTGACATCTGGAAAACATGCTTAGGCAGTTCTTGAAGTTTACTGGCTGGAATCTGTTATGAAAGTATATGACTTGTCATCACATCCCAGACATGCTAGCCGTCCACTGTGGCCGAGCGGTTCTATGCGCTTCAGTCCGGAACCGCGTGACTGCTACGGTCGTAGGTTCGAATCCTGCCTCGGGCATGGATGTGTGTGTTGTCCTTAGGTTAGTTAGGTTTAAGTAGTTCGAAGTTCTAGGGGCCTGATGACCTTAGATGTTAAGTCCCATAGTGCTCAGAGCTTTTTGACCCAGACATGCTCTGTGGATGACAAATCACGGAACCAGACAAGTCACAAGAGGATCTGTACATTACTCAGGGCGTTTGTGGTTTGAACTGCAATGTGGGGTTTTGCATTATCCTGCTGGATACGCTGTTTGGTACTCTGCTCATGAAGAGTAAGACAACAGGGTTTATCATTCTCATCGCTTGCTTGTGTGCATTCAGTCTCCATCCACCAATGAAAAAATCAGTCCTGTTATCAAATCCAGTAGCTCCAGGCACGATGATTCCAGAAATTAGATAGGTACACACCTCTGAAGTAGCTTCTACCATTGAACTTTCACCGTGTCGTCTGCAGACACGTTGACGTCGATCTGACCACCATAGACAGAAGCGAGACTCGTCGCTGAACACTGGAATGTGACCCACTGTCCCTGTCGACTCGGTCTCTGTACTGTGCAAGTCTCCGTTGTCTCTAGTATGGTGTTAGCAGAAAACGATACATAGAAACCCATCTCAGTCTAGTTTCCATTAATGTGTTCCCCATTATTTGTAATGATATTCTGCCTGTAAACTTTCCTCGGATTTCAGTGATTGTCATCCGCCAGAGCCCATCCCACAATCTTGTGATTTTCTCGTTGTGTAGCCCTTATGGCAGAGCCCATGCCTAGCTCTCTCGCAACATTGTTGACCTGCGTCCATTCGTCACTATTCATTCTGCCGTCTTTTCACTACAGTCAGCTGTCACTCATGTCAATGATACGAGCTTCCTCGAAGCCTGAATGATGACAATGAACTGCACCGCTCGTTCTGTGGACATGCTGCACGGCAATCCCTACCTCAAAAGTTCCAGTTACATTAATTACATACCGCAGCCGTCATGTATTCACACTATTCATTATTTGCAAAAAAAATGGTTCAAATGGCTTTGAGCACTATGGGACTTAACTTCTAAGGTCATCAGTCCCCTAGAACTTAGAACTACTTAAACCTAACTAACCTAAGGACATCACACGTATCCATGCCCAAGGCACGATTCGAACCTGCGACCGTAGTGGCCACGCGGTTCCAGACTGTAGCGCCTAGAACCGCTTGGCCATACCGGCCGGCCATTATATGCAGAAACGGCGCTCACATGAGGATAAAATTTTAATCAACACATCTCCCAGATATAGAAATACTGCAGTATCAGTTTGGTTGCTTTCCGTACAGCTATTCATGGTGTAACAAGTTCTGTTTACGTCGGTGTGCTAAAATGTCGTGTGACTAGGGCCTCCCGCCGGGTAGACCGTTCGCCGTGTACAAGTATTCCGATTTGACGCCACTTCGGCGACTTGCACGTCAGGGGGATGAAGGACAACACGACACCCAGTCCCTGAGCGGAGAAAATCTCCACCCCAGCGGGGTATCGAACCAGGGCCCCAGGCCCTTAGGATAGACATCATGTCGCGCTGACAATTTTTTTTTTTTTTAGTTTTTGTTCGTTACTGTTTGTTGTATTTGGTCGTAGCGGACGTCACACGACACCATTGAAGTTCGTTTGTTGGTCCATTGACTCAGTTTTTTTTTTTTTTTTTTTTCAGAGACCAACCAGCTCTCTGACAGAACACGCTGAGCTACCGTGCCGGCTACCATTCAGCTACCGGGGACGGGCACGTCGGTGTGCTATCAAGACATTACTGACTCCCATCATCTTAAGGACTTTCGAAAGACTTTGAGAAGGTAATAAGTCTCCTTTGAAGTACATGGTCCAGTCATATTAACATGGCGACCGACTGTGTTCGACGTCAACGTGCAATAATCATTCATAAAAAATGCTTCAAATGGCTCTGAGCACTATGAGACATAACTGCTGAGGTCATCAGTCCCCTAGAACTTAGAACTACTTAAACCTAACTAACGTGAGGACATCACACACATCCAAGGCCGAGGCAGGATTCGAACCTGCGACCTTAGCGGTCGCGCGGTTCCAGACTGTAGCGCCTAGAACTGCCCGGCCACTCCGGCCGGCAATCATTCATAGGCGGCAGGTGGCCGCACTAGCACTGGAAGGTAAATAAGTCGAGTCGGTGGACATGAAAAACAGTGCAGTCGTTCATGTAATGCGGAAGCGAAGCGATTTATCTGACATCCGAAAGGGCACGATCACTAGGTTTCAGGCCAAAGGTGGAGGCATTTCCAAATAGCTAAGTTTGTAAGCTGTTCGCGTGCTGCCTTGGTCATACTGTATCGTGCGTGGCAGATTGGCACTATCCATCCTGGCGCCGAGGCAGCAAAAGGCTGCCAACTGCTCTTCTCAACGACCGTTCAGTGAATGTTAATGCGTATGGGCCTCCGCAGTAGGTGCCTCGTTCGGGTACCCATGCTGAATGCTGTTTATCGGAATGTCTACTCCAATACCACAACTAGACGTTCACCGAATGGCGACATGCGGCGTTTTCAGATGAATCACGTGTTAAGCTGCATCGGACAGATGACCATTGGCGTGTACGGCGTGAAACGTCTGAAAGCAAACACCCTGCAACGATCGTCGGAAGGGTCCATCAAGAGGAGGGAGAATGTTTCATGGCATTCCCTGGGCAATCCCGTTATTCTGTAAGGCACAATGGATCAACACAAGTATGCAGCTATCCTTGAGAACAATGTCCATTCCTACACGAAGTTTGTGTTTCTTCGCCACGATGGCATCTACCAGTAGGCCAATGCAACGTGTCACACTTCTCGCAGTGTACGCGCGTACTTCGAAGAGTACCAGGCTCAGTTTACCGTACTCCCTTGGCCACCTAATTCCCCGAATTGAAACCCAATCTAGAATTTGTGGGACTACCTCGATCGGGTCGTTCCCGCCACAGTTCTTCAACCGAAAAACCTGGTGCACTGGCCACGGCGCTGGGGTCGCCATTGCTCGCGTAAAGCTGAAATACTAAACACCTATTTCCAAAGCTGTTTCACAGAGGAAGACCGTACTGCAGTTCCTTCTCTAAATCCTCACACGAACGAAAAAATGGCTGACATCCAAATAAGTGTCCAAGGAATAGAAAAGCAACTGAAATCACTCAACAGAGAAAGTCCACTGGACCTGACGGGATACCAATTCGATTCTACACAGAGTAGGCGAAAGAACTCGCCCCCTTTCTAACAGCCGTGTACCGCAAGTCTCTAGAGGAACGGAAGGTTCCAAATGACTGGAAAAGAGCATAGGTAGTCCCAGTCTTCAAGAACGGTCGTCGAGCAGTTGCGCAAAATTATAGACCTGTATCTCTGACGTCGATCTGTTGTAGAATTTTAGAACATGATTTTTTGCTCGCGTATCATGTCGTTTCTGGAAACCCAGAATCTACTCTGTAGGAATCAACATGGATTCCGGAAACAGCGATCGTGTGAGACCCAAATCGCTTTATTTGTTCATGAGACCCAGAAAATATTAGATACAGGCTCCCAGGTAGATGCCATTTTCCTTGACTTCCGGAAGGCGTTCGATACAGTTCCGCACTGTCGCCTGATAAACAAAGTAAGAGCCTACGGAATATCAGACCAGCTGTGTGGCTGGATTGAAGAGTTTTTAGCAAACAGAACACAGCATGCTGTTCTCAATGGAGAGACGTCTACAACGTTAAAGGAACCCTCTGGCATGCCAAAGGGGAGTGTTATGGGACCATTGCTTTTCACAATATATATAAATGACCTAGTAGATAGTGTCGGAAGTTCCATGCGGCTTTTCGTGGATGATGCTGTAGTATACAGAGAAGTTGCAGCATTAGAAAATAGTAGCGAAATGCAGGAAGATCTGCAGCGGATATGCACTTGGTGCAGGGAGTGGCAACTGACCCTTAACGTAGACAAATGTAATGTATTGCGAATACATAGAAAGAAGGATCCTTTATTGTATGATTATATGATAGCGGAACAAACACTGGTAGCAGTTACTTCTGTAAAATATCTGGGAATTTGCGTGCGGAACGATTTGAAGTAGAATGATCATATAAAATTAAATGTTGGTAAGGCGGGTACCAGGTTGAGATTCATTGGGAGAGTCGTTAGAAAATGTAGTCCATCAACAAAGGAGGAGGTTTAAATAACACCAGTTCGACCTATACTTGAGTATTGCTCATCAGTGTGGGATCCGTATCAGGTCGGTTTGACAGAGGAGATCCAAAGAAGAGCGGTGTGTTTCGTCACAGGGTTATTTGGTAAGCGTGATAGTGTTACGGAGATGTTTAGCAAACTCAAGTGGCAGACTCTCCAAGAGAGTTAGGTTAGAGGGACCCCCCCTTGGGCGAAACGATAAAATACCTGACGGCTTACCAGAGAGGACATTATCATCGTTGATAAAGAACGTCCGTCCTCAGAGACCAAAAACAGGAAAAGTCAACGTAATATTGGTAAACTGCAGGA
This sequence comes from Schistocerca serialis cubense, assembly GCF_023864345.2. Classification (NCBI taxonomy): domain Eukaryota; kingdom Metazoa; phylum Arthropoda; class Insecta; order Orthoptera; family Acrididae; genus Schistocerca; species Schistocerca serialis. The sequence goes on from NC_064643.1 coordinate 486,498,629, forward strand.
GTATCCAGGGCAAGGTTCCTGAATTAGTATCTCTTATTGAAGGAAATAGTGCGCATATAGTATTAGGAACGGAAAGTTGGTTAAAACCGGAAGTGAACAGTAACGAAATCCTAGACACAGAATGGAATATATACCGCAAGGATAGGATAAACGCCAATAGTGGAGGAGTATTTATAGCAGTAAAGAATTCAATAATATCCAGTGAAGTTATTAGCGAATGCGAATGTGAAATAATCTGGGTTAAGTTAAGTATCAAAGGTGGGTCAGATATGATAGTCGGATGCTTCTATAGACCACCTGCATCAGCAACCGTAGTAGTTGAGCGCCTCAGAGAGAACCTGCAGAACGTCGTGAAGAAGTTTCGTGATCATACTATTGTAATAGGGGGAGACTTCAATCTACCAGGTATAGAATGGGATAGTCACACAATCAGAACTGGAGCCAGGGACAGAGACTCTTGTGACATTATCCTGACTGCCTTGTCCGAGAATTACTTCGAGCAGATAGTTAGAGAACCAACTCGTGAAGCTAACGTTTTAGACCTCATAGCAACAAATAGACCGGAACTTTTCGACTCCGTGAATGTAGAAGAGGGTATCAGTGATCATAAGTCAGTGGTTGCATCAATGACTACAAGTGTAATAAGAAATGCCAAGAAAGGAAGGAAAATATATTTGCTTAACAAGAGTGATAGGGCACAAATCGCAGAATATCTGAGTGACCACCATCAAACGTTCATTTCTGAGGAAGAGGATGTGGAACAAAAATGGAAAAAATTCAGAAACATCGTCCAGTACGCCTTAGATAAGTTCGTACCGACTAAGGTCCAAAGCGAGGGGAAAGATCCACCGTGGTATAACAATCATGTACGAAAAGTACTACGGAAACAAAGAAAGCTTCATCATAGGTTTAAGAGTAGTCGAATCATAGCTGATAAGGAAAAGCTGAACGAAGCGAAAAAGAGCGTAAAGAGAGCAATGAGAGAAGCATTCAACGAATTCGAACATAAAACATTGGCAAACAATCTAAACAAGAACCCTAAAAAGTTTTGGTCATATGTAAAATCGGTAAGCGGATCTAAATCCCCTATTCAGTCACTCGTTGACCACGATGGCACCGAAACAGAGGACGACCGAAGAAAGGCAGAAATACTGAATTCAGTGTTCCGAAACTGTTTCACTGCGGAAAATCGTAACACGGTCCCTGACTTCATCCATCGCACGGACGCCAAAATGGAAAATATTGAAATAAACGATATCGGAATTGAAAAACAACTGCTATCACTTAGTAGCGGAAAAGCATCCGGACCAGACGAGATACCCTTAAGATTCTACAGTGATTATGCTAAAGAACTTTCCCCCTTTCTATCAGCAATTTATCGTAGATCGCTGGAAGAACGTAAAGTACCTAGCGACTGGAAGAAAGCGCAGGTCGTTCCCATTTTCAAGAAGGGTCATAAATCAGATGCGAATAATTATAGGCCTATTTCGCTTACGTCAATCTGTTGTAGAATAATGGAACATGTTTTGTGTTCTCGTATTATGACGTTCTTAGATAATACAAATCTCCTTCATCATAACCAACATGGATTCCGCAAACAGAGATCATGTGAAACTCAGCTCGCCCTATTTGCCCAAGAAATTCACAGTGCCGTAGACACTGGCGAGCAGATTGATGCCGTATTCCTGGACTTCAGGAAGGCATTTGATACGGTTCCGCACTTACGTTTAGTGAAAAAAATACGAGCTTACGGAATATCGGACCAGGTTTGTGATTGGATTCAGGATTTCCTAGAAGAAAGAACACAACATGTCATTCTTAACGGTTCAAAATCTGCAGATGTAGAGGTAATTTCGGGAGTACCGCAGGGAAGCGTGATAGGACCTTTATTGTTTACAATATACATAAATGACTTAGTTGACAACATCGGTAGCTCCGTGAGGCTATTTGCAGATGACACGGTTGTCTACAAGAAAGTAGCAACATCAGAAGACTCGTACGTACTCCAGGAGGACCTGCAGAGGATTAATGCATGGTGCGACAGCTGGCAGCTTTCCCTAAACGTAGATAAATGTAATATAATGCGCATACATAGGGGCAGAAATCCATTCCAGTACGATTATGCCATAGGTGGTAAATCATTGGAAGCGGTAACGACCGTAAAATACTTAGGAGTTACTATCCGGAGCGATCTGAAGTGGAATGATCACATAAAACAAATAGTGGGAAAAGCAGGCGCCAGGTTGAGATTCATAGGAAGAATTCTAAGAAAATGTGACTCATCGACGAAAGAAGTAGCTTACAAAACGCTTGTTCGTCCGATTCTTGAGTATTGCTCATCAGTATGGGACCCTCACCAGGTTGGATTAATAGAAGAGATAGACATGATCCAGCGAAAAGCAGCGCGATTCGTCATGGGGACATTTAGTCAGCGCGAGAGCGTTACGGAGATGCTGAACAAGCTCCAGTGGCGGACACTTCAAGAAAGGCGTTACGCAATACGGAGAGGTTTATTATCGAAATTACGAGAGAGCACATTCCGGGAAGAGATGGGCAACATATTACTACCGCCCACATATATCTCGCGTAATGATCACAACGAAAAGATCCGAGAAATTAGAGCAAATACGGAGACTTACAAGCAGTCGTTCTTCCCACGCACAATTCGTGAGTGGAACAGGGAAGGGGGGATCAGATAGTGGTACAATAAGTACCCTCCGCCACACACCGTAAGGTGGCTCGCGGAGTATAGATGTAGATGTAGAGAGGCGCTCTGCATCGCGGTGTAGCTTGCTGTCCAGGTTTCGAGAGGGTGCGTTTCTGGATGAGGTATCGAATATATTGCTTCCCCCTACTTATACCTCCCGAGGATATCACGAATTTAAAATTAGAGAGATTCGAGCGCGCACGGAGGCTTTCCGGCAGTCGTTCTTCCCGCGAATCATAAGCGACTGGAACAGGAAAGGAGGTAATGACAGTGGCACGTAAAGTGCCCTCCGCCACGCACCGTGGGTGGCTTGCGGAGTATAAATGTAGATGTAGATATCAATGTCGGTGCCTACCGGAACCTCAGTGGCTCCGAAAACATTGCAAAGGGTGGTTATTCAGGCTTCTGATAAGTGGTCACATAAATGTGACTGGGCTGAGCATAACTGTTATGTAATACCCTAGCATTGCTGATACAGCAGAATACATCTCAACTTGCATATTGGTCTAAAACCTTTATGGTTTCCAAAAATTGCTTAAGGAAAATGCCGATGTGGCGCCTCTGAAAGAAAAAAGAAACATGGCCAATTTCCTTCCAGATTTTTCATGAATACTTGGTCCATCTCTAATGGCCTTATTATCGACGGGCTGTAATATCTTAATCTTCCTTCCTTCTTTTATCTATGTCTTGTTTCAATATTCCGAAGCGTTTGCGAAATATTAGTTGACTCCCTTTTACATCGTTCAACTACACAATCCAAGTTACACTCGCAGCAATTACTATACAGAAGTGTCTTTCGAAGGACAGAATGTGTTTCATAGGACAAGTGTGACTATATCTGTTTTGGAAGGAAACATAGGTTTTACATTTTACAACATCATCACGCTGAAAACGCAAGAAAAATATTGGATTTAGTGTTTCCTTATTAGTCCTTGTATTCGTACAAAATAACCCCTGCAACTGCTGCGGATACGTTACGCTGTCACTTGTTCCACGAGTCTCAGTTGAAGGCCTGTCTACCAGGAAAACGGCAGCTCCTTCTAGTGCCAGCCAATCAGAGTCAACATCCGATGCGCTCCGGCATAATACCGCGCGGAACAGGTTTCTGTAAGCCGTTTTTCCACTCTGATACAGGCGTCACATAACCAAGCACCAGGATGGAAATACCGCTTCATCACAACTGTCAGATGAGCGATTTCCATAATTTATTGCGATACAATCGGAGGATATTTTAATTTTACCAAACTAAATCAGAAGACAGATTTCGTCAACGAAACTTAGAAACATATAGTGTGATTCCTCGTTGAAATCAACAACTTACATTCTTCATTATTCCATCATTCTGAATTATAAGCTGCCAAATTAGAAAAAGCTTTAGAGTTGAGGATAATGTACGTATGAATTATCTGGTGGGTGCTTCCTGAGGTTACTTCCTGACCTACTAACCTTCCTCAGTAAGAACGCCTGAAATTCGTGACTTTCAAAATTTTATTTTGAAACCAACGTATTGCTTACACATTGTAAGCGATTCTTCTTTAGAGCAACTTTTTACTCTGTAACACTATGTTACAAAGTACGTCAAGTACTTGAGTAGTAGACGTACGTCATTATCTGCTTAAAGTGCCAAATCACAAACACTAAAAATACCTATTTTGGATGATAATGTATCTTCATTTAGATTTCTCTTCGTACTCTTCTATGAACAAAGCGACAGTCAGATTGCCGGCCGCGGTGGCCGAGCAGTTCTAGGCGCTTCAGTCCGGAACCGCGCGACAGCTACGGTCGCAGGTTCGAATCCTGCCTCGGGCATGGATGTGTGTGATGTACTTGGGTTAGTTTGGTTTACGTAGTTCTAAGTTCTAGAGGACTGATGACCTCAGATGTTAAGTCCCATAGTGCACAGAGCCATTTGAACCATTTGGACAGTCAGATTATTCCCGCATCATTCTCTTCAGGATTTGTCAAAAAATTAATAAGTTTCCCTGTATGTAAAAAGTAAAACAGTGCCACATCCGTAGCAGAATACTTACAGTCATTACTATAGTCTTACCCAAGTTATAAGTGAAGCAGTAAAATACATCTGCTCTCCTGGATTTCCGTCGATAAACACTGTGTCAAAGTCTAGGCCCTTTCTCTTATAGCGTATTAATGGGTAATCAAAATACAGCTATGTTGTTATGTCTAAATTGTATAATACTGCTATCTATGAAACATATTAATATAGAACAAAGATGAGTGTGCCACATATATATATTTAGATCTTTCTTAGGCTCTGAATACTGTTTTGCTTACTATTCTGCTAAAAAAACTGGAAGCATTTGGAATACAGGGGATAGCTAATGACTAGGTCCGATCGTACCTAGCAAATAGTGTATGAAGGACATATACATCAAATAAATCAACATCTACATCAAACTCCGAAAGCCACCTAATGGTGTAATGCGAAGGGTACTTTCGGTACCACTATCTGATCCCTCCAACCATGTTCCACTCACTAATAGTGCATGGGAAGAATGATTGTCGGTAAGCCTCTGCATTGGCTCTAATTTCTCGAATTTTCTCCTCGTGGTCAATACGCGAGATGTATGTGGGTGGAAGTATTATGTTGCCTGACTCCTCTTGAAAAGTGCTGCCCCGAAGTTTCAATAGTAAGTCTCTCCGTGATGTACAACACCTCTCTTGTAACGTCTGCCAGTGGAGTTTATTTAGCATAAACGATCCTGTTACGAAACGCACTGCTCTTCGTTGGATCTTCTCTATCTCCTCTATCAGTCCTACCTTATAGAGATTCCAGATAGATGAACAATACTCAAGAATCGGGAGAACTAGCGCCTTATAAGGCACTTCTTTCGTGGATGAGTTACATTTCCTTCAGATTCTTCCGATGAATCTGAGTCGTGTCTACTTTTTCCACTATCTCTTTTATATGGTCATTCCACTTAGGATTGCTCTGTATAGTTATTCTTAGATATTTTACAGCAGACGCTGTCTCCAGCTGTTTGTCATCAATAGTGTAGCTGTACAGTAGTGGATTTCTTTTCCTATGTATGCGCATACGTTACGTTTATTTACTTTCAGGGTCAACTGCCAGAGTGTGCATCATTTATTAATTCTCTGCAGGTCGTTCTGCAAATTCTTACTTCCCTCTGGCGTTGCTACTTTGGTATAAACAACTGCATCATCTGCGAATGTCTGCCGTCATACCTAACGGCCCGGGTTCGATTGCCGGCTGGGTCGGAGATTTTCTCCACTCAGGGACTGGGTGTTGTGTTGTCCTTATCACCATCATTTCATCCCCATCGGCGCGAAAGTCGCCGAAGTGGCGTGAACTAGAAAGACTTGCACCAGGCGGATGGTCTACCCGACGGGAGTTGTACTAGTGTTGGTGGTAACATGAAAATTACAGTAACGAGGGGTACGCGGATTTGGATTTCATGTTTGGCAGGCTAACGGAAAGGGACGGGAGGCTGCACGCTTGCACGAAGACCTGAAGGCGCCCCGATCGTCGAACGCTTACAAGGTTGCGTCAACGCCTCCGGGAAACTGAGAGCTTTGCACATGCTGCGGGAGCGGACAGGCCTGAACGAATTTCACTTGTGCTTGACCACTGTCCTGCAATTTCGATAAGTAGACCTGGCACACAAATTCCTGGAATGAGCCACAGTAGTGTTTGCAGAATAATGCATCGCAATGCAATAAACCAATACTACCTCAGCGAGTTCACTGTCTTAATGAGATGGACTTTGGTCCTAGACTAACTTTCTGTCAAAGGATGAAGTAACAAGCTGTAGGCAGCACTATGTTTCACAATAACAACTTATTGGCAGATGAACTAGGGTTCACTCATGACGGTGTATTTAATCATCACAATTCTCACGTTTGGAGTCATGTAGTCTTCAACCCACTTGCTGTTCATGAGTCTCTACATCAGCGACGTTTCTCATTCAGTGTGTGGTTGTGGGAACTAGGTGGTCGTCCATCTTACCAAACAGACTCATTGGACGGAATTACATTCGTTATCAGCGGTATCATCTTGCAAGATTGCTTGAGGCTGTCCCCTTAGAACAAGGAGACGGGTTGAAGCTCATGCATGATGAAACATAGGCACATTTTGCTGTTACAGTGAGACTCCGTCTCACTGGGCAAGGAGGACCGGTACTGTGGCCCCCAAGATCATCCGATCTGATCGCCATGGATTTCTCTGTTTGGGACCACCTTAAGGGTGTAGTGTACGCTACTCTGGTTACCACAGATGAAGAAGTGGAGCAGAGACTTGTCAGTGCTTGTCAAGAATTTCTAAATGATCCAGGCGTGTGTGAAAAGATCCGAAACTCATTCCTTAGACGGGTACAGGCCTGCATATGGGTTAAAACCCGACACTTTGCACAACTCCTTTAACTGTGAGAACAGTTGAGTTTGGTTGGTTTGTTTGTAGGAGGAGACCAGACAGCGAGGTCATCGGTCTCATCGGATTAGGGACGGATGGGGAAGGAAGTCGGCCGTGACCTCTCGAAGGAACCATCCCAGCATTTGCCTGGAGCGATTTAGGGAAATCATGGGAAACCTAAATCAGGATGGCCGGACGCGGGATTGAACCATCGTCCTGCCGAATGCGAGTCCAGTGTGTGTGAGAACAGTCATTAACTGTTACTGTGATCGTACAAATCACCTGCACTTCTACTAATGCATCTCCAGTGGCTCTTCTTATTGTTGTACAATGTTGCAAACTGTCCGTGACTGAGATGACTTTTACAAAGAACCAGGTGAGTGGTAACCGCGAGGTCTTGCAAACGTTCGGTTACGGACCTATGTTTACTGAGACTTCTTGCTTCTAGTATCGTGTAATTTCAACTCATTTGTTTGCATCATTAACAATAATACACCCTGTATAGGCACAGGAATGTGAGAATGCTCATAAAATTTTAGCGGTGAAATTTATGTAATGTTAAATGACAGATGCTATTTCGTTAAAACTCTAGAGACAATTTGGAGGAAAATATTACTAGTAGTTTGTATTACTAGTAGTTTGTAGTACCAATCGGCTTGAATAGCTAACTCAATACGTATTTTTCTGAGCTTTGGTCAATAACTGTCTCTGCAGATGACATGTTAACAGTACCAAAAGTGTGCATAAATATAATGAATTTTTTACTTTGCAGAAGTCCGAATTTGTAAAATAAGAGTTAACTTTCCCTACAAGCAGTTTTACTACAAGGGGAATAAAGAAAATTGCATTGAAAATAAAACGAATTGTGGCTATTTCAAGACAATACACATTTAGTTAATTATGAGGATATTGTCACAAATTTGTCTAGTTAGTCATATAATTTTCCAAATTTAACCCTTTCGTGACGGAGCGCGTTTCCCAAAAGTGGAGCAATTCGGGGGCGCTTTGCGATTTTCATTTCCCTTAGGTTTCTTTCGTTGCTTATAAAAATGGATCAAATGGCTCTGAGCACTATGGGACTTCAGATCTGAGGTCATCAGTCCCCTAAAACTTGAAAAATACTTAAACCTAACTAACCTAAGGACATCACACACATCCATGCCCGAGACAGGATTCGAACCTGCGACCATAGCGGTAGCGCGGTTCCAGACTGAAGCGCCTAGAACCTCTCGGCCACACCGGCGGGCGTCGCGTATAAAATCCACAGTTTTAGACTGATCGGTAATTTTTTTTGCAATTGTAGCTTAAAATACGCTCTTTACTAGCATACTATTTTCATTATTCCATATCGCGCACTTTTTGACTTGGCGGTTGTGTTAAAATAGGAAAAAATAAAAAATTAGATTTCTTTCTGTTTTTAGTTGAGAGGTGATGCATTGAATTAGACATATTAAAATTAGTTGTATCTTATTATTTAATGTTTTAGCTTTAAAACGACATATAAAATACAATTTTATGTCTTATGGGACGTCTGTGGGGAGAAAAATAAAAAGCTCATTTTGAGGGATGAAAAATTTGATTATGTCAATAAACTACAAAATTTCATAACATTTGCTTAAAACAAACTTTACAACTTTGGCATATCGATTTTTCAATAGGCAATCATATTTTACAAGTGCTTTCGGCACTTTGCTACTCTGTGATACCTGCTGAAGCACTCAGTCACATGAAGAGAAGGTCTGGACGGACAAGTTTCGCAAAAAAAGGTGGACCGTTTTCGCCCTCCAGGATTGGAGCGATCACTGCAAACGACACAGTCACCCTGCTTTCCGGTGCCCCTTCTTGCGACAGCATGGTACAGGCCGTCCATCCTGTGTAGGTCACCATGCTCAGAGCGTGGCCTCTTCCTCGATGGGCTTGGTTGAGCCCTGACGTCGCCCACAAGCTCCTTGAAGAGACTCTTCCGAAGCTGCACATGACTTTTTGGTGTCTCTCCTCTCCCAAGATACAGCGCTGGGTGTGTGATGCGACAATCGGGCCACGTATACGGGCCTTGAGTCCCATAGCGACTTCCGCGTCGGGCCAAGTATACGGGCCTCACGTCCCTAAAGTGTTAAATGTTTTATTAAAGAAAAGGAACTAGTATGTGTTGACAGTAGGATATCAACGTTTGAAAAGCTGTAGTCAGCTCTGAAACAGAGCAGTTTTCCCTGGCACTCGAAATTCAATATTGTGTTTGCGTTAGTAAAATGTTGCAGTTTCTGTAGACAGTGTGTAGTATTTTACCAAGAACCTAAGAGTGAGGGCACGAAAGAACGTATAACTAAAGCCACGACAAGCTGATATCGTCAAAATCTGGAGGACACCGCAGAGTTTTGGTAAAGAAAGAACTGACTGTGGCCGGCCTGTGTGGCCGAGCGGTTCTAGGCGCTTCAGTCTGGAACCACGCGACCGCTACGGTCGCAGGTTCGAATCCTGCCTCGGGAATGGATGTGTGTAATGTCCTTAGGTTAGTTAGGGTTAAGTAGTTCTAAGTTCTAGGGGACCGATGACCTCAGATGATAAATCCCATATTGCTCAGAACCATATGAACCATATATGAACTGACTGTGGTTTTGGTTTGTCGCCAACTTCTGACATTTCTTTGGAGCTCTGCAATAAGAAAGTTACATGTCTTAAATAACAGTAGGTTCACAAGATGTCCATTATTTTTACAACAATTATCAGTTTGATGTTAGCTTTGAATATTTGAATGGCGTAGAAAACGCACACTTATTGTGTTGTGAAATGCATATACTGAACTAGCAGTGGAATCCAAGTCTGTGGCATAAGTGGCCCATTTGCCAAACGACAGATGCAATAGAAACGTCTGTTTCAAAAGTATCACATCAGTTGCAGAGCTTTGGAATCGATCCCAAGTTTCAGACGGCTCTGTACTATGATATGGACCCATTTTGTAGTTCAGTACCTGTACATCAGTTTTTCTGCGTATTAATTTCTTACATACATCACTGCCCATGAAAATTGCGTGAAAAATCCGTTTCTCGGAGAACAGCTGTTATCCCCTTTCAAACTTGCTCACATGGTGGTACTGAATACTCTTGTGTTCTAGTTTTCACAGTTGTCATACCAATAAGTGAAACGATTAATTATGGGAAGAAGATAAAATTCATGATTCAGATGAAGTATATTAAATAGAAAACATGGAGATATATTTAATACTATTTTTTCTTCTTGCCAGAGGATGAAAATCTTCTAAGAGTGAAATAAATAGAGTACTGGTGATTGAGTTAAGTAAACATACTGACAGAAAGATTATTTCTCTTTTTCTTCAGCTAAACAAACTTCCAAAAACTTTAATTTTTGGGTTGACTAAGACGTGAAAAATGTATACACTTTTTCATCAATATGGCGTAAATGGTGAGTGTATTTCTTGTATAAAGCAATAGTATTTGGAGAGATAAGGTATACATACATGCAGTATAACTCTCTCAGCGCCCCTTGTAAGTAGGCTGTTTAGGTTTTTATGTTGGTAACACCAAGTAGCGCTCTGTATGAAAATCACTGGCTTTGCTTTGTGCAGTCTGTGGCTGGTTGGCATTGTTGAAATATTCACTATTGTAGTGTTCGGCAGTTGGATGAGAACAGCGCGTATCGTTGCGCAGTTGGAGGTGAGCCGCCAGCAGTGGTGGATGTGGGGAGAGAGATGGCGGAGTTTTGAGAGCGTATGATCTGGACGTGTGTCCATCAGAGACAGTAAATTTGTAAGACTGGATGTCATGAACTGATATACATATATTATGACTTTTGAACACTATTAAGGTAAATACATTGTTTTCTATCAAAATTTTTCATTTGCTAACTATGCCTATCAGTAGTTAGTGCCTTCAGTAGTTAGAATCTTTTATTTAGCTGGCAGTAGTGGCGCCCGCTGTATTGCAGTAGTTCGAGTAACGAAGATTTTTGTGAGGTAAGTGATTCATGAAAGGTATAGATTATAGTTAGTCAGGGCCATTCTTTTTTTTTGCAATTATTGAAAGTCAGATTGCGTTGCGCTAAAAATATTGATTGTCAGTTTAGTGTTGATCAGAATACGTAAAGAGAGTAATGTCTGTGCACGTTCAGTTGTGCTCAGCTATTTGAAAATCAAATAACGTAGAGGTTTATCAGCACAGTAATTTCAGCTTCTCCTGTTTTCTTAGCGTATGGGACGTTTTCCTACAAAGCTTGCTGGGCCAGCTCACTACGGAAAAAGGATACAGCAAAGTATAAGTTAACCGCAAAACTTAGTGTTTATAAATTTTTTGTTACTGAAACTTAGTGTACGCTATAGGTAAACTTCCTATATTTTCACCTCCTGTGATATTTAAGACAAACGGCAAAACGTTCTCTTACTCTGTCATAAAATTTTACATTGTCCAGTCGCATTAATGTGACAACCTGTCAATAGCCTGGGTAGCCTCCTTTTGCATTGTGAACCGCTGCGAGACGCACAGATAGCGAGTAAGGTTCACAACTTATCGACAGGTACGTCGAACCATGACGCCTCCAGTGCCGTGGGCATCTGCGCTACACTTCTCGACTGAGAATCCATGGAGCGAACAGCCCGACTGCAGTGATCCCACAGATTCTCGGTTGGGTTTAAATACGGAGAGTTTGGTGGCGAGCTGTGTGACATGTTTCATTGACCTGCTCGTAGAGTGCAACATGCCGCCAAGCAAAAATGACGTGCACGCAGAGGTGAACATAGTCTCCAATAATAGATGCATACTTGTGTTGATTCACTGTGCCTTCCAGAATGACGGCATCACCAAGAGAATACCATAACAACATTCCCCAAACGATAACGCTCCCACCTCCGGTTCAGTCCACTGGTCCTTAAATGGGATTCGTCTGAAAAGGCCACCTGTCACCGTCCAGTGGACCCCCAGTTGTGGTAATGACGTGCAAATACCAGCCTTCATTGAGGATGAATAGCGTTCAGCATGGATGAATGAACCATACGCTTGCTGCGGAGCGCATAAAAGCGGCAACGTCAGCTGAACGGTCACTCAAGAGGTACTGTTGGTAGCCCCTTGGTTCATCTGGTGGGCATTTGTTCAACACTTGCACTTCTATTCGCTCGTACAAATCTTCGCAGCCGTCGTTAACTCCTGTCATATATAGCCCGTGGTGCACCATAGTTGCCTCGGGGCAGATTTAATCATGCACGGTATATTTAAGCTACGGCGGTACACGAACAGTTTACAAATTCACCAGTTGCAGAAATGCTTCCACCCTTGTACCGAACGCCAATGATCACGCCACGCCAGGAAGAACCGATAGAGGTACTCAAAGTACCCTCCGCCACACATCGGCAGCTGGCTTGCGGAGTATGGTTGTAGATGTAGATAGATGTAGATTTTAGACGTCAGATAAATCACTGCACTTCCGCATTACGACAGTGACTGCACTGTTCCCCGCATCCTCCCGACGCGAATTATATATCCTCAACTTCTAGTGCTGCCACCCCCGTCTGTAAGTGTTACTGCACGTTGATGTCGAAAATAGGTGGTGATCACATTAATGCGACTGGACGGTGTACAAGCCTTTCGCCTCTCATATTCCATTCTCTTTATCCGATGTTTTCGGATGCCCCATAGTACATAAAGATGCAAAATGTTTGTTCGACAAATACATTTGCGATCAACTAATCGTTTTTCCCTCGGCTCCAAAGATGTTTCTTATAGTAGATCAATCAGTATTAAGTCGAGGTATTCTGCTCCAAATATAAAAAGTGACTCACAGTGTAATACACTTGGTTCACTTTATTATTCCCGCGTGTTTCTTTACCAACAAAAAACCACATTGCTGCCCTAGACTAGGAGGTGATTTCCCACTGTGTTCTCAAAAATGGTTCAAATGTCTCTGAGCACTATGGGACTTAACTGCTGAGGTCATCAGTCCCCTAGAACTTAGAACTAGTTAAACCTAACTAACCTAAGGACATCACACACATCCACGCCCGAGGCAGGATTCGAACCTGCGACCGTAGTGGTCGCGCGGTTTCAGTCTGCAGCGCCTAGAACCGCTCGGCCACTCCGGCCGGCCACTGTGTTCTCATTATTATTATTATTATTATTATTATTATTATTATTATTATTATTATTATTGCGAAATGTCCTTGTGGACTAATATTTATGTGAGTTACTGATGACTACGTCTGTGATGAGTGTTTCTAAAACAGTGTAGTATTATATTTGTTTTGCACGATAATGCACTAGAAAGAAAAGTAGTGAACAAAACTTAGTGTTTGCACATAGCTCACTTCTCGATATTAGCAGCAAGAAACACAGCGAGCTTAGTGAACCCATACAAGAGACGAACCGCCATCTACAAATTCATGCACTCCCAATCCGTGAGAAACTGTTTGGAGGTTTTTGATGGCACACAGTCAGCATTGTGGTAATGAAAATTTCTTCTGTCACCAGGATACGATATGACGATTGACGACTGGTGGATCGAACGCTGCCGCTACCTATGTCCGTACCTGCAGCATTTACTTGCAGATGACTTTCTGCTGTAAAATAATGACGTTTCACTTTATCATATATTTGTAAAGCTAAACAAAACGACTGGCAGCTTTGATTCGAAATAGCCCATTTTGCAATTTTTTAACACTTGCAACTGATACAATTAAATGAAACTGTCTTCACTTGTGGTTCACATAAAACCCTGGGAGGGAGGGGCTTTACTCATAATGTTCGACTGGTAGGACGTTAGGTGTAGAGCTTCAGAAATAGAAGGATAATTCGATAAAACACAGGACACTTTTTAAACACTTTTTAACGATTCTTTTACAAGAATGGAATACAACACTTAATTGTTTTGTAAATTATAGGTTGCCAGAATCAGTCGTCCTTGCTTAAAAATTATTATGCACATTTAGATTTCAGCTAGAAGCTAGTCATTCTAAATGCACTATTATTTTCGCTCAGAGCATATAAGTTTCTGTTGATCGTGCTTCACCTACAGTTCCGTGAATACTACTGTTTGCGGAAGGCAGGCTCGCAATACATACATTCACTTATGAAATTTGTCATTAATAACTCATCCCAATTAAAAAATAACAGCGAAGTACGTAGCTACACACTTGAGTGAAGATCATTATTTGTTCAAGCGTTGCCGGCCGGAGTGGCCGTGCGGTTCTGGGCGCTACAGTCTGGAACCGAGCGACCGCTACAGTCGCAGGTTCGAATCCTGCCTCGGGCATGGATGTGTGTGACGTCCTTAGGTTAGTTAGGTTTAATTAGTTCTAAGTTCTAGGCGACTGATGACCACAGAAGTTGAGTCGCATAGTGCTCAGAGCCATTTTTTTGTTCAAGCGTTGTGACTATGTGCTTCGCTGTTAATTTCGAATTGGGATGGGTTATTAATGGCAAATTTCGTAAGTGAATGTATATATTGCGAAGTCTGCCTTCCGCAAACAGTAGTATTCAATGAACTGTGAGTGAAGGCCAATCAACAGGGACTTACATGCTTTGGGCGAAAATAATAGTGTACTGAGAATGGCTAGCTTCTAGCTGAAATCTAGATCTGCATAATAAAATTTAAGCAAGGACGACTGACTGCTGCAATCTATACTTTACAAGTCAATGTAACAGTCGCTGAGAGCAACCGTTTTCCAAATGGAAGGTAACCTGACTTAATTGTTTCTCCTCGTAATCCCCCTCAACTTCTACTCTAATACCAGCACTGGACAAGCTTTTCAGCTCCACGTCTCGGGGGCGTATGCGTACCCTGTTACGCGCTGCTGTCTGGACTTCAGCAGCGAACCTTGAGCCATTAAGGGCTTCTTTCAGGGGGTTAAGAATGTGATAATCTGAAGGAGCCAGATTCGGGGAATACGGAGAGTGGGGCAAGCAAACGGACGTCAGGTTTAACTGAGCACTTCGAAGCATCTTTCTTTCATTTATGATATCAAATGTTTTGGAACCCATCTCATACACATTTTCTCGAACATCAGCACGTCATGAATAGTACGGTGGCCTGATCTGACACTCAGGTTCATAGTTTCTGCAGTATCACTCAGCGTAATATGCCCGTTTTCCCGTATCAACTCATTAACTATGACAGTGTTGTTCTCCGTGACTGCACAGACAGAATCTATAACACTTGTTGCACCCCATTTGGTCTTATACACTTATTCGTACACGTGTGTTCCACGCAAGCAACTTTCACCACGCTGCACTGCCATTCGGCGTTGATTTGCAATTGGTTTCAACACTTCAGCTAACAGAAATCTAATGACACCCTGCTGCTCCGTGTTGGTGCAAACCTGCGCAAGCGTGCCTCCATCTTGTTTCACTGATTCCCAGCATCCTGTTCGCGAGGCAGGCGTGCCAGCCCCATCTGACAATAGTTATGGTATACAATCCAAAAAAAGAAAGTCGAAGTTTTGTATTTTTATACCACTTTTCTGATTGTCGAATGGACCGTGTACTCGATCTTCGATTTTTATAAATAAACCTTGTATTATGAGCAGTCGATCTTCTGCCTACAGACATCGTATCCAAAATTGTATAAATTTTTCCTTTAAAGTTGCAGGCTAGTGATGAATACCACGCGCATCAAAAATGACAACTAAACTGAGGTGAATTGTATATAACTGATAATATGGCATACTTTGCAAGGCTTTCACTTATTCGACACGCCGCACGTGACTGCAACAGTATTCCACACTGCTGGCACCCAGCAAGTGTGGAGGCCTTACGTAACTGCCGCAGGAAACAAAGCGCGTGAACTCACGTGGCCTGCTGACTACTGACTCCCACAAACGTAAAAGCTGGTTCCGGTTACAGTTCCAGCGCCAAGTACCAGCCTGGAGGCACGCACGAACGAGGAAAACCGTCTCCTCCAATCGCTGCGCCTGAACCGCCCGCCTAGTCACTTGGCGATGCAGACAGCATTGGGCCTGGCTTCAGCACGGCGTCCTTCTATTCTGCCTTGAGGTCTCTCCCAGTTACTCGAGGCCGTCTGCTCTGGCCAGGCCGACACCCAAGAATCGTAACAGGAGACACAGTCCACACGCGGTTGCCCTATTAGGGAAAATGAAGTTAGAATATTTGCCCTACAGGTTGTTTCTTTCTACTATTTTGCACACAATGCGTTGGACGGAGATTAAGAACTGCGACTGTAAACGCATTTCTAATTCTATTTTTTTGTATGTAGTCATACACACCTTTCACTTCAAGCAATTATTTTGTTACAGAGTGGGTGACTCAACCAGTTTCAGTTTAGCGACCAGCCAGTCACATGTACCCGGTACTGTATTTCAGTTGTTTCTCTTTTGCCATTTTGTGACGTTTTAATAACAAACTTATTGTGTACGACATCGTACACTGCGGTAAGGAGAGCTGGGTGAAATCTGGTTCGCAGGATAGAGCGGATCAGGTTGTGGTTGTGGAAGGGGCTGTAATCAGTTACTGTCAGTTGCACAAAACACACAAACTTTTATTTTCCTAAGAACCACTTAATTACACATTGCCTTAAAAGGATCAAAATAAAACAATATGGCTGAAGACCTAGTTAGGAAAACTTGAGATAGATCAGGGGGTGAAGGGCCAAAACCACACCAAAAACAAGAGTGGCTGAAGGCCTGAACACAAATCATAAAAAAATTGGTTTAAAGAATACACGCGGCTGAAGGCCTTACTTAAAAAATATTACACGTAAATACTCGGCTAAAGGCCACACACAAGACAACGAACAACTCAAGGCTTAGGGCCAGGATAACAAAAATTTCAGATAGAGCCAATTTTTTTAAAAAAAAAGTTGTTTCAAACAAATGAACCTTCAAATATTAATTAAAAATGGCTGAAGGCCTTATCTTAAAAATATTTCACGTAAAAGCTCCGCTGAAGGCCACACACTGGACACTGAACAACTCAGGGCTTAAGGCATGGATAACAAGAATTTCAGGTGGAACAAACTTTCAAAATTTAGTTTTTAAACAAATCAATCTTCAAATTTTGATTTAAGTCAGCTGAAGGCCTTATTTTAAAATTAAAACAAACTAAATTAACAGACGGCTGAAGGCCTCGCACAGTATTTCAGACTAAAATGAAAATCACAATCTAAAACCAACAGAACAGTGGTGCTCAGAAGTGTTCCAAGGGCTGGCCTGAGGAGGTAGCTCTAAAGTAAGGTGAGGTGAGACAGGCAGACAAGAGTAAGGTTAAATAATCGGATGGCAGTCCAATCCAGGAACGGCTGAAGGAGCGACCAACAACCTAATCAATTCCCTTCCGCCCGACCAACGTCACAACAGTGGAAAGTATCAGCCGAGGATGAAGATACCAGTAGCACTACGTCTTCTTCGTTGGTGCCTAAAAACAGCCAAGACACAATAACCACTGTAAGAAAAAAATATGAACAAACAACTAAACGCTGTCGAACTATACGCCATGCCGGACAGCATCAACACAGCGAGGAACTGGGGCGTTAACGGCCACAAGGCAGAAAATACCGCTGGTGCACTTCACTGATAAGTAACAACCAATTTAATAGTTAAAGACCATGCAGGAAGACGGCTGCAAAATTTCGCCGACTCCAACACACCATACGTTGCTGCTAGCCGGAACGGCCCAGGAAGCAACAACTGGCAATGAAGGAAGAGATGTCACAGCAGTTGAGGTTTCATTACAGGTTAACTGATCACTAAACTTCAGTGACCAGGTTCAGTGGGCAACGTACTTAGTAGCTCTCGCAGGTAGCTCCCCACAATCCGACCGTGCATGCACGCTGAGAGTGGTCCCGGCCTGACCTCGCGCCACGGACACTTCCTCGCTGCTCTGTCCCAACCGACTGACTGCCACACACACCACCACATGGAAATATAGCGGTCACACCAAAGACAGTACAGCAGTACTAGTATACTAGTATCGATAAGCTCTGCTGCTGCCACTGACGGAGGCAAGCCAGCAACTCGTTATGGTAGTAACTCAGGGAGAAATAAGACGCCACTCGATTGTGACAAAGTGCCAAAGAACAAACGGCATCAACGCAAGCCGTCGACGGCTCACTGGGCTGGTGTGGCAACTGTCATCATAGGAAAGATGGACAAGACCAGAAATGATTAGCCAACAAGTTAATCACAGTTAACAGAAGATTTGCTTAACTTATATTCCTCCAAGGGAATGAAGGTTCAGTACAGACAATGCAGCCAGCTACAGAGTCCAGCTATCACAATGTCAGCCAGGATGAGCCTCCTGGCTCTGAGTACGAATAAAGAGGGCTGAGGGCGAGGGGGAAGACCGGTGGGAAGAATGGTTACTGGCAGATGGATGTAACCGCTCTACAGTCGAACCAGTTTTTCTTTTTTTTTTTTTAATTCGGTGTTGTTGGAAACAAACATTAAACGGCGTCGAATTACAAATATTGGTAAAACAAAAAAATAGTTCAAATGGCTGTGAGCAGTATGGGACTTAACATCTATGGTCATCAGTCCCCTAGAACTTAGAACTACTTAAACCTAACTAACCTAAGGACATCACACAACACCCAGTCATCACGAGGCAGAGAAAATCCCTGACCGCGCCGGGAATCGAACCCGGGAACCCCGGCGCGGGAAGTGAGAACGCTACCGCACGACCACGAGCTGCGGACTATTGGTAAAATAGATTATCTCATTGTGGCTCTGAATATGTTCAAGATTAATTTGCGGCAAGTGAATAGAAATGGGGTCGTTACATCATGAGGAGGATACTTGTGGGACATAACTAGAGTGCCGCTCGTTGGAGAAGGGCGTTTGTTATGTTTCAATTCGAGTAATATGCTAAAAGAAGAAGCTCCGAATGCGGAACTTTGTGCCATTAGCACTCTGGTGAAATACGAAAACAAAAAAAAGGCAGTGTTATTCCTTAGATGATGATGGTGTTAGGTTTGTGGGGCGCTCAACTGTGCGGTCAGCAGCGCCCATACAAAGCCCAAATTATTACGCAGACCACTTGTTTTCACAGTCCAATCTAGCCACTATCTCGAATCATGATGAAGATGAAATCATGAGGACAACATAAACACCGAGTCCCCGGGCAGAGAAAATCCCCAACCCGGCCGGGAATCGAGCCCGGGACCCCGTGATCCAGAGGCAGCATTGCTAGCCACTAGACCACGAGCTGCGGACCATCAATAAAGGATGGAAACATTTTAAACCATTTATGAGAGATATCAGCAGCAATTAACGTTGTTGTAAGACACACACAGAGCAGAAATAGCAACAAAACACCAAAAATAGGTATTAGATTTGTTAGGTCACTGTTCAGCGGAACCCCTCAGCGGCGTTATGGAGATCATAACACACCAGTTGTCTAAATCCACGACTTATGTAATAACACAACATGGTTCGATCAGACATTACCCCATTATCAAGTTCTTAAAAGTATTACACCATTAGGCACAGTCAAAAATCATCAAGCAGGAAACATGCATTGTCAAATATTTAAGACTCTCCATTATGCGCTTCACTGTAAGACATTCGTAATTACTGATGGTGCTTAACATTCTCACAAGGCTCTCGGAAAAACTTCCAATTATGCCAAAAATCTTAATTTCTGGTAGCGTTTAACACAATCTCTGTTAGTTAACAGAGCACTTGTTAAACGCCGCCAGTAATTACGAACTTAATACCATGTGTGTAAAGGGTGCTAATAATTCAAGTGCAGCGACCAAAGATGTCTAGTGTGGGCTTTAATTATCCTATGGCATCGAAATTTAGTAGATATTGCAATATGTTAATGCGGAACCGATTTACGCTGGAGAAGAAATAGTCCAACTTTAGTCACCAGACGTAAATCTGGCGCTGTGAATGCAAAAAAGACGTATAGAAATGTTTCCATATGCAATGGATTAGGGATGGGACGTAGGCAGGAAAGGTTCAACAAATGAAATGGCATAATGTTGATTATATTATCAACCACCAATGACACAATTCGGTCAGTATGAACACAGGAAACATCGATGAGGTGCTGTAGAGCGCCAAATGGCACCTGATGGCGAAAATTTAAACTAATTTTTTTCCTTCGTATATGGGTTCTGCATTAATGCATTACCACATCTACCAGGTTTCGGTGCCTTACGATAATGACAGCCCACACCGGAGCTTAGTGAGTACCTGCCCTTTTTATTATAACCACCTGGTATAATAGTATTACATGTTTGGCAATGCACGTCTGTTGTTTACATATCTTTGGTTCAAAATGGCTCTGAGCACTATGGGACTTAACATCTGAGGTCATCAGTCCCCTAGAACTTAGAACCACTTAAACCTAACTAACTTAAGGACATCATACACATCCGTGCCCGAGACAGGATTCGAACCTGCTACCGTAGCGGTCGCGCGGTTCCAGACTAAAGGGCCTAGAACCGCTCGGCCACACCGTCTGGCTTACATATCTTTCACTGTGCCTAATAGCATAGTTCTTTTAAGAAACTGATAATGAGATCAAGTCTTCCGCAAATATGTTGCATTTTTAAATTAAATAAATCACACATTAAAACAATTGGTACTGCATGATCACCGTACAGATATAATTTACAATTGTACAAGGGCTTCACATCATAAAAATCATTAGTTCTGTTTAATATAACATCTGAGAAGTGCACCCAGAATAGCAACGTGTTTCGAGCAACATCACTTGATGAGCAGCGATCACTTTTCCTGTTATGGTTACCTCCGAGCACATTGAGTCGGTCACGAAAACTAATTGCTTCGTTGAAGTCACTTCGTTTCCCTTTTAGCATATACATGAAGTTCTTTTTATGAACGTAATATGAGAAACCTGCACATACTGGCCGCTCACCTTGAGTTGAAACAATCGTAGAATCTGCCGATGCTATCGCACAGCGTCCATGTCATTGATCTTAAAGGCCTCAGTCTGCATCAAGTCGGACAGCAGTCGTACGGAACTCCTCGATTTTGGACCATTCGGCGGCACTTAAGCTAGCAAAAACCTCTTTTGAGGAACTCTTCGCTCCAACTCAAGTTCTTAATGGCGCGCAAGCTGTCGGACGTCGTCTGAAATAGCCGCTCTCCGCAATGAGTGACAACAGTCGATACCATCTACCTGGCTGGCACGTATTTCGAGCTCCAATGACTGCAAATACGTGCACTCCCTGACAAAAAATTAACCATCTAGAAGACATGAGCGGACGGCAATGTATCTTTGTACACGTACACATCATCGGCAGGTGTGTAAATTAGAGCTGCAATTCTCTCTGACAGGTACGGTGGCCATCATTTAGTGTTGTCACTAGGCCTGGTAGGATATAGAAGGGTTGTTAACAGCATCAGACAGCGTTCTTAGTACTTGACAGAATTTGAAAGGGGCCTAATCGTGGGCATCCAGCTGAACTAATTGAGCTCTATCCAGGTTTGGTGGACACTTGGATGAGACAGTGTCCGATAATGGACTGCGTGGGAACTTCAAGGTGGATATACTCGTCATCAGGGTTTCGGTCAACCAGGTCCGATCGCCCCTTGGTAAGATAGCCGTATTGTGCACCACCCATGTTTTATCTACTCACATCTGCGCCTGCCACCCGCAACAAGTAACAAAACCCTGAAACACTCTGTGTCAGCTAGTATCATTGGTTGGAGAGTAGCAGCGGCTAGATTAGGAAACTATCTTCCCACGCACACTTTGCCGATAACACTACAAACAGCTCCATTTGGAGTGGTCCGATAATCAAGAAGCATGGACTGCTGACGAATGGCCTCCCCTTGTGTCCAGGGATGAAACTGGCTCTGCACTCCCCCAGATGATCATCTTAGGCAAGTACGGTAGTGACCTGGAAAGAGGTCCAAATTTTCCAGTGCTTTGGAGAGGCACCGCCGTTTAATTCCCGGTGTCATGGTATGGGGAGCCACTGCGTATGACTTCAGGCCATCATGGAGCCAGTTTTCAGCACGACAACGCACGTCCACAGGTGACATGTGTTTCCATGAAATGTCTATTGATGTTGATGTACTTCTGTAGCCATCAAAATCCCAATATCTCTGCCCAATGGAGCACATTTGGACTAGCGAGGTTGTCAACTTCGTCCCAGCGTCCAGGACGTGAAGGGCCAGTAACAGCAGATATACTCCAGATGGCCTCAGGAAAGGATACAACAGCTTTATGATATCTTCCTCGACGGAATATGTGCATGCATACACGCCAGAGTGAATGCTACGTCATACTCATAATTGGGCTCATACTGCCAAGTTCTTTGTAAAGTTGACTGGATATTGTAATCACCGATATAAAATCAGGCATCCTCTCAAAGCTTCTGGGTATTTCACTTATTTTAGCAGACAATGTTGATCGACAAATCCACTATACTCATGAATACACTTATCTTTTGAACCTTAAACGTTTACTGTCTCTTCTGGAAGTAAAGGTCCATGTTTTCAGATTATTTCTTTGTCTTCTTACCAAAGAATAAATTAAATGAAAAATATTACATAATATGACTGTTTATTTATAATTCCAAATATAAGCCGATGATACTGACCAGTACAAAACTTGTCATACGAACACACTCACAGATACACATCCAACATTTTTGGGACATACCGGTTCTCAACGTGCAGTTGCTACAGTGTGGTCTTCAACTGAAGTGGTTTCTTCTTACTCAATGGACGTTGAAAGTGTTCAAGTGTTCAACGAGCCATGTGATATTACGGTATCGTCAATTTATGTTATAATCCAGTTTACTGTCCGATTTATTGATTCATATTTCTAAATGAGAGTTCCTCGTAGTATGTCAGTTCTGTAGAGATGTGAGTCATGGTTATATGAATTTATAGCACTGATATGAAGAAGATAGTGCTAGAAACATATACACAAAAAATTAACATACTACTAAAAGTGTGGTGTCACCGCCAGACACCACACTTGCTAGGTGGTAGCTTTAAATCGGCCGCTGTCCATTAGTACATGTCGGACCCGCGTGTCGCCACTGTGTGATCGCAGACCGAGCGCCACCACAAGGCAGGTCTCGAGATACGGAATAGCACTCGCCCCAGTTGTACGGACGACGTAGCTAGCGATGCACCCTGACGAAGTCTCGCTCATTTGCAGAGCAGACAGTTAGAATAGCCTTCAGCTAAGTCAATGGCTACAGCCTAGCAAGGCGCCATTAGTAACATTGCATGTATCTAAAGAGTCTCACTTGTATCGCCACAATCTCCAGGTGTACCAAAAGGATGGATTAAAGTTAAGTATTCCAGAAGCTACGTACTTTTCTTTATAGCATTCATTACGTATCCTGTTTCAGACCTCAAACCATCCTGCTTTAGCTTAGCGCATGCCTTTCGGCTTCCTCTCATTGTGTCTAGGCTGTCTTGTCTAGACACAACAATTTTGGCGACGAGTCAACGGAAAGGGTCTTGTTCTTTCTAATTGCTTACATTTACTTGTGTCATGGCTTCGCCAGATGTACTGTCCGAATTTTATCGCTTGCAGAATCAGCAGACGCAGGCGTTATTGGATGCCCTTGGACAGCTCGTCCAGGGTCAACATGCACTGCAAAACGATGCGGCAGCCGCCGCTTCACCGCTACCTCAGCCACAACATGCTGTTGCACCCACGTTCCAGCAATTTGACCCAGCTAAGGAAACATGGACGGAGTGGTCACGCCAGTTTGGATTTCATCTCGCCGCCTACAGAATTCAAGGTAACGAGCGGCTGCCTCATTTATTGTCGTGTGTAGGGGTGCAAACGTACCGTGTGATAGTGAAATTATTTCCCCGACGCGACGTAGCAACTCTGTCCTACGAAGAAATTTTTTCTGCTGTAGATGCCTATTTCAAGGAAACAGTTAATGTAGTTGCAAAAAGGTATACTTTCTTTCGTACAAAACGTACGGCCGGTCAAACTAATCGGGAGTGGGTTGCAACTTTGCAAGGCCTTACAAGGGATTGTGCTTTTGAGTGTGAATGTGGACTCCCTTATTCCGATACAATGGTACGTGATGCAATTGCACAGAACGTTTCTGATTTTCGTATACGGGAACAGATTTTGAAACTAGTTAATCCCTCCCTTCAACAAATGATAGACATATCTTGTCTAAGACACGCTTGACTTTGCTCAGGAATCATTTGCAACTTCGCCAGCCGTGTGTAACATTACCCGGCCCGCCGGGCACGCTGCACGGACCAGTCAACTGCCCTCGCGCACGTCCACGCAGCTGCCGCCACGCTCTAAACCAGGTGTGCCACGCCAGCATACAAATGCAGTGAAATCATGCCCGCGGTGTGCTACTAGACATTCGCGAGAAAATTGCCCGTCACGCCAAGCTATTTGCTTTTTCTGTAATACGAAAGGACATGTTCAAAGTGTTTGCCAGAAAAAGCTCAGGTCAGACAATCACAACCATTCCAGGCCCTTTGTTTCGCGCCGGAATCGAACCAAGAATACTTAGGTTAGTGGACCTTCACCCATGGACATTTATGTAGTTAATTCCACTTTGTCCAGTGCCACTGTCTCTAACAGTGACTGTGTTCGTCCCACAAATACTGTGCGTCGACGTCGCCGGAAATCGCATCAATTCGCAAGTGCTTCTGTACCAGTGTCAGTTCAACTTGCACGAGACAGTCACTCTTGTCGTCAGCAGGACAGTAAACTTTTTGTAGATTTGGACTTTAATGGCAAGGTCATACCATTCCAGCTCGATACCGGAGCTGCAGTTTCATTGCTCAATCACGACACGTACAAACAACTGGGCAAACCTCCGTTGCGTGCCGGAAATGTTACGCTAACTACATATTCAGGACAGCATATCCCTGTGTTAGGACAGTGCACTCTTCTTGCAACATACAAGGGACAAACAAAACTTGTGTCATTTTACGTTCTTCGTTCTTCTACTGCAGTGAACTTGTTTGGTTTAGATTTATTTCAGTTGTTTAACATGTCTATAGTAAATCAGGTCCTATCAGTGAATCAGACTGTGCCTTCAGACAGTGTTTCTCGTCTATGTGAAGAATTTGCAGACATTTTTGCACCGGGCTTAGGTTGTGCTAAAAACTATGAAGCACATTTGGAACTGAAAGTCAATGCGCAACCGAAATTTTTCAGAGCGCGCAATGTTCCTCACGCATTGCGTGATGAGGTCGCAAGAACATTACATGATTTAGAATCACAAGGAGTAATTGAACGTGTGCAGGCTTCTCTCTGGGCCTCACCCTTCGTAATTTTGCCAAAACCTTCCGGAAAACTGAGACTTTGTGTGGACTTTAAGGCAACAGAGAATCCACAACTACTGGTTGCAACTTTTCCCTTACCCCACCCGGAAGATCTTTTTGATAAACTGTGCCCGGGTAAATACTTTTCGAAGTTGGACCTAGCAGAGGCATACTTGCAAATACCAGTGGACGAGGATTCCCAGCGCGTCTTGGTGGTTAACACGCATCTTGGTTTGTACCGATTCAAAAGACTGCCATTCGGGGAGTGCATCCGCCCCTGCATTGTTTCAGCAATATTTGCAAACTGTTTGTGCGTCGGTCCCTACTGCTGCGAACTATCTGGACGATATTGTGATCTCCGGAAAGACAGCAGACGAACATTTAGAACATCTCCGAACATTATTTCAAGTATTGCGATTAAATGGTCTTCGCTTGCGGAAGGACAAATGTGTGTTTTTTGCTCGTGACTTACCATATCCGGGACACGTCATAAATGCACAAGGCATACATCCCAGTCCAGAGCACCACCGTGCCATACAAGACTTGCCTTCGCCGCAGAATTTGAAGCAGCTACAGGATGTGTTGAGAAAAATTAATTACTACCACAGGTATATCCGGCGTGCCTCTTCCATTTCAGCTCCGCTTCATCGCTTACGCCGTAACGGTGTTCCGTTCGTCTGGACGACGGAATGCGAACGCACCTTTCGCCAGTTGAAATCGGCGTTGCTTTCTAATACTTGCCTTACGCCATTCGATCCCCAGAAACCCTTTTTGTTGATGGTAGATGCATCGGATTTCGGGATCGGTGCTGTGCTTGCGCACAAAGATGGGCCGCATGATCGCCCTATTGCCTTTGCGTCCACATTGCTCTCGTCTGCGCAAAGAAATTATTCACAGATAGAGAAAGAAGCTTTGGCTCTCATGTTTGGTGTTACTAAGTTCCATGATTTCTTGTATGGTCGTCACTTTACCATCATCACAGACCACAAACCTTTGACGTCGCTTTTTCATCCGAACAAGCCTGTACCTCCGCGTACAGCGCAGAACTTCATTCGCTGGTCTATTTTCCTCTCGCAGTACCGCTACGGTATCTTGTATCGGTCCACTGCTAAGCACGGAAACGCCTATGCGTTGTCCCGCTTGCCTGTTGCTGAGGATAGAGCATTCGATTCTTCCGAACTTCCTTGCAAGTTCATTGATTCGGAAACCGATGAAGTGGTCGAATCGTTTCCGATGGATTTTCGTCGTGTAGCTACAGCCACAGCTGCTGACCCGGTCCTTGCTACCGTTTTGCGTTTTGTTGCTACGCAATGGCCTTTGTCAAAGTCTCGGATCGAGGATCCGTTGGTTCGCCGATTTTTTGCTCACAAGGAGAGACTTTTTGTTCGACGTGGTGTTTTGCTATTGCGTTCTGATAATGATCAGTCCAGAGTCGTGGTCCCACGTTCGTTACAGTCCTGTTTTACCGCTTCTTCACCAAGGACATTGGGGTATAGTGCGAACGAAACAACTTGCTCGTCAGCACTGTACTTGGTTCGGAATCGATGCTGCGATTACGAATATGTGTTCTTCTTGCATGGCGTGTGCCGAACAACAATCCGCACCGCTGCGGAAAGTCTTTGCATGGCCAAAAGCCACTTCCCCTTGGCAACGCTTGCACATCGAATTTGCTGGTCCATTCTGGAATGCTCGATGGTTGGTTCTGGTAGATGCCTTCAGTAATTTTCCTTTTGTTGTCCGGATGTCTTCCACGACGTCAACTGCCACCATCCTAGCGTTGTCTGCTATCTTTTGCATTGAAGGTCTTCCGCAGACTATTGTTTCCGACAATGGCCCACAATTCATGTCCGCAGAATTTCAGTCATTCTGCCAGGCTAATGGTATTCAACATCTGACATCCGTGCCGTTTTCGCCTTAGTCAAACGGTGCCGCTGAACGATTGGTCCGGACTTCCAAGTCACAGATGTTGAAGTTGAAAGAGTCGCATTCTCGGGAGGATGCGTTGTTGCTCTTTTTGTCATCGTATCGCTCTCAGCCCCGAGATGGTCGCTCGCCGGCTGAGTTGCTCCACGGTCGTCCTCATCAAACCTTGATGTCTTTGCTGCATCCGCCGCATCAGGTTCCTGTGCAGCGGCAGACTCCTGCTTTTGCTCCAGGCGACGTTGTATTCTATCGCAACTATCGAGGTTCACGGCGTTGGCACGCAGGGCGCATTCTTCGCTGCCTCGGCCGCGCGATGTATTTGGTTTTGGGGGCCTCTGGTGAGGTGCGTCGGCATCTCAATCAGCTGCGCCTCGGTCGTCGCTTGGATTCTGCCGCTCCCCGTCTGCTTTCAGCGACGGTGCCGTCCGGTCAGCGCCCTGGGGACCCATCTACTGGCTCGCCTCATCCCCAGGTGTTACCGACGATGCATTCCATTTTGCCCCATGGCGACGCGCCGCCGCAGCCGCCGCCGCCGCCGCCTGTTCTCCCGCCAGCGCCGCTCGCAGTGGACGCTTCGCTGCAGCCGTCACGCTCCTCCCTGGGTCACGCGCCGCCGATCGCTTCCCGTGACCAGCTGTCCTCCGCCATGGAACTCTTGCCCGCTCCGGACCACATGACGTCATCGCGCGTCGGATACCCCGACGCAATGGAGGTCGACCCTTCGGCCCCTCCTGTCTCTTTACGGGCGCATACACCGCATGTTGACGTGCACCCTGGACTAGGTTTTCAGTCGTTTCCTAGATCCCCTCGGACCGAATGGCCGGGTGCGTGTGGCACGGACTCGCCTGTTGTTAGGCTCCCCACCTCATCGCATATGTCAACATGGGGTCCTCCCCACGGCGGGCGGAAGCCTTATAACACTACCGTTCGCCGATTTGCGGGTGAGGAATGTGGTGTCACCGCCAGACACCACACTTGCTAGGTGGTAGCTTTAAATCGGCCTCGGTCCATTAGTACATGTCGGACCCGCGTGTCGCCACTGTGTGATCGCAGACCGAGCGCCACCACAAGGCGGGTCTCGAGATACGGAATAGCACTCGCCCCAGTTGTACGGACGACGTAGCTAGCGATGCACCCTGACGAAGCCTCGCTCATTTGCGGAGCAGATAGTTAGAATAGCCTTCAGCTAAGTCAATGGCTACAACCTAGCAAGGCGCCATTAGTAACATTGCATGTATCTAAAGAGTCTCACTTGTATCGCCACAATCTCCAGGTGTACCAAAAGGATGGATTAAAGTTAAGTATTCCAGAAGCTACGTACTTTTCTTTACAGCATTCATCACGTATCCTGTTTCAGACCTCACGCCATCCTGCTTTAGCTTAGTGCGTGCCTTTCGGCTTCCTCTCATTGTGTCTAGGCTGTCTTGTCTAGACACAACAAAAAGTAAGAAATTGAATGGCATGTTATAATGATGTGTATCAAACAATAGTATTTCATCTTGAGAATATTAATTTAGAACTGGATTTTGTCTAGGCAATA
Source organism: Schistocerca serialis cubense (assembly GCF_023864345.2). Taxonomy (NCBI): domain Eukaryota; kingdom Metazoa; phylum Arthropoda; class Insecta; order Orthoptera; family Acrididae; genus Schistocerca; species Schistocerca serialis. The sequence continues at coordinate 486,527,388 of NC_064643.1, forward strand.
TGTATGAAAGGTAAACCATATCTACACTCCTGGAAATGGAAAAAAGAACACGTTGACACCGGTGTGTCAGACCCACCATACTTGCTCCGGACACTGCGAGAGGGCTGTACAAGCAATAATCACACACACGGCACAGCGGACACACCAGGAACCGCGGTGTTGGCCGTCGAATGGCGCTAGCTGTGCAGCATTTGTGCACCGCCGCCGTCAGTGTCAGCCAGTTTGCCGTGGCATACGGAGCTCCATCGCAGTCTTTAACACTGGTAGCATGCCGCGACAGCGTGGACGTGAACCGTATGTGCAGTTGACGGACTTTCAGCGAGGGCGTATAGTGGGCATGCAGGAGGCCGGGTGGACGTACCGCCGAATTGCTCAACACGTGGGGCGTGAGGTCTCCACAGTATATCGATGTTGTCGCCAGTGGTCGGCGGAAGGTGCATGTGCCCGTCGACCTGGGACCAGACCGCAGCGACGCACGGATGCACGCCAAGACCGTAGGATCCTACGCAGTGCCGTAGGGGACCGCACCGCCACTTCCCAGCAAATTAGGGACACTGTTGCTCCTGGGGTATCGGCGAGGACCATTCGCAACCGTCTCCATGAAGCTGGGCTACTGTCCCGCACACCGTTAGGCCGTCTTCCGCTCACGCCCCAACATCGTGCAGCCCGCCTCCAGTGGTGTCGCGACAGGCGTGAATGGAGGGACGAATGGAGACGTGTCGTCTTCAGCGATGAGAGTCGCTTCTGCCTTGGTGCCAATGATGGTCGTATGCGTGTTTGGCGCCGTGCAGGTGAGCGCCACAATCAGGACTGCATACGACCGAGGCAGACAGGGCCAACACCCGGCATCATGGTGTGGGGAGCGATCTCCTACACTGGCCGTACACCACTGGTGATCGTCGAGGGGACACTGAATAGTGCACGGTACATCCAAACCGTCATCGAACCCATCGTTCTACCATTCCTAGACCGGCAAGGGAACTTGCTGTTCCAACAGGACAATGCACGTCCGCATGTATCCCGTGCCACCCTACGTGCTCTAGAAGGTGTAAGTCAACTACCCTGGCCAGCAAGATCTCCGGATCTGTCCCCCATTGAGCATGTTTGGGACTGGATGAAGCGTCGTCTCACGCGGTCTGCACGTCCAGCACGAACGCTGGTCCAACTGAGGCGCCAGGTGGAAATGGCATGGCAAGCCGTTCCACAGGACTACATCCAGCATCTCTACGATCGTCTCCATGGGAGAATAGCAGCCTGCATTGCTGCGAAAGGTGGATATACACTGTACTAGTGCCGACATTGTGCATGCTCTGTTGCCTGTGTCTATGTGCCTGTGGTTCTGTCAGTGTGATCATGTGATGTATCTGACCCCAGGAATGTGTCAATAAAGTTTCCCCTTCCTGGGACAATGAATTCACGGTGTTCTTATTTCAAATTCCAGGAGTGTACGTACTGATAACTGAACACATATTAATTAAATGTAACGACACGGACGAAATCAAGAGGTCAGTGCTGTATCACTAGCGTGGGTCACAACCAGCCAACGCAGCTTTTCGTCATACCCCCTGCTTCGTCGAAGCGACGCAGTTCTTCGGCCAAAGAGTGCACTAAAGGAAATTCGACAACACTGAAATACATGGTAGTATTAGATTTCTGCATTGACAAGTGCACTTTGGCCATTTATATACACCTGCGCCGCTCAAACACGTCATAAGCATCGTAGAGTCATGCATCAACGCCTACCAGGTATCAGTGTCCGCCACGAGTTTGTCGTTGTGCACCTGACGCAGTTCTCTACGTTGCAGCCAGGCGGTGAAAGAACGACTACTGCCTGACGGCTTAGCCATCAGGTGGTCGAAGTCTGCCACCATTTCCACAAGACCGTCTGCAAGGGTACCAGCTGCCACCTGAGTTCTCCCACTTAGCTCTGCTCTGCAGCCAGCGGTCCAGGATTTGACTCTGGGCAAAACCGCCGTTTGCCGCATTGCTGGGTCACTGGACCACCTGGCCAAAACACTAGGTTTTGCGGTCGGTGGCCACCAGCCGAGTCTCCTGTTGTTCATATCTTTTTGAGCGTATCCTTTTTCATACATTAACAAGGAAAAAAAATCGCAACACCAAAAAATAATTAATGTAGAATAATGATATTTTGGGGATACATTTGTCAAGGTAACATTCTGTAAGGAGCTATATTTTTTGGTTTACTTATTCCAGGATTGAATACAACTGCGTAAGCGGTATTGACTTGTTTAATGTCGCAATGTTAGCACAAAAATACATGCTTCTACATAGTTTTCAATGAGACAACAAAAATAGAGTTGTCAGGATAACACATCTCAGCAACATTCAAAAGTGAAATAATCCTAAACATAACAATATTAAATATTAACTCTCAGAAGGTTAAATTTTCCTAAACATGACAATATTAAAGTTTAACTAGAAGTTTCTTTACAAAATTTTTCCTACAATTACGTTATGATGTCGGTCAATACTACGAAAATCGCCTGATTTCGGTTCAAAGTTCAGTACTCTTTTTAGGATGACAATCAAGTCTACAGTGGATGATATTAATGATGCAACAAATTGAGCAAAAGATAACCCAATGTCGCTCGAGTTTACAGTGGACGTAAGCTGGTGAACCAAACGTTTTACTCCTCTGCACACGGTATTTACCTTAAGCTGCAATGAGCTGTCGTCTGCTAGGCCACTCTCTTCCGCTGAAATTCCTATAAAACTAATTAAACCTTTGCTGAATTTCCCACCAGAAACTTTCCATAGGTTTCTCTTTATGCGAGAAAACATATACTCATCCCTAGAAAGTGGCGATATACACGTGCATGGCTGGAGCAGTGTACACATTATAATGCCCTCTCAGTTCTCGCAAGAACTATTAACTAATTGGCTGGTTCGTTTCTCCACAGTTGGAGCTAATCGATGCTACAGCAAATTTCTAGCTGTATGTCAGCCGCTGTGAACGCAGTTTTCACACAAATGACTCCTCTGCGTCTTACAGAGCGTTATGCGCTCCGTTCTCCACTTGACGCTAGTTCAGGGAAGAGTCCCCAGAAATTTCCGTCTTGTTTTACTCATAGCCGAACTGTCTCCCCACCTGGGTTCTTTCATTCTTCACGTCAGGGCTCTTTTCGACCAATATGAGCATTCCTCTTATTTTGTGGAAACTCTCTCTACCATTAAATTGCGTCGAAACTTTGGCTCTTTTCTTCTTACTAGCACGTTTCTGGCAATCGGACGTTTTGTGCCCATTCCAGATGCCTAAGTGCGTACATTGATTCTCTCACATGTGTAGCACTCGCTGGACACATGATCGAAAATGCGTCACTGCTTTTGTTCGTATCCTTTTGGAATTCCGAAACACAGTTTTTAAAAGCTTTCTTTCCTGTGCTATCTCAGATGGGCCATTATACTCGCTCTCCCCATCTGAGTCACTTGGTCGGTCGTTGACTTTCTGTTTCGGACTCCCCTTTAAGTGGTTTCCGTGGTACCCCCTGTAGTGTGGCAATACTTCTGCTTACCCCTCTGAAATTCCAAACTAAAAAGGCTCTCGCTGCTTTTTGCACCTTCTGCTTATAGACATGCATTATATAGGAACGGTGTGTTAATTACTTTCGATTGAGTGTCATCCCTGTTTTGCATTACATACTGATAGGCAAATCTGCTCATAAGCGCCGATTGAATTAGGTGTCATATTCATCTTCCCATTGCGATGTATAAAGCTCTCATGTAAGGTGCGAATCTGACCTTCATTTATTCTGCCACCTTACAATACTAAAGTGATCTGCAATACAAAATCACAGATTAATTTATGCGTGAGATAAGCCATTGCAAATGTGAAACACTGGTACATTAATAACCGTTGTCACCGCCAAAATGTTGAATGCAAGAATGAAAATGTGCATGGATTGTGTTGCACAGGCGTGGATGACAGATGGTATACCACGCCTGTTGCACTTGCTCAGTCAATAAAGGAATGGTTACCCCGGTTATGCATGACTCTGGAGTTTTCATCCAGTGATGTCCTATATATGCTCAATTGGAGACAGATCTGGTGATCTAGCAAGTCAAGGCAAGATATCAACACTCTGTAGAGCATGTTGGGCTACAACAGCGGTACGAGGGCAAGTGTTGTCTAGTTGGATAACATCCGTTGAACAGCTGTTCGTGAATGGTAGTATGTCTGGTCGAATGACCAGATTGTCACACAATTTCAATGAGGATGGGTGTGATAACTGCAAGAGTGTTCCTGCTGTCATACGAAATTGTACCCCAGACCTTTACTCCAAGTGCAGGTCCAGTGCATCTAGCACACAGACAGTGCAGACAAGTGCAGTTCCTCAACTGGCCCCTTCTAACAAACACATGGCCATCACTGGCACCGAGGCAGAGCCAGCTTTCATCAGAAAACACAAGAAACGTCCACCCTGTTCTCCAATGAGCTCTCGCTTGACACCACTGAAGTTGCAGATGGCAGTGGTTTGGGGTCAGCGGAATGCACTCTAAAGGGCGTTTGGCTCGGAGCTGACCCTGAAGTAACTATTCTTTGTGTCACTGTGGTGCCGAATGCTGTTCAGATTGTTGCTGCACATCAATACGATGCGCCAGAGCCATCTGCCGAACACGATGGTCTTCCCTTTCGGTAGTGACATGAGGGCGTCCGGAGCCCGGTCTTCTTGCGCCTGTACATACCTGTGTCCACCACTGCTAGCAGTCTTGTACAATGGATACATTCCTAACAGTCTTTCTGCAATATCGCAGATTGAACATCCAACTTCTCGCAGCCCTATAGCATGACCTCGTTCAAACTCAGTGAGGTACTGGTGATGGCATTTTTATCGCCTTGCAGCCATTCTTGACTAACATCAACTCACCACTTCCAAATGCAAACGTCACTAACGCTCACGACCGTTTCGTCGTGTATGTAACGCAAGTCTGATTTTCATTCTCACAGTGGCGCTACTAGCGCCATTGATAAGCGACTGGCGTGATATCTGTACAGACATCATTTTTTTTCAGATGTACAAATACGCCTACCAACTATGTAGCACAACTCTTTCTTTGTGCTGCGATTTTTTTCCCTCAGTGTATTTTACTCAAGTCTGTTGCTTTTACCGTTCTCATTGTCTGCTACGCATTTTCATTTAAGTCCTCTGAAAATAGCTTAATGCCGAAACGCGTAAGGATTAATGGAAGAAAATAAAGAATTATAGTAAAATCAGAAGTATTATTATCAACACATATTCACTCCTTATTCACCGTCAAATTTTCCGCGGGGCTTGCTACGTAATCTACGCACCTTCCAGGAACTAAAACGCTTCCACACAGAGTCACAGAGGACGCATCCTGGAGTAAATGGCAGGAAATATGACGCTCTTGTAGTTCTCCACTATCTTCCGCCGACCCCTACACTTACAAATACACACGTTTTGAACAGCAGGTCAATAATTTGCTCTTTTGATAGTCTCGACCATTAATAACGACAAAAATGTATCATAAACAATATTCAAATTATGGAATAAACTTCAAATCATGGAATAAACTTATGGGAGCCTTTATATTTTATGATGTAACAGCTTTTTCATGAGATGAGAAAACATTTTATTTCCCAAGCACAGATCAAAAACTAATAAGAATGAACAACTCGTAACCAAGCCGACTACGGCAAAGATAAATATCTATCAGCTGCAGCTTTCACCCGCTGTTTTTGGCGCAGTGGATAAATGACGTCGCCACATCAGTCCCCCTCCTTTTGAAACCGGGTGCACCAGGTATGTGGTGAAACTTGCACTTGATTTTTCTACCAGCTCTCGTGAAAACATCTGGTGCAGGCAATGGCTGCTCCTGTTCTGCACTTGCTGCTTCGTTGTCCTCTTCTGAAACCGAGGGCTCGGCGAGACTATCTGCTGTTTCTTTGGCCTCCACGTTTGAGGGTGATTTTGCAGACCGAGGAAGGAGTGTACCCTCTTCGGTGTAAGCAGGTTTAAGCCGCTCAATTGAGACTGTCTCTTCTTTACCATCCTTATCGATTTTGAAGCTGTGGCTTCCTCTTGTGATTACTCTGTATGGTCCAGAGTAAGGCGAAACAAGCGGCGGGCGCACCGTATCATCCCTAAGTCACACGTGGGACGTTGCTTGCAGGTCTTTATGTACAAACACTCTCCGGTCTCCATGTCTGACAGGGTTAGTGGGTTTGATGTTTCTCATTCTGAGTTGTCTCGCGAATTGCGTGCATAGCTCAGGGGCGAACGGCTGTGTAGATGCTGGAACGATAAATTCTCCAGGAACCCTCAAATGCTAGCCATAAACCAATTCTGCGGAAGAGCATTGTAAGTCCTCCTTCACGGCCGTTCTCAATCCGAGTAGGACCAGCGGTAGTGCTTCAGGCCATGAAGTGGAACTACACGTTAATGCAGCTTTGAGCGTGCGGTGTAGTCGTTCCACCATTCCATTACTAGATGGATGATAACTTGTGGTGCGTAGGTGGTTGCACCCGCACAGTAGTAAAAGTTCATTGAAAAGTTGACTTTCAAACTGCCTTCCGCGATCTGTTGTTATGTTTTGCGGAACGCCAAACCTGGAGAACCATGAATGCAACAGTGCTTTTCCAACCGACTCCGCAGAAATGTCTTGTATTACAACTACTTCTGGCCACCTGGTAAAACGATCAATGATTGTGACCAAATAGCGTTGTTCTGAAGAGCATGATAGCGGGCCCACAATGTCCACATGTATATGTGAAAATCTTGCAGATGGCGTCGGGAAGTCAGCAATAGGTGCAAAGGCATGTCTGCTGATTTTATTACGCTGGCATGTTAGGCATGCACGCGCCCATGCACGACAATCTTTTTGTATTCCAGGCCACACTACTTTGGAGAAAACTAATTTGGCTGTAGCTCGTACTCCTGGATGTGATAGGTTATGTAGTGCACCATAAATCTCGCGACGATATTGTTCTGGTATGTAAGGTCGCTCCTTTCCTTTTGCTACATCACACCAAATTTCGTCTGGAACATTTGGGACAGACACACGTCTGAGCTGCAGCGCAGTTCTCTGTTCCTCTATTAGACGGCGCAAGAAAGGACCTTCTCGTTGTTTAGACGCTAACTCGGTCCAACGAATTGAATTTAAACTGGCACAATTCCTAGACAGGCAATCTGCGACCAGGTTGTCTTTTCCTGAAATGTGGCGCACGTCAGTTGGGAACTGTGCAATGTACTCGCCTTGCCTGCACTGACGTGGTGAATTGAGCTCTGTGTCTCGTTGAAATATAGCTACTAACGGCTTGTGATCGGTAGAAATTCCAAAGTGCCTCCCTTCGACAGACGTGCGAAAATGCTTTATGGCTAAGTAAATAGCAAGCAACTCACAGTCAATAGCACTCCATTTTTGCTGCTGTCGAGTCAGGTTTTTAGAGAAAAATGCGAGCGGCTGCCATCTGCCATCAACTTCTTGCTGTAGCGCTGCACCCACAGCTGTTTGGCTCGCGTCAACCATGAGCGCTAAAGGAGCGCTCAATCTTGGATGTCCCAGTAGTGTTGCCCGCGAAAGACATTTCTTTAAGTCATGGAAAGCTGCTTCAGCATCTGGACTCCATGGAATTTTACGATTTCCTGTTGTATTTTTACCTGCAAGTAACGTTGTGAGTGGCTCTTGGGCGGCAGCTAATTTAGGTAAGTGACGTCTGTAATAGTTGAGCATGCCTAAAAATCTGCGAAGTCCTCTGTAAGTTGTGGGAAGGGGCATCTGTTGTACTGCTTCAATCCGCTCAGGCAAAGGTGACAGGCCTGCTGCTGAAACCAAATATCCCAGGAACTTAACCTCGCGTTTTCCAAACGTGCACTTTGTTTCGTTAATAATTATGCCATACTCTGTCAGACGGCGGAAAAGCTGCCGCAGATGTTCGACACACTGATATACAGAACCAGAGAATACTAAAATTTCGCCCAAATAAAAAAATACGAATGGTAATTCTCGAAACACCTCATGCATTACTCTTTGCCATGTTTGGGCAGCGTTTCTGAGGCCAAATGGCATAAAATTGTACTCAAACAAACCGAATGGTGTGATAACTGCAGTTTTTTTAATGTCAGATGGAGCCATGGGAATCTGGGAAAATGCTTTGGCGCAATCAATCACACTAAATATTTTGGCATTACTAATCGTACTGTTAGAATCAGTCACATTGGGTTCTGGGTAGCGGTCGGGAATTGTGCAGGCATTGAGCGCCCTGCAGTCTCCACATACTCTCCATGAATTGTCTTTTTTACGGACCATGTGAATTGGAGATGCCCATGAACTATCAGACCTACTTACAATACCTGTTTTTAGAAGTCTGTCGAACTCAGCTCGCGCCGCGAGCAGCTTCTCTGGAGGCAGACGCCACGGGCGGAAGGCAACGGGTTGACCTTGTGTCGTGCTGATGTGATGTTGAGTATTGTGTCTGCATTTCCTGGTTGCGTTGACGGGTTCGGTAAGTACTGGAAAGTCTTGAAGCAGTTTACGAAAAAGTGATTCCTCCGACAGTGCTCTGATATTACCTACAGTATACGAATCGTTACGACTGTCGGGTGTCTTCTTGCGTGACGCACACGTGTGCGCCCCGCTTAGTTGCGGGTACGAAATCGTATCACAATATCCCGACGCGGATGACGCGGTAGTGGAGCCGGAAATCTTCTTGCGGAAAGACACGGGCACATCGCACTGCACTTGAACCGACGCGGAAGACGCAGTAGGCAATATCCCTTCTGTGGGAACTGTCACCAAACGACGGTTAACCAGGTCGGGCATAAGTCGGTAGTTCCGTAAAAAGTCCGCTCCAATTATAGGACTCGGCACATCAGCAACCACAAAAGTCCATTTTGGATGGAAGTTGGAATTCAGATGTAATGCCAACTGTTTCTTACCATAGGTAGATATTCTGGAATTGTTTGCCGCAGTCAGCACATGTTGCGTTGTTGTGAGTATATCACCTCTCTTTCTTGGATAAACACTGAGTTCTGAACCTGTGTCAATCAGAAACTTCTCACCTGAAGAGAGGTCCAACACGAACAATCGGTGTAATTGGTTGACTGCAGATACCGTGGAGTTTTCACCTCTTTGAATCACGCTATGACTCGGGCGCCTCTGTTGTTGTTGACAAACGTTAGCGCCCTTTAACGCCCGCCTTTTAAGTTTGGGTAGCTGCAGGATTGAATACATTGACTGGCAGTGTTACCGAAGCGTCTGTGGTGCCAGCACCATTGATCTGTCAAATCCTGTTGGATAGCATTTCTTCGTCTTTTCCAACTGCGACTTCGTAGCTGCTGGTGGTGTGAAGTTACTTGCACGTTGAGTTTTGCCACTTGTGCTGCCAGTTGCTGTATGGTGGGTTCGGTCGATGAGCACTGCTGTTGGGAAGTATTATTGCATGTTCCTGGCTCACTGACGTCAGATTCCATCACACTACACGTTCTTGGGCCTCTATCCTGGCTGTAGTTGAATTCGGAACACGCAGAAACTTAGGTTAAGGTGTTTGCGATGGTGTCTGCCTTTTTTGCTAAGACTTGCAATGGTAAGCTGTTTCTGCTGCAATGACGGCACGGATGTTGGCAGGAAGTTTACGAAGCCATATTAGACGTAAAGACTCTTCAGGTAGGAGTTCCGGGCCGGCTAATGTACGTAAGGCTTTGAGTACTTGTGACGGAGTCTTGTCGCCCAAATCTTCGTATGCGAAATTTTTTTGTAGTCGCAAATCTGGTGACAACGTATAATGCTGTATGAGAGCTTCCTTTAGCACAAAGTAATTTTGTTGCGACAAGGTTTCTTCTACTTGCTCTATCACTTCTAAACCACTATATTAAATTTGTCAATGTTGTTAGACACCCCACGCTGCCGAAATATGCATTCAGCCTGCGTAAACCAAAGCTGGGGGCGCGTCGACCAGAACGCGGAAAGCTTAACATTTCCGTGTCGCGCGTAGGTACTCCCATCTTATGCGTTAACATCTGTCGCTCCGTTTTGTGGCGAATCATAGGGCGTGGACCGCGATCCTTGGTCGAACAGACTGTAGTCTTCAATCTTGATTCCATTGCCCCATGCTTTTGTCTCTGAATTCATTATTCTCGTCGGTATATATATTTTCTTTATGCTTCTGCTACGATTTTTCGGGGTCACCACTATGGGAGCCTTTATATTTTATGAAGTATCAGCTTTTTCATGAGATGAGAAAACATTTTATTTCCCAAGCACAGATCAAAAGCTAATAAGAATAAACAACTCGTAACCAAGCCGACTACGGCAAAGATAAATATCTATCAGCTGCAGCTTTCACCCGCTGTTTTTAGCGCAGTGGATAAATGACGTCGCCACAAACCTTTCTCTATAATAATACAAGAAATATTAAAAATTACACAAGAGAAAGCATTTGCAATGTGCCAAACAGCGCAGAAGCTGTTAAGTGGCCGAAGATCTCGGGACATTATATTTGGGCCCAATGTCCGAAGGAACTGCTGGTCCCGAGCAACTGTGGCAAACTGACCAATGTCCGAAGACAAAACTGAGCTGTTTTAGAAAACGAACCATGAGGTAAGCCCATGGGCCGTAACCTGCAATGGGTAACAAGCGTGATATTGGGGGAAGATCTTTTATCCGCTCCGCACTACCATAGGCGGTACGAAGATAAAATGGATGGTGCACACCTTTATAGTAAGGAATCTGCTGATAGACATCGACAGCCAGATTAAGCATCCCTGGTAAGATAATATTACCACACCCACACGGATTAGAATGTTGGGCATGATCCAGCTCATTCCTCAGAGAGATTCGACGCAGTAGTATTATAGTACATTCACATATTTTGTGCCAAAAGTTCGTAAGTGCAAGAAGGTGGGTGTATTTTAGTTTGGCGGAATCGTTTATGTGTTAAAAACGAAAACATCCATTTTTCATGTCGAGATTACAATGATACTATTAACCATATCCTGTTCATGTGCCTCAGGCTCTTTATGGTTGAAATTATACAGGACTCAGCTTGTTGCTACAAAGGGTAAACTAATTCTCAGATTTCGTTCATGTAGACTCCGAAACTGCAAATTTCTTTTTCTTATAGATCTATAGTGTTGAAACAGCTGTTTTATGTCACTAGCATTATAGTAACAAATACGTGCTGACTGTATCGAAATGTACAGAGGCACCGAATTTCAAATCAGGTTCTATTGCTAATTATTAAAAAGATGATGTCTAGACATTATTACCTCTGGGCTCACTTCTAGGACTGTATTTTTGGTCAAAAATTTCTATTTTCTGCGTCACTGAGTTCCACGACTAAACTTCTTTCTACAGTTTTTTATTCATTTTGCGTCAGTTTCGTTTAACAATTATTTGAGTAGTTCCTATATCGTAACTGTAGCGTATGATACAGTTTATTAGCACAGCAGCGCACGTAATTAGCTTGTTAACTACCAGAGCAGCTTCTGAGAGGCAACTAAATGGCTACAGACAACATGTTGCGTGCTATTATTCGTTGGCAATGCATTCATCATCTTGTCTACTGCAGTGCAATTCATCACACTTAAGCCAGTTGATGCAAGCCTCATTACATGAGCTGGACATAAGGGACAACACTTGCTTCACAGTGGAAATGAACTGACAGTCACGAGCACACAACTCTTATGTCCCTGGTTACGACCTTATGACGATTTTTTCATCCTCTCCCCCCCCCCCCCCCCCCCCCCCGCCACCCCGCAAGTGATACGAACAGCTTTACACCTGTTTCATAGAATTATGTTTCACGTTAAGTTAACAAACCAGTTTTCCCGTTGTAACCAGTAATACTTTATGTTTTTTACCTGTACCAGAATTATTTCTTCGCTGCCTTTCTTATTTCGCAGCTCGTTAACAACGTGGATCCATTGGCCATTAGTTGTCATTCAATTTGAAGGCTACAGTCTGACATAATTTCATTTACGTATCTCTAAGTAATTTTTAATATTTTTGCACATATTATTTTTTATCTTGGGTATGAAAAGTGATTTACAGAAGAGGTATTGTTTTCAGAGTAAACTTAGCCAGCACAGTTAAGAATTCAAGTTGAAACATTCTTTGAGAAACATGTTTCACTTAACAGCTAAGCCATATACCTGACCACTTTCTCTGCTACTCACTCTCGTCATAGAAATATATGTCACAAGGATCGTTAATCATTCCACGAGTCTTCGAAATCACTTGAGATGTTAGCGGCTTATGACACTGCAACATCTCTCTGTGCAACAACCAGTTAGCTTCACCTTCCAGATACTTCTCTAAACAGTCGTTTCTCCGTCTTAGACATTTGTCGTAGCGTTGTATCAACTTTCCTGTACACTCCTCATAGAAGGCAGCAGCCTGTGCTTCCCGCCAATTCTCTACGCTGGTCTACAGCTCGTTGTCTGTACCAAAATGCTGTCTTCTTAGCCAATGGTTCACTTGAGGAGAGATGAAACTCAGAGGGAGCCAATTGAGGGCAGTATTGTGGGTGATCAAACACTACCCATCGAAATCTCTGCAGGAGCATCTTCATTGGTCCTGCAGAGTGCGGCAGAGAATTGTCATAAAAAAGGAAATGCATGACAGTCACGTTATGCCGATAGCATGACATCAGGCAAAATCTCACAGCAGGCCTTCTTACTTGGCAGGAGGCACTATTGTTGCAGGCATCAATATGTGTTCGGTGTGAACTCAGATCTGGACAGAATGGCGTGACGCGATCGGCGGGCGTACTAAAGGCGCTCACCAACGCATCTGTGCAAAGCTTCAACGGATATTCACTGTGGTTTCCATATCGCGCCCGATCGGACCTTACTTTCCGAACAGCCGTCGTACATTATATAAACTGATACAAAGCTGTTAAATAGTAACTATATTTTATAAAATAACGTAGTGAATCACTAATTAAATTCTAACTTTTACTAGTTTTTGGAAACGTCTCCATCATATTTATGATAGAGGACTAAATACTATTTTAATTTCTAATCTCTTTCCGTTTAGTACCACATCCGTGAAAGAATCTTCTAACACAGACGAAATTAAGTACACATTAACAGAACAAATGTATAGGAAAACTCTAGTTTGTGCAGGCACACGGAGGACGACATTAATTTCATAGCTTCACTGAATACTTTTCTTGTTTCTTGTGTTGCATTCTTTTTATTCTGATATGTAGGAATTCCTGGCGAGGTAACGGAGGCGAATATCTGTTCCCGTGGCCCATACATCGTACGATTCTTGGGGACTACACTGCAAAAACCAGCAAAATGTGTCACAGGTCTAACCAACAGCAAGGGACAGAGATAAAGTCTTCAAATTTCGACAGAGCTAAATTCTTTGAAATTTCCACTGCAGGAAAGAATATTTGGTTCGTTCATGCATCAAGGCATTCCTTCGAGATACATCATCACTGGACCCGTCTACAGATTAGAAGGGACAAATATAGCGTGAAGAACGCGAACTTGAGTTCCTGAACGGGGCCGGTATAAGAGCCAACTAGAGTCTGCCGCAATGGTTCAAATGGCTCTGAGCACTATGGGACTTAACATCTGTGGTCATCAGTCCCCTAGAACTTAGAACTACTTAAACCTAACTAACCTAAGGACATCACACATATCCATGCCCGAGGCAGGATTCGAACCGGCGACCGTAGCGGTCACGCGGTTCCGGACTGAAACGCCGGCCTACCGCAATGGGTCACTACTATGTTCGTCATGTGTCTAGGAATGTACCACGACTTGCAACTCTTTCAGTTTATAAAGTATATCGTACAGACTATGAAGTCCTATGAACTACATGCACTATTGTATCCGTATCCAACAACTAGGAAGACGCAGACATGTTTGACTTACAGCCGGGTGAGGCTACTGACATGACCGGTGTAGGGAACGTCGCTGGGAAGCAGAGCCTAACAGGCAGCACTCAACGGTGGAGGCCACTGAAGAACACGACTGCGCTGGGCATTGTGGCAGATTTCAACTGCCGCTTGACACCATAAGATTTGTCCAGCGCAGTCGTCGCCTGCAGCGATCTCTAATGCTCTCCGCTGCCTGTGCAAGGCTCTGCCTCCCAGAGATTTGTTGGTCATATTGATATCCTGACCCAGCGATAGGCGAAACACCTCTGTGTCTTCGCAACTGTTTCAACTAGACACAATATGTGGCCAACATTAAATGATTCACGATCACGCTCCACGAAATAGCCCAGTCCATAGGGAAAATTCACGCTTCTCATGTTATTGTCGTCAGTTCAACGTGGGTGGCCTGAACAATTACCAGTTGTGGACCCGGCATATCTCACCTATTTCTGGCTACGACTCCATCTCGACACAAAGGATAGTGCCATCGAGAGCAGAGTTCGGGTCGTCATTCCTCCTGTATTCTGGTCATAAATTCTGAAGTTGCTGTACTAATTACGTCGGGGCGTCACCCACACGAAATCGTTGGTATATCAACGTTTATTGGTCAGGTAAAGATAAGAAAATTGGAAGAACGGTCCATTCTTGTCGTACATGTGATCAGAATCATTAAGACGTTGTGAGGCTTTTCTCCCCATGCCTGTATACAGAGCAACAATTACAGAGGGGCCAAATGATCATGCTGGACTGTTCAAAGGTGCAGTGTGCCTATTGGTGGTTGATGCTCTCTCCAGTTTCCAATGTCCGCGCCAGATATCGTCAACCACTGCCCTTGCAGCGACACAGTTCCTGGAAAGCATATTCACTATAGAAGGAAGGACTGAACACAATTGTATCAGACATTGGCAGTCAGTTTTCATCATATCCTTTTCACTCAGCATCAAATTCAGAAGATGCGCTGCTGATTAGCACCCTTAAAACCAGACGGCAAAGGCTTAACAACCCTCTTTGTAAACTATCAGTTCACCCCCCACCAAATGTCGCAGTCCATCAGAACTTCTACATAGGTGCTGCCACCTTCCGCTAATGGACAATTCTGTGTCCATCCCAGAGAGCCCAGAGCCCACTATCAACACTGTATCACTGCTTGGGCTCACATGGGTTGCTTCGCAGTTTTGGTAAAGCGCGGGATGGATTCCAGGTACCGTTGTGAGCCACAGGAGGGGCTAATTACTTGAAGATGTTACCATCCAGAACTAGATGGCCCATCATCGTAACCAGCTGCGACCGCGACAACAGGACGCCACCGTACCCCTAACAGCCGCAGTAGCTCTTCGATCTCCTCATGCCTGTTAGCGCCATAGCCACCACTCCTGCCTCCACCTAAACAACCTCCATCTTCGTACTCGTCCTGCGCCAGAACTATAACCAACACTAGGCGAGCCTAGGGAGGTGCTGCAACACGCTATACTATGCTATGACCTCGCCCCGCACATGTCTTGGAAATCTGGGTGAACTTGTAAAGGCAGGTCCCAGCGTCGACAGGCCAGAAAACTGGTTGCCCTTGGTACCACAGTTCAAAGAAAGAGGTGTGTTCATTGTTGTCTTCTCCATTCGCAGAGCTACTGCCCGGATCAGCAACAATGTCGACACCCTCTGCAACATCAGCCAAAGAATCACGTAGGCCATTTATGAACCGATGTGCCGGTTAAAGCAGAGATAATTACCCACATCCAGCAACGATGACTCACCGCTGGTTGCGAATATCGATATGATCAGCGCAGGGAAATTCGTTGGAAACTAGAACCACGAAGAGGCTACTTGTAGCCCTAGAAGGCGCCGCAAGACACCGACTGTGCTGGGAAAACTTTTTGTTATATATCATTAACTTGCTCACAAGAAGGCACTTGTATTTTCTTAAAGCTTTATTATTACTTTTAACGTCAATGATATTACGTAGTATGACTAAGTGTGAATAGTTCAAACACTCTGCGCCATTGGTAGCGAACTGCTGGTGGCTACAGCACTGACGTTAAGCAAATCACAACACCAAGGAGTTATGCGACATAAACGAAAGTTGTTCAATGTATTTCTACAGCCGTAAGATGATGTTTTTCAAATTTCCGGCCAGTCGCATGAGAATGGCGCTAGTAGTGCCACCAGGAGAATGCAAATTAGGTTTGCTTTAAATGCATGCAGTAACGTGGTGAGCATTAGTTACCTATGAGACTGGACGTGATGATTTGATGTTATTCAAGAATGCCTTTAAAGTGGCAAGGACGCCATTATCAACACCTCCATGAAATTGAAAGTGGTCGGTGTGAGAGGACTACGAGAAGCTGGATGTTCCTTCTTGTTATTGCAGAAGGACTTGGTAGCAATGTAGCCACCGTGCATGACTGCTGGAAGTGTTGATCACGATAATGCACGACCGCACGATAATGTACGGACGGCCAAGTGCCACCGCTGAGAGTGAAGACCATCGTATTCGGAATATGGCTCTGGCACATCGTACTGTATCGCCAGCAGCAGTTGGCACCACAGTGACATAATGAATAGGTTATTTCAAGGACACCTCCGAGCCAGACGCCCTGTAGTGTTCATTCCACTAACACGAAACCACCGCCATTTTCGACAGAACATTTGAGGTCAGGTTGGAGGTCTCTTGTGTTTTCTGATGCAAGGAGGTTCTACAAAGGTACCAGTGATGACAGTGACTTAGTTAGAGAGAGACCAGTTGAGGGGTTGCAACCAATCTGTCTGCATGATAGACACACGAGACCTACACGTGGAGCTACGGTCTAGCGTGCGATTTCGTGTAACAGCAGTAGCACTCCCGTGGTTATCCTTCCAACCCTGACTGCAAATTTATGTGTCAATATGGCGAGTCGGCCTGTTGTGCTGCCACTGATGAACAACTTTTCAGTGGCTATTTTCTCACAGGGTAACGATCGCCCACATACCGCTCTTGTAACCCAACACGCTCTACCGACTGTAGACACGTTGCCTTGGCCTGCTCTATCAAAAGATCTGGCTCCAATCCAGCACATGTGGGCCATCGTCGAAAGACAACTCCAGCGTCGTCCACAAACAACAGTTTCCGTCCCTGTATTTACCGACCAACTGCAACAAGCATGTAATTCCATCCCAACTGACACCTGCACAGCGCAATGCATACTGGCGGTTCACCGGTTATTATCGTACCAGTATTTCAGGCTTGCTGTGGCTTGCCTCGCACTTACATTTACCTGTGATCTTGCAATATTAATCACTTAAATATATTACACTACTGGTCATTAAAATTGCTACACCAGGAAGATGACGTGCTACAGACGCTAAATTTAACCGACAGGAAGAAGATGCTGTGATATGCAAATGATTGGCTTTACGGAGCATTCACACAAGGTTGGCGCCGGTGGCGACACCTGCAACGTGCTGACATGAGGAAACTTTCCAACCGATTTCTCGTACACAACCAGCAGTTGACCGGCGTTGCCTGGTAAAACGTTGTTCTGATGCCTCGTGTAAGAAGGAGAAATGCGCACCATTACGTTTCCGACTTTGATAAAGGTCGGATTGTAGCCTATCGCGATTGCGGTCTATCGTATCGCAACATTGTTGCTCTTGTTGATCGAGATCCAGTGACTGTTAGCAAAATATGGAATCGGTGAGTTCACGAGGGTAATACGGAACGCCGTGCTGGATTCCAACGGCCTCGTATAACTAGCAGTCGAGATGACAGGCATCTTATCCGCATGGCTGTAACGGATCGTGCAGCCACGTCTCGATCCCTGAGTCAACAGATGGGGACGTTTGCAAGACAACAACCATCTGCACGAACAGGTCGACGACGTTTGCAGCAGCATGGACTATCAGCTCGGAGACCATGGCTGCGGTTACCCTTGACGCTGTATCACAGACAGGAGCGCCTGCGATGATGTACTGAACGACGAACCTGGGTGCACGAATGGCAAAACGTCATTTTTTTTCGGATGAATCCAGGTTCTGTTTACAGCATCATTATGGTCGCATCCGTGTTTGGCGACATCGCGGTGAACGTATATTGGAAGTGTGTATTCGTCATCGCCATGCTGGCGTATCTCCCGGCGTGATGGTATGCGGTGCCATTGGTTACACGTCGCGGTGACCTCTTGTTCACATTGACGGCACTTTGAACAGTGGACGTTACATTTCTGATCTGTTACGACCCGTGGCTCTACCTTTCATTCGATCCCTGAGAAAACCCTATATTTCAGCAGGATAATGCACGACCGCATGTTGTAGGTCCTGTACGGGCCTTTCTGGATACAGAAAGTGTTCGACTGCTGCCCTAGCCAGCACATTCTCCAGATCTCTCACCAACTGAAAACGTCTGGTCACTGGCGGCCGAGCTACTGGCTCGTCACAATACGCCAGTCACTACTCTTGATGAACTTTGGTATCGTGTTGAAGCTGCATGGGCAGCTGTACCTGTAAACGCCATCCAAGCTCTGTTTGACTCAATGCCCAGGCGTATTAAGGCCGTTATTACGGCCAGAGGTGGTTGTTCTGGGTACTGATTTCTCAGGATCTACGCACCCAAATTGCGTGAAAATGTAATCACATGTCAGTTCTAGTATAATATATGTGTCCAATGAGTACCCGTTTATCATCTGCATTTCTTCATGGTGTAGCAATTTTAATGGCCAGCAGTGTACCCGGACAATTGCATTCCCGAATTTTCATTACTTCACATTAATTATTTCTCGTGTTACGATTTTTTTTCCATCAGTGGATTTCCACCAATAAAGTTCGGTTTCTTCATTTACGAGGGATTTTTCCATAACCAGTCTAGGCCGCGTTTCGTTTTTCTTACTCTGAAATGCCACCAGCCTCCACGCTGAGCGGCCCGTGGTGTAACAGTTTGGTGAGTGAAGTGCTGGTTGTTCTTCATGTCCTCAAAGAAATGAGAGAAGTCTTTTCGTTCCTTGTTCGCTGCTTGAAATATTTTTGCTTTGACAGAATAAATTATGTTTTGCACTCCAATCCTCAAAGTAAATCTTATGAATGCCACGAAAAAATTGTTTGCGCTTCTGTTTGGCTCAAGTTCGTTATGAAGAGCTCTTACTGTAGCACACGTGAAGAATAAGATGCAACACGCCTGTAGCAAATATCCGAGCCTGGTGAAAAGCGGCTCGGCGGAATCTATGCCTTTTACAGCAAACGGCTTGTTGAGCTGAATACAAACAGGTGATGGAGTAGTTTCTGTCTCGGATCCGCGGACATTCCTGAAAACTGCCTATTCTGCAGGAGATATGTGTTCATAACGCTTTTAGCTGTTTGTATTCCCTTCAAGTTTCAGAACCTCATTAAGCAAGTGAGACAGTACTATGTCAGTTCCTAGATGGTTTAGACGCATGTATGTCGGTCGAATGAGCAGTCTTGTGGATGAAAAGACCCCTTAAGGAAGGGTCCAAGTGTAATGTATATCCTAAGGAAATGGATTGTAACTTACAATTATAGATTTCGTTGGAAAGTCAGTTTTGTTCCTAGCCTCGTAGCATCTTGCCGGGAAGTTTTTCGTGCATTCACTTGTAGTGTGGCAGCTGCTGATATCAACGTATCTGAAGTGTTACTGCGTCTAATTTTGTAGTTGATCTTCGCTCCATCCACTTCATCATTCAAAAATTACATTAACTTCGTGACATGACATTCAGCAATCTTCTCTCTCTGCTAATTTAAACGATCCAACGTCGAACAATATCTTCGGCAAACCTGCTCAGAATTTTGGATATCAACACGCGGCCGTAATCGTACACATTTTCCCCTATAGTTCGTAAGGCTTGTATGCTTTAGTTGCATTCGATATACGTAGCACTGAAAATGTCTGTTGACGATTGTGACATCGGTTTTATTGTGGCTCTGCCTTCCTGCAATGTTTTGTGGTTCCTGGCTGGATGATGGGAGGGTAGTATGATAGGTAGGTGACCGGTTTTCTCTCACTACAGTACCATACAAAATGCACATGTGGTTAAAAAAAACACTTTATTACAGGAACCAATTGAGCAATTGACTTCAGTAATAATTCTCGACGCTTATCCGCGTCCATATCACAACTGAATACAATGTCTAGCGTTCCCTAACAGCTAGCTAAGATGCGAGGCGACGACTATCACTGTGTAAGACTAGAGCATAGTGCGACGTATTGAGGTGCAATGGGAACTAAGTCCCGATACGATTACTGAGCTTGCGACGTTGGGAGAACTCGGTCGGCGGCCGCTGCCTATATCCACGCTGCCCAGGGAGCGTTATAGGCTCCTAGCCTGGGGGCGTGTCTTGGTCTCCTCTTGTCATAGGCGCGCCTAGTTCAGCGCCTGCTATATAATGTTTCCTAGAGCCGACCGGTGTGCTGGCGAAGGCGTACGCCAGCAAAAGTTTCACATTGAAGGCACTCAAAGTAATAACATAAACAATTGATAACGTTACTTGCGGTTCAGTCTTTTAAAACCCTAAACAGGCACTTCAAGCTATTTCTGTAAACGTAACTGTGTTTGGTAAATGTATCATTTTATCGCCACGAATAATTAATACTATCATTCCTCCTTAACGAAGGACTTTCGGACCGATGTTCGTACTAATCTTTTGTAATGTTTTAATGTCAAAAACAAATCCGTAAAGTTTCTGAGACATGTTCTATATACGCTGTATTCCAGCGAAGTTTCGCTCCTTAGTTACGAACACAGGGATAACCACTGTACATATGCTGTAACTCTACACGTGTTATCATTCCACAGAATCACTTACTGAAGTAGTTCATAGTAACGCCTGACACTATCAGGAATGGAGAAACCAGTCTTCATAGAACTTATTAAAATATTTAAAAAATATTTTTTTTTAAACTTTTAATGCCTACACCGCATTTTCATAAGATAATTAACATAAGCCGACTAGCTAGCTCCGGTGATAAGTAACAACCATCTCAGATTTGAAACAAAACAACAAAAAATATAGAAAATCGCCTTAGAGAAACCTCTTCACAAAATAAATATACAAAACAAAAATATGTGAAGAAGACACAAAATACGAAGGCATAGTTATGATTCTGTCAAAAAATGATAGTATAGAACATCGTGGGTAAAAACTATTATCCATAAAAGCACACAGCATATATAAAGCATCACAATGCCGTCTTCACGCGCAGTTATAAGTACGTAAACATTTATTATTTTTATCTGCCACTCTAAGTAAATACGTGTACTCGTGCACCATCTGCTGTTACTCCTGTTTACTTCCGTCAGGCCTGCGGGAATTCATGTATAGGTCAGGAATGTTTTGATTTCGAATGTTGTTAATCAAGTCAGACCGGCTCGATGCATTAGCATTTTATTTCTTCACCGACGTGTTATGTAATGTAACGATAGCCATTTTATATTTTATGGCTGACTACTACTTTATCAACCTGGGTACGTTCTTCCCGTCAGTTTTACTACTGCTTGTAACATTACAACTCATTTTCGACTATGTAGTACATGTTGTTTGGTTCATTTCCTAAAAACACCAAAACTTGCTCAACTTTATGTTAAAAATGAAGAAATTCCTCCAGCTGTATTTAAGGGGTCGATTTTATTTTGGCAACTAGTTTCAATGTTGTAACAACGTCATCTTCAGGTCCTAGGGACAGATTTCTACAACAAGTGCTCCATTTACATAACGACGTTCGTAGTAACCGTCGAATACGTTTTCTTTTTGTTTGTTTGTTATTTCTGTAGGCGCACAACCTGTCTCAGGCTTGTTGTTGATATTAGCTTCAAAATTTTTCTTATTCATCTTGCTTTCTCCACGAAACACTGCTAAGTCGACTGTGATGGTTTTTACCTACAATGTTATATACTGATTTTCTTACCACACTAACTGGCGCTACCTTTGTGTTTTGTACTTTTTTCAAACATTTTTATCTTATATATTTACTGCGCAAAGAGATTTTTCTGAGACGATTTTCTGTATTTTTGCCTTTTTTGTTTGGTTAAAAATCTTAAGATGGTTGCTATTCTCAGTCGAAACTAGCTAGTCACCTTCATTATTTTATGTAAAAGCGGTCTATTCATTGCAAGGAATTTGCAATTACTTAAAATTTTGATAAATGAAATAGTTAAGTTGTATTCATTTTAAGACATGAAAGTAAAAAACTAGTTTCTATACGTTCCTCCCTATATTACCAGAATAAGCTAAACAGCCTCTGACTCTAAAAAACACTGTAAACCTGTTGTCGGAAAACAAAGAAATCGTCGGATGAGGACATTAAGCTCGGCTATTCGACGAGGTAGAATGTGTGTTGGCACCGACTTTCACCGTCTCCCTTTCGCATCATCATACATCTCAAACATGACGCCAACATTGTACACACTTTATTACAGTTACTTACACTCACGCACGCCGCGAAGAAAGGAGCCATGTGGGCGGGGAAGGAAACTGTCCGTTAAGGCAGGTCCACCTATCCTTCGCAATCTCCCATGCAACAACGTATTGCGACTCTTTCTTTCTAGATTCTTTTCTGCATGAGTCTCTGTCAACAAATAAGACCCCGGAAAGAGGTTAATTCTGCATCATATTAGTGTATAGTCTAACAGGCGTGGTGCTTTTTTCAGTATGAGTATCAACTGATTTTTAGCTTGTGGTGTGCTTATTTCGAGATCAGTCATTCCGGAGTTTGTCCAGTGTTCAATAAGACACTACATACGTTTTTAAATGAAGTCTTTTTCAATGTATCTGCTTTCTGTTCTATTTAGTTTCAATGTCAGACTGATCCACTAGAGCGTGGACGGAAAGTGTGAATCTGATCCACGACCACAGGACCTGAACACCCTATGATTTTCTGCTTGATCTTTCGCCTTAACTGACCGCATCCGTGCTTGTAGCTTTCACTTCTTACGGATGCGCGAATTGTTATAACTATTATCCTCCAACCTCTCTACATAATCCTCTGTAGCGAAAGTGTAACTGTCTCTTTTCCCGCAAAATTTTCCGAATGGTACCTTTGAACCAAGATGGTTCACCGAGTGTTATTTACACAATATTTCGGGTGGAATGAATGGAAAGCAACTCGATGGTAAAAAGATAAGAATGAAATAATGGCTTCCAGCCACACAGGGCACTGTGGCAACGCAACAGCGAGAACTAAAAAATTTGGGGTGGACTGGGACTTGAATCCAGATCCTCTGCTTCTGTAGAATGGTTCCTTTAACCGCCTCGGCCATCCGGACAAGCTTTTCATTGACCCCAAATTCCGAGCTTCCCCACAGTGTAGCGACCCACGCTCATTAAATCCCACTCGCAGAGTTCTGACTCCAGTAGGAACTCGGGAGTTAGTTCTGCATCCGCAATGACATCTTTCCGTCAAATAGCCATCGCACCTATAGTACTCTAGATACGAATTGTGTCTCTTTTGTCGTACACATCCTGCAGAACGGGCACCACTCGCGATGAAGGAGCTGGGGCACATAGATGAATATCCGGGATGAAAGGAATGCAAAGGAAACAATACTGGAAAAAGACAGCAACTAAATAATGACCTCTAGCCACACAGGGCACTGCGGCAATGTAACGGCGAGAGTTGAGAATCTGTTCCGGACTTTGGCTCGAACCCTGATGCTTCGCTTCTCTAGAACGGTTGCCTTAACCACCTCGACCATATCTATGACGCAGTTAATGTGCTCTAGCATATGCTCTCATTTAATCTTTTAAGTAGGCCGATCCCGCATTGGATGGGGAAGAGTAGTAGCAAGAAAGGACACTCTTGGAATATAGAGTACAGTTCTGTTATTCATATATTGAGTTGATGACGATTAATTTTTTGGCATATAACGAGTTTTCTGTGTTACTTGTAAAACATAGTTCTTATGGCATTACATGTCTCGGATCTAACCCACTTATTTATATAAAAACTGGTAATTTTAGAATTTTGCCCTTAATTAAAAACTTTCTGTAGACGTCCAAGAAGACGTTCACTGATGTTTATGTGTTCTACCAAACATATACTCCTAGCTCTCACAGTGAACTTCTTAGCCCCTTGACCATCTTCGCTATAATAGCGTTATAGCAACCAGGGTGGTTTGCTGCTATATGGATGGTGGAACAGGGTAATTGGAGATCGGGATGCCGGCAATCCACCACTCAGGACAGGGTAGCAGTGATGTGGTGAACGGTAGCCTGCTAGTCGTCCGACATGTCATCAAGTAAACAGCGTAAACCATTCATTTAGTACTCACACGATGTCCACAGAGGTCAACGCCCTCAAGACGCAAGCCGTACACAGCTAGCGAGCAAGGCGCTGTATTCAGCTCGTGGCTTGTGGTGATAAGCAGTCAACGGCGTCGAGTGGATGAGGAAGCGATGACGCCAGCGACATCGCAAAACCACTGATACCAGCAAGACGACATCCGACAGAGGCAGCCGCGCAGCCTAGAGGTAGACAAGCACCTTCAGACGAGGCCCGCTGTGGTTCGCGGTGTCACACCGCGGTCTCAGTGCAGAAGAAGCAGCTCACAACAGCAGTGCCTGCCCGCTGAAGCAGAGGCAGGCAGCAAGGAGTTTGCATCCAGGGCCGATGGCGGATGTCTGACCGCAGGGCCCCGGGCACAAGCGTGGACTTCGACGACAGGAAGCCAGCAGCAGCTGAAATGGGCCTCAGGTGGCCTGCAAGTTAGAAGGGATTAAGTCCACAGCATCGCACTTAACACCAACAGCAGGTGCCATGGTTAGTAGCGGCTGAGTCAAGAAGTCTCTAGAGGAACGGAAGGTTCCAAATGATTGGAAAAGAGCACAGGTAGTCCCAGTTTTCAATAAGGGTCGTCGAGCAGATGCACAAAACTATAGGCCTATATCTCTGACATCGATCTGTTGTAGAATTTTAGAACATGTTTTTTGTTCGCGTATCATGTCATTTCTGGAAACCCAGAATCTACTCTGTAGGTATCAACATGGATTCCGGAAACAGCGATCGTGTGAGACCCAACTCGCTTTATTTGTTCATGAGACCCAGAAAATATTAGATACAGTCTCCCAGGTAGATGCCATTTTCCTTGACTTCCGAAAGGCGTTCAATACAGTTCCGCACTGTCGCCTGATAAACAAAGTAAGAGCCTACGGAATATCAGACCAGCTGTGTGGCTGGATTGAAGAGCTTTAGCAAATAGAACACAGCATGTTGTTCTCAATGGAGAGACGTCTACAGACGTTAAAGTAACCTCTGGCGTACCACAGGGGAGTCTTCTGAGACCATTGCTTTTCACAATATACATATAAATGACCTAGTAGATAGTGTCGGAAGTTCCATGCGGCTTTTCGCGGATGAGGCTGTAGTATACAGAGACGTTGCAGCATTATAAAATTGCAGCGAAATGCAGGAAGATCTGCAGCGGATAGGGACTTGGTGCAGGGAGTGTCAACTGACCCTTAACAAAAAATGGGTCAAATGGCTCTGAGCACTATGGGACTTAACATCTGAGGTCATCAGTCCCATACAACTTAGAACTACTTAAACCTAACTAACCTAAGGACATCACACACATCCATGCCCGAGGCAGGATTCGAACCTGCGACCGTGACAGTCGTGCGGTTCCAGACTGAAGCGCCTAGAACCGCTCGGCCACCGTTTCCGGCTAACCCTTAACATAGACAAATGTAATATATTGCGAATACATAGAAAGAAGGATAATTTATTGTATGATTATATGATAGCAGAACGAACACTGGTAGCAGTTACTTCCGTAAAATATCTAGGAGTATACGTACGGAACGATTTGAAGTGGAATGATCATATAAAATTAATTGTTGGTAAGGCGGGTACCAGACTGAGATTCACCGGGAGAGTCCTTAGAAAATGTAGTCAATCAACAAAGGAGGTGGCTTACAAAACGCTCATTCGGCCTGTACTTGAATATTGCTCATCAGTGTCGGATCCGTACCAGGTCGGGTTTACAGAGGAGATAGAGAAGATCCAAAGAAGAGCTGCGCGTTTCGTCACAGGGTTATTTGGTAAGCGTGATAGCGTTACGGAGATGTTTAGCAAACTCAAGTGGCAGACTCTTCAAGATTGGCGCTCTGCATCGCGGTGTAGCTTGCTGTCCAGGTTTCGAGAGGGTGCGTTCCTGGATGAGGTATCGAGTATATTGCTTCCCCGCTACTTATACCTCCCGAGGAGATAACGAATGTAAAATTAGAGAGATTCGAGCGCTCACGGAGGCTTTCCAGCAGTCGTTCTTCCCGCGAACCATCCGCGACTGGAAGAGGAAAGGGAGGTAATGACAATGGTACGTAAAGTGCCCACCGCCACACACCGCTGGGTGGCTTGCGGAGTATAAATGTAGATGTAGATGTAGATGTGGAAGTGTAGGCTTGTAGATTCATACAGACTCATAGAGTTTTAGTCTCATGAACCATGGATTGTCATAGGTCCCCCCTCAGTTCAGGTCGCCGGCACGGAGGAATACCTCCGACAGGAAATTATTAACATAACATGTCTCTGGCCCATCCTTGGTTTGCTAAAGCACAAGTTTCTACCATATAAATCACAACAGAACTAGGGCTTGGGCGTGAATTAATCAGGAAACCCAAGCTGTGATGCCTCTGCTCTTCTCCAGTGTGAGAGCTGTTTCGCCAATGGTCCCTGTGCTAGACGACAGTACTCGCTCAGTCATCAGGTAGCTCCTGGTGTAACAGCTCGGCCAGCTCGACTTGACCTGCTTCCCTCTTTCTTCCGTTTACCAACAATCATTTCTCAATATCACTCAGCCCAAGCAAGTAAATTATTTGTGCTGTCTCTTTGAAGACACTGTCAGTAAGATCGCGTCTATCCGTTGTCAGGAGGTAAGAAACATTTCCATGGCATGTAGTTTGCCACACAAGCAGTCAGAGAATACCTTCAGCCATACCTCGCAACATCACGGATACCGAAAAACATGAAAAGTCAAAGCATGAAAAGTCACATCATGGACAATGTTTGAGTAATTATTCCAGTTTCTATTGGGCAAATTAAAGTCACTCAGTACTAGTACCGTATGGCCACAGTGATAGGCGCTCTCAGGTATGGATGAGGGGGTCTTCAAGAGGGGGTACTTTGGCCGGCAACAGTGGCCGAGCGGTTATAGGCGCTACAGCCTGGAACCGCGCGACTGCAACGGTCGCAGGTTCGAAAACTGCCTCGGGCATGGATGTGTGTGATGTCCTTAGGTTAGTTAGGTTTAAGTAGTTCTAAGTTCTAGGGGACTGATGTCCAAAGAAGTTAAGTCCCATAGTGCTCAGAGCCATTTTTGAAGGGGTACTTTGCCCCTCCACCCCCTTGGAATTTGCAGTACACAGTACCTATAACGTATATTCTGCACCTACCTCTAAGTACGAGGTCTGTTTAAAAATTTCTGGAACTTTGTCCAAAAATTTTTCTACGTTTAAATTTTACTTATCGTGCATGGTCTCCACCACAATTGATACACCGCCCCCAACGCCGTTTCCAATTCCGGAAGAAGTCTTGGTACGTCTCTTGCTGGATGGCGCGAAGCGCCGTTGCGAATTTTCTTTTATCTTGTCTATCATTACAAGTATTCGTCCTTTCAACGGGGTTTTGAACTTTGAAACTTAAAAAAAGTTCGCAGGGACCAGGTCTGGAGAGTACGGAGGATGAGGCAGCACAGTGATTTCGTTTCTTGTGCAATAGTCACGCACCAACAGGGATGAATGTGCCGCTGCGTTATCTTGACTCTCGCTACATTTCACGCCGTTTCTTTCTCACATTTTCTCTCAGACTGCGCAACACGTCCCGATAGTGCCATCGATTAGTATTTTGGCCCTGTGGTACAAAATCATGATGAACTGATCCTTAAAAGTCGAAGAAAACTATCAGATCGGCTTTGACGTTTGACCTGACCTGACCAGACAAGCATTTTTTGGTGTTGGTCAGCCTTCCCCGACCCACTGTGAAGACTGAACCTTGGTCTCAACATCATAACCGTCGGTCACGTCTCATCACCAATTATGATTCTCTTAAGGAACATTTCTTTCTCATTCGCGCGTTCCAAAAGCTCTTCACAGATTGCGAGGTGAAGGTCTTTCTGATCTAGACGAGGGACGAACTTGGCGGTAACAGGATGCAATCCAAGATGTTGTGTCAAGATTTCGTAACATAATCCAATTGAAACATTACATTCTTCCGCAGTCTCTCGGGCAGTCGTCATCGATTGGCACGCATAATTTTGCTGACGTTCCTGACACGAGGGCGGTCGGTAGATGTCGGAGGGCGTCCTGAACAAAGATCATCTTGAACTTCCGTAGGGCCATTTTTATTTTTAAACCATGCGAACCATTCGTAACAACGAGTTCTCTCATCACCGTAGGTTTCCTGCACCATTTGGTGTGTCTCTGTAAAGGTTTTCTTGACTTTCAGGCAAAATTTAATGCAGACGTGTTGCTCCTCTAATTCTGCCATCTCGATCCTCGCAAACCGTGCGACACATCTTTCTACTCAGTACAGCACTGAACAATAACTAACAGGCATACGCAATGAAACTTCTGTAAGTTACACACTAAACACAGGCATGTGCAGGGATGCCAACTGCATTTCGATCCAACACACAATCGGCGCGAAATTACGAATATTCCGGAATTTTTTCACTTCGAACCTATTAGGCAAGCCTCAGTATGGCGCGTATCGCTGGGTACCTTGTCGCACTACTAGTCTTTCCTTTCCTGTTCCACTCGCAAATACAGCGAGGTAAAAGTGACTGTACGCTTCCGTACGAGCCGTAATTTCTCTCATCTTGTGTTCTTGGTCCTTACGCGAAATGTGTGTTTGGCGGCAGTCTAATCGTTCACCAGTAACTTTGAAATAATCGTTCTCTAAACCTTCTGAATACTGTTTTGTCTTCCCTCCATCAATTCACATTGGAGTTCACGAAATATCTCCGTTGATGGAACGCACTGGTAACAAATCTAGCTCCACACTTACGAAATGCTTCAATGTCATCCTTTAATCCGACATGGGGGCGGGGGGGGGGGGGGGGGTGGAATCCCAGACATCCAAACAGTACTGAACAACGGGCCGTATTATTGTTATGTACGTCTCCTCTATAAAGGAGCCATAATTTTCTAAAATTCTCCCATTAAACCATAGTCGACCATTCGGATCCCCAACTACTGTCCTGATTCCTCGTTCCATTGCATACCATTTTCCAAACTTTTGGCTACGAGATGTGACTACGTCAAGCAGCCTACTACTTAATGTCAAATTTGTAAGTTACGGGATTGTTTTTTCTACTCATCTGCATTAACATACATTTAGAGAAAGCAGCCATTCATCCCACAGACTAGGAATTTTGTCTTGGTCACCTTGTATCCTCCTAAACTCATAATCAGTGATTAACTATCAATTCTGGGAAGTAATATATTTTTTGTATCACCTATAAATATTTGTTCTTTTGGCATGACACATATCGAAAGTGACGTACTCATTTATATCAAAAATGGTGATTTAATAATCTTGTTCTTCCTCCCTCCTTGGATAAATTTCTGCAGACACCCATGGTCACAGTATGTCCTATAGAGTTTAAACTGTATATGAATCATTGTACACCAGTGTTTCTGAATCTGGACACTAGTAGAAATATTCAGCTGTTATTCTAAGTCCACCAACACCGTTTACTCATATCTGTATGAGTTGCTGGTCCACTTCATTCTCAATTTCGCTGTCAATAATGTTTCTCCTTGTCGCTGTAAATAATCCTCCTTCTGAGTCACCTAATGTATCTTTCTATTTTATGTTCTACGTGTCGTTGACAATTTTTCTACATTCTGTTTCGGATTTCGAGCAACTCTCGGTTCCTAATTTTAGGATAGGACCACTACTTTACTGTAGAGAAGTGAGTTCCAGAACTCTTTTGTAGTTAAAAAATACTATTTTAATGTTATCATATATTTTATCATTTAAGAATTTCTTTCTCTGGTGGTGGCCAAGACGTTGCAGCTTAGTCCTATCCCACTCCCCAAGCGCGGCGCTCCTGAGTAGTGATGGTAACAGCCGTAAGAAAACATTCGAATTAGTCGGTTGTTGGGAAACGTTCGGCGAATCCGGTTCTAGTTTTATGTATGGATTTAATTTTTATTCATTCTTTTGAATGAAACGAGTCTCTGGGAGCAACCAAAAGAAAACAATCGATTTAGTGGGTCGTAGCTTTACGTATCGATAGGGCTATTAATTCCATCTTTTGAGTGAAACCAGCCTGTAAGAGCAACCGAATGAAAACAATCGATGCAGCCCGACACATGCAGTTTTAAGTGGAAACATTCAATCGTTTGGCCATTATTGTTGACTGCAATCTGTTATGTCTTCGTCACTGTTATTCTCAAACTGATATTTGCTTTTGAGAGCCACGCAGTAACTTTTAGTTCAGTTTTTCGTCCATGTTTATGAATAGGGGTTTTCCTAATACTAAACTTTGTGTCCGTATTAGGACACCAAAATTTTCAGTGCTTCGGGGATGCACGGAATCATATGGGTAGATAAAATATGATCCTCGAATTCGGTGCAGTATACAGTATCTACAAGAATGATTTGTAATATTAAACTACATTAGTTAGAGAAACTCAAAGGAAAGTAATGAAAGATCACAAATACTTCTCAGAGAAAATCCTTCTGACAAGTGACAATCTATGCTTAAAAAGTGAATGATTATGTCAACAAACTATTTAAAAAATTGTATCTTATACGGGGTGACACAGCTTCCCCTGCCCACAACTTTTAAGCAACCAGCAACACCTTCAAATACCACATGCAAGATTTTCATATTCTCCTGCTCATTACACACAAACTGTTAGTCCCACACAAATTATGAGCAGGACCATACATTTAATGTAGTTAAGTTTTGTACTGGGATACATTTTCGCTAGAGGATGTATATTTCGAATTATTCAAGAAAAACATACAAGAGTGACATTCAAATATGTTTTTCTTGAATAAACTGTAGCCTTCAATGAAAAAGTGCCAGAACAAAATTTAACCACATTAAATTTTCTACAAAGGGTCCTGTTGTTGTTTTTTCTATAGGACTAATAGTTAGCAAGTAGCGAGCGCGAAAATATGAATATACGTTGTGTGGTTTTTGAAGGTGCTGCAGGTTGCATAAAACCTATCGGCAGGGGATGCTAACTCATCCTGTATGCTTTCTGTTCACATCACTGAAATAAAATTAATGGCTATGGCTCCAGACAAGCAGGAGAAGAGAGGTAGAGTTTGTTACACTACTGTCACATACCACTATGCAATACCGATTTATTTTTTGGCCACTATTTTGCTGTTACATTTGTGGTCACTGGAAATATTTACTTGGAAAGCAAGCTTCACGTCAGTTGAGGTAGGTTTCGCTATGGTCTGGAATTTTCTTTGTCCACAGATGGCAGTCTGTGAATCTACGTCAAGTATACCTTACTGGGACGTTTAGTAACCTTCATGGAAGCTAGGCTATGGCCCACTCTGCGGCATTTATGTGAAAATGGCTGGCACCTGCCCACATAGTGAACAGTGAACACCTAGTTCGCCCTGTCATCCCCTCAGGATAATTTGAGCACGATACTTCTGCTTTTCTGCACTAATTTCAAACGCTCGTAACCCACAGTGCCACTCAGCTAGTGTGGGAAAGCTGGTTTCGTTTTGCTCTAAAAGTTTGATTTTTCAAATAAGACTGCATCGTGTCAGTTGGGGTATGTCATGCAGTGGCCAACCAAACAAGGTAACACTGTTTCTGCCCAGTGCCAACATCATGATGGTGAAACGTGGACCTCGTGCTTAAAAAGTGGGAAGTTTGTTACATTTCTTGTCTGTCACTTTGGCTATGTCTCGGAGTCGTCCCCACCATCTTGAATTATTGAAAGGCTCGAAGCTGGGGAAGAGGACGGAACTTTCTAGCATTATGGGACAGGCCGTCGGGCGTGTTGGCAGCTGAGTACCATCTAAGGCCGTTGGCACACTTTGCTGATATTGAAGAGAAGTAAGTTTTAGGAATCGGTGATAGTGCTAACCATAATCTGAGCAGACCACTTCTCGAGTGATACAGGCACGCAAACCTAAGTTGCTCATTTATTCGTAATTAGTATTTTATTCATCTAATCTTATATTTGTGAGCTGCGTGGATAACGATACCTCGGTTCTTCATTCATCGCACAGTCTTCCTATCGTTTGGTACCTCCCACAACGGTAGCATCACTTTTGTTAACGTAATTTCATGATACATTTCTCCTCGTTCTTGACTAATTTTTGATCAACCTTTCTGGAACTTTAGACTAAGTAAAAAGCTGTTAAAGGTAGACTTCACCTCTATTTCAGGATCATCAACATATTCTTCTACTTTACAGGTTTACTTTACCCATTAAAAAAAATATTAGCTGGTATACAACGGAAGTATCCTTTGCTGCGTAGGGGTGGTCGTTTGCGTACAGTTGCCGAAATAGGTATTAAGTTATCAATTTTTTTTGTTTTGTAACAGCAATGGCTCGGCACTCAGCTCAACTTTACTAGGAAGCTTACTTAACAAGGTTCAATAAATTTAAATATAAAATAATTGTTCATATATTTGAACATCGATTCATACATTAGCACCAGTTATTAATCCTTTTAAACTAACCAAAAATTCATATTTATTGCTAGAAGCACTAAAAATTGGCACTTAAGCAGATAAAAACAGAAATTCAGAAACATACATAATTGTGAAATGTGCTTTTTATTCAACTCTCCTTGAAATAAGAAACGTCTCGCGTCTCTAAAAACGTTGACAACACTATTCATGGTTCATAAATCGAAAAGGCTGAGAAAGTCTGTAAACGAATTCACTCAAACACGAAGACTGAGTGTAAACAGTTATATAACTGCCCACCTCTCAAGTGTCAATCGGTTGCCTCACTTTAAGTGAAGCCAATGAAACCGCGAGACTCAACGGAATATTTATACAACTGACACTGAAACAAAGGTTAGTGCTATTTCGTTGTTTCTTTCGACAGAAAAAACGACCGAACGAAAAAAACAGTGGACCAGCGAATTGGTTGTTAAAACCAGTCGGTTGTCGTATCACTACTCCTCAGGTCATCCATTGTGTGAAGTGGGTTCCTGCAACAACGCTCTGCATGTTTTAATCGGTCCTAATCAAGTTCATGTCAGCTGATATCGCCGGCCTTTCCATTCCGTTAATTTCTACCTCTCGAGGAACGTCTACACGAGGTGGGTGCTGTGTATTTGTGCATTGTCATCGTGAAAGAGAAACCCATAGCGAAAGCTTGCTAGTAGGACTGGACAATACGCTGAACGATCATGTCTCTAACTTGCTCGCCTCACAAATTACCCTCGACAGTAATGAACAACATGTCGCATCCGTACATGACTCTGAACACTATGGGACTCAACATCTGAGGTCATCAGTCCCCTAGACTTAGAGCCACTTAAACGTAACTTAACCTAAGGACATCACATACATCGATGCCAGAGGCAGGATTCGAACCTGCGTTCATAGCAACAGCTCGGTTACGGACTGAAGCGCCTATAACCGCTCGGCCACAGCGGCCCGCCATGATTACATGATTCTGTACCAAAATTTGATATACATCCCTGCTGAACGTTGAGACTGCCTGCTTATTTAGTATCAAGGGCCAAGACAGGAGGTGCGGGCCGAGTATATTAAGCGAATCGCAGTCAGCTCACACAGCATTACGTCATACACGGAGCGTCCTCGATGGTGACCCAGTTCTCCAGTCAATGACCGGCCTTCAGGAAGTTTCGACAGCTTTGAAGTATGCGGCAATACATGTCCTCCGCATTAACAAACCCCGTTAAGGCCATATACACCGACGAAAAAGAAATCGCAACACCAAGAAATAATTATTTTAGAGTAATGAAATTTTGGGAATACATTTCTCTAGGTAACATATTTAAGGGATTACCATTGCAAGATCACATGTCAACGTAAGCGTGAGGTAAGCCCCTGCAAATGTGAAATGCTGGTACATTATTAGCCGGTGTAACCGCCAGAATGTTGAATGCAAGCACGCAACTGTGCATGCCTTGTGTTGTACAGGCTTCTGATGTGAATTTGTTTGATGGAATTCCATGTCTCTTGCACTTGGTCGGTCAGTACAGGGACGGTTAATGCTGTTTGTGGAGTTGTCGTTCGATTACGTCCCATATGTGCTCCACTGGAGACGGATATGGTGAACGAGCAGGCCAGTTCAACATGTCGTCACTCTGTAGAGCATGTTGGGTTACAAC
The DNA here is from genome assembly GCF_023864345.2 of Schistocerca serialis cubense. Classification (NCBI taxonomy): domain Eukaryota; kingdom Metazoa; phylum Arthropoda; class Insecta; order Orthoptera; family Acrididae; genus Schistocerca; species Schistocerca serialis. The sequence continues at coordinate 486,561,533 of NC_064643.1, forward strand.
AGCGCTGCGTGGACGAGGGTTATCTTGTTATAAAACACCCCCTGCAGTTCCGTTCATAAATGGCAGCACAACAAGTCGAAACAGCAAACTGACCTACAAAGTGGTAATCAGACGGCGTAGGATAGCAAGGGGAGTGCTCTTGCCGTCATACGAAATCGCATCCCAGTCCATAACTTCATGTGTAAGTTCAAAAATGGTTCAAATGGCTCTGAGCACTATGGGACTCAACTGCTGAGGTCATTAGTCCCCTAGAACTTAGAACTAGTTAAACCTAACTAACCTAAGGACATCACAAACATCCATGCCCGAGGCAGGATTCGAACCTGCGACCGTAGCGGTCCTGCGGTTCCAGACTGCAGCGCCTTTAACCGCACGGCCACTTCGGCCGGCTTCATGTGTAAGTCCAGTGTGACTAACAGCAGATAGATTGGTTCCAGGTCCTCAACCGGCCTCCTTATAACCAACACACGGCCATTACAGGAGCCGAAGTGGAACCGACTCAGGAAACCCAACAAACCTCCAAATGGTTCAGATGGCTCTGAGCACTTCTGAGGTAGTCAGTCCCCTAGAACTTAGAACTACTTAAACCTAACTAACCTAAGGACATCACACACATCCATGCCCGAGGCAGGACTCGAATCGGCGACCGTTGCGGTCGCGCGGTTCCAGACTGTAGCGCCTAGAACCGCCGGCTAACAAACCTCCACCCTGTCCTCCATGAGCTCCCGCTTGACACCTCTGAAGTCGCACATGGTGGTGGCTTGGATTCAGTGAATGCCCGTTACAGGGCGTCTGGCTCGCAGCTGTCCATGATGTAACCTATTTGTAACAGTTCATTATGTCACTATGGTGGCAACTGCTGCTCAAATTGTTGCTGCATATGCTGTACGATGTGGCAGAGCCATACGCCGAACACAATGATCTTCCTTCTCGCTAGTGTCACGTGGCCGTCCGGAGCCTAGTCTTCTTGAGACCTTACCTTCCTATGACCACTGCCGCCAGCAATCTTTCTGCACTACCGCAGAAGAAACATCCTACTTCTCGTAACCCTATTACACGATCTCTTTCAGACTCAGTGAGGTAATGATAACGGCTTGTTTGTCGCTGTAAAGGCTTTCTTGAGTAACGTCAACTCACCGTGTCCAGTCTCAAAGGTAACTAACGCTCACGACCACTACAGCGTGTATAAAGAAAAGCTGATTTGCATCCTCACAGTTTTCACTGCTAGCGCCACTCTTATGTGACTGGCGCGAAATTTGAATAGAAATCACCTTTCACACGTAGGAACACGCACACTATGTTGCACAATTCCGTCTTGGTGTTGTGATTTTTTTCCGTCGGTGTATTTACATTCAGGCTTGCTACGCAGATTACTAGAGCAGGCGGTCTATGAATCGGTGCTCACTATGAGTCAGTCTCTGCCCCAGACCGTCAGGTCGCTTTACTTCGCTGCCATTACCACGAGGCCGCCTGCTGGTGATCCTGCCGCAGCCTCAACAACCAAGGTACGAACAGAGGTCCACCTTGTCTGTGTCACTGAGGCCCGATAGACGCAGCGCCACTCTCCAGCCAACGCTGCAGGTTTTGTCAACCTGGGCAACGCAGCTGTCATTCACTGGCTATGCTACTGACCTTGCCTCGTTCCTGCCACCCGACGCCGGGATCCTGTCACGCCATTCTGACACCATAACAGTTGGCTGATGGAAAGTGCTGAGAACCAAGGTTGCACGCCACCGGGTTGCCTTCCGAGAAGTTCCATATCTGGCTATCTTCACTGTCTGCCTTTCTACCCGCTTCCAGCAGAGAAGCAATCGCTTATTCCATCCACCTCGACACCTGTTTACTTCATCCATACCGACACCTTTACACTTGCTATCAGAAAAAGAATTGGTTGACCATCGGAGAGCAACAATGACAATGATTCAGCAGCAATGATGTTCACGGCAGGAATGCAAGTAAGTGCTGACTATGCCTACTGACCCGTATAGTTGCTTTTAGCCTTTCCTCCTACTTGTGTATGTCATATGCTTATAAGCCGGCCGAAGTGGTCGTGCGGTTAAAGGCGCTGCAGTCTGGAACCGCAAGACCGCTACGGTCGCAGGTTCGAATCCTGCATCGGGCGTGGTTGTTTGTGATGTCCTTAGGTTAGTTAGGTTTAACTAGTTCTAAGTTCTAGGGGACTAATGACCTCAGCAGTTGAGTCCCATAGTGCTCAGAGCCATTTGAACCATATGCTTATATGGTACTCGATAAGTGGATTAGTAGATGGTCGCCTCCTCACTATTTTATGACGATCATTAGGCGGCAGAAATGAGAACCTGACAGTTGCCATTCCTGGTTTATTATAACCTGGTATTGCACTGGAACTGAATAGATCGCTTCAAAAGAAGTCGTACAGCCGGTGAAAAATAACTTTATATATATGAAGATGGTATCTGTTCTTTCGGACATGTCCGAAAGAACAGACACCATCTTCATATATATATAGTTAAGCTCACTGGCCATTTGACCATCTTCTTCTGTGCGGATGCACAAACAGTGCCCGAACTCTTACGGGAATCGGGAAAAAGCCGCAAGTGATGAGTATAATGGGCAGGGGCACTATGAATATAGTGTGGGACAATAAGTTGGGAATATCGGTCTCGCGGGAGGCGTGCTGGAGATTAAGCCCCTGCAGTCGCACTGTTCTATCTGTCCTTGGTGGCACAGATGGATAGAGCGTCTGTCATGCAAGCAGGAGATCCCGGATTCGAGTCCCGGCCGGGTAAACATTTTCTACTGTCCCCGTTGACGTATATCAACGCCTGTATGCAGCTAAGCGTAGTGATTTCATTGTAAAACTAATTTTATTATTCTGATTGCTTAACGGACACTTTTCGGATTTGTTTTCAACATCAGATATCCACGGGAACTGAGGGTCACAGGATACGAGCGTTGACATTTTGTTTCATATAGGCATACATTGGTCAGCCAGAACATTATGAGCACTGACCTACTATCGACATAAACCTGTCCAGGCGATGGCAGCGTATAGAATGGGGATAGCGCGGGATCTATCTAAGTATGACCGAAGGAATTTTGTGATGGTCCTGAGGCTTGGCACGAGCATCTCGAAAATTGTACGACTTGTCGGGTATTCGAGGAGTGCTGTGATGAGTGTCTTCAACAAACGCCGAAACCAAGGTGAAACCACGTCCAGACGTCGTGGGGTTCGGCAGCCAGCCCTCATTACACATGTCGGACGTAGACTGGGCAGCGGCGAACTATAGCGGAACTAGCATCTGATTTTAATACTTACCCTGGCTGAACACACAGTGCACCGAACACTCCCAACGATGGGCCTCCGCAGCCGACGACACATGCATGTGCCAATGTTAACAGCACAACAACGGCAACTGCGACTGAAATGGGCACATGACCGTCGCTACTGGAGGTTGGCATAGTGGCAGAGCGTTGCATGGTCTGATGAATCCCGATACCTTCTTCATCATGCCGATGGGAGGCGCGAATCCGCAGTCCTCCAGGAGGGGGACAGCTCCCTGACAGTGGTACTGCGGGACGGAGACAAGCTGACGGAGGCTCGATTATGCTCTGGGAAACATTAACGTGGGCATCCGTGAATCCAGTGGAGCCCGTCCAAGGCACCATGACGGCCAAGGAGTATCGTATGCTGGTTGCAGATCACCTACACCCCTTCCTGACGATCATGTTTACCGAAGGCAGTGGCATTTTTCGACAAGATAATGTGCCATGTCACAAGGCCAGGAGTCTGATGGAGTCGTTCAAGGGACATAGTGGCGAGTTCCAGCTGATGTGCTGGCCCCTCAACTCACCGGACCTGAACCCGACCGAACACCTCTTGGATGTGACTGAATCCAGCGTCAGAGCTGGTCGCCCCCTCCCCGGAATTTACGGGAATTAGCTGACATGAGTGAGCAGATGTGGTGCCATCTCCCTCCAGTGACCTACCAAGGCCTCATTGCTTCCAAGTCACTATGTGTCGCTGTTGTTATCCTGTGAACCTCTGTGCACTTGTGTAACCAGTGACAGAAAAGATGCGAAACGCGTCAAGTGATTAACTGGAGTAAATAGTCATTTTGTACCGGCTGTATGATTTTTCTGAAGCGACTTATTCAGCTCCAGTGCAGCACTACATTATCAAATAACGATGGTCGCCTGCCTCCTACAAGATTTCATTTTTCCATATATACGTCTATTACAGGTGTTCCCTTCCCCACCTTTTTTGAGCACCACGGTGCTGCATGGTTTCTACTGTTCCCAGAATGAGATTTTCACTCTGCAGCGGAGTGTGCGCTGATATGAAACTCTACCATGTAGAGCACTTGCCCGCGAAAGGAAAAGGTCCCGAGTTCGAGTCTCGGTCGGGCACACAGTTTTAATCTGCCAGGAAGTCTCATATCAGCGCACACTCCGCTGCAGAGTGAAAATCTCATTCTGGAAACATCCCCCAGGCTGTGGCTAAGCCATGTCTCCGCAGTATCCTTTCTTTCAGCAGTGCTAGTTCAGAATGGTTCGCAGGAGAGCTTCTGTAAAGTTTGGAAGGTAGGAGACGAGATACTGGCAGAAGTAAAGCTGTGAGTATCGGGCGTGAGTCGTTTCTACTGTTGTTCGCTCAAGCGAACTTGAACGGATATAGATGGAGGCGTTATGTAACGACTGAAATATTCTCTGGAGGACACCATCTTTACGCCAGTGACTGTTATAAGTTTTTATTAACTATTGCAATTTCGGCCTTAGGCCATTATCAAGTGCTGATATTATCTTCGTTCTTTGAAGTTCAGCAACATACCGTATGCCTCGCTCACTGAATACACTTGTTGTAGCTGGGATTCAGTCATAAAATATTTTTTGACTGGCTTATCACAATTTATGATGTTTCTTGGCAGTTATGATTTTCTGTGGCAGCTTATATTAAAACACGTATGGTATGTGATATATCTGTAATAATTTTCCTGCCGTTGATGACGGCTCAGGACCGAAACCGGTAGCAAAACAAAAAAATAACGTTATTACCGGCATCACAGTGTTATGCATCTTTTAAAATTAGGTATTTTGTTTACAAACAAGTTAAATTGTCAACATCAAATAGAAAATGTTATGGGGGATGCGAACCAAAGATTATATTTTATTGACATAACTCTTAGAAAATGTAACACATATTGCTTACCTGTTGTGGAGTATTTTTGCACAATATGGGATCATAACTAGAAATATTTGACATACGACATCGTAAATGTCGAAAGAAGGTCAACTCGGTTTGCATTATCACGAAATACCAGAAAAAGCGTCGGGGATATGATAAGCAAGCTGGAGTGTCAATCATTAAACAAAGGTGTTTTCGTTGCAAAGGGATCGTTCAATGGAATTTCAATCACCCTCTCTCTTCTCAGAATGAAAAAAAAGTATTTTGTTGACTCCCACGTACATAAGAAGAAATGAACCTCGTAATAAAAACAAGAGAATTCTGAATTCGCTCAGAAATATTTAGATGTTAATTTTTCTCACGTGCTATTCGAGAGTGGAACTGTCGAGCAACGGTTTGAAAGCGGTTCCACGAACACATTACCAAAGACTTAAGTGTGAGCTGTATGTATATGTAGATGAATGCAACCGGGCCTATATGCACGCCTTTTTCAGCAGTCTTAAATGTTTATTGTTGGTACGTTGCTCTACATACCATTCGAGGACAAACTGAAGCCATTATCTCATCGTCTTCCTGTTCTCACAAGCGTTATGTAACAAATGACATGCTTTTTTTTAATGCCGGTCATATCTACGCTTACAGTCTTCCAAGTGAAGTGAATTAATTTTTACAAGCAAGTAATTTCGGTAAGAAACTGCAAGCAGCCGTTGCGGAGTTTAATGAAAAGCTTATTTAGTAGAAGTTACGTGTATTGCCCAAGTTATTCCGTTTCTTATTCAATACTCTTCTCTGTCAGTACTATTACAGCATTATCTTTGTTTAGTTCGCTTTCTTATATTTTTATAACTCCCTAAATCGCTGAATACGTACGTTTCGTTACTAAAAAAACGTATGAATGTCATTAATATTAGTAATGGCCGAACCATCTTCGTGCTGTATACGTTGACCGTAATTTACCACGTTGTTCATAGTGAGGTTTCATGTAATCCATTTGTGTTTTCGACATCTGATCTAGATTGACTAGCGTTGCTTCGGAGTGAAATTTGACCCTTTGAACGAGCGAAGTTTAGTTGCCGTCAGTCACTTACTATCCTTCATACTGCTCATAGACATTACGTAAGTTCTCGTATTACTCTCCAATTCGGTGACCTATGTTATACAATGAAAGTTAATTTATGTTTCTTTGTTGAAATCAGCCGCTCCGGTTGCCTATAACGTTGTAATTTTCTTCGCAGAACCGGTGGCAGCTCAACTACGAGTCATTTCAAGTGCGACGAGCGCTTATGCAAAGGACAATACGGTCATATGATAAATCCTGTAAGCACGAGTATGCGTCGCTGTCAACTGCAGCAAAAATTATGCCTACTTTTACTCACAGTGCAAACCGTCCGAACGTACAAGTTTTAATAAGTGATCTTGAGGCGGACTTACAATTGAGTCAAAATCGGTCGTGTCACTGAAACTACAACGGAACAAGCCGATGGAGAGCCTTTTTTCTTTTTTTACATAAACATTAAATCAACAACTGCAGAAGAACTCTGGCGATTCGAGTAGTGGAAACTCAATCACTCTGTCACGAAGAAGACAACATTACTTCACAATTTATTAACTATTTACTAGAGAAACGGTGATTAACCCTAGAACACTAAAGCGGGAAAAATTTAATTACTCCAAATTTTATCAGAGGAAGTAATTTACAGTTTGTGCACCAGTCAGTTGCAATTATTAAATCTCCAATGACATATCATACAAAATAAGTACAAAATGTCATTTTTTACACCTTATGCTGACAATATCAGGTTGGCGGGGATCACAAATTGGTAACAGCTGCAATTGTAAATTTTACGAGGGTTTAGTAACCTAGGATTAAGAACAAAAGTCCAAAATCAAATATGATGTATTCTATTCGATTTGCTATTCAGATAATACATTTAGATAAAATGTAGTTCACAGTTATTGTTAATCCATGTCAACTACTCCCAGAAGCCATCATTAATTTCCCCATCTGTTCTACTGTATTCATTATGTATTTCATACTGCAATTTTATTGCAATGTAATTTGTTGAACTGCACCTGTAAACAGTTGTTGAATGTACACATGGTGAGCTATCAGCCATGTAACACCACATTTAATCTCTTTAATCCATACATATTACTAAATAAAAATCCGATACCACGTTTTTCTGTATAAATGCGAAGGCTAATCTCAAGAGCTACTATAGGAATTTTGATGTGGTTTCACTAACAGACATACTGATTCACGAGGAAGGTTTGTGTGGACAATTTCTTACTTCTAAGGCTGACAAGTCGTATAGCAGATACTTAGTGCTTTCCGATCGAAGCCAGAACAGGTCGCTGGATAAATTCTAAAAACGCAGATTTCGGGCTTCAGAACACGTCGATTTGCTTAATAATCGCGGAAATAGACTATTCTCTTCTATAGAGGTGTTGATTAAATGCATGTGTTATCGTGTTCTTAATAAAAAAAAAAAGAGAGGAACTTCGCGTCAAATTTCAATTTCTGTAATGTTACAATATCTTGTTACATTTTATTTCTAGACTTATTGTTAGCTTGAAAAGGTAAAACCAACGATCTTTCTCCACAGGGGTAACAGAAAGACGAGCTAGCCATATTTAACTCATATACCTATCATAAGGTGGGTGTTTAAACGTAAATTATCACTACAAACGCCGAATGACGTTATTCACAATAAAGTATACAGTATGTCAATTACGAGTTCGGATTACCGATTATTCTACCTTGTCACAGGGGCACTCGATGGTCTTCCCTGGAAAAGACGATGTCACAACAGTCTACTCATGTGAGATAGCTTTAGAGTGTATATCCTGATTACTACAACGTATAGAAGACATAATTGGAAATCTCGTACTACTGTCCACGTCATAGTTTGATCATGACAGTAATTTATCATTATAGTAATTGAAATGAATGAACTGAACTAAAAAACTGAAGACATTTATAAAAACAACCTAGATCACATTCACCGAGTTCATACACTTTCTGATGAAAGGCATACAGACATCTGTTAGTGGACATTTAACATGTCCTTTGTCCTTATGACGGCACGAGCTCATCTGGGGACACTTTCAATGAGGTGTCTGAAAGTCTGTGGGGGAATGGCAGTTCATTCTTCCTCGACAGCTGAAGCCAAATAAGGTAGGACGTCGGATGCTAGGGTCTGGAGTAAAGTAGACGTTCTAACTCACCCCGAAGGTGCTCCACTGCGTTCAGCTTGGAACTATGGGCAGGCCAGACCATTTTAGGAACGTTATTGTACTCACTGCTGCTGCTGTATGACTGGGTGCATTGTCATGCTCGTACAGTCATCGTCTCCCAACTGTTTCTCTGCTGTACTCTATACTCAATGCTATGAAGTGTGTCCATGCCCTTCCGCACACAGCTTTTTTTTTCTCAGCACAATAAGGGTACCACCCTGTAACCACGGAAACCATCTCTATACCGTAACACTACCCCCTAGTACTTCACTGCTGCCTCTAAACAGGATGGCAAGTGACGTTCTCAAGGCATTCGCCAAACTCAAACCATTCCCACAGATTGCCAAAGGATACTGTATAATTCATCACTCTAAGTCACTCTTTTCTACTCGCTCACTGTAGAATGGTGCCGTTCATTATACCGCCTCAAGCGTCGCATAGCACTGACCACAGAAATGTGTAGCGTATGAGTTGCTCGACGACTGTACCCCATTCTTTTTAACTCCTTACACACAGAGCTGTCTGGACTAATGGTAGTGCTTTGAAAGACGAGTTACTGTTTCCTCCCTTTTCATACGATGTACACTGAAGCGCCAAAGAAACTGGTATAGGGCACGCGCATTCAAATACAGAGATATGTAAACAGCCAGGATACGGCGCTGCGGTCGGCAACGCCTATATAAGACCACAAGTGTTAGTTGCACTTGTTAAATCGGTTACTGCTGCTACACTGCCAGGTTATCAAGACTTAAGTGAGTTTGAACGTGGTGTTACAATTGGCACACGAGCGGTGGGACACAACGTCTCCGAGATAGAGATGAAATGGCCATTATCCCGTACGACCATTTTACGAATGTACCGTGAATATCAGGAATTCGCTAAAACATCAAATTTTCGACATCGCTGCGGCTGTAAAAAGATCCTGCAAGAACGGAATCAAGGACGACTGAAGAGAATCGTTCAAAGTGACAGATGTGCAAGCCTTCCGCAAATTGCTGCAGATATCAATGCTGGGCCTTCAACAAGAGTCAGCGTGCGAACGATTCAACGAAACATCATCAATACGGTCTTTCAGAGCCGAAGGCTCACTAGTGTACCCTTGATGACTGCACAGTACAAAGCTTTACGCCTCACCTGGGCGCGTCAACACCCACACTGCAATGTTGATGTTTGGAAACATGTTAACTGATCGGACGAGTCTCGTTTCAAATTGTATCGAGCGGATGGACGTGCACGGTTATGGAGATAACGTCATTAATCCATGGACCCCGCATGTCAGTAGGGGACTGTTCACGCTAGTGGAGGCTCTGTAATGGCGTGGGGCGTGTGCAGTTGGAGTGACATGATACGTCTAGATACGACTCTTGACAGGTGACGCATCATGTCTGATGACCTTCATCCGTTCATGTTCATTGTGCATTCCGACGGACTTGGGCAATTCCAGCAGGACAACGCGACACCCCACACGTCCAGAATTGCTACAGAGTGGCTCCGGGAACACTCTTCCGAGTTTAAGCACTTCCGCTAGCCACCAAGCTTCCCAGAGATGAACATTATTGAGCATATCTGGGATGCCTTGCAGCGCGCTGTTTAGAAGAGATCTCCACCTCCTAATATTCCTACGAATTTATGGACAGCCCTGCAGGAGTCATGGTGTCAGTTCCCTCCAGCACTACTTCAGATATTAGTCGAGTCAATACTACGTTGTGTTGCGGCACTTCCGCGTGCTCTCTGGAGCCCTACACTATATTAAGCAGGTGTACCAGTTTCTTTGGTTCTTCAGTGTATTAAAACCACCCTCCGGGATGCTAGACTATCTCTGTCTGTTAGTACCTGAGCTTGGCATAGTCTTGATTTAGCCGTGGTTGTTCCTTCTCGTATCCACTTGACCATTGCATCATCAACAGCCCACTTGGGCAGCATTAGAAAGGTTGAAATTTCCCTGATGGATCTGTTACTCGATTAACATCCAATAACTAGCCCACGTTCGAAGATACTGAGTTCTGCCGACCGACCTGCGCTGCTGTTACTGGTCCACTACTGTCAACGCAATACTCCTCACGTCCTTTTATACTGGTGGATCTGCCTTTCGTAACATCTAGTGATCACTTCCGCATTACATAAAGGTATCCGAATATTTTTCGGCAGACTCTGTACAGTATTGTATCAAAACTACATTAATGTAATATACATTCAGTTATAGCGATTTTTGTCTAATAAAAGTATTTATAAAAGTGTAATCGCTGTTGCTCAAGACAATACTTGCAAAATTATTGGCTTTATGTAACTGGTTTGCATACAATCATCTTAAATTATGAGTATGAGAAACAAATGCATTGAACAATTACATTCTGTTCCTACTTGTAAAAAAAAGTCATTTGTTTCATTTAAATGAGTTGCATGGTCCGCCCCCCGGAAGCTAAGTGGTTAGAGCGACAGAATGTCAATCATAAGGGCCCGGGTTCGATTCCCGGATGGGTCGGAGATTTTCTGCGCTCAGGGACTGGGTGTTGCGTTGTCCTAATCATCATCATTTCATCCCTATCGACGCGCAAGTTGCCGAAGTGGCGTCAAATCGAAAGACTTGCACCCGGCGAACGGTCTACCCGACGGGATGCCCTAGTCACATAACATTTTATTTAGTCGCACGATATAAAGCGTTCTTCCTAAACGTTCAAGTAACGTAAGACAATTCATTAGTAGTGTTACGTAAAATCTAATACAAAAATCCTGTATTACCCAGAACACGAACTATCGGCCTTGTTACTGCTAATAACACTATCTGCTATACGTGACACTCCACTACACTACTGTCTCACGTTGACATAGATTCCTCCAACACAAGAGATGTAGAGTGTATAATCATTATGCTTCAGCATTTTCTTACTCTCAAAGGAAGTCAGTATACGCAAATATGGATAAATGAATAACTGCACAGACAGGGACAATTCATCCCTATTAGAACGTCTTTATGAGAAAACTTCCTTGTAGAACAGCGGGTCTCATTATACTTCACCCTACAAATAATTGCAGTATTTTATTGAGAAGACCGACTCTCAGAATATGATCGGTTACTCGACAAGTGCGACTGTTATTCTGTGGTATTCAGTAATAGTACTCGCCTGTAAATCAGATACCTGAATCACTTCGCTCTGAGCCCAGTCTCTCCATACACGAGCCATACATCATCGCCAACAAACTATTTGTGACCACATTATCGCTCGTCTAGATCATAGGAACGTGACGATGTCGGTGACCCGAAGAGGGTATGCTTTTCCTGAACTCAGTTCGTGCTGATCCTTAGTATGGTATCGAAATAATGTAGAATCCAGCATTTGTGTGGTTATACCACTAGAAGTACATGCAGACTGTAGCATGTCAAAAAATACGTATGTGGTGAACACATCACAGCAAACATCTTTAAATTCTGTGTGACGTAAACAATTACTGAACAATTGTGCAAAACCAATGTACAGGCCACAGAATACCCAAATCGCCCTTAAATTGCTTTGTGAGATGCCTTGGAGTGGCAATGCGACTATGGCAATTTGAGGATGCCTTCTTGTAGACTTCGAGAGAATCACAGGATAGGTCATCTGCTTGAATCTGTCGTATGTAAGTATATCATTAGGAATGTTATGATCCCATCAATGTGGCAGCTTTGATTTAGGGGAGCAGTCTGTGTCCAATAGAAACAGTCCCCTATAAACACGCTAGTGATGATGGAGGACGGGTTTAGAGAACAGAACAAGGTAACTTCCTTACCTGGGCTTCCTTTTGCCATAGATCAACTGCTATAATAGATAGGAGTAATTCATATATGCGCTGATAAGTTGTTCAGTCTATTTCTTCAATTAATTAGCCTACCTTGTCTCTGAGTTATGGACAGAGATTTGGCAATGTTATGCTGTTCACTGGGACATAGTGCAGGATATTTTGTAAAGGACACATAGCCCTGACACAGATCCGAGCCAATTTGATTATTTGGTCGGCATCATCAGACGTTAAGTAGACAGAAGACACAGAGATTAAAATCTGTACTCTTAGTCACGTCAGTATCTCCTACAGTCATAATAGAGATTTCTTTCTTGTAACCATTAAATAGGAAATGCGCTGTCCAAGTTATTCACCCTTCACATGGGGAGGATGATTTCAACACACAATGCTGTATCATGTCTGGAAATTTATACAATATGCCAGCGGCACATTAGACAACTAAATGAGAAGCGCAAAACATACAGATTTCAAGTTCTCTAAAATGGACACATAGAAAATTCCCAAGTTATTTTCGAAGATGGACGGAGAAAATGAGAAACATTATTGTAGAATAGTGAGTGGAATCAACAGTGCAATGATCAGAGGACAACGCTGCACAGTGCTACTAGACTCTCCTTCGCACTGCGTAACTGTGATCGTACAACTTGTCTGTGTATTTAACAAATACACGAGGAACTGTATCCAGTTAACAATGTCTGATGCAATAATGGCAATTTTTGCGGTCAGACAAGCAAGTTTGCTCCTTTTATTACGCGGTAGCGGCGAAAGCAAAAGGCCGACAGCATAGACAGCAACCCGCCTCCTGACTGATCCACGTTCTGCTGCTGAATGTAACATCTGGGATATTGCTGTTCACATTGAATAATTCCCCGTCAACTTGTATTTTTCACCTTATGACAAGTTCACCGCGTTAAGCCTCCGTATTTGCATTCACGTCTTATGTAAATGCAGCTTTTAGCTGTGCCTGCTAAGGCGAGTTGCTGGTAACTCCAGTCCGGATATTCCAGTCCTGACGTGACTAAGAGTACAGATTTTAATCTCTGTGTCTTCTGTCTACTTAACGTCTGATGATGCCGACCAAATAATCAAATTGGCTCGGATCTGTGTCAGGGCTATGTGTCCTTTACAAAATATCCTGCACTATGTCCCAGTGAACAGCATAACATTGCCAAATCTCTGTCCATAACTCAGAGATTCCTAACAATGCACAAAAACACTAAATATTTGTAAAACGGTTTTGGTAAGCGTAACTATTTAAAAGGACGGGTGTAGTCCTGTAAGGCTGACTCTCTGAATTTCTGATACATGTTCGACGAACAGATTCACAATCCGAACTTCTCGTGCAACTGAAGTTCGCATAGACATCGTAACTTTCGATTTTGCCCGCCGGTGTTTGTGTATGGCTCTTCTTATTTCGTATCAGTTTGAGATATAAGCTCACTTGACGAAATATTTCTGTAAAGTCCAAGATGGCTGAGGGACTTCGGCTGTTCAGTATAAAATGTGAAATTTAAAACACCTACAGCCGTTCGTATTTTGAATGTAATTTATTTATGCAACCTGTTTCGGTGTTTCACTACCAACCTCATGTGCAGTCGAAATTAAGTTACTGTTATCCGTAGACTTCTAATGTCAAAAATGCAGTCCCTTCGTTCATAAGCTGGAGAACGATATTCAATAGTGGGACGAAGGTATCAGTTGATGATCGTTCTTCAACACGCGAACGAAGGGATCGCGTTGTTAAAACTAGAAGTCTAAGGATACCAGATACTCACGCTGGCCCCTATTTCTGTTGCACATGAGGTTGAATTCCTCCTACACGTTAGTCAGGGAGCCTGAAGATGGCGTAGTGAAACGCCGAAACAGGTCGCATAAACAAATTACATTCAAATTATAAACATCTTAAGGTGTTTTGAATTTCGCATTTCATTTGATAAAATATTAGTCTCAACGTTCAAAGAGCACACCAGTCACTCTGGAGCGCTGTAGATGGTGTGGAATTGGTATCAGACGGTCATGTGAAAAATCTGCATCTACACTCCGCGACCCACTTTACGGTGTGTGGTGGAGAAAACTTTGCCTCCCTGAGGACTAGAACCTGTCGATTTTATATTGATGGTCTAATCTCAAGATATACGTCGGAGGAAGCGATATGCTGGTTGACTCTTCTAGGAACGCATGCTATCGGTACTAAATAAACCTGTAGCGAAACGTGCTGCTTTTCTTTAGATCTTCTCTGTTTCCTCTAACAATCCTATCTAGTACGGTTCCCATATTGACAAGCAACATATAAGTAATGGTGGAACAAGTGTTTTGTAAGCTATTTCCTTTCTTAATGGAATACATTTCCTGATGATTCGTCCAGTGAATCTGTCTTGCATCTGCCCTACGCGCTATTAATATTATGTGCCCGTTCCACTTCAAATCCCTCATAGGCATACTCCTAGTTATTTTTGGAAGTAACTGCTTCCAGTGAGTGTTCTGCAATTGTGTAACTCTAAGTAAAGAGTCTTCCGTCAACATATTCGCAGTTCTTTACATTTGTTTATGTTGACGGCCAGTTGCCACTCCCTGCAAAGAGCCTCAGACTTCTGCAGGTCTTTCTGCCCCTCGCTGCAATTTTCTAGAGTCGCCCCTTCCCTGTATATAACAGCAGCATCCGCTAAAAACCTCATGGACCTTCCGGCATTATCTACTGGATCATTTATATGTATTGTGAAAGTAATGGTCCTACAACAGTCCCCTGGGGTATGCCCGAGGTTACTTTTATGTCTGAAGACTTCTCTCCGTTCAGAATGACATGCTGTGTTCTGTTTACTTCAGTCCAGTCACAGAGCTTGCCTGATATTCCGTATGCTCATATTTTGTTCATTAGGCGGCAGTGCGCAACCTTTATCGAATGCCTTCCGGGATCAAGGAACATGACGTCGACCTGGGCGCCTGTATCTACTGCTTTCTGGGCCTCATGGGCCAACATAGTGAACTGGGTTGTTTTCGGAACCCATGTTGGTTCCTACAGAGGAGATTTTCGGTCACCAGGAGTGTCATAATACGCGAGTATAAAACAAGTTCTTAAATTTTACAACAGACCGACGTCAGAGATTTAGGCGTAAAGGTTTATGCGTCTGTTCGACAATCCTTCTTGGGAACGGGAATGGTTTATGCTTTTTTCCAATCATTAGGACCATTTTGGTCTTCAAGAGACCTATGGTACACTACTGCTAGAAAAGGGTTAAGTTCTTTCGCATATTCTGTGTAGGATCTTATAAGTACCCCGGCAGATCCAGTGGTATTTCCTCTGTGAGCTGTGAGAAACGGTGTGTTTGTGACTGTCAGTTGTACAGAATCAGTTCAGCGACTTTAATCGATGTGACGGAATGTCACAAAGAAACGATTCACCAATGCGTCGCTAAAGGCCACAGCTCAAAGCGGCCATAAAACTGTCCATTTTTCACGGATAAACCACACAGAAACTGGAAGTTGCTGACTGCGTGTAATGTTGTTTAACGGGCCGTCATTTCCCTCTCTTCAAATGATGCAAGGCATCGAGTGCAGCAATAAACGAACAAAGCAATGTGTAGACGGTGTATTCTAAGTCAGAGGTGTTCTGTGATGTTCATGAGGTGCTTTTCTTGATATCAGTTGGGCCCTCTCGTTCAGTTTACCGAGAACATGAATCAAGATGTTTAATAACATTCTTCGTGATCGAGAGTTGTCGTTCTAAATCTTAACGAAGAGTATACTATGAATACTTCCGTCTTCCAAGATAACAATGACTGTGTTTACAGGGCTTTACGCTAACGTTCTTGGTTTGGCGAACGTACAGGCAACCTATAACATTTAGATTGTCCCGTTAAATAACCTGAATCTCATATAAAATGTGTAAGGATAATTGGAATAGTAGATGAAAAGTAGCAGTAAAAACCTCCTAAATGCTATAGCTCCACGGCATCTAAACATAATGACTAGCTTCAGCTGAATTGTGCATAAGCGAAGAAACTTGCCGAATTGAGGCCATTATCATGGTTGCAGGTGGTGTTACGTTCTATTAGCGCCACTAATATTTTCTCCGCTGATCTTATATAAAGTTCAGCAACAGGTGGTACTCAACTGAAACTCAGCATCAACTGATGAGGTAATTATACCCTAACAAGCTGTTTTCTGTCCTGGAAGATCATGTTGTGTACCAATGCTCAATTTGGACTACCATGTAGAAGACGGCTAATAGAGGAAACAAGTTACAGAGATTGTTTTCACAGGGGAGAGAGGAGGGGACGAGGAGGGAAGGGAGGGAGGCTAAGCGGCCGCAAGCTCTGATAAGTGAGTGAGCTGGCCTATACACCTTGTAGTTTTATTTATAGTGCAGCTACTCACAGAGGTCTAGTTCAAAAAATGGTTCAAATGGCTCTGAGCACTATGTGGCTTAACATCTGAGGTCATCAGTCCCTTAGACTTAAAACTACTTAACCCAACTAGCCTAAGGACATCACACATATCCATGCCCGAGGCAGGATTCGAACCTGCGACCGTAGCAGCAGAGCGGTTTCAGACTGAAGCGTCTAGAACCGCTCGGCCACAGTGGCCGGCACAGAGGTTTAGTGTGGGCTGTAATAATCGTATGGCAGCAGAACTTGGTAGATATTGTAATGCGTTGATGCTGGAGAAAAACTGGTTCTAATTTTAGCCACCAGGTGCAAATCTGTAGCTGTGAACGCGAGAGAGACGTATAGAAATATTTCCGTATGTAATGGATTAGGAAAGGGACATTGACAGAAACGGTCAGACAAGTGAGAAAGGTGTAAAGTAGATTTTTATTATTAACCGCCGCTTACACAATTTGTTCAGTATGAGCAGCGAAGACGTCGACGAAGTGCTGCATCCGCAAAACCAAGTGATCATCAGCTGCTCGCAGCAGTTCCGGTGGAACCTGAGCAACGTGTTCCTGGATACTGGCCTTCAGAACAGAGGTCGAACGTGTACCTAGTAAACGCGTTCTTTTAGATATCCCCAAAGCCGAAAGCCACATGGATTAAGACCAGATGATCTTGCAGGCCATGAATCTGGGAAACCTCTGGAAATAACCCGTTCCTGGAAGGCTGCATTAAGCAGATCTTCCACTGGGCGAGCGTCAGGGAGTGTTGCTCCTTCTTGCATGAAAATGGTAGTTTCCAAACAATTTCTCTCTTCCAAAGCCGGTATCACAGGAGGTATCGATGACGAGCAGACGTCGCAGGAAACCTGACAGGCTCTCTGGGCGTATTCTCTTTGAAGAGGAAGATACTTTTTAACCCACACCACAAAGTCGTATAGAACGAGCGCAATTGCTCTTCGTGTACAACACGCGGTTTAACAGCACCCCAGATCCGGAAGTTCTCTGTATCGTCTCTGCCCTGTAGTCTGTCACCCTGTAGCCTCATCAGTCCATAGAATGTTGCCCGGCCCATGTCATTAACTTCCATCCGTGCCAGAAACAGGATAGCAAATTCAGAAAGTTGCTGCGGATTTAGAGGTTTCAGTTACAATATCGTTTGGCCCTTATACGGGTCCACTATAAGAAAGACCACATAACTTTCCGTGATGTTGGGCATGGAATGGACAATTTTCTTGACTCTTCCGCATGGTCAATTACAGCAACAGCAATCTCGTCAAGAACTTACACGGGAATAGCACTACTTCCAGGTGCCACACGAAGCTCACCCGTGTTTTCGAATTAAGTTATCGTCTTCTTTACCCCATTTAACGATATCGGACCACTCTTACGACCTTTCAGCCAGCGATACTCTCGCAATGCAGCAGTGAAGTTGCTACCGTTCACATAAAACATTTTTATTGACAGAGCTCGTTCTCTCTTCTCGATAGCCATAGTGTTCACTCACGTTATGGCTTGTCAAATGGCCGTCATACAAATATTTTACATCGCCAGATTTGCACTTGAACGCCACAGCTGCAGCTAATTTGTTTCCTAGTGTAAATCATTTCGCACTAACGCATTATCATACTTACCAAGCTTCTCTGCCATACAATACTACAGCCCACACTGGATCTCCTTGAGTAGCTGCACTTTAATTTTAAGCAGCCGTCATACAAAGGTGATAACCACATTATCTCAAATACTGTCCGCATGAAAGTTCCTCTCATACTTTAGCGGATATTTTGGTATTGCATTTATTATGAAATTTTATAGCGTTCCCAGCACCTGTCCGTGGTGCATTACGAAAGAAACCGTGCATGGAGCTTTTGCATATGCACCACAGCAAGACACAGTTGATACGAATCAGTCACTTGGAACGATAAATAGACTGCAACCTGTCAATGTCCTCACCGCAACAGATCGTACCTGGAAGGACTAAGTACATAGGTAGCAAGGCGAGTTGCGATACGTACCACAAACTCAAAAATACACTCACGGATATTGTAAAAATCTCTCAGTGAAAATAAGCTGTTTGATACTCTCCGAAATCTCTTTGACACTTTCAGAACTTTCGATTATTCATGCAAGTAGCATGCCTAGTTTATTGTCTTTCTCTTGAATTCTGCGTATCTTAGTTTGACGATTCATTATCGGAATGTGGGAAGATTCTCCCATGGGACCATATTACTGGCGCAGATATAGCGTTCAGTAATACGTGAATCTACTGTTTCCTGATCTTCTTCAAGTACCATGAATGTCCTCCAAATCAGGATATACTTAGTTTCGCATTGTTAAAGCCACTATCACGAGACTTATAATGTTGTAGTGCAGACACAAATTCGACAAAATATCTTCAGGACTTTCAATTGGACAAAGCCTATATCCTGCTTACAATGTGACAGCACTGTCGAATTTCAGACGCTGCTTGATACTATTAAGCACCTTAAAATGGAGCATGAACTAAAGATATTGAATAGGTGACTCGCTTCGCAGAATACACATCCATGCCTTAGTGACACACGGTGTTGTTACATGTAAAGCACAGAAAATAAATGGCTGCAGACAATGTCAGTAGCATAAAAGGGAGCACTGCTTAACGCTGATAATATACTAGTAACACATGAATAGAACAACATACATGTCGAGTTGCATCCATCAGTTTATACAGCAGATTCACAATACGTGTAACGCGAATGACAACCACCATTACTACTGTAAATTGTACTTGCATTACCAAGAAAGGCTTACGTACAATTTGCAAACACAAGTGAAATACTTGATCAGTAGCTGATGAGAAGAGAAGGCCAATGAAATCATGTAGCAAGATTGTAGTTCCCGTACGGTTAACGACTGTGATCTATTTTCATGAGAGGCAGTTAGTCACGTAAACGTTGCATATTACAAAGCGACACTTAACATTGAAGTCCAGTTGTCCGCCATGCTGATGTACCAGAATGACGATGTCAATTCCGTCATCAGTACTGCATTCCGTTTGTTGTGTAGAAACATCACGTACTCGTAATCCAGGGCAACTGACGATCCAAGTAACAACAAAGGAAAACACTCCAACGTACATAAATGCTTGATCACTTGTCAGTATCAATTTTGCTAAAGTTCGCGGAAGTCGAAAGTAGCGGTGCGTCGCGTATAAATGGTGCTCCGGCAGGAGTAGTCATTATTTTGGAGTCCCACTTACTGGAGAACAGTTGTCTTCAGTGATCAGTCCTGCTTGGAACTTAGCTCCAAGTAGAAGCAAAGACACGTCTGGTGACGCCGCCAACAGCGATGGTTAACAAACTGACTGTCGCTCGCCATACGGTCTCATAACCAGGAGTCATAGTTTAGTTTCTTTTAATAGCAGGAACCGCTTCGGTTGTGATCCGTGGCACACTTATGGCACAGCGGTACGTCGGCGATATTTTACGCCTCGTTTTGGTTTCCCTTCAACGAAAGCCAGCCTGTGCTTATATTTCAGCAAGTTAATACCCGTCCGCACACGGCAAGTGCTTCCACTCCTTGTCTTCGTGCTTGCCAAACCCTACCTTGGCCAGCAAAGTCGCCGGATCTCTCGCCACCTGAGAACGCTGGAGCATCATGTAAAGGGTCCTCCAATACCCCGGACTTTTGACGATCTAACGCGCCAACTGGACAGAATTTGGGACGATTTGTATTCGTGGGGACATATAACAACTCTGTCGATCAATGTGGAGCCGAACAACTGCTTGCATATGGGTAAGAGGTGAACCAACGCGTAACTAAATTGCTCAGTTTGTGAAACTATTTTTCTTGAATCAGTCATCCAATTTTTCTGAAACTGTAATCATTTGTTTGTCTGTACATCTATATCACATGTACCGATTTCTGCCCATTCGGCTAATTTCTTCGTGATGAATCGCCTTCTTTTTTTAGGGTATTTTCTGTGCTATTCAATACGCATGTACAACAGTCAGAAAACATTACAACATGCGTTTTACTAAGAATCGACTGAAAAATACCCATTTTTAACACATTCACCTCTAAGTAGTATCGTACACATAGCATGGCAACTGTTGCACAGTTCAAAATAAATGTTCGAATATCCCACCGTCAACTACAGTGCATTTGTGCACTCTTACAGGAACATGTTATGTTGCTTGTCTGAGTGCCCTGCACATTCTCTAATGAGGGCAGCACAGTCCATGATGCGACCCAGCTATGCATCTCGCGTTTTCACCTTTCATCTGTACACTTCGGGCTTCACATGAGTCCATAAACAAAAGCACAAAAGAGATTGAAAGGAATGAGATAGGTTGATGTAGAACAAAATGTCAAAGAGGCTGGGTTCGTGAGACACACATGTGCGCCGCTCTTGCTCAAAAACAAGTGTCCATTAAATGTATTCTGTCGCGGAAACCATTCGCAATAGGGGATAAACCCATAAGCACTTTTTTGCTTCAAACGAGCGTTCCTGTCCTATCTCTGATTACTGACCATTCGTCTTGGGACACCCTATGTGTAGTGGTCGGTACTTTATCACGATACCACACAACTTCTAACGATTAAAGTTCGTTTTTATTCACGATAAATGTTAATTAAAGGGTATTGGTCCTAGAGAATGAAATCTTTACCGGTACTTCGTTTCAGAAAAACACACGTTCAAAAAGACGTTCACCACGTTAGGCCTCTAGTACTTTATGGTATTATACCGGTATTGCTTCTGTTATGATTTCGTCCGCGTTGCCTATACGACGTGTACGTTGCGCATTACGAAATAAAAGGTGCGTAGCGCATTTGTATATTCAATAACATCCAACCATAGCACTACACAGTTTACATCAGTCACCTTTTGACGGGATGCAGTCTGCAACCCTTCGCTGACCACATTGCAACACATGGTGCCTGAAAGTATTGACTACGTAGGTACCAAGGCGAATTCCAATTACGTACCACCAACTCGAAAATACTTCGCATGTGGTCATCAGTCCCCTAGAACTTAGAACTACTTAAACCTAACTAACCTAAGGGCATCACACACATCCATGCCCGAGGCAGGATTAGAACCTGCGACCGTAGCAGTCGTGCGGTTCCGGACTGCGCGCCTAGAACCGCGAGACCACCGCAGCCGGCGTGTGGTCATCCACACGAGTCATAAAAGGAATTCGTTAAACTTCGGTTACACGATAAATCAGTCTAATCTAAAGCCGTAAATTCAACTAAATACCTAGGTATTACAATAACGAACAACTTAAATTGGAAGGAACACATAGAAAATGTTGTTGAGAAGGCTATCCAAAGACTGCGTTTTATTGGCAGGACACTTAGAAAATGTAACAGATCTACTAAGGAGACTGGCTACACTAGGCTTGTCCGTCCTCTTTTAGAATACTGCTACGCGGTGTGGGGTCCTTACCATATAGGACTGACGGAGTACATCGGAAAAGTTCAAAGAAGGCCAGCACGTTTTGTATTATTGTGAAATATGGGAGAGAGTTTCACAGAAATAATTCAGGATTTGGGCTGGACATCAAAAGAAAGGCTTTTTTCGTTGCGACGGATTCTTCTCACGAAATTCCAATCACCAATTTCTCCTCCGAATGCGAAACTATTTTGTTGACACCGACCTACATAGGGAGAAACGATCACCAAGATAAAATAAGGGGAATCAGAGCCCATACGGAAAGATATAGGTGTTCGTTCTTTCCGCGCACTATACGAGATTGGAATAATAGAGAATTGTGAAGGTGGTTCGATGAACCCTCTGCCAAGCACTTAAATGTAATTTGCAGAGTATCCATGTAGATGTAAATATAGATGTAGATGTAGAAGTGTAATACATACACCGCATACAAGGTTGATCTCTGCACCTCCTGAACACTCATTTTCTGTCGCTCAGCTGATCCAAATGGCGAGTCATTAGCAACTAATATTTTTCCTGTCGTAATTGTTAACACAACAAATGAGCCTGACTAAAGACTGAACTTGTGACCTCGCACTCATAGGGTCCCTTTTCAGGAGAGACAGGGTACGAAATAGAAAATATTAAGACGTGGACAGAAATGTTGAGGAGTTCTCTTAAAACGTTTCTTAACAAAATAAAATAAACGAATGTTGCCATCATTCAACAGCCGTACCGCTGTAAAGATGACTGATATTATAATTAGTACCAGTATCATTGAAAAGAAGCTCTTACTATAAAATTTCAATAAGACCCCACGGCTATGGGGTTCTCGTCAAGTTCTTTACAGAATTTTTGACAGTTAGTTCTCTTTGTGGCCATAATTTACCGCAAATCCTTTGAGTAGAATAAGTTCTCAGTGACAGGAAAAAAAACACAGGTCACATTCATCAACGAGCAAGTAGAAGGGTGTGATTCGCAGAACGACTGTCTTATATAAATCAATACACATAAAATGTTAAAAATGCACACCGCGAAACAGAATGCATCCTGGTGGTATTACGGGCACGTGACGTGGTAATGAAAGTGTTTTAGTGGAACAGAGACGAATGGGGAGTCATTCTACCGACGATTCTGCTCGAAAATGGAGAAATCAACTGGCATAAGCGAATTGAATAAAGAACAGATTACAATGACGTGACAAAAGTCACAGGACAGCGATATGCACATATACAGATGGCAGTAGTTTCGGGTACACAAAGTAGAGAAGAAAAATGCATTGGAGGAGCTGCCATTTGTACTCAGGCGATTTATGTGAAATGGTTTCCGATGTAATTATGGTCGCAGGAAAAGAACTGACAGACTTTGAACGCGGAATGTTATTTGGAAATCGTTATGGAATTTATTATTCGGAAATCCATAGTGTCAAGAATGCGCCGATAATACCAAATTACCTCTCATCACGGACAACGAAGTGGTTGACGTCCTTCACTTAAAAACAGAGAGCAGTGGCGTTTGGGTAGAGATATCAGTGCTAACAGAAAAGCAATACTACGAGAAATAAGCGCAGAAATCAATGGGGGACGTACGACGAACGAATCTGTTAGGATAGAGCGGCGAAATTCGGGGTTAGTGGCACATGGCAGGAGAAGACCGGCGCGAGTGAATTTTCCATCAGCACAACATCGCCTCTTAGGCTTGTGATCATAGCAGTTGGATCCTAGACGACTGGAAACCCTTGGCCTGGTCATATGAGTCCCGATTTCCGCTATTAAGAGCACTTTGTAGGGCTCGAACGTGGCGCAAACTTCTTGAAGCCATGAACACAAGTGCACTGCGGAAATTGGTGGTGGCTCCATAATGGTGTGGGCTGTGTTTGCATGGAAAGGACTGGGTTCTCTGGTCCAACTGAATCAAAAAGCGTTTCATGAACTTCATGTTCCTGACAATGATGGAATTTTTATGGATGAAAGTGCACCATGTCACTGGTCCATAGTTCCCGCGATTTGTTTAAAGAACATTCTGGACGATTCTATCGAATTATTGGACACTCAGATTGCCTGACATGAATCTTATGGAACATTTATAGGACATAATCGTGAGGTCATATCGTGCACAAAATACTGCTCCGGCACACCTTCACAATTGTCGACGGCTATAGAGTAGAGATGGGCAAAGCAGTTCATCCTTGGAAACTAGTTCACTGGTGATCGCTCTTTTTTGGGAACCGTTCATTTTTACTTGTTCACTGTTCATTGTGCTTGGTATATGGTTCTTATGAATAATTGAAAATTAGTAGCATGGGTGAGTGAAGGATGGAAGGCGCCAAGAGGGGGCACTTGCCTCCCCTCTGAAGTACAGAAATTTTATTCGTAACAGAATGCTCGCCCACTTGTAATTTTCGTGATTCTGCAAAACCTCTCGTTTAGCCAACTGTAGTGTTATGTGGCTGATCGCACTGGAATAATATAAGGTGGCGCACGAGAAACCGGCCCCGAGTACAGACAGCTCGCCAATTACGCACGATTTGTTGACCGCTACGAGCAGAATAGATAAGCATGTAATAATTAGGAAGTGAAGAAATAACAAGCTAATGCAAACAACTTCGAAACAAGAGATGACGATTGGTAAGCGACAATGAGCAGTCTAGTACTCGAGGCCGATTTTTCGTGCGCCACCCTGTACCACTGAAACAATATTGTAGGTGTTATCATATTCACTTTACAAAACGTGACACCATACACTCGATTACGAAGCGCGGACTTCATTCGGTTGTAAGTCGATCTGCCTTCCATAACAATGAACATACTCTTTTACCTTGGATCAAGAAAAGACGGAAAATAGTCACTCGTGTGTGCCGTGCCGATGTCCTTTGCATGTGTAATAACAAAAAATCTTGCCTTTTTACAAGTCTTTCTTCTGCTGTTTATCGAAATAGTGAAGAAAGCTGATACGCCGTTTTGTTACCTGAAAAATTTTTATGTATTACATATCCCGTAATTTTTGTGTAGTTTACGTGATTATAAAATACATTTTAATTACCGGTCGTGGACGCTGAATAGAATACAAAAAGAAGCAGATGTTCAAAGTTCAAAAAAGATTTGAAACAGATCTAGAATGGGCGTACGAAGCGAACGAAACGAACGACAACAACTCGATACCGAACTAACTATGAGCAGTCGGCAGTTGAGCTGCGACGAGTGGCCACGCGAAGAAGGAAGAGTCCGGCCGAGCGAGACCGAGACCGAGACAGACGGGAACGGGACCGAGGCTGGAACGAGACCGGCCGAAGTGCTGTTGCGGGAACGATACTGACCGTTTCCCGTTCCCGGTAACTATAATTAGAAAGCCGCGACCGAAGTAAACTATGAAAGATCGTTCCTTAGAATTCGTTGCTCGCGCGTTCCGTTCACCTTGGTGAACAGTTCCTTTGGACCCGTTAGTTCCCGAACGACCCATCTCTACTACAGAGGCAGCAAGGAATATTTTTGCAGGAGACTTCCACCTAGTTGTTGAGTCCATGCCACGTCGAGTTGCTACACTACGCCAGGCAAAAGAAGGTCCGACGTGATATTTGGAGGTGTCCTATGAATTTTGTGACCTTACTGTACTGTGGCACGACGCCTGGGAACGAACACCTCAAAAGACGCAAAGCTGGTCAGCTGTTGGAGCGCAATTGTCGTGAGCATCTACGGAAAGTGGAGGAAGGAAGGTGAAACCACAGCAGGAAACGAGGTGTCTGACATCCATCCCTCGTCACAGAACGCAGAGGTCGGAGGCTTACTCAGTCCGTAAAACAGGTGATCTCTGGCAGATTTGAGGAGATCTGTGCCAGATCTAACCACAGAGTACAATGCTGGTGTAGGCACAAGTACCGTTCAGTGCACATTGTTGAACATGAAGCTCCGAAGCAGATGACCACTACGTGTTCCCCTGTGGACGCAACGACACCATCTATTACAACTGCAATTGGGACTATGGAACACTTGGACGGAGCAATACTTGCATGGAATGACGTTTGCACTCTTCAGGTAGTAACAGGAGAGTACTGTAGTCGACGACTCATATTTCTAAAAATTAATTTTAATACATGATGGCGGTTACATGTGGACATTTACATACAGGGACATCAGTTTTGCATAAATTGTTGCTTTCGGGATTTCCCATTACATGAACAGTTCTAAAATCTAACATGGATAAAATAAAGTATTTTCCAAATTGCAAACTACTGAGTCGACTTTGCATAGTTCCCAGGGAATACCAAGAGGAGATAATCTCTTTTCGTCCCCCATTAAATTTAATTACATACTTACGCTATTTACAATATAAGCAATTGGTATAACGTGAATGAAGTTCTTATATACTGTATATATATAATTTTCGGTGACTGGACATATTTTCGGTTACCGTAATTTATGTGCATACAGCACACAAGTTAGAAACGATCTTATGTTATTGTCGATACTGAGTGCTTTTAAAGCCTTTGCAGTACTCTTGTCATATTGAACTGCTGACTTCTTCCTTGTTTTCCCACCGACTCTTAAAATTAATCCGTCAATGTGGTAGGTCTGGTACCCTGCGTCCTCTTGAAGATTTTGTACTAAAGAGTAAACATTTTGATGAACTTTTGATATTAATTTGTGTTTTCTTGGGTTCGATTCTTCCGAGACGTTGCTACTGCGATAACGGCTTCAGCTCGAGTTCCACATAGTTCTTGTCATGTGCTCGTTATCGAGATACTGGTACACAAAATAGTCGTAGAAGTCCTCAAGCTTTTGGATTTTAGGCCTGCTCTCCAAAATACACCGCCGGACGGTAATCCAGCGTTTCTAGAGGAAGATGTTCTAGACCTGAAGACTTGTAAAAGAGAATCTTATCGTTTTCCTTATACGCAGCAAGAAGAGCTCAACATCGAACTTGTTTCCTGTTTCCGCAAACTCTGTTTAAAGTGAGAGCTGTAACTCGCAATCTCTCTTTCTAGAACAAACTTGTTGGTGATTGGACAGTAGCAGCGTTCCATCCAGGCACACTGAATTTAACAGCTTCGAAAAACCAAATATATGTTTCTCGGATTTGGTCCCTCCCAAACACTCGTAAGAGCAACGTGAAGTATAAACAACTGTCCAAACTGCTTGCTCTGACTCTTGAACGTTCCGTCCACGAAGAAGGATTTACCTCTTAATAAACATCAATCCACATTTTCTGTGGCAAACCTCAATATTGTGTCATACGGTCCTCTGGTTTCATTTGTAAAGTTTTGCTGCCATCGTTCAAAAGTAAATTATTTTCTTGAAAGAATATTCCTCCAGCATCGATAGGATCTTGTGTAGGTCCCATATATTTTCGTCTAATACGATGAGGCGACTGTTTCGCACTTCTATGTGCCGATAACGACGTTCCTAACTCGTAGCCTCAACTGAATAACAGCCCTCCTTCTTCAGCGTAAATTGATGAAATCGTAGTATCTATCTCTTTTACACGCCTTCTTGCGCTAATAGAAAATTTTGGCACTTCATTTACTGCTTTATCTGAAATACAAACACGGATACCTTCGCCTAAATTTTTTTTTTTTTTTTTTTCAGTTGGTGAATAACGCAACCAGCCTTTTGCGACCGCGAAGTTTACAAGAGCCAACAGGGATAAAACAGCATATGGCTTATTTACTGGATAGTCCTCCTTTGCACTTACTCGTAACAGTAATATGTTACATCTTCTTTGTTGGTGTAGTCCACAAAATACTGATGCCGGCTGTGAATCAGTATAGGCTTCCTTCTGTTATTATACCGTATTGTATGTTAATCGGGGACGTAGAAACGACGGAGAGGCTCCGTCCCCGCCGCAGCTGCAGTGGTCCACAACCCCACGACGACTACCACAGTCCACTTCACCCCTCCGCCGCCCCACACCGAACCCAAGGTTATTGCACGGTTCGTCCCCCAGTGGACCCCACGAGGGAATGTCTCACACCAGACGAGTGTAACCCCTATGTTTGCGTGGTAGAGTAATGGTGGTGTCCGAGTACGTGGAGAACTTGTTTGCGCAGCAATCGCCGACATGGTGTAGCTGAGGTGGAATAAGGGGAACCAGTCCGCATTCACCGAGTCAGATGGAAAACCGCCTAAAAACCGTCCACAGACTGGCCGGCTCACCGGACCTCGACACAAGTCCGCCGGGCGGATTCGTGCCGGGGACCAGGCGCTCCTTCCCACTCCGGAAAGCCGTGCGTTAGACCGCTCGGCTAACCGGGCGGGCCTTCCCTCTGGTGGTCTAGGCGAACTCCATCACGAGAACACTAAGAACCCGCAACACTACTTACCAGTCGAAGATGGACTACAGTACTAAACTCTGGAAGAAAGCCACGCACTACAGTCTTTCTAGTCCGTCAATAAACTAGCGCGTGGAGAGGGCTCTTAGAGCATGAAGTGGACTTTTCCAGTTGTGTGTAGAGGCAGCAACTGACAGGCAGAACAGCCTGTTCGAGGCACTAGTACTTAAAGTCTCTTGGGCTCTGTGGTAATGTCAACACATTCCATCTCCATGCAAGCGTCACTCTGTGCAAATGTCACAAACTCTGCCGTGAGTAGTGGCTACGGGGTTGCCGAGCTTGGACAGTCCGTTAGTGGAAATGTGTCATGTGGTCGCATAAACCACGTATAGGCAGCGCAGTAGCCGGCCGCAGTGGCCGAGCGGTTCTAGGCGCTTCAGTCTGGAACCACGCGACAGTTACGGTCGCAGGTTCGAATCCTGCCTCGGGCATGGATGTGTGTGATGTCCTTAGTTTAGTTAGATTTAAGTAGTTCTAAGTTCTAGGGGACTGATGACCTCAGATGTTAAGTCCCACAGTGCTCAGAGCCATTTGAACCATTTTTGAGGCCGTGCAGGATACGGTGGCCGGTGCACAGTGACCAGTTTTCGTCCAAAGCGTTGGGCAAGTTCACTCGTTTGTTCATAAGGGGGGGGTCGACAAGTGTTTCTACCTTTCGGCCAGTCAGCGATGACAGAATCGAGGCGCACCACCTGCAATCTTTCTCAAACGATTTTACAGGAAGTAGTCGGTAAAAAACATTCACTTTCGCTTTACTTGATAGGTCAGGTTCATTATGACGTGCCCATTATTTCGTTAATAGTCCTAGTTATTGTGACATTTATGTCCAAGTAAGACACTGCGCGAAATTCGGAAAACTTTGAAACCAAAATTAGAGGTCTCTATGATTTTGTATTTGGTACATATTACATAGTACGTTGTTGCGTATGAAATTTAGCTAACGTATTGAATTTTTCTTTGGGTAGAGACATCTATCTATCACCAATCTCGAGAAAATTTATCTGACGTAGCACACCCACTTGCGATCGCGCTACGTCAGCGATAAAGCCAGAGCGAAATATCTACAACATTACTCATATTTCCTAAACGGTTTGAGATACCGAAATGAGATTTTGGTAAACGATAGCACAGAAAGAGGAGTATTGTGCTATATCTTTGTTATATACACCTGCATTTTCTACCATGTTATTTCACTAACTACAGACTTTTTCGATGAAAGAATGTAATTTTGAAGGGCCATCGATAGCCGGTGAAACGAGAAACGCTACGGGTTTTAGAACATAAGTGAAGGCATTATAGGTTTTTTTTGTACCGAGGATGTGCTTTTTCATAAGCTACTCACCTTACTTTCCCTCAGATCCTCACTTAACAAACTTAATAAACCTCTGTTTCAGAATTCTCTCACAAATTTGTCTGCACGGCATGTTAATGACGGGAGACTATGTAAACTCTGTTGTGTTTTGGGCAAAGGATCTCTTGAATCAGATCCAACCGGTAAGAGTCCCATACAGACGAACAATACTCTAAGACTGGACGAACTAACGTATTGTAAGCCATATCCCTTGTTGAAGGACTGCATCACTTCAGGATTCTACCAATAAACGGCAATCTAGAGTTTGCCTTACCCGTTACTTGTGTAATTTGAGATCATTTCGAATAGTCACACCCACGTACTTGACGGATGTTACCGCTTCGAAAGACTGGGCATTAATGGGAATTTGCGCCTTGTTATGCGCAGTAGGTTACACTTACTAACATTGAAAGATAACTGCCAGTCATTACACCACGCATTTATTTTCTGCAAATCCTCATTGATCTGTTCACAACTTTCGTGTGATACTACTTTCCTGTATCCTACAGCATTATCAGCTTACAGTCTAATGCCGCTGTCAACACCATCAACCAGATCGTTTATGTAAATCGTAAAAAGAAGCGGACCTACTACGCTGCCCTGGGACACACCTGAAGTTACGCTTGTTTCTGCTGAAGTCACCCCGTTCAGGACGACATACTGCTCCCTGTCTGTTAGAAAACTTTCTATCCAACCGCATATGTCATCGGATAGACCGGAAGCGCGCAGTTTTTGGAGCAAACGACAGTGCGGAACTGAGTCGAACGCCTTTCCAAAGTCGAGAAATATTGCATCAACCTGGGAGCCGGTATCTAGGGCCTGTTGTATATCATGCACAAAGAGAGCCAGATGTGTCTCGCATGGGCGCTGTTTCCTAAAACCGTGCTAGTTTCTGCAGATGAGCTTCTCAGAGTCTAGAAAGGTCATTATGTCTGAACACAAAATATGTTCCATGATTCTATAACAAATCGATGTCAGTGAAATTTGCCGGTAATTCTCTGCATCCGATTTTCTATCCTTTTTATACATTGCTATGACCTGAGCCTTCCTCCAATCCCGTGGAACTTTCCACTGTTCCATTTATCTCTGATAGATGATGGATAAGAATGGTGCTATATTTGTAGCATAGTCAACACAAAATCTTACGAAGATGCCTTCCTGGCGACTAAGGATCTTAACTGTTCTAGAGTCATAGATACACTAAACTCTATGTCAGCCATCCTTGCGTTTGTTCGATAATTGAAAGGGGGAATGGTGCAGAAGTCCTCTACCGTAAACGAGTTTTTGAAAGCTAGGTTTAAAATTTCGCCCTTCTGTTTATCATCATCAGGTACATTACCCGTACTGTCAGCAAGAGAAGCTATTGAATTATTTGTGGCGTTCATAGATTTTACGTACAACCAAATTTTTTTGGGTTTATTTTTGGAATCTGCAGATAAAATATTGCTTTCAAATTCGTTGAAAGAATCTCTCATTGACCTTTTGACAGCTGCTTTCATTTCGCATAATTTCTGTTTGTCAGAGGGGCAGTGACTACGTTTAAAACGACTGTGCAAAATTCTCTGTTTTCTCAGCAACTTCCTAATATGTTTGTTGTGCCAAGGTGGATACTTTCCCTCCCCTATATTACCTGTGGGTAGACATCTGATGCCTCATACCTATCGAAACCTACCAAGGACTTCCCAATCCATAGCACTCAAGATCACTGTTGTGTTGAGTTCCAAAGATGGACCAAGCTATTAAGCAAGTGCTCATTATGTCTTGGCTCATCATTTATCCGTAGTACTAGAACATATTCGGAATTCGAACATTTTGGCCTGCCCTAAACAAAATTACCTTCTCTGCGGAAATACGTATGGACCCTGGAAATGATGTAGCGCGGAGATCAACTCATGATCGTCGCACATGATATCCTCAGTGGTTGATGTAGGGGAAACCAGTTCGATTCGGCGTTTGTAGGCTTTCTAAAAGCTTTTCATTCATTGTCACATCGACATATGTTAAAGAAAGTTGGTTATTAAGGGATATCAAGCCTAGTTTGCAGCTGGATCGAAAATTTTCTGATGGGCATGGTGCAGTAATTTATCCTGGGGATAGATTCATCTACTGACACTGAATTAATAACTAGTCTGCCTTGGTGAGTGCAATAGGCCGTTGCTGTTAATGCCGTTAGTTAGTTGCCCTCTCAGGTTTATTGTAGAGGATTCAATTATCTGTGAAGTAAAAACTAGTTAGAGTTTGAGAATATATCAGCGTGATACAAAGTCTGGTAACTTGCCCTTGAAGTGGAGAAACGCAAAGTTGTGCACTTACAACAAACGTAAATGTGTGATATTTGTGTTGTGACAAGAAGGTCCAGACAGCTGCACCATGTACTACGGCTCACTTGGTAGGTGAGTCAATATTATACCATTATGATGACATATTTAATAGCATTAGTGTTAAATGTTGTTGTTGCAACTAAAAATATTTGAACTGTACGTTGAACGTTCTTTATGTATTCTGTTCAATGACGAGAAAAGGTGCCATAACTTGCAGTCGGAAAGCCGGCCGGAGTGACCGAGCGGTTCTAGGCGATACAGTCTGGAACCGTGCGACCGCTACGGTCGCAGGTTCGAATCCTGCCTCGGGCATGGATGTGTGTCATGTCCTTAGGTTAGTTAGGTTTAAGTAGTTCTACGTTCTAGGGGACTTATGACCTCAGAAGTTAACTCCCATAGTGCTCAGGGCCATTTGAACCATTTTGCAGCCGGAAGCATCTTCGAACCATGTGATGGCCGCTCTCGCGCTCCACACGAATGAAGTCGGGCGAGAGAATGTCCTATCGGCGCGTGTCAATGCGTTTGACTTATAGTAAAGACGGAAAATACGTGTTTAAATGGTTTCGTAATAATGGGTAGCCACGTTGGAAATGGAAACATACCAAGTTGAAGATCAGGTCTTTTTTAAACTTGATACTAAAAAAAACTGTGTTAGTGTATGATTTCTGATATGAAAATATACATCGATATCTGTGGAAGTTGTAGAGTTTTTCAATCAAGAACGTTGATACGTCGGAAGCTGATAAAGATGTGTACGACTTTTTAAGACTGTCGTCGTCATTTGATGATTGATTTGAGGACCAAAAGTAATTCATTTCATCAATTTTGGAAGGTCATTTAATATTAAAATGAGGCACCGTTCGATACACTGGGAGTTAGTTGCCAGCAGAGATATTGAGCAACTGGTGTAGTTTTTGGAGAAGTCAAGAAGGTTTATCGTTGTTTGATGCACACAATACTGAATCTCTGTCCCTCTCAACTTCCGAACTTGCAGAAAGTTAATAAAAACAATCCTTTTCGTTGTGGCAGCCCTCTGGAAAAGAAGTCTCTTTTGGTCAAGATTTAATACTTTCCAAATATGATCGAAAGTGTTTATTGCTATAGCACGTTCTAGTGTTGTAATCTATTTAAAAAGCTGCATGGAACCTCATTAATGAGTCTTCAGCTATGGTCAATCACGTCATGCAAATATCTGAAAGTAATACTGTGTATAAGTAAGAAGCGGAACGACGTGTGTGGTCATTTATAAGGTAAAGCAAATGATAAGCTCAGATTCATTGGTAAGGTACGATAAACTGCAGCAAGTCTACAAAAAAGATTGTACAAAGCACTTGTACTACCCACATACAGCTCAAGTGCATGGGACCCGTATCAGATCGACTGACATGGGAAATCGAGCATATACGAACAAGAGCCGTGTGAATGGTTACAACCACACTTAACTGGCGAGAGGGTGTCAAAGAGGTACTGAAGAGTTTTATCTGTCTGACACCTGAAGAAAGATGCTTGACGCTCCAGAGAACCTGCTTGGAAAATTTTACGAACTGCGTTTGAGGACAGAACTTACGAATAGGCTTACCGTTCACGCTTATACTTTTCTGTGCTGCAGAGACTGCACACGTGAAATTAAGCAGATGACAGCTCACACAGAGGCATAGAGCGAGTCATGCTTCCAACGTTCAATCCATAAATGGAACGGGACGAAACCTTTACATATGCAGTATACTTCATAGAGTATACAGGGTGTTACAAAAAAATCTATATTTTGATAGGTGGGTTCTAAAATCCGTACCATAAGAGCTATGAGCACTTGTTCATCTTCGCCACTCCTCTTCTACTACAAGCTCTTTGCTATTAAGAACGACTTAAGCGGCTGCCCCCGTCGGAAATTCGAGTCCTCCCTCGGGCATGGGTGTGTGTGTGTGTGTTGTCCTTACCTTAAATTAGTTTAAGTTAGGTTAAGTAGTGTGCAGGCTTAGGGACCGATGACCTCAGCAGTTTGGTCCCTTAAGAATTCAGACACATTTGAACATTTGAACGACGTAGAGAATGCAGTAAACGTTCCTCTGTTATTGTCCAAGGATACTGCATGCAGTTAACATCTGCTCATGCTGTGACTGTAAACCGTTACCCAACTAAAATTCTTATTTATCGACGGGAACGGTCATAAAAACAAGACAATATAAATCACACACTGCGTCACACGTGTGGTGGGAGTAACAGAAACGTGGACGAAAAAAGAAAGAGAATTATGAAATGCCCAAATACAACATCCACACAGAACACACAACTAATGAAAACGGAAGAGGAGAAATAGTCGTCTACATACTGAAAAGAGTGCATGTCAACGAACAGCAATTTCCACAATTTCAAGATTTAGAGGTAATAGTCACACACATACCGATTAGAGGTACAGAAATACTAACAGTGGCGAGTCTCTACATCTATACCAAACGACCTTCTGTGACATCCGATAATCTTCCAGGAAATGATACTGATGACAGACCCAAATCCAAGACACTCATCTAGGCGATACGACGGACAATAGTAACAGAAGGTTAGCCCTCCCGATTGGCCGTGCGGTCTAACGCACGGTTTTCCGGGTGGGAAGGAGCGCCAGTCCCCGGCACGAATCCACCCGGCGGATTTGTGTCGAGGTCCGGTGCGCCGGCCAGTCTGTGGATGGTTTTTAGGCGGTTTTCCATCTGCCTCGGCGAATTCGGGCTGGTTCCCCTTATTCCGCCTCAGCTACACTATGTCGGTGATTGCTGCACAAACAAGTTCTTCACGTACGTGTACACCGCCCTTACTCTACCACGCAAACATAGGGGTTACACTCGTCTGGTATGAGACGTTCCCTGGTGGGTCCACCAGGGTCCGAACCGCGCAATAACCCTGGGTTCGGTGTGGAGTGGCGGAGGGGTGAAGTGGACTGCGATAGTCGACGTGGGGTTGCGAACCACTGTGGCTACGGTGGGGACGGAGCCTCTCCGTCGTTTCTAGGTCCCCGGTTACCATAACATAACATAACAGAAGGTTACAGTCTGACATATTAACAACTAAACCCAAGGGCAGGCTACCGCAATCAACCGATGTACATCACATACAACGGCCACTCCACCCCTTACCATGTGCTGTTGAGCAACAGTCCGTAAGATAGTACGATCCAGCATGAAGTAAGAGATTCAGTGGCCAGTGATCATCTATCAATAACCTTTACATTATCAAAAGCTCCTCCCCAAACACCCCACCTGGTCACCCAGTCCGGAGAACCATCTGGGAGAAATACCACCTTATAATCCGCGGAAAACAAATGACACCAACAATAAAAATGGGCACAACCAGAAAATCCAAAAATTAAAGCAAACTGGTACAGACTTATATCGCTGCTAATCGCCAGCGGAAAGTCATATGAGCGTGTAATAAGCGCTAGATTAAGGAAAAAAAGTAGAAATCAGACAATTAATCCCCGCCTTACAAGCAGACTTCATGAAGAATCACTCAACTAAAGGCCCACTTCAAAAATTATTCGGCCACGTTCAGGTTATGGACAGGTAAACCGTTGGCATTCAAAAGAGCTTAGAGTCGTCTCGGAATGGATAAATATTGCTCTCGTAGTATGGTTTTCAACAGATTCGTATATCATACTACTTTCAAATCAGTGTCAAGTTCAGGTAGGAGTATGGAGGTGGATAGCCATCCAGCACCCTTCTCTTGTAGACCCCGAAGGTGACTATGTTGGCCAGGGCAGATGCGACAGTTCATCGTCCTGTTCACAAAACCTGTACTGCATGATGCGAGCTGCATAAACAGGAGCCCTGTCGTCTTGGAACACAGCATGACCATTGCGAAACAAACATTGTACCATGGGATGGACCTGATTTGCTAAATTGGTCACATAATTCGTTTCCAGTAATGCGACCCTGTAGAGTAACCATAAGGTCCATATAATATGGCTTCCCAAACCATCAACGAACCGCCGGCATGTCTCACTCTAGGAACGTAAGTTGGACAGAAGTTGGAAACAATGCGCAACAAGATTTATCCGACCGAATGACTTTCATCCATTGCTCCATAGTCCAGATTTTATGGCTTCACCACCTTTACCTGCTAGGGGATTTTGCATCACTGATGAGTGTTTTTGGAATTTCAACATGCCCAGCAATTTCCAGCTTCTGGAGTGCTCTTCGTGTTGTTTTGGTGCTCTCAGAGTTCTCGAATGCCATCCTCGGTTCTGCAGTGACTTTTGCACTTGTCATTCTCTTATTTTTTGTCACAGTTCTCTTCAATGACGTCTGTCAGTATGACTCACCATACACGTTCGTCCGCGTTGTGTTTCAGAAACTGATGCTTTTTCTCCGTATGTGGTATGTAAGTTCTATTCGGTGTCTCTTGAAAGACCAAACACTTCGGCTACCTTCGTTACGGCAGCACCTACCATAGGAGAACCTACACTTTGCCCATATTCAAATTCACTTAGTCCTCTGACCACGACAGGCACTTGCTAGGTATGGTGGATTTTGCACAAGTGCCGTTCGTGGCCAAATACGACCGTGCCATTCGCAGGCTTGGGTAGCTACTTCTTTTACGTTCAAGAACGCATTTCTCGCTGTGTTCCAATATTTTCCAATTTTAACAATAACATCAATATGAACAAAGAAACGCAAACGTAAGTATATAAATAAAAGGAAAGCCCTTGAACACATGCGAAATTTTCCAGAATTAACCCTCATCATGCTAGCTCTGACACAAAATGAAGAAACACCAGCTCATATAGATAAAAGAATAGTTTAATAAGCAAATAACTAATACGCAAAACTACAGTAACCGTAGCAACTAAAACAGACTTTTAGGACAAAACATGTAACAACGAGCCACCGAACAATGCAATGGTGAAAGCCAAAATTTTGAGATGTCACCAAACGACTGTAGTAACCAGCCACTGCAGGCAGCAGTGGATTTATAAATATTAGATATAAGGACACAGAAACATAACAAAACACAATGTATTCCTCTCACCAAAATAAAATGTACAATAAATTATGACATAAAACAAATACATATAATACAAAAGTATATGTAAAACTCTTCGCTGCATAGAACATAAAAACACTCTGAAGCATCCCGGCCATTTCACCTCAGGTACGGGAGTGAAAAAAATTTAAAAAAAGGGCCTCGTCTGCCAACTTTAGGTAGCACCTGATGAAGACAACGAGTCACGTTCTCGAGATATTGTAGAAGGACGACACTAATGTGTGGCGGAACACCTACACCTGAAGATGTCAACAGATTTCCGGGGAAAACCTGAAAAATTAAATCTGATTTTTGTTGTTTGATGTATCAACCACATCTCGAGACTGTCCACTGTTGCGAGGCAATAATTTGGTCAGCATGTTTCGAGACCACTGATTACACTTCACACAGATATAGTTAACGTCTTCTCTGGAATCCAATGGTGTAAATCCGTAGAAAAACAGTTTCCCCAGAATTCAGATGAAAGTGCTGGGCGAAAATCGCTACAGATGCAGATGAAATATGTTTAGAAACGTCTTTGACGCATATTAAATATACAGGGTGAATCTAAAGTGCTGCTGATGTGCCGTTTCCACAGAATGGATTGATTGTCAGGGTGCCGTATTGTTAGCCAATCAAGAGATCTTAATAATAAATATTTCAAATAGCTTTGAGCACTATGGGACTTAACATCTGAGGTCATAAGTCCCCTGAAACTTAGAACTACTAAAACCTAAGTAACCTAAGGACATCACACACATCCATTCCCGAGGCAGGATTCGAACCTGAGACCGCCGGTCGGAGTGGCCGTGCGGCTCTAGGCGCTACCGTCTGGAGCCGAGCGACCACTGCGGTCGCAGGAACTAATCCTGCCTCGGGCATGGATGTGTGTGATGTCCTTAGGTTAGTTAGGTTTAATTAGTTCTAAGTTCTAGGCGACTGATGACCTCAGAAATTAAATCGTATAGTGCTCAGAGCCATTTGAACCATTTGAACCGAACCTGTGACCATAGCGGTCGCGCGGTTCCAGACTGTAGCACCTAGAACTGCTTGGGCACATCGGCTGCCTCTCAATAATACTTAGAAAGATTATTTTCTGTGCAAACATAAACTTTCTAAATCGAACAGTGCCTATTGACATTAAGAAACTAAAACTATGGTAAATTAGAAGATAAGTGGTGTTTGTTGCTGAATTCTATTGCGAGTCGTTTACGAGATATCGTATTTTGAAAAGTTGCCACAGCGACACGTACGATACATGTGGCAGAACTTAATAAAGAACAACACGAGTGCATACATTAGTTATATGGCTTCTGCCAGTAACGAGACAATTGACTATCACAGGTTGTGTTCAAAATTACCACCGGCAGTGGCAATACACACTTTCTGTTTGGTGTGAAATGACAGCTACTCACTACATTTCAGCGGAGATGTCGTACCAGGCTGCAGAAATAAGTCGTTGCATATAATCTGGCGTAGTTGGTATGTCCTTGCAGACGGCATCTTTCAGCTTTCTCCACAGAAAAAAGTCTACAAACGTCAAATCCGGGGAATGGATCGGCCAAGGTACAGGTCCTCTGCTTCCAGTCCAACAATTTGGAAACAATTCGTGAAGACATGCTGTAGTACTTCGTGCTCTTTGGGCTGGACAGCCATCATGTTGGTACCACAGGTTCCTCCTAGCCAGCAGAGGAATTCGTGGAAGATGGTGTGTTCGGAAGCTGCGATACTTCGCGCGTTCGGTATTCCGTCCACGAAACGCGGGCCTATGGGCTGTTGGTTCACTATCCCACAGCACCCGTTTACACTCCATGGATGCTGATGTTCCTCCTGACGAAGCCAATGGGAATTGTCCACAGACCAACAGTGCACGTTTCGGTTGTTTACCCAGCCATGATTGGTAAATGTGGCTTCATTACTGAATAAGATACATGATACAACTGGAGTATCATTTGTTAATGTTCATGAAGAGAAGTTAACACGATTCTCATAATCGTTTCCATGCATCTCTTGATGAGAGAGATGTGATAGGGAAGGAACTTCTGTCGATGGAGAATGGGCAGGACACTTGCTTGAATCATGACACTTCTTCGTGCGATTGCGAGGAAGTTACATGAGGATCAGCTGCAACAGCAGCAAGAACATTAATTCCTGCCTCGTCTGTTATGCTGTCTAGGTGTTACACTACACGTAACTGTTGAAAGAGATTTATAAATAATTGTCGAGACGGTTGAAGTCTGTTGGGATATCTTGCAGCATACACCGTACAGTAACTAAGTGCATTCTCTATACGTCTTGAGCAATTGGGATTTTTCTACATTGGCAAATTCCATCTTCCATTCACGACCTGCTGCTAGGATTGTCACACACTAACTGACTAGCAAGTCGAGATTCACTCAAGGAGCACACAAACACACAGTAAGAAATATAACTATGCTGTAACTAGCAATTACGCAGGTCGAACGGAAACTTTTCAAACTACGATATCTCATGAACGATTCGCACTATAATCCTGCAACTAATACAATTTACCCTACTTGTAGTTTGTTAATGTCAATATGCATCGATACATTTAAAAAAGTGTATGTTTACATAAAAAATACACTTTCTAAGTACACTACTGACCATTAAAATTGCTATACCAATAAGAAATGCAGATGATAAATGGGTATTCAATGGACAAATATATTATACTCGAATTGACATGTGATTACATTTTCACGCAATTTGGGTACATAGATCCTGAGAAATCAATACCCAGAACAACCAATTCTGGCCGTAATAACGGCCTTGATACGCCTGGGGATAGAGTCAAACAGAGCTTGAATGGCGTGAACAGGTACAGCTGCCCATGCAGCTTCAACACGATACCACAGTTCATCAAGAGTAGTGACTGGCGTATTGTCACGAGCCAGTTGCTCGGCCACCATTGACCAGACGTTTTCAATTGTTGAGAGATCTGGAGAATGTGTGGGCCAGGGCAACAGTCGAACATTTTCTGTATCCAGAAAGGCCCGTACAGGACCTGCAACATGCGGTCGTGCATTATCCAGCTGAAATGTAGGGTTCCGCTAGGATCGAATGAAGGGTAGAGCCACGGGACGTAACACTTCTGAAATGTAACGTCCACAGTTCAAAGTGCCGTCAGTGCGAACAAGGGGTGACCGAGACGTGTAACCAATGGCACCCCATACCATCACGCCGGATGATACGCCAGTATGGCAATGACGAATACACGCTTCCAATGTGCGTTCACCGCGATGTCGCCAAACACGGATGCGACAATCATGATGCTGTAAACAGAGCCTGGATTTATCCGAAAAAATGACGTTTTGCCATTAGTGCACCCACGTTCTTCGTTGAGTGCACCATCGCAGGCGCTCCTGTCGGTGATACAGCGTCAAGGGCAACCGCAGCCGTGGTCTCCAAGCTGATATCTCATGATGCTGCAAACGTCGTCGAACTGTTCGTGTAGATGGTTGTTGTCTTGCAAACGTCCCCATCTGTTGACTCAGGGATCGAGACGTGGCTGCACGATCCGTTACAGCCATGCGGATAAGATGCCTGTCATCTCGAGTGCTAGTGATACGAGGCCGTTGGGATCCAGCACGGCGTTCCGTATTATCCTCCTCAACCCACCAATCCCACATTCTGGTAAAAGGCATTGGATCTCGACCAACGCGAGCAGCAGTGTCACGTTACGATAAACCGCAATCGCGATAGGCTACAATCCGACCTTTATCAAAGTCGGAAACGTGATGGTACGCATTTCTCCTCCTTACACGAGGTATCACAACAACTTTTCACCAGGCAACGCCGGTCAAATGCTGTTTGAGTATGAGAAATCGGTTGGAAACTTTCCTCATATCAGCACGTTGTAGGTGCGACCGGCGCCAATCTTGTGTGAATGCCCTGAAAAGCTAATCATTTGCATATCACAGCATCTTCTTCCTGTCGGTTAAATTTCGCGTCTGTAGCACGTCATCTTCGTGGTGTAGTAATTTTAATGACCAGTAGTGTATTATTACAATCTGTTTATCGGTTAACAATACGAGTCCCTGATACCAAACCTTCTTGTGAAAACCACACATCACTAGCATTTTCGGTTTCCGCAATATTTGCGGTGCAAGTTTTAGGTGATCCGCACTGTATATGAACGAATCTGTGTGTGTGTGTGTGTGTGTGTGTGTGTGTTTGTGTGTGTTTGTGTGTGTGTGTGTGTGTGGCATTACGAAAGAGATTGAGGCCGCGGGAAAAGAGGTAATTGTTACATGTAAAATGCTCGAAAACGAGACTGTGTTACGCAACTGCTGAGTCGCCTTGTTCGGTGTTAATACAATGTAGGGTACAATCTGCCGTGTGTGTCAAATTATAAGTGGCTTTATCACAACAGACAGACATTTTCTTGGAGATTTAGCGGCGCCGCTGTGGGTACTCTGGCCGGAGGCTACCGGGCGTCGTGCTGGAAGTCAGGGGCTGGCTCGTAATAGCAAACCTGTCAGACGAGTCTCTAAGTGTCTTTCGGGGTCTCTCGCAGGAACACGCGTGTCTCTTTTTGTTCTTGTTTATTCACTGGCCTTTGTAACCAAAGGCAACAGTAAACGCTCTCGTAAAACAAGAACTACCCACAGTACAGGCAAAGCATATCACTAACTGCAGACTTCGCCCGGTACATGCACACAGATACAAACAACACAGGCTAAGTTTTTTATTATAAATTTTTTAAATGGGATAAAGTGTTCCGAGCAACCAATTAAAATCAACAGAGTGCCCTTCAGAGTTGGACAGGACAAAAAATATTAGGAATTCCGTTTATGTAATCATATTTATGTGTTCGATGAGAGTAGTGTGTGACTTAGCATCAAGCAATATGCAACTGACGCAAAGCAGAGAGCGAGGAGCCAATTTTGTATTCAGCCTTAGCAGTCCATCGACGTAAGAGGGACACTCTTGCAGGAGAAAGGGACACGAAGTCACAGAGTGATCAGAAGACCTACATGAGCTTCGAGAGCTTTCTAGAAGATTCCCAGTAGATTGGCTTCCGGTGTACAGAAGTATCAAGACCAAATGTTCGCGGTACAGTGCGCCCTGTAAAGCGCGATGTAATTCTCATGCCATGAATATGCCTGTCTCTTTAATGGCAGATGCAGTGTCAAAATTGCTTTATTTCAAGAGCCACGTGGCAGAGAAAATATCTTTACAGTGTATTATCGGCACGACTAAGTTTAAACTCAAGTTCGTTTCAACCTGCGTGTAAATAACAAGAATGAATGTATCATGTTTCTCGTGTCATTGATAACAGCCGTTGACTAATATCATATAGAGTGACACCGGCTTGCAAGATGGTTCTCATCGTAAAAATATATGCATGAAATGTCGCACGCAGAATAGTGGTTTGTGGGTGGCGGTTGGGTGGGGGGGGGGGGGTCTTGGTGTCTTGGTGCTCTGTTTCTATTTGAGCTAGGAGCATGAGGTAATAAATTTTTGGATTAGCCCGAACTAGCTGCCATTTGTCCAACGTTTGTCTTAGTATAGCTATGTTACATCGATTAATTACTTTTGCAAAACATTTCGATTGAGCTGAAATTAATGATCAGATAATGGCACCATTTTTATGTGCGCCGTTTGTGAATAGTCACCCTTAAATAACTCCGGACTCGAGCGGCATGATGGTTCAAATCTGGTCCAACGGTGCCTCGGACCTTGGTGTAAGATAACTTTTAACCGTTTGAAAAAATCTTGCTTCGTTTGGAGCTTTTCTGTATAAAACACTTTTTTCTGAGAAGTTTCTGAGTTGCGGCACTTCTGTACTTTAAAATTGTACGAATCGGTTCAAACTTTGCACGAACATAGATAGATAGATAAAGTCAAAACAAAATTTTTTTATAAAATAATCTTTGTCCGTTGTCGATATCGGTAGTATAAGCTCAATCTAAATGTAGCATGTAAAATTCGTTCTTACGTGAACTGAATGAGCGGAAAAGGTTTAAAGTGATTCAAATAAATAAAAATGCCTTCTTACGATAAAATTTAAAACTCGCTGTAAGAAATCTGGCCTCATTCCTATTTTACATGCAAAAATCACGTGTTTTGTCAGCTTCTTTCACACGCCACTTCTATATTTCAGACTTACGCGAATCGGATGAAATTTTGTAATATGGTAGAGAAGTAATTGTAGTTCATGGTGGTTCTGTTGTTTTGTGAAAGCTATAGCCGTTGCCAAGATATAAGCAACCTGGCACGACAAACAATAAAAACCCATATCTAACCAGTCGTCAACCGAGTCAACAAAAATCTACATTGGTTGCCAAACTACGGCGGTCCAGTGTCAAAATTATGGTTGAGTAAAAGTTGGGAACCAGAATGAAAAATGCTCCTATCAAAGCACAAAAAGGCGAATATGTTCTGGATACAGTTAGGGGTGTAAAAGGAGAGAACTAGCTTTTCGACTTATCCGGCAGCTTCAAAGACATTTAAAACAAAACATTTTAACTTATTTGTGCTTTCTTGCAAGTTATCATTACCTCTCCAGCACAGTGAGCTCTCTTAGCTGCAAGCTCTTGGCACACATGCATCTTGCAATTTATAGGCTGAAGTCACTCATCCTGTCCCATTATAAACAGTATATAAAACCACCTGACTGAAGAACATATTCGCAATACTACATGAGATTATTTGTTGGATAGAATTTCTAGCGGTTGATTAAAAGCGCGAATATGTCACGATATTTTGATTTAAATGTCTCTGAAGTTGCCAGATAAGTCGGAAAGTTAGTTCCGTTCTCTTACATCCCCAGCTCTGCACAGGACACATTCACCATTTGTGCTTTGAGAGGAGCCTTTTTCAGTCTGGTCTCTAACTTGTTCGCACAAGTTTTATTTTGACATTCAATCTCATACTTAACAATAGCACATAAATACTTAGGGATTACTATTACAAATAACCTAATTTGGAACGATCATATACATAATGTTGTGGGTAGAGCAAACAAAAAACTGCGATTCATTGGCAGAACACTTAGAAGGGGCAACAGGTCTAGTAAAGAGACTGCTTACACCCCGCTTGTCCGCCCTATTCTGGAGTATTGCTGTGCGGTGTGACGTAGATAAGTCGAAATTCCTATAGCACAATAAATACAGTTACAACCAAAAGCGTTTTTTTGTTACAGATGTAGTGGAGAAAAGCCCATAAAGAGATCTTTTGAAAGAATAGCCCATAAGACTTACGCTTCACAGATAATGGACGGACAGGAAGCTTTCCAGAGCTAGATTTGCGCTACTCTGCACTTTGCCAGAAGACCTGCAACCCGCGTAAGAATGTGACCCGACGGCAGTGAAATTGCCGACACGGGATTTACTTGCTTCTTTCTACCGCCGCTTATATCACGTTATGGAAAGTGACATTCCGGTACTTTTCCAGGAGATGAGAGGAGGAACTTCGGTTTGACTTGATTAGCATCCCAAGAAGATTATATTGCAAAAAGTACTATGTT
This sequence comes from Schistocerca serialis cubense, assembly GCF_023864345.2. NCBI lineage: Eukaryota > Metazoa > Arthropoda > Insecta > Orthoptera > Acrididae > Schistocerca > Schistocerca serialis. The sequence continues at coordinate 486,605,998 of NC_064643.1, forward strand.
TTGAGGACTGGATATTTTATGTCGGTTATCTGGTCTACAGAGCGATAAAGTATATCTGAAGAGCACAGACATGCTAACTGAACCAGTGAGACAAGGTACTAAAGAATTGTAACGGCCAATGTACACGACAAGTTAGAACTGTGTGCCCGTCTTGGACTCTAATCCAGATACGTGGCGTTCGCAGGCAGAGAAAACCTTATTGACTGGCTGAAAATTTCATTCTGCCAAAGATTTCTCCCCATTCTTTCCAAGCATTGCAGACACTGTCCTAAAATGCTACATCGGGAGCTTCTCACGAATAATGGATGCAGCTGGGAGTATGGCTGCTCCGAGCTTTGTAAGACTTTTCACAACATTGATAGCTTTCTGCCTTTATAAGGCAGGAACAACAGTTCAAGCTTCATCTTGCAGTTTTAACTTGTCACTTCAACAAAATGTGCAAAAAATGTACAATACTCGTAACATAAACAGAAATGCAGAAAAACTGCTCCAGCCACTTCTTGAAATATTTGGTTATTGCCATGAACTAGTTTGTGCTTCTTTACAGGCTCATTTTGAGATGGGCAACATGGAAGTTAATTTTTTATTACCGTAGCTTGATGCTGGGTACTGGCTCTGTGTCAGGATGGGCGGCATTGCAGTTAGCTTTAGTTTTCATTGCCTACTGGCCACATATTAATTACTTTTCATTAGAAAAATAAATACTGTTTGTAACCATAAATAGGCCAGCATCGAGCATGTACTGTACAATTTCTGCATATTAGTATTAGTATTATATTTATGTTTATACTGAAAAGTAATGATTGTGTGTCAAAGAATGTGTGAGACTTCTTCTCTGTGCCTAATAGAACTTTTCTGTTCGTCGTCGGTTCTTCCTTCATCTGTCCAATCACCTGACACATCACCTGTTGAACGTGCTTCCAATTACCGTGTACTGACATGTTCTGCTCGCAGCTGAAGAATACCAGATGCTTGGGATTAGACAGCTGTAAAGCAGAATTTATCCAATACGGCGGCACAAATATTAATTGCACACAATGAAGGCGTCTGGTGAACTGAGTTATTATGTACGACAGGAAGGCGGCCTACATCTACATCCACATCCACATCTACATGGACACTCTGCAAATCACATTTAAGTGCCTGGCAGATGGTTCATCGAACCACCTTCACAATTCTCTATTATTCCAATCTCGTATAGCGCCCGGAAAGAAAGAACACCTATATCTTTCCGTACAAGCTCTGATATAATTTATTTTATCGTGGTGATCGTTTCTCCCTATGTACATTGGTGTCAAAAAAATATTTTTGTGTTCGGAGAAGAAAGTTCGTGATTGGAATTTCGTGAGAAGATTCCGTCGCAACGAAAAACACCTTTCTTGTAATGATGCCCAGCCCAAATCTTGTATAATTTCTGTGATACTCTCTCCCATATTTCGCGTGCTGCCCTTGTTTGAACTTTTTCGATGTACTCCGTCAGTCCTATCTGGTAAGGATTGGACACCGCACAGCAGTATTCTAAAAGAGGACGGCCAAGCGTAGCGTAGGCAGTCTGATTAGTACATCTGTTACATTTTCTTAGTGTCCTGCCAGCAAAACGCAGTCTTTGGTTAGCCTTCCTCACGACGTTTTCTACGTGTTCCTTCCAATTTAAGTTGTTCGTAATTGTAATACCTAGGTATTTAGTTGAATTTACGGCTTTTAGATTAGACTGATTTTTCGTGTAACCGAAGTTGAGCGAATTTCTTTTGGCACTCAGTTGGATGATCTCACACTTTTCGTTATTTAGGGTCAACTAGCAATTTTCGCACCATTCAGATATCTTTTCTAAATCGTTTTGCAGTTTCTTGTGATCTTCTGATGACTTTATTAGTAGATAAACGACAGCGTCATTTGCAAACAATCTAAGACAGCTGCTCAGATTGTCTCCCAAATCGTTTATATAGGTAAGGAACAGAAAAGGGCCTATTACACTACCTTGGGGAACGCCAGGAATCACTTCTGTTTTACTCGATGACTTTTTGTCAGTTACTACGAACTGTGACCTCTCTGACAGGAAAACACAAATCTAGTCACATAACTGAGACGCTATTTCACTACAAGCCACTCGTGTGGTACAGTGTCAAAAGCATTCCGGAAATCCAAAAATACGGATTCGATCTTTAATATTTCATGTGAATAAAGAGCTAGTTGTGTTTCACAGGAACGATGTTTTCTAAACCAATGTTGACTGTGTGTCAATAGACCGTTCTCTTCGAGGTAATTCATAATGTTTAAACACAATATATGTTCCAAAATCCTGCTGCATATCGACATTAACGGTATGGACCGGTAATTTATTGGATTACGCCTACTACCTTTCTTGAATATTGGTGTGACCTGTGCAACTTTTCAGTCTCTTGGTACGGATCTTTCGTCGAGCGAACGGTTGTATATGATTGTTAAGTATGGAGCCAATACATCAGCGTACTCCGAAAGGTACCTAATTGGTATACAGTCTGGACCAGAAGACTTGCATTTATTAAGTGATTTAAGTTGCTTCACTACTACGAGGATATTTACTTCTATTTTACTCATGTTGGCAGCTGTTCTCGATTCGAATTCTGGAATATTTACTTCATCTTCTTTTGTGAAGGCATTTCGGAAGGCTGTGTTTAGTTACTCTGCTTTGGCTGTGCTGTCTTCGATAGTATCTCCATTGTTATCGCGCAGAGAAGGCATTGATTTTTCTTGCCAGTAACATACTTCACATACGACCAGAATCTCTTTTGATTTTCTTCCAGGTTTCAAGACAAAGTTTCTTTGTAGGAAATGTTAAAAGCATCTCTCTGGTGTTCCAGAAATACTGCAACAAATTTCGAGGGTTTGCAGAGGTTTTCTTGAGGAACAAATCGATTATAGGAACCCATGTCCGAAATGTCATCCGATGATGCTACAGAGAGTAGAAGTTATATGGAACAGCGCCTGCCACTAGGCTACCCATTCAGCAGCAAATGTGACTTTGTCTGCTGGCGGACTATAGGCGAAATGTCTTGCAATGTTATTTGTTATTCAGTGGTCGCTACTGATTGCCATGTTAGCCAGTGGAGAAAATGGAGCTAGCTGCTGCATAGACAGGCCATGGCTCCTGTGAACACCATGCTCCAATGCCTTAGACTATGGCAGTTTTGGATACAGGTTCCCATTCACAGTTTTTCTTCCGTAACCCTCTAAAATCTTCATTATTTTTCTGTACACAGGAGAAAAATAAACTGCAAATGGAAACCCATGTCAGAAAACATCATCCACCGTGGCAACAGAGCTTTCATAGGAGACTATGTCTTTCTGCACACCAGATAGATCCATCTTCTCCACTGGCGATCGAGGTAATCAGTCGCCATCACTGAATAACAAACAACACTGCGAGACGTTCCGCCTATGGTCAGTCAGTGCATGAAGTCCCGTTTGATGCCGAAGGGGTGGCCTGGTGGTAGGTTCCAGCGCCTACAACCTCAAGACTTGTGGCCTCGCTGGATGACGTTTCTGGAGACGGGTTGCTATCCGCGATTCGTTCCTCGAGACACCTACACAACCTCCTGAAGTTTGTTGTAATATTTTTGGGGCACCCTGTATATGTAGTCTACACAAAGGCGAACAATCTGTTTGTAACTCATACCGATGATTATCTCAAATATGACGTGCCTTATAGTTCTTTTACACATCATTAATAGACTGTTAAGTTCCCCTTCGACGCAAGTACTCCGTGAAAGTCAGTGTTACTCACGATAAATACTAAGAGGTAGACTCTATATTAATAATTCTGCTCCTTCTAGAGCAAAGTTTCGTACAACAGCAAGAACGCTACATGAGAAACTATGCGCTGCGTAAAGAGAATCACTGCTCAGAATACCATCAAATTTGAACAGCATATTACTGAAGCGTCATGGAACGAAAAAATTTACAAAAATTTTACCAATAGACGGTGCTGCAAGCGCCTAAACGTAAACGGGGTCGGCTACAAATGACACATGAATCGCAATGCGACGTTTACGGTTTGGTTTGCACATTATACCTTTCGTACTGTTCAGTGATCACGATTACACAAGTTCGGCGATCGACAATTGTGGCACTCAATTAGGTAAGCCCGCCCACCGCAGCTAGGTCGTACCACACTGGATGGGAAAAATCATTTTTTAATTGTTCTGAGACCAAAAAACTTTGTAAAAAGCAAAATAACATCGGTTTTTAATTTACTGGGGCCAAAAACCACATAAAAGGAAAATGACATCGTTAAAAAACTTTTAAAAAACTAGAAACCCGCCTCGATTGCGAAAAAAGCACCTAGTGTTAACCTAGGTTTCGCCGTAGATAACTACACCTTCTTCAGAATAATAAAACCCACAAGGGCCTAAGAAGACCTTTGTCAATGATTAAAAGACCACCATAGCTATACATTTATAAACGAAAAAAGGCAAACACAAACAGTACATATATACAAAGTCTAAACCACTACTTAACTTAATGGTGTAACCTCCACCTCACACCGGCCTGTGTTCGACGGGCCATGACCCGCCATTGTAGTTGCAGTTTATGGCGGGTCATTGCCCATCGAACACAGGCCGGTGTGAGGTGGAGGGTTGGGTTGGGGTTGGGATGTTTGGGGGAAGAGACCAAACTACGAGGTCATTGGTCTCATCGGATTAGGGAAGGACGGGGAAGGAAGTCGGCCGTGCCCTTTCAAAGGAACCATCCCGGCATTTGCCCGGAGCGATTTAGGGAAATCACGGAAAACCTAAATCTGGATGGCCGGACGCGGGATTAAACCGTTGTCCTTCCCAACGCGAGTCAAGTGTGCTAGCCGCTGCGCCACCTCGCTCGGTGTGTGAGGTGGAGGTTACACCATTAAGTGAAGTAGTGGTTTAGACTTTGTATATATGTACTGTTTGTGTTTGCCTTTTTTCGTTTATAAATGTATAGCTATGGTGGTCTTTTAATCATTGACAAAGGTCTTTTCTAGTTTTTTAATATATTAACAAACGATTGCTGATCCGCTGTGATGTTGAAGGTTTTTAAAAAGAGATCGTTTTTTAATTCCCTGGGGCCAGAAAGCGCGTAAAAAGCAAAATGACATCGGTTTATAATTGTTGTGAGACTGGCGCAAGACATGTTCAAGATGCTGTCCACTGATTCCTGCTACATGTTGACATCGGGAAACAGCATGTTCCACAACAGACCGGAGTTTGTAGAGGGTCACGTTCAGAATGCATTTCGCAAATGCGTGCTTTCAGTTCAGCTACATTCTTAATTGCAGCACTGAACACAACTTTCATGTAACCCCACAGTCAGAAGTCACGCGGATAAGATCAGGTGATCTAGTCCATCAGGCTGTAAAAATACGACCCTACAAGAAACGATGCCGTCAACCGGCACCACACAGACACCTTTGCAGAATGAAGCGGTACCGGTTGATATATGTGCGGATTTTCCGTTCGCCATATTCTGCAATTCTGCGTATTGGCATGTCGTTGGAGATGGAAATGAGTTTTGTCTGTCCACAGAATCTTCCATGGTCATTCATTGTCCACTTCCACGAGAGCAAGAAATTCTAGAGCGAACGTTTTTCTTGCTGGCAAGTCAGGAGGGAGCAATCCCTGAACATGAGTGATTTTGCACGGATAGCACCGCAGGATATTTCGTAGGATTTTATGCACCATGCTCAAAGGCATGTCCAACGTTCGGGAAATTCACCGTGCATTGCATGTTTGCACACCACCGCTCGACCTGTCTTGCAGTTCAGTTATGGCTCACCTGCCATTTGACCATCTTCTTCTTATGTGCGAATGCACAAACAGTGCCCGAACTCTTACGGGAATCGGCAACGCGACGCGAGTAATGAGTATGACGGGCAGGGACACTATGAATATAGTGCAGGACATTAAGCTGCGAATGTGGGTATCACGGGAGGCGTGCCAGAGATAAGTCCCTGCAGTCGCACTATCCTCTGTGTCCTCGGTGGCTCAGATGTAAAGAGCGTCTGCGATGTCAGCAGGAGATCCTAGGTTCGAGTCCCGGTCGGGGCACACATTTTCAACTGTCCCCGGTGACTTATATCAACGCCTGTGTGCAGCTAAGGGTATTCATTTCATTGTCAGTGTCTTTTTTCATACTCTTAAATGTCAGGTTCCTCTGCAGGACTACTGGTGCATAGTCACTATTCTTGCAAAAGAGCATTACCAGCAGCGCGTGATCCTTCATTGAGACAGAAACGTTGGGCGTCTCAAAAGCAAACTAACAGCCGAGTTCCTCGCGTCTGTTTATTTTATTTTATTTTTGATGCACCTACAGAGGTGACATTAAAATTTGGGAGAACTTTTGTACTTTCGCAGCGTGTGCTGCGGACTGTTCCATCTACCAGAATTCACAATTCGTTTGTGGCGTATTTTCATTCTGTTATCATAGTAGCCGTCTAGATTTTGTTCACTGCCATCTCACGAGATACACTGAGTGCATTACGTCCCTTGTAAGTTAGTGGAACTTCCTTATAAATCGATCAAAGTATCAGAGTAAACCTTTCTGTTTATGTGGCGTCGCCTCTTAATGTCAAAAGTCCTAAAGATCAACTGCTTTATTCGCTGTTTGTGACAGTCTCCCGAGAATCACTTCGTATTAATTAAGTACATGTAAATCAAGTTCCTATGTTCGATTAATGAAGATAGATTTCTACATCTATGTCATTATTCTGAACTTCAGACTTACGTGCCTGGCATACATGCATTCTATAATATGTGGCGCATTCTAACAACTGTTCTGTCGACATCTATGAGAACTCACAATACGTTATTGCAATACTTAATAGTTATTTTTACTTACTATTTAAATCAGTACATACTGTAATTTTCGTATGTCGTAAATTTGATTTTACCTCTCCTCTTTTTACATACAGTATTTCACGTTTTCGTTCGAATGAAGTAACTTTATCTTCCTCTACCTAAACTCTGTCCATATACATCTCAATGTAATTTTAACAGACTGTATCACAAACGCACACAGCTGACCTGAAATTTTCGCAGATACAGTAATTTTCTCATCTGACCATCTCACAGATGAAACATTCAGCCTCGTTTGTCCGTACAGGTAACGATGCGACACAGAATATACAGGGTATCTTAGCTAATTCTGCCACCTCAGATGCCGGCCAGAGTGGCCGTGCGGTTCTGGGAGCTACAGTCTGGGACCGAGCGTCCGCTACGATCGCAGGTTCGAATCCTGCCTCGGGCATGGATGTGTGTGATGTCCTTAGGTTAGTTAGGTTTAATTAGTTCTAAGTTCTAGGCAACTGATGACCTCAGAAGTTACGTCGCATAGTGCTCAGAGCCATTTGAACCATTTTTTGCCACCTCAGATATCTCTGGAACAACAACAGATATTCAAAAACGGTTTTCACCATCATGAACGTACGGCAGGTGCTTAGGAAGCCAAATACTATGTGAAATTTTAAAACGTAAACAAATACTATTTTCAACACAAACTTGTGTATTTTTAAATGAACACCCCCTATTATTTCGATTGCAATCAATAGCATGAAAAATGACAAAAATAATGGCTTGGTTGCATCGAAATTCGTCAATTACATCCCAAGGGATTACGAAGCGAAGTTGATGCTTGAAATAAATGATGCGCACAGCTAGCGCACGTCCTGAGACTCAAGCATGCACCTCATGCTGCCTGTGTCAGGGGCTCACACAATGGGAAGGTAAGCACAATCCACAAAATAAACAAGTAACACGTCCAGTGCAAAGTTACGTTTTTCAAATTGTAAACGTATGCTTATTCTAGGGAAATGACAACTAGTGCTACAATTAGAGATAACACACTTGAATTCACTTTGCTAAACACATTTACTAGTGCCCTGTCACCCACAGAAACTGTATTGTGCATTACATCCAGCATAGAAAATACACCCACATCTTGACCAGTGAAACTGTCACGTCAACATGTGTTCGAAGTGCCCTCCGTTTGCATCCTGTCGTTGAGGGTTCTTGATACACTGTCACTGCGCCCCAGAGAAAGAAGTCTAATGACGTCAAGCCAGGGGACCGTGTTGACACAGTACCTCACCGCCCCATCCATCTGTTTGGAAATGTCGCATCTAGAACGTCTCTGGCAACTTTTGCATTGTGTGCGGGACATCTAGCATGTTGGAATCACATTGATAGATGAGTTTGCAATCCTAGATCCTCCATGTGGAGCACTAGTGTGTGTTGAAGAAATGATGCATATCGTTGTCCATTTAATGTTCCATGGAAAAAAATAGGGACCTACAATACAGTTAGCAATGATAACGCACCAAACACTGACACTCCACTGTCGCTGATGAGCAACTTCGCGAATCCAGTGGGGATTTTGCACGGACCAATAGTGCATGTTCCGCAGATTCACATTGCCATGATTAGTAACTGAAGCCTCGCCCGTAAACAACATATTGCTTTGGATTACTAGATTACCTTGCAACCGCTGAAGTGCAAAACGACAGAATGCAATGAGGGATTCCAAGTCATTCCCGTACAGTTACTGGTGCAGTGAGATACGGAACGTGTGAAACCGATGCCGATTCAAGATTCTTCACACACTACTGTGGCTTATTCCTACACCTCGTGCAATTTCTAGTACATCCACCTGAGGATTGTGTGCTACAGCAGCCAGAACAGCAATTTCGTTTCCATTGCCAGTCTCTGGCGATGTACGACGACGTTTTGTGGGAGCCCAGCTTCCTGTTTCCGTGAGTGTCTTGGAGATGTTGCCAATGGTTCGACGTAACGAACACCGCCGATCTGGGTAGCGTTCAGCATACAGTGTCACAGCTGAGGTCGCATTTCTATGACATTCGCCATAAATTAAAATAATATCTAGTTTTTTCTTCATTACTGAAGGCGGCATATCGATTAGATGACGGAAAATGTAACAAGCCACAAGTAAACAGGTGTTAATGTGGCAACGTATGTGAATTACGTTACAGTACGAGAGCAGTTCAGCAGACCAGGTTGGGAGACACTTGTACACTGAAGGTAGAGCGTGCCGTCTTGATATTGGTATGTTTACGGCAGGATACAGGCACCAATGCAGGCAAACCCTGCTCTGAGAACCGTACTGGATCGCAGATATGCTCAATAACATTCATGTCTGGGGAATTTGGTGGCCAGCGGAAGTGTTTAAACTCAGAAGAGTATACCTGGAGTCGTTCTGTAGCAATTCTGGCAATAAGGGATGTCGCATTGTCCTGCTGGAATTGCCCAAGTACGTCGGAATGAACAACGGACGTAAATGGATATGCAGGTGATCCCACAGGATGCTTACGTACATGTCACCGATCAGAGTCGTATCTAGACCTATCAGGGCTCCCATATCACTCACAATGCACACGCCCCACACCATTACAGAGCCTGCACGAACTTAAACAGCCCTTGCTGACATGTATGGTCCATGGATCATGAGGTTGTCTCCTTACCCGTACACAACCATCCGCCTGACATAATCTGAAACGAGACTCGTCCGACCAGGCAACATGTTTCCAGGCATCGACAGTCCAATGTCGGTGTCGACGGGCACAGGCAATACGTAAAGCTTTGTGTCGTGCAGTCATCAAGAATACACGAGTGGCCCATCGGCTCCGAAAGCCCATATCAATGATGTTTCGTTGAATGGTTCGCACCTGACACTTGTTGATGGCCCAACATTGGAACCTTCAGCAATTTTGCGGAAGGGTTGCACTTCTGCCACGTTGAACGATTTTGTTCAATCGTCCTTGATCCCATTCTTGCACGATCTTTTTCCGGCCGCAGTGATGTCGGAGATTTGATGTTCTACCGGATTCCTGATATTGACGGTGCACTGGCGAAATGGTCGTGCGGGAAAATCCCCACTCCATCGCTACCTCTGAGGTACTGTGTCCCATCGCTCGTGCACCGACTATAACACCACGTACAAACTCACGTAGATCTTGTTAACCTGCCATTGTTAACCGATCTAACAGCTACGCCAGACACTTGTAGTCGTGTTGTCGACCGCAACGCCGTATTCTGCCTGTTAACATATCTCAGTTTCTTTGGCGCTTCATTGTATTTTAACTTTGATATTAGCCAGCAAAGCTGTTGCACACAGCTGTAGCAACAGTAAAAGCGTAGCCTTAATTTCAGGCCTCAGGTCGACTGTAATTTGCATTTTAATTGAAATTTTCAGACGTTAAATGCGTCTACTTTACTATGTCGAAGATGGAAGGAAGGAAGATTAGCGTTTAACGTCCAATTGACAATGGTTTCATTACAAGCGGAGTATATGTTCCTATTGGAAAAGAATACAAAATGGAAGTGACAGTAACATTTTCAAAGGAATAGCCATGGCATTTGCCTTGAGAAATTTGGGGGCACCACAACAATTTTAGTTCTGAATGTGAATCCCGTATATCACTACAGGGTCACATCTCTCGACGATGAAGCCGAAAAATTATAGAAATGAGGCTAGGTAAACTACAGTAAAAAAATAAGCTTGTTTAATAGGTCGAATGCATTGTCATCGTTCGTCAGTGAAAATAATCGTTTTTGTCCCGATTGTAGAGTGCGGCTGAATAAATAAATAAAAAAAATTCTTTTTACATAGTTTGGGTCCGCGTGGCACATTTTTACAGGAAATGTCGCTCTAAAATCATAATAAATATTTCATATTAATATGTAATTCAATTGTGAATCTCTTTAACGCAGGGGTTTCGCAGGGTAGTACAGTGATGACAGAATAGATGAATCTCAAGTACGAATTGTCGCTGGTTGCTGTGTGTCCAACTGGTCGCAACCGTAGCTTCCGCCGGCCGGAGTAGCCGTGCGCTTCTAGGCGCTGCAGTCTGGAGCCGAACGGCCGCTACGGTCGCAGGTTCGAATCCTGCCTCGGGCATGGATGTGTGTGATGTCCTTAGGTTAGTTAGGTTTAAGTAGTTCTAAGTTCTAGGGGACTGATGACCACAGATGTTAAGTCCCATAGTGCTCAGAGCCATTTGAACCATTTTTGAACCGTAGCTTCTGTATTCTCTTGGCATTGGACTTTTGAGATGTTTTGGTTTCTTCCGTCGCGAACCCTCCTCTGACTTGCGTTTTCTGTAGTAATGAGCATATTTACAAGTCATATGATACATCTTTCATTATTCTGTAGTTTTCAGTTCAATACTGATTTTCATTTGCATACCGGCGAATACTTTTACTGTTTAACTTTGGATCCTAGAGTTCTACGCAAGGTCGTCACAGAGACACTCGAGTCAGTGTCCTAACTAACCGCTTTTCCACGCAACACCAGTTTATAACTTTACACAAAGCAAATTCATAACAATCACTTGCATTCGCCAACAATGGTACGACGACGTCACAGACAAAACAAATACTGCGTGACAAACATGTTCAGACATGATGTATCCGTTGTGGGCTCAATCACTGTTTACGCTTTATTAGACACTTAATTATCATCGATTAAAATCTGGCGGTGTTTCGTGATTAAAGAAAGTTAGACCAACGAGCAAATAGAAGCTTTCACATCAGAATATCTCCCTGGTCGCTGGCTCTTTGCATAACCACCTGCATAGTCGGTTGCGTGTGGCCGGGTGACCCGATCCGCGCGGCAGCACACACACACACACACACACACACACACACGTGTGCAGGCGAAGCGAGCCCCTCCCCAAGGCCTCCATATAAACGCCGCTCGCCGCAACAACCCGCCACTACCGCTGCAGCAGCCGTAACGGAACCAAGGGGTTAGCGCAGACTACGCTCCTGTGTAGCTTCCGCCGGCTTCAACACCGCCAACGAGGTCACGCCGCTCTTTGTTGCTGGCGGAAAAGGAGGTAAAGACTGTTTCGTTCAATGCGCCCCTTCCAAGAAAATTCTTTGTCCACAAGTAAACCACAATATCGAGTTAAGAATAATTCTACAATAATCAAATATAGTTCGTCGCTTTCTTAGAGTTTTTTATCTGCCCGTAAGAATCCGCAGCTTCATCGACAGATGGTGACATTTACAGTAGACTAGGCCATAACAAACGCTTGCAGTACTGGTGTTACAAAAATTTTTCATGAAGGAAGTTCACCACAGTTCGTAAATGTTTGAAAAAGTCATAGTTGAAGCGCCAAAATCAGCTGATTAAGTAGCTCTTTATTCCCAACAGGTTTCGACCTTCAGATCTTCAGCAGGTATCCAAACTCCATTTATAACGTGTTACACGTGCAGTATTAAAAACTGTGGCGTTAAATAAAATAAAATCGTTCCCAAGTCACTACTGTCGATAGTTAAGTGGAACGCTATTAAGTGTCATCTACTTACAACAGTCTTGTCCCAACTTTTCATATGGAATCCAGTGTAAAATGTAGACGAAGAACCGACCGTTGTGACCGAGCGGTTCTAGACACTTCAGTCTGGAACCGCGCGACCGCTACGGTCGCAGGTTCAAATCCTGCCTCGGGCATGGATGTGTGTGATGTCCTTAGGCTGGTTAGGTTTAAGTAGTTCTAAGTTCTAGGGGACTGATGACATCAGATGTTAAGTCTGATAGTGCTCAGCGCCATTTTTTTTTATAGACGAAGATTAACAGTGTCGGTATGTTTTACTATTGACTCTGTAATGTATTTTACTATTGATAGCAATGACGTAGAATGTATTTTACGTTATTTTACGCCACAGTTTTAATACTAGCATGTAAGATTTTATAAATCACTTTCAGATATGTGATAATGATTTGAAGATCGAAACAAGTTGTGAATAAAGAATTACTTATCAGCTGCTCTTGGAGATTGAGATTATATGTTTTCATGTCAAACATGCATTTATACGTTATGCGATCTTAAAACAAGCACAAAAAACATATTCCAGTCGGTTATTATTACCTACATTACTCAGGAAAAAAGGACAAAATAATTTGACAACAAAGTTCTCACTGCATTCAGAATTATTTGATATGGAAACCAGCTTGAATGAATAGCATCATGAAAACTAAGTGTTTTATTCAAAAGTTTATAATGAACAGAAAGGTCATGATATTATTGGTATTACCATTCATTTGACTACAAATTGGTTTGTACTCATTTATGGTGCTCCTAAGTAACAAGTAACTCTCACACAAAGTATATTAAGACGGAGGGGTTATAGGAGGGTCTCTCGTGAGGCCAAACTGAGTGCATGAACCCATGTCCGGAAGTGTCATCTAACAGTGCTACAGTGTGTCGAAAGCGCCAAAGAGCCATCTAACGCTGCCAGACCACCTCTTCGGCATTACACGCGTCGGTTCTTTGACAGTCCCAAGACGGAACGACTCACAGTGGGTGTGAGAACATTCAGAACCTTAGACGGCATCGAACGTGTACCATCGTTGATTATCGTTTCGATACATGGATTCCTGTTCTCAGTTTGTTCCTCATGATACCCAGCATAAGCTTTCGAAACTTCTTGGTGTCGCTTTGTAACACGTCTACGCCAACAATCGCCTTTCAGAAGGAATAATGAATATTTGGGAGGTGTCCAATATGTATTGATAACAGGGCCGCAGCTGGTTACAGAGATAAGTTTTCATTTCGCGTGTTGGTATTCCAGTTACTATGGATTTGATTATCGATTGTCATTTTTATTTTGAAGTTCAAGTTATGGAGATTATTAAAGTCTTTCTGGGTGTAGTACCGCTTTATTGTATAAAATATAATATACTTTAAAATATACAAATTACAAAACCTACGTTTCGACCGTATTGCAACGGCCTTCCTCGGCGCAATAAATTTAATCATCTTGACACCGACCGCAGAAGCCTACGTAGTTAAGTTCAAGCTGTGAAGTTGTGCTTGAGTCTACATAATTAAATTTTTCGATTGTGAATGTGATTTGCCACGGCTACTTCTTTCTCTTGCCCTCGTGCAGCATAGCTAGTGCTCCGTCCTTTAGCATTCGACATCGTCGAGACGTTAAATTACAACTTTTCTCTCATCTTGCATTTATCTTCTGCCCACTTTGTCATTAACACTCAATTTAACTGGTTTTGTTTCTTTATGGCTCGTTACATTTGTCGTCTGTCAATAACTCTGACTTGCTCTGCTTGCGTTTAACTCGTTTACAGTCATAAAAACACTGTGCTTAGGATGTTGAGGAGCGTAATATTCTGTATTACGGTGATAAACGAGCACTTAAGTTCATCGAATTAATCATTAAGTAAATGACTGCCTGTAGGTCCCAAAACCAACGTAATTTAACGACAGAGATAAGGATGGACTGAATAATGACGTTAGCATTAGTAAGTTTCTATCTGACAAAATAGACGACCCTGTCATTCTGTGTCCGTCTCCGTAGCTGAGTGTGCACCATGTCTGACTAGTATCGGAGGATCAGGGATCGATTGTCGGCATTGCCACGGATTATATGTTTGTTGGAGGAACGAAAAGAGGTGCACTCAGCCTCGCGATGCTAACTGAGGAGCTACTCGCGTGAGAAGTAGAGGCTCCATACTGTGGAAAACTCGCAAGAGCCGGAAGAGCGGTGCGGTTACTCTATGCCCCCCCACCCCCACCCCCACCCCACACACACACACACACACACACCAGCCCATCGATACTGCGTCCGAATAACCCTATGGACAGAATGACACGTGTAATTCACTCCCTCCTTCCTACTTTGCAGCTATTGTCCACAATAGTCTTTTGTAAAGATCGGAGGGGAGCGAAGATTACAATAAACTTTCTAGTTTACTTATCTTTTCATGTAGAGTTGGCTCCAGTTCTTCTTGTCTAGGGGTCTGATTCTTGAAGCTGAAATTCTCACATTTTAGGTTTTCACAGTTGAATTGATCTAAATAAATTTGAAGATTGTTGTTGCAGAATTTTTGTTGTTATGTTAATATATTTTGTCACATTCTTGTATATCATACAGTCTTTTGATTTTTCACATTAACAAAGCCGAAATTACGTTGTTCGCACAAAATACAAAAATACCTCCAATCACATCAGAGGCATGCTTGCTACCGTCTCACTCAGCGGAAATAACAATATTCCAAAGGGTTCACAATTTTTCTTGATAAATGAGTTTATATTTGTTTTGATTATTATTTCATAAATGAATCAGGAAATAAACATAATAAACAGTACTAGATTGTGTAATTAACAATAAAAATTTTAAATGTGCCAAATAATTCGTAATTTCAAATGTTTCCTAAAATATAATTTTAACCGTACATTCAGGACTAGTACTTATTGATCATATCATCCAAAATAAAGTAATTCATTTTCATAAATTTTAGCTTGAAATATAACATAGTCCTGCAATGTATAAAACTGTATGAAAGTTTTCAGAAAATCAGTTGAGACAATATTGACCTGTCCAAAATTCGAAAAATAATACTGGCATCGACAACTATCGTTGAGGAAAAGTAATGCTAGCGGAGGATGTCCCGTTACACACGGGTGACGGCCGGTCACTGCTGACTGTTGCATCAGGGCAAGTACGCAGAGCTGTACAATGAAATATTTTTCCGCACGGGTCACATGACAGATGTAAATATCTTAAAGCAAGTCATTTCTCTGCGTAGGCACATCTATCACAGATATGAAGTCCTTGAGAAAAAGATCAAAAAAGTGCTAAATTTGTTGTCATGCATCCTATTTGATTTTAAGACTTTCACCACGTCATGTGTTTTCCACTTCAACAGTTACACTAACGCATTTTAATTTGTTTTCTAATCTGGCACAGTGACAAAATCCTCAGCAGGATTGCACTTTCTCCATTTTACAAATGGACTTCACATCTGGGATAGACTTGCGCGTAGCTACTATGGCTGTGTGAAACTCTCATTGCACATGTTGTTTTATCCACACACTGATGCATGGAACACAACATGCTGTACGCAAACACGATTTTTATCTTTATGTAGATAGGTGATACCCAAGGGGAAAAAAATTAGCTAACTGTTAAATAATAAAATGAAGTATTTATTTGAAACTAAAAGAACAACCTACACAAAAAAACTTGCTTTAAGAAATGCAAAATAAAACGTTAAGGAAATCTGACTGGTAACGACCTCATTGTATTTTTGACACTGAATATACGTTTAATAATGCCTTTTAGAGCGTAATCAGTCATTCGGCAATTTTAATATTTTAGATGTCAAACAATTTTCATTTTTCACTTATCGTTTTGAGGAAAATAACAGCCAGTAAACTACCAATCCAGCGTCCTTTATTGTCTCTAGATTTGTACTGTTCCATTCTTGTTCCTTTCTCTTCTCTGATCAAAGTTATGAATCTCTTATTTCTATCTTTCTCATCACCATGTCTTCAACTTGCGATAGTGTGGTCCAAGAATATTTCCAGTCTATCACTTGGTTCTATTTCTGTTTGTTTCCCTTGGCCAGGACGTAGAAGAGAAACGTGCGTCAGTCCATATACATTTCAACGATGGTTGCTGAAACCATACGCTGTGTCCATGATACATACCACAACACTTTCATCATTATTACAGGTAAGCGGTGTACCATCGCATTCTTCTTTCATTTGTCGTAAATTAGTCTTTTCTCTGTTTATTCCATATCCAGCAATCTGTATTACAACATGCTTGATATTAAATCTAGGTTCACTTTCTTTAGTCTACTATATTCCTTCCATAGACCGTACAGAATTCTTTAAAGATCAAAAACTCATCGTTTAGCAAAGCCATGTAGCCCGTCAGGAGAGAAAAAGGAATCATGATACTGGAGGTAGTGAACTTTATTTATAATGTTAGATTAGACGAAGTGTGGAAACACTGGATCACATATTACTTGACATCATTAATATCACTGTGCCGCCCGTAGAAAGGGCTCGTAGAAGGGGTTTCAACCTCTTTAAGAATACAATTACTTTTACTCTGAATGCTGGTGAATGTTGCTGATTATCTTCTTTGTAAAGAAAAAAATAGTAGGCTCTGATCGTGTTATTAATGTTTTTGGGTCGTGCAAAACATTAGTGTCTGTTTGCAGTATAACTCATAAACTGTGTCACAAAGAAAGAATCACACAAAGACCAGACGTCCCAACAAGAACATTAAAGTATTTATTGAAACAGCTAAGGCGTGACAGCATTGACAAAAAAATGTACTGAACATGTTTGTGCGCTGTATGTATTGTCTACCACGTCTCTTCCGTCCAACTGCATAGTTCGCTGGTACTTAGCAATTTACTTATGGCTTCCGGCTGCACATACCTAATGCCTGTGACAGCTGAATATAGGTCCACTGGGCTTGAATACGAGGGGAGAAGTGGTGTGATGGGTGCTTAGGAATCTTTTCGCGGGACGTGTGGTCTGGTGTTATCTTGCTGCAACACGGTAACGAAGTTCTGCTGACTAGGCTTCCACACTCCGAGAATATCGCAATTACTGTTACTGAAAATATCCATAGTATTTTGTGACTGAAGTCACACACAGATTCCATTGACAGGCCACGCCATGAAGCTGTTGTCCTTGAAGTACGATACCATGAATGTTTACTGTATACAGATCCTAATGTTTTAGACGGCAAAGGGGCATGCGTGAGACGGTGAGAGCTTGACAAATTTTCTTTTATAAACGGAAATGCCCTGCAGCACTCACCAGTATTCATTTTATTTTTATGGTACGGCAGAAATAACCTTTAACAGGCTCGATACCATAATAAACACATGTTACACACTGTATGATGCAATGACAAGAGGCATGTCAAGAAATCACTGAAAAGTGAGCCTATCACGGATGCAGGTGTTCTGTATGGGTTCAAATGGTTCAAATGGGTCTGAGCACTATGGGACTTAACTTCTTTGGTCATCAGTCCCCTAGAACTTAGAACTACTTAAACTTAACTAACCTAAGGACATCACACACATCCATGCCCGAGGCAGGATTCGAACCTGCGACCATAGCGGTCGCGCGGTTCCAGACTGTAGCGCCTAGAACCGCTCGGCCATTCCAGCCGGCTTCTGTATGGGATATCTCCAAGAAACTGTTCAAATGGTTTGTACGCACTGAGTCTCATTCCAACCTAAATACTATTAGCATGTCCCGAATAGACAAAATAGTGCCATGATCTGTGCAACGGGTCTTTCTCGAATGAGAGAGACTGTGGAATTCAGATACGTAGAACACGCTAGTCTCCCGGTTCACGCAGTGCCCCCAAGTCTCCAGCATACCAACACTAAGGAATGGTTTCTGCTCTCGTCCATGAAGATTAGGTACTGATCGACTCCACTACGAAAAATGTGAACACGTCTTGGTAGAAAACAGTTATCAGTGAGTGAGCTTATGCCGAATATTTGCATCATGATGCTACCCAGACTGTAAATCCAGATTTACCATTCTTTTCGCGTTTCAGTTTGTTTCGGGTACGTACTGACCATATCATGTGGTATTCACAGTCGCTCATTACATCGAACCGAGAGCCACTTAACAGAATCACCCTGAACTGCTGCCGTTGACCTTCGCGGCGATATTACGGTATGATTAGGAGACGTGTGCAATTACGTGGAATTCATAGCACGGGATTCCCGGAATAGTATCCTAGTCGTGAAATGATTGTGGGAGAAACGTGACTAACTACAGCAGTACCAAGCCCTACAGCATTTGTGCAGTAATTGCAGACTGGAAATTTTGCCATTTCTGCTAAGTATACATCTTATTAGCCGACTTATCTCCATCCATGACTTATGCAATGCTCAGATACAGCTGTTCCTCTGGTAATAGCAGCTTTCTTCTCTACTGAGAACATATTTTTTTTTCCATTTCCATTTCATTAGTTGCTGCGCGAGCTATTTCACCGGCCGGCCGAAGTGGCCGTGCGGTTAAAGGCGCTGCAGTCTGGAACCGCAAGACCGCTACGGTCGCAGGTTCGAATCCTGCCTCGGGCATGGATGTTTGTGATGTCCTTAGGTTAGTTAGGTTTAACTAGTTCTCAGTTCTAGGGGACTAATGACCTCAGCAGTTGAGTCCCATAGTGCTCAGAGCCAGCTATTTCACCCTCTCAAGCAAGGCGACTGTAATTTGCAATTCTAATTGCTTAGTCAGCACCTTGCAACCGTCCTCCATCCGGATTATTAATTGTAACCAATACAACAGACTTCAGGTACATGATCAGTAGGATGTATCGGCTGCAAGTGATTGCCGACAGGGCCGTCTGCCAGGCCTTCTATTTCTTCTTCTTTTTTCACATTAATTCCTACAGCGAAGTGAAAAATTTATGGTTTGGTGTAATCTTCGAGTATCACTCAGCTACATACACATGGATTCAGTAGGGAGCCCGATGGCAAAATTAGACTGTGAAATCTCGTACAGCTGCATATGAACATTCCTCACGGGTTCCATCACAGCTTGAAAACAAAAGAACCATAATACAGAGTACAAGAGAAAATGTCTCTTTTACGGTCTTCATTGTGACTTGCAAAATATTATTCAGTGTTGCGTTCTACGCTTTGAGCCAAGGGGCCATTGCAACTGTCTTTGTGTTGCGTCAACTGGGGTAATGATATCTTTGGTTTCCTTTACAATCACGAATAAAAATTATTCCAAGCGAGAATATTGTGACCCTACGAATCCGTTATTCCTTCACTCCTAAGTTATGACGTCTCTCGACGGGTTACCCATTAACTTCTTCTTCCGGCTTACACCAGCTCCTCGTCAGTAGGATTCCTGACGCTTAGCAAAGTCTCCACAGCCTTTATGATCGAATGACATGAGGCTTAGAAGGTCTTGTTATACTTGTCTCGTGAAATACTGCTCTAGTGTCAGCAATATGTTCGTACCGAACCAATACTAAATTCTTGTAGTCCGTATTATTCACTTGTGGAACATATTGTATGGTTTCGGGCGTATGCTTCATGATGTACATTGTCTAGCGAAGCATTACAGTCAACATGTGGGAAGTTGGGCAATGAGAGAATTTCATGCAGTTGGGTAACGTCAAAAATGTGTGATCTAGTGATGTGGGTCCGATCAAAATCACATGAAAAAGAATAACAGGGCATGAAGTATTACTGAAAATAACCGATGATGGAGTGTAACCACTCTCAGGTACAAATATTTGAGAGAAATCACAAGTTTGTTATCTCGACCTTGAAACGACAGATATCTCTGTCTGACAGCAGCATACACTGATCAGCGCTAGAACATTAAGACCACCTACCTAACATCCGGTATGTCCACCTTTCGCACGGATGACAGCGGTGAAGCAATGACGCCTTGGTAGGTCGCTGGAGGAAGGTGGCACCACATCTGCACACGCAAGTCACCTAATTCCCGTAAATTCTGGGGAGGGGAGCGATGACCTCAGAGGACACGTTCAATTGCATCCCACATGTGTTCGATCGAGTTCAGATCTGGCGAGATGGGGGGCCAGCACATCAATTGCAGCTCGCCACTATGTTCCTCGAACCATTCCGGCGTACTTCTGGCCTTGGATCATGGCGCATTATCTTGCTGAAAAACGTCACTGTAGTCGGGAAACGTGATCATCATGAAGAGGTGTACATGAGCTGCAAGCTTGGCCGTCATAGTGCCTTGTACGAGTTCACTGGACCCATGGATGCCAACATGAATGTACCCACGAGCATAATGGAGTGCCGCCAGCTTATCTCCATCCAGCAGTACTGGTGTCAAGGAGCTGTTGCCTTACCAGAATTCTTGAGACCATGCAACGCACTGCCACTGCGTCGGCGTCCAGTGACGATGATCACTCTCCATCTTCAGTTGTGGTTGACGATGTCGTGGTGTTAACTTTGGCACATGCATGCGTCGTCGACTGCGGAGGCCCATCGTTAGGCGTGCTCACTGTATGTGCACTGTATAGCCAGACGCACTTGTACTTAGCTTAGCATTAAAGTCAGATGTTAGTCTCGCCACGGTGCGCCGCCTGTCCGAGCCTACGACGTCCAAAATTTGTAATTAGGGAAGGCCGCCCAACCCCACGACATCTGGATGTAGCCGGCCGGTGTGGCCGAGCGGTTCTAGGCGCTTCAAAAAAAAAGGCTCTGAGCACTATGGGACTTAATATCTGTGGTCATCAGTCCCCTAGAACTTGGAACTACTTAAACCTAACTAACCTAAGGACATCACACATACATGCCCGAGGCAGGATTCGAACCTGCGACCGTAGCGGTCACGCGGTTCCAGACTGAAGCGCCTAGAGCCGCACGGCCACAACGGCCGGCTGTCCTAGGCGCTTCAGTCTGGAACCGCACGACCGCTACGTTCGCAGGTTAGAATCCTGCCTCGGGGATGGATGTGTGTGATGTCCTTAGGTTAGTTAGGTTTAAGTAGTTCTAAGTTCTAGGGGACTGATCACCTCAAATGTTAAGTCCAAATGGTTCATATTGCTCTAAGAACATCTGAGGTCATCAGTCCTCTACACTTAGAACTAGTTAAACCTAACTAACCTACGGACATCACACACATCCATGCCCGAGGCAGTTCTAAGTTCTAGGGGACTGATGACCTCAAATGTTAAGTCCAAATGGTTCATATGGCTCTAAGAACATCTGAGGTCATCAGTCCTCTACACTTAGAACTAGTTAAACCTAACTAACCTACGGACATCACACACATCCATGCCCGAAGCAGGATTCGAACCTGCGACCGTAGCAGCAGCGCAGTTCCGGACTGAAGCGCCTAAAACCGCTCAGCCACAGCGGCCGGCGACGTTAAGTCCCATACTGCTCAGAGCCATTTCAACCATTTGCACATCTGGATGCGGTTTCGCCTTGGTTCCGCCACGTGTTGAAGGCACTCACCGCAGCACTCCCGGAACACCCGACAAGTTGTGCAGTTTGCAAAATGCTCGTACCTAGCCTCCGGGCTATCACAATCTGCCCTTAGTCAAACTTATATCACCCACTGATACTTCACGCGCTGTGAGTGTGTCTGACTACCAGTCATTCCTCGCCAGGTGACGCTGCCATCGCCTGGACGGCTTTATATCGATAGTAGATCGGTGGTTATAATGCTCTGGCTGATTAGTGTACATGGTGCTGTACTTCGGAATATCACTTAATCTTTTCATGTGGTGGAATGTCGTCCTCGTAACGGAGATCATTCATGTGGACAAGACGACTTTCCGATTCGAGCAGAAAGGAGAAGGATATTAGTGACATTGCTACAATAAAATTTTGTTCGATTTACTAATGCACATTAAACCTTCAGCAAATTTGTGTCATTATGGTGCTTAGTGTACCTGAAAAGGCGACATAGATGGTGCGTGTTAGAGCAGGTGTATTTGATGACAAGGGTAAACTGCACAGTGGACTGGATTTTGCGTTCAACACTAGACCTGGATAAGCCAGTTCGATGGCTAGAGAAGAAAAATAAGTGGATCGCATTCAGCGACAGTAATTTTATTCATCTGTGGATCACTTTTACGAGGATAATTGATAAGTTCTGGTATTACAATTTAATAACAGCAACAATAGCGTGTACAGAATAAAATTTTCACTCTGTAGTGGAGTGTGCACTGAACGAAACTTCAGAACTGCGTACCGGTCCGAGACTCGAAATCGGGACCTTTATCTTTCGCAGGATAGGGCTCTACCAAGTGAGCTGCCCTAGTAAAACTCAAGACGCGTTCTCGCAGCTTTACCTCGGCCAATACCTCAACTCCTACATTCCTAACTTCACAGAAGTTTTCCTGCGAAACTTGCAGTCTAACACTACTGGAAGAAAAGATGTTACGGAGAGGTCTAGTTTGACAAGAATGCGACAGGTGGTCAGCCGTGGCCTTGTACTACGAATTATTCTGGCATTTGCCGGAAGTAATTTAGGGAAACGACTTAAGACCTATATCAGGGTGACCAGATGAAGACTGGAGGCTCCACTCTCCCAAATATAAGGCCAGTCTGTTTAAACAAATGTTACACCATTTGGTCTATCCCTAATGTACAACAATGTTTTACGAAGAAGTTATTCATTAATATAAAAGGCTACAGTGTTCATTCATTTCTCACTCTCTGTCACTACACATATTATACATATGTTGTTTCACTGCGTCCATTACACACACTGTCTATTGATGTCAGGGTCACAGCGACTATTTCTGTTTCCATTTTGTGTATCACAACTTCCCATTAGCCGGCTCAAAAAAACTGAGCCAGCATCTATCTGTAACGACCTCAGAAAAATGATAAGGTGTTAATATTATGAAACGCATACTGTGAGAGCAGATTTTTTCAGAAAAGAAAAAAGAAAGAAAAAATAGTGTAAAATTGGTATGTGATATTATATATGTTTTACTGTCGTTATTATTATTTACATGTATTACATTTTTCACCAAACCTCTAGCGTGTGTTATCTAAGTATATCCACAATGTATGGAATATATTGATCAACAGGTACTTTGTAACTGCCTTTTTAAATAAGTTTGATTCAGTAATCTCTTTAATATCCCTGGGAAATTTATTTTGTAGTGTTATTCCTTAGTACAAAATGCTGATTTGAGTATACCTAGTAAAACATCGCAGTTTTTTGAACCAATATTCGAGTTACTTGTTGATTTACTTTATCTCAAATTCATCTGTGTTATCGAATTTTTACCTATTTACTAAGTATATGGTCTGTTATATGGGTGACGGCCATGTCAAAGAGAGTTAATTTTATCCAATTTGCCGAGTTTGTTGCATATTTTAGTCTACAGTTAACGGCAAACAACCTTCAAAAAATAGTCCTAATTTTCTACTGTAGCCACCCTTCCGCAGCGATAATAACAAACTGCAAAGAAGGTGAATCTTGCACGCCCCTTGCTTCTGTCTGAAACAGAGGCACCAGTGGCGCTTCATTTTTCCATGCTGTAGTGTATCGACACTGTTCTTTCACGTGGGGACTGACACCAGTCTATTGCTTTTTTTCCAGTGGTTGCTGTTAAGCTGTTCATCAAAGGAATTACTCTCTTGCTCGTGGAAAGTGGGCTGTTGGCTCATACAACAAGAACTGATAAACTAGATAAATCTTCTGAAGTTCCAAAAATCTCCGGCCATCATTTTGGCCGCCTGTGGAGATTATGGAATCATAGAGCCTTGTTTTATGGAGATCCCACCACCAAGTTGGCAGTGCGTGGGAACCATGGGGACTGGTGACAAATAAGCCGATTTTGTGTTATTTGAACAGGTACGACACATAATAGTTCCGAGACTTGGGATGTCAGTAATCATGAGATTCATATCTACCCGAAGAAACTGAATACAAGCGTCGCGCAGCCACATCCACAACCACCTCCATCATCCTCCTAAGGTACATTCTCCTTATAATTATTTATTGATTTCAGGCAAAGCCCATTTCACCACATACAGTTATGTCACACAATTAAATACAGAGGAAATTTTTATGACCGTGTTACAAAGCATAAAACACAATGTATTTCATAACCAAGTTGTATAAAGATAAGCGAACAAGTGTGCCAGGTAATGTGCCTAAAATACATTAGTCTGACTGCACAAATACAATAAATGTTACATTTTTGCTAAGGCTAGAGGAGTTCTTGGTTCACTTTATAGGAAATACAAAAAGTTAGTTATATGTGGTGACTTCAATATTAATTGTATAAGAGATTCTGCAAGGAAAAGGATGCTGGTAGACCACCTTAATTCATTAATCTTATGCAAACCGTATTCTTTCCAACGAGAGTGCAAGGGAACAGTAGAACAACCATAGACAATATTTCTGTTCATTCCTCATTACTAGAAGGGCATTCTGTTAGCAAAAAAGTGAATGACCTTTCAGATCATGATGCACAAGTTTTAACTCTAAAAGACTTTTGTGCTGCAACTCATGTTAAATATTGTTATCAACTTTTTAGGAAAGCTGATCCAGTTGCTGTAGAGACCTTTGTAAACCTTATCAAGGGACAAATGGCTCTGAGCACTATGGGACTTAACATCCACGGTCATCAGTCCCCTAGAACTTAGAACTACTTAAACCTAACCAACCTAAGGACATCACACAACACCCAGTCATCACGAGGCAGAGAAAATCCCTGACCCCGCCGGGAATCGAACCCGGGCGCGGGAAGCGGGAACGCTACCGCACGACCGCGAGCTGCGGACTTATCAAGGAACAAGAGTTATTTATAGTGCTGATACAGTAGACTATAAATATAGTGCTTTCCTCAAGACTTTTCTCGTGCTCTTTGAAAGTTGCTTTCCTTTAGAACGTTCAAAACAGGGTACTAGCACAAACAGGCAGCCTGGGTAGCTGACTAGAGGGATAAGAATATCCTGTAGAACAAAGTGGCAGTTATATCAAAACGTTAGAAACAGTCAAAATCTAAATGCAGCAGCCCATTACAAACAGTATTGTAAGGCACTTAAAAAGTTATTATGAAGGCAAAAAGTATGTGGTATGCAGATAGAATAGCTAAGTCTCAGGATAAAATTAAAATCATATGGTCAGTCGTAAAGGAAGTGGCTGATCTGCAGAGACAGGTCGAGGATATAGAATCAGTGCGTAGTGGGAATGTCCGTGTTACTGATAAGTCGCATATATGTACAGTATTTAATAATCACTTTCGGAATATAGGAGGTGAACTAAATAGAAACCTAGTCCCAACAGGGAATGATATAGCGCTCGTAGAAAAAATTGTTCCGAGACTGTTACTTGAAATGCTCCTCCATGATACTGACAAGAGGGAGATTGAGTTAATAATTAAATCACTAAAGACCAAGAACTCTCATGGATAAGACGGGGTATCTAGCAGGTGATTCAAAAATATTTCTGTTTGCTGATGTCACCAGCTTGGTAGTGAAGGATCTTGTGTGTAATATTGAAACATTATCAAATAATGTAGTTCATGAAATAAGTTCGTGGCTTGTGGAAAATAATTTGATGCTATATCACAGTAAGACTCAGTTTTTACAGTTTCTAACTCACAATTCAACAAGAACTAATATTTTGATCAGACAGAATGGGCATATTATAAGCGAGACGGAACAGTTCAAGTTCCTAGGCATTCGGATAGATAGTAAGGCTATCGTGGAAAGCCCATGTTCAAGAACTTGTTCAGAAACTAAATGCCACTTTATTTACCATTACAACAGTATCTGAAATAAGTGACAGTTCAACACGAAAAGTAGTCTACTTCGCATATTTTCATACGCTTGTGTCATATGGTATAATTTTTTGAGGTAATTCTTCTGATTCAAAAAAGGGTATTTTTGGCTCAAAAACGGGCTGTTCGAGCTATATGTGGTGTAAGTTCGAGACCCTCTTGTCGACTCCTATTCAATAGTGTGGGAATTCTGACATTGCCTTCACAGTATATATTTTCTTTAATGTCGTTTGTTGTGAGCAATATTAGCTTATTCCCAAGAGTTAGCAGCTTTCACTCAGTTAATACTAGGCAGAAATCAAATCTGCATGTGGAATGCACTTCCTTAACTCTTGTGCAGAAAGGAGTACACTATTCTTCTGCATCCATTTTCAATAAGCTACCACAAGAACTCAAAAATCTTAGCAGTAGCGCAAACGCTTTTAAGTCCAAACTGAAGAGTTTCCTCGTGGCTCACTCCTTCTATTCTGTCGAGAAGCTCCAGGAAGAGCTGAAAAATTAAGCAAATTCCAGTGCTACATTGTTGATTTTCTTTATTTAAACTTACGAATTGTCGCCTGAATACGTTTCTTGTATTTCATTTTATCTGTTTCTAATATCGTGTTATAATTTTATGTACTGACACGTTCCATGACCATGGAGACTTCTCTTTAATTTGGTCCCACGGAACAATAAATAAATAAATATTTTAATAAAAATATACACACAAAAACGTACATAATGGAACTTAAGAAAAGCTCCTCAACTTTTAAAATTCTGTTTTACAAATGCGGGTGAAATGGCAAACGCATTTGGCAATGGACCTATTCATGTAACTAAGAGCTCCTCTAAAAGAAATACAATGCTTCGGTTTTAAAATACACTACTGGCCATTAAAATTGCTACAACACGAAGATGACGTGCTAAAGAATCGCGAAGTTTAACCAACAGGAAGAAGATGCTGTGATATGCAAATGATTAGCTTTTCAGAGCATTCACACAAGGTTGGCGCCGGTGGCGACACCTACAACATGCTGACATGAGGAAAGTTTCCAACCGATTTCTCATACACAAACTGCAGTTGACCAGCGTTGGCTGGTGAAACGTTGTTGTGATCCCTCGTGTAAGGAGGAGAAATGTGTACCATCACGTTTCCGACTTTGATAAAGGTCGGATTGTAGCCTATCGCGATTGCGGTTTATCGTATCGCGACATTGCTGCTCGAGTTGGTCGAGATCCAATGACTGTTAGCAGAATATGGAATCAGTGGGTTCAGAAGGGTAATACGGAACGCCGTGCTGGATCCCAACGGCCTCGTATCACTAGCACTCGAGATGACAAGCATCTTATCCGCATGGCTGTAACGCATCGTG
Source organism: Schistocerca serialis cubense (assembly GCF_023864345.2). NCBI lineage: Eukaryota > Metazoa > Arthropoda > Insecta > Orthoptera > Acrididae > Schistocerca > Schistocerca serialis. The sequence goes on from NC_064643.1 coordinate 486,633,416, forward strand.
CACCCACGTCTCGATCCCTGAGTCAACAGATGGGGACGTTTGCAAGACAACAACAATCTGCACGAACAGTTCGACAACGTTTGCAACAGCATGGACTATCAGCTCGGAGACAATGGCTGTGGTTACCCTTGACGCTTCATCACAGACAGGAGCGCCTGCGATGGTGTACCCAACGACGACCCTGGGTGCACGAATGGCAAAACATCATTTTTTCGGATGATTCCAGGTTCTGTTTACAGCATCATGATGGTCGCATCCATGTTTGGCGACATCGCGGTGAACGCACTTTGGAAGCGTATATTCGTCATCGCCATACTGGCGTATCACCCGGCGTGATAATGTGGGGTGCCATTGGTTACACGTCTCGGTCACCTCTTGTTCGCATTGACGGCACTTTGAACCGTGGCTCTACCCCTCATTCGATCCCTGCGAAACCCTACATTTCAGCAGGATAGTGCACGACCGCATGTTGCAGGTCCTGTACGGGCCTTTCTGGATACAGAAAATGCTCGACTGCTGCCCTGGCCAGCACATTCTCCAGATCTCTCACCAATTGAAAACACCTGGTCAACGATGGCCGAGCAACTGGCTCGTCACAATACACCAGTCACTAGTTTTGATGAACTGTGGTATCGTGTTGAAGCTGCATGGGCAGCTCTACCTCTACACGCCATCCAAGCTCTGTTTGACTCAATGCCCAGGCGTATCAAGGCCGTTATTACGGCCAGAGGTGGTTGTTCTGGGTACTGATTTCTCAGGATCTATGCACCCAAATAGCGTGAAAATATAATCATGTGTCAGTTCTAGTATAATATATTTGTCCATTGAATACCCGTTTATCATCTGCATTTCTTCTTGGTGTAGCAATTTTAATGGCCAGTAGTGTTTTATGCAATGTAATTGTTGGGCATTATTGTATTTATTACGTTCTAATGGTACAAGTACACTGTCTTCTTCAATGAGTCAGTGATGGAAACTAGGAGAAGGTAATAATCTTAGCAAATTTCTTGTCTTATTAGTGTTAACGTGACCTCCTCTTAGTCTGTTAACAGTAACAAGCTCTTTCACTGTGAGCGCCCATTTGAGAAACTAAGGGTGACGTAAGATCTGTTACTGAATCACGCTTTGACGTCATGATCCATGTCTACTAATTCAGTCCATTCTCGTTTTGCTTGGTTGACGAATGTGTTATGAAAATCACTGAATGGTAGGGCTATGGGAGTGGTAACTCCGTTGCGACCTTTTCGCCAGTTATATTCGTTGCCGTTAATATAAACGTGTCCTGCCATCTAATGTAGATGAATCAGTTGACGCATCTCCTGTGCCCTATTGAGACTTCTCAGTAAACCGTATGCCATGGGATTTACAGATTTTCCTTCAGCTGTCCTCATAAGAGACTGTACTGCACCCGTCAAGTCGGTAAATATTACGTCTTCGTCGACGTGTAAATCAACAATGTAAAGTATAGGTTGATGAATGGCAAACAACTCCACTCGATGCTTCTGCTGGTGACAAGAAGGATAGTTCCCAACCCGTGTCGTCATCGAAAATTGTGGTTCCTGCAGAGATTCACGTTTTGAGACCATCCGTGCACATTTGGTAGCAGTCATGCCAGTTGCGATCCAATTTTGACTATGTAGAGACTCTCAGTTCACTCGAGGCTACTCTAGCTATTTGCCTATCAAGTCTGCCCCCGGTAGCTGAGTGATCTCCGGCTCGGTAGCTCAGCGTGCTCGGTCAGAGGGTTAGCTACCCTCCGTAATAAAAAGAACTGAGTGCACGGATCAACAAAGAACCTGCACGGGTGTCATCGGACGTCCACCACGAGCAAATTCAACGAACAATATAGAACAAAATGAGATCCAAAAGAAAAAAAAAGTGGTCAGATCGACAGACTGTCAATCCTAAGGGCCCGAGTTCGATTTCCGGCTGGGTCGGAGATTTTCTCCGCTCAGGGATTGGGTGTTGTGTTGTCCTAAACATCATCATTTCATCCCCACCGACGCGCAAGTCGCTGAAGTGGCTTCAAATCGAAAGACTTGCAACCGGCGAACGCTCTACCCGACGGGTGGCCCTAGTGACACGACATTTTTATTTTTACATATAGCACATTGAGTATTTGAAGATATGTCGTTTTAATGAAAACACATGTCACCTGCGGAAATAATGGTAACGCTGCACTGCCGGATGCTCCACAGATACGCTTTAATTTCTGTCTCCTTTTCAAAGCCTGTCTCCTAGTGAAGTTAAAAATCTTAATGTATATGTACAATAACTTGATCTCCAGTGTTTAATTTTGCTTTATGATTACTGAAACCTATGTGTAATATAATACCTGATGCGGCTTTGTGACTGATTTACTATTGAAAATCTATTATTACTTTCGGCAGTTTCAGGTAACTAAAGGAAATGGATGACTGCACCGGAGAGATGCGACCTGTGTCACCTTGTACTTTGGCAATGATCTTTGTCAAAGTTCTTCTCTTTGCAATGAGTCGTACGATGTAAAAGACCATTTCACGGATGGCACATTCTACTGGTAAGTAGAATGGTTCAGTCTCTTGCGTTCAGTAAGGAAATTGTCAAATCTGCTCAAAAGTATCCAGACACCCCTATGTAAATCGGAAATGACCAACTGATGTCACAAGAGGCGGAACGACAGTATAAATAGAGGCAGGGACAGAATGGGTCAGTCATCGGAGATCTGTGACTTCGAACGTAGATTAGTAACTGTATGTCACCTGAGTAACAAATCCATAAGGCACATTTCAACCCTTCTAAGACTCCCAAAGTTGACGGTTGGTGATGTGACAGTGAAGTGGAAACATGAAGAGACAGCAACAGATAAATTAAGACCATGCAGATCACATGCACTGACGTATGGGGACGGTCGAGCATTGTCGAGTGTGGTTGTAAAAAAAATCACTGTTAATCATCGATAGAAATCATGGCGAGTTCTAGTGTGCTACCAGCAGTCCAGATAACACAGTGACTGATCAGCGGGAGTTACAAAGAATGTGGTACAGTAGTCGAGCAGCATCTCATAAGCCACACATTTCTGCAGGCAGTGCTAAGCGTCACTTGAGGTGGTGCAAAGAGAGACGCCACTGCACAGTGGAAAGCTGGAAACGCTGTACCCCGTGGCAAATCGAAAGAAGGGTTTAGGTTTGGCGAATGCGAGTACTTTACCTGCCATCATGTGCAGCGCCAACAGTGAAGTACGGAAGAGATGGTTTTAGGGTTGGGTGTGTTTTTCGTGGTTGGGTTGTGGTACCCGTACTGTACTTAAGAAAACGCTAATTGCGGAAGGATGTGAGCAAATTTTACAGCATTGTGTAGTGCGTACAACAGAGGAACCTTTCGGAGACCATGACTGCATCAGCGAGACAATGCACCCTCTCGTAAAGAATCAGTTGTGAGATATTGGTTTTTGGACAATAACATTCCTAAAATGGACTGACTTGCCAAGAGTTCCGACGTGAACCCAACAGAACACCTTTGGGATTAGTCAGAAAGTAGACTTCTTTTATAACATCATCGCCCAACATCACTACCTTCTCTCTTGAAAAAAATATAGCTGCCATTCCTCCACAGACATTAATACGCCTCACTGAAAGTTTCCCCAACACAGCTAAAGCCGCCATATAGATGAACGATTGACATACCCCATATCAATGTCCACTAAATAATTGAGCAGATACTTTTGATCAAACAGTGTAATAATTTATCATTGAGTTTTTTCAAGTCCACAGGATAAATGTATACATTAGTAAGACGTTTCTGAAGGTATTTGGTTTGGAGTGTAGCCTTGTGCGGAAGTGAATCAATAGTGGACGTAACGAAAGTGAGAATGGACGATAAACAGTTCAGACGAGAAAAGCGTAGAGCCTTTTGAAATGTGCCATAGAAGAATGCGGAAGGTTAGATGGATAGACGTTATAACTAATGAAGAGGTAGTGATTCGAACTGAGGAGACAACAAATTTATGGCACAGCTACACTGAAAGGGGGGGATTCCTTGGTGGGATACAGCTTGTGCCATCCAAAGTCTAAAAGACTTGACCATCGCGAACAGCTTCAGTTGGATGTAGGTTGCAGTAGTTACGCAGACGTGAAGATAGACTAGCGTACAGACCTACTACATTAACAGTGCACTTACCACATATTGCGTATTCCTTTACAAAGATTGTTTCCGTGACGATGGCAAAAACTTTCAACAGTGGGGGAGAGGGGCAATGCCGAGTCGGAAGTTTAAGCCAAAATTAGAAAATTTCTAATTTTACCACCGAACTGCTGAAGGTCATAAGCACATTATGTAAGAATTTTATTTATCAGTACAACTCGTTCAAGGTGCAACATTCATAACAGTTGTTCAAAGCAGTCTTGTACGCCTTCGAACAGGCTCGGTGTTGAACTGCATCGTAGAGAAAATTGTTAACAGGATATTCTCTTTGGTCTCGATACCTATTTCACGCACAAGAATTTTCAGAGCAGCTCACAAGAACAAATCATGTGGAGTCTGCTGGAAGCTTTTTTTTCTCCTTTTCAGTGAAAGTATAACGAAAGTGTTCACGAGTAGGATGTACAGGGTGGTCTATTGATAGTGACCGGGCCAAATACCTCACGAAATAAGCATGAAACGAAAAAAACTACAAAGAACGAAACTCGTCTAGCTTGAAGGGGGAAACCAGATGGCGCTATGATTGGCCCGCTAGATGGCGCTGCCATAGGTCAAAAGGATATCAACTGCGTTTTTTTAAATAGGAACGCCAATTTTTTATTACATATTCGTTTAGTACGTAAGGAAATATGAATGTTTTAGTTGGGCCACTTTTTTCGCTTTGTGATAGATGACGCTGTAATTGTCACAATCGTATAAGTACGTGGTATCACGTAACATTCCGCCAGAGCGGACGGTCTTTGCTTCGTGATACATTACCCGTGTTAAAATGGACCGTTTATCAATTGCGGAAAAAGTCGATATCGTGTTGATGTATGGCTATTGTGATCAAAATGCCCAACGGTCGTGTGCTATGTATGCTGCTCGGTATTATGGACGACATCACCCAAGTGTCCGGACAGTTCGCCAGATAGTTATTTAAGGAAACAGAAAGTGTTCAGCCACATGTGAAACGTCAACCACGACCTGCAACAAATGATGATGCCCAAGTAGTATTTTAGCTACTGTCGCGGCTAATCCGCACATCAGTAGCAGACAAATTGCGAGAGAATCGGGAATCTCTAAAACGTCGGTATTGAGAATGCTACATCAACATCGATTGCACCCGTACCATATTTCTATGGACCAGGAATTGCAGGGCGACGGCTTTAAACGTCGTGTACAGTTCTGCCGCCGGGCACAAGAGAAATTACGGGACGATGACAGATATTTTGCGCGCGTTCTATTTAACGACGAAGCGTCACTCACCAACAGCGGTAACGTAAACCGGCATAATATGCACTATTGGGCAACGGAAAATCCACGATGGCTGCGACAAGTGGAACATCAGCGACCTTTGCGGGTTAATGTATGGTGCGGCATTGTGGAAGGAAGGATAATTGGCTCCCATTTAATCGATGGCAATCTAAATGGTGCCATGTATGCTGATTTCCTACGCAATGTTCTACCGATGCTACTACAAGATGTTTCACTGCATAACAGAATGGCGATGTACTTCCAACATGATGGATGTCCGGCACATAGCTCGCGTGCGGTTGAAGTGGTATTGAATAGCATATTTCATGACAGGTGGATTGGCCCGCACGGATCTGACGTCCACGGATTTCTCTCTGTGGGGAAAGTTGAAGGATATTTGCCATCGTGATCCACCGACAATGCCTGACAACATGCGTCAGCGCATTGCCAATGCATGTGCGAACATTACGGAAGGCGAACTTCTCGCTGTTGAGAGGGATGTCGTTACTCGTTTCGCCAAATGCATTGAGGTTGACGGACATCATTTTGAGCATTTATTGCATTAGTGTGGTATTTACAGGTAATCACGCTGTAACAGCATGCGTTCTAAGAAATGATAAGTTCACTAAGGCACGTGTATCACATTGGAACAACCGAAATGAAATGTTCAAACGTACCTACCTTCTGTATTTTAATTTATAAAACCTACCTGTTACCATCTGTTCGTCTAAAATTGTGAGCAATATGTTTGTGACTATTACAGCGCCATCTATCACAAAGCGAAAAAAGTGGTCCAACTAAAACATTCATGTTTGTTTACGTACTACACGAATATGTAATAAAAATGGGGGTTCCCATTTTTAAAAAACGCAGTTGATATCCGTTTGACCTATGGCAGCGCCATCTAGCGGGCCAACCACGCGCCATCTAGCGGGCCAACCATAGCGCTATCTGGTTTTCCCCTTCAAGCTAGGCAAGTTTCGTTCTTTGTAGTTTTATTGTTTGACGCTTATTTCGTGAGATATTTGGCCCGGTCACGATCGATGGACCACCCTGTATAGTGTGAGTTGGAGTTCCATCATGTTAGAATCACATACCTGGCCGAAGGTCAAGTTTCTGGTTACTTGTCTCAAACTGTCACAAATTTCCAGGCATGTTGGGGAACGGAAAATAGTTGGGTCTTCACAGTAACTCCTTGCTCCAGCCATAGGCGTTTAACAGCCATCGTGCTTACTACACTCGCCTAATGTCGTGTAGGGCCCACGCGAGCACGTAGAAGTGCCGCACCACGAAGTGGCATGGACTCGACTAATGTCTAGCGCTGGAGGGCATTAACACCAAGAACCCTGCATGGCTGTCCATAAATCCGCAAGAGTACGAGGGGGTGGATACCTCTTCTGGACAGCACGTTGAAGGGCATCCCAGATATGGTCAATAATGCTCATGTCTGGGGAGTATGGTGGGCCGCAGAAGTATTTAAACTCAGAAGAGTGTTCCTGGAGCCTCTCTGCAGCAATTCTGGGCGTATGGGGTGTCGCATTGTACTGCTGGAATTGCCCAAAACGGTCGAAATGCACAATGGACATGAATGGATGCAGGTGATTAGACAGGATGCATACGTATGTGTCACCTGTCATAGTTGTATCTAGACGTATCAAGGGTCCCATATTACTCCAACTGCACCCGCCCCACACCATTAAACAGCCTCCACCAGCTTGAGCAGTCCCCACGTCCATCCGCTCGATACAATTTGAAACGAGACTCGTCCGACCGGGCAACATGTTTCCAGTCATCAACAGTCCGATGTCGGTGTTGACGGGCCCAGGCGAGGCGGAAAGCTTTTTATCGTGCAGTCATCAAGGGTACATGAGTGAGACGTGTCGATGACGTTTCGTCAAATGGTTCGCACACTGACACTTGTTGGCCCAGCGTTGAAATCTGCAGCAATTTGGGGAAGGGTTGCACTTGTGTGACGTTGAACGATTCTCTTCAGTCGTCGGTGGTCCCTTACTTGCAAGATCTTTTCCGTCGCAGCAATGTCGGAGATTTGATGTTTTACCGGATTTCTGATATTCACGGTACACTCGTGAAATGTTCGTACGGGAAAATTCCCACTTCGTCGCTACCTCGGAGATGCTGTGTCCCATCGCTCGTGCGCCGACTGTAACACCACTTAAATCTTGATAACCATTGTAGCAGTAGTAACCGATCTCACAACTGCGCCAGACACATGTCATCTTATATAGGCTTTTCCCACCCCAGCGCCATATTCTGCCTATTTACATATATCTGTATTTGAACACGCATGCCTATACCAGTTTCTTTGGCGCTTCAGCGTATTTGCACTGGCCAGAAAATCTGCTTAAATAACAATTCCCAGAGCTGCTAGAGCTCCAATTGTTGATTAAAAATATCTGTGCTTTCAACTTACGTTTTTCATCATGAAAAATATCGTATGTCTTTCGGTCCATTTTTACAAAAACCATATAACCCCAATGGCAACGTGTATTTAACTAACTAACAAAAATAGAAGATTTATCCCTTTTTCTGTTACTTTAGAATCGTATTGTACATATTAAAATTTTAATTTGTTACTAAGACAATGTCGAGGTATATTTATAAATCTTTCAATGATGTTTGGTTACAGGTGATCCTCTGTCCTCTGCCGACGATGAACAAAAGCGCCAAAGTAGCTGGTCTTTATGCTTTGTTATTTCAGTTATCTGCTTATCTGAGCAGAAGGGCAGCAACACGACGTGGCATGGATTCGACTAACGTCTAGTGCCGGAGGGAACTTACACCGTGAATCCTGCAGGGCTGTCCATTAATCCGTAAGAGTACGAAGGGGTGGATACCTCTTCTGAACAGCACGTTGAAAGAAAAGGCCACAGTTAATAGATTTCCGCGGTAAACATATTAGGTTTTGGGCTTTGAAATACATTGGTAGTCATGTAATTCATCATTACTTTCTTAATTTTTGCTAATCTTCACGTATTTACTTACAGGCTGAAGCTCTCGGTTCGTAATCTCAAGATCTTTCATGTGTCCGGCTCCAGTAGACACTGAAAATACCTGTAAATAACAGAAAGAAAAAGATTGCTTCTACAGTCGATTTCTAGGGGCTGGGGAACAACGCTGGAGCATCTGATTTTCTGTCTTCTTCTCTTTCTTCTTCTCCTTCTTCTTTTCCTTTAGCGTTTCCCATTTCTCCATGGTGACGACATTCTTATACGGGTTGAAGCAGTATTAGTGACCGAGGCCGCATGCCCTTCGTGACGCGACCTGGAGCATCTGATAATGGTGAAAAATTATAGGTACATGCGTCATTGATTTATATCAGCAATAGTGCCAATGATTTAGGTGAACATTTCACTGACGTTGTCTAATTTTGTCATTGTACTGAGACTCGAAATGCAATGAACGGTGAGAAGATAAGAATCACGATAGAATACCCCAAAAACACAGTCTACTGCTCACTCTCTATAAAATAATGGAACCAAGTAAGAGACTAAAAGTACTTGAAAGTCAGTGGAACATAATCTGCTGATTAGGAAGAAGTATTCCCAACGTTCCCATTCAGTGACTAAATCTTATTTGTCACTACAATCAGTAGAAGCTAACTACAGTAGTAAAACCGACATCTTACCTTTCAGAAGGCACGCTTGCTTTAGCAGACGCCACATTCTACTTATCTGTTTCATTGAATAGTCATTACCTATATTTGCAATCAATTAATTATATATATTAAGACTTGCTTCTTCTTTCACTGGAGCGCTTAGCACCAGTTGCAGTGTACGTTTTATTGACAGAAAGTGCAGAACACGAGAATATCTATGACACCCGAGAATCATCTGCAAATCGATGTTCTTCTCACCGCACTCTGTACAAAGACTTTGTGCAGTTAAGTGCAAAACTATAGGAGCTAATGTCTGCTGGGACACAGCTCTGAGTGTCAATGATTTTGTCTGCATCTGAATCGTTTTTTTATGTGCGTCATGTAGCTCTTCGGGTAGATATGGATCTCATGCGTGTTGTCATTACAAATCTCGAAACTATTATGTATCGTACCTGTTCAGTTAACATAAAATCGGTGACCGTAAAAGTTAACAGGCAGCACGCAGCCTTCCGGGCGTATGTGAAGCGTCTCGGACGGGGCGTAATTTTGTGATGGAAGGATTATTATCTAGAAGACAGTCAGACGTCCTCTGAGAGACTTACAGAAGGCAGCAGTCGCTTTACTATCGACGTTGAGGTGACTAGATACCGAGAACAAGCTCCATTGGACAAAGAGGGGACAGAGAATGGGTGGTAGTATTTTTAAGGAATCAATATGACACCCGTTTATAGTAATTATGAGGAAAATGTCAACTCGCAAAATGAGGATTACTATACGGGAATCAGTGTTCAGAGAATAGATTTCTAATAAAATATAGTTACGAGAAAATTTCCTCCAAGGAGGAAATATCTCTAACTTTCTTGCTTTAGCAACGCTGAGAAAAAGTCAGTGATTTGCTCCATTTAGATTTATAATTACAATACTCTAAGTGCTATTACATTTCTAACATTTACCTTTAGTGTCAACGACTTTTGTACGTCTATATGTTCGAAAAATAAAGTTGTGTACCAGTATTGTCTGTAAATGGCATCCGCTTTCTCATTTATTTCACAATATTCATTGCAAATATGATTTTTTTTATCCAGTGAGCGTCAGAGGTTACATGAATACTTGGTAAACATTTAACCAAAGAGACACTCGTATACTAGCTGTGTGTGCAGAGCTAAGTACCCTCTGCCATGTACCTCACAGTGGTTCGCAGAGTATGTGTGTAGTAGATAGATACATATGAGTTTACTATTTCACATCTTTTTAGAGTCCAAATACCAAAAACTTTCTTTTATTTATCTCATAATTACAAGTGTCATCTTGCCTAAATTGATTGTAGGTGAGACACTAGTTTTGCATATGGGGTTATAAGGCAGTAATATAGAAAAGCACACTTGATACTTCGTAACAGATACAAGAAACATTTAACAGCAGTATATCAAACAAAAGTGACAAATGCAAACGACATACCTGTATTTATCTAAAAAGAATATTTAGTCCTACGTAAGGTAAGTCTAATCCATCTTTGCAGCTATTAAAAATGTTAGTTTCTTTCACCGCATACGTTTCGTTTCACTCATTTAAAACCTGTCAGCGTCTAGGTTAGGCGAAAATGACGCTGACGCTATAAAGAAGAAAAAAGGAACGTGTATGGTAAAATAAAACTCATTTTTTAGTAGTTGCACGGACGGATTTGAAAGACCTTAGTTGTCTTGACAGCAACTGTGGACGCACAAATCAAGAAATAGAATATTAATAACAGAATATAATAATAGAGTATTAATAATCGGAACATAACGTTCACTCCTATGTATGTACTCTACCACCTTAACACGAGTTAACAATTGATAATAATATAAAAAATCTACGTATCGATAGAAATAACAAAACTACCGAAATTGAAGAAAGACGGAAAAATGAATAACGTCATAAATTAAAGTGGATAAAGCTGAACAATACCTTCAAGTGATCTAAAATCTGTGGATTACATTGTCACTTTAGCTGCCGAATTAAATCTGTAACTCAGGAAAGACCGTCTTTGAGTGCAGCGAGTTTTTAATGACTGTGTGCCTAAGATTCTTTGTGCTTTGAGACAATTTATTGTATTAGTTAGGATGACGATCACCTCAAAGCGTCAAAATAGTCACATTCCAACTTCATCTTTACTAAAGATAACGACACTTCAGCCCACGTATTACACATCATATGTAATGCCACGAGGATTGTGGATGCTTCTGGAAAATGAGCCGACGGTGCTCTGAATCCAATTAATATGTTAAACTGTCTTTCGCTAGCTTTACATATCCGACGACTGGACAGCAGCTCTTCCACAGACCTTCAGGTTTTTGCACTGATGTACTCTAAACCCTAAGTGCTAGATAATTCTATGAAAAGGATTTATAGCAGCGTGAAAAACACTGTTACATTGTTTCTAAGTGGGGTGGCAGTTTATTTTCACATAGGACTTTGTACGATGTCCTATCCCAAGAGGTTTGAATCCATATTTTCCCCTCGTTTTGCGTATCTCATACCGCTGAACGCGAATTGAAAACAGCCTCAAGTGCACTACACGCTCTATCCTTGGAAGGAAATGAGAACATTCTGTTACGGTCAGGTAATGTACATTTCATTTCAAAATCTGAGACCCAACAGTAGGGATGTGAACTATGCCTGACGGACAGTGTAATAGACACACATGATGTTTTTTGTCAGTAATACAGTCTAGTGACGCGTTCTAGAATCACATGAAAGAATGCGTCCTAGAGACCACCATAAGCAGTTCCCGCCATTTTCTGCTGTTCTTGTTGTTGGACATGATGATGTGTTTTGCACAGCATTTATAGATATTTCTCGTTCTACACATATAAGCTTTGTATCATGTATTAAAGCTATTTTTAATAGAACTGAGATGACAAAAGTTGTGAGATACCTCCTGCAAAATACATCGAAACCGTAACCCAAAGAGCCCTAGAAGTTCTTAATAACCCCATACGCATTGGACGTACAAGATTCCATCTTCAGCCCGAATTAATAAAGCTATATAATAACAGCTTACTAACATCAATAGTGGGTTACGGCTCGAGAGTCTGGGAGCACAGGCTCGACGCCGCATGGACTCAACGAGTCGTTAGAAATGCCCTATAGAAATATTGAGCCATGCTACCTCTGCAATCGTCCGTAATTCCGAAACTGTTGCCGGTGCAGGACTTTGCGCACGAACTGACCTCTCTATCACGTCCCATAAATTTCAATGGGATTCATGTCGGGCGATCTAGGTGCCCCAATAAATAGCTCGCGTTGTCCAGAACGTTCTTCAAACCAATCACGAAAAGTTGCGGCCCGGTGACATAGCGCATTGTCATCCAAAAAGATTCCATCGTTGGTTGGGAACATACATGCATTGCTGTAAATGGTCTCCAAGTATTCGAACGCAATCATTTACGGTCAATGATCGCTTCAGTTGGACCAGAGGACCTAGGCCTTTGCATGTAAATGCAGCCCAGACCATCACGGAGCCATCACCGCTTGCACAGTGTCTTGTTGGTAACTCTGGTCCGTGGCTTCGCAGAGTCTGCACCACACTCTAACTCTACCGTCAGCCCTTACCAACTGAAACAGGGGCTCATCTGGCCAGTCCACTGTTTTCCAACTGTCTAGGGTCCAACCGATATGGGTACGAGCCCAGGAGAGGCGCTGCGGGTGATGTCGTGATGTTAGGAAAGGCACTCGTGTCTGTCCTCCGCTGTCATAGCCCATTAACCCAAATTTCCCCGCACTGTCCTAACGGATACGTTTGGCGTACGCCTCACATTGACTTCTGCGATTTTTTCACTCAGTGTTGCTTGTCTATTAGCACTGACAACTCAACGCAACCGCATCAGCGCTCTGTCTTCAAGTGAAGACCGTTGGCCACTGCGTTGTCCGCGGTGAACAGTAATACCTGAAATCTGTTATTCTCGGCACACTCGTGACACTGTGAACCTAGTAACACTGAATTGCCGAACGACTTCCGTAAGAGAATGTCCCAGACGTCTAGCTCCAGTTACCATACCGCTTTCAGAGACCGTTAATTCCTGTCGTGCAGGAAACCCTTTCACATTAGTCACCTTAGTACAAATGAGAGTTCCACCACACACTGCCCGTTTACACAGTATGTACGCGATACAACCGCCATCTGTATATGTACATTTCGCTGTCCCATGATTTTGTCACCCCAGTTCGTTCTTAATTCTTCAGGTACTGAATATTATGGAGAGAAAATGATATATATTGTTAGAACTATTCATGAAACACGTGGACAGTAAAGCCATACTTCGTTAGTCGTGCACCATCTTGTACCTTGAAACAGTAATCCTTTTGCCATGGAACATGTGATACTTGCAAATGAACTGAATTTCTTTAATGTCATGGCAGTTTTACCTGCCTTGAAAATGTAAAAAAAATGGTTCAAAATGGTTCAAATGGCTCTGAGCACTATGGGACTAAACTGCTGAGGTCATTAGTCCCCTAGAACTTAGAACTACTTAAATCTAACTAACCTAAGGACATCACACACACACATGCCCGAGGCAGGATTCGAACCTGCGACCGTAGCAGCCTCGCGGTTCCGGACTGCAGCGCCAGAACCGCACGGCCACCGCGGCCGGCTTGAAAATGTGAATTTGTGTTAGTCTGCAATAACTTCTGTTGCAAAAACGTATTTAACTTGTGAATTTTTTTAATATAATACTTCCACTAAATTTGATTTCGCTTACTGATTATTGCTGTGAAGTAGGGAAATAATGTAACATGTTGACTATTAAATAGAATACCGTCAAGGTTATCTTGACTGCAATGCATTTAAATTTCTTTCGAATATCTGTTCCTAGTTAAATTATCATGTCGTACCTTGGGACATGTTTCCACATTTGGAAAACATTAATTTTTAGGAGTAATTTTTGTAATTTCAGAAGAGGACTGCAGCCCATAGAAAGTGAGTGCTGTAATTTAAATACAGAATAAAGAAATCCATCAGCCTTCTGTTACAGACTGGCTTGAAAACTGTACCAAGGTAAAACACTCAACCTCAGATTCTAATTGGACTATATTAAAGAAAAAGATCTGATTTCAAAACGCTATATTTATTGATAAAAACGTACTACAAACGTGGGATGAATTGCAAAATACTCAGAAAATCTTAAAGTTTTAGCTATGCTATTACAAATGCTCAGTGTGTCCAGAAGAAGCATCGCCAACAACATCTAGACGACAGCTAAATTCGTCATAAGCTTTACACAATGCATCTGCTTCTACGAAAGTTATGGCGGCTGTTATTCTATGTATACTTGTATGACACGAGGTAAGGAGGAGATGAACACACTTTCCTTCACATGTCTCCACAAGAAAAGATAGCACGGGTTCGTGTCTGAGGCCACGAATGCAGGACAGTGTCTCGGGTTCCCCTGCGCCCTCCCCAGCATTGAGCTGTCTTCAAATGCTGCTGAACTGGCTTTTTCCGCAACTTCAGGAGGACTCTTAAGACTTCATTTTCCAATAGTATGGAGCTCCTCCATACTGGTACAATAACGCACGTCAGTTTCTCATTGACACTCTGCCTCAGTGCTAGACAGGGCGCACACGATTCCGAGACACTGCCTTGCATTCTTGGCCAGACACAACATCATGCGATCTTTTCTTTTGGGAATATGTGACGGAAAGTGCGATCGATCATTTCCCCTTTACTTCCTGACGTACAGCAAGTGAAGTACAGAATTGGAAAACTGATATATGAGAAAGTACAGGGTGCCTCAAACCTTTAGGGTTAAACTGAAACATGGGATAGTGGGTCCACAATCGATCATATTGAGACAGCGAAGCAATGAAATTAGCTCACAGGACTTGCTCAAAGCCTCCCCATTTGACTAGTCCATGTTACCTGGTGTTCCTGCCAGATGTGCTGCCACAATTGTTGGAGACTCTACTCCTTGGTGCTCTACCCTTGGTCCATGAAAGGATATGGTTTCAACATGGCAGTGCTCGAGCGCACTTCGATGTTAATTTCCATGAGCACCTAAACAACATCTACCATCGTTGGAAGGAGAGGTCCTGTCAGATCGCCAGCACCATTACTGGATCGCATACTTCTGGCCTTTTTCCTCTGATGTTACGTCAAGATGCAAGTGTATGAAACCCCTGTAGAAACGGATAACGTCCTGCTCGCTGGGGTCCAAGCTGTCTGTCTCCTGATACAACAGACACCAGGGATCTTTGAGAGAATGCGGCAGAACTTCATTCGCCATTGTCGTGGATGCATTGAGACAGGCAGTCGTCACTGTGAACAATTACTATGAGCTACTTTGTTATTACGCAATGTACAATGTGTATGTCCAAATACAATAAATAGCGTTTCCGACCTTTAGTTCCCAATCTCAATACAATCGGTTGTGGACCCACTATCACTTACATCAGTTTGTCCCAAGGGGTTTGAACACGCTGTATGAACACTTCTATTGAAATATTGGGGAGGGTCGTGACCCTGATGGCACCCCTCCCCACTCCCATAACCCCCCTCTGCCAAGCCACCCTAGGGCCTGAGCCTAAAAACACGACTCTATTTAGTGTCCTTCAGCCCAGAAATGGAGAACTCGCAAGATCACTTCGAGTGAGATTGCATCAACAAGAGCTTAAACATGGAAACACTTCAAAATATGTAGGAGTGAAACTGGACAGAATGCTAACCTCCACACAGCAATGCCATGACAGAGATGGAAGTGTCTGTTCCGAACATCAACATTCACAAATTGACAGCTGCACAGTATGGTGCTTACCGCAAGTGCAGTGAGTACCAGTAATAATGCTGAGGTTCTCGACAATGGAAAGAACTACACTATCTCAAACAGACACACATCACCATCACTGACGCAGGATGCATCGTGTCAGGCTGCCTTCAAGCTGACTCCATCCTCACTGGCGTAGTACCATCTCGAATGAGACGAGAAGTAGCAGTAACATCAGAAAGATCGAGGTAATTGACACACCAACATTACCAGTACTGGACATGCCGAGCGGGCTTCCAGACTCTGGTCAAGACAGAGCTTCGTAGAGACTAAGGAACTATTTAGAACCACTTGTGAGGAGCGATGAACACGACTGTTACATCTGTAGACACCACACTCTCACAAAATTCCAGAGAAAATGTCAGTTCACTGTGAGGTGTCCTATGCCACCTTGAAATCTCTCAACGGAATGAAGACAGGGGTATCAAGATGCAAGCTGACCTCGATAGATTGTACAACAGTGAAAGGGATAACATTCACAAAAGGTCTGGTTCAAAACACCGAACATATCCGCGTCTGTTCCAGGTAACCGATTATTACAATCGGTGACTCAAAAAAATGGTTCAAATGGCTCTGAGCACAATGGGACTTAACATCTAAGGTCATCAGTCCCTTAGAAGTTAGAACTACTTAAACCTAACTAACCTAAGGACACACACACATCCATGCCCGAGGCAGGAATCGAACCTGCGACTGTAGCAGTCGCACGGTTCCAGACTGAAGCGCCTAGAACAGCTCGGCCACACTGGCCGGCCCTCTGTGACTGAACATCAGCATTCTTCCATTTGAATTTCTTATTAATATTATTGGTCATTTCTGTATTTACTGTTATTCTGCTCAAGGAAATTAATTAAATAGCTGATTGTTACTAAAGGTCACAACAAACTGTAGCCTTAAGATTATAGAAATCCTAGTCTCTATCCCCAATAAAGTGGAAATTGTTGATTTGGTCTTCCCAAATGCTGAGCACTACCGATGAAAGTTCTGATTACTGTCATACGCACATCAGAACAACATACACAAAGCTATATCCTTCTCCATTTGTCTTTTTTATGACATTAAGTTTTTTCTGGTTCCCCACTTTTAAATTAGTTTCCTTGATACTGCGTTAGTGCTACTAATGTTTCACTGAATTACTCATTACACGCACTGACCATGCGTGGTCCTTAGAGCACGCAGTGAGCTCTGTCAGTACTCTATGCAGACTGGAACGTGACGTCATCAGCCAAGAATGATATGCCGTCTGCGCCGTTGCTTAGCATCAGTCCCAAAGGAAGGTCACCATCGAGAATCTTCGTTGCAAGCGTGCGTGTCAGACAAGATAACTACAGAAGGTAGGCCATCAGCAAACATTGCACTATCCTCTTAAGCACATTGAAGTACAGAAAACTCAAAAAGCTTTGATATACAATTTCCATACCGGTACTTCGATACTAACCAGGAACTTTATCTATGGAGATGAGGATATTACTGCTATCTGCTGTCTTGTATTGCGTTTCCGCAAGCATAATATTCTTTCTTGGATCATTCATCTGAATTGTTCTAAATCTTGTTTTTCAAATGACAATATTTTATAAGGTAATTTCCAAGAATGTTTGCCTATCGAAGCCCCGAGCTCCAAACGATAGATATCGAACGTGCCACTGTAAATCGATCATGCGACTATGGAGGCGGGCGTTATGATAAATTATTTGTATGTTGCTAGGGAAACCCACACGATTTATGTCCGTAGTGAGTGGGATGTATGGTGTTGCTACGTTTCTTCGGCCGATTGCATGACGTGGAAGAATCTAATTCCATGCTTATGCATGCACTGCAGAAAATTGTTTGACTTTCTGTCGCAAATGTAGACTAATACCAGATGAGGAGAGGAGGGACTGTGTAGACTGCAGTGGGGCGAAGTGTATAAAACGTCGTAAGAAGAGTACCGATACTGAAATACCGTTACAGTTTCATTGCGGAAAGTGTGGAAAACGAACGACTATCAGGAAGAATACATGGTTTGGCTATTCCAAATTATCAACCCAGACCACCGTAATTCTTCTATCTGGTTAGGAACTACACCCTGCAAGCAACAGCATCGGAAACTGACTTACCTACTACTATCGTGTGTGACTATTTCGGGTTTTGCACAGAAGTGTGTTATGTAATAGTCACGAACGACAGTGTACCGACTGGTGGACCAAGTAATAAAGTCATTGAAGTGGACGAATCGCACATAACAAGAAGCAAAAACCAGAGAGGACGACCTTCAAAGAATGAAATCAAACATATTTGGGTATTCGGTGGTATAGAACGAGAGTCCGAGGAGTGTTTTGTTGTGAGATTGTTATCCAGAGACAAGATAACTTTAGTCGGTTTGATAAAGACTTTATACTGCCCGGTAGTAAAGTCATTACACACAGATTTCAGTCCTACAAGACACTGAAAGCAGAAGGATTCGACCCACGAGTTCGTCAACCACTCTGTAGAGTTCGTGTCTTCGGATGACCCCAGTGTGCACTCGCAGAACACCGAGCGACTGTGGAAATCAGTGAAGTGTTCCATTAAAAGAGAAGGGCATCCAGGAGAAAGAGACGAACTCTACTTGCTTCAGTACCTCTATTTCCGATTATTCGATTATAAAACCGTTACAGGACAGCCGAAAATGTGAAGGGAGTCTCGATATGAATCAAATATTTACTTTTCCCTTAAATCTGTTGCAAGCAGTCCACAACAGGTGTGCGTGTACTATATGCTTTCTGGAAGCCCACACGCAGTAGCTTATTATGGTGTGATATTTACCCAACAAAATCAAAATACAATAGATATTGTAATCACTTCCTGTCCGTTTTAAAATGAATGCACTTCGATATGAAGTGATCAGACGTGAAAAAAGTTCCATGTTTATGAAATATACCGGTGGCGGTACGTGAATATTTATTTCTCTTGATGGTTTTCAGATCTATGATTTCCAACAGACATGTTGGAACATGCATGGTGCGTGAAACAAGTTTTAAGGAATATTACCTACATAGCTTTTGTGCTTTGATAAATGGGACATAAGAAAAAAAGAGTTATTTCCGTACTAAATCTTTGTTATCTGTAAATTACACACAGCGAACGTTCACGAATGTACAGGAAAAGAGAAATCTGTATAGTCAAAATGGAATAGTTTACCGTTTTTTCTGAATAGTTTTACAAAATTGGCATCTTTACCATCCACCGACTATATGCAGGCCCCTATCTCTCCTTGTTATCATAACATTTTTCTTGCGCATTTTCAGTTTTATTGAGAAATATATCAGCCGCGACATCGAAGATGTGGCGTGTGTGTGACATGTAGGAAGTTAGAATTAACCTTCTTGGTAGCATTATAGAGTGTCTAATTCCGTTGTGCATTATGATCTTATGTCCTCTAAAACACAAAAAGAGAAACTAATACAATTTCTTTCCGAGTAATATCCACAAAACACAAAAATATGGTCAATGTGATAGACTGCGATAATATTATCACAATACTGAAAGAGTAGCGTCTCTGTCTCAGCATGTTTCAATGCCTTATACTGACAAGGGAACCTCCTCATCGCACAAAAGAATAAGATCGCTTCTCGGCTTTTGGCAAGATCAATGTGTAGTTTTTATTAATGATAATACACCATACAATCACCAACAAATTTACAATCCTCCATATTAGACGTACCACTTATTTTTGACCAAATATAAATTTTTTCGTCGGAATTAATCTTACACCTAGACCTACAATTAAGAGACAATAAACCATAAGGTACTAAATAAGAACCTTCATTAGTAACAATAATTTCGGACAAATGTACAGTACGCTTAGACCTACAATTAAGAGACAATGAACCATAAGGTACTAAATAAGAACCTTCATTAATAACAATAATTTCGGACAAATGTACAATACGAAATGCCAAAACTTCACGAGTTGTAAAACTTTCCAATCCAGTCCTAGAAGCATCATGACAAACAACAGCAGCCTGGAATAAGCCCGTAGCTACTTACTGGATCAAGTTAAGTGGCGAGTAGGTCTTAAATTAAAGCTTCCGACTTGTGTGCATCCTTCAGTTATCTGCAGTGCTGTCACTGGAGGTGATGAGACGGTTATTTAATATAACATTGACTTTATTCTAACTCAGGCCGTACTTGTAGAAGTCATCCAGAGGAGCAGATGCACTGATGTTTATGAAGACTCGCGAATTCTTCCTGCAAAACTGCTTGCTCTGGGAATATTATCAATACATTTGTAATCTGAAAATAAATTAGTTTAGTTAGCGGTATCGAATCTCAAAAGAATTCTTAATGCAACAGACAAATGTAAGGCAGCGTGGCAGGTCGGTAAAACAGAGATAAAGTGTCAGATGAAAGCCAGTGCTATTCCTACCCCTCCAAATGTATTAAACACCCATTTTGCCAGCCTCCTCCCAAACGTCAACTTATTACCTCAAATTTTGTAGCTACAACAATAAGAAAAGATATCGTAGTGCTATTAACAGACATGTTAAACGAGATGTTAGATGACGGTATTCATACAAAATGCTTAAAAGTCCCTATAATGAAACCGTTTACAAAAAGGGCACCCCAACATCGTCAGATAATTAGGCCTACCGACTCATTTCACTTATTCCAGTAATATCTAATATTATGAAGTAGGCAGTTGTGGAGGACAACAGCTTAGTTAACGTTTGGAACACAATAACTCAATTAGTTCTGTACAGTATGGCTTCAGGTCGGTCCTCTCTACTGCTAAAGCATTGGAAAACTTTAACACAAAAGTATATAACAGCTCTGACAATAAAACGGTTACTACTCCAACACTACTTGACTTGAGTAAATCCTTCAATAAAGTCTCTCCTAATGCACTAATTAAAAAGCTACACCATTATGGTGTACGTGACATGAAGCAGTCTGTGTGTGTAGAAAATAAAAATATGATTTTCCGCCCGACACAATAAAGTGTATCAGGTCTCAGTTGTAGGACACTTTTTATTTATAATGTAGGGCTATACGAATGGTTTGAATGCATTATTTCCAAGTGAAACAGTAATCTGCACAGGTGACATTACACTAATTGCACAAAATCTCAGCCTGGAGGAGCTGCAACTTACTCTAGGAAGAGCAGTAGATATATGTAGCAAAGTGTTTGAGATAACTCCACTACAGATAAATACTACAAAAAATTAAGCCATGGTGTTCAATTTGAATGCACCGAACATGACAATAAGTCAGAATACTTCTTAGTTTTCATACTGTCCAAAGACTTACATGACATACACAGACAAACTATGCAACAGGCTCTGTTGGGGTAGTTTACCCTTTGTGAAAATTAAGAGGCTATATCAACAAAACCATCTCATTATATGTATAATTTGCATTCTGTTCACATCTGACTTATGTAATTCTTTTATGGGAAAATTCCATTAATACAAAAATAATATTTAAATGGCAGAGAAATGCAGTTAGATCCATTGCTGGAATTACAAAAGAATCTTGTAGAAGTTACTTTACGGGACTTGATATTATGACAGTGGCATTTTTACAAATTTATATTTGTCTGGTCTATATTAAGGAAAGTATAAATCAGTTCAATCTTAGGGACTTGGTACACAGTGTGACACAAGAAATGCACATGCAGTTTACATTCTGTAGACCAGACAATCAAATATTCACAAAAGTTATAAATATTTTGGCATCATGTCTTTCAACAAATTCCCACTAAATGCCCGTACAGTGTGTATGAATAAATTCAAAAATAAGATTGGAAAACAGATTAAGAGTAAAGAATACTAAAGAGTGAAAGAATTTCGAGACATATAATTACAAGATCTTTTATGATGCTAAGCACAGCGATGGGTGCGTGTACTTTCAATAAGCCGTGTCTGCAGCAGTGTTGTGTCATCTGCAAAGGGTGGCTCAATCTCTCTCTCTCTCTCTCTCTCTCTCTCTCTCTCTCTCTCTCTCTCTCTCTCTCTGTGTGTGTGTGTGTGTGTGTGTGTGTGTGTGTGTGTGTGTGTGTGTGTGTGTGGGAGGGAGAGAGAGAGAGAGAGAGAATTGCCATAGCCCACTAAGAGCCCCAGTTTATTTAAGGCTAACTGAGCTATGCTTGCCCTCAGTTATCTATGCATATTGCTACAGCTCTTTGTTTATGTAATTGTTTCCTGCTGAATGTAACTTAAATACTCCTTTCAATTTGTTAATGCTTTCCGTGTAATAAAGTTGTGTTAAGACTACTGGTTGTGTTGTACTTATATCTAAATACAACGTGATTTACGAAGACTGTGGGCCTGTTCACCATGCAAATTTCTACTCTGGTTGGTCCTCCATTTAGTCTCACAATGGCTGATGTTGTTACAGAGTACATTTTACATCAGTTGTTTGAACAGCAAGAATCATGCACCACCAACAGCAGGTGCTGGACAATCAAACTCCGGTACTTCAATCACTGGCTTCTGTTTTGTCTAGTTGACAAGCTCCTCAGTCTGTGTCTATTTTGCCCTCCACGGCCCCCACAGTTTGTCCACCTACTTTTTCTACATACATTGAGTCCATTAAAGAATGGGCCACATACAGAAACGCTGCAACAATACTTTTGAGCTTTTGGAACTACTGGCAAAACTTTGTCATGCCTTGTTCCTTTCATGGATATGACCAAGAATGTATCGAGTCCTGCGTCAACTTGCCCCTTTGCAGGATGCATCTTCATAAACATTTCATCAAATTTCTGAACTTCTTTCAAAATACTACTGTAAGTGCAGCCATGCTTTTGTATCCTTGGTTTAGTTTTAGTGCTGTAGGAAGCAATCACATCAATCCTGTTGAGAATGGATGGCTTAAACCCTGTGGGTTAAGTCATCATTGCCATTTTGTGTCTGATGTACATAAAGAGTCATATGCTGATTAGATGGTGAGGGATATTATAATTTGCATAGCTACAGATCATGAGGTGCAAAAGTATGCCCTCCAGTATGAAAATCCATTCCTCTCTGAGGTTTTAGCTATTGCACAGCCGTTCAAGGTGTTGCAAGCTGTGGGTAACCAAACTGAGACATGGTGTGAGGTGTCAGCAATGTAACCCTCTCCTCCACACCAAACTTCAGATAGTTCACAGGGAAAGACATGGTTGCAGTGGGACACATTACCAGCAGCAGTCGCACTAAAAAAATAAACAGTTGCAACATAAAATGTCACATTGCTTCTGTTTGTAATGCAAAAATTCACCACAATGATTCTGATTCAGATATGGATGTAAAAATTGTATAGGCTATTTCTGTTGCACCAAACAAGCTTTTCTTTGATGTTATGGTTTCTTTGTGATGTTCTGCATGGCAAATGGATACAAGAACTGTGGTAATCTTGTTAAGCTCACAAACTTATATGAACTTGGGCTCCCTTCCATTCCTACCTGTATCATGGAAGTTAGTAAATTACAATAAACAGACCATTTCTCAGCACCAGTGACCTACAAGTCAGTAGTCTGGTCACTTACATTTCTTGTTGTAGATAATGCACCTACAGGGAATCTTTTTGGATCTGATGTTTTTAAGTTATTTACTTTTACCCATCCAGATGAAGTGAGTTTATTGTCTGAACAAGTGCAGTGTACACAGATGCATTATGTTCTGAGTTTTCCTCTTTTTTCTTTACTGGATTAGGGTGTGCCAACAATTTTCATGTGTACATTATCATGAAACTTTCTGCTTGGCATTGCTCTTTCTGGGCCTGTCTGGTTCCAGTTCCACTCAGGAAACAAGCCAAAGATGAATTATATAATGTCACAGAATCTGGCATTTTTGACCTATTGCGTCAAGTGAATGCTCTACCGCTTGAGTCATAGTAAACAAAACCATCAGGCTGGTTATACCTGTGCATTGATTTTAAAGATTCTGTGAATGCACAATCTATAGTGGACGCATACCCGATACTGCACCCGTACGAACGTTTTGCAACTTTATCAGGTGGTCAATATTTCTCAAACAATAACTTGTCGGATGCCTATTTACAAGTCCCTTTAGATACAGAGTCACAACATTTGTTGGTTGTTAATATCCCTTTTGGACTGTACCCACATTTGCAGTTGCCTTTTGGAGTCACCAGCAGTCCCATTATTTTTTCAATGTTTTTTGAAACAATTTACAGCATCCATGCTGGGTTGTGCAAACTATTTGGATGTCATGGTAGTTTCTGGTGTATCCACTGAGGAAAATTTACATCATCTCCATAATCTTTTTTTTTTTTTTTTTTTTTTTTTCCCTATCCTCCAAGTGGCCGGGTTGAACTGTGATTTAGAAAAATGTCCATTTTTTCAACCTCCTATCATTTATCTTGGGTTTAGAAGTTTCTCATGATGATCTCAGACCCCTGCATCAACATGTTTCTGCTACTATGTCACTTCCACTTCCTACATCACTCAAAGAACTACAGGTTTTTGTAGACAAAGTCATTTACTACCATAAATTTTTGCTGGAGCAGTGACAACACAGCCATTACATGCACTTCTGTGCAAATGGATTCAGTTTTACTGGTTACCAGCTTGTGAAACCATGTTTTCCACTCTTAAGGCCATGCTTCAGTCTGCCTCCTGCTTAGTGAAGTACCAAGCAATCCTCCACTTGGTCCTTGCGACAGATGCTGCACGACAGTGGTGGAAGGGAAAGGGGGGGGGGGGGGGCGGTACTGGCTCATAGATATCCTGATGGTTCCGAGCAGCCTACTGCTTGTGCCACAAACACTCTGACTCCTGGTCAGACTAGGTATTCTCATATAGAAAAAGAATCTTTGTCCATCGAATGCATGGTGAAGAAATTCCATGTTTTTGTCTATGGTATCAAACTCCTCATGGTAACCATCACAAACCATTGGTTTCCTTATTCAGTCCTTCTACATTGTTACCAGATAAAATGGCTCATCACATTCAATGTTGGTCTCTTTTTTCCCTTTGAGTTACAACTACGAGATTCATTTCTGCTCTACGAATCAACACACAAATGCTGATGCTTTGTCCCGCCAGTTGGCAGGTTTGCACACAGGATTTGATCAGGAGAAATTGGTTACTTTCCACATTGATGTCACCACACAGAGACAGGTGATGGTTTTCCTGTAACTAGCACACAGTTTGTGAAGGCTGTAGCTTCAGATCACATTGTGCAGAAGGTCATAATATTTGTACAACATGGTTGGCCAGATTCACCACCCTCCTATGCGTTCAACCTGCTCCATAATTATTATATCTTTCAGCATCAATAATCTGTTGTGGATGGTATTCTGTTTCTGCACACATGCTACATGGCCCCTCCGGTAATGATCCTGTCAGTGCTTCATTCATGATTTCCCGTTTATTACATGGAGATCACTGGGGAGTCACACACAAGTGCTGGCCCATTGACAAGCATTTTGGCTCAGTGTGGATGATAACATTAGCTATCTGGTTGCCCCCTGTTTACAGTGTGATACACTAAGCAGCTACCTGAGCATCTTGCAATGACAGCTGGAATCCATTAGGGCGACGTCTGGAACTGCACACCTAGACAGCCATGCCTGGCCAGAAAAGGCGCAGTGGCTGCACGGGTTGATGTCCAGGTGGAGGATGCATCAGGTGTAGCAGTGTCCTGGTGCCTGCAGAGAAGCTCCAGAACTCCACAGGGATCTTCTCACTGAACGCATGCATAACATTGTATCCAAATGGATTTTGATGGCCCACTTCTCAATGCTAATTGGCTGTTTGTTTTTGATGCATATTCTCATTTTCTGTACATTATTCATTGTGTTTCCACATTCACAACTGCCACCATCCCAGCCTGGTTCAAAATTTTTTCAGTCGAAGACTTGTCCACGATGTTAGTGTCCAATAATGGTCCACAATTTTCGTTGCATGACTTTGCAACATTTTGTGATTCCAGTGGTATATATCACATCTTCACTCCACTGTTATATCCTCAATCTAATGGTGAGATGGAATCCCTAAAACAAATGTTCGAAACTCAGATGAAAAAGTGTGTTGCCAACACTTCATCTGATGTTGCTTTAGGTTGGTTCCTTTCCTCGCACCATCTTATGCCGTTTGGCAATAAGAGCCAAGCAGAGCTACTTCACAGGTACCAGACAATGACACAGCTACGCCTCCTGTGTCCTCCACCTGGATATCAACCTGTGCAGATGTTGTGCCTCTTCTCACTGGGTGTGGCTGTCTGGGCACACAGTTTGGTATGTCACGTTAAATGGATTCCAGCTGTCATTGCCAGATGCCAGGGTCAGCATCTCTGTGACATCTGCATGGGTTACAGCCTCTGTCTGAAACACCTTGATCAGGTTCACCTTTGTGTGGACAGCTGGGCAACCCCTGATGTCACAACATCACTTCTTGAGTCCATCCACATTGAGCATCACATCACCTGCTGCTGCCAGTTCTCCACTCTATGGGCGAGGGCAGCCATCCTTGGTGACCCAACCAGCATTCCCATATTGCTTGCAACAACATCAGGGATTCATCAAAATTAATGTGTAAAATCTATTGTTCAAACATAATGTGTTACTGTAAATGTACTAATTAATTTGGTTCATTCACCATCTTAATATGGTATCTTATTGTGTGCAATAATGTTTGAAACTTGGAGTAATACATTAATTGCAGATCTATTCTTGTCTAATGGTTTTAAGAAAGTTGATTGTTGAACATTAAGTGCAGATTTTAGTTTCCTTGCCTTTTCTTCCAGTGGGAAATCCTTTTTGATTCTTAAGTTTATGGTTTTGAAGTGTCTTTTTGTCCACAGCTCGTGGTCATGCGGTAGCATTCTCGCTTCCTGCGCCCGGGTTCCCGGGTTCGATTCCCAGCGGGGTCAGGGATTTTCTCTGCCTCGTGATGACTGGGTGTTGTGTGATGTCCTTAGGTTAGTTAGGTTTAAGTAGTTCTAAGTTCTAGGGGACTGATGACCATAGATGTTAAGTCGCATAGTGCTCAGAGCCATTTGAACCATTTGAAGTGTCTTTCGTTATTCCACTTCTTCAAACTGACACACCTGCAGAGCATACTAAATACACAGATTTGTTCATAGCTGGGTAAAGAAGTAATTTGTTCCCCATTCCGAATGAAAATGACAATTTTTTTTTACTTGAACACACCATTGTTAGAACTAACCTAGCGTACTGATTTAATTTTTACTATGCCTCTTCCTTCAGTAATGCATTAATGCATTTATGAAGGAACAGACATTGCTGACAATCCACAGCTATAGTAAATATTACAAGATTCTCTAATATTAGCTGTTTTAGATATATACACGGCTATTACAAATGATTGAAGCGACTTCATAAATTCACAGTAGCTCCATTCATTGACATATGGTCACGACACACAACAGATACGTAGAAAAACTTATAAAGTTTTGTTCGGCTGAAGCCGCACATCAGGTTTCTGCTGCCAGAGTGCTCGAGAGCACAGTGAGACAAAATGGCGACAGGAGCCGAGAAAGCGTATGTCGTGCTTGAAATGCACTCACATCAGTCAGTCATAACAGTGCAACGACACTTCAGGACGAAGTTCAACAAAGATCCACCAACTGCTAACTCCATTCGGCGATGGTATGCGCAGTTTAAAGCTTCTGGATGCCTCTGTAAGGGGAAATCAACGGGTCAGCCTGCAGTGAGCGAAGAAACGGTTGAACGCTTGCGGGCAAGTTTCACGCGTAGCCCGCGGAAGTCGACGAATAAAGCAAGCAGGGAGCTAAACGTACCACAGCCGACGGTTTGGAAAATCTTACGGAAAAGGCTAAAGCAGAAGCCTTACCGTTTACAATTGCTACAAGCCCTGACACCCAATGACAAAGTCAAACTCTTTGAATTTTCGGCACGGTTGCAACAGCTCATGGAAGAGGATGCGTTCAGTGCGAAACTTGTTTTCAGTGATGAAGCAACATTTTTCTTAATGGTGAAGTGAACAGACACAATGTGCGAATCTGGGAGGTAGAGAATCCTCACGCACTCGTGCAGCAAATTCGCAATTCACCAAAAGTTAACGTGTTTTGTGCAATCTCACGGTTTAAAGTTTACGGCCCCTTTTTCTTCTGCGAAAAAAACATTACAGGACACGTGTATCTGGACATGCTGGAAAATTGGCTCATGCCATAACTGGAGACCGACAGCACCAATTTCATCTTTCAACAGGATCATGCTCCACCGCACTTCCATCATGATGTTCGGCATTTCTTAAACAGGAGATTGGAAAACCGATGGATCGGTCGTGGTGGAGATCATGATCAGCAATTCATGTCATGGCATCCACGCTCTCCCGACTTAACCCCATGCGATTTCTTTCTGTGGGGTTATGTGAAAGATTCAGTGTTTAAACCTCCTCTACCAAGAAACGTGCCAGAACTGCGAGCTCGCATCAACGATGCTTTCGAACTCATTGATGGGGACATGCTGCGCCGAGTGTGAGAGGAACTTGATTATCGGCTTGATGTCTGCCGAATCACTAAAGGGGCACATATTGAACATTTGTGAATGCCTAAAAAAACTTTTTGAGTTTTTGTATGTGTGTAAAGCATTGTGAAAATATCTCAAATAATAAAGTTATTGTAGAGCTGTGAAATCACATCAATCATTTGTAATAACCCTGTACATATATTTTATGACACATGAAAATTTTTGCCAGAGCAGGTCTTGAACCCAGATTTCCTGCTTATCATGAGTGGTTGCCTTAACCATTTTGGCTATCCGTCCACACTACCTTGGCCAATCCAAACCTCCATATGCCACACAATATTTACATTACCTATCGCTCACATGTTATGAGATTTCCAAACAGGCGGAATGAGACTACAAGGAATTTAGGGCAATGTTATTAGTCTTTTTGCCTATCAAGACTTGTATTATTGATTTAATTTCCGCAGTGTCTGGTCCTTTGAACACATTTCCCAATAACTGTCTTGAGCAGCTAGTTAAAGGGCCCATCTGCAATGGAAATATTTTCAACCTTTTAGCTACAGGCATGTCTGGCATTATCGGCAGCTTCAGTATAGAGACAGAGACTTAGTGATTGTGATTTCATAGTGACAGTGGTTCCTAAAGTCAATAAACCAATCAAGTCGGCTAGGAGAGTATTCCTAAAAAGCAGATAAGCAGTTGTTATCATCCCACTTAGAAAATGAATGGATGTCATTTACTTATAGTATGATGGGCGTGGAAGAATTACAGACAAAGCTTAAACTGTTTGTAAATGATGCTCTGGGGCAACATGTACTGAATAGGAGGGTTAAGGTTGGGAAAAAACCTACTGTGGTTTAACAACAAAATTTGGGAAATGGTGAGGAAGCAAAGACTGTTGCACACTCAGTTCAAAAGAGAATGTGCAAATGAAGACAGACAAAAGTAAGTAGCTATATGTGAGTCTGTAAAAAGATTGATGTACAAAGATTACAAGAACTACGACTGTTATGCCATAGCAAAAGATCTTGCCAAGAACCCAAGAAAGTTTAGGTGTTCAGTAAGATTTCTATGTGGGTCAAAGACTTCTCTCCAGACCCTCACTGACCAGTCTGCTGTGGAAATAGAAGACAGTAAAAGGAAAGGTGAAGTTTTAAATTTCGAGTTTAAGAAATCATTCATGCAGGAGCACTGTACAAATATACCATTGTTTGACCTTTGCACAGACTCCTGTACAGGTGACAAAGTAATAGGCATCCGTGGTGTAAGAAAGCAACTGTAAGAGTTGAAAACATATGTCACCAGTTTCACATGGAATCCCAGATTTGTTTTACAAAGAGTACTCTATGGCACTGCCCCCTTAATTAGATTTGCATTTATCATGAATCTCTAACCCAGTGCAAAGTCCCAAGTGAGAAGAAAAACACAGCTGATTACTGTACATAAGAAGGGTAACAGAACAAACCAACCAATATCCTTAATATTGGACTTGAACCTATTCTCAGTGCAGTTACAGTAAATTTCCATCCACAAAACAGTACTATTTTAGAAAGCATTGCTCATGGCAAACTCAGCTTGTCTGTGAACCATGGGTGAAGAGCAACAGGTAGAGCCCACATTCCCAGATTTCTAGAAAGACCTTGACACAATGCCTGACTGCAGACTGTTAACGAAGTACTGTGCATACAGATGACAGATCCCAGGACACAGTATCTGTGGAAACGTGGCAACCAGTATAGCGACCAAGGCTACAATCTGTCTTCCTCAGCTTGCCGTTCGCATGGTTCCCTTCGCTGATCTACAGAGTGTTTTACGTCATCGTGTTGCTCTTTTATGGCACACACATTGGTCTACACTTCCCAATAATAAATTGCAGGACTTGAAAGCTCTTCCCTGTGCTTCAACCTCTTCCTCCCAAACTCGTCGTTGGGAGGAGGTAATTTTAAGTAGACTCCAGATAGGGCATTGTCTTTTTTGCTATCGACATCTTTTAAGTGGTGATCCTCCCCCGCTTTGTCCCCATTGCTCTCAACTGTGGATGGTGAGACACCTTTTACTTCAGTGCCCCTATTTTACTCTGCTACACACCCGTTTACAGCTGTTGCCTGATATATCTTCTATTTTAGCAGATGACACGCACTCGGCCGATCACGTCCTCAAGTTTATCAGTGTCAGTGACATGACATCGGTCATTTGAAGCTCTTTTTGGAGAAAACAACGCCCGCTTCTATATTGGTTTTCTAAGTTTTCGTTCTGTTTTTTAGTTTCCCCACTTTTTGAGTTTCACTCCCATTGCTGCTGATTTCCAATTTAGCCACAGAATGGGCGCTAATGACCGTAGCAGTTTTGTCCCCTAAAACCATAAAAAAAAAACAAAAAAAATAAAATGAGGTTCCCAGTTATGTGAGTGGCTTGAAGACTTCTCATATTATAGAACCCTGTGCGTTATCTTCAACAGCAAGTGTTCATCAGAGACGAGGGTGTCACCAGGAGTTCTCCAGGGAATAGTGATAGAAGCACTTTTATTCTCTTTATTCATAAATGGTCTGACAGACAGGCTGAACATCAATCTGTGAGTGCTTGCTGATGATAGTGTGGTGTATGGGAACATGTCATTGTTGAATGACTATAGGAGGATACAAGATGACTTAAACATAATTTCTGGTTGATATGATGAATAGCAGTTGCTCCAAATGTAGAAAAACACAAGTTTATGCATAAGTGTAGGAAATAAATACTGTAATGTTCAAATACAGTGTTAGTAGTGTTCTGCTTGACACAAGCATATGGATTAAATACCTAGGCATAACAATGAAATGCGATATGAAATGCAATGAGCATGTAAGTATGATAGCAGGAAAGGTAAATGGTCAACTTAAGTTTATTGGAAGAATTCATGGCAAGTGTCATTTTTCCATAGAGGAGACTGTGTATAGAACACTGTAGCATTCTTGAGTATTATTCAAGTGTTTGAATTCCCTGCAAAATTGGATTAATGGAAGATAGCAATTCAGAAGTGGGCTGCTAAATTTGTTACCAATAGGTTCGATCAGCCTGCAAGTGTTATGAAGATCCATGAGATTTCAAATGGGAATCCCTGGAGGGAAGATGACACTCGTTTTGAGAAACACCATTGATAAAATGTAGAGAATTTGGCTGCAGGGCGATTCTACTGTCAGAAATGTACATTTTGTATGAGGGCCACAGAGGTAGGATAAGAGGAATTATGGCTCATACAGAGGCATACAGACAGTTAATTCTTCTCTCTCTATCTGTGAGTAGAACAGGAAGGAAACGTTTAGTAATGGTACAGGGAACCCTCTGCTATGCACCATATGGTGGCTTGCAGAGTATATATGTAGATTTTAGACATACAAGGTGAACATTAATAAAACTAGCAAACAGCAGGGACAGATTCCTGAGTGGAAATGGAGGAAAAAAGGTTGTGTGAATTAATGTCCAAAAATGGATGCTGTTCATGCAACAACAACAAATCATTCCAGAACAGTACAGAGCTGTATCACATCCATGTCACAGCAGACATTCAAAATGGCTTCCACAAGACTGCAGGTGATAGAGATAGTAGTTGTTGTCATGCAGGTGTAGGCCTGTAGGTGGGCTACTTCAGTGGAGCATGTACAAGGGTTCATCTCAATATCTTGTATAAGCCAGTTGTCCACATCTGGTGTATGCACAGTCCACCATCTGGTTGCATGTTCATCTATCTGAAAGGACCCATGATCATACAAACACCCAAAAATGGCTTGAAATGTCATGTAACGTGAATTGTGTATGTCATGTAATGTGAATTGTGTCTGTGAGGGTACTTGTTTTGGTATAACTGTGCTGCCTCTCAACCATTTCCATCTGCTTGGCTGTACACAAACACCATCTCAGCTTGTTCTCAACATGAGTATCAGACCACTCTGCTACTTATGGTATGCTGTGTCAATCACACAGCCTGCAACATACAAGTAACACATGACACATGGTCAAAGGAACTTTCATTCGTCTTTACCATCTACTGTGGTAATAATGCATTTACAAACACTAGTTCATAGGACATTTTTTTTCCATTTCCAAGCAGGAATCTGTCCCTACAGTTTTTCAGTTTTATTAATAGGTTGGTTGTTTGGAGGAAGAGACCAAACAGCGAGGTCATCGGTCTCATTGGATTAGGGAAGGATGGGGAAGGAATTCGGCCGTGCCCTTTCAAAGGAACCATCTCGGCATTTGCCTGGAGCAATATAGGGAAATCACGGAAAACCTAAATCAGGATGGCCGGACGCGGGATTGAACTGCCGTCCTTCCGAATGCGAGTCCTCGCTCGGTTTTTATTAATATTCATGCTGTATAAACACCGCCTACCCCCATGAACCATGGACCTTGCCGTTGGTGGGGAGGCTTGTGTGCCTCAATGATACAGATAGCCGTACCGTAGGTGCAACCACAACGGAGGGGTATCTGTTGAGAGGCCAGACAAACGTGTGGTTCCTGAAGAGGGACAGCAGTCTTTTCAGTAGTTGCAGTCTGGATGATTGACTGATCTGGCCTTGTAACACTAACCAAAATGGCCTTGCTGTTCTGGTACTGTGAACGGCTGAAAGCAAGGGGAAACTACAGCCGTAATCTTTCCCGAGGGCATGCAGCTTTACTGTATGATTAAATGATGATGGCGTCCTCTTGGGTAAAATATTCCGGAGGTAAAATAGTCCCCATTAGGATCTACAGGTGGGGACTACTCAGGAGGATGTTGTTATCAGGAGAATATCTTACAAGAAAGATTAAGGAAAGGCAAACCTATGTTTCTAGCATTCGTAAACTTAGAGAAAGCTTTTGACAATGTTTATTGGAATACTCTCTTTCAAATTCTGAAGGTGGCAGGGATCAAATACAGGGAGTGGAAGGCTATTTACAATTTGTACAGGAACCAGATGGCAGTTATAAGAGTCGAGGGGTATGAAAGGGAAGCAGTGGTTGGGAAGGGAGTGAGACAGGGTTGTAGCCCATCCCCGATGTTATTCAATCTGTATATTGAGCAAGCAATAAAGGAAACAAAAGAAAAGTTTGGAGCAGGTATTAAAATCCATGGAGAAGAAATAAAAACTTTGAGGTTCGCCGATGACATTGTAATTCTGTCAGAGACAGCAAAGGACTTGGAAGAGCAGTTGAATGGAATGGACAGTGTCTTGAAAGGAGGATATAAGATGAACATCAACAAAAGCAAAACAAGGATAATGGAATGTAGTCTAATTAAGTCGGGTGATGCTGAGGGAATTAGATTAGGAAATGAGGCACTTAAAGTAGTAAAGGAGTTTTGCTATTTGGGGAGCAAAATAACTGATGATGGTCGAAGTAGAGAGGATATAAAATGTAGGCTGGCAATGGCAAGGAAAGCGTTTCTGAAGAAGAGAAATTTGTTAACATCAAGTATAGATTTAAATGTCAGGAAGTCATTTCTGAAAGTATTTGTATGGAGTGTAGCCATGTATGGAAGTGAAACGTGTACGATAAATAGTTTGGACGAGAAGAGAATAGAAGCTTTCGAAATGTGGTGCTACAGAAGAATGCTGAAGATTAGATGGGTATATCACATAACTAATGAGAAGGTATTAAATAGAATTGGGGAGAAGAGGAGTCTGTGGCACAACTTGACTAGAAGAAGTGATCGGTTGGTAGGACATGTTCTGAGGCGTCAAGGGATCACCAATTTAGAATTGAAGGGCAGTGTGGAGGGTAAAAATCGTAGAGGGAGACCAAGAGATGAATACACTAAGCAGATTCAGAAGGATGTAGACTGCAGTTGGTACTGGGAGATGAAGAAGCTTGCACAGGATAGAGTAGCATGGAGAGCTGCATCAAACCAGTCTCAGGACTGAAGACCACAACAACATAAGCACCAATGGCAGTAGCCATATTCGGTTCATCTTATGTCAACTTTTAAGCACAAAACCCATGTCAGTTTTATCGGTGTTGTGATGCAATAAATATACTTTCAAATTATTTTACATCTTTTGGCTTCATTATTTTTGGTTAATTTGACATAACTAAAACTGGACCCGTATAATATTTTATGTGTAAGACTTGCAAGAAACCTGTGTTCCATACCTCAATCCAATCATTGGTAATCACGAACTTAAGTAGTGGTAACTGAAATGTAGCCAAGAAAACTGGTTATGTTTTAAGCTAACATGGAATAAATTATGATGCATATACAAAACAGAAAAAATCAAGAGTATGACACGAGTTTAAATGCTGATAAAAAAATAAATTTCTCAAAAAAATTTTATAATTTCGTTTCCCAAGATTTTCTTGTGACAAAGGTCAGATTTGCCACTGTGGAATACTATGAGATTAAAATGGAGATCCATTTAATTTTAAAATGACTTATTGGCCATTAATTGCTGATTTTTACCACCATAGTACTCATCATCAGTTGCCAAGAGCAGGGGTAAGGACGGAATTGTAGTGTGGTTTAAAGCTTTATGAAACTGCATGGGTGTGTGACAACATTTTGTCATGCACAGCTCAAGCATATCAAGCATATTTTGCTGAAGCTACATTTATGAAAGTAAAATAGGAAATCTCATTCCCTTTAGATCAGATCGCAACTAAATTTTTAGTGGCTTTATCAAGAAAGAGCACTGGTGATAAAGTTAAATTGGATGTCTATCTTGACAGTCATTTAAAAATAAAATCAATATTACGTTAAATTAATAAGGGTGTTTTCTGAGCATCTTGCAGAGGCACAAGCTTCCTCAGGGATGTTTGGATTCTTATATTCATGCTGGGATTTATGGAACATGATGTGTCATTCACTGAACTAACTTGATGACACTGTGTGTGAAGTGTGTGTGTGTGTGTGTGTGTGTGTGTGTGTGTGTGTGTGTGTGTGTGTGTGAGAGAGAGAGAGAGAGAGGGGGGGGGGGGGGGGGAGAGACAGCAATGTTATTTACTTTCATTGCATTTCACTTTATTGTATTCCACATGACATTTCATGAAGGTCACAGCATATTTTACATACTGAATAAAGCAGCATCACGACTGTAATATATTACTGCAGAAGGAATATCAGTAATCATCACTATTTGTAGATGAAATTTTCCCTCTGCAGCGGAATGTGTGCTGATGTAAAATTTCCTGGCAGATTAAAACTGTGAACTCAGGACCTTTGCCTGTTGCGGGCAAGTGCTTTACCATCTGAGCTACCCAAGCTAGACTCACAACCCATCCTCACAGCTTCATTCTGTCAGTATCTCATCTCGTACCTTCATAACCATTTGTGTTATCAAAGTAATTTTACTGTCATTTACTGATTTTGAGTACATTCACAACCACCTTCAATACGTGCAAACTTAGTAATTCATCATCATTTATTGCACATACACAGGCCATTGAGGCCCATGGCAGAAGACAAAAATATACAAATACATGACATGCATAGAACACTATGAAATAATTAACACGACAAGTCCACGAATCATGACAAAATAATTGTAACGTCACAGAAATTTATAACGTATGTTAGATGATTTACTTCTGTCCCAGGAATCTGCAGCACTGGCTGTCGGATCTGCTTCTTCCAGGGTCACTAAGGTCCTGTCTCTCCACCTTATTTGTGGATGACCCCATGGATGTCTATCAGTTGGCTGGTGTAGAAATACTCTGTTAGTGAGAGTACCCTCTGCTCATAGAAAATGTCCTGCCCACAGTAACCTTCTTGCAATCGCTCTCCACATATCAGCTTTCTTAAACCACTGATACAGATCATCATTGCGCCTTCTTTCCAATCTTGCTGTCTCTGCTTTGTAAACTCGGCCATGAATTTTCCTTAAAATCTTCCTCTCAGACTCCCAAATGCACTCTTCCGTTGTCTGTGTACTTGCCCACGTCTCACAACCATACATAGGTACTGGGAGATGAAGAAGCTTGCACAGGATAGAGTAGCATGGAGAGCTGCATCAAACCAGTCTCAGGACTGAAGACCACAACAACATAAGCACCAATGGCAGTAGCCATATTCGGTTCATCTTATGTCAACTTTTAAGCACAAAACCCATGTCAGTTTTATCGGTGTTGTGATGCAATAAATATACTTTCAAATTATTTTACATCTTTTGGCTTCATTATTTTTGGTTAATTTGACATAACTAAAACTGGACCCATATAATATTTTATGTGTAAGACTTGCAGAAAACCTGTGTTCCATACCTCAATCCAATCATCAGTAATCAGGAACTTAAGTAGTGGTAACTGAAATGTAGCCAAGAAAACTGGTTATGTTGCACTAGTTTTTGCTTTCCTGGGATATGATGCGTTACTTGTTTAGGTGGTTGAATCTGTAGTACACCCCATTTGCACTTAATATTATTTGTCAAATTTCCTTCTCTATCTCCCTTTTATTCGACAATTTCGACCTCCAGATACTTGAATTTTTCAACTCTTGCAAAATTATGACCATCTGTACCGATGGCATCCATATCATTTTGTCAGTAAGAGACTACCGTATACTTTTTTCCCATCATTGACCAGTAATACTAGTTGCTCACTTCTAGCATAAATCAAGAGGTATCTGCTATCACATCAGTCATAGTTTTGCCCACAATCACCACATCATCTGCAAATACAAGGATAATGTCACCTCCAACCATCTACATCATCCTATTGTGGCCAACTGCATGTGGTAATCTTACCCTCCCACACATCACTATTAAATTCACTGTCTTAGTATCTTCACTATTTTCAAAAGCTTTGAGAGGCATAAGAAAATCTTTTTACTTATCTTCATTATCTCATTGTTGTTGTTGTTGTTGTTGGCTCAAAGTCTTGTCTAGGGGTACATTCTTGCAACTGAAATTTTGGTTTAATCTTCTGGTTCTTAAAGACGAAATAACCGATGAAGCTTTGCCTGTTGCAATGAATTTATCTTTATTTTATCCCAATCTTCTAAATCACACTGACTTCACAATTTTCACTTCTATCATGCCAAAAATTACATTGTTGTTGACAAGTTTAGCAAAATATGTGCATTTCTATCAGAGGCATGCCTCACCAATACTTACATTCTGTGGCACTCTCACTATTCCAAAGACTTTACATAGCAAAAGAATTTACAAAACAAAAGATGAATCATCAGTAAAATTTATCATTATTTTATACATTAATCCAGAAATAAATTTAATAATTTGCATTAGATTGTGCAATTAATAATATCAATTTTAAGTACAGTATGCCAGAAATTTGATAATTTCAATTATTTTTAAAAGAAAGAGTAATTTTAACTGTACATCCAGAGTGTAACAAATTAATTACTTTTTATACATTTTAGCCTGAAATATAATACATTGTATACAAAATCATATGAAGTTCATTCAGTTAGACAGCTGATATAATGTTCATCTATACCAGAATACATGGGATCGGTTATTTCCATAAAAAAAGTTAATGTTAGAGGAGGGTGACCTCATTATAATATCCACCTCACTAAATTTGGAAACAGAATGTTTACATTATTTTGTGACAGACTATAAGGTTTTGTCAAACAGTGAACAAAATGATCCCCAGGATAGCATATACATGTATAAAAGTAACTGATACATAACATATTACAGAAAATATGAGAAAAATATCTACTTTACAAATCATAATCTACAAATATATCAGCATATGGCATTCAGATTATCAAGTTTATGGAACATACTATCACAAGACAAATAATACAAGGTCAAAACTACAACATTATACCTCTAAACTACAGAAATAATTACAGAGACAATGTAAATTACTAGAATTTATAAATTTTAAGTTAAGATCTATACACTCAAATCTTCCAAATCTTCAGATGAGAAGAGGAAAAATTTCAGAGCCAAGAGTACGATAAGTGAGCCGACTTGAAAAACTCACAACAATGGATACAAACCAGAAGAATATACTCAATCATGAGTAGGGTTCAAAAACTCACAACAATGGATACAGACCAGAAGGCATGTCTTGACTTCCATGTATTTTCTTTTTAATGGAGAATACTACGAACAAACGTAGGGAATTGCTATGGGTAGCCCACTCTCATCGGTGGTAGCGAATTTGTACATGGAGAACTTCGGGGAAGAAGCCCTGTCGTCATCCGAATGGAAACCTACTTACTTTTTCCGTTACGTGGACGACACGTTCGTCATCTGGCCACGTGGTATGGATAAACTCTTTGACTTCCTTACACATCTAAACTCCATACACCCCAACATCAAATTCACTATGGAGACTGAAACGGAGGGTAAATTAGCTTTCCTTGACGTCTTGGTCAAGAGAAGGGCTGACGGCACCCTAGGTCATGGGGTGTATCGGAAGACAACGCACACTGATCTGTATTTGCACGCAGACAGCTGCCACCACACTTCACAGAGGAATGGGGTACTTAAACCTCTAGTACATAGGGCGCGCACTATCTCTGATGCAGAGAGTCTACCCCAGGAATTAGAACATCTGAGAACTGTATTTCGAAAAAATGGGTACTCAGAGTGGCAAATTCAACGTGCTCTCCGCCCAACCGCTACAGCATAACCTGTGGAGATGGATGAAATCACGAGGGAGGAGGTAGGCACTGCGTTTATTCCATACACAGGCACACTCTCGTGGAAAATCGCCTGCATTTTGAAGAAACACCGTGTCAGAACTGTGTTTTGTCCTCCGAATAAAACTCGTGCACTGGTGGGGAGCACCAAAGATGACCTCGGTTTGAGGAAGGCCGGCGTGTACCAGATTCTGTGTCAATGTGGCAAGTCGTAGATTGGTCAGACAATGCGTACCGTCGAGGATCGATGCAGTGAACACCAGAGGCACACTCGACTGATGTATCCGAGCAAGTCGGCGGTCGCTGAAAGTTGTTTGTCGGAAAATCACGCTATGGAGTATGAACGCATGAGGATTCTGGTACAGACCTCGAGATACTGGGACAGCGTTGTTAGAGAAGCCATCGAAATTCGCACCAATGACGACCTCATAAACCGTGACTGTGGCTATAATCTTAGCAAGGCTTGGGAACCAGCGATTGGGTAAATCAAGAGTAAATCGAGCAAACGTATAGTTGTGATGACCACGGCGGACAGAGCCATCACTCCGACGTCATCTCAGCTGCCGGCGCAATCTGTTCCACCGCACGACCGTGGCGCGGACAGCGGTGGCAGCGCGCCGCGGGCGGAGGGTATTTAAATCAGCCGCTGCCGTGACCGAACCCAGTTCCCTCCGAGCAGCCATAGCGTACGGATCTCCATGCTGGCACGTCACAGGAGCTCAGTCCATCAGTTCACCTGATGATGGCGACATGTATGATCGCCGAAATATTGTGCCCGTTGGGCACTGTAGACTGACAGTACACCCGTATATATTTTGATTGAATACCTGTTGTCATAGGTAGGTGAAGTAGGTCTTTTTTAGGATACATCCCGAAAACAGGTTACCCTGCCTATTGAGTATCTCCAGCACTTTAAAAACTACTCAAGCAATCACTCACAACACAGATTTTAACACTTCAAATATCACATATACCAGATGTCACAAAGAAAAACAAACCATTGGAAAAAGTAACATGGGACATTTCACAGACTTAGCAATCCTCCATCAAAACATGCAAACAATAAAAAATAAAATACAACTACACTCCTGGAAATTGAAATAAGAACACCGTGAATTCATTGTCCCAGGAAGGGGAAACTTTATTGACACATTCCTGGGGTCAGATACATCACATGATCACACTGACAGAACCACAGGCACATAGACACAGGCAACAGAGCATGCACAATGTCGGCACTAGTACAGTGTATATCCACCTTTTGCAGCAATGCAGGCTGCTATTCTCCCATGGAGACGATCGTAGAGATGCTGCATGTAGTCCTGTGGAATGGCTTGCCATGCCATTTCCACCTGGCGCCTCAGTTGGACCAGCGTTCGTGCTGGACGTGCAGACCGCGTGAGACGACGCTTCATCCAGTCCCAAACATGCTCAATGGGGGACAGATCCGGAGATCTTGCTGGCCAGGGTAGTTGACTTACACCTTCTAGAGCACGTTGGGTGGCACGGGATACATGAGGACGTGCATTGTCCTGTTGGAACAGCAAGTTCCCTTGACGGTCTAGGAATGGTAGAACGATGGGTTCGATGACGGTTTGGATGTACCGTGCACTATTCAGTGTCCCATCGACGATCACCAGAGGTGTACGGCCAGTGTAGGAGATCGCTCCCCACACCATGACGCCGGGTGTTGGCGCTGTGTGCCTCGGTCGTATGCAGTCCTGATTGTGGCGCTCACCTGCACGGCGCCAAACACGCATATGACCATCATTGGCACCAAGGCAGAAGCGACTCTCATCGCTGAAGACGACACATCTCCATTCGTCCCTCCATTCACGCCTGTCGCGACACCACTGGAGGCGGGCTGCACGATGTTGGGGAGTGAGCGGAAGACGGCCTAACGGTGTGCGGGACCGTAGCCCAGCTTCATGGAGACGGTTGCGAATGGTCCTCGCCGATACCCCAGGAGCAACAGTGTCCCTAATTTGCTGGGAAGTGGCGGTGCGGTCCCCTACAGCACTGCGTAGGATCCTACGGTCTTGGCGTGCATCCGTGCGTTGCTGCGGTCCGGTCCCAGGTCGACGGGCATGTGCACGTTCCGCCGACCACTGGCGACAACATCGATGTACTGTGGAGACCTCATGCCCCACATGTTGAGCAATTCGGCGGTACGTCCACCCGGCCTCCCGCATGCCCACTATACGCCCTCGCTCAAAGTCCGTCAACTGCACATACGGTTCACATCCACGCTGTCGCGGCATGCTACCAGTGTTAAAGACTGCGATGGAGCTCCGTATGCCACGGCAAACTAGCTGACACTGACGGCGGCGGTGCACAAATGCTGCGCAGCTAGCGCCATTCGACGGCCAACACCGCGGTTCCTGGTGTGTCCGCTGTGCCGTGCGTGTGATCATTGCTTGTACAGCCCTCTCGCAGTGTCCGGAGCAAGTATGGTGGGTCTGACACACCGGTGTCAATGTGTTCTTTTTTCCATTTCCAGGAGAGTATTAGAAGTTGAGTTCCAATCTTTTGAACAGCACAGTAGTTTCTTTTACTGAGATCTGGTATAGAGACACAGAAATCCAACATGTAGTATTATCATTGTATGAAAAGGCAAACTCTTACTGCACAACTACTTCAAGGGGTGGAAGATCATGAATTTATATCAGAAAAGGAACACAGTTCAAATCAAGACATAACCTCAGTACAGTAACTGAAGACAAACACTTTTAAATATCAGCTATTGAATTAACAGGGCTTGATATCACCAAGAAGTAAACCATTTTGAGTATGTATAGATCTCCCAGTGGTAGTGTGGACACTTTTTTCAATAAATTAACAAACTTCTACATAAAGTGTCAAATACAAAGGTCAATATAATTCTGTGGGGGGACATTAACATCAACACTAGTATCAATAATGAATCCAGCAGCACCTTCATAAACATCCTTCAAAGTTTTGGCATGTCCCTATTGGTCAATAGTGCAACAAGGGTTACTGCATCAGTAATTGACCATGTGGCCGCTAATATGGACAATCTCTGTCAAATAACAACAGTAATAGCCTACAAACAACATCCATCAGAAATCAAAATAAAAGATTTTTCGAAAGAGCTAGCAAAACAAAGATGGGATGAAGTGTATAAGGAAAACAATGTGAATATGAAATTCTCCAGATTGTTTAAATTGAACTTTGAAAAGGCATTTCCAAAAATATGCATGTCTGTATCAACATCTCATAAAAACAGATGGATAATAGCAGGTATTAAGAAGTCCCACTTAAACACCTCAGTTCCATGAAAAAGATTCACAATGATCCAGAATTCTTAAATTTCTATCATAGATACAAAAAGATCTGTAGGAAGGTGCTGACTGCTGCAAAAAAGTCATTTAATGACAAAATAATATATAATGCAGAGAATAAAAGCAAAGCAGTCTGGGGTGTTATAAAAAAGAAAATAGAGAGAGACAAACAAATGCAGAATAAGGTAATAAATGATCCACAACACTTAGTAATCTATGTAAACGAGCATTTTTCAAGCATTGCAGAGAAGTTACAGCGAAAATTCCATAAAATGAACATAACAGCTGTAATGAATTACCTGAATAAATAAAATATTTTAAGTGAATCACAGATTAGTTTCTGAAGTGGCAAAAATACGGAGTCAGCCATAGTAGAATTGACAAAAGTTGCACTTAATGCTCTTGATAAAGATGAGTGTGTCACAGCCATGTTTCTGAATGTTTCTAAGGCATTTGATACAGTCGACCACAATATTCTATTACATAAATTAGAGGCATTAGGAATAAGAGGGTAGCTAATGAATGGTTTCGATCATACCTAGCAGATATGGTACAAAGAGTAGAGATAACACATATTTCAAATAGATCCAAACATTTAGTAAAACACTTATCAGAACCAAAATACATTAATATAGGGGTTCCACAAGGTAGCATATTAGGACCAATACTGTTCCTGGTATACATCAATGACTTTCCCAGTAGTTTGATTTATTGATCCATTTTCATCTACAGCTGCACAATGTGCAAGAGATATTTGGATTTTTTTTGTTAATATTAACAGTTTTACATATAATATATCTTTGTACATAATAACATACAATGTTGTTGTTGTGGTCTTCAGTCCTGAGACTGGTTTGATGCAGCTCTCCATGCTACTCTATCCTGTGCAAGCTTTTTCATCTCCCAGTACCTACTGCAACCTACATCCTTCTGAATCTGCTTAGTGTACTCATCTCTTGGTCTCCCTCTACGATTTTTACCCTCCACGCTGACCTCCAATACTAAATTGGTGATCCCTTGATGCCTCAGAACATGTCCTACCAACCGATCCCTTCTTCTGGTCAAGTTGTGCCACAAACTTCTCTTCTCCCAATCCTATTCAATACTTCCTCATTAGTTATGTGATCTACCCATCTAATCTTCAGCATTCTTCTGTAGCACCACAT
Source organism: Schistocerca serialis cubense (assembly GCF_023864345.2). Lineage (NCBI taxonomy): Eukaryota > Metazoa > Arthropoda > Insecta > Orthoptera > Acrididae > Schistocerca > Schistocerca serialis. Next base: position 486,676,705 of record NC_064643.1, read on the forward strand.
TTCGAAAGCTTCTATTCTCTTCTTGTCCAAACTATTTATCGTCCATGTTTCACTTCCATACATGGCTACACTCCATACGAATACTTTCAGAAATGACTTCCTGACACTTAAATCAATACTGGATGTTAACAAATTTCTCTTCTTCAGAAACGCTTTCCTTGCCATTGCCAGCCTACATTTTATATCCTCTCTACTTCGACCATCATCAGTTATTTTGCTCCCCAAATAGCAAAACTCCTTTACTACTTTAAGTGCCTCATTTCCTAATCTAATTCCCTCAGCATCACCCGACTTAATTAGACTACATTCCATTATCCTTGTTTTGCTTTTGTTGATGTTCATCTTATATCCTCCTTTCAAGACACTGTCCATTCCATTCAACTGCTCTTCCAAGTACTTTGCTGTCTCTGACAGAATTACAATGTCATCGGCGAACCTCAAAGTTTTTATTTCTTCTCCATGAATTTTAATACCTACTCCGAATTTTTCTTTTGTTTCCTTTACTGCTTGCTCAATATACAGATTGAACAACATCGGGGAGAGGCTACAACCCTGTCTTACTCCCTTCCCAACCACTGCTTCCCTTTCATGTCCCTCGACTCTTATAACTGCCATCTGGTTTCTGTACAAATTGTAAATAGCCTTTCGCTCCCTGTATTTTACCCCTGCCACCTTTAGAATTTTAAAGAGAGTATTCCAGTCAACATTGTCAAAAGCTTTCTCTAAGTCTACAAATGCTAGAAACGTAGGTTTGCCTTTCCTTAATCTTTCTTCTAAGATAAGTCGTAAGGTCAGTATTGCCTCACGTGTTCCAGTGTTTCTACGGAATCCAAACTGATCTTCCCCGATGTTGGCTTCTACTAGTTTTTCCATTCGTCTGTAAAGAATTCGTGTTAGTATTTTGCAGCTATACACAGAGAGATAAAATACAAATGTTCTTCTGAATGAGACTACATTGGGTAAATGCACCAAAATTTAGTTTTGTAGGTATTCATTTACTGTGTAAAAGCAGTGATCACCCAAGTACGACTTCAGTTTAGATTTGAAGTGACCAATGTTTTGTATGTGTTTAATGGTATCTGGTAAGGCATTGTATACTTTGATACTAGGATGGATAAGGCTGTTTTGAAATAACTTTGTGTTGGCACTTTGAACATGTGCATCCAATTTTTGTCTTGTATCATAGCTGTGTATTGTGTGATTTTGAGTGATGAATGGTCTTTTTGTATGTAAGTTTTGCTTTAAATACATTACATTTTCAAGTATATATATGCAAGGAAGCGGCAGGATCATCCTTTTTTGAAAAAATGGTCTACATGATTTGCGATTTTCTACCCCTTCCATTATTCTTATAATTTTTTTTGAATTTTGAATGTTTTGATGGCATCTCCAGAATTTCCCCAGAACATAATCCCATATCGGAGGTGAGAGTGTACAACTGAAAGGTGTTGTAGCTGGTACAATTTTTTAATGTACGCAGCACAAAACAAAAAGTACTTAATTGTTTGTTCATCTGCTCAATATGTGCTTTCCATTTCAAGTTGTCTTGTAGATGAAGTCAAAGAAATTTGGTACAGGCTGTTTTGGCAATTGTCTGTCCATATGGATCTAGATTGGGTGATATCAGATTTTTTGTTTGTGCTGTGTGTATATCCATAGCTACAGATTAATAAAGTCATTGTCATCAAAGTAACATGTTAGCCCTTCAGTGGTTTCTTTTATGTTTTTTACAAGAGTTTCTTCTGAGTTCCCTGTAATTAGAACACTCGTATCTTCAGTAAATTGAAATATTTTACTGCTGTCAATGCTTATGTTTAGGTCATTTACATAGAGTAAGAACAGAACAGGACCCATTACTGATCCTTGTGGCACTCCATATTTAACAGTCAGTAGCTTGGAATTATATTTCCTAATGACATTGTCCCTCTCTTGATCTATTTCCACATATTGTTCCCTGTTTTTAAGATAAGAGCTGAGCCAGTTGTTAGCTGTTCCCCTAATGCCAAGATTTTCTAGCTTGTGTAGCAATTTGTCATGATTTATGGTGTCAAATGCCTTTGACAAATCTAAAAATATGCCTATGGTAAGTTTTTTGTTGTCTAATGCTATCAGTGCCTCTAATAGAAAGGAGTGAACTGCAGATTCGGTTGAGCGGTTTGCTTTAAATCCATATTGAGATTCTGAGAGAATGCCATTTACCTCTAAGAAGTCTGTTAGCCTCTTATTGAAATGTCTTTCTAATATTTTTGAGAAAACAGAAAGAAGTGCCAGTGGTCTGTAGCTTGAAACATCATCTTTGTTTCCTTTCTTGTATAATGGCTTTACTTTTGCTATTTTCAAACATGAAGGAAAAGTTCCTGTAGCAAATGATAGGTTACATAGGTGGGTTAAGGGCTCAGTAATCAAGTCCCCACACTTCTTTATAATGAAATCAGGTATATCATCTACACCTGCAGAGTGTTTCATTTTGAGACTTTTTATTGTAACCTGTACTTCTTCTACATTTGTTGGGTACAGAAACATAGATCTGCTTGAGATTCTTTTCCCTGTTTCTGTATGCTGTTTTCTATTAGAAGTCTGTTGTAGTAGTTTCTCTGTTACATTTATAAAATAGTTATTAAACATATTAGCTACTTCCTATGGGTTATTAATGTTTTCCAAGCCAGCCTTTAATACTATATTATTAACTCTACTTTTGTAAGATTTGGTTTCTTTTTTTACAACTTGCCAGATTGCTTTGGTTCTGTTTGAAGCATCTTCAATGTATTTGTCATTGTCTCGTTTCTTTGCCTCCTTTATTATTTTATTTAAGATAGATTTATATTTTTTAAAGTAACTATCAAACTCCTGAGTTGTGTTGTAGCTTGTTGCAATATTATGAAGGTACCGTTTTCTAGCACAAGATTTCCTTATACCACTAGTAATCCACTTGTTGCTTTTAGTGGTTTGCGTTGTTTTGGCTTTGAATGGAAAATCAAGATCAAAATAATATTTAAAAATACTCATGAATGTCTGAAACTTATCAGAAATATTTTCTGTGCTATACACTATCTCCCAAGATTCTTGTTGGAGATAATTCTGGAATGTTTGTACTGCAGTATTACTGAAAGTTCTGGCCATGTGTATAGTCTTCCTCATATAATTACAGGATGGATTAGTGTTTACACAAAAGCTTATAGCCTGTGCATGGTGGTCTGCCAGTTCAGCTTTTATTACAACTGATTCATATTTTGTTTTGGAGCTTATTATTATTTGGTCTATGGTAGTGCTAGAATGATTCATTTCACGTGTAGGGGAGTGGATTGTAATCTCCAAATTATTGGCTGTCAATATGTTCATCAGCTCAGATTTTGAATTGCTTCGCTTATTAAAGTCTACATTTGGGTCTCCACATATAAGAACTGTTTTTCGATTTGTTACTACTTTAGTTAATAAAGTATCAAGCCGAGTATTGAATTTTTTTTAGGTGGGTATCTGGAGATCTATATAAACATATTACAATTAACTTGAGTGCTGGAATTTCTATGCTTGATATTTCAAAATCTTTCTCAGTCTTTAAGGATTCAACATTGTCTAAGTTATTGAATTCGATATCTTTCTTTATGTGTATGCAGTTCCCTCCACGTGTAAACTTATTTCTACAAGTTTGTACTGCTAACACATAATCTGTTATTTTCACTGTCTTTAACTCATTTTCTTTCATCCAGTGTTCAGTTAAGCACAGTATATTAACGTATCTGAGTTCACTTGATAGCAAGATTCCAAGCTCTCTTACTTTATTCCTAAGTGACTGTATATTCTGATGAAGAAGTGTGATCTGGTGAGATTTTAGGTTTGTTCTGATTGTACTTGGTTGACCACTTACCTTTATTCCTGAATTTAAATTGTGTGAGAAATCTTTGTTCTCATCTACAAGTACGAGTTGGTTTTTTCCATTGGTCATAAGAAAATGTCCTGATGGTGAAAAGGGGCAGTTCTCCATCTCTCTGGTCATTTTACTTGTGTGGTCGATGTTGAGGTGGTTTCTGGTTTTGCTGCAAAGACAGCTACTGGAGGTGGTGTTGATAGGTGCACTAGTTATCCTAATTTGGTCTTGAGGCTTTTTGGCAATAAAAAATCTTGTAGATGACATGGTCGCCTTACATTTCTTCTCGTTGGAATTGCTGAACTTCCTCCTGTTGCTGGGGTGGTAGTAGTTGATTGTTGGTGTTCACTGATACATATAAAATTATATGTCCTTGGTGATGATATTTTTGAGACTGGATCTGCTGATGTCTTTAGTGGGTCTCCTGTACTGCTTCTGGTTTCCAGTGCACAGTTTTTCTTGTATCTTGAATATCTTCGGGTGTGGAACTCGGTTCTGCTGCTTTTTTTTGGGTTAGATGCTTTTTCCGGTATCTCAGCTTGGTTTAGTCAATGGTAGTTTTGTTTCACTGTGTTTTCTTTCAGTGATGAAGGTGTAGTACAGTTCTTTTTTGCGCCTGCTCATTTATCTTTCATAACTATCGAGTTGGGTGAGTCCGTTTCTGCTGCTGATTTTTCTTGTGTTTTCACTGTCATATTTGCTGAAGGGTCTTCACATTGTATGTATGTTAGAGCCGGTATTTGCAGGTCGGTACTTACTGCTATTTGTAAATGTCTACATAATTTCTCTTTGCCTTCCATTCGCAAGTCAAGTCCACGCTTTGTATAATCGCTTCTACTGAGGCATGTATTGACGTCCACTACCATTACATGCTCATCATTTTTTGCTGTCCTCATTGAGAATTCGTTTGCAGCATAGATTCTGTTGTTCCGTTTTGGTACATCGTATCTGTACGGAACTGTGCTGAAGATAACTTTTGTGTGGATTGTCTTATGAAGAGAATCTGTTAAGGCACATTTGAAATACTGAAATTTCTTTAGGATGTCGTTTGTCCCACCTAGAATGATGACACCGTCATTTTTCGTATATTCTTTCGTCTTCTCGTCTGTGTTACAAACTGCACCCTTTAACTGTGCTCACAGTGAAAAAATTCACTTTGCTGATGACAGCAATATTATAGTCACTGAGAAAACAAGATAACTCCTTGCTGAGGAAGGAAATGAAACTCTCAAGGAAGTTTATGACTGGTCAGTAAGCAATAAAGTGACATTGAACATTTCAGTTTGAAGTGGAAAAATGGCAGTGTTAAATTAAATGTAGATGGCACCTCTATAGACTGTGTAATAAATGCAAAATTTCTAGGAATGAATATTGATTCTCCGTTGAAGTGGTGTGAACACACAAAGGTACTTGCAAACAGAATGTCATCAGCATGTTATGCCCTTAGAATCCTATCATCAGTGTGTAACATGCAGTGTCTTTTAGTTACATATTACTCATATGTACACCCAGTTCTTAGGTATGGCATTCTTTTTTGGGGAACAAACACACAAAATATGAACACAATTTTCAAACTCCAGGAAAGAGCCATAAGAGTAATAACCAAAAATACTAGTCGAGATCATTGTGAAGATCTGTTCAAAACACAAGGGATTTTAACTGCTCCATGTGAATACATTTACCAGTCAGCTGCACACATCAAAAATAACATTGGTAATTACTGGACAAACAGCTCTGTCCATGACCATGCAACAAGAGATAGACTCAACTTACATTTACCAAGAAAAAATAAACATAGAACTCAAAACAGCATTTTATACCAAGGAATAAAACTGTACAATAAATTAGCAAAAGAACTTAAAGAAATTGCAAATATACTCTTATTTAAAATGGCAGCTAAAAGTATGTGTTATGTAATACACTTTATACATTGAAGGATTACTTAGATAAAACAGAGTAGAGGTTTGATAAAAAAAAGTGTTATACAAATAAATAATAATAATATAACGTTTATAAAACATTTTTTTCCTTATTCTTTCCTTTCTAGTAATACTTACCCCATGCTATGCATAGCATAATACTACCACCTCTTCCTCTTTCTGAGATCAACATCTCACTCATTATGGAGGGATGCTGACTCAGTTCTTCACGATAGCAAATGAGTAGTTGCAGTACAGAAAATGGCCCAGAGATAACCAGTGTGTGTGTGTGTGTGTGTGTGTGTGTGTGTGTGTGTGTGTGTGTGTCTAGTGTCTAGTGAGTGAAGTGTTATGAAACAATGTGTGTATAGTATGTGCAGTGACTGATAGTGAGATATGAATGAACAGCGTGGCATTACCTTATTTAAGAAGTTATTTGTAAGAAAAGTATTGCATACCAGGAGTAAATCTAATGATTGTCTCTAACTAGAATTCTGTAAATATATGTGTATATGAATTAGCTAATTTAAAATTGATCTAAACTTCTAAATATATTGCCATGTCCTATATGCTTGTCAAAAGAGATCTATGGATGAATAAATCTGCTACTACTTGTACTACTACTACTACTACATAAGTGCAGGCCAGATGTGGTGCTGTTATGATATACACAACATTTACCTTGGCTTCAGTGGTATCTTTAATAGTAATCAAAGGCATTGTCACAGCTGTGGACTAAATGAACATGGTTGTGGACCTCCTGAATCCTTCATGCTTGAAATCTTCCTTTGGTAGCATATTGTATCTCACAATAACATCATACCTAACAGATAGGGTACAAAGAGTAGAGATAACACATACTTCAAATAGATCCAAATATTTAGTAAAACACGTATGAGAACCAAAACGCATTAATATAGGGGTCCCAGAAGGTAGCATATTAGGACTAATACTATTCATGATATACATCTATGACTTTCCCAGTAATGTTACTCATGGTGAAAAAATTCTCTTCACTGATGACAGCAACATTCTAGTCACTGTGAAAACAAGAGAACTCCTTACCAAGAAAGCAAATGAAGCTCTCAAGGAAGTTCGTGACTGGTCAATGAGCAACGAAGTGACATTGAACATAAAGAAAACTAATGCCATGCATTTCAGTTGAAATGAGGGGAAATGACAGTGTTAAATTAAATGTATATGGCACCTCCATAGACTGTGTAACAAATGCAAAATTTCTAGGAATGAATAGTGATTCTCAGTTGAAGTGGTGTGAGGACACATAGGTACTTGCAAACAGAATGTCATCAGCATGTTGTGCCCTTGGAATCCTATCATCAGTGTGTAACGTGCAGTTACATACTACTCATAAGTATACTCTATTATTAGCTATGGCATTCTTTTTTGGTGAACAAATGCACAAAGTATGAACAAAATTTTCAAAGTCCAGAAAAGAGCCATAAGAATCATAACCAAAAATGATAGTTGAGCTTGTTGTAAAGATCTGTTCAAAACACTAGCGATTTTAACTGCTCCATGTGAATACATTTACCAGTCAGTTGTGCACATCAAAAATAACATTGATAATTACTACACAAACTGTTCTGTCCATGACCATGGAACATGAGCTAGACTCAACTTACATTTGCCAAGAAAAAACAGGCATAAAACTCAAAACAGCATTTTCTACCAACGAATAAAACTAAACAATAAATTACCAAAAGAGACAAAAGAAATTGCAAAAATACACTTATTTAGAAAGGCAGCTAAAAAGTACCTGTTATGTAATACATTTTATACATTGAAGAATTACTTAGATAAAACAGAGTATGGATTTGCTAAAAAAATTATACAAATAAATAATAATAATGATTGTAAAACATCCAACATTCCACATAACACCTTCACACTATTTTTTTCCCTCTTTCTTCCTTTTCTAGAAAAACTTACCCCAAGCTATGCATTGTACAGTACTACCACCTCTTCCACTTTCTGAGCTCAACATCTCACTCATTATAGAGGGATGCTGACTCCATTTTTCAGGATAGCAAATGGTAAGTTATGGTAAAGAAAATGGCCCAGAGATCACCAGTGTGCATGCATAGTGAGTGAAGTGTTATGAAACAATGTGTGTGTAGTGTGTCAGTGACTGATAGTGAGATATGAATCAACAGTGTTTCATTACGTTATTTAAAAGTTACTTGTAAAGAAAGTATTGTATACCAGGAGTAAATCTAATGATTGTCTCTAACTAGAAGTCTGATATGAATTACCGTATTTTAAATTTGTCAAAACTTGTAAATATTATATTATATAAAAACAAAGATGAGGTGACTTACCGAACGAAAGCGCTGGCAGGTCGATAGACACACAAACAAACACAAACATACACACAAAATTCAAGCTTTCGCAACAAACTGTTGCCTGATCAGGAAAGAGGGAAGGAGAGGGGAAGACGAAAGGAAGTGGGTTTTAAGGGAGAGGGTAAGGAGTCATTCCAATCCCGGGAGCGGAAAGACTTACCTTAGGGGGAAAAAAGGACAGGTATACACTCGCACACACGCACATATCCATCCACACATACAGACACAAGCAGACATATTTAAAGACAAAGAGTTTGGGCAGAGATGTCAGTCGAGGCAGAAGTGTAGAGGCAAAGAAGTTGTTGAAAGTCGGTGAGGTATGAGTGGCGGCAACTTGAAATTAGCGGAGATTGAGGCCTGGCGGATGACGAGAAGAGAGGATATACTGAAGGGCAAGTTCCCATCTCCGGAGTTCGAATAGGTTGGTGTTGGTGGGAAGTATCCAGATAACCCGGACGGTGTAACACTGTGCCAAGATGTGCTGGCTGTGCACCAAGGCATGTTTAGCCACAGGGTGATCCTCATTACCAACAAACACTGTCTGCCTGTGTCCATTCATGCGAATGGACAGTTTGTTGCTGGTCATTCCCACATAAAATGCATCACAGTGTAGGCAGGTCAGTTGGTAAATCACGTGGGTGCTTTCACATGTGACTCTGCCTTTGATCGTGTACACCTTCCGGGTTACAGGACTGGAGTAGGTGGTGGTGGGAGGGTGCATGGGACAGGTTTTGCATCGGGGGCGGTTACAAGGATAGGAGCCAGAGGGTGGGAAGGTGGTTTGGGGATTTCATAGGGATGAACTAACAGGTTACGAAGGTTAGGTGGACAGCGGAAAGACACTCTTGGCGGAGTGGGGAGGATTTCATGAAGGATGGATCTCATTTCAGGGCAGGATTTGAGGAAGTCGTATCCCTGCTGGAGAGCCACATTCAGAGTCTGGTCCAGTCTGGGAAAGTATCCTGTCACAAGTGGGGCACTTTTGTGGTTCTTCTGTGGGGGATTCTGGGTTTGAGGGGATGAGGAAATGGCTCTGGTTATTTGCTTCTGTACCAGGTCGGGAGGGTAGTTGCGGGATGCGAAAGCTGTTGTCAGGTTGTTGGTGTAATGATTCAGGGATTCTGGACTGGAGCAGATTCGTTTGCCACGAAGACCTAGGCTGTAGGGAAGGGACCTTTTGATGTGGAATGGGTGGCAGCTGTCATAATGGAGGTACTGTTGCTTGTTGGTGGGTTTGATGTGGACGGACGTGTGAAGTTGGCCATTGGACAGGTGGAGGTCAACGTCAAGGAAAGTGGCATGGGATTTGGAGTAGGACCAGGTGAATCTGATGGAACCAAAGGAGTTGAGGTTGGAGAGGAAATTCTGGAGTTCTTCTTCACTGTGAGTCCAGATCATGAAGATGTCATCAATAAATCTGTACCAAACTTTGGGTTGGCAGACTTGGGTAACCAAGAAGGCTTCCTCTAAGCGACCCATGAATAGGTTGGCATACGAGGGGGCCATCCTGGTACCCATGGCTGTTCCCTTTAATTGCTGGTATGTCTGGCCTTCAAAAGTGAAGAAGTTGTGGGTCAGGATGAAGCTGGCTAAGGTAATGAGGAAAGAGGTTTTGGGTAGGGTGGCAGGTGATCGGCGTGAAAGGAAATGCTCCATCGCAGCGAGGCCCTGGACGTGCGGAATATTTGTGTATAAGGACGTGGCATCAATGGTTACAAGGATGGTTTCCGGGGGTAACAGATTGGGTAAGGATTCCAGGCATTCAAGGAAGTGGTTGGTGTCTTTGATGAAGGATGGGAGACTGCATGTAATGGGTTGAAGGTGTTGATCTACGTAGGCAGAGATACGTTCTGTGGGGGCTTGGTAACCAGCTACAATGGGGCGGCCAGGATGATTGGGTTTGTGGATTTTAGGAAGAAGGTAGAAGGTAGGGGTGCGGGATGTCGGTGGGGTCAGGAGGTTGATGGAGTCAGGTGAAAGGTTTTGCAGGGGGCCTAAGGTTCTGAGGAATCCTTGAAGCTCCGCCTGGACATCGGGAATGGGGTTACCTTGGCAAACTTTGTATGTGGTGTTGTCTGAAAGCTGACGCAGTCCCTCAGCCACATACTCCCGACGATCAAGTACCACGGTCGTGGAACCCTTGTCCGCCGGAAGAATGACGATGGATCGGTCAGCCTTCAGATCACGGATAGCCTGGGCTTCAGCAGTGGTGATGTTGGGTGTAGGATTAAGGTTTTTTAAGAAGGATTGAGATGCAAGGCTGGAAGTCAGAAATTCCTGGAAGCTTTGGAGAGGGTGATTTTGAGGAAGAGGAGGTGGCTCCCGCTGTGACGGAGGACGGAACTGTTCCAGGCAGGGTTCAATTTGGATGGTGTCTTGGGGAGTCGGATCATTAGGAGTAGGATTAGGATCATTTTTCTTCATGGCAAAGTGATACTTCCAGCAGAGAGTACGAGTGTAGGACAGTAAATCTTTGATGAGGGCTGTTTGGTTGAATCTGGGAGTGGGGCTGAAGGTGAGGCCTTTGGATAGGACAGAGGTTTTGGATTGGGAGAGAGTTTTGGAGGAAAGGTTAACTACTGAATTAGGGTGTTGTGGTTCCCTCTATTATATTGATATCATTAATTTGAATCCAACAAAAACTTGTAAATACTTTGACATGTCCTATATCCTCGTAAAAATAGATCTATGGATGAATAAAGCTACTACTACTACTACTACTACTTCTACAAGTTTTGATGAAGACTTGGATTCTACTCAAGTCTAAAGATTTATAATACTTGAATATAATAGAGGGAAACATTCCACGTGGGAAAAATATATCTAAAAACAAAGATGATGTGACTTACCAAACGAAAGTGCTGGCAGGTCGATAGACACACAAACAAACACAAACATACACACAAAATTCAAGCTTTCGCAACCAACGGTTGTTTCTTCAGGAAAGAGGGAAGGAGAGGGAAAGACGAAAGGATGTGGGTTTTACGGGAGAGGGTAAGGAGTCATTCCAATCCCGGGAGCGGAAAGACTTACCTTAGAGGGAAAAAGGGACAGGTATACACTCGCGCACACACACACCCACACACACACACACACACACACACACACACACACACACACACACACGCACACACACACACACACACACACACACGCACACACACACACACACACACATATATCCATCCGCACATACACAGACACAAGCAGACATGCCTGCTTGTGTCTGTGTATGTGTTGATTTATAATACTTGTAACACTTGATAATGGCCTAAGGCCAAAATCTAGGATCTGAAATAGAAGCTGTTGTACAGTCAAATGGTGGTTATATCATTAATAAAAAATACATTAATTTGTTATTTCTCAAGTTGAGAACTACTTATTATCACTTTTGAACAACATAGTCACTTGCACTTCTCTTTATAAATTCTGGTGACTCCTGCAGCTGTCTCATACTATCTGCATGATGTTGGTTTCCCATTCAATGAACCCTGTTTCAGTTTTCAGGCATGGTAGTTGGACTGACAACCTGTTTGGAAGACACTATTTCCAGAATCATTCTGTCATTATTATATCTTCCTTATTTCTCATTTGTTACAGTCACTTTGTCCACAAAATGATATGTTTAGCCTTGGTTGAAGTAATGTTTCAGCCTTTTTCAGCAATATCAACAAATGTTTTTCACATTTACACTAGATGTCCAAGTTTATAGGCAACAAACTATGTGTGAATGAATGATTTGTGTTGGCTGATGATAACCAACGTTGGCTTTGTCCAGCTTGGCTGTTTCTATATATTCACATGAGAAATTATTTACCCCAATCTGATGAAATACAAATCAATTATTTGCTTAGCAATACCATAAACAACAGAAATTGTGAGCAGCATATATGCACATTCAGAAATGAAGTAATTTTGTTTAGCTATTGGCTAGGTATTCTTTAAATGGCTTTGATATCATTATCTGCTTTAGGGCAGATTTTTTATTTCTCCTTCATGTTCTACCAAAACCAGTAGAATCATTCAGAATTAAAATCTTAGACTCGAATTATTTAACTAACTAACAGATTTTCTCAGTAATCATGTATGTTTTTAGCAACAACAAAAATTGCAGCTGGAAGATCTAAGTGCAGCTGTTTCATTTGGCTTCATTTCAAATTGGATTTAGAAATACTGTATGTTACCATTCATCACTGTGCTATGACTTTCAATTTTTGTTGAAAATGCTGCTTTATGAAACAAACCAAATATTGACATCAGTATCTCTAGATGTACATGTCAGTAGTACTGGGGATGAAATCTATATTAAGAATGTGGTGTCACCGCCAGACACCACACTTGCTAGGTGGTAGCTTAAATCAGCCGCGGCCCATTTAGTACATGTCGGACCCGCGTGTCGCCACTGTGTGATCGCAGACTGAGCGCCACCACAAGGCAGGTCTCGAGATACGGGATAGCACTCGCCCCAGTTGTACGACGACTTTGCTAGCGACTACACGGACGAAGCCATTCTCTCATTTGCTGAGAGACAGTTATAATAGCATTCAGCTAAGTCCATGGCTACGACCTAGCAAGGTGCCATTAGCCTTACATAGTTTGAAAGTTATCGTATGAAATGTCTCATCAAGAATGCTGTAAACAACAAAGGATAAATAAAAGTTAAGTATTCGAGGAGCTGCAGACTTTTCTTATTAGCATTCAATACTTATCCTGTTCCAGAATTCACGCCCGTCTGCATTAGATAGCGTGCATTTAGGCCGCCTCTATCTACAAGGTGTTGGCACATTTACCAACACATCAAAGAATGTCACATGCAATGATTTGTCAAAATTTCTACAAATTTTTAATAATATTCCTTCCAAATGCCTAACAAAGTGTAACACATGTGGTGCTGGGCATCTGTACAACCCGCAGCTGACTTCATTTAGTTTGGCAACTGTTTATGAGAACTTCCTTTTAGTGTAAATAAATCAAATCTCCTCATGAACAGGAGGCTTGAGGGATTTAGAATGAGTAAAGTTATACAATAATGGGTAGAAACAGTCAATGTAGGCCACTTATACGAAGTACACTAACATTGGCTAGTGGTAATCTTCTCTTCCTGCTATCTGTGGAAATTTAAGTTACTAAATAGCTAAAATCACCCATTCCCCATTGCAGGTTCCTCTCTAACAGCTTCCAGGCCAACAACAACTTGAACTTCAGGCTTTCTGATAATTACTGATGGAATTTAAAAATTAAAATGTTGTTTAGTGTACTCATTAAGAGATATAATTTACGTTGAAGGTTTAGCAATGTAAATCAAATATTAAACTGTGTGTATATCTTGAGGTGGCACAACTCAAAATGCACAAATTACCAAGACCTTACTCATCCAGTATTTGAGAATAAGAACACCTTATGGCTTACAGCAAACTTTACACCTGATTTCTAACATTTGTTAACCTTTTTCACTCCCTCACAAAATCATGAGAGAATTGCCCCTCCCAGTGAGCAAAGTTAATGATAATACACTTTGCGAGCTAACAGAAAAAATTTGTTGGGTTGTTTATTCAAAAGAGGAATATTTTGAATTAATAGAATTTTACTATAGAGAGTATGGGTAAGATGTTAAGACAGTAAGTTACGAGAATACCTAAGCTGTAGCTTTTACATGTACCACATCCCGAGTACATAACCAGGGAAGATGTAGATTGGTGTAATTATGAAAAAGGTCTACCCATTTGTGAATTGGCCTTCACAGAGAAACCCTGGAAAACCCGGAAGAATAGACCCTAGCTCAGGTATTAAAGAAGATAGGAAAGCCTAAATCCAGTAATTTTGAAATATATAGAAGCTCCATAGATTAGATCGAAGGAAAAGTGCCTCATAGCCAAAAAAAATTTTACAATAGTGCTCAAAAAAAAAATTTTCAAAATTCTTTTTTCAACGATGTAGCCAGCGATCTTGTTGTGAAGTCGATGGAACAGGAACACTGGGTACGGACAGCGGGTAGGCGACGCACAGCGTTTGGTGGAGGCAGTACGGAGGGCAGGCGATGGCTTATGGTACAGGACAGAAGCTGGTTATGTGCCGTAGGAACAGCAAGATGATCTCAGGATCTGATCAGGGACGTGAACATGGAACAGGTTTAAAGTGGAATAAGAAAAGGTTCTGACTTAATAAATCCCTGGAAGAGAGTGGATTAAGGCAATGAAGTCCATATTTCATTGTTGAACTCAAAATCAGAGTGGATTTTATATTCTTCCGTCTGTAATAGACTGGAACATCCATCAGTCCTGTCACGGTCACCACTGTAATTTTTCCTCCTATCTATGTAATTATGTAGTTCTTAATTCGTTCGAGCAATCAATCATTCATAATAGGAAACACAATCATAACTCAGTCACTCAAAATGATTCAGAGATTTTACTTCTTAGAATGAAAGCAGGCAATGATTCTTCTTCTCTACAGGCTCGTGCTTTGTGGCAGTCTGCTAGTCTGTACAAATAAAATGCCTCGTAATTTTGGGAGCGTTGTAGAATCAGTCGGGAAATCTCAGATCAAGCGGATACTTGGCTTTGATGAAGTTTAACCTTCCGAAGAAGTAATGGAGCTCTTGGATTATTAAATGCAGGTTTGTATCCAGTCTTTCGGAAGTTCCCTTCTGATTAACAACTACACAATATATCTATGACTATCATTAATTCTCAAATGTCAAATACACACCTTTTGTATGAAGGAGCAATATATATATATATATATATATTAATGTTTCTCCGAACTCCGGAGATGGGAACTTGCTCTTCAATATATCCTCTCTTCCCGTTATCCACCAGGCCTCAATCTCCGCTAATTTCAAGTTGCCGCCACTCATACCTCACCTGTCATTCAACAACATCTTTGCCTCTGCACTTCTGCCTCGACTGACATCTCTGCCCAAACTCTTTGTCTTTGAATATGTCTGCTTGTGTCTGTATATGTGTGGATGGATATGTGTGTGTGTGCGAGTGTATACCCATCCTTTTTTCCCCCTAAGGTAAGTTTTTCCGCTCCCGGGATTGGAATGACTCCTTACCCTCTCCCTTAAAACCCAAATCCTTTCATCTTTCCCTCTCCTTCCCTCTTTCCTGACGAGGCAACCGTTGGTTGCGAAAGCTAGAATTTTGTGTGTATGTTTGTGTTTGTTTGTGTGTCTGTCGACCTGCCAGCACTTTCATTTGGTAAGTCACATCATCTTTGTTTTTAGATACATATATATATATATATATATATATATATATATATATATATATATATATATATATATATATATATATATATATATATATATATATATTCCTTTTAATCATACAATTTCGTATCAGTTATCTTTTGTCATAAATCTCAATATTCAGATTACAATTCTTCAAACAATGCTCAGGCTAATTGGCACGAAGACAATCTCGGAAGCATTTTTCTAACAACCACCAGAAAGAGTACTACAAAGAATAATTATGCGCTCATGGCATAGCTATTGTATGAAACTACTTTGCACATGGATTCTGCGAGTATGAAGATAGAAAATTAGTGAACGTCATTCAAGGGTAGAATTGTATCAGAATAATTCATTGAATATAAAGAGATATTACAAGAGGAAAAAAATATATTGCTCTCAGTACATTTTTACAGCTCATGCAATAAAAACTTCATCATCAAGCAAGACATTTTAATTTATTACTTCTTTACTACTAACTCTATATGCAGCACATTTTGTACCACTGAATGTACTTTCAAAATTGTATCTTTACATGACATACTTCAGGGTGGTATCACATTACAAACATTGAGATGCATGAAAAATTAGTTTTTTTTTAAAACCACAGATCAATAATTTTATAAATGGGAGTTTGATTCTTTAAAGAATAGAGGATATGTTTCCCCATGAGGGATATTGATTCAGCCTTTTTTGCTTCTGTTATTATTGAAAATCATACTTATAATGCATAATGTGATAATGTCTAAACAATTGGGAAAGGCTGTTGGATATATTAGAAATTAACAAGAATATCATCTAAAAGACCTGATAAATTTTTGAAGACCTAAACAATATTATTTGCACCCTCTTCCTCCTCCCGATAAATGAAGTTTCATCAGTAACTTCAATTAAGCATGTTTTGAAAAATAGATAAATGGAACAGTGGAATACATTTTATTAGATGAAATAATTTGTCTTTTTATAACAAAAACTTCAACTTTAGATTTGTATTTAATGTCATTACAAAATATCTCTCCATCAAATGATTATTTCATCTCACTTGAATGTTGCCTGAGAAACAGAAAACAGACTTATGAATAAATACAATGTGCCCTTCTTATTGAATTTAAATAACACAAATAACTGCTGCTCATTACTTCTAAATTACTGTATGCATAAACTGATCAACCACAACATTATGGCCACCTGCTGAACAACATGTTTGTGCACCTTTGGAAACAGAGCACAGCAGCTGTCCTGCATGGGATGGAGTCAACAAGTCACTGGTCAATTTCCAGAAGTATATGATACCACATGTCTACATACAGTCCTTGTAATTTCCATGGTTTATCAACTAAGGTTTGTGGGTGCAGAGCTGGCATCCAATAGCATCTCAAATGCGTTCCATCATATACAGATCAGTTGAATTTGGTGGCCGAAACATCAACATGATTCACTGTCATGCTCATCAGACCAGTGTAGATTGATTCTGCTCTTTTAACATAGATGGTTATCTTATTGTGAGATACAATACGCTACCAAAGGAAGACTTCAAGCATGAAGGATTCAGGTGGTCCACAACCATGTTCATTTAGTCCACAGCTGTGACAATGACTTTGATTACTATTAAAGATACCATTGAAGCCAAGGTAAATGTTGTGTATATCATAACAGCACCACATCTGGCCTGCACTTATGTAGTAGTAGTAGTAGTACAAGTAGTAGCAGATTTATTCATCCATAGATCTCTTTTGACAAGCATATAGGACATGGCAATATATTTAGAAGTTTAGATCAATTTTAAATTAGCTAATTCATATACACATATATTTACAGAATTCTAGTTAGAGACAATCATTAGATTTACTCCTGGTATGCAATACTTTTCTTACAAATAACTTCTTAAATAAGGTAATGCCACGCTGTTCATTCATATCTCACTATCAGTCACTGCACATACTATACACACATTGTTTCATAACACTTCACTCACTAGACACACACACACACACACACACACACACACACACACACACACTGGTTATCTCTGGGCCATTTTCTGTACTGCAACTACTCATTTGCTATCGTGAAGAACTGAGTCAGCATCCCTCCATAATGAGTGAGATGTTGATCTCAGAAAGAGGAAGAGGTGGTAGTATTATGCTATGCATAGCATGGGGTAAGTATTACTAGAAAGGAAAGAATAAGGAAAAAAATGTTTTATACGCGTTATATTATTATTATTATATATAAAAACAAAGATGAGGTGACTTACCGAACAAAAGCGCTGGCAGGTCGATAGACACACAAACAAACACAAACACACACACAAAATTCAAGCTTTCGCAACAAACTGTTGCCTCATCAGGAAAGAGGGAAGGAGAGGGGAAGACGAAAGGAAGTGGGTTTTAAGGGAGAGGGTAAGGAGTCATTCCAATCCCGGGAGCGGAAAGACTTACCTTAGGGGGAAAAAAGGACAGGTATACACTCGCACACACGCACATATCCATCTCTTTTTTCCTTTTTTCCCCCTAAGGTAAGTCTTTCCGCTCCCGGGATTGGAATGACTCCTTACCCTCTCCCTTAAAACCCACTTCCTTTCGTCTTCCCCTCTCCTTCCCTCTTTCCTGATGAGGCAACAGTTTGTTGCGAAAGCTTGAATTTTGTGTGTGTGTTTGTGTTTGTTTGTGTGTCTATCGACCTGCCAGCGCTTTTGTTCGGTAAGTCACCTCATCTTTGTTTTTATATATAATTTTTCCCACGTGGAATGTTTCCTTCCATTATATTGATATTATTATTATTTATTTGTATAACATTTTTTTTATCAAACCCCTACTCTGTTTTATCTAAGTAATCCTTCAATGTATAAAATGTATTACATAACACATACTTTTAGCTGCCATTTTAAATAAGAGTATATTTGCAATTTCATTAAGTTCTTTTGCTAATTTATTGTACAGTTTTATTCCTTGGTATAAAATGCTGTTTTGAGTTCTATGTTTATTTTTTCTTGGTAAAAGTAAGTTGAGTCTATCTCTTGTTGCATGGTCATGGACAGAGCTGTTTGAACAGTAATTACCAATGTTATTTTTGATGTGTGTAGCTGACTGGTAAATGTATTCACATGGAGCAGTTAAAATCACTTATGTTTTGAACAGATCTTCACAATGATCTCGACTAGTATTTTTGGTTATTACTCTTATGGCTCTTTCCTGGAGTTTGAAAATTGTGTTCATATTTGTGTGTTTGTTACCCAAAAAAGAATGCCATACCTAAGAACTGGGTGTACATATGAATCCTTAATTCCTCTAATTTATGTATTAGAATCTTGTGGTCGACTGTATTAAATGCCTTAGAATGATCCAAAAATATGCCTGTGACACACTGATCTTTGCCAAGACCATCAAGTACAACTTTTGTGAATTCTACTATGGCTGACTCCATATTTTTGCCACTTCGGAAACCAAACTGTGATTCACTTAAAAGATTGTATTTATTCAGTAACTCATTAATTTGTCTTTCATAATTGCTTCTATTATTTTCGAGAATGTTGACAGCATGGAAATGGACTGGTAATTTTCTGTGTCTTCTGCATTACCTTTCTTAAGCAAAGGTACATCTCTTGCCTGTTTTAACTGCTCTAGAAATGTCCCTGATGTGAAGGATTCATTTATTATTTTTGTTAAGGGACCTTGTATAATCCCCTATGCATTGTTTCAGTACACAAATTGGTACCTCATCTATGCCTACTGACTTTGTGTTTTCCAGTTTTTGAACAGTTTTATTCACTTCATTCTCTGTGGTTGTAAGTAACATCATTGTATTTAGTGTAACATTATTTACAGGTATTATATTTGTTTTGGAGAATTTTTGCTGTAACTTCTCTGCAATACTTGAAAAATGCTCATTTACATAGTTTGATAAGTGTTGTGGATCATTTATTACCTTATCCCTCTACCTTAGCAGTACGTTATTCTGCGTTTCTCTACCTCTCCCTGTCTCCTTTTTTATAACATCCCAGACTGCTTTGCTTTTATTCTCCGCATTATATATGGTTTTGTCTTTAAATGACATTTTTGCAGCACCTTCCTACAGATCTTTTTGTATCTATGATAGAAAGTTAAGATTTTTGGATCATTGTGAATCTTTTTCATGGAACAGAGGTATTTAAGTGTTGGGAGGACATCTTAATACCTGCTGTTATCTATTTGTTTTTGTGAGATGTTAATACAAACATACATACTTTCGGAAATGCCTTTTCAAAGTTCAATTTAAACAATGTGGAGAATTTAGAGAATTTCATATTCACATTGGTTTCCTTACACACTTCATCTCAGCTTTGTTTTCCTAGTTCCTTTGAAAAATCTTTTATTCTGATTTCTGACAGATGTCATTTGTAGGCTTGTAGTTTAGGGAGTGATTCCATGCCTGATTTTACTGTTGTTAATTTGACAGAGATGGTCTGATTGAGATCTTTTACAGCTACATCACATTTTTTCCTGTCCATATTTGTGGCCACGTGGTCAATTACTGATCCAGTCACTGTAGTAACCCTTGTTGCACTATTGACGAATACGGATATGCCAACACTTTGAAGGATGTTTATGAAGGTGCTGCTGGTTTCATTTATGATACTAATGTTGATGTTAATGTCCCCACACAGAATTATGTTGACCTTTGTACTTGAGACTTTATCCAGAACTTTGTTAATTAATTGAGAAAAGGGTGTCCACACTACCACTGGGAGATCTGTACACACCCAAAATGATTAACTTCTTGGTGATATCAAGTCCTGTTAGTTCAATAGCTGATATTTAAAAGTGTTTGTCTTTAGTTACTGTACCGAGGTTATGTCTTGATTTGAACTGTGTTCCTTTTCTGATATAAATGCATGATCCTCCACTCCATGACACAGTTCTGTAACAAGAGTTTGCCTTTTCATACAATGATAATACTACATGTTGGACTTCTGTGTCTCTATACCAGTGCTCAGTAAGACAAACTACTGTGCAGTTCAAAGATTGGAGCTCAAATTCGAATAGTTGTATTTTATTTTTTGTTGATTGCATGTTTTGATGGAGGATTGTTAAGTCTGTGAAATGTCCCTTGTTACTCTTTCCAATTGTTTGTTTTTCTTTGTGACATCTGGTATTTGTGATATTTGGAGTGTTAAAATCTGTGTTGTGAGTGATTGTTTGAGTATTTTTTAAAGTGCTGGAGATACTCTTTAGGTGGGGGAACCTGTTGTCTGGATTTATCCTAAAAAAGACTTACTTTTCCTACCCATGACAACAGGTATTTGACCATATGTAGCCTGAGATCCACTCCCTACACTTCCATGAATAAGCTGTACCAATCTTCCCTTCCCAGTCCTGTTTAGGTATAGGCCATGCCTAGTGAAACCCCATCTGTTGTTGACCAAATTAAATTTGAGAATATTTATGTAATATGCTAATTTACTGGCAGTTAGCATGACTCACTTGATATGGTTGTGGAATAAAATAGATGACCAAATAACAGGGTTTAAACTTCCCTACACCGTATCTAAGTAGCCACAGTAAGTGGCTGCTTATACAAAGTTTGACTGCTTAGGTACAGTGTAGGGAAGTTTAAAACCTTTGATTTGGTCATCTGTTATATTCCATGACTGTTGTTGCTTAGAGACAGTGTAGCAAAGTTTAAAACTTGTTATTTGGTCATCTGCTGTATTCCACAACCATACTGAGCAACTCATGAGAATTCCCAGTAAATTAGCATGTTATACAAATTTTCTCGCATTTGGTTTGGGCAAAATTGGTTTATATAACTGAAGATATATGTATTGATGAAGACTTGGTTCCTACTCAAGTCAAATGATTTGTAACACTTAATAATGGCATAAGGCTGAAACCTAGATTGTGAAATTGCATTGCATATTGATGTGTGTGTGTGTGTGTGTGTGTGTGTGTGTGTGTGTGTGTGTATGTGTTCAGAAATGGCTGGAGTAGGTGGTCTAGCAAATGTATTCTTCCATTCTCTTTTGCATTGTTCCTTTTGTTTGACATAAGGGTTTTTTTTCCCCTCACAGCCACACAGGCTGCAATGCACTCAAAGTTTTTGGAGTTGAGGAGACACAGTTGGTATCATTCCTCTTTAAATGTGATCCATCCTACTTGATGTAAGCCCACCATACAATAAGAAGGCCATGGTATGTACTTCTACCTGCACAACTCTGTTTTGCCACTGTGATCTAAGAGACAAAGCATGTCTTATCTGGCAATTATTGTACTCCATATTCTCCCATAAACTTTTCAGATGTTGCTAACATTTTTGATCTTCAAGTACACATGTTCCATGAATGAGAATGAGTACACTATTTTTCTGCTCTAGTCAGTGACAACAGGACTCTTGTAGATGCAGACTGGTGTGAGTATTGTTGGACCCTATACCCAAGTGATCTGTCACTCTTCCATTTTGCAAGAATGTCCAGAAAAGTAGTTGTCTATCTTTTCAACACAAGGGCAAACTTGACTTTCAAATGTACAGACTACCAACTAACTCTTAAAGTGTAATCAAGGAGGGTGTGGAAATCTATCTTCCATCAAACCTAATCAAGAGTGGCAATAGGTGCATCAGTTGGGCATCTTACTCTTTTCCAAAACTGTTAGCTGCTTTAGCTTTGAGACGTACGTTATCTTTACACTAACATATTTTTTATCAGAATCTGTGCTGAAGACCAAATATTCTGATAGATTACATACACTAAACCTTGGTGCAACTTGACAGTTTTACATATGTAAATTATACTGATCCCAGCTACCAGCCACTACCAGATGCAGAGAACAAGCAAAGCATCTGCAGACACATGGTGGTGGTGCAGAATGACCATTGCCCCTAATCTGGTCCAAGAGTGGGGACAATGTGACAGGACTGTACAGAGGTTTGACAGTAAAATACTGTTCCTCTTTTATACATACATCTGGTAGTCTACCTGAGAATTTAGCTTTGAGATGTATGTTATCTTCACACTAACATATTTTTTATCAGAATCATCTATGTGCTGAAGACCAAATATTCTGATAGATTACATACACTAAACCTTGGTGCAACTTGACAGTTTTACATATGTAAATTATACTCATAGGTAAAGTAGTGATAAGGGTAAAGCTCTCATTGACCTGAAACTGGTTTGAGCACCACAGTGCTCTGCTAACCATGAGTCTACTGTACATGGTATGCCAATTCCTTATATCTACCTTTGAACTGATTTACCCAGTCAGTTATTAGGAATCCTACATTAAATGTGGTATTTGGACTCTGAAACCTGGAGCAACTCTGCATTTTTCATGTTAACAAACATTTCTAGAGATGAAAGAAGTGATAGGTTACACAAAAAATATCATAGGACTGATTGGGAACCACATCTGAGACCTTTGGATCCATAGTGTAGCACTTTACTGCTGAGCCTCAGGGTAGGGAAAATGTACAAATTTTAAGGACTTGTCATGGATTGAACCCCACATCTTTGAACTGGTTTGCTGACATTTATCTGCTCAGTGAATGAGTCACCTTCTTTATTTATTCATTTATTTACTCGTAATATTCTACCTATTATTATTATTATTATTATTATTATTATTATTATTATTATTATTATTACTACTACTACTATTATTCTGAAAAAAAAAAAACAGATTAGCCACCAATCCACTGTTAGTTTAAGTATGCTAAATTTCACACTGGCTCACTTTTAAAACCAAACAATACACATTCACTGATCATTTACTGTATTTTTATTCGTATATCACATTATGTACATTCTGTCATGAAGGAGAACACTCATTAATATGAAGTACTTCAAGGCATATTCATATTATGAAACTTGATATGTCTCCTATACATCAAACAAAATGATTTGAAAAACAATATTAAAGATTAATAAGAAACATCTCAAGTGTATTTTTAAACATTTGTTGTGCTACGACCAGTTTCATTCTTAGAATTTCTTCAGGGTGTCGAGTTGTGCCAAAATAATTTTATAAATGGACTGGTTGTTGCATACAATGTTTAAGATCAAACCTATAAACAATTATCACAAACATTCTGCTGACAGCCTGGCAGACATATGGCAAGCAGATATATCATGCTGTGTACATAGCTGAGATGGTACTCATTAATCATTAATATTAGTGTCAATTCAGTTGTTGTGCTCAAATTGATCAAGATGATTTGAAAATTGTGTGTAACAAGAGTAATATATCACTTCTCTCACATTTCATTGAATGTTATAAAAGTGAAACAACTTTTAGAAACAGCATTAATAATAAATAATCATTAAACAATTACACATTATTTGTGCTCTCTGAAGCTGAATTTAGCATATTAAAATTAACAGTAATGTTGATACATTGGAAGAAGCTCTACTTTGTTGGTGTTATCAAGCAGCTGCAGTTTATCTGCTACTGCAAGCTTAATCTGAATGACTATTTTGAGGTTTCTCATTGAACAACAGCTACTGATGTGCTATAAGAATAAAGTCTCTTTGCAGTGAACAGTAACATTTATCATACAGCTAACATTAATCTTTAAACCTTTAACCTAAATTTCAGAGAACTTATAGACAGAGTGACTGATTAAGTTAGTTTATTATTTTCTATCAAATGTACAAGAATTCTAAATATCTTGATTATGAGACATATGATGTTGAAGACATATGTACTCAGATAAAAAACTGTAAGAATGTAGATTTCCAGAGTTAGACTTCTTTATTTCTTGTATGAAGTACAGATGTTTTGACTCTTTCATAATAGACTGAAAGATTTTACAATACTTGTAGCAATCGAGTTTTAGTTATTGGCTACAACTTGTTTTATTTAAGTATATAAAAGCCTCTCTTCCTGGTACAGGGTTCTACAATCTCACATTATCCATTCCTGAGCTGGTGTCTGAACAATTTTGTCTTTGTTGTATGGGAAATCAAAGCCCAAAGTGATGAAGAAATACATTTTACACTGAAATTGCAGAAGGAATTTGGATCTATAAACAAATTGTCAGTGGCTGTTGTTATAAGACTGCCAGTCATCATTAGTTAGTTAGTTACATATCCCATAGATCAGACTGATTGTTTTATTGAAATTATGTAGAATGAGTCAGTTAACAGGATGTGTATACATGATTACTATTAACATTAATGCATATCTTATTGTTTTAGTACTACTCACATATGCTGCCTCTGGATCATGGGGTCCCGGGTTCGATTCCCGGCCAGATTGCAGATTTTCTCTGCTCGGGAACAGGGTGTTTGTCTTGTGCTCATCATTTCATCACCATTAGTGAAAGTGGTGAGATTGGACTGTGTAGAGACTGGGAATTGCTACGGGCACTGATAACCATGCAGTTGAGTGCCCCACAAACCAAACAAGATCATAATCATCAACTGACCTATCCGAGCAAGATTCAAAACCCGCCGTCACAGTTTTACATCTACCAGTATTTCTCTTTTACATCCCAAACTTCAAACAAGTTCTCCTGTAGGTCTTGAGAGGCTAGCACTCCTGGACAAAAGGAGATTGCAAATAATAATATCTTAGGCCCAGCCTAAGGGAATGTTTCCAAAATGAACTGTCATGAGGTTGCTATATTCTGTTTCTATTTACACTGGCTATGAATGAACATTTTCTTTTCACCAGGAAACTTGTCTCTGAAAAAGATAATACTTCCACAGTAACAGTAAGTAGATATTATTAATCCCTTACTGACTGCTCAATATTATATGACAACACTTATAATTGTCGAAGAATAACAGTTATTAACACTCTGCAAGAAAAATAGGCAATTTATAGTGATTTTCATTCCTTATTATGTTGTTATACAGATGTTAAATCCAAACAATCATGTACATTTTAGAATGACTAGCCAATACATGATATTTTAATTTACTTTTAAAACTGTAGAAAATCCAAATATCTTTCTCTATATCTTTGCTCCTAAACATATAACTCTATTTTGAACCATAGACATTGAGACAAAATCAATGTACATATGAATGTCTTGTCTTGTGTTATGGCTCTTCAAATCAAATTTAATCCAAAAACAATTTACATTATTAGCCACAAATGTCATTAAGGAGAATATTTCCCACAAAGCGAATGTCAGAATTAAAGAATCTCTTGAGTCATTCCTTCATTCACACACCATTTTCCACATACAATGGCAGTTCAATAAGTAATGCAACACTTTTTTTCTCGGCCAATTTTGGTTGAAAAAACCGGAAATTTCTTGTGGAATATTTTCAAACATTCCCGCTTCGTCTCGTATAGTTTCATTGACTTCCGACAGGTGGCAGCGCTGTACGGAGCTGTTAAAATGGCGTCTGTAATGGATGTGTGTTGCAAACAACGGGCAGTGATCAAGTTTCTTTTGGCGGAAAACCAGGGCATCTCAGATATTCAGAGGCGCTTGCAGAATGTCTACGGTGATCTGGCAGTGGACAAAAGCACAGTGAGTCATTGGGCAAAGCGTGTGTCATCATCGCCGCAAGGTCAAGCAAGACTGTCTGATCTCCCGCGTGTGGGCCGGCCGTGCACAGCTGTGACTCCTGCAATGGTGGAGCGTGCGAACACACTCATTCGAGATGATCGAAGGATCACCATCAACAACTCAATGCTCAACTTGACATCTCTGTTGGTAGTGCTGTCACAATTGTTCACCAGTTGGGATATTCAAAGGTTTGTTCCCACTGGGTCCCTCGTTGTCTAACCGAACACCATAAAGAGCAAAGGAGAACCATCCGTGCGGAATTGCTTGCTCATCATGTGGCTGAAGGTGACAATTTCTTGTCAAAGATTGTTACAGGCGATGAAACATGGGTTCATCACTTCGAACCTGAAACAAAACGGCAATCAATGGAGTGGCGCCACACCCACTCCCCTACCAAGAAAAAGTTTAAAGCCATACCCTTAGCCGGTAAAGTCATGGTTACAGTCTTTTTGGACGCTGAAGGGATTATTCTGTTTGATGTCCTTCCCCATGGTCAAACGATCAACTCTGAAGTTTATTGTGCTACTCTTCAGAAATTGAAGAAACGACTTCAGCGTGTTCGTAGGCACAAAAATCTGAACGAACTTCTCCTTCTTCATGACAACGCAAGACCTCACACAAGTCTTCACACCCGAGAGGAGCTCACAAAACTTCAGTGGACTGTTCTTCCTCATGCACCCTACAGCCCCGATCTCGCACCGTCGGATTTCCATATGTTTGGCCCAATGAAGGACGCAATCCGTGGGAGGCACTACGCGGATGATGAAGAAGTTATTGATGCAGTACGACGTTGGCTCCGACATCGACCAGTGGAATGGTATCGTGCAGGCATACAGGCCCTCATTTCAAGGTGGCGTAAGGCCGTTGCATTGAATGGAGATTACGTTGAAAAATAGTGTTGTGTAGCTAAAAGATTGGGGAATAACCTGGTGTATTTCAATGCTGAATAAAACAACCCCTGTTTCAGAAAAAAAATGTGTTGCATTACTTATTGAACTGCCCTCGTAGATCAACATGAAATAAAACCTTCCTTGATGTGGAACAAATCAAGTTAAGCATTAATGAGCAGAAGCAACTGGTGCAGACTACTTCTGTAAAGTCAAATTATATGAAAGTAATCTAGATGTGATCTCCATAATTATCGATGTGAATAGATTAATTTTAGTCATAATTTCACTTTACCGAAGTGGCCTGCAGTAGTTGCTTCAGCTTGCTTAATGGAGTCAAACTGCAGGAAGCAGTCCCTGAGAGAAGAAGCAAAACATGTGGTGTCTATGCTCCAGGATATTTATTAAAGCATCAAGCTTGTATAGTACGACACACTGTATAATGTGCTGTGATGAGTCTACCATTAGACAAGGTGTTCGAAGTGGCCCCCACAGGCCCCTAAGCATGTGCGGACACAACACAGCAACAGCTGATGCACAAGTTCAAATGTGTCATCCTGCAGCCAAATGGTACCACAGGCAGCATGTATGCATTTTTCCATTGCCTGCATTTTTCCATTACCTGCATGTCTGGGATGGGCTATGCATACAGTTGCCCCCATAACTCGAAATTTAAAGTGTTGAGGTCCCACTACTATGTGGCCACATGAGTGGAACACCTTGTTCGATCCATCAGCTAGGGTAGATGTTATTGAGATGTCTCTGCACAGAAATGTAGAGGTGAACTGGAGCACCATCATGTGGTAACCAATGGAAGTTTAATTATTTATTTATTATAGCTTACAATTTTGATACCTGAGACCTGTAATCCATTGCAGATTATATTTTCACATAGCTACAGAATCTTGTACACAACAATAACTAACATTCACTTCAAGATTTGTAATTTAAGCTTTTTTAATAAACAGTGAAATTAATCATCAAGCGAACAGAAAATTTACAAAAAAATATTAAATGAAAAGGAAAAACCCAAATCCTTAAATCACGATACCACATTTTTTAAACTTATACACTACCACTGCAGCAGACAGCTTACTGACATCTGACAATTCCTAATCCTAACCATCAGGAAAGATTTAAGGAAAGTACATATTTGTTGAGGTCTTTGTTGCAGAATTTTACGTCCATGACTCTGCTATCATTACTCAAAAAAGTGAAATGTTCAGAATGCATTGTTGTCCGGGAGGCCCCATTAATTCTATATGGCTGAGCCCCCAATTGGTGGGTGTAACATGCCAAATCTCTAGAGCCAGAGTTCCAGGAATCTCCTGCCAGTTCCAGAAAATTGTGAACTCCCAGCACATCAGTCTGGAGATAGAGCCACAGGTGAGTTAGTACACAGGTGAGTTGGCACCAACATCCACAGTCCCATTGAAGACAACAAATGGAATCTAATGGATTCACCCACCCCTGCCCCTCCTTGCAGTGTGCTCTTGCTTGGAGGCCCATATAAATCACCTATAAGTTCCCACTCATACTGCCAGTTCTGCCACAGCTATCACATTGTTGCTCACATATCCACTGCTTCTGGTCATCCTCTGTGCAGGAATTAATTCTGGCATTGGTGAATCCTTGGTGATGTTCATTACCTCACTACAGTTCTCTTAGGTTCTAAATATTTTTTTTAAAGTTCCCTCATAGATATCTTATTTGCTACCTTGTTCACCAGATGCCATTTGCTTTTTGTCTCTAACAATGTCACTTAGTTACCAGTGCCAGAGATTTGAGTCCACAGATAATCTTAGTTTGGCACACTAGTACAGTATGGTCAGCTGTTCCACTGTCACCATATGCACAGATATTTTTCATAAACTTCCTTATCCGGTATTAACACTCAGTGTATGCTCCATGGCCTTTCAGATAGTATGTCATGCCTATAGGTGGATATTCGTGGCTCATAGGCATCCTCTTCTTGATATTTGGAAATGTGCCATATACCCTGTGACATGCTGTGTTAGTGTCCCAGTCATTTTCCCATCCACACACTTTCCATAATATTAATTCTCATTTGGTCATTATTTTGTGACCAGTTACTCCTCTGAATTTTGGATGATTCCCTTTGTGAAACCAGTAGAGAGACCATCTATAGCTGACAGTAGTATCCATTAGGCACACACCTAATGTCTAATAGTGTCTGCACTGGTATTACACCACAGGCTCCTGTAAGCCTCAGAAACACACTCCCAGGTCTCTGCTTTAGGACTGACTTGTATCAGTTGTATCATAGTCTGTGTGCACTGACACTGGCACCAAACCCTATGACATCAGTGAGAATTGCATCACGATAGAGTCAAAGCTGTTGCAGAGGGATCTTGAAGTCCATGATGCCCAGTCTTGTCAACTAGTTCATAACTTTAGTAGCTTTCTGACCCGTCTGAGATACATGTGTGTGAAAGTTATGCTTCTCATCCAAGTGTATACCCAATTACATATGTTCCTCACTGTGTCACACCAAAGTTCCCCCAGTTCTTAGAGTTCCGTTTGTGACATTCATCTGCTTTATTTCTTCATTGATAGTTCTCGGTGTTGATGTACTGCATTGTTATACTGGCTGAGAAATGGGGTGGGGGTGGAAGTTCAACACTGACTACTGTAAATGTTGTAGCTGACAGTTATACAATTGTGTTTCACAGTTCTTTACTTTCACTGTTCACAACCCTCCAATCTTACACAAGTGTGTGGCCAGTTCACTACTGGTAAATGTTGCTAAGCCTCATTAACAGGATGCAGGTAACATCAGCATACTGCTACAATAGTTTGCTGTTGAACATCTATGAGCAGTAAGAACCTAGCCACACAGTTCACAGTTCTTGCAAAATAATATGGTATGTGTAACACTATTTTTCAAATACATTAAACAGACATTGTCATTAATTGTTCTAAACATGGCCTATTTGTGTTACATTTATTCCACTGTCAAGTTGATGAATTGTTGTTAATCTAACCAATACATGTTTTATATCTAAAACTCGGTAGTGGACTGACTGTCTCGGGACCAAAAATCAGCCTTTTATATATCCTCACAATAATCTTCAATGAGACTATACATTGTTTAAGTTACAGAAATTACAAATTAAAACATAACTAATTAAATTAACTGTATATATCAGAAAATTCCTTCTTTTTAACTGTTCCTTCTACCATGAAGGTTAGGCTGCTTTATTTGTTTATATAATGAAATTAACAGATATATATCTAAAAACAAAGATGATGAGACTTACCAAACAAAAGCGCTGGCAGGCCGATAGACACACAAACAAACACAAACATATATACAAAATTCTAGCTTTCGCAACCAACGGTTGCTTCGTCAGGAAAGAGGGAAGGAGAGGGAAAGACGAAAGGATGTGGGTTTTAAGGGAGAGGGTAAGGAGTCATTCCAATCCCGGGAGCGGAAAGACTTACCTCAGGGGGAAAAAAGGACGGGTATACACTCACACAAACACACACACACACATATCCATCCGCACATACACAGACACAAGCAGACATTTGTAAAGGCCTTTACACATATCCATCTGCTCATACACAGACACAAGCAGACATTTGTAAAGGCCTTTACAAATGTCTGCTTGTGTCTGTGTATGTGCGGATGGATATGTGTGTGTGTGCGCGAGTGTATACCCGTCCTTTTTTTCCCCCTAAGGTAAGTCTTTCTGCTCCCGGGATTGGAATGACTCCTTACCCTCTCCCTTAAAACCCACATCCTTTCGTCTTTCCCTCTCCTTCCCTCTTTCCTGATGAAGCAACCATTGGTTGTGAAAGCTAGAATTTTGTGTATATGTTTGTGTTTGTGTGTGTGTCTATCGACCTGCCAGCGCTTTTGTTTGGTAAGTCTCATCATCTTTGTTTTTAGATATATTTTTCCCACGTGGAATGTTTCCCCCTATTATATTCATACGATTAACAGATATAGTTATACAAACAGTACTTTTGACCAACCTGGTAATTATTTTGGAATTAATTAACAGCTGGCTTTGCTAATATGTTTCTGAATAGAGTCAAATAAGTACTTTGAGAAACTTAATAGTTCTTCATCCAAATGTTTATAATTAGTACAGAAATTATAATTGTTTGTAAGTGAACAATAGAATCTATGTCATGAAACAATTATTGATTTCACCCAACAATGATCTGTAGCAGAAAATATTCCCTAGGAATGGTCAAAATAAATTAGGAAATCAATTACATACACAAAACAAGACCTGGTGCTATATTCCCTAAGGCTGAGAGCCAACCTTTCTCCTTTATGGAAATGAAGATTATACTAATGTACATTAATGGTAATTAGGCAAAAATGAAAATAAAATGAGTTTAAGAAGGCAGATGGCAAAACAAGAGAGGCGGTAAAGAGATCCCAGCTTGCTTCATTATACTACCTCCTCATTGGATTGACCAGATAGATATTGCAAATAGCTAACTGTTAAATTCAATGACCAC
This sequence comes from Schistocerca serialis cubense, assembly GCF_023864345.2. Taxonomy (NCBI): domain Eukaryota; kingdom Metazoa; phylum Arthropoda; class Insecta; order Orthoptera; family Acrididae; genus Schistocerca; species Schistocerca serialis. The sequence goes on from NC_064643.1 coordinate 486,707,973, forward strand.
AAGTGATCCCAGAAAGTGGGTGTAACATTCTACACATGAAAGAATATCACATAAGAAATCTCCTTATCAAAAACTAAAGTGCGTATGTTTTTCAAATTTCTGGTTATATGAACTGGCCACTTGAAAATCCCCATACAAAATATTTTCATATAGTGTATTGTTCAATGGCACAAAATAGCCACAAATTATATTTTTAGTGAAAATAGGTGTCTTCACCATAAGTTATGTCCTTTTTGGATAAACAAAGATTACATGCTAAGATACATATCACTTTATACAAGTCCTGTCTTACTTCAAAGAATAAATGATCATGGACTGCATAAAGTTAAACTGTACTGCACCTTGCAGTTCATTTTCTGACAGAAAATTTTACATTTTCAATGTTTAGTATTTTGCAGAAGCACTTTCACTCTTTTAATGAGGTTTAACACATCTTCTCACCAAGTCGTCCATGCCTTTAACAGGTCCAAGTGTCAGTTAGTGAGGAAATGCACTGCTATCAGTCCCTTGGAGGTGATTCTCCTGTGCCACAGCACGTGAAAAAAGTAGACAAGGTACCTTCCTTTAGTACACTCACTTTTGCTTCAAATTAAGTATAAGGAAAAACTGTTTCACCTAATGGCAAATAATAATCATTACTTCATAAATAAATACATTACACAGTTCTCATAACGTCACAATAATTAGCACTGAAATTGACTATGGTACAAAAGGTGGGGAGTAGTAAAATTTTTAAATCAAGTGCACATTACACTACAAAACATTACTCTTGGTCATAACTCTGTCTCAAACTGGTTAAACTTGAAAGATTGGGTTTCTTTTCCAGTTGCAAAATCACTAAAAGTTCAAGTCCTGGTTTGAAATTCACACCATTTATGGACTCACGTCACCTAAATGTCCAAAATATGTACATTAGCTCTAGCAAAAATTCGAGATGTGCAGTAGCATATATTTACTAATCATTACATTATGAAAAAAGAATAGAGTGACCATCACATAACTTAATTACTACTCAAGTCAAAATTAAGGGGACAGAAGTTGTACCTAATCGTTGCCCAATTTCTCCACTCAACTCTGAGCAATACTCTCATTCAACCAGACAATTAAATTCTCACAAAAAGTTGCCAAATAGTTTACCTGTCTGAATATTCACATCACTCTAGCACCAAAGTTATTAGTTAATCAGAAAAATTACATTTCTTCATTCCAGTATTGCCATTTTAAGCTCATAATTCCTCAGTGCTCTTTCTGTTAAGCTCTCATTCCCAGCTGCAGTATCATGAATTGCACAATATACACAGTACTCAATGTTGCCTAGTGTAAAAATAGATTATCAATATAGTTACACCACATTTGCTTGTATACAGTTATCTTTTTTGTTACTCAGTCATGTCTATCAGCTCCATTATTTTGCTTACATTTCTTATCTCATTAGCTAGTGGACTGCATTTTCAAAAAAATATCCATACTGCAGAAACAAGCTCCCAAACCATTAAAACCCTAACATAATTCATTATTTTATTATTTCATTATTGCTTCATTATCTAATAAATAAACACCTGCTCTGCTTATCCAATGAAAAATTGATTCCATTGAATAACACTCAACAGTAACAGGTCCTCATGCTGAGGCAAACTTAAGTCTCGTTACTGATCAGACAAAATTATCACTTAGAAACACTGTTATTTCACTGTATTCCATCAAATTGCTTGAGATTCTAGCCTGAAGGGCAACATATGTACAAATTTTGTTTATTGTTTCCACATGCATTACTCCAGGCAAATAAGTTTAAAGTTTTATTTCCTTAATGTTAGAAGAGGCTGTACCATGACACACTTCTACAGACAGACAGTTATCTCCATATTCTGATTCCACTGAACACAAACACTTCTATTACTCCACAATTAATGTTAAGGCCTTGTATTGAAGATGGTTTTTACTACATATGGCCTCTGCTGCTGCACCAAATTATACTAATTTCACATGTGAACTGTTTACTTCAGATGCTAATTACAAGTTTCAGATAATTTGCACCTTCTCCTCCACATATGCTAATACCTTGCATTTTCTGTTTACCTTACCTCTTTGTCTGACAGAAATTCTTTAACCATGATATCAATTTACATTCAACATGTCTCATAAAACCAAACACAGTATCTCATAGATTTTTACCAAATACCACTGCTATTTTTATTGCCTTTTCTTCCATCCTTTTATGATTCTATTACTTATCACTAGCACAACATAATATATGTAGATAACCTTGGAGAAACCTTTTCAAAAATATTCCTACACTAAGGTATCCTGCTGTACAAAATCACATACAGTCAAAGATAGAATGTTTCTGATTCAGTTATGAACTGCAGATAGGATAGGAGAAGAGCCTGACTGCCTCAGGAAACATGAAAAATGAGACAGACTGTTATAACCTTTAATCACTAATAAATTGCGTGGATATACAAACGTAGAAACAATAGCTGGTTACATGCTACCAATTCTGTATCGGTCATTCGACTGCCGTGCCGTGACATGCGGCCGGCGCCGTTCATAGCTAGATGGCGCTCCCGCACTCAGCCGAGTTGCGGAGCGCCTCTATGGCCGTTTGCGCGTACTGACGTGGCGGCACTCTTAAATGCATGGCACTGTCACAACACTTTTCCCCCCTTGAAAAAAAACACTCACTTCCTGGGAGAGACGGACAGTGCGGAGACATCCATGGCCTCTTGGGAGGCCCCAAGAAGATCCCGCGGAGAAACACGAGAGTACGGTCGAAAATGTCCAGGACGGAAGCCCGTGCGTGGAACGTGCCTCCTGGACGAGATGATGGGTGAAAACTCCGGAGCAGCATCCATAGGTGTCGTGGACCTGGGGGTGTGCTCCAGTGAGATGGGTCCCGGAGAAGGCAGCGTTGCGACTGGGGCCGGTAGCGACGCTGGCTGCAGCAACACGCACAGGAGATCGGCAGCAGCGACAGGACTGGCTTCTCGGGCTGGTGGAAGCGAAGGAAGGGGCGATGGCACCGGCGTGGCCACCACTCATGGGTGCATCTGGTCGTAATGGTGAACAACCATGCCGTTGCCCGTACGTATTTCACAAAGCCGGCGGCTGCGAAGAGCCTTGACCACCCCTGGAATCCATTTAGGGTGACATCCATACCCTTGTGCCCACATGTCGGCACCCACTGAGTATTTTCCCGCATGAGGGGACACAGTACAAGGCCTGACAGGGTGAAGCAGGTGCAGCAGAGTGCGCGGTTGGCGGCCATGCAAGAGTTCAGCAGGGCTGCGATCACCCAGAGGCGTGAAACGATAAGAACTCAGAAAATGCAACAGAGCGTCATCTGTGGAAAAATCACTAAGAAATTATTTCATCTGGCTTTTGAAAGTGCGGACAAGGCGCTCGACCTCCCCATTCGATTGTGGATGGAAGGGCGGTGCTGTAACATGATGAATCCCGTGTCCAGCACAAAAATCACGGAAGGCCTGCGAAGAGAACTGAGGGCCATTGTCCGTGACAATCATGGATGGAAGACCTTCTAGCGCAAAGATTTTGGACAAAGCCAGCATCGTCGCTGCAGTGGTGGGCGATGGACATCGAACAACAAACAGAAACTTCGAGAAGGCGTCAATCAACAGCAGCCAATAAGTGCCGAGGAAGGGGCCGGCAAAGTCAGCGTGCGCCCGTTCCCATGGCTGCGCCGGGTCAGGCCATGGAGAGGGCATTGTACGGGGTGCAGCCAGTTGTTGAGCACACTGACCACACGCAGCAACCATGTGGGCGATGTCCGAATCAATACCGGGCCAATAAACGTGCCTGCGGGCAGGGACTTAGTCCGAGAAATCCCCCAATGGCCTTCATGCAACAGTTTGACAACATCTTTGCGAAGAGAGGCTGGCACCACGACCCGTGGAGATGCTCCATCCATGGCCAGAAGAACAACACCATCACGAACAGACAGACGAAGGTGCAAGGCATGGTAGTTGCAAAGAGGATCTGATGCCCGGCCCTTGGTCCTGTCCGGCCAACCCCGTTGAATAAAACCGATCACCTGACGCAGGACCGGGTCCCGCGCAGTAGCCAACGCAACCTGCGAACCTGTAAGTGGAAAACCCTCGACTGCACGACGTTCTGCCTCATCAATGTGGAAACAGAGTAGTTCATCTCGATCAAAAACCGGGTCGGGGCACATCGGCAAACGCGACAACGCGTCAGCATTGGCGTGCTGGGCCGTGGGGCGATAGTGAATCTCATAGTGAAAACGAGACAAGTATAAGGCCCAGCGTTGCAGGTGGTGAGCTGCCTTAACCGGAAGCGACGCCGATGGGTTTGTGGTCGGTGATGAGGCGAAACTTAGAACCATACAAAAAAAACGCTGAACTTTTTTAGAGCATAAATGATAGCGAGCACCTCCTTTTCAATTTGAGAATAACGCCGTTGCGCATCATTGAGGGTCTTGGAAGCATAGGCGATGGGCAAGAACAGCCCCTAGGCCATACTGTGACGCGTCAGTCCCCAGAACCAAGTGCTGACCCGGACAGAATGTGGCAAGACAAGGCGCGGATGGAATGAATTTGTGATAATAAGCAATCTTGCCTAGAAATGCCTGAAGTTCTTTTACCGTAGACGGCCGGGGTAGAGCGGTAATGGCCGCAACATGTTGACGTAGAGGACGTATACCCTCATGGGACAAGTGGAAACCAAGATACACGATGGAGGGTTGGAAGAACTGTGACTTGTCCAGATTGCACTTCAACCCAGCCGAATGCAGAACCTGAAACAGTGAACACAAATTGTGAAGGTGCTCCTCAGTGGAGGCCCCCGTGACAACAATGTCATCCAGATAGTTATGCAGCTGGGAACGGAACCCGTGAGCTGTTCCAAAAATTGCTGAAAAATGGCCAGCGTGCTAGCGACGCCAAACAGTAACTGCTGGTACTGATACAACCCACAAGGAGTGTTGATGATGAGAAATTCCTTGGAAGACGCATCCAACGGCAACTGATGGTACGCCTCTGATAAGTCAAGTTTGGAAAAGAACTGGCCCCCAGCGAGCTTGGTAAATAACTCCTCAGGACGGGGAAGAGGATAAGTGTCAATGAGGCTCTGAGTGTTGACAGTGGCTTTAAAATCACCACACAATCGCAGACTCCCATTTGGTTTAGAAACCACCACGATTGGCGATGCCCATTTGCTGGAGGTAACAGGAAGGAGAATCCCTGAAGCTGTTAACCTGTCTATCTCAGCCTTGACAGGTGCACGCAACACCACCGGAATAGGGCACGCCCGGAAAAACTTAGGGCGAGCTGTAGGTTTAAGAGTAATGTGGACTTCAAAATCCTTGGCACAACCCAGACCAGCAGAGAACATGGACGAGAATTCAGAACACAATCCATCCAGCTGTTGATACGGAATATCCTCAGATATGAGGTGCACACCATCATCAATGTAGAACCCGAACAACTGGAAAGCATCATAACCGAACAGGTTTTTCAGTGCCCGCATGATCCATCACATAAAACGTGAGGGGCCGAACAACAGACTTGTAGGCAGCGGAAGCATCAAACTGGCCAACGATAGGAATTTTCTGTTTATTATAAGTTCTCAGATTTCGTGTAACTGGAGACAAGGGAGGGGAGCCCAACTCCATATACGTGCAAGAATTAATGAGAGTTAGTGCAGAGCCAGTGTCCACTTGGATGCAAATGTCTTTATCCAGAACACGAACAGTAACAAACAACTTATTTGTTTGAGAAAGCACACAGTTAACATCCATGTCCGATGCCTCATCCTTGTCGACAGGAACTTTAGGGGACTGACACACAGAAGCAATGTGGCCTTTTTTCCTACATGAATTACACGTGGCCCAATGTTTTGGACACGCGGCCCTGTCATGCTGTATGAAACAACGTGGACAAGAAGGAAGTGCGGAACGAACCTGCTTCTGTGGTTGCTGTTTTCGCTGCGAGCGTGGCGGCCCAATGCGACGTTGTTGATGCGAGTGAACATCCACCACATCGTCGGTCCCCTGCGAAACAGGCAAATTGTCCGTGTCGAAAGTGGTCTGTATAGCGCCTACATCACACCCCGCGTCTATTTGCACACCAGCAGCGTGAGACACTTCAAAAGATTGAGCGATGCTTAGAACTTCTGACAACGACGGGTTTGGCAGTTGTAAGGCATGTTGCCGAACTTCTTTATCAGGAGCAAGCCGTAGAATAGCATCCCTAACCATTGAATCAGCATAAGACTCATGATGAGTGTCCATGACAAACTGACATTTCCTACTCAGACCATGTAGTTCCGCCGCCCAAGCCCGGTAAGATTGATGGGGCTGTTTACGACACCAGTAGAACACCATGCGGGCGGCAACAACGTGGGTGTTTTTTCGGTAATAGTTACACAATAAGTCACACATTTCTTGGAAGGACAGAGAGGCAGGTTCCCGAAGCGGGGCTAACTGAGATAGCAGCTGATAGATCCGTGGGGAAATCCAAGATAGAAATAATGATTTACACATAGGAGTGTCGACAATGCCAAAAGCAAAGAAGTGTTGCCGCAAACGCTTCCCATAATCCTCCCAGTCTTCAGCGGCCTCATCGTAAGGAGGGATCGGAGGCAGAGAAGAGGAAGACAGATGATGAGTAAGCGACGTTGACAATGCCTGAATAGCAGCTGTCAGTTGTGTTTGCTGTTCAATGAGCGCTTGCATAAGCTGTTCCATGTCTGCCCCAACACGAACACTCAGATCCACAACGCAGGAACAAAACTATCCGACCTCATCGCCAAAAAGTGTTGTAACCTTTAATCACTAATAAATTGCGTGGATATACAAACGTAGAAACAATAGCTGGTTACATGCTGTCAATTCCGTATCGGTCATTTGACTGCCGTGCCGTGACATGTGGCTGGCGCTGTTCGTAGCTAGGTGGTGCTCCCGCACTCAGCCGAGTTGCGGAGCACCTCTATCGCCGTTTGCGTGTACTGACGTGGCGGCACTCTTAAATGTTGTGGCACTGTCACAACACAGACAACTGAGATAAGCAGTATCACCACATAATTGAATCCAACACAGAGTGCTGAAACCCCTAATTGCTTACTTTAAATGGTTTGATCCGGAATTACCACCTTCTCCTCCATTTCTGTTCGTTGAATTTCTCCTACCATTTCTGTGCCCATTCTGGCTATTCTCCACTCAATCATTCCTCAAATTTCTACTAGAATTATTTCTGTTCATCCTATTTGCATGAAACTCTCTACCTGATTGGTTATTATCAAAAAAATTCCGCCTACAATCTTCCACTGAGGGCTTCGCCCTCTTCACTTTATCAACATAATTCAAAAAATCATTAATATTACCCCTAGGGGCAGGTACAAGCAATTCTCTAACTTTCTGAGGTAACTTACTTTCTAACCCCATAGTTATTGATTTACTACCCAAATCTTTGTCCAGATATTTCAGTTTGCTTATCCAAAACTGACAGAAACCTTTCACAGTCCCCTATCTCTTTCCTCCCCAAAATTCACTTAAAATTCTCTGCTGCTTCTCTTTGGACCAATATTCATCTAAAAATGCTTTCTTAAACCTATGCCATGAAGTACAACTATCAGCTACCTGAGCTGCCCATCCATAGCATCCCCTTTCAAAAAACCTCCCACAAATGAAATTTTCTCTTTGTCATTCCATGTTTCAGACGAATCATTAAATTCCCTGATGAGATCCAGTGGATGCATTTGATCATATGGTTCAAAATTATTAAATTTCTTACAACTAACAAATGCAGGATTGTTTGGTACATTACAATAGATTTTGTACCTCTTCCACCTGTTTCTCCATTTCAGCCAATTTTGAATCTACATTTTTATTTACTTTTACCAGTTTTTCCTCTACCACTACTGCACACCTGGTTTCTACCACTGTTTATAAATCATTTTTAATCTCATCAATTTGGTTATCAAGTTTAATCCTATTTTCAGCACAAAATTTGCTGGCTGCTTTGACTTCATCTTTACACTGTCTCCCGAAAGCCTCCAGCCTCCTACTATAGTCATCATGAAGTTTATTTCCCTCTTCTACACATTTACTACTCATTAATGGTAATTTCTATTCAGTATTCTGTACTACTTTCTTTATCTTTTCATCACAATATTTCACTACCGCTTCAGCCTTCTTATTTGATTGTGAAAGATTAGTGCTGACTACCTTAATTTCCTTTTTAATTTCTTTCTTCAGTTCATCTTTTAAGCTAGTAATGTCAGTTTTAATGCTATCAATTTTACTTTCCACCCTACTAATGCCCTTTTTCATACTATTTTCCATCCTACTAATGTGTTCTTTTGTACTCATACTACTCAAACTTCTCATATTCTGCTTTAACATCACTTCCAATTTTCCATCTGCCATAAACTTTTGCCTTTTCTGATTATCGCTACTAGATTCTTCCTCCCTAACCTTAATGATTTCACCCACTTCAGTACTGTGTTCATCAGTTTCACTCATGTCACCACACAGTGTAGATGATGCTTTTATCATCTCATCTACAATATGGCTTTTGTCCCCATCATTCAAAGTTACATTCATGTCTAATTTATAACCACTATCATCTACTGTTGCAGTTCACATTAAGTCTTTCTGTTCATTTAAAAACTTAACCTCTACAGCTTTTTTGTCAGTCACATCACTCCCCTGTTTTCCATTCCCCCCGTGACATTGTCTTGTTCATTAAGGCCACTAATTATGTATCACTTAATATAAAATGGGTTTTGCTATGAATTACTGTATTTGTATTCACTCATCTCCTGCTGTTGCTACGGTTACTCCCGCTCATCCAAAACCCACTTGTTTACATCAGGTGGATGGAGTCCAGCTGGCTTACTGAGTGGCTACTGCAACTTCACTTCATAATGGCTGCCCCAATGAGATTGATTCCAGATTGGCTGCTGTGTCCAACATCTGCACTGACTGTCTCCATAATCTCAGCCAATGATCTTCTGTTGTTATGTTGTGTTGTTGATGCTTCCTGTCACATTACTTGTTTACGCATGATCAAGCTTTTGGAATATTGTAATTACTTTTCACTGTCAAATAGTCTGTTCAGTGTTCTCAACAATACTGGTGCCACACATACTTTAAATTCAATCACTCTGTTCAAAAGGCACTATTCACTCTTCGAAGTTCACAAGTCCTTGTTTACTGTGTCAAAATGCAATAGTCCTCACCCGAAAAGGCACCACATGTGATGTTCCCCAGCTTTATTTCTTTGTTGATAGTCCTTGGTGTCAATGTAGTACATTGTTATATTGGCTGAAAAACGGGGTTGTAAGTTAAACACTGACTACTGTAAATTATGTAGCCAACAGTTACACAATTGCGTTTCACAGTTCTTTACGTTCACTGCACAACCCCCCAATATTACACAGTTACGTGTCTAGTTTGCTATTGGTAATTGTTGGTACGCCTCATTAATAGGTTGCAGGTAACATCGGTTTGCTGTTGAACATCTATGAGCAGTAAAAACCCAACAACACAGTTCACAGTTCTTGCAGAATAATATGGCACGTATAACACTTTTTTTCAAATAAATTAAACAGATATTGTCATTAATTGTTCCAACACAAGGCCTATTTGTGTTACACTTACTCCACTGTTAATTTGATGTGTTGTTGTTAATGTAACCAGTACATGTTTCAAGTATGAAAATCAGGCGTGATCTGATTGTCTTGGGAGAAAAAATTGGTCCTTTATACATCCTCACAGTATTAGGTACTGAGACTATACAATGTTTGATGATTAAGTTACAGAAATTACAATTAAAACATAACTCATTCAGTTAACTGAATACATTGAAACATTCCTTTTTTTTTTTTTAGCAGTTACTTCTATCACGAAGGTTAGGCCAAATTATTTGTTTAAATAATGAAATTAACAGATATATTTATACAAACAATACTGTTGACAAACCTGGTAATTATTTTGGAATTAATTAACCGCTGGTTTTGCTAATATGTTTTCGAACAGAGCCAAATAAATACTTTAAGAATCCTAATAGTTCTTCTTCCAAATGTTTAATACAGAATTTATATTTGTTTATAAGTGAAAAATAGAATCTAAGTCACAAAACAATTATTGATTTCACCCAACAGTGATCTGTAGCAAAGGATATTAACTAGGAATGGTCAAGATAAATTAGGAAATCAATTACATATACACTCCTGGAAATTGAAATAAGAACACCGTGAATTCATTGTCCCAGGAAGGGGAAACTTTATTGACACATTCCTGGGGTCAGATACATCACATGATCACACTGACAGAACGACAGGCACATAGACACAGGCAACAGAGCATGCACAATGTCGGCACTAGTACAGTGTATATCCACCTTTCGCAGCAATGCAGGCTGCTATTCTCCCATGGAGACGATCGTAGAGATGCTGGATGTAGTCCTGTGGAACGGCTTGCCATGCCATTTCCACCTGGCGCCTCAGTTGGGCCAGCGTTCGTGCTGGACGTGCAGACCGCGTGAGACGACGCTTCATCCAGTCCCAAACATGCTCAATGGGGGACAGATCCGGAGATCTTGCTGGCCAGGGTAGTTGACTTACACCTTCTAGAGCACGTTGGGTGGCACGGGATACATGCGGACGTGCATTGTCCTGTTGGAACAGCAAGTTCCCTTGCCGGTCTAGGAATGGTAGAACGATGGGTTCGATGACGGTTTGGATGTACCGTGCACTATTCAGTGTCCCCTCGATGATCACCAGTGGTGTATGGCCAGTGTAGGAGATCGCTCCCCACACCATGATGCCGGGTGTTGGCCCTGTGTGCCTTGGTCGTATGCAGTCCTGATTGTGGCGCTCACCTGCACGGCGCCAAACACGCATACGACCATCATTGGCACCAAGGCAGAAGCGACTCTCATCGCTGAAGACGACACGTCTCCATTCGTCCCTCCATTCACGCCTGTCGCGACACCACTGGAGGCGGGCTGCATGATGTTGGGGCGTGAGCGGAAGACGGCCTAACGGTGTGCGGGACCGTAGCCCAGCTTCATGGAGACGGTTGCGAATGGTCCTCGCCGATACCCCAGGAGCGACAGTGTCTCTAATTTGCTGGGAAGTGGCGGTGCGGTCCCCTACAGCACTGCGTAGGATCCTACGGTCTTGGCGTGCATCCGTGCATCGCTGCGGTCCGGTCCCAGGTCGACGGGCACGTGCACCTTCCGCCGACCACTGGCGACAACATCGATGTACTGTGGAGACCTCACTCCCCACGTGTTGAGCAATTCGGCGGTACGTCCACCCGGCCTCCCGCATGCCCACTATACGCCCTCGCTCAAAGTCCGTCAACTGCACATACGGTTCACGTCCACGCTGTCGCGGCATGCTACCAGTGTTAAAGACTGCGATGGAGCTCCGTATGCCATGGCAAACTGGCTGACACTGACGGCGGCGGTGCACAAATGCTGCGCAGCTAGCGCCATTCGACGGCCAACACCGCGGTTCCTGGTGTGTCCGCTGTGCCGTGCGTGTGATCATTGCTTGTACAGCCCTCTCGCAGTGTCCGGAGCAAGTATGGTGGGTCTGACACACCGGTGTCAATGTGTTCTTTTTTCCATTTCCAGGAGTGTACAATACTAAGCACAAAACTAAACCTGGTGCTATATTCCTTAAGACTGATGGCCAACCTTTCTCTTCTATGGAAATGCAGATTATACTCATGCATGTTAATAGTAATTAGGCAAAAACAAAAATAAAATGAATTTAAGAAGGCAGATGGCAAAACAAGGGAGGAAGTAAAGAGATCCCAGCTTGCTTCATCACAGGTTCTGTGAGGAAGGGAATTGAGAAGCAGGTAGGCAGCCTTATTTACTGTAATTTCCAGTTTATTATCTGAAGACCACTTTTGCGTCAGAAAAAGTACCTTACATGCTTTTCTTTCCAGCTTGGCCCTTAAATCCTCTGCCATTGCCATGTCATTGTCATGGGCTGTTACTAATGATAGTTGAGCGTGAGGTCCCAGAAAATTGATCCACATTTAGATCCCTGTGGATGACCATTAGTAATTAGCCTCATTACTTCATTGGTTGTTGTGCCTCACTCCAATGTGCACCCTTCACAGTAATCCACTAAACTGGTACAAGCATTTTGGGTCCTGCAGTTGTTACAGGAAGGTGAACATTATGGGCCACAACAGGTTGGGAAACTTGCCCAAAATGTCAACCTCTATGCCTATGCCATACTTGAGACTCATGTACACAATGCTGAGAGTACAGTTAAGAGTGTTGTTTATAGACCTGACCTTTCTTAAGCCTAATTGGCTCTGGTTGAGGCCGTGTATCTCCCTGGGGATGAACTGTAGTCTGAAGCACAGCAAATGTTCTTTTACTTTACCCGAGATGTTATGAATACAGATTAGTCTGTAGCTTGTAGGAACTGTTGGATCTCTGTCCAAGTTGTTCTGGAGTGTTACAGCTTGCATAGACTTCCAGATCATAGGAACTCTTCCTTCTCTTATGGATGCATTAAGTAAATGTAATAAGGGTGGCACAGTTTTTCCTTTGCTGCCTTGAGCATTTTGTTATGATTGTAATCAAGACCAGATGCTTTTCCACACTTAAGCTGATTGATAGCAACTGTAACTTCTTATGCAAATGGTAGAATGACACTTGGGCTTTCATATAGGGCACACATATATTCTCGTACATCTCTTTGAAGATCTTCATCATTTTCACTGTTATCATCTGGAAGAAATGACATCAGCAGGTGATCAGCTGAGTCCCTCCAACTTTTATTAATAGCCCCATCCTGTTTCTGCAGTGTAGATAGTACAGTTGGTGTTGTTACTTTCTCTGTTACTATTCTACATGGAATACCCTATGCATCGGTCACTAATTGTCTTTGAGCATATTGCTCTGAAAGCCTTTTCTTCTTGATATCTATTAGAGCTTTGTATTGTGCAGCAAATGCAGATATGCCTCACTAATGAGGCATTGTGGCAGGATAAATTGTGACATGAGGCAGTTGCAAATAATCCCCACCCACACATTACCTCTGAACCAGTGCTGATATTTGCTGCCACCATACCAAGGGGATTCTCTGTAGCCCACAGGTGGGTGTTGTGAAGATTTAAAGTGCCACTCACCATAAAAATAGCCTCAGCTGTGAATAAGATGGATGACATAAATCCTAACACAGTGGTGGCCTGTTAAACAAACCAGTGTCAAGAAAGTTGCTGTGGAGACATGTCCATAGGTAATAAGACCTGCACACGTTGTACGTGCTACAGATAGTGTATGCTGTTATGTAGAATCTTTACATGTGGCTGTGTGGCTTATTTCATGCTGGTGAGATATCTATATGATATTGATACTGTGTTCATCTTCCACAATGTTTAGCATCTGTCCCTCCAATACCTATCTACATTTATAGAGAAAAAAATCATAACTCCAAAAAATATTTAATTTAGGGTAATAAGATTTTGGCAATACATTTTTCTAGGTAACATATTTAAGTGAGAAACACTGTAATCTCACAGATTAATGTAAGTGTGAAGTAAGTCACCGCAAATGTGAACAGCTGATACATTAATAGCCAATGGAACCAACAAAATGTTGACTGAAATAAGGCAAACATGCATGCATTGTGTTGTATAGGGGCCAGATGTCAGTTTGTGTAACAGAGTTCTGTGCCTGTTTTACTTTGTTGATCAGTACAGGGATGGTTAACTCTGGTTATGGATGATGCTGGAGTTGTCATCTGATGATATGTGCTCAACTGGAGACAAATCCTGGTAATTGAAAAGGCCAAGGCAACATGTAGGCACTCTGGAGAGTATGTTGGGTTACAGCAGTGGTATGTGGGTGAACATCATCCTGGAATGCTGTTTGTCAGTGGCAGCACAACAGGTCGAAGCACCAGACTGATGTATAGATTTGCTGTCAGAGTGCATGGGATAACCACAAGAGTGCTCCTGCTGTCATATAAAGCTCCCCCCTGGACTGTAACTCCAGCTGTAGGTATAGTGTGTCTGGCATGGAGATAGGTTGGTTGCAGACCCTCAACTGTCCTACTTCTAACCAACACACACCTATTACTGGCGCTGAGGCAGAACTAGCTTTCATTAGAAAAGACAACAGATCTCCCTCCTGCCCTTGAATGAGCTCTCACTTGACACCACTGAAGATGCAAATGACAGTGGTTTGGGGTCAGTGTAATGTATGCTACAGGGCTTCTTGCTGAGAGCTGTGCTTGAAGTAACCAATTTGTAACAGTTTGTTGGTCACTGTCATGACACCTGCTGCTCAGATTGCTGCTGCAGATGCAGTATGATGCACCAGAGCCATATGCTGAATTTTCTCTCAGTAATGCCACATGGCCGTCTGGCAACCAGTCATCTTGTGACCGAACATTCTCATAACCACTGCTTCCAGCAATCATGTACAGTGGCTACATTTCTGAAATATCAGAGAAGGAACATCCTGTCCTCATAGTCGTATTACACAACCTCACTCATACATAATGAGGTGCTGACAATGGTGTCTTTGTCACCTTAAAGGCATTCTTTGCTAACATCAACCCAACATGTCCAGTTTCAGTGGTAACTAATGATCTTCATCACAATGTGTATTTAAAGCAAAACTGATTTGCATCCTCATAGTAGAGTTACTAGCGCCATTCTTATGTGACTGCTGCTAAATTTGAATGAACATCATCTTTCAGACACAGAAACATGCCTAACAACTTTCATTCATGTGGTGCAACTCTTTCTTTTTGTTGTTCCTTTTCCGTCAGTGTATGCACCAGGTGCATCCATTTTTCATTGTTACCCATTCCTATGAATAAGCCTATCTAACTTGATGAAACACTGTTGCAAACAGTTTACGGTACAGTGGCAGTTAATGGGGATACTTTTCCCAGTACAGTGATATTGACACCGGTGCCATGGGCATGGACAGACAACACACCATGTAGGGAAATTTGGAATAGGCGTCTTTACAATGAGCCAATACTGATTCAGGAATGGCCCAGCAAACTCAACATTAGGCTTATCCCTGGGCAGTGTGGTGCTGGTTGTTGGTGGAAGGGGGGGGGGGGGGGGGGAGATGCTGAGTGCAAGTGGTGATAAACTGTGTAATGACCCCATCTATGCCCAGCCAATACACACTCTAGGGATCCAAAGTTTGGTGCAAGGGGTCACCCAATGACTGACATGCAGAAGCTGCAGTACATTACAATGCAAGGAAGTGGGAATCCCAACCCAAAGAGTAGCATCCTCCATAGCTAACAAAAGAAAGGTGGTGCTGGAGGGAGAAGTAACTATGCAAGGGATCTGAGGCATGGCCAGAGGGTTTCTGCAGCCAATAACACTGCACTCGCACACACACACATATCCATCTGCACATACACAACAACAAGCAGACATTTGTAAAGGTCTTTACAAATGTCTGCTTGTGTCTGTGTATGTGCGGATGGATATGTGTGTGTGTGCGCGAGTGTATACCCGTCCTTTTTTCCCCCTAAGGTAAGTCTTTCCGCTCCCGGGATTGGAATGACTCCTTACCCTCTCCCTTAAAACCCACATCCTTTTGTCTTTCCCTCTCCTTCCCTCTTTCCTGACGAAGCAACTGTTGGTTGCGAAAGCTAGAATTTTGTGTATATGTTTGTGTTTCTATCGACCTGCCAGCATTTTCGTATGGTAAGTCACATCATCTTTGTTTTTCAATAAATATGTGTGTACACAACTTATGGTCTAGTGGCTAGCATTGCTGCCTATGGATCACGGGGTCCCGGGTTCGATTCCAGACCATGTTGAGGATTTTCTCTGCCCAGTGACTGGGTGTCTGTGTTGTCCTCATAATTTCATCATCATCATCATCATCATCATCATTTGTGACAAGGGTTAGACTGGACTGTGCACAAGAACTGGGCTGTGTAAAAATTGGGACTTTGTACAGATGATGATGATCCCGCAGTTGCGTGCCCCACAAACCAGACATCATCATCATCATTAAATATGCGACAGAGAACTTTAGGGATAAATCTGTGGCACTGCTTCAGTACTTTCACAGATAATTCATCCACATCAGTGGAATTACTTTTTTTTTATTATTTTTTTTTATTTGGATTATTACCTTCTCAATCTCATCTGTTGCAATATACGGTATATGAATCTGATTAATTCTGTTCTGCATAGCTTTAATAATTGAACATTTACAACCAATTTGATCTATTGCCGTCAAAAAAATGGTTGCTGAAGATAGTGGCACCTATAGCACCTTCACCCACCATGCTTCCATTATTCCATAATTTTTCCTATCTCGCTTTTGACCACCTTCCATGTAGTTTTTATTTTATTATTTGAACTGTGAATGTAGGATTTGATAAATATGCTCTTGGATTTTTTTAATTTCATTCATTAGGATTCTACAGTATAATTTGTAGTGCATCCTCTCCAGAGATTTTTCAGTATTTCTGAGTGAAACAAAAAGCATACTCTTTGTTTTATATGATGTTTTGATTCCCTTAGTGAGCCAATGTTCCCTGTAATCACTCAGGTTGGTACTTTTTGAAATCTGTTTAGTAAACACTGTTTCGAAAAGGTAACAAATTCATTCAGGAATAGGTTAAATTTATCATCGACATTTTTAGCCCTTTTTTACTCTGTCCCATTCTAACTGCTGCAGATGTGTGTTAATTAGTCTAAAAGGTCTATTGATAAAACTACTCTTGGCAACCGGACTTACATATGTATTTTTAACAGCTGCCCATCATGGTCAGAAAGGCTATTTAAGATTTGTGTTACACCTACTACATGTTATCAATTCTGCTACCATCTACAAAAATATTGACAATGAGACTTGTGGAATCCTTTGTCACTCTTGAGGGAAAGTCAGCAACTGCCTTCAGATTACAAGACCTTTTTACATTCTCAGAATCTACACTCCTGGAAATTGAAATAAGAACACCGTGAATTCATTGTCCCAGGAAGGGGAAACTTTATTGACACATTCCTGGGGTCAGATACATCACATGATCACACTGACAGAACCACAGGCACATAGACACAGGCAACAGAGCATGCACAATGTCGGCACTAGTACAGTGTATATCCACCTTTCGCAGCAATGCAGGCTGCTATTCTCCCATGGAGACGATCGTAGAGATGCTAGATGTAGTCCTGTGGAACGGCTTGCCATGCCATTTCCACCTGGCGCCTCAGTTGGACCAGCGTTCGTGCTGGACGTGCAGACTGCGTGAGACGACGCTTCATCCAGTCCCAAACATGCTCAATGGGGGACAGATCCGGAGATCTTGCTGGCCAGGGTAGTTGACTTACACCTTCTAGAGCACGTTGGGTGGCACGGGATACATGCAGACGTGCATTGTCCTGTTGGAACAGCAAGTTCCTTTGCCGGTCTAGGAATGGTAGAACGATGGGTTCGATGACGGTTTGGATGTACCGTGCACTATTCAGTGTCCCCTCGACGATCACCAGTGGTGTACAGCCAGTATAGGAGATCGCTCCCCACACCATGATGCCGGGTGTTGGCCCTGTGTGCCTCAGTCGTATGCAGTCCTGATTGTGGCGCTCACCTGCACGGCACCAAACACGCATACGACCATCATTGGCACCAAGGCAGAAGCGACTCTCATCGCTGAAGACGACACGTCTCCATTCGTCCCTCCATTCACGCCTGTCGCGACACCACTGGAGGCGGGCTGCACGATGTTGGGGCGTGAGCGGAAGACGGCCTAACGGTGTGCGGGACCGTAGCCCAGCTTCATGGAGACGGTTGCGAATGGTCCTCACCGATACCCCAGGAGCAACAGTGTCCCTAATTTGCTGGGAAGTGGCGGTGCGGTCCCCTACGGCACTGCGTAGTATCCTACAGTCTTGGCGTGCATCCGTGCATCGCTGCGGTCCGGTCCCAGGTCGACGGGCACGTGCACCTTCCGCCGACCACTGGCGACAACATCGATGTACTGTGGAGACCTCACGCCCCACGTGTTGAGCAATTCGGCGGTATGTCCACCCGGCCTCCCGCATGCCCACTATACGCCCCCCGTCAACTGCACATACGGTTCACGTCCACGCTGTCGCGGTATGCTACCAGTGTTAAAGACTGCGATGGAGCTCCGTATGCCACGGCAAACTGGCTGACACTGACAGCGGCGGTGCACAAATGCTGCGCAGCTAGCTCCATGCTGGTGTGTCCGCTGTGCCGTGCGTGTGATCATTGCTTGTACAGCCCTCTCGCAGTGTCTGGAGCAAGTATGGTGGGTCTGACACACCGGTGTCAATGTGTTCTTTTTTCCATTTCCAGGAGTGTATTCTACTATTAGTACAAGTAAGAAAGTTTACATTAAAGTCACCAAGCATGTTATTTCTTTGGTTTTTGAGAATAGACAAGTTAAAACATATTCTACTTGCTTGAGGAATATACTAAACTTTCCTGAGGGAGCTCTGTGAACACTAATCACATAAATATACAGAGTATTAACATGGAGTTCGATGCAACAAGTGTCAAAATGTTGTCAACACAATAATTTCTTACATCTATAGACTTGCACAGTATGTTATTTTTAACATGCATTATTACTTCACCTTTATCCATTACCCATTGTATTCCTAGTATAATAAGTTGCTAAGCTGTACCTTATACAGTTGTATCATTTCAATCCTTTCCTTCAAATGATGTTCAGTAAAACAAAAATAAGGGTATTGTTTATTGCATCACTGTCATTAATGCCAACAGACAACTGGTCCACTTTGTTTCTTAGACCCATTATATAGTGGTGAAAAATACAAAGCTTGTCATTTCCTATCTTTGTTCTGATGTCATTATTTTGCTGTTAATTGCAATTAGAGGCTATAGGGAGTGTACTTACAGGTTTCTGGCTTAAGTTAGTCCTGGAACTAAGGCCTGCTACCAAAAGTCTTCTAGAGTTGTGCATTCCTGTTTCTTCTGCTTCTTCTGTTTGCCTCTATTACTATTAATGATGGTGGAGATACACCAGGTGGTGAAGATTCTTACACTGCTAAAGACTAATACTGATGAAAGGTCTTGAGCCACTCATGGAAAGCCAACAGCAGATGTAGTTTCTGACACTGATGATGATTGGAAGGAAGTAGTACTTGTAGGATTGATGGCTAGGTTTTGAGAATCCAAGATCACTGTTGCTTCTGAGATTCTGTAAAGGCTTCTCTACTGAGAAACTAAATTCTAGTAGAAATAAACAATAAAAATTACCCAGTGAAAATGCTACAGTATTGATGGACTTCTCCTTGCATGGATGGGGTAACAGCAACAGAAGAGAGATGTTTACATTAGCAAATGACATAAGAGGAATAAGTTGAAATACCAAGGTTGGGAAACATTAAACATAATATGCCATAAAATTCAGTGCTTTGAATGCTTCTGTTCTTTGTCTAAATAAGTGATTTACCCAGGATATTGGAGGAATCTTCAGAACATGTAATATTAGCTAATGACAAGTACGTTAATAAAAGGTATAAACACATCCACAACATACACAGCCAGGAAAATAAAGGAAAACTCACACAATGGTTCACGGACAACAGCTTAACCCTTATTCTTACATAAACTCTTAGTATGTAGTTCCACTCAGTAACTTACATGTTCCAGAAGTGGAGATCAATTGGCATTCACTGGGTGAGACACCATGTGTGATGTTCTTGAGTGTCCAGATGGGTAATAAATGAAGGTGCACCAGTATGTGGATATACTAATCAAAAAGCTCAGTTCTGTCTGATTTGCACTTACAAATCTGTCTCGTTGTGTTGTTCTGCAGACAGGAAAGCTAACATACTTTGTATACTTCCACTCATTTCTGTTCCATGGCACAGTCTTCTGGTCCATGACAGCTAAGGTGAAAAAAGTGTTTATTCTACAGGACTGTGCAAGAAGAATATTGCCTGAAGGTGATAGCCAAACATGTTGCTGAAGTGTCCGCAGGGAGCCAGAAACTCTCACACTAAAATGCCAATAAAGGTAATGCCTAATGGTATTTGTGGTTAGTGACAAGAGTGAATTTACAATGAACTCAGCTATTCACAACCACAATACTAAAAGTAGAAATAACTTGCATCGGAAGGTAAACTCCACTCTGAATGGTAGAGTGAAATACACAGTCTATATGGAATAGTCTGTAGTGGGTTTTGTTGTAACCTTTTTTGTTACCATAACTACGTCATTCACCAGTTACGACTGACCAAACTATGTCAGGGTTACACAATTAATATTACACAAGCATTTTAATACAGTAACAAATTAGTGCAAATATAGTATAATATTTATTAACATGGAGTGAGAATTTTTTACAAATACATGTTCACTAAACATTAATTAATTTCACATTGCAGTGCATTGTTTAGGTAATCCGGTTTTCTGCTACACTGTAAAAGTATTCATTCAAATTCTACAGAGATTTTTGGCATAGATTGTGTGCCATCTTTCCTTGAAATTTCACCAATTTGAAGGACTACATTTCAGTATTTAGAAGTCTGAAAGTCTTAATAGCCACTACTGGAAAACTGTTGCATGTCTTTGAGATTCACAGCTTGGCATGCCTATGTTTTCCTTATTCTTTCTGGATATCCCTTCTGTTGTTGAACATTTCGTGATTTTCCATCATATACATGAGACAATTGATGACACATTAACTATCAATTCTTACCACTAACAGATCACTCACAGATGTGTGAACATGGGTTTGCTGTGATCCAGTTTTCTGCTTGATCTAAGTATTAATACTTACTTGCAGCCTGTAGAGTGACCCCATAGACTGTAACTGCTATGTCTTTGAAAGAGTGAACAATATTCCATTAGTAGATACTGGTCAGTTAGTAAGTGTTTCAGTTTTCTCAGGAGGTATACGACTGTTTATCATACACATGTGCAGGGTGAGATTGCTGTCCACCATGAAACCCAGAAGTTACATAGCCTGTGTACAGTTCAGCTATACTTTATCAGTGAGGCTGCAGAACAGTTTTTGCATTTTTTCTTCACTGCTTTTCATTTTATTTACAACAAACCCTTCCCTTGTCACATAAAATAAAACATCTGCTTTGTCTTGAGACTTCCTATCATTGAAGTACAAACGTCTGCAAATTGCAAGAGCTGTCCATGAGAGCTTAAATCAGTTACAGAAACTAGGAACAGGAAGGGGCCCATTACCTTTCCCTGTGGTACATTGTATTCCAACTCTCATTCACATGATATAACTATTTGGATGTACATAAACTCCCTTCTGCTTCTTAAATAAGTTTTGAGGATTGAGAGAAAAGTGTCTGCAACTCTATATTGACTGAGTTTGCTTAGCAGGACCTTACGAGGAATGCAGACTAAGGTCACAAGATGTAAGTGCTTAAGATTATTTTTCTTCAAAGCAGTGCTTTTTCCTATTAACCAGATCTAGTGCCACTATTGTTGTAGATATGTCTTTCTGGAAATGATGTAATGCAACCATAAAGAGTTCATTAATTTCAAAGTACTCTGCAATTTGGTCTTACACTGCAAACTCAATAACTGGAAAGATTGGAATTATTGAGATTGGCCTAAAGCTTGCTACTATGCCTGGGTCACCATTTTTATGACCTACCACTGTCTGTGAAAGTTTCAAAAAGTCCAAAAAACCACTGACAGAGAGACACTTATTAATTACCACAGTTAATGGCTCAGCAGTTTCATAGATAATTTTCTTCAGGATATTATTAGGCATCCCATATATAACATGACTATCAGAAGGCTTAACAGATTTCGCATTCTTCATTATTTAAGTACTTTTCTCCAGTTCATCATGGTGCACCTTCTGTCAGTTCTTACAACAGCTGCTTAGGCTACATTGAGGTCTGGGATTGGACTAATAGTTTTTTCACAATGTCAATAAAATAACTGTTTAAGTCTTCTAGCCTACAGAAGCTTGAGGGAGAGTAGGGCTTCTTTCTGTGTTCATCCCATCAAGCTCCATACTGGCCTACATGAGTTGTGAGCTCCTTCAATGGACTTATCTTTTTTTGGCTTATTCTACATTCTTTCAACAAATTCTTTTTATTTGTAGACATTTTCTGTACACATTTCCTTTGAGCTGAGATCTGTTGCTACTTTGAAGTACCAGTAGACATCAGGCAGTGTAGTGATTTGAGAATTTCTGTGTAAATTCTAGAACCACTCAGCCTTCTACCATTTTGAATACATGATATTCCAGATACAAGTGTGGGATGGTAAAATTGTACCTACTGTGCATCACATGTTTGTGTGTGCAGGTTTAAGGCCAGTCACAGGAAGAAAGTAGATGCAGCGGTCAAACAACACCGACATGTACTTGCTGGGCAATCCATAGATGTTTTAGAGGAAGAACCATAGAGTTTTTATGCAGCTCTATGTCTATTGTGTCATTGACTATTGTTAAATGAAAGAAGTACAGTTGAAAAAGTAATCTTGAAAACTCTTAATCCAGCCTTGTTAGAGGCAAGACCTTTTTTTATGATTCACATGAAGTAGAGTCATGGTTATTAAGCCAACTCTTCTATAAATGTAATTAAATTTATTTCTGACATTGGGTGGAGTGAGTGACTTACTGGAAGTCATATATGTTTATTTATTTATTTATTATCATCCCAGTGATCACATTTGTGATATAGGATTTGTCAGGATTCATTTCAATGACTATATAATATCCTTACAAAAATTTTTTCTATGCTGAATTCATATGAATCTATCTTACGTTTAATACAATATAAGTTTTTTTATAATGTAATTTCTTATGTGCTTGACAGACCTATTTCTTGATGTTGTGATTTCATTTGTCACATTTATGATATCAAATATTCTTACACAGTTGAGCAAAGCTATTCACTTATATTGTAGTGACATTTGTTAAGCATGTGGTTCTTAATCTTCTTATGTGCTTGACAGACATATTCATTGATGTAACTTCATCTGTCACATTAATTTAAACATATATTCTTATACAGTTGCACAGAGATATTCACTTATGCTATAATAACATTTGTCAAAAATTCTAATACAGATGAGCATAGAAATTCACTTACACAGTAATAACATTTATCAAGCATGTGATTCTTTATAACAGCTTTAAATTTATCCTCATTTTCCAGCTCTTTGATATGTTTTGGTAGTGCATTAAAAAGTTTGATGCCTTGATTACATACATGTTTCTGACTTCAGGTCCTTGTTACAGCTTGTAAATGGATATCTTTACATTGCCGTGTATCGTAATTATCGTAGTCTGTATTGGTTTTCATTTTGTCCTGATTTATTTTGATCACCAACAGACATTTCAGAATGTATAATGATGGAATTGTTAAAATTTTCAATGCTTTAAAAAGGGGCCTACAATGTGCTTGAGGTGTGTTCTTGGTCATTATGTTGAAAATAACAATTTTATTTTGTATGGAGTTCAAATATACCATTGGTTAACAAAATGTAAAGTTCGCGTATCTACTTATTTCACAAGTAGAGAGAGATGCTTAAATATTACCCTACCTAGCATCATTCTACAGAGACAAAGTCAAGAGAGTTTTTCAACAGCCAGCTAGACAGCAAGGAAGATTGGCTGCGAATCTCAAGTAAGTCACCTCATATAAGAGAAGTGGGAAGCTTGTGCATCTACTTCACATTTAAATCGGCATCAAAAATGTTAGAAAAGGAATTTGAAAATTCCTAGATATTTTGAACCAAAGTAGAAGAACGCTTCATCAGCCAATCCCTCTACAATTCATCAGAATACATGGACTCAGAAATGGTAGTTCTATGTAACACTCTTATTTGTATTAGATACATCCTGAATTTGCTTGTATATAAAATGCTGGTAGTGGTCTGTGTAAGATTACATAAATGTTTGTTTAAAGCATTAGATTCCTGAGGAATTACTAGAACTGATACCAGTGTATAAGACTAACACTGGACAAGGCATATTCAACTATGTCTCTGAACGTCTACAAAAACTAAATCTATAAAAATTAACTTCTGCAGCTACAGTTGGAGTTCCTTCTATGGGAATAAATACCTGTGATTTTGTGCCACTACTGCAAGAGAAACAGTGTTATTTATGATTGATTCAAGGTTCATCATACTGTCTGTGTTATACATGTAGAAGTATTATGAGCCAAAATAATAAATATGAAATGTGTGTTGACATATCTCAAAAATATTTAATTTAATTAAATGTTCGATCGTAAACCAATGCTAGTTCTCTGATTTCATAATTGGATAATGAAGTGAAAATTTATATTTATTGCACTATACGAAAGTTTGGCAATGGCCTTGCCGCAGTGGATACGACAGTTCCCGTCAGATCACCGAAGTTAAGCACTGTCGGGCGTGGCCGTCACTTGGATGGGTGACCATCCGGGCCGCTATGTGCTGTTGCCATTTTTCGGGGTACACTCAGCCTCATGATGCTAATTGAGGAGCTCCGGTCAAAGAAAACCATCGTAACGACCGGGAGAGCGGTGTGCTGACCACATGCCCCTCCCATCCGCATCCTCAACTGAGGATAACACGGCGGTCGGATGGTCCCGATGGGCCACTTGTGGCCTGATGATGGAGTGCCTCATACCAAAGTTTGTTAGTTTTTGGATGTTTCTGACAGAACAGGTTCTACACAAACATATATGCAACAATTCTATAGGCTTGATGGCCAATAATGATTTGTTTAGTGCAGATGCGTATCCGGTTTCAAATTCTCTCATGGGAATACAGGTTTCACTATGAGCGAGGAGTACATGGAAAGGGATGACACACTGATGTATGATGAGTTGGGAAGTTGCAGCAGCGAAGAAGCATGACTGGTGGCCGAGATGGTTAAAGGAACTGTTTTAGAGAAGCAGAGAATCTGGGTTCGAGTTCCGGTGTGGCACAAATTTTCCACTTATAGCATTGATTAATTTCAATGCTCTAATGTGGTCACTGTTGGAAGAATATCCTGAACATTGATACTCATTGCTGCTGAATCATAACATTGTGTGGTATCTGTTCTGTTGGACACGTGTGACAGAACAGACACTACACACACGTGTATATGTAACATTTAACATTCTTGCCAATTTAGGAATTTTATCTTTAAAATGAACCTGTATTTCTAAAAAAATTAAATCTTTTTAATATACACACTGTCTAATAGGGATCACATAACAAATTCAATTCCTCTTCTCTCTTTGTGGCTTTGTATTTAACCCAGTTCTCTAAAAACTTCTCCTGATGTTGCCATTTCCTCTGCCATGGAATCTCTCTAAATATGATATTTTATCCTAATAATAGTTTCTTTCTGTCATTTCCAATACTTTGATTTTTTCAGTTCTTTTTCACTTCTGTAATCATCATATTGCTGACTTATTTTTACAGAAATACATGAATATTTGTTTCTAGTCCATTATTATTCATTTGACAGAGGTGAGCAAGGAAGATTAATCTACAGTTTCTCATTATTTATGATATTTTCTGTGTACTTCGGTAGATCTACTCAGGTTCCTTTCAGGTTACGCTGATACAATAGCTCCCTACTTACAAGGGAACCTCCCCATCGCACCCCCCTCAGATTTAGTTATAAGTTGGCACAGTGGATAGGCCTTGAAAAACTGAACACAGATCAATCGAGAAAACAGGAAGAAGTTGTGTGGAACTATGAAAAAAATTAGTAAAATATACAAACTGAGTAGTCCATGCGCATGATAGGCAACATGAAGGAAATGTGAGCTCAGGAGTGCCGTGGTCCCGTGGTTAGCGTGAGCAGCTGCGGAATGAGAGGTCTTTGGTTCAAGTCTTCCCTCGACTGAAAATTTTACTTTCTTTATTTTCGCAAAGTTATGATCTGTCCGTTCGTTCACTGACGTCTCTGTTCACTGTAATAAGTTTAGTGTCTGTGTTTTGCGACCGCACCGCAAAACTGTGCGATTAGTAGACGAAAGGACGTGCCTCTCCAATGGGAACCGAAAACATTTGATCGCAAGATCATAGGTCAACCGATTCCCCCACAGGAAAACATATCTGATATATTCTATACGACACTGGTGACGGCATGTGCGTCATATGACAGGAATATGTTGTCGACCCACCTAACTTGTACACTTAGCGAATGGGTAAAAAGATTCTTCTACCTTGCCTGATTTAGGTTTTCTTGTGGATGTGATAATCACTCACAAAAAAGTGATGAAAACATAAGAGTTTGTCATATAAACTGAAAATAAAAAATTAAACTTTTCACTCGAGGGAAGACTTGAACCTAGGACCTCTCGTTCCGTAGCTGCTCTCGCTAACCATGGGACCATGACACTCCTTCACTCCTACTGTCCGTGATGTTGCCTATCTTTGGATGGACTGCTCAGTTTGTATATTTTACTAATTTTTTACATAGTTCCACACAACTTCTTCCTGTTTTCTCTATTGATCTGTGTTCAGTTTTTCAAGGCTTATTCACTATGCCAACTTATAACTAAATCTGAGGGGGGTGCGATGGGGAGGTTCCCTTGTTAACAATCATATACAACCGCTCACTCACCGATAGATCTGTACCTACAGATTGGAAAATTGCGCAGGTCGCACCAGTGTTTAAGAAGGGTAGCAGGAGTAATCCATCAAACTACAGACCTATATCATTGACGTCAGTTTGCAGTAGGGTTTTGGAGCATATACTGTATTCAAACATTATGAATCACCTCGAAGGGAAGGATCTATTGATACGTAATCAGCATGGTTTCAGAAAACATCATTCTTGTGCAACGCAGCTAGCTCTTTATTCGCACGAAGTAATGGCCGCTATCTACAGGGGATCTCAAGTTGATTCCGTATTTCTAGATTTCCGGAAAGCTTTTGACACCGTTCCTCACAAGTGACTTCTAATCAAGGTGCGGGCCTATGGGGTATCGTCTCAGTTGTGCGACTGGATTCGTGATTTCCTGTCAGAAAGGTCGCAGTTCTTAGTAATAGATGGCAAATCATCGAGTAAAACTGAAGTGATATCAGGTGTTCCCCAAGGAAGCGTCCTGGGACCTCTGCTGTTCCTGATCTATATAAATGACCTGGGTGACAATCTGAGCAGTTCTCTTAGGTTGTTCATAGATGATGCTGTAATTTACCATCTAGTAAGGTCATCCGAAGACCAGTATCAGTTGCAAAGTGATTTAGAAAAGATTGCTGTATGGTGTGGCAGGTGGCAGTTGACGCTAAATAATGAAAAGTGTGAGGTGATCCACATGAGTTCCAAAAGAAATCTGTTGGAATTCAATTACTCGATAAATAGTACAATTCTCAAGGCTGTCAATTCAATCAAGTACCTGGGTATTAAAATTGCGAACAACTTCAGTTGGAAAGACCACATAGATAATATTGTGGGGAAGGCAAGCCAAAGGTTGCGTTTCATTGGCAGGACACTTATAAGATGCAACAAGTCCACTAAAGAGATAGCTTACACTACACTCGTTCGTCCTCTGTTAGAATATTGCTGCGCGGTGTGGGATCCTTACCAGGTGGGATTGACGGAGGACATCAAAAGTGTGCAAAAAAGGGCAGCTCATTTCATATTATCACGTAATAGGGGAGAGAGTGTGGCAGATATGATACGCGAGTTGGGATGGAAGTCATTAAAGCAAAGACGTTTCTCGTCGCGGCGAGATCTATTTACGAAATTTCAGTTACCAACTTTCTCTTCTGAATGCAAAAATATTTTGTTGAGTCCAATCTACATAGGTAGGAATGATCATCAAAATAAAATAAGAGAAATCATAGCTCGAACAGAAAGGTTTAGGTGTTCGTTTTTCCCACGCGCTGTTCGGGAGCAGAATGGTAGAGAGATAGTATGATTGTGGTTCGATGAACCCTCTGCCGAGCACTTAAATGTGAATTGCAGAGTAATCATGTAGATGTAGATGTAAATGTAGACTTCTTATTTTCCAATCATCTGTTGTTTGTACTGCACTCATTATTTTTAGTAATCCAACTTTCAAATTTATCTATTCCAAGTTCATTGTTAAGATTCAGATGTATATAAACATATTTTGTCTTGCCATGGTGGTAAAGGGTTTTAATTTTGTATCTACAGAGATGCATTTCTTATTGCAGAGAGTTTTAGAAAAACTGTATGTTCCTTTAGTTTCACTAATTCTCATATCTACTGCAAAGTTTTCTGTTCCACTTTGTTGTAATTTCTCCAAGATATCTAAATTTCCTAGCCATATCTGTTTTTTTCCCTATTTGTGTTTCAACATTTTTGGTGTATTTTTTATATACGCCATGTAATACATTTTACAACTGTTGGCTATTTTTTGCAGAAGATTTGTTTGAATTTCAGCCAGAAGGCCTTCTCCTGAATTTGACAACACACACACACACACACACACACACACACACACACGCACACACGCACACACACACACACAGACGCACACACATCATGCAAATGCAGGGCATGAGCTGCTACACCAACAATCAGAATGACAATGTCTCATGTCCTGTGTTTGTGTGTGTGTGTGTGTGTGTGTGTGTGTGTGTGTGTGTGTGTATTGTCTTATTCAGAAGAAGGCCTTTTGTATGAAAATTATACAGGAACTTAATAACTTTTTCTTATTGATAAATGTATAGATAATTATTGGATTCTCATACCAAAGTTTATTTGAAAAGTATTTAACACTGATGGACAAAAGAAGATTTATGCTCTTTGTTTATTAGTTTTAGAGATAGTTACATTTTGTTGTTCTCATGTCCTAGTGATAAGATGTATACCGAGTGCTCCATAATTTCAAGTGGAATTGTGTTGCATAATGAAAGCAATTTATGAACAATATGATTTTCTCATTTACGATACCATGGATCCCAGCTCCTGTAACTCTGGAAAACTATTATTCTTTTAATTTTGTATGGAGAATGTAGATGGAGGCAATGATCCTCAAAATGGTGCAACTCAACAAAAGGTGCATGTGAATGTGTTCACCTCTTTCCCTTTGTGGCCACCAAGGACAATTTCAATATTTAGGTCATATTTGCCACGACATTCAGAACCTGAAGTCATTATTTTCATTTCATTATGAAGTTTGAGTATTTTCTTTCTTAGATGAATAAATGCATTTTTCCACAATTCTTTTTACCCAGGCCATGGAGAATGATATTACTTAATAACGTTCATGGTTCTATCCCGACTGTACTTTCGCATACATTTGAGTGTGTACCAGCTTAACTATACTTATGACCCATTTACTTTTCAGTATTAATTCTTAGTTTGAACCACTCACTTGCAAATGTGCATGCCCTCTTATTTTGTATAGTCAGTTGGGTGTATTCCTTAATAACATTACTTTTAATATTCAGGGGCTTAATTTCCACAATTCACTTTTGCCTATGTTGCAATGGCACTTCACACGAAATATTTACTACATGACATTCATACTAACTCTCATTTCAAAATTATACTTCTAACAGTTTAACAGGGTGGTTACAAAATTTACTTGTTTAGCAGTATTTTTGTTGTGGCTATCTGTGGCTCAACATTTCCACAATAGGGTGAGTATCAGTTTACCTATTTCATAATACTGTCATTATTCCATCTTGGATTTTTCATTGTTTGATTTTGCCTAGTGGCTTTCCTTCCATCACATAACCCAGTGCTGTTTACTTTCTTACTATCTTCTGTTGCATTACTATACTCAATGTCTATACTTTTCTTTTCCTTCTTTCCTGTGTTTTACTTGTCACCTTTCAAAGTGCACCACATGATCTTATTTACAAACCACACTGTACCAACCATCTTGTCCATGCACAACATGTGACTACAAGACCACGCTGATTGTTAGTGCAGCATCTTATGTTCCACATTTGTGTGAATTTGTGTGTTGTCTAATTCAGAAGAAGGCCTTTTGATCAAAATTTACTTGTTTAGCAGTCTTTTATTCTACCTGTCTGTGACTCACTGTTTCCACTATAAAGATGACCCTACAGTTTTCAAACCTATTAGATACATCAAGGATGTTGTAGCTGAGCTTTTCATGGAAATTTTGACACATCTGGTTCAAGCTTTCCACTTGACTAAGAACTAAGTGAATATCAGTCGTGATGACAACAATGCAGACATGTGCTTCATTGAAATTCTGTGAACAAGGCTAGTGATGTACCTTTACTCATGAAGTATGTGACTTTGGATATCATGCATCCATGCAGTTCATGGGCCACCTGGTTCAAACCTCTGGTGCACTCTGCTGAGCCACCAAAGAAACACTATTATTTTAGTGGTCACAAATGAATGACTGACTGATTCTGTAAATTGTATTACTAGTGTCTAGTCACTGTGTTCAGTGCTATGTACAACCTGTACTTCACTGTATCGTATGTTTTGTTCTATAAAGTACTATGTTCCATAAATCGTATTTGTTCTTGTTATAGCAAACTTGGTGGCAAGTGAAGATTACATTTTCTCTGCTTGTTAGTGTCAGTGCTAAGTCACCTGACAAACATCTCGATGGAAGAAATACTCCAATGTATGATTGCCCAGCAGCAAGCTTTTGCAGAACTGCTGCAGGCTCCCATCACCACTCTCAGTCAAGTGGCCTCTGCATGTTCGTGGCAGGTTACTCTCCTATCAGTGCAACTGTCACCCTTTCCAGCATATGATGAATAAGCTGAAGATTGGGACTCCTGCAAGACATGGTTGTGCCAAAATGTCTAGGCATTTAGCATGGACAATGCAAACCTGTGAAGAGCTTTCTTTCTACCCTGCCTTTTGCTGCCCATTTATCAGTTGCATGCCTCACTGTTCCTTTGCAAGAACCAGCCATCTTATCATTAGATGAAATGTGCAACCTTCTCTCGACCTATTACTGTGACAGAATGCATGTCACTGCAATACTTGTAGAGCTTTACCATTATCAGAAATGCCCAAACCAGTCCCACAAAGCCTGGTCTGCTAAATTACTTGGGTTGAGGTATCATTGTGAATTTGTCACTGACAATGCAGCTGTTGCCACCTCTGTTAGTGGGCCCTATGCGACCATTGTCTCCAATGCCCTTGATGATTCCTGCAATGCTGACAGCTTACTTCAACGAGGACATCACTGTGGAGACACAATTCCTGGTCCTGTCATGCAGCCCCTCACAAGAAGCGAGATGGCATACCAATCTGCATCCCTCATCACTTCTGCCCCTACTTGCTGGTGCTGGCCACCACACGCTGCAGTGGCTGCCACCATCTGGCAATGAAATGGACATGAGCACCATCACTGGTGTTTTTCATGACTTTTAATCTCAGTGCCTTGTGCAATTAGTGCTTTTTTTCATGGTTCCAGTGCTTTTTCAGTCTGTGCGCCTTTTCAGTACCAGTGCTTTTTTTCTGTACCATGAACTTTCTCTGTACATGTATTTTTCTGTGCCTAATTTTTTAAAGAATGTATGTGGTTTCCCAACCCCTATAAGGAAGCATGAAATGTGCAAGCTTCTTTCAACCTATTACTGAGACAAAATGCTTGTCACTGCAATGCGTGTATAGCTTTACCATTATCACAAATGCCCAAACCAGTCCTGCAAAGCCTGGGTTGCCTTTACTCATGACATCCACGATTTCAGAGATTGCTTGTCCATGCAGTTAACAGACCCACATATAGAGGACACCTAGGTCACCCCCTGGTGCACTCTGGTGAGCTGCCAAAGAAACAGCATTATTTAAGAACTCACAAATGAGTGCTTTGCCGATTCTGGGTTCCATTTTAATGTTGACCAGTCATTGTGTTCAGTACAATGTGTAACCTGTACTTATTGTATCTTATGTGTTGTTCTATTAAGTACTGTGTTCCATAAATCATGTTTGTTCATGCTATAGAAGCTGGTCTTCTCAACCTTCCCTGCCAGCCACCAGAATGATCCAAGTATGACCTCAGAACAACCCAGTCATGCCAGTACATACATTATGTGTTCACAAAGTCTTCTGAACAAGATTGAAGAAACGTTAGACAAAAAACTTGAACATCAGAGTGGGTTTGCAAAGCGAAGGTCCTGCACAGCTCATACTTTTTAAATTAAAATCTTTAATTCAGTGCAGTGTTAATGAGCAAATCCACAACAGTTTTATTTATTGATTTCAAGAAATAATTTGATTCAACAGACAGAAAAAAACATTAGAGAATTTGGTGTTAAAGCAAAATTAGCAGACCTAATTCATAATTAAGTGCAGTGACAGATATAACATCTAAACTGAAATCTATGAGAGCTATCTCTGGGCAATCTGAAATAAAAGTTGATATAAGGCAAGTGAATGCTTTATCAGCTTTACTGTTTAACTGTGTTTCAGAAAAAAGTAAGAATTTGGAAATTGGGTGTAATAAATAATAAAATTGGAACAAACTATACAAATTCAGCATGGAATAATGACAATGTTCAGACAAAGATAGACTGCTAAAACAGACTCAAAAACAAGGTGTTGAGCCTAAATATATTAGAGTCTTTGATTTCAAGTTGTACACATGTAACCTACTAAATATAAGCTGAACTGGTTGGCCATGTCTCAGGCTTTCTCCTTGTGAGTTAGCCCCTCTTTTAACCATAATCAACGATAGTTCCCTCCAGCTATTAACTGCACCACTGCAAATTGAGTGTTGAGAAACAGCAGAAATAGCTGAAATTGCTAAATCCAAACAAGGCCCCATGGCCCAATGGAATACAGGTCAAATTCTACACAGAAATGCATCTTAGTTATGCCATATTTTCACCATAATACTACAATGAGCACCTGTAAGGAAGTGTTGGTCACACATGTCTGTGAGAATGGTGTCAAAAGTGATTCACAAAACTGTCAAACATCACTAAGTTCCACCTCTTCCAGTATATTAGAACATATTCTGAGTCCAAACATAATGAGGCACATCAAACAAAATGGTGTCCTTCATTATAACCAGCATGGATTTCTAAAACATCAGTCATATGAAACCCAACTTGTCCTTTTCTCACTTTATATCCTGAAAGCCACAGCTAAAGGCAATAAGGTGGATAAGATATTCCTTGATGTCCAAAACATGGTTGATTCAGCTTTGTATTTGGTCTTATTAACAAAAGTATGAAAATATCAAACCTTAAACATGTGGTTTTACGTATAATTTATAAAGGGAAATGGCACTGTACACCTTTTAGGCTCTGTGAGAGGTGGAAAAGACCAATGTGAAGAAAGAGAAAGGTTTTAAGTTAAGGATGAATGATTGGGAGCAGTAGACTGTTGCTAGGCTTTTTATGTGTGAAGAGGTGCCTGCCTAGTGGATTTAGACATTCAGCATGCATCTCTGCCTGCTGCTGTGGGTGTGCATTATTCCATGAAGACATGAGGGGAAAGTATCATGAAAAGTGTCCATGGAGAAGACACAAAATTTGAATTAACAAATTAAAAATGTATCTTTGATATATTCTTCAGTTGTTCTTGATCTACTTCTTGTTCTTGAACTTGAGGTGGAGGCCCACACAGCTGGACAATGTAATATAATCAAGTTGTATTTTTAACTGAAGAGAGAATACAAGTTTTAAATGGTAAGAGGTGTTTGAGATGTTTTTGAAGCTGTACCAAGAATTAAGCTCTCTTTCAGTGTATTCCTTCAAGTCTTAGAGAGGTTGAAACTCAATAACAGGCCCAGCTATGGATTCTGTAATAAGTAATAGAGGCGATCATACATTCAACAAAGTTGTGTCAGGCAATTGTACATGGACTTCAAGGAGTAAAAAAAACATCAATAGCCTGATGTGTGAAGTTTATACACACATATCCAGATGTGGACAAGATAAGACCCACACCAAATCAAAACAGTGCACATGTTAACAGGGCTGATCAGGACAAGAGAAACATGATAGATGGGGAGCAGAAGATTAAAAATGAACAGCAATTTAAAGAAGATTTTATGTAAATATTCAATAAGAAATAGTTGCCATGGGCGACAGACACCAACAATGGAAAGTCTAGCTGTATGTACATCATATAACGGCATGAGAAGAACTGATAAAGTAATTATGAGGAACATATATACCAAGAATTTTGCAAGGACAGGAAGAGTGCTAATAAAGACTAGAGAGAAAAGTGTGGTTGACCATTATCACAAAGTCCACCACTACAGTATTGTGCATGTCTGATGAAAGAAACGAGTCGATAGACATCGCATCTGCCGTCCAACTCAGCACGCAGCCTATGGCACCATGCAGTTGTGTCACTAGCCACACTACAACAGTAGCCTGCGATAGCTAATCAACACTATACATCTGTAGCCCATCAGGAGACCAGCATGCAGTTCAGCACCAGCGTGTGGCTCAACACCAACATGAAAGTTCATTGCTAACATGGAGCTCTCATCTTAGGATGAGCTGTGGTTAATACATCTTTAAACTACATTTGTTTATTTTGTTGGTATGAATAAATCAAAGAATTAATTGTTGATAATGGCTAAGCATAAAATGAAGTGACTTTGTTCAGGAGGTACTGTAGCAGACAAGAAATTTTATTCGATAGAGAGAATATACTTACATTGAATAGAAAAATGGCCACTGAGGGACAGGTAATGAATATCGAAATTTTACTTGATAAGTTTGAGGAGACGATCACTAGTAATAATAAAATAGAAGAAAGTAATAAGAAATTAGAACAAAGTAATGAGAAAATGGAGAAAGGTATAAAGAATCAAGGGGATAACTTTGCCAGTGAAATGGTTCAAATGAGAGGGAGTATAACAAAACTAGAAAAGAATGGCAAGAAATTAGAAGACCATCTAAAGAGACACATTCAGGAAAGCCACAAGATTCTGAAATCAGACCGTGAGACAAGGCTAGGCAGCAAATTAGATGAAAAACTGTCAGCATTAAAATACTAGATACACACATAAATTTTACAGCAGTGTCATTTTGGTGAGGTGTGATATATATGATAATATTAAAGAATTACACTCTTAAGAAGATCATTTAAGTGATTTCCCTGAGAAAGAATGCAAATATATAAAGGATCAAATCTCAGAGGCACAAAGCCATACTGTATTATTAGAACAGAGAAGTGATAATGGTGATACAATTTGTTCACAAGATATATTTACCAGTTTGCAGGAAAAAGTAAAAGAACTAACAGACCAAAAATTTCAAGAATAGGCAGAGAACTTGGGTGGTATCAAACTTTCTTAGGATGAGTCTACACAACAAAACAGGGAATTCAAACGATTATGGAGTGAATTGCAAAAACCAAAAAAGACCTTAAAGAGAAACTGTGTCTAGGAAAATCCCTTGACATTAGTAAATTATTGGAAGAATTGCAATTAGGGAGAAGCATGAATTGTATAAGGACAGATTTTGCATTGAGTTACTCAATAGGGGGTGTAGCAAAGTGGGGGAATGTTCACTTGGAAGAGTTTACATTTTGCAATGATTTTCAGGAAAAATTTAAGTGAATACATTGATCGAGGTATGTAGTAGGACATTATCTTAGAATTACTGGATCCAAAATATTACAATGGTTCAAGGGGCAATTTTGTGCAATCTAAATATTTAGACAACCCACTCGAGGAAGTACACTTAGCAAAGATACTACTTAGGTGTTTACCTTACTATGTATGTAAAGAAATTTTGTAGAGAGACTGGTCAATGGTAAATGAATTACTCTCTTTTGTAGAAGGCTACATACTGTGAACAAAGAACCAGCATCAAGAAGAGGCAAATCATGACAATATTAGACCTAATTTGAAATTTCAGAAAAGGAATGAAGGAAATTTTTCTCAAGTGACAAAATACAAGTGGGGTAAGAATAAACAACATAATAATAGGATAAGAAATGCAAACACAATAACACTTAAAACTAATGATAGGAATGATAATAATATGATATTAAAACAATATAAATCACCAAAAGCCACCATAGTAGTAGAAAACAAATAGTGCCCTGTGCCAAGGGCCAGAATCCAAAATAAATCAATGTAAAATCAAGCCCATAAATAGAAAAATTAGTAGCTTTCACTGGAAAACTACCAGTAATGAAATGGTTGCTGGAGGAGGAACAGAACAATCACAGTGAAACTACTAAATCCATTTTTAAGGGATTAATGAATAATTATGAAATCAAGATATATGTACCGGGTGATCAAAAAGTCAGTATAAATTTGAAAACTCAATAAACCATGGACTAATGTAGATAGAGAGATAAAAATTGACACACATGCTTGGAATGACATGGGGTTTTATTAGAACAAAAAAAAAATTAAGTTCACAAAATTTCTGACAGATGGCGCTGGACAGCAAAATGTTAGTGACTGCGCATGAGAATCGTGTATAAAAGGAGCTGTAATGAGAGAGAAAATCAGATGCACCAGCAGTCGCAGCATGTTGACATTACCTGAAAAGGTGCTTTTAGTGAAGCTGTATTATCATAATGGGGAATGTGCTAGTTCAGTGTTGTGATCCTATCGCCATAGGAAGGGGATTCAAATGGGTAAAGGTCCGTTGACAAATGTAGCTGTGGCGAGAATGATTTTGAAGTTCAAAGCCAAGGGTTGCTTAGATGATAGACCCCCATAAAGGCCAACTGAGAACAAGGTGTAACACTGCTGAGACAGTTCAGGAAGAAATGGAGACTGTAGCAGGCTCGTCTATGCACGGGGAAGTCAGCGCTCGCGCAGTCACACGTCGCACCGGCCTTCGATACACTACTGTTTGGTTGACACTTACGCGTACCCTCCGATGCTATCTGTACAAAATCCATCGGCATCATGAACTGTTACCTGGCGATTTAGTGAAACAGAGGGTATTTGCAGTGTGGGCATTTCAAAAGATGGCGGAAGATGATGATTGGTTGAGTAACGTGTTGTGGACCAACGAAGCTCATTTCACGCTCTGAGGGTCTGTCAATGCCCACAACTGCAGAATTTGGGCTACCAAAAATCCTAGAACTGTCGTGGAAACTCCATTGCATGACAAGAAAGTCACGGTATGGTTTGGATTTACCACATCTACCATTATCGGGCCTTTTTTTCTTCAAGGAAATGAGTGATTCTGGTTTTGTAACTGCTACCGTGATGGGTGAGAGAGAATCGCATCATCCCCGGCCTGGCTAATAAACACCTGCTGGAACGTATAATTTTTATGCAGGATGGTGCTCCACCCCATATTGCTAGACGCATGAAAGCTCTCTTGCGCGCGTCGTTTGGTGATGATCGTGTGCTCAGCCACCACTGTCGTTATGCTTGGCCTCCTAGGTCCCCAGACCTCAGTCCGTGCGATTATTGGCTTTGGGGTTACCTGAAGTCGCAAGTGTATCGTGATCGACCGACATCTCTAGGGATGCTGAAAGACAACATCCGACGCCAATGCCTCACCATAACTCCGGACATGCTTTACAGTGCTGTTCACATTATTTCTCAACTACAGCTATTGTTGAGGAATGATTGTGGGCATATTGAGCATTTCCTGCAAAGAATATCATCTTTGCTTTGTCTTACTTTGTTATGCTAATTATTGCTATTCTGATCAGATGAAGCGCCTTCTGTCAGACATTTTTTGAACTTTTGTATTTTTTGGGTTCTAATAAAACCCCATGTCATTCCAAGCATGTGTGTAAATTTATACCTCTCTATCTACGTTATTCCGTGATTTATTCAGTTTTCAAATTTATATTGACTTTTTGATCACCCAGTATATCAAGGAAGCAAAATCTCTATCGTTTCCTAATCTATATTTGAGATGTTGAGACAAAGAACAGTATATCCTATACTTCCAGTAACTGGAGTGTATGTTACTGATATTACAGGGGCACAAGCCAAACAAATAAAACAAGAAGTAAGACTACCTCTAAGAATAAACAATTTTACATTTACACAAAGATGTTTCATAGTACCTAATGTTAACATACAATTGTTACTTCGGATTGACGGGCTCATTATGTACAATATAATCTTAGATTCTGCAGCTAAGGAATTGACAGGTAGCTACAATAAATGATTGTGTGATATACCACTTAAAAGTAATGGCGATCGTGAAATACATTTAATTGCTACAAGAAAGGCAATAAGTTCTGAGGATCCAATCAGTTTCCAAGGTGTGCTACAGGCACAGATTAGGATTAAAGCTTATGAGTCTGATTTATTGAATGAGTCACAAAAGGAGGATCAGTATATAAAGCATTAAGTGGAATTCTATTACTTTAAGAAATTAAGTACAAAAGTCTTAACAAGAATCAGAACTTGAAAAGTGTGACAGAGAATGAAGGGTGACAAGTAAGGAGTGTATGTTACTGATATTACAGGGGCACAAGCCAGTGTGTGAGTTGTATCTTGTGATAAGTGGTATCCTGTGATACACAAGAAATTGCACAACCTTACTGCAGCCAATTTTTTCGGTCAACAGCCAGTGAGTGGAAGAAGTGCGACATACATATTTGTAAAAACAAATATGAGGTGACTTACCGAACAAAAGCGCTGGCAGGTCGATAGACACACAAACAAACACAAACATACACACAAAATTCAAGCTTTCGCAACAAACTGTTGCCTCATCAGGAAAGAGGGAAGGAGAGGGGAAGACGAAAGGAAGTGGGTTTTAAGGGAGAGGGTAAGGAGTCATTCCAATCCCGGGAGCGGAAAGACTTACCTTAGGGGGAAAAAAGGACAGGTATACACTCGCACACACGCACATATCCATCCACACATACAGACACAAGCAGACATATTGAATATATACACACAAAATTCAAGCTTTCGCAACAAACTGTTGCCTCATCAGGAAAGAGGGAAGGAGAGGGGAAGACGAAAGGAAGTGGGTTTTAAGGGAGAGGGTAAGGAGTCATTCCAATCCCGGGAGCGGAAAGACTTACCTTAGGGGGAAAAAAGGACAGGTATACACTCGCACACATGCACATATCCATCCACACATACAGACACAAGCAGACATATTGAATATATACACACAAAATTCAAGCTTTCGCAACAAACTGTTGCCTCATCAGGAAAGAGGGAAGGAGAGGGGAAGACGAAAGGAAGTGGGTTTTAAGGGAGAGGGTAAGGAGTCATTCCAATCCCGGGAGCGGAAAGACTTACCTTAGGGGGAAAAAAGGACAGGTATACACTCGCACACACGCACATATCCATCCACACATACAGACACAAGCAGACATATTGAATATGTCTGCTTGTGTCTGTATGTGTGGATGGATATGTGCATGTGTGCGAGTGTATACCTGTCCTTTTTTCCCCCTAAGGTAAGTCTTTCCGCTCCCGGGATTGGAATGACTCCTTACCCTCTCCCTTAAAACCCACTTCCTTTCGTCTTCCCCTCTCCTTCCCTCTTTCCTGATGAGGCAACAGTTTGTTGCGAAAGCTTGAATTTTGTGTGTATGTTTGTGTTTGTTTGTGTGTCTATCGACCTGCCAGCGCTTTTGTTCGGTAAGTCACCTCATATTTGTTTTTATATATAATTTTTCCCACGTGGAATGTTTCCTTCCATTATATTGACATACATATTTGTATTGACTGGATGTTTGTCAACATATGTAAAACTTTAACCTATTGAGCATGTAAAGATGTAAACAGTAATATGACATCTAAGGGACTACTTTATAGACATAGTGAAACCTTGCAGATCACTGACAGATAATTTGAAGTACCACAGTCAAAGTAACCCTTGTGAAAGAATAATGAAAGAAATTTCTCATCATTGCAGAACGTACTGTTCCAGAAAACATACATCTAGGGCTCAACTGATCCCAGATTTTCAAGTAGTGACAAAAGAATTGCCACACATGACAAGAGGGTTATCACCAGTGGAGGTAATGGATAAGCCATTTACAGGAGAATCATTACTAAAAATGTTTAGTTGGCTTCAAAGCAAAGTATTAACAATAGAAGAACTACAGTGATTAGTAAAAAGTAACATAAAACGTAGTGTGAAACAAAGAGTGGAGTGACACACTGCTCCTGCACATATATCTGCTTTTCAGGTCAGTGACTTACTTTTAATTCATGACCATCACTTAAGTTTGAATATTAAACAATAGGTGAGTAAGTATTTTCCCAAATATGTAAGACCATATAGAATTAGTTTTATTCCACATCCAAAAGCATTATTCTTGGTAGAACCAATTACTGGGAAGAAGAAAGGGCTATATAATGGAGAAACAATGTAAATATAAAAACTAACCAGAGGAAATCATCAAAAAATTTTAGCTTCTATGGTTTAAGTGCTACTTATTAGAGAGAAATGTTTAACTAAATATCTAGCCAGACTGAAGATACAGCCAGACAGAGTTTTTGCCTTGTCTTGCACTCTTATTTACTTCTGTAAAGACTACTTAGTAGTATAGTGCTAATCTTCGGTTACGTGGAATTGATACAATGAATACATTTAGAATAAAGTGTGATCTGTGAGAATTTTATACCTTTTATGGGTAATAAGAAGGGAGAGTGTACTCGGATAGTTGGGTGAAAAGTCATTCTGTCTTTAGGATCTATCATCTTTTCTTCTTCGGATCCAACACTTCATTGGCGAGTGAGTACAAAGCCTATTTTCATAGGTTGGATGAGCGTACAGGCGCGCGTATGCGCACACACACACACACACACACACACACACACACACACACACACACACACACACACATGAAAATCATTACTTAAACTTAGAGTAATAGTAAGGAGTAATTGTGACTGAAGTGTCAGCTTTGTCACATTTTTAGTGGGGAGGAGCAATGAGTTGCGGTGTCTCTAGATAAAAGAAGGGGTGACAAGCTAACAAGGGAGAGATATAGAGAGCACATTCACACAAATATTTCCACGACACATGTGAAGAAGGAAGAACAGAGGATAAGTGAGCAGGAAAATGGAAGGGATTGTAGGAAGTAACTGTTGGAAGTCACTCTTAGATGTCAAGGGAAAGCCAATAGAGAGATGAGGAAGTCACAAAGATCTGGTGGAGAACACATATTTCGGCAGTAGTGGGCAGGAAAAAAGTACCGGAGTACTCAATAGAGTAGTAGGTGAAGAATGTGATGCACCTAGTAGATAGAGAATAAAGATCATTATGGGTAAGGGAACTTATACGAGGTTTTGGTGGACTCAGAGAAGGAATGACCTCAACCATATTTATATGGAGGAAAGAAGAAGGTAAGGATGTACATTATATCATAAAGAGAGTAAAAAGGGGAAAGTGTACTCATTCCTAGAAAGACTGAGAAATGAATAGTTGTTACGAAGGGAAGTTATTAAAGGGTGAAGGCCTGAAACAATGGAAAGTTTCATCCAGATTAAATAAATAAAAATGAAAGAATTTGACTAATTTTGTGTGACTTATATGTTTCAAGCTTCATGGTTAAGTACCTTTTGTGTTCTGGAATTTGAGCATTAGGACAACATCTTATCTAACAGAGCAATATACAAGGATAAATATGAAAGCAAAGGCACCTTAGGCACAAAGATCTTTCACATTTGTAAGCCCAAAAGTGTAAAAGTTTGTATTGACAAACAGATATTTGTGTGAAATGTTGTATTATCAGAGGATTATTAATATCTTGAAAGAATGAATAAAAAGTTTTTAGAATAACTGAAAACAGAAGATTATGAAAGTATTGGCTTGGAGGCCAAATGATATAAAATTTATTACTGAAAAATGTAAGATACAAAAATAAGAGAAGAAACGTCATAGCATAAGTAAAGTAGTAAAAAAGAGGATATTTACGGATGTCTTCCACTTGAATCAGGGGATATGAGGTGTCCCATGTTATTTAGAATTAGAAACAACACTGCAAGCCTTTTAGGCTCTGTGAGAGAAGGAAAATATCCACATGAAGAAAGAGAGAGGGGTTTAAAGTTAAAGGAGAATGATCAGGAGCAGAAGATGGCTGCTAGGTTTTCTATTTGTGCAGAGATTCCTGCCTAGTGGATGTAGGCATTCTGTGTATCTCTCCACTTGCTGCATGGGGTGTGTGTTATACAATGCAAATGTAAGTGGAAAATGTCACTTTAATTAACACTAAAAAATATATCTTCAATATATTCTACAATTGTTCTTGCTCCACTTCTTGTTCTTGAACTTTGTACGGAACAAGTAATCAAGACAGAGGAAAATGTTTGAGTTGAGGTCCACAAGGCTGGACAATGTAATATGACCAAATTGTCTTGTTAATTGAAGAGAGAATGCAAGTTTTAAATGGAAAGAGATGTTTGAGACGTGTTTGTAGCTAGTTCAAGAATTAAGCTCTCTTTCATGGTATGTCTGAAATCTTCAAAGAAGATGGCACAAAGAAGAAGAGAGGCTGGAACTGAATAGCAGGGCCAGCTCTAGATACTGTAATAAGTAACATAGTGGATCGTACATTCAATGAACTTGTGTTGGGCAAGAATACATGGATTCCAATGAGTAAAGAAACTTTGAGAGCCTGATGTGCAAACTTGATAGACACATTTCCAGTCTGCAGACAACTTAAGACTCAGACTAGTGAAAACAACATGGACATAATTTATGACTGGAGGATTGCTTGGTTGGAAGGTAACAGCATGTTATCTCAGATGGAGTGTCAATAACTTTAGGCATGCCCCATGGAATTGTGTTGTTCTTGCTATTTACTGATGATCTGGTACACAATATTAATAAAAATATTAGAGTTTTCACAGTTGTTGCAGTTATCTGTGCTGAAGTACTATCCAAAAAAAGGTTCAAATTTTTCATCCAGATCTTTGCATGATTTAAAAGTACTTTGAAGATTGGGAACTCACTTGAAATGTTCAAATGCCAAAATACACATTTTGCTAAATGCAGAAACATAATATCCTTTGATTACAGTAGCCATGAATAACACCTTATATCTGTCAACTCATACAAATACCAGCTTTCAAGAATTAGTTTGGATATGACACAGAATGATTACACAGGGTGAGGAGAGGATAAACTTCAGTTCATTGGCAGGTTACTAGGAAGAAAGACAGTCTATAAAAGAGACTTTTACAAATCACTTGTGTATCCTGTCTTAGAATATTGCTCATGTGTATGGGACCAATGCCAATAGGTGTGATACCAGATATTTAATGCAATTAAAGAAGGGCAGCACAAATGTCGACAGGTTTATTTGACCCATGGTAGAGTGTCAGAAATGCTGAATGACCTGAACTGGCAGATATTTGCAAATAGGCACAAATATTTTACAAAAGTGGAAGGGAGGAGAGGATATAAAGGAGGCATCTAGCAGACATCATTCACATGAATATAGCAAGAAGTCAGCTGACTAAATACTTGAGACATATTAAAGATTAGGCTAGTTAAAAACTGTAAAAGCCTCCTTACAAAGTTTCAAGAATGACCTTCTAAGTTAGGAATTATTTGTGAATGCTGACATTTTAGACATTTTATTTTTCTCTCTTTTTACATAGAGGGTGGATCAGTGCTATTTTCCACTCTTCCACATCTAAATCTACATTCATACTCTGCAACCCACTGAAGTGCATAGCAAAGGGTGCCTGTCATTGTACCAGCTCTTAGGGCTTCTTCCCATTCCATTCACATATGAAGTACAGGAAGGATGGTTGCTTAAATACCTGTGTGTGCACAGGGTCAGGTGACTAATAATTACATTATCTTTCCAGTGTTTATGTTAACAATTTACGTAAACAACATTTAGTCAAATGGAGGAAGCCAATTTACACTAATGACCATTGGTTTCATAATTCAAGTGGGCTATATAACATATCTTATGATAAAGACACAAGAGTGAACTCTTGAGCCTAATTAAATTAT
The DNA here is from genome assembly GCF_023864345.2 of Schistocerca serialis cubense. Lineage (NCBI taxonomy): Eukaryota > Metazoa > Arthropoda > Insecta > Orthoptera > Acrididae > Schistocerca > Schistocerca serialis. The sequence continues at coordinate 486,751,709 of NC_064643.1, forward strand.
CTTGAAGGGACATGTGAGTAACAATGTAAACAGATGTTTCTGCTTCTGGACTGTCACACAACAGCTACTAATATTATGTTAATTAAAATGTTTGTTTGTTTATGTCAACTCTATTGAATAAGCAGTGAAAAACAATATCTTTTGTTGTACCTATGTAAAACCAAAGTCTTGGAAAAATCACTATCTTTAACAAACTTGTGTTTATAAATCTTTGTCCTCTAATAGCTGGTCTACCTGAAAAGTATGTGCCTTTTCTTTTTCTTGTTCTGGCATTGACAGAATATAGATATGAGTTGTTTTAGATTTATCATTTTGTCAATAATAACTGAAAAATGGCATTTTAAAACTGTTTTATTCTGTAAAACAACAAACCTCTCAGTTCCCCTGTTTTAATTAAAACAGGCAATCAATTTCTGGCCATTTAAATTATGTTGGAAGTGGCTTCTTTGATAATGTAATGATCCAGTGCCATAAGCACTCTATCACTAGTTATTTTATTATTAAAAAAATTAAGCCTGCATCTTAAGTCAATCTCTGATAAACTTTTTATGGAATAATTTCTTTTGTATGAGCATTAAATATGTGCACATTCATTTGTCACCAAAGTCTGGTGTTAACATATGATGACCTTTTGAATGCAATTGTGTTTTATCACAAAGACATGAGAGCTTATGTGAAAGGAACCACTTCAAGCGGTGACCATTTATCAGCACTTATATGTAATTCTGTTGAGTTTCCTGCGTATACAAATTTTATCATCATATTTTTCTTTTCCATGTTTCATGTACTTGTCCAATGAGACAAACTGATGTCAAGAAAAGAAGTAAATAAGCAGTATATATAAAAGGAAAACTAAAAAAAATTCATAAAATAGTCCAAATAAAATTTTCCATTACAGATATTTTACTGGTGATCTAAAATACACTGCCACACATAAGATAAGGATATCATTGTTTATCCCTCTGCCCACCCATATTATGAAATTTTGTCAATAAAGTAGATGGCCAATGATCTGTCTCAAATTTAGCCATTCAAATTTGTTAATTAAGTATGATAGTCTTAAATTATGTCAACAGGATATCTGACTTTGTGCACAGTGTGGGCAATATGGAATAGTGATACTATTTTATTTATGCAGATCTATAATTTGTTGTTGAAAATACATTCTTTGAGCCAATATTATATGCACATTGCTGTTTGAAACGTACATAAAAATGTATTAAATCAATTTCAGCCACCTGTAAAGACAGGTAAAATCATAAATATAGAATCTACAGCAAAAATGGAACTGAATCTTATGTCAATGGCAGCAAACTTGCTGATCTAGCTACCTATAATATAGAACCTTAAACTGGCAAAATAGAATTGCAAGCTGAAGGTGAGGAGTTCATTCCACAAACTAGCCACACTGTAGTCTCGTTTGTGGAACTGTATAAAAAGATAGAAGCAATGATGAATGCTAGTTTTGATTGCTTATCATTAAAACAGTATGCCCTAAAATATGAAGCCTTGAAATTTAAAGGTGCTTACTAGGAAATTATAGATGCTATAAAAAAAGTCTCGTTTGTGGAACTGTATAAAAGGATAGAAGCAATGATGAATGCTAGTTTTAATTGCTTATCATTAAGGGGAGTTGGAATGCCGGAAAATGGAAAAAATTCACATTTTCAGTTTTTAACCTTATAACTTAATTTGAAATTTTCTGCTTAAAATGGTGCAAAATTTGTTAAGAAATTCCAATTGGAAGTATTTTTATTTAATTTTTCAAAATTACATGTGCGCCCAGCAAAGTTACCCATCTTGTGATTTGTACACATTTAAATCTTCGCATTTCCGAAAACATTACATATAGAAGGCTGTGGATTTCACTCTTCAGTTGTAGAATCTTTGATCCTTCCATAGGTACCATTGTTTTTACGACTAGCTGTGTTTATTGTTCAGTTTTTGATCTGTGAGTGTTTGTTTTGAGCCTCGAGTTTAGTTTGTCGCTCATTTGGAGTTTGTTATCTGTCTTGTTTTGACTTTCAGTGGTGAGTGCGTAGTTTCTACGATGCCTAGGAGTGCATCATTATTTAAAAAGCGAAAGTTTCGCGGTAATAGATTTACAAATAACGTTTGTTCAAGTGATTCTGCTTCAGCACCTGTTGATGCTGGTGAAAGTTCTGACGTTTGTACAGCTGAGATGTGTGAAGGAGACACGCCCACCAGTGCATCAAAAAAGAAGTTATCAAACTGTGCAAGTGAAATTACAGATGAAGCTTCTAATGAACAATATGTTTTAGTCGACTTTCCTGTTTTTACTGAGTTTATGAAGAAATGTTTGTGTTGTAATCTTTGTGGAGGTTCTTTTGATATGAACATAACAAAATCTATAGGACTTTCCTGCAAAATTGCTATAGTTTGTGCCAGTTGTGAAAATGAGACCTGTTTTTGGAGCTCTAAAACATGCAGTAGCAATTTGTTTGAGAGTAATATCAGGCTAATGTATGCAATGAGAGCAATTGGTAAAGGACATACTGCTGCTCAAACATTTTGTGCCATAATGAATCTTCCACCTCCACCTGCTAAAATTGACAATTACACTGAAGTGATAGGAGATGCTGTTCAGTCTGTAGCAGATTTATCAATGAAAGCTGCTGCCAGTGAAGCAAAATATATAAATGAAGGAAACCCAGATATCCCTGTTGCTTTTGATGGAACCTGGCAGAAAAGGGGTCACACATCCAAAAATGCTGTTGCTACTGTTACTAGTGTGGACAGCGGTAAAGTTTTGGACTATGAAGTGCTCACTAAACATTGTTACCATTGTGCATCTGGTAAGATAGAAGCAGCTCACATATGTAGCAAGAATTATGAAGGTACGAGTGGAGGCATGGAGGCTGCCGCTGCTGTGAAAATGTTTAGCAGATCAGAAAAAGAACGGGGAGTATTTTACACAAAATTCCTTGGAGATGGGGACTCCAAGGCATACAAAAGTGTTACAGAATCCATGCCATATGTCAATAAGACAATAACTAAACTAGAATGTGTCGGTCATGTTCAGAAACGAATGGGCACTCGTCTAAGGAAACTGAAACAGAATCTGAAGGACAAAATTTTGTCAGATGGTAAAACCATTAGAGGTCGCCTGTCAGATAAAATTATAAATGAATTACAACAATACTATGGTATGGCAATAAGAAATAATGCAAATAATTTGCAGGAAATGAGACAAGCTGTATGGGCCACATATTTACATCGATCATCAACTGATGATAATCCTCAACATTTTGCTTGTCCAGATGGTCCTCAGTCATGGTGCAATTATAGAAAATCTCAAGCTACTGGGGATCCTTATCACCATAAAAATTATATTCCATTGGCTGTTATGGAAGTAATTAAACCAATATATAGAGACTTGGGGCATCCTGATCTTCTGCGAAAATGTCTTCATGGTTGTACCCAGAATCAAAACGAGTCGTTCAACAACCTCATTTGGACTCGTGTACCTAAGAATGTATTTGTTGGGATAAAAACATTGAAATGGGGAGTCAGTGATGCTGTTATTTCATTCAATGATGGTCATATGGGTAGGCTAAAGGTCATGGCAAGGCTCGGCATTGCTCCTGGTATCAACACCATCAGAGGTCTTCAGCTTCTGGACAGCGTGCGAGTAAGGAAGGCTCAGTATGCAGCTGAATTTAATACAAAAAAAGCAAGGGCAGCAAGGAGAAGAAAGCTTCTAGGTGAAGAAGAAGAACTAGAAGATGACCCTGATTACTCTGCTGGACACTTTTGATAATAGAATAAAAGGTATTTGTGAATTTTCATAATAAATTACTTTAATCGCATTTTCTGGCATTTGACATTTTTAGTGTTACATGTACCTTTATCTCATAAACCACTCAACCAACAACATTCAAATTTTCAGAAATGCTGCAAAACAGTTCAAAGAGGCCACTGAACTAGAATCATGACAAGAACTGGCTTATTCTCTGAACTAGGGAAGTTTATGTTATACTTTTTCCAATAAAAAATGGCTTAATGGTAAAAAATTCATAAATACTATACCAACAAAAAGAAAACATTGGTTCTAGTTCAGTGGGCTCACAATATATGCTGAAAACCTCTGCCAGAATTTCAAAGTTCTGAAGATAATAGTTCCAAAGAAAAAGGTACACAAAGTTAGCAAATTTAACATTGGCGAGATAGGGCATTCCAACTCCCCTTAAAACAGTATGCCCTAAAATATGAAGCCTTGAAATTTAAATGTGCTTACTAGGAAATTCTGGATGCTATAAAAAAAAGGTAAAAGACAAAGATGGTTCAATGCAGCTATAACAATCCAACCTAAAAGGAACTTTCTAGCAACTAACAGAGAGGGCAAACTGTTTAGCTGCTGAACCAGAGGCAAAACTGAAAGGGCAGTTTGAAGTACAGAGCCACAATTTTTATCATGACTTTATGAAATGAGTATCCGAGATATTAACGAAAAGCTGGATTCTAAGTTGAAAGTAGCGGTACAACAGTCTAGTACTGAGATTTTTTTGGAATGAGATGGTTCAGGGGAGCTAATTACATCTGACATCTGTCAAATTAAAACATTTAATAGGGAACTTCCTGGGTTGTGTAACAATGTCACTCCTCAAATTAATGATATAGGCAGGGAGTTGACTGCTGTTAAAGGTAAGGACCATTGGTCAAATTTCTTAAAACGAAAGTGCTGCTGTCAGCAATCTCTTTGCTTGTATACACACTCTAATGAAGGTCATATTAGTAATAAAGTGTTGGAATCCAAGTATCTTAATTTGCAGCAATGAGATGAACTAGTCAATTTATTGTTAAAGTACATAGATCTATCTGCAGAGAAACTAGGCATCATCCCAGGTTATGAGTGCTGTATGGAGGTTTTTCCTCATGAAACCTATTGCCATATGTCTTACTCCATTCCATGATCAAAGTGAGAGGCTGTTACTAAAGAAATATGTAAAATGCTACACTGGAAGACCAATGAGCCATTGTTATCACCATATTGTAGTCTGCTATTAGCCACGCCTAAACCTGATGGCAACATTTGCATTGTGTTGATGATGGAGTGATTGATCAAACTGTTGTTACTGTTTATACTAGACCTGAGACCTGGATGAACAAATACAAAGATAGAACAGTGTAAAATTTTTGACAAGCATTGATCTGAGACTTCTTATTGGCCGGTTCTGTTAACAGGGGCATCTCACAAATATACTACATTTATATTTGCAGGCAGAAGTTACCAATTTTTTATTCTGCCATTTGGTTTAAATGTCAGTTTGGGTGTCTTTATTATGCCCTGGATAATATGCTGGGATCTGAACTGTTACATAATGTAACGCTGTATGTCAATGATTTACTCATGTGGGAGGAACACATTAATTTAATAGAAATGGTCTTAGAGGCAGGAGTTACAGCAAATCTTAAAAAAACTGAACTTTGCTAAGGATAAAACCAATCTTCTAGGACATGTAGTTTCACCTGCCACATGGGGACAAACCAGTGCAATAAAAATTTTGCTATATTTAGAACAAACAAGCATTTCTAGGCTTTGCATTGTTTTTTTAAACACTGTATACCTAATCAATTACAAAACATTGAGGTACTCCTGAATTTATTGAGAAAAAATACACAGCAATTTTGGTCAAATGATTGCCAAATAGCTTCTGATTCTATCAAGTAAGCCTTGGTGAGCTCCCAACTATTGAACCATCCTGATGTGTCTAAGGAGTTCTGTGTTGTGACAGATGACTCCTGTGTGGTTTGGGTGCTGGTCTATTTCAAATGAATGAAGCTGAAAGGCAAACTTAATGTTTGCATCATAGGATTTGCTAGCCCTTATCTTTCCAAGTATGAGAGAGCATATTATGCCACTGAGTTACAGGTTTTAGCCACTGCCTGTGTTTTTAAAAAGTACCTAATAAAAAGTAAAAAAAAAAAAATGTATTTATGGTAACTAAGTCAAGCTGTGATAATCAAGCCTTGAGTTTTCTTTTAAGCTGCAAACTCTTACATCCCCATCTAGTGCATTCATCTTTATTTTTGCAGGAATATGACTTTGAAATAATTCATGTTGCTGGAGAAGATAATGTGATGGCAAATGCCTTATCTTGCCTTACCCTAGAGCTTCCAGAATTCTCAGAATTATCTAAACAAACTTCAGAATGCTCATACAGGACTACATGTATAGGCTAAGCAATTTTACATAGACAGGCATAACAGTATGCAGATTCTCTAGGATGCTGACCATAGGTGGAAAACGGTGAAGCAGTTACTATACAAAAATCCCACTCATAAACGCAATAGAATCCATAATGATGTATTATTCTATAGACATAATAGGCAATCCTATTCTTGATATGTGTGTATTCCTACAGCTTGTCAAGCTAGATTAATCTGGTACACCCATCACGTATGGGGGCACTTTGGTGTTCCAGAATGTTCAAGGAAAATTAATCATTACTGCTACTTTCCAAACTTGTGTGTACTCTCAAGAACTTGTATGAACTGTCAGATCAAACCATCAAACAAATGCTGTCAAACAGAAATACATTCAATATTACCAACTTGACCACTACAAATTGTGTCAAATTAAGTCCCTGGCTCCCTGCCTTAAGCTCCGAATGGAGCAAAATACTTGGCTGCACTTTATGATATTTTTCTAAATATTCAAGGTGACACAGAATAACAGGAATGTTTAAATGATTAGTGGCAGCCATGGGCAAATGGCAGGACTGCAAGTTTGTGACAGCTAATGAGTAAACTGTCTGCCATTTCAGTAATCATGGATCAGTGGAATGTACAGCAGCATGTGTTAGCCATAAAAATGTTTCATAAAAATAATGATAGTTTGGTAGTGGCACTGAGGGAGTTCTGACGTTTTTATAATTTAGTACATCATGATGCCATTCCATCAAAACACATGATAAAATGTTCAATTAATAACTTTGAAGATGCTGGATCTGCACTCAAGAAGAAACCAATAGGACAGCCAAGAAGTAAGTGTTCTCCAGTGAAAATTGATGTTGTACGTGGGTCTGTCTTGTGGAGCCCAAGGTGCGCAATTCATAAGAAAGCAGCAGTGGTTGGAATATCCCAGATTTAATTTCAAGAATTCATCCAAATGAAAAACCGATGGCAACAGTCTTTAAACAGTTTAATTGATTCACCCATACTTACGCTGCGATCAGTAAACAGGTTGGGTTGAGAACCTTGGTCCCTTTGAAAAAATAGCCAATAATTTATCACACATTTCCACTCAGGACACAGCAGCTGAATTGATGCTGGGGGAATCAGAAAGGGACAAATCGATGAATCAGAAAGGGACAAGTGGATAAACTGACCTCCCTGAACCCTGAGGTGGGAATGCTCATGCTAAGAGAAAACAAGACAAATGTTGATTGCATTTACAGAAAATGTTCACCTAAGGAAAAAAAAATAATACTACGGTAGAAAGTTAATTCATACACAAGAATTCTAGGTAGGAAACAAAATACTTTTGAGGACAAAGCCATCCCTTTTAAAGAGAAAAAAATATTAAAAAATGGCAACTAATATATACAGATCAATTTCAGATCATTAGGATACTTCGTGAAGGGAACTACCTATTAGCCTATTCTGAGTCAAACAATATTAAAGGATTATACCTTCAAAATGACTTAAAGAAATAGGAACAGTAATTTTAATTTTTCTATACATACAGGTTCATGTAAAAACATAGAAGCTCTGGGTTATATATAAGTTAGTTGCTTTATGAAAACTGAAAAAAAATGTAATTACATTTATGCAAAAAGTAGCTGCAATAATTATATGACCTGTATTCATGTACATATTGTCTGTATTTAATTAAACTGATCTGATTAGGTCTATCAGGCCCTCTCTTGTATTGAACCTGGGTTTCACACATATAGTACCTTTTATACATCATACTAACCTAAGAAATAACAATTTTAGTATGACAAATAGTATTAAAATGAATTGAATGCCTATAGAGACAATGAGAAAAAAAATACTGACTGTGAACAAATGAAGTTAATATTGGCAGCACGTCTACTACAGCTTCTGCTTTCAGTAATAATAATAATAACTGTGATAGTGGAAGATGTAAGAAGAATTCATAGGTGTACAAAATAGATATTTCCTGATATAGTGAGTTCTGGAGAAAAGGAACTTAAGAAGTCTGCACTAGCTAAGAATACTGGAAAATGATTATGATCTGGTTGGAAAGAAGGATGTGCAGGAGTAACAAGTGCATACAGGGCAATGGTAGTCATTATTATTTTTTCAGTAGAGTATCATTAGCTGTCTTCTGAAGCTGGAGATGTCATTCAGTTCTCTAATACAAAGTGGGAGGTTATTCCAGCATCAGGTTTCTGCTACTGTGGACTTTGAGATAATGGCTGAAAGATGAAGTGGGCAAGTAAGCTTTGTGCTTGGACGATAATGTGTGTTTTCCTGTGCTGTTCAGAAAAGGACAAGGAGAGGTATCAGATACAGTGTACATAGGTAAGACAGAAGAGAAGATAGAGGATATATAGATCTCTACACTTGTCTGCATGCAGCCAGGATAGCTGTGCATATGATGGTGAAATCTGATCAAAGAGTCAAACATCACAGATATAATGTATACAGGTATTGACAAGATCTCAGCACTAAGAGCTTTCCTGAGAAAGGCCTTGTAGGATAACATTACTGTAATCACTTATTGGAATTGTGTGTTTGTGCAAGTTTCTTTGTCAGTTCAAGAGGGAAGAGCTTTTTATATTTTTGTAGAACATGGAGAAATGATGATGCCTCCTTGCTCATTGCAGTTATATTTATTTATTTATTTATTTCTTGTTCTGTAGATCCAGTTAGTGAGTCAATCACAAGGATATGGAACGTGTCAAATTGTACAGGTTTCAATTTAAACTTACAATCAATACAAGAGCAATTCAATGCCAAATTGTACATAGTTTAAGTAAGACATACTATAAATACAGTAATGGATACAATGTCAGCTAGATAACATAACAACCATTTAACAGAAAAAGGAGTTTCAAATAAAGGTTAAAGATAAGAGCACAAAGTTAAATCAGATATTAGACCTACAAGAGTAAATACAGGTACAGCCAATTTGTTGTTACAAAAAGTGTGCTAATGCTCAAACCCACAATAAAATCAACTGAACTACTTCTAGACACAATAAGTTTAGTGATGGTATACATTTTCTTTCAGATATTCATCCACAGTATAAAAAGATTTCTCTGTCAGGTAATCTTTGAGAACTTGTTTAAATTTTGGCAGTTCTGTATTAACACATTTTATATGTAGTGGTAGAGCACTGAACAGCTTAATGCTGGAGTAGTAAACTCCTTTTTGTACCAGAGTGAGACGTTTCATTTTGAAATGTAGATTGTTTTTCTTTCTGGTGTTATAGCCATGGAATTTACTGTTGTCTTGGTAGATAGAATAATTTTTGCACACAAAGGTCATCAAGGAAAAAATATACTGTGAGGCAGTTGTTAGGATACCTATCTTCCGAAACAAGTGCCTGCAACAGTGTCTTTGATGGTCTCCACACATTATTCTGATTGCTTTTTTTTTTGGATGGTGAAAACTTTTTTTGTGCTGAGTCCAGTTTAAATTTACATCTGTTATTACTCCTATAATCTTTGTGTAGGGAGGGAAGTTGATATTTGTCCCACTTAAGATTAAAGGCAGTTGGGATTCCTGATATTTCAGGCTAATGAGCCTAGAATGACCAACCAGTACCACTTGGGCTTTGGATAGGTTGAGATTTAACCCTATATCTTTTGCCTACTTTGATAGTACATGCAGATCTGCACTGACATTGTCGATAGCTGTCTTCAGATTAATTGGTTTTGCACTTTGGTACAACTGGAGGTCATCAGTGTACATGTGGTATTTGTAGTAGGTAAAATGGCAATACATAATTAATTTACAATGAAAAGAGTATAGGACTGAATACTGAGTCATGGGGGACACCTGATACTACCTGCCTCCATTGTGACATTATGGTGCCAGATATGATGCATTGGTCATGAGACATCACCTATGAGTGAAGTCATTGCACTGCAAGAAATTTAGGCTGCTAATTTCAGCAAGTAAAATGTAGAAGTTGACAGTGTCAAAGGTTTTGCTGAAGTCTAAGAAGCATATGATTGTTGCCTCCACTCATCCATGACAAGCTTCACGTCATCTGTTATCTCTATTAAGACAGACATTGTGCTGTGGTATTTTACAGAAACCTGATTGGTATTCATCCTAGTAGGTTGTTTCTAGTTGCATAGTAGTTAGCTGGTCATCTACTCTATATTCTAAGGTCTTGGACAGTGCAGGAAGAAAGCAAGTAGATCAGTAGTCAGAGGGTGCTGTGGCAGCATCTTATTAGGTAGTGCCTTAACTAGTCCCTGTTTACAGGCCTCAGGGAAAACATTTGTAGCCAAGGATTGGTTGAAGATATCTGTAATAGTGGGCAGCAGTGGGCCAATGTTAAGCTTCGTCCTTTGAATCATGATGCCATCATGTCCAGTAGATGCTGATCTGATGCATATTATGTTTTCATTTTTTTTTTTTTTCTGGCGATGTTACAAATAATATGCTTAAGATAGGTTTTCTTCTGGTAACAGCCATTCACCCCCATGAAGTAATCAATGAGTCCGTTTCATTTGCAGTTAAATTGTGATTGTAGATAATGTGAAGTACCAGTTCATTTCTCTGGCAGGCACAATGGGATCAGCTGCAGCTTTTAGTTTTACCAAGCCCATGCAGGTTTTCCCATGCCACAGCTGGTCTGTTCCTGTCATCAGCTGATGTATGAGAATACCTGAGTTTTGTAACCACTATGATTTTCAGACATAGGGTGTTGTTCGTATGCCCAACGTGCAGCATCTTTGAGATTCATGAGCTGTTTTGATTCTTCAGTTCGCTAAGGTGCTGGTTTCCTTCTTTAGGGAAGCATATTTGCCATATAGTTGAGTAAGTTTGTTAGCAAACCCACAAGTTTTTTCGTTTGTGTCCAATAAGGTAATAGAAGAACCTCCAAACCTCACACTGCAAAATCAGGTAATTTAATACATTTTAAGTCTCAGTATTTAGTCAGCTGTGATTTCTTTCTGGGACATTTTAGTGAGTTAGACATGAAAAATGTCATGGGCAGACATGGCAGGTACAGATATTTGAGAGATATGATTTACTCTGTTTGGGGATTTCGTTGCAAATATATGTAAGAAAGTGTGGCTACTGGTCGTACAATGAGTAGGAGCAATATGAAGTAGTGACACGTTTGAAGAAGGAAGCATCACCCAGGATAAACATTTCCATAGAACAATTGTATTGATGCCACCAACTATAATTATATGCCCACGTGTCAATTGGAGACTTTAAAGAGCAGTTTGAAGCTGGCAAGCCTGCCCAGTTTAGGAGGCTTGTAGAGAAGACATAGCAGGCACTTTTGGTTACAGAACTTAATCTCTTCATTTACATTCATTATGGTTGAATGTGCCTAGCACAGGAGGCAATAAATCAGAGTGTTTGCACAACCTGATCCACATATTCATCTGTTACATACGTCGTGTCTAGATTTACCGAATGTGGGAGAATACTTGCTGGGACCCTGGTCTCTGACAGAAGTATTACATGGATGTCTATGTTTTGAAATACATGATAGAGCTTATCAAGATGAGCTGGCAGAGGTGTGTTCAACACTGAGCTTTATGCTTACAGATGCAGAGCTTGCAAGGATGCCACTGATGGACACTTGCAACCCTGGGTGGGCAGTAGTGAGGAAAAAAAGGCATAAAAAACCTTCAAAGGTGGGAGAACAAATGTTCTACAATGTGAAACCGGCATGTATCTTCAGGGAGGAGTGGTGTTTTGTGCCAAGGTCAGCGGGGTTTGCAGCAGTTGTTAAACAGTCAAGTGTTGACAGAAAAAGAAATTCCTGAAAGAGAGCAAGAATGATCTGTGCATAACTACTGAAAACAAGATGGACGGAACAAAAACAGAGTGAACTATTAATGTCACTAATGATGAGTAACAACAATGATATGACAATAAATCTCTAAATAAAAATGGAAGTAAGAATAACTTGGTAACTGAAAAAGTAAATAAGAAACAATAGAAAACAGGAATTAGTACTGAAATAAAATAAAACAGTTAATATAGTAGTGAAGTTCTGGCTAACTATAATCTACAGAAACAATACAAAAGGCAGGAAGTTCTTGGCTTCTAAAACACAGTTGTGTGAGTTTATCTGCATTGTAAGCTGATCTTTTTCCATTTTCGATCTTCGCCATTATCCTGCCTTCATTTGTCCACACATTTTGTAACCCAAAACTCGAAACTGCAGTGTTCAAAATGTTTACTCTTTCAGAGATGAGATCCTCTCATATTGTCAGATGTAACTTCGCAGGTTCCTTCTTTGAAGATCTTTGTATGGCACAAGCTGGTCTAGGTTTTTTAGATAAACTTGAGTTTCATTAATTTTAATTATCCTCAGTCAATAAACCGTAAAATTATGTACATTAATTAAAATTAAACTTCTAATATTTACAGTTTTAATACTTACATCTGCTTTCATTAAATCCATGATTCACACAGTAACTAGTTACTTGGTTATTACAACCAAGTATTTTCAAAAATTAAAGTAAATTATTAAGTAAATTATTCATTTCAATGATCCTCAGTTAAGAACAGTCAAATTATGTACAAGATTTAAAATTGAACTTCCACTATTTACAGACTTGAGACTTACATCTGCTTTCCATACATCCATCATTAACACAGTAGGTAGTTACTTGGCTGTTACAACCAAGTATTATCAAAATTTAAAGTATAATAAATTTTCATTAAAATGGCCTTCTGCAATTTAGAAATTTACTGATGGAATACAAGGGGTTGGACACCAAAAATTCTTTTAAATTGTGTTTAAATTGTGCCTTGTCTGAATCTAAACTCTTAATGGTTGCTGGTAACTTACTGAAAATACGCGTTGCTAAATACTGGACTCCTTTCCGGGCAAGAGTAAGTGATTTTAAATCTTTATGCATACTGTTCTTATTCCTAGTATTGATACTGTGTACTAGCAGTTAGTTAGAAAAAGAGATGTATTATTTACAAAAAGCTTCATTAAGGAATGAATATACTGAGAAGCTGTGGTTAGTACGCCCAATTCTTTGAATGAGTTTCGACATGATGTTCTTGGTTTACACTAAAGTAACTTATTATACGCTTCTGTACTCTAAAAGATTTTTCTCTGTTTGTGGAGTTACCCCAAAATGTGATACCATACGACATAATGGGGTGAAAATAAGAAAAATATGCCAGGTTTTTTATATTTATATCTCCTATATCTGACATCATTCGCATTGCAAACACAGACTTGTTTAGGCGCCTTAGCAAGAGCTTTAGCAGGCACTTTAGCAAGAGCTATCCGTAAATAGAAAGTTTCTTCTGTCAGTTAAATGACTGTTATACACAAACATAGTTAAGCAGTGAAACAGTGTAAGTGAGTTACTAGCTAATCCTCTCCATGCCCCCTACATTTGTGTATACGAACATAGTAGTGATTCGGTAGATAAACTTCACTTCAAATTCTTTTAAAGTATTTCCAGCAGGAATAAGGCTGTGCCATTGAGGAATACCTACAGGGCTGTTGACAACTGTGCCTAGCTCACTGAACAATAGATATTAATATTATGAGGAAATAATCGATAGAATACAACAGATCAATAACATATTCATGTTTCACTCAGGAAAGCACAAATGAGTGTGAAGAAAAAGGGCTTTTGTATAATATTAAGACTCAAAAACTTTTTCAATAAGATGGTGACTGACACCAACTTAGATGTCTGCGCATTGAAGATGAGAGACTAACTGTGACGTAGTGTACATGATATAATAGCTGTGCTCTATGAAAAACAACTGGAACACAGTAAAAGTAGTATTTATTCTGTCATGAGGCACATAACTAGCCCTAAAGGAATGGACAAAAGGAACAAAGAATAAGCAGACACTTCAAGATTCTTCATGCTTGTTTATATGTATCTATGTATGTGTGTGAATCTTTTTGTTGTGCCTATCGCTACTCAGCATCTCCGCTATATGGTGAGTGGCAACTTTCCTTCTCTGGTATTGTATCTTAAGTATGATAATTTAGGATTGTAATGTAGGAACAAATATAAGTTGATACCTGTGTGTGTTCGTACACCTAGTGGGAAAGATATTAGAACTAAACGGGCTTTGAACTGATGCTAGTTCACAGCTAGGAAATGTTTATTTCATTCTTGAGTTCATGGTCGCTTTTCCCTTCTGGATAAATGAAGTCTCCTTCCAACATTCTTATACTGTATAGGTATAATATACACTTATACTTGCACATACTGTATAGGTATAATATACACTTATATTTACACTTAGAAAATTGACAGTGTTGTCCTAAAGATTCAGGAACATGATAGGTTCATGACGGTGTGCATGTAAAGTTCTGGTCAAAATGTCACACTCTTATAAATGTATGGGTCCTTGGGGATTAGAGTTCTTGTTTCCTGTGAAAATGTAAATATAATGCACATATTATTGGTTACACTTTGTATCATAAGAAATTACAATCCATAGAGACGTTATTAAAACGTCCATTCACATAAAATAAGAACTGAAAGACGTTCATGCTACAAACTCTATGATGACGTGTTTTTATTTGAACTTTTCAAATTGAATGATTAACACTAGGACCGCTGAGTGGTCAATTTGACCACTTTTTATATTTTAACATGTTATTATTTGGTCAATTTCTAGTCTATGCCGTTGTGAGTTAATGACTTTACCAAAATGTTTATTTAGATCATATAAATAGTCCAATATTTATTTTATCTTCATCAGTTTTCTCTGACTGAACACTTATACTTAAAACTGCCGAGTGGTCACTTTGACCACATTACATGTATATTTGAAAACAGATTATTTAAAGATTGTTGTGCGTCACTCCCCGGATTTATTCTTAGCACTCATCAACAATGTACTAAATATGTTGGTTACTGAAGTTTATTCGCATTGTTTGAATTTAAAAGCTCAACAATGCAATATGTCATTTATTCCAGAATGAGATTTTCACTCTGCAACAGAGTGTGCACTGATATGAAACTTCCTGGTGGATTAAAACTGTGTGCCAGAGCGAGACTCGAACTTGGGAACTTTGCTTTTCACGGGCAAGTGCTCTACCAACTGAGCTACCCGAGCACGACTCACGCTCCATCCTCACAGCTTTACTTCTGCCAGTATCTTGTCTCCTACCTTCCAAACTTTACAGAAGCTCTTCTGTGCTGTGGCTAAGCCATGTCTCCACAATATCCTTTCTTTCAGGAGTGCTAGTTCTGCAGGGTTCACAGGAGAGCTTCTGTAAAGTTTGGAAGGTAGGAGACGAGATACTGGCAGAAGTAAAGCTGTGAGGACAGGGCATGAGTCGTGCTTGGGTAGCTCAGTTGGTAGAGCACTTGCCCGCGAAAGGCAAAGGTCCCGAGTTCGAGTCTCGGTCCGGCACAAAGTTTTAATCTGCCAGAAAGTTTCATGCCATTTATTGTTTGCTACTGAGTTTTGCATAAACAAGACTGATTATTTGAGTACTGGTCTCAGAGCAGTAGACATGGCTCAGATGTCACAGCGATACAAAGCACGGCCACGGCCACTTTCAGATGAAGAAATTGTCACACTTTTGTGTGAATCAGATGCTAATGATCCTGAAGTTGAGGACCTTGTGGAAGGTTCTACAGGTGAAGATTACCAACCTGTTGCTAATGTGGAGAGTGACAGCTCCGAGACTGAAGATGAAGGTAATTTACATTCACTTAAATTATTATTATCATTATTATTATTATTATTGTTACTATATGAATAATAATCACAATTATAATAGAGCTGACCCTTCTACTGGTACTTCTGTTACTGCTATTTTATTGTGAGGTATGTTATTTTTATAATGAGTTGTAGATTTCTAATTGTCTCTTTCATCACACAGTTGCTGAACCAGGACCAAGCAGTAATATAAACAATGCTAGAGAAGGACCTACCCTGGGTAAAAAAAAGAACTGCACCTCCTGTAAGTGGACCAATACAGAATCGACGTAGAAGAGGAGAATGAAGTGAGGGTTCACTTCCAGAACCTGGCTCAAAACTCCAGGGGAAGGACAGGATCATGGAGTGGACTGTAGCAGACTTCGGTGTTACTACTCCAGGTAGGATAGGTCAACAGAATATATTGAAAGACACATGGGGACCTACTCCACACGCAGAGCGGCAAGTCTCAAATGATAATGTTTCAAGTGCCTGGCGCCTTTTAGTTGATCAACCAATGTTGAAACACATAAAAAAATGCACAGAAGCAGAGGCACAACGGCTCCTTGGAAATGATTCCTGGAGTTTGCATTTAGAAGAATTAAATGCATCTGTTGCTTTATTATATGTTCATGGTGCACTAGGTGCCAGATGTATTGAAGTAGATGAGTTGCGGTCGAAAAAGTGGGGAGCCCCATTTTTCACTGACACAATAAGCAGATACAGGTTTCAAGAAATTTTGAAATATCTGCATTTTGATGAAAAAAAATACACGGTTGGAACACTTGAAAAGTGACAAATTTGCACTTACATCAACTACATGGAACCATTTTATAGAAAACTGTCAGTTGAATTACATACCTGGATCAAATGTCACTGTGTACGAACAACTTTTCCGCAGCAGAACCAGGTGTTCGTATTTGCAATATATGCCAAATAAGCCTATTCGGAATCAAATTCTGGCTTCTAGCGGATGTAGAAACAAAATATCTTTGTAATGGGTTCCCTTATGTAGGAAAGAACGAACAGAGGGCACCTAATGGGAAACTTCGAGAACAAGTAGTAATGAAGTTGGTAGCTCCATATCGCAATAAGGGGCGAAATGTGACTACTGATAGTTTTTTCACTACGGTCACACTTGGGGAGAGACTGGAAAAAGAGAAAACTAGTCTTGTCGACACTATCAACCGTGCAAGAAAAGAAATTCCGAACACTATAAAAAAAATGAAAACTCCTCTTTATACATCTGTTCTCTTGAAAAGGGAAGGTGGTTCACTGACTGTTTACCAAGGGAAAAAGAACAAAAATGTTCTTCTGTATAGCACCATGCACACCGATGTTGAAATACAAAATAATTAGAAACACCATCCCAAAACAGTGAGCTTATAAAACAGCACAAAATTTGCTGTAAATGTCTTGGACCAGATGACGAGGAAATATTCTATCCGCTCTGGTACTCGTCGATGGCCTATACACGTATTTCACAATATCCTTGATTTAGCAGCCATCAACGCATGGATCATTTTGAAGCTAGTGATAGGGATCAGAATAAGTAGGAAGAATTTCATCCTAAATCTAGCAGAAGAATTACATAGAGCCCATATGGAAACCAAAATCAGGAAAGGATGCCAAGGGATGGAAAAGAAAAGGAAGAAAAGGACGATGGTGATGAAGAAAGAGAAGAAGCGGAAATTCCTGCGAAAGTAAGAAAACTATGCCAAACGAGAAATGCAGAAACAAGACAAATGAAGTGTGCAGTAAATGCAAGAGATATGTTTGTGGGCCATGTACATATAAAGTAATAAAGACAGTAGTTTGTAATGCTTGTAAGTAGGATTAGGTACTATACATGGTCATATTTTGTGATTGGTCTTTCTCTTAACTTATTCATGGGTACTTAGTTTCTCCAGTAAGATTAATTTCTGTTAATTTTAAAACTACTGCAATACAATTAGTATGTTTGCAGATAAATATTGTGAACTATGTTCTTTAATATTAGTAATATTATGTTCCCATTGTTGTTATAAAATACTCTTATTAAACGTAATTAAAGTGATACATTGTTATCTAGGTCACTAATATTTACATTAAACAGCACAGCATGTACTACACAAAGAAAGTGGTCACTTTGACCGCATCGGTGGTTCTAAGTATAGTACTAGTTCCGGCGGTTCTAGTGTTAATACACTTTTCCAAGTGATACTGGCAAGTGTTGACGTGGACAGCAAAACAAACGTAAACAAACTGTGACTTTTCACTCACGTTGTTCAAGTTTGTGGTAAGATGTATCCACATTTGTGGTTCAGTGAGAGAATCAACTCGACTAGTTTGATGAATTGTTTTAGGTAAGCAAGCACACGCAGCGTCGTTTTCGGAAAAGAGTAAAGGGCCACTGCATCCGTGTTTGCTGTAAGCGACAATATTGTCTCATTGTACCTGATTGTCGACATGGAAAGCGGGGTACGTAACTGCTATTGACCTAAAATGTGATGTGCCAGGTTTGACACTCAGCTCTACAAGGACACTCATTATGTGCCTGTAGTGGCCATTAACAATTATAACAGTTGCCTTCGAAATATACGATAGGCCGTGAATGACAATTTAGATCAGTATACAAAAATGTATTGTCAATGGACAGCAAATAGACCTGTTAGGCTAAAAGAAAAGGAACACTGGTCTCCAATAAAACCACGAACTTATTTAATGTACGGTATGCAAATAAATAACAATTTGTTTATATACTTATAAAATTTTATGCATGTGCTAACAACATTTTACTTCCAAACAAACTAACTCAAGTCTTAGGTTACGTGTTATGAATACAAATGTACAACTGTTTCATGTATTCCGTATTTAATGAGGTGTGTGATATCTCCTTGAAATGAAACTATCTTTTCCTGAGGCCCATGACCTTCTACCACTTCATCGGCCTGTCCTTCTGGGCCCCTACCCTTTTACAGTAGGTCCTGTCACTGACGATCAACTCTTCCTTCCTGCTCATCTTATCTTAACAAGGAGGACCATACGTCAACAGCTTCCATCAAAAATGTCCAAACTTCTCAAACCAGTTATCCGAACCTATAGACTAACATTTGTTTCTCCTCTTCATACGTTATAGTGAAATATGAAACAAAAGTATATGACTCTTGTGAGACCTGAACGAATCTCTTCTAAAAACGAAAAGAAATTTCCCTATTACATTATGGCTTATGCATGCTGCTTTATAAACACTGTTACACTTTAAGAAACTTTATAGAATTTAGTTATTTGTTCTTAGAGAAAATTATTGAACACAGCTGTTAGTTCACTGCTCACTTATAAAATTCAAAATTTATTGGTTGGCTGGTCGATTTGGTGCGGAGGGGACCAAACAGCGAAGTCATCAGTCCCATCGGATTAGCAAAGGACGGGGAAGAAAACCGGCCGTGCCATTTCAAAGGAACCATCCCGGCATTTGCATGAAGCAGCTTAGGAAAGTCACAGAAAACCTACATCAGGATGGCCAGACGAGGCGTTGAACCGTTGTCCCGAATGCGAGTCCAGTGCCCTAACGACTAACCTTGTTTGAGACATACAAACTTGATCTAAAAGCCGTAGAGTTACATTAGTTTTCCTCCCTTCCCTGGGTATGTGCAGCCTTGCACCTTAATCCATAATGTTTATAATCAAGAATGATGTTAAAGTCTGAGGGACTTGTCTTGGATTTCAACTCACGTTTCATGCAGACTTCGCCTGAATAGGGGAGAAAACATATTAAATATGATGCTGAGTGTTTTAAAGTAATCCATACTTTAACAATGCATTATGTCCTTTAATTACTTAGTGAAAACGTGATCAGATCCGTGACTGATTAATGACGTGAATATCTGATGACAACGTTTGTTTCGCAAAGCCTCATTTTAATAACAACCAGTATAATTCAATCAAACAATTCGTCAACACAAATACTATGTAATCACTTACAGTAGCTAAATGACTAATATCTACCGTATCTTTCTAAAGTTTCTGCTATCAGCTGATGTGAGTAGGATGTTGTCAAATGGCGGAAATTCGTGTTACTATAATGAGCCTGCTTGCCTTCACCATCCAAGGGGGCTGTAAAACGTATCTTTCGAGAAAGATGCAAGGCTGAACTGTTGAGCCTAATTAAATAATCCTAAAGGACATGAGAGCAACAGTGTCAAAAGACATTCCCGCTTGTAGAGTACATAACAGCCACTAATATAATTCATTTAAAATGCTTGTAAGTGTATGCCAGTTCTATTGAATGATCAGTAAAAGTCTAGTTCTTTTCGTTGTACCTAAGTAAAAGCAAAGTATGGTTGTACCTAAATAAAAACAAAGTATTGGAAAAATCAATATCTTTAACTCAACGATGTTATATTAATCTTCGCTCTCCGATAATTGTTCTGCCTGAGAAATACGTGAAGCTAGATTATATTTTCTTCTTGTTCTGGCATCGATACAATACAAATTTAAGTTGTACAAGATCTATTTTTTGCCAATAAGAACTAAAATGTTGCATTTTAAGGATGTTTTATTCTGTAAAATGACAATTTTCTCATTTCTCCCCTCTTTGACTAACTCATCATTCAGTTTCTGGCCGTTTAAATTAAGTTGCAAGCAATTTGTTTGGTGACGCAACAACCGAGTGCATAAACGGTCTTTCGCAATTTATTTTATTATAAAAAAGTAGAGCCTGCATCTGAATTCAAAGTCTGGTTAACTTTTCACAATAAAATTTCTTTTGTTTGAACATTAAGTACTTACACGGTCATTCGTCACCAATTACACCATTAACCAACAATGACCGTTTGGTCTGAAGCTAATTTTGATTCAGTCTATCGAAGTCAATGAATATAATCAGCATTCCCAATAATTTCAATTACAAAATATGAGACTCACCACACTTCCCCTATTTTTATCGACCTTGGAGTGGATCCTTTCATTTGAGACTTTGTTATACCTTGTAATTTGAAAAAATTAATCAATTTATACGAAAGCAACCAATTCGGTACAAGATACTTTGCTGCACATTAATGATTCTTCACCATTAGTCCTGGAAACCATGCCTCTTCGCAGAAAATCAAAGCACACTGCTCCAGTCACCACCACAAACAGCCATTCTAAGAACTACCAATTATGTTGGATATCAATCTTTTCCTAATTTAGAGATCCCTCTTTTTTGCAAAACTTGCGCAATGTCTTCATAGTTTTCATATACAGCCACTTTGTTGCTAAATTATCACTGTATATCTGACACTGACCTTGATCCACATTTGAGATTTTTCTCCTGAGAAGCCACTTCCACACCTTTATGAAGAGTGTCTTTATTGTATGTTACCACCATGTATCAAGTATTGATTCTTATTTGCCGCCACTACACTACCAGTTTCCTGAAACGCATATTTATTTTGGAACGCAGCATATTGTATTTGTAGCTGTTTGGTATCAGCATTCTGATCACACTGTACTTCTTGCCTAGTCATCAGAAAATGTGTTGTTCGTGACAAAATTATAATGTACATATTAAAATCTATTATATTAAATGAAAATGAAATTACTTCTTCCATTTGTTTAAATACGTTGCGTCATTTATAACTGATAAAAAATTCTACATTGTCACACTGATGTGCCATAAAATATCTGTTGGTGAATGTTTTAAACAGTACAATCAAAGAAAAAAACCTTTTACATCATGTCATTTTCGTGTACGCTGTACTGCTGATGAATTTACTCCTGACGAGATATAAGGAATTTTACATGCAGCGCTGATTCCATCTCTCACGTTGTCCGCAGTCGTTTGAACCTCCTGGAGGACCACATGCGTTACATGACCTCAGAGGAAGTCTGTTCAGTGGAATGTGTTGAATACTTCTACATCTACATCTATGTATATATACTCCGCTAGCCACCAGCAGGTGTGTGACGGAGGGCACAATTCGCGCCAAAATCATATTCCCCCCCCTCCCACTGCTCCACTCGCGGATCGCGGGAAAAACGACTGTCTGAACACCATATCTTTGAATGGTAATCATTGCTCGATTTGAAAGTTGGTGGTAATAATATATGCTCTACATCCCCGGTGAAGATCGGATTTCGGAATTTAGTGAGCAGCCCCTTCTGTTTAGCGCGCCGTCCATTTGCAAGTGTGCCCCACTTCAAACTTCTGAAAAGGACTGCCTCTTCCCTCCCAAGTGTTTGAAAATAAATCGTTTAATGCATTTCTTACTGCTGAAGAATTATGGGAGGGACATTCATCATGTTGGAACCCTGTAATTTGGCGAGTTATCATGGGTATGCTTTCTAAAAGCAAAGGTAAAGTATTTATTAAAAAAGTGTGTCTACTGTCTCCCCTTCAACGAACCACCAACAAAATACATGCCCATCACATGCTACCCGATTTTGTCTCTCCACACGTTTACTCCACTGTCTTTGGTTGAACAGGTGACGAAGCCAATGTCTATATTTCAGTTACCAATAGTGCATACTCCTCGAATTTACATTCTTGTGAATTGTGAACGTGACCTAATTTTTAATTTCTTGCATGTTTGTCTGCTTACTAGACACAGTCTCGTTTTAATAGCAGTGTAGTGTAAAGTACCCTCGCTTGCATCGACGCTTGTCGAAAATCCTATGTACAGGTTTTTGTTTATTTGTTTTGATTAGAGCAGATCAGTGTCCAAAAAAAAATGGCTCTGAGCACTATGGGACTTAACATCTGAAGTCATCAGTCCCCTAGAACTTAGAACTACTTAAACCTAACTAACCTAAGGACATCACACACATCCATGCCCGAGGCAGGATTCGAACCTGCGACCGTAGCGGTCGCCCGGTTCCAGACTGAAGCGCCTGAACCACCCGATCACACCGGCCGGCGATCAGTATCACTTAGACTGTCAGCGAGTGAGGACTTGCGTTCATGCTGCAGGTATAGGCGAATACATCGTTCGTTTACGAATTATATTTACTAATATTGTGAGAGCTCCTACAACCTCTCATAAGAAGTGATTTATTTTAAATTTCGTCAGCTTTCATTAGCTTCAGCTCCTATATTTCGTGCGTGTTTATTTATCGGGCAAAGTTCCACGCTTTATTAACTGTGTAGTGCATAGAAACGATGTTTGCATAGCGCCAGGCGTTTGTTTTTGTGTTTCAACAGCCATTTGTAGTGGTTAAATCGCCCAATCGAGTGATAGCTCTCCTAGTGGCAGCCCATTAGCGTACTTTGAGTTGACTCAACTTCTCTCAAAAAGGAACTTACTTTACATATCATCAGTGTAATTTATCAGGTCGTCTTTACTGCGTTCAGATGCAGACCGAGTTGGTGACCCTTCGCTCACAGCTGCAGGAGGCACAGGCTTCGGACACACAGCTTGAGGCTGCTGCAAATAGGCATCACTGTGAAGGGCCAAACGGGGCTATCTGATGGCTATCCAGCACTACGCACGTGTTCCCCAATCAGTCCGCTACTGTAGTCACCCTGGGTACTGCCCACACTGAGGTTGATCCCTCGCCTGTGGTCGAGAGGGAGGCATCTCCCCTGGTTCAACTTACGAACAGGTTTTGGGTGCTATATGCGCTGATGAAGCTCCTGAGTTAGATGAAGTTGCTCACTCTATTCCAGAAGAGTCTCCTCAGCTTGCAAGGTCTGGGCATTCACAGAGGGTGGTATTACTGGTAGTTGGGAGCTCCAACATTAGGCATGAAGTGGGGCCCCTTAGGGATATGGCTGTGAAGGAGAGGAAGGAATTCAATGTGCACTTTGTGTGCATACACAGAGGAGTCAGTCCAGATGTTGAATGCGTGCTCATGGATGCCATGAAGAGGACAGGGTGCAGCTAAGAGTAGGTGGTGACTCATGTTGTTACTAACAGTGTGTGTTACTTTGGTTTGGAAGAGATTCTCTCTGGTTTTGGTTGGCTATCTGAAGTGATAAACACTGCCAGTATTGCTTGTGAGATGAAGGCATAGCTCACCATCCATAGTACACTCGACAGAATTGACTGTGGTCCTTTGATACAGAGCCGGGTGGAGGATCTGAATCAGAGGCTCAGACAGTTCTGTGACCGTGTAGGTTGCAGATTCCTCGACTTGCAGCATAGGGTGGTGGATTTTTGGGTTCCACTAAATAGGTCTGAAGTCCACTACACAATGGAAGGGACATGGGTAGCAGGTGCTGTGTGGAGGGACAGATCGGTTTTTTAGGTTGGAGGCTCTCGGGAATGTGCAGAAAGTGCTTCAGTTTCCAAGGGTGCAGGACAAGCACAGCAAGAGGGTAGACAGAGGAACAATCAATATTGGGTTGTAAACTGCTGTACAACCGAAGCTCCATTTGCTAATAGAAAACAGTGAAGCTCAAATTGTTGTAGGTACAGAAAGCTAGGTAAAGCTGGAAATAAGTTCAGCTAAAATTTTTTCAAGGGACTTAACCGTCTCCAGAAAGGACAAATTAAATACAGTTGGTGGTAGAGTGTTTATTGATATCAGAAGTAGTTCACCTTGTAGTGAAACTGAAGTAGTTAGTGCCTGTGAGTTGATGTGCTGGCATAAGCTGTAACCAGCACACCGGTCGGCACAGATGAAGTGCAAAGATCGATTAGTAGGCACTGGATCAAGCATGCCTATCACGAGAGTGGCCAGAGACGCTCCCACAAGCAACATGCCGCCAACGCCCTCTTGACAGAATGTATTTAGGTCGCCGCTGATAGCTGGAGGGCCTTGCTCAATCATCCAGACTGGTGGCTGTCAGTTTACTCACAGAATGTCGTAGGCTACGACAGTACATAGCAACCAGATTAGTGACTATAGCGGGACTAGTTTACCTCAACCAGAACTGTACTTTACTAGCAGTGAGAAACTTAAGTTTGTAAAAGCAAAATTATCGATACTGACATTACATCAGTGTGCAAGAGGGCTATTAATGATAAGCTTGTACCACAAAACACGGACTCTATTCAAGTTAAGTACATGTTTCCATTTCATGTAAATAAAGAACCATATTAATCTACGTGTGCATTTGTGTTGCAGAAAGAGGATACTGGCCACCCATAACAAAATCCTCTCCCTTGCTTTCTACCGAGCGAGGTGGCGCAGTGGTTAGCACACTGGACTCGCATTCGGGAGGACGACGGTTCAATCCCGTCTCCAGCCATCCTGATTTAGGTTTTCCGTGATTTCCCTAAATCGTTTCAGGCAAATGCCGGGATGGTTCCTTTGAAAGGGCACGGCCGATTTCCTTCCCAATCCTTCCCTAACCCGAGCTTGCGCTCCGTCTCTAATGACCTCGTTGTCGACGGGACGTTAAACACTAACCACCACCACCACCTTGCTTTCTTGTGGTACAAAACTCTATACTTGACAACCGGAATAAATTAATAATTGGGTCCTTTTACCCATTCCCAACTCAGGTGGTACAGGTGCTGAACAGTTCAAAGAAAACTTGAGTGTCATTTAAAATAGATACCCCACTCATACAATTAAAGTTGGTGGTGACTTCAATCTGAACTCGATATGTTTGCGAAAATACATCATCTGAAATCGTACTGAATGCCTTCTCAGCAAATTATCTTGAACAAATACACTCCTGGAAATTGAAATAAGAACACCGTGAATTCATTGTCCCAGGAAGGGGAAACTTTATTGACACATTCCTGGGGTCAGATACATCACATGATCACACTGACAGAACCACAGGCACATAGACACAGGCAACAGAGCATGAACAATGTCGGCACTAGTACAGTGTATATCCACCTTTCGCAACAATGCAGGCTGCTATTCTCCCATGGAGACGATCGTAGAGATGCTGGATGTAGTCCTGTGGAACGGCTTGCCATGCCATTTCCACCTGGCGCCTCAGTTGGACCAGCGTTCGTGCTGGACGTGCAGACCGCGTGAGACGACGCTTCATCCAGTCCCAAACATGCTCAATGGGGGACAGATCCGGAGATCTTGCTGGCCAGGGTAGTTGACTTACACCTTCTAGAGCACGTTGGGTGGCACGGGATACATGCGGACGTGCATTGTCCTGTTGGAACAGCAAGTTCCCTTGCCGGTCTAGGAATGGTAGAACGATGGGTTCGATGACGGTTTGGATGTACCGTGCACTAGTCAGTGTCCCCTCGACGATCACCAGTGGTGTAAGGCCAGTGTAGGAGATCGCTCCCCACACCATGATGCCGGGTGTTGGCCCTGTGTGCCTCGGTCGTATGCAGTCCTGATTGTGGCGCTCACCTGCACGGCGCCAAACACGCATACTACCATCATTGGCACCAAGGCAGAAGCGACTCTCATCGCTGAAGACGACACGTCTCCATTCGTCCCTCCATTCACGCCTGTCGCGACACCACTGGAGGCGGGCTGCACGATGTTGGGGCGTGAGCGGAAGACGGCCTAACGGTGTGCGGGACCGTAGCCCAGCTTCATGGAGACGGTTGCGAATGGTCCTCGCCGATACCCCAGGAGCAACAGTGTCCCTAATTTGCTGGGAAGTGGCGGTGCGGTCCCCTACGGCACTGCGTAGGATCCTACGGTCTTGGCGTGCATCCGTGCGTCGCTGCGGTCCGGTCCCAGGTCGACGGGCACGTGCACCTTCCGCCGACCACTGGCGACAACATCGATGTACTGTGGAGACCTCACGCCCCACGTGTTGAGCAATTCGGCGGTACGTCCACCCGGCCTCCCGCATGCCCACTATACGCCCTCGCTCAAAGTCCGTCAACTGCACATACGGTTCACGTCCACGCTGTCGCGGCATGCTACCAGTGTTAAAGACTGCGATGGAGCTCCGTATGCCACGGCAAACTGGCTGACACTGACGGCGGCGGTGCAAAAATGCTGCGCAGCTAGCGCCATTCGACGGCCAACACCGCGGTTCCTGGTGTGTCCGCTGTGCCGTGCGTGTGATCATTGCTTGTACAGCCCTCTCGCAGTGTCCGGAGCAAGTATGGTGGGTCTGACACACCGGTGTCAATGTGTTCTTTTTTCCATTTCCAGGAGTGTAGTTCAGGAGCCCACTCGAAGTGTAAATGGTTGTGAAAACGTACTTGACATCTTAGCAACAATAATTCTAATCAAATAAGGAGCATCATGACAGACACTGCGATTAGTGACCACAATTTGTTGTAGCTAGACTGAATACCATAATATTAAAATCCACCAAAAATAAACGCAAGATAGATCAATGTCAAAACGGAGATAAAAATTTGCTTGACACCTTCCTAAGAGACAGTCTCCACACCTTCCAATCCGACTCTGTAAGCGTACAGCAGATGCGGTTTAATTTCAACGAAATAGTATCGACGACAATTGAGGGATGTACACCACATAAATTAATAAGAGATGGTACACAAAACAGGTCAGAACACTATTGAATATGCAACGAAAAACACATGCCAAATTTAATAGAATGCAAAATTCCCAAGATTAGCGAAATTTGACAGAAGCTCGAAATTCAGCGCGAACTTCAATGCGAGACAAATTTGCTACTTTCCACACCGAAGCTCTGTCTCAGAAGATGACAGAAAACCCAAAGAGAGTACACTAGTGGCAAGACGCAATCAGTACCTTCATTGCACAATAACAATGATGGCGTTATTGATGACAACGCCACTAAAGCAGAGTTACTAAACACGCTTTCCCGAAATTCCATCACAAAAGAAAACAAAGTAAATATTCCAGAATTCGCATGAAGAACACCTGCCAACACAAGGAACTTAGACCTAGATCTCCTCGGTGTATTGAAGTAGCTTAAAACACTTAAGAAAGGCAAGCCTTGCGCTCCGGACTGTATACCAGTCAGGTTCCTTTCCGAGTATGCTGATACAGTAGCTCCATACTTAGCAATCACATACAACCGCTCGCTCATAGAAAGCTGTGCACCGAGAGATTGAAAAGTTGGACAAGTCACACAAATACTCAGTAAAGGAAATAAGACTAATCCCCTGAATTACAGAATATCACTAAAGTCGATCTGTGTTGGATTTTGGAACATATACTGTATTCGAACATTATGAATCACCTAGAAGAAAACGACTTATTGGCAAATATATAACATGAATTCAGAAAATATCGTTCTTGTGAAACTCAACTGGCTCTTTATTCTCACGAAGTAATGAGTGCCATCGACAGGGGATGTCAAATTGATTCCATATTTTTAGATTTCCAGAAATCTTTTGACACCGATCCTCACAAGCGACTTCTAATCAAAGTGTGTACCTATGGAATATCGTCTCAGTTGTGTGACTAGATTCTTGATTTCCTGTTAGAAAGGTCACTGTTGTTAATTACTGACAGAAAGTGATCGAGCCAAACAGAAGTATTATTTGTCTTTCCCCAATGAAGTGTTATAGGCTCTCTCTTATTCCTGATGATAATAAACGATTTAGGGGACAATGTGAGCAGTCCTCTTAGACTGTTTGCAGATGATGCCGTCGTTTACCATCGCGTAATACTATCAGATGATCAAAACGAATTGCAAAATAATTTAGACAAGATATCTGTACGGTGCAAAAAGTGGCATACGACTCTAAATGATGAAAATTAAGAAGTGATCCATATGAGCACTAAAAATAATCCGCTAAATTTCTGTTGCACGATAAACCAAACAAATTTAAAGGCTGTAAACTCGAGTGAGTACTTAGAGATTACAATTACAAATAATTTAAATTGGAAGAATCAAATAGATAATGTTGTGAGGTAAGCAAATCAAAGACTTCGATTTATTGACAGAACACTTAGAAAATATAAGAGGTTTACTAAAGAGACTGATTATACCATGCTTGTCTGCCCTCATCTCGAGTACCGCTGAGTGGTGTCGTATCTATATAGATAGGATTGATGGCTGACATCGAAAAAATTCAAAGAATCGCAGCTCGTTTTGAATTGTCGAGAAATAGGGCAGAGAGTCCCACGGATATGATATACGAATTGGGGTGGCAGTCATTATACAAAGGCGTTTATCGCTGTGAAAGTACCTTCTCATGAAATTTCAATCACCAACATTCTCCTCAGAGTGTGATACTATTTTGTTGGCACCCATCTACATAGGGAGAAATGATCATCACAATAAAACTACAGAACTCAGAGCTCACACGGAAAGACTTAAGTGTTAGTTTTTCCCATGTGCTCTTTGAGATTGGAGTAGTAGCAATGGAAGATAGCAGGGCTAACCCACTAGCCCTAGATTTAAAATGGCGGGAAATAAAAAAAAATTGCATAAATTAAAAAAGGTGTGAAAGATGGTGGACCTAGCCCCAGACAATGGAACTGAGCATGGTCACTGTGATGTCATAATCCAAGATGGTGAACCTGAGGATTTGAAGACAGCCTCTACGATTTCACACTCCAAGATGTCAGATCTGGAGATATGAAGACAGTGTCTATGATGCCAGAATCGGAGAAGGCGGCCCAAGATGGTGGACCTGAGGGTATAAGGACAGTTTTGAGACCGCATTATGTCAGTGTCAAGATGTAACCGGCATGTCACTTAAATACAAGATGACAGACCTTTGTTCTACGTTTGAAATCCAACAGCCCGCATTTCCTAAGTTTAAATAAGTGGGGTGTTCAAAGAGTTCACTTGTTCTGAGTTTGAAACGGTAAAATTTTTTTAAAAAATTACCTGCACAAATGGTGAGAAATTCAAAATCTACTTACTCTAATTTTAAAATGGTGGGAATACTATTGGTATAACTACATGGTTGCCAGAAATAGACCACTTGTACTACGTTTAAAATTGCATAGGTCACTGGTTCAGGTTTCATGGTTATCGAACAATCAATACTGCTATGTGTGTATAGCAGGGTAAGATAGGAACAGGGCAGGTATGCAGATGCACTTTATTTGTTTAATCATTTACCCCTCACAGAACTCACAAGCGCCCTGGCCCCCACACAAAGCTGACTCCACTGTTGTGTGCCTCACTATGCCACAGTTTGGTCAGGTATTGGAAATCAGCGTTTGGCGTCATTGGCCGGGAGGCCCCTTGCGGGGCAGGTCCGGCCGTCTTGGTGCAGGTCTTATTACATTTGACGCTACACTGTGCGACCTGCGCACCGAATGGGGATGAAATGATGATGAAGACAGCACAACACCCAGTCCCTGAGCGGAGAAAATCCCCGACCCTGCAGGGAATCGAACCCGGGCCCGTAGGACGGCAATCCGTTACGCTGACCACTCAGCTATCGGGGCGGACAGTCTGGTCTGGTCACCATTGCTGCCATCTGCTGGGCGACGCAGTGCACACAGCATCATCCACTGTGTTTGTTGTCTAACTGTTGACCGCCAACCACCTCTGATGCCTGCCCACATCGTAGGGCAGTCATAAAATGCCCAACTAAACTGGATGCCACATCACGCAGCATGGAGTGTAGCAACATCCGGCCGAGTTCTAACAGCAACCCACCTACTGGCAGTGCGCTTAACCTCCTCAGATGCTGCATAGGATGTGGCAGTCCTGAGGGGCTAGTGTGGTACAGCTCGAATGTCACAACCACA
The DNA here is from genome assembly GCF_023864345.2 of Schistocerca serialis cubense. Lineage (NCBI taxonomy): Eukaryota > Metazoa > Arthropoda > Insecta > Orthoptera > Acrididae > Schistocerca > Schistocerca serialis. The sequence goes on from NC_064643.1 coordinate 486,782,048, forward strand.
GCATGTGATCCACATGCCCTCACGCAGTCTTAGCTCTGTCCTTGTTCACTCTTAACCCTGCTCTAATTTTAGAACTGGACGACAAAATTCCCAAACAGGATGCACCCTTCTGTTCTACTGGACTGCAGTGTCCCAGCGAAATTTCTGTAATGTTCGTGGTAGCCATTTCAAGCCTGACAGTCATCAGGAATGTGACGCTATTAATATTCTTATGTAGAAAATCAATTTCAAGCGCCTGACATACTTTCTCCTATGTTACTCATAGTATGCTACTCCCAGCAAGGTTTTGTGTATAAAACTCCACACACTTTGGTCACGAACTTTAAGGAGATGAAACTCCAGTACAGTAATTGCTTAGGGTCTGCTGTGACCATACACTTTTTTTTGCTTTAGGCCGGCATTATTCTTTTACTAACATAGGTTCTTGTCGTATTTATGCTTTGGTGTGAATGAAATTTAGAAGAAGCAGTATCTGAGTACAGTATGGGTAACACAAGTGAAAACCTGCATAATAATGTATTAGTAGATGTTTTACACTCAGTATAACGGTACAAGTTCTTGGTAGGTTTCTGGAGATACGTGGTATAAAATTTTTTCGAATCCTCATCGATTCAAGCTCAGCAACTGCGACTTTACATCGTTTTGACTGCGACCCTGAGCAAGTACAGTTCACTAACCCCGTTTCACTCTACTGAATAAAGATTCAGGGTGTTGTGGCTAGAATAACTTGTTCACAGTGAAGTTCGGTTGATATTGTAAGTGCACCATTCCTTCTAGATGCCATTGTCAAGTTCCATTGTAAGAACGTTCGAGTTCTGCGTTGAAGAAATGAAATCAGCATGCAGATGGACTCCCTGATACAGAGTATGATACACTGGAGCTGTTTGCAGGCAAGTTCCGTGATATAGCAACTCGCACATTGGAGCAGAATACAGAATTGATGAACACTTTCGTCAGCTTGTTTTGGTCTCCTGGATACACATCTATAATCACAGTAAAGGTACGGAATCTTTCTACAGGATTTCCAAATCACGTCTGACGAATACAGGTGAGGTTCCTTCAACAATGATCCTCTTTTTTATAAACAGAAGTAATCTAGTGTTCAAACTAGCATTGCATTATTAAATAACTTTTAAGCGATTCTCACATAAATTGTAAGTATTTTTCACTACGTAAGAAGTCTAACATTTCCAGCAGATTTCTAAATGGAAACGATTGAGCAATTTAAAGGTGTCTCTTTAGCGTTCATAACAGACGTGGGGAAGTGGGGCTTGTATATGTTGTCAAGTTATTTCTTGGTGAAGTTACACATTTCCACAGGGTTTCTAAATCATTGTCTGGTAAATGCCGATGTGGCTTCTCCAAGAAGAGTGCTTGTGCAGGAAGTATTTTACCAATTGCGGTTGCTAGTGCCGAGAGATGAGCGGTAAAATGGCCACAAGTGTGGTCTTGAACAAGTTCTGATGAGCAGTAGCCATTTAAATTGCATGTGATTTGTATTGTTTCATTGAGTTGAGGAAATACTAAATCCAGTGTACTGGTAATGCTAATTTATGCTATTGCTCCACAGACACTACACGGCACCTCACCCCATACAGCTACATGTCACAGGAAAATTGTAACGAATTAGTTCCACATTGCAGTAAAACTCTAACATATTTCCTGATGTTACAGCTGTATTATGATGACGATGATGACGATGTTTGGATTGTGGGGCGGTCAACTGCGCGGTTATCAGCGCCTGTACAAATTTCCAACCGTTTCTCAGTCCAATCTTCCACTTGCATGAATGATGATGAAATGATGAGGACAACACAAACACCCAGTCATCTCGCGGCAGATGAAAATCCCTGTTCCCGCCGGGAATCGAACCCGGGACCCCGTGCTCGGGAAGCGAGAACGCAACCGCGAGACCACGAGCTACGGACGAATTACGAGAAGACGCCCTATATTAGAGCAAAATAGTAACAAAGTGCTCATGTTATAGCAAAACTGTAACAAAATGTCACTGTTACAGGAAAACAGTACCGAAATGATACGCTACAGCGAAATTGTAACAAACTGTTCCTGTTATAGCAAAGCTGGAACAAAATGCCAGTGTTGCAGAAGAACTGTAATAAACCGTCAATTTTACAGCGAAATTGCCAATTTTAACAAAAATTCCCTGTTATAGCAAAAACTGTAACAAATTACCTATTACAGGACTATGCTACAGCAAATTTCGTTGAGATCATGTAAGCTGTAGAATTATGCGAGGGCTGTGTGGCAGAACACAGACCCATCATGACAGGTTGATACAAGTTCTACATTACTCACATATCAATCGTGCCGAAATGAGGCTGTTAATAGGTGGAACGTCATAACTTTCAAAAGTGTTTGTTGCTGTTAGCAAAGATTCTCTATCCCCAACACTGTCGTTTTTTCCCCTGACGTTATGTGATGCAGTGACTGTGGGATCTATTTGTTGCTCACAAACATTCCATAGCACACAATGAAGTGGAAGATACACATTTAACGCAGACAGCAATGATTCTGCATGTAAGGAATAACACTCCTGTTTCTTCAAGAATACAAGTTTTACATATTACATGAACACATGGTGTCTATTATTTCAGACATGTCTGAAAGAACTAAACCACGCAGAATCCACAGCTGTGATACAAATTATGTAAATTGAGGGTGAAAGGGGGGGGGGGGGGGCAGAAAGGAAAGGAAAGGAATTCATGATGTCATCTGCATCTCGGGTCTTTATCCGGTGTCAAGTGAAAACGTCTTCCAGACCGAAATTCGAGCCTGGGATCTCTTGCTTACAAGGCAATTGCGTTAACCACTGTGCCAACTGAACAGAGTGATTATCGCAACTGCACGGGCTATTTCGGTACGCCTCTCAGCCAACCTACATTCCCATCTAGCATCACAATCCGCAGCACCCATCCATGTTCCCCTTGTTCACTACCTTGAGATTCCTGCACCAGATTGGATGTGATTGTGCATTCGCACTGAAGATGGTGGATTCGTGCCCCATTGAAGCGAATCAATTATATGAATGCGTGGTGACTGTTTTGTCAGACATGTATCCATCACTTTCAGTGCGAATGCGCTATCACATCCGACCTCTTGCGGGTAACTGAAAGTAGCGAGTAAACGGGACAAGGACGGGTACTCTATATAGGTGGCGTTAGGTGGGAATATGGACTTACCGAGGGGAGTACTAAGATAATCGGTGCGTTTTCGATAATCACTGTGTGCAGATGGTGCAGCGTTTAACGCAATTGCCTACTAAGCAGGAGATCCTGGGTTCGAATCCCACTCCAACAAACATTTTGATTCGAGTTTCATGACTGTGGTTAAGTCTCGATGCAGCTGACAATATGAATTCATTCCCTTTCCTTTCGCCCCCCTCCCCTCCCCTTTCTCCTTCAGTTTACATGAAGTATACATAGATGATCATTATCAATAACCCTCAGTCGAGTGCTGTTCACATGAGGATGTACTCGATACTTTAGGACTAGCAATCATTACAGCTTTCTGAAGATTTGAAGTGTAAGTTTAATATTATTTGGATCCCTTGCTGTAATTAATATATCTCTGCTCTGACACACATCATCTATAAAATCTTTACTCTTCTCAGGAATCCCAAACACACACTTGTAAAACCTCAGAGCATATCCAACCCATGGGTCATGCATTTCTTGCCTTATTTTCAGTCCTCCGCTACAGTGGAAATACACAGATTGCTCTCCGTTATCAGTAAAAAAGTATCCAGCTTCATTGTGATTGTCTGCACGCTGCTTGGTAGCTAATGACCAGCTGTCGAAAGATGTTGGCCTTGCTTCATATGTAGGAGAGAGCATTGTACATAGAAGATGAAACACCTGCGAACACAAAATGTGTTTTGGTCAGTAGTTCTCACTCTAGTGACTGACTTTAGAATCACGCGAAGGAATAAACACTACACACTACCATAAGCAGGTGGTAATTTCTTACAGCTTTTGCTGTTGTAAGTCATAAGATTTTTTTTTGCACAGCATTTGTAAGTATTTCACTTGCTACATATTTAACCATTGTGTTAAGAAATTGAAACCATTTTGAACAGGCTTATAATGTTAATTCTACAGGTACAGAATTTTACGGTCAGTAAAACGCTGTATATTTTTATAACTACACTGGTGTCCAGAATTAAAGCAGCAAACTGCTATTTCCCCGTCCTATGTCTAATTCACGATATAATCATACATACTTTGAACAGATGCCGTTACGATCGTTTTCTGCTCGGTATGGACAACCACGCCAGCAATGACGTCAGGGCATCTCTCAAGCATGGTAGTGTTTGCAGGGTAGTCCCACATCCACAATCGCTGTGTACGCAGTCACAAAGGTGCAGTATGGCACAGAGGAGAGGCCTCCGGAATATGTGTGGAGAGCCAGATGAGGTGACAGTTCATAGACACCAAAACCGTATCCCAGAGATCAGGAGAGAACCGACCACGTGTGACATCAGAAAGAGTAGACCGTTATGTTGCTGTAAGGGCAACACAGTACCGCCTTAGTACTGCACTGCAACTGAAATCTGACCTCCCAGCATCCCTTGGACGTGTTGTATCGAAGCAAACGGTGTACAGAAGGTTTCAGAAGAGTGTCTTTTATTGTTGGGGACCTTTTGTCTGCTTAGCTCTGGTGTGTGTCCCGGAAGGGAACGTCTAGTGCGGAGTCTTCAACATGCCACCTGGACGGTCGAACGGTGGGCCAATGTTGTTTCCACTGATGAGTCCTGATTTGATCTGGGGAGTGAGTCTCAACGGATTCGCATCTGGAGGGCACGTGGAACACAATCTCAGGACCCAAACATTGTGGAAAGAGACCGACATAGAAAAGGATCCCTAATGGTGTAGGAAGGAATTATGTTGACCACTCAAACACCTCTTCATGAAATTGTACGGGTGAATCAGCAAGATTTAACTGGTGTCAGGTACTGTGAAAAGATCTTGGGATCTCATGCGCGGTTGTTGCGAGGTGCTGTGGACCCAGACTTCGTACTGATGGACGATAATGCACGACTTCTTTTTTTTTTTTTTTTTTTTAAGAAACGGAAGATACTGCACGCATGGCGTGGCCTGCTTGCTCTCCCGATTTGAATCCCATAGAGCATGTCTGTGATGCACTAGGGAGACGGATTGTATCGCGTCAGCATCTATAAACCACTCTCCAAGACTTGTGAGCAGCTCTGCAGGAAGAATGGGCATTATTGCCTCAAAATGAGATTGATGGCATCATTCATAGCATATCCCGTCGTTGTCAGGCCTGTATTGGTGCCAGAGATGGTTACACCCGATACTGAGCACATTAACCAGTTGTTAGAAAGTGTGTTCAATTCCGTTAAGTTGAAAAAAAAAGAAGAACATTTTTGTCTACCGTTATGCATGTTGCAGTTGATTACGTTCTGTATTCTGTACATTGTTTCTACTTTACTATCACTTGCTTATATTGTTTTGTGGCAAAATAAATGCAACCTTGCATAATTTCTGTTTGTTGCTTTAATTTTTGGCACCAGTGTGTTTATATAACATGTGGACTGTTGCACCACACTTCATCGACCATGAACCATCTCGTATTTTGAAACAGAAGAAGGTATTTCACCCTGGAACATGTGATATTCGCAAATGAACTGAGATTCGCTAACATCTTAACAACTGTATGTCTAGAAAATGGATATTTGTGTTAGTTCCCAGTAGCTTCTGTTCCAAAATATTTTAACTTTTAACTTGTTTTTGATTAATATTTCATCTCAGTTTGATTCCATTTACTGATTATTAATGTGTAGTAGAGCAATAATTTAACAGACAGGCATGGAGGCGGTCAACTTATGGAAATATATCTCATCGTCTGCAAGACTCTCCCATGTATGCAACACTAAATCCGGGAGCCGATGTCTGCCCGTGTAAGTTCATGTGACGCCTCATTTTCGCCCACAAATTTTCAGTGGGTTTCCAAGTCGGTCGCTCGAACAGGAGAGTCGAGCAGGTCGACGTCAGTCTGTTGCGAAAACCATTGCTGAACAATTCGACTCCTGTGAACTGGTGATTTCTCCTGCTGGAACTGGATCACTCACTGGGATGTCCGCCTCCGGTAGAACGTCAATTCTAAGGGCCCGGGTTCGATTCCCGACTGGGTCGGAGATTTTCTCCGCTCAGGGACTGGGTGTTGTGTTGTCCTAATCATCATCATTTCATCCCCATCGACGCGCAAGTCGCCGAAGTGGCGTCAAATCGAAAGACTTTCGCCCGAGGAACGGTCTACCTGACGGGAGGCCCCTGTCATACGACATATCTCTCTCTCTCACACACACTCACTGGGATAGTACACTCACACCATTATATTGGACGAGTGTCTGTGTATGCTGAGACATCCTGGCCCTAAATGACTGTTTGTCATACACTCGTACGTGGCGCAGTGTGTTCGGCATACCTTGAGCGGTATCGAGAGGACGTGAATGTTAATTCCTTGGTAATCCAAATCCTCAAACGCTGCCACGTGGTTACCACATAACTATACAGCGCTGCTCTTATTTGTATGTTTAAGGCAGAAACATCTCGGCGTTTCAGACAAAAGAAAGTGTTATAAGCTATGTACAAAGAAGCGCCAGAGAAACTGGTACAGGCATGCGTATTCAAATACAGAGATATGTAAACAGGCAGAATACGGCGCTGCGATCGGCAACGCCTATATCAGACAACAAATTGCTGGCGCAGTTAGACCGGTTACTGCTGCTACAAAATCAGGTTATTAAGATGTAAGTGAGTTTGAACGCGGTTTTATAGTCGACGCACGGGCGATCCCAAAGTAGGGATGAAGTGGGGTTTTCCTGTACGACCAGTTCACGAGTCTAGCGTGAACATCTGGAATCCTGTAAAGCATCAAATCTCCGACATCGCTCCGGCCGGAAAAAGATCCTGCAAGAACGGGACCAACGACGACTGAAGAGAACTGTTCAACGTGACAGAAGTGCCACCTTTCCGCAAATTGCTGCTGATTTCAGTGCTGAGCCATCAACAAGTGTCAGCGTGCTAACCATTCAACGAAACATCATCGATATGTGCTTTCGAAATCGAAGGCCTATTCGTGTTCCCTTGACGACTGCACGACAAGCTTTACGCCTCCCCTGGATCAACACCGACGTTGGGCCGTTAATGACTGGAAACATGTTGCCTAGTCAGACGAGTCTTGTTTGAAATTGTATCGAGCGGATGGGCACCTGCGGATGTGGACACAACCTAATGAATCCATAGACCCTGCATGTCAGCAGGGGACTGCTCAAGCTGGAGGATGCTCTGTAACCGTGTGGGGCGGGTGCAATTGGATTGCTATGGGACCGCTGTTGCGTCTAGATAGAACTCTGATAGGTGACACGTACGTAAGTATTCTGTCTGATCACTTGTATCCATTCATGTCCATTGTGCATTCCCACGGACTTGGGAGATTCCATCAGGACACTGCGACACTCCACACGTCCAGAATAGCTACAGAGTGGCTCCAGGAACGCTCTTCTGAGTTTAAACAGTTCCGCTGGCCACCAAACTCCCCAGGCATGAATATTATTGAGCTATCTGGGATGACTTGCAACGTGCTGTTCAGAAGAGATTTCCACCCCGTCGGAATCTTACTGATTTATGGGCAGCCCTACAGGATTCATGGTGTCAGTTCCCTCCAGCACTACTTCAGAGATTAGTCGAGTCCGTGCCACGTCGTGTTGCGGCACTTCTGCGTGCTCGCCGGGACCCTACACGATATTAGCCAGGTGTACCAGTTTTTTTGGCTCTTCAGTGTATAAAACAATGTACGGTGACTATACACAGTGACAGAAAATAAAAAAGGTGTATAATTAAAATTGTTGCAATAATAAGGGAACAAATAAAGTGATGCAAGTGCGTCACATGTGGAACTGACGCCGCTGTCAACGCTTGATGCATTCTCACTGGTACGAGCTGTACACAAGCGAAGGTATCCGAGCTTATCAAGACATGCGAATAGTTTCGTTTTGTCAGCAGTGCTGCACGGTGGCTTGCAGAATATATATGTACATTGATGGAAATTAGTATAAAGGGACGTGATTGTATGTGGAAAAACTATTTTTATTCATGCATTTGGTATTGCACGCAGTTTTCCCAGTACGCAGTTCCCCCCCCCCCCCCCCCAGTTTACAACAAAGTAAAACAAAATATGTCCTCGTTTTACAATTAGCTTTGGTATTTAAGAATTTTAAAGAAACATGACAATCTTAGGGGCAGAAACTGATATAAAGGTACTTATGAATTGTTGTTGGAATAACCTAACATATGCAGTAAATAGATCACAACTATGACCTAGTATTTAGACGAATCTCCATTGTTCTTAATAACTGCGAAAATATTCTTAGGCATTGATTATGTAAGGGTAGAAATCTCTTCTTCGGACATTGAGGTCCATTCCATTCGAATTGCAGTTTTCATCTCTGCCACGGTCTCAAATTGTCGTCAAATGTGACAAACACGTCGTGCTAGAATCCTCCACAGATTCTCCATGGGATTTAAGTCCGGAGTTCTCGGTGGCTAGCTCAGAAGTGGAATTCCTTTATCTTGAGTCCACGACTTTGTCTTGACAAACTTGTGAATGCCAGCGTTATAGTGTTGGAATAGTAAATTATCATCGTCAAATTCCTTAAACAAACGAATCATTTCAATTTCCAACATTCCTGTATAATCATCGGACGTTTTGGGGTGCAGTAATCCTATGTAGGACGTGCCTTTAGCACAAAATGTTGCCCTGATCATGACGCTGGCACCGTCAAAGTTTCTACTCATGAGAACGTGTTCTTCTGTACGGAGATCGTGCTAGTAATACTAAAAACCAACTGACCCATCCAAATTAAACTTCTTTTCATTGCTGAAAATAATTGTGTTCCATTTTACGGTCCATGACATATGTTCTTCCGCAAACTGCAGTCGAGCCTCCTTATGCGCGTTGTTTATAGTTGGCTTAAGGAGTGGTTTCATGAATGCCAGATTCGCGTCTTGAGCCGGTATTTCTCTGGCGCCTCTGGAAGTGACTGATAACCGCAGGTCAGCCACGATTTGAGAGGAACACAGTCGTCGATTTTTGCTTTACGCAGAATCAAACGCGTATCTGATGCTGACAATTTCGTGTCCATATATGCCATTTTTACCTACTGTGCACTCAGTCCGACAAAATTATCAACGACACAACTGGAACGCCCTAATTTCTTGGCAATCTGGTGATTAGACAGGCCCAGGTCTTTGTACGCCCTAATATTTGCTTGTTTTTCACACGGCATTATCACAATAACTGCCGCACGCCGTTATCAGACACATCTCCAAACAGTAACTGTAGCGAACTGTTGACTTTTACCACTGGGCGCGTCGTCTAACAGATCTGCCTTGATACAAACATCGACCACTTCCTACCACAAAGACCGCCTTTTTTCAATTTTTAAGCACTCGGCCTAATTCTATTGGTGAAATGAGAATGTATTTTGTTTTACTTTGTTATAAACTATACGGGAAATGCGTAGAATACTAAATACGCAAATAAACACCTTTTTTCCAAATAATCGCGTGCTGTTATACTAGTTTGCACCACTGTAGATTTAGGTGTATTTGTAGGGGCCGTTGTGCTGTCTTGGGGTGGTTGATCGAACGAATGCAGCGCAACTATCATTTGCAGAAACATTTATTTCCAAGTTTCGATAGCAGTGTATATTAGATCACACAATATCAATGTTCTTCGCTGTCTTTCACCAAACGATTTCTTTTCAAACTTATGATAGCACTCTAGGTAACAGTAGGAAGCGCAGTAGTCAGAGGTTCTGATTTACTAGCTGGTTAACCATGCCCACTCATCATCATTAATTGTGATTATTGGTTGACAAATGAATCGTCGCCCTCTCGGCTACTACCGAACTCTATAAGATATGCGCTAGACTGGGACTTGAGCAGTGGCCGTTAACTTGTGTGCCAACTGGTTCTACTGGGAGCTGTCCCGGTTCTCATCTACATTGCCCTTTCATCCGTTGATCATGGTCTGGGTATCATACCATGAGGCAAACTTTCAGGGACGTCAGGTGATTTTCCATTGCGAGACAAGATCAGCTGTCACTGCATTTCTGTAGGCTGTGTTAAGAATTAAGTAAACTGATGGACCGTGTTCGTACATACAAAGATTACAATGAAAAAGAATTTAGCTACAAATCTGACACGTAAAAAAAGATGTTCCGTTCTGAGTTTCAATCCACTACTACATACTTCATATTTATACGACTACTACATAATATTAACCTGCTTCATTTGTCTGAATTCGGTTAATAATAATTGGTTGTTTGAACAACTGCGTAATTCCCAGCTTCAGCGCGCAGTGTCGTTGAGCGCGTATCTTTTCGTGCTGATGTAAAATGTATATTTATATTAGCTTTTAATCATGCATGGATGTTACATTGGGTATTCAGTTTCCGGCACTCTATCACTTTCCTTAATTACCGTTGCATCTCTACAGAAAACCACAGACAGCCAATGAATTTAACATGTAATAGTTGCATGCCTTGTGATTAAATTTTAATCGATGAAAAGCGTCGTATGAAAGTAATGCGATACTGTTCAGCTGTTTACTGAATATGACTGGTTTTGATAAAATTAATCCTTATTTTATACAATGAAACTCTGTTGCAGTAGGACAAAAATGTTAATTTATTTGTTTTAGACGCATTCGTGTACACAGAACTCAATAAATCGTAACGTTACCACATACGTGACGTGTTTCATTCTTATAAATGTTGAGTACAAATAATGTGAAAAGAGTGGTGCAGTAAAAAACACGCATTGAAAAGTAAATCCCACCGAAAGCGAGAGGGGGTACCAGGTGTGTTATCAGCAGAGCAGTTATAAAATCTCGGAAGAAGCTACACAACCAAACTGACTTTGAGAATAAGTTTCGTGTCTTCGGTCCTTCGCATCGGAGATTCAAAGGAGACGAAGACGTCGAAGGATAAGTCTGCGAGAGTGCTCGGATCGACACGTAAAGAGAGAAAAAGAGAGCTTCGTCCAAAGAATACTTAAAGCTCTTTCCGACGACTTAACAGCGAGTAGCGACACTGCGCTAAGAGGACTAAGAGCTTAGTTTGTTTCTGCCACACGGCAGCAAAAGTTAGTATCTCCACGAGATATTTTTCTCCTGTTTGCCGTGAACTGATCGAAAGACGTGTTCTCGTATTTCCAAAAATTAAGCTGTTCCAGGTAACTTATATTTCGAATAAAATATACCATAGAAGACCATCAAGTAATTTTGTCGAAGCAAAGACAACAATGCATTGATAATAACCCAGCAGATAGTTGACAATCGGCTCTATTTCATATGAGTAATTTTGTGGTAGATCATATAACTAATGAGGAGGTATTGAATAGGATTGGGGAGTAGAGAAGTTTGTGGCACAACTTGACTAGAAGAAGGGAATGGTTGGTAGGACATGTTCTGAGGCATCAAGGGATCACCAATTTGGTATTGTAGGGCAGCGTGGAGGGTAAAAATCGTAGAGAAAGACCAAGAGATGAATTCACTAAACAGATTCAGAAGGTTGTAGGTTGCAGTAGGTACTGGGAGATGAAAAAGCTTGCACAGGATAGAGCTGCATCAAACCAGTCTCAGGACTATAGACCACAACAACAACAAAAATTTTGTGGTTGGTAGTTCAGAACTTATGTTCGCTTATTTATAGCAAATTTGCTGATATAAGGAAAAGGAGAAGAATTTACACTCAGTTTCATAAGTAATGCAGTATTTACAGTTGAATCAAACTACACAGTTATTAAATTACCTACTAATTCGAAATGCACTACCTCCTGTTTCATAAATAATTACAGCTAGTCTTTACATATTTACATTCACCTGAAATACAAATATATTAAGATGTTCTGTAGAGTGGAGGAGAGCGGGGTATTCTTAAGGTGCCGTTTTTTCACTCAAATTCTTCGCAGAAATGTACTCCAGTGAATGAGATAAAGAGTAAGAACAAGTTGTGCTGCACAGTTCTCACTTAAAAACAGGAGACAGTTGGCAGAAAGCTCGTAGCATAGCATATGTAAAACTTCGCTTACTGAGAGCAATTACATTACGTACACGTAATCATCAGTCGGAAAATCATGTCGCAATAATTTTTTGAGTCTTAGAAACTTGCATTATTTAGTACCTTGACCTTCCTAGAGTATTACATTTCATTACTGAGTTGTGCTTTCGACAAATATTTACATTCTCTATCGGTGACAGCAGCATATTTTTTAACATTTTTGTAACAACGATGGAAATTTTCTTTCTGTCTTAAATGTTTCTCTGATGAAAACCTATTTTCGTTTAAATGCATTTTGGCAGTTCAGCCTTGGTAAAACTCTTTTTTGCTAATAAAAGTAATTTCCTGCCATGTACTTGATTTGGCAAGCTCTCTATACATTCGATTGTATAGATAACAATGTTATCAACAAAAATACAGAATATTTACAGAAACATTAATATCGACTCCACATGAAGCGATTTTTTTATACGGTACTGGTAGCTGTTAATTTTAAAATTTTCCTGGCGAACTGAATATTCAAATACGGAGTTTGTAACCGGGCTTCGTTGAATATTTTCTTCGATATTTCCACTGGGAACCTGTTAGATATCCTCATATGAGCCGTCGCAGACTCAAGAAGATTCCTCCGCTCCGCAATGCACGAGGTATTGTTATAAAATAACGGGACTGATGCTGTCACAGACTAAGTACGCATGCGCCAAAGATGAAAGGCCTGCAGCTGTGAAACTATAGAGTCACGACCATAGAGTATAATCTCAGGCATCGTGAAAGAACGCTGTACTGAACATCAACGCAGTGCTCGCCTCCTGAAGCCAAGCAAGTTCGCTATTGACCAACATGACATATCCACGGGAATGGAATATGACAAAAACAATTATTCTGACAGCAACAACATCTTCTTGGAGGTTTCATTGTTAGAGAAACCGTGGAAATATGCCTGGCGGAAAATCTGATGAACCGTAACAGCGGCCACCAGCTGGTCAGTGGATGGAATCATTTTATCTCCACCATTTGCTCAAATCGAAGACAACAGAGTGCGCCGACGGCCGCGGCAATGCATAGGTCAGGTAAGTTGCGCAGTTCTCCCAGCGAGGGGGTTGCCGCCGGGTTGTGTGGTCCGTCTGCGAACGTGGCTGACGTATGCGACAAATACTCACAGGGCGCCATGCAAGGTGTGGGTACAGCATAACGGGGCTGTTGCTGTAAATCATTTTATTTCCAAAACATACTCGTACATATTTAGTTATTGTCACCCTCAATATATTCTCCCGTCTTCTATCCTTGCTACTCTCCATGAGCGTTTTACATTGATGGAATCAGTGCTACAAGTCTCCTTCTGTGACGTCATTGGTGACGCGAGCAGCTTTTTCAGAGACTGAAGTCTTGTTCCATTTAATACAGCTTTAACTTTAGTAAAAAAAGGTAAAAATCATATGGTGCTAGGTCAGGCGAATAAAGTGTATAGTGAAACACTGGCCCGCATCTCGTGGTCGTGCGGTAGCGTTCTCGCTTCCCACGCCCGGGTTCCCGGGTTCGATTCCCGGCGGGGTCAGGGATTTTCTCTGCCTCGTGATGGCTGGGTGTTGTGTACTGTCCTTAGGTTAGTTAGGTTTAAGTAGTTCTAAATTATAGGGGACTGATGACCATAGATGTTAAGTCCCATAGTGCTCAGAGCCATAGTGAAACACTGGGGTGCTGTACTTCACTAGAAACTTCTTAACAGACAATGCGGCATGAGCCGGTGCGTTGTTTTGATGCAGAACCCGTGACTTGTTTTCTCACAATTCGAGTCTTTTCTTTTTCTTATTTTCTCAGTGGATTGAGCAAGAACATCAAGGTAGTAAGGATGACCTTCAAGAACCCAGTGAATATACACAATTCCATGAATATCGAAAAAGCAATCGTCATCGCTTTGAATCTTGATTTGCTCATTCGAGCTTTTTTCACTCTTGGTGAAGTTGGGCCCTTGCAATGCATGGACTGGCTCTTAATTTCTGGATTATTAGTGACAAACTAAAATTCGTCACGTTTTATCAACCTTTCCAAAAAATTAGGGTCATTTTCAGTAGTATTCAAAATGCCGGTACAAACATTTTCACTAACTTATCTTTGTTGGAGCTTGAGGATTTTCAGCACGTTTAGCACACACTTTCCTTATGTTAAATTCGTTATGTAGAACTGCCTCACCCATTCTTCGTCAACTTCCACAGTTTCAACAAGCGATCGAATACTCAACCGATAGTCAAGTCGAATCAGCTTACCTACTTTTTTGATATTTTCATCCGTTTTGATGATAAAAGAGTGTCCCAGGCGAGAGTCATCTGCGGCGTCTTCTCGGCCATCACAGAAACGCTTGAACCACTCAGAAACTTGTGTACGCGATTAACAGCTTTCGTCATGCATTTCCTTTAGTAAAAGGTAAGTTTCAGTAGCCGGTTTTTCCAAGTTTCGTGTGAAACTTCAAGACAGTTCATTGCTCTATTATTAAACATCATTTTTCCGACAAAACGGGATAACGACTCATACACAAGCGAAGTCCACAACCTTATCCCCGGGAACTGGGTGTGTGTGTTGTCCTCATCATTTCATCATGTGACAGCAGCTAGATCGGACTGAGGAAAAAAATTGGACTGTGTAAACACTGGGACTTTGTACGGGCGCTGATGACCGCGCAGTTGAGCGCCTCACAAACCAATCATCATCATCATTATCTTCAACGACCACATTGATTTGTCTACAGATACAAGAGATGCTGCATTCGACTGGTAAGGCTTCACGCCTCAGTCTAATGTAACAGTCGTGACACCGTCTCGTTTCTGTTACCTCCAGTGATTGGAGCGCCCAAAGCGACCAGCAAGCAACGCTTCTGAACACAATATCGGATGAGTGAGAATACTAACGTTTACATGAACTTATAACACAGTTTTTGTAATATTGAGTGTAAGCTACAGTTGTGGTGGCTTACTTGATACGTTAAATGAAGTAGGTATTACATTTCATAGATGTTTCCTACGTTCCACATTCACAGATTTGACTGAAACTGTAGCGAACAAATCTCTGCTTTGTTGTATAGGAAGACTTCTTTCTATAAACGGTCAAGTCTTCTAGTGTTTACTAGCAATTTTTTGTTGTTAAAAGAAAACGACACTATCGTAAATAAACGGTCCTGTAGTGCGCCGTTTCGTACGTCCCAGGGTCCTTAGGAAACTAAATAATCACAAACGTGGTGTCATTTTTTAGTTATTGTCGATTTTTACGGCACTACGTAGACTCAGTATTGTAGAAACTATGTTATAAATTTATATAAACGTTAGTATTCGTACTCATCCGGTATTGTGTTCAGAAGCGTTGCTTGCTGGCCGCTTTGAGCGCTCCTATAGTTGGAGGTAACAGAAACGAGACTATTACGTTGGACTCAGGCGGGAAAGAACCCTGCACTGAACGTCAACGCACCACCTGTCTTTTGAAACCAAGCAAGTTCGCTATGGTCAACATTTTATATTCTTGGGCATTCAATGCAGTATGATTAAAATAATGAATCTGACCATAACAACATCTTCTTGGGGCTCCATTATTTAAAAAAAAAACCCTGTAAATACGCAGAGGACAGCTGAGTTCTGCAGTTCCACAAGCGAGGGTCCTGCCGCCAGGTTGTGTCGTCCATCTGTCTACGTGATTTTGACGCATGCGCAGAATACTTACAGCGCTCTATACACTTCGAAACAGACGGCGTCTTTATCAGTCTTCGATGGCTCACTGAAGATGAATGGTAGCTACCTAGTGGAAATATCGTGGCATGTATTGAACGGCGGAAGGCTGCAAGCCCGAAATTTGTTTGAACAGTTGTGATAACTATTTAGCCGAGTGGAAGACGGCACTTTATGTTAGAAAGATCTCGGAGCGTATGTTTGGGGAGAAATGAGCGTAACTATGTGCATTAAAAATGTGCATTCAGATTTGAAAACTGAATCAAAAACCTTTTTGTTCGGTAATTGGAAACATGACCAGTCCTGTACCGAAAGCCTCCTGAGCAGCACACTGTATTTCAGTAATAAGTGACCGACCCTCGTGGACGAGGAGAAATAAATCTTAAAAAATTACTGAATTGTGTATGATTTCTAGTTCCATATGAAATATACGAGGTCCTAGACATGGATTCTTTGCACGTCAAACACGTCGTGAGTATTATTATGGTGGTCAGGGGGAAATTACACTATTGGACAAAAGGTATCCGGACACCCAATATAATACTGAATATCGCCTCAGGCGGTTCCGTCAGTATAAGAGGAATCCGAGAGAATTGCGTTGTCAGTAGAGAAACAGTCACAGCAGATGGATGGCTCTGGGCACTATGGGACTTAACATCTGAGGTCATGAGTCCCCTAGACTTAGAACTACTTAAACCTAAGGACATCACACACATCCATGCCCGAAGCAGGATTCGAACCTGCGACCGTAGCAGCAGCGCGGACTGAAGCTCCTAGAACCGCTCGGCCAAAGCGGCCGGCAGTCACAGCAGAGCGGATCTACATGGATACTCTGTAAACAACATTTAAGTGCCTGGCAGAGGGTTCAGGAGAGCTCAGTGACTTCGAACGAGGACTATTCACAGGATATTACCACAGTAACAGTCCGCCCCGATAGCTGAGTGGTCAGGGTGACGAACTGCCGTCCTACGGGCACGGGTTCGATTCCCGGCAGGGTCGGAGATTTTCTCCGCTCAGGAACTGGATGTTGTGTTGTCTTCATCATCATTTCATCCCCATCCGGCGCGCAGGTCGCCCAATGTGGCGTCGAATGTAGTAAGACCTGCACCAAGGCGGCCGGAATTGCCCGCAAGGGGCCCTCTGGCCAATGGCGCCAAAGGCTCATTTCCATTTACCTCAGTAACAAATGTACCAGGAACGTGTCAACCCTTTTAAAGCCGCCCGAGTCGACGGTTGGTGATCTGATCATGAAATGGAAAAGCGAAGGGTAAAGAAAACTAAGCAATAACTTCTTGTACTAACAGACAAAGACCATCCAGAGTTGCGGGGTGTGGTGGTAAAAAATCACATGAAATCAACGGAAGGAATCACTCGTGCGTTCCAAAGTGCTATCAGCAGTCCACATAGCACAACAATTGTACCAAAGGAGTTAAAAAAGAATGGTCTACATCGGTCGAGCAGCTCCTCGTAAGCAACACATTTCTGAAGTCAGTGCAAAGCGACGCTTCAGGTGGTGTAAAAGAGCGGCGGCGCCACTGGACATAGACGATTGGAAGGGAGTGATTTGACGTGTTGAACTGCGCTATACCCTACGAATGACTTACTGACTTAATTCCTTTGGCCCCTATGGGGGCATAGGGCATCCACGAGAACTCGCCATCCGTCTCTGTCTTCGGCCATTTGCCTCAATTCTGCCCAGGTCTTGCCAACTCTTTTTGCTTCCCCTTCCACTGTCCCCTTCCATGTGCCCCTTGGTCTTCCTCTCTTCCTTGTTCCCTGGGGATTCCATTCAAATGTCTTTTTTTTTCTCGATGGCTCCATCTGGTTTTCTCAAGGTGTGCACCAACCAACCCCACTTTGTCTCTCGTATCTGGTCTTCTATAGGTATCTGGTTTGTTATTCGCCAGAGCTCCTCAGTACCTATTTTTTCTGGCCACCAGGTATTCATGATGCGTCGAAGACATCTATTTCTGAAGCTTTGTAACTGGGGTGTTATGTTTTTATTCATTTTCCAGGTTTAACTGGCGTACAGAAGGACAGCCTTCACATTTGTTTTAAAAATACGGATTTTTGGTTTGTACGTGATATTTCTATTTTTCCATGTTGGATACAATTGTATAAAGGCAGCATTTGCGTTTTTAATGCGGTTTTTCACGTCATCTCCAGCTCCACCATCTTCCGTCACTACACTACCCAGATACAGGAATGAGTTGACAGTCTCCACCCGCTGCTCACCTGTTAACAATGGCACCTCACATGTTCCCTGAATTTTCTCTCATTTCCTTTGTTTTGCTTGTATTTATCCTGACGGTAGCAGTCTCTGCTTCTTCTTTCAGCAAGTTTAATTTAGCTTGCGTATCAGTCAGCTTTTGAGCTAATAAAACAATGTCGTCTGCAAA
Organism: Schistocerca serialis cubense; assembly: GCF_023864345.2. NCBI lineage: Eukaryota > Metazoa > Arthropoda > Insecta > Orthoptera > Acrididae > Schistocerca > Schistocerca serialis. The sequence goes on from NC_064643.1 coordinate 486,800,263, forward strand.
ATCCAAATCCTCCAGACGTTCATGAATCCCCCACTGGATTCTTCGTCTCCTACCTGTTGTGACTCTTCTCATAACAGAGTCTAGAAGAAGTAGAAAAAGTGTTGGTGACAAAATGCAACCCTGCCGGACTCCAGTTGTTACTTTTATGGGCTCTGTCATATTTCCCTTGTGGAGTACGCAGCATTTGTATCCATCATATAGATCTTTTATGATGTTTAAGATCTTCTGTGGTATGCCATACTTCCGCAACACCTGCAAGAGCACTTAATGTTTCACGGAATCGAAGGCCTTTTGAAAATCAATGAATGCCAGGTACATCGTTGCTTGGAATTCTTTGCTTTGCTCAAAAATGATACTAAGAGTGTTAATAAGATCAACACAACTGCGTTGTGGCCTAAAACCGGCCTGTTCTTTACACAGTCGCTTTTCAAGGGATTCTTTAATTCTGTTTAAAATAATTCTTGTGAGGACCTTACTGGGCACTGACAACAATGTAATACCGCGCCAGTTGTTACAGTCTGACAAATTTCCCTTTTTTGGGAGCTTTAGCACCAAACCATTTTTCCATTCCTTTGGAGATTTCTCTTCAAGCCAAATATGCTTCAGCAAAGGATGGAGCATTTTAACAGTACTTTCAATACCGGCTTTTAAGAGCTCCGGTGCTAAGTTGTCTAGGCCTGGAGCCTTTGTATTCTTCAGTGTTTTCAAGACAATCCTAATTTCGCCCATTGGGGGGCACTGCAAATTTATATCTTGATCTTCTTCGACTTCCTCTGGAACATCTCTTACCTGTTCCTCTTGGTTGTGTTCACAATTTAACAGTTCCTTGAAGTGCTCCTCCCATCTCTGTAGCTGTACCTGTTGAGCTGTAAGCATCACCCCATCCTTGTTCTTAACTGGTCTTTCATGTCTGAAGTTCTTCATTGACAAACCGTTTGGTAATATTGTAGAGCTCTTTCATATTTCCTTGTCTTGCTGCCTCTTCTGCTAATTTTGCTTGCTCATCTATCCATTTTCTTTTATCTCGACGTAGCCATATTTTCATTTTTTTTTGTCACCTCCGTGTATTCTTTATGCGCTTCGCTCTTCTGCACTCTTGTCTTACAAAAATTTAACTTAAGTTTTAGTTCTTTCCTGTGCCTGATTTCATTCCATGTAGCATCGGAGAACCATTCCTCCCTTTGATCGCCCTAAATCCTAAGATTTTTTCTCCCACATCTAAATAACTGTCTTTGATTTTTTGCCAACATTTTTCAATTCCCTCTTCCATAAAGTTTTCTTCAGAGAGGATCTGGAATCTGTTTTGTAGTTCAAGGGCAAATGTTTCTTTGATCTTTTTGTCTTTTAACCTTGCCACATCTATTTTCTTGCACCTGTGATTGAGTTTGTTTCAATTTGCCACTATCTTCAGTCTGAATTCCGCTAAAACTCGGTGGTGGTCACTTCCAACGTCTGCTCCTCTTTTATTTCTGACATCTAACAGAGTGTCGGAACTTGCGGCTTATGAATATGTGGTCTATTTGATTTTCGGTAACGTGGTCTGGAGAAACCCACGTTATCTTATGGTAGTTACGATGTGGAAAAATTTGCCTCCAATGACTAGGTCATGTTCAGCGCATGCATCTGTCAACAGTTCACAATTTACATTCCTGATCTCCACGCCATGCACGCCCATGATATGTTCAAGCCCTTCATTTTCTGAACCAACTTTTGCGTTCAAGTCACCCATTAAAACTTTTATGTCCCTAGAACTTGTTTGTCTAAGTACTGTATAAAATGCATCTTTTAATTCTCCTTTAGCTATTTCAGGAGGTGCATAGCATTGAATTACAATGACATATCGCACATTTGTTTTAAAGCGTGCGGTTATTATCCGTTCTGAGCCTGGTTTCCAATCCAGTAAGCTCTTCTAGCTGCTTTTAGATAGTAAGAGCCCTACACCATTACTATGCATCGTGTCCTCACCTGTCTGACCCGCATACAGCAACACTCCACCATTTTGTGGTAGGAATGCCCCAGATTCTGGCCACCTTATTTCACTTAGTCCCAATATATCTAGTCGATAGTTCTCCATCTCTTTTTCGACCTGTCTTAGCCTCCCTGCCTCTCTCAACGTCCTTACATTCCAAAAACCAATACGGGTTTCCCTTTTCAGGCCAAAGGTCATATCCTTAAGATCCATTCAGCTGTTTCTCCTTTTAGTTTCTGTGATATGTGTTTTTTGGTGGTGCGGGTTATCAGCCCACAGCCCCCGAGTGTCCTGGTGGGTCTGCCACCTCATGGCCTGGACACCTGCCGATGTTTTATTTCAGGGCCTTACCCCTTAGATTGCTTGTCTTCACCACGACTACAGAACGCTATCCATCCCTTCGCAGTAAGGCCTATGTGCATCAACGTTGTCCTGGTTTCCAAGGACCTTCCGCTGTCCACATTAGGGGACTGTGCCTGCTGCCACACAATCACAGGGATGGAAAGGAAAGGAAGGGAGTGTATAGGATGGGATAGAATAGAATAGGATAGGACAGGACAGGGCAGGACACTTCACGGGACTTTGTGAGACACACTTCGTCTGGATCCTCTATGGAGACCTGTCTCACTTGGGAGGCACTGCTGGTAGTTACACCACCACCGGCATAGCCCTCCACTTAATTGGATCACACAAACCCCTTCGCCCACACGGACAGTGTTTCGTTAAGGCGGTGTCTCCTGAGGGGGCTATACACTACGAGAATCCGACGAAGTGGTTTGTGTTTACCGAATGCCTGAAGAATGTTACATGCCTTCAAGTGTAGTGACAACAATAAAGCAAAGAGGGTATGGTGTTACAATATGGGGGTGTTTTTCGTGGTTAAGGTGTGATTCACTTCTTGCGATTAAAAAATACGCTAAATACCGAAGTGTACGAATACATTTTATTGCATAATGTACTGCGTACAGTAGGCGAACAGTTCAGCTTGACAATAGACGCTGTCATGAAGCAGCATCTGTGAAGCAATGTACTGCGGACAATAACATTCCTGAAATGGACCAGCCTGTAAAGAGTCCAGTCCTAAACCCAATGAAACATCTTTGGAATGTTAGAACGTCGACTTCGCTGCAAACCCCACTGTCCAACATAACTACCTTCTCAGGTTTAGGCTCTTGAGGGAGAATGGACTGTGCCATTCCTCCACAGGTATTCAGGCACCTCACTGAAAGTGTACCCAGCAGAGTTAACGCCGTTATAAAGGGGAAGGGTGGACACAGCCCACTTTAATGTGTACTAATACGTGTCCGAACACTTTTGATCGGATACTGTTTATCTGAAGAATCTGTGTGTTGCTCTTTTCAGAAAGTTTACTAATCAGCTGTGAAGGATTCTAGCTTAGAACATGGAACATATCCAGAAGAAAAGGGAAAGAGCTACTCATCCTATATAATTCCTTCGTTTGTTAATGGTACTGATTGAGGCTAGAGCGTTTGCGGAAATAGGATAACACGTATGTTATACGTATAATTTTATGTATTTGTTCCTGCATACAAGGACTTACCTTACTAATTTTAAGAGGAATTGTAGATTAATTATCGTTTGAGAGAGGAACTAAGTTGTAGAGATCCTCTCAATGTAATTATTTTTTGAAGGTACTGGATGCAACAGGCAGATTAAGATATTCATATTTAGGTTCTATATTTGAAGGCCCCTTTAAGCTCTCTTAGCAAGCATATTCGTTATCATTCTCCTCTGTTTAGTTCAAAAAATTAGAAAAACGGCCATACTTTGTGCAAACACATTTCATTATCAGTGAAATATTTATGCATTACAATGTGAAATAGTTCCTGATTAGAATTGAAATAGAGTCATTGTAGCGAATTGTTTACTTACGACAGTAAGGTCAGTGCGACATGCCCATGTGGGTTTAGACTCCATCAAAACCAGGGAATACAAACATGTCATGTGGACGCGATGCACTCAGTCAAACTGAATTATGTGCACGTGCATTACTGACGTTCGACAACAGCTTTTCGTCGGCTCTAGTGTAGTGTGATCCTCGCCAAATTATGCTGTGTAATAATGCTCTGAGAACTAGATCTAGAAGTTAGCCGTGAGCTCAGAAAGAGATGTGGAAGGGATCTTTCGGAAGCATGCTCCACCCTCGCCCCCCCACCCCTTCCCATATTCCCGAGAAAAAATCAAAGCTCACGTTTACGCGCAGACCAGTGACACTTCCTAAAGTAAAAGTTGTTGCTATTGTGGAAGATATTTGGTTTTTATTAACGCCCTAAACGCAGAATTTGTACGAGAGCAAATAATAGTGGGTATTTCATGCTATGCTGCTGAAGTATCATAATGAGCACTGAAATCGACAATGCCCTACTGAAGGAAATATATCGAAAATTAACAGTGATAATCTGTATCATAAAAACAATAGCGCTCAACTTCAATTGCCTTGACTATGTGACGTTTTATTATCTACTTTACTCGTCGTGGTACTTTGGAACTGACTAAAATTTTTTAAACGTTAAGTTAATTTTTTTCAGGCAACACTCGGGCGCTTAGTTCTGTAGTTTGATTATTAAAAGATTTTTGACCCCAATCTGTTGTAGTCTGCAGTGTTACTGAAAAGTCTGATATTGCAGCAAAATTATAACAAACTAGTGTTCATCGTGTAATAGTATATACATTAGTTCGTGGGGAAGCTGGCGTGCCTCAGCGATACAGATAGCCGTACCGTAGGCGCAACGACAACGAAGGGTTATCTGTTGAGAGGCCAGACAAACGTGTGGTTCCTGAAGAGGGCCAGCAGCCTTTTCAATAGTTGCAGGGGCAACAGTCTGGATGATTGACTGATCTGGTCTTGTAACACTAACCAAAACGGCCTTGCTGTCCTGGTACTGCGAACGACTGAAAGCAAAGGGGAACTGCAGCCGTAATTTTTCCCGAGGGCATGCAGCTTTACTTTATGGTTAAATGATGATGCCGTCCTCTTGTGCAAAATGTTCCGGAGGTAAAATAGTCCCCCATTCGGATCTCCGGGCGGGAACTACTCAGGAGGACGTTGTTATCAGGAGAAAGAAAACTGGCGTTCTACGGGTCGGAGCGTGGAATGTCAGATCCCTTAATCGAACAGGTAAGTTAGAAAATTTAATGAGGGAAATGGATAGGTTAAAGTTAGAGATAGTGGGAATTAGTGAAGTTCGGTGGCACAGGAACAGGACTTCTGGTCAGGTGAATACAGGGATGTAAATACAAAATCAAATAGGGGTAATGCTGAAGTAGGTTTAATAATGAATAAAAAAATTGGAGTGCGGGTAAGCTACTACAAACAGCATAGTGAACGCATTGTCGTGGACAAGATAGACACGAAGCCCACGCATACCACAGTAGTACAAGTTTATATGCCAACTAGCTCCGCAGATGGTGAAGATATTGATGAAATGTATGATGAGATAAAAGAAATTATTCAGGTAGTGAAGGGAGACGAAAATTTAATAGTCATGGGTGACTGGAATTCGATAGTAGGAAAAGGAAGAGAAGGAAACGTAGTAGGTGAATATGGAATGGGGGTAAGAAATGAAAGAGGAAGCCGCCTGGTAAAATTTTGCACAGAGCATAATTTAATTATAGCTAACACCTGGTTCAAGAATCATGAAAGAAGGTTGTATACTGGAAGGTTTCAGATATAATGGTAAGACAGGAACCAGGTTTTAAATTGTAAGACATTTCCAGTGGCAGATGTGGACTCTTACCACAATCTATTGGTTATGAACTGTAGATTAAAACTGAAGAAACTGCAAAAAGGTGGGAATTTGAGGAGATGGGGCCTGGATAAACTGACTAAGCCAGAGGTTTTAGAGAGTGTCAGGGAGAGCATGAGGGAACGATTGACAAGAATAGGTGAAAGAAATACAGTAGAAGAAGAATGGGTGTCTTTGAGGGATGAAATAGTGAAGGCAGCAGATGATCAAATAGTTAAAAAGACGAGGGCTAGTAGAAATCCTTGGGTAACAGACGAAATATTGAATTTAATTTGAAAGGAGAAAATACAAAAACTCAGTAAATCAAGCAGGCAAAAAAGAATACAAACGTCTCAAAAATGAGATCGACAGGAATGCAAAATGGCTAAGCATGGATGGCTAGATGACAAATTTAAGGATGTAGAGGCTTATCTCACTAGAGGTAAGATAGATACCGCCTACAGGACAATTAAGAGAGACCTTTGGAGAAAAGAGAGGCACTTGTATGAATATCAAAACCTCAGATGGAAACCCTGTTCTAAGCAAAGAAGGGAAAACAGAGAGGTGGAAGGAGTATATCGAGGATCTATACAAGGGCGATGTACTTGAGGAGAATATTATGGAAATGAAAGAGGATATAGATGAAGATGAAATGGGAGATATGATACTGCGTGAAGAATTTGACAGAACACTGAAAAACCTGAGTCATAACAAGGCCCCAGGAGTAGACAACATTCAATTAGAGCTACTGACAGCCTTGGGAGATCCAGTCCTGAAAAAACTCCATCATCTGGTGAGCAAGATGTATGTGACCGGCGAAATACCCTCAGACTTCAAGAAGAATATAATAATTCCAGTCCCAAAGAAAGCAGGTGTTGACAGATGTGAAATTACCAAACTATCAGTATAATAAGCCATAGCTGCTAAATAGTAACACGAATTCTTTACAGACGAATGGAAAAAATGGTAGAAGCCGACCTTGGGGAAGATCAGTTTGGAATCCGTAGAAATATTGTAACACGTGAGGCAATACTGACCCTACGACTTATCTTGGAAGCTAGATTAAGGAAAGGCAAACCTACGTTTCTAGCATTTGTAGACTTAGAGAAAGCTTTTGACAATGTTGACTGGAATACTCTCTTTTAAATTCTGAAGGCGGCAAGGGTAAAATACAGGGAGCGAAAGGCCATTTACAAATTGTACAGAAACTAGATGGTAGTTATAAGAGTCGCAGGGCATGAAACGGAAGCAGTGGTTGGGAAGGGAGTGAGACAGGGTTGTAACCCATCCCCACTGTTATTCAATCTGTATATTGAGCAAGCAGTAAAGGAAACAAAAGAAAAATTCGGAGTAGGTATTAAAATATATGGAGAAGAAACAAAGACTTTGAGGTTCGCCGATGACATTGTAGTTCTGTCAGAGGCAGCAAAGGACTTGGAAGAGCAGTTGAACGGAATGGACAGTGTCTTGAAAGGAGGGTATAAGATGAACATCAACAAATGCAAAACGAGGATAATGGAACGCAGTGGAATTAAGTGGGGGGATGCTGAGGGAATTAGATTAGGAAATGAGACACTTAGGGTTGTAAATGAGTTTTGCTAATTGGGGAGCAAAATAATTGATGAGGGTCAAAGTAGAGGAGATATAAAATGTAGACTGGCAATGGCAAGGAAAGCGTTTCTGAAGAAGAGAAATTTGTTAAAATCGAGTATAGATTTAAGTGTCAGGAAATCATTTCTGAAAGCGTTTGTATGGAGTGTAGCCATGTATGGAAGTGAAACATGGACGATAAATAGTTTGGACAAGAAGAGAATAGAAGCTTTCGAAATGTGGCACTACAGAAGAATGCTGAAGATTAGATGGGTAAATCACATAACTAATGAGGAGGTATTGAATAGTATTGGGGAGAAGAGAAATTTGTGGCTCAACTTGAATAGAAGAAGGGATCGGTTGGTAGGACATGTTCTGAGGCTTCAAGGGATCACCAGTTTAGTGTTGGAGGACAGCGTGAAGGGTAAAAATCGTAGAGGGAGACCAAGAGATGAATACACTAAACAGATTCAGAAGGATGTAGGTTGCAGTAGGTACTTGGAGATGAAGAAGCTTGTACAGGATAGAGTAGCATGGAGAGCTGCACCAAACCAATCTCTGGACCAAAGATCTCAACAACAACAGCAACAACAACAACAGCAACAACAACAACAACAACAACATATACATTAGTAAAAAAAAGAGTAAAAATTTCGCTAACGATACTTTCCCAGTTTACTTCTATGTTAAACATAATCCATGAACGTAGAGTTTCTGTCCGAAGAGAAAAGCTTGAACAGTTTGTAATTGATTAGAAACCAGAAAAGCAGGGAGATGAAGGTTGGTTCAAAATGAATAGACCAATGTTGACATCTATAGCTCCTCAGCTACTTCTCTGCCATTCGTTTTGTTTCTCACTACTCAGGCAACGAGGATGTTGTTCGAGATCAGTGATCGTATCGTTGATTAACCTGATTACGATACAGCTGGTACGATGGGGTTGGGATTAGTCCATGAATGATACGATTATGGACTACAAACAATGGCAACAAATACTAATCAACATCTTTCATCCAGTGGCACATAACCTTTCCACGGTTCGCGCGGCACCCCCCGAGGGTGGTTCGAGTCCTCCTTTGGGCATAGGTGTTTGTGTTGTCCTTAGCGTAAGTTAGTTTAAGTTAGATTAGTTAGTGTGTAAGCCAATGGACTGATGATCTCAGCAGTTTGGTCCCATAGGAAGGTACTGCTAATTACCAGTTTTTCAAAATTAATTGGAGGGCTTCATTAACAGTAAAATTCAAGTTGCTCAATATTTCTCACACTTTTAACCTTTGTACTGGTGCCCGAAACGTATATGACCAAATAATAAGACGTCTGGATGAGCATCACAATTTGTAGTATACTTTCATTACAGTTACAATCATAAAATACGTTTTTTTTAATTATCTAATGTGTCTGTTTTGTGTGTTTCCAACTTGCAGATCATCTCTTACATCGATTATATATATGCAAAATGTTTTCACTTCCTTTACAGGATATGAGATGTTAGATCAACGCGGAAATACCATGCGATATTATTCATTATAAAAACTCTCAACTTTCACTGATTTTTTGATATGTTAGTGCTATGTACAAAAATATATCACATCTGAAAAGGTAGGCAATTGTGAACTGATTAAACGCTGGGTAATGCCATACAAATATATCCTGTACGAAGCACATGTACAGTCTGTCACTTTGTTTTTTTTTCGTTGCACTGTTACTTCCTTCTTTTTTTTAAATTAAAATAACAGAATAATATATCTTATTAGTCCATTGGCTAACATGATGTACTGCACCAAAAAGAAGATGAAATGACGGTGCCATTGGAAACACTGTGGTCCAAATTTTGAGTTAATTTTACTTTAGTTTGATATTTGATAAGAGGTTAGAGTAATTGTCCACAGACTGTGGTGACTTTCATATATGTCTTCGGAGGTCTATTGTAAACATATACGAGATAAATAAGAGTAATTATTATCACTTGCTATATTGTTTATGTAAGTGTCGTTAAATTTCATTATTCAGTATTTAATAAAGTTTTTCCTTTCTTGTGAGTATACGTATTCACTATTCGTGAGAACAGAATTCATCAAATTAAACAGTTCTGTGATAGTTACGAAGTTACAGTTATTATTCTCTTATGTATCTCTCACGAAACTTTTGTTACATTCCAGTTACTCAAGCGATTATAATTTCATGTTATCTATCTGGTAGTAAAATAATAGATTACTGACTGCAAAAAGTGAGCAAGCCCATAATCTTCAGCCCTCTGACAGTCGAGTGCAATTGTACGTGGGGGGAACTTCTTGCCCCTGCCGTCTTCGGAGAACAAAGAGCCTCCAGCCCAGGTGGTATGGTGACCCTAAAGGTTGGGTCGCACACAAAGCACCATGAGAAACGAGTGTCACTTTCCCCGCCTTCTCATTTCTGCCGGAGAGCCGCCTTTGTTCCAAACCCTGGTCCAACACCCGTACTCCTGGCAAGACGAGCAGCTACGGTGGCTCTTTCCAGTTCCACTTTTAACTTCACATCCTTTCCCTCGTGTGGTACTAGGCATTTTGTGCTATTTAGCTCCATACACTACACAACATGATAAACATTTCGCTTAAATGTGGCAGTACAACTTCAATATAGCTTTCCTATGTATTTGTTTTTATCTCCATACAAAGGTATAGATGAATGTTTACCTCGTTAAACATGCGCAACTGTAATACGAAATGTGATGATATGTAGATGACTGTCTTTTCGCATGCAACATCTGCAGTACCCCATACGCACTTTTGTCTATTCCCATACAATGGTATAAATGAATGCAATATAACTTTCATACCTACTTGTGTTTATTACCTCATAGTGGTATAGATGAAAGACTTTTTCGCGTGTAACACACACAAAATGCGCCTTCAGTTACATTGTTCAACAGATTCTTGCATTTTATTTAAGTGCCTACGACGAGCTGCGAGAGCACAGCGGAATATTTGTGAATCTTGTGTATCTCTGTGAGTAGCAAAGAAGTGAATGAAGGAATGCAACGTTTATTGTGTACTCGATTATATTATGTTTCGGTCTGTAGATTTGAGAAAGAAGGGAGGGTTGATTTTTTTTTTTTTTTGAGGTTTCAGGCAGCCATTGATGTCGATATTATAAAGATAATCAAAATAGTTCACGGCCATCGGTATGGAAAACTGTAATTTTTATCATTTGAAAGTAATTGTGCGAACAAAGTTAATACAGGTGATGAAGTGGAAAGGTGATGAACGTTTTATTTACGACGAATTGAGAATCATAAGATTGTAGATTAAGAACACTGACTTACGACTTTAGAGAAATCGGTAAAGCATCTTTCCTTTGGTTCCTGCACCAACGGTCACTGCGTCGGGAGGAATAATAGCTCGTGATTTTATTTGAGTCTTTGCTCAACCAGTCACACATTCCCAATATTTTTTTTAAAAACTGCATTGCACTTATTCGGTCTCCGAGAGTCCCCACGGTGAAATTACACCACGTTTTAAGGTTTCCGACGCCCATGTATTCTTTCTACATGCTCTGCAGCATAACGATGAGAAAGTCCACGCCATCGCTGCAGCCTTTATTCATTTTCTGCTTTTATCTCACATTAATCGACGAATGATAGCTCATTAACATCATCCTTGTTACTAATTAAACTGGTGATACTTAGAAGCAAACTTAAATCAAAGCCAAAGAATAAAGTTTCAGCTTTAAGTAAGAGATAATTCCTATTACTAACAATTGGAATTTGTGTCGTCTGGCCTCTAAATCTTTCCACGAAATAACTAACAATGAAAATGAAACATTTCTGTACTTACAGAACTTGGCAGTGACAAGCAGAGCAAGACAGTTGTATGTTATTTTCACGGTGATTCCCGCCATAAACTGTTCTGTAGCTATCCGAATTCCAGAAACTGCCTTACTGCGGCGATGCATCACTTATTAGCAGTCATATGCGTGGAATTTGAGTAAGAAGAGTTTCCACACATATAAAGCTTCAGCAAAGTCAAGTCGAGCAGCTACAGTTTTTCATTCCAGCTTCACTGTTAGCTTGAAACCAATAAAGCGTCGACCACCGATTCTTCAAAGAATCGAATACTGCGTGCAAAACAGCTTCAAACTTCCGATTCCTTTAAAAATGAATTAATGAGTTAATTACTTGACGTTAAGCATGTAAGCGAGAAAAAGTTTGGAGTGGGTTTCAAATGATGTTTAAAGTTTGTTGGAAGTCGCTAACTGATATTTTCAAACATTAAATGAGTATAGTCTGCGTAATTTGGGCTCCATTTTAACCAAAAGCTAGTTTTTCCTGTTTTTTAATGTTTACTTCATATTTCCTGAACTAAGTGTCATACAGTGATGTAATTATGTTGATAGATCGAATGGCATGTGTGCATACTGTCTGCAAAGTGTGCTGCGAATGGAGTTACCAGTAGACAAGTAATAAATTAAAACGTCATGCATGATGCTGAAGTTTTAGTATTAGAACAGCGAAAATGTAGTAAAAGTAAACTTTTTCCTTTCATTATTTTGCGGGAACTGTCAGCGAGAAAATGCTTCGTGAAGGTGTCTAGTTATCTGAAAAGTTTGTTCTTAGTCACCAATTGCTGTCCTTCTCAAATCATCATCATTAGCAGCAGCAGCAGCCATGCAATGTAGGAATCCTGCAGATTCTTCCATTGTTGAACTTTCCATCGCCATTTCAGTCAGACTGATTTCTTTAAGTCTGTGTCCCATCTCCCGTCAGATCACCGAAGTTAAGCGCTGTCGGGCTGAGCTAGTACTTGGATGGGTGACTATCCGGTCTGCCGTGCGCTGTTGGCAAGCGGGATGCACTCAGCCCTTATGAAGCAAACTGAGGAGCTACTTGATTGAGAAGTAGCGGCTCCGGTCTAGTAAACTGACATACGGCCGGGAGAGCGGTGTGCTGACCACATGCCCCTCCATATCCGCATCGTGACGCCTGTGGACTTAGGATGACACGGCGGTCGGTCGGTACCGTTGGGCCTTGTAAGGCCTGTTTGGACGGAGTGTCCCATCTGTTCGGTGGTCCTCCACACTGGTCTTTCTTGGTAAATTGGGCTCCAATCTAGCACTTCTTTTGAACACCTGCCCTCGTTCCTTCGAGCGACATGGCAAGCCCATTGTCTTTTCAAAGTAATCACTCCTCCCATTATGTCACTGACCTTTGTAATCTGTCTGACATCAACTGCTTTCTTTCTGTCTTTCTTTATGTACCCCATCATTGGCCTTTCCATTCCTTTTCCGGCTACTATTGGTTTTCTAACAATGAACTCATTTAATGTCCATGTCTCAGAGCCATAAGCTATTATTGGCACTATACATTGGTCATGACTGTAGCTCCACCGACAGCTTGGACTTCAAAACCGAAGATTATCTTCCACAAGCTTTCCAGCCTAATATAATGCGTCGAAATACTTCTGGTTTTAGGTCTCCTTTTATATTCAGCAGTTGACCCAGAAAGTGTGACCCTTTGAAGTTGCATACTTCCAACAGATATATTTCCCTCCAGTATCCATTCATTCATCATTATCTCGGTTTTATCCGAGCTCTTTTTTATGCCAAGTCCGGGGCAGACTGATGCATGTTTACCAACCAGTATCTGAAGTTATTCGATACTATTTCCAGATACTACAATATCATCAGCGAACCTCAGGCTGTGTAAGCTGTTTCCCATTATTTGGATTCCCTTCGTCCTCCAATCTCATTTAGACAACGCTTTTTCGTGGACTGTTGAGAAACATTTTGGAGATATAAATGTCGCCTTGTTTCACGTCCTGTTCGATGGGAAATTCATTGGTTTCTTCAGCTACGTTTACGAACGCTGTGGATGTTTTCTATATGTTGCATAATACTTTTATACAGTCCTCTTCTATTCCTTGCTCTGTTAGAGCCTGAAACACAGCTGGGTGACTGAATGAATTGAGTGCCTTTTCGAAATGCATGAAGACAAGGCAAAGAGTTAGGTGGTACTCATTCGGTCTACTAATTGTTTTGCGTAGAGTGAGGATATGATCAGTTGTACTAAGTCCTGCTTAGAACCCAGCTTACTCAGTGGGTTAGGCCAGGTCAAGTATAGTACTCAATCTCGTAGTCAGAATTCTAGTAAATACTTTGTATAATGTGGACAGGAGACTGATAGGACTATAGTTCTTTATATCTTTTGTACTGCCATTCTGATGTATTACGATTACTTTGGCTTTATTCCAGTCGCTTGATAATTTTCCATTGTGCAAACAATTTGGAAATATTTTAGTTAAATGTTTTACAGCCGGATCATTCAGTAGCTTTAAAATATCGACTGAGAGGTCATCACTACCTGGCGCGGTTCCTTTTTTCACCTTGTGAATACCACGTCTGACTTCTGAGGGGAGTATTTCTTGTGTTTAGCAAACAGAGGCGTCCAATTAGTCTACGAATAAGATAAATCATTGACTTTACTTTACAGTTTACTATAAAAATTTTCAATGTATTCTAGTATTTCTTTCTTACCTGTAATTCGGCCTTAGTCTGTGCCTAACACTATTAGCTTATTCACTCGAATCGTAAGCTTCCGCTTGGTTATCTTTAATATAGATTTATTTTCAAGACTGGCTTTTAGCGTTATCTTCTTCACACTCTCTTTCTCGGAGCCTTGTACAGTTCTGTGTATTCTGTCTTATCTTTGTCTGTTCCTACTTTCATTTTTCTTCTCTTGTCCATCAAACTTTTCGTATCATTTGTCAGCTTCTTTGTTTGGTTGGTTCTGAGATTTGCACAAGCAACCGAACTTTTCAGCTGCTGTGATCATTATCTTTGTTATTGCTTCTGATTCACATTCTTTTATTTTTCTTTTAATCCCTTCTTGAAATTTCTCTTTGCGTTCTTCGAGTTCTTCGAAATTTAATATTTTTGTTTTTCTTTTAATTAGTTTCAGTCTTTCATCTTTTTAATTCAATTCAAATCTTGCTCTTATTAATCGATGGCCCTTATATGTATTGAACCTGTTCAACAACGAGACATATTTAACGTTTTGGGGCTTGTTGGTAAGAATGAAGTCTACTTCACTTTTCACTTTATAGTTGGGACCCCCCCCCCCCCCCAAGTCAATTTGCGATTACAATGCTTCTTGAAGGACATATTCATGATAGGTGTTTTTATGTATTCTACAAATTTAACCATCTCTCACCTTTGTCATATACTTCATCTATACCATGTTTGACAATAACTGAATCCCCTTCTTTGCACGTTCCAGCTTTGGCATTAAAGTCACCAATTATAAATTTATAAAAGTAATTTCTCCCTCATACATAGGATGTCTTTCAGGCATTCATAGAATGATTTTATCTACTCATCCGAGTGACTAGAAGTGAGTTTATATGCTTGCATTTTCTGGATATTATACCTTGTATTGTACTGCATTGTATGTGAACCGAGGACCTAGAAACAACGGAGAGGCTCGGTCCCCGCCGCAGCCGCAGTGGTCCACAACTCCACGACGACTACCGCAGTCCACTTCACCCCTCCGCCGCCTCACACCGGACCCCGGGTTATTGTGCGTTTCGGCCGCCGGTGGACCCCCCCCCCCCCCCCCTCCCAGGGAACGTCTCACACCAGACGAGTGTAACCCCTACGTTGTCGTGTTAGAGTAATGGTGGTGTACGCGTACGTGGAGAACGTGTTTACGCAGCAATCGCCAACATAGTGTAACTAAAAAAATGGTTCAAATGGCTCTGAGCACTATGGGACTCAACTTATGAGGTCATTAGTCCCCTAGAACTTAGAACTAGTTAAACCTAACTAACCTAAGGACATCACAAACATCCATGCCCGAGGCAGGATTCGAACCTGCGACCGTAGCGGTCTTGCGGTTCCAGACTGCAGCGCCTTTAACCGCACGGCCACCTCAGCCGGCTAACATAGTGTAACTGATTCGGAATAAGGGGAACCAGCCCGCATTCGCCGAGGAATATGGAAAACCGCCTACAAACCAGCCACAGACAGGCCGGTTCACCGGACCTCGACACAAATCCGCCGGGCGGATTCGTGCCGGGGACCAGGGGCTCCTTCCCGCCCGGAAAATTATGCGTTAGACCGCACGGTCAACTGGGCGGGCCGATACTGAGAGGACCAATAATACAGTTCTGTTTCAAGTTCCTTCTTATGCTGCCATGTTGTCTACTATGGTTTTGTTTACTACAAACCCGACTCCATTTAGTTTTCCATTTGGTTCAATACAGTAATGGAAGAGATTTCCCGAATTCAGTCGAAGGCAGTTTTCACCTTTACAACGTTCTTAACTGAAGCCAGCAGTGCTCCAGTTGATTTTTTTCTAATACCTCATCTATTTCTGTCTAGCTGTCGTCTCCAACTAGCGAACGACAATTATATGTGCGTATTTGAAAGAGCTGCTTCTCTCGTTTTGTACACTTACGATTTTGTGACACCAAAGCAGCTCCCACCCGGAGATTCGAATGTGGGCCTAATTTAACTCCAGAACATTTCACCTTACTGTCACACACCATGACTCAAAGAACGGATTGGTGATACGATTCCCCAGGCCGCCCGTAACGTGGAGTACAGACGCTCCTCTGAGTACAGAAGCCGATCATGTTGCTCGTTTTGGTCCATTCTGGGTACCTCATTTCCCCAGTGCAACCCATATGTGGGAGATTTTTCCAACCCGCCACCCGGGGAGGCGCCCGATAGGGGTCTAGTAAACCCCACGCAGATTCTCAAATATTGGATGAATACGGTTTGGGTAGTTTGCGCGCCGGGAACTACGCTGTCTGAAGATATACACACAGTTTCTAAGTGTAATATCTCTCTTGGTGTGTTACACCTTGTAAGGGGTGCACCACCCTGCTGGAGCAAATAGTATTGCTAACGCGATAGCGTCGCAGGTCAGAGCAGTCTCGGCAGTAGTTGCAATCGCTCGATGCTACAGAGCAGCTGGAGTCGCTCGCTGCTACAGTGCAGTTAGCCGGCCCGGGGTGGCCGAGCGATTCTAGGCGCTACAGTCTGGAACCGCGCGACCGCTGCGGTCGCAGGTTCGAATCCTGCCACTGGCATGGATGTGTGTGATGTCCTTAGGTTAGTTAGGTTTAAGTAGTTCTAAGTTCTAGGGGACTGATGACCTCAGAAGTTCAGTCCCATAGTGCTCAGAGCCATTTGAACCATTTTTACAGTGCAGTTATAGTCTGTCGCTGGTACAGCGCAGTTCAAATGGTTCAAATGGCTCTGAGCACTATGGGACTTAACATCTGAGGTCATCAGTCCCCTAGAACTTAGAACTACTTAAACCTAACTAACCTAAGGACATCACACACATCCATACCCAAGGCAGGATTCGAACCTGCAACCGTAGCGGTCGCGCGGTTCCAGACTGTAGCGCCTAGAACCGCTCGGCCACCCCGGCCGGCCTCAGTGCAGTTCATAGCCATATATTGTAAGGTAAATTTTATTATTTTTATTGGCATGCGCGTAGTTAAGTCACTTGTCCGAGATGTTAATATGAATTTGTTTCAATCGTTTTGTGATTCGTCAGCACCAATTGATCCCGATTTGTAATATTCAATTTTTCATATATTGGATTGCAGATCTTTTATCAATAATGTAAAGGATTTTCAGAATATAATTTTTACCAGTCTACAAAAAAGGAAGGAATAATTTTGCCTTAAGTCATTACCAGTCCCGATCCAGTCATTTATTTAAATTGAAATATTTCAGAAATTTTCTGAGATCATAGTCATGTGTTCTTTAGTAATCAGACGACCAGCTGTGCAACTGTGTCAATAAGCAAAGTCAGTTTTTATAATGATTCAGATCTCAGACAAATGTTGTCCAGTATTAGTAGATAGACCAACATTGCACTAAGCTGTGGCATTCACGAGCAGATATATAGACAGTGTTATCCGGCGACACCATTATGAGGTAAGAATTTTTCAAATTGATTTCACAGGGCCATGGCGCAGCACTGCTTACGTCAAAATTTATCAATTTTCATGAGTTAATATATTAAAAAAAATTATCCTTTTATTTTTATACTAGAAGGTTACAACCTTTAACGTACGATTATACCTCTTAATGAGAAGATTAAGACAGCATTTCAATTTTTTTGATTCGGTCAACAATTTTAAGAAATATTTATAATAAAATATTTGTTGCCCCCGGATGCCGTTAGAAAGGCAACCTGCAACTGAGGTGTGCACCATGAACCGAGTTAGCCACTTAGTAATATACAGTAAATTTTCGTCCTTTTGTGGTGCTATATATTTCCTGCGATGCTGCTCCCTATTCAACATAATGATCACCTCGCTTAATTAAGATATTACAACTAGTATGGAACATTTCTGCACTGGAAGAAGGTGGCAGTGACCACCCTGGCATCACATTTATATGTCGTCTTGACGATGAATCCTGCCATAAACACTTCTGCACATTTCTGATGTCGAGAAGCTGATATACTACAGCGATGCTTCACTTATGAGCATCGCCAGCGAAATGCGTGAAATTCAGGTAAGAAGAGTCAACGCACTGGATACAGCTCCAGCGAGGTAAGCAGCTATTCCCCATCGTCACCAGGTAAGGGCGCACCCTTCATGCATACTTCCTGCGTTTAGTGATGGCGTGGACAGAAACCGTGGCCTGTATGAGTTGGAAGTATCAGCGTCTTACTTAGGTGCAGGCTACCTAGGCTCAGGGGTGGCTTAACACAGAAACATCTAAAGCAGTTTTAATCCAGTTTTTTTATACATATGACTCATTATTTGTATAAAAGTATTGGGGTGTTAATATACTCCAACCGCTACTCGTAGCGGGAGAAAGAAGAACTGACGTGTAAAAGTATTTGATAACGACCGATTTCAGTCTAAAATCCACAGCTTTTAGGATCGCTAGACTTACTGGTGACAGTAATTACGACGGGAAGTTTCATCTCTTAGAGTTGGGTGTAGGGATGGGGGGAAGGGGAGGGGGGAGGGATGCAAAGTCGGGGTCATATCAGAGTCAGATATCTCTAATACTACTAGGGATGGAGGTGGGGATGAGAAGGTTGACATGTAGAAAAGTCCGAAAATCATTTGCTAGTATTTCATACCTGCACTTAGGTGAAATACGTGTGACATACGTGAACTTGTGCAAATCAGCGCGCAGAAAGCTAGTTTCAGTGCTGTGGTGCCGATATCCTTATTATTGTGAAAGACGTACACCGCTGATACGAATTAATCAGAATTTAAATCTCGAACCCTGCGCTTCTTCACTCCACATTTCTAGGGCGCCTGGGCATAAACGTGGCAGTTCAGTTGGCAAAATCGCAACGACTTCCTTACCTCATTTTATCCAAACCAGAAGCCCTAATTTTTTTTGTGGTACCGAACGCTGATTATAGAGCTCTTGAAGCTGGGGAACGCAATTTTAGATAACAACTGCTGGAAATTTACACCATGTCTTAGGATTCATAGCGTCTGACGATTAGATTACTGATTCGTGTCATCATAATAAGCTACATTTTGTCACTTTTAAATTTTAAATATTGATTTATACATGGACATTTACCTAAAATTTTTATTCCTTTCTTTAAAATACAGTTGTTCATATAGTTATTAATGAATCAAGTTGAATACCTTACTGATTTTCAAGCCAATAATTTTTATTATCTCGTTAATTCATGAAACCATGCATTATATTGAAAAAATGGAATTAAATAATAAACCTAAATGCAACATTATACGCATTTTGAGCTGCCACTCTTACTGAAACTACACACGAGTTTTCATGCAAGATGGTGAAATAGATATCCAGACAGTGAATATGACACACTGATAACGTGCTCTGAGTTTTAACTGACAACGAAAATACGGAGATGTTACTCGGAAGTAACATAACCGAACACCAAAGACGAACATGAGCTACAAACCACATACGTATAGGGAATCGCAGCTTATAGTCCCCTTTGTGCAAAGACAAATGCTTTTGTCGTCTGTTACTTATATTGGCGAAGAACATGAAACCAAAGAGCCTATGTGATGGAAGAGATAAAATGCTATTACGTCGCATTAGTGAGGGGATACATAGGAGAACTGCATCAACGTCAATTTACCTGGATTGCTGAAAATCTCTTACAAAATAATAAATACTATTGGGGCATCTACGTGCATTGTAACTACATATCAAACGTAATGTAAATGTGTTTACCTATGAAAGACGTTTAAATATTCAAACGTAGAGGCAAACACACTTGATGGAAACGGTAGTTTCAGCAAAAAATTATGAGCTATGAATTTGCGAAGCCGGAGTCTATTAGAGAATCATTACAAAAGTCACCAATTATTCTGAAGCAATTGAAAATGTAAACAAAGACTCAGTATCCGCACTCGTAATTCGTATGTAAAAGGCATTACGATAGAGTCGCTATTATACGAAACTTGAATATGATGGAGCCCAATCATACCAATGCCATTGAAACGTTCGCAGCTTGCTGCGACTCAAAATTACACCGAAGGTCGAAAGTCAACACAAGATAAATGCCTGAAATACTGCTTGCTGAAGCATGGTGCTCAGGGCGGAAAGCAAGGCGAGAGTGAATTTATGCTTACAGCATGATGGAACAGAAAGGGATTTTGTCTCCTAGGGTTCTCATTAGCTGGCTCCGGTCAAACCTTTGCCCTTGCAGAGAGATAAACCCGCACTTTCTCATTTTCAGCATGGGTTAGTCACTCCTTGGTATGAAGCAGATCGTGATTAGCTGTCTGTGATAAACAAATGGTTTATGGCGAGCGTGGTGCAGTTCTGCGATGCATGAACGGCACTTCCAGCTTTTAAGGGGCTCCGGAAAGGCTCAAAATCATGAAAAGTTCAATTTTTACTTTTTTGCGTTTTCTGAATCTGCAGACTATTACCTTTTAATAGATTTATTGAATTTATTGAATTCCGAAGACTACAACTATTTTTAAATTTTTTTTGAAATGTATTCTACATGGGCGTGACCCACTGTGGCGCTGTTAAACTGCTGTCAAATGGTGTTATTATTAACGTCCGTGTTCATCAGGTACATTTTAGTGATGTGAGATAAAGTATGTGTTGTGGCTAACCTGTGATGGTTCAATATATATCGCTGGTGTGATTGTCGATTGTTTCATGTTTATTTACTCTGTCGTTATCTCGAAAATATTCGTAATTAATTCTGTTTCTTGAGTCTCTGTTTTGTTGAAGTATAATAATGAGTAAAAGTAAAGTTATTAGAAATACTCTGAAGGCTTTTAAGAAAAGGAGAAATGTTGGAAAGCCAAAGGTGTGTGTTATTACTGTAAACAATAAAGACGATAACCAAGTGAGTGAACCTAACCTCTCAAGTACACCTGCCCATAGCAGTCAAAGTGGGAAAGAAAATACTTCACAGAAGAAGCTTGGTTCAATGAGTGAAAACTATGAATGTTTTATGGGCGAATCGGATGTGAATGAAATATTTGATATGTCGGTTCTCAAAGTAATTTTTTCAAACTGTGTAAGATGTATTCATTGTAGTGAAGTTGGTCTGGAACTCTCCATAATAAAGCACGTAGGACTTGCTAGTGAAATACAACTAAAATGTGATAAGTGTTCATACATGACCACCTTTTGGAACAGTGTTGCAGTAACTGCAACTGAAGAAAATGGTAGCAAAATCTACGAACACAACATTAGATTTGTTTATTCCTTGCGTTCAGTTGGTAAGGGTGCTACTGCAGGTGTAATTTTCTGTGGCATCATGAATCTTCCAAATCCCCCAACCAAGTTTACGACCTATAATAAATTAATAGGGTCTAAAGTAGAAGATGTCTGTATAGAATCTATGAAGAACGCTGTGGAAGAGGCAGTAATGGAAAATAATGGTAACAGAGATTTGACTGCAGCTTTCGATGGTACCTGGCATAAACGGGGACACACATCTCTTCATGGTGTAGTATCTGCCACCAGTATGTATACAGGGAAAGTTTTAGATGTAGCAGTAATATCGAAGTATTGTAGATGTCCACAAAAATGTAAAGGTACACATGAAAATAATTGCAAAGCTAACTATAGTGGCAGTAGTGGAGGAATGGAAGTGGCTGGTGTTGCCAGTATATTCCAGCGTTCTGAGGCGTGTGATAAAGTGCGATATGTTAATTACCTTGGTGACGATGATTCTAAAAGTTTCAAACATGTTCAAGGACTGAAGCCCTATGGTGATGATGTTGTAGTGCAGAAATTTGAGTGTATTGGACACGAACAGAAGCGAATGGGAACAAGACTTCGGGGACTGAAAGCTTCGTACAGAAAACAAAAACTCAGTGATGGTAAAGGGTTGGATGGGAAGGGAAGGTTAACTGACAGTGTAATTGACAAAATACAGAACTATTATGGAATGGGTATTAGGCAAAATACACAAAGTGTCGACGAAATGAAGAAGGCTGTTTGGGCTCTTTTTTTTCATACTTCTTCAACCGATGAAAATCCCCAACATAGCTTGTGTCCCAAAGAAGAAGACAGTTGGTGTAAATATAACAAAGGATTGCTAACTGGTGAAGTGTACACTCATAAGCATAGTCTGCCTCATGCAATAATGGAGGTGATAAAACCTATTTTCAGAGACTTAGCAGCACCTGAACTGTTGAAAAAGTGTATTCACGGAAAAACTCAAAACCCCAATGAAAGTGTAAATAGTGTTATATGGTCGAGAATCCCCAAGACTGTATTTGTTGGAATAGAAACACTTCACTTTGGTGTGTATGATGCTGTTGCGACTTTCAATGATGGCAACATTATAAGGTGCAAGGTATTTAGAAATATGGGAATGAAGATAGGTTCTAACATGGTACGAGCGATGCTTGCTTTAGACAAGGAACGCCTTCGGGCTGCAGACAGGGCTGTAAAGAGTCTAGAAATACAAGCAAGAGTAAACAGGAGGAGGAACAAGAGGAAGCTGGAGGAGGAGTTTCCAGAGAATGAAGAAAATCCATCCTATGGACCTGGAATGCACTAAAAAGTTAATCCAATCTTTGTCGCCCGATTCCCAAAACTTTTATTTTCTCATACTAATTACATGTTTTCTAAGGATCTTCCAAACATATTTGTTTCAAACTTTCAGTAAATGTTACACAGTACCTTCTGCATAATTTAACACAGCCTTTTTCCAAAAAACCGTATATTTTTGAATATATAAATAAAAAATTGCAAAAAAATGTTGTGAATTTTCATTACAATTGAAAAAAAATCATCCTTAAGAACTGAACAAAAATTTTGTAAAATCCCTGTGTTAAGTTGTAGCCCATATTCCAATAAATAATCTGTAAAAAGTTCAACTTCCTACCTCAAATACTTTGTGAGGAAAGATGTAATTTATAAGCGTTATTTTAACATTGCAAGTATAGGGCGTTCCGGAGCCCCTTAATTTGAAAATTGATCCGAAACGTTATTTTAAGGCTTAGTTATGGCAAAATTTCCATAGATAGTTAGTACGTACACCACAGTTCAAACTTGGAGTCATCAGATTTGACGAAATACAGGTCTGTTTCGAGTTTATTTTTCCGCAAAAAAATTCTTCTTCTTCGGTAACGAAAGCTGTTTATTCAGGACCATCCTCGCAAAATAATTAAGCAAATAATTCACGCCCTTAATTGGTCATTTTGAAGTGCGTTTGTTTCCAACGACAAAAAAAAAATTGAAGTAAATGAAATTATGAGATTTCGCAGCTGGTCGTAAACTAACAATAAATTTTAATTAAATAACGACATGCTCATTACAGACATGGCGCGTATTCAGTGACGTGTGGCATTAATAACTGTAATTGAAGAAACTCTTTGTGAATATCCACTCCATAAGCTTCGTTACTCTGCAACCAAATGATAAACAGTGGCTCGACAGACAACAAACACGCTGTGACAATTCTACAGCATAACGAACGGAACTGTTTTCTGTTTTTTATTATATTAATTTGTATACCCACACGTCAGTGTTGTGTATTTTGGTGAGCTTTCATACGCTGCGAATTTAGTTTTGCCACCAAATTAAGGAAAAGTAAAGGAAGAAGCATTAAAAAAAGAAAAATAGGTTAAAAAAAGCTTGTCAGTCCCTCAGTAAGTTCACCAGACTCGCTTTAAGCTACAGCTCGGGATTTACAAAGCTTTCTCTGTCGCCAGGAGACTAATTAGCACACTTAGCAACCACGATTCGGTAGCGCAACGTTTCCTGTTTCATACGGCACGATTATCTGATGATGACGGACTTGTACTATACTCAGGCATAAGAGTGTTAGGTGTTTTCCTGCTTGTGTAATTACGTCCGGAGAGTCTAGTTTTATAATATACTGTGCAACAAAATTAAAGGATCGTTTGTTTTTCGAAACCCCGTAACTGTATTCCGTTTGAAACATGGTTCAAAGGAGCCTACAACCTTTCTCTGTGACGACGAGAAAGTATGGCGCTCTGGGATGTCACTCTCCTTAGCAACAACGCTCCGAAAAGCAACTTGTCGACACATACGAGTAAAAGGACATATGTCAGAAGTTCATGGTAACATGTAAGGTGGGTTAATGAAGCAACATTGGCACCAAATTACACCACATCTCCGTCCAACGCAACCGTGTATGTGTCACACGGTGGGAAGGCCGTCACGACCCTTGTTAACCACATCTCACGCCTTTTGACGCCTCTGCGATAGAGGTCAGATCCGCGCGGCCGAAGAGAACACTCCAGGCACACAGAACGGAT
Source organism: Schistocerca serialis cubense (assembly GCF_023864345.2). Lineage (NCBI taxonomy): Eukaryota > Metazoa > Arthropoda > Insecta > Orthoptera > Acrididae > Schistocerca > Schistocerca serialis. The sequence continues at coordinate 486,824,289 of NC_064643.1, forward strand.
TCGAAAATGCCTAAGAGGATGACGTAAAGGACGTCAATAAAGCCACCGCATGTCGTGGAGCGCTGATTTCCACATAAACAACAGTTCAGGGTGCGATGTGCAGCAGGAAGACGCTCTTGGCATCGTTTTGACACTGCTGTCACCCTCGGACGCTTCACCTTTTCTCTAAGGACATTGTGGGGCTGCATCCCCGCTGAGTGTGATCTCACCACTTTGGAGTGCAGCGTGACCCAAATTTTCGCTCTCGTGTGCAGGTTGGAACCATTAGGGACCGCTCAAAACCATTCAACGAAATTTGATTGTGATACGAAGCAGCAACGGATTCTTCCGGTTTTTCAGAGCTCCTGTTTTGCACTCCTCTATTACGTGATCGTGGGGAAGGGCAACTCCAACACGTGGGTGAATGAATTGTCAACGGTCCCTCTAAGACACTCCCGTCCCAGGATCAACATTACTCTTTGTGCCACCCACGCACCTTTTTTGAGCACGTTACAAATGTTCCGGGTGATCAAAAAGTCAGTATAAATTTGAAAACTTAGTAAACCACGGAATAATATAGATAGAGAGGTAAAAACTGACACACATGCTTGGAATGACATGGGGTTTTATTAGAACAACAACAACAAAAAAGAACACCTCATATTGCTAGACGCGTGAGAGATCTCTTTCGCGCGTTGTTTGGTGATGATCGTGTGCTCAGCCACCACTTTCGTCATGCTTGGCCTCCCAGGTCCCCAGACCTCAGTCCGTGCGATTATTGGCTTTGGGGTTACTTGAAGTCGCAAGTGTATCGTGATCGACCGACATCTCTAGGAATGCTGAAAGACAACATCCGACGCCAATGCCTCACCATAACACCGGACATGCTTTACAGTGCTGTTCACAACATTATTCCTCGACTACAGCTATTGTTGAGGAATGATGGTGGACATATTGAGCATTTCCTGTAAAGAACATCATCTTTGCTTTGTCTTACTTTGTTATGCTAATTATTGCTATTCTGATCAGATGAAGTGCCATCTGTCGGGCATTTTTTGAACGTTTGTATTTTTTCGGTTCTAATAAAACCCCATGTCATTCTAAGCATGTGTGTCAATTTGTGCCTCTCTATCTACATTATTCCGTGATTTATTGAGTTTTCAAATTTATACTGACTTTTTGATCACCCAGTATGTAGCAGATACTTCGACACCATTTTGGTCTCGTGGCTGCTTTAGAGCCTGAAGTTAGGCAAACATCATCTAAGGGATGTCGAAGGGGTGTCTAACCCTCAGGCGCTAGAGCAGCTGCGAGACAGAACCGCTGTCGAAGTTTCTGACAGGTATTATTGTAGCTTGCGAAGCAGATGTGTGCAGGGGCCATTAGGGGGTGTTGTTGAACTAGGGGCTCTCAGGGGGAGCCTTTGCCGTTTTTTTCACGTACACGCTAGTGTTGCACTCCCTGTGATAACACCACATGATAATGCAAAATAGGAGGGCTGAAAAAGTACGCTTTGCTGATTCGGATCACTTTCAAATTTCGTCGAATGTATTTGAACGGTCCCTAGGGGCCAACCTGTACACGAGAGAAAAATTGCGGCCGTGGTGCATTCCAAAGGGGTGCGATTACGTTCAATAGGAATGCAGCCTCACAATGTCCTTAGAGAAAGGGTGAAACGTCCGAGCGTCTCAGCAGTGTCAAAGATTGTGAAGAACGTTTTCGTGTTGCACATCGCACTGCGAACTTTCGTTTTCACAGCGAGCTGTGTGGGAATCAACGCCCCACGAAAAGGTTTATTTTCACTGACGCCATTTATGCCCCCCCCCCCCCCCCCTTACGCCTTTCCGTGTCGATTCTGAGCGCTGGTGTGTGTTGAATGTTTTCTTCGGCCAATCATAAGAAAACCGCATGATTTGATCGGTGGGCGTCGCGGATCTGATCTTCATCGAAGAAGCGTCAAAAGAAGCGTCAAATGTGAGTCAAAAGGGGTGTGGCGACCGTCCTATATGACACATCTACTGTGGTGTTGCGCAGAATGTACTGATATTTGGTGCCAGTGTGCCGTAATTAAACCACGTTACACTTCACATGACCTTCTGAGCCGTGGCCGTTTTTTTCGCAAGTTTGGACACCTTGCTGTTTAAAGAGTAGTCAAGCCAGAGGGTGACGTCGCAGGGCGACACCTTTTCCAAAATTACAGAGGATCGTTGTAGTCAGCGTTGGGCGAGATTTCACGCTTACGCATCGAACTGGGATGCAATTATGGGGTTTTAGAAAGGCGATCCTTTAATTCTGTTGCGGAATGTGGACAACGAAACAGAAGGTTGATTGTGGCCATTGTGGCAACGGCAGAGAACCGTCGGACTGCCATAACAATACGACAAAAATTAAACTGTAAGAGATTCAAGTGATATTTTAGCGCAGATGAACACGGTACTCGTATGGATGAGCCCACGTGTGGCATCGTTTCAGACGTCAGTTAAAAACAGTGGCCGTCAAACTATTTTGCTCAAGAACCGGGACTAACATTGTAGTATGGCACCTCGGGCCGCATATGTAACGATATTATTATTGATTGGTGCCCTACATAAATTAGCATGTTATGAACCCCTAATAGACCAGCCACAGTAAGGGCACGATAAACTGGCCGCCGGTCCCTAGGTAGTGACTCATCAATATCGGCACTATCCGGAACACTTCGTTTCGATTTTTCTTTGTTACAGATTTCGGCCCCCTCAGTGAACCCAGAGTTGTGACACTGCAACATCCCGGCAATGTGTTGTTGCCTGTGTGAGCGGATGATGTATTGATTGAAACAGTAACCGTGCTTATACATACATCGAAAAAAGTTTTGCATCACCCCAGTTTCCACAAATCCTGAAGATAGACTTTGACTGTGTATATTGTATCATAGACACAGGCCCTTTGACTGTTCAGAGATGGCATTAAACCCGCCCACAGATGTAAATAACCATGCATGAGCAGCGCCTATTAGACGGAGGGAGTCCGACAGCTGATCAATTCCAGTCATTCCACCAGGTAGGAGGTACACGGCTCGTATTGTCTGTAGTTCAACCATACCTAGACGGTTATTACCGCGGTTCAATTGCGTTCCCATTGTTACTTTGTTGCCGGCCGGGGTGGTCGAGCGGTTCTAGGCACTACGGTCTGGAACCACGCGACCGCTACGGTCGCAGGTTCGAATCCTGCCTCGGGCATGGATGTGTGTGATGTCCTTAGGTTAGTTAGGTTTAAGTAGTTCTTAGTTCTAGGGGACTGATGACCTTAGAAGTTAAGTCCCATAGTGCTCAGAGCCATTTGAACCATTTGTTACTTTGTTCCAGGAAGGGCCCTCAACAAGGGAAGTGTCCAAGTGAACCAAAGCGATCTTGTTCGGACATGGAGGAGATACAGAGAGTCAGGAACTGTCGATGACATGCCTCGCTCAGGCCGCCCAAGGGCTACTGCTATTGTGGATGACCGCTACCTACGGATTATGGCTCGGAGGAACCCTGACAGCAACGCCACCATGTTGAATAATGCTTTTCGTGCAGCAACAGGACTTTGTGTTACAATCCAAACTGTGCGCAGTAGGCTGCATGATGCACAACTTCACTCCCGACGTCCATGGTGAAGTTCATCTTTGCAACCACGACACCATGCAGCGCGGTACAGATGGGCCCAACAACATGCCGAATGGACCGCTCAGGATTGACTTCACGTTCTCTTCAAAGATGTATGTCGTATACGCTTTCAACCAGAAAATAGTCGGATGCGTGTTTGGAGGCAATCCGGTCAGGCTGTGCGCCTTAGACACACTGTCCAGCGAGTGCAACAAGATAAAGGTTCCCTCATGTTTTGGTGTTGCATTACGTGAGGCGACGTACGGCGCTGGTGGTCATGGAAGGCGCCTAACGGCTGTACGATTCATGAATGCCATCCTCCGACCGATAGTGTAACCATATCGGCAGCATATTGGCGAGGCAATCGTCTTCATGGTAGACAATTCACTCCCCCATCGTGCACATTTTGTGAATGACTTCCTTCAGGACAACGACATCGCTCGCCTAGAGTGGCCAGCATTTTCTCCAGACATGAACCCTATCGAACATGCCTGGGATAGATTGAAAAGGGCTGTTTGTAATAGCCGTTGAGGATTGGAACAATCAGGACCAATAATGCCTTGATGAACTTGTGGATGGTATGCTACGACGAAACAGGCATGCGTCAAGGCAACAGGACGTGCTACTGGGTGTTGGAGGTACCGTTGTGTACAGCAATCTGGACCACCACCTCTGAAGGTCTCGCTGTATGATGGAGTAGGGTGGATTCATGAGCAATAAAAAGGGCGGAAATGATATTTATGTTGATCTCTATTCCAGTTTTCTGTACAGGTTCAGGAACTCTCGGAACCGAGGTGATGCAAAACTGTTTTGCTATGTGTATTTACATACATTATGGAATATGTGAGAATATGTATTCCAACACCCTTAATTTAATTTCGTATTCCTTGCTAAAAACGTGTACCGCACTTGGAGATGACCATCCCTACCAAGTGCATTCACGAATCTATGTTACTTCTGCGTCAAAATTAATTCCATGGTAGCTGATCGGTAAGTTACCCACGCCCTAAAAGAGAAACAATGACACATTCCCCGTCTTGCATTCTCTAACCCTCCTGTGGCCCCTCTGCCCCTGAGGTAAGAGGCCAACTGTACATAGTTCAAGACCAAATCGACGAACATCAATTAAAATTAAGCATACCTTAAAATAATACTCTCTCTGTATTTTTGATCGTTGCAGTGCAGTAACTACGATCTTAAGAAATTCTTAACGTTAGTTGACGTTTTTGGATTCGCATTATTCGGGCCGCACGACCCCTGAATTCTAGAGAAACCATCACAAATCAGTGGACAGAACTCTTACATGGGAAGGACGATGGCAAAACGAGGCCTTGATGTACCATGCGTACTGGTCAGTCAGACTACTAGGGATACACAGATTGCAGTTACACCGGCGCAGCCGAAGAACTTATAAACAAGACCTGTCACCCACCGTAATACGGTTTTACAGTGATGGAGAACATGAAGTAAAACATCGATAGGCTACTTGCTATGATAGAACAAAAAGAACTGATAGCATGATTGTAACGTGAAACTTAAAGAAAAATTATATTTAACATCAACAGTGGAGTAAAAATAGGTCCCTTATAATCTGATGAGTTATCAGTTATTGCGTCTTTCCCTGTCTTACTGGGATAATTATTCCGAATATGCACAGCAGACAGAAGGAAAATCGAGGGAGACGACTGGAACATGTATGCTGACAGCTCAAACGTGAACCTTCCTCAAGCAATGACATGTGAAAGTACAATATACACTCCTGGAAATGGAAAAAAGAACACATTGACACCGGTGTGTCAGACCCACCATACTTGCTCCGGACACTGCGAGAGGGCTGTACAAGCAATGATTACACGCACGGCACAGCGGACACACCAGGAACCGCGGTGTTGGCCGTCGAATGGCGCTAGCTGAGCAGCATTTGTGCACCGCCGCCGTCAGTGTCAGCCAGTTTGCCGTGGCATACGGAGCTCCAACGCAGTCTTTAACACTGGTAGCATGCCGCGACAGCGTGGACGTGAACCGTATGTGCAGTTGACGGACTTTGAGCGAGGGCGTATAGTGGGCATGCGGGAGGCCGGGTGGACGTACCGCCGAATTGCTCAACACGTGGGGCGTGAGGTCTCCACAGTACATCGATGTTGTCGCCAGTGGTCGGCGGAAGGTGCACGTGCCCGTCGACCTGGGACCGGACCGCAGCGACGCACGGATGCACGCCAAGACCGTAGGACCGTACGCAGTGCCGTAGGGGACCGCACCGCCACTTCCCAGCAAATTAGGGACACTGTTGCTCCTGGGGTATCGGCGAGGACCATTCGCAACCGTCTCCATGAAGCTGGGCTACGGTCCCGCACACCGTTAGGCCGTCTTCTGCTCACGCCCCAACATCGTGCAGCCCGCCTCCAGTGGTGTCGCGACAGGCGTGAATGGAGGGACGAATGGAGACGTGTCGTCTTCAGCGATGAGAGTCGCTTCTGCCTTGGTGCCAATGATGGTCGTATGCGTGTTTGGCGCCGTGCAGGTTAGCGCCACAATCAGGACTGCATACGACCGAGGCACACAGGGCCAACACCCGGCATCATGGTGTGGGGAGCGATCTCCTACACTGGCCGTACACCACTGGTGATCGTCGAGGGGACACTGAATAGTGCACGGTACATCCATCGTTCTACCATTCCTAGACCGGCAAGGGAACTTGCTGTTCCAACAGGACAATGCACGTCCGCATGTATCCCGTGCCACCCAACGTGCTCTAGAAGGTGTAAGTCAACTACCACGGCCAGCAAGATCTCCGGATCTGTCCCCCATTGAGCATGTTTGGGACTGGATGAAGCGTCGTCTCACGCGGTCTTCACGTCCAGCACGAACGCTGGTCCAACTGAGGCGCCAGGTGGAAATGGCATGGCAAGCCGTTTCACAGGACTACATCCAGCATCTCTACGATCGTCTCCATGGGAGAATAGCAGCCTGCATTGCTGCGAAAGGTGGATATACACTGTACTAGTGCCGACATTGTGCATGCTCTGTTGCCTGTGTCTATGTGCCTGTGGTTCTGTCAGTGTGATCATGTGATGTATCTGACCCCAGGAATGTGTCAATAAAGTTTCCCCTTCCTGGGACAATGAATTCACGGTGTTCTTATTTCAATTTCCAGGAGTGTATGATTGTTCCAAAATCAGTACGTTAGTGATGCCGCCATAGGGACAGTTTCCCCACATAAGCCGTTCTGCATTTGAAATAAGACCTGTTAAGAACGGTTAAACTAAGGGTACCTCAACTGGTGGAAAAACTATTAACAGCCTCCGAAAAGACGATGACACCTTTTTTTTAGCCAACAACGAAGAGGAACTTGTTAAGCTAGTACTAACAGTAAAAACTCTAGTCTATAACATGAATTAGAAAGCAATCTTAGCAAGTCCAAACTAATGATAGCTCATCGAGGATCACAAGTCCAATTGATAGGTCGATTAAAGGGACTGAATGTCGTATATTCTTTTATCTGTCATGGGTCTACTAGCTGCGACACGGGAACCTGTGAACATGAGATCAGAAGGCGGATCACACTAGGATGAATGGCTATGAAGAAGCTCACCAAGATCTGGCAAAACAAAGTGATTAAGAACAGTACTGTACCCAATCCAGGTTGTTGAAACACTCGTGTTTACCGTCTTCTATTACTGTTGCGAAACGTGGACCCAGATTCAAGCACCGTATTGGCACATTTGAGCTTTGATGATGGTGCTGGATGCTGCGCAAAAAAGCAACTTGCTATCTCCTTGCGCCTTTCTTCTGGTATCAACCGTAAAGTTCTCCAGTTCTTATTCCGCACTGTGAGACGAGACGGAGAAACTCTACAAAAAGAAATCGTGGAATGAAAGGTGGAAAACACGAGACCGATGGGAAGAGTAGCGAGCAGGTGAACGTATAAAACCAAGAAGATCTCTTAGCCTACCTCTTCTACTTCGATCTAGAGTCTACCTCTTCAGCGGGCACTAAGACAAGATGGTAACCATCCGGGATGACGACGCTGGTTCGTGGAGTCACGATTCTCAGCAATGAGTGCAAAGACTTTTGATGATGATCATTAATGGCCGGCCAGAGTGGCCGAGGAGTTCTAGGCGCTTCAGTCTGGAACCGCGCGACCGCTACGGTCACAGGTTCGAATCTTGCCTCAGGCATGGATGTGTGTGATGCCATTAGGTTGGTTAAATTTAAGTAGTTCTATATTCTAGGGGACTGATGACCTCAGATGTTAAGTCCCATAGTGCACAGAGCCATTTGAACCATTTGATCATTAATGGTGGGATAGCGAGTATCAAAAAACAACCAGCAAATCTAAGGTAGCACTAAAGAAATTTCAGGTACCGTACACCCCTTACAGAGTCTACAGTCGAAATCTTAGAAGCTTCAGTAAAAGAGAGGCACGGATAAGAGAACTTCTCCAATTTTCTCGCTCTGGATGCAGCAAATATCCACTGCAATTTTTTCGTAATTACAATTGAATTTGAAATGAACAGCATAAGATTTACCTTCTGTAAACTGTGTGTGTAATATCTGTGTTCAGTGCCAACAAGAAATCTTATTCAGTGATTTCTTATCAATTGCACTGCACGTACAATGTGCTGCAGCGGATTCAATTCCGGTTCAAGTTGTAGTTTGGACACTATGACCTATTTTCTTCTAATTAGCCGACCTTGTGGTAAGAGAAAGGTACTTACAGTACTTTCAACTCTCTGCTCACCGATAATTAGCTCAATTTTTACATAAATCTGCTAACATTGTTTCTGCACTGAGAAACTCATAACGTAACATTGCACTCCCATTGACGGCCACAAAATGACACAATAAAATATACCTCACGGTTTACAAAGCAGCTGCTATTTTCTGTCATACTTTAAAAATACCAGCGATTGCATGTACGTGATTCATACAATGTTGCGCTTTGGAGTCTCTATTGTTTAACATTTAAACAACTAACCTTCACAATACAATCTTGAAACAAGAAAAAGATCTGTGATATACAAGCCATATACGCATTTACATAGAAACTGTTTAGCATGCTACTGGATACAAAAGGCAATAGAAACAATACTTTAAAGCCCAAAGCTTGCTTTGGAGAGTTCATTTTCGCACATTTCGCGGTCGGAAACGACGGTCTGCAGTGCGGTGAGCGACAATATGACGCTCTTAACGACCTTTGACTCCTCGAAGATTCAGCCATTCTCGAAGAAAGATACCACGGGGCTGCAACCACTTTAATCACAATCTCATCCTTCGGAGTGTAACGTGACCGCAATTTTCGCTTTGGTATACAGGCTGGAACCACTAGGAACCGTTCAAAATGGTGTTAATACTTCTTCATTCCTTCTTTTTTGCTTCCAGCTATAGCGAGCGTGTGCACGGTGTGGGGGCGGGGGGTGGCTGGGGTAACGCCCTCGGTGCATCCTACACACCTTCGTTGTCTGTACAGACACACCAAGCCATCAATCCCTACCTCTGGGCGGAACAGGCAACCCTTATGACACTCCTCAGATTTCGCCTGCAGCCGCGCGGGATTAGCCGAGCGGTCTCAGGCGCTGCAGTCATGGACTGTGCGACTGGTCCCGGCGGAGGTTCGAGTCCTCTCTCGGGCATGGGTGTGTGTGTTTATCCTTAGGATAATTTAGGTTCAGTAGTGTGTAAGCTTAGGGACTGATGACCTTAGCAGTTAAGTCCCATAAGATTTCACACAGATTTGAACATTTCGCCTGCAACCAGCAGGTACTAGTGTTGGGTGGGCGTCGGGCTCGCTTCAGTATCGATGTATGGGCAGGAATTTTGGATGACAGATTAATAGTGCCATACTTTAAACTAAACGGATTAACATATGCTGTATATCGGCGATTTATGTGCGACAATTTACCGGCTTTATTGGAGGACGTTACACTCGCAGAAAGGCAACAACTGTGGTTTCCGCTCATTGGGGCACCACCATGTTTCTGTGGATCATTTGACAATACCTTACTGAAATGTCTCATGGGCAATGGATTGATTGAAGAGATTGAGTACCATGGCTTCCCCATCACCAGCAATGAATCCATTGGATTTCTGGCTATGGGGAAATTTACAGGTATTATTATATGCCCTATCCACCCACAATGTGCACATATTACAGGAAAGAATCATCAAAGGATGTGATGCAAGTTAAGTGGGGCCAGTTGTATGCGACAGAGAGCATGACTCACTGCGAAGAAGGTCTGAGGAATGTGTGACGAACTTTCGGTCCATAGGGAATTGATGCCCATAATCAACATCACTGTGAGGTGTGGCTCCCATGTGCGTGAATACACACTATAGCGCTATTTACGCTAGACATGAAATATACTTATGTAATTTGCTGGAACTATGAGAATATATAAAGAATAAACTAAATATATACCAACAAAGCTACACAATTACTGTAATACTAGGTGAACCTCTGTCCCGTTTTTATTTGTAAAACACTTTATGTTATTAAAAGCAAAGTAAAACTTTGAGGCCAGCGACTCTTGCTACCAGGCCAAGCTTCTAGAAGGGAAAAGAACTTCCAGTAGCTTTTTGTAGAAACATATGAAGTATTGAACGTCAGGTTTTCGCTATACTTCGACGTCTTTCTTCGTTCCTCTTTTGTAACGTAAGCGCCTATCTTTCTCTGCAATCTCGTTTGGCTTAATTAGAACATGTATATATAATTAATTTCGTAACACTTGCCCTGATTAATTCCCACGTCGATAAAGTTAATATTATATCTAATTCTGTATTTTTTCAGGTCCCATAAAGAAACTGTTGGTGAAGAATTCTTCGGTTCTTCGTGTTCTTTCGTTATTTGTGCATCGTCACTAAGCAGAACATCCCTGAGATCGATTTGCCGATCATTTCTTTTAATTTCTTGAATGTACTTTTTATGTAAGAATTTTGGTAAGTTAATCGGTCGGTTGCCATCGAACAATATCATCGGCAAGTGTTTCACTGGTTTAATGTCTCTAGTCTCACAAAAAAGCTGAAATACACTACTGGCCATTAAAATTGCTACAAGAAGAAATGCGGATGATAAACGGGTATTTATTGGACAAATATACTATACTAGAACTGACATGTGATTACATTTTCAGGCAATTTGGGTGCATAGATCCTGAGATATCGCTACCCAGAACAACCACCTCTGGCCGTAATAACGGCCTTGATACGCCTGGGCATTGAGTCAAACAGAGCTTGCATGGCGTGTACAGGTACAGCTGCCCATGCAGCTTCAACACGATACCACAGTTCATCAAGAGTAGTGACTGGCGTATTGTGAAGGAGCCAGTTGCTCGGCCAACATTGACCAGACGTTTTCAATTGGTGAGAGAGCTGGAGAATGTGCTGGCCAGGGCAGCAATCGAACATTTTCTGTATCCAGAAAGGCCCGTACAGGACCAGCAACATGCGGTCGTGCGTTATCCTGTTGAAATGTAGGGTTTCGCAGGGATCGAATGAAGGGTAGAGCCACAGGTCGTAACACATCTGAAATGTAAGGTCCACTGTCCAAAGTGCCGTCAATACGAACAAGAGGTGACCGAGACGTGTAACCAGTGGCACCCCATATCATCACGCCGGGTGATACGCTTCCAATGTGCGTTCACCGCAATGTCGCCAAACACGGATACGACCATCATGATGCTGTAAACAGAACCTGGATTCATCCAAAAAAATGACGTTTTGCCATTCGTGCACCCAGGTTCGTCGTTGAGTACACCATCGCAGGCGCTCCTGTCTGTGATGCAGCGTCAAGGGTAACCGCAGCCATGGTCTCCGAGCTGATAGTCCATGATGCTGCAAATATCGTCGAACTGTTGGTGCAGATGGTTGTTGTCTTGCAAACGTCCCCATCTGTTGACTCAGTGATCGAGATGTGGCTGCACGATCCGTTACAGCCATGCGGATAAGATGCCTGTCATCTCGACTGCTAGTGATACGAGGCCTTCGGGATCCAGCACGGCGTTCCGTATTACCCTCCTGAACCCACCGATTCCATACTCTGCTAACAGTCATCGGATCTCGACCAACGCGAGCAGCAATGTCACGATACGATAAACCACAATCGCGATAGGCTACAATCCGACCTTTATCAAAGTCGGAAACGTGATGGAACTCATTTCTCCTCCTTACACGAGGCATTACAACAACATTTCACCAGGCAACGCCAGTCAACTGCTGTTTGTGTATGAAAAATCGGTTGGAAACTTTCCTCATGTCAGCACGTTGTAGGTGTCACCACCGGCGCCACCCTTGTGTGAAGAATGCTCTGAAAAGCTAATCGTTTGCATATTACAGCATCTTCCTGTCGGTTAAATTTCGCGTCTGTAGCACGTCATCTTCGTGGTGAAGCAATTTTAATTTCCGGTAGTGTATTACGCTAATGATTGTAATGATATGATTTTATCAGCAATTATTACTTTCTTTTATTTAAATATTTGAATCATGTTCACCCTCATTGTGGTCTCTCTTTCTCCTCGCGGTTATTATATCGTAAAAAGTGATTTGATAATCATATCCTATTATTGCCATAACTTACTGCGTAAACTTCTGTTTTAAATGTCTCTGCTTTGAAATAGTAATAGGTGGGGGGAGGGGAGGGTTGGGAGAAACACCTTGTGGCACGGAAGCAAACAGCCTCCGAATGTTATTATGCAGCATTTCGTACTGCATCAGAAACAGTTGATGTGTTCATGAAAACTGCTGGATGGAGTCTGATATGATGTATTTCTGTTGCATCACTGACATACTCTTTGGGTGACAAATCAGAGGGTTAGACAGGCCAATCAAGGATCTGTGTACCCCTCCAGGCGTTAGTGGTGTGAGCTCCAGTGTGAGTCTTCAGTTATGCTGCTATAACGTGTCATTTACTGCCCACTCATGAAGGATATAATAACAGGGTTTACTAATGTGCCATACACTGGTAAGCATTCAGCTTTCCTTCAGCAATCATTGAGTCAGTCCTGTTGTCATACCAAAAAGCTCACCTCACCATCATTCCAGCAGTTGGAGAAGTACGGGTCTCTAGAATAGCTGCTTGTTGCGACGTTTCACCAGGTTGCCCAAAGACGCGTTAGAGTCGATATAACGGCCAAAAAGCGAGAATGATCATTGAACGCCACGGGATGACAGTCTATGTCTCAGCTGACTGTGGCCCTAAATAGCACGATATTTGTCTCTCTTTTCTGTAATAAGCTGTCAGCAGTAAATGGCGCAAGGCATAGGGATCTCAACCCAAATCCAGTAACCTGTTCTTGACAGTTACTGGTGATACTACCTCTTTGTGGATTTCATCTGTTGCCAGCCGTCTTTTCGTCAGAGCCAGTCGAGCAATCTAACCGTCTTCTCGTGGCGTATTTCTGGAAGGGACCTTGTGCACTCTTGTCATACTGCTGCCCTGAACCTATCATGTCACCATTCGTTCTGCAGTAATTGCGCTGCAAGCAGTTGTCTGTGTAATCTGTCTGTTCTCATGCTCCTGCGTCCCTCATGCTACGGATTCAACATTTTTCTAAGTCCAAAATGAGATAGAAAGTTGCACAAGAACGTCCTATGGGTATTCCGCGTTCTGATCGTCACTCGAAAAATCCCATTAATGTAATCCAATAGCCATAATGTACTCACAACATTTTTCATTTGTTGGAATGGCTTTTTCTGTGCTGATAATATTCAAAAAGCTCGCATTAGGATGAGAGTTTAATCAAAACATTCCACTAGCATAGTAATGGAGCAGCAGCTTAATAGCATATGGTCAAGTTCTTCATGGTGTATCACATTCCATTTTCATCAGTGGATACAAACATGTACGTGTAGATTTTAACGAAATTAAGGAAAACATTAATTAATTCTAGGAATGAAGGAGAGAGAGCGGAAGAGAGAGACAGACTGACAGAGAGCAACGGTGGAATGGTGGCTGTTGTTGTGAACTGTAACTTTAACAACGGCCAGAATTAAAACGGACCAGCTCCATATCAACTACCCTGCGAAATGATGCACCGGTTCACTGAGTACGGTTTGGGTCAGCTTTTATTTCTCCCGTGAAAGAGGACGTTCCTTTGTTGCCGTTTGTATTTTTCAGTCTGTTTGTTCTTTATGACTTTTAATTTTTGAATCCCTGCGCCGCTGTGAAAGCTCTGACCACGTGTTCCTAAGCTGATAACACTCGGTTAATTTCCGCGCCTCTATATATAAAAGCACAGCCACGTGTGTGGAGAGGGAAAAGTTCCCCTCTGCCTGCAGCCGACTTTATCTGCTCTCTTTAGCCGAGCCTGCCACCAACAGAGGCCATGGAACTACAACGCGGCAGCCCTTAAGCGTCAATATACGCAGAATATTTACTGATATTTCTGAATTGCCAGTGTTGTGATACAGGGTTACGTACAGAAGTAAACTGATGGGTAGGGTTCAGCATGAGGATGTATTGTTTTTAATTTTGTATTTTGTATCTAATTTTTGTATTTTTAATACAGGCAAAAAAAAAAGAGTTCGACTGTGTAAATGAGCAGGAGTGCGAGTACCGATGTGATATGTGGTGGGACATTGGTGTTGGGCCGCCTGCTTGTACTAGCAAGTGATGAGGATAACCAAATGACAAAAATCGCTTCAGTCAGTTGTTGGAAAACAATGTACTCATCCGGTTGCAGTTTTACGTTTAGTTTGAACTATTTAGTCCTTCTTTTGAGTGAAACCAGTCTGTGGAAGCAACCGAATGAAAATAGTCAAACCAGTTGGCTGTAGTTTTAAATATCGGTGGGACAATTGTGCATTCATTTCTTTTGTGTGAAATTAGTCTGTGGGAACAAGCGAATGAAAATGGTCGACACAGTTCGGTACATTAAACTCTGAGAGGAAACATTCGATCATTGTTAAATCATTATTGTTGATTGCACTGTGTTATCGCCTGTTGTCAAGGTTACTGCTGTTCCAATACTTGCTTTTCATTCACTGCTAATAAACAGCTTTTAGTTCAATTTTTCGTCCCCGTTTATGAGTAGGGGTCTTCTTTATACCAAACTTTGTGTAGATAAACTGCAGAAAGGTTCAGTGGCGTGGGAATGGAAAAAATCACTTGAATGGGTAAAAAATGATTCTGAAGATAAATTCAGTGCTATACGCAGTATCTTTCAGGATGTATCACATAATGAAATTCTTTTGAACAAAATAACTCAAAGAAAATAAACGAACGATATGATGACAAATATTTCTCGAAAAAAGGTACTTTTGATTAAAAAGAAAGCGATTAAGTCACCTACCAATTTTTTTAATCTTATATGATATCTGTTCACGTCACCTGAAAATTTACCAAAATAGAATTATTAGTTATGGGTGTACACCAGTGAGAAGAGAGAGATCTTCAATATAAGTAAATAAAAAGTAACCGTTTACTTATTTAAACATAACTATGTAATGTAATACCGATTATAAAACTTTTAAGACTGAAAAAATCCATGTTTAATGCTAGAAGAGCGAAAAATTTGTATTTAACTATGTAAATACATTAATTTTTAAAAAACTTCATTTTTAGAAACATTGTATGTATGTTAATCGGCGGCCTAGAAACGACGGAGAGGCTCTGTCCCCGCCGCAGTCGCAGTGGTCCACAACTCCACGACGACTACGGCAGTCCACTTCACCCCTCCGCCGCCCCACACCGAACCCAGGGTTATTGTGCGTTTCGGCCCCGGGTGGACCCCCCAGGGAACGTCTCACACCAGACTAGTGTAACTCCTATGTTTGCGTGGTAGAGTAATGGTGGTGTACGCGTACGCGGAAAACTTGTTTGCGCAGCAATCGCCGACATAGTGTAACTGAAGCGGAATAAGGGGAACCAGCCCGCGTTCGCCGAGGCAGATGGAAAACCGCCTAAAAACCATCTACAGACTGGCCGGTTCACCAGACCTCGACACAAATCCGCCGGGTGGATTCGTGCCGGTGACCAGGCGCTCCTTCCCGCCCGGAAAGCCGTGCGTTAGACCGCACGGTCAACCGGGCGGGCTTTTAGAAACATACTTTCTATCCACCTCTCCTTGAAGTAAGATACGTCATTTGTCTCTAACAGCATTGCAAATATAGTTGTGGTTCACATATAGACGAAAAAGTACGTAAGAGAAAGCACTCAAACCAGGAGACTGAGTGGAATCATTCACATAACTGCCGTAATCGTCAGAGATGTGTCAGTCGGTTGTCTCGCACAAAATGAAACCACTCAAAACTGGGGAGGGAGTAAAAACATTCATATAGCCGACATGGTCGCAGAGGCTAGTTCTATCCGGTTGTTTCTATCGTCAGAAAAAAACAGTTTAAACGAAAAAAACAGTCAATTGGGCAAACGGTTGTTAAAGCCAGTCGATCTTCCCATCAGTCCTTATTGCACCTAGCGGGGCGGAGCTCAGATTAACAAACTGGACTCGCATTCGGGAGATCGACGCTTCATAGCCACGTAGAATCAGCCTGATTTCCTTAAATCGCTCCATGCAAATACCGGAGTGGTCCCTTTGAAAGGGCACAGCCGATTCAGTTTCCTATCCTTGAAAGAATCCGAGCTTGTGTTCCGCCTCTAATGACCCTGGTGTCGATGGGACGTTAAACACTAATCTTCCTTCCTTCATTACCAGTTACCGTTGTTATCGCTGTCCGTCATGCTCCACCACTGTAATCAGGGAAGCACTTCACTAGGCTACGCTAGGCCACAGACTAGCACTATCTCCCAGAGGCTCAGCATCTGAGACTCCACCACTCAATGAAGCACTTCTGTGCATTTCATCTGTACACTGAGGTGACAAAACTCTTGGGGCATCTTATAGTATCGTGTCGGATCTCGTTTTGCCCTGCATAGTGCAGCAACTCAACGTGACCTAGACTCAACAAGTCGTTGGGTGTCCGCTACAGAAGTATTGAAGGAAGCTTCCTTTACAGTCGTGAATAATTGGGAAGTATTGCTGGAGCAGAATTTTGTGCATGAACTGATCTCTCTATAGTGCTCCATAAATGTTTGATGTGTGGCCAAATCATTCGTTCGAATTGCCCAGAATGTTCTCCAAACCAATCGTGAATAATGACATGGAGCATTGTCATACATTAGAATTCCGTCATTGTTCGGGAACACGAACGTAAGCATCTACAGTGAATGATCGGTTCAGTTGGACCGGAGGACCCGGCCCATTACACGTAAATACAGCTCATACCATTATGGAGCCACCACCAGATTGCACAGTGCCTTGTTGGCAACTTGGGTCCATGGCTTCGTGGGGTCTGCATCTCACTCGAAGCCTGCCATCAGCTGTTACCATATGAAATCGGGACTCGTCTGACCAAGCCATAGATTTTCAGTTGTCTAGGGTCCAATCGATACGGTCGTGAGTCCAGGAGAAGCGTTGCAAACGATATCGAGCGGTTAGGAAAGGCATTCGCGTAGGTCATCTGCTGCCATAACCCACTAACGTCAAATTTCGCTGTAGTGCCCTAATGCTCACGTTCATCGTTCCGTCCCACATTGATTTCTGCGGTTGCTACTCTGTTAGCACTGACTACTATAGGCAAACGCCGCTGCTGTCGGTTGTTAAGTGAATTCCGTCGACCACTGCGTTGTCCGTGGTGAGAGGTTCTTATGGCTCTGAGCACTATGGGAATTAACTGCTAAGGTCATCAGTCACCTAGAACTTAGAACTACTTAAACCTAACTAACCTAAGGACATCACACATATCCATGCCCGAAGCAGGATTCGAACCTGCGACCGTAGCGGTCACGCGGTTCCAGACTGAAGCGCCTAGAACCGCCCGGCCACACCGCCCGGCAAATGAGGAAAAATATGTCGAGGATCGCATGCTGCTATGCTTAACACGTGACGCATCATTGTTAATTTCGTTTTCCACGGTGAAATGTGTACGTAACAGAAACACCTGTTAACCATTGAACGAGACACCGACGAGCCTCACGATCACATGTCATTCACCCATAGAAACAACACATGACACACCAATGAGCTGATGTGTATCTGCCAGCGTTTGAAAGATTCGAGGAAGAACAAATCCCATCGTAATGTATCAGAAATTGTGAATCGCACGTTGTCGGCGGTGACGGAGTGCACAGTCCCATGTTAGGGAATATGTGTCCTATAGGCGGAAAGAGTGGTCAGCGGCGGAAGTAAAACCGCGGCGTGCATGACGTGTTTACAACACCTCTGGGCTGCTCGCCCTGTCGACAGCTGCTAACAACCGCGTTGCAGTGTTACTACAGTACCATGGCAAGTTTCACAAACGAGGAATATGCCGACATCCGCCTCACCTACGGGCTTGCAGATGGAAGTTGCAAGGCAACTGGATCACGAGAGGTTTCCTAGCTGGCGCCTTCCATCCGCAAAAACGTTTATTCTGTGGACAGATGCTTGAAGGAGTATGGTGCATGTGTAGCACGTCCAGGATTTAGTGGTCGTGGCTGACCGTCGACGTACAGTGCGGATGACGAAGAAAATGTGTTACAAACTGTTGCGGAGGACCGAACAATAAGCACCACGTCTCTCGCTATTGCGGTCGGAATGCCACAATCTACTGTTATGCGAGTATTCCATAGAAACCTTTCGCTTGCAGAAGGTTCAGGCATTATTGCCGGAAGACTACCAGAGGAGGCTGGACTTTTGTAACTTTATCCTATGGCGTCAGACCCACTACCACCATTTTTCACGAACAATACGGTTCACCGACGAAGCCTATTTCACGAAGGAGGATATAATGAATTCGCATAATTGGCACGAGTGGGCGGAAGAAAACCCCACAGCACAGTGATACAAGGGTACCAACAACGATACGGTGTTAATATCTGATGTGGTATTATTGATCACCATCTCATAGGGCCACATGTGCTACCACAAAGGCTTACAGGGGAGCGTTATCTGCTTTTCCTGGATGCTACATTACCGGAATTGTTGTAAGACGTTTGTTTGGACTCTCGTATGAACCTGTGGTACATGCATGATGGTGCCCCCGCTCACTTCGGCGGCATAGTGCGACGACACCTGGACAATGCCTTCCCTTCGAAATGGATCGGTCGTGGAGGCCCTGTAGCATGGCCAGCAAGATCGCCAGACCTGAATCCACTGGATTTATTTTTGTGGGGGCCATCTGAAATCTGTGATTTATGAAGGAGAGGTTGTTGATGTCAACACCCTTCAACGCAAAATTCAGCATGCCTGTGATATTACGCAAAGAGATACAGGCATGTTGGATTGTGTTCAGCAATCCTTCCTGCGAAGAGTTCAACTTTGCCACACTCACCGAAGCCGTCATTTCGAACAGTACTTACAAACCGCCACTGCAGCTTCTGGTCATGTGCTTCTATGTTAGTTTCGATTTGTACAGCTGTATTGTATTCGTTTGTATTAATTGCCACATACCTGTGTAGTTGTATTTTCTATTCTGCATGTATGTACTCCTTTCTTAAAACTAAGTCTGGGACACAAAAACCAAGTTATAAGACAGGCATGTACAGTAGTGCAGCCCCTCCTCACGTTTGTTTCCCTGTGCCAACTAGCTACGGTACATAATACCGGCTGGCGTAACCGGTACGAGATAGATGTGGGCGCTGTCATTGTTCGCAGTATCACGCTGACCGTCGCTTGACGCCGCATGCCTCGCCTTCTCGTGAGCGGCTAGACTACCTACAACACTCGCTTGTTGTGCCCTGTAGCCTATCTGTTCCCTTGGCCAATGTCGGCGCACAGTAACACCCAAAAGTCCGCTTCATATTTCCAGATTTTTACCATTCAATTGTATTGTCATTATTGACATAGGAACATGCAGAAAACGAATTTATGTTTGTAGCTCAGTGTGTGACAATTTGCACGACACATTTTTCCTCATTTATGGCTCACCCTATGTATGACGTAAATAGCCATATCTTTAGATTGCACTTAGAATCTTCAGTTGTTTTTTTTTTTTTCACAGTCAAGGGACCATAGACCTCAGTATGTGACAAAAATTTCAACGTGATATGTCTACCAATTTCTGAGGAAAAGGGTTTTTAGCAGTCTGACAGACAGAGAGACAACAAAGCATCGTATAAGGGTTTCACTTTTACCGAGTGAGGCATGGAATCCCGAAAGTACTTCGTATGTTGTAGATGAAATTCGTTCTTATTTATTTATTTTATTTATTTATTTTGAAGCATAGTGAGCAGATATTGTAGTGTTTCTCGGCGAGTTTTCAGTTCTCTAGTTCACCCCAAAAACTTTCATTAAAAGTAGTAGATCGGTGGAAATAATTCATTGGAGAACATATGATGGAGCAGTTTTCAGAGATCATTCAGATTCCATAAGCACTCTGGAAGAAATGGAAAATGAAGCTGGTAACTCGTGGTCAGCATTTACCAGGTCAAAATTCAACAACGCTTTCAACAACTTGAACAATAATAACAATATTAAAGTGATTGGAACAGATAACATCCATGTTAAGTTATTAAAGAATGACAAAGATAATGTGAAAGAACAACTCTACAACTTTCTGTATGTTTCCTGTGAGGACGGAACGTTACCGATAAAATTAATAAAATGTAAAATAATTACCATATGAAAGAAAGGAAATGCTAATGATTGTTCCAATTGTAGAACCTTGGTGTTACTATGCCATGATTCAAAAATTCTACTCAGTACTGTTAAGTAAATATTGGAAATAAAGAATAATCGACATTTAGGATAAGAGCAGTTTATAATTAGCAACGGAAAAGGAATTAAGGGATCTATAACGGTACTACCAACGGTCAGAAGAGAAGAATTGAGATGAACAAGTAAAAAAGTATGTACCATTCATTGACACAGAAGGCTTCTGATAGGGTGAGCCGGAAGGTACTATTTGTGAAACTGAATAAAATTTAAATACACTAAAGAGATTAAATACTGATTCTCAATCTGTACAAAAACCAGAGTACAAATATAAATATAAATGGCGCCATAAAGAAGCTAAGATAAAAAGAGGTGTCCTTCAAGACTGTTCTCGCTCTTCATATTTATCTAATTTATTCATGGACATTTCAATACAAACAAATGGTACCAAATAACTCACAATTAATGGTAAAAAGTACTTTGTATACAGTTTTCTGATGCTATCGTACTGTTAGCAGATTGTGGACTGGTTACGAATTATGCGCTAAAAATTTTGTCTGATGCCTTGGACAATCACAAACTGAAAATAAAACACAAGACTAAAATAATAGTGGTAGATAAAGAGAACAGACTAGTATGGGCACACATTACTAATGCACATAATACTTATGCAAGTAGCTCAATTTTGGAAAGTATGTAGTAGCAGATGACAACGTAAGTGTGTTACAATGACTGAACAAGTCTTCAGACATAACAATAATTCTGTAACAAACAACCACCTTAATAATGAAACCAAAAAGAAATCAACCAGAACATTTATTTAGAGCATTTAAAGCTATGGTTATGAAGAGTAGACTCGGGAGGAAACAAGAAAAGAAAAAAATTGTAGATATGGAGAAGAGTCACAAAAACAGCCTGAACTGAGAGAAAATATAATGAAATAATAACAAAAGAAGTTAAAGAGATTCGGACATTGACTAACATGTCACAGAGAAGGAAAATAAAATTATTTGGACTTCTAATTTGACATAACAGCATCACAAAAATCAGCCTAGAAGGAAAATTCTGGGAAGAAAAATTAACAGGGCAGCCCAGAAAGTTCATATCACAAATTGTTATCAATGGAATGAATTGCAGCAATTACAACCAAATGGTACAGACGCGAGTGCAGGGAAGATTGCTACATGCCTAAGGCGTTGCCTATAATGTCTGCTGATGATATATAACATGATAGGAAGCTCACACATTCTTGAGTGGATAACTTGGCAGCTGGGAGAAAAGAATTGTAAAGGCAAAAAAAAGCAATGTGGAGACAGTTAATTGCAGGACTTCATCACAGAAGTGAAAGTAACAGGCTGAATATATTTTTTTTATTTCCAAGAGCTACAACTGATATTATTTTTGTGCAGATGTTTTCTTGATTATTAAGACGGGATGAATGACTCCCGTGGCAATATATAGAATAGCAATATGATTGACCTGTGCCTGTCCGCCTTTCAGTCCTTCCCCCTCTCAGTTTACAAGCTACTAGATCCTTTCTGACTCTAATTCCAATAATTTCTCATTTTTGTAATCGAACACTACAAGTTTTTGAAATTATGAAAAGCAATGGGAGACTATGTAAGCACGGTAGCAGTGTGTGTTTAGCAGACGTGTTGAGCTCCGCTCGGCTGCTGAAGCCAACGGTAAACAACGCCAGAATTCCATGTGCGGGGTTCAGCTCAGAAGACATTGGAATTAACTACTAAAGGTAATATATCACGCATTTGAGTTGAAAGTTGAAGAACAATTCGTCTTAAAAGTTGACACAGGTTCATATAACAAGGATGTTTTAGGCAAAAAGCTGTCAATAATTTAAGTGTTTCGCACACGGTTTATTCCGTTTATCTTCAGTGCTCTGTGGTTGCCCTGTGTAAACTGACACCAACCATGTTAAACTCGGGAAACTCTCATGTTCTCAGAAACAGAGCGCAAGGTGTGATCTCTCAACACTGCAGATGTTTTTGCACAATCAACCAAGCACTAGTTACTTTTCATACCAAGGCTTGTAGATTTTTGAACGATTTTCCTCAAATAGCACGTTAGTTCGCTTTTTTCGTATTATCTACGTTGAAAAAGCTGTTCTCCTCGGATGTAAAGTGAAATAGGTGTAGTTATAAATTATCTACGGCAGTACTTTGTACAGTACTTCATGTATGATGTTATTGTGCAGCTGTTGCAACGATATGTTGAAAAAATATTTAACGTGCAGTAAGTACTGATTTGGAACGTCTATTTAATATCTTATTTGGCTCTTGCCGTAGGAGGAAACGCATTTAAAATTTTAGCATTTGCGTAACAACTTCGTAGTTCTTGGAGGTTATGAAGTTTAATCTGTTTCTAGATTTCTGTGTAGCGTGTGAACACACAAATAATGTGTTGTTAGTCGGTTTCATGAGTACTGGTCTAAATATTTTGTTCAATAATATTTTTTCTAGATTTAGAATTTACTTCCTTGCGTTTGTAATAACTTCAAGAGGGTAGCACTTTCCGGAAGACGTACACAAACGCCCGTCCAACCACTGAGATTTGGATTTTCCATGACGTCTCTATACCTCTTAAGCCAAGTGTTGGTATGTTTCCTTTAAAACCCCATTACAAATTTTCTTCTGCATCCTTGCTCAATCTAAGCTTGTGTTTGTCTGTGATATCCTCTTCGATGAGACGTTAAAACCGGATCTCTCTTGCTTTTGCCGTGGTTAAGAACTAAATTCTTTTAATTGAAACTGCACCCTAAAATTTGAAGGTGAACTGCACCATTTCCAAGTTACTTCGTATGCAAAATTCCGTTTGTTGTATGGTACCGATTTGTTCGTTTCAGAGCGACAGTCCATTTTTCCATTTTCCACTGCTAACTTTCATTGCTATACGAGTGAGAGTTAGCCCCAAGATATTGACTATCTTAGGCCAACTCGGTAAGGGAGACACAAAGTACAGCGATGGATTGAAACACAATAACCATAGTCACACATGATGTTTGTGCACAGGTACAAACAGTTTGTACAACTGCTCGTATGAAACACACAGTGCGCGTAGTACCCAGTTATTTTCATCCATCACGACTTAATTTGTATGATGCCATGATCATCGAAGGGTGATTGAAGTAGAAAGTCTATATAAATATTAAATGAAATAGATTGTCTGCCTATGACACGCTAGTTCTCACTGACCCAGGACACACTGGTCGTCTCAACTATATATTTTTATCATTGTACCACCTGCACCATTTACCCAGCAACTACAAGGGGAATGACCCAAAATAGTTACTATTTCAGATTTTTTTATTTCGCTTTAGGTCAAAGACTATATAACGTTCAAATGTAATGTCAGCAGCTCTTCTGAAAGTAAATGGTTCAAATGGCTCTGAGCCCTATGGGACTTAACTTCTGAGGCCATCAGTCCCCTAGAACTTAGAACTACTTAAACATAACTAACCTAAGGACACCTCACACATCCATGCCTGAGGCAGGATTCGAACCTGCGACCGTAGCCGTCGCGCAGTTCCAGACTGTAGCGCCTAGAACCGCTCGGTCACTCCTACTGGCTTCTGTAAGTATTTTACAGTTTTGATTATCAGTCTAACCTGCTTACAATTTTTCAATTTACTATCCTTGAAATATCCTTGAAACATTCATCAGACAGGAGAATATCATCACCTAAATGTGTTTCAACCATTACACACCATTTTCCACTCCTACATTCCACATATATCTTCATCTCACATTTGTTATCTGTGCCTGTATTTGCCAACTTTTAAAAAGGATGGAGCATATCCTGCAGCCATTCCCCTAATATCTTCACAATCATAAAAGTGACAATCTCTTGAAGGCAATCTCTTCAAGGTTCTGTGACACTGGCATATGCCACATCTCAGCTACCTGCAATGCCGCTACAGCTGCACCAAAGACAATAGGACGAGCATCATCTGCACCAACGTTGCCAACATGTGAGCTGGCACCAGCACACCGTTCGGCAAAGAAGTTGCGAGAAGATCGATAACAGGTGCTGAGCAAGCGTCTCTATCAGGGGAGAGTCCAAAGACAGACTCGCAAGCAACGTGCTGCCAATGCCCTCTCGACCGCAAGTATTTAGATAGCCGCCGCAGATTGGAGGACCCAGTCTCTAGCTCCCAGTTAGTCACAGACAGTCAGTCCAGTCACAGACAGCTCAGTTACTAGCTCAGTCACTATTTTAGTTGGCATCTGTCAGTTCACATCACCAGCTATGAGATCGTAATGTGTCTAGCGGCACTTGTACTTTACCAGCAGTGAGGCTAACATGGACTATTATGGAAGAACTTGTACCATAACAACTTGCTTAAGATAAGTAGCTTCTTGTCCTTATGTATAAAGAATCCTGTTCATACATGTGTGCAGTTGTGTTGTAGAAAGAGGATACCAGCCACTAAACAACATCCTCTCATATGCTTCCCATGGTATAAGACTACAATGACAACAACGATACAAAAGTGGCGAAGAGGAAAGTTCGGTCCAAATCGAAGTTAATTAATTTGGCCCACAATTTTGCTTGCTTCTCTTGTGTTTTAGATTGCAGGCGTAATCATTTTGCTAATTTGATGTTGTGTTCTTGCATGTTTTCCAGGGGAGGAGCCGCAGAACTATTCAAATTTCTCTTTTCAGAGGCTTTGCTTGTTTTCTTGCTATAACATAATTGTGTAAACCAGGGCTAGCCCGTCCCCTCCACCCCCTGCCACTGCGCCTCAGCCGCAGACGGCCGGTGTGATGGATGTAACACAAATTTTTCAGATTCAGAACCAACAAACTGCTACCTTTCTGACGACGATACAACTATTGCTGGCTGCACAAGCCGCGTCGGTCGCACAACAGACCAACAAATCATTCCAACAAGTGCCGCCAACCAGCATATCAACGCTCCAGCAATTCAGCGACACAGAAGAGGAATGGATCGAATACGTGACTCAGTTCGAAGCACACTGTCAAGTTCATTATGTTCAAGGTACAGTGAAGTTACAATACTTCCTTTAGATTGCAGGGTGCCCAGTGTTCTGGTTAATACAAAAACTATTCCCAACTACGTCTCCCGACAGATTCAGCTATGACGAAGTAATCTCTGCATTAGATCAGTGCAATAACGAGCAAGTTCAAGTAGCTGCAGCCACATATCAGTAATTTCACTTGCAGGCCGGAACAGACGTACCGTCTGTGGAACACAGAATTAACGGGCATGCCTAGGAAGTGTAAATTTAAGTGTAGTTCTGGCAACATTTACTGTGATTTAATGATTAGGGATCCAATAATATTCAATGTCCCCGACAACAGAATATGGGAACAAATCCTAAAGCACTCTGATCCATCACTTCCCCAAGTATTGCAAATCTTAGAGCAATACAATTTTGGGCGCCACAGAGGCCGGTTTGTCGGGTCGAGTCGCCCGTTGCTCTCGACCGCCCCAAGCAGCCACAACAACGAGCATGTACACAGCCATTCGGACAGCCACGTATACATGTAAACAGACCTGTGAATTTAGTGAGGTCTTGCCCTAGATGTTTTGCTCGCCATAAAATACAGGATTGCCCATCACGTAACGCAAAGTGTTACATGTGTGGAAAAAAGGCTAAGTCCAAGCAGTTTGTGTGCAACGGCACAAAAACGCCAATTTCGTCCGCTCCCAGAAAAAAGAAACTTGAGCATGCGCAGTGAACGTTGCGTTTTCAAAACCTACAACAGGTTCTGACAAAAGTAAGATTAAACTTGTGCCTCCTTCTCGCCCTAGTGCATTGCTAAAAAACTAGTTGTCTCATTACGAATTTCAGGCCGTCTGAACTTTCAGTTAGACACAGGTGCCTCAGTAACTTTGCTTAATAGTGTCACCTACGAACAGTTAGGCTCAGAAAGCCTTTTAAATCTAGCAAGCACCTCACTGCTTACAACGGACAGGAAATTCCAGTGCTTGGACAGTGTAGTTTGCCTGCCACTTACAAATCTCACACTAGGATAGTGAATTTTACTGTGTTGAAATCAAGAGACAGTGAGAACATATTCGGTTTACATGCCTTTAATTTGTTTGGCCTTAGCATCCAAGACAATGTACTTTCCATATCAGCTTTTGCACCAAAAGGTAGTGTAGATACGTTGCTTACAGAATTTCCTGAACTGTTTTCAGAAGTAATGAGAAAAGCAAATAACTTCGTAGCGCATATTGCATTGAAAGACAATGTACGGCCTAAGTCTTTCCGGGTCCGCCCCATTCCAATTGCTTTAGGAGACAAAGTAGCCAGATCTGCGTGACGCCTACTTGCAAATTCCATTCGAGAAGAGTCACAGAAAGTGTTTGTTGTAAATAAACAGTTAGGACTGTTCAAATATGTGCATTTGCCCTTCAGCAGTGCTTCCGCACCCGCCATTTTTCAACGTTACTTGAAACAGCTGACTGCAGAAGTGCCATTTTGTTCAAACTATCTTGACGATATTGTAGTCTCAGATCGTACACCAGAAGAACATATTGCCGATTTGTGTAGTCATTTTAGAATGTTGCCAGAAGGAGGACTCAAGTGTCGTCTCGAAAAGTGTGACTGTTTTCAAACTGAACTTCAGTACTTACGTCATGTGATGAACAGTCAGGGTGTGCATCCCCTCCAATCTCATTTGCTTGCAATCCGTGACCTGCCTATTCCCCGCAACGTGTCTGAACTGCAGTCAGTACTAGGCAAGATGACGTAGCACGATCTGTTCATACTGGATGCCGCTCAGATCACGACTCCATTGCATCGCTTGCGTCGCAAAAATGGACTAAACATTGTCAAGACGCATTTAAGTAACTCAAAAATGCTTTGCTCAGTGACATGTTTAGTACATTTTGGCCCTGACAAGGCGGTAGTTTTGCAAGTCAACCCTTCTTCCTACGGAATCGTCGCTGTGCTTTCACAGCGAATTGGTGCACAAGACAGGCCTATTGATTTTGCTTCAAAGTTGTTAACGGAAACTCGGTACAATTATTCTCAAATCGAAAAAGAGGCTCTCGCTATTGTGTATGATGTGACAAAATTCAATCACTATCTGTTTGGTCGCAAGTTTTATTTAGTAACAGTTCACAAGCTTCTGCTGTCCTTGTTTCATCAGCCAAAGCCGGTTCCTACACACACTGCTCAAAAATTGCAACGCCGGGCTTTGTCACTTTCGTAGTATCAGAGTGAAATTGTTTACGGATCTACGGCAAAGCAGGGCAATGCAGACTCCCTGTCTCGCCTTCCGATTAGCCGAGTCCCTGATTTTGATGTATCTGCCGAATCTTGTTGCCGAATCGATGTGCAGGACTCTGAACTGCTGGAATCTTTTCCCTTGCTCTACGGAAAAATTGCACAAGCCCAGATCTGAAGATTTTGATGCATTATATTCGAACGTCTTGGCCTCATTCATTGAACAGTATCCAGAACTCAGTTGTGCGCTGATACTTTGCTCGTCGGCATAACCTTTCGGCACAGCGGGGTGTGGTTCTAGTTCAAAATGACAGTGGACAATCGCTTGTACTTGTTCTCAAAGTGTTGCAAAATTGCTCCACCAAAGACATTGGGGAATTGTTTGCACTAAACAGTTAGCGCGTCGGCACTGTAATTGGCAGGGCGTGGACGCCTACAATGAACAGATGACGTCACGGTGTCACGCACGCGTGGAAAACTAATCCGCTCCACCACATACATTTTCAGCTTGGCCTAAGACTTAATCGCAATGGCAAAGAGTGCACGTTGACTTTGCAGGACCATTTTGGAACACTCGTTGGTTCATAGTGATACACTCTTTTAGCAAGTTCCCATTTGTGGATTTCATGGCTTCTACCGCATCATGTAGCACCATTCAAGCGTTGTCCTCCATATTTTACGTAGAAGGCTTGTCAGAAGTACTTGTGTCGGACAACGGACCACAGTTCACCTCATGTGATTTTGAAAAGTTTTGCGAACGAAATTCCATTCGTCATCAAAACAGTGCTCCGTTTCACCCGTAGTCCAATGGAGAAACAGAATGCTTCGTACGCACTTTTAAGCAACAAATGGCAAAGCTTCGTACCACGCATACACGGGAACAGGCCCTGAAAATTTTTCTCGCCTGTTATCGCCCCCACCTATGAGACGGACCATCGCCGGCGGAACTTTTGCATGGCCGCCGGGACCGGGCGCTGCTACACTTGCTACAGCAACCAGAGCATCTGGCGATGCCAATGGTCCTCAAGTATCACTTTGCGCAGCACCATCTTGTTCTTTTCAGGGTTTTTGGCAACCGTGGGCCCTGGGAAAGAGGCATAATCCTGGAACGCATTGGCTCTTCTATGTATTTGATTGCAGGCCTGATGGTTTGCAGTGCCGCCACCAGAACCAAATTCGCGCCTGTCATTTGCCCCATAACTCTGCTCCTTTTCTTCCCTCAGATTCACGGCATCACGGGACCGCCCAGCCCTCGCAGCCGCCCGCTGGTGCCACCGGGGCACCACAGGTGGAGCGGATGGACGATGCACCTTCGCTCTCACCATCCCCGGTCGCCGACCCAATGGACCTGGACCCGCCATCGTCGTCGCCGTTATCGGCCCAGGACACGCCCTCAGATCTGGGCATGTAACCTGGCAGCAGTTTTCCAGAGAACGTTGCCGTTGCCTCGCCAGCCAGATGGCGGGCTACACTTGGGAGTACGCTGTCCTCCAGTTACGGCTCCCGTCTCACCTCTACGTGAAGCGTCCTGCCTCCATCCCCCTTGTCGTTAGCACCCTCCCTACATGACAACGGTGCAGCATTTTGGGGGGCTGAGGAAGGGGGGGGGGGAAGGGGGGGGGGAAGGGGGGGGGGGGAAGAATGTGCTGGTGGAAGCTGTCGCCAGAACACTGGTCGGCAAAGAGGTTCTAAGAAGATCGATAGTAGGCGCTGTGCAATTGCGCGTATCACGAGAGAGGCCAAAGACAGACTCGCAAAGAACACGCTGCCAATGCCCTCACGGCTGCAAGTATTTAAATTGCCGCCGAGCACCGAAGGGCCCAGTCTCTAGCTCCCATTCAGTCACAGACAGTCAGCCCAGTCGCAGACAGCTTAGTTACTAGCTCAGTCACTATTCTGGTTGGAGTCTGTCAGTTCACGTAACTGGCTACGAGTGTGTAGAGTTTTACCAGTTAAAAAAAACTTAGGGAAATGTTTAGCAAACATGAGAACGTGTTTTGATTGCTGAAAACACAAACGCAGTGGTTAAGAAAAAAGCTGAAAGTTTTATCAATCAAGTAAATGTCCAGAGAAGATTGGACATTGAGAATAATAGAAAATTGCTAATCCTCATAATACAAAAAACTCGATTTTGCGGGAGGCCGCAAATAGCTCTAAGGGGTCACGTTGACTCTGGACGAATAAACCTTGAAGACCCGGACGAAAATGATGGGAATTTTGATCTTTGTTACGGTACAGAGCCCACAGTGAAGATAACATTCTTGAAGACCAATTAACGACCAATGGTGACAAGATGATGTATAGAAGTTCCTTCATTCAAAACGATCTTATTAACACATTTTGTCACTTAGAACAATTAAAAATTATAGAAACGGTCAGAAAGTCTGTTTTTTTATTCCGTTTCAGCAGATGGAATCACTGAAATGTGTCAAATTGAGCAACTTTCTCTCTGTGTACGTCACACAGAGGAGCAAACTTCCAAACCAGAGAAGATTGTCTAGAAATTTTTCCCATTTATGACGTCAAAGCAGATTTGGCTAACACAGTACTGAAGATCTCGTCAACATTAGGGTTTCACCTAAACAAAATGAGAAGCTAAGAGTATGATGGCTCTGCCACGATGAGTGGGCAGTTTAGAACAGTACAAGCTTTCATAAGAGAAAAACTATCGTTGGCCCTTTATACACACTGTTCTTCACACACTTTAAATTTATTTTTGTCAGATGCGAGCAAAATACCTTCTTGTATAACAAACTGTATGGGTGTCATTAAAGAAGTCTGTGGATTTTTTCATTTGTCAGCCAAAAGTACAGAAATATTGATATCAATGACTTCAGTATGTTGTCTAGAATAAAAGAAAAAGAAACATATTTGACTGTGCGAAACTCGACGGGTAGAAAGGCACAACTTAGTAATTTTATTTAAAGACATTTGGGGGCTATCTTTCTCTACCTTTGCAAAATAGCAGAGGAATTAAGTGACCGGAATCTAAGCATCAATATAAGTAGTGCTATTAGTCAAATTGCATCTCTTGTTAATCTTTTTGTTTTGAGCCAAATACTATCAACCACCCGCGACTTCTCTGAGCAGCTTCAAAACAAACATATTGATCTTCCACAGGCCTTGACTAATGTTACGAATATCTTACACTTTCTGTCAAAGGAGAGGACAAATGCAGAAGACTCATTTAAAGCGTTGTATAATGAAGTGATGACATTCGCTGCCAAACTTTACATTAATAAAGAGATTCCAAGAATTTTCCACTTCAAATCAGCACGTAGCAATGTCCCTTACACTACAGAAGAAGAATGCTTTCGACGAGCTGTTTATGTGCCATACCTGGACGATTTTTGTAACTCACTTGAAGAACGCTTTGAATCCCACAAGGAAACAGTTGTATCTTTACAAAACATCCTTCCACAGTTGTGTATCACAAAGGATTTCGGTTCATTGGACGCTGCTTTTAATTTCTACGAAGAAGATTTGTCACATAAAGAGATTGTGCAAAGTGAGTTCATGCTGTGGAAAGAAAAGTGGAGTCAGGAAAATCCTTCAAATCTTCCAAAAAAAGGTATGAGTTCTCTCGAAAAATGAAACAACGCTTAACCGACTTGGTTTACTTTAAATCCACAGAGACATTATAGTGAGTGACAATGAGTTTCTTGATAAGTTTTCAAATGTATCAAGAAATCTGGACTTTGTTTTGTAAACATTGTTCTATATAAGAAGTGAAGTTCCTTTTTAATTTTATGTATTCTTTTTGTCAGTTCGATAAACGATTAATAAAATAAATTTTGTTGCATTGTTATTTGTCACACAGTCAATTTAATAAAAAATTTTGTAAGGCGTCTCCAAAACAGTACCTACTCAAAACAGTATTTTGAATTATACTTGGTAAAACACATATGAATGCATACAGAAAAAGAAAAAAAATTGGGGTATTGGCAGTTTATACATACATGACACAACAAACCAAAGTTGATAGCTAGAATTACTCCAAACACGATAATCATAATAGCGTTTTCACTCTGTTAATTTGGATAAGTTTTTGCAGATGAGAAATTCTTAAAATCTTGACTAATGTTTGAAATATAGTATTATTGCCTCGCTATGCTGGTTCTTCAGAGACTCGCTTTGTTTCCTCGAGGCTGTTATAATCACAAGATACCGACTACCCCGACAATTTACGGTATATTATTGAATGCGACATTGTCGCTCTTGTCTGCATTTTGTAATAATAAAAGCTCAGAGGAAACAAAACAAGCCGCTGGACAACCATCATATCGAGGCAATAATAACAGATGTTTTCATTATTTGGTTTTTAAAAATAGCTATATTTGTCATGATTTAATGTCAACAGTAAAAAAGCTTGATCTCGATTAAGTAAAAGCGGTTTCAGCGCAAATTATCCTCTGAATATGAGCAGCAACACTGATAAAAAATATCATGGGTGTTTACTTAAAATTACTTATCTTTACATTACTCTTGCCCCAGTCCCCACCTCCCCTCTCCCATATATATATATATATATATATATATATATATATATATATATATATATATATATATATATATATATGCTATATTCGCCACTGCTTACCGGTCAATGTTATTCTAACATTGTACTTCTTCCCCACGTGCGTCTTTTCAGAGGTGCATTTTTATGGATGAAAATGCGCGACCGCATAAAGCAGCACAGGTGGAGAAGCTCGTGGAGTGGACTGGTCTGCTCGTTCCCCAAACTTAAATCCCATCGAATACGTGTAGGATGCGTTGGTGAGTTGATTTACAGGACAGTCACATGCACCAGTGGCCATCTGGCAGTTGTCAACCACGCTGGTGGAGAAATGGAAAGCCATACCACGAGAACTCCTTACGAACTTGGTAGAGGGTATGGGAACGCGTTGCAGGGCATGCACTGCTGTCATTGGTGGTCAAGATTATTAAGAACCACCTTTTGTAATGTGCAGGGGACCATCATAAATCGCGATGACTTCAGTGTAATTACTGCCTAAGTGTCGTTTCTGTTCATCTAATTACGTATTTCTTTCAGTTACCTTCTATACTGTCCTGTGTGGTACAACATACATCAAGTTATGTTACTTGGCACTGTCACATCATGCAAAAGTTCTTTCGTTCTGAAGTTTCACACACCAGTGTTTATTGTCAAAGCAACGGTTTGGACTTCTAAAGGGTTCTGATATTAAGAGGACTGTTTACATAAACATTAAGGACGTTCCTAATTAATTAAATGATAAATTACAGACTAATAATAATTTTGCGGTCTGTAAAAGCCGTTTCACTATGTAAATCACGAAATCTTTTAATTAAATTAGAATCAGACAGGCAGCAGCCGGCAGCCGAGCAACAGCTGCTACAGGGAAGTAATCGGTTCTGTGACTTAAGAATTTCTAACCAGGAGCGAACTATATATTTTCATCTGTGTGCTATGGCAGTTCAGTTTTCGAATTTTTGCATGTTAATTTAATATTTACTACACATAGTTCTTGCGTTCTCGTTTGCGTGGAAAGTAAACGATTTTGTTGCATTTTACAAGTTCCAAACCAGGAGCGAATTATTTAGTCTCATCTGTGCGCCTTTATAATTTAGTTTTTGAATATCTGAGTGTTAACCTAATTTACTAGATACAGTTCATCGTTTTCGTCAGTGTCTACGGTAGAGTTGCACAGCGGGTGTCGATAGTCGTTCCTTTGTTTGTGTATCGTAGTTTTCCACCGTCTTTAGTACAGATAGGGAATGTGATTGATGTGTGTGGGACTCTTCACTCTCAGCTTTAGGCTGTGTTGGCTTCGATACTGCAGCTTGAGGTTGCTTTGGACGGGCATCATTGTTGTGGACCGGCCGGGAGGATTCAACGCACGTCCGGCACGACCCACGAGTCCGCCATTCGGTCTGAACCGGTGGCCAGCCCAGTTACTGTTCACACTAAGTGGGACGTCGCCTCGGGGCGTGACAGGCTGCAAAAGACTTCCCGGAGGGGGCGAACTTAACGCCTCCCCAGTTAGTCCGACAAATAGGTTCCAGGTGCTATCTGGGGCTGACAATGTCCCTCAGACAAATACAATTGCTTATCCTGTTTCAGAAGAAACGTCTCAGCTTGCAGGATCTAAGCAGACTCAGTGGGTGAGTTTATTGGTAGCTGGAAGCTCCAATGTAAGGCGCGTTATGGGGCCATTTACTGACATGTCTGCCAATGTGGAGAAGAAAGGCAGTGGGCACATTGTTTTCGAGCAGCTATCTGAAGTTGTACAGGCTGCCAGTCATGCTTGCGAGATGAAAGCAGAACTCGCCACTTGCAGTCTAGCTGACAGGACCAAGTGCAGACCTCTAGTACAGAGGCTCACGCTGTTCTGCGATCGTTGAGGCTGAAGATTCCTCGACTTGTGCCACAGGGGGGTGGGTTTCTGATTCATCTAAGTAGGTCAGGAGTGCATTACACGCAGGAGGCAACACGGGTAGCGAGGTAGAGTGTCTCAGGAGTGTCTTCAAAGTTTCAGGTCGAACACAGGAAAAATGTAGATCTAGGAACCACCGTTATAACTGTAGTAAATTGTCGTAACTGTGTTGAGAAAGTACCACAGCTCCAAGCGTTAACAGAAAGTACTAATGCACAAATCGTTACAGTCACTGTAAGCTGGCTAAAGCTGCAGATAAGCTCAGCCGAAATTTTTGCGATAGGTTAAATACAGTTGGCAGTGGCGTGTTTGTTGCAGTTAGAAGTAGTTTATCTTATGGCGAAATTGAAGTAGATGGTTCGAGTGAGTTAGTATGGATAGAGGTCATTCTTAGCAACAGGAATAAAATAATAATTCGATCCTTTTATAGACCTCCCAACTCAAATGATACAATTGCTAAAAGGTTCAAAGAAACTTGAATCTAATTTGAAACTCGTACCGCACTCATACAATTAAAGTTTGTGGTGACTTCAATTTACCCTCCAAATGTTGGCGAAAATACATGTTTAGATTGGGATATATGCACAATACATCATGCGAAATCGTGCTGCACGCATTCTCTGAAAATTATTTCTAGCAGTTAGTTCATGAGCCTATCCAAATAGTAAACGGTTGTGGAAACGCACTTGACCTCTTAGCAACAAATATTCCTGAGTTAATAACAAGCATCAAAATGGATACAAGGATTAGTGAATGCAGGTTTTACGTTTCAAGACTGAATACAGCAACTCCGAACCAAAAATCCAAGAAAGCAGATAAAAAGTCGCTTGATGCCTTCCTGAGAGACAATCTGCACTTGTAAGTATAAACCAGATGTGGTGTAAGACGTCGTGGTCTCCTGACCTTCATTGTTTACATATTCCGCCCTCACAATCATATACCGCACACCAAGACGCTGCATTAGAACCCAAACTCGATAAGATAAAGTCAATGTTGTATGAATTCATGTAAACGATATGCAAATAATTAGTAAATCGCAAATGCACTCCGAGATTGAAATAGTCGAGGCTGGCATACACACACACATTCACGATACGATGGTTGCAGGGGCTTTTAGTTCAGGAGATGCTAACCGCAAGCCGGGGGGCCGGTCCCTTCAGAGGACGACTCAGCCTATCTATGTCGGCCAGTGACCGCCCATAGAGCAGAAAGCATTTGCCAAAGGGAAAGGAAGAACGACACCGTGTTCGGATTAAAAGCAAATTCTGCTACATTGTGTGGGAGCACCAAGCCTACACATTATTAACAAATATAGCATGTGGTTTCAGAGATTTTCACAGGGAGACAGCAAACGGCAAACGCAGATGCTACAGATTTCAGGATTGGTCGCCTTAAACGAAACGTCATTCTCCCGTTTTAGAAGAGCAAAGCTGATCAGCAGATGATATTCCTGACGTCTTGAGCTGAAGAAGTAATGGAAGAGACCGAAAGATATACCCCTTCACATCTGGCGTTGGGAGGAGCCGTTCCGTTGTCCCTCTTGGAGCGAGAACACGTAGTAACGAGAGTGTGCGCGCTCGTACATGTACTCAATGAGCGAGGAACAAGTCTCTCCTCAGTACTTCACTGGGAGAGCACCTCTGTCGAGAGTGAATCGGAGTGTGACTCTATGTTGAGTCCTTGCGATTAAGCGTTGTTCACTGTGTTGGCCGCCACACTTATTGTGTGGTGTGAACGGACAGAGTTATAGTTAAACGCCTGAGAGCGAATTTTTGAGTGGCAAAGCAGTGGACTGGTTATGTGACCGGTGTATCACGCCAGTAGTTAGACTAGGGGCGAATAGGAGTCCTTGACTTCATCAAGGCATAGGGAGAGTTTGATTGGCGAAGGTCAATCCAGATAGAACGAGAGTTATCTTACTTATCAGCATCGAGCAGCACAGACAACAGTCATCGCAGCTTACGGTATTGTGCGCTACAGCTCTTGCAAGCCCCATATTTCCTCCACAACAGTACACTTCACTGAAATTCACATGTGACAGCCTCCAGCACACCTAGCAACATTCTAATGGATAATTATTCAAGTTAAGTAGGTGCGGCTCTTAGCCATTCTGCCAAGTCAATAAAATCAATAACAATCTTAACTGTTGTACAGAAATTTCATTAGCGAATCCTATCCTTGAGAGGTAACTTCACATTCTGAAAAGAACCTGGAAATAATTTGTTCAGTTCATAACTAAAAGTGCCATTGTGATTTCTCAGAATTTTTGCAAAATAAATAATAAGTTTCGTTAGTTTCATGTTTTTCTTATACTAACTAGCACTACTCCAGTACCCAAGTATCCCACTAGTTACGTAAGAAATTTTGTGAATTTTTGTGTCATTTCCTTACAGCAGACGACTCCAGAAGATATTTATTGCTGAAAGTTTTTCAGGCATTTCTCTTTAGAACGTTAGGAGCGTCTGTCTGACTTGTGTAGTAGTGTGAGGTTGGAAATAGGAAATTGCATCTTGCAGGTGCCACAGGGTAAAGGGTACATCTCAGTTTAATCCGTTGCACTGAATGACATAATAGGACCCACACGCTCTCAGTGGCTTGAATACAAAGAAATAGTATCGACAGCTATTGAGAGATTTATACCAAATAAATTAACAAAAAAAACGAAAGTGATGGCCATGGTACACAAAACACAACAGATCACTGTTGCAGAAACAACGAAAAAAAATGCCAAATGTAGACGAATGCAAAATCCCCATGGTGGCGGGCTTTTACAGAAACTCGAAATTTAGTGTGGACTTCAGTGCGATGGTGACGTAAAAGTTTCTACAATGAAACTTTGTCTCGAAACCTGGCAGACAATCCAAAGAGATTCTCGTCGTATGAAGAATATGCTAGCGGCAATACTCAATCGATGCCTTCTATGCGTGATAGAAACTGAAATACTACTGATGACAGTACTGCTAAAGCGGAGATAGCAAACACTGCTTACCGAAATTCCTTCATCAAAGGAGACGAAGTAAATATATCAGATTTCAAATCAAGAACAGTGCAAACGTGAATATCGTAGAAATACATATCCTCGGAATGGAGAAGCAACTTAAATCACTTAATAAAATCAAGTCTTCCAGTTCAGACTGTGTACCAACTACGTACCTTTCAGAGTATGCTGATGCAATAGCTCCATACTTAACAATCATATACAACTGCTCGCTCGACGAAAGATCTGGAAAGTTGCACAAGTCACTTTCGCCTCCCCAATATAGAGGGCAGTAGGAGTAACCTACTAATTTACAGGGTCATGTCATTATCGTCGATACGCAGCAGGATTTTGAAGTGTATAATGTGTTCGAACATTATGAAGTACCTCGAAGAAAGCGGTCTTCTGACATATAGTAAATATGGATCCAGAAAACATTGTTCCTGTGATACTTTACTAACTCCAAAGGCTGAGTGCTATCGACATGGGATTTCAAATTGATTCTGCATTTTTAGATTTCAAGAATGCTTTTGACATCGTACCTCACAGGCAGATTGTAATAGAATATCGACTCAGTTATGTGACTGGATTTGTGATTTCCAGAGATCACAGTCCGTCGTAATCGACGAAAAGTCATCGAGTAAAACAGAAGTAATTAATGGTGTTCCCCACCTTGGCGTTATAGGCGCTCTGCTGTTCCTTACGTTGTTGTTTTTGTGATATTCAGTCCAGAGACTGGTTTGATGCAGCTCTCCATGCTAGTCTATCCTGTGCAACCTTCTTCATCTCCCAGTACCTAGTGCAACCCATATCCTTCTGAATCTGTTTAGTGTATTCATCTCTTGGTCTCCCTATACGATTTTTACCCTCCACGCTGCCCTCAAGTAGTAAATTGATGATCCCTTGATGCCTCGGAATATGTCTTACCAACCGATCCCTTCTTCTAGTCAAGTTGTGCCACAAATTTCTCTTCTCTCCAATTCTATTCAATACCTCCTCATTAATTATGTGACCTACCCATCTAATCTTCAGCATTCTTCTGTAGCACCACATTTCGAAAGCTTCTGTTCTCTTCTTGTTTTAACTATTTATCGTCCACGTTTCACTTCCATACTTGACTACACTCCATACAAATACTTTCAGAAACGACTTCCTGACACTTACATCTGTATTTGGTGTTAACGAATTTGTCTTCAGAAACGCGTTCCTTGCTATTGACAGTCTACGTTTTATATCCTCTCTATTTCGACCATCATCACTCCCCAAATATCAATACTCATTTACTACCTTATGCGTCTCATTTACTACCTTAGGTGTCTCATTTCCTAATCTAATTCCCTCAGTATCACCCGATTTAATTCGACTACATTCCATGAACCTCGTTTTGCTTTTGTTGATGTTCATCTTATATCCTCCTTTCAAGACACTGTCCACTCAGTTTAGCTACTCTTCCAGGTCCTTTGCTGTCTCTAACAGAATTACAATGTCATCGGCGAACCTCAAAGTTTTTATTTCTTCTTCATAGAATTTAATTCCTACTCAGAATTTTTCTTTTGTTGCCTTTACTGCTTGCTCAATATACAGATTGAATAACATCGGGTACAGGCTACAACCCTGTCTCACTCCCTTCCGAATCACTGGTTCTCTTTCATGCCCCTCGACTCTTATAACTACCATGTGGTTTATGTACAAATTGTAAACCTTTCGCTCCCTGTATTTTACCCCTGCCACCTTCAGAATTTGAAAGAGAGTATTCCAGTCAACATTGTCAAAAGCTTTCTCTAAGTCTACAAATGATAGAAATGTTGGTTTGCTTTTCCTTAATCTATTTTCTAAGATAAGTCGAAGGGTCAGTATTGCCTCACTTGATCCAACATTTCTACGGAATCCAAACTGATCTTCCTCGAGGTCGGCATCTACCAATTTTTCCATTCGTCTGTAAAGAATTCGTGTTAGTATTTTGTTGCCGTGGCTTATTAAACTGACAGTACGGTAATTTTCACATCTGTCAACACCTGCTTTTT
The DNA here is from genome assembly GCF_023864345.2 of Schistocerca serialis cubense. Lineage (NCBI taxonomy): Eukaryota > Metazoa > Arthropoda > Insecta > Orthoptera > Acrididae > Schistocerca > Schistocerca serialis. Next base: position 486,863,149 of record NC_064643.1, read on the forward strand.
TTGGGATTGGAATTATTATACATTTTTTGAAGTCTGAGGGTAATTCGCCTGTCTCACACATCTTGCTCACTGAGTGGTAGAGTTTTGTCAGGACTGGCTCTCCCAAGGCTGTCGGATGTTCTAATGGAATGTTGTCTACTCCCGGGGTCTTGTTTCGACTTAGGTCTTTCACTGCTCTGTCAAACTCTTTACGCAGTATCATATCTCCTATTTCATCTTCATCTACATCCTCTTCCATTTCTATAATATTGTCCTCAAGAACATCGCCCTGGTATAGACCCTCTATATACTCTTTCCATTTTTCTGCTTTCCCTTCTTTGCTTGGAATTGGGTTTCCATCTGAGCTCTTGATATTCATGCAAGTGGTTCTCTTTTTTCCAAAGGTCTCTTTAATTTTCCTGTGGACGGTTTCTATCTTAACCCTAGTGATATGCTCTTCTACATCCTTACACTTGTCCTCTAGCCATCCCTGCGTAGCCATTTTGCACTTCCTGTCGATCTCATTTTTGAGACGTTTGTATTCCTTTTCGCCTGCTTCACTTACTGTTTTTTGTATTTTCTCCTTTCATAAATTAAATTCAATATTTCTTCTGTTACCCAAGGATTTCTATTAGCCCACGTCTTTTTACCTACTTGATCCTCTGCTGCCTTTACTATTTGATCTCTCAAAGCTATTTATTCTTCTTCTACTGTATTTCTCTCCCCCATTCTGTCAATAGTTCCCTTAATCTCTCCCTAAAACTCTCTGCAACTTCTGGTTCTTTCAGTTTATCCAGGTCCCATCTCCTCAGATTCCCTCCTTTTTGCTGTTTCTTCATTTTTAATTTGCATTTGATAACCTATAGATAGTTCCTTACGTATATAAACGATTTAGGAGAGAATCTGAGCAGCCGTGTTCGATTGCTTGCAGATGATGCTTCCGTTTATCGCCTAGTTAAGTCATCAGAAGATCAAAACCAATTAATAAATGATTTAGGTAAGATATCTGTAAGGTGCGAAAATTGGCAATTGATCCTAAATAAAGGAAGGTGAGAGGTCAACCACATAAGTGCTTACAGAATCCGTTACATTTCGGTTACGCGATAAATTAGTGAAATCTAAAGGCTGTAAATTCAACTAAATACCTAGGAATTACAATTACAAACAACTTAAAATGGAAGGAACACATCGAAAATGTTGTCAGAAGGCGAGCAAAAGACTGCGATTAATTGACAGAACACTTAGAAGATGCAACAGATCTACTAAACAAACTGCCTACAATACGCTTGTCCGTCCTTTTTTTGGAGTACTGCTGCACGGTAAGGCATCCTTACCTGGTAATATTAACGGAGTACGTCGAGAAAGGTCAAAGAAGTGCAGCACGTTTTGTACTATCGAGAATTAGGGAACAGAGTTCATGGACATGATACAGGATTTGGGATTTTTCGTTGCCGAGAGATCTCTCACGAAATTTCAACGACCGTTTTTTCCTCCGAATACGAAAATATTTTGTTGACGTCGACCCACATAGTGAGAAACGATCGTCATATTAAAGTAAGGGAAATCAGAGCTAGCACGGAAAAATATAGGAGTTTGTATTTTCCCTACGCTGTTCGAGAGTGGAATAATAGTGAATTAATGTGAAGGTGGTTTGATCGTCCCTCTGCTAGGCTCTTAAGTGTGATTTACGGAGTAGCTATATAGATTTACATGTAGATGTAGAATAATACAGATAAATAGAAAATACTGCAAAATGCTTGAAACAGTATCTATGTGACAGGGAGTAAATGGAGTCAATAGGAAAGAGTCCTCTATTACGCTATCAGGCATCACTCAGATGGAAACTAAATACGAGAGGTGTTCCACATGTTTCCGTCTTATGGCCCACATGTTTCCTTGTGAGTATAAGTGACGTTTCATCAGTAGTATTACTAGATGCTATGTTGGTTTTGTTTGCATTGAAGTAAATCACAAATCAAGTATAATATTACAAAAATCGTTTACTGAAATATTTATGGACAGTCATGGACATTAATAAATGTCAGTAAACTTTGAAGAACCACACTGTATGCAGTTCAGTCCTTGTAAGTGGTTTTCTGCCAGTATATCCAGTATATTCAGAGGATGGAGACAAACAGCTAGGAGACGTTAACAGCGTTGGGATTAGAGCTTTATAAAGACCTCAACTGAGAGGAGTGTACACAAAACTACTGATGAACGCAGACAGATGGTAATTTATAACATGGATGTTGTTAGCCACAGATGATGTAAAAATAAGAAACGCTGGCATACTCTCTTACTTTCATTCTGTAATGTCATAGGGATCATTTTTTGTGGCATTTCATCAAGCCTAGCTAAAGTCTTCCGTGTACAAAAACCTGTAATTCGAATCATTTGTGGCGTCAACTCAAGAACTTCCTGCAGATACCTCTTACGGAAAATTTGACTTCTATACATCAGGAAAGTTTTTTCTGTTCGATGATGCGTTGCCACAATAGCGTATAAATTGTGATATGCACCACAGTGTATTTTACATTTACATGTTTTGTGACAAATTTGCTATTACATCTTAAATGAAAAACGTGTAGGATTTTTTTTTGATTTATTACACATCCATCAGCACCATTTACCTGGGCTGTACAGAGGGTACGTTAATATATCATTTTTTCTTTTTAAATATGTGTTGTGTACTCCGATTTTCGGACATGTTCTACCAACCTTGAGTATCCTCTCACTATAGATCTTCAGAACAAAAACTGCTTCTCATGTAATCTAATACAAAGCTTCGGATTATCTTCCCCTGCTGGAGATGTATCTGACAACAGAATAAGGGGAGCGTCAACTCAGGCTCTTTCTTCAGCAAGGTGGTTAACAACACCACTGTAAATGAAGTGGAACATGTCCCGAGCGCCACCTTTACTGTGCGTAGTATTGGTACAGGTGAACAAATGCTGCCAGGGCAAACGTCCCGTATCATTAGATCCTTGAACTTCATTCTGGAAGGCTCTGTGAAAGACCATACCTGTAAAACTCCTGTCATCAACGTCTCACACTAAACTACGTAGTTCTTATACAATAAATTCATAAGTGGACAGATTGAAAATATAATTAGGTGTACTGCAGTCTTCTTTTGAAAACCAATTTATTTGTCAGGGTCGCTACGTCAACACAGTTACTGGATTCCTAGTTTCGGCAATATATATAGTCATCCTCAGATATTTAAAAAGAAAATATTTCGCGGTTACGCCATGTTATCTGCTACGGAGCATCTGACGATTGGATATGGAGTGCAGCGGAAGCTAGTGCTGAGAAGCACCATCAGAGGGTGGTCTGCACTGTATGACGTCAATTACAACTAATGTAACATAGTTACGTTTTTGTTTAACATTGGAATTAACCGAGGGAACGTAAATGAAAGTAGAATACATCAAGAAATCATAACGGCAAAAGGTATACAAATTGTAAATAAAAGAAACAGCTCGGCGTAAATTGTCATGCGTGGTTGCCTAAGCCATCAGATAAAAAATGGAAGCATTTCTTGACGTAACGATGACGTAATATATTACATACATTAACAAATTAACGCCATGCAATATATGTATTTCATAAAATGCGTCAGCGGTCTGGCTGCAGTGTTAACACGGCTTCCCGGCAGCTCACTGAAATTAAGAGTTGTTGAACTTGGCTAGCAACTGGATGCGTTAGCCTGTGGGTTTACCGAGTGCTATTGGCAAGCAGAGTGCACTCAGCCATTGTGAGGCCCACTGTGGAGCTACTTGATTGAGATGTAGCGGCTCCGGTCATGAAAACTGACAATGGCCAGCAGAGCAGTGTGCTGACCACGTGACCTTCAGTATCGACATTCGCTGACGCCTAAGGGCTGAGGATGACACATCGGCCAGTTGGTAACGTTGAGCCTTTAAGGTGTGTTCAGGTGGTGGTTTTTCCTTTTTTTGTCATAAGATCTACGACAACTGCAACGTTGGATTCTTTTATTGACACTTACATCACAAGATTACCTTCCCGTGGCATGACAACGATTTGTTGAAATCGGAGTTACACTCCTTAACTCGAGGCCTACGTCATACATTAGACGCCATGAGAGTACTACTGGTAAAGCTGGAAGTCTATGACAGTAGAGACCATTGGTTTCATACTTCAGGCAACCGAATGTTGCTGTCACCTAGAAATTAAAGTAGACTTTCTAAGTAGCTAGGTAGTACTGCCATACTAAAATGAACAGAGCTTTATGTATAGCTCTTGGTTGCCTTAACTCGGCTAGTAGTCGTTTGGCTATTGACAATCGCTCGTATTTATTTTAATAAGATTAGTACTGGAACTATGATTACAAGAACCTTTACCCCAGCACACTGCTGCGATGTAGTTCAGCGTATGGGTACCACGTAGGGACCAACATATTATTAAAAACATTCCAAATACATCGAAGTGGTAAGCCAACTGTAAACATCTGGGCATAAGCTTCGCCAGAAACAGCACAGAAAGCAGTACAAGTCACTTAGTAGGAGGTCTAAGTTGTACGTAATTTATGATAGTACACCTGACATGTGTTCGAAATGCCTCCATTTTTTAACGGTATGTTTTTATTTAAAATTTAACTTATTAGAGGTACTCGTTATTATATATTATTTTCGGGTTGTATCCGTCCATATGAGCAGAATTTTACGAGAGTTATTATTTTACAGCATGCTGTTTAGTCACCATGTGACAGAGTGTAACCACGGTGTGGTGTAACTACCGCTACTCGGTTTTAATGATATGTAATTTCTGTCACCGAGCTGTTGTGTATGTCCTACTTCAGTTTTTATAGGATTGTAAGCCTCTAACCCCGACATACTTATTTTTACATATTACCGAAACAGGTACATCAGTAACTACATTAACATAGCGATCTCGACAAATAAATTGGTTTTCAAAGGAAGACAACAGTACACAATTATAGGTAGCCTCCTGCACTGAATGATCGTGTCAGGTAACCATATAGTTGGATGTGATAGATCTATAAATGTACTGAAGTGGACTGAAGAGTAAAAATACTTCTCGCATCAGTGCAATGCATAAGACATACTTCATTCCTCCAAGCCATCTACGGGTCACTCTACGGCGTTGTGGTGTAGTTAATGCGATTTTGGACATCTCGCCTTCTTAAAACCCCACACGCTTCCCCTGCATTATTTTTTCGGAGCGCTGTTTCATGAGCTTAATTTCAACTTACGTGCAATTTTCGAAATAAATATCCAATATCACGGATCCCACAAAAACGATCGCGCCGCTGGATGATGCGCGGGAACAGCTGCAGCTCCATCAAAATTTCATCTGTGGGATCCATCAGACGGACAGTAAACAGGAAGCCGCAAAGCACTCAGGCCTGCGATCGCTAATGTAAAACGGATGGCGGCCACGCAGCCTGCTCTAGTGCGTAGGCGGCACGAATTATGGGAAAATTCCAGCAGGCGCCGCTGTCATTGGCAATCATGGAAGAGAATCAGCAATTCCCTAACATGTCTCAAAGTGGACAAATGAACGCCGTGCTCTTAAGCCCACCGCCCATATGAAAGACGTCTGCCACGTGACTACTAGCATTTTGGACCTCCTCAGACACTATTACAGCCATTAATGTTCGGAACGGATGCTATGAAGCCGACGGTGTTTCCCCTTCTTCCTTAAATATCGATTTACATTTTGAAAAGGTTTCTAATGCTACGAAGATTGTACGCTTGTTTTAAAAGTTCAAAAAATTTAAAGTTGTACACCTCATAAGACACAGAAATGAAATAAAATGAAATGGGGGAGGTTGATTGCTGGGGTGAAACTGACCGAAAAGTTCAAAAAATATTTTATGTTAAATAACTACACGTTGGTGATAAACACTGTTTTATTTTGGTTATTATATTTACTGTTCAGAAGTGACAGTGACTAGATGTATAGTATTCCGAATCTCTATCCGAATACTAATCGTTTTCAGAAGGAATGATTTTTTAACTTTTATAATGAGGGAAAACTTTTATTCGTGTGACAAGCATCAAACAGCTCGTAAGTCTAGGTGTTATGTCTGTTGTGCATTGATGCTTCACAACTTTAACTAGAGCAATAATAAAAGTTTATACATTCTATTCACCTATTTATAGATACATAAGTAAAACTGCAAATGTATGCTGTAGTCGAGGTGAAGTTGACAATGTTTTATTGTATAGCAATAATTGTTACGTTGAAGTGATGGAGTGATGAAGTCATTGTTGCAAATGTCTTTTTGTTAACTTATGAATTTGTCACACACGCTGCATTTCTGTGTGTTTCATCACAGTTGAGATCGTAAGAGTTGTTGGCGTAAAAACGCCACTTGTGTACAAACGTAAATCGGGTAAACTACAGAAAAAGAGCCTAGTTGTCTTAGACAGAGTGGCCGAGCGGTTCTACGCGCTACAGTCTGGAGCCGCGCGACCGCTACGGTCGCAGGTTCGAATCCTACTTCGGGCATGGATGTGTGTGATGTCCTTAGGTTAATTAGGTTTAAGTAATTCTAAGTTGTAGGAGACTGATGACCTCAGAAGTTAAGTCCCATAAAGCTCAGAGCCATTTGAACCTAGTTGTCTTAGAATTCTGTCTCACAGAAATTTTAAATGGAAAAATAAGCATTAACAAGGTTATCCGAGTGTATAAAATTCCATAGTAATCCTGATAAACATGATGCACTGTCTCAAATTGCATCAAAAGATGGTCAGCAAGTTTTTAGTCATAAAGAAGAAGAGTATATTTGTATTCACGTTTGTTTGTCCTTAAGCCTTCTTCGTACATTATATGAAATAAATTTTAAGATTCAATTAATGTGCCAGATTTATTTTTTAGTTATTTGCAATGCTTCGAAACAGTTAAAGTCACCCTAGATTGTAGACCATAAACAATCCACACCTGTCATATAACAAATAATCGGTCAACTTCATTCCCCCTGGCGGATAAGGGTAACTGACAGAGCTTTTTCTTTTTAAATTTTACGGTCTGTTAGAGCAAAAGGTAATGAAGTCCAAAGGTTTTATTACCGCCTGTCAGTACCCACGCGCAGAAATATTTAAGTATAAAGATCCAAATCGATCAACTTCACCCCACTTGACGGTATTCTGTGACGACAACACCAGTCAGTTACAGTGGGGAACAGTCGACATATACAGATACTTGGGTGTAACATTATATGGGGATATAAAATTGAAATGATCACATTCATTGAGTCGTAGGTAAGGTAGGTAACAGTCTTCGGTTGATTAATGGCATACTGAGAGAAAGCAGTCAGTCTGCAAACAAGACTGCTTACAAATCACTTTTAAGGCCCATCCTAAGAATATTGCTTATTTGTGTATGGCCCATACCAAAAAACTACTAGCACAGGACACTGCACGTATACAACGAAAGGCAGCACGAATGGTTACAGGTTTATTTGACTCACTAGATAGTGTCACGGAAGTTTTTGAAAACCTGACTTGGCAAAAGATTGGAGATGAACGCCAATTATCCTGCGATAGCTTACTTAACGAGTTTCTAGAACCAGTGTTAAATGAAGAATTTGCAGAAATTCTTCATCCCTCTAAGTATTACTCACGTAAGGACCGTGAAGGAAAGATTAGAGTAATTACAACACATGCTAAGTACCGTCTGCCACGCGCTTTACAGTGGTCTGCTGAATATGTATGCAGATATGGAGTTGTTGGTCTCTGGATTTTGGTGGGGTTAATTTGGCAGTGAAGCGACTTTCTAGTGGGGAGAGTGTTGTACCTATAGTATACCTAGATATAGGTAATGTTTTTTGGTCGGTATTTCAGCTTAGTTACTGAATTTAAAATCACATGAAAGAATGCCCACAAGACATCGCATAAGAACTTTCCATCATTTTCTACAGTTAGCTGTTGCTAGAAATGAGTTTGTGTTTTGTGCAGCATTAGTAATACATCGAGATCTCCATATTTAAGTGCTGTATCATACAATACACTCAGACGACAAAAAAAGAAAAGAAAAAAGAGCCACGCACCACGAAGAAATTATCCGAGTGGGTGGATATCGATAGAAGTGATGTACATGTACAGACAAAAAATCATTAAAATTTCAGAAAAATTGGATGGTTTATTCAAGAGAAGGGCTTCACAAAGTGGGCAAGTTTATAACACGCTGGGCCACGTCTGGCCATAAGGAAGCAGTTATTCGTCTTTGCATTTATTGAAAAGTTGTGGATGTCTTCATGAGGGATTCTGACCAAGTGGCGCGTTAGATCGTCAAAATCCCGAGCTGGTTGGAGGGCTCTGCCCATAATGCTGGCCAGGGTAGGGTTTGGAGAGTACGAAGACAAGCAGCAGAAACTCTCGCCGTATATTGGCAGGCATTATCTTGCTGAAATGTAAGACCAGAATGGCTTGCCATGAAGGACAACAAAACGGGGCGCAGGATATCATCGACGTACCGCTGTGTTGGAAGGGCATCGCGGATGACAACCAGAGTGGTCTGTTATGAAAAGAAGTTCAACCCCAAACCACCACTCCTGGTTGTCGGGCCTTATGGCACACGAAAGTCAGGTTGGTATCCCACTGCGGTCTGGAACGTCTCTAGATATGTCTTCGGCCTGGAATCTCATTGAGTGGAGCAAAATTGTCTTCAGGATTAGTCCCGCTTCGAAATTAGCCTCGGTGCCCAGGGAAGACGTGTGCGGAGATGCCCCAGACAGCAGTGGGATAGCAACGTGAATGTCGCCCACCATACGGTCCGACAACCAAGACTGATAGTCCGGGTTGCCATTTCTTTTCATAACAGGACCCATTCGGTTGTCATCCGCTATACTGATACAGCACAGCGGCACGTCGATGATATTCTACGCTCCGTTTTGTTATCCTTCACGGCAAGCCATTTAGCGCTTATATTTCAGCAAGATAATGCCTGCCCAAATATGGAGAGAGTTTCTACTGCTTGTCCTCGTGATTGACAAACCCTACCTTTGCCTGTGAGGTCTTAGGATCTCTTCCCAGTTTATAACGTTTGTGCTTTACAGGCAGGACCCTCCAACCATCTCGGGATTTTGACGGAATAAGGCGTCCGTTGGACAGAATTTGACACGATATCCGTCAGGAGGACGTTCAACAACTCTGTCGATCAATACCTAGGCTAATAACTGCTTGCATGAGAGCCAGAGGTGGACCATCGTGATATTTGCTTGCTCAGTTTGTAGCGCCTTTCCTCTTGAATAAATCATCCAGTTTCTCTGGAACTGTAATCATTTGTTCATTTGCACATGTACATCACATCTACCGATTTCCGATCCATTTGCATAATTCCTTCGTGACGTGTCTTTTCTTGCCTTAGAGTGTATCAAAGCTATTTGGAATATATCGTTAATTCTTCACCTATGGAATTTAAGGGCAAGTAAAATTCTACATATTTTAAAAATAGGAATATAAAGTATTGACGGTTAAGCAATACTCCATCGGTAAGACATCATCTTGTACCTAGAAACAGAAGGAGATCTTCTACCATGAAACAAGTGATATTTTGAAATTAAAGTTCGTAAATGTCTTAACATGTCTTAACAGTCTTACTTGTCTTGAAAATGAAGATTTGTATTAGTTTCCAACAGTTTTGAAATGTATTTAACTTACAACTGGTTTTCGTGAATACTTCTGCTGAATTTGATTTCACTTACTAGTTGCTGGTGTGAAGTACAGTAATAATGTAACAGATGACTAAATACAGTACTGACAAGATTTTGTCGATTAAATGCTTTTAAATTTCATCAGAATATTTGTTCCTAAGTACATGCCAATGTTATACCGTGGAACATGTTTCCACGTTTTGAAAAATCTTAATTTCCCTGAGTAATTGTCGTAATTTCAGAAAAAGACTGAAACACATAGAAAGTGAATGCCATCAGTTAAAAATACGTTGAACTTCTATTACAGAGCTGACAAGAGGCACCGGCCGGAGTGGCCGAGCGGTTCTGGGCGCTACAGTCTGGAACCGCGCGACCGCTACGATCGCAGGTTCGAATCCTGCTTCGGGCATGGATGTGTGTAATGTCCTTAGGTTAGTTAGGTTTAAGTAGTTCTAAGTTCTAGGGGACTGATGATCTGAGAAGTTAAGTCCCATAGTGCTCAGAGCCATTTTTTTGACAAGAGGCGGAACCCTCGAAAGTGCTTCAGTGGACAACATCTCCCCCCTCCCTCCCCCCGCCACTATTTTCTAAACATTTGTCATAAATATATTCCTTTTTCGCCATTGAATGGATTTAAATTGAAAAAAAAATTCTTATACTCATGTACATAAATACCTTTTTTTTTTTTTTTTCAAGAATAGCCACCTATTTCGCTAGATGCTCTAAATGCATAGCAGAAAACCTAGCGTTGCAAAGACGCCATCCACCGACTGCTTGGTGGCTGTAATTATCTGCTAATGCGCTTAACTTTGAACCGCACGTTATTATCTGATAGTGATCGAATCTGGGTTAAAGCAGTATTACCTTACTGCTCCACTTACCTGAGTCTTAGACAAGTACTCCAACAACGCAAACTTTGCAAACTATAACTAGCTACTGGAGCCCACGGTAATCTTTGCAGCGTTCATCAGGATTTCAGGTTCAAGCGTCATCACCAAACACTAAGAAGTCCGAATGGAACTCAAATGCTTCTTGGGCTTTCAACTACAGGCTGCAGACGTTATTTTTGGACTGATTTAAATGGACAGATGACATAAAAGTATTGTTATTTTTGTCAGTGTTATATTCAACCACTCGATACTTAAAAAGAGCTGTTAGTCAACTGTTTCTCAATTGAAAGGGGTTAGAGAACGTGGAAAGGCCCGTGAAATGAAGAAACGAAAAAAAAGGCTTTACTAACAAGGTTTAACAATCTTTTACATAGGAAATTTCAGTTAAAATCTGCCTTAGCACACCTCATGCTTTCCTTCATTATTCTAGACACACCTAAGGTCGAATGAAGTCTTCAGATAAAAGGAGTTACTTCGTCCCTGTGTTGCCATATAAGATCGGACGGACGCGCGATACTATCAACTTCAGAAGTTCGCTACTGGAAGCAGAACAGAGGAATTATGGACAAAGTAAATCGTGGTCTACAGAGATATGTGCTAAGTAAGTGGATAAAGGATGGAAAAGGCCCACCATGGTTTAATAACGAAATTCGGAGAATGCTGAGGATGTAGAGGCTGTTGCGCTCTCGGTTCAAAAGGGAACGAACAAAGGACAAGAGACGAAGGTTAGTAGAGACCAGTGCGTCTGTGAAAATATTTACGCAGGAAGCATACAACAACTACCACCCTCACACTTTAACAAAAGTTCTGGCAGAGAACCCAAGGAAATTCTGGTTTTACGTAAAATCGCTAAGCTGCTCTAAGACTTCCATTCAGTCCCTTCTTGACCAGTTGGTGTGGCAGTTGAAGATAGCAAAACGAAAACCGTAGTTTTAAATTTCACGTCCAAAAAATCTTTCCCGAGGAACAATCGTACAAACAAACCGTCATTTGACCACCGGACAGATTCCCGTATGGACTATATAATAGTGAGTATCCCTCACGTACAGTAGCAACTGAAAGATATGACGGCAAACAAATCACCAGATCCGGATGGAACCCCATTCGGATTTTACAAAGAGTACTCTACAGCACTGGTCCCTTACCTAGCTTGCATTTATCGTGAATCTCTAGTCCAGCTAAAAGTGACTGGAAAAAAAGCGCTGGTGACTCCAGTGTATAAGAAGGGTAAAAGAACGGGCCCGCAAAATTACAGATCAATATCCCTAACTTCCGTTTGCTGCAGAAGCCTTAAACATGTTCTCAGTTGGAATATAATAAACTTTCTTGAGACTGAGGAGCTTTTGTCCACGAATCAGCAAGTTTTTAGAAAGCTTCGCTCTTGCGAAACTCAGCTTGCCCTTTTCTCACATGATATACTGCTAACTATGGATGTAGGGCAACAGGCAGATTCCATATTTCTAAATTTACGGAAAGCATTTGATACGGTTCTCCGCTGGTGGCTGTTAACGAAAGTGGCTCGAAGATTTCTTAAATAATAGAACCCAGTACGTTGCCCTCGACGGCGATTGTTCATTAGAGACAAGGGTGTCGTCAGGAGTGCCCCAGGGGTGTGTGATAGGACCGTTTTTGTTCTCTATATACGTAAATGATTTGACCGGACAGGGTGGACAGCAACCTGCAGTGGTTTCCTGAAGATGCCGTGGTGTACGGTAAGGTGTCGAAGTTGAATGACTGTAGGAAGATACAAGACAACTTAGACAAAATTTCCAGTTGTGATATAATGGCAGCTAGCCCTAAATATGGAGAAATGTAAGTTAATGCAAATGAGTAGTGTGGTGTCACCGCCAGACACCACACTTGCTAGGTGGTAGCCTTTAAATCGGCCGCCGTCCGTTAGTATAAGTCGGACCCGCGTGTCGCCACTATCAGTGATTGCAGACCGAGCGCCGCCACACGGCAGGTCTAGAGAGACTTCCTAGCACTCGCCCCAGTTGTACAACCGACTTTGCTAGCGATGGTTCACTGACAAAATACGCTCTCATTTGCCGAGACGATAGTTAGCATAGCCTTCAGCTACGTCATTTGCTACGACCTAGCAAGGCGCCATTACCAGTTACTGTTGATACTGTGCATAATGTACCGTCAAGAGCGACGTTCACCATTAATGGATTAAAGTTAAGTATTCCACCAGCTACGTCCGTTTTTTCTAAAGTCTAATTTCCTTGTCCTGTTCCAGACCTCACGCCAGCCTGTGTGAGCTAAAACGCGTGGCTTTCGGCTTCCTCTAGCACCCAGTGTTGGCTCTCCTGCCAACCCGCAACAAGTAGGAAGATCGAACCTGAAATGTTCTGATACATTATTACTAGTGTCTTGCTTGACTCCGTCAAATCGTTTAAATATCTGGGCGTAACGTTGCAAGGCAACGTGAGGTGGAACGAGCATGTGAAAACTGTGGTAGGTCGAATTCGGTTTATTTGGAAAATTTTAGGAAAGAGTGGTTCTCTTGCAAAGGATACCACATATAGGAGGCTGGTGTGACGTATTCTTAAGTACTGGTCAAGTGGTTGGGGTTGAAGGAAGACACTGAAGCAATCTAGAGGCGAGAGGCGAGCCGCTAGATTTGTTACCGGTAGCTTGGAACAACACTTAAGTGTAACGGAAACATTTCCGTAACTCTAATAGGAATCACTGGAGGGAAGGCGATTTTATTTTCGAGAGACGCTGTTAAGAAAATGTACAGAACCGGCTTATGAGGCTGACTGTCGAACGATTCTTCTGCCGCCAACATACATTGTGCGTAAGGACCAAGAATAAAAGATTCGAAAAATTTGGGCTCATACGGAAACATATAGATAGTCACTCTTCCCTCGCTATATTTGCGAGTGGAACAGGAAAGGAAATGGCTAGTAGTGGTAGAAGGTACCCTCTGCCACGCACCGTATGGTGGCTTGCGGAATATTTATGTAGATGTAGAATGAGTAGTCAACGTCAGATATTTAGCTCCGATAATATCAAGGGGTAAATTTCAGAAACACTGAGTAGAACGCCTTAGATAATTATGTCCTGAGTAAGCCTGTGTGAAATGGGAAACGACCACTGTGGTTCGATGGTCGAGTAACAAATTTTCTACCATAGGAAAGAGAGTTTCAGCATTGTGAGAAGCGTTCAATGGATCCAAAAACAAAATTTTGCCATCCGATTTGAATGAAAACCGTAAGAAGTTTTGGTTTTACGTAAAGTCAACAAGCGTGTAGAAATCAGGTATTGAAACGCTCAGTGGCTACGCTGTCACCGAAACAAAATATAACAGAGAGGAACTCCAAACAATGGATCCACTATTCTGGAATAGTTTCACCGTGGAAGAGCGAAACACTGTTTCTTCCAGTCATTATAAGAAACGAAAAATTGAAATATTGACATGAGTGACCGCGGAATGCAAGTATAAAATATAATAAATTTCTTACCAGACATACAGGCCATTTGAGGTACATGGGAGACCTATAGAAATCAGGCGAAAGAGCTTGACCGTCCTCTAGCAGCAGTTTACCGTATGTCGCAGGAACAATGAAAGTATAAAGTGGTCTAAAAAAGGACATGACATTTCCATTTTCTGGAAGGTTCCTCAGATAGATGCACATAATTGACGACATTTCTGCAATTACATTTACTTACATACTCCGCGAGATACCGTACGGCATGTGATGATGAGTACCCTGTACCACTACTAGATTTTCCTGTTCCACTCGCAAACTGAGCGAGGGAAAAACGACTCTCTATATGCCTCTGTACGAACACTACTCTCTCTAATCTTATTTTGATGGTCCTTAGGCGAAATATACGTTGGTGGCAGTGGAATCGTTCTGCAGACAGCCTGAAAAGCCGGTTCTCTAAATTTTGTCAACAGTGCTCCTCGAAAAGAACGTCGCCTTACCTCCAGCGACTCCCTTTTGAGTTCCCCAAGCATCTCTGTAATACTTAGGGTTGTTCGAATTAACTGGTAACAAATTTACCAGCCCGCCTCTGATCTCCATCGATGTATTCTTTTAAACCGACCTGGTGCGGAATCCAAACACTCGACCGGTATTCAACAATGGATCACACTAGTGTCCTACATGCGGTTTCCTTTACAGATGAACCATACTTTCCCAATAAACGGAATTCCATTATTCGCCTTCCCTACTACAATCATTACATGCCCATTCCATTTCATACTGTTTTGTAACGTTGCGCCTAGTATTTAATAGACGTAACCGTGTCAAGCAGCACACTACTGCTGTATTTGAACATTATGTCTTTATTTTTACCACTCATCCGCATAAGCTTGCAATTTTTCTACACCAACGAGGAGTTTTGTATAATTCATCTTGTATCCTTCTACAGTCACTCGACAAGGACAACTTTCCATACACCGCAGCACTACACCAAACGGCACTGCTTACCCCGTCTGCCTGATTATTTATGTACCAATTAATCTCGGAACTACGCCAAGGGAGTGCTAGGAAGGCTTCACTGTTTACAGTAATATAAATAATGTAGTGGATAACATCTGAAGCTCTGTGAGGTCGTTAGTTCATGATCTTGTGGTCTATAGTGTAGAGGCCGGGGGAGGGGGGGAGGGGGGAGGGGGGAGGGAGGGGGAGGGTTCTTATGAAGAAGTTGGTGGAGCAGTTACCGAACATGAGAAGTAACGGTGGACTGGCGTGTGGATGCCTGATTATCATCCGAAAACAGCGCTCTTAAGACATTCGTTTATTTTTTTAGCAAAATATAACAGTCGTGACAATGCTCGAGAAGCTAACATTCCCAAGGCACAAGATGTACACAGTCGGCGTGCAGCGCTGCTGTCAGCGAGCGGCTTGACGTCACTGATCGCTCGGCCGGTGACATGATGACGGTAGCCACTCAATGAGAATGCTCACTCGAGCAGTGGGCAGCAGCCTACGACAGCAGCCACACAGACTAGAGGCAACCCCACAGCTCAGGGCAGAGCACATTGGGGCGCGCAGAATCACGCGTGGACCCAGGGTGGAGAAGGTGCACTGCCAAGAATTAGCACGCACAAGCGATGGAGGCCTTGCAGCCGCTCAGCCCTGGGAACAAACTGTAGACCACCAGGGTAGGGGGCTGGTAGTGTCTGAAGTAATCCTGCAGGTGGCCCGCTGGTTGGAGGGCACTGAGTCTGAACCATTAGATTCAGTGCGAGCAGCAAGGCTGCAGCTAACAGCGTTAGAATCAGATGGCTGCAGCTTGCAGGCTCATGTTGAGTATAAGACGGGAAAGGACTTCACTGCGGCTGTCAGACTGCATACTTCTCTCTACATATAAGTAGTATTTACATGGACCGGCCGCTGTGGCCAAGCGGTTCTAGGCGCTTCAGTACGGAACCGCGCCGCTGCTACGGTCGCAGGTTCGAATCCTGCCTTGGGCATGGATTTGTGTGATGTCCTTAGGTTAGTTAGGTTTAAGTAGTTCTAAGTCTAGGGGCTGATGACCTCAGATGTTAAGTCTCATAGTGCTTAGAGCCATTTGAACCATTTTTATTTACACGGGCTTGCCCCTTCCAATCTTTGGAAAGCCATCGAATACCCGTCACGTAAGCCACAACAGACCTACGTCTCAGACGTGAAGAAATCATGTCACCCACCGCACAGTGGCTCTGCCTCTAACGCTGCGTCGATGATACTACGACTCTGACGACTTTGACCCCTCTGGGGGCCAGGATGTGTGATAAGTGATCCACGCCATGTTGACAGTACTTATTGTGAGGGCACGCAGCCCCTCATACATGCGCCTTGCCGCGCCCAATGTGACCCGCTACCATGAGGCTATGATATTAACCTAGACGGTATCTCTATTTTACTTAGGCGTGCCAAGTAAGTTAGTCACGCTGCAACAAACCTCCCTTCTACAGAAGAAGTCCACCAGATCAAGCACATGGCAGTTCTGCCAATTCTTGACATATATCTTACAAATTCACGATTATGTACCGTACATTCAATTTTTCCTTTACACCACTTCAGCTTGAACGATAATGTTCACTCTCTGTTGCCTAATCGAAACAGTACTTCCTATAATTAATGTACTGACTTTTCTTGTATCTTCATAGGAACATGATTCCACTAAATCATCACTTACAATTTACTACAGTAACGGTATCAAATTATCTCTTTTTGACAGATTACTCACTGATCATGTAACCGAGGATAGCCTCACTCAGTTATTCTCCACGCTTAGCGTTTCTCCTTTTTTTATCAGCCAGTTTCTTAACCCACTGTTTCGATTGATCATCCGGAACTTCATCTTTAAAACAAAAGTTTCCATTACATTTTCTCAGAAACAACACCCGTAAAAATACGCTCATACAAAACCTACATACCATACTACTACTCACAACACGCTTGTCGGTAGTTTTAGTTCTTCCCTTTAACCCTAATTAGAGATTGTCCGTTTCATGCAATACCATGGTTTCTTATATGTACTTTTCTTCACCAAAATCAACTTTCTTTTATCGTGAGAACTTAATGTTAATGATTTCGTACACAGTTTAGGTGGTTTAATGGCGATTAAACCTTGCAAAAAGTATTAGCTGCCGCCGTCTCCTGTAGCTGAAAAAATGCTTCCCAGAGTTAGACTCTTATCGTTTACAATATCTACACCAAGATTACCTTCTGCAGGGACACACTGCACGAAACAAAAATCAGTGGCACATGTCCTTTCCTCTTCTTCTGGCTCATCCTCCATGTTGTTACTCGTACACTAATTTACTTCAATACAGCACATACTTTCTTCGCCTGACGTATAGGTCATTCAGACTCCCCTTGATCACAAGTTACTGGAGCTGATAATTCTGTATTATTCTCCTCAAATCCTGCAATGTTACTAATTTGCACAGGAATTACACTTACTTCTCCATAATTTCTGCTTCCGTATGAGCACCACACTTATCTAATCTCTCAAGCCTCCTGTAAAGCATAATACTCCTTTCCGCACGAGAAACATATTGGTCACACTGAAATCATCATTCGTTGAATTCCCCTCTCTCTTCTCCCCCTCTTGACGAGTCATGGGACTGCACCAATCTCAGTGTCCGCCTGCTTAGCTGGGTGGTAACGTGCTCGCCTCCCATGCAAGAGGGCCCGAGTTCGTTTGCCGGCCGGGTTGCAGATTATCTCCGCTCGGGGACTGGGTATTGCGCTGCCCTCATCATCATTTCATCCTCATCACCGGCGCGCAAGTCGCCCACTGTGGCGTCGAATGAAATAAGACTTGCAATTGGCGGCCTAACTTCCCCAAATAGGGGCCTCCCGGACAACAATACCATACGCTCATTTCCATTTTTTACCAATCTCAGTTCCATCAATTTGCAACTTTTACTTTCTCAACAAATTCTGCCTGGTATGCTTCTACAGCCTTTATTTATGTAGACGTACACTCTAAGACATACAAGAAAATAAAGCAATTATCCGAATGGGATGCAAATCGATAGATGTTTTGTGTATGTACCGACAGTACCCCCCATGAACCATGGACCTTGCCGTTGGTGGGGAGGCTTGCGTGCCTCAGCGATACATATGGCCGTACCGTAGGGGCAACCACAACGGAGGGGTATCTGTTGAGAGGCCAGACAAACGTGTGGTTCCTGAAGAGGGGCACCAGCATTTTCAGTAGTTGCAGGGGCAACAGTCTGGATGATTGACAGCTTTGGCCTTGTAACATTAACCAAAATGGCCTTGCTGTGCTGGTACTGCGAACGGCTGAAAGCAAGGGAAACTACAGCCGTAATTTTTCCCGAGGGCATGCAGTTTTACTGTATGGTTAAATGATGATGGCGTCCTCTTGGGTAAAATATTCCGGAGGTAAAATAGTCCCCCATTCGGATCTCCGGGCGGGGACTACTCAAGAGAACGTCGTTCTCAGGAGAAAGAAAACTGGCGTTCTACGGATTGGAGCCTGGAATGTCAGAACCCTTAATCTGGCAGGTAGGTTAGAAAATTTAAAAAGGGTAATGGACAGGTTAAAGGTAGATATAGTGGGAATTAGTGAAGACCGGTGGCAGGAGGAACAACACTTTTGGTCAGGTGAATACAGAGTTATAAATACAAAATCAAAAAAGGGTAATGCAGGAGTAGGGTTAATAATGAATAAGAAAATAGGAGTACGGGTAAGCTACTACAAACAGCATAGTGAACACATTATTGTGGCCAAGATAGACACGAATCCCACGCCTACTACAGCAGTACAAGTTTATATGCCAACCAGCTCTGCAGATGACAAAGAAATTGATGAAATGTATGATGAGGTAAAAGAAATTATTCAGGTAGTGAAGGGAGACGAAAATTTAATAGACATGGGTGACTGGAATTCGAGCGTAGGAAAAGGGAGAGAAGGAAACAATGTACGTGAATATGGATTGGGGGTAAGAAATGAAAGACGAAGCCGCCTGGTAGAATTTTGCACAGAGCGTAACTTAATCATAGCTAACACTTGGTTCAAGAACCATGAAAGAAGGTTGTATGCATGGAAGAACCCTGGAGATACTAAAAGCTACCAGACAGATTATATAATGGTAAGACAGAGATTTAGGAACATGGGTTTCAAATTGTAAGACATTTCCAGGGGCAGATGTGGACCCTGACCACAATCTATTGGTTATGAACTGTAGATTAAAACTGAAGAAACTGCAAAAAGGTGGGAATTTAAGGAGATGGGACCTGGATAAACTGAAAGAACTAGAGGTTGTACAGAGTTTCAGGGAGAGCATAAGAGAACAATTGACAGGGACGGGGGTAAGAAATACAGTAGATGAAGATTGGGTAGCTTTGAGGGATGAAATAGTGAAGGCAGCTGAGGATCAAATAGGTAAAAAGACGAGGGCTAGTACAAACCCTCGGGTAACAGAAGAAATATTGAATTTAATTGATGAAAGGAGAAAATATAAAAATGCAATAAATGAAGCAGGCAAAAAGGAATACAAACGTCTCAAAAATGATATCGACAGGAAGTGCAAAATGGCTAAGCGGGGATGGCTAGAGGACAAATGTAAGGATGTAGAGGCTCATCTCACTAGGGGTAAGATAGATACCACTTGCATGAATATCAAGAGCTTTGATGTAAACCCAGTTCTAAGCAAAGAAGGGAAAGCAGAAAGGTGGAAGGAGTATATAGTGGGTCTATACAAGGGCGATATACTTGAGGACAATATTATGGAAATGGAAGAGGATGTAGATGAAGATGAAATGGGAGGTATGATACTGCGTGAAGAGTCTGACACATCACTGAATGACCTGAGTCGATACAAGGCCCCGGGAGTAGACAACATTCAATTAGAACTACTGTCAGCCTTGGGAGAGCCAGGCATAACAAAACTCTACCATGCGGTTAGCAAGATGTATGAGACAGGCGAAATACCCTCAGACTTCAAGAAGAATATAATAATTCCAATCCCAAAGGAAGCAGGTGTCGACAGATGTGAAAATTATCGAACTATCAGTTTAATAAGTCACAGCTGCAAAATACTAACGCGAATTCTTTACAGACGAATGGAAAAACTGGTAGAAGCCGACCTCGGGGAAGATCAGTTTGGATCCGTAGAAATGTTGGAACACGTGAGGCAATACTGACGCTACGACTTTTCTTAGAAGAAAGATTAAGGAAGGCAAACCTACGTTTCTAGCATTTGTAGATGTAGAGAAAGCTTTTGACAATGTTAATTGGAATTCTCTCTTTCGGTTCTGAAGGTGGCAGGGATAAAATACAGGGAGAGAAAGGCTATTTACAATTTGTACAGAAACTAGATGGCAGTTGTAAGAGTCGAGGGGTATGAAAGGGAAGCAGTGGTTGGGAAGGGAGTGAGACAGAGTTGTAGCCTATCCTCGATGTTATTAAGTCTGTATATTGAGCAAGCAATGAAGGAAACAAAAGAAAAGTTCGGAGTAGGTATTAAAATCCATGGAGAAGAAATAAAAACTTGGAGACTCGCTGATGACATTGTAATTCTGTCAGAGACAGCAAAGGACTTGGAAGAGCAGTTGAACGGAATGGACAATGTCTTGAAAGGCGGGTATAAGATGAACATCAACAAAAGCAAAACGAAGATAATGGAATGTAGTCGAATTAAGTCGGGTGATGCTGAGGGAATTAGATTAGGAAGTGAGACAACCGCTCGGCTACACCGGTTGGCAGGACGTGACAGGTGGGGAATGTTTTATTGTCTGTCTTCCAGGTTCGTTAAACTTTGGTTACACGATAAATCAGTCTAATTTAATAGTCGTAAATTCAACTAAATACCTAGGTATTACAATTACTAACAACTTAAATTGGAAGGAACACATAGAAAATGTTGTGGGCAAGGCTAACCAAAGACTGCGTTTTATCGGCAGGACACTTAGAAAATGTAATAGATCTACTAATGAGGCTGCCTACACTACGCTTGTCCGTCCTCTTTTAGAATGTTGCTGCGTAGTGTGGGATGCTTACTAGATAGGACAGACGGAGTACATCGAAAAAGTTCAAAGAAGGGCAGCACGTTTCGTATTATAGCGAAATATAGGAGAGAGTGTCACAGAAATGATACAGGATTTGGGCTGGATATCATTAAAAGAAAGGCGTTTTTCGTTGTGACGGAATCTTCTAACGAAATTCCAATCACCAGCTTTCTCCTCCGAAAGGCGAAAATATTTTGTTGACACCGACCTACATAGGGAGAAACGATCACCACGATAAAATAAGGGAAATAAGAGCTCGTACGGGAAGATATAGGTGATCTTTCCGCGCGCTATACAAGATTGGAATAATAGAGAATTGTGAAGGTGATTCGATGAACCCCATGCCAGGCACTTAAATGTGATTTGCAGCGTATCCATGTAGATGTAGATGTAGATGTAATGACAACCCAAGAGCGTGTGCGACTCGTAGCGATCAGCTGCTTTGATATAAATTTGACACAAGTAACTAGGAATCTTGAATGCGCCTTAAGACACATCTTCCAATGCGGTACATAGGTCTATTTGTAGGACGAAATACGAATTAAAATTAAGGCTGCTGTAATTCAACGCAATGAGAAAAGGAAAAATGGCATTCAAAACATCTCGTAAAGACAGTAAGAAACAGCTTGAAGGTGGTGGAGTTGTTAATTGTATAGTCATGTGCATGTGATCGTGTCTTATACCGCATAATGAATTTAAATATAAACACAGTTACTGTTATCAATCAACTAATGACCTGCTTACACAAACTGCAGACAGAACTTCATCCTGCGCTAGCAGTGTCACAATTTTGGGGTCACTGAGTGTGACAGAAACATGAAATAGAGAACAGTCTACCCAAGGCGTTCTGAATGGGGCCGATTTTAAACGATAAGTTGTTGGGAGCCGGCGGTCATAACGCCCTTACTACGACGCGTGTTTTTTAAGTAAGGTCCGTTTTGTTGTAGACACTAGTAGTTCACACGCATACCGCAAGGAGCGCGTGCGTCGTGTACCGGCATGCCTCGGGAACAATTGTTCTCAGTTTCAGCTCTGTAGCCAGCCTGTACGGTTCTGTTCTGTGCTTTCAATATGTTCGAGAATATCAACTCGCCCACCGCGTGTGAGGATCGCTCAGTGATACGGTTTTTGTCAGCAAGGAACCTGTTTGCTGCAGAAATTCATCGACAGATTTGCAAAGTGTACGGTGATACTGTTATGAGTGAAAGCAAAGTGCGTAAGTGGGTAATAGAATTCAAAGATGGCCGTGACAACGTCCATGATGAGGACCGCTCTGGTCGCTCTTCTTTGATTACAGACGATCTGGTGGCTTCAGCTGAAGCGAGGATTCATGAGAACAGGCGCTTCACAATAACAGGCCTCTCAAACGAATTTCCTGATGTGTCGAGATCAGTACTGTACAACATTGTTTCTGAACAGCTAAAGTTTAGGGATCTGTGCTCCTATTGTGTCCCGAAACTCGTAACAGAGGACCACAAAAACCAAAGATTTGAGTGTGTGTTGAAGTTCTTGACTCGTTATCACGAAGAAGGTGATGGCTTCTTGAGTCAGATCGTAACTGGAGACGAAAAATGGGTTTCGCATATCACCACCGAATTGAAGCAATAAAGCATGGAATGGAGACACACACACTCGCCTGTAAAGGTCAAGGCCAAACAGACTCTGCTCCAGCGCAAAATCATGGTGTCGGTGTTTTGGGATAGGCATGGTGTTTTGCTGGTTGACTTCATGCGACGAGGAACTAGTATCAATGCAGAAACACACTGCCAAATTCTAAGAAAGCTACGCAGAGCGATTCAAAACAAAATATGCATCAGGCTGACAAAGGGAATTGTCCTTCTCCATTACAATGCAATACCTCATACTGCAGATCAGACCCGCATTTTATAGGACAGTTTTTGCTGGGAAGTCTTAGACCATCCACCCTACATTCCTGATCTTTTGCCGAGCGATTACCATCTGTTCCTCCACCTCAAACAACACGTCAGTGGCAACCGTTACAATGATGACGACGACGTGAAAACGGTAGTGGACTCTTGGTTACCGGAGCAGGTGGCAAGTTTTTATGAAGAGGGTATTTTAAAATTGGTTGAGAGGTATGATACGTGTCTGAACAAACTTGGCAACTATGTCGAAAAATAGAGTGAAGTATGTACTTTCTGAAAATAAATTCACTTTTTAGAATCAACCTTTCATTGTGTACTTATGTTCAAACAGACCTTACTTAAAGAACACGCCTCGTATATGTATTCTAATGGGAGCTTATAAAATTCTATACAAGATCAGTACATAGACGGCTCGAAATGCCGCTCCGCAATGTCAATATTGGCTCTTCAGCAAAGAAGTTGGACGACCACCGGACTAGAGGCAGCCCTGGAGGAGCTTGGGACCTGGCGCGCGAGGTCGCAGAGAATCGCGCCGTGGACTCAGTGTAGAGGAGGCAGCTCTCACCATCAGCGGACAGTCAGGAGTTTGTGTGCACAGACAGTGGCAGCTAAGCGGTTGCACCGTTCTCGGCTCGAGCTGTATACCACCAGTGTAGGAGGGCTGTATATCGCCAGTGTAGGAGGCCAGCAGCACTTGATAAAGGTCCGAATGTGACCCATCGGTCAGAGGGTGCGAAGTCACGAACATTTATACTCAGCAGAAAGAGCAGCGCCACAGGTAACAGCGACAGACTTCGTCGTAGCAACCTGCAAATTCGTGTCGACTCTAAGACTCCTCTCGTAACTGGCAACTGTCAGACTGCACACATCTGTCTAGAGATGAGTGGTATTCACACGAGCTTGGCCCATCCTCATTTTGCCAAATCACCGATTCCCGCCGGGTCATCCACGTCAGAGCAGTTCTGCCTTTGTACCGCATCAGTGATATTATGACTGTGCTCCTTCTGCTGGGCCCGGCTACATGATAAGTGCTTGTTGTGTCAGCAGATCGCTCGTGGTGTAAACATCTGGTCGGCTCCTCTCTACCCGTTTCTGTCACGCTCATGAATTAACTGTGACTGCGTCTTCATTTTATTCAGCAGTGCGAAGTAAATTAGCTGCGGCGAAACAATAGGAAGATCGCAATAGCAGGGGACTGAAGCAATATCCAGGAACATCTGCAAAGGATTGGCGATTGGGATACGGATTGGCAGTTGACCCTGAATGTCATTAAATATAACGTATTGTGTATAAATAGACGAAGAGATTCATTTCTTTTGGATTACGATATTAGCGACAAATCACCGCAAACAATCCATGAGTAAAGCAACTGGGAGTAACTGTTAGTAAAATGCTTAGGAGTAACCGGCTGGAGCGACCTAGAGTCGATTTATCACAAAAAGAAGAAGCCGTAGGAAAAGGAGACCTCAGGCTGAGAACATTAATTAATCTACGAAAGAAATGGCTTATAATACATTCTTTCGACTAATTTTCGACTCTGGGATTCTCACCAGCTTGGATTAATAGAAGAGATGAAGGAGATCCAATGAAGAGAGGAGCGTTTCATCACGAGTTCGTTTCGTATGCGCTAGAGCGTTCTTATGTGACAGAATTATAAGGGGTTGAAATTTAGAAAATTTTATTAAAACTCCTTCACCTTGTTACAAGCAACGCGGGGCCACGCCAGAGCCAGAGACAGAATCAGGAAATTAAGTGGTATGTCGCAAGTGGGTCAGGCCTCGGCACGTTACAGCACTGCGCCGAGAGAGACAGAGAGAAGACGAGCTCAGCTGAAAATAGCAAGGGAAACCAACGGAAATGTGACGCTCATATTCGTTAGCTCGTACGAGATGTCGAAAGAAACTGTACCTATTCCGCAAGAATGAACATCAGAGAACCCACACAGCATTCAAGAGTCTGGTAAGCGAATGTAGCAGAACAAGAAGGACACTTGCGGTCATTACGAACCGAGCATCGCATCATAGCGTCACGTTAGCTGCGTTTAAATCCTCGAGCTCTTCAGCAAGGAGTTGATCATTAGGATCGATGGCGTTCACAGTAATCGCACTCGATTCCGTGATTACGATACTGTAGCGAATCTATGTCCTAGATACTCCAGAACAGTCTGCGAACCAGCCGAAGATGTACCTAAGATGACGCTCTTCACTTGTTGAACAACACACTGATCGCCGTCTACCATTGTTGATAGGGAAGCTGATTGTTTTCCAACAATACCACATCGCGGAGTGCTGACAGCACCGAACTTTACCAAGTAAACCGACAGCAGGGCCTCGTGGTGTACACGTTCCTGTTCAAGACTTAGGATCTTCCAGGTGCTGAAACTTACCTGGCTGATAGGAAGGAGATTGACCGACCACACGACTTCCGACAACATCACAATCCGGATATGTCATGTCGGGTCAACAGAGAATCTGGAGTGGGATCGAGTACACTCCAGCATCTAGTAGGAGACCATTCGTGCTGGACCATAGCCGCACCGGCAGCGTGTTGTGGAGCGTGGTCACTCACTCTTCGCCTGGGCCTGCAGAGACCAGGAGCTGACTCAGCAGCCGTCAGCGGGAATCCAACATGCAGCTGAATGATGGCTGGTGGGTTGATTTGGGGGAGTGCACCAAACAACGAGGTCATCAGTCCCATCGGATTAGGGAAGGATGGGGAAGGAACGCGGCCGAGCCCATTCAAAGGCCACTAGCCTGAAGCGATTTAGGGAAATCACAGAATATCTAAATCATGATGGCCAGACCCGAATTTCAACCGTCGTTCTCACGAATGGGAGTCCAGTGTGCTAACCACTGCGCCACCTCGCTCGGTCCAGCTGAATGAGGCATCGGCTACGAGGCCAGTGTGGAAAAAGACGACTGTAGACGTGGTTAATAAATAATTTAACTTGGACGATATTTTACTAGCGTCGGAGACGCTTCACAGGTACCCAACTGCTATCCTCACTTTATGAAGAGATGAAATGACAATTAAATCAAGACTATAAGCTGTCGACGGGCGTTGATATACATAAACGGGGACAGTTGAAAATGTCTGCCCAGACCAGGACTCGAACCCGGGATCTCCTGCTTAAATGGCAGACGGTCTACCCATCTGAGTCACCGAGGGCACAGGGGAGAGTGCGACAGCAGGGATTTATCCCTTGCACGCTCCTGTGAGACCCACATTCCCAACTTAATGTCCACACACTACATTCGTAGTGACCCTGCCCATTACTCTCATTACCCGCGGCAGACAATCTTACCGAGTCCCGTAAGACTTCGGGCAAAGAGTGTGCATCCAGCACAGAAGATGGAGGTCAGTGACCGGTTAGCCTTAACTATATGAAGATGGTATCTGTACTTTCAGACATGTCTGAAAGAACAGATACCATCTTCATATCATGAAGAGATATCTCGCGCGCCCTCTGTAGCATTACAGAAATGCTAAATAAATTCCAGTGGTAGGCGCTGAAAGAGAGTCGTCGTGCATAGAGGTAAGATGTAGAGATAAAATTCCATAGGAGTCAGACAATATATTATTTCTTGCTACATATATCTCATGAAGTTATCTCGATGAGAAAATGAGAGCTCACACGGTGGTTTAACGATAGTCCTTCTGCTACGCCCCATTCGTGAGTGGAATTGGAGTGCGGGGAGTAGTAATGTTAAGAGATGTGCTCTACGCCACACATGATAAGGCAGCTTTCGGAGTAAAGATGCAGACATAAGTAAAGCATTGCTGCTAACCAGTGGAGTTTCGCCATCGGGAAATCACGTGGCGTGGCTAGTGCAAACTTGAGATGCTTGGGTTTGTAAGTGGGCTGCTTCTGTGGTGGCCGCGCTGTGTAGCGCTTTGCATTGGATCTCTGACTGCGCTTTCTTTGTAAGAGACTCTGTGGCTGGTTGGAGTCGTTATTGGAAGTTAATCGCCAGTAGTGTTGGGCAGTTGGAAGTTAGTCGCCAGCAGTGATGCAAGTACTGTTGGGAAGTTGGAGGTGAACAGCCATCAGTGATGGATGTTAAATGCGAGAAGTTAGCATTGATGGAGGGTATAAGTCTGAAAAGTTAGCGTAGGCTAACGATCTGTACATGTTCGACTTGGAGATTGAATATTATTCATGATTATATACCTTTGTACTTGATGTTAATGACGATTTATATTCGTGTTTGAACTGGATGTCACATTGTTGTTGTTGTGGTCTTCAGTCATGAGACTGGTTTGATGAAGCTCTCCGTGCTACACTATCCTGTGCAAGCCTCTTCATCTCCCAGTACCTACTGCAGCCTACATCCTTCTGAATCTGCTTAGTGTATTCATCTCTTGGTCTCTCTCTACGATTTTTACCCTCCACACTGCCCTCCAGTACTAAATTGGTGATCCCTTGATGCCTCAGAACATCTCCTACCAACCGATCCATTCTTCTAGTCAAGACACTGTCTATTCCGTTCAACTGCTCTTCCAAGTCCTTTGCTGTCTCTGACAGAATTACAATGTCATCGGCGAACCTCAAAGTTTTTATTTCTTCTCCATGGATTTTGATACCTACTCCCAACTTTTCTTTCGTTTCCTTTACCGCTTGCTCAATATACAGATTGAATAGAACCGGGAGAGACTACATCCCTGTCTCACTACCTTCCCAACCACTGCTTCCCTTTCATGTCCCTCGACTCTTATAACTGCCATCTGGTTTCTGTACAAATTGTAAATAGCCTTTCTCTCCCTGTATTTTACCCCTGCCACCTTCAGAATTTGGAAGAGAGTATTCCAGTCAACACTGTCAAAAGTTTTCTCTAAGTCTACAAATGCTAGAAACGTAGGTTTGCCTTCCCTTAATCTTTCTTCTAAGATAGGTCGTAGGGTCAGTATTGCCTCACGTGTTCCAACATTTCTACGGAATCCAAACTGATCTTCCCCGAGGTCGGCTTCTACAAGTTTTTCTATTCGTCTGTAAAGAATTCGCGTTAGTATTTTGCAGCTGTGACTTATTAAACTGATAGTTCGGTAATTTTCACATCTGTCGACACCTGCTTTCTTTGGGTTTGGAATTATTAAATTCTTCTTGAAGTCTGAGGGAATTTCGCCGGTCTCATACATCTTGCTCACCAGATGGTAGAGTTTTGTTATGACTGGCTCTCCCAAGGCTGTCAGTAGTTCTAATGGAATGTTGTTTACTCTGGGGGCCTTGTTTCGACTCAGGTCTTTCATTGCTCTGTCAAACTCTTCACGCAGTATCATATCTCCCATTTCATCTTCATCTACCTCCTCTTCCATTTCCATAATATTGTTCTCAAGAACATCGCCCATGTATAGATCCCCTATATGCTCCTTCGACCTTTCTGCTTTCCCTTCTTTGCTTAGAACTGGGTTCCCATCTGAGCTCTTGATATTCATACAAGTGGTTCTCTTTTCTCCAAAGGTCTCTTTAATTTTCCCGTAGGCGGTATCGATCTTACCCCTCATGAGATAAGCCTCTACATCCTTACATTTGTCCACTAGCCATCCCTGCTTAGCCATTTTGCCCTTCCTGTCGATCTCATTTTTGAGACGTTTGTATTCCTTTTTGCCTGCTTCACTTGCTGCATTTTTGTATTTTCTCCTTTCATCAATTAAATTCAGTATTTCTTCTGTTACCCAAGGAATTCTACTAGCACTCGTCTTTTTACCTACTTGATCCTCTGCTGCCTTCACTATTTCATTCCTCAAAGCTACCCATTCTTCTTCCACTGTATTTCTTTCCCTTATTCCCGTCAATTGTTCCCTTATACTCTCCCTGAAACTCTGTACAACCTCTGGTTCTTTCAGTCTATCCGGGTCCCATCTCCTTAAATTCATACTTTTTTGCAGTTTCTTGTCACATTATTAAAGTAAAAAATACATTCTTTGGTTTGCTAACCACATGCCTATTAGTAGTTAGAATCTTTTATTTAGCTGGCACTATTGACGCTCGCTGTATTGCAGTAGTTCGGGTAATGAAGATTTTTGTGAGGTAAGTGCTTAATGAAATGTAGGGGTTACTGTTAAGATTTCATTTTAGTCAGGGCCCTTCTTTTGAATTAATTGAAGTCAGGTTGTATTTTTTTTTTTTTTTGAGCAGTCAGATTGCGTTGTGCTAGAATATTGTGGGTCGGTGTTGACATGATAAGAAAAAGTAAAGAGAAAATGGGCTCGGCACGTTCAGTTTTACTCGGCTGCTTCAGAATCAAATAACGTAGAAGTTTCATCTTCTCAGTCATTCAGCAATTTAAGTACAGACACACTCATTTATATAAATTAGTTTCAGGTTTTACACACGCTTTAGACGATCAATATGGCCATTCATGAGAATTGGGTGAATCAGCGTCCTATACCGTGAAGCAATCACATCCAGTTGGCTGGGGCACAGTTGCTGTTACCGGACAGATGGCCGTTATCGGGGGTGGCGGGGGGGGGGGGGGGGTAGGGATCGCACGCACTTCCTCACCGTTGAGCAGACTGAATAGTATGCACGAAATCAGAATTAAGCAAAGTTACGTTTATTAACGAATCCAGCAATTAAAACTTAAATACCTATTCATTAAGAAATGCATTCATGTGTTAAAATAGTTGCTATTATTGTTTGCTCGACGTTGCATCCATGGTCCCTAGTTAACTTCCTGGAATTAAATGACCCTCATTGCCTGTACTGAAAATGTTAGTAAGTGTTACTGAAGGAAATGAGATACAGTAAGTGTTCGAAATGATTGTGTTTAGAAAGACGTTTAAATTCAAGGCAATGACACAGGATAGTCAGACTGAAATCCGGTTACCTTGACCACTCTTTCTAACGTGTATACAAATTTTAGAGTAGATTATTTCCCACGCTGTTTCTCCTCCTTGTTTGTTTGTTGGTTGCTTCAGTCAGTAAATTCGAAGCTAGAAGTTGATTCAATCGTGAACACAATGATGTATGCAAATGATCGTCCTGTAATCGTATATACTCCATGAATATGCCGAGTTTTCTTATATCAGTTAAAGTAATTAACCACAAATCAGGACGATGTGTAACTAAGTAGCCATCATTGTACATCCGTCTTTATATTTTCATTAAATTGGAGTGAAAAAAGGTATTTTACTTGAGATTTTAATCGGATGTGCCAATAAAATGTAGAATGAGCAAGCACGAGAACCACACTATAGGAACATCATAGTGCACGATGTGATGGTTAAATATAAGGAAGAAATAGAATCATTTTTTTTGGTCATCAGTCTACTGTCTGGTTTGATGCGGCCCGCCACGAATTTCTTTCCTGTGCTAACCTCTTCATCTCAGAGTAGCACTTGCAACCTACGTCCTCAATTATTTGCTTGACGTATTCCAATCTCTGTCTTCCTCTACAGTTTTTGCCCTCTACAGCTCCCTCTAGTACCATGGAAGTCATTCCCTCATGTCTTAGCAGATGTCCTATCATCCTGTCCCTTTTCCTTATCAGCGTTTCCCACATATTCCTTTCCTCTCCGATTCTGCGTAGAACCTCCTCATTCCTTACCTTATCAGTCCACCTAATTTTCAACATTCGTCTATAGCACCACATCTCGAATGCTTCGATTCTCTTCTGTTCCGGTTTTCCCACAGTCCATGTTTCACTACCATACAATGCTGTACTCCAGACGCACATCCTCAGAAATTTCTTCCTCAAATTAAGGCCGGTATTTGATATTAGTAGACTTCTCTTGGCCAGAAATGCCTTTTTTGCCATAGCGAGTCTGCTTTTGATGTCCTCCTTGCACCGTCCGTCATTGGTTATTTTACTGCCTAGGTAGCAGAATTCCTTAACTTCATTGAATTCGTGACCATCAATCCTGATGTTAAGTTTCTCGCTGTTCTCATTTCTACTACTTCTCATTACCTTCGTCTTTATCCGATTTACTCTCAAACCATACTGTGTACTCAGTAGACTGTTCATTCCGTTCAGCAGATCATTTAATTCATCTTCACTTTCACTCAGGATAGCAATGTCATCAGCGAATCGTATCATTGATATCCTTTCACCTTGTATTTTAATTCCACTCCTGAACCTTTCTTTTATTTCCACCATTGCTTCCTCGATGTACAGATTGAAGAGTAGGGGCGAAAGGCTACAGCCTTGTCTTACACCCTTCTTAATACGAGCACTTCGTTCTTGATCGGCCACTCTTATTATTCCCTCTTGGTTGTTGTACATATTGTATATGACCCGTCTCTCCCTAAGGCTTACCCCTACTTTTTTCAGAATCTCGAACAGCTTGCACCATTTTATATTGTCGAACGCTTTTTCCAGGTCGACAAATCCTATGAAAGTGTCTTGATTTTTCTTTAGCCTTGCTTCCATTATTAGCCGTAACGTCAGAATTGCCTCTCTCGTCCCTTTACTTTTCCTAAAGCCAAACTGATCGTCACCTAGCGCATTCTCAATTCTCTTTTCCATTCTTCTGTATATTATTCTTGTAAGCAGCTTCGATGCATGAGCTGTTAAGCTGATTGTGCGATACTTCTCGCACTGATCAGCTCTTGCCGTCTTCGGAATTATGTGGATGCTTTTCCGAAAGTCAGATGGTATATCGCCAGACTCATATATTCTACACACCAACGTGAATAGTCGTTTTGTTGCCACTTCCCCCAATTATTTTAGAAATTCTGATAGAATGTTATCAATCCCTTCTGCCTTATTTGACCGTAAGTCCTCCAAAGCTCTTTTAAATTCCGATTCTAATACTGGATCCCCTATCTCTTCTAAATCGACTCCTGTTTCTTCTTCTATCACATCAGACAAATCTTCGCCCTCATAGAGGCTTTCAATGTATACTTTCCACCTATCTGCTCTCTCATCTGCATTTAACAGTGTAATTCCCGTTGCACTGTTAATGTTACCACCGTTGATTTTAATGTCACCAAAGGTTGTTTTGACTTTCCTGTATGCTGAGTCTGTCCTTCCGACAATCATATCTTTTTCGATGCCTTCACATTTTTCCTGCAGCCATTTCGTCTTAGCTTCCCTGCACTTCCTATTTATTTCATTCCTCGGCGACTTGTATTTCTGTATTCCTGATTTTCTCGGAACATGTTTGTACTTCCTACTTTCATCAATCAACTGAAGTATTTCTTCTGTTACCCATGGTTTCTTCGCAGCTACCTTCTTTGTACCTATGTTTTCCTTCCCAACTTCTGTGATGGCCCTTTTTAGAGATGTCCATTCCTCTTCAACTGTACTGCCTACTGCGCTATTCCTTATTGCTGTATCTATAGCGTTAGAGAACTTCAAACGTATCTCGTCATTCCTTAGTACTTCCGTATCCCACTTCTTGGCGTATTGATTCTTCCTGACTAATGTCTTGAACTTCAGCCTACTCTTCATCACTACTATATTGTGATCTGAGTCTATATCTGCTCCTGGGTACGCCTTACAATCCAGTATCTGATTTCGGAATCTCTGTCTGACCATGATGTAATATAACTGAAATCTTCCCGTATCTCCCGGCCTTTTTCAATTGTACCTCCTCTTGTGATTCTTGAACAGGGTATTCGCTATTACTAGCTGAAACTTGTTACAGAACTCAATTAGTCTTTCTCCTCTTTCATTCCTTGTCCCAAGCCCATATTCTCCCGTAACCTTTTCTTCTACTCCTTCCCCTACAACTGCATTCCAGTCGTCCATGACTATTAGATTTTCGTCCCCCTTTACATACTGCATTACCCTTTCAATATCCTCATACACTTTCTCTATCTGTTCATCTTCAGCTTGCGACGTCGGCATGTATACCTGAACTATCGTTGTCGGTGTTGTTCTGCTGTCGATTCTGATTAGAACAACCCGGTCACTGAGCTGTTCACAGTAACACACCCTCTGCCCTACCTTCCTACTCATAACGAATCCTACACCTATTATACCATTTTCTGCTGCTGTTGATATTACCGATACTCATCTGGCCAGAAATCCTTGTCTTCCTTCCACTTCACTTCACTGACCCCTACTATATCTAGATTGAGCCTTTGCATTTCCCTTTTCAGATTTTCTAGTTTCCATACCACGTTCAAGGATCTGACATTCCACGCCCCGACTCGTAGAACGTTATCCTTTCGTTGATTATTCAATCTTTTTCTCGTGGTAACCTCCCCCTTGGCAGTCCCCTCCCGGAGATCCGAATGGGGGACTATTCCGGAATCTTTTGCCAATGGAGAGATCATCATGACACTTCTTCAATTACAGGCCACATGTCCTGTGGATACACGTTACATGCCTTTAATGAAGTGGTTTCCATTGCCTTCTGCATCCTCATGTCGTTGATCATTGCTGATTCTTCCGCCTTTAGGGGCAATTTCCCACCCCTAGGACAAGAGAGTGCCCTGAACCTGTATCCGCTCCTCCGCCCTCTTTGACAAGGCCGTTGGCAGAATGAGGCTGACTTCTTCTACCGGAAGTCTTCGGCCGCCAATGCTGATTATTTATCAAAATTTAGGCAGTGGCGGGGATCGAACCCGGGACCGAAGACGTTTTGATTATGAATCAAAGACGCTACGCCCCCCCTTTTTTTTTTTTTTTTTTATAACTAACCTAAGGACAGCACACAACACCCAGTCATCACGAGGCAGAGAGCCCTTAGACCACGGGTAGCTTTGAATCATATGGATACGAAACAACAGAATCGCAATACAATAGACATGTAAGGCAATATTCATTGAGTCGAATCGACTGTACCGTCAATAAAAAAGGAGTTACGTGTGATTGTGATGACAGTTTGCAACAACGATGGCTTGTGGATGATGTGGAAAAATTTTATTTTCTTAACGAACAAGTACATAAATCTAACCAACAGTGTTAAAATGCTTGTCAAAATTAACTCAATAAACATTTATGATTACAAATCTGAGATAGAACATTGTTTACATTGCACATATTACCTGTAGCGCATTAAACAGGAAGGATGATCTCTGTCAGAAGAATGTATGTTGTAATTTTTTTTATATTGCAGCGTTTAGAT
Source organism: Schistocerca serialis cubense (assembly GCF_023864345.2). Lineage (NCBI taxonomy): Eukaryota > Metazoa > Arthropoda > Insecta > Orthoptera > Acrididae > Schistocerca > Schistocerca serialis. The sequence goes on from NC_064643.1 coordinate 486,897,047, forward strand.
GGTACATGCTGCAGTGTGTTAGGATTTTGGCAGGCAAATACGGCGTTTGACCAAATGAGGACCTCCTGGGTAATGTCAGCTCAACTTTTCTGACAGCAGCGACCATTTTCCGACCGCAGGGCTGAAGAGATATAGGCCCGTATTAGGTGCCGACAGCCAGGCGGAGGCAATGGATGCGAACTCCTTTAGCGCGTTGGGGAGGCCTTTCCCCTACTCAGATTTATGCGGGCGTCATCAGTCAGCCAATGGCGCCAAATGCGTGTAGTTTAGGCAAACGATTTGAAGTGAAGGCTTGCACTGGGAAAGAAAGCCATCTCGGGAGCAATAGAGGGGAAAGTTACTCCTCGTTCTGAGGGGCAGAGCAGTTGCTGACGTCTTCGAAGGTCGCATTGAACGTACCCCTCTGTTTTTATCACCCTTTCCCTCTTCTTCCCATCATACTTCCTATGTGCCTGCATACACATCTCACTTTAGATTACAGCTCATGGTAATGCTGTTTGTTATTTGTAGAGCCATGTAGTCAAACACATGATTCTAACAGCATATCGTGAATAAAAATATTGGATGGTGTTCTATGTATCAATTAATATTTCACACTGTTTACGATACTAATGTGCTACATTTATGGCTCTGAAGATTCATTTCTTTCTGTTTCTTTTTGCCGGCAGGGGTGGCCGAGCGGTTCTAGGCGCTTCAGTCTGGAACCGCGCCGCTGCTACGGTCGCAGGTTCGAATCTTGCCTCGGGCATGGATGTGTGTGATGTCCTTAGGTTAGTTAGGTTTAAGTAGTTCTAAGTTCTAGGGGACTGATGACCTTAGAAGTTAAGTTCCATAGTGGTCAGAGCCATTTGAACCATTTTTTTTGTTTCTTTTTGTGAGATCTTACTTGGTAATGTGTAAGATCTTACTTGCTTTTTGCGTATAAAAAAGCATCGATGTTTGTTAAACGCACTTACTGAATAAAATTTTATGTCCTGGCTTATGGGCTGGCGAAACAGGCATACTGGGTAGGAAATATTTTGCTAGGAAAAATAATTCTGTCAACAGCTACCGAAGGTAAAGTGGAAGGACTGAAGAAAATAATAAGCAGAAGAATAAAATTACTGGATGAAGAAAAAAGGAAGAAGACACGAGACTACGAAACAGGATCAGTTGGAGACAGCAAAGGTGCCACAACGTCTTGCAAAGATGACGACTACAATGATGATGACGACCATCATGATGATGACACCGATATAACATTTCAAAATGAAATATCAGAACTGACTTTCACAATTTAGTACAGTTGTTCATACGCTGGACTTTAAAGGTTAGTTTGGTTGTTCGGAGGGACCCGGCACTGCTGCAGAATATTGACAATACGCAGTCAGATGAACATTTATGGCTCCAGTACCGTACTGTGTACTGCAAAAATGGCTTTTTCCAGGGGATTTCGAACCAAGCCTCTTAAAAGCGGTGGTTCACATTTCCGAATGATGTAGACAGAAATTAATTTCATCCTGAAAATTAGCGCTTGGGACAGATGCTGTATCTCTTCCATTAAGACAGACTTGGGAAACCGCCACAACTTTCAAGCTGAATCATGATAGTCGTATCAGAATCAATCAGTTCACTCATTTCTCTTACACACGCCGCAAGTTTCAACTTTTCTAAAATTATTCAGTACTTGTTTAAGTAATTTAGACGCTTTTCTTTCTAAGTTTCAGTATTCTACTGCGCAGGTAACTTATTTGCGTCGACATTGACTGTTTCTATTCCGATTGAAACTAAGGTACAGTGGCGGGCTTTCTTTGAAAGGTAAGGCTATTCGAATATTTGCTATCCCGTATTGGGCTTTAAGAGTGGAACTGCACTTTGATAACGGGTATCAACGCTTGTACAGGGCATGGCAGAAAAAGGGCCCATATGGATATAGCGAAGCAGGCCGACGATTATACAGAAAACGATTTCAACCACAATAACGAAACCGTGCGCATTGTCATTTTACGTACTGTTTATTTTTTTTTAGAATGATGTCTTCTAGGTGGCCACCATCGTTACGTTGACACTTTGACAAACTGCGATATAAATCGTTCACGGCGAGTTCTAGTATCTGTATAGGAATGTTTCTAATTTCTGGACAAATGGTATCTTTCAGTTCCGCAATTTTGTGTAGACGTCTGTGTTTCAGGAACGCCGAAAAGAAGTAGTCTCCGACCGATAAGCTGGGTGACCTGGAAGCCCACAAAATGTCCCCATTCCTTGAAATTATGCGGTTACCAAACACTCTGCCCCCTGCTGCCATTGAAACTTGGGCATACTGAGACGTAGCACCCATTTTACTTAAACCAATACTCATCTGCAGGAAACTTCCAGCTCAGGTGTGAAGAATGTGTAAATCATGGCAGTAAAACGCTGAGATTTGACTGTGGTTACTCGTCCTCGTTCATCCCCAATAATGAAAGGGCCGTTAATGCCCGCTGAAGAAACAGCGTACCACACTGCGAGTGTCTGGATGTATAAGGGTCGCTGATGGAGTTTTTGAGGATTTGTTTGTTGCTTTAGACACTAACATGAAAATGTGCCTTTCGCTTTTCATAATCACTTTCATTTAACCATTGTACAATCTGTGTCTTGTACGATTGTAACTTAAAGTCATTCCGAAAAATTATGCGCACGCTACAACTTCACAGTCTTACTGCTACCTCAATAGTTCAACAGAATGTTTTGGACTGCTTGTTACTAACATTTTGCAACCCCTCTACTAGTTCCTGTGGGCGACAACTTCTGGGGTTTCCTACCGATTCAACATACATGCACTTCCCTCTCCTTCACGGTTTTTCAAGCATTACATTACTGGATATGGCGATGGTACTGGATCATTCAGTCAAAGTTTGAAACGACAGCGGTATTCCCGTCTGGCAGCAGCAACAGTCACCGTCTTGGTGAAAGCTTTCATAACCACAACACGTTCATGGAATAAAATGGAACACTTGCAGCCCTTCTTTCGATGTTATCTACTGTAAACCTCCTAGTTTCGGTGATTCATTATTCTGCCTTCAGGCCTTTATTGATGCTGAGCGGGTTAATTCCAATCGCATACACGATTCAATCAGTGGCCGACCACTATGACCTGTTTTCGGCAGACTGTAACAAAGATGTGGTGTCTCCAACAATGATAGATCATAAAAGTCTTATCTGCGGCAGCAAGCTTCTGATGACTCGCATGCAGTACTCTTAGAAAGGATTATCTTATAGGCTCCGAACGTGCTACTTCCCCATAATTTCAGAAACCCAGCGAGAAATGGGACAAACGTTGAAATGTCCGATATGTGCGAGGTCAGTTAAAAAAAATTCAGGAACTCTGTTCACAAAAATTTTCAACGCTTGCCTTTTACTTATTGTGCATGATCTCCTTCGAAATAATCTCCTCTCCGATTCATATATCCCTCCCAACGCCGTTTCCACTTCCAGAAGCAGTCTTGGAAGGCCTCATGCTGGATCACAGCAAGCACCATCTGCGAATTTTCGTTTATCTCGTCTATCGTTCCAAATCTTCGTCCTTTCAACGGGGTTTTCAACTTTGGAAATAAAAAGTCCGCAGGGGACAGGTCTGGAGAGTACGGAGGAGCAGGCAGCACAGTGTTTTCGTTTTTTGCTCAGTAGTCACGCACCAACAGGTATGAATGCGCTAATGCGTTATCGTGACGCAAGAGCCATTAGATTAGATTAGATTAGATTAGTACTTGTTTCATAGATAACGAATACGACACTTCATAATGATGTGGAACGTGTCAGGTTAACAAAAGGTGTTTATACAAGATATTACATTACACAAAATATCACATGACACCTAATATTTTTAATTTTTTTAGTGGGGGGTGGGTGGGGGGGAATTACCCACTTAGTATATCCAAAAATTCATCTAATGAGTAGAAGGAGTTGCCATTCAGAAATTCTTTTAATTTCCTTTTAAATGCTATATGGCTATCTGTCAGACTTTTGATGCTATTAGGTAAGTGACCAAAGACTTTTGTGGCAGCATAATTTACCCCCTTCTGAGACAAAGTTAGGTTTAACCTTGAGTAGTGAAATCATCCTTTCTCCTACTGTTGTAGCCATGTACACTGCTATTACTTTTGAATTCGTTCGGGTTGTTAATAACAAATTTCATAAGTGGATATATATATTGTGAGGCTACAGTGAAGATCCCCAGCTCTTTAAATAAGTGTCTGCAGGATGATCTTGGATGAGTTCCAGCAATTATTCTGATTACACGCTTTTGTGCAATGAACACTATTTTACTCAGTGATGAGTTACCCCAGAATATGATGCCTTAAGAAAGCAGAGAATGAAAATAGGCGAGGTAAGCTAATTTACTGAGATGTATATCGCCAAAATTTGCAATGACCCTAATAGCATAAGTAGCTGAACTCAAACGTTTCAGCAGATCTTCAGTGTGTTTTTTCCAGTTCAACCCGTCATCAATGCATACACCTAGAAATTTTGAATATTCTACCTTACCTACCGATTTCTCATCGAAGTCTATATTTATTAATGGTGTCATTCCATTTACTGTGTGGAACTGTATATACTGTGTTTTGTCAAAGTGTAATGAGAGCCCATTTGCAGAGAACCACTTAATGATTTTCTGAAAAACATCGTTTACAATGTCATCAGTTAATTCTTGTCTGTCGGGTGTGATAGCTATACTTGTATCATCGGCAAAAAGTACCAGATTTGCATCTTCGTGAATACAGAATGGCAAGTCGTTAATATATATTAAGAACAGCAGAGGACCCAAGACCGAACTTTGTGGCACCCCATTCTTGATTGTTCCCCAGTATGAGAAATCACCAGTTTTTTTGCATATTATGTGAACTGCTTATTTCAACTTTCTGCACTCTTCCAGTTAGGTATGATTTAAACCATTTGAACGCTGTCCTATTCATACCACAGTACTTGAGAAGTATTCCATGAATTGTCCAGCCACATTTCTCATATTTTCTCGCAACATATCCCAATAGCACCATCGATTGATAGTTTGTCCGTGTGACACGAATTCATGATGAACTAATCCTTCAAGGTCAAAGAAAACTATCAGAATGGCTTTGACATGTGTCCTGCCTGACGAGGTTTTTGGGTCTCGGAGAACTTTCGCCGACCTACTGTGAAGACTGAACCTTGGTCTCAACATCGTAAGCGCAGGCCCACGTCTCATCACTAGTTATGATTCTCTTAAGGAACATCTCGTTCTCATTTGCGTGATCCAGAAGCTTTTCACAAATAGCGAGGCGAAGGTCTTTCCGGTCTTGACTCATTTGTTGTGGGACGACCTTGGCGGCAACACGATGCATTCCAAGATGTTGTGTCTGGATTTCATGACATGGTCCATCTGAAATGTTACATTCCTTTGAGATGTCTTCTTCTACAATGTCTCGGATAGTCAGTCTTCGATTGTCACGCACAATTTCTTTGACGTTCCTGACATGAGCGTCGTCGATAGGCGTGGAAGGGATACTGAACGACGGTCATCTTTAACTTCCGTCCAGCCATTTATAAACCGTGTGAACCATTCGTAACACCGAGTACGGTTTAAGCACTCACCACCGTAGGCTTGCTGCATTATTTGGTGCAGCTCTTGCTTTTCACGCCACATTTAGTGCATACGGTTTCCTCCTCTAATTCTGTCATCTCGAAATTCGCGTTTGTGAGACACAACGTTCTACAGCACTGAACAATAACTAACAGACATACAACAATGAAACTTCTGGAAGATACTCATTAAGAACAGGCGTGTGCAGGGATGTCAACTGCATTTCGCTACAACGCGCCATTGGCGCAAAATTACTAATGTTAGGGAATTTTTTGAACAGACCTGCTATATGCGTAATTTTCATGACCGTTCACTAACAGTGAAGAAGATAGGAGCCGTGTCACGAGGGCAGAGGTAAGAAGATCCAAGGTTGATCATATTTTCAACATTGAGGTCATTGGATGTGAAAGCAGCTAGGTTGGAAAACGGGGGGACAAGAAAGTGGTCCTGAAGTAACAAAAGGAATGATCCACAGCACTGGAGATTTAGGGAAATCTTGAATACCATACATCTTATGGGCCTTTACGAGGATTTGAATGCAACTCCATCTGAATATGAATTCATTAATGGCTGTACCACCATGTTCTGTCATAGGAATCAAGCACAAACGAAGTTTGGAAGTTTGTTTTGTAGACCATCCTTTGGAAATATGCAACGGCGGTTATGATCGACATCGTAGGTACCTTGATAAACTTTGCTGGCTAGTGATGTTCGGGTGACACAGATACAGTTGTTGTCTCATTCATATTTGTTTATCAGATAAAGTGGGGTCATTCAAGTCGAAATTCCCTAGTTATGGAACGCGTCAGTACAGTACACAGCTTACAGAATGCTATTAGAAAATTTATATGCGATATAAAAAATACTAAAATAGAAAAGAATTGTGAGAGATAGTACAAATAAATAAACGAGTACTCAACGAAGTTCTCAGTTACTGCGAGGTGATGGTGTTTCACAGAATAGAAGTAGTGTACCACAAGAAACCTTTGAACATGAACTTTACATTAAGTCACTGTGTGTTGCCGAACCGAAAATAGTTGAAATCGTGCAGCAATAAAAATTAGCGTTTGTGTCTATATTTGCTGCCTATTAATTGTTGTCTGCGGTCGCTACTAGGCACATTTAATTCACATCAATGTTCGGGGCGGAGCTAATATTATACTGCCGAATTAGTTTTTTTTTTTTAGTCATCAGTCTTCTGACTGGTTTTTATTCACCCCTCTCCTTTACCAACCTCTTCATGTCAAGAGTAGCACTTGCAACATACGTCCTCAATTATTTGCTGGATGTATTCCAATCTCTGCCTTCTTACACAGTTTCTATCCTCTACAGCTCTCTCTAGTATCAAGAAAGTTATTTACTGACATCTTAACAGATTTCATATCATCCTTCCACTTCTTGTTGTCATTGTTCCCCATTTATTCCTTTTCTCACCGATTCTGCAGAAAACCTCCTAGTTCCTTATCTTATCCGTCGACCTGATTTTCAACATTCTCCTGTAACACCATATCTGAAACGCTTCAATTCTCTTCTGTTCCGGTTGTCCCAGAGTCCATACTTCACTGCCATACATTGCTGTGTTCCACACGTGCGTTTTCAGAAATTTCTTCTTCAGATTAAGGCCTGTGTATGATAACAGTAGGTTTCTTTTGGCCAGGAATGGCCTTTTTGACCGTGCCAGTCTGCTTCTGATGTCCTCCTTGCTACGTCCGTCATAGGTTATTTTGCTGCTTAGGTAGCAGAACACCTTAACTTCATCTACTTCACATCCATCACTCCTGATGTTCTGTTTCTCGTTTTTCTCATTTCTGCAACTTCTCATTACTTTCGTCTTTTTCCGATTTACTTTCAGTCCATATTCTGTAGTCATTAGACTGTTCTTTCCATTCAGCAGTTCATGTAATTCTGCTTCACTCTCACTGAAGATAGCAATGTCATAAGCGAATCTTATCACTGATTTCCTTTCACCTTGTATTTTAATTCCACTCCTGAACCTTTCTTTCATTTCCATCATTGCTTGTCTTACACTCTTTCTAAACCGACCACCACATTCTTGACCTTCCACTCTTATTATTCCCTCTTGGTTCTTGTACAATTGTTATATATTACCTGTCTCTCCTTATAGCGTACCCCAATCTCCTCAGAATTTCGAACGTCTTGCTCCATTTGACATTGTTGAACGCTTTTTGCAGGTCTACAAAGCAATTTGCCTTGATTTTTCTGTAGTCTCTCGCATCAGTTATCAACCGCAACATCAGAATTGCCTCTCTGATGCCTTTACCTTTCCTAAAGTCAAACTGATCATCTAACGCATCCGCAACTTTCTTTTCCATTCTTCTATATATTTTTCTTCTCACCAATATGGATGCATGACCTGTTTAGGTGACTGTGCTATAATTCTCGCACTTGTCGGCTTTTGCAGTCTTCGGAATTGTATGGACGACATTTTTCCGAAAGTCAGATGGTATATCGACAGACTCATACACTCTACAAACCAACGTGAATAGTCATTTTGTTGCCTCTTCCCCCAATGATTTTAGAAATTCTAGTGAAATGTTATCTACCCCTTCTGCCTTATTTGATATTAAGTCTTCCAAAGCTCTTTTAAATTCTGATTCTAATACTAGAAACCCTATCTCTTCTATACCGACTCCTGTTTCCTCTTCTACCACATGAGGCAAGTCTTCCCCTCAAAGAGACCTTCAATGCGCTTTTTCTACCTATACGCTCTCGCCTCTACATGTAACAGTGTAATTTCCGTCGCACTCTTTATGTTACCACCCTTGCTTTTAATTTCACTGAAGGTTGTTTTGACTTTTCTGTACACAGGGTCAGTCCTTCCAACAATCACTTCTTTTTAAATTTCTTCACATTTTTCGAGCAGCTATTTCACCTTGGCTTCGCTGCACTATATCCCTGAGCTTCCCTGAACTTTCTGTACTTTCTTCTTTCATCGATCAGCTGAAGTATCTCTTCTGTTACTCGTAGTTTCTCCGCAGTAACATTCTTTGTACCTATTTTTATCTTTCCAATTTCTGCGATTGCCCTTTTTAGAGACGCCCATTCCTCTTCAACTGAACTGGCTACTGAGCTATTAATTATCGCAGTATCTACAGAGTCAGAGAACTTCAAGCGTATCTCTTCATTCATTAGTACTTCGATATCGCACTTTTTTACGTATTGATCCTTCCTGACTAGTCTCAGAAACTTCAGCGTTATCTTTATCACTGCTAAATTGTGATCCAAGTCTATATTTGCTCCTGGGTATTCCTTACAATCCAGTATCTGATTTCGGAATCTCTGTCTGACCAAGATGTGATCTAACTGAAATCGTCCCTTATCTCTCGGCCTTTTCCAAGTATGCCTCCTCCTTTCGTGATTCTTCAACGACGTAATCGCTAATACTCGCTCAAATTTATTACAGAACTCAATAAGTCTTTCTCCGCTCTCATTCCTAGTACCAGGCCCATAATCTTCCGTAACCCTTTCTTCTGTTCCCTGTCCGACAATCGCGTTCCAGTTGGCAATGATTATTAGATTTTGCTTTCCTTTTATATACTGAATTACCTATTCAATACCATCGTATACTTTCTCTGTCTCTTCATCATGAGCTTGCGACGTTGTCGTGTATGTCTGAACTATCGTTGTCGGTGTTGATTTGCTGTCGATTCCGGTGAGAACAACTGTACCACTGAACTGTTCACAGTAACACACACTGTGCCCTACCCTTCTGTTCATAACGAATCGTACTACCGCTATACCATTTTCTGCTGCTGTTGATATTACTCATTCGACCAGAAGCCCTTGTCTTCTTTCCATTTCACTTCACTAACCCCTACTATACCTAGACTCAGCCTTTGCATTTCCCTACCGCGTTCAAACTTACGACATTCCACGCCCCAACTCGTAGAACGTTATCCTTTAGTTGGTCTTTCAAGCTTTTTCTCTCGCTTACTTCCCCATTGGCAGTCCCCGCCCGGAGATACGAATGGAGAACTATTTCAGAATCTTTTGTAATTTTGGAACCTTTCTCAGATTCAGGCCACATGTTCTGTGGATGCACATTATGTCCCATAACGCAGTGATTTCCCTTGCCTTTTGCATCCTCATGCCGTTGATCTTTGCTGGTTCTTCCGCCTTTAGGCGCAGTTTCCCACTCCAAAGGAATGAGAGTGTCCTGAACCTCTGTCCGCTCCTCCGTCCTCTTTGACAAGGCCGTGCGTAGAATGAGAGTGAGTTCTTATGACTGAAGTCTTCGGCCGCCAATGCTGATGATTTTTTATTCAAAATTTAGGCAGTGGCTGGATTCGAACATGGGAACGAGTACGTTTTGACGCTATCCCTAGACCACAGGTGAAATAGTTTTTTGTAGTAGCATTTTAAAAAATTACTGAAGCCCTAGTTGCACAAACTTCACTGCTAATCAGTTACATGGCTAGGTGTTTCTCAGAGAGTTAGTTCGCAACGACACAATGCCGATTTCAGACGTTTTCTCAACTATTACTTTACCAATAGTCCATCGTAACAAGTAAAAATAATGCATGAGCTACCAGCCTAATAATTTTGGAGACAACTGACTGTTTCAAAGGAAAGTATTCAACTGTAATGTAAGTCATTGCTAATCTAGTAGTAATGTCAGTAAAGGATGTATTAAAATGGATTTCAAAATGCCCTTACGGCCTGGCAGCAGGTTCGAAGTTTGCAATAAATGTTCTCTTTACAGAATTGTTACAAAATGTTGTACAATGTTAGAACAATTATTAGCTCTGTGAGTTGCTTTGAGTTTTAGACAGTGACTGGCGACATTTTGCTCAGCCAACATCTATTCTCGTTAGAGGTCATAGGTCATGCATCTTCAATTTCTTTCAGCGTTTGTGTTCTGAGCGACTTTTTTTTCATTTCAGCGTTGCTGGTGACGTTAGATAGGCGGTGCAGTCACATTAATGTGACCTTCCGTCAAAAGCCTGAATAACCATCTTTTGCAGTGCGGACGTCCACGAGCGTCATTGAGATACTGGAAAGTACCACCTGGGATTTGGAGCCATGCCGACTCAAGTGCTGCGGCCGGCTGTGCTAGGTTTCTGGTTTGAGGATCCTCCGTGCGAACAGACCGATTAAGTTCACCCTACAGATTCTCGACTGGGTTTAAATCGGGGGAGCTGCTGGCAGCCGGAGTACGGTTAACTCATCCTGCTGCTCTTCGAACCACGCACGTACATTGCGGGCTGTGTGATCCGTTGAATTATCCTGCTGGTAGATGCCATCATGCCAAGGAAAAACAAAGTGTATGTAGGGGTGGACATGGTCCCCAAGAATATATGCATACCTGTTTTGATTCATTTTGGTTTCCAGAATGACAACATTACACAGGGAGTGCCACGAAAATATCTCCAGACCATCACGCTCCCTCCTCTGCCTGGACCCTTCTGACGATTGTTACAGGGCCATAGATGCCAACGCCATCTGTCCTATGGAGCATGAAACGCGATTAATCTGAAAAGGCCATCTGTCGCCAATCATAAAAGGTGCAGTTGGGGTACTGGCGTGCAAATTCGAGCCTCCATCGCCGATGAACAGCAATCAGCTTGTCTGCATGAACAAGGTGCCTGCTCTAGAGGCCCATACACAGCAACATTCACAGAACGGTTCTTAGGGAGACACTTTTGGCAGTCCCACTGCTTCATCTGGCCGGTCAGTTTATAATACTATTTGTTTATGGTTCATCTAAATTTTTATAAATTTTTCCTTTAATATTCTCTCATATTGCTAATACATTTTCTGTATATGTAAAATGTACTATACTGGAGGTTGAAGTTCTTTGCATTTTATGTGAGTAATGTGTGTAAAATACTATCTAATTTGTTCATGATGTCAAATAATTTTTCTGATGACATTTTGTATAAAAAATATTTGTGTGTATAAACTGTTCATGTTGACGTAAATTTGACAATAGTAAGAAACGATCGAGCTTAGGCCAGTATTACACTATCAGATTTCTTTGTCAAAGTTGATATGTCAAATATTTTTGTCGAAGAAGTTTGATGGTGTAATAGGGGACCTCTGCTGCCTTCACTATTTCATTCCTCAAAGCTACCCGTTGTTCTTCTACTTTATTTCTTTCCCCCATTCCTGTCATTTGTTCCCTTATGCTCTCCCTGAAACTCTGTACAACCTCTGGTTTAGTTAGTTTATCCAGGTCCCATCTCCTTAAATTCCCACCTTTTTGCAGTTTCTTCAGTTTTAATCTACAGTTCATAACCAATAGATTGTGGTCAGAGTCCACATCTGCCCCTGGAAATGTCTTACAATTTAAAACCCATATTCCTAAATATCTGTCTTACCATTATATAATCTATCTAAAACCTTCTAGTATCTCCATGGTTCTTCCATGTATACAACCTTCCTTTATGATTCTTGAACCAAGTGTTAGCTATGATTAAGTTATGCTCTGTGCAAAATTCTACCAGGCCGTTTCTTCTTTCATTTCTTGGCCCCAATCCATATTCACCTACTACGTTTCCTTCTCTTCCTTTTCCTACTGTCGAATTCCAGTCACCCATGACTATTAAATTTTCGTCTCCCTTCACTACCTGAATAATTTCTTTTATCTCCTCATACATTTCATCAATTTCTTCATCATCTGCAGAGCTAGTTGGCATATAAACTTGTACTACTGTAGTAGCTGTGGGCTTCGTATCTATCTTGACCACAATAATGCGTTCACTATGCTGTTTGTAGTAGCTTACCCGCATTCCTATTTTCCTATTCATTATTAAACCTACTCCTGCATTACCCCTATTTGACTTTGTGTTTATAACCCTGCAGTCACCTGACCAGAAGTATTTTTCCTCCTGCCACCGATCTTCACTAATTCCCACTATATCTAACTTTAACCTATCCATTTCCCTTATTAAATTTTCTAACATACCTACCCGATTAAGGGATCTGACATTCCACGCTCCGATCCGTAGAACGCCAGCTCTCTTTCTCCTGATAACGACGTCCTCTTGAGTAGTCTCGGCCCGGAGATCCGAATGGGGGACTATTTTAGTTCCGGAATATTTTACCCAAGAGGACGCCATCATCATTTAATCATACAGTAAAGCTGCATGCCCTCGGGAAAAATTACGGCTGTAGTTTCCCCTTGCTTTCAGCAGTTCGCAGTACCAAAACAGCAAGGCCGTTTTGATTAGTGTTACAGGGCCAGATCAGTCAATCATCCAGACTGTTGCCCGAGCAACTACTGAAAAGGCTGCTGTCCCTCTTCAGGAACCACACGTTTATCTGGCCTCTCAACAGATACCCCTCCGTTGTGGTTGCACCTACGGTACGGCTATCTGTATCGCAAGCCTCCCCACCAACGGCAAGGTCCATTGTTCACGGGGAAGGGGGGGGGGAGGAGGTGAACGATGCAGACTGGAATTTCATAACATACCCGTAACACTCTCTCACCTACTTCGCGATAACACAAGACGAACTGCCCCTCTTTAAACTTCTTCGATGTATTCCGTCAGTCCCCTTGGTGAGAAACACATACCGAACATCAATACTCTAGCAGAGGACACAAAAACGTAGTGCAGGCAGTCTATTAAGTAGACCTGTTGCATCTTCTAAGTGGTCTGCCAATAAAGTGCTCTCTGGTTGCCTTCCTCACACGATTATCTTTGTGATCGTTCTAATTTAAGTTGTTCGTAACTGTAATTCCTAGATACTTAGTTGAAGTAATAGCCCTGAGATTTGTGTGATTTATCATGTAGCCGAAACTGAATGGATTACGTTTAGTACCCTTGTGGATGATCTCACACTTTTCATTAGTTAGGGTCGATTGCCACTTTTCACACCACACACACATCTTCTCCAAATGAGGCTGCAAGCTGTTCTGATCTGATGACTTTCAGGACAGTAAATGAGAGCGTAACCTGCAAGAAATTTAAAAGGGCTAGTCAGAATGTCTCCTAAAACGTTTATATACACTATGTGATCAAAAGTATCCTGGCATCCTGTCGGCGGTCTCTATCAGTCAACAGACGAGGTCGGCTTGTACGCTTTTGCGCTCTACGTGTCCCTTCACGTTTCCACTTTACTATCACATCGGAAACAGTGGACCTAGGGATGTTTAAAGTGCGGAAATCTCGCGTACAGACGTATGACGCAGGTGGCACCCAGTCACCTGACCACGTTCAAAGTCCGTGAGTTCCGCAAAGCGCCCCATTCTGCTCTCTCACGAAGTCTAAAGACTACTGAGGTCACTGATATGGAGTACCTGGCAATAGATGGCAGCACACTGCACCCAGTATGAAAAATGTATATTTTTGGGGGTGTCCGGATGCTGTTGATCAAATTGTGTACATGGGGAACAGCAGAGGCTCTATAATACTTCGTTTGGGAACGCCAGATTTCTCTTCTGTTTCTCTCGACGACTTCACGTCAGTTAGTATGACATTTCTTACACGACGTCATGAATCCAGTCACACAATTGAGACAATCCTTCATAGACACGCAATTCGATTAGGAGCCGCTTGTGTCCAAATGTCTTTTGGAAATCTAGAAATATGGAATGAAAGTGAGAATAAAGGGCTAGTTGTGTTTCGCAAGAATTGTATTTTCTGAATCCGTTTTGTTTTCCTCGGGATAATCCATAATTTTCGAACGCAGTATGTATACTAAAATCCTACTGCGAATTGACGTCGTGATATGGGTCTCTAATTATCGGATTACTCCTACTTTCTTTTCCGTGTACTGGTATGACCTGTGTAACTTTCCAATCTTTACGTACCGATCTTTCGACGAGCGACCGGTTGTATGTGATAGCTAGGTATGAAACCGTTGCATCAGCGTACTGTGAAAGGAGTCTAATTGGTATACCACTTGGGCCGCAGGACATGCTTGCACAATGTCTGTGTATAAGCAGAGGTAGGATGATTAAGACGACTCTCATAAGCCACCCATATATGTAGGCAGTACAAAGCGACACTTGAGATGGTGTAAAAAGCGATGGAACTAGACAGTATTAGACTGAAAACGAGTAATTTGAAATCATGAATTACTCTGTATTCTGTGACAACCTGATGGAAGGGTGCAGATTTGGCGAATTCCTGGAGAACAATACCAACCACCATGTGCGGTGTCAATAGTGGAGTACGGAGGAGGTTTTGATAAGGTATGGTGCTGTTTTCCATGGTTAGGGTGTCGTCTTCATACTGTATTTAAGAAATTGCTAAACACGGGAAGATATGAACACATTTTAAATCACTGTGTACTGCTTACAGAAGAGGAATTGTTCAGAGACCGTGATCATATCAGCACGACAATGCACTCTGCCATAAAGGAGAATCTGCGAGAAAATTATTGTGGACAGTAACGTTTCTGAAATGGACTGGCCTGTACGGACTCCTAACCTTAACCCAATCAAACACCTTTGGGGTGAGTTAAAACGTCGACTTCAGTCGAAACTGCAGTGTCCAACATCGCTACCTCCGCTGTTTTCGGTACTTGAGGAAGAATGTGGTGCCATTTCACCAGACATTCAGACACATCATTGAAGGTGCACCCATCAGAGTTAAAACAGTAATGAAGCTGAGAAGTGGACATCTCACATATTAATGTGCTCTAATATGTGCCCAGATACTTTTGATCTGATAGTGTATTCTTTCTACTATCGTGTATACTCACAATCAATTATTTTTTCGTTATTTGCTATCCTACCGGTTTTTAATTTTGATGGATAGTGTGTATTTATTAGATTAAGCAGTGAGAGTTACATAATACATTAACAGAGCTGTGAGTATTTGAATTCTTACTGTAGGTCCAAATCACAATGTGTATATTAACTGTGATTGCATTATAGGAGTCCAGTTTCAGACTCCGGCAGTCGTCAGCAGAGAGCCGGATTGGATGTGTCGGGAGGTCCTCAGGTATTCTCGACAGTGCCAAGAAAACATCGTTGACAATAATGCATTTACACTACTCGCCATTAAAATTGCTACACCAAGAAGAAATGCAGATGATAAACGGGTATTCATTGGACAAATATATTATACTAGAACTGACATGTGATTACATTTTCACGCAATTTTGGTGAGTAGATCCTGAGAAATCAGTACCCAGGAAAACCACCTCTGGCCGTAATAACGGCCTTGATACGCCTGGACAGTGAGCCAAATAGAGCTTGGCTGCCGTGTCAGGTACAGCTGCCCATGCAGCTTCAACACGATACCACAGTTCATCAAGAGTAGTGACTGGCATATTGTGACGAGCCAGTTGCACGGCCACCATTGACCAGACGTTTTCAATTGGTGAGATCTGGAGAATGTGCTGGCCAGGGTAGCAGTTGAACATTTTTTGTATCCAGGAAGGCCCGTACAGGACCTGCAATATGCAGTCGTGCATTATCCTGCTGAAATGTAGAGTTTCGCAGGGATCGAATGAAGGGTGGAGCCACGGGTCGTAACACATCTGAAATGTAGCGTCCACTGTTCAAACTGACGTCAATGCGAACAAGAGGTGACCGAAACGTGTAACCAATGGCACCCCATACCATCCCGCCGGGTGATACGCCAATATGGCTATGACGAATACACGCTTCCAATGTGCGTTCACCGCGATGTTGCCAAACACTGATGCGACCATCATGATGCTTGCCATTCGTACTTCCGGGTTAGTCGTTGAGTACACCATCGCAGGCGCTCCTGTCTGTCATGCAGCGTCAAGGGTAACCGCAACCATGGTCTCCGTGCTGATAGTCCATGCTGCTGCAGACGTCGTCGAACTGTTCGTGCAGATGGTTCTTGTTTTGCAAATGTCCCCATCTGTTGACTCAGGGATCGAGACGTGGCTGCACGATCCGTTACAGCCATGCCGATAAGATGCCTATCATCTCGACTGCTAGTGATACGAGGCCGTTGGAACCCAGCACGGCGTTCCGTATTACCCTCCCGAACCCACCAAGTCCACATTCTGCTAACAGTCATTGGATCTCGACCAACGCCAGCAGCAATGTCGCGATACGATAAACCGCAATCGCGATAAGCTACAATCCGATCTTTATCAAAGTCGGAAACGTGATGGTACGCATTTTTCCTCCTTAAACGAGGCATCACAACAACGTTTCACCAGGCAACGCTGGTCAACTGCTGTTTGTGTATGAGAAATCGGTTGGAAACTTTCCTCATGTCAGCACGTTGTATGTGTCGCCAACGGCGCCAATCTTGAGTGAATGCTCTGAAAAGCTAATCATTTGCATATCACATCATCTTCTTGCTGTCGGTTAAATTTCGCGTCTGTAGCACGTCATGTTCGTGATGTAGCAATTTTAATGGCCAGTAGTGTATTAGGCAGTAATTCAGAATTGTCTTCTAAAGCACTGCATCAAACCTGGGCCAGCAGAGCAGTGGCCTTGTCAGCAGATTAAGGCCAGCATACACACGATATGCAGTAACACCAATGCAGCAGCCCGTCGAGCCGTGGACATAAGTGGTCTGCAGCTATACGTATAGATCCCCAAGGTGGACAGCTCACGCAGGACAAGCATCCATCAGACCTGCAGGGTGATGGCGACCTTCACATCCCGTCAGCATTGTCTCGGAAGTTGGCAGTGCAGCGTCCTTCCTGCCAGACTCGTGGCCCACAGACGATCGAAGAGAGCTATGTGTGCCGAGGGTCGACCTCCATACCCTCGCCTGTCACTGGATAACTGCAACTCATACAAGTGCTGTGACTACTTACTGGGCAGTCGACAATCAGCACTCAGTTATCGGACATTTGTTAAGAAGGGTGGAAAATTTATATTGGCGCTTTCAGTGCGCCCGTTGGCAGTGTGTATGGCTGTGACATCATGTTTGTTGGTTTTCCCTCTCTGTCTGCTCTCCTAAAGGCTTCACACTTTCGTAGCTTCACCTTTCAGAAGCTCTTTATTACTGATTTGGCACCTTAGTACTTATGGTTGCATTGTATCTAGACCTCCTTATGACACTCTGCTTTCTCACAAACATGACGGTCTCTCCCGGCTTCGATGATGTCTTTATACTTCGCTCGCATACATGGGCGCTCAGTTGTTTCCCCATGCTGCAATGGCTTCCATGTTTGCCACAACTCGCTCAGCAATTCACCCTAGCTGGGAGTCTACTGGTCACTGACACGGGCGGTTCGGCTTCTGGGAGCTGCCACAATAGAACCTGGAATGAATTTTTAGTGTCCGCTGGAGATACTACCCTGGGGCCTCACAGTAAGTCGTGATTGTGTATGATATAACTGGATTTAGATCATAATTTATTATTGTACTGTACAGTTCATCTTCGTGTCGTTGTAACTGCAGCTTACAGATTATCTTTGTGTCTAACCGGTGGTTCATGAAGTTCTTCCAGAAAAGGTTTGGGCAGTCAATCACCTCCATGCAACATAATTCTGTGTCTAGTCCAAGAACTCTTTACGAGCCAGTGGCAAAGTATCGATCAAGGCTCTTTTCCAGTCTAGGTCGATCCATATCTACGATATTCCGCCATATTGTGGGCGTTTTACAACCATTTCTTTTACCATTCTTAGTTCCTTAGCCGGCCAGTGTGGCCGAGCGGTTCTAGGCGCTTCAGTCCGGAACTGCGCGACTGTTATGGTCGCAGGTTCGAATCTTGCCTCGAGCACGGATGTGTGTGATGTCCTTAGGTTGGTTAGGTTTAAGTAGTTCTGAGTTCTAGGGGACTGATGACCTCAGAATTTAAGTCCCATTGTGCTCAGAGCCATTTTTTTCGTGGTTCCTTTCCACTCCTCCCTCCACCCGTCCACCAAACGCTCTCCCATCACCCTCCTCCATGCCGTGCTCTCTCTCTCTCTCACTCTCTCTCTCTCTCTCTCTCTGTCTCACACACACACACACACACACATACAATCTCGGTTTCTCGCTGGACACGCCTTCATTCTCAATGATTCAGTAACTAGAAGTACTTAACGTTTTGAAATCACAAACAAACTTTATATATGAGAACGTAGGCAGCTTAGTCCATCATGAAGAAATGAGTGGTAGGGCATTTAGCGCAGAAATCCCTAGCCAGAAACAACGCAGAAATGGAAGTTTACTTATGACAGTTTCGGGCATATTAGACTATGTTACCTACCATAATTGGCTGTCAGAGCCAACGTTGGAGATTCCCGAAGCACTTTGGCTACGTGCCGAGTGCCGCCCGCCGCTAATAAAGTATTGCTTTCGCGAGCGGCTCTCGGCTGCTGGGTGTAACGACCGTCGGGTCATAAAGCGGACAGCCCAGCTTCGCCTGCCCCCCCCCCCCCCCCCTTTCACCCCCGCCCACATTTATGCCGTACGAGCCGCCCACACCCTCCACTATGACGCCACGTCCCTCGAAGGCCCTTTTATCGGTCTATAAATTTGAGCTGTACAAAGGGGTAGAAACAATGACGGCCTCCTAACTCCGGCAGTTGCAAGCGGACGAGCAGATATTAATACCAGCCTCGCGGAAATGGCTGTAAAAAGGAAGGCGTTCCGGGATTAAGCCACCCCTGCAGGGCGCTAATTAAAAGAGAACTTCTCGCCGGAATTAACAGATGCGTTCATCCGACGGGGCCTGGAGCGCTCAGCATCTAGGGATATAATTTTAGAGAGCTACTTCTCGTGCCTTAACACCTTGCAAATTTTGAGGCAATCTATTTTTAATCTGGATGTTGTAGTATCTCTACATGTAAACGAAACAATTTATAGAGCATTCAGAAATGCATCAGTTCGTAAACAAAATAGTCATACTTCAACATTTCATATTAATTGACACATTAAGCACACACTGAGGTGATAAAAGTCATGGGATACTCCTAGTATCGCGTCGGACCTCCTCTTGCCCGGCGTAGTGCAGCAAGTCGACGTGGCAGGACTCAACAAGTCGTTTGCAGTCCCCTGCAGAAATACTGAGCCATGCTACCTCTAGGCCGGGGCTATGAAAGTCTTGCCGGTACATGATTTTGTGCACTAACTGACCTCTCTATTATGTCTCATAAAAGTTCAGTGGGGTTCTTTTAGGGGGCGATGTAGGTGTCCAAAACATTCACTCGAACTGTCCAAAAGGTTCTTCAAACCACTCGCGAACATTGAAACCTTATCGTCTCCTCTATATCCCTTTTGTTACGCAACCTTATCTTTTACAATAACCTATGAAACTTCCCCTTAGGATTTCTACCTCTTGCTTAATAATAACAAATGAAATCTTCCCTTTGAAATTAATTCTCTTTCTCAATATTCGCATACAAATTTAAATGCTGCTTATTAAAAGTTATTTTCTGATTATTTCTACGAAACATAGAATGTGTCGTCGTCGTGGCCCTCAGTCGTTACTTGCAATAACAAAAAACTGTTCCTTACCTTTTTTACTGTTACTGGATCGCCATCTGACTGCTACATCGAACTGCAACATTACTCTGTTTTACTATACTCTATTAGCCGCTGGTGGGCTGTCATAATAATTGGCTGTATTTGTTACCAAAGCTGACATTACTGTTTAATAGCAAAACTGACATTCTTTAGTAGCAAAGCTGACGTTATTTTTTAATTAATTTGACTGAAGTTACGTAATTCATAGTAAAACTTTTTCTTGACAACAATAAAATTTTGTGAAGTTTTACGTTGATGGTTTTTGAGGTGGATTATAATCAGTAATGCAATATTGCTGGCAAAAGTTAAAGATATTCTGACTGAAATGATTTTACAAACGTTCAAATGGGACTTACTTTTTACAATAATCTTACAACTAGCAATGCGCAAACATACCTTCAGTAGTCTTGAGTTTCTCAAAAAATTAATTTAATAATATTAGTTTATCATATGAAAATAGTTAGCTGATGTCTCTGTACATCCGTTTATAACCTCTTGTAAATGATAGCTAGTGGCTGTCAGGCACACCGCTCCTCTCAACCTCTCGCTTTACACCTGCTACCGACTCGCTTCACATCTCGCTTACTACTGACTTCCTATGAACGCTAAAGTGGGGTCTCTCCTGCCAACAATGCTTTCTGGTGCAGACAATCCCTGCTACCATTACAAAATGAATCAATGCGCGGTCTTTCCCTCTCTTTTCTTAAAATGTATCCATACGCTGTCTCTCCCGCCTTTTTTAAAATTATATCAATGTGCGGTCTCTCTTGCCAACAATACTTTGGTGCAGACATTCGCTGCTACCACAATTATTTCGAACATGACAAATATTAATTATTCCTACTTAATCATATTAATAAAATATAAACATCTTTCATAAATCGTGGTTTGACAACAGACGGTAGAAATATACACGTCTTACAACATCTGTGGCCCAGTGATATGGGGCATTCCCATAAATCGTTGTTTGGGAACGTGAAGTCATGAATGGCTGCAAATGGTCTCCAAGTAGCCTAACATAACCATTTCCAGTCAATAATCGGTTCAATAGGACCAGAGTACCCAGCCCATTCCACGTTAACACAGGCGACACCATTATGGAACCACCAACAGCTTTTACAATGCCTTGTTGACAACTTGGATCCGTGGCTTCGTGGGGGTCTGCGCCACGATCTAACCCTACCATCAGTTCTTACCAATTGAAATTAGAACTCATCTGATCAGGCAACGGTTTTCCAATCGTCTATGGTACAGCCGATACGATCACGAGCCTAGGAGAGGCGCTGCAGACGATGCGCTGCTAGCAAAGCAGACGTGACGGTCGTCTGCTGTCGTAGACCATTAACGCCAAATTTCGCAGCTCCGTCCAAATGGATACGTTCGCCGTAAGTCCCACATTGATTTCTGCGGTTATTTTGCGTAATGTTGCTACTCTGTTAGCAATGACAACTCTACGCCAACGCTGCTGCTCTCGGTCGTTAAGTAAAGGCCGTCGGCCACTGAGTTGTCCGTGATGAGAGGTAATGCCTGAAATTTGGTATTCTCGGCACATGCTTGACACTGTGCATCTTGGAATATTGAATGCAGTAGCGATTTACGAAATGGAATGTCCCATGCGTCTTGCTCCAACTACCATTCTGCGTTCCAAGTCTGTTAATGACGTCGAAAGCCTTTTCACATAAATCACTTGAGAAGAAATGACGGCTCCACCTTTGCACTGCCCTTTTATACCATGTGTACACGACACAACCGCCATCTGCAAATGTGCACATCGCTGTCCCATGATTTTTGTCATCTCAGTGTATAGTACTTGTTACATCATTCTTAATACACAGTTACGCGTTTCGAGAGTCAGTATGACTCTTCTTGTTTACAAAACCAGCCGGGACTACTTATAAATTTCAAAGTACCATAATAAAATAAAGTTATCCAGATAGAAAGTATTCCTTTTATTTTAAAGTTTACGAGATGGTTTGTATCGAACCGTCGCCTCATACTCCCGTCCGTTCACTGGTGTACAATTTCTCTTCAACAGTGTTTCCGACTGTGTTCACTTGTTTTTACACCAGCTGATTTCTACTAGATGCTAAGACTGAAGTGTGAAACACGTATGTAACATAGCAGCGATGGTGAGGCACGTTAAAATCTTTGACCAGAGAGCCTATTATCGTGGTTAGTATGCGCTTTACCGCGCGAGTGTTGCGAGCAGTCGGTCTGTAGTGTCAGTCTGTCAGTGGGCAGTCTGTGAGCAGTGCAGTATGTCGGTAGTAGCAGTCGAGTGCAGTTGTGTGTGTGAGGAGTCGGCGAGCGTCGACATGGCATTCTGGTCAAGAGGCTGAATGAGGTATATTATTAATTAAGGTAATCATCAGCTAATGTAAAGTTTATTTACTGTAATTAATTTTCAACAAGTGCCCCAATAATAATTTTGATTTCAAAGCAATTTTTACAAAAAAAAAAATTATTTAATTGAACTAACGATTTCCTTCCACTTCCCTTAAAGAAAAGTTTCAGTTAAATTTAAAAAAAAAAATATTATTTGCAATGCAGTTCCTCCAAGCTGTGCGCAACAATAAGAGCAGAAATTTGACAAGCAGTTTCAATGAAGTAAGAATTTAATTCTGATTTTTTTGCACAGGGCCAAAGACCGATATTTCGGTTTAATTGAATTATCATTATCACTGAGATTTTCTTATCACTGAATTGACTTTCATTTTTGTTGTGAGGAACTTAGACTTGAATCAGATTGCTAATTTTTGTTTAATTGTCATTGTCAGTAGATTTCATTGCGGGAGGTTACACTTGGCTCCCATTTATTATTATATTTTTTATTTAAATATTTCTGTGGGGACGATATTGCTTCTTGGCTCCTATTCATTTTATTATTTCTGTCCTTTTTTTTGTCTTTTAAAATTTTGGTGGGGAGGTTACACTTGGCGACACCCAGTCCAGGATCGAATTTCGTTGAGAGTCTTTTGAAAAACAGTCAGATATCTGCTCTTATTTGCTTAGATATAATTAGGATTTGGCGCAACGCTTTTACTAATCTTGTGACTTTCCATCTACAGGTCAACGGCAATTCGTTGCTCTGTTGTATTTGTGTGTTGTTTTTGCATTGTGCTTATTTGTTTTGTGAATAATTGTGACTGTTGCAAAAATGCCGCGAAAGACTGTGAATAGTGTATCGCGAAGCATTATGAATGAAATTACCGACTCAAAGAACTTTACCGATAGGACTTGTGACACGCAGTGTAATGATGACAATCCTGCGTTCACTGACAATCAGTGCTTTCCAACCATTAATAATGATGTAGATCTTAATGATGAACAAACGAACTCGATTGTCTCCTGTGTTAATTTGACGACAATTGATGACGCGGGACGCTCTATTGTAATGAGCGCTGCCCAGCCTAACACAACCGGTTTACTAAATTTACGTGATGAACACACAAATTTGTCTAATGGAAATGAACAAGATACACAAAGTACGACGGATTTATTTAATTCCGAAATAGTGTCTGACAGTGTACTTCCGACTGATAAAACTTTTTTTAAATTACAGAATGACCAAATGGTCACACAAAACGAGACAATTCCAGATCCACCATTAATTAGCACAGAGAAAATAAATGCTAATTTTGTGTCGGATCCAATTCTGGCATTGTTGCTACAAAGTATCAAAAGACTTGAAGAAAGTTTCAATCTGACGAACGAAAAACAAGACAACCTTAACGAACGGAATAAACAAGTTAGTGAACAGAGTACAGCTGTTACCGTGCAATGTCAGGACATTAAAGAACCATTACGTGTGAATACTAAGGCTTGTGCTAAAAACAGTAATAAAGAAGTTGGCACTGTTGCACAAGAATTAAGTAGTACACGTGTAGGCACAACAGAATCACACAAAGACGAAATTAATGCAGTCACTGAACAATGCCCTAAAAACGCAGTACAGATACGCGACGAGTTTAATTTAGAGTCACTGGAAGTTTCACACACTCCGAATACGGAAGTCAATAATAAAAGTGAACGACAGAACAACCAAAATGTCGAAAGTTTTAAAGTAACAGAATTAAAAACTATTTCAGTCACCAACACGTCACAGAATCCGCCACGTTGCGAGCATTTATCAGAGTCACGCAGCGCGTATAATGTGTGCAATTTACAAAGACTACGCGACTTAAAATCCGAAAAGCCACGCGACTTAAAATCTGAAAAGCTACGTAACTTGAAGTACGAAATGACACAGACAAACAGATTCTCACACAAACCTGAACGTGTTCACAAATTCAGAGACAAGAACGTAGATTACGAGCAGTTTTTATCCGTAATAAAATCTAAGGAATTTAATAATGACAGAGCACAGATACACGATTTGCACTGTATACGACAATTTATTTTTGTACTTTCACCGCTATTGCCTGTAATGCAGAAGCTAGCTTTGAACCAGATGCGACAATTTATTTTTGTATTTACAACAGCATTACCTATTATGCAGAAACTGGAATTAGCAAGAATACAGCGATTTGCTTTTGGATTTTTACCGCTATTGCCTGTAACGCAAAAGCTAAAATTTATCTGCAGTGCGTAAATGACCTCAGGGGATTCATTACGCTTTAATGAATATGTGCCGTAGCGAGCATAGGGCCCCGAGCTGTAGTAGTGCTGTTTCATCTTTAGTTTTCTGCACTGCTGCCTTCTCTTCTACTATCCTTTATATCTATCAAAATAGCTCTTTAACTATTGCTCTACCTAGGATTAAGAATATGTAATGAAAACCGGATATGACAAATCTTTACCGAATGTGACAATTTCATTAAGCACTCCAGAACTACCGCCGTAATTTTAATTACAGATAAAATCGTAATCATCAGTATGTAGAAAATTTTGAGCAATCGGAACCACATTTTTGTAACAATAGATGTTTTTCACTACAATAGCATGAAAGTCAACCGCTTAGCATACCTAACCAACAATGCAGTCTACAAGGTCAACCAAACTTTAATGTTCCACCGCGTGCACGTATAGTCCCAGATCCAACAAATAGTAACGTACGGCAGCAAGGAAACGGCTGCGTACAGGGAAGACAGTATTTTAATTCCTATCGCAATGCACCGTATGGGAATGACTATTACGACAGACGTAAAAATAACGAGCACAATTTTCAGCGTAATTTTAATAACAGTCGATCTTTTCAGCAGCAAGAACATTAGCAACAACACATTATCATGAATGATCCAGACAATAGGTGTCATCCATAGCGTAATACGTCAGGAAGTGTTAACAGATCAGTTCAAATAGTCGAAATGCCACAGCATCCTCCCGTAAATAATAGCACGTACGACAGAATTTGTCCAGACACAGTACAGATTGCATATTTTAGTAACGTAAGCACTACTTTAGACACGCAGAATGTTGTTCATGAAAACGTAATTACTTTTGACGACATATGAGACACTCTTTTGCAGGTAAGACCAGTTGTTCAGAAAACTATTTCACATCCTGTTATCGAAATTAAAATTGGTTCATCGAAATTTTCAGCAGTAATCGATTCCGGATCACCTATATCAGTAATAAATGAAGAAACTTTTAACGAGTGTAACAAAAAGAATACGTATCCAACACTACCATTAGGCAAAATGAAAGTAAAAGGAGCAGTATCGAGTAAAGGTGTAGACGTTAAATTACAGACGCATTTATCATTTTGTATTGGAGGTCATACTTTTCACTCTAATTTTTGGATTGTTCGTTTATTGACAACAGACGTTATTTTAGGTACGAATTTTCTGGTACAACACGATGCAGTGGTTGATTTTCAAAATTCTTATTTAATGTTAAAGGATGAAAACGTACAACTTGCTTTAGAATTTCAGCCCTCACTATCTGCGGAAGAACAAACAATTAACCGCACAGAGGTCATTTCCGCAACACGTAACATAGACTGTAATCCCACATTGTTCACGGATACGTACGTACACAACTATAATACTCCAGACGAAACTGACTACGACGTAATGCAGACGATTTCCGATAAAGTTAAACAAAGCAGTGCAACTACAGACGACGAACGAACGCAATTACACAAAATTCTTTTACAGCAAGCTCCAGTTTTCGACAACATTCCTGGTACTACGTCCGGCTTTATGTATGAATTTCAAGTCAAACAGCACGACACATTTAAAGCAAAGCATTATCCCATTCCATACATTCACAGAGAACAAGTTAAAAAAGAGTTGCAGATATGCTTGACCAAGGAATTATTTAACCGGCAGTTAGTCCGTACATACACATATTCTCATTCCAAGATGTAATTAATTCCATTCCAAATGAATCCACTATGCTATCTCCGTCTGTTATACTGAAAAACGTTGAACCACCAAACAAAATTAAAGAATTAGTAAACTTCCTTACCTGTCGTCGACTAAGACACTACGAAATAATTGACATTGCGCTGAACAACATCAAACGTGCCGCAGAACGCCGGAGAAGACAGCAAAAACAGATTTGTACACGCCGCGACTTTCACGTTGGACAGAAGATATTAGTGCGTACACACTATTTATCCAGCAAATTAAAAGGTAAGTGCAGTAAATTTGAACTTCTATACGCAGGTCCATATCGGATTCGCAGCATCCCTCACCCCAATGTTGTACACGTCGAAACTTTGAGAACCAGAAAATCGAAAGGCAACCACCATTGGTCAAATATTAAACCCTTTATTGAATGAAGACACTGTATGATTCAACACACTATGATGCCATTTACTAATGCAATTATATTCACCTGACTAATTACTGATGATTATCGTATTTTTTCTTGGCAAGTGCCCGGCAGGGTAAGGTTAGCAGGTCGCTTTTCTTGTCGTTACACATCAGACCGTGCACATTTTCCACTTTTTTTTGTGTATGTGATTGCACTCCAGTTTTGTTTGTATGCACTGTGAAATAGTTAAGATATAACACACACCAGTTGACTTTGACATTTGTTGCCCTATGACACCTCAAGATCGAGACTGTTTTACATTTTTCTTTTTGCTGCTGCATTGTATTATTCTGTGTACATTTTTGCATCTGAACACTGTCAATGTCTTTGACATATTACGTTTTCTGTCATGTTATGCTGTATGGTTAATTATGTTACCATAAACAGTCATTATTTAGTGGGTATATGATTTAAATGCAAGACATTAATCTCTGTTCATCAATTTCAGAAAGAAATGATGCGTGTAAGAAATAAATTCAACAGAAATGGGAATTTCACCTACGGAATAAACGAAAGAAGATGCAATAACTTTATGAGGAAGAGTAAATGGATCAGGATTAACAAGCATTAACAAGAATATACTATACTCATCGTAGAATAGCAGTCTTAACTAATTTTTTCTTTCAGAATACAAGGCGATTGATGCAGGCTGTCAGACAGAACTACACATCTTAGTTTTAGTGATGAAATATGCTAGAGATAAGGATTAGTTGTGTAATGAGTAATGAAGTGATTTTTTTTTTGCAGATGATAATGAATGCTGATGAATAATGATGAAGAATATGCTACTATGAATAATGAAGTTTTTCTTTACAGGTGATGATAATAATGAAGTTATGATAATATGGATAATGAAGTGATTGATAATGAAGTTTCTTTCTTTACAGATGAGGATAATGTTGAAGTTATGTATTTATGCTATGTAGTTATTTAAGTATTTGTTGCAGTTTGCTTTGACAGCAGGTGTTATATTGCATAGTAGGATGACGGAAAGTTTTGGAAAGGACAGCTATGGAACACATTTTTATACACATTTCACTACCTGTTAATTCGAAATTCACTACTTTTCAGCATAGTGTGCGTTTCTTCTTTCAGGTCAATAATCCATTTTGTATTTTTTCCAGGAGAAGCTTTTCATGATACTTACTAAACCTGTTACTTATTATACCTGTTCTAGTACTTGCATTTTTATTTTTTACCCATTTGTGTTTATCATTTATAAATGTGATCACATATACTGCCTTGTTACAAACCTTGCTACAGCTGACTCATGACGAATGACGTTACCTATCCTCATTTGCAGCAATAGGTCAAAAGCAAATAGTGTTATGCCTCAGCAATTAATTATCGATCCCAACGCAATGCATAGCTAACAAAAAAATGTATTACCAGTCCCAAATAGTGATACCAGTTTGAGAAAGTTCTGAATAATACTGATCAACTCTGAATAGTATGTCACTTGAGTAATGACTTCTTAATGAGACAAAAAGAAATATATAAATATAAAATAATGCTTTGTAACTGGCTAATAACTGCCACTGTTTATTGTAATGAGACTACTTATAATGCCCGTGATTATTAATGCTATGATTGTAATTAGCTGATTTTTAATAATGACTTCTTAATGATCTGAATAATACTGAATGAGGAACAACGTTTTATTGTAATGAGACTACTTATAATGCCCGTGATTATTAATGCTATGATTGTAATTAGCTGATTTTTAATAATGACTTCTTAATGAACTGAATAATACTGAATGAGGAACAATGTTTTATACTATTCGATACTTGCTGGCCACTGAGTGCCAATAATTAATGTCACCCAATGAATTATGTTATTAATTATGCCATTAATTAGCTCTTGTTTTCAATGTTGAGTTTTCATGTTTTGGTAAATGGCCAATGAGTGCCAATAATTTGTATCACTCAATGTATTATGTTAATGCTAGGCCAATAATTGACTCTCCTTTTCAATTAAGACTTCTGATGAACATTATTCTGTCATACTAAATATGCTTTGTAACTGGCCAAGCACTGCCACTGTTTATTGTAATACGATTACCCATGATGCCAGCTAATGATTAATACTATATTGAAATGACAAATGATGCTATGCTTTGTAATTAGAAGAAGGCTAATGATTCTTAATTATGCTTTGTAACTGGAAAAGAATGCGACTGCTTAATAATGCTTTGTAATTAAGAGAAGGCTAATGATTCTTACTATTTTGGAATGACAAATGATTAATTAACTATGCTATACTTTGTAACTGGAAAAGAATGCGATTATTTCATAATGCTTTGTAACTAGGTATAAGAAGGTTGCTGATTCTATGTAAAACAATTAATGAATATTTCTCTGTAATACTACATACTTGGTACAGAAATGTTCAATAACTGGGCTATGAATGCCGCAAACTACTAATGAAGAATGGTATGTGACATAATGTCCTTCACCTTATGAACTAACTACCCTGAATTACTGCAATGTCCATTTGTCCTGTCTATCCTAGTGATCATGGAGCACTATCTTTGGTTTTGTACTAATTCTACGTTGGTGCGTCTTGTAAGAGCGTGGTGTTGACACGACATGCTGTCCACCATCGTGAGCGATGAAGACGTTATTATGGTCCCACTGTTTGGTGTACCTAATGTACTGCCAAAATGAAAACATGGAACATTACTACGACAGTTCAGTGTCTTGGCTACGCTGATAAATTCTGATGGGAAAAGAACTTCAAATTGTGTCACTTGGTGTTGTACTTCTGTGGAAAGATATGGACTTTCAGAACAGCTGTGTGCAATCTAAAGTGCTACAACCATGATGCAATCCTTCCGTTTCCTGTCCTAATTCTTGTCACATAGTGAAAATCATTTTTTTGCTAACATCATTTATGTTCATGGGTTATACTATTTTTTTTTTTTTTGATTCGCTGAACTCCAGTGCGAGTACACTTATGTCACTGGTCGACATGATTTTTTGCTATTATGTTTATTTATTGCGAAAATGCTAAAGACATTTTTTCGATTTGTTCTGAAGTACAGTATATGTGCACTCTTGTCTTTTATATTGTATATACATTTTTTTATTTTGATATGTTCTGAACTACAGTGCATGTGCACTTATGTTAGGTGTTAATATGTTTTCTACTGAACTTCAGTGCCTGTGCACTTTTCTCTTTTTTCAATATGATTTGTACTCATTCTGTATATTCAATACTTCAGTATGTATGCACTTATGTCATTTGTTACTCATTGTATATACATTTCGTCATTTGCTGATATGTTCTCAACTCCAGTGCGAGTACACTCATGTCACTTATCAACATGATTTTCTGCCATTCTGTTTATTTGTTCTGAAAATGCTAAAGAATTTTTTCAGTGCGTGTGCACTCTGTTATCTGTCAAATAATTTGTATATACATTTTTCTGATTTGCTACTATGTTTTGTACTCACATTTTGTCTTTGCCTGATATATTTTGTACGTCAAATAATTTGTATATACATTTTTCTGATTTGCTACTATGTTTTGTACTCATATCTTGTCTTTGTCTGAAATGCTTTGTGCACAACATTTAATTTATGTACTACATTTGAATATTCTGCAAATTGTAAAAATTTCTTGCGATGGCAAGTCCAAATGACTCACCATCGCTGCCAAATTTTTGCCCCCCCAGTGGAGGGTTATGAAACACGTATGTAACATAGCAGCGATGGTGAGGCACTTTAAAATCTTTGACCAGAGAGCCTATTATCGTGGTTAGTATGCGCTTGACCGCACGAGTGTTGCAAGTAGTCGGTCTGTAGTCGTCATGCAGTACAGTACGCTAGTAGTCGTCGTGTAGTACAGTTGCGAGCAGTCTGTCAGTGGGCAGTCTGTGAGCAGTGCAGTATGTCGGTAGTAGCAGTCGAGTGCAGTTGTGTGTGTGAGGAGTCGGCGAGCGTCGACATGGCATTCTGGTCAAGAGGCTGAATGAGGTATATTATTAATTAAGGTAATCATCAGATAATGTAAAGTTTATTTACTGTAATTAATTTTCAACAAGTGCCCCAATAATAATTTTGATTTCAAAGCAATTTTTACAAAAAAAATTTATTTAATTGAACTAACGATTTCCTTCCACTTCCCTTAAAGAAAAGTTTCAGTTAAATTTAAAAAGAAAATATTATTTGCAATGCAGTTCCTCCAAGCCGTGCGCAACAATAAGAGCAGAAATTTGACAAGCAGTTTCAATGAAGTAAGAATTTAATTCTGATTTTTTTGCACAGGGCCAAAGACCGATATTTCGGTTTAATTGAATTATCATTATCACTGAGATTTTCTTATCACTGAATTGACTTTCATTTTTGTTGTGAGGAACTTAGACTTGAATCAGATTGCTAATTTTTGTTTAATTGTCATTGTCAGTAGATTTCATTGTGGGAGGTTACACTTGGCTCCCATTTATTATTATATTTTTTATTTAAATATTTCTGTGGGGACGATATTGCTTCTTGGCTCCTATTCATTTTATTATTTCTGTCCTTTTTTTTTTTTTGAAATTTTGGTGGGGAGTTTGCAAGTGGATTTAGGAGAATTATACGTAGAGACTAAGGGGAGGAAATTTGACATATTGATGGAGTTGAAGCAGCAGTTCACCAGGACGAGCATATCAATTTGCACAATGTACAAACGGAAGAGAGTCTGAACGGATACCATAAGGGCATTATACACCTTATATTAGTACAAACACCGCACAGTACAAAAACTACTCAAAATTACTAAGAAAGGTTATTAAAAAAATCAAGAAACATGCACATAATGTCATAAATCAGAACGTCTGACAACAGAGTTAAGGAAATGTGGAATATAGTGAAGCAAGAGAAAGGACAACCAGCCACAGAAGAGGATAGCATTACTAGTGAATTGAAAAGAAGGGTTATAAATGACAAGTCATAGGTAGCGAATGTATTTAATAATCATATCTTAAACACAGCAGAAAGCAGAGAGACCAACACTTCAAGAGAAAGATCACAACAATATGTTGAAGAAGTAACTTTCATGGAGTTACATCATATCAAGGTACCACCAACTTCTACTTCTGAAATTAAGAGGGTCATACATTCTCTCAAGGATAAAAGCTTTTTCTGACTTTGATGGTGTTTCCAATACATTTCTAAAGATTTGTTCCCATATAATAAGTTCAGTATTGTCCGAAGTATGTAATGCATCAATAACTCAAGGCATTTTTCCAGAGGGACTAAACTATGCCGTTGTTAAACCCCTCTTTAAGAATGGCGATTAGAGTGACGTCAGTAACCACCAACCTGTTTCGCTGCTGACATCATTTTCCAAAATTTTTGAGAATGTGATATAATCTAGAATATTATCTCACCTTGGCAACAATGCTATCCTCAGCAAATCGCAGTCTGGGTTTCCGAAAGGTTGCTCTACGGAGAATGCCATTTACATGTTCACACACCAGATATTACAAGCATTAAATGACAGAACAGCGCCGGTAGGTATTTTCTGTGACCTACCCAAGGCACTTGATTGTGTAAATCATAGTATACTCTTAGATAGCCGGCCGGTGGGGCCGTGTGGTTCTAGGCGCTTCAGTCTGGAACCGCGTGACCGCTACAGTCGCAGATTCGAACCCTGCCTAGGGCATGGATGTGTGTGATGTCCTTAGGTTAGTTAGGTTTAAGTAGTTCTAAGTTCTAGGGGACTGATGACCTTAGATGTTAAGTCCCATAGTGCTCATAGTCATTTGCCAACACTTAGATAAATAGAAGTTGCATGGAATTGATTGTATAGGCAACCAATGGTTCATGTCATATCTGACCAAAATGATGCAGAAAGTGATACTTAGTAGTAATTCAACCAACAGAATCCAGGGACATAATTCTGACTAGTGAGAAATCACATATGGGGTTCCCCAAGGCTCAATCTTTGGTCCACTACTGTTTCTCATATAAGTAAATGATCTACCATCTAATGTGCAACAAGCAGAATTAGCTCTTTTTGGAGATGACACCAGTATTGTAATCACTCCCAGTATACATACAGAATTGCAAGAAATGGTGAACAAAGTTCTCAAGTATCACTGACTGGTTTTCTGAGACGGTCTCACCTGAATCTCACAAAGACACATTACACTTTATACTGTTCTGCGCCTCTATGGGCACTGCATCAGTAATAAGTGTAACACATGATGATGCAATAATACGTAGGGTGGAAACTTCAAAATTCTTAGGTACCCATACTGATAAGAATTTAAATTGAAGAAAAACATGTTTTGGAACTCCCAAAACTTAGTTCAGCCACATTTGCACTTCGAATCATAGCAAATTCTGGGGAGAGAGAAATCACTAAGTTAACATATTTTGCTTATTTTTATTCAGTAATGTCATATGCAATAATGTTCTGGGGTAAGTCATTTTTAAGAAAGAAGATCTTCATTGTCTGAAAACGTGCTGTAAGAATAATGTGTGTTCAACTGCGATCATCTTTTAGACATATATTTAAGGAGTTGAGCATTCTGACTACTGCTTCACAGTATATTTATTCCTTCATGAAGTTAGTTGTAAATAATCCACTACTGTTCAAAAGGAACAATGAGGTACATAATTACAATACTAGAAAAAAATGACATTCATTAGTCAACATTAAGATTGTCTTTAGCACAGAAAGGGGTGCACAAGGGTGTAACAAAAAGTTTTGACCACTTACCCAGTGATATAAAAAGTGTAATTAGACAGCAAGGTAAAATTTGAAAATAAATTGAAAAACTTTCTCCTTTACAATTCCTTCTATTCCGTAGAAGAATTTCTATGTTTGTAATTTGTAAAAGGCGCTGGTAGAAATTTCTAACTCAATCTGTATATCCTGTTTTCATTTTGGGGAAAAATGATAATATTATGGTGATGTTTAGAGTACAAAGAGATGCAAAAATTAATCTGCAATATGAATGTAAAATGACTCGTTCCACAACTTGACGTTTTATCGTGCAAAATGATCCGTGGAACATGAAAGTAACTAACTACATAAATTTTCACGTATAACTAATGTAAAAACACTGGTGTGCAAAATTTAAGGATGACAGTATAACTTCCGCATGATGTGTCACTGTCAAATAAAGTAGCTAGGTCAAACTTGGACCGCATATAGAAAGCACTGCCACAGTATAGCACAGAAGATAACTGAAACAAATACGGAAGGAGATGAAGAGAAATGACACTTTTTATCAAAGACAGTAATTACACTGAAGTCACTACGGTTTATGATGGTCCACTGGACATTACTAAAGGCGGGATGTGGTAATCAATACGGTGTGTGATCGCCCCGAAAGGCAATGCTTAGTTTCCAACGTGCTTCCACGCTGGCCAGAAAGCTGCCAGGAATTTCTTGTGGCAGAGCATTGTATTTCTCCATTAGTGTGGTTGACAAGTGCCGGATGGTCGTTGATGCATGTGGACGTGCTCCCAAATGCATCCCACGCATACTCGATGGGACTTAAGTCTGGGGAACGGGTTGACTAGTCCTTTCCCCGAATATTCGCACGTTCTAAAAGCTCCTTCACCTGCGTTGTTCGATTCGGTTGCGTACTTTTATCCATAAAAATAAAGTCAGAACAGCGTCCAGCCCCGAAAAGACGTACTCGGGGATGAACTGCAATGTCCTAACAACACTGACCTTTGAGTGTACCGTGTTCAATCATATGGAGGTCATTACGCCCATGCAACTTTACTCCTCGCCATACCGTAACACATGGACCATCAAAAGATCATTTTCGACAATGTTTCTTGGTGTATTACGTGTTCCTACCTCGCGACTTATGAGTGTACGTCCAGAAACACTACTCAAACCGAATCTGCTCTCGCCCGATAAAAACAGGCGATCCCATTTCTCGCTGGTCCACTCTCTATGATGTTGGTAACATCGGAAACGGTGTCGCCGATGTGTCAACGGAACCGGCCGTCGGGCAAAGAGACCATCCCCATGCAGTCGCCGTACCACTATGGAGCATGAAAGTGAGCGCCTTGCAGTTCTATTAAATGGGGTTGCAAATGCACCGTTGAATGATGTGGGCCCCTTGTTTTCTAATGCACAATGTAGTGTCATATGATGTTGTAGTTGACCCTGGTCGACCACATCCTCTCCTTCCGGAAATGGAAGTTGCAGTACGAAATGCTCCCTATGCACGTGAAACAATGCTGTGAGCAGTTGCAAAGTTCTGAGCTACACTCGTTACACTTCGTACTTCCTGCAGTTTCCGACGATTTTTCCTCATGTGAAATCGTCAAAATGTTGCCTCTGGGCGCTGCTGAAGTGAAGAACACCACCACAGTGTAACGCATCTGCTTCCTGATTGACACACATTGTCATTTCCTGTTCCTTCAACTATCACGTGTTGCGGGGTCAGCCCCGTTTGACCCTACAGTCACTCTGCCGTCACGCCATGTCACCTCCAGCTTCCTGAGCAGGACGAAGACCTCTGGCTACATGTCTCGCAGTTTCATTCATTCCCACAGCCTTTATCTATCCCTTCCTTACATTTTGCAGAGCGCTGTATTTGCTTCAGCACAACCATGTGTCACTGTTGTCTTTGCTATTGAGTATAACAGTCGATGATTTGTTTCGTACATGCGACGTTATGCCCAACTGCTGGGTGGATAAACCTGCTGAAACGTTTGATAATAAAACAAAACATGTCGCATTTTGTATAACTTTTGAAGAAAAGTCAATCTGTAATGAAACATATTTAACTACAAAGAACGCACTCAGTCGGGACCATCCGACCGCTGTGCCATCCTTAACTGAGGATGCGGATAGGAGGGGCATGTGGTCAGCACACCGCTCTCCCAGTCGTTATGACGGTTTTCTTTGATCATAGCCTCTACTATTCGGTCGAGTAGCTCCTCAGTTGGCATCACGAGGCTGCGTGCACCCCGAAAAAATGGCAGCACCGCATGACGGCCCGGATGGTCACCCATCCAACTGCCGGCCAAGCTCAACAGCCCTTAGCTTCAATGATCTGTCGGCAACCGGTGTGGCCACTGCTACAATGCCGTTACCATTTGCTATAAAGGCCTTTAATGAATTTCAAGGACAGAGAACATACTCTTAGTGCACAAACATTGTGACGGAGTAGTTAGAATAAACTATGTGACACTTTCAAATTTTCTAAAACAAAATATGGTGTTGTCCTAAATTTCCTCTGGTATGACTTGCTTCTGCTGTTCTTGT
Source organism: Schistocerca serialis cubense (assembly GCF_023864345.2). NCBI lineage: Eukaryota > Metazoa > Arthropoda > Insecta > Orthoptera > Acrididae > Schistocerca > Schistocerca serialis. Next base: position 486,932,980 of record NC_064643.1, read on the forward strand.
CGTAGAGAGAAGAGGTACGCCCGTGAGCTCTCTGTGTTTTGTAATCTTTAGCTAATAATTATTCAGTTATGGTAAAAACGTGTCTGCAAATCATTTGTAGAATCGTTTTAGTTGGTCGCACTAACTTGTACGTCTCTTTATGTTTTAGTGGGATAGGTATCAGGATTGTGCACTCACTGTCAGAGAGCAGGACGACCGAATGCTGTATCGTTGTGTTGTCTAAATATTGTTTACGTACAAAGTCGAACCTGCAGTTCTTTTCTAGGAGTCCGAATTAATACTTGTAAGCCTATTTATTACGTGGAAATTAACGCATTATTACCACGGTCATAAAAGCTTTCAAACAATGATGATGTGCAATAACCAAAAAATGACTCTGAGCACTATGGGACTTAACATCAGAGGTCATCAGTCCCCTAGAACTTAGAACTACTTAAACCTAACTAACCTAAGGACAGCACACACACCCATGCCCGACACAGGATTCGAACCTGCGACCGTAGCAGTCACGCGGTTCCAGACCGAAGCGCCTAAAACCGCTCGGCCACAGCGGCCGGTGTGCAATAACCAATATTGTATGATAGATTCCGCGATGGCAGTGTATTAGTAAGAAGCAAAAATACACAATGATGCCTGTATGTGATGTATGTTATTTCTGATAATTGTTTGGTACTATCACACCTGTGTATTATTTTTCCCGAGGCAAATCGGTCGCAAATGGACTGCATAGCTTTTCACACATCTAAATATTTTTTTCCAAATTTTTTTCTGCCGGACAGGAAAAGCTGGGTTACAACTGGCGACGCGCGACTGCACGAATTTTATGTGCAGGTCTTACAAATGTTTTTTTGTTACAATGTACTATGCTAATTTCGACTGAGGAATCGAAAATATAAAGGCAAATGCAAAGTCTAAGAGGAAAACCACAATCTGTATGTATGGAAAACATCAGATACCAAAATAATAATATATTGCAGCCATGAGCGAAAGTATCAGGTGAGGGCATCCTTGATTGATCACTAACATTTTAATGTCATGAACCTTCAGATTTTACTGTGGACGTATCATAACCCACCACGAATTCTCACATTACAATTTACAATACAAAACAAAGCTAGTAAATGTTGTGTACACAAGTTTCGTGGCAGTAACATGGCCGCTTTTGCATCGCGCGTGGTTAGAATGTTGGCGTGACTTCGGTCCGTTTTTGCCACGTGGCGCGCTTTCGCTAGAAATTTCTGTGAGAAATTTCAAGTATTCTTTCTCGTTATGAATTCAGTCTTGTTCTGATAACATAGAGAATGTAGAGTAAATTCCACCCCATGAAAATGTGGCGGAGTCCAATGTCGAAATTACAGTCAAGGCTGCCACTGAGACTGACACGGGAAATGCCCCATCACACCCCCCTCAGATTTAGTGGGGCGATTGATAGCCCGTCAAAAACTGGACACGTACCAAGCACGAAAACAGGAAGAGGGTGTACTGAACTGTGAGAAAAAGGCAAAATAGTTAACAGGGAACGATCCGACCTCAACAAGTGTAATATTGCGGGTAAGTAAATACTGCGACGCCTTGGTAAGCGGTCACGGCGTTGAACTGTGATGCGGGGGAGCCGTGCTGAAATCTGTCTCGTGTCTATTATTTTTATTTTTTTCACAACATTATGAACTCCCTGTCTGGTCATTGAAGTGTTTGTTCTCTTTCTGTAGTCTTGGCAGTTGTCATACTATACAGTGAGAGAATATGAGTCATGTGGTAAGAAGGCGTTACCGTCGCAAGTAAACGTGATGAATAGTGTGAGCGGGCGAGATACCACATAAACGTTCCACAGAAATGAAAACAAGAAATAAACGCGTGTGAACTATGTTACAACAAAGGAATTCGAGAGTCAGAACTTCCAAAACAGTTTCCATCATTTCCTTGTGATTGATCACATTTATACGAACACCTAAATTGGGCAAGGAGGCTATCTCACTCACCAGGCGTACAAATTATGTGTTTCAGTAGGAGATTCCTAACGCACATGTAGTGTCCCTAATGTCGTGTATGACACACCAGACACTTTTTCCGGTGGAGGATTCGACTAACTTGTCGCCTTGTCTTCAAACGGTTGCGGTTCCCATTCGAACGCCACTTCTTTACGGGTGGTAACAGAATAGCCGTGCAGAATCAGCTGTCATTAAAGGTCCCTCCCTTACACCTCGCTGTTGTAGACTGACGCTACACCACGACACAGAAACAAATTTGAATACTGCGCACAGTGAAGAAGAAAAGAAAAATATCAGCCCGAGGGAGCTTACAACACGACTCACCCGCTAGGCAGTCCAACACTGTGACTACCATGACCCAGTCGCATATCTAGACTGCTCCGTACAGCACTTGTTGTCCTTCAACCATTCACTGCTTCCATTTTGCTTTTTTTTTCACAGTTCAGTGTACCTTCATCCAATTTTCATGCTTGATCTGCATTCAGGTTTTGATGGGTTGTCCACTGAGCCCTCTTAAATCTGAGAATGGGGAGGGGGGGAGGTGCGATGGGGCGTTTTCTTTGAAATACATCCGTCCCCATCTGAAACAATACACCCACCACTCCTAGCATCATGCCCGCATCTCGTGGTCGTGCGGTAGCGTTCTCGCTTCCCACGCCCGGGTTCCCGGGTTCGATTCCCGGCGGGGTCAGGGATTTTCTCTGCCTCGTGATGGCTGGATGTTGTGTGCTGTCCTTAGGTTAGTTAGGTTTAAGTAGTTCTAAGTTCTAGGGGACTGATGACCATAGATGTTAAGTCCCATAGTGCTCAGAGCCATTTTGAACCTAGCATCATACCCATTAATTATGTTGCATTAGAGATTAGAAAACATGAAGAATAATCCTGATCGCATCTAACAACATCTTGACCCGAAGCTAACTGATCGCGATAAGAGACAGGATGACAAAATTAAATTAACATTACAACAAGTATACAACGAACAATCAGAGGATCTAAGAAGTATTTCTGACCTTATCTCGCAAGATCTTGACGCGAAACTGTATGATCGTGACAACAGACAAACTCAACAAGAGACTGGTTAGCAAGGCAACAGACAGATCAGGTTAAACAAAGTCTTAAAGAATATACTCTGAAACAAATAAGGCAAAGAAACAATCAAGCAATTGTCTGATGAGGTCAGTGAGTTTAAAACAGCACGGTCCACAATGGAAACATTTGTACAGTAATTCTCAGACTAGTTCCGAAGTTTCACAGTGAAACAGGAGAAGCAGATTAAAGACAGCTTTGATGGGCATCGCCAAGAGTGCGCCAAGAGAAAGCACATTAACTCGGCCTCCTATTTTTTGAGGTGGGAAAATACCATGAAACAAATATCAACGCCAGCAATCTATCTCACTCGAAACTTCGGGTCATTATGCAGATACTACGCAGGTATGGCTCCCTCACTGTATAGCTATTAAACATTTGCGTGCTCGGGTTGCTTGTCACGTGCACCGCTTCACTGCGGCCGCGTTATGTCCGAACGCGAAAGTACTGTGCAATGAAGTGAAAACAGTGAGACCCTCTAAAATGTGAAACGTGAACTGTCAGGGAAGTGCAGCAGGGAATAATAGTATGAAATACAACTCGTATATGTAACTCTTACAGGTGTAGACCATTTGAATACTGTCGCTTTACCTATCAAAGAAAATAACGGGCATACATGATATTCAGAATTAAATTACGCTACACTACATGCTGAATAACCGTCTCATTCGTTTCCTCTGTGACTATGAATCAGGATATAGAGGCCGGCTGGTGTGGCCGTGCGGTTCTAGGTGCTGCAGTCTGGAACCGAGCGACCGCTACGGTCGCAGGTTCGAATCCTGCCTCGGGCATGGATGTGTGTGATGTCCTTAGGTTAGGTAGGTTTCATTAGTTCTAAGTTCTAGGCGACTGATGACCTCAGAAGTTAAGTCGCATAGTGCTCAGAGCCATTTGAACCAGGATATAGAAACGTTCAAAGCAAAGGGACCTTCGACACCAGCTACAAGTTAAAAATCGCCCACTTTCGCATAATGAACATAGCGTCAACAGCGCCAAAACAGAATTTCACTCGATATTCACAGTATCATGTTCGGTCACCCATGTTGAAACGTCCCCTTTTGAACAATTCTACATGACTGTGCTTAAACTGACACACAATATTTTGTTAGCGCAACGCAATCTGACTTTCAAAATTCCCTACAAAAGAATGGCCCTGACTAACATTAAACTATACCTTTCACAAATCACTTACCTCACAAAAATCTTCGCTGCTCAAGCTACTGCAATACAGCGAGCGCCACTACTGCCAGCTAAATAAAAGATTCAAACTACTGAAGGCACTAACTACTGATAGGGATAGTTAGCAAATGAAAGATATTAATAGAGAACAAACAATGTATTTACCTTAATATCATCACAAGTCATAATATATATATCAGTTCATGACAAATTACAAACCTCGGCCATCTCTCTCCCCACATCCACCACTGCTGGCGGCTCACCTCCAACTGCGCAACGCTACGCGCTGTTAACATCCAGCTGCCCCTCTACAATGGCGAGTATTACAACAATGCAAAGCAGACACAGACTGCCCACAGCACAGCCAGTGATTTTCATACAGAGGTGGCGTTACCAATAAAAAAACCTAAACAGCCTACTTACAATGTAGCCGCTTCCATACCATGCGTACTTGAAGACTGGCCTTAACCTTAGTGCGCATAACTGCATGTGAAGAAGCGATTCACTTGCAGGATGGTACTCCGCTGACCGAAGTTATACAGGGTGGTCCATTGATCGTGACCAGGCCAAATATCTCACGAAATAAGCATCAAACGAAAAAACTACAAAAAACGAAACTTGTCTACCTTGAAGGAGGAAACCACATGGTGCTATATTTGGCCCGCTAGATGGCGCTGCCGTAAGTCAAACGGATATCAAATGCGTTTTTTAAAATAGGAAACCCCATTTTTATTACATATTTGTGTAGTACATAAAGAAATATGAATGTCTTAGTTGGACCACTTTTTTCGTTTTGTGGTAGATGGTGCTGTAATAGTCACAAATATATAGCTCACAATTTTAGACGAACAGTTGGTAACAGGTAGGTTTTTTAAATAAAAATACAGAACGTAGATACGTTTGAACATTTTATTTCGGTTGTTCCAATGTGATACATGTATCTTTGTGAACTTATCATTCCTGAGAACGCATGCCGTTACAGCGTGATTACCTGTAAATACATATTAATTCAATAAATGCTCAAAATGATGTCCGTCAACCTCAATGCATTTGGCAATACGTGTAACGACATTCCTCTCAACAGCGACTAGTTCCCCTTCCGTAATGTTCGCACATGCATTGAACATGCGCTAACGCATGTTTTCGGGCGTTGTCGGTGGATCACGATAGCAAATATCCTTCAACTTTCCCCACAGAAAGAAATCCGGGGACGACAGATCCGGTGAACGTGCGGGCCAATCCACCTGTCATGAAACATGATATTCAGTACCGCTTCAACCGCACGCGAGCTATGTGCCGGACATCCATCATGTTGGAAGTACATCGCCATTTTGTCCTGCAGTGAAACATCTTGTAGTAACATCGGTAGTACATTACGTAGTAAATCAGCATACATTTCACCATTTAGATTGCCATCGTTAAAATGGGAGCCAATTATCCTTCCTCCCATAATGCTGCACCATACATTAACCCGCCAAGGTCGCTGATGTTCCACTTGTCGCAGCCATCGTGGATTTTCCGTTGCCCAATAGTGCATATTACGCCGGTATAGGTTACCGCTGTTGGTGAATGACTCTTCGTCGTTAAACAGAACGCGTGCAAAAAATCTGTCATCGTCCCGTAATTTCTCTTGTGCCCAGTGGCAGAACTGTACACGACGTTCAAAGTCGTCGCCATGCAATTCCTGGTGCATAGAAATATGGTAGGGGTGCAATCTATGTTGATGTAGCATTCTCAACACGACGTTTTTGAGATTCCCGATTCTCGCGTAATTTGTCTGCTACTGATGTGCGGGGCAACATCATTTGTTGCAGGTCGTGGTTGACGTTTCACATGTGGCTGAACACTTCCTGTTTCCTTAAATAATGTAACTATCTGGCGAACGGTCCGGACACTTGGATGATGTCGTCCAGGACACCGAGCAGCATACGTAGCACACGCCCGTTGGGCATGTTGATCACAATAGGCATACATCAACACGATATCGACCGATTTTGCAATTGGTAAACGGTCCATTTTAAGATGGGTAATGTATCACGAAGCACCATTTACCACACAGCGAAAAAAGTGGTCCAACTAAAACATTCATATTTCTTTGCGTACTACACGAATATGTAATAAAAAATGGGGGTTCCTATTTAAAAAAAACGCTGTTGATATCCGTTTGACCTATGGCAGCGCCGTCTAGCGGGCCAGCCATAGCGCCATCTGGTTTTCCCCTTCAAGCTAGACGAGTTTCGTTCTTTGTAGTTTTTTCGTTTGATGCTTATTTCGTGAGATATTTGGCCCGGTCACTATCAATGGACGACCCTGTATATCGACACCCAGAAACCGTAGCGGGTTTTAACCCCCGGACAAACTCCATGAACACGCAGAAGCCAAATACGCCTAGCTGTTAGCAGTACCTTGTGCCACCTGGTGGTATTTTCAATACGGGAACTGCGGTACCTTCTACTCCGTGTTCTTCACGCAATGACAAACTTTTGTGGCCAGAAAACGAGTCCACTATTATAACTGACCTGTTCTCATTTCGTATGATTTTATAAAACACCTCTCTTCGCCACTTCTGTGAGTGGTCCTTTGTGCACTTTTCCGGAAGATGAGGCGCAGCTACAATACCGTCTGCGTGAAACAAATTTTGACATGCGACCCATGCTATCAGGTCGGGTTCTTCTAAAACTATAAACAGAGATGACTGCGAGTGCTACCTGCAAAACTCGTTGGAATTATTTTGTAACTATGAGTCGTGTTACTGATGGACTGCACGATTGTGACGACATCTTTTGTCCCTTTCTTCGCAAGAGTTCGACATGTCGTCAGTTCTAAATTAAGTCACCTCTGATCCACACTGTGAACATTCTGTTTACCGACCGCTTCAGTAACAGCTCTGGTGCGAGCGACGAATTTTTCACAGGCAGGAAGTATGGCTGTTTCGTTACGTAGCTTTTTTTCGTTGTAGCATGGGTTACCTTTCGTGACACAATACAATATTTCTACTTGATGGCGTCAACCCACTCAACAGATGCTTATTTAGGTCCACCTCTACTACGGCTGGAACGCCCCACTGCTGTAAGTCAACGGCGCGGATCGTGAACTTATAGCTGTATGCACTGTTAAATTTATCTGAACAACTTGTATATACTTTTGATAGCTTTTGGTGATGCGTACCATGGTTTTTGATGTTTCTTTGAACTTTTCCAAAAGGCCATGACCCGTGGTATATGTTCATCTCTTACGGATACAAGCAAAGTGGTATTAGACGACTTTACATCGTCAAAGCAGCCTTCACCATCGCTGTCGTCGATTGCACGCCCCAGTCCCGTCGAAGCAATAAAAGTATTCGACGAATATGACGGTGGTGAAATGGCAACATCGCCGAACGTCAGCCCACTATTTCGGTCATTATCTAGCACGTCTTCATCCGTGAAATCGTCTATGACATCCGCAACGAAGTTGAAAGATATAAGGAAAAGCATAAAGAAAGTGTCACGTGCTTTCGTTTAACGTGTACAGAATTTCGTCCAAAACCTGCAAATATTGATGCTTACCGGTCACGGTTTTCAGGTTCCAATTCTTTGTCATTTAACGGTTGCGTTTTAATCGTCATTCCATATCACTCCTGGAGGTGTCGCACCACAGCTTGTGGGTTGGACGACATCATGAACTCAAACCTTTAACGAAACTCCGCGCGTAGTACTTCACATTCGGGCATTATGCGGTCGGGTGACAAATAACACGGGCGCGTGAATGCTTAAAACCTGTAGTGTCATACCTGCATACTATGTATCTGCGTAATGGCCCGAATTTTCGCGTGAAATCGATTGGCGGGGTAGATATCTGGTTCTTGTGTTTTTTTCTCAAGAAAATACGAGGTCGAGTTGATTAAGTTCCCTTGACAGTCGTGAATTACGCCCAGCTGCGCAGGCTGTAAACCATGAAGTTGTGTGTGAGTGCGGCGCATCGAACGATGCCGTAAACAAGGAGTTAAAGCAATTTAGATAAGAACTGAATCACGAAATGCAACAATGGCGCGAAGACAGAAACGCACAGGTTAGTCAACTGCGGCAAGAATTAGACGAGATCTAAGTTACTGCGCATGAGCAGTCACTGCTCCGCACGCGTCCAGGCGATCCATACTGTAACGCACATCTGTACGGCAGACAGTAAAGAGAACCAGCTGGACCGGTCAGCCAATGTACCAATATTTCATCCGAACAAGAATGTATCGGGCCGACGTTGTCGAAAGTCCTATTAAAATAAAGTCATCTGAAACACACAATTTCAAGTGTATGTACCAGAAAAGAAATTACCATGTCCGGTTGTTTGATAAGAAGATTTAAAGATGTTTTATCTCAATCCAGGATTTATCAACAAGAGATCTAATTAGTCACAGCTTGTATCAAAGGGGACGCCGCCCTGAACCAGTCCTGGCCAGCACCTATTCAGTAGCGCCTTCGAAACGAAGTATACAACGCAGAACAGCGCAAAGCGAAGAAGGGCAATTTAAGAAAATATTTTTAGCGATATTTGAAGAAAAGGGATGAACGAGTATGGCACAGGGACATAATCGGGTCGTTAAAATCCAAAATATCGGCACATATAAAGGAGAAATTGAAACATGCGCAGAAGGAGGATCTGGAACAGTTAATGTCAGTTCTAGATTCGTTAGACCTGGCCAGCCTATAATGGGCACAACAATCAATATAGGAACGGTAGCTGGCGGGCCAACAGCTCGCAGCAGAACGGCGGGTCTGTGAACATAAACAGACAGTCGAATCAAAACAACGCCCAGTTCTGCAACAAAAGAAGGAAGAATGGCCGCAGATATAATCCCGCGTACGATAATTATCCGCGTGACATTGGAAACCCCAACTGGCAAAGTAAGGCAGGTAACACATGAGGGAGAAACGGCGTGAATAACGCAGGTCCACCCCATGCGAACCTCTCAAATATAGGAGATAGGCGTAGGCCCAATCCTGAGAATAACGCGAAATGGTCACAACACGGCAACCAAAAGTGGCCGCCGCCCCACAACCAGGACGATCGAATAGTGCGAGTGACAGACAGTCACGCTCCATCAGCCCGTAATGTGTCAACAAATTAGGCGCGATTGCATCCAGCCCTCCTATGCGTGTCGCAGGATGAGACTGAGGGCAGTAGATACAAGAGCAACTCAAGCATCTTGCATTACAACGATGGATTAGGTATTCGGGAAGAGTTATGTTGTGACGTCGAGCAACGTAAAGAACAGACGGAAGAGACAGTGCAAGCAGCTGTCAGTGCGATAGTGGAAGGAACTACTAGTATTGTTATTACGGACATAGATGTCAACAAAATTTTATAAGAAAACCAGTGAGACATGCAGACACCCACATTACCAGAACAGGACTGCAAGATTTCAGGGGCTATTGGTGCGAAATTCCAAAATGTTAAATGGCAGGCGCAGGCCGAGATAAATTTAGGAAACAGAGCAATTAAGCGCACATTCCCATCAGTGAAGGGACTGTCTGCGTCCTGTATAATACGGTTACAGTTTTTGTGTGAGGGGAAATGTGTAACTGACCTCTCTCGTGAAAACTGAAATTTGACAGTTAATGGCAAAGACGTCATTGTGGATCTGTTAAAAACGAAAGCACGGCATGGAAGAATGTGCCATGTTAATAGGGTGAAGATTATACCGAAGAAACTGCTGCATATCGCTGACGTACAGTGTCTCTGTTTCTGTGATGTGAAGTCCCTGAAGTGACATTAATGTGGAACCTAGCCCGAATCGCATTCCTAACAAAGTAACGCTATCCAAGTGCGTCAATTCAACGCAACAAACCGAATTTGACGAACTGTTAACAAGGTACTGTAATGTCTTTTGAGGCAAACCCGGAATTATCAAGGGCTACCAATATAATATGGAAGTAGTTCCACACAAATTCTACTGTACTCCGACGTACCCCATACCGTGTACAAAGCGCGAAGCCACGGGGGAGGAGACGAAAAAACAATGGAAAGTAACTGAAAACTCATTATCCCCATACGTTGCTGGCAGCTAGCAAATCTAATCGACAAAAGATTTTTACTTTCTTATGTTATCTAATATGTTATTACGTGTTTGTAGTTGAAGTTTTTCTGCAAGCTGAGAATTTTACGTGCTATTAATGAACACTTGAGTGCTACCAGCAACCGAAGAAATATTTCTCAGATGCTATGATTTACAATGCAAAGATGTACGACGCTAAGGAATAAAATTCGAAGGAACTGCTCAAATTAGTCTATTTTGTGAATAAGCAGATGCATAGCGTAGTTACTATATGTCGTTAATATTTTTGTTTTGTTTTGCAATGTAAGATGAACTGTAGTATTTAAATGTACAGGAGATTACGCACTATGTGGAAGGATTAATTTCACCAGGTCCCAAAAAGGAAAATTTGATTTATTGGTATCAACGGATATTTGTAAATACAGTGGGACTTTTGTTAAGGTATAAACGTAAATATCAGCAGTCACCAATAACCTAACATTAGTACAATAACATATGCGACGAAGCACAGAAAATCGTAAATAAAACTGCATACAGACTACGTAGTTTACTAAGAAAGTAAAGTATCACAAGTAGTTAACAGGTTGTTGTTTCTCAGTTTCTGTTCTCAAGTGCACGACCGCTACGGTCGCAGGTTCGAATCCTGCCTCGGGCATGGATGTGTGTGCTGTCCTTAGGTTAGTTAGGTTTAAGTAGTTCTAAGTGACTTATGACAACAGCAGTTGAGTCCCATAGTGCTCAGAGCCATTTGAACCATTTTTGTTCTCAAGTAAGTACAAAACAATGGCTCTGAGCACTATGGGACTCAACTGCTGTGGGCATAAGTCCCCTAGAACTTAGAACTACATGAACCTAACTAACCTAAGGACATCACACACATCCATGCCCGAGGCAGGATTCGAACCTGCGACCCTAGCGGTCGTGCGGTTCCAGACTGAAGCGCCTTTAACCGCTCGGCCACTCCTCAAGTAAGTACAAGTTCATATTAATGCAACCAGATGGGCTATGAACCTATGATGGTCCTCGTGAAACCTCGGATTCGGTAAGACATTCTGAGTAGGTGAAGCACGCTTGTGTTTACGCGGTGGATTCCGCGTGTGATTTATATGGCGTTTATTTACGAGCGATAGTCACGCAGTTACGAAAGCATTTGGTAGGTTTGGGGATGAAACATGGATGTCCTACTAGGATTGAATATAATTTAAATTGGCGTAAAGGTGTATAAATGCTTTTAAAGCAGTTTAAAAATAAAACGAAAAGAAAATACTAAGACAAAATCTACAAGTGTCAGGCCCATTTCTATATACGAAAGTCAGGAAATAACTGTACAAATGTTAAATAACTAATTTGAGTAATAATGTTAAACTGATAAATATGGAGTATTCTCGAGAATTTTAGAAATGTAAATTTCCCATCTGTAGGGGAGTAAAGTTACACAGAGTGCAGAAACTACGAAAATCTAGTAAAGACGAGGCGTTCAGCAACGTAGGAGCAATGCGTCGCAGTATGCATGACTGAACGAGGGAACTATTCGCGTTAGCAAACGTAGGACAGTTCTGGACGCTCATGTTTGATAAACACAAACTGTTAAGTGTGCAGGGACACAGCAAAGCGAAGAAAGTATACTGAAATGATTGCTTACCTCATGTTGTCAGGAACAACGGGATGATGAGCAAATCCGATGCCAAATGCTGCTATGAATGGACTCTTAAAGTAAAATAAACGCTTCCTGGATCACAGCTGTGATCACTTCAGTGGCGTAAATATCGCACGCATGTATGGAACAGGGTGTTTACGTGGAGAAGGAAAAAAAATTCCTGGATTTCCCAGTTAAAAATACAGTTTCTCCCGGGTCAAAATATACTTTTTCCGTGTTAAGTGACAGTATACTCTTCCTTGCCACTGTAAAACTCATCAATCCTTTGATTGTTTATGGTTTCATATACCGACATAGAATTTCCTGGCACTTTAGAAAACGAAACTCAGGGGAAAAACAACGTTTTGAAAGACCTTTGATGTGCAGCAACACGTACGCTGCATATGTTCGTAGTACGAAGGTATAAATTCGGATTCCACCAAACACCGCATGTTACTTTCTGAAGCATTGAAATCGAGATTGTGCTGCGTTTTTGTAAGCCAGTCATACCTCATGTCACGTGATCTCGCCAGCTGGTGACAGCATACGTCACATGATGTAGTCAGCCAATAGCAACATCACTCTTAAGTAGCGCGAATACACAAATAAGGAAAGGTAATGGCTTAAATTAATATACATAGCATTCACAAATAATATTGGTCTCGAATATTAATAAGCGGCAAGAGAAGCCAAGCTTGCACATATAATGTTGATCTTCTTTGCGTGTGTTACACTTTAAGACACATCACACAAATGTGCCAGTAAAATTATTAATAACGACCTAAATGTCTGATTTTCTGGGGTCTTTAAATGAGAGCCAACGCTTTGTGATTTAAGAAATTCATCGTACATTCTCGCACATAGTTCATCTTGCGTAAAAGGAAATTTGCTTTCAATGTAACGCTTTTCAAACTACCATTCGCAATATTTTTCCGCGACCTGTTAGAAATAGATTCGTTTCAGTAGTTGAAAGAGAGCACCAGATAAAAGGCGTCACCGCGCTTGCGCAGTTACTATGAGGCACGAACCCCGTATGTTCGAACGTGTAAAACATTATAAGATCGTACATTAATGTCATAAAAGAAACAAGACATCAGATGATACTTCAAGAGCATCGGAATTTCGTGAACCATATTAAAATGCATAATTCGGCTTAAAGTGCACATTCGTTTGTCCAGATTCGAATTTATATTTTCTTGGAGCAACAGTACTGTATTACCTCATGTTTGATTCTTTATTATGGCATAATGCCATAAGACTACTTGAAATACAGCGAACAGTCGAAACTAGTCAATAGTGTGAAACTAATAGCTTCGTTTCAAACAGATTGACTGCCTCAACAGAAAAGATTAATAAAAGCCAAATCTCTTCAGCAAACCTTCAAAAATAACTTCATTTTTCTGCAAGGCGATTAATGCTTGACTGTCAGAAAGGTGGAAGTAAAATCTGAAACTAATAACATATTTTAGCCTTCCGTAATTATGCGAAGGTATTTTAATTCATTTGATAGCTCCCGACCACAAAAATCCGTTTTGTTTTCATTTAACGTGAGAGCAATAAACAAAGAGGAAACAATAAAATCACTGAACGTATACACAGATCACGTCGAGACGACATACCTCCCCACCACTACTCAGACTGCTCTATGCATCAGCCCCGGATTCACTGTACTTCCGAACCGAGGTAATATTAGATAGCGGCGCCCAGCCACACTTCTGTAACCAGAAGCGGGAGAAGGAACTACTCATACGCGACTCAACTGCGCAAGCGCATGAGCCCCCCCCCCCCCCCCCCCAAACTTCTCAAACGAATCTAATTTAAACAGTTGTCACCTCAGGCTCATCGGAGGCGATTTCTTGTTATGAAGCATTGCATACTCTTCCTAAAGCCTTTGACAAACTTTGCTGTTGGCAGACACTTATATGAGCACTGTGTTTTGTTGTTGTATGTGGCGCATTTCCTTTGAAACTTACGTTTTATTTTCGTTTTTTCTCGTTCATGTTTTGCTGCTGCAGTATTATTCTGCAGTAGCGGGATACAGTAATATCCTTTGTCATAGTATTGTTTCTTACCAATCAAAATCACAAAAATTTAACTGAAAACCAAAGCAATGAAAAATTCCCGGAATTCTAAACAATTCCCGGGTTTTTCCCGGTTTTCTCCCAGATCAAAAAATTCCCGGGTTTTTCCCGGATCTCCCGGTTGTCCCGGGTCGTATACACCCAGAGGGAAACATGGCACCGGGGCGCGTGCTGCTACCGGCCACGATAATACATGCGCCAGCGACACTCAACTGTCACTTTTAAAATTTGTGTGTATGAACAGTGCGGTTATGGACTGGGAACTGTGATTAAAAACGCCCATATTAGGACACTATTAAGAAGTGCTTGTGTTGGTGATTACTGAGTGTTTGGATACTAATAAATAAAAGACGGGACAACTCGGCCTAGCGAAAAAGCTGTTGATGTAAAAATGAAGATGAAAAGACAGTGGCTTAATATGTATCCTAACGTTCAAGAGTCGGAAAAGAATCCTCCGTAACTGACACATATCGAATAAACAAAAGGAGACAGTACAAAAATAAATATTCTAAACCACTGCAGAACAAAAATCGATGTAATGATACTACCGTTGTTTGTGTGTGATAAGACAAACAACGGTAGAGAACTGATATTACCGTACAACTGTTGCATGTAACAAACTCCGCTGAGCGATCGATCGACCTGATAGTGAAGATCAACCGAGCAATCCTGCTGGCGTCGAAACGCGGTTTCGCTCCAATGACAGCGGTAGCAGACTCCCTGCCGAACTTCCTGACGTCATGGCAGTCCACCAGCTTTGTCATAGCACAGCAACAACTGAAACTTTTCAACTATAGACCACAATAACACAAAGTTGTTCTACAGAACAATAAATATGTAGAATGAACACAGAAACAAAGTATGGCAAAGTGAATCAATATATCAAAAGGACTAATAGTATTTGACGGACCATAAGACAGAAAAATGGCCTGAAATATTCAGGTGCGTCATATACTTGAAATTAATATAAAAATGTCCAGTGTTTGATTTAAAATTCCTGCCAGTCTTAAAAATGCCCATATATTCGATGCCGCGGGAAACTGATGGGACGCACACGAGATGCGGGGATTCATAAGCTTGATAACACTATCTCCCTACCGACCCGCCATTACAAACGCAAAGCACTGTCTAACGTTTAATGCATCACTACAGTCTCCAGCAAGGCCCCGACTTTCCAAAATTTATGTGGGTGCATATCAGTGGCGCAATTCCCGCCTCTTTCAAAGCAATTGTCTCAACAAGCGAAACGATAACCATCCGGATTTACTCAAATCATAAACCACAACGCTGTTATGTTAAAAAAATATAACTGCTGAGATAGTCTGTAACAATCGGCTTCCCTGTACTTCGGATTATTCTTTAGTATTGCTCAATATTGACAAGCAGATTTTTAAAACAATTGTTGACGAATGGAATGGGCATCTTGTAGCGTGCCACTTGGAAGGAAACATGAAAGCAAGCCGAAAAGACTGGAGTCCGTTCACAGTACGATGCGACTATTATTCTGGCGAGTGCCTTTTACTTGGCCAGAGAAAGGCAGGCAACGGGGCAGTGTGTTGTTTGGCTGCCTTTGCACAAAGACATCTGAAACAAACAGATATGTTTTATAGGTCACATATTTTAGCTTCCATCTCAGTGTTTTAATAGTTCATTACTTTTTGATAAAGGCAAGTGAAAAATGCTTTTTTTGTTTTGTTTTTACCGACTAAAAATATTGTGAGTGCGACGCACACACAATATTATGTATGTAGGCGCTCGAGCCCTTGCACACCCGCACACTGGACTCGCACTCGGGAGGACGACGGTTCAATCTCGCGTCCGGCCATCCTGATTTAGGTTTCCCGTGATTTCCGTTAATCGCTTCATGCAAATGTCGGGATGGTTCCTTTGACAGGGCACGGCCGACTTCCTTCCTCATCCTTCCCTAATCCGATGACACCGATGACCTCGTTGTTTGGTCTCTTCCCCCCAAATCAACCCAACTCAACCCTTGCGCACACTCTACGGGGCCAGTGAACTCGAACTGAAACTGATTTGTGTTAGGTATCGGTAACAGTAAAAATATTTTACTGTTGTGTGTGTGTGTGTCTGTGTGTGTGTGTGTGTGTGTGTGTGTGTGTGTGTGTGTGTGTGTGTGGGTGTGCGTGTGTTTTGACGCCTGTAAGCCCCAACACACACACACACACACACACACACACACACACACACACACCCACACACACACACGCAACAGTACAATATTTTTGTTAGTATCTAGTTTCGTAATGAAAAATGGCATTCATATGATGCGTGCTATAAATTGAAAGCATCATATGTAAAAGAATATGAAAACAGAGCAACTGAGCAGCATATCGGCACTCTACAAAAAAAAAAAAAAAAAAAAAAAAAAAAAAAAAAAAAAAAAAAAAAAAAAGGGTCATTCGCGATGGCGGGCTAGTGCAGAAGAACTGAAGAAAATTAGGTGGACCAATTGTGCAAATAGAGGTCTGAATGCAAAATGGCTAAAGCTAGAAGATGTACTGAAATGCATTCAAGGTCACTGCAGCACTATGGGACTTAAGGAGGGTAGGACGTCAAACGGGCCGACCTGGAGCACGAGAGGCACCACAGGACATTTTAATTTCCACTGTCTGCGCTTTTACAAACAAATTCATAAAACTCTTTCAGTATGACCAGGAAGGATTCAAGAGTCACACTCACAGCAGTGCAAGTTCAAAAACATAACAAAATACATTTTTTTTACATTTCATCATTTTTTCACTTACTAATGGCTGCATTTGTTGCTATAGGTATACTTTTCTTCATAAGTAAGAAAGATTCTTCGATGAATTTTGCACAGCATGCAAACCATACTTGCAGGTGTATGAAACTCTAGAATTTTCCAAATTCATTAAAAGCTGTGGTAAAAATTGAGATAATTAACCATAAAATCTGAATTTTTTCTGAACATGAAGTTTAAAATGTAACAGCTCGTTAATTTTTTCGTAAATTAAGTAAATTCTAGAGTTCCATACACCTGTAAGTATGGTTTGTATTCTGTGCAAAATTCATCGAAGAATCTCTCTTACTTGTGAAGAAAAGTGTACCTATAGCAACAAATGCAGCCAACAGCAAGTGAAAAAATGATGAAATTACACATGTAACAAAATTTTTTTGTTATGTTTTTCAACTTCCACTGCTATGAGTGTGAATCCTGAATCCTTCCTGGTCATGCTGACAAAGTTTTACCAATGTATTTGTAAAAGTAAAGACAATGGAAATTAAAATGTCTTGTGACGCCTTTCCTGCTCCAGGTCGCCCCGTTTGACGTCCTACCCCCCTTAAAATCTGAGGTCATCAGTCCCCTAGACTTAGAACTACTAAGAACATCACACACATCCATGCCCGAGGCAGAATTCGAACCTGCGACCGTAGCAGCAGAGCGGTTCCGGACTGAAGCGCCTAGAACAGCTCGACCACAGCGGCCGGCAAAATGGTACTGGAATTAATACAAAAATGATGCTAATAGACGCACGTAAGCTATCGCTACAGTGGAACTTTACAGACTTTAAGGATGGAGTTGGTTGGTGCTACAAGTTTATGAAGCGTCCTGGACTTAGCATGCGGTTCAAAACCAAAATGACCCAGAAAATGCCATAAGAGAGTGAAGAGAAAATATTGTCTTTCCATCGCTTTATTATGCAACATCGAAAGAAAACTAGTGTGGAACTAAGCCTAGCAGTGAATATGAACGAAACTCCTTTGTAATTTGATGTGCCGAGTAAAAGAACTGTTGCCATGAAAACTGCTAAAACTACACCGGAACTATAAAAACAAGGGGACATGAAAAAGTTCATTTCAATATTGTACTTTCATGTTGTGCTGACGGCACTAAACTTAATCCAATGAGAATTTTCAAGTGCAAAACAATGTGAAAACTATCTGAAATACCGCATCCTGCTGGAAGCTGCCATCGCCGTTGGGGAAGACGTCAAGCCAGAGGGATGAAGGAGGTCCTCAATAATGTTCGTGATGTCCACAGCTGTCATGTTGACTTCGATTATTAAGACAGATCCTATAGAAGCTCAGGTGTCGGTTGGCAGTAACATAATGATGTCCCCCACCGGCCGGCTTCCATGGCGCAGTTCGTTTATCGAGCACCAATACGCCTGGACGAAGCCGTATCGACACGACATCGACCTGGTGTAACAAGAAATGTGATTCACTCGACCAGGCGACACGTTTACATTGATCTAAGATCCAATCTCGGTGACGCTGTGCCCACTGCAATCGTAACTAAAAAAATGGCTCTGAGCACTATGGTACTTAACTTCTGAGGTCGTCAGTTCCCTACAACTTAGATCTACTTAAACCTAACTAACCTAAGAACATCACACACATCAATACCCGAGGCAGGATTCGAACCTGCGACCGTAGCGGTCACGCGGTTCCAGACTGTAGCGCCTAGAACCGCTCGGCCGCAATTGTAACTGACTATGTTTCTGGGTCGACATAGGAATACACACGAATCGTCGGCTGTGGATTCCCATCATCTACACTGTGCGCTGAACGATTTGCTCCGAAACTCTTGTGCCCGCGCCTACGTCGTAATCAGCCGTCAGATCGCCATGTATCCTGCATTAAATAATGTAAAGTCCCCGACCTCCACGTTCTCTGATGAGGCGATGACAAGAGACACCTTTCTGCCATTTGTAAAAGTCACTTTGCGCAGTGGATTTCCCCATTTGCGGTCCGTATCGTCGCTAGAACGATTGCCTATCCGTCTCCGGTTACGTACTGGGTGGTTATAATAAAGTGCTAGTACACACGGAGGTCTAGTGCGCGCTGTAATAATCGTATGGCATGAAAACTTGTTAGATATTCTAGTGCGTTAAAGCAGAATCGATTTACATTAGAAAAAAGATGCTTCCAATTTCGGTCACCAGGTGCAAATGCGGCTCTGTGAATGCTAGAAAGACGCGTACAAAATGTTTCCATATGTACTGTATTAAGAACGAGACGTGAGCAGAAAAGGTAAATAAGTGAGAATGTCATAGTGTTCATTTTATTATGAATTGCCGCTTACACAGTTTATTCAGTATAAGCACCGGAGACTCTACGAGATACTGTGATCGTAACAAGGCATGATCAACAGTTACTTGCAGCAGTTCCGGTAGAATCCGAGCAACGCGTTCCTGTATACTGACTAAGTGATACCAACTTAGTGGATTTTCCACTAAAACTGGTGATTTCTACCCTGTGGCGAAATATTGCTTCAACTGGCTGTGGATTTTATAGCGGTTTAGTAAAATTCAGTTTCAGTTACTGAAAAAGCGATCTCTCAACCACTAAGCTATTTATATGTTTTGAAATATGTTATTTCCACTTTATTTGGTTTCAGGAGTATTGAACAACACTGATGCATCACAATGTGACTTCAAACGAACCATCACACTCAATAGACTATATGCGACGATTCCCTGTAGGATGGAGAGTATTTAGTAGGACCTAGTAATAGTTCAAGAGCGAAGGCGACTTGCGCAGGTGCAGGCAGTGCAGCAACCGGTTTCAAACAATGGGTACTCACTTATTTCATTATCGCTTCGAATAACCACTGAGCGCTTGTTGGCTCACGTGGGGTGCAACTCAGATGTGAAGAAAAAGTAACTCGACTGTCATCATTCGTGATGTGCACTGTACAGTTGTAATTGTCACTGTATGGTATTATTACACGACTTTATACGTGTATAACGATGCCGAAACCACAATAAACGCAAAAGTTTTGGGATTCTTGGTTTCAAGACCCACATTTAAAAGATTGGCTTCAAGTTATTGAAAGTTCTACGGGTCAGGTAACCAAATGCAAATTTTTCGGTACAGTTTTAACGAGCCACTATGGAGATTCGAAGTCTCATGGGATGTCAAAGTAGCGTCTACAAAATAGAAAGGTAAGCAACCTTTTTTAATTGATTAGACATTCATTGATCAGTTTTACATCTTTGAAAACTCTTCGACTAAGTAAATTGTTGCAGGTTGTAACTATGCAACATATAATTGCTTTTAAGTCAGAGGCCATTGGGAATAAAAAAAAAAGGAATAAGCAAGACTCACATTCTTCACAGCCATGCGTACTAGTATACGTGTAGTCGGCCATTTTGGGGAGGTAATTAATCACAGTAATAAAAACATCAGCTGCAGCGAACTAAGTGCACCTCAGTTATAAAAAACGAGTTAACACCGCATTTCACTGACGTCCTAAAACCAGATTGCAAATATCAGCCATTCAGCTTATTAATTGATTAATCTACTGATATTGTTGTACACGAATATTTCGGATTGGTTAAAGTTTGTTACAGTAAATTACACAAAAAATGGTACTACATACCTTGACCTTGCTGAACTGCACGAGTGTATTGCTGAAGCTATTGTCTCTGCTGTATAGAAGACACTTCAACTGTCACGGCTGGAGTAAATAACGGAGTATTTTCTAAATTGAAGGAAGAGGTACCACACTTCATTTTAGTACGTTTCTTCTGCCGTTCCTTGCAACTGGAAGTTTCAGCTGCTGCAAAAGAACTTTTACTGATAAATTTGGAGTTTTTTTATTAAAGAGACATATGATTGGTTTAGTCGCTCCTCTTCCAGACAATATCTTTATAAGGAGCTAAACAAAACTATCAACGACGGACAGAAACCGTTAAAAATAGCTCAAGCGTACCAAACAATGTGGTTATCAATAGAATCCGCTGTATCAAGAATATACATGCAAAGATCCGAGCTAAAAACACATTTTTACGTAGCTAAAGTGCTTGAAAGGTGTCGCATGGCAGAGTTATAACACGCTATGTATGCGAACGAGATTAATTACGCATATATTTCATTTTGATATCCAATATTAATTGAAATAAACAGAGTCAATAAAATGTTCGAGTCGAAAGATACAGATCACACCAAACTCTTTGATCAGTCGACCAACCTGATAGATATGCTTGTCAGCAAAATTACGTTACCTGCAAATAAAATTAATATTTGGACTCAAAATATTCGTGATTTCTTCGATCGAAGATATTATCTGGGATTTCACTTTCAAATGCAGTTGGTCCGCAGCTCGTGGTCGTGCGGTAGCGTTCTCGCTTCGCGCTCCCAGGTTCCCGGGTTCGATTCCCGGCGGGGTCAGGGATTTTCTCTGCCTCATGATGACTGGATGTTGTGTGATGTCCTTAGGTTAGTTCGGTTTAAGTAGTTCTACGTTCTAGGGGACTGATGACCATAGCTGTTACGTCCCATAGTGCTCAGAGCCATTTGAACCATTTTTTGAAAAGCAGTTGATTGAAATGAGAGATAAACGATTACCACGGGGACACGAAAAAATGTTGCGTAATCAGTGCACAACATTTACAGTAAGTCAGATTGAAGAAATAATAACAGATTACCAGAAAATTTGACATTGATGGAAAAAATTTCAAGAATAACTGTTGAACAAGCACTTAATCACAACAAAGAAAATCTAATTGATATAATGGCTTAGTTAAATAAAAATGTAGAATTTATAGCTTGAGTGGATGATCAATGGCGACAGATTCATTTGATGAACTGGAACGAGACCAAAGATACAAAAAAATTTTGAAATGAAGTCTTACATTTCGAAGATGCTGAAGGAGAATCCAGATCTGAAGAATTAGTGACTTTTGCGACTACTCTCCTAATACTGTCTCATTCCAATGCCGATGTTAAGACTCTATTTAGTAGTAAGAATGTAATAAAAAGCAAGCAGAGGAACAGAACGAAGTTAAATCTTTTAACTGTTATATTGAGAATACGCTGTGGTTTGAGGTTGGAAGGAAAATGCTGCATCGAATATGAAATTCCAATAAACGTTGTAAAACAAATTGGTACCAAAGAATCGTATCAATCTGAAACGGACGGTTATGATGCAGACAAAAATGATTGATCGTAAGAAGACGAATACATGTAAATAAGTAGTTGCTGTTACAGAAATTTTTGGATGTTCCTGAACTTCACTTGCTGTTCATTTAATGATTGTGAATATTTTATTACTTAATAATAAAGGAAACTAATTACTAACATACTTATTGTTTTCTTCCACAATAATTTAAAAAAATTAGTGGAAATTTTGGCGATTACGAGAGTAGGGGGATTTTTGTTAGTGGTTTTCTGGTGGTTTTTGCACTTGAAACAGGTGGGGAGCTCACTTTAACTGTTGGCAACATTGATACTGACAGTCAGATCAGGTACAGACCGAAAGTGTCCTTGGTAAAAGCATTCTTTTAGATATCCCCAAAAGGAAAAGTCACAGAAATTCTGATCAGGTCATCTTGAAGGCCATGCATCTGGAAAACCTATGGAGAAAACACATTCGTGGAAGGTTGCGTTAAGCAGATCATTCAGTGGGCGAGCGACATGAAGAGCTTCACCCCCGTGGATGAAACGAACGGTTTCCACACAGTTGTGCTCTTCCAAAGCAGGTATCACATGCTGTACAAGGCCTCGAAAACGTGCAGAAGTCTCGGTACGCCTGACAGACCCTCCATGTGTATTCAAAGAGAAACACATCGAGTACACAGTCACATACGGAGAGTGCAATGGCCCCTCGTGCGCAACATGCGGCCTAAAAGTACCTCAAATTCGGCAGTTCTTTGTGTTCACTGTACGCCGTAGTGTAAAATGTGTCTCGTCACTCCATAGAATATCGCCCGGCCACAGGCCTTCATCTTCATTACCTGTCAGAAGCCTAAGAGCAAACTCAGAACGTTGTTGGGGATAATGAGGTTTAAGTTGCTGCTTCTGTACAGATACTACACAAATTTGTCTACTGTTGACCATGGATTGGAGAATTCTCGTGACCCTCCAAGAGCGATAGCACTACCTGGAGCACACGCTGCGTGGTCATTTACAATAACAGCAACTTTGTCAATAGCTTCCACCACGATAGAACGCCTTCCTCCCTCAGGTGACACTACAAGCTCACCCGTGTTTTCGAATTTCACTAATATCTTCTTTAAACCATTTAATGGTATCGGGCCTCCCCTCGATGTTTCAGTCGGCGATACTCTCTCAATGCAGGACTGTAATTGCTGCCGCCCACACACAACCGTTTCCCTAACAGCACACGCTCTCTCTTCTCGACAGTTGTTCACTCATGTTGTAATGATAGCAAATAGTGTACAGCGCCAGACTAGCAGCTGGTAGCCACAACTGGAACTTTTTTTTTCAGTGTAAATCTGTTCCGCATTAACGCATTAACATATTTACAAAGTTTGGGTACCATACGATAATTACAGCCCACACTGGACCTCCGTGAACAGCTTCACTGTAATTATAAACACGCGGAACGTAACTGCGTCATGTGGTCGTGGAGCCATTCAGTCTTGTGGTGGGCAGTGCTTACAACGATTTCGCCTTTCAGAGTGTTTTAACAACTTACGGCAGGTTTTGATCAGATTTTCAGTGTTTCTGCGTAATTTACCCGAAGCGAGAGGAAGTACACTCGCCTGGCTGGGTCGTTACTGCAGCGGAGTGTTCTCGCGGGCGCAGAAAGCGGCCGGCAGCATCCATCAGCGAGCGCCACCCTTTGTTCGACCCGCCGCTGCCTCCGCCTCCGCCTCCACCTCCGCCACCCCGCGCCAAATGGACCTTCCGATCGGCCACCGATTTATTAATTAACAGAACAGAACACGGCAGAGCAGAGCAGGCTGGAAATAGCGCCGGCGGTAGGCGCTCTGGGAGCGGTGAGTGGTGTACACTGCGCGCAGCCAGTTCCATCACGCCGCACAGGACAGTCAGTCACCGCCAAGGCAGCTACGTCGGTGCTTGCGAGTTGTCAAAGATATCCATTGTTCTCTTAGCACCGTTTTCTGCCGTTCAAATTGAATGTATACGTACTGTGAGTTCAACGGCCGCACTGATTACCAAAAGTATGCATTAAAGGACATTATACAGCAGCGTTTATAATTGTAATTACGTTTTGCCGGCCACTGTCGTCGAGCGCTTCTAGGCGCTTCAGTCGGGCACCGCGCTGTTGCAGGTTCGAATCCTGCCTCGGGCACGGATATGTGTGACGTCCTTAGGTTAGTTAGGTTTAAGTAGTTCTAAGTCTAGGGGACTGATGGCCTCAGATATTAAGTCCCATAGTGCTTAGAGCCATTTGAACCATTTGTAATTACGCTTTGGTTCAAATGGCTCTGAGCACTTTGGGACATCTATGGTAATCTGTCCCCAAGAACTTAGAACTACTTAAACCTAACTAACCTAAGGACATCACACAACATCCAGTCATCACGAGGCAGAGAAAATCCCTGACCCCGCCGGGAATCGAACCCGGGAACCTGGGCGCGGGAAGCGAGAACGCTAGCGCACGACCACGAGCTGCGGACAATTAGGCCTTGATCGCCTGCAGACGGAAATAAAGACAATAAATCAGTCTAATCTAAAAGCCGTAAATTCAACGAAATACCTAGGTATTATGATTATGAACAATTTAAATTGGAAAGAACACACAGAAAATGTTGTGGGGAAGGCTAATCAAAGACTGCGTTTTACTGGCAGGGCACTTAGAAAATGTAACACACCTACTAAGGAGACTGCCTACACTACGCTTGTCCGTCCACTTTTAGAATACTGTTGCGCGGTGTGGGATCCTTACCAGATAAGACTGACTGAGTACATCGAAAAAGTTCAAAGAAAGGCAGCACGTTTTGTATTACCGCGAAATATGGGAGAGAGTGTCACAGAAATGATACAGGATTTGGGATGGACATCATTAAAAGAAAGGCGTTTTTCGTTGCAACGGAATCTTCTCACGAAATTCCAATCACCAGCTTTTTCCTCCGAATGCGAAAATATTTTGTTGACACCGATCTACATAGGGAGAAACGATCACCAATATAAAATAAGGGAAATCAGAGATCAAAGCTAGCACGGAAAGATATAGGTGTTCATTATTCCCGCGCGCTATATGAGATTGTAATAATAGAGAATTGTGAAGGTGGTTTGATGAACCCTCTGACAGGCACTTAAATGTGATTTGCAGAGTATCCATGTAGACGTAGATATAGAAAGAAGATAATCGAGCAAGAAATCATCTCCGGACTGTACTGTTTCTGTTACAGCAACGAATATGTAAAGTTATGCACGGTCCAGTGACATTAATTTGTCCACCGCCTATGTTCGACGTCAACGTACATACAATAAGTACTCGCATCCGGCAGGTGACAGTACTAGGAGTGGAGGGTATGTAAAGGGTGTCAGAGAGACGCGGAAAACAATGCAGTCGTTGTCGTAATGCTGAAACGCAGCGATTTATCTGACGTCAAACGGGGATGATTACTGGCTTTTGGGCCAACGGTGGCAGCATTTTCAAAACGGCTAAGTTTGTAGAACGATATTGTAGTGCCTGTGTTAATCCGAATTACAATGTTAAGTTCGTTTGGACACGGTCGTTATGTCCAAAGGAACAGGCACTGCGGTGACCACAGCTGTTGTGAAATACATGAAATCTATTGGCAGTTGCGAGTATGGACTTCTATCAGCCGTATAGTGCATGTCGGATCAACAGAGGCACTGCAACATAGTATTTATCTGCCGATACCGGGCAAGTGACTTCAAGCAAAATTTTTCCCCTATATGGAAATATACATAATGGATGTGAGAGCACAGTTGTAGACACATGGTTGAGGAAATACGGAAGTTTGGCTCCGGCCGTCAGTCGTGCTCGGACAGCCAAGAGGTAAGAAGACAGCTCGCGAAAAGCGGGAAAGCCGGGTTCGAGTCCCAAACTGGTAGAAATTTTCATTGTCGCCATTCAATTATACAGCTTCATATTTGAAACTGCGAATGGATTTCATGTAAGTTTGTAAATTGTTCGCTTGCCGCCATGGTTGAAGTATACTATACGTGGCAAAATGGAGCTATCCAAAATTGGCGCTGAGGCAACTGTAGTGCTCCACGGGCCATATATGACGCGGGTAAACGACGGTTGTGGAGATGTGTACGGGAGAACAGAAATGCAGCTGTTGAGTAACTGACCGCCAAAATCAAGTGAACCAAGTGTCTACCGGCAGTGTTTCCTCAACGACCGTTAAACGATCGTTGCCGCTTATGGGCCGATGCAGCGGGCTCTGGGTCATGCACTCTTGCTGACCGCTGTTCATCAGCGATGAAGACTGGAATTTGCACGCCATTTCCGCAACTGGACGTCCACTGAGTGGCGACATGTGGCCTTTTCAGATGAATCATGTTTTATTGTTTGTCGGACTGACAGCTGTTGGTGTTTACTGCCCTGCAACAATCATTGGAACGGTTCAGGCAGGAGGAGAGAGCGTTATGGTCTGGGGAATGTTTTCGTTGCATACCCTGGATGATCACTTCATTCTCCAAGGCACAGTGGAACAAAACAAGTTCGCATCTTTCCTTGGGGACCATGTCCACCGCTGCATTCAGTTTTTTTTTTTTTTTCCTCTGCGCCATGGCACTTACCAGCAGGACAATGCAATGTGTCACACAGCTGGAAGCGTACGATTGTTGTTAGAAGATCACCAGGATGAGTTTGACGTACTCTCCTGGCCACCAATCTCCCCGGATTTAAACGCAGTCGAGAATGTGAGGGACCGCCGCGATCTGGCTCAGCACTATGGTTTGTACAGCCCCAGTTGGCCACGGCAGTGAAATCGGTAGGCCCTAAATCCCTGTCAGTACCTTCCAGAATCTCTATGACTGTCTTGTTGCACGTCAGCGCTGAAAAAGGTGGTTATGAAAGCTTTTGACAAGTGGTGACATAACGTGACTGGACCGTTGTTATTCCATGTACGGAGTCTCCTTGGTAACAGAACCGAAGGGATTCACCGTGAAACTGCCAGTCACTACACGGCTGCTTAATGTATCTTTATTGCCCATTACAAACCCCTTTAGTCTGTTGAATACCTTCCATAACAGTTACTAATTACATTCAAGATGTAAAAGAAAGTAAACCTCCCTATTTATTCTACCATCTTCTGATATCCGAAATATGAACCACCAGATTGTTGTGTCCACTCGGAGATAGCTAACGACAACGAAATAACGAAAACTAGAAATGTAAGAGTGTATGCCTTTTGACAGGCGTTGACAGTGGCGTAATACCGCTGTCAGATCTCTTAGAATACTTGTTTGCTTTCTGTAAATTTATGAATGAATCGAGGTGCACACGTCTTCACCACATTGTTGCTGTCTTGAGAATTACGTACCTATTCCTGTGTCCTCATGTTTCTGATATGTGGATCTTTGCATCTCTGTTCTCTTCACTGAGCCAGATATGCTACAGCGGAATAGTGCAACGCAATTATCATTGATTATGAGGTGCTCTGGTTCATTTAGTCTTACCAGAAAACGAGCGAAAGATGTATGATGACTGATGCAAGATATACTACGAGAGAAATGAGTCACCAAATCAGGTAATACTTGGGACATTAATCTTTGCCGTTCTAATTGAAGCTAGATTCAGCAGATAAATAGTGTGGTACAGAAAATCGTCCAGTTCACTTGCACCTGTCGTATGACATTTGTTCTAAGAAAAGAAAGTCGGTAGTATCACGTCCGCACGTGAATGGCCGTTAGCCATATGTACATCTTAGACCACAGAGGGAAACCCTCCGGAACAACGTTCTAATCAAGTGGACATGGGGATTCTGATTCTTTCACAAACACTTTGAACATTAACATTAGTCATGATACTTTTATGATTTAGTCATTTCATTTATTCAGATAACATTAAACGCGATATCGGAATTTTGTATAGTCATTATCGCTCATGTATTCGATAGGATAATCGGACTGGTTACCCTGGAAAACTCCAATGGCAGGCCCACTCGCGCACTCTTGATATCACTTTGTCGGACTGACAGCTGACGGTGTTTACAGACCTGTAACAATCATCGGAACGGTTCAGGCAGGAGAGAACGTTATGGATTGGGGAATGTTTTCGTTGCATTCCCTGGGTGTTCACTTCATTCTCCACGGCACAGTGGATCAAAACAAGGTCGCGTCTTTCCTTGGGTACCACGTCAACCTACGAATTCAGCTTGTTTTTTTCCTCGGCACGATGGCACGCGGATTGCAGAAAGTGTGACTTTACTATGTGAGCAACAGTACCTATTGTTCTTAACTGATGCCGGAGAGTGGTATGGCGTTGTTCCGATGAGGTAGTGGATTACGTTATCAAAATAACACTGTGCAAATTCGAATACATGCCATGTGGAGTGTAATCTAGTTAGATCAAACGACACCAGGTATTAACTTAGTCATAACATAGTACTTAATGTCTGAGGAAGTCTTTCCAGTTAGTTTTGGCGCACATAAGGCGAAATTAATATCTATTCTTCTTCAAGCATTGTAAATCGAACTGCGGGAGATTCACATTTTGCAGACTGTTTGAAAAGAAGCGTCTAGGCATATTTCATTTACCAGACGTTTTATAAACATTATTGTAAAAATTTTTCCTAACCGATTAGGTCAGATCACGAAACGAACATCATTGACTCAATTTAGGTGTATGTTGACGATGTAGCGTATTCGTCGGTAGTGTATCATACACCTGTTATTCGCATTAATGGTAGAAGAATTTCGGTTATTTTGTGATGTGGACCGGAACAACATATTGTTGTTGTTGTTGTGGTCTTCAGTTCTGAGACTGGTTTGATGCAGCTCTCCATGCTACTCTATCCTGTGCAAGCTTCTTCATCTCCCAGTACCTACTGCAACCTACATCCTTCTGAATCTGCTTAGTGTATTCATCTCTTGGTCTCCCTCTACGATTTTTACCCTCCACGCTATCCTCCAATGCTAAATTTGTGATCCCTTGATGCCTCAAAACGTGTCCTACCAACCGATCCCTTCTTCTAGTCAAGTTGTGCCACAAACTTCTCTTCTCCCCAATCCTATTCAATACCTCCTCATTAGTTACGTGATCTACCCACCTTATCTTCAGCATTCTTCTGTAGCACCACATTTCGAAAGCTTCTATTCTCTTCTTGTCCATACTGGTTATCGTCCACGTTTCACTTCCATACATGGCTACACTCCATACAAATACTTTCAGAAACGACTTCCTGACACTTAAATCTATACTCGATGTTAAAAATATTTCTCTTCTTCAGAAACGATTTCCTTGCCATTGCCAGTCTACATTTTATATCCTCTCTACATCGACCATCATCAGTTATTTTACTCCCTAAATAGCAAAACTCCTTTACTACTTAAAGTGTCTCATTTCCTAATGTAATCCCCTCAGCATCACTCGATTTAATTTGACTACATTGCATTACCCTCGTTTTGCTTTTGTTGATGTTCATCTTATATCCTCCTTTCAAGACACTGTCCATTCCGTTCGACTGCTCTTCCAAGTCCTTTACTGTCTCCGACAGAATTACAATGTCATCAGCGAACCTCAAAGTTTTTACTTCTTCTCCATGAATTTTAATACCTACTCCGAATTTTTGTTTTGTTTCCTTTACTGCTTGCTCAATATACAGATTGAATAACATCGGGGAGAGGCTACAACCCTGTCTCACTCCTTTCCCAACCACTGCTTCCCTTTCATGCCCCTCGACTCTTATAACTGCCATCTGGTTTCTCTACAAATTGCAAATAGCCTTTCGCTCCCTGTATTTTATCCTTGCCACCTTTAGAATTTGAAAGAGAGTATTCCAGTCAACATTGTCAAAAGCTTTCTCTAAGTCTACCAATGCTAGAAACGTAGGTTTGCCTTTTCTTAATCTTTCTTCTAAGATAAGTCGTAGGGTTAGTATTGCCTCACGTGCTCCAACATTTCTACGGAATCCAAACTGATCTTCCCCGAGGTCCGCTTCTACTAGTTTTTCCATTCGTCTGTAAAGAATTCGCGATAGTATTTTGCAGCTGTGACTTATTAAACTGATAGTTCGGTAATTTTCACATCTGTCAACACCTGCTTTCTTTGGGATTGGAATTATTACATTCTTCTTGATGTCTGTGGGTATTTCTCCTGTCTCATACATCTTGCTCACCAGATGGTAGAGTTTTGTCATGACTGACTCTCCCAAGGCCATCAGTAGTCCTAATGGAATGTTATCTACTCCCGGGGCCTTGTTTCGACTCAGGTCTTTCAGTGCTCTGTCAAACTCTTCACGCAGTATCTTATCTCCCATTTCATCTTCATCTACATCCTCTTCCATTTCCATAATATTGTCCTCCAGTACATCGCCCTTGTATAAACCCTCTATATACTCCTCCACCTTTCTGCCTTCCCTTCTTTGCTTAGAACTGGGTTGCCATCTAAGCTCTTGATATTCATACAAGTGGTTCTCTTCTCTCCAAAGGTCTGTTTAATTTTCCTGTAGGCAGTATCTATCTTACTCCTAGTGAGACAAGCCTCTACATCCTTACATTTGTTCTCTAGCCATCCCTGCTTAGCCATTTTGCACTTCCTGTCGATCTCATTTTTGAGACGTTTGTATTCCTTTTTGCCTGCTTCTGTTACTGCATTTTTATATTTTCTCCTTTCATCAATTAAATTCAATATTTCTTCTGTTACCCAAGGATTTCTATTAGCCCTCGTCTTTTTACCTACTTGATCCTCTGCTGCCTTCACTACTTCATCCCTCAGACCTACCCATTCTTCTTCTACTGTATTTCTTTCCCCCATTCCTGTCAATTGTTCCCTTATGCTCTCCCTGAAACTCTCTACAACCTCTGGTTCTTTCAGTTTATCCAGGTCCCATCTCCTTAAATTCCCACCTTTTTGCAGTTTCTTCAGTTTCAATCTGCAGTTCATAACCAATATATTGTGGTCAGAATCCACATCTGCCTCTGGAAATATCTTTCAATTTAAAATCTGGTTCCTAAATCTCTGTTTTACCATTATATAATCTATCTGATACCTTTTAGTATCTCCAGGATTCTTCCAGGTATACAACCTTCTTTTATGATTCTTGAACCAAGTGTTAGCTATGATTAAGTTATGCTCTGTGCAAAATTCTACAAGGTGGCTTCCTCTTTCATTTGTTCGCCCCAATCCATATTCACCTACTATGTTTCCTTCTCTCCCTTTTCCTACTGACGAATTCCAGTCACCCATGACTATTAAATTTTCGTCTTCCTTCACTACCTGAATAATTTCTTTTATCTCGTCATACATTTCATCAATTTCTTCATCATCTGCAGAGCTAGTTGGCATATAAACTTGTACTACTGTAGTAAGCATGGGCTTTGTGTCTATCTTGGCCACAATAATGCGTTCACTATGCTGTTTGTAGTAGCTAACCCGCACTCCTATTTGTTTATTTATTATTAAACCTACTCCAGCATTACCTCTATTTGATTTTGTATTTATAACCCTGTAATCACCTGACCAAAAGACTTGTTCCTCCTGCCACCGAACTTCACTAATTCCCACTATATCTAACTTTAACCGATCCATTTACCTTTTTAAATTTTCTAACCTACCTGCCCGATTAAGGGATCTGACATTCCACGCTCCGATCCGTAGAACGCCAGTTTTCTTTCTCCTGATAACGACGTCCTCTTGAGTAGTCCCCGCCCGGAGATCCGAATGCGGGACTATTTTACCTCCGGAATATTTTACCCAAGAGGACGCCATCATCATTTAATCATACAGTAAAGCTGCATGTCCTCGGGAAAAATTACGGCTGTAGCTTCCCCTTGCTTTCAGCCGTTCGCAGTACCAGCACAGCAAGGGCATTTTGGTTAATGTTACAAGGTCAGATCAGTCAATCATCCAGACTGTTGCCTCTGCAACTACTGAAAAGGCTGCTGCCCCTCTTCAGGAACCACATGTTTGTCTCGCCTCTCAATATATACCCCTCCGTTGTGGTTGCACCTACGGTACGGCCATCTGTATCGCTGAGGCACGCAAACCTCCCCACCAACGGCAA
This sequence comes from Schistocerca serialis cubense, assembly GCF_023864345.2. Classification (NCBI taxonomy): domain Eukaryota; kingdom Metazoa; phylum Arthropoda; class Insecta; order Orthoptera; family Acrididae; genus Schistocerca; species Schistocerca serialis. Next base: position 486,964,884 of record NC_064643.1, read on the forward strand.
GGTCCATGGTTCATGGACATTGACACGATAATAAATCTGAGTCCAGGCCGTTACTATAGTTTCCAAAAGGTGGTCATAATACCCCCGTTAATTTTTCCATAGATCAAAATTAATGGTCCAAACTCAAACCATGAAATAAGTCGTATCAAACGCTAGAAACGAATTTCACTTTCGTCACAACAGTCCCAGGTAATGTTTCTCATCATTTTAACATACCTTCTTGCCCAGAACTTCAAACAAATATGTAACGTTTCTTGATGTTTGATTTTTCGCTCTATTCGCTTGTAGATATTTTCTCTAATTTTCCTAAACGATCTTTCTTGTCTGCCACTCTCAGGGGCAGCAGAACGCTTATGTGGATAAACATAATACAGTCAAAAACATTTTTCCTAAGATCTGCTTTCACATGCTGTCAGTACCGTGTTGAAAAAATATCATTCTGAAACTTCAAGAGAAACAGAGTAAAAAATTTGGTTTATGGTCGCTAAAAATTGTAAATTCGGTTAACATGAACTCTGATACGGATGAAAAAATGTATATTGATTCAAAACGTTCGATTGTAGACAAGTCCTGTATACAAATTAACTATCACCACCCTCTACCCGTTGGAACTGAACCACAATCAAAGTAAGGATAATGTATCGAAAGCTAACGGCAGGTAGGGTTACTAAGATTTTCTCATTATAAACTTGATATTTGGTCTTGGGAAAGTTCCACTTTCTACGTGGTATGTAATACAGGCATCGCACAACAACGCTTCTGATATATGAGACACAGCAACTAGAAAAAACTTCGCACTACCATGACGGTGCTAAACACGAAATATCAATTAACAAGGCTTTCGCGACAGGAGTCTTTTTCCGCTGTACTGTAAGATCTACTTGTTTTTCATAATTTTTGTATTTTTTTATTTTTTATTTTAAATGGCAATAATCTGATCTTCCACGAATAATGTAGAAACCTAAATCCACTTTTCTTCGGGATATTACTTATCTCGTGGTCGTTTGTTGTTTAGGGCTACACTTTTACAGCTTCATATGTAGTAAGTTCACATGCCCCCCCATGAACCATGGACCTTGCCGTTGGTGGGGAGGCTTGTGTGCCTCAGCGATACAGATGGCCGTACCATAGGTGCAACCACAACGGAGGGGTATATATTGAGAGGCGAGACAAACATGTGGTTCCTGAAGAGGGGCAGCAGCCTTTTCAGTAGTTGCAGGGGCAACAGTCTGGATGATTGACTGATCTGGCCTTGTAACATTAACCAAAATGGCCTTGCTGTGCTGGTACTGCGAACGGCTGAAAGCAAGGGGAGACTACAGCCGTAATTTTTCCCGAGGACATGCAGCTTTACTGTATGATTAAATGATGATGGCGTCCTGTTGGGTAAAATATTCCGGAGGTAAAATAGTCCCGCATTCGGATCTCCGGGCGGGGACTACTCAAGAGGATGTCGTTATCAGGAGAAAGAAAACTGGTGTTCTACGGATCGGAGCGTGGAATGTCAGATCCCTTAATCGGGCAGGTAGGTTAGAAAATTTAAAAAGGGAAATGGATAGGTTAAAGTTAGATATAGTGGGAATTAGTGAAGTTCGGTGGCAGGAGGAACAAGTCTTTTGGTCAGGTGATTACAGGGTTATAAATACAAAATCAAATAGAGGTAATGCAGGAGTAGGTTTAATAATGAATAAAAAAATAGGAGTGCGGGTTAGCTACTACAAACAGCATAGTGAACGCATTATTGTGGCCAAGATAGACACAAAGCCCATGCCTACTACAGTAGTACAAGTTTATATGCCAACTAGCTCTGCAGATGATGAAGAAATTGATGAAATGTATGACGAGATAAAAGAAATTATTCAGGTAGTGAAGGAAGACGAAAATTTAATAGTCATGGGTGACTGGAATTCGTCAGTAGGAAAAGGGAGAGAAGGAAACATAGTAGGTGAATATGGATTGGGTCGAACAAATGAAAGAGGAAGCCGCCTTGTCGAATTTTGCACAGAGCATAACTTAATCATAGCTAACACTTGGTTCAAGAATCATAAAAGAAGGTTGTATACCTGGAAGAATCCTGGAGATACTAAAAGGTATCAGATAGATTATATAATGGTAAGACAGAGATTTAGGAACCAGGTTTTAAATTGTAAGACATTTCCAGGGGCAGATATGTATTCTGACCACAATCTCTTGGTTATGAACTGCAGATTAAAACTGAAGAAACTGCAAAAAGGTGGGAGTTTAAGGAGATGGGACCTGGATAAACTGAAAGAACCAGAAGTTGTAGAGAGTTTCAGGGAGAGCATAAGGGAACAATTGACAGGAATGGGGGAAGGAAATACAGTAGAAGAAGAATGGGTAGCTCTGAGGGATGAAGTAGTGAAAGCAGCATACGATCAAGTAGGTAAAAAGACGAGGGCTAATAGAAATCCTTGGGTAACAGAAGAAATATTGAATTTAATTGATGAAAGGAGAAAGTATAAAAATGCAGTAAAAGAAGCAGGCAAAAAGGAATACAAACGTCTCAAAAATGAGATCGACAGGAAGAACAAAATGGCTAAGCAGGGATGGCTAGAGGGCAAATGTAAGGTTGTAGAGGCTAGGGGTAAGATAGATACTGCCTACAGGAAAATTAAAGAGACCTTTGGAGAGAAGAGAACCACTTGTACGAATATCAAGAGCTCAGATGGCAACCCAGTTCTAACAAGGGAACCGCCCCCTTGCACCCTCCTCAGATTTAGTTATAAGTTGGCACAGCGGATATGCCTTGAAAAACTGAACACAGATTAATCGAGAAAACAGGAAGAAGTTGTGTGGAACTATGAAAAAAATAAGCAAAATGTACAAACTGAGTAGTCCATGCCTCGATAAGCAACATTAAGGAGAACATGAGCTGAGTAGCGCCGTGGTCCCGTGGTTAGCGTGAGCAGCTGCGGAAGGAGAGGTCCTTGGTTCAAGTCTTCCCTCGAGTGAAAAGTTTAATTTTTTATTTTCAGTTTATGTGACAAACTCTTATGTTTTCATCACTTTTTTGGGAGTGATAATCACATCCGCAAGAAAACCTAAATCGGGCAAGATAGAACAATCTTTTTACCCAAGTGTACAAGTTAGGTGGGTCGACAACATATTCCTGTCATGTGACGCACATGCCGTCACCAGTGTCGTATAGAATATATCAGACGTGTTTTCCCGTGAAGGCATCGGTTTACGTATGACCTTCTGATCAAATGTTTTCGGTTCCCATTGGAGAGGCACGTCCTTTCGTCTACTAATCACACGGTTTTGCGGTGCGGTCGCAAAACACAGACACTAAACTTATTACAGTGAACAGAGACGTCAATGAACTAACGGAAAGATCATAACTTTGCAAAAATAAAGAAAGTAAAACTTTCCACTCGAGGGAATACTTGAACCGAAGACCTCTCGTTCCGCAGCTGCTCATGCTAACCACGGGACTACGGCTCTCCTCAGCTCAGATTTTTCTTTATGTTGCCTATCTTATGCATGGACTACTCATTTTGTATATTTTGCTTATTTGTTTCATAGTTCCACTCAACTTCTTCCTGTTTTCTCGATTCATCTGTGTTCAGTTTTTCAAGGCCTATCCACTGTGACAATTTATGACTAAATCTGAGGAGGGTGCGATGAGGAGATTCCTTTGTAAGCAAAGAAGGGAAGGCAGAAAGATGAAAGCAGTATATAGAGAGTTTATACAAGGGCGATGTACTTGAGGACAGTATTATGGAAATGGAAGAGGATGTAGATGAAGATGAAATGGGAGATACGATACTGCGTGAAGAGTTTGACAGAGCACTGAAAGACCTGAGTCAAAACAAGGTCCCGGGAGTGGACAACATTCCATTAGAACTACTGACGGCCTTGGGAGAGCCAGTCCTGACAAAACTCTACCATCTGATGAGCAAGATGTATGAGACAGGTGAAATACCCTCAGACTTCAAGAAGAATATAATAATTCCAATCCCAAAGAAAGCAGGTGTTGACAGATGTTAAAATTACCGAACTACCAGTTTAATAAGTCACAGCTGCAAAATACTAACGCGAATTCTTTACAGACGAATGGAAAAACTGGTAGAAGCGGACCTCGGGGAAGATCAGTTTGGATTCCGTAGAAATGTTGGAACACGTGAGGCAATACTAACCTTACGACTTATCTTAGAAGAAAGATTAAGAAAAGGCAAACCTACGTTTCTAGCGTTTGTAGACTTAAAGAAAGCTTTTGACAATGTTGACTGGAATACTCTCTTTCACATTCTAAAGGTGGCAGGGGTAAAATACAGGGAGCGATAGGCTATTTACAATTTGTACAGAAACCAGATGGCAGTTATAAGAGTCGAGGGGCATGAAAGGGAAGCAGTGGTTGGGAAGGGAGTGAGACAGGGTTGTAGCCTCTCCCTGATGTTATTCAACCTGTATATTGAGCAAGCAGTAAAGGAAACAAAAGAAAAATTCGGAGTAGGTATTAAAATTCATGGAGAAGAAGTAAAAACTTTGAGGTTCGCCGATGACATTGTAATTCTGTCAGAGACAGCAAAGGACTTGGAAGAGCAGTTGAACGGAATGGACAGTGTCTTGAAAGGAGGATATAAGATGGACATCGACAAAAGCAAAACGAGGATAATGGAATGTAGTCAAATTAAATCGGGTGATGCTGAGGGAATTAGATTAGGAAATGAGACACTTTAAGTAGTAAAGGAGTTTTGCTATTTAGGGAGTAAAATAACTGATGATGGTCGATGTAGAGAGGATATAAAATGTAGACTGGCAAAGCTAAGGAAATCGTTTCTGAAGAAGAGAAATTTTTTAACATCGAGTATAGATTTAAGTGTCAGGAAGTCGTTTCTGAAAGTATTTGTATGGAGTGTAGCCATGTATGGAAGTGAAACGTGGACGATAACCAGTATGGACAAGAAGAGAATAGAAGCTTTCGAAATGTGGTGCTACAGAAGAATGCTGAAGATAAGGTGGGTAGATCACGTAACTAATGAGGAGGTATTGAATAGGATTGGGGAGAAGAGAAGTTTGTGGCACAACTTGACTAGAAGAAGGGATCGGTTGGTAGGACACGTTTTGAGGCATCAAGGGATCACAAATTTAGCATTGGAGGGCAGCGTGGAGGGTAAAAATCGTAGAGGGAGACCAAGAGATGAATACACTAAGCAGATTCAGAAGGATGTAGGTTGCAGTAGGAACTGGGAGATGAAGAAGCTTGCACAGGATAGAGTAGCATGGAGAGCTGCATCAAACCAGTCTCAGGACTGAAGACCACAACAACAACAACAACAACAACAAGTTCACGTTTTACAACTTGATAAATAATGAGCAAACACTCGGTATAATTATTTTTCTTTGGCTTCTATAATAAAAACAACAATACGTGTGAGATACACTCCACTGCACAGTCACGATATTATTGTGCTTGGGCCCACATGGCCACTACTGGAAACACGCAGTGACCTCACACTGACGCTGATGCTGGTTGACGGACCTTGCCCTTGCTCAGAGGTGTCAGGAGTTTGAGCAGACAGTTGCCGAACCTCCTGCTCCTGTATGGTTGGTGACGCTGATGACCTCTCCTTAATGAATTGGTGTGAATATTATCCGAAAAATCGTACAGAGTCATTGGTGCCAGTCAGGCTGGCGATAGTGAGGGTTCCCCTCCCTTCTTCTTCTTCCATTTTCTTTGGTGGACTAAATTTCATATCGGTGAGGGTGGATTAATCAAGTGGGGGTGAATTCTCCGGGAAGACTTGACCGCCTCGTCTATCATTTCCTTCCAGTCTCGGCGGGTGAAAATAGGATAGTAATTTATTTGTCCCAGGTCTGCTCGCTGGATAAACTCCTGGCCCTTGAAGTCATAATTCAGTGGTTCGTAACCCCAATGGAAATTGCAGGGTTGTTGAGGGAGATCAGGGTTGTCTGCGGCAGCGTAGGGGTAGGGAAAGTGGTGGTGTGGATAGGTGTCGTTACGAGGGGAGGCGGTGATCCTGTTTAGCACCGCCCCCACGCTGTTCTTGCCCGGGAGAATCAGCTACGCGAACGACGGCTCCTCATCCTCGTCTTCAGCCGCCGCCCCTCCACTCCTTCAGGAGAGGGGGCGGGAGAAGATAGCATCTCCATGTCCAAGGCGACCTTCTCAGCCTCCTGCTTCTGCGGTGGCCAGTGAGGCAGCCGTGTTCATGCTGTCCATCTGAATGGCTGAGGCAGGTGCCTACAGCTCCACTGAGACCCTCTTCTTCGGTGGTGCGAAACGTGCGACCCACGTCATAACGTAAGTGCCACATCCAACGGCGCGCCTCGTCTGACTCCGCCCTCAGGACAGCCCTATCCTCCGCCATGGCGGACTTGACTGCGGCAGCTGGGTTGTCGGTTGCTTTCAGCAATGCTACGCAGAAGTCATTGTCTTCTTCATGGCAGCGCGGTCCGGGCGGGGGAAGGGGGCGGAGCAGACGTTGTGTCATATGGAACCCCCTCTTTGTGTATGGTGGCCTTCGTTCTTCTGCTTCTGCCCGCCGCTCCAGCTCTTTATGTAACTGCAAATGGCTGAGTTGAGTTGACGGCTGAGTTGAGTTGGCAGCATGATTGCCGCCACACTTCGCGCACGTGGCAGCAATATCTCTCTGTTTTTCACCGTCACGTGTATCGTGCTCTTTTGCGCATTTCAGACACACGACTGTGCCACTGGAGGTCTTGGCTACATGCGCCATCTTCTGGCAGCGGTAGCATTGCTCCTTCTTCGCCTTGCTATTCTTGCTCTTCCTGTTGCCGCGGTCGTTACCGGCCAGCTTGGTCAGGAACTCGACAACACTAACTTTGGCTTCCTTTTCGCGTCCAGACATGTCGGCGAAGTAGAGACGACGAGACAAGCGACAGCAGCAGCGATGCCATGGTGATCTTACAGTGAACAAGTATTGTGGCGACTAAGGAAAAGCCATCGTTCTGTCAATGCTTTCAGGACAACTTCTCGTATACCATCAATTGGTTTAGACTGCGCTCGTGAAATATGAAGATAAAAACTCACGATAAGCCGATCGAAGTGCCCTCACTCCCAGGTGTAATAATGGTGTGGTCATCTAACACACTCTCATTTCATCAGTGATATCGCCTTTACGCTAGACGTAAACAACACAGCCCCATCCTGAAAACATGCGCTAGTCTGTAGCTCTGAAACTGTGTATTTGCTACATAGGTCGGTAGTGTACCAGGATTGTCCCCATAACTTATCTTCAGCTGAGGTTGCTGGTCTTATTCTAATGCCTCATGACGTCATTACCATGGCATCAAACAAGCTGTAAGTAAGAATTACGACGTGTCCTATGTATAAAATTAAATTACATTCAATTTTATGCTTTGCTGATTATACAGATGATGTAGTTATACATATGACGTAGTTATACAGATAATGTAGAGCGCCCTACCTTGTTTCCAGAGTAAGGTGTCAGGCAAATCCAACACCTTCCATGAAAACCCTGACATGATAAGCAAATCCAGTAGTATGTCACATTGCTCCGAATAAATCGTGACATTAAATTAACCAAAGTAATACGAGTAACGAGTAAGCAAATGGAATACCACAGACTAACACAAGAATGCCTAAACGCATGTCACACCTTCCCACCGTGAGACAGACGCAGTTCCGAGGGGAGAGACGAGAAAAGAAACCGAGAGCAGAACCGTGTTAAGCTGGAAGACCCTACGATAAGGGACGGACACCCACGTCGCCAGCTAACCGCTAGGACCACCCCCCAGCCCATGTTAAAAGCTAGAGCCCTCCAGAAGAACAGTATAGACCTTACGATAACACAAAAAGGGCTACCCCAGCCGCAAGTTTTAGTGTGAGACTTTTTCGCGTCTCTGTTACGTCAGGACCACCCTCCAGCCCATGTTAAAAGATAGAGCCCTCCAGAAGAACGGTATAGATCTTACGATAATACTAAAAGGACCACACCAGCTGCAAGTTTTAGCGTGAGACTTTTTCGCGTCTCTGTTACGTTGCAAACTTTAAAAACATTGCCCCACCACAAAAAGTATAACGTTTCTCATTGGATGGACAGAATTTTTGTAGGCGGAGCTTAAGGTTAACATTGAGACCCTGATTGGTCAGATGAAAACACAGCCAGATAGTTTTTTTTAAACCAACTTCAGTAAATTGTAGTAAGGAGAAGTTAGGAGAGAGTTGCTTCCGAGATGGCGAGGTGAGCGGAGATGTGCTGCCCGCCACCCCCTGACGAACACTGACAAGGTAATAAACGCACGTGATGCCGCATTTTTAAGCGCATAAGGCTACACTCAGAACTGCAGAAGTCTCACCTGTTACACCCCCTTTTTGCGTAATACTAGTGTCGATCGTCAATTAAAGCTCATGGTGTTCACGTTTGCCACATGAAGTAAAAATCTGAAACGCGATGATTTTTCTGTTATATAGTTACTGAGAAGTCACGTTAGCCACTGTAATTTACGACAAGTTAGATAAGTAATTAAAGATAATTGAGGGTCGCCGTAGACCATTTTGATAGTTTTCTCTTTTGTGAAAGTTAATTTAGACCTAGATTATAGATGTGATATGGCATAGGTCATCCTTCGATCCATTGTAGAACTTGGAAACCCGTTTGGGGAATATTCGTTCACTTTTTTGTTGAACGCAGTTGCTTTTTACCATCCTGTATTAAAACATTTCCTTTTATCAATAGTGCAGTATATAAACAATGTTTTGTGAGTAGAATAAAATTTCCAATGGTAAACTTAACTGCTTTTTCGACGTTATTTTACCAGCTAACTAAAAATAGGAAAGCCTTGAACCCCTTCCACTAAATTTAGTTAGTATTAAGATTCTTATACAGGGAATGGAGTGGAGCTGACGCTGAAATCATTAAGTATTTGGTTATATCATCGCTAGTCTCACTAAACTCTTCTGAACTCTACATGTCATGTGTGGTCTGGCGTCTCCTTACCAGCAACAGGTCCCAGGTTCAAACTAGTCAATTCCCTAAAAAACACACTCAGAGCGTCGCTGCGCGAAAGTGGTAGGGAGACACGACTTAGAAGAACAGACACCACGCAGAATGTTAGAAAATGGCGACCCTGCCAGGATGGTAAAATACCATGATTGAAGGTCGACCACATGCCTAACTAGGTCAGAAAAATATCCTGTTAAAAATTTTTTGTAATAAAAAAAATTTTTTTTGAAAGGCATAAATAATTGAAAACAGTAGCTGCAGCGATAGATAGTGAGACATTCTAGCAGAGACAATAGCATAATTAGGTTATGAAGTTTAAAAATTGTTAGAATTAAGTTTTATCCTCAATGCAAGCGCACAGGTGGCGGTTACATCGTTGACAAGTTGGTTCTGACCCAACAAGTAAATGAATGGATTGTCAGGCTTGGGTATAATAAGTGTCAAGTCGTGTCAACAAAAAGTATGAAACGCGTGAGATCGTAAGAGCGCATGTTGACTCGAGGTAGGGCGCGTGAATTGCTTTTCAAACAGAAAATAAGGGATTCGGAAAGATTAGCAATGGCAAATCGAGACCTTGACTGAATTGAGGTAGAGACCCAGCAATAAAATGGACAGAGAATAGAGGACAGTACAAAAGACGATGCAGTATCGAGAGAAATAGGACATATAACGCACCATAACGAGGATAATTTACGTCAAGGCATGGAAAACGTAAGTCAGCATACGACAGAGGAGCAGGAAAGTAGAGAGACAGTCGATGAGGATTCTAAATTGCGTCTTGAATACGTAGAACCCATAGTACAAGTAATCAGAGCTCCCTCACCACAGAGTACAAGGAATGCGAGCAGAAACGTGTCACAGCACAGTTCAATGCAATCGGTTGCGAACCAACACTTGGGCGAAAACACAGAGCGCACGACGTCGGAAGAAAACGCAATAGGACCCACCAATCTGGCAGAATTATTACAACAAATTACGGAAACCATGACAAGGCAAAATAAAGACATAGCGAACCAAATTCAAATTCAGAATGCAGAAACCACGAGACAAATTCGTGCGATTAAAGAACAAAACAAAAAAATTCAGTTACACCTAAGTCATATTGAAGGCGAGGCAAAAGAATCTCGAGAAGTGATAGGAAACTTAATAACAGGTCACAATCAATTGAAAACAGACATCGACTAGGTACAAGCGGACGTACAAATATTGCGTAATGACACTCAGATTGAGATCAAAACATTACGTAACAACATCCAGGGAGAAGTCAAGAAACTAGAAAAACAGATAAACGTAATTACTAGACAAGCAGCAGGTACAGCGCGTGAAATTGTTGAAAACAGTGTGTTACACAAACGTATCACAAAAGCAGCGCTGAAAAGATATGATAACCACATAGTCAAAATAGAAGCGCAAACGAAGCGACAATTTCAGAAATTGCGAACAGAGTTGTTGCAAACCATCGAAGAGTGTAGTGAACAGGATCGAACAAGCACTGAGTCTGCAACCACATCCGTATCTGTAACAGCACCGGAAAAACAAGTAATTAACGAAGATATTACATATTTGCGATTCCAATCACAGGCGGAAAGTAACATACGTGAAATCAGACAGCTTGCACAGCAACAAACACGAATTTCTTGATGAACAAACGTCATCACAAACACATGCGGAACCACAAATGTATGTTTCAAGACAGTTTGGATCGTGCAATGAAGCGGCAAGGTTAGCCAGACAAGATACCGAACCAATACCTGACAATGGAAAGTCAGGTCACGAAGATTACAGTGCAATGCATTCAGCTACACGTTGACAACCGATGGAAGAAAATTATTGCGTACCACTCCAACGATACTACGCAAGGGTAAGCAAAAGTTACAGTGGACAATATCCAATGGATGTACCACAATCGGAAAGAACGACGGGAGAAATGATCAGAAACAAAAGTGGCGAAGAATCGCGAATTTCATATGGAACTATGAAGAAGTACGACAACGATCATTTCCTTACAGTCAGAAAATTTCAACACTTTCGAGAAGGAAACTCATTACATCCACGAACTTTTATCGATCAATTCCGAGTAGGATTACCAGAACACTGGACGCTAGCACTTAAATTAGATTTTATATGTGCACACATGTCAGGAACAGTCGCAGAAACAATGCAGAATGTTGCAGCGACATGCAGATCGTACGAAGATTTCAGAGAGAAGTTTCCCTCACGATACTGGTCCAGCGAAGCACAGAACAGAGTGAAGCACGAATTATTACAGAACCCATATTTTGAAAATTCAGGAGAGAAGAGTCCCGTGAAATTTTTCGGATTAATGGCAAAGAAAAATCAATGCTTAGGTGTACCATACAGTGACGGAGAGTTGATTAAATTATGCGCGATGAAGCTACCATTGAAATACCAGCAATCATTAGTAGGTCGCGGAGGCAATGACGTCGAAGCATTTAAAGGTCTTCTAAGGGAACTAGAGTTCATATTTTCGGAAGATGACGCAAGAAAAAGACGAAGCGCACGTGAAAACGAAAGCAAAAAGCAGTGGAATCCACAAGACACAGTACGAAGAAACAATAATTACGAACCATGTGATAACTTCGCACCAAGAAATGACAATAGATTTCAACAAAGAACCGGTTATGGATTTAGAAGAGAATATGGCAATAACTATAATTCACCCAGGAACGGCAACAACTATTACAGAGGGAATAACGACAACCGGAACGGGTACTGGAGAACCAATAGACCGACAAATTATCAACAAAGAAACCACTATCAACAAGCTGAACAAGAAAAGAGAATACAGATAGAAGAGGTGGAGCTAAGACCACCAAACCCCGATAAACGTTCGAATTGACAGCTAAGCGCCCATGCCAGAGAGAATGACGCACCGACCCAGGACAATTGCAGCACCTTGAACAGAGAAGTAAAAATCTTATCACGTGAAGAGAAGAAGGAAGAAACAAATTCGCAGGGACCAGATGAAAACGAAGACAAGAAAATAACAATATCGTGTTGGGACGAAATTAATTGGGAGAATACTCACGAGGAAGATGAATTACCAGAGGCATGCACAACAAATGTAGGAGGAAAGGACGAAGTAATGAGTATTGCAGAGCTATTTGAGATCGAAACCAGGGAAAACGAATTCAATGAGGATAATGCGCAGTTGACAGAAGTTGAAAATAAGTTATGAGAGGGTACACAACCCAACGTATATAATGAAGGAAGTTATGAAGCGATAATTAGAGCATTTAGATGCGATTATGTGGAAGTAGCGACGAAGAAGGAGAAGTTAGACGAGGATGAGGAAAAAGTAGAGGATGTTGAAGAAAGTGTAAATGAAGGAAGAAATAGAGAAGAGGAAATAAAAGAGAGAGAAGTAGCAGTCGAAGCTTATCCTACAGAAAGTTCGAATTCACAAGGGAAATTCCTAAAAGGACTCATGTACGATTCAGTGGAGGATTCGTTGATGCAAGAAGAAGAAGAACAGAACCAACCCTTTGAAATTCAACCAATTGTGAAGGCCATGGTAAAGCATATCCCAGTCAATATCATAATTGATAGCGGAAGTGAACTGACTGTGATCTCAGAAAATTTATTCATGCAATGTAATGCCAATGAGGAATTGCCAGTTCTGAAAAGACTTAAGATTGAAGTAAGAGGTCCTATTAGAAACAATGCTGTGGAAGTTACGAGACAAACAAGGTTAACTCTTTCGTGTCAAGGTCAAAAGATCGAAGCCAGCTTCGTGATTATACCTAAACTAACTGTAGATTTGATTATAGGTGCAGATTTTTTAAATGAGAGGCGAGCGATAATAGATATGGGGAAAGGTAGCGTAACATTTGGGAATGTTACGCTCTTTGAGCAAAAGCTAAAATTAGAAGAAATACCAGTTATAAACAAACAATTAAGAATGATGTGAGATAAAAAGGATGAAGAATTAGAATGGTATGCACAAAAGGGGGAATCGCCTCAACTCATGTTAGAAGTCCATAAAGAAATCGACGAAAAATTGCAAGAAGTTCAAGGTATTTCGGAACACAGTAAAAGAGAATTAGAGGGTATTTTATGAGATAAAGCAGAGGTATTTTTACCTAAGACTGGCAGTATTAAACACTTTCAGTACAAGATTGAAGATTAATTTTATTACTGGTAAATAATCAGCACAATATTTCAAGATTATGTTGCAGATAAGTTCGTCAGGAGGAAGAAGAATGAAGAGAGAGGGACATGGGAAAAAGAAAGCAGTTTCAATAAAATCAATAACAAAAATAACGCCAATAGTAGCATAGATTAAGGTGAAGGAATAAAGCATAGATAGTCTAACAGCTTGAAATACTACAATGCTATACACCATGACACTACACAAAAAATAAAAAAAACGAATTTGAGGATTTTTGTAGAAGTTAAGACTCAAAATATCTTAGAATTGTATCATGGAAAGAGCACCGAAATTTGTAAAGCTTTTTAAGAAGGCGTAAAACAATGTAGGTACTAGACATATGTTAGATGATTATTAGTAAAACTTTTTGTAAGAATCATTGTAAAAACTCCAACAAAGACCAGATGCAATGACCCACAAGTTGCAACGTGAGAAGTATCAAGAATGAAAAGGACGTAATTAGCGAGACACGATTCCTACAAGACAGAAGCGTCGAGAGAAGGGAAAGGACAGCGAGACAAACAGAGGGTAGCTGAAGTGGGCAGTAAATCTGCTGCACCACAGGGTGGCGGAACCCTGCTGAGACAGAAGACGGAACCACAGAGTGGCGGAACACGGATGGGGCCGGTGCAGCGACTGACAAGCAAACACCGGACTTTCACCGCTCGTAAACCCCGGGACGCCCCAACTCAGCGGAGTGAGCAAAAAATGGCCCAATGAGAAGACAGCTTGGGCAAGCCACCACTGCCAAAAAATATGTCTAAAAGTCACACTACCACTATTAAACAGCACGCTGATGCATGAAACTGAAGAAAACTTCCACAAAGTAGAAATGACATGCCCAAACCATTTATCAAACTGTTACTAGGAAGAGAACTTCAAAGCGATTAGTTATCAACAAATATTTCCGTATCCTGCCCAGAGAAGAACCAAGAATCAAGTAAGAAGTAGAGAAAAAGCAGAAAGAACAGAAGTAGAAGTTTCGCAAGATTGAGACTAAGAAAGAAGATGGGTGAAGAATAGACGATATACCTTCCCAAATCCCTATCCTATTGTAAACTAGTCATCTGCGAAGTATTACAATGAAAAACGACCGCTTTCAGCGACACATAACGATGACTTTCACGCATACAAAGCCAGTAAACCACGAGATTCTGCACTCACAGCTCCATTCCATTATGGGACCTCCACAACAGCAACATACACTTGGAAATCCAACAAGGAACAACGAACAAAGCTGTACATCAAATACTTGCCCCCATCCATCTCGCTCAAGTCGATCACCTTCGTGCAAAAAACATTCGCCAACCTCATGCTTAAACATTCATAGGATTGTGTGAATGTGTGAAATCAAATTATGTGATATAGGAATTGTGCAAATGAAACGTGTGAAAAACTAAATAAGTTAAGCACACCAGACAGCTAATAAACTACAAAATAACAGTCATTGACTCTGGACTTAAGTAAAAAATAGACTATCGATAAAAATAAGTCATCAGTTCTAAAATGGACAGTATATAAAGAACAAAAGTAAGGCATTATAAACACTAAAACTATATGCCACTTCTTTTCTCGTCATAAAAATTAAAGAATAACTATATTTTACTTATTTTCTCCTTATAAAAACAAAGAATAAAAAATCGTCTTGTTGGATGTTTTCCCTTTTTTTTTAAATTTGTACCATTTGTTAGGATAATATCTCAATACTTGTTTATGTATATTTCTTTGTCAAAGCAATTCTTGGAAATAATTCTTATTTGTTAGTGTAACAATGTTGAAATGAGTGTCTAGAAACAAAAACATTTTACTTGTACAAGATATTTAGAAAATGTGTTAGGAATAGATTTTACTTAATTACTACATTTATAAAAACTATATTTCTAAGAAAATCGATTTGAAAGACTCCTCACTTTCGATAACAAACTTCTTAAAAAACAAATTTCACAAGTATATAAAGAAAGCAAATAATTAAAAAATAATAATTATAATAAAATAAAAATATTCTTCCCTTGTCAATATAAACATATTATTGATAATAATGTAGAAGAATATAAAAATATAAATTAGTACTACAAACTAGCACAGAACAGAATAACGTGGCTGAACAGTAGGCAACAAAATTTAGGTACCGGAATAATTTTTGACTGACTTAGACAACGATTCAATCATTACATAACTTCAGTGCAAAAATTAAGTTCGAAGGGTGGTGATATGTAAGGTGTCAGGCAAATCCAACACCTTCGATGAAAACCCTGACATGATAAGCAAATCCAGTAGTGTGTCACATAGCTCTGAATAAATCGTGACATTAAATTAACCAAAGTAATACGAGTAACGAGTGAGCAAATGGAGTACCACAGACTAACACAAGAATGCCTAAATGCATGTCATACCTTCCCACCGTGAGACAGACGCAGTTCCGAGGGGAGAAACGAGAAAAGAAGCCGAGAGCAGAACCGTGTTAAGCTGGAAGGCCCTACGATAAGGGACGGACACCCACGTCGCCAGCTAACCGCTAGGACCACCCCCCAGCAATGTTAAAAGCTAGAGCCCTCCAGAAGAACAGTATAGACCTTACGATAACACAAAAAGGGCTACCCCAGCCGCAAGTTTTAGTGTGAGACTTTTTCGCGTCTCTGTTACGTCAGGACCACCCTCCAGCCCATGTTAAAAGATAGAGCCCTCCAGAAGAACGGTATAGATCTTACGATAACACTAAAAGGACCACACCAGCTGCAAGTTTTAGCGTGAGACTTTTTCGCGTCTCTGTTACGTTGCAAACTTTAAAAACATTGCCCCACCACGAAAAGTATAACGTTTCTCATTGGATGGACAGAATTTTTGCAGGTGGAGCTTAAGGTTAACATTGAGACCCTGATTGGTTAGATGAAAACACAGCCAGATAGTTTTTTTAAACCAACTTCGGTAAATTGTAGTAAGGAAAAGTTAGGAGAGAGTTGCTTCTGAGACGGCGAGGTGAGTGGAGATGTGCTGCCCGCCACCCCCTGACGAACACTGACAAGGTAATAAACGCACGTGATGCTCCATTTTTGAGCGCATAAGGCTTCACTCAGAACTGCAGAAGTCTCATCTGTTACACCCCCTTTTTGCGTAATACTAGCGTCCATCGTCAATTAAAGCTCATGGTGTTCACATTTGCCACTTGAAGTAAAAATCTGAAACGCGATGATTTTTCTGTTATATAGTTACTGAGAAGTCACATCAGCCACTGTAATTTATGACAAGTTAGATAAGTAATTAAAGATAATTGAGGGTCGCCGTAGACAATTTTGATAGTTTTCTCTTTTGTGAAAGTTAATTTAAACCTAGATTATAGATGTGATATGGCATAGGTCATCCTTCGATCCTTTGTAGAACTTGGAAACCCACTCGGGGAATATTCGTTCACATTCTTGTTGAACGCAGTTGCTTTTTACCATCCTGTATTAAAACATTTCCTTTTATCAATAGTGCAGTTTATAAACAATGTTTTGTGAGTAGAATAAAATTTCCAATGGTAAACTTAACTGCTTTTCCGATGTTATTTTACCAACTAACTAAAAATAGGAAAGCCTTGAACCCCTTCCACTAAATTTATTTAGTATTAAGCTTCTTTTACAGGGAGTGCAGTGGAGCTGACGCTGAAATCATTAAGTATTTGGTTATATCATCGCTAGTCTCACTAAACTCTTCTGAACTCTACATGTCATGTGTGGTCTGACGTCTCCTTACCAGCAACAGGTCCCAGGTTCAAACTAGTCAATTCCCTTAAAAACACGCTAAGAGCGTCGCTGCGCGAAAGTGGTAGGGAGACACGACTTAGAACAACAGACACCACGCAGAATGTTAGACAGGTGCTGTTTACATGCCAGTCGTTTTTACAACATATTCATTGAATCGAATTGAAAGATGGTGGAAGGGCTGAAAAGATAGGAGAACAAAAATCGCTAGAAAAATGAAAAAATGAAACGGAACAATCAGTCATTATGATGTACCTGTATATCAACTATTCCGTCTGATCATGAGATTATGCAGCTGAGATTGGAGTTTGCTGCGTAGAGTATTCTAAGATTTACCGGCGTATCTTTACTGATGTTTTAATTAATTAATAGTAATTAAAACACGGACTTTTATATAAAACTACTTATCAGAATCGGGTTATTTAGACTTCGTGCTTCTGCTGAAATGCATCAATAGCTTGGAAATGCTTTTTCTTTGTAAAAAACTACCAAAATTAAGGTGAGCAGTGCTCCTGTATAAAGTCGTGCACGATTAGTTTATGGGTTAACACCGAGGAAACCTATTATGTCAGTGCAATTTAGGGATGGATCTGAATTCAAATAACTATTAGTAAGGCCGGCGATAATTTCTGAAAAAGTAAAGCAGCTAAGAAAACCTGAATGACACGAAGAAAGATGATAAAGTAGAAGTAAAACAAGATCGATATGGAAAGGAACAGATAATTTCCAGAAATATTATGTAGTAGCCGAAAGAGCTAGTTACGTTATATCAGTACCAACTTCTGTTACGTGGAATTTAGCTTACGATCACAAGCAGTCAATCTGGAATAGATCGGGTGGTCGCAATCGACCTTGGATTTATGGAAAGTACGGGGAGTTCAATAAAGCTGTATCACAATTCCTCAGTTACGCCACTTGTTAAATGTTTGTAGGTCCATTCGCCATTCGAAGGTTTACTAAGTCAGTCGAGGCACGCAGGAGTCTCTCGCCACCTGACTATCGTTGATCCTAGAGCAGAGACTGGTTACTGGTTACTGAGTAGACACTCTGCAGCAATCCTACGGCTAGAGACGTACCGAGGCACGGACCACATGTGGAATACGTCCCTCAAGCTTTGCGTGTAAACAGCCTGTGACTATTAAATGCCTTTGCCTCTTCATTTAATCGCTCTTAACTTTCTCTATTGGTAATCTATTAAGGCGACGTATTTTATTACTCAGAAAGGGCTATTGTCCAGTTGTGACGTATAATTTTACATACATAAATTTTCGGTGCCTACAGTGTCACGTCTTTCAGTGTCACACAAATTTTTACTTTTAAAGGGGATCACTTAAGACTATTTCCATGGGTTCGCCCCTCAAATTTCTCCCTCATATCACAAAATTGTCGTTTGATGTAAAAACTGAAAACATAAATCCTTTTAAAGCACAGTTTCGTATATAATTTATATTCAAAACCTTACACCTGTGCCACAGAACAAATCCTACATCGAGAATACTTTACACAAGTTTAAGGGATGAAATGCTTCCGATAATTATTATAGTATTTAAAGAACATCAAAATATGAACAGGCTGAAATGAATAAACAGTGCATGAGACTATGTTAATCAATTTAACTGTAAAAGCTAAGGAGCATATTACTAGCAAAATGAGAAATATGCAAAAGTGAAATGCCGAAATGAGCACTTCAAAACAATCAGAATGGCTGAAAGAGAGCAAAACAACATGAGCCATAAACGAGTAAGAGCTAAGCAACTAAGCATATAAGAGAAAAGACGAAAACGAGATGCCAAACAAAATGAGAGCTGGCTGAACTTCGTCGGCACTTGTATACGGTTGCGCTTGTGGCGGCACCTCGCGGCCCGTACGCAACACGCGCACCTGCGATCGCAATGCACTATTAGCGCTCGCGGCGGCGTCTAGCGGCCCGTACGCAAGTTCTGCAATTGCTGTCGCAGGTCGACCCTTAATCTATGATGTTACACAGTGAAGCTGGAAAATCCTTTCCATCAGCTCCCTCTGCTTCAGTAAACATTGCTAACATAAAATAACGTCGGTGCTGATTCATAGTCCATCCTCAGCCCCGAGAGAATACATTTAATATACTGTACCGTACAGTATTATAGATGCAATTATGAAATTTGTTACCATTATGAGTACACAAATTAATTTTCTTTCTTAATTTATTATAAGATTTCAGCCGTCTTCGTATATGTGTCGATGTAGAATCCAAACTGACAATAAAGCGCCACCAGTGAGTGAGGCGTAAAACTAATGTCAAAACAAATAATTTCCCATTTTGTACCAATAGTAATTGTGGATGAAAAAGGTTTGTTTCATTTAGCTTTTGATTGTGGTATAAACTGTAGAATATTTACAGGGAACAAAAGAACAATCTTCGAAATTTCTATAAACATGTGAGAGAGCTGTACTGTTCAAACGTGTGTGAATTCTTACGGGACCAAACTGCTTAGGTCATCGGCCCCTAAACTTACACACTACTTAAACTAACTTATGCTAAGAATAATACACAAACACCCACGCCCGAGGGACGACTCGAACTCCTGCGGGAGAGGCTGCGCAATCCGTGACACGACGCCCTAAACCGCGCGGACACTAGGCGCAGCGGAGCTGTTCTGCGTCGGTAGTTACGTCAAAAACCATTTTCGTTGTCACCCGTACGGGAGGGCAGAGAGACACTTTCAGACAGAAACTCTGGATGTTGGTGGATAGTGGAACTTTCGTGGTGTGCTGGATTGTAAATTGTGAAGCAGGCTGATGACGAGGGCAGGTTTTATTTTAATTTTATGGGGGAAACCACTCCGTTACTGGGATTTCCAATACCCACAGAGTCATAGCTAATGATGTGAGAGAATTCTCTGCCTGCTTTCGAGCACAAAATTCGTTGTGAACACCGAAAATTTAGTGAAATGCTTTAGCGCTGAATAACATTTTACAAAGGCAGCTCCCTGAGTTTTGTTTTGCCAAAAAACGAAAACAAAGATGCTGATATCTCTGACATTCGTTTTTAGTTGTTTAATGAGAAGAATATATATATATATATATATATATATATATATATATATATATATATATATATATATGAATGGATGAAAATTGGGGAAGAAATGGCTTTAAATATTTTTGTTATTTACTCTTTCAGTACGAACTTTGCTGTAGAACCCCTTTTTTTACGTGTGGTAATAAAAATTCATTTAGACAGAATTAAGCACATTTAAAATTACGTGAACTTTAGCAACCCTCTCATGCTGACAAATTCAAACTAACTGATTAATAACATTTATGACTTTCAAAATTATTTAAATTAAATTTTTTATGTATTTCGGCCTTGGCAAATATTTTCTAGATGCAGTGGGTTTTTAAATATTTACTGAATTCCTTCCCGGCGTTAGCTATGGAACACAAGACTGTCTCTGTTAGCATTAAATGGTTAAATATTCCCAAGCCGACCTGAACGTTTACTTATCATTGACAAAACACACTTCACTATACGTTTAAGTTATTTGCTTTAGAGATTGAAAGAACCAACAGATTAACAACTTCAACATTAATTATCCGCCTATGAATGCACAAACGTAAAACCAGTAATAAATTCAGTCAGCCTCGGGATCGCTGTAAAAGAAAAATATTTCGTAATTTGCAGCTAATTTTACCTGCTCCCGATTTACGGGTTTGGTTAATTTTATAGCGGAACAATTTTTGAAATGTGCCGCCGCTGCAAATCGTTCGGTCGCGGCACAGCCCAGCAACAACAACGACAATCGCTAAAAGTGCTGAAAATTCTTTAAAGAAATATTATAGATGACATGGGCAAGCTAATTTACATTAGTAATACATAATTTTGATAAATTATAATGTATTTAGACCATAAAAATAATTAAAATTACACACCTTTATAATTTCTCCTCTAATGGCAGCTAAAGATAGATACAGACAAAAGAAGTCTACTCATTCATATAATGCTACGTCACAGGTTCCTCTCTCTCTCAGCTCTCGAGGAAGACGACAAAGAACGCACATTATGTAGTGTTTTTTATACTACTGCTGATTTTGAATATCTCTTTGTAATCTTACAACATTATTTTCCTCTGTGGCTATATTTTACATTTTTTCATCGCAGACATTAACATACTTCATAATTACATTATGAGTATAGAAATATTACAATCATAAATACATCGAGAATATTATTACAGAAAATATTACAATAATAACCAACGTCCTTTATACAAAATTAAATAATATCTTTTGTTAAACAATTACAGTACATACGAATTGCTTCATAGCGGCGTACAAAGTACAATTAAATGTCATTTCATTTTATTAATAGTGTGTGTGCTGCCAGGGAACGTTACAGTTGTTGACTAATCCTGTTTCCAACTATAATCTTACAAAAAAGAGAGCGTCCGTATTGCATATCAAAGGTAGGAAATCAACAGTCGCAAGTTGAATTGTAATGAACGACACCATTACACACAATCAGGATATAAGAATGCTTTACCAAAAGAATGCCCTCGCAGCAAAGGTGGGTAAAAGAGACTGTAATTTTGAGTGAAGACAATTCAACTGGAATTAATTGAAAAAGCTGAGCCGAAATTATGTGACTGTTACTGCTGAAAGTTGTGAATAGATTTCATATGAATTTGCAGTTTCGAGTGAAACCTCTTGTGTTCGTCACTAAATGGCAGATTTTGCCACTAAAATACATTTTAAGGAATGAGAGTTTTCATTCCAAGTAACAGATATGACATCAGTTTGAATTTTCTGGTTTCGAAGTACTGCTTCGTCATTTGCTACGCAACGTGTTTTACATATGAAATGTTGTTAGGTCTCACTGCAAGTCTCTGATGACACCTCCGTCACCCTTGATTAAATGACATTTCGTATTTGAACGATTTCTTTTCAAAACCAGTATACGTTGGTAGTGGCTGATGAGCTCCCTAGTACTTAATCGTTGGAGTCGGCAAGTTTTGGCCGGTAGTCATTTGTTTAGGACTGTAGACAATGTTAGCTGGCTGACACTACTGTGTGAGAAAGTCCTTTCTGTCTGCTGTGTTACTGTGTCGAACTTCACTCTGTTTCGTAATGTTTCCTCTCCTTGTGATACGTGTATGTTATTATAGCAGTTTAAATATTTATCAGACACTAGCGAACAGCACCGGTTTGGCACGTGTAGCACTAAGCATTTACGATTAAGTGACTTCTCTGGCACGACTGTAATTAAATTCCCTTTATGGACGTTGATGGTTTGTAGTGAGGCCCAAGACGGTTACTTTTGGCATAGAAATTCGAGTCCAGGAACATACGGTTTTCCTGTTACAAGCAAAATTACACAACACTCGTTCGAATCTCCCGCATTTTTTGAGCCACTGAGTAGGGTATTATGTAAGTCATTCACATATCACCTGATGTCCGATGCCCGCTGTATATTCCATGCAGTTGATTTTGTGATCTTCCCAGAGAGGTTGGTACCGGCTGTGTGATTGTGGTCTTCATTCGTACTGTACTACTGTACAATACTACTCTCCAATGGAAAAAAGGAAGGCACCACCAACGAATTATACGAATAGGGCGGAAATCGATAGACGTGACTTACATGTACAGACAGACAGACAGCTAATCACAATTTTAGAAAAAAATGGATGGTTCATTTTAAAAAAAATGGTTGAAATGGTTCTGAGAACTATGGGACTTAACATCTGTGGTCATCAGTCCCCTAGAACTTAGAACTACTTAAACCTAACAAACCTAAGGGCATCACACACATCCATGCCCGAGGCAGGATTCGAACCTGCGACCGTAGCAGCCGCGCGGTTCCGGACTGAGCGCCTAGAACCGCTAGACCACCGCGGCCGGCGGTTTATTCAGAGAAAGCGATTCACAAACCAAGCAAGTCAATAACACTTACCACCTCTGCCCCTTGTACAAGCAGTTATTCGGCATGGCATTGATTGATAGAGTTCTTGGGTGTCCTCCTGAGCGATATCGTGCTAGATCTGTCCATCTGGCGCGTTAGTTCGTCAAAATCCGAAGATGGTTGAAGCGCCCATCCCATAATACTTCAAACGTTCTCAATTGGGGAGGTACCGCGCGACCTTGTAGGGATTTCCAAGTACGAAGACAAGGAGCAGAAACTCTCGCCATGTGTGGGAGGGAATTATCGTGCTGAAATGTAAGTCCAGGATGGCTTACCACGAAGGGCAAGAAAACAGGGCGTAGAATATCGTCGACTTCTGCTGTGCTGCACGGGTGCCGCGGATGAGAAGCAAAGGGGTCTTGCTACGAAAGCAAATGGAACCCGAGACTATCGCCATATGGCGGTCGACAGCCAGGTTGGTATCCCACAGCTATCTGAGGTGTCTCGGCCTGACATTTCGAAGACTGGACTATAATTGTCTTCAGTGATGAGTTCCGCTACGAACTGAGCCACCGATGACCAGGGAACACGTGTCTGGAGACGGTCGGATACTTACCTTGACTTACATTTCCGCAAGACAACGCCCGCCCGCACACGCCGAGAGTTTCTACTGCTTGTCTTCGTGCTTGCCAAACCCTACCATGGCCAGCAGGGTCGCTGGATCTCTCCCCAATTGAGAACGTTTGGAGCATTATGGACAGGAAACTCCAACTAGCTTGGGATCTTAACGATGTAACGTGCCAAGTGGACAGAATTTGGCAGGATGTCCCTCAGGAGGACATACAACAACAGTGTTAATCAACGCAATACCGAATAACTACTTGCATATGGAGCAGAGACGGAACAACGCTATATTGACTTCCTCAGTTTGTGAAGCTCTTACTCTGAAATGAATCAACTAAGCCTTCTGAAATTGTAATCATTCGTTTTTCTGTATATGTACGTAACATCTACCCATTTCCGACCAATTCGTATAATTCCTTCGTGGCCCGTCGTGTTTTTTGTCTTTGAGTGTAATCATTCACTGCAGTACAGAATGCTAGCTGTACGTGAATTTCATTTTAGTGTGTTTCTGTAGACGATGGTGAACTACACATTTGCGGAATACTCTGACATGACGTTACTGTGCGGTGAAGATCGTACAGTGGGAAGGCTGCGCAACAGTTGTATGCGGAGCGTTTCCACATCGCCAAACAGCTTCATATTCCCCCTTTGCTACGCTATGCCAACTGGCTTCGGAGACGGTTACATTCGCCACCAGCAGGGGCGACTGTGGTGCTCCATGGCGGCGCCACACACACGAGTCTGAAGAGGCTGTACTCCACGCAGGGGAAGAGGACGCCACGACGAGCATCAGAAACTCAGGAACATAGCAGGTAGACTGAATGTGGATCACCAAACTGTTTGGAGTGTTCTGCAGAAGCAGCAACTACAACCATACCAGCGCCACAATTTACAGCAGTACAGCCACAGAATATTGCGTAACGAGCCCACTTCTGCAGGTGGTCCTTGCACCGTTGTGTGGACAAGCCCGACTTCCGACGGCAGTCCTATTCACAGATGAAGCCAACTTCACCAGGGAAGGTGTTCTGAATTTCTACAACGTTCATGTGTGGGCTGATGGAAACCAGCATTCTGTGCACTTCCGTGGCTTACAGAAACGATACTGTCTGAATATTCTGGTAGGGTTCCTGAATGGGCGTGTGACTGGGACACATCTCCTTCCACCACATTTCATAGTACCGCGTAATCGCGATTCCTCCGCAGCTTACTGCGCGGGCTCTGGGAAGATGTGCCACTGCATGTGCGTCAAAACATTCGGTTCCAGCACGATGGCACAACACCTCATTTTTCACGTGCAGTCCGAGACCATTTGTACACGGTTTCGACGACAGTGGCCGATTGCTTAACCTGCACGTTCTTCCAACTGTAACGCGCTTAACTACCACCTGTGCTGTCCATGAAATCAATGCTTTACTAGACGCCTATGGCATCCCCCGAAGAAGACATAAGAGCGCGGGTTACGGCTGCGGCGGATGGAGGGTCAAGGATTGTTGATCGTGTGTACCGGAACATGGGAAAGAGGTACCACACCTACATTGACGTTGATGGTTGCCAAATCGAGCCTTGCTTGTAAATGGACCAGCACTAAAAGCAACAGCACTCAGAGAGCAACGGGTGTGTGGTTTTCACCGTGCACTTAGAAAAAGGTCCGTTTTCGTATATGAGTCCCTACGCTGAGTTTCACCGTCGTGGTCACTACTTCAAGTCCTCAATGTCTGTAAAGGGAATTTAGTTACACCCGGTATACCCTCCCGGCTAGCCGTGAGATCCAACGCACTGCTTCCCGCCCGGCGGATTAGTGTCGAGGTCCGGTGTACAGGCCAGCCTGTAGATGGTTTTTAAGGCGGTTTTCCATCTGCCTCGGCGAATGCGGGCCGCAGTTACACGATGTCGACGATTTCTGCACAAACACTGTCTCCACGTACGCGTACACCATAATTACTGTACCACGAAAAAACATTGGAATTACACTCGTCTGGAATGAGCCGTTCCCGCAGGGAAGGGGCGGGGCTCCATTGGGGCCGAACCGCACTATAACCCTGGGTTCGGTGTGGGGTGGCGGTGGGGTGAGTGGACTTCTGCAGCCTGTTGTGAGGTTGTGTACCACTGAGGGCTACGTTAGGGACGAAGCCTCTCCGTCGTTTCTACGTCCTATGTATATGGGAAGGCAGCAGAGGATCAAGTAGGTAAAAAGACGAGGGCTAGTAGAAATCCTTGGGTAACAGAAGAAATATTGAATTTAATTGATGAAAGGAGAAAATATAAAAATGTATTAATGAATCAGGCAAAAAGGAATACAAACGTCTCAAAAATGAGATCGACAGGAAGTGCAAAATGGCTAAGCAGGGATGGCTAGAGGAAAAATGTAAGGATGTAGAGGCTTATCTAACTAGGGGTAAGATAGATACTGCCTACAGGAAAATTAAAGAGACCTTTGGAGAAAAGAGAACCACTAGTATGAATATCAAGAGCTCAGATGGAAACCCAGTTCTAACCAAAGAAGGGAAAGCAGAAAGATGGAAGGAGTATATAGAGGGTCTATACAGGGGTGATGTACTTGAGGACAATATTACAGAAATGGAAGAGAATGTAGATGAAGATGAAATGGGAGGTACGATACTGCGTGAAGAGTTTGACAGAGCACTGAAAGACCTGAGCCGAAACAAGGGCCCGGGAGTAGACAACATTCCATTAGAACTACTGACGGCCTTAGGAGAGCCAGTCCTGACAAAACTTTACCATCTGGTGAGGAAGATGTATGAGACAGGCGAAGTACCCTCAGACTTCAAGAAGTATATAATAATTCCAATCCCAAAGAAAGCAGGTGTTGACAGATGTGAAAATTACCGAACCATCAGTTTAATAAGTCACAGCTGCAAAATACTAACACGAATTCTTTACAAACGAATGGAAAAACTGGTAGAAGCCGACCTCGGGGAAGTTCTGTTTGGATTACGTAGAAATACTGGAACACGTGAGGCAATACTGACCCTACGACTTATCTTAGAAGAAAGATGAAGGAAAGGCAAACGTACGTTTCTAGCATTTGTAGACTTAGAGAAAGCTTTTGACAACGTTGACTGGAATACTCTCTTCCAAATTCTAAAGATGGCAGGGGTAAAATACAGGGAGCGAAAGGCTATTTACAGTTTGTACAGAAACCAGATGGCAGTTATAAGAGTCGAGGGACATGAAAGGGAAGCAGTGGTTGGGAAGGGAGTGAGACAGGGTTGTAGCCTCTCCCCAATGTTATTCAATCTTTATATTGAGCAAGCAGTAAAGGAAACAAAAGAAAACTTCGGAGTAGATATTAAAATCCATGGAGAAGATATAAAAACTTTGAGGTTCGCCGATGACATTGTAATTCTGTCAGAGACAGCAAAGGACTTGGAAGAGCAGTTGAACGGAATGGACATAGTCTTGAAAGGAGGATATAAGATAAACATCAACAAATGCAAAACGAGGATAATGGAATGTAGTCGAATTAAGTCAGGTGATGCTGAGGGAATTAGATTAGGAAATGAGACACTTTAAGTAGTAAAGGAGTTTTGCTATTTGGGGAGCAAAATAACTGATGATGGACAAAGTAGAGAAGATATAAAATGTAGAGTGGCAATGGCAAGGAAAGCGTTTCTGAAGAAGAGAAATTTGTTAACATCGAGTATAGATTTAAGTGTCAGGAAGTCGTTTCTGAAAGTATTTGTATGGAGTGTAGCCATGTATGGAAGTGAAACATGGATGATAAATAGTTTGGACAGGAAGAGAATAGAAGCTTTCGAAATGTGGTGCTACAGAAGAATGCTGAAGATTAGATGGGTAGATCACATAACTAATGAGGAGGTATTGAACAGAATTGGGGAGAAGTGGAGTTTGTAGCACAACTTGACTAGATGAAGGGACCGGTTGGTAGGACATGTTCTGAGGCATCAAGGGATCACCAATTTAGTATTGGAGGGCAGCGTGGAGGGGAAAATCGTAGAGGGAGATGAATACACTAAGCAGATTCAGAAGGATGTAGGTTGCAGGAGGTATTGGGAGATGAAGAATCTTGCACAGGATAGAGTAGCATGGAGAGCTGCATCAAACCAGTTTCAGGACTGAAGACCACAACAACAACAACATATATATACCCCGTATACGCAAACTTTCCTGAAGACTTCGTCTATGTAGTAGTGAAACCCATATCAAGATCCGTGCAGTAGACCCTGAAATTAGTAGAACTCGAGGTGGGACTTAATTTATAATCTATAGTGAAGTGATGTCAATACTTAAGACGATTTTAGTTTCGATTATGAAGTGCAGTTAAGATGTTTTTACCGCAGTGATTGGCTCCTGCTTTCGGAAGCGTGAAGCACGGATTAATGTGCCTACACTGCATGAGGCAGGCGGGACTCGTTTACCCGCACAGCTCCTCACCCGGTCGTGGTCCTTGTTGGGCCCAGGCTCGCTTCATCAACTCCTTGCAACGCCTTCTGAGAATCGGCCAACTTACAGTTACTGTAACACTCAAGAAAGTGCAGGTGTCACTGGAAACTATGGAAAGTGCTGCTGCAAAATTTTTAATTTCAAAAAATTAGTTACGAGTATGGCGAGAGAATCTGATATTTGTCGGGTGTCACTGCTTTGGATTTGTCGGAAAATGAGGAACTACCAGATTACAAAAGTAGGCTGTAACTTACATAACAGTTGATTAAGTCCGTAGTAAGGGCAGAGGCTTGCAGACTACATCAAGCATTCTACCGATTAGTATTCTGGTTTGTGCACAATGGATGTTAGGTAGGCTAGTATACAGTGGACTGTGGGAGTATGCTCCCCAAACATGTTGTGAAAACAAAATGGCTGGAATGGGTTGATTGAAAGCCGTTCTGAAAGGGAAAAATTAATTTTTGATTCGTCGTCCGGAAATGCGAGGAGACTTGAAAATGTAAGCTAGTCGTTATGGGAGTCCAAGTAACTTTTACTGAATGCTGCACTACAAAGTGACATAGATACATCTTCTTCCAACCGGATGTTCTTACAGCTTGCTGGAGAGATGGAATTCACATGGTGTAAGATCTGTACTGTTAGGCGAAACAGTATCACCCACGTCTGTGTATCCTTAGTCAAGTTGCTGGTACCATTTTACAACAGCTGAACGCGGCATTGCATTTGGTCCAAATACTGCCAGAATTTCACAGTGAATCGACGAGAAATTTAGGCGTTTTGTCCCTTGCCCCCCCCCCCCCCCCCCCCCGGACTTCATCTTAGGAGTATGCTTGCAGCTGACGCCCCATTTCACTCCCACACTGCCATACTGCCATGGACCTGTTATCTGTACCGCAGCAGAACTGGGTCTGCAAGAAAAAATGGCTCTAAGCACTATGGGATTTAACATCTGAAGTCATCTGTCCCCTAGACTTAGAACGACTTAAACCTAACTAACCTAAGGACATCACACACATCCATGCCCGAGACAGGTTTCGAACCTGCGACCGTAGCAGCAGCGTGGTTCCGGACTGAAGTGCCTTTAACCGCTCGGACACAGCGGCCGGCGAGTCTGCAAGACACCGAGATCACGCGCTACAGGTGGCAATACATGTCTCTAGTTGTAGAATGGTCTTGTTGTAGGATGATATGTGTAACCTCTATTTTCTGAAGTTCCTTCGTAACTAGTCACTCCTATAATACGTGCAATGTAGATGAGGTGTCCATAACATGCAGGCTCAAACGAAAATATTGGCAGAGAAAGGAAAGAAACAAGTTGGGGTAGCTACTTCAGAAGAAAGTGGAAATCATGACAGTTTGCGTAGGAGTAAATGTTATAGGAAACTGTTCTTTCACTGTTACAGTGACACCTGGCGGGATGATTTTCTAGTACTGTTATTGTATGAATAACCTATGACATACTTTAGTTTAAAGAAAACGTGGGGATAATATAATTATTATCTACACGAAATGAATATGTTACAATAGACCCCTAGGTATGTTTCAACCAACCCACCACGGTTTTAAGTATTAGTTTAAATATTGGGAAAAATCTTAGAAGTATTAATAATGAATATATATTCATAACTCAAGAAAAACGAGAATTTCATTTAATAAATTGTAAAATTTTTGTAAGTGGAATGTTGATTACGAAAAACTGAACTTCTTTACAATTGACCCTAGGATCTGCTACGTACTCTCATGTCTGACGCTTAGCAGTGAATTCAGAACAAACATATAGCTAAAAAGAAAATCACTAGAAGTCTTTAAGGAGAAGCAGAACTGGACGAAGTTCCCACCAATCTGTCCTCTCGGTAAAACGTAACACCACGTTCCAGAGTTAGTGAAGAAACTATTAATACTGGCTTCACGTGAGTACATTATAGCCATTGAACCCTCTGCCACAGAAGAATAAGGTGCTACTCACCTTATTCATATTCATGTGTGTGCTATTGAGCATCCAGTCTTACAATATCACGAAAAGTGTTTCTGACGAAAAGGAATTTGTTAACACAAAATAAACACTCAGTGTTTGGAGATACAAGTTTCGTTGTTGTAGTTTGGCGTCTGGAATGTAGCCTTGTGCGGAAGTGAAACATAGACTATAAACAATTTGGACTAGAAGGAAATAGAAGCTTTGGAAATGTGGTGCTACAGAATAATGCTGAAGACTGGAGGGCTATGTCGAATGTCTAATGAGGAAGTGTTGAACTGAACCAGAGAAAAAAAGAATTGTGTCCCATACTTGAATAAATGAAGGGATCTGTTTTTATGCAGGTCGCAGTAGCAGTGCAAAGATGGAAATGACTACACAGGATGGATTAGCGTGGAGAGCAGACTGAAGACGATTAGAATATCTAATGATTATAATATCTGATGTTTTTATAGTAATTACAATTGGTAGAATTAATGCGATTTTTAAATCAAAGATTAGAACAACTACGGGCAATTGGGAAGAATCAAACAGCTACAACAACAGTATATGATTCCATCTCCAGCTGTTATTAACAGATGATCTTATTAGCCCTGCGGAACTCATGGCCGATACAGCTTATTGATCTTACCTATCACTTGATATACTGACAACATAGTAATATGTCTGCTTTTGCATGATGAGTTAAGGGATTTTGCTCCAGGCTGGTTCGAGAACATTTTTGCACACAAGCGACTTATCACTTGGTGTCCCACACCCTCCTCCCCCACGGTTCCCTCACACACTTTCGCTACTACCAGTTGCGATATGCACTGTATACAAATCTTGCACTTGGACGCCCCTCTCAGCTTGGCACCCAGACAGCTGCTACTGATTGTGATTTGTGTACCTCCTCTAGCCTCCCTCTCAGCTTGGCGTCTCGAGCGGTGGCTTACGTCGCTTGGGCCTTAAACTGGCACTGCTCAGTATATGTCCAGATACCTAGAACTGACGGATCTTTCATACGATGGTATATGGCGCTGTTTAATGTTAATCTCCGAGTGCTGTCTAGTCTGGGCAGTCTCAACAACCGTTTGCTGTGAACGGTGTATGATCCCTTGTGTTAAGTATTTAAAAGACTGATTAACCATTGGATGTTGCACAGCCTGCAGGAGACTGTATGTGCTAACTGCTTTGACTGACATCAAACCGCTGTACAAGTAGGCTACGTTTTGTTGCAGAAAGTCAGTAAATTTGAATTGAACGTGAGGAGCACCACATAAATACACTGTCTGACAAAAAAAAGTGCAGTACACAGAGGGAGACGAGAAAAGAAATGAAACATCCAGAATTAGATTTTCAGTCTGCAGCGGAATGCGTGCAGATATTAAACTTCCTGGTATATTAAAACTGTGTGCTGGTCCGAGACTCGAACTCGACACCAGTGCGTTTCGCAGACAAATGCTCTACCGACTGAGCTACCCAAGCAGGGCTCACGAACCGTCCTCGCAGTTTTATTTCCGCCAGTACCTCATCTCCTACCATCCAAACTTCACAGAAATTCTCCCGTGAAATATGCAAGACTAGCATTCCTGGAAGAAAGGTGTAAGAGGTCCATGACTAAGGAATTTATTGCTAGCGCGCTCCAGCAGATGCAATTTCGATGGATCGCTCACGCGCTGCCTGCGATATGTAAGCTATAAGAGAATCTCAGACCAGAGAGCAGTGTTGGCTGCAGTAGGAACTGTGTGGTAGTAGGAGTAAGTAGTAGTAACGAGCAGTCGTGTGTATGGAGTTGGCTGGGCTGGTCGTGGAGAGCGATGGCGGTGCCTGAGCGATGTAGTGTAAGGTAAAAGCAGCCTCGCGCATATGTACTATTGTTACATCAAGTCTCATGTAAATGTTTTTAAAAAAATTCATAGTAATAATCTTTCTTATAAAAATTAACTTTTGACAATCATTCATCTCAGTTTAAAGAATTTACTGATTTCTCCAACCCATGGTCATCCCTATTATTGTAAAGAAAAATCAATTGTTTCTTTTTATACATGACAAATCTATAGGCCAGCATTGCACTGGGCTGTGCCAGAAAAATTTATTATTGAAGCAGATATATATGCGTTATCCGGCGACTTCATTGAGGTAAGAATTTTCAGTTTATTCAGAATGATCGTTCAGGGCCATGACGCAGCACTGCTGATGTCCAAATTTACCAGTTTAGATTCACAGTTAGTTAATTATTAAAATGTTGCATATGAGTCACATTTTTATTGAGAAGTTAGTCACGTTATTATTGATAGGTTACGGAATTTATCTGTTGGTAGGTTACGCTGAATGTGAATGCTATATACAATTATATTTTTTCTGTTGGGAGGTTACACTAAACGCGAATGATATATACATATTATTATTTAAAACTTGGGAGGTTACACTGAATGTGAATGTTATATATAATTATTTTTACTGTTGGGAGGTTACAAAGGATATCGTGGAGATGCGGCTCAGCCACAGCCTGGGGAGGTTTCCACATTAACTTTGCCACAAATTTTCACATCAGCGCATACTCCGCTGCAGAGTGAAAATCTCATTTTGGAAACATCCTACCCAGGCTGTGTACAAGCCATGTGTCCGCAACATTCTTTCATCCAGGATTGCTGGTCTTGCAAGTTTCGCAGACAGCTTCTGTGAAGACTGGAACGTAGAAGTCGAGGTATTGGCGGGAATAAAGCTGTGAAGACGGATCCTCAGTTGTGCTTGGGTAGCTGAGTCACAGTCGGCTTTCAGCCATGTTCGCAATTGGACGTGCGTGGCGCACTGAGCGGCGCTCCACGAGCGGGTTGTCGTTTACTCGCCCGAGTAGCGGTATTGTAGCGTCAACAGATCAGTTCGACCGACGAGGGCTCTTCCATACAGGAAGGCCACGATAAAATTAACTTTCCATGCCTGGCCCAAAAGGCAAAAGGCATAGAAAGTAGAGCGTTATCTACGTGAAGTAATGCACATTGATCCACAGGAATTCCTTGAAAAACATCTCTCTATCGCCGCTTCACTGATGACATCGTTTCCTTCACTCGGACGGAAATGTGGACGTAGTAACTGTCGACCATGCTGGACTCAGAGTTCGAACCATAAGAATCTTCAAACTGCTGATTGAAGCTCTGGCCACGCTTAATGTGGTCGCGCCGCTGCCTTACCCGGAAGTATTAAGTCATATAGAAAAATGTCAAATGTGTGTGAAATCTTGTGGGACTTAACTGCTAAGGTCATCAGTCCCTAAGCTTACACACTACTTAACCTAAAGTATCCTAAGAACAAACACACACACCCATGCCCGAGGGAGGACTCTAACGTCCGCCGGG
The DNA here is from genome assembly GCF_023864345.2 of Schistocerca serialis cubense. Lineage (NCBI taxonomy): Eukaryota > Metazoa > Arthropoda > Insecta > Orthoptera > Acrididae > Schistocerca > Schistocerca serialis. The sequence continues at coordinate 486,998,007 of NC_064643.1, forward strand.
ACCAGCCGCACAGTCCATGACTGTAGCGCTCTAGACCGCTCGGCTAATCCCGCGCGGCAAGTCATATGGAAGAATAGTGGCACACATTCGAGACGCATCCTGTTCTGAACAGAGTACGTCAAGTGCGAATTGAGCTGCGAAAACACATCCTGTCATACGTGACCGTTGGTGGCTGTGGAGCGATCATTTATGACGATCAACTACTGATTTGTTTGAGGTGCGGGCAAGAGGTGCATTGTCGCTCCGTAGGCCTGCAGAGATGCCTAGTCCAGATACATCACGCTGACACGACGCCTACAGTACAACCGCCGACGCTGTCTATTATCAGCGTCGAGGCAGCGAGGAACAGGACGAACGTGGACGTCTTTCCGACCCCTGCGGGCTCGATTTTCACGCCCACGAAACCGTCGACGTGCTCGGCAGCAGCGATACCGTCTGCGCTTCTATCACGTGAAGCAGGGGAACACCACTGATATGAACAATTAAGCCTCAAATGAAAGAGAGAGCGCAACCCACCCTATCACGAGAAAATCTGATGCTCTTTACAGCATCTTAAGATCAATGCCGTCACCAGATAGTGTTCGGACGAACTGTTATTATAATCGCCAGCGATGAAGACTGCTTCCTTTCCTGACTGTCATCAAAGTCCAAACACTCTTACTCTCCAGAAACAGCTTTTTTCATGCATTCAATAACCAGACACTGAGACTGGGTACCTTCCATCGTCTGTCGTCACCTGACCTCGTGGGCATCGAATGCACCAGGTGGCGGTGACGGTTCACGCCTACGCATACATCAGAGCCAGCTTCGCCCTCAACATCGGGCTGGTTCAGTCACAGCAGCTTCCAGCTTCTCCAACATCATCGTGGCAGCCACTGCAATATCGCGTTCAAACTTTCTGGAAGCAGGAAGTGGTGCACCCGCCTATGATCTGTACCCAGACTAAAACCAGAGTCGATCTCACCCCAGGCCCCACAGAAACCTCCTCAACACCACTGTCACTCTATATCTGCCATTGATTCCAACTCATCATATCCTGAGACACACAGAAGCAATAAAAAAATTTGTATGATATGTTGATGTATGAACTCTCACTTTTAGGGTTCCGTAGCCCAATCGGTAGGATCACATTGTCGTCCGTCTGTCTGTCTTCAATCGGTACTTTTCAGGAACAGGCAAACATAACGAGTTGAAATTTAAGTAAAATACTAAGGTTTATATTCACTTGATGGTGTAATAAATGTAAGCTTATACTTCAATGCAACCAAAAGAAACGGCCATTTATGTCACATTTTGATATTCGTAAACTGTGTCCTCAACATCTACAGTGTGTTTTTCGTTGACCTGGAATCATGAACTTTTTCAAGAAGCAAAAATTCACACTATAACCAAAGGAAAAAACATCCGAAAATTGTTAATTTGTAATCATATCACACGAAAAAAAAAATTTTTCATTTGTGGTGAGACCGTCTGTTTGTCCCATCATCTGTTAAGACTTCTTTTTCTTAGCGACGGGTACATATATCAGGTTGAAATTTATGTCATATAGTAAGGTCTATGGACCCTTGACGACATAATAAACGTTAAGAAATGATAAAAGTTAATCGACACCCTAGCTGCAAACAGGCGTTGATATACATCATTGGGGACATGCTGAAAACGTGTGCCCCAACCGAGACTCGAACGCGGGATCTCCTACTTACACGGCAGACGCTCTATCCATCTGAGCCACCGGGGACACAGAGGATAGCCCCCCTTGCACGCTCCCCACATTCCCAACATGTCCACACCACTACATTCGTAGTGCGCCTAATAGATGTTTGCCCATCACACTCATTACTCGTGGCAGATTAATCTACCAACTCCCGTACGAGTTGGGGCATAGCGTGTGCGTTCGCACAAGAAGGTCAATGGCCGGGTAGCCACATTTTAACTGTATGTGAAGATATTATCTGTTCCCGAGAAAACAGATACCATTGATGACCGTGCAGCTTCTCTAGAATGAAATGATAATTAAATCGACACCCTAGCTGCAAACAGCGTTGATATACATCATTGGGGACATGTTGAAAATGGCAGGAGATCTCGGGTTCGAGTCCCGGCCAGGGCACACATTTTCAACATGTCCCCAATGATGTATATCAACGCCTGTTTGCAGCTAGGGTGTCGATTTAATATATAATTATCGAAGATAAAGGAAAGAAAATCCGGAAATTGCGAATTTGTGATTACATCACACGAAAAAAAATATTTCTTTTGTTATCCGTCTTCAACTCAAATCTATAGTTTTGGAATCCATGGGACCGATGTCTTGCCAGTGTCAATGTCCATTAAGGGCAAAAGTTGTCGAGGTCCTCGATTCCCAAAATGGGTAAACTGGCTATGTATATAGTTAAGTTTGCACAGAAGCCTCAGTGGCCGAGTGCTACTCGTACCTGGCCACTTTTTTATAGACTAGAGCGAGAAGAGACCATTTAGAAAAGCTACAACACTGTGTAAAGAAGGCACCAATGGGGTACGACCGATCGCCGTGTCAGCCTCTGCCAAATGCGTCATGGAATGCGGTATGGAGGGGCAAGGGGCCAGCACACCTCTCTCCGGGTCGTTATCAGGTTACTTGACCTTGGAACCACTACTGTTTCGTCGAGTAGCCATCAGTTGGCTTCACGAACTGCACTGCACTCTGTGCCAGTCCTCGCACCTTGCAGTACCTGGTATCGAATACGGTTCCTCTGAATGGCTGTTGACCGCTCTAACCGCTCAGCTACAGAGGCGGATTACAGTGTGAAGAGTAAACAGAATAATAATATAAGAGCAGCATTGTATTTACATAAAAAATATAGGAGGTTGGAGATGAGTTCTGTAAACAGCTCGGCAGGGTGACGCATGTAGCAAATAGCTCAAGGAACTGGAGGGAAAGTAAACTTAGCGACCGACGGTGCCTCTTGGTCATCCACCATCTTCCCCGGAGGCATCTGCAGGGGTAGGCGTCCTACTGCAGCGAGCCTGCGGTTTTATTTCCTCACCTCTGAGGGCCGCTGCGCGCGCGCAATTTCCTTGCAGCGCCTCAGTGTACACTCCCCCAACTTCTAAATGAGATTTTTTGCCCGCCAGCGCGCGGGCTCGTCGCTCGGCTGCCGGCTGACGCCTCTCTCGGCCGCCGTCGGAGGGATGACGATAACGAAGGGATGCCTCATCCTCACCAGGCGATTCTCGGCTTATAAGGAAATAACGCAACTAATTTAATTATACCTTCATTTAACAGAGAATGTAGCGGTCTGACCTATTTCCTGCCCTACCTCCTTTCGTAGAAATATTGTTTTTGGAACATAATACACTCCTGGAAATTGAAATAAGAACACCGTGAATTCATTGTCCCAGGAAGGGGAAACTATTGACACATTCCTGGGGTCAGATACATCACATGATCACACTGACAGAACCACAGGCACATAGACACAGGCAACAGAGCATGCACAATGTCGGCACTAGTACAGTGTATATCCACCTTTCGCAGCAATGCAGGCTGCTGTTCTCCCATGGAGACGATCGTAGAGATGCTGGATGTAGTCCTGTGGAACGGCTTGCCATGCCATTTCCACCTGGCGCCTCAGTTGGACCAGCGTTCGTGCTGGACGTGCAGACCGCGTGAGACGACGCTTCATCCAGTCCCAAACATGCTCAATGGGGGACAGATCTGGAGATCTTGCTGGCCAGGGTAGTTGACTTACACCTTCTAGAGCACGTTGGGTGGCACGGGATACATGCGGACGTGCATTGTCCTGTTGGAACAGCAAGTTCCCTTGCCGGTCTAGGAATGGTAGAACGATGGGTTCGATGACGGTTTGGATGTACCGTGCACTATTCAGTGTCCCCTCGACGATCACCAGTGGTGTACGGCCAGTGTAGGAGATCGCTCCCCACACCATGATGCCGGGTGTTGGCCCTGTGTGCCTCGGTCGTATGCAGTCCTGATTGTGGCGCTCACCTGCACGGCGCCAAACACGCATACGACCATCATTGGCACCAAGGCAGAAGCGACTCTCATCGCTGAAGACGACACGTCTCCATTCGTTCCTCCATTCACGCCTGTCGCGACACCACTGGAGGCGGGCTGCACGATGTTGGGGCGTGAGCGGAAGACGGCCTAACGGTGTGCGGGACCGTAGCCCAGCTTCATGGAGACGGTTGCGAATAGTCCTCGCCGATACCCCAGGAGCAACAGTGTCCCTAATTTGCTGGGAAGTGGCGGTGCGTTCCCCTACGGCACTGCGTAAGATCCTACGGTCTTGGCCTGCATCCGTGCGTCGCTGCGGTCCGGTCCCAGGTCGACGGGCACGTGCACCTTCCGCCGACCACTGGCGACAACATCGATGTACTGTGGAGACCTCACGCCCCACGTGTTGAGCAATTCGGCGGTACGTCCACCCGGCCTCCCGCATGCCCACTATACGCCCTCGCTCAAAGTCCGTCAACTGCACATACGGTTCACGTCCACGCTGTCGCGGCATGCTACCAGTGTTAAAGACTGCGATGGAGCTCCGTATGCCACGGCAAACTGACTGACACTGACGGCGGCGGTGCACAAATGCTGCGCAGCTAGCGCCATTCGACGGCCAACACCGCGGTTCCTGGTGTGTCCGCTGTGCCGTGCGTGTGATCATTGCTTGTACAGCCCTCTCGCAGTGTCCGGAGCAAGTATGGTGGGTCTGACACACCGGTGTCAATGTGTTCTTTTTTCCATTTCCAGGAGTGTACATAAGCTCATTGGACAAAATATTATTCACCTCTAGAGGAATTAATACAAGCATCATTTAATACCATGTAATTGCGCCCCTGGATTCGGTTATTCAGTGGGTCCACGAGCTTTCGCAGGTATGTCGCATCCAGGTTAAGTTCAAATGGCTCTGAGCACTACGAGACTTAACTTCGGAGGTCATCAGTCCCCTAGAACATAGAACTACTTAAACCTAACTAACCTAAGGACGTCACACACATCCGTGCCCGAGGCAGGATGCGAACCTGCGACCGTAGCGGTCGCGCGGTTCCAGACTGTAGCGCCTAGATCCGCTCGGCTACCCCGGCCGGCTCCAGGTTAAGCCACTCGCTCAGGATCTCATTGCACAACTCCAGTAGATTGCCGGGATGCTGATGTCGGCGTTTTACCCGTTGTTCCAATATGTACCACTGGTTATCTATGGACTTCAATTGGAGATCAATTGAGATGTAATTGTGTGGGTGTGTGTTCAGAATAGCAGATACATTTTCTTCCAGTGTTGGAAACTCTGCTGTTGTCGGCTTGACAAAAAGGGGTGTACAATGGCCTCTTGTGCGGTGACCGATTCCAAACGTTCATTGCACGCAGTTCCGGTCGCAATGTTCTCACGCCAACAGGTTGGGTCGGGCCTTTATCCACTGGCTGCAGCGATTCCTGTCGGGTTCGGAAGCGATTTCGGCTCATAAACTATAAAATGCGTCTCCGGTCCCTCTCAGTGAGGGTCTTTTACGACCTCAATTCTGACATTGTGTTTCGTGGACACGTGTGCTACACCACTGTTTATAAACACGATGAACAGTCGGTGGCGAAACGCCAACAAATCAAGCAACATCACACACCGTACGGCCACGGGCGCGGACTAACACGATTGCCTCTTTTTGCCACACTGTCATGCCCTTATATTTACCCACGTTTACGTACAAAGCCCGCTTGAAACATAGATGTTTCACTGACCGCTACTGCCTCATTATCACGCAGAGGCAGTGCGTGCGTGGTTTGAGCAAATGACTCGACCGCTGCGCCATCTCTAAAGGCATAACGATTCACATGTGCGTGAGCACTGAGGTGATTCATTTTTTGTACTGTAAATTTATAATAATAGCCATATCTTACAGTAGTTTAAAATATGCTAGCGAGGGGTAAATGTATTGTTAGAAGCAACGTGATATAGGTACACAGGAAGGAACCATACATGTCGCCAACTGTAATCATATTGTTAGAGGTAATATCTTCGAAAAAAGGGGAAGATTAAAGTTCAACAACTCTTCGGTAACTAGGTAATTAGAGAGAGCACAAGGTCCATTTGTGGGAGGAGATAATTGGCCATGCCTTCTCAAGGGAACCATACTGGCATTTCCCTTAAGCGATACAGAAAAGTCATGGAAAACCTAAATCTGGAAGCGGGACGGAGATGCACTCGTCGTCCTCCAGAATGCGAGTCCAATTTGCTAAGTAGTGCACCGTCTTGTAATTTCCTTTCCACTATATTTTGCTGATTACTTGAAACAGTTTTCTTCGTGGCGATCGGACATAAATAAGGGGGTTAAAGAAAAGAGCCTGCTTTGTAAAAAATATGACCGTATTCCGTAAAACGGAACCGCCTCTATTCTCTCTAGCAATACTAAAGTCATAAGTTCTTCAATTTTTAAGTTAAAAGGTTGCTTTGAGACGATAACAGTCCGTACGATTCATTTCGTTCACTGAGTTCATAAGTAGCACACATCGTAACAATGGCTAGATCCGTACATGTTCATATTAGCAGTGAAATTTAGTTCTACTTCCGCACTGAAGTTTGCCATTCCTGTACTACTTCTCCACTTGAACTATCTACATCTGCTCAAGCCACCTAACGGTGTGTGGCAGACGGTACTTCTGGTACCGAAAAATGATCCCCTCTTCCCTGTTCCACTGGCGAATGGCGCGTGGGAAGAATGATTGTCGGTAACACTTTGTGTTAGCTCTAATTTCTCTAATTTTCTCGTTGTAGTCATTTCGCAAGACGTATCACGCAATAACGGTTCATGGTAGATTTCATAGTTGTTCAGTTAACAATGCAGTCCGCCAACAGATGCTGCTCATTAAGAACAGCCATACTGATTAATCCATTGGTTTATTGTGTAATTCCACGCGCCCTCCGCGAATGAAACGATTAATCACTCATTGATGTCCTCCCATTCGTCGGAAAACATCAAAATCCATATTTTATCAAAGTATGCAACTGTTCATGTTTTCTTGGTGCATGCACAGCCTGTGTGAAACCTGAGCGACTGCCCACACCTCGCATTAAGGCGCGTGAATGGCAGCGCTTGGGAATTGAACGAAACAGCGACATAGCGCCTCCTACAGGAAAAAGCGGGCATAGTTCCGAATGTTACAGAGAACCAGCACTGCATAAAAGGGTGCGATTGATAACACTACGTCATACCACAGTTGACAATAGTACTTCTTACAACCACGGTCGGTTAAAATCTTGCCTTTTTTCTAGCAACGCGAAATTCTTAAACGAAACCGACAGTTTACTGAGGCATACCGTGATCGTTTCACACGTGTAAATAATTGTGAGAAGGGAAATAACTTTAAGGGCCGAGAAAAAGTAGCATGAAGTGAGTATGGGCTACACAATCTTAGGAAATATTGTCTGTGTCTAACGCATAGGCACTTCAAGCCATCCCCAGTTTTTCATAACAATATAGGTCTGTCTAAAAGAAACTCAAAATATCTACTTCAAAACACCAGTGGGGAGCAAGCAAGCAAACAGTTAATGAAAAGGAAACAACAATGAATAAATGGAACACAAAAATTTTTGAATAGTCAGCGAAGCAACCAAGAATCCAGAGCATTTTCGAAAGTAAGAATCTCATAAGTTCAAATACCATGGTGAATAAATTAGATTAGACAACAAAAAACGCAGATGTGGAGAGGAGTTGTTGTTGTTGTTGTGGTCTTCAGTCCAGAGACTGGTTTGATGCAGCTCTCCATGCTACTCTATCCTGTGCAAGCTTCTTCATCTCCCAGTACCTACTGCAACCTACATCCTTCTGAATATTTTTAGTGTAGTCATCTCTTGGTCTCCCTCTATGATTTTTACCCTCCACACTGCCCTCCAATACTAAATTGGTGATCCCTTGATGCCTCAGAGTATGCCGTACCAACCGATCCCTTCAAGTTGAACCACAAATTTCTCTTCTCTCCAATTCCATTCAATACCTCCTCATTAGTTATGTGATCTACCAATTTAATCTTCAGCATTCTTCTGTAGCACCACATTTCGAAAGCTTCTATTCTCTTCTTGTCTAAGCTATTGATCGTCCACGTTTCACTTCCATACATGGCTACACTTCAAACAAGTACTTTCATGAACGACTTCCTGACGCTTAAATCTATACTCGATGTTAACAAATTTCTCTTCTTCAGAAACGCTTTCCTTGCCATTGTCTCTCTACGTTTTATATCCTCTCTACTTCGACCATCATCAGTTATTTAGCTCCCCAAATAGCAAAACTCATTTACTACTTTAAGCATCTCATTTCCTAATCTAATTCCCGCAGCATCACCCGTCTTAATTCGACTTCATTCCATTATCCTAGTTTTACTTTTGTTAATGTTCATCTTATATCCTCCTTTAAAGACACTGTCCATTCCGTTCAACTGCTCTTCCAAGTCCTTTGCTGTCTCTGACAGAATTACAATGTCATCGGCGAACCTCAAAGTTTTTATTCCTTCTCCATGGACTTTAATTCCTACTCCGAATTTTCCTTTTGTTTCCTTTGCTGCTTGCTCAGTATACAGATTGAATAACATTGGGGAGAGGTTACAACCCTGTCTCACTCCTTTCCCAACAACTGCTTCCCTTTCATGTCCCTCGACTCTTATAACTGCCATCTGGTTTCTGTACAAATTGTAAATAGCCTTTCGCTCCCTGTATTTTACCCCTGCCACCTTTAGAATTTGGGAGAGAGTATTCCAGTCAACATTGTCAAAAGCTTTCTCTAAGTCTACAAATGCTAGAAACGTAGGTTTGTCTTTCCTTAATCTATTTTCTAAGATAAGGCGAAGGGTCAGTATTGCCTCTCGTGTTCCAACATTTCTACGGAATCCAAACTGATCTTCCCCGAGGTCGGTTTCTACCAGTTTTTCCATTCGTCTGTAAAGAATTCATTTTAGTATTTTGCAGCCGTGGCTTATTAAACTGATAGTTCGGTAATTTTCGCATCTGTCAACACCTGCTACCGTTGAGATTGTAATTATTACATTCTTGTTGAAGTTTGAGGGTATTTCGCCTGTCTCATACATCTTGCTCACTAGATGGTAGAGTTTTGTTAGGCCTGGCTCTCCCAAGGCTGTCAGTAGTTCTAATGGAATGTTGTCTACTCCCGGGGCCTTGTTTCGACTTAGTGTGGAGAGTATCACATCGGATAACGGCCTACCTTAATGTACATACCAGAATTGGTGCAAGATGAGGTGGCTTTGAATAATGATTCATTAAAGTATTGCAGTCTCTTATTGTGGCACGATATCTGTATCAGTGAACAAATGATAGCAACACCCGTATCTGTTAAATGGCTATTAACTATTGCAAAAGAAATTCAGTGTTTTTGATACCAATCTGTATCAATAAGAGAGTACGGAAACATTCTTGCTCCTTAGATATGAATGAACTTAAGACATTTTAACATTATGGTAGAGAGCAAATCTAAATTTATCCCCTCTTTGTTTCGCAAGAAGCACCGAGTAGGCTAACACTTCCATTTTATGCTGTAACGCCTGGTATCAGAAATATCTAATGTTTACTTTTCGGTGGGTCGAAGATGTAGAAACTACACAGAACTAAAATTCAAGCATGTAAAATTATATATGCTCGCTCCAGATAGAATAATGCATGTATGAATAAATATTCCCTAATTACTGGAAAATGCGTGATGACTGGGTGTTGTGTGATGTCCTTAGGTTAGTTAGGCTTAACTAGTTCTAAGTTCTAGGGGACTTATGACCATAGATGTTGAGTCCCATAGTGCTCAGAGCCATTTTTTTTTTGAGCTGGAAACTCGCGACACTTTCTCACGGCTTTGCTTCCAACGACACCTCCCTCCTACCTTCTTGACTTCAAAAATTGTGTAACTACATGAAACAATCACGTATCATTTTGTTAGAGCTTAAAGTTGCTACATTGTTAACGTTATTATCGCAAGAGGCATTAAGGTATTCACTCCATTTTCGTTTTGACCGTGTAACGAGTGTCTGCTGCGAACGTCATTATGTATGAGATGAGTGCAAGTTTTATATGTGAACTACACATGAGCGTGACTATATTCTCATAATGTGGTGGCTTGTCAACCAACAATGTGAGTTTTAAACAGTTACCATCTACGATCATCTTTAGTCGGCAACTCTCGACGTCGACACACAGCGACCGCTATCGATAATAAATGGCAGAATCAGATTTAAAAAAAAATGATTCAAAATTGCTCTGAGCACTATGGGACTTAACATCTTAGGTCATCAGTCCGCTAGAACTGAGAAATACTTAAACCTAAGTAACCTAAGGACATCATACACATCCATGCTCGAGGCAGGATTCGAACCTGCGACTGTAGCAGTCCCGCGGTTCCGGACTGCAGCGCCTAGAACCGCACGGCCACAGCGGCCTGCCAGCACCAGATTCCACATGCTACTTTCGCTTGTCAGTAATTAGGATGACTATGATTCGCCAATCTGTTTATTTCATTGCTGTTCTGTTACAACACATTTAGAGTTGCCGCCCATACTTTAAAATACATTTTTGTACGTTATTTCTGGCAATTCTCTATAGTTCATAACGACTATACAGTACGTCACAGTTTTCACATCATACAGTACGTCACAGTTTTCACATTATACGATTTTTTTAAGATTCATTTTGCGAACAGTATTTAAATACCACAGAAGTTCATTGTGATTTTGCGTATAACAGATTGACTAAGTAAGTAAATCATGAACGGAGAATTCGTTTTTGAACGCAGCCTAGTCGTAAATGTCAGTAGTGTCAGTGTTGATATGTCTTGTCAAAGTTTCAATTTAAAAAGAGTGAGAACCCTTTAATTTCATATTCTTTGCAACTAGTAAATACCGCATATGAGTGTGCTAGACTGTTTGAAGTAAGAAAACACCTCTCTGTGGATTATTTACTTCACAAAAATTTCGCCAGTAGCCTCCGCTGTACTGATCGTTACATATCGGCACTACAGCCTAATTAAAATTACTTAGTAGTTGAAATCTGTCACTTGCCGCTATAATTTTGCCACGTAGGCTGTTGGCTGCCATCAGATTACATGCAACCCGCGGCGGATCACTTCAAAGTGTTATTAAAGGGCATGCACATTTTCAGTATTTATTGATAATTCCAATTCGCAATACCTTCAATATAATGAGGTGACCATGCCGCCTAAAATAATATTGTCAGTCGACAACGCAAATTCAAATGGTTAAGATAACGAACACTCTAAACAAAACGTATGCCGCAGTTTAAAACTGCAGCTGGTAAACAGATAACATCGGTAACGAAGAAATAAGTCGGAGTATGTCTGAAAAAAGAAGCAAAAAAATGGCTCTATGCACTATTGGGCTTAACATCTGAGGTCATCAGTCCCCTAGACTTAGAACTACTTAAACCTAACTAACCTAAGGACATCACACACATCCATGCCCGAGGCAGCATTCGAACCTGCGACCGCAGCAGCCGCGTGGTTCCGGACTGAAGCGCCTAGAAGCGCTCGGCCACCACGGCCGGGTAAAAAAGAAGCAACTTGTCGTTCGTTAATTTACCGAATGAAATCATAAGCATGGAGACGAATGATCACATAACCTATTTTCGTATGAGTGCTGCATCTGAAGACCAATTATTAACGTTGATACTACATAAATAAGCAAAATTCCTTAATGGGAGAGGCAGTCGCAGTCGACGAGAGTTCAGGTGTAACAGATTTCCGGCTACAGCCAGGTCATTCGAATGCTTGAAGTTTAGTACGATAACATCAACGAATACAGTTAACAAAGACCTGTAAAAAATGGAAATGAGCGTTTGGTGTCATTGGACGGGAGGCCTCTCACGGGGTAGGTCCGGCCGCCTTGGTGCAGATGTTATTACATTTGACGCCGCATTGGGCGACTTGCTCGCCGGGTGAGGATGAAATGATGAAGAAGATAACACTACACGCAGTCCCTAGGTGGAGAAAAATCCCCGACCCAGCCGGGAATCGAACGCGAGACCCTTACGACGGCACTCCGTCAAGCTGACCATTTACCTATCGAGGCGGGCATTGAAACCTGTGCAGTAAGTATACGTGCGCTGCAGTGATATAGTCGGGTAATTAGCTTTTTGCTATAATTTGGCGAGGCTGACTCGTATTCTGCAGTCATTGCATCTGTACGACGAAGCTCCTTGTACTTCCAAGTCGAAGAAAGCAATGCCATGGTGATTCCTTCATTGCTAACGTAAACACTGCTACTAATGTATTATTCTATTAAAACAGTTTTGCGTTAAAAGACTACTTGAAAATATTAGTCAGGGATACATGAAATGTATTTGCAGTGCGTGTGTGAACAATCATCAGCTTTATAATGGAATGACGATAGTGAAAATTTGTGTCCGACTGGGACCAGAAACCGGATTTCCCGCTTATCGCGAGCGGTCGTCTTACCGCCATCCTGTCACCATACCGACGCAACGTGCTCTAAGACCAGGGAGAGGATTTAGTAGTTACATCTATTTTTAATAATTCTTTCTTTTTTTTCTTTTTGGTAACAAAAGATCGTTTACCTGCCGTACCGAGAGTCCGAGTCGCCTTCTCGTTTGTTTGTAGGGGTTCCCCCTATTTCGCCGGTAGGGGATCAATATGCTCGATGACTCTTCTTCAGGTACAGTGTCTCATTCTCGGAACGCCCCAATGAGCAGAAGGGTCCGCAAATTATGACCCACATAATGAGCGAAGTGAATCGTGAACTTCGGGTGGCGGCTGAAAGCCACAACTGCTAGCAACAATAGGGACCAAAAGTCGAATGTGCATTTGGCCGGTTAACGACATTCGTCCTGGTTAGAGGAAAATATACGCTGTCGGAGCACAGTATACTATGAGGGGAGATAGATACCGGTAATCGCCGCAGTAGTGCCAGCATGTGCTGTTTGAATAGCCAACAGTCGCTGGTTGCGTCACAAGTCAGGCGGAGCGCATCCGAATCAACAACTGAGGATCTCGGAGACAAGGGTTCCTCCGTCAGATGAAGGCAGTGTAGTCGCTGACAAGTAGTGTACTTCCCGTATACAACCTACCACAACGAACGTACCACCGTAGGTAGAAAAGGCGTGTATACCGCTCGCCACACAGCGTTCCAGCCACCTACAAGATGTCGCTCTGCGACCATATTGATGGGTTGCTGCTGTTGGGCATCCACGTCGACAGAAGGCCCGATCGTAAGTAGCTGAGGTCAATAAAGAACCTTTGATGTGGGCGAGTCCGGTGAAATGTGTCTCGCAGAAACAGATGGTTTAGAGAGCGTGGTGCCACTTCAGCTTTCAGGGTGCCCGTCAGATTGGCGTGGGAAGAGGTCCACGTGCGACTAGTGTTGAGACATAGTGATCGCGCACGTTTGTAGACATGAATTAAATCGATACCGCCCGTCCGCTGACGCAGTGTCAGTGTGACAGACTTTTAAAAACAAGACCGGCGCTCACGAAATGTCCATATGCTTTAAATCTGTCGGGCATCGTAACGTCAAGGGAAGGACGTGCATGTTTGGAGACAAGACAGACATAATGTGTTCGTAGGAGTATGTCCAATGGACGCAATTTGTTGCCCTGTAATAGAGCACGTGTGAGGTGTAGCAGTCGGTGGAACGTAGTTGCCGCCGTGAGGCGAACATTGCTATAGAACAGCGTTCACCAATATTTGAGTACGGGTACCTTGTCAGAAGGCACTGTTGTTGTTCGAAGAAGCTCCGCTCCTACATCCACGTATTTTGTCTTCCTCATGTTGATGACGCTCCAGAGACCGTCCCGTACTGGCGTAGCTACTGAAGCGCTGTGTGTATTTCATTCCGTAGTATGGCCAGAAACACCGCATCGTTGACGAACGCACTGCAACGGAAGGTCACGTCCCATATGAAGATGCCTGAAAATTACCGCAGTAGACCATGCAAGGCCGGTTCGAGGGCTGGCGCAAATAATATGCATCCTTGTCGCAGTGGCCGTCCAACAACAGTGTGACCAGACTTGTAACCGTTCACCATCATATGGGAACGCGCCCCGTGGATCAGTCGAAGGGCCACTTTCACAGAATCTGAAGAAAGGCCCATGCAATACGAAACCGCACATAGGAATCCGTGGCGACGTGGTTGGATGCGTGGTCGAAATCGACGGCGACAAGGGTGCCTCGTGTTTTGTAGGCCGTTGTCAATGCTGTTCCATCGCGGTATTGTCCTAACGCTGTATGGATGTTGCTAGCACCACTTAAACATGTCTGATCGGTTCGGATTGCTTTACTGACAGCAGTATGTAGACGCGTGCGGAGGATGCAGGTTAAGATCATGTTGTTGTTGAGGAGTATGAGTGGGCGAAAGTTCTGCCACATCAACCTCTGTTCGGTTTCTTTACTGTGATCAGGATGCTGTCCGTGATTTCCACGGGGCAGTGAAACCGGGGCGGACCAGTTCTTGAAACATGTGAAGCCTCTTGTCGCCCGTCAGATCATAAAAACTGTGGTACAATTCCTGGGGTAAACCGTCCAGCCCTGGCGATTTGTTCAATGTTCCTCGTGCAAAGGCCGATGTCAGCTCATCGGATGTGATGGGCAATAGCAGAGTATTATCGGGTGCCACGTCCCTAGGGGCAGGAAGATCGTGCATCACGTTTTCATAATATAGTGCGTTCTGCGGATCTTCCATGTACAACGTCTCATGGTACCTGACGAAAGTGTGCGCCATGTCCGTTTGTGCCACGGCGCGTCCGCCCGCCTCCGTGTTTATCGCCGTGAAGATTTTACGTTCGCGGTTGCTCCTCTCGCGTACAATGTGATAGACTGACGCCGTTTCGTTGGAGATGCCGTCTTGCACTCTCCCACGGATGCGGACACCATCTAGCTGCTCGGCCCTGATGCGTAATAGACGGGCTCTGATGTGTTGTACGGATATTTGAAGTTCGGACGACGGATCTTGCATCGCCAGCTCTCGTAATGCTACATAGCAAAATTACGATCCCGTTCTTTGCCACATCGATTTGTCGTCGGCATGCCATCAGGGTCTTTTGGAGAGCAAGTTTGACACATCCCAGTCACCACAGCAACATGAAAGCGTACGTGGGCAGACGCCTGAGACAACGGCGCCACGTATTAGAAAATGCTTGTTGCCATGCTTCCTATGGACAGAGGGTGACGTTTACGTTCCATGGGCCTCTGTTGCGTCAAGTGAGTTGCCAGGGTAGGGTGACAGTGCAGATACACGTGAGGCGATCTGTGAAGGCCGTCGGCCAGATTTTTGCACTATGGGTCGCTGTGCGGAGGCCACACGAGACATATATTCGGTCCAGGCGACTTGCAGAATGGCCGGTAAGGTGCGTATATCCGCGCCGGTTCCCGTGTGTAAGAGCCACGTGTCGTAGAGCGCGAGGTAATGTACTAGCGCGAGTAGAGCCGGGCATCGAAAATAAATCGGTATCTTATCCTCGGGCCTCAGAACACTGTTAAAATCGCCGCCCACTATGTGATGGTCCGTTTCCCTGCAAAAATATACAACCTTCTTCGAATAGAAGACGTGCCTGTCACTGCAGTGTGAAGTACTAGAGGGCACTTAGACCTCAACGAGGCGGTCCGCACCAAGTGTGGGTGCTATGCCTCGCTCATTCGGCACGGGAGTCACGTCTGTCGCTTCAGTGCAAGCTGGGAGAAGGAGCCCGTTCCTCCTGCTCCAACACCACATGGTAGGCTGTAGGTGCTGTAGCCATAAAGATCTAAACACAGCTTTGTAAAGACTTTCTGGAAAAGGGCTGTTCCATGTGTCACCTACCAATCGCCTCTTCTTGTGCCACTTGGGTGAATTGTGGGTCCAAAACTCAACATCCACTGGAGGGCAGGTCTCGCTACGGCCCTCAGGAATCCCTGTTTCCGATCCCGACAGTGACGGCGGTCGGGTACCCCCGACGCCGCGATGGGCAGAGGCTGCAGGAACCTCTACACCGATCGACGGAGGTGGCGTCGTCGACGCCGTCGGTGCCGGCTCTCGAACAGAACTTGTAGTGGCTTGAGGAGGTATCAGGGTTTGATCATCCGTGACTTCATGTCGTGCCACCTCCATGTACGTTAGTGGGAAGTTCTGTGCGGGGCACTTGGACGAGGTGGTACTGCAGACACTCAGTTCAGGTATTGCCCTCGTGGTCGTAGCCCGAGCGGGTCCGCAGTTGGCCATCGTATTAACAACTGCGCGGCAGCTGCCAACAAAAACATGTGCTGAAACGAGCTTCACAAGTTCTATGCATACTTGACGTACCCTGTTAAGTACAGGGTACTTTTCAAATGTACTCCATTTTTCTTCTCTGTGGCTTAAAACTGTGCCATATGGCGGGAACTTCGAACGGTAGTTCCAGAGCAGCATGTAAGCTCCCACCACGCTCACATTATCATCAGTGTGGCAGAACCAGAAGCCGTTGGTAGGTTGTTGCAGGAGTCTGTCACAGGCCGCTTCGTCATTCAGTTTCAGGTACACTGTGCTGGGTACAATAGACAAGTGGATGCCTATCAGTTCTTGCGGTCCTATGTGCATCACGTTACGAAGAAATTATTCTGTTCCATGGGCACTCGGTCTTGGGTAAGAGGCGTTGAACGTTAGTTTGCCTGTAGCTTGTCGATATGACATGCCAAGACGGGTCGGTACCGGTACTTTAAGTCAATACGACGAGGCACGACACGCGCTAGCGAGTAAACAATGACGCACACGGAGCGATGCTCGGCGCGCCGAGCCCGTCCGTACCACGACACGGCTGACAGTCGCCTGACCACTAGGCTATCCAAGCACATTTCAAAGCCAGTCCCAAACTTCCAGACGTCGTCAATCATGTATCTATAACCTGCACATGTACATCTCATTATGTATACTCCCGCACTGGGGATACGTTTTAATTGAAAGTCGTTTGTCCGGTATCGGCAGATAAATACGATATTACAGCGCTTATGTTGCTCAGATGTACAATGTCCCCGCGAATACATTTCATGTCTTTCATTACGGCTGTAGTCGCTGCAGGAACATCGCATCACCCTTCAGAACAATACAGGCACCGCAATATCGTATGATTCTGGGAGTTGTTACGCTCTAAGACGAACTGAACATGTACACAGTGCACATTAACGCTGTGTGGTTGGCTGATGAAGTTCTTCCAGCGTCTGGTTTGTTAATATAATCAAACCAACAACGCTCGACCTCAAACGCTCAGTGCATATTGACAATATTGAGAATATCTTTGGGGCCATCAATGCTGCTCGTCACTATCTCTAGTATTGACAATACGTCAATCTGCGGTGAATACATTGCCGGACTGACAAAGTTATTAAATATGTGGGGGGCCCCTTTAACGTACGTTGGCAGTTGTGGCTTATGAAGTAACAGGAGTTCACGAAATTGTACTTTTTTCAACGCATCGTGCTCAGTAAGTTAGTGTTGTCGTAGTCACTGAATAATGTCTTTCCTTCCGAGACGACGGAGTGTGGAGGGTAGTGGTCAATAATTACTGATAGATTTTCTAAACTTGGTAACAACATATTTTCGAAACAATTGTTAAAAGTTTCATGAGTCATTTCCTTGTGGTTCTCTAACGTTTTCTTCGATCTGAAAGGCAGCTGACAGCTGAGAATAAAGCCATGGCAGGTACCAGCATACAAAAGAATGACTCTACCACCTTTGGCAGTGGGGAATGCCCTACCGTCTCCTTAGTCGTCACTCCAACCTTTCGTAACAATATGACCTGCGTTCACACATGTTTCACCGATCCAATTAATGCTTTCGTGATAAGTGTCTTAATTTACGCAAAAACGTGCATTTCCAAGCGTCTGTGTATTCTCACTCTAACATTTTACGGTCTGAAATGTTTTTATACTTAAAACCGAGACTGCCGAACCAATCGCAACATCGATCTGCTGCCTTCAAAAAGGTCGTCCTCAAGCAATGTCATGCGAGGCTTATGTAATGTAGGCCAATCTCTATTTGATAATAACTGTATACGTAAGATAGTATATGTGAAGGCGACATGACACGAAGTGACGGATGATCAAAACCTGATACCACCCCAAGCCACTACAAGTCCCGTTGGAGAGCGGCACCGACGGCGACGACGACGCCACCTCCGATGAACGGTGCAGAGTTTCCTGCAGCCTCTGCCCATCGCGGCGTCGGGGCACTCGACCGCCGTCACTGTCGGGATCCGAGACAGGGATTCCTGAGGACCGTGTTGAGACCTGCCCACCAGTGGATGTTGAGTCGTAAACCCACAAGCAAAAGTCACCCAAGCGGCACAAGAAGAGGCAATTGTTAGGTAACGAATGGAACAGGGATGTGAAACTGGTGGAAGGCAATGACCCTGTTGGAGCATCTACATTTCCAGTCGCTTCCAGTGGCCTCATTCACCAGCAGACGCCATACAGCATGGAACACTTGCCCCCTCCTGGTGGTCCTGAACAGAAATGGCTTTTTGCGCGGAAGGATCCAAATTTGCTACACATTTCTGAATAACCGGGGTTTGAATACGAGAGGGTTCTATTTCACTTCTTGCCTCCTCGTATTTTTCTTTATCATTGCAAAGTACGGTCGATTCGCCAGTCCTAACCGCGGCTGAGGCTGGTAATCGATCGACTACTTTGGAAACGTCATTTTCTGCCTTCCTTTCAGAGTATTCCCTCGCATTGCACACGTGGTGTACCGATTGTCCTTTAAACGCAGTTCCTTGTACGTCTTTCTTTCCTGAAGTGTTTACATCCCGTATCCTGTTGGCTCAAATGGTTCAAATGGCTCTGAGCACTATGTGACTTAACATCTATGGTCATCAGTCCCCTAGAACTTAGAACTACTTAAACCTAACTAACCTAAGGACAGCACACAACACCCAGTCATCACGAGGCAGAAAAAATCCCTGACCCCGGGAACCCGGGCGTGGGAAGCGAGAACGCTACCGCACGACCACGATCTGCGGACCCGTATCCTGTATCTGCCCAGTTTCTGACACGTTTCACCAGAGACGATAACCACACAAAAGAAACACACGCATACCGCTAGTAATGAAATTCTCAAGTTTCATACATAGCCTGTCGGCCCTGATAGCTGAGTGGTCAGCCAAGGAGCTCGGGTTCGGTTCCCGACTGGGTTGGAGATTTTCTCCGCTCAGGGACTGGGTGTTGTGTTGTCCTCATTATCATTTCATCATCACCAGCGGAAGGCATCGGGAAACCGCCACTGGAATCACTTCACTAGACGGTCACTTGGTGGACCTCTCTGACGAGGCTTCCCCCATGACAAGACCTTGTGTAAGGCAGAACGCGAAGTTTTGATATATAGCCTACCCAAACAACGGAAGCGAACTGATCGTTTGTTATGGCAGTTAAGCAACGGCGAGCAGTTTGGGCATGGCACGGACATCCTGAACGAAGGAAGTATCTCCAACGCGTGAAATGTCAACTATCAAGTAAATTGCATCAGACTATAGTCTCAATACTTCGTTGCCCTGCGAGACAACTGCTGCCAAATTCAGCATTCTGAAAGCTGTGGCGCTATTGTAGCATGATGGTGAGGCGGACTGAGTGCAATAAAGTTCTGTTACTCGGTTTTAAAGTTTTACGCAACAGTGAATCACAAAGGCAATGTCAGTAAACTGAATGCCTGTACAATTACACAAATAAACTTAATCGTGAAAAGGATGAAATACGCAGTGAATACATTACACAGAAAAATGCGCCTAAAAATGGTACAGAAGGTAAAACGTTTACAGAAGTATAAAATTCTATGGGAAATCGAACTTGATGCTTGGTAAACTAATGTTCTACGAAATGAATATAATGAACAATGCAAATTACGTGGAATTACATTTACAGTTGCCTCGGCTGGAACAGGACAGTTTGATAGGGGGTTGTCGTAATTGCCGTGACGATTTCAAAAAGTTTTGGCCATAAATGTGAATGAAGTTCGGAATTTGATAAATGTGCTCAACTACTGTAATACCGACATAATCATATTCTTTGTGAGACTGCGTTTGAGACCAGACATATTGGTCACAGAGGTCAACTTCGCTTTGTCACAGAGTAGCGGTAGAAGAGTGTGTTAAGGACTGTGGCGATGTACTTGCTTTATAAACGATGGAAGCTGGCCTCCTGTGTAGTGGAGGCAGCATTAGTTAAAAAGGATTTTGTAGTAATACACATATCAAAAAAAGTTTTGAGCCACCTCGGATCCCAGACCTCCTGAACACAGACGTTAACTGAGGATATTGTATCACAGACATGGTCCCTTTCACTGTTCAGAGATGGCACTAAACACGCCAAAAGATGTAAACGACCGTGCATGAGCAACATCTATTAGACGGAGGGGGTCAGACAGCCGATCGTTTCCAGTCATTCCACCAGGAAGCAGGTACACGCGCGTCTGTTGTCTGTAGTCCAATCATGCCTAGACAGTCAACACCGCGGTTCGGTCGCGTCCGCATTTCTACTTTGTGCCAGGAATGTCCAGGCGTCTCGGAATAAACCAAAGCGATGTTGTTCGGACATGGAGGAAATATAGTGAGACAGGAACTGACGATCACAAGCCTATCTCAGGTCGCCCAAAGGCTACTACTGCAGTAGATGACCGCTACATACGGATTGTGGCTCGGAGAAACCCTGACAGCAACGGCACCATGTTGAATAATGCTTTTCGTGCAGCCACAGGAAATCGTGTTAGGACTCAAACTGTGCGCAATAGGCTGCATGATGCGCAACTTCACTCTCGACGTCCATGGCGAGGTCCATCTTTGCAACCGAGACACCATGCAACGAGGTACAGATGGGCCCAACAACATGCCTAATGGACTGCTCAGGATTGGCATCACGTTCTCTTCACGGATGAGTGTAGCATATGCATTCAACCAGACAATCGCTGGAGACGTGTCTGAAGGCAAGCCAGTGAGGCTGAACGCCTTAGACACACTGTCCAGCGAGAGCACCAAGGTGGAGGTTCTTTGCTGTTTTGGGGTGGCGTTATGTGGGGCCAACGTATGCCGCTGGTGGTCATGGAAGCTGCTGTAACGGCTGTACGATACGTGAATGCCATGCTCCGACCGATGGTGCAACCACATCGGCAGCATATTGGCTATGCATTCGTCTTCATGGACGACAATTCGCGCCCCCGCCGTGCACATCTTGTGAATGACTTCCTTCAGGATAACGACATCGCTCGTCTAGAGCGAACAGCATGTTCTCCAGACATGAACCCTATCAAACACGCCTGGGATAGATTGAAATGGGCTGTTTATGGACGACGTGACCCACCAACCACACAGAGGGATCTACGCCGAATGGCCGTTGAGGAGTGGGGCAAACTGGACCAACAGTGCGTTGATGAACTTGTGGATGGTATACCGCGACGAATACAGGCATGCATCAATGGAGGAGGACGTACTACTGGGTATTAGAGGTATCGGTGTTTACAGCAATCTGTGTGGTTTTCATGAGCAATAAAAAGGGGGGAAATGATGTTTATGTTGATCTCTATTCCAATTTTCTGTATAGAACCCGGAAATCTCGGAACCGAGGTGATAATAAACTTCTTTTGATTTGTGTATGTTTTGAGGGAAGATATTTAGCAAATGAGATTATATTAATGAAGGAATTATAAAATCCAACTTTTAAGGTAATCCACTGTTTTATATTTGCAGCTGTGTAGCTTCTCATTTTAGAACATTACATACGCTTGAAGTTTGGTGTAGAAATTTTGTAATGAAGCATATGATCTTGTTTTACAGTTGAAATACGTGTCTTGGGAGGAAATTGTACACAGGATTAAGAAATGTTTTGGTAACTTGTCTAGGTGTGAGAAGTTTATGGGAAAGTGTATTATTGTTGGTTGGTTGGTTGGTTTGTGGGATTAAAGGGACCCTTTTTCCAAAAAACTAAAATCACTCACAGAGAATAAAAAACGAACAACAGAAAAGACGGCAGACGACACAGGACAAGACAGACTCAGACAGAGAACAGACAAAACGAATTAAAATCACACAGAGTGTGACAGTGGTTGGCCGACCATTGAGACAAAAAAGGAAAAGACAACCGCCGAAAGAAAAAACACACTAAAAACTCAGACTAAAATCGTTGGCCAAAGGCCAGAATCAATACAAAAGAACAAACACTTAGACTGAGTAATAAAACCCCCCTACCCGAGTGTGTATTATTGTTAACGATTAATAAAGCACAGTTAAAACTTGGAGTCTTTATTCTCAATCATCATTCGCTAAGATTAGTTCTCCATTTTGCTTTAACATTTATGAGTCATTTTGCACACTCGCATTACATTACATGACATGTGTACTGAGAAGCATTTATGAAAATTGGTAAGATACCGTCCTTCATCGCGCACTGCAGGTACTGCAAACGAACTTCGATCTTTCACAGTTACATCATTATTCCTAATAGCAACAGTTGCTGAGCAGAGGGGCGTTCCATCTGCACAGGTAGGCAAATAAATTTAATCACCAACAAAGTTCATATCCCCTATAAGGCACAGTGATTGACAGAGTGTGGTTGTGAAAATAATATCAGTACCGGTTCAGTGTCTTAATACCACTGAACGATTTCCGTAAAGTGCTACGTTATGAATTTTCTAGCAGTATTCTCGGGTAAGACAGATGTGTTAATTTTTATGATCATTCAACGTCCAATTACAGTAACAGATTTGGTGCAGTGATTATTTAAAAGACTAAAGATAAAGATTAGCAATATCGAGAGCCAACATTTTAAATTGAAAGATTTTGTTTTGCAGTCAGATGATGTAGGTAAATTTATTGCTTTCTCGTAGACGAATTGTTTGGTGTACTGGCTAGTTTGAATTTCGCATTGTGTAGTCTAAGCTCCACATATTTCAGTTCAAAAATAAATTTTCACGTAGTTCTGTGGCCTTGCACTGTGATTTACATATTTCTATATCAAAAATAAGTTTTACATATTCCTCAGATACGAACTTGACGCTTGTGAATGCATATGTTGTGTAGAAGTGAGTGTGTCTTCATATGGTTACGAGGGCTTGGTGGAGTGATGGTTTGTGGTGGATGAGGTGAATGGTTTACTTTTGCTATTTTCAGGTTAGACAACACTTCACAACAAAATACCATAAATCTATATCAGAAATGAGGAAAACATTTGGACAGTTTGAGAAATTTCTGGACTCTGTTGCTACTTCTACATGTAAAGGTTTATCCTGCAGTGATCAAGAAAATATTATTGAAACTGAATTAACCTCCACACTGTAAAAGATAATTTGTCCCACAAAACACTGAATAAAATTATTAATGTTAATTCAAGTACAGCTCCAAGCATACATCCAGATAGAGCCAAAATGGAAGCTCTAATTACAGAGGCGTTGGGGCCATAACCTATTCAAAATACAGTAGTGATCTATATTCATACACTTTAATTTTACTGCTTACAAAGTGATGCTATTAACAAGTAAAGTATAAAATTTTTCAATTAGTGGTACAAAATTTTATAGCCAACAATGGTATTCAAAATAAATTAATCGATTTTACGAAGATAGTGGTTAGTCTGCTGATGACATGCTTCAAGTTATTGAAAAGTCAATGAAGAAATACAAATAATTTTTTCATAATCTTTCTGGGATAAGTACTGATAACATAAATACTTATTTTGCTGTTCTTCATTTACAAATATGAGAGATTAGGTACCAGATTTGATACAGGGAAACTGTCATGCACACATAGTGCATAACTGCATGAGATATGCTATAAAGTTTTTATTGTATGGTATGGAAACTAATTTTGAAAATGTATGGTAATTTTTTCCACACTCTTGAAAAAGAAAAGAAGTGGAAAAATTCATAGAAGTTCTATGACGTGAAATGCAATGTGGTAACAGGATGGCTGTCTCTCTTCTCTTGCACAGACCATTATTATTAAACTGGATAACTGTCAGAAGTTATTTTGCAGGCTTAGGAGAAAACTATCCAACGATTTTGCAAAATTTGTTGCTGCTTAACACTGGCAATATCTTGATGGAAATTACTTGCATTTTGCAACAATATTTTAAAATTTTTAAATAAAACTCTAAATGCCTGGACAGCTTTAGCAAAATGATTTGAATGTGTATAACACCACGAAATATCCTAAAACCAAGCTAACAGGAAGAAAACAAGATTTCTCATTCGGAAATGAAACACATAAAAAAATTAATCTATTGTGTTTACATGAACCGATTAGCAAAATTTACCGTATATTTCATCGTATTTTGAGAGAGTTTTAGAGTATCTAAATATATGGTTTGACTGTAGTGACAAAAACGGGGTTATTTACGCTAAGTGTAATAAATTGAAAAAGCAGAATTGAATTTGATCATTTTGTTAAACTAGTTGAAAATTTAAAGCTGCAGAAACTCAGTTTAAGTATGGACGATATTTATGTCAAAATGCATTCAAATATAACATATGATGATTTTACAAAGTTGTACGTAATTTTACAAAGTTGTACATATTAATTCCATTTCTGTTGCTGAATCTTATCACTTCAGTATTCACAGAGCTTCTTCTCTGACAAATGTTAAGTGGTGGGCAAAAGACACAAAACATCTCAAAATTGGTAAAAAATGAATTACTTATTTGTCTTAACTTAAATATGCGCTGCATTGATTCTGTGAAACTATTTGGCATTGGCAGTTATTTGTTAAGTATTGTTAAAACTGATAAAAATATATTTCAGACAAATAATTAAACAAAGTACATCACCTTTATTATGACACAATGTATTTTCCCTGCCTTTAACAACTAGTATATTTCATTTGTTCGGAAAAAGATGTGACAACCCCAAGGACAGTTGTTCTATTCCACTGATTCTGTGGCTAAGGATTTCTAGGAATGACAGTTTACATTCTCAGTTGTCAGTCAACTTATGTAGTTGTTGCGTTTTCAGGTAGGTATCGTGAGAACTACTGATAACAGTTCTAGTGTTTATGACTTTTGATTGTCATGATTTAAAGTCAATGACATATAATTCGTTTGAAGTGACACTAAACTGTACTGTACCGAGCAACATATTCTGATCTGTTACTGGAATACATATTTTGTTATTCATAAACAACATTTATGCCCAGTCACGTCAGAGTACTGCAGAACGAGCAGACACGCCATTATTGTTTAGTGACACACTGGGTGAATATATTTGAAACTACCGGCACGAATGTCAGCGAGTGAATGGGTAATACCATTTCAACGGGTTTAGAATCGTCCGTATGGTTCCACAGATTATTCACGGCCAAGGGGGCATCCAGTGAGAGGCATGGGAACGTAGCTGCTCGCAGCCCTCCCCCCCCCCCCCCCCCCCCCCCGGAATAATTCTTCTTTCGCAAGCAGAAATCGCATCTTGCACCGCGAGACAGACGCATTAATTCAGATTTGGTCTGTAGAAAGTCCTGCACTGGAATCTCAAAACCATGAACTCAGTAACTAAGATGAGTTAGTTCGCCATTCTTTAGCTCGATTCCTGAGAACACTCTTCAACGCGTCGTCAAAGTGCGTTACTGTATCTTTGTTTTAATGATAGTGCATCACGTATTGATCGACATGCCGTGTATGTGAGAATATTTACCTTGGTGTAATACTTACCAAATTTACTTCCAATTATTTCGAGTTAACTCGCGGGGTCTTCACCTGCGCTATACTGACTTCATCTACATCTACATTTATACTCCGCAAGCCACCCAACGGTGTGTGGCGGAGGACACTTTACGTGCCACTGGCATTACCTCCCTTTCCTGTTCCAGTCGCGTATGGTTCGCAGGAAGAACGACTGTCTGAAAGCCTCCGTGCGCGCTCGAATCTCTCTAATTTTCCATTCGTGATCTCCTGGGGAGGAATAAGTATGGGGAAGCAATATATTCGATACCTCATCCAGAAACCTGGCGAGCAAGCTCCACCGCGATGCAGAGCGCCTCTCTTGCAGAGTCTGCCACTCGAGTTTGCTAAACATCTCCGTAACGCTACCACGGTTACCAAATAATCTTGTGACGAAACGCGCCGCTCTTCTTTGGATCTTCTCTTTCTTCTCCGTCAACACGATCTGGTACGGATCCCACACTGATGGGCAATACTCAAGTATAGGTCGAACGAGTGTTTTGTAAGCCACCTCCTTTGTTGATGGACTACATTTTCTAAGGACTCTCCCAAAGAATCTGAACCTGGTACCCGGCTTACCAGCAATTTATTTTATATGATCATTCCACTTCAAATCGTTCCGTACGCATACTCCCAGACATTTTACAGAAGTAACTGCTACCAGTGTTTGTTCTGCTGTCATATAATCATACAGTAAAGGATAGTTCTTTCTATGTATTCGCAATACATTACATTTGTCTAAGTTAAGGGTCAGTTTCCACTCCCTGCACCAAGTGCCTATCCACTGCATATCTTCCTGCATTTCGCTACAATTTTCTAATGCTGCAACTTCTCCGTATACTACAGCATCATCCGCTAAAAGCCGCATGGAACTTCCGACACTATCTACTAGGTCATTTATATATATTGTGAAAAGGAATGGTTCCATAACACTTCCCTGTGGCACGCCAGAGGATAGCTTAACGTCTGTAGACGTCTCTCCATTGATGACAACATGCTGTGTTCTGTTTGCTAAAAACTCTTCAATCCAGCCACACAGCTGCTCTGATATTCCATAGGCTCTTTGTTTATCAGGCGACAGTGCGGAACTGTATCGAACGCCTTCCGGAAGTCAAGGAAAATAGCATCTAACTGGTAGCCTGTATCTAATATTTTCTGGGTTTCATGAAGAAATAAAGCGAGTTGGGTCTCACACGATCGCTGTTTCCGGAATCCATGTTGATTCCTACAGAGTAGATTGTGGGTTTCCAAAAACGACATGATACGCGAGCAAAAAACATGTTCTAAAATTCTACAACAGATCGACGTTAGAGATATAAGTCTATAGTTTTGAGCATCTGCTCGACGGCCCTTCTTGAAGACTGGGACTACCTGTGCTCTTTTCCAATCATTTGGAACCTTCCGTTCCTCTAGAGACTTGCGGTACACGGCTGTTAAAAGGGGGCAAGTTCTTTTTCGTACTGTGTGTAGAATCGAATTGGTATCCCGTCAGGTCCAGTGGACTTTCCTCTGTTGAGTGATTCCAGTTGCTTTTCTATTCCTTGGGCACTTACTTCGATGTCAGCCATTTTTTCGTTTGTGCGAGGATTTAGAGAAGGAACTGCAGTGCGGTCTTCCTCTGTGAAACAGCTTTGGAAAAAGGTGTTAAGTATTTCAGCTTTACGCGTGTCATCCTCTGTTTCAATGCCATCATCTTCCCGGAGTGCCTGGATTGCTGTTTCGAGCCACTTACTGATTTAACGTAAGACCAGAACTTCCTAGGATTTTCTGTCAAGTCGGTACATCGAATTTTACTTTCGAATTTACTGAACGCTTCACGCATAGCCCTCCTTACGCTAACTTTGACATCGTTTAGTTTCTGTTTGTCTGAGGTTTTGGCTGCGTTTAAACTTGGAGTGAAGCTCTATTTGCTTTCGCAGTAGTTTCTTAACTTTGTTGTTGAACCACTGTGGGTTTTTCCCGTCCCTCACAGTTTTATTTGGCACGTACGTGTCTAAAACGCATTTTACGATTGCCTTGAACTTTTTCCATAAACACTCAACATTGTCAGTGTCGGAACAGAAATTTTCGTTTTGATCTGTTAGATAGTCTGAAATCTGCCTTCTATTACTCTTGCTAAAGAGATAAACCTTCCTCCCTTTTTTTATATTCCTATTAATTTCCATATTCAGGGGTGCTGCAACGGCCTTATGATGAGTGATTCCCTGTTCTGCACTTACAGAGTCGAAAAGTTCGGGTCTGTTTGTTATCAGTAAGTCCAAGATGTTATCTCCACGAGTCGGTTCTCTGTTTAATTGCTCGAGGTAATTTTCGGATAGTGCACTCAGTATAATGTCACTCGATGCTCTATCCCTACCACCCGTCCTAAACATCTGAGTGTCTCAGTCTATATCTGGTAAATTGAAATCTCCACGTAAGACTATAACATGCTGAGAAAATTTATGTGAAATGTATTCCAAATTTTCTCTCAGTTGTTCTGCCACTAATGCTGCTGAATCGGGAGGTCGGTAAAAGGAGCCAATTATTAACCTAGCTCGGTTGTTGAGTGTAACCTCCACCCATAATAATTCACAGGAACTATCCACTTCTATTTCACTACAGGATAAACTACTACTAACAGCGACAAACACGCCGCCACCGGTTGCATGCAATCTATCCTTTCTAAACACCGTCTGTGCCTTTGTAAAAATTTCGGCAGAATTTATTTCTGGTTTCAGCCAGCTTTCTGTACCTATAACGATTTTAGCTTCGGTGCTTTCTATCAGCGCTTGAAGTTCAGGTACTTTACCAATGCAGCTTCGACAGTTTACAATTACAATACCGATTGCTGCTTGGTCCCCGAATGTCCTGACTTTGCCCCGCACCCTTTGAGGCTGTTGCCCTTTCTGTACTTGCCCGAGGCCATCTAACCTAAAAAACCGCCCAGCCCACGCCACACAACCCCTGCTACCCGTGTAGCCGCTTGCTGCGTGTAGTGGACTCCTGACCTATCCAGCGGAACCCGAAAACCCACCACCCTATGGCACAAATCGAGGAATCTGCAGCCCACTGCTTAGCTAAAAACGCGGGATCTATTAGTCCATTCCGGCACCTGACTATTTCCGCCACGTTTCAACACGGATAAGCGTAATTCTGACATTCAGACTGAAAACCCATGCATTTTTTACTTTTACAGGGTGTTACAAAAAGGTACGGCCAAACTTTCGGGAAACATTCCTCACACACAAATAAAGAAAACATGTTATGTGGACATGTGTCCGGAAACACTTAATTTCCATGTTAGAGCTCATTTTAGTTTCTTCCACCTACGCTCAATGGAGCACGTTATCATGATTTCATATGGGATACTCTACCTGTGCTGCTAGAACATGTGCCTTTACAAGTACGACACAACACGTGGTTCATGCACGATGGAGCTCCTGCACATTTCAGTCGAAGTCCACATGTCCACATACCATATTTTCTTTCTTTGTGTGTGAGGAATGTTTCCTGAAAGTTTGGCCGTACCTTTTTGTAACACCCTGTATAGTGTGAGCCAAATGAAACTGCCCCGTAAAATATTTACAATAAGACTAATGCAGAACTTATCCTTGTTAATGAACATCACAGAAGATGGTCGAAATGAACACGGTTCACGTCGATGCAACGCTGTGTTCAATTTGACAAACTGTGGGACACGCGTAGCAGTTCTGCCTGAGGGATGGCGGCAACAGCATTTTCAGTGTTCTGCTATAGCTCTTCCGATGCGTGTGGATTATTTGAAGACGCCTGACCTTTTAATTTACCCCACAGGTAAAAATCAAAGGGAGATCAGATGATCTAATTGACCAGGATATTACACTGCATCTGTTGATTGTTCTCTGATCATCGAACACTACATGCACTTGTGACAGAGTTCTTTGTTGATACGTCTAACTGAAAATATCCGCGGAGTCTTCCATCTTTTGTTAGTAGATGTTCGTATGGTCTAAACAGTTGCTGGATATACTGGTTACCATTAACCATTAGGTGAAAGAATCGTGTTATACGATGTGGACACAATCCATTGCACACCAAACACCAATCTTGAAATTATACAGCGGATCTTCAAAGTACTGCGAGGTATTTTCTGATGCATAAAAGCACATATTCCGTGTCTTCAGACAGCCGGACAGTATGAACCAGACCGAGAGTTCTCCTGTTTATTAACAAGGGTCAGTTCCTCCTCAGTCTTTCAATATTTTCCGGGCCTATGCATTTTTTCCGATCCTGTACTACACATTATGTGAACAGTGTGCATAGAGGGACGCGGACGGCATGTAATAGTTTCAAACAGCGATTACAAGAGTTCTGTTAAGTTTATATGGTCATCTCTTAAGAATGTACTTTTAGTTACTTGTGGTTTGTTGACAATATGGCGATCTGAAACTTCCTGGCAGATTAAAACTGTGTGCCCTAGCGAGACTCGAACTCGGGACCTTTGCCTTCCGCGGGCAAGTGGTAGAGCACTTGCCCGCAAAAGGCAAAGGTCCCGAGTTCGAGTCTCGGTCCGGCACACAGTTTTAATCTGCCAGGAAGTTTCATATCAGCGCACACTCCGCTGCAGAGTGAAAACCTCATTCTGGGAATATGGCGATCATTATACACGAAGGTCATAAATTTTGGAAAATTCTCTTTTACTCTAGCTGTGTGGTCGGTAAGAAATTTGGCACTTGAATGAAATCTATATCTTTGTCTTCTTTCCACACCCTAGATACCCCTTTCATTGAGATACACGGAAAGCGAGTAATGTAATGCTATCAAATCAACTGCTTCTTTATTGGTATATTATTCTCGAAACGTTAGACATATTTTGTTTCAATTTATTTTGGATAAATGCCAGCATCGGTTGCAACGTTGGATCGGCAACCGCTAAGGTTTCAAGGCAGGCTCTACTGTAAATTCAGAAATTATTGTATGCAATAAAAGTGAAGATATCTGTTGGAAGTAATCATCACATTGTGTGTTACACAGCATGGAAAATGCTATGCTATTATGATATGGACCTGCAAGGTTTGAATAATTTGCACCGAAGATGGTCACATAGTGACCGAAATCGATCTGTGAAATAAAGGATTTCAATATTTACGACCGATGCTGGCATTTATCCAAAATATTTTATTATATTTTAATTAATTAATTTAAAAACTTTTGTTTAAAAAAATTCTCTACTTCTTATTTATTTCTGGTATTTTTAGTTATGATTTCCAGTGGTTTATTTAGGTTTTCGCTTCGTCTTTTAAAAGCTAAAGAATATAAGTGTTTGGTTTTAAATACCGCAGGCGAGCTAGACATATGTCCCTCAACGACGATCTCGCTGATACTCCTCGTCGGAACTGCTCCACCTGAAATCTCTAAAATGTTTATTTCGCTACGAAGCTCGTTCGGCGCCACCAGGTGCTATGCTGTATGATGGGTATGGGTTGATGTACCGTATCTAACTTTTTTGTCAACGAAAAGTTTATTGCTTCTGAGATATTCTCTCGAGGAATACTAACCGCACTATCATTCCACACTGCACCTCCGATATCTGAAGAATGTTTGTCAAATCTTTTATAAATTGATAAATACGCACTTAGAATGCGTATTATTTTCTTGAATTTGTTTAGTGTGCCATCGCCTAAGTTAACATTCACAATGGAGTTTAACAGCGTCGCACAACAATAGCAAAATCTCTCCAACATAAAACACGTCCGATCTCTGTAATCGCTTCACACAGAGTCCTTTGGTTACTTATTCCAGAGAGATGCGTCCGTAGCACGGAACGTCCAATTCTCGCAGGCCGTTTATAGAATTTTTGGCATTAATCATTCGCCGCACCTGGGAGAATATTTTTCATCATTCTCTTCATGATTTCCTCTTCCGTTTATGTCGTCTATCACCTTGTATCTTCTTCCTCTCAGACTTCTCCCACAAACCATTTCTTCCAAAGCATGTACTAACAAGCGCTCCCTTCTCAATGAATGTCCCAACCAGTTCTTTTTCCTTTCTCTTACAACCTTCAGGAGACATCTTCTCTCACCAACCCTTTCCAAAACTCTTTCATTACTCGCTCTTTCCATCCAGCTTATTCTCTTCATTCTCCTCCACATCCACATCTCAAATGCTTCTAACCTTTTTTCATCCTCTCGTCTGAGTGTCCATGTTTCTGCCCCATATAGTGCCACACTCCAGACAAAACATTTGCAAAGCCTTTTTCCTAGTCCGTTGTCTAATTTGCCACATAAGAGTCTCCTCTTTCTGTTGAATGCCTCCTTGGCTATGGCAATTCGAGTTTTCACCTCCTGGTGACATCTAAAGTCTTCAGTTATTGTGCTTCCGAAATATTTAAATTCACTTACTTGGCTAATGGTAGATTGTCCTATTTTAATATTGGTCAGTCTGCGTCTTGTATTGATGACCATACTCTTTGTTTTTGCTGTGTTTATTTTCATCCCATATTCCACACAAGTTCCATTCAGATCTTTGAGCATGTTAATCACTGTCCACTCACTTTCTGCCACTAATACCATGTCATCAGCAAATCTTATACATTCTATTCTCTTCCCACCAATACATATTCCTCTTTTCCCATCTAAACTTTTCGCAATAGTCTCTTCAAGGTATACGTTAAACAACAGTGTGGAAAGGCAACAACCTTGTCTTAAACCTCGTCCAATGCTACTTCCTTCTGACATTTCATTTCCAATCCTTATCCTTACTTTCTGGTGTAAATATAGATTCTGTATCAGTCGTCTCTCTTTCCAATCTACTCCTTTCCTCTTCAAGATATCCATCAACTTGTTCCACTGAACTCTGTCGAAAACCTTTTCTAAATCTATAAAAACAGCAAAGATTTCTCTACCCTTTTCCATATATCTTTCCCCTATAGTTCTTAGCAGGCCAATAGCATCTTTTGTTCCTTTTCCTCTTCTAAATCCGAACTGCTCCTCTGCAATCCCTCTATCCAGCTTGCCATATAACCTTCTATTCAACACTCTTAGCAAGACTTTAGCTGCATGAGGAATTAGACTGACGGTCCGGTGCTCTTCACATTTTTTAGTATTTCTCTTTTTCTCTATTGGTATCATAACTGTTGCAGCGAAGTCCTCAGGCCATTCCCCTTTGTCATATATCTCTTTACAGAGATTATTCTTCTTTTCTTGCCTTGTTTCCCAGACTCTTCAACAGTTCTGCTGGCAAATCATCTATTCCACATGCCTTCTTATTCTTCATCTCCTTCAGCTCCTTTTCTACCTCTGCTTCCAAGATGGTAAATCCCATTCCATCTTCCGGCACATATTGCTCCTCCTCAACCTTAATTTCATTTTGCATTTCATCCCCCTTATACAGACACTCAATATATTCTTGCCATCTGTTCAAAACCTCCTGTGGTTCTTCTGCTAGAGTACCACCCTCTCTTTCTATTTCCATGTTATTCCTCTTTCTTTTACGTTCAAAAACTCACTAGCCAGTCTATACGTCATTTCATACTTTCCCTCTCTCTCGTCGCATTTCTGTTTCATCCATTTTTCTCTTGCTTCTTCAGTTTCTCTTCTTAATTCATTATTCAGTTTCCTGTACCTCTTTTTGCCTTCTTCAGTTTCTACACTTTTCCACTTTCTGCGCTCTTCCATCTTTTTCAACATATTTTCTGTTATCCATTGTTTCCTGGTGCTTTGGGATACTCTAATTCCTAGTACTTCTTTGTCAGAGTCCATGAGCCCTTCCCTCATTTTTATCCACTTGTCATTAACACTTTCATCAACACTACCTCTTTGCCATTTTTCTATAAATCTGTTCTCCAAATCTGATGCCTTTCCTACCTCTTTGAGTCTTTCTATGTTTAGTCTTTCCCTTGCTTTACCTCTCCAGACGTTTTTCAACTTCACTTGTATTTCTCCCATCACTAGGTTGTGGTCTGAATTTATATCCGCTCCTGGATAAGCTTTAGCATTCTTCAAACAGTTCCTAAACCTTTTTTGTATCAGGATGTAGTCCAGCTGATATCTTTCCCTATTCAAATTTGATATCCGTGTGTAACGTCCCCTTTTGTGGTGTTCAAATAATGTGTTACCCACTGCTAATGAATTTTCTTTACAGAAACTAATTAGTCGTTCACCTCTCTCATTTCTTATCCCTAATCCAAATTTTCCTACTGTATCTTCATCTCTTCCTTCACCGACCACTGCATTCCAGTCCCCCATGATGATAATGCAGGCATTTCTATTTTCTTTCTCGATGAGTTCTTGTATTTTCTCATAATATTCTTCCACTTCCTCATCTCTGTGCTGGCTGGTTGGCGTATATACCTGTATTAATACCAAATCTTTTGAACTACCCTTCAGTCGTATTATCATCAGTCTTCCATCAATATATTGTACCTTCATTACCTTATTTTTCAACTTTTGCCCTATTAATATTTCTACTCCGTTTTCACCACTCTTGATATCCCCTGAGTAAAAGAGTTTATAATCTCCACTTTCTATCTCCCCATTCTCTCCCCATCTCATTTCACACAAACCAAGGGCATCTAATCCGTTCCTTTTCATCTCCTGTTTTGCATTCTCTAGCTTTCCTGCTTGCAGAAGTGTTCTTACATTCCATGCTCAAATCCGTATTTTTCCTCCCTTCACTGTCCCTTTCTTCCTTTCAAATATGTCTACTCTCAATGTTTTCCCCTCCCAGGGATCGGAATGAGGGGAAGTTTTAACTCTGGAATCTTTCACATGGAGAGATATCATCTACGATCCATTACATTTCATTGACAAAAATACTGTCATGGTGGTCAATGGATTAGACATCCAACAACAATATTATGTTTGTCTGTGTATTATATGTCTAAAACTATTCATCGTAATCATCATCATCATCATCATCATCATCATTTAAGACTGATTATGCGTTTCAGCGTTCAGTGTGGAGCATAGCCCCCTTATAAAATTCCTCCATGATCCCCTATTCAGTGCTAACATTGGTGCCTCTTCTGATGTTAAACCTATTACTTCAAAATCATTCTTAACCGAATCCAGGTACCTTCTCCTTGGTCTGCCCCGACTCCCCCTACCCTCTACTGCTGAACCCATGAGTCTCTTGGGTAACCTTGCTTCTCCCATGCGTGTAAAATGACCCCACTATCTAAGCCTGTTCGCCCTGACTGCTACATCTATAGAGTTCATTCCCAGTTTTTCTTTGATTTCCTCATTGTGGACACCCTGCTGCCATTGTTCCCATCTACTAGTACCTGCAATCATCCTAGCTACTTTCATATCCGTAACCTCAACCTTGTTGATAAGGTAACCTGAGTCCACCCAGCTTTCGCTCCGATACAACAAAGTTGGTCGAAAGATTGAACGGTGCACAGATAACTTAGTCTTGGTACTGACTTCCTTCTTGCAGAAGAGAGTATATCGTAGCTGAGCGCTCATTGCATTAGCTTTGCTACACCTCGCTTCCAGTTCTTTCCCTATGTTGCCATCCTGTGAGAATATGCATCCTAAGTACTTGAAACCGTCCACCTGTTCTAACTTTGTTCCTCCTATTTGGCACTCAATCCGTTTATATTTCTTTCCCACTGACATTACTATCGTTTTGGAGATGCTAATCTTCATACCATAGTCCTTACATTTCTGATCTAGCTCTGAAATTTTACTTTGCAAACTTTCAATCGAATCTGCCATCACAACTAAGTCATCCGCATATGCAAGACTGCTTATTTTGTGTTCACATATCTTAATCTCACCCAGCCAGACAATTGTTTTCAACACATGATCCATAAATAATATGAACAACAGTGGAGACAGGTTGCAGCCTTGTCTTACTTCTGAAACTACTCTGAACCATGAACTCAATTTACCGTCAAGTCTAACTGCTGCCTGACTATCCATGTAAAGACCTTTAATTGCTTGCAAAAGTTGGCCTCCTATTCCATAATCTCGTAGAACAGACAATAACTTCCTCCTAGGAACCCGGTCATGTGCCTTTTCTAGATCTATAAAGCATAGATAAAATTCCCTGTTCCATTCATAACACTTCTCCATTATTTGCCATAAGCTAAAGATCTGGTCCTGACAACCTCTAAGAGGCCTAAACCCACACTGATTTTCATCCAATTGGTCCTCAACTAATACTCGCACTTTCCTTTCAACAATACCTGAGAAGATTTTACCCACAACGCTGATTAAAGAGATATCTCTGTCGTTGTTACAATCTTTTCTGTTTCCATGGTTAAAGACTGGTGTGATTACTGCTTTTGTCCAGTCTGATGGAACCTGTCCCGACTACCAGGCCATTTCAATTATCCTGTGTAGCCATTTAATACCTGACATTCCACTGTATTTGATGAGTTCCGACTTAATTTCATCCACCCCAGCTGCTTTATTGCACTGCAATCTATTGACCATTTTCTCCACTTCCTCAAATGTGATCCTACTTCCATCATCATTCCTATCCCATTCTACCTCGAAATCTGAAACATTATAGATCGTATTTTCACCTACATTGAGCAACTCTTCAAAATATTCCCTCCATCTGCCCAAGGCATCCACAGGATTCAGCAGAAGTTTTTCTGACCTGTCCAAAATACGTATCATTTCCCTCTTACCTCCCTTTCGAAGACTGCTAATTACACTCCAGAATGGTTTTCCAGCAGCTTGACCCATAGTCTCCAACCTGCTTCCAAAGTCTTCCCAAGATTTCTTCTTGGATGCTGCAATTATCTGTTTGGCTTTGTTTCTTTCTTCAAGATAACTTTCTCTGTCTACCTGAGTTCTAGTACGTAGCCATTTTTGATACGCCTTCTTTTCCCCTTTACAGGCTGCCTTGACTGTGTCGTTCCACCAAGCTGTTTGCTTCATCCTACTTTTACACACTACAGTTCCAGGACACTCTTTAGCCACTTCTAGTACTGTGTTCCTGTACCTTATCCATTCCTTTTCCAATGACTGTAATTGACTACATTCAACTAACTGGTACCTTTCTGAGATCGCTGTTATGTACTTGTGCCTGATCTCCTTATCCTGAAGTTTCTCCACTCTTATCCTCCTACATATGGACCTGACCTCCTGCACTTTCAGCCTCATAATCCCAATTTCACTGCAGATTAAATAATGATCAGTGTCATCAAAGAATCCCCTGAATACACGTGTGTCCCTCACAGCCTTCCTGAATTCCTGATCTGTTATTATATAGTCAATGACAGATCTGGTTCCCCTGCCTTCCCAAGTATACCGGTGAATGTTCTTATGTTTAAAAAAGGAGTTTGTGATTACTAAGCCCATACTGGCACAGAAATCCAAGAGTTGTTTACCGTTCCTGTTGGCCTCCATATCCTCTCCAAATTTACCCATAACCTTTTCATACCCTTCTGCTCGATTTCCAATCCTGGCGTTAAAATCACCCATGAGCAGAACACTGTCCTTGTCCTTTACTCTAACAACTACATCACTGAGTGCCTCATAAAAACTATCCATCTTATCTTGATCTGTCCCTTCACAATGCGAATATACTGACACAATCCTAATTTTCTTGCTAGACACTGTCACATCTATCCACATCAGTCGTTCGTTTACTTACCTTATTGCAGCTACGCTGGGTTCCATTTCTGTCCTGATGTAAAGCCCTACACCCCATTGTGCTATTACTGCTTTGACTCCTGACAGGTAGACCTTGTATTCTCCCACTTCCTCTTCTTTCTCACCCCTTACCCGAATGTCACTAACAGCTAAAACGTCCAGCCCCATCTTACTTGCAGCCTCTGCCAGCTCTACCTTCTTCCCATAGTAGCCGCCATTGATATTAATAGCGCCC
Organism: Schistocerca serialis cubense; assembly: GCF_023864345.2. Lineage (NCBI taxonomy): Eukaryota > Metazoa > Arthropoda > Insecta > Orthoptera > Acrididae > Schistocerca > Schistocerca serialis. The sequence goes on from NC_064643.1 coordinate 487,035,457, forward strand.
CATCTCATTACCATTTGTTTGCCAAGTCGTATCTTAGGAGTCCCTGGTTTGTCAGTTAGAGGTGGGACTCCGTCACCTCCAGAAGTCCGAGGCATTTTGCTCTGATTGTTGCCAGCATCATATTTAAAGTACCAGGGAAGCAGGTTGCTAGCCTTACTTGCCCCGAGTCCCATTGGGTTTTACCCCTAACGGTTGAGGGACTAACTGGTGGATTTGGTAGTCTTTGCCGTATGAGCACAAAGGTGACCACGACTCAGAATATGTCCGAGATGCCCAGCCTTATTCCAAAGTAACTGGTATCCCGACTGTCGGGACCACTTACTTCGCCACTCATACGTTGCCCGTGGTTCATGAACTAGGACATGACTACAGGAACCCACACCATGAACCACTCTAAAACTATTAACTCAGTTTATGTTCTGAGTACTGTACTGCATATCTACCTCTTCTCTGACTGGTGGTGGCTAACGTGTTAACCTCCGTTCTACTGAATGCAAGTACTTCTTTTAACTTGTTAGTGTATTGCTTTCAAAACTTCTTTTGCGATATGGAAGCTATTTATTCGTTTATTATGTATCTTGGATCACACAGTGATATCTAAGAATTATCAGCTTATTGAGCGATATTACATGCTGCCAAGAAAAATTATTGCAATGGAAACTTTGTCAACACCTAGCCTTCCTTGTTACTTGGCGATAACCCACTGAGACAGCCGAGCAAAAATGTACCACTTAAATTACCTGCAAAGTGCATAATATTTTCTTGGTTGTTACTCATAGTTCCTGACTGTGAGACACCCACTGTAGCCATCACTTTCGTTTCTTTGCTTCAACACTAAATAAAGTACAACAACTTACCACTGCACAATAACTTTACTGAAGCAAACGCTCACTGTGTTAATGTCTTCTCACACTGGCCCTAATGATTCAGGTGTTTATAACCTGCGTAGATCTTACAATGACTGAATTTGAATTATGCGCTAATCTGATTTGCTGAGTTAGGAATTTATGACGCAGTACGTTGATTCAAGCGAGACGATACTGCATTGGTTCAAAACCAGTGATGTGATGTGCTTCAAGTGATGTGCTTAAGACTTTGTTTACCATAGTGTTGCGTTGTGTTTAACAGCTTTCGAAAATTACTCTTCATTTCATAAATTCGAATTTAGCGTAACTGACGCTCATATACGTTATATCGGATTTATTTACTTATGAAGACTGCTCCACGTGTATAAACGTTAAATGATCTCGTATTTTAACTTCTGAGGAAACATGTACTGGCAAAAATCTCGTCATACTACGACGTGCGAGTATCGAAAAATTCATATTGACCTCAGTCTGCATTAAAACGTTGCAAGGTAGAACAAAAGACCCGTTACAGAATATCAGTCATCGGTGTCATATATATATATATATATATATATATATATATATATATATATATATATATATATATATATATATATAGCTCTTACAAGTACTTAATGAAAAATAAAAGTAACTGAATAAAACAAATATAATCTATCGCAACGCATATAACGAAACCAACATACATTTTTAAATGTTTCTTAACCAAACTTAAGTGTTTCTCCATTGCACATACACTACAGCGATATCACGGTTCAAATTTGATGTTCCCCAGTAAGGCAGCACTATTTTAGTATCACAAATATAAGCAATGTTTTAAGGTAGGGCCTAAGAACGTATCTAACGATTCATATACATAATGAGATGTAACAAAAGAAGAAAAAATAATTTTTTAACGTTATGTGTTGTATAACACCATCATCAGTGAAAATTATGAGGACATTTTTTCTAGTGTTTATTTTGCCCTGCTGAGACCACTGTATTAATGATTTAGTAAATTTAATTTTACTGAACTGTGTGACCGGAGTCCTTCCCGGCGCCTCAGTCAACAAGGTAACGTAAGGGACAGGAGACGTGAGCGCCATCTGGGGTACCGTCCAGAGATCGCGATGCCACACCAAAGTCTGCAAAGTATATCGATTCCAAAGACATTAGCGAGGGCTGGCTGAAATCCGCAGCAACCAATGGGACATACTTCAGAAAAAGCGAACTCCCTCTCAGTACAGCAGTGTCCTCGTGCTGAGGTCAAATATAGTCTGAGCATACAAGGGCTTTGCCTAGTTCGTCAGCTCAGTTACAGCAGACAGTATCATAGCGTAGGACCAATGAGTTGTTAGCGTTTCTGAGTAACATGTACTTTCGCGAAGATTGCATTTTGTACTGCAAGGGAACAGTTTATTGCAACTGCATCAAGCGATGCTTGGTAGTCTATGACAGTTGTAAATTACCCAACAGTCCTGTGACAAAGGAGTGCGTCAAACTCAAGTAAATATTTTATTCATTTATATAATAATGTGAACTAATATTTTATTTGTTCTAGTTTGATGAGCCTTCTGCCAGAGCGATCAAAGAACCCACAGTTGTGGCTGGAGGAAAGTGGTTTCATCTGGTCACAACACAATCTGCCTGTAAATATGGCAAACTTTGTTCCATGTGTTAGTTTAGTCTAAAAGTGTATGTATCGCGTTTTATGAGGCGGAGCTGGGAACTAGCGCAGTATAAATTCATACATGCGTGGAAAACTGCCTAAGAAACACTCTCATCCCGGCTGATGTTCCAGACCACTGGTCGTTAATCCACAGTGCAGATTAGATCAGGATCCCACTCATTTCCCAGTCTAGAAAGCTATCGCGCTGCGCGTTAAACTATACTAGTAGCTACGTGAAAAATTATGATGTACAATGAAAAATTGTGATGTACAATGAAAAATAATGATGTACAATGAAAAATAATGATGTACAATGAAAAATAATGATGTACAATGAAAAATAATGATGTACAATGAAAAACTGAGCGAAGAAGAGAATTCTGTTTTCCTCACATTCGACATTTGTGGAATTTACAGTGCTTACAATAAACTGAAGTTTTAATTGCATGAAAAAAGAACAAAAACTTCAGTGGCATTTAAAAATTGTTAAATAATTATATTGCCTAACATTGTAGTGAACAATTCAGAGGGGGAGGAAAAATCGAAATTAAGCTTCGCGGGTTGAGAGGGAATGTGATGTTATTTTATATATTACAGTATCGAGTGAAGTTTACAAGCCCACCCAGGTAGCCATCCGGTCTAACGTGTTGCTTCCAGAGCGGGAAGGCATGCCGGTCCCCGGCACCAATCGTGTCGAGGTCCGGTATGCCAGCCAGCGTGTGGATGGATTTTAGGCGGTTTTCCATCTGCCTTAAATGCGGGCTGGTTCCTCTTATTCCACATCAGTTACAGTATGTCGGCGATTGCTGTGCAGACACTGTCTCCAAAAACACATACACCATAATTACTCTACCACGCAAACAGACATTTGGGTTTACACACGTCTGGTATACGATGTTTCTGGAGGGGGTGGGGGGGGGGTCCACTGGGAGCCGAACCGCACAATAACCCTGGTTTCGGTGTGGGGCGGCGGTGGGGTGGGTGGCATGCTGCAGCCTGTTGTGGGATTGTGAACCATTGAGGGCTACGGTGGGTTGAGGCCTGTCCGTTGTTTCTAGTTCCCTGGTTCAATACGCAATACACATAATACAAATAAATTGGCAGTACGAGCCCAGTTAGTAGGATGATGTAGCGCCATTTCTCGCTTGGATAATTGATCCAATTCGGTTGGACATGGTGCCAAAAAGCTGTTGTATCCTGTCCTGAGGAGAGCTGGCCAGTAACTGTTGTAATTGGTCCTTGATATCCCAGATACTGTCACTGGGGCGATATTGACTTCCGAGATGGTATCACACACGTTCTATCGGGGAAGATCTGAGTTTCGTGCCGCTCACAGGAGCAGCACAACATCGTGCAGACAGCTCACAGCGACACCCGCCATTTGTGGACGAGCAACATCCCATTTAAAAATGGAACGATGATACTGTCGTATGAGTGGTGACACATCAGGGCGCAGGTTGTCCGTGACGTAACACTGCGACGTCAGATTTCCCTCAATCACTGCTAGCGGTCATTTGAAGTCATACTGATGGATCCCTACACCAGTTCCCCACATTCGTTTAATGAACAAAGTAAGAGCATATGGACTATCAGACCAAATGTGTGATTGGATTGAGGAGTTCCTAGATAACAGGACGCAGCATGTCATTCTCAATGGAGAGAAGTCTTCCGAAGTAAGAGTGATTTCAGGTGTGCCGCAGTGGAGTGTCATAGGACCGTTGCTATTCATAATATACATAAATGACCTGGTGGATGACATCGGAAGTTCACTGAGGCTTTTTGCAGATGATGCTGTGCTATATCGAGAGGTTGTAACAATGGAAAATTGTACTGAAATGCAGGAGGATCTGCAGCGAATTGACGCATGGTGCAGGGAATGGCAATTGAATCTCAATGTAGACAAGTGTAATGTGCTGCGAATACATAGAAAGATAGATTCCTTATCATTTAGCTACAAAATAGCAGGTCAGCAACTGGAAGCAGTTAATTCCATAAATTATCTGGGAGTACGCATTAGGAGTGATTTAAAATGGAATGATCATATAAAGTTGATCGTCGGTAAACCGGATGCCAGACTGAGATTCATTGGAAGAATCCTAAGGAAATGCAGTCCGAAAACAAAGGAAGTAGGTTACAATACGCTTGTTCGCCCACTGCTTGAATACTGCTCAGCAATGTGGGATCCGTACCGGATAGGGTTGATAGAAGAGATAGAGAAGATCCAACGGAGAGCAGCGCGCTTCCTTACAGGATCATTTAGTAATCGCGAAAGCGTTACGGAGATGATAGACAAACTCCAGTGGAAGACTCTGCAGGAGAGACGCTCAGTAGCACGGTACGGGCTTTTGTTGAAGTTTCGAGAACATACCTTCACCGAAGAGTCAAGCAGTATATTGCTCCCTCCTACGTATGTCTCGCGAAGAGACCATGAGGATAAAATCAGAGAGATTAGAGCCTACACAGAAGCATACCGACAATCCTTCTTTCCACGAACAATACGAGACTGGAATAGAAGGGAGAACCGATAGAGGTACTCAGGGTACCCTCCGCCACACACCGTCAGGTGGCTTGCGGAGTATGGATGTAGATGTAGATGTAAAATAACATCACTGTGCCTCTCCAAAACTTTGGAAGAATGGGACCTGTCGCCACGTCGCTGCCACATTCTCCGATGACGGTCATGGGAGAGAGTGAAGCACCGCGATTCATCGATGAACACAGTGAACGCCAGTCGTCAGAGTCCATACTGTAGCATTCACGGTAGCACTCCAAACGCAGCCGTTTGTTTTGTAATGTGAGTGGCAGCCTATGCATGGAGCGGTAATTCCCGAGTGCGGCTGCTGCTTGTCTTCATGCAATGGTGCGGTATGACAAAGAACGTTTCAGGGAATCGTGTACTTATTCTCGGATAGTAGGCGAAGATATGAAGAAACTACGATACGCCTGGTGCACAACACGGCGATCATCCCTTGAGGTGGTCACACATGGTGGACCGGAACTTTGACGACGGATATGCTTGCCCTCACGTTCGCATGCAGTCCACCATCGAGCGGCTGTCAATCCCGATGCCCTGTAAATGTGGATACTGAACGATTCGACAAACTGGCCAAACGGAAACCCATAATGAGCACCATTTCAAACTCTGTCAGATGCTCATAACGCTGTCCTTCGCAGTGATCAATCAACATGAGACTCTGTCCATGCCCTTGTATACCCCAACAGGCCTGATAACAACACTAAATGAGAATAACAGTAATGGCCCTTACGGTCATTCTCCGCGTCACGTCCGATTTTTACGTGTAGAAATTACATTGACATCTGACCGTTGAAAGGTGGCTACACTGAGTCACAGCGCCAGAGATTGCGCCAAAGAGCATTATTCAGCCGCCTCCACTGGCAGTGCTTGTTCAGAAGTTGTGGTGTTAGTGCTTTGCTGAGAGGATGTTGATAGCTGTATTATTTGAGGCCATGTCGTGTGCAGTTGTTTTGATGGGCTAGACAGCAGATGTTGTTCGAATGGAGATGTTGTAATGATCAGAGTGTATTTTTAGTCAATATATACGAAGGTAAAAAACATTTTTTTAATTTTTTAAATTTTTTTTAAATTTCCTAACTAACAATGTCTCTTGGTCACAGGTTTAGTCAACAAAGCATCTGGCTTGTGTTCATGTATTAGACTGTAATTCGGGTTTCTATGTGCAATTATAGTATTTCAGTTATTTTTAATTAATTAATTCAGTGTAAATGGTATTTAAAATACCTTGTCTTATTGAGGAAGAACCGTGCCAGATGTGTACGTTGAATCACACTTCCACACACAGAACAGTTACACTTGTGCTTTGTTGTTCGTAGTTTTTGTTTCGTAGCTTTTATAGTTGCTGGGGACTTAATTAATTAATTGTGGTAACGGAAATTTCCTTCCATTCTTTGTTGTTATTCTATGCAGTCAGATTGCGGTGTAATACTAGTCAGGGCCAACCGGTTACGAGACTGCGTAACCGGACAGACAGCGACTAAAATTAAAATTATTTGCATTCTATTTAATTAAGCCCCCATGCATCGTGTCTGCTGGGTGCATTATATATACACACACACCAAAAAAAGTTTTGCATCACCCAGTTCTCGGAACTGCTGAAGACAGACGTTGACTGTGGATGTTGTATCACAGATACAGTCCCTTTTACTGTTCAGAGATGTCACTAAAACCGGCCAAAGATATAAACAACCATGCTTGAGCAGCGCTTATTAGACGGAGGAAGTCCGACAACCGATCACTTCCAGTCATTCCACCAGGAAGGAGGTATACGGCTCGTGTTGTCTGTAGTTCAACCATGCCTAGACGGAAAATACCGCGGTACGATCGCGTCCGCCTAGTTACTTTGTGCCAGGAAGGGCTCTCAACAAGGAAAGTGTCCAGGCGTCTCGCGGTGAACCAAAGCGATGTTGTTCGGACATGGAGGAGATGCGGAGAGACAGGAACTGTCCATGATATTCCTCGCTCAGGCCCCCCAAGGGCTACTACTACAGTGGATGACCGCTACCTACTGATTATGGCTGGGACTAACCCTGACAGCAACGGGACCATGTTGAATAACGCTTTCCGTGCAGCCACAGGAAATCGTGTTAGGAGTCAAACTGTGCGCAATAGGCTGCATGATGCGCAACTTCAATTCCGACGTCCACGGCGAGGTCCATCTTTCAACCACGACACCAAGCAGCGCGGTGCAGATGGGCCCAACAACATGCCGAATGGACCGCTCCGGATTGGCATCACGTTCTCTTTACCGATGAGCGTCGCCTATGCATTCAACCAGACAATCGTCGGAGACGTGTTTGGAGGCAACTCGGTGAGGCACTGTCCAGCGAGGGAAGCAATGTGGAGTTTCACTGCTGTTTTGGGGTGGCATTATGCGGAGCCGACGTACGCCGCTGGTGGTCATAGAAGGCGCCATAACAGCTGTACGATATGTGAATACCATCCTCCAACCGACAGTGCAACCATATAGGCAGCATATAGGCGAGGCATTCGTCTTAATGGACGATAATTCGGGCCCCCGCCGTGCACTCTTGTGAATGACTTCCTTCAGGATAACGACATCGCTCGGCTAGAGTGACCAGCATGTTCTCCAGACATGAACCCTATCAAACACGCCTGGGATAGATTGAAAAGGGCTGTTTATGGACGACGTGACCCACCAACCACTCAGAGGGATCTACGCCGAATCGCCGTTGAGGATTGGGACAGTCTGGACAAACAGTGCGTTGATGAACTTGTGGATAGTATGCCACGAAGAACATGCAGCAATGGAAGAGGACGTGTCACTGGGTATTACAGGAGGTGCTACTAGGTCTCGCTGTATGGTGGTACAACAGGCAATGTGTGGTTTTCATAGGCAATAAAAATGGCGGAAATGATATTTATGTTGATCTGTATTCCGATTTTCTGTAAAGATTTCGGAACTTTCGCAACCGAGGTGATGGAAAACGTTTTTTGATGTGTGTATTTTGGGCACGCAATTTATTGCGCACGTGGGTATCACATCTAGACAAAAAAAAAAAACGCGGCCTGACAATGAAAAGGCGGTCATAAAATTAATTATTTTGCAACATCTCCTTTCGAGTCAGTATACTTTTTACATCGTTTTCCCGTGCCTAGATTCCATCTCTAAAGAGTGATTGTGGAGGATCTTAAAAATAATCGTCTTCAACCACCACAGTCTCTTAACTGAACTCCAAATTTTTTTTAGATACATATTTCTGTTGGTGTGGGAGTCAGTGGATGTCAGAGATGGAAAACCTTATGGAGAGGGCGAACGGCTTGATAATCTGTTGTTTAGATTGTTCAGTACTCCTTATGCCATAGCAAATCAAAGAACAAGTCCACTGTGCTAACGGAGGCTGGTATTGACTTTATTTCGAATTTCCAAAAGACTTACTATTTACTAGCTATTGCTTTCCTATTTTCAAATTGGTCATTAAGATTTCCTCTCATAAAATACATAGGAAAGAAAATAATCTATCAGTCACAAAAGTGTTTTCTTTTTAAAGTTATATTTTGAAACCTGAACGCGCAGCTTTAGGTATTTAACAGATTATTGAGTCGTTATTTTTGTATGATAGAAAGTGGCTATAATTGTTATCTAACGTAAGTATCTATGTTTGTAGACAAATGTTCTTTGTTAAGTTAATGTCGCGTTCATTGGCATCCGATATAACGCGCAATTCCGCGTTTTTACGAGATAAGCTACCCAGATTTCAAATCTCCATAACTACTAAAGGAAGAAGATAGTTATTTTCACAATTATCTAAAATGTATTAATGTAGTGGGAGCAGTTGCAATTGTTATATAAAAACAATGACAAAGTATTGTGTTCAAATTTCATGTTAGGCTTTCAGATCAAGAAATAAATAGTGCTTCATATAAAAATCACGTTAATGACCGAAGGGCGACTCATGGTTACAACAACAACTACTATATATAAATTTGAGAATTAGTGTGATATTGCATGAAAACACCAACCAATGAACTTGGCCTTCTTCGGTGCAGGTGAACAGGTTTGGAAATTTGTGGTAAGGTCTTATGGGACCAAACTGCTGAGGTCATCGGTCCCTAAGCTTACACACTACTTAATCTAACTTAAACTAACTTAAGCCACTGGCTTCCGCCTAGTGATCTGATTGCGGTAACATTTACGCTGGAAAGTGGTGCACTCACGTTTGGGCTGCAGTAAGAAACGATAGCGTGAAATCAAGTGAATTCTTATTGAAATGATATGAACATTGCAGATAAATTGGTTTTCGAACTTGCATCTGTAGAATTTCAATATTTTGTGCTATCTGTGAAGATACCTTGACATCCTTTGCTTACTAAGACCATGAAATCTTCATAAGCAGCACAAAATATCGTATGAAATTGTTAAATATCAAGCTAGAAATAATTAATACTATGATGTTTTTCAAAATTTATTCGGTGTAGACTGCCAACTTCGCCAATAAGATAGACGTTTGTCATTTTTTTTAGCATATCCATAACAAAGGTTACAAATGTATGAACTTATATCGTAATTTCCTGTGAGTCCTGAAAGTGTAACATTTATTCCGCAATAATAGGTGTCATGTAATCCTTACATATCATAAAAAGTGTATTTGTGTGTGTGTTCTACGTCTCCTCCTAAACCGCTGGACAGACTTCAACCAAACATGTTACACATATACCATATTGTCAGGCGACAATCGCTTTGGGGATAAGAACCACCTACCTATCAAAGGGGTTCCAGTGGGGAGGTAAAAGAAGCGTACCCCGCGAATTCTCAGACTTCATTCATCCGGTATTTGAGACTGAGAATACTTACCGTCTTACAACGAACTTTACACTAATTTCAAATGTGTAAGAAAGTTTTACTCCCTGATAATTCTACAGAATGATGAAAGGAAAAATTTTATTGCTTACTTCTTTTTCGCTGTTCATGGAGTAAAAGTACCACAAGAGGCATGACGTTTGAGTTTATTATTTCTTTGCTATTAACTCTATTCGCAATAAATTTCGTTGATATTATCCACACAGGCCGCTAATTGTATGTGCACTATTATATCACTGTACTACGCATAGTGCAGCAGATTTGACGTCATATACATTGAGAAGCGCATCGTGCATGACATTTAAATTCATTACATCGTTACTACTAATTCCATTCGCAACGCATTTTGCAGACAGTATCCACATAGGCCGCTGAATGTACCTACAAAATTCTATCATTGTAGGTCACATAGTTCAGGAGATATGGCGTGATAAACGTTAAGCACACGGCCAGACACTACGTGCTAGGGCGAGGACGCATAGCTATAAATAATTAACTGCGCAACGCTGGGCTTCTCCGCTAGTACAGGTATAAAAATTTCTATGTCAAAATCCAGTATTTTATCAGTTTAACTTTCACTGCTTCAGTCTAAAGATAACGCTGTGAGAGAGTAAGCGCCTTTATTGCTTTTACTCAGTGCTCTTTCTTCCATAAAATGGAATGTTTAACTGCACCGTACTTAAGTAATAAGATATTTCATTGGATATATACCATTTCAAAGAAGAGAAGGCGTTGGAATAGTATGTCACAGTACATTTCCCGGCAGAACTTCGCCTCCCGCCCTCGCCTCCACCATCACCACTGCAAACATCACCGCCGCCAACGCCATCGCCGCCCCTAGAACAACAGCAACGACTACAACAACAATAACAACAACAAAAGTAGCACGTACGGCATACTTAGTCAGAAAAATTTTGTGTAATTTGCAGAGGCCCAAACGCGTCGGGTCAAACTAAACATGGGTATTAAACTAATAAACGTGACTGAATCAGTACAATGTGTTGCTTGTAGAACTCGTGAAATAGTCTTACAGCTACTCCATATTCTTGTAACATAGATAAATTTCAATTTCTAAGATTGTTATTTTTGGTGTTCTTACAAAGTTATTTTTAGTGATAAGTCTGTCAAATTAACAACACGACTATTCAACAGAATATAACATGGTAATGTAACTGCTGAGTAAATTAAGGTAGGTTGTAGTGCTTCTGTAGTTAAGAACAAGAGAGCAAAATTTGCTGTTTATCGAGAAATTTAAGCTACAAATCCACTAATGAAAATTTTAGAGGAAGTAATACAAACAGATTAGGAAGCCAATTTCAGAACGCAAGCTTGAAGATCAGATATATATCACATTTTCACATTATAACACATTTTGGAAAGAATGCACAGGAGAACTGAAAACTATGTATTCAGTTTTCATTGATTAAGGAAAAGTATATGATATGTGCTTAAGATAGCTATATATTCTGCATATCTACACGATACCCGTACAAGATAGATCATCATCATCAGTTATCTGCTGTATTAGGAGGTCCTTTGCCTCTCCATTTTTTGCGATCCATTGCTTCCTTCTTCCATGTTGTACCGTCCATCATGTCATCCAGTAACTGGAATCTCTTCCTTCCTCGCTTCCTTTTCCCCTCTACATAAACTTCTAAAACTGTTTTTATCAGTCCGTCATTCTTTCTTAATATATGTCCAATCCAATTTCTTTTTCTTTTCTTTATTACATCTAGTAACTGTCTTTTCTCTCCCACTCTTCTCAGTACCTCTTCATTTTTTACTCTGTCCATCCAACTTATTCTTTCCATGTTCCGCCATGTCCAGATCTCAAAAGCCTCCAGCCTTTCTCTGTCTTTTTTCCTCATAGTCCATGTTTCAGCTCCGTATAGAAGAACACTCCATACAAGACATTTTATGAGTCTCTTTCTGAGTTCTCCGTCCAGACCGCTGCAGAAGATTCTCCTTTTCTTATAAAACGCCTCTTTTGCCATTGCTATCCTAGTTTTAATTTCTCTGGTGCAATTCCAGTCGGTGTCTATCCTGCTTCCAAGATACTTGAAATTTTGCACCTGCTCTAGTGTTTCTCCATTCAGCATAATTTTTATTTCCTTATTTCCTCCTAGTGCCAATACTTTTGTTTTATTTGTGTTAATTTTCATTTCATATTTTTTTCCGTTAGTTGCAATGGTGTCCACCAAATCCTGTAATTCTTTTTCCCCTGTGGCTAGAAGGACCATGTCATCAGCAAATCTCGAACACCCTACTCTTCTTCCTCCAATTTCTACTCCTTTGTCATCTAATGAGCATTGGTCAATCATGTTTTCCAAGTAGAGGTTGAAAAGAGTAGGTGATAAACAGCATCCTTGTCTTACTCCTTTTCCTAGTCTGATCCAGTTTGTACTTTCTCCTCTCACTTTAACTGAAACTTTTTGATTAAGATATAATGAGTTTATAAGTCTTCTGGTTTTCCAGTCCACTCTCTTTTCCCTCATTATAGTCGCCAGCTTGTCCCAAATCACATTGTCAAATGCCTTTTCTAGATCGATGAAGCACATATATAGGTCTCTTCCTTTTTCAATAAACCTTTCTCCCAAGATTCGTAGGAGCCCTATTGCATCTCTGCTGCCTGTATTCCGTCTAAAGCCAAACTGCTCCTTGGCTGCATGTGAAATGAGGCTGATTGTCCTGTGCTCGCTGCATTTCTTGGTTCCTTGTTTTTTCGGTAATGGAATCATTACTATTGTCAGAAAGTCTTCAGGCCATTCACCATTGTCATATATTTTGTTACATAACCTCAATATTTCGCTTATTCCATCATGGTTCAAGCATTTTAGTATTTCTCCCGGTATTGTATCTGTACTTACAGCTTTGCCATTTTTCATTGCAGCTATGGCAGACTTTACTTCTTCCATTATGATGGTCCGTCCTTTCTCGTCATCACTTACACTGTTGTGCGATTCAAGTTACAGAGCTTCTGCTTTGCTATTTGTGTCATATAGCTCTTTTATGTATTCTTCCCATCTCTGGAGGACATCGTCACTATCTTTGTACACTACCTCTTCGTCTTTACTCAAAATTTCCATAGTAGCACTTCCTGCTCTATTTTGTTCCCATGTCATAGTCTTTACTCTGCTGTATAGTAAGTCGTATCTTCCCTTCCTGTCCAGTTCTTCAATTTCATCACATTCCTCTTTTAGCCATTTTTTCCTAGCTTGCTCTGTTTTTCTTCACAGTTCATTATTTAACCTTCGGTATATCTTTCTTGCATCTTCAGTTTCTTGTTTTTCAATTTTCTTCTCTCCTCCATCTTGGAAATCATTTCTTGTGTGACCCACGGTTTTTTGACCTTTTCCGTTTTACATATCCTATATTTTGCTGTCCTGCTTTAATGATTCCTTCTTTCAGCATATTCCAGTACTCGTTGGCATTATCAGGTGCTTCTTTGTCTCGTAATGTGTTTAGAAAGTCCTGTGACAGCATTTCTGTAATTTGTTCTTTGTTGGATCTTATCTTCTCTAAATCCCACTTCTTCATCATGGTCGCCTTCTTCAGTTTTTTCATTCTTATTTCTATTTCTGCCATAAGTAAGTTGTGGTCACAATTAATATTTGCACCTGGTAATGTGTGCACCTTCTTGATTGCATTCCTGTATCTTTCTTGTACCAGTATAAAATCGATTTGGTTTCTGTATTTATCCCCTGGTGATTTCTAAGTGTGGAGCCTCCTCTTGTGGTTCTTGAACCATCTGTTTGCCGCTATCAGCTGCCTTTCCCTCTGTCATTTCTCTTTCCAAGACCATGACTGCCTACTATGTTTCCCTCTTTCCCTTCTCCCACAATGGCGTTCCAGTCTCCCATTACTATTTTGCAGCATTTTTTATTTTCGTCCATTATTCTCTCTATTACATTGTACGTTTCCTCTACAATTTCGTCATCATGTTCTGAAGTTGGCATATATACCTAGACAAACAGTAAATCTTTTTGCGCTCCTTTCAGCCTTAACCAATAACCCAGTCATTTGCATAGTCTACATATTCCACACATTTAGCCAATTCCTTTGTCATAATCATTCCTACTCCATTAATTCCTTTTACTTCTCCTCCTGAGTAGTAGAATACATATTCATCTGACTACAACTCTCCATGTCCATTTCATCTTACCTCAGCAACTCCTACGAGGTCCATATGATTCTTTTCCATCTCTCTTTTAAGGTACATTCCAGGTACCAATCCTCGTTTTGATAGATATGGATATAAAGATAATATATTCCGACTTAAAATTGCGAATGTACTTTCGCAGAAGTGTAAAAGGCTGTCCCATCTCATCAATTTCTATTTTAAATTTATATAGATAATAACCTCGTAAATTGCATAAGAATGGTACTAATAGTAAGTACATTATCTTACCAGTATAACTTTCATAGTTTCAGCGTTGTGGGAGTGTAGGAGATGTTATTGTGTTTTCTTAATTCCGTGTGGGCCAGAAATATTATAATACACGTATTGGGACCAGAAGATTAATTATAAAAGAAAGATTACCTTAGCAGTTACATAGATAGGTGGGAAAAAGGACAAAAAGATCAATAATGTTCGCTATCCTGGGATTTATTTTAGGAAAATAGGGAAAATTAGATTCTAAAATAATAAAAGAATTAATAATGGGCGGAAGACAGTTGAAATGTTCGACTTAATGTGATGGAGCAGGGATGTGATGAACGGAACTAAAAGAGTAATATTCAGGTCGATATTAGAGAGTATAGTCTGGTATATAACAGGCATCTAGTCGACTACTCAGAAAAACCTTAGTAAGCTGAAGGTATTAGAGAAGGATTTTTGGGAAAGACCAGGAGTAAGTTCAAGAAAAGACAAAGTAAGGAGCAATGAAGTGTTAAAGAGACTGGAACTGCAAGATGTACTGAACTGAAGAAAATTGCAGTGGTATGTACAAGCAAAAAGAACGGAGGAAACAAGAATACCAAAACTTATACTACGATGAGAAATCGAGGGAAGAAGGCAAAGAGGACGGCCCATGACTGTTAGGCTCCACAATGTATAGCTGACAGTGACAAAACCTGGTGCAGAAGAAAAGGATGTACGAGATCGAAATACATGGAAGAAAATCTTGAAGAGACAGTGCTAGATATTTGTGAGTTAGTGTTGAAAATTTTGAGCAGTTCTTATGTTGTGGAAGAAAAAAATCTGTGTTTAAGAAATCTCAATTAATGAAACAGTTTTCATTGCACTATGTTTTTCATTGAAGCTGCTAAAATTGCCTGCGGGGACGTTTATGGGGCAATACTTCAGTTTACTTTTAAACTGCTGTTGAATTTTACGTGTAAAGAGAGAATTCTAAACAGCGGTCTAAGCATTTTTTTCACTGTGTGACTTCACTGGATACAAAGAACAGAGCATTCCACTGTGAGACCAGAAATCCAAGCGGATATTCTCTCCCGTCGCAGCGCGGGTTAACAGTCCTACTCGCTGTTAGTGCAGCGGCTGTGCTGCCTCGCTGTAATACAGGGTTCGCGATGTAATTATCCTCTCACGACACCGCACCGTGCTGCTCGCCTCGTGGAGCCGGCGTAATAGCGCTAACACCGTAACGAGTGTACCACAACCGTTTGTGGTGACGTCTGACCCAACACTACGAGAACCGCGCTCAGTTTGCTTAACGTCTGAGACTACCAAGTAGCGGACGTACCAGAACTGCAATGAATGCGTCAAATAAATACTCTTCATTGTTTGTTTGTTAAGGGGGTCTCTAGGCGAATGACCCCATTCTGTTTACTGTGGACACTGGGCTACAGTGGCATCCGGGTGGGATTGCGGGGGGGGGGGGGGGGGGAGAGGGGGGAGGAAGTCGTGTTGACCAGCTTGGCAGCAACTGCTCGCCATAATCTGCACACTGTGGTTGCTGCAGTATAATAACACTTCAGGCCAAAGTAGAATAGTCACTATTGTGGGAAAAGGACATTAGTTTCAGAGATATTGTTACGGTACTGTCCCACTGCACATGTATCATCAGCTGCGATTACTTAATTGAAGTCAAGCGGAAAGAGTTCATCTATTTTTGCTAAGTTGATGCTTCAGCGAATTGAAATTATTATTCAACTGTAAAATGCATTTTGCGCTTTTTTGTAAGGCAAAAAATAAACAAAAAGAAGCGAAAATACACTACATAAATCTCCAATTTCTGTAAAATTATCATTCAGATTATTAAGAATTTTGCAGAGCAGTTATCACTGTAAATATATCATTATGTTCATTACTTTATGTAAAAAGAAAGTTAATTTAGACTATTATCTTTTTTTATTCGTTAAATTTATGCTTCGCAGATTACGTCTGAACTACACGACTCAAAATTAGTTTTTACGCGTACTAATGATGAGAAAGTGGAGAGAGTTTTAAATGTTAACTTTTCATTATATTCTGTGTCTTACATACGACGTAACATTCATCTAGTCTCGTCGAAAGTTGTCATTAATTTTGTGTTTACTTGTATGGCCCAACTATTTAAATAATTAACAGTTTAAAAAATACAGTCCGGAAAAGTACTAGGGAACGTAACGGCGACAGTGACGTATAACAATGTTTGTTGCCAAGGAGAAGTTTCGTCATCTTGGTACAAACATGACTTTATCTCGAAGCTATTTGATTTATGTTGGTTCATGTAACACGATGAAATAAATACAGTGGCAATTTATTTTGCACATCTGTTCTTTTTACTTAGTCTTTTAAAGAAATCGTATCATTTGTTCTTCGTTCGACGGGAGAAACTAGACTACAATGATATTCTAAAATTTTAATTTTTCTCGTTTCTCGCCAAAAGAAATATATCCGAAGTTGATAAAGGCTCGAAAAGTGTTTCTAATTTATTTTCAACTGTTACAAATCAGGTTCCTTAACTGAAACGTTGCTGTACTTTCTTTATGACAATCAACAATCTGAAGCTGAAAACACACAACGCGCTCTGTAAGGCACAGCGTGCGGCGCTAAGTGTCTCTTTAAGATATAAGGTATTCACCTTCGTGAATTATTCGTAAGTACAACTTGCCCTGAAATGACATATAATGTTCCTCAGCTCAGAAAAACTGTCAGGAACTGAAGATATTGGCTGCCAGAGATAATTGATTTATATCAACGAAGCAAGTTGAAATTTTGTGGTGGAACGACATTCGAACTCAGGTCTCCTGCTTACTACATACAGCTCTCATCACTACGCCATCCGGACACAGTGGCCACCAGAACCCCATAGACTGCCCTAGCACGCCTACCGTCAGACAAAATACGCACACTACAGATGTACCGCCCCTGCTCATTATCCCCATTACTCACGGCATCTCATCGATTCCCTGAAGGGTTTAAGATGGGTGTGCATCTACACTGAAGGGACCGTTGGACGTAATCGTTGTAATTTTATTTATATGATGTCTGTTTATATGTAAAAAAAACTAGCTGCACTACACGTGTCAAAATAGTAGGGAGAAATACTCAAAAGTTTTATGCACGCGAGTCAACTTCATAACGCACAAACAGAGTTAGCTAAAACCCCTTTCCTGCAAAATTTCCAAAAATTACTTTCCAGCCTCCAAAGCAAATAATATTAATACACCTATCTGCAGATCAAGTAGCAAATTTATATGTTACTATAATTCTTATGATGCCAAATGTAATAAAATAATATACTATTTTACCTATACAGTTCAAAATATATATAAAAAACTTTATAATTAATTTAGCAGTATCAACTCAAAGATCTAATGTCTCTGTACTAATGTAAAAGGCATTACAGTTGTGTAAAAGAATATATGAACCTTTCCAAACATAGGACATCATCGTCAAATGTTACGATATATCATAGCATCTGTGATACTCACATGTTTGTAAGCTCTTTGTATGTATCAAAACATGTGGTACGTGGTTGAAATGTTCTCAGCGACAAATCTAAAGCGTACAGTGAGAGCTATTTACGTGTGCAACAACGAGGAGGCAGTGGGAATGCACTTACATGTGTTGGACGAATGTTACGAAAACAAACACTCGAAACCGATGTTTCACGTAAGTCACATGCAATGAAAATCTGTTACGCAACCATCAGTGTGTGGCGTGTTTATAATTATGTTATATTTTAGGACAATTAATCTAGAAAAACACACTAAATGTCATAAAGAAAGCGTGTAAACCGTCTGAGGATGAATCACAACGATTCGAAACCGGTAACGGTTTCCTTTGAATAAAGGAACTGAAAGTAAATTTGTGGCTGGTTGCTGTCCTAACACCATCAACATTTGTCTTCAAACAACAGCCACGGTCTCCATCATGTCATCATATGACAAAATTGCATTAAGCTTACCTCGCCAGGTAATGAGAAATATACATGCTTTCAAGAAACATAAAATTAACCTAATGAAAACGTTTCTTAACATTAAATTCAACAAAGAGTGTATGTCACTTAAAATAGTTCCGAAATATGTCAAAGTCAAAATTAACTGCAAAACTAAAGCTGCCAGATTTGCTAAGCAAAAATGTGAAAATATATGGCTAAAAACAGAGATTAAAATGCAATACAAGAAAAAAGAATACTTAAACAATGTCATGTACAAATTGCATCTGCAGCTAGGACACAGCCTCTCACCTTAACAATTCTCACACAGCCTACAACACATAGACGATAAAGTAGATAAAGAGCAAAAGATTATCCTATCCAAACACAAAAAGAAAATTGAAGCCTTAAAATCTATGAACAATTTGGAGTCTGATAAAAACAAACAGCCAAGCCAACACAAATTTTTTGATAGAGTCATTAATACAACTGACATCCAAATTAGCAGCAGTGAACTCACTTTATTAAATAAAGGTCTGAAACATAATATTGGAACAAATCTCAATAATCACAGTGTTAAAAACCTCATAGCCTGCACAAAACTTGCTTGTGACACAGCAAAACTAGGCACATGTGAGAAAAATGCAGTTGCATACAAGACAAATAAACTGATAATGAAACAACTTCAAACAAATAATACTCGCAAAAACACTGAACTTAAAGATTTGATAAATATTAACAGCAAACTGTCTGAAAGTAAAGCACTCATAGTAAAAGATGACAAAGGAAATTCTTTAATCGTAATGCATGAAAGAGAATATGTAGAGAAAACTTTGCAATTTTTCCATAGCAACAATATTACTGAAATAAAGACAGATCCGACAGTAAAATTCCAAACTAAACTCCGAAAGCTACTACAAAACTGTAACATTTTACTGAACAAATATGAAATACATAACTGCATAACAATGAATCCCTCAGCACCAAAACTGCGTGCACAGCCAAAGGTTAATAAAGAAAATAGTCCCATTCGCTCAATTGTTAACTCAAGAAACAGCCCTCCATACTTCATCAGCTGTAAATTAAATGACCTCATTACCAAATATTATACAGTTGAGAATAACTACACCATACATAACACACATGAACTCATAAGCTTAATTAAAGACATCCACATCCCACCAACAGCTAAATTAGCATCACTAGACATAGTCAACCAGTACACGACCATCCCTGTCAAAGAGACTACTAACATTATAAGAAACAATCTGCTTAAATATAAGAAAATTAGTGTTGCAGAGATCTGTGAACTCATAGAAATACTATCACTTATTCTGGAGCATAATTACTTTAGCTTCAACAACAAACTGTACCAAGAACTTGATGGTTTGGCAATGGGAAGTAGCTTAGCTGTGATATTGGCTGACATTTACATCAACCATATACAACAAAAATTCTTCTCTGCCAACCACCACATCTCAAACAAAATAATATACTACAGAAGATATGTTGATGATACAATCCTGCTTTTTGATGGTACAAGCAATGAAATAGATACATTAGCAGCAGATCTAAGCAAAATGCACAAAAATGTTAAATTCACAGTTGAACATGAAATTAATAAAAGCATTAACTTTCTTGACCTGAAACTTTGCAATAGTAACCGTAAACATCAATTTAGTATTTGCAGAAAACCTACCACCACAGATGTCAGTATTAGCAAATCATCTTGCCACCCCGCCAACAAAAAATGGTATATTTCAGAACGATGCTTCACCGAATTAAAAAAAGTACCAATGAGTGACACAGACCAACAAAATGAAATTAACATAATTAAAACAGTTGCTCATTATAATGGATATAAACCCACAATAATAGAAAAACTCCACAACAAAATGCAGACAAAAACCACAGATCCACTTTACAGCAGTCACTTCAACCCAAATCAGTGTACCACTGAAGCCAAACCTAAATATGCTACTTTCCCATAGATAGGCCCACTTTCATAGCAAATAGCAAACTTATTTAAAAAGAAGAGAAATATCACAATCAGCTTTTCCACAAATAATAAATTACAACAAAAAGTGATCCATGATGTAAATACCTCCAAGAGTCCCTACTGTAAATCAGGAATACACAAACTCAAATGTGATACATGCCCAAAATTCTACATTGGACAGACAGGCAGAAGGTTTGAAATTAGATACAAAGAACATATTGATGCTTTAAGACTTGAACAAATCAGCATTTGCAGCCCATACTGCTGAAGAAAACCATTCAGTGAGAAACATTGAGGACAACTTAAAAATTTTGCATCTAGCAGAAAAAGGAGCCACTATGAACGTATTAGAAGAATTAGAAATACACACACACACACAAAAACAGATTCCCAGACTATATCCTTAACGAATAATCATCATTAGCTAACACGCCTTTGCTGAAAAATTTCCAAAAATTACTTTCCAGCCTCCAAAGCAAATAATATTAATACACCTATCTGCAGATCAAGTAGCAAATTTATATGTTAATATAATTCTCATGATGCCAAATGTAATAAAATAATATACTATTTTACCTATACAATTCAAAATATATATAAAAAACTTTATAATTAATTTAGCAATATCAATTCAAAAATCTAATGTCTCTGTACTAATGTAAAAGGCATTACAGTTGTGTAAAAGAATATACGATCCTTTCCAAACATAGGACATCATCGTCAAATGTTACGATATATCATAGCATCTGTGATACTCATATATTTGTAAGCTCTTTGTATGTATCAAAACATGTGGTACGTGGTTGAAATGTTCTCAGCGACAAATCTAAAGCGTACAGTGAGAACTATTTACGTGTGCAACAACGAGGATGCAGTGGGAATGCACTTACATGTGTTGGACGAATGTTATGAAAACAAACACTCGAAACCGATTTTCACATGCACTGAAAATCTGTTACGCAACCATCAGTGTGTGGCGTGTTTATAATTATGTTACATTTGAGGGCAATTAATATAGAAAAACACACTAAATGTCATAAAGAAAGCGTGTAAACCGTCTGAGGATCACAACGATTCGAAACCGGTAACGGTTTCCTTTGAATAAAAGAACTGAAAGTAAATTTGTGGCTGGTTGCTGTCTTAACACCATCAACATTTATCTTCAAACAACAGCCACGGTCTCCAACATGTCATGAGACAAAATTGCAGCAACTTCATCAACTCTGGCTGTAACTACTAAATGAAGAAAACTCCTTGTGTAAAATATATGTCCTGCATACTCACAATGGGTACGCAAATACTGGTACAATAATCTTCCTAGCACAAATCCAGCGATGAAATTACGAAAATAATGACATTTTGCACTAATCCTTCCACACTCAAGCATACCCTCTCTAACATCCAGCTTGTAATTTAGACTCAGACCAATTACTGAAAGATATCAACCTTTTAGCAGTCAATAAACTGTATGGGAATAAAGAGCACAGTGTTTAATAGTTTTGAAGGCATATTTAAATACTATACAGTTATTTTCAGGTATCTGAAAGCTCATGGTTACGACTGCACACTACGGCATGAGGAAGTACCAGTCCTCACAAAAGTGCGAAATTTCCCTACATGTTCACGACGACTGATCACAAACTTTTACAGATTAATAAAAGTATCAAATGCACAGCGATTATGCAGTCTTCACGAGAACTGCTAGAGCTCTGCGCTATGTATTCCAAATCGCGGTAGCTGACCGCGGAATACTCAACATGCGCGTGAGAAAATTCTCACCCGGTATTTTCTTTAAGTGTGCAAAATGTTTTCTTCTCTGACTGGACGAATAACACAGTAGCCAATTAGACTCCTAACCCGATACTCTCCCTCTTTTAAACAATCCGGGTTCCAAAAACGATTTAGATGAAAACCAAAGCTAATAAATTCGAAAAACGAAACAAAATAACAACAAGTCAAATTCTTCCACCCGAACGACCAAAGTAAACATTACGTTACTAAAATATAGAAAAATGGCTAATTTCAATTATCATTTCCTTTCATATATATCATGGTTGACTATCGGAGGCCCACAGTCACTGACATTTATTATGAATGTCAACAATTCATACCTCACGTAAGTGTCGTATTCACCCCCTCATTAACACACTCAACCAATACCACAAATTGGAGGGGACTGATGACCATAGATGTCAAGTCCCATAGTGCTCAGAACCATTAGAACCACAAATTGGAATAATGTCATTCAACGGATAAAATAATATCAGCTGCCTGAAATCGAAATTAAGGCGTAAAATTTCGGTTTTTAATCAAAACGCTGTTTGATCTGTTATTTAATTATCACATATTTAGTTAAACATATTCACTGACCTTTACACAAAACGTGTTGGTATGTCAGGAACTTATTTATCATGGAAAGCTGTAAATCCTATGTTTTACATAATTTTTTGTATATCAAAAGTTACTGTACGTAATAAACAGAAGTTCAAACGGTCGTTAGATATTATCATTACAACAACGCCATACGATCATTTTATTTTCTTTCATCATTACGAAAAGATATACTTAGTCTGGTAATAATTCGATTACCATAAACTTCCTTAATAATTCATACTAATGTGCATAATATTGGCTCTCTGTTAAATTCATGTGTGCAACTTGTCTTTACCCTCAGCATGCGGAAGTGTTCTCTAGGCGAGGACTTACTGCGTGCGCCATGAAAATTTCTGTCACATTCCTTAGCGGCGATGCACATTGCTTCGTTTCAAGTGCACAGTCACTGATGAAATGTTTGTGAAATAACTGACATCACATGTACATCAGAAGAAAGGCTGAACTATACTTTACGTGAAGCGTTAGCTATGGTAGAGGCTTTGTGAAATATAAGTAGCACGTTTATTGGAAGCTGTCCAAAAGCAATTCCAGAAATTACTTCTCAATAATGTTCCCGCCATTTCTGCATGATTTTGAATCCCACTTTTTTTGCTGCGAAATCCAGCGCTTCTCGACACTAACTAAACAAACGACGCTGCCGAAACCGATGGCCGTCCACCAAACAAGGGAAACATTTCGTATGCTGGGATGATTACGGCCGGTGCTTTCATAGGATGCAAAAAGAATTCTATTGTTTGATTATCTTATAGAATGTGAAACAATGACTAGTGATGTATCAATATAGGCTTTCCCGATGTATACTATTGATGAAAATCTTTTGTGTTTCCAGATGGATAACAGTCTTCGAAACGTAGCGGTATTTTACCGTTACTACCCGACTGGAAACCCGAGAGCTTCTCATCAGTGACTGGTACCTTTAAATTTCCCCTTGATGCACGGAGATGGTTGAGAATTTTATAAAATAATGCTTTTTTAGGTGAAGATATAACTGGTAAATACTTCGTAAGTCGCGTAGACACGTGGGTGTGTCTCTTTGTGGACACAAAGCGAACTGGACGCTATCCGGAAACAACTGGGAGCTGCGTTGACATCGGTTATTAAGGGTTCAACTATAGTGAAGTTGTAATGCCAGTGGTGAAAGATGTAATGGTTTTGGTGCCGCTGGAATGCCATGGTAATACCGACATCACTGCTTTATCCGA
Organism: Schistocerca serialis cubense; assembly: GCF_023864345.2. Taxonomy (NCBI): domain Eukaryota; kingdom Metazoa; phylum Arthropoda; class Insecta; order Orthoptera; family Acrididae; genus Schistocerca; species Schistocerca serialis. Next base: position 487,059,248 of record NC_064643.1, read on the forward strand.
AGCCCAACATCTGACTGTTTATCAGAAATATCTTTATTGGGTGGGTGTTTGGCAGTGGTGGGTTCGTATCTCACTGGGCGGAAGGCGAAAGTGGGAAATGGCCTCACGGCTGGCCCGTTACGTCTTGGAAACAAGTACAAGATGTTCCCATTGTCTGACCCAGCACGGGATGCCTCATCTGATGCGCCAGCGTCCGATTTTCCTGGCAAGTCCACAGAGGAGAGGTCGGGGAAAAATGAGGCAAATGAGGCAACTGTGATCGTGGTATACTTGCCGAGAGCACTCATCTGATGTGTAGTGAAGGCTTTGCCGACCTCTATTGAACACACTAGTTGCAACCGGCTGCAAATAGTAGTTCATGTCGGCACGATTTACGTTTGTTGCCTTATTTTTGAGACCAACCACAGTCCTTTTTGAGTTACACGGTTGGCTACGTTGGTGAAGACAATCTCGCACGGGCCACGGAACACGAAAGCTCGTGTCGCTATTTGCAGTATCGTACCTACAATTGTTCGCTTTCTTCTGGGTCGAAGGTGAGTGGCTAGACTAAATCAGTGTCAGACATTTCTGCCTCAATCTCACATTCTCGTTTTCCGGCCTCTTCTATCGGTCGTAGAATTGTAGGACCGCCCACCCCTCTTTGAAGCCACAACACACTAGCCCACTTCCCCCATGTCCTCAACAGATCAAGCCGATGTTCACAAAGGAAGCTGTTATTCGGATAGCAGAGAAGGTGTGGCATCCACATTTTTTTGTTTAATTTAACGGAATCACTCCTTGGGAAACACTGATGAATTACCAGCTGAATTTGATGACAGATCGGCCACATCAGTCTCAGAGAACGTGCTTCTTCGCAGATCCGAAATACAAGAGATTAATATTGAAAGATTCATTTAAAAATTATTTTTGTTTGGTTTTGAACTCGTATTAGATAGGCTGGTTGGTTGTAACTTTGCTGTTTAGTTTTGGGTGACTGTGTGTACCTCCAAGTGTGAGGGAAACCAAATATATCTGCCTGCGAGGATGCAACATAAATTTGGCCCTGTTTTATAATCTTCCTAAAAATATGCACACTCATTAAATCGTGAACTTTACTATTAATCTCTTTAATTGAACAATCTGCCTAATAATACTGTTCATGAAATGGTCACTGAGGGTTAATAATTTTCGTAGTAAACTGATCCTGAAATGAAAATACGAGGTTGGAATTTTAATAGTGTCAATTATTTATTAACAGCTCCTACAAAACAGATATGTGTTTCAAAATTTTACTGACCTTCAAAGTAGTCACTAGCATTGTGTATAATCTGTTGCCAGCGATATGGAAGTCGTAGGATACTTTTAGCAGTGCCAGTTGCGTTGACAGTTCGAGCGGTGCGGTCTATTGCCCGACGAATTTGCAGCAGTTCTGAAGCGAATGCCGTGAAATGTTTCCTGCAGTTTAGAAATCGAATTGGACTCACGAGGGCTTAGGTCAGGGGAGTGCAGTAGGTGGGATAGCACTTAGCAGCCCCATTAGTAACAGCTTGCACTGTACGTGCTTGAGCATTGTCCTGCAAAATGATGGTCAGGTCCTGCAGAAAGTGTCATCACTTCTGTCTCTAAGCTAGTCGTAGGTTGTGTTCCAAAAATGAACAACGTAGAGAAATAAGTGATGACAGTTTCTGCAGGACCTGACGCAAAATCCCCAAGACTGGCAAAGTTTTGCAGAAGTTCGAAATATAGTGCGTACTTCAATGCGAGATGCTTTCAGTAATTTCCACAACGAATCTCTGTCTCGAAATCTGGCAGAAAACCCAAAGATTGTGGTCATACATGAAGCATATCAGTGGCAAGACGCAATCAGTACCTTCACTGTGCGGTAACAACGCTGAAGTCACTGATGCCAGTGCCACTAACGCAGAGTTATTAAACACGATTTTCCGAAACTCCTTCGCCAAAGAAGACGAAGTAAATATTCCTGAATTCCAATCAAGAAAAACTGCCTAAGATGAGAAACATAGAAATAGATATCCTCGGTGTCGCAAAACAGCTTAAATGACTTAATAAAAGCAGGGTTTCCGGTCCTTATTGTATACCAGTCAGGCTGCTTTCAGAGTACGCTGATACAATAGCTCCATATCTAGCAATTTTATACAACCGCTCGCTCACAGAAAAATCCGTACCTAAAGACTGGAAAATTGCGCTCAAGTTACACCAATATCCAAAAATGGAAGTAGGAGTAATCAGCTGAATTATAGGCCCATATCACTAACATCGATTTGCAGTAGGGTTTTGGAACATATCCTGTATTCAAACATTATTAAGTACCTCGTAGAAAACAATTTATTGGCATTTAGTCATCACGGATTCAGAAAATATCGTTCTTCCGAAACACAGCTAGCTCATTATGCTCATGAAGTAACGAGTGCTACTGACAGGGGATGTCAAACTGATTCCATATTTTTAGATTTCCAGAAGGCTTTCGACACCGTTCCTCACAAGGGTCTTCTAACCAAACTGCCTGCCTGTGGAATATCGCTTCAGTTATGCGGCTGGATTCGTGATTTCCTCTCAGAAAAGTCACAGTTCGTAGTAACAGACGGAAATTCATGTAGTAAAACAGAAATATTATCCGACGTTCCACAAGGAAGTGTTATAGGCCCTCTATTGGTGCTGATCTATATTAACGGCATAGAGACAATCTCAGTAGCCGTCTTAGATTGTTTGCAGATGATGCTATCATTAACCGTATTGTAAAGTCATTAGATGACCAAAACGAACTGCAAAATGATTTAGATAAGATATATACATGGCGCGAAAAGTGGCAATTGATCCGGAATAAAGAAAAGTGTGAAGTTATTCACATGAGTACTAAAAGAAATCCACTAAATTTCGATTACGCGATAAGTCACACAAATGTGAAGGCTGTAAATTCAACTAAATATTTAGGGATTACAATTACAAATACCCTAAACTGGAACAATCACATAGACAATGTTGTGGGTGGAGCGATTCATTGGCAGAACACTTAGAAGGTGCAACAGGTCTACTAAAGAGACTGCTTACACCACGCTTGTCCGCCCTATTCTGCAGTACTGCTGTGCGGTGTGGGATCCGCTTCAAATGGGACTGGCCGATGACATCGAAAAAGTGCAAAGAAGGGCAGCTCGTTTTGTAGTATCGCGAAGTTGTGGAGTAGTGCCACAGACATGATATGTGAATTGGCGTGGCAATCATTAAAACAAAGGCGTTTTTCGTTGCGACGGGATCTTCTCATGGAATTTCAGTCACCAGTTTTCTCCTCCGACTGCGAAAATATTCTGTTGACACCCACCTACATAGGAAGAAATGATCACGATAAAATAAGAGAAATCAAGCTCGCAAAGAAATATTTAAGTGCTCGTTTTTCCAGCGCGCCGTTCGAGAGTGGAACGGTAGAGAGACAGCTTGAAGGTGGTTCATTGAACCCTCTGCCAGGCACTTTATTGTGAATAACAGAGTAATCATGTAGATGTAGATGTACATGAGATCATTTTGCAGAACAACGCTCAAGCACGTACAGTGCAAGCTGTTACTGGTTTGTTTGACTGATGGGGCTGCTAAGCGCTATCCTACCTTCGGCACTCCCCTGATTTACGCCCTCGTGAGTTCCACTCGATTTCTAAGCTGAAGGAAACACTACACGGCATTCGCTTCAGAACTGCTACAAATTCGTCGGGCAGTAGACCGCGCCGGTCGAACTGTCAACGCAACTGGCACTGCTAAAAGAGTGACCTACCACTTCCACGGGTTTACACAATGCTGGTGACTACTTGGAAGGTCAGTAAAACTTTGAAACACATATCTATTTTGTACGAGCTAGTAAATAAATATTAAAGTTCCAATAATATGATTGCTTGGAAACGCGGTGCATGCTGTTCTCTGGGCGCCAGCTACAAATTTCTAGCTGCAGTTGCTGAAAGCTTAGAGCAATGCGCCAGACAAGTAAGCTATTTTATACAGTCATTGAGTGAGCCACTATTTAAACAAAAATGGCTTGGATCGAGAATGTGGAAAATGCTCTTAGATGAAATATTTGTTTAACAAACTGTTTTTAAAATATCTGATATAGTATTACGTGTATGAAATTCATGTTACAACACTCATTAACACTGACAAAGCGCTACATTGATAGCTAACTCTTACTCTCTCAAACGTTAGATAAATAATTAATAAACATGAGAAACACCTTAGAATGAAAATTACTCAACCTTTAATGAAAATTCTAAAGTCCCTGATATGGATACCTCATTCAACAATGGTTCCAAACTGCGCGCGACTGCAATGCAACTAAAAAATATTACCTTCATCATCACTCTTCATATGCTTTTCTAATCTCATTACATCTCATTTCATTTTAAATCACTAATCGAATCTTTCTCCTCTGTTTCACAATATTCAAGCACAAATCAGTTTACTTAAACACAGATGCACTTACAATGTTACGTCAACACTTCCACGTGTCTTCTGCTCGGCGACTGTCTCACTACTCTTCCAGCGATATAACGCTCGCGGTCCTGCCAAGCAGCGACGACAAAACAAACACGTCTTCCAGCGAGACAGCTACTCTGACCAAAGGCTGTGCGCGAATAGTAAGTAATTAAAAATTGTCGATTAGCGTGTGAGACACCCAAAGTATGTACAAATTCCAGAAATGCAAACAACAAACTCCCAATAGACCTGTTTCAATATGATGTCGGTAAACTGCAGGTGCGTCCGTGGCAAGGTCCCAGAACTGCTATGGATTTTGTAAAGGTAACAATTTCCAAATAGTTTTAGGAACAGAAAATTGATTGAAATCGGATATGAATACCAATGAAATTCTACATTCAGATAGGAATGTACTGAGAGATGTAGTTAACAGGGAACCCCTTGAGTGCGATGTCGCAAAAGGTCAATGATGTTCTCGGAATTTGACGCCCCACATTATTTACCATGCAACTACAATATCGCCTGCTAATGGCAATAGGTTGCGGGACTGGAGGTATCCAATGGCGAGTACAGCGTGAGGCTACGGAGCGTAGTAGAACTGCTTAGTCGACGAGTGACTCACAACAGTGCTAGTGGCAACGATAAACAAAGTAAACACTGCATTATATCGACGACATTTGCCGAAGTTGACATTTCGTCAGTAACGATATCAAGGAATTTCTCAAAGCGAGAAAGACGTGGGAGATGAAACATTAGCGTTTCTGCAAGATGAGACAGTGGAATGTGTCGTGTAGTATACGCTCGACTATGCGGAAAATGTACAATGACGATACGTGCTTAACAAGTGACAATAATGTTGAGAGACGTCTCGAGCCACGTAGTTCATCATCCTTGTCGGACAGGTAGCCACAAATCCCGTCTCCAGTGAAACGTAACAAAGGCCAATCGTTGTCCAAGGGGAGGTACGAAACATAATTTCGTATATGGAAAATCATCCTTAGCATAGTAAAAAACAATTATGAACAGATTTATAAGTCAGCAGCAATGTGACCGTGTAGTGGATGGTGTCTGCGCGTTTCAAGAATGCTCGATACAATTTACAAAATGTGCATGATATGACCTACTACGTTATACACATGAAATTTTGCGTGGAATAGATTACAGTAATTTCAAGCGAAGCCGTGGATTGTTGCATGACTTCAAACAGTAATACAGAATTGGAGACGATAACGAAATTTCAAACAAAGCATCAATTTGCCGATGCACAGAAAACTGCGGAATTGGCTCGAAAATTTGTAGAGGAGGTAAACAAACTTATACCGTCATTCAATGACTCTGACCAGTCGGGATTTGAAGCGAAATTGCATGTGAAAGGAACACCGGAAACTAGAATTACCAAAAGAGTTGTATTAAGATCAACTGCCGGTCTGTGTGGCCGAGCGGTTCTAGGCGCTTCAGTCTGGAACCGTGCGACCACTACGGTCGCAGGTTCGAATCCTGCCTCGGGCGTGGATGTGTGTGATGTCCTTAGGTTAGTTAGGTTTAAGTAGTTCTAAGTTCTAGGGGACTGATGACCTCAGATGTTAAGTCCCATAGTGCTCAGAGCCATTTGAACCAGCCATTAGATCAACTAACATCAATGCCTATATGCACTCGCATACAATTATGCCGACTGTTAATGTGGATGATAAACTAGCTGGAAAGTTATTTATTGTACTGCGAGAAGTTGGAAATGCTCTGTTCCCTAGAATTATTTCTCGTGTGTGTGGTCTTGTAAGGGCAGTAGGGAATGTTAACGTGACAGCAAGCGGAAGTGGGAAAATGGGCATAAGAGAACAAAAGCTATGAAAATGAACTCTGCTTTTGGTAAGTAGCTTGTCAAAATACCTTGCTTTGCTTGATTCCTGTTCTCTGCTTTTAATCAGTAGCTAGTCAAAATAACTTGCTTTTGCTTGATTCCTGGTCTGCGTATACTTTCCTTTAGAGCGAACTATCGCACTTGAAAAGTGTGTGACGTTGCAGTTTACACCATCTGGAACCACTGGACAAATTCAGTGTCTGGTTGCTGGCTGGTTCAAATGGCTCTGAGCACTATGGGACTTAACTTCTAAGGTCATCAGTCCCCTAGAACTTAGAACTACTTAAACCTAACTAACCTAAGGACATCACACACATCCATGCCCGAGGCAGGATTCGAACCTGTGACCGTAGCGGTCGCGCGGTTCCAGACTGTAGCGCCTTTAACCGGTCTGGTTGCTTTTTCCATGCATATAAAAAATGTTATCGCACTATCTGCAGCTACGTCTTAAAGGATAGCCAGTTTTACGATAAGCTCGACCACGAACTGTTTCATATTCGGTTGTATGTCATCACATTCCATCAGTTCTCATCACCCCGCCACGCTAATATGATTCTATACGCATTTTTAAGAGTGAATAACTAGCTGAACGTCCTGCACGGTTTATGGCTCCCAAGAAGTTCGCCTTCGACCTTGATGGTGCTAACCTTTCTGATTTCTGCGGCGCACCACCCGAAATATATCGAGAATGAGTAAACATATCTATGTGCGGTTTTCGCCAGGTCATAGCGGACAATATACCAAATTCCCTGCCGTTCGCAAGGAACTTTTATCATTGATAGCTGCCGAATTACGACTATGAATTTCTTTTTTTTTTTATAATGGAAGTATATACTTTTTTTCTGGGGCATTATAAGAAGCTTCTAAGAGAACTTCAACGATATAACACGTACGGGGCTTGAGCAAATAGTAACGATAACAGCGCCGCAAACAACTGTCGCTTCGTCTGGAGAAGGGGATCTACAAACGTGTACACTACTGTACCATATGTAAGCAAACATGAACTGCAAGTACGTTTCGTGTGTTTATTATCACGGCTGTTGTGCCATGTGCTTAAAATGTTGAACAGTGGTACACGCTATAAAGTGATTTTGGAGAAAAATGCTGAATGTTGAATTTCATCTGGAGTTAACGGCAGCACAGGCCCCTGTTATAAGGCATTTCATGTTTTCGGAAGTCGTCGATGGTTCCTAGTAGATCTCTTGTGATAACGTTCACACAGAAAAAGTATTATAGTGTTACGTTTGGTCAGTGTGCAGACCAATTTGTTTTTCCTGAACAGCCATTCCAGTGCTCTCCAAATGTTCTCTTAAGAAGATCTGTTGAAACTTCCTGGCAGATTAAAACTGTGTGCCGGACCGAGACTCGAACACGATCCACCACACAGTTTTAATCTGCCAGGAAGTTTCAAATCAGCGCACACTCCGCTGCAGAGTGAAAATCTCATTCTGGAAGAAGGCCTGTTATTACATGTGCAGAATGGGATGGGCAGCCATCATGTGGTACAAAAGTGATTGCCATATTTCCAGTGGGATGTTTCCCAATAACTGCGGCAGCAGGAGATCTTAGGGTCTTGAGATATCTGAGTGTATTTAGATTGCCATCAATAAAACAGGAACCAATGATACGGGCCTTGAAAAATTCTCACCAAACATTAGTAGACCAAGAGCGTTGTTTTTAACCGCTTGTTTGACTCAAAGTGGATTTTCAAGTGGAAATTATTGAATACTGCGAAGACTGATTTGTTCATGGTTTGTAAACGATGCTTCTTCCTTACACAAAATTTTGTATAGATATGCCACATCACGTTGCAATTTTCGTAGGTAGCATTCCGAGAACTGCAACCAGTCTTGGAAGTCATTGACATGAAGCTGCACATAACTGCTACCAGGTTTGGAGGTCACTGCGACGAATCTGTAGATAGAACAAAATACGAACAGGAAGAAATGCCATGGAATGTGGTGTTCGCAGAACGATCTTTTGGTTGGTCCCTCTCATACTCCCTAGACATTTGCGTTGCGTGTTACTGCTGCTACGATGTTAGTTTCATTTCTTTCACAGTTGCTCTTCTCTTTCCTTGGCGTGTTTTAATTCTCCACACTTCGAGTTTCTAGTATTTCTTTTAATAATTTTTACAAAGACAGATTGTGAGTGCCTGACACGACCTGGATAGTCTTTGGCATACAACCGCACCGCTGCTCTTTTAGTTTGCCACCGTTCGCCTTAAACGATATTTACTTTTTTGACTGTCGTACACATTGTGAATCTCTCATTAGCTTTACGAGCAAGTTATCTGATTGCTACAAGAACAGAACACAGACTGATGGCCATCAGCTGCACAGGTAAACACAAGACCCTCCTCACACCAAATTTACGTGTTTGCTCAAATTTGGTGTCATAGGGCAGACGTTTGTGGATCATCTTGCTTTGATTGCGGGACACACGTTCCCGGCGCTGCCATCTGAATAGTGTTTAGTCGAGTTCTAAATACGTTATCTTAGAAAAAAGTATATAGTTCTATTAGGAAAAAAGCATTGTCCCATTTCGGCGCCTGAAAACAATAAAAATTACTTGGTAACATCAGGAAGCTCCCCATATTGTCCTCTGTAACTAGACGACAACATCATCCCGATATATTTATTCATTCTGGATGTAATTAGGGTGACCTGTCTTAGATGCGTCCCTCTCTTACAAAGTAAGGATAGACTTGATGATAATAGTATCGGCGTATGTGTAGCTGTGAAGAACTCGATAATTTCCCGTGAGATTGTTACAGAATCGGAATGTGAAATGATCTGCGTGAAAGTAGATATCAAAAGTGGGACAGACATGGTAAGCATGCAGTGAGTCCGCAGCTCGTGGCCCAGTGGCTAGCGTTGCTGCTTTCCGTTCAAGGGGTCCCGGATTCGATTCCTGGCCGGGTTGGTGGTTTTCTCTTCCCGGGAACTGGGTGTTTGTGTTTTCTTCATCATTTCATCACCATCATCATCATCATTCGTGACTGTGTAAAAAATTGGACAATGAAAACAATTGGGACTCTATACGGGCGCTGATGACCGCGCAGTTGAGCGCCCCACAAACGAAACGTCATCATGGAAAGCAGTGCGAGAAGAGTTCAGTGAACTGGAAAGTGAAATTTTCTGCACTATCTGCCGAAAACCTCTGAGGAGTTTTTGTCTTTTCTGCACTATCTGCTGAAAACCTCTGAGGAGTTTTTGTCTTACAAAATCCTTAAGCCAATTGAAATCATTTATTCAATCGCTCAGCGACGATACCAGTACCAAAACGGCAAATAATAGAAGGCCTACTGCTGAATTTGGTCTTCCGAAACTGTCTCAGCGCTCAAGATCATAACCTGGTTCCTCCTTTCAGTCACCACACGAACGTCAAAATGGTACATATTGAGGTAAGTGATCGTGGGATAGAAAATGGTGATCTTCCTGAATCTCATCTCAAAGAAGATAACGTTGGGCAGAAACTAAGTAGGGAGTTTTTACTCCCCAGTAAACTTACTCCTTATTCACATCTGTAAGAGGTCCATGACTAAGGAATTTATTGCTAGCGCACTCGAGCAGATGTAACTTCGACAGGTTGCTCACGCGCTGTCTGCGATATGTAAGCTACAACAGAATCGCAGACCAGAGAGCAGTGTCGGCATCGGTAGTGGTAGTAGCTCGCATTCGGGCGGTTGGGTCAGGTCGCTCGTAGAGAGCAGTTGTGTACCACTATAACTCACAGAGAGCACTTGTGTTCTGTATGCAATTACAAAGGCCGGTCATGGAGAACGATGGCGGTGCCTGAGCGATGTAGTGTAAGGTAAAAGCAAAATTATTTTATTTACTGCGGCGCGCATATGTAATTTTGCCACAACTCATTTTGTACTATTGTTATATCAAATCACATGTAAATATTTTCCAATAATTTGTCAATAATAATTTTTCCTATAAAGATAACTTTTGACAGTCATTCATTTGAATTTAAAGTCTTTTACTAATTTCTCCTATCCATAGTCATGCCAATTATCGTAAATAAAATCAGTTTTTTTTCATACATAACAAAATCTAGTGCCCAGCATTGCACTGGGCTGTGCCACAAAAATTTCTTATAGAAGCAGATATATACGTGTTATCCGGCTACTTCGTTGCGGTAAGAATCTTCAGTTTATTCAGAATGACTTTTCAGGGCCATGACGCAGCATTGCTGATATCCAGATTTACCAGTTTAGATTCATATAAGGTTATATACCAGTCACATTTTTAATAGGAGGTTAGTCACATTATTATTGCGAGGTTACGGAAATAAAAAACTGTTGGGAGGTTACACTTGTCGACAGCTGGCAAGGATCGTATTTTCTTTTGAGAATTTCTTAGAAGTTTTCTGTTATATATCTGCTTTTATTTATTTAATGTTAATTGTAGTTTGCATCTGGCGCAACGCATTGACTAATTTGTCACTCCTTCTTTCACAGATTATCGGCAATTATTGCTCCATGTTGTTACTGTATTTGTTCCATTTTTACTTTGTCTTTGGTTTTGTGTCTACTTCTGACTTGTGAAAAATGCCGGGAAAAACTGCCAACAGTATATCGCGATGCGTAATGAGTGAAAAAGCCGACTTGAATAATTTGACAGATATTACTAGCGACACTCAGTGTCATAATGATAATTCTTCGATTACAGATAATCAGTGCGTGCCGAACCCCAGTAATTATTCTAATCTAAATGATGAGCAAACAAATTCAATTATGTCCACACTAAATTTAACGACAATTGATTATGCGGCATGTTCCGTTACAAGGAACGCTGCCCAGCTTGACACACCTGCTTTGCGAAATTTACACAGTGAACAGATAAACGTTTCTAACGAAGATGTACTATGTACCGGTACTCAAAATACGTCAAATTTATTTTATTCCGATGTAGTGGCCAACAGTGCACATCCGATTAGCAAACCTTTTCGTTAATCAGACAATGCCCTAATGGTAACACAAAACGTGACAAATGCAGATACACCATCACACAGCACAGAGAATAGAGTCGTTAATTTTGGCATGGATCAAGTTATGGCAGTATTGCTACAACTTAATGAATAACACGACAGGTCGATCAAACAAACTAATGAGAACTTTCAACAGATTAATGAACAAATTACAGCCGTTGCCGTGCAATGTCACAATACTAAAGAACAGTTACGCGAGGAAATTAAGGCTTGTGCTAGGAATAGTAGTGAAGAGATACGCAATACACATGCAGCCACAAATTTCACGCACTCTGGATGCGAAAGTCGACAAGAAATTTGAACAACAGAACAGCCGAATTTGACGAACATTTTAATCACCAACTACAAGACAGTGAAACGCGTTACCGTAAATGCATGCAGGAACAGAACAAAGTAAAGAAACAAGTCATGGAAACAATTACTACACAGAGACAGGAAGACAAGCGAAAGTTGTTTACGAAATCAAAACTATACGTAGACACCAACATTGCTACAGAATCAGACGAAATCAGTACTATCAAACAGTTGAACACTGAAATGCATTATGAAATCTCCGATCTAAAAACAAAAACAGACACTAATATTCAGACTTTGGTAGATAAATACACAGTAGACTTTCAGACAGTGACCAGCAGACTTGAACAATTGGAATTAATACAGGATCCCGATGCCATTAAGGCAGACGTTAAGAAATTAAACAAAACCACACGGAAAACGCAAAAACAAATTAATGCTTGTGACACTAAAAATGACGACCAGGTAAAAGCACTGACTGAAAAATTTGATGAATTGGCCAATCGTATTGACGTTATCGAAAATAACAATGACACCAAATCAGACGATACGTCACCAGTTTCGTTCAATCAAACACCCGAATTCCAAAATATACAGCAGATAATCAATGAGATAGGTACGTCCAACAATACATTACGTAGAAAATTGTCATCTTTACAGCAAGAAGTGGGTTGGTTTGTTTTGGGGAAGGAGACCAGACAGCGAGGGCATCGGTCTCATCGGATTAGGGAAGGACGGGGAAGGAAGTCGGCCGTGCCCTTTGAAAAGAACCATCCCGGCATTTGCCTGGAGCGATTTAGGGAAATCACGGAAAACCTAAATCGGGATGGCCGGACACGGGATTGAACCGTCGTCCTCCCGAATGCGAGTCCAGTGTCTAACCACTGCGCCACCTTGCTCGGTACAGCAAGAAGTGACGGAAATGAAAAATGTTTCAGCCTCTAACACGTCACAGCATACGCCACATTCTGAACATTTGTCACCCTCACACAGAGAGTATAACTTAGGTAATTTACAGAGTACGTGACTTAGATTCAGAACAGACACAGACAAATACATTCTCATACAATCCTGAGCCTGCTCAGACATTCAGAGATGATAATTTTAATTACAAGCACTTTCTATCCGTTAGGAAATTTACGGTATTTAAAAATGATAGAACGCAGATTCACCCCTTGGATTGGATACAATAATTTAGTTTTGCTTTTCCACCAACTTGGCCCGTAACACATAAACTTGAATTTTTTTGCAGTTTTTTGGAAGGTGAATCGGCAACTCGTATGAGACCGATCGAGATGACAATGTTACTTGGTAGAAGAATTTCAGAATGCTTTTCTGTCAGCCTATTGGTCGAAGACGACACAGCGCGGAATCAAGAATCAGTTAATTAGCTTAGCGAATTATGAGAACTCGAGAATGAGATTTTCACTCTGCAGTGGAGTGTGCGCTGATATGAAACTTCCTGGCAGATTAAAACTGTTTGCCGGACGGAGACAAGAACGGTCCCGAGTTCGAGTCTCGGTCCGGCACACAGTTTTAATCCGCCAGGAAGTTTCATATGAGAAATCAAATTTTTCCACTGTCATTTTTTGAAACCATGGTACAACAAAACCAATATTTATGTGAGCCATACAGTGAGTCAGCACTCATCCAATTATGTGTTTCAAAATTACCACGATCATTAAGAGTGTCACTTTTAACAGGACAGCAGAAAGAAAATATTTCGGCATTTAGAGATCTGCTACGGCTTTTGGCAGTTCAGCAACCAGATTATTCCTTCATAAACAAAAATTTTTCACAACATAACCAGGGCCAACAAGCATACAGTAATTACGATTAGCCACGCTATTTTAATAGCAAAGGTGATAGACACTCCAGGAATGACAACCAGAACTTTAATAACAGACAAAATTTTAATTACCAGTTTTGTCAGAATTATCAGCAACAGCAAACACATTTAGGCAACAATAGAGGGTTTTCGCCACAACAACAACAAAACCAGCCGGTTATCATACCTAACCAACAATTTAATGTGCAAGGTCAACCAAGATTTAATGTTTCGCCGCCTACACATATAGCATCGGCTCCGCCAAATAGTAACGCACAGCAACAAGGAAATCACTACGTACAGAAGACACATCATTTCAACTCCTATCGCAACGCGCCGTATAGTAATGACTATTATGACAGAGGTAAAAGTAATGAGCACGGTTTTCAGCGCACAGTTAATAACAGTAGGTTTTATCAGCAGCAGAATCATCCACAACCACAGATTATCATGAATGAACCAGACTGTCGGTATCATCCCCAACGTAATACGTCCGGACGAAATAACAGAACACTACAAATAGTCGAAATGCCACAACATCCTCCTGCATATAACAGCACGTCAGAAAGAATTTGATTAGATACAGTTCAGGTTGCATCTTCCAGCAACGTAAGCAATACTTTTGATACACAGAATCTTGTTCACGAAAATGTTATTACTTTTGACGACATCAGAGACACACTTTTACATGAAAAACCAGTTATACAAAAAACCATTTCCCACTCTGTCATTGAAGTAAAGATTGGATCATCCACATTTTCAGCAGTTATCGATTCTGGAATACCTATGCCATTTATAAATGAAGAAACTTTCAACGAATGTAACAAAGAGAACACATATCCATTAGGCAAAACTAAAGTAAAAGGAACAGTATCTGGTAAAGGAGTAGATGTAAAATTACAGACACACTTATCATTTGGTATTGCAGGTCATACGTTCTATATAAATTTTTGGATTGTTCCCTTATTGACAGAAACATGACGCAATTATTGACTTCCGAATTTCCTATTTGATGTTAAAGGATGAAAAGGTACAACTGGCTCTAGAATTTCAGCTCGCTTTATCAGCAGAAGAACAGGCAATTCATCGAACCCAGGTCATTTCTACATCGCGTAACATAGACTGTCATTCCACATTGCTCACAGTTACGTATGTACACAACTACAATACACCTGGTGAAGCCGACTACGATGTTATGCAAATGATTTCTGATAAATTAAAACAGAACAACTCAAATACAGATGGTGAACGTACAGAGCTAGGCAAAATTCTTTTACAAGAAGCTCTAGTTTTTGGCAACATCCCTGGTACTATGTCCGGTTTTGAGTATGAATTTCAAGTTAAACAGCACGATACGTTTAAACCAAACATTATCCTATCCTATGCCATTGCCAGATCCACAGAGAACAAGTCAAGAAAGAATTGCAAGCTATACTTGACCAAATTATTTTTTAACCGGCAGTTAGTCCGTACATAAACCCGGTCCATATTGTTAAGAAAAAGGACGGCTCACTTCGCCTCTTACTTGATTCGCGTCATGTTAACGACATTATTATTAATGAAACAGATCACCCACAGACACTAAAAGAACTTCTACAGAAACTGCATGGTACTGCTATTTATTCCACATTAGATTTAAAATCGGGATTTTAGTAAAGTCAGCTCCGTCCGAACTGCAGAAAGTACACTGCATTTCTCTGTTTTGGTAATTGTTATCAATTTTGCAAATTACCGTTCGGTCTATTAATTTCTTCAGCAGCATTTACTCACGGTTTGAATATTATACCTCCGACAGAACGTAAAGACAGAATCACAACGTATGTAGACGACATCCTTATCGCAGAAGCTAACTGGTCTGAACACAATTTGGTTCTCGAACAACTGTTGCAAGCTTTTTGTGCACAAGGACTCACAGTTAATCTTAGTAAATCACACTTTGGCAAAAATTTCAGAAAATTTCTTGGACATGTGATTTGATCAGAAGGCATTGCGCCTGACCCTAAAAATGTTCAAGCTTTACGTGACATTACTGTTCCAACGACCAAGAAACAACTACGCAGCTTTCTTGTATTAATTAACTTTTTCCGTAAATTTATTCATTACTCTGCTTTAGACATCCCTAGATTATGCCAATTGACGGGTAAAAACGCTATTTGGTCCTGGGATAGCCAAGCACAGTCTAAGTTTGTTAATCTGTAACACGCCTTTCTGAACGCACCACTTTTATCACACCCAGATCCTACCAGAAATTTTTCCATTGCCACCAACAGTTCTAACACAGCTCTAGGCGAACTCATTTTTCAGGAAATTGCAGTAGACATTACTACAGTAATTAAAAACATCGCCTTTGCGAGTCGCATTCAGCCACCTGCTGAACGGAATTATTCTGTTACAGAACTTGAAACACTGTGTGTTGTTTGGGCATTACCAGATTTAAGCATCTTCTTTATGGAAGACGTACTACCGTTTATACAGTTCATAGAGCTATACGGTTTTTACTTTCCACTAAATTTACACATGACAGGTTAAGCAGATGGAAGCTTTATTTACAGGAATTTAATTTTAAATGGTTCAAATGGCTCTGAGCACTATGAGACTTCACACCTGAGGTCATTAGTCCCTTAGAAGTTAGAACTACTTAAACCTAGCTAACCTAAGGACATCACACACATCCATGCCCGAGGCAGAATTCGAACCTGGGACAGTAGCAGTCGCGCGGTTCCGGACTGTAGCGCCTACAACCCCTCGGCCACCGCGGCCGGTGAATTTAATTTTACAATTGTTCATATTCCCGGTACACAAAATATTGTAGCAGACGCACTATCCCGTTCTCTCAGCAACAATTCAGCAAGATATTGCAACCGAGCTCTGCCAAGCAAATTTTAGCCTCATGTGTATTCAGCAAGTTGCATTTAAAAATTTCATTTCGTCGTCATTACGATTCATAGCACAAGAGCAGAATAAAGACAACGTATGTAAAGAAATTAAACACCTTTGGCAAGACAGGAATAACGTTACCATTAGAAACAGTTATACTGTACGCAAAAACATTCTGTTTTGCTGCTCTCACTATGACAGCAACAACTGGTTATTATGTATTCCTGGCGAGTTTGTTAACAAATTAATTTGGTATGCTCATTTAAGTTAGGCACATTATTGAGCCAGAAAATGGTTTCTTATACTGAGACAGAACTTTTATTTTGACAACATGGAGAAACGTATTCGACGAGTTTTAGCGTCATGTAAAATCTGCCAGAAAGCTAATGCAGACACGACATCACATATTCCTCCATTACATCCCATTGTACCTATTAAATTGAGACATATGGCAGCTGTAGACATTTTTGGACCAATTCCCAGGTCTACTAGAGGTTTTTGTTACATCTTTGTTGCTGTTGAACGAAATTTGTTACCTTCACTCCGTTATGCAAAGCTACTGCTAAATCTATTTCGAATGCATTTGTAAAATGTTTTCCATTTCATGTAGGGCATGTATTGAAAGTAATTTTCTACAATGGACCACAATTTCGATCTGCGATATGGACACGTATGTTACGAGCTAGAAACATTTCATCCTAGAACCCTTCTGAACGATTGATGAAAGAAATTGGTAAACCATGTAGAATATACTGCCAAAAATGACATATTGATTGGGACACACACATACTCTCACCAGGATGTAATTAACCCACACCATATGAATGTACTATGCTGTCCCCGACAGTTATATTGAAAAATGTTGAACCACACAATAAAATTAAAGAATTCGTATCTTTTCCTACATCTCGTCGACTACACCAGCATAAAATAATTAACATCGCACTCAACAACATCAAACGTGCCGCAGAACGCCGCAGAAGACAACAAAAACAGGTTTGTACACGCCGTGAATTTCACATAGGACAGAAGATATTAGTACGCACACACTATTTATCCAACAGAGGAAAGAGTAGATGCAGTAAATTTGGGCTTCTATACGCTGGTCCATATAGAATTCGCTGCATTCCTCACCCCGATGTGGTACATGTCGAAACTTTGAGAACCAGAAAAACCAAGGGCAATCACCATAATTCCAATATTAGACCCTTTATTGAATAAACATACTTTATGACTTAACATACTGTAATACCATTTTCACATATTTACATGACCACTTATTGATGTTGATTATATTTTTTCTTGGCAAGCGGCCGGCAAGGTAAGGTTAGCAGGTCGCTTTTCTTGTCGTTATACCTCAGACCGCGCACATTTTTCCTGATAAACTTACAATTTATGCGACCACTTAGGCATTTATAACTATGTGACTACTTACTGATGATGATCACATTTTTTCTTAGCAAGTGCCCGGCAAGGTAAGGTTAGTAGCTCGCTTTTCTTGTCGTTATTACATCAGACCGTGCATATTTTCCATTTTTTATGCATATGTGATTGTTTTCCTATCGAAAGTACAATTTTCTCTGTTTGCACTATGAAATCTTTAAGATATAACAAACACCAGTTGACTCTGACATTTTGCCCTATGATATCCCAATATCTTAACTATTCTACATTTTTTGCTACTACATTATTATTATTATTATTATTTTCGATTATTCCCATTTAAGAGAGCGTTTGAACTTGAATTCCTTTATGATGATTGTTTATGTTTTTTCTGAGCCCAAATTTTCTTCATGTGTTCACTGTGTTGTTTCTTTCGCTCCGCTGTCCATTTGCATCCTGGTATCTCCTGTGTTGCGGTGTCAAATTTATGTTTTTTGATGATGTTCCTGAATTCAGTTCGATTTTCTGCATCGTTTACTGTTATGTGTGCTTGTCTGAGGTCCTCTTCAACTTCAATTATCCATTTTGTTTTTTCCCTGCCTGAGTTGATGACTTTAATAATTCGCTTTGAAATTCTGTTTTCATTCATCTTGTGGATATGTCAGTAGAACTGCATTCTTGTTTTCCTTATTGTATCCGTAATCTTGTCTGTGTATTTATATAATTCTGATGTTGGTCTCTTCTTCCAGATTCCTTGCTCTTGTATCGGGCCAAAAATTTTCCTGAGAATTTTCCTTTCTTGTTTCTCTATTTCTTTGATTTTAGTTTGCCCACCTATTTGTGTTGTTTCAGATGCATACAGTGCCTCCGGAAGTACGACAGTGTTGTAGTGCCTCAATTTTGCGTTAATGGATATGGACTTTTTGTTATAATAGTTCCACGTGAATTTATATGCTTTCTGTAGTTTTTTTATTCTTTCCTCATTGGCCTTTAGGATGATCCCTGATGGCTGGATGATTTCTCCCAGGTACTTAAAATGTGGTACTTGTACGATTTTCCCATGGGTTGTCACAATAGGCAATTTGTCTTGTGGCACTCTTTCTATGTACTGGGTTTTCTCATATGAGATTTGCAGGCCAGTTCTTTGTGCAATTTCGTGTAACTACTCTATGGAGTTTGTGGCTTCTTTTCTATTATTTGTGAGGATTGCAAGGTCATCCGCAAAAGCTAAACACTTCACATTGAATCTATTATCTTTTCTAATGCCAATTTGGATTCCTTTGACTTCTTTTTCCCATGTCCTGATAATTTTTTCAAGAATGATATTAAAGAGTAATGGTGAAAGTCCGTCACCCTGTCGCACTCCAGTTTGGATTTCAAATGGTTCCGAGATATCCCCCATAAATTTAACCTTGGAGATTGTGTCAGTTAATGTTTCTCGAAAGATTGCTCTTGTATTTCTGTCAATGCTGAATTCTTCCAGCGTCTTGCAGAGCGCTACTCAGTCTATTGAGTCGTAGGCCTTTTTAAAATCTACAAAAGTAACCACTGTGTTTCGGGTGTTTCTCATCTGGAGAATCATTTTCAGATTCCAGATCTTCTCTATGCATGATCGTCCCTTGCGAAAACCAGCCTGGTATTCTCCTATTTGTGGGTCAGCTTGTTCTTCTAATCTATTCATGAGAACTTTTGATAGGATTTTATATGTGGCCGGTACGAGTGAGATACCCCTGTAATTATTTGGTTCAGTTTTGTCCCCTTTTTTGTGGAGTGGATGGATGAGTGCGCATTTCCATTCAGAAGGGATCTGTTCTGTTTCCCAAATGTTTAATATGATTTTGTGAATTTTTCCTGTTAATCTTTCATCATTTAGTTTCCATAGTTCTGCAATAATTCCATCTTCTCCTGGGGCTCTATTGTTTTTCAGTGTCTTCATAATTTCTACTATTTCGTTGATGGTTGGCGGTTTAGCGTCAGGATTTGGTGTAGACGTCTCGTAGTGAATATCCTCTGTAGGTCTTTCGCAGTTGAGAAGTTTGTTTAAATAGTCTGCGAGGATTTGGCAGTTATTCTTCGTGTTAGTTTCTAGTGAACCATCCGGTTTCTTGGAACAAAGATTGGGTGGCTGGTATCCTGCAATATATTCTTTAAACGTCTTATAAAAATTCCTGGTGTTGTTCTTCTTAAAATCTTGTTCTATCTCATCTAGTCGCCGTTTGTCATAATTTCTTTTTTCCCTCCGAATAGTTTTCGATGTTTGTTTTCGGATTACTAGAAATTGTTGCCATTTTTCTGATGTTTTGCGACTATTGAAGTTTTTCCAGGCATTGATACTTTCTTCTATTGCTTGGTCACATATTACATTCCACCACCTGTGTTTTCTCCTTCTCGGGGGTTGGCCCAATTTCATCGTAGATTTGAGGACGTCCACAAGTTCTGTCCAGTTTGTGGTGTTTGTCTGACTACTTTCCTGTAAGATGTTTTCCTTGTTGAGTTTTATGTATTCGGGGTCTGGTCTCAGCACTTTGTTTAGTTTTGGCTTTTTTCTATTGGGTTGTAATCTGGTCTTTATCTGTAGGAGATGGTCTGAGTCAAAAAATCCTCTTCTCGTTTTCACATTCAGAATTTCTGCTGTGTTACTCTTGGAGATGGCCACATGGTCTATCTGGAATTCACCCAACATTGTGTTGGGCGACTTCCAAGTATACAGTTTCTTGTTGGGTTTGTTGAATTGTGTTGCCATAATTACGAGGCCGAAATTTTCGCAAAAGTTTATCAGTCTTTCCCCATTCTTGTTAGTTCTCTTGTGAGCTGTATGGATTCCGGTGATTTTCCTGTATTTTTTCTCTTTACCTAATTGTGCGTTAAAGTCGCCTAACAAGATTATTACATGGTGCTTGGCAATTTTGTTTGTCGTCTCTTCAAGGTCATTCCAGAAGTCATCCACTTCCTGCCGGTTCTTCTTGTTATATGTATTTGTGGGTGTGTATGCGTTGATCAAGGTATATGCTTTGTTGGCCGATTTGACGGAGAGCGTTGATATACGTTCTGTGGCAGACTGGAAGTCAATGACAGAGTCTCTGATAGATTTGTGGACTGCAAATGCTGTGCCAAACTGTTTGAGTCCTTTCTCATTAGTTTTAACTGCTGGTTTGCCTTTGTAGATCCTGTAGTTGTCTGTATCAAAATGGTTTTAGTCCGCAAATCGTGTTTCCTGGATTGCAAGGATTTTGATGTGGAATTTTTTCAGCACGTCTGTAAGTTGTTTGATCTTGCCCAGTTTGAAAAGAGTATTAGTATTAAGTGTACCGATGAAGTGTCTTTGTTTTGTGTGTAATAATTTGGACGTTGTCTGGTTCTCAACCTTAGGCGTATCATGATGCTCCTGGTCCCCTGGAATCCGATGACCAGGTAAATCCAGCCTTGCGACTGGTGCCCGGGGTAGTGGACTCATTCCTTGTGTTATGATCATGTTTGGTTTTCGAGTTGAAAACTAACTTGGTGGTGGTCCTTCCGCGGATAGATCACGAGGAATACGACTTGATTGTTGAGATCAAGAAGGTTGCTGCAGCCGCACCATCTAGGCGAACAGACGCTGACCCCTAACCGCTGGATACCAGGCAGACGTTAGTGGATTTCGGTTGATAGTTTTGGTCCACCCCGGGTATTTTATTTCCCCGGTACCCTCCATATCTGGAAAGCATTCCCCTATCCGCCACCTGGGGAGGCGCCCGATGGGGGCTATCAACTCCACACCGGTTTGCTACTACATTATGATATTGTATGTACATTTTTGCACTTGAAAATTGTCTATGGTTTTGACCTAATACGTTTTCTATCATTCTACGCTGTATGCTTAGTCATGTCACTAGAAACAAGTTTTCATTTAATGGGTATATGATTTAAATGCAAGATATTAATCCATATTCATCATTTTCAGAAAGCAATACCTGTAAAAGAAATAAATTAAACAACTACAGTGGTTTTCTATGAAATGTAAATTTCACCATCGGAATGAACGAAGGAAAATGCAGTACCTTGTCATGAAGAGTAAATGGATCAGAATTAACAAAGATTACCAAAACATAGTATATGCACCGTATGATAGCAACCTTGAGTAATTACTTTTCTTTCAGAGTATGACTAAATTGCGGCGGACAGTCGACTAGAGCTGTGTACGTTAATTTTAGGGACGAAGTGTGCGAGAAGTAAGAAACTTAGTAATATATGAAATGACGACGATGATGAATGATGCTGATAAATAAGGTAATGAATAATGAACTATTTTTGCAGAGGATAATAAATGATGGTGTCTAGTTATATGAAGAAAATGGTAAAGAATAATGAAGTTTTTTTGTTCTTTTTTGTAGATGGGGATAATGATGAATTTTATGTAGTTATTTAAGAATTTGTTGTAGTTTTATTTGACAGTATGCCGTGTATTGCGTAGTATAATGATTGAATGTTTTGGAAAGGGACTGCTGGAGTACATGCATGTTAAGCAGATGTGTCATTACCTGTTAATTAGAAGTTTACCACTTTTCAGCATAATATACATTTCTTCTTTCGGCTCAATAATCCACTTGCATGATATCAAATATATAGTCACTGGCAGCTTGTTGCTACACGCAATAACTCCTGTTTTCAATGATAACTTCTGAATAATGCAGAATAAATGCTTTTCACCTGGTCAACGAGTGCCAGTAATTACTGATAATTACTGCAATGAGATGACTTCTTAATAAAGTTCTGTAATACTCTATAAATGCTTTGTAACTGGTCAATGAGTGCCAATAATTACTGTAATGAGATGACTTATGAATAATATTTTATAATACTACATACATGCTTTGCAACTGGCCAATGAGTGCCAATAATTGTTCAAATCAGATGACTCACTAGTGCAGTTCTGATCGATGACTAATGACTTAATGTATCCTTCACCTTCTGACCTAATTACCAACAATTACTGCGATATCTGCATGTCCTGTCCATCATCATGATCATGGAGCACTCTATTTGGTTCTTGCACTAATTCTCCGTTGATGTAAGGTTATGGATTCTACAAGAATGTGGTGTTGACATATCAAGCTGTCCACCACTTTGAACGACGGAGATGTTATTATGGACCTGCTGTTTGGTGTACCTAATGTACTAAGAAAATGATAACATACAATATTAATACAACATTTCAGTGTATTGACTACACTGATAAATACTTCAGGGAAAAGAACTTCAGATTGTTTCACTTGGTGTTGAACTTCTGTAGAAAGGTATGGACTTTTAGTGCAGTTGTGTGCAACCCACTGTGCTACAACCACGATGCTATCCTTTCCATTCCTTTCCTAGTTCGTATAAACAAATTCTAAAGACTTTTACAGTGCGTGTGCACTTTATGTCATTTCATAATATGTTCTGTACTCATTAGTATACACTTTATGTCATTTTTTAATATATTCTGAACTTATATTATTTGTCAATATTGTTATATATATTCTGTGACTGTAGACTTGGTAAACTAAATAGGTTATCCAAAAATTTGTTGCTCATGGCAAGGCCAATTGACTCACCATCGCTGCCAAATTTTTACCCTCCAGTGGAGGGTTATGTAAGAGATCCATGACTAAGGAATTTATTGCTAGCGCACTCGAGCAGATGTAATTTCGATGGATTGCTCACACGCTGCCTGCGATATGTAAGCTACAACAGAATCGCAGACCAGAGAGCAGTGTCGGCAGCAGTAGTGGTAGTAGCTCACATTCGGGCGGTTAGGTCAGGTCGCTCGTAGAGAGCAGTTGTCTAGTAGCATAGCTCACAGAGAGCACTTGTAATTACCAAGGCCGGTTGTGGAGAACGATGGTGGTGCCTGAGCGATGTAGTGTAAGATAAAAGCAAAATTATTATTATTTAGTGCCGCGCGCATATGTAATTTGCAATAACTCAGTTTCTACTATTGTTATATAAAAGTCACATGTAAATATTTTCCAATAATTTCTCAATAATAATCTTTCTTATAAAGACAACTTTTGACAGTCATTCATCTAAATTTAAAGTCTTTTACTAATTTCTCCTATCCATAGCCATGCCAATTATCGTAAATAAAATCAGTTGTTATTCATGCATAACAAAATCTAGTGGCCAGCATTGCACTGGGTTGTGCCAGAAAAATTTCTTGTAGGAGCAGATATATACGCGTTGTCCGGCTACTTCGTTGCGGTAAGAATCTTCAATTTATTCAGAATGACTTTTCAGGGCCATGACGCAGCATTGCTGACGTCCAGATTTACCAGTTTAGATTCACAGTCAGTTAATTATTGAAAGGTTATATATGAGACATTTTTATTAGGAGGTTAGTCACATTATTACTTTGAGGTTACAGAAATAATTTAAACTGTTGGGAGGTTACACATTCAACCCATTGAATCCTATTATTATAATCTCGTCATTACAATGATGAGAAGTAAGACCGTGATTAATTTGTAAATTAATCTCTTTAATTTCCGTGGAACTACGCCATGCATAGGTACTTGGATGGGGAACTGGTAAGTAAGATACAGAAGACTGATAAGAAAATTTAATAACAAAAGACAAAGAGAAAAAATTGGTAAACGCACAGTATGATTTACAATATTGTATACATTACGTCACAATTTAAATTTCTAAAATACAGAAAGGAACACCCACACAGAAAAAAGTAATTTTCGGATAAGACGTTCAGAAAAATTTCGCACAAATCGCTACCTCTGGGAACAATTTTGAATGCATTTCTGTCCCATTGTATTGCTGACAGGGTAGCCTGACGCTTCCGCACAGTGTTCACAGAAGTGTTTTCTAACTGAAAATCATTTTTCTGTATAGCTTCCTCTGAGTGATTGTGGCAGTTCCTTTTATTGAGTCCGTATTATTAACCACAAATTTCACATAAATGTTTTTGTACCGGGATGGTGGAGTTGGAATTTCGAGACGCTTTAACAACAGCCTTGCAAGAAATTCATCAACTTACACACTACATCATTCTGAATGCCCTTTATCGGACTACAAATACAACGTCCTTGAAGAAGTGGTGGAGAGGTACGCCTGATCATGTAATTAAGAAAATTCTGGAAGTTTATAATAATGGTGAAATCAGTTCACCAAATTATGCTTACTGATCTATAACCTCGATCTGAATAACAAAGACATCGCTACTTATTTATTGGTAGGGCAGAAACAAGACTCTGACCTAATGTAAGATCTAAACTTCCTTCTTGTTATTCGTCGGATTGTTAGTCTAAATTTTAGTTTCGAATACATTGAAGGTTTATTGCATTACCGTTCTTATGTTAATTTTTGTTCCTCTCAATACCTGTAATCGTTAACAGTGTAACAGTGTTAACGTCGTTAATTCGCTCCATTAACTTAACTGAATCGAAGTCAAATTGTAAGCAAAGGATACGCAGTAACTGCACGAGATCATTTGTTTTAACTTATAGTTAGGTGTTTTTATTATTTATTTATTTGTTTCTTTTGTGTCAGTGAAGTTCACATGGTGCTTTGTCAATCCTTTGTACTGCTTTCAGTCTTGCACATATATGACACAGATACTAATAAGATGAATAGTGTCGAAAGTGTATAAGGTTTCATTCATAAACATACAAAAAGATTATGAAGAACTGTTCACTAATTCAAAGATATGTCCTGCAAGGCTTCATTTACCAACATGCGAAGTGCATTACACGTCTTCGAAATACATTCGTGTTTGGTTACTTTATGTTAAGGTGAATTATTATTTTTATGTGTTTTCAGTTCTGCAGAATATTTTAATTTTCCTGTTTAATTTAGTACGCACAGTGTTTACGTAGTCTGTTTATGAGAAATACATAAATGTTGCAGTAAGTGATTTCGATCTCACATACTATTTCATATTCCACCAAAGTTAACTTCCAGAGAAAGCATTAATAGTTATCCCAAGTACCGCAGCCCCTGTTATCGGATTCGAGGCTGCTTGCAGTATCCACATTGTATGGACTTGAGTCATGCGCGTATTTCAGTTAGTCACTAACGCTTTATTATGAGACACCGTTATTGTAGCTGGATGTGTGAACAGTGCACGCTTCGATAAAGTGTTGCGTTGGTGGATCAATAAGTTCGTAGTGTTTTCCATAAGTATAATAAACGCAGCAGTTACACATAAAAGAGACTTTATAATCTCAGTAGTATATTCACCTTCAGTGTTTAAAACTGTCTGCCGACGCTGGGACAACTTTTCGATTCCACGACTGTAGAAATCACGTGATACTGAGGCGCAGAACTCGTTGAGCCATATTTGGAGTGCCTTTTCATCCGGAAAGGAAGTTCCTTGAAGATTGTTCGATAAAGAGCGGCAAAGGTGAAAATCTGAGGGTGCAAGACTAGGTAAATAAGGTGGGCTCCGAATGACTTCCGTACCCAGCGCCTCTATAGCGTCTTTTGTCAGTCCAGCAGAATACAGGCGGGCGTTGGCGCGCAGTAGCATCACTACACGCAGTATTCCTGATCTTTTTCTTGGATTGCGTCTGTAAGACGTTTCAGTTGTTAACAATAAGTATCAGCAGTGATGGTTACACCTCGGGGAAGCAATTCGTAGTACACAGCACCGTCGCTGCTACGCCAGGTGAATAACATTAAGGGGGATGGCAGGAGCTTACAGTATACAATCTCGTTCAAAGCTGCATTATACAGCAGTGATAACCTTACTTCCAAGGATCTCGCTCCATCTGCCGCTGTCTCCACCAGCACCCATAATGGGTATAACACTGCACTTTTTAATTATTGTAGCTTATATTTTAGACGTTGTTTAGCCATATTTTCATTCCTCTGTACTGGATATGTATTACTACTGTACTGCAGAGGTCAAAAGACTGCAGATGGTCTGAGGAAAGTGCCAAAACCGGTTGCTAGCAAATAAAAAAATCTGGAAATGTGATCGAGACTGTTTGATATGACTTTTAGCATTTTGTACCGATTGCTATGCTGCAAAACGCTTTCTAAATTTCATTACCTTCTTTTGTGGATACGCGCAGGTCTTTGTATTGGGAGCTGCTGCTTTTTTTGGGCTCAACTATTCCTACCTTTTCCTTGTGTTAGCATAAAGACTTCATTTATCGTCACTAGTAAAGGTTGAGGATAGGAATTGTCGGTGTTGTCATGAGCCAATTGATGACGAGCATGCAGAGATGCACGTATGGCAACCCGCTGATTCTTGTGATTTCGGCCTAGATCATGCGGTACCTATACACCCGATTTTTGAACGTTCCTCATTGTATGCAGACGTACAAATGTTCGGCGATGGTGCAATGTGTGTAGGTCATCACATCTGCCAGTTCTCGGGTATACTAACGTCAATCATTATGGATTAATGAGTTTAGACGATTGTCACTAAACCCAGAGGGTCTTCCTGGACGTGGATAGTTACAGATGTCAAAACGATGCCACTTAAAACAAGAAAAGATTTCATTGCCGAGCTCAGTCTAGTGACACTATACCATTCACAGCGCAAATGTTTCTGTTTGCCTCCGCTGCTGTCACCCCTCTACTGAACTCAAGCAGAAGAACATGTCTGAAATGTTCCTATTTCTGGACTTGGCACTCCGTTTTCTAGCGTCCACAGCTGAATTCAGCATCTCCAAACAACGTAATGAGAGTATGTAAACTCAAATAGCAACATTGAACCACAAATAAAAAATGACAGTCGATAAGTAAACCCATAACATCCCGAACGCAACATGCAAAACAAAAAACACCACGAACTTATGCGCCAACCTTGTAAGCAACACTAAAGCAGATATCTCAGTCAACCTGTCAACAGCCAAATTTTGATTTACTTTCCAAAAGAACTGACACCGGATGTGTGGATTTTCCAAATGGTAACTCCGTAATCATTAACCAATACGGTTACAGCTTATAGGACGTGATAGTGAATAGATTAATTTTGCAAGTTTGACATGAGGTGAAGCAAGATGTGGGCAGTCTAGAATACAGGAAAAAACTCTTCCTCTATAACAGGTACAGTAAAATTCTCTCTCTAATCGTACACCTTTGGCAACAAACTGAGAATTGTGTCTTGGGTTAAAAAGTATATAAGGACTGTCTCGTAGGAAACCAAAACTAATTCACGGGACAAACGTCTCTCATTTAATTAGTTGATGCTAGCGAACGACTATATCAATGCCATTCCTGTAATAGACGTGATATTTTTTTTTTCGTTTTGTCCATTAAAGCTACTATATTCTAACAGTACATTATACACCCAAGAGCCAAAGAAACTGGTACACCAGCATACTATCGTGCAGGGCCCCCGTGAACGCGCAGAAGTGCCGCAACGCGACGTGGTATGGACTCGACTAAAGTCTGAAGTAGTGCTGGAGGGAACTGACACCAATGAGTCTTGCAGAGCTGTCCATAAAACCGTAAAAATACGCGGGGGTGGGGATCTCTTCCCAACAGCACGTTGTAAGACATTCCAGATATGCTCAATAGTCTTCGTATCTGGGGAATTTGGTGCCCAGCGGAAGTGTTTAAACTCGGAAGAGTGTTCCTGGATCCACTCTGTAGCATTTCCGGACGTGTGGAGTGTCGCATTGTCATGCTGGAATTGCCCAAGTCTGTCGGAATGCACAGCGGACATGAATGGATGCAGGTGATCAGACAGGACGCTTATGTACCTTGACGTATCAGGGGTCCCACATCATTCCAACTGCACACACCCCAGAGCATTACAGAACATCCACCAGCTTGAACAGTCATGTGCTGACATCCAGGGTCAACGGATTCATGAAGTTGTCTCCATACCCGTACACGCCTATCCGCTCGAAGGAATTTTAAACGAGACTCGTCCGACCACGCAACATGTTTCCAGTCGTCGACGGTCCAATGTCGGTGTTGACGGGCCCAGGCTAGGCGTAAAGCTTTGTGTGGTGCAGCCATCAAAAGTACTCGACTGGGGCTTCGGCTCCGAAAGCTCATATCGATGATGTTTCGTTGAACGGTTCGCACGCTGACACTTGTTGAAGGCCCAGCATTGAAATCTGCAGCAATTTGCGGAAGAGTTGCACTTCTGTCACGTTGAACGATTCTCTTCATTCGTCGTTGGTCCCGTTTTTCCGGCCGCAGCTATGTCGGAGATCTGATGTTTTACCGGGTTTCCGATATTGAAGATACACTCGTGAAATAGTCGTACGGGAAAATCCCCACTTCATTGCTACCTCGGAGATGCTGTGTCCCATCGCTCGTGCGCCGACTATAACAGCACTGTCAAACAAATTTAAATCTTGATAACCTACCATTATAGCAGCAGTAACCGAGCTAACAACTGCGCCAGACCCTTGTTGTCCTATATAGGCGTTGCCGACCGCAGCGCCGTAGTCTGCCAGTTTAAATATCTCTGTATTTGAATAGGCATAACTGTACCAGTTTCCCTGGCGCTTCAGTGTAACTCAAGCTGCTGCAAATAATTAAAACTAACGGAAGCAACAGGGTAAACAAAAACACTGGCTAGGAGAGGAGAAAAAAGAGGAGAGGAAATAAGACGAGCATTCATTTCACTGGGTGGTACCCAGCAGTTACAGCAGGGCTTTCAGTTTTCTCACCTTTATCGCTCTCACTTCATTCGCCGTACTAAATCCTATCATTTAAGTAAATCCTTCTGCTCTCAAGGCAGGAAACGGTGGAGAACGATGTCGTCACAGTGAAGCGGAGTTTCCACACTCCACCGCTGCGACACAGGCTTCTAAATAGGAACAACATTCCTTGCTGCCATAGCCTGCTTTACCTCTGACCTATCAGTATAACTGAAAAAAGCAAACAGCCACTCACGCTAGTCACTCTAGTAACACTGTGATGTGTCACTATTGTCAACATGTCAAATTTGTGTGTGCTGTGTGTTTATTAGTACGTTAAATGAATAATTGCCTCTAGTAGAAATTTCCTGACATTATTGCCCTCTTAAAATTAATAAATAGCGTAGGTAGTAATCCAGATTTCCAAAACTCAGTTATAGTGAGACCAAAAATGATACACAATGAAGATATTGAAAAGAATACAAGTTTCCTACGAAATCATAGTACCTATTGATGAGCTTTTGTATGTAGTGTAGCCGAAGATAATTGGATTGGCAAGTAAAAAATAAACACTGGAGTAAAGGTGGGCCGGATCGCTTTTGGTAAATTAACTGCTGTTTTCAAAACTCTGCTTATGATGCGTACGACTTCACAAATTGTATGATTGCACGGTGTAACCCGAACTATAAATTACTGAGACTATTAGTATTACTTCCGACTTTAAAAAATTCTGTTGAAGAACTCTCACATAAACACGTTATATGAAGCCAGCAATTCAAAATTAATATCAGCAGGAACAGCATCACTGAAACTGAAAAGAAACACGTACCTGCGAGGTAACAGCCAAAAGCACTAACTCAACATTGCTTCTTCGATATATGAATTGAACAATAACGGTGAAAGACTACATCCCTGTCTTAAGACCCAAACCGGCCGTTATGGCCGAGCGGTTCTATGCACTTCAGTCTGGAACCGCGCGACCGCTATGGTTCCAGGTTCGAATCCTGAATCGGGCATGGATGTGTGTGATATATTTAGATTAGTTAGGTTTAAGTAGTTCTAAGTTCTAGGGGACTGATGACCTTAGATGTTAAGTCCCATAATGCTCAGAGCCATTTGAACTATTTGATCTTAAGAGCCATTTTAATCTTATCACTTTGTTGTTGGCCTAGTTACTGTTCCCTCTTTTTTTCCTGTGCAAATTGTATAAGCTGCATTCGAAAGGAAGGGAAGGAGGAGGAATAGGTTTAACGTCCCGTCAACATCGAGGTCCTTAGAGAAGGAGAAGGAGCTCGGATTTTGTCAAGGATGGGTAAGGAAAAGGGGCGTGCCCTTTCAAAGGAAGCATCTTGTCACTTGCCTGGAGCGATTTAGGGAAATTATGGAGAAAGTAAATCTGGATGACCGAACGCAGGTTTAAGCCATCGTACTCCTGAGAGCGGTCCAGTGTGCTGAATCACTGCGCCTCATCGTTCGGCCACTGAAACAGAGATGATCCGGAGGCAGTAAAATGAAAAACGCTGAAAGAATCGCAGCGCCACACAAGAACGTGTGGTCCCTATAAGAATGATGAGATCTCAAACTTGCCGCTGCACATGGGCGCACACCCACATGCCGATAGAGCGAACTCGTTCACGCGTCGACCGTCCTGTACTCTCAGTCGCGCTGGAAACTGAGAAATGAAGACTACAAAGAAAGAACAAAGGGGTGTAGCAGGATTCCTAACACTCCAAGCAGTGCGAGGAACGGAAAATTCACCACAGAATGGCCCAGCTGTACGAAGAGCACTGCATGCCCGTTGCAACGGTTAAGGTGTGGAACAAGCCTATACAATTTGCACAAAAAAAAAGAGGAAACAGTAATAAGGCCAACAGCTAAGTGATAAGATTAAAATGGGTCTTAAGTCAGGGATGTAGTGTTTCGCCGCTACTGTTCAATTCACATACCGAAGAAGCAATGTTGTGTTAGTGCTTTTGCCTGTTACCCCTCAGATAAGCGTTTCTTTTCACAGTTTCAATGACGCGTGGAACAAGCGACTCACCGAAGTACGCTTATTATTGCCCGACGTCTGCAACGTCACACCGAATTACCGGTACCATTACCGGACTGTCCAATCTAAAGGCCCGGGTTCGATTCCCGGCTGGGTCGGAGATTTTCTTCGCTGAGGGACTGGGTGTTGTGTTGTCCTAATCATCCTCATTTCATCCCCATCGACGCGAAAGTCGCCGAAGTGGCGTCAGATCGAAAAACTTGCACCAGGCGAGCGGCCTACCCGACGGGAGGCCCTCGTCACACGCCATTTACTTACCGATACCATTGCCCAGCAGATGGATACTCTCATTACTGGGGACTGGCGAGATACGTTGGCAGCCATTGCCGAGAGGTCGGAGTGAGCGTTGGAATTGAAACGGACATGCAGTTCTATCCGGGTACTTGTGACAGTCTTCCATGAACTTCCGTTCCATGCACTCCTGTTGTGAGGACGCGCATTCCCCTCCCCCCCCCCCCTCCTTCCTCCTTCACCCCGTCTTATGCTGCTCTTCTTCTGAAGCCTTCACTACTCTGTTTGCAGCACGACTGAGGGAAGCAGAAGGTCGATGCGTGGACTTGCTCGCTCTGCCGCCACGTGGGTGTGCACCATTGCTTTCTAACGACTACTTTGGGAACCCAGCACTCTTACAGGGATGGCACCTTCTTTCGCATGTAACGGCGTTACGGTCCCTTGAGCGGTTTTTACTTTCCAGCTACTGTCTAGTTTCTTTTTTAATGCACGTCGTATGATATCCCCTATAAATTACCCAAGTTTTCCTCAGGATTTCGAACATCTAGCACAATTTTAACATTTTAAAGCGCTTTATACAGGCCGCCAAATTCTATCAACGTGTTCTGGTTGTTGTGGCTTCTATTATCAATCGCAACGTCGGAACTGCCTATCTGGCGATCGTACCTTTCACAAAGCCAAATTGATCTTTCCCATTCTTCTTTATATTATTCACGTCACCAATGTAGACGCATGATATGTTAAGGCGATTGTGAAATACATTTCGCACTTATCTGCGCTTGCTACCATCTTTGTTTTTTTGAAAGTCTAATAGTATCTCTAGAGTTCCATACATTGTACACTGAAGCGCCAAAGAAACTGGTATTGGCATGCGTCTTGAAACTCAGAGATGAAAGGCAGAATACGGCGCTGCGGTCGGCAACATCTATATAAAACTAGTCTCTGGCGTAGTTGTTAGATCGGTTATTGCTGCCACAATGGCAGGTTATTAAGATCGCACGAGCAATGGGACACACCATCTTCGAGATAGCGATGAAGTGGGATTTTCACGAGTGTACCGTGAATATCCAGAATCCGGTAATATATCAAATCTCCGACATCGCTGCGCCCGGAAAAAGATCCTGCAAAAATGGGACCAATCACGACTGAAGGAAATCGTTCAGCGTGAAAGAAGTGCAATCCTTTCGCAGAGCGCTGCACATTTCAATGCTGGACCATCAACAAGTGTCAGCGCGCGAGCCATTCAACGAAACATCATCGATATGTGCTTTTGGAGCCGAAGAATCTCTTGTGTACCCTTGATGACGGTACGACACAAAACTTTACGCCTTGCCTGGGCCCGTCAACACCGACTTTGGATTGTTGATGACTGGAAGCATGTTGCGTGGTCGGACGAGTCTCATTTCAAATTGTATCGGGCATGGGGACAACCTCATGAATCCATGGAACCTGCATGTCAGCAAAGGACTGTTCAAGCTGGTGGAGGCTCTGTTGTGGTGTGGGGCATGGGCAGTTGCAGTGATTTGAGACTCCTGATACGTCAAGATACGACTCTGACAGGTGCCACGTACGTAAGAGTCCTGTCTGATAGCCCGCATTCATTCATGTCCATTGTGCATTCCGAAGGACTTGGACAATTTCAGCAGGACAATGCGACACTCTACGCGTCAAGAATTGCTACAGAGTGGCTCCAGGAATACACCTCTGAGTATGAACACTGTCACTGGCCACCAAATCCTCCAGATATGAACGTTACTGAGCATACCTGGGCTGCCTTGCAACTTCCTCTTCAGAAGAGATCTCCATCCCATTCTACTATTACAGATATATGGACAAGCATGCAGGATTCATGGCGTGAGTTCTCTCCAGCACTACTTCAAACAGTAGTCGAGTACATGCCACGTCGCGTTGCGGCCGTCTGCGTGCTCGCGGGGGCCCTACACAATATTATGCATGTTTAGCAAAATCTTTGACTCTTCAGTGTATATACAACTTGAATAATCTCTTGGTTCCCATTTTCCCTCAATTACTTCACAAACGTTATCCATCCCTTCTGGCTTATTTGATCTCAAGTCCTCCAAAGCTCTATTACACTAAAACTAATACTGGATCCGCAATGTCTTTCATATTTTCTTCCGTTTTTCTCATAATAATTGCATCAGATAAGTCTTGCCCTCGTAGAAGGCTTCAGTGTACTGTTACACTTAATCCGCCCTCTCCTCTGCGCTTAACAGTGGAATTTTGCCCCTACACTCTTAATGTTGGTGCCCTTGTTTTTAATTTCACCGAAAGTTGTTTTGAATTTTCTGTATACTGAATTAACCATTCTGTCGGCCATTTATTTTTCGATTTCTTCACATTTTTTCCTGCAACCATTTCGCCTTGGTTTGCCTATTCTTCCTGTTTATTTCATTACTAAGTAGCTTATATTTTTGTATTCCTGAATTTCCATGAACATTTATGGGCTTCCTTACTTCGTCGGTCAATTGAAATGACTCGTCCATTACCCAAGCTTTCTACCTACGTTTGTTTTTCCAACTTCTGAGATTGCGCTTTTTAGAGACGACCATTCTTCTTTAGCTGAACTGCATGCTGTAGTATTCATTACAGCAGTAACTGTAACCTCAGACAACTTCAAACGAGTGTCATCATTTCTCAGTCCTTCAGTACTCCGCTGCATTGCACATCTATTCTTCCAGACGAGTCTCTTCAACTTCAGCCAACTCTTCATTATCCCTAAATTGACATCCACGCCTGTATCTGCTCCTAGGTATGCTTTACAATTCAATATCTGATTGGGAATCGGACCGTGATATAACCCAGCTGGAATCGTCCTCTATCTCCAGGCCTCCTTTTGTTGGGATTCTTGAAAAGACTATTCGCTATTATGAAATATTTTACTGAACTTAATTTGTATTTCTGCTCTCTCACTCCTGCAGCTAAGTCCATATTCTCCCATAACCCTTTCTTCTACTCTTTCCTTTACAACCGCTTTGCAATCTCCCATGAATTTTAGATTATTGTCTATCTTTACATAGTGATTTAGCCATTCAGTATGCTCATATATTTGCTCTATCTCTTCCTCATCTGCTTGCGACCTGAATTATTGTTTGTGACGTTGGCTTTGTGTAGATAGAGATGAGAACAAACCTATCGCTGAACTGTTCACAGAAATCCACTGTCTGCCCCACTTCCTTATCACATCGAATACTGTTCCCGTTTTACCATTATCTGCTGCTGTTGGTATTGTCCTATATTCGCCTGACCAGATATCCTTATCTTCTTTCCATTTTACTTCCCAGAGCCCGACTATGTACATCTAGACTAAGTCTCTGCACTGCCCTTTAAAATTTTCTACCTTCTCTACCACGTTCAAACTTACGTCATCCCACGCTCCGAATCGTAGTATTTCACCCTTTCGTTGGTTTTTCAATCTTTTTGTCATGGTTACCTCCCAAGGTGGCAGTCACTTCTTGGAGATCCGACCGGGAGATTGCCGAAAGAGAGATCATCATAATACTTTATCAGATATAGGTCATATCCCCTATAGTTGCACATGCAGGGGTTTTCACTACGTTCTGCATCTTCAACCCGTTTATGAGTGTTGATTCATCCGCCTTTTAGGGTCAGTTTGCCGCCCCAAGACAAGAGGTTGCCTTGAAATTCAGTCCACTTCTCTGCACTCTTTGGCGACGCCGTTAAAAGAACGAGGGTGACTACTTATACAGTGAGTCTTCGTTTGCATTGCTGATGATTTTATTCCAAATTTAAGCAGTGGTAGGGTTCGTACGGAGGAACCATACGGATCTATTAGTCAAAGACGCTTCCTCCCTTTTTTAGCTTTTGCTTTTTTTTGTTTCCTCTGAACCATGGGTTCTGTCACATTAATAGTTACATAATATACATATTATTCTACTAGTATGTTATATGAACAGTTTTTCACATTCTTTAAAAGAGTGTATAAATTTCACATGTAACCATTGTGATTCCAGTTAAAACGCAGCTGCTTGGAGCGGTGGATACTGAGTCTGCAAATTAGTATGGCTTGGATAAAAAAAGAGACATTTCCCATTTGGAATTAGAAAGCTATCTTTGAATTTACGAAATAAATGCAAGACACCCCCATTTTTTAAAAGATTGCTGGACAAAACTCTAAAATTTTAATCCGTGTGTGTTGTGTATAGAGCTTCGTTTCTGATGCATAAACCACACTTATCTTAAGCAGTCCGTAAAGCACCCGCTTTTCATCTAAAATTCAGTTTTGATCGAGATAGAAACGATCAATGGCGACTACATGTCGTCGTCCGACATACTACAGTGCTTCTGTGTCGCAGAATTTTTGCGTTCTTGGAACTTCACTCTTTTCGTTTGAAGTATTCATTGAGATGCTCGCGTATAAGAATCTGAAACATCATTTATTCATGAAGTACTCGTGTCAAACGGGCCTCTCCGGGTAATACATCTGCTGGTAGTGCACTCTGACGTCGTGAATTCGAAAGTCATGAATTTATCAGCACTGTAGCTGGACTCACTTTTCTGATGCACGGTGCACAGTACAACCAGTGCTATGAATCTGTTGAGAAATACAAAGATGATTTAAAAGTAAAAATTTAATTACTAAACGTGACCTGCGACGCTTACTCATTTCCAAGAAAATAATTCGAGGGGCCATAACTGCAATCATCGTGAAGAATATAAGTTGCAGATCTCCTCAGTGAAAAACACTATTTTAGCGTTCTACATTAGTTTACTTACATACAGTATTTTTGTCTTGCAGGTTTACTGCACGCTATAAATTTATATTATTTATTTATCGTACGGCAATACATATACAAAGGTTAAAAAACTACTACATGTCAACAGCTTTCCAGCATAAAATAACAGAAATGACAACATCTACATATGTATATCAAGGTCTTTTAAGCATTTTATCACAATACTCGTCGCCGTCAAGAAATCTTCGAATGGACTGTTGGAGGCAGGTGTAGGTGCTGATACAAAATGCGCAACTGTCTGTCGCTTCTCACCAGTCGCACGATAGTGGGGAAGATTTGCCTCAGTCGTAGAAAGTATCTGCACCTCTTCCAAGGCCCCGTCAGTGCCAACTGTCCGAGGCTAGTCGAATCCAGAGGGTTTCCTTTGGATACAAGAGACTTTCAGGTATTTTGGAGGACGGTTTTGTTGGCAGCAGCGTTTCCATTTATCGATGCTACTGAATTAAATTTCCACGAGAGTCCTGGCTGTGACGAGAGTGGTGCATGACCTAAGTCCTTTTCGCTCTGCAGGAAATACTTCGTTCAGTATCGGAAGTTTACGGAAATACTGACCTAATATGTCTAGACCAGAATTTAGGATTTCTTCAGTTGTTTCAAAGATTTGGTGTTGGGTCTGGTATTCACACAGTGGCTCACTCTTCCGCCTGATATCAGACGGTGGAATGCGGCTCAAGATAGGTAGCCAGTATGAGGGAGTAGATCGTTTTGACCCACCAACAATGCTCATAGCCTCATTAAGTTGTACGTCTATCTTTTTCACGTGTGGACTATTAAGCCAGACAGGCGCACAGTACTCTGATGCTCAGTATGGGAATCCGAGTGGTGATACACGAAGAGTGCCACAGAGTCTATGGAGAATGTTGTTTCTGCTTTTGAACTTAGCAGATATTCGTGTCAAGTGCTCCTTAAAAGAAAGCGTCCTGTCTGACGTGATCCCTAGGTAATTTGGATGCATGTTATTATGAAGTTTGGCTCCCTCAAAATAGACATCGAGGGCTCTGCATGCCAGTCTAGTGGACAGATGAAAACATGAATCTTCTCTTTCATCCGAGTCTGGTTATAACCTGCATTTATGGAAATATTGACTTAATATGTCTAGTTCGGAATTTAGGATTTCTTCAGTTGTTTCAAAGATTTGGTGTTGGGTAGCTATTTCCCAGTCGTCCGCATTGTCGAACTTCCTAGACTGTGTTGGAGGAACGTCAGATACATATAAATTAAAAAAGAGAGGAGCAAGGACGTATTCTGTACAAGCCATTACTCAAATCTTTTGGACAGTTTGGTCTTTTCCTGTAGTTACTGTAAATGTCCTTCCAGCTAACATGTCAGTTAGTTTTGTTGTCCGTTTGTGTGAGATAAGTTCCAATAATTTATAAAGTAGTCCATACCTCCAAATCGTGTCATATATTGCACTAAGGTCAATGATAGCAACTGATGTTTCCTGGTTCATTTGGTATCCTGCTTCAGTAAATGTTGTCCTGGTCGGGAGTGCTATGATCAAGTCAGTCAAGTAAGAATGCACCTACAAATATGCCGGTATATGACCCAGATAGTGTGCTGTTGTGAAACTTCAGGATAAATTAGCACAGTGTGAAATGAAATGATCGGATGGTGTTATTGGCCGCGAGGGTGACACTTTGGCAACTTGCGCGTCTTTGTGATGAAGATGAAACGAAATGACCAGTACAATGCAAACACCCAGCCCCCGAGCGAAGAAAATTTCCTACCCACCTGGGAATAGAACCTTGGAC
Organism: Schistocerca serialis cubense; assembly: GCF_023864345.2. Taxonomy (NCBI): domain Eukaryota; kingdom Metazoa; phylum Arthropoda; class Insecta; order Orthoptera; family Acrididae; genus Schistocerca; species Schistocerca serialis. Next base: position 487,097,321 of record NC_064643.1, read on the forward strand.
GCCACTAGACCATGAGCTGCGGACTAGCACAGTGTGATGAATCGGGGGCTGGAAAGTCGACATGTTTATTTGATGAAAGAAATTCTTCCTGTTTAAAAGGTCCGGGCACAATTCACTCTGCCGGCCGCAGTGGCCGAGCGGTTCTAGGCGCTACAGTCAGGAACCATGCGACCGCTACGGTCGCAGGTTCGAATCCTGCTTCGGGCATGGATGTGTGTGATGTCCTTAGGTTAGTTAGGTTTAAGTAGTTCTAAGTTCTAGGGGACTGGTGACCTAAGAAACTTTCCTGTCAGAAAGATCACAGTTCGTAGCAATCGACGGTAGGCATAAGTCTTGAAGTAAAACAGAAGTGGTATCTAGCGTTCACCAAGGAAGTGCTATGTGCCGCCTGCTGTTCCTAAACTATATATACGATTTAGGAGATAATTTCAGCAGCCATGATAGACTTTGTCGATGATGCTTTCATTTACCGTATAGTAAACTTATCAGGAGATCAAAACCAACTGAAAATGGTTTAGACAAGAGATCTGTAGGGTGCGAAAAGTGGCAGTTGAAACTAAAAAATGACGAGTGTGACGTGATCCACATTATTACTAAAAGGGATCAGTTAAATTTCCGTTACACGATAAATTACACTAATCTAAGGGTAGTCAATTGAGCTAATTACCTAGGATGTACAATTGCAAACAACTTAAATTTGAACGTTCATGCAGATAATGTTGTGGGGCACGGAAGCCAAAGACTTCGTTATATTGGCAGAACACTTATAAGGTGCAACAGATCTACTAAAGAAACGACTACATTACGCTTGTCCGTTCTCCGCTAGCGTACTGCTGCGGGGCTGCTGGATGTGGTATCCGCATCAAATAAGATTCATGGTGGACATCGAAAAATATCAAAGATGGGATGTTTATTTTGTATTATCACGAAATATGGGAGAGAGTGTCACGGGTATGATATAGGAGTTGAGGCGGCAGTTTTAGAACGAAGGTGTTTTCCGCTGCGACGACATCTTTTCACGAATTTTCAATCTCCAACGTTCTCCTCCGAAAGTGAAAGTATTTTGTTGATGCCCACCTACTTAGGGACAAATTATCAGCGTAGTAAAATAATGGAAACTAGAGCCCTCGCGGAGAGATTTGTGTGCTCGTTTTTCTCGCGTGCTCTTTGTTAGGGTGAAAATGGTTCGATGAACTCTCTTTCAGGCGTTTATTTGTGAACTGCGATGTAGTCTGGTAGTCCAGCGAGGTTTGCACGAGAACTTGTTCGAGGTTTTAAACGCGTGATAGACTGATGTAACTGAAAGTATGAAAGCCGTCTAAGTTGCAGCTAGACTACTTAATAGGAAAAGCATAACTTGCGTCAGATTAAGATCCGGAACAGAGTCTCAGTCCGGTACACAGTTTTTATCTTACAGCTAGGCTGATAACAGCGTACATGCCGTTGCAGAGCAAAAGATTCATTCTGGAAACTTCTCATACAGGGTGTTTCAAAACGATTAATCCTGTTTCACAGAACTGTATCTTCTACAAGACTGAAGATAGGAGCTTCGGGTGAAATTTAGCTCACGAATCAAAACTAATTGTTTATCTTAGCGCTAGCTGTAAATTGCCGATTTATGTGGATGCCAGTTGGGCTCTTTCTGACGCATATAACTCGCTCGTTACCCGTCTGCGAGGATCAAACTTAAGAAAACACAGAGCTGAAAGATGTCTTGAGTTTTTCGTTTCGAAAGAATTTATTTTTTGTGGAGAATAAGACACTGGACTTCCTACAGTTCAGAGTATGCGATGATGTCACTGACAGTTTCAAGACATTGGTTCTTTTTCTGGGGGCGAAACTACAGGTCGCCCACGCGTCTTGATACAAGACGTAGATCGCATTCGACAGTGTTTCGCACGTAGTCCACAAAAGTCTGCCGACCGGTGTGGCCGAGCGATTCTAGGCGCTTCAGTCTGGAACCGCGAGACCGCCACGGTCGCAGATTCGAAACCTGCCTCGGGCATGGATGTGTGTGATGTCCTTAGGTTAGTTAGGTTTAAGTAGTTCTAAGTTCTAGGGGACTGATGACCTCAGATGTTAAGTCCCATAGTGCTCAGAGCCATTTGAACCACAAAAGTCTACTCATCACACCAGCCGAAAGTTAGCTGTTCCTCAAGTGTCTGGCGAGTTATATGGCGACGTTTTTGTTTCATACAGATTTCTGTAACAACAGCCCTTCGTGATGATAGTAAGCAACGTGTATGGTTTTGTGAATTCACTAGCTGTGTACCTAGTGTTGGCCGCGTATTCATTCTCGTTAATCCATCACCATCTTCACCCTCTTTCTGTCCATCTCCTCCTTCACTCCTCTACGTCCGTCTCCTACATTCCCTCTCTCTCTCTCTATCACCGCCTTCCTCACCCCTCCCCCCACTGTCACTCCATCTTCTCCTGCCCCTCTTTCTGCTCAATTCCTCCTCCCCAATCTCTCTGTCCGTTTTCTCCGTCCCCCCTGCCCATCTGCTTGTCCCCCCTCTGTCCATCTCCTCCTTCCCCCTACTCTCTGCACATTATCACGCTCACTCCAGAGGAGGATGGTGATTCCTACATCCATAGTATTTATTTCCACACTGTAACTAATATGTGAGCCGTGCTGCGGCTCGCGTTGGTGCTGTTTGTAGGTTTCCGCCATATGTTGGAAGCCAGACGGTATCGTTTAGTTGGCATGGTTGCGGTTGTTTGTCTTCTTCTCGTGTTGCCGTCGCCACTCGGTTTCGCAAGCGTTTTCTGCCCGCTAGTGGCAACAGATGCGGTTATCGATATGTAGTAACTGTTGCCCTATCTTTGGGCGAATTCGTAGTTTTTCCGGGCCGTGCGAGTGGGCCAGTTCAGCTGGGGACTCAGGAGGATCTAGGTCCCTGCAATGCTCGAACACGATGGGACCGTTGGCGGCACGCATGGACTAACGGGTGGAAGGGCTGTGGTCACGGGGGTGCACGACCTCGTCGTAAACCGGATCCAGCAAGTTTTAAGATGAGTGCATTTCAATCCAAGTAGAGAAACATCCACCATTGTGATATCTCGCGATTCTCCAGTAACTTGGGTTCGTGTTGCTGCTCGTAGAGTCGCCAAGGCGAAGAGCAGCGCGTGGAGTGCTTGGGGAAGGCGGATCTGATTAGCTTTCCTCGACTTCTTGTCACTATTTACTGCGTTCTGGCTTTGTCGTATTGTTACATCTTTGCATTTGGTTTATCTGACGTCAGGTAGCTTCAGCAAGATTATCATTAGTCATTCGTTAGACTATCACTGGTCTGAGTTACCATCTTGTGAAGTGAATGCAACTCTTCTCAGAGGTCGATTTCTGGAGCACCGTCTGTGCCCCTTTGATTCTTGTACGACACGTGTGTTCTAAAAGGAGGTCTGATGGCCAGTAGTTCAGTGTAACGCTCCTTCGGCCCACGCCTTCTGCTGTGTTTGTGGCGACTTGCCTTTACTATTTCAATACCTGTAAGTTGTAAATTGCAGCGAGTTCTTAAACAATTCTTCATTTATTGCCATTCATGGCGTGTAAGGCCTTCAGCCATGATTGTGGTCATTTGTCTTAAAATCCCAATTTGGAATTTGTATTTAAGCAGTAAGCCTTAAAATATTATTTACTGCCGTTCCTGGCATCTGATACCTTCTGCTGTGCTTGCGGCGAATTACCTTTATATTTCAATACATGTAATCTATAAGTTGCAGCGAGGTTTAAACAGTTCTTAATTTATTGCCATTCTTGGCGTGTAATGCCCTCTGCCCAGATCACAGTGTCTTGCTTTTAAAACATTATTTGCTGTATCTGTAGTTAATGGTGATTTTCTAAATTGTAACTCACTGAAAACACTATTATTTACACAGTTCTTTATTCCTTCATTAATAAAGTGTGCGTGTGGTATTTTTATTTACTGTTTAGTGTGGAATTACTGGTTTAATATAAACAGTTATACACAAAATGTAAAAGGCAACCAATAGTAACTGGTTACGGCCCCGTCCACAGTCGTAACCGAATCCTGCCTTCTCTTCACTATCAACAACGATATCTACATCTACATCTACATCTATACTCCGCGAGCCACCTTACGGTGTGTGGCGGAGGGTACTTATTGTACCACTATCTGATCCCCCCTTCCCTGTTCCATTCACGAATTGTGCGTGGGAAGAACGACTGCTTGTAAGTCTCCGTATTTGCTCTAATTTCTCGGATCTTTTCGTTGTGATCATTACGCGAGATATATGTGGGCGGTAGTAATATGTTGCCCATCTCTTCCCGGAATGTGCTCTCTCGTAATTTCGATAATAAACCTCTCCGTATTGCGTAACGCCTTTCTTGAAGTGTCCGCCACTGGAGCTTGTTCAGCATCTCCGTAACGCTCTCGCGCTGACTAAATGTCCCCATGACAAATCGCGCTGCTTTTCGCTGGATCATGTCTATCTCTTCTATTAATCCAACCTGGTGAGGGTCCCATACTGATGAGCAATACTCAAGAATCGGACGAACAAGCGTTTTGTAAGCTACTTCTTTCGTCGATGAGTCACATTTTCTTAGAATTCTTCCTATGAATCTCAACCTGGCGCCTGCTTTTCCCACTATTTGTTTTATGTGATCATTCCACTTCAGATCGCTCCGGATAGTAACTCCTAAGTATTTTACGGTCGTTACCGCTTCCAATGATTTACCACCTATGGCATAATCGTACTGGAATGGATTTCTGCTCCTATGTATGCGCATTATATTACATTTATCTACGTTTAGGGAAAGCTGCCAGCTGTCGCACCATGCATTAATCCTCTGCAGGTCCTCCTGGAGTACGTACGAGTCTTCTGATGTTGCTACTTTCTTGTAGACAACCGTGTCATCTGCAAATAGCCTCACGGAGCTACCGATGTTGTCAACTAAGTCATTTATGTATATTGTAAACAATAAAGGTCCTATCACGCTTCCCTGCGGTACTCCCGAAATTACCTCTACATCTGCAGATTTTGAACCGTTAAGAATGACATGTTGTGTTCTTTCTTCTAGGAAATCCTGAATCCAATCACAAACCTGGTCCGATATTCCGTAAGCTCGTATTTTTTTTCACTAAACGTAAGTGCGGAACCGTATCAAATGCCTTCCTGAAGTCCAGGAATACGGCATCAATCTGCTCGCCAGTGTCTACGGCACTGTGAATTTCTTGGGCAAATAGGGCGAGCTGAGTTTCACATGATCTCTGTTTGCGGAATCCATGTTGGTTATGATGAAGGAGATTTGTATTATCTAAGAACGTCATAATACGAGAACACAAAACATGTTCCATTATTCTACAACAGATTGACGTAAGCGAAATAGGCCTATAATTATTCGCATCTGATTTATGACCCTTCTTGAAAATGGGAACGACCTGCGCTTTCTTCCAGCCGCTAGGTACTTTACGTTCTTCCAGCGATCTACGATAAATTGCTGATAGAAAGAAGGCAAGTTCTTTAGCATAATCACCGTAGAATCTTAAGGGTATCTCGTCTGGTCCGGATGCTTTTCCGCTACTAAGTGATAGCAGTTGTTTTTCAATTCCGATATAGTTTATTTCAATATTTTCCATTTTGGCGTCCGTGCGACGGCTGAAGTCAGGGACCGTGTTACGATTTTCCGCAGTGAAACAGTTTCGGAACACTGAATTCAGTATTTCTGCCTTTCTTCGGTCGTCCTCTGTTTCGGTGCCATCGTGGTCAACGAGTGACTGAATAGGGGATTTAGATCCGCTTACCGATTTTACATATGACCAAAACTTTTTAGGGTTCTTGTTTAGATTGTTTGCCAATGTTTTATGTTCGAATTCGTTGAATGCTTCTCTCATTGCTCTCTTTACGCTCTTTTTCGCTTCGTTCAGCTTTTCCTTATCAGCTATGATTCGACTACTCTTAAACCTATGATGAAGCTTTCTTTGTTTCCGTAGTACCTTTCGTACATGATTGTTATACCACGGTGGATCTTTCCCCTCGCTTTGGACCTTAGTCGGTACGAACTTATCTAAGGCGTACTGGACGATGTTTCTGAATTTTTTCCATTTTTTTTCCACATCCTCTTCCTCAGAAATGAACGTTTGATGGTGGTCACTCAGATATTCTGCGATTTGTGCCCTATCACTCTTGTTAAGCAAATATATTTTCCTTCCTTTCTTGGCATTTCTTATTACACTTGTAGTCATTGATGCAACCACTGACTTATGATCACTGATACCCTCTTCTACATTCACGGAGTCGAAAAGTTCCGGTCTATTTGTTGCTATGAGGTCTAAAACGTTAGCTTCACGAGTTGGTTCTCTAACTATCTGCTCGAAGTAATTCTCGGACAAGGCAGTCAGGATAATGTCACAAGAGTCTCTGTCCCTGGCTCCAGTTCTGATTGTGTGACTATCCCATTCTATACCTGGTAGATCGAAGTCTCCCCCTATTACAATAGTATGATCACGAAACTTCTTCACGACGTTCTGCAGGTTCTCTCTGAGGCGCTCAACTACTACGGTTGCTGATGCAGGTGGTCTATAGAAGCATCCGACTATCATATCTGACCCACCTTTGATACTTAACTTAACCCAGATTATTTCACATTCGCATTCGCTAATAACTTCACTGGATATTATTGAATTCTTTACTGCTATAAATACTCCTCCACCATTGGCGTTTATCCTATCCTTGCGGTATATATTCCATTCTGTGTCTAGGATTTCGTTACTGTTCACTTCCGGTTTTAACCAACTTTCCGTTCCTAATACTATATGCGCACTATTTCCTTCAATAAGAGATACTAATTCAGGAACCTTGCCCTGGATACTCCTGCAGTTTACCAATATTACGTTGACTTTTCCTGTTTTTGGTCTCTGAGGACGGACGTTCTTTATCAACGATGATAATGTCCTCTCTGGTAAGCCGTCAGGTATTTTATCGTTTCGCCCAAGGGGGGGGGGGGGGGGGTCCCTCTAACCTAAAAAACCCCCGTGTGCACGCCACACGTACTCTGCTACCCTAGTAGCTGCTTCCGGTGTGTAGTGCACGCCTGACCTGTCCAGGGGGGCCCTACAGTTCTCCACCCAATAACGGAGGTCGATGAATTTGCAACCATTATAGTCGCAGAGTCGTCTGAGCCTCTGGTTTAGACCCTCCACACGGCTCCAAACCAGAGGACCGCGATCGACTCTGGGCACTATGCTGCAGATATTAAGCTCAGCTTGCACTCCGCGTGCGATGCTGGTTGTCTTCACCAAATCAGCCAGCCGCCGGAAGGAACCAAGGATGGCCTCAGAACCCAAGCGGCAGGCGTCATTCGTTCCGACATGTGCTACTATCTGCAGCCGGTCACACCCAGTGCGTTCTAGTTACTTTCAGCGGCACATGTCTGCGTTTTGCCAGTAGTGTTACTAGTAAAGAAATAACAATTAAATCGTCATACAAGATGCTGCAGTTTTTCACGCATCATAGTATTTCATGTTATATCTGTTGTGTCTAGGAATCCTGCATACTCGGTTCGCTAGACAAACAACTCGTATCACTGAGTTTTATTACAACAAGTACAAATACTTAACTTTGAATGATGTGTCTCAAGCAAAGGGAGACATACCAAATAGTCAATCTTCTTTTGAACAGACAAACAAAAGTATGTGCTGCGTAGAGATAACTAATGATAGAGGTTACGATGCGTCGGCTAACGAAGTGGCTAACGTTGAAGCTACTGTTGAAGGGGGCCGCCATCATTCGTGCGCGGCGCTTACGTCCTCTTCACCTAGGGGCCGCTGCTGTCCCGTTGTCGTCCTGGAGGGAGGTCGGTCAGCATGCGATTGGCTGACCTGTTCTCACAGCCGTCTCTTCTCTGTCGTTCCCGACAGGCGTGCCGGCGCCGACTTTAGCCACAACAGTATGTCCGGAATAACGTGTCGCACAGTGAAGGTAGTTTGCTGCTACAGTCAGTGATTTTTGTGAATACTGTTTGCAAAATGTGTCGGGAGTCCAGTAAAACAGTAATAAATTAAAACATCATGCTTTATGTGGCGGTTTTACTGCACATACATCGAAAATGTAGTAAGCGATCAACATTTTCCTTTTAATCAGTTTGTGGCGGTTGATACCGATGAAAGTTCCATAAAGGTTTGAAATTACGTTCAAAATTTGTTGCAGCTCACTAAGCGTTCTCGTTCTCAAATGCGATATCTAAAGTATGGGTATTCGAGCGTTGTAGGCTACACTGCTTTTCCACACCCACCCCCACGACTTTGTCAGATAGGTGGTTCTTACCACCACAGGCATCGTTTCCAGACAGCAAGTGATATGTTGATATGTGCACCAAGTTTGGTTGAAATCGGTCTACTTGTTTAGGAGATGTGGTACGTATATATACATACATCAGTTTTTAATATATATATGGATTCCGGGCGTGTAGATGGATAGTAACAATTCCCTTTGACGTTTATTGTTCAGAAATGAAGCCACGATCCAACGAAGTGGCAATGTAATCCACCACAGTGTAAGAATATTTGAGAACACAGCAATGGTCTACCACAGGCCGAGCAAGAGGAAGACTGTCCAAAGCTCCACTTTTCGAGATAAGATTTAGTACAAGTAGTACTTCTGTCTTTGGTGTTACGACACAGTGATAGTGTACTCTTTAGCCATTTCTGGTTTCTCAAACTCTGGAACCTGTGCCTACCTTTTCTCTGGGGGGGGGGGGGGGGGGGGGGCATTGTCTTGCTTCTTAACGTTAACATTGCCCAAGCGTCACTAGTCATGCGCAGACTGGTGAGCAGGAAGTCTTTGCGACTTAATGTAAGAAAACGGTCACGTGCAGTCGCGTAGCGTATAAATAGTGTGAAGAATTTGTTGATTATGAGTTTGAAAGGATTACGTCGGTTCGTAGGGTTTATTCACTGAAAGGTGTGCGGAATTATTTATGAAATCTGTGGTGGAAACACCATTTCGGTTATCGGCCAGTAATGTCTGTTGGCTGTACATTTGAACAGATACGAAAAGACTTCCGCGAGCATTGGGGGGTTGTTTAATTAATGTGGAAATGCAATGCAGCAATGGTTTATCCTGCATGGAAGTGTAATACGCTTAGCTGTTAATACAGCCGTGGATGAGTAAAGATATTTTTAGCGAGCGTGTTACGCGATTAGAAGATAATAAAACGAAATAATATGACCACCACTGTCATTATTTCCAAATGAACTTTTCCGTTACCACTGGAAAACGTAAGAGATGTATGTTCGTATTGGACTACAATGCCATGGCCAGATTTATTTATTTACGAATCGTGCTGTTTCTGTAAAACTCACATACACAAGTCCGATAGCCGCAAATCAGTAAACTAAATGCGCTAGATGGAGTTTGAAAAATTTCCGTCAGGAATTTAGAGTAAACAGGAAGGCCTGTAACATTACTATTATGAAAAATTTTCCCAATACGTCACGAAAAATAAAAATACTTATTATTACGCAAATTCGTGACAGGCGACAATGAAGGCAAACCTGAGCAAAAAATATAGATGCATGAAATTAATGATTACTGTCAAAAGGTGTAAATTACCTATTCATGCGATTATCAGGATACCTCCAATCAGTATCGTGAGGTACAATGTTAATCCAGCGATTGCAGTGACTGTCGACATCATTGTTCGAAGGTAACTGACCGATCAGCGTAGCATGATACTTACGTAAAAGCTATGCGTAAAGAATGAAATGAAATGATCGACAACTCGATCTTAGGGTGGTTCTGCTAGGCGATATTGAATAAATAACGAGAGAACACGTAATGTATCAGGTCGTTGTACCCTCCAGCAACTGGTCAGATTTTTTTATTTTTTTGCGGCATCTGAAAAGAAGGATACAAATATTCATAAAAAATTATGGTTATCATGGTATACAATCGGTTCTGATACTATAATTTGATTCAATTTTCACATTTCCAAAAGATACCTTGCATTCTATCTAAAGATACGGTACACGGAAACACGTGTGCTTACTCTTTAACAGTCAGACAAAAAAGGTGGCACAGAACGCTAAGAATAAATGGAGCAACGGCGGATACAGAAAAATCTCAAGGAGGGGACGCTAAAGGTATCTTGACCTACTTTTACCGTAGTAAAAAATAATCAAGTCACATGCAAAGTTTAAGAAGTTTTATTTAAACTGATTATACAAGACAGTGCCATCTTAAATGATGAGCTCTATGCACTTATTCTTCAGAGGCAATGGGGAGCGGTCCGCGCCCCGCACGCCACCCTTATGTATCCGCCACTGAAATGAAGTAATCACTGTCTTACAGCAAAAGATATACAGAGCTCGTTTCCGTTTCACCTCGCTACGGTCGCAGGTTCGAATCCTGCCTCGGGCATGGATGTTTGTGATGTCCTAGGTTAGTTAGGTTTAACTAGTTCTAAGTTCTAGGGGACTAATGACCTCAGCAGTTGAGCCCCATAGTGCTCAGAGCCATTTGAACCGTTTCACCTCTTCAGCAAAAGTTTCTGACCAAACGTCTTTGCTATGATTATAGTCACAAAATACACTTTTACACAGAAAAACAAAAACAGATATTCACAACATATCAGACTATTAATGTGTTTCTGTTGGTATATTTCATCTCATCCTTTAGGCGATTATGAAGTTACAGGCGGGCAATGTATATTTCATGGCTAGCTAGCACATACATGTATAACATTATGTAGTCCCCTTGAATGCATGAAGTTTTGTGATGAACAGAACACACTTCATTCAGATAGTCAATTAGCAACTAGTATTTAGTTCTACTTCAAATATTCTGTAACAGAGTCTTAATTCTTGATGAATGAATCAATTAAGAATGTACAGTTACTAATTACTTACATTTTCTTTACTCGTCTAAAATGATTTTCAGAGTTTTTTTTATTCAGAGCTGTATCGATAAGTCATCTGTAGTTTTTACAAAAGTCACTTTAAGCCAGCACTGGATGAGAATTTTGATATAGTTACGTTTAATGTCATGAGGCCGAAGTTAACGATTGTGTGTGCACAGTATTGCATTTCATTTCATCCCTTCTCATTTGGGCGTAGCGGGCGAGAAAAAAGCCTTAAAGAACGCAGAGAGGGATAAAATTCGCATTTTTTTAATTAGCATAACAATCTTGATTCAAATATGCAGCATTGCCCGAAGTTACTGTTACACAAAACATAAAAAATTAATACTTGACTAATAGGCTTTGTACAATCTATGTAAATGTATTAATCGCATATACGCGTAGAAAAAAATTTAGATACGCTTCGGTAGTGTACCTGTTAGTTCTTTCGTGGTGTGTAAAGCTAAAATTTGACAGAATTAGAAACTTCAAATTTATGTGACATTAGTCAACGTTAACGTTCGTTTTTGAAATTCCATTTGGTATGACTCTATATAAACACAATGTAGACTCGTGGTCCAAAGACTGGCGACCGCTGACTGTTTTCGCAGCTGCAGCATGTGGTGGAGTTCGCGTGCCGACGGTCCACATCATACCGTCAGAGACCTTCAGTGTCTGATGAGGCGCAGCCCCCACGCTAGCTGATCGACAGGAACAGATGACTACCGCTCGTATCAGGGTTGGTGTGGCTTCTCTAGGTTGTACCTCTTCTTACAAGTCATTATCGGTTTATATGGATCACATTAAAGGACGCAAGAGGGGGACCTAGTAGATAGTGTCGGAAGTTCCATGCGGCTTTTCGCGGATGATGCTGTAGTATACAGAGAAGTTGCAGCATTAGAAAATTGTAGCGAAATGCAGGAAGATCTGCAGCGGATAGGCACTTGGTGCAGGGAGTGGCAACTGACCCTTAACATAGACAAATGTAATGTATTGCGAATACATAGAAAGAAGGATCCTTTATTGTATGATTATGTGATAGCGGAACAAACACTGGTAGCAGTTACTTCTGTAAAATATCTGGGAGTATGCGTGCGGAACGATTTGAAGTGGAATGAGCATATAAAATTAATTGTTGGTAAGGCGGGTACCAGGTTGAGATTCATTGGGAGAGTGCTTAGAAAATGTAGTCCATCAACAAAGGAGGTGGCTTACAAAACACTCGTTCGACCTATACTTCAGCATTGCTCATCAGTGTGGGATCCGTACCAGATCGGTTTGACGGAGGAGATAGAGAAGATCCAAAGAAGAGCGGCGCGTTTCGTCACAGGGTTATTTGGTAACCGTGATAGCGTTACGGAGATGTTTAATAAACTCAAGTGGCAGACTCTGCAAGAGAGGCGCTCTGCATCGCGGTGTAGCTTGCTCGCCAGGTTTCGAGAGGGTGCGTTTCTGGATGAGGTATCGAATATATTGCCTCCCCCTACTTATACCTCCCTAGGAGATCACGAATGTAAAATTAGAGAGATTAGAGCGCGCACGGAGGCTTTCAGACAGTCGTCCTTCCCGCGAACCACACGCGACTGGAACACGAAAGGGAGGTAATGACAGTGGCACGTAAAGTGCCCTCCGCCACACACCGTTGGGTGGCTTGCGGAGTATAAATGTAGATGTGGATGTAGATGTAGATGTTTGTTACGCACTATGCGGTCCTAAACAAAATTTTCATTAGCACATTTATCTTGACGGAAGTTTCATGTAGTTTACATGGGGTTATTGTTATTCATTCGATATTTGCAGTGCGAACTCATGTTTCTCACAAAATTTATGTTGTTAACAGTGTTACTGATCTGCTGTACACATAGTTTCCACTAAACAGTCACTGTTAGCCTGTTACATGTAACTCGGTTCCCAGCAGGCCTCATTTACTAAAGTATCCACGATAAACACCGTTGAGCGTTCTTACAGCACACATGTTCGTTTACAGTTTTGTACCTTATAGAAGCACGATAACTCGTGCCAACGATAGTGGTCGCATTAAACGATGCTTCTGAGAACCATTACGGCAGACATCAGTCCGCTGGAGCAGTACCACGTTAATCACATGTGTTTATTCGTGTTTTCGTACATCATCACTTATTGAAGACACAGAGCATTAAATCATTCAATCATTTACGGATGCCTCTCACGATGAGTTTCTTAAATGGTTTCAACTGCGATTTATGCAGAATCATTGAGTCTCTAGTTGCACATGTTTCTATGTACCTTGACAAACGAATAGCAGCTATTCAAGTATTTGGTTCCTATAGCTCGTGAAACTTCGTAGAACATTAAAACCATTTTCAAATTTTTCTCTCTATCTTTAGAAGCTTAGCTATATATACAAGATTTTTATATTACCTTACTATTTGGCCGTGTTCCTAGTTAACTGGTTTAGTGGCCTTATCTTTACACATGAGTTGCTTACAATGTCTTAAAATCGTATTTTTTGTAGTATGAGACGTCATTGTCCTACGCTTCCATGCGTAACAGATTAGGGAGCCTACGAACGAGTCCAAAAGACCAAAAAGGAAAATGGGCAAGAAATCGTACACCACGTATGCAAATCTGAAATTGTGTATTCAAAGACACACGAAGATATTTTCTGTCTAGCTTCAAAATTTTGTATGTACATGCCTTTGGCAATGCATTTCACTTCACAGAAATTTGTCACTCTGTGGTTCGTATTCTAGTCTGCACTGGCATAGCATGCGTGTCTGTCGTACATTAGCTGTCTCAAGTTATTGAGCTTAAATGCTGCACTTTTCATGACGTATTTGCACTCAGGTGACAGGTCGTGCGGTAGCGTTATACGCAAATACAGTATCGCATAAGCAAGGTATAGAAGGGCACAGGATTTGCAGAACTGTCATTTGTACCCAAGTGATTCAAGTGAAAGGGTTTACGTCAGGATTATGAGCACACGACTGGAATTAAGACTTTGAACGCCAAATGGTATTTGAAGATAGACACAAGCGACATTTCGCTTCGGAAATACCTCCACTAACCTAACCCCCTCCCCAAAAAAATGGCGTGAAGTTCAAATTCCAATAGGATAATGCGTCACACCCCTGTTATCTCTACTAAGCAAGGAAAATGGTGGGAAAAGAGGACTTGTCTTTATTATTTAACCAATTTCATAATAGGTAAGAAAAGGGTTCACTATACTTTCAACTACCTAGTTTCAACTACTTTTCAAGGTCCAGACCGCCACTTCTTCCTAGGAACCGATGCCTAGTTTGAACTTTGGTAGTAAAAAAAGGTCACTTGGTCTTTCGCTACCAACCTAAGAAAATTGTTGCAAGCGAAGCTCACCACCACTAACCTAAGCCTCCAGGGCGCAACCGCGTTCTGGGGGTTGCTCGTAAAAGGACTCAGCCCGCACTAGGCTGATGAAGATAGGAAGGAGTGTACTTTATTTATTTGGGAGCAATTTATTTAGGCATCGATATGTATCACAGAACACACGCTCTGACCTGCTCCGTAGCATACAAACCTGCAAACTACTCCTACATAACTCATGTATAAGGCTCTACACACACGCTTGCTACAGACATGCGAACCACAGTGTAAAGAATGAGCCGAGAATACCACCTATAGGACATTACCTCTCGCCATGAATAACGCAATCACCGACGGCCTTCACTTAACGACCGAGAGCAGCGAAAAGTTTTCAGCGCTAACGGACAAACAACGCTGGGTGGGAAAACTGCAGACATCGATGTGGGACCTACGACGAACGTATCCGTTAGGACAGTGCGGCGAAATTTGACGTTAATGGGCTATGGTAACAGAGGACGGACGCGGGACTTTACTAACAGCACATGGCCTTCAGCACCTTTCCTGGGCTCGTGACCATATCAGTTGGACCCTAGACGACAGGAAAATCGTGGCCTGATCAGATGAGTTCCAATTTATGAAACTTCCTGGCAGATTAATACTGTGTGCCCGACCGAGACTCGAACTCGGGACCTTTGCCTTTTGCGGGCAAGTGCTCTACCATCTGAGCTACCGAAGCACGACTCACGCCCGGTCCTCACAGCCTTACTTCTGCCAGTACCTCGTCTCCTACCTTCCAAACTTTACAGATGGTAGAGCACTTGCCCGCGAAAGGCAAAGGTCCCGAGTTCGAGTCTCGGCCGGGCACACAGTTTTACTCTGCCAGGAAGTTTCATATCAGCGCACACTCCGCTGTAGAGTGAAAATCTCATTCTGGAGTTCCAATTTAGTTTGTAATAGCTGATTGTAGGGTTCCATTGTGGCGTAGACCCCAAGAAACCGTTGACCCAAGTTGTCAGCGAGGCACTCTGCAAACTGGTGGTGGATTCATGATAGTGTGGGCTGTGTTTACATGGAATGGACTGGGCCCTCTTGTCCAACTGAACCGAGCATTAACAGGAAATTAGTATGTTCGGCTACTTGGAAACCATTTGCAGGCGTTCCTGGACTTCCAGTTCCCAAACAAATGATCCAATGTTGTTCGCGAATTGTTTGAAGGACATTCGGAGCAATTCGAGCGAACGGTTTTACCGGCCAGATCACCCTTCGTGAAGCCCATCGAACATTTATGGAACATTATCGAGTGTGTAGTTCGTGCACAAAGTCTTACACCGGCAACGCTTCTGCAATCATGGACGGCTGTAGAGGCAGCATGGCTCAATATTTCCGCAATGGCCTTCCACTGACTTGCTGAGTCCACACCAAGTCCAGCAGCTGCACTACGCCGGGCAAAAGGAGGTTAGACAAGATGTTAAGAGGTCTCCTATGACTTCTGCCACCTCAGAGTATAGTTCATGTCTTTGCGTGTCACAGCCTGTCATGAAAAAGAAATTATATCTACTATTTCAAAGGTTGTGCTCAAATTACAATCAGTATGTATAGAAATACAGAAACATATATACTTGAGTACATATCATTCGCACAACTGCACATGTTTCTTACTTGTATAGTGTTGAAAAAAACCTGTAATCTATACATAACTTCTGAAGTTCTTTCATTTTAGAAGAATTATTCTTCAGTTATTTATTATGAAATGCTAACGAAACTAACTACACTGGTTATGTTCCCCACTATACTGAGACAGAAGCCTTACTTAAGCACTTTGCTTCAGTCACTGCACTATTTGATAACTTCGTACATGTATCCACAACAAGAAATCATTCACTTTTATGCACTTTTGCATCTCTTCTAAAACATATTGCGTACAGAATCATTAAAGTTAATAATCTTTCTAGTGCAAACACTTTTTAAGATCCTTCTGGTGTGAGAGTTCTTCGATTTCGTTAGAATTAGTATATCATTAGAGAGGATGCTACAGGTGTAATTGTCTTTCATTCTTTATATTCTCCATTCGTGCTCAGGAAATGGAATTGTCTGCTTTACAAAACGCCTGATATGGGACTACCTGCGTGCAATATTGGTACCCGTGTATCATACAAGGCTTATTCGAGAAGTTTACACAGCAAGTCGGCTAGTTCAGATTTTTGTTGCTCTGATAAATACTCTGATTCTCCCGTTTTCGTCTGATTGCTGGTTAAAACACCCTTGGCATCACCCGCATTCCGTCATTCCGGTGCACTGAGAGGACGGCACTCTCCACCACTAGTGCACAGAACCTTAGTCTTTACTGCCTCGACCATGACCTTCTCGCAGTACGTGCCATGCCGTGCCTTAGCCCTTTAAAAAATTCAGAATTAATATCTTACCACCTACTTACTAATTGAAATGTTCCGCTGGGAAGGTCGATTTTGCGTCCCCTCCTCGCAGGAACTCCATGTCTAACAGACGGCACACAGATAAACATTTTACAAAGAGAAACGAACATTCTACTGTTACGCCCTTAAATTCCACAGCCATCTGCGTTTGCTGTTCAACTAATGGTTCCTTGGCACCGGAGACAGTACAATCATGGACAGGCAATGTTGGCATTCGAATTTGACTGGCTATCCTTTTAAAAAAAACTTCGTCTTAGGGATTTGTACACTCGCATCTGTGTCTAACACAACTGTCGTGGATATTTCTCGCGCCACAGTTTTCATTGCTACCTGAACAGGTACTCCCTTCAATACAAGATAATCAATTGAAACTCTCAGCTGCCGACAGGTGTTGATCATATACCTCAGTGGGGACAGCTGAAAATGTGTACCCTGAGCAGGACTCGAACCCGGGGTCTCCTGCTTACATGGAAGACGCTCTGTCCATATAAGCCACCGAGGGCACAGATGAATACCGCGACTGCAGGAACTTATCACTTGCACGCTTCCAGTGAGACCCACATTCCCAACTGTCCGCAATCTACATACGTAATGTACCTAATAGATATTTGCCCTTTCACTCATTACTCGCTCACACTAAGGTGACGATTCCCCTGAGAGTTCGGGCAACCTGTGGGCATTCGCACAGACGAAGGTCAATGGCTGGGTAGCATTTAACCATATGCATGGTGTTACAAAAAGGTACGTCCAAACTTTCAGGAAACATTCCTCACACACAAAGAAAGAAAATATGTTATGTGGACATGTGTCCGGAAACGCTTACTTTCCATTTTAGAGCTCATTTTATTACTTATCTTCAAATCACATTAATCATGGAATGGAAACACACAGCAACAGAACGTGCCAGCATGACTTCAAACACTTTGTTACAGGAAATGTTCAAAAGTTCCTCCGTTAGCGAGGATATATGCATCCACCCTCCGTCGCATGGAATCCCTGATGCGCTGATCAGCCCTGGAGAATGGCGTAATGTATCACAGCCGTCCACAATACGAGCACGACGAGTCTCTACATTTGGTACCGGGGTTGCGTAGACAAGAGCTTTCAAATGCCCCCATAAATGAAAGTCAAGGGGTCGAGGTCAGGAGAGCGTGGAGGCCATGGAATTGGTCCGAATCTGTTGTTGAGAAGCGTACGAACACTTCGACTGAAATGTGCAGGAGCTCCATCGTTCGTGAACCACATGTTGTGTCGTACATGTTCTAGCAGCACAGGTAGAGTACCCGATATGAAATCATGATAACGTGCTCCATTGAGCATAGGTGGAAGAACATGGCGCCCAATCAAGACATCACCAACAATGCCTGCCCAAACGTTCACAGAAAATCTGTGTTGATGACGTGATTGCACAATTGCGTGTGGATTCTCGTCAGCCCACACATGTTGATTGTGAAATTTTACAATGTGATCACTTTGGAATGAAGCCTCATCCGTACATACTGACGAAACTAAAATGAGCTCTAACATGGAAATTAAGCGATTCCGGACACATGCCCACATGACATCTTTTCTTTATTTGTGTGTGAGGAATGTTTCCTGAAAGTTTGGCCGGACCTTTTTGTAACATCCTGTATATGAAGATAGTAACTGTTCTCGAAAGAACAGATACCATTGATGACCGTGCAGCTTCTCTAGAATAAATGATAATCAATTGAAACCCTCAGCTGCAGACAGGTATAGTATCTGCTCTTTAGAGAACAGTTACCATCATCATATATATAGTTAAAGGCTACCCAGCCATTGACCTTCGTCTCTGCGAATGCGCACAGGTTGCCCGAACTCTTAGGGGAATCGTCACCTTAGTGTGAGCGAGTAATGAGTGAAAGGGCAAATATCTATTAGATATATTACGTATGTAGATTGTGGACAGTTTGGAATGTGGGTCTCAAGGGAAGGATGCAAGGGATAAGTCCCTGCAGAGGCGGTATTCATCTGTGTCCTCGGTGGCTTGCATGGATAGAGCATATGCTATGTAAGCAGGAGACCCCTGGTTCGTGTCTCCATCGGGGCTCACATTTTCAGCTGTCCCCATCGAGGTACATCATCAACACATGTTGGCAGTTGAGGGTTCCAATTGATTATCATTTATTCTAGAGAAGATGCACGGTCATCAATGGTATCTGTTCTTTCGAGAGCAGTTACTACCTTCATATAGGTTCTCACTTCGGTTGTGTGTACGATTCGAAATCGCCTCAAAGCTGTTTTCAGATATCGGTACGTTCATTGCTTCGTATTATGTGAAGCTGTCAAAGCTTGCTATCACTCCCGTTCCATCTCTGTCTGATTTCGAAGAGTTATCAGTTTCGGATTACAGGACTCTGGAGAAAGAACTACTCTCCGCAGTCTCTCCCGAGCACATGTCAACCAATGCTTTGCGAGGAAAGCGATTTTAAATTCAACATATACTGTACAAGTTTCTTCTGCCAGGTTGCCCGTAAGTCAGCGTCACACTGAATACGAGATATGACCATCTGAATTTTCTGTTTCTTGTTCCAAGACTTGGAAGAGCTCCTCTGAAATCTTTTATAAAAACAACCGGGTGAAGAATTTTCCTCATCTGTTTGAAAACCTGAAACTGCCGGTGTTTTAAGAGGATTTCCTCTAATAAAATTGTTGTCAAAGTTGGAGCTGCCCCAACCGACTCGGCTTGACTGTCCTCTGTTGGTGTACTGTTGCGCGGTCTGGGACCCTTACCAAACAGGATTAACAGAGTACACCGAGGAAGTTCAAAGAAGAGCAGCAAGTTTTGTATTATCGCGAAATAGGGGAGAGACTGTCTCTGGCATGATACAGGACTTGGGGTGGACATCATTAAAATAAAGGCGTTTCTCGTTACAGCGAGATCTTCTCACGAAATTTCAATCATCAACTTTCTCTTCCAAATGCGAAAATATTTTGTTGACGCCGACCTACATAGGGAGGAATGATCATCATAATAAAATAAGGGAAATCAGAGATCGCACTGGAAGGTTTAGGTGTTCGTTTCTCTAGCTCGCTGTTCGAGATTGGAACAATAGAGAATTACTGTGAAGGTGTTCGATGATCCCTCTACCAGGCACTTAAGTGTCATTTGCAGAGTATTTATGTAGATTTAGAAATAGACGTAGATGAAAAGTCGGCCTATGGACTAGCCGGGCTCAGAACATCTCTGTGGACCTGATTATACTATTTGAGTTTCTATACACATCAAGACCAGATGTTGGTGTCGCATGCGCATCATTTTCGGTATTCCTTATGACAATCGACCTCACATCGCAGGTTAGCGAATTTTACGTTCACACTGTTGTGGCAGTCCGGTAATTCGCTCTTTTATATCTCTTTGCCTTTAATTTGTGATAAGTCGCCTTGGACATTTTCATCCACAGCGCCAAATGCACGTGATGCCTCTGTAGCAACACGTAACTCATTATCGAGTTTTGTACTGATTTACTTTCCTTCTCTCTCAACCAGCGATTGAAATCATGTACCACTTTTTTTACTCCGTGCTGTGAGTCTCTCATTAATTTTCGATTCCTGGCTACCGATTAATTCATTCAAAGTTGAGTGACATTTCCCTGTAGTGTGCCGGGCGCAGTTATTAGCGCGCCATCATCCGATAAATTTTTTTATGATTTCAGGTATTTCATGAAAAGTGTCTTTTCACTACGCATCGCACCGAAATTCTCATCAATATTTTATGCTCGTTTTTTGGCAATACGATGAGAGACAGTTTTCATCTGTTCTGATTGTTCCCTGGAAACATACTCGAGAGTTGCGTCAATCTGCACTTCTTTCTGTTGAGATGGTTTTCAAAATTAGCTGTTAATAGTTCAGACTGTTTCTGTCCTAATCACTGGGAATTGTTGCTCATTATACTTGCTAACTTCCTGAACAGTGCACTAAAATGGATCGTGAGCATCACTCATTTGCAGAATTTGTTCCGTTAATTTGGGTTGCATATCTTTCTCACCTTGTACATTATTTAAATCTACATCGGGCATTGTCAGATCGACCACATCGTCTCCATCAAGATTTGAACTATTTTCAACGTTATCCAAGTCATCGATGACTGAGTTGATACTAAAAATGATGATTTTTCTCAAAGACGACACGATAAAATATGTATATACATGCTTAGTAGCAGAGGGGCGCGGAAAACTAAATTAAGACACAACAACAGGATGGATGCCTCTAATTCAAACATAAGACACACAATCTCCATCCATTTTGTTCGCATAAAACTTAATAAAGGCCATGTTGCTTCGACTTCCACTGTCACAGCAATGTTGTTGTTGATGTTGTGGTCTTCAGTCCTGAGACTGGTTTGATGCAGCTCTCCATGCCAATCTATCCTGTGCAAGCTGCTTCATCTCCCAGTACCTACTGCAACCTACATCCCTCTGAATCTGCTTAGTGTATTCATCTCTTGGTCTCCCTCTACGATTTTTACCCTCCACGCTGCCCTCCAATACTAAATTGGTGATCCCTTGATGCCTCAGAACATGCCCTACCAACCGATCCCTTCTTCTGGTCAAATAGTGCCACAAACTCTTACTCTCCCCAATTCTATTCAATACCTCCTCATTAGTTATGTGACCTACCCATCTAATCATCAGCATTATTCTGTAGCACCACATTTCGAAAGCTTCTATTCTCTTCTTGTCCAAACTATTTATCGTCCATATTTCACTTCCATACATGGCTACACTCCATACAAATACTTTCAGCAATAAATTTTATAAATACTAATTTTTAAAATTAAGAACCCTAAAATAATTACAACTCAGATCTGAACCATGAGCTGATTACGGCTCTGTCTGAGAATCGTAGCGATGCAAAAATTTCAAGCGGAGATCAGAGGTGCCCTTACTTTATTTCGATGCTTTGCGTCTATTATACAATAATGTTGCTTGTTTTTTTAATGACAAATAAATGTTATAACACGGATAACTTCTGTAACAATTTTTTGTCACACTTTTGGATTTACTTTAATACCTTCCTTCCACGTAGTTCCAGGTAACAGAAACTATCATGGAGCCGCCACCAGTTTGCACAGTGCCTCGCTGACAACTTGGGCCCCTGGTATCGTGGGGTCTGCGTCACACTGGAACCTTACCATCAGCTCTTACCAACTAAATCGGAACTCATATAACGAGGCCACGATTTTTCTAGACGTCTAGGGTCCAACTGGTATGGTGAGGAGCCCAACAGAGGCGCTGCAGGCGATGTGCCGTTAGCAAATGCTAGCCTCGATCGTCTGCTACCACAGCCCATTAACGTCAGATTTCTCCGCACTGTCCTAACGGATACATTCGTCGTAGGTCCCACATCGACGTCTGCGGTTATGCCACGCAGCGTTCTTTGTCCGTTAACACTGACAACTCTACGCAAACGACGCTGCTGTTGGTCGTTAAACGAAGGCCGTTGGTCACTGCGTTGTTCATGGCGAGAGGAAATGCCCTAAAGGTGGTATACTCGGCACATTCTTGACACTGTGGTTCTCAGAATACGTAATTCCCTAATGATTTCCGAAGTGGAATGTCCTTTGTATCGAGCTTCAACTACCATTTGGTGTTTAAAGTCGTGTGCTCATAATTACGTCGGAAACACTTTCACTGTATTCACCTGGGTACAAATCACATTTCTGCCAATGCTTTGCCCTTCTATGCCTTTTTTGCGCGATACTGCATATGTGTACATCGCTACCCCAAGACTTGTCACCTGAGTGTAAACGTGTCATGAAAATCGCAGCATAAATAGTTTGAGACTAGTAATCTATGACAGACATACATAGTATGTTAGTGGATACTAGAATACGAACCATAAAGTGACAATTTTCTGTGAAAACCCCTATTAGAGGTGGAATGCATTGTCAAGGGCATGTAGATATAAAGCATGAGCTATGCAAGCAAGTTCAAATATGTAAATATTTACGGCTTATGTTTCATGTTGTAATTTCGTACACAGTGGTTAACTTTTGCTCAGAACCTATTGATTAAGTATTTCTTAGTGAATTTTCGTATGTAAATGATGCACGCTCGTAGTACTAGTCGAAGGATCTTATTATGAATTGCATCAATCTTAAAGCGAGACAGATTATCTTTGTGTGTCTTTGAATACACAATTTCAGATTCGCATACGTGGCGTACGATTTCTTACCCACTTTCCTTTTTGGTCTTTTCGACTCTTTCGTAGGCGCCCTAATCTTTTACGGATGTAAATGTAGAACAATGATGTTTTGTGACATAACACATGATTTTATGGCATGTAAACAATTCATGTGTAAACGTAAGGCCACTAAACCAATTAACTAGGAACACGGCCAAATAGTAAGAGAACATGAAAGCTAAGCCTATAAAGAGAGAAAAATATGAAAATGTTTTTAATGTTGTAAGAAGTTTCACGAGCCTTACGAACCAAACAATTGAGTAGCCGCGATCTGCTTGTCAGAGTAAACAGAGACATGCGAAACTAGACTCAATGATTCTGTATAACTCGCAGTTCGAAACCAAGTAAGGAATTCAGGACTTATTTAAGTGTTACTGAAAGGTAATGCAGACTCACATTTCGCTTTAGAACAGGGCGGAGCAACAACGCACTGGCACTCAATGTAAGAAAGAACTGCATTAACGTTATACTGACCGTAAGTTGCTTGTGCATCTCGCATTGCGCACTGGCTTCTCTCGTTCCTTGACCTCACGATGTGTAATTTTTTTGTAGGAGTTTGTGAAAGTTTTCTACTGTGTGCCTCCCTTTCCAGCAACTTTGATTCAACTGCGGCGCCGCAAAAGTAACAGCAATGTGCGCATTTAACTTCGGACTTGCTCTCACAGATATGGGAAGAATCTGACGATCGCGCGCGCGTGCGTGTGTGTATGTGCGTGTGTTTCTGTGTATTTTTGTGTGTGTATGTGTGTGTGTATTTGCGCGCCAGCGGGTGCGCGCTTTCGCGTGCATAGGTGCGCGCGGGAGGGGGGCACATTGAATATTTGTGAAAAGAAAATGAAAATTTTGATTCTGCTGATCTCTACCACAGGGAATTCTCTTCAATAGCATATAACGATACATTTTCTTTTCAGCGAATTTTTTGATTTCATTCATTTTTAACAATATTAAAGTGAACCATGTATTTTCTTGTTCATAAAGGGAGCTTCCTGGACCTGTTTGTTGTTTGTCGGCAAGTATTTGAAAATTTTCTTTGTATGTTTCTTCTACAATAATCTGCAGTTCCATTTCTCTCATTTCTTTGACTTAACAGCGTTAACTATCGTATAATATTCTACATGTACATCTAGATGGATACTCTGCAAATCACATTTAAGTGCCTTGCAGGGGCTTCATCGAACCACCTTCACAATTCTCTATTATTCCAATCTCGTATAGCGCGCGGAAAGAACGAACACCTATATCTTTCCGTACGGCCTCTGATTTCCTTATTTTGTCATGGTGATCGTTTCTCCTTATGTAGATCGGTATCAGCAAAATATTTTCGCAATTGGAGGAGAAAGGTGGTTACTGAAATTTCGTGAGAAGATTCCATCGCAACGAAAAACGCCTTTCTTTTAATGATTTCTGAAGTGGACTGACAAGGCAGCCAGTCCACAGTGACGGGTAGCCGATAGAAAGGCACGCGTACACACTCACGCCGACGGGCGTCAATTCTGGAACAGGATAACTATTGAATGGTAGCAAGAAAAGTACGTAGCTGCTTTATACTTAACTTTATTATTTGATGACTACAGCATTCTTCTTGAGACATTTATACTATAACTCTCAAAGTAGATAAGGCTAATGGCGCCTTGCTAGGTCGTAGCCATGGACTTAGCAGAAGGCTATTCTAACTGGCTCTCGGCAAATGAGAGGAAGGCTTCGTCCGTATGGTCGCTAGCAATCTCCTCGTACAACTGGGGCGAGTGCTATATCGTCTCTCGAGACCTGCCTTGTGGTGGCGCTAGGTCTGCGATCACACAGTGGCGACACGTGGGTCCGACATGTACTAAATGGACCGCGGCCGATTTAAGCTACCACCTAGCAAGTGTGGTGTCTGGCGGTGACACCACAATTTCCAGCCCAAATTCTGTATCATTTCTGCGACACTCTCTCCCATATTTCGCTATAATACAAAACGTGCTGCCCTTCTCTGAACTTTTTCGGTGTACTCCGTCAGTCCTATCTGGTAAGGATCCCACATCCGCGCAGCAGTATTCTAAAAGACGACGGACAAGCGTAGTGTAGGCAGTCTCCCTATTAGATCCGTTACATTTTCTTAGTACCCTGCGAATAAAACGCAGTTTTTGGTTAGTCTTCCCCACAACATTTTCTATGTGTTTCCTCCAATTTAAGTTGTTCGTAGTTGTAGTTCCTAGGTTGTTGTTGTTATAGTCTTCAGTGCAGAGACTAGTTTGATGCAGCTCTCTGTGCAACTCTATCCTGTGCAAGCTTCTTCATTTCCCAGTACCTACTGCAACCTACATCCTTCTGAAACTGTTAGGTGTATTCATCTCTTGATCTCCCCTCTACGATTTTTACCCTCCACGCTGCCCTCCAGTACTGAACTGGTGATCCCTTGATGCCTCAGAGCATGTCCTACCAACCAATCCCTTCTTCTAGTCAAGTTGTGCGACAAATTCCTCTTTCCCCCAATTGCATTCAATACCTCCTCATTAGTTATGTGGTCTACCCATCTAATCTTCAGCATTCTTCTGTAGCACCACATTTCGAAAGCCTCTATTCTCTTCTTGTGTAAACTACTTATCGTCCATGTTTCTCTTCCATACATGGCTACACTCTACACAAATACTTACAGAAACGACTTCCTGACACTTAAATCTGTACTCGGTGTTAGCAAATTTCTCTTATTCAGAAACGCTTTCCTTGTCATTGGTAGTCTGTTTTATATCCTCTCTACTTTGACCATCGTCAGTTATTTTTCTCCCCAAATTGCAAAACTCATTTACTACTTTAAGTGTCTCATTTCCTAATCTAATTCGCTCAGCATCTCCCGATTTAATTCGACTACATTCTATTATCCTCGGTTTACTTTTGTTGATGTTCATCTTATATCCTCGTTTGAAGACACTGTTCATTCCGTTCAACTGTTCTTCCAGGTTCTTTGCTGTCTCTGACAGAACTTCAGTGTCATCGGCAAACCTCAAAGTTTTTATTTATTCTCCATGGATTTTAATTCCTACTCCAAATTTGGCTTTTGTTTCCCTTACTGCTTGCTCAATATACAGATTTAATTCCTAGGTATCTATTTGAATTTACGGCCATTAGATATGACTGATTTATCGTGTAAGCGAACTTTAACGGATTCCTCTTAGCACTTATGTGGATGGTCTCACACTATTCATTATTTAGGGTGAACTGCCAATTTTTGCACCATACAGATATCTTTTCTAAATCGTTTCGCAATTTGTTTTGATCTTCTGATGACTTTATTAGTTGATAAATGACAGCGTCATCTGCAAAAAACCTATGACGGGTGCTCAGATTGTTTCCCAAATCGTTTATATTGATAAGGAACAGCAAACGGCCTACAAGACTGCCTTGGGAACGTCGGAAATCTCTTCTGTTTTAGTCAATGACTTTCCGTTAGTTACTACGAACTGTGACGTATCCGACAGAAAGTCACGAATCCAGTGACATAACAGAGACGGTATTCCATAAGCTCTCACTTTCATTACAAGCCTCATGTGTGGCACAGTGTCAAAAGCCTTCCGGAAATCCAGTAATACGGAATGAATCTGAAATCCCTTGTCAGTAGCACTCAAACTTCATGTGAATAAAGAGCTAATTGTGTTTCACAAGAACGATGTTTTCTAAATCAATGTTGACTATGTGTCAATAGACCGTTTTCTTCGAGGTAATTCTCAATGTCCGAACACAATATATGTCCCAACATCTAGGTGGTAATAGTTAGTGACTACCCTGTACATGTTCCAGAATTCTGCTGCATATCGACGTTAATAATATAGGGCTGTAATTTAGTGGATTACTCCTACTATCTTTCTTGAATATTGGTGTGACCTGTGCAACTTCCCAGTCTTTGGGTATGGATCTTTCATCGAGCGAATGGTTGTATATGATTGTGAAGTGTGAAGCTATTGCATCAGCATACTCTGAAAGGAAACTATTTGGTATATAGTCTGGACCAGAAGACTTGCTTTTATTCAGTGATTTAAGTTGATTCACTACACCGAGGATATTTACTTTTACGTTACTCATGTTGGCAGCTGTTCTTGATCCGAATTCTGGAATATCTACTTCGTCTTCTTTTTTGAAGGCATTTAGGAAGGCTGTGTTTAGTAATTCTGCTTTGACAGCACTGTCTTCGGTAGTACCTCCATTGCTATCGCGCAGAGAAGACATTTATTGTTTCTTGTCGCTAACATGCTTCACATACGATCAGAATCTCTTTGATTTCATGCCAGGTTTCGAGACAAAGTTTCGTTGTTGAAAGTGTTATAAGCATCTCGCTTTGAAGTCCTCGCAAAATTTCTAACTTACGTAAGGGATCGTCAATCTTGGGGATTCTGCGTCAGTTTAAAGTTGTCATGATTGTTTTGTTTTTTCTGCAACAGTGTTCTGACCCGTTCTGTGTACCAAGGAGGATCAGCTCCGTCGTTTGTTAATTTATTTGGTATAAATATCTCAATTCCTGCCGATACTATTTCTTTGAATTCAAGCCACACGTGGTCTACACTTATAGAGTTAATTTGGAAGGAGTGGAGATTGTCTCTCAGGAAGATGTGAAGTGAATTTTTATCTGCTTTTTTGAATAGGTACATTTTTATTTTATTTTTGGAGAATTTGGGGGTTATAATAGTCGATCTCGCTACGATAACCATGTGTTCACTAATCCCTGTATGTGTTTTGATACTCGTTTTTAACGCAGGATTATTTGTTGCTAAGAGGTAAAGTGTGTTTTCACAACCGTTTACTATTCGTATGGGCTCATGAAGTAAGTGCTGGGAAAAATTTTCAGAGAATGCATTTAGCACAATTTCGGATGATGTTTTATGCGTACCTCCGAAATTAAACATGTATTTTCGCCAAAACGTTTCTTTCGTTAGTAACTCGCAGATATTAATGCATTAGCATTATTGACTCACCAGAACTTCGTTACAGAATTACGTTTACGGATATATGATTGTCTTGTGTATATAAAAATCGTGCATATCCTAAATATCGATTTACTGATAATTGTTAACTTAGACTTACTGTAAAAAACACATCGCTACTCTTTGCGACAACTAGTTGAGATATCTTAGTTTAATTTCCTAGGGTGAGTCTAGGTGGAGTAGGTGTTGTGAACGTACGTGTGAAGGAACGACTGGGACATGCCTTTATGAAAGACGAATACGAATTTTATCTTGCGTATTGCGTGTGGTCAAAACCGTATGTAATGTAAATGTGAACTTTCGTGAAATATCGTTTTCGATGAGAAAGAGAAATTCATCAATTATGAAGACAATTTTTATTTTAAAATAACCTTCTAGTTCTAGTCTATTGTGCGTTAATAATGGGAAGCGCATGCACGGTTATGCTGAGGCTGCAGTTGAAATAAGATAATATATTTTCAATAAATCAATTTCTTTTCGGAAACGTCAAAATTCTGGTCCTTATCAAGAATCATCACCCAAAATGTATTGGGCAACGAGCTGAGTCACGAACTTCATAGAATATTCCAGATGAGTGTTTTCAATGTTTTCTAAGTTATGCAGCAACTAATTTAGAAACAGATTCTTCAGTGCCGCCTTCCAACATATATTGATAAACATTTACATCTCTGGTTAAACAGACGAATAAAAGTTACCTTAAAACCTGTAAGTAGGCTGTTTATGTTTTCGTATTGGCAACGTTACGTAGCGCTCTGTATGAAAATCACTGGCTGTGCTGTGTGCAGTCTGTGGCTAGTTTGCATTGTTGTCTGCCATTGTAGTGTTGGGCAGCTGGATGCGAACAGCGCGTAGCGTTGCGCAGTTGGAGGTGAGCCGCCAGCAGTGGTGGATGTGGGGAGAGAAATGGCGGAGTTTTGAAATTTGTAAGACTGGATGTCATGAACCGCTATGTATACTATGATTTTTCAATACTATTAAGGTAAATACTTTGTTTGTTCTCTATTAAAATCTTTCATTTGCTAACTATGCCTATCAGTAGTTAGTGCCTTCCGTAGTTTGAATCTTTTATTTAGCTGGCAGTAGTGGCGCTCGCTGTATTGTAGTAGTTCGAGTAACGAAGATTTTTGGTGAGGTAAGTGATTTGTGAAAGGTATAGGTTAATGTTAGTCAGGGCCATTCTTTTGTAGGGATTTTTAAGAGTCAGATTGCGTTGCGCTAAAAAACAATGTGTGTCAGTTTAAGCACAGTCATGTATAATTGTTCAAAGGGGACGTTCCATATGTCGACCCTTAGCCGAGGATACCTCACTGGAATCTTCTGACTTTTTCTTGTAGTTTGTGTAATTAGTGTAGCTTTAGTTTATTATTAGCACGTAATTGTAGAGAGAATCTCCTTTGTAGTTGCAGTCTTTCATTGTTGTTGTTGTTGTTCTGGTCTTCAGTCCTGAGACTGGTTTGATGCAGCTCTCCATGCTACTCTATCCTGTGCAAGCTTCTTCATCTCCCAGTACCTACTGCAACCTAAATCCTTCTGAATCTGCTTAGTGTATTCATCTCTTGGTCTCCCCCTATGATTTTTACCCTCCACGCTGCCCTCCAATACTAAATTGGTGATCCCTTGATGCCTCAGAACATGTCCTACCAACCGATCCCTTCTTCTGGTCAAGTTGTGCCACAAACTTCTCCCCAATCCTATTCAATACTTCCTCATTAGTTATGTGATGTACCCATCTAATCTTCAGCATTCTTCTGTAGCACCACATTTCAAAAGCTTCTATTCTCTTCTTGTCGAAACTATTTACCGTCCATGTTTCACTTCCATACATGGCTAAACTCCATACAAATACTTTCAGAAATAACTTCCTGACACTTAAATCTATACTCGATGTTAACAAATTTCTCTTCTTCAGAAACGCTTTCCTTGCCATTGCCAGTCTACATTTTATATCCTCTCTACTTCGTCCATCATCAGTTATTTTGCTCCCCAAATAGCAAAACTCCTTTACTACTTTAAGTGTCTCATTTCCTAATCTAATACCCTCAGCATCACACGACTTAACTCGACTACATTCCATTATCCTCGTTTTGCTTTTGTTGATGTTCATCTTATGTCCTCCCTTCAAGACACCATCCATTCCGTTCAACTGCTCTTCCAAGTCCTTTGCTGTCTCTGACAGAATTACAATGTCATCGGCGAACCTCAAAGTTTTTATTTCTTCTCCATGGATTTTAATACCTACTCCAAATTTTTGTTTTGTTTCCTTTACTGCTTGCTCAATATAGAGATTGAATAACATCGGGGAGAGGCTACAACCCTGTCTTACTCCCTTCCCAACCACTGCTTCCCTTTCATGCCCGCAACTCTTATAACTGCCGTCTGGTTTCTGTACAAGTTGTAAATAGCCTTTCGCTCCCTGTATTTTACCCCTGCCACCTTTAGAATTTGAAAGAGAGTATTCCAGTCAACATTGTCAAAAGCTTTCTCTAGGTCTACAAATGCTAGAAACGTAGGTTTGCCTTTCCTTAATCTTTCTTCTAAGATAAGTCGTAAGGTCAATATTGCCTCACGTGTTCCAGTATTTCTACGGAATCCAAACTGATCTTCCCCGAGGTCGGCTTCTACTAGTTTTTTCATTCGTCTGTAAAGAATTCGTATTAGTACTTTGCAGCTGTGGCTTATTAAACTGATTGTTCGGTAATTTTCACATCTGCCAACACCTGCTTTCTTTGGGATTGGAATTATTATATTCTTCTTGAAGTCTGAGGGTATTTCGCCTGTTTCATACATCTTGCTCACCAGATGGTAGAGTTTTGTCAGGACTGGCTCTCCCAAGGCCGTCAGTAGTTCCAATGGAATGTTGTCTACTCCGGGGGCCTTGTTTCTACTCAGGTCCTTCAGTGCACTGTCAAACTCTTCATGCAGTATCGTATCTCCCATTTCATCTTCATCTACATCCTCTTCCATTTCCATAATTTTGTCCTCAAGTGCATCGCCCTTGTATAGACTCTCTATATACTCCTTCCACCTTTCTGCTTTCCCTTCTTTGCTTAGAACTGGGTTTCCATCTGAGCTCTTGGTGTTCATACAAGTGGTTCTCTTATCTCCAAAGGTCTCTTTAATTTTCCTGTAGGCAGTATCTATCTTACCCCTAGTGAGATAAGCCTCTACATCCTTACATTTGTGCTCTAGCCATCCCTGCTTAGCCATTTTGCACTTCCTGTCGATTTCATTTTTGAGACGTTTGTATTCCTTTTTGCCTGCTTCATTTACTGCATTTTTATATTTTCTCCTTTCATCAATTAAATTCAATATTTCTTCTGTTACCCAAGGATTTCTACTAACCCTCTTCTTTTTACCTACTTGGTCATCTGCTGCCTTCACTACTTCATCCCTCAGAGCTACCCATTCTTCTTCTACTGTATTTCTTTCCCCCATTCCTTTCAATTGTTCCCTTATGCTCTCCCTGAAACTCTGTACAACCTCTGGTTCTTTCAGTTTATCCAGGTCCCATCTCCTTAAATTCCCACCTTTTTGCAGTTTCTTCAGTTTTAATCTACAGGTCATAACCAATAGATTGTGGTCAGAGTCCACATCTGCCCCTGGAAATGTCTTACAATTTAAAACCTGGTTCCTAAATCTCTGTCTTACCATTATATAATCTATCTGATACCTTTTAGTATCTCCAGGGTTCTTCCATGTATACAACCTTCTATCATGATTCTTAAAGCAAGTGGTAGCTGTGATAAAGTTGTGCTCTGTGCAAAATTCTATCAGGCGGCTTCCTCTTTCATTTCTTAGCCCCAATCCATATTCACCTACTACGTTTCCTTCTCTCCCTTTTCCTACACTCGAATTCCAGTCACCCATCACTATTAAATTTTCGTCTCCCTTCACTATCTGAATAATTTCTTTTATTTCATCATATATTTCTTCAATTTCTTCGTCATCTGCAGAGCTAGTTGGCATATAAACTTGTACTACTGTAGTAGGTGTGGGCTTCGTATCTATCTTGGCCACAATAATGCGTTCACTATGCTGTTTGTAGTAGCTTACCCGCATTCCTATTTTCCTATTCATTATTAAACCTACTCCTGCATTACCCCTATTTGACTTTGTGTTTATAACCCTGTAGTCACCTGACCAAAAGTCTTGTTCCTCCTGCCACCGAACTTCACTAATTCCCACAATGTCTAATTTTAACCTATCCATTTCCCTTTTTAAATTTTCTAACCTACCTGCCCGATTAAGGGATCTGACATTCCACGCTCCGATCCGTAGAACGCCAGTTTTCTTTCTCCTGATAACGACATCCTCTTGAGTAGTCCCCACCCGGAGATCCGAATAGGGCACTATTTTACCTCCGGAATATTTTACCCAAGAGGACGCCATCATCATTTAATCATACAGTAAAGCTGCATGCCCTCGGGAAAAATTACAGCCGTAGTTTCCCCTTGCTTTCAGCTGTTCGCAGTACCAGCACAGCAAGGCCGTTTTGGTTATTGTTACAAGGCCAGATCAGTCAATCATCCAGACTGTTGCACTTGCAACTACTGAAAAGGCTGCTGCCCCTCTTCAGGAACCACACGTTTGTCTGGCCTCTCAACAGATACCCCTCCGTTGTGGTTGCACCTACGGTACGGTTATCTGTATCGCTGAGGCATGCAAACCTCCCCACCAACAGCAAGGTCCATGGTTCATGGGGGGGGGGGGGGGGTCTTATTGCAGTAAAAAAGTTGTGGCATGCATGTAAATTTGCACCAAGTATTTCGCAGCTGCGCTTGCAATTAACTAGATATTTTTTTCAGTGCTATGTTTGTGTGTTCTCTTATTTTTGCTCTTCAAATTGTGCTTTTCTGTGTTATCGTGTGAAATATTGTGACAATAATGGCGTGTGAAAAACGTAACACTAGGCTCCAAAGTAAACTGAGAAATAATAGTGATGACGAGCGTAGCTTATCAGCACCACTGTGTAATGAATTAACAGACATTCAAAGTAGTAATTTGGTAATTGTGTATAGGGAAATGGAGCGGGCGGCATATAATGGTGTAGACAGTGAAACAATTAGTGAACTGGGAAGCATTATCGATCGATCGGTCGGCAACAGCTCGCCTCAGGATTCCGAAATGAAAGGACACAATATTGCAAATACTTTAGACTCAGGTTTTGGGTTCTCACCTTTTTCTCAAATGAGTCAAGACACATTTTCCGTTTGTCAAAATGTGAATGTTGCCGGTGCAAATTCACTGCCGAAAAGCACTGAAGAACATGTTTCAGACACCAGTGCATTGTTATTACAGTTAATGCAACAAATAGGACAAAGGCTACAAAAGTTAGACACAATGGAACAAAATCTTCAAAAGTTAGACACAACGCTTGAACAAAATCAGAAACAAATGGGACAAAATCTTCAAAAGTTAGACGCAATGGAACAAAATCTTCACACATCTTCTTGAACAAACACGTGAAGATTTAACTACTGAGTTACATAAAATCGAATCGAAATGTCAAAAAATCTGTAACGACGTAAAAACACAAATTTGTGAGCATTTCCAACCTATTTTTTCGCGTCATGAAAATGCATTATAGAATCACGAAGCAGCCATAAAGGAACTGCGAACTATTGTTCATGAAAATCACGACATCTTGCAAGCTAAAATTGACTCAGCTGCATCTACCGATTCGGTTATGCAGCTTGCAAAATCTCAGGAAAACTTAAAAGACACGGTAGATACGATTTCAACACAAATGGACAATCTGAAACTTGGTTCAGAAAAACACACAGAGGATTAATTTCACTAACGGATAAAGTAGCCGAACTTTCAGATCAGTTCACTAACTTATCTACAAAGGTAGATGACTATCTGAATGACCTGTTGCCTTCACGGACACTGATGAGTATGAACAAATTAGAAAATTCAAACAAAATCAAAATCAAATCAATACACAGTATAAAAGAGAAATCCGGGAAGTACAAGATCAGTTGGCACAAGTAATACAAGAATTACATATTTCAGAGGACACTCGCGCTCCAGTACAGGAAGAGGGACATAGAAATACGGAACAACCACAAAATAATAACACAGGACACTTCTGAAATTGTGAAAGAAATTGGCAAGGCGCATTGGATTTTGAGATGGAACCGCCGAAACGAAGTAACAATGAGCGATGTGCGACTCACCGACACCATGATTTTGACTATAAGCTGTTCATTACTACACGTAAATTCAAAACATTTAAGAACTCTGACAACGACATTCATCCACAAGCATGGCTTCATCAATTCTCTTATTGTTTTCCTCCCAAATGGTCATTGGAGCACAGGTTAGAATTTATGTGTGGCTATTTAGAGAATGAACCAGCTGTAAGAATGCAATCGGTCATTCACGATTGCTACAGTGAAGGAGAATTTTATCATGCCTTCCTCTCAGCGCATTGGTCTCAAGCTACACAAGACCGAGTAAAACATAGCATCATAATGATGAAACGTTTCGAACAATCTGAATTTTCCAGTCTTATGAAATATTTTGAAGACATGTTGTATAAGAATCAGTATCTTTCAAACCCATACAGCCCCTCAGAACTCATCCGCATTTGCTTAATCAAATTGCCTGAACATTTACGACATATTATTTTAGCGGGACGTTGCAAAGACGACACTGAAGCTTTTCAGGGACTGTTACAAGAACTGGAAATTGACACTGACAATCGCGGAACGCGAAAACAGGAACACAACAATTGCAGGTCACATCCATCACAATTCCGCGATGAAAGAAATAATAACTCGACACAAGGCTGTTCTTACAACGTAAATCGAGACCAAAACAGACACCACCCGTATGACAACCGTTGGCAGAGTAATAGTTACAGAGAAAATTTGCATTTCCGTAGTAATGAATATGACAGAGACAATCATAGAAACAGACAATATGGCAACCAGAGCTGTTATTATCACTGGAGACAGAATAACTTAAGACACAAGGGACCACTGTGCAGTGATAATTCAGGGAGAAATTCTCCACCACTTAACCGACAAGAAAGAAACTACAGGAACTACCGACATGACGACAGACGGTATAATCGTAATGACAGACTTGAATTGCATCAGAATTGGCGAGATTCAAACAGAGCAGGGCTCTCTCGACAAGGTGAATTTGTAGAAATTAGGTCTTGTAATCCCAGTAACGACGCGCGCCAAAAAAGAAACTGACAATGACTCACACTGCAGGCAGCCACGTGCGCCCGCTAGCTTAGGGAAAATAACATAGACGCTAACCTTGAGGAAAATTCCAGTATTCTTTACCGACGTATACCACATGATAATTGCGTTAAAGTTGAAACTCTGCATACTAGGAAGAGCAAAGGGTTACACCACATTTCACATGTAAAACCATTTGTTGAGAGATAATCTGCTTTTTAAGTTAGTCTTTGCTATAAATTTTTCACTTCACGTTACTAGTACTCTTTTTCAATCTTAGAATCTGTTAATATGCACCAATGTTTGAAGTTTAATATCCAGTCAAGAACCAAGAGAACTTATTTAAACAGAAATTGCGAATGCATTGTTATTATGAACAGACGACACAGTGTTATTGTGTGTGTACATTCTTGCTTGTTAGTTGCACGATTACGTAATGACTATAAGGCTCACATACTTAGAACATTTACCAGTACTGGTAATGAGATTTTAATGCAACATTTTGGTTTACTTGAAAATACATTCTGGATTTAAAGTACTTTCTGTGAGATACCAGATGACACAGTTGTTAGTTTATGTGACAGCTACACGATTTTATCATGACGCTACTAATGAGTGACAATTTACAATGTTGTTTTTGCGGTGTATCTGTTTTATATCTGCACAGGTTTTCTGAATTCTTCTGGAAAGTAAAACATGTTTTAGTAGTAACTTTTGTGGTATAGCTACAATGAGACAGCCTTTTTTGTAGCACAACAATACGTTACATTATAGTACTTTCTTCATCACGGCAATAAGCATAATAACTACGATATCTATACGCAAAGCATCTCACTTTTGTTTATGATGAGGTGAGTACATTGACTTCAGCAGAACTTTGCTTACAGAGGACGATAACTACGACACTTCAACAGAATTATCTTACAGCAAGAAGTACATTTAGCGCTATAGGACACGCATTTGAGTGATTAATTTTGTACTTAAACCATATATTTTTCAAGATTTTTGAATTACAAAGGTTTTCCGTGACACATTTCATTCCATTGCTGTAATCTGTAACACCTGAGGGTATAATTACATTAATCCTCAGGGGGGTATACGCTTACATTGTGTAACATGTGTTTGGCAAGCACAAGGAGCCCTAGCTAATGTGGTATTTACTTATACAACTTTACACATCGGTACCATATTTCTCTAACACACAAATTACACAGCTATCTGATCATTTAACTGAGAGATAAACATTTTTTTACTACATCAGTGACACATGTTTACGCAATTAACTACATCAGTGACACATGTTTACGCAATTACACAGTTGGATAACTTCAAACATATGAAACTGTATTTTGTCTGCACTGTGTGAACTGTTCATACTTTTTCGGAACCATTGAGATACATTGTGAGAGCTTTGAATGATGTATTTGGTATGGGATCATGATTTTTAAAGTTCGTTTAAGGCAGGTGACACTTTTGACATGAGCAGAGAATTTTTTTTAGGTTTTGAAATTATTGGAGGAAGCTACGACGATTTTGAGAGTTGACTGAGGTGTTATGATGTTATTATTACGATGACTATGTGTATGATGGTGTTGCGGTATGTTTATCATCAATAAGCTGATGCTATATGAGTTATTTGATTATGCTACGTATCTGTTATGATGGAATATTGAAGAATAGTCGACGAATAAGGTAAGGAATAATGAGTAGTGATTAGGGACTTTGACTTGTGAAAAAGTATGTTGGAAACCAAGAATCGTACTTTAAGAGTTATGAAATGTGTCTAAATGCGTGAATGTATCACAATGCCGACGAAAATTTTTTGGACACTGTTATATTTATAGGATTTTGTTTCTACAGATTCGCAACACAAATTCTCAAACTGTGAAATTTTTGTATGAGACTGTCACTGTAGTGCAAACTGGTGTCGTAAATATTTCGGTAAGAAACTTAAGTGACCACCTGTACGTAATGTGTCGTGGGCACCCAGCTGCGCAAGTCACCTGGAAAAAAGCATTAGTGTGTGCCTTTCAGAGGCACAGGTGAAAAAAAAGAGGCCATTACCCTGGCTATTGACATTCCTTTGTAGAAAGCATCGCAAATGCGACACGCTCAAACTTGAAAACATATGATTATACTGTGGAGCTCTTAATTTATGATATTTACTAAAATGCCTAATGAAACGGTGAGAAACATTTCACGGCTATTGTCTTGCTAGTCAAGAGAAATGCCATATGGCTTGCTTTATGTATTTATTTACTCATTTTGTTTAATATCTAGTTTCTAGCTGCACTGCAGCATTGGTTAAAATAAAATTTAATAGATGTACTAATATAAATATTTTATGCCAACAGATCCAGTAAATAATTTTATGATCTATTCAAAAAAATGAAGGAGCATAAAAAGACATTTCCCTTCACAGGAATTGCATATGGAATTTTCTTTTCAACTACTTGGTAATTTTTTTGGTAGAATAACTTCTTGTGGTGCACCACTTTAATTACATAGACATTAAGATGTAAATAGACATTTCCCTTATCTGGAATGTTGTCTTTAGTGTGCTATTTTTTCTGCTTGAGCTTTGTCATGTTTAGATATAAGTTATTGCATTTGCTGCTGCTGTGTGCCATGCATAGTGCTACTAAATTTAACTTTGTATTACTCTGTTAAGCCAGTTTTACTACTGATTTATTTTTCTTGTTGCTGCACATTGGCTCATATTAGTCGTAATGTTGCATTTTATCTGTTGATTTAGATTTACTGCTGCTTGCTTTGCAAATTTGCATTTTTCTGTCATTGCTGTTTGTGTTAATTGTTTTGTGCTGCTGCATTGCCTCGTCCCTTAGTTTAGCATCTGAGCTCTGTAGATTTAAGTTAGCTTAAGATGGGGTTGGCCATATAAGAGAACAAATTGTAATGAATTGGAAGAAATGCATTGAGAAGCTATAAGAAAATGGTTTGGCCAAAAAAGTATTTTTCAAGAGGATATGAACCAAAAAAGTAGGGTTTAGGGACAACAGGTTTAGGTAGGATTTTCTTGGAAATAAATGATGAGGTAAGATAATGGAAAATAAATAATGAGGTAAGAAATGTGTGAACATATAAATACAGAAAGCATGCTTGGATAGAATTATTTTGGTGGAAACAAATGTTGAAATATGAGGAAAGATATATGGAATGCAGTACCAAATGTCACACTGAAAACAAACCCTGTCCTGTATTTTTGTGTTATTACACTATGTGAATTTGTGTTTTTCCTGTCTTAATGTGTTTAGCTAATAAGAGTTATGTTGTAGAATTTTTCTGATAATATGTTATTTTCCTTGTAAAGATGTTTAGGCATTATTTATCTGTTCTGTTTTGTTGCTCATGTGTGAAGTTGATGTTTCAAAAGCTATTCTGATCTTTTATGTATGTACTCATGTCATAATTCCTGTAACACTGATGTATATGTTATTTCGATTCTTTTGTAAAGCCTGTACTACAAATGTAATCTGTATTGTTATGTTCTTTAAAGATGTATTTTGTACCTTTATAATTGTATTCTTATGTTATAAAATTGTAATTGACACCAGTTCATCATATTATTAACTTGTAAGTTCCATTTCACTGCACACGTTTCTTTTGGTCATATTATATGGACAATATGTGAGAAGTAGGAACTGTTAGTGTTTGCAGAGTGTTTTAATAATTCAGCAAGGGACTGGATAACAGCATTGCTAGTTCTAAGGACAATTCCAAAAACTTTGTGAGTGCACAAGTGGTGGTTATGGACTTGCTATATTATCCGCAACACTCTTCAGTGGTGATTGTGCACCTGCACAGTCACAACAGATGGCTGCTGGCCATCTCTACAAGGACTACAGTGGGTCTGCGTCTTTGATGATCCACCAATACCATTATTTGTACAAGGACTGCAGTGGGTCTGCACCTCTGGTGGCCCACCAATACCACAATCTCTACCAGGACTACAGTGGGTCTGCACCTCTAGTGGTCCACCAATACCATAATCTCTACCAGGACTACAGTGGGTCTACTCTGTGATGACCTGCCTACCAATATTCATCAAAACTTCGAATGACTCTGCTGTGGGTTTGCTCTGTTGTGACCCATTACTTGTCTGCATGTCAAGAGTCAGCACTGTCTTTCAGTTGGAAGGACAACACTACTTCTTCAAGACTGCATGGAAATCCACTACTTCCGTGTGCATTTTCTTTTACTGCTCAGACTTTGAGAAAAACGCTGCAATTTTACTGTGATGAATGATCAGGACTGTCTTTATGATGGACTGTGAGAAAATTTTAGCTTTTGACCAACATTGTATCAATAAGTGTGTGCATTTGATATCTTTGTTATTGCAATTATGAAAAATTTTATCAAATCATTATTGGCCACTGCCCAAAACAATTTGTAAAATTTTTTGTGAGGAGCATGGGGGCTATGTAAGTAGGCTGTTTATGTTTCTTATTGGCAACGTTACGTAGCGCTCTGTATGAAAATCACTGGCTGTGCTGTGTGCAGTCTGTGGCTAGTTTGCATTGTTGTCTGCCATTGTAGTGTTGGGCAGCTGGATGCCAACAGCGCGTAGCGTTGCGCAGCTGGAGGTGAGCCGCCAGCAGTGGTGGATGTGGGGAGAGAAATGGCGGAGTTTTGAAATTTGTAAGACTGGATGTCATGAACTGCTATGTATACTATGACTTTTCAACACTGTTAAGGTAAATACATTGTTTGTTCTCTATTAAAATCTTTCATTTGCTAACTATGCCTATCAGTAGTTAGTGCCTCCCGTAGTCTGAATCTTTTATTTAGCTAGCAGTAGTGGCGCTCGCTGTATTGCAGTAGTTCGAGTAACGAAGATTTTTGGTGAGGTAAGTGATTTGTGAAAGGTATAGGTTAATGTTAGTCAGGGCCATTCTTTTGTAGGGATTTTTGAAAGTCAGAATGCGTTGCGCTAAAAACCATTGTGTGTCAGTTTAAGCACAGTCATGTATAATTGTTCAAAGGGGACGTTCCATAAACCAAATTTCATTGTTTTATTATATTCGTATTGTTTGCACTGAGGAGACAGGGCTTGCCTATGCATATAAAAGCTTTACCCATGGAAAATGAGAGGGTCATTTTAAGAATAAAACCTCTCAACAAATGTGTATCTCTAGTAACTTAGAAGATGTAGTACTGTGCAATCGGAAGAATTTGTAACATCTTGTATTAAATTTTGATCATTTATTTCCCTAACAAATGCATTCCTATCATTCGTTTTTTACATTTCCCTCTTCATCGGATGTTGTTATATAGTGGCTTCTTGTACACTCTTTAGTATTATAGCACACTTGGGAGCCAAACAGTCTTTGGTCATAAATTTGTTTTATTCACTTCAATAACGGTTTTCGATCGTTACGATCATCGTCACATTGAACTGTCTCCTTAACCTTGGCAAAAGAAGGCAATAAAATTTATAGCTGCAGTTGTAGAAACAGTGTCCTAACAACGACCCTACATCATGAACCATGTGGATTTATCATAGTTTCATCATATTTTTATATTATGTGACGATAGCAATCATGGCTGTAAATTTTATTTGCTCCTTTTTCTATGTTTGGAGAGACAGGTCAATATAATGACAATAATAATGATCGAAGTCGACTACTGAACTGAATAAAACATATTCGCGATATAGGCATTTTTGGTTTACACGTATTCTTAAACAATGCATCGTTGTTACCATTAATGTGACCATGCCACACCTCGCCATCATTTTAATTCATTTTCCTCTATACCGTGCATCGTACTTGTTGTGCCTTCAAAGTTCCCACGTGTTCATGTTTGGTTTGAAATTAATGCGTTTTTATTGAAAATTTCTCGGGTATTCAACCAGGTAGCGTCGTCTAAAAGGCGCGATATTTCGGCAAGCTGGCTTCTTGCCGTCATCAGGCGTTCTTGGTGTCTGATTGATCTCTGATGGATGCCGACTTTATATAATCTCCACCCCTCTCTCGCAGCCTCCGTCTGGGCGCTTCCGAGCGGTCCGCGGCCGGTGGTGGGGGAAGGGCGGCGCTGGGTGGTGGGGGAAGCGCGGCGCCCCGCGACAGATCATGGGCCGCAGTCCTTCAGCGGCTACGGCCGCTTGCGGAACTCTGCCGTCGTGGTGACAATGCATCTTCTTCTTCTTCTTGTTCTTCTTCACGTGTCCTGAC
The DNA here is from genome assembly GCF_023864345.2 of Schistocerca serialis cubense. NCBI lineage: Eukaryota > Metazoa > Arthropoda > Insecta > Orthoptera > Acrididae > Schistocerca > Schistocerca serialis. The sequence continues at coordinate 487,138,484 of NC_064643.1, forward strand.
AGGAGCGGTTTCCGTGCAGACTGTCGTTGTGTTTTAATCATGCTTCCCCCCACCACCGGCCGCGGACCGCTCGGAATCGCCCAGACGGAGGCTGCAAGAGAGGGGTGGAGATTATGTAAAGTCGGCATCCATCAGAGATCAATCAGACACCAAGAACGCCTGAAGATGGTAAGAAGCCGGCTTGCCGAAATATCGCGCCTTTTGAACGACGCTACCTGGCTGAATACCCGAGAAATTTTCAAGATTTCTGTACGCGGGGAAAATCTCAGATCACACATAAATGCTTTTTTATTCTTTCAACATGTGACGTTCTACATGCACTAATGGAAAAAAACTGCAAAACAAAGAAAGAGCCATGCGACATAAACGAAAGCTGATACCCATGTTCCTATTTCTGAAATGACGTCTCTTTAGATTTCCCTTCAATTGCAAAAGAGTGGTGCTAGTAGCGCCACTACGAAGATGCAGATGAGATGTGCTTTCAGTACGTGTTGTAACGGTCGTGGGCGTTAGTTATCTCTGAGACTGGACGTGGTGCGTTGATGTTAGTCATGACTGCCTGTAAGGCGACAAAGACGCCATTATTAACACCTCACTCAGTTTGAATGTGATCGTGAACAGGGAGACGAGAAGCTGGATGCTCGTTCTGCTATGTGACAGAAAGAATTAGCAGGAATGTTGTCACTGTATATGATTGTTGGCAGCGGTGGTCACGAGATCGTACAGTCGCGAGAAGACCAGCCTCCTGTCGGTCAGGTGGTACCACCGGGAGGAAAGACCATCGTGTTCGGCGTATGGCTTTGGCGCAACGTACTCCATCTGCAGTAGTAATCTGAGCAGCAGTTGGCACACAGTGCACAACGAATTGTACAAAGCTGTTACTTTGAGGGCAGTTCAGAGCCAGACACTGTGTAGTGTGCATTCCACTAAGCGGAAACTACTGTCATCTGCGACTTCGTTGGTGCAAGAGAGAGCTCATAGTAGGGCAGGATGGAGGTCAGCTGTGTCTTCTGATGAAAGCCGGTTCTGCGCTGGTGCCAGTGATGGCCGAGTGTTGGGCGTAAGGAGCCAGTTGAGGACCTGCAACTAACCTGTCTGCGAGCTAGACACACTGGACCTTCGCCTAGAGTTATGGCCTGGGGTGTGATATCGTATGACAGCCCATGTTTCCTGACCGCTAAATTGTACGTCATTCTGGTAATTCGACCTTGCGCGCTAGTCATTCAGAACAGCGTTCCTGGGAGTGTTTTCCAACAGTGTAACGTTAGCCCACATCTCGGTGTTGCAGCCCAACGTGCTCTAGAGATTGTCGACATGTTGCCTTGGCCTGCTCGATGATCAGCTCTGTCTCCACTCGACCGTATATGGGACATCATCGGACGACAACTCCAGCGTCATCCACGAACAGCATTAACCGTCCCTGTACTGACCAACCAGGTGCGACAAGCATGGAGCTCGATCTCACAAACTGACATCCGGCACTTTTGCAACATTGTGTATGCACATTTGCATGCTTGCATTCAAAAGTCAAGTGGCTACACCGGTTGTGAATGTACCAGCATTTCACATTTGCAATGGCTAATCTCGCACTTACGTAAACCGGAAATCTTTCACTGTTAATCACTTAAATATGTTATCTAGACATACGTATCCCCAAAATTTCATTACTTTAATTTTTTTTTTTTTTTTTTTTTTTTTGTATTACGATTTTTCCCGTGAGTGTAATTTCTTGACCGATTATTGATAAAGCTCCATTTAAAAATTCACAAATTTACTGAAATACGCCGGTACAGATAGTCATTCAAGTTATTGCCCTTCTTGGGCGTTACAAAAAGATGTGACCATAATTTTAGGAAACATACCCCGCACGTTGAGGAATAATATACAGCGTGACAATTATTGAAGTACATCAAAAAATTCGTAAATTAGTTAGAAACTATGGCGTGCACACACTTAATTCAACATGAAAAGATAGCTGTAGATATTATGATAGAGTTATGACATGCTTGATATGCCTGGCATCGTTGACGATGATGAGGCGCAGACGAATAGCGAAATTCTGCATGAAGTGTTGGTACATCTATACTGTCGCTGACCTCCAGAATGGCTGTTTTGCCGGCCGGTGTGGCCGTGCGGTAATAGACGCTTCAGTCTGGAACCGCCTGATGGCTGCGGTCGCAGGTTCGAATCCTGCCTCGAGCATGGATGTGTGTGATGTCCTTAGGTTAGTTAGGTTTAAGTAGTTCTAAGTTCTAGGGGACTGATGACCACAGATGTTAAGTCCCATAGTGCTCAGAGCCATTTGAACCATTTGAACCAATGGCTGTTTTCAGTTCAGCAATGGATATGGAATTATTGCTGTACACCTTGCCTTTAAAATAGCCCCACAAAAAGGAGTCGCATGTGTTCATGTCAGGAGAATATGGCGTCCAATCGAGGCCCATGCCAATGGCCGCTGGGCACCCCAGAGTCAGAATGCGGCCCCTAGGCTGCTCCTCCAGGGCATCAAACGCTCTCCTGCTTCGATTGGGTCGAGCTCAGTCTTGCATGAAACACATCTTGTCGAAATCAGAGTCAGTTTCGATAACGTGGATGAAATCATCTTTCGAGATTTTCACATACCGTTCGGCACTCACCTTGTCATCAAGAAATACCGTACGATTATTCCGCGACTGGACATCGCACGCCACACAGTCACCTGCTGAGGGTGAAGAGACTTCTCGATGGCGAAGCGAGTTCTCAGTCCTCCAAATGCGCCAATTTTGCTTATTGACGAACCCGTCCAAATGAAAGTGGGCTTCGTCGCGAAACCAAACCATGCTTGCGTATGCTGATTCCCATCATGCCCCGCGGTCAACCGTGCAGAGTGAACGTCCTAACGGAAACCGTTCAGAATTTACGACAATTTCATTTCATATGATTCAATAACTGTAACCCTGTTCGTTGTATGGACATGGCGCCATGTTAGTGCTCATTTTATTCTTCTCTTCAAAATGAGATTAGTCATAGGAAACACACAGGAAAAGAATATATCAGCGAGGTATGAAAAGTTTCCTGTACTGACTCGCCATCTCACTAAGTCCATTACGTGCTGATGTATCCCTGTAGAATTGCGTAATGCTTCACGCCCCTCCACATTAAGGGCACGAAGACAGTGTACATCATGTGCCGGGGTTCCGTACACAAGATCTTTCAGATGCTCCCACAAATAAATGTCAGATGCGTTTATGTTCGGAGAGTATGGAGACCAAGCAGTTGCTCCACCTCTTGCTCCTTAAGCCGACCGTCGGTCTGCAAACCGCTCGCAGTACAAACGTTGGGTATGGCTATTACATACCAGCTAATCCGTACAGCAAACAGGTATCTGCCAACTCCGCGTTTGAGTACACTTCCACCGTCCGTTACCGCAAACCAAGACCGCTATGAACACTAAACAGTCCATGCTATGTGGTTGACGTCAGCAGAGCGGGGAAGCTAATTGCATGTCAACACAAACAATGGCGTGACTCACACGTCAATTACTCTGCGTTTGAGTACACTTCCACCGTCCTTTACCGGAAACCAAGATCGGTATGAACACTAAACAGTTCACGCTGCGTGCTTGATGTAAATAGAGAGGGGAAGTTAATTGCCTGCCAACACAATCACGTGAGTAACACTCGAATTACTTTTTAGTACCATTGGAACAAGAAACACTAGCGGTCAACCTAAGCATGTCAACTTACTGTATGCAACTAAGAAGGTATTTTGAACAATTCATATAAGAAAACGTTTTATGTAATGCTGGTGCGTTCTGTTTCTGAGTTATTTTCCACTATTAGTCTGATTATGAAGAGAAGTATAGACTGAGCTCTAACATGGAAATAAATCATTTCCGGACGCATATCCATATAACACGGTTTATTCCTATATGGGCGAAGAAAGTTTCCTGGTGGTTTACCAGTACCCTTTCTTACACTCGAGTACATAATATAGTAACAGCCAGACCATTCCAAGCAAATATACGGCACGTTAATGCTCAAATACTTGAAATTATTTGTCTGGTGAGTCCAGAAATTTTCACTAGTCACAAGCGGATCTTTATTTACTATTCAGGCATATCTCCAGTCATGCATCTTTAGGAGGGTTTGGGCTACTTGTCATCGTTATGGGACATAGATTATGATGTGACTTAAACTGTGATTGCACTTCAGTCAATTTTCTCACCTAAAACGACTCATCATTAATGAGACCTTTGGAGTAAAGAGATGCACCTATATGCATAACAGCTCAGATTGAAAATCATTACTAAGCAAAGAAGGAAAGGATGAAAAACGTAAGGAGTACGTAGAGAGGCTATACGAACTTGAAGACAGTGTTATAGAAAGGGAAGAGGAAACAGATGAAGATGAGATGGGATATAAGACGCTGGGAGAAGAATTTAACAGAATACTGAAAGATCTAAGTCAAAACAAGGCCCCTGGAGTAAACGGCATTCCTTCAGAATTACTGATTTTTTGGGAGAGTCACCCATGACATAAGTGTTCCACCTGGTGTGCAAGATGTATGAGATGGGCGAATTACCCTCAGGCTTCAGAAAGAATCCAAAGAAATCAGGTTCTGACAGGTCTGAACATTACTGAACTGTCATTTTAATATGTCGTGGTTGCATTATATTGACGAGAATTATTTACAGATGAACGTAAAATCAGGTAGGAGCCAACCTTTGGGAAGATCAGACTGAATTCCAGGGAAACGTAGTAAAATGCAAGGCAATACTCACCCTACGACCTTTTCTCGAAGCTAGGTTAAGGAAAGCAAACCGACTTGTATAGTATTTGTACACTTACAACGTTGACTGGAATTCTCTCTTCGAAATTCTGAAGGTAGCAGGTGTAAAACAGAGTGAGCGAAAGGCAGCTGAAAATTTGTGCAGAACCCAGACGGTACTCATGTGAGTGGAGTTGCAGGAAAGAGAAGTAGTGTTTGAGAAGGGAGTGAGACAGAGTTGTAGACTGTCCCCGATGTTATTCAATCTGTACACTGAGCAAGTAGTAAAGGAAACCAAAGAAAAATTTGGAGAAGGAATTAAAGTTCAAGGAGAAGAAATAAAAGCTTTGAGGTTTGCTAATGACGTAGTAATTCTATCAGAGATAGCAAAGGACTTGGAAGAGATGTTTAACGAAATGGACAGTTTCTTGAAGGGGGGATGTAAGATGAACATCAACAAAAGCAAAACAACGGTAATGGAATGTAGTGCAATGAAATCAAATTATGTTGAGGACTCTAAATTAGTAGAAGCGTTTTCCTATTTGGGTAGTAAAATAACTAATGATGGTCGAAGATGAGAAAATATAAAATGTAGAATGACAATGACGAGGAAATCTTTCTGAATAAAGGTACTTTGTTAACATCCAATATAGATTTAAGTACTAGAAAGTGTTATCTGAAAGTATGTATTTGTCTGAAGTGTACCCTTGTATGGAGTGAAACATGGACGATAAACAGTTTTGATAAGAGAAGAATAGAGACCTTCGACATGTGGTGATACAGAAGAGTGATGAAGTAAATGGGTAGATAATGTAACCAATGAGAATTTACTGAATAGAATTGGGGGGGGGGGGCAAATAAATTTTTGGCACAACAGGAATAAAAGAACGGATCGCTTGATAGGATACATCATGGGATCAGCTGTTTAGTTCTGAAGGGAAGTGTGTGCGGTAAAAATCGTATAGGGAGACCAAGAGATGAAGACGGTTGTAAGGTGTCATACGTTTTCTGCGATTGTAAATAATTCACCTTTACTATACTAGGACAAAGATGAATGAGTGCACTGAATGACAAGTGAAAAAGATCCTTAACTCTGTGTTTGATTTCATCTGTGGTTGACTTGTTAGTCAATTGTGCAGCTATGACACATCCTTATTTGAGGCATAGTAGCGTAAAGTTGAGTTGTTCAGGGAATGAGATTCTGTTATTATGAATCCAGGAGAAGCTATCTGCAATACTTTATTTTGGAGATGGAAATTCTTCATACATTCTTGTTATTTATGTTAATAGAGAAGATTAGGGAGGAATTTTAAAGGTATTTTTGTAGTTTCCTTGTAATGAGAGAATTTTGTAATTGTTGAAGCCTTCTTATATTGTGCAGTCTTTTCTGTCAATACTAAGAGGTTTATTTGTCGAAAACCATTTCGTTTAAAGTGAGATCTACCTCCATGAGTCATAGTAAAGTTTTGAATTGTTATCGTCTATGCATTGCAACGTACACCACATGCAGCAACAGATTGTTTCTGGAAAAAAAAATTAGAGTGGATTTTTTATCAGTAGGTGCTGCATCTGCTGATTTGTATTTGCTTTCGGGAACATCAGTTCTCTAGACACAGAAACATCATGCTGAGCAAGAGGTAAGTCACTTACATTTGAGGGCAGATCTCATCTTGCATTAATGTGCAGAGTGTAATCAGGATAATCATGTGTCGCGTGAGCAAGTACGTTAATTTTCAGTGAACAGTGTTAGTAACTTTTAACACTTATTTTCTTCCGAGTCGAACTGTAATTTAATTTTTGTGGAGTTTCCAAGTCTAAAATTGCACTTCATATCACACATCATTCGTAATGTACTTCTTACTCGGTTTTAGGTATATAGTTCTCACTGTGCATCCATTTGGTTTCTTTTGGTATTTAATTAGATCCTTTGTCTTTATTACAAATTGTGCGTTTCATAAAGTTTAAAGTTTTATTCCTCCACACTGCTCATATGCTCAACGCAGTGCCAACCAATAATCAGTTTTGTTCAGACCTAAAGTACACGTACCATGAGGAGAACGTTTTTGAAATCAAATTATTCAGTTTTCTCACATATAAATTATTCTTGTATAGAAAACTTCCGAGGTAAGCAGAAAGAAATGGACGTGGTTGCAGTAAATATTCTGAGATGAGGAGGTTTGCACTGGATCGAGTGGACTGGAGGATTGCATCAAACAAGTTTTCGGAATGAACACCACACCAACAATATCATTAATGAAACGCGTGTTATACCAATGTAACTATCTACAAACGATATCAGTCGTATTTACGATATGTTCTTTAATGTTTACAGCGTTTGTGTGGAGGAACACATTCCTCCAAAATTAGAGGAATGACTTAATTGTTGTATTTCACATGTAAGTGTGGTATCGATCGCAACGATGCTACGACGTATTAAAGTTCTTAAGTTGGAACTACGACAGACACCGAAGACAGCGCCCTCTAGCTGGTGCTGTGGAGAACTCTACGAGCTCCGCTCCAGTTTCAGCCCATTTGATGAAGAGCAGACGGCCGGGACACTTCGCTTCAGCCTCGCACCTCAGGGCAAAGTTATGTATTACTGTTGTTGCTAAAGTAAAGGTGATTTTAATTGGCACTGCAGTACCGAGAGATTTTCACCTTTTCCTGCTCCTCCCCACGCGCCGCCTTCCAGGTTGGATACAAAAGTTAGGACCTGAGTGAGATGGTGCAGTGGTTAGTATAATGGACTTCCATTCGTGAAAACGCGGCACATTTTATGTTTTCCGTGGTTTCCCTGGAGTGAGGTTGATACCGGGATATTTCCGTTGAAAAGAAGACAATACGGAATAAACTAAGTCCTTTTAGACTCTCCCCTGTATTTCGAAAGATGTTGTTGTTGTGGTCTTCAGTCCTGAGACTGGTTTGATGCAGCTCTCCATGCTACTCTATCCTGTGTTAGCTTTTTCATCTCCCAGTACCTACTGCAACCTACATCCTTCTGAAGCTGCTTAGTGTATTCATCTCTTCGTCTCGCTCTACGATTTTTACCCTCCACGCTGTCCTCCAATACTAAATTGGTGATCCCTTGATGCCTCAGAACATGTCCTACCAACCGATCCCTTCTTCTAGTCAAGTTGTGCTACAAACTTCTCTTCTCCCCAATCCTATTCAATACTTCCTCATTAGTTATGTGATCTACCCATCTAATCTTCAGCATTCTTCTGTAGCACCACATTTCGAAAGCTTCTATTCTCTTCTTGTCCAAACTATTTATCGTCCACGTTTCACTTCCATACATGGCTACACTCCATACAAATACTTTCAGAAATGACTTCCTGACACTTAAATCTATACTCGATGTTAACAAATTTCTCTTCTTCAGAAACGCTTTCCTTGCCATTGCCAGTCTACATTTTATATCCTCTCTACTTCGACCATCATCAGTTATTTTGCTCCCCAAATAGCAAAACTCCTTTACTACTTTAAGTTTCTCATTTCCTAATCTAATTCCCTCAGCGTCACCCGACTTAATTAGATTACATTCCATTATCCTTGTTTTGCTTTTGTTAATGTTCATCTTAAATCCTCCTTTCAAGACACTGTCCATTCCATTCAACTGCTCTTCCAAGTCCTTTGCTGTCTCTGACAGAATTACAATGTCATTGGCGAACCTCAAAGTTTTTTTTTCTTCTCCATGAATTTTAATACCTACTCCGAATTTTTCTTTTGTTTCCTTTACTGCTTGCTCAATATACAGATTGAACAACATCGGGGAGAAGCTACAACCCTGTCCCACTCCCTTCCCAACCATTGCTTCCCTTTTATGTCCCTCGACTCTTATAACTGCCATCTGGTTTCTGTATAAATTGTAAATAGCCTTTCGCTCCCTGTATTTTACCCCTGCCTCCTTTAGAATTTGAAAGAGAGTATTCCAGTCAACATTGTCAAAAGCTTTCTCTAAGTCTACAAATGTTAGAAACGTAGGTTTGCCTTTCCTTAATCTAGCTTCTAAGATAAGTCGTAAGGTCAGTATTGCCTCACGTGATCCAGTGTTTCTACGGAATCCAAACTGATCTACCCCGAGGTTGGCTTCTACTAGTTTTTCCATTCGTCTGTAAAGCATTCGTGTTAGTATTTTGCAGCTGTGACTTATTAAACTGATAGTTCGGTAATTTTCACATTTGCCAACACCTGATTTCTTTGGGATTGGAATTATTATATTCTTCTTGACGTCTGAGGGTATTTCGCCTGTTTCATACATCTTGATCACCAGATGGTAGAGTTTTGTCAGGACTGGCTCTACCAAGGCCGTCAGTAGTTCCATTGGAATGTTGTCTACTCCGGGGGCCCTGTTTCGACTCAGGTCTTTCAGTGCTCTGTCAAACTCTTCACGCAGTATCATATCTCCCATTTCATCTTCATCTACATCCTCTTCCATTTCCATAATATTGTCCTCAAGTACATCGCCCTTGTATAGACCCTCTATATACTCCTTCCACCTTTCTACTTTCCCTTCTTTGCTTAGAACTGGGTTTCCATCTGAGCTCTTGATATGCATACGAGTCGTTCTCTTGTCTCCAAAGGTCTCTTTAATTTTCCTGTAGGCAGTATCTATCTTACCCCTAGTGAGATAGGCCTCTACATCCTTACATTTGTCCTCTAGCCATCCCTGCTTAGCCATTTTGCACTTCCTGTCGATCTCATTTTTGAGACGTTTGTATTCCTTTTTGCCTGCTTCATTACTGCATTTTTATATTTTCTCCTTTCATCAATTAAATTCAATAATTCTTCTGTTACCCAAGGATTTCTACTAGCCCTCGTCTTTTTACCTACTTGATCCTCTGCTGCCTTCGCTACTTCATCCCTCAAAGCTACCCATTCTTCTTCTACTGTATTTCTTTCCCCCATTCCTGTCAATTGTTCCCTTATGCTCTCCCTGAAACTCTGTACAACCTCTGGTTCTTTCAGTTTATCCAGGTCCCATCTCCTTAAATTCCCACCTTTTTGCAATTTCTTCAGTTTTAATCTACAGGTCATAACCAATAGATTGTGGTCAGAGTCCACATCTGCCCCTGGAAATGTCTTACAATTTAAAACCTGGTTCCTAAATCTCTGTCTTACCATTATATAATCTATCTGATACCTTTTAGTATCTCCAGGGTTCTTCCATGTATACAACCTTCTTTCATGATTCTTAAACCAAGTGTTAGCTATGATTATGTTGCGCTCTGTGCAAAATTCTACCAGGCGGCTTCCTCTTTCATTTCTTAGCCCCAATCCATATTCACCTACTATGTTTCCTTCTCTCCCTTTTACTACACTCGAATTCCAGTCACCCATGACTATTAAATTTTCGTCTCCCTTCACAATCTGAATAATTTCTTTTATTTCATCATACATTTCTTCAATTTCTTCGTCATCTGCAGAGCTAGTTGGCATATAAACTTGTACTACTGTAGTAGGTGTGGGCTTGGTATCTATCTTGGCCCCAATAATGCGTTCGCAACGCTGTTTGTAGTAGCTTACCCGCATTCCTATTTTCCTATTCATTATTAAACCTACTCCTGCATTAAGATACTCACAAAAATTATTACCAACCACACAGTAAAAATGTTGTTGAGTTACAGTGTGATACTGCTCTTACAATGTGGAATGCTACAGTTGTGAAAGTAATTGTACTCAGCTTATACGAGAGCTCACCAGTTACCCTCCAGTTTCAGAAATGTGATGTATTCTGCCTCCCTAACAGTACCACCATTCTACGGAAGTTGAACATCAGCCGGAAGAACTTTCGTTATGATCTTCTAGTTGCTTCTATCCAGAGTAGTGTTACTTAGCCTCTGGCTTCAATCTGTAATTATTATGTTTTCATCATCCGCAACTTAACAGCTACGGTTAAGGATAAGCTCTTAATGCAAATCAGGAAAAGCGGTTCTAACATGAGAAGTGATCTCATTCATCTACCAGTCCTGATCAACTGAATATCGTATCTTTAATTCTATAATGCTGTAATTTATCTAGCCATATACAATGGTCCGTATACACAAAAGCCTTTGTTACGGTGCAAGACACCCAAAGAGCTAAGTAAAGTTCAGTGAATCGTCGGCACTGACAGTTTAAATGATGAAACTTTTTATCGGGGTGGATGGGATCTTATGTCTTCCGGATAGCAAAAAACAAACTTAATCTGGAAATTTCAGTGAAAAGTTAAAATGACTAGAGTTAAATGCCGTAAACAACACCTTATACTTATTTTAATGTAAACACACAAGATATATACTATTTTGCCATATTTTTTTATAAGGTATTGAAAAAATACACTGAGTTTCATGAACTGAAATAATTAGAATTCGTTTTGAGAAAGATTCGTATGCCTTTCAGATGCAGCAGTATCACCCAAGCATTTCACCAGCACTAGCTCTGCCGAATTTATTCCCCTCTGTCGTTCCTAAATGAACGTCATTTTTTCCAGCTGCGTTGTTACCTCTGTATTCTTCGTAACGTCAGACTGAGCGCCAACTTTGTCAGGTAATCCACCATCAGTTTCGACATTGTCTACAGAAGAGAAGACGGTGATAACTTCGTCATTAGATATCATATCGTTGCCAGCGTCATTGTCATTTAGAAAGCACTCATTTACGTCATTAACACCTACGTCTGAGCATCGTTACATCTTTCCAAAAGTGTGAACAAACTGCTTACGGTTCGACGTTTTCACGAGTTTCTCTGTTTATTATGAAAAGAGCTCAGTGGACCCACAAACGGTAGGCCATAGATTTTTCCAATATTTTATGGTTACTGAATCGGTAACGTGATTCAACGTAGACGCACTAATGTAAAAGACGTCTCTGACTTTTATAGATTTTAAAAGTACCACCACACCATTTTCTCTCTCTTCTGCAACAACCGTAACACGTAGTTGTCTCTAGCACACACGCTTAATATTTTCCAGAACTCCATGGTCGATAGCCTACAAAGATACAGTATTTTAATCGGTAGAAATGTCACCTTAATGGCATCAGTGACCAGTTTTCTACACTAGGACGTGACGGAAATTTGTCGTTCAACAATATGGTGACGTATTCTTTAGTTAGACTGGTGTGGAGGACATTTTCACATGTTTTAAAGCACGGGGATTTTTTGGTTTCCCTATTAACAGAAGAGGGGTTGTATGTTTTCCTGATTCATTACTGAAAGCCATAATCGTAATTCTGCTCTTGTCCTTATTACAATCTTTTGCATAATCTGTTTTGCTGCGTAGCATACGATAAAAATTAGTCGGCGGTATAAGCTTTATCTGGAGTTGACCTGTAAAGCGAAATAACATTTTCGAATTCATTTCTGAAGTTTCCAGCCGCTGTTGTAATCCCGTGAAAGGCTTTCACCACCTGACGTTTCCATTTGTATCTTTTAACCAACCGTAGCCGACTGTGAAGTTAGGGACTTCATAAAAGCATCTTGTTGAAAGTTTTCCCCTTTTCCTGCATTATATGGAGTGATGTTGCAACCCCAGTCCCCCTGTCTCCACCAAACCACTTGCAAAGTGCGTCGTCAATTTATTCGTTATTTGTAATTGTGATTGTATAGAGATTTTTTAAAAAATTTCTCCTTGTAATGAGTTTCAAGTTTTTCCTTCAACCTCATGTCGTTGACGTTCCCGTACCAAATTTCGATGATATATTTTTCAATAATTCTTTCAAGCCTTTTCTCGAAGAGTCGTTCCACACTCGTCTTAAATGGTGGTAGTACAGTACAGTAGCTTGCTAGTTGACGCTGTGCTAGGACCGGTGTACGATTAGGATTGCCATCCGTCCCGATATATCGGGAGCGGCACCGTTATAGACCTTCTCGTCCGACTTTTTGGAAAATACCGTTATGTGCATGGCTCAGGTATTGAAGTAACGCCATCTGCTAGCGCAACATGTAAATATGGCCTCAGTTAGTTTTATTTATGTCAACAAGTTTTTGTTGACAAGGTTATCTCACAGATACCATTGGATATTACGTAACCAGTATCGACGATGCAGGCACCTTCTATATTTAGCGCCATCATTCGAGAAAATACCAGCCTTCTCCAGTAGTACGGGACGCGCCACGCAGACGAATCGGGCAATTCAATAGCGATGATCTTTAAGATGATTCTTTCTAAACTTAACACGAACAAACAAAGAATGCAAGTTAGTAATGCTTGAAGTGTTTACTGCTAGTATATAGGGCGTGAAGTGTATAGTGACGTGTGCTTCGATGATAAAAGTGTTAATGTCGACTGTTTACCGTCTGATGAACTTATCAGACCTTACGAAAGAGCCTAAGGATGGAAAGAGAATGTGTCACTTTTCGGATGATTATATAGAACAGTGGTCTTTTGTCAAGAAAGGACGTACTAATCAGGAAAAATTGTGTGAGATTTCTATCTGTTTCGTTTCAGTAACTCATGGAGGTAATGCAGATGTGAGGCATCACAAGTCTAAGAAGAATAACACAAGTATATTCGAAGTAGCATATACATCAAAGCCTATATCTACACTCATGACTGAAGAAGATAAACAGGAAGAATTGCTCGTTGCTGCTGCAGAAGTAACAGCAGCTTATACAGCTGTCACGCATTATCAGTCCTTCAGTTCTCTTGACGTACAGTAAAACTGAATGCCGTAATGTATCCTGACTCCAAAGTCACCGTAAAGCAGTCTACATGCAGGACAAAAGCTACAGCGATTGTTAAAAATATTATTGCCCCACACTCCGTGCGAATGCATAAAACAGTTGCAGGAAGTTTCGTTTTACGATGTAGACTCCGACGCATCGAACCACTAGGATGAATTATGTTTCCATTAGTTGTTCAATACTTTATTTGAATTGACTTAATCCAAAAGAAGCGGTTGAAATTTGATCCACTGAATAACGAGACATTGGAGATAATTGAAAGGTTTTGTCTAGACACTTTAAGACAACTGCAAATTCCATTACATAAATTAATCGCTTTTTGTGGAGATGATATTAACTTCGGTGGGCCTCATCAACGCGCTAGCGAAATGTGTTTCACCAAAATTAAAAAGAACTAGAAAAATGTGGAAGGAATTGGATACCCAGCCAATATTCTCCGCAGTATAATAAAAAGCACCGCTGGAGTCATAACAGTCGACAGTGAAATAATAGTCATGAAAATATTTAACTATTTTTCAATGTATACGATGAGAGCAGAGAAGCTGAAAAAATTCTTCTTATACGTTGATGTCAATCAGCAGACTTTCCTCTCTCATTCAAAAACAAGATGGCCATTGTTAAAGCCCGCAGTTACGAGAATTATTAAGCTTTGGATTCTTTTACAACAATTTTTTGACGCCGAAGACAGATCACCTAAAACAATTTCAAATTTTTTCAGTAGTCCGATCAGTGAAATTTACTGCATGTTTCTGCAATCAAACTTGGCTCTGTTTGAAAAAGATATAAAAAGCGTGGAGAAGAATAAAGTCTCGATATTTGAAATAAGAAATCCTTTAATCGACACTCAAAGATGTCCGGATGAAGGGAAAACGACCAGTTTTATGGGCGTGCAAACCAAGATGAATATGAACAAATTGAAGAATGAGAACCCTAATCACGAAATAATTAATCTGATTACGACATCTGAGGAAGAGGCAACAGCTTTCTACACCAGAGCATTTGGTGACCTACAAGAAGAAGTCCCCAGTGGCGCATTCGAGTTTTTGCAACAATCTGTATGGTGGTGCAGCTTAAGAACCCAGGTATCACACCCTGAAGCCAACGAGTAAAAGCCGATAAACAATTTATCCCGTTTCGCTAGAATATTAAACAAACTCCATGCTTTCGACTGTCGTCGTACCGTAATGCAGAAAGCAAAGAACTATAGCACAGAAGGTGGTGGGTTCTATTTCTATCACATTCGTATAAATTTTTTAATTTTTGTTTTTCTCCAGTTATTTGCTTCAGATGCAATATTTTTAAATTTTTTAGTCTTTTTCCAAGTGATTTTGACCATTGTATTAACTCTTTTATTTATTCTTTTCTTGTCTTCCTGTCATTCTTTTTTCATTTGGAATCTTTGTCCATGTGTTTTTTTAATTTTTTTATTTATATATTGTAATATTTGATCATATAAAAATACCGATCAAGCGACTAAAAAAACGAAATAGTTGTTAGTATTCATACTGACTGTGGAAGAGTCACAAAAAGTTATTTTTTTTTGCGAGATGTACAGATTTCTGGCCGATAATCGTCATAAAAACAATTGATACACATATTATTCTCGCACAATTGACAAACTACACAAGTTATCCTTTTAGATCCACGTAGTTTCTTCATCTAATTCAACGGGAAGCACTCTTCATTCACGTTATGAGATACTGTCTTATCATTAGCTAACTTTGATCTGTGCCAGGCATATCATGTTTGAAAGGCACAGAATCAAATGAACAATTGAATGTAGTTTGATTATGTCTTAATTCTAGCAATTTAGTGTTTATTTTGAAGTACTTCAGGAGGGCTCTGGAGTCTTTTAAAAATATATTTTACCTGACGATAAAAATATACGTCACATGGTCTACACAGGGGAGTACACTTTGAGCGAAAAATTTTCGCAGTGCATGTAGCTTTTCCAGCACTGTTCACAAATATTTGGTCGCATGATGTTCTGTACACCTGACCTCACCATCAATCAACAAGTAACAAAAAATTATTTTTTAAGCGTATGATTTCATTATGAACACCAACAAATGCAAAAGGCGTATAATGGAGTGTAGTAGAATTAAGTCGGGTGATGCTGAGGGAATTAGATTAGGAAATGAGACACTTAAAGTAGTAGATGAGTTTTGCTATTTTGGGAGCAAAATAACTGATGATGGTCGAAGTAGATAGGATACAAAATGTAGACTGGCAATGGCAAGGAAAGCGTTTCTGAAGAAGAGAAATTTGTTAACATCGAGTAGAGATTTAAGTGTCAGGAAGTCGTTCCTGAACGTATTTGTATGGAGTATAGCCATGCATGGAAGTGAAACATGGACGATAAATAGCTTGGACGAGAAGACAGAAGAATGATGAAGAGTAGAGTGATAGATCACGTAACTAATAAGGAGGTACTGAATAGAACTGAGGAGAAGAGAAATTTGTGGCACAACTTGACTAGATGAAGAGATCGGTTGGTAGGACGTGTTCTGAGGCATCAAGGGATCACCAATTTAGTGTTGGAGGGCAGCGTGGAGGGTAAAAGTCGTAGAGGGAGGCCAAGAGATGAATGCACTAAGCAGATTCTGAAGGATGTAGGTTGCAGTAGGTACTGGGAGATGAGGAAGCTTCCACAGGATAGAGTAGCATGGAGAGCTGCATCAAACAGGTCTCTGGACTGAAGACCACAACAACATGATTTCATTACAGGTTGTAAATATTTCTGAACAGTTCTTTCGTTAATTTTCCTGATTTTGGGCAGGTGACAATTGCATTTCCGTATTCTGATTCCAAACGTTCAATTTCTTTAGCAATCCGAGGTCCGAATTCATTTCCGATCTCCTGCATACGTAGGAACACATGGGATAGCAATTCACCGGCGAATCTCAACGCATACTACGTTGTATACGAATGTGTAACTTTCGCTAAATTTCTCTTTTGCACCAAAATTGTTTCTGATTCTGAAACTCCAGTGATCGAAGATACGTTAATTGCAACCCACTTGATCGGTATTAATAACAATGATTTTACTGTAGTCACCAATCATCAGCGATATTTGTTTCCTGATTAGTTCTGCTGGTGCTACAGTTTCTTCAAGTGTTGCAAAGTCATTTGCAATAACAAATTTAGTCTCTTTTGTCTGACGTATTCTGTGTTTTATTTTAAAAATCCTTGCCCACTCCCCACTTGCAAAGAATGAAACATTCTCTGAGAGATACAGAAAGGCGATAACCATTGCCCATTGTTGCAATGTACGTGTTGTCGCTTATTCGTGGCCCATCCGAGCTTCCTTAAATGTTTCAAATGTTTTGGTATAAATTGGACACAGTTTATAGAATATAGTTCCTCCTTATTTGACATCTTGTTTCCTTTTCTGCGTAAACTAGAGAAACGACTTTGTTGGATACTTTTCAGTGAGTAATTGACTGTGTGAATCATGAAATTCTTCTAGATAAGCTTAGGTATTGTGGTATGAGTGTGACAATGCACAAATGGTTTAATTCATATTTAACTGGAGGAATGCAGAAGGCTGAAATTAATGGTACAAATAGTCTGAAAAAGTCAGCAGAGTTCTCTAACTGGGAAGGTGTCAAGAATGGTGTCCCACAGGGTTCAGTGTTAGGGCCATTATTGTTCTTAATATATATTAATGACTTACCACTCTATATTTATGAAGATGCAAAGCTAGTTCGTTTTGCTGCTGATACAAGTATAGTAGTCACACCCCACAAACAAGAATCAACTGCGGCAATTGTAAGTAATGACTTCCAGAAAAGTATTAAGTGGTTCTCTGCAAATGCACTTTCAGTAAATTTTGAGAAAACACAGTATAAATCTGTACAGTATACACAGTATAATTCTGTACAGTAAAGGTCAAATATTCAAAATTTCTGGGCGTGTGCATTAATGAGAAATTGAATTGGAAGAAACACATTGATGATCTGCTGAAGTGATTACGTTCAGCTACTTATTCTATTAGGTTTATTGCAAATTTTGGTTGATAACATATCAGTAAATAAGTCTACTATGCCAATTTTTATTCACTGTTTTCATATGGCATCATATTTTGGGGAAATTCATTTCAAGAGAAAAAGTATTCATTGCACAAAAGCGTGTAATCGGAATAATAGCTGGAGCCCGCCCAAGATTACCTTGTAGAACTCGGTATAATCATAGTACCTTCGCAATACATATAATCACTTACAAAACTTGTTATTAACAACCCGTCCCAATTCAAAAATAATAGCGAAGTGCACAGCTACAACACTAGAAGAAAGGATGGTTTTCTCTGTTCTGGGTTAAGTCCGACTTTGGCACAGAAAGAAGTGAGTTATGCTGCCACAAAAATCTTTGGTCATTTGCCAAACAACATTAAAAGCCTGACAGATAGCCAGCCAACATATACAAACAAATTAAAAAAAATTTCTGAATGACAATGCCTTCTATTCAATAGATGAATTTTTAGATATGAAGTAGGAACTGTAAAAAAGTAATTAATTGTATTGTGTAAAGAAAACTTACGTTAAACTGATACGTTCCACATTGTCACGATATGTCGTATTCATGATCTACTGAAAAAGTGTTAATGTAACTGGGATGAACTTCAGCAAAGGCAACTGCTGTTGCTTTGTATTTTACTGGAATGTAAGTCAATGGAGGTGCCTGCCAGTTGGATAGGTTTAAACATTCATCAAGTGTTCATCGTGAAGAGTATATTAATAGCGAAAGAGGAAATCCAAAAATTAATAGACAGTAGGACGGGAAGGCTAACCTCATCATAAAAATCCTCTTCATCAGCCTCGCTGTTTAAAGTGAGGTCATCTTTCTGAACAATAATACTCTCCATCACGAATCGAATCGTTTCCTCTGCGACTCATTCGCCCATCGTTATTGCGTTTGCATATACAAAATTGGTACCATTTTCAGAAAGGAGAGATCTCTGCTCGTAAACAAACACTGCGTAGCGTAAGGCATTGGTGATAGTTCTCCTCATTCCTTCATCAAATTCCTCCATTCTTTCGTCATGACATTTGATTGTTGACGAATTTGCGTTGTTGGACATTTTAGGTGCCGCACACTCACAAAACAAATGCAAGAGGTAAAAGCAAACAATAAACAAAAGAGAATTGATTTGTGTTTGGTAACTCCAAATCGATCAATGATTTTGAGCCCAAGGGAGAAATGAGTACAAATTAGAAAGTTAATACAGCTATCAAAATGACTCGTCAAATTTAAAAGTATTACATTGGAAGTAGATAACTCAAGAAAAATAAAAATTAAAAAACTTCAATATGAACACCACAGGAATCCTTACCGCCACCTTCTATGGTCCAGTCATTTGCGCTCCATTACGTCCCGACAGCAGTCGGAAAAGCTCGAGTTAATTTCATGTTCTAGAGAAACAGACTAAATAGTTTTTCGGATTTCATCCCTAAACCAGGGCCCACCAGGGTGAATGGCTTCAGAGTGTGATACCTAGCTTCTTAACCTACACCACCATATAGGTGGTTGCAGAAAGTCGATTGCACCACTGGAGACCTCTTCTTGCTAGGAAAATGAGCTGTATCTTTTAATATACATCAAGTATTTGATTGGATGACGCTGTCTGAAAACCTAGATTGGGTGATGATTGAAATCAGTTAAATATACCTGACTACAAATGGGGCGAAGATTTCAGGCGATAATTGATTTCAGGAATACATGTACTGTATCTAAAGAGCGTGAGTGGAAGTAAAAACACTCCGTGGGAGAAAGATGGATTTACTTCCTTAAGGAAACCGAAAATCCTGAAAGCAAGTGCCAACTGCTAAACTTATGCCAGTGTTTGTTTTCTGTTCTCGCACACAAACATCGACTGCGGCTAAGAACTGTGGAGTCAGTTTTACAGCGCCACTTTAACTACAAGTTGACTTGCATGATGCATTACAAATATGTAACGGGGAAAAAGCCTTCCTGAAGAAGATGAAATCTTCCAAAAAAAATCGAGTACCATATACTTCTGCCGCAAGTCCCTTGGTAACTGTGTTCTAAAGAAAAAGTCATTATCTAAAATAAATTTTTTACTTAATTTCTACACCTCCATCTCAGGGTGTGCCGACGAGTCCCAGCTAGATATTGCAACCATATGTATGATGGAAGGTTGGCTGAACTGAAACTAAACGATTGTTGACGTCGATTATTGCAGCGCTTTTCATATGAAGCGGAGATTTGTATTAATAGGCCAGATAAACAAGATACTACAGTATTCACATGTACAGAAAGTACTATTCTTTTCCCGCTGAACGTCGTGAATTTGCGAATCACAAAATTTTCTTCCTGCCAGTAGTCTGGCAGATGAATTGTAGGGCTGCTTTGAGTTGTCGTAGATATAGTGACGGACAAATAGCAAATTACTGACAGCAATGTCTCATACAATTTAGATTTCCATGCGAATTTTCTCTGTAAGTTTGAAAACCCAATGTTCTAAGGACACGTTGTACAAAATATCGCAAAATTAAAATTTAATTTTTAAGGAAATACGAGTACAATGACTAAAAACGAACGAAAGTTGTTTACAGATATTTTTGGTTGCTATTGATGCCATCCGGTACCACCGAACCACCGTCAAGCTATTATCATTAGAGTGAAACACCTGTTCGAATACTACTGAAACGGGCAATGTTGACAAATGCGGGTTACATATTCTTGAAGACCGAGTTTTGAAACATATTTTAAGCAACACGAGTTGCTAATTTACGATCGCTGAATTCTTCCAAACGTTAGACATTACTGTACCAACGTTGACTTTCTCTACTTCATACCTATACGCGAAAAGATGAACCTTTTACTGAACAGCGTGTTTCGCCAGCAGAGTTAGAACTCTAGGAGCGTTCTTTATCTACAGGTGGCCGCGCATACATTTTTATACCGCCCCTTTGCCGATGTCGTAAAATTTTACCGCTTGTCGTTTGAGGCTGTTAGAAGGCTCTCGACACAAGTAACCTCTTACAGGCTACGGCAGCCTCTTGAATGCTGCTCAAGAGTTGATGTGTGCGCAGGGAAGCCGTACAGAACTCTCTTCTGTAGTAAAACAGCCCATACTCGTTGATAATCGTAGTCGTTACCATGCCACGAGAGCGCATACTGCTGAAAGAACTTTCCTTCGGTTTTGATCAAGACTACGAAAAAGTGTTTCCTTCTTGAAAGGATAATGCCGAACTAGTAATCCCTTACCATTTATTCCCAATTGGGCACACCTCTTCCCAGTACCAACTCATTTGGTAGTTCTATGAAGTGACGCTGAAAGTATTAGTATGGAATGTAGACCATGTATGGAAGTGAAACATGGACGATAAATAGTTTAGGCAAGAAGAGAATAGAAGCTTTCGAAATGTGGTGCTACAGAAGAATGCTGAAGATTAGATGGGCAGATCACGTAACTAATGAGGAGGTATTGAATAGAATTGGGGAGAAGAGGAGCTTGTGGCACAACGTGACTAGAAGAAGGGATCGGTTGGTAGGAGACGTTCTGAGACATCAAGGGATCACCAATTTAGTATTGGAGGGCAGCGTGGAGGGTAAAAATCGTAGAGGGAGACCAAGAGATGAATACACTAAGCAGATTGAGAATGATGTAGGCTGCAGTAGATACTGGGAGATGAAGAAGCTTGCACAGGATAGAGTAGCATGGAGAGCTGCATCAAACCAGTCTCAGGACTGAAGACCACAACAACAACAACAACAACAACATGAAGTGAACAACGACTCTAATGAATCAGAGCAAAAAATCCACCTACTTTACTCTTTGCAATAGAGAAAGAAAAGTAAAAGTCAGAACATGCGTACTGCCTCCGATCATTAGGAACATACAGTGCATATGTTAAGCAAGTCATCGGTTTTACACTGTATATAAACTGAATGAATTTACACCTACCGTCCATTAGGACTGATATCTTTCTTCTCGAACGTATTCAACTGGAACGAAATCGAAATTATTTTCTATTCTCCGATTCCGATCTATGCTGTATTTTCCACCAATTAGTGGGCGAATTAGCTACAACAAATAACTGGAATCATGTTAGATACAGCTTGGTAAAAATACACTGGTGAGCCAAAGTCACTATCGCGTGATGTGTCACTACCAAGTAACATACCTCGATGAACGTAGAAAGAACTGCTACAGTATAATGCAGAACGTAACTGAAAAAAATGTGCAACGTGACTAACAGATAGACACTTTTATTCAAAGGTAATAATTTCACCTGAAGCCACCACGATTTATCATGGTCCCCAGGACATTAAAAAACGAGGGACATGGTTCTAATTTTGGTGTATGATCACCATGAATGGCAACGCATTCTCTTCAAAGCGCTGCCATGTTGTCCACAAGCTTGGTAAGGCGTTTTATTGGTTGGGCGTTCCGTTCCTCACACAGCGCTGTTTTGGTGGAGCGTACCATTCTTCCACCAGCGAGGCTGACAAGTGATTCATGGTCTTTGGTACACTTGAACATGCTGTAAGAAGTCTCCCCAATGCGCTTGTTCAGTGGTATTTAAGTCAAGAAAATGGGCAGTTCATTCTATCCGACGAACATCCTGTCGTTCCAAGAGCCTGTCCACCCGTGTTGCTCGTTGCAGTCTACTGTTGTCACCTTATCTTTTTTAATTTTCTTTTCTGGGTTCATCAGTCTTCTGACTGGTTTGATGCGGCCCGCCAAATTTCTCTCCTGTGCCAGCCTCGTCGTCTCAGAGTAGCACTTGCAACCTACGTCCTCAATTATTTCCTCTACAGTTTTTGCCCTCTACAGCTCCCTCTAGTACCATGGAAGTCATTCCTTCATGTCTTAACAGATGTCCTAGCATCCTGTCCCTTTTCCTTGTGAATGTTTTCCACATATTCATTTTTTCTGCGATTTTGCGCGGATCCTCCTCATTCCTTACCTTATCAGTCCACGTAATTTTCAACATTCTTCTGTAGCACCACATCTGAAATGCTTTGATTCTCTTCTGTTCCGCTTTTCAAACAGTCCGTCTTTCACTACCATACAATGCTGTACTCCAGACGTACATTCTCAGAAATTTTTTCCTCAAATTAAGGTCTATGTTTGATACTAGTAGACTTCTCTTGGCAAGGAATGCGCTTTTTGCCATAGCTAGTCTGCGTTTGATGTCCTCCTTACTCCATCTGTCACTGGTTATTTTACAGCGTAGGTAGCAGAATTCCTTAAATTCATTACTTCGTGACCGTCAATCCTGATGTTAAGTGTCTCGCTGTTCCCATTTATGCTACTTCTCATTACTTTCGTCTTTCATCGATTTACTCTCAATCCATATTCTATACTCATTAGATGGTTCATTCCATTCAGCAGATCATGCAATTATTCTTCATTTTCAGTCAGGATAACAATTGTCATCAGCGAATCTCATCATTGATATCCTTTTACCTTCAATTTTAATTCCGCCTATAAAAATGAAATCAGGGTCGAGTGACCCTCTGAAAATATGCACATGTGGAAGAACTACAATGTTTGAATAAAACTGACGGGTGATTGTACTATGCTCAAAGATCTGGCGGGCTGTTACTTCCGTCCAAGATTATGCCTACCGACACCTGGACCACCAAAAGAATCGTGTTCGACTATGTCCCTGGTGCATCACTTGTTCCCACCTCTCGTCATATGAGGACAGGTCGAGGACCACTACTCAGAATTGATCTGTTCTCATCCGATATACCACGTGATCCCATTCTTCGTTGGTCCAGTCTCAATGTCTAGGCGCCATCGCTAACAGTGCCACAGATGTGGGACTGCCAAAGGAACGTAACTTACCGGTAGTCGGGCAATGTACCAGCCCCATGCAGTCGCCGGGCCACTGTGTTGCGTGAGACTCCTTGCCTTGCAGTCCTACCTTGGCTGTTGTTCAACATAGGGGTCAGCTGCTGCTGCAGTTGACCGCCATTGACCACATACTCGTGGCCGAGCGGTTCTAGGCGCTTCAGTCTGGAGCCGCGCGACCGCTACGGTCGCAGGTTCGAACCCTGCCTCGGGGATGGGTGTGTGTAATGTCTTTAGGTTAGTTAGGTTTAAATAGTTCTAAGTTCTAGGGGACTGATGACCTCAGATGTTATGTCCCATAGTGCTCAGAGCCATTTGAACCATTTTTTTGACCACATTCTCTCCTCTGGGCAGCAGTGCCTATGGTTCAAAACGATCCCCGTGCACATGAAACAAACCAGTGACCAATACCAATTTCCAGGACTACAGTTGTCACAGTTGCAGTATACCAATGATTGTTCCCCGTATGGAGTCATCCAGGTGTTGTCTACGGGCCGTGTAGTAATGAAGAATACTGGCCCATTGCATCGTAATTGGTCGATGATTGACACACTTGGTCTTTCCCGTTTCTTCAATTGCCCCATGTTGCATTTGGAGCTATAGTCACAATGACCTTACACCATGTTTGTCCAACTTTCTGTTCACGTCTGCGAGGCCTCTGGCAATATGCTCCTGTGCTTTCACCCATTTCCATCGAGTACTTAGTGTGTTATGTTATTTTATCTACCTCGTCCTTGTTTTGCAGAACAGCATCGAATCAGCATTAACGCTCGCTCTCTGCAAGAAGTTTGGTACCAGAGGAGACTGACTTAGCTACCCAGCATGAACAGAGACACAACGTGTCTACGAAAGTGTCTATACCACTCTCATACGTGAAGCACTTCTGCTCCCACGTAGGCTCCTGGGTGTTCGGCAGCGAGTATAATATTACACTTCTGACCCTGGAATTCACAGCGATTCACTGTTATTGCCCATCAGCTGTCACGCATTGTAACGCCATGCTACAGATTTCAGTCAATATCATCCCTCAGTAATTGCAACATTTCTGCTAAAATTGAAATGAGTATTAGTTACTGAACGGAAAAGATTCCTATATTTGGTTATCGTTTCAGTTAGCAGTACTGTGCCTGTTTGAGATAAACCGCTTTTTTTGCCATATCTGGAGAAATTTTGAATCCAGAGTGAACACAAGAGAGCAAGCATCAACCAACGAGCTATCTCGCTTCTATAAACTTCAGGCGACCACGAGCGAACAGCATTCATTCATTTTCGATTCTATTAGCAGTGTTCGCTCGTGTTCCACCAACTGTCGGTCTTTCAGCGAACCATCGAAGGAAGTTAGCCTACTACTATCCACTTTAGCGGTGAAAGCACAGAGAGCATTCGATTCCTCAGTCTGCTGTGACAAGAAGAGAATGTAATGTTGCTAAAAGAAGAATAGCGATATCAGAGGTGATTGTAGTAGCCAAGAGATCCACCACAAAAAATGTTGAATGCAAAGAAAATCGCTTGGTAGGAAAGAGCTGGAGCACCTAAGACCAGGGACGGGAGAAGGAGTATAAATTCTTTACTTGCTTTCATCACGCGTGAACGGTGTGAAGAGGAACAAGCTTTTGTTTTTCTTTTTGTTGCTAAGACAAAGTTGTGGGAATATCACCTTAGGCTACGACACATTCGAGAATATTTTTTCTTCTACAGCTGACGATTTTTTCAGTCAACCTCTGCGTGATCGGAATCTACTGCTGCCATACATGCTTAGTTATTAGCTGCAGTCACATCCTCGCTGTGGAGTCTGCACCAACTTGTAGATGTTTGAGGACTTACGGGATTCGAATTGCAAGACATAAAGCAGTTGTGCCTGTCGATGCTTCTCACTCTCCCCATTCCCACTACCCATATCAGTTTCAGTTGACTTCACCTGATAATCTTCTGCTCCTTGGACTATGGAGGCGCTGGTTGATTTCTCCTACTTTAGGAAATTCAGTTGCCGAGATAAATAAATAAAGACATTAATGAAGGGAACAGGGGAAGACTCCCGATCGTTAACAGATGGCCAACGATAGTTAAATCTGATATATTATTAACGAAACACAGAAATGCGAGGCAGTCTCCTTTCATAAGCTGGGAAGTTGGTAGCCGACAGTTTTGGACTATTTGGCAATCTTCAGGCTTTCTGTGGGTTAAACCAAATATATCTGCCACCAAACAGTTTCCATTTGAGGGCGTTGCTGCAGCGCACATGCAACTTGGCGCGACGTATCAATATGTATGCGAGGCCTCAGTGTGACATTCGTGACTTTCCGACGTACGTGCGGTAAATGCGGAAACAACAAACTGGTAGCCAAGATCGCAAGAATTCTTTTTATTCCATGATTGCCGGTTTCGGCGAAACTAATGCCGCCCTAATCGGATCTTAGGACACATACAGGTTACAACATCAAGGCAAACAATTGTGATATTAATAGTTACCTATAACACGCAGGCCTTACAAACTTGTCGTAAGTAGCACATAGGCGTCCAAGAGCGATGACATTATAAATGTTAAGTGTCTCCATCACATACAAGCGCAAGCTGCGATCTTGGCTACCAGTTTATTGTTTTACAAGCATCTAGGTCGCTCCCACAAGAGCATAATGTGCTCCCTACAAAATGCGGAAACGTTAACTATGGCGACGTTATTGTCAAATGCATCCAAACAGGATCAATGTGCTGTTATTCTTTTCTTGACTGCTGAAGGACAAGCACATTCATACATTTATCGGAGAATGAAGAATGTGTATGCCGCGTGGAGTGGCCGCGCGGTTAGAGGAGCCATTTCGCTAATCGTGCGGCCCCTCCCGTCTCCCACGGGCATGGGCATGAGTGTTGTCCTTAGCTTTAAGTTAGTTTAAGTAGTGTGTAAGTCTAGGGACCGATGACCTCAGCAGTTTGGTCCCTTAGGAATTCACACACATTTGAACACATTTGAAGAAGGTGTTTGGGGTAGCATGTCAATCGAAAACCACCGCTGTGGAATTGTGCTACAAATTCTACGTTTCTCCATGATAACGTACGTCCCCATATGGCAAATGTCGCAACGCAGAAGTTGCGCTAACTCAGCTGGGAGATACTCGAGCATTAGCCGTATAGTCTTGATATCTCCCCATGTTACGTATTACGAGGGTCACTCCAAAAGAAATGCACACTATTTTTTTTTAGAAATTCCATCTTTCATTCTACATGTTTGAAAGTTTTACAATGTGTAGATGCATCCTTTAGGAACAATATTTTCATTTCTCCACATAATTTTCATCCCTCGCAATTGCCTTACGCCATCTTGGAATCAGCGCCTTTATACCTGCACGGTAAAATTCTGGACCAACCTGTTGGAGCCACTGTTTGGCAGCGTGCACAAGGGAGTCATCATCTTCAAACCTTGTTCCACGAAGAGAGTCTTTCAGTTTCCCAAAGTGATGATAGTCACATGGAGCCAGGTCAGGACTGTAAGGCAGGTGTTTCAGTGTTGCCCATCCGAGTTTTGTGATCGCTTACATGGTTTTTTGACTGACATGTGGCCGTGCATTGTCGTGCAACAGCAAAACATCCTGTGGTCGAACACGACTCAGTCGAGCTTGAAGTTTCTTCACTATCGTCACATATGCATCAGAATTTATGGTGGTTCCACTTGGCATGATGTCCACAAGCAAGAGTCCTTCGGAATCGAAAAACACCGTAGCCATAACTTTTCCAGCAGAAGGTGTGGTTTAAAATTTTTTTTTTCTTGCGTGAATTTGCATGAAGCCACTTCATTGGTTGCCTTTTCGTCTCTGGTGAAAAATGATGGAGCCATGTTTCATCATCTATCACAGTTCATCCAAGAAATTAATCTCCACCATTCTCACCTGTTCTAAAAGTTCGCTGCATACCGATTTTCTTGTTTCTTTGTGAGGCACTGTCAACATCCTGGGAATCAACCTGGCACAAACCTTTTTTAACGCCAACACTTTCAGTATACTGCAAACACTTCCTTCCCATATCCCTACGTAGCGTGACAATTCGTTCACTGTGATCCGTCTGTCAGCCAATTCGTTAACTCTCTGCACATTGTCTGGAGTGTGTGCAGTACGAGGCCTGTCGCTGCGAGGACAATCCTCAATACTGCCGTGCCCGCTTTCATCACGTAACCTGCTTGCCCACCGACTAACTGTACTGCGATCGACAGCAGCATCTCCATACACCTTTTTCTACCTCTTGTGGATGTTTCCCACTGTCTCGTTTTCAGAGCACAGGAATTCTATGACAGCACGTTGCGTCAAGTGTAGCAGCCATCTTGAAGACATGCTGTGACGGCGCTAGTCACGGGAACAGGTTGAATTAAGTTTGAAAACAAGCGGGTAGGATGTATCTACACACTGTAAAGCTTTCACACATGCAGAATGAAAACTGAATTTTTACAAAAATAGTGTGCATTTCTTTTGGAGTGACCCTCGTACTATGCCTTTGGTTCCTCTTTTTTGAGGAGGCCTTGAAGAGTCACGATGCACGTCGGACGAGGATAAGCAGCAGACAATTACGAAATTCTTCACGCAGCAGAACACTGTGATTTTCCAAACGGATATCTACAACCTGGTGTGTCGATTGTATGTTTGCCTGAAGGCTCACTACATTTTACCTTATTGCCATAGCGATTCTGGGTAAAGGGCAGCCGAACGGAAACATTTTGATCGCTTCTTAAACCCAAAAAGGTACAGAAACACGTTACAAGTAATGATCAGTTGTCCAGCCCCAAAAGAAAATATTGATCAGAAAATACGAGAAGAACCTTGGGAATTTAGAGCCAAGAATGAAAGTAATGAGCCATGAGCAATCACGAATTGTGAACTCGCTGCCTGGGGCAGCGTGACAAAGATTTTCGCTCTAGCATTGTGGATACTGTGACACCAGTTCCTCTCAGTGCAAATCCCGAAATTGCAGTTTAATCGCAAATGGATGTGCTACAAACATTATGCAGCGGACCTCTTGGGCAAAGCTGTGCGACGCTGTGCACGGTTGCTTGCAAGACGGTGGAAACAAATACATGTATCGTGGAAAAAGTGGCAACTGCTGCAGTAGTATTAGTCAGGAAGTGATGTCTACCAAGACACCATGGACCTGAGGCCGAGAGGTCATCTATCAATCGTTTTGTTTCCTCTGACAGTGCACAAATGTGTGCTTCCTCAGAGAGCAAAAAGTTCCTGAAGCCAACTGAACTTGGAGTGGAAATGCCGATGGTTGGCAGGTTTAAATGGCTCTCAGCACTATGGGACACTACATTTGAGGTCATAAGTCCCCTAGAACTTAGAGCCACTTAAACCTAACTAGCCTAAGGACATCACACACATCCATGCCCGAGGCAGGATTCGAACCTGCGACCGTAGCGGTCGCGCGGTTCCAGACTGAAGCGCCTAGAAGCGGCCGATGGTTGCTTTGGCATTTTGCCAAGGGGCAGTTTTGCCCGTCGACGTGCAGATGATGGCTCTGGGTATGGTGCCATGTCTTAGACCTCAGAAAGTGTTGGTGTCCCTCCACTCAGCAGTTGCCTTGGCTTGACTGTGAAATTAACAACCACTGGAACTTTTGAAGATTTACGCCAGCTTGAATATTTTAATGATTAAGTGACTGGCGGTCACGAAAACCGCTCCGCCCCTGCCATTCGATAGTCTTTTATTTAGGGAAGCTGTCGGTGTGATCTGTAATGCGATCGCTAACTTTTGTGCGTTATTGAATTACAGCAGCTCCGTTGCAGACGTGTGTAAAGATATATGGCAGGGACAGAGGCGCTGATATGTAACCACCAACGGGCCTGTTTTAAATCAGCACTGATGCCGGATTAAGCCGCGCATTCTAACATCACAGAAAGGCCATGCATCGATGACCCGCCATACGGTATGTTTCCAAACCGTCGAAGCACAAAGCTGTTGATTAGTACGTACCTGGAAGCAGTGTAACGCACAACTTATCCCTATAAAGAGTATAACCAATCGCTATGAATACCATCTGTTTGTACAACAGTTACACTTAGTCTGGCAACGCCCACCATGGCATCGTGTGCGCGTCAGTCTCCAGCACGCTATAGGCTTGCCAGCAACGGACGCCGGTCTGGGCAGTTAGCTACACGAGACCAATTCACGATACTAAGTCCGCCCCCCCCCCCCCCCCCCCCCGCCGTGGACATAGACAACGCAGTGAGGAGCCGTCCCCCAGGTTCCACAGCATTACCTAACTTCTGCCTTGTAGGGCAGCAGTTTGCAGCCAGGGCGGTACAAGCGGCATCCCTCCACATCAAGACGAACTTCTAACAGCACCCGTGGCCGCCTACGGGAATTCAGTGGACGTACATGTCGCTGACACTGCTCACTCAGGGTCGCATAGTGCTAACTCAGGCACCTGCCGTGTGAAAGTAAACCATGTCAGCAAGTGAGAACACCGACGTCAAATGGCCGTCCCACCACCGCGGTCTTCCGACGTTGTCAACATCACTGTTGGATGACGCGCTTGCTGAGAACGCATCCAGGGGCGCCGCAGCATTGCGGCATTGCAATTCAAGACGAATAAAACACGTTTTATCTTGCAGCGGAGGTTCCCTAGCCACCCCTGGCCAGTACCACTGCCTTCACAACCCGCCACTCCACCATCTCTACTCCATAGCGGCACTACCCACCCTTGGTCGCCATACTGGCTTCGAAAAATTACGCCTAATGTATAAATAAAGAGATGAAATTCGTCGACTTTTTAAAACGCATGAGTCTGTATCTGTTATTGGAAACGTGGCTATAATTTTGTTTTAGTCTCTCTCTGTCTTTGTACTGGGACCTCACTGAACAGCTGCTGAGACTTCACCACTATTGTAAACGTTGTTGACTCATGTGGGCTACAAACTATGAACAGACAGTCCTGAAGTAATGAAGAAGTTGTAGTATTATTAGGTGCGGTTGTTGAACACGGACACTCACAGCAGCAGCATGTGAGATAAGGAAAAATCAACGTGTCTGTCTTTTATCTATTCCACAGTAGTTTTCTCCTTTAATAGTCACTATTCAGACACTTTTTACAGTAAACTGAGCAAAGCCTGATACTTATGTGCTTCATGTCTACACGCTTCAGCTGGCACGATGAAACGTAACAATGACATATTTGATATTAGTAGACTTCTCTTGGCCACAAATGCCTTTTTTGCCATAGCGAGTCTGCTTTTGATGTCCTCCTTGCTCCGTCCGTCATTGGTTATTTTACTGCCTAGGTAGCAGAATTCCTTAACTTCATTGACTTCGTGACCATCAATTCTGATGTTAACTTTCTCGCTGTTCTCATTTCTACTACTTCTCATTACCTTCGTCTTTCTCCGATTTTCTCTCAAACCATACTGTGTACTCATTAGACTGTTCATTCCGTTCAGCAGATCATTTAATTCTTCTTCACTTTCACTCAGGATAGCAATGTCATCAGCGAATCGTATCATTGATATCCTTTCACCTTGTATTTTAATTCCACTCCTGAACCTTTCTTTTATTTCCATAATTGCTTCCTCGATGTACAGACTGAAGAGTAGGGGCGAATGGCTACAGCCTTGTGTTACACCCTTCTTAATACGAGCACTTCGTTCTTGATCGTCCACTCTTATTATTCCCTCTTGGTTGTTGTACATATTGTATATGACCCGTCTCTCCCTATAGCTTACCCCTACTTTTTTCAGAATCTCGAAAAGCTTTCCCCATTTTATATTGTCGAACGCTTTTTCCAGGTCGAGAAATCCTATGAAAGTGTCCTGATTTTTCTTTAGCCTTGCTTCCATTATTAGCCGTAACGTCAGAATTGCCTCTCTCGTCCCATTACTTTTCCTAAAGCCAAACTGATCGTCACCTAGCGCATTCTCAATTTTCTTTTCCTTTCTTCTGTATATTATTCTTGTAAGCAGCTTCGATGCATGAGCTGTTAAGCTGATTGTGCGATAATTCTCGCACTTGTCAGCTCTTGCCGTCTTCGGAATTGTGTGGATGATGCTTTTCCGAAAGTCAGATGGTATGTCGCCAGACTCATATATTCTACACACCAACGTGAATAGTCGTTTCGTTGCCATTTCCCTCGATGATTTTAGAAATTCTGATGTAATGTTATCTATTCCTTCTGCCTTATTTGACCGTAAGTCCTCCAAAGCTCTTTTAAATTCCGATTCTAATACTGGATCCCCTATCTCTTCTAAATCGACTCCTGCTTCTTCTTCTATCACATTAGACAAATCTTCACCCTCATAGAGGCTTTCAATGTATTCTTTCAACCTATCTGCTCTCTCCTCTGCATTTAACAGTGGAATTCCCGTTGCACTCTTAATGTTACCACCGTTGCTTTTAATGTCACCAAAGGTTGTTTTGATTTTCCTGTATGCTGAGTCTGTCCTTCCGACAATCATATCTTTTTCGATGTCTTCACATTTTTCCTGCAGCCATTTCGTCTTAGCTTCCCTGCACTTCCTATTTATTTCATTCCTCAGCGACTGGTATTTCTGTATTCCTGATTTTCCCGGAACATGTTTGTACTTCCTCCTTTCATCAATCAACTGAAGTATTTCTTCTGTTACCCCTGGTTTCTTCGCAGCTACCTTCTTTGTACCTATGTTTTCCTTCCCAGCTTCTGTGATGGCCCTTTTTAGAGATGTCCATTCCTCTTCAACTGTACTGCCTACTGCGCTATTCCTAATTGCTGTATCTGTAGCGTTAGAGAACTTCAAACGTATATTGTCATTTCTTAGCTCTTCCGTATCCCACTTCTTTGCGTATTGATTCTTCCTGACTAATGTCTTGAACTTCAGCCTGCTCTTCATCACTACTACATTGTGATCTGAGTCTGTATCTGCTCCTGGGTACGCCTTACAATCCAGTATCTGATTTCGGAGTCTTTGTCTAACCATGATGTAATCTAATTGAAATCTTCCCGTATCTCCCGGCCTTTTCCAAGTATGCGTCCTCCTCTTGTGATTCTTGAACAGGGTATTCGCTATTACTAGCTGAAACTTGTTACAGAACTCAATTAGTCTTTCTCCTCTTTGATTCCTTGTCCCAAGCCCATATTCTCCTGTAACCTTTTCTTCTAATCCTTCCCCTACAACTGCATTCCAGTCGCCCATGGCTATTAGATTTTCGTCCCCCTTTACATACTGCATTACCCTTTCAATATCCTCATACACTTTCTCTATCTGTTCATCTTCAGCTTGCGACGTCGGCATGTATACCTGAACTATCGTTGTCGGTGTTGGTTTGCTGTCGATTCTGATTAGAACAAGCCGGTCACTGAACTGTTCACAGTAGCACACCCTCTGCCCTACCTTCCTATTCATAACGAATCCTACACCTGTTATACCATTTTCTACTGCTGTCGATATTACCCGATACTCATCTGACCAGAAATCCTTATCTTCCTTCCACTTCACTTTACTGACCCCTACTATATCTAGATTGAGCCTTTGCATTTCCCTTTTCAGATTTTCTAGTTTCCCTACCACGTTCAAGCTTCTGACATTCCACGCCCCGACTCGTAGAACGTTATCCTTTCGTTGATTATTCAATCTTTTTCTCATGGTAACCTCCCCCTTGGCAGTCCCCTCCCGGAGATCCGAATGGGGGACTATCCCGGAATCTTTTGCCAATGGAGAGATCATCATGACACTTCTTCAATTACAGGCCACATGTCCTGTGGATACACGTTACGTGTCTTTAATGCAGTGGTTTCCATTGCCTTCTGCATCCTCATGTCGTTGATCATTGCTGATTCTTCTGCCTTTAGGGGCAATTTCCCACCCCTAGGACAAGAGAGTGCCCTGAACCCCTATCCGCTCCTCCGCCCTCTTTGACAAGGCCGTTGGCAGAATGAGGCTGACTTCTTATGCCGGAAGTCTTCGGCCGCCAATGCTGATTATTTATCAAAATTTAGGCAGTGGCGGGGATCGAACCCGGGACCGAGGACGTTTTGATTATGAATCAAAGACGCTATCCCTAGACATGCATTTTCTGCTCCTGTGTCTTTGTAATAAGCCTTATTCTACTATACACACTCTTTCCCTTCTCATCTCTACCCCGCTCCCCCCCCCCCCACTCTATCTCTCTCTCTCTCTATCTCTCTCTCTCTCTCTCTCCAATACATTCTGTGTGTGCCCCTCCTCTCTCTTTCTCTCTCTTTCCCTCTTTCAACGAATTAGAAACGTAATTTCAGAAAGAATGTCATATTTAAAACACTAACTGAAAAATACTTTGTATCAAATCAAATGACGTATGGTTTTGTAATGTTTTGCTATCAACATTAAACAAGTGAAACACTGTTACAACACAAATCAGCTTTCACGTCAATTAAATCCATGATAATCGGAAACGTTCCGAGATTGTTTCACAACGATAATTTTTCTCTTTCTGGTCACCGACTACAACAGATGAAAGTGTACTGTATCCCATCATTATTTGAAATAATGACGATTGTAATACGAAATTGCATTTATTTCAGTCTTAATGAAACCTAGGGTCATTTCGTGTCACGTGAAATATCATATCAGATAAGTTTTGGCCGTTAACACTGAGTTGATGACGCAACGAACGAGCTTCTTCGGCGCTTTACCGTTAATTACGTTGCTTAAATTGAATCAGTATTTTCTAACGAGGGCCAACAGCCTTGTTTTTAAGGTATTTTTCAAACGTGTAGTAATGTTAATCAACATACATGGTGAAGCGTCATCTTACGAATTGCCAACCAGCATTGCACCTTGATCTATGCTAAATATGGTTCAAATGGCTCTGAGCACTATGGAACTTGACATGTGAGGTCATCAGTCCCCTAGAACTTACAACTACTTAAACCTAACTAAACTAAGGACACCACACACATTCATGCCCGAGGCAGGATTCGAAGCTGCGACCGTAGCAGTCACACGGTTCCGGACTGAAGCGCCTAGAACCGATCGGTCACAACGACCTGCTTGCTAAATATGGAATTATATTAAAAGAGATTAGTTTAACAGGGAATATACAGAACTAAAAGATTTTATCATCCTCTGTTGAACACAACAGTTAGTTCCATATAATTCTTGGAGTACTACTTTTCGAGAACTATTTTGTATTGCACAGGAAGTAATTCAAAAGTAATCAAATCACAAAAGGAAAGTTTCATCTCCCTTTCACGCTCCCCGTGTTTGCTTAAATAGCAGTGCTCTCTATTCCTTGTCTTAACTCCCGCTGCCCATCAGCCCCATTTCCTTCACTCCCGCCTGTAATGTCTCTTGCAGCGGTCTCTCCTCGATATTTTCAGAAATTTTATAAATTATATAACTCAGTACATATCTCGAAATACCTCTTCTTATCTTACCGATTCCTAAACTTTAATATACGATGATTATCAATGAAAAGTAGTTTCAAGCCCTATTATTCCTTGGAGCGTGCGTTTACTCCATGGAATAGCTTCTCTGCTAGTTATGTTTTCTCTTATGAAAAGAATGATTCAGATCTTGCCGGTTAGCCGTGAAATAACGAAGATGTATATGTATGTATTGTTGAGCTAGTCGCCATCTTGATGAGATTCTGTATGAGAAGGAATTTAATACATGAAGTAAACTAAAGTAAGTGTGTTCGCGTATTATTTAACTGATTATTATTGACAGTGTCTGCTTACTACGCTGTGTTGCATGGGATCAGTGGGGAACGTCTGATTTACACTGGACGAACCTGCCGTTTTGTACGCTCAAGATATCCAATTTATTACTTTCAGCGTCCGCAGCTCGTGGTCGTGCGGTAGCGTTCTCGCTTCCCACGCGCGGGTTCCCGGGTTCGATTCCCGGCGGGGTCAGGGATTTTCTCTCCCTTGTGATGACTGGGTGTTGTGTGCTGTTGTTAGGGTTAAGTAGTTCTAGGGGACTGATGACCATAGCTGTTAAGTCCCATAGTGCTCAGAGCCATTACTTTCAATAAATCGGCTAAACGGTCTTACCAGCAGATCTCCGGTCTTCCCCATGTGGTCACCGAAAGTTAATAATTATTACAAAAGTTTTCAGGAGATCGACTGACAATTTTCTTCGCACTGAGACTTCGAAATTGCTTCACTGCATTATGGAATTTAAGTTAAGCTCAATTTAATCGGGATAGAACGGTATTGAACTGTGTGAATGTGATAAGTCTGCTTTGTGAATGAAAATTCCCTTAATATACGCATGTTTTTTACTATCCTGATCAGTGAAGTTAGATGAGGCCGGTGTGAGAGAGGTTTTTAAATTTCAGATCCCACAAAAAATATTAAACCCCCTCTCCCCCCCCCCTCTCAGTATCTTCAACCGTGTAGAAAACCCAAGCTGCCAACGCCCATGGCGTGGTCCCAGAGTGGTAACTGTTGCTATATCTGAGCCTGGTGTAGTTCAAGCTACTCCCGCACGGGAAGCGCCTAGCATGCATTGTTGTGCGTTCATTGCAGAGAGTGTAGCATCTGGTCTCCTCTGGGCTAAACGAACTTAAGTTTTTTGAACGCTACAAACGCTGATTACTCCGTCCGCTGTGGGCTGGTTGCGCGAAAGTGGCCTTTTCGCTTTCCGCGAGACAGAGCAACGCGTGTTCGCATTCCAAATGAACCACACGGCCCACGGCAGAGCGACAGCAACAACGCGGCGCTCTGCTCGCCAGCGGCATCCCATTTGTGCAGCACTGCCGTTCTCCCCGTCCCGCGCGCTATGACGGCAGCGTGTTCCACGCCAAACACCGGGATCTGCGCGCTGTTCACAAACACAACGTCGCCGAGAAAAGCAGCGACACATGTTTTCTGTTTGCAAAAACTCAGCTTTCTCTTTTTGCTCTCGGCTCGGTTGCAGTAATTCCCATTACAGCTTCGAATAAATGAAACGTGTGTTAATTAAATTGGAGAGGTGCAATGCCTGTTTTTTCACTGCAGCAAGGTTTTTTCGCTGTTTCATCTGTCTTTTCTCTGAATACTTGAGGGAGAATTTCTCTTGTGCTTCATAAGCTATTTATCTGTTCTTGACGCTGCTGAATGATTAAGGCCGCGTTAGCTCGTTGCCAATGAAATAACTTCGCAGTTATAAATATACTATTGCAATGCGTATGGTTTATCGAACTGTAGAGTACGGTTTTTTCCTCAGAAGTAACTTGCCTTTCTGGATGATAATTAGTACATATTTTGAGGTAATATGTTAGCGCACATGCAGTCAGCATTAAAAGTGAGCAGGCTCGGTATTTTGATACCAGATCCCCTCCAGAGAGGAAGTCTGCATTTTAACACAGGGCAGAAGAAATTAAAATGATGCGTGCGCGTGTTAATAGCAAAAAATATTGATTGGCTACACGATATGCACAAAAATACATGTGGTTTTCTGGGTTTCGAGTTGCTCACGAGGAAATTGGGAAACGAATCGGGGAGAGTCTGCCGACATGCAAGCACGCGCACGTGCGTAAATACACATACGCACACACACGATTGTCTTTTAATTTTACGTGAAGCCTTTAATTGCATTCATAGCCCGAATTGATGGACCAAAATTTGAAATTCCAGATCCGATTGTGTCAAAAATTAATGCATAACGTTGAAACAAAGAATCGGAAGTATGTCATTTGCTTCATATCGAACAGAATTGCAAGTGGTCCACAGCGAAAAGTTTAAGTTGTAATCACCAAAGAACGCATATGGTAATTCCAGAGTAAAGAAAACGATTTTCTGCTGCGGGAAAAGTACATAAATTGTCATAACTAAATGACACTCTTGAAAACTAAGCTCTGTCGCCTTTTCGTTAATTTAACATTCAACCACATTTAGAACTATCTGCAAGTTGTTTATAGCCGTTTTCCCAGAAAGTCCATGCGTATACGCCATTGACTACTATTTACATAGCGATGGCAGCTAATTTTCGCAATTGTAACGGAAAACAGACTCATGAGTGTCAGAAGGAAATAACTGAATGTGATAATGATTACCTAGTTTTATTCAAAAAAGTAACTGAACTGGAGAGATGTTTGTATAGTAATTTATTACGTCGCGATGTAGCCTATACAGGGTGACAGCTATTGAACTATATGAAATAAAATCGTCGTAACTTCTAAACGGTTTACCTTAAGACGTTCCAACTGCACGGTTGACCGCGGGGCATCATGAGAATTAATGTGGTTTAGCTTAGCGACGAAGCTCACTTTCATTTCGGTGGGTTCGTCAATAAGCAAAATTGGAGCATTCCGTGACCGAGAAGTCTCTTCAGCCTGTGTGGTGTGGAATGTCCAGTCACGGAATATTCCTTGATGGCACCGTGACTACCGAACGGTACGTCAAGGTTTTGGAAGATGATTTCATCCCCATTATCCGAAGTGACGTCGATTTCGACGAGATGTCATTCATGCAAGAGGGATCTGGACCCCATCGAAGCAGGAGAGCGTTTGATGTCATGGAGGAGCACTTTGAGACCGCATTCTCGCTCTTCGGTACCCAGAAGCCACTGGAATGTTCCTTGATTGGCCGCCACCTTCTCCGAATACGCGTCTCTATTTTCTGGGGTTATATTAAATACAAGGTGTACAGCAAAAACCCCATAACTATTGCTGAGCTGAAAACAGCCATTCAGGAGGTCGTCGACAGCATCGATGTTCTGACATTTCAGCGGGTAATGCAG
Source organism: Schistocerca serialis cubense (assembly GCF_023864345.2). Lineage (NCBI taxonomy): Eukaryota > Metazoa > Arthropoda > Insecta > Orthoptera > Acrididae > Schistocerca > Schistocerca serialis. The sequence continues at coordinate 487,176,376 of NC_064643.1, forward strand.
TATTATCTATTCGTTTGCGCCACATCATCACCAATGATGGCAGGCATATCGAACATGTCATAACCTAAACCTGAATATCTGTACTGACTTTTACATGTTGAATAAAGTGTGAGCACGCCGTTGTTTGTAACTAATTACCTTTTCGTATATAGTACAATAATTTTCACTCTGAATGTTGCCGGGATTGTGTGAAATCCGGCATTCTTTAGAATGACTTACGCAATGTGTAGAATGCCTAAAATTCAACGTCAAAGTGTGAAAAGAATAATATTTACACACTGCCTAAGCATTGTAGGCTTTGCCTGTTTGTCTACTGGCAAAGAATGTATTACGTCTCATCCCGCCATTTCTTCCCGCCTCACGATTTGCGGTGGCGTTCGAGTCTTTATTTAGTGGTTACGAAGGCAACGTAATGTTGTAGAACGCTCAACTATTACGCCTCGAGTTCTCCAGCTGAAGTTCCTCAGATCCTCTCCTTCGTCCTTCCCTGATATTCTTGTGGCGCTATGTTGGAAGGGAGTGTAGTGCCAAGACTAGAACCAAGCCATGCTGACGTGTAACGATGGTTCTGCGATGAATTTTCTCAAGTAAGAGCCAATGTGGCTAAAAACTCTGCGTTAAAGACTCTGTGTTTCTAATTGAAACTAGTTACCAGAAGTTAGTCAACGATGTGAAAAAGGCTAAGAAAACCATGAAGAAGGAACCATGGGACTATTGGCTGCTGAAACACTAGTACATAATGGAGGTCGAGAATAAGACTAAGTTGATCTGTCCTGTTAAAGAAGGTACGAGTGGTGTTCAATTTTACGTCGCAGACTCAAAGTTATTTGACATATTGCATGAGGCCCATTTGGCGATATACTTCATCCAAGTATAAGAATATTACCCGTCTTAATAATAAACTGTACATTCACCTTTCTGAGCCTTGCCAAAATAAGCGAACAGCCGTTAAAAGGTGTGGTGGTCAAGTTCATGCTTTTTTAAAATTCAGTTCCTATTGCCAGGTCAATCTCGTCGGTTTTCAGCCCCATCCTGATAGAGAATACAACAGTATAATAGTCTACCAAGAACATCTCGCAAAGTTTTTAGTTCTCGTGACTTTGAAATCAAAGAGAGCGAAAGAAGTAGCCTACAACCTTTTCGACATATCTACACTCCTGGAAATGGAAAAAAGAACACATTGACAACGGTGTGTCAGACCCACCATACTTGCTCCGGACACTGCGAGAGGGCTGTACAAGCAATGATCACACGCACGGCACAGCGGACACACCAGGAACCGCGGTGTTGGCCGTCGAATGGCGCTAGCTGCGCAGCATTTGTGCACCGCCGCCGTCAGTGTCAGCCAGTTTGCCGTGGCATACGGAGCTCCATCGCAGTCTTTAACACTGGTAGCATGCCGCGACAGCGTGGACGTGAACCGTATGTGCAGTTGACGGACTTTGAGCGAGGGCGTATAGTGGGCATGCGGGAGGCCGGGTGGACGTACCGCCGAATTGCTCAACACGTGGGGCGTGAGGTCTCCACAGTACATCGATGTTGTCGCCAGTGGTCGGCGGAAGGTGCACGTGCCCGTCGACCTGGGACCGGACCGCAGCGACGCACGGATGCACGCCAAGACCGTAGGATCTTACGCAGTGCCGTAGGGGACCGCACCGCCACTTCCCAGCATATTAGGGACACTGTTGCTCCTGGGATATCGGCGAGGATCATTCGCAACCGTCTCCATGAAGCTGGGCTACGGTCCCGCATACCGTTAGGCCGTCTTCCGCTCACGCCCCAACATCGTGCAGCCCGCCTCCAGTGGTGTCGCGACAGGCGTGAATGGAGGGACGAATGGAGACGTGTCGTCTTCAGCGATGAGAGTCGCTTCTGCCTTGGTGCCAATGATGGTCGTATGCGTGTTTGGCGCCGTGCAGGTGAGCGCCACAATCAGGACTGCATACGACCGAGGCACACAGGGCCAACACCCGGCATCATGGTGTGGGGAGCGATCTCCTACACTGGCCGTACACCACTGGTGATCGTCGAGGGGACACTGAATAGTGCACGGTACATCCAAACCGTCATCGAACCCATCTTTCTACCATTCCTAGACCGGCAAGGGAACTTGCTGTTCCAACAGGACAATGCACGTCCGCATGTATCCCGTGCCACCCAACGTGCTCTAGAAGGTGTAAGTCAACTACCCTGGCCAGCAAGATCTCCGGATCTGTCCCCCATTGAGCATGTTTGGGACTGAATGAAGCGTCGTCTCACGCGGTCTGCACGTCCAGCACGAACGCTGGTCCAACTGAGGCGCCAGGTGGAAATGGCATGGCAAGCCGTTCCACAGGACTACATCCAGCATCTCTACGATCGTCTCCATTGGAGAATAGCAGCCTGCATTACTGCGAAAGGTGGATATACACTGTACTAGTGCTGACATTGTGCATGCTCTGCTGCCTGTGTCTATGTGCCTGTGGTTCTGTCAGTGTGATCATGTGATGTATCTGACCCCAGGAATGTGTCAATAAAGTTTCCCCTTCCTGGGACAATGAATTCACGGTGTTCTTATTTCAATTTCCAGGAGTGTATGTTGCTTAGTGCTCCAACGATTCTACAGTCCGGTAACGGCAGGGAATTTGCAAACAATTTGGTAAGCAGCCTAAAGGAATATCGGTCCACCTCGAAGATCGTAAATGGTAAGCCGCGCCACTCACAAAGTCAGGAGAATTTCGGCAGAGCAAACCAGGGCACTGAAAATATGCTGTGTGCTGGGATTCAAGACGAGAAAACTAGCTACTGGAATGACGGACCGTGGTTCGTCCAGCTTATGAAAATCAAAGCTCTTTATTATGGGATTAACGGTTCACTATACGAAGCTCTGTTCGGCTGTAAAGCGAGAGTAGGTCTTTTGACGTCGTCCCTGCCTGACGACATTTAACAAGACGTAGACACTAATGAAGAGCTGGAAAAAGTAATAAAGAGCGCAAAAGCAACACAGCAACAGAAAGAAAGACGAGATGAATCAATGCAGGAGGCAAAGCTCTCTGAAGAAGACATAGATAATAATGCAATCCATGATGGAAAAATCAAAACAGTGATGAAGCCATTGTTATCTAACAGCCTTCCATTTCTGTGGTTACCGAAAATCCTTCTTTTCCTGATATCTGTTGCGTCTGCGTAAAAGGAACCAACGGTGTTCATACACGTGAGAACTGTGGCCGAAACGTTCATGCCGTCTGTGGACATTCTCCTAAAGACGACGTCGACGAAGTAGAAGGTTACGGGGTTAGCGTTTTGTTCAATGTTTGCTTCGATATTGAGGAAGGTATCCAAAGTAAAACGAAATCGAAACTGACAAAAATTCCTCCTGTTCCTTTATGCGAGCCCCGATTCCTGACGTCGACAAAGAACGGAGTGACTCACGCAATCTGTTGGCAGTTGTTATGAACGTGACCGAACATGGTTGTTATTAACGTGACGTAAGTTGCCTTTCATCGACTTGAAACTGAACCTTGAAAGATTCCATAGCAACATCAGAATTCACCGTATGTCCAAAGAACTTAATGAGAATTGAAGACTTCCCTGACCACCAAATATCCCTCCGATCTGCAGCTACTTCTCAGTCCACAAGAAGCGACAAAGGACTCGTCAGTTGTATGTATAACACGAAATGCCAAAATATGAGTTGCTTTTGTGTCAAAAGGAAAATTAAGTGCAATTTAAAACGTCACTCCAGCTTTACCTGCTGTAACAAATAGGTCAAGTCAGTTCTGCTTTGTGTTTTGCCAATAGCAATATTCTGTTCACATTCTTCTTTAATGTGCGAAATTTGTGTAGAAGATCAAAGTGTCTTTTTGTGAAGAAAAAAGCGAGTACTTACTGTAATAAATATTTCAATCTCAGTTCTGCTTTCATTTTTCTCCAGTAAGAATATCCTGTGCTTTATTCCTGAGTTTTGTTCTTTCAATTTCAAATGTGTAACAATTAATAATGGATTCTCAAGTTGTGCCCTTTTAACACTTTGCGTAAATGGTACTGATCATTCTGTATAATGCCTAGGAATTGTATAGAATGCCTAGGAAAAGGAGGTAACATTTTCACAGAAACTTATATTCCATAATTTGTCTAAAACCATAAGGCTTTCTATACATTACCATGCTGATCTATGGAATACCTGGATTTCAGACAATTTCAATAGGTAGTTGCCATCTTCAGATGTGCTTAATCCACTAAATAGCATCGTACAGATGTAAAGAAATGTGTTTAGGCACTTTGAACATCTTAAAGTCATATTTCAATGAATGTACATCACATAGTAAAAGCCTTTTCTCATGTGACTATATGACTTATATATTGAAATGTTAAATGACTTTATGATGTTCCAAGTGTCTAAGTATACTTGTTTATCTGTCTATACGAAAATTTTCCGTGGATTGAGGGTTAAGCACATCTGAAAACGGCAACTCCTTGCCGAAAATCATAATGTGAATATTTGTTTATAAATCTAAGCAACTGTGACACAATAAACTATTGTAAAAAGTTTTCACATGTCCGTACTTCGAATTGGCCACACGTAAGTTTTAAATAGCTCAGGAGGAGCATAAAATACGAATTCTTCGTGTAATGGAATACCCGTTAGTGGAAATAGTCCGCACTGTGCACATGCAAGGTTATTATCAATGATTGAATCGACTTCAGACATTTGCTGTAGCTTTACCACTGGACTTGCTGTAACACACGCAGAAAAGCTCAGAAAGTTTTGTTTTCTTTTTTGACGTATTACGAGTCCTCCACATGCGCACCCCTACTGATTCCGCAGATACTAAGTCGATAATCAAGTTCTTACCATATTCGGCCCAGCATGTCTCTTTCAGTCTTCCAAAAGCACTGGTGATGTGAGTTCACCGTTCTGGCAGCTTTAATAATAGAGGAGGCGTAAACACAAAATCTTTCACGTAGCGCCACACAAAAAGTCGCAGGAGAGCGTGGAGCCATGACATGAATTGCTGATCATCAACCCTACCACGACTGATCCATCGGTTTCTCAATTTCCTGTTGAAGAATTCACGAACATTATGATGGAAGTGGGTTTGAGCACCATACTGTTGTTAGATTAACTCCACACTGTCGGTCCCTAGCTGCCGCATGATCCAGTTATCCAGAAAGTGCGTACACTTTCGTACCGCCTATGGCCATCTTGAGTAACTGCTCACTGCTGCCCTCTCGTGGCATAAATCTGAAGTGCGGCTGCAACAACACAAAACTTAAGAGTTTTTCTGTGTGAGTGCTAAGTTTTGTGTCACTGTGTCAATGTAGTTACAGCGAATTTATGACATCGCTTCCATCATTTATAATAACCTTGTATCTGAGCAGTTTTTATGGTTCGTAGCAACTATGAACATTATTTAGGTAACCAAAAAAAAAAACCTAAAACAATCCCTGAATACAAGACGAGCTTTTATATGAGGATGTGAGGAGACTTGATTTGTACCGAGTGCTGGTTGCGCTGCTGCATTTTTCATCAGTCTACCGTATGATGAAATCCTGAAGGGCATGCAGTATGTAATACATATAATACTCGTTGGTGAGAATGTAAGGTATTTCTGAGGGCGGCGCAGTTAAACAAGGTATGAGATCGTAGTATGGTCGTGGCGTGGGGGTAAACAAAGGAAGTTTTGGAGAAACAGTTACATGCTTACCAAGTCTGCTAATGACTTGCTCTATTAGGGGAAAAATCCGCTTAAGTGCGAATAGGACTCACGCACCGAGGATTCTGTACAAAATTATGTATATAGATAATTTATACATCCCATGAATTAAGAATTTCGACGATTTTTGCCTGTTGTCGATACCGATACTGGGTAGGTACCAAAATATAAATGGCCGTATCTTTTGACTAGATTGATGTAGAAACTTAAATATTTTACACCGCAAAGGAACCGCAGTCCTTATTATATGATGTAAATTTCAATTTGATAGGTCTACCTACTTTTGAAGAGGACGGGTCTTAATAGACGGGCTGACATCAAAGTGGTGCTATATTGTAATATCACACCATGCCTCAGCTCACATGCAGGAAAAACGAATTCGTACAGCAAGCGTCTGGCGTCTGATACGTCGCAAACCCTATTACCTGCAAGTCCAAAGAGCTACGCAAGATATTCCAGCATTGCATACGCATGAGTGGCTCTTTGGATATGACAGGGAAACGTCATGTTAATGTGTCAATGAAATGAGGTGAAGGGCAGACTTATTACACACTATGCGGGAAGTTGCTAGTAATTCACCTGATAACAACCTCCAGTTGGATAAACTAGCAAATAACTTAATCAGCAACATCAATTTTGCACTCTCATACATTGTTATGTGTATCACAGAGTTGTCTTAGGCAAAACAGCGTTATAATTTTCGGCGTACTTTCATTTTCTCTTCCCCCATAACTCCATAGTATTACCGAATTAGCTTCGTTGTCAGGGCAGGTAATGCAGATAAAGTACTTATTCAGCAAGTGTGTGTTAATCCAAAATCTTCCAACTCACTCCTTCTGTACACACACTCATTTCAGTCAACACAAAGCGTCAGATTTTGTAGCCGCAAACAACATTCTTAACTAACACGTAGAAGTTGATAAATTCTGCTTAAAGTTGGTTGTTATTATAAAAATAATGTATTGATGAAGAGACGTGGCTTTTGAATCACGAAACTCCTACTTGGTGTTAATGTCTCCTGTGTAAGAAAGGAGACACCAATACACCACGTTCAGCAGCGTAGATGCTCACAGCTGCTATTGTAATAGGAAAGAATGGTGTCTAAACTTGTCCGAACTTCGTCCTTTAGGAATCTGGGACACTTCAAACTGTAGGATGAATGTCCGAATTATTTATCCACACATTCCCAGAACAATGTTTTCTTCCAAGTGACAGAAACGAAACCAACGCCAACTACAAATGTATGTATCAAAATGACAATCTGACAATAATAAGATACAGGTAACGTAAGAGAAAAGTGAATATGTAAATTTTAGTGAATTCGAGAAATTATTTTGTGAAATCACATACCATGAAAATTACCAATCAGGTGGCCCCACGTTGGGCACCATAAATCTAGTGAACTCGTGAAATCAAATTTGTGACATGAGATACCGGTCGCCCTACGTTGAGCGCCAAAAACTGTAGTGAACTCGAGAAATTACTCTCTCTCTGCTGTCGAACATTAAATGACGAGCGGATGACTAATGAGATTGCCCCACGTTAGGAGCCAACAATTCATTAATATCAATAATTATATGAAATCGAACACAAAGGGTAGAAAATTAACGAGTTCATTCGTGAATGTAAAAGATTGCTTATGTGATCAAACCACGAAAGAAATGTATTTATTTTCGTGCTGTTTACACAAAACAAAACAAAATTACAAATCTCATGGCCGATTTGACTGGTCGTGGACACGAATCAGCTATTAAGGGGAAGGAGACGGGAACGAATCGTCTCACAATTCTTGTTATCGTTCGTCTTATACTGCTGTCGGCGGCAGGCGCTGCGTCCGTACGGCACGTCGCGTCGGAACTGCGCTGCGCGGGTTGCCTGCCCTCATGAGCAATCGTGGCTTTGCGGCGGGGCTCAGGTGTGATCTCCTCGTTGTTTGCCCGTTGTCGGTTGCTTGGCCGAAGCTGTGCTATCACGGCGTCGGAAGGCGGATGTTGGCCCTTGGTGGACGGGCGCCAGTGTCCTCTCGCCTCCGCGGTGTCTCCACGACTCCCCTTTTTCTCGCTTCCCATCCATCTCTCAGCTCAACTCCTGTTTGAAACATTATTCCTTTCGGCGTTGTCATCGGTGGACGAAACTTTCAATGTAGCCCAAAGACAGATGGCCGTTTCATTAACACACCTTCCCGTGCAGGATGAAAATTTTGTATCTGGCGTGGGCTGGCGTGTGCCTCGTGAATTAGCATTTTTCTCACGATTTCACATTCTTAAGATGTTTTCCTGTATTCCGAGGCTGTTGGGAGAGCAGCTACACAATACTTTTTTATAACCGCTCTCTCTGCGTGAGCCACGGATAGACTCATGTTTGGGCTCCGTCTCAAAATCTGCCGGCGTCCGTCATTTACAAGGAATGTCGTCACTGTCGAGGAAAACATCTTAAGAATGCTGGCTTCTTTCACACGACTCCCTGCGCCAATTCCCATGCTTTTCGCGCGCTCCTCCCTGTGCTCATGGGGTGCTGGAATTGTCGGCACGTCCCTGTTTTCTAAGGCAGGTATAATGACTGCCGCAAGGCCAGAAGAACTCAGATGATTTCGCGCGTACATTCTTGGCGTTCCGTCCTAATGTTTGCAATTGTTCATCAGATCTCAGCGGGCTTCTCCTTGTCAGACGGGCCCTTCACATAGTGCCCCTTCTTGAGCAAGGTGAGGACGTCGACCTGGCTTCCCGCTGTGTACTTGCAGAACGACTGCACCCGGGGGCTCGCCCCAGGGAGTCTGGCCCCTTGCTCCTCCACGGCGACTTGGCGAAAGTGGCTGCGGTATATATAGAAAATCATGAATATGTTATAATATTGTAACATTAGAATTCTAAAACAGTGAAAGAAAACTAATGCGAGCTCACTGTTTCTACACTATGTTGTTAGTTGCCTCTGCGTAGTGATCTCACAAGCTCTGCATTAAGTTTTAAAAACCATTACATTACAACGCCATGCCCTAAATGTAAATAAGTAACCAGAACTAGATCAGATAAATGTATATGAATAATCGACCTTGGAAGAAGGAGGAAGGTCAACCACGTACTACTTTAGACTTACGCAAATATTTAGAGAAACTAATTGTGGATTGCTAAGTCTGCTGGAGTATTGGGAATTTATTACTGGCGGAACCATATTCTCGTAACGTTCAACAGCAGATTGAAATTAAAAGATATGAAGAAAATGAATCTTAGTAAAAAATGGAACACTGAGATATCAGAAAGAATGAATTGCATGTTGTGTTACAATGAAGTAAACTCTTAAGTTATTAGAAAGTTGTGTAAAATACATTAATTACGATACCACCATAGAAGTTAAGCCGCCATTTTTACACATGTTTCTTTTATTTTTGAGTGCTCACGCGTTAATTTAAAACCCCACTGGCCACTGCCGAGAGAATATCACACAGACATAATATAATACAAACTACTTACATCACCATCCACCGAATTTCTTTATTATTGACTTCCGCTTTTGCATTATTATTCTCATTGCCACTAATATCTGTGAAACAAATGTTTTACGAATAACTTTTTCGTCTTTCACTTACGTCTAGAAGAGAAAATTTGAAAACAGTGTCGAAATAAAGTACCGTTGCACGTATTATTTAACAAATGAAACTTCGTGTTTATAATATTTCGCAGTTGAGTTGAATAAGAAGCTTGTCGTATTTAATCAGTTTGTAAGCCGACAGCGGTCATCAGCTGCAGTTTATTTATTGGCACCACGATTAATTTCACCGGCGCACATCGGTTTCTTATACCGCATTTACGTAGAAGCTCTTGTGAACGCTACCTGTATTGCGTTTCAGCTGCCTTTTCGAAACAACGCAGATGTCAGGACTTTTTGCTTTGTGAAACTGCTTCTCGATTTTTTAATTTCATTTTTTAGGGAAACTGCTGCTACGCGCAAAATTCCAAACATGAACCCTCCGCCAGACTGTTTCTGTATTTTCTCCCACCACTCGCTTCTGGATAACATTTACTAACTTTTACAACTGTTTTAAAACAGAATTGTTGCACAACCACTTAATTTTAGACGACTTCAAAAACATTATTCCCGTCACGTTAGCGGGAATACTACGTTTTTGTGAGCCACAAATTTTAACGTTAAACAGGATTTCCATACTCGTTCCTCTAAATATTAGCAATTTTAAATCACTCTTCACTTTGCAAAGGGACTGGAATAGACAGCAACCATAGCATGTGCTACGTACGTTTTCTTTATATCGTAAATCCTGCACTTGTATGCTGAAATATGTGGCAAAAGAAGATTAGCATATAACATGTAGTAACCAGTTTATAAAGCATTGGCGACAAAGTGTCATTCGAATGGGAGATCAAACCTTTGAGCTCTGCCAACGAAAACAAATTTAGTGGAATTAAGTAACGTATGTTCAACGCAACGAAAATTTGTTTGCAGGTAAACAGAAATTATATATAAGAATTCACAGCCAGAAAGAAATTCAAAACAAATGGGAATGACTTTCAAAGAGAGAATCTGCAGATGAATCTCGTGAAATCATGTAACGGAAGTACTGTGTGAGTAGACTACCAGTGTAGTTTGTGAGGCACACAACTATTTTGCCGTACACGCGATAGGATATTAAGCGAAGTGGGAACCATTACACAACACAGGTGGATTAAAAGTAGTAATTGATCACTGTTCGTTTTGGCACAATCGTCTCCTTGAGAGCTAGACACTGATCTTTATGACAATGCGTAATCAGAATACAATAGTTCATATTCGAGCGGTAGTCATGAAGTTTTAACTAATACCTCGAAAAAAGCAAAGTTACGCAATTCAATCTCGTTCACCTGCAGGGACATACTTGCAGTCCTGGTAAACATTCAAACATCGTGCTACAGCACTGTAGAGGATTAAAACCAAACAGTGACTCACGTCTCCATGTTCCTCAATGTGCGTCTTGTCCTCAAGGCGGACTCACATATTGAGCTTATAAAAATAATCATACACTATCTGATCAAAAATATCCGGACGTCTAATTGTGGACATTAATAATGGCTGTGTTCACTCTTCGCCTTTATGACGGCCTCAGCCCTGTTGGGAACACTCCCAGTGAGATGTTTGAGTGTCTCTCGAGGAACGGCAGTCCATCATTCCTCAACAGCCGAAGCCAGATACGCCGGGATCTCGAGTGAAATCGACTTTCCAACTCATCGCACAGGTGTTCCACTGGGTTCACGTGAGAAGTCTGCAAAAGCCAGCATACTTATGGAATTTTATTGTCCATATACCAATGCTGCAAAGACGCTACTTAATGGTAGGGTGTATAGTCATGCTGATACGACCATCGTCTCGGAACTGTTCCTCTACTACAGTGCTGTAAAATGTGTTCTTATCCTTCAGCATTTATCCTGCTCAGTAGCTTCGCTCTTTACAAACATCGCCTAGCATTCACTATAGAAATGTGTGGCCTATGAGGAGCTGCTTGACCACTGTACATCATTCTGTTTAGCGCCCTATCTAAGTCATTGTGCTAGCTGGACAGCTTGCAGCACTTTGAAACTCACGAGTGTCTTTCACCACTGTTTTCATGCGATGTTTTATAACCAGCCTTCGCAACGCTCGGCAATCCTGAACGTCAGTACATGAGGTACGACAGATCTTGATTTATCTGTGGTTGTTCATCGCATTCCACTTCACAACCACGTCGCCGACAGTCGATTTGGGCAGCATCAGAGCGGTTGAAATGCTCCTGATAAATGTGTTAGGTGACATCCAATGACTATTATCCGTTTCATGATGATTATCCTATGACTTTGACTTCATATTCTGGTAACACTCCATTACGAACAGCGATGTTATACCTTGCCGGAATCGTGGAAATTTCTACTTTTATTTAGGGAATGAGTATTACATCTAAGCCAAAATGGGAGCGACTTACGCGGTAATTTTACGACAAACCGTGCGTTTCCGGCGAGTGTTCATTTCAAGAAGACATAAAACTCAGACCGTAATTAGGAGAAAAAGTTCCTCAACACCGTTTAAAGATAGAACATTGTTGTATTTACATGCGGATTTTTCTAATTTTCTGATCACTCGTTTCACCGCCATATAGTGAAAGGCAAGACGCTTTGATTGAGCTTGCCTTTGTAACTGTTGCGACGGAGACGGCACTGGTGGTAAGCTTGAATTTTTGTTGGTTACCTCACATTTCTTTACTTATGAATACTCCTCGTGTTTGTCCGCAACTCGTGGTCGTGCGGTAGCGTTCTCGCTTCCCACGCCCGGGTTCCCGGGTTCGATTCCCGGCGGGGTCAGGGATTTTCTCTGCCTCGTGATGACTGGGTGTTGTGCGATGTCCTTAGGTTAGTTAGGTTTAAGTAGTTGTAAGTTCTAGGGGACTGATGACCATAGATGTTAAGTCCCATAGTGCTCAGAGCCATTTGAACCATTTTGAACTCCTCGTGTTTGTTAGTTAAAAGTGCAGTTAGGTTCGTAGTTACAACACATGCGAGGCTGTGGTGGAGCGTAGTTGTCTCACTAGCGCGACACCACATTGTAAGACACCATATGTGCCTATTCATCACCCAAGAACGGCAACTTCGTAGCCCCATTACTGTACAGCATTGCCGCGTTCACTTTTTGTTGCGACTTTATTGACCTTAAATGGTGAATAACCATAACTAAGGTGCGGCGAATTATTAATGCCGAGAGTAGTATAAACTGCCTGCGCGAATTGGACGTTCCGTGCTACGGACGCATCTCTCTGGAATAAGTAACCAAAGATGAATATTTGAGGACTCTGTGTGAAGCGATTACAGACATCGGACGTGTTTCATGTTGCAGAGATTTTGCTATTGTTGTGTGACGCTATTAATATCCATTGTGAATGTTCTGTTAGTCGGTGGTACAATACACAAATTCAAGAAAATAATACGAATTCAAGGTGTGTATTTATCAATTTATAAAAGATTTGACAAACATTCTTCAGATATCACGTGACGTAGATCGAGCGGAGGTGCAGTGTGGAATGATAGTGCGAGCCGACATTTTTTCACTGTGAGTATTCTTCAAGAGAATATCTCAGAAGCAATAAATTTTTCGTTGATAAAAAAGTTAGACACATAAGCCCTACGCATCATACAAAATAGCACCTAGTTCTGTCGAACGATCTTCGCAGCGAAACAAACATTTTAGAGATTTCAGGTGGAGCAGTTCCGACGAGGAGTATCAGCGAGATGGACGCTGCTGGACATATATCTAGCTCTCCTGTGGTATTTAAAATCAAAGACTTATATTCTTTAGCTTTTATGAGACTGAAGCTAAAACCTAAATAAAACCACAGGTAATCGTAACTAAAAATACCAAAAATAAATAAGAAGCAGAGAGTTTTTCTTAAACAAAATTTCTTAAATTAATTAATTAAAATGGTATCCGAGTACAGAACGGCCAACAATTGAAACTGTTTATATATATAAAATAAATTTGTGCGTGTACTAATCCGTGTGTTTCATGTACGATATAATTGGTGGTGTCAGGTCGTGTAAGCTGAGCAGTCCCGAGCCCCACCGCTGAATTTCACATCGCTGCAAGATGGATAAGGTAAGCAAACACAACTGTCAGCAATTTCACCTCAATCTGGTCTTTTAAGCTGAATGGTCTCAATTTTTATAGTGTAATATAGTTCTTTATTTTCACTTCATTTCCGTATTTTCTTCAGAAGTGGTCGTAGACACTTATTTGGTGCATTCTTTTCAGGAGGAATTTTTATATGAGATAGTGTAATTAAGTGTGTACAAACATATAGGTATGTTGTGTTTTTTAATTTTGTTATGGTCAAAACTAGATCACAATTTAAAGAGAGAAAGTGTTAGATATTCAGGAAATTGGTGAAAATACGACTGTAGAGGAGATAGCAGCTTTGTCTCAACAGGAGACAAATCCTGTGGCTCAAATCTTACAACAACTAAGACTTTAGTTAGTATCGGTAACGACTATGTCAGGTGTGGTACAAGCAGTATCACAAAAGAAGGAGGACATGTCACAGAAGCAAACTGATATGTCATTGGTGGTACAAACACTATCACAAAAGCAAGCAGACTTGTGTCAAAAGCAAACAGACATGTCAGTTGCAATTCAGGCATTAGTTAGACAGCAACAACAAATCTCAAATGAGATAACCGAGTTGCGAGATGCGCAAAAGCAGTTTCCTTTGGAAATCGAAAGGAATACTGAAGAAATGCAAAACATGAAGTCGAAGTAGGAGGAAGTAGAAACTTCCGTAGTGGAATTAACAGAAACTGTGACTACCATTGATTCTGGATGTGATCAGTTTGTACGAAAGAATTTCAGTAAACATCAACAGGATTTCTCAAATAAATTAGATGAATGGACATCCGTTAAGGAGAACAAGGTGATGCTATGTGTAGATGTAAGTCTAAAAAAAGCGTTAAACAAATTGCCTTTTGACAGCTTACCAATTGCCGAAAATATTAAATAAGACATTAAAGAGGTAAAAGAACAATTAGGGGCGAATTTTAAACAATCGAAGGACGAAATAATCCATTCTGTTGAATGTCCAGAGATATGGAACAGATGCGAGGGGCAGTAAAAGACTGTTGAAACGAGCTACGTGAAGTAGAAAGAACGCCGGGCTCAAGCCATGAATCATGTTATGGTAACGGACATGCTTCGCTTGAGGGAAATATAAATTATAACGGAATGCATGTAGTGCTGCAAGCTAATAATAATGTGTACGCAGCAATGCTAATGGAGGAAAAATTGTTGAAACACAGGCAGTTTCAGGCGTTCTCACCCGACCGAAAATCCATAAACCCAGTGGTATTTATACAAGGATTTCGTGGAGTACTACCAAGGACATGGACTGAAGCGCAAAAGATCAGTTAATTTTCAGGATATATTCAAGGTGAAGGTTGTTATGGGCTACATATATGATGGATGCGAAACGTACGAGGAATTTGAGAAGGCGTTTCTTGCTAATTATTGGTCACGGGGTGTGCAAGAACGAATAAGAAAAGAGATCTTTAACCCGGAGCCGTTCTGTGTAAAAACAGGAAGTCTACAGCGATACTTAGAGATTTAAATAAAGCAAGACACTGGGATTAACCTATAACGCACAAGGACATTCTGCAGATTTTGAAGGCGAAACTTCCAGCTGAGACGAGAGAGAAGTTAATACACGCATCGGAGGAGAATTTAGAACAACTCATATCGGTCGTGGACTCCGTCGATTTGATCCAAGGAGATATTAAGGCAAGACCAGACAGACACAGCGCGTACTCGAAGACGAATAAAGCTTACGGCAGCCGACCGATCAGTCAGCTGATTCAGGAGACAAATGCGAATCGCGTTTCGCCGCACTGCAATAATTACGACCAACATCATAATCCGCGTAGCGGTAATGGAAGCAATTTCAGATACGAGAAAAACAGACAGAATCGACAAGACAGAAGGTACAATACAGGTTTTAATGTGAAGTCGAATTCTACGAATAGGCAAAACAGTAATAGGCAGACACAATCTTCTGTGCCGATGGATAATGATTGGAGGCAACGAACACCAGTTATTACAGAAGTGAGAGAGGGTGCGGTTCATGCAAATGAATCGCGATAGGAAAACTGATTCCGACCGAATCATGCCGCGGAGGAGCGATCGAGGAAAGGTATAGGGGCTATGAGCAGAATGAAACTTGAAACACAGGGTATTGTAGTAATGGTAGTTTTGGATACGGGTGCACCAGTAAACGCAATATCAAGGAGTTTATTTAATAAAATAATGAAGAAGGCCCGGTTACCGACATTTCTTGCGCAACAATGTAAAATACTAGGAGCGTTTGGCATGCGATCACAACCTGTGAAGACACAGACGATGCTAAAATTGGATGTAGGAAATGCAGCGATAACATGCACGTTCCTAGTAGTGGATAAATTAATAGTCGACTGTGTTCTGGGTTTAGAAACTATGCGGGAGAAGGACGCAAAATTAGACTTCTCTACCGGGAAAGTAAATTTTAAGGTAGACGGAGCCCTATCCTACGTAGATTTGCTAAGGAAGGAAAGAATACGTGTAAGATACTGCAGAGGGGCAGAGTTGCAATTGATAATGAAAGAGCGCCGGCAATGCATAACAAGTGCGATTAAACTTATCCAAGTAGTAGAAATGTGCGAGCAGATAAAACAGAAGTTGAGTGAGCCAGAGCACCTTAAGGATGAGCATAGGACACAACTGTCTATCCTATTAAGCAAGTATGTGAGAGTGTTTGAAGAACAAGCCGGTATCATTAAGGGTTAGACATGTCATTTGAATACCAAGCTACACAGAACATACTGCTATAGTTTCTATCCCGTTCCTTGGAAACAACGCAAAGCAGTGAACGAAGAAATACAGAGGATGTTAGGTTGGAATCTAATTGAACCTTCAAACTGTCCTTACTGCAGTCCACATCTCTTTGTGCCGAAACCAGGTGGAAAGGTACGTCTTGTACTCGATGCTCGTGTAATTAACACAATTATTGTACCAGTATGTACTCACCCTGAAAATACAGATTTAACCCGGGCGCGAACCCGATCGAGAGAACTTTTCGCGAATTAAATAGATGTATGCGAACATATTTCCATGCGAAGCAGACAAGATGGATAGAATATTTCGATACATTTGAGGAGATCATGAACAATTTGCCTCATATGACCACAAACATTACACCTGATGAACTAATGTTTGAGTAAAGAGAAAGAAATGAATGGATAGATAAGATTCCAAAGATATCAGAAGGAGAAACCCAACGGCAAGATAAGAACAGCTTTGATAAATCTGACCGAAAGTGCTAGAAAGAGGAAGTTAGATTTTGGCAAAAGAATATTACGCAAACAATCCTTTGGCGTTGGCGAAAAAATATTGTAACGTACACATCCTCGTGCGTCGCTGCTAAACGAGTTAAATGAAAAATGACAATTGATGTTTGGAGGACCAATTGAAATGATGAGGACATCAAATCCAGGAGCATATGTCTTAGGACTTCCTGAGACCAGAAACATAAAAGGATTATATCCTCATCAGGATTTAAAAAAGTTTCATTCCTGAGGGAATGAAGAAATATAAGAAAAGGAAGATCATTTTTCTAATAGTAGTATAAGTAATTTTTTCATAATTTCGGATATGATTATGATGAGTCGAAGGGATCCATAAGAGATAAATTATAATGGTTATGAAAATATATATGTTTCCTTCCAGGAACGTGATTTGTATATTATTAAGGAAAAGTCATTATGATGTTTTTTAATTTCAGTAAAAAGTATAGATATATCGGATATGTGTTTCAATTTACATGTAATTGTTAGTAATAGGTACATGGGAATATTCATGTTAAAGGTATATATTATTTTAAAGAATAAAGTCAATTCACTGGATGGAGTATCAGGAAATTTTATTGAGATGGATTAGCAACGAAAGTATTTGGAAAGACAATTCTGGACCACATTGAGAGGGATATGTGAGATCATTGTGGGGTGTTTGGTACTGAATTGTAATTATTTGAAGTATGATAAATGATGAAAAGAAACGACTGGGCTGAATTTGTGTAGATTCGGGAGAAGTAGATAAATTCGTAATTATATTATGTAAAGGTTAAAGCTAATTTCGCAGACTGATAGAAGTGCGGGGTAGCGATGGATTCCATGAACAGCAACGAAATTCACGTGAAGTGTTGTGTGTTTCCAGGTACAAAATAAACGTGCTGGTGCAATGTCATAAAAGGAGACTAGTGATGAGACACAAGAGTGGTTATCCGTGAGCTAATAAGCAAGGAAATACGCATGTGCGTCATATTCGAAAACGATTTTGTGCTTCATTGAAGGAAAAGGTGAAGTCACGAAAGGAAATTATCACTCGAGTTCACCAAGGACGAAGAGTGTGAACATAGTGTCCTGATATTAATAAACAAATGTATAAAGGAGAAAAAAATCGATAATTGTGGCGAAAGATTATCCGAATATTGAGTAATAAAATGTATATTACTTCTTCCGAATCACTAAATTCAGACCAGTAGTGCGAGAATGAAGAGTATATGTACTAACCCGTTCTCTCACAGCTCTTCCCCATCAGTAATGATTAGCATTGATACTTGTTCCGAGATATGATACATGTTCACACATCACTGCCCTGTGAATGGCCCTCTGAGGGTATGATACAGCCGTTCTCCTACCTGAGGATCATCTCTACCATTCCACACACACTAGCAAGAGGGACATTCTCCGTCTCTACGCACATCTCTCCTGCAACTTCCAACAGACGTCGTGCTGACGTCGCTACCAAGATATCCACCGACTCCACCAATGCAAGAACACCCAGTATAAAGACAATGTCAGATCTGTTATTTAAACTTTTAATTAATTTTTGTAAATTACTGGGTGGAACATAAGGTTAAATTAGAATCGTTACAGGTTTTCCTTGGCTTCTCTCAGAAACCATGCCCGAATCAGAAGGCTCTTCTGATTGAAAGTCCATGGCCACATGAGCCATTTACGGAGTTACTTAAACGGCTTATGTCAAAATATTTAACATTATGAGAAGTAGTGAGTGATTATGAAAGCTACACAAAGTTCATAAGCGGCAAAAGTTGTCATCAGCCGCCAGCATATTCCGCTCAGTAATATTAGAACTACTGACTGTTGTGTCTAGATAAGACAGCCTAGACACAATGAGAGGAAGCCGAAAGGCACGCGCTTGAACTCACGCAGGCTGGCGTGAGGTCTGAAACAGGATACGTAATGAATGCTATAAAGAAAAGTACGTAGCTTCTGGAATACTTAACTTTAATCCACATTTGTAGAACATCGCTCTTGATGATACATGCTTCACAATATTAATTATCAATTGAATACGGCGCCTTGCTAGGTCGTAGCAAATGTAGCTGAAGGCTATGCTAACTATCGTCTCGGCAAATGAGAGCGTAGTTGTCAGTGAACCTTTGCTATGAACGTCGGCTGTACAACTGGGGCGAGTGCTAGTAAGTCTCTCTAGACCTGCCGTGTGGTGGCGCTCGGTCTGCAATCACTGACAGTGGCGACACGCGGGTCCGACGTATACTAATGGACCGCGGCCGATTTAAAGGCTCTCACCTAGCAAGTGTGGTGTCTGGCGGTGACACCACACTGACAGCCTTGGGATAGCCAGTCCTGACAAAACTCTACCATCTGGTGAGCAAGATGTATGAGGCAGGCGAAATACCCTCAGACATCAAGAAGAATATAATAATTCCAATCTCAAAGAACGCAGGTGTTGACAGATGTGAAAATTACCGTCACAGCTGCAAAATACTAACGCGAATTCTTTAGAGACGAATGGAAAAACTGATAGAAGCCCACCTCGGGGAAGATCAGTTTGGATTCCGTAGAAATGTTGGAACACGTGAGGCAATACTGACCCTACGACTTATCTTAGAAAATAGATTAAGAAAAAGCAAACCTACGTTTCTGGCATTTGTAGACCTAGAGAAAGCTTTTGACAATGGACTGGAATACTCTCTTTCAAATTCTGAAGGTGGCAGGGGTAAAATACAGGGAGCGAAAGGCTATTTACAATTTGTACAGAAACCAAATGGCAGTTATAAGAGTCGACGGGTATGAAAGGGAAGCAGTGGTTGGGGAGCGAGTGAGACAGGGTTGTAGCCTATCCCCGATTTTATTCAATCTGTATATTGAGCAAGCAATAAAGGAAACAAAAGTTTCGGAGTAGGTATTAAAATCCATGGAGAAGAAATAAAAACTTTGAGGTTCGCCGATGACATTGTAATTCTGCCAGAGACAGCTAAGGACTTGGAAGAGCAGTTGAACGGAATGGACAGTGTCTTGAAAGGAGGATTTAAGATGAACATCAACAAAAGCAAAACGAGGATAATGGAATGTAGTCAAATTAAGTCGGGTGATGCTGAGGGAATTAGATTAGGAAATGAGAAACTTAAAGTAGGAAAGGAGTTTTTTGCTATTTGGGGAGCGAAATAACTGATGATGGTCGAAGTAGAGAGGGTATAAAATGTAGACTGGCAATGGCAAGGAAAGCGTTTCTGAAGAGGGGATATTTGCTAACATCGAGTATTGATTTAAATGTCAGGAAGTCGTTTCTGAAAGTATTTGTATGGAGTGTAGCCATGTATGGAAGTGGAACGTGGACGATAAATAGTTTAGACAAGAAGAGAATAGAAGCTTTGAAAATGGGTGCTACAGAAGAATGCTGAAGATTAGATGGGTAGATCACGTAACTAATGAGGAGGTATTGAACAGAATTGGGGAGAAGAGGAGCTTGTGGCACAACTTGACTAGAAGACGGGATCGGTTGGCAGGACATGTTCTGAGACATCGACGGATCACCAATTTAGTGTTGGTGGGCAGCGTGGAGGGTAAAAATCGTAGAGGGAGACCAAGAGATGAATACACTAAGCAGATTCAGAAGGATGTAGGCTGCAGTAGGTACTGGGAAATGAAGAAGCTTGCACAGGATAGAGCAGCATAGAGAGTTGTATCAAACCAGTCTCAGGACTTAGACCACAACAACAACAACAATATTGTAGGAAACAGTAGGGTCAATTTTGTTTGAGTTTTGCCCCGTATTGTCTTAAAAAGGTAATTCGGGCCTTTCATTGAGCACTATAATTGATGGTAAAATCTGTGACAGAAGTGCGGCGAATTATTAATGCCGAGAGGTGTAGAAAGTGCCTGCGAGAATTGGACGTTCCGTGCTATGGACTCGTCTCTCTGGAATAAGTAACCAAAGATGTATATTTGAGGACTCTGAGTGAAGCGATTACAGAGATCTGACGTGTTTTATGTTGCAGAGACTTTGCTATTGTTGTGCGACGCGATTAAGATACATTGTTTATGTTCAGTTAGTCGATGGCACAATAAACAAATTCAAGAAAATAATACGAATTCAAGGTGAATATTTATCAATTTATAAAAGATTTGACAAACATTCTTCAGATATCACGTGACGTAGATCGATCGGAGGTGCAGTGTGCAATGATAGTGCCAGCCTGCATCGTTTCATGGTCAATATTCTTCCAGAGAATATCTCAGAAGCAATAAACATTTCCTTGATAAAAAAGTTACACACATCTATCCATACGCATCATACAACATCATACAACAACGAGGAGTATCAGTGAGATCGACGCTGCGGAAAATATATTTAGCTCGCCTGTGGTATTGAAAACGAAAGACATATACATATGGTTCAAATGGCTCTGAGCACTATGGGACTGAACATCTGAGGTCATCAGTCCCCTAAAACTTAGAACTACTTAAACCTAACTAACCTAAGGACATCACACACATCCATGCCCGAGGCAGGATTCGAACCTGATACCGTAGCGGTCGCGCGGCTCCAGACTGAAGCGCCTAGAACCTCTCGGCCACCCCGGCCTGCAAAGACTTATATTCTTTAACTTTGAAAGGACTGAAGCTATAACCTAGATAAAACCACTGGAAATCATAACTAAAAATACCAAAAATTAATAAGAAGGAGAGAATTTTCTTAAACAAAATTTCTTAAATAAACAAATTAATAAGTCAAAATATAATAAAGCGAGTAGATGTAAATAATATGGTGACTTGCAAATAAATGCTAGATATGCAAGCAGCTCACAAGAAATGAACTTTTTAGACCACATTTTAACAGTAAATGCAAATGTCTATTAGCTCGAATAAATTTAGCATTAAAGAATGACGACTGAAATAAAACCCACCTTAATCGCATTTGCTGCTGGCTGAGATCCCGCTGCTGCTACTGCAGTCGTCTACCTGGATCATCAACGGTTCCGTTGTCATCTTAAAGACACTGGGCTGCTTGTGCATAACTGTTTTCAAGTTGTGTATATGACTCACTGAATTCGTCCAGACACTTTGGGGAACAGTTTGTAGAACGGAGCAACACAACTGCACAGTGTAATTTATTTTAAAAACCTTGTTGTCTTTGCTACATTGTTCTTGACGAATGGCCAAATATGTTCAATTGCGTTCAATTCGCAGTGAGCTGCAGGCAACCACACAAGTATAATTTCCTTGAACATTGATAGCAGTATATTTTCCAAAAGGTATTCCTGCGCCCAGAGGTGCGGTCGCGAGGTTTCCAGCAGACCAGCTTTAGTAAATTCCTCATATGATGTGGCATTAGATAGAAGCTTTACATTATTGCTTCTATCCATTCATGAGTAGAATCCTTTATTTCGTAGATGGATTTCGTGATGCTGAACTCGTCACCTTGTGACATGGAGCCTTATCTAAGACAGTCGCAGATCTGTTTGGTTATATTTCGAGAACGCTCCTGAACCACTCTCCGTAGTGCCTAGCATTCATTTCAGAACGATAATTCCTTTTCGCCCAATAAAACATAAGCCAGGATTTTGCACGAACCCCTCTTCGTTTCCAGTGTGGGACATTAGAATCCTTTTTCCAGAACCGGGCGGTCTTTGTATTCCTCCTTTCCAACCGTTCCACTCTTGAACACTTCTGTGATAATCGTATACATTTTCTGATGCGTAAGGTATTTTTTGTTCCATCCAACCAAACTTTCTCGAATGATTTGCATCACACCAACTCTCATCAGTGTAATAAATAGTCCATGAAGTGTTGCATAAATGTCTTATTTTCTGCTAGAACTCGTATCTTTTTTCTACTATTTGATTATTTTTCGTCAATACAGGTTTTTCGATGAACTTGAGGTACAATTTTCGAAAAGAACGCCAAAGGGTTCTTTCAGTCATATCACGAAAATCTTCCACTTCAGTCTTCAAATTTTCCAACACGGCTGCCACTGTTAGAAGCTGCTTTTCCAATTAGAAGTCATGGATTTTTCATCTAACGATTCCCTGTGTAAACTCGACAAATGCAAACTTCTGTCGCTTGCCAGAAATCGTTTTTGGTGCTACAAGACGTGAAGTTTCTCTATATTCTCCCGAAACTCGCTTCACTGTACTTTCAGTAATACGGAGACATTCACAAATTTATCTTTACTGACTGTGGTACAGATCTGTTGGCGCCCTATTCTTTTTCGGCCAAAGACTTTTCAGAAGTCCATAAATGATGCATGGTTTCCCGTAAGTACAAGGCAACGAACTGTGTTACAAGCACGGTCTCACACTACTACGCAACAATGAATGGGAGCAGCCTTGTAAGCACTGCAACAATGAACAATGAAAATACTCTTCAGAGATTCCGCAACATAGCACACGTGAGCACGCGGCACATAGAAACACAAAAGCAAATAAATTAAAGGTGTATTATTAGCGCTTTATGTAGATTTACATGCATAAAAACATAACAGCTGTGAAAGGCAATAACAGAGATTGCATTTACCCTTTTCGTCTTGTTAATATGTGGACACCGTTAGGCGAATGGCAGAAATCTACTCCCATCATTATTAGGACAAAACGACTGAAAATCAACGACAATGCCTCTGGAAGTTGAGTATGGTGGAATCTTTAAACTGTGCAAAGGAAATTTTTCTCCTAATTGCATTCTGACTTCTATAATTCCTGAAATTTGACACTCACCAAAAAATTGAGCATGCTTTCAAGACAAAGCCGCGACCTTTTCAATTAAAATGTAATATTCATACACCAAGTAAAGGGAGACATTTCCACAATTGGGTATTGCACGATATAACACATCGACGTCCGTTATGCGATGTGATCAGAAAATGAGCTCAAAGTCAGGGGTCAATTATTATGAAATGGATACTAATCTATGTTGAAGTCACTGAGCTATCCCCACTCACCATTCTGCTGTTACTGCGTCTCTCCTGACAGCACACTACTGTCCGCCTCCTACTATAGTGGTGGTTGTGCCTCTAGTGACATCTATCGGTCAATACTGCACTACATACAAGTGCCCAGATACCTGTGATCAGATGGTGAATATTACAGCAGTCTTAATTGACATGTGCTCAAACTGAACGATAAACGATAAAAAAACATTTAACCCTACAATGTTCACAGAGGTCTGCAGGAAAGAGAAAAAATACAAATATTGTCTATATGACAGACATACGGAAAGCACCACGACATGTATGAAGTATAGAAGCGTCATCTATAAAGAACATGGTGCCGTTATTTATGCTTCTTGTTTTTCAGAAGCTGTTAAGTAAGAAAAATGCAAGATTTTGTGGAAAATATATAGTAATTATTTGTCAAAATATAGCTTATAATTCCTATTAATTCATTGCAAATTATAAAAATAAACTCTTAGAGTTCTTCACCAAAAATTAATAAAATATTTCTCAGAACCACTTGATTCTTTTAGTATAACTTAGGAACATATTAATACGTCAATAAATCTGAAACAAATGAATTCAATTCCAATTGACTCTACGAAAAGAGAACAATTCAAAATAGGACCAAGGCTTCTCAGGCCCTGCAAATGCATTCATGTGTGTTTTTAACACCGTACATCCTAAGGTTAATAAATGTGCAGATATTTAGTACGATGTCACCTCTATGGTTGAGTGGTTGCCTGCACTGAGCATCTATTCGAGTAACCACTGCAGATGGCACGAACAAAATATTTACTGTATTTACTGCGAAATGCATTTTCCGCATAGAATAATTTCCAAGCTAGATAACTTAATCTACTTTTGAAATATACTTAATGCTCTTTTGAAGAAGAGAAAACATGATTTACTGACGATTAACGCGTCGCTCGTACAATTTTAATTTCGTACCACTTTCGCCCTGTAATGCCAACTACTGTGGACGCGGTAATGGGAAAACCAGCAGACAATAACTTCGGTTCTGTGCTTCGGCCTTGGCTGTTGCTGCCTGGATTTCCGTGATAACTCCGCTATTGACTAGTTAATTAAACATTGATTACTTCTGTCGTTCATACAGCTACAACGCAACGGATTTCCGAGTTGTACCATGTCTTCCAAACATAAAAAAGCAGTCCATTAACAAGAAACAACAAATGGCTAGAATGCGGCAGTTTCATTAAGCCCTTAATGTGTCAAAAGAGAAACAATTCAGTGTCGTCAGTGTTAAGGAATTACCCAACGATCTCTGTTCGTAAACTGCACTCTGGGAATTGTGCGTAACTCAGTGATGGCATTACTGTATACAATTTGCTATAGGAGCTCCTTTATTGTACCAAGGTCCACAAAGTAAAGGTCGACTTTATGTGAAATTTCTATCTAATTGAATTCAGCAAATAAGTTTTGTTTTAACGTTTTATAATGCTCAGAACGCTAATAGTCGAGTTTCCCTGTTAATGACTAGGACGGCAATGATATTCGTTCGCCAGAACTGTTTACTTTAAAGTACATCGTAATACCACAGCAAGTAATTTCTTTTGGTGGCGCTGTTCCCGTATTTTCTCCGAAGGTCACCTGCAGTATATGTGGCAGGCTGAATTCATATGGAGTTACTGGAATATTGCTGTGCTTGCTGGAATGCTGATCGATATCATGAGATTTATGTCAAATACATGTAAACGGAGTACCTTTGGCATACTAAATAGAACAGTCGGAAGATCATGGGAGAGTGTAACACAAAACGCTGGAACATCTGCATCGACAGTCACTTAAAGACAGAGGCATGTCAAATCACGAAAACACAGTGGTCTTCAGCTAGTATAAACGAAAATCCTGCAGCCGTTTAAATTTTCGTGAGGTAGTATTTGGCTAATAAACTCGTAGGGGGTATTGGACAGTCTCGCTTCTTATGCCTCATGTGTGAATGGAGCAGGGTAAGTCCTTTCCAGTGCAAATGATACGTTAGGTTACGTACTTTTTTTCTGGTCATCAGTCTTCCGACTGGCTTGATAGAACACCTTAACAGATGTCCTATCATCATGTCCGTTCTCCTTATCAGTGCTTTCTACATATTACTTTCCTCGCCGGTCCCTGCGTAGAACCTCCTCATTCCTTACGTCATCAGTCCACCTATTCTTCAACATTCGTCTGTAGCACCACATCTGAATTGCTTCGATTCTCTTCTGTTCCGATTTTCCCACAGTCTGTGTTTCACTACCTTAGTACTCCAGACGTACATTCTCCGAAATTTCTTTCTCAAATTAAGGCCGATATTTGTTATTTGTAGACTTCTCTTGGCCAGGAATGCCTTTTTGCCATAGCTAGTCTGCTTTTGATGTCTTCCTTGCTCTGTCCGTCATTAGTTATTTTACTGCCTAGGTAGCAGAATGTCTTACTTTCATCTACTTCGTGACCATCAATCCTGATGTTAAGTTTCTCGCTGTTCTCATTTCTATTACTTCTCATTACCTTCACCTTTCTTCGATTTACTCTCAATCCATACTCTGTACTCATTAGACTGTCCATTCCGTTCAGCAGATCATGTCATTGTTCTCCACTTTCATTCAAGATAGCAATGTCAGCAGCGAGTCATATCACTGATATCTTTTCACCTTGAATTTTAATTCCACTCCTAAACCTTTCTTTTATTTCCATCATTGCTTCCTCGATGTACAGATTGAACAGTAGGGGCGAAAGGCTCTATCCTTATCTTATAACGTTTTTACTAAGAACACTTCGTTCTTGGTTGTCCACTTTTATTATTTCCACTTGCTTGTTGTACTTACATATTGTATAAGACCCGTCTCTCTCTATAGCTTACCCCTACTTTTTTCAGAATTTCGAACATCTTGCACCATTTTATATTGCTGAACGCTTTTCCCAGGTCGACAGACCCTATGAACGTATCTTGATTTTTGTATAGTCACTTTTCCATTGATAACCGCAACGTCAGAATTGCCTCTCTCGAGCCATTACCTTTTCTAAAGCCAAATAGATCGTCATCTAGCGCATCCTCAATTTTCTTTTCCATTCTTCTGTATATTATTCTTGTAAGCAGCTTCGATGCATGAACTGTTAAGCTGATTGTGCGTTAATTCACGCACTTGTCAGCTCTTGCCGTCTTCGGAACTGTGTGAATGTTGCTTTTCCGAAAGTCAGATGGTATGTCGCCATTCTAGACACCAAGGTGAATAGTCGCTTTGTTGCTACTTCCCCCAATGATTTTAGAAATTCTGATGGAATGTTATCTACCCTTCTGCCTTATTTGAGCTTAAGTCCCACAAAACTCTTTTAAATTCTAATACTTGATCCCCTATCTCTTCTAAATCGACTCCTGTTTCTTCTTCTATCACACCAGACAAATCTTCCCCCCTCATAGGGGCTTTCAAGTATTCTTTCGACCTATCCGCTCTCTGTTCTGCATTTAACAGCGGAATTCCCGTTGCACTCTCAATGTTAGCACCCTTGCTTTTAATGTCACCGAATATTGTTTTGACTTTCCTGTATGCTGAGTCTGTCCTTCCGACAATCATTTCTTTTCCTATGCCTTCACATTTTTCCTGCAGCCATTTCGTCTTAGCTTCCCTGCACTTCCTATTTATTTCATTCCTCAGCGACTTGTATTTCTGTATTCCTGAGTTTCCCTGAACATTTTTGTACTTCCTCCTTTCATCAGTCAACTGAAGTATTTCTTCTGTTACCCATAGTTTCTTCGCACTTACCTTCATTGTACCTATGTTTTCCTTCTCAACTTTTGTGATGGCCGTTTCTAGAGATGTCCATTTCTCCTCAACTGTACTGCCTAGTGAGCTATTCCTTATTGCTGTATCTATGGCCTTAGAGAACTTCAAGCGTATCTCGTCATTCCTTAGTACCTCCGTATCCCACTTCTTAGCGTATTGATTCTTCCTGACTGATGTCTTAAACTTCAGCCCACTCTTCATCGCCAATATATTGTGATCTGAGTCTGTATCTGTTCCTGGGTAATCCTTACAATCCAGTATCTGATTTCAGAGTCTCTGTCTGACCATGATGTAATCTAACTGAAATGTTCCCGTATCTCCGGGCCTTTTCCAAGTATACTGCCTCCTCTTGTGATTCTTGAACAGGGTATTCGCTGTTGCTAGCTGGAATTGGTTACAGAATTCAATTAGTCTCTCTTCTCTCTCATTCCTTGTCCCAAACCCATATTCTCCTGTAAAGTTTTCTTCTACTCCTTCCCCTACAACTGCATTCCAGTCCCTCATGACTATTAGATTTTCATCCTCCTTTACATACTGTATTACCCTTGCAATATCCTCATACACTTTCTCTATCTCTTCATGTTCAGCTTGCGACGTCGGCATGTATACCTGAACTATCGTTGTCGGTGTTGGTTTGGTGCGTATTCTGATAAGAACAACTGTGTCACTGAACTGTTCACAGTAACACACTCTCTGCCCAACCTTCCTATTCATAACGAATCCTACTCTCGTTATACCATATTCTGCTGCTGTTGATATTACCCTGTACTCATCTGACCAGAAGTCCTTGTCTTCTTCCCACTTCACTTCATTGACCCCTACTATATCTAAATTGAGCCTCTGCATTTCCTTTTCAGATTTTCTATTTTCCCTATCACTTTCAAGCTTATGTCATTCCACGCCCCGACCCGTAGAACTTTATCCTTTCATTGATCATTCAATCTTTTTGTCATGGTAACCTCCACCTTGGCAGTCCCCTCCCGGAGATCGAAATGGGGGACTATTCCGGAATCTTTTGCCAGTGGAGAGATCATCATGACACTTCTTCAGTTACAGGCCACTTGTCCTCTGGGTACACGTTACGTTTCTTTAATGCAGTGGTATCGACTGCCTTCTGCATCCTCATGCTGCTGATCCTTGACTTACCGTGGGGACGACACCTGTTACTAACTTTCTGAAATCGCGACATATTTCCTAGGGATGTAGATACCGATCGTCTCACGCATTTGTTGAATTTATCCTCTTTTAGACTATATTTACATCGTGTAATGGTGTATAGTTTCCTTCCATTCTAGACGGTTCACTTCATATGTCAGGTGGTAGACGCACATACGCCGTGTGTCTACAAACAGTCTGAAAAGCTTGCACGGGTGTTACAGGGACCTCTGTGATGAGAATTAATTGTTAAGGAAGAAACATCGATACGTCGTGCTGTTTACGAGTTATTTAGCATTGAAGTTAGCGAATCAGGTCATCGTACGCGTAATTTTAAGCAGCCGGATGTGTTACAAAACTACACTGTAGCGCCAAGGAAACAGGTATAGGCATGCGTACTCAAATACAGAGATATATAAGAGGCAACGCCTATATAAGACAAATGTTTGGCGCATCTGTTCGATCAGTTACTGTTGCTACAATGTCGGGTTTTCAAGATTTAAGTGAGTTTGAACGTGGTGTTATAGTCAGCGCACTGGCGATGGGACACAGCATCACTGAGGTATCGATAAAGTGCGGATTTTCCCGTACGACCTTTTCACGAGTGTACCGTGAGTATCAGTAGTCCGGTAAAAAATCAAATCTCTGACATCGCTGCAGCCGCATAAAGATCCTGCGAGAATGCGACCAAAGACGACTGAAGAGAATCGTTCAACGTGACAGAAGTGCAACCCTTCCGCAAATTGCTGGAGATATCAATGCTGGGCCATCAAAACGTGTCAGCGTGCGAACCATTCAACAAAACATCATCAGCATGGACTTTCGGAGGCGAAGGCCCGCTCGTGTACCCTTGGTGACGGCACGACACAAACCTTTACGCCTCGGCCGGGCCCATCAACACCGACTTTGGACTGTTGATGACTGGAAACATGTTGCCTGCTCGGACGAGCCTCGTTACAAATTGTATCGAGCGCATGGGCGTGTACGGGTATGGAGACAAACTCATGAATTCACGGACTCTTCATGTCAGCAGGGGATTGTTCAAGCTGGTGGAAACTCTGTAATGATGTGGGGCGTGTGCAGTTGAAGTGATATGGGATCCCCGTCTAGATACTACTCTGACAGGTAACACGTACGTAAGCATCCTGTCGGATCACCTGTAACCATTCATGTCCATTATGCATTCCGACGGACTTGGGCAACTCCAGCAGGACAACGCGGCACCCCACACGTCCAGAATTGCTGCAGAGTGGCTCTAGGAACACGATTTTGAGTTTAAAAACTTCCGCTGGCCAGCAACCTCCCCAGACATGAATATGAGCATATCTGGGATGCCTTGCAACGTGCTATTCAGAAGGGATTTTCACCCCCTTGTACTCTTATGAATTTATGGACAGCTCTGCAGGATGAATGGTGTCAGTTCCCTCCATAACTAATTCAGACATTAGCCGAGTCCATGCTATGTCGTGCTGCGGCACTTCTGTGCGCTCGCGGGGGCCCTAGACGATATTAGGGAGGTGTACCAGTTTCTCTGGCTCTTCAGTGTACTTCTTCGTTTGATTTCCTCGAACTGAACAAAAGTGGCTGTTGCTCATCTAGCTTAAATTTACCACTTGCGAAAAGGGCACAGTTTAACTGATAATGAGCATTTGAACAAGTGGTAATTAATGAACCTACATATGGCTGTGCTTTACCGCATTTTAGCGCGTACAAGTGTCTGAATTTCCGAGCGCAACGATCTGATTGCCTATCTTGAGCATCAAGTAACTCTAAAACGGCGCAACGTATCGAACTCTTTTTTTAAAATTATTTTTCACCATAACCGCCTCTGCTACACCCTGACAAACTTTCTGACTGTTTCTGGCCACCCTGTATACGAATGAACTCACTGCTGGCTTTACCAGCATTGACGTTTACACTGTCACTCAGGCAGCGACGAGGTTAAACCATACCTGTCATTATGAAACAAGATATTTTCATGATATTTACATGACACTTCGAAGAATGTGACTGCTTGATTTCCACCGGTTTAAAAAAAGCAGATATTATCGCTAGAGATAAGTTGGACATCAGACATAACAGGGTATCATTTATGTTTAAAATTGGAACGTTATATCTGTAAATTACGAAGAGTTTGCAGCCTTTACTTAAATTCTCGTTGTTATTAATCATACATGTTTTTATATAATATAAACAGACCTGATGTGTTTGGATATTAATCTTAGCACGAATCCTCCACTTAAATTCTCGCCGTTAGTCGGAGGAAATCGCAGTGAATACTTACGACCTATTCATTATCCCCTTCCAGCTCCGACAGCAGGGAGCGATTTGGAAATTAATGGAAGCACAACAAGGGAGACAGCGACTGCCGCACACGAGGTGCCTCGCAGTCCGCGTGACGTAGATTAATGTAGCTCGCTGGCTGGCAGTGTTACCCGTAATAACGTCACCTGGGGGATCGAGGCGGCACTCCTCCGACACGCAGCTGGGGCTCGCCCAGATCGATGCGGGCTGCCGCTGTAGCTTCCGGCCATACGCACCTGGTGTCCACCAGATCATCACGTCACAACCTATAAATGCATAAGCTGTTACCCTCATTTGAAAATCCTTAACACGAAATGAAGTTCTAAAACTCTCGGGATTAAGCATTTCTCTGTAACCACATTAAAGTTGTTTGAAAAAATAGATTGTACGAATAGATTGGTCGGAAAGTTATATCGAACAGTGCAGAAGCCATACATGAGTATGACTGCACAGTGATCGCACACACATAGAATGTCTGATCATAAATGTCAGGACTTCCTACGTAATACGGAACTGATCACTAAATTTCACAAGAGGCGGGTTATTCAGTATTAAACGATGCATGGAATACTATGTTGTCAGTAGTGAACCATTAACATCAGAACGTGTCTGCTAGGAGAGCTCAGTATTAAAACGTGGACGAGTAAGAAATACAATATAGACCATTAAAATTGCTACACCAAGAAGAAATGCAGATGAAAAACGGGTATTCATTGGAAAAATGTATTATACTAGAACTGACATGTGATTACATTTTCACGCAATTTGGGTGCATAGATCCTGAGAGATCAGTACCCCGAACAATCACCCCTGGCCGTAACAACGGCCTTGATACGCCTGGGCATTGAGTCAAACAGAGCTTGGATGGCATGTACAGGTACACGATACCACAGTTCATCAAGAGTGGTGACTGGCGTATTGTGACGAGTTAGTTGCTCGGCCACCATCGACCAGAAGTTTTCAATTGGTGAGAGATCTGGAGATTGTGCTGGCCAGGGCAGCAGTCGAACATTTTCTGTATCCAGAAAGGCCCGTACAGGACCTGCAACATACGGTCGTGCATTATCCCGCTGAAATGTAGGGTTTCGCAGGGTTCGAATGGAGGGTAGAGCCACGGGTCGTAACACATCGGAAATGTAACGTCCACTGTTCAGAGTGCGTCAGTGCGAACAAGGGGTGACTGAGACGTCTAACCAATGGCACCCCATACCATCACGCCAGTATGGCGATGACGAATACATGCTTCCAATGTGCGTTTACCGCGATGTCGCCAAACACGGATGCGACCATCATGATGCTGTAAACAGAACCAGGATTCATCCGTAAAGATGACGTTTTGCCATTCGTGCACCCAGGTTCGTCGTTGAGTACACCATCGGAGGTGCTCCTGTCTGTGGTGCAGCGTCAAGGGTAACCGCAGCCATTGTCTCCGAGCTGATAGCCTATGCTGTTGCAAACGTCGTCGAACTGTTCGTGCAGATGGTTGTTGTCTTGCAAACGTCCCCATCTGTTGACTCAGGGCTCGAGATGTGGCTGCACGATCCGTTAACAGCCATGTGGATAGGATGCCCGTCATCTCGACTGTTAGTGATACGAGGCCATTGGGATCCAGCACGGCGTTCTGTATTACCCTCCTGAACCCACCGATTCCATATTCTGCTAACAGTCATTGGATCTCGACCAACGCGAGCAGCAATGTCGCGATACGATAAACCGCAATCGCGATAAGCTACAATCCGACCTTTATCAAAGTCGGAAACGTGATGGTACGCATTTCTCCTCCTTACACGAGGCATCACAACAACGTTTCACCAGGAAACGCCGGTCAACTGCTGTTTGTATATGAGAAATCGGTTGGAAACTTTCCTCATGTCAGCACGTTGTAGGTGTCGCCACCGGCGCCAACCTTGTTTGACTACTCTGAAAAGCTAATCATTTGCACATCACAGCATCTTCTTCCTGTCGGTTAAATTTCGCGTCTGTAGCACGTCATCCTCGTGGTGGAGCAATTTTAATGGCCAGTAGTGTACATCACGAAACTTCAACCATTCTAATGCCGCCCAAGTCGACTGTTTGTGATGTGAATGTGAAGTGGAAAAGAGAAGCTAAACTAAAATCAAGTACACCTCATTTACTGACGAGCAGGGACCGTCGGGCGCTGTGGAAGCTGGGTGTAAAAAATCTGATGAAATCAGCCGAAGAAATCACTCGTGATTTCCAAAATGCTACCAGCGGTCCAGTTAGCACAGTGACTGTTCATAATGACTTAAAAAGGGTGGGATGCAATGGTCGAGCAGTTCCTTAAGACCCACTTATCAATGCTAAGAAATGCTTGAGGTGGTGCAAATACAGACGTCACTGGTCTGTGGATGACTAGAAACGAGTGATTTGGAAAGATGAATCACGCTGTACCCTGTGACAATCAGTTGGAAGTGCTTGTGTTTGCGAAATGGTTTGAGATTGTTACCTGTCATCATATGCAGAGTCAACAGTAAAGGACGGTGGAGCTGCTGTTGGGGTATGACGGTGATTTTGTGACTAGTGTGTGATTGCATTACAGTGCTTAAGGAAGCTATAGGTGAATGTTGAAGGATGAACACATTTTACAACATTGTGTACTGTATATAATAGAGGAACTGTTCGGAGGCGATGATTGTATCAGCATAGCATTGCACACTGTCATAAAGCAGCATCTTTGAGACAATGGTATGTGGACAATAACAGTCCCGAAATGGCCTGGCCTGCGCAGAGTCCCGATCTGAAGCTAATGGAAGACATTTGGCGTGTGTTACAACATTGACTTCGCTCCAGACCCCAGCGTTCAACATCACAGCCTTCTCTGGCATCGGCTGTTGAGAAAGGCTGGGCTTTCATTCCTCCACGGACGTTCATTGAATGTGTCACCAAAAGAGTTCAAGCCGGCATATAGGGGAAGGGCTGACTCACCCCACATTAATGCACACTAGCAGCTATCCGGATATTTTTGATCAGTAGCGCTTGCTCGTCTGTTATAGGAAAGTCCAGTGTTACGCCAATCTGAGGTAGTGAAGAACCGTCAAACGAAGCGGAAACGTGGGAGCGCGTGCAAGTGTGCCTCGTCGACGTCAGAAAGCGCAGTATCAGCAAGTGAGATTGATCCGTCTCTGGAGAACTCGTTAGTAATATTTGATATTATAGCTCGTACAGGTCATTATGCAACGCCTGCGACCCGTATATTGAACCAATCTTCAAAAAGTAGTCTCACGCGGTGGCGGATAGGTGGTGAAGCATGCTGCTTGTCATCCAAGAATTTGTTCTGTTCAGCCTTTGAATAATAATTCTTTTGCGCTAGTAAATAAGAATGTATCTACAAACACACTGACACCTTCTTTTATCGACTCACTAGATTTAGTGGAATAATCGTGCTTATTGTTCATTTCTGAGTTCAACAACAGAGAAAGTTAGGGCACCCATAGCTGAAATTATTATACATATTGAAAGGAAGACTCAGGCAAATTAAAATATACTAAGGTCTTGAAATGTTGGTATAACTGATTGAGAGGGTCCAATCCTTTGCGCAAACGCGCCTGTTTACGGTGCTGAGTGGTCTGCTGTTACCCAGGCTCCGTGTGTTCGTCACGGAGGCTTAGCCGTCTCCAATTCTAACGGCCTTACTACTATGCCTAATGAATGTATAGCATCACTTTCTGGAACACACCATTTTTGATGATATATAGATGTTGTCAAAATGGGAGCACAGATTCTGGTGTGTTCTCGGATGTCATCTCAACAGTCAGATCTTCGACAGTCAAGACGTTTTCACGCTACCGCATGGACGCCTGGCCCTCTCCGAATGTAACTGCCTGCACGCAAGTGATGGTAATATGGGCGTAAGGCGTAGACCTGGCAGTGCTGTCTCGTAGAGTGCATTCGTCCGAGACACACTGGCCCCACCCCAGGCCTTATGGTATGCAATGCCATAAGCAACAGCTCTCGTTCAGATTTGGTGTTACTGGAGGGGACACTAAACAGCATTCGGTACGTGCAGCGTGTTTCTACACCCATTCTTTTGCCGTTATTGCAGCAGGAAGGTGATGTGTTGTTGCGACAGGGCAATGCTCACCCACACTCTTCCCGTGAATCTCAAATTGCTCCGTAAACAGACAGCAACTTTCCTGACTAGCAAGATCTCCGGAATTGTCTCCAATCGTGCACGTGTGGGATATGATGGGACGAGAAATGACTCCTGTGACTCGTCAACCAACAACTGTTACGGAACTAGGTGAACAGGTCGAGCAGGCGTGCCATGAAGTATCCCAGGACAGTATTTGCCGTTTGTACGATCGAGTCGACGCCACAGTCAGCGCCCGCATTGCCGATCGTGGAGGCAAACAACGTACTAATATGGTGTTTCAGCATGGATCAGTAATTGGTACCTCAGAACGGCTTTTGCTATTGATCTGTAAACGTAATCATTTCATATACTCCATATGAACTTTTTGCAGCAATGTATCTTGAGTGAATTGTAAATTTCTAAAGGGGTGTACTCATTTTTTTCCTGGCCTTGTATATTTTGCTTTGCACATCCTGAACCAACATAGCTTAAAAACAACAAACAATGGTTTTATTATAATTGGGTTGCAAAGCCGAGGCAATAATAAAAATAGAAATGATATTCAACGATTACCATGCGACTGAGACGAATATCAGTACGCGCTCTTACAGAGAAGAAATGACACTGGTGAACATGAACATAAAATGTTCACCGTGAGCCGGCCGCTATGGCCGAGCGGTTCTAGGCGCTTCAGACCGGAACCGCATGACCCATACGGTCGCAGGTTCGAATCCTGCCTCGGGCATGGATGTGTGTGATGTCCTTAGGTTAGTTAGGTTTAAGTAGTTCAAAGTTCTAGGGGACTCATGACCTCAGATGTTAAGTCCCATAGCGCTCAGAGCCATTTGAACCATTTTTGTTCAGCGTAACAGACACCGGTGATTCCCGAAGGAACGAGCGTAAAGTTCTCCCCGAAACAATATTACTCCCTGACCGCCCTGGAATAACGACTTCATTGCCCCGGTGTCGTATGCGAGTGTTAATGCACTGGGGCTCACTTACTTCTTACGGCTCTTCGCGAAGTTATAACCCGTACTGGACTGCAGGAAACGCGCAAGGAACAAAGGCCGAAGTAGATGCCTCCCGCTCGGCCACAATAGGGGAGATATGACCAAGCAGCACATCTAATCCGTGAGCGGACGCAGTATCTGCACTTCCTCCGGCACAAGACTGCCCCGGTGATCTCGACCTCTCTTACGTCAGCTTACGCCGAATACCCCGTCTGGGTAACGACGGTAAACACGTACTCGGGAGTCTAACAAAGACATCGTAGTATACACACGAGCGACCCCGCGCACTCAAGTAGGTGAGATAACTATCAGTCAAACGTACAATAAGGGTACACATTTATCTTAACTGCAATTGCTCAGTTCAAACATTCTGCCATGACTTCAGTGTTTTTGAAAGTCTAAATGGGCATGCCCATCATATATAGGTTAGACACTTCATCTTGACCCCCGTTTGTGGTCCATGCACGAAATGTGCGTAGAAGGAACGAGACGTATGCGGGAGGAAGTAACATTTTGTCCGATTCTTTTTGGAACATACACTCTCGAAATTTCAACAATAAAGCTCTCTGTGATGTACAACGCCTCTCTTGTAGCATCTGCCACTGGAGTTTCCTGAGCATCTTCATAACTTGCTTGCGATCTTCATAACTTGCTTGCTATTCCGTGAATACACACCTCACTTTCCGTTGGATCTTCTCTATCAGTTCTTCCTATTCATCTTAGTTGGTGTCCGCCCCAGGTACCCACAGTTTTCCGAAATAGCGAAGTAGGAAGGCGTTTCAGTACATCTGTGTTTCTATAGTGTGGTTTCGTGCAGCATATCTGCAGTCTAAAAGCTCGAAGTTGCTTCTCGATTCTGTTATACGTTCGTCATGAGCACCATCGGTAGTAGTGATGAAATGGTATTGAACAGACTGAAAACCTTAACAGATAAGCTTGAAGAAATGGATGCAAATTTATTGAGGGTTAAGAGGGAATATAAAGAATTTCTGGAACATGACAGGACTGTTTGCAGCTATATTCAAGCCTCCATCAGCTACAATGAAGAAAATCGTGACACACGAATCACTGGGAGTTAATACAACAGAGTTTTGGTATATTTTGTTGGTATTACCAGTTCTGAATTTATGCACACCCAGCGGCAAGGAGTGTGTCGAGATGTTCAAAAATTAATTTTCTTTTCAGATACCTCAGTAATAGATTCGACATCAGGTGCTTCATTTGGAATGTCGTTCTATTTAATGGAATGAGATTAATTACGGTTAACAGTGTGGCGGTAATGCAATTTCTGTAGAAGTACAGTTTAACAATACCGGTATATAAGTAATTCCAGTCCTTGTTGTCTATCGTGTGTAATCGAAAAGCTGATTGTGATTGCGACATAAAGTAGCAAGCACCAGCTGTTCTGTGTAAGTTGGTTTATTATAAAGCAATGGGCAATGGGACACAGCATCTCCGAGGTAGCGATGAAGTGTGGATTTTCCCGTACTACCATTTCACGAGTGTTTCGTGAATATCAAGAATCCGGTAAGACATCGCTGCGGCCGGAAAAAAAATCCTGCAAGAACGGGACCAACGACAACGAAAATGTTTCCATGTTTGTTCCAGTGCTTCCTGATGAAGACAGTTCCATAAGTAGGGAAGCATAATTGTAATAGTACATATTAATGGATGGAAGAGGTGAAATATCCACAGCATGTTTCATAGTCTCTGTACTAAAGTTGGTTTTGATATGAGGCTATTAAAGTAGACTTACCTTACAAGCTAACAGATCTTGCACATATACTTATTCAAATTTCATTGGACATACATGTTAATATGCAACTTACAGCTTTTAGTGAGGTTGAGTATATGTGAATTTTATTTTGAAGGTGTCTGCTGTGCTTCATATTAGTGTCAAGAAGTTGCATGTAACATAGTTACTGAAATAAAAATATATGAACAGTAAAAAAAGTAGCTGAGTGGTCAGCGAGACAGAATATCAATCCTAAGGGCCCGGGTTCATTGTCGCCTCAGGGACTGGGTGTTGTGTTGTCCTCATCATCATCATTTCATCCCCATCGACGCGCAAGTCACCGAGGTGGCGTCAGATCGAAAGACTTGCGCCTGGCAAACGGTCTACTCGACGGGAGGCTCTAGTCACAAAAAAATGTTCAAATGTGTGTGAAATCTTATGGGACTTAACTGCTAAGGTCATCAGTCCCTAAGCTTACACACTGCTTAACCTAAATTATCCTAAGGACAAACACACACCCATGCCCGCGGGAGGACTCGAACCTCCGCCGGGATCAGCCGCACAGTGCATGACGGCAGCGCCCTAGACCGCTCAGCTAATCCCGCGCGGCCCCTAGTCACACGACATCTACATTTTATCTCAATTAGTAAGGCTCCCAGACTAATGAACAGTAGTAGGACAGTGCCTGTTTTGATTGACGCAATGTTCCTCCTGACATGCATCCATGTCCGGGGTTAGAGTCCCGATCCGGCACACATTTTCGTATGTTACTAATAGGTCATATAGCGGTCGTAAAATCGCATTCGCAGTTTGCCACAACAGTTCATAATGTAATACGGCTGTCAATCGGCAGTTGTGTCAGTTCCTTCCGACAATCATGCATGCCTGAAAGAACAATGCATCGAACTATTCTGACACTTAACAATAACGACGCTATCCAACTGTATTTCATGACAATGAAAGGCAATCTGATGAGCAGAACAATGTCTCTTGCTGTAAGGGAATCATACGATTTCTGTGCTAGCATTATGGGGCGTAGATACTAGGACATATGGAAGATTGGGTCTGGCCCTGAGTCGCGTTAGTTACTGTTTTCAATAATTTGTTGACAACAATGTAATCGAACAGAGGTGACTCCATTCACCTGTTTGTGCGCAATCGCCACAGTTATTTAAATTCAGCATCAACTGCCACTCACTGCACCACACATAGATCCTCTACAGATGTTCATATGTTTAACTACTTTCTTCTGGCGTTGCAGCCGTAATATGGGCATCAACATCGTCCTCAAATGGTCCCCAACGTTATCCAATAGATCATTAATAAAAACTGTAAATGCCAGCGTCCTTTAACACTACTCTGCAGTACTCCCGATTTTTTTTTTAAATTTGTCAATATTTTCCCTTAGTCCGCAGCTTGTGGTCTTGCCGTAGCGTTCTCGCTTCCCGCGCACGAAATCCCGGGTGCGTTTCCCGGCGGGCTCAGGGATTTTTCCTGCCTCGAGATGACTGGGTGTTGTTGTGTTGTCTTCATCATCATCATTCATCCCCATTAGGTCGGAGGAAGGCAATGGCAAACCACCTCCGCTAGGTCCTTGCCTGGTACGGCGGTGTTGGTCTCCCGCATCGTCCCCAACGCTCCTCGGAATATGGGAACTTATCATCATCATCATCATCATCATCATCATAATCATATTTTCCGTTAAGGTCAACTGTTGAGTGCTATCTGCTATCAAGTCCGATATCCAATCAGACATCTGGTCCGACCCTTGGTGAGCTCGCATTTTGTTCACTAAATGACAGTGCATGAGTGTACTGAATGTTTTCCGGAAGCTAAGGAACGCGGCTTCAACCTGAGCTCTAGTATACTGGCCTGTGGATGTCATGAAGGAAGAGAGGCAGCTGAGTTTACGAAGATTCCCGTTTCTGGAATCCATGTTGACTTTTATGGTGGAAATTTACGTTCTTAAAATACTCATAATACGTCAGTGCAAATCTTATTGCACAATTCTACGACAGACTGAATCCAGCAAAATAGGTCTATAATAAATAGCCTCCGTCTGACAACCGTTCATGAAACGGGAATAACCTGCGCTTTGCTTTACAGTTGTTAAATACCCTTTCTTGTTCTAGTGATGAACGACAAACTAATGGCACAAAGGAAGCAAGTTCCTTAGAATAATCTGTCCAGAATCCCACGCGTATCTCCTTTGGTTCACTTGCCTATCCACTGTCCAGCAGCAGTTTCGTTCGATTTTCAATTCCACGATTCCTTCTTTCAGTATCTGTTATTTCGGCCTTCGATGACTAAAAGTGTTGACCATATTACTATCTTTCGTGGTGAAACAGTTTCGGTAGACCGAATTCAGTGTTTCGGCCCTCTCTCTGTCATCTTCTGTTTCGTCCTCAGTAGGACACAGCAGGGCTACTCCACTCACTTCAACTGTAAGTCGTATGTGATAGGACACGAAAAGTTAAAAAAAAAATCAGTCAAACTGACAAAATATGGCAATTTAATTGAATACATTCCAGTGTATAAAAGGTGGAAATTCGCTTACAAGAACAAAACATTAAACAAACATCTGAAGAAGGCAAAAATGACAGTATACCAAAATGGTGGGACTATTCCTTTCAGTCACGGGACTGTTTCGCGCAATATGTTTCAGTGTCGAAATGACAAGTGTTTGCCACAAGTAAACATTTTTCGTCCTTTTGAACCCACACACTCTTCGTGAAACAATGTAGCACCCTGCTGACACTGTATCCAGTCTCCCATCTTGACCGAGCCTGACAAATAATATTCCAGACCGCAAAAGCCAGAAGGAGTGTTGTTTCTCATGATCGTCTCCAATTGCAGTTGCCTTTAAGTCCCATCCGACCAACTCAGTTGACGACGACGTTTCTGACTTGCATTACCTTTGCGTTCCTTCGCCATTTTAATCTGCGTTTAGACTTCGTTGCTTCGTAGTTCGTGTCTGAAGTCAAATGCTTTGGTTCTGTTCCTACCTTTTTCACATCCTTTGCGATATTCTTTTTGTTGGCCTAGAAATCTTATTATTGAAAGGAAAAGTTTTATGATGAACGGAGAAGGGGTTTCTGGCAAAGGGGACTCAGGTCGCAGCTGGGAACGTTAAGGAATCTCCGGAAGGGGACATGAGGTACATTGGAAATGTCTGCCTCGAAATTAACTGAGGAAAGAAATATGTCTTCGGAATTGAATAACGGATTTAAAGAGAACAATCCAATGCGTGTAAATTCCTTAACACTATTTTCAGCGGAGGCAGCTTCATTCCAAGCTGCGGAAAACAGTTCTGCGAAGTTAAACTTGTTGACTGTACCTCCTGGTGTCGAATGTATGTACTCGTAATTTATTGCAGCGTGATGGTAGAAAACTTTTAGCTGTTGGAATACTGGAGGCTGAAGGGCATGTGTGGTGTGATATGCCATTCTGGCGGCAATACTCCAGATACTGAAGACAACAATGAGAGCTACGGCCATCCAAAATTAGAAGACACTTCCCAGGTGAGCGGTGCTTCTGCAAGTTTCGAATGACTTTAGAGAAACATCTTCGTTCACATACCCAGAGTCACAAATGATGACTGCTGAACCCTCTGGTATGGAATGTTTGTACACCTCTCTAAATCGAACACCTTTGAAAGATAGCAAAGGGAGGAATAATTACGTCACTAACACTATAGAGAGCTATAATAGTGACAGCCCCTTCTCCCCCTCCACGAGTGTTATCTTCACTTCTTCCCTGGTACCTTTTGGCGTCACTGTTTTAAGTGGGAAATTACTAAGGGGCAAACCAGTCGCGTCGACACTTCTCAGACAAATTCCGATATATATCGAAAAATGCAGTCACATCCTACTTATTCATCCCCTTCGCTCTAGCTTTTGACAAGCCTCATGGTTTTCGGAGTGATAAATCACTATGCCTCCTCATAAACCCAGTAAACCAGTCTTTACCTGCTATCATGTGTTCCACGCCCCAGGGATGCTTGATGTTATTCGTCGTTGCATACGTGAATGCTGCTCTTCGAATTTGTTCAGGAGTGCAGCCAAAACCCTTGCAGTCTTTCAACCTAGAACTTAAACCACCCTCTTCTTCTTGGCTGAATACAGTCTGACGACCAGCTGGTCTATGAGGTTTCTTTTCTCTCATTGCCGAATAACGTTTAGAAATAGTTACCAGATCGTTAAGTGTCGAATAAGGAATTCTGAACAACGCAGCAGCTCCTCTCATAATCACGTCTCCGCCTATGACACTTCTTACTGCATGTAGCGCTTGGCTCTTTCCCTTTGTATGTACGGACAGCCTGCAAGGAAACCAAGAAAACATGGTCTCTGTAATTTCGTATTAAACAACGGTTAAATTAATAAATTGAACGAGCGGAAATAGCCCCACGCGTACAGGGCAAAATAACCCCATCTGCATACATTTCGAAAGACGCGCCAATCAGACCTTTGTGGAAAAACTCAGCAGTGTTTTTTGACACACACACACACACACACACACACACACACACACACACACACACACACACACACACACACACACACACACTGCATAAACTGTATAAAGAGCTTAAAATTTCACGTTATTGTACAAGGTGCACCTTAATTTGTCAGGCTGTATAATTAAGCTGCGGCAATAATCCATCACAATCCGCTTACCTGTAAGTTTCGTTCTTCTATCCTGTCAATCCTGTAAAAGAAAACAACCTTACTAAAAGCACATGCGGCGACACAGAGATACTGGCGCACACTGCAGGCAGACGACCTTGTCCCTGTGAAGAACCATCGCACTGTTCCAACATTTTCTATTTCAAGCGGATTAGATCGGGGGCGGAATAACTATGGCTCTAACCGCTATGGGACTTAACATCTGAGGTCATCAGTCCCCTAGACTTAGAACTACTTAAACCTAACTAACCTAAGGACATCACACACATCCATGACCGAGGCAGGATTCGAACATGCGACCGTAGCAGCCACGTGGTTCCGAACTGAAGCGCCTAAAACCGCTCGGCCACAGCGGCCAGCTGATTTCGATCTGTTTACTGACATCACATAAGAAATGGCTCTGAGCACTATGGGACTCAACTGCAGTGGTCATAAGTCCCCTAGAACTTAGAACTACTTAAACCTAACTAACCTAAGGACAACACACAACACCCAGCCATCACGAGGCAGAGAAAATCTCTGACCCCGCCGGGAATCGAACCCGGGAACCCGGGCGTGGGAAGCGAGAACGCTACCGCACGACCACGAGATGCGGGCTCATCACATAAGACCAAAACTTTTTCGATCAGATCATTTTGCAGACAGGAGGTCGTGTTCCGTTAACACTTTGCCCCGAGATGCAATCCTTGGAATCATCACTTTGTCCAAAACGCTCTCCGACGGGTATGAGTTTGAAATAAGGCACGACATATTAAACTGCAGTAGTAACAATTAAACTTCTCGTAAGTTACGGATAAGAATGTGGTTGTCAGCGCCATAATTGTAACACACACACCTTCCACGGTTTGTGGAGTCTATGTATTGCTTTATCATGAGAATTTAACTATGAGTCTACCACCCAGTACCCAATTTTCCTTCAGTGCAGATAGAAATCACTCCTCAAAGCCGAATAAATACAAGGTCACCACCACGTTCTCCGCAGCTGTATCTGCTTGGAAGGAATCATACACAACAGTTACAAGGGTAGATGGGTGAACATAATTAGCATACTTAGTAAGAGTGACAGGATACAAATTGCAGAGTACCTGAGCAGTTAGCATCAAAACTTAGTGCTTAGGACGAATATATGGAGCACAAATGGGAAAATTTTTTAAAAAATCGTTCAGTATGCCTTAGACAAATATGTTC
This sequence comes from Schistocerca serialis cubense, assembly GCF_023864345.2. Lineage (NCBI taxonomy): Eukaryota > Metazoa > Arthropoda > Insecta > Orthoptera > Acrididae > Schistocerca > Schistocerca serialis. Next base: position 487,219,799 of record NC_064643.1, read on the forward strand.
AAAGCAAGATCTTAAGGGATGGGGAAGACCCATTGTGGAAATGGAAATTTGTGGTAAGGTCTAGTTGATGAACGAAAACTGAACGAAGCTGAGTAAAGAGAGAAGCGTTCAGTGACTTTGAAAGTAAAATTTTCTCTACCAATATGAGTAAAAACCCTAAGAGATTTTGGTTTTATGTAAAATCAGTAAGCGGTCCGAAATTCTCCTTTGACTCGCTGACTGACTATACTGGCGTCGGAATAGATGATAACAGACAGAAGGTCGAAATACAGATTTAGGTCTTACGAAATGGTTTCATTGTCGAAGTTCCTAAAATGGTCCCTTCTTTCAGTCATCGTACGAACATCGAAATGACTGATACTGAGATAACTGATCGCAGAATAGAAACGCAATTATAATGACTTAGTACTGGAAAGGGATCAGGGCTAGTTGTGTTCCTTCAAAGATCATGGAAAGGAACTTGCTCCCCTTCTAGCAGCAGCTTATCTTAGACCGCTAGAGCAAGGAATGGTACGTAGCGACTGGAAAAAAGCGCAGGTCATTTCCGTTTTCAAGAAGGGTCGTATGACATATGCAACAATTACAGACGTATATCGTTGACATTAGTCTGTTGAAGGACGATGGAACACGTTTTATGCTCAAGAATTATGACGTTCTTGGATACATAAAATCTCCTCTATAAAAATCAATATGGATCCCGCAAACAGAGACATTGCGAAACTCAGCTCGCTCTGTTCCTCCACGGGATGTATAGCGCTATGAACAACGACGTTCAGGTTGATCCTTGTTTCTGGATTTTAGGAAGGCATTTTACAGCGTTAGGCACTGCCGTTTAGTGAAAAAATACGAACTTATCGAGAATGAGACCAAATTTGTGACTGAATACAAGACTTCCTTGCAGATGAAGCTCAACACGTTGGTCTTAACGCAACAAAATCGACACATGTGAAGGTAATTTCAAAAAACCCAAAGAAGTGTGACAGGACCGTTAATGTTTACCGTATGTTTAATTGATCCGGCAGAAAGTGTCGGGCGCTCTTTAAGACCGTTCGCAGGTTATACTGTTGTCTACAAGAAATTAGCAACGCCAGAAAGCTGTATGTTTTGTAGAATGACCTGCAGAGGATTGGATAATAGTGCAATGAGGGTGGAAGTTGACACTGTACATAAATAAATGTAGTTCATTTATGATACATCGGAAAAGAAATCTAGTACTACGCACTACACTATTTTATTATTCTTGAAGAATCAAGTCTGTCAAAATTTCTAGTAAGTCTTTTTATTCATATTGCCGGTTTCGCGATATCTACGCTTTCATCTTCGGATCTTGTAACGTTGTTGTATGTATATGTAGTTTACAACACTGAAAATCACATAGGGATGTTGCGCGAAGCTGTAATAAAAAATAGAAGGGAACATCAGTACGTCACAAATAAAACACCACGCAATTAAAACATACATGTTGTGCTGATGTCCGAGCATACACTAATCGCTTGACTATTACTAGCGACCTTGACAAACTTTAATCTTTCGGAATAATAGAACCTTCAGATCAGCTCCAACGACTGACGTAATGGGAAACATATAGGCCTATAACCACACTACTGATGACAAATTGTTGCTGTGCGGCTGATCCACGCGGAGGTTCGAGTCATCCCTCGGGCATGTGTGTGTGTGCTTGTCCTTAGGATCATCTAGGTTAAGTAGTGTGTAAGCTTAGGGACTGATGACCTTAGCAGTTAAGCCCCATAAGGTTTCACACACATTTGAACATTTTGAACAAATTGTTGCAAACAGTAACCACCGTAAAATACGTAAGAGTATCTGTCAGAAACGACCTTAAGCGGAATGACCAGATAAAACAAATAGTAGGGAAAGCAAATCCGAGGATCGTAGGTAGAAACTTTGGGAAATGTAATTCATCTACTACTAAAGTGATTTTCAAGGCCCTTGGTCGACCGATTCTTCAACATTTTTCAACAATCTGGGAATCTTACCAGGTAGGACTGAAAGAACAGATAGAGAATATCCAACGATGAGCGGCGCATATCGTGACAAGGTGTTTCAGTCGGCGCGAGAGCGTTACATAAATGCTCCACAAACTTGACTGGCAGATGCTACAAGAGAGGGGTTGTGCATCACGGAGAGGTTAACTATTGAAATTTCGAGAGACAGCTTTCTGGGATGAGCCGGATAACGTTTGATCTCAAGACACAAAAGAACTAAAGGAATTAGCTTCCAGTAGGCATTGCTTTATACCAATGCGGCAGGTTGGAAACTTGTGCCGGACTGGGATTCGAACGCGAGTCTCCAGCTCACTAGGCAGACGTGTTGACCACTACGCCACCTGGGCACAGTGGTCACCACAAATCCACAGACTACCGTAGCTCGCCTCTCGCCAGACCCAAATTATCAACATTTACCACACACAACTGATATAGGGCCTCTGCTCATTAGCCTCATCACTCGCGACATTTCGCCGATTCTCGTACGAGTTCGAGCTTCGTGTGCATCTTCACTGAAGAGATAACTGACCATCATGGCCTTAATTATATATGTGATGTCTGTTCTTTCGGACGTGCCTAATAAGCAGGAGACCAGAGTTTGAATGCCGGTTCGCCGCTAATATTCAACTTGCTCCATTGATCTGACTCAGTGCCTATTGGAAGCTAATGTCTTTAATTCCTTTGTGTCTTCATTCAGAGTGGCTGCAGTATAAAAAAATGGTGTCTGATCTTTCGTACATATCCACATATACAAGGTGGTTAGAAAATGTGTGAAATGCTTGTAGGGATATTACAGGGCAGGTTGTACTGAGACATAAATGTTAAGAAAGAAATTCGATACGTTGCGCCGTTTCCGAGTTATTTAGCATTGAAGTTAGCCAATCAGATCGTCGCGCGCGTTAATTCAAGTTTCAGCTAACGAGACAAAACACTCGTTGGGCAACACCGCCCCTGGCAGGCCGCTTGAATGTGAGCGCGCGACGCCCCGATTGGCTAACTTCAATGCTAAATAACTCGGAAACAGCGCAACGTATCGAATTTCTTTCTTAACATTTATGTCTCAGTACAACCTGCCCTGTAATATCCCTACAAGCATTTCACACATTTTCTGACCACCCTGTATATTACCTCCCCCTACACACAACCCGCGAAATGACCACGATGAGAAAATTCAAGAAATTAGAGCTAATAGAAAGGCACACCGAGAGTCATTCTTTCAATGCGCCATTAGAAAATGGGAGACGGAAGAGCGGATTAGTTAGTGGTATCAGAAGTTCCCTCCGCTATTTGGAGTACGATGCAGATGTGAGCTCGAGGTCACCGAGCGACAGCAGGGAGCAGTGCTACAGCCACCGCAAACGGTGCACGCGGGCAAGGCCGACACAAGACAGGTACCGCTCGTGATACATGCTAGCTAGCTTTTTCCAGAGCAGCGCCTGGCGGTCGAGATACTGGGCACTAAGGAGCTGAGGTTTTGCATCCTGTTAGTGGAAACGCGACCACTGGCGTCGCACACACACCTGACCTACAGTCAGCGAAATCCGTGGGACGCGGCGGCCGCAGCAACAGGCGGTGGAGTGTAACAGGTTGCGGCAGCCCCGAGCGACGACCTCGCGGGCGGTGAAGGACGGCGCGCTGCACCTGACGTGCAGCCGGGTGTCTCAGCACGGCTCGCCGTAGTAGGTCTGCGGAGCTAAGCGCCAACTGGAGCGGGGAAATGGAGAATCACACATTCGTTCAAAAATGGTTCAAATCGCTCTGAGCACTATGGGATTTAACATCTGAGGTCATCAGTCCCCTAGAATGTAGAACTACTTAAACCTAACTAACCTAAGGGCATCACACATATCCATGCCCGAGGCAGGATTCGAACCTGCGTCGTAGTGGTCTCTCGGTTCCAGACTGAAGCACCTGGAACCGCTCGGCCACACAAGTCCTTCACTCGGAGCGAGGGTTCCGGATGCTACTGCCATACAGGGTGTAACCTCCCCACAGGTAAATCATATGTCTAATAACCTCCCAACAGTAAAATTGCGTAACCTCCCAACAGTAAAATATAATTACTTATATAATTCGCCGGCCGAAGTGGCCGAGAGGTTCTAGGCGCTACAGTCTGGAACCACGCGACCGCTACGGTCGCAGGTTCAAATCCTGCCTCGGGCATGGATGTGTGTGATGTCCTTAGGTTAGTTAGGTTTAAGTAGTTCTAAGTTCTAGGTGACTTATGACCTCAGCAGTTGAGTCCCATAGTGCTCAGACCCATTTGAACTTATATAATTCAAATTCAGCGTAACCTCCCAATAAAAAAAAAAAAAAAAAAAAAAATCCTCTAACCTACCAATAATACAATGTGACTAATCTCTCAATAAAATTGTGGCTCACTTATAACCTTTCAATAATTGACTGTGAATTTAAACGGGTAAATTTTGGACGTCAGCAGCGCTACGTCATGACCCTGAAAGATCATTCTGAATAAAAAAGATAAAATTCTTACCTCAATGAAGTTGCCGGATAACGCATATATATCTGCACTTATAATAAATTTTTCTGGCACAGCCCAGTGCAATGCTGGCTGATAGATTTGTCATGTATAAAAGGAAACAACTGATGTATCTTTACAATAATCAAGATGATCAAGGATTGGAGAAATTAGTAAACTCTTTAAATTGAAATGAATGATTGTCAAAAGTTACTTTTTATGAAAAAGATTATTATTAAGAGATTTTTAAAAAACATTTACATCGGACTTGATATAACAATACTACACATGCGCGAGGGTTCTTTTACCTTATACTACAACGCTCAGGCTCTGCCATCGCTCCCCACGACCGACCGAGCCAACTCGATACACACGACTGCTCGCTACTACTACTACATCTGCTATACAGTTCCTACTGCTGACAACACTGCTCTCTGGTCTGAGATTCTGTTACAGCTTACATATCGCACGCAGCGCGTGAGCAATACATCGAAAATACATCTGCTCGAATGTGTTAGCAACAAATTCCTTAATCATGGACCTCTTATAAGGGTGTAACAAAAAGGTATGGATAAATTTTCAGGAAGTATCTTCACACATGGGGAATGAAATGTATTATTTATTTTAATGTTACAGCCCGTTTTGTACTACTTCTTCTTCTTTTGCATTTGCGGCCTCCCTGAACCACTCCAGTCAATCACATTCTGATCATCTTCTTCAAAGGTTTTCTTCCCGAACTGCCAAATATGTTTAATTCATTCTGCTTTTTTGTCGTTCCTCGTCTATAAATACCATTTTTAGTGTTTGTCGTTTGTCTATTTTTGGTTTCAATCTAATTTTTGTGTTTTTCTGTTTATTTAAATCTTCTGTTTTATTTTGCAAATCGGTCGGGGTTATTTATAGCTCTTTTATGTCCTCCCTGATTTCCTTTACCCAACCTACTTGTTCCCTCGTGTTGCAAAGTTTCTCTATAATTTTCTTTCATAACGTAATTCCTGATTTCCTCACAATGAATCAGTGACTGGCTCCAGTTCAATGTGCACCACTTCGTTTGGTCCGTTTTTTTTTTTTTTAATATTTCCTCTTTACGCATGTTATAAGTATTCTTCTCTCTACTTTTAAGATTTTGTCGATTATGTTTTTCTGGGTGACTTTAAAAAATGGCTCTGAGCACTGTGAGACTTAAATTCTGAAGTTATCAGCCCCCTAGAACTACTTAAACCTAACTAACCCGAGGACATCACACATATCCATGCTCGAGGCAGGATTCGAACCTGCGACCGTAGCGGTCGCGTGGTTCCAGACTGTAGCGCCTAGAACCGCTCGGCCACTACGGCCGGCTGGGTGACTTTAGAAAGAGTTTAACTTCCGTAAGTCACCTCTGATTGACCAACCAAATTTTATTATTGTATGTAGACCATGTTAATATTCGAGCTTTTTTCATTTTGTTAGTTCCTTCTTGCCATGTAGGTTTCTCGTCCCAGTTGTATGATAAAATTTGTTCATAGCATTTAAATTTGTTCACTATTTTTACTTTCCTGTTATTCATTGCTATATGGTTGATTACTGATCGATCTGCTACCATTATCTCATTCTCGAGTGATATCGGGAGTCCTCCTTGTGCTATGTAGGATTGTTAATTGATTTATGGCTTCTTGAATGATATTAGGTGGTAATCCTAAGTCTTCTGCAAATGCCTAGCAATTTAAATTTATTTGATATTTCGTGGCTCACATTCTTATGTTTCTACGGTATTTCTCGTACCGTTCTCTCATCACGTACTCCAGTGCACAATTGAAAAGTAATGGCGTTAAGCCATGTCCCTGTCTTAACCCTGTTTTAGTCATAAAGGGCTCAGATATTTCTGCTCTGAACTTTAGTTTAGATCTGGTGTTTTTTTAGAGTTAAGTTTATTATTTTTATTAATTTGGAATTGAGGCAGAAATTACTTAGTTTCTTCATCATTGAAAACCTAAGTTTCCTTTCTAATCACATTAATCATAAGAAACAATTCTGGTTTGAATCAAACTTAAACAGAACGCAAAATGCTCTGCTCAATTTTTCAAACAATGTTGGAAGGATAAATCACGAAGCAGCCCCACAAGATTCCATTTTGGTTCACTTCTATTCTTTATCATGGGGTGTCGAGAATCCGCACGGAATTGTGCAGTCACGTCTTTAACAACGAGTTTCTGTCAACGAGTGGACCGACACAGTTGGTGACTATTACGGCCTCATGTTTTTTCACCCACGCTCAGCGGACAGACTTAACATGCTTTCTTAGAGAACATCCTACGCGTTCTGCTAGAACATAAACCCTCATGAGAGCGACTAAACATGTACTTCATGCACGATGGAACTACTCCTCATATCAGTGTTTATGTTCGTAGGCTTCAAAATAATAGATTTTGTGACAGATGGATGCGTAGAGGTGGAGCAAGATGATGACATTTGGTTCAAATGGTTCAAATGGCTCTGAGCACTATGCGACTTAACTTCTGAGGTCATCAGTCGCCTAGAACTTAGAACTAATTAAACCTAACTAACCTAAGGACATCACACACATCCATGCCCCAGGCAGGATTCGAACCTGCGACCGTAGCAGTCACGCGGTTCCAGACTGAAGCGCCTTTAACCGCACGGCCACACCGGCCGGCTGACATTTGGTTTGTGGGGGGCTCAAGTGCGTAGTTGTCAGTGCCCGTACAATGTCCGAATCTATTCACTGTCCAGTCTCGCCACTTTCCCGAATGATGATGAAATGATGACAATACAAACACCCAGTCCCTGGGCGGAGAAAATCCCCGACCCGGTCGGGAATCGAACCCGGGACCGCGTGATCCAGAGGCAGCAACGCTAGGCACTACACCACGATCTGCGGACAGCGGTGGACTAGTCTCTTTGACTCCACGCTCTCCAGACCTAAAACCGATGGACATATTTATAGGGGCATTTGAAAGCCCTTGTGTACAGGACCGCCGTATAAGATGTACAGAGGCTTCGTGTCAGTACTATGGAAGTCTGTGAAACAATACGCAATCCTCTGAGATTAGACACCGAGCGAGGTGGCCTTCCCCATCCTTGAAACAATGCGAGACTGTGCTACGTCCCAAAGGAACTCAATGTCGACGGGACCTGAAACCCCAGTCTTCCTTCCGTCCAGGGATTTAGTTCGATTTCGATGGGCTCCTTGTTAAGGGGGGGTATTTTGAACATTTCGTGTAGGAAAGTGTTTCTCACGCGATGGCGCAAACACACACACCGTCCCCCCCACCCACACACACACACACACACACACACACACACACACACACACACGCACACGCACACACACACAGGAGCGTACATACACGATTACAATCTGCCAGGAAGCTTCAAATTTGTCCGAGACGATTGACAACACTGTCCCATAAATAAATTGAACGTAGTTAATTTCCTGGTAATGACCACGGACTTCAAGAGACTTCCCTGGATTATCAGGAAAATGTCGAAACTCGAAATCGCCTTATGAGTGTTCCTCAACTGGGGACCCCTCTTCCCACACCCATCTAGTAGCAATTTGACTGAAAGAATTCTACAACAGGGTGTCGTGTGGTAACGAGTACCAAATGACGGAGGGGAGAAAAAGTCTCTGCTCCTGTCGACGCTGATTTTCTCACCGACTTAATCCGTAGGAATACGTACACGCAATTACTAACAAAATTTGAAACGCTGCCGTAATCTTCGAACTAACAGATATAATGTTACGTGAAAAGCTTAACAAGTCAACGGAAGTATTAGGAACCGCGCGCGCGCGCGCGTGCGTGTGTGTGCGTGTGTGCACGCGGGTTTGCAGGCAGCGTAACTGACGGTGTGCAAATGCCCGAATTTCATTCATCAGTATTTGAGAATACGAGTTCTTAATGACTTGCAACAAACTGTAAAAATAATTTCAAATCTTCATCGCTGACCCCTCCACAAAATAAAGAAAGGAAAACTGGTATCACTTACTACATTTCCGCTGTTCAAGCAATAAAACTTCAGCATCAGACATGAAGCTTTAATTTGTTAATTTATTAATACCGAATGTATCCGTAAGACAGTCTGTACACAGTAACCACGTATACCACTGTATATACCTTCAAAATTATATCATTGTACTACACATTGCTTAAAGATATGTCATAAACATTTAGATGCGGGAAAAACTAGCTTTTCCTTAAAATGGAGCGCAAATTATGCAGACTTTAGATGTCGAGAGCATTTAGCGACTTCCAACAAACTTAAAGTACAATTTCAATGCTTTTCTCCAGTTTCCCTCGCTTCCTTGTCAAAACGTTTAACTGATTAACTCATTTGTAAACGAATCAGACTTTTCTACATCTACATCTACATCTACATCTACATTGATACTCCGCAAGCCACCCAACGGTGTGTGGCGGAGGGCACTTTACGTGCCACTGTCATTACCTCCCTTTCCTGTTCCAGTCGCGTATGGTTCGCGGGAAGAACGACTGTCTGAAAGCCTCCGTGCGCGCTCTAATCTCTCTAATTTTACATTCGTGATCTCCTCGGGAAGTATAAGTAGGGGGAAGCAATATATTCGATACCTCATCCAGAAACGCACCCTCTCGAAACCTGGCGAGCAAGCTACACCGCGATGCAGAGCGCCTCTCTTGCAGAGTCTGCCACTTGAGTTTATTAAACATCTCCGTAACGCTATCACGGTTACCAAATAACCCAGTGACGAAACGCGCCGCTCTTCTTTGGATCTTCTCTATCTCCTCCGTCAACCCGACCTGGTACGGATCCCACACTGATGAGCAATACTCAAGTATAGGTCGAACGAGTGTTTTGTAAGCCACCTCCTTTGTTGATGGACTACATTTTCTAAGCACTCTCCCAATGAATCTCAACCTGGTACCCGCCTTACCAACAATTAGTTTTATATGATCATTCCACTTCAAATCGTTCCGTACGCATACTCCCAGATATTTTACAGAAGTAACTGCTACCAGTGTTTGTTCCGCTATCATATAATCATACAATAAAGGATCCTTCTTTCTATGTATTCGCAATACATTACATTTGTCTATGTTAAGGGTCAGTTGCCACTCCCTGCAGCAAGTGCCTATCCGCTGCAGATCTTCCTGTATTTCGCTACAATTTTCTAATGCAGCAACTTCTCTGTATACTACAGCATCATCCGCGAAAAGCCGCATGGAACTTCCGACACTATCTACTAAGTCATTTATATATATTGTGAAAAGCAATGGTCCCATAACACTCCCCTGTGGCACGCCAGAGGTTACTTTAACGTCTGTAGACGTCTCTCCATTGATAACAACATGCTGTGTTCTGTTTGCTAAAAACTCTTCAATCCAGCCACACAGCTGGTCTGATATTCCGTAGGCTCTTACTTTGTTTATCAGGCGACAGTGCGGAACTGTATCGAACGCCTTCCGGAAGTCAAGAAAAATAGCATCTACCTGGGAGCCTGTATCTAATATTTTCTGGGTCTCATGAACAAATAAGGCGAGTTGGGTCTCACACGATCGCTGTTTCCGGAATCCATGTTGATTCCTACATAGTAGATTCTGGGTTTCCAGAAATGACATGATACGCGAGCAAAAAACATGTTCTAAAATTCTACAAGAGATCGACGTAAGAGATATAGGTCTATAGTTTTGCGCATCTGCTCGACGACCCTTCTTGAAGACTGGGACTATCTGTGCTCTTTTCCAATCATTTGGAACCATCCGTTCCTCTAGAGAGTTGCGGTACACGGCTGTTAGAAGGGGGGCAAGTTCTTTCGCGTACTCTGTGTAGAATCGAATTGGTATCCCGTCAGGTCCAGTGGACTTTCCTCTATTGAGTGATTCCAGTTGCTTTTCTATTCCTTGGACACTTATTTCTATGTCAGCCATTTTTTCGTTTGTGCGAGGATTTAGAGAAGGAACTGCAGTGCGGTCTTCCTCTGTGAAACAGCTTTGGAAAAAGGTGTTTAGTATTTCAGCTTTACCTGTGTCATCCTCTGTTTCAATGCCATCATCATCCCGTAGTGTCTGGATATGCTGTTTCGAGCCACTTACTGATTTAACGTAAGACCAGAACTTCCTAGGATTTTCTGTCAAGTCGGTACATAGAATTTTACTTTCGAATTCAATGAACGCTTCACGCATAGCCCTCCTTACGCTAACTTTGACATCGTTTAGCTTCAGTTTGTCTGAGAGGTTTTGGCTGCGTTTAAACTTGGAGTGGAGCTCTCTTTGCTTTCGCAGTAGTTTCCTAACTTTGTTGTTGTACCACGGTGGGTTTTTCCCGTCCCTCACAGTTTTACTCGGCACGTACCTGTCTAAAACGCATTTTACGATTACCTTGAACTTTTTCCATAAACACTCAACATTGTCAGTGTCGGAACAGAAATTTTCGTTTTGATCTGTTAGGTAGTCTGAAATCTGCCTTCTATTACTCTTGCTAAACAGATAAACTTCCTCCCTTTTTTTATATTCCTATTAACTTCCATATTCAGGGATGCTGCAACGGCCTTATGATCACTGATTCCCTGTTCTGTACATACAGATTCGAAAAGTTCGGGTCTGTTTGTTATCAGTAGGTCCAAGATGTTATCTCCACGAGTCGGTTCTCTGTTTAATTGCTCGAGGTAATTTTCGGATAGTGCACTCAGTATAATGTCACTCGATGCTCTGTCCCTACCACCCGTCCTAAACATCTGAGTGTCCCAGTCTATATCTGGTAAATTGAAATCTCCACCTAAGACTATAACATGCTGAGAAAATTTATGTGAAATGTATTCCAAATTTTCTCTCAGTTGTTCTGCCACTAATGCTGCTGAGTCGGGAGGTCGGTAAAAGGAGCCAATTATTAACCTAGTTCGGTTGTTTAGTGTAACCTCCACCCATAATAATTCACAGGAACTATCCACTTCTACTTCACTACAGGATAAACTACTACTAACAGCGATGAACACTCCACCACCGGTTGCATGCAATCTATCCTTTCTAAACACCGTGTGTACCTTTGTAAAAATTTCGGCAGAATTTATCTCTGGCTTAAGCCAGCTTTCTGTACCTATAACGATTTCAGCTTCGGTGCTTTCTATCAGCGCTTGAAGTTCCGGTACTTTACCAACGCAGCTTCGACAGTTGACAATTACAATACCGATTGCTGCTTGGTCCCCGCATGTCCTGACTTTGCCCCGCACCCATTGAAGCTGTTGCCCTTTCTGTACTTGCCCAAGGCCATCTAACCTAAAAAACCGCCCAGCCCACGCCACACAACCCCTGCTACCCGTGTAGCCGCTTGTTGCGTGTAGTGGACTCCTGACCTATCCAGCGGAACCCGAAACCCCACCACCCTATGGCGCAAGTCGAGGAATCTGCAGCCCACACGGTCGCAGAACCGTCTCAGCCTCTGATTCAGACCCTCCACTCGGCTCTGTACCAAAGGTCCGCAGTCAGTCCTGTCGACGATGCTGCAGATGGTGAGCTCTGCTTTCATCCCGCTAGCGAGACTGGCAGTCTTCACCAAATCAGATAGCCGCCGGAAGCCAGAGAGGATTTCCTCCGATCCATAGCGACACACATCATTGGTGCCGACATGAGCGACCACCTGCAGATGGGTGCACCCTGTACCCTTCATGGCATCCGGAAGGACCCTTTCCACATCTGGAATGACTCCCCCCGGTATGCACACGGAGTGCACATTGGTTTTCTTCCCCTCTCTTGCTGCCATTTCCCTAAGGGGCCCCATTACGCGCCTTACGTTGGAGCTCCCAACTACCAGTAAGCCCACCCTCTGCGACTGCCCGGATCTTGCAGACTGAGGGGCAACCTCTGGAACAGGACAAGCAGCCATGTCAGGCCGAAGATCAGTATCAGCCTGAGACAGAGCCTGAAACCGGTTCGTCAGACAAACTGGAGAGGCTTTCCGTTCAGCCCTCCGGAATGTCTTTCGCCCCCTGCCACACCTTGAAACGACCTCCCACTCTACCACAGGTGAGGGATCAGCCTCAATGCGGGCAGTATCCCGGGCAACCACAGTCGTAGTCCGATCAGGGGATGCGTGGGACGAGCTGGCCGTCCCCGACAAACCCCCATCCCGACCCCCACAGTGATGCCCATTGGCAACAGCCTCAAGCTGTGTGACCGAAGCCAACACTGCCTGAAGCTGGGAGCGAAGGGATGCAAACTCAGCCTGCATCCGAACACAGCAGTTGCAGTCCCTATCCATGCTAAAAACTGTTTTGCTAAGAACGTCTGAACTAATCTACAGAGAGCGCAAACAAATCGACAAAATTTAAACGGTTATTAAAATACAAGATTGCCTAGTAAATGCAGTAATGCTGCTACTTGCGCACTGCTGACACTGCTCGGCGGCGGAAGGAGACTAAGCGAAATTACACTATTCAGGTACTAAAACACGATGCTACAACTCTCAAATACTATAATACGCTCGAAATTTATGAATTAAACAATGCAAGTACCAAAAACACGCAAAGAAATTAAGAATTAAACTATGTAACAAATGAGTGAGCTAGGAGTATACGACTTGCTGCTACAGCTGCTTATCCAACGGCGGCAGGGAGCACACTAACTGCGACCAACCGACACTGGCCGTTCAAAACAAAACAGTAGACAAACGACTTCGCGAATTTACACTATTCAGGTACTAAAACGCGATGCTACAACTCTCAAATACTATAATACGCCCGAAATTTATGAATTACACAATGCAAGTACCAAAAACACGCAAAGAAATTAAGAATTAAACTATGTAACAAATGAGTGAGCTAGGAGTATACGACTTGCTGCTGCAGCTGCTTATCCAACGGCGGCAGGGAGCACACTGACTGCGACCAACCGACAACTGGCCGTTCAAAACAAAACAGTAGACAAACGACTACGCGAATTTACACTATTCAGGTACTAAAACGCGATGCTACAACTCTCAAATACTATAATACGCCCGAAATTTATGAATTACACAATGCAAGTACCAAAAACACGCAAAGAAATTAAGAATTAAACTATGTAACAAATGAGTGAGCTAGGAGTATACGACTTGCTGCTGCAGCTGCTTATCCAACGGCGGCAGGGAGCACACTGACTGCGACCAACCGACACTGGCCGTTCAAAACAAAACAGTAGACAAACGACTACGCGAATTTACACTATTTAGGTACTAAAACGCGATGCTACAACTCTCAAATACTATAATACGCCCGAAATTTATAAATTAAACAATGCAAGTACCAAAAACACGCAAAGAAATTAAGAATTAAACTATGTAACAAATGAGTGAGCTAGGAGTATACGACTTGCTGCTGCAGCTGCTTATCCAACGGCGGCAGGGAGCTGATTTATACATTACTCGTCTTGTGTTTCGATTGAAACGCTTCAAAGTACTTCTCTGTGAATTGTATACGATTTGAGCTGGATACAAGAAAATGGTCGGTCTCGTCCAAATTTTTTACAAGACTGCCCCTACAATGTAACCTTACAATAACGCACTGTCATTACAATTTGTCTTAGGTAGATTGTTATCTATTGTAATGTACAAGAAAGCTGTCTTCCTAGAGCTGCCCGAACGACAACCCTCCGCGTTATTCTCCTCTTCCGTCGACTGCGACGAAATGCCTACCAACAGGATCTCGTTCTCGTTTGGTGCCTCCGAGGTATCCATCTCGTCCTTCACAATACGTCAACTAGCATGAACAACGTGCAAATGGGTGAGTAGTGCCTCGCCGTCAATTGCCATTTCGTTCGAAATTACAGCATCATACTTGTTAATCAAAAACGTAACTCGCTCTTAATATCACAGTGAAAAAAAAAAGGAGGAAAACTCCTTCCTTATACACCAAAACGAACTTCATCGTGTTTCCATACTCAAATGCTTGGTTATTTTTGTTAGCATACTACGTTCACCACTTGCGTATTCTACGAAATATTTTGTCCAGTAGCCATGACAGGACGTTTACGACCGATAAATCTGCTCGGACGACGCCGAACCCTCCACATCATCTTCCCCCGAGCAATGCGGCACATGGTTTGCGTTAGTGTTCCTTTAATCCAATTGGGACGATATCGGTAATCACATGTAGTGTGTTCGCAGTTACAAATATGAAGGACCATCAGCTGTATAAGGAAATGACGACAGTCAAAATTTGTGCCGACAGGTACTCGAACCCAGATTTCATGCGAGTGATTGTCTTAACCGCATTGGCTAACCGTGCATCCAGACCCAAACTCCCATATGTCGTCATTCCTGCATGACAACCTGTTTCGTACGCACATTGCGTAATTCCCGTACAGGGGAGAACATTTTAATTAAAAGTAGCTGCCTCGTATCTTCAGGTAAATACGGTATTGAAGTGCCTCTGTTGTTGAGAAGAACTATGCAATGTTCTTTCGGACAAGCATGCACATCCGAAGGAACATAGCATCTACATCTACATGGCTACTGTGCAAAGGATTCATTGAACCACCCTCACAATAATCCTCTATTATTCCACTCTCGAACAGCGCACGGATAAAACGAACACTTATATCTTTATGTGTGAGCTCTGATTTCCCTAATTTCATTACGATAATCATTTCTCCCTACATAGATCGACATCAACAAAATATTTTCGCATTCAGAGGAGAAAGCTGGTGATTAGACTTTAATGAGAATATCCCGCTTTTGTTTTAATTATGTCCACCCCAAATCCTGAATTATATCCGTGATGCTCTCTTCCCTATTTCTCGAAAATTCAAAACATGCTGCTCTTCTCTGAGCTTTCTCGATGTACTCTGTTAATCCTTTCTGGTAAGGATCCCATATCGCACAGCAATACTCCAAAAGAGGACGGAGAAGCGTAGTGTAGGCAGTCTCTTTAGTAGATATGTTGTATCTTCTAAGTGTTCTACCAATAAATTGCAGCGTTTGGTTCGCCTTCCCCACAACTTTTTCTGTGTGTTCTTTCCAATTTAAATTGCTCATAATAGTAATTCCTAGGTATTTAGTTGAATTTACGGCCTCTATATTTGATTGATTTATCGTGTAACCGAAGTTAAACGGATTCCTTTTAGCACTTGTGTGAGTGACCTCATACTTTTCATTACTTAGAGTCAATTGCGAATTTTCGCATCACATAGATATTTTATCATCTTAACTATACAGTCACTGTAATATCGTATATCCAGAAGTATCATGGTTCCCTAAGGCTGGCAGTCTAATGTAAAAGTTCGTGAGATCATACCCAAATTAGGAAGTGCATCACATCAGATAAGGAGGAAACAGAATGTTGGACAGTTACGATACCACTATAAAAGAAGCTCAGAACAAATGTACCTTTCATTCTGTCTGTGGCGTTGACGTCTGCTGCATAGTGGATAGTACGGGAATATGAATGTCTTTAACAAACGAAGAGAAATGTGGCGTTGACGTCTGCTGCATAGTGGATAGTACGGGAATATGAATGTCTTTAACAAACGAAGAGAAAAGAAATGTTCTAAACCTTTATCGAGAATTCTGAAGGAACGTGAAGAGAACAGAGAACAGCTGAATTGAACGTGTAAAGGAACCCCACGGAAGGCGTCCAGCAAAATTAACGGTTCTGCTTTTGAAAAGGCAGTAGATTTTAATACGCTGAGGGCAACAGGCCTGCAACGAGCGGGAGGAACGAAGTAGATGTTCTGGCAGCTGTTGCTCATAATCCAAATGATAGTTCCAAAGAGATGTCGAGTGGCTCTGGAATAAGTCAGCCCATCGTTCTTGGCATTTTGTGCGGAGACAGCTTCCGTCTCTATCGAGTGTTACTTCACCAATATATTAATCCGCGGGATTACAGAAGCTGTATGGAATTCTGTCGCTCATTCCTGATGTGACATCGAGACAATAGGTTCTTTCTTAAAATGATGCTCCATATGGATCAAGGTACATTTACAAATCGTGGAAAGCTGAATGAAAGAAATACGCATTACTGGAACACTGAAAATCCGCACTGACTGAGGCAATTTAAAAAGTGTCATTGCGTGAAGAAAAGAAAACGGTTCTCATTGATCTACCTTGCGTCATTTTGATAGTGAATTTTGGTTATTTAAGCTCAAAAGCGCCCTATTGCTTCCAATGCGTGCTAACAAATTCCAAGGGAACATAAAACAGAAAAGTCCAGTAAATAATGAAGAACATGGTTGTATATTTGCTCAGTTTTAGCTGTGTAAACCAAATAAATTCGCACTTGGTCATGAGTATGCGGTAATATGACGTCCTACTGTATACATACATAGTTTACGTAGCTGACAGCTGTCAAATAAGGATGCCGGTTACCACTGAAACAATCGGTTTGCGGTTATATCGTTTTTTTTCCCACTGCTCTATCCTGAGTGTTAATATCATTCGGAATAACCTGTTTCTGAAATATCCGATTTTTGATATTTTATTCCTGTCATGACCCCCAGCAAACGTACAAATCTAACAAAGACTGAAAAATTTTCAGTTTCAAGATACATAGAATCAAAATATTAAATTAAATTGGAAAATAAAAGACAAATGAGAGAAAACTTAATCCGTCCACCGTTCTGCGTTTTTCACAAAAGATGAAAGAGATTGAATACTACAAAAAATCCACACTATTGTCTTATTGATACTAATTTTTTGGAACTCCGCTCAAAACTCAAGTTGCAGTCGGGTATTATACCACTGTTTGGGCATTAAGAATACTCAGCGCCAAAGGGTGAAAACTGAGATTGAAGATCTCTGTTTTTATGTTGATTTGTCTGTTTTCAATGGATACAAGCAGATAGATTCACGTTACGTCGACACAGGCAGCATGTCAGCTACTTTCTAATTTTATTGTGTACATTGAGTGAGCAGTTGATAAGTTTTTAATTTATTACTGTTGATTTACCCTTCCCCTTTTATTATTTCACAGAAGTGGCAGACAAAGCTTTAATCTCTTAAGCAAATATCTTCAACTTCATTGCTACATTACTTCGTAAACATCTTTCCATACTAGAGTTGGTGCCATTCTGCTATACAATAGATGTCGCGCGACGACATTGAGGAACTACCGTATAGACGAAGGGAGTGTAGGTCTTGCACACTACACGTACTCGCATACTTTAAGCCACAAGACACTGCAACAGAAACAGTATCGTATCAGCAGTGCTGTACCAGTTGTTGTGCCACGTGTTTCCTGCTCGTTTCCGTCAGCATTGTCGTAATATTTCGAATCAATAGAAAGTCTAAGAAACATTACTCAAAAAAATTTTAACATTGCTGCTATGGCTAATTGATATTTCGGTTTTTATTTGATTATTAGTAAAAAATAAAAATAGAACTCCCGTTAGAATCGAGACAAGACAGATACCGAAAAATGCCAGTTATACAGAACCAAACTACCTGTGTCGGATTTATGCAGTCCGTTTTTTCCTATCCCTGATGCGAATTTTAGAGTTCCCACCTACACAGTGTGGCGTGCTGTGCACCAATGGTGGACGGGTACACGTTGCTATGATTGGTCGGCACTCAGAACTTAATGGCGGACACCACATCTTAAGCGGGGTACCGAGGACCACGTCAAAACACGTAAATGCGCTTGATAAAGCACTGAGCACATAAAGCACACTCCTCCAAAAGGTACGTAAAATACGTGCAGTAACAGCTACAATAAAACATAAAGGAGGATAATGGAGGTAGCAAGTGGTAATGACTACTGTTAATGGTGGAATAAACAATGTCTACATATATTACAAACACACTTAACTGAAATTACATTTATTTTAAGAAAATCAAATACTGGGAAAACATTGTCACAAAAGACAAGAAATTACAAACGAAACTACATTTAATGTGTTGTCTTTAGAAAGGTAGTTCGATTTGCACAGCATCTTATCTTTTTCTACTTTTCGCAGTGTGACGTCAGCAGTGGCCGTCGGTGCTAGCGGCGTAATTACTGTAGATCCATCAGTCGTGAAATTGTCATCAGTACATACACATACTTAGTGTACGATTCTCCAGGCAATAATATTATCTTTCGTCGCATTCATCTTGTCTCAGGCTGCTCGGTCGTAATCGTTACTGTATAATTCCTGTTTCGTATGTACACGACAATAACGTCTCTTACACGCACGATTCCGTCATGAATGACCCGTGCAGAGATGTAAAACAATATAAATTTCACTTTTAGTCACCTGTAGGGAAGCAGCATACTCACGCCTTATAAAAGTCATATCAGTCTTTCCATTGTGTGCCAGCCTAGTCCGCTGTAACTAGCTCTGGCGTCATAAATATTGCGCAATACTTTAAAATGAAGTAAAAAACCTGAAACGTTTCCAGCATGTCAGGAGTAATACAAAATCAATATGTGTTGGATATCAGTTCAATAACTTTAACCATTTTCGAAATTTGGATGTTTTTCTGTAAAAATCATTGGCACAACAGAAAAGAGCTAGAAACTTAAAAATTTATATTTAGATTCCTTTTGCATAATAATTTAGTAGAAACAGTATTCTGGATCTCACAAATTAAAATTTTAGTTGAAATTCATGATTTTATGGTTTTTATCTTAAAAATTAAGGAAGCAAGATAGATTAAGTAGGCGAATAAATAAAGCTAGGATGTTTAAATTTCAGAAGAAGGGAGATCCACTATAATCATAAAGTTGTGACAAGTTTCAACTGAATAACTATAAAACTATAGCGATAGCGTATCTCCAAAGGACAAGTTCAGAGCTCGTCTACTGCGTGAGGTGTAATTAAATTAATTATCTCGCCCAAAATATTTGACTTAGCCACGTCAGACTTTTATTAAGATTACTTACCTGTGTGTTGATTGCACATTTAAATTGAGAGCTTCATCGGCCATCAGCAAAGGAAGCAATGATTTCTTTGATAACTTAAAGTGGTGCATTACTAGCCCAGCGGCTAGTCGGGAGAGCAGATTTGATCAGGCGTTCCCTCAGCCGTCCGCACCGCGGCTTTATATGCAAGAAAGCTGCGTGAAAGAGGAAGGCCCCAGTTCTCTCCAGACGCTGATTAGCGCACCACCTGTGCCGGGAGCCGCGTCGCGTCTGTATCGTTGATATAAACAGCCTCGGATGCAGTATTAAGTTACTCGGGATACGCGTAACCGTGAAATCGTTTTCGAGTGAACTGTTAATTTTTGGATGACGTTAATGATCTATCTTTAGTTTGCGTATGTCGTATTTTCACATGCCGTCGCAGGACAGACATTCTACCATTATTAGCGTGACGTTTGATGAACATTATCATCAAATTATGGCGAGCATTCACTTAAACATTTAATTCGAACAGTTATAGTGGCATCAGCGCATTAGACTCTGAACTGCTCTGGTAGTTGGATTGTGTGGATTCTGGTTGGTCTGTGACTTTCAGAATATAGTGAACATTTTAGAGATAATGTTTTTTGATTATGAATCCCAGACAATCTCCTAATTCCTCAGAGCTATAAGCTGTAGCTATAAATGTATTTCTCAGATGAAGTGGGCACTAGGAATTTTAATTACAGGCTTCACGTTTTGCTTATCACTTTCTGGTTGCCAATTTTGTAGTTAGAGAGCCAGT
Organism: Schistocerca serialis cubense; assembly: GCF_023864345.2. NCBI lineage: Eukaryota > Metazoa > Arthropoda > Insecta > Orthoptera > Acrididae > Schistocerca > Schistocerca serialis. The sequence continues at coordinate 487,239,853 of NC_064643.1, forward strand.
GTTGAGGACGGCAAACAGCATAAATACAAAACATTTATTCTATTATTCCACCTGCCGCCCCACATATGTTGCTAATTGACTGGGAAACAAACTGAGTAAAAGTGAAAGTGATTTTTAAATATTCGGATTCGGAAGTGAAATACGACACGCAACTGAGCATGGAACAGTGATAGACAGTGTTACATGTGCATGTGGATGACGCAATTGGATTAACAATGCATCTGGATTGACGGAGCTGGCGCTGAGTCTAGCTGCACTGTTGGCATCGCGAGAAGTCAGTCTCACCACACCGCAGTCATCTGTTGGAGCGACCGGAGTCGTGTCTGCTGTTGTGGGCTACGCACACAACACAGCAGTTGTCGAGGTGCCGTCTGCAGTTGAACGCGCCGTGTCACTTCAGTAATCCTGGTACGCCGCGCCGGCAACGCCATACGTCGTGCAGAAGGAATAAGTTAAGTGAAAAGCTGTTAAAACTTTTACTAACCTGCACTAAAAGACTGTCGGCGATAGAACCGCAAAAAGAAACAGAGGTTAAACCTAAATCAGGACCTATGTCTGTTGAAGGAGCTGTAAATCCAGACAATGGTTCAAGTGTAAATATGCATGAAAATAGTAATGTTAAAGTGATATATGAACTAGTGTCTCCTGACAGTAGTGTGAAAAAGGGCAACGATTCAATAGTAGAGACCCCTGTAGTAAAGCAGAAATCAGAAAGGATTAAGTTATTGGATGATAGTTCCTCTGACGAATTAAAAATGAAACAGTCATTAGAGATGGTAGAGTTTAAAAAGGAGTAGTTAGATATGACTAGTCAATCAGAAGTTTCATTTAGTTTTGATGATTCTGGTATTGGAGCTAGTTTTTCGTCACCTGAGTGTGATAAAAAGCCAGCTAGTGAGCAACCCAAAGATACTGGGGCTATTGATTTAAATGTAATATTACAAGCAATAGCTGCCAGTAATGCTAGAATGACAGCTGAGTTAAAATCTGATATAATTGAGGTAAATAACAGGATTGTGGCCAGCCAAACCAATTTTAATAAACGGTTTGAGGCAATGGACAATAAATTAGAATCCAATAAAACTGAATTAGAAACTTCCTCCAAGACTGGCTGCAATAAGTTGAAAGAGGATCTGGACAGTTTAAATTATGAAATTGATTACAACCATGAGGATATTAAGAAAAAGGTTGCTCAACAGTTATCTGAGATATATAAAACAGTAAAATCCGAAGTTGCTGAGGTACGCAAAGACTTCCAAATGGAAGATGCGAACCTGGAGCACAAGTTAACAGAAAAGATCGAGGCGGTATCTGAACTGTGCTCAGATAGGTTTAAAAATGTTAATATAAAAGTAAACATACGTCAAGCAGAAGTAGACGCAATCAAAACTGATACTACTCATATTGTGCAAAGAGTAGATAATGTTGAAATGAGAGAAGAAAATATTAGTACTAACATTGCTAACATTGAGAGTAAAGTAGCTTCAGTAACTTCTGGTAATGGTAGTATGCAACAAGTTGTAGCTGCAAACGCCGCCTTTATCGGGTGTCGGCAGTTCTTGCGGTTCGATCCAGATAAAAATATCCACCCGCTAGATTTCTAGAACGATTTTGACGATGTGACTCCACCAACTTGGTCTGAACGAGAGAAAATCTCATTTATTAGAAGCCATTTAGCGGGTGGCGTCATGCGTTGGTCAGCTGATGTTATGATGAAGTGTAAAACATTAGCGGAAATTAAAACAGCTTTCATTAATGAGTATTGGTCCAGCAATAAGCAAAATGAAGTGTTGAGAGAATACTGGAGTGGAAAACGCTTCAATGCAGGCAAGGAATATATTAAAGAGTTTGCCAGGTCATGGATCTCACGTTTGTCACATTTGGACGAAAAGCTAAAACATGAAATGATAATACTAGGTCTTGAAGCCAAACTGCCATGGTATTGGCAAACTAGAATTATATCTGCCCCTAGAGACAATCTTGATCGTTTCATTGAGTATTTGGAACGTGTAGAGCGTGTTGCTGCCAATGAGGAGCAAGCACGTAATAACAGAAATGGTAATAACACTAGTAGTAATTTTAAGAACGAGCAGAATGACAATGTAAACATCAGAACAGTAAGTGTTCGCCATCCTAAGAGAGGTAGGAATTGGAGAAATAATTAAGAGAACCAACAATGGCATCCAAATGATAGTAATTTTGTTCCGAACAAAATTATGCAGGTAAACAACAGTGCGGAAAGCAATGCTGTGCCAGTTAACTATAATGGAAATAAAGGAACAGTAGTAGCCAGAGGCTGGAAAGCTAGTTCCTGTCTATGAGGATATTGGCGGTTGCTTTTCCTAAGCCAGTAATTACAGTAATTTGTATGACAGATCAGGATACTCAAACTGAGGATTCAGATGATGGGTCGGTAGCATCCAATGATACTGCAGAAATATTAAACCACTCACAGTATTTGATAGATACCGTATTAGAGACGCTTTCTAAGTGAGAAGAGAAAGAGAAGGCGGAGCAGTGTAACAGTAGGGAAGAGCTACAAAATACTGAATTGTCAGGTGAGGAAGCAGAAGAAATCCATGCTTATATTTACGATGAGGATGATGTGCTCTTATCTAAAGTGCCTGTGCAGGATGTTGATACTGTACTAATAGATTTAGGACAGGAGGTAAGTGAGAATGTAGAGGATAGCCCGTTGGGGGTCGATGAACCCAGCAGCTGTGACCAGTTGTCACTGGAGAAGGAACCCGACGATAATAGTGAAAGTGGTTTAGCTGTAACTAGTGTTATGCCCGGTCTGGATGCGAAGAATCGCTCAGACTACAGTAATTTGGGTCATGTTCAGCAAACTAAATGTAATGAAGTCGTGCGGTGTTTCGATTTGAAATTAATAGACCGACTGGAAAAGGCAGCTGAAAATGTGGTTCAGGAAACCCCTACACACTTTGACCTAAATGTAATGAAGACAGATGTCGATCACTTTAGTCGGAGACAAATCCAAAAGGAACTATTGGATGAGTTGGAGGAACCACCTGTACAACCATCCTATAATAATAGTGAATATGTTGAGTATCAATGTACGTTGTCTCTTAGACAGTGGAAGTGAGGTGAGTGCGATATCTCAGTCCTTCTTTGATGCATTACCTGGTAAAGACAAGCTTAGAGTAATGAGGGTATCAGGACTAAGAATAATTGGTGCTACTGGCAAGGTGTCAAAAACGGTAAAGAAAGAAGCTTTACTGCCCTTTGATATTAATGGTAATTTAATTGATCATCCATGCTTAATTGTAAACAATCTGAGTATTGAGGTTTTAATTGGCATAGATTTCTTGTCGAAATATCAGTGTGTTGTTGACTTTGAAAGAAGCCAGTTAAAATTGTTCTTGCCGATAACCGGAGCAATTACGGTACCTTTTATTGATAAACATGTAGCAACTAATGATGAAACTTGGGAGCTGCCTATATGAGTTCTGAAAAATAGGAGATATTGGGACGAAGGTGTTAATCTTAGTAAAAGTAAGCTAAACACAGAAGAAGAAGCAATTATTTTGGACAAAATAGAAGCTAAATTGCAGGAAATCGATAAAATTTCAGCTAATCAGAAGGAAGAACTGGGACAGGTTTTAAAAAGGCATCATAAGGTATTTTCAAATCGACCTGGCGTGGTCAAAGGTTATGAATGTCAATTAAAGGAGAAACCTGGCCAAGTGTTTTTCAGGAAGCCATACCAAACACATGTAGCTAGGAAGGAGGCGGTTCGAAAGGAGATACAGAGAATGCTAGAGAGGGGTGTGATTGAAAAAGCGGTCAGTGAGTACAATAATCCTCTTGTAGTTGTACCAAAAAGAGATGGGAGTGTCAGATTGGTCTTGGACGCTCGTTGGTTGAATGAAATAGTGGTTAGGGAAAGTGATAGACCGCAGAACATGGACGAGTTATTGTAAAAATTCCGGGGAGTAAAAATCTTAACTTCTATGGACATCACGTGTGGATATTGGAATTTGCCACTGGCGGAAAGTTCAAGGAAGTACACAGCTTTCTTGTACGAAGGAGTTTGTTACCAATACCGTGTGGTACCTTTCGGACTTAGTATCTGCGTTTGTGCCTTTGTACGTGTGATGTGCCATGTTTTAGGACCAGTCTTAAGTAATAAAATAACAGTCTACGTAGATGATCTGTTAATAGCAACTCCTACCTGGGGAGAACACATAGTTTTATTAGAGGAAGTGTTAGAGGCTATTGAGAGAGTTGGCATGAAATTAAAGATTTAAAAGACAGAGTGCGTGAAAGAGGAAGTAGGTTTCTTGGGATATATGATAAGTGGGAAAGGTATTCTGCATGACCCAGGCAAGCTAGCAGTCATTGAAAAATTTGAGGCTCCCAGAAACAAGAAGCAGTTGAGATCGATGTTCGGTCTTTTCGGCTTCTATAGGTGTTTTGCTAGTGATCAGGCTTTTAATGCACCCTGTCTTCACCTCCTGCTGAAAAAGAATACCCCTTGGGTTTGGACAGCAGAATGCCAACAGGCGTTCGAGGTTCCTATTTTACATCATCCTGATTTTGAAAAACCATTCTGTATGTCTGTTGATGCTAGTGGCTATGATATAGCTGTGGAGATATTCCAAGTAGAAATAGAGAACGGACAAGAAGTGCACAAGACTATAGCTTTCGCAAGTCGACCTTTACAGGCAGCAGAGAGAAATTATGGCATCTCAGAACTGGAAGCATTGGCAATTGTATTTGGGGTACAGAAATTTGTGCAGTATCTATTAGGTCACAAGATAATTCTTTACAGTGACCATAAGGCGTTGATCTTTTTAAAGACCTGTAAGTTGAGGAATGCTCGTTTGGTAAGATGGTCATTGTATCTCCAGCAGTTTGACCTTGAGGTTAGATATATTCAAGGGAAAGACAATCTGGTAGTTGATGTGTTATCTAGAAGTGCGGAGCTATGTGATGACGCGGGAATTATAGCAACTGACCTACGTGAAGTACGAATGCTTGCGTTGCACAAAGTAAAGGAAGAAAGTGCATTAAAGAGGGTGATTAAGAACTTGAGACGTGAGCAGAATGCAGATGACCAGCTGAAATTAGTGAAGAGCTATTTAGGAAATGCGAATTATCCTAAGGTTTCGCTATACTATTGTCTGCATAAAGGTATTCTGTTTAGAAGGAAAAATGTAGGAGTTTCAGAGTGGAAGCTGTGCTTTCCCTCACAACATGTAGACTTACTAATCGACTATGTTCACCTGAGGTATGGGCACTACGGTGCAAAGAGGTGCATTGCCAAATTAAAAGAGAAGGTTGTGTTTGACAACATGTACCGCCGTGTTGCCAAGCGTCTAGCATCTTGTGTAGTGTGCCAGAAAGTCCGTGCTGCTAACACCAGAATACAAGGGAATATGCATTCAGTAGAGCCAACTGAAGCCCTAGAATTACTGGCTTGTGATTTGTTTGGCCCTCTTCCTGCTTCGAGAGGTGGGTGCATCCATGTTTTTGTTGTTGTGGATGGATTTAGTAAATTTGTTAAGCTATACCCAATTAAAAGAGCAAATGCAAAAACGTTGGTAGAAAAGTTGGAAAAAGATTTCATCGCGAACGTTGGCGTTCCGAAGAATTTTCTGTCAGACAATGGGCCTCAATTTACTTCTGATAGATTTAAAGAATGTCTGGATAAGGCCGGAGTGAAACATCTCAAAATATCTGCGTATTTCCCCCAAGGAAATATGAATGAACGTATTATGAGAGAATTTAATAGGCTTTGCAGGACTTATTGTGCTCGGAAAAACTCAAGTTGGGCAGAGCACATGAAGTATTTTGAGAATGTAATTAACAACTTAAGACATGATACAACTGGTTTTGCGCCTTGCGAATTGATGTTTGGCGAAGAACCACACAATGTGATTGCAGATATGGTAGAATTCCCTATTCTAACGCAAATATTCACAGACGAAAAGAAGTTAAGGGCTAGAGCAAATATAAGGAAAAGAACATTAGAAAGAAAGAAGCGTCATGACGCAAAAGCTGTACCCACCAGTTTTGAAATAGGCCAGTTATTCCTTGTCATAACCAAGGAAAAATCAAAGAAAATAAAAGCAGAAACAAAGAAATTCATGTTCGTATACCAAGGACCTTTCAGGATCATAGGAAAACCACATGCCAATGCATATAGGCTAGAGTACCCTAAGAGTAAAAAGCTATTCGGTCTCAGGAACGTGATCGACCTAAAGCAGTTCATAGGTAATGAATGAAATCTGTAGGGAGGAGGTTGTTCTGTAACCTCTGCACAGTGTGGCAGCTGTGCGGTCCCAACTGGGTGAGATCTTCTTTCCCATTTCAGATTTCACTCTCTCTTCATCTTTTCTACCCACATAAAATTTCGACCTCTTCTTTCCAACACATTAAATTTTCCGTTATGGTTATCAAGCCAATAATAAACTAATGAATTCTGTAAGGAGGAGGTTGTTCTGTAACCTCTACACAGTATGGCAGGTGTGCAGTCCCAGCTGTGTGAGATCTTCTTTCCTTTTCAGGTCTCACTCATTCTTCATCTTTCCTATCCACCAAAATTTCGGCTCTTACTCTCAAATACTAAAATCTTCCGGTATGACTATCAAGCCATGAGTTCTATAACCATTCTATCCACCGATTAGTGAAGAAAATATCTAATGTGACAAACCTAACAGTGACATAAACAACAGAGAAGTATGATGTAATTAAGATACAAAGGTATTTGAGTAACAAATATGTATAGAACCCTGGTGATATTATAAGTACAAAGTTGTTGTTTTATTGGAAATGGTCCACCAACAGTAATTTAAAAAGATATACAAATTCGTGTACAAGCAGGATCTGAAGTGGCAGTGAAACCTATTGTATGCTGTAGAGCTAACGAATTAATAGTAAAAGAGATTGCTTAGTGTTATGAAAAATATGCAGATAAGTTGTAAGAATGAACTCACCTTGTGTAGCAAGGAATGGCAGTGTAATAGAATTGAACAGTGTTTGTGGTTGAGACGTGAAGGACATGTCCTTGAAATATTTATAAGGTTGGAGCTGGCTGTTATTTGGTGTAGTCTGTGACAGGACACACCTACACGTATTGAGGTTATGACTTGGAGGCGTGAATGCGACCATACGTACCGTTATGTTAGATGAGACAGAACAGCTTATGGTGTCCTATAGGTATAAGGAATTTAGCATTACGCTCGGCCATAATTACTTAATGCACTTTAGTGGTAGGTCGAGAGAGACTACCTGTGGTTTCAGCATCAAATCAAGTGGAAATGGACTGCAACGTGAGCAAACTGATGAGCTGCAATACACTATAGATATGTAATAAATGTGCTATCCTATGCTTTAAATATTAATGGAGTGAGCATTACTTAAGTTCATACACTAGCAAAGTAAGTAAGTACATAATTGCAGATGTGGAACTGACACAGCAGCAGAAGACCAATTACTGGATTTAGTAGTCAACTAAACGTAGTGTGTTTTGAACACTCAGAACTGTACTACTACTACAAGTTACTCACATGTACAAAGAGGCTGAGAAGACAACTGCTAATCAAATATACTCATACTATCTCTAAGAATAAGGTAATCGAAGATGAGTCAGTTAAGCAAAAAAAATACAGATATGTCAGGAATGTACCGAGCATTGGTTCAGTGTTCCGGCGCAGAAATAATAAATTGAGATTAAATAGGATTTATGATTGTATGCCTTGAGCATAAATTTTCTCTAGTACGTGACTAACGGCGTTTTGAGCTATTTGTTTGCCGATTTTATGACAGTTAAGTAACCGCGAGAGTAAAATTGAAAAAGTTCTGTTAACTTTGTTCCAGTAACATATTGAAAGATAAAATGTGTATATCCCCATTTCATTGTGACCCACCCTTAGATATTAAGTGAACAGAGTCTGAGGCACTCTTTTTGTTTGTTCTACAGGACAAACCAGATAATGGCAGCCTGGTAGCTGCGTGAAAGCGTGGAGTGACTTGGACACAACTCACAGTGACCCCTCCCTTTTCCCGATGTAATTTAGAGTGAACGTGAAGGACACACACCATACCAACTTCCCCTCCTCTACCCTTGTGAATGGAAGTGTGGAACGCCAGCCAAAGCGGCTACAACCACATGTGTAAAAATGAAATTGTCATGATTTGTGAAATTTTCTTTCAGGTTTAGAAAAGACTGCTAAGATATAATTATCTGTTTATGTATCATGAATAACTATGTTATTTTCTTTGAATTTGTGTATGTAAAAATATTTACAGACAATTTAATGGATTTAAGATTTTCATACTTTCACATATTTTTGTGTGTTTTTCTGTCTAAGGCAATATGTATGCCAAAGTGTTTCATTGATTTTGCTTAAATTTTGAATGATAATGTTGGTTAAGAGGCAGTGAAAATGGCAGCAATTTAAATAATTGAAGTAGGTATTAAGTATTCCTTTCATATTTCTATATGTTTACATTTCAATTTTAATTTTCATAGGGAGGTTAAACTGTACTCTTGCTTCCACTTTTGTAATTAATTTTTTTCATTTACATTCAAAAAAATTAAGTAGAGGGTGATGTAGGGAAGCAGCATACTCACGCCTTATAAAAGTCATATCAGTCTTTCCATTGTGTGCCAGCCTAGTCCGCTGGCATCATAAATCATAAATATTGCGCAATACTTTAAAATGAAGTAAATAACCTGAAACGTTTCTAGTATGTCAGGAGTAATACAAAATCAATATGTGTTGGATATCAGTTCAATAACGTTAACCATTTTCGAAATTTGGATGTTTTTCTGCAAAAATCATTGGCGCAACAGAAAAGAGCCAGAAACTTAAAAATTTATATTTAGATTCCTTTTGCATAATAATTTAGTAGAAACAGGATTCTGGATCTCACAGATTAAAATTTTAGTTGAAATTCATGATTTTCTGGTTTTTATCTTAAAAATTAAGGAAGCAAAATAGATTAAGTAGGCAAATAAATAAAGCTAGGATGTTTAAATTTAAGTAGAAAGGAGATCCGCTATAATCATAAAGATGTGACAAGTTTCAACTGAACAACTATAAAAATACAGCGATAGCGCATCTCCAAAGGGCAAGTTCAGAGCTCGTCTACTGCGTGAAGTGTAATTAAATTAATTATCTCGCCCAAAATATTTGACTTAGCCACATCAGACTTTTATTATGATTACTTACCTGTGTGCTGATTGCACATTTAAATTGAGAGCTTCATCGGCCATTAGCAAAGGAAGCAATGATTTATTCGATAACTTAAAGTGGTGCATTACTAGCCCAGCAGCTAGTCGGGAGAGCAGATTTGATCAGGCGTTCCCTCAGCCGTCCGCACCGCGGCTTTATATGTAAGAAAGCTGCGTGAAAGAGGAAGGCCCCAGTTCTCTCCAGACGCTGATTAGCGCACCACCTGTGTCGGGAGTTGCGTCGCGTCGGTATCATTGATATAAACAGCCTCGGATGCAGTAATAAGTTACTCGGGATACGCGTAACCATGAAATCGTTTTCGAATGAAGTGTTAATTTTTGGATGACGTTAATGATCCATCTTTAGTTTGCGTATGTCGTATTTTCACGTGCCGCCGCAGGACAGACATTCTACCATTATTAGCGTGGCGTTTGATGAACTTATCATCAAATTATGGTGAGCATTCATTTAAACATTTAATTTGAAGAGTTATAGTGGCATCAGCGCATTAGACTCTGAACTGCTCTGGTAGTTGGGTTGTTTGGATTCTTTTTGGTCTGTGACTTTCAGAATATAGCGAACATTTTAGAGAGAATGGTTTTTGATTATGAATCCCAGACAATCTCCTAATTCCTCAGAGCTATAAGCTGTAGCTATAAATGTATTTCTCAGATGAAGTGGGCACTAGGAATTCTAATTACAGGCTTCACGTTTTGCTAATCACTTTCTGGTTGCCAATATTGTAGTTAGAGAACCAGTGTTGAGAATGGCAAACAGCATAAATACAAAACATTTATTCTATTAATCCACTCGCCGCCCCACACACCGACTGCGAAATTAATGTGTATCCGCTTTCAGTAATCACGATTGCTAACTCACAGTTCACACGATAACAAGACAATACGTTGTAGACAGTTCGAAAATCTCCATGGTGAAAGTTAAAGTTTCAAGTTGGGCAGCAGCTCATTGAGTTGCAAACGAGATTAATATTTTGAAAGGACAATTATTTGTGCGACTCTTTTATATGCAGACAGTTTGGTTATAACAACAACAATCACTGTCTACTCGTGCGTACATTGCTAACTCAACTGAGGTCGCAGTACTCGCAGTGTAATATTTTGTTCCATAGCGTTCACGTCGAAATTTAGTTCTCACTGTGACCGAAAAGTAAGAACACGTCCATATATTTTTGCTTGTTTCTGTCTGGCAACATTACACAATATACAACTGACCGTTATTGTTCGACTGCAGCTATCGACGTATCTCTCGCTCCACAGTTTATAGAACACTGCTACATATCACATTTAGTTTTATACAAAGCATTTCACAAAAGCAATACAGAGGAGATCAAACATAGATTGAAATTTTCCTACTCAATTATTGAGAGTTTCGTGTACCATTATAGATAACACGAAACATAGTCTGATTTCTTACTGTGGACCAAATAAAAGTATTTTTGACGGTCAAAGATGTATGTACAGAGAAAAACGAAGCAAAACAAAAAAGAAGAAACATTTATCTACCTTAATCAGCAATATCTTTACTAGTGGAGAGAGAACATTCGGTGCTGCATTACTGGATACTATAGGACTGGTCCATACTTCGATAAAGAATGCTTTAGGGGTGAAAAATACGTAGAATCTTTTAGCTAACGCTGACGGATCTTCCAGACGAATTACCACTTTAAAACTGTGGAAAGATGGGTTCCCAGATCACTGCTCGCATGTGGCTCGAAAGTGCGCATATATCTCTTTCCTGTTCGCTGAATAGCACGTCAATGCGTTATCAGTTTGCCTGTACGTTCGCCTGACTTGGCTCCACTGGAGTGGTAAATCCAAAGATGAATTCTATCCACAAGTCCCGATCAACCAACTGCGTTTAAACCATCGCATAGCTGTAACATGTGCAATGATATCGAATGATTCGCATCAGTCTGTTTGAAAAAAAATTGCAAATTTGTGGTAAAATCTTACAGGACCAAACTGTTGAGGTCATCGGTCCTTAAGCTTACGCATTGCTTAATGTAACTTAACTTACGCGAAGGAAAACACACACACCCATGCCCGAGGGAGGACTCGAACCTCCGACGGGAGAAGCCACGCGAACCGTGACAAGGCGCCCGAGACCGCCCGGCTACCCCACCAGGGGCTTCAGTCTGTCCAGAAGTATTTGCAGCAGCGACTGTAAACGAGTAGTGTCGTAAACGATTGGTATTTAGAACATTTGACATGAATGAAATTTCAAAAAGGACTGCATATGGCCACATTCTTTTGTGATTTCTATTTTGCTGCCCTAGTTAACGTAATTTTGCAACGTAAATGTGTATCCTGACATTCAATTTGTGAGGTGAAGTTGTTATTTGACAGCCTTTGTACCTGAATTCCCTGTTTTAAACACGATTCAGTTTTTGACCTGGTGTTCTTTTCAAGGCTCTGGAAGGAAGAAAAGAATATGTTACAGTTAAATGGACTCATCTTTAAATACCACTTACTTCGCTTTCCAGTTTGCGTGCCGGTACAAGCACACAAAGCGGACTGTAATTAGTGAAAGTTCTAAATTAAATTTCCCCGCATTTGTATCCCGCCTGGATAGGCCGTGCGTGGGTCGGCTCCTGTGTACTGCTTCTGCAATATAGGCCGAGAGTGAAGGAAGCGAGTAGAAGCAGGAGAGGTGAAGCACTCCGCTGGTGCAGGTAATTTTAACATTCTTAATAGAGTCAGAAAACACAAGTATATATCAAATGCATACATAACTTTGACTAGGACGAGCACGTAGGTGTGAAGCCGTAGTCCATGTCTAATCCTGTGAAGTTAGGATGACTTTTCTGTATAATCTCAAAACTAACAACTACTCGTTGCTGTCCAAACTTTAACTAAACAAACTAATAAAAAGTCTCAAAAACAAGCTAGCCCACTTGGTAGTGGAAGCGATATTTCCAGGCTGTCTGCTCTTGATGAAATCTGCAGAAATCAAGACGGCCCTCGCTGAACTCCGCAGCGTCGGCCAGGGGGCGCTGTGGTCGGCGTAGTTAGTCTTCTCTCGTAGTGCCAACTTACGAGAGCGTGCACCTACGTTATGGCATCGTAACTACCGACGCCACATCCCCATTATTTCGCTTTTGTAACTAGGCCCTCTTAGCTATGGCAAGCTAAAAATACCCATCAACATAGGGAGACGCTTCTGTACAGAACTTACTTCCATATAAGACTGCAACTGGTTTGATGCTTAAGAGAGAGGTATATAAATTTCTGCTATTGTAATTTCTCTGTAGCTACTGACCGTATTTTGAGAAGGGAAACGCTGTTGAATACTTCTCTTCAGCGACTAAGATTCTAGGAGCAGAAATTACTGTAGTTCTATTTCTAATTAACATAGGTATGAAAAGAGACTGTGTGTCATTTAGTAAAGATTTTTTCACAATTTATTTGGGTTAAAACATTATTTTGTTACTCAAACGTTTTGGAAAATATTTGAGGTGAACAGCTTGTAAGAAACTGGCTTATGCCAAGCCGTCCTCTCACATTTTTATTCCTGTTTAATTTGCGATTTTCATACATATTGCCCGTAACCTTCATTCTCTCTTTCGACTCTGCAGTATTTTCTTTCCTTGATCAAATCGTTCTTGCACTCAGCTGCGTGAATGATCAGGGACAGCAAAGCACTTTTATTTCAGCTTAATTCTGATAATGAAGAAACCTGTCATTACTTGAATTTGCAAGACCTTCTATATCTTCTTGCCTTCTGTTCATGGGAATCTCCAACTTTGGGGTAAAAAACAACTATCCCTCGAGGCAGGCGATTCAGAAACGGAGTTCGACTAACTGGCGCGAGTGTGGTCCTGACAACCTAATCTGGGGTCACAGAAGGACAAAAGGGTTTTGCTGTGCGAGTGGCCTCGGTTTCCAGTTTACACAATACAGAACGGAAAGCTTTCTAATATGCAGGGGTGGAATCCTCGTGAGTTCCTAACCTGCCATAGGTCTGAGCGTCGACTTGGGAAAACTGCCGCTTCGTTCTGTTGTTGTACAGCACCCTAAAATGCTAATATATTGCCACAGCTGCATCAGAGAGAAGTCCCACTTTAGTTTTCTGTGGGAAGAATAGTCGGCGAAAGTACCTAAAGTCACAGAAATCTGAGAACATTTCCCTTGCCGTGAGAACTGGGTTTCAGGCCTTTGCGACGTGCGAAAGCTCTTTTCTGATAGGCTTCCTCGTATCTGTATTGTTGGTGGAGGACAGAGGGCTCGATTCCAGCTCCCCACTGCAAGGGACAGTTAGGATTTCCGGTAATTGGCTGAATAATTTGTGCTGAGCGAAGCCACCGAAGCTGGATGGGAAGCGAAAGGTGGTTTTGATGACTCATGAAGACTCCGGCCCGGGCACTACTCCCAAGACCGACGAGACTTTGAGAAGATGATTTCGACCTAAAGACAAGTCGTCACAGTTTGATTCAGAAGTTCACGGAACTGCGGTAAGTTCGTCGCTGTCGCGTCTGAGAAAATGACTGCATCCCACGGCAGCAGCCGCAACAACCTGCCATAGACCAGCCATCATTAACGCTCGCACTATGATAGTTGTGGGGCGCCCGCATTGCAATGAAAACGGTCGATGTCAGGAAATTCCAGCTGGTTGAGGAGAGAGCGTTTCATTTCTGTGCTTTAGTTTCCTCTAATCTCGTACTGTAACATGCCCTACACTCAACTCTTTGCAAACTTCTTTCTTTTCCCGTCATGTTGAATTCGGAGGAAAAACTTGAACTAAGCACCACTCATACATTGCACTTTGAGATCATGCTGACATGTCTTTTTCCTCCTCCTTATTTTCATATTGATGTTGTGCACCCAGTTCACGTGCTTGGTTTCTTTTAATATTATGGAACATTACTGTCGAATTAAACTGCTACCTCCCACAGTAACTGAACATTAATCCAGCCAGTAGTGCCAATTATCTGGCATACTCTGATAGCGATACAACTCTGTCTTTCCGAATAATTTTCTCTTTGGCTTGTATTGTAAAGTCATCCAGCGATGTGGCGGGCAGGTCAGCACACTGGATTCGCATGCTGGAGGACGACGGTTCAAACCCGTGTCCGGCCATCCTGATTTAGTTTCTGCGTGAATTTCCTCAATCGCTTCAGGCGAATGCGATGATGATTCTTCGAAGGGGCATGGCCGATTTTCTTCCTCATCATTCACTAATCTGAGCTCGTGCTCCGTCTCTAATGAGCTCGTTCTGGACGGGATGTTAAATACTAGTCTCCTCCCCTCCATGTGTTATACAGTCAATGTCCAAAAAACATATTTTTATGTGTTATTCGTGGATTAATAATCGTTTGCTATTGGCAGATCAAACTTCTTGATTCAATTATTTATCTTACTGTTATAGTTGAATTGCCTACGTACTGCAACAATAAACACTAGAATGAAGCCCCTTCATGAAATCAGGATCTGAATTAACGTTTCCTGGAAGCGACATAGTTGTACTGACAATTATTCTTAATGTTTCATATGCTACCCCTTTGTGATTTCCGATATTAGTACTGGCAGTTGGATTTATTTGCCTATCCACAGAGAGTCGTAGGAAATAGGCGGTTATATTTCTGAATACACCGGACTTCTGGAAGGTACCTGAAACCGCTTCTTAAGGGAGTAAAATACTGACATTTGGGGAAATGTTACAACAAAAATTACGTGTAAAGCGGAGAATGCTAAACTGAGTCTGCTGAGAAGACATAAAGTGTTACTGTTGGCAGCAGTATCTTCAGCAACCAATGAAAGTAAGGCACGTGTTTGTAGTCTGATTACGATTTAGCATCGATGACGATGGTATTACGTAAAGCGTTACATGAAGTCGCTGGTGTATCAGACACTAGTACGAACTGAGAATGAGCTAGTTGGTAGAGTTCTGTTACCTGTCTCCGGCATATCTGAATGAGTGCTGCAAAATTATGTGTGCCACTGTACTAGTACTTGAAGTCATCACTTTGTACAGGTTCTAATTCATTTAACTTTTTTCTGTTTAGTGTAAGTGGCTCATACCAATAAAAACCTAACTATACATTTCAATCTTTCATTACTTGTATAGAAGTACTAAGTACAGAATCCTGTACTGTCTGTTTAATTTTGACCACAAAAGTTTGAGACAACCTGTTTACACTATCTGATCACAGCTATTGAGATGGAGTGGGAAACAATATTGATAGGGATCATGGCTACAATATTCAGTGTGTCCTGGTAAAAATAGCATCTGCAACTAACCATAAAAATTTTGGCTTGGTTCCTGATTTCATGCAGTATGACCGGCCCCAATTGAACAGCTCTGTCAGGAGGGTGAATATGGAGCTAGAACAACTGCTTTGGGCCGCTACTTTGTCAGGCATAGGTTTGGTTTCTGTTGATGGTATTGGTAGGTGGGACATCAAAAGACATGGCCTGCATGTCAATAGGAAAGGGAAGGGTAAACTGGCTGGAATGGCAGCAAAATCTTTAGGGGGCACTAAAACTCATGGCAGTATTTTTTTTTAGTCTAACATCATTGTCCAATCATCCTACTTTGGTTGAAATTAAGGTCAATGAAAAGTTCAGAGAGGTAGGTACTAGAGATGTAAAAATATCACAAGATTCTCATAACTGTACAGCGAAAAATAATGTTAGTGTGTCAAAAGATTCGCATAAAAGCACAGTGAAAAATAATGTTAATATATTGCATCATAATATAAGGGGATTAAAAACAAAGGAGTTGAGCTTCTTGTTTGTTTAGAAGATCTAGAAACTGAGAGAGGGATGGATGTACTATGCTTGTCTGAACGTCATATAGTCACAGGTATGGAAATGGTAAATGTAGGTGGATATAAGCTTTCAACACATAAGTAGACACTATGGAGAGAAGAGGAGTTGCCATATATGTTGAAATCAGTCATAGTTTGAAAAATTTGGAAACTAAAAAATTTTGCTGAGAGCAACATTATAGAAGTATGTGCATGTGGGCTTAAACTAAGTAATGACACTTTTATAATTGTAGCCATGTATAGGTCCCTGCTGGGAAATTTTCAAGTATTTTTGGAAAACTTATGTTCTTTGTTGTGCTACCTGTCAGACAAAGGAAAGCAAATTATTGTTTATAGGGATTTCAATGTAATTTTCCTAAAAGCTTCCGATAGAAAGCTTGACCTTGAAGTATTACTTGGTTCTTTCAATTTGACATCAGTTTTTGATTTTCCTACTCAGGTGGTGCAGGAAAGCAGCACACTAAAAGATAACGTTTTCATAGATCAAGATAAAAACTTTTCCTGTCAAGAATGGTCTGTCTGACCATGATGCACAGCTAGTTACTGTATATGGTATAGCTCCATACAGTAATGCAAAACAGTCCTCCAAAATAGTGCATTCCATTAACGATTTAACAATTCAAAATTTTAGGGAAAGCTTGCAACAGTTATACTGGGATGAGGTGTACAGGGAACATGATGCTAATTTAAAATTTAACCTATTTCGTGATACCTGTGTGAGTATATTTGAAAACAGTTACCCTAAGAAAACAGTGAAATATAATTGTAAGAAACCATGTAAAAAGCCATGGCTTACTAAAGGGATAAAAATATCTTGTAAACAGAAAAGGGAAATGTATCTTATAGCTAGGAGGAGTAATGATCTCAAAACAGTGACACATTAAAAAAAACTACTGCACTGTATTAAGAAAAATTATCAAAAAGTCCAGAAGTATGGGCATTATGTCTGAGATTAACACATCTGATAACAAAATTTAAACAATCTGGAATATTGTGAAAAGGGCAACTGGGAGCACAGAAAGACTGTATTTCTATCAAACATAATGAAATATTTGTTAACAAAAAGTCAGAAGTAGAAACATTTTTAATAATCATTTTTAAGTGTTGTGGAGAAAATAGGATTCAGCTATTCATTAGTAAATGCAAGACAGTACATGGTTGAGGCAGTACCTATGCAATTTGATAAAACTTAAATTCAACCCATCTCTTCTACTGAAATTAGGAAAATAATAAATTCACTCAAAAGTAAAAGCACACATGGAACTTATGGCATTTCCAACAGAGTACTAAAAGCTTGTTCCCAACAAATAAGTAGGTTTTTCAGCCACAGTAGTAGCTCACTGAAACAGGGCATTTTTCCAGATAGACTGAAATACGCTGTTGTTAAACCATTGCTTAAAAAAGGAGATAGATCAGATGCTAACAACTACCACCCAGTCTCACTTCTGACAGCATTATCCAAAATTCTTGAAAAAGTACTGTATTCAAGAGCACTATCATATATTTGTAGAAATGAAGCACTAACAAAATGTCAGGCTGGTTTTCAGAAAACGCTTTATATGCTTTCACTGATCAAATATTAAATGCATGGAATAACCAAACATCACCTATTGGGATAGTTTGTGATCTCTCAAAGGCCTTTGATTGTGTGAATCACGAAATTCTTCTAGATAAGCTTAAACATTGCGATATCAGTGGGACAGTGCACAAATAATTTAATTAACACTTATCTGGAGGAGTGCAGAAATTTGAAATTAACAGTACAGATAGTCTGCAGAAACCAGCAGAGTCCTCTATCTGGGGTGGTATCAAGAATGGTGTCGCACAGGGTTGAGTCTTGGGACCCTTATTGTTCTTCATGCATATTACCGAGCTACCACACTACATTCGTGAAGATGAAAAGACAGTTTTTTTGTTGATGATACAAGTATAGTAATCACACCCAAACAAGCAAGAATCAGCTGAGGACATTGCAAATAATGTCTTTCAGAAAATTATTAAGTGGTTTTCTACAAATGGACTCTCAGTAAATTTTGAGAGAACACAGTTTATACAATCCTGTACAGTAAATGGCATAACACCATTGATAAATATCGACTATGAACAGAAGTCTGTTGTTAAAGTAGAATACTCAAAATTTCTGGGTGTGTGCATTGACGAGAAATTGAATTGGAAGAAACACATCGATGATCTGCTGAAACGGTTAGGTTCAGTTATTTAGACTATTAGAGTTATTCCAAATTTTGGTAATGAACATATCAATAAATAAGCCTACTATGCGTATTTTCAATCACTGCTTTCATATGGCATCATATTTTGGGGCAATTCGTCATGAAGGAAGGAAGTATTCATTGCACAAAAGTGTTTTATCAGAATAATAGCTGGAGCCCACCCAAGATCACCTTGCAGACTTTTATTTAAGGAACTTGGGATATTTACAGTACCTTCCTAATACATATATTCACTTACGAAATTTGTCATTAATAACCCATCCCAAGTCATAAATAACAGCGATGTGCATAGCTACAACACTAGAAGAAAAGCTGATATTCACTATTCTGCATTAAATCTCACTTTGACACAGAATAGGGTGAATTATGCTGCCACAAAAATCTTTGGTCATTTGCCAAAAAGTATTAAAAGTCTGACATATAGCCATCCAACATTTAAAAGCATATTAAAAGAATTTCTGAATGACAACTCCTGCTGCTCAATAGATGAATTCTTAGATATGAAGTAACTATAAAAAAATAAAAATAAAAAATTAATTAATTTATTAATTATTTTGTGTAAAATACTTATGTTAAAGTCACAAGTTCCACATCAATTCGAAATGTCGTATTCAAGATCTATGGAACATGGACTAGTGTGTGTATGTATGGTCCTACATAATGCAGACTCGAGAACTAGATGTCACTAGATCATCCCTAGAGTAAAGATTACAGACATGCTCAAGGAATGAGTCCCGCGACCGTCGGAATTATCAGTATAGGAACAAAGATCACGGATCGTGTGGACATAGAAGTTATGGCAATGAAGCAAATTTTAATCGCAATAGTGATGACAGAGTAAACCGAAGTTGATGCGACCGCACACGTTTTTATTACGAACATGGTGCTCAGGTTGTAGAAATCAGGATATCAAGCCCAGGGCCAATAATACAAGTAATAGTTATGTAAGACGAGATAATTATGATGACAGATCAAACCAAAATTGCCTTCATCATAGATATGCAACTTTAAAAATCAGGAAGCCCGACCCTCGCAACAATTTTGGGCAAAACGAACTGACACAACAATGACTAGCAGCCACGCTTGAAAACGTACTGTTTGCAGATACCGCTAGTATACATAAGAACCACATTAACTTTGTAGGTTTTGATGACAGTAGAGATATATTCTTACTAAAAGATAACGACTTTCAAAGTACACTTGTCCATCCTACTGTAAAAATTTCCGTAGGTGAGGTTTCGGCTTCTTTTCTGCTTGATTTTGGTAGCCCAGTTAATGTAATTAGTGAGACAGTGTTTAGTAAATGTCCTCAATCATCTGTTTGTCCACCTTTGCCACTATTAAGAACTAAGTTGAAAGGAGTGATTCAAGTAAAGAGCGTAGATGCATGTAATGAGACTTCATTAGTTTTCATGTGTTGAGGACACAACATTTCTTAGAATTTTCTGATAGTTTCTCTTTTGTCAACAGAAGTAATTTTTGGTGTAGAGTTTCTACATGAATATAAAGCGAGGTTAAATTTTTGTGCTGCTGAAGTAATGTTACAAATAAATCGTGTACCAGTAACACTTAAATTTCAAGGATGGTTGACAAAGGAAGATGAAGATGTGAAATGCTGCTCAAGGCGCAACATTCACTGAATTTGTCTTAAGGTTACTTGAACGAAATAACATTTCATTGAGAAGCTGAACAATCTATTATACAGAATAGTTAACAAAAAAGAAAGTACTGAGAAACAAAGTAGCTACTGATGAAGACACACATGAATTATTCGAAGTTTTGAAATCACATCCTGAAATGTTTCTCGTGAGACAGGAGCTATACGAAATTTTTTTTATGAATTCAAAGTTAAGGAACATAATAAATTGTTTGTACACCTTATGTTATTCCGTTGATATACAGAGAAAAAGTTAAACAGGTGATGCAATCGATGGTAGATCTTGGAATAATTCAGTGTGAGGTCTTGCAACAGCCTGTTAGGCGTTATTAATAAATACGATAATTCTATCAGACTTGTTCTCGATTCCAGACAGATTGACGCTATAACACAACCAGAAACAGATCGACCACAAAAACTAGACGATTTATTACAGAAATTTCATAGTGTAAAAGTAATGTCTTCTCTACATTTACAGATAGCTTTTGGCAAATCGAATTACATCTTGAAACCAGAAAATATACAGCTTCTCTCTGTTTTCGAAACCGCCACCAATTTATAAAATTCCCATTTGGTCTCAATGTATCATCAGCTGCATTTATGCGAGGTCAGAGTACTATCTTACCTGAGCACTTAAAATCAGGATGACCACCTATGTCGATGACATTTTGATTGCTGAAAATTCGTGGACAGAACACAAAAAAATGGTTCAAATGGCTCTGAGCACTATGGGACTCAACTGCTGAGGTCATTAGTCCCTTGGACTTAGAACTACTTAAACCTAACTAACCTAAGGACATCACAAACATCCATGCCCGAGGCAGGATTCGAACCTGCGACCGTAGCGGTCTTGCGGTTCCAGACTGCAGCGCCTTTAACCGCACGGCCACTTCGGCCGGCGGACAGAACACAACCAGGTACTGAGCGAACTATTACAGACATATCTTGAGCATGGCATTACAGTCAATTTAGAGGAACTGGAATCTGGTAAAACGCAAATGAAATTTCTTGGCCAAATTTTCTCTATGAAAGGTATCTCATCCGATCCAGAACAACTGAAAGCAACTGAATAAATGCCTGTACCTATGAGAAACGACAACTTAGAGGATTCTCAGCCCTTTTGAATTTTTGTCAATGTTTCAGAAGCTTAGAGAGCTTGTCTACATTTAGACTATGTCAAATTGCAGGAAGGAGTACAGTTTGGGAATGGGATGACGTCGCCCAGACCGGATTTGATGATCTGAAAACTGCACTGCTTAATGCACCCACATTATCACACCCTTATTTATCTCTTGATTTTTGCCTTACGACAGATAGCTTAAAATATGGTCTTGGTGTACACTTGTTTCAGGAAGTTGTAGAAAATGGAATTCTTACACAGAAAAGTACAGCTTTTGCCAACCAAGTCTTAACCATAGCTGAACGTAACTATTCTGTTACTGAGCAGGAAGCATTATTACATAGTTTGGGCATCTGATAAATTTCTTTAGTTTCTAGAAGGTAAACACATAATGAAATACCAATCATTGGGCACTTCAGTTTCTTATGACAGCTAAATTAAATCATGATCGCTTAACACGTCGGGCTTTGTTCCCATAGGAATTCAGTTCCACTGTAATTTACATTCCAGGTCCAGAACACTTTATTGCTGATGCACTTTCACGTGCACCTGTTGGTTTAGTTCAGAGTAATGAGGAAGACTGGAAAGTAAATCATTTTAGTTTGTTATGTGTGCACAAAGTAGCATTTGAAAACTTTATTTCATCTTCATTATGTCATATTGCTCTTGAACAGGAGAAAGTTCAAATCTGGAAAGACCTGAAGGAGAAATGGCAAAACAAATCAAATACTGGGTAATACAGTTTTACCTTGTACGTAACAACACTTTATTCAAATGTATATGTCCTAACAGTGCTATCTAGGTATTGTGCATCCCAGATGGATACGTCAACAAACTCATTTTGTACACACATCTCTGTTAGGCAGACTTTGGTGCAAAGAATTGTTTTCAGAAATTACAGGATACATGCTACCACACCAATATGGAAAAATGCGAATTGTGCCAAAAGGCAAAGCCACCTACTGTTATGCACACAATATCACTATTCCCGATCATTCATGTGAAACTAAGGGCATTACCTGGTGTTGACTTTTCGGTCCAATTACGAGATCTAAACATCGCCATCCATTCGTTTTTGCAGCTGTTACCTCTAAATGTGTTTAATTCACACCTGTTTCTGTATCATTCGCAAAGAATTTTCTAAATGTAGTTGACAAAAGGATTTCTGATAACAGCCCACAATTTCTTTCTAATACATGACTGAAAACTTTGAGGTGTACAAAAATTAAAACGATATTTATATCACCTTTTATGCCTTTTGCAGCTCATCGGGACCCATTATGAAAGAATTAGATAAACTTTGCAAGTTGTGTTGCTACAGTCAACACAGAAACTGAGGTTTACACTTGCCGGATTTTCATAATATCATTGGTGAATTATTCTACAGCCTTGTATCCACTCCTTGTAGTAAAGAATAAATCAACACCAGATCGTATAAAACAATTGTCATCCCTGCACAAAGACATTTGAGACACCATGAAGTAACCAATTTAGCACAGGAAAACATCAAGAAAGCTGCAGAGAAAAGGAAGAACGTACAGAACCCATGAGTGAACCTCAAGAGCTTACAGATAGATCAGAAAGTGTTTCTTGAATCGAGACGTTTATCTCATAAAAGAAAGTCTTTAAGTAGCAAGTTTTACTTGTTGTAAAAAGTTGCATTGGCGAATCGCACATGCAAATACAGGGAAACTTGAAACCATATGCACACATAAATCATGAGATCTCCATCATGTATCGAACATCAGACCATAGCGGGTTTGCTGTTGTTAAGTAAACATATGCAGTGGTGAGCATAGGTGCACCAGCTATTGCAATGTGTTATCTTACTTTAACTTTCAGCATTGCCTCGTACTCTTCAACTAATCTGTATATCCGTTAATGTATCTTTTAATACCAATCTACCTAATAGGGAATTTTAATGAATGGTGACTATCTATGTACATCTGCACCTACAACAGTACTCCGCAAGGCGCCATACGGAGCATGGCGGAGGGTACCCTGTACCACTACAAGTCATTTCCTTTCCTATCTATGATTTGTGTTGTTTGAAGTAAAGTACTTTGAATTTGCTAAGAAGCATAGTCTGACAAGTTGAAGTAGAATTTTTTTACATCTATATTTGTACTACGACAATATGGAATGGAAGCAATCTGTGAACAATTTGTATTCAACCGGTATCATTCTGAGTTTACTGGTGAAGTGTCTAATTGAAATGTAATTCTGTTATTATATTTCATGAGTTGGAAACTTTTCTTTTGAGACCTTGGTATAGCAGAGTAGATTTGGTTTTAAGATTATAAGACAATCCTTTTTTTTTTGCTTCAGGAAGATGGTTTGCACATATAATGAAGTTTCTTGTGACTTGTGCTAACTTGTTATACGCATTTTGCCTTTAAATTTACCAGACAGAATAGTGCATTATTTTTAAGAAAAGTGCAATAGATGACGTTTTCTGTAACTACATATTTTGTAAAGTAGCTCGCAAATTATAGAAATATAGATAACTGCTGAATTTATTCTAGATAAGAAATTTGTATTAGTGGTTCTGAGTTGAGGAAGATATTTCTGATGGGTAGTGGTTTAACTAGGAACATATTGGACTAATGGGTATTCTGTTATTTAGGAAGTATCTTCAAGAGTGATAATTTCAGAGTCGTATGCATACACATTACGAATTTTTGGAAATGTGTGCGATATGGAGATGGAACATGATGAGAAATTTCGCTTAAGAACTGTCACGTTATTATGGTTATTATGGCACAACTAGGGTATATTATGTGAAGTGGATTCTGATTTATAGGACATTGGGCTGAAGGTTAATGAAAAATCATGTTCTGAGGAAGACAAATGAGGCATTATATAACGAACAAGACATGTTAAGGATGTACACACTTAAAATGAAGAAACGCACAACTGTACTAGTTACATGGAGATTCTGTATGTGTACACATTGTTCGAAAGTAGAATCCAGTCATATTTTCCAGAGAGATTTATTTTGCCATGAAAAGATTTCTGAGAGGGCGGTACTATCGAAGTTCTGTCGCTACTGCCAAGACATATTATAACGTTAAGAGCTATTGATTACGGAAGCAACACAAATTACATTTTGAGATAACAGTCATATCTGGTACATTCATCGTAAACTCCAGAAAACATGGAACTTTTACCTGTATGAAACACCAGCGTTTGCAGATGATGCATGTTATTTTCACCTATTTGGAAATGAGAGTACATATGTTTCGGAAGTATCTGTCCAGTAATGAGCATGAGTGGATGTACAAAGATTTTTTCTCTACTGCAGAATTGTGTGATGAAAGTGTGAGATGCATTTTCTAGCTTTGCGAAGTTGTGGAATGAAACTGTCTGAGTAAAAAATTTTGTTTCTCTGCTTATTATTGTTTACGCTTATTGTACTTTATTTTTTGTATGTGAAGTGATCATAAGTGAATTTTTCTCTATTGCAGAAGTAATAAAAAACACAGAACTTATAACGTTAACTTGCCACGTATGATGCACAGTCGTACCATGAAACAACCTAATTTTGACCGCAGTGTATCTAATGGACAAAGGATCGGACTATAACTATGAATATGGTGAAATTAACAGAAAAACTAAACGGACTTTAACTTTGGAAGTTAATGAAAGTGGTAAAATTGATATGTGAATGAAAAAACAGTCACCAGCCCATTTAAGCACATTAATTTGGAAATATATGTTCAAGAAAACTGAACATTGGTTGTTAAAGTTACTTTCGTGGATATTTCCATCTGAATAGTGCACAGGATACAAACTGACACAGGGAATTCTGAGCTGTGTGTAGCAGCAGTTATCAATAACACACACTCCAGTACTTACAGAAAGCAAATTTGTACCAAGCGCATACTAATAACAGCTACACTCAAGATCATTACTTGAATCAATACTGAAACGTTACTGCAGGGCCAAATTTGGACATTAGCGGCTTCTATCTTAACTGACATGTAAAAACACAAATCAAGATAAATAATATCATTAATACAGCGTTTATACTCCTCGACATATACCAGTTTTTCTTGGCAGCAGTAATAGTCCAATTGTTTTTCAAATGTGTGGAGAATATGATGGGGACCGATAAACTAGTATAGTGACACTAGACAAACTCTATGATTATTTCAGTAAAAGAAAACTAATTCAAATAAAGCTAATCCTTCACTTCATTTGGAGTAGTTTGTAATTTATTTATCAAGAAAAAAATTCAACACTGAGCTCCATTAACTTCGATAAGGGAACCATTCATGATAGAAATCGAGACACCACTATTTTTATAATGAGCTTAACTTATTTGTCTTTTTTTTCACCTGTTAAGCAGGTATTTTAGACAATAACATTCACACAATCTGGCACGTATTCCTGCAAAACTATTCTTTGCAATAAGCTAAGAGTATATTAGCAAAATCGTATCTAACCTCACTTTTGTGGTTTTATCTTTAACTTATGCTACTCTTTTTACATTTGACAAACAAAAAAACACTTTGAAACACTTGAATGCAAGAATGGTTCATTTAAAACAGGATATTCGGTGTTAGTATCACTTAGGAGAGATCTCTGCTTAGATTTGTGATCAGGAAAGGAGATATGGTTCTGAACACAGATTTATGACATTTAGATTACTGTTGAAATGACACACAAAAATTTACTGGTCCATGCGCCTATACATAGCTGGATGTATGAAGTTAGTTAAGCAGTGGCGAAGTTTTGGTGGCAAGTGACTTGGCGGCTAACTGTACTCACGGCTCTTGATGTTCGAATGCTCTATAAAATTTCTTCTTGGTGTCGGATTTTCAACATATTAGAGCCATTCCTTTTTGCCAAGAATACCAAATAATAGCCAGATCCACATCCTAGGCTAAAATCCTTTGCAACTCAGATTCCAATTGCCTCCCTTGGCACTGTCAAAGTGTGCCATGCTACTGCTAGCCACATACTGCATACTGTTCACACCAAGGAGCCGCCCAGTTTGACCTCCAAAACCACGTTTTACATCGCGCCATGCCACTTCCATTGTGGAGGGACTTTCCAACATCTTCTTTATACTACAATCAAAAGTGCCCTAAGCATGAACCAGTTTTCAATAAACAATGTATTTTTATCAACATACATGTATTATATAAATTTATTATTTTAAGACATCATTTCGGTTTTTTTTAATATATGCATTACAAAACACTAAAATTCCTCTCAGAAATCAATGAATTTAACTAACACAGCATACATACTCCATAACTGCAGATATATAGTTATGTAATATAAACCTACTTCTAAACAATATAAGTAATACAAACTGTATGCATTTGTATGAAGTAAATAATATTTTCATATCGTTGGTACCATACATAACGAGCGAGCTACATTCTAACAATACAAATGTTGCAGTGGTTTGTTATGGAGAACCAGACATTGCATGAGTACCTGGTCATGTTAAAAACATTATTCCTCGACTTGTATGTAAATATGTTATGAATTTTGATAACTTTTTGTTTTCAGTTTATAGTATTTTTACTCTATGATGCAAATTGATGTTACATTTTATGCAAGTTGTAAATAGTTGTGTAAAATAAATTATTCAGTACTTTAGTGGTTTTAGATTTAAACAATTTTATTTCAAAATTTCTCTTAGGGTGATGATCGAAGATGTAGGTTCTATTATAGCAGTGATGCACTACCGATTCTACTGCATTAAGTTAATGATTGTAAGATAATGACTTCTTTTCTATTGTCATTAATAAACCAGGTCTTTCAGCTGTTACTGAGCAGTTTGAGGGTAAATCTTTTCTATGTTACATCTTGAAGTAACTTATGTCATTATTAGTTAATGTAGAAGACATGTCTTTTGAATATTGTATATATTTTACTGTTGTGATTAGCTATGTAGGGCCATACAATTTTGACGCCACACATAGATGAATTAACAACTGAAATCTGAGGATATTGACCTTGTGATGCTACTTGCTATTTTCTGTTTGATGATTGTCATGTAAACATTATCATGTTTTCTCTTTTTGAGAAATGAAATGTTTGTATTGTAATAAAAAGAATCCACTTGTGATAATCACTGACCCAATGCTCAACGATTGAATGTTTATTAATTCATGACAACTGAACTGACTATGCTGAATGGAGCTCAAGGCCCTTACAATGTATAAGAAGGAATTGCATGTATAGTCATATAAATTTTTTATTCAATGTTTACAACAGAAACTGGATTATATTAACTTTGTATTTTGATTGCTTACCTGTGATTCTTACTTTATAAGTGAACGCATCTTCTAGCAATGGTAATTTTCTATTTGTATGATAATCTGAATCATATGTAATTACTATGTACACATCAGCACTAGGATTTACGATTAATTGTAATATCTGTCTTTGGATAGATTGGTATGTCATTCAGTGATGCCATATGTCACACATTTTGCTTATTCTGGATCAAAAAAGTACTTCATGGTACATTGTGAACTGCACCATCAGAAAATGAATTTGGATAGGACAAGTTTGCTACTATGTATTGGCCTGGACTTAATATTTACAACTGTACTTCAAGAAACTTCCCACAGTTATGTAATTATCTGTGACCACACATATTTTTAGTGACTAACTAAGCACTGAGATTCTGTGTCTATTCACATGATGTGTATTTTATGTTCATGTGTATATGACTTACTATTATTTGTTTCTGTTATTGTGTCATATATGAGACTTTTGATCTTCAATGTTAATTACAAGAACCTGTTTTCTCAAGGGGATATAACTTCAATGTTTTCATAATGTCATCGTGAATTTTTTGTTACTCAACAAAGTATACATGTGCCTTATGCAATCACTATGGATCCTGTACAGTCTCCTTACATGGACATGAGAGGGAGGGATGCACTAAACATTTCGGTGCAGTTGTCAGCGGACATAATTTCTGTATCTTGTGCCCGAGTCTGCTTACACCTCAAAAGTTGTGTGTTCTCAAATGAATACATTAAAATTTCGGTATGGCTATCAGTGGACAGTGTGAGTTGTCCCTGAGCCCACTGCACCTAAAACATGTGTTTCTTTACCTGGTTTTCTATTCACAGGTGGTTTTTACTCTATTGAAGAACCGTAAACAACATTTTGTTATCTTGTCAAATGAACTACAGTCAATGTCAAGCAGGTATGAGTGCTTACCTGCACAATGATACTTGTATATTTATTTTCTCTCTCTTTGCCCTATCTGCAATTCTTATTTGTGTCTGCACAACTGAAAGACATTTTTACACTCTTGGAGAACAATAAATAACATTTTGTTATCCTTCCAAAATAAGTACTATCAATGTCATGTGGATAAGAATGCTTACGAGCACAATATGTTACTTGTGTATTATTTTTCTTGCCCGCATTACACAGTTTATCAATTTCCTATTGTATACACAACTTATGTAAACGTAAGCTTATGTTTATGTGTTTTATCACTTTTGCTAGACATCTGACGCTATTGTTCTCAGTTTTGTGATGAAAGAATTGTGCGTTTTCTCCTGGTCAACATGTTAGGCAAGAATCACCCCAGAAAATTCTTAAAAGTGAGGATGGTGGCTATGAAAGGTGGACGTTAATATTTCTTTGGATAGTTGGCCACTGATTCTGTTGTGGTGTGCATATACAAACTCTGAGTCTGAGATATTATTATCGCGAGTGGTAGCGAACAAACAGTTGTTGACAGTAGTTAGACATAGGCTGTGGTGGAGGGAAGTCACATGATGGATGAGGTCGCAGCCTGCCGTGACCGTGCTAGTAGGGCCGGAGAAGATTTTGGTATTAATTGAGGATTTTTGATAATTTGCCTTTTTGCTGCATGTAGTTGTTGGTTGCTCGTGCACTGGAGGTATTTTGGCACATTCGTTTATGTGTACACTGAGAGTAATATTCATATCTTTGTTCTATCCAGATACATGATTCCTGATTATAGACATTATGGAATTGCTCTAACCAGATACATGTTTATTGATTATATACGTTATGGAAGAATTAAAGTTGTTACTAATCAGTCTGTGGAAAAAGGAAAGTTCGAATAATTTGTCAGTGGTTAAATTGTCACTTTTAAGAATACAATAAATTAAAAGTTTTCAATGATTATTTTTTCATATTTTACACTGCTTAAGCTTGTTGAGCAAATCCCTCTTGATCATTCAATTTCTGTATAAAAAATAACTACATTAGTTGTGTTGGTAGTTGTGACCATGCATTTTACTCTGAATGGGTCACAGTATTTCTATTGAATTGTTTTAGTGTGTTGTTAGGTGCAGAATACTCATGCAGTTGCAGTGGCAAGACGAGGTAATTTGACTGTTGCATGCAGGAACATTACTGTATTAATTATTAAGAAATGTTAGAAAATATTTTTATTACCGCATTCAGACACAAGAGAATTTGATTTTTCATGATTTATAGGAAGAGTTAAAAATGTCTATCTTTTTTTTGTTCTCAATCAGAACGCTACTACAATATTCATTTCTGTTTGTCTATCACCAGAAAAATAATAATTACAAATACTAGACTAAAAAATTTTCAGGTCAGGTACTCCAACAAAGGGCAGACAAATGTATTGCAGGCGGCTTCTTTAGTAGATCTTTTGCATGTTCTAAGTGTCCTGTCAGTAAAACGCAGTCGTTAGTTCGGATTGTTCAAAAAATCTTCAGATGTGTGTGATATCTTATGGGACTTAACTGCTAAGGTCATCGGTGCCTAAGCTTACACACTACTTAACCTAATCATCCTAAGGACAAACACACACACACACCCATGCCCAAGGGAGGACTCGAACCTCCGCCGGGATCGGCGGCTTGGTTCGGATTCCCCACAACATTACCTATGAGGTCGTTCCCCTTTGAGTTGTTAGTAATTGATCTCCCCAGGCATTTAGCTGAACTGACAGCCGTTAGATTTGTGTGTTTATCCTGTAACCTAAATTTAGAAGATTCCTTTTGGCTGTCATGTGGATGACTTCACAGTTTCAATTATATAGAGCCAACAGCCGCTTTTGGCACCATACATATACCTTGTCTAAATCATTTTATAATTCATTTGATCAACTGATGATTTCACATGGCGGTAATTGACAGGACCATCTGCAGACAATCTAAGAGGGCTCCTCAGATTGTCTCCTAAATCGCTTATGTAGATTAAGAACAACAGAGGGTGTATAACACTTCCTTAGGGAACGCCAGATATTACTTCGGTTTTTCTCCGTTAGTTATTACGAACTGTGAACTTTCTATCAGGAAATCACGAATCCAATCACGCAAGTGAGATGATACTCCTGAGGTATTTAGTTTGATTGGACGTCGCTTTTGGGGAACGGTATCCTAACCCTTCTGGAATCTAGAATCATGGAATCAATTCCAGATCACCTCATAAATTCGTGAGAATAGAGAGCTAGTTGTTTTGCACAAGATCGATATTTTGGGAAGCCATGTTGACTGTGTGTCAATAGAGTTATCTTCTAGGTAATTGCTACTGTTCGAACACAGTGTATGTTCCAAAATCCTACGGTAAATAGACGCCAAGCGAGCGGTTGTATGTTCTTGCTAAGTATAGCGCTATTATATGAGCATACTCTATAGGGAACCTAACTGTTATACAGATTTCATATACAAGTAGTAAAAAATAATCGATACCTTCATTGCGCTTTTGGTAAGGGATTTGAGTTGCTTTGCTACACCGAAGATATATATTTCTATGTTACTCATGTTTGCTGCAGTTCTTGATTTAAATTCTGTAGTACTTACTTGGTGTACTTTGGTGAAATGATTTTGGAAAACCGAGTTTAGTTATTTGCTTTAGTGGCACTAACATAATTAACGTTACCATCGCTATCGCACAATGAAGGTATCGATTATGTTATACTACTTGTATACGTTACATACGACCAGAGTCTCCTTGGATTTTGTGCTGGATTTCGGAAGATTCGTTGTGGAAACTATCAAAAGCACCACGCATTGAAACCCGCTTAAAATTTCGAGCTTCCCCATAATTGTGCCAATCTTGGAGATTTTGAGTTGTTTTACGATTTTGCACGTTTCTTTCGCTGCTTCTGCTGCAGTCTTGTGACCTGTTTTGCGTACCGATGGGCATCAGTTTTACCTGTTATTAATTTGTTTGGTACAAATCTCTTAATTTATGTCGATATTACTTCTCTGAATGTAAACTACATCTTGTCTACGCTGACATAGCAAGTTGGGAAAGAATGGAACGCAACAAGCTACTTTTTATTTGCATTATATATATTACTCATATTCTGGTAGGTTTGGATGATGCGGTATTCAGTCTTGCTACAACCACCCTGTGGTAACTAATCCCTGTATTTGTCATGGTGCTCCCTATTTCCTCAAGATTATTTGTTGCTAGAAGGTCAAACACGTTTTCGAAACCTTTACTCTTCGAGTAACTGGTCTAAATAATTTCAGAAAAACCATTTAATACAATTTCTGATTATGTTTCATGTCTACCACTGGGCGTGAACATGTATTTCGCCAACTTATCGAGTCTAGATTTAAAACACCACCAGCTGTCATCGTATGAATGGGATACCTGTTTGAGATGAGACTCAATTGCTACGGTCGCAGGTTCGAATCCTGCCTCGGGCATGGATGTATGTTATGTCCTTAGGTTAGTTAGGTTTAAGTAGTTCTAAGTTCTAGGGGACTGGTGACCTCAGAAGTTGAGTCCCTTAGTGTTCAGAGCCATTAATTTATTCAGGTTATCATTGCGAAGGGCGGTTGTAGAAATTCGCATGAAATCTGTTATTGGAATCACTCTTCAGTTCCAAAGTGCTACCAGAAGCTCTCCTTCAACAATGACTGCGCGTCGGGAATGAAAAAGAATGGGTTGCAATGGTCGAGGCGCTCCTCATAAGCCACGTATCTCTGTAGTTGAGGCTAAGCTTTGCTCGAAGTTTCGCTAAGAGCGAAGAGACTCGAAAAGCGTGGTCTGGAGTGATGAATCACGATATAGCCTGTGGCAATCCGATGGAGGAGTCTGGGTTTGGGAATGTCTGGATAACGTTACATGCCACCATTTGTTGTGCCAACTGTGAAGTACGGAGGAGACGGTGTCACGGTATGGAGGTGTTGTATGCGGTAGGGTGTAGTCCCCTATTGCGCGTACAAAAACACTAAACGTAGAAAGGAATGAACACATTTCAGAACACTGTGTACTATGTACATCAGAGGAAGAGTTCGAATACGTAACTTTTTGTATCAGTATGTCATTCACAGTCGCCTGTGTGGCAATAATATGTGGATCATAATATTCCTGAAACACACTGTTTTATTGGGGCTGAGGAAGCATTTCGGTCTCCAACTATTCTTTAGCATTGCTTTAATGTTACATTTTGTACTCAATTCATTCGTCCCCGACGAAGGTTGTTATGGAGACTTAACCGCTGCAGCTAGCGCTAAGACGTCACGCAACGAGGTGAGAGAGGCGCCGTGCAGCATCTCGCTGGGAAAGCCAGACATTTGCACGTCACACCGGTCTGCGAAATTTAGTCTTACTCGGGCACTAGCATGCTCATGAAAAATTCAACTATATTATGAGTCAGAGATCCTTCTGTTCACACGGGGTACATTTCGGCACACTGAGATTCAAATTATTTTACCTCACACTTTGATTTTCTTGTTCTCTGTTGTAAATTTTTGTGTGAGGACCTGTGTTCCCATCAAAAAGCGAAGTGAATTACAGTTCGTGGGCTCCTGACCACAACTTCTCTTTCGATTTCATGGTCTCACTGCCACAGTAAATAAATGTTAATGTATTTTAGGTTATTCCTGCTTCATCAACGATTGTGGAAGCGGACAAAACATTTCAATGTGCTTTATTTGTCGTGTAATGTATTATCTGCAAATTAGAGCTGTGAACAATACGCAGTATTATACCGGGTATCGATTTCTTCTTTGCACGAAAATAATGTGTGTCATTTCATCTCATGAATTTTTCTCCAGTAAGTGAGTTTGGTTGTTATGGGGAGGAGACCAAACAGCGAGGTCATCGGTCTCATCCGCTTAGGGAAGAATGGAGAAGGAAGTCGGCCGTGCCCTTTGAAAGGAACCATCCCGGCATTTGCCTGGAGCGATT
Organism: Schistocerca serialis cubense; assembly: GCF_023864345.2. NCBI lineage: Eukaryota > Metazoa > Arthropoda > Insecta > Orthoptera > Acrididae > Schistocerca > Schistocerca serialis. The sequence goes on from NC_064643.1 coordinate 487,272,995, forward strand.
TAAGGAATCACGGGAAACCTGAATCAGGATGGGCAAACGCGGGAGTGAACCGTCGTCATTCCGAATTCCAGTAGGTGAGAGAAATGACAAAACTCTTGTTTTGTTTGCTCTATACAGTTTGGATAAAAGACTCTGGAAAGCTTGTAAGGGTGTTGCGGGCAGGTTGTGCTGAGAAACAACTATTAGGAAAAAATTCGATACGTTGCACCTTTTCCGAGCGTCCCGTCAGAGACGGTGTCGCCAGACTTGTCCTTTGTTTGGTTTCCTAAGATCTAAAAAGAGAGCAATACCGAAACTGATGATGGAGCGGTAGTAAGGGTTGAATTCAAGGCAAAGCTGAGCAGTGTTACATGCTATCGTGAACGCTATGAGAGCAACTGACACTAATTGTATCAGCCGACCTTCTTGATTTGCCTAGCACAGCGGCCTGATTGGCTAACTTCAATGCTATGCATCGAATGTTTTTTAACAATTATACCTCAGCACAATCTACCCTATAACACCTTTGCAAGCTTTGCAGATTGTAACTTCCTTGTATAATTCAGCGGTGAATTAATGACTAGTTTCGGGCAGTTATCGTCATAAATGTGTGTGTCTCCGAAAGTACATGTCTTAACAACTCTAGTACTGGATTTCTGCTGCTCGAGAACGATTTACGAGTCTCAGGGCAGAGCAGCAGCAGCAGCAGCAGCTCATCGTCTGTACACAGTTTGTTTACATTGGTGCTATTCTAACTTACTTCTCAGTAGAAGTGAACAGTAGTTGATTATTTTTAGTAGTGCTACATATTTTTCTTGCAAAAATTTACGTATTTTTCGGTCTTTCGTCTTGAGTGAGTTTATTTTGTAGTGTAGTTTTCCGGCGCAGCAATCGCTAGTATCGCTTTATTTACTTGATTACGTACTTAGCTTTTCCTGGACTTTCTTAACAGTATGAATTTGTTTAGTTGCTTGCGTGTTTTGGTATTTAAGAAGGCAAGTCCCGCGTTTTTTTCTTTTTCGTTCAGGCAGTCTGTAGCTCAGCTGTCATTTCTCCTGAACAGCTACTACACAGCTCATTGCGGCATCAGCGTCCGCTGGTTGCACGTCAGGAGAGTAACAAGTTGCTTATCTTAGTTTATGCCAGCTTTTACTATCTGATCTTCAATTAGTTTTCCTAGGATGGGTTGGACGTGTGCCTGCTACGTGTGGACACAGAAGAGCTGACTACAGTTCGCGAACCGCTGAATGTGGTTTTGGCTGCGATTAGTCTCCTTCAGGCTACGACCTCGGGTTGCCGGAAATTGTGGAGCGTCGCAGAGGACTCCTCAAAAATGTTCAGATGTGTGTGAAATCTTACGGGACTTAACTGCTATGGTCATCAGTCCCGAAGCTTACAAACTACTTAACCTAAATTATCCTAAGGACAAACACACACACCCATGCCTGAGGGAGGACTCCGCCGGGACCAGCCTCACAAAGGACACCTCTGGTGTCGCTTGTTTCGTCCAGGGGCTCTACTGCCGAGGCACCTTCTAGTGCACCCGACACGGTGGGCACGAAGGGTGGGAGGCGGATGGTAACGCTTTCGATTCGCTTGAGACGGAGGACCAATGTGGAGGCTGGCCGTACGGCCTCACCTATTCATCCTGCGAGAGTACAGGTCGTCGTTTCTTCAGCAGGGTCCGAACGACTACATGTGGGCAGGGTTTTGCTAGTTATTTTCATCTCCAGTTTTAGGCGCGTTATGGAGCCCCTTAGGAAGATGGCGTTCAGGACCAGAAAGAGAGTCAATGCCCACACGGTATGTCAGCCGGAGAGCCTCATCCGATGTATGGAGGCGGTCTTGGCTGCGGCTATCGAGCGTACAGTCGCCTGTAAGTTGTGGCACACGTCTGCACCAACGCCGCCTGAGTACAAAATGCAACATTAAAGCAATGCTAAAGAATAGGTGGAGGCCGAAATGCTTCCTCAGCCCCAAGAAAACAGTGTGTTTCAGGAACATTATGATCCACATACTATTGCCACACAGGCAATGACATGCTGATACAAAAAGTTACGTATTCGAACTGTTCCTCTGCTGTACACAGTACACAATGTTCTGAAGTGTGTTCATGCCTTTCTACGTTTAGTGTTTTTGTGCGCGCAATATGGGACTACACCCTACCGCATACAACACCTCCATACCGTTACACCGTCTCCTCCGTACTTCACAGTTGGCACTACAAATGGTGGCACGTAACGTTATCCAGACATTCCCAAACCCAGACTCCTCCACTGGAGTGCCACAAGCTATATCGTGATTCATCACTGCAGACCACACCTCTCGAGTCATCCACTGTATAGTGCCGTCGCTCTCAACGAAGCTTCAAACGACGCTTAGCCTTAACTACGGAGATACGTTGCTCGTGAGGAGCGCCTCGACCATTGCATCCCATTTTTTTAAATTCCCGACGCACAGTTGTTGCAATGAGAGGGCTGCTGGTAGCACTCTGGAACTGAAGAGTGGTTCTAATAACTGATTTTATCCGAATGTCTCCACCGCCCTTCGCAGTGATAACCTCAATAAATCAATATTTGGTTTCTTTTACCGCCCCACTACGTCCTCCGACTCAGATAATATGTTACATTTTTTGTGAGTCCATTCTCAGTACAGCCGGCTGGCGGAGGCGATGAAGACGCTGGCCTCGCATGCGAGGTGCAAGCAGCGCTCGCAATTTGCAGCATCGATCCCAGAGTGCGTCGCGGTCCTTTGGATGGGCGCCGAGTGGAGAGTCTGAACCGAAGGCTTCGTCGACTCTGTGACGGTCTTGGTTAGAGATTTCTGGACTACGTTTCGGGTGTGGTTTGTAGGACTGCCCTTGACAGGTCTGGGGTGTACTACACAAACGAAGCAGCTACTCGGATAGCAGAGTGCTTATGGAGTGAACATGTATGTTGTTTTGGCTAGGCTATAGTTTGAGGTACTCTCATGAACACTCGCCAGTCGATACGCATATAAGGAAATCAGACCACGTTCAGAGAAGGAAAGTCGGACTGCAAAAATTTTATCAGTAAATTGTCGAACTATTCGCAACAAAGTTCCAGAATTTACTGCCCTCCAGGAAAGTTCACAAACTGAAATTATTCCTGAGGCTGAGAGCCGGATAAAACCCAAAGTAAAAATCCCTGAGATATTTAGCGAGCCTTGGAATGGTTATAAGAAAAACAGATTAGACGCCGTAGGAGGGGGAGTGTTCATTGCAGTGCAGTCTACAAAAATGTTGTCCCTACCGAGGTTGAAATTGACTGTGAGAGTGAAGTTATCTGGTCGCGCATAACAGATCTAGGTGAAACCAAGTTATTTGTTGGATGTTTACCGACCACTGACTCCGCTGCGACAGCTCTAGAGTCATTCAAAGAAAGTCTTTTGGCAGTTGTGCGTAAATAACCAAATCATGGAGTACTAGTTAGTGGTGACTTTAACCTACCGAGTCTAGACTGGGACGTTTATGGGTTCACTGGAGGGGGTACAGACAGACAATCTTTTGAAGTACTTTTGAACACGTTTTCCAAAAACTGTCTTGAGCTGCTAGTTCGGCAGCCCACACGCAGTGTAAGTGTTTTGGACGTTGTAGCTGCAAACAGGCCGGACCGTATCGATGGCGTCAGTATAGAGACGGGGATTAGTGGTCATGATGTCATTATAGCGACTGTGGTGATGAAGGTTAATAAATCAGTCAGGAGGGCTAGGAGAGAGTTTCTGCTGTAAAGAGCAAATAAGCAGTTGTTAGCGTCTCACTTACATAATGAACTGCAATCATTTACTCCAGAATGACGCACATTGATGAATTATGGGCTAAGTTTAACCAGATTGTAAATCGTACTCTGGACAAGTATGTGTCTGATAAGTGGATAGTTCAAATGGCTCTAAGCACTATGGGCCTTAACATCTGAGGCCATCAGTTCCCTAGACTTAGAACTACTTAAACCTAACTAATCTAAGGACATCACACACATCCATGCCCGAGGCAGGATTAGAACCTGTGACCGTAGCAGCCGCGTGGTTCCCGACTGAAGTGCCTAGAACCGCTCGACCTGGTAAGTGAATTAAGGACCTAAAAGACCCACCGTGGTTTACCAATGAAATTCTAAAAATGCTGAGGAAGCAAAAGCTGTTGCAGTCTCTGTTCAAAAGAGGACGCGCAAATGACGACAGGCAAGGATTAGCAGTGATTCGTCTGCCTGTGGAAAGATCTATTCGCAAAGCATACAACAGCTACCACCGCCATACATCTGCTCAAGATCTGGCGAAAAACCTGACAAAATTCTGGTACTTTGTAAAATCGCTAAGCGGATCTTGAGCATCCATCCATTCACTCGTTGACCAGTCTGGTTTGGCAGTAGAAGTCAGCCAAAGGAAGCTCAAAGCTTTAAGTTCCACGTTTAAGAAATCAGATGCGGCGGGAACCCCATATCGGGTTTACAAACAGTACTCTACGTCACTGGCTCCTTACTTAGTTCACATTTATCGCGAATGCTGGATTAGCGCAAAGTGCCAAGCGACTGGAGAAAAGCTCAGGTGATTCCTATGTATAAGAAGGGTAAAAGAACGAACCCGCAAAATTACAGACCAACATACTTAACATCGGTCTGCTGCAAATCCTAGAGCATATTCTGAGTTCTAATATGATAAATTTGCAATAGATCGAAACGCTCATATGTCCACGAATCACCACGGCTTTAGAAAGCATCGCTCGTGCGAAACAGAGCCTTTTTTTTTTCTTTTCCTCACATGATGCGAGGTATGGATGAAGGGCAACAGGCACATTCCATATCTATAGATTTCCGAAAAGCATTTGACACGTTATCCCACTGCAGACTGTTAACTAAGGTACGTGCATAAGGAATAGGCTCCCAGGTATGTGACTGGTTCGGAGACTTCTTAAGTAATAGAACCCAGTTGTCCTCGACGGCGAGTGTTCATCGGAGAAAGGGATAACATCAGGAACGCGTAATCGCGTAATGGAAGTGTGCTAGGACCGTTGTTATTCTCTATACGTATAGATGATCTGGGTGAGAGGGTGGGCAGCAATCTGCGGGTGGTCGCTGATGAGGCTGTGGTGTACAGGAAGGTGTACAAGATAGATGATTGTAGGTAGATACAACATGAACTAGACAAGATTTCTAGATGGTGTGACGAAAGGCAGGTGGCTCTTAATGTAGAAAAATGTAAGTTAGCGGGAGGATAGGAAAAACAAACCCCTAATCTTCGGGTTCCGCATTAATAGTGTCCTACGTGACATAGTCACGCCGTTTAAATATGTGGGCGTAAGATTCCGAAGCGACATGAAATGGACCGAGTATTTGAGGATTGTGAAATGGAAGACTTTGGTTTATTGGGAGAATTTTAAGGAAGTGTAGTTCGTCTTTCATGGAAACCGTGTATAGGACGGTAGTGCGACCTATTCTTGAGTACTGCTCGAGTGTTTTGGTCGGATAGAAAGAGGACATGGAAGCAAATCAGAGGCGAACTGCTAGATTTGTTACCGGTAGGTTCGATCATCATGCAAGTGTTACGGGTTTGCTTCGGGAGGTCAAGGGGGAATCTCTGGAGGGCAGAAAACATCATTTCGAAGAACACCACTGAGAAAGTTTAGAGAAGCCGAATTTGAAGCTAACTGCAAAACAATCCTACTGCCATTAACATACATTTCGCGTAGGGACCACGAAGATAAGGTACGAGAAATTAGGGCTGATGCAGAAGTACGTAGATAGTCTTTTCTCCCTTGCTCTGTCTGCGAGTGAAACAGGACAGGAAACGACTAGTTGTGGTACAGGGTACCTTCCGCCACGTACGGTGGTTTGCGGAGTATGTATGTAGATGTAGATATGGAAAACATGTACAACGGGAAGGAAGAGATTAAAATTTAAAAGAGGAGAGTGTGTGTCACAAACCTATGCTTGGTATCAATTTCATGAAGATAACTAAATAGTGATTTTTATGCAGTTCGCTGTTGAATTCTTTATTTTCGATTTTGTTAATCGTGAAGAATTCATATGTTGAATGTATGATTCGCACATAATTGCTTCTTGCGGACAAATAACATTTGTGTTGTGCACGAAATGAACCATTATTTATATTTAAACAGTTCATAGCACTGGGATGTTTAAAACTTCCAGGCAGATTAAAACTGTGTGCCCAACCGGGACTCGAACTCGAGTCTCGGTCGTGCACACGGTTTTAATCTGCCAGGAAGCTTCATATCAGCGCACACTCCGCTGCAGAGTGAAAATCTCATTCTGGAAAATGGGATGTTTCATTAGAAATTTACGAGATATTATTCGGCTGATATCCAATCATTATGCTTGGCAACAGAAAACTAAAGTAAATTAGGCAACGAATGTTCTCAAAATGAAGTTAATTATCTATGTTTCATAATTTTAGTGGTTATGAAAGTTGTACCAAAATAACTGTAGTCTAACATAAATGACCGGAAGATATTTTTTTTTTCTCAGGATCTAGAGATAACACTCGAACTTTATATGTCTGAAAAATATAAGTAGCGGTGAGATGAAACCAAGAGGGATGGAACAGAATAAATAAACTTTCATTATTTCAAAAGAAATATCAATTACTTTTAATAAATACTGTATATCCCACTGTGAGACACGACGGTCAATGACTTCATGAAAAATATTTGTGGTTGCCTGCGGATCCATTGGTTTCAATGTCGTGAAGATAAGTAAATAGTGAATACTTTATTTTTGGTTTCACTAATCGTGAAGAATTCATACGTTAAGCACATGATTCGCACATAATTGCTTCTTGCAGACCTGCACCTCTTCATACGAAGCAAATCGTCCATACGTTGCCAACATTGTTTGGACTACGTTGCAGAAGTTTCGTCACGAAGTCTTTACTCATCTTCCATGCAGCCCTGATCCATCCCTATGCGATTACCGTGTTTTGGGACCCTTAAAAAAGAAATTAGTGGCCGTCGATTTGCTTCGAACGATGAGGTGCACGTTTGGGTACAATCATGGTTCCGTAGGCAACCGCAAACATTTTTACAATAAGACATTTGCCGTCTTGTCTCAAAGAGGCATAAATGAGTTCACAGTTATGATGATTGATTTTGAAATAATAAAAAGTTTTCTTTCTTTTTCTTAACCCTACAGTGTCTTAGAGATGTACAGCTGTTGTAGAAAATTTTTATGACACGTATCCCTACTGCAACGTGCATGAAACACTTCATAAGCATACGGCTGTTCCACTGCATATAGACTGGAACTGTCATCGCATGTTAGTGTTGGTGATCATTTAATGATTTACTTTACCAGACTGTTGTATCCAAGAATTGTTAACATTTTACGTCGATAGCGGTAGCGTCTGTACAACACGAGAAAAAACAGATCGATTGTGTTAGGTGGTTTGTTTTTTAAACCGAAATTAAAGGGACAGGCTGTCTTCTGTATGATCACGTAGATGGTGATGGGAATGAAGCATGTTTACCATATTGGGATCAGTTTCCAAACTGACAGGAACTGATTTGAGCGTGTTTTCAGTAGTGGATCTTTGTACGTATGAAGTACTACCAGTCAGTGTTAATCGTATACAAGTGGGTCGTGACTACATGTAAGTTACTAGCGTGTGTGGCGTTTGGCCCAAGATAATACCTTGCGCCCATACCACTTACAAAATAGTGTAGGGACTAAGCGCCGCTATTTCATATCTGGAAGCCTTTACGTAACTTAAATCTGTAAAGGGTATTTTGGTCAGCAAAGAGACGGCATCATAAACTTAGGCGAAGGCCAGTGGAAAGCGCAGCGCTGTAGTGACGTGGTATTACATATGACCACCTCATCTGCCCATGTATTTCGAAGTACACAGATTTTTAGAGAACACCTTACCAAGACGGTGGTTAAGTGTTGACATCCAGTACAGTGTCTTGCTAGTCTCCTAACCATTTTCCCAGTTAGTGTTTAGCTGTCGAAATCTGTGCGTGTGTGGAACATAGGTTAAAGACATCATAAGCTGAATCCCCCCCCCCCCCCCCCCATGAACCATGGACCTTGCCGTTGGTGGGGAGGCTTGCGTGCCTCAGCGATACAGATAGCGGTACCATAGGTGCAACCACAACGGAGGGGTATCTGTTGAGAGGCCAGACAAACATGTGGTTCCTGAAGAGGGGCAGCAGCCTTTTCAGTAGTTGCAAGGGCAACAGTCTGGATGATTGACTGATCTGGCCTTGTAACAATAACCAAAACGGCCTTGCTGTGCTGGTACTGCGAACGGCTGAAAGCAAGGGGAAACTACAGCCGTAATTTTTCCCGAGGGCATGCAGCTTTACTGTATGATTAAATGATGATGGCGTCCTCTTGGGTAAAATATTCCGGAGGTAAAATAGTCCCCCATTCGGATCTCCGGGCGGGGACTACTCAAGAGGATGTTATCAGGAGAAAGAAAACTGGCGTTCTACGGATCGGAGCGTGGAATGTCAGATCCCTTAATCGGCAGGTAGGTTAGAAAATTTAAAAAGGGAAATGGATAGGTTGAAGTTAGATATAGTGGGAATTAGTGAAGTTCGGTGGCAGGAGGAACAAGACTTCTTGTCAGGTGACTACAGGGTTATAAACACAAAATCAAATAGGGGTAATGCAGGAGTAGGTTTAATAATGAATAGGAAAATAGGAATGCGGGTAAGCTACTACAAACAGCATAGTGAACGCATTATTGTGGCCAAGATAGATACGAAGCCCACACCTACTACAGTAGTACAAGTTTATATGCCAACGAACTCTGCAGATGATGAAGAAATTCAAGAAATGTATGATGAAATAAAAGAAATTATTCAGATTGTGAAGGGAGACGAAAATTTAATAGTCATGGGTGACTGGAATTCGAGTGTAGGAAAAGGGAGAGAAGGAAACATAGTAGGTGAATATGGATTGGGGGACAGAAATGAAAGAGGAAGCCGCCTTGTAGAATTTTGCACAGAGCACAACATAATCATAACTATCACTTGGTTTAAGAATCATGAAAGAAGGTTGTATACATGGAAGAACCCTGGAGATACTAAAAGGTATCAAATAGATTATATAATGGTAAGACAGAGATTTAGGAACCAGGTTTTAAATTGTAAGACATTTCCAGGGGCAGATGTGGACTCTGACCACAATCTATTGGTTATGACCTGTAGATTAAAACTGAAGAAACTGCAAAAAGGTGGGAATTTAAGGAGATGGGACCTGGATAAACTAAAAGAACCAGAGGTTGTACACAGATTCAGGGACAGCATAAGGGTGCAATTGACAGGAATGGGGGAAAGAAATACAGTAGAAGAAGAATGGGTAGCTTTGAGGGATGAAGTAGTGAAGGCAGCAGAGGATATAGTAGGTAAAAAGACGAGTGCTAGTAGAAATCCTTGGGTACCAGAAGAAATATTGAATTTAATTGATGAAAGGAGAAAATATAAAAATGCAGTAAGTGAAACAGGCAAAAAGGAATACAAACGTCTCAAAAATTAGATCGTCAGGAAGTGCAAAATGGCTAAGCAGGGATAGCTAGAGGACAAATGTAAGGATGTAGAGGCCTATCTCACTAGGGGTAAGATAGATACCGCCTACAGGAAAATTAAAGAGACCTTTGGAGGTAAGAGAACGACTTGTATGAATATCAAGAGCTCAGATGGAAACCCAGTTCTAAGCAAAGAAGGGAAAGCAGAAAGGTGGAAGGAGTATACAGAGGGTCTATACAAGGGTGATGTACTTGAGGACAACATTATGGAAATGGAAGAGGATGTAGATGAAGATGAAATGGGACATATGATACTGCGTGAAGAGTTTGACAGAGCACTGAAAGACCTGAGTCGAAACAAGGCCCCCGGAGTAGACAATACTCCATTGGAACTACTGACGGCCGTGGGAGAGCCAGTCCTGACAAAACTCTACCATCTGGTGAGCAAGATGTATGAAACAGGCGAAATACCCTCAGACTTCAAGAAGAATATAATAATTCCAATCCCAAAGAAAGCAGGTGTTGACAGATGTGAAAATTACCGAACTATCAGCTTAATAAGTCACAGCTGCAAAATACTAGCACGAATTCTTTACAGACGAATGGAAAAACTAGTAGAAGCCAACCTCGGGGAAGATCAGTTTGGATTCCGTAGAAACACTGGAACACGTGAGGCAATACTGACCTTACGACTTATCTTAGAAGAAAGATTAAGGAAAGGCAAACCTACGTTTCTAGCATTTGTAGACTTAGAGAAAGCTTTTGACAATGTTGACTGGAATACTCTCTTTCAAATTCTAAAGGTGGCAGGGGTAAAATACAGGGAGCGGAAGGCTATTTACAATTTGTACAGAAACCAGATGGCAGTTATAAGAGTCGAGGGACATGAAAGGGAAGCAGTGGTTGGGAAGGGAGTAAGACAGGGTTGTAGCCTCTCACCGATGTTGTTCAATCTGTATATTGAGCAAGCAGTAAAGGAAACAAAAGAAAAATTCGGAGTAGGTATTAAAATTCATGGAGAAGAAATAAAAACTTTGAGGTTCGCCGATGACATTGTAATTCTGTCAGAGACAGCAAAGGACTTGGAAGAGCAGTTGAATGGAATGGACAGTGTCTTGAAAGGAGGATATAAGATGAACATCAACAAAAGCAAAACAAGGATAATGGAATGTAGTCTAATTAAGTCGGGTGATGCTGAGGGAATTAGATTAGGAAATGAGGCACTTAAAGTAGTAAAGGAGTTTTGCTATTTGGGGAGCAAAATAACTGATGATGGTCGAAGTAGAGAGGATATAAAATGTAGGCTGGCAATGGCAAGGAAAACGTTTCTGAAGAAGAGAAATTTGTTAACATCCAGTATTGATTTAAGTGTCAGGAAGTCATTTCTGAAAGTATTCGTATGGAGTGTAGCCATGTATGGAAGTGATACATGGACGATAAATAGTTTGGACAAGAAGAGAATAGATGCTTTCGAAATGTGGTGCTACAGAAGAATGCTGAAGATTAGATGGGTAGATCACATAACTAATGAGGAAGAATTGAATAGGATTGGGGAGAAGAGAAGTTTGTGGCACCACTTGACCAGAAGAAGGGATCGGTTGGAGGACATGTTCTGAGGCATCAAGGGATCACCAATTTAGTATTGGAGGGCAGCGTGGAGGGTAAAAATCGTAGAGGGAGACCAAGAGATGAATACACTACGCAGATTCAGAAGGATGTAGGTTGCAGTAGGTACTGGGAGATGAAAAAGCTTGCACAGGATAGAGTAGCATGGAGAGCTGCATCAAACCAGTCTCAGGACTGAAGACCACAACAACAAGCTGAATCAACGTGTTCATAACTTTTGTATAGTTGTCCGACAAGCCCCAGATATAGAAATGCATGTTGAACATAAATACAGATACTAAGCAAGCCGGCAGGTTGTGCTGTTGTTTTTGACCCCGAACGGCATCTTTGCAATGTCCTCAATATTTTGCAAGTGTAAGTAATGTTTAATGGTTCAAATAGCTCTGAGCACTATGGGACTTAACATCTGCGGTCATCAGTCCCCTAGAAGTTACAACTACTTAAACCTAAATAAACTAAGGACATCACACACATCCATGCCCGAGGCAGGATTCGAACCTGCGACCGTGGCAGTCGCGCGGTTCCGGACTGAGCGCCTAGAACCGCTAGACCACCGCGGCCGGCAAAGTAGTGTTTAGAACACTGTTCTGTTTAGATGTGAGTGCATTATGTTGGCGCTAAGTGAATGTGGAAGTGTCAAAATTTTTGGTGCTCGTATGGTGGGTGTTTTCATAACCAACGTAGTCGAAGTATTTGGATATCTAACACGCACCGGATCGAAGTTAAACCGCTTACAGGAAAAGCAGAAAAACATCATTCGCTAAGTCATAATGAGGACAAAAGTGTATGAGACGGTCACTGAAGAGGACGGTGAGAACTGAATGTCCCACTCGCGACGCCTGAGGGGGGGGGGGGGGGGGAGGAAGTAGGGGATGGGATTTTATTTAGAAATAAAAAAATACTTTTTTCACTGTTTTTAGAAACTCAACTCCTATGGGGGTGAAACGGAGGATTAATGTTTTTACGGAAATATATATTTGTGCTAGCTTTTTTAAAGCTAACTGTACGAAAATTTGTACATGTCTTCTCTGTTAGAGTCATATGCATGTCTTTGTGTTTGGAAATTCAACCCCTAAGGGGGTGTAATAGGGTCAGACTGATTCACTGACTCTTCATCGCCCAGCCCAAACCGCTAAGAATAGAAACTTGGAAGTTTGGAGAGGGTGTGGATCTTATACTGTAGGCTAGGTTTAAGAAAGGATTCTCCGAAATTCCACTCATAAGGGGTGAAATAGGGGATGAAAGGCTTTTTGAATGTATGTCACTGTTAAGGGAATTTTGAAGCTAGAACTACGAAAATCGGTATTTGGTTTTTCAATCAGAAAACAGTTTTGATTCATTTCAGTCCCTTGTACATGGAAGAAATTTCAGTCAAATAGAAACGATGTATTGTTGTTTCAGAATAAATAAAGCGAAAGTGTGCTATGTACGACTTACATACAGATCTGTACTGATTATACACTACCACAAGTAAGTTGTTTTTCCATAGATCCATGAAAACGAAATTGTCCAGTTTTGACTATAAAACAGTCGTTAAATCTAAAAGTAGCGTACTCACACCGTAAAGCAACAAAATATATTTTTATTCGACAAACATAATTAGTTTTCAATGCAACAGTGCACTGTAAAATTCTTCCTGAAGACATGTACAGTACATACCGTCGAACATAACACATTATAATCCTGTTTAAAATCTAGTATTAACATAATCATGCAAATTGAAAGAAATGAATTTATTCAACTGCTGAAATACATAGGACACAACACCTTCCTCAACAATGACCTGCTGCAGTCTGCACATTGTCACTACAGATCATGTGTCTGTTTCGCATTCTAAGTAGTCATTGCCTGTCGCAGATGCATAACCATCGACAATATTCTTCAGCATTTCTACATTGTCGTCTCGAAGGAACATTAGTAGTGCGAAGATATACCAGGACAAGACGTCTTCGCACAACACCATGTCCTACTTCCTTATTGCCACTGTACATCCTCGTTTCTTTATTTGGCAAGGACTGAATATCGTTGCATACTTAGACGAGACGAAAAATGCGTTTCCGTTGTAATCCCGTCTCTCACAACGCGAACTACCCATCGCAGCCCCCTCGATTTAGTGTTAAGCGTGCCCTTTGGATAATCCGTCAAAAACTGAACACAGATCGAGCGTGAAAACAGGAAAAACGTGTATTGAGCTCTAGAAAAAAGAAGAAAAATACAGTGAACGGTCCAAACTTAATATGTGCAACCACGTGTCGTAGTTGTGTGGTTACGGTAAAACGCTTAGAGGCGGGCTGTCCGGGTCCAAATGTCACTCCGTCCAAATATTTTGTTCTTCATTAAGTTATGAACTTTCTGTCCGGTCATTTGTGTGTCTGTTCGCTTTATTCCAATTTGTGTATGTGTTGTGGCGTAATGTCAGTTAGCAACAGTGACGTGTAACGAAGGGACTTCTTAGATATTATTCATCACAGAATATGAGTCATGTGGTAAGAATATATCACCGTCGCAAATAAATGTGATGAATAGTGAGAGCAGGCGAGATGCCGCATAGACCCATCACATAACTGAAAACAAAAAATAGGCGGGTACGAACTACGTTACAACAAAGAAATTCTAGAGCCAAAACTTCCAAAACGGAATGCAAGAGGCATAACATGTGGTACCTGTGTAGAACAAACAGTAGGTACGTACGTCTGGAACTCTCTTCGGTACACGTCGCTGTCACAAATTGACATTACTTTACGCCACGACACATACACAAGTTTGCAAGTTTGAATACAGCGAACAGTCACGTAAATGGCTGGACGGAAAGCTCGTAATTATGTGAAGAAAAAAAAATAGACGGAGTGAGATTTGAATCGAGATCTCGCAAGCCGCAGTCAAACAGCGTGACCACACAACCACGACACGACGACATTAACAATATTCGATGTTGCACATATTAACTTTGGACCGTTCACTGTTTCTATTTTTCTTCTTTTTTGCACACTTTCTTCCTGTGTTCATGCTTGATCTGTGTTCAGTTTTTGACGGCCTATTCAATGGGCCATCTTACCACTAAATCGGGTGGTGGGGGCTGCGATGAATAATTTCCCTTGTCAGTTCAGCGCACACGCAGCACTGATACGAGCGGCGTGGAAGTTGTCTACTGGATTACGGCGGTCGGTGGAACAACGACTTGAAGCACCACGGCCGTCATATGTTTCTACGAGGCGTTACGCCTGTTGGAGAGTATTAATAATTTATGAGCACACAGAATGGTTCGTACAGATGCAATTAATCCACTAAACGGAAAAACGACTTAATGGACGTTAAGTCGTTTTTCCAGGGAATGTCTCAGTCGGTATTCGACTTCTCAGTTAGAAAAAGAAAAAAGTGTTTAAGTGTTTATGGAAATTCAGCCTCTAAGGGAATGCAATAGGGGATGAAAATTTTTAAGAAAATATTTCGTTACATTAAAAAACCGTTGAAGCTAAATTTGTGAAAATTTGTATTTCATTTCTCGGTTTGATATTTAAAAAAAAATTTACTAGAAGATGAAAGTTGCTGCGGAAATATCTACACAAGAACGCAAAAGGCATGATTAACAAAAACTTTGGACTCCAGCTATCAGAATAACATGACTTCTTTCTTTATTTCTTTCGCTGACGCCATAGTCCCACAGCGATCGCAGGGTCGGCGTGGTTACAACGGATTTGGCAGTGTTAGTGTTAGGGACAGCCGGAAGCCCTTCCTGCCGCCACCCTGTATCCCTCAGGACGGAATCAGTGGACCCCAAATGTCTGTGTCTAATGTAAATCGTGAAATAGCGCGGACGTGTTTCAAATGTCGGCGACGCGTGTAACTGAGGCGGAACGTGGGAACTAGCCGGTATTCACCTAGCGGGATGTGGAAAACCGCCTAAAAACTACATCCAGGCTGGCCGGCACACCGGCCGGGCGGATTCGATCCAGTGCCGGCGCCCCTACCCGCGTACAAGAAGCAGCACATTAACGCGCTCGGCTACCCTGGCGGGTCTATGAAAATACCATGATTATAAGGCTTTAATTAGCGTTAAAATCTTAGAAGGTATTGCAGTTTGTGAACAACATAAAAATTCGATAAAATAAAATAAAAACAAAAAGAAAAAGTCTCTGCAGGCCATACAGTCTACGTAAGCAGCAGGTGCAAAACTAGTCATCGATAATCATCCCAAGATTTAGCGTTGTTTTCGCAATTGGAGAATTACGTTGTCCAGTGGCATTTTTGGGGAATTGGAATCCTATGGCGATTAAAGATGATAAGAGTAGACCTACTATCAAAGGTTTCGAAGCAACATTCTGTATATCACTCATTCAGATGTATGGGAGCAATGTGCATATTCAGATGGCCGAACTGAAGAGTACTTCCTTCGGAATATATGTATATTTCGTCGTATTGTTATATAAGAATGTCATTGGAAAAGAGGTCATGAGGTCTGGAGAATAGAGATTGATGAATAAGGAAGCCAGTCTGATCCCTGCGGGATTCCGCTTGAAGTTTTTGTAGTCCCCTGTGTAGTTACGTGTTGTAAAATGATTGTCTTTCCATTGCTTAGAGTACTTAAAGTGTTAATCACAGGGGGTTCTTGAACCTGGAGTTTCTTTAATTTTTTTCCAGAAGATTAACAGAATGACGTTGTCGCATTTTATTCAAGTCTATGAACCCCGCTATCATACAATTATTCTGAGAGCAATTTAGCTGTATGTCAGCAACTAACCGTAAAACGATTTTAGTTGTCCCTTTTTCTTTACGAAACCCAAGTTGTTTTTCCAGAAACAATATCTTGATTTCACAGCATCATTCTAAGGGCCACTTAAAAATGCTTTCCATTATTTTCGCCGAACACGGAAGTACGGTGATAGGCCGATACGACTCGGTTTTATCATATCTTTTTCGCAATTTGTGGATAAGGACACACGATAGGGTTTTAACAATTCCATTTTGATCTTTTGTATACATACACCATTATAAATTTTGAGTAATAACAGTCTCCTTCTGTATGGGATGTGTCGTAGCGTTGAATAGTCAACATAAACCGGGCCAGATGCAGTACCCACCTCTTGGGAGAGCGTAGTCTGGAGCTATTCCAGCGATAAGTGTTGTGCAATGACATATTCCGCCTAATCTTCCTTGTCAGTTACGTCAGATGGGGCTATCATACTCAAGAACGGTTCTAAAAGTTCGTCTGGTGGTGGAGGTGTGTGCATGTCCCTTGCCGCACCGGTTTCAACATTTCGTGCCACGATTTTCTATTTTTTTTTTTCGCTTGAATATTTTCATAAGCTTAAGGAACTTCGTATCATTAGAAAA
Organism: Schistocerca serialis cubense; assembly: GCF_023864345.2. NCBI lineage: Eukaryota > Metazoa > Arthropoda > Insecta > Orthoptera > Acrididae > Schistocerca > Schistocerca serialis. The sequence goes on from NC_064643.1 coordinate 487,289,429, forward strand.
AGTTTTGTATTTTCCTTATACTTTCCTTCGTTCCCTGAGTACTGCTTTACATTCAGAATCCCCTCAACGGCGTGATGGCCGACGAGTAGTCTCCTTGCGACCTTTTCGAGGTATTGAGGCTTCTGGTGCTACAATTATAAGCGATACCAAGACGTCATAGTCTCTTTCTGGTGCATCAGTTTCGATGACTGATTCCAGTTTGTCTTCCAGTAGTGTTTCGTATATGTTCAGATTGGCTTTGTTTGTTTGCATTCCCGGCTAATTGAGTGTTTGAGTATCCGTAAGTTGTGCGTTTGATGTGATTTTGATTGGCAAGTGAGGGAAAGCTTCTGTATCCGGTATCACCTGCTATACTGTTCCGGTAGACAGTGCAGGGAATGCTATGCGAAAGTCCACTGCCATCGGGGATTGGTTTGGTCGGGCTATCGTGTGGGTGAGCCATCATTTAGTACTACAGGGTGTTACAAAAAGGTGCGGCCAAACTTTCAGGAAACATTCCTCACACACAAATAAAGAAAATATGTTATGTGGACATGTGTCCGGAAACTCTTAATTTCCATGTTAGAGCTTATTTTAGTTTCGTCAGTATGTGCTGTACTTCCTCGATTCACCACCAGTTGGCCCAACTGAAGGAAGGTAATGTTGACTTCTGTGCTTGTGTTGACATGCGACTCATTGCTCTACGGTACTAGCATCAAGCACATCAGTACGTAGCATCAACAGGTCAGTGCAATGTTTACAAATGCGGAGTTGGGAGATGCCCATTTGATGTATGGATTAGCACGGGGCAATAGCCGTGGCGCGGTACGTTTGTAACGAGACAGATTTCCAGAACGAAGGTGTCCCGACAGGAAGACGTTCGAAGCAATTGATCTGCGTCTTAGGGAGCACGGAACTTTCCAGGCTATGACTCGCGACTGGGGACGACCCAGAACGACGAGGACACCTGCAATGGAAGAGGCAATTCTTCGTGTAGTTGACGATAACCCTAATGTCAGCGTCAGAGAAGTTGCTGCTGTACAAGGTAACGTTGACCACGTCACTGTATGGAGAATGCTACGGGAGAACCAGTTGTTTCCGTACCATGTACAGCGTGTGCAGGCAATATCAGCAGCTGATTGGCCTCCACGGGTACACTTCTGCTAATGGTTCATCGAACAATGTGTCAATCCTCATTTCAGTGCAAATGTTCCCTTTTCGGATGAGGCTTCATCCCAACGTGATCAAATTGAAAATTTTCACAATCAACATATGTAGGCTGACGAGAATCCACACGAAATTGTGCAATCACGTCATCAACACAGATTTTCTGTGAACGTTTGGGCAGGCATTGTTGGTGATGTCTTGATTGGGCCCCATGTTCTTCCACCTACGCTCAATGGAGCACGTTATCATGATTTCATACGGGATACTCTACCTGTGCTGCTAGAACATATGCCTTTACAAGTACGACACGACATGTGGTTCATGCACGATGGAGCTCCTGCACATTTCAATAGAAGTGTTCGTACGCTTCTCAACAACAGATTCGGTGACCGATGGATTGGTAGAGGCGGACCAATTCCATTGCCTCCACGCTCTCCTGAGCTCAACCCTCTTGACTTTCATTTATGGGGGCATGTGAAAGTTCTTGTCTAAGCAACCCCGGTACCAAATATAGAGACTTTTGGTGCTCGTATTGAGGACGGCTGTGATATAAAACGCCATTCTCCAGGGCTGCATCAGCGCATCAGGGATTCCATGCGACGGAGGGTGGATGCATGTATCTTCGCTAACGGAGGACATTTTGAACATTTCCCGTAACAAAGTGTTTGAAATCACGATGGTACGTTCTGTTGCTGTGTTTTTCCATTCCATGATTAATGTGATTTGAAGAGAAGTAATAAAATCAGCTCTAACATGGAAAGTAAGCATTTCCGGACACATGTCCACATAACATGTTTTCTTTCTTTGTGCGTGAGGAATGTTTCCTGAAAGTTTGGCCGTACCTTTTTCTAACATCCTGTATAACGTTTTGCGAATCTAGCACGTCCTCTTAACATAATTCCCAATGCATTTGCATTTTTCCATCCCCAAAGTGCACGGTGGCCATTAAAGTCGCCTAGTACAAGAAAGAGTTGTCCGAGGGAGGATATGTTTGTTGCAAACGATTGTTTGGAAAATCTGTCGTTAGATGCTTTGTATGTTGAGATCAAATTAAGAATGACGTTCCCGATTCGCTGGCGAATACCTACCATTTGCAATGGATCAGGCTTAGTGCCAGTACTGGCAACAGAAAAGTTGATATCTTGTTTTACCAACAATTTTGCACCGCCGTAGGCATCATCCCTACCTTCCCAAGTGACAGATTAGTCCGGGAGTGTGAGCTGGTTCGTTCTATTTTAACCAAGTTCCGCTAATGGCGCAAATGTCGAAGACCGTCTTTGTTTGCCTTGGGCGACCTTTGGTTCAACTAGATGATTATATAGGCCATCTTGGAGTGGTAGAAATGGGGTCGACTCGATTTGGATTGACATCCATATCAGATCTGTTTGTAGTGCTGGAGTGGGCCCATTAGTAGCCTGCTGGTAGGATGTATCATTCACCACAGTCATAATTATATTTAAAATGCTGTTAATGAGATAATTCCTAATATCACTCTGTGGTTTGAGTCTGTGAAACTGTGCTGAGTAGGGGTTGGTATGCAATGGAACAAGAGGAGGCCAGTTGTTACAACTGGTCCCGCGTCACCACGCTTTGGTGGGATCCTGAACGTTCTATTGAATTTACGTGTTGCTGGTGGGGTAATTGGGCATGCTGTATTACAGGAGGGGACAGTGAAATTGGTGGTGAATCCACTGGAGCCACCGATCCTGACACCTGTAGCACTTTCGTCATGACATTGATTGTTTGCTGCAGATCGTCGGTGATGGTGCTGTTAGTTACATTGAGCTGGCGTTGAGTCGGAAGGGGCGTGAATTCGTACCCTGTCTGGTAATTTTTGGTGAGAAGCAACTGCATTCGCATGAGGCCAGTTTACAAAGACAACTTCAAATGGCTCTGAGCACTATGGGACTTAACAGCTGAGGTCATCAGTCCCCTAGAACTTAGAACTACTTAAACCTAACTAACCTAAGGACATCACACACATCCATGCCCGAGGCAAGATTCGAACCTGCGACCGTAGCGGTCATGCGGTTCCAGACTGTAGTGCCTACAACCGCTCGGCCACCGAAGCCGGCACAAAGACAACTGCTGCTTGTCGGAAGGTAATATTATTGAGAGGAATAATTTAGTTAATATCCTTGCGTTTGAGATACATGGGGGAGGTCAAAAATAGGGCACTGTGACCACCGGTACAATGAATACAGATTGGTTGACTGGCCCTCCCACAAGTATCATTTACGTGTGGCATTGCGCTGTACGCACATCTTGTTTTACTTCTGCACTGTTTGCTGTCATTTCCATATCGCAAACAGTTACAGTATTGTGAAACGGAGGGTACGTAGACGTCCTCTGGATAGCGAACTCCATGAATATAAACAAACTGTAGCAGCCGCTGGGATCTAAATGTCACAGCACAAATTGGAGACAGCTTTATTACGTTTTGCCCGTTCAGAATTATAATTCTGTTGAATCTCCTGGTGGCAATAACTTCGCACGGCCACGTGACTTTCGTTAGTATTTCGTCCTGATAATAACTTATTTAGTTGCGAAGGCCGTTAGAATGTAGGCCTCCAAATTTGCCTTGTCTAAGGAAGAGTGTTGAACTAGGGCACTGGCAGTTAATCCTGTCACAGTCTCAACTTCACTACTACAGTAATATTAATAATGAGCTTGAATAATGACTCGCAGTTCAGCCTAATGAGTTTGCCCAGCGCGCTGGAGCCTGCCTACTTTCAACATATGAGATGAATGGCATTTTATCTGTAGCTATGTATAGTTAGTGCTATTTGGTGGGTGATCGTTCCTTCTTGGGTGGCTTCGTCACGTAGCACTTTCTGCATTTTTGTCCCATTGGTCTTCTTGTCTTTCCTCCTCTACGGCCCCGTTGGCATTTTCGCGAGGCTTGCAGGTCTCTTACTGTGGGTGCATCGACAGATGGAACATGTTGTGGTGTGACTGCATTGAGGGAAGCGATGACTGCATTGCTAATCACTTCACCGATGGGTGCACGTAGAACTTCAGTATCTATTACGACACTGTGTGGCTGGTTTTGCGAATCTTGCGGAGCCACAGTCCACGTAAGCCTAGAAAAGATTTTAAGTGTTCTGCAGAGTCTATGGAAGTAGATAAAGTACTGGAACGAACCATCGCTTTCTACAATCCGCGAGCACTAGACGAAGAGGAAGTGTTTACACCGTGGCGCGCCAATATTTTCTCTCTTCCGCTTCCGGGAGCTAACTGTGTTCCTGGATTTCAGGAAGGCCCTCCTGTTTAGTGAAAAAAAAAAAACGAACTTGCTGGACCATATTTGCAGCTGCATTCGAGTCTTTCTGGCAGATAATACTCAGTACGTCGCTCTTAACGGTACAAAATCGACAAATGTAAAGGTAATTTAAGGGGTAACCCAAGGATGTGTGACAGGACCGTCACTGTTTGCGAATTGTGTAAATCATCTAGCAGAATGCGTCGGAAGCTCTTTAAGACTGTTCGCAGACGATACGGTTGTCTGTAACAAAGGAGCAAAGCCAGAAGAGAGTACCGATTTGCAGAAGGACATACAGAGAATTGACGAATGATGCATAGACTGGCAGTTTACCTGCACGTAAATACATATAACATGAGCATACGTAGGAAAAGAAATCCTCTAGTGTACAGCTACATTATTGAGACATATTGCTGGAAACTATAAAATCGCCCACTTTTACACGAAATTTAACAAAAGTAATTTAACTTTGCCAGACACCTCTGGATAATACATCGATGATCATACAAAAATCATAATGTGTAATTAGTATAAATAGTAATGAAACAATGGTACCACTCTCTTTTGCTTTGCTCTTATGTTCTTTACTCTCTTGCCATTCTGCTGGTTTCTCTTGGTTAGCTCGATTCATGTTACGCGATTAATTCTGCGGAATGCATGAAATGGACATAGGAGATCGTTCTTGGACTATTACTTAACTATTTCCAACTGGAACTGTTATTAGTAATCTGAATATCAAGTGCGTGTATTTGACTATTGCGCATATCTTGTAGATGATCTTTCGTTTTAAATATTAGGCATCAAGTATTTGCTGTGTAGAGTAGTGTAAGTTGACTGTTATTTCCTTAAAATATGCTGGTAAAGTTTAACAATATTTCATTTGCATAACTGTCCTTCCTTTACAGATTCATAATTATGTGTTTTCTCAAATGTGGAAGAACTTCTTTTGGTTGGTATAGCTTGCGTGCGCCATTTCATGCTCCGTAGTCTTTTGTTTGTGAAATACGATGAAACCTGCAATCATTTTAATATTACGAAGCTCGATAATCGGTTTAATACTAATTTACTCAAGGAAACATATTTAAATTCACTATAAGTGACAAGTTTTATCAAAGGGTTTGCTCTCTTAGTTGAAACGGTGGGTCGTTTCTACTTTCAGGAGGAACTGCATTGGTTTCGTAAAAGTTCAGAATTAAGTCAGTCATTTAATGAAAAAGTTCGCAGTTTCTTTTAACGTTGCTGCCATTACTATTCTTTTCAGTATAAAAATAGTTCACAACCCGAAATTGCCTTCCATATTAATTGCAAGTAAAATAATTAAATCACAATTAACGAGCGGTGGCGATAAAAACAAGTCATCACCATAAAATTTATATTTTGACTAAAGTTCAGTCTTGATCACACCATTTATGTTTCAATGACATAGGCAACCGGTTTCGGTTATTTTTACATAACCATCATCAGACTCATGGCTCCCTTAGGTTGGTAGGCGGAGCTCTCCTCAGCTGCTACGAAGTCAACTTATAAAATTGCCTAGAAACGACATTTAGTGGAATGACCACAGAAAATAATATGCAAGGGAAAGCAGAGGCACAATTTATAGGGGAATATTAAGAAGATGTAAGTCAACTACTGAAGATGTGGCTTGCAAGGCGCTTGTTTGGCCGAGTCTTTTGTTTATCAATCTGGGACCCTTACTAGATAGGACTGATAGATTAGATAGACAAGTTCCAACGAAGAGCAGCGCGTTTCGTCACGGGGTCTTTTCGTCTTCATGAGAGCATTACAGAGATGCTCCACAAACTCGTGGCAAATATTACGTGATAGGCGTAGTGCATCTGGAGAAATTTACTCTCCAAGTTACGAAAGAATATTTTTCGGGAAGAGTCGGACGGCTTATTACTTGCTCTCACACACATCTCGCATCATAACAACAAGAAAATTCGACAAATTTGAAGTAATACAGAGGGTCATCAACAATCATTCATCCCACGCGCTATTCGCTAATGAAACAGTTAGTGATGTCAGAAGTATCCTCAGCCACATATCGCATGTGGATTGCTGAGTATTGATGTGCATGATGATGGCGGGGTTCAGTGGTGATTTGGGCAATCGTATCGTGGTATAACATGGGCAAGTTTTGTACTCTACAGGTCGCAATATAGCCAAAGATTATGTGACTATTTTGGCTGATCAGGTCCACCCGACTCTACAATGGATTTTCTTCAATGGCAGACACATGTTCCCAAAGCCGCTGTTCACACAAATCGCATTGTCCAAGACTGGATTTGTGAGTATGAGGATGAATTGTCGCATCTCCCCTTGCCACCACAGTCCCACATCGCAATATTATTGAGCCTTTGTGGCGTACTTCGGAGAAAAGGATGCGTGATCGCTATTCACCTCCATTATCGTTACCTCAATTTGCCACTATTTGTCAGGAAGAGTGGTATAAGGTTCTCTTGAGAACCACACATTACTTGTATTTAACCATTCCGAGACATTTGGAACCTATTTTGAATGCCATTAACCGTATTAGGCATGTTAATGTATTTTGTTTTGGTGTTTCTACATAGCAGAGGACCTGTTATGAAAAGAAATGGCATTCCAGTCCATCACTCCTGGTAAAAGAAATGGCATCCCAGATCATCATTCCTGGTTGTCGGTCCATATGACGGGCTTCAGTCTGTTTGGTATTCCATCGCTCTCTGGGGTGTCTCCAGACACGTCTCCGATGTTCATCAGTGCTGATTTTGAAGTGGGACTGATCACTGAAGACACTCCTACTCGATCCAATACGATTTCACGCCGAAGACATGTCTGGAGACGTCCCAGACAGCGGTGTGGTACCAATATAACTGTCGCCCCCCCCCCCCCCCCCCAATAGCGCACGACAACCAGGAGTGATGATCTGAAAAGCCATTTCTTTTCAACAGTAGGACCTCTTTGGTTGCCATCCGCAGCACCACAGTGGTGCGTCGAAGATATTCTGCACTTCACTTTGTCATCCTTTATGACAAGCCATCGTGGGGTTACATCTGACCCGCCAGGATAGCTGAGAGCGCTATCGCGCTGCTTCCTGGACTCGGGTAGGCTCGTCGGCCCCGGATCGAATCCGCCCAGCGAATTATCGAAGAGGGCCGATGTACCGGCCAGCCTGGATGTGGTTTTTAGGCGGTTTTCCACATCCCGCTAGGTGAATATTGGACTGGTCCCCATATTCCGCCTCAGTTACATGGCTCGCAGACATTTGACCACTTTCGCACTATTCCATGGATTACACTTGACACGGACAGTTGGGGTACATTAATTCCGTCCCGGGGGATACGGGGTGGCTGCAGGAAGGGCATCTGACCACCCCTTAAACATGCCAAATCGAGTAACGATGGCTGCACTGCGTAATTGCGGGACAAGGCTCAAGCGATAGATAGAATCGTGGGGTTACATTTCAGCAAGATAATGCCCATCTGCACACGGTGAGAGTTTCTATAGCTTACCTTCATACTTGCCAAATCCTACCTTGGCCAACAAGGTCACTGGATCTCTCCCCAATAGAAGAAGTTTCAGGCTTTATTGTCAAGGCTGTCCAAATATCTTGGGATTCTGATGATGTAATGCAACATTTGGACAGAATTTTGCAATATATGCCTCAGGAAGTCATCTACCACCTTTGTCAATCAGTGGCAAGTCGAATAACTGTTTGCGTAAGGGCTAGAGGTGGACCAACACGCTACTGACTTGCTCAATTTGTGAAGCTGTTTCTCTTGAATAAATTATTCTATTTTTCTGATATTATAATCATTCGTTTGTCTGTTTATGTGCATCAGATATACCGATCTTGGCCAACAAGGTCACTGGATCTCTCCCCAATGGAAAAAGTTTGAGGCTTTATTGTCAAGGCTCTCCAAGTATCTTGGGATTCTGATGATGTAATGCAGAATTTGGACAGAATTTGGGAATATATGCCCAGGAAGACATCTACCACCTTTGTCAATCAGTGCCAAGTCGAATAACTGTTTGTACAAGGGCCGGAGGTGGACCAACACGCTACTGACTTGCTCAATTTGTGAAGCTATTTCTCTTGAATAAATTATCCTATTTTTCTGATATTATTATCGTTCTTTTGTCTGTTTATGTGCATCAGATATACCGATTTCGGCCCCATTCTGATAATTGCTTCGTGGTGAGATTTTTTTTTGTATTAAAATGAGATGGGTAGATTGAATAACTAATGACGTTGCATTGAATAGAACTGAGGAAGAGTGAAATTTGTAACCGAACTTCAGTAAAAGGAATTGGATGGTATGACACATGCTAAAGCCTCACGGAATCTTCCGTTTGGTGACAGAAGATAGTATGGGCGATGGTAATTGTAGAGGTAGACCAAGGCAAGAGTACAGTTAGCAGGTTCTAATGGATATCACTTACAGTAGTTATGCACAGTTGAAGAAGTTGGCACTGGATATACTAGAGTGGAGAGCTGCTTCAAACCAGGCTTCGGACTGAAGGTCACAACAGACGCAACCATGTCTTTCTAAACCTGCTATTTTTTTGGAAATTTGTGGTAAGGTCTTATGGGACCAAACTGCTGAGATCATCGGTCCCTAAGCCTACACACTACTTAATCTAACTGAAACTAACTTACGCTAAGGCGACACACGCACCCAAGCCCGAGGGAGTATTCCAACCTCCGACGGGGACAGACACGGGGACTGTGACAAGAAGCCATAGACCGCGGGGCTACCCCGCCTGGCCCCTGCTATTTTACCCTAAAAATAAACACGGTTACCATTACGTCCAACCACACTCCATTGTGGCGTACCCCGTTTAGATTCATCTTAAGCCTTCTACACATAATACAAGCGATAAGAATTAACAAGTTCATTGCTGATTGGTGTCAGCAAGGAACTATTTTCATTATTTTATGTAATTTTTGACATGACTGTCATATGCTGCAACACTAAGAGATATTGTTTCATTCATAAGTCACTGGCACTTGTTTATTTTATTTAGAGTACTGGGCTCTTTTGCTTGGGAGGAACGATTTACGTTTTTATCGCTCGGAACGTGCGTTACCGGTGTGGTACCTAGTTCCTATTTGTCGGACCGAAGGCTGTCAGTGAATTTCACTATGAGCGGCGAGTATCGACAGAGAGTTAAGTAGTTTTGCAGAAGTGGTGCCGCAGCTTGCTCCTTGCTTCCGTTGGCTGGAACTAGTTGGTGCCTCTCCTTGCTGAGGGCAGAGTCCGCTACGCCACGCTGCCATCCCCAGATGATATCTGAGCATGACATTTTGGTTTTTTCTGTATGGACATCAAACGACAGGACGCCATGGCACCACCTGGCCAGTATCAGATAGTTGAATGGTTTTGTTTCGATATTTTGTTATATGTAATTGAGTGAGTCGTCCCCACTACTATGATTATCGCAAAGAGTTTGACCAATAGATGGAACACTGCTCCGAACCGTCACCAACTTCTTAATATGCGTTTTCTGCACCAAGATTGTAAAATATATGCTGCGAATCAATGTTTTTTCGTGAGATAAGCGATAATCTCGCTCAGCACATTGGAAGCAGCACTGAGTCATTCAGTTCTACGTGCAGATTTTTCGAAAGTTGAGAGCTGATGGCGGGAAGGAAGTTTCTGGACAATTCATCTCCTATCTGACGTATGGTGCTGACTGGTATGTGCTATCTGATTTTGGGGAACTGTTGAATGTCGCAACTGCAGCAGCGCGATCTCATAGCAACTCGTAACCCGCTCTGCCACGCAACTTTTGTTGATAACTCCCTTTGCGTAATTTTCTGTAATTTCTATTTATATTTTAGAGAACTTTGCTCTCTGTCAGTTCTATGTGAATTGTGTGCATCCTAAATAGCAAATAAAAATCTGTTACACTGACACTTTACTTACATTTCAAGATCCTTAAATTATATCTTTCCGTGACTAGGCGACCAATAAATAGCAGATATAACCTGTTGTATACGATAATTGTTGTTGTCACTGTGCTGGTGTTTTAGTTTGTACACTGGCCAATATTGGAACAATGGTGAGATCTTATGGGATCAAATTGCTGAGGTCATCCATCCAGAAGCCTACACTCTACTTAATCTAACTTAAACTACGCTATGGACAACACACACACATGCCCGAGGGAGGACTCGAACCTCCGACGGGTGGAGCCGCACGGACCGTCACAAGGCGCTCCAGACCACGCGGCTGCCCCGCACGGTCACTGGCCAGACACAATCAACATGTGTTCCAAGTTACACAGAGACCCCCATCAAGTTTGACATTGTCAGCAGTCATGTAACTAATGGCAGAGAAATATGTGCTCATGAGATAAATGCGGCAGTTGAACTGCGAAGTCGAACTCAGGAACTTTGGGTTTGAATCTACGAATTAAAAAAGAAAAAAGATTTAATTGAGCCTTTCACTTACCAATGGAATTTGTCTTGCTCTGAAACTTCATGACCGATTAACTGTGTACAAGCCGGAACTCGAAATCAGCACCTTGCATTTCGCAGCCAGTGGTTTTAATAACAGAGCTATATCTGGATAGGGGTGTTAGTAACAGCATTATTCGCGAAAGACAATTTTCCGGGCTCGATTCCCTGCCTATTACACAGTTCAAAGGCCCAGGAAGTTAAAAAAAGGGGCTGTATTTACGTTCTTGTATGTGGTGCCAAAATGTCTGAGCGGTGTCCCAGCTTGCGCAACGGCACAGCACTGCAGTAACGAACGCTGAGTGGCCCTAGCGCTGCCCCATTAGCCGTGACGAAGCACCGATGTTAACAACGGTTTATTGAATAACTGAGCTGCAGGACGGCTAATTGGCTATGACAACGGGCGTTAACAGCAGCTGCCGGTGGGCACTTTGTTAGTACGCTCAACTCCCGTGACGCGCAGAGCGCCAAGCTTGTGTGGCGGAACTAACAAGGCAGACAGCGCCACCCGTCGTGTTCACAGGGACCGCTCGTAAGGAGGAAACGTGGGAGGAAATCTCTTACTTTGCAGCGCAGCCCTCTTAGTTCCAGAAAGCATTGTGAGCGAGTCGGGTGTATAAAAACTAAATTCCTTGTCGGATCCAAATGCTCAAGGACCTTCGTTAAATTCAACTACTCGGGAGCTTCTACTAACATGTGTTAAGTCTTGGAAATACTAGAAGAATTTCATGTCTCGGGTGAGTCAGAAAATCCTGCTTTCAGTCCCAAACATATAAAACAAGTAAAGCTACCAGGTTCGTGACTGTTGTCACTGAAAATAGGATCACCTACGTGATATTGTCGTGTCATTTTTCTCTTCTACTTTTTCAAGTAATTCGACCTTTAGATCAATCAACTGGCAGCACCAGTAAGCTTATGGCCAGTGTATTGGCAAGCAAACTTTGCTTCAGCATTGGATTCTGCAGTGGAAGTGGCTGGGAGCTGTGGAGGTGCAAATATCTTTTCCCAGGTTACATAAAATTATTATACTCCTAAAAACAAAATTTCATTGTAACCAGAATTTACTCATGGATAAAAAATTTGCCTCGTATTAAGAAACAACACTAATGAAAGAAGAAAATAATTATATAAATAAAAATAAATTTTTAATATATCGACTTTTTAAATTGGATTAAAAAGAAATGATTATTTCTCCTAGTCCCACACAGATTAGTAATTCCTACAGATAATCCTGAAAATTCGTGGCTGTGAATTTTTATAAACTAAAAACTAAACTAAACTTCGTCCGGACAGTCCTTGGAAGGCCCAATTGTACCGTCCGGACGCCGTGTCATTCTCAGTCCACTGGCGTCACTGGATGGAGGGCATGAGGTCAGTATACCACTCTCCCGGCCATATGTCAGTTTACGAGACTTCTCAGTCAAGTAGCTCCTTAGTTTGCCTCATAAGGGCTGAGTGCACCCCATTTGCCAACAGCGCTCGGCCGACCCGGTGGTCATCCAAGTAAGTGCTAGCCCAGCCCGACAGCGCTTAACTTCGCTGATCTGACGGGAACAGGTGTTACAACTGCGGCAAGGCCTTTGGCTCTAAAAATAAGCATTGTAAAATTTGTAAACCTGGCCAGCAAGAGACTCTAAAGTACCGCAAGAATGACCATCTTGAAGTAACGCTAGGTAAACATGTCCGAAAGAACAGATACCATCTTCATATAGTTAAGGCTAACCGGCCATTGACCTTCTTCTTCTGTGCTGGATGCACATGCATTGCCCGAACTCTTACGGGACTCCGTAAGATTGTCTGGCGCGAGTAATGAGTGTAGTGGGCAGGGGCACTACGAATGTAACGTGTGGAGATTAAGTTGGGAATGTGGGTCTCGCGGGGAGCGTGCGAGGGATAAATCCCTGCAGTCGCACTGTCCTCTGCGCCCCGGTGGCTCAGATGGAAGCCGGCACGATAGCTCAGCATGTTAGTGAGAGAGATGGTTGGCCTCTGTAATAATAAAAAAAAAAAAAAAACAGAGTAAAAGGATCAACAAGGAACTGGAACGGATGTCATATGACGTCCACAACGACCAAACACAACGATCAACAACGAACAAAATGCAAAAAAAAAAGAAGAAGATGGATAGAGCGTCTTCCTTGTAACCATGAGATCCCGGGATGGAGTCCCTGTCGGGGCACACATTTTCAACTGTCCCAGTTGATGTATATCAACGCCTGTCGACAGCTTAGGGTTTTGAATTAATTATCAGCTCTTAACTTCGGTGATCTGACGGGAACCTGTGTTACCACTGCGGCAAGACCGTTGGCCGTGAATTTTTATACTCCATAAAAATAATTACGAAATCAAGACTGAAAAATGTGGGCTCATGAAACACGTAATAGTAAAGAAGTGAACTATTGATGCTTCAATTATAGTTACGGCTATGAACGATGACATTCGAGTTAAGGCTCGTTCTGCGGGAGGCCCATGTGAAAGAAAGGTCGCGACGTGTATATCACAGCGCGTGACACTGCATGTCGTACGAGTGCCAGCTCCGGCCGGGAGCGAGCAACTATTTCAGATGAGTTCAATAATTCTTAACTGTTTGTTTAAATGCATGCAAGCTCTAGATAGCACACGACAAAGTTACGATCTTCACTGTGTACCTTTTGATTGACGTAATGATTTTCCGTGGGCTCTACAAGGAGCCGTGCGTTCGCGAAGTATGGCAGCTAGTGTGACGTCACAAGTTCGTTGCCGGAAATGTATTTTTGGGGTCCCAGGATCTGCGCAACTAACGCCACACGTATTCCGAAAGCCAATGAGCGATCAGGAGTTTTCTGAGAACTCTGCTGCAAACGTCTTGGCCAATGCGATTGTTAAACGTGGTTTGAAAGAGGTTTTTGGTGAATTATTATTCAGTTTCTATAGAGTTGTCATGGCTGATGGTGGTAAGCGACAAATTCTGCATGAACAAGCGAGAGGCACGATGTACAGGATACGCGGTTTCTTCAAGTGCGAAGTAAGAAACAGGGGATCTATTACAGGCTTGCATAAGGGAGTGGCCTGAACTTCAGAACTGTTCAGCGCATTGCCAGGGAAGGTAATTTATCCGTCCATACCTGTGGAACCCCAGTTTCCAGATCTTTAGGGAAACATCACAGTCACGAGAAGCCTGTCTCGAATGTAGAAGACTTATACACATGTTCTAGGACGAGTTGCACTCAGTACGGATAGGACAAGCGGAATTATTACAGTCAAAAGAATTAAATTGCGTATGCTCGAAACTGTTTAAATGCATTATTGCTCCAGGGCCAAGAATACTCAAAATATTGGATTCAAATATGTATATACAAATAACGGTATAAAATTTTTAATCAAAATTAATGATAGCACTGTTTCAAAGGCACGGTTTTTATGAAGAATTCATGAAATAAGAAAATCTGGCATTCAGAATACTTTTTGCCTAACGAACCATGGGTAAACCAGAATTGTACGAAAAAAGTGTGTTGGAAAATGAGTGATGGCTCGTGTGGCTTGAAGGTACTAGTTGGCAAAGGTGGGCGAGTAATTGTGCTTCACGCTGGTTCTGGATTCATTCCAGAAAGATAATTAGTTCAAATGGCTCTGAGCACTATCGGACTCAACTGCTGAGGTCATTAGTCCCCTAGAACTTAGAACTAGTTAAACCTAACTAACCTAAGGACATCACAAACATCCATGCCCAAGGCAGGATTCGAACCTGCGACCGTAGCGGTCTTGCGGTTCCAGACTGCAGCGCCTTTAACCGCACGGCCACTTCGGCCGGCAAAGATAATTAGTGTACGAAAGAAAATTCAGACGATGATCATTCTGAAACGAATCTGCCCGGTTAGCGATGCTTGTTCCAGCACCGCTCCCGGCACAGGGAGTTATGTCGGCGCTGGTTTCAAATCGTTTTTACGACGACGGCCGGTGTGCCGGGCAATGTGTGATTTTTAGATCCATGGCCTCACTTACGGCCATGTACACATGCACCCAATGTCGACGGATTTGGGACCGCCAGTGTGAAAAATAGTAGCACCTTGAAAGTTCTGAAGAACTGATAGTAACAGACGCTGAAAACTCGTGGGGGGCGACAGACTTCAGGATCTTGAAATGGATCAGTCTTAATTCGTGGCCTGGGCACCATCCAAGGAGGGGAAGCATGAGGAAACACGGGGAGCACATTTCAGAGAGAAGAGGTAGATATCTAGGCAGAAGGCTGCGAGTTGCATTCCAACTGATAGCTGATAGTCCTTACCAAGGATGGGTATCAGAGGGTCGACGCCCTCCCCCCCCCCCCCCTCCGGTAAGCAAAAGGTTTGAGATTCGCTGGGTGATAAGGAAACTGTTGATTGGATGTTGCATAGGAGACAAGGAGTCGGTACCATCGGAACTGAAGAGCGAAGATCCACGCTTCAGCAAGGAGACTGTCTAAGGGACCTGTCGAATGGCACCAGTGGTCAGTCGCATGCCGCGATGTTGCACTGGTCTAACTATTTCAAAGGTGGAGGCCTCATCAAGCCATAAGGCTGGCAATCAAAATCAAATAGGGATAAGGCCTAGTAAGCACAGACAAAGCTAGCATCTCCACACACCAAGAGATGTGCGCAAAGCGCACAGAGCAGATTGTCTTTAGTTTACTATGAGGGAAACAAGCCAAAGTTTTATTAAAAGTGGGTCCAGAAAAACGATACCGTGCAACAATGTCCAAGCACCTGGATACCATAGTAGGATTTGAGGTCACAACGATCTGAAGCATGCAGGAGAGAATTAGAAACCGTGGGGAAGTGTGCAAGTGGAAACCATTCAGGCAGTGCCTTGGAGCTGGCGAACAGCGAAGGCTACTGAGTGGGAATTCTATCAAGTGCAGAGGCCGTCGACATATAACGCAGGAGCGACTGGGGGCACGACGTTGGTCGCTAACGCGTTGATGGCGATGAAGAAGAGTGTGGCACAGAACTGATACCTGTAGGATACCGTTCCTTTGTACCCGTGGAGAACTCTACTCCGGAACAGCTGGTGGGATAAAATCGAATGAAAATCGGTTGGTAGCCTCAAAAGTTCCAGTCATGTAGAGTAAGTAAAATATGATGACGCCAAGAATGTCCTATGCCTTATGTACGTGAAAAAAGTTTGCAATCAGGTGTCGGAGTATAGAAGAAGCCTGTGTGTTTGTTGTTTCCGTCCGAACCAGATGGTCTGTTGTGAGTATTACCTCCCAGAAACCACACTAATGGGATAAAATGCCCCATATTCCAGAATCTAGCATAATCTGCAGACAACCATTCTTTAAAGCAGTATGTCGGACTCTTTGGTGGGGCTAATCGGTCGGTACCTGTCGAAAGACTTCGAGTTTTTGCCTGACTTGAGGGTTAGGAGGACAATGCTATACTGGTGTGGCCAATGGAAGACACCTTTGAGCCAAACTCGGTTGAAGGGATGATCTGATTATGAATTAAATCTGAGCCTGGGGCGTATAGTGAGACGAGGCAAGAGGCTGAAGCAGATGCCTTTCTGTGAAGGGTTCATTGTATGATGCCGTCACAAAATGAGTTGCAAGGTATTCTGCAATAACTGAAACGTCGGTGCAAAGACCACCCAGAAAGGCAAATCCAGAACAGCTGTTGATCGTTGGCGACCCAGAACGCAACAGATCTTGGCCCATACTTGGAATGAAGAGGCATACGTTCCCAGGCAGGAGACGTAGCACTGTCAACATTTCTTCTAACTGTTTGATTAGATAGCGAAGTTTATCTCAAAATCGCTTGAAAATGACGAGATTGGTTGGCGAAAGTTGGTGGCTAGAAACAGTGTAGATCTCTTCGCCGATCCTGTACAGCTGTTGCGATGTCTGTCGTCCACCATGATGTCAAGCAAGCCACAGCATCACCAAAAATTGATCATTGTCACATATTCTGTCATTTTACTAGCAATATAGTGAAGACAGGTGAGCAGGGGAAGAAATCATTAGATCGATACCTAAAAAGGTGCCGTGGGTGGCACCCAAGTGGAAAGGAATGTTATCACTGAGGATAAGACTGATCATGAAAGGTAAGGAACTGATCAAGTAGAAGGCCCCTTCTAGTGGTACTACCCCATGCGGTGGTGTGCATTGAAGTGCCCAGGCAAAGGTGGGACGGGAAGTTGTAGGATTAAGCGAAAGCAAGTAAGTGGCCTGCCTGGAGGTAGACAAAGGTTGCAAATGATGATAACAGAGGTTATTCGCACCTGCACTGCGATTATTTCCAATGTGATACAAAGAAGAATCCACTCAATGACGACATTTGTGTGGACCAATCTACAGACCCCTCCTGGTGCCGTCTTTGAGTCAGCACAGTTCCGACAGTATGCATGATAACCACGCAGCATTGGAGAATGGTCATCACTGACGTCTATTTCTTCTAGAACAATGCTAATTATATGAGAGGAAGAAATAAGGCGGTGTAGCTTCGACAGGTGACGATAATACCAACTACAGTTTCAGTGAATGATCAAGTTATGGGTGTTCAGGCCAGGCCTGAAGAAGCCAGGAGGACAAGTCACGCCACAAGGTCACGCCAATCACCGATGCGGATGAAACCATGTCAGTGACCATAGGCTCAGAATCAGACGATTGAAGTGGATATGGTGCCTCCGAGGTCACCAGAATACCCTTTTCACAATTCTTCTTTTCATTCTCCTATTCCTCCTCCTCTTACACATCCTTTGGTGGCTGCTATTCTTGCTAGGTCCTATTCGCAATTAGAATAGAGATGGATGAATAGCAGACAGCACTGGGACCCAAAGGCGGCGGTTTCTTCCGCCATTGTCTGGTGTTGGGCCTCTAATTTATAGGAACCCAGGGAGAGTGGTCGGAAGAGGAAGCCCTATCCCTGATAGGTGCCAGAGGAGGAAACTGTTCCCCTAACTGTGTGCGTGGAGTTGTTCCAGAAGACATTGCCATGGGTACCATAGGAGAGGACGGTGATGAGGGAGGTTCTTTGGAAAAGATTGAGATAGTGGATGACTCTTATTTTAATGTAAGTGGTCATCATATTAACAGGATGTAGGGGTTCACATCTTTCTCGTGCCTAAGTATATGACAGGCTGTAAACAGATTTATATTTCTGTATTCTCTTTTTTTTCCTGGATGTCTAGACAAACCAGTGAACGTGGGGGATGGTTCCCATCCAATTAGCATATAAAGGTGATTGTTCTCAAGGTCTACCTTCGTGGACCTATCATTCGCTATTAGTAACATCTGGGTCTACCGTGCAACGAGATGACGTATAACCAAAGTGTAAGCATTGGAAGCATCTTGTGGGTGGTGGGATGTAAAGTTGGAGGTCACACGAGTAGATCATGACTAACTGATACTGTGAGGACATTCCTTTGAAAGGCTACTATAAGAGCGCCTGTATCTGTTCGATTATCCTTGGGACCTTTTGGGACATGTAGGACGAAATGTATGCCTCGCCACTCGAGATTAGCTCATAGCTCCTCGTCTGTTTGGAGTGTAATTTTTCTGTGGAAGGTGATTCTCTGGACCATATTGAAGATTTTGTGTGGGCCAATGGACACTGCCATTTCACCCGGATGTTCACATGGTTGAAGAGCTGTGGACTGTGCAGCGGACAATGCTTTAATCAATAGCAATACATCGCACTAAATCGAAATAGCTTCTCGAAGTATATCATCAACAGGTTCCACAAAAAATAATGGCCTTGTCGTAGTACAAATATTCCCATGATTTCGGGTGCATACTGGATAGATTGTTTCACCCTCAGACGTCTTTCATGTATCTCTCCATCCATGAGGTAGCCAGGATCGAGAAAGCAGTACTGTTGTATCTCTCTGCATTGAAGTTTATATGCCTGTCTGCTGAGACAGTCGGATCAGAAGGGCTATTTCTTTCGTCTTATTTAATTCGTTTCATGAGCGGAAAGTTGCTCTCATTCCAGCTGCTATGATCAAGGGCTCTTCCGACGTGGGCCACCCAGCCACAATAAAGGCCATCTGGTATGAGAGTCGTTGCTCGGAGTCCCAATATCCCGGGAAGCTGGACATCTACTCGATGGCACGTGTCCAGGTAGCGGCTCAGGATTCAATAGTGTGATCCCTGTGTTGTCAAGGGGCTCAACCGAAAGGGTACATAACGGCCCTACCACGTTTGATTTGCTATTGCATTGCTTTTGAAGTCCATATATGAGTCAAAACAGGTTCTTTATGCACATGATCCTTAACACTGCATGCAGTAAACACTGTGCAAGTTGTTTTTCCCCAGTCGGTCCACAAAACAGAAAATAATCTGGAAAATGAAGTTACAACTCAGAATGGGGCCAAAAATTATTTCAGCCAGAAGGTAATGAATATATTGAACAATCCAAGAAAGGGAAACAGAACCAAGAGAATAGCGGGGTAGACATCAAAGGCTGCCTCCATGAGAAAAAGGACAAGTAAGGATAGTCAGAGGTAAGAGGTCTGCAGCACAGGTACGGAAATAGCTGTTGCAGAATTTGGGACCCCATGCTTGCCACTTGTGTGCTCACAAATGAGCTTGAACCCCCTGAAGGACTGACGGTCTTTGAAGCTCTTTTGAGAACGACATGACGTTGTTTTGTGAAGGTAACGTTTTTCATCATCCAAATGATCAATTCGTCACTTATGTCTAGATTTTCTTCGTAGACTTCGCCTTTCACTCAACCCTACAGACAAAAATCTAAAGGGGTAATGCCAGGGGACCTTAGTGGCCAAGAAGCTAATTCACCTTCAGGGGAATGTTAAATTTAAGTGAACAACATAGCACCAGAATGTGTAGGATGCTGGAAGGACGTATCCGTCCTTGTAGCCACCATAACTAGAAGCTTGTTTTCCAGAAAGCAGTGATAACAGGTGTCTGCAAGATGATGCGGTAACGCGACAAACTCAGTCAGCTGACTGTTTCAACACACCATAGATTAACAGATTGGGTTCTTTAAAATCTGTCTCTACACATACGTTGCCGGAAGAAATAGTACATTTAGGAAGATATTTTGACGGCATATGCCAGTTTCGTGATATTAAATGTTCTGTTTTGGTTTCAGCGTCGTCCGCCACAGACAGCTTAGTGGTGTGGCTACCAGACGACGTCTGTGTCTATCCTTCAATAGAGGTTCAGTGGGATGCAAATGTGTGAAGCAAGAAGGCAACCATGCCACGGAGACACACTCGTGCTTCCTACAGCTAACTGAGCGCATTTGTAATGGATCAAATTGCGGCTCTCCGGGTGGCGGGATGGCCCTTTCAGACAACTGTCACACACGTTGGACGCTCTGCGTGAATTGTGCAACGATGTTGATGGTATCAATGTTCATGTGAACATTCTCACGTCCATAGATTCCGGACGTCCACGCAGCAAAGACACCCGCGAGGACAGTCATTTTGTAAGGGCAGCACAGATAAGAAGGCTTGTGAGCCGAGACAAGAACTGTTGTGAACCAGTTATTAGCAGTTGGACTATGGGCATACACACCTCTAGCCTATCTCCCATTCACGCCGCAGTATCGACACGCACGTCTCAACTGGTGCCTTCAGAAAACCACTTGGAAGATGGAATGGCAAACCGTAGTCTTCAGTGATGGAAGCAGATTATGCCTGCAAGCAATTAATGCTCGTTTGCTCGTACGACGTCTATTTGGTGAGTGCTCTCTCGTACAGTGCATTCATCCAAGACTCACTAGTCCCATCCAGGCTTTATGGTCTATGATGCGATAGGCTACAACTCTCGTTCAGCGTTAGTGTTTCTGGAGGGGACGCTAACCAGGGCTCGGTACATGCTGAATGTTGACAGATCCATTATTATGCTGTTCTTGCGGTAGGAAGTTGACATGTTGTTCCAACAGGACAATGCTCACCCACACAATTCTCGTGAAACTCAACGTGCTCTGCAAGACATGCAGCAACTTCTCTAGCTGGCACGATCTCCAGACTTGTCCCCAATCGAGCACGTGTGGTACGTGATGGGGCGAGAAGAAGTGGCTTGTGCTACTCGTCAACCAACAACTCTTACAGAACTACCTGAACAGGTCGAGCAGGCGCAGCATAACGTATCCCAGGACAGTACTGGCCATATGCACGATCGACTGGGTTTCAGAGTCAGCACATGCAATTCCAGTCGTGGAGGCTACACGGCGCACTGATATGAGTGTTTCAGCATGGTTTGATACCTGGTAGGGTATGTATTGCTATTGACCTGAAACTGTAATAATTTCACGTACTCCATATCATCGTTGCAAAAATTTATCTTTAGTGAAATTATGTACCAATTTGGTTTCCAGCAGTGTAAATAATACACTCACTCTCATAAATTAAGGATAATTGCAGAATGTGGTGCCACAGAACGTGGCACTACACAGAACTGGCACTAATAGCATAGGCACATAGGGAACACATGCGACACAAATCTGTAAGTCCACGGTACTGGTGATAAGTTGAGAAAACCGTCCCGAAATACATGTGCCACAAAACGCCACTGTTTCCTGAGCATGTACTCAGACATCAATATGGTATATGATCACCATGCAGACGTACACAGGCCACACAACGTGTTGACATACTCTGGATCAGGTGGTTGAGCAACTGCTGGGGTATAGCCTCCCATTCTTGCACCAGTGCCTGTCAGAGCTCCTGAAGTTTCCTAGGGATTTGAAGACGTGCAGCGATACGTCGACCGAGAGCATCCCAGACATGCTCGATGGGGGTTAGGTCTGGAGAACAGGCCTGTTATCTTCTGTTTCAAGGTACTCCTCCACGACGGCAGCTCGATGGGGCCATGCGTTATCATCCATCACGAGGAAGGTGGGACCCACTGCACCCCTGACAGTCTAAGGCGCTGGAGTCATGGACTGTGCGGCTGATCCCGGAGGAGGTTCGAGTCCTCCCACAGGAATGGGTGTGTGTTTGTCCTTAGGATAATTTAGGATATGTAGTGTGTAAGCTTAGGGACTGATAACCTTAGCAGTTAAGTCCAATAAGATTTCACACACATTTGAACATTTTAAATTTTGCACCCCTGAAAAGGCGGACATACTGGTGCAAAATGACGTCCCGATACACCTGACACGTTACAGTTCCTCTGTCAAAGACGTGCAGGGGTGTAAGTGCACGAATCATAATCCCACCCCACACCATCACACCACTGTCTCCATACAGGTCCCTTTCAAGGACATTAAGGGGTTGGTATCTGGTTCCTGGTTCACGCCAGTTGAAAATACGACGAGAGTCACTGTTTAGACAATACGTGGACTCGTCCGTGAACATAACCTGGGACCACTGTTCCAATGACGATGCACTGTATTCTGGACGCCAGGATTTACGGGCTCTCCTCTGACCAGGGGCCAGTTCAATGCATCTTGCAGGTCTCCGGGCGAATAAATCATGTCTGTTCAGTCGTCTGTAGACCGTGTGTCTGGAGACAGCTGTTCCAGTGGCTGCGGTAAGGTCTCGAGCAAGGCTACCTGGAGTACTCCGTTGCCGTCTGTGGGCACTGATGGTGAGATATCGGTCTTCTTGTGGTGTTGTACACTGTGGACGTCCCTGGACACGTTTCATGTCTTCTGGAATCGTTGCCATAATCTTGAGATCACACTTTGTGGGATACGGAGGGCCCGTGCTACGACTTGCTGTGTTGGACCAGCCTCCAGTCGCCCTAGTTTTCTACCCCTTATAACGTCCAGAATATGTGTTCTTTGAGACATTTTCAACACACAGTCACCATTAGCACATCTGAAAACGTCTGCACACTTACTCGCTGCACCGAAATCTGACATGCACCAACACACCTCCGCGTATGTGGCCTGCTGTCAGCGCCACCGTGCGAAGACAGCAGGTCAAATGCACCGCATGGTCATACCCCGAGGTGATTTAAACCCGCAAACTGCCCACCAGAGCGGTGTTTCACCATGTATCAGCGTTATCCTTATTTTATGAGCATGAGTTTAGTTTCCCTATGGCTACCGATATGAGTTACGAGTGCTATCGATAGCGTCACATAAGAAAGTGGCTTCATCAGTAAACAGTATTAACTGGATTAATCGGTAATTTTCAATAGACTAACGAAAAATTAAAGTCGTTTACCTACGTCTCCTCCCCGAAATTTGTGACTCCTTTGTAAGTTTTAAGGATACAGGCTATGTATACCTAATGTCCGTCATAATTCTGCATGTTAAACACGTGTACGTGCAGAAATTCTGCGTGTGCTTGATGAAGGATTACGTTCTACTGAGCAAATAATGTCTCCTACTTCATACGAAAACAGTTCATTTCACGTTCAGATGAAATATGACTATCGGGCACTGCACCAGTTAAAACAGGAGTACACTCTCTTGAATCTGGTTAGGGAGTTTTCTACAGTTTCCTCTACAAGCAGGAGTAGCAGCAGCAGCAGCGTTTCCATTGCAAAACCTCTACACAAATACCCTGTCAGCATTTGTGAATACGTGTGGTATCCTGAAATGAAACACTAACATTGGCTCAGAAATTGCAATAGAATTCAATTACTTAAAGTCAAGCACAATTTCACAAGTTTAACTTCGAAACAAAATTGACGAGCGTTGAATAAACAGATAGAAACCGTAATACGAACTTGCATAATGAAAACTTCTCTTTGCGACCAATAAAAGGGATAAAGTTAAATGGGATTTTTAATCTAGATTATTAGGTAAAATATTTACTATTCCTGCTGAAAGATCCTATATTTTTCGCGGTTTCCCTAAATCATTTACAGTATTTTCCGGAATGATTACTTTGAAAAGATCAATTTAGATGAACTTCACTCTCCTTGTTTAATACCACCTTATAGCCTACCATAATGACGGGACGTTAAGCTCTGCCTCCTGTTTCGTGGCTAAACCGTAAGTCTGAATGCAGCTGAGATCATCTACAACCTTCGTTATAATGACGGAATAACACCATTCCGTCTTTGGTAAAATAAAATTTCTCTCTAGTGTAGCGTAATGTCTATCACTACGATTTGTAAAATACGAGTTGGTATACAATCTAGCAAGCTCTATGTTCTATCAGTTGCTTCAGGATAAATATCTGTTCTATACAACCTCTTCCCGTCCCGAATCCCTATTGGTAGTCGCCAACTGTACTTTCTACCTGTTCTTCTACTCTCTTGAGCAATAGTTTTGACAGCACCTTGTATCCGACCTCTAGTAGCGATATTCTCTGTAGTTGTTTGCATGACGAGAGAGATGTACAATAAAAAGAATATATCTACAGAGGCAAAGATAAGCCACTACAAGGCAACGGTGGGGAATGAAGTATTATATGCTGCTGAGACGATGACACTAGGAAGAAATGGGCAGAATAACTAGAGAAAGAAGAGAGAAAAATACTGAGAATAATTCTAGGTGCCAAAAGAGGTGGAGAGAGGTGGATGCGAAGACCTAGGGAAGAATTGTATCGGAACATGAGAACAATATCGGGGGAAATCAGGCTCAAAAGGGCAAGGTTTGCTGGACATGTAGTTAGGATGAGTATTGACAGAATGACGAAGATAGTGTGGAAAATAACAGGGAGGACAAGGGGAAAGACAGGAACCAAGTGGGTTGTTGAACTTCGGAAGGACTGGTTGGAATTGGGGATCAAAGTCGAAGGAAAGGAAAATTGAGGGAACAAATATACACCGACAAATACGCCGGAGATCAATGACAGAGAAGAATGCAGTAAAAGATTGGAGTGTCACCAGTGGAGCCGACAGGAGAAACGGAAACTGAAGATCTCGGAATAAGAGCGGGAGAGAAAAAGAGAAAGAATGAAGAGGTTCTGAGAGAAGAAGAGGAAAATGCAGTCCACGAAGGGGCTACCCGTGATCCGACAGGGGCCGTAACGCAAGAAGAAGAAGAAGAAGAAGAAGAAGAATCTAGCAAGCCCGTTGCTGGGGATATTTCCATGTTTTCAGTGTGTAAATTAAGTTTGTTGAATCTTTTACTATGTCTCTGGGTTTTTGAATGTTACTGGACATGCTTCAGTAAATTGTATTATCCGTCGACCATCAATACTATTGTGTTTACATTAAAGGGTAAGGGAAGTGCGTTTGTATGAATTTTTGACTGCTAATAGGGATCAGGAAAACTGCTTAAATTATGCCTGAAAGTTAATTTAACGTTGTGAAGTTAGGAGAAAATCTTAGTCTCATCGTTTCTCTCCACGCTGCGATGGTAGCAAAAGAAATGGCTAACGCTCTTGCAGATGGTTCTCCTCATAGCCAGCAGAAGACATTTTACGGGCATAAAGAGAGAGTGAGACTGTCCGTTAGAGAGTATCTCTGAGTACTCGTATAGGCACAGATTTGGTTAACGAGCTATCAGACTTGTAGATGTAGTAGCGTAGTGAACGTTAAACAGGAGCTGCTTCAGATGCAGTGCAACGTCGTGGATTTACGGGCAGCTTACTCACTAAGGTCGCCGGAGACGACGAAGGAGGCCGTAATCGGTTCATAGCTCTGGGGCGTGCCCCTGGGAGGCAAAGCGCCCGCCATTCACCTCGTGGGTTCTGTGTGAAGATTGCCGAGGGAATTTCCGTCTGCTGCTGCTCCCCAAGTCAGAGAAATCAACTTTAAGGTGATCCCCAAGAATCACTACCGGTGTCACAGATAATGTATTGTGTTTAATACTTCACAAAATACCAAATACATCTCTGACATGTGATATATACATCAACCAGAGTCTACTGAATTTCGTAGTGGCATAGTATCAGGGGCTATCAAATATTTCCATTTGAGGGTGTTGCTGCATGGTATAAGCAACGCAGCGCGACTCCGATGACGGTGTATAAGCGTCGCATGTAGGCAAACCATTAGTCTGACAGTCTTTTCTTTCCAATGTGCGTGCAACAAATTCTCAAATTTGAACAGGTTGCTAACAAATGCGTCCAAACAGGACCAACTTGCCGACGGACAAGCATTGGTAGGCATCCATCGGAGAACAAAAATGTGCTTGGGGCAACATGTTAGTCGAAAATCAATTTCGGAATGGTGCTCTAAGAAGGACTGAAGCTTCATGACACACTTCCCCATGTTGCAAATGTTATATCGCAGAACTTACTCCAACTCAAGTGTGAGACATACTAGGACCTGCCCTGTAGTACCGATCTCTCCCCATGCGGTTACTACACCTTCGCTCCCATAAAAAAAGGTCCTGACGGATCGATGATTGCTGTCCTATGAGGATGTGCAGCAAGTCATCACGGATTTACTCAAGCAGTAGGACACGGTGTTTTACCAAACGGGTATCTTCAATACGTTGCGCCGTTGTTCACGGCGATTTTGCCTTATTAGCTTACCGATTCTGGACTCTACGGCCTTGGGATGGAACTTTTTTTATCGCCCCTACTATATAACATTTTTTATAGTAACTTATCACAGTTAGTAACATGAGGTGTCAATAGCACCTTATTGTGATGATTTCTTCATCTTCTAAAAACCGGTAGAAATGACCACTGCCTGAGATATTTGATCATATATCTATGTTGGGGCACGTATGCAACAGCCGACATTCGATGCCAGGGATCTGGCTAATAATTCAATTGCATTAACCTTCATAAAATGTGATAGTACTGCACTGAGTATGAACACTCCTTGGAACATGGAACTGGATACGTTTGTGTTTATTAAGCAAAGGATTCCAACGCTATTTACGTAAAATCACAACAGCATTACAAACTTAAGCACGTTTAATACGTTATTGCTAACAACATTTACACTGATGAGCCATAGTATTGTGACCACTGCGCGGTAGCAGTGCTGTCTACGGCGTCTTGTCACGGTCCGTGCGGCTCTCCCTCCGTCGGTGGTTCCAGTCCTCCCTCGGGCACGGGGGTGTGTGTTGTCCATAGCGTAAGTTAGTTTAAGTTACATTAAGTAGTGTGTAGGCTTAGGAACCGATGACCTCAGCAGTTTGGTCCCGTAAGATCTTACCACAAATTTTCCAAATTTTACCACTGCCCACCGTGAAACTGAATGCAGCGTGTTGGCGTTGAGAGCATGTGACTCAATAATTGAAGTACATATTCGAAGCAGAGACGAATGAGGAATCATGCTAGTGGTGGTACGGGCTGATAATGGGGAAATCCACTGACATATGCGACTTTGATTAATGGCACGTTGTTACGAGACGGCACCTGGGAAAGAGTATCTCTGAAACATCGAAGATGGTCGGCTATTCGCATGCTACTGTCGTGGGCAGCTGTTCAAGAAGTTGAATGATGATGAAAGTATGGGTAGGCGACAAAATGTTGGAAGGCCACAGAACGTTGAGGTCGGAAACTTCCCCAATCTGTATGAATAGTAACCTGCGGCATATCTGACGACAGCATGCAAAGACGGCGCAGACAAGGTTTTTTTAAGAACACCGTTCAGTGCTCATTTTTGGTCGAAGGGTTCAGCAGTCGGCGACTCCGACGGGGTCCCATGTCAGTCCAACGACAGAGACAATTATGACTGTAATGGGCACGAAAATATCGTTTGGACCGTGGATCGATGGAAACGTGTCGCCTGATCGCTTGGGTCACATTTCTGGTTATTCCTAGTCGACGGTTGCGTCTGTTTACGCTGCCATCCAGGACATAGCCCAGTGTGAGGTGGAAGAAGGGGGAGGGAAAGATGATGTTGTGCGAAGTATTCACCTGGGCTTCTAAGGGACCTGTGTTATTTCAGGATCATCTTCGTGGTTGATGTCTTCCCCGACGAAGATGCCATCTTCCAACAGAATAACTGTCCATGTCACCTAAAATCGTGTTACACTAATTTGAGGAACATGATGGTGAACTCTAGATTACGTCTTGGCCACCAAATCCGCTTGATCTGAATCCGATGGGACACGTCCGGGTGCCAGCTCCGCGCCCACTAAC
This sequence comes from Schistocerca serialis cubense, assembly GCF_023864345.2. Classification (NCBI taxonomy): domain Eukaryota; kingdom Metazoa; phylum Arthropoda; class Insecta; order Orthoptera; family Acrididae; genus Schistocerca; species Schistocerca serialis. Next base: position 487,317,163 of record NC_064643.1, read on the forward strand.
AACTGGCATCTAATATACTTGTACTGCATGACCTGTGTGTAGATGTCCCAACACCATCCGAGATCTTGTCGAATTCATCCCACAGAGAGCAGGCAATAAAGTGCGTTTCAATGTTGGGCCAACATGCTATTGAACAGGTTTTGGGTCATCAGTGTCTGTTACAAAATATGAAAAGGAATTACGAACTAACCACAGGCAGCAATCTTTGAAAATCTTTATTTATGTATATATTTATACTGTCAAAATAAGAAATATTTTGTCACCCAGTATACTTTCACTGATGGATCTACATTTATACACTACTGGCAATTAAAGTTGCTAAACCAAGAAAAAATGCATTGAGTCAAACAGAGCTTGGATCAGGTCTACAGGTACAGCTGCCCATGCAGCTTCAACACATTACCACAGTTCATCAAGAGTAGTGACTGGCGTATTGTGACGAGCCAGTTGCTCGGCCACCATTGACCAGGCGTTTTCAGTTGGTGAGAGATCTGTAGAATGCGCTGGTCAGGGCAGCAGTCGAACATTTTCTGCATCAAGAAAGGCCCGTACAGGACCTGCAACATGCGGTCGTGCATTATCCTGCTGAAATGTACTGTTTCGCAGGGATCGAATGAAGGGTAGAGTCACGGGTTGTAAAACACCTGAAATGTAACGTCCACTGTTCAAAGTGCCGTCAATGCGAACAAGAGGTGACTGAGGCGTATAACCAAAGCACCAGAAACCATCACGCCGGGTGATACGTCAGTATGGCGATTACGAGTACACGCTTCCAATGTGCGTTGACCGCGATGTCGCCAAACGCGGATGCGACCATCATCATGCTGTAAACAGAACCTGGATTCATCCGAAAAAATGACGTTTTGCCATTCGTGCACCCAGGTTCGTCGTTAAGTACACAATCCCAGGCGCTCCTGTCTGTGATGCAGCGTCAAGGGTAACCGCAGCCATGGTCTCCGAGCTGATAGTCCATGCTGCTGCAAACGTCGTCGAACTGTTCGTGCAGATGGTTGTTGTCTTGCAAACATCCCCATCTGTCGACTCAGGGAACGAGACGTGACTGCACGATCCGTTACAGCCATGCGGAAAGATGCCTGTGATCTCGACTGCTAGTGATACGAGGTCATTGGGATCCAGCACGGCGTTCCGTAATACCCTCCTGAACCCAGCGATTCCATATTCTGCTAACAGTCATTGGATCTCGACCAACGCGAGAATCATTGTCGCGATACGATAAACCGCAATCGCGATAGGCTACAGTCCGACCTTTATCAAAGTCGGAAACGTGGTGGTACGCGTTTCTCCTCCTTACACGAGGCATCACAACAACGTTTCACCAGGCAACGAAGGTCAACTGCTGTTTGTGTATGAGAAATCGTTTGAAAACTTTCCTCATGTCAGCACGTTGTAGGTGTCTCCACCGGCGCCAACCATGTGTGAATGCTCTGAAAAGCTAATCATTTGCATATCACAGCATCTTTTTCCTGTGTGTTAAATTTCGCATCTGTAGCACATCATCTTCGTGGTGTAGCAATTTTAATGGCCAGTAGTATATCTCACAAACCACTGTGCTGTACTTGATGCGAAAGTAGTATTTCTGCGTTAGGTGGTCAGTTTTCTCTGAACCGACATCCAAAATATCTGAGAATATTTTATGCCCATTTTCCGATCACTGACGATGCACAATAATTTGTCTCGAGGTTAAATACCTCCAATAACAGTTCCTTTGTATTACTTTCATTTCAGTTCTATTTTTATTACGGTGAAGGGCCAGCACAGTTGGGAGCCTACGAGTTGGCTAGCAAAAGATAAGTGTCCTTTTCACAGGGGCTGGTTACTATTAAAATGTTCAGAATCTGAGATGAAGTCGCAGCCTCAGCTACGCAAACAGGCTTTCAGTTCCCTAATCCGACGTTCTGCAGGCGGGACATAGGGCTGCCGTTTTCTATGGGAAAATCACAGCATTGGTGGTAGAAGCCTTTTAGTAAGGTGCTAGATCTGAAGACAGATGTTTGCTTCCCAGTGGTTCATGTGTGAATCTTCGTTACCTCAGGAGCGACGCCACGAAGTAACCTTCGATTTAATTTTTCAGAATCCAGCTTTCTGAATAGTTCTTTCTGTTATTTTCCGTGAAGTACCCAGTTTCTCAGCAGTGTCTTTATGTCTGACGTGTCATAAGTCTGTTTCAAAAAATGTCTCTGAGCACTATGGGACTTAACATATGAGGTCATCAGTCCCCTAGAACTTAGAACTACTTAAACCTAACTAACCTAAGGACATCAAACACATCCATGCCCGAGGCAGGATTCGAACCTCCGATCGTAGCGGTCACGCGGTTCCAGAAGTCTGTTTCAAAATTGTGCCATGTAGTGGGAGCGATTTTCTGCGTACCCATTCTCCCCTCACTTCTGAGCACTGTTGGTAGAAAATAACAAGAATTCGAAAGAGTAGGAGACTGTTTAACATTTGTACTTAAGTTTTACCGGACGGAACTCGCAATGCCTGCCATCACTGATTGACAAGTTCCTGCTCTGATGAGAAAACAGCGAAGTTACAAAGTATCCAGAAAGAGAAGAATCCATGTTAGACGAAGGAAAAGTGCACTTCATGTTAGGAAAAGTGGGAGTAAACACTGACAACTAGACGGAGTAAGATCTAAGACGACGTATGAGGCGAGCGTTGCGGTCGCAAAGAAGGGTGTTTTCATCTAAGTTCTGAGGTCAGAGAGTTGAACTCAGAGTATCTAGCCCTTACTGCCTCTGGCCTCCTCATTAGGTCAGCTGTATGGTAACATGCGCCGTCGTTGTGATCGTGGATTTTGTAGAGACCCGATGTTACTTCACTCCCTTCACGAGCGAGTTACACTAGTTCAGGCGAGACTCGTAATGAAGTGCTCTGAGATGGCGCCGTCCCAAACTATATGTTAAAATTTCTCACTAACGTATTAAAGAATTTAAATTATCAGAATGTATTCTGCATATTTCCAACAAGGCTTTAAATAATGCCAGTCAATGTTTTGGATCTATTGATATGTGATATCAAGCGATGTTTTTCAAACAGGTAGTGGCTAGTCTTAAGGCTGCGCCGTGGAATGCTGCTCAACTCTATGTAGCAGAGGTTTGGAGTACAGCTTTTATGGTGATCCCGAAGGCTCTGGTTTTTCTGCCTAATCGTGTCCTACCAACCTGCAGACAATTTTCACGTTCCACTACTTCCATCAAAGGGCGATGAACAGAGCTGTTGAAACTTCGTTATCGAATCCCTGTCTCTGTATATCTCTATCATGCTTTGATGCGTCCTTAATCGACATTTAATGTTATTGCTTGGATAGTGTTTTAGACAATTTTTTTTGTTTCTGCCACTGGCTATTCTATCCACCGCTGGATTAAGTTCGCAAATGTTTCGCCAGAGTGCACTAGAGTACGTAGCATAATGAGTACAGGAAAAAGCGCGTGAAATATATCTCGTGAGGAAAATATGTCCTATAGCTTTAGTTTCCTTGCTTGCTGACTACGGGTAGTGTGCGTTATTAGCAAGTTTCTTTTTGTGAATGTATTATGCATAAGCGTAGTGCGTTTTACATTCTTCCAAATAACAGCATCATACCAGGATTGCAAAAACATCACAGTGTGAATGTAGCCTATGCTATTTATCAGGTACTATTTTGGAACAAGCCGTTAGGATGAAAGTAATGGAACTTGGTGTTTCCAGATCCGATGTAAACATGAATCAGGAACAAAAACAATGTATATCCAGGGAGGGTATACGAGCAATTTTGACAGAGCAATATACAGTGCAGCTGAGTTGTCGTGTGCGCTATACCACTTAAAACGCATATTTTGCTAATACACAAGGTTGCTCATGTCAGCCAATCACATCACAAAGTTTGTCACGTCATGGAACATCACTGTTTCGTCAGGCGAACTCAAAAGCCACGGTTTGAGCGCACAAATCATTGAACATCTGCAGTTTAGAAATGAAAATACCAAAAACATCAACCATGTAGCGCATTAACATACACCGCATTAAAGATCTCTCCAAAACGCGTCACTTAGTACGATTTGTTGTGGAAAACTGTCGGAAAATGCGACGTTGAAGGGATAAGCTACATGCAGGTTGTATCTTGGAGTTTGCTTTTGATGTAATTTGTAGGTGATTATGAAACGGGAAGAAGATACAGTATGTAAACATTTGTCCACAGTGTGATATAGCACCCCTCTCACCCCCCCCCCCCCCCAGCCCCCCAACCTTCACCCCTTCTGAAATCTTGGTTGCGGTGACAGACGGGTTTGTAGCGTACTCCGAGGTCTGCGTTAGTTCCGACTGATGAATGTCGCAGCTTTCCCCAGTAAGGAAGCCTGCACTAGGTTAATACTTCACAGGCGTTAGTTTGCCCTCAGTATGCGCTTTGGCGATCTCAGTGGCGTACAATACTATTTTCCGATGTTCTGCTCGTAATTTATTAACCTGGTTTATAGTCACAGGTCGTATTCGTGTACTACCTGCATAACTTTGCATTTATCGTGACCGCTCGCCAGTGCCAGGGTTACACTCCACCATTAGAACTCCTTCTCTAGTATTTAGTGTTCAAATGTTTGTCAGTAGATAATTCATGTACTCTATTTTGCAATACTAAATCTGATTTTTAGAGTGACTACTTTTTTCTGTTATAGATTAGATAATCCCTCTTCTAATTAATACGTCCGTGTGCGAGGTGTCATATTTGATTGGGTCATCCCTACTGATTATTATTCATTAAGACGTTTCCGTCGCGTGACATTATTTCCTTTAATTAACTTCATATGGGGTGCTTCCCTTGTCCGTAGGTCATCAGAAATGGGACTTTAGCATCGTAGGGGGCTATGCAGGAACAGCACAGATTTTCTCGTCCCACACCTCTCACAGAGAGTCTTTGGGAAGAGCAACTGTCGTTCTGCATTGGTGTATGGTTGAATTTTTCTGATTTAGTTCCTGTAATTGGTACACAACATGTACGTGATGGGACGGGTCCTTAAACTGTACTCTTCCGTGATGACAACTTCCTTTAGTGTATTCCGTTGTGTAGTGCAGAAGATGTTTAAGGCAATCGCAAAGCTCTTCTCTGAATTTGCTCCCTCCCTTTCTTTGAAAAAAAAAATGAGCATTGCCATATTTTCGTCAGATATAGATTCTATAGCTGACCAAAATACTGTATGAATTATAATAAATGAAATTTTAACAAAAATATTTTCTGATATGCATATCATAGACAGCAGCGTATAAAAATATAAAAGGTTGTGTGATGTAACTTGACGACTACAGCACCTAGATATTAGAGATGGTAGTTTCCATATTTGTTATGAAATGTTTGAACACTGCATTAGAAATGTTTTCATATTGAAATTTGAGAAATAAATTTTATAGTGTCCTTTTTTCAGTTCGAAACTCGTCACATATTGCCACGTAAGAGGAAATGTTCGCAGATGCCTTACCCTCTGGAAGTATGTATAAGGAACAAACGATCAGAATGAAAGATGTGCTACCCTCTGGAAGTATTTATAAACAACAAACGATCAGGAAGAAAGCTCAACTGACACCTCGAACTGATACATGGTGGTGGTGGTTAGTGTTTAACGTCCCGTCGACAACGCGGTCATTAGAGACGGAGCGCAAGCTCGGGTTAGGGAAGGATTGGGAAGGAAATCGACCGTGCCCTTTCAAAGGAACCATCCCGGCATTTGCCTGAAACGATTTAGGGAAATCACGGAAAACCTAAATCAGGATGGCCGGAGACGGGATTGAACCGTCGTCCTCCCGAATGCGAGTCCAGTGTGCTAACCAATGCGCCACCTCGCTCGGTAACTGATACATGGGAATTCTACGTAATGTAGACATTTTGGAGCAACTCTCCCCTAATACTAATTCGAGTGACTGACGCAAGTGAGCTAAGAGTAAACTGACAGTACTCTAATGACTGGTTAATTTCAGAAGGCAGAAGTGAGGATACAGCTGCTAGACATAATTGCAGGACATACTATTGAATCTTAATTAAATACACAGGTCAACAATGAAAATTTAACAGTTAGAAGCCGCTATTTCTTATGTACACTAGGCTGTAAACAACGGGTATTACATTTAAAACGCACTGTTTTTCATTACTATCGAAACGCAGTAGTTAACTGTGTTTTTGTAATACGTAAGCGCAGCGCGCTTCATTGCATTAAAATAACAATTTACATCCTGTTTAGTTCTTTATGCATAACATGTCTGATTTCATTGTATGCTTATAGATTCGGATTCCTTCTATTTCAATTAAAATGTGCTGTATGTTTCGGCTTGAATTCGGGGATAGACTTAGTCAAAGAACCCATGATGTCACACAAATGCGTAAACCATCCCAGCCAGTTCTGCTGTGGTAATTTGACATTTGCCAGCCAGAAACGCCATGTTACTTCTCTGACCTGACTGCCACGACTACTTTGGTACCGAAGTTAGATGATCGAGACAAATCGTGCGCATCTCGCGTTCGTTGCAATTTTCTTTTTTGCAAAATTACATGGATGTATGAACAAAACTGGACATTCAGTGCCCTTTGTCATCCCTATAATTTGGAAGAAACCTACCAATCCTACAGACAACTGCAGCTTGAGCAGTATATTCTCCAACATTCCGTGAGTTATCCGCCCAGTCCCGCAAGTGATCTTCTACCTGAATTCAGTCCACTAGGAGATTGCTTGTGCAGATTCCACCAGGAGATTGTTTGCACCGAATCCACCAGGCGATTACGGTCTGGAGGCATATACCGATCAAGCCAAATTGGAGGAAGCATCCCATCCCATTCCATCCCACCCCATCCCATCCCATCCTATGCCCTTCGCTTCAGCATTACGGTATCCTGATTTTGCAACTGAATCAATAAGAGAGCCACACACAAAAACTCATGGGATCTCAGTGATGTAATGCGTGACGTCTACCTAGCAAAAGAACAGATCTCAACTTGTAGTTTCTAGGCTTAAACAGTGAAATTTTCTATAAAAACCTGCTAATGTGTGAATGTACAGGGCACATGAGAAAGATTTCATTAAGTATTTTGAAATTTTAAGGAGGACAATAACGTTAATGCCTGCTTCGATGTGAGTCGTTTGATGACAGCTTTGACTCTAGTGCATGGAGAAGGGGACTGGAGGCTATTCTAAACACGTCGAACCTTAGTTTAAAATCTTTGTTGCTACATACTGGGAATCGTAAGCTTTGAATTCCTGTAGGTCATACAATCCGTATGAAGGAGAAATATGCCAATATGGAATTACTTCCGCAAGCAGTTAAGTATACAGACCACAAATAGGAGATCTGTGGACACCACAAGGTGACTTCAGTAGTGTTCAGCATGCAGCTGGGATACAAAAAATGTTGCTGTTTCCCATGGCAGTGGGACAGCCTGGATAGACCCACCCATTTCGGCAAAAAACACTGGTCTCCAAAGGAAACGCTAAGTCTCAGCTATAAGAATGACCAGCACAGTCTGCTTGTAGATCGAAATGAAATTATTCTGTCTCCTTCGTTCATCAAACTCGGCTTCATGAAGAACTTTGTAAAGGAAATGAGGAACGTTGGAGAAGCTTTTCGTTACCTAAAAGCAAATTTCCAAACCTGGGTCAGGCGGAATTGAAGAAATCTTCAGTCGGCCACTGTGGCCCAGCGGTTCTAGGCGCTTCAGTCCGGAACCGCGCTGCTGCTACGGTCGCAGGTTTGAATCCTGCCTCGGGCATGGATGTGTGTGATGTCCTTAGGTTAGTTAGGTTTAAGTAGCTCTAAGTCTAGGGGACTGATGACCTAAGATGTTAAGTCCCGTAGTGCTTAGAGACATCTGAACCATTTATTTGAAGAAATCTTCATTTGCTCTGAAATTCATAAAATTATTAGGAAGCCTTTAAAAGTGTTGTGCATGGCTTGTTGGGTAACAGAAGAACTGCAAATTATGCTGAGCTGGTGAACAACGTGCCGGTCAAGTATCATCGCTTGTTGTTGTTGTTGTTGTGGTCTTCAGTTCTGAGACTGGTTTGATGCAGCTCTCCATGCTACTCTATCCTGTGCAAGCTTCTTCATCTCCCAGTACCTACTGCAACCGACATCCTTCTGAATCTGCTTAGTGTATTCATCTCTTGGTCTCCCTCTACGATTTTTACCCTCCACGCTGCCCTCCAATGCTAAATTTGTGATCCCTTGATGCCTCAAAACATGTCCTACCAACCGATCCCTTCTTCTAGTCAAGTTGTGCCACACGTCTCTTCTCCCCAATCCTATTCAATACCTCCTAATTAGTTACGTGATCTACCCACCTTATCTTCAGCATTCTTCTGTAGCACCACATTTCGAAAGCTTCTGTTCTCTTCTTGTCCAAACTGGTTATCGTCCATGTTTCACTTCCATACATGGCTACACTCCATACAAATACTTTCAGAAACGACTTCCTGACACTTAAATCTATACTCGATGTTAACAAATTTCTCTTCTTGAGAAACGATTTCCTTGCCATTGCCAGTCTACATTTTATATCCTCTCTACTTCGACCATCATCAGTTATTTCACTCCCTAAATAGCAAAACTCCTTTACTACTTTAAGTGTCTCATTTCCTAATCTAATCCCCTCAGCATCACCCGATTTAATTTGACTACATTCTATCATCGCTCATGATACAACATGTCATTTGCATTTAGATTTTTATTTCGGTAAACTGCTGGGCAGTGAATGACGAGCACGGTGTGTGATTCCAGTGAGACATATCAACAATGCAATGAATGTAGCAGCCTCGGCGAAACCGTCCTATGCTTGCAGTCTACCGTTGGTATTGCTTCGAGATGATGCGGAGCAGAACTGCAGTAGACATGCAAAGTGAAAGCGCCTTCGTCTGTAGGAGTTATTGTCCGTGTTTGACGTGTTCTTTGAAGTCACATATGATTGTGTTAAATGTATGTAAGGACTTTAAAAGATGGGTTACACATGTTGTCCCACGTTAAGACTATTGCGTAACACGAGTGGCCCATTGTCGGAAGAGCATGCAAGTTCTCGGTTTCCACAAATACACTTCTTCTGAGGTACGGAAAACAGATGCGTCGCAGTGTGCGACCGAAATCGCGCAACAACCGGAAACCTACTCCAAAGTTTATGTATGCGAGACTGTACGACTAGTGTGTGCAAGAAAACTAAATTTCACACAGTTTCACAGTGAAACGCTAGCGGCATATGGACCAAATGTGATGTCCCGTCCACCAGTAGTGAAATGGTGTCAATAATTTGCTGAAGGTAGATGCGGTACAGGAAATCTCTCGGTGGATTCGGTGCAGGTAATCTCCTTGTGGATTCGGTACAGGTAATCTCCTCGTGGATTCTGTCCGGGCCAATGATCCCATGTGGAAAAGGGCAGACAGCTCACGGGATGGTAGGGTAAGTAATACTTAAGTTGCAGTTGCCTACAAGTTTAGTACGCTCTTTCCAAATTATAGGAATGTCACTGAACGTGCAGTTTGGTTGATCCAACCATGAAAATCTGCAAATCAGATATTGCAGCAGACACGAGATACCCAAGGTTTGTCTTCTAACTACCATACCAAAATAATGGTAGTAGGCTATCTTCAGTAGTGAAGTAATGGGGCGTTTCTGACTGGAAAACGTCACATTTCCACAGATACAGCAGAACTGGTCAGGATGATTTGCGCATTTACGTCATAATATGGTCTTTTTAGCTGAGACTGGTCCCCCCAATTCAAACTGAAACATAAAGACCATTTCTAATTCCACTGGAAGCAATCTATAAACAGACAATGAAATCAGACCAGTTATACACATTAACTAAGTAATACACAAATTGGTATTTTAACATAATCAAGCGTCCCACGCTTGAATGTTATGAAGCGACAGTGGTCCATTGCGTCTCGAAAATAAGAGCTAACGGCGCGTTTTAAATGCAGTATTCGTTTTTATAGCCCAAGATGCATAAGAAATAGGAGCTTCTAACTGTTAAATTTTTGTTGTTAACTAGCGTAGTTGATTAAGATTTAGTATGATGACCTACACATAGATCTAGCTGCTCCAACCTGCTTGCCGGCTACAGCAGTTCACCAGTTACACTACTTTCCTTTTACTCACAGCTTACGTGTTTTAGTCACTTGATTAATATTGTGGGAGAGTTGCATCAACAAGTCTAATTTAGGCTAAATTCTCCTGAATCTATTTCCAGTTTCAGTCTAGTACCATTCCTAGACGTTTGTTGCTTATATGTACTATCAAATGGTGGCTCACCTATGAATATTTTCTGTTAGGTGGCAACATGGATCGTCGATCCTGATCGGCGCTATTTTCACTCTGAAATAAGGACGCCATAATACTTGTCGCTCAAAAGCCAATATCAGAACATGTATACTAGAAGGTCCAAACATTTCACAACAAATCCATAAAAGCTTGAAGGCTTCTACAGACCGCTCGTCATAAATGAGCCTGTTCTAAGATCTAGATGCTACAGGCATCAGTGGTACATAATACACTACTGGCCATTAAAATTGCTACACCAAGAAGAAATGCAGATGATAAACGGGTATTCATTGGACAAATATATTATACTAGAACTGAAATGTGGTTATATTTTTACGCAATTTGGGTGCATAGATCCTGAGAAATCAGTACCCAGAACAACCACCTCTGGCCGTAATAACGGCCTTGAAACGCGTGGGCATTGAGTCAAACAGAGCTTGGATGGCGTGTACGGGTACAGCTTGAACACGATACCACAGTTCATCAAGAGTAGTGACTGGCTTATTGTGACGAGCCAGTTGCTAGGCCACCATTGACCAGACGTTTTCAAATGGTGAGAGATCAGGAGAATGTGCTGGCCAGGGCAGCAGTCGAACATTTTCAGTATCCAAAAAGGCCCGTACCGAACCTGCAACATGCGGTCGTGCATTATCCTGCTGAAATGTACTGTTTCGCAGGGATCGAATGAAGGGTAGAGTCACGGGTCGTAACACATTTGAAATGTAACGTCTACTGTTCGAAGTGCCGTCGATGCGAACAAGAGGTGACCGAGACGTGTAACCAATGGTACCCCATAACATCACGCCGGCTGATACGCCAGTATGGCGATGACGAATACACGCTTTCAATGTGCGTTCACCACGATGTCGCCAAAAACGGATGCGACCATCATGATCCTGTAAACAGAACCTGGATTCATCCGAAAAAATGACGTTTTGCCATTCGTGCACCCAGGTTCGTTGTTACGTACACAATCCCAGGCGCTCCTGTCTGTGATGCAGCGTCAAGGGTAACCGCAGCCATGGTCTCCGAGCTGATAGTCCATGCTGCTGCAAACGTCGTCGAACTGTTCGTGCAGATGGTTGTTGTCTTGCAAACATACCCATCTGTTGACTCAGGGAACGAGACGTGGCTGCACGATCCGTTACAGCCATGCGGATACGATGCCTGTCATCTCGACTGCTAGTGATACGAGGCCGTTGGGATCCAGCACGTCGTTCCGTATTACCATCCTGAACCCAGCGATTCCATATTTTGCTAACAGTCATTGGATCTCGAGCAACGCGAACAGCAATGTCGCAATAAGATAAACCGCAATCGCGATAGGCTACAATCCGACCTTTATCAAAGTCGGAAACGTGATGGTACGCATTTCTCCTCCTTACACGAGGCATCACAACAACGTTTCACCAGGCAACGAAGGTCAACTGCTGTTTGTGTATGAGAAATCGTTTGAAAACTTTCCTCATGTCCGCACGTTGTAGGTGTCTCCACCGGCGCCAACCATGTGTGAATGCTCTGAAAAGCTAATCATTTCCATATAACAGCATCTTTTTCCTGTGTGTTAAATTTCGCGTCTGTAGCACGTCATCTTCGTGGTGTAACAATTTTAATGGCCCGTAGTGTACAATGCCACTGGGCAGCTGCACAATAACTTTTCGTATTTGTGAATACTTATGTCTAAGGTACGTATATGAGAAAATGATTTTTATGTGCACTTTAAGTCAAAAAAGTCGATGCACCAAGTAGGATTTATTCGAATGGGACGAAAATCAGTAGATCTTATGTAAATGTACAGACAAATAAATGGTTACAAATTTACAAAATTGGACGATTTGTTCAAGAGAAAGAGCTTCACAAATTGAATGATTCAGCTTGGAATTTATTGTTATCCTGAGGGATATAATGCCAAATTCTGTGAATCGGAGGGTTGGATCATCTAAATCTAGAGATGGTTGGGGGGTACTGCTCATAATGCCCCAAACATTCTCAAATGGAGAGTTATCTGGTGACGTAGCCAGGAAATGTAGGGTTTGGAAAGCACGAAGATTAGCAACAGAAAATTTCTCCATTTGTGGGAGAACAATATCTTGCTGAAATGTAAACACAGGATGGCTTGCCATGGAGAGCAACAAAACGGAGCGTAGAATACCGTCGACTTACCACAGCACTGTAAGTGTGTCTTGGATGACAACCAAAGGGTCCTGCAAGGGAATGAAAGCGCACCCAAGACTCCTGATTATCGCACTGTATGGAGGGCGACAGTCAGGTTGATGTCCCACCGCTATCCACGTAGTTTTCAGACACATCTTCGCTGGTGATCGGAGCTTCATTCGAAGGGACACTAGACTAACCAATGAGATTCGAAGCCGTATCTGAAAGTCATCGAGTAAAACAGAAGTAATATCCGGCGTTCCCCAAGGAAGTGTTATAGGCCCTCTATTGTTCCTGATCTATTTTAACGACGTAGGAGACAATCTGAGTAGCCATCTTAGCTTGTTTGCAGATGATGCTGTCATATAGCGTCTTGTAAAGTCATCAGATGATCAAAACGACTTGCAAAATGATTTAGATAAGATATCTGTATGGTGCGAAAAGTGGCAATTGACCCTAAATAAGGAAAAGTGCGAAGTTATTCACATGAGTACTAAAAGAAATGAGCTAAATTTCGATTACGCGGTAAGTCACACAAATCTGAAGGCTGTAAATTCAACTAAATACTTAGGGATTGCAATTACAAATAACCTAAACTGGAACGATCACATAGACAATATTGTGGGTAGAGCAAACCAAAGACTGCGATTCATTGGCAGAACACTTAGAAGGTGCAACAGGTCTACTAAAGAGACTGCTTACACCACGCTTGCCCGCCCTATTCTGGAGTATTGCTGTGAGGTGTGGGATCCGCATCAGGTGGGACTGACGGATGACATCCAGAAAGTACAAAGAAGGGCAACTCGTTTTGTATTATCGCAAAATAGGGGAGATAGTGTCAGAGACATGATACGTGAATTAGAGTCGCAATCATTGAAAAAAAGGCGTTTTTCGTTGCGACGGAATCTTCTCATGAAATTTCAATCACCAGTTTTCTCCTCCGATTGCGGGAACATTCTGTTGGCACTCACCTACAAAGGGAGAAATGATCATCACGATAAAATAAGAGAAATCAGGGCTAGCATAGAAAAATTTAAGTGCTCGTTTTTCCCTCGTGCCTTTCGAGAGTGGAACGGTAGAGAGACAGCTTCAAGGTGGTTCACTGAACACTCTGCCAGGCACTTTATAGTGAATAGCAGAGTAATCACGTGGATGTAGATGCAGACGGGAGCGACGCAAGTGCAAACAGGCTTTTTGGTGTGCAGAAGTCAACGGCAGTCGGCGGAATGGGTGCCGTGAGCTCAGCTCCCTTTCTGAGAACCACCTATTAATGGAGTCTTAGGTCACTGAAGCACTAGTTCACTTGGGATCGATGATACTGATGATTCCATGGCTCTGAGCGCTTCTTCTGACGACTGGTTGGTCCTCACGTTCTGTTGTCTCTTCAGGTCGACTGCTTCACCGATTACTCCAACAGGCTTCTTTGAGCCCACTACATGTTCTCTCTCAAATGCTGACACTTACGCATTTTCTTCACGCGCTGTCTGCGAGACATAGTTACCGTCCAAATAAGTACACGGAATGAAATTCGTCACGGTTTTCTGCCTGGTACCGACACGTCCCCTGTTTACTATCGTTGCCAGCTGCGCGGTGAAATAGCACCGCCATGCCACACATTCATCCATCGCCCGCCAGAGTTTACAGTTCTGCGTTTTCCAGCGAAACCTGTCTAAATATCAATTTGTGGTCAATTTGCATAACTTCATCGTGGTGCATCGTCTTTTATTTGTTTCACAGTATTAAAAGACACACACGCAACGTAGTAACAGAAAGTATTAGAACTTCCTCCACCACTAGTTACAACGGAACAAAACGTCGTGCTATCGAGGGGCTAAAGTCGAAGTCAAAGCTTACCCGTCAAATCCGAAGAATTCCGTATTTTCAGTAATATTTGATAAACGATAAATAGATCTTGATTGAAGGTGCGTGAAATTAATCTTCCTACTCATTACTATGCATCCTAGACGCGCCATCTTCACTTACTTGGTCTTGAAAAATCAACATTTCGCAAACATGATTCTTGCGAAAGTCAGCTCGCTTTCTTCCCCCAAGAGATCGATAGCGCTGTGCATAAAGGCGTTCACGTTGACGCCGTGTTCCTTGAATTCAGGAAGGCACTTGAAATCGTCCCGCACTGCCGTTTAGTGAACAAAAAAGGAGCTTATCGAGTGTCTGACTAGATTTGTGACAGGATTCAAGACTTCCTTGCAGACAGAACTCAACACGTCTCTCTTAACGCAAAAGCACCGCGCGGGGTAGCCGCGCGGCTAAGGGGATACCGACACGGTTCGCGCAGCCCACCCCGTTGGTGGTTCGAGTCCTCCATCGGGCATGGGTGTTATGTTGTCCTTAGCGTAAGTTAGTTTAAGTTATATTAAGTAGGGCATAAGTCTAGGGACCGATGACCTCAGCAATCGGGTCCTATAGAAACTTACCACAAACGAAACAACATCGATAGATTTTAAGGTAGTTCGGGAGTACCGCAAGGAAATATGGTAGTACCATTACTGTATACAATGTATATAAATGACCTAGTGGAAAGCGTCGGATATTCTCTACGCCTGCTCGCAAATGCTGCGGTTGTGCATAACAAAGTAGCAACGCCAGAAGGCAGTATCGATTTGCAGAATGATCTGCAGAGGATTGAAGAGTGGTGTAGGCTCTGGCGGTTGGCCCTAATTGAAAATAAATGTAAAATATTGCGCATACAAATGAATAGAAAGCCACTTCTCTACGACTACACTATTGATGATAAACTGATGGAAACAGCACCTACCATAAAACGTCTAGGTGTAACTATCCAGAGCGACCTTAAACGAACTGACGGCATAAAACGAATAGTAGGAAAAGTAGATGCCATACTGAGATTCACAGGAAGAATGTTAGTGATATTTAACTCATCCACGAAGGAAGTGACTTATAAATTGCGCCTTCGACCTGTTTTTGATTATTGTTCATCAATATGGGATTCTTACCAGATACGACTGACATAAGAGATAGAGAAGATCAGACTAAGAGCGGCGCGTTTCGTCACGAAATCGTTTAGTCGGAAGAGCATTATCCAGGTGCTCAACAAGCTCCATCGGACGATGTTACAACAGAGGCTTTATGCATCAGACAGAGGTTTACTATCGAAATTTCGAGTGATTATTTTCCGGGAAGAGTCGTAAAACATATTAATTTCTCCCACATACTTCTCACGCATTGACCACGACGAGAAAATTCGAGAAATCAGAACCGGTATAAAGGCTTACCGACAATCATTCTTCCCACGCAACGTTGAGAAATGGAACAGGATAGGGGGGACGGGGATCAGCTAGTGATACCATAAGCACCTTCCATTAGGTTTCTTGTGGAGTATGATGTGTAGTAGATGTACATGAACGAGACGAAATTCCCAACTCCTGTAATACAAAAACAATATTCAAATTCCACAATTCATTTACAAATTATGAGATGTTCGCTGAAGGCTCTAATTTGTCCGAGCTGATGCAAACTTTAACTAGGTTCTACACGAAGAACATTACACGAAATCACCAACCTGTTCCCACCAAGAAATTAATTAATATTAATATCGTCACGCTCTCATATGGAACAAAGCACCGCCTTTAAGTGAGTACGAGTTTACTGTCAAATTACAGTAGCGAGAGTGCTGATAGCACATAGACCATATTAGTACGAACAAAAGGAGAAACTCAAATACTGACGTTCCTCCCAACAATTACTCGGAAAAACTCCCCGATTCAAAATGAAAAACCCTCCGAAACATTTAGCGAAATTAAGGTAGCTCTTTTGACCGAATTACAAACTGTACCAAAGCATGTTCCGAAGAACATCCATTCTTACAACATCGGAGTCCAGTCCAAGATTGAGTTTCCCAAGACGAAAGCCAGTGGCCGTTTTCCTGGGGATCCCTTTGTTTCAAGAGGGTGCGGAACGTTTTTGGAAATTTGTAGTAAGTTCCTGTGGGACCAAACAGCTGAGGCCACCGGTCCCTAGGATTACACACTACTAAATCTAACTTAAACTAACTTAAGCTAAGGACAACACACACATCCGCGCCCGAGGGAGGACTCGAACCTCCGACGGGGGGAGTCACGCGAATTGTGGCAAGGCGCGTTAGACAGCACTGCTAAGAGGTAGGGCAGGATAGTAAATCGTTGGCGACCCTGAAGAGTGGGAAATTCTCTCATTCACCCAAAAGCAACATTGCCAATCACTCAAATAGGCCAACCAATGGCGGTGGCAGTTAAGATGAGTCTTTACTTAAGCGTGTGTTAGGGAGGGAGGGAGGATCTCATTAACAATATTTCTGGGAGAAACACACGGGAATGCTTTTCCTCGACAAAAAGCCCTTTGCTAAGCCTCACTGGATACGTTTAGCAGGTTCGCATTACACTACCGGGAAGAATAAGAACGTCAGTTTCCCTCAACGGTAGATTTAAATTACGCACAATCATACTTACAAACAGAAATGGTCATTGAGCTGGTGCTTGGGGAGTGGCAGGTTTAGGCTGTCAAATAAACCTCATTCACGCAGTAATAGTTTTAATGAAATAAACCAGCACCGCTCTCATTAAGTAACAAGATGCAAGTGGCTGCACAAAAGTTTACAATGCAATTATAAATGCCATCAGGAGTCCCATTAGCTTCTTTTTACACTAAACAGAATGTAGGCAGGGCTCAGACCCGCTGACCAAATAACGAAATCACTAGTCATTTTAAAACATATAAACGGACTAAATTTAGCAAACTCACAAAACCAGTTCCCAAAAGCGGTAGCACTTCAATGTTTCGTAGGATTACACATTGCTCTAACCACACCCACAAATATATTTGAAATAACTTTTCACAGTACAAATAAATTATTAAAAACCACACAAATAATAATAAGTTAAAACGATAGTGGTAGTATCCACTGCCAATAGCTGTTAAATCTTAAATACTAAACCAACAACAAGAAGTCGTGGAAAACCTCGTACAATCGTAATACAGCCAGGTTGAATTCTGCAAGAAACAGTGCTGATGAGGGAAGCCCAATCGAATAGAACTAAGCAAAAGTACAGCATAGACTAAAATAAGCTACAATACTCACAGAACAGAAATCTTAAGACAGCATGCACTCACTGAGCAAGTTCAAACCAGCTGTGCCACTCAAACAAATCTAGGGCACATATCATTTAATTCCGACCACGACAACAGCAACAAATAAATTGGCAGAAGCAGTTTAATACCAAAGAATAAATAACGAACTTTTTTCAAGGCTGTCGGAGTAAAAAACACCAAGTAAGAAACCGATTAATGACCAATAGCCAGTGAAGTTCCCGTAAATAGCGCTAAACCAGGCAGTATCTTATGTTGAAGTTGGCTCCAGGGCGCAAGCACACACCAACAGGAAATGTTCTGAAACGTGTGCACCAAGTATTTTGTCTGAACAAGGGCTTTTCCAAGAGGTAACTGGCACACCCACCTGACTTCATCTCCTGTCCGCACATTCGCATAGGCACGGCGCAGGCGTCGCGCACTCAGCCATGCGCCGCTCTGAAAATGCCCACTCAGCTTATCTGAAATGGACTCTGCACTCCTGTTGGCAGTTTGAACCTTTGTTCTTGACCACCAGACAGAGACTCTACTCCAGGAGCCACCGTACGCCTGTAACAGACCCGGCGTATGCCCCTCGGGAACCGTACAGGAATCAGTTACTGCATATCAGCCAAAGAGTATACTCACGCGCAATATCGATAAGAGTCACCACGTCTCAAAAAGATCTTTCTTTGAAGTGGATGAGGAGAAGAAGCTAGTTATCACACAAAACAATTATTGCACACCACGCGCACTTTTTGTTTGTTTTTCACAACGGGCTGCAGAAGACAGAAAAACTATAGGCTACCTGAAGCTCAAAAGAGAAACGAAGAAAGGCTTAGACAGCCATCTTTCACTTAGTAATTTCCGCCAGCCCTCTGAAATTACGTTGATTGGTCAATTGGTATAAAGTTCCATGGTGGACGGGAATATGGCATTTGGGATTGGTTCTGTATATTGGGTAAAGTTGCTCTCCTCTTCAGGGAAGAGGGCGGGGGTGTGATACTTGAGGAAGCGGGTCTAACCCTTTGTTCCTTCTTGTCCGGAAGATGTTTCTGAGAAGTCTTGAAGTTGTGAGGAGGCTAGTGATGTTTCTGATTGGAAAGAGGGAGAAGGGAATCACCTCATCTGAAAGGCGAAAATTCCAACATATTCCTTACATCCAGACAAGTAAGATTGTTGCCAGAGTTGCTTTCGTGTGGTTCTGATAATCTTCCGAATGCATCCTGCTGCTAAGGAATCCTTCTGTGTCCTAAGAGAAGTGTTATTGCAAATCCACTGACTTGCCGTTAAAACGCTTGGCGCAAGGACTTACAGTTGACCCTTCAACGTAAACACATTGAAAGGGTACAGTACCGTCCGACACTGAAAATAGGTACAACATTCTTCGTTATTCTTGTCATAACAACATATTTTTTCTAATAATAACTAAATTTCAATTAATACAGCGAAGCCGGATACCAGTGTAGGAAAGAATGACAATTTATTTATTTTATTGATCACATGTGCACTCCCACAAAATAAATCCCTACATCCAATTTTGTGAGATCTGTGAAATGAATGAATGTATGGTCGTCTGCTAACCACAGATAGTGAATGTTAATATATGATCATCTTTGAGACGATCCTTTGGTCACCTTTGGTGGAACCAAAGAGATGAAATTTAGCAGAGCTTTGAGTGCCTGAAATGTGGCTGACAAATAAGGTAGCTTGGTACTCCCTCACCTTGGCGGAGGTGCGAGATCGGCCATGTTTCAGCACTCTGCCGCTGGATCTAGTGTTGGTAAGACCTGTCTTAGGTGTGCTCCGCAAAGACAAAAGAGTGGAGACATGGTATGCATGTGAAATACTTAAGAGTAGTTTGGAATAATAATTTCTCTATTTCAGGAACTTTTGTGGGGAGAATTAAATGTCAAGCAGGTAATATTAAGGAGATCGTAGTAATCTTTGGAAGTGACCAACGGTCACAATGAAACCACGTGTAGCAATAAGTTGAAATACCAAGTACTTCCAAGTGATGAGTACTGTGTGAGTCTCAATCTGTGTGCGAGACAAAGAATAAAGAGAAGTACTCGTCCATGGTATCAGTTGAGGACTCGCGTGTGTGATGAATATGTTCTTAATATTACTTTGCGTGTTATGTTTCCGTGTGACGCTTGATTCAAACTATAATACTCTGAGAGTGAAGCAAGGTGAGTCAGCCGTCTATCCAGCAACGCCACTCGGCTTGCATCGCACAGGAAGACGTGCACATATCCTCCAGAGTTCATAGTAGGAAAGAGAAGTTACGAAGTGGGGCAGTGTCGTGTGAAACTGGGATGAATACTAATTGAAGTGGGAAAGCTGAAAGTGATGTGATTATAACGTTGTGACTATTCTTTCTATTGTATGTTGCCAGTGTGGTGTATTTCATGTAATTTAAGTATGTGTGGTTTGCATGGGAGAGTAGCAAGATAGGTTCAGAGGTAGTGGGTTATGCATGTTCCTTTTGTACCGCTCGGTCTGGAGGAAATTTTCGTGATGATGGGTGTGAGAGTCGAAGTGTGAGATAGAGCAAAAGATCCACCATCCTATCCAGAAAGTGCACTGCAGCGTTAAATAATTACGAGACCATGTGTTATTGTTGTAGGTTATAAAATTTGTGTGTTTAGGTTATAGAATTTATCGGAATAAATAAGATAGTGAAAAGAAAAAGACTGGCGGCCTTTTCCTTCGAATAGTATGTTGTCATGATACCCAGGATTTATAATGTGTGCGCCATTCATATTCAGTACGATGGCCAGGTGTTGATCAAAGCCGTTAAATAAGAAAGAAAATGTGGTATTGCCAGTGCGTAGTGAACAGTCAGAGTTGTGTAAATTACTAATAGTCAGATGTGAGTTTCCGTTTCCGTTGCGTAATATTCAAACAGGAGAGGAACTTGTAACTTAATTGTGAGTACTAGAGTTCATGTTACTCGATAAATAAGAATGAGTCCACTCGCCTGGCAGACCACTCATCTTGCAGGCCTGACTGCTTGATGCCACAGTATGAGCAACGCATGTGGGTGCCTCTCAACATGTAAAGTACTGCGGATCAGTAGCCACAAAGACCTATTATTGTATGGTTACACGATTTCAGAACAATTATTGGAAGCAGCCGCAGCCATAGAATATCTAGGAATATGGTTACGGAGCGATTAAAAGTGGGACAAACCACATGAAATTATTCGCTGTTAAGGCAGATGTCACACAGGCCCATTAGAAGAATCCTCAGGAAATTTAGTTCGTCAGCTAAGGAAGTAGTCTGCTAAACTCTTGTTTGCGTAATACTTTAATATTAGTCAGCCTGGGATCCGTACCAGATAGGACTGACAGACGAAGTAGAGAAGATACAAAGAAGAGTAGCACGTTCCATTACAAGTTCATTTCATAAGCACGAAAGCGCCAAGGAGCTGCTCAGTGAACTCCACTGGCAGACGCAAGCGAGGCGTTCTGCATCATTACGTGATTTACTGTTGAAACTCCAAGGGACTATGCTTCTAGAAAAGTCAATGAACATTAATCCTTCCTACGCCTGTCTCGCTGAAAGATCGTGAACCTATAAATAGAGAGATTAGAGATCACATGGAGATTTAACAACAGTCGTTCTTCCCGCGAACCATTAGCGATGGGAACAGGGGTGAAGGGACATTGGTACATAAAGGCAGCCAATTAAGAACGTATCAGAACATCTCGCTGGAAAAAGAATGAACGTGACTGAGGGCTTGAGTGATGACGACCTATTTTACGGGGAACACACCACATCCATTCAGACAGGGGGACTGCACCTTTCATGCGCACGGGAAAAACCAGTTTGTCCTTCGAACGTAGAGATGTCAGTGTATATCACTTCCGAACCCAGAAATGCAACAAAATATTAGGTTAGCAGAGTCTTTCTTTCCAAAAGATAGGTCGAGACAGATCTAAGGATGGGGTACACACCATGGGAGCATACAAGATTGCTCCCTGACAAGAGGAGCCAATGGGGGAAGTTGTGGTTCAGAGCAGACACACTGCAAGAGAACTAAGATCATGACCAATGTCCTGGGAGTCCATTGTGGGAGGTAGATCACCCTACTACGAAAAAGGATACAATAGTACATATGCCCAGAGGTGCAGCTGTGTCGTACAGCTGAGCATCAGTTGTTGGTGCTTGATCTGTAGATGAAGGACTGCAGCCTCTATGAGTAGAGAGTTCTTAGGGCTCGTCTGAAAGGCACCTGTCGCTATTTACACCCCACAATGGTGTCTGGCAGCAGCAGTGTTGAAAGTGGTACGAAGCCATACGCCAGACTCACATAATTAAAACAGGACAGGATCAGAGCTTTCTAAAGCCATTAGAGTGGTCTGCATCACAGCTGGTGTTACTGAGGCAGCGAAGAGTATTAAGGTGTGCCCAGCATATTCGCTTAAGTTGGCGAAGATGGAGAAGCCACATCAATCAGGAATTGAAGAACAGTCCCAAAAAGCGATAAGACTCCACCACACTGAGTAACTGGTCGCTGAGATAGGGTTCTGGTTGTGGATAGACAGCATGACAGTGACAGATTTGCATACTGCATGTGCTGGTGGCTGAAAACTGGAACTTTTGTGTGGTACCCTGCAGTCGGCGTTCACCAACATCCACAGTGGAGGAGCAATAATAAATGCACAAATCGTCTTTATACAGGGTGTGTGACACTGTGGACCCCACAGTTGCAGCCAGACCGTTCATATCCACTGGAAAAATGACACTGTCAATACAGACCTCAGTATCTTGTGTGTGAGGAATACATTGGAAAGAACGTGCTGCATGACAAGAAGTTCTAGAAAGGATCCCGAAGACACCACTTAAGTGAGGTAACTGTGATGTGATGACAGAATATGGTGTCATAAACCTTTTGAAAGTCGAAGAAGACTGTGATGAGGTGATGACACTCGGCAAAAGCTGACCAAATGGCAGACTCCAGGCAGACCAAATTGTTAGCTGCAAAATGGTCTTGTTGAAAACTATCCTGCGATGGAGCCAACAGACCCTGAGACTCAAAGTACCAACACAGCCACTGGTTCAGCATACACTGGAGCAACTTTCAGAGAACGTTAGGAAGACTAATTTGACGATAACTATTCTCCTCAAGGAGGTGTTTACCTGGTTACAGTATTGGGACGATCACGCTTTCTCGCCACCAAGAGAGAGACTCACCTTCGCTTCACATAAGGTTGAGAATGACAAGGACATGTCGTTGGCTATCCACCAACATGTGTGTGACTATTTGACTCACATATCACAGGCCCAGAAAAAATGCGATCGTTTTCATTCTGTACATGTGACAAAGACATTTGCTACAGCCATGACTATGTCATCCTCTCTAGTAATGGTAGCCTTGGCCTTCATGCCTTCTATGTCTGGTCCAGGGCCACTCGACTACACCTACTCCCCTAGGGGCTGAGGGCCCTCCTCCACTTGTTTCCCCCCACACCTGCTTGGTGGGTGTAAATCCCCACTTACATGGGATGCCGATCCTTAAGACAGAGTCAGAGAAGGAACACCCTCCTCCAGCATTTCTCACCAGGAAGGGGTTCCTCTGGACAGTCCCTCTCCCAGGATTCTTCTTACATAAAGCCAGACAGAAGGCAGTGGTTCAAGGAGCCACAGGTTCCTCCCAAAGAACTTCGCATTCCTTCCTGTCCCCGAAACCAGCGCAGACTGGCATTTGAAGACATCGAAATCGTCCAAGAAAAGAGGGACTAAGAAAAGAAAGATCTTCAGGACAAAGGAGGTTCCATTCCCCCTGCCACCGGACCTAGCATGTGCTATCTATGTGTTGTTGTTGTTGTGGTCTTCAGTCCTGAGACTGGTTTGATGCAGCTCTCCATGCTACTCTATCATGTGCAAGCTTCTTCATCTCCCAGTACCTACTGCAACCTACATCCTTCTTAATCTGCTTAGTGTATTCATCTCTTGGTCTCCCTCTACGATTTTTACCCTCCACGCTGCCCTCCAATGCTAAATTTGTGATCCCTTGATGCCTCAAAACATGTCCTACCAACCGATCCCTTCTTCTAGTCAAGTTGTGCCACAAACTTCTCTTCTCCCCAATCCTGTTCAGTACCTCCTCATTAGTTACGTGATCTACCCACCTTATCTTCAGCATTCTTCTGTAGCACCACATTTCGAAAGCTTCTATTCTCTTCTTGTCCAAACTAGTTATCGTCCATGTTTCACTTCCATACATGACTACACTCCATACAAATACTTTCAGAAACGACTTCCTGACACTTAAATCTATACTCGATGTTAACAAATTTCTCTTCTTCAGAAACGATTTCCTTGCCATTGCCAGTCTACATTTTATATCCTCTCTACTTCGACCATCATCAGTTATTTTACTCCCTAAATAGCAAAACTCCTTTACTACTTTAAGTGTCTCATTTCCTAATCTAATTCCCTCAGTATCACCAGATTTAATTTGACTACATTCCATTATCCGCGTTTTGCTTTTGTTGATGTTCATCTTATATGCTCCTTTCAAGACACTGTCCATTCCGTTCAACTGCTCTTCCAAGTCCTTTGCTGTCTCTGATAGAATTACAATGTCGTCGGCAAACCTCAAAGTTTTTACTTCTTCTCCATGAATTTTAATACCTACTCCCAATTTTTCTTTTGTTTCCTTTACTGCTTGCTCAATATACAGATTGAATAATATCGGGGAGAGGCTACAACCCTGTCTCACTCCTTTCCCAACCACTGCTTCCCTTTCATGCCCCTCGACTCTTATAACTGCCATCTGGTTTCTGTACAAATTGTAAATAGCCTTCCGCTCCCTGTATTTGACCCCTGCCACCTTCAGAATTTGAAAGAGAGTATTCCAGTCAACATTGTCAAAAGCTTTCTCTAAGTCTACAAATGCTAGAAACGTAGGTTTGCCTTTTCTTAATCTTTCTTCTAAGATAAGTCGTAAGGTTAGTATTGCCTCACGTGTTCCAACATTTCTACGGAATCCAAACTGATCTTCCCCGAGGTCCGCTTCTACCAGTTTTTCCATTCGTCTATAAAGAATTCGCGTTAGTATTTTGCAACTGTGACTTATTAAACTGATAGTTCGGTAATTTTCACATCTGTCAACACCTGCTTTCTTTGGGATTGGAATTATTATATTCTTCTTGAAGTCTGAGGGTATTTCGCCTGTCTCATACATCTTGCTCACCAGATGGTAGTGTTTTGTCATGACTGGCTCTCCCAAGGTCATCAGTAGTTCTAATGGAATGTTTCTACTCCGGGGGCCTTGTTTCGACTCAGGTCGTTCAGTGCTCTGTCAAACTCTTCACGCAGTATCTTATCTCCCATTTCGTTTTCATCTACATCCTCTTCCATTTCAGTAATATTGTCCTCAAGTACATCGCCCTTGTATAAACCCTCTATATACTCCTTCCACCTTTCTGCTTTCCCTTCTTTGCTTAGAACTGGGTTGCCATCTGAGCTCTTGATATTCATACAAGTGGTTCTCTTCTCTCCAAAGGTCTCTTTAATTTTCCTGTAGGCAGTATCTATCTTACCCCTAGTGAGACAGGCCTCTACATCCTTACATTTGTACTCTAGCCATCCCTGCTTAGCCATTTTGCACTTCCTGTCGATCTCATTTTTGAGATTTTTGTATTCCTCTTTTGCCTGCTTCATTTACTGCATTTTTATATTTTCTCCTTTCATCAATTAAATTCAATATTTCTTCTGTTACCCAAGGATTTTTATCAGCCCTCGTCTTTTTACCTACTTGATCGTCTGCTGCCTTCACTACTTCATCCCTCAGAGCTACCCATTCTTCTTCTACTGTACTTCTTTCCCCCATTCCTGTCAACTGTTCCCTTATGCTCTCCCTGAAACTCTCTACAACTTCTGGTTCTTTCAGTTTATCCAGGTCCCATCTCCTTAAATTCTCACCTTTTTGCAGTTTCTTCAGTTTCAATCTGCAGTTCATAACCAATAGATTGTGGTCAGAATCCACATCTGCCCCTGGAAATGTCTTACAATTTAAAACCTGGATCCTAAATCTCTGTCTTACCATTATATAATCTATCTGATACCTTTTAGTATTTCCAGGATTCTTCCAGGTATACAACCTTCTCTTATGATTCTTGAACCAAGTGTTAGCTATGATTAAGTTATGCTCTGTGCAAAATTCTACAAGGCGGCTTCCTCTTTCATTTCTTCCCCCCAATTCATATTCACCTACTATGTTTCCTTCTCTCACTTTTCCTACTGACGAATTCCAGTCACCCATGACTATTAAATTTTCGTCTCCCTTCACTTTCTGAATAATTTCTTTTATCTCGTCATACATTTCATCAATTTCTTAATCATCTGCAGAGCTAGTTGGCATATAAACTTGTACTACTGTAGTAGGCATGGGCTTTGTGTCTATCTTGGCCACAATAATGCGTTCACTATGCTGTTAGTAGTAGCTAACTCGCACTCCTATTTTTTCATTCATTATTAAACCTACTCCTGGATTACCCCTATTTGATTTTGTATTTATAACCCTGTAATCATCTGACCAAAAGTCTTGTTCCTCCTGCCACCGAACTTCGCTAATTCCTACTGTATCTAACTTTAACCTATCCATTTCCCTTTTTAGATTTTCTAATCTACCTGCCCGATTAAGGGATCTGACATTCCACGCTCCGATCCGTAGAACGTCAGTTTTCTTTCTCCTGATAACGACGTCCTCTTGAGTAGTCCCCGCCCGGAGATCCGAATGGGGGACTATTTTACCTCCGGAATATTTTACCCAAGAGGACGCCATTATCATTTAATCATAAAGTAAAGCTGCATGTCCTCGGGAAAAATTACGGCTGTAGTTTCCCCTTGCTTTCAGCCGTTCGCAGTACCAGCACAGCAAGGCCGTTTTGGTTAGTGTTACAAGGCCAGATCAGTCAATCATCCAGACTGTTGCCCCTGCAACTACTGAAAAGGCTGCTGCCCCTCTTTAGGAACCACATGTTTGTCTGGCCTCTCAACAGATACCCCTCCGTTGTGGTTGCACCTACAGTACGGCCATCTGTATCGCTGAGGCACGCAAGCCTCCCCACCAACGGCAGGGTCCATGGTTCATGGGGGGTACGTGCTTGAGGTGGAAATGCTGGTGGCTCCTGTGGCTCTGGAAGACAGTGAACTTCTGAAATTTCTATGGCTATAGTAGATCGCAAATGGGCTCTTCAACACCATAAATGACAGCCATCGATGGAGAACCTCATGTTCCTTAAACGGCTCAGGTCCATTAGCATATAAAAAGATGAAACAAAAAAGCTGGGAATGGCATCTTGTTATTGTCAGACCACAAACCCCTCCTAGTCAGATCTGGGGAAGGGTTCGGCTCGTCTGTGGACACCAGTCCCTCACAGTTGTACCTGGCATCTCCCTGAGCATCACTATCTACGCTGACCTCGATGCTTTCACCGAACATTTTTCTCTGCGTATTGCTTGAGCCTCTGCGTATGAAATTTATCAGCTTACATTTCATGTCCTAAAAGAGTGTGCGTAGCCAATTCGCTTTCTTTTCACTACACATTAACTGGAGCCATATAATGCTCCTTTCAGTGAGTGAGAATGCCTCAGTGTCCTAGCCTTTTGCCCTGACGTGGCTTCAGAGTCAATCATAGAGGAGCAGGTGTAGTCGAGTGGCCCTGAGGGCCTGACATAGAAGGCATGAAGGCCAAGCGTACCTTCACTAGCTGTAGTAAACATCTTCGTCACATGTACAGGATAAAAACGATCATATTTCTTCTTGGACTCCGATAAATATACATGTGAGTCAGTCGAGAGTCTTGTATTCTTGCGTTCTCCTTCCTGTTTATAAGATGGTGCAGTTTGGTGAATGGGAGGAATAATGCTCACTGCATTTGACACAGATAGGAGGAGGGACGCAAGAGCTGTTCATTTGTCTCACTGACGTACACAGTCCATGCTGACACGGTTGGTGTTACAATGTGAAGACATGTGCCCAGATATCATACATCTAAAGCACTGTGTGGAGGGGGGAACATCCGGTTTCACACTGCATCTACACACCATCAACTTGACCTTTTCATGCAACGAGTCACCATCAAAGGGCAAGATGAAGGCCCTGGTATGAACGTTATTGTTCTTTTGGCCGCATTGGAAGCAACAGACGAAATTCACACTCCATCACTTCAGATTGGCAAGTTACTCATCACTGGTCTGTGAAAGGGGGTTTTAGTGTAAGATGATACCTTGTATCATATTGAGATGTCAGTATGGGTAATAGTTACAGGGATGTCATACATTTTGTCACAGGTGTGCAGTGCCCGTGACTGAGTGGTTGATACCATTTTAATCGTAAATCAATCACTTGTCAATTTCGCAATCTCTGCTATTTCTCCAAACCTGTCCTCAAGGTATTCAACAAATAATAATGGCTTTATGGTCAAAAAGTAACTTCCGTCCATCGTAGAGCAAAATAAGTAGTCCTCCCTTTGACTTATAGTCCTATGTTCCTCCCATGACATAGCCACGGAAGGAAACTTCATGGAGTCACATCTCTCTTCATGGCAAAGGTCCTTTCCTTCAGCGGAGACAGCTGTGGCTGTGCAACCATTTGCGAGTCAGCCTAGTTGGTTAACCGTTGCCCTGAGTCCCAATGCCTCAACCATGAAGAGCACATACCCCTTGGAATATCTCAGGCACCAATAATACGTTCTGTGCTTGTGCAGGGGCCACCACCAAGCAGTGCTTGATGACACCCTCTTAACGGTATGGCTACCATGTTGGGTTTTCGGAGTAGTACTTTTGCCAGAAGGGAAGGGTGCAAAGATAGAAAGACACAAAAGGTAGAACGTGTTGTGACTTGGCAATACAGCCAAGCCACTATGAGAGGAAGCCGAAAGACACGCGTTTAAGCTCACGCAGGCTGGCGTGAGGTCTGGAACAGTTAAAGGAATAGAGACTAGCAAAAAAGGGGCGTAGCTTCTGGAATACTTAACTTTAATACATAATTGGTGAACATCGGTCTTACGGTACATGCATCACAAGATAAACAGCAAATGATAATGTCGCCTTGCTAGGTCGTAGCAAATTGTTGACGTAGCTGAAGGCTATGCTAACTATCGTCTCGGCAAATGAGAGCGTAATTTGTCAGTGAACCATCGCTAGCAAAGTCGGTTGTACAACTGGGGCGAGTGCTAGGAAGTCTCTCTAGACCTGCCGTGTGGCGGCGCTCGGTCTGCAATCACTGACAGTGGCGACACGCGGGTTCGATGTATACTAACGGACCGCGGCCGATTTAAAGGCTGCCACCTAGCAAGTGTGGTGTCTGGCGGTGACACCACAGAACGAACAATGCAGTGGGCGACCTTCCCTACATGACCCACACTTCCATAAAATTAGGAAAGGGAATGCCAGGTGAAACTAATATATGTGGACCTTTTATTGACCCATGAAAAGCTGCAGAAAGTGCCGGAAGAGAGAAAAGCGAGTGTACAAAATCGTAAACGAAACGCAAGCACGAGCAGCGCCAAGATGATAACAATAGAGAGACGGAGAGGGCAAAAACTGAGTAGTAGAAAGAGAGACCTGCTGGATGGGAAAGGATGTACCGTCGCTGGGTCCATGGCCCTACGGTGGCCAAAGACGTACCCACAAAAAAAGACGTGAGCCTTCTGGGTGTTGGTATTACGATATGGGCACGTTTTCCCGGGAAGTGTGATCCCCTTACTGTGCTTAAGAAGACGATGAATGAAGAAGGGTGTGAACACATTTCACAGCACTGCGTACTGCATGCAGCAGAGGAAGAACATGACAATGCACCATGACATAAAGCGGTATGTTTGAGGCGAAGGTTTGTGAACTATAAAATATCTGAAATGGATTAGCCTCCCAAAAAGTCCCGAGCTGAACCAAATGGAATATTTTTATGATTTGTTAGAACGTCGAACTTGCTCGAGACCCCAGCATCAGTACCGTGTCTGGTTTCGGCTCTCTGCACAGGCATTCAGAAACCTCACTGAGTTGTGGCCGAGCGGTTCTAGGCGCTTCAGTCCGGAACCGCGCTGCTGCTACGGTCGCAGGTTCGAATCCTACCTCGGGCATGGATGTGTGTGATGTCCATAGGTTAGTTAGGTTTAAGTAGTTCTAAGTTCTAGGGGACTGATGACCTCAGATGTTAAGTCCCATACTGCTCCGAGCTATTTGAACCATCTGAAACCTCACTGAACGGGTCTTCAGCAGAGTTCAAGCCCTTATAAATGCGAAGAATGGACACACCCCATATAAATGTCCAATAATTGGTGTACATATATTTTTGATCAGATAGTGTATATTGCATCAAACGAGTGGTCAGACTTTCTGTAGAACTGCGAGTTATGGATTCAAAGAAAGAAAATGCATTCTTCAGCGTTATTTTTCATAATTGCATCACTCGGAGAGATCGAGAGAGAAAGAGAGAGAGAGAGAGAGAGAGAGACAGAGAGAGAACGTACGGGTTGAATACAGACAGGTATGGACAGCAGCACACAACGGTCGACAAAAGTAATTTCCGCGTGCGACCTGGGGCCGACGTTGACTCGTGGACTGTTCGCAACGAAGTGGTAGTTTACGTTGCATCACATCGACTGTTAACAGACTTTCAACGTTTGCTGAAGATTGGCGCAAGACGTGTGAGTCATAGTACATCGAATGTTACACAAGGATTAGGGTTCATAAGTCAACAATGTCCAGTATCACAGGGACAATGTTTCCAAACAGATAAACCACAGCCAGGATGCCCTCAAGTGTTTGACAAGCGGATGCTACGTCTCCCTCGCAGAGACAAATCGGTGCAGTTCTGAATGTAAGTCGTTAGGCAGAAACGCATATCTGCCTTGAATGTACGGAAATAAATGCACAACACAGGTTCCAGCAGAAGTGACACGACCTCGAGTGCCTTCCCGTGAGTTCGGGCAGCTCATTGTATCTGGTAACTTTCTTGCGGAAGCACTGAAATACTTCAGTCAAGTGGTGAACTGAATATCTCACGCATAATTGCAACTGATTCAATATATTGTAATCCGTATCATCCGTCTACCGAGCCACTGGTATCCGGCACCTGGAGATCTCTTGGGAGACAGCCAAGCTCTAAACAGTAGACCACTAGGAGCAGTGGACGGGGACCTGGGTTCATATCGCCACTTGGGATTTTATCTGCCCTGTATTATCCTACATGGCGCCAGCAAGGAGCGTGCTGTCAGGATTCCAGAAACTGTTGCCGTGCACTGTACAGTCTGCGACTCTGGCCAAAGAGCTCTGTATAATGAAAAGTATGTGTCTGGTCAATGCAGAATACATTACTTTTACAAGTCGACTTCTCTGCTCAACGACAGCTTGATGGAAAGTTGTTTCTGTGAGTAAAATTTTTCTAGAAAATGGGAGGCTGCCAGTTTCGTCGAGAGGTGTTCATCTCTCTCGTTCTCGTGGAAAGCT
The DNA here is from genome assembly GCF_023864345.2 of Schistocerca serialis cubense. NCBI lineage: Eukaryota > Metazoa > Arthropoda > Insecta > Orthoptera > Acrididae > Schistocerca > Schistocerca serialis. The sequence goes on from NC_064643.1 coordinate 487,348,157, forward strand.
CAGCAACAATTTTTTTGATTATTCCCTTTTAAGAAAGTGATTTAACTTTAATAATCATGATTTCTACTTCTTCCTTCGTTGTTCCCAAATTCTCTTCATACTCTCGCTGTGCTCTCACTTGCGTTCTTCCGACCATTTATTTCCTGTTCTTTTCACATTGTGTTTTTTTTTTAAGAGTATGTTTCTGTATGATGTTCCTGAACTGTTCTCGATTGTTCCTGTTGTCTTGTCTGATTACCAGTTCTTTAATATCTTCTTCTATTTCAGTGATCTGCTTTGTCTTATTCTTGCCAGTGTTTGCTACACTATATGATCAAAAGTATCCGGACACCCAGAAAAACATACGTTTTTCATATTAGGTGCATTGTGCTGCCGCCTACTGCCAGGTTCTCTATATCTGTGACCTCAGTAGTCATTAGACATCGTGAGAGAGCAGAATGGGGCGCTTCACGGAAATCACGGACTTCAAACGTGGTCAGGCTATTGGGTGTCACTTGCGTTATACGTCTGTACGCGAGATTTCCACACTCCTAAACATCCCTAGGTCCACTGTTTCCGATGTCATGGTGAAGTTGAAACGTGAAGTGCCACATACAACACAAAAGCGTACATGCCGACGAGGACCTCGTCTGTTGACTGACGGAGACCGCCGACAGTTGAAGACGTGTAATGGGCCGACATCTATCCAGTTATCTAGTGTCCGGATACTTTTGATCGCATAGTGCATGTGCCTTGTGAGCCTGTTCTTTTCCATCTTGCTGATACGTCCATAAAATTTCATCCTCCTGTTTCTAAGGTCTCGGTTATTGTTTCTATCTCTTTGTTGATCTCCCTTGTTGGCCTGTAAAGTGTAGAATCACACAGGAATTCCAAACTGGATCAGGATCCACTGCAAGTACTATGACAGTCAGGTGGGAGGTAATAAAACTTGGATTTCATGGTCGAGGGGCTGCTCGTAAGCCACACATCATGCCGATAAATGCCAAACAACGCTTTTCTTGCGTAAACATTGGACGATTGAACAGTGGAAAAACGTTGTGTGGAGTGGCGAATCACGGTACACAATGTGACGATTTGATGGCAGAGTGTGGGCGTGGTGAATGCCCGGTGAACATCATCTGCCAGCGTGTGTAGTGCCAACAGTCAAATTCGGAGGCGGTGGGGTTATGGTGTGATCGTGTTTTTCATGGAGGGGCTTGCACCCCTTGCTGTTTTGCGTGACACTGTCACAGCACGGGCCTACATTGATGTTTTAAGCACCTTCTTGCTTCCCGCTATTGAAGATCAATTCGGGGATGGCGATTGCATCTTCCAACACGATCTAGCACCTGTTAATAATGCAATGCAGAGCCTGAGCGGAGTGGTTGTACGACAATAATATCCAGGTAATGGACTGGCCTGCTCATAGTCCTGACCAGAATCCTATAGAACACCTTTGGGATGTTTTGGAACGCCGACTGCGTGCCAGGCCTCACCAACCGAGATCAAAACCTCTCCTCAGTGCAGCATCCCCTGAAGAATGGGCTGTCATTCACCAGAAAACCTTCCAGCACCTGATTGAACGTATGTCTGAGAGAGTGGAAGCTGTCATCAAGCCTAAGTGTGGGGCAACACCACACTGAATTCCAGCATTACCAATGGAGGGCGCCACGAACTTGTAAGTCATTTTCAGCCAAGTGTCCTCGTACTTTTGATCACATAGTGCATGTCGAAGGTTTGCCTTGTGAGACTGTTCTTTTCCATGTTGCTGATACGTCCATAAAATTTCATCCTCCTGTTTCTAAGGTCTCGGTTTTTGTTTCTATCTCTTTGTAGATCTCTCTTGTTGGTCTGTAAAGTGTGGAATAACGTTTGTCTATCCACTGAATCATAAGCGTTTTTAAAATCGACAAAAGTTACGACAGTGTTTCTACACCCTCTCATTTGCGAGATTGTCTTTCCATTCCATCCCTGTTCAGTGCAAGATGGACCTTTGCGAAACCCTGCCTGATAGTCTCCTATTAAATGGTCCGCCTGTTCTTCTAGTCGTCTCACCACTGCTTCAAAAAGCATTTTGTGTTCTACAGAGAGCAGCGAAATTCCCCTGTAATTATTCGGATCGGATTTCGTTCCTTTTTGTGTAGAGGATGAATTACTGCACATTTCCACTCTGTTCGTCTTTGTTCAGTTATCAAATGTTTGCTTGTGTGAAATTATGATCACTTAATTTCCGTATTTCTTCTATGGAACCATCTTCCCTGGGAGTTGATTATTTCCTCGAATTCTTTAAAAGATGGTGGATTTAAATAAGGTTTGGATGGTGGTTTTCCAAAATCTAGTTGTTTTATCGGAGGTTCGCAGTTGAGAAGTGAGTGAAAATACTTATCTAAAATTTGTACTGGTTTCCAGTCAGGTCGACGAAAGCACAGGTTAAGTGGTTGACAACGTGTCAGGTTTTCTCTGAGAATTCTGTAAAAATTTTTGATGTTGTTCTTGATTCCTTTAAGCCCGTTTTCATCATATCTACGTTTTCCTATTCGCATTGCCGTAGATGAACTTCTCTGTATTCTCAAAAACTCCTGCCATTCTCTAGAGTTTTATTGGTACTGAAAGTTTTCCATGCTTGTATTCTCTCTTCTGTTGCTTGATCACATGCACTATTCCACCACATGTGTTTCCTCTTTCTCGGAGGTTTGCCTAATCTCATTATTTTTCAGTACCTTTGCAAGTTCGAGCCAGCACCTTGTGTTTGATTGCGTAATTTTCTGAAGAATTTTCCTCTTGTTGAGTTTCGGGTATTCTGAGTCAATTCTGAATGTTTCATTCATTTGTGGTTCTTTTTCTGTTAGGTTGAGATGTAATCTTTATTTGCGGTAAATGGTGGTCTGACTCAGAAAATCCCTTTTTTGTTCGTACCTCGAGTACTTCTTTGGTATGCTTATTGAATATAGCGACGTTGTCTATCTGAAACTCATTCAAAGTCGAGTTTGGTGATTTCCCTGTTGAATGTTTATTTGCAGGTTTAAGAAATTATGTGGACATAATTATAAGATCAAAATTATCTCAAAAATTTATTAGTCTCTCACCATTTTTGTTGGTGTTCTCCTGAATTTTTTTCTCTTTGCCGAGTTGTCAATTGAAATTTCTTAACAGAATTCTCAAATGATGTGCAGTGATTTTACTTCAGTTTTCCTCCAGTAGTTCCCAAAAGTCATCTATTGCCTTTGGGTCTCTTCGGTCGTAGTCTTTTGTGGGAGCATATGAATTTATCAGTGTGTATGCTTTGTTTCCAGATTTTAGTGGGTTTGTGGAGATTCTTTCCGATGTTGAGTGGAAGTTTATAACTGAATCTATAATGTGCCAAATTGTTTGGGTCCCTAGTTCAGCTGGACTGCCGGTTTTCCTTTGTAAATTCTGAAGTTTCCTGAATCAAAATGATTTTCATTGATAAATCATGTTTCTTGAATAGCAAGGACTTTCATGTGAATTTTTTTCACAGTTTTGTGAGCTGTTTGACTTTACCTATTTTGGAGAGTGTTTGTGTTGAGAGTTCCTTCCTGTTTTGGTCTCAGAGATTTTCAGAAGCTTCGACTCTTCTGCACATAATGTTCCTGGTCCCCCCAGAATCTGATGACCAGGAAAATTGAGTCTAGGGACTGATGCGTGGGGTAGTGGAATTCTGTCCTTTTGTACCATCATACCTCTTTTGTGGTGATCTTCTGTGAAGATCGCATGTTTACAACTGGATTGTTGAATTCAAGAAGAGCACGTATCAGCCGCATCAACTAGGTGAACAGACGCTGACCACTAACCGCTGTATTCCAGAACAGAGAACAGTGAATTTGGTCTGCGTCTATCGACAGTTCCGTCTGCACTGCCATTGAGATCTCAATCGTTACTCTGGCAAGGGGCCCTCACTAGGTACTATCGCTCGGGCCAGGTTAACCATGGTTCTCAGCCAGGCTTGGGACCGGCTATGGTAGAGTTGTCAGCTAATATTTATTACTAAATAGTTTTCGTTCTCCCCATATGGGGTCGAAACTGCTAAAGTGAGGCGACATTCCATGTGGATTGATAAATTTTCTCTGTTGTAAGGCGGGAAGGTAGCTCATTGTATGATCCGAATAAAATATCCGTAAGTAGGGGTTTAGAAGTTTAGGAATTTAGAAATTTACAACGTGGGAAAACTTCCCATCGGGCGACGTTACAAGATATCAGAGAAGTAGGAGTTTGAAAACTGGTTTTCTCAGAACTGTACACAGTAAAGTAATTGGATCACTTATAAAAAATTTGCTAGATGGAGTGTTGGACTGCTGTTTTTTCTTTTTCTTTTTTTTTTTTTTAAATAACACTGGCCAATGTTTAGCAGAGCCTTCTCATTGATGAGATATCTATTGCTTATTTAGCACACTCTGGTTTTGGAGAAGTGGGGAAGCGGACACACTGGGTTGGGTCGTGGGTGAGGTCACATTGACTCTGGAGATGCGGCAGAAGGCAGACTTGCATTTTTGTGGGTCAGCCCAGCACATAACACCTGATGAGTAGTGGTTGCCAGCAAGCCTAGCAATAAGCACGTCTCCACTCTCCATCTCGTCAGTTCTGGTGAAAATACCTGGCAGAGTATGCTTCTTAGGACGGAGAGGGATGAAGCGTTTCTGGGTGAATTACCTTAAAACTTGATAGGATTCCGTGCTTAAACACCTGGTCGAGCATTCAAGCGCTGAAGCATGACAAGCAGGCTTTGCCAGTTATGTATGGGTACCATACGTCCTGGCACAGCTGGGTCAATCACTGCACACTCGTCTGTGGTTAACCTTTTCGAGAATGGCCTGTTGAGGCAACAGTCATTCCTCTCTCATTTATTCGCTGCGGCCTCTACCAAATCAATCTACTTCTGCTTTTAATTTCTTTCAATGGTCGGAATTGACAGTTCCTTTTGTCCTGTATTTTATTAAGCACATGAATGTGTATTATCGTTCTCTTGTTTATATATGTGTTTTCAAGGAATAATTGGAATGAACCGGAGTCAAACTGGGCCAAGTTTTTTAATTCAGTGGTTAGATGAACCACATCGTAATTTTAATACTGTGTGTAAGAACCAACTCCTGAGATTCATTTACGAGGTCCTTCCTATTCATATTGTTTGATCCATTGTGCGATACATTCGTTTCCGTACCTGACTACATGGGGAGCGATCTGTCTCTCAGTCGGTCCAATCAGTGCAGATTATAGCAGCCAAAACGCTTGTTAGCTCAGTTGGCGTCTTACAGCACCTCTTCCAGAAATTACACTCTCTCGAAAACGATTATTCGAATGATGCAGCTGAATTAAAATAAGCATTACTATGGTATATTTCATTGTAAGCAGTTGGAGTAGCACAGTTGTAGCATTCATGGAAAATATCTTCCGTACTATTTGTTTTAAAACCAACTACAGATAAGTGGTGTTACTGCGGTGCTTTACAGAACCGTGTACATTTGAAACGTCCCCTTTGAACATTTCTACACGAGACTGTGCTTAACCTGACACACAATACTTTGTTAGCGCAACGCAATCTGACTTTCAGAATTCTCTACAAAAGAATGGCCCTGACTAACATTAAACTATACCTTTCACAAATCACTTACCTCACAAAAATCTTCGCTGCTCAAGCTACTGCAATACAGCGAGCGCCACTACTGCCAGCTAAATAAAAGATTCAAACTACTAAAGGCACTAACTACTGATAGGGATAGTTAGCAAATGAAAGATATTAATAGAGAACAAACAATGTATTTACCTTAATATCATCACAAGTCATAATATATATATCAGTTCATGAAAAATTACAAAACTCCGCCATCTCTCTCCCCACATCCACCACTGCTGGCGGCTCACCTCCAACTGCCCAACGCTACGCGCTATTCACATCCAGCTGCCGCTGCCCAACACTACAATGGCAGACAACAATGCAAACTAGCCACAGACTGCACACAGCACAGCCAGTGATTTTCATATTGAGCGCTACGTAACGTTGCCAATAAGAAAACATAAACAGCCTACTTACATAGCCCCCATGCTCCCCACAAAAATTTTTACAAATGGTGTTGGGCACTGGCCAATACAGATTTGACAAAAATTTTTCACAATTACAGTAACAAAGATATAGAATGCACACACTTATTGATACATTGTTGGTCGAAAGCTAAAAAGTTCTCACAGTCCATAAAGACAGTCCACATTGTTCATCACAGTGAAACTGCCGTTTCTTTTCTCAAAGTCTGAGCAGTAAAAGACAATGCACACGGAAGTAGTGGATTTCCATGCCGTCTTGAAGAAGTAGTGTGGTCCTCCCAACGGAAAGACAGTGCTGACTCTCGACATGCTGACAGGTAATGGGCCACAATGGAGCAAACCCACAGCAGAGTCATTCGAAGTTTTGAAGAGTATTGGTAGGTAAGTCATCACAGAGCGGACCCACTGTAGTCCTGGTAGAGATTGTGGTATTGGTGGGCCACCAGAGGTGCAGACCCACTGCAGTCCTTGTAGAAATAATGGCGTTGGTAGGTCATCATAGATGCAGACCCACTGTAGTCCTTGTAGAGATAATGGTATTGGTGGGCCACCAGAGGTGCAGACCCACTGTAGTCCTGGTATAGACGGCCAGCAGCCATCCGTTGCGACTGTGCAGGTGCACAATCACCATCGAAGATTCTTGCAGAGAATATAGCAAGTCCATAAACCACCACTTGTGCACTCAGAAAGTTTTTCTTTTAATTGTCCTTAGAACCAGCAATGCTGTTATCCAGTCCCTTGCTGAATTACCAACACACGTGCAAACACTATCAGTCCCTACTTCTCACATATTGTCCATATACTATGACCAACAGAAACGTGTGCAGTGAAGGTACCTTAATTTGAAGAACTGGTGTCTGTACAATTATAAATTTGCAAGTAAACCAAAATGTTGCATTAAAATCTCATTAGCAGTACCAGATATAATGTTATTTTTCTCGGAGCCAGCCGGCGCACGTGTATGCCTGCCGTGCGAGTCATTGTCTGTCTCTTTGTTGCCGCGCGTCGTTACTGGGATTAGGAGGCCTAACTTCCACAAATTCGCCTTGCCGAGAGGGCCCAGCTCTGTTTAAAGCTCGCCAGTTCTGATGGAATTCAGGTCTGTCGTTTTGTCGGTAGTTTACATAGTTTCTTGTTTGTCGGTCATGTGGTGGAGAATTTCTCCCTGAGTCGTAACTGCGCGCTGAACTGTAGCGTCTGAAGTTATTCTGTCTCCCTTGATAATAATAGTTCTGGTTGTCATATTGTCTATTTCTATGATTGTCTCTGTCATATTCATTACTACGGAAATGCGATCTTTCTCTGTAACTATTATTACTCTGCCAGTGGTTGTCATACGGGTGGTGTCTGTTTTGGTCACGATTTACGTTGTAAGAATAGGCTTGTCGTGTATAGTTATTGCTTCTGTCGTCACGAAATTGTGACGGATGTGACCTGTAATTGTTGCGCTCCTGTTTCCGCGTTCCCCGATTGTCAGTGTCAATTTCCAGTTCTTGTAACAGTCCCTGAAATGCTTCAATGTCGTCTTTGCAACGTCCTGCTAAAATAATATGTCGTAAATGTTCAGGCAATTTGAGTAAGCAAATGCGGATGAGTTCTGAGGGGCTGTATGGGTTTGACAGGTACTGATTCTTGTGCAACATGTCTTCAAAATATTTGACAAGACTGGAAAATTCAGATTGTTCAAAGTGTTTCATCATCATGATGCTATGTTTTACACGGTCTTGTGTCGCTTGAGACCAATACGCTGAGAGGAAGCCATGATAAAAATCTCCTTCACTGTGACAATCGTGAATGACCGATCGCATTCTTACACCTGGTTCATTCTCTTAGTAGCCACACATAAATTCTAATCTGTGTTCTAACGACCAGTTGGGAGGAAAACAATGAGAGAATTGATGGAGCCATGCTTGTGGATGAATGTCGTTGCCAGAATTCTTAAATGTTTTGAATTTACGTGTCGTAATGAACAGCTTATAGTCAAAATCATCGTGTCGGCGAGTAGCATCTCGGTCATAGTTACGTCGTGTCGGCGGTTCCATCTCAAAATTCGGTGTACCTTGCCAATTTCTTTCATAATTACCGAAATGCCCTGTGTTATTATTTTGTGGCTTTTGCGTATTTCTAAGTTCCTCTTCCCGTGTTGGAGCGCGAGTGTCTTCTGAAATACGTAATTCTTGTATTACCTGTGTCAGCTGATCTTGTACTTCCCGGATTTCTCTTTGGTGTTGCGTATCAATTTGATTCAGATTTTGTTTCAGTTTCCTAATTTGTTCGCTCTGTTCTGTGTCATTAAAGACTACCGGTTTTGCGTCATTCAGATTATCATCTACCTTCGTAGATAAATTATTTAGCTGATCCGAAAGTTCAACTACTTTCTCTGATAATGAACACATTTCCTCAGTGTGTTTTTCTGAACCAAGTTTCAGAGTGTCCATTTGTGTTGAAATCGAATCTACTGTGTCCTTTAAGTTATCCTGAGTTTTTGCAAGTTGCGTAACCGAATCGGTAGATGCAACTGAGTCAAATTTAGCTTGCAAGGTCTCATGATTTTCATGAACAATAATTTGCAGTTCTTTTATGGCTGCTTCGTGATTCTGTAATGCATTTTCATGCCGCGAAAAAATAGGTTGAAAATGCTCACAAATTTGTGTTTTTACGTCATTACAGACTTTTTGACATTTCGATTCAATGTGATGTAACTCAGCAGTTAAATCCTCACGTGTTCGTTCAAGAGTTTGCTCCAATGAGTCTAACTTTTTAAGATTTTGTTCCATTGCGTCTAACTTTTTGAGATTTTGTTCCACTGTGTCTAACTTTTTAAGATTTTGTCCCATTTGTCTCTGATTTTGTTCCATTTGTTGCATTAATTGCAATAATAATGTATTAGTGTCTGGAATCTGTTTCTCTACGCTTTTCGGCAGTGCATTTGCACCGGCAACATTCACATTTTGACAAGCAGAAAATGCGTCTTGACTTATTTGAGAAAACGGTGATAACCCAAAACCTGAATCTACAGTATTTGCGAAATTGTGTCCTGTCATTTCGGATTCCTGAGGCGAGCTGTTGCCGACCGATCGATCGATAATGCTTCCCTCTTCACTAATTGTTTCACTGTCCGTGCCATTGTTTGCCGCCCGCTCCATTTCCCTATGCACGATTACCAAATTACTACTTTGAACATCAGTTAATTCATTAGTCTGCGGCGCTAACACACTGCCTTCGTCTTCACTGTCATTTCTCAGTTTACTTTGGAGCCTAGTATTACGTTTTTCACACGCCATTATTGTCACAGTATTTCACACGACAACACAGAAAAACACAATTTGAAGAGCAAAATAAAATAACGTAGCAATGGAAATAATGTCTAGTTAATTGCAGCTGCGAAATACTTGGTGCAAATCTACATGCATGCCACAACTGTTTTACTCTACAACAATGAAAAACTACAACTACAAAGGAGATTCTCTCTACAATTACGCGCTAGCAATAAACAAAAGCTACACTAAATACACAAACTACAAGAAAAAATCAGAAGATTCCAGGTTCGAATCCTGGCAGGGTCGCCATATGAAACGTCCCCTTTGAACATTTCTACACGAGACTGTGCTTAACCTGACACACAATACTTTGTTAGCGCAACACAATCTGACTTTCAGAATTCTCTACAAAAGAATGGCCCTGACTAACATTAAACTATACCTTTCACAAATCACTTACCTCACAAAAATCTTCGCTGCTCAAGCTACTGCAATACAGCGAGCGCCACTACTGCCAGCTAAATAAAAGATTCAAACTACTAAAGGCACTAACTACTGATAGGGATAGTTAGCAAATGAAAGATATTAATAGAGAACAAACAATGTATTTACCTTAATATCATCACAAGTCATAATATATATATCAGTTCATGAAAAATTACAAAACTCCGCCATCTCTCTCCCCACATCCACCACTGCTGGCGGCTCACCTCCAACTGCCCAACGCTACGCTCTGTTCACATCCAGCTGCCGCTGCCCAACACTACAATGGCAGACAACAATGCAAACTAGCCACAGACTGCACACAGCACAGCCAGTGATTTTCATATTGAGCGCTACGTAACGTTGCCAATAAGAAAACATAAACAGCCTACTTACACATTAACACAGTAAACAAGGGTTTAGCTCACGGCTTCGCCCTTTTACAGTTATGCCACATTTATAGGGTTGGCAGGTCTCACGTATTTCCAAGGTTTTCACGTATTTTGATCTAATTTTTTTCAGTCTCATATATTTGAGTATATTTCTCCCGTATTTCACTCCATTATAGTATTTTATGTTTGAGATATTACATCCTTTCGGTTTTTTGTCATTTCAGCTTAAATTATCGAAGTGTTCTGAGCGACACATCAAACTGTGCTTTAGTAGGAAAGCTTTGTTCCGAAGCTGTAATGAACCAACCACGCAGCGCATTAGTATCGCTGCCAACATTATATGAGTTTTACAGGCATATACTAAAATGTTCATGAACCTAAATTTATGTTGGTATTAGGTTCTAGAACTGCCGCACAGAACAAAATTATCAGATTGGTTAAGCTAGAGGTCGGAAGTTGAAGATACGGAATCTCCCGTATTTTTCGTTAGAAAACCTGGCAACCCTACACATTCATTTCGGATATATATACACTTCACATACATTTAACGTATCTTACACATATCTGTGCACATATTTCGTCCGTATCTCCAGCGTATTCTGCCGTTATGGTTCATCTAAATGGCGAGAGAATTTGTAATTCTGCCAGTCTTCCGGACTGGCGTTTCGAGAAAAAGGACGGTCGCTAGCAAGTTCCATTCTCCGCTGATTTGTGCCATGCGTCTCTAGCGAGAGTACTAAATCTATCTGCGTATTAAGCACTAATTATCTGTCCTGAAACACCATGGCAAACTTATTGGCCTGCTGCAGTGCTGCTTCTCACGACGTGGTTCATGAACTCAACAATTAAAATAAATGACAGATTGCGTTTTATACATTTGAAACATCTCAAGTTAACTAATTACAGGGAAGAAATACCAACATGTCGTTTCCGGACATTTCTACATATCACCCCTTCACATCGACACCCACACCTTAGCGGTAGTAGGGGTGTCTTACTCCGACAAAATTCTTATACAAATAATGGGTCATATACATATACCTGATTTGGTTATAACTAATTTATGCGCTCCTGAGCTACGTTTTTCTGACACGCCTTTTTACCTCAAATCCACAGCCATGTAGCTGCTATGGGTGTCTAAGAGTGACAGTCAATTTTTCGAGATAGAAAGTGATACGTCAACCAGTTTTGGTAGAAATTGTTTGAGCCCTTATACAGATATGTTGATATGTCACTGTATCTGCACCCTGCCCCTCTACACTCAACTCTAGGCGTGAATCGTCATCGTGAGTGTTACCAGTAAGTCTAGCGACCCCGATAACTGTGGATTTGATATTAATACCGGTCGTTATAGAATATTTTAACATGTCTCCTCTTCTCATCCCCACAACCATCCACGCGGTTTTTTATGTGCATTACTCCTACAATACTTTTATAGAGATAATTAGAGAAACAATGTGCTATATGAGGAAAATTCGATTGGAATTACACCAGATGTTTCTGAGTTAAGCATCTATGTTAGCCCCTTTTCATCCTCACCCCCACTGGATGCGCGAAAAAAATCTCACCAAAGTTTCATTTTAATCGGATAAATGGTGTGGGAAAGTGTAGAGGACGAACAGACAAATATTCATTGTTGTATTTAGATATTAATAACCGGGGTGAACTAATGTTTATAAAATTGTGCAGAAAACGTGATGGGATGTTAAACGGAACGGAAAACAATACGCAAAAGGCCCTCACATGAAAATAAAGTGGTTTTTCGGATGAGAAGCGGTGCTAAATGCCATACACATTGTTTTAAAGTCCGTTAAACTAATTCAGCCTAGCCGTTCGTGACGTGTGTAAATGTAACCACTGAGCGCTCTGCGTCTGTATGAGTGCTCCGCATTAACGGTGAGTTGAAGGGACACGTAAAGCAGATGATTGAATTGACTAAATAGGAGCTATTCTCTGGAAAATGTTGAAATGGGGAAACTGAAAGAAAACTAATGTCACAGAGGACTTGAGAGTTTGTGAATAAATTACTTGACGTAAGTAAACCAAATGTTAACAAAAAATACCAGACAAATCGAATTAGTTAAAGCAACCATACAACAAGAAAACTATTGATGTGCAGAAAACAGAACTGAAAGTTCGGCAAAAATAGACGACTGCTGTGTCGATATCTATGACGGTATTAAAAATATAATGTGTTTTCCCAGGAATCGAGAATTGAGATAAAGCACACCATATGATTTTACGACGTGAAATTTTTCTAGAAATATTTTGTCAGTGATTAACTCGGGGTTAACACGATGCTATAAAGCTTACAAAGATTTGGAAAACTCAAACTGCTGCTAGTTTCATGTTTTTATTATTGTAACAATGCAAGTCTATTCCAATGTTTTGAGCCTTCTTTGGCTTCTCGTATTGACTACACTCCTAAGGTGTCTCCGATCTCATTCGTCAGACGCACGTCGCAAAAACGAAAAATTAAGTTGTCTGCTCTGTCATTTTCTCCAGCCCTATTTTTCTGCTCTGCAATTTGCAGTTCTTCTTATCCTATAGGAAAAAAAGTACGAAGAAGGTGCCATGCTGGAACTTAACGATTATCTCGAGCAGTCGGCACTAGCCGAATTAATGCCTACTGCTACTACATATTCACAACATTAGTATTCTGTGATATTTACGCTGTCTTTCAATGACTAGAGCTGATTTTATACGATTCCTTTCATAGAAAAGTAGAGCCACTCACTACATGATTTATGACCGTGAACAAGCGACGAATGGGTTTTAAGAAATTTGTTTCGTCTCTAAATAAACAACACTGTATTATACAGGGGAATATACGTTAGTAAGCAGCATGCAAATATAAATTCGTTTAGCAATTGTAATTATTTGCTACCAGGCATAAAATACGATGGTCAGTCCAAATCGGGCATACAATTTTGATGTAAGTGTTAATCGTTCTAAAAGTAAGAGATTCATTAGATAAAGGAAACTACCAAATCCTTATCTCTAGTGAGAAAGCTTTGCAAAATCAATCACCAGCTATAGTTTCTATACAACTCTCTATGATGAGGTATTAATAGACTAGCTAACCTTTCCTACACGTAAATGTTTGCTACATGAAATGTTTAACTTCGGGAGAATATCCTTCGTACTATATCTGTACAAGCAATCGGGAACTTGATTCCTGAATATGTGCGGAATCCTTCTCATTACAATCACGTAAGGCAACACTCACTTGGAGCACTCTTAAAGGAAAAATGCGTCACACGAAGTTCAACTATTGCATCAGTTACTTATTCAAGAATGGTTTCAAAACAAAATGGTGTGCTACGGTAGCTGCTTTCTTCAACAAGTAAATGTTTCAGTTCAGATTATACAGTCCGATAAAAGCAAACTTTCTTAAACTTGACTAGTGATTGCACCGATACCTTAAACATTTCAGCTATAATTATTGTCAAAAATTAAACAGTCCTTTTATAAATAGATTCAAAACTACGGAGACGTAGATGACTTTAGTGACATGGAAAAGGATCTCAGCAAGCTTACGTGGCTAAGGTCAATAACTGTCTTGCCACATGCGAGGGTTAATTAATCAAATGTTTTAGATCACAGTATAGAAGACACTGATTTATGCATTTTTCACAAATATAAATAAACATTACATTGTCTGGAGGTGATGCTGTGTTGGCGTGGATTAGTACTGCCCAAGGAAGAATGTCTGACCTAATTCTCCTTTCCAGTTCCAAACATCATACAGTATCTCACAAATTTTCCACCCAGCCGTAAGGTGACAACGCGTCGATCCGAGGCTCGTTTCAGTAAATTTGCAGGTAACTTAGCCTCGCTTCCACTACACGGCGGTGAAACTCTAAACGTTAGAGAACAGCGCACTCACTGCGCGCCTTACCACCTTTACTCTGACGTACTAGCCACCTCCTACTGAAAGTTACCTAAATAAATAAAAATATGACTTACGTACTGTTTCTGACTGTAATATCTGAGCTGTAATAATAAATGAAATGCCGTAACCTGTACTGTCGTAATGTGAAGCAAAGCTGCATTGAAATAATAATTAATTATCGTAATGAAAAGGGAAATATTTCATACTGTGATAGTTATCAATCTGACTGCACGAATTTTACTTGGTATAAACTGCCTGAACAATGAACTTCGACATAAAACCTACGATTATTAGTTTGGAAAAACTGATCACAAAACCTGTCTCTGAATGACATAGGTTGGCCCTGATTGAATAAACAAAAAAACATCAAAATATTTAGTCCTTACCTCTATTCTGCTCAAATCTGGATAACGCGTGGCAGTACTGCTCTGTCTTGCGCGCCGCTATGCTAAAGCTGCAAAATACTGTATCTACCCAGAGACACTCGTGAGGTGCAATAAGTTCTCTGTTAGTTGCAAATCAAAGTATTATCCGAACACACTTGTTTCGTTTTCCACTAAAAAAATTTGGTCAATTAAAAATTGTAAGAGAGAGGTTGGTAAAAAATAAAATGTGGTGGGCATAAATGACAACACAATTCTTTTTGTTGTTGTATACTGTGAAAATGTGCTCATGGCTGATTTCAAATTTAATGAAGGTCTTAACATCCAAATACTACACTTTCTTATCTTTCAAATCTAGCAACTCTCAATACAGTAAAAACGTTAGTCCGATGGCGCAGCAATAGTGAAAAAAAGTAACATCATTATAATATTTACCTCTGACATTCCACTTCTGGTATACAGTTATTTCCATTACACTTCATCCTTCACAAATCATCTTCCGTTACAATCCTGATATAATCATGTTCATTAAACACGTTGATAAATTGAGACATTACATTTGAAACATAACTTTTCAATTGCTTCTTCACTCCAACACAGATTAACATTATCTGATCCTGCGCCTTCGCACTCACCAAATAACCTAACTTCTGCGATATAGCTTTTAAACATCGCTGCTCGCTCACAATCGATTCAGATATCAAAATTATACATATCACCTTTCACTATACACAGAGGGACTTCCCTACAACTTCCCTAACAATACGTTTCCACCTCTCCATCCATACATCCATATGCAAGGAACAGTAAAACCACCAACATTTTCTCGTACAGAAACGGAAAATATTGAAAAAAAAATGTATATATAGATTGATAACCAGACAGTAATAATACAGCCAAAGTTATATCAATGATACGAAGTGTTGGTACTACAGTTCGTTTCAGTGTGGCCAGCGAATAGAATATCCTGATGCTGATCATAGTACACTAAACCGGGTTACACTTTTCCAGTTCGTATCGCAACAGTTCAGACACCGACAGCCGGGATAGCAGGCCAACAGCCGAAACCAGGCAGCAGTTACCGGCCAGTGCCCTGCCAGCCAAGGTTGACGTGGCTGCTGCAGTCGGTGCTTCCCCGTGAAGGACGTCACGTGGACAACCGTAGCATCAGCGACCGACCTACGAATAAATCCAAATAACAATAACTGACCTTCCTTTTAATTTATTTTAACTCCACATCAGGCCCTCGGCCCCGCTCCAGATGTTTCGACGCGGTCACGATACTCTCAGCAGATGGAAACGGGATTTAAATCGGCAGGACCAGCCCGTCAATAAGTTGTCACACCTGGGCCACACGATGAGGCACAGCCTGTACTGGTCGTCGCCGCATCTATGACGTTGACTCCGCCGGACCGCGAACTAACATTCCGTAGATCCGAGGCACAGGATATCGTCTCGTTGCAGCCCCGCCACCCCGCAGCCTTCAGCTGCCATCCTCCAGCATGTTGACCTAGTAGATAGTGTCGGAAGTTCCGTGCGGCTTTTCGCGGATGATGCTGTAGTATACAGAGAAGTTGCAGCATTAGAAAATTGCACCGAAATGCAGGAAGATGTGCAGTGGATAGGCACTTGGTGCAGGGAGTGGCAACTGACCCTTAACACAAATGTAATGTATTGCGAATACATAGAAAGAAGGATCCTTTATTGTATGATTATATGATAGCGGAACAAGCACTGGTAGCAGTTACGTCTGTAAAATATCTGGGTGTGTGCGTGCGGAACTATTTGAAGTGGAATGATCATATAAAATTAATTGTTGGTAAGGCGGGTAGCAGGTTGAGATTCATTGGGAGAGTCCTTAGAAAATGTAGTCCATCAACAAAGGAGGTGGCTTACTAAACACTCGTTCGACCTATACTTGAGTATTGCTCATCAGTGTGGGATCCGTACCAGGTCGGGTTGACGGAGGAGATAGAGAAGATCCAAAGAAGAGCGGCGCGTTTCGTCACAGGGTTATTTGGTAACCGTGATAGTGTTACGGAGATGTTTAACAAACTCAAGTGGCAGACTCTGCAAGAGAGGCGCTCTGCATCGCGGTGTAGCTTGCTCTCCAGGTTTCGAGAGGAAGCGTTTCTGGATGAGGTATCGAATATATTGCTTCCCCCTACTTATACCTCCCGAGGAGATCACGAATGTAAAATTAGAGAGATTCGAGAGCGCACGGAGGCTTTCCGGCAGTTCGTTCTTCCCGCGAACCATACGCGACTGGAACAGGGAAGGGAGGTAATGACAGTAGCACGTAAAGTGCCCTCCGCCACACACCGTTGGGTGGCTTGTGGAGTATAAATGTAGATGTAGATGTAGCTGTGGTAGGGGAGCCGCCGCTACCGTCTACGGGAAACGCCTACGTCGCAAGCCCGTATCAATGTGCTGGGGTCCGAGAACCAACATCCGTCGACTTTATTCTGTCTGTTTCAGATGTTCTCAACCATGTCTTTTCGTGATCATCAACTGACTGGCTCACTTCTTCGTCCGCTGCTTCGCCAGCCTCTAGCAGAGAAGCAATTTCCCACTCCTATCCTGCAGTAAACCCTCATTACACTAGCATTACGAAAGAAAGTTAGTCTCATACTGCTGCGAATATTTCGACGGTTATCTTCTAAAGTTTAAGTGTTCGTGATCTCCAATTTGTATCCAATCGGTTTTAATCACTGATTTCAGCTATGGCGACTTTTCGTCTTTAGGTTTCCAAGTTTCACCTAATGTGGAACCCTGCTTGTGAATTGGACACTTTGCTACTCGAGCTGCCACTTTCGATATATACTGAAGAGCCAAAGAAACTGATAGGTCCCCTGCGAGCACGCAGAAGTGCAGCAAAATGACGTGGCATGAACTCGGCTAATATTTGAAGTAGTACTGCAAGGAATTGACACCATGACCCTGCAGGGCTGTCCATAAATCCGTAAGAGCGCGAGGGGTGGAAATCTCTTCTGAACTGCACGTTTCAAAGCATCCCTGATTTGCCCAATAATGTTCATGTCTGGGGGGTTTGGTGACCAGCAAAAGTGTTTAAACTCGGAAGCGTGTTCCTGGAGCCACTCTGTAGCAATTCTAGACGTGTGGGGTGCCGCGTTGTCCTGCTGGAATTGCCCAAGTCCCTCGGAATGCACAATGGACATGAATAGATGCAGGTCATCATGCAGGATCTTTACGTACGAGTCACCTGTCATATCTAGACGCGTCACGAGTGCCATATCACTCCAACCCACAACATTACAGAGTCTCTACCTGCTTGAACAGTCCCCTGCTGCCATGTGGGTTCCATGTACTCATGAGGGTGCCCCCATACCCGTACACGTCCATCCACTCGATACAATTCGAAACGAGACTCGTCCGACCAGGAAACATGTTTCCAGTCACCAACAGTCCAATGTCAATGCTTACGGGCCCAGGCGAGGCGTACAGCTTTATGTCGCGCAGCATCAAGGGTACATGAGTGGGCTTTTATTGAACGGTTCGCAGGCTGATACTTGTTGATGGCCCAGCACTGGAATTTGCAGCAACTTGCGGAAGGGTTGCACTTCTGTCACGTTAAACGATTCTCTTCGGTCGTCTTTGGTCCACTTCTTGGAGGATCTTTTTCCGGCCGCAGCGATGTGGGGGATTTGATGCTTTATCGGATTCCTGATGTTCACGGTGTACTCGTGAAATGGTGGTATGGAAAACCCCACTTCATCGCTACCTCGTAGATGCCGTGTCCCAGCGCTCGCGCGCCTACTATAACACCACCTTCACACTAACTTAAATTTTGATAACCTGCCGTTATAGCAGCAGTAACCGGTCTAACAACTGCGCCGGACATTTGTTGTCTTATACAGGCGTTGCCGACCGCAGCTCCGTATTCTGCCTGTTTACATATCTCTGTATATAAGTGCGCATGCCTAAACCAGTTTCTTTAGAGCTGCAGTGTATTAGCGCTCGCCGTGTATATTTTGGCAGCTACACAAATCCGTATCCTACTGTGCATATCGAGCAATCTATGGTGGCGCTTCGTGTCTTAAACAAAAAAGTCTCTACTTTAGACGCTCCACTCGGCTCCACACCAGAGGACCTCAATCAGTTATCGTAACGAAGCTGAAAACTGACAGCAGCGCACTTTTAACCACTGCCACCAGCCACCGGAAGGAGCTGTCAGTAAATTTAAATTTCCGCTGGCAAATATCATTGCTGACGATATGAGCAGCTGTCTGCTGACCGTCGTTTCAATCGCTCCTGCGATTGCCTCTTAAGCCTGTCGGACGTCTCGACACCATACGCACAACGACTGCTCAATTGAAGCTCTAATTCCCGTGGCACTATTGCCATAAGAGAGCCATTAACCGTCGAAGTTCTGGCCTACCTGCGTGTAACAACGCCTTCTTATACCTCAGCGGCTGCCCATACCTCAACGACGCAAACGGTATTTCGCAGTACAATGTGTCCTTTGGGAACTTTCCAGACCAGTTTGTAAACGTATTACGGCCATATATTTTTACAATGCATTACGGCTACATTTTTTTACAATGCAAACAATTGGGAGAAGGATTTACAGTGACAATCTGTCGCCATAAGTTCACACATAGCCGTTTACATTATCAGTAAATTGTACCTAATTTCATAATGGATATCAGAGTAAAAGTGGTATTCTGCCAGATATTTAAGACTATGAATAATATTATTCTCTCTCGGAAGTTCCTTCATTTCCAGACGAACATTCTTCTTCCTCTTTTTTTCAAGCTCCCACCCTTTGTCCATCCCCTCCTCCTTTACGACTACTCCACTGTATTTCTGCGGATATAGAGCTTGTGTATGTGAGGAAGAACAAGAGAACTTATTTGTGCGTATTCGCTACTTTTAGAAACTGTATAATTTAATTTGCATACTTACTTTTTAATTTTATGTACCTAACTGTTGCTTGCAAAATGTGCCTTGAACAAGCCGAAGAGCAATTAACACGGTGAGTAGTTCTCTAAAATCACGAGGGTGAGAACAGTTCTCTTCCAACATTCCTTGAACTCTGCAGTGATGCATCTGGTTAACGAGTTTGCCAACTTCACGGCGGCTATTCTTTCAGACAGTTTGGTAATTTGCATTTTAATATGTCTTTGTTTTAATATTCAAATTATCCTCCCACTCATAACTTATAAGCAAAAGCTTTACTTCCGCACAATTAAAAATTCCCTCCACTAACTACATAATTATGAAACAAGAGAGTCGCTGCCGAGAGATTCGGAATGTTAAGAAAACAGCAAATTTTAATATCGGTAAACTTATTACGTTTCTGAATTCTTGAGAAGGATTTCTTCCAAAATATTACCAAGTTAAAATCATTGTAACCCTAATCCTCAAATTATTCTTGTATCTCGTTGCTATTTAGAAACTAGTTATAATGAAGAAAAGGGCGAAGGTAAATTTTTGTTGACAGTATCGAATAGGGAATAATCGAGGAACAAATGCTTGTATACAGGAGTTCCCCTTTTAATAATCATGAATTCAGAACAAAGGCTGAAGGCTGTAAACTGCCAATGTCCTTAAGCCCATTAATGTTATTAACCTATGAAAGAATACGGCTTCATAAGAAAACTTCCAACACCATTATCGAAAGAGGTGACTCAGGCATTAATCTGCTGTACGAGTATTTGCGAGAAGCAGAAATAAAATATTTGTCCTGTGAACAAACATTTGTTTCCCGTTATTTCTCTGAACTACTTAAGATCCTTACGAATATGGTCTCACGGAAATAGTCAACGATGATTTCCTATCCTACCATTGTTCTCGCCAAAGCAGTTACAATACATTACCACCACACTGACAAAGATGTCATTTACTCTGTGACTGTTCGTCAGTCAGGATGGGTAACACCTTTTCCAGTGTTGTTTACAAACATTGTAACTTCCTTCAAGATGACAGTCAGTTAAAACATGATGATGGACTTGTAAGACGAAATCCAGTTAACTAAGTAAATTAATCCTGTAGAACATAAGCAATATATTGCTTTCCATTTATTATCGTATAACTGAACAATCTGAACTAGTGATCTGTCTCTAATGATACTTACGAAGAGAGTTTAAACTCACATCTCTCTTCCTTTGCAACATGATGGAAACTGATATCCGATAAGGGAACTAAAAATAATGTATCAATGAGAGGAAAAAGGTGAACACAACAGTAATCAGTCATCGTCACTCAATTTTAAGATACTTTGTTTGGAGCATGGCAGAAGACAAATAAGACGGTGGGAGTAAAGTTTATGGTATATGATAGCAAGGAGATCCTGTTAAGCTTACAGTAGGAAATTCGAAGACTTATTTATCATCATCATCACCTATTAACCACTGTTATTATACTGGATCTTCAAAATCTTCAGGTATTTAAATTTTTAAATTTAAATGTCCTATAATACAAAACATGTTTCTTAGCCAAAAATTTATGTGCACTGTGACCCATGTATCGCTACTGCAGATTAGAAGTGGTACGTTTATGCGCTGCAAGTTACCTTTTGAATGCTACCTTCAGTTTCCCAATCTCATTCGTAGCGATTTCTTTTCAAATGTTGATTTTCGTGAATTGTAGCACCGTGGAGCACAACAAACAACACAATTTTACATATTTTGCGGTTGTTGCGTACAATTTATAGGTGATTTGGGCGAATCCAGAATGCGAAATTTTATACACAGATCAGGCAGACTAGGAGCAACAACATCTCTAACACGGCTGGGGATATAAAGGAACTCACCTTTTATGACTTCTGTCCATGCTGCTTCAGCTCCATGTTAGAGATCAGAAATGCCTCCGTGTACTTGTTTTAAGATCGCCAACGAGTCCTGTGACGTCAGCTCCGAACTCATCGTCTCCGTATGCAGGGAGACCCGACTCGTGCGTCTGCGTCGGTGCCCACTCGTCACCTGAGCCTATTGTCAGGTATACAAGTGGACTCGAATAGCTCAGAAAGGAGAGCGTGTACACTAGTTCGTAAGTGTAGCCACGGACTCGCAGCGTTCCAGCTGTATGTACAAAGCTTCTGAAAGCAGTTTCCGCTATGAGACTGTAAATTACTACGGAACTCATTTATACCACACAGTCACGATTTCGGCATCATAGATCATAGACAAAATCAAGTGCAAGTTGAAATGTTGCAAAATGTGCGAACTGCCTTAACTACTTAAGCAATAATTGAGTATGACGATTATTACATATCAGTCCAATGAACGATCAGTTAGCAGTGACGGATCACTGGAACAAAACAACACAAGAAATAGCTGTCAAATTTTAGCCAAGTACTATATTTTCACTCACTTCTCAAATGTGAAACTCCGAAAGAACAACTTGATTTTGAAAAAACCCCGTCCGATCCTAATTTAAAAACACCATATTTTAAAGAAGCAAAGAAAATAATCAACTCGTTGATGAACAACAAGTCTCGAAATTGTACCAGAAATATGGAAATTAAATGACAATAATTTCACACAAGCATTTCACAGAATTAAATCGAACGTTTGCGAAACTGAACAAATGCCTGTAGAATGTGAATGTGCATTAATTCATCCTCTACCCATAAAAGGAACGAAAACAGATCCAAATAATTATAAGAGAATTTCACTACTCCCTGTAGTATACAAAATTCTTTCAAAGGCCCTGATATGTCGACTGAAAGAACAGGCAGACCAGTTAATAGGAGAGTATCAGAAATGGTTTCGCAATGGACGATCTTGCATTTAACAGATATGGAACCTGAAGACAATCTTGCAGATGAGAAAGTGTCGAAATACTGTGGTAACGTTTGCCGACTTTAAAAGGCTTATGATACAATAGATAGGCAAACATTATTCGACACGTTAGAGGAATTCATGATTGACAGGAAAACAAGATCAATTATGCAGCAGACATTAACAGGTACAACATCCAAATTTAAATTTATGGGACTAATGTCAGAACCATTTCAGATTCATATTCCCTCTTTCTATTTAACATTGTTCTGGTAAAAACTATGAGGACACAGGAAAAAAAAGGGAATGCAATTCGTGATTAAAAAAGAGCAGAGAATCTATGTGAAGTGTCTGGCTTTCGAGGACGATATTTCCACTACAAGCAACAATACAGAGGAAGCCAAACTTGCATTGGAGAAGCTTCACGAAATCTCACAGAAACTGGTCTACAAATGTCCTTCGAGAAGACTCAATACAGGGAAAGCAATACTGCAGGTAATCTCCCCGTTACAACTCAGCACGGGAAAGAGGCACAAGTTGCGCAGTTCAGATATCCAGGACAGATAAACCAACAATCAGGACTGAACTCCATAGCCAATAAAGAAAGAATCTCCGAATCACAGAAGGCATACAAGCTCACTTGAAATCACTGAAATAAAAAAATCTATTTCTGTCAATGCAAAACTAAGACATTACAGCACATTGGCTCTACCAGAAGCACTCTACGCCGCAGAAATAGTTATCCAAGATCATAAGAAAATAAGGGCGATTGAAGAGCAAGAAAGGAAAATTCTGAGGAAAATATATGGATCAGCGTTTCGTGATGGAATTAGGATAAAGAGGCCCATTAGAGAGATCTACAAAGAGATAGAAACTATAACGGAAACCTTTGGAAAAAAGAAGTATGAAATTTTATGGACATACCAGCAGAATGAACAAGAACAGGCTCCCAAGGAAAATCTATGAGGCAGAAAACACAAACAAGAGCAAGACAAAGTGGATAACTGAAACAGGAGAAGACATTAAGGAATTGGGAAGTATAGAAGACAACATACAGGTCAGGACCTTCACAAAGAAACATACACTTAAACAAAAACACACCGAGAAAAGAATAGGAAATAAGTGACCGGAAAGAACGAACGAATGAAGAAGAAGAAGAAATCATGACTACTTCTCTCAAAAGGGAATAATCGAAAAATTATATATATATCAATCATGCATGAACAGCGCCTATTAGACTGTAGGGATCCGACAGCCGATAGGTTCCAGTCATTCCACCAGGAAGGAAGCACTCGGCTCGTGTTGTCTGTAGTTCAAGCATTCCTAGACAGTCAATACTGCGGTTCGGTGGCTTCTGCATTCTTACTTTGTGCAAGGAAAGGCTAACAACAAGGGAAGTGTCCAGGTGTCTCGGAGTGAACCAATGCGACGTTGTTCGGACATGGAGGAAACACAGAGATACAAGAACTGTTGATGACATGCCTCGCTCAGGCCGCCCAAGGGCTACTACTGGAGTGGGTGACCCCTACATACAGATTATGGCCTGGAGGAACCTTGACAGCTACGCCATGAAGTTGAATAACGCTTTTCGTGCAGCCACTGGACGTCGTGTTACGACTCAAACTGTGAGCAACAGGTTGCTTGATGCGCAAGTTCACTCCCGACGTCCATGGTGAGATCCATCTTTGCAACCACGACACTATGCAGCGCGGTACAGATGGGACCAACAATATGCCGAATGGACCGCTCCGTAATGGCATCACGTTCTCTTCACCGATGAGTGTCGCATATGCCTTCAACCAGACAATCGTCGGAGACGTGTTTCGGCGCAACCCGGTCAGGCTGAACGCCTTAGACGCACTGTCCAGCGAGTGCAGCGAGGTTGAGGTTCCCTGATCTTCTGGGGTGGCATTATGTGGGGTCGACGTACGCCGCTGGTGGTCATGGAAGACGCCGTAACGGCTGTACGATACGTGAATTCCATCCTCCGACCTATAGTGCAACCATATCGGCAACATATTGGCGAAGCCCCCATCGTGTACATCTTGTGAATGACTTCCTTCAGGATAACGACATCGCCCGACTAGAGTGGCCAGTATGTTCTCCAGACATGGACCCTATCGAACGTGCCTGAGATAGATTGAAAAGAGCTGTTTATGGACGACGTAACCCACCAACCACTCTGAGGGATCTACGCCGAGTCGCCGTTGAGGAGTGGGACAATATGGACCAACAGTGGATTAATGAACTTTAAGGATACGCCATGATGAATGAAGGCATGCACCAATGCAAGAGGACGTGCTACTGGGTATTAGAGGTACCGCTGTGTACAACAATCTGGACTACCACCTCTGAAGGTCTCGCTGTATGGTGGTACAACATTTAATGTGTGGTTTTCATCAGCAATAAAAAGGGCGGAAATGATGTCTATGTTGATCCATATTCCAATTTTCTGTACAGGTTCCGGAACTCTCGGAACCGAGGTGATGCAAAACTTTTTTTGATGTGTGTATAATATTTAATATTTACTGACAAGAAGTCTGACAGTGACGTTCACAATCACACTTTCGAGGTTTTAGCGATTTTGTAATGAAAGTACCAAAAAACATTATGTGAGGCTGAAGTGGATTGTTTAAATGGTAATCATTATTAAAATAAATTTATAGTGGTCTGTGAAAAATTTACAGGAACAAATGATAAGCTGTACAACTTGCTGTTAGACCATAAACTCAAGTAGGCATGATGAAATGAATACAGAAATAGCGAGCTTTTTAGTCGCAGGGATGCAACAATGACGTTGCTTATGCCTAGTTTTCGTTTGACTCAGCAATTATGTTTACCCATGCTGGCAGTGGAACAAACAACAATACAAACATTTTGTTTGCATAGGACGAAATTTGTGTTTTTCGGGGTGACGTGTGAACTATTGCATAAAAATTTCTCCAGACATCACTTCTCTGATGGACCTCACTTGTAATTGCGGACACTGGGTAATATAACTTCTCTAAAAGCCATCTGATCCTGACAGTCGATCATTTTACCTCGGCAATGCTATTATACAGCATCAAGATCGTCTACTCACAGTCCGTACTAACAATTAATGACACCTAGCGCTATGCTCCTGCACTCTTCAGTAAGAGAGAAATTGTTGACGAGTATGAAGCGACCACAGCGCCACAGTTCTCAGAATTCTAATAGTCGAGGAGCTACAACGGGAACGAAGGAAGTCCGTTAGCACTCACGTAATGGCGATACCTAGGTGTGTAAAGCGTGCAACGTGTAATATTAGACTTGCACTCGCTCCGTTTATCTCTGCTTTGTGTCAGAGTTCTTCAGTTGCAGCGGCCGGCCAATATTGGCAGTCCTGTCTCTCAGAAATCAGAGTAGTATAGAAGGAAGGAAGGAAGATTGGGTTTTAATGTCCTGTCGACAACGAGGTCATCAGAGACGGAACACAAGCTCGGATTGTGTCGAGGATGGGGAAGGAAAGCGGCCGTTCTCTTTCAAAGGAGCCATCCCGGCATTTGCCTAGAGCGATTTACGGGAATCACGAAAAATCTGAATCTGGATGGCTGGACGCGGATATGAATCATCGTCCTCCTGCATGCGAGTCTAGTGTGCTAATCATTGCGCCATCTAACTCGGTAGAGCAGTATGGACAACATGGTGTCTTGTGTTATCTTGTTGAAAGTAACGTAACACAAACCTTGAATATGGGGCACGCCTATCGGCGTTAACATGTATTGAATGGAACAGCTGATGTTCAAGCTATTGGTTACACGAACCAGAGGTGATCGTGTTGTACATGGCTTCTCAGACCTCCACGCCAAACACAATCTGTCAACGTCCTGTCTTTTGAGAGGCTCTACACATAAATAAGAGCCGTCGCGATGCTATAAACAGAGCAGAACACGTCTGAAAAGAGGATGTAGTTTCACTCCGGTGTCGTGTGTTGTCGTTGGGATGGTGACTCAGGGGGAACAATAACAATGGCTGTCTTGCTGACAGTCATGGCATTCCAGCGTGGTTACACTGTCTGTATGGATACTTGCCTTGTTACAAACAAGCCCGTTTCTTAATTCAAGGTATGTGTCGAGGCTGTGCGAGTCTGCACGTCCAAGCGAACAATATACTAGTTCTCTTGAGCGCGTGGCATTGAATATGATCCTTCTGAACCCATGAAGTCCATATTCGAATGACAATCGTTTGATCCAGTCCAACACGGGCATTAATGTTGCTGAGCGATACACTACAGCTTTCATGGGCCACGATAATGCTGTTGTTGAATTCCGAAACGTGCTGCTAACTTTTGTCCTTCCGACACACTGAATTTTCCTTCCTTACGATCTGAGTGTAGATGGCGTTATGCTACTTACTTTGAGCCGTTGTGATGAACTGCTGATCGCTTTGTCAATTTGATGTTGCAATTGTGATGACAAGTAGTGTATTTCGCTGGCCACTCGCAACTAGAGACCGGAAATTAGATAGATATATTTGCTTTATAATCGCCAGCGCAGTATGACGTCATTGCCGACCTCGCCGTCTCCGTACGCTAGGACATTCGACTCGCGAGTCTCTATCGCTACCTACGTAGCTGAAAACTCGTCATTTGAGTCTCTTATCAGTTACGAGTGGACTATACCAGGATAAAAAAGAGAGCGAGTTGTCGAGTTCTGAAATATAATTAAGGACTCCTAGCACTGCCGCAATATACCCATTTGTCGGGCATGACGATTATTATATAGTGTGTAACGGATAAATGTGCACATATTTTTCTACCTGGTACCGTAATGAGTACACAAATCAGTGTGTTGCTTACTCCTCCTCCTTGTCGAACAATATGCCCACAAACACGTCCTAACCTTTACGACCTGATGTCCTCAACGCAATCTTAACTGCATCACTAAGTAGGCTACGCCTACCAGTATAGACTAAACGTTTTTCGTCCACACACTCACACTCCAATAAAGGACCGGCTGCCCAGGAGAACATAAGCATTAATAACTTGCGCCTGCTATATGTACTTGGAGGTACTGGTACAACCTAACCTAAAACGTGTGACTTGTAATAGCTAAAATTAATAGTCTGAAAATGACGTAAATACTGATGTAATGTTGTTCAGTACACCATCCTCAGCCACAGATAGACATTTCTGCACTTATACCCATTCCACATTGTATACAATACAATGAATAATCAGTTAACAGTGAATAATGAATATTGTTCTCTCTCTCTCTGTCTCTCTTTCTCTCTCTCTCTCTCTCTCTCTCTCTCTCTCTCTTTCACTCTGTGTGTGTGTGGGGGGGGGGGGTGAGTGGGTGGCGGGGGAGGGGGGTGTGTGTGGGTATGTATATCCCTTTGTGTGTATATGTAAGTGACTGCCTATGTTTTTTTAAAAATGATGTCCAAGTATTTTACGATTTAGTTTGTATTCGGAGAAAGTTTCACAATTACGTCAACATATACACAATGTGGACACCTTACTGAGTCTGTCACGTCAGTACATGAAAACATGACATGCGGGATGACTTTAGTTTCAAAATAACGACTAATTGTTAAAATAATTTTACAGCAGTCTTCGTAAAAGCCACAGAAGTGAGTGATAAGCTAACAAGCTCCGTATTAACCAGTAAACCCAAGTAGCCTTGACCAAAAGAATCCACAAATGGCGTACATTTTGGTCATGGGGACGTAGCAGTGACTCTGCCAGGCCAGGCACTTAATTTTGAATTGCAGAGTAATCATGTAGATGTAGATTCTGTGGACACAATTTTCGCTCAACGGAGCATGTACGTTTCCTCACGACGGTGGTGAATAAACAAGAATGTAACTTTTGTTTGCGTTGGACGAACGTTGCATTTTTTCATCTGAACTGTGGACTGTAGCATCAATGTTTTTGCACATATTATTCTTTTCCCAGAGGATCACATTTGCAAGTTTATGTACTGATTCACTTAATTTTCGTCTTGCACCCTCCACAGTCTCACAAAACACAGCTTCGTCGGTGGGTACTGACAATTTGTCATTTCGCCCTGTTAGTGCTACTTCACGAAAACAGTATCGTGCAATCAACTTCTTCACTGAGTCTCGATTAGTGCAGCGTGACCGTTCTCTGACACTTGCGGAACTACATCGGGAAGAAAGGAAGCCGATTTGACATTGAAGTAACACTAGCACCTTGATTTATAATGTATGCAACCCTCATCATCTGACTCTTACTCTATTTTTGAACTCCATCCGCAAATGTTTTATACTGAATGTAGCTGTATACAGTTTCAATATGCTGCTCCTTGTATATTGAGTATATCGTTTCTTTGGTCAAATTCCTAGTAGCTCACAACAATATCTCCAAAAGATCTACAGCTGTTTCAATAATCATTGATACATACAACTCCACTTCGCTTCAGTCATTTAACAACCTCATCTGATTCTGCAGTATAGTATTTTACAAATGGATACATCTTCAGAAATATATTTTTTCCGTTTCTTAATGGCATCATAAGCTAATATATAAACATACTGGATCTCTTGTTCCTCGATTATTCACATGCAAAGATTTTTGATAAAATGGTAAGTGCTTTTATTTGTTTCAATGAATCAAAAATAAATGTCAATAGATACCCATTGAGTCTTTCTACAATTTTACTAAAACTAGTAGGTGATGGAATGATCAGTGCTAAGACCATCTAGTTGTTCCTTGTGCGTGGTAAATCTTTCATCATAAGAGACATTTAGGAAACAATGACCTAAAAATTGCTTACACAAAAGACAAAACTGTATTTTCTTTGAATTGAAACAATTACGCCATTGCTCAGTTTAGTTCTCATTCTGTTCAGTGCTTTTGTTTACTACCGTCGCATCCCCATAGCGACCATGAACACATATCAGATCAGCAAAATGACCCTACGTCCTAGAGCCATATATATTAGTACTAATGTTGTCATTTTTTGTTCTGAATTACACAACGACGAAGACAGAATTGGAGATTATTTGACAAAATCGATCTACTCTATTATGCACAGAATCTGTTCGTGGCGTCCTGAAGATGGAGATCACTGGGCATCCGTCCTGAGCCATTAATTCTTCTTCACGAACGCCTTCGAATTTACTTAGAATTCTAGTCTAGCCTATAAATCAGTATTGTACATATAAAACTAGACAGATATCTAAAATTGTGGCAGGTAAACCCCAGCGTCCTTGTGTCACTTGGAATTACAAGATACTGTAACCAGTCACAACGTATTTTTATTTCCAATATGCGTTCCTTGGAATGGCAGAACTAACAGATGAAGCAACACAAGGAAAAAAGCTTAATTGCATCTGATTTGCAACAAGCAGCAAAGTGGTGAGCGCCTATTCACCAAAGGTGCAGGTGGAAACATATTCCTCAGAGCAAACAATCCTTACTAGTATCTCATTATCTGACTTAACAAACAGTCAACAATGTAGATGCACTATCTAGGAGATTTTATCCCAGGGCGCACCCAGTGTCCAATTTCCAAGGAAATGAAAACTAGGCTGTCGGAGTTTGGGGGCCTAATACACCCTGCAAAGGATAAGTCACAACATTTTGAATTCTGTTTTAAACGACAGACTCATAAAATCAAACACAGAAACATAAATAACCTTTCCAAGTTGAACGTAAATTCACTATCAAAATCAGGAATTAAAATTTTAATAAACTTTCTGAGGAAAAAAAATGCAGGATCGTCACTAACTATTGTCACTTGGAATAACTCCGAAAGTTTGTGGGACAAATGTTGCATGGGACAACGACGGCCCTAATATGACGTTGGTTATTTGTTGCTAGGTGGGATCACCTGAGAGATATGAAGGTAAACTTAGTTTTTTTTTGTAAATGGGATGCTATAGTTTGGTACATATGTTCTGACAGCGGTTATTGAGATGAATCCAATGATGTGCCACAGTAAGGTCTTTGAAGGTCAACGAAGGTCACAAAGGTGGCATGAACGTCCATTTAGAGAAGGTGTTCAAAGTGATGACCATTGATGTCAATGCAGTGCTGCAATCTTCTTATCATGGATTGAGTGGTATTCGTATCTCTTTCACACTTATCGAAGCACATGGTCTGATAGTTCTCTCTCGTATATCGTGCAAATATTAAACATTCGCCGAATACGGCGCATCCATCTAACATGTGAACACCATTCGACGGTTTCGCAATACGACACTAACATGAACGGTAAGACTAGTATCGTCGAATCAAGCGGATGTGATCCATGTATTCATTCGAAGAAAGGTCGATACGCTTCTCATTTACGGAAAATGGCAACGAAATTCAGTAAGAACTAGAGACTTACACGCTGAAAGATCAGCTCAACGTACTCACCCTACACGTCGTACATTTAAATATGTGTATGATAAATTGAGAACAACTGGATCTTTAACGAATCGGAAACATATCCGGCAAAGGAAAGTTACTAACGAGGAAACGTAAATTGGTACTCTTGCCACTGTGGTTCGAGATCCTTGTGTTAGTTCACGTCAAATCGCAAGGGAATCTGGTATGAGCCAGAAGAGTGGGTTTTGCGTTCTGCATCACCATAAATATCATCGTTACCATATCAGTATCCACGAAGAGTTAATTGATACGGATTGTATCCGTCGCATAGAATTCTGCCGAGGGGCTCAACTTAAAATTCAGACGGATAACACATTTATTAATTTGATTTTATTTACTGGCGAGGCTACATTCACCATCCATGGAAATGTTGATTTATATAATATGCATTATTGGGCAACTGAAAATCCATGTTTGCTGCGGCAAGTAGCACACCAAAAACCGTGGTCAGGTGAATGTATGGTGTGGTGTTATTCAGAATTATAGGCCCCTGTTTCATCGAAAGAAATCTTAATGGTAGGAAGTATACCACACTCCTGCAAGAAACATTAGGATTGTTATTGGAAAAAATAGCTCTACGGACAAGGAACGGAATGTGGTATCAACACGATGGGTGTCCGGCACATTTTTCGCTAATGGCTAGAAATGAGTTGCAGCGACAATTTCCAAATCGTTGGATTGGGCACGGAGGAGATGCGTCGTGGCTGGCTCGTTCACCAGACTTGACACCTTTGTATTTTTCTTGTGGGGATTCGTAAAAGACATTGTTTATAAAGACGTTCCAGCTACAGCTGAAGATATGCGTGAGAGAATTGTCAGAGCATGTGCTTCGATAAGTGCCGATGTGGTAAGGAATAGAACTCAATCAATAAGAAGAAGATTGCAGCACTGCATTAATACAAATGGTCATCACTTCGAACACCTTCCATAAATGGACGTTCATGCCACCTATGTGACCGTCGTTGACCTTCAAAGACCTTAGTGTTACACATCATTGAATTTGTCTCGATAGCCGCTATCAGAAAATAAGTACCAAACTATAGCATCCCATTTAAAAATGCAAAGTTGACCTTCATAACTCTGAAGCGACTCCACCTAGCAACAAGAAAACAACATCATGTTATGGCCCCCATTGCTCCATGCAACTTTTGTTGCACAAACTTTTCATCTCCTCTCATACTTTCAGAGTTATTCTTGGTGACAATAGATAGTGACACACCCTGTATAATGATAGCAGCACTGCAGGAATCAAGATTTAGTGACGAACATCTTTTCTAGTCAGAAGGATTCAAGATATTTAAGGGAAAAATCTGGAAAAAGAGTTATGAAAATGTACCCAAACCTGGATCAGGTCTCACTGTAAATAAAATGTTATTAAACTCAGTAACATAATTATAATCAATTAATGAAAGACTTTCTGCATTTAAATAATCAAATTTTAAATACACGTCCACCAACAAATGAGAAAAACGGAACACAAGGAAAGCAAATAGGAAATTTTTGGCAACCTGGGGCAAACACCCTAGATAACTTTCCATCGAAAACACAGTATTAATACTTGGAGACTTTAACGCACAAATTGGCAGAGAACGTTATCACAGGTCAATAGAAGGAAATTTCTCTGCACATAACGGCACCAACACGAACTGAGAAACACTCTTACACCCATGCAGGCAGCACAATGTAGCACTAAAATCTAGGATGTGTGGTGAAAAACAGGTCGAGCACGTTGCTACATGTAGACACTCTGTCCAGGAGATACTAAATGTAGCAATTGCCAAGAGCACCACTTTGGATTCAGACCACTACATATCTGTTATTTAAATCAAGGTTAGACCAAAATATGGAAAAAAGAACCAGTACCAACCCAGAAACTTAGACATACAGAACTTATCAAGAGAAAATGATCACAAAATGCAAATTGAGATTGCAGAAGAAGCTATCCCTCCTAAAAGAAATGGAAACATGCTTGGTGGAATGATGATTGTGATAAGTTAATTATAAAGAGACAAAGAACTTGGAATATTTGTCATACAATTAAAAATAGGGTGACCAGATGCAACTGTTTAAAAAGGAGGACAAACAGCTTCAAAATGGAGGACTAAGGAAGAAATAAGTGGACACATCAAACGGGTCAACTGCAGATGAGGATACCACCTGTCAGCTTTGGACAAGTCACGTGACTGCCGGAAATTACTGGTAAAACTAATTGTTAATTGTTAGTGGTGGTCAGATGGTGATTCCCAGAGCAGTATTTTTTATTTTAAATTAGAAACATTGATTGTAGTGACAGTGTGTCATCAATTGTTTTTATATTTACACGTAGTTTTAATATTTAACAAAGACGGCTGCCTAAACGCCACTCCCAGTTGGCTACTTTCATGTGACTTGTCCAAAGCTGAAGGTGGTATCCTCATCTGCAGTATTCCCCATCAAACATACGTTCAATTTTAGTAAATGAGTTCATTATTTATAGTCATAACATACATATGTACCTTAAAAATTATTATTATTTCTCG
Organism: Schistocerca serialis cubense; assembly: GCF_023864345.2. NCBI lineage: Eukaryota > Metazoa > Arthropoda > Insecta > Orthoptera > Acrididae > Schistocerca > Schistocerca serialis. The sequence continues at coordinate 487,381,229 of NC_064643.1, forward strand.
GAGGAACCAATTTTCTGCAGAAGTTTAGGCTCACTTAACAGATAATTGTAAAATGACACACATGAAAATGCTTTTAAATTATATTGGATCATGAACAAACCTTCCACTGATTCAAGGTTTAATAATATATTCCTCTTATCAGTCCACTGTGTGATAATTAGAGAAAATATTCTTTTGGCATTAGCATTATGCCCTTAAAGCTGGAAAAGTATTCAGCAAGTTTCAGCAACTACGAGTGACAGTCAACTGACTTACTGTCACAAAAAAAGCTTTGCCCATTTTTAACAACAAGATAAAGTCCTTAATTCTGGATCATCATTATTCCTTTTTAGAAATTGCCTGAAATTGCAGAACTGATCAAAACAATCTTCAATTTCAAAAGCTTTACATTTCTCCTGCAAATACACAAGGCTTTTCTAAATATCACTGTAGCAAAAATCATTTTTAAGTGACATCCATCTAAAACATGAGAAGTCCTCAAACATACAGAGCAATCGTTTCAAATATTCATGGCATAATTGATAAAGTAAAATAGCTTCCTCCATAAAAAGTTTGACTTCTTTCTTGAAGCCTTCCTCTGTTGCAATTTTCAGGATCTGCTTGTCCTTAAGGCAAATGAATTTTTCACTTAATCGGTCTTCAAGCACCTTAGATTCTGACTCAAAAATTTCAATGACATCAACGACAAAGTTGTCCTCCTTTTCTAATTCTAGAACATTTGTACTGAACAAAGATACCAATGAATACAAATACCATAAGTAACCTTTACTCAACCTGTTCTCAAAAAATTGAAACAAAACCTTTGGTGGTTTGATTTCAGAGAGAAAGTAACCTTTAAGAGCAGCATACATTTCCAGTACCCTTTCAGTGGCTGGAAAAAGAGACAGCCACCTAGTTTTAACATGAGACAGGACTTGTTTGTAATTAAGTTCAACATATTCACAGAAAGATCGCAACTGCTCTGTTCTAACTGTGTAAACAGAAAAATAACTATGTATTTTTACAATCATACACTCTAAATCAATAGAAAGACAATCAGCTGCATGCTGAGTTGTATTGTGTAAAATGTGAACTGGACATCTCACTCCAATTAAATGCTTATTTTTCAGACAGATCTTTAATCTGCTGTATATATTATTGTCTTCCTTGCGGTTAATATCACCAAAGTTTGTGTTTGCATGGTCACCAGTAAACGTCACACACTTATTAACAATACCCAAATGCTGTAAAGTTTCTGTAATGTACTCTGCAACTGTCTCAGATGTTTCAATTGGAATAGATTTTAGCTCGATTACTTTTGTTTTTAAACCACCCTGTTTGTAGTTAAAATATTGTATAACAATTGGAAACATTTTTATATTGTCATGGTTACTTCCATCAGTAGAGACACCAAAACAAGATATGCCACTCAAATCTGCCATTGTTACAGTCAAGACATGTGGAGCAATCACATTATTTATAATACTTTGAGTTTTTGTTCTTGCAGAGAAAATCTTTTTAGCAACATCCAAGTCAAAATAAATTGTTTCATTTAATTTTGGCGTGCAATCCATTGATCTGTAGCTAAAGTGATGCCTAACATTATGGAATGCTAACGCTCGTTCTCCAGCAAGAACTCTGCGGATTATAGCAGAAGTAGATTGTCGTTGCTGAAATAATGTCTCTATCATAGACACTGAACTGGAAGCCTGAAGGATTTTTTATACTTCTGAGTGGCAATGTGACGTTCACGATCTTGGCCACCTGTGCAACAAATTTAACATTTCAGTGACAAAGTACCATGCATTTCGTTTTATAGCTTTCAGGCAGCCAATAAGATTGCATGTTTCTTCCAGGAATTAAAACTTTTTGTCAATTGTTACTGATGGTCAAGTGGTGGTTAACTGAACAGTATAAAAAATTAAAAGCATTGATTGTGGTGACAGTGTGGCATCAATTGTTTTGTTATGTCAACAACACGGAATTGTTTACAAAGCGAAAATTCACATCCCTTCATTCGACACACCGCTACGAACATCTACAATTCAAACAGCAGATGACGACATTTAAACTGCACTTTAACCTTCCGAATACAAATAAATCGAATGACTATGAAACAATTAAATAAAACCATGACAGTTAATCTGTCGAGATATTTCTTACCTTTATTGGCCACTGAGACGTATGTTCCAGCTCCACATATCTTACATTCCGCTTCAAATTCATTTCTCGATTTCTTGAAAGCCGGATATTTGCAGGAAAGGACATCAGAAAATGTACATTTTCGTTTCGGCATAGGCATTTACTTTACGTAACTCACTTGGTTAAAAATTACACTCACAAATCACACGTACGCTACAGTAAGCCAAGTCAATACAAAGCGAACATACGGAACGAAAATTTTAAATTATCGATATTTGCATTCGCTTATAGGTCGACCAACGATAACATCGACGATCCTAGTGCCACCTACTAACACCGCCGTCATGCGTGTTTATCGCGAAGGCTGTGCCAATAGTTAAAGTATTTAAGTAAAGAGCAATAGAGCAGGACGAATTGTAACTTGAACTCTATTATGCTCGACTTTGTGAAAAAGCTGGACACTGTAAAAATTCGCCCGGATCCTGGGCAAAGAGCTAAAAAGGAGGACATGTCCGGATTAATCCGGACGTCTGGTCACCCTAATTTAAAATGATAAGAACAGGAAAAATTTTATGGATGCAAGGAAACATGCATCAAAAGGACTCCAAAATATCAGTGTGCAACATATTAAAGATCAACTAACGTCAGCTGAGTTACATTTTAAGCAGAAAAACAAGAGGAACTCTTACAAAACACTCAAAAACAGCTTAAAGAAGTACACACCACCAAGTTTATAGTTTATAGATGCAAAAGCACAACTACTTCATAGAAACACAGAGAACTTGAGAATACTTGCAGAATACTTCAAACTGTGAACCACCTCAAGCGTAATTTCATTTTGATAACTCAGAGTGACTAACAGCAGAAGAAATCAGAGAATCCATTAAACAAATAAAAAATAACAAACCATCAGGTGAAGACAGTATAGTTGCTGAATTGTGGAAACACTCCACTAACAATATTATTCCATGTCTAACAGAAATCATTAATGAAATTTGGACAAAAAACAGCTAACCATCGGAAAAGACTTTGGCATTAATACATCCACTAAATAAAAAGGGAAATAAAATTGGCGCTAACTATTGCACAAGGACTTTCCTCTTACCAGTGACATAATCCTGGCACTTTTAAAAAGATCTGAACGATTACTTGACCAACAACTAGGAGATATCAAGCAGGATTTAGAAAGGAAAGGTTTTGTGCAGAGCAAATATTAAATCTAAAGAACATAATAAAAATCTGAAAAATCAGAAACTTGAAATATGTGATAACTTTTGTAGATTTTAAAAAACCACATGACTCAATTGATAAAAATTCACTGATCAACATTTTAAAGGCATTCTGATTCGACAATTTAACAACTGAAATCATCAGATGGACTCACGCAAACTGTTTTGAATTCTGAGGATAAAGCATAACAATCAACCCAAAAGAAAATATAACCCTAGAAAATAGAGTACATGACAAGGATAAAGCATTACAAATGACAAAAAAGATGTACAACAAAAAACTTTTTGTTGGAACACAAAATTAACACACTATCAAACAGTGCTAAGTCCTAAACTTCGTGTGCATCAGAAACACAAACCTATAAGAATTGATGACATTGAGAAATTGGAAAAAGTTAAAAGAAGACTTCTAAGGAAAAAACTGAGACATAGAAGTAATAGTATCATTGAATACAAATTAAGATCAAACAAAGAGTTCCATTTGCAAACGGAAAAACCAACTGATGTAATGAGGAAAAGAAGACTAGAGTTCTATTGCAACATATACGGAATGGATAATAACAGACAAACCATGAAAATCTTCAATTTACTAAGCAGCTACAAATCCAAACCCACTTGGTTCATCGAAATTAGCTAAGCTATGAAAAACTCAGAAACTAGAACGGACATAATAGATAACAGAATACTTTTTAGAGAAGCGTCACAAAAGGTAGAATTTCTGGGAAGAAAGAGGTCTGCAAAAGTAAGTAAGTGGACCCAGAAAGAAAAGGAACGAGACCCTCGAAGGACCAAGGAAATCTGGAAGCAATGAAAATTAAATACTAAGTTGATTTATCGTAACCTCCAACAGGGTTATTCAAACAAATAATAAGTAATGTATGTACAATAAGAGGCAAAAAGGTTGCCTGGTCCGATTAATGTAGAGTCGAAGAACAGAGCATTGGTCATGCCCATGTTCAGTGTGCAGTTCTAGCGGTCTGTGGAGCTTCAGCTTGATGTTTACATCGTCAAATAGAAGCAGTAGAATAGTTAAAATATAGTATATGCCGCGATTCATTGCAATTTAACTCATCGTATTATTTCCTATCAAAATGATTATTCGAGCACGTAGAAACGGTTGAAATATAAGAACTCCACTTCTGTAGTGTTACAAAGCGACGAGGTTTTCACAGCTGTTTCAATGACTAAGTGAATGCTGACATGGTAGCTGAGCGTGTTCGGCCAGAGGGTTAGCTGCCCTCTGTAATAAAAAACTGAGTGAACGGCTCAACACTGAACTTCACGGGTGTCATGGGACATCCGCACCGAATAAATGCAACGAATAAAATCGAACAAAATGAGAACAATTAAAAACAAAAAAGTGAGCAGACCGATGGTTTATGAAGGTACAGGACGAGCGTTCAGATCTGTCTGGAGTCAACACAATTTTTTTTATTCAGACCTATGCACGTAAAATTTTAAAATTTAATGTGCTACAAATTGTGCATTTGTAGTCATTTCTAGGTTCCACATTCTTTCAAAAGATTTCATTTTATTCAATTTCTTTCAGAAGATTCCATTTTGTAATAGTCTAATCTGTAAACAAACAGACAAACGGTCATTGCAAAAATATTGAAAATGAATACATTTCTTTTAACTACTTTGACCGACACCTGGTGTCTCCATAGTTTTGAGCTAGTAGAAATGTATCAGCTGATTGGCATATTTTTCTAAGTTCTTACGCACGGTTTACACAAGTAAGTGCATGTGCCTTCCAGTGTCTGTTGTTTATAATTTAATATTCGTTCAATTATGGTAGGGTTCTTCGACCGTTATGCTAAAGAAAAGAGAGCGGTAGCTACTTGGTAACCTGTCAGCTTGCTGTACGGGTAGCTGTAGCACGTGTCGTACCGAATCTCACTGCAGCCTTTTTTTCCACCGCGTAACTAATTTTTCATGCTTTATTTACTTTTCGTTATTAAATTATATTTTCCTTTTTTTGACTTTTTTCAGTAATCTCTTCAGTAAATAACTAATTATGGTATGTGAATTTGATGTCTAAAGATAATCTTCCTTAGAATATAATATTTATCTGACATCCCATAACAATAATCGTCCTTGGAGAGTAATAGTTATCTGACCTCCCATAAAAGTAGATATAATCTTCTTTGAAGGGTCATATTCATCTGAACTCCCATAAAAATACAAACAATATAGTAGCAAGTCGGTCTGTATTTTGAAATTAATATTGTTGGCGTAATAACTACGTAGGCCTTTCACAGAAAAATGAAATAAAATAAAATGAAGATTAGGTTATGCATAGATTCAGTTTTTTGTCCACAAGCCATTGGCATCAAGGACAGCTTGCTTCCTTAAAGGCATAGAACCGGTAAGTCTATGGAAAAAGTCCTCATCCATGGCAACTCTCTCCCATGAAGAATGAACCAAATCCCATAGGGCATTCACAGGAGGGCCTGGCCAATTGTCCCTCAGAGTCATTTTAAGTAGGAACCATACGTACTATATGGGATTAAGGTTAGGTGACTTTGGATGCCATGGAAGGCAACTTTGAATCCCAGTGCTAAAATGTGATGGATGACCAGAATGTTGATAAGTAAAGCGCCATTCAGTGTACCAAAGTCGAGCTCCAGGGATGATTACGTTTTCAAGGAAATGTTCATAGCATGCTGAATTGAGCATGCTATAAATTCCAGCAATCAAGTAAGACATTCAGCCCCAACATCTCACACTTATGCGTCCGCCTCTAGCACGTGTGGCCACGAAGCGAATGTCATATAGTTGCCCATCTGTGCGGTAAACAAGAGCAGGATCTCCGCTCGTGGACTAAATTGTGCAATCGTCGGAGAAAATGACTTCCCTCTAATCGATATCTTCCCAGGATCTCATAATTGCTAGTTTATCAACTGTTTGTTCGTCAGACAATGGTTCTTTGATAAGAGTATGACAAGACATGATTCCGTGGTCCTTTAATCTCCTGAGAGTAGTTCTCGGCAGGCCCGGGAAATGTGAAACTCTCCTTAGTTCCCTGATGAGACACAAAGGAGGATTCTGCGCCGACCATGCCAGTCCTTCACATTGCCTCCGTGTAGAGACTCGTGGTCTTTCAGGTAGTGGACGTCTCGCTACCTCACCATTATCTCTAAATCGTTTAATCCATCTTCTTGCTGTGGAAGCATCAACACCGCAACGACTTCCAGCTTCACAGGCACCAACACCTTTTTCAAAGAGATCTATTACTCGCTCGCGGACGTTTACATCAGCCATTTTGAAGCGCAACAATGACGTATGCCAATCACCTGATACGTTCTCTTAGCTGAAAACTGTCAGAGACAATAGGTGGCGGTCGAAGCCATTACAAATCAATACATACATTTTCAATATTTTTACTGTGACTATTGGTTTCTTTAAAGATCAGATTATTATACAATGGAATGTCTTGGAAGAATGTGGAACCTAGAAAAACCTACAACTGTGCAATTTTTAGCGAATTATTGTTTAAAATATTACCTGGATAGGTACAAACAAAAAAATGACAGTTGACTCCAGTTAGATTCGAAATCTCGTCCTTTACGTTCGTAAGCCCTCAGCTATCCATTTTTTTCTTTTGCATTTGGTCTTTGCGGACATCCCATGATATCCGTTCAATTCATGGTTAATGCCATCACTCAGTTTTTTTTTACTAGAGAGAACAGACAGCTCTCTAACCGAACACGCTGAGCTACCCTGCCGGCTAGTCACTCAGCCATTGAAACTGATGTGGAACGATCGTCATTGTAGTAATTCTGCCGACGTGGAGTTCTCATATTTCAACCGCTTCTACGTGCTCGAATAATGATTTTAAAAAGAAATGCTACAATGAGTAAAATTGCAATCCTAACTATTACCCTGCTTCTATTTGACGATGTAAACATCAACCTGAAAATTCACATACCATTAGAGTTGTGAACATTGGCACTTCTGAACTTGGGCATGCGCAATGCTGGTTTCTTGGACTGTAAACTATCTGGGCCGGGCGATCTTTTTGTCTCTCGTTCTACAACTCTTGGATAACATGTGGCAGTGCCTCCGATGGTCACAAGCTCATTTTCTGTCCTGTTTACATTATATATCCTTTGTATACTCCTCACAAATGAACACAGTGCCACACGTTACCGAAAAGTTGCGCATATAATACACACAGATCCTATTAAGTGACATAAATTCGTTTGATAACGGAAGTTTAACCCTGCAAAACTGTTAATGCAAGCTTCAGTTGGTATTAATAAAGCATCGTAAAGCTTAACCTAAAATGATGGCATTTATAAAATGTAGATACTCAATCTCATTTTTATACAGTGGAAGAAAACCAAGGGAAGTCCTTTGAAAGGACATAAAGCAGCAATGAAGAGGTTACTTAAATACTTAGTATTAAGATAATACTCTAATAACAGAATCGTTAGGATAGACTTTTGACTACATTACCCAATACTAAAATCTCAGCACCGTGTTATGATACATACTTTCGGAAAATACAGCACAAGTGATTGACATAGCAGGTTGTCTCAGTCTTCCATAAATTATCGAGTGAAGCAGTATCAAATTTCTCAGCCAAGTCTCCATCAACGTAATGGAACCTGTCGTTATAATTACGACGTGTTTAAGTGCTTTCAAGTGGCATTAAAAAGGGTCGTAACTATACATTTAAGTTCCTCTTCATTTACGTAGTTGCAGAAAGCTGTCGGGATAAGTTACAGTAGCGGTGGATTAAATGTTTAATTATCGTTATGAAATGCCGGATGAATCTGGGTGGCAAGGCATTCGTCAGTAACGTATATTACGTCGGGCAGGCACCGCTTTTAGCCAAGTCGTTTAACTGAGCCAAACTGTCTGCAAATGGGACAGTGTGTGCTGCGTGCCGTCTCCCAGAATGCTTTGCGCTAAGGACGCGCAGTGAGCGCCGGTTTACGTCCCACGGGGGCGCAATTAGGGCCGCTCTTAAAGCCGCCAATAAAACAGCCCGAACGTTGTACAGAACACGATTCAAGCTTGCCGCTCGCTGAGGGCAGTAACAAATCTCCATCGTCTTCTGCAGCCCCAAACCTTCACCTAACACTTCCTTCAAAGAGTTTAGTTTGTTGGTGTTAATTTTGTATCGGTAAACTTTGAAAGTCAGTGGACAAAAGGCAGTTCTGTTTAAAAAATGTAAACAATGCCAGATCAATAATCAATACAGTGCGTTTAGTTACAGAAGTACGACTACAGAAAAATCGTTATGACTTTATTATTAATGGACTTAGGAAAACCCTTCGACAACGTTAAACGATACAACTTGTCCGACATTCTCAAAAAAATTAAGGTAATTCAACAAGAAGACAAATTATACATAATACCAAAAGAACAAATGAGTATAAAAGAAGCGGAAATTCTAGGAGGACATTTTCTATTAACGTAGTTTATAAGTCAAGGATACAACCTTTTGACAGTACTACTTGGCTGAAACTGCCAAACAGTTACGAAGACGGTGAAAGAAAATTTGTCTAGGTGAAATAAAAGGCAAGAGGAGTAAATGTCTGTATTACCATTCACAGGCTACGCGCACAGTCCTCTTAGAGGCAATGATTTCGAAATCTTCAACTAGACGTGCTGTACAAAACATGTTTTAAGGATAAAACAAAGCTGATAAGAATATTTACAGAATGGATAAGAGTGACTTAGTAAACATTAAAAGAGTGAAAGACCCATCTAGAGAAGAAATGGTTGAATTTCCTTCTTAAGGAGCAACATGGCAATACATGGCTATAACTCTGTCTCGACATCTGGCAGAAAACACAAAGTCATCCTGGTCATACATAAAGCAAAGCAGCAGCAAGACGCAATCAATGCCTTAACTGCGCGACAACAAAGGTGAAGTCACTGAAGACAGTGTCACTAAAGCAGAGTTATTAAACACGGTTTTCTGAAACTCCTTCACCATAGAAGACGAAGTAAATATTCCTGAATTCCCATCAACAACAACTGCCAAGATGAGATACATAGAAGTAGATGCCCTCGCTGTAACAAAGGAGCTTAAATCACTTAATAAAGGCCAGGCATCCGGTCCAGATTGTACACTAGTCAGGTTCCTTTCAGAGTATGCTGATACAATAGCTCCATATTTAGTAATTATATACAACAGCTCGCTCACAGAAAGATCTGTACCTAAAGATTGGAAAATTGCTCAAGTCAGACCAATACCCAAAAAGGGAAATAGGGAAATCTGCTCAATTACAGGCTCATATCACTAACGTCGATTTACAGTAGGGTTTTGGAACATATAGTGTATCCGAAAATTATGAATTACGTCGAAGAAAACGATTTATTGACACAGTCAGCACGAATTCAGTAGTTATTTAACGAATATTTAACTATTTTGCCAGTAACTTTGTTTATATATGCCAGCAATCTATATTAAAAAACCATGAAAGTTTAAGAAGTGGTCAATCGCATGTATTCGCAGGTACCATTATTGAAAAGAGTGCAAAAAGACGCTTGTATCAAGCAGACATGAGTAATTGTTTGAACAATAATTAACAACATTTTGTTGTCACTTAGCCTGTGCTCAGTTTTAAATGAATACTAACTTATTTATTATGTACAATTTATTATTCATATTTATTGTATATTATCTGTGTGTGCATGAATACGTAAAATGTTTCTTTCATTTAAATATCGTTATAACATATTAGATTAATGTGTAAGGTGGTCAAGTTGAGTCAAATCACGTCTGTACACGTAAGGACGATGCATTTCTGGTGGGATTGCTTTTAGCCAATGGAGTAGTAGACTGTATTGGAACACTGCTGGAATCATGTGGAGATGGATAATTTTCGAGTCGAACATTTTTACGTTAGTTCTGGAGGATGGCAGGCCTACCTGTAGTAACGTGTTATTTGATCGTGTCAGTGATAGACTGTGGGAGTGTACTGCTGCTACAAAACTTCCGTTTTTGGATGGACTATAACTTTCATGAAGTCGGAACGTTCTCCAGAGAAGAACTTTAACTTTTGCTATTACATTACAAAATTGACAGTAAATAGAGTATAAGTTCCTGCTCAATATCTCATGTGTGTTATTGTGTAAACTGTCACATTGTACTCTGAATTACTTTGAGCTGGCGTGTATTTCATGTATTGGGAGCATGAGAATGACTTAGTTTTCCAAGCAACTTTGATGACTATTTAGTTTAGGGACTTTAACTTTCTTCATCTACATCTACATCCATACTCCGCAAGCCACCTAACGGTGTGTGGCCGAGGGTACCCTAAGTACCTCTATCGATTCTCCCTTCTATTCCAGTCTCGTATTGTTCGTGGAAAGAAGGATTGTCGGTATGCTTCTGTGTGGGTTCTAATCTCTCTGATTTTATCCTCATGGTCTCTTCGCGAGATATACGTAGGAGGGAGCAATATACTGCTTGACTCTTCGGTGAAGGTATGTTCTCGAAACTTTAACGAAAGCCCGTACCGACCTACTGAGCGTCTCTCCTGCAGCGTCTTCCACTGGAGTTTATCTATCATCTCCGTAACGCTTTCGCGATTACTAAATGATCCTGTAACGAAACGCGCTGCTCTCCGTTGGATCTTCTCTATCTCTTCTATCAACCCTATCTGGTACGGATCCCATTTTACAGAATTTTCCAATGTCTTCTTCCTGTCTGTATTATAACTGGTTATTGTGGGATCACTTTCTGTTTTTTAATAACATATTCTTGGATAATCATTATTCAACGTAATTCTCTGATGTCATCAACATAAATTACAGACACTGGAATAAACTGCCTTTTCAATTAATAATTCATTTATTTTTATTTTATAATTTTGTTTAATTTACTAATTGGTAATTCTAGCCAATGTGTAGACTACTTGACTGCTCGATCACAGCTACAGATTGTTATTTGAAGTGATGATCTACTGGATACGAAAGCAGCCGTGTGCAGCTTGACTCTATGACATTAACGAGTTCTTCTTTTCAAACAGAACTGTGCATTGGCTGGTTACTTAAGATGTGCGCAGTACAAGATGAAGTCACAGTTGGTTTGCTCATAAGGAATGTTGGCTAGAGGAGCTACAACTCAGCTTAATGTCCATTAGGTAACATTGCAGCATCTAGGAGTAGTTGAACTGAAATTGGAGGAACAAATGGAGACAAAATTTGCATGTGATGCACAAAGATTAGTGTCGGCGTCTCAAATGGGTTATTGAGGATGATAAAGTAGCACGCAGTAGAGACGAAACTGTAGGGGCACAGCTGGGTATGTTGACCAGAGGTATGCAAAGTGGCCCTGCAAATATGTCATTGTTAATTGCTGCCCTCCAAAATAATGAATATGGAAGTTGTTATCTAACAAGTCAAAGAAGAATCACAGTCAATTTAGTTCACTGAATTAATAATGCACAATAAAAATTTGACAAAAACCAACCAAACTAAGCTGGTACATTGGAAAGTCTGATTAGACGATCTAGGGGTCTGAGTCTAATAATTAAATGTCGGTATGAAACAATTATAATCACAAAGTCACACCATTATAACTTAAATTGTTAGCACTAAAAGGCAGATAGCGCCATAAGCGGACATATGTTTCCAACTGTAGCCAGAATTGAAACATATTGATCGTAAAATCTGCAAGAACGGCTTGAGAATGAATCTTGAAGTTAATGAGCCTTAGTAAAAAATTATTAGACTCTCTGTACGGTTCATTTCACTGTTGTGGCTAGCTGTCACCATGTTAATATGCACGTGGAGGCAAAATCAGTAATTGGTTGTGCCTGTGACTGAGTTCAACTCAGTTGGAAAAGTTTCTACGTCCCCCGCTCATCTGCCAGAGGAGGCGCCTGGTAGATGAGCTAATGAGGTATGGAAAGAATTCTGGTGAATACGTGCTCTGGTTGAGAAATGATTTTGTACCGTCTGCTTCCTAAAAGCAAGAAACTATTTTCACTTTTTCGTTTGTTCAGTCATTTAGATTGGCTGAACTATGGATATTCTGAGTGCCGACCTATGAGAAGCTCGTCCACTTTTTCAGGTTGTTAATCAGTAGCATGTTCTCCAACCCTTTTCGCTGAAAAGCTGTATCACGCTCCCTTTCAGTGCATCTTTGGGCAATGAGGTGGGACTTCGACAGCATAGTCGAGTTTCTCTCTTTTGAATTTCTAAATTGCTTGTTTCAGCCAATACATTTTCTAGCATGTACATTTTCTGATGTTATCTACTGCGCGTGGTTTATTTCGAAGAAGCTCTTCTTCCTGTCTTCTGTTCATAATAGTTTTCCTCCAGGTCTCGCCAGAAACAGCACTGCTCCTTCCTTCGACATTCATGTATTAAAAAACGAACTATCTCAATGGTTCTACACTAAGGAGATCGTATCTGCTTTGTGACTTATAGAGGATGGGATTGATCAAGTGGCAGTGACCTTCACCACTGCTAGCGAGTCCTTCAATGTGACCAGCTGCATACCCCTGCAGTTGCAGCTCAGCTCAAATGTACCTCCACAGTGGCCTGTTATTCAGATAATCCATGCAATTCAGCTCGAAACTATGAACTACGCTAATTAAGTCCTGGGGTTCAACGGTACTGATACACATCTAATTTATCAGTGGGGATTAATTACTCAAATTTGATTGGTCTGTTTATTTCTAATCTGTATCCGTTATGGGACAGTTTTGGAAAGAACGGTCATGTGACAGAAAAAATACGTCAACTCGAATGTTTCAGAAGAAGTTAACACATAAAAATGTTTTAATTTCTTAAGAGTTCATAGTCAAGCAATTGGCCGAAAAAATTGGTCGTTGAAAGTAATTTGGAGATGGTAATAAGGTTTGAGAGATTTCGGTATAATGTACCTGTTTAGTGGAGGAGACAGAAAAACGTCATTGAAAGATAATCCAATGAGCCTCCAGCATGCCATCACAACAAGAAACACCCAGTTATAAATATGTATAGAAAGGCCACTGTAATCCCTGAAAAGTAGGTTGCATGTGTTCAAATGTATGACTGTCTTGTTCATTGATCAAGAAAACGGTACTTTTGAATGTCTATTTTGATTTCACTGCATAAATAATACGCCAATTCTATGTATTAAATAACCAATTTTGTTCAAAAAAATGGTTCAAATGGCTCTGAGCAGTATGGGACTTACCTGCTGAGGTCACCAGTCCCCAAGAAGTTAGAACTACTTAAACCTAACTAACCTAAGGACATCACACACATCCATCCCGAGGCAGGATTCGAACATTCGACCGTAGCGTTCGCGCATTTCCAGACTGTAGCTCCTAGAACCACTCGGCCACCCAAGCCGGTTCCAATTTTGTCACAATAACATTACATTTATTGTTCCTTACCTTCCCTATTAAATCTATTAATCTACATATTTTGAGAGAAGCGGAGACATATAGTTTATATCAAAATGAATCATCCAATTTCGCATGTCTTTATTTCTGAAACTAATAAACATATACAATGAATTTTGTTTTTTGATGAACAGGAAACTCAAAAAGGTTTCTTCATACCGTTTCATAGGTGCTAAATATGCCCCCCTTGAGATTCACGGTATATGTCACTGCGATATTGAAATTGTTCCCACTCTGCAGCGAGCATGTCTTGAGTTACAGGTTGCACAGCTGCTGTTATGCGATGTCTCGGTTCATTCATTGATGTTGGTAGCGGAGGCACATAAATAGAGTTTTTCATAAACCGCCACAAGAAATAACCACATACAGTCAGTTCTGGTGACCTTAGAGGCCAGTAATGCAAGGCTGAATCATGTGGTCCAATGCGAACGATCGATCGTTCAGTAATCCCTTGATTTAAAAATTTCCGCACTTCCAGATGCCAGTGTGGCAGTGCTCCATCCTGTTGGTAAATGAAGTCGTTCGAATCAGTCTCCAGCCGTGGGAAAAGAAAGTTCTCAAGCATATCGAGATATGTGGTTCCTGTAACAGTGTTCTCGTCAAAGGAAAGTGGACCATACACCTTTTCCTGTGGAATTGTACAGAACACATTAAATTTAGGCAAGTCCCTCTCAAGTTGTACAACTTCATGTGGTTCTTCCCTCTCCCATATTCTCACATCATGACGGTTCACCTTTGCCTTTAAGTGGAATATTGCCTCATCACTAAACACTAAGCTTTGAACAAAATTGTCACCCTCCATCTTACCAAGAACGAAATAACAGAACTCCACACGTTGTTGTTTTATCGCCTTCACGAAGAGATTGCAGTAGCTGAATTTTGTATGTTTGTATGGTTTCGACGCAACACATGCTAGACGGAGATCGGGGGCATGCTGAGCTGTCGAGCTGCACTCCGAAAGGATTCCTGCGGACTCCTTATCAAACTATGGTGGAAGCATTCGACGTCTGTGTCAGACACTCGGGGACGGCCCGGCGTTTTGACTTTACACATAAAACCTGTCTCTCTGAATTGTTCCTGACATCATCTAATGCTCTTTGCTACAGGAGGATCCACACCATATGTAGTAAGAAAGTCACGCTGAACAGTTATTACTGACCCGCACTGCGCAAAACGTAGAACACGAAAGTCTTTCTGAAAACATGTGAAACTCGGAGTTCACTCTTTCGAACAGTACGTTATTCACGCACATATTTCAAATAACATAATAGCTATGTTTTTTTTAATCGGATGATTCTTTTTGATACATCCTGTATAGCTCAGGCGAAACCTGATATGTACGAGAAGACACTCGAGAAATGGAGAGAGCACTGTGTACCGCATACAAAAGAAAACTGTACCTTTAGAATGACCTACATTTCAATTATACTCTCCCACGGTAAGTTGAGTGTACACAGTTTGTAGTCAATACTATTTCTCTAAGGTTTGTATTCTCTCTGATGATTGATCTTCTGTGAAGTACAATTCCCATGAGGTGCAATTAAGCCAGTAAAATTGTTACGAGGCTTGCTTCATCGTTGATGATGGACGGTATATGTTGCATGTGAATTTAAATTCGGGCACTCCGATGCCACATCGTGGTCCCTTGCACGCTAACAGTACAGAAATAACTAAGAAAATGTTGCCCATTGCATATTTTCGGTAGGAAAAGTTCGTTGAAGAAAGGCAATCTGGCAACAATGTAGTCACATGTGCGACAAATATCTTCATTCAATACTGTATAGCAGTGCTACCCTAGTTATTTCAGTGGGCAGAGTTTTACGTTAGAATGATCGATTTCGTGATACAGATTCTGAGTCCAGGTGTGATTTTCTTAGTTTCCTATAGCGTGACATGTCATCCTGTTTCTTAATCGTTAGACAACAAAAGCAACAGATCTTATCGAAGATGCGTGCAATTACTTAGTACTAACACAGTAATGAGACTATAGTCATTGTCTTATTTTGCTTTCAAAGACGTATTCTCACTTTAAACGTTCGCTCTGTTTTCTCTTACGCACTATACTTCTCCGAGCTTTCCCGTCCAGTATCAGCACTGTTCACATTTTCTTTAACTATACCGCTTTCCACCAAGGAAAGAAAATAAAAAGGATGCCACCCCTCACCTTGGTCTATCCTAGCTACCTTTATTATAGTTAATTCTCTTACATCCAGGCAAATTACCGTGGCTGCTGTTTCATTGTGTACTATAGGTCTGCAGTAGTGCGAGCTACCCGATTCACTGGTGGTTAACAAACTGTGTTTCTTTTTTTATAACCGTCATCAAATCGTCATCGTCATGTGACGACTAATCATATCTTTCAGTTTGTTATTATTATTATTATTATTATTATTATTATTATTATTATTATTTATTGGCTGCAGCAATGGATACCCGCAAAAGACTCGCCTCTTACCGCTAGGGAAACGGCATATTTCGAAAATTTTCCTTTCATGAGTAATAGTGTTGCTTTGAATAATGCAGGACCATTTCTGTGTTTATAAAAGTCGTGACGACAAATACAGCCGGAAGATTTCTGATATCACGTCTGAGAACAACATATGAAATGCTATCTCCTTTGAGACCATTAATTATTCATCATGACTGATTCTCCAATAGCAGTCACAAAGTATTGTCAACCTATTCACGCTGTTGACTGTGCAAGAGAATGCGCAGCTACTTTGAGTGCAGTTTAAAAAATTCATAATTGACCTCCATAACTCGTATGCAAGGACGCCACCAGACAACGTATAAGAGGCAGATGTGCGACTGGGACAAAGGTCCAGTTACACGCATAAGGTATTTGCATGCGCCTTTCCACGTACAGGGAATGTGCAATGACTGGTAGCTTGCTTCCATGCTGCTCTTGTAACAGTGGAGGCAACTATACTGCGAAGAGGTCAGAGACGCATGATGCAGCGAGGCACTAATTTTTTTGGAGATGCAGGTAGATTGCTGTGAATGTCTTCTCTGAAGGCTGTTTAACATCTCCACAGTTATGAGTTCTGTAGCTACTTCTGTCCCATGACAGGTAATTACCTTTAACTGACAGTTAATCTCTATAAAAATGTCTGACACGTATAACAGTTACGTAAAAAATGTTTGCCTTTAAGATGCATGTCGTTCGAGAAGGTGTTTATACTACAACATTATTGGGAGTATCAAAATTACAAAATAAAACAAAAGATACACTCGGACCTGTAATCGAACTAGAAAACTCTAATGTTCTAAAACGAAGCTCTGCCCACAGTACAAACTGGGAAAGTCAGCAAGACTGTACTAAATGAGGATTTTTGTGGTTATCTGACACTGTCAGCAAAAGAGTGGTCTCTTATTACCACAAATATAACCTTTTTAGGGAATTTTATTACCCCAGATCTCAGTAATTAAATGTATGGACAAATTTTAATTTCCGTTTCCAGCCATGAAAGGAAGTTTCACAACAATTTTTTTTATATTTTTCCACAGTGTAATATTTTAAATTCATTATGAAGAACATTATTTCAAAAATGTGCGTTACGTACCAACTGAGCCGCGTGGGGTGGCTCGCAATCAACTTCACGTGCCTTGATTTTGTTCCTTATTCACTGGCTCTACTATTGGCCACGCGAGTCAGTTGTAGGTTACCGCTGATTACCTCTGGCAGAGTGACTCCTAAAACAGGCCCTGAGCAGCTGGTGGAGATAGAAAGAGCGAGGCAGCGACTGACAGTGTTCCGGTCATAGTGGGTCAGTCTCCCATTAGCTCTGTTTACTTCAAGACTAGGTGTAACTGGTGAGGTTGGAGTTACGACTCTGAGCTGAGTACGGCGTCTTTCTGTCTGCACCCGCTGATTTTTCCGGCTTTGATAGTCCATTCTGTGTGAGACTGGGTGCAGGGAGCCGCACAGGATATTTCAAGGATTATCAAATAACTGCCACATCGTGCGTTTATGCTCAGTATTTCTCACACTACTACACGGCCACCTCTATTGCCAGCGCTTAGTGGATAACTGTCTGAGAGCAATTACCTGAGCTAAGGCTCTGTTGCTTCAGATTACTTATATTTCTGATCAGTCGAATATTTGGCTGTATATGTAATTGGGTCCGTATTTGGGATTTCTGTGTACCAATGGGAGCTTCGTTGTAGTGTATTTGTGTTGGCTACATGCACAGTGAAAGACTAAATTAAGTGGCTAACCTTAATGTTAGTTTTTCCCTTTGATATAGCCATCGCTTTTCTTGTGCCATAGTATTCTGGGAAATTGCTTTGGCAATAAGCTGTGGCAAAAATTTTGCAAGTTAAACTGTGATTTTAAGAGTTTTTAAGGGTTTTTCATTTAATGTTTTATTTTATAATTTATTTGATTTAACAGAAATCTCTTGTATTTAATACATGTGTTTAGATTTTATCGTTTTCCATGTCTAAATACCTCGGAAGGAAGCCGAGCTTGTAAGGTGTTGTTATTAAATACCACCTCATAGAGGTGAGCTTGTCATTTTCCTTTAACGCAAGGTTCCTTGCCATGCTGTTTGGCTAAATTACTGTCAGATCTTATTCTCTTGGCATTTATTAAGTTTTCTGCATGAAATTTCATTCAGCTAAATGGCTTAAACGACATTACCCTCGCCACTACGACGCATTTCTGGTCATTTGTAAATTCTGTTAAATATAAATGTTTGAAATTTACTGGCATAATAAGACGCTTTATGCTGACCATTTCTCGAGAAAGTGGCCATGAATATTTGTTTAACTTGTTTGCTTGGCCTATGTTTCACCGAAGTGGTGTCTGTTAATTGCCCTACTTAGTCCTCTGAGCGGCGCGCCGGCCGCTGTGGCCGAGTGATTCTAGGCGCTTCAGTCCGGAACCGCGCTGCTTTTACGGTCGCAGGTTCGAATCCTGCCTCGGGCATGGGTGTGTGTGATGTCCTTAGGTTAGTTAGGTTTAAGTAGTTCTAAGTTCTAGGGGACTGATGACCTCCGATGTTAAGTCCCATAGCGTTTAGAGGCATTTCAATTTGAATCTGAGCGGCGCGGACTGTTTTTCAGTGGCTGGTGGCCTCGGGGGCTTGTTGTTGTTACGCAGTGGCTAGATGTTTATTGACTGCCTCTCAGACCCGTCCACGATTGTCTTAGTGCACTGGCACATCCTGGTTGCTCATTAACTTTAAGTTAAGTAGTGGCTATATTACTTAATGATCTGATGTGTGGAAGCTTATTTAAAGTTTTACTTTAAGTTATACATCTCCTTAGGAACATGCTTGTGTTGCCCATGTTATGAATTTCGGGTAGCAAGTTTTTTCTGAACTTGCTTAAGCACAGGGTAATGTCTTCGTTAGTATGTTACTCGAATTGTTATTCGAATATTTCCAAATCACTTAATCATAATTACTGGATTGAGTCTTAATTGGGATTGTAATTGCCTCACATGTGGACAATCTTAATCTATTTTACCGTTTTGGTACGTGGTAAAATTTTCCCCTCTTGCATGTTAATGGCCTGTTTTGATTTAAAAAAGCATTAATTAATTTTCTGAAAATCCTGTGAAGGCCTTAAGTGACATTTTCTTAAACTGTCTTAAACATACGTTAGCTCTTGCTCTTTGAGCAGCTTCTGTTTTATAAGGAAAGACGAATTTTTATAAAAAGTTTTACCTATTTCATATTTTTTCTAGCATTTTATTTTGTGGTGTACCGAGTTAAAATCATTTGTTAAAGCCGATTATATTTGTAAGCAACTTATTAGCCCTACCCTGTCGCTCATAATTATTTGTGATTATTGTACTGACTTATTCTTGCTCTTATGTAGTGATTAAAGAAATGTAACCATTCAAACGATAATTGACACTGTATTCTTGATTTGCACTTCCGTGCTTTCCTGTCCTACCTCCCAACGTATTAGGGATTTCACCAGCCACGTATATCTAACATTGTGCCACTCTGTTTGTTGCACTGTCATTTAGTCATGAACATATAGAAGCTCAACTGTAATATAGATAAAAGCACTTACGGAAAATCCAACGTCAAGATTATAACAGAACATGTCAAAAGTGCACTTACCCAGCTGGAAAAGGTGCACCAGTGTAGTGTCATACGTCAAGTTGTAACCTCCCCCTCACTTATCGACCTTAATGACAGTGAAAAATTAAACCACGTGCACCTAATGGAAATTTGGGAAAAGCAATCGTCACCGAAGTTAATTTGTCGGTAAAGAGGGAGGAAAGGGTTACATCTAAATGAAAGGAAAAATGCAAATGAAATTGGCGGAAATTAATTTTGAGAAAAGGGTAAAATTAATAAAGAAAGTAAAGGTGCGGTCGTTACGTTAACGATTAATTGGCGTTAATTAGATATTTGAGATTTGGGGAAAATTACGGTCGCCAGTCCTATGGACAACTACTATAATAACTGAAAATGAAAGATTAATGCACATATAATTAGCACTAAAAGCGTGGCAACTGAAGGTTGACACGTGTTGTGTGAAAATTGAATGTTTGTCAGAAGTAATAAATTTCGCTACACTCTGACTTAATGTAGAAAAAGAATTAACAAAACCGGAAAACTGAAAGTTAATTTAGTGACTGAAATTAATAGTGAACTTTGTTTCAGAAGCACTACGAAATTCAATAAAATAAGGTTAGTCTTGGGCTACCTCAAAATTCATTTCAAAAGCTACTTGAATCTACGCAATTTAGAAATAAGAGATTTAGCTCTGAACTTGAATTAAATGATTCTGATTAACAATAGTAAAATTTTAGCTCCACCGCCCTCCTCCAGCCAGACTCTGTTCTGCCCGCGCTCCACGCGGCAGAGTTAACTCTATCAAAGATCCCAAACACTTTGGTTCTCCACACGACCTATCGATGTAGTCGTTCGATAGCACAGTTTTCCCTAGGCAAGACCCAGCGTAAAAATACAAGTAATATTTACAAAACAATCCAATTATACATCGACATGAACGCATATACATACATACATACATACATACATACATACATACATATATATATATACACAAATAGTAAAACAATTACAATATATAAAGACACAGAAATGTCATATCTTCATGTAACAAAATAAGGAAAAAAATTATAGTCCAATAGATGGAAATAGGAGGATATGTATTTCCGGCGTTACAAAGTAATAAAAACATAATTGCGGTAAACACAAAAGTTACAGGTAACATACATTTGGTACATAAGGTATTGTCTGCTCTGTCCGTGTTGACATTACAACACAATACAAGTGTCAAGCCGACTGTATCGTATTACGGACTACAAGGAGATGGCATCAGTTTCCTACATGATGACGAGGAACATTATACGTACGTATTTTCCATTTTTATATAGTACATACAGTGATGACAGTTATCAGCAATTACAATTTTTATATAAAAATTTAAAAGCGATTTCAGTACAGTTTCATATTAAGAGACAGAAAGTGGCAGTTCCAATCAGCTGAATAAGGCGCAACGTTTAAAAAGCATACAATCTACAACACTAAAAAATTTGTAAAAACATCATTAAAATATTTGATGTAATTTCACAATTAAAAAAAGGAACTGAATTGGACTACACAGGTGACAGCAAGGGGCTTTTGTCCTACATATGATCACAGCAGTGCCAACTGCATGTCTTTGACACCCATTTTGTACTAAAACTGCAGGAGACGAAATCTTCTAACAGATGTTTCTGTACAGTTAGCGTGCAAGGAATCATCCAGTTGTCGCGCGAGCGTACTGGTTTAGGTCCACCGTGTATATAAACATTGATTGAGAAAAAATCTTGATCAGATGTTCAGTAGAGCTACCCTCTTGTGCACTACAAGTTTCGCCCAATTGTATTAGCAGTAACAGATAACAAAATACAATTTATGCCCTCAATCGGCACCCTGTCGAAAACCAAAACTACAGTTACAAATATTGCAAGGAATTTCAGGTAGCGAATGGACATATTCCTACAAGTGGGAAGGACCTTAATTCCTGCATCTATCAAATGTCTGTTGAAATACGTAGTTGCCCACGTCACATACAGAAAATCCAGTTTGTCACCATATTGTGCATCTGTTAAAAAAAAGGGCGCTCTTACCCACTGTTGTGTCCTTTACAGCAGTCACAAGAGCACATGGAATACGACGAGTTAGATTCTTGTGTACAGTGCAGCGAGAAATATTATCGACGCCTGGTAGCAGATCTTAAGGTGTACCCATTATATTCGTATACAAAAATAAGCCTTCATATACAAGGTGATTATAATTAAACCTTCGCTACTTGAGCCAGTGTAGGCGGAAAACTATATTCCTTTATGGGTGTCCTACTTTCACAGGACTGACGTTCAGACTCTGCGCTGCAGGGTTTGCGTTATTAATAGTGTTGGAGTCATGACATGTCGTTATGCGCGAGGGAGAAGTATCAGTGCGCATTACGGTTCTAAACAGTAAACATGGGTCTGGATAAGGGAGCAGGACTTTACTCGTAAAGCTGTTTTGCCGAAACAACAGCAACAATACTACTAGTCTTCCCAAGTATCGACGCATTATAGGAATGGGAAGAGATCCTCTTTCCGTTCCGGGGTTGATTCGGAAGCACGAATTAATACGAATTACCTGGCGATTGGGATATTGCTCCTGGGAGAGGACGACGGAAAAATGCGCCAAAAATTGTTCAAAAAGTTACTGTTGCTATGGCACGGAACCCTGGACGTAACATACGATCTTCAACCAGAGCACGAGCTGCGTTACAGCAGCTGAACATTCCATGGTCCACCAATCGAAAAGTGCTGCGAGCGGTTGTGAAATGGTATTTCTAGTGCGGTTGCAGACTGTCGTGGATGCAGATGGCCGTCTACATCTACATCTACATTGATACTCCTCAAGCTACCGTAAGGTGCGTCGTGGAGGGTAGCCTGTACTGCTACTTGTCATTTCCCCTCCTGTTCTACTTGCAAATAGAGCTGGGGGTAAACGACTGTCTGCATACCTCCGTATGAGCCCTAATTTCTTGTATCTTATCTTCGTGGTCCTTACGCGTGGTGTATGTCGGCAGTCAGCTTCAAATGCCGATTCTGTAAATTTACTCAATAGTGTTTCCCGGAAAGAAAACCGCCTTACCTCCAGGGGGCTTCCATTTGACGTAAGTTTTGTTGAAACACTTACCGGTCACAAATCTAGCAGCCGTCCTCTGAATTCCTTCGAGGTCTTCCTTCAATCCGACCTGGTACGGATCCCAAAGCACTCGAAAAATACTCAAGAATACGTCGCACCTGCGTCCTATGTTCGGTTTCGTTTACAGGTGAACCACTCTTTCCTAAAATTCTCCCTATAAACCGAGGTCGACCATTGGCCTTCCCTACCACAGTTTTCGCATGCTCGTTCTTCTTCAACCTCACACTGCTTTGCAACGATACGTCCAGATATTTAAACGACTTGACTGTCAAACTGGACACTAATAATATTGTATCTGAACATTATATGTTTGTTCCTCCTACCCATCCGCATTACGTTTCTCCACATTTAGGGCTAGCTGCTATTCATTACACCGGCTGGAAATTTTGTCTAAGTCGTCTTGTATGTTCCTAGTCAATTAACTTTGTCACCTTACCGTACACCAAGGCGTCATCGGCAAACAACCGCAGACTGCTGCCCACCCTCTCCGCCAAATCATATATGTACGAGGGTTGTACAGAAAGTAAGATACGATCGGTCGCGAAATGCAAACCACGGTAGTACTAGAAACGTTTTATTTGCAACAGTTAGTTACACCTTCCACCTATTCCTCTACATAGTCGCCGCTCCAACTTCGAGTGGTGTCATAGTGTTGGTCCAACTTTCCAGTACCCTCGTCAAACAAAGCAGCTGCATGTGCTTTCGGCCAGATACCTGCACTGGTCTGCAGCTCGTTGTCTGTGGAAAAATTTTGTCTTCATAGCCAGCTGTTCTCGTGAGCAGGGATGAGACTCAGGGGGAGCCAATTACTGACTGTATTGTGGGTGATAAAACTCTTCTCATCTGAAACGCTGCAGGAGCGTCTTCATTTCCGCTGCAGTGTGCGGCCGAGAATTGGCATGAAGAAGAAACTGCTCGACAGTTGTGTTATGTGGGCTGCATGCTACAGGCGAAATCTCTAACCAGGCCCTCATACTTGGCGGTAGACGCTACTCCCTACGCATCTTTAAGTGTTCACTGTTCACTCAGAACTGAAAAGAGCGACGCGACATGATCGACGGGCATACCAGAGACGCTGCCCAACACATCTGTGTAAAGCTTTACCGGATTTTCCCAGTGGTTTCCATTTCGCGACCGATCGGAAATTACTTTCTGGACAACCCTCGTATATAGGGAACAACAACGATCCTATCACACCTCCCTGGGGCACTCCTGACGATACCCTTGTCTCTAATGAACGTTCGCCGACGAGGACAGCATACTGGGTTATATTATTTAAGAAGTCTTCGAGCCTCTCACATACCTGTGAACTTATTCCACATTCTTGTACCCTTCGTTAAAAGACCGCAATGGGGCACCGTCACAAATGCTTTTCGGAAATCTAGAAATATGTTTTCCTTCATCCATAGTTCTCAGTATATCATGCGAGAAAACAGCAAGCTGAGCACACGAGCGATGCTTCATGGTCATAAGCCTCTTCGCCTCAAGTAAGTTTATTATATTCGAACTGAGAATGTGTTCAAGGATTCTGCAGCAAACAGAAGTTAGGAATATTGGACTTTAATTTTTGCCGATACGTTCTTTCATCTTTCTTGTATACTGGAGTCACCTACGATTTTCTCCAATCACTTGGGATTTTGTGCTGAGCGAGAGATTCATGAAAAATGCATGCTAGGTAAGGGGCCAATTCCGCAGAATACTATTTGTAAAATCCAACAGGGATTCCATCCGGATCAGAGGATTTATTTGTTTTTAAATCTTTAAGTTGCTTCCCTACGCCAGATATGCTTATGTCCATGTCGTCCATGCAAGAGTCTGTCCGAAGGTCAAATGACAGTATGTTTGAACGGTTCTCGTGCGTGAACGATTCCTTGAACGTGAAATTTAAATCTTCGGATTTCGTTTTGCTACCTTCAACTGCCACACCAGGCTGGTTAACAACGGACTGAATCGAAGCGATTTTACATACGATCAGAATTTTCTCGGGTTCTCTGCCGGATCTTTTGTTAAGGTGTGACGATAGTAGTTGTATGCTTCGCACATAGATCTTTTTGCAGACGCTCGAATCTCTACTAACTTTCGCTTGTCGTCGTTTTTGCGTTCTTTTTTTGAACCTGGAATGCAACAGCCTCTGCTTCCTCACCATCTTACGAATTCCGTTATTAAACCATGGTGGGTCTTTTCCATCCTTTATTCACTTACTAGGCCCCTAACTCTCCAGATCACGAGAAAAGAGCAAGCTGAGCACACGAGCGATGTTTCATGGTCATAAGCCTCTTCGCCTCATGTAAGTTTATTATATTCGAACTGAGAATGTGTTCAGGATTCTGGAGCAGACAGAAGTTAGGAATATTGGACAGTCGCCTCCAACTAATACTGCATGAGTATTTACGCGCTACTGACCGTAGACTTTCTTTGAATGCCTCTAGGACTGCCACAGCGGAATCAGGTGGCCGGCAAAAAATTCCAGTAATTAGCTTAGTTTGACGTACACCTGTTATACACGACCAGAAGACTTCACTGTCACACTCAACTTCGACCTCAACAGAGACAAATTGAGCAACGTTTGTAACCGAAGCCTAAACGTGGTATGCACTTAACAATTGTTACCCTCTCATACGGAAATTAAAACGTATATTGCATGGTTTATTGGTTATTTCTCTTCAGCACGCCCTTACAAACGTTTCCACGAAGTTTCAGTTTCCTACGATCACTCATTTTTTATGACGGTCTTCTCAAGTAGCAAAAGTTTAATTCTTACCACCCCGTCTATTAAAAACTAAAAGAGAACCAAGATAAAGTAAAGAAGATTACAGATAAATAAGAACAAAGAAAGCGCAAATCTGGGACATCCAGGAAATTGGCAGGAGAGCTTACGAGGAAGACTTTCTGGAGCTTGGGAGCTTTAACGCTTAAGGAAAAAGCGAGGCTAGAATGACAAAAAGATTTATGGTGGCGATATGCCGCATGAATGTGCAGTATGCCATATAGATAACAGCAAGGTATTAAGTTAGGAACGATATGTGCAACAGCAAGAGTGGTTACGAACAGTCTGTTAAATTTTCTTTGAAATGATGTGTAACTTCATCATGCACCAGTTGACTACATGACCTTCGACGTTACATAGTGAATGAACAATATGTCACATAAAATGAAGCTCAATAAATCACAAACTTAACATTGATAACAGAGGTTTATTACTTTTCAACTCTCTCTCGCCCTCGCTCTCTCTCTGTCTTTCTCTCTCATGTGTAGTAGTAATGATACTCAACAAGATAAGTTCACTTGAAAATTTCAGTTCACTTAATAATGATTGAGAACGATAAATTAAATTAATTGCATGCACAATAAATATCTTGAAATAGGTTCTTGGCTGCATGTCACAAATATAACTAACTGAAATTTGGTAAAATATGTTTACTCTAAGGTACCAATGAAGCAACTATTTTTCGCCAGATGTGACCACGCAGTATTCGCGATACGGCTCAATGTAGTCCTGTAGCGTCTAGCGTAAAGATTACATAACTACAATACAACGGGCGTACTAGCTGATGGTTGAACGTAAATGTTCTTTTGTTTTTTGAAGTGTAAGGGGATGGAGTTAGAGTGTATGGGTCTGAAAAGGGTGAGTCATGTATAAGGCATTCGAGAACTGACAACAAAAAAAGCACGTGCTTAGGCGTTTCACAAAGGAGGAAAGGTACAGTTCGACGCATATCCTTGATGACAACATACACGTAGTGCTTGCTCTAGCAAAAGGGCACTACATCGCCCACATCTCACGTGGGCTTATCAACGAAAATGGAACTATATCCAATGCAAGGAGTGTACCTGAGGTCAGCTGAAATGTCTGCCGGTTTAGCGAGTCACAATTTACGACCCCTCCCTCTGACCCCTTTCCACAGTCTCTACCATCACCTCCCTGCGCTCGGGTGTTTAGAAAATGAGATTTAGGACTATAGACACTTTACTGGTTTCTGACATCTCAATAGCCTTGCCCGTCGAATACATATGATGGTCTT
The DNA here is from genome assembly GCF_023864345.2 of Schistocerca serialis cubense. Classification (NCBI taxonomy): domain Eukaryota; kingdom Metazoa; phylum Arthropoda; class Insecta; order Orthoptera; family Acrididae; genus Schistocerca; species Schistocerca serialis. The sequence goes on from NC_064643.1 coordinate 487,408,144, forward strand.
GTACTGTAATAGTATTTGAAATGTTGATGGGAGCCTCCGATAGACCAATATCATCTCCCCTAGCGCATCATTTTGGAGGATTTGTGGACGGTGAAGACTATGAGATACGTCGAAATGGAAGTATAATACGGACTCAAATGTCAATAGGAAGCATGGGAGCTCAGTTCTTCCCCCACAGTGTTTATTTTTCAAACGTTTTTTGATGACGAAAATGGTTGTTTTTCACACGAAATGTAGCACTTTAGAAACAAAGTTAACTTATGCCAACAGATCTTACCCTACTGCTGCAGCGAAAACGCGTTTCTAAGCGTGACTAACAAATACAGGAGACGTATAAAATAAACTATATGAGAAAATATTTCAGTGTTCATCTTCCTTAGTGAAGAAATCCGATAACAGTTCTCAAACCGACCAAATGAGCGAATGTTGTGTTGTTGTGGTCTTCAGTCCTGAGACTGGTTTGATGCAGCTCGCCATGCTACTCTATCCTGTGCAAGCTTCTTCATCTCCCAATACCTACTGCGACCTATATCCTTCTGAATCTGCTTAGTGTATTCATATCTTGGTCTCCCTCTACGATTTTTACCCTCCACGCTGACCTCCAATATTAAATTGGTGATTCCTTGATGCCTCAGAGCGTGTCCTACCAACCGATCCCTTCTTCTAGTCAAGTTGTGCCACAAACTTCTCTTCTCCCCAATTCTATTTAATACCTCCTCATTAGTTATGAGATCTACCCATCTAATCTTCAGCATTCTTCTGTAGCACCACATTTCGAAAGCTTCTATTCTCTTCTTGACCAAACCGTTTATCGTCCATGTTTCACTTCCATACATGGCTACACTCCAGACAAATACTTTCAGAAACGACTTCATGACACTCAAATCTATACTCGATGTTAATAAATTTTTCTTGTTCAGAAACGCTTTCCTTGCCGTTGCCATTCTACTTCGACCATCATCAGTTATTTTGCTCCCCAAATACCTCAAATGGATCAAATGGCTCTGAGCACTATGGGACTTAACAGCTGTGGTCATCAGTCCCTTAGAACTTAGAACTACTTAAACCTAACTAACCTAAAGACATCACACACATCCATGCCCGAGGCAGGATTCGAACCTGCGACCGTAGCAGTCGCACGGTTCCGGACTGCGCGCCTAGAACCGCGAGACCACCGCGGCCGGCCCCAAATAGCAAAACTCCTTTACTACTTTAAGTGTCTCGTTTCCTAATCTAATTCCCTCAGCATCACCCGACTTAATTCGACTACATTCCAATATCCTCGTTTTGCTTTTGTTGATCTTCATCTTGTATCCTCCTTTCAAGACACTGTCCATTCCGTTCAGCTGCTCCTCCAGGTCCTTTGCTTTCTCTGACAGAATTACAATGTCATAGGCGAACCTTAAAGTTTTTATTTCTTCTCCATGGATTTTAATACCTACTCCGAATTTTCCTTTCTGTTTCTTGACTGCTTGCTCAATATACAGATTGTATAACATCGAGAGAGGTTACAACCCTGTCTCACTCCCTTCCCAATCACTGCTTTCCTTTCATGTCCCTCGACTCCCATAACTGCCATCTGGTTTCTTTACAAATTGTAAATAACCTTTCGCTCCCTGTATTTTACCCCTACCACCTTCAGAGTTTGAAAGAGAGTATTCCAGTCAACATTGTCAAAAGCTTTCTCTAAGTCTACAAATGCTAGAAACGTAGGTTTGCCTTTCCGTAATCTAGCTTCTAAGATAAGTCGTACGGTCAGTATTGCCTCACGTGTTCCAATATTTCTACGGGTATGAGCGAAATGATGTCTGATATGCCCATGTGATCATTAGGTTCGTTCAGCGCATTCAGAGTGGGATTTAACGTAGTATTGTACACATTGTGATTGGTCGTAGCACGTAATCCTGTCACTTCTGTACGGATGGCGGCGATCTAAAGCGTTAGCTTGTTGCAGGCCGGAGGTAAATATGCTATGTAGATTCATCTCTTGTACATATTTAGCAGACGCATATATTAAGTTGTGTATCATGCAATTTGTTTAAATATTCTGTACCTAGTGTAGGGTTGCAGACTTTCATTGATGAAGGAGAAGAGTAAATTTATCAATTTTAAACCAAGGAATTGGCCCCGTAAACGACAGAATCGGGAGTTACAAGACAAAATCGTTGTGGTGCCTCTGACAGTGGAATACGTACACTGGTGCTGTATTTTCTAAGACTGCAGGGTAGCCAACTTTCACAGGTGAGAATGGGCCGATGCAAGAAAAAAAATTCTGGCAAAGATAAGCTCTACAATGCACAGGTTAAGTGCTATGAGCACTTGTTCATCTTCGCTAATATGGAACACCTCTTCTGTAGAACAAGTGCCTATACTTGAGTATTGCTCATCAGTGTGGGATCCGCACCAGATCGGGTTGACGGAGGAGATAGAGAAGATCCAAAGAAGAGCGGCGCGTTTCGTCACAGGGTTATTTGGTAACCGTGATAGCGTTACGGAGATGTTTAGTAAACTAAAGTGGCAGACTCTGCAAGAGAGGCGCTCTGCATCACGGTGTAGCTTGCTGTCCACGTTTCGAGAGGGTGCGTTTCTGGATCAGGTATCGAATATATTGCTTCCTCACACTTATACCTCCCGAGGAGATCACGAATGTAAAATTAGAGAGATTCGCACGGAGGCTTTCAGACAGTCGTTCTTCCCGCGAACCATACGCGACTGGAACGGAAAAGGGAGGTAATTAGAGGGGCACGTAAAGTGCCCTCCGCCACACACCGTTGGATGGCTTGCGGAGTATAAATGTAGATGTAGATCTCTTGAAGTATGGATTTTAAAGCCCATATTTACTGGACTTTTGTTGTTGGTTTGGTTCACACTACACCGCCCTCTGCCCCCCCCCCCCTCCCCCAAATAGTAAGAAAACACAAGAGCTTCGAGCAAAAGAGATTTGTTTCACAGTATCCATAGCGAACAAGTGCTCATAGCTCTTAAAACATCTACATTTACGTGGATACTCTGAAAATCACATATAAGTGCCTGGCAGGGAGTTCATCGAACCACCTTGACAATAATTCCCTATTATTCCAGTCTCGAGCTGCGGGCGGAAAAAACGAACGCCCATATCTTCCCGTACGAGCTCTGATTCCCCTTATTTTATGATGGGGATCATTTCTCCATATGTAGGTCGGTGTAAACAAAATATTTTCGCACTTGGATGAGAGAGTTTATGACTGAAATTTCGTGAGAAGATTCCGCCGCAACGAAAAACGCCTTTGTTTTAATGGTGTCCATCCCAAATCCTATATCATGTCCGCGACACTCTCTTCCCTATTTTACATTTCAGATCCTGTGTTCCCTAGACATTTTTTCTTGTTTCGGCCAATACTGACACCTTTGAATGTTGTATACCCTAGAATCTTAGCAACTACAGTATTGGCACGTGTATTACACTACCAGAGGTATCAGAACCATTTTCGCCTGTAGCTTTGACTCATTTATCTTCCTCCACCATACCTGAAAATTTTTAGTATCATGGATCATCACTCAGTAGATGATCAGAAGTTCAACTATCCAAAAATGTAGCTAGGCAGGCGACATTTTCCGAGAGATTTCTTCACGGAGTTGGCATCTGAGTTTCTATGCTATTCTTTTTGACTGTGATAACTATTCACTAAGACAAACCTGATTAACTAGCGGGTCGAATTGTGTCTTGTAACGGCTATGCATCCCATCCTAAATGAACCGTTTAAATACGCGGCGAGGCATTTCTCTCTACTGCCGTATAGTTACTTTCAACTCTATTGAGAGCCCCACAGGCAGGTTGTAATGTACTCTATTTTGCTTAATATATTTGCAGGACAGCTTCAACTCGTAGCTCATTGGTGGCAGTAATCAACATGTTACCTGGAGCCCAATCACTTAGGCCGTGAGCAGGACGGTGGCGGAAGCACTGCAGTTGCTATCGGCAAATCGTGTGTCTGGCTTACTTCACAGGAATATATCTCTAACATCCTTTATTGTTGCGGTGTTCTTTATTTTTAACAAAGGTTCTGATAATTTTGATGTCCAAGTACGCCTATGTAAAACTGTTTGCACATTAATCAATTTCGGGAACAATGAAGTGACGCAAACGTACCAGCATTATCATCTAAATATGTGCAGCTTCTTCTCTTCTTCTTAGATTTAAGTATCAGGAAGTCCTTACCGAAAGTATTTGTATGGAGTGTAGCCACGTATGGAATTTAAATATGGACGATAAACAGTTTAGAAAAGAAGAGAGTGGAAGTTTCTGAAATGTGGTACTACAGAAGAATGCTGAAAATTAGGTGGGTAGAAGACGTAACTAATGAGGAAGTACTGAATATAATTAGTGAGAAGAAAAAATTGTGGTAAAACCTGACTAGAAGCGTTTGGTTGGTAGGACACATTCTGGGGCATCAAGGGCTCACCATTTTAGTACTGGAGGGAAGCGCAGGGATAAAAATCGTAGAGGGAGGCCAGGAGATGAATACAGCAAGCAAATTCAGAAGGATGTAGGTTGGAGAAGTTACTCGAAGATGAAGAGGCTTGCACAGGGTAGAGTAGCATGGAGAGCTGAATCAAACCAGTCTTGACCACCGCCGCCACCACCACAACAACGATAAGAACATCAACAAAAACATGTGCAGCTTCGCTTAATAAGGAAAAGTATCACAGTCGGCTCACTTGAGCACAAATTTAAGAACACTGTGGTATTTGCTTGCAGGTGGCGAAGACTTCTTGCCAGAAGTACGTTCAAGGGGAATGTGGGTGAAAACAGCGATTTTACAAAAATTGAAGCCTGAATATGCAACACTCAGGGAAACACACCATGTTTTGGAAGAGCCAAATTAGCATTCGCTAGGTGAAACATCAAACATACTATACAACGAGTGTCACAGAAATTGGAGCCACTTCATAATAGCAGTTGTCAAATCTTACAATCGTTTAAAAGTACTAGCAGATGACCACAGCAGAGGCAACAGCATGTAGCTTTCTGGACATGTTCTCACTTAAATTAAACCTTTATCTACAAGAAGAATAAACATAACGAGTGAGGAAATTAGAAATATAAAAATGGAGTTTCTCAGACAGAAGGAACTATTTATTTTATTGTTCAGTCTCAGATTTATTTGTATACAAAAAAATCATATGTCTAGACATACTGTACAGCATTTGCGTGATTTATGAGCGACTCGTATAAATGGCCAATTAGGGTTCCATTTCCTTTATCGCGTGAAAAATGCAGGAACTGTTCTCCGCGAAACAGGAGAGTGTGGTAGAATTAATCTGAGATACCTTAAATTTTTAAAAACAATAGACGTGGAGAAGTGAATAAAAAACTAGAACATATAATAGGTCTTCACGTACAACTGGTAGAAGCAAGAGGAACGTACATATTAATGCTACGATAATTCGAATGAGTTAATAGACTCGCCTTAGCTTTTGGATACAATCACAGAGTTTACTCATCCGATAAATTTTATTTCCTACAGAAAATACAATAAGCAGTTCTAATTATCTGTGTGATCTGTGTGATGGATTTTGTTGTTCGGTGAGCTGTAATCAGAATGATTACTGCATTTATAGAAGACACCAAGGAAAAAGGGATGCACAGGAAGTTCGTCAATATTCAGTAGCAACCGAATATCTGGTTGTTGAACCACCACAATACCGGTGGAATACATTTGGAAGCTATGGCCTTACACCCCTCACAGTACTTGGCCTGACACAATGCGAAGGCTTCAAGCGTCTGATATCAGTGAAGTAGTTCATGATTTTTACAACAGAAAATCGCCTCTTATCGTGGTATCCGCATTGACTGCTGAGTGCGCCGAGGGTCTAAAACTGAACAATAACCTCTGTAAGAAAGGGACTGCTCCTGGAGATGACTTGGTCCAGATCCTAGCATGAACAGCTAAATACAGTAACTCCTTTTTCCATGTTTACTCTTTAAAGCAAGTGGTGTTGTTGCACCAGCAAACATCATTTCTTTAATGATTGCTTACAGTATAAACACAAATTTCCAAAGCTGGTATCTTTGACAATATCTTCTTGTTTTCTGTGGCAGTCTGCACGGACAATGACACTAGCAGGGTTAAAAATATTGAGCATGATCTCAGGAAACAAACGTCAATGAGATTCAACATGAATCGTTTCTTCTAATTCCTTTAACATTTCTTTTGCTTTTATTTGAACCAAATCAATTAGTTCTTTTAAAATAACGAATATATGTTTTGACACTTCCATTTTACGTTATTTTGGTTAGCTTCTGATTCTTCTAGGAGGTGGTCTTTCTATCCTATTTCAGTCTCCTGGATATTTATCTATCACTGAAATGTTTCACCAGCAGAATACACGATCCGTTCAACCCGGTATGGTCAGTATTTAGGGGTATGACAGGAACGATTATCCGAAGCAAAAACGTGTAGTACAAGTACATATGGGCTGTAAAATGCGCACCATGAGAGCTACAATAACTTCTTCATCTCTGATACTGCGAAACAAATTTCTGCTACAAGGTGTTTTCCCTCGATATTTTGAGAAATGGTAATATGGATTAAAACAAGCAAAAAATGTTCAATACGCATTGGCTCTAAAGTGCACACCTTAAGAGCTATGAGAACTATTTGATCACTGCTACCGTGAAAAATATCTTCTACTTCAAAACTGCTCGTAACTGTTAAGGTATGCAGTGTTGACCCCATGTTTACTAGACTTCTTTTTGATTCAAACGGTCGTTCCGGTAATATCCTTGAATATTGACCACTCCTCCTCGTACACCCTGTATAAATGGAGAAGCCTTTGCGGCCAGGGCCAGTAAGTATGAAATCTTTTCGGGTACTAGACCGCGTCATTTGGTAACCCTAAAAAATACTATAAAACAAAAACGAAGTTTCGAGTGTCTTTTCACAGGTACTCTTGATGGTACCGAAAATTATGATAATGGTTTTCCTTATGAGTTATACTGTCCTATTTCGTTTTATCACATAATCGCATCGGTATAAAATATGTTGAACTTGCCTAAAGCTGGGCGCATTAACGCCTTACTAGGACGGTTGTGTTTTCAATATATTCTAATTAGAAGGGTACATATTATGGGCAAATCGAGAGGCAAGGGGCTCGTCCTTCCATTCTGTAGTATGTTAGAGCTTCATAAAAACCTTCGAGCAAAGAATACAAGGTTTCCTTTAGCAAGGCTTGTGTTCTATTGAAGATAAGTTCTTGGTTTTTATTTTGAAGTGTTTCAAATTCATCAGTTCATTCCCATTCTGCATCATTTCACATAATTTATAAAAATCCAGTCAGTTTTCTTCGATCGAGACCGTCAAATAAATCAGAGGTGAATCCGAATATCGAAGGACTTATTGTTGCCGCTTCAGAGCGAAGCGACCTACAAGGGTTGAACAGTCACGGTTGTACGTCAATTTCCAAACCTCTGATCACCGTAGACAACTCAAAGTGCGGCACCGCTGCGCCCACGTTGTTGGTTAAGGTACGTAAGTGGCACGTTCGTCATATGACTCTGAAGCTGGATTATCGAAGTCTTGCCACTACAACCACAGAATTCTAAAAATATAAAATTCGTGGTAGAAATTGGAGAAAACGGCGTTGGTTCTTTTTCTGCGTAATTAAAAAAATTGGGAATTTGTGGTAAGTTCTAGTGGGACCAAACTGCTAAGGTCATCGGTCCCTAGGCTTACACACTACTTAATCCAACTTAAACTAGCTTAAGATAAGGACAACACACACATCCATGCCCGAGGGAGGACTCGAACCTCCGACGGGGGTGGCCGCATGAACCAAGACAAGGTGCCTTAGACCACATGGCTACCCCGCGCTGCTCTGCGTAATTATAGAATACCTAGCGTTACTCAGAGATATAAGGCGCAAAAGGGACCGACGAACAACAGATATCTGCATCGCAATTCGCACCAGGGCGCAGCACAAAAGATCGTGGTCTTATCCGAGCTTACCGTACAACCAGTGTTAATAACATCGAAATGAACTAAATGGGCTCCGAACAACATTCTGTGCGATCGATATAGTAGTGAAAACATTAGCTTTGAGGTGCAGCGAAGACAAAGCAGATGATGAAACAGGAAAGTAACTCGCCATTATACACTTACCTTACGTGAGAGGCCTCAGAGTCCGCATAGGCAAAATACTGAGCCATGGTTGAACCGGTATTTCAGAGCGGCCGTAAGAACAGAAATATACATAGGCACTATAAGGAGTCCGTAGGTGATCTCCATTTGTTTACGAACTTCGCTGTGAACGCGCTGATATCTTTGTCAGGGAAGTCAGGAGATCGATTAAGGCGCCTACACACGCACCAGTTTATCTGCCGACCGACCAAATGGCCAGTTTCGTAGCAGCCAACACACGTCCCGATCGACTGCACTCAGAGATTACAGCGCTGCCCTCTTCCGGTGATTTGTTTTTCTTTAGTTTATGCTCTACGGGATTCCGCCTAGTTTTAGGAAGTAATAAAAACGAGGATTTTCCTTGAATAAAATCCGAGACAAAGGTGTGGGCAAAGAAGTGGATAATCAAAGGGAAGAAATTTACCCACATTCCGTTACTTAAGCAGCTGGGAGTCGATGATGTTCGTAATTATCTAAGAATGGATGAATCATGCTTTCCGGATCTATTGAACGTCACCAATCGATTCTTAACGAAAAAGAATACAGTCATGAAAGGGGCTACGGTATGAGGGGAGACTGTTAGCTACATCACAATATCTGGCAGCGGGCAAAAGTTAATCCGAGCGGGGTGGCGCAGTGGTTACCACACTGAATTCGCATTTGGGAGGGCGAGGTTCAAAACCGGGTAAGGTCATCCTGATTTAGGTTCCTGGTTATTTCACAAAATCGTTTCACGTAAATGTCGGGATGTTTCCTTTGAAAGAAGGGCACGGCCTATTTCCTTCCCTATCCTTCGCTAATCCGAGCTTGTGCTCCGTCTCTAATGACCGCCTTGTCGACGCGACGTTAAACACTAATCTCCCCCTCCGCAAAAGTTAAGAGGACCACGAACTCAGTGCTGCTGTATCCCCACAAATTGATTTATAGTTCACTGAGGAAATACATCATGGTAATGTAAAATAAATAAAACAACATACCTTCATATAAATCTTATTAATTTATTTATGTATGTAGCGTAAAAGCGGACCTGAGAGATTTAAGAAACTCATTTCAAATTCCAAGAAGAAAGACTGTACGTGGTGGTGGCGCAGATCGTACAATAAATATAACAACAGATACAAAAGAAAAGAATCATTCAGCAACTGCTAGAACTATTAAGAAATACGATACTTCGCTCTTTATAGCAAGGGGATTGGATATAGGGTGTCTTTTTTAACACTATAACAAAGGAACGATAATATTTTATGAATTAACGGTCGGTATTTCGGGTTTTATATTTAATTTCCTGTAAATATCGGAAATAAAACCTGAAAACGGAAGTACAGGAAGCCTCACGAAAGCATTATAGATTCGTTAACAGAATGAAAAAATTGCTCATTTCTAAAACCTATGTTTGCTGTACTCCTCGCATGTCGTTCCCCACAAAGATTTGAAGTCTTTAAATTTATCCAAAAACTCCATCCTTAGAGTTTCGTCCGCCTCGCACCATGCCATGTATATTAGAACAGCATTTAACCACGCGACCGGTGACAAAAGAGCAACTTCTGTCGGGCGGCTGGCACGACAACGCTACACTCGGCAACATTTGTTTGGGGGAGCGGCGGTGGAAGAGTGGGCGGAGGGCGGTCAGCAGTCGAGTGGTCCTACCGACTGGCATCACGGCAAGGTAAGTTCGTCGACTGGTCGGTCAAAAAGCCTACACACGTACAATTCATCGGTCGGTCGGTCGGTCGGTTGATGCGTGTTTAGGGCCATCTGGCATTCGCTTGAGCAACAGGGGAGATCACAGCAAGTTGCCGACGGCCTGGCTGCCAGCGGTCCCAGTACAACGTACCGCGTGTATTCGCCGACCTCACAACCAGGGTTCAACGTTGCAAATAGGAAAACTGCCGTGCGCCATGGATGTCATGCTCGAGGAGAATGCTGTCCTTAGATACAATCTGCCTGTTCGCTGTTGTCTGCTTGTTGCGTGCTAGAGTATCCTTCTGTTCAACCATCTCTTCATATGCAAGTTTCTTTGGCTGCCCAATGATGTTCCGAAAAGTGGCATCAGTAGCCACGTAACACCCGAAATGTGAATGTGTATGTGGAACAGGACCGCTGCGAAATCTGTCGAGAAGTAGGTTACATAAAATAGGACATGGCGTAACACCCAAAAGAATTTTTTTCCAGTCAGGGTTAATAGTTTAAAAATTTATTATATTTCTTCACTCGGTGCACTACTGACGATATTCAAATGACTTTTGTTCAATTTCTGCCGTTTCTAAATTTAATTAAAAGGGATTACGTTTGTAGGTACTACACTGTCCAATTACATTAGTGTGACCATCCGTCAAAAGCCTGAATAACTGTCTTTAGTAGTGTGGACAGCTGCGAGATGTACAGGAGGAGTTTCTGGAAGGTAACGACAGGGCTGGAGATCCATGCGTACTCGCCCGATCAAGGTGGTTCCACAGATTCTTGATTGGGCTTAAATCCGGGGAGTTTGGTGGCCAGTACGGTAAAATCATCCTAAAGCTCTTCCAATTACGCAGTGTGACACGTTGCACAGTCCTGCTGGTAGACGCCAACTTGTCGAGGAAACTCTAACTGCATTAGGGGGTAGACGTGGTCCACAAGATAGATATATACATGTGTTGATCCACTGTGATTTCCAGAATGACGAGATCACCCAGCAAATTCCACGAAAACGATCACCGGACCCTAACGCACCCTCTCCCGGCTTTGACCCTTTCGGAGATTGCTGCAGGGTGTTTGCTTTTAGATGTTTCACGCCGATTGAGCATCATACGGAATTTATCCGCAAAAGGCCACTTGTTACCGCTTGTGGATGACTGGTTGCAATACGGGCGTGGGAATCCGAGTCTTCGTCGCCGATGAGCAGCATTCAGCACGGATGCATCAACCACTCGGCTACTGCGGAGGCCCATATGCAGCGACGTTCGCTGAAAGGTCGCAGAAGAGGCACTGTTGGTTGCCCCTCGTTTCATCTGGGCTATAAGTTGCTCAACAGTTGCACGTCCATTCGCCTGTACCCATCTCTACAGCCGTCGTTCACACATGTCGTATATGGTCTCTGGTGCACCCGATTTGGATAGCGCCTTTTTACAAGCTTCATGTACCCTCCACTGCCAGTGCTGCCACCTTCCATCTGTGAGTGGTTATTGTACGTTGGTGTCGAACGTAGGCGTTAGACATGTTAATATGACTGGACAGTGTATAATCTTCACCATACGAGGCTCTCCCGCGGGAGTGCTGATAAGAAGTAGTCTTGTTCGTTATTGACAAATGAATTATAAAAGGCTTCATTACGTATTTTTGCTTTAAGTTCGGAGATATTTGCAAAGTACTGCATATGTTTGCATGATTCTGGGCAACTGACGTAAAAAAATATGCCATCAGCTGATGTGGACAGGATTGTTAGACCTCCCACATATTCAGTTCTTAGAATTACTAATATCCAGTAGATACGTAAAGTACCGGGAAGGATGTTCATACAAAAAAGTTCTGAATTTTTAATATCAGTTTATTACACTGTAACAAAAGCGTTAACAGAAAGTTTAGTGTATTGTAGGACGCTCGAAACGTTCAGGAAGTTCAATTTACAAAAGTTCCACATGTCTTACAACCTCAAGGAATATGGAAGCGGAAAATGTGAAGGAGCTAAACTTTAATAAGTCGTTTTAAAAAGCAAACGGAAGCTCTCTGAAGAGAAAGAAGAAGAGGACGAAAAAACAAGTAAGTGTTCCATTTGGATGAGCTACAAAGCTGCAGTACTTCTAGCAAAGCTTGCGTCCTTCCATAAATGATGATTTAATAAAAGGGTGCATGACAACTCCAGCTGAACATTCATGTGGTGCCGTTATCAAACATGAGAATCGCGCTTCTGACACAGATTAAGGCAGAGGATTTCCAGAGCCTGCTTGAGAAATCTTTGAAAAGAGTTTGTTGCATTTTCTTTAGCACTCTATGAAGTTCAGATACCGCAGGCACATAGTTACCGTGACATTGTTAGCAACCCTGAGGAAAGTGCAGAAAATGACGCTTTGTTATGGAATTTATTAGTTTATGTGACTATAGACGGAGCGACAGCCATGTTGCAAAAAAGTCAGTATTCGGAGCGTAACTGAATGAGGGACAAAAGGATTGCTCCCAGCACTCGATGCCCGCTGGTCTGGAGCTTGAGGTAGTTGATCTGTAATGTGGCAGGAAATATAAAGACAATCTGGATTTCTTCACGATTTTCACTCAGGACCGATTTACTCGTTTACAAAAGTCTCCACAGGGCTGCGTGACGTTGGAGCGAATACAGTACTCGCTCTACGCTCACCGTCTGCTCACAAGAATATCTTTGCTGTGAAGCCCTGGTATATGTGCTTTGCGCCTTGGAGCGACTTCGCTCTGGATCATGATGACATGGTTACTGGATGCTTGCACTGCATTTCGGCATTGTAAGTTACGTGCTGCTTCATATACTGAAACATTTAATATCTTTCTTTCGCCGTCATGTTTAACGTGGAAAACTTGAGGGCTTTATTCGAGTTAACAACTTCGTCAGAACACATAGGAATCAATATCTACTTCTTATTCAGCCATCTGAGCTTTCAGGTGATTTATATCGTTTCTCTTCTATTAATCAAATAATATTTCGTCCATTAACAATACGAGAGTCACTCCAAATAAGTGCACACAATTTTTTTTTAAATCCGTCTTTTATTCTACATGCTTTTAAGTCTTACAGTGTGTAGATATATTCTTTAGGAACAATATTTTCATTTCTCCATATAATTTTCATCCCTCTCAACTGCCTTACGCCATTTTGGGACGAGCGCCTGTAAACCCGCACGGTAAAAATCTGGACCAACCTGTTGGAGCCACTGTATGGCAGCGTGCACAAGTGAGTTATCATCTTCAAACCTTTTTTCACGAAGAGAGTCTTTCAGTTTCCCAAAGAGATGTTAGTAACATGGAGCCACGTCACGACTGTAAGGCGGGCGTTTCATTGTTGTCCATCCGAGTTTTGTGATCGCTTCCATGATATTTTGACTGACATGTGGCCGTGCATTGTCGTGCTACAGCAAAACATACTGCTTTTGCCAATGTGGTCGAACACGACTCAGTCGAGCTTGAAGTTTCTTCAGTGTCGTCACATATGCATCAGAATTTATGGTGGTTTCACTTGGCATGATGTCCACAAGCAAGAGTCCTTTGGAATCGAAAAACACCGTAGCCATAACTTTTACAGGAGAAGGTGTGGTTTTGAATTTTTTTCTCTCTTGGGTGAATTTGCATGATGACACTCCACTGATTGCCTCTTCGTCTCTGGTGAAAAATGATGGAGCCATGTTTCATCACCTGTCACAATTCTTCCAAGAAATTCATCTCCACCATCCTTGTACTGTTCCAAAAGCTAGCTGCATACCGTTTTTCTCGTTTCTTTGTGGGCCACTGTCAACATCCAGGGAACCCACCTGGCACAAACCTTTCTTAACGCCAACACTTTAAGTATTCAGCAAACACTTCCTTCACCTATCCCAACGTAGAGTGACAATTCGTTCACTGTGCTGCGTCTGTCAGCAGTCACCAATTCGTTAACTCTCGGCGCATTGTCTGGAGCGTGTGCAGTACGAGGCCTGCCGCTCCGAGGACAATCCTCAATATTGCCGTGCCCGCTTTCATCACGTAACCTGCTTGCCCACCGACTAACTGTGTTGCGATCGACAGCAGCATCTCCATACACCTATTTCAACCTCTTGTGGATGTTTCCCACTGTCTCGTTTTCACAGCACAGGAATTCTATGACAGCGCGTCAAGTTTAGCAGCCATCTTGAGGACATGCTGTGACGGCGCCACTCACGGGGACAGGCTGAACTAAGTTTGAAAACAAGCAGTAATGATGTATCTACACACTGTAAAACTTTCACACATGCAGAATGAAAATTGCATTTTTACAAAAATAGTGTGCATTTCTTTTGGAGTGACCCTCATAATATATGATGATTTTATTTGTGTATTGTACAAGTATAGTCATGTAAAGACACATGCTCTGCTGAATGGGATATCTGTATGAATTACTAGCTGTGCACCGCGTTGTCACCTGCTGTTAAATATAAATGTTAATACAGAGACTCACTATCCACACCTATGCCCAGTCACAGAAATTATCCATTTGCGACTCAGCAACATCGAGAAGAGGGGTGAAAGTGCAAATTTTGAGACGATGAGAGAAGCCGGCAGAATACATGTCACTCAAATCTTACTTGTTTACTTAAGGAGCAAAAAGTTTTCGCGATAGAATGGTGAATTACAAAATGTGCCAGGAAAGAGAGTCAATAATTTCACGACTGTTTGCGACGTTTCTAGCACGGAAAAAGTCATTGTCTTGGTGTGTATGGAGAGCCAGAAAGGTACTATAATGCATCTCTCTAAACAGTGTTCCGAGAGTTCTTGCACTCAACATGTATGTTGAGTTTTCTGGTTCTCAGTACAAGCAAACAGTCAAAGTAGAGTTGTCCGTGCTAAAAACATGGTGTGTCCACATGAATACCAGCTACTTTTAACGTTTGTCCATGACTCCTATTTATAGTGATCGGGAAGGCCACTTTCAGAGGGAACTGCAAGGCTTTGAACTGGAAAGGCAGGTTTATGGAGACAATAGGTATTTGTTATTTCAATACCGTCTCCCCTTTGCCTTCACCGGTGATGATGGTGGCCTACACAGAATACTTTCTCGGCTCCATCATGCGTACCTTGGTGCCGTTGCACAATCTTGATGCAACCAGGTTGCGCATCAGTGTGACAACCACACACACGTCCAGTTCCAGCTTGTGAGACGGCACCCGTGACAGCTCTGAAGAGTTCTGAAACTCCACAGATTATGTAGTAGTGTCGTCTCTTGTCATAACTGAATCGATTGACATGTGGGTTGTCACCCCACCTGGTATCTGGTCAATAATTTTTTTTTTATGTCTTTCACAGATTCATTCTCTCCACGAAACTTAATGCACATTGACCATTCCATGGGTTCAATGACTATTTTCGAAATAACATGTGGCTACATCTACATCTACATCTACATCTACATCTACATCTACATCTATACTCCGCAAGCCACCCAACGGTGTGTGGCGGAGGGCACTTTACGTGACACTGTCAGTTGTAAATTTTCATCCTTCAACGTTAAATAGGAATTTTGAAAGTCAATAATTGCGTCGTGTTGTACCAAAAATTTCGTACCTAAAATAACGTCTGTTGTCAATAAGGGAACAATCCGAAAAATTGAGTGGAACGTATGACCTGCAATAGAAAATGATTAGCGTGTCTGTAATTTTACATCTACTCCTTTACCAGATACTGCTCCTTTTACTTTAGTTTTGGCTAATGATAACGTAGGATAAGTCTTCTCTTTGTTACATTCGTTGAAAGTTTCTTCATTTATAACTGACGTATGTGATCCAGAATCGATTACTGCTGAAAATGTTGATGATCCAATCTTTACTTCAATGACAGGGTGGGAAATAGTTTTTGGATAACTGGTTTTTCTTGTAAAAGCGTGTCTCGGATGTCGTCAAAAGTAATAACATTTTCGTGAACAAGATTCTGTGTGTCAAAAGTATTGCTTACGTTGCTGGAAGATGCAACCTGTACTGTATCTAGTCAAATTCTATCTGCTACATCTACATCTATACTCCGCCAGCCACCCAACGGTGTGTGGCTTATGTGTTAATTCCGGGGATAGGCTATCTCCATTCCAAAGTTCATCCGGATCCATCCTCATGCTTCACTTTAAAGGAGTAAGATACATACTAACGCGACTAAGAAAGAAAACAAGCAATTTCTAGATGGTGCACCGCAAATTTTATAATATTTTATGTGCAAGTACGTCATCTGCCCATGCATGTATACCTGTTACCAGCAGATATGCTCCCATATCGTAAGGAGATACAGACACACTAAAAACCTACCACATTGTGCATGTGTGCGTTTAGCTCGTGATCACGGGATCCCAGGTTCCATTCCCTCCTGGTTGGGGAATTTCTCTGCCCAGGGACAGGGTGTTCGTGTTGTCCTCATCGTACCATCATCGTCATTCGTGTCAGTAGCTAGACTGGACTGTGTAAAAATTGGACTGTAAATTGGGCTTCGTACGGGCGCTGATGACCGCGCAGTTGAGCGCCCCACTAACCAATCATCATCATCAAACACAGTCCACATGTAAAGAAACGACGTGTCCTGTTGTACAGTACTGTCGTTGTGGAGCTTCAAGCTTCTCAGAAGCTATAAGATAGCCTGACTCTCAGCGTACAAAATGCAATGGGCTTGTATGGATGTATGGGTTTCACACTTTGAGAATTGCATTCATTATGTTAAACTGTGTTACGTAGAACATAATAAACAAATACAATACAGTTGAAAAGGCAAATTGTTATCAGTTTTGCTAAGTTCGAAGTTTCAAGTTACATTCTTCAGAACCATGCATAACTTGGACTACATGTATTTAAAAGTAGCCTAGGTGTTAATTGGGCCAACGGCCTTGCTGCAGCAGATAATTGAAGTTAAGCGCCGTCGGATGTTCAGCAATTGGATGGGTCACCCTTTGGGTCTTCCGAGAGCTGCTGTCAGGCAGGAAGCACTCAGTCCTTGTGAGGCCAATTGAGGAGCGACTTGATTGAGAAATCGTGGCTCCAGTCCAAAAAAACTAACTGCCGGGAGAGCGTTGTGCTGACCACACGTCCCTCCGTATCCGCATACGCACGGCGGCCGGTCGGTACCGTTAAGTGTTCTTTTGTACGTATAATTCAGGTTATAAGCTAATTCCATGTCAATCTTCTTCTAAACCCGTTCAGCCGTTTCAGCAAGAGGGCACATACACACGAATTTCCACATTTATAATATATATATATAATCATGACATTTTTATTCAGTTCTTGAACTATATATTAGACGTGCACATAATTCGGGGATCTTACGGACTTACTTCGCATTCCTCTGATATTTATTCAAGTTAACCTTTGAAGTGTTACACATCTCAGCATGTGTTCACTTAAGAACTACGTTCTCGAACCTGCTTCCCTTCGCTCTCACTACTTTTAAAATGGATATGGAGTAAACTGCCTTCAGCAGAGATTGTATTTTTGTTTTAAATGAAATTTTAAGCTTGTATTTAAGTTCAAATTTCTGTAGAACTGCAAGACACGTGTTGGCAGGCATGCAGACTTAGAGATAAAAAGCTGCTATCACATTAGATTAGATCCTTTCCGTTTACTAGCTGTTGTAGGGTACCGAGTACAAACACATTTGCATTGCAGAAATTACACCTATAAGCTATAATTCATGTACTGAGTGTATATTGAGTAGCTACATGGGAGTGTGTCAGTTTGGTCTTGGTTTAGCTTGTATTAAAAATCACTTTAATTATTCTGTTGCACTACGACAATGTTGTTTCCACTACGAAATTTAAAAACAAAGTTAATCATATTACATTTATTCAGATATGGGTTCAATTCAATACAAAGGGTGTGTTTCAGAAAATTACAGTCGCTTATGAACTCATAGATTAAAGTACAATACGGTTCAAAGCTTTCAACTGATGCCCTGCTACGAGGGTCCGTTGATTACTAACTTCTGACTGTAGCCCTTTCAATGGTAATCTTAATTATCTTATGTGAAAATCTGTCAGAAGTTCACATCTTTACTGTCTGACTCCTGCAAGGGTTATTACTTTTAGGGACCATGTGATTATTTGTGAAGATTTTGTTGATGATGAGTGACGTAGTCACTGAAAGTGACGATTCAATGTTACCAAATTTTGTAAATACCATAGGAGTCTGAATTCTAGTTGAGCTTAGCTGGAAATTTTTGTTATTTTGTACACATTCCTATTATTAGTACGTTCAATGAGTGTGCTGGTGCTAAGATTGTTTTTTTCTG
Source organism: Schistocerca serialis cubense (assembly GCF_023864345.2). NCBI lineage: Eukaryota > Metazoa > Arthropoda > Insecta > Orthoptera > Acrididae > Schistocerca > Schistocerca serialis. Next base: position 487,426,233 of record NC_064643.1, read on the forward strand.
CAAGCATTCTTATTTTAATTGGTGTTCTTTAAGTGCAACACAAATTACTTGTGAAACTTTCATAGGATGAAAGTTTCAGTTTTCCGTAAATTTACTTCTGAATATCTGTCAGATTAATACTGTAATACTTAGAGAGGAATTACTTGAAGTCACCTGTCACTTCAGAATGTGGCATATTTTCATAGTATATAATTCTGAGGTTGCTATTAGTTCAGTTAAACTGAGTCATTCTGTTGAACTGTGTGACAACTGGAAGTCATTACATGTTAGTAAAAAGGTACGTTTGTGAGGATTCAAACAAATGAAGAGAATTATTGTTGAGTATATTCACTGTTACTCTTGTTGATGATTTTGGTACATGTATTTCTGTCCTGACATGCCTATAGTTACTTCATGTGAAAACTGTTTCTTACCCCTCCAGGAATGATTCTACGAGGGGCGTTCAGAAAGTAAGCTCCGATCGGTCGCGAAATGGAAACGACTATGAAAATCCGATAAAGCTTTGCACAGATGTGTTGGGTAGTGTCTCTAGTATAACCCCAGTTAGCATCACGTCGCTCTTCTCATTTCTGAGCTCGCAGTGAGTGCGTAAAGATGTCTAGAAAATAGTGTCTGCCGCCAAGTACGAGGGCCTGGTGAGAAATTTCGCCTGAAGCTATGCAGCTAACATTACATAACTGTCGTGCTGTTTCGTCTTCACGACAATTCTCAGCCGCATTCTGCAGGGGCAATTAAGATGCTCCTGCATCGTTTTCAAATGGAAATGTTAGATTACCCACAATACAGTCCGCAATTGTCTCCCCCTGAGTTTCATCTCTGGTCACATGAACCGCTGTCTTTGAAGACAACATTTTGACACAGACAACGAGGTGTAGGCCAGCGTGGAGAATTGGCGGAAAGCACTGGCGGCTGCCTTCTATGATGAGGCTATTGAAAAGTTGGTACAACTCTATGACAAAAGTCTAAGTCAGAACGGCGACTACGTAGAGAAGTAGCTGAAAGGTGTAGCTAATTGTTACAAGTAAAACATTTCTGATGTTCACTGTGGTTTCAATTTGGCAATCAATTGGAGCTTACTTTCTGAACAGGCCTCGTAGTACGTGTGGGTACAACGCACTACAGTATAACCAGTACATTTTTTTAGGTAACGAATCAGTTTAATGAGGCTTAATTTTGATATTCAGTCCATGGACATATGAAATTTTGATTCTTATGCTGCAACAGCGGTTATTATATTGTTACTCTTTTCTGCTGGCAGTCAACATCTTGTGTTGATGTGATGACGTGTTTAGCCTAGTGTGCTTGTTAACACTGAATGTACTGGCAGCAATAATATTCCAGTGTGCTTACAAAGGTGTGGAGATAAATATATACTTGTTTCTCTGACAGATCGTATACAAATTTTACTTAATGTATGAGAAGTAATGTGCTGAGGTTAATTTTCATACTACACGGACCGCCAAGCCGAATCATGAATTCTGTGCAACTGCTCTTACTTTTGAGGCTTCATAGCCAAGGGAATTAGTAAATATTATTTCCTATTATTGGTGATCTGTGGATACGTATATCGGCTGTTGTGAATTTCTGTAATGATTTACCTCACGATGAGGCTGGTTAACAATGTTGCTTCATACAACTGGATTACTTTGAGATACAGTTTAGTTTGTTCTGCTTTGCATTCTCGAACGAAGATCTGAATGATTAAAATTTTATTGATGGTATACTATGATTTCAGTATCAGGTGGTTATAAATTATATCCTGCTATATTTCTTGAGTGCCTAAATGAAGAAAGACTACATGTCTTTGGTGAATTTTCTGTATTTAGACGCTATTCCTCTGTTGAGTTACTGGAACCAGGTCACAGTGAGTTTTTTATTCTTGAAAATAGAGAGGCCACTCTGTGTCAGTCATCAGACAATTCATTTAATTTACGTGAGTGCTGTGATGTATTATAGGTGCGTCAGTGAATTGACTCAGTGGCTACTGGCTTTCGGTCTCAGCTTACTGAGGCCTACATAGTTATGTTGTTACAGTTTTATGCAGTCAGGCTATGTTAGCAATGGAGATATGATGGGAAACGGATTTTTAGGTTGTATTTCGTGTTCCTGTCAGATTATTGACGTTTAGTAGTTTTCATGTATATTTGCTTTGGGTTGAGAACAATCTAACATAGTCTCTCATTATAAATGGGATGCCATTTAAATGTTATATGCATTTGGCAGAGAGTTCAGCTTTCAATCCCAGTAAGTTTATTAACAGGAACAACGGTCATTGATTTAAAACTGCTATGGCGTTCATGCACTTTTCGAGAAAAATGTTATAAATATTAATTTCAAACATCAGCAGCCAGATACAAAATTTCATTCAACTCCATTCCTTAAGACGGAGGGTAATAAATAACTAGCAGTATTCTTATACAGCAGCCCCTTCTAAATGCTAATGTAGCCAACATTAGAAGACATGAAACTTCCTGACAGATTAAAACTGTGTGCCCGACCGAGACTCGAACTCGGGACCTTTGCCTTTCGCGGGCAAGTGCTCTACCAACTGAGCTACCGAAGCACGACTCACGCCCGGTACTCACAGCTGTACTTCTGACAGTACCTCGTCTCCTGCCTTCCAAACTTTACAGAAGCTCTCCTGCGAACCTCGCCCGCGAAAGGCAAAGGTCCCGAGTTCGAGTCTCGGTCGGGCACACAGTTTTAATCTGTCAGGAAGTTTCATATCAGCGTACATTCCGCTGCAGAGTGAAAATCTCATTATTAGAAGACATGCTTGTGAGCGCATGGATAAAACTCGTGTATTGTAGAAAATTCAGCATGTGTTCATTTGATTGACCACAAAATCTTTTCACCATTTAGAGCCTGCATGTATAGTGTTAAATTATGAGAAGTGAGATCCATTAAATTCTAACTACTAGAAATACTTGGAAGCTCTGTTGAACGCTTCTGTGGACACTGTTGGAAAAAAAATTGAAACACAAAAAATGCATTTTAAGGCAAAAAAGACGACGTTAATAAAACGTCACTGAGTTAGAACGAGATTGTTGTAGGGTTATGAGAAGCTGGATGCTCCTTCTGTGACATTACGGAGAGGCTTGGTAGGAATGTAGCCACTGTACATTATTTCTGACAGCAGTGGTCACCAGAATGTACATTTGCAAGAAGATCAAGCGCCAGATGGCCACATGGCACTACTGAAAGGAATGACCATCGTGTTCATCTGCACGTTCTACTGCTTCTGCAGCAGCAATTTGAGCAGCAGTTGGCACCATAGTGACACAACGAACTTTTACAAATCGGTTACTCCAAGGACAGCTCCGAGCCAGTTGCCCTGCAGTGGGAACTCCACTGACCCCTAACGCCTGCCATTGTCGACTTCATTGGTGTCAAGAAAGAGTTCATTAGATGGCCTGGTGGACGTTTGTTACGTCTTCTGCTGAAAGCTACCCCGGTGTTAGCGATGGCCATGTGTTGCTTAGACAGAGGCTAGTTGAGGACCTGAAACCAACCTGTCTGTGTGTTAGACACACTGGACCTAAACCTGGAGTCACGGTCTGGGGTATGATTTCGTATACTCAGGGACACTCTCGTGGCTACCCCACGCACCCTGACTGCAAGATTGTGCATCAGTCTGGTGATTTACCTGCTGTGTTGCCATTCATGAACAGTATTCGAGGGGATGTTTTGTAACAGGATAACGCCCACCCACATACCATTGTTGTGACCCAACATACTCTACAGAGTATCGACATATGGCCTTGGCCTGATAGATCACCAGATGTGTCTCCAGTCAAGCATATGTGGAACATCATTGGTCGACACATTAGCGGCATCCACAAAGAAAATTAATAGTCCAAGTACTGACCAAGCAAGTGCAACAGGCATGGAAATCCACCCCATAATCTGTCATCCGGCACCATTACAACGCAATACATGCACTTTTGCATGTTTCCATTCAACATTCTGGCAATTACATCGGTTTTTAATGTACCAGAATATAATATTTTAATGACTTACCTCACACTTACAGTAACATGAGATCTTGCCATGTTAATCACTTCAATATGTTACCTAGACGAATGCATCCTCTAAATTTCATTACTCTACATTAATAATTTTTTGTGTTGTCATTTTTCCCGTTAATATATATATATATAGGGCTATTACAAATGATTGAAGCGATTTCATAAATTCACTGTAGCTCCATTCATTGACATATCGTCACGACACATTACAGATACGTAGAAAAACCCATAAAGTTTTGTTCGGCTGAAGCCGCACTTCAGGTTTCTGCCGCCAGAGCGCTCGAGAGCGCAGTGAGACAAAATGGCGACAGGAGCCGAGAAAGCGTATGTCGTGCTTGAAATGCACTCACATCAGTCAGTCATAACAGTGCAACGACACTTCAGGACGAAGTTCAACAGAGATCCACCAACTGCTAACTCCATTCGGCGATGGTGTGCGCAGTTTAAAGCTTCTGGATGCCTCTGTAAGTGGAAATCAACGGGTCGGCCTGCAGTGAGCGAAGAAACGGTTGAACGCGTGCGGGCAAGTTTCATGCGTAGCCCACGGAAGTCGACGAATAAAGCAAGCAGGGAGCTAAACGTACCACAGGATGGTGCTCCACCGCACTTCCATGATGATGTTCGGCATTTCTTGAACAGGAAATTGGAAAACCGATGGATCGGTCGTGGTGGAGATCATGATCAGCAATTCATGTCATGGCCTCCACGCTCTCCCGACTTAACCCCATGCAATTTCTTTCTGTGGGGTTATGTGAAAGATTCAGTGTTTAAACCTCCTCTACCAAGAAACGTGCCAGAACTGCGAGCTCGCATCAACGATGCTTTCGAACTCATTGATGGGGACATGCTGCGCCGAGTGTGGGAGGAACTTGATTATCGGCTTGATGTCTGCCGAATCACTAAAGGGGCACATATCGAACATTTGTGAATGCCTAAAAAAACTTTTTGAGTTTTTGTATGTGTGTGCAAAGCATTGTGAAAATATCTCAAATAATAAAGTTATTGTAGAGCTGTGAAATCGCTTCAATCATTTGTAATAACCCTGTATACGGTGTGTGTATATGGTGTATAAGCCATAAGCTGACTTACGCAGTATATACATATATATGGATTATGACAGTGCGTCTTTTATACTGTTGTCACTTCCTCCCTTTCCTGTTCAAGTAGCGAAGGTGAATCGGAGTAAGGGCTATTGGCAAGTCCCTGCGTGAGCTTGAAACGCTCTACTTACATGTCTATTTGTGAGATACACGTAGTATGAAGTATAATACAATAATACATGTACATATTCCCACACAACCTTATGAATGCTCAATTAATATTATAAACATTTGTGAAGTAATTAAACTCCGGATAACCATCGAAATTTTATTTAAAACAAAACTGATGAAACATGGTGAACTTACTTATCACACTTTGTTTTACATGTCTCCTGTCTCAATGGCTAACACAAAATTGGGACAATCTTTTTTTGAACTTCTTAGATTAAAAATCAATCTTTAGAAAGATGACGTTCCTATTAAATATTATCATGATTCCTTGTCAGGTCACTGGTTTTTATATACTTTTGCTGCTTTTGCGATGGAGGGCAATGATTTAAGCTGTATGTTGCTAATACACTGATGCTACTGATAAACCGCAATTGCATTACGTTTGCACTGCGATACATCTATTACAACTTGTATGAGCGTCATGTCAGTTTGACAGGTCGCGATGCATCATGTAATACAAACGTTCACACAACATTTATGTGGACCTGGCCTCGTCTAAAAGCCGCATATACATTTTGTGTATAGCCTTTTTGGGATATACTTGACAACTCGCAGGAGTTGCGAATGGACAGCACCAGTCTTTCTTGGCGTCGGCTGCAATGTTTGTATACAACGCCACAGTAGCAGAAGTTGCGCATGCCCAGTTCCTGTATTTTCTGGAGTCTGCTGCTTTGTTCGTGTATGAATGCATAGTTTATATTGAGAGTTCTGTAGAGGTGTGTTTTTTCGTGATAGCTTCAACTTCCTTCAAAATTGTTTTGGAAATTAGTCTTCAGAATAGATGAGTTGCTGGACGCAACAGAACACACTTCATTTTGTCGAAACAGTACGCTTACATCCTTGCATATGGGATGTGAAGTCCGTTGACTATAAAAAATCCCAGAAAATGTTTGACAAATGCAAAGAGATTGCAAGACAGTTTAATATGTCTAGGAGAGAGTGCAAATGTAAATGGCACAATATAAGAAGTCAGTAAAGTCAGTACAGTCGGGAGTTGACCAAGCGGAAAGGTAGCAGAGGAACTGGTCGTGCTGCTAGCAATGTGCACCATTCCACTTGGTTTGCGTTTGAAATCCTTCATTTCCTGAGAGACAGTTACAGACCATTCCCTCACGGGAGCACTCAGGAAGTACTATCAGTAAGTCCACATGTTACGTTATTTTATGAATTAAATATTATTCACTATGTTATATAAGCACAATGTACTATTAATAGAATATTTACAATAATTAAATCATGCAAACAAATTTTTTTCTGTGCTGCCATGGCATGGAGCACTGAATACTCCGGAAAAGTTTAGTAAATTCTTTTCTGTTATCATTTAACAATGATGTTCTTGTATAGTTCAGGGCCCAGGTATTACCTTCCCATCATCTTCTCTGTCGTATGTTTGTGGTGGTACATAAGATCGAGGTTCTCTGTTTTGAAGAAAATTATGCACACACGCACAAGTTAGTGTCACCACTGTAATGTTTTGTGAAATCAGCAGTATCTGTTTCCTCAAAATCTGAAAACAGAACATATGATGCCAAACACATTTTCAATAACTGTTCTTCCTCTGCCCGATCTATAATAAGAACTAAGTCGCCATCTATTCTTGTAACAGAGACATAGAAGTGATTTAACGATACTTTCCTCTAATCCCAAGACTTCAACTGCAACAAAAACACGTGGAACAAACCTATCCTTGTCAGTAAGAGGAGCCAGTGGTGGTATATGTAGTGTTTTGTTATCTAATATACTGTAAAATGTGGTGCTTTTGAATACGCCAGTATCTCAAATCCACCCTTGTTGGCCAACATTAACATAAATTGTTTTAAAATTAGCATCAGTAGCTGCTAGAAAAACAATGTTGAAGCGCTCTTTACATTGGAAATAAACTGTTTCACTATTGGGTGGTGCCACAATGTCAATGTGCCTCCCATCTATATCTCCCAAACACCTGGGGAAATTCCATTTTTCTTCATATTCTTTGGCAGTTTCCAGCCGTTCCTTTCCACTAGCTGGAATCTGGAACGAAAATCTTTATTTTTAATACCATTCACATACGTAGGCTCTCAGAAAACTTTTTGAATGCAATAACATATCTTGACTATGATATATATATAACACACAGCTCACTTTGCTTGAGAAATGTGTAACGTATTTTAAAGGTCATCGAAGCCTTACCCCCAGAAGAACGAGGAGAAATAATTTTTCCTTTAGAGAATCATGAGGTAGATGATGTTACATTTGAAGAAATTATTGAAGTTGAAACAACTCCTCTTCTCAGCGTAGAGAACCAGGAAATTGCAGGTGCAAGTGACACTGCATGTGCAACTCGAAGTCCCAGCAGAAGTGCTCTTTAAAGTAATCAGAAAGGACCAAGAAAGCAAGTGTAAGAAGACAGAGAAGGTTTGGTGCAAGCATTGAAGAAACTGAGTGAAAATTTAACTAACAGAGAACTGGACCAGTTTACACATTTAGGAGAATTAGTTACCAACAGATTAAGGTTTTTGTTTCAAAATGCTCACACAAGAACAATGGCCTTGTTGGAAAATGGAATATACAAATTTTATAGAAGGCAAATGAGGAATTGATGAATGTGGTGACTGACAATGAAGTATAAGTTACGTTATTATTATTACAGCATTACATAGTTTAACAAGTATGTTTCACACAGTAGCCCATTGAGTTAACTGAAGTGAAACAGAAACAAATAAGAGTGTTACAACTGTACTTTTCCTCTTTCCTATACACACTGAGAAACTGCAGTCTTTTTAATAGGCAAACTGCAGAACTTTTGCGAATTTCCTCCTACACATCTCCATTTTTAATGTCTATAACTGCTCTCCACGAATTTTGTGTTTGAATGAGAACGATTAAAATGAAATACAAATTAACATTGTTGGACAATGTACTCTGTAGCTGACTTAAGTAAGCCATTTGTTTCAAAGCATTAAAATTTATTTTAGTGTTAGCTAAATTTGGAAAATTTATAGGACAAATTACATGTGCCACCTTTACAACAATGAATAAAAATAACTTAAAGAATTATTTAATGTATTAAATATTCTCATGTTATTATTATTCTTACTATTACATATTATTACAAATCAGGAATTTAATAACACCCAACCTACCTTCACTTCCTGGGATAAAACTTGCACAATGACCTCGCAAACCCGAAGGCTAATACTGGGTACTGAGCTTTTTGTTACCCTATCCAAGTACATTACAGCGGAATAGGGACCTCCAGAGGCCAAAAATATGAGAATCACTGACAATTATCATCTGGTGGAATCGCTTCTTGAAAGTTTGTGTTGAGTTTAGATACAAGAGGAGCCACAACGGACAGCAAAATACCGAGAAATAAATTCTTAAAATCTCACTATCTTCCAAAGTTAATTCTTGTACGAGCATCGCTTAATCTCCATGGGTGACGTATTTGCTGAGAAACTCTCGTTAGCACCGTCTGCGCTTCCACCAGCTTTCTTTCTCTTCTTTAATCAAAAGAGCAAGCGCACCAGCACATAAAAACTTAGTCTTCCACACATTTCTGGAAACCCGTTGCAAACAGCGAGCACCTCTGCACCACCGAACGCACTGACATAAATCAATAGATACAAAAGCTCGATGATATATGTGTGACTTGCAAGTAGCGATGTCATGCACGTCACAATACATGTCCCGAAGATGCACATATACGTCGCGCATACTTGTGTCGATACAAATTCCAGATATAAACGCATTTTTATAGCAGCCTTAAATGCATATTGCATAGACAATAACAGAACCTGCATTTATTCTAAATTTGTTACATGAAGTTCGTTGTCTTATAAGGAAACGTAGCATTGCACTTTCCATACAGGAATTGAAATACCGATCCATGATCAAGCCTCACCCTGCTAGCAATGAATAAACGATCACCGATTAAACCGGTTTTCGATTAGCGCAAGTCATTAAGATAATTTGCTTTCTGTTCTTGCTAATAATAAAAAAAGTAACCGTTAATAGCGAAACTGCAGTGAAAGAGGTATTACAATGTCGACCACGACTGGACGTGTAGATATTTTGCGTTGTCTGTTTTTATGTTTCATGTTCAACCCATTCATGGAGACAAGGCAGTACACAACAAATATTAAAAGGCAGTCAGATAGACGAGAAAATCATTAGAAGAAACGAATTTACAACAAAAGGAAAAATGGGAATAATTATCCAGAATTTACGTCATATTATTATTCAAGGTTACGACAATAACATCTTCTCACTTATCTTTCATATGTGTACAGTCTTTAACGTTAAGAACTTTTTCTGCGTTATAAATGAAAATGTAAACCCCAGATAATATTTTTGTTACCATTCAATGTTTTTAGCCACAAGATGGCTGTTCTAGTAACACATAATAAATGTAATGGTTAAGTCGCACCAAAGTATTTTATATACTACCTTCAATTATTATTCAGATCAATTTGAATGTTAAGTACTATTACTGAGCACATGCTTTTCAAACAAAAAATTTATTCAAAATTGTTTTAAATATTATTTACTCGTATTTTGTGTTATTGTAAAAACGGGAGCGGTCATTAAACTGGCTACGGAAGAAAATCGTAACATGGAGCTAGACATGGAACGAAACGAATTTTCTAATACAGAAATGGAAATTTCATGCATTTCAGAACACAGTCTAGAATCGTGCTCTGAAATCAGTCCAAATACTGTAACTGATGATCATTTATGTGAAGCTGATGACACTTACTTAGAGAATCGTATACCTAATGTGACTGTTCAACCCAATGAAGTTTCATGTGAAGTAAATGTTCGAATGAACGATCTTTAACGTGACTCGCACATGCAAGTAAGTAATCAGCCACTTGATCCAGTTACACTTGTGTTTTTCCGATCTATGTTCTCAATTATTTACTGGATGTACTTCAATTTCTGCTTTTCTCTACAGTTTTTACCCTCCACAGAACACTATAGTATTATGGGAGGTATTCTATAACATCTTAACAAATGTTCTACCAAACTGTTCTTTCTTCTTGTAAATGTTTCCCACATATTCCTTTCTTTGCGATTCTCCAGAGCACCTCCTCATTCCTTACCTTATCAGTAAACCTGATGTTCAACATTCTTCTGTAGCAACACATCTCAAATGATTCGACTGCCTTCTTTCCCGGTTTTCCCACACTCCATGTTTCACTACCATACAACACTGTGCTCCAAACGTATATTCTCAGAAACTTCTACATCAAATTAAGGCCTATGTGTGATACTAGGAGATTTCTTTTGGCTGGGAATATTCTTTTTGCCAGTGATAGATGTTTAGTCCCATAGTGCTCAGAGCCATTTTTGCCATTGCTAGTCTACTTTTTATGTCCTCCTTGCTCCACCCGTCACGGGTTATTTTGCTGCCTAGGTAGCAGAATTCCTTAACATCATCTACCTTACGATCACCAATACTGATGTTAAATTTCACACTGTTTTCATTTTCGCTACTTGCTTTCGCCTTTCTTCTATTTTCTCTCAATCCACATTCTGTACTCATTAGACTGTTCACTTCATTCAACGCATCCTGTAACTCTTCTTCACCTTCGCTGAGGACAGCAATGTCATCAGTGAATCTTATCATTAATATCTTTTCGCCTTGAATTTTAATTCAGCTCTTGAACCTTTCTTTTATTTCCGTCATTGATTCTTCAATGTACAGCTTGAAAAGTAGGTGTTAAAATTACGTCTCTGTCTTACAGCCTTATTAATCCGAGCACGTCACTATCGGTCTTCCACTGTCATTGTTCCCTCGTGGTTCTTCTAGATGTTATGTATCGCCCGTCTTTCCCTAGAGCTTAGCCCTATTTTCCTGAGTATTTCGAACACCTTGCACAAGTTGACATTGTCGAAGCCTATTTACAGGTCGACAGATCCTATGAAAATATCTCGATTTTTGGTTAGTATTGCTTGTAATATCAACAGCAACGTCAGAATTGCCCCTCTGGTGCCTTTACCTCCAAACTGATCGTCATCTGGCGGATTCTCCATTTTCTTTTTCAATCTTCTGTGTATTATTCTTGTCAGCAATGAGTTGTGATGCTAATTTTGCAGTAATTCTCGCACTTGTCGGCTCTTGAAATCTTCGGAATTATGTGTATGATGTTTTTCCCAAAGCCAGATGGTATATTGCCAGACTCATATAGTGTACACACCAACGTGAAGAGTGGTTTTATTGTCACTTCCCCCAGTGGTCTTAGAAGTTCCGATTGAATGTTTTGTATCCCCCCTGCCTTATTGAATCACTGTTGTTACGAAGTTTTAAAGCAGTAGAGAACAACATACTGGTCCACTTAAAGAAGCAAACCATGCAACAAGAAATTAAGTCACAATAATTACAAAAGCAATCCCATGATTTAACGAAATTGGCAGCTAATTTTAACAAATTCTCACTGCAGTACAATACTTTAATGGATGAATTTTCACAACTAAACACAGCTTATTGTGATGTTCCGGAAGCTGTATCGTGTTTGCATAAGAAATAAAAACAGTTAAGAGATGCGATGCAACATAAATGACGGAACTCTAAAGTGATAATCTGTATTCATGCTAACGTGAGATCTGTGCATATTCCGAAGAGCAATTAAACGTTTGTAACTGGAATTAGGACACTTGCAGACAGGGTAATGAGTGAGTGAAATCTTGAGTCTGGCATGTGCTGCGTAGTGTAAAGGACGATTTCGCTGACACAGATGCATCAGAAAAGGGTGAACATTTCATTTACCTGAAGCAGATTGTTTTTCTTTGTGGTTCTATGTGTAGAACAAGGACTCCCTTACGTAGATCAGGAAGGTATTCCACGCACACAGACTCGCAAGATTTAGCGAGTGACTTACCTATCCACGCATGGAGACTACGTCAGTCCCAGTGACGTAACACAAACTTGATTGTCGACGCTGAATGTCACGCTCGGAGTACTGTTAAAAACTATATTCAAATAACATAACCAATATACACTCCTGGAAATGGAAAAAAGAACACATTGACACCGGTGTGTCAGACCCACCATACTTGCTCCGGACACTGCGAGAGGGCTCTACAAGCAATGATCACACGCACGACACAGCGGACACACCAGGAACCGCGGTGTTGGCCGTCGAACGGCGCTAGCTGCGCAGCATTTGTGCACCGCCGCCGTCAGTGTCAGCCAGTTTGCCGTGGCATACGGAGCTCCATCGCAGTCTTTAACACTGGTAGCATGCCGCGACAGCGTGGACGTGAACCGTATGTGCAGTTGACGGACTTTGAGCGTGGGCGTATAGTGGGCATGCGGGAGGCCGGGTGGACGTACCGCCGAATTGCTCAACACGTGGGGCGTGAGCTCTCCACAGTACATCGATGTTGTCGCCAGTGGTCGGCGGAAGGTGCACGTGCCCGTCGACCTGGGACCGGACCGCAGCGACGCACGGATGCACGCCAAGACCGTAGGATCCTACGCAGTGCCGTAGGGGACCGCACCGCCACTTCCCAGCAAATTAGGGACACTGTTGCTCCTGGGGTATCGGCGAGGACCATTCGCAACCGTCTCCATGAAGCTGGGCTACGGTCCCGCACACCGTTAGGCCGTCTTCCGCTCACGCCCCAACATCGTGCAGCCCGCCTCCAGTGGTGTCGCGACAGGCGTGAATGGAGGGACGAATGGAGACGTGTCGTCTTCAGCGATGAGAGTCGCTTCTGCCTTGGTGCCAATGATGGTCGTATGCGTGTTTGGCGCCGTGCAGGTGAGCGCCACAATCAGGACTGCATACGACCGAGGCACACAGGGCCAACACCCGGCATCATGGTGTGGGGAGCGATCTCCTACACTGGCCGTATACCACTGGTGATCGTCGAGGGGACACTGAATAGTGCACGGTACATCCAAACCGTCATCGAACCCATCGTTCTACCATTCCTAGACCGGCAAGGGAACTTGCTGTTCCAACAGGACAATGCACGTCCGCATGTATCCCGTGCCACCCAACGTGCTCTAGAAGGTGTAAGTCAACTACCCTGGCCAGCAAGATCTCCGGATCTGTCCCCCATTGAGCATGTTTGGGACTGGATGAAGCGTCGTCTCACGCGGTCTGCACGTCCAGCACGAACGCTGGTCCAACTGAGGCGCTAGGTGGAAATGGCATGGCAAGCCGTTCCACAGGACTACATCCAGCATCTCTACGATCGTCTCCATGGGAGAATAGCAGCCTGCATTGCTGCGAAAGGTGGATATACACTGTACTAGTGCCGACATTGTGCATGCTCTGTTGCCTGTGTCTATGTGCCTGTGGTTCTGTCAGTGTGATCATGTGATGTATCTGACCCCAGGAATGTGTCAATAAAGTTTCCCCTTCCTTGGACAATTCCAGGAGTGTAGATACGAAACTAGATTTAACAAGGAAACCTACTGTGCCTTTCGTCATCAAACCCAAATCATTGTGAAAAAAACTATGGCAAGATGTCGCATGACAATAACGCTTGGATCTTCTAACCCTTGAGGCATTTCTCAAGAGACCAATGTCAAACTTGTATAAAAAGAGAAATGTTGCGTCTTTGTAATGAGAACTTTTATTTTCAGCACAACTATTAAGAGTTGTGATGTTACTGTGCGACTGTTCAATGAAACTTGACTCATACAGAACACCTGACGCCTGCTCGAGTTGAGATATCATGTACCCATCTAGCCACGTACCTACAAGCCGGTGACCTATCCTTTAACTTGGTGCCATCTGAGAACCACTGATCTCACCTGTCACCTGTCCAAGGGTGCACTCCGTGTTCTTCAAAGAAAACGTTGAAAATGTGTTAACAGATTTTTTTTGTAAGACAGAAATGAGAACAATATTTGATTAGCTTGTGAGTTAAACCCGCATACCTGCATCTCACTAATGAACACTGAACTCAACAGTAACAAATATGGAAGTGACGAGATTTGTGAACTCTTAAAAGAAATGTTATTCAGTATATTTGTATGTATCTAATGTAATGTGTAGTTGTAACGAAGCAGGGTTGCCCACTGCTATCCTGTTTTGGTTTTACACTCCTTCAGTAACTTAGTTAAGCAATGAACTTTTATTTTTTTTTTTTCATTTTCACTACTCAGATTCCGACTACAGATTTTGTGGCATACAGCTTCATAGCACAGAATTCAGAAATAGTTTAAATAAAATTCCCCTAGTAAAATCTATTATTTCAGTACATTCTAATGTCTATTCTGAATGTAATGAGCTAATTAGTTTTATTGGAAATGCATCCTATTAAAAGTTATGAACAATGACGTATATTGTGCAATACATATTAAGTAAAAATCGAGTGAACTAATATATCGAATTCAGCTATAAGACTGCATCCAAAAGAAAGCCTAAATTTTACTGATTCCAGCAAAGTATTTAAATTAACTTAAAGTCTATTAGTTAAATAGATATTAAGACTTGAAAACTGTAGCATTTATGACTTTCAGTGCCAATTGTGACCAAACTACTGAATAATTCCGAGATCTGTTTTGATACTTTTGCTACATATATTTTTCTACGTAAAATGACTCCAGTCTCAGCTTTGTAAGTGCACTAATTAATAATTAAGTAAAAATTATTGCTGCCATGGTTATAAGTCGCGAATTCCCACTACGGATGCGTAAGTTAGTTCTGCGTATTTAAACTGATACAGCTTACTCATGTTATTTAAGTAATAAAACCCAATAGTTAACTTCAAAACCAATTAGAAAGGATCATTTTAACCCTGGGAAATTATAAACTATAATATATTAACAGAAATGTCAAATATTCAAGCACTCGTCTATATAAGGTCCGAGCTGGTGCAGTTCTCAGTTAGTTCTCACTCAGATTCTCATGAAGCAAAAGTGCGGCAAGTCGGTGCCGGAGTGTGATGTGATAATACTTGAAACAGAAGCTTAACTTTTCCGGTCGGTACCAAAAAAGTGTAATTGTATTCGGCTTTGAACATTTAACGCGTATTGTGAACATTGTAAAAGACTGGAAGTTTTTGACCTACCTAATGTGATGATTATTAAGTGTCACATGAATGTTGTGTGTGTGAGTGATAACAAATAAATCGCACTGTGGTTGTCATAAGCGTTCATCAATGAATACGGTCTTGACTTTTGATTTTGGAAAACATAATCTAGGATCCTGGCTTCTTATTTGCAGTGTGATTTGGGTGAGACGGATGCAGCTACCGAGAAGACAATATTGAATAAGCAAAGCAAGGTAGGTCAGGAACACTGCACACTATCTACTGGGTGAGGAAATGTTTCACTACATCCGGTTGTGACGTGAACTTTAAGCGGCACTAATACAAGGATTCAGCCCGGCACGTTACATACTCACTGATTTCATCCCAGACTTATAGAAATGACACTTTTTACTAATGCAAATGTAGTAAGTGACGGTTTGTACTGACGATTCGTTGAATGGCTTTATCAAGCTGCATAACGATCTGCCAATGTGATATAACCTGCACGGTCTTACTAACGCTCAGATAATATTATAAACACTTGTGCAGAACCTGCATTTGTTCTAATTTTCTTACACGCGATACGATTTCTTATAAAGAATCATAAATTCCAAAGCCCAAAACGGCATTGAAGTACAAATCCATACCCATACATCATCCTGCAACGAGCTGACAAGGAACGTTTAGGAAATGCCCAACAAAGGTGGCTAAGTGGCACCACGGGTGTTACCAACGGGGGGAGGCTTACAGGAATCCTGTGCCATTTTATTCACACGCACACGCATGTGAGTGTCGCACAGCTCCCTGTGATCACATCACAGGAGGGGCTGAAAAAGCATAACCACCCTTTGCTGCTGCAGATCACGTTAAAATTTCGTCGAATGGCTTTGAAAGGTCGCTGATAGTTCAGTAGTTCCACCGTGAACATTGAACCGGAGCAAAAATCGCAGTCACACTACAGTCCAAAGGGGTCAGTTTACGTTCAGTGGGGTTTCAGGCTCAGGATGTCCTTAAAGAAGGGTCCAATCCTCCAGGGGTGTAAGCACTGTGAAAGGTTATCAAGAACACCATTCAGTCGGCCATCGCACTGAGAACTGTCGTTTTTGCCCGCGGCATGTGTGGGAATCAAGTGATTTTTATGAACAAGGGACAACTGCTAGTTGTTACACCCTCGTGAGACACGGCTTGGAACCGTTAAAGAAGTCTCTATTTCTCGATTCCATCCCTTCGTTTAAGAGGAGTCGATTTTTCCTTATGGTGTGTCTAAAAATCTCTTGCTCCTCCTCTATTTCCCAAAACCACCCTTTCTTTTCTTTAGGCAGAATTTTATTTTCTTCCAGTCTTTTCGAATAATGGGCAGACGTTAACAAGTGTTCCGAGAACGTAGTGTTATGGACGTTGGTAAATTTTTTATCCAAAAGATATTAATTATGTCTAACCCTCCCGGTTTGTCCGAGGTAAGACACTGGACATTCATCACATGTAATCTTGTAGAAATCTGAGCTGTTTTTGTGAGCAAAGGTACCAATGTCCATAGTTCTATATTCACAGAACACCTGTTAACGTCAGATTATAATTCGAAAAGGACAGAAGAAATTAATATTTTGGCATAAAGTTAAGAAGTGGGTGGATGTTTGGACATATTGGAGAAATTAAGATTTTTAGACAACCGGTAAGTAAAGATTTACTCCTTTTAAATGAACAGTTGCAATCGACAAACGGAGTGTGCTGTAACGGTTTCAAGCCGTTGCTGTCTAGCATGCAATGTCTTCCCATGGTCCCTTGTTTATTAAAATCAGTTCCTCCTCCGAACCATTATTTTCCTCACGTTCATCTGGTAGTATCGTAATACTTCCCTTTAACATAATGGTATTTTTTGATAAGTTAGTTTATCACAAGAGGGAATTGTTATTTACTTCCTGTAAAGTCATTTTTACAGCTAAAAAAATTTTACGTTCTCCACCACAAAAACATGCTACTTATGTCTTCATGTTAATACAGGCTGACAATAACTGAACTATATGAACAAAAAACGTAAATTAGATACAAATTACGGCGTGCACACATTTTACTCAACATATAAACGTCACTACAGATTTTCAGATTTAGGTTATGACATATTCGATATGCCTGCAATCATTGGTAATGATTTGGCGGAGACGAATAGCGAAATTCTGTATAACCCCCTGAAGTGTCGGAACATCGATGCTGTCCATGACCTCCTGGATGGCTGTTTTCAGGTTTTGGGGTTGTTAGTGTACACCATGTCTTTAATATAGCCACACTAGAAGAAGTCGCATGTGCTCAGATGCGGAGAATATGGTGGCCAATCTAGGCCTATGCCAGTTCCCTCTGGGTACCCCAGGGCCAGAATGCGGTCCCAGAGTGCTCATCCACGACGTCAGACACTCTCCTGCTTCGATGGGGTCGATCTCCGTCTTGCATTAACATCATCTTGTCGAAATCATAGTCACTTCGGATAACGGGAATGAGATCATCTTCAAAAACCTTCACGTACCGTTCGGTAGTCACCGAGGATTATTCCGTGACTGGAAATTGCACACCACTTATCATGCCCGCGCCAACCGTCCAGTTTGAACTTCCTAACGCAAACCGTTCAGAAGTTATGACGATTTTATTTCATACACTTCAATAACTGTCACCCTGTTAATTTTTTTAAGTGTCTTGATACTGTAGAAAATGTGGTAGTTAGTCCAACTTGACACGATGTAGAATTTTTCTTCCTTTTAATTTTATCTGATTTCTGCTATACTATTTCATATTAGTAGCAACTTAGATTACCATTTTTTATGTGTTAAGACGATATTTAGCTGCAGGGAAGTTAAGTACCATATAATAGAGCATGTATTACGGCATCAGACCACAACGTAAGGCGCGCTCTATGGTAGTCTGCGTAAGCGCTCCTGTTACTTACTTAGTTTGATATTTGACTGCTCAATACATATACTTGTTTTAATCTTACAGTTTTAATGGGTGTTTCATTCGCATTGTCTGTATGTGACCTGAACACTTCAGGTCGTGGTGGGTGCAACATATCTTACCTAATGTAATCTAAGTAACGTTTTTATTTCCTAGACAGGAGCTGTAATAACTTCTTATTTGCAACTGGGAGTAAAATATTATTTGGTGTTGTAAAAGAAAAAAAATAATAGGTAAGTCCTCGTTCATCTGAAGAAGATAGCCGTAGCGCTAACGAAACGTAGATCAATTTTTTTTTTTAAAGTAGGTAATTCCGGCAAGTGACTGACTGTATACTTTACTAATTGGAAACAATTTAGAAAATTTGTCAGCCCAGTTAAGGATTATTTTTATACGCTACCTAAGAACAGTATCTGTCTTAATGATAGCCGGCCGCGGTGGCCATGCGGTTCTAGGCACTGTAGTCCGGAACCGCGCGACTGCTACAGTCGCGGGTTCGAATCCTGCCTCGGGCATGGATGTGTGTGATGTCCTTAGGTTAGTTAGGTTTAAGTAGTTCTAAGTTCTAGGGGACTGATGACCTCAGATGTTAAGTCCCATAGTGCTCAGAGCCACTTGTCTTAATGAACATATCGTTGGTGCGATACGCGGTATCTGTGACGGGAAGCACTCAACCACGTATTAGCTTAATGTTGCCACTTAGTCCAACAAATGGCGTAATTGTATAGGTGCCACAGTTAACCCTCTAATAAGTTTCTAATCACTGTGTGATTCAGTAGCTGTTCTTTACGCCTGGCTCGCTTGGTGTATTAATGCACCCGCTTTTAGGGGCTCAGTTGTTGCTTGTAAGTGTCGGCTTCTTTTCAGTCAACACAGTGGCTGTCTGTCTGTCTGTCTACCCCACTCCTACGAAGAATAATCAGTAACTAAATTGCTGGTACTTTTGCTCGTACTTTTTCTCGCCTATTAAATAGCAGTTACCATATGTTTCTGTCTTCGCCAAAATAATAGTTTTATAACGATTTTTACGCCAATCGAGTATAAGGTTGAAGAGCCTACGGCTGTTTAAATGGCAAATGATGGATAAAAACATTTCAATAAAAAGTGTAACTAGTTACAGAGTCCTAAATAACTATCTTAAACTAAAGCCTTAGGCATAGTGGACACTTGTATCACCAGTGGTAACGATATGAAATCTATTCCTGGCACCAGTTTTGCTTTCTTATCAGCTTTCCCCACCGGATTGCTGCTGTGACCTATAGTTGACTATGATTCAGCAACTGCACACCGATTTGTATAGGAAGAAGGAAGATCAGAATTCAGTGTTCCATTGAGGATGGGGACATTACAGACCAGGCTGAAGCTCGGAAGGGGGGAAGAATGTGTGAGGAGATAGGCTGTACACTTTCAAAGTAGACATCCCAGCATTCGCTTTAAGCGACTCAGCCAAATCACGGGAAGCTTAAATTTGGCCACTCAGAGAGAGGCTTTAACCGCCATTTTCCTTAATACGAGTCCAGTGTGCTAAAAACGGCACTATTTACATCGCCAGAGCACCTTTATGTAGCTCCCGAGCTAGAGATTTTCGGAGCGAGCTCCTTGCGCTTCTCTATGTCGCATGTGAAAGTCTGAGGCAGAGTCGTGACCCCGGACGATGGCAATTTCATGGCCCGATGAAGCGTGCAGGATTAGCGCTTACCGGTAGAAAGAGCTTGAACTCTTCTTAAGGGCCGCCGTCGATAAATTTTCTTATGCTCTGGCAATAGGGGAGTAGCGCCCGATTACGCCACGAGCTTACGTGCATCGCCGTGAGGGAACGAACCCCTTCTACCCCGGCGAGCGAGTGGGATAGAAGGCAGTCAGTTAATGGTCTGCCCATCGTAAGGTACCCACTCAACAACACAGTTTCCGTCCACTGTCAGACTGATGGGTACGTTTACGGCAGGGTTTATCACCGTAACTTAAGTAGTCGTTGAAGAAAGGAAGTCTAGTTAAATAGTAATCGCGAAGCAGAACGTTCTGTCTCTAACCATCCCTTCCGCACATTCACTGTTCTTGTGGTCTTGTCTTCCACTCTTTCCTCCTCCCCCTTTTCAATGTCGCACCAGCATGTTAATACGTCACTATGTCTTTCGCATGGTTAGTCAGCGTATTAAAATTCTCTTGATCATATTTGCAGTGAAACTGGGAATGAAAAATAGAAGGTGTAGGCTGTAGCTGGATTTTAAAATTTTTAAATCATTGCCTATTTTAAGTGGTAGGTGGTTGTGGACTATTAACTGCTCCCAGAATGTCACATGTGAGTTATCGTATTTGTGGAGGTATTGAGAACAACTTATTTTAAAATTTATGTAAGTCTGACCTATCTATACTGACTGAGGGTTGCACTTAATATTGTATATGGCTGATCTGTTTCCGACGGGGCGAGGTCGGTCGTCTTCTTTCTCTCTTTCACTTATCGAAAGTCCATCTACCTCTATATGCTTCTTTCCGACGTCCCTTTACTCTGTAATAGCAGATACGTGCTAGGCAGTGTAAAGCATGGTTGATGAAACCACTACCTAATACCTACCACACAGAGGCCGCGTAACTCGAGTTGAAAGTCAGTTCTTGAAAGTTCATATTTAAAAAATATGGAATTCGGAGGATGCAGTCTACTTGCAGAAAGCATTTTAAATTAGACTGAATCTGCTTTTTATTCGTATGGAAACACATGAAATCGCTATCAAGTCCGTATTTAATATGGTAATGCTCTATCATTCAAAGATCACTGTCTGAACAACATAGTTTCACTCGAAAAGCATCCAGAATTTTTGCAAGTCCACCCGACGAATTTTCACGTTCTACCAGGTACCCACCCACAACTATTCGCGAGTTAAACATTCGGTCGTTTCAGTTGTCTTCTTCGAAAGAAGTGATCGCCAAAGTATTCCGTACAGAGCACGAAATATGCCACGCGGAACTGTTACTACGACCACAAAGTTCATACGCTCATAACTTTCAAACTATTTAATTTAAGAACATCAAACTTTCATTAAAATATTCGCAGCTCCAGTCGCTTCAGTCACGAGGTATTCGAAAATCAGTTTCCTCACTATTTCTTCATTTTTCAGGGATTTTTACGGAGCTATCTAACATGGTGTTATCCGTAGGCCGGTTAGTAAGCGACTATCACGAACTATTCTGCTCACAGTCCACTCCACTATATTCGCGCGGGAACAACTTAATTCTGATTGGCTGTTGATCTAAACGACCAATCAAAATGTTCCTTAAAGATCATTCCCGCGGCAAAACTTGCCTTATCCAATCAATAATCTGACAGTAATAAATGTCATGAAAACTTCAATTTCTATTATATTGTTTAATCAAAATAAGCGAAGTACGAATTATTCTCCAAATTGATAAATAAACTCATTCTGTCTCTAACTTTCATTCTGGCTACTTTTATACAAAAGCAAGCAGGCACCGATATAAATCATCTGAATCATGGTTGCACCATAACTTTCTCACGGTCTATTTGTACTAAGTTTTATGAAAAATGTTATTAAGTTTATCGTATATCCCACATACACTCTCTCAATCATTCTCACGCACTCACACAACAATTGTATTACGTAATGCACAGCGACTAAAGTGTTAAAAAAGAAAGTTCTAATTAATTGATTTTTATGCACTGGTAACTTTGTAATGGCTTCATATGATACTGCAAATCAATCTGTATTGGTTTCTAACATGGTTTTAAAAAACAAGCATTGGTTTTTGGACTTTTAGGTAATTTTCTTTACCTTTGGCACTATAATAGATAAAAATCTGAAATTTTGACAGCATCAGTCCATTAATAACAAAAGGTTGTGTACCATATTTGAACAAAATCGGATAATAACTAATATGGAGTATTTAGATTCGTATTGACTCACTGTTACGCCATATAGTTCTCACGGCAGGCAGCGTCAGATGCGCTGTGAGTAAAGCGACAAAAAAACGTAGCCATCCTGCAGCCACGGTACCAAACGCCTGCGTTACTTACTGCAACGAATGTCAGATCATAATAACTTGGTACGTTACATGTTGAGTACGTTTGTGACTACTTCTTGCGTTCTGAATTTTTTTCTGTGTTGAATTTTGATTTGTATCCTGCTCTAAGTCTTTATTTCCTTAAAATGTAATCCATCCGGTGAAATATTTTATTATTATTATTATTATTATTTACACGAATTGGACCGCGTTACAAATTTTATTTTATTTTCACTTTTTTCTTTCTCTTCTCTCGGGCTGCTCTTCTGCCTGCTGCAATTTTTGCCAGATGTTCAGCTCTTAGGAGCCTGTTGGTCTTCGGTTTTGGAGCCACCTGAAAAACCTCGAATTCAGTTATTGCCTTTCTGTACTTGTCCCTATTCATTGCGTCCATTTCTGTAAGTCCAAGTTCACTGAGGTCTTTCTTTATTTCTTGCAACCAAGAGTTGGGTGTTTCCCTCTGTTGAATTATATTGAAGATTTTCTTCGTTAATGTCCCATCATCCATCCTCACCAGATGACCAAAGAACATCAGCCTTCTCTTTCTCATTTCCGCTGTGAGTGGTTTAATAAATTGGTAGATCTTCTCATTGCTCATCTTTATCCATTTTTCACCAAAACTTTTGTGTCCACCAAGAATCTTCCTCAGAATTACTCTTTCCTTTTTGTCGAGCTCATCTATTAGACCCTTGTTCTTGAGGGAGAGTGTTTCTGCTGCATATTGAACTTCTGTTCTCGTCACTGTGTTGTAGTGTAATAACTCTGCATTTCGAGATAGGCATTTTTTGTTGTACAGATTCTGTGTTAAAGTGTGTGCCCTATTATGTTTAACTGCTCGAGGTTTGACAGTTTCTTCTTCTATGCCAGTATCCGTTATTGTTTCTCTCAAATATTTACAGTGTTTGACCCTTTCGATACATCCGATAATTGTGTGCAATTCTTTCATTTCATTATATTTGTTAGACATGAATTTAGTTTTTTATTGTGACATCTGTAAACCAAATTTAGCTGCATGCTTGGCTAAGATTTCTATTTGATTAATTGCATCTGCTATACTTGTGGTTAGGGGAGCAATATTATCTGCAAAATGTTTTATTATCAAATGCGAGTATGTGGATTTCTCTTCGTCGACTGAATTCTTGATCTTTGTGTCCTATTTGCTATCACTGTCCGTGTGTTGGGTTTTTCTGTAATGTTGTGTTATTTCTGTGTGCTTATGCAGTGTTCATATCCTGTCTGTTTGCAGGCCTTATGTTTCAGTATAATAACTAGTATCCACTGCTATTTGCTTCATTGTCTTTAATTCCTTTGTGTCGTTTGTGAGTTTTACGTTTAATCTTTGGGGCAGGAGCAGAAAAGTTGCATTTTAGTGCGTCAGTGGGTGGTTGAGCTGGTTTTGGATAGTGGTGTTAAGGGCTGTGAATTTTCTTTAATTCGTGAAATTGCGTGTGTAGTTTTTTCTTTGTATGGTGAGAGTCAGAAATTTTATTTCATTGTTTGCTCCTGTTTCTAAAGTGAAACAGAAGGTAGTAGCACAAAGAAAACAGACTGATAGCGATTACATGGCTCTATGAAATGTTACAATATTTAACACAGAAAAGTAACTATACAAAAGTGATAACAAAACCATATAAAAATGAACACACACTCCCACACACGCACACACACACACACACACACACACACACACACACACACACACACACACACATATACACACACAGAAAGAGAGAGAGAGAGAGACAGAGAGACAGAGACAGTGCGTAAACGAAGTTAAAAATAGGCGCTAGACAGAATACGAAAAAGAGATCTATAGCATGAGAGGGGAATAGTGACCAAACACTCAGCAGCAAATGAAACATTGTGGATTTTGAAGAGCACAAAAGTGTAACATGCGATTGCACTTATTTAAACACATCTATCTTGTTTTATGCTTATAGTTCGACAGAGATGAGGGCAGTTACTAAGAAAAGAACAGTAAGTAAGCGTAAGCGAGTAAGCGCTAAGGTCGGTTAAAGTTCCAAATCACATGTCCTTTGCTTTTCCCATGATTCGAAAAGAAGAATGTAAAAAATACATTGATCACCTCGAAAGCAAAAAAAAGAAAAAAAAAGAAAAACTGTCCAATATCATAATTTATCATCTGCTATAATGTCTTTATGTCACGTTGAAGAATAGCCGATACAGTTACAGAACAGGCCTAATCAGTTGACTGCCTATCATGCCACGCTATTAATTTACAGAAAAACGTTCTCGAAAATTTGTCACCACGAAGGCATGTGGGCTGTCATCGGACCACCGGTGTGAGTTATGAGTATTGTTGACAGCGTCGGGAGTGAAAATGGCTTCATATAAAAACATTATTAATAGGATTACTGGGTGATCTGTATTTAGCCAACTACAAAATCCTAGCCGGCTGGAGAGGCCGAGCGGTCCTAGGCGCTACAGTCTGCAATCGCGCGACCGCTACGGTCACAGGTTCGAATCCTGCTTCGGGCAACGATGTGTGTGATGTCCTTAGGTTAGTTAGGTTTAAGTAGTTGTAAGTTCTAGGGGACTGATGACTTTAGAAGTTAAGTCCCATACTGCTCAGAGCCATTTTGCAAAATCCTAATCGTTTAGAGTTATTTCCATCTCAGAGTTGTTGAAAGCGCTGAATATAATGATCATAAAGGTTATGCATACGCACTGTCAGCGAAGTGGGGAGAGTGTAGCGCCCTGTGAATGGTGCACCTAGGAACACGTGATGTTTCATGACCAGTGTTTAAGTCTACTGATAGATTTTAAAATCACGTAAGGAAATGCCGACTAGGAACATCCATAAGCAATTTCCTGACCTTTCTACAGTTTCTGTAGATGTGGGACACGAGGTTGTGCTTTGTGGAGTGTTACTAAATATTAAGAGTTCTACTACTTAAGTAATGCATAATTATTTGAGTTATTAGGAGGATACAATTAATTCTTCAGTTACAGGGTTTGTAACGCCGGAAATGCATATCCTCATATTTCCATCTATTGTACTATAATTTGTTTTCCTTATTTTTGTTACCTGAATATATGACATTTCTGTGTCTTTACATATTGTAATTGTTTTACTATTTGTATATATATATTTATGCATTTATGTCGATGTATAATTGGTTTGTTTCGTAAATATTATTTGTACGCTGGGTCTTGCCTAGGGAAAACTGCTATCGAACGATTACATCGATAGGTCGTGTGAAGACCCAAAGTGTGTAGGATCTTTGGTAGTGTGAACTCTGCCGCGTGGAGCGCGGACAGAGCAGCGGGAGTCAGGCTGGAGTAGCGAGTGGAGCAGGTGTGTTGTGTGACGCTCCCGCGAGTTGCCGCGCTTTCGGGGTTTGGCAGCATGTAATTGCGCTCGACTCGCGATGATAATTTCTGACATGGTGTCGCGGACGGGAAGCATTAGCTGGCGCACATCAAGAGCCCGTTTCGCCTGGTGACCGTGTCGAGAAGAAGGCGCGCCAACATCCAGCTTCTGCAACAGCGACGGCCGACAATGAGTGACTGTCGCCACCTCCTCGATCGACGGCTTCAAACCTTCAATCAACCAACAAGGAAGACTAAAAGCACGTAAAGTTTCAGAACTGTATGGCAGACCTCAGCTTTTCAAATTGTTCCATTTGCCTCGCAAAATTACAGCAACTTAGCATGAAGCTTTGTTGCTCATTGTCCCAATTGCATTGCCAAGCAGGGTCCCTTCCTTTTCCGAAATGAGCCCGAGGGTCGTTGAAATTCAAACGCCAGCATCATTCGATTTCACTGCTTTAATTTCAAAGTTCAGCTGGCTACAATATTTAGATTGCACAAGCACAAATTAAGAGTGCGAGTTTTGTTACCGTATTTTAGTTGCCTGTGACTGCAGCTCAGCTTGGTACGTACTAAATTTTACTATTGTTAATTGTTCAGAATCATTTAATTCAAGTTCAAAGTTAATTCTCTTATTTCTAAATTGCGTAGATTCAAGTAGCTTTTGAAATGATTGTTGAGGTAGTCCAAGACTAACCTTATTTTACTGAATGTCGACGTGCTTCAGAAAATAAGCTCACTATTAACTTCAGTCACTAAATTAACTTTCGATTTTCCAGTTTTATTAATTCTTTTGATAAATTAAGTCAGAGTGTAGCGAAATTTATTACTTCTGACAAACTTTCAGTTTTCACACTACACGCTTCTAGTGCTACACGCTTCTAGTGCTAATTATATGTGTAATTACCTTTCTTTTTCAGTTACTATAGTAATTGTCCTTAGGACTGGCGACCGTGATTTCCCCCAAATCTCAAATATCTAATTACCGCTAGTTAATTGTTAACGTAACGGCCGCACATTTACTTTCTTCATTAACTTTACCCCTTTTCAAAATTAATTTCCATCAGTTTCATTTGCATTTTTCCTTTCATTTAGATGTAACCCTTTCCTCCCTCTTTACCGACAGATTAACTTCGGTGACGATTGCTTTTCCCAAATTTCCATTAGGTACACGCGGTTTGATTTTTCACTGTCATTAAGGTCGATAAGTGAGGGGGAGGTTACAGGGTATGTGGTGAGTAAAATTCTGTACGTTTTAAAAATTGGTGACATGAGGTCTGGACACTGAAACATACTTCGTCAGTGGTGAGCATCTTGTATCTTGAAAAGTAAAAAAGACTTCTGCCAGTGAATACGTCGAATTTGTAGGTGAACTGGAAAGGAACTCCTTGAGTGAGCGGTCGCAAAGGGTCTACATCTACATCTACATTTATACTCCGCAAGCCACCCAACGGTGTGTGGCGGAGGGCACTTTACATGCCACTGTCATTACCTCCCTTTCCTGTTCCAGTCGCGTATGGTTCGCGGGAAGAACGACTGTCTGAAAGCCTCCGTGCGCGCTCTAATCTCTCTAATTTTACATTCGTGATCTCCTCGGGAGGTATAAGTAGGGGGAAGCAATATATTCGATACCTCATCCAGAAACGCACCCTCTCGAAACCTGGCGAGCAAACTACACCGCGATGCAGAGCGCCTCTCTTGCAGAGTCTGCCACTTGAGTTCGTTAAACATCTCCGTAACGCTATCACGGTTACCAAATAACCCTGTGACGAAACGCGCCGCTCTTCTTTGGATCTTCTCTATCTCCTCCGTCATCCCGATCTGGTACGGATCCCACACTGATGAGCAATACTCAAGTATAGGTCGAACAAGTGTTTTGTAAGGCACCTCCTTTGTTGATGGACTACATTTTCTAAAGACTCTCCCAATGAATCTCAACCTGATACCCGCCTTACCAACAATTAATTTTATATGATCATTCCACTTCAAATCGTTCCGCACGCATACTCCCAGATATTTTACAGAAGTAACTGCTACCAGTGTTTGTTCCGCTATCGTATAATCATACAATAAAGGATCCTTCTTTCTATGTATTCTCAATACATTACATTTGTCTATGTTAATGGTCAGTTGCCACTCCCTGCACCAAGTGCCTATCCGCTGCAGATCTTCCTGCATTTCGCTGCAATTTTCTAATGCTGCAACTTCTCTGTATACTACAGCATCATCCGCGAAAAGCCGCATGGGACTTCCGACACTATCTACTAGGTCATTTATATATATTGTGAAAAGCAATGGTCCCATATCACTCCCCTGTGGCACGCCAGAGGTTACTTTAACGTCTGTAGACGTCTCTTCATTGATAACAACATGCTGTGTTCTGTTTGCTAAAAACTCTTCAATCCAGCCACACAGCTGGTCTGATATTCCGTAGGCTCTTACTTTGTTTATCAGGCGACAGTGCGGAACTGTATGGAACGCCTTCCGGAAGTCAAGAAAAATAGCATCTACCTGGGAGCCTGTATCTAATATTTTCTGGTCTCATGATCAAATAAAGCGAGTTGGGTCTCACACGATCGCTGTTTTCGGAATCCATGTTGATTCCTACATAGTAGATTCTGGGTTTCCATAAACGACATGATACTCGAGCAAAAAACATGTTCTAAAATTCTACAACAGATCGACGTCAGAGATATAGGTCTATAGTGCTGCGCACCTGCTCGACGACCCTTCTTGAAGACTGGGAATACCTGTGCTCTTTTCCAATCATTTTGAACCTTCCGTTCCTCTAGAGACTTGCCTTGCGGTACACGGCTGTTAGAAGGGGGGCAAGTTCTTTCGCGTACTCTGTGTAGAATCGAATTGGTATCCCGTCAGGTCCAGTGGACTTTCCTCTGTTGAGTGATTCCAGTTGCTTTTCTATTCCTTGGACACTTATTTCGATGTCAGCCATTTTTTCGTTTGTGCGAGGATTTAGAGAAGGAACTGCAGTGCGGTCTTCCTCTGTGAAACAGCTTTGGAAAAAGGTGTTTAGTATTTCAGCTTTACGCGTGTCATCCTCTGTTTCAATGCCATCATCATCCCGGAGTGTCTGGATATGCTGTTTCGAGCCACTTACTGATTTAACGTAAGACCAGAACTTCCTAGGATTTTCTGTCAAGTCGGTACATAGAATTTTACTTTCGAATTCACTGAACGCTTCACGCATAGCCCTCCTTACGCTAACTTTGACATCGTTTAGCTTCTGTTTGTCTGAGAGGTTTTGGCTGCGTTTAAACTTGCAGTGAAGCTCTCTTTGCTTTTGCAGGTCAATGAGGTTTACAGCATTCGACATCCCACACATTGTCTACCACGCAACCACAATACTGGCTTTTGGTGGCAAGAGAGGGCGGGTTTGGAGGTATCCAATGGTGAACACAGCATGAGGCAAAAGAGCTTAGTTGAACTACTTGGTTGACGAGTAATTCACAACAGTGCAGAGCGATGGAAACGATGTACAAGGCAACCTTGGATTATATCTACAACAACAGTTTCTGAAGCTGACAGTTCATCAGAAAGGAACCCAAGTAATTTCGTAGAGTGATAAAGAAGGGCCAGCGGAAATATTAACGCCGGCCGGAGTGGCCGAGCTGTTCTAGGCGCTACAGCCTGGAACCGCGCGATCGCTACGGTCGCAGGTTCGAATCCTGCCTCGGGCATGGATGTGTGTGACGTCCTTAGGTTAGTTAGGTTTAAGTAGTTCTAAGTTCTAGGGGACTGATGACCTCAGAAGTTAAGTCCCATAGTACTGAGAGCCATTTTTTGAAACATTAACAATTCTTCAAGATGAGCCAGTGGAATGTGATGTGTCATACATCGTGTAGACAATGTACGTGAGGAGCACAAAGAGGATGATATGAGCTTACCAAGTGAATGCGATACTGAAACAGGTGTCGAAAAATGTTGATAGTCATCCTTGTCAGACATGGAGCGACAAATCCTGGTTCAAATGGTTCAAATGGTTCTGAGCACTATGGGACTTAACAGCTGTGGTCTCAGTCCCCTAGAACATAGAACTACTTAAACCTAACTAACCTAAGTACATCACACATATCCATGCCCGAGGCAGGATTCGAACCTGCGACCGTAGCAGTCGCGCGGTTCCGGACCGAGCGCCTAGAACCGCTAGACCACCGCGGCCGGCTGACAAATTTTGCATCAAGTGAAATTTAGTGTAAGATGACAGTCCATTTTACCACCTTCCAAGCGCAGCACCTCGGTGAGGCCATTTTCATGATACTTCACACACCATACTGCACATAACAGACTTAATTAGACCGTTTTCGAAGATTCTGGGGAGAAAAGTCTTGTGAAATATTTTAAGACCATGGCGAAAATAGATCAGTGTCGGGACATACGGTACAGTGAAGGGCAGCTGATATGTCTCAGTCCCATGAAACTCCTGATTCAGTATCAACAGTCGTTAGTAGGAAAAACAGGAGATAATGTATAAACATTCTGAGAAATTTGGAATTCATATTTAGTGGAGAAGAAGCACGTAAACGAAGGTGTCATAGAGAAGGTGGCGGTGACAGACAGAGGAGTAGCAAGACCGGCGGGTAAGGAAATGCAAAGTCGTGGTAAAGCTCAGACAGTAATAACCCAGCTAGGACCGGTAACGGGTTCAACTATAACAGAAGCAACAACGGAAATGGCGACTCAAATATGTACGGGTGTCGTCGGATTGGGAAGGCGGTCACGATAGTTTCCATCCATGCAACCAAAACTTTTATGGTGCTCGACGTTTTGTTCGAGAACAACAGAATCAGTGCAATCAAACGAATGATGCCACTAATGGGGCTGAACAGGAGGTGAAGATGTGGTTCTGGTCTTCAGTCCAGAGACTGGTTTTGACCAAGCTCTCCATGCTGCTCTATCCTGTGCAAGCTTCTTCATCTTCAAGCACCTACTGCAACCTACATTCTTCTGAATCTGTTTAGTCTATTCATCTCTTGGTCTCCCTCTGCGATTTTTACACCGACCTTCAATAGTAAATGGATGATCCCTTGATGCCTCAGGACATGGCCTACCCACCGGTCCCTTCCTCTAGTCAAGTTGTGTCACTAATTCCTCTTCTCCCCAATTCTATTTAGTACCTTCTCATTACTTACATGATCTGCCCATCTGATCTTCAGCATTCTATTGTAGAACCACATTTGGAAAGCCTCTATTCTCTTCTAGTCGAAACTATTTATCGTCCATGTTTCACTTCCATACGCGGCAGCATTCCATCCATAAAAATACTTTCAGAAAGGACTTCCTGACGCTTAAATCTATATTCGATGTTAACACATTTCTCTTCTTCAGAAACGCTTTCCTTGCCATTGTCAGTCTACATTATGTATCCTCTCTAGTTCGACTATCATCATTTATTTTGCTCCCCAAATAGCAAACCTCATCTACTACTTAAAGCGTCACATTTCCTAATCTAATTCCCAGAGTATCACCACCAAATACGGGACGTCGTCAGAATTTACTAGACGTGGTAGTGAAAATCCACGATGAAAATGGGTTACTCTCACCCAAACTCAGAACCGAAAATAGGAGATTCCTTACACTTACTTAAGGTGCACAAAGCGAACAAAACGATAGAAATAAAACACAAATGGGGAAAAATGGTAAAATCTCATGTCGGGACACAATAGAGTGGAAATATAGTGATTGTCTCCCTTCATTAATAATAGAACGAATAGATGACCATGCAGGCTTAGATTGCCTAATACCAATGTTTGATCCAGATGGGAAAGACAGTGAAATACTGCAAAAGAGCGTAAGACCTGTAAGAACAATGTGGGAGCACAAGAAGAAATAGAATCCACAGTGGTCACTTCAGTGGAAGTAACTTACCTGACATTAGATAACACACACCATTTTATACAAGCCAAGCAACAGAAAAATGCAGATCGATCCAACAATGAACAAGAAATACAAATTCTCGAATCTGAAACAAGGGAAATGAATTTTCTCGAGTACGCAACACTGGAAGATGCATTAGTCAAAGAGGGGCAACCAAAGACCTCATTAGATGTACATTCAATCATTAAAGTATGCATAGGTAACACAGAAATGAAAGCGATTCTCTACAGTGGGAGTGATCCAACAGCAATTTCGAAATATTTATTTCGTTTTTGTAATGCCGAGCAAAAACTGCCGAATTTGAAAATCAGGAAAACGATAAGGGTCCCATAGTTGGGTGTTCAACTGAGATGACAATTCAAACTAGAATTACAGTGTTGTATTAGGGTTACTACTCAGAAACCAGTTTCATGATGTTTCCAAAATTGTCCATTGTGATGATTATAGGAACCGATTGTCTTAATGAACCGAAGGCAATATTAGACATGGGCAATGTATGTGTGATGTTTGGGGGTATAACGATTCACTTAGAAGAAAAAATTACCAACAAATCCACTTCATGGGAGCCCTTGCAATTGCTAATTGTGATATATGATGGGAAACCTGAGGAAAAACGTCAACGCTATGTAGGGAGGAGCTGGTCACCATAGAAACGCACTTATTGAAGAAATACATTCTGATATGAAACTAAATTAAATATCCTAGATGATATCTCTGATCAAGAAAGAGGATTTTCACCTTGGTTTCGCCATGTGTTAAAGACAGTCAACACAGCAATCCCCGAATACTCGATAAGTCGTTCAGTTCTCAAAATTCCCATACCGAGCCTCCGCTCCATGACAATCTGACCTCAGTCAGCCTCAAATAGATTGCGCGCCTGCCCAATTCTACACGCAGACAGCACGCTCACTGATACTACATGCGCCGTACGTGTGTCTGTCTAGCAGTCATTCCTCGCCAGGTGACGCTGCTATCGCCTGAGCTGGTTTATGTAGATAGTAGTCAGTGGTCATAACGCTATGGCTTATCAGTATATGTGGAATGTGAATTGTGTATAAATTCTGCATGTTCTTGTTGAAATACTATGCACTACTTACTAAATAATGTCCTCTATTTCATTCATGCTCTGTTCATTTACACATTTTGATTAAACCTGCTGTTGGGAACTGCAGCAGTCTCACGCATGTGAGTAAAACTCTTTGGATCAGAATAGGAAACAGCCTGTCTTATTCTCCACTGTAACAGTGTTTCAGGTACAAAACCTTTACACAAGTACCATATCGGCATATGCAGCATGTTACGCTTGGCATGCTTAAACAGTACCGGAGGAGTGACCAATAAATGAAAATTCAGTTGAAATATTTAGTTATTTAAATTCAGCTTTGTCTTCAAAACAAAAATGAAAATCGATGAATACGTTCATTGCAGCAGGAGCACCAACAAGAGATATGAAGACTTATTTACGTAAGCAGCTGTATCTCCGTAACCAGTAATAGTTGTACACATGTTTTACCGAATGTTTATTTGCATTAGGCTACACTACTACCTCCCTTGAAACCCCCCTCTACTGTTACCATATCTGAAACAAAGATCTTTGTTTTTGACCAATGTTATTAGTCAAATCATGTTTGCATGTCACACTACTGCAAAAATGTAGCCCGCATCTCGTGGTCGTGCGGTAGCGTTCTCGCTTCCCGCGCCCGGGTTCCCGGGTTCGCTTCCCGGCGGGGTCAGGGATTTTCTCTGCCTCGTGATGGCTGGGTGTTGTGTGATGTCCTTAGGTTAGTTAGGTTTAAGCAGTTCTAAGTTCTAGGGGACTGATGACCATAGATGTTAAGTCCCATAGTGCTCAGAGCCATTTGAACCATTTTTTTTGCAAAAATGTACCCACTGTTGCTGGCACAAAAGTGTTGAAAGCATATGGGCATTAAAATGAAGTTGTCTTCATAGTACATGAAGCTAATTTCCCATAATTAAATCTGTGAAGATAGTTACTGTTAGAGCTTCAAAACCAAACGATGATTACATCACTTCGAGCTTTGTGGATTGCAGAAAAGACAAGTAAAGCACATGAAACTTCTTCCCGTATGCAGGACGTTTCTGTGACGATGATTTCAAGTTTAAGGAATGGTATCAGAAAGGTAAAGTAAAATTATAAACAGTGTATTTTTTTCTGGAAACGACTGAAATTAAAATTTTTGTCAATGCTAATGTTGTAATGCACAATATAGTTAAGGTTTTAAAAGTTTCCACAAATTACTGCAGTCAGTATCATTTTTAATT
Source organism: Schistocerca serialis cubense (assembly GCF_023864345.2). Classification (NCBI taxonomy): domain Eukaryota; kingdom Metazoa; phylum Arthropoda; class Insecta; order Orthoptera; family Acrididae; genus Schistocerca; species Schistocerca serialis. Next base: position 487,459,972 of record NC_064643.1, read on the forward strand.
AAGATTTTATACATGACTGTCAAAAATGATCATTGTTAATGTAACTTAGAACGTATATGTTCGTAGGGATGTTAGTCACTGGAACTGTAGTGCAAATTTCGATGTGTGTGGGCACTCTGTATAATTTTTCGTTATACTTACAAACATAAATTCGCTGTGTAGTCGCCAGTATCTAGAGTCCTTACACACGAATTTTGGGAATCAGACTGTATATAAAAAATGGAAGTTAACAGTGTCTGATATATTTGACCAGTGACAACATGATGTAATTTTACTGCTTGACAACAGGTAACACTACAAGAATGCATAGCCTTTCTTTATTTCGTTATATGTGTGAACGCTGTCAGTCCCATTACTATATGTGGTGTACTTTTATTTTCAGTCACTTACGAATTTCGTTACTTGACGCCATAGTTTTAATACTATCCTGTTGACTGCTAAGTAGGTAACATTTTAGTATGTAAGATTTAGTGACGAGGGTCCGAGAACTGAAACAGGTTGTAGCAAAGAAAATAGTTACTAGTAGCTCTTGGCGTCGGAATCATGGCATTTTTGTAAATGTCTTGAAGCTGTGGAGCATCAATTTCAGAAAGTATAAAAATGATATTTGCTTTTGGTATTCCGACTCGACTTAATCATGGCTACAAGTTTCAGTGCATACATCACGTTTTTTTGTTGTTGTAAGGCTGCTTATCTTCGTAACTTAAAGAATCTGCTGCACTGAAACCGGTTCTTCATTCGTGCGCCCACTAGCCTAACATGTTATTCATTATGCTCATCGACATGACCGCTGGAAATTGGTGCTAATGGCCCTTCACAGCTCTACTTTGAAGATTATTAGCGGCTCGTGCCTGCCTGGGGCAGCTTTTAAGAATCTGTCCATGGTGTAACAGGCTTCACTCAAGAAAGGTGTTTAGGCAAGAAAATGAGCTGCACTAGCTACTGACTCGTCACATGTCGACGCCCGCTGTCTTCAGCAGTTACAGCCAGCATCCTCCATGGATAAAAGGGCGTAGATGCTTTACCCCAGCGGCTTCTAGCACAGTACTGTGGGCGAGATTTGTTTCATCGGAAACTCTTTGAAAGTCGGTTGATCCATGCAGGCAGACACAGTTTCTAAACCTAGCAGTCCGTATAATTAGCTGTCGTCCCCCCAATTGTTGTGTTACTAACGGCTGGAACAAGGTGTGTGTTGGATGCATGACAAGCTGATACACCAGTCTTCCGAAATATATCACCTACCTTACAGTCTCCACTTTATTGTACCTAAGGAACTAAACAGAAGGCTGTTTTTATGCTACACGCGTTTCTTTCCCTCTTATTTACAGAGCATCCTTACTGCCCTGTGATTTATGTTTGTTGTATGTATGTGATAAACACATAATGTTGTCAGATGTATTGCTATATGACAGTTCCTCATTATTATTTTATTTTTACGTAAGAAACAACTTTATGCAGCGCAAGTATCGTAATATCAAATAACTGTTTCCATTTACTTACGATTTTTTGAGATTCTATTATCCTATATGCGACGGCTTGTAGTACTATTTCGATATCTTCACTACACAAGGACGTCCGATTTTCGGTGTTTACTAGCTCATTAAACATAAATACTTACTTTTTACTACTTTATTTATTTTTACCTATGTTGACTGAGCGTGTTTGGTGTTTAGTGTTGACAGCTGTCACTGTATGTCTTTCACTCACAATTAGTTTGTGCTGTGGCATCCATATGCAGTTTGGTATTCGTTTGTTTGCTATGTAGGTGTGTGTAGTATTGTGTGTGCAGTGGGATGCTCTAGGCGAACGGAGGCAGGAGGAAATAGGAGTCTAGTGAATAGCAAATATTAGGCATTTTAAGGAAGGATTCAAAAATGTGATCTCCCTTAGGGGAATTTGTTGTCACCATTGTTGTGTAACATCCACACAAACGTCAAACCAATTAGTCCTGGAACTATAGCATTTATTTATGGTGACGTTACAGCAATGGATGCCCAATGCAAACCTTTCAGGAGATGGAGATGAAGCTGACAAGAACTGTCTAAGAGATGACAAAGTACTATGACACTATCCATCCGCAACCAAATCCCGGAAAGATACAAGTTTGTTTGTTCATCCCACGATTTAGGGAATGTAAAAGGAAACTAACATAAATTGGAGAGGACAGTAACTGTGCCACTGCAACGTTCTCAAGTACGAGAGCCTTGGAGTAAAGTTGGACCACTCTCTTACATTCAAAGCCCACTGCGAAGAAATACAGCTGAAAGTATCTGTACGGAACAACATCCGCAATCCTACAGGAGCCACCTGGGGTGCTTCAGGGAAAGTGCTTCGAACATCTGCCCTCCACAGCGGAATATTCTGCACAAGTATAGGAAAAGTCTGTAGTGTAAAAAAGGTTTGACACTGCTCTAAACGAGATTGGACGCATTGTGACATGCTGTACACGACCAACTCCTGCCAGTAAACAGTACCAAGTAATGGGTATGGGACCGGCAAGTATTCATAGGAAAGCAGTAGCAGAAGTGGAGAAGACGTAACAAGAAATTGGTCCCAGACACCACCTGTTTGGACACGAGTCCCAACAACCAAGACTAAAATCAAGAAAGAGCTTCATGGAGAAAAATAAAGCGTTTCCTTCATCTCCCGGAACTCGTCGAGCGGAACTTTGGCGACATTCTTTCCTTGAGGAACTCCGAGCGGATGTCAGATAGGAACCAGCTGCAGACCCACACGTGCCTTCCGGGCAAGCCACCGAACAGAACTAGGGTGTCACGCTCCAAAGTCAATCTCAGGGAATGGGGCATCTGCAGTCGTGATGAAATTTGGCAGTGAGCATGACCAACAACATCTGTTAGTCTATAGAAACCTGCTGGATGCCTCTACTACTGGTGATCTTACTACGGCTAATGAAACTGCAGTTAAAACCGCCGAATACTGAGCTCGACAGAATATGAATGGCGTTATCTTTCTGTTTGTTTTGCCCCAGTTTTTCTTTGTCTCCCTATCGGCATTTCATATACATTCCAGTTGCACAGATAAATCCTTCTACTTTTTATCTCGTTATTACTTTCTGTCGTTACTTTACTGGCTCTTCTCTGAAATAGATACCTTGCATGTAATTAATCTCCGTGTGTTGTTAATGCTCTACCAGCATTGTAATAATTTCCTGTGCTGGACACTTAAAATAAATAAATATGGAAGTATAAGTGGTGGGAAGATTAAGTTATTATTTAGTTTGGTTATGTCCTACATCTCGTTGTGTTATTCCTTTGGTGTCTAAAGTGATCAGTAAGTTGTTATTTACTATAATTCTGTTGGACATTTATTACTTCGTTGTTCACTGCAAGGACTCTTTGTATGTGGCAATTTTTCTGTAAAGCTGGAAGTTTTCTGGTGCGATTTTTCATTACGATTATTTTCCTTGTTACATTGTTCATATCTATGCTTTATTACATATTCAGGAGTAGAACGGCTATGTTCATCTGTTTACAAATTTACAAATCTACATATATTTGGTAAGAGATATACTGAGACTGATAATGAACTAAGTCAAAATTAGCGTAAGGAGAGCCGCACGTGAAGTGCTCAAAGAATTTGAAGGTAAAATTCTGCCTATAAGCTTCACAAAAATTCCTAAGAAGTTTTGGTCTTATGTTAAACCAGTAAACGGATCGAAGCCAGACACTCCGTGACCACAATGCCATTGAAACGGAGGATGACACAGGAAAGCCGAAATTATAACTTTTTTTCCCCAAAACTCTTTCACAGAGGAATATCACACTGTTGTGCCTCATTTAAATCGTCGCACAAACGAACAGACGCACAGAACTACAGGCTCTGACTTTGGTTGGTTGTAATATACAGGAATATGTTTTCTGCCCGCATAGTATGACACTTCTGGAGGCCGAAAATCCCATCTGCAGGAACCAACAACACCTTTGAAACAACGACTGTGTGAAACACAGTTCGTCCACGTGACCCAGAATGCAATAAACACAGGCTCTCTTGTATATTACATGACCTTGACGGCCTTAAGGCATTCGATATAGCTCCACACTGCCATCTAATCAACAAAATAGGAGCTGTCGGAATATCAGACAAACCGTGTGATTGAAGTCAACAGATGGTAGCAAGCAGAACACAGCATGTTGTCCCGTACTTGGGGAAGTCTTCAGACGTAAAACTGAGTTTGAGCATGACGCAGGGGAGTGTTGTAGGACCATTACTGTTCACAGTATATTTAAATGACCGAGTATATTTCGTTGGAAGTTCCACGAGGCTTTTCACGGATGATTTTGACGTACACACTGGAGTCTCGGCGCTAGAAATTGGTAGCACAATGCATGAAGGCCTACAGAAGATCGATGATTGGTGGAGGGAGGGCACACTGATCCTCACCGTAAACAAATGTAACGTATTGCGCGTACATTGATAGAGAGACCCTTTAGTGTATGATAACATTATTGTAGAACACTCACTGGAAGCAGCTACATCCATAAAACATGTGAAAGTGTTACGAATTCCAGTGGCAGATAATGCAAGAAAGGCTTTCTGTATCACAGTGTTGATTGTTGTTAAAGTTCCGAGACTGCATGTTTCTAGAAGAGCCAAGAAATATATTTCTTCCTTCTACGTATATCTGGTGACAAACCCATGAACATAAAATCAGAGAGATTCGGGCCCACATGGAGACTTAACGGCGGTCATTCTTCACTAAAGTATTCCTGAGTGGAACAGTAAAGGGAAGAAGTGACAGAGCACACAAAGTACACTACATCACAAAACCCAAGGTGGCTTCCAGAGTATAAATGTAGATGTAGATATGCGAGGTTAACGTTTTTTATGGACAGTGAAATCTGTCAAATGTTTGCTTATCTCATCCAGTGTACAGACGCTATGAAAAGTTACAACGGTTTTCATATCATATAAATTTATTATCTTTCCATCCAAAAACAAACAGAATGTCATGTTTGAAGTGATTAATTATGGGAATAAGGCTCGTACAGCTTGGTCAGTTAGATTATTAACTGCATTTAGGGATTTTATGAATCAGATTTTAAGATTTATCGTTTAACATTGTGTTTTTGAAAATTTCGCTTGATTTGTAACTTTTTCTTTTAAGAATACAGTAGCTTATAGTTTCAGTGTAGCAGTAAGCATGTTGAGGAAATATTTGTATTTTTAGGTGTTTTTATATGTGTATATACATTATTTTCATGGGTAAAATATCAAGTCTGATTTGAACTATATAAAATCTTAGAAACGTTAATGCAATTTAAACGTTAATAACAAGAGTTACCAACTCCCATAATGGCTTCACATTTCGTTATTTTAACTCAATAGTGGAACAATGTTATTAACAGTAATATGCCACCAAGGGCTTCAGTTACTAAAACATAATAAGGATATATTTATCAAACATTCAAGTCGAAACTAACTGCAGTAATTAACTTCAATGTAAGCATGATTGATGGAAATCACTTCTTTTTAATGGAACCTAAAGGGTACAGTTAACTATAACCCTTAATTCTGCTCACTGTAAACTCCTTGCTGTAGTTACTCTAGGAGGAGTAAAAAAATCAAAAAAATATTGTTGATCAGTTCAAATTGTAACATTTGAGGTTTTTTAACTACTGCAGTTAACTATAACCCTTAATTCTGCTCATTGAAGATCTCCTTGCTGTAGTTCCTCTAGGAGAAGTAAAAAAATCAAAAAAATATTGTTGATAATTTCCAATTGTAACATTTTATGTTCTATAACTATTACAGTTTCTAAAATTGATACAAGGGTTTGTTTAAAAACGAAGCAAATAACAGCAGTTAAAAAGAATATAACAGGTAGTAACAATCAAGATGAGCTTTCTGGATCAAATCCAGCCTTAAATGGTGATATTTTTTCTTAAATGTTAATTACTGTTTAACTAGAATTATTTCATGTAATTTAACAAATGTTTGTACAGTATATCTAATAAAAATTCTTGTGAACAGAATTAAAATTGTTTTCCTTGCATAAGCCGGCCGCGGTGGCCATGCAGTTCTGGCGCTGCAGTCCGAAACCGCGGGACTGCTACGGTCGCAGGTTCGAATCCTGCCTCGGGCATGGGTGTGTGTGATGTCCTTAGTTTGGTTAGGTTTAGGTAGTTCTAAGTTCTAGGGGACTTATGACCTGAGATGTTGAGTCCGAGTGCTCAGAGCCATTTTTTTTCCTTGCATAATAATCAGGCTTTTTGACTGGAGGTCAAATTTACTATTTGTACTAGACAGACAATTATCTATCTGTTCAGTGAATTGAAATCTAAGAGAATAATCACACTCTATCTATAAAGTGATTATATCATGCAGCAGTTCGACATCTAAACTAATTCACTGGCGAGGACTCCGTTATCAAAAGTCAATGTAAACATTTTGATAACAGGATTGTTCCAGTAATAACATGTAGCCCTTGGGGCCTTCTGGCAATGAAAAATATTCATACGTAAATTGTGCCATAGATAGAAAAAAGATTATCTGAATATTTACAAACTTGTAATATAGGAAGATGTAACCCTAGCATACATACTCCTAAAGAATAAACTTGAAATTAGGGTTTATAATTATATTTAGTAGAATATAATGTGCTCACAATATACACTCCTGGAAATGGAAAAAAGAACACATTGACACGGGTGTGTCAGACCCACCTTACTTGCCCCGGACACTGCGAGAGGGCTGTACAAGCAATGATCACACGCACGGCACAGCGGACACACCAGGAACCGCGGTGTTGGCCGTCGAATGGCGCTAGCTGCGCAGCATTTGTGCACCGCCGCCGTCAGTGTCAGCCAGTTTTCCGTGGCATACGGAGCTCCATCGCAGTCTTTAACACTGGTAGCATGCCGCGACAGCGTGGACGTGAACCGTATGTGCAGTTGACGGACTTTGAGCGAGGGCGTATAGTGGGCATGCGTGAGGCCGGGTGGACGTACCGCCGAATTGCTCAACACGTGGGGCGTGAGGTCTCCACAGTACATCGATGTTGTCACCAGTGGTCGGCGGAAGGTGCACGTGCCCGTCGACCTGGGACCGGACCGCAGCGACGCACGGATGTACGCCAAGACCGTAGGATCCTACGCAGTGCCGTAGGGGACTGCACCGCCACTTCCCAGCAAATTAGGGACACTGTTGCTCCTGGGGTATCGGCGAGGACCATTCGCAACCGTCTCCATGAAGCTGGGCTACGGTCCCGCACACCGTTAGGCCGTCTTCCGCTCACGCCCCAACATCGTGCAGCCCGCCTCCAGTGGTGTCGCGACAGGCGTGAATGGAGGGACGAATGGAGACGTGTCGTCTTCAGCGATGAGAGTCGCTTCTGCCTTGGTGCCAATGATGGTCGTATGCGTGTTTGGCGCCGTGCAGGTGAGCGCCACAATCAGGACTGCATACGACCGAGGCACACAGGGCCAACACCCGGCATCATGGTGTGGGGAGCGATCTCCTACACTGGCCGTACACCACTGGTGATCGTCGAGGGGACACTGAATAGTGCACGGTACATCCAAACCGTCATCGAACCCATCGTTCTACCATTCCTAGATCGGCAAGGGAACTTGCTGTTCCAACAGGACAATGCACGTCCGCATGTATCCCGTGCCACCCAACGTGCTCTAGAAGGTGCAAGTCAACTACCCTGGCCAGCAAGATCTCCGGATCTGTCCCCCATTGAGCATGTTTGGGACTGGATGAAGCGTCGTCTCACGCGGTCTGCACGTCCAGCACGAACGCTGGTCCAACTGAGGCGCCAGGTGGAAATGGCATGGCAAGCCGTTCCACAGGACTACATCCAGCATCTCTACGATCGTCTCCATGGGAGAATAGCAGCCTGCATTGCTGCGAAAGGTGGATATACACTGTACTAGTGCCGACATTGTGCATGCTCTGTTGCCTGTGTCTATGTGCCTGTGGGTCTGTCAGTGTGATCATGTGATGTATCTGACCCCTGGAATGTGTCAATAAAGTTTCCCCTTCCTGGGACAATGAATTCACGGTGTTCTTATTTCAATTTCCAGGAGTGTAGTTACTGCTGATCCATGAAGGATGGCTATATTAAGTAGAGAAATTTGTACAGGATTAAAAGGTTGAATTCCTATTACTAACTCAATAGCTGATGTTAATCTTATTCTAAACACATCTCAGAAGAAGTAATAAGTCTTCAGATAAAATAAATAAGTTTATTTCTCATAATAATCCATCTGAATCAAATTCTGTTCGTGACCTCTGAAATGTACTTCTTGTGTTGCATCACTGGATTATTATAAGTCAAGTAATTCCAAATTCAATTATGAATAGCAATAATAACAATAATAATAATAGTAATAATAATACAAATATTCCCACACTCAGGAACGAGCATTGGGGAGCATATGCAGGAATCCTACTTCACTGCTCTTGGCAACATTCTAGTGGGGGCGATTTGCTATTTCCTTCCTCAGATCTGTTATGAAGTATCAGCTGTGCATATGTGTCATGTGGGTGACTGTAATGAGTGCTTGTTGTACGTGATGTTGGATTGGTGTTCTTATGGATGAACGGAAGGGAGGGGTGAAACATGGTGCTAGCACGTGGCCTACAGCTCTCAGATAGTAGCAAGGGGGCTGCCCAGCTGAATGTGACACCAATGATGATAATCCATCCGTCCAAAGGATAGTATATATCGTTGACATTCCACTTCTGAACAAGCCTACACTCCAGACTAATTCTTTCATTAATGCCTTCCTAATATTTAACTTTATATTAGGTGTTAAAATACTTCTCTTTTTTTCACAAACGATTTTTAAAAATCCTTTCTTTGGCAAATCTGATTAACTTCACTTGATTTAACTCCAGCACATGTCATTATCATTGTTTTACTTTCTTTGATGTTCACCTTATCACATATTTCAGGAGAGTAAGTATTCACTTGGTCAACAAAAACTTTAGCCATCCCCAACAGAAATACTGTCATCAGCAGACCTTAAAGTCCTTTATTATTTTTGTGGACTTCCCTGACCATAGACCACCCTGGGAATACTCACGAGAGCACCTTCTGTTTTCTCCAGCCAGCTGTAAAAGACACAACTGACTGCTGCACTTTTCCAAATCCTCGAAAGAATCATAAAATCAGTGCCTGATGCTTGGCAGTTTTCTTGATACGTCATGCTAATGAATGTTCATTTTCATGGAACACAGAAAGGATTTTATGAAAAATAACAGGTATGTCGTTTATAGTCAGGTCCGAAAAACGTTTTGATGCAGAAACAGTTACGCATAATCTCCTCAAGACAATACAGAAATTAAATATTTAATGTTTTATTAAAATAGCAACAGAAAAGCCAACGACAAAGAGCAGGCAAATTTTTCGTAAAGACTTGAAGTGAAAAAGTGGGTTTGGAATTGACTGATGTATTATAGAGGGTATAGCGTAGTGGATGTGTCAGTGACTTTGTCAACATGGTGAACAAACGGTACACGCTACTAGAGAATATTTGTAAGTATGAAGACACCTGTATGTTGCATGGTGTATGCGATCAGGGTGAGTGCTGAGGAATACCTGTCATGCATGGTATTATTTTCCATAGAGTTTTGAATTGCTATCAGGTATCCTATGATGTGCTCATACATTTTCGTTTCGTTTGGCGTCTTTTGGTGTTTTCTTGGGAGATTTTTTATTCTTTGTATGTGATACATCTCTGTTAAGTGAAGGATTATGTCTGATGTTTTACACATGTTTCCTAATTAGTATGCTCTGATGAGGTGGTCGTAAAATGCTTGATTATGTTGTACATGCTCAGTGAACAAACCTTTGCTGCAATAAGATACATTTCCTCTCTGCAAGAGAACTGAAAGTTGGTCAGAATTGTGCCCTACCGAACGATAAAAGGCTAATATATTCCCTGAAAATTTATTCTAAATATGCTCCAGAGTCCTCACTGAGAAAAACTAAGCCACTGAAGAAAAAAGTAGAACATACTGTTCGGTAAACGACGGGGCTACAAATAGCATCCTCATAGCCCCAACAAAATATCACAGTGGTCTCAGAACATAGACGAATATTGTAAAGCTTGTATAAAACGTACAACAAAGCATTTAATTCTGCAAAAATTATTTCTGGGAACCTCATATCATGGTCGTTCAGTGAACTCATACATACCTGGATGATATTCAACAGGGAAACAAATTAAACATCAGATGTGTTTTATTTTGATCTTCAGTCTAAAAGTTTGTTCAATACAGCCTTCCACAAAAGTGTATCCCTTGCAAACCTTGTCATTTCATTGTAGCCACTGCAAATGAAGCTGCTTACTCCAACCAAAGTTTGGTTTCCCTCCACCCTTCTCCACCTTCCCTCCCACTCCACTTCCCTCCAGAATCAAACATATTATTTCTTGAGGTCACAGCAGGTGTCCTATCAACAGATCCTCCTTTTAGTGAAATTGCACTATAACAATGTTTTATCCCAAATTCGATTCAGTACCACATAGATTATTTCCTATCAGATGGTAATAGAGAAAGTCCTAAGCTCAAATGCTTGGTCATAGAACAGCCTGAAGACTTAGTAGTGTTTAAATAAAATCCTGGATAAATATTATAGACGTAAGAAGAACAACAGAAGTTATCCTTTCCAAATGCTACAGCATCCTAGAAACAGAAAGTCATCCATGAAATCATGTGCATTCTACAGCTGGTCAAGAGATTATATGAGGATTAAATAAATTATGTGAGTAAGCTTTTGCAGACCTAATGGTTTCTCTCGCAAATAACATTATGAAGTTAACAACCAATGGGATGGTCAAGCCCATTTGCCACCTACTTAATATGGGGAAGAAGGAAGTCCTAACTTCTTCGAGATTATGAATTCTGATATCTTGGCCATATCTGAAACTAAGACGAATTATAACCTAATCCTCGAATGCTATTTTATCTTAATTACAGCAACTCAGGTGGTTTCCTAATGAAATAGACTATCATATAAATTTGAGTCGTATTTTTATAATGCCATTTCTTTTGATGTGGTATTGCGGAAATTGGAAATTTGTTGTGAGGTCTAATGGGACCAAACTGCTGGGGTCATTGGTCCCTAAGCCTAGACACTACTTAATCTAACTTACACTAACTTACACTATGGATAACACACCCATGCCGAGGGAGGACTCGAACCTCCAACAGGGGGAGTGCATGGACCATGACAAGGCGCCTCAGACAACGCGGCTACCCTGTGTGGCTGTGATTTTGGGTGAAATATATTTTCCTACAATTTCAGCTCTTTACTTACTATGCATTCTCCTTGAGCTGTTACTCTGAAGACCCCTGAAATGTTATCCGTGTCTTGAAGATCAGGAGAGGATTAAAAAAAATACGAATGCTGGTTAACTGTGTGAAATATACGTCTGTCATATGGCTGTGATATTCTCCCACACTCAAAAGTTGTAACACAATGTGCTATTTGTGTACTGTACTAGTGATATATCATACATTTAATAAATAATATTTACAGGGTAACACATCATGTACACTGTGTATTGTTGAAACTATATGTGATTTTAAAGGCAGTTTTCAGGATATTTAGTTTTGCGAAGGTGTTCTGAATACGGAACTCTTTTTCAAAAAGATAACTTATAACGTGAATATCCTAAATGCAATTTGTCTGTAGTGACAGAGCGTAACCATTGTTGGAAAATAAAAGTAAGCTGGCAGTTTTCTTTGCGAGAAAGAAAGCAAGTTGGAACAATATTTTTGGTAGCTTACAACCGTTGCAGTAACAATCAAAGGGGAAAAGTATACACCTAATACAGTCGCTGTATACGTTGAAGTTAAAGCCAAGTAACCTTCAACATGGGATCAGAGCTGCTCCACTACTTACAATAAATCTACAGCCAAGTCCTAAAAAGGTTGTACGATTTGAAGACCTACGTTGCTGTGGGAGGTTATTAACAGAAACCTGGCACCAGCATTGGCATACATCCCCTAACAACATTAAACATAATGAGGACGAGAACTTTCAAACTAGGCTGGCGATATTTACGAGTTTGGTAGCAGTCCACTACATTCAAGTGATACATCGACTTGTTTTAATGACATGTGGTTTTTATGAGGTTCTGGATTTATAATCATCAGAGGTTCTCTTCAGGGATGCTATGTGTCGAAAAATATATGCTGCCGAAATCATCTTCATAACAGAATGGCCACCGCCAGTGGCATCGTCGACGAATCATTTTTCTGTTCGTCATGTTGGGTATTTTTTACTGATACTGTCACTACAGTTTGTTAGTAAATAGTAAATAAAATACCGTTTTCTTTTTGATTCATCTCAAGAATTTATAAAACAGCATACACAAGTACATTTTTTTACAATGCAGAAAGTAGAACACAGGCATTTTCAGGACTAGTAAGTAATTTTCTCCTTTCATTGGTAGGCCACATGCAGAGTAATACAGGTCACAAATAGTACCATACATTTGTGTCTTACGAACCACATTTCCAGTGCACTATGAGCTAGAAAATGGCAATAAACTATTAAAAACTAACTACATTCATCAATTCTATTACACAGTGTCATAATATGTGACATTCTAACTGTGAATAAAATGTTCTATTTCCTTACGTTTTTCATCTAAATATTCAAAATGTGATATAAGCAAACATATTCACACCTTTGTAGCCTACAATGTATCTCAATCTAAGGATCTAGTACATATTAAGGCAAGGAGTACATAGGATGTGAAATTATGGCTTCAGTTATTAGATCATAAAGTGCTCATCAACTGAATTACATGGTTCAATAAAATATTCTAAATTTCTGCATCATGAAACAGGTTCGTTATACACCAATGCATGGTATATTACATAGATGTGCTGAACATAACCTCTTTCTTTCACTCAAAACCATGTGTAAACCTGTAACACAGAAGTAATTAGTTTATTACATTGATGCATCCTATCCTTGTAACTACAAGGTACTTTTCCAACGAAACGTTTAAAATAAGTAGTAATGTCGTGTTTAAGTACAAAAGGCACACAGAGAAGTGAAGATAGTATACTGAACATTACTTCTATAGCCTACAAACTGCATCGAAATATTATTAAAAATACAACATGGAGTAGTCACTCTGATTTTAATTTTTTTCCAAAGATATTTATTTTACATTGTATTCAAATATTAAGAATCGAGTAGAAATTTTTTCGAAGAATTGACACGTGTGTGGTACAGTGGAGCATACAAACATGCTGAGTGCAAATATTTGGGCTTGGAAGAACAATCAGTGAGGGGGAAGAGGCCAAGCAGCACGAGAGCATTCGATGCAAACCATGAGGCTCTGATCCGATAGAAATGTTGGGATGTAATTGCTATGAAACTTATTCGGATAAACAGGAATCACTTCCAATCACTAACAGCTAGCTGCACAATTTCAGAGAATCAGAAGCATTGTTTCCCATCGAACAGGTTTATCTCAGTGCTACTCCACTTTTGCGAAATTATTGACCGTTTTAAATAGTATTCCAACGCTGAAATAGATTTTAATGGCAGGAAAATTATTTTCATTGTGCATACTTCTGGTGCACTGTATATGACATGAAATGCTCTCGTGCACAGCAACCAGAGTGCTGATTACGTGTAGGTTCTTGTATTGCTTTCACTTGTTTGTGCGTACTCTTCCCACACCCATCAACAACCTCTTGGTTTCTCATAAATTCCTCTTCTCTTTCAACAATTCTTTTTTTTATCCTTTTCAACATTTTCTTGGCATTGCGAAATATGAAAATCTGAATAACGAAATCGGATTTTGAAGCCACATATCTAGCTATAAACACATGGAAAATATAAATACTATTAGTTTTAATAACAATAACTACTTGAATGATATCAAGTCAATTCATATGTGCTTATCGGAGGCAAGAGGGATTTTAAAAAGAAAGTAATTTTAACCGTGACGATGAGAGCTGTCTGTGACTGTTTAGAATTACAGATTGAGAAAAAGCAATTAATGCTAATTTAGTAGAGCTAGTGACTAATTTATTGAGAACTAGACTCGGATCTAAAGCAATCTTGAAACAACAGCACACATATCTCAAGAAAATTTTATGTTCATCGTTATTCAGAGACTATTATTATTATTATTATTATTATTAATGTTAGAATTAATATTTATTTCGTTAGTTGGTTATCTAAGGGCAACTATAGGCTTACGACTGTTATGAAAACAGTTGCCAGGTTTAGCTCTTCGTTCAAGCGTGATGTGTTTCAACATCCAGTGAAGGCATTTGTACCCATACTAAACAAAATTTACACTTTTCTCTGAACGAGGATGATCATACAATTTGTTCAAGAAATATATGCTGTCGTCTGAAGGTGAGCCAGGGTCTGAAACAATTTATCTTATAGATAGTTCATGTAAAGAAACTGCTCCTGGCTAGAACATTTGGTTTCATAATAAAAAAGGAAGTAATGCATTTGTTTCAAGGATTTTTTGTAAGATACCAAATGGCTATGTCGTAGTGTCACATCTGAACTTTAGAAGTATCGCAGAACGTACGATATAAAATGAATTCAACTGCAAGCATCTGTGTTAACTTCCGCAGGACACTAAGCATTAATAGCAACTTTTTAATTCACAATGAAATGCCATACACCACGACCTCGATGTAAATCCATCTAGCAACCTTTATGATGCGAAGCGAATGATGAGGTAATACAAATTTTTGCTGAATAATGTGTCAGATATATCGAAAAAATGTGCTAAGGCAAGTGCTTGAAGGCGGTTACCGCTACCCAGTGAGTAAGCTCGCACGCGGTGTGAACGCGCTACTGGACCCAGGAAAGGCCGACTACAGATTTGCGACAAGCGGATCTGCGCCTACGCAATCACGCGGTTGGTCCCAAGTAGACAAGAAGTCGGTTTTTGGCTAAACAGCTTCCAAAGGCAAAGAGAAAAATATATGCATCCATTTACAAAGACCGCAGCCAGCAGGTGGCAGATCAAGTAAATACAAATAGACATATATGTATATACATATGGAACAACTATCCAGAAGCACGTGGAAGCAGTCAGTGGATTTTGATTTTAGAGAGGAAGCATTTCGTTTCATACACGAACGTGAGATAATAAAAATTCGAATAAAAAACTCATATTTCTTATAAAACGATGTTTTATATTATTATTTTTGTTTCTTCCTCATCCTATGAGAAGAAGCTCTATCTATTTCTATTTATGTAAATCTTCCTATTTTCATCTAGTCTATTAGTAACAAGTGTCTTAAATTCCTTGTGAGAAATTTCCTCAAAGGAGCTACTTATGTGTCACATCGTGGCACTGGCCAACGACTTACTAACGTTCTACAAATATTATATCCATGAATTCGTCCCGGAATAATTTTAAACCACACAGATCAATAATAAACTGCCACCAAAGTTACGCCTCGTCATTGCCACGGCTGTGTCGAGACTGTGGCGAGGCGGGGGTCAGAGGTCGTGACGCTGTGGCTGGCCATGTTGACGGAAGAGGAACTCTTAGTCGAAATGAGCTAACTAGCTAACTATTGTAGCATAAACACTAACTGGCGTACTGTCTTATTGTGCCGAATCCGTCATACGAAACTGGTACATTCAACAATAACATTGCCCTGTTCTCTGGGAGTGTTAGATACAAGGCTTGGAGAGTAATGAGATGGTAATGTTGTAAGACAAAGTTAAAAGTTGATTCAGGTTATAAAAAGAAAAAAATCGAAACTTTGGCCAAGATCACCACCATTTTAATATAAGCTAATTAATAGTCTCCTGCGACTATTACGAAGTAGAGCAATATGAAACGCTAACCTGTACTGAAGATTTCGCAGCCAACGGAAATTTGTGTCTGTGCGGGAACCAGATCCAAAGTTCCTGCTTTCCGCGAGCAGTCACATAAACCATTAGGCTGTGCAGGCACGTCGAACTGAAACTTTGCCAGTGATGTTTCTATCGGAGATATCCGAAACCTACTATCAGAGGTTCTTCCACGGTATACGCGGTAATTTCACCACTTGGATAACTAAATCTGAGTTTCTCTCCACAACCACATTTCAGGGAATGTAACTCGATTGGCAAATATACAGTTTATTTTGCATTTTGACTTCTGGAAGACACTGTGGATGAATGAAAAACTGTAACCGACACGGGCGCGTCTTTCCTTTATTTGTGGCACACGAAGGGATTCCACCAAGAGGCTACTATTTTCGCCTAGTTAATTTGTATACCGATTTCAAAGCTTTATAGCTCCATTATCTACTCGTATCAGACAAAATAAAGTAATTTGTTGTGTCAAAAATAAATTATAAATACACACTTACAAATAAATTAAAACGTAATTTTTATTAATTTGTACAATAAGCATGCAAAGGAGGTAATATGTTGAGGATGGATCAGGAAAGACTAGAAAAACAGATACTTAAGTTTCTGACAATAGGTTCAGAGAGGCGGGAAAAAAATCTTGGACAAGTTGGATTAAATCTAGGAGACATCTCAGAGGAGCTAAAATATAGATCTATGATAAACAGCTTTAAAGGTTTGTGAGAAAAACTAAACAGGGTATGGACAGAGTAATATTAGCCAAAACAATGTCCACTTTCTGAAAAACATACCTTACGAGTTACGAGAGTTTTTCATCGTAGCTGCTGTGAATGACGTCTCTTCTACTGCAAGCTCTTCGGTATTACGAACGATATACAGAATGCAGTAAACAAATGAGAACACATTCCTCTTTTAGTGCCCATGGAGGCGACATGCAATAACCATCTGTTAGTGTTGTTAATGTAATTCGTATTTACAATTTAGGGTTAGTGACCACTTTCTATTTTGAAAAGTTTGTGAAACGATTTTAGTTTGTAGTTTTATATTAGCACTTGCCACCGTAATTTTTCGATACAGGAAACGGTAGACAGGACTGCTGCTTCCATTTTCCAGACCGTAAAAGAAAATTATGTCTGCCACTTGCCATTTGGAATAACAGGCTTCCATTATGGTGGTAAATGAAAGGTAAAACTACAAAATAAAAGCATCTCAAAAATTTATTAAAGCACAAAGTAGTTCCAAAGGAAATAAGGTTTCTATTTCATTTACCCAGAACTGTGAATACAGTGCACCTCTGACAGATGGTTACTGCATGTTGTATCTTGGACAATAACAGAGGAATGTGTCCCACTTATTTGTTTACTGTATTCTGTTTGTCATTCGTCATGGCAAAGACCTTGCAGTACAAGAGATATGTTTCACATTATTGAAGATGAACAAGTGCTCATAGCCCATGAGGTATGTATTTTAGAACCGATGTTTAAAGTACTGTTTTGTCTTGTTTTGGTCCATAATACTTCCTCTCAGAAATTGAACTCTTTATTTAATAACTTTTTAAAGCCTTTTGATCAAACATCTGTGGGTGACACGTCAGGTCACGCGGAACAGGTTTCGTTGCAGACGAAGTGTTTGCTGAAGCTCCTCAGCGACACGACGCGCCCTTTGGTATTCGGCACCTCTGGGACGACAAGATTCTGCCCAGCAGGGCTCTACTAAGCAGGTTTGTAAAGTGATTTTCAATCAGAAAACGTAATGAATCGTTGTCTCCAAGTGGAGATAGATATTTTAGAAGTGAATCAGGAACTTTATTTTTTCTGGGCCTGCCGCTTTCATACGGAGCAGATGAGTGGATTATAGGCAACATGCAATGTATAATCATGTCTTAGAATAGCTACATCCTGCCTCGCCGGGAAGTGTCAGCGAACATTTTGTCTCTAAATAGAATTGTTCCACGTAAGTGATATATGACCCCTAGACGTTTCACACAAAGACTTTTGAAATACGCAACACAGAGAGATTCAGCTGCCCCCACTGGTGAGTTTTGTACGACCTCCAAATGCCTTCAAGTATCATGTGCAAGATTTTCATATTCTCTCGCTAGCTACGTGCCAACCACTATCACTATACAAAAAAAAAAAAAAAAAAAGATCCGGACATTTTTGTAGAAAATTTAATGTAGTTAATTTTGTAATAGGGTAACTTTTCGATAGGGGGTGTAGTTTTCGAATTATTCAAGGAAAGCGTACGAAATTGACCTTCAAAGTCGTTTCCTTCAATAACACGAAAACAATGATCTCGATCGAAGATATATCCCCACTGCAAAGCTGACATACATTAAGTTTCCTAGAAAAAGTACCTATTAGTTTTTTTCGTTCTTTTATGTAAGACTAATAGTTTGCACATAGTGATGGAGAGAATGTGAAAATCTTACACGTGGTTTCTGCAGCTGTTGTGGGCTCCATAAAACCCATAGGTACGGGCAGCTGAGCCACCCTGTAAGTTGGTATGGAGCTCTAAAGTTTGTACAGTCCCCACGTGTAAATGTTCTAAATCTATCAAGACGTTTCATTTACGAGTAGCTTTTACATTCTGTAGCTGAGTGTTTCATGAATGTCACTAATGTAGCTGAATTTAAATGCTGGTGGTTCGGCATAGTCGAAAACGCCCTTTGAATGAGAAAAAGCTACAAGTTTGTTTGGATGGCCAACCTCCTCCACAGAAAGCATAGGAATATTTGTTTTGATAATAAAAGCCGCCTTGGCTGGCTGCACAGTAATTTACTTCTCCCAAAGGCTTTTTCTTTTTGCTAACTCTAAGGCATCTTCAGTGGCATCGAGGACGATACAGTTTTGTTTTGATGTGTGTTGTTCTAGGTTGTCAAACAGTTCAAGCTGCGTTTTTAATGAAGCCCGTCCACAGAATATTTAAACAGAAACTCAAATCAGCTGATCACCAAAGCTTTCAACCGCTATTCAAAATGGTTGAAATGGCTCTGAGCACTATGGGACTTAACTTCTGAGGTCATCAGTGCCCTAGAACTTAGAACTATTTAAACCTAACTAACCTAAGGACATCACACACACCAATGCCCGAGGCAGGATTCGAACCTGTGACCGTAGCGGTCGTGCGGTTCCAGACTGTAGCGCCTAGAACCGCTCGGCCGCTCTGACCGGCTCAACCGCTCTCTGAAAGCTATTACATTGATATTCAACACTGTATGACTAAAACCAACACCCCTCCTATACAGACACATAAACAACATGAGTAGATGTTAGTTTTCAACATATACCTCGCTAGGTTGGCAACATGTAGGTAAACGAAACATACAGGAAGAAACACATAGTGGACTCAAAATATTTACGTCTCTAAAAGTACAGTTTTCGAACAAATGTCTATAAGTAGTGGCAAAAGGGAAATAGAGCACCATAGAAATAAGGGTAAACATAATGAACAGTGTAGAGGAAAATGTTCGGAATATAAAAATGTGCGCGTCAGTTTGGAACCGCGTGACCGCTACGGTCGCCGGTTCGAATCCTGCCTCGGGCATGGATGTGTGTGATGTCCTTAGGTTAGTTAGGTTTAAGTAGTTTTAAGTTCTAGGGGACTGATGACCTCAGTAATTAAGTCCCATAGTGCTCAGAGCCATCTGAACCATAAAAATGTGCTTATGTTTCGGTAATGAAGTGGCAGTACGACCTCCTGGCCAGATGAGAGGAAACGCAGATGCCAACAAATTGTAAGTAATTACTTATTTACATAAAATACGCAACGTGAACTGTTTGATTATCTGAAAATAACACATATCAAAACAAAACTGTGTCGTTCTAGATGCCGCTGAAGATGCCTCAAAAAAAAAAAAAAAAAAAAAAAAAAAAGAAAGGAAGGCGAGGCCCGTCCGAGAGATTAAAAATACGTTGTAGCAAGATAACGCGATTTTTTATTTGCAAACCGAACAGACATAGTTTCGTTTAGAATGACGGGCCAAAGATCTCTGTGGAGCAGAAGTACAGAAAGTGGTTTTGCTTCGTGTTTGTTGTGAGTGGCAGGTAGTTGTGGTACACCAGCCAGTGCCATCTCCCGACAGCACAGCCCCAGCCACAGCCACGACTCCCCTCTCCTCGCCTCGGCACGCCGCCCCGTTCCGCCCGTGCCGTCCCACCGAGTTTTAGAATTGCAACGCCGCGGCGGGCGCCGCCTCCTGTCGCCCGCCCTCGCCTCCTCAGGAGGCTGGAAAAGAGTGGTGCGAGTGTGTGTGCCATGCGTATTTACAAGGCGCGACGCCGTCCAAGCGTTTGAAACCTTCGGTGCCAAGCATTTAGGAGAGAGAGCCAACTGCGACTGTTCGAAACCACACTGTACACTGATTAAAATTACTTGTTAGGTGACACTTCACGCTTTGAAATTCAGTTTCTCTGATGAGAGCTCGCAAAGACACATTGCGAACTGCACGTTATTTCGCCACAATCAAGTGTCGGTTCGCGTAGCGTGGTGAACGTGTATAATCTGTTCGAGGGCACTTGCAGCAGCCCATTTAGCTATCACCAGGCTCGACTTGCCGAAACACTGTCACCCCATATTCGCAGCAGAGGACTGTAGGGGCGTGGTTGATCCGACTGGTATTCACTCACGGCAAGTGGCGTAACCTGATTTCCAAAAACCTTTGCTCAGTGGAAGAGGGGCCAAAATAAGCGAACACGTGTCTCGTCTCGACCGTAGATACTCGATCGTTTCTAAAAAACGACGGTCAAAGTTTTCCAGGTATTCTCTAGGTGATTTTCGTTCCTTTCATCGCGCCAGATTCCCAGAAGATATGGTAGTACAGTAATTGGCGTCGCAGCTGTTTTTCTAAATTTTGCTTCCAGTGCTCGAAACCCGTTTATTACTTTTATTTTTGTTTTTTATTTGTATAATCATTTTTGTAGAATATGACTATATGAAAGTGTTTACTGATACAACATACGCCTACTAATTGTGTGTCAGGTGAGGGAATTAAAAATTCAAACATAATGAGAAAATTATTTGAAATTGTTTTCGGAGAAATTCCTTTACTATTTCTTTATTCATTACCAGCGGCTTCGGTCAAGAATACCATCATAACGACCGGGAGAGCGGTGTGCTGACCCCACGCCCCTCATATCAGCATCCTCTCTGAGGATGACACGGCGGTCGGATGGTCCCAGTAGGCCGCTCGTGGCCTGAAGACGGAGTGCTTTATTTCTTTATTTATAATCCATTGCAAGTGCTGCAAAATTACGGCCAACGAGGGAAATCTTCAGCAATGTTAACGAAGTTTCTTCCCCGAGTGAGATTCATGGGATGAAATGTTCCTAGACCAACCTGCCTTCTATGTTTCGAATGTTTTTACGATCGGTGCCATCCAAGGTAATGCACCAAATCTTCCTCGAGAATAAACATATGACAAAAACATAATAATTAACATAAGAACTGATATGTGAATGAAATAACGGAACACAAGCATTAAAAAGATTGCAACCCCTCAACACACCATACGCATATAACACGTCACATAAAAATTGTATGACAGTGACCCGGCTGTAATTTTCCATTTAATATGACGCTCTTGTATCCCCTAATTTCATAAGGGACATTTGTGTTGTAACCTTCAACGGACACGAGTAGGTAAATGGAGACATTAAAAATAAAATAAAATAAAGATCCACAATAAGAGAGTTTTGAAATTAAAAGGCCGTGACGCTAACCAATAAGGCAACACTTCACCAGATAAGATCACGCGCTAAAAGGCAGTAAAGTAACTCGAAAATACCTCGAAAACTTCTGCCGGAGTATATTCAGAAACGATAGAGTATCTAAGGGTAAACCGAGACATGTGTTCGCTGATTTTGACTCCTCCTCCACACAGCGAATTTCCTGGGAAATCTGGTGACGGCACTTGTCCTGTCACCTCGTAAGTTACGGCGTGCGACAGACAGGGTGTATACTCTTTGAGAATTTTCGCACAAGTTTAGGAGTACCATCAATACTGCCTTGTATAACACTGTGGCCGAGTGATCTGCATATGTGGTCGCCTGGAACACGGCCCTTACACGATTCCTTCACTCACCCTTACATCAGGCATAGTGTTCGACAAGAGCACTGCAGCCACGTACCCAATTTTCGGGCCGTTCAATAGGCTCCCTGTGTGAGAGACAGGGCGAACAAACTTTGCACAGCTATGCACTGGTTGCCGAACACCACCCCACCCAATCAGACAGCCAATTACGCAGCTTGCATAACCACGTGGGCCCCCGTGAGTGAGTGTAGGCTGCGGAGTTGACAGTGTTCGCGGCCTCGACGCCTAGCACTGTGCCGAGGCATAGCTGACTGATTTGGTTTCTTAGCCACCTGGAAGAAACCACACGGCACTTCAGTTGCATCCGCGAGTGTTCGTCCGCGAGAGAGCGAATCAGAATCAACAGCATCGAAGCAAGTGGAAGGGATGTCTGCCACTCGCTCGGTTTCGTCACGCGGGAGTAATGTTGTAGTTGTGACGTACGTAACCATCATGTTTCCTTAGCGATATCGTAGTGCCTGCTGCTTGAAACTGAGAATTAGCCGCTGAGTGAAGCCGCGCCTCGCGAAAAGCCAATAATGGGGAACAAGATGTGGTCACGCGGTTTCGCCACGCGGATGCAGAGCTATAGTTCGTAGCCCGCTTCTCAATCATCAGAGATTTAACTGAACTGTTGCTGACAGCCGGTTTTACAACACTGTTGCGCCATGAGACAGATGTCCAATAACAAGTAGCTTTAGTCAGAGTATAATTAAAATAATATTTAATTCTTCTCAACGTTTCTGGTTGTATATGCTACCCAATAGATTTATGAACACACGTAGGATTAAAGTAAATGTCGGACTCAAACACTCATTCAGTAATTTCATACATTCAAATTCATCATCTATGAAACAGCTTTGCACCTTTCATTATGAGACTCATTGTTTCTGATGAAGGCTATGATTCGAGCAAAATCTGCCTTCTGTGGTCACTTGAGAGAATATGGGCACACACTTCCACCTCAGTGTTGTTTCAACTGTTAACGATCAGTTCAATTTTAATAGAATAATTATCAGTTGGTAGCTGCTGTCAGTAAAATTATCATTTCAGCTATACACTTTGCTTTCAGTAATCTCACAAGAGACTCAACCGGCAAACCAGCAGTCTCATCTTAACAGGCTGCGAGGAAAATTTCACTCTTGACGTAAAAGTGTCAGAAGAAGAAGAATCCTGAGTTTTCCAGAAAAACGACCACATATATTTTGCGTTAAATGAAATACTGTCAATCAAAAGAAATTGTTTCGTTCAAAATTTGTGAACCTCTGCTGACATGTTGTCAAAATTACGCGTCCCATGTACCAAGGCTTCCTAAACAGCGTAATCTGATAAGTAGAGGAAGCGACCCTAAACAATGTAAATTTGTAACTGGAGGAACCACTAGGGGTAATAATATCGTAGATGACACACAGATTGATATAGGTAGGGAAGACTACAGAAATGATGCTCTGTAGATAAGGAAGTGCTATGAAATGATCAGTGAGGCAGGGAATGCTCATTGTAACTAACGGCAGATGAGCGTGTAGACGAACTCTGCTTTCGCAATACCACGCTGATATTAAAACCGAATTGTGATATTAGAAATTCTCCTGAGCTAAAGGCACCGAAGCGTTTCAAAGCGTTTTGCAGTAAGACAACAAATTACGCGTCCACCCAGTCTATGAACGGACGATCCTATACTGTTATCATTAAGCAGTGCTCACTTTACACCTAAAAGGAAGAATCAACTCTTATTGCATACACGAAAAGGAATTCAGAACTACACTACTCCGTTACGCAACTAGTAAACCTACTAGTCCGTAATTGGAAACTAGTGATACGCAAGATCAATATCACACAATCAAAACTAACCACTGGAAAGAAGAATTATTTAGACCAAATATTCGTAACTATATACACGTCTTACGTAGCTAGTCCAAATCAATGTTTATAATGATTATCAAGGGAAAGTTAGAAAGCAATTTAAGAGAAAATAAGAAAAATAGGAACTACGCTACACAAAAATATGAAAGACTAACGATTACTGAACATTAGTTCAGTGCATGATCAATTATTACTTAAGATATTGTTGAGCGTGAAAATTTTGCCCATGACACAACTTCAATACAATGAAGTTCAGTAAGAGCAGAGATTTTGAAAATACAGCTATATACATATTTATATGAGTGTGTGTATGTGTATAGATATATATATTCATATAAATATAAGTCAAGATCTAAAACTTAAATATGTAATATGTACCTGTACACACAGACAAGTAGAGAGACCCTTCGTCTTGTACACATGCAACTGAAGAGCTATATTTATTACAGAGTAAAAATAGGTATTGATTTGTAATTTATGCACTTAGAACTGCGCCCTGTACTTTTCTGTTACCACATATCAACTTAGTCCTGTATAACACCATTTCTGACCTCCAAAAGAGCCTTGCAGAATCATATACTCATTTAAATCACATATATCACACAACCGATTTTAGTGACAAAGATAATTAAGTATCTATACAAAGGTCTGAAATGTGTGCGTCACGTTTTACGTCTTTAGTAGGCTCATCGTTGTTTCCCCGAAGCCGCCATCAACTGTTACCAAACGTGTTGTATCCTCAGGGATCTGTAGAGAGTTTCGGACACGTTTTGTTTATTATAAAACTCCAGGAGCCGAAAGACCCATGACACTGTTAAAACGTCAGAAATACACAAATACAAAAGCCAAAAATTGATTTGGAGTATCGACAATGATAAAATCTCAGAAAAAGAGAAAAATAATGCACAACGATCCCAGCTCACGCAGACTCGCTACATTGTTCCAGTAAAAGGTTGTGGCCGTAACGAGGTGCGTAGTAGCATACGCTGTAATGAAGAAAAATAAATATCACTCTAGCAACGATAACTATTCGACGTTTTGTGTCAGATAACAACCAAGAAGAACGAACTTTGTCCTTCGCCATGGTCCGAGAGAAGAGTACTTCGCACAATTCGTGCGTGTTCCCATACTGTCCACTTCTCGCGACTCTTGCTATCGAATTGATCATTACAAACCTATTTCGTTTACAGAGCTGAAATATGACGTACTGGTTCCGATACATACAGAGGTACAATATCGCAAATCCTAGTTCTTAAATGATACCCAAGTACTGGTTATGTGTAATAATGTTGCAAAGAGCAGTGGGAACATTGGTGAGGCACACAAAAGTCACTCAGAGAAGCTGAAAAAGGAAGGTATTTGTAATAAGTTTCCAGAACAAGACTCGTAATAGTACATCTAACTAATCATCGGCATCTTGAACGTTCCGACCTCAAAGCAGTTATTGCAGCAATAACGGAAATGAATTCTCAAGCAACGCTACGTATAACGAGCGGAAAATATTGTAGTTTACGTTACCATAATTCGTGAAGAGTATTACACTTGTAGGGCAATCGACATGACAAACATTCATTACGTTTGGATGGTACGAAAAATTTTAGTTTAATTGTTAAAAAAGAAGGAAAGTAAATTGCAACTTTAAGGTAATAATTTTTTCAATCTAACAAGCAGAGGCTAGGCTCCGTTTTTGTTACCGACAGAAAGTTTTCGTAGTATGGTCTGATTATTGGTCCCATTGGCAGCAACAAAAAACGATTTTCATGAAAATTGAAATAACATAAGAAATTTCTGGTTTCACGAAACTCAATCAAAACTAAGCACAGCATTTAATAGTAGACTTCTTATTAAAATAATTCTGTTGTAGAATGGAAACTGAGATGTCAATTGTGCACCATTGGTATAACGGTAGAGGGAAAAATTATTGTATAAACTTACAAGGGAGGGAGTGAACGCTCGATTTTTCACTTCATATTTTCCTTTCTAGACGTTACACAGTACTGGACCAAAGTGGTGTACTGAATAGGAGTAACTGGGAAGATACTTTTCTATCTCAGTAATTGAGTTTGGTTCTGCCTTAGAGTAAAAATATCTATGGAGTGAGCATAGCGTTCTGCGCATGTGGCCGGCAACATACCGAAATAGTCATGTAGCGTTGGTATGAAACTGTTATCTACATTTTGCTTACAGACGGAAACTATAATATCACAAGTATTGGTTCCATTTTCACACCTTTATGTGTTGATACGGCAATAACAAGGGCGGTGAATTGTTGCTGCTACAGACGCTACCGCATTAAGGAGGAAAACTTTCTTTGGTTAGGTAAGTAACACAGAGGTATAAAGATATTGATCATTCAAAGTAGTAACAGACGCTTAATCTGTTCATTAATATCGAGGCACAATATAATGAAGAAATAAAATCGTTGTGGTAACATATGTAAATGTAGCGCCGTACATTACCAAGACAAGTGTTAGATAAATTCGGCAGTGTGATTGTGTGTTGCCAGTCTATCAGTATGTACACGTATTTCGAGCAATGTTAACCTGCATGTTACATTTGTTTAATACAATCTGAGTCATTTCCTCTGTATTACACAATTTCGCAAACCATTGTGCTTATTCAGCAGTAGTCAAAGTTACTATAACGCGTTGAATGCCTATTTGCTATTAGTATTTTGCTTCACAAAGTACGAAGAATATCAGAAACTTTGTACCACAAAATAACAACGGAAGAAGTTATTTCCCAAAAAAGTCTCAAATTGAGATAAATCGCTAATTTTCTGAGTGTCGTAACTCCAAACTCAAAGCATTCTAGGGACACTCAAAATTGCGCCGCAAGAAACGGATCTCGTAATGCTGGCGCTGCATAATTAATGAAGACAGAGAGTCGTCGATACGACAAAGTTCAGTACGAAATTTAAAAATTTTGCGGTGGCAACCTCTGCTTTTCACATTGAAAAAAAGAAGAAGAAAACAGTAGCATTCAAGCTATGGAATTTGTGGCAAATAAGAGAAATGCCCTAGGGTGTTTTACCCATGTTCCTTCCAAATAAAAGCGAATTGTTAAAATTTCTTAGAGTTGGATGTACAGAATCCAATCTGTGAATACTGGGTTGCCCATGGCGTGACTGAAGGCTGGGGTTCGGTTCCAGGCAGGCCAAGGATACTTCGTTCATTAACGGGAGGACTGAAATGGGGTGCTGTCAGCCTCGTGATGCCAGTGGAGGTGGTACTGGACCGAAAAGTAGCGGCAAGAGGTCTGCTAACCCGCAAAACGTCTAGGAGCGCTGTGTGCTATTACCACGGTCCTCCATACCGCGTCCACATGAAACCGTTCGTTGATGGGTGATACGGTGGTCCATTGGGCCGGACTGGTTAACCCGAAAACGCCTGCGACCGCTGTGTGCTAACAGCACGGCCCTCCATACCAAATGAAGCCCTTCGCTGATGGGTTATACGGTGGTCCATCGGGCCGGACTGGTTAGTCTGCGGCCAGAACGGCGATCCTTTTATGTACTGGGGGGTAACTAAATTGAAAATTAATTAAGGAAATGCCTTGCGCCATCCCACAGGCAGATGACCTTTTGAGTCGCTGAATGCTGATATCAAAAGTTCGGTTCCACGCATCTGAATGCTCACTCCACAGGTATTCCTACTCTATGGCTGCTGGTAGGCTCCTCTTCTCACCTTCCTCGTAAAATACTGCACAGAGGGCGAGGAGACTTACATTTCTCTGAGGAAGGCTTCCCCGGTTATACGGCTATCAGAAGGTGGAGCATTAATTTCATTAGCAAAATATTGTCACGGAGATGCTACACTGACTGTTGATGTCTATAAAGTCACAGGAATTGTGTTCCATACACGTTCTCGCTGTCTGCTGTTGGCCATGTGTCGATGAAAACCCTAGACTGAAAGAAAAACAGTTTCTAGTTGCCAGTGTCGGAGACGAGAGCGAAAACGGCGAGGAGAAAGAACTGAAGACAGCCAGACTGTACGTCGCAGGGCAGGGGGCGGCCGCCAGGGTGGGTTCGTGGGCCGGCGCCGCGGTCACACGTACGCTGCGTTGTCCTTGCGCTGGGCAGACTTGGCGGCGCGCGTGGCGAAGGTTCCTAGCGAGCAGACGAGCTGCGCCAGCGCCTGCCAGATGGACGTGCGCTGCTGCTGCTGCTGGTGGAGGCGTGACGGGCGCTGGCGAGGCCCGGGAGCGGCGCCGTGCGGCGACGGGGGCGACGGCGACAGGTGCAGCAGGCGGGGCGGCGCCTCCCCGGGCACGCCGGAGCCCGCGGCGCCGCCCCCGTGGCCGTCGGGTGGCGGCGTCAGCTGCACCTCGCGCGGCGCCAGGCTGCGCGGCAGGGCCCGCGGCGCGCGCCGCCGCTGCGCCTCCCACACCTGCGGGCACGAGCGCAGCCCGGCGGCAGTAAGGCAAGGTGACGCTGACTGCTTTCTAAGTCTCCCCCTGTGTTGCAATTTAAAGTCTTAAAAACATTTATACAGACCACTTTTATTTATTTATGTACTCTGATCAGATTAGGGCTTTCGGGCCCTCTTATATATCGCGCCAGATACCTATGAAAGAACAACAATTTTAACATGCAAACAGTCGTAAAATGTTTTGAATATATGTAGACACAATGTGAATACATAATACCGCGTGGGAACTATTAAATTTAATACTTTGCAAAAACAGAAATAATGTCTGATAGGAAAGCCGCAATCAGTGATTTTACAATGTTACTTACCGAACTATCAGTTTAATAAGTCATAGCTGCGAAATACTAACGCGAATTCTTTACAGAAGAATGGAAAAACTGGTAGAAGCCGACATTGGGGAAGGTCAGTTTGGATTCCGTAGAAATGTTGGAACACGTGAGGCAATACTGACCCTACGACTTATCTTATAAGAAAGATTTAGGAAAGGCAAACCTACGTTTCTAGCATTTGTAGACATAGAGAAAGCTTTTCACAATGTTGAGTGGAATACTCTCTTTCAAATTCTGAAGGTGGCAGGGGTAAAATACAATGAGCGAAAGGCTCTTTAAAATTTGTACAGAAACTAGATGGCAGTTATAAGAGTCGAGGGACATGAAAGGGAAGTAGTGGATGGGAAGGGAGTGAGACAGGGTTGTAGACTCTCCCCAATGCTATTCAATCTGTATATTGAGCAAGCAGTAAAGGAAACAAAAGAAAAATGCGAAGTAGGTATTAAAATCCATAGAGAAGAAATAAAAACTCTGAGGTTCGCCGATGACGTTGTACTTCTGTCAGAGACAGCAAAGGACTTGGAAGAGCAGTTGAACGGAATGGACAGTGTCTTGAAGGGAGGGTATAAGATGAACACCAACAAAAGCAAAACGAGGATAATGGAATGTAGTAGAATTAAGTCGGGTGATGCTGAGGGAATTAGATTAGAAAATCAGACACTTAAAGTAGTAAAGGTGTTTTGCTATTTGGGGAGCAAAATAACTAATGATGGGCGAAGTAGAGAGGATATAAAATGTAGACCGACAATGGCAAGGAAAGCGTTTCTGAAGAAGAGAAATTTGTTAACATCGAGTATTGATTTAATGTCAAGAAGTCATTTCTGGAAGTATTTGTATGGAGTGTAGCCATGTATGGAAGTGAAATGTGGACGATAAATAGTTTGGACAAGAAGAGAATAAAAGCTTTGGAAATATGGTGCTACAGAAGAATGCTGAAGATTAGGAGGGTAGATCACATAACTAATGAGGAGGTATTGGATAAAATTGGGGAGGAGTTTGTGGCACGACTTGACTAGAAAAAGGGATCAGTTAGTAGTACAAGTTCTGAGGCATCAAGGGATCACCAATTTAGTACTGGAGGGCAGCGTGGAGGGTAAAAATCGTAGAGGGAGACCAAGAGATGAATACACTAAGCAGATTCAGAAGGATGTAGGCTGCAGTAGGTACTGGGAGATGATGAAGCTTGCACAGGATAGGGTAGCATGGAGAGCTGCATCAAACCAGTCTCAGGACTGAAGACCACAAAAACAACAACAACTTATAATCCGTCTTGATTGCAAAATATCAGATCTGAAGATGGTTCTAGAGGAACCGAATCCGGTCATATGAATAAGCATTTTGCAATCAAGACGGATTATAAGTAAAATTTAATACTGACAGTCGTCTTCTTCTACTACTGCTGCTGTCACTATTAATGATAACTGTACTGGCGTAAGCTGTCGCCAGCACACCGATCGGCAAGGTCGATTAGTTGACGGTGGGTCAAGTGAGCCTATCATAAGAGAGGACAGAGACACACCCACAACAACAGGCCACCAACGCCCTCTCCACAGCATGTATTTCGGCAACCGCCGTTGACCGGAGGGGCTCACTCTCTCACTCATTCAGTCATCCAGTTTCGCGACTGTCAGTTTATGCGCAGAACGGGTTTAGTTCGTCATTGGCTACTACAGTACATAGCGACCAGATCAGTGACTATAGCGCGACTAGTTTTACTGTCATTGCATCAGTCTGCCAGAGGACTGTTACTGATGAGCTTGTACCACAAAATATGGACCGTATTTAAGTTAAGTTCAAATGGTTCAAATGGCTCTGAGCACAATGGGACTTAACTCCTGAGGTCATCAGTCCCCTAGAACTTAGAACTACTTAAACCTAACTAACTTAAGGACATCAAACACATCCATGCCCGAGGCAGGATTCGAACCTGCGACCGTGGCGATCACGCGGTTTCAGCCTGTAGCGCCAAGAATAGCTCGGCCACTCCGGCCGGCTCAAGATACGTAAACAAAGAACCATATCAACCCGCGTGTGTATTTGTATTGTAGAAAGAAGATATCGGCCACCCATAATGACATCCTCTCTCTTGCTTCCTTGCGGTACAAGACTCTGTAATAATGATAACAATGATGATAATAATAACAATGGCAATAACAGTAATAATGAAAGCGACAGAGATAAAAAGAATTTATAGTTGCGCGAAATTTATATTTTCTGATACAGTGGGTTCTGAGAAAGAGAAATTTCAGTGGACTGCACCAGATAAAAGCACTGAGAAATGAGGAAGAAATGAGAAAGAAACCTCAAGAGACACGACATCAAGTCTGTTTTAAAGCCAGGAGGAAAACTGAGGAATTTCTTCCATTCGGTCAAAGACGATCTTATTCTTACGAAACGTGGCTAAGATCCCAAACCAATGTGGGAAATTTTATATTGGGCAGGCGCGACGAATCGTACAAGGACGTTATGTTGGACACCATCGTCGTACATACCTTGAGCAACCTGATAAATCAGCGGTAGGAGAACATTACCTGAATACGGGGCATAGCACGTTTTACGAGAAGACAGATACGATCCCCTGCGTCATCCTGCGTTTTTAAAGAGGCCATAAAGACCCCCCTTACGGCGGATAATATAATCAACGGAGATGCAGGTTTCCGACAAAGCGCCGCATCGAATCCCGCACTGGCTGCCATAAAATTAAAATAGGAGAAATAAGAACTTCCAGTACGTGACTCGATGCAGTGCAATGCTTTTAACAGGAGCGTCCTGCAGCACAGTCATTCCCCACAGCGCACGCACGGGAGCCCTTTTTGTGGCTTCCGGTAGGGGGCACTAAGAGCGTCGCTTTCCTCCAACTCCGAGCGTCTTCTCGTGCCTGCGTATTGCCTGGTCGTAGCCTGATATATTTCAATTATCATCAGTCCCGTCTTGCAGCAGTGACAACAGAAACAACTACCACCTGAAGACACCGAACAGTTGTATCGACAACATATCGTGGGATTTTCACTATATGATATGGCGACAAAAACCAGAGAAGTCTATTCGCTACAGATCCTTCGGGAACGCATGAAAAGTCACATCAGGGACATCTAATTCGAAATATGGATTTAACGGGGTGACGATTGCTTACGGGAACAAAGGTAGACGTTACTGTCGCTTCAGTAGATATGTAATTAACTGTGTTTTGAGACTCGAGATGTTATTCAGTCTGCCTTACATACCGATTCTGAGGAAGAGGATGTGGAACAAAAATGGAAAAAATTCAGAAACATCGTCCAGTACGCCTTAGATAAGTTCGTACCGACTAAGGTCCAAAGCGAGGGGAAAGATCCACCGTGGTATAACAATCATGTACGAAAGGTACTACGGAAACAAAGAAAGCTTCATCATAGGTTTAAGAGTAGTCGAATCATAGCTGATAAGGAAAAGCTGAACGA
Organism: Schistocerca serialis cubense; assembly: GCF_023864345.2. Lineage (NCBI taxonomy): Eukaryota > Metazoa > Arthropoda > Insecta > Orthoptera > Acrididae > Schistocerca > Schistocerca serialis. Next base: position 487,491,942 of record NC_064643.1, read on the forward strand.
AGCGAAAAACAGCGTAAAGAGAGCAATGAGAGAAGCATTCAACGAATTCGAACATAAAACATTGGCAAACAATCTAAACAAGAACCCTAAAAAGTTTTGGTCATATGTAAAATCGGTAAGCGGATCTAAATCCCCTATTCAGTCACTCGTTGACCACGATGGCACCGAAACAGAGGACGACCGAAGAAAGGCAGAAATACTGAATTCAGTGTTCCGAAACTGTTTCACTGCGGAAAATCGTAACACGGTCCCTGACTTCAGCCGTCGCACGGACGCCAAAATGGAAAATATTGAAATAAACGATATCGGAATTGAAAAACAACTGCTATCACTTAGTAGCGGAAAAGCATCCGGACCAGACGAGATACCCTTAAGATTCTACAGTGATTATGCTAAAGAACTTGCCCCCTTTCTATCAGCAATTTATCGTAGATCGCTGGAAGAACGTAAAGTATCTAGCGACTGGAAGAAAGCGCAGGTCGTTCCCATTTTCAAGAAGGGTCATAAATCAGATGCGAATAATTATAGGCCTATTTCGCTTACGTCAATCTGTTGTAGAATAATGGAACATGTTTTGTGTTCTCGTATTATGACGTTCTTAGATAATACAAATCTCCTTCATCAAAACCAACATGGATTCCGCAAACAGAGATCATGTGAAACTCAGCTCGCCCTATTTGCCCAAGAAATTCACAGTGCCGTAGACACTGGCGAGCAGATTGATGCCGTATTCCTGGACTTCAGGAAGGCATTTGATACGGTTCCGCACTTACGTTTAGTGAAAAAAATACGAGCTTACGGAATATCGGACCAGGTTTGTGATTGGATTCAGGATTTCCTAGAAGAAAGAACACAACATGTCATTCTTAACGGTTCAAAATCTGCAGATGTAGAGGTAATTTCGGGAGTACCGCAGGGAAGCGTGATAGGACCTTTATTGTTTACAATATACATAAATGACTTAGTTGACAACATCGGTAGCTCCGTGAGGCTATTTGCAGATGACACGGTTGTCTACAAGAAAGTAGCAACATCAGAAGACTCGTACGTACTCCAGGAGGACCTGCAGAGGATTAATGCATGGTGCGACAGCTGGCAGCTTTCCCTAAACGTAGATAAATGTAATATAATGCGCATACATAGGGGCAGAAATCCATTCCAGTACGATTATGCCATAGGTGGTAAATCATTGGAAGCGGTAACGACCGTAAAATACTTAGGAGTTACTATCCGGAGCGATCTGAAGTGGAATGATCACATAAAACAAATAGTGAGAAAAGCAGGCGCCAGGTTGAGATTCATAGGAAGAATTCTAAGAAAATGTGACTCATCGACGAAAGAAGTAGCTTACAAAACGCTTGTTCGTCCGATTCTTGAGTATTGCTCATCAGTATGGGACCCTTACCAGGTTGGATTAATAGAAGAGATAGACATGATCCAGCGAAAAGCAGCGCGATTCGTCATGGGGACATTTAGTCAGCGCGAGAGCGTTACGGAGATGCTGAACAAGCTCCAGTGGCGGACACTTCAAGAAAGGCGTTACGCAATACGGAGAGGTTTATTATCGAAATTACGAGAGAGCACATTCCGGGAAGAGATGGGCAACATATTACTACCGCCCACATATATCTCGCGTAATGATCACAACGAAAAGATCCGAGAAATTAGAGCAAATACGGAGACTTACAAGCAGTCGTTCTTCCCACGCACAATTCGTGAATGGAACAGGGAAGGGGGGATCAGATAGTGGTACAATAAGTACCCTCCGCCACACACCGTAAGGTGGCTCGCGGAGTATAGATGTAGATGTAGATGTAGATGTCTGGACTGTAATTGGCCAGCAGTTGTCCATCATGGTTCTATTAGCAATCGCTGTTGATGGTTTTGTATGATCCCTTGCATGATGTGGGAAGATTTATCGGAGAATACCCAGAGTCCCTTTAGTTTAGAGGTCTATACGGCAGCACATTATGAGATTCATGTCATACTGACTCACATCTGTATCTTCGTGAATACCCTGCAGTTCACATTTAAGTGGCTCCCGACGTCATACAATCGTGTAACTGTGCGCACATTTACTACTGTTAATGAAATAAAGTCCATCTCACGAGTGTGTCCTCCTCCATGTTGTAAATTTCATAAACTTGAATGTGTTCAGCTGCTGACAGGAGATGGTTGCATGTGACACGAAGACACATTACATTTTTAACGATGTTAATGACTAGGTTTAAGGACTGACGTAATAGTTCAATACTGGGTACAAATATGTTTATGGATGTAAATAAAATTATAGATAATGTTTTAGCTGTTCAGTCAGAACGTCTATTATTCTTCAAGAACAGAATTGCGTTGAGCAGCAGAATCTTAGAATTAACAGTTATTAACTATACTGACAATAAAAAATGGCAGCAGCACGAAGGAAACAGTGGAGGGACATAAGAACTTTACAATATACGAGGCGTGCTTTTTAAGTAAGGTCCGTTTGAACGTAAGTATACAACGAAAGGTTATTTGAAAAAAGTAGATTTATTTTCGGAAAGTACACACTTCACTCTATTTTTCGACATAGTTACAAAGTTTGTTCAAACAGGGATCACACCTCTCAAACAATTTTAAAATATCCTCTTCATAAAAACTTGCCGCTTGCTCCGATAACCAGGAGTTCACCATTGTAACAGTTGCCACTAATGTGTGTCTGAGGAAGGAACAGATGATAATCGCTCGGCGCAAGATCAGGACTGTAGGTTGGGTGGTCTAAGACTTCCCAGCCAAACTGTCCAATAAATCGCGGGTCTGACCTGCAGTGTGAGGTCTTGTTTCATGGAGAAAGACAATTCCCTCTGTCAGCATGCAACGTCTTTTGTTTTGAATCACCCTGCGTAGCTTTCGCAGGGTTTGGCATTATGCTTCCGCATTAATAATGGTTCCTCGTTGCATGAAGTCGACCAACAAAACACCGTGTCTATCCCAAAACACCGGCACCATGATCTTGCGCTGGGACAGAGTCTGTTTGGCCTTCACCTTTACAGGCGAGTGTGTGTGACTCCATTCCAAGCTCTGTTGCTTCGATTCGGGCGTGATATGCGAAACCCATGTTTCGTCTCCAGTTACGATCTGACTCAAAAAGCCGTCACCTTCTTCGTGATAACGAGCCAAGAACTTCATCGCACACCCAAATCTTTGGTTTTTGTGGTCCTCTGTTAGGAGTTTCGGGACCCAACGGGAGCACAGTTTCCTAAACTTCAGGCGTTCAGAAACAGTGTTGTAAAGCACTGATATCGACACGTCAGGAAATTTGTTTGAGAGACCTGTTATTGTGAAGCGCCTGTTGTCACGAATCCTCGCTTCAACTGAAGCCACCAAATCGTCTGTAATCAAAGAAGGGCGACCGGAGCGGTCCTTATCATGGACGTTGTCACAGCCATCTTTGAATTCCCTTACCCACTTACGCTCTTTGCTCTCACTCAAAACAGTATCACCGTACACTTCGCAAATCTGTCGATGAATTTCTGCAGCAGACAGGTTCGTTGCTGACAAAAACCGTATCTCCGAGCGAACCTCACACGCGACGGGCTACTTGATAGTCTTAAACAATTTGAAAGCACAGAACAGAACTAACGGGTTAGCTACAGAGCTGAAACTGAGCACAGTAGTTCCCGAGGCACGCCGGTAGACGATGCACGAGCTCGTTGCTTGACACTACTAGTGTCTACAACAAAACGGGCCTTACTTAAAAAAACACGCCTCGTACCTGACGTTCTCCGCTACACCACAGAATTCTCCTTCCTGCTGCATCTCGTGTCAAATAACACACATTTAATTAAATACTATAATTCAAGACTGAACGAAAACAGTCTATAGGTTCTAGTGAAAGAAATCAAACCTTGTGTAATGGTCTGTAGTTCATATTCAAATAATTCTACACACTGTCACCTTAAACAGACTAGAATGTACCTCCAACTGTCCTAAGACTTACAGATTTATATATTCATATATAAATGCGTTGGAAAGGAATCACCCATTGACATCATAAGAGCAACGGGAGCCAGCATTTTCATCGCAGATGCTTAACAGTACTGTGGAGCCACGAGGCATAGTCACTACTCGGTTATCGAATGAGCCTGGTTTTATCCTGTCGATGCGTGTTGGTGGGCCTAATAGCCTTCGCTTCCCACTAATCCAACGTAAGGGGATTCCAGTAATTGATCTGGACGCTTGGAAAGAGAATCAAGGGATTTAAAGCTCGCAGCAGAGGTGAAACAGCGCTGATTATTCTGCCTTCCGTTAGAAATTTTACAGCCTCCACCTCTTTTGTGATGGAAGAAGGCTATTGACGTATATGATTTACATTTTGTCTTAATTTGTGTTGTTGTATAAATCATTACCTTGAAGGTGTGTTTGAGACCCGCTATTCATTATCATTTTACGATACGTAGTTGTACACTATAGACACTGTTGTTATTATAAATGTGTCAACTTTATCTTCTGTTAGTAACTAATAGTATGTCAAGAATTTCATAGTATCTTTGGAATAACAAAAATAGCAAGTCAAGATGAACTACATTGGTGAGTTGTATTTCACAAATGCTTCTGTCAAGTACAGCATTTTATCGCTGAGCATAACTATGGTATTCCGGTGCGTTTCTACGTGACTTGGTTTCAACTTTTATTTAAACTGATGGGTTATCAGCGTCTGTGATATGATTTGATTTCCTAAGCTTTGTCAGCTAATTAATGAAGAAACTGTTTTTGGGATGAGGTAGGATATTTAGGCGACTGTTTAGCAGAAACCTTAAAGACTTAAAAAGCACAATTACGAATACTCTGAATCATTTCCAAGACTTAATACGGTTAGTAGAAACAAAGAGTATTGGCTAATAGAGTCTGAAGCTGAAATTTGTGTCTACTTCGGCGTACGTCAGTGTTCAACATTTTATTTTCGTCCTGTAACTATGAAAATTAAAATTACAGTGCGATGTCTAGTGACAGTCATTTACTACACATTGCGTAAACTTTTGAAGTTGCCAATTAACTGAGGTCACAGGCGTACACATTACTTACTACATTCGACAGGTACAGTGTGAAAGAATTTGATAATAGCGTATATTGGATTTGGTGACCGATAGGACAGGATGAATATGTATGCAACAACAAATCTGCCGAAGAATGTTATCGGTCTAGTTATGAAAGCTTATTTCTTCATTGGGAGTAATTTGACGCAGCGTGCGTGTGCGTGTGTGTGTGTGTGTGTGTGTGTGTGTGTGTGTGTGTGTGTGTGTATTGGGGGGGGGGGGGAAGCTTATATCTTCATTGGGAGTAATTTGACCCAGTGTGTGTGTGTGTGTGTGTGTGTGTGTGTGTGTGTGTGTGTGTGTGTATTTGGGGGTGGGGGTGGAGGGGGGGTGGGAGGGGGAGTACATCCCTTTACGCTGTTGCTACTGGCTGGCCACCGTCGTGACTGATAGAGGATGCGGACCTGCAAGGCCTTCCTCTGGTGTCAGGAAGAAGGCCTGGCCTGCCGCAGAGCGAAGTGAGCCGCCGGAGTGCTGTTTCTATAGCATTCCTCGCCGACTCCTTAGCGAGCAGCTCGGCGCGCTTTCTGAACGCCGGAGAAGACAATATTCACTGAAGCAATCACATAAATAAAATGTTATTAGGGATACTGCTGTTTGACAGAAGCCTTCGGGAGTGACACACGAACACTCACCAGCCCACGGAGCTCGGCCTCCGGCACTTGTAACGCCATTGCCTCACCTGTCCGAATTCGACAGCCACTGCTCTCCTGGCACAAAGGAGTGACCGTTGCAGTTCGATGGAAATTCGGCGTGCTTGATGTTACTCGATTTTTTGAAGTCGACGTCGCATCACAGCAGACCTAATGAACTTACACATTCAGTTCATCACCATCTTTGGACTTTGGACTTTCGAAACGTTGGTGTGACGACTGTGGGAGCACCATATTGACGGATACCAAATGAATTTGGCTTCAGTGCATTGACTGCATAGCGAGATGGCGACGGGATGGAGTCAGAAAACAGAATGGCCAGGATAGGTGCAAGTCATTCCAGAAGAACTGAAACACGGGAAGGTCATAAAATTTTCCTAACACCTCTGAAGCGTAGACATATGACAAAATCTGATCCAGGGCACTAACTTAGAGTTAGAGGGTCGTCAAGAACGATCGGGAACTGTTTATTGGGAGATGGGTAGAGATCTCGAGCTGCCGTGAGTCGTTTACCACAAGCACTGTACCACAGACAACAGAGACTTCCATAACCAGAATCAATTGGGATCTCGAGTGGTATTCTCTGGAATTCAGCTATGAGTACTGATTATGTCTGTGGCGGTTTAACGCCATCGTGTCTTTAGACGACCATGAGAAAGGTTTGTAGAAGCAGCGATTCACGAGGTCTAAACATCAACTCCTGGACTCATGGTATGAGCAACTATTAGACAGTACAACAGGACTGATTTGTTAACTGTTCAAAGAAGGCTGAAAGCTCGCCAGTATGTGGCAAGAATGGTAGATCCTGTTGTCACGCCTTCACACACCCATGAACAGTGTACTAAATGGCATATTCCAACACTATAATGCAAAACACGCAGTGCCTTTCACATTACAAAAGTCTTGAAGAATATAAGGATCCTTCACTGGCCTGCCTAGTCCTACCATTTGTGACCCATGTAGCATATGTGGGATGTGATGGGAAGATGTACAGTTTCATACTAGACTACAGGCAGCAGTATTTCTAAACAGACACTGGATACCTTCCAAGCATGGCAATACAATCTTTAGGATGATTTTGAAAAATGTTTGCTCCCAAGCCACAGAGAAAGAACACTACAGGGTTATTATAAATGACTAAACGATTTCATAAATTCACTGTAACTACATGAATTGGTATTTTGTCAGAAAACTCAACATCAATATAGAAAAACTGAGAAAGAAATCTTTTGATCCAGTCGCACTTCAGATTTCAGCCACGAGAACGCAGCAGTGGGCAGTTAGGCAAGATGGCGGCAGGCGCCGAGAAAATGTATGATGTTGTTGAAATGCGTTCACACCATTCTACCGAAACAGTGCTACGACGTATCAAAACGAAGTTCAACCAAGATGGTATCAGCAGTTTAAAGCTACAGGATGTCTCTGGAAGGTCAAATCAGTGGGTCAGCCTGCAGTTTTTATCTTCAGCAAAAAGACCGTTACAGCATACGTGTATCTGAACATGCTTGTAAATGGGTTCATGGCAGAACTGAAGGCTGACAGCATTACTTCATCTACCAACGGGATGGTTCCACACCATTTCCAACGTGATGTTCTTGAATCCTTAAACAGGAAGCTGGGAATCCGATGGATCGGTCGTGGTGGGGTTGATGATCAGCAATTAATGTGATAGCCTCCACGCTCTTCCGGGCTAACCGCTTGCGATCTTTTTGTATGACGTTATGGGAAAGATTCAGTGTTTACACCTCCTGCATCAACAAACCCATCATAACTGCGAACTCGTGTCAATAGTGCTTCTGAACAGATTGATAGGGATATGCTGCGTCGAACGCTGGAAAAACTTCATTATCAACTTGATATCTGAAGATTCAGTAGTGTACACATATGGAGCATTGGTAATATGTAAGAAAAACCTTTCTCAGTTTTTCTTTGCCACCTGTGACAATATGTCAAATAATAAAGCCACAGCAAATCTATGGAATTGTACCGATTATTTATAACAATCCCGTATATTCATATCCGTGAGAATCACACCTCTTACTGAAGTCGATAGACATCAGTTCCGATTGCTCATACACTCATTCAAACTTTGGAAAAAGGCTCATGTTAAGTCCGATACTCCTTCGTACTCGAGCTATTGTTAAAAGTTAACAATTTACGTGACTGGGGTTCAGTAACAAAAAATGGTTCAAATGGCTCTGAGCACTATGCGACTTAACTCAAAATGGTTCAAATGGCTCTGAGCACTATGCGACTTAACTGCTGTGGTCATCAGTCGCCTAGAACTTAGAGCTAATTAAACCTAACTAACCTAAGGACATCACACACATCCATGCCCGAGGCAGGATTCGAACCTGCGACCGGAGCGGTCACGCGGTTCCAGACTGAAGTGCCTTTAACCGCACGGCCACACCGGCCGGCGGTTCAGTAACACATAAACTCGTAACGAATGTTCTAAATGTCCTCCTTTTGTTTCTAAACCTGCATGCACTCGTAAAATTATGGACTGTCACACTCTTTCAAATACTCCCTGTTGGTTTCCAATGACTTCGCAGGCTTCCGTGATACATCTATGAAGAGTTTCTCCACGCAGGTGGCCTGCTGCGTGGATCAATTGTTTAAGGTGACCCAAGAGATAATAATACGCAGTACTGAGTTTGGAGAAACGTGCATGCCATGGAACTGGTCCTCCATTACCTAACCATCTATCATGATAGGTACCAACCGATGCACCTCGACCACTGAAATACGCTTCGGCCCCATCATGCACAAACCACAAGTTTCTTCTTATTTGCAGGTGCACATCGTCTAATAGGTCTCAGGGCATGTTCTGAATAAAGCCCTGTAGATAACACGAGTGAGACGTGCTGCGAGAGCGTATGGCCCCAGCAGATAGTCACCTACAGTTTCAGCCCACGCATTAATCTTAAACTGATTCCGATGTCTAGCCTGTACTCTAGCTTAAGGACCGTGATCTGCCTGTATATGTTGGGTGTGGAAAGTTATTACTCTCTCTCCTGAAAACGTCACCACGTCTGTAAGTGAAACTGAAGAGTCAATCAATGGGTTTGCAGTTCGTACAACAAATCATCGGCAGAAGTTCTCCCATGGTGAGTGACCGGCAGGCATAATGCCATGCACATGACATGGATACTTCCGTTGTTTCACTTTGGTGATGCGCGACATGCAAGAGCCACTTGTCTTACTCTGAGACCTTTTCGTCTTCGACAGCACTTACAACATGCTCTTCCTGGTCCAACGTATGAGCAACATAATTATGGTCTTCCTAGGTCAATAGCCTGTGGTGCTACGGATTCTCTCTGGGTCGCGACGGTACACAGTGCAAAATGTTTGAATGACTCGGCTGTCTTCGGCATGGAAACGAGTATGATTCAATCGTGCAAGTTCGTGTCGATTACTACTCCCGCAGCCGTATATAAATATCAATTCTTCCTACTTGCGACATGAATATCATGCCATGTTTGAACGAAGCACTTCCACTTAACTCACTGCCTGCATTACATATACGCAACGGACACGTTGAAGACAGACGAACGACGAATAAAAACGAGTTTCCGTGGTAATATAGCGCCATCTACAATACAATGAATCAAACGGGTGTATTGATAAGCAAAGTTGTTGGGTAGCACCTGGAAAATCTTCATTAGCTACTCAAAACAAAGTATTTTTGGACATATGTTTATATGATTTTTTCTTGTTTTGGCGTAAGGAACTTGTCACTAAAGTTGGTAAAAGTATTTTTGAAACACCCTGTAACTTTCGTTATGTGTTGAATGTCTCCCAAAATTTTTGATAAACGTCGAACTGGTTCTTCACGGTGTAGCACTTTCCACGTAAGTCAGTCTATTACTGTGACAAGACTTTAATTCTGGATTACTGATACAAGAGTGTGTTGTGTTCTCTGCATAGCGACTATAGAGACAACCACACAGTTTTTGTCAGTGGGTGTGTACAAGTGGGGTACTTCAGAATGGTGTAGAATCAAAAGTAGAAGTATTAATTTACAGCATTGGACCATGAATCTCACAAATTACGAGGAAGAGTGAACTATCATTGTTCGTCTAACGGAACATAAGCTGCTTTACAGTTTTGATGGCATTGAAAGTCGGGGGCGGGGGGTGGAGTAAAACATGTAGTTCTCGGATGATCATGTACGAGATACGAAGCAACTTATCTTCAGGAGGAAATTTGAGATTACTTTCATCCTGCCAATATGAATTGCAACGTCGGAGACTACCAACAGAAACCAGCGTACCGGCTGATAATGTTCACTTAACTGCTTTATCCAGTGAGGCAGTGAGTGTAACTATCAAAGCTACGTGGTGCACCTTGTTGTCTCAGCTGCCACCCGGAACTCCTAATTCGTCTACACCATGTGGTAGGAATATACACTGACACTATGGGCAAGATGAAATATCAGTAAAGTAGTAAAGATCTGATTATGGTACTTCTTGAAGGTATGAGGTACCTTGAAACTACTCTTATAGATTTCCTTACCGCATTGCTAAAATGGTGTACCATGTCATCAGTTATCAACAAAAACGCTGGTTAGCGTTTTTATTGTTAACCAATGAGATGGTAGATCATTTTTATCAATACGAAAATGAAATCTGTCAGGGTAGGTTTTAGGTGTCCCATATCTTCAAGAATACCTCGATAAATTGTTAAATATACACTGAGAGTCTAGCTTCCTCTTTTTTTTTAGATAGACGCTTCTTTTATGGCTGCTCCCTAGAATGAGGACCATTGCATCAGGATGAAGACATATTCCACAACAATAGTTACAAGAACCTAGTCGCTGTTTACATGAGACTGCCCGAGTCGTAGATTACAATAGGGTCTACATCAATATATCAGATATCTTCTAGACCGTATTACAACTTTATGACACCAGCAGTCACCTAGGCAGCAGCAGCATCATCACTATCAGCCATTATACCAGAAGCAACCAGGACAGCATCACCAGCAACAGTAGGGGAAGTTACACTATTACCAAAACAAAATCATCGTAACAAAGTACACGACAACACTTCCCCTAGCAGTACACCAAGTGCCTCTGCCACCTGTAGGTAAACATTACTGCGAATAAAAAATTGTGGCCTCCCAGTCACACCAAGACACACTAAAACTGCTTGGCAAAATTGAGAATACAAGTTATTCCATACTAAACTGCCGCAGTCTAGTTTTATTATGCTCATGTGATGTGACATTCATTGAACCACTTATATTTCTAAGTCATGTCTATAAGCGTTTACTATAATGATGAATACATCAGCTCATCTCACATACAGTCTCCCACATCACTAAACCTCAAGATACACGCTTCTATTCCTTTGTCTTCAGAATAACTATCTATTTTAGAGAAAATACATCAATGACTCCCTTCATAAATCCTCCATCAAAACAATCACACCCTCATACTGGCCTGTGCCACTAACGACAGAGGTAAAAGGAGTTGACGTAGACTTCACTAATGAAAAATTGAAAATTAATTGAGATACCACGAAGTTACATAAGAAAATCTCGGTGCACTTATACCAACAACGAGCTGCTTATTTAAATCATACAATCATCTGACCCCATGATAATTTACTGACATCGACAGCTATGATACACTGAATCGGGCACTGCTTGCGGCCCATTAAAACAACACAATGATAACCTTACCAAAACTATAATAATCCCCCCCACTTGTCCTCAACCAAACATTGCCATCTTCAAGAACAATGTCATTACCTCAGATCTTCAACAATCTACTCACTTGTCTGTCATCAATCTTTTCAACCCATTCTCAAAAATTATGAAGCCAAACCACCACAACGGACATATGAAACCACCAGCTTCATTTGTACAGTTGACAGGCATCTCTATACCAATGATTGCTTCCATCCTACATTTACATTAGTCCTCCAAACATTGTTCTCCAAATATCCACCCTCCTGAAAAACCATACAGCCTTCAAAAGATATCAGGTACTATGTGCCCGATTTCCCTTTTCAACGAAAAAGCAAACTACTTTAAAAACTTCTTGTGACTACCTAAAATTAATCACCTCACCCCCTCTTAAAATAACCTTTCCTAACGCCAAGGAAATGGCGTAGGATGTGTACAACATTCTAACCCAAATCATTCATTCCATTAGTTTCAAGACGTATCTTCTTACTCATACCCTCAGATAACACGACGTCCGTTTCTTTTTCTCAAAATTTAACCTTTCCCCAACACCCTTAATACATACGTACGTCTCCTCGATTCCTACGTAATTCTGCAAGACCTAGTTCTGTCACCAACGAAGGAATCGTTTCTGTTTACCTCAAAAATAACCCTTATACTATTCACCCGGTCCTAAACGGTCCCAGCAGTCACCCTCACCATTTTCCCATGACACTGAGCTTTGCACTTGACAGTTTATAAATATACCCTAATCACCTAACGCTATACAATTCCCTTTATAAATATACCCTGCTCACCTAATGCTATACGATTCCCTGATCCATGTATACCAAACTCATAGCACATAAAGAGAAGCCGTTGACATCATACAGAATTCCCAGTCATGTGCTAAAAAACAATAGTAGCGTCAGTTTATTGACTGAACGACGATGAATTTCCCATTACTGTAAGTACAAGAGCTGATAAAACTGCCGTTCCTCACGCTATTATTTATTCCGCAAACCTCTGGAGGCGAGTCTTGTGTCCAGCTGGTATCAGTTGCTTACTTGTCCTTTTCAACGTCTCGAAATGTGACGCTGATAAGGCGCAACTTAACGACTTTATTCATCCTGAGAAACACAGGACGAATCCCAAGTGTCCTAGAATGCGCACGGTGTTCAAATATATACTCTGATCTAAAGCCACAATCCTAATCTTCGAATTCCTGTCAAGATCTTCATCGCAGCTAATTTCTTATAACATGAGAATGTAACAGTTATATCTCCATCCGATCTGTTTATTTGTGTGATCTTCCTCAAAACCAAAAATCTCGTCATCTCAACAGTGAATTCCTCGGTACTTGTACTGAGACATTCTCACTTCCCATCTACAGCTCTGATAACACGTTCGCATTTACAAACGAAACAGTTTCAAAAACTGCACTTTACGCATCTAAAATAAAAGAAAAAGTTATAAAAAAAGCTCTGGATAGCATGTACTTTTAGGTAAAAATTCAACCCACCATACTCCAACCTTAAGGCACAGCTAAAGACAAAACTCTTGAAGTGAATACATCGTCGGTTCCGATACGATATTATACCGCCAACTCAAACAACTTTCTAGGACTTATCACAAAAAGCCTTGTAATCGTTAACTGTACCTTCAATCATACTACATACTCTCCACAGCAGTGGAAAACATGCAAAGTCCTTCTCTTGGGAGAACCTGGTAAACAGCTGTCTCTGACATCATTCTTAGGATTCATCAGCCTCAAGTTCGTCTTTAAGCACAATCCTTTAAACCACAGTCATCCAACGAATTCATCAACACCTAGCAACGCGACTATCTATTTCCGACTGCGTAACTGACTTCCATCTGCCCTACTCTAGACATTATCGAGTATAGCAACTAATCTCTCTTACTTTCTATTAACCAAATAAATAAATATGGGATTTGTTAGTTTTCTATGAAACCAAAAACCCTTTATGAGTATGACATTCTGATCTGCAGTCCAAATTGCCAACGTACGCTCTCCTAGCTTACTAAAAATATCCTCCCTTTCTCATCACTGTAACAGGCACAGTCGCAAATGATAAGCGATGCACCTCGAAGCAACAGTCCAGTATCTGTCAGTGGAGATATTCAAGATTATTAAATAAGTAAGCTTATATATCACTCGGAACAGATATCCATCATCAGCAACCGTACGTGTTGGGCCTCCCACTTGACACTGAGGTGATACGAGGTGCATTCAAGTTCTAAGGTCTCCGATTTTTTTTCTCCGGACTGGAAAGAGATAGAAACATGCGCATTGTTTTAAAATGAGGCCGCGTTCATTGTCAATATGGCAGCACCGTACGGCAGATGGAATTTTACCGCCAGTGGCGAGAATGAGAACTGTTTTAAATACTTAAAATGGCGACGTTTTCCTTACTTGAACAGCGTGCAATCATTCGTTTCCTGAATTTGCGTGGTGTGAAACCAATTGAAATTCATCGACAGTTGAAGGAGACATGTGGCGATGGAGTTATGGATGTGTCGAAAGTGCGTTCGTGGGTGCGACAGTTTAATGAAGGCAGAACATCGTGTGACAACAAACCGAAACAACCTCGGGCTCGCACAAGCCAGTCTGACGACATGATCGAGAAAGTGGAGAGAATTGTTTTGGGGCATCGCCGAATGACTGTTGAACAGATCGCCTCCAGAGTTGGAGTTCTGTGGGTTCTGTGCACACAATCCTGCATGACGACCTGAAAATGCGAAAAGTGTCATCCAGGTTGGTGCCACGAATGCTGATGGACGACCACATGGCTGCCCGTGTGGCATGTTGCCAAGCAATGTTGACTCGCAACGACAGCACGAATGGGACTTTCTTTTCGTCGGTTGTGACAATGGAAGAGATGTGGATGCCATTTTTCAATCCAGAAACAAAGCGCCAGTCAGTTCAATGGAAGCACACAGATTCACCGCCACCAAAAAAATTTCGGGTAACCGCCAGTGCTGAAAAAATGTTGGTGTCCATGTTCTGGGACAGCGAGGGCGCAATCTTTACCCATTGCGTTCCAATGGGCACTACGGTAACAGGTGCATCCTACGAAAATGCTTTGAAGAACAAATTTCTTCCTGCACTGCAACAAAAACTTCCGGGAAGGGCTGCGCGTGTGCTGTTTCACCAAGACAACGCACCCGCACATCGAGCTAACGTTACGCAACAGTTTCTTCATGATAACAACTTTGAAGTGATTCCTCATACTCCCTACTCACCTGACCTGGCTCCTAGTGACTTTTGGCTTTTTCCAACAATGAAAGGCACTCTCCGTGGCCGCACATTTACCAGCCGTGCTGCTATTGCCTCAGCGATTTTCCAGTGGTCAAAACAGACTCCTAAAGAAGCCTTCGCCGCTGCCATGGAATCATGGCGTCAGCGTTGTGAAAAATGTGTATGTCTGCAGGGCGATTACGTCGAGAAGTAACGCCAGTTTCATCGAGTCCAGGTGAGTAGTTAATTAGAAAAAAGAAAATCGGTGGCCTTACAACTTCAATGCACCTCGTAAAAGGCACAGGATAGCTCCTAGTATCGTGTCGAACCTCCTTTTGCCCGGCGTATCAACAATTCGTTGCAAGTCTCTACAGGAATACTGAGCCATGCTGCCTCTACAGCTGTCCGTAATTCCGGAAGGTTGCAGGTGCAGGGTTTTGTACACGGACTGACCTCTCGACTGCACTCCGTAAATGTCCGATGATATTAATGTCGGGTGATCTGGGTGGCCAAATCATTCGTTCGAATTGTCCAGAATGTTCTCCAAAGCAATTGCGAAAAGTTGTGGCTTGGTGACACGGCGCATTGTCATCCATAAAAATGTCATCATTGTTGGCTGCAGATGGTCTCCAAGTAGCCGAACATAACCTTTTCCCGTCAACGATCGGTTCAGTTCGACCAGACGATCCAATCCATCCCATGTAAATACAGCCCACAAAATTATGGAGTAGTCATCAGTTTGCTCAGTGCTTTGTTGACCACTTACATCAGTGGCTTCGTTGGCTCTGCGCAACACACGAATCCTGCCATGAGCTGTTACTAACTGAAATCCGGTATCAACTGGCCAGGCCATGGTTTTCCAGTCATGTACGGTCCAACCAATATGGTCACGAGCCCAAGAGTGGCGCTGCAGATGAAGTCGTGGTGTTAGTAAAGACACTCACGTCCGTTGGTCTCCTGCCATAGCCCATTAACGCGAAATTTCGCCGCACTGTCGTAACGGATACTTTCGTCGTACGTCCAACATTGATATCTGCAGTTGTATCACCTCAGTGTGTTGGTTGTATCATGAAAACAGACAGCCTCCTAATGTTATCCTGAGGAACTTCTACATTCTTGAAACGCAGGCTGTTTGAGTTCATGAAGACTGCCGGTTGGATGTTGGTACCTAAGCGTACGACTTTCCATCATGTCCCGTATATACTCTATGACAAATGAAAGGACGAAGCTGGCGAATCAGGTATCCGTTCGTTACTCACGGTGTTTATGGCGTGTACTGAAGAGTCGCGTCTTAATTACCCTGCTGGAGTGTGCCATTTCGTACCCTAGGCATTAAGGGCATGACAATAGGGTTTACCACTCGTGACACCTACTGGTGAGCAATCAGCCTCCCTTTTAAAAATGCACTGACACGGGGAAAGCAATGAGTGCGAAATATTGATTTTCTCCTTTTTTTCGTAAATAAGCAAGTAACAGCTAAGGGCAACAGCACTGAGAACGTTGTTTGTTTAATGACACTTAGTATGGCTTGAAAAAGTTCCCTTTGGTTGGTTCCTGTAACAAGTATCAAGCTCATTTCAAGGAGATGGTAGTAAATCGACTTTGTCCAAACAAGTTCGCACTTGAGTTGCTTGGAATTGATAGTGAATATATTGTTGCAAAGTCAGATGCCTTTAAAGTCAGACATGGTCACCAAAAATTATGTCCTTTTAGAAATATGTATTATCACTTTACTATTGATTTTATGGTTGATATGGGTACGAGGGAGCATTTTACACAACAAACATTACCTAACCGACATTTTCTTCTTCTCTAGGCGTTGAGAAAATATCGTTGCAAGTACTGCAGTTTCACTCAAGAGCCTGTAAGCATGCTCTATGATGAGTTCCGGAAATGCAATGATTCATCGTTACGTAAATGGCAAGTTACCGCTACCTAATGTTTAAAGTATGACATTGAACATGTGGAGGTGCGTAGCAGATCGTTTAAAGACCTGTTAGGACTAAAAGACAAACGTGTATTCACTGTGATCGAAAAACCGAACAAGGGGAAGGACGCGTTTACAGACCGCACGAAAAAACTCCTAAATCGCATGTCCACAAGATGAAATAGTCTGAAATTGATTAAGAATTTGTAAAATCTCATATCAAGTCATTTCCTACGGAAGAAAGCCAGTTTTATCGTTATTCATCTTGAAAACGTTAGCTTACTCCTTATCTTAACATTCACCGGATTTACAGGGCATTAAAGTGCGATATCCTAACAAAAACATTGATCACAGATTTTACCGAAGCATTTTAAGACATAGTTCCCAGAGTAATCATTTCGTTGGGTTCGTGCTGACACTTGCACGAGTTGTGACCGCCTGCAGATGAAAAACAGTTGCGCAGTTTGGTCAGAAAAGTTTTCTTCCATGTTCCAGAAAGAACTACATCCACGCAAAACTCAAAAAGCTACAAATATTCTCAGATTGGCAACACAGAATCTCACGTATTCCCTCAAGCGCATCGCACACTTTGAGTGTCGACATACAATAAGTTATTCTCATTCCTAGATTAACACACTGCAAGATGTTTTACTGTCCTCATCTTTCAAATTATAGCTAGTGATTTCACCTCCGGTGACAATGACAATAGTTTCACTTGCTTGTCCCATGAGGGTATTGCCGAATGTGGTGAGGTCGTTCATGCGTGCTGAAAGTTGTTCCCTCCTGAATCACTGGGAAACGTGCACAGAGCAAAATAAGAATCGAATTATGTTAAGTGTTACAATTTATGTCACTGCAAAAAACTATTTCGATTCTGTAGAATTAAAACTCCTGTTTTCTGGACACGTTCCATGTGAAAGTGAATTTGGCATAATTCAAAATGCAGTGTAACACTATGGATCCAGAAGACTTAGCCGAAATGATTAGCATACCTAAAGCCTTCAAAGCCCATTAAAGTAACTACGATGAAAGCTGAAAACTTCGACTTTACTGCTGAAGCTGATAAATGTTCGATTGTGACTTGTTTTTTATCGAAGCACTCTCAGTTGGATTTGAATTTCCAGAGAAGATTTCCCGTCTGTTAAAACGAGGCAGTCGTTCAATCAGCTTGAAATGTGGAAGGAATATAGTACAGTCGAAAGGAACAGTCATTCAACGCCATCGTCAATCTTTAAAATTTGCAATCAACAAAGAGAAGACTGGTTCTCATGGAGGCAAAGAAGAAAGACTTATTACAAACGATGGGTTTCCTGGATGAAACGTATCATGCACTTTACAGGGAAATTTGTGCCAAAGAAAAGGAGTTTCATGTAAGAGTACTGTACTGAACTTTCTATTCCTATAGTGTATAAACTACTAATTTAACAACCAAACGATGACTCATCCTTAAAATTCAATTTACAGTATACTAAGTGCGGATTTCTTCAATCTAGAAGTATATTTTTTTAATAAAGTATCAAAGTCATCACAAATTGTTAATTCTTAGATGTCCTGGATCGAAGGAAGAATGACTGTTCTCTAGGGCACTCAGTTTACCGGAAACCCACTCATACTGATTTGTACCTGCAAGCATCGACTTGCCATCACCCATCGCAAACCATGAGTTTGCTTAAAACACTTATTCATAGAGCTCATACTGTCTCAGATCTAGATAGCTTACCTAAAGAACTCGCTCATCTAAAGACAGTATTCAGCGAAAATGGATATTCCATCCGGCAGATTAACAGGGCACTAACAGTTAAAACCAAGAAGCAAGAAGAGAATAAAGAGGATAACACGCCGGAACATTCTTTAGCTTTTCTTCCTTTCGTTGCCAAAAATTCGTTTAAAATAGCAAGAATCCTCCAAAAATTTCAGATAAAAGTGGTTTTCCGCCCACCATCGAAGATTGTGAACCTTGTGGAATCAATTAAGGACAATCTGTTACTACGAAAGGCCAGAATTTACAAGATACCGTGCCAAATGGTTCAAATGGCTCTGAGCACTATGCGACTTAACTTCTGAGGTCATCAGTCGCCTAGAACTTAGAAATAATTAAACCTAACTAACCTAAGGACATCACACACATCCATGCCCGAGGCAGGACAGTGCATGGAATCCCGTCATCTCCACGATATGCTCTAATCGAAGACGACAGACCGTAGCGGCCGCCCGGCTCCAGACTGTAGCGCCTAGAACCAACGGCCACTCCGGCCGGCATACCGTGCCAATGTGGTATGGCTTCCATAGGTCAAACCTCACGCTCCGTGAAAGAACGTTGTACTGAACATCAACGTTACATCCGCCTTTAGCAGCCAAGCGGGTCCGCTATTGCTGAACATCGTGTTTCCACTGGACATTCAACGGAGTATGAGAAAACAATGATTTTGTCCACAGCGGCGTCTTTCTGGGACTCGATTATTAAAGAATCCGTAGAAATACGACTGGCGGAAAATCCGTTGAACCTTTAAAGCGGCTACCAGCTGGACAGTGCATGGAATCCCATCATCTCCACGATATGCTCTAATCGAAGACGACAGAGTGCGCCGACGGCCGCGACAAACAGCAACGCAGAGGGCGACTGAGTTCCGCTATTCCACCAGCGAGGGCGCCGCCGGCGGGTCCACCTATCAAGTTTTCGACGCATCAGCCGAATAGTTACAGCGCGCTACATATTGCGGAACGGAGGACGTTTTCGCCAGTCCGCCACGGCTGACCTGAAGATGACTGGCAGGTGCCCAGTTGAAATATCGTGAGAGGTAATAAACAAAGACCGGCAGCAAGCCCGCAATTTTTTTGAACAATCATCACAAATTGTTTTTCGTTCCTCCTGAAATGCTTAATTTTCGCTACTTACTGCCTTCCCCATGTCGAAGCCTCATTACCAAACCAGTCCAGTGCCATAGCCAATATTTGATGGTCACAAACCGAAGTCTGACTCATTTCTAAAATCCACGGAATACCACTCGATGTCCCAGCTGAACTCGTTCCAAACTATGTAAGTCTGTATAGTCTGTGGTATGGGTCAGTGATAAACGTCGCAAGGCCGTTCGAGAATACCCAGTTTACCATAATCTATTCCGACATTTCATAGTGACATTCTGTGTCTAATCTATGCCCGGATTTCAATATTTGTCATCTGTATAGTTTTCAGAACCCAACAAACTATCCTTGAATCTTCTCATGTAGTCCCTCTGGAAGGTTGAGCTGTCGTTATGATACTCCTGATTCCTCATGCCAATGATTCGTCCTTTCTCAAAGTCTGAAAAATGGTAATTAGCCAGAGGTGAGCGTTCTGTTCAAAAATGCCTCTGAGCACTATGCGACTTAACTTCTGAGGTCATCAGTCGCCTAGAACTTAGAACTAATTAAACCTAACTAACCTAAGGACAGCACACACATCCATGCCCGAGGCAGGATTCGAACCTGCGACCGTAGCGGTCGCTCGGTTCCAGACTGTAGCGCCTTGAACCGCACAGTCACTCCGGCCGGCGCGCGTTCTGTGATATGCTGCATATGATCTCCACCTGGAATGCTCCAGTAACACTATACGCATCTAACAGTCATCATGTACTCACACCATTCTTCATCTGCAGGAATGGCTTTTCCATATACTGACAAGTAGCATTCCAACATAAAGGTGAAATAGCTCAGTCAGTTACGTCCTAGAACGTCATAGTACCGATCTGGGTCCGATTCAACGCCCAGGTTCGGTTTTACTTTGTTTTGTTAACTGTTTTAAAAATTATAATAACTTTTAAACAAAGTTAATGATCTAAAGTTTTATCAATTAAATCCTACATAATTTTGTTTTGTTTATGAAATCGCTGGCACAGGCTACATGAAATGTAAATTACATTTGTCAACATTTTCTTTTTAAAAAGTTCAAAAGCGTTAATTATTAGCATTACAATGCTATTACAAAATTGAGCGATATATATATTCTATACACAAAGAGGCAGACGATCAGAAAGTGTCAAGGACCGCACGGAACTAATCGAGCAATGGGCCTTACCTGCTACAATGCCTGTTCATTCCTGACATTCGCGCAGAGACTGGAGCTTTATGTACTGTAAGATATCGGAATTTTTACAACATTAGGAACTAAAAATGTCTGCCAGTGAAGACATGGCGAAAGTATTCATTAAACAGTGAAGTGTCGAAGGTGATGTTAAAAGATGCTGTTGCTCATTACGAAAACTTGCTTACTACATACAGTTTTATTGCATCGGAATCTTCAACGACAATTTCTCGTGAAGCAGTGTTGATTGATGAAGAAATTCACAGGTGTACAATGGAGAGGTTGACTGAAAAAATACTTGGGACTGATGATAACTTGCTCACGAAAATCAAAACTGTCAGGGTGAACCTTTCGAAAAGTACGATGACCACACCTCATCAGATGAATATTAACCGGAAGAAAAGAGGGCAAGAGAAGTAGACTATCTTTATTTGGAATACAAAATTAACGTTGTTAATATCACAAAAGCTCACCCTACGTGGAAACTACAAATACCTCGAAAAAAAGTAAAAGTGAATTGGGCATAACTCAAAATGCAGTGTAACACTGTAGGTCCAGAAGACTTAGCTTAACAGTGGGCTTTAGCAGCAGCACAGCTGTTTACAGATTTTGAATTTAAAGCTTGTGACAGCTGGGTTCATGGACTCAAAAATAAGCGCGCAATTCGTCAGCGAAAAGTGACAAGCTTTGTTTCAAGAAAAGAAACAGCGTCGATCGAAGAAACTTTGTTTGCTGCAGACACTTTTCGAACCCAAACTTTCAAGAAAGGTCTTGTTATCAACACTGACAAGACAGGCATTTCTGCAGGGTATTTAAAAATTAATTTTGCTCTCTATTTTTACTATTCTCTGACAAAATACTAAAGTTTTGGTTGTTTTTTCCTTTCCAGGTTGTCAATATCTGTCGGTGTACAGCAGGACTCTGGCTGTAAAATAAGGCAAAACTATTTTCGTCAAAAGACACATCATGAAGTATTTGTATGATTGCAAGAGGCAACCGGTAACTTTGCTCCACGAATTAAAAAAGTAGTAAAAGAATGTCAGCGAAATTATAAAAACGTCATATTAACGTATTCCAAATCGAGGAAGCTAACGACAGATGTATACTGACTTTCCCAACCTGCGTTTGAAGCCTTATGTGGGTAAAGAACGGTTATTGACCCTTGGCGTGGACAAGCAAAGCCTGAATTATATGACGAAATCTTTCAGGATGACGAGGAATCACCATTATGTACAATTTAAGTGATTCCTCCGAAACATTCTCCACTTGTTCAACCATGTGACGTCTATTTTTACGAACAAGTAAAAAATCTGATAAAGCGTATACACAATCTCACTGAAGATAATAGAGAAATAAATTACCATGAATACTGTATAAAAATACAATCAATAGTCCATCAGCAGCTGTCATCGCCAATTTTTAAGACATAATCCGATACGCCTGGTATGCTTCCAGAGATTCTGATGAAAGAGAAGATTTCAGGAACGTCAACAAAGTATGTTTCTCACAGATCTTTTTTAAAAAAATGTTGTTCCTGTAAACAATCCTCCTTCATAAATTGTGCCAGAAGTCAAAATATTTTTTGTTTACAATGTTTTTAGGACAATTACCATTCTGGTGCTTGCAAATAAAATACAAAGTTGACAAATGAACACGATATTCTAAAAAAAATTATATAATTGAAACTCCACCGATAATTTTGTGACAGTTGTAATTAATTTACCTCCGTTAAAATGCATTTGAAATTATTCAACATCTTAAAAAGAAAATATTTATGAAAGTAATTCACATTTTAAGTAGCTGTGACAGAGATTTCACAAACAAAATAAAATTATTATTTAATTGATAATACTTTAGGTACCAACTTTATTTAACAGTTGTTATAATTTTTATAAAATTAAAAAAAAAATTAAACTATGCTGCCAGGTAGATACGATCGAACCAAAATCGGCCGCATTACATTCTAGCATACTAATGACTGAGCTACTTCACTTATCTGGAACCTAGAGCCTTATTACCCACATATGACGTATGGTAAGCTATGTTTAAAGCTTCAGAGCCCATTTTTCGGAGTTTTCTGAAAACTGCGCTATAAGACTTCCATAAGTGGACACCCTTGAGGCATACCACTAACCTGTGAAATCTCACCCTGAACTGAATCTCCGAGACGGGAAGATCCCCCTGTGAGAGCAAGTTCGCTTTTTAATCAACATATTCCACAGGCATAGAAATACTACAGTATCTGTTTGATAGCGCTTGGAGAAGGCGTTTATTGTTTAACATTTTCAGTTTCCATCAAAATATTTCACAAACATTTTCACTTGCACGAGCAACTTACACCCCACTGTCACCACCATTCTGCTACCCTGTCACCTGAATATCTTATATGTTGCGGACATTTATGAAGCTCCATTCCGTACTTAGATCATCCAGTATACTGACAACAACACTTACCAAGCTAATATACACAAGAACTCTCCGTCCGCAGCTCGTGGTCGTGCGGTAGCGTTCTCGCTTCCCGCGCCCGGGTTCCCGGGTTCGATTCCCAGCGGGGTCAGGGATTTTCTCTGCTTCGTGATGACTGGGTGTTGTGTGATGTCCTTAGGTTAGTTAGGTTTAAGTAGTACTAAGTTCTAGGGGACTGATGACCATAGATATTAAGTCCCATAGTGCTCAGAGCCATTTGACCAATTTTGACAAGAACTCTCCCATGTCTCCCTCGAAACTCATCCAAATCTTTAATAACAGAAGCTGCAAGTCGATGCATAGAAAAGTGAAGCATTCATTCGGCTGTCACACTGAACGAATCTGTACTCTCTTTATCCACCTATCCGCACTCTCCGAAAACATTCCTCATACTTATCCAGTAAAATACAAGGTTATGACTGAAGGATTTCACACATTTACTGTAGGTATATTACTTGAAAAAATGTCACACGGTTTTCGACACACATAGAAAAACTGAAAACCGTTTTCGACCTACTAAAAGTAGTCTGTAAGTGGCCACATTGGTAGTAAAGTTCTTCCTACGCTCAGCACAGCGTGTCCCAATTAATCTGTTCGAAGGCAATGCTGATGTAAGCTCGCAATTCCAGTACGTTTGTTTGTAGGTGAGGTATGAACACTGAATCTGTCGCATAACCTGATACAAAAAAATCGCAAGAGGTTAGGTCCAGAGAATGGAGAGGCCACGAAATGACTTGCTGATCATCATCCTCCTGTTTAAATATTCAGAAAAAACATGAAGGAAATGGGCTGGAACACCATCCTGTTGTTAGATGAAGTCCACACTGTCAGTCTCCAGTAATGGCATGAGCCAATTTTAAGCATGTCCAGAGATACACATTTCCTGTAACGGTCCTTTTGCGGAAGGAAAAGGGACAGTGAACTTTAGAGAGGGCGAGTCACTCTCCCACAGTTTTTCATATCAAGACATTTTTATGAGACGAAAGGAAGTTTTGAACATGGGCAGGTATCGTTGAGCATGCACATTGTTTTTTATGGTGGCACACCTTTGAATAGTATTTTCTGGAGCTGAGAACAAGCAGGAAATTTGGTCACTTGATCAAAACTTGCAGTGGACGTTTAAGATTTGGAAGCCACATGCAGCTCTTAGGGAAAGGAACATCTCAAAGCACTTACTAGGGGCAGAACACTGATTCCAAGAGTTTCTTGCACTAGAGTGCAGAGAATTCTTTTGGCCTAAGACGTGGAAAAACTGTCTACCTGGACGTACCTGTTAAGACACCTCTAGCCACAGCAACTGCAGGGACGCAAAAGAAATGTAGGTGACCCAGCCAAGGCATTACGACAGTGTGGTAAACGCGCTTTGTGAACAGGGATGGCGGCAAGAAAAATTCACAAGTTTTCATACTCACTGTGGACCGGGCACTATCGAAGGATCTGTCAGCTGGTGTCATTCCTCTTCCTGGTGACCTTTTAGAGGGCCTCATGCCTTTGAAAGAATGTTGGAACGGAATACAAGTTTTATGGCGGCTCTGAAAAGGTCTACGTTGGGACACGAAAGCACTTCTCTTAGTTCAGCCGATGCCCCTGGTTGGACACACTTGAAAATTCTGCTTGTATAGATAATGAGCTCTGTGATAAATGTGTTGCTCACTTTAGGTCCAAACGGAAACTCAAAACACGCTCCTAAAGTGGGCGTGGGGAAAAACAAGTCAGGTGTGCAACATCATCTTCTTTCTGCATGGGAGTCTATGAGTCAGAGATTGGCTGCATCTCTGGAAAAGAGAAGAAATTAACTCTGATTAGAACTGGCCTATGGGTAGAGCAGACAAGTTAGAAGGGAGACGTGGAGCTGGTCGAGTCTTGTGAATGGCACGAAACCCTTGTGGAGCAGTTGTGTGAGTGTTTTTGGGGAGTTTACTAAGATCCGATGGAAAATGAGGAGAGGAGAAACAAGGTATTCTGATTCAGTCTGACCTGAAGAGAATTCTGGTCTCAAGTCGTGTTTCGAGCCGGTTGCGTTTGGGACACTCAGTCTGGGTGTGAATTTGCACTGGCATTGGCCTTGACTGGGGAACCCGTGGTGAAGACTTTCAAACACTTCAGACCTCAGTGACCTCAGATAACTCTTTATGTTGAGGGTAATCTAATTTGTGTCAGGTCTACCACGATGACGTTTAATCTCCTTGTGCACACTGCTGTGTAAGTGAGTCAAATTGGTCCACGGTATGAGTAATGAAAGGGTATGTCACACACTGGAATTTGCCGAGATTTCAGGACTGCACTTGAGAGTAATTGCGATTCATTTAACAGCTGCGGCTTTGCATATTTTGCACCCCTGATAACGTCGCCCATCCCAACTCTGCAGACGCTTGCGCCACGACCATCATCTGTGACCTCACTACACATCGAGAAAGGGCGTAGTAGTGCTGCCCTGATTTGTAAGGACGAACAGAATCACAATGTCGCCACTTGTTCTCAGCTGCAACAATGTTGTAGAAAGTCTGTGGGAACAAATCCATCAAAGTCTATTCAGTGTTAGATAACTTCAGATTGCTTTATCCTTGTTTTGAGTCAGAGTAAATAGATTTATCAGACAAACCTTAGTCTTTGCCAACCAGTCAGTACTCAGTGGAGTGTTAACTATTTTTTTGTGTCTAATCGTGTTGCCAACAGTTCATGATCGTTTAAATGTATTGTTTGTCCTATTTTATGATCAATAAATTTTGCGGTAATTTTTATAAATGATCAATCCTGTGTTGCTATATTAATCACCCATCAACAGCTGACTGCAGTAATGACAGGACCACCATTTTATTAAATTAGTTCAGTGTTCAAGTTTATTTAGATTCTAATAAAAATGATAATGTGTAATGTAGGCTAGCAACAACAACCACTGTCAAAGGCAAAATTAATTTAACAGACGCACGGGACAGGTAGACAAGTGGAAGTCTTACAAGTTAAAGCGATTGCTGTCGGGGTGTAAACTCATAGTGGCCTGTAGCCTTTCAGATCATACCACAAGACCAGTGCAGTCTTGCAAACTTTAAAGCTTGAGACTGCTGAGAACAGATTAACTTTTAGTGAATCACGAACACACTGCAAAATAGCGTGGCGATTCTCATTCCTCCATATTCGCACATTGTTGATTATCGCTGTGTGACTCACAAAAAATGTTTCCTCATTTCTGAAGATAAGTTTCTCACAAGATCCATCCTCTTCCATACGTTGCAATAGTGCCGAAAGTTCAAAGCGTCTGACTTTGTCATCGGAAGTCAGGCCTTGTGGAAATAATGCAAGTGGTGAGGTTTCAGCTTCAGTCGTTTGCCTAAGATCTTCCAAACAGTCAGTTGTAGTATGTTCAGCTCTCCGCTTGCCCTGTACAACTTCTGTGGGCAACCGTTTCTTCACTCACTGCAGGTGATCCGTTCATTTCCCTTTGCTGAGGCATCCATAAGCTTTAAATTGTTCGTACCATCTCCAAACTGAGTTAGCAATTGGTGGTCTTCGTTGAACTTCGTTCTGGAGTGCCGTTGCACAGTTACGACGGCAGAATGATATGAACGCATTTCAAGCACAACATGTGCTTTCTAGGCCCTTGGCGCCATATTGCCAAACTGCTCCCTGCTGCGTCTCGTGGCAGAAATATGAAGTGCAACTTCAACAATAGATATGTTTTTGAGTTTGTATATATTAGCGTTCAGGTTTGTGACAAATTGCAACTACAGTGATTTAAGAAATCGCTTCAATCATTTGTAACAACCTTGTACAGCCCTTGCTAGAAAACCGACCTAGAATGCACACCTGTTTGCCATCTGACACAGGATTCCCAACGACTTAAAACTGCTAACATTACGCACATCCGTTCTTCAACTTCACCTTTATTCGTCCTATACTAAGTTATGCCAGTGCTCTTTCAAGCTCTGCCTCTCTAAGACGTCGAAGATCTTATGATGTCACAGAATGATAAGGAATTCACCTCACCTTCCACATCGGTTTATCTTTATCACTTCGCGTGTAAATGCAGCTCATCCTTACCCTACACCTTGTCCCAGAGTAAATAATAATTCAGTACATCAGCAGCCAAACGTTGTCGCGACACCGAATATCGTATTGGCTAATCTATCATCCAGGTTACCTGCTGCACCATTACACCCGCATCCAACTGTCTGTGATCTTCACAAGTAATAAGGAAAATACTCAACCTTTATTATGGTCATTTACTATAGTGATGAGACACGGATCTGTTTGACGGTATGCTGACGTGTGACATTTCCGAAAGAAATTATTGACGATAAATGGCCACAGTGGCCTACGTTGACACATGAAATATTTTTTTCACTTTCAAAACTGACATTTTCCTTTGCAGAAATCGCAATAACAAGTAACAGAAAATACACACCCTTTATAATGGCCATTTACTACAGTGATGACACATAGGTCTCTCTGACGGTACTGCGACGTGCTACATACCGGGAAGAAAGTTTTGAAGGTAAATGGCCGCGGTAGCTTAATCGGATAAACAAAAAATTTGTTTCGCTTTCAAAACTGAGGTGGTTCTATCTTCAGATGTATTCCCTGTGCAATAGGGCACAGAACAGAAACATGATTGAGCTTAAGAATAAAATTTAAAAACTAAATTTCTGTGTCTCAAGGTTGTTTTTATGCAGGAACTCAATTCTTTCTCTTTTTTTGTGTGTGATTGAGGGTGCCATCATCATGATATTTTAGAAATCTGTACATCCTGTGAATGCATATTTTTCTATCTTTAACGCCCAATAGTTGTCTATAAGAGTGGAGTAGCATTTAAGAACAATTTCCAGCATGAAGGAGAGAGGCTGCATAGTACCTCTGTCTGCTCTATTGTTTCTTGGAGTCATTCATAGAATAATCATGATTCCTTCCACCGGAAATATTAAACTGTCGTAGGACGTTCGAAGCGAATTCCGTCGTAGTATCTTAAGAATGAATCGACTGTATAAAATTAATTAGGTTTCAAAGCCTCATTTGATTTACAGATATCTGTACTTCCGTGACAGAGTGCGTGTATATGCTGGAAATTGTAGGAGTTAAGTGATTTAATATAGAGATAATCTACGAGGGCGGTTCAGAAAGTAACCTCCGATTGGTCACAGTGCGGGTTGTGGGGGGAGTAGCGACGCCATCTGTGCGTTCACGCACTCAACAGGTCAGTCAGCATCAAGCCGTGGTCGAGTGAACGTCGTACCTGCGCTAGTTTAGTTTTTGTGGCAGTTTGAAATGTGTGCTGCAATAGAAAACCCCGCCAAATGTGAAGTGCGTGCTGTCATAAGGTTTTTTACAGCCAAAGGATATTCTTCAGCAGCCATTCATCGTGAGCTTTGTGCCGTGTACGGACCAAGAGTTATGAGTGAAGGAGTTGTCCGTGAATGGGTACGTTTATTTAAAAGTGGACGAGAAAACGTTCATGATGAAGAGAGGAGTGGTAGACCATCATTGGTGACTGACGAACTCGTTCAGACAGTTGATGCAAAAGTTCGTGAAAATCGACGTTTCTCAATGTCGGAGTTGTCTACTGGTTTTCCACAGATTTATAAGACTCTCTTGTACGAGATAGTGACAGCAAGATTGGGTTACCGTAAGTTCTGTGCACGATGGGTGCCCAAAATTCTTACCGACCACCACAAAACTCAAAGAATGGCCTCTGCATTAGACTTTCTGTCACGTTATGAGGACGAAGGAGAACCATTGTTAAACAGAATCGTGACCGGTGACGAAACCTGGATTAAGTACGTGAACCCTGAGACAAAAGAACAATCAAAGATTTGGGCACATTCAAATTCGCCTACCAAACCAAGAAAAGCCTCGCAAGATGGGATGCCAAAGGGGTGTTGTTGGTTGAATTCATGGAAACTGATGGCAACGGTGTTTTGGGATGCCAAAGGGGTGTTGTTGGTTGAATTCATGGAACGTGGTACGACCATTAATCAAGACGTGTACTGTGAAACAATAAAAAAGTTACGACGGGCTATACAGAACAAACGCCGTGGTATGCTGACTTCCGGTATCGTTTTTTTGCACGATAACGCCCGTCCTCACTCTGCTCGCAGAACAACGGCCCTTCTTGAGTCCTTCAAGTGGGACGTTATCAACCATCCACCTTACAGCCCAGACCTGGCGCCAAGTGATTATCACCTCTTCATGCAGTTGAAGAAATGGCTCGGGTCACAGCGGTTTGATGACGACGAAGAGCTCATAGATGCGGTCACAGGCTGGCTCCAGGCACAAGCGGGTGATTTTTATGCAGAAGGAATTTCAAAGCTTGTGAAGAGATACGATAAGTGCCTCAATCGCTATGGAGACTATGTAGAAAAATAGTGCAAAGATGTAGTTGTAAGATGTATATATTAAAATATTTTTATTTAACTTGGTGTATTTTTATAAATCAACCGGAGGTTACTTTCTGAACGGCCCTCGTATTTGACTGTGATGTGATTCCAGTTACTGACGTAAGTATTTTACAAGTTCAGTCCTCAACCGATAGACGATAGGAATGTAAGGGCTAATTCTACATCATAAAGAGATCTCACTGGAAACTTGTAGCTTTTAGTCGACATACCATTTGGACGCAGGAACGTCCATCCATCGAGAATGACTGCTTCAGTGCGTAAGAAGTTCGCCCCCGGTAGCTGAGTGGTCAGCGCGACAAATGTCAAACAACAGGACCCAGGTTCGATTCCCGGCTGGGTCGAAAATTTTCTCCGCTCAGGGACTGGGTGTTGTGTTGTCCTAATCATCAGCATTTCATCCCCATCGACACGCAAGTCGCCGAAGTGGCGTCCCATCGAAAGATTTGCACCCGGCGAACGGTCTACCCGATGGGAAGCCCTATTCACACGACATTATTATAGTGCGTAAGAACAGATGCAAGTCGACGGGAAGCGGGTTGACGAAGAAGAAACTTTCCCAGGACTAGCAGTAGGTCGTGCACAAATATGAAAACCTCAGTCACGGGGCTTTTCTGGGGGAATTGGTTTGGTGAATGAACAAAATGACACCAAGAAAACAGCGTAAGGTACGAGTTCGTAGCGTGACATCTCATTGGCTGGAGAACCTAAAATGGACAATCCAAACAGCGGATCCGTCGTGGTGTCTGGACTTTCTGACATTTTTCTTCGGATAAAATCTAGGAATTGTTGCGGGATGGACTGAGGGGAAGAGAGGGTGATCCAACTGTGAAGAGAGAGGGAAAGTCGGAGGGCAATCAGGTGGCTACTGCCGTAGAGGAGTGGCTCGACTCACGCGGTCCTGGAGGGCTCGCGGGCGGCCACGCTTGCGCCCACCGCCGCCGCCGCCGCTGTCGCTGCCGTCGCCCCCGCCGCCGCCGGCGCCACCCCCGCCGCTGGCTCAGGCGTACTCGGTGTCGGTGGAGAGGCTGCGGTCGCCCAGCGAGTAGGCGCGCTCCTCGTAGTACGGCTCCTCGTCGTCGTCCTCGCGGCCGTCGGGCGTCGCCAGCTCGTCCGAGTAGGCGCCGCGAGAGTGCGCGTACGCGATGCTCTTCTGGTAGCTGAACAGCTGCCGCTCCAGGCTGTAGTTCTCCGCCTGCAGCGCGATTATCTCCCGCCTGCGGACAACACAACTAGACACAGGTCCAACTCAACCACTGTCACATAGTCTTGCGTACAAACTCTTCTGCAAGCAATGTCGATTGGACCATCAGACCTGTCGATCAAGGTTTTCATGAGTCTTAGATGTGTTGTAGAGAGATCTCGCTGGTGGCTTTTCATGCGGCGGTCCCTAGTATCCGAGAATATCGATGCTGAAATGTATTGCGTACCTGTTATATAGGTAATGTTAAATAAAATATCGGAAAAAATATTAAATCCTTTTTGAGGTTTTCAAGTCACTCAATATTTACTGTTGCGAAAGGGCATATGGGTACATGAAATGATTACATTACTGGCTATTAAAATTGCTACACCAAGAACAAACGTAGATGATAAACGGGTATTCATTGGACAAATATATTATACTATAACTAACATGTGATTACATTTTCACGCAAGTTGAGTGCATAGATCCTGAGAAATCAGTACCCAGAACAACCACCCCTGGCCGTAATAACGGCCTTGATACGCATGGGCATTGAGTCAAACAGAGCTCGGATGGCGTGTACAGGTACAGCTGCCCATGCTGCTTCAACACGATACCAAAGTTCATCAAGAGTAGTGACTGGCGTGTTGTGACGAGCCAGTTGCTCGACCACCATTGACCAGACGTTTTGAGTTGGTGAGAGATATGGAGAATGTGCTGGCCAGGGCAGCAGTCGAACATTTTCTGTATCCAGAAAAGCCTGTACAGGACCTGCAACATGCGGTCGAGCGTTATCCTGCTGAAATATAGGGTTTGCAGTGATGGAATGAAGGGTAGAGCCACGGGTCGTAACACATCTGAAATGGAACGTCCACTCTTCAAAGTGCCGTCAATGCGAACAAGAGGTGACCGAGACGTGTAACCAATGGCACCCCATACCATAACGACGGGTGATACGCCAGTATGGCGATGACGAATACACGCTTCCACTGTGCGTTCACCGCGATATCGCCAAACACGGATGCGACCATCATGATCCTGTGAACATAACCTAGATTCATCCGAAAAAATGACATTTTGCCATTCGTGCACCCAGGTTCGTCGTTGAGT
This sequence comes from Schistocerca serialis cubense, assembly GCF_023864345.2. NCBI lineage: Eukaryota > Metazoa > Arthropoda > Insecta > Orthoptera > Acrididae > Schistocerca > Schistocerca serialis. The sequence continues at coordinate 487,523,734 of NC_064643.1, forward strand.
ACACCATCGCAGGCTCTCCTGTCCGTGATGCAGCGTCAAGGGTAACCGCAGCCATTGTCTCCGAACTGATAGTCCATGCTGCTGCAAACGTCGTCGAACTGTTCGTGCAGATCGTTGTTGTCTTGCAAACGTCCCTATCTATTGACTCAGGGATCGAGACGAGGGTGCACTATCCGTTAAGGCCACGCGGATGAGATGCCTGTCATCTCGACTGCTAGTGATACGAGGCCGTCGGGATCCAGCACAGCGTTCCGTATTACCCTCCTGAACCCACCGATTCCATATTCTGCTAACAGTCATAGAATCTCGACCAAGGCGAGCAGCAATGTCACGATACGATAAACCGCAATCGCGATAGGCTACAATACGATCTTTATCAAAGTCGGAAACGTGATGGTACGCATTTCTCCTCCTTACACGAGGCATCACAACAACGTTTCACCAGGCAACGCCGGTCAACTGCTGTTAGCGTATGAGAAATCGGTTGGAAACTTTCCTCACGTCAGCACGTTGTAGGTGGCGCCACCGACGCCAACCTTGTGTGAATGTTCTGAAAAGCTAATCATTTGCATATCACAGCCTCTTCTTCCTGTCGGTTAAATGTCGCATCTGTAGCACGTCATCTTCGTGGTGTAGCAATTTTAATGGTCAGTAGTGTACATCTACAGATCAGTAGCACAAGCAGATCTTATTTACGAGGAATCTATCCATACAGAAACACGGGAGCAATGGAGGCGCTAACTCTGATATCCTGTCGATCGTACATAAGGCGAATACTGTCCTGGGATACATTATTCGACATTTTCCCGACCTGTTCATGTAGTTCTGAAAGAGTTGTTGTTCGATGAGTCGCACGTGGCCCTTCTTACTGTATCATATCTCACACGTTATCTATTGGAGACAAGTCTGCAGACCGTGCAGGCCTGGTAAGTTACTGCACGGCCTGCAGGGCACGTACAGTTTCATGTGCAGTGTGTTGATGAGCGTTATCCTGTTGAAGCAACACATCACCTTCCACTTGCAGGAACGGGAGGAGAATGGGTCTACCAACATTCTGTATGTACTGTTGCGGGACTTTGAATTTCGCCGCGCTACACTCGTTCCCTCAGATATAAATTATACCGCCGCGGCTGTATGAGCGCTCGATGGCAGAGAAAATATTTATATAAAAATGAAGGTAAAAAAATTTTAATCCTTTTTGTTTTCTACCCGCTCTTGTCTTTTGAGAGCGGAAGCTTAACTTCACTTATTCGCTGGTCTTGGTATGATTCAGGCGTAAAAACTTATTCGTTAGTCTTGGTCTGATTAAGACGTAAAAACTTATTGATGTGCAGACGTATTGTATTGCGGAAGCTTGTATGCAATTTGGAGGATGGAAGCATGTGTAAAACACATTGCATTCAATTTCAAGATGGTTTTAATTCGTAGACATTAGTAATTCCTCGACGATGAAATTTACTGCAACATTTGGGAGCAGCTACGACTTTTTCACGCAGAAATAAAGCAGGAGATTGTTGGAGAATAAGACCTGGACGCCGCACGAGAGAAGACATATTAACTTGCTAATGAATGAACTCTTATCTACGCTATTTCCCACTGTTAATCACATTTTGTTATTCTCTGTCCTCTTTCAAATAATTTTTGTAGTAGAAATTGGTTTGACTTTTGTTCAGAAACGCCACAAGGACCACCCCAACAGTAGCTTTACCGAATCACGAAGTCCGATAGCTTTTCTGTAATACGGAGTCCGACTTGCATTTCATTCTTTCCCTTTTTCACGGTCATTAACGATTTTGGAACCCCCTTTTTATTCACCATTTCTTCCCACATTTTCAACCTTTTCCTCTCTTTTCTTCGATTTTTCTTTTTTATTAACCACTACAGTACCTAGCACTGGTTAGCGTTCCGTCCAGAAACACAAAAAAGATTGTGGTAGCTTGTCGCACCCAACATCATATATCCTGAGTGGGTCCAGTGTGTGTTGGACGAAATCTCTGAACGAGACAGCATTCACCTGGGATAAGTCGTAAGCGCGAACGAGCATCGATTGTTTGCAGGCATAATTTGCTTTCATCACTGAAGACCACGGCGTGCCATTCCATCTTCCAAGTGATCCTCTGATGGCACCGGTGGAGCCGTGCGTGTCCTTTCTGTGCCATGAGTGGAAGATGGGCCAGAGGTGTGCCTGCCTGTACTCCCACGGTTAATAAATGACTCACAATAGTTCGTGTCTGGGTTCACAAGCCCTTTTCTCTGTGCTACCCTTACAATACGACGATCATGGCGGCGTCTTTGCTCCATCCAGAATCTATGGACGTGGAAATTTTCACGTGACCACTGATACCACCAGCATCGTTGCACAACTCACACAGCACGTCCAATGCATGGGCAATTCTCACAAAGGACCATCCCGCCACTCAGAAGGTCACAATTTGACTCCTTACAAATTCGCTCAGTTGGCTGTAGGAAGCAGGAGTGCTTCTCCATGGTGTGGTTGCCTGCTTGCTTTACACGTCTGCACCGCATTAGACTTTCTGCCTGTGAGCACTCCCTATTAAAGCGTAGACACAGAAGGCGCTCTGGTGGATATGGCATTACGCAGTCTGTTAGAGGACGACGCTGAAACCATTTTCAGTATATCTACTAACCCCCTGATGGAAAATACCGTCATTGGATCAAATTCGACGTCGTCTTTCCGTGTGTACTAGATTTCTTTCCGGCATCGTTCGTTTCTACCGAGTCATTGTACCACAGGAGCAGAGGTTCGTGGATAACCGTCGGCGATATGGGGTTCAAATCATTCCGGTGTACTTTTTCTCCTCTTCTTTCAATTCTATCGTACAGAATACCATTCAATAATGTACGACATACAAAATTATTGAAAACTAGTCATTTTCGACGGAAAAATGTTATTAATTATTCAGTCATAGCCGGCCGCGGTGGCAGAACGGTTCTAGGCGCTACAGTCTGGAACCGCACGAGCGCTACGGTCGCAGGTTCGAATTCTGCGTCGGGCATGGATGTGTGTGATGTCCGTTAGTTAGATAGGCTTAATTATTTCTAAGTTCTAGGGGACTCATGACCTCAGAAGTTAAGTCCCATAGTGCTCAGAGCCATTTGAACCATTTTATTCAGTCATAACGGTACACTTCCTTCAAATGTGCGTCCCGTCTGTGGTTCGCAGTTTGAATAGTAAGTATCTGAGCGTCTCAAAAGCTCTATGGACGAAGTATTAGCAGCTGCATAAGGATTCCAGATTCCGTCTAAGGTACTCAGCTTTAGTTCTGACCTGTACTATGTAATTAATACCGAATGAACCAACCGCCAGTACCAGTCGATGTACAAATAGATCGCTTATGGAACAAGGAGCAAAATCCGCGCTGAACATGATTAGTCGTTCCTTCACAGTACAATATACTATAAATGCGTTGCGAAAGATATTCGGTTACATTTCTTACGTGTGAAAGAACCATCCTTTATATGTCGTCGGATTGTTCAATAGAGAGTTGCCGACTTGACTCGTGAATAGACTGATCAGATACTTTACGATTCAATCCTCGTAGACGAAAACGAAGCATGCACCAGCACCGTAAGAATTATCCCGCCCAAATGTACCCCACTGACAACCTGCGATTTTTTTTTTTTTTACAGGCAGGTAAAAGTTTTCGCAAGAAACATTCTGATTAGTCCTCAACTTGCTAAGGACTAATAGAGAGATAGCTTCGAGGGAAGATTCGATAAACATACATTATTTAATTCTGCAGCAATGTAGTGTATCTTCTGTCATAGAAGTGATCAAATACGCGTGGTTTGCTTCGGAGTTCATCTTTTCACATTCACAATTTTGGTAAACATTTTTGGAATACAGTGATCAATTAATTGTTATATTTAGATTAAAGTTCAGTCTTGATCACGTTATGTCTGTTTTAATGAGTAACCGGTTTCGGTTTTTTCTATAAAACCATCATCAGACCCATTGGCTCCCTTGGGTTGGTAGGTGGAGCTCTCCTTGCTGCTGTGCAGTCAACTGTGCAGTTGACTGCACAGCAGCAAGGAGAGCTCCACCTACCAACCCAAGGGAGCCAATGGGTCTGATGATGGTTTTATAGAAAAAACCGAAACCGGTTACTCATTAAAACAGACATAACGTGATCAAGACTGAACTTTAATCTAAATTTTCACATTCAATCAAGTTGTATTTTCCGGATCGGTTCTGAAAAATCCGTAGGCAGTAGCTTTCATTAAATTTGCGTCATATACTACAGATTGGTGTATCTGTTGCTTCTGCGATAAATACCATCAGGACTTCTGTTTCAACACAGCACGCAATGCAAGTGACAGTGTTATATTCTGTAACAAAGTACACATTTTGAGAGATTTCGCTATTGTGACTGATTTATTAATGTAATTATCACAGCTAAAATGAGTATTTTAGAATAATTTTGCATGAGTTACACTAATTAATGACACGCTGTACAATAAAAGCCAAAGTAAAAAAAATTGACACGTGCATCGTTTGAATTCAGCGTGGTAGCTGTAACCCTTAGCCCCTGCACCATGCTCTCTCGGTCGAAACATATTTAACGTTATGGGTATAGTACGTACGCTTAAAACTTCTATGTCGATTTCCTCGGAAACTAGGAGCCGTCACATAAAAAGCTTCTAGCCAGTTGCTCAGGACAAATCCCTCTGCAACATAGCGAACACTCGGCAAATTCGTGAATAACAGGTCAATTGCCCCCTTGCGAGGAAAAGTACAGGGAAAATCAAAATTAATAGAGCGACTACAAACGGACTGCATTGTTTCACGCACAGTGGTAAATGTGTATGTTTTCTCTGACAGAGCTAGGTGGCGCAGTAGCTAGCACACTGAACGCGCATTTGGGAGGACGACGGTTCAATCCCGAGACCGGCCATCCTGATTTAGGTTTTCCGTGATTTCCCTTAATCGCTCGGCGCAAATGCCGGTATGACTCCTTTGAAAGGGCACGGCCGGCTTCCTTCCCCGTTCTTCCCTAATCCGATGAGACCGATGACGTCGCTGTCTGGTCTCCTCCCCCAAATAACCAAACCCAACTTATCTCTGTATTTGAATACACGTGCGTATACCAGTTTCTTTGGCGTTTCTGTGCATAAGAGATGATATATTTCGTGTGATACATTCTAAAGAATACGTGCAGTCACCAATGATGACGCACTGGGAATGTACATTTTTCAGTGCGGAATAGGTTTTAGCAAAGGAGGCACATGCACAAAGTCTTCCACATTACAGTATAAAACAAATCTAAGGGTGTCAGATTCGGAGATATAGGTAGGCAAGCCCAGACCACACAGTCGTCATCTCCGGTGCGAACGACTCTACTGTTTGGAAGACGCTGATCTGAGAATGAATGATCTAATGTGAGGACGCTGCTTCTATCTGAGATATGGAATACTTACCAAGCTGTACCAGTAGTCATTGCTCAAGCGTCTACAGGTAAAGAAGACATTTAACTCAATGAAGAAAACTGGAGAGGAAAGGTTTTGTGCTGACAGCCCGTATAACAAACTAACTTTTGATGATACGTTGATATTCATTCACAAACACGAAGGTTTTTCTGTACTCCATATTCGCATATTAACCGTGCCACTTACGTGGAAGGCTGCCTCATCGCCAAATATCCTGTATGTCTCCACCTTTGCTCCAACTTAATTCCACTTCCACCGCCCGAAATTTTTACAATTATGACATTTTCTGTAATTATTGTAGATATACTGCTAAGAGCTGAATGCACTATCTGATCGTGAGTATCCGGACTCCTTTTAGTGAACATTGTTATGGGGTGCATCCACCATTCGCCTTTTTGATGGCTTGAACTCCAATGGATATACTTTCAGGGGGGCGTTAGCCAAGCGGTCTAAGGTGCTGCTGTCAAGGTCTGTGCGGGTGGTCCCGGCGGAGGTTCGAGTCCTCCATCGGGCATGGGTGTGTGTGTGTTTGTCCTTAGGATAATTTAGGTTAAGTAGTGTGTAATCTTAGAGACTGATGACCTTAGCAGTTAAGTCCCATAAGATTTGACACACATTTGAACATTTTTTTTATAATTGATCGAATCTTATTTCTTTTCCCGTCTTCTAAATTGAGTCTCAGGTACACTTGTGTTAGATTGTAACCTTTATTATTATTTTAGTTAAATATAACCTACTTCCTTTGTAAACGTTGTATCTCATCATTTTACGTATCTCTTGTATCTGTATCAATAATGTCCTTGAAAGTCGTCCGTAATTTTGTTTACGTTGTCACTTCACGATGGCCTGTGAAGCCAAAACCTATCTTATGACAAAACAAATGACAGCTTCAGGACAATAGGAAAATATCCCCTTTATTATCTTACTGGTATGTTCTGTTACCGAAACGTAAAACATTTCTCTAAATGCAGCTAATATCTGCTGGTATCTTCATGGCACCTTGAAGAGAGAAGAAATTTTGCGACTGCCCTAGCTACTGTGTCGAGAAGGCAGCCAAATAATCACGCACATTGTAGCCCGCGCCAGCACTGCAGATACCGTTAAACACTGCACATGTGAAAGATAACGCTGGCTTCAATACGGTAGTCAGCTTTGGAGCGAGAGAGTTGGATCACTTGTTGTGACTGAACAGTTACAGGACAATACTGAGGAGAGTGTAACGAAGTATACTGATACCCTCCGGAACTTTCAGGACAACTTTGGCAGAAGACTTCTGGAAAATGCCAAGTCATTACAGCTGATTTGTTGTACTAGTTACAGTATCAAAAACTAAATACAGTCTATGAAACTACAGTTTCTAGAATTCTCTGGAGAAGAGCCAAGTGGCAGTTTGACTGGAATGAACTTATTAAAGATGTGTATGGGGTTTACTCCCAGATATCAGGGAAAGACTAAGACTGAAGCACATTAACTAAAGTCACAACATGGTCCATATCCAGCTGACGAACTCTCTGTCCACAAAATTTATTTAAAGTTGGAATACGGCATGTAGAAATATGTTCGAAATATATAAGATCGTAACATGAGGTGAAGAAATAGGATTTCTGCAGCTACACACTCGAAATGTAATGGATAATTTTCTGCAGCGTGAAATCAGGAAAATGCAGGAGAAACGATGGTTTATGTTCACACTACTAAACATCACAGCTGGTTGGATTTAGTGACCTTAAGACATTATCTTTATTTTTAGAGGTGAAATGTGATAACATCATCAACCGTATTGTGGCTTTCACCGTGGAACGGTGGACATGCGAGATGTGGGGAAAACAAAGTTGTTCTCTGTATTGTTGTACACCAACGAACAGAAAAGAAAAAATTGTTTAAGGCAGAAGATTGGATTTGAAACGTGTGAGAGTTTATTATCACCATCGAGACAGGAACTTTTAAAATTAATTATTGAGTGTAATTTAATTCCGTCTTCGCAACTACATGAATTCCGGGGACTGTGAGAAAAACGTACATGGCGACGACTAGCAGGAGATTTGACACAAGATGTGAAGATGGCATCCGGCCATGGAAATATATTACAAACCATTCAGAAATTGCAGAACACCTTAAACACGAATACCAAAGACCAAGCACTATAGAAAAATACAGACACCTCCTTCCTTTCCAAGACAACTTCCATGGCATTATACTCGTACACAAAGCATTAACACATAACAAACAGATACTCAGCGACCAAATAAATATTGAAACAAGTCACTATATAAGATAATTGAAAAATCACATAGTGAAAGAAAAAAATATATTTTCTCCTTCCCATTCTTAACTCTCCCTCATCCTTCACCCACGCCCCGCACCCCTACCCCCTCCAAATCCATTCCACCTCTTGATCCTCACCTTTTTGCAAGTCACTCTTCATTTCACCATTTTCCACTCACTTTTCACTTACCGCCTCCGCCACACCCCCACCAGCATCTTCTCTCCAGACAGATTTTCAATCACCGAGCGAAGTGGCGCATTGATTAACATATTTGAATCGCATTCGGGTGGACGATGGTTTGAACCCCCGTTCGGTCACCCAGTTTTAGGTTTTCCATGATTTCCCTAACCTCGATATCCACGGGACTTTAAACCCAGTCCTCCTTTTTCCTTAGATTTTCAATTTCATCAGTATTCCTGAATTTCTCTTACATATTAAATAAATAATCGTACATAGTAACATAATTAAATGGAATAATATATGCATGCATAAGGCGAACGTCAGGGAAAGAAGAACAGTTTCAGACAGAAAAAACTAGTGTAATGTTGGTCACACTATATAAAACACGCGAGACATATTAAGCCAGAGAGACGCAAGTAAAGAGTAGTAGTGCTTCAATGTGTTGTGTTTAACACAACTGACGAAACTACGTACGCACCAAACAGTGGGCTATAGCGTTGAATCAAACTGGACGCATTGTGACTGGCTGCCTACGAACAACTCCTGACAGCAAAATTTGTCAAATTGTGGGTATAATGCCACCTGTACAATTTACAGAGAAACAGCCGCAAAAATGGAGGAAATCGATCCCAGGCACCCCCTATTCAGACGTGAGCCGCAAAAATATAGGCTGAGACCAAGGAGGAGCTTCATAGGCACATCATCAGCAATTCCATAAGCATCTGGAGCTCGTGAAATAGAGTTATTGCGAAATTCATTAATCGACAGGGTTGGGGAGAACTTCAGAGAGGAATCTACTACGGGAGTTCATCCACAGTGCGTGACACGGAAAGCACTAAATGGACTGAAGACAGTATTGCCACGATACAAGATGAACCTTAGAGAAAGTGAGGTTTCACGAATGAAGACGAGTTGTGTGAGTGTGGTGACCTGCACGACCCACATCTGCTCTGCAGAACCCTGTCCGATCCTTAGCGCACAGGAGATCTATATTTGGCAAGTGATAAGACCATCAAGATAGCGTAATTCTGGAGCCTAGGTCCATCTATTAGTAAATCAGGAGGCTCTTGGAGACTTTTGTTATCATTTTGTGTTGCACTGTCGTTTTTTTTTGTATGCTGTTATTATTACTTTGTGTTATTTACTTCCTGCATACGTAAAATAAATAACACGAAAAATGAGTAGTTTTGCAAGGCAGTATGGGGTTTGTCCAGAATTAACAGTACCAAACGGAAATATGACACAAAATCGTGCAAGCAGGCGGCACTTCCTCATATCAATCTCCTTTCAATTAAAATAAAATAACGTAAGCAAAACTTGACCTTTTTTCTGATGAACTGTTTCTAGATACAGAAAGCAAGTCAAATTGTAACCAACTTTGCTTACAGACCAACAACGACGTTGTATTTCAATAAAAGTAAAAGCGTTTTGCGACAAGAACACACATTTCCTTGTAGTTGCAAAGCCGACGTTGAAAGACCTCAATAAGCGTAAAGCATCTGCGGAAGACGTGGCCACAGAAAAAAAGAAATATATAAAATGAAATACAGACTCAACAGAAGAAAAATGTAAAGAGATGTGAGGAGCTGCCTAGTGAAGTTAGCAACGCACCTCATCTGGTAGTTGTGGATGCGACACACGTCGTCGTACTTGTGGTAGGTGGCCTGGAAGAGCAGGTAGCACTCCTCCCACTCCACCTGCACCCGCAGCTGTCCCTTCTCCGTGAGGTACGGGCAGCCCGGCTCTCTCACCTGCAACACAACACAGGCGCTCACCCATATACCGGGAAGCAGCCAACCAACCACCGAGACACGCGGTACGAGCTAGACGGCAAAGCTGCACTAACAGCCGGTGGACTCTGCGCTTTTGTACATTGCCAACAAGAAGCGCGACCATGTTTTAAGGAACATGGCTACCATCAGACTTATGCAAAAAGATCTTCCATGTCACTTACCAACCGCTGCAACATGGTGTTTTTACCTCTAGAATATTCCGTCAATATGAGTAAACTACTAACAAGGGGACCCTGCATACTGTATATCACAGATTTTGATGGGCTTGAAATATGTTGTAAAGGCACTTACCCTGACTATCTGGCTATCCGGTTTTTAGCGACGGTCCTTCCTTTTTGAGAAAATCGATTTAGACGTTCATTGCGTTCTTTGTCTATCCGTAACACTATGTATTTTCCGACCAAGCCAGCGTAGCGCAGCGGTAAAGATTCACGGCTACCGCGCTAGAGTTACCGTGTTCGAATCCTGCTCGTGCAATTTTTATTTTCAAAATCGACCGAATTTTTCAATTTTATTTCAAAGAATATGAACAAACAGTGTAAGGTGTGTCACCTTATAAAGATATATTCAGTTATTAATTTTTTCTGTCATACAATATCTTATTTTTCATCGTAAACATTGCTTGATGTTCCAGAACAATATTGTGGGTGATACTTATCATACAAACAGCCGAAGCACAAATTTTCGCAGCACCAAGCACATTTTATGAAAGCAACGGTCTTGCAGGCCCACGGTTTCTTCATGAGCGGTACCGGGAAACACAATTCTTTTACATTCAAGAAGATTTCTCTTTCACCCACAAATTTCGGTGCGAACCGTGCGTATCTAATCATGCTTTCAAAATTAGGTACCCTGAATTGATGTGGGATTAGCGAATGTAATTTTATCAGATCTTCCCCAGAAGGGATTTCTCTATTGTATTTCATCAAGTCGGGAGCATTCTGAATAATTTTCGTGAATATTTTCATCTGTCGGTAAAAATAAACATAGCGCGGCTATGTGCACTTTGCACTTAGGAGTGCACTTTGGTTGGACCACATTTAGGATGCAGGTGGTCGCTTTCCTTTCATTAGTGAGTATCGTATAAAGTTTGCCCCCCCCCCCCCCCCCCCCTCCTCTGCGCGAATCGATAATGTACAAAAAAAAATTTCTGTCCCACATACGGAAGAATTACAGAACGCAAAAATTCTTCGTACACCTGTTTCGTGAACTTCCCGGATTTCGTGCAGGACATGACTACATTTCTGTATTTTGCAGTTAATTCGTCTATTCGTTTTTGAACGTGAGAACCAAATTTTCCTCACGGTTCTTGCATACATAGAAAAAAAAGTATGGTAGCAGCGCGGTAGCAGTGAACCTTTACCGTTGCGCTACGCTGACTTGATTGGAGTGTATGTAATTTTAAGGGTATACATGCGTGCAATGACCTTCAAAATCGATTTTCTCAAAAACAAAGGCCCGTCTCTAAAAAACCGGATAGCCCAGTACTCAGGGTAAGTGCCTCTATAATATATTTGAAGCGCATCAAAATCCATGATTTACAGTATGGAGGGTCTCCTCGTAAGTTCCTTACTTACTGAAAAAGAATGTAGCAGAAATTTATGGTATCTAACATAGACATGTTATCAAACAGTGACGAAAGTGGAACGCAAGAAAATCAGAAGTGAAACATGGCATCTAGTCAATATAAGTCGTGGGAGTCAAGGTAACGACTACAGGTACGTCACAGATAACCATAAATTAAACGTAACTGTTTGGAAATATCTTTCAAAACAAGTAAGACGATAATGTGGAAAATAGCTGAGAGATACAATAAGGGTACGCGGAAGAGAAAACACAAAATTATGTTCGGAAAGCATCACACCCGATCAAATTACCTGCCAGATTGCACAATAAATTATTAATCAAGAAATCGAAATGCAACAACATGAATTAATGATAATGTCAAAGAAATAGTTGATGCGTCGATTTATTAACGACAGTTGGAGGCAAATACTGGAGGAGCAAAAGGAGTGCTGAGAGGTTCTGGTAGAGAATATACTATTTCCCGATTAAGGTTTCAACTGGTCTGAAACGTAGAGCTTTAGTAAATGTTATTAATTTTTAATTTTGTCGTATAGGCACGGGCTTCTAACGCAGAAATTGTTAGAAAACTGAGAGTTCCTCAGCGGTAAATGGAGAGCTGCATGTCTGGCAATACTAGGACAGAGAAAGAGAGAAATAAATGGCTCTGACAACTGACGCCCTAATGTAGGAGAGATAGATGTAATTGGAAATCTCTGAAGACTAACATGGATGAGTATGGCTGCAGCTAATCGTACATTTAAAAGCCTTTAATACATGCAATGACATTGCAGCCTGATGACAGTATCATGAAACTGTCTGTATTATTTACCTGAGATTAAAGCAGAATGAAAGATTCATCATGATAGTACTTCAGTTAATCCTGATTGCACAGCTGTTATTAAATTTGAGAGTACAGCAATTCATAACATCACTTCCATTGACAACCACTTTTCCTCTCTGATAAATGGAAGATGTTGAGGTAATGTGGTTGCGCTTATGTGATTGCACTGTTAGCATAGCGCACACGATGTATCGATGGAAAGTGCAAGAAGTCAGTTGGTAACACAATTGATGAGGCGATTACGGGAATGTACACATTTTCTGGACTCTGTGGAACAGAAGAACACAAGCCATATTTGATTTACAGCAGTCCAAGTTTCTAGACTCACTGGAATATCGTAATTGTAGTACGGTGTAACTGAATGATTCGTTTTTATCTTCATTAATGTATTGTGTACATCGTTTCTTTTCTAATATATCTCATTTTTGTAGCCCAAAGAGTAGAGGACGCTCTTTTTAGTGCTAAGCTATTTCACCCTCGTGGACTGGAAGTGGAGCAGAGGAATTCACAACGGGGATTGTTTTGATTGGGATTATCAGTTCCGACATTTGTCTCACGACCAGGGGAACCTCCAGAAAACATTGGTTGCAACCGGGGGATTTTAGGTCTGTTTAATTGAATTCTGGGACTACATGTACTGGGAAAGCTGTAAGGTCCTAGTGAGGCTTGGTGTATCAGTTTTTAAATGTAGGAAAGTGAAATGAGTTAGTTGCTTTACAGGTGCAGTTTGCCTGTTTACATCTTTTCAAACGTGGAGCAGTCTTTGCAACAGCATGAATAATTTCACAGGTTCGAAATGCAACTGAAGTGTACCTAGAAATTCTTATAGATATTCAGAATTGGAAAAACCTCAGTTCCGTTTCTTACTCATTGGGATCTGGCTTCAAGGATTCTGTGGTGACAATGAGCTGAGAACTCAAACACTTCCCGTTTGTGTAGGGAATGACACACAAGCACTATCCAATCCAAAGTATCTGGGCACTTCTTGGTAGACATTAATGTGAGGTGTGGCCACCAAGCGCCATTATGATGGAATGAACTCTGCTGGGGACACTTTCAAAGAGCTGTCCGTCTGTACAGGAATGGCAGCCCATTCTTCCTCAACAGCCCAAAGCAGACAAGATTGGACTTTGAGGTCTGGAGGAAATCGAAGTTCTAACTAATCCCACAGGTGATCCATTTGGTTCAGACTGGAACTCTGGCAGGCCGGTCCATTGGGAATATTATTGTCCATAAACCATTGCCTTACAGATATTCCTTTATGACAGGGAGCAATATGATGCTGATACAGTCATTGTTTTCGAAATGTTCCTCAACTGTTGGCAACACAGTGCTGTAAAATTAGTTCATATCCTTCCGAATTTTGCGTTTTCTCAAGTGCAACAATGGGACCACACCATAATCGCGGAAGCACCGCCACACCATAATACCACCAGATACCTACTGTTGGCACTACACATTTTGGCATGTAACATTCTCAAGGCACAGCAAACCAAGACACTTCCATCGGATTGCCACAAGGTATGGCATGATTAGTCACTCCAAATCAGTCGTTTCCAGTCACCCACCGTCTAGGGGCTCTTTACACCACTTCCAGCATCGCGTAGCACTGACTACAGAAATTTTTACCTGATGAGGAGCTGTTAACCAATGTAGCCCATTCTTTTTAATGGCCTACGCTGAGTCATTATGCTAGGTGGACTGATGGTATTGCTGTGGAACTGAAGACTATATCCTTCCTCTGATGTCATGCAATTATCTACAACTGCCTTACGGATTGCTCGATGGTCCCTGATCGTCAGTGAACGAGATCTGCCTACACTTGATTTATCTTTGGTTCTTCCTTTACATTACCACTTCAAAAATACACTACAAATATTGGAATTGGCTAGCTTTAGAAGCGTTGAAATGTGCCTTTTGGATTCGTTACTCAGGTGACATACAATGACTTCCACGTTTGCAGTCACTGAGCTCTCGTGTCCGCTGCCGTAGTGCAGCAGTAGCGTTACCACCTACCATGCAAGGAGGCCCGGCTTCCATTCCCGGCAGGGGACTGGGTATTGTGTGTCCTTCATCATCACTGACACGCAAGTCGCCGAAGTGGCGTCAACTAAAAATACTTGCAACACGGCGGCCGAACACGGAAGGGGATACCCCGGGCAATAAATACCATACCACCATTTCATTACTGAGCTCTCGTGACTGTCCCATTCTGATGCTGCCGCTTCTCTATTGGCGTCACAACGTCCCGACGTCTGGGTATTCGTATCTTGGAAGCACTACATGGATATAAACTTCTCACTTCCGGCATAGATTTTAGGATTTCTGAAAAATGGTGATGTATCTGAATGATGTGTGCATGGATGATTGTTGTCAGCAGTCTGTTACAACCTAAATTACCTATTGATACATGTCTCTTTTCTGAAGCACCTAACAATGAATGAGATGGCGGAGGCGAACTGGAAGCTTCCTGTACATGTTTTCAGACTCCTTTTGTATGTATGTGGAGATGGGTGGTTCACCTAATAGGTCCCTAACGTAAGTGTTTGATGTGTGTCGGTCTGCGTCTGTGATGATGTGGAGAATTTTTCTTTACAATTACAGAATTTTCTTGAGATGCGTGGTTGCTGCCATTGACGAAACTTATAATCCTTACAGAATCGTTGGCAGGATACCATCCCTACCTACGCTGTGTATCTAGCGATAATTTCCCGCCCTGTAGGAGTGGGTACTATTGATAAAAAGCAATTCAACCATTGCTTCTTGCTCTATTGATTTGTTTTGCGACCGTCCGGCACCTGTCGAGGCCCACGTATGATGCGGAGTCACTCCATTATAACACTCTGCAGCCATAGAGATTTGTCGGTTGTTGCCCCATTGTGCGGTGGTATCTAGTTGTCGCTGCAGTTTAGTTTGTTGCTGCCTTTATAAGCCGCCGAATCGTCCGCTTAGGGGGCAGTTGCACCTACCTCTATTTTTGGCACGTCACTAGTGTAGAGCGTGGGGCCCAGAACCGAGCCCTGCGGGAAATCAGCCACAGAATTCCTTATTGTGCAAACACGATTGTCATATCTAACAGAGAACTGCCTCACCGCCAGGAATGAGTCAATCGGACTGCTCATATTTCCTCGAAGGTCTAACTGGGATAATTCGTATTTTAAGCCATCATGCGAGATATCGAACGCATTTTGTGTTTCTTCTGTCTCTCGCCTATATGTGCGTTGCAATAGTCGTAGGGTTTAGTGGATGGTGCTGTGTCCAGGTCGGAAGCCAAAGTGCCTAGGGGTGATTGTATTACTGTCTTCATGGAATCGGCGGGGCAACGGGCTGGAAGGGTTGGGGGGGGTGGTGTATAAGGTACTTCAGTACTTTTCTTAAAGAGCACAGAAGTAACACGGGTCTGTAACTTTGGGGAAACATGAGAGTCTGGTGTGGTTTGGGTAAGGTGATAATCTGAGAAGTTTTACGGATGTTTGAGTCATAGGTTAGGGAGAGGCATTGATTGTAAATTGTGGTGAAGTTGAAAGGTCTTTGTTGGATTCCTTTCATGTTAATTTCTTAAATCTGTTGTCATTTATGGCATAAATTCCTCTTCTAAATTTACTGTGGCGTTTCGGACTGTCTGGGAGGAGACTGAGTAGTGGAACATGTTACTTTTACACATAAACAAGAACGATCTGTCACACTACTACACTTTAAAACACAAATTATATGCAATTCATGTCACACAGTCTCATACAGAACCTACATCCGCTTTCTTTTATATACTGTATATGATAAGATACTGTCATCCCCCTTCCCTTCTGTGTGAGAGGATGAATGAGCAAATGCATTTCTAGTTGCATGCTTGAGGGTAGCAGACAAGCCTGTCTGCTAGAGAACAGTAGGACCAACGTCGGAACAGGTAGCTACGCTTTCTAAAAGCAGAGAGGTTTATATTCTTAGTATGGTCCTGTCCATCCCTTGTCATGTTGGTATAGGAAGCTGCCCCTCTGGCCACTTCCGTTTGTATTTGTGAGCCACCCTCAGGAAGCGACCACGTCAGTCTGTCCGCGGCGAGCGTCTGAAGTGGTAAGATCTCCGGCTAAGCGCGTGTCTGCTAAGTCCGTAGGACAATGGATTTCTTAAGTTCAGCCTAACTGAAAATTTAATCACCTTTATTTCAGGTTTAGCTCTAAAATATCTAATGTTATCTTAAATTGCTACGCAGTGTAATTCGAGTGTGAAGTTCAGAATATATTCCGGTAGTTGCTTTGTCACTACTTTGTGAGTAAAGTGGAACCACGTGTTGATCAGTAACTCTAACTAGCATCATCAATCTTCAATTCCAATGTGCGTGAGATTATAAAGTCTCGTCTTGAGAATATTTTTTAATATAGCAACTTTTCTTTATGTTCAACCCACGTGGGGTGTACTTTGTGAGACCAGTACCACATGCTTATACAATTGTTTGACCCATCAGGTTAATAGTAAGACGATAGTAACCAGTTTGAGGTTTTTCTTTCGTAAATTGCTTTTCGATCTAATTTATTTTAATTATCAAAATTATTGTGGAGTTACAGGCTTTGTGTAAACCAAGTTGACCACGTGTAGCGTGTGGTGTAATCATCAAAGTAGCCCTCAGCTACTCTTTTCAGGAAGATTTCACAGAGAGTTAGTATGAATTTAGTATACCAGTGTGTGGTAATTACGTGATGGACAGGATTGTGCTACGAACGTAACTTCTTTGGGTGAAAATTGAATCGGTTGGTTGCGGTTAATTTCCTCTTGCATATGTTTCAACGCTCTTCGTGTGTTATTTTATGAATGCAGTGTTGTATGCAGTCTCCCAATCTTGGCTCCATATTTGATGTGTTCCGTAAGATTAGAAACTGACATTTTCACAATCCTAAACAAGGCACCAGTTATAAATCAAGTTTAATATGCTAAAATTTTAAATGTTAAAATAAATGTCCAAATATAAACTGCTTTATTTCTTTTCATTAAAATTTTCTTTCATATATATATATATATATATATATATATATATATATATATATCACCGGTTGTCATATGACTATTAAAAGATTATAATTAATGTTAGTCTGGTTGGGAATTTGGTAAGCTAGACTGGATACCTGGTGAAACAGTTGCGCAGTAATGCAAGGTTAACTTCCCCAGACAGCTCAGAGCTTTTGACCCGCTTTTACTATCTTGAATATCAGCACCGCTTACACCTCAAATTAAGCAACAACATTACACATGGCGACTCTGTTTTGTGATTCCGCTAGACTCTGGAATCTCTGAACGTTAGACTGCGAGCGTTGTATAATCTTAATTTTTTTTTTCCCTGCAGCGCTCAAACAACTTCTGCATTGTTTCTGAGCAGACTTTCAAAAGATTGACAGCGTTGTTGAGCGGCGTTGTGTTGTTTGTCTTGTTTTGTTTTCTGTTGTGACTTGGCAAGACAGCCAAGCCACTAGGAGGTGAAGCCGAAAGGCACGCGTTTAAGCTCACAGAGGCTGGCGTGAGGTCTGGAACAATTAAAGGATTTGAGTCTAGCAAATAAAGTACGTAGCTGTTGGAATACTTAACTTTAATCCATAATTGCTGAACATCGGTCTGACGGCGCCTTGCTAGGTCGTAGCAAATGACGTAGCTGAAGGCTATGCTAACTATCGTCTCGGCAAATGAGAGCGTAATTTGTCAGTGAACCATCGCTAGCAAAGTCGACTGTACAACTGGGGCGAGTGCTAGTAAGTCTCTCTAGACCTGCCGTGTGGCGGCGCTCCGTCTGCAATCACTGACAGCGGCGACAGGCGGGTCCGATGTATACTAACGGACCGCGGCCGATTTAAAGGCTACCACCTAGCAAGTGTGGTGTCTGGCGGTGACACTACATTTTCTATATTTGTGTGTTTTATATGTATGTGTTTTTCTTCTCGCTTGTAAATTGCACTGACTTCGATCAAAGATATAAATTTGTTTTGCGTGTGAAAAAGTGCGTACTAGGTTGGGTACATTTCTTGTGGGTGTCGTAATTTTTGGGGGATACATTTATTCTGATTAGTGTGTTGCGTACCAGGTATAAATTGAACTAATGCAGACACGTAACCAAGCTAAAACTAGGCGGTCCAACAACTTAAGCATCATGGACCAAGGGGATAATTTGATTTCGAATATTAACACGTCGGAAGGTTCCGAAAATGCATTGGGGAATACTTCAGAGGAAATGCAAAAAAGGTCGAACGGGCTCACAGCAGAGCCAGAAATTAATTTGCCTCCTACTAACCAAATTGATTTGGCAGAACTCATGAAAGCCTTATTGCAACAAAATAAAGAAACCGCAGAGAAATCTGAAAAATCGATTTGCGAGCTAGGCAAACAAATGACGCAGAAATCTGAAAAATCGATCCGAGAGCTAGGCGATCAAACGACGCAGAAATCAAAAAAATCGTTCCGAGAACAAAAATAGTCATCCTAAAAATCGATCCAAGAGCTAGGCGAACAAATGACGCAGAAATCTGAAAACTCGTTCTGCGAGCTAGGCAAGCAAATAGACGAAAAACTAATCCAGCAGACAAATAAAGTCGACAAGTCGATGCAGAGAGTGTCCGATGATATCTCACAAAGAATAAACAATCTGGCAAGTGAAAGAAAAAGTGATATTATGAAAAATTAGGCCGTACATTTGAACAAATCGATGACCGTCTGCAAGCCTTAGTACAGGGCAAGCGGAGTCGCGATGCGGAATCGAAAGAGAGCGAAGAACAACTACTTAGGAATTTCCAAGCGCTGACAGAAGAATGCCAAAGAGAACATCAGCAGGTACTCTCGAGGGTCCAGGAGGTGGAAACGCATTGTCCCACATCCGTTAGCAACACAGTAGAAGACAACAGTCAAGCGATTCACGCACTCGAACAGCAAGTAGAACAATTGAAGCAGACTGGGGCGGAGGACAACAGACAAATACATGATAAGATTGCGGCATTAGCGGACATCGCAGGCACGATGAAGGTGACGGAAAGCTAGAACAATACTACACCGGTAGTGGTCGCAGAGACCGAAGAAGTGCGTTCGCTTCTTAGATTTCAGAAGGGAGAGTTCGAAGTGAACAGGCGGCACAAAGCTGTAACAGGCGAATTACAAGAACGCGTGGCGCATCTGGAAAACCGCATGGCGTGTGATTCCGAACTCGCCAATAGCACTAAAAATAGCCATACGCTCAGTGCAGAGAGGGGCTCCGGCCACGCCACGAGGGAGATTTTGACGACAGGGAAGAATGTAATTTGAGGGGCAGACATGAGAAAAATAGAAACATTCATGGGCCTCGCCGGGAGGAAATACGGGAATTTGATTCCAAACATTTCCTTACGGTGAGAAAGTTTGAGATATTTCGAAATTCGCGAAAAGGAATACATCCACGAGCATGGCTCGAGTAATTTGAGTTTTGTCTTCCACCCAACTGGGCGAGTTCACATAAGATAGAATATATGTGTGGCTATTTGGAAGGCGAACCGGCGATTCGCATGAGGTCAGCAGCACGTCACTGCAACTCCACTCGGGAGTTTCGACAAGCCTTTCTGTCCGCCTATTGGTCGGAAGCGGCACAAGATAGGGTCAAACATGGCATAATTATGCTGCCAAATTAGAACCAGTCTGGTTTCGGCAGCCCAGCACGCCTATTCGACCACATGCTGCAGGCAAATCAATTTTTATACGACCCATACAGTCCTGCGGAACTAATTAGGATATGCATCACCAAATTGCCGATGCACTTACGCCACGTCATTCTTGCGGGACGATGCAAAGAGGACGTGGAAACGTTTAAGACACTTCTCCAAGAGTTGGAATATAATACAGCAGAATGCCCGCCTAATCAGGCACAAAATTATTACGGGGCACAGCAGCGCGATCGCAGTCGTGGCCGTAGTACTAATCAACGGCGTGACTGGTCGTCGCGACGCGAACGGAACAATAATCGGGACAGGCCGTATAGAAACTGGGGTAACAGTCGCGAACACAGGTGGAACAACGGAAATGATCGAGGACGTGGACAGGATCGTGAACGCAACAGTTACAGCAACCAGAAACGATACTACGGTGAACACGGTGGGAATAGGACTGTAGGCGGAGCACCTCATGATGTTGAAATTCGGCCGGCTAACCCTAGACATAATCCAGCAAATGGAAATGAACAAAACCGGCAATGACAAACGATCAGCGCAGAAGGCGCCCAATCTGAACAAATGAGCCAAATGGCAAAGCAGTGCATACGGTGTATAGAGAGGGAAGATATTAGAGAGGATTTGTTGCAAGAAACTACGAGTGCTAAAATTTCGGGCATAAATCCAGTAGTGACAGTTGCAGTAAACGAAATATGTTTTAAGTGTGTCATTGACACTGGAAGCCCTTTCTCGATAGTGAGCGAGGCAGCATTTCAAAAATACGAAGGGACTGGGACTTGGCCCGTTTTTCAAGTGTGAGGAATAAAGGTGAAGGGCACAATCTACGGTAAGAGCGTAGAAATCCGAAGGCAGACTCGGCTTAATTTTACCTGCCAGGGAAGGGAGTCTGAGTACAACTTCTTTGTGCTCCCAATGCTGAATGTGGCAATGACTTCATGAATTCCCACCATGCAGTAATTGACATGGGTGGAGGAGTAATGACAGTTCAAGTTGGGAATCAGCCAATTAATTTAGTATTTGATAAATGCATATTACGTGCCGAGTCAGAAATTAGTTGCCTAAAATTTCAAGCTCAAACCGAGTCGCAACCCAGACTGGAGCTACTCGAGAACTATGTAAGTGAGTCGTGCTCTACGTATAGTGAGCAAGGGAAAGATGTTGTTTTTTCTGATGCACTGAGAAAGAGCATCGCGGGTGTCAGAACCACGGACAGGGAAAAGGAGAAATTGTATTGCCTACTTAGGAATTATGAACGAGTATTTTCTGAGACTCTGGGGGCTATTAAGGGTTTTACTTACCAATTCAGAGTACGTGACCATCAGAAGTTTTCTGTTAGACCATACCCTATTCCCGTGGCATATAAAGCCCAGGTGGAGAAGAAAATAAACAAGATCTTAGAACAAGGAATAATTGAGCGGGCAGTAAGCTTGTACAACTCACTCTTGCTTGTCGTACCAAAACGCGACAACTCAGTTCGTTTGGTGCTAGACTCGAGACAGATAAACACAATTATTATGTCGAAAACGGACAGGCCTGAGAGCTTTGAGGAACTCTTACAACGTATCCACGGGGTAAAGGTACTATCATCGTCGACCTCCGTTCGAGTTTTTGGCAAATCGTGCTACACCCATCTTGCAGATTATATACAGCGTTCCTGTGTTACGGAAATTATTTCCAAACCCGGCGTCTCCCGTTCGGACTAAACGTCTCATCAGCTGCTTTTATAAGGGGATTAAATAGCATTTTACCTGATGATTTGAAACAGCGAGTGACAATTTACGTGGATGACATATTAATTGCGGAAAAGTCGTGGGAGGACCATAATGACGTTCTGAACAGACTACTGGATGTTTTTGAGAAGGCAGGTGTAACAGTCAACTTAGATAAGTCACAGTTCGGACGAGAGAACATAAAATTCTTAAGCCATATTGTCTCAGCAATTGGAATACGACCTGACCCGGAGAAAATTGCGGCGATAGCGGAGTGTGCAATGGCGACAAATAAAAAACAATTGCGAGCATTCTTAGGCCTGTGTATTTTTTATAAGCGATTTATAAATTTTAGTGTACTTGGTACACCCCGTCTATGTGGACTAACAGGGAAGAACGCTTTGTGGGTCTGGGATCAAGAGGCACAGGATGAATTCTGTAAATTGAAAAAGGCATTGGTAGAGGCTCCCATCCTCGTGCATCCCGACCTGACACAAGAATTCTGTTTAATGACGGACAGTTCCTTCTCAGGATTAGGTGCGGTACTGCTTCAAACGGAAGGAAATGATGATATTACAACTTGGAAAACAGTCTCGTTTGGGAGCAGGGTGCTCTCTCGATGTGAAAAAAATTATTCCGTGACGGAACTCGATGCACTCACGATAGTTTGAGCATTCTCAAAATTTAGGTATTTCTTATTTAGGAGGACCACCAGGGTATACACTGACCATCGTGCACTCCAATTTCTTATGAGCACAAAAATCACGCATGGGAGACTGGGACGCTGGGCACTATACCTAAAGGAATATAATTTCACTGTAGAATACATTCCTGGACAGAAAAATGTAATTGTTGACGCTTTGTCGCGCATTCCTATAGGTTTGGTTCACACAGAAGAAGGGGAACTCGGTGAAAATAATTTTAGCATCCTATGCTTACAGAATGTAGCGTTCGAGAATTTTGTTACCACCTCTTTAGGGAGTATAGCGGACGAACAGGATAAGGACGCAGTATTGAAAGATATAAAGAAGAAGTGGGAGGACAAGGAGAATATAGGAATACGCCTGTACTACTTAGTGCGCAATAGAATATTATTCAAGAAACGAGCCCCGGACGACTCCAGATGGGTGTTGGTGATTCCAGAGGAACTCGTAAACAAAATTATATGGTACATACATTTGAGTTATGGTCATTTCGGAGCACAGAAATGTTGTGAAAAACTGAAAGAGACATGCTATTTTAATAACATGCTACGGCGTATTCGTTGTGTACTTAGAGTGTGCGGACCCTGTCAGCGAGCAAAGGCGGCCACAGTGACTTATGCTGCATCATTGCACCCGATAATACCCAGCAGACTTTGTGACCTCGCGGCTGTGGATCTATTTGGGCCACTAATACGATCTAAAGCAGGTTTTGCATATGTTTTCGTAGCGGAGGAGCTAACCTCCAAGTTTGTGTGTCTGACTCCGTTGAAGCGTGCCACAAGAAGGGCAGTGGCAACTGCATTTGCAAAGCAGTTTCTGCATGAAGTTGGGAGCGTGAAAAGGGTTATCTCGGATAATGGACCACAATTTAGATCACAATACTGGCAGCGGATGCTTCGAAGGAGAAGAATTAAACCTATATATATATCTCTATTTCACCCCGGCTCGAACCCCAGTGAGCGTATTATGCGTGAATTAGGAAATTTGTGTAGGTTATACTGCAGTCGTGATCACCGATCGTGGGACATATTAGGTGTATACCTAAACAGAACATAATTAATGAGTTGCCTAATACGTCAACAAAGCTTCCGCCAATCACTGTGGTAAAAACAAGGAGCCCCCGAGCAAAATCAAACAGGTGGTGCCTTGGCCACTAGAGCCGAGACTACGCCGGAACGCAATTGTTGACTTAGCTTTACGCAACATCAAGCGTGCAGTAGAAAAAAATGGCTCTGAGCACTATGGGACTTAACAGCTATGGTCATCAGTCCCCTAGAACTTACAACTACTTAAACCTAACTAACCTAAGGACAGCACACAACACCCAGTCATCACGAGGCAGAGAAAATCCCAGACCCCGCCGGGAGTCGAACCCGGGAACCCGGCGTGCAGCAGAAGCCACAGTCAAGGCGTATAAGAAAAACGTGAGAAAAACAGTGTTTCAGGTAGGACAAAAAGTTCTTATCAGGTCACACAAGCTGTCTAACAAACGGTCAGGTGTCTGCAAGAATTTTTTTAATCTCTTTAACGGCCCGTATCGGATAAGGAAGATTCCCCATGAAAACGCCATAGAAGTTGAAACTATTCGATCGAAGAAATCAAAAGGGCTACACCATGTGTCAAACGTAAAACCATACATTGAGTAGAAAGGACAGTGAGGAGTAGAGAGGACGGTGAAGAGAAACAATTGATTAGTTTAAATTTGTGATAAATGCATTTTGAATAATATGTTGGTAAAAATAATTATAAAGATGTTTCTATGTGATTGATTGAAGTGATGTTTTAAATATTTTTCTTTCCTTGTGCAATTAGGATTTAGGTTGGTGATTGTGAAGATAAAAGGTTTCTTTGTGAACAAGTGAAATGCTGTTTATGGTTTTTTTGTGTAAATTGAAAAGAGTCGCTCCTGAGAGAAGCAAGATATGTGTTGAATTAATGCAAAACTCAGGGGAATATCCGATCTGTGGGTATTATGGGTCTGACAAACCCAGGTCCCCAGCTGTTAGTAGCCTTGTTTCCGATTTTCTGCTTTCAGTGCTACTATCTATCTATTACTATTCTATATCTGTCAGTATAAATGAGGATCTCTTACTATAGTATGCGTGCTGTATGAATATTTTAAGATAGGAGAACTCTGAGAAAGGAATGAGTAAGTCTGGAATCTTGAAAACAGGAGGCAATTATACGATTGTTTAACCACTGGCTTCCCAATATGAGATGATATGTTAATGTTGATGATATATGCCTTTTTTGTTCTTTATAGCTGAATACATAAAGTGCTGTCTGTGGATTTCGTAAGTAGATTGATTCCTTTCAAGGTGAAAGAAGAGTTGTGATTTGTGTAACTTACATGGCCCTGAAATATTATTGTGGTAGTCAAAGATGAGCAGTTTTCCAGCAAATGGAGAATGGAACGGAAATATGGATCCTTTTTGTAGTCTTGACTGATGTTGAGCCAGAGCCTGAAAAATTATTCTGTGTTAATACTTGTCCTAGAAAAGCTACGTTTATGTGTTTTGCTGATGCTGTGAGCATTACAGCTTACTGTTTTCGCTGGTGCGGGATTCACTGCAGCCTATATGATTCGTACTGAGGAAATTTCCCTCTTGAAGGTAGAGGAAGATTAAATAATTTTGATTATGGGACCGAAGGAAAGCTTTGTTTAATGTAATAAGGATGAAGCAAAACATTTGTCATTTAAACTACAGGAGGATTCGGATCTTTTGTGTCAGTTGTAAGTTCAATAGGATGTTAAGATGAAACTGTTTTACAGAATAGAGGAGACCACAATTTTGCCATTCATGAGAAATGAATCCAGAATAACCACCAGAGGCGAAATAACTGATTTTGAAGCGAAAGGTAACTTAATGAAGGAACGAAATCGCAGCAAAATGGGTAAGAAAATGTAGTATAACCTGTATGATGCAGATATTTTTACCGTTCTCAGAGTCATCTGTGTGATTAATTCTTGTGATAACGTAATTTTAGATGAAATTTTCTTACTGTTTTATGTGTGAATATATGAGTATGATAAATGTATAATTGCGAGTCTCTTATCAGGTGTGTCAACTGGTATAAATGTTTTGGCGTGTAAATAACCATTGTTCTTTTTACTATGTATGTTTAAGGAGAGTTCTCCACATTTATCATGTGACAAGACATATGCGGCGAGCGTCAGGAAGAGGACGAATTAGAACAATGTTGTAGTAGTGTAAGCACTTAGTTGAAGTAGCATTGAAGTAGCTTGTTGGATTAACTAGTTGTGGATAGAAGTAGAATTCTGAGTAATGCATGTTTATGGGTAGTTAGTTTGTAGAATAGACAACAGGTGTGCATGTGTGTGTGTGTAAATAACATGTGAACCCTATGCTGTCCTGACCTATACTTGCACAAGGCATAATCCTATTCATTTTAGTGAATTAATAAGTAGCATTAGTGATGTGGATTTAGGTATTATATTGTCAGTTCATGTAATTGTATTTTTATACTGCCAATTCATTTCACTTTTATTTTTTATATTGTCAAGTCATTTAACTTTTGTTTTTATATTGTCGATTCATCTAACTTTTTTATTTAAAAAAAATTAAGTCTCACTTTTGCTCTTAAAAGTAGTGAAAGACAATACTAACAAGGGAACCTCCCCATCGCACCCCCCTCAGATTTAGTTATAGGTTGGCACATTCGATAGGCCTTGAAAAACTAAACACAGATCAATCGAGAAAACAGGAAGAAGTTGTGTGGAACTATGAAAAAATAAGCAAAATATACAAACCGAGTAGTCCATGTGCAAGATAAGCAACATCAAGGATAGCGCGAGCTCAGGAGCGCCGTGGTCTCTAGGTTAGCGTGAGCAGCTGCGGAATGAGAGGTCCATGGTTCAAGTCTTTCCTCGGGTGAAAATTTTTACTTACTTTATTTTCGCAAAGTTATGATCTGTCCGTTCGTTCATTGACGTCTCTGTTCACTGTAATATGTTTAGTGTCTGTGTTTTGCAACCGCACCGCAAAACAGTGCGATTAGTAGACAAAAGGACGTGCCTCTCCAATGGGAACCGAAAATATTTGATCGCAAGGTCATAGGTCAACCGATTCCTCCACAGGAAAACACGTCTGATATATTCTATACGACACTGGCGACGGCATGTGCGTCATATGACAAGAATATGTTGTCGACTCACCTAACTTGTACACTTGGCGAATGGGTAAAAAGGTTCTTTTACCTTGCCCGATTTAGGTTTTCTTGTGGATGTGATAATCACTAACAAAAAAGTGATGAAAACATAAGCGTTTGTCACATGATGAAAACATAAGCGTTTGTCACATAAACTGAAAATTGAAAAGTTAAACTTTTCACCCTAGGGAAGTCTTGAACCAAGGACCTCTCGTTCCGCAGCTGCTCACGCTAACCACGAGACCACGGCACCGCGGAGCTTGTTCTTTCCTTTTTGTTGCCTATCTTTCCCATGGACTACTCAGTTTGTATATTTTGCTTATTTTTTCATAGTTCCACACAACTTGTTCCTGTTTTCTCGATCGACCTGTGTTCAGTTTTTTAAGGCCTATCCGCTGTGCCAACTTATAACTAAATCTGAGGGGGTTGCCATGGGGAGGTTCCCTTGTAAGTGGTATTATGTATGACATTTTGTAATCACATTACTATGATGAACAATTTCTGTGAATGCAGTTGAGAACGTCAAAGCGAACCAGCTAAACTCTCACGAGACAGCGGGAGCAGCGAGGAGGAGGACTAGTTGTAAACTGGCGGGTTTCCCAGCAGGACACGCTGTCAATCGGGCCACTTTGGGAGCGCGGTCGACAACAAAGGAAGGGCACGCGACAAACACTTTCCCTTGCACCTGGAGCTAATGGGCGGCCGCACCAGTGCGACCCTTCATGGGGCGATGACCTGAGATGGCCGAGCGGTCCACCGCGCGGAAATCCATCTGCTGGCAACGCACCACACGCACGCGACCGTGACGAGACAGCCGCGGTGAAACGACAAAAGACAGGGGATAAAGGGGCGTGGAGCCTTTTGACAGGTACTGTCCAGAGAAACTGGCAGATGTCAACGACGCCTATCAACGTTTCCTGACGGATTCCCACTGTCAAGCGACAGTAAATCATGGTTCGATGTTCTCTGGTCGCTAAGGGTGGCACAACGAAGAGCCATTAAGTGTCATCCTTGCCCAGGAATATCAAACCAGCGAGCCAATTGAGAATAACTCAAGAATGTAACAACACAAGGGGCGTGGAGCCTTTTGACACATACTGTCCAGAGAAACTGACAGACTTCAACGACGCCTATCAACATTTCCTGGCGGATGCCCACTGTCAAGCGACAGTAAATCATAGTTCGATGTTTGCTGGTAGCTAAAGGTGGCACAAAGAAGAGCCATTAAGTGTCATCCTTGCCTGGGAATATCAACCGGACGTGTCAAACGAGGATACCGCACGAATTTGACAACACAAACATGGAACCAAATCGAGATGTACGTGACATGGGCCACCAAGAGAAACTTCATGAGAGGGCAGAGACGGCGGGATTGCACGCAACAGATGGACAAAAATCCCTACTGACAGCTGCGGCGAAGAACCCCCACCCCTCCCCTTATATTATGCCTCGGAACAGTGGAACTACTGAGTGTGTCAGTGAACAGTGATTATACGGTTCTTAGTTCAATGCATATACGTGTGTTTCTGTCAGAGAAACTTTGACTCTTATGTTTTGCAGGGGTTCGATTTATTGGTGTTTACTAGACTGACTCTTGTATTTCGCAGGTATACTATTTATTCTTTTTTTTTTTTTAGACTTTGACTCTTGTATTTTGCAGGTGTTTTATTTATTGGTGTTTTTTTTTTAGATGTTGACTATTGTACTTTCAGAGCTGTTTTATTGATCAATGTTTGTTTTTGCGTGATGTATTACATTTGTGATATTTTGTTTCGTAAATTACAATTAAAAGTACAAAAATGTCAATGGAAATTCAGGAAAACAGAAATACAAGTCACTTAGGAATGAAATAAATATGAAGTGTCCGGAAGCTAAGGCGAAATGTCTGCACGCAAAATGTGATGAAATTGAAAAGAAATGAGTGTCCGAAGGACTGACTCGCCATCCAGAAAAGCCAAAACAACATTAAAAGCAAGGGAGGTAACATTAAGAGTGCTTCGGAAATTTCACTGTTAAACGCAGATAAGAGAACAGTTAGGGACAGATAATAACTCACCGGAATTTCTAAAATCATTGGGAGAAGTGGAAACATAATAACTATTAACGTTGGTGAGTAGATTCTATGACAGTACGAATATATCATCAGACTTTCGGGATAACACCATCCTCAGTATTGCGTTGATAGTAAGATCAGACAAGTGCGAGAATTATCACACAATCACCTTAACAGTTCGTGCATCCTAGTTGTTAACAAGAATAATTTAAATGCGAATGGAAAAGAAAATTGAGGATTTGTTAGATGACGATCAATTTGGCTCTAGGAAAGATAAAGTCACCAGAGAAAAAGCTCTGATGTGGTTGTTAATGGAAGCAAAGACTGAAGAAAAGTAAAGACACTTCATAGGATTTCTCGATCTGGAAAAAGTATAATGTTGCAAGCTGTTCGAAATTCTTAGAAAAATAGGGATAAGCTACAGGGAAAGACGGTAATACACAATATTTACAAGAACCAAGAGGGAACTTATTGTTCAAGAACTATGTGTTCGAACTACAAAAGGTGTGAGATAGCGATGTAGTTTTTCACCCCTACTGTTCGATCTATACATCGAAGAAGCAGTGATGGAAATAAAAGAATGGTTCAAGAGTGAGATTATAATTCAGTGTGAAATAATATCAATGATATGATTCGCTGATTACGTTGCTATTCTGAGTGAAAGTGAAGAAGGATTACACTGCTTATTGGTTAAAATGAACAGCCTAATGAGTACAGAATATGGATTCAGAGTAAATGGAAGAAAGACGGAACTAACAGCAAGCAGCAGAAACGAGAAAAGCGAGAAACTTAAAATGAGAACTGGGGACCATGAGTTAGATGAAATTAAGGAATTCTGCTACCAAGGCAGCAAAATAACCGATTCATGGATGGAGCAAGGAAGACATAAAAAGTAGGCTACTGCTGGCAAAAAGGACATTGATGGCAAAGATAAGTCCTGTAGAAACAAAAAAAAGGTTTAATTTCAGGAAGAAATTTCTGAGCACGTTCGTTTGGAGCACAGCATTGTATGCTAGTGAAACATGGCATGCGGGAAATATAAGAGCGTCTACATCTACATCTACGTGATTGCTCTGCTATTCACAATAAAGTGCCTGGCAGTGGATTCAGTGAACTACCTTCAAGCTGTCTCTCTACCGTTCCACTCTCTAACGGCGTGCGGGAAAAACGAGCCCTTAAATTTTTCTGTGCGAGCCCTGTTCTCTTATTTTATCGTGAGCGGAAGAGAATCGATGCATTTGAGATGTGGTGCTATAGCCAAATGTTGAATATTAGGAGGACTGATAACATAAAGAACGAGGAGGTTCTCAGCAGAATCGGTGAGGAATATATAAAAAACACTGACAAGAAAAATTGACAGATGATAGGACATCTATTAAGATATCAGGGAATAAAGTGCATAGTATTAGAGTGAATTGTAGGAGGCAATAGCTGTATAAGAAGACACAGATTTGAATACAGCCAAAAAATAACTGAGAACGAAGGCTGCAATTGTTACTCTGAGGTGAAACGATTTCCATACAAGAAGAAATCGTGACGTGCTGCATAAAACTAGTCGAAAGACCGAAGACACAAAAAAAAACTTAAAAAAATGCAACCTGTGTGGGAGCACTATTTCTCAAATGATTGGCTTTCTGAACTCTCTACACTAACATTTGGTACCTTTTATGGGAAAAATAAATTGCCATTATCCCAGCTGGTGACAAAACTTCAAAGACATCTTCCCTAAAATAATGGCCTTGATCGGGACACGGTGATTGTAATTGGATGAATTCCAGTTTTTATTGGAAATTTTATGTCTAGTCAGTCACACACACACACACACACACACACACACACACACACACACACACACGCACGCACGCACGCACGCACATTCTTAAAGAAGTTGCGGAAAAAGTAGGAATACAAATATCATTTGAAGAAAACGGCATATAAGACATGCAACAAACAAGCACCTAAGTTTATAAACACGAAATATGGAAAAATAAAAGGTGTTTCTCATTTTAAACACTTGGGGGAAATGATTCAACAGAAAGGTCTGGAAAAAACTGTAAACGAAGGTCGCTGTCAAAAAATAGCAACTGCATTCAGATCAACACAAATTATTTATAATAAAATAATCACTTTCTAAATTAAGTAAACTTAGGTATTACAGCATTGTAATCAACCCTGAATGTCTTTATGGAGCAGAAACTTTAATTTTAAGTGGAAGAGGGATACTGAAGAAATTCAAAAGAAAGAAAGAAAGATTATTAGGAAAATATTAGGCACAAAAATTAATGATGGAGGAACTTACAGGCTGAGAAGTAATAATCAAATAGAAGAATACGCATACATAATGATATTAGAAAAGGACGACTGGAATTTTATGGGCACATTAAAAGAATGGCATCCACTGGGTTGACATAACAGAATTCAACGAAAATAAAAATAAGTCAAAAACCGAGCCACAGCGCGATTAAGGAGGATCTTAAAGTAGCTGGTATATGTCAGGCAGACTTTACACATAGAAAAACATTCAGACAAAAGATATTTGATTATATCATCCTGTCCCTTCTACTTGTCAGTATTTTCCGCATACTCCTTTCATCTCAGATTCTACGCGGAGCCTCCACGTTCCTTACCTTCCCAGTCCACGCAAATATTAACATTCGTCTGTAGTACCACATCTCAAATGGTTCGATTGTCTTCTGTTGCTGTTTTCCCACAGTCCATGCTTCACTGCTATACTATGCTGTGCTCCAAAAGTACATTCTCAGAAATATCTTTCTCAAATAAAGGCCTATGTTTATTGCTAGTAGACTTCTCTTGGCCAGGAATGCCCTTTCTGGCAGTGGTAGTCCGCCTTTGATTTCCCCCTTGCTCCGTCCGTAGTTGGTTATTTTGCCGCCTACGTAGCACAATTCTATAAGTTCATCTACTTTGTAATTACCAATCCAGATGTTTAGTTTCTCGCTATTCTCATTTCTGCCACTTCTGTTGCTTTCGTCTTTCTTCGATTTATTCTCAGTCCATCTTCTGTACTGGTTAGACTGTTCATTCCATTCAGCAGACCCTGTAATTCTTCTTCACTTTCACTCAGGATAGCAATGTCATCAGCGAATCGTATCATTGATATCATTTCACCTTGTTTTTTAATCCCAATCCAGCATCTTTCTTACATTTTTATCACTGCTTCCTCGATATACAGATTGAATAGTAGGGTGAAAGACTACAGCCCTGTGTTACATCCTTTTTAATCCGAGAAATTCGTTCTTGGTTGTCCACTTTTATTATTCTCTCTTGGCTCGTCTACATATTGTATATTATACGTCTCTACCTGTAGCGTACCCCTATTTTACTCATAATTTCGAACGTATTGCACCATTTTACATTGTCGACGCTTTTTCCAGGTCGACAAATCATATGAACATGTCTTGATTTTTCTTTGGTCTTGCTTCCATTATGAACCACAACTTCAGAATTGCATCTCTTGCCCCTTTACCTTTCCTAAAGCCAAAGGATCGTCATCTAACACTTCCTCGATTTTCTTTTCTATTCTTCCGTGTTTTATTCTTGTCGGCAACTTGGATACATGAGCTGTTGAGCTGACTGTGCGATAATTCTCACATTTGTCAGCTCTTAGAGTCTTCGGAATTGTGTGGATGATATTTTTCCGAAAGTCAGATGGTATGTCACCAGACTCATACATTTTACACACTAACGTGAATAGTCGTTTTGCTGCATTTAGTAATTGAGATGAATTTAGTAATTACGATGGAATATTATCTACCCCTCCTACCTTATTTGATCTGAAGTTCTCCAAAGCTCTTTTAAGTTCTGAATTTAATACTGGATCCCTTATCTCTTTTAAACCGACTCCTGTTCTTCTCCTATCACATCATCAGACAAATCTTCCTCTTCGTAGATGCCTTCAATGAACTCTTTCCACCTATCCGCTCTCTCTTCTAGATTTAACAGTGGAGTTTCCGTTGCTCTCTTAATGTTACCATCTTTGCTTTTAATTTCACCAAAGGCTGTTTCTAATTTCCTATATGCTGAGTAAGTCCTACTGGCAATGATTTCTTTTTCGATTTCATGTAGCCATTTCATCTTAACTTCCCTGCACTTCCTATTTATTTCATTCCTCAGCGACTTGTATTTCTGCATTCCTGAAATTTCCTGAACATTATTGTACTTCCTTCTTTCATAGATCAACTGAAATATTCTTCTGTTACCCATGGTTTCTTCGCAGTTACCTTCATTGTATCGAAGTTTTTCTATTCAATTTATGTGATTGTCCTTTTTAGAGCTGTCCATTCCTCTTCAGCTGTACTGCCTACTGAGCTATTCCTTATATCTGTATCTATAGCTTTAGAGAATTTCAAGCGTATCTCGTCATTCGTTGGTTATTCTGTGTCTCACTTCTTTGCCTATTGATACTTCCTCACTTATCTCTTAAACTTCAGTCTACTTTTCGTCGCAACTACACTGTGATCTGAGTGTACAGGGTGAGTCACCTAACATTACCACTGGAAACACCTCCCAAACCACAACAAACACTGAATAACCAATTCCACATACCGAAAGTTAGGAGATGGAATAGTGGAACTGGTTAACACAAACCACTGAGAAATGCACGCAAGTATGATTTTGAACAAATTCTTATGATTTTTTAAATGGAATCCTGTTGTTATTTTTAGCACAACTGAAAAAAGAAATAAATACTTTATCAACGCCGGCCGGAGTGGCCGAGCGGTTCTAGTCGCTACGGTCTGGAGCCGCGCGACCGCTACGGTCGCAGGTTCGA
Source organism: Schistocerca serialis cubense (assembly GCF_023864345.2). Lineage (NCBI taxonomy): Eukaryota > Metazoa > Arthropoda > Insecta > Orthoptera > Acrididae > Schistocerca > Schistocerca serialis. The sequence continues at coordinate 487,556,923 of NC_064643.1, forward strand.
ATCCTGCCTCGGGCATGGACGTGTGTGATGTCCTTAGGTTAGTTAGGTTTAAGTAGTTCTAAGTCCCATAGTGCTCAGAGCCATTTGAACTTAATCAATGCTGTTTGTCGCATTGTGACATGTTAAGTAAATCTGGAGTAATTTGTAACGTGAAGTTGACGTTTGAAACCTCAGACGTTGAGTCACGTGTTGTAACAAACAAGGTCTGTAGGAATACGTTTACGAAGACTAAGATGTTTACGAGTTTGGCTGTCTCAGTGTCTGCGCTTGCTGAGTTAGTCCTTGTACTCAGAACAACTGTAGTACATTGTGCTACCGAACATCTGTGATAATGAACTGCACACAAGTGAGAATAGATGTACGCACAGTCGGAACGTGAGAAGACCGCAAGCACAACAGTGTGCACAGTAAGAACTGTGAGAATGGTTTATTCTAACTCTGAAAAGGCAGAGATGATACTCATCTTTGTCGAGTGAAGACAAAATGCAGCTGCAGCCTGCAGGTTGTATGCAGAAATGTACCAAGACAGAAATCATCCAACGAGCCGCACATTTGAAAACATCTGCAAACAATTGTATGCATCAGGTGTGGTCATAACAAGCGAACGGGTCAGTAACAAACCCATCACAGGAGAAGCAGGAGCAGCTGGTGGGTTAGCTACTGTTGCCGTGAGCCCACACATGAATACACGTGACATCGCTAGAGGCAGTGCAATGAGTGAAAGTAGCGCAATGCGCATACTTCATCGTCACAAATTTTACCCGTATGATGTATCTCTGTATCAGCAATTACATGGAGATGACTTTAATAATCGAGTGAATTTCTGTCAATGGGCATTAACAGAGAATGCGTTGCAGTTTTACCTGTTTACCAATGAAGCAGGTTTCACAAACCACGGTGCAGTGAATTTGCGAAACATGCATTACTGGTCTATTGACAATCCTCACTGGCTTCGACAGGTACAGCGACAGCTACCGTGGAATGTAAATGTATGGTGCGGAGTAATTGGCGACCATTTCATTGATCCTCACTTCACTGAAGGCACCCAAAGAGTTGCCTAATACATAGAGTTTCTACAACAAAATGATGTCCCAACATTGCTGGAAACGCGTAGACGTATGTAGTATCAACATGATGGTGCTCTTGCACATTCTGCAGTGAACACTAGGGTAATCCCTGACAGAATGTTTTTACGGGTTTTTCATAGGACGTGGCCGACGCACAAATTGTCCAGCCCGTTCTCCTGATCTAGCACCTTTAGACTTCTTTCTGTGCTGCAGTCCGGAACCGCGGGACTGCTACGGTCGCAGGTTCGAATCCTGCCTCGGGCATGGGTGTGTGTGATGTCCTTAGGTTAGTTAGGTTTAAGTAGTTCTAAGTTCTAGGGGACTTATGACCTAAGATGTTGAGTCCCATAGTGCTCAGAGCCATTTGAACCATTTTGAACTTCTTTCTGTGGGGTACTTTAAAGGATAATGAGTACCGTGGTGTGCCTACAACCCCAAAGAGTACGAAACATCGTATTGAGGCAGCCTGTGGCAACATTACACCGGATGTACTGCGTCGTGTAAGGCATTCGTTACGCGGTAGATTAAAAATGTGTGCAGCAAAAAATGAGCACTAATTTGAACATTTATTGGCCTGAAATTTCAGGACTAACACTTTTACATTCTGCAATTGAAAACAAAAGAACAAATTTGTAAGTTTAACTACATGTTAATGTACATTATCTTCTAACAAATCAGTGCCGTACAGTACTGTTCAGAGAAAAAGACTAATAAAAATGTTAGAATGTGGACGTAACGTGCTGCACATGTCTCTTCTGCACTCCTAATTAATTCGGTCTTCTCCGATACACACGATTGAACTGCTGAGGATTTACTCAAGCGTCAACTTTACTTTACAAATTAGATTGGATGTAATTAACATTTTACAATGTAACAAACGGCAGTGATTAAATATTTGTTCCCACTTTCAGTTCTGCTAAAAATAACAACAGATTTCAATTAAAAAAAAAACACACAGAAGTATGTGTTGAAAATCATACTTGCGTGCATTTATCAATGGTTTGTCTTAACCAATTCCACCAGCCCCTCTCCTAACGGTCTGAGGAATTGATTATTCAGTGTTTGGTGTGGTTTGGGAGGTGTTACCAGCGGTAATGTTAGGTGACTCACCATGTATATCTGTTCCTGGGTACGTTTTACAATCCAGTATCTGATTTAAGAATCTCTGTCTGACTATGATGTAAGTGTAGCTTAAATCTTCCAGTACCACCAGTCCTTTTGCAAGTATACCTCCTCCTCTTGTGCTTCTTGAACAGAGTATTAGCAAAATTTATTATTTATCTCAATTAGTCTTTCTCCTCTCTCATTCCTTGACCCAAGCACATATTCTCCTATAACAATTTTTTCTGCTCCTTTCCCTACAACTGCATTCCAGTCCCCCTTGGCTATTAGATTTTCATCTCCCATTACGAACTGTATGACCCTTTCAACCTTTTCATGTAATTTCTCTGTCTCTTCAACTTCAACTAGCGATATTGTGTGTGTGTGTGTGTGTGTGTATGTGTGTATGTGTGGCAGAGAGAGAGGGAGAGAGAGAGAGAGAGAGCGAGGTGGGGGGGGGGGGGAGCGTGGAAGGAGAGGGGGCGGGAGAGATGGTACCTCTTTGACGGAGACGCCGGTCTCCATGATGATGCCCTCGTCGGACACCTCCTGCGCGTAGTAGTGTGAGAAGGGCGCTCCGGGCAGCGGCACCGGCTCCACAGGCCCGCCCTTGCCGTGGTAACGCAGCAGGTACGCCGTCCAGCACACGTACCTGCAGGCACCACACATACTGTACAAAACAACGCTTACGCTAGCATGCCGCCGGCATGCTGTCCAATGTAACTACATCTAAAGGCTTACACTCAAGAGACTCGGGCGTACGCGCGAGTGAGCTGCCGCTATGTGCGGTGTGTTGACGAACTACTAGTGTCGGTAGAGGTATACGTCGGTCACAGAGTGCCTACACAGGGAGTCGCTGGTTGCCTGCCTGCATATTGTAAAGTTGTTTGTTACTAGTGTGGCTCTCACGCGGTATAAGTGTCTTTCTCATCTAACAATGGAACATCTCTAAGTCCGTAGTTATCCAGAGCTAGGGTGATAGACGTAGTGATCTAGCGTCGGTTTAACGCGTGCGTTGTTAAGTATAAAATCGTTTTCAGAATAAACTGGTGAAATACCTGAAATATATTCGCATTTGTGAATATGCACGACCATCAAATGTATAATGGAATGACGACAGTGAAAATCTGTGGCGGACCAGACTTCGAACTCGGATATCCCACTTATCACGAGTTGCCGCCTTACCATTAAGCTATATGAGCGCGCTTCATTGTCAGACATAGACTTCCGTATGTTGTCAACCATGTGTCTACATTCTGCACTCTTACATCCATTATGTTTATTCCCGTACAGGGGAGACATTTTTGTACAATGTCGTATTTATCTGCCGACATCGGACAAGCGGCTTTCAAGAAAAATATCTCTCCTTTTCAGGGATGTACATAATGGATGAACGACGAAGACTGTAGACAGCTGGCTGTCTGGAAGTTTGGGGCTGGCGGTGAGGCGTGCTCGGATAGCCTGAGTTTAAGGTGACGTTTCGCTATAAGCTGGAAATTCGGGTTCGTGTCCCGGTCCGGTACAGATTTTCATTGTAGTCATACCATTAAACAGCCGACGGATGTCCTTATTCGCAACTGTGAATGCATTTCATGTGTTTGATAACGGCTCTAGTTGCCGCAGTGCCTGTACCTTCAGACATACTTCCATATCCGAAGGAATGTGCATCGTACTTCTGAATAATACAGGCACTGCAATATCGCATCGTATCTTACATAATGGTGAAGGTTACCTACTTCTTCCCGTTTCTTTTCTATTCCTCATGGACTGAATGACTACATTTCGTGGTAACTAGTACTTGTGTTCCTCAGCCAAAAGCAGACCTCTCCTACAGATTTATGTCATGTTGTTGTTGTTGTGGTCTTCAGTCCTGAGACTGGTTTGATGCAGCTCTCCATGCTACTCTATCCTGTGCAAGCTTCTTCATCTCCCAGTACTTACTGCAACCTACATCCTTCTGAATCTGCTTAGTGTATTCATCTCTTGGTCTCCCTCTACGCTTTCTACCTTCCGCGCTGCCCTCCAATGCTAAATTTGTGATTCCTTGATGCCTCAAAACATATCCTACCAACCGATCCCTTCTTCTAGTCAAGTTGTGCCACAAACTTCTCTTCTCCCCAATCCTATTCAATACCTCCTCATTAGTTACATGATCTACCCACCTTATCTTCAGCATTCTTCTGTAGAACCACATTTCGAAAGCTTCTATTCTCTTCTTGTCCAAACTATTTATCGTCCATGTTTCACTTCCATACATGGCTACACTCCATACAAATACTTTCAGAAACGACTTCCTGACACTTAAATCTATACTCGATGTTAACAAATTTCTCTTCTTCAGAAACGATTTCCTTGCCACTGCCAGTCTACATTTTATATCCTCTCTACTTCGACCATCATCAGTTATTTTACTCCCTAAATAGCAAAACTCCTTTACTACTTTAAGTGTCTCATTTCCTAATCTAATTCCCTCAGCATCACCCGATTTAATTTGGCTACATTCCATTATCCTCGTTTTGCTTTTGTTGATGTTCATCTTATATCCTCCTTTCAAGACACTGTCCATTCCGTTCAACAGCTCTTCCAAGTCCTTTGCTGTCTCTGACAGAATTACAATGTCATCGGCGAACCTCAAAGTTTTTACTTCTTCTCCATGAATTTTAATACCTTCTCCGAATTTTTCTTTTGTTTCCTTTACTGCTTGCTCAATATACAGATTGAATAACATCGGGGAGAGGCTACAACCCTGTCTCACTCCTTTCCCAACCACTGCTTCCCTTTCATGCCCCTCGACTCTTATAACTGCCATCTGGTTGCTGTACAAATTGTAAATAGCCTTTCGCCCCCTGTATTTTACCCCTGCCACCTTCAGATTTTGAAAGAGAGTATTCCAGTTAACATTGTCAAAAGCTTTCTCTAAGTCTACAAATGCTAGAAACGTAGGCTTACCTTTTCTTAATCTTTCTTCTAAGATAAGTCGTAAGCTTAGTATTGCCTCACGTGTTCCAACATTTCTACGGAATCCAAACTGATCTTCCCCGAGGTCCGCTTCTACCAATTATTCCATTCGTCTGTAAAGAATTCGCGTTAGTATTTTGCAGCTGTGACTTATTAAACTGATAGTTCGGTAATTTTCACATCTGTCAACACCTGCTTTCTTTGGGATTGGAATTATTATATTCTTCTTGAAATCTGAGGGTATTTCGCCTGTCTCATACATCTTGCTCACCAAATGGTAGAGTTTTGTCATGACTGGCTCTCCCAAGGCCATCAGTAGTTCTAATGGAATGTTGTCTACTCCCGGGGCCTTGTTTCGACTCAGGTCTTTCAGTGCTCTGTCAAACTCATCACGCAGTATCTTATCTCCCATTTCGTCTTCATCTACATCCTCTTCCATTTTCATAATATTGTCCTCAAGTACATTGCCCTTGTATAAACCCTCTATATACTCCTTCCACCTTTCTGCCTTCCCTTCTTTGCTTAGAACTGGGTTGCCATCTAAGCTCTTGATATTCATACAAGTGGTTCTCTTCTCTCCAAAGGTCTCTTTAATTTTCCTGTAGGCAGTATCTATCTTACCCCTAGTGAGACAAGCCTCTACATCCTTACATTTGTCCTCTAGCCATCCCTGCTTAGCCATTTTGCACTTCCTGTCGATCTCATTTTTGAGACGTTTGTATTCCTTTTTGCCTGCTTCATTAACTGCATTTTTATATTTTCTCCTTTCATCAATTAAATTCAATATTTCTTCTGTTACCCAAAGATTTCTACCAGCCCTCGTCTTTTTACCTACTTGATCGTCTGCTGCCTTCACTACTTCATCCCTCAAAGCTACCCATTCTTCTTCTACTGTATTTCTTTCCCCCATTCAATTGTTCCCTTATGCTTTCCCTGAAACTCTCTACAACCTCTGGTTCTTTCAGTTTATCCAGGTCCCATCTCCTTAAATTCCCACCTTTTTGCAGTTTCTTCAGTTTCAATCTGCAGTTCATAACCAATAGATTGTGGTCAGAATCCACATCTGCCCCTGGAAATGTCTTACAATTTAAAACCTGGTTCCTAAATCTCTGTCTTACCATTATATAATCTATCTGATACCTTTTAGTATCTCCAGGATTCTTCCAGGTATACAACCTTCTTGTATGATTCTTGAACCAAGTGTTAGTTATGACTAAGTTACGCTCTGTGCAAAATTCTACAAGGCGGCTTCCTCTTTCATTTCTTCCCCCCAATCCGTATTCACCTACTATGTTTTCTTCTCTCCCTTTTCCTACTGACGAATTCCAGTCATCCATGACTATTAAATTTTCGTCTCCCTTCACTACCTGATAATTTCTTTTATCTCGTCATACATTTTATCTATTTCTTCATCATCTGCAGAGCTAGTTGGCATATAAACTTGTACTACTGTAGTAGGCATGGGCTTTGTGTCTATCTTGGCCACATTAATGCGTTCACTATGCTGTTTATAGTAGCTAACCCGCACTCCTATTTTTTTATTCATGATTAAACCTACTCCTGCATTACCCCTATTTGATTTTGTATTTATAACCCTGTAATCACCAGACCAAAAGTCTTGTTCCTCCCGCCACCGATCTTCACTAATTCCCGCTATATCTAACTTTAACCTATCCATTTCCCTTTTTAAATTTTCTAACCTACCTGCCCGATTAAGGGATCTGACATTCCACTCTCCGATCCGTAGAACACCAGTTTTCTTTCTCCTGATAACGACGTTCTCCTGAGTAGTCCCCGCCCGGAGATCCGAATGGGGGACTATTTTATCTCCGGAATATTTTACCCAAGAGGACGCCATCATCATTTAATCATACAGTAAAGCTGCATGTCCTCGGGAAAAAATACGGCTGTAGTTTCCCCTTGCTTTCAGCCGTTCGCAGTACCAGCACAGCAGGGCCGTTTTGGTTAATGTTACAAGGCCAGATCAGGCAATCAACCAGACTGTTGCCCCTGCAACTACTGAAAAGACTGCTGCCCCTCTTCAGGAACCACACGTTTGTCTGGCCTCTCAACAGATACCCCTCCGTTGTGGTTGCACCTACGGTACGGCCATCTGTATCGCTGAGGCACGCAAGCCTCCCCACCAACGGCAAGGTCCATGGTTCACTTATGTCATAAGTTCTGTAAATCCTAGAGAGCTGAAGTTCGAATTCCAAGAAATCCTTGCCATCTCCCCGTGGCACAGCAGCATCAGGAATGACACCATCCAAAATTGCTGGTATGCAGGTTTTCTGCTAAAATATTTCTGAAATTTGAAAGGCAATAACAGATTTGTAACACTTTCTCCTGTGCTTGAGTGATTCTCTGACGCAGATTAGTCAAAATGGCAAAATCGAGGCAGAGTTACGTGGTCAATCTCCAAACTGTTATAAGGGAATAGCAAAGATGGGTGCAGCAGTTAGAAACAGCCATGTGTGAGAGTAGTCTCCTAAATGGCTTGTCATATAATAGCTCATGCACTGCTGGCGTAATATGGAATTCTTTGTCGTTTCCATCAGTGCCAACGTTCAGTGGAAAACTGCGGAAGAGATGAAGAGATGAAAGTTCTTTCGGGATCCGGGAGGGACTGCCCTGTTGAGTTCACTGAAATATTCCGAAAACTTAGCAGTTGCTAAATTAAGAATTCATGGAGCTGCATAAGGACTGTTTAGTGTAGAGCCTTCTTGCGTGAAATTAGAATATTATAAACAGTTTAAAACGATGGTTGTCCAGAAATTGAAACCACGAATATCTGATCACATTTTACAGTGAAAAACTTCATAGTCTGCGGGCGTGGCGCGACCAGTCTGTTTAGCAATTTGAAACGTTAACGCTCAAGAATATGAGCTGGTAGAACACGACAATTAGAATCGCATTCAGCACTTAGAAGCCGATCGGGGAGCTTTAGACACATATCATCTGTGGGTTGTAGAACAATAAAGCTACAACTTCAGTGCTTTATGCTTTTTGTACTTTTATAAATAAATTTTTAAGAATTTCGATAAATAATAACTTTATTTTAGTGCAAAGTTAGAATTCGTGTTCTCGATCAGAGATCTAAATGGAACCTTCTTCAACATTGTCTTTAACTAAGCAGTGTTTATGAAGCTAACATACCATATTTGATGCATTTAGAAGTTGTACTTGCTTATTAGGAAAATATGGAGTTCAAGTGATACAATTCATTAACGATCTCGAAAAAACACACCATTTTTCGTATAGTGTTTTGTGCTAAAATGTCAGAAAATGTGACACTGCTTGATAAAAATGGTATGGACACTGGAATTATCAATTGCACATTTTCTGGATGTGGTATCTTCTTCCCCTACCCTGAAATGGTGCTTGCTCAGGCAATGAAATTTCGATTTTGTTTCATCACTAACACAGCTTTACTTAGGCCTAAGACAAAACTGTCAACTACTATTTCACAGCCCATTTATAATTTTATTTTAGCCTTCCCATATTTTGTACTGCTACTGTATTGCTAGAGAACAATGATATCGACAATGTAAACAGGAAAGTAGCATTATGACAATTACACAGTCCATAGTAATGTTTTGCGTGTCAAATGTGTCTTAGCCTGTACATTACATAATAATAGACATTTCCAAAGCTTACATATTGTGATAAATAATACAGACATTTCAGACATGGAAATACTATAAGTTACTTCAGTGTTGTAAGTATACTTCTATATTTTGCAGACAATTTAGGTAAGTAAATACTGTAAGATGCACTAGTAATGTTTGTAATGTTACGTATTTTTGACAGACATTTTATTTATGGAAATAACACTGCAAAACATTTTGCGTGTGTATTTAAGTGTTTCATGGCTGTCTGTGCAGACGTGTTAGGTTTCCAAACGAAGTACGATCGAAGTGTCTCATACTGATCCATCTCAAATATCTATTAAAAATTCTTTCTCTGAAGAAGAAGAAGAATGGAAAAAATAAGCGTACTCAAGAGTGGCAAGCCATACTTCATCTAATAAACTAGCCATGCTTAACAGTTGCAAAACAGAAACAGTTGTTACCGATGTTACCATTTCTTCATCAATGTTACAGGGAGTATTACAGTACCCTTTGGAAGATCCGGGGCCAAGAATAGAGTTGGGAAAGAAACTAAAGTCGGTACTGTGAGATTTCTTTCTTCTTTACAATTTTGTTATTCTCTTGAAAAAGATGTATCAGAAAAGAGCAATGGTTTTTGTTGTCTATAGTTCTCCTAGTTAAAATATTACTGCTGTGTTTTTATACTAGTATTATTATAAATAAAATGTATTGGCTCTATATTAATGGCATTTGAAATAAAAACTTTCTTATTGACACTTTTCTTAGGAAGAGTCAGTGTCATGGTGTGGCACTCAATTATTTATATCTTAATCAACGTTCTTATTCAATTATTTATTTCCTAATTTATATCATTTTGTTGTGATGAGACAGACAGCATAATCCTGTGGTACCAGAATATCTTATCCATTTTTGGACGTAAGTAAGTCATGTACAAGGCGAGCCACATTATTTTATAATTCCCCTCACTAATGTGAGATCTGATACTTAGAATGTTTTCCGTTTGCATTCTTCAGTTGTTTAATCGTGAAGAAGAATTTGATGCAGAATGTGAGTGATTTCTGTCGACCAGCTGCGGTTATTGTGACTCACAGTAACTCATAGAATACAGTGCCGTGTCAAGTTCGCCATCCACAATCTTTTTAAAGAATGGCTCGCAATATTTCAATCTTTTTCCTTTATTACCAGGAACTAATGCGTGAACCAAGAATCGCAGTAAGGTTTTACGTGTAAGGACTTACTAACACAATGACGAGAAGTGTATTTAACGTACGTCCGTTGCTAAAACTGCGTGACACTTTTTTCCAGTAATTCCCTGCTAAATGTTTGTAGCTATTTCCAGGGGTTGAAGTGAAGGCTTTCGATCACGCCTAGAATTAGTGATCGCGACTCTTTATCAGATATGGATCACCTTTTTTGCAGGGAAACGCGATTTCTGGACGAGTACACGAAAAATTTCACGAGTTCTGATAGATGAAACGGTGTGGGCGCTAGTTTCCATTCTGCACAACCTTTTTAGTATGAATACGGCATACTCTTCCTGAATAGCTCAGAGAACGACGGAAAGACACTCACATGGAAGAAAATATATCCATAAAATCATCACGTCCTGCTTAGGGAACGAGGCTTTTGTTTTGGACATACCGTGTATTACAAAAACAACAGAGATAGCAATACACAACACACGCGACTGAAGCTGATTTAACACCTTCGGTCATGGTGTCCTCATGTAAGGACATACTAAATAAATGCTTAGTATATTAAAATTCGTTAAATTTTACCATTTGTGATTTTTGTCCTCATGTTGTCACAAGCAGAGAGTTTATTTGATAACAGTGTCGGCATCTCCTGTCAATCTGTGGCAGCACACAACAAAACTGAAAGTGCACAGTCACAATGGACGCTTCTCAATAATCTTTGTACCTCCCATCAGCCGGTTAATATCTTCTGAGTTTAGGTAAAAAATATTATTTCTGTGTGGAAAGCTGTATTCTTGAAGGTGAAAACTAAAGGAGTCTTCCAGAACGAAAGGTAAATGACATATTTATAACTTTATACATGTCTCCAAATGAGGACATTGTGATTGAAAGGTTGTAATAACGTAGAAACTTCAGATATTATTTCGCTGTCTTTTTAGTCGTCTTACAGCGATTTCACATTGTCCCCCAGTCCAAGACAGACAAAGGCCACTTACAGAAGAAGAAGTTACAGAACTCCTTAATTCACCTGAAATTGACGATGTATCCGATGATTCTGGCGATAATTTTGAACAAGAGGATAATGATGGAGGTAGTGTTAGACGTTTTATGTCATACGGTTTAATGAAAGCTGAGTAGCCTAGACCCAAAGCCCGCATTATGTATGATAAGTGACACTGAGATAATCACGTAACACTCGTCCCATCCAATCGACAATGCATTGGCGGCGAGAATGTTAGTGTTGCGTACGAATTTGTTACAGCGCAGCCTACCAAAAGCTCAATAAGAAAAAATATCTCTTCTGACAGTAACGAACTGAAAGATAGGTTTGAATGTCCAGATTGGTAAGTCTGACGTCTGTTGACGTGCTTTGCATCCGGACATGTTAGGGCGACAGCCACGCGTATTGGACATTTAGCGAGCTTTGCACCCGAAGACAGCATGCAGTTTGCTGCTTTTGAATCCGAACATGATTTTAGACAGCCATTTTCGACGGTTTATAGCCGGTATAGCAACCTAAAACATATTGCATCACGTAGATGCTTAAAACAGCCTATATGACCGTGTGCCCAACTCAAAATCGACATAAAACGAATTTTTCAAAGTCAATAAACTTCACTAACAGCCGTATACTTTAAGATATTTCATTTTATTCTGAAAGCCACTAGTTTCTGCAATTCATTTTGCCATCTTCAGGCCCTATACTCTTATATCCTAATAAAGGAACTTATCGTATAGTGACGTAAAACAAAGGATATCGTGATTTCCAATCGTTATGTAAATGCTTCATTTGTGTAATTTATGTATTTCAGTGAAATAAAATCAAATAAAGTACTTTGACTTTTAGACATATTCTGCACCAACTTGAACTAAATGTCCTCATCTGGGGATGTTTGTATCTCCCCTTGGGGGGCACCTCGGTATATTTTATACATCTGAAAAATCATAATTTAATTCGAAGAACTGGATAGCAAAGCCATGACTTTTTTTCATGAAAAAAATAATTCATGACTGAAAGGGTTAAGAAAAACAGCAACCAGGCTACTAATCATAGTCAAGATCGGTTGATGATTTTTGGTTATCACCTGTAAGAAAATTCAAAATTCATTCACAAAACTATGGAAGGTACGCTCCTTCGACGCAGTTCTGTGGAATTCCCCCTCCTTTTGCAAATCATAAATCAACTGCGAATGTACACTAAAGCGATTGCTTCAGGAGCAATATTAAATTTTCGAGTAATGAAATTTGGTTGTGTTGTTACATAACAGATCTTTTCGATTACTCTCTAAAATTCATAGAATTTTTCCGTGTCTAACCGTGTCTTCTTTTATAATTATTGTATCAGAATTCTTCACCTGATTCGAGTATTGGTATTCCGTTTCACTTTCTGAAATTATATGCAGTATTACTAACATGTATTGAGAGTAAAAATCACCTGTCATTCGCAATGACATAATGATCTTATGAAGTATGGTTTCCATGAGCTAAATCCCCATAGCCTTTGAAAAGCGTTTTGAAGCAACTGAAGTATCACAGTTGAGGTATAAGGTGGAAATCCCACGATATAGGTAATTTTTTTAATCAAAAAGAGACCGTTTCATTAATAGTGATTATATTTTTTTAACTTTAATTGCGAATATCTTAGGTTAGACTTTACCGTTACTGTGTTGATGTCGAATGAAACAACAAGTAAACTGTTATCAGTTACTTTTTAATTTATTTCTACTACACGTGTCGAAGATTTAAACCTCCATCGTCAGATGAATTTATTTGTGTCAGTATGACGTGTGTGTTGTGTTACGACTTTAGGAGACCCTGTGGCACTGCCTCCAGTTGTCACAGGCTGTGGCCATGTAACATGTCCTTATCGTTTTGATGAGAGAATATCATTTATGTGTCTTACACATAATTTCATTCGTGTTTCTTTTTAAAATAGCAAACGATATGTGATTGTATCTTTGAGACTCGCAAATAACACTTTACTGGACGGACATCCTCAAGCAAACTTTTGTTTGTTGGATAAAATGCTCGACCAGTTTCGTAATTTAAATTGAATTGTGTAAATATTATAGTGGGAATGCCACTTCTACAGTCCTCCAGAATCATCTTTCTTTCGTCGGCTAACATAAATGTAAGACATCTATGTTATTAGTCTTAAGTTAAATGCTAATAATTATCATAATCATGGCAAATTTTGAGCTTATTTTCATTTCATATACCTATCCAGCATCCTTGATTGTGTGTGTGATCGCAATTTATGTTTCAGTCTCATTTTTCTGCTATGAAGCAAAGGTTCGGTGACGTGATGACTACGCGCTACCTGCGTACTACTACATGATTAATTATTTCATTTATTTTAGAGTATCCTGTCTGATTTGCCTTGCATTCAAAATCCAATTTTTTCCTGCCGTCCAGTGCGATATATTCCCTCGCAGTGTACAGAAATTTCACACGGTCGTACATTACCCAATTTATTGCTATCCGGCAGCGAATTATATGCCCGTCTTCTCAACACAACGTCAAAAGAAACGGTAATACGAGCAGAATCAGCTACAGCAGCGACTTTCATACTACTAGATCTTATTTTAAGAACATTCCATGTAATATTCTTTCCCGCTGCAGCTCTTGTAAAATGTTCCGTCAATGCAACTTAACAGTCTATCTTGGCAAAATAATTTAACAAATTACTGGAAATATTACAACAGCTGCAAACAGTGCGACAGATTACTCTACAGTCGTAACACAACAACACGTCACATTTTTTAGGTGGTGCATAAGTTCTTAGCATTTTTCAACAAGAATAAGAGACTTTAGCCATCAGTAATATATTCGGCTTCAGTAATTACAACGGTCTAACAATTCTGGGGTAACTTTTGTATTACGCGACTGTAGAAAACACCTGGTTTGAGGCGAAGAATTCGTCTGGCCACGTTCGGAGCCTATTTTCATCCGGAAAGGAAGTCCCTTGAAGGCTGTTAGATGAACAGTGTAAAAGGTGAAAATCTGGAGGTGCAAGATTGGGTGAATAAGCTGGATGCGGAATGACTTCCCGGCCCAATACCTGTCTAGTGGTTTTGTCAGTCTAGCAAATGCGATCAGGCGTTATCGTGAAGTAGCATCGCTTCACGCAGGCTTCCTGATCGTTGTTCTTGGACTGCGTCTGAAGACGTCTCGATTGTTGACAATAAATGTCAGCAGGGATGGCTACACCCTGGGACACCAATTCACAATACACCCACACAATCCCTGTTCCACCAGATGCATCACATTATCTTTTGTGGATGCACGTAAGTCTTTGTATGGAGAATTGCTACTTTCTTGGGCTCAAATATTTCTGTCTTGTCCTTCTGTTAGCATAAAAACAACATTTCTCGTCACCAGTAACGACACGAGATAGGAATGGTCGGTGTTGTTCACGAGCCAATTGATAACGAGCAAGCGGAGACGTACGTATTGTCACGCGCCCACTTTTGTGATTTTGGCTTTGAGAATGCGGTAATCATACACCCGATTTCTGAACCTTCACCACTCCATGAAAATGTCGCACAATCGTGGAATGATCACAACTGTCGAGTATACTGACACGAATCGTTGTGGATTAATACGTCTTCATAAAACTCCGAAAGTCTTCCTGAAACTGGAGAGTGACTAAAACGATACAACCATTTTATTGCCGTACTCTGTCCAATGCTTATTTTCCCCATCACGGCGAAAATGTTTCTGGCTGCCTCCACTGCTGTCATCCCTTTATTGAACTCAGACAGAAGATTAGTCGGAAAGGTTCCGATTTCTCCACTTAGCACTCACTGTCTCCAAATCACAAAATCACTAGAAATAAACTCAAGTACTAATAGTGAACTACAAATAAAAGAAATGAAAATCGATAAGTAAACACATAGCAACCGGAATAACAGGATGCCAAACAAAAACGATACAAACTTGTGCACCCACCTAAAACGAACACAAATAAATCCACATGATGATGGTAGTTTAAACCTTTGAAACGCGATGTGCAAACAAATTGAACAGTGACTAGTAATATTAAACTTGTTTTTATATATTATGCTATAATAACATTGGTAATTCACGAATTACAGTGCAATTACAAATGAATACTGCGATTAAAACAGCTGTAATTATTCGTATTTAATGAAGGGCCATCCATCGACAACAATTACAGGGACAGTAAGAGAAAGCATACTTTATTGGTGTTCCATATGACGCTCCGTATTCAGACGGCATCTATTTGCCAATTCACTTCGCATCATACTTCCTGAACCATATGATGCGTCACCGACGCGACAATGTTATAGATGCGTGTTTTCAGTTGTGGAACTCTTTTCGGGGAAGGAGACTTGAACACAAGGTCTTTTTTTCCATAACAACGTAAAATTAAATCCATGGTCATCATGTCCGGAGATCTAGGAGGCCAGTACAGAGCACTGCCGATGAAGCGGTTTCGAAGACATTTGCTTAAAGGTGTGAGCCTCCATAACGAAACTTAGGGTTGCTCCATCTTTTGAAACATGTAATTCTTGGAATCCGCATCAAGCTGTGGAACCAACCATTGTCAAGCATAGCCAAGTATTTCTTTAAAGTCAGTACCGCCATTCGACTGTTTTTCTTATATGCAGTGTTATATTTACACGATCACGATTTCGGCTTAAAATGCCATTATCAAGTGTTTTAGTGTTATACAGTGCCTAAGATGGCATACTGTCGTATTTAAAACACACCATTAGACTCATTGTTTAAGGGTCAATATTTCCGGTAAAATCCTACTGCTATGTTTTATCACTGAGTATACCATCTTGTCAAGTCAATTCAAGTCAAGTCAATATGGTATGCTCAGTGATAAAACACAGCAGTAGGATTTTACCAGAAATATTGACCCTTAGACAATGTGCCTAATAGTGTATTTTAAATACGACAGTATGCCATCTTAGGCACTGTATAACATTAAAACACTTGATAATGGCATTTTAAGCCGAAATCATGATCGTGTAAATGTAACAGTGCAAATAAAAACAAGGAAGTCAAAGAAATATATTATGACTGTGGCCCCACATTATGGCCGGCGGGTGTGGCCGAGCGGTTCTAGGCGCTTCAGTCTGGAACCGCGCTACTGCTACGGTCGCAGGTTCGAATCCTGCCTCGGGCATGGATGTGTGTGATGTCCTTAGGTTAGTTAGGTTTAAGTAGTTCTAAGTTCTAGGGGACTGATGACCTCAGATGTTAAGTCCCATAATGCTCAGAGCCAATTCACATTATGAAAAAATATTAATAGCCAAGTATATTTTTGTTGCCACTTCCAGCTCAGTGACGAACTCGTAAGATTTTGTACTTTCATCACACAGAAGACATTAACTTTCATAATATACTTGTGATAAAGATATTCACACATGAGAGGAAGCGCTGGTGAGCCGCTTTAAATCAATCAGAACACTGCTACCAAAATAATGAAATTAAGTAAGGACTATGTGATTATTTTCTATACTGGGTGTTAGGGATATAAGTACAAAAATTGTGGTCATTGGTTCCTTAATATGTATCCACTTTAGTGTATTGGTTGTTTATTTTTTCTCAGCGTCTGACAGTGTTCCTACAGACAAGTCACACAATTTACAAAATGATGTTTTCTGCTCAATCGTAACTGTACCACTAAGTGGACAACAGCGCTCAGTATAGTCTTCCGATTTGCGTCCAAGTGTCCACAGTTCAACACCTGACCGGCTAATCAGGGCAAATAAAAATTGATGTCTTGCTTGCCACACCTACTTGGATGTGCTAACCAAGCTAAAAACATACTACTCACAATAGCTGTAATAAATAGTCTACAAATGAAGTAAATACTGATGTAATGTTGTTAGTACACTGATCTTAGTCATCAATAAAAATATCTACATTTGTACCCGTAACATCCCGTATTATTCGTGAGGATACAGGTGTGCCACTATTTCGCGCCAGACTTTAGGTCACAAACCGTATACAAAGCAGTAAATAAAAACGATGTTTGAGGTAATTTCAATAATGCCTGTAGTATTATAAGACACACAACAAAAGTACTTAAAGACATGAAGAAGCTTACACAGGACAGAGCATGATGAATTAGGGACCACAACGACAATAGCCGGCCGCGGTGGTCTAGCGGTTCTAGGCGCGCAGTCCGGAACCGCGCGACTGCTACGGTCGCAGGTTCGAATCCTGCCTCGGGCATGGATGTGTGTGATGTCCTTAGGATAGTTAGGTTTAAGTAGTTCTAAGTTCTAGGGGACTGATGACCACAGATGTTAAGTCCCATAGTGCTCAGAGCCATTTGAACCATTTGAACCACAACGACAATAATAACTACTACTGCTATTACTACCACTAAATGTGTGCATAGAATACACTACTTTTGAGATCTTCACTATATTGTTGATAGTGGAGTGGAAGTAATTGTTTTATTTACGTCGAAACTTCGTTCCTGAATGCTATTTTTATGTAAGACCGTATAAAACTAGCAAGTTATTTTTCAGTGTTGATTTGCAATCCAATATAAACGACCCGGCGAGGTGGCGCAGTGGTTAGCACACTGGACTCACATTCGGGAGGACGACGGTTCAAACCCACATCCAGCCATCCTAATTTAGGTTTTCCGTGATTTCCCTAAACGCTTCAGGAAAATGCCGGGATGGTTCGTTTGAAAGGGCACAGCCGACATCTTTCCCTAGTCGATGAGACCGATGATCTCGC
This sequence comes from Schistocerca serialis cubense, assembly GCF_023864345.2. Classification (NCBI taxonomy): domain Eukaryota; kingdom Metazoa; phylum Arthropoda; class Insecta; order Orthoptera; family Acrididae; genus Schistocerca; species Schistocerca serialis. Next base: position 487,574,590 of record NC_064643.1, read on the forward strand.
AGTTTGGTCTTCTCCCCCCCCCCGTATCAACTCCAACCCACCCTTAATCTGTCTGATCCAATATAAACACCTACATGCATGTCGACGTGAAAGTAGACATACAGTCAGGTCCAGCGGAAAATGACCTTGGGGCTCGAAACCGGTCGTGACGTTTAAAAGAAAAAAAAATGCAACTGGTGCTTTTATTTGAATGGAAATCAATACAACAGTTGCGGAAACTGTCCCACAAAGCTCTTTCAGTTGTCAGCTGGGTAAGATATGTGGTGTCACCGCCAGACACCACACTTGCTAGGTGGTAGCCTTTAAATCGGCCGCGGTCCGTTAGTATACGTCGGACCCGCGTGTCGTCACTATCAGTGATTACAGACCGAGCGCCGCCACACGGCAGGTCTAGAGAGACTTCCTAGCACTCAGCCCAGTTGTACAACCGACTTTGCTAACGATGGTTCACCGACAAAATACGCTCTCATTTGCCGAGACGATAGTTAGCATAGCCTTCAGCTACGTCATTTGCTACTACCTAGCAAGGCGCCAGTACCATTACTATTGATACTGTAATCATGTACCGTCAAGAGCGACGCTCATCATTAATGGATTAAGGTTAAGTATTCCACCAGCTACGTCCGTTTTTCTAAAGTCTAATTTCCTTGTCCTGTTCCAGACCTCACGCCAGCTTGCGTGAGCTAAAACGCGTGCCTTTCGGCTTCCTCTAGTACCCGGTGTTGGCTCTCCTGCCAACCCACAACAAGATATTTATTCTTGGTATATCAGAAGTGCTTATTGACGTTCACGTCTTCTCCGGCAGCCATCCAATGCTCATGTAGGGTATGATGTTTAAATGAAGATCAAATCCGTGAAATAAAATGACTTTCTAACAAAACTAAAGTGGAAAATTTATTTTATACTATGTGATAGCAGCGCACCAAATTACCATTGTACGTAGGGCCTTCAGTCGTGTCGTGGTGGAACGAATGGATCTCAAGATCACATTTTCGCAGACGTATTCGGAACACAGTTTTTACCTGACTTTACTTTAACGAGAGTAGTATCTCGTGTTTCATATAGTTACATCACTCGAAGTGTTATAAATCTCACTCATTCTCATTCAGGGTTAATATTTGTACGTCCTTAGTTTGCAGATGCACCAATCGTGGTTTTTCAGGGATATTAATGCTTTTAACTCCTCTGTTCTAAACGGACTAAAATGGCAAAGTATCTCTGAATCACAATCAAGTGAGACAGCTCTCCATTTTATGTAAGCACTAAGCTGCTGTTGCTCGTATACGGAGTAGAGTGCTCGTTAAAGGTCAGGGCGCAGGGAGAGCTAGACTGGATGATGCGCAAGGTATTTGCACCTCATTTCACATTAACTTCGTGAAACGCGCAGACATTTTGTCATAGCGTTACTTTTCTTAAGGATTTGGATCTATGCTAGCATCTTAAGACGCTACATGTTCCGTACACAGAAGGAACCACGCCAGAACAATGTGACGTGAATTTATCCATCAAGCTCGAGTCGTTTCTTCATGACTTCACTCTAGTACGGGGCAGCTTGTACCCAAATTTGGCAGTTTATTTTATGTAACTTTTTCTGCCTGGACCTCTCCCTGTCTCCGTATTCGTCAGTTATTTAAGGGAGGGATGTTGTGTACGTCACCTGTCTGTTGTCTGTGCTAACTCTGTTTTTTGTATGATCGTATGATAACTGTTTGTATATCGTACATTCTGAAGCACAGCGTTCGCCTAAAGTAGCGTAGAAAATGTCAGAGGCTCCTAAACACATTGGGGAAAATAAGTGACCAGTAGCGCCATCATGGTGACGGTCGTCCACAGCGATAATGGCGTAAACTTTGTAAACTAGAGTAATATAACTACAAAGATCGAGATTAGAGTGGGATAAAGGGAGAGAGTCTTTGGAAAAGCCACCTATACGTCATGAAGAGCCCATAGCAGGCCTAAGACATGATTTAACTACAGACATCTCCATCCCTCCATTCAGCCTCGGACGAATACTGCACAGTTAGAGGCAGTGAGATGGCGGGGGCCTTTCGACAATACGCCATGACATAGGATGAGACGGCGGGCGGGGGGGGGGGGGGGGGGGGGGGTTGGGCGTGGGAGCGAAGGGGAGAAAGAATAAAATTCGGAAGCGGGATGCTACGAGAGATCTGTTACATAAGAGTGGGAAGCTGATAGTGGTATCAGTAGCGGCAGCAGAAAGAGAGTAGCTAGACAGAGTTATATGCAGTAGTTGCAACGCAACTGATTGAAATCTATTCGTTTAGCTGGGACTTCTGCATTCGTGTCATGGGAGCGAGTCCATTTAGTACTCACATTTTCATTTTAGATAGACGGAACAGCTCTAGTTAGTTAGTGTCTCTGTGTAAAGACCTGGTCCCGTCATGGGCATAGTTCCTTTAGAGGAAGGACTTGATGCTGAATAAAGTCAGAAGTTGCAAAACGCTCATAGTGTTCGTTATTTAAGTCCTTACTCAAAAACTATTACCTTTTACAATAAGGGAAATTTAACAACATAATAAGATCAGGGATCCCCCTCCTTTAGGCCAACTGACACCTTCGCTTCTTCCTGTACTCGTCGTCCAATCACATGCAACACTCACATATAGAGACACGACACTCGGGTCATCTTCCTGTTGGCGATCTAGCGCGCCGCGCGTTTCAGTATAAGATCTGATCTGATTATAGTTTTCAGAAACCAAAAATCAAAGAGAATTTTTGCTTAGGAGATGAAGAACTTCTTACCCGATGTCTCTATAAACAGAAACTTCATTTTAGATAAACGGTTTCGGTAAAATTAAGTTACCATCTTCGGATCTTCATAAAGGTTATTACAACCATGCCGTGCATCTACACACAAAATTCTTCCAATGATTTTGCAGGTACATAAAACATTAAATGAGCTATGCGTTTGCACTTGAAAATTAAAATTACTGTCTACGTCACAATTCTCCAAAGCATCGTTCCCATAACACAACACGTCATGGCTACTAGAGCGCCATTTTTAATATACATATAATATAGTGGCAAATTGCACAAATATGCTAGGTACGAGGTCAGTTACTACTAGTGATAGTATAGCCCCTTTAACAGAACAAGTGTCACATTCGTTACAGATAACTTCTCAACAGAAGTTACACCGTGAGGAATTGGTGGCACGGTTAGAATGTTCGCGGGATGCGTGAGTTCACACCCGGGTTCAAATAAATTTAAGTCGTCAATAGCAATGTCCCGCTTTTCAGAAGATTCTTCAGGAGCTAACATAATCACACCCTTCCGCGGCTAAACAACAGCACGTCACGGTATTCATTAATGACGTATTGGCTACAGCCAGAATGTGTAATTGGTCAGATGAAATTATTCTGCGGATGGCCAATTTACCCATTACGGGTGAAGCCAGTACATAAGTAATGTGTCATGAGATACTGAGCAAGCCGAACACATTTGAGCAGTTAAAGGAAGGTTTGCGTCAGGGATACCGAAAGCAGAATAGTGCAAGATTACTTAGGGAAAAGTTGGGTGGGTTAACACAGAAGGCAAATGAAACTGTAGAGACTTTTTCAGACAGAATCCGTAAAATAAATGCGGAAACATACGAGCTCACGGGAAATCCTGACGCGGATCGCATCGTACTCAGCGATTCAGAAAACAGATCACTTGATTGAAACATTCGGTAACTTGGCTGTCTTGGTTACTGATACTCCAACTAATCAGGCCCCCACAAACTGTCCTCTTTGGACAAACTGTCCTTTTTGCGAGGAATTCCTGCAGAGTTTTCACGAAGAGTGAGAATGGAAAGTGCAGAGGATTTGTCTGCAGCACTGCGTATTGCCATGCATCTCCGGGAGATAGATGTTGCTACATGAGTACGCACTGATTAGTAACTTTTTGCATCTCAAAGCAATTGTTATCGTTATGGGAAGGAAGGGCATTTGAGGACGCAATCCGATCAACCACAACGTTACAGGTGTCGGCGTTTTGGTAAGAAGGCAAACTACTGTGGGAATAAGAAGAAAAGTAAAGGAAATAATCAACGGAAACTACCAAGAATAAGCGGGAGTGCTTCGTCCGTCTTTACGGGTGCACTCAGCCTCGTGATGCCAATTGAGGAGCTACTCGACCGGATGGTAGCGGCTCCGGTCAAAGAAAACCATCATAACGACCAGGAGAGCGGTGTGCTGACCACACGCCCCTCCTAACCGCATCCTCAATGAGGATGATACGGCGGTCGGATGGTCCCGATGGGCCACTTGTGGCCTGAAGTCGGAGTGCTTTTTCTTTCGTCCGTCGGAAAACATTCTCGGAAAGTCAGAGTATTGCAGACACTAGGGTATAGACAGATTGTTGTTGGATGGGCTTTGTAAATGGTGAATAATGTAAATTTATAGTCGATACTGGTACACATATATTTACTATTACACTGGATCCCACTCGTGGGAGAAGACTAGGGACATCAAGGTATAAATTACATGGAGTGGGAAAGAACGGCTTGGTATTATTGGGGACAACACAGCCCGTGTTTAGGATTGGAACTATAGAGTTTCGTGAGCATATGGAACGGTTACCAACTGTGGGACAAGGTTATTTTGTGATTCCTGGATAGGCATCATACAAAAATTAAACTTTCACAGCGCAAAGCTGACGTTATCGGGAACTTGTTTCCAATGGGACCAAGAGCTGTAAAAGTTTCAATGTCGCAAGTGCACCTATTGCTAAGGTGTCACCGACAGAATGCTTACACGTACAACAAAGTACTTGCTGGTACAAGAAGTTGGTCTGGGAATCTGTAGATGCCGATGTGCCACAACAGAGAGTATGTGTGGTTGAGCCACTGTAGAACAATGAAGCATTAGATGAAATGCTTTGTTTTATACGAAAAAGTGTTGCGCGCGCAACCAAAGTTAATGGAAACTGATTATTCCTGTAAGCTTGGATAACTTTGGGAAAGATGAAGTGAAACTCCTAAAAGGATTAGAGATACTGGAGGCTGAGGGTATCGAAGGGTCAAGCTGTCATCACAACACCAAACAAACCGTTAATGCATCTGTACTACATGACAAGGTTCGTTACTTGGAAGATAGAGAACGAGAAGCCATGAAAGCTTTGTTGTTAGAATATTCAGACTTATTTAGTTCAAATGGTCCACTACCAGCAGCGCCTATCACACAATTCTGCATACCAACAGGCGATAACCCACCTGTTTATAGGAACCAAACCAGATAGCGAAACACCAATCGAGCATGGTGATATCCCTTGGTAAGCAAATATTGCTGTTGTACCAAAAAAATTAAATTCTTCATTTGTGTGACCATAGTGTCCGTAGTTGCTTTATAATTCATGAGGGTATTTTTGATCCGTCGTTGCAAGTACAAAAATGCGTGATTCCTTCACCAGACGCGTTTCGCTTTATTGAGGTAAAGCATCACCAGTGGTGGTGATTATTCGGTTGCTTTCTCGCTTACATCGGGAAATGACGACTGCTAGCACATCGTTTTTTTTCTATGTTAAACACTGGTAATTTTCGACTACTTTTTAGATGTTGTGCAGCACTATGCATTTCTCACAACACATTTTTACGCACACCGCTGTATTCCGTTTGTTTTCTTACTTCAAGTATGTGTTGATCAACATATACTTGAAGTATTTACTGCCATTCCTCTCGGACCGTTGTTAGAGCTCTCAGATTTCTATAACCATGTCCCGGTGATCCTCAGACGATCCTCTCATCTCATCCTCAACCACGGCTTGTCTGTCCTCCTGGATATCCATGTTGTACTGTTTTTGATACCCACGCGCAACGCATCCGTGCTTCATACTCCACCCATCTCAGTCTGGTTTATTTAACTAGGATTTCTTCAGGTAGACCAGTTTGCGTGTGTTTTGCAGTTTAGTAGCTCGGTGGTACGGGTCAGGAGCTTTGGTGACAAAAGTGTGTTATTGGAGCAAAATTGGCTCTATTACCTGCTACTAGACTGTTTGATTTCATAGGAAATATCGATTGAGAAGGTGACTGTCGAACCCAGATATCTGAATTGCTCAGCTTCCCTGAAGGGAGGTCGGCACGTTCTGCTTGTGTCTTTCTGGCAGGCATTTTATGTTTTCAATTTCATACCCTTCAATCAGTTTACAACAGTTCACGCCACGGTCGATAACCGGTTACGTTTCCGTAGTAGTACTATTCCCTCATACGACGTGGGACAATCTCCGGTAGTAGTGTTCGGATATAATAGGAGTAAACATCAGCGAAAATGAAAGTTTGACCAGACCTGGAGCTGTGCTCAGAGAACCTAGTGAATAAGGCAACCATACTAACAAGCAGGAAACCCGTGTTAGAATCCCAGCTTGGAAGGAATTTTCAGTTATCGTGATATATTAGTATGGAAAACTGAAGATAACCTGAGGAGAAGTTAATAGCAAGGAAATGAACGTTAAGAATTCGAAAGTGATTACACTACTAAAGCCAGAAAAGAGAGCGAATTCGTGAAAATAGTACACTGAGGGCTTCTGCGATTTGTAACATCTGTCTGCTGACGGATAGAAGAAGACATTAACTGGGAGAGAAAATAGTACACTGAGGGCTTCTGCGATTTGTAACATCTGTCTGCTGACGGATAGAAGAAGACATTAACTGGGAGAGCATAGGTGATGTAATATTAGAGTCAGAGACTGACAGCGCTTAGGAAGTCATAGGACCAAATAAGACGAAAGGGATACATAATATTCCTTCAGAATTTGTGAAATCATTGCCGGGAGTGGCAGCAGCGACGATTATTCACGTTAGTCAGTAGAATATGTTAGACCGAAAACGTACCATCGACTCTGTTAGACGATGATCAGCCTATTTGGAAATACAAAGTGTCCAGAGAGATGTTTCTCGCGTTATGTGTGATACGGGGAGGAAGACTTAAGAAAGTTCAAATTATTTTCGTATGCAAAATATTTTAACCCATCAGTAAAAGTATTTTTCAGAATAGTATTTCGTATGGTAAATATTTTAAATCTTCAGTAAAATGCCTGTACGCTATAGGGAAAAAGGCTAATGAACCAAAAGAGAACAAGAATAACGGTTCAGCAGGGGAGATATGCCGGGATTCTCTACAATTCAGACTCAATAACGAATGACGGAGATAACAGAAAATTTGAGGAGTGGCACTAAAATCCAGGGAAATAAATATCAACGACACGAGTAAGATTCAGTGGTGACGTTGATATCCTCTGTGAATGTTGGGAAGACATAGAGGGCGTACTGAATGGAACGAACAACATGCTGAGCACAGAATATGGACAGCGAGTAAATCGAAGTAAGATAGAAGTATTGAGGAGTAATGGAATCGATATTAGAGGCGAACATAAAATGAAGATTGGGATCCACAGACTGGACGAAATGAAGAATTGTTGTAGCTAGCAAGAAAAATAGTACATGACGGACGATGCAAGGAAGGTTCCAGGGATTAGTACAGGCTAAGAGGGTATTCCACGTCTACTGTACTAGAAGTCAAATAGTATGAAACACAGGGCTCAAATTAAGAAAAAATTAACAGATGTAAAATAACAAGACGCTAAACACGATCACGTCTTGAGGATATCACTTCACGGGAATATTTATTTCCTCCTGGATACTTTCTGAGGTAATGAATCTACATGTTTTACTTGCCCCTCCACAATAGCCCCCTCTCTCCACGCAAAAAAAGAAAAATACATAAATAAACAAAAATAAAAAATCGAAGATACGCTTCCTACATTATGCCTTTGTCCAAATAATCACAGGTAGAACTGTATCAATCCTCACTATCAGGCACAAATCAGACTGACACTCATCCGTGTCAGATATGAAACTGACGCAGGACTCTTTACTTACAGAGCTCAATTCTAGCACTAACACATGAGCATATAAAGTGTGGTTTTTAACTCATCGTCTACATCAATGTCACAACAGTACGAGTTTAAAAAAGCTGTAACAAAATTTATTCTGCTTCAAAACCAATCATAGATCAAAATACAAAAGTGTCTGCAAGCAAATTCTGATAAGGAGGGGTTTTCTTACATAGAATAATTCATTTCAGCAAAACCTTTTACTGAAAAGTAAGACCAGATAGCTCAGTTTTAGGAGAATTCGTGCTTTGGTTTTCTTCCTATGTTGCTAGAAACGAGTGACGAGATTATAAGACGCATGGTTAATGATGGTGATTGCGAAGACAACTCAACAAATCTTTGTGGTTTCACATAATCGCGAACTAGTATCTAACAGTCGGTCCACAAGGCTTTCAAAACACTTCCGATCAAGAAAATGGTAATAGCTACAGGTGGAATTCTTCCAATCCATATGTGGCATACAGCAAACCAGTGCTTAACAGCATTGGTTAAAAACATCCTTGGTTGCCTTTTTTTTTTTTTTTGCAATGAAGTCTGTTTTTAACCAATAACAGCTACAGGTGTTAATTCTCGAAAGTTTTACCCTTCAGTCGTACACATTTGCTGTTCGTTAGATGTCATTCAACGTGCTGTAATTGTCTTGGAACTCAGATTTGCTACTTTTTGGATAGTAGGGGAAGTGTAGAGGAGATATCAAGCACCGCTCCGAAGATCTTACTTAATCACTTAGTCGGTTGTAGCGGCGAGAGGTTTGTGTAAATGTCAGGACCGTAATCAGGGCGAGTGTTTGGTCCCTGCTTGCTGGGAATCCCTTGTACACAGGGAGCAATTACAAGCTACAATCCCTGCCACAAAGGGAGCTGCCGTGACCTTTCGCAGTGGGAAGACAAAGCCATACCTTGAGCGTGGTGAGAGCGTAGCTCAGCCCATAAGACAGCTCAGTCCATAACACTTAAGGGTATAATATACCTATTGTTATTAAATCATTCACAGGTTTAAAGTGACAGTCTCTCTAAAAAAGTAGATTAACAAATAAAATACACTGACGGAAAAGAAATCGTAACACCAAGAAGGAGTTATGCGACATAAACGAAAGTTGGTAGGCGTGTGTCTATATCTGAAAGATGATGTCTATTCAAATTGCGGCTCCCTGGCCTAAGACTGGCGCGCGTGGCGCAACTATGAGGATGCTGATCAGATTTCGTTTGAATACGAGCTATGTCGATAGTACGAATTAGTTACCTTTACCAATGGAAATGGTAAGCTGCAGCTAGTCAGGAACGCCTTTAAGGCGACGAAGGCGACATTATCAACCCCATTGCGGTTAAACGATATAGTGTTGTAGGGCTACGAGAAACTCGATGCGCCTTCTACGATACTGCAAAAAGACTTGTCGGGAATGTAGCCTCTGAATATAATTCCTGACAGATGTGGTCACGGGAGTGTACGGTCGCAAGAAGACCTGGCTCGAGACGGCCACGTGGCACTATCTGGAGGGAAAACCATCGTGTTCGGCGTATGGCTCTGGTGCATCGCACTGAATCTGTAGCAGCAATTTGAGCAGCAGTTCGCTCCACAATGACACAACGAACTGTCAGAAGTCGGTTACTTCAAGGGAAGCTCCGAGCCAGACGCCATGTAGCGCACACTCCGCTGAGCCCATACCGCCACCATTTGCGACTTCCATTATGTCTAGCGAGAGGTCTTGGAAAGACAGGATAGAGATCTGTTGTGTTTTCTGTTGAAAGCTGGTTCTGCCTCGATGCCAGTGATGGCCGTGATTTGGTTACAAGGAGGACAGTTGAGGGCCTGCAACCAACCTGTCTCCTACCTACACACACACACAGGACATACTACTAGAATTATGGTCTGGGGTGTAATTTCGTAAGATATGAGGGGTGTGGGTCTGTGTGTGTGTTTGTGTGCATTGTGTATTGAACGAGTGACCTAGAAACGGCGGAGAGGCTTTTCGTCCGGCCGTAGCCCACAGTGGTTCACAACCCCACAACAGGCCACAGCAGTCAACCCACCCCACCGCTGCCCCACCCTGAACTCAGGGTTATTGTGCGGTTCGGCCCCGAGTGGACCTCCCCCTCCCCAGAAACATCTGATACCTGATCAGTGTAACCCCAAATTTTTGCATGGTAGAGTAACTATGGTGTACACGTACATGAGACAATGTTTACGCAGCAATCGCCGACGTAGTGTAACTGAGGCGGAATAAGAGGAACCAGCCCGCCTTCACCGAGGCAGATGGAAAACCGCCTTAAAAACCGATCACAGGCTGTCCGACACACCATATCTTGAAAGAGATCCGCCGGGCCGAATCGAGCCTGGGACCGACACGCCTTCCCGCTTGGAAAGCAGAGCGTTAAACAGCACAGCTAGGCGGGCGGGCTACACCAGGGGTACTATCGTGGTTATCCCATTCAGCATGACAGTAAATTTACGTGTCAGTCTGGTGATTGTGTGTGTGTGTGTGTGTGTGTGTGTGTGTGTGTGTGTTGGGGCTTATGGGCGCTCAACGTCGAGGTCATCAGCGCCCTTACACACATTAAAGGGAACGAATGTGGGCAGACCTAATACAACTGAAGCACACACGCAAAGAAAGCAGGAAAAGAAGGAAAATGCTACATAAAAAAGTAAAATGTAAGAAAAGGGAAAACGTAGCAACAAGAATGACACAGTAAATTATTATTGGCTGGCCACTTACATAAAATATGGACGAGCTTGTCACACGGTGAGGAAATTAAGATCCTCTCCCTAAAATGTTTGTAAAAACATTTGACATGGGAAAGAACTTTAAAACTTTAACCACATTCGTCCGAGTGTTGCCTAAAAGATATGTTAGGTACGCTGGCAAGTCAGCCGCAACCAGCTGGTCAGAAAACAGAACGCAATTCAATAAAACGTGGCGCACAGTGACCTGGATGCCACAAGCACCACACATTGGAGGGTCCTCCCGCCGGAGCAGGAAGCCATGCGTCATAGGGTTGTGGCCTATCCGAAGCCGAGTGAGGAGAACCTCGTCCCGCCGACGGGGCTGAAAGGAAGTACACCACACACGCGTTGTGGGCTTGACTATACGGAGCTTATTGTCAGCCACTCCCAGCCACTTAGGTCTGGTGATTCAACCTTTGGTGCTGCCATTCATGAACAGCGTTCCAGGGCGTGTTTTCCGACTCGACAAGGCTCGCCCACATACCTCTATTGTAACCCACCATGCTTTACAGAGTGTCGACATGTTGCCTTCAACTATTGGATCACCAAATCAGTCTCTAATCGAGCACATACGGGACGTCACTGGACGACAACTCCAGCGTCACCTACAAACAGTATTAACCGACCCTGTATTGGCTCACCAAGGGGAACAAGCATGGAAATCCATGGCACAAACTGACATCCGACACCTGCATTATATAATGGATGTAGGTTTGCATGCTTGCATTCAACACTCTGGTGGTTACACCCATTTTTAATTTAACAGAATTTCACATTTGTAATGGCTTAAATCGCACTTACATTAACCTGTGATCTTACAATGTTAATCACTTAACTTACACAGACAAATGTATTCTCCCAATTTCATTACTGTACATTAATTATTTTTTGGTGTTTCCATTGTTTTTTCCGTCAGTGTGCGTGGAGAGACTCACAATTGTGTGATGAAATACCTTGTAGGGCTGTGATCAGCACAGTTAATGCTGCATATATCGACTGTGAAATTTGTTTTGACCTATGATTAGCTTCCAGAAATTTAAGATAACCTCTACCTGATTCAAGAGTGTAATATTAGATAATGTAGGAAATTACGGAATAATTCCATTTTCCCTACATTTTGATACGTTTGGGTGGTTGTGACGAATAGGACAAAAAGTGAACATAGAATTTTCATGGCTGGTGTAATAGAACATGTAGGAGTAAGCAGCGAACGGAAGATTTAGATAAAGGAACCTCATGAAGTAAACCGTGTAACGGACTTGAAAAGTGAAGAAGAAAGGAAGATTAGAGTTTAATGTCAGATGGGCCGTGCGGTCGTTAGAAAAGGAGCACGAACTCGGGTTACGAAAGGATGGGGGAGGAAATCGACCGTGCCCTTCTCACAGGAACCATCCCGGAATTTTCCTGGAGAGTTTTAGGGAAATCACGGAAAACCTAAATCTGGACGGTCGGATGGGTATTTGTACCGTCCTCCCAAATGAACTTGGAAGGTGTAAAGGGAAGAGACATAAGTGAAACGCGTTATGAAGTTATCGCTTCAACGTAGCAGCTACAAACGCCAAGAAGCGGACGGTTTGATGGAGTGCTGTGACAGCTTTTTAGTAGAAACACTGCGAAATGCAAAACCTATTGGAAGTCAGAATGGGTGAACTGCATGAGGCACAGAACGAGCGATGGTTGAGCTAAGACGAAACGAAGCAGCCAGTAGGATTGAATTCGTTTAAATTAGGGAAGCAGTATAAACAGATTTAGTCCTACTACAAGGTGGAAAAGGTGTTTAAATGGATGCTACATGATGGAGGTACGACACACGACGGAAAATCCAGCAACAACTGAAGCACTCAGCGAAATACTTCAAATAACGCTACAGTTGACGTACGATACATTAAGCTCGAAATACAAAAGCAGGATCAAAAATCCGAGGACACTTTGGCTTATGTTTAGACTGTAACAAAGGGCCAAAGAACGGAGAATGGAAAGATAAATCTGAGATAAGACGACAAATGTCGACACTGTAACGATAGAGGTTGAGTCAGTCAGTTACACTGTGGGAAATGAATTCAATGTCTTACAAGGTAGTTCAATAAGTGAATGGTACAGAACAATAAACGTACATCACATATCCGACGCTACACGAATAAAGGTTCTGAATTCGGAGCTACAACAAAGTACTATTCGTGAAATGCGTCAAATGGGATATCCACAGCGAGAAACAGATTCGTGTAGCGTCAGAGTTGTGGGATACTGCGGTAAATAGCGAGCTGCATGACCTGTCGCAAAAACAAGTATGGTATCATTATCGAGACACCGAATAGTAACCATGCAAAGTCAGTAGGTAGCGTTGTTTTGATTCAAAACAGAATCTAGCTTACGAATATTAGACCCTCTCGGCAGCTGCCGTTAAAGTGTACGAGAACATAAGGGAAGAAGCACGAAAGTAAGTGTAAAATAATGGAGGGTGCTGCGACAACGAGTGGGGAGCAAGAAGTGAAGACCCATAAGTGACACTGCTGATGTGAGTCAGATCCTGCGTGACTCTACAGATAAGTCTGTGTCATCAAGTTTCCAGATCAGTTCTCCTCTCTCACAATTACTGTTTCTGTGCGTAAAATCAAGAGTTTTAAACTGTGGGTCGATTTATTTTGAAGCGTCAACTCACATCCAAATTTCGACGTCCTGCTAGTGACGCTGATAATGCTGGAGACCTAATACTGCAAGCAGTAATAGTAACAGAGCTCACTTCACTCACTGTCAGGCTCATAGTAAGAATTCAGGAAAACATCGTCAACGGAAAATGAATCGTCTAAAGTGCGCTTAAGGTGGACCACGGCTATTCCTTTACGTGCTGTTGGTGGCAATGCGTTCTCGTTTCTCGTAGCCAATTAGGTGATAGTATACGGTAGCCAATAAGAATTTCGAAATCTTATAATCTCGGTTGTGGCCGTTATTTCGCTATTTTTCCCGAGTGTGTCAAGGTTTCCGAAGTTGTGGTTACGTTAGGACCTAATAGCACAGTTTAAATTGCTGCAAGTGAATGAAGCGGTAATAATATTTATAATCTTGGTTGTTACAAATACTGCGTCATTTCTATTTTCCGAAAAAGTCTGAAGTTTCGAGACTGTGGTTAGGTTGGGACCTTGTAGCTAAGCTCAACTGCTGCGTGTGGAAAAAAATACCAGCTAACTTCATTTATTAATCACAGGAAATTACAAACCAGGAGTGTTATTGGCTATCGACATCCGACTCGTGACTCGTCGTGTTCACTTCCCATCACTCAACACGCAACCGTTACCGACAGCAACACGCAAGGGAAAAGCCGCTATACAGCGTAAGTGCACCTTTACCACGGAGAAGTTACTCTTTCAAGCTACAAAGGCGATAGCTGCACTGCGTTACATATCTAGGAGGACATCGACTTTATTCTGTTGCAAACAGCGACAAATGTACATGTACATTAAATTTTCACGTTTATATCAAGGATACATAGTCATACAGTGAAATGTATCTCTGTCAGGTACTGACCACAATTTTAGAGAAGCTGGTTGTAGCTCAGATGACGGACCAACATTCCTACCCATATATTCCAAATAGAGAAACCCTTACCCCAGTATCGTACTGGTATCACGCTGCAACTTTCTAGTTCCTCAGTGGCCAGAGGTATCAAACATCGAACCATTTAGATGGGGAATTAAGAGAAAAGATGAAGTTTGATGTAAGGATAACCCCGTGAGAACAAAATGAAAAACTCGGGATAATAAGTAACTTTGATTTATTGTAATAGTACACAAAAGTTAACTGAGAGGCCAATAAGCCGAAATTCAGTTGTTAATGAACAAATACTGATGGAACAAAACGCAGTTTCTTTGGCTTATAACTGTAAATAGAAAATTATGCTACCAAGAAGAGACGGAAGAAGATACCTTCTGGCGTAAGTAAAAGGATGTGGAGTTAGTGGGTAGCTTGCCATTGGCTTGCTCAGTATCTAAAAAGTCGCAAGAATTAAGTTCATCTCGAGTGTGAAAATAGAGAGAATTAATTTTAAACAAACTGTGGTACTATGGAGTGAGATTATCTCTAGTTCGATAGACTCAGCGTGGTTCATTTTATTTGGTCCCCTACTTTTTTCGGTACTACAGTAATTTTTTCACTGAATATGAGAGATGATTGAATTCATACGTTTTATTTGCGGTTAACACAAGCTTCACTGGAAATTATGCGGGCTGTAATTAAGTGTTTTACGATGGAACATAAAGGGGATTATCAAAATTTTGTTCTATTGACACAAGACGATCACATAATGACTGACGCCGATTATCGTTGCAAATTCCTCCAACTGAAAAGTTTTCTCGGAAGGTCCACGCCAGGAGCCGAAGCGGAAGAAGGGAGTTGCAGTGTTCATCATCAGGAAACTTACCACTGTCCTCAAAATAGATGGAAAATTTTCGATGGCATGTTTCCATGTTTCTAGCCGAGTTGACAGTTACAACTTGGCTACAGTGAAATATCGGTAACAACCCTCTAAACGTGCCATCAAAAAATCACTCAAAGGAAAGCTTCAGATGAAAGCTCGTTAATTATGGCATCACGCTCTGGGTCTTCTCTGTGTATGTCTAAAGGTTAATCCTATCCCAGGAGAGAGCTTTATGGTTGCAACAGTTCATGCATCTATGCAGTATAACACTGCCATCCTAGAGCATGAAGTTCTGCATTGAGTTTGTAGTTAATACACTGGCGTGAAAAACTTAAGGATAAAAATAAGTTTCGCACGGTGCGTCACTGCCGAGTAACATAGCTCGCTGAAATTTGGCCCATACTTAGAAAGAATTGCTACAATATGGTACAGAAGATAACTGAAAGAAATACTTGATGAGAGGAACAGAAGTGGCACTTTTATTTAAAGGCAACACATACACCGAAGACAGCGTCATTTATAATTGTCGCTTGGACATTCGAAAAGGCGGTACATGGTTCTTAACAGGGTATTTGATCAACAGACACGACAGTGCTCTGCAACCTGCTCCCCTGCAGGCCACTCGGTTGGTAAGTATAGTATACAAGCATAGTACGGCGTTCCACTCCGCCACTAGCATGGTTCACAACCGCTAGATGGTCGTTGGTGCATGTGGAAGAACTGCAACTGGTTTCCCCGACGCATCAATGAGGCTTAAGTCAGGGGAACTCGCAGGACAGTTCCTTCGACCTTGTTGCTGGGTGCATTGCGCCTTCACGCCTCTTGCCATATGAGGGTACGTCCAGCATTGTCGAACATGATCGTTTTGGTGGTCTAGGTGTTACGGTGCAGTGAGACATCAGCACACGCATCGGTCAACGTTGTTGTATCAGTGTATTTCTTCCCCTTGGGTGTCTATTTTGGGGTACATTCGACTCTGAATTCATTTTTATGGATAACAGTGCGCGACCAAATCGTACAGTGGAGGTGGAGAAACTCATCGTCGTCGGCTGATACTCGTTTCCGAGTTTTCATTTCTCTCCTGAGATTTCCTTTCTCACGGTTCAGGCGTGGAAATGTCGTTGATGGCTTAGCAATCAATGGAGCGGGAGGATATTTGGCGTCTGAACCGGCTTGCCCGTTCCCGTGACTCGAATACCATCGATCACATGTAGGATGTGTTGGGAAGATGTAACGCAGGACGCCCACAGGCACGACCGACCATCCAGCAGTTATCAACCGCGCTGATGGGATGAATGGAGGGCCCTACCACAAGAACACCTCATCAACCGAGTGCCCAGCATGGGCGTACACTGCAGAGCATGAACTGTTGTTCAAAATGGTTGAAATGGCTCTGAGCACTATGGGAATTAACTTCTGAGGTCATCAGTCCCCTAGAAATTAGGAAATTAGAACTACTTAAACCTAACTAACCTAAGGATATCACACACATCCATGCCCGAGGCAGGATTCGAAACTGCGACCGTAGCGGTCGCGCGGGTCCAGACTGTAGCGCCTATAACCGCTCGGCCACTCCGGCCGTCGAACTGTTGTCCTTGGTGATCACATACGCTATGTGTCCCCATCTTTTATAATGTCCAGGGGACAATCATAAATAGCGGTGTCTTCGGTATAAATATTGCCTTTGAATAAAAGTATAATTTCCGTTCCTCTCAGCACGTATTTCTTTCAGTTACCTTCTGTCCTACACTGTAAGCAGTTCTTACTACACTGAAGCGCCAGAGAAACTGGTATAAGTATGCGTATTCAAATACAGAGAAAGCCTATAAAGAAAACAAGTGTTTGGCGCAGTTGTTAGATCGGTTACTGCCACTACAAAGGCAGGTTATCAAGATTTCAGTGAATTTGAACGTGATGCTATAGTCGACTCACGAGCGATGGGACACAGCATGTCCGAGGTAGCAATGAAGTGGGGATTTTCCCGTACGGCCGTTTCACTAGTGTACCGTGCATACCATGAATCCGGTAAAACATCGAATCTCGGACATCGCAGCGGCCGGAAAAGGATATTGCAGGAACGCGACCAATGACGACTGAAGAGAATCGCTCAACGTGACAAAAGTGCAACCCTTCAGCAAATTGCTGCAGATAACAGTGCTGCGCCATCAAAAACTGTCAGCGTGCAAACCATTCAACGAAACATCATCGATATTGACTTTAGAAGACGACCGCCATCTCGTATACCCTTGATGACATCACCAACCTGTCATCAACATACCTAACCAGTATCCAACGTTGGACGGGAATGGATTATTATCCAAAAACAGAGTTACAAGCCGGCCGCTGTGGCCGAGTGGTTCTAGGCGCGTCATCCGGAACCGAGCTGCTGCTACGGTCGCAGGTTCGAATCCTACTTCGGTCATGGATGTGTGTGATGTCCTTATGTTAGTTAGGTTTAAGTAGTTGAAAGGGGACTGATGACCTCAGATGTTAAGTCCAATAGTGCTCAGAGCCATTTGAACCATTTTTTTTTGAGTTTCAAAATTGTCCATGAAGATTTCGGCAAGGACTGGACTAACGGAGGATCCTATAGGTACACCATCCAATTGCTTTGTATATGCTGTCATTGAAATGGAAATAATTTTTTGTTAGACAAGTTTTTGTAGACAACCTTATGTCATTTGTGACAACCAGATTAACTCCTGATTAATCTAGCAAGTCTATGAGGATGTTTAGGCATTCCTGAACAGATTTATTAGTGAATAAGTTGCTAACATCAAAAGAAACCATCTCGGCACTAGCGGGGGATTTTCATGTCTTTTAACTATTTCTCTAAGTCAACTGAATTAGGGTCCCCTAGAAATTAGAACAACTTAAGCCCAGCTAACCTAAGGACATCACACACATCCATGCCCGAGGCAGGATACGAACCGGTGACCGTAGCGGTCGCACAGTTACAGACTGAAGCGCCTAGAACCGCTCGGCCACTCCGGCCGGCAACTGAATTATGGATCCCATGACGAAGTTTGAACTTGGTGTTGTTCTTGATCAGATCATTTAATCCTATGGCTACTCTATAATATGGAACTGAGAATGAAGACACCAGAGGAAAGATTGGGATATTCTCTTTATGAAGTTTAGACGAGATTATTTTGTTCAGTCACATCTTTTGAATATGTCACCTAAGCTTATTATTCAATTATGTTCTTCAATGTGCAACTGTTGAAACTTGTCTGTAATTCATTAATTAATGTGTCACATATTTTATCTTTGTTCAATAATCATACGTCGCATTTACACTGAAATAACCGGATTGTTTTCTTCCACTTCTAACATTAACATTTTCAGCTCTGGAAATGGAGATACTCTGTTTATACACTAGTTTAAAGTCTTTGATCCAACAAAATTTCACTGCACCACATACTTCTCTTTGTCTCTGATGATGGCGTAACAGCCGAAAACCGGTCCGTGAAACAAATAATAAATTTAGTAGACTATTACAGCAGCGTTGTGTGTGTATAATTCATAATGTACAAAATATTCTCCTAAGAATCGACGGAACAGTCAATCAATGCAAGATAATTCATGAAGACTCGTATAAAAATATTCTTCGGTATACATTTCACAACTTTACAAGTTTTCAGCTAAGCACGATGTTTGGAACTACGAGTACATGTTTGTGCGAGCAACCTTTCTTCCACAACGAAGAGAACGAAATCCATCCACAGAAGCTCACTGACAGTTTTGCTCAAAAATTGCGATGGTCATTTCAAATGCCCTACCCACTGCGCTTGCACGATCGTTACGGTGACGTGAACACGTTGAAATTCATGTCAGTTGTCACTGAGACTTTGTCATGGCGGTCGTATATGTGTTTGCAGGTTCACGGCGATGTGTCGTGAGTAATTCAGTTTTAAAATGGAAGCTGAAACTGAGTAACGTCGGATTGCACGTTGTGACCAACATTCCAACATCAAAAATCGAATGCTTACATGGAAAGAAGCCAACGGAAATTTACAACTCTTTGAGAGAGATTTGTGGGAATAGTGTAGTGCATCGTACCACAGTATCACAATGGCCTTCTCGTTTTAGTGAAGGCCGGTAAGTAAGGTGGCCGAACCAAGGAGCGGAAGGCCATCAACTACAAAAAACTGCACTTATAAGGTTATTGCTAATGACATTTGGAGACAGTATCGACGAAAAACATGTGAGAAATTAGCATATGAGGCCAGAATATCTGTCGCTTCAATTCACAGCTTCATAACTGAGAAGTTGAAGATGAGAAAAGTTGCTGCCAGATGGGTTCCACATGATGTGAATGAAGAGCCGAAAGGAGCTCTCAAAAGAGTCGCAGAAGAATTGCTTCAACGTTATCGAAAAGAAGAAAAGTTTCTTAAAAGGAATGTTGCAGTTTATGAAACCTGGATACGAGATTTAGAGCCATAACTGAAATATCAGTCGTCTCAAGGGAAAAATTCCATTTCTCCACGCCCAAAAAACTCCGCAGCCAACAATCGAAGGTGAAAGTGATGACGATCTTTGTGTATGACGGGAATGTGGTCATACTACCATTAGAATACCCCAGCGGTCGTCTGTAACAGGCGCCTACTAGGTGCTGATCTTGCAAAATGATCTGCGCCAGAAAATTCGTCAAGAAAGGGCTGACATGTTTGCACGATAATACAAGTGCTGGGCAAATATGGATGGGAAATACTTCCCTATCCACCATAAAATGTTGATATGAGCTCGCCACACTCTGATTTCTTTTCGAAATTGGAGGAGAAACTCCAACGAGAACGTTTTCGTGCAATTGAAACAGCTTCCAGTGAGGTGATACACAACCAGGCAGCTTAACAATAAAGATGCTCTATCTGAAATACCGAAGTTCCCAAAATGTTGGGAAGCTGTCGTAACGATGAATGGAGATCATATTGGAGACCTGTAAAGGTATTTTGTAAAATAAACCATTTTCTTCAGTTCTATCTTACAGAGAGCAGAACTTTTGAAATAATCCTCGTAGTACCAGAGTTTAATGAGTAATTGAAAAGTAATTTAACTAGTATTTACTGACATGCAATGTTTGTATTTTCAACTTGTGAATAAAATAGCCACGATATACATGCCAATTTAAACTTCGTCCGAAAACGGAATTCATTATAAGATTGCATCAATCTTAAAAAATAAATATTGTTTCTTACTTCGCTGCTATGTTTTTGCCTTCCCAATAAAAAAAATGGAAGTTTCATTTCACTGTCATTTATCACCAATGTAACAATTTAAGTAAATAAATTTACCACGAAAGGCATTAATTAGCCACCGTGAAGCGATGCATCTCCATAGAAGTATTAACGGCCGCAGATCAGACTCGTTAACAACAGTTTCTCGTGCCGGTCTGCCTTGTTGCGATTCCTCCAACAGCTGCGCCCACTCCACCCTGCTCGTCGTGAGTCGGCCACTTGCTCACTGCCGAGGCGTAAACGCGACACAGCTCACACGAACAAATCGGTGAACGAACCTCATTTAGAAGATATTTTGCTGTACAAATTTGTAAAGAAGATTTTGTCGCTTGTTTGGTGACTGTGATGCTAGTTAATTGTATATTCTGATAGTAAAAGTGTACTCATATACTCCCAGTCACCGCTGTTAAATGATGTTGTACCTTAAATATGAAAAGAACAGTGACGAAAACGGATGCCGAAGTGGACTGACTGCGACCCTGACGAAGACTCACGTAACACCGGTGAATGTCCATGATACCCATTCGACATACTAACGTCGCCACCATATTTCTCCGCTATTAAATCGCGTGTGTTAGCCAAACAAGCAGCAGACATTCTACCTGTAGACAGAGGAGGGTCTACAAACGGTGTCGATCTAAGCATAGCAATCACTGAGAATCACGAAGGCGACAGACAGCTTAGAGCTTCAATAGCAATGGACGAACTGCGTCAATATCTCCGACCCTACAACACGTCGCTAACACATCAACATAAAAAGTGATCTGGGGCTCAGAATGGTGTTGAATTTTTCTCAAAAGCAGTCTAGATACGAAGTGTGACACGCTCCACCTTTGATTTCCGCCGACTGCCGAACGCTCGGAAGATCTGCTGAGTGTGAGCTGGACCTATAAAGTGAGGCGTGCTTCTTATCTGAAAGGAGCTGAACTTCTATAGAGCGGCTCCCGCTATAAAAGTCCCGACCCTCTCCCATGGCTTGGCTGCCTTATTAACTTCTGCCTTGCACATTGAAAGAGCCCCGTCGCTTTTCAGTTCTCGATGAGTATGACCATCATTTCGTGCTCCCTGTATTATTCTGCCTTGAGGAAAAAGTCCTTCCGTGAATCGTTGAATTAATGATACAATGTGATGCCCTGTGCTCCATCTCCGTCTTATGATTCGAGTCCGTAGGCCGACCAGATATACTCTTACCTAGGGTCCAGGTTAGATGATTAGTTTACTCTTATTAAAAGTCTGCAGGAAGAAAACAAATTCGTGGGGATATCGCTATTAATGAAGGAGAGCAGTCGTAAATCGAGGGCCTGTTGGCCAAATTCAGCGAGTAACAGAATAAGCAAATACCGTTTATAAATGAGGACTACTTTGCGAGTAACGTCCATTCAGCTACAGACAATGAACTGGGGACCTTCAAGTAAATTATTTACACAAATATTTAAAATTACATCATTGTATTATTTCTCAGCATAATCACCATTATAATTAAATTTTCACTACCATGAGAAACGGGTGATCGTAGAACAATGAAACTTTGTAAAAATTTGTGTACTGACATCCTCCTGCACCGACGACCGCCTGGAACGGAAGTAGAGGTTTACTCTATTGCTACCCGAAACATCTCAGATGAGATGTTGGCTACCTTCCTCGTTATGCTAAATTTCAATAGCCAACGTGTGTTAGTGCCCCGTTGACAAACCCAGCTCTTCACTTATCTACATGGACAGTTATCACTCTGGTTTAAATTTGGTAATCTTAGTTGTCCCGCAGTTTGGAACGATCGGCCAATGATTCGGTTTTCCCCAAATGTGTTAAGGAGCTACCGAGTGACCACACCAGTTATGCGTCGATACTCGGGAAGAACAGCAGAATTATTGCTACAGTTTTGGTAAAACAGCTTTCCGAGTAAATCGCTGTTCACCATGTCCGGACCCATGATAACTGTAATACACAATGATGCTTCTTTTTCAACCGACCGTCACCGTACCATTAGCGGTGCCTAACAGCAAGTTACGACAATAACACCACTAACAACGCAATTCCTGCAACGTACAGTCTGAACATCATTCCTATACAGTTGAGAACCCATACGGTAAATACACTCCTGGAAATGGAAAAAAGAACACATTGACACCGGTGTGTCAGACCCACCATACTTGCTCCGGACACTGCGAGAGGGCTGTACAAGCAATGATCACACGCACGGCACAGCGGACACACCAGGAACCGCGGTGTTGGCCGTCGAATGGCGCTAGCTGCGCAGCATTTGTGCACCGCCGCCGTCAGTGTCAGCCAGTTTGCCGTGGCATACGGAGCTCCATCGCAGTCTTTAACACTGGTAGCATGCCGCGACAGCGTGGACGTGAACCGTATCTGCAGTTGACGGACTTTGAGCGAGGGCGTATAGTGGGCATGCGGGAGGCCGGGTGGACGTACCGCCGAATTGCTCAACACGTGGGGCGTGAGGTCTCCACAGTACATCGATGTTGTCGCCAGTGGTCGGCGGAAGGTGCACATGCCCGTCGACCTGGGACCGGACCGCAGCGACGCACGGATGCACGCCAAGACCGTAGGATCCTACGCAGTGCCGTAGGGGACCGCACGGCCACTTCCCGGCAAATTAGGGACACTGTTGCTCCTGGGGTATCGGCGAGGACCATTCGCAACCGTCTCCATGAAGCTGGGCTACGGTCCCGCACACCGTTAGGCCGTCTTCCGCTCACGCCCCAACATCGTGCAGCCCGCCTCCAGTGGTGTCGCGACAGGCGTGAATGGAGGGACGAATGGAGACGTGTCGTCTTCAGCGATGAGAGTCGCTTCTGCCTTGGTGCCAATGATGGTCGTATGCGTGTTTGGCGCCGTGCAGGTGAGCGCCACAATCAGGACTGCATACGACCGAGGCACACAGGGCCAACACCCGGCATCATGGTGTGGGGAGCGATCTCCTACACTGGCCGTACACCACTGGTGATCGTCGAGGGGACACTGAATAGTGCACGGTACATCCAAACCGTCATCGAACCCATCGTTCTACCATTCCTAGACCGGCAAGGGAACTTGCTCTTCCAACAGGACAATGCACGTCCGCATGTATCCCGTGCCACCCAACGTGCTCTAGAAGGTGTAAGTCAACTATCCTGGCCAGCAAGATCTCCAGATCTGTCCCCCATTGAGCATGTTTGGGACTGGATGAAGCGTCGTCTCACGCGGTCTGCACGTCCAGCACGAACGCTGGTCCAACTGAGGCGCCAGGTGGAAATGGCATGGCAAGCCGTTCCACAGGACTACATCCAGCATCTCTACGATCGTCTCCATGTGAGAATAGCAGCCTGCATTGCTGCGAAAGGTGGATATACACTGTACTAGTGCCGACATTGTGCATGCTCTGTTACCTGTGTCTATGTGCCTGTGGATCTGTCAGTGTGATCATGTGATGTATCTGACCCCAGGAATGTGTCAATAAAGTTTCCCCTTCCTGGGACAATGAATTCACTGTGTTCTTATTTCAATTTCCAGGAGTGTACATTTTCGACTACAATGGCTCAGTAGCGAAAATTTAATTATAACCACCCTGTATTTATACAGTATAACTTTAGGCGACAATATTAGATAGTAGAAATACGAAACCAAGCAAGGTATCAGATTAATAATAGGCTCCTCACATATAAATACTCCGCTCTTGTTGATGACCAAATACGAGGGCGAATCGCTAAATAATTCGCAAATGTCATAATACCTTATACCGTTTTAAGTTTCGCACCTGTTCGTATCAAGAAGGTGGCAGCACATGTCACATGCAAGGTATTTTGGGTAAACATTCCCCCTATCTTGCTCTGTCGGTTTCGAACCTAGCCACTGATGACGACGAAACAATAGCGGTAGCAGGCATTTCAACCAATAACCCTTCTCCAGCATAAGTGTAGAATAGTGCCTTTCTATCCAATGACGACGACCGCCAATGGTTCTTCTGCATTAGCCTATGACTATGGCCCACCAATGGTAGCCATATGAAGTTTAATCAATACTATCACTTCTCCAGCACGAACGTCAGAAAACTTCTCCTTTATAAGTGGACGCGACACTCGTCTCTGACAGTGTTCTAGCAGCAGTGGACACCAAAAAGATCCTGGGGAAGATCCCAGCAGAGTGGTCGAAACGTCGAACATTTTAGAAGAAACATGACGCACCTAACAACCCAGAATATTTTAGCTTCATACAGTGCGTTTGTTACTTTAAATTCTATTTCAGTTCCTTAATGGAAAACACTAGAGCTATTCGAAAAGTATGTTCCAGTCGGATGCAAAATGGAAACGACTGTGAAAACCAAAATGTTTTATGTAAATAAGTTATACAGAACTGCAACCAGTCACTTTTTTGAATAATTATGTTTTATTCCATGAACCGGTTTTCGAACCTTTTCAGGTTCATCTTCAGATGGTTACAGGAAGTTACATCATTACTGGTAGTAGCATAATGCTGGGTGCTGGCTCTATAGCAGAAAGATGGGTCACACTTTAATGTCGATATGGATGTGAATTTAGTTTTTACTTACTGCGACAGTGTAGGCGGCTTTTTTCGGTTAGTATCCATCTGTCTGCCTCCATTTCGATGTGAAGTAGTTATACAAGGATACACACTTCCACACAAACTATATTAATATGGCTCTCTGATATACTACATCTCTTCATGTATCATCCTTTTTCATACATCTGGATTCGTTATCTAACACTTTTCCTTTGTTCAAAATGTCTACCACGTGTACCATGCCTTCATATTAGAGTAACTAATCTTCGTTGGATGCAAATCGTGCTCCATTCACTTACATTGCATCTTGCTCAGGGTATGCTTAGCAGATGCTGATCACGCTTGCATTTATCTTTCGTAAGAAATTTGCAATAATCCAAGTACGTTGGAAGTGATGGTATGAAAATTCTTCAGGATGCTGCTTTGTTTATATCAGTGTACGCTGAATGAGATAATATCTGCCAACTCAGTTGCGTGTGTTGCCACTACAAATGCGAGTATTGGAACGACTTGATAGGGGGAGATTTTATTTCTTGCGTCATGATACTGAAACTCAGTTCTTAATGTTTCGAGATTGTCAAACATGAACTCAGAAAAACCCGGCATCACTCAATATCCTTTTAAATGCACTTAATGCAGGAACTGACCGGAATGAATTGGTTCAGTTTACTAAAACCGCTTTACGTTTCCATGCTCGTGTCTAAGCGATTTTTGGTTCAACAGTGTTTAACTGAGATATGTTCACATTTTCAAACATTATTCAGTTAACAGTCTATGCTTTCTCAGTCGAAATACAGCAACTGAACTGAAATAGGCTTTTTATTCAATTAATCCCGTTCCTTATATTTCCGTTTGATCTACATTTACATGACTACTCTGCGATTCACACTTAAGAGCCGGACAGAGGGTGGAGCAAACCACTTTCACACTGTGCCTCTACCGTCCCTCTCTCCAACAGCGAGGAGGAGGAGGAGATTAGTGTTTAACGTCCCGTCGACAACGCGGTCATTAGAGATGGAGCGAAAGCTCGGGTGAGGGAAGGATGGGGAAGGAAATCGGCCGTGCCCTTTCAAAGGAACCATCCCGGCATTTGCCTGAAGCGATTTAGGGAAATCACGGAAAACCTAAATCAGGATGGCCGGAGACGGGATTGAACCGTCGTCCTCCCGAACGCGAGTCCAGTGTGCTAACCACTGCCCACCTCGCTCGGTCTCTCCAACAGCGCGCGGGAAAACGAGTATTCAAACGTGCGAACTGATTTCTCTTGTTTTTTTACAATGATTATTTCTAACTACTTAAGCCGGTGTAAATAAAATATTTTCGCATCCGGAGAAGAAAATTGGAGAAAAGATCTCACTGCAACGAAAAACGCCTTTCTTTTAATATCTGCGACCCCAATTCGCGCATCTTACGTGTGAGACTCTTTCACCTATTTCGAGATAATACAAATCGAGCTGCCCTTCCTTGACTTTTCCATGTTCTCAGTCGTCTCGTAAGTATCCCATTCCGCACAACAGCACTCTATCAGAGGATGAACAAGTATGGGCTTTAGTCTGGAACCACGCGACCGCTTCAGTCACAGGTTCGAATACTGCCTCGGGCATGGATGTGTGTGATGTCCTTAGGTTATTTAGGTTTAAGTAGTTCTAAGTCTAGGTGATTGATGACCTCAGATGTTAAGTCCCACAGTGGTCAGAGCCATTTGAACCTTTTTGATGTGCATTAAATATATTACGTTATGCAAAACGAAATGACAGATTTAATTATTCTTTTTACTTTCGAAAAAGTTGTAAGTATTTGAACTGATATATAGTTTGTTTGTAGCTAAGAAGGAATTTTTTAAGTATTTTATTTCTGATGTTTATTGAGTAATCCGGATCACAAAGATATTTATCAATAAAATGTAGTCAGCCTCGTTTGTAGATTGAGTAATGTTTGATAAGTGCTTTTGATATTTATAAATTAGTTGTGTAAACATCGTTCACTATGCTAAAAAATCTCTTTTTTCAAAACATTGTGTCCACATGCTTAGTAGCGTGTTGATCAACTTCTGGAACGCAATACGGCAAAATGGTTCAAATGGCTCTGAGCACTATGCGACTTAACTTCTGAGGTCATCAGTCGCCTAGAACTTAGAACTAATTAAACCTAACTAACCTAAGGACATCACACACATCCATGCCCGAGGCAGGACTCGAACATACGACCGTAGCGGTCGCTCGGCTCCAGACTGTAGCGCCTAGAACCGCACGGCCACACCGGCCGGCGCAATACGGCAGCGACTCTACGTAGTTCTGACTGGACAAGGCAGTGGTAGTTTTCCGGTGGTATTGGCACAAGGTTTCTATGCAGGCGTCATGCAATCACCGTTAATTGCGGGACAGTGGTCTGAAGATGCGGAGCTGGCTCCCGACAACTTACCACATGTGTTCCATCGGGTAAAGGCCAGGAAAATTTGATGGCCAAGACATCAACGTGAGTGCACAATCACACTTCCCGATTCCTTGCAGCACGATTCTGGCCGCGTAATCTTGCTGCATGAACCATGGACCTTGCCGTTGGTGGGGAGGCTTGCGTGCCTCAGCGATACAGATAGCCGTACCGTAGGTGCAACCACAACGGAGGGGTATCTGTTGAGAGGCCAGACAAACGTGTGGTTCCTGAAGAGGGGCAGCAGCCTTTTCAATAGTTGCAAGGGCAACAGTCTGGATGATTGACTGATCTGGCCTTGTAACATTAACCAAAACGGCCTTGCTGTGCTGGTACTGCGAACGGCTGAAAGCAAGGGGAAACTACAGCCGTAATTTTTCCCGAGGGCATGCAGCTTTACTGTATGATTACATGATGATGGCGTCCTCTTGGGTAAAATATTCCGGAGGTAAAATAGTCCCCCATTCGGATCTCCGGGCGGGGACTACTCAAGAGGATGTCGTTATCAGGAGAAAGAAAACTGGCGTTCTACGGATCGGAGCGTGGAATGTCAGATCCCTTAATCGGATAGGTAGGTTAGAAAATTTAAAAAGGGAAATGGATAGGTTGAAGTTAGATATAGTGGGAATTAGTGAAGTTCGGTGGCAAGAGGAACAAGACTTCTGGTCAGGTGACTACAGGGTTATAAACACAAAATCAAATAGGGGTAATGCAGGAGTAGGTTTAATAATGAATAGGAAAATAGGAATGCGGGTAAGCTACTACAAACAGCATAGTGAACGCATTATTGTGGCCAAGATAGATACGAAGCCCACACCTACTACAGTAGTACAAGTTTATATGCCAACTAGCTCTGCAGATGACGAAGAAATTGAAGAAATGTATGATGAAATAAAAGAAATTATTCAGATTGTGAAGGGAGACGAAAATTTAATAGTCATGGGTGACTGGAATTCGAGTGTAGGAAAAGGGAGAGAAGGAAACATAGTAGGTGAATATGGATTGGGGGACAGAAATGAAAGAGGAAACCGCCTGGTAGAATTTTGCACAGAGCACAACATAATCATAACTAACACTTGGTTTAAGAATCATGAAAGAAGGGTGTATACATGGAGGAACCCTGGAGATACTAAAAGGTATCAGATAGATTATATAATGGTAAGACAGAGATTTAGGAACCAGGTTTTAAATTGTAAGACATTTCCAGGGGCAGATGTGGACTCTGACCACAATCTATTGGTTATGACCTGTAGATTAAAACTGAAGAAACTGCAAAAAGGTGGGAATTTAAGGAGATGGGACCTGGATAAACTAAAAGAACCAGTGGTTGTACAGAGATTCAGGGAGAGCATAAAGGAGCAATTGACAGGAATGGGGGAAATAAATACAGTAGAAGAAGAATGGGTAGCTTTGAGGGATGAAGTAGTGAAGGCAGCAGAGGATCAAGTAGGTAAAAAGACGAGGGCTAGTAGAAATCCTTGGGTAACAGAAGAAATATTGAATTTAATTGATGAAAGGAGAAAATATAAAAATGCAGTAAGTGAAACAGGCAAAAAGGAATACAAACGTCTCAAAAATGAGACCGATAGGAAGTGCAAAATGGCTAAGCAGAGATGGCTAGAGGACAAATGTAAGGATGTAGAGGCCTATCTCACTAGGGATAAGATAGATACCGCCAACAGGAAAATTAAAGAGACCTTTGGAGATAAGAGAACGATTTGTATGAATATTAAGAGCTCAGATGGAAATCCAGTTCTAAGCAAAGAAGGGAAGGCAGAAAGGTTGAAGGAGTATATAGAGGGTCTATACAAGGGCGATGTACTTGAGGATAATATTATGGAAATGGAAGAGGATGTAGATGAAGATGAAATGGGAGATATGATACTGCGTGAAGAGTTTGACAGAGCACTGAAAGACCTGAGTCGAAACAAGGCCCCCGGAGTAGACAATATTCCATTGGAACTACTGACGGCCGTGGGAGAGCCAGTCCTGACAAAACTCTACCATCTGGTGAGCAAGATGTATGAAACAGGCGAAATACCCTCAGACTTCAAGAAGAATATAATAATTCCAATCCCAAAGAAAGCAGGTGTTGACAGATGTGAAAATTACCGAACTATCAGCTTAATAAGTCACAGCTGCAAAATACTAAAACGAATTCTTTACAGACGAATGGAAAAACTAGTAGAAGCCAACCTCGGGGAAGATCAGTTTGGATTCCGTAGAAACACTGGAACACGTGAGGCAATACTGACCTTACGACTTATCTTAGAAGAAAGATTAAGGAAAGGCAAACCTACGTTTCTAGCATTTGTAGACTTAGAGAAAACTTTTGACAATGTTGACTGGAATACTCTCTTTCAAATTCTAAAGGTGGCAGGGGTAAAATACAGGGAGCGAAAGGCTATTTACAATTTGTACAGAAACCAGATGGCAGTTATAAGAGTCGAGGGACATGAAAGGGAAGCAGTGGTTGGGAAGGGAGTAAGGCAGGGTTGTAGCCTCTCCCCGATGTTGTTCAATCTTTATATTGAGCAAGCAGTAAAGGAAACAAAAGAAAAATTCGGAGTAGGTATTAAAATTCATGGAGTGGAAATAAAAACTTTGAGGTTCGCCGATGACATTGTAATTCTATCAGAGATAGCAAAGGACTTGGAAGAGCAGTTGAATGGAATGGACAGTGTCTTGAAAGGAGGATATAAGATGAACATCAACAAAAGCAAAACAAGGATAATGGAATGTAGTCTAATTAAGTCGGGTGATGCTGAGGGAATTAGATTAGGAAATGAGGCACTTAAAGTAGTAAAGGAGTTTTGCTATTTGGGAAGCAAAATAACTGTTGATGGAAGAAGTAGAGAGGATATAAAATGTAGGCTGGCAATGGGAAGGAAAGCGTTTCTGAAGAAGAGAAATTTGTTAAGATCCAGTATTGATTTAAGTGTCAGGAAGTCATTTCTGAAAGTATTCGTATGGAGTGTAGCCATGTATGGAAGTGAAATATGGACGATAAATAGTTTGGACAAGAAGAGAATAGAAGCTTTCGAATTGTGGTGCTACAGAAGAATGCTGAAGATTAGATAGGTAGATCACATAACTAATGAGGAAGTATTGAATAGGATTGGGGAGAAGAGAAGTTTGTGGCACAACTTGACCAGAAGAAGGGATCGGTTGGTAGGACATGTTCTGAGGCATCAAGGGATCACCAATTTAGTATTGGAGGGGAGCGTGGAGGGCAAAAATCGTAGAGGGAGACCAAGAGATGAATACACTAAGCAGATTCAGAAGGATGTAGGTTGCAGTAGGTACTGGGAGATGAAAAAGCTTGCACAGGATAGAGTAGCATGGAGAGCTGCATCAATCCAGTCTCAGGACTGAAGACCACAACAACAACAACAATCTTGCTGCAAGACGTCATCATCGTCGGGGAAGACATCAAGCATGGAGGCACGGAGCAGATCCGCATCAGTTGTCACTCAGTTCTCAGCTGTCAGTGTGCCTTCGATTATAAACAATTTATAGGTCCCGCGGAAGCTCGGGAGAATGATTCTTTTTTAGCAGGGGAAGTGGTGCGGGGTCGGAGGCACGGTGAATATTTCGAGCAACCGTCCGCCTGGATGACGGCGTATCTGGACTCTGCCATCGCTGTGGCGTAACAAGGAAAGTAATTCCTACTGGACGGCACGTTTCCGCTGATACACCATGCAATTTCTATGATCTCGTTCCACTGCAAACGCAATGGACGACGTCTTCGGGCTAACATGGGAACACGTAGGGTTCATCTGATGCGTTGTCCCATGTTGGGCATTGTGTGCTGAACGATGTATTCCGTATCACTGGTGGCTGTACGAGCTGTGTACTCCGTCCTCAGACTGCCACAGATGTGCGCTTATGCAGCTTTACAGGCTGGGAAAGCCTCCGACCTCTGCATTACTTGATGAAACAGTAAACGTCCAACACGTTGCGCCTTGTCGTTGTTTTAGGGTACTTTATCATCGTAAAAATGATTCCCCATTCGTCTCTCCTCCGTTTATACACTTCCCTTACCGAGCCATACGCCCGCAACTCAATCAGACAGCATTCAGTCTCACGGTGAGCAGTGGTCGAATGTTTGGTTTATCAGTGTCAACAGACAAGTTTTCACACTTAAAGGGTGTACTGAAATAGTGCAGATGTTCTTCTACTTACAACGAGAGGGCTGCAATGTGCGTCATTAAGGAAGACCAAATACGTTAAAAATTGAAAACAGTACTTTGGCGGGAGGGTTTAGCTGCCTTGCCAATTCCCTCTCTATAAGTTTTTGCATTCAGTATAGACGAGCACCCCGTGCTGAAGTTCAATTACATCTACTTAGATGTTCATTTTTCGGCAACGTTTCCGTAGCGCCTGAGGAGGCTCGAAAGGTTTCATGCAGAAAGTTATAGACTTAATATTCATCATTCACTTGCAAATCCGAGAAAAATATAAACAAATGTAACTGCGGCCACTAAGGCGCAATAAATTGTATAAATACATAGTAAATAATAGTAGTAACGATTTGGCAGATAGTACTAACTGTAGTCTCAGATTTGATACAGATGCTACAATTTTCTCTAATGAAGTAGGCCTACTCTCTCAAAAATAAAAATAGTAACGATTTGGCAGATAGTACTAACTGTAGACTGAGATTCGATACAGATGCTACAATTGTCTCTAACGAAGTAGGCCTACTCTCTGAAAAATTAAAATTCAGAAATATCGCAAGTCTTCATTATATTTCTCTGTAGTAGTAGTGACGGAACATCACAAAACGCAAATTCGTAGTGCCCTATGATTAAAATGTCACCGAATCACAGTATCAGTCGGTTTACTAATCTCAATAACTGGGTGTAATGACTTGTGAGGATGAGATATGGAATGACCACATAGTCACAGTTGAACATGAAGTGGGTAGTATACACTGGTTCACAAGTGAGATACTAGGAAAATGCAAGCCGGCTAAAAAGAGAGACTGCTTACAAATACTCATGCGACTCATTCCACATTATCGTTAAAATACCTATGCCAAATACAACTAACAGGAAATGTCCAACGTTTTCAATGAAGAGCATCGCGTGTAGTCAGAGGATAGTTTGAATGACGGGAATCCCGGCCGCTGTGGCCGAGTGGTTCTAGGCTCTTCAGTCCGGAATCGCGCTGCTGCTAGGGTCGCAGGTTCGAATCCTGCCTCGGGCATGGATGTGTGTGATGTCCTTAGGTTAGTTAAGTTTCAGTAGTTCTAAGTCTAGGGGACTGATGACCTCAGATGTTAAGTACCATAGTGCTCAGAGCAATTTGAACCATTGAACTGACGGGAGAGTGTCACGGAAATGTTACAGTTAGGTGTCAACTATTCCTCTAAGGTCTTCTTATAAATATGCAAGACACATTATGAAGTTAGAAATCTACGAATGTAATACAACTTTCTATGTATTGCTCGTGTAGTGACCTTGAAGACAACATAAAACTAGTTACAGTACTTCAGACTTGAAAGGAATGGGAAGAAAGTCGTATTATGTCATTACAAAGAAAGGATTCTCTGTCACGCACTTCGCACTGGTTTCCAGAGTGTTGATGCAGACGTTGCAAAAATACTTGACAGAAGTTGAAAGTCATTAGCTGCTCCTTTAGAGAATTGTTATTTCCTCCCAATTCTCCGTGCAAGAACTGACGTCAGACTAAGAGAGGTCTCTTGGGGCAAGATAGACGATCGTGCCTCCTTGCTCCATTTACTGTTAAAACAGTAAGGCTCTTAAACGATAATAAAACCATCATACCCTCGGCAATGAAGTAAACAATTGCTTGAGGGATGGTGAGTGGAATGACGGGGAGACGGGTCGGATGTTTGTTTTCATGGCTCCCGCGTTCCACGGCGCGTTGTTCTCATCACAGGCCTCCAAAGATCCTGCAGGCGCTGCGACGCTTTGGCGCCGCGCCACTGGGAGGGGCGGCGGTGGAAGAGCAAGCGAGACTTAGGGGTGGCGGGAGGGGGCTGTCTCCCCTCCAGAGATCCCACAAATATTTGCACGCCCCAGCACCCCGGCAACAAGTAGTGGCGCGGCGCCGGAAGATGGGTCGACAGCCGGACGCCGCCTGTTCCAGGCGCTGCGCACAGCCCCTCTGACGTCATGACCTCCAGTCACGGAACCTCTCAGGACTAATTTCACAGCACGCAAGCGAGATAGTAACTCGTGGAGGGGTAAAAACTCGTGCAGTACGGCTGTTAAATTCGCTGTGTGTGTTGCGTAACCAACGGTCTTCTAGAAGCGAACATGATACCAGGCTTTGATGAAATTTTATGCCAGACAAAAAATATGAAGCATCCAAACTTGCTCCAATGTCCATGTAGCTTTGTACACGCACCATCTGCGACTATGAAAATGATTAGAGATGCAATGTGTGACAGGTAGACACGCCACCAGAATGCATTAGCGTTGTTCGTGATAAATGTTGTTGGTAGGCTTAGTAGTGTGTGCAAAGGGCGTGAATAGCGGCAGGTGTTGAGTGACGCTTGTGGACAGGGAGATGCCACATATTCGAGTGAGACGCCGTCACCAGCACCTAACAGAGTTTGAAGGTGATCTCATCGTGAGTCTCCATTTGGCCAGCTGGTCGGATTGTGCAGTATCCAGATTTTTGGTGCATTCGAATGTGACAGTTGCCCGATGTTGAACTGCATGGGCACCTGAGGGAAGACATACCTGTCGTCGCGGTTCCAGTAGAACATGTCTGACCTCCACGAGGGAGGATCGTCGGTGGTCGGCGTCCACACCACGTACGGGAAGTTCGAGAGGGCGACCACTACCCGTAGCAGCATAGCGCTCTCAAATGACGTGGCGAAATAGACGTGGTCTCTTAGCTCGCGGATGGTCAGGGGACGTGGCAAGACACGTTATGGAGGTGCTCCTTACTGAAGGAGCAGGCTCCACAGGAGTGGCACGTGCGTTAAGTGTTGACATTGACGCCGCGCCAGTAAACGTCCTGCCGGGCCAACGCCTTCAGACACGTCATTTGCCAATGCTAAATACGAAGGAGCTGGAACATTCGTGGCCGAACCGTCATTCATAGTCCTCTGTGGCCACCGTTAAGACCCCTTTACTGGCATTGACCCGACAGCACAACCCGAAACATTATGAAAAGCCAGGTCGGTCACGAGAGTATCACGCTCTGATTACTCTTTCTGCATCACCGACAAGAATTTATTCAGGACTGGAATGTAGGACGATCCCGTGTCTGCCTCTTCGTAGTCAGTGTGAAATCGTGCTGGGTTTGTTGTAGGTTTTGTGCAGGGAAAAACAACTTCCTGGCCATCGAGTTCCACGCTGGGACTAAGAGAGGGACGGAACATGGGCGTTGGTGGTTTGGTTGATGGAGTGAACGAGGTACCAATTTATAAACAACACCTAGTGCTGTAGACGCTGCGCTGTACTATCTGGGAGCTTAAAAATACCGGAATGCCGTACTCAGACGCGACCACCACGAGTGTCAAAAGCAAGCTTGGAATATGTGGTAATGGACAAGGCGCCAACTTGCGAACGCCCTGAAGCTGCCGAAAACCGAGTCACGAGCTGCCGACCTCTCGAATTTGACAGAGCCCCTTGCTCACCTGCCTGAGAAGGTGCACGTTCTGCGCCACTTGGGCAAAGAAGTTGGCACAGCTTGTGGATTTTACCCAGAAACGACGGTAACTGTTTAAGGTTAGTAGAGGCTGGCACATCTGTGATGACGTACATGAGGTTGGTGCGTCGATGTGATACTACTGTGACTAAGAATTTTCTTCAAGCATTTCACGCTTGGAGCAAAGACACTGCACTTTTCTTACCGACCGTGTAAGTGTTTTTCCTGGAGTCCTTTAGAAAGTGATCAATATTATTGTGACGTTCCGACTGCGTCGATTCCGTAACACTGATATCGTCCAAACAATTAACACTGTGCAGAATACCTTGAATCATTTGTTCTATGTACTTTTGGAAAACGTCAGCTGCACTTGCAACCCCAAACAAGCACTAGTACCTGCATAAAGCGAATGGCGTATTTAAGACTAGCAACCGACGTGATGTAACATCTAATGGGAGTCAGAGATAGGCATCCATTAAATCAATCTTTGAATAATAGTGGCCTGAGTCCACCAATTCAACAGTTCCAAAAAAATATTTCAAATGGATCCAAGCACTATGGGGCTTTACATCTGAGGTCATCAGTTCCCTAGACTTAGAACTACTTAAACCTAACTAACCTAAGGACATCACTCACATTCACGCCCGAGGCAGGATTCGAACCAGCGACCGTAGCAGCAGCGGGGTTCCGGACTGAATCGACTAGAACCGCTCGGCCACAGTGGTCCGCTCAACTCTTCCTCTGGGCGAGGCAGCGTGTAGAAGTCAACGGCGGACTAACGGTTCATAGTGGACTTACAGTCACCACAAATGTGTAACGACCTGTTCGATTTTTGAATGACGACCATAGGTGTCTTTCATTGACTGATGGAAATAGAGGATATAGTGTCTTGGTCCTGGAGCTCTGCAAGTTCCACCACAAGGACCTAACGAATCACAAGCGGAACTTGGCGAGCTCTGCAAGATTTTTCTCTGTAGAAGGCTTCAAAGAAATGTGAGCCATAGAATTAAGTGCACACTTAAACATTGCTTCTAAAATCTCCTTGTATCAACTGCACAGTCGTCAAGTTCAGAAAACAGAAACGGAAAAGTGCGAGTAGGACTCGGAGTTGAGGGTCCCGTAAAAATTTAATTATAAGGGGCGAAAAAAAGTTTCCGCCTGAGGGCGTTGCAGCAGTGCATGTGCAACGTAGCGCGACTCCGATGCGGGTACATAAGCACCGCCGTGTAGGCGAAGGATTAGTATGACACGGTAAATACGGAAACGAGAACTATTAGGAGATGCATCTAAAAAGGACAAAAGTGCTGTTACTCTTTTCGTTGCTGTCGAAGGGCAAACACTTGTACACATCCATCGGAGAATTAAGGATGTATATGGGGCAGCAGGTCTGTCGGAATGGTGCATTAAGTTCCGTGCTGATCACGGTTTGACACAAGACGCCCAACGATCTGGGAGGCCAGCCTCACCCATTATGGGCAACAACACGAGAGCAAGGCAAGCCTCATCACGAAAGTTGGTGCTACCTCCTGAAGTCGTGTCGAAAGCATTGACGATACAGTGGTTTCATCCATCCTCCCCTCGTTGCTAGAAGTCTAAGAGCGAGCCATCTACTTTAAGGTGATGCTGAGCCTGTTCTTTGATTACAGGGGCACATTGCATATTGATTTTCAGCGAACCTAGTGGTTCCATCACTCGGGAACGATACAGCAGAATGTTGGAGAAATTATGGTGTGCAATTAAGGCGAAACGACTGGGAAATCACGTCTTCGCTCCCTTAAAAAAGACGCTGAAGGGTCGACGATTCCTGTCGGTTGAGATGGTGACATTTGGTTTGTGGTTATCAGAGCCCGTAAAAAGCCCCAGCCCTTTCACTGTCCAGAGGCATCACTTCCAGAATTGTAATCAAATTATGAGGACAACACAAATATCCAGTCTCCGGGCGAAGAAAATCCCCGAGCCGGACGGAAATCGAATCCGAGACCAGCAACGCTAGCCACTAGGCCTACTAGACCACGAGCTTCGGGCTGTCGGTTGAGGATATGCAGCAGGCACTTACGGAATTCTTCACCCCACAGGACACGGTGTTTTACCAAACAGGTATTTCAAACTGGTTCGTCGATGGAACGATTGTCTCAGTGCTCAGGGTCAATTTGGCTGTTTGGTATGCCGCTCCTGGACTGTAAGGCCTTTGAACGGAAACTGTTTGATCGGCTCTTGTATGTATAGAGGTACTTCACTTAGAGGGTTTGGTGAGTGATGTTGCGAGTATTAAAATAAGTAACAAATAGACCTTTCGTTTGCAAGCCAAAGGACAGTAGACCTTGGTATTTTACATAAATTTCAACTTGATACTTTTACCCTTCCCTAAAAAGAAGAGGTCTTAACAGACGGACAGACAAAAGGGAAAGAAAATGATAGTATAAGGGATTTCTTTTTTATCGAAAGAGGTATGGAGCCCTAGAAATGGACTGTTCCTGTCACTAAATTGACGTTACCATCTACATCGAACATAAAATGGTGAAGGCGTCCAAGCCGAAAATGTTACTGGCAATAAGGCAGCTCACAACTGTGAAGATTAGTAAGCGTTCGTCGCTTCTTGTACTTAGGCGTCAGTGACAGCTCTCTGGAAAACCGAACGAGGTGACGCAGTGGTTAGCACAATGGACTCGAATTGGGGAGGACGATTGTTCAAATCCGCGTCCAGCCATCCAGATTTAGGTTTTCCGTGATTTCCCTTAATGACTCGAAGCAAAACCGGGATAGCTCCTTCGAAAGGGCACAGCCTATTTCCTTCCCCGTCCTTGATGTAATCCGAGCTTGTGCTCCGTCTCTAATCACCTCGATGTCGACGGGACGTTAAACACAATGTTTTTCCCTTTCTGTTTTAGTTCTCTGGAAAGAGAAAGACTCAGTGGCGGTTCCACCGAGCCGGGACGGTGGCACTTTTCCTCATTAATTAGAGTTCTATTGGCAAGAGATGTCAAAGTGATTCCATATTTTTAGATTTCCAAAAGGTATTTGACACAGTTCTTCACAAGCGACTTCTAATCATATCACGTGACTATGGAATATCGTCTCAGTTGTGCGATTGGATTCGTGATTAGCTGTCACAAAAGTCCCAGGGTGTAATAACTAACGTAAAATAATCGAGTGAAACAGAAGTAATATCTGGCTGTAGCCCAGGAAGTGTTATAGGCGAAAAACCATGCCAAATTTAAAGTGACGGAAAATCTTCGAGATTGGCGATCTTCTACAGGAGCTCGAAACTTAGAGCGGACTTTAATGCTAGATGCTTATAATAGTTTCCACAACGAAATTTTGTCTCGCGACCTGGCAGAAAATACAAAGAGATTCTGGTCGTATGTGAAATATGCTGCCGACAAGACACAATAAATGCCTTCTCTGCACAGTCGTAATGGAAATACTGTAGACGACAGTGCTGCCAAAGCAGAGTTAATAAACACAACCTTCCGAAATTGCTTCACCAAGGAATACGAAGTAAGTATTCCAGAATTAGAATCAAGAGCTGCTGCCAGCATTAGTAACTTAGATGTAGATATTCTCGGAGCAGTGAAGCAACTTAAATCACTTAACAAAAGCTGGCCAGGGTGGCCGAGCGATTCTAGGCGCTACAGTCTGGAGCCGCGCGACCGCTCCGATCGCAGATTCGAATCCTGCCTCGGGCATGGATGTGTGTGATGTCCTTAGGTTAGTTAGGTTTAAGTAGTTCTAAGTTGTAAGGGACTGATGACCTTAGAAGTTAAGTCCCATAGTGTTCAGAGCCATTTGAACTTAACAAAAGTAAGTCTTCCGGTCCAGCCTATATATCAGTTACGTTCCTTTCAGAGTACGATGATACAATTGTTTTATACTTAACAATCACAACAGCCGTTTGCTCGACGAAAGATCTGTGCCCATAGACTGGAAATTTGCACGTTTTTTATTATCGCAGGCATAGAGTGCGACTGAAACGATACAGGATTCGGTGTGGACATCATGCAGCTGAAACTTCTCACGAAATTTCTTTCACCTATTTTCTCCTCCGCGAGCGAAAATATTTTGATGACGCCGACTTGCACAGGAAGAAACGATCATTATAATAAAATAAGGGAAATCAGAGCTCGCACGTTAAGATGTAGGTGTTAGCTTTTTTCGCGCTGTACGAGATTGGAATAATAGAGAATTATTGTGAGGATGGTTCAATGAACCCTCTGTCAGGCAGAGTATCGATATAGATGTAGATGGACCCTCTGCTGATCTTGATCTACACAAATGATTTAGGAGAAAGTGTGACCAGCCCGCCTAGATTGTTTTCAGATGATGCTGTTACTTATAAAGTCATCAGATGATCAAAACCAATTGTAAAACGATGTAGTCAAGATATCTGTATGGTGCGCAAAGTGGCAACTATAATCAGTGAAAAGTGTGAATTCATCCACATGAGTACGAAAAATGTAAGTTACATGATCGATCATACAATTCTAAAGGCTGTGAATTCAGCTAAATAATTAGATATTACAATTACAACCAACTTAAATTGGAACGATCACATAAGTAATGTTGTGGGTAAAGTAACCAAACATTGCGATTTGTAGGCAGAACACTTAGAAAGTGCAAAGGAGCTATTAAAGACACTGCTTACATTGCGCTTGTCCGCTATCTTCTGTAGGACTGCTGTACGGTGTGCGATCCGCTCAGATCGGATCGACGAAGGACATCGAAAAATTTTCTAGAAGGTCAGCCCGTTTTGTACTATCGCGAAATAAGGGAAGGAGTGCCATGGATGTGATACGCCAATTGGGCTGGCAGTTGTTAAAACAAAGGCGTTTTTCATTGAGGCCGGATGTTTTCAAGAAATTTCGATGGCCAACTTTCTTCTCAGAGCGTCAAAAAATTTTGTTGACGAGCACCTATATGGGGAGAAATGATAATCACAACAAAGTGGCAGAAGTTAGAGTTCGTCAGGAAAGATTTAAGTGTTACATGTTTTCTTCACGCTTTGTGACAGTGGAATGGTAGACAAATGGCTTGAAGGTGGTCTGATGAACCCTCTGCCAAGCACCTAATTGTGAATTGTAGAGTAATAACGTAGATGTAGACTTGTCACAGGCGCGGCAGTCTGCGACGAGATGCGGCCGTCTACTACTTGCACTCCCGCTGCCGCAGTCAAGACAGGGCTGGTGAGATTCTTCGACTTGCTTGAAGCACTTCGCAACGCTGAGGATAGATGAAGTTTTCCACCCGACCGTTTAACATTACGAAAATAGTGCCTCGACACTAAGGCAGGAGCAGAGTTATCGGTGTAGTTAAGTCTGCCATGAGACGCCGGCGGTCTGCACGGTGGTGACGTCTGGTGACACAGGCAGAAATAGAAGTTAATGAATCGGGAGCATCATCTGACCGCTGCTTGCTACGGCGACCAACTACTTATGAATGGCATATGTAAAGGCATACAGTTCTGTCGAAGCAGTCTCATAGCAATTTTTAAGACCTCACCAAGACTAGGTTCGCACTTGCCTGAAGCTTTGGCTGTGACCTCCGAGTCAGGTGCGACGTGCACAGTCACATTGCAAATCAATGATTCCGCTTACGGAACTGTACAGTCCTGATATATGAAATATCACTTGTGTGCGAGATCACGCAAGTCGTCGGCACATGCTGCCTAAGACTGCCAAAGGTATTTATAAAACTGGTTAAAATTTTGGTAGGTTACAGGCAGCGTTTACTGATGCTGACCGTAGTATTCTTTTAGCAGAACGCAGAGATAATTGAAAGACAGTTCAGCAGGGTCTGAAAGTAATTGTGATTGCCTACCAGAAACGCTATAAGCAAAACAGTTCAAATCAAAACGGCGAGGATAAACTTCGTAGCTCGCTCAAGACTAGATGGAGGCAGCGAACTGTTAGCCATTGATTGACGTTCTCGCTACTGCTAAGTTGCATCCTACTGTTGTTTGTACAGCTTTTCAGTGATATCTGTAGCCGGTGCTGCTCCTCTTGAGTGTTGGACGAACTTGTCACCGCAAATGTGATAGGATAAAGCCTCATCATCATTTCTACTTCCGCTGCTGATACGAATGCATGATGCGTAAACAATGTCATGTTTGTCGTGAGCTTAATGAAATTGGAATGCCAATAACGGTAACTAGAAAGCCGAAGTCCGCAGCCAAGTCGGTGTCCAAATAGCAGCTAGGCGACACGTGTAATATCTCATGATATGTACAGGAAAAGATAAGAGCACCCAACTTCGTTTTTGATTTTGGGAAAATTGTAGACTTTGTTTACCTTTAATAACAACTATAAAAAGTTAGTTAAGTAACAATTAGAAAAACATTGATCAGTGTTAATCATTTCCAGTCGAAAACGAAGATTCACAAAAAGCTTGTGAAACATCGCTAAACAACACAAAATTCACAAAAATCTTTTTAATAAAGCTGAAAAAACGTTTCAAAAGAATAGGCTCATCTGCAAAGAGAAACTTGTATATTTAAGGGTCTTAAATGAACGTCAAATCAACAGTTATGTATAGAAATATCAAACTTAAACGCCTCCTTCAACCTCAGCGAAATATCTGCCCACATTTGGGACACGACACCCTTCATCCACACCTCTTTGCAGGTATCTTGAAAAGACTTCTCGTTATCAAAGGCGAGGTTGCATCTCTCAAGTCTGGTGTTCCCCAGCGCTGTTATCCAGATCATCATCACTGTTGACAAGGAAAGGGTCGCAGTAGTCTGATGAAGGATCGGAATGTTTCGTGGGCGTAATTTTCGTTTCAGAAGGCCTTTTGTGTTTCTACCCCTGCCCACTAGCCAGTCTTTAGCCCTGGGAAACTCGACAACTTCTTTTTGGCAGCGCTTTTTTCGATCGGGTTGGTCAACTGACCCTTAAAGGGTGTCAATTAACGAGGCTGACAACTGCAGCCTTGCGACATGCAGCGTTACGTTCCCAAGTGGTGGTTCTCTTCTTAATCTTAGGGACATGACGTTTGTCAAACAGAGAAGCTACATGTGAAACCATTATGGAAAACTGCAGTTTTAAATGAGGACTCGTATTTACACGAATCCAACCTAAGCAAGATAGACCCTTAACATTTAACATAAAGTATTGCGTGACTGAAGACGTGTTTCTAGAAGTAGCTTACGATTCTGCTTTCCGGATACCGCTGTGAAAATGCTTTAAATGAACCATAAGATCATGAAAACAAAATATTAACCCATGCTTTGCAGTTTAGAACAAATGCCATTTCGCATAAGAATCGATGTTGCATCCACACTACTTGAGGAAAAAGTTCCCAGCTGCTCTCTATCATCTATCAGCACGTGATACGGCTGACACACATGGCCACCTGTCTGGAGCACCTACCGTACCCTTTTGGGAAGGAGTGCCCATATTTACAGCTCTGCCCGTTTGTACATTTTCTGATCTACTATTAAAGATTAAATCGCGGCCGCTTACCTAGCTCCGTGCTGCAACCAACCGTCCCCACGTGACGCTCACGCCTCTGTTGTCGCCTGTCACTTGCTAACAGTAACACCCCTGAGCCGCTATCGATATCTTCCGGTGGCGTGGATGTTACGCTTCTGGCCACAGTGAAACGGTTCAAATCCAATGCTTTGGTTGCCGGTTCTGTAATCGAGCTGCATTTAAAACTTCGGAGTGCCCACCCCTTGTCACGCAAATACTTGAATGGCGAACGGCCCAGCCTTCTACCCCTTGTCAGTGGACCACAGCGCTTATCCTCTCTGTCTGCACAAAAGGGAACAAGGAGCAAAGTGGCGCACTAGTTAGCAAGCTGGATGCGCCCACGTCCGCCCATCCTGATTTAGGTTGCCCATGATTTACCTAAACAGCTTCAGGCAAATGCTGGGATGGTTCCTTTGAAAGAGCACGGCCGACTTCCTTCCGAATCCTTCCCTAATCCGATGGAACCGATAACCTTGCTGTTTAGTTCCCTCCCCCCAAATCAATCAGGCAGCCACAAAGGAAACAGGTAATGCAACCGCCGACAGCTGTCAATCATCCAACACGCAGTGCCCGCCCGCAGAGATGAAGGACAAGGTGACAGCGCAAGGCACATCCCGGCACAGAACGAAGGCCGCCCACAACCAACACTGCACTGCCAACGGCGATTCAAGCCTTTGGTGATATATGACAAGCTTGTCCTCAGAAAACACATCTGTGTCCTTTCTGGTTTGAGAGCACGTAGTTAATGATGTTTCTTGATTTATTTTGTTCTTTTAAGTAACTGCTCTGATTTTAATACTGTCTTCACCTTTCAGTCGTTCTAATGTTCTGCACACGTCCATTGAGAAGGTGTCTTTATGTCTGATTAATTAGGATCGAGCCTGTCACCCACAAAACTGGAAATCAATGACATCTCCGCTAAAAATTCGCATTCAACACATTCCAGTGCCCAACGAGTGCTTGATCTCATGTGAATTACAATATTCATGGAGCCAAATATGAGACTCCTTATATCACAAGAACTACCACAGTAAGTAGTTCTTAGAAACGGTTTTGGTTCTGAAAAAGAACGCTCTTGTGATTCAATATACGTAGGTTTTATTAGATGTACAAGGGAGGAAGGAAAATACGATTTAACGTCCCGTAGACATCGAGGACAGTAGAGATGGAGCACACGCTCAGAAATTTTCAAGGATGGCGAAGGAAATCGGCCCTGGTCTTTCAAAGGAATCATCCTGCGGTTTTCATGGAGCATTTTAGGGAAATTACGGAAAACCTAAATGACGATGCCGGATGCGGATTTGAACCGTCGTCCTCCCAAATGCGGGACCAATTCACTAACCACTGTGCCACCTCGCTTGGTAATATGTCAGGGTATTTGACATCAGTTCTGCTAAGTTTCGTATACAAGACATTTTTATATTTTTATTTTAAATAAGAATCTTACCAACTTCAGCTGTACTATAATTAGAGGAGAAATGTCATGAGAAAATGTCATTGAATAACTTCACATTTAAAATCTCCGTGACAGACAGTAGACATGTATGGAGGTTTTATTGCTACGTAGGCGCCTGTAATATACATAATTCCCTGATACCAGGTATTTAGTTGCGAATAAATGTTGTCAGTCGTTGCATAACAAGGGCTTTTAAAGTTCAGTTTGGGGCTGTGTCGGAAAGCTCGTCGAATTGCTCCTCTACAACTCTGTTAGGTAATTTACACTCGATGTACCACCTTTCGCAGCACTGGTAAGGCACTGGGCTTGCATTCTGGAGCACGGTGAACCAAAGCCCTGTCTGCCCTCTCACGTTGAGTTTTGCCGTGATTTACCCGTATGTCGCTTGAGACAAATGACGGGATATTTGCTTTGAAATGAATACACTCGGCTTCCTTACCTATTCTTCCCCTATCCAAGTCTTCACTCCATTCCTGACAGCTTCGTCGTCCGATGGTACGTTAAACGCTTTTCCTCTATGCACCGATCCTAAGAAGTAATACGCAGCTGCAACGTGCATACCCTCAGAATTACACGGCGGGAGCTGTATTTTTCTTTCTAGGCCCTTTTATGGAATCTGAAAATCGGAATTTCGTGTTTTTATGACGTATTGTCACACTTGGTGCGTTATATTTCCTCTGTTACGAATTATGTTTCTCGGAGCTTTAAGAATGCAAACGAATCCGTAGAGGGTTTCTTTTCGGCCAGGCCAACGCTCTGGGTTTGCTGGAGGATGTACCTTGGAAGTACTCACGGAACAAATTTTTCAATCTTACCAGTGTCGCATGCTGTGACCAACAAGAAACGTGATTATTCTCGACTGCATCGGAATACAGGGTTATTTCTT
Source organism: Schistocerca serialis cubense (assembly GCF_023864345.2). NCBI lineage: Eukaryota > Metazoa > Arthropoda > Insecta > Orthoptera > Acrididae > Schistocerca > Schistocerca serialis. Next base: position 487,619,237 of record NC_064643.1, read on the forward strand.
GATTAACATCTTAGCCTCTACAGCGCATTTTCGGACTACATTTAAAGTGTGACTTGACCTGTTTGGTGCGCCATTGTAATCGCGTCATGACGGATGCTATGTCATGGCCTTGACCAGAAAACTTGCAAACAAATTGGCACTTTCGCTCTATGTAGTTAATTAGCTGACGGTCGTACTGTACTGCAGAATGACATTTATCTGGATAATGGAGCTAAATTGCTATCATTTCTTTACGTCAGAATGATTTCCAAATCAGTTTCAAATTATTTTAATCTAGCGACAGACTTCCCTTAACCGATCAGTATTAACACGTTTTTTCCGCTTCCCAATTTTAAGTTTTGTTTTTTTCTCCTATGTTTTTCTTCCCAGGCGACCATTATCATCGGAGGCATCGCCCCGGTCGCTCCACCTTAGCTACGCGCCTTCTATTATCACTGTACAGTTTTCTTAATTGTGTGGAGAAAATTTGTCGCATATCACCCATCATTCCCTGCGAGAAGTGGCGCAGTTCTTAACAATATCGAGGTTCCTGCAGCGGCAAAGAACGTTGCTTAGCAACAGTTTGAGTCTAAGCGACTGGCGAGCAACGTAATTGTGTCGATCCCCCGCGGCATGCACTGAAGATCGCGTAGCAATGATAGCGGGCCAGAAGGTAAGACAACAAAAAACATCTGAGCTCTGCAAGTCCATGACAGCAAAAACACAGGCACGTAACGGACTGCACCTTTCTGCGTATGCAACACGTAAATTGTCACACTTATGCATGTTTAATGAATATGGAGATATTTGACTCTGCATGTATATTCAGCGTAATTTGCTTTTACAAATCAGTCATCCAAACTGGTTTACAACGTTTGTCTGAGGTATTTTGTGTTCCAGAAGTTGAATGTTACACATTTGCAACTAGAGAAGAATACTAGGAATAATTAGAGAAGAATACTACAAACAATAGATTCTCCTACTATGTTTCCGTGACAAATGATCTCTTTATTCGCTCGAAAACAGGTCTTGATCGACTTGTCGAGAATGCCACCATGCTGCCGTAAAACACACGTTTCCCGTGCACATATTATGCGTAGTAATTTTTATAAGAATTTTAACGATTGTAGACGAATTTCAAACTGTGGACAGTATTTTTGGTAAGAATTTAATTTGATTTTTAAATCATACTTCTCCTAAAACAGACTGAAATGCGATCTGATTACGTATAACTACAGGAGGTGGGCCAGCTTTGGTTATTAAGCCTGAGCTGTTTGTATCTTCAGTCCCAGTACAAAGCCCAAATTTTATTGGGATTTTGTCTCCCTATTACTGAACTGGTAGACGCCAGTGGAATTTGAGTTGCTAAAACGTCGATTCTTCTCTCTGCTTACTTTGGCGATCAAATAATACTTTGTGCAGTAGGTCCGACACTGTAGCAGTCGTCGTGTAAAACATTATTTCATTTCGGTGATGGGCAATTTGTATCAGTGAGTACCATTTGAAAACGTCCTCTTACGGCACAGTGTATCCCATGATGTGGCACAACAAATATTAATCGTCTTCTCTAGAAATACTCTCAGAAAAGTGGCTGATGTCGGTAGCTCTTTCGATAGCAGTCGAACGACTCGTATGGATTCATACTGACATTCAGTTGTTTCCAGTTGCTACCAATCTTAGCTTTCAATATTGTGTGTAAAGAGTATCTTCATAGAGCGTCTCGATAAATTTCAACCATTTCATGTTCAATTATATACAACACTTAATTTATCTTTAACTCTACGTGTTCCGTCAGCTTTCATTTACGAGTACATAGATCCAATGGGCACTAGTTAAAGTTGACTAAATGATTCGAATGATAGACTTATTTCCGAAACCCGCATTGATCGTTTTAATACAGGGAAGTACTTGGTTTGAACGATCGATTTGATTAACTTCGAAATTTTAATTTTCCCTGATATGTTATTATTTTTCCCATGTCTTTATTTAGTGCGCCAGGGGCCCGTGAACCCCGCACGGCTCAGGGGCTATGCAACGGTTGCCAAAGTCTGCTTGTGCGAATGGTCTAGAATTTTTCGATGATGGTGATATTCTCTACAGAAAAATTTCGTCGCTGCGTAACAGTAAGGCGCACACACACAGAGAGTTCAGTTACAAGGAGAGGTCCCCAGCTGTGTGATCTACTTTTTAAAGCTATCTATACAGTGATGTCGGTTAAGACCCTAGGTATCAAACACTGCAGCCATTCACCCAAGTGGGTCCTCGTTCGCGAGTAAGTGACGAAAGAAAATTTCGGAATTTTGTGTGACGCTTAATAACCTTAACAAAAGTTGCGTTGTGTAGCGTGGTTGCTTGGCAGGAGAACGAAAAACAACAAGCAATCCTGATCAATAAATGGAAAAGAGAGAAGTTCTTACCATCTATACATCTAATTTAAGGTCAATGTAGAAATTTTGGATACCTGTTGAGGATTACATCTATATAAAAATTTAAAGAGATTGATAGAATAACAGCTTTTCTGCGCAGGAGGTTTTCGGTTGGAATATCGTCTGGTGCATAATTTTTATTTTTGTAATTTTCCAATCTTTATCGAATTTACTTCGGTCATTATTTTCATTCAGTTAATTATTTTAAATGAATATTTTTATTTCTATTCCTCTATCATACTATTTTAGTCACCGTATAAGCTTTCTTACTTGTTTCATTTTTATTTATATCATTCATTTTTGAATCGGAATTTTTGTGAAGATGAATATAATTAAATTTACTATTGTATGCAATTATTCGAAAATTCCGATCTTTCAGTTAGAAAACAAAAGACGAAACAATCTATTTATATTTGTGCAACGGTGTGAAAAATGTGTTTATGTTATGATATGTGCAAGATTTTTTGCATGGTAATCGTCATATAAACATTTAAAACATAACCTAAATACCTATTGCACTGTGGACAAAATAACGCAGATATAAATGTAAAGGAAAGACTGGTTTATGAGTAAAACGAAATTCAAGTTAATTGTGAAATAGATGAACGCAGTAGTGTGGATGAAAAAACAGGGTGATACAACAAAAGATACTAAATCGAAATTAGTACATTAAAAACACACAAAAGAAAAGATTCAAGCGGAAAAAGAATGACAGGAATAAAAATGAGAGCAAACGAAGAAGTTGACATTATGATTAAAATTGTTTGAAAAAGGAATGGATTTAAAAAATTACATTCCAACCAATTATTTGAATAAAAATGATAACTATTAAAAAAAAACAAGACGCACTGCCGACGAGGTTCGAACCGACAACCATCTGCATGGGAAGCTGTTATTCTATTCATTACACCACGCAACTGTAGCGTGTCACAAAAAATTCCAGCTTTTTCTTTCATCAACTACTGACAAACGAGTGCCCAACAGGGCGAATGGTTCCAGTGTACATCACAGTATAGACAGTTTCGAAAAGTCGATCACACCGCTGGGGCCTTTCCTTGTTAGTGTACACCATGGTACGTGTTTTACCGACGCTTAACGCCCATAACAAAGAGAAAGAGCAAGTTAGTTATCGATTACAGGATTAGTAGTTAAGCTCTACGGCACATCATAATGTACAAGTAAGTTGGAGTAATACTGCAATGCGAAACGAAAAACGAATAGAAGTCGTAGGCTACCGGAAATGTCCTGGTGGTGTGGCGCATCTGTAAAGCTAGCAGTGCGTAGGACTCTAGTGTGAAGAGTAGTAATAGAGTATTACTCCAGGTTTTTGAGCTGCAATAAAGAATAATTTCGACCATTCAGCGAACAAAATCAGACATATTTTTAAAAACTGCTCTGGATGAATGTGTATCATAATGCTGAGATTATCAGAGAACTTGAATGGACTTAAGACAAAGGCGACATTGAGTTCCCGAGTCTCTGTTGAGCAAATTTAGAGATTCAGTGTTAGAGGAAGATACTACTACTCCCATCATTTATTTCGCATAGGAGTCATGAGAATAAACTGAGAGATATTAGGGTCCGTGAAGACACATATGATCGTGTTTCGCTGGTTCTACAGGTACGTCTGCATCACACTGCAAGCCCCAAAACGGCGCGTGGCAGAACATACTTCTGGTATCACTGTTTCCCCCCTTCCCTGTTCTCCTCGTGAATGGCGCGTGGGAAGAACGATTGTCGGTAAGCCTCTGTATTAGCTGTAATTCCTCGAATTTCGGGAGATATATTTGGGAAGACGTTATATGTTGAGCGGCTCTTCCCGGAAAGTGATCTCTCGGAAATCCAACAGCAGAACTCTCTCTCTGATACACAACGCCTCTTTTGGAATGCCTGCCACTGTAGTTTGTTGAGCATCTCTGTAACGCTTTTGCACCGGCTACACAATCCTGTGACGAAACGTGCCCTCTGTGTTGTATCATCTCTATGTCTTCTCTTAGTCCTACCTGGTAAGGATTCAATATTGATGAACAATACTCAAAAATAGGTCAAACAAGCACCTTGTAAGCCACTAGAATGTACTAGAATGCTGCAACAAACACCACTGTCATTTTAATTTACTCTACTTCTAGTTTTTTAAATTCAGGAAACATTGTTTCACTTAAAGTGTATGTTCGCACAGAAATATTCTTTCTAAGTATAATTACAACATATTGATTGGTTAACAATACGAGCCCCTGACTACCAACCGCCGGCCGGGGTGGCCGAGCGGTTCTAGGCGCTACAGTCTGGAACCGCGCGAACGCTACGGTCGCAGGTTCGAATCCTGCCTCGGGAATGGGTGTGTGTGATGTCCTTAGGTTAGTTAGGTTTAAGTAGTTCTAAGTTCTAGGGGACTGATGACCTCAGAAGTTAAGTCCCATAGTGCTCAGAGCCATTTGAACCATTTGAACTACCAACCCATTCTGGGAAAACAGCACATCTATAACATTTTCCATTCACGAGGTGCAAGGTTTATGTGATTTAACATACGACTGTTGACGGACATAGATGATGTAAGAGTAAAAAGCAGTTCTCTGTTCTAGGGGACTGATGGCTTCGGATGTTAAGTCCCATAGCGCTCAGAACCATTTGAACCATTTGAAACTTAATTTGAACTAGGGGAAGACTGAGATGTGGACATCCCACATTTTCATGTATAAAAGCGTGGGGATGGGCTAGCACCAACGCACGTCTCGTGTATGCAGTCCTAAGAGCTTATCAAGGAGACGGATCAGACATATTTTGGGGCAATATTATCTACGGATGTCGGACGTGTTGAGTCGCTGTCAAGCTCAATTTAAGGACCGGTTGATGTATTGTTGCCATCCTCTATCCCTATCGATCGTAATTTCAAGGCTGTGCGGTATCGTGACAGGATCCTACAGCCAATAGTCCAGTCCTAGAGACAAAATTCGGCTATGGGTTCGTCTTTCAGGGCTACAGCGAACGAGTACACCTAGCGTATATCAGTAACAACGTCGTGCAGGCGACTGAAACCAACAACATGAAACGGATTTCGGCACCTGCTTCCAGGAACTCGACTGAGCATGCTTGGAACCAGGTGATGCTTATAGCATGTCGTCTCAGGAATCCTCTTGAAGCCCAAGAGGAGGGTTGGGGGCAAAGAAGGCAGAGGTGGCTTTCCAATACCTGGTTACAATGTCTCGTTCCATCCTCCCGGAGCCAAGAAAGGAAAGGGGTCCTACAGGATGAAGAGAGCTTTATTTGGACAAATTTATTTATTTACTTATTTCACCGGATCCTACTACCATCATCTGAAGCTTCCGAGTCATCTTTACGCAAATTAATTGGAAGCCGACTCCCTCTGAAACACTCTGGAAAAGGAAGGAAGAAAGATTAGGGTTTAATGTCCTATCGATATCGAAGTCATTCAACACGGAGTACAAGATCGAAATGTTTCAGGAATGGGGAAGGGAATCAGAAATACCCTTTTCAACGGAACCATCCCGGCATTTAAATTGACCAAACTGGGGAAATCAGGGAAAATGTAAATCAGGATGGGCATACGCGGATTTGAAAAGTCCTCCCCCGGAATCCAAGTCCAGTGCGCTAACCACAGCGCCATCTAGGCCGCTACGCTGGATGATCTCAGGTGGGTCACCGCCGAAGTGTTGGAGAAGACTGATAGGAACGTCTCGACCACCGTGTGGACGGACATGTTACGGAGGGCCCAAGCACGTGTCAACGCATGAAGCTGGACAACGCGGTTACTGTAAAGCTCTATTTTGTTACATAAACCTTTTCCCCTTATTTTTTGTTCCCTTTAATACTAAGCATACAGACTCTCGCAGATGTATAGGTGATGCAGGTAGTGCAAAATATTTATTGATCTATTCGGTTTATATCAGAATATCTTTAGTCTTCTGAGTGAATGAGCTGTCAATACAAGACATATACCAACACGTTGTTTACACGAGATATATCGACACTGTCTAGACGTGGACCATTGGCTTCTCCAATAAAATGACAAAAGAGAGGAACGTTGATCCAAGTGGATATTGACGGAATAATCGGTCATAGCAGGAAAACACTATGCATTAGTCACTGGTAGTACTTTGTATTGCTACCTGAAACGGACGATAACGTCGCGAAACTGTCGTGTCGACAAAAATGTCGCAATTCTGGACAACAATGGGACCCGAAGCGGGTCACGGAAGAGAAATAACTTCACATGCGGGACAATCCTCGGGAGAGCAGGGTGCCCGAACACCATTAGAGACTGGCACGGGCAAATAGCACAAAACGCGACAAACGCAAATAACCGCGGTTCAAGTGGTTCAAATGGCTCTGAGCACTATGGGACTTAACATCTGAGGTCATCAGTCCTCTAGAACTTAGAACTACTTAAACCTAACTAACTTAAGGACATCATACACATTCATGCCCGAGGCAGGATTCGAACCTGCGACCGTAACAGTCGAGCGGTTCCAGACTGAAGCGCCAACAACCGCTCGGCCACACTGGCCGGCATAGCATGCGGAATCAAGAGAAAGGTGACTTGTGAAATCATCGAAATCCTCGAGAAAGTCGTCTTTGAAGTTTTTACCATTATTAATAAGCTAAGCTAAGGTGATGTTCGTTTTAAAAGCAACGTAGTTACGGGGTAGAGTGCTTTCAGACATGTGGCGGGGCGTGGGTTCGAATCCCGCTGGAATTCAATTTATAAGCAAAGATTAATTTTTTATGACCCTTTAAGTCAAAAGTAAAATAGAAAATTTTTAAAAAGTTTAATTCTTATTTTTTTACTTATACAACCTCGTTAATAATCTTTTAGGAAAGATCGCTAAACAAGGATATTTGTTTGCAATGAAAACTGGATTTTTCTGTAGACTATATAATTAGAAATAAGAATACATGCATTTTACATAAAAATTACGGTGAGGTGTGTCAATTAGCATATACAGAGAGTTTAAAAATCTATCAAATACTTGGGGAGGTAGCAGCACTCATCGAAACAAGAAAATTAAGTCCAACAAACGTCGGTCCGTAAAGGCATACTTTGTGACATAACTCCAAAAAATATGGGTCCGGAAATGCATACTTTGTACGGTAAACAAGTGTTTACCGGAGGTGTACAACATCGTGTCCATTCATGACAATGCACCCATCTGCCCTCTGGCGTAAGAAGCGATGCACCCCTTGAAATATACTCGGTTGTTCATTCAAGACGCGACCCTATAGTGTCTGCACATTTTTGATTGAGATGGCGTGGACGAATTCCTCCAAGTGTTCCCATAACCAAAACTCTAGGAGATTGAGGCCTGGGAAACGAGCAGGCCAAGGTGTGGGGACACCCGACCAGTCCAGCGGTCCTGAATTTTCCGCGTCAGATGTTCGCGCACACTGTGACGAAAGTATGGTGTTGTGCCATCGTCCATGAACCACATTTGTATTCGTTTCTGCAGTGGCACAGCCTTCAGCAAGATGGGCAATATACAATACAGGCCATTAAAATTGCTACAACGTGAAGATGACGTGCTGCAGACGCAAAATTTAACCGACAGGACGAAGATGCTGTGATATGCAAATGATTAGCTTTTCAAAGCATTAACACTAAGTTGGCGCCGGTGGCGACACCTACAACGTGATGACATGAGGAAAGTTTCCAACCGATTTCTCATACACAAACAGCAGTGATCTATCTTCAATAGCTCGTCTCTTTCTTGTATCTTCTCCTTCCTCTAGTTCTTCTTCTTATTCTGCTCTTAGTGCCGTCCCGTGGGAGCAGGGTCTGCTTTTTGGGTCGGGTCACGTCAGCACGTCATTTATTATGAGCTAACGCTTCCTGTGGATTACGAAAGTGCAACCACAGCGGAGTGGTATCTGTTCAGAGGTCAGACACCCGTGTGGTTCCTGAAGAGGGGCAGCAGTCTTTTTAGTAGCTGCAGCGCTAATAGTTTCGTTGATTGACTGATCTGGCCTTGTAGCATCAAGCAGTACGGCCTTGGTGTGCTGTTAATGAAAACAGCTGAAAGCCAAGGGAAACTACAGTCGTAATTTTACACAAGGGAATGCAGCTATTCCATACGGTTAAAAGATGATGGAACCCTCTCGGCTAAAATATCCCAGAGTTAAAATAGTCCCCCATTCGGATCTCCGGGCGGGGACTACTCAGGAGGATGTTGTTATCAGGAGAAACAAAACTCACGTTCTGCGGTTCGGAGCGTGGAATGTCAGATCCTTTAATCGGGCAGGTAAGTTACAAAATTTTAAAACGTAAATGAATAGGTTAAAACAACATACTGTGGGAGCTAGTGAAGTTCAGTGGCAGGACGCACAGGGCTTCTGATCCGGTGAATACAGGGCTATAAATACAAAATCAAATACTGGCAATGTAGCAATAGGTGTAATTGTGAATAAAAAATAGGAAAGCGCATACGCTACTATGAACAATATAGTGAATGTGTTACTGTAGCCAAGATAGATATGTAACACACACCCACACCGTACTACAAGTTTACATGCTAACTAGCTCCGTAGATGATGAAAGAGATTGAAGAAATGTGTGACAAGATGAAATAAATTATTCAGATATTTAAGGAAGAAGAAAATTTAATAGTGATGGGGGACTGGAATTCGATAGTATGAAAAGGACGAGAAGGAAAAACAGCAGGTGAATATGGACTGAGGAAAGTAATGAAAGACGAAGTGGCCTGGTAATATTTTGCACAGAGCATAATTTAATCATAGATAACACTTGATTTAAGAATCATGAAAGAAGGTTGTATACGTGGAGGAGACCTGGAGACACAGTAAGGTTTCAGACTGATTATATAATGGTAAGAAAGAGATTTCGGAACCCGATTTTAAACTGTAACATATTTCTAGGGTCAAATGTGGACTCTGACAACAATTTATTAGTTATTAACTATGGATTAAAACTGAAGAAACTGTAGAAAGACAGGAATTTAAGGAGATGAGACCTGGATAAACTGAAAGAACCAGACGATGTAGAGAATTTCAGAGGGAGCATTAGGGAAAGATTGACAAGACCAGGGGAACAGAATTCAGTAGAAGAAAAATGGATAGTTTTCGGAGATGGAAGAGTGAAGGCAGCAGAAGACCAAGTGGGTAAAAAGATGAGTGCTAGTAGAAATCCCTGGGCAACAAAAGAGAGATTGGAATTAACTGCTGAAAGGAGAAAATATAGAAATGCAGTAAATGAAGCAGACGAAAGGGAATAAAAACGTCTAAAAATTAGATTGTCAGGAAGTGCAAAATTGCTAAATACGAACAAGACAAACACTAGGATTTAAAAGAATATATCAGATAGAGGAAGATGGATGCCGCCTACAGGAAATTTAATGAGACCATAGGAGAAAAGAGAACCACCTGTATGAATATCAAGAGCTCACATGGAAAACCAGTCCTAAATAAAGAAGGGAAAGCAGCAAAGTGGAAAGATTTGTAGAGAGTCTGTACAAGGGAGATGTACTCGAGGACAATATTATGGAAATGGAAGACGGCGTAGATGCAGATGAAATGGGAGATACGATACTGCTTGAAGAATGTGACAGAGCACTGAAAGACTTAAGTCTAAAGTAGGTCCCATGAGTAGAAAACATTCCGTTAGAGCTACTGATAGCCTTGGGAGAGCCAGCCCTGATAAAACTCTTCCATCTGGAGAGCAAGATGTATGAGACATGAGGAATACCCTCAGACTTCAAGAAGAATATAATGATAATTCCAAAGAAAGTAGGTGCTGACAGATGTGAAAATTACCAGACTATCAGTTGAATAAGTCACGGCAGCAAAATACTAGCACGCATTCCTTACAGAAAATGGAAAACCTCATGGAAGCCGACCTCGGGGAAGATGAGTCTAGATTCCGCAGAAATGCAGGAACACGCGAGGCAATACTGAGCCTACGACTTCTCATAGAATATAGGTTAAGGAAAGGCATACCTACGTTTATATCATTTGCAGACTCAGAGAAAGCTTTTGACAATGTTGACTGGAATACTCTCTTTCAAATTCTGAAGGTGTCAGGGCTAAAACACAGGGAGCGAAAGGCTGTTTACAATTTGTACAGAAACCAGATGGCAGTTATAATATCGAGGGGCATGAAAGGGAATCAGTGTTTGAGAAGCGAGTGAGACAGGGTTATAGTCTATCCCCGATGTTATTCAGTCTGTATAATGAGTAAGCAGTAAGAGGAACAAAAGAAAAATTAGTAGTAGGAGTTAAAGTCGAGGAGAAGAAATAAGTACTCTGAGGTCTGCCGATGACACTGTAATTCTGTCAGAGACAGAAAAAGACTAGGAAGAGCGTCTGAACGGAATAGGTAGTGTCTTGAAAGTATAATATAAGATAAAAGTCAACAACAGCAAAACGACGATAAGGAATGTAATGGAATTAAATCTGGTGATGATGTGGAAATCAGATAGGGAAATGAGACACTTGAAGTGGGAGAAGAGTTTTGCTATTTGGGCAGCAAAATAACTGAGAGGATATAAAATGTAGACTGGCAATGGCAAGAAAAGCGTTTCTGAGGAAGAGAAATTTGCTAACATCAAGTATAGATTTAAGTGTCAGGAAATCTTTTCGGGAAATATTTGAATGGAGTGTAGCCGTGTACGGAAGTGAAACACGGACGGTAAACGGTTTAGATTGAAGAGAATAGAATCTTTTGAAATGTGCTGCTACAGAAGAATGCTGAAGATGAAATGGGTAGATCACGCAATTAACCTCACTAGAAGAAGGGATTAGTTGACAGGACACATTCTGAGACATCAGGAAATCACCAATTTGATACTGGATGGAAGCGGAGGCTGGGGAATAAAAATCCTAGAGGGAGACCAAGAGATGAATACAGTGTAATGGAAATGAAATCCCATGCTTTTTGACACAGCGTAGGGGAACGATGCAGGAGGCCCGGATCGCCGTACTAGGTAAGTTCTTGATGGAGGTTGTTGGTCATTGCCTTCCTCCGACCGCAATGGGCATGAATCATGATGTTGATGATGAGGACAACAGAACACCTAGTCATCTCGGGGCAGGTGAAACCCCCTGACCCAGCAGGTTCAAATGGTTCAAATGGCTCTGAGCACTATGGGACTTAACATCGGTGGTCATTAGTCCCCTAGAACTTAGAACTACTTAAACCTAACTAACCTAAGGACATCACACACATCCATGCCCGAGGCAGGATTCGAACCTGCGACCGTAGCGGTCACGCGGTTCCAGGCTGAAGCGCCTAGAACCTCACGGCCACACCGGCCGGCCTGACCCCACTGGTAATCGATTCCGGGACCTCGTGGTCGGGAAGCGTGAACGCTACCGCGAGACCTGAATACAGTAAGGTGATTCAGAAGAATGTAAGTTGCAGTATTACTCGGAGGTGAATAGGCCTGAACAGGACAGAGTAGCATGGAGAGCTGCATGAAGCCAGTCTTCGGACTCAGAACCACACAACAACGACAACAACAGGAAGAGGAGGATTCAAGATGAGCGAGACAAAATTTCTAGTTGGTGTTATAAATGACAGCTAGCTTTTAATGCAGAAAAATGTATGTTAATGCGGATGAAAAACAAACGCATAATGTTCGGATACGGTATTAGCTGCGTCTCGCTTGACCCAGTCACGTCGTTTAAATGTCTGGGCGTAAGGCTGCAAAGCGATATTAAATGGAACAAGCATGTGATGACTTTGGTAGGAAAGGCGGATGGTCGATTTCGATTTAATGGGAGAATTCTAGGAAAGTGTGGTTCGTCTGAGAAGGAGACCGCACATAGGACGCTAGTGTTTTTTGGAGCAGTACCAGGTCGGATTAAAGGAAGATATCGAAACAGTTCAGAGGCGGACAGCTAGATTTGTTACTGGTAGGTTCGGAAAAACGCAGATGCTTTGCAGACTTCGGGAACGCAAATGCAAGTGTATGGACGGCTGGAGACGTTTTTTTCTAGGAACACTATTGAGAAAAAAGAGAAGAGGCATTTGAAGCTGGTTGTAGAAGAGTTCTGTTGCCTCCAAAATACACTATGTTATCAAAAGAATCCGGACACCCCCAAAAACATACATTTTTCGTATTAGGAGCATTGTGCTGCCACCTACTGCCAGGTACTCCATACCAGCGACCTCAGTAGTCATTAGATGCAATGTGTGACAGGTAGACACGCCACCAGAATGCATTAGCGTTGTTCGTGATAAATGTTGTTGGTAGGCTTAGTAGTGTGTGCAAAGGGCGTGAATAGCGGCAGGTGTTGAGTGACGCTTGTGGACAGGGAGATGCCACATATTCGTGTGAGACGCCGTCACCAGCACCTAACAGAGTTTGAAGGTGATCTCATCGTGAGTCTCCATTTGGCCAGCTGGTCGGATTGTGCAATATCCAGATTTTTGGTGCATTCGAATGTGACAGTTGCCCGATGTTGGACTGCATGGGCACCTGAGGGAAGACATACCTGTCGTCGCGGTTCCAGTAGAACATGTCTGACCTCCACGAGGGAGGATCGTCGGTGGTCGGCGTTCACACCACGTACGGGAAATTCGAGAGGGCGACCACTACCCGTAGCCGCATAGCGCTCTCAAATGACGTGGCGAAATAGACGTGGTCTCTTAGCTCGCGGATGGTCAGGGGACGTGGCAAGACACGTTATGGAGGTGCTCCTTACTGAAGGAGCAGGCTCCACAGGAGTGGCACGTGCGTTTAGTGTTGACATTGATGCCGCGGCAGTAAACGTCCTGCCGGGCCAACGCCTTCAGACACGTCATTTGCCAATGCTAAATACGAAGGAGCTGGAACATTCGTGGCCGAACCGTCATTCATAGTCCTCTGTGGCCACCGTTAAGAACCCCCTTACTGGCATTGACCCGACAGCACAACCCGAAACAATTATGAAAAGCCAGGTCGGTCACGAGAGTATCACGCTCTGACTACTCTTTCTGCATCACCGACAAGAATTTATTCAGGACTGGAATGTAAGACGATCCCGTGTCTGCCTCTTCGTAGTCAGTGTGAAATCGTGCTGGGTTTGTTGTAGGTTTTTTGCAGGGAAAAAAAACTTCCTGGCCATCGAGTTCCACGCTGGGACTAAGAGAGGAACGGGACATGGGCGTTTGTGGTTTGGTTGATGGGGTGAACGAGGTACCAATTTATAAACAACACATAGTGCTGTAGACGCTGCACTGTACTATCTGGGAGCTTAAAAATACCGGAATGCCGTACTGAGACGCGACCACCACGAGTGTCAAAAGCAAGCTTGGAATATGTGGTAATGGATAAGGTGCCAACTTGTGAACGCTCTGAAGTCGCCGAAAACCCAGTCACGAGCTGCCGACCTCTCAAATTTGACGGAGCCCCTTGCTCACCTGCCTGAGAAGGTGCACGTTCTGCGCCACTTGGGCAGAGAAGTTGGCACAGCTTGTGGATTTCACCCAGAAACGACGGTAACTGTTTAAGGTTAGTAGAGGCTGGCACATCTGTGATGACGTACATGAGGTTGGTGCGTCGATGTGATACTACTGTGACTAAGAATTTTCTTCAAGCATTTCACGCTTGGAGCAAAGACACTGCACTTTTCTTACCGACCGTGTAAGCGTTTTCTCTGGAGCCCTTTAGAAAGTGATCAATATTGCTGTGACGTTCCGACTGCGTCGATTCCGTAACACTGATATCGTCCAAATAATTAACACTGTGCGGAATACCTTGAATCATTTGTTCTATATACCTTTGGAAAACGTCTGCTGCACTTGCAACCCCAAACAAGCACTAGCACCTGCATAAAGCGAATGGCGTATTTAAGACTAGCAACCGACGTGATGTATCATCTAATGGGAGTCAGAGATAGGCATCCATTAAATCAATCTTTGAATAATAGTGCCCTGAGTCCACCAATTCAACAGTTCCAAAAAAATATTTCAAATGGCTCCAAGCACTATGGGACTTTACATCTGAGGTCATCAGTTCCCTAGACTTAGAACTACTTAAACCTAACTAACCTAAGGACATCACTCACATTCACGCCCGAGGCAGGATTCGAACCAGCGACCGTAGCAGCAGTGGGGTTCCGGACTGAATCGACTAGAACCGCTCGGCCACAGTGGTCCGCTCAACTCTTCCTCTGGGCGAGGCAGCGTGTAGAGGTCAACGGCGAACTAACGGTTCATAGTGGACTTACAGTCACCACAAATGTGTAACGACCTGTTCGATTTTTGAATGACAAACATAGGTGTCTTTCATTGACTGATGGAAGTAGAGGATATAGTAGCTTGGTCCTGGAGCTCTGCAAGTTCCACCACAAGGACCTAACGAATCACAAGCGGAACTTGGCGAGCTCTCCAAGATTTTGCTCTGTAGAAGGCTTCAAAGAAATGTGAGCCATAGAATTAAGTGCACACTTAAACATTGCTTCTAAAATCTCCTTGTATCAACTGCACAGATCGTCAAGTTCAGAAAACAGAAACGGAAAAGTGCGAGTAGGACTCGGAGTTGAGGGTCCCGTAAAAATTTAATTATAAGTGGCGACAAAAAGGTTCCGCCTGAGGGCGTTGCAGCAGTGCATGTGCAACGTAGCGCGACTCCGATGCGGGTACATAAGCACCGCCGTGTAGGTGAAGGATTAGTATGACACGGTAAATACGGAAACGAGAACTATTAGGAGATGCATCTAAAAAGGACAAAAGTGCTGTTACTCTTTTCGTTGCTGTCGAAGGGCAAACACTTGTACACATCCATCGGAGAATTAAGGATGTATATGGGGCAGCAGGTCTGTCGGAATGGGGCATTAAGTTCCGTGCTGATCACGGTTTGACACAAGACGCCCAACGATCTGGGAGGCCAGCCTCACACATTATGGGCAACAACACGAGAGCAAGGCCAGCCTCATCACGAAAGTTGGTGCTACCTCTTGAAGTCGTGTCGAAAGCATTGACGATACAGTGGTTTCATCCATCCTCCCCTCGTTGCTAGAAGTCTAAGAGCGAGCCATCTACTTTAAGGTGATGCTGAGCCTGTTCTTTGATTACAGGGGCACATTGCATATTGATTTTCAGCGAACCTAGTGGTTCCATCACTCGGGAACGATACAGCAGAATGTTGGAGAAATTATGGTGTGCAATTAAGGCGAAACGACTGGGAAATCACGTCTTCGCTCCCTTAAAAAAGACGCTGAAGGGTCGACGATTCCTGTCGGTTGAGATGGTGACATTTGGTTTGTGGTTATCAGAGCCCGTAAAAAGCCCCAGCCCTTTCACTGTCCAGAGGCATCACTTCCAGAATTGTAATCAAATTATGAGGACAACACAAATATCCAGTCTCCGGGCGAAGAAAATCCCCGAGCCGGACGGAAATCGAATCCGAGACCAGCAACGCTAGCCACTAGGCCTACTAGACCACGAGCTTCGGGCTGTCGGTTGAGGATATGCAGCAGGCACTTACGGAATTCTTCACCCCACAGGACACGGTGTTTTACCAAACAGGTATTTCAAACTGGTTCGTCGATGGAACGATTGTCTCAGTGCTCAGGGTCAATTTGGCTGTTTGGTATGCCGCTCCTGGACTGTAAGGCCTTTGAACGGAAACTGTTTGATCGGCCCTTGTATGTATAGAGGTACTTCACTTAGAGGGTTTGGTGAGTGATGTTGCGAGTATTAAAATAAGTAACAAATAGACCTTTCGTTTGCAAGCCAAAGGACAGTAGACCTTGGTATTTTACATAAATTTCAACTTGATACTTTTACCCTTCCCTAAAAAGAAGAGGTCTTAACAGACGGACAGACAAAAGGGAAAGAAAATGATAGTATAAGGGATTTCTTTTTTATCGAAAGAGGTATGGAGCCCTAGAAATGGACTGTTCCTGTCACTAAATTGACCTTACCATCTACATCGAACATAAAACTGGTGAAGGCGTCCAAGCCGAAAATATTAGTGGCAGTAAGGCAGCTCACAACTGTGAAGATTAGTAAACGTTCGTCGCTTCTTGTACTTAGGCGTCAGTGACAGCTCTCTGGAAAACCGAACGAGGTGGCGCAGTGGTTAGCACACTGGACTCGAATTGGGGAGGACGATTGTTCAAATCCGCGTCCAGCCATCCAGATTTAGGTTTTCCGTGATTTCCCTTAATGACTCGAGGCAAAACCGGGATAGCTCCTTCGAAAGGGCACAGCCTATTTCCTTCCCCGTCCTTGACGTAATCCGAGCTTGTGCTCCGTCTCTAATGACCTCGATGTCGACGGGACGTTAAACACAATGTTTCTCCCTTTCTGTTTTAGTTCTCTGGAAAGAGAAAGACTCAGTGGCAGTTCCACCGAGCCGGGACGGCGGCACTTTTCCTCATTAATTGGTGCAAATGGCTCTGAGCACTATGGGACTCAACTGCTGAGGTCATTAGTCCCCTAGAACTTAGAACTAGTTAAACCTAACTAACCTAAGGACATCACAAACATCCATGCCCGAGGCAGGATTCGAACCTGCGGCCGTAGCGGTCTTGCGGTTCCAGACTGCAGCGCATTTAACCGCACGACCACTTCGGCCGGCTTTTCCTCATTAATTAGAGTGCTATTGGCAAGAGATGTCAAAGTGATTCCATATTTTTAGATTTCCGAAAGGTATTTGACACAGTTCTTCACAAGCGACTTCTAATCATATCACGTGACTATGGAATATCGTCTCAGTTGTGCGATTGGATTCGTGATTAGCTGTCACAGAAGTCCCAGGTTGTAATAACTGACGTAAAATAATCGAGTGAAACAGAAGTAATATCTGGCTGTAGCCCAGGAAGTGTTATAGGCGAAAAACCATGCCAAATTTAAAGTGACGCAAAATCTTCGAGATTGGCGATCTTCTACAGGAGCTCGAAACTTAGAGCGGACTTTAATGCTAGATGCTTATAATAGTTTCCACAACGAAATTTTGTCTCGCGACCTGGCAGAAAATACAAAGAGATTCTGGCCGTATGTGAAATATGCTACCGACAAGACGCAATAAATGCCTTCTCTGCACAGTCGTAATGGAAATACTGTAGACGACAGTGCTGCCAAAGCAGAGTTACTAGACACAACCTTCCGAAATTCCTTCACCAAGGAAGACGAAGTAAGTATTCCAGAATTAGAATCAAGAGCTGCTGCCTGCATTAGTAACTTAGATGTAGATATTCTCGGAGCAGTGAAGCAACTTAAATCACTTACAAAAGCCGGCCAGGGTGGCCGAGCGATTCTAGGCGCTACAGTCTGGAGCCGCGCGACCGCTCCGATCGCAGGTTCGAATCCTGCCTCGGGCATGGATGTGTGTGATGTCCTTAGGTTAGTTAGGTTTAAGTAGTTCTAAGTTGTAAGGGACTGATGACCTTAGAAGTTAAGTCGCATAGTGTTCAGAGCCATTTGAACTTAACAAAAGTAAGTCTTCCGGTCCAGTCTATATATCAGTTACGTTCCTTTCAGAGTACGCTGATACAATTGTTTTATACTTAACAATCACAACAGCCGTTTGCTCGACGAAAGACCTGTGCCCAAAGACTGGAAAATTGCACAGGTCACACATATCTATATTCAAGGAAGTTGGTAGGGGTAACGCACTAAATTACAGGCCCATATCATTAACGTCGATATGGAGCAGGATTTTGGAACATATATTGTATTCGAACATTATGAATTACTTCGAAGAGAACGGTCTATTGACAAACAGTCAACACGGATTTAGAAAACATCGTCCTTGTGGAGCACAACTATCTCTTTACTCACATGTAGTGTTGATTGCTATTGACAAGGGATTTCAGATTGATTCCATGTTTCTAGATTTGCAGAAGGTTTTTGCCAATGTACCACAGAAGTGGCTTGTAGTGAAATAGCGTGGTTATATAATAACGTATCAGTTATTTGACTGTTACTGTCAGAAAGGTCAACGTTCGTAGTAATTGACGGAAAGTCATCGACTAAAGCAGATGTGATTTCTGGCGTTCTCCAAGGTAGTGTCATACACTGTTCGCCGTTCCTTATCTACATAAACGATTTAGGAGAAAATCTGAGCAGCCATCTCAGGTTGTTTGCAAATGTTGGTGTCGTTTATCGATTAGTAAAGTCATTAGAAGAGCAAAAACAATTGAAAAATGATTTATAATAGATGTCTGTATGGGGCAAAAATTGGCAATTGAGCCTAAATACAAGTGTGAGGTCACCCACATGAGTTTTAAAAGGAATACGTTAAACTACGTCTGCGCGATAAATCAGACAAACCTAACAATCGTAAATTCAACTAAGTACCTAGGAATTACAATTACGAAAAACTTAAATTGGAAGGAACACACACAAAATGTTGCGGGGGAAGGCTAACCAAAGACTGCGTTTTATTGAAAGGACACTTAGAAAATGTAACAGCTCTACTGAAGAGACTGCGTACACTACGCTTGTCCATCCTCTTTTAGAATATTGCTGCGCGGTGTGGGTCCTTGCCAGATAGGATCGATGGAGCACATCGAGAAAGTTCAAAGAAGGGAAGCACGTTTTTTATTATCGCAGGCATAGAGTTTGACTGAAACGGTACAGGATTCTGTGTGGTCATCATGCGGCTGAAACTTCTCACGAAATTTCTTTCACCTATTTTCTCCTCCGCGAGCGAAAATATTTTGATGACGCCGACTTGCACAGGAAGAAACGATCATTATAATAAAATAAGGGAAATCAGAGCTCGCACGTTAAGATGTAGGTGTTAGCTTTTTTCGCGCTGTACGAGATTGGAATAATAGAGAATTATTGTGAGGATGGTTCGATGAACCCTCTGTCAGGCAGAGTATCGATATAGATGTAGATGGACCCTCTGCTGATCTTGATCTACACAAATGATTTAGGAGAAAGTGTGACCAGCCCGCCTAGATTGTTTTCAGATGATGCTGTTACTTATAAAGTCATCAGATGATCAAAACAAATTGTAAAACGATGTAGTCAAGATAACTGTATGGTGCGCAAAGTGGCAACTATAATCAGTGAAAAGCGTGAATTCATCCACATGAGTACGAAAAATGTAAGTTACACGATCGATCATACAATTCTAAAGGCTGTGAATTCAGCTAAATAATTAGATATTACAATTATAACCAACTTAAATTGGAACGATCACATAGGTAACGTTGTGGGTAAAGTAAACCAAACATTGCGATTTGTATTCAGAACACTTAGAAAGTGCAAAGGAGCTATTAAAGACACTGCTTACATTGCGCTTGTCCGCCATCTTCTGTAGGACTGCTGTACGGTGTGCGATCCGCTTCAGATCGGATCGACGAAGGACATCGAAAAATTTTCTAGAAGGTCAGCCCGTTTTGTACTATCGCGAAATAAGGGAGGGTGTGCCACGGATGTGATACGCCAATTGGGCTGGCAGTTGTTAAAACAAAGGCGTTTTTCTTTGAGGCCGGATGTTTTCAAGAAATTTCGATGGCCAACTTTCTCCTCAGAGCGTGAAAAAATTTTGTTGGCGAGCACCTATATGGGGAGAAATGATAATCACAACAAAGTGGCAGAAGTTAGAGTTCGTCAGGAAAGATTTAAGGGGCTCCGGAAAGGCTCAAAATCATGAAAAGTTCAACTTTAACTTTTTTGCGTTTTCTGAATCTGCAGACTATTACCTTTTAATAGATATATAATTTATTCAATTCCGAAGACTACAACTATTTTTAAATTCTTTTTAAAATGTGTTCTATATGGGCGTGACCCACTGTGGCGCTGTTAAATTGCTGTCAAATGGTGTTATTATTAACGTCCGTGTTCATCAGGTACATTTTAGTGATGTGAGATAAAGTATGTGTTGTGACTAACCTGTGATGGTTCAATATATATCGCTGGTGTGATTGTCGATTGTTTCATGTTTATTTACTCTGTCGTTATCTCGAAAATATTCGTAATTAATTCTGTTTCTTGAGTCTCTGTTTTGTTGAAGTATAATAATGAGTAAAAGTAAAGTTATTAGAAATCCTCTGAAGGCTTTTAAGAAAAGGAGAAATGTTGGAAAGCCAAAGGTATGTGTTATTACTGTAAACAATAAAGACGATAACCAAGTGAGTGAACCTAACCTCTCAAGTACACCTGCCCATAGCAGTCAAAGTGGGAAAGAAAATACTTCACAGAAGAAGCTTGGTTCAATGAGTGAAAACTATGAATGTTTTATGGGCGAATCGGATGTGAATGAAATATTTGATATGTCGGTTCTCAAAGGAATTTTTTCAAACTGTGTAAGATGTATTCATTGTAGTGAAGTTGGTCTGGAACTCTCCATAATAAAGCACGTAGGACTTGCTAGTGAAATACAACTGAAATGTGATAAGTGTTCATACATGACCACCTTTTGGAACAGTGTTGCAGTAACTGCAACTGAAGAAAATGGTAGCAAAATCTACGAACACAACAACGAGCGATGCTTGCTTTAGACAAGGAACGCCTTCGGGCTGCAGACAGGGCTGTAAAGAGTCTAGAAATACAAGCAAGAGTAAACAGGAGGAGGAACAAGAGGAAGCTGGAGGAGGAGTTTGCAGAGAATGAAGATAATCCATCCTATGGACCTGGAATGCACTAAAAAGTTAATCCAATCTTTGTCGCTCGATTCCCAAAACTTTTATTTTCTCATACTAATTACATGTTTTCTAAGGATCTTCTAAACATATTTGTTTCAAACTTTCAGTAAATGTTACACAGTATCTTCTGCATAATTTAACACAGCCTTTTTCCAAAAAACTGTATATTTTTGAATATATAAATAAAAAATTGCAAAAAAATGTTGTGAATTTTCATTACAATTGAAAAAAAAATCATCTTTAATAACTGAACTAAAATTTTGTAAAATCCCTGTGTTAAGTTGTAGCCCATATTCTAATAATTAATCTGTAAAAAGTTCAACTTCCTACCTCAAATACTTTGTGAGGAAAGATGTAATTTATAAACGTTATTTTAACATTGCAAGTATAGGGCGTTCCGGAGCCCCTTAAGTGTTACATTTTTTCTTCACGCTTTGTGACAGTGGAATGGTAGACAAATGGCTTGAAGGTGGTCTGATGAACCCTCTGCCAAGCACTTAATTGTGAATTGTAGAGTAATAACGTAGATGTAGACTTGTCACAGGCGCGGCAGTCTGCGACGAGATGCAGCCGTCTACTGCTTGCACTCCCGCTGCCGCAGTCAAGACAGGGCTGATGAGATTCTTCGACTTGCATGAAGCACTTCGCAACGCTGAGGAGGGATGACGTTTTCCACCCGACCGTTTAACATTACGAAAATAGTGCCTCGACACTAAGGCAGGAGCAGAGTTATCGGTGTAGTTAAGTCTGCCATGAGACGCCGGCGGTCTGCACGGTGGTGACGTCTGGTGACACAGGCAGAAATAGAAGTTAATGAATCGGGAGCATCATCTGACCGCTGCTTGCTACGGCGACCAACTACTTACGAATGGCATTTGTATAGGCATACTGTTCTGTCGAAGCAGTCTCATAGCAATTTTTAAGACCTCACCAAGACTAGGTTGGCACTTGCCTGAAGCTATGGCTGTGACCTCCGAGTCAGGTGCGACGTGCACAGTCACATTCCAAATCAATGATTCCGCTTACGGAACTGTACAGTCCTGATATATGAAATATCACTTGTGTGCGAGATCACGCAAGTCGTCGGCACATGCTGCCTAAGACTGCCAAAGGTATTTATAAAACTGGTCAAAATTTTAGTAGGCTACAGGCAGCGTTTACTGATGCTGACCGTAGTATTCTTTTGGCAGAACGCAGAGATAATTGAAAGACAGTTCAGCAGGGTCTGAAAGTAATTGTGATTGCCTACCAGAAACGCTATAAGCAAAACAGTTCAAATCAAAACGGCGAGGATAAACTTCGTAGCTCGCTCAAGACTAGATGGAGGCAGCGAACTGTTAGCCATTGATTGACGTTCTCGCTACTGCTAAGTTGCATCCTACTGTTGTTTGTACAGCTTTTCAGTGATATCTGTAGCCGGTGCTGCTCCTCTTGAGTGTTGGACGAACTTGTCACCGCAAATATGATAGGATAAAGCCTCATCATCATTTCTACTTCCGCTGCTGATACGAATGCATGATGCGTAAACAATGTCATGTTTGTCGTGAGCTTAATGAAATTGTAATGCCAATAACGGTAACTAGAAAGCCGAAGTCCGCTGCCAAGTCGGTGTCCAAATAGCAGCTAGGCGACGCGTGTAATATCTCATGATATGTACAGGAAAAGATAAGAGCACCCAACTTCGTTTTTGATTTTGGGAAAATTGTAGACTTTGTTTACCTTTAATAACAACTATAAAAAGTTAGTTAAGTAACAATTAGAAAAACATTGATCAGTGTTAATCATTTCCAGTCGAAAACGAAGATTCACAAAAATCTTGTGAAACATCGCTAAACAACACAAAATTCACAAAAATCTTTTTAATAAAGCTGAAAAAACGTTAAAAAACAATAGGCTCATCTGCAAAGAGAAACTTGTATATTTAAGGGTCTTAAATGAACGTCAAGTCAACAATTATGTATAGAAATATCAAACTTAAACGCCTCCTTCAACCTCAGCGAAATATCTGCCCACATTTAGGACACGACACCCTTCATCCACACCTCTTCGCAGGTATCTTGAAAAGACTTCTCATTATCAAAGGCGAGGTTGCATCTCTCAAGTCTGGTGTTCCCCAGCGCTGTTATCCAGATCATCATCGCTGTTGACAAGGAAAGGGTCGCAGTAGTCTGATAAAGGATCGGAATGTTTCGTGAGCGTAATTTTCGTTTCAGAAGGCCTTTTGTGTTTCCACCCCTGCCCACTAGCCAGTCTTTAGCCCCGGGAAACTCGACAACTTCTTTTTGGCAGCGCTTTTTTCGAGCGGGTTGGTCAACTGACCCTTAAAGGGTGTCAATTAACGAGGCTGACAACTGCAGCCTTGCGACATGCAGCGCTACGTTCCCAAGTGGTGGTTCTCTTCTTAATCTTAGGGACATGACGTTTGTCAAACAGAGAAACTACATGTGAAACCATTATGCAATACTGCAGTTTTAAATGAGGACTCGTATTTACACGAATCCCACCTAAGCAAGATAGACCCTAAACATTTAACATAAAGTCTTGCGTGACTGAAGACGTGTTTCTAGAAGTAGCTTACGATTCTGCTTTCCGGATACCGCTGTGAAAATGCTTTAAATGAACCATAAGAGCCGGCCGAAGTGGCCGTGCGGTTAAAGGCGCTGCAGTCTGGAACCGCAAGACTGCTACGGTCGCAGGTTCGAATCCTGCCTCGGGCATGGATGTTTGTGATGTCCTTAGCTTAGTTAGGTTTAACTAGTTCTAAGTTCTAGGGGACTAATGACCTCAGCAGTTGAGTCCCATAGTGCTCAGAGCCATTTGAACCATTTTTGAAACATAAGAACATGAAAACAAAATATTAACCCATGCTTTGCAGTTTAGAACAAATGCCATTTCGCATAAGAACCGATGTTGCATCCACACTACTTGAGGAAAAAGTTCCCAGCTGCTCTCTATCATCTATCAGCACGTGGTACGGCTGACACACATGGCCACCTGTCTGGAGCACCTACCGTACCCTTTTGGGAAGGAGTGCCCATATTTACAGCTCTGCCCATTTGTACATTTTCTGATCTACTATTAAAGATTAAATCGCGGCCGCTTACCTAGCTCCGTGCTGCAACCAACCGACCCCACGTGACGCTCACGCCTCTGTTGTCGCCTGTCACTTGCTAACAGTAACACCCCTGAGCCGCTATCGATATCTTCCGGTGGCGTGGATGTTACGCTTCTGGCCACAGTGAAACGGTTCAAATCCAACGCTTTGGTTGCCGGTTCTGTAATCGAGCTGCATTTAAAACTTCGGAGTGCCCACCCCTTGTCACGCAAATACTTGAATGGCGAACGGCCCAGCCTTCTACCCCTTGTCAGTGGATCACAGCGCTTATCCTCTCTGTCTGCACAAAGGGAACAAGGAGCAAAGTGGCGCACTAGTTAGCAAGCTGGATGCGCCCACGTCCGCCCATCCTGATTTAGGTTGTCCATGATTTACCTAAACAGCTTCAGGCAAATGCCGGGATGGTTCCTTTGAAAGAGCACGGCCGACTTCCTTCCGAATCCTTCCCTAATCCGATGGAACCGATAACCTTGCTGTTTAGTTCCCTCCCCCCAAATCAATCAGGCAGCCACAAAGGGAACAGGTAATGCAACCGCCGACAGCTGTCAATCATCCACCACGCAGTGCCCGCCCGCAGAGATGAAGGACAAGGTGACAGCGCAAGGCACATCCCGGCACAGATCGAAGCCCGCCGACAACCAACACTGCACTGCCAACGGCGATTCAAGCCTTTGGTAATATATGACAAGCTAGTCCTCAGAAAACACATCTGTGTCCTTTCTGGTTTGAGAGCACGTAGTTAATGATGTTTCTTGATTTATTTTGTTCTTTTAAGTAACTGCTCTGATTTTAATACTGTCTTCACCTTTCAGTCGTTCTGATGTTCTGCACACGTCCATTGAGAAGGTGTCTTTATGTCTGATTAATTAGGATCGAGCCTGTCACCCACAAAACTGGAAATCAATGACATCTCCGCTAAAAATTCGCATTCAACACATTCCAGTGTCCAACGAGTGCTTGATCTCATGTGAATTACCACATTTATGGAGCCCAATGTCGGACTCCTTATATCACACGAACTATCACAGTAAGTAGTTCTTTGAAACGGTTTTGGTTCTGAAAAAGAACGCTCTTGTGATTCAATATACGTAGGATTTATTAGATGTACAAGGGAGGAAATAAGATACGATTTAACGTCCCGTAGACATCGAGGACAGTAGAGATGGAGCATACGCTCAGAAATTTTCAAGGATGGCGAAGGAAATCGGCCCTGGTCATTCAAAGGAATCATCCTGCGGATTTCATGGAGCATTTTAGGGAAATTACAGAAAACCTAAATGAGGATGCCGGATGCGGATTTGAACCGTCGTCCTCCCGAATGCGGGACCAGTTCACTAACCACTGTGCCACCTCGCTTGGTAATACGTCAGGGTATTTGACATCAGTTCTGCTAAGTTTCGTATACAAGACTTTTTTATATTTTTATTTTAAATAAAAATCTTACCAACTTTAGCTGTACTATAATTAGAGGAGAAATGTCATGAGAAAATGTCATTGAATAACTTCACATTTAAAATCTCCGTGACAGGCAGTAGACATGTATCGAGGTTTTATTGCTACGTAGGCGTCTGTAATATACATAATTCCCTGATACCAGGTATTTAGTTGCGAATAAATGTTGTCAGTCGTTGCATAACAAGGGCTTTTAAAGTTCAGTTTGAGGCTGTGTCACAAAGCTCGTCGAATTGCTCCTCTACAACTCTGTTAGGTAATTTACACTAGATGTACCACCTTTCGCAGCACTGGTAAGGCACTGGGCTTGCATTCTGGAGCACGGTGAACCAAAGCCCTGTCTGCCCTCTCACGTTGAGTTTTGCCGTGATTTACCCGTATGTCGCTTGAGACAAATGACGGGATATTTGCTTTGAAAAGAATACACTCGGCTTCCTTACCTATTCTTCCCCTATCCAAGTCTTCACTCCATTCCTGACAGCTTCGTCGTCCGATGGTACGTTAAACGCTTATCCTCTATGCACCGATCCTAAGAAGTAATACGCAGCTGCAACGTGCATACCCTGAGAATTACACGGCGGGAGCTGTATTTTTCTTTCTAGGCCCTTTTATGGAATCTGAAAATCGGAATTTCGTGTTTTTATGCCGTATTGTCACACTTGGTGCGTTATATTTCCTCTGTTACGAATTATGTTTCTCGGAGCTTTAAGAATGCAACGAATCCGTAGAAGGTTTCTTTTCGGCCAGGCCAACGCTCTGGGTTTGCTGTCCTAAGCTCTACCTTGGAAGTACTCACGGAACAAATTTTTCAATCTTACCAATGTCGCATGCTGTGAACAACAAGATACGTGATTATTCTCGACTGCATCGGAATACAGGGTTATTTCTTTATTAACATCTTAGCCTCTACAGCGCATTTTCGGACTACATTTAAAGTGTGACTTGACCTGTTTGGTGCACCATTGTAATCGCGTCATGACGGATGCTATGTCATGGCCTTGACGAGAAAACTTGCAAACAAATTGCCACTTTCGCTCTATGTAGTTAACTAGCTGATGGTCGTACTGTACTGCAGAATGACATTTATCTGGATAATGGAGCTAAATGGTTATCATTTCTTTACGTCAGAATGATTTCCAAATCAGTTTCAAATTATTTTAATCTAGCGACAGACTTCCCTTAACCGATCAGTATTACACATTTTTTCCGCTTCCCAATTTTAAGTTTTGTTTTTTTCTCCTATGTTTTTCTTCCCAGGAGACCATTATCATCGGAGGCATCGCCCCGGTCGCTCCACCTTAGCTACGCGCCTTCTATTATCACTGGACAGTTTTCTTAATTGTGTGGAGAAAATTTGTCGCATATCACCCATCCCCTGCGAGAAGTGGCGCAGTTGTTAACAATATCGAGGTTCCTGCAGCGGCAAAGAACGTTGCTTAGCAACAGTTTGAGTCTAAGCGACTGGCGAGCAACGTAATTGTGTCGATCCCCGGCGGCATGCACTGAAGATCGCGGAGCAATGATAGCGGGCCAGAAGGTAAGACAACGATAAACATCTGAGCTCTGCATGTCCATGACAGCAAAAACACAGGCACGTAACGGACTGCACCTTTCTGCGTATGCAACACGTAAATTGTCACACTTATGCATGTTTAATGAATATGGAGATATTTGACTCTGCATGTATGTTCAGCGTAATTTGCTTTTACAAATCAGTCATCCAAACTGGTTTACAACGTTTGTCTGAGGTATTTTGTGTTCCAGAAGTTGAATGTTACACATTCGCAACTAGAGAAGAATACTAGGAATAATTAGAGAAGAATACTACAAACAATAGATTCTCCTACTATGTTTCCGTGACAAATGATCTCTTTATTCGCTCGAAAACAGGTCTTGATCGACTTGTCGAGAATACCACCATGCTGCCGTAAAACACACGTTTCCCGTGCACATATTATGCGTAGTAATTTTTATAAGAATTTTAACGATTGTAGACGAATTTCAAACTGTGGGCAGTATTTTTGGTAAGAATTTAATTTGATTTTTAAATCATACTTCTCCTAAAACAGGCTGAAATGCGATCTGATAACGTATAACTACAGGAGGTGGGCCAGCTTTGGTTTTTAAGCCTGAGCTGTTTGTATCTTCAGTCCCAGTACAAAGCCCAAATTTTATTGGGATTTTGTCTCCCTATTACTGAACTGGAAGACGCCAGTGGAGTCTGAGTTGCTAATACGTCGATTCTTCTCTCTGCTTACTTTGGCGATCAAATAATACTTTGTGCAGTGGGTCCGACATTGTAGCAGTCGTCGTGTAAAACATTATTTCATTTCGGTGATGGGCAATTCGTATCAGTGAGTACCATTTGAAAACGTCCTCTTACGGCACTGTGTATCCTATGATGTGGCACAACAAATATTAATCGTCTTCTCTAGAAATACTCTCAGAAAAGTGGCTGATGTCGGTAGCTCTTTCGATAGCAGTCGAACGACTCGTATGGATTCATACTGACATTCAGTTGTTTCCAGTTGCTACCAATCTTAGCTTTCAATATTGTGTGTAAAGAGTATCTTCATAGAGCGTCTCGATAAATTTCAACCATTTCATGTTCAATTATATACAACACTTAATTTATCTTTAAATCCAGGTGTTCCGTCAGCTTTCATTTCCGAGTACATATATCCAATGGGCACTAGTTAAAGTTGAGTAAATGATTCGAATGATAGACTTATTTCCGAAACCCGCATTGATCGTTTTAATACAGGGAAATACTTGGTTTGAGCGATCGATTTGATTAACTTCGACATTTTAATTTTCCCTGATATGTTATTATTTTTCCCATGTCTTTATTTAGTGCGCCAGGGGCCCGTGAACCCCGCACGGCTCAGGGGCTATGCAACAGTTGCCAAAGTCTGCTTGTGCGAATGGTCTAAAATTTTTCACTGATGGTGATATTCTCTACAGAAAAATTTCGTCGCTGCGTAACAGTAAGGCGCAAGGAGAGGTCCCCAGCTGTGTGATCGACTTTTTAAAGCAATCTATACAGTGATGTCGGTTAAGACCCTAGGTATCAAATACTGCAGCCATTCACCCAAGTGGGTCCTCGTTCGCGAGTAAGTAACGAAAGAAAATTTCGGAATTTTGTGTGACGCTTAATAACCTTAACAAAAGTTGCGTTGTGTAGCGTGGTTGCTTAGCTGAAGAACGAAAAACAACAAGCAATCCTGATCAATAAATGGAAAAGAGAGAAGTTCTTACCATCTATACATCTAATTTAAGGTCAATGTAGAAATTTTGGATACCTGTTGAGGATTACATTTATATAAACATTTAAAGAGATGGACAGAATAACAGCTTTTCTGCGCAGGAGGTTTTCGGTTCGAATATCGTCTGGTGCATAATTTTTATTTTTGTAATTTTCCAATCTTTATCGAATTTACTTCGGTTATTATTTTTATTCAGTTAATTATTTTAAATGAATATTTTTATTTCTATTCCTCTATCATACTATTTTAGTCACCGTATAAGCTTTCTTATTTGTTTCATTTTTATTTATATCATTCTTTTTTTAATCGGAATTTTTGTGAGGATGAATATAATTATATTTACTATTATATGCAATTATTCGAAAATTCCGATCTTTCAGTTAGAAAACAAAAGACGAAACAATCTTTTTATATTTGTGCAACGGTGTGAAAAATGTGTTTATGTTATGATATGTGCAAGTTTTTTTTGTATGGTAATCGTCATATAAACATTTAAAACATAACCTAAATACCTATTGCACTGTGTACAAAATAACGCAGATAGAAATGTAAATGAAAGACTGGTTTATGAGTAAAACAAAATTCAAGTTAATTGTGAAATAGATGAACGCAGTAGTGTGGATGAAAAAACAGGGTGATACAACAAAAGATACTAAATCGAAATTAGTACATTAAAAACACACGAATAAAGATTCAAGCAGAAAAAGAATGACAGGAATAAAAATGAGAGCAAACGAAGAAGTTGACATTATGATTAAAATTGTTTGAAAAAGGAATGGATTTAAAAAATTACATTCCAACCAATTATTTGAATAAAAATGATAACTATCAAAAAAAAAAAAGAAAAACAAGATGCACTGCCGACGAGCTTCAAACCGACAACCATCTGCATGGGAAGCTGTTATTCTATTCATTACACCACGCAACTATAGCGTGTCACAAAAAATTCCAGCTTTCTCTTTCATCAATTACTGACAAACGAGTGCCCAACAGGGCGAATGGTTCCAGTGTACGTCACAGTATAGACAGTTTCGAAAAGTCGATCACACCGCTGTGGCCATTCCTTGTTAGAGTACACCATGGTACGTGTTTTACTGACGCTTAGCGCCCATAACAAAGAGAAAGAGCAAGTTAGTTATCGATTACAGGATTAGTAGTTAAGCTCTACGGCACATCATAATGTACAAGTAAGTTGGAGTAATACTGCAATTCGAAACGAGAAACGAATAGAAGTCTTAGGCTACCGGAAATGTCCTAGTGGTGTGGCGAATCTGTAAAGCTAGCAGTGCGTAGGACTCTAGTGTGAAGAGTAGTAGTAGAGTATTACTCCAGGTTTTTGAGCTGCAATAAAGAATAATTTCGATCATTCAGCGAACAAAATCAGACATATTTTTAAAAACTGCTCTGGATGAATGTGTATCATAATGCTGAGATTATCAGAGGACTTGAATGGACTTAAGACAAAGGCGACATTGAGTTCCCGAGTCTCTGTTGAGCAAATTTAGAGATTCAGTGTTAGAGGAAGATACTACTATTCCCATCATATATTCCGCATAGGAGTCATGAGAATAAACTGAGAGATATTAGGGTCCGTGAAGACACATATGATCGTGTTTCGCTGGTTCTACAGGTACGTCTGCATCACACTCTGCAAGCCCCAAGACGGCGCGTGGCAGGACATACTTCTGGTATCACTGTTTCCCCCCTTCCCTGTTCTACTCGTGAATGGCGCGTGGGAAGAACGATTGTCGGTAAGCCTCTGTATTAGCTGTAATTCCTCGAATTTTCTTGTCGTTGTCATTTCGGGAGATATATTTGGGAAGACGTTATATGTCCGGCTCTTCCCGGAAAGTGATCTCTCGGAATCCAACAGCAGAACTCTCTCTCTGATACACAACGCCTCTTTTGGAATGCCTGCCACTGTAGTTTGTTGAGCATCTCTGTAACGCTTTTGCGCCGGCTACACAATCCTGTGACGAAACGTGCCCTCTGTGTTGTATCATCTCTATGTCTTCTCTCAGTCCTACCTGGTAAGGATTCAAGAATGATGAGCAATAGTCAAAAATAGGTCAAACAAGCACCTTGTAAGCCACTAGAATGTACTAGAATGCTGCAACAAACACCACTGTCATTTTAATTCACCCTACTTCTAGTTTTTTAAAGTCAGGAAACATTGTTTCACTTAAAGTGTATGTTCGCACAGAAATATTCTTTCTAAGTATAATTACAACATATTGATTGGTTAACAATACGAGCCCCTGACTACCAACCGCCGGCCGGGGTGGCCGAGCGGTTCTAGGCGCTACAGTCTGGAACCGCGCGACCGCTACGGTCGCAGGTTCGAATTCTGCCTCGGGAATGGGTGTGTGTGATGTCCTTAGGTTAGTTAGGTTTAAGTAGTTCTAAGTTCTAGGGGACTGATGACCTCAGAAGTTAAGTCCCATAGTGCTCAGAGCCATTTGAACCATTTGAACTACCAACCCATTCTGGGAAAACAGCACATCTACAACATTTTCCATTCACGAGGTGCAAGGTTTATGTGATTTAACATACGACTGTTGAAGGACATAGATGTTGTAAGAGTAAAAAGCAGTTCTCTGTTCTAGGGGACTGATGGCCTCGGATGTTAAGTCCCATAGCGCTCAGAACCATTTGAACCATTTGAAACTTAATTTGAACTAGGGGAAGACTGAGATGTGGACATCCCACATTTTCATGTATAAAAGCGTGGGGATGGGCTAGCACCAACGCACGTCTCGTGTATGCAGTCCCAAGAGCTTATCAAGGAGACGGATCAGACATATTTTGGGGCAATATTATCTACGGATGTCGGACGTGTTGAGTCGCTGTCAAGCTCAATTTAAGGACCGGTTGATGTATTGTTGCCATCCTCTATCCATATCGATCGTAATTTCAAGGCTGTGCGGTATCGTGACAGGATCCTACAGCCAATAGTCCAGTCCTAGAGACAAAATTCGGCTATGGGTTCGTCTTTCAGGGCTACAGCGAACGAGTACACCTAGCGTATATCAGTAACAACGTCGTGCAGGCGACTGAAACCAACAACATGGAATGGATATCGGCACCTGCTTCCAGGAACTCGACTGAGCATGCTTGGAACCAGGTGATGCTTATAGCGTGTCGTCTCAGGAATCCTCTTGAAGCCCAAGAGGAGGGTTGGGGGCAAAGAAGGCAGAGGTGGCTTTCCAATACCTGGATACAATGTCTCGTTCCATCCTCCCGGAGCCAAGAAAGGAAATGGGTCCTACATGATGAAGAGAGCTTTATTTGGACAAATTTATTTATTTACTTATTGCACCGGATCCTACTACCGTCATCTGAAGCTTCCGAGTCATCTTCACGCAAATTAATTGGAAGCGGACTCCTTCTGAAACACCCTGGAAAAGGAAGGAAGAAAGATTAGGGTTTAATGTCCTATCGATATCGAAGTCATTCAACACGGAGTACAAGATCAAAATGTTTCAGGAAAGGGGAAGGGAATCGGAAATACCCTTTTCAACGGAACCATCCCGGCATTTAAATGGACAAAACTGGGGAAATCAGGGAAAATGTAAATCAGGATGGGCAGACGCGGATTTGAAAAGTCCTCCCCCGGAATCCAAGTCCAGTGCGCTAACCACAGCGCCATCTAGGCCGCTACGCTGGATGATCTCAGGTGGGTCACCGCCGAAGTGTTGGAGAAGACTGACAGGAACGTCTCGACCACCGTGTGGACGGACATGTTACGGAGGGCCCAAGCACGTGTCAACGCATGAAGCTGGACAACGCGGTTCTGGAAGATACCGGGCAGCAGATTTTGACTTTACAAACGTGTAATTTTAAACAGGTTCCGTTCGTTTTGTTTTTATTTTACTGTAAAGCTCTATTTTGTTACATAAACCTTTTCCCCTTATTTTTTGTTCCCTTTAATACTAAGCATACAGACTCTCGCAGATGTATATGTGATGCAGATAGTGCAAAATATTTATTGATCTATTCGGTTTATATCAGAATATCTTTAGTCTTCTGAGTGAATGAGCTGTCAATACAAGACATATACCAACATGTTGTTTACACGAGATATATCGACACTGTCTAGACGTGGACATTTGGCTTCTCCAATAAAATGACAAAAGAGAGGAACGTTGATCCAAGTGGATCTTGACGGAATAATCGGTCATAGCAGGAAAACACTATGCATTAGTAACTGGTAGTACTTTATATTGCTACCTGAAACGGACGATAACGTTGCGAAACTGTCGTGTCACAAAAATGTCGCTATTCTAGACAACAATGGGACCCGAAGCGGGTCACGGAAGAGATATAACTTCACATGCGGGACAATCCTCGGGAGAGCAGGGTGCCCGAACACCATTAGAGACTGACACGGGCAAATAGCACAAAACGCGACAAACGCAAATAACCGCGGTTCAAGTGGTTCAAATGGCTCTGAGCACTATGGGACTTAACATCTGAGGTCATCAGTCCTCTAGAACTTAGAACTACTTAAACCTAACTAACTTAAGGACATCATACACATTCATGCCCGAGGCACGATTCGAACCTGCGACCGTAGCAGTCGAGCGGTTCCAGACTGAAGCGCCAAGAACCGCTCGGCCACACTGGCCGGCATAGCATGCGGAATCAAGAGAAAGGTGACTTGTGAAATCATCGAAATCCTTGAGAAAGTCGTCTTTGAAGTTTTTACCATTATTAATAAGCTAAGCTAAGGTGATGTTCGTTTTACAAGCAACGTAGCTACGGGGTAGAGTGCTTTCAGACATGTGGCGGGGCGTGGGTTCGAATCCCGCTGGAATTCAATTTATAAGCAAAGATGAATTTTTTATGACCCTTTAAGTCAAAAAGTAAAATAGAAATTTTTAAAAAGTTTAATTCTTATTTTTTTACTTATACAACCTCGTTAATAATGTTTTAGGAAAGATCGCTAAACAAGGATATTTGTTTGCAATGAAAACTGGATTTTTCTGTAGACTATATAATTAGAAATAAGAATACATGCATTTTACATAAAAATTACGGTGAGGTGTGTCAATTAGCATATACAGAGAATTTAAAAATCTATCAAATTCTTGGGGAGGTAGCAGCACTCATCGAAACAAGAAAATTAAGACCAACAAACGTCGGTCCGTAAAGGCATACTTTGTGACATAACTCCAAAAAATATGGGTCCGGAAATGCATACTTTCTACGGTAAATAAGTGTTTACCGGAGGTGTACAACATCGTGTCCATTCATGACAATGCACCCATCTGCCCTCTGGCGTAAGGAACGATGCACCCCTTGCAATATACTCGGTTGTTCATGTACCTGATGGCACGCATTCAAGACGCGACCCTATAGAGTCTGCACATTTTTGATTGAGATGGCGTGGACGAATTCCTCCAAGTGTTCCCATAACCAAAACTCTAGGAGATTGAGGCCTGGGTAATGAGGAGGCCAAGGTCTGGGGACCCCCGACCAGTCCAGCGGTCCTGAATTTTCCGCGTCAGATGTTCGCGCACACTGTGACGAAAGTATGGTGTTGTGCCATCGTCCATGAACCACATTTGTATTCGTTTCTGCAGTGGCACAGCCTTCAGCAAGATGGGCAATATACTATACTGGCCATTAAAATTGCTACAACGTGAAGATGACGTGCTACAGACGCAAAATTTCACCGGCAGGACGAAGATGCTGTGATATGCAAATGATTTGCTTTTCAGAGCATTAACACTAGGTTGGCGCCGGTGGCGACACCTACAACGTGATGACATGAGGAATGTTTCCAACCGATTTCTCATACACAAACAGCAGTGATCTATCTTCAATAGCTCGTCTCTTTCTTGTATCTTCTCCTTCCTGTAGTTCTTCTTCATATTCTGCTCTTAGTGCCGTCCCGTGGGAGCAGGGTCTGCTTTTTGGGTCAGGTCACGTCAGCACGTCATTTATTATGAGCTAACGCTTCCTGTGGATTACGTAAGTGCAACCACAGCGGAGTGGTATCTGTTCAGAGGTCAGACACCCGTGTGGTTCCTGAAGAGGGGCAGCAGTCTTTTTAGTAGCTGCAGCGCTAATAGTTTCGTTGATTGACTGATCTGGCCTTGTAGCATCAAGCAGTACGGCCTTGGTGTGCTGTTAATGAAAACAGCTGAATGCCAAGGGAAACTACAGTCGTAATTTTACACAAGGGAATGCAGCTATTCCATACGGTTAAAAGATGATGGAACCCTCTCGGCTAAAATATCCCAGAGTTAAAATAGTCCCCCATTCGGATCTCCGGGCGGGGACTACTCAGGAGGATGTTGTTATCAGGAGAAACAAAACTCACGTTCTGCGGTTCGGAGCGTGGAATGTCAGATCCTTTAATCGGGCAGGTAAGTTACAAAATTTTAAAACGTAAATGAATAGTTTAAAACAACATACTGTGGGAGCTAGTGAAGTTCAGTGGCAGGACGCACAGGGCTTCTGATCCGGTGAATACAGGGCTATAAATACAAAATCAAATACTGGCAATGTAGCAATAGGTGTAATTGTGAATAAAAAATAGGAAAGCGCATACGCTACTATGAACAACATAGTGAATGTGTTACTGTAGCCAAGATAGATATGTAGCACACACCCACACCGTACTACAAGTTTACATGCTAACTAGCTCCGTAGATGATGAAAGAGATTGAAGAAATGTGTGACAAGATGAAATAAATTATTCAGATATTTAAGGGAGAAGAAAATTTAATAGTGATGGGGGACTGGAATTCGATAGTATGAAAAGGACGAGAAGGAAAAACAGCAGGTGAATATGGACTGAGGAAAGTAATGAAAGACGAAGTGGCCTGGTAATATTTTGCACAGAGCATAATTTAATCATAGATAACACTTGATTTAAGAATCATGAAAGAAGGTTGTATACGTGGAAGAGACCTGGAGACACAGTAAGGTTTCAGACTGATTATATAATGGTAAGAAAGAGATTTCGGAACCAGATTTTAAACTGTAACATATTTCTAGGGTCAAATGTGGACTCTGACATCAATTTATTAGTTATTAACTATGGATTAAAACTGAAGAAACTGTAGATAGACAGGAATTTAAGGAGATGGGACGTGGATAAACTGAAAGAACCAGATGTTGTAGAGAGTTTCAGAGGGAGCATTAGGGAAAGATTGACAAGACCAGGGGAAAAGAATGCAGTAGAAGAAAAATGGGTAGTTTTCGGAGATGGAAGAGTGAAGGCAGCAGAAGACCAAGTGGGTAAAAAGATGAGTGCTAGTAGAAATACCTGGGCAACAAAAGAGAGATTGGAATTAACTGCTGAAAGGAGAAAATATAGAAATGCAGTAAATGAAGCAGACGAAAGGGAATAAAAACGTCTAAAAATTAGATTGTCAGGAAGTGCAAAATTGCTAAATACGAACAAGACAAACACTAGGATTTAAAAGAATATATCAGATAGAGGAAGATGGATGCCGCCTACAGGAAATTTAATGAGACCATAGGAGAAAAGAGAACCACCTGTATGAATATCAAGAGCTCACATGGAAAACCAGTCCTAAATAAAGAAGGGAAAGCAGCAAAGTGGAAAGATTTGTAGAGAGTCTGTACAAGGGAGATGTACTCGAGGACAATATTATGGAAATGGAAGACGGCGTAGATGCAGATGAAATGGGAGATACGATACTGCTTGAAGAATGTGACAGAGCACTGAAAGACTTAAGTCTAAAGTAGGTCCCATGAGTAGAAAACATTCCGTTAGAGCTACTGATAGCCTTGGGAGAGCCAGCCCTGATAAAACTCTTCCATCTGGAGAGCAAGATGTATGAGACATGAGGAATACCCTCAGACTTCAAGAAGAATATAATGATAATTCCAAAGAAAGTAGGTGCTGACAGATGTGAAAATTACCAGACTATCAGTTGAATAAGTCACGGCAACAAAATACTAGCACGCATTCCTTACAGAAAATGGAAAACCTCATGGAAGCCGACCTCGGGGAAGATGAGTCTAGATTCCGCAGAAATGCAGGAACACGCGAGGCAATACTGAACCTACGACTTCTCATAGAATATAGGTTAAGGAAAGGCAAACCTACGTTTATATCATTTGCAGACTCAGAGAAAGCTTTTGACAATGTTGACTGGAATACTCTCTTTCAAATTCTGAAGGTGTCAGGGCTAAAACACAGGGAGCGAAAGGCTGTTTACAATTTGTACAGAAACCAGATGGCAGTTATAATATCGAGGGGCATGAAAGGGAATCAGTGTTTGAGAAGCGAGTGAGACAGGGTTATAGTCTATCCCCGATGTTATTCAGTCTGTATAATGAGTAAGCAGTAAGAGGAACAAAAGAAAAATTAGTAGTAGGAGTTAAAGTCGAGGAGAAGAAATAAGTACTCTGAGGTCTGCCGATGACACTGTAATTCTGTCAGAGACAGAAAAAGACTAGGAAGAGCGTCTGAACGGAATAGGTAGTGTCTTGAAAGTATAATATAAGATAAAAGTCAACAACAGCAAAACGACGATAAGGAATGTAATGGAATTAAATCTGGTGATGATGTGGAAATCAGATAGGGAAATGAGACACTTGAAGTGGGAGAAGAGTTTTGCTATTTGGGCAGCAAAATAACTGAGAGGATATAAAATGTAGACTGGCAATGGCAAGAAAAGCGTTTCTGAGGAAGAGAAATTTGCTAACATCAAGTATAGATTTAAGTGTCAGGAAATCTTTTCGGGAAATATTTGAATGGAGTGTAGCCGTGTACGGAAGTGAAACACGGACGGTAAACGGTTTAGATTGAAGAGAATAGAATCTTTTGAAATGTGCTGCTACAGAAGAATGCTGAAGATGAAATGGGTAGATCACGCAATTAACCTCACTAGAAGAAGGGATTAGTTGACAGGACACATTCTGAGACATCAGGAAATCACCAATTTGATACTGGATGGAAGCGGAGGCTGGGGAATAAAAATCCTAGAGGGAGACCAAGAGATGAATACAGTGTAATGGAAATGAAATCCCATGCTTTTTGACACAGCGTAGGGGAACGATGCAGGAGGCCCGGATCGCCGTACTAGGTAAGTTCTTGATGGAGGTTGTTGGTCATTGCCTTCCTCCGACCGCAATGGGCATGAATCATGATGTTGATGATGAGGACAACAGAACACCTAGTCATCTCGGGGCAGGTGAAACTCCCTGACCCAGCAGGTTCAAATGGTTCAAATGGCTCTGAGCACTATGGGACTTAACATCGGTGGTCATTAGTCCCCTAGAACTTAGAACTACTTAAACCTAACTAACCTAAGGACATCACACACATCCATGCCCGAGGCAGGATTCGAACCTGCGACCGTAGCGGTCACGCGGTTCCAGGCTGAAGCGCCTAGAACCTCACGGCCACACCGGCCGGCCTGACCCCACTGGTAATCGATTCCGGGACCTCGTGGTCGGGAAGCGTGAACGCTACCGCGAGACCTGAATACAGTAAGGTGATTCAGAAGAATGTAAGTTGCAGTATTACTCGGAGGTGAATAGGCCTGAACAGGACAGAGTAGCATGGAGAGCTGCATGAAGCCAGTCTTCGGACTCAGAACCACACAACAACGACAACAACAGGAAGAGGAGGATTCAAGATGAGCGAGACAAAATTTCTAGTTGGTGTTATAAATGACAGCTAGCTTTTAATGCAGAAAAATGTATGTTAATGCGGATGAAAAACAAACGCATAATGTTCGGATACGGTATTAGCTGCGTCTCGCTTGACCCAGTCACGTCGTTTAAATGTCTGGGCGTAAGGCTGCAAAGCGATATTAAATGGAACAAGCATGTGATGACTTTGGTAGGAAAGGCGGATGGTCGATTTCGATTTAATGGGAGAATTCTAGGAAAGTGTGGTTCGTCTGAGAAGGAGACCGCACATAGGACGCTAGTGTTTTTTGGAGCAGTACCAGGTCGGATTAAAGGAAGATATCGAAACAGTTCAGAGGCGGACAGCTAGATTTGTTACTGGTAGGTTCGGAAAAACGCAGATGCTTTGCAGACTTCGGGAACGCAAATGGAAGTGTCTGGACGGCTGGCGACGTTTTTTCCTAGGAACACTATTGAGAAAAAAGAGAAGAGGCATTTGAAGCTGGTTGTAGAAGAGTTCTGTTGCCTCCAAAATACACTATGTGATCAAAAGAATCCGGACACCCCCAAAAACATACATTTTTCGTATTAGGAGCATTGTGCTGCCACCTACTGCCAGGTACTCCATACCAGCGACCTCAGTAGTCATTAGACATCGTGAGAGAGCAGAATGGAGTTCTCCGCGGAACTCACGGACTTCGAACATGGTCAGGTGATTGGGTGTCACTTGTGTCATATTTCTGTACGCGAGATTTCCACTTTCCTAAACATCCCTAGGTCCACTGTTTCCGATGTAATAGTGAAGTGGGAACGTGAAGGGACAAGTACAGCACTAAAGAGTACAGGCCGACCTCGTCCGTTGACTGATAGAGACCGTTGACAGTTGAAGAGGATCGTAATGTGTAATAGGCAGACATCTATCCAGACCATCACAGAGAAATTCCAAACTGCATCAGGATCTACTGCAAGCACTATGACAGTTAGGCGGGAGGTGAGAAAACTTGGATTTCACGGTCGAGCGGCTGCTCATAAGCCACACATAACGCCGGTAAATGCCAAACGACGCCTTGTTTAGTGTAAGGAGCGTAAACATTGGACGATTGAACAGTGGAAAGACGTTGTGTGGAGTGACGAATTACGGTAAATAATGTAATCGGATGGCAGGGTGTGGGTATGGCGAATTCCCGGCGAAACTCATCTGCCAACAGTAAAATTCGGAGGCGGTGGTATTATGGTGTGGTCGTGTTTTTCATGGAGGGGGCTTGCACCCCTTGTTGTTTTGCGTGGTACTAACACAGCACAGGCCGACGTTGACGTTTTAAGCACCTTCTTGCTTCCCACTGTTGAAGAACAATTCGGGGATGGCGACTGTATCTTTCAACACGATCGAGCACCTGATCATAGCGCACGGTCTTTGGCGGAGTTGTTACACGTCAGTAACATCCCTGTAATAGTCTGACCTGCACAGAGTCTGACTAGAATCCTGTAGAACACCGTTGGGATGTTTTGGAACGCCGAATTCATGCCACGCCTCACCGACCGACATCGGAACCTCTCGTTAGTGCAGCACTCCGTGAAGGATGAGCTGCCATTCCCCGAGAAACCTTCCAGCACCTGATTGAACGTATGCCTGGGAGAATGGGAGCTGTCATAGAGGCTAAGGGTGGGCCAACACCATATTGAATTCCAGCATTACCGATGGAGGGCGCCACGAACTTGTAAGTCATTTTCAGCCGGGTGTCCGGGTACGTTTGATCACATAGTGTACACTGCGTGTAAGGCGTAAAGGTCATGAAGATAAGATACAAGAAATTATGGCTTATTCGGAGGCATATAAACAGTCGTTTTTCGGTCGTTCCGTTTGCAACTGCAACAGGAAAGGAAATAATAAGTAGTGGTACTAGTAACCTCCGCCATGAATAGTAATGTGGTCTGCGGAGTATCGATGTAGATGTAGATTTAGAGAACCGAGATATCGGACCAGGAATGTTGTATTGGGTTGAGTGCTATGTGAGTGAGAGTAAGGCATCTTCTGCTGTTTTTGCTCTTTATATCTCTCCTTTGCTCCTGCAGTCACCCGTTGACCTACACACCTACACACACACACACACACACACACACACACACACATATACACACACACACACACACAAACACACGTACATACTAGAGAGAGGGGAGAGAAAGAGAGAATGAAAGCTTGCCATGTGGAGAGCCGTGCTTCGCTTGCCGTGGGCGACTCCATCTCTTCGTCTACACTCCCGGCGGCCGAGTGGCCGACCGCGGAAAATGAGTTCATATTCCGGTGAGTGCTCGACGCAACGGCGGGGGCGTAAAAAGAAAGCACGCCCAGACGCCAGTCACTACGCAGCTGTGGAGCTCATTTCTCGCTGCCGGGGGGAACGAAACGAGAAACATCGTTCACAATACATCTCATTTCTTCTGGCTTGTTTTCCTGCCTCCAGGGGGATAACCATACGCGTGTCTGTTGCTGCGTAGTCTGACATCACGGAAACATTTATAAAGTGTCGATAGTCTACCGTGAATTGATTTGAAACGAATTATATTAAGATGAACCTAATTAGTTTCGTTAAAGTTGTTTTATTGATCTACCTGGAAAACGCTAGAAGAAGAAACGCCTAAGAAATAAATAAATTCAGTATTCATTCGTAAATAATTAAGAAAACTGCAGAAAATTTGATGCTTAACAGAACTGCGATATGGAGGAAGAAAGGTCTCAATTTGTATGTGTAAAGAGCCCATGAAACAGCTACAAACATTTTTCCTGAACTTAATTTGGAAACCTGTTGTGAAAAAATTAGTTCCTAAACCAACTTGCTATTAAATTTCTAGAAACAAATATTTCTAATTGTCTCGTAGATAGACTATATTCTGTTGAGTGTTACTTAAGTAAATAAATTAGTGAAATCAAAGTGAACTAGAAATTAGAATATAAATGGAAAACTTGGTTTAGTTTAGAGAGTTACATACTGGCATTCAGCGTGCAGAACAGCAGAACAGAAGAGACAATGACCGTGAAGTCAGCAGTTCCACATAAGCGGGCGCAGTCGATTCAGCCGTCAGGGCATCGCCCGACCGGATCACGTGTTTCTCAGTTGTCGCATGTGAGCAAAGGCCCTGGCCTACATTCCAAGAGCCAATGACTGACGTTAAGAAGATTCTTCGAGAAGCTTTTCAACGTGACGGAAGAGGCAATGACCGGCTCACGTGTTTCTCAGTTGTCACATGCGATCAGAGGCCCCCGCCTACATTCCAAGAGCCAATGACCGAGGTCAAGAAGATTCTTCGAGAAGCTTTTCAACGTGACAGAAGAGGCAATGGCCGTGAAGTCGTTCACCTCCAGTGAACTGAAGTGAATAAATACGCGAGACGCGGTGGGCCCGAGAGATGAAGAGGGATGAAGACGGGGACAAAGACGAAGACGGAGACGGGGACGGAGACGAAGACGAGAGACGAAGGAAGAAAAGAAGAGCAGCAGTAGTTTTCAGTCAGTTTCGGTGCTGAAGACCGTCATGCAAGAAGAGACTGCTTCATGCACAGACGCACCAAGTCCGCCACTGTAATGGAATAGCAAGCAGCAGCCGCGGCGCCTGAAGACAGAAGTTAAAAGGTATTTGAAGTCTGGTTTTTACATATCCGGGTGACTCGTGAGGATGGGAAGGAGACGGCCTCACATCAGTAGTCACCTGTGAGCTGGGATGAAGAGCTGACAGCCGAAGACTGGCAAGCGGGAGTCCGTGGTTCGAGTCCGCCACACTGGCCTTCTCCCGCCGCACCGCTCCGTTGGCCGACGCAGAACACACGCGGCCGCTTAGAGAAGAGAAACACTGGGACGCCGCACCCAAGGTATCATCCGATGCACGATTTCGCTCGCAATAATTAAACGTGCCACCTCGCGCTGCGCGTCTCCAGTCAACTGGGCGAGACGGCGACACGAGATACACACCGCTACGCGTAATCAGACGCCGCCGCCGCCGCCCCCGCCGTCGCCACCGCCGCTGTCGCAGCAGAAGACTTCACAAACGACACAGCTGCCGCTCTCCGAACCAGAACATCCCGTAGGATACAGTTGTACAAATCTTCAATAAAGTTATCTTATGTAAAAATGATGTTTCATTCAACCTCATACCCGAGCCAAGGAAGAACCCACCCTGCCCACATGTTGTTAAGAGAGAAAAGTTAATTTATTTAATATTTTCACCCTCACAGAATGCTTTAGAATGCTCATCCTGACAATTGACAGCATCAAAAGAGAATACCCAGTTACATTGAGTGACAGAAGTGTCACATTTAGTAACACAATTGTTACATTTGATGTCAAAAGCCGTTTTAGTTGTTACAATTCCTCTAACAAACGAATAACGGAATTGTGGACTGAATCAAGGCACCCAAACACGTGGAATTTTCTGAAGAAAGGAAGGCGTGCTGCAAAATAATGAATCCGAATTTTTATGTGAAAACTGATCAATCCTTTGAAGTAAAACAAACGTTATTAATATTTTACATCTTTATTCGTCAGGTCTCCATATTTATTTCTCAACATACTCACCCTGGCGACCTACGTATTTCTCCCAACTAGAAACCTGTTTGTTGATACCATCATTGTAGAATGTTTCACCCCGTTGACGGAGCCACAATCTCATCACTGCTTGCACCGCTTCATCACTATCAAAGTGAAGTCCTGTAACGTGCTGTATCAGTTCAGGAAACAGATGAAAATCGGATGAGCCCTAGTTGGTACTGTATGGAGAATGATTGATGACACTGAACCCAAGAGATTCAGATTGTTAGAGATTCTGGAGCGGTCGTGTGTGGTCTGGCATTGTCACGCTGAAGGAGACGGTGCCTCATGTGTGAACGAACTCATGGAATTTGAAAATCGATTACAGCACGCTGTTTCTCACGTACAGTCATACTTATGCTACACACCACCTTGTTGAAAGCTGCAAAGCGGGGCCGTCTACAGAGAGCTGCAGATATGTAGGGGAGATCTAGAATGTTAATAACTTGTGTTTCTACATCAAAAATTCGGAGGCAACACTGTTCACGACGCCATATTACGTGGAATGAAAAGATTTATTTGACTCCACGTATCTGCCCTTGTCAATTATGACGCTCGCGCTTAGCCGCACCGTTGGTAGTGAAATTTCATATTATTCCTGTATGGAGTGTAAGTCTATGGTCGGTATCGTACAGCTGCAGTTGCCAGTCGCAACGTGGACTCATACAAATTAATACATATTATCCTTTTAGCCGTCGTTGAGATTTTATGTTGAGTAGCCAGTCGTCTAGCCAGCTATATGTGCCTTTCCATGAGTGTTGAATCGATAGCCGGCGGATGTGGCCGAGCGGTTCTAGGCGCTTCAGTCCGGAAATGCGCTGCTGCTATGGTCACAGGTTCCAATACTGCCTCGGGCATGGATGTGTGTGATATCATTAGTTTAGTTAGGTTTAAGTAGTTCTAAGTCTAGAGGACTGATGACCTCAGATGTTCGGTCCCTTAATGCTTAGAGCCATTTGAACCATTTGTTGAATCGATAAACCATAGTCCAAGGTCAGTACACACCCCGTACGAAGATGCAGCATCGCTAGTTATTGTTTTAAAAATGTAACAGCATCCTAAATTAACGTAATTGGCTCAAAAAATGGTTCAAATGGCTCTGAGCACTATGGGACATAACAGCTGTGGTCATCAGTCCCCTAGAACTTAGAACTACTTAAACCTAACTAACCTAAGGACATCACACACATCCATGCTCGAGTCAGGATTCGAACCTGCGACCATAGCAGTCACGCGGTTCCGGACTGCGCGCCTAGAACCGCGAGACCACCGCGGCCGGCAATTAACGTAATTGCATGCTGCAATAATGTAACTGCATCCTGCGTCTGCGAGCAGAGAGACACACTAGAATGCGTATTGTTCCTACTTTAAGCTGCCAACCTCTGTCTCCCTTATGTTTTAGGTCGACTCCTAGCCGGATGGATTGGTCTTTTTCCCCTTCTCCTTTTGCAACTTGCGTCTGAGCCCCCCCCCCCCCCCCCCCCCCAACCACTCTAGTATTTGACTTTCGCCCCCGTAATACCACTGTTCGTTTCCTAAGAGTAATTTCCGATAACTTAACGCCGCCCGACCCTGTTGCTAATGAGACTGGGGGGTCTCAGCGGGTCTCAATGTGAACCCTAAACTGCAATAGACACAAACATTTTCTTCATTGCATTAATGACTTTCTGCCGCTGCTTGAACCACATGTTC
The DNA here is from genome assembly GCF_023864345.2 of Schistocerca serialis cubense. Taxonomy (NCBI): domain Eukaryota; kingdom Metazoa; phylum Arthropoda; class Insecta; order Orthoptera; family Acrididae; genus Schistocerca; species Schistocerca serialis. The sequence continues at coordinate 487,663,928 of NC_064643.1, forward strand.
CATTCCTTCTACTTCCTACTCACCATCCTGTTCAATAGGTAGCACTTGACAAGTTGAACATTGCTCTCAGTACTGGATTAGATAAATCGGAGAGGCCAAACTCTCCTCTGTAACCATTGTGTGGGAGGTGCTAGTCCTACAGCAAAGGCGAAAGGTTACTACGACGTTCGGACGGTACTGTGGAAAACCTTCTGAAAGCTGACGTTTTAGGTAACGTCTAAGTTAGCCACAGAGTTTACACGTGTACGAATTAATCATCACAGTGTGCACACAGAGGAAGTACAAAGAACTAAATCTCAAATTACAACAGTACCAACAAAAAGCTTCTGATCAAAGTATAGACCTCAACATTGGATTGGTCGCAATTTGTTTCAAGATTCAGTGAAGTAACGCATCTTCGATTACGTATTGGACATGTAGTAGTAAAAGGGATATGTGATGCGTTGTTCAGAATGTTTAAGGTTTGACAAAATTTCTAGACCAGCAGTGTTAAAGCAAAGGCCCACGTTCATCGTTTTCAGAATCTGAAGAATTCATTACCTAATTCTTGTGCCTCTTACCCAGGTACAACTAATGAAATGCCAGTGGGAGTTGTACAGGGTAATTGCAAGTTGGTGGGCCTATTTTCATAATATGGACTGAGATGGCACAGTTGTTAAAGCACTGGATTCGCTACCGGAAGAATCTGAAAGGAGTATACTGGGGCACACTTGTATGAGACACCAGTATAAGATAATAATATTAATAAATTAAAATGAAACTAGTGTGTTATAAACGATGAATGTCTCTGACAGGATCGATTATGCGGATCGCTGACTGCGCGACAGCGGAGCCAAGGATACTCCCTTGTTGGAGTAAGAGAATGCTGGGCGCACAGTTGTCGGTAGCTGTCTGTGGGGGAAAGACGATGGAGTAGGCAGTTTTTGTGGTGTGCTGTGTGAAGTCACCAAGTGTTAGATTAATGTAGGTACGTCAGTATTGTTAAACATGGAATCAGAACTCTTCAAGCAACCAAGGTAAAGATGTTAAATAAATATGATTTCTGCTTTTTCTGCCAGCGGTTTACTATAGATGAGTTGGCTGATAAATTGTAATTGTTGAGTAGCCCCAGAATGTACGTAAACCATTTTGATAAAAAGGTCAGTTAGATATTTCACTTTGTAATGCTTGTATGATTTGTTAACAGAGCTGTATGTAATTTGATGATATGTAATTTGATGATTGGCATTTATGATGGTTTAATGAAGTGATATAATGCTTGCTGTTTAAATCTCAGTGTTTGTGAATGAATTGTGAGTAATGCAGCTTCAGTTGTGAGATGTTTGTGAAAATGGTTCAAATGGCAATGGGACTTGACATCTGAGGTCATCAGTCCCCTAGAACTCAGAACTGCTTAAACCTACCTAACCTAAGGACATCACACACATCCATTCCCGAGGCAGCATTCGAACCTGTAACCGTAGCGGTCACGTGGTTCCAGACTCAAGCCAAAAACCATCCACAGGGTGGCCGGCACACCGGACCTCGACCCTAGTATGCTGGGCCGATTCGTGCTGGGGACTGGCACGCCTTCCCGCCCGGAAAGCATTGCGATAGGCCACACGGCTAACCGGGCGAGCTGTTTGTGAAAAGCCAGGCTTAACTTTCAGTATGATTTTGCTAAAAAACGTAATTGTTTATTTCATCTTTTTACTTTCCTGCAACATCTGATAGATGCATGACATGCCTGACAATTCTCTGTCTAAAAATTCTGGAGTGCGGGTCGACAATGTTGCGTGCGGCCGGCGAGAGAGTTTTAGCGTCGCGCAGTACAGTAGAGTACCAGTCTTCTAGCGGAAGTAATAAGGTTCAGGATAGTGTTATGTAACTATATGCTAAGTTGCTAAGGTGTTTGTGGGGAATACATTCAGTGCATGTCATTTGTAAAACTGACTTTAAATTCAAAAAGGAAATAAATCCTGATAATGTCCGATCCTATACAAGAAGAATGACAATAATGAGTGGTAAGCAGAGTCACGGTCACTATCCATGAAAAAAAAAAAAGGAATTGATACGGTGTTACTCAGTTTTTAACAGAAGATTGTAGCGATATAATCTCTAATGAGATCACCATCAACTCTACTCCTCATTGCTTTTATGAAGTTATATTTTCACGAAAACCATACACATAAGGAAGGCAGACAATATCATTCTATGCTGCCACTGATTATTATTATTTTGTGACCAAGACTTCGGACTATTGTCTAACATAACTGGAAGAAAAGTTATTGTATTTAAATGTACGTGAGGCAGTGCTGAAAGGTGGGCCTATCTAATGGATTTCAAGTACTGGAAAAATCCTGTGCAGAGTCGCTACATCAAAGGTTCGTGTGGTTTTCTTTAACTAGCGTTGGGGACAATAAGAATTTAAGCACTGACATCGAACAGAAGGGTTTGATTTTCGTGCAAATATTGACAAATACGTGCGCCTCTGGGCACGTCACATTAATTGGTTCTTATTCTCGTTTTATTGAATGAATAATGGCATAACGAATTAATGTGGGTTTTGCCACAACGGATTACGGGGGTCTAATTGTGCTCACCAGGGGAGGTAACGTATTGGACGTTGCAATAGGTTTTGCTGTATCGTACATTTCTCAATTTGCTCATTACCTTCATTAAATCGGCTTTAATACTGCATGTGCGTTGTTATCTCTGGAGAAAATACAGGTGGGTCGAACAGGTAATGGTAAGGGAAGTAGTAAAATCATTTACGTGATCAGCAAAATTCCTTTTATCACGAATGGCAGCCGGTGATTCACCTAAAAACATAGGACAGCCAACTACAACTCTTTGAAAAACGGTTATTAATCAATGATCATGGCCCAGACAGAAGCATTTAATCACAATTATTGAACAGTTGGTCCCTTAACCCTCTGAGTACCAGTGGTTTCCACCTGACACCACAATTTTATTACAGTTTTTGAATACCAGTGTCTTTTGCACGAGACCTCCGTTGCTATTGCAAGATAGTGGCATCTAGTGGTACACTGAGATACTCCTAGGAATCCAGTGTGTTGCAGCAGTCACTTAATAGCGCTCTAAGTAAGAGATCGTGGTACATGATTGTATAGGATTGTGACGTGTTTTTTTATAGTGATAATTTTATAGTGATAATATTGAGGAGATCTTTGACAGTGAAGCACTTGTATCTAAAGTTAGTGTAAGATAAATTTCAGTTTATACTACTACTGTTATGAGTGGTTTCGAAATGAAACAAATGGAGCAGTATGTACTTTTGAAGTAAACTTACTAAATTTTATGCCCATTTTCCTTGTTATTTAGGATTAAAATTTGTTTTAGGCATTATGAGTTCATGGAAGTTTCGAGCTGTGCTACTGAATTTAGGAAACATGCGACATTGCTTTCACATACATGTCGGAAAATAATGGTGATTGATGAATGTATGTCTCAATGGTTACAATGTGAAACCAAAACTTTACAGCAATTGACTGTTTATTGTTTGCCAGTTTCTTCTTGTATTCTTTGCTTACTCCGATGACAAAGGTTATTTTTGTGAAAAAAATTTAAAATTATATTCCAAAGTGATTGAAATTCCAATGTGATTGAAATTGTCTACTTTTTGCCAATTTCTTCTTGTATTCGTTGCTTACTATGATGATAGAGATCAGTTTTGTGAAAAGTTGTAAAATTATTTTTTTATATGTGGGTGATGTCTTTTCATTCGGACATGCAGACACCAATGATTGAATCTGCAGTTGTACACAATACATGACGAAAGAAATATACGACATTTAGCTGTAGTGGAGTACTGAGCGAATCCAACGCGACAGATGAATATTTTTCACGACCGGGTGTCGAGCCTAGGTTTCCCATTTGAAACGAACTGTCACCTTAACTGCCTCAGCCATCTGAACATATCTCCAGTCGGACTCAAATTTCAGTACGACGCGAACTACAGAGTACCGCGGCATATCCATAGACAACTTGCTCGCAGACTACCTGTATGCCCATAAGGGTGCAGATATGTTGTGCACCGCTCTAAAATATTATAACACAGTCCGGTGTATATATATATTTTTTACGGATGATGTCTGTTCTTTCGGGCATGCATGTCACTGTGACCTCTGTATATCAACTACCTTTACCATGTACCCTAGCGCCCCGCCACTCCACATGCCAATGCCGATGCTCTCTCCCACCTACGCATGATCATCAATACATTTTACTGACAGGAAACAGTATGCATTCAAATCAGCTTATGGTATAGTCTTCCATAACATCCCAAACAGTAGCCCAAGCAACACATCAGGATATGCTTCAGTTGGTACTGCCGTCGATGTAATACATCTGGCCAGAGTATGTGTGCAAAACAGCAGACCCTGGCATCAGCACATACTATATTTTGTGCCATTGCCAAAATGCAAAAAATGGAGTACTATTAAGAAGCAGAGAAATGCAGACTAATAATTCCTCCCCCATTAAGCTTCGTATACCTACAGCTGCTCCACGTAACATATTGTTGGACGATGGCTCACAATTTGTATTATCTGCATTTTTTGAAGTCTTCCACTGTAATGGTATTCTTAAATTCACCACTGCATCGTTCCACCTAAGATCCACTAGCTCAGTTGCACACTTAGGGTATTCACGATGCAGACGATTTTAGCCAGGACATTCGTAATTTTGCTGAGTAAGATATGCTGGTGTGCCAATCTTGGGGACGAAAGTAATTTCCATGACATATCACTACCATGCATCATACCTCGATGAAACTCGAACCATACGTAGAAAGAACTGCTACACTATGGTAAAGAAGGAAACGGAAAGAACTCTGCCAGGAGACGAACAGAGATGACACATGAATTTAAAGACAATGAAGTCATAGTGGTTTATGATGGTGCCCCGTGTGCCGTATGCGCGATATTTTTGCTGTTACCTGTTGTATTTGCTCTAGGTTCGTCTCTGGCTCATTGTTGCGAGATGAGAGGACGCTGGGCCCTGAGAGTGTGCTCATGAGCAGACTCAGACGGGATACACAACTTGGGTGACCAAAATCACGGGACAGCTATACGGGCATGAACGAATGTTATGGCCGCAAGACGGGAATTAACAGACTTTGAACGCGAAATGGTAGTAGCAGTTAGATGTATGGGACATTCCATTTCGGTAATTCGATACTCAGAGACCACAGTGTCAAGAGAGTGCCGAGAATACCAGATTTTGAGTCCTAAGGACCCGGGTTCGATTCCCTGCTGGGTCGGAGATTTTCTCCGCTCAGGGACTAGGTTTTGTGTTGTCCTAATCATCATCATTTCATCCCCATAGATACGCAAGTCACCGAAGTGGCGTCAGATCGAAAGATTTTCAACCGGCGAACGGTCTACCTGACGGGAGGCCCTAGTCACACGACATTTATCTATTTACCAAATTTTGAGTCGTTAACTCTCACTACAACGCAATGGCTGTTGGAATTCACTTAACGACTGATAGCAGTGGGGTTTCTGTAGAGCTGTCAGTGCTAACAGACAAGCACCACCGCATGCTATAACGGCAGATATCAGTGTGGGACGTACGACGAACGCATCCGTCAGGACAGTTCTCTGAAATTTGGTGTTGATTGGCGATGGTAGCAGACGACCTCCGCGACTGCCTTTGCCAACAGTACGACATAGCCTGCAGCGCGTTCCCGGGGCTGATGACTTCTAGTGGTTGGACCATAGAAGACTGGAAAAACCGAGGCCTCGTCAGATGAGTGCCGAATTCAGCTGGTAAGAGCTGATGGTAGGGTTCGAGTGCCGCGAAGACTCCACCAAGCCGTGGACCCAAATTGTCAACAAGGCAGTGTGCAAGCTAGTCTTTGCTCGTTAGCGGTACGAGCTGTATTTGCATGGAATGGAATGGATCTTCTGGTCGAAATGGACCGATCATTGACTGGTTTAAATTTCTTATTTTTATTCTCTCTTTTATTTAATGAGCGTATTATTATTAATTGATTTTATTTAAGGTTTGATTTAGCGATTCATTTTCACTGTTAGTTCCTTTTATTTAAGTTGAGTCCTTTTAATTATGTATGCGGTGGTTATGAAGTCTATTTTGCTTACTGTTCTCCGTAAGTTAAAGAATACGGCAATACCATATGCGTTTCGCAGTAGAAGATCTCGTTGACTTTCCTTGGTGGAACTTCTTCATCTGGAATCGCTAAAGATAATTTATCGCTCTACGGAAATCGATCGGTACAGCCAAGCACTATGCTGTGTCGTGCATGGAATGTGGCGTCCAACTTTATTACGTGAAATTATTTAGGTCTTTGGAGAAATATTCTCGACGAATCCCAACACCGTGTAAAACTGCAGATTCGCACCATCAAACCACACAACACTTCCGAACGACTTGCGTCTTTATAATCACTGAATATTTCCTTTGAAATGATTAAGAGTTATGAACTCTACACACCTGATGCTCCTTTTATACTTTTAATTGTATTTATTTTCTTCAATACCATAAAACATAGATTGCTGCCTTAATGGCGGCTTGAAACCATTTGTACCAATTAATGGACTCCGTCCATTACGATGGAATTTTTATGGATGACTTGCGCCTTGTCACTGGGCCACGATTATTTGCAACTGGTTTGAAAACATTCTGGACAGTGCGAGCGAATGATTTGGTCATGAAGATCGACCGACATGAATCCCATCGAACATTTTTGGGACGTAATCGACAGGTCAGTTCGTGCAAAAAATTGTGGACTGGCAACACATCCAGAATTGTCGACAGCTGTAGAGGTAGTATGTCTGAATTATTCTGCAGGGGACCTCCAGCGATTTATTGAGTCCATGTCACGTCGAGTTGCTTCACTGTACCGGGCAAAAGGATTTCCGACACGACAATAGGAAGTATCCCACGAATTCTGTCACCTCAGGCTATGCCCGTTCTCGACTTGGTACGTGACAGGGCTGGCTCGTAGCATTAGTAGTTGGTGGTTCATGTTGAGTGAGGATGTGTGCGCACTCCACTTCGACCAGACATTGCTGAGAGGTGTGGCCTCACCTGTGGAGAGTTAGCAGTGCCATCACAATGTTTCGGAACTTGACTATCTACTAACTGATCGCTGAAAGAAGCAAGTCTGCTTGGGGAACGGTTTCCTGCGCACACTGTGAGCTATGATGTTATCTTCTGATATCAGGAATTAATTGTGGGCATTCTGGTTCTCTCGTGTCATCTTGATATTTGTATCATTGTTTCGGTCTAGCATTGTGGGTCAGACACACTCGTTTGCATCGGATTCCAAAAATAACTTCCTAACAGCACGACATCACCTGCTGTGCCTTTCCTTGGTTCATGATCATAGTGGTTTGACCACTGAGGAATGGAAAACCGTAGCCTGGTCAGATGAGTCCCGATTTCAATTGGTAAGAGCCGATGGTAGCGTTCGAGTGTGGGGCAGGCTCCACGAAGTCGTGAACTGAAATTCTCAACAAGGCACAATGCAAGCTAGTGTTGGCTCCATAATGGTGTGGGCTGTGTTTAAATGGAATGGACTGGGTCCTCTGGTCCAACGGAAACGACCATTGACAGGTAATGGTTATGTTTGGCTACTTGGAGACCATTTGTAAGCCATTCATGGACTTCATGTTCCCAAGTAACGATGTGTCACGAAACTGGGCCACATTTTTCACGATTTGTATGGACAATTTGAGCGAATCGCTTAGCCACCAAGGTCACTCGAAATCAATCCCATCGAACATATGTGGGACATAGTCGAGAGATCAGTTCTTGCACGAAATCTGCACTGGCAATACTTTCGCAGTTATGGGCAGTGTAGAGGCAGCATGGCTCAGTATTTCTGCTGGGGACTTCCGATCAGCTGTTGAGCCAATGCGACATGGAGTTGCTGCACTAGACGAGGCAGAAGGTCGTTGAATATGGTATTAGGAGGTATCCCAGAATTTCGTCATTTCTGTGTCAGGTGCCCTGAATGCCAGTCTCTCAGTGGTGAGTGGTCAGAATGTTTTGGCACATCAGTGCATGTTTATGAGTGAACGAATTCCTGCACAGATACCATCCAAATGATTGAAGGAAAGAAATGTTACAATCTCTCCACTAGCACCACCTCCGTAGTTCACAACGGCAGATTCAGCTGTGTGCCTGTCAAATGGGCACATAGTGTGTTATTCTATGGTGCACAGTGATAACATGTGAACTCTGAAGAGGGACATGCCACCGCAGTGAAAGAACAGAGACCACCACATGCAGTGAACCCACTGGGAGGTGAAACTTTCGCTCGCCGTTTAGATGAGGTGGCGCGCCCGCTGTTCCGTCAGTGGGAATAGTTTGCGGCGGGGCGCAGCCGGGATGGCCTGTTAATTGCCCGCTGTCGGGCTGGCCACGCCACGGCCCCAGAATTTCTGGCCGCCAGAGCCGCAAACGCGACCCGGCGCGCCGGCCCACTGGAGCGCACTGTGTCCAGCCAGCCGGCAGTCGGCCCGGCCGCGCCCTGCCCGCGGCGGGCCGCGCCTCACTGGGTGCGGGCGCCCGCCTTCCCGCCCGCCCACGACCGCCCCCGCTCGCCCCCGCCCAACGCAGCTCGCCATCGCCCGCCTCCGCTCGCCTCTGCCCGCCTCCACCCGCTCTCTCTCACCACACGCCCTTCCTGCCCTGCTGCCGCAGGCCTTTACCTATGTCCTGTGACGCACGGCTGTCGATATGGCGCTAACCTGCCTACATTATACATACATTGTTCTCTCCAAAGTCTCTTTGTCTCACACCATCTATATGCAGCAAAGCTTAAAACGTTCCGCAACGTACTGTGCCCGCAGAGGATGACAATGTTGCTTTTTTTCCATTGACTTTATGTTGCTGTATTTTTGTTCGTTACTAGCTTTTGGACCCTGGCTTTACCTGTCTACTAATGTGTCACTTGTATTTCACACACACACACACACACACACACACACACACACACACACACACACACACATATAGGATGGTTCATTGATCGTGACCAGGCCAAATATCCAACGAAATAAGCGCCAAACGGAAAAAGCACAAAGAACAAAACTTGTCTAGCTTGAAGGGGGACACCAGATGGCGCTATGGTTGGCCCGGTAGATGGCGCTGTCATAGGTCAAACGGATATCAACTGCGTTTTTTTAAGATAAGAACCCCCACTTTTTATTACATATTCGTGTAGTACGTAAGGAAATATGAATGTTTCAGTTGGATCACTTTTTTTCGATTTGTGATAGATGGCGCTGTAATAGTCACACACACAGGGCTCACAATTTTAGACCAACAGTTGGTAACAGGTAGGTTCTTTAAATTAAAATACAGAATGTAGGTACGTTTGAACGTTTTATTTCGGTTCTTCCAATGTGATACATGTACCTTTGTGAACTTATCATTTCTGATAACGCATGCTGTTACAGCGTAATTACCTGTAAATACTACATTAATGCAATAAATGCTCAAAATGACGTCCGTCAACCTCAATGCATTTGGCAATACGTGTAACGACATTTCTCTCACCAGCGAGTAGTTCGCCTTCCGTAATGTTCACACATGAACATCGAGAATGCGCTGACGCATGTTGTCAGGCGTTGTCGGCGGATCATGATAGCAAATATCCTTCAACTTTCCCCACAGAAAGAACTCCGGGGACATCAGATCCGGTGAACGTGCGGGCCATGGTATGGTGATTCGACGCCAATCCACCTGTCATGAAATATGCTATTCAATACCGCATCAACCGCACGCGAGCTATGTGCCGGACATCCTCCACGTTGGCAGTATATCGCCATTCTGTCATGCAGTGAAACATTTTGTAGTAACGTCGGTAGAACATTACGTAGGAAATCAGCATACGTTGCACCATTTAGATTTCCATCGATAAAATGGGGGCCAATTATCCTTCCTCCCATAATGCCGCACCATACATTAACCCGCCAAGGTCACTGATCTTCCACTAGTCGCAGCCACCGTGGAGGATTTTCCATTGCCCAATAGTGCATATTATGCCGGTTTAAGTTACCGCTGTTGGTGAATGACGCTTCAACGCTAAACATAACGCGTGCAATAAAACTGTCAACGTCCCGTAATTTCTCTTGTGCCCGGTGGCAGAACTGTACACGTCGTTCAAAGACGTCGTCATGCAAAAAAATGGTTCAAATGGCTCTGAGCACTACGGGACTTAACTTCTGAGGTCATCATTCCCCTAGAACTTAGAACTACTTAAACCTAACTAACCTAAGGACATCACACACATCCATGCCCGAGGCAGGATTCGAACCTGCGACCGTAGCGGTCACGCAGTTCCAGACTGTAGCGCCTACAACCGCACGGCCACCCCGCCCTGCCGGCGTCATGCAATTCCTGGTGTATAGAAATATGGTACGGGTGCAATCGATGTTGATGTAGCATTCTCAACGCCAACGTTTTTGAGATTCCCGATTCTCGCACAATTTGTCTGCTACTGATGTGCAGATTAGCCACGACAGCAGCTAAAACACCTACTTGGTATCATAATTTGTTGCAGGTCGTGGTTGACGCTTCACATGTGGCTCAACGCTTCCTGGTTCCTTAAATAGCATAACTATCCGGCGAACGATCGGGATACTTGGATGATGTCGTCCAGGATAACGAGCAGCATACATAGCACACGCCCGTTGGGCATTTTGATCACAATAGCCATACATCAACACGATATCGATCTTTTCCGCAATTGGTAAACGATCCATTTTAACACGGGCAATGTATCACGAAGCAAACACCGTCCGCACTGGCGGAATGCTACGTGGTACCACGTACTTATACCTTTGTGACTATTACACCGCCATCTATCACAAAGCGAAAAAAGTGGTCCAACTAAAACATTCATATTTATTTATGCACTACACGAATATGCAATCAAAATGGGGGTTCCTATTTTAAAAAAGGCAGTTGATATCCGTTTGACCTATGGCAGCGCCATCTAGCGGGCCAACCATATAGCCATCTGGTTTCCCCCTTTAAGCTAGACGAATTTCGTTCTTTGTAGTTTTTTCGTTTAATGCTTATTTCGTGAGATATTTGGCTTGGTTACTATCAATGGACCTCCAAATATATAGCACGCTTCAAAGTCTTAACATCAAACGTTCAAGGGTGTAGATCAGTTACACGGGACAGGTCTCGTTACACAGAAAATGATCTGTGATGGTGCCTAGCTACACTAGGCATCTTTTATAACTGGCTATGCTCCTTAAGGATGGCACAATATAGGCACTCTGAAGTATTTGTACGTATGCTATGTACGTTGCCTACATAGCAGTCATTTGCTTGGCTTAAAAGGAATACGCTGAGATTTATAAACTGTCTTTCTCCACTTAGAAACCGTCACTTCAAGGATTTCTTTTTCCAAATCAGTTTACTGGGATATGTAGTATTCAGATGTAACACACCGTGCTGTCACTCCTTGATATATGAATTAAAAACGGAAACTTCTGTATATATCATATACAGGGTGAGTCACCTAACGTTACCGCTGGATATATTTCGTAAACCACATCAAACACTGACGAACCGATTCCACAGACCGAACGTGAGGTGAGGGGCTAGTGTAATTATTTAATACAAACCATACAAAAATGCACGGAAGTGTGTTTTTTATCAAAAACCTACGTTTTTTTAAATGGAATCACGTTAGTTTTGTTAGCACATCTGAACATATAAACAAATACGTAATCAGTGCCGTTTGTTGCATTGTAAAATGTTAATTACATCCGGAGATATTGTAACTTAAAGTTGACGCTTGAATCCTCCGACGTTCAGTTGCGTGTTGTATCAAACACGGGCATAAATTGGCCAGCCCGTTCTCCTGATCTTACACCTCCGGACTTCTTTTTGTGGGGTACGTTAAAGGAGAATGTGTACTGTGATGTGCCTACAACCCCAGAGGATATGAAACAATGTATTGTGGCAGCCTGCGGCGACATTACACCAGAGGTACTGCGGCGTGTACGACATTCATTACGCCAGAGATTGCAATTGTGTGCAGCAAATGACGGCCACCACATTGAACATCTATTGGCCTGACATGTCGGGACACACTCTATTCCACTCCATAATTGCAAACGGAAACCACGTGTGTACGTGTACCCCACCCCTCATGGTAATGTACATGTGCGTCAGTGAAAAAGACCAATAAAAAGGTGTTAGCATGTGGACGTAATGTGCTGTTCCAGTCTCTTCTGTACCTAAGGTCCATCACCGTTCCCTTTGGATCCCTACGTAATTCGGTGCTCTCCGATACACACGATCGAACAGCGGAGGAGTGGTACTCAAGCATCAACTTTAGGTTACAATATCTCCGGATATAATTAACATTTTACAATGTAACAAACGGAACTGATTACATATTTGTTTATATGTTCAGATGTGCTAACAAAACTAATGGGGTTCCATTTAAAAAAACGTAGGTTTGTGTTAAAAAACATACTTCCGTGCATTTTTTATGGTTTGTATTAACCAATTACACTAGCCCCTCTCCTCACGTTTGGTCTGTGGAATCGATTCGTCAGTATTTGATGTGGTTTACGAAATATATCCAGCGGTAATGTTAGGTGACTCAGCCCGTATATTAACATACTTAATCTATAATTCATTACATATTTCATATATATATCTGTAGCGAATTTTTCCCAGTTGTTTCATCTGAATCCTGAAGAAACTGTCTGATTCTCCTCTGCTTTAGACTCTATGACACCATAAGACATATTAATTACAGGTGTGATATTCAACAGCGTGACTTAATCTTCAGTCCCAACGCATGCAGACAAAGTTATCGGTTCTTTGCAGTGTTCATTCCCGCCACATGGTTGAACGCTGAAGAACACAATTGCTCTTCATGTTTTTAAAATACTCCAAATGAACTAATTACTAGAAAGGGATAAGAAAGTGTTCAGTAACTCCTTCTCATCCCCAACTCCTCCCATATGGATAGTAAAGTTTTTGTGCCATCGGTCTTCTAACGGGTTTGATGCAGCCTACCAAGATTTCCTTTGCAGCGCCAACTCCTTCGTTTCAGAGCAGCGCTTGCACACTACATCTTCAATTATAGCTCCCACAAAATTTTAATACAAATGATGAGTTATGTGTATACCAAATTTAGTAGAAATTTCTCCAGGAATTACTAAGTTATGCTTTTACGCTACGTCTTCTAACCCACGCCCTTAGGCATGTGGTTACTTGTGATGCCTAATTGTAAGAGAATTTTTTTTCCATAGAGCAAGTTTGATAGAAATTGCTTCAGGTGTTACAGAGATACGCCAATATGTAATGGTATTTCGGTCCTTACACCCTCACACCCCCCCCCCCCCTCATCCTCTAGGATTGCAACATCACCGACATTGTCACCTATTATGGTAGCACCACTGAGAAGTATGGAATCAATATATCAGTGGTTAAGGAACATTTCTATGTTCCGACCCCCACCTAGATGGGTGGTAGGGATATGAATGGCTGTACTAATTCAGAACAATTGGCAGCTGCACACACGTCAACTCACTAAAGTTTCATTCACAATCAGATGAAAGATACAGGAATGTCCAGTATCGACTGTCTTTACGTCTATCACACACGATGTACCTCGCGACACATCTATATTGTTGGGAATAGACAGAATTAAACTGCTCCCCAGTGCTTCTCAGTGAGCCCAGTCTCTCCAGCGTGCCCCGTCTTTTAATGCGTGACACCACAGACTCCACCAGAGGACGTAACTCACTGCATTCAATTGTTACAGTGGCAACTCTTGTTCAGACTTTGCATGCCGAGCTCTGGCTCCTCCCGCCCCACCCCCTCTCCACCTTCCTCCCAAATCTCATAAAAATTGTGTAACAGTACATTGTTATAGTAAGACACTACTCTCTAAAGGTAGACTGTGACTGAACTTATAAGGACTAGCAAGTCAATCAGCAGTACGGATACTCCCCACAACAATGAATGTATTCACATCATACTCAAATGTATGTATTCTTTTCAATCCAACTTGTATACTCTGTAAATGAATATTTTATTACTTTGTGGATCTCCGTCTGTTGATAAAGATCACCCATTTAAACTACGGACACAATAGATCGCATGGAAGACAAACGAACACACAAACATTTATTCTTATTTATTAGGCATTTTCTTTGATTCTGGATTTAGTGTCACTTTCTCGATTATCGGACCCTGCATGTAGGTGCACCTACATGCACATCATACTCTGCAAGCTATCTGACGATGTGTAGAGGAGGGTAATATGGTACTATTATATTTGTAACAACAAACCGAAATTTTGCGCCGTTATCCTATAAATTGGTAAGCGTGCGTAGTGAACATGTGCTCTTAGCTCTTAACACATGCATTTTAGAGCCCTTGTTGTCTGGACAATTCCTTCTTATTTTGGTCCATACTTCCTCCTCCAAAAATGTGAAAAACAGGTAGCCTGCAATAGAATAGATTTATTTCACAGTATGCAAGAAGTGCTCACTGCTCTAAGCTATGCATTTTAGAGCCCATATTTTTCAGAATTTTTTCGTTCAAATGATCGTTTCTCTCATATCCATGAATACTGACCATTCATCCTGGGACACCCTGTATTTCTGATTCCTTGTCACTGTGTTATTTGGCAGAGACTGTGGGTACAATTATTCAGAGTAAATTCTAATATACAGGGTGGTCCATTGTTAGTGACCGGGCCAGATATCTCACGAAATAAGCATCAAAACAAAAAACTACAAAAACCAAACTCGTCTAGCTTGAAGGGGGAAACCAGATGGCGCTATGGTTGATTAGATTAGATTAGATTAGATTAGATGGTCCGCTATATGGCGCTGCCATAGGTCAAATGGATATCAAGTGCGTTTTTTTTAAAATAGGAACCCCCATTTTTTATTAGATATTCGTGTAGTAAGTAAGGAAATATGAATGTTTTAGTTGCACCACATCTTTCGCTTTGTGATAGATGGCACTGCAATAGTCACAAACGTGTAAGTACGTGGTATCACGTAACATTCCGCCAGAGCGGACAGTATTTGCTTCGTGATACATTACACGTGTTGATATGGACCGTTTACCAATTGCGGAATAGGTCGATATCGTGTTGATGTATGGCTGTTGTGATCAAAATGCCCAACGGGCGTGTGCTATGTACGCTGCTCGGTATCCTGGACGACATCATCCAAGTGTCCGGACCGTTCGCTGCATAGTTACGTTTTTTAAGGAAACAGGAAGTGTTCGGCCACAGGTGAAACGTCAACCACGACCTGCAACAAATGATGATGCGCAAGTGGGTGTTTTAACTGCTGTCACGGCTAATCCACACATCAGTAGCAGACAAATTGCGCGAGAATCGGGAATCTCAAAATCGTCAGTGTTGAGAATGCTACATCAACATCGATTGCACCCATACCATATATCTACGCACCAGGAATTGCATGGCGACAACTTTGAATGTCGTTTACAGTACTGCCACTGGACACAAGAGAAATTACGGGACGTTGACAGATTTATTGCACGCGTTATGTTTAGTGTTGAAGCGTCATTCACCAACAGCGGTAACTTAAACCGGCATAATATGCACTATTGGGCAATGGAAATTCCTCCACGACGGCTGCGACAAGTGGAACATCAGCGACCTTGGCGGGTTAATGTATGCTGCGGCACTATGAGAGGAAGGATAATTGGCCCCCATTTTATCGATGACAATCTCAATGGTGCAATGTATCCTGATTTCCTACTTAATGTTCTACCGACGTTACTACAAAATGTTTCACTGCATGACAGAATGGCGATGAACTTCCAACATGGTGGATGTCCGGCACATAGCTCGCGGTCGGTTGATGCCGTATTGAATAGCATATTTAATGACAGGTGGATTGGTCGTCGAATCACCATACCATGGCCCGCACGTTCACCGGATCTGATGTCCCCGGAGTTCTTTCTCTGGGGAATGTTGAAGGATATTTGCTATCGTGATCCACCGACAACGCCTGACAACATGCGTCAGCGCGTTGTCAAAAATGGCTCTTAGCACTATGGCTCTTAACATCTCAGGTCATCAGTCCCATAGACTAAGAACTACTTAAACCTAACTAATCTAAGGACATCACACACATCCATGACCGAGGCAGGATTCGAACCTGCGACCGTAGCGGTCGCGCGGTTCCAGACTGAAGCGCCTAGAACCGCTCGATCACCAATGGGCGGCAGCGCATTGTCAATGTATGTGCGAACATTACGGAAGGCGGACTACTCGCTGTTGAGAAGAATGTCGTTACAGGTATTGCCAAATGCATTGAGGTTGACGGACATCATTTTGAGCATTTATTGCATTAATGTGGTATTTACAGGTAATCACGCTGTAACAGCATGCGTTATCA
Organism: Schistocerca serialis cubense; assembly: GCF_023864345.2. Taxonomy (NCBI): domain Eukaryota; kingdom Metazoa; phylum Arthropoda; class Insecta; order Orthoptera; family Acrididae; genus Schistocerca; species Schistocerca serialis. The sequence goes on from NC_064643.1 coordinate 487,680,328, forward strand.
GAAATGATAAGTTCACAAAGGTACATGTATCGCATTGGAACAACCGAAATAAAATATTCAAACGTATCTACGTTCTGTATTTTTATTTAAAAGCCTACCTGTTACCAACTGTTCGCCTAAAATTGTGAGCCATATGTTTGTGACTATTACAGCTCTATCTATCACAAAGCGAAAAAGTGGTCCAACTAAATCATTCATATTTCTTTACATACTACACGAATATCTAATAAAAAATGGGAGTTCCAATTTAAAAAAAAAAAACACAGTTGACATCCGTTTGACCTATGGCAGCGCCATCTAGCGGGCCAGCCACAGCGCCATCTGGTTTCCCCCTTCAAGCTAGACAAGTTTCGTCCTTTGTAGTTTTTTCGTTTGACGCTTAATTCGTGAGATATATGACACGGTCACGGTCAATGGACCACCCTCAATATAGGGTGAGTCAGGAGGAAAGGTATATGTTTTGAGGGGTGATAGTATTAGTGATTCTGAACAAAAAACTTCATATGATGTATGCCCAACTTCGTATGCTTCCCAAGATAGAACACATTTAACATCATTTTTCTACGTTTTTTTGAATAATTCAAAAACCGCACCCCCCAGCGAAAATGTGTCGCAGTACAAAATTAAACTATATTAAAATTCCTACAACAAAGGTCGTATTCAATTTCCTCTAGAACTAATGATTTGTGCGAAGAGAGCGCGAGAATGTTGAAAAAGTGGCTCGACGCGCATGCGCTGTAGCTTACGTAGTTTTAGTAGGCCATTTGAGGTAGTTACACGACTTGATGGAGCACAAGTGTCCCGTATCAAACTGTTCGTATCAACTTGCTACCTCAATATGATGCCTCAAATTGGCCTACAGAAGCTACAGCGCATGCGCGTCGAGCCAGTTTTTCAACATTTTCACGCTCTCTTCGCACATATCATTAGTTCTAGAGAAAAGTGAATACGACCTTTGTTGTAGGAAATTTAATATAGTCCGATTTTGTACTGTGACACATACTATCACCCCTCAAAGCATGTACCTTCTATCCTGGCTCTACCTGTATATTCTCACTGTTACGCTAAGAATATACGTATTTTGTGCTGCGGCCCGCGTGCAGTCAGTTTATTTTTGAATGTGGTATGTGCCTTTGAATTATTCTCATTTCGTGGGTTGCCCAAGCGCTGTTTTATTATGTTTACTATATTTTTATTAGTGTATTTGGGACCTGTGACACGGACTGGGATTTTAAGCATTTGTAATTATTCTTGGTATTTGTCTTGATTGAGAACGCATTGGTGAATATCTGTTGTTTTCAGCGACGTGTTGTCGGAGTTTATGGCACTGCTGTTACAATGTTTTTTGATTTTGTTTTGAAAGATTGGTTGTAATATAAAATCTCTGCCATGTTGTTAAATAAAAGTTGTTAAATTATGATCACTCACCACTCAATCCAGCCCTACCACATCTTGTTATTTCATACTGTGGTAGAGGAGTATGGTTGTGGTGAGCTGTCCGTGATGGAGTTAGTTTTGACAATATTTTTGGTGAAACTCTTTAGGTTTTTTGCCGTAGCGAACCATGTCCGGCAATGCAACCAATGTCCGACAATGCTCCTGGCTGCATTACTTGTTACTATCACCTTGCCGTATGAGAGTGCGTCCAGCATTGTCGAACATGAGCCTTTGGTGGTCCAGATGTTAGGCGTAATACTGCATAAGCGTACTGACACCCAAATCTTTGATCACAGTACACTCACCGATCAATATTACTGTGATACTGCACTAATTACCCACGTGCGTCTGTTAGGGATGCATTCGGCCCTGACGTGAAACTGCAATTAAATATCGTTTGGCGAAGGCCTCCAGTTGTGAAGAACGGTCGCCTGGTACACGTCCTTCTAGCTGACACCACTTCAGGGACGTGCATGTCGATGAGGATGATATGATGATGAAGACAACACAACACCCAATCTCTGACGGGAGAAAAATTTCCGAATGAGACGGGAATCGAGCCCGGGCGCCTCGCACGGCGTTGTGTCACGCTGACGACTCAACTTGGCCCTTACATTTCTGTTGGTGACAACACAAGTGGAGAAGCTCTTGAAACGAGAGGATATTCGGCGAATGGACTGGCCTGCCCGCCCCCGCGACTAATCTAAGGCAGCAACTGTGGGATGCTTTGGGGAGACGTACTGCCGCACGTGCGCATGTACTGACGACCGTCCAGCAGCTGTCATCCGCATTTGGCGCAGGGGTAGGACACCCTACCACAAGAACTTCTTCCCCAACTCGTGGCCAGCTTGCGGGAACGTTGCAGGGCATGCGATGTCGCCCGTGATTGTCACACATTCTGTTAAGAGCCATATCCCGCATTTTGTAATGTCCAACGGACCACCATGTACCGCGGTGACATCAGGGTGATTACTGTCTTTGAATAAAAGTATCAACTCTCTTTGTCTCACTGCGCATTTATTTCAGTTATCTTCTATATTATATCGTAGCAGTTCTTTCCATACATGGTCCAAAAGTCATGGGGCTACAATACTTGGCACTGACATATTATACGAAATTTACTTTCATCCTTAAGTTTTGCACGCCGATGTGAGTCAAAGGCATGTTTTCCACACATTGTTAACACAAATGTAGGTAAAATTGAGTCAAAATATTTCTCAAGGTATAGGACTCGGAAGCAGAGTGCTGATTCAGAGATTTCCACTTTCTATAATTCTTTTCATGTCTTGCAAATGGTCTACCTCCCTGTACTGACTTCAGAAACCAGTCTGAGCGATTTGTTTACAGAAAGTCCATGTTTTTTCCACGAAGTCAGTGATTTCTAAGTCCATATACTCCATATTCCTCCCCCCATTAACCATGGACCTTGCCGTTGGTGGGGAAGCATGCGTGCCTCAGCGATACAGATGGCACTACCATAGGGGCAACCACAACGGAGGGGTACCTGTTGAGAGGCCAGACAAACGTGTGGTTCCTGAAGAGGGACAGCAGCCTTTTCAGTAGTTGCAGGGGCAACAGTCTGGATGATTGACTGATCTGGCCTTGTAACACTAACCAAAACGGCCTTGCTGTGCTGGTACTGCGAACGGCTGAAAGCATGGGGAAATTACAGCCGTAATTTTTCCCGAGGGCATGCATCCTTACTGTATGATTAAATGATGATAGCGTCCTCTTGGGTAACATATTCCGGAGGTAAAATAGTCCCCCATTCGGATCTCCGGGCGGGGAATACTCAAGAGGACGTCATTATCAGGAGAAAGGAAACTGGCGTTCTACGGATCGGAGCGTGGAATGTCAGATCCCTTAATCGGGCAGGTAGGTTAGAAAATTTAAAAAGGGAAATGGATAGGTTAAAGTTAGATATATTGGGAATTAGTGAAGTTCGGTGGCAGGAGGAACAAGACTTCTGGTCAGGTGAATACAGGGTTATAAATACAAAATTAAATAGCGGTAATGCAGGAGTCGGTTTAATAATGAATAAAAAAATATGAGTGCGGGTAAGCTACTACAAACAGCATAGTGAACGCATTATTGTGGCCAAGATAGACACGAAGCCCACGCCCACTACAGTAGTACAAGTTTATATGTCAACTAGCTCTGCAGGTGACGAAGAAATTGAAGAAATGTATGAGGAGATAAAATAAATTACTGAAATAGTGAATGGAGACGAAAATTTAATAGTCATGGGTGACTGGAATTCGGTAGTAGGAAGAGAAGGAAACGTAGTAGGTGATTATGGATTGGGGGGGGGGGGGGGGGAGAAATGAAAGAGGAAGCCGCCTGGTAGAATTTTGCACAGAGCATAACTTAATTTTAGCTAACACTTCGTTCACGAACGTTGTATACATGGAAGAAGCCTGGAGATATTGACAGGTGTCAGATTTTATAATAGTAAGACAGAGATTTAGGAACCAGGTTTTAAATTGTAAGACATTTCCTGGGGCAGATGTGGACTCTGACCACAATCTATTGGTTATGAACTGTAGATTAAAACTGAAGAAACTGCAGAAAGGTGGGAATTTAAGGTGATGGGACCTGGATAAACTGACTAAACCACAGGTTGTACAGAGTTTCAGCGAGAGTATGATGGAAAAATTGACAGGAATGGGGGAAAGAAATACAGTAGAAGAAGAACGGGTAGCTTTGAGGGATGAAGTAGTGAAGGCAGCAGAAGGTCAAGTAGGTAAAAAGACGAGGACTAGTAGAAATCCTTGGGAAACAGAAGAAATATTGAATTTAATTGATGAAAGGAGAAAATATAAAAATTCAGTAAGTGAAGCAGGCCAAAAGGAATACAAACGTCTCAAAAATGAGGTGCACAGGAAGTGCAAAATGGCTAAGCAGGGCTTGCTAGAGGACAAATGTAAGGATGTAGAGGCTTATCTCACTAGGGGTAAGATACATACTACCTACAGGAAAATTAAAGAGACCTCAGGAGAAAAGAGTACCACTTGTATGAATATCAAGAGCTCAGATGGAATCCCAGTTCTAAGCAAAGAAGGGAAAGCAGAAAGGTGGGAGGAGTAGATAGAGGGACTATACAAGGGTGATGTACTTGATTACACTGTCTTCCCTCTTCCTCTTCCGCCCCATGTGTCTCCTGCCTCTTCGTGAACCCACTGATGCCCCATGCTCTCCCCTCCTTTTCCATCCTCTCTGACCTTTCCCTCGGCAGGCCCCACTTGGCAGTTTTATTCTTCGTCCTGTGTGCTCCAAGTTGGTTTTAAGTGTGTTGTTCCGGAGTGTTTTTAATACTGTGGCTGACTTTTAACCTGTGCCTGCGCATTCAGTGTCTTCTCTGTGTTTTAAGAATCGCCAACTGTGTTTTTTTTAACTTTCTGGTGACTTTTTTAACTGTCCCCCATGAACGTCTCCATGTCAGTGTATATTTTATCTCCATTTTCTCCCCTTACTCTGTTTTATGTTCCCCCTTTTTATCTCCTTATGTATGTATCATTTTAATCTCGTTTTAGTTGTCGTGTCACTCGGCTGAAGAGCGGCGGATTGTGCTGCTGACAGCCCTCCCCTGCCATATGGGGCAGGGGAATGAAATCACAATAAAGAAAAAAAAGTGAGGCTTACCAGAAATCGTTCTTCCAGCGAACCATTCACGAGTGGAACAGGAAAGAGGTGAAGTTACAGTGATACACAAAGTATCCAGCACCAAGCACCTCAACGTGACATGCAGGGTGTGGATGTAGATGTAGACTTATAAGAATCTTATTGCTAATACAGAGGTATGACCAAAGAGGGGTTCGAAAATATAAGGTGAGAGGAATAGACTGCTGTGAGAAAATAAATAACCGTAGTCTGGCACACATACACTGTTCAACCAGAACATTATGAACAGATATGTAATAGCCATTATGTCCAACCTTGACACCGATAACAACGGCGACACGTCGTGGCGTGATAGTAATGAGGCCTTCGTAGATTACTGGAGGATGTAGGTCTCACATGTGCACACACAAGTCACCTAAGTCTTGTAAATTCCGGGGAGGGAGACGATAAGCTCTGACGCCACGTTCAATCACATCCCAGATGCTTTCGATCAGGTTCAGATCTGGCGAGTGTGGCGGGGGCGGGGAGTAGCACATCAACTGTAACTTGCCACTGTGTAGCCTGAACCACTCCATCACACACCTGGCCTTGTGACATGGCGCATTATCTTGCTGAAAAATGCCACTGCCTTCGAGAAACACGATCGTCATGAAGGGGTGTATGTGGTCTACAACCAGTGTACGATCGTCATGGCGCCTTCCATGGGCTTCACAGGACCCATGAATGACCACGTGAATGTTCCCCAGAGCATAATAGATCCGCCACTATCTGGCCTCTGTCAGGCAGTACAAGTGTCAAGGAACTGTTCCCTTGGAAGAAGACGGATTCGTGCCCTCCCATTGGCTCGATGGAGAAGGTATTAGGACTCATCAGGCCGTGAAACGCTTTGCCACTGCTCCAATGTCTAATGCAGATGGTCACGTGCCCATTTCAGTCGTTGTTGCCCATGTCGCGATGCTATCATTGGCTGATGCGTGGGTCGTCAGCTACGGAGGCCCATCGCTAGGAGTGTTCGATGCACTATGTGTTCAGAAAAACTTGTGCTCTGCCCAGCATTAAAGTCTGATGTCAGTTCCGCAACAGTTCATCGCCTGTCCTGTTTTACCAGTCTGCCCAACCTACTTCTTCCGACATATGTAATGAGGTCTGGCCGTCCAATGGAAGTGGCTTCACTTTGGTTTCGCAACGTGTTGAAGATACTCACAACAGCACTCCTCGAACACCCGACAAGTATTTCAGTGTGCGAAATGCTCCTGCCGTACGTCCGGGCCATCACACCGTGCCCACGGTCAAGCTCAGACGGATCGTGTGCCTTTCTCGTTCTACAACTGGGCATCAGGCTGACTGGTACTACATGCACTATCCGTGTGTCCGACTAGCAGTCGCCGGCCGAGGTGGCCGAGCGGTTCTAGGCGCTACACTCTGGAACCACGCGACCGCTACCGTCGTAGGTTCGAATCCTGCCTCGGGCATGGATGTGTGTGATGTCCTTAGGTTAGTTAGGGTTAAGTAGTCTCATTTCTAGGGGACTGATGACCTTAGAAGTCAAGTCCCATATTGCTCCGAGTCATTTGAATTTTTGACTAGCAGTCATTCCTCTCCAGGTGACGCTGCTATCATCTGGAAGGCTGTATGTCGATAGTAGGTCGGTGGTCATAATTTTCTGGCTGATCAATGTATAGCGTTTTCGAACAGTCTCTAAGCGAGAGAGATATTCCGCACTGAAGTTTTATCTCGTACTAGATCAGGCGATGTGGGCCTTATTTTCAAACTGACTGGCAAGTCTAATTAACCTTTCAAAACATCGTTCGAGCGTCGATTTTCCCTACCCGTTTGTGAATGCCAAAGTCTGCAAAAAATGGTGTGATTCGTCGCTGTGACGAGAGTGCAACTTATCTCTTCATTCGCAGCGTTACAAAATCTACAGAGTGTAAAAACTGACAAGTGCTCCACTTCCGGCAAGCACTGCGGGGGTACGGCTGGGAAATGTCAAACGTCACGAAAACAGCCAAATGCACGCCGCTGTCACACTCTTCCATCGACTCAGTTCATTTTTGTCCACTCAACAGTGCACCGCTCTAACTCGATAGCGCGTTTCCGTTTTTGTTTTGGTTCAAATTGAAATGAAATCGCAGTACACATACTTGCGTGTGCGTGCATATGTATATGTGTGTATGTATTTTCAAGTGTGTGTTGGTGTGTGCGTACGTGTGTGTGACTGAAGTAAATTGGTTGAGAGGTCCCACGCGCTGTGCAAATTAGCTTTACTGGATTTAATGACAAACAGCAAACGAGGCGGGATGGCGGACAGGCGGTGATCAGATAATGTGCTCCAGCAGCCGACAGCGACACTCCGGGAATTAGTACGGGCCGGCCAGCTGCGGGACATAACGAGAGGGGATCACACCCAGCGTCAGGCCTGTAGCGGCCGGTTCATGTCTGGCAGCACCGTGTTTGGTAATTTCCAAGAATCATTACCTATCGAAATTGGAGGGCTCCAAACGATACATATCGAACGAGTAATAGTAAATCGATTATGGAAGTCTTGTGGTGAGTGTTATGATAAATTATTGGTGATCGACATTTTTATCAGTTTTGCATTGTTTCTTCAGTTCATGTATATTACATTTCCGCCGTAATTTTTTGTGATTCCATTGGGAAATCGACACGGTTTCTCTTGATAGCGAGTGTAATGTGCGCTGCTTCTCAAGCTTCTTCTGCGGATTGCCTCTCATGGAAAACTCTAATCCCATGCATTTACAGCATAGACAAATGTTTGACGTTTTTCCGGAAATATGGATTTCTGCCGGACGAGGAAAGCAGGGACTGTGTTGACTGTGGTGCTGTGATGTCTGTGAAACTCCGTAAGAGTAGTGTGGACACTGAGATTCCGTTTCAATTTCATTGCGGACTTTGCGGAAAGCGAACCAGTTTCAGGAAAAATACGTGGTTTGAGTCCTCCAAATAATTGATTCAGAAGAGGCTATTTCTTGTGTCGTGCTGGATTCGAGATTACACGTTGCAAGCCACAGCATCATATACTGAGTTATCGCCAAATACCGTGTGTGACTACTTCGGGTTTTGTCGAGAAGTCTGCTACATGATAATGACAAATGACAGTGTGCCAATTGGTGGACGAAATAAAATAGTAGAAGTAGATGAATCTCATGTTGCTAGACGAAAGAATCAGAGAGGACGACCTTCTAAAAGTGAAGCAGATCAAATTTTGGTTTTTGGTGGGATAGAAAGAGAGTCACGCAAGTGTTCCGTTGTGAGGGTATTGTCCAGAAACAAAGTGACTTTAGTGAGTCTCATAAAACATTTCATACTGCCTGGAACAAAAGTCATCACAGACGGGTTTCAGTCGTACCAGACTCTCACAGCTGAAGGGTTCCAGCACGAATTCATGAACCACTCTGTGGAGTTTGTCTCTTCAAGTGAATTCAGTGTCCATACCCAGAATATAGAATAGCTGTGGAAGTCTGTCTGGTCTACCATAAAAAGAGAAGGGCGTCCAGGACAGAGGGACGAACTGTATTTGTCCAGTGCCTATACTTTTACAACTTGCGTTTGCAGGGGAACGTTAACGCATGCGACACTCTGCTGATATTCCTGCATGATATTGGCAGAGTTTACCCTGGGTACGGGAAAAAAGGAATTGCCCCTGCAGCTTATACATCACGTGGACTGTCACAAGACGATAACACCGACCACGAGTAAGGTAAGTCGTCTCCTTTGAATTTACAAGTGCTTCTCTAACGCTTTTCTTTTGTCGTTTCTGTAGTGACAACTTGAAACATACTCGTAACGCGCGCCACGAGACTTCCACAATCGATTTACTATGAGACGTTCGCTATGTATCGTTTGGAGCCCTCCAACTTTGATAGGCAATCATTCTTGGAAATTACCCCGTGTTTTGTTGTTGTGTTAGCGGTTAACTCTACCGTCCTGTGACAAGCCAGGCCAGAGGGGACACCCTTAAAGGTAAGAGCTTGGAAGTAACAGACGACCTTCACTGGAAGTACACAGTCACTTTTAAATTATTCTGAAACTATGATTTCGAGTGAGTTTTAAGTATCGGCACGTTTATCATATGAAATGTTCCGGAAGTACTGTTCACCTAATGTTCTACAATGAAGAGGCAAAGAAACTAGTAAAGATGCTTAGCATCGTTTGGGGCATCCACGAGCACGCAGAAGTGCCGCAACTCGACGTTGCATGGACGAGACTAATGTCTGAAGTAGTGGTGGAGGGAATTGACACCACGTATCCTGCAGGACTGTCCATAAATCCATAAGAGTACGAGGGGCTGGAGATCTCTTCTGAACAGCACGCTGCAAGGCATCCCAGATATGCTCAATAACGTTCATGTCTGGGGAGTTTAGTGGCCAGCGGAAGTGTTTAAATTCAGAAGAGTGTTCCTAGAGCCACTCTGCAGCAATTCTGGACGTGTGGGGTGTCGCATTGACCTGCTTGAATTGCCCAAGTCCGTCGGAATGCGCAATGGACATGAATGGACGGAGGTGATCACACAGGATGCTTACGTACATGTAACCTGTCATAGTCGTATCTAGACATATCCGGGGTCCCATATCACTCAAAATGCACACGTCTCACACCGTTACAAAGCCTTCACCAGCTTGAACAGTCCCCTGCTGACACGCGGGGTCCATGGATTCATGAGGTTGTTTCCATCCCGTACACGTCCGTCCGCTCGATACAATTTGAAACGAGACTCGCCAGACCAGGCAACATGTTTCCAGTCATCAACAGTCCAATTTCGGTGTTGACGGGCCCAGGCGAGCCGTAAAGCTTTGTGTGGTGCCGTCATCAACGGTGCACCGTTGGACCTTCGGCTCCGAAAGCCCATACCGATGATATTTCGTTGAGTGGTTCGCACACTGACACCTGTTGATGAGCCAGTATTGAAATCTGCAGCAATTTTCGGACGGGTTGCACTTCTGTCACGTTGAACGATTCTCTTCATTCGTCGTTGGTCCCGTTCTTGCACGATCTTGTTCCGGTCTCAGCAATGTCGGAGATTTGATGTTTTACCTGATTCCTGATATTCACGGCACACTCATGAACTGGTCGTACGGGAAAATCGCCACTTGATCGTTACCTTGGAGGTGCTGTGTCCCATCACTCGTGCCACGACTCACATTCAAACTCACTTAAATTTTGATAGGCGCGCCGGATTAGCCGAGCCGTCTCCGGCGCTGCAGTCGTGGCCTTTGCGGCTGGTTCCGGCGGAGGTTCGAGTCCTCCCTCGGGCATGGGTGTGTGTGTTTGTCCTTAGGATAATACAAGTTAAGTAGTGTGTAAGCTTAGGGACTGATGACCTTAGCAGTTAAGTCCCATAAGATTTCAAACACGTTTGAACATTTTTTAAATCTTGATAACCCGCTATTCTAGCAACAGTAACCGATCCAACAACTGAGCGAGATACTTGCTTCTTATATAGGCGTTGCTGACCGCAGGGCCGTAATCTACCTGTTTACGTATCTCTGTATTTGACTACGAATGCCAATGTCAAAAATGGTTCAAATGGCTCTGAGCACTATGGGACTTAACATCTGAGGTCTTTAGTCCCTACAACTTAGAACTACTTAAACCTAACTAACCTAAGGACATCACACACATCCATGCCCGAGGCAGGATTCGAACCTGCGGCCGTAGCGGTCGCGCTGTTCCAGACCGAAGCGCCTAGAAACGCTCGGCCACACCGGCTGGCTGCCTATGCCAGTTTCCTTGGTGCTTCAGTGTATGTTCTTCTTGTAAACCTGACATTATTCTGACCAGTGCTGGTGTAATCTAACCAATGCTGATATAATCGACTCCGTAGACCTCATATGATAGTTCCCTCCATTACAAAACCTAGCGCACGTCAAACCTGAGGTAAAGTTTTGATTATTGGCTACTGTCATTCTGAAACAGTGTTTGGATAATGTTATTTCAGATACTTGGAACCGGAATGCGTGTAACAATGTGACGCTTCAGGCTTTCTCGTCGTATCTGTTGAATATACAGCGTGTTCCGAAATACCAGTTTCAGACATCTAGGACTTGTAGAGGGGATTGAGAACATAATCTGAATAGGAGCCCATGTCTGGAAACATACGATCTATGACCGTTCCAGTTCAGATGTTTAACTCACCCACTTCTGCTTGAATTACGCGTCACTCAGTAATATTATTATTAGGTAACAATTCGAAGTGAAACACAACAAAACATTTATTTACCATTCCTGTAGAATCAGAACTGAAGAGACACCATGTGGGATGGGGAGTATGTAGCAGACGATGCTTCATAGGTACAATGCCTGCGACAACGTTGGTGGTCGCGACATCAAGTCTCTGTTGTAATTCGTCAGTACTGTTCTGTGCGTACATCATGCTGGGTTCTTTTTTCGTTTGTAATAATGCACGCTAGTAATGTTTAAGTGTTAACCCAAATAAATGTGGTTAAGCGATAAAATGATGTTTCGTTATGATTCCCTTCGAATTGTTACCTGATAACTGTAAGGCGCCACGCCAAATTCAGTTCCTCAAGCAGAAATTTGTAACTGGAATTATCGAGCACCTCGTATATTTTACACACACTGCAAGAAAGCCTGAATGGTCTCAATGTTGTAGGCATTCCGGCTCCTAGTATCTGAAGTAACATTATTTGAACGCTGGTTCATCTACATCTACATGATTACTCTGCAATTCACATTTAAGTGCTTGGCAGAGGGTTCATCCAACCACAATCATACTATCTCCCTACCATTCCACTTCCGATAAGCGCGGGAAAAACGAACACCTATACCTTTCTGTTCGAGCTCTGATTTCTCTTATTCTATTTAGATGATCATTCCTAGCTATGTAGGTTGGGCTCAACTAAATATTTTCGCATTCGGAAGAGAAAGTTGGTGACTGAAATTTCGTAAATAGATCTCGCCGCGACAAAAAACGTCTTTGTTTCAATGTCTTCCATCCCAACTCGCGTATCATATCTGCCACACTCTCTCCCCTATTACGTGATAATACAAAACGAGCTGCCCTTTTTTGCACCCTTTCGATGTCCTCCGTCAATCCCACCTGGTAAGGATTCCACACTGCGCAGCAATATTCTAACAGAGGACGAACGAGTGTAGTGTAAGCTGTCTCTTTAGTGGACTTGTTGCATCTTCTAAGTTTCCTGCCAATGAAACGTAACCTTTGGCTCGCCTTCCCCACAATATTACCTATGTGGTCTTTCCAACTGAAGTTGTTCGTAATTTTAGCACCCAGGTACTTAGTTCAAAATGGTTCAAATGGCTCTGAGCACTATGGGACTTAACATCTGTGGTCATCAGTCCCCTAGAACTTAGAACTACTTAAACCTAACTAACCTAAGGACATCACACACAGCCATGCCCGAGGCAGGATTCGAACCTGCGACCGTAGTAGTCGCGCGGTTCCGGACTGGGCGCCTGAACCGCTAGACCACCGCGGCCGGCCAGGTACTTAGTTGAATTGACAGCCTTTAGAATTGTACTATTTATCGAGTAATCGAATTCCAACGGATTTCTTTTGGAACTCATGTGGATCACTTCACACTTTTCGTTATTTAGCGTCAACTGCCACCTGCCACACCATACAGCAATCTTTTCTAAATCGCTTTGCAACTGATACTGGTATTCGGATGACCTTACTAGACGGTAAATTACAGCATCATCTGCGAACAACCTAAGAGAACTGCTCAGATTGTCACCTAGGTCATTTATATAGATCAGGAACAGCAGAGGTCCCAGGACTCTTCCCTGAGGAACACCTGATATCACTTCAGTTTTACTCGACGATTTTCCGTCTATTACTACGAACTGCAACCTTCCTGACTGGAAATCACGAATCCAGTCGCAAAACTGAGACGATACCCCATAGGCCCGCAGCTTGATTAGAAATCGCTTGTGAGGAACGGTGTCAAAAGCTTTCCGGAAATCTAGAAATACGGAATCAACCTGAGATCCCCTGTCGATAGCGGCCATTACTTCGTGCGAATAAAGAGCTAGTTGCGTTGCACAAGAACGATGATTTCTAAAACCATGCTGATTACGTATGAATAGGTCGTAAAGCGAATTTCCGGACGCCCCATATATTTCATGAATCTGGTGTCAGCTCAGAGTCGTGTAATTCTAGGTTGGAGTTGTAGAAATTGGGCCATGAGTGTCACATACGTTAGTGAAACACTCCAAGATAATGAATTGGGAATTAAATGACTATTAAATGAAACAAGAATCACATTAGATTCGGTTTTTTCTCCATTAAAGAAAATATTTTGCAAACAATGGTAGTAATGTTATTCTAGTAAAACCTTGACACATCTGATAAAAGGGTCTGGGGTTAGACTCTAGTAGTCACGTCAATTAAATAATTGCAATCACAAAGTTGTTCCGTGTTTGTCGTCACGTCAGTGCAAAGACAGATAGTACTGCAGAAGGAAACGGATTGATCTTGTGATCAAAGATTAAAGCAAACTAGTCATGGAACCTGAAAGCAAGTCTTCGAAGTATTTAAATTCTATAAAATGACATTAATGTCCGTTCTCATTGTCTCGCAGTTGCCGCTGGATCTCGAGATAGTAAACCGCAGCTCGAGGCTGAAGCTGCTATAGAATCAGTCCTTGCAGCACACAAGACACCCTCGCCAACGACTAACTGCATATCCGCCCGAAATCTCCCTAACCCCTAGATACATCTACTGTGACGGTGGACTCTGGCAGGAAAAATTCTCGGAGATGAAGCGACGATGATTCTATAAGAAGGCGAATAAGAAGAAATAATGCTGTATTCAGTGTTCGCTGAAAGGAAATTTCGCATTCTGTGTTTTTCCTCTTTAATCTATCCGTACTGGCTGGGCTACAGGTTTTCTGATCGCGAGATGGTACAAATATTCCTTACAAAACGCTGTTTTCCTTCCATATGCTTTTATGTCGGCGGTTAACCGGTAATGTGGGTCGTACCATTTAAGACTGAAAAAAGGCCTCTCAGTCTCTTTCCATCTCCCTCTTGTGGCCAACGAGGTGAACTGCAGCGAGCTGAGTTGAGTTTATCTGTCTAATTTCCAGTTTATTCGTTCTAGATAATCCAGTAGATCGTATGACGAAAAAGCATTTGGTTTCTGTGAAGGTAACATTCAGCAGCATCTCACGTCCTCAGAGCGTCTCAAAACTGTTGGTCCCCACTCCTTTTCGAGATAGCGCTTGTAGCTTTCCGTGGTTTCCAGAGGAAACAAAGCTTTCTACGTTCCAACCACGGAAATGTCTCCTTGCACTTCGTAAGAACAGTGGTTCTTCTCTCTGCTCCTGGGTTTCAAAAATAGTCGCAGCTGGTGTCCTTAGACCACAAGCGGTCATATCTCTGTTTACCCTCTGTGCTTTGGGCGCACGGCAGTGGCAATACAAGGGACCATCCGACGGCCTGAGGAACATTAACCTTCGAGCTTCCCACCACTCCGTTTCAAGAACTGCTCCAAGCTTGGTGGCCTGCGTGGCTCCACAGTGCTGTTGCCTCGTCCAAGTTTGCTTTCAGTATCCTCTCGTTTATATAAGGCATAAAGGAATAGTAAATTACACACGTTAGCTGCCGACAGTCACTGCTACAGTTGTATATCACATATCTCTGTGTCGATTAATTATTCCGATCGAATGGAGCTTTGGATTCTGACCTTACGTACGATTCCCAAAAAGACGGTGAAGTAAGACTAGCACCCGGTCACAATCTACCATGGGCGTTAAACATAAATTCTTACCCCCTTTCCGCTTATGGCATTACGAAGATGACGTGTTTGTTTTGTGGCTTTTATAGCGGAGCACTGCCCACGTATCTTTAGTATTTAAATTTATTTTGTTCAATTACTCAATTTATGATGAAGGTAGATAATGATGGCATGTCACTATTTCTGGGCGCTTTTGTAAGAAAGAAATCTACGAGTACTCTGGGATATAGCTGCTACCGCAAGGCAACTCGCGCCGATTTATATTTGCAGGTAGCAAGTTGATACCACCTACCATAGACAAGGCGTCTGATATAGAAAGCACACATCTGTTTGGTAAGTTTCATCGTCTGAAGACCTTTTTCCTTGACGAAACACCTCCTCACGCAAACAAATTCATCACGCTTGTACTCATATTACTTAATTAATGTACCTTGCTGCGTTTTTCTGTATATATGTGAAGGTTAACATCAAGAACTGTGGAAAGGTTTTTGGTATGGATTTCCCTATCAAACAAACTGTTTCACCAGGATAGTATGTGCTTATAATTTATAATTATAGTAATATATGTAATGTTTCCTGTTTCATATGTAACTGGCGTTTGGAGTGACATCTCGTGGCAATGATGGGAGTGGCGAGCTGGTTAGCTACACAGGAGATAGTATGTGGCTGGGAAAGTAGTAAAGTAAACAGCCATCTCAACCAGAACCGATACACCTCCATATCTATGTATATTATTAATTTAAAGTCTCTGCCCCATTTTTCTGTTTCTATGTGAAAGGCCACCTCAGGCATTGCTGCAGGTATTTCGATACGGTGTTGACGAATATACGAACAGATTCACAAGGAAGCTCTGAACAATTCCCTGATCGACCCCAACCTTTGCTATGCAAATGCCGCATCGGCCCCTCCCGACTCCTAAAAATTCCTTCAGATCGTCGAACTCCATACATTCCGCCTCGCATCATCTCCACATACATTCCCCTCAAGCATCCTCTATCAACTCATTAAATTCCCACCTCTCCTCACTCACACTGAACCCTTCCAAATAACCTTCAATATCTGTGAACTCGACTCCAACAGTCCTGTTGTGTCCGCTCTCCTTTCCAGTCCTAGTATGCTGCCACGCCTCTACCTACACACACCACCAAACCACCACTTGCATACCATCCACATCCTTTCCCATAGAAATTTCAACTGCCTCCCTTCTCGCAGACCACTTCTCTGTCCCGGAATATACCAGTCCTACCAACTCTGAATCCTTCTCCCTCCACCTCTCCCACCTTCCTAAGGGTTCCCTCCTCCTCCTCTTCCTATACAACAACTCGTTCTTTGTTATTTCCCTGTCGCTCTCACACCCTGTTTTCCTTTAAGATCTATAGATCCTAATACCAGCTACCCCTCTCTCCTTGTCCCTCACAGCCACCCTGTTTCGTCAACACGTCTTATCAGTCCTCAATCCCCATCACTACCACCCTCCTATCTCCCTTCATACCCACCCTTCTTTCCATCTACAGTCTCCCATTTCAGGGCAGGTCCTTTTCCCGCTTTATTTAAAATGTACATTGCTCCGTTTTTAATGATCAGTATACATTCTATTGTGTTCAGCCTTTTACAAGCGTTCTTCAGGTGTCTCAGGTGTTCTTAACTGTACTGTCTGGCCACATTTTTACCATTGTTTTTAAACTGTTCATGACGAAAACGCAATATTGTTTCTGTTTCTTCCATTAACATCATATTTTAAAATAATTTTAATTCATTCTACGTATGCCTCCTTGTTCTTTATTGAAGTAACAACAAAGAAAAAAAGGATAGCGTATGTATATTTAATTAATTACCGCTACAACAGGCAAGTAGTCCACCCATACATACTCGGTACTACACGTTCGAAGCTGCTGCAGCCTGTTAGTTCCAAATAAACTATATAGAGTCCATGGAACAGGGAGAAGAAACATGTATTGGCCACATGCCGCATGGGGTAAGAGCATTGCGATGTACACCTTGATGATCAGACGTAACGTCCACTGAATAGAAGTGCACTGCACTGTTGTTGCACAGGCCATAATATACTAGCAGACCAAGATAATCTCCTCAATTACGTCTTCTGAGACTACATTATAAACGAGTAAATACATATTCGCACGACAGACCAATTTATCAACAGAGATTCGGTGTTGCAACTCACTATAGCTTTGAACCCAGCACCTTCTACCAGCTGACAGCGACACACACGGAGAGAATTTGCGGCAATAGATCCACTGCATCACAGTGGAGGACCTTACGGCAACAAATTTTGATTCAGCTCCTGATCTACGCCAGTTAACAGCACTAGTGGAACTGTGCACGCCGTAGCGTCACACGTCGTAAATTGGATGGAAGATTTCGACATGCTGCCGTCATCTGCGTGGTACAAGCTCCGAGGAATGTGAACACTCCGTGTGGCTAAAGCCAGTTGGTAATTTTCAGCATTCACAAGCAGATGGTTCTGTGATGTTCTGGGAGTGTTATACAAAACCATGGCATGACCAAGAAACTCGGGTTACTGCGAACATGAACCAGAATGCTTATTTCAATATTCTCGGTATCCAAATATTGTCTATTTTTCTACAACGTCGCGATTTATACACTCTGGACACTTCCATCTTGGAACATGACACCAGTGGTCCTCACAGACATGTGTGCATACATTATTTGATCAAAAGCATTCGAGCGCCTATAAGTGGATATTACGCCTCTGTGGTGCCCTGCACACTGCTGGGGACGCTTTCAGTGGGTGTGTGAATGTCTGTGGAGATATGGCAGCCCATTATTCCTCAAGAGTCGAAACTAAAGAAGGCAGTGATGAAGGACGCTGGGGTCTGGACCGACGTTCTAACTCATTCCGCAGGAGTTCCACCAGGTACTCAAATTGCGTGCTTATGAAATATCGTTTCAGCTATGCGACTGGATTCGAAATTTCCTGTCAGTGATCCTCTGTTGTTCCTTATCCAAATGAACGATTCAGGAGACAATGTTAGCAGCCGTCTCAGGTTAGCTGCAGATGTGTTGTCGTTTATCGATTAGTAAAGTCATCAGAAGATCTAAACAAATGGCAAAATGATTTATAAGAGATATCTGAATGTTGCGAAAACTGGTAATTGACCCTAAATAACGAAAAGAGTGACGTCATCCATACAAGTGATACAAGGAATCCATAAAACCTCGATTATATGACATCTCAGTCAAATCTAAAAGCCGTAAATTCAACTAAATACGCAGGAATTACAATTACGAACAACTTAAATTGGAAAGAACGGCCGGCCGGGGTGGCCGAGCGGTTCTAGGCGCTACAGTCTGGAACCGCGCGACCGCTACGGTCGCAGGTTCGAATCCTGCCTTGGGCATGAGTGTGTGTGATGTCCTTAGGTTAGTTAGGTTTACGTAATTTAAGTTCTAGGGGCCTGGTGACCTCAGATGTTAGGTCCCATAGTGCTCAGAGCCACTTTTTTGGAAAGAACGTATATAAAATGTTGTGAGGAAGGTGAACCAAAGACTGCGGTTTATTCGCAGAACGTTTAGAAGATGAAACAGTTAAGAGACTGCCTACACTAGCCTTGTCCGTCCTCTTTTGGAGTACTGCTGCGTGTTGAGGGATCCTTACCAGATACGATTAATGAAGTACAACGAGAAAGTTCAAAGAAGAGCAGCACGTTCTGTTTTATCGAGAAACAGGGAGAGTGGATCACGGACATCATATAGGGTTTGGGATGGGCATTATTAAAACAAAGGCGTTTCTCACGAAATTTCAGTCACCAACTTTCTCCTCCGAATGAGAAAATATTTTGTTGACGGCGACCTACATAGAGGGAACAGATCATCATAATAAAATAAGGGAAATCAGAGCTCGCACCGAAAAATACAGGTGTTCGTTGTTTCTGCGTGCTGTTCGAGAGTAGAGTAATAGAGAATTATTGTGGATGTGATTCGATGAACTCTCTGTCAGGCACTTAAGTGTAATTTGCAGAGTATCCAAGCAGATGTACTCCGCACAGAGAAGTCCATTTTAGCAATATTGACCACAGATCATTGCCTCACAGATGGCTGGTTTATAGAGGGTGCATTGTTGAAGAAAAATGAGAGCAGATTAGCTTTAACGTTCCGTCGACATCGGAGTTATTTGAGACGGAGCACAAGCTCGGATTGTGTCAAGGATGGGGAAGGCAGTCGGCCATGCGCTTTCGGAGAAAGCACCCTAGCTTTTTCATGGAGCGATTTAGCTAAATCATGCAAAACCTAAATATGGGTGGCCGGACGCGGGTTTGAACTGTCGTCCTCCCGGATGAGAATCCGGTTTGCTAACTCTTGCGCCACCTCGCTCGGCACTTCCATTATTATGCTGATACAGTCATCTTCTTCGAAATATTCCTCAACGGTACGCAGCACTCAATGCTATATAATGTGTTCATATACTTTCGCATTTGATGTTTTCTTTATCACATTTGTTACGCAAGTGACATCCAATGAGTAGTCCACGTTCGAAATCACTGAGCTCTTCTAACAGATCCGTTCTGCTGTGACGGCTTCTCTATTAACAACAAAATACTTCTAGCCTCCTTTTATACTTGCGGGTCCGCCCCTCGTGAGAACTACTGGTAAATTCCACCATACATAGAGGTGTTCGCTTACTTTTGATCAGGTAGTTCATGTACGTTGTTTTCCAAAGCTTGGGTAACCTATTTAACCTCAACTGGCACGTTAGATCAGCAACTCTTAATTCCACAGAAAATATATGGGACTGTTTGGAACAACACCTGAAGATTGCTAACAGGTGCCTCGATGAAATATTTTTATACCTGCGCAACGTAACCACACGGCAGATCCGATAAACGTGTGTGGTTATGTTAGTGACAATACATTACTCGTTTTAAAATAAATGGATAGCAGACTTCGTCGGATTATTGATCAATTCATGTAGAAATTACTGTTCTTACATAGGATCTGTAGCAACCTACCACTAAACGAGGTATTTAAAAATGGTTCAAATGGCTCTAAGCACTATGGGACTTAAATCTTAGGTCATCAGTCCCCTAGACTTAGAACTACTTAAACCTAACTAACATAAGGACGTCACACACATCCATGGCCGAGTCGCCGGCACGGTAGCTCAGCGTGTTCGGTCAGAGGGCTGCGTGCTCTCTATAATAAAAAAAACTGAGTCAAAGAATCAACGATCAACTTGAACGGATGTCTTGTGACGTCAGCCCAGACCAAACGGAACGAACTACATCGATAAAAAAAAAAAAAGGTTCGAATCCTGCCTCGGGCATGCGGGCATGGATGTGTGTGATGTCCTTAGGTTAGTTAGGTTTAAGTAGTTCTAAGTCTAGGGGACTGATGACCTCAGATGTTAAGTCCCATAGTGCTAGGAGCCATTTGAACCATATTGATCGAACCTGTGACCGTAGCAGCAGCTCAGTTCCAGACTGAAGCTCCTAGAACCGCTCGGCTACAGCGGCCGGTGCGGTATTTAGGAACGAAAAATAAGCTGTAGTTGGTGAAGTACGGGGCGAAAATGAGCCGCTTCCTCTCCAAAAGAGCAGTTTCGGTATCTGCTTTAACCAGCTTAGCGGAAGAAATGGAAACCTAAATCTGGATGTCCAGTTGCGGATTTGAACCCTAGTCCCCCCATTTGCATGGCCGTTGTTTCAAATACTCCCCCAGATAATCCGGTCAGGCTGTCGGAAGACCGAGGCATTTGTGATGCTATAAATGATTTTGATGTACTCACCATATGTGGTACAAAACACCAAATCTCAATCCTTCAAATCGTCAGAGGGTTTTCCGACTAAGTCACTTTTATATCTCCCTCCAACAAAGTAATGGATTGTTAAATTTCTTTAACAAGTGAGGTAAGAACGTTTCAAATACCATCCCTCGCTCGTGGGCGCGATTTAACAAAAGTGTAACCAACACTGTATAAAACTGACGATGTGTATTTGTATCCATTCGCTGTGTAAGTGTTACCAGTTGCTATCTCAGCTACAGTAAGGAAACGTAAAAACCGTAATGCTGATGGGACAATGCGGCAAAAAAATTTCTACACTAGAAATTCATAATTAAGATAATGGTCTGACATTCTAATCTGATTACTTAAAATAAGCACATGTGAATTCCAGAAATGTTTCTCTCGCATTGCCGAGTTCTCCCAATTTTTCACGATACTTGTTCCTATACCCTGTAGCTTAGAGTATAGGAACAAAACAAAAAATGCCATTCACTCCCAAAATCATCTTAGATCCATACACACTGACAGTGGCATCGAATAAAGGTGTCTCCAGACATTAGGATATACTACAGTTATTTTCTGTAGGGAGAAACTTATTGATTTGCTGTTAATTTCGAAGAAGAAATGTAGGAAGGAAGAGTTTAATGACCCGTCGGCGGCTAGCGCTGATTTAGGGAAGGACAATGTGAGGAAGCAAGCGCTTCTGCGCTGCCCCCACAACAGAAAACGAAATCGGCCGTTCTATTTTCAAAGCAATCATCCTGGCATTTGCATCAGTCACTTGATGGAAACCACATCTGCATGTCCAAACGAGGCTGAGTTCTCATTGCTTCCCTAATATTTGCATGAGTCAGATATGTTACCACTGCAAAACCTCATACAGTGTTATTTTGCATATGCACACTTTGTAGTGACCAAATAATATGTACCCACTTCCTGTAGTCATCTGTGATTACATTTCTCGTGTTCTTGCCTAGGAGCAGTTTTGACAGTATGTCATAAAGCACAGAAAACAACTCAATGCAGGTGGCAGCACACGCCTGTAAAGGCATACAATCTATATATGCTAAGCGACTATCCTAGAAACCATTACCAGTTGCAGGTTAACTATATAATGGTTTCTAGGTTTAATATAATTTTTATTTTCAATGATTATTGACCGAATTTATAAATTTATAGTGCTCTTATAATCCACTCATTAAGAGGTGCAGTCTTACGTGTGCTGGCGTAAGCTGTCGCTAGCACACCATTCGTCAAAGATGTACCAAGGAGATCGATAGCAGGCGCTAGATGAAACGCGCCTGTCAGGAGAGAGGCCAAAGACAGGCTCGCGAGTAACAAGCCGCCAACGGCCTCTCGACCACAAGTATTTAGATCGCCGCCGCTGACCGGAGAGGCTGTCTCAGTCTCATTCACTAGCTTAGTCTAAAAGTCACCAACTCAGCCACTCAGTCACTGACGCACTAACTCGCACTCAAAGTGGCATGTGTCAGTATACTGCGACCAGATTAGCATACATAGCAGCGAGGCTTAAGTGGACTATTACGGAAGAGCTTGTACCACGACACAAGGACTCTCTTAAACATAAGTATCTTCTTGTTTGTGTAAATCAAGAACCCTGTTAATACATATGTGCAGTTGTGTTGCGGACACCGGTCACCAAACACCATCCTCTCCCTTAATTCCAATCGTACACGTCTCTATATTACAATTTTAACAAAATAATACAAGTATTATAGTTAGAAAATGTATGGTTCTCTTGAGGCAGCATACATGACAGCTCGTAAATACCCGAAGTTTATTCATCAAGGATTTGAGAATGAGAGCACCTAGTGCAGAACGATCAAGAATTCTACGGGCGAATAGTGCTCTCGCTTGAAACGTTATATCGCTGGATTGCACACTGTCTAATCGAGAAGAGGCGGAGGACGGAGAAACTGCGAACATGCCACATTTAGACGGAAATGGAAAAACAGCATAAGGAACCCTGAATGAACGGCATGCGGCTTGGTTTCGTATTTCATGCGGGCATAGATCACAAGCAAACAGAATTTCATTATTTTTAGCGCGCTGCAGACATAAGAAAATTTGTATCTGGTACAAACTGTCGGCATACAGACAGAGCAAATGGGTCTGCCACTTAGCAGTGACTGAATCAGTTTCATAATCAAAAGAAATGTTTCACGCACATATGGTGATGAAGGTGTACCACGATCCCTACCTCATTATGGAGACGTGGAACCGCTACCCAAGAAAAACAACAGTTTTATAGTAATAGAATTTCTGTTTGAAGGGGAATTGCATTGCAGATCGATCAGTTCCATTTGCACATGTATAGTGGTGCTTTGCATTGAAACTACAAAAACAGATATAAGACTAGCAATGTCCTCATTAACGTTCAGGAAACTATTCTTTTCATTCTTTCAACGCCATAACAAATTGTTAAAAATTCAAGCTTCCTTTTACGCCAATGAGTTCAGGGAAATGGACGGTCTTTTTTCGGAAATTGCCCCTTTCGCAATGTAAATTTCATTTTAAATGCATCACACAAAAGCGGAAAAAAGTTGTTCAGGTAAAGTGAGAGGTCTGGAAATCATCCTGAATGTTCTAATTTTCATGCTACTTTCCTTTTTCCTATATAAAGTCAACAGTAGCAAGTATTAAATGAAAGCATCCTTCCAGGTAAACCCCTTGACTTAACCAACGTTTCTTCCAGTAATATACAAGTATAACGTCTCAATACTCTTCGTTCGGTTCCACCAAAACCTGTTGCAACTGACGACGTAATAATGCGTGTAATTTCCAAAAAAATATACTATTCTTACCACCGATTTCATCACGTACTCGATGCCTACTAATCTGTTACAGAGTGGTTCTTGAAGTACATAGCAATGAATCATGTACAAATCGCTGTAAAAGTTAGCTCTTTCATCGTCAGTTACATCTTTAAATTCTTTCTACATGTATCCATAGCAGATATGCAATAGCCGTTGATACTGCGACTGCATAATAAATATTTAAAGTTCAGATACTTCGCTTCTGTGATTCCCATTCATTTTTAAACATTGGGACAATAGATCACTAGATTCCCTCTTTTAGTGCAAACAACCGCTGGCCGTATGAACTTCCTTTATGCTACAAATAAATAGGGAAGGATAAACAGCGCTGACTGTAAGACTCTGTGCAACTGGAGAAATTCTTGGCGATCGCAAAATACCGCACCAAATGCCAGGAGAAATAGTCTCGTAACGCACTGCTAAATGAAATGTAGCGAGTAGTTTCAAGAAGGAACGAGTAAAGTCGAGATTATCGTGCGTGCATGAAATTTTGCGCCCTGTGGCTGACCCTGCCTTAGACGTGCAACAAACTTAACTTATAATTTCGAACCTTTACGAAAGCTTTTGTCCCCTAAACCGCTCAAGAAATGATGAGACGCAAAAAAGTTTATAGTTTACTACATTTTTGCTGTCCATGGACCCAAACTTCACTCTCAGGCATAACGTCTTAATTTATTACTTATTTACTACCGAGTCTAATCTTAAGATCGATGTATGCCACTGAATGTACCTGTAAAATTATACCAATGTAGGAACCAATAGTTCTTGATACGGCGTCATAAACAGTGAGATGAATGAAAAACTATCTTTAGCTTAAAGCAGCACGTAGTAAGACTTGATCAGGCATATCTTTTAAATTTATTACTTTTTTACTGCTAACTCTGTTTGCAACACACTTTGCAAATAATATATATACATCACTGTATTTACCTGGAAAATTATATCATTCTACGCCAAAATGTTCAGGAGATGTAACGTCACAATCACTAAGATGGGTGAAAAGCTAGATTTTGCTTAAAACGAAACGCCAGTTACCCAGAGTATATACATCCAGTAAAATTAGATGAGCGTTTGGCGTCATTGGGCGGGAGGCCCCTTACGGGGCAGGTCCGGCCGCCGTGGTGGAAGTCTTCTTACATTCGAGACCACATTGGGCGACCTGAAAACCGGATAGAGACGAAATGATGAGGAAGACAACAAAACACCCACGCTAACCATTCAGCTTTTTGTTGTTGTTGGGTTTGGTCGTTGCGGACGTCACATGACATCCGTTAAAGTTCATTTTTTGATCCTTCCACTCAGTTTTTTATTACAGAGACCAACCAGCTCTCTGACCGAACACGCTGAGCTACAGTGCCGGCTAGCTACCGGGGCGGACTACCCATCCAGTGTTTCGTAATGAGAACACTTAGGAACTTCCAACAAACTTCATTCATAATTTCAGTTCTCTCCTAAACGCTTCGTCGATTACATTCTGAAAGCCAAATATTTAACACACTAACTCATTCGTAAAGTAATCAGATGTTTTGTTCTTTAAAGAATCGGGGTTTACTGGTAGAAGTTTCAACGAGCCAAACAGATAAATTGGGAATATACCTACCAGTTTTATATTTTGGAGTTCTGTTCTTTAATGAATCGGGGTTTACTCGTAGAAGTTTCAACGAGCCAAACAGATAAATCGGGACTAAACATACACAGTTTCGCTCTCATGTCACACCAGATTCTGGGCTCGCTTTCAAATTACGGACTCTAACTGGATAAGTTGCTTCCTGAACTCGATTTGGCAGGATCTTGGACAGTTATATTCTTCAACAGATGTCTGTAGTTTGTGTGTTCCTATTCTGTATGTAAATACATTCTGTGCAGGAGCAGATTTTTTCTACCAACACAGTCATCGAAAAGACATGACTAAACACACACTGAAAGAACTAGTGCCGCTTGCCACCAAACCAAGTGACAGTGTATGTACAATGATTAGAAAATTTGTGTCCTTATCGGAAGTATTATTCTTTTCGACAAAAAGTTTGAAATTTTACAATTCAGGGAGGAGAGCGTAGTAATGATATAAATATTGTGTAAAATATTATGATACTATAACTACTGCAATCACAAAACGCTATGGCAGCGAGGCCTGAAATATGCCATGTGAAAGGATGTGTCTACGCATGAATACAGAAGAAAGGGTGGAGCATCGAAAATATTGTATCCCTGGTAGAGCCAAATTTTATGTAAAAAATCACACTCTCAAGTGGCATCAAAATTAGCTATGTGGCCAAGTTACATTATTACGGTGCCAATGAAATGTCGGTTTCGTCTAAGAGATTTGTCATTTAGAAAAGGTACTATTACAACGGGACCCGATTCTCCTGCAGTGATGATGGACGGCAAGAGGTAATTCCGAGTTTGGTAAAAAAATGTGCTATCACATACTTCCCATCTGGACTACGCTGACGAAACTATTAGATGTTCCTTGCGTGATTGGAGCGCTGCGATCGGTGTGCCACAATTGGGCTACAATAACGACATAAGTTAATTTTTTTGTGGGCCTTTCGTGATTTTGGTTACGCTGACGGATGTTTACGAGAGAGATGCTGTATAGGTGACGAACACCCTCAAAGATATGTTATGCAAGTGATAATAGAGTTACAGGAACTAGTACATCACGGCTGTTACAAATCATGTTATTTAATCTTCGTCCAACGTATTACCGGTTGAGGTGACGCAGTGGTCTTGCAGAAGTACGTTAGCAGCACTATGGTCGTCCATCTTCTGCAAGAATGGTTCAATGTTTTACTTCTCAACAGCTGCAGCTCCTTCTTCGACAAGTTATCTTCAACTGAAACGGAGACCTACGTGATCTATCAACCTACCGAAACGTTATTCGCTGAAGTGCTTAATAAGGATACCAAATTTGTGTTAGTTGTAAGCTATTTACGTTGATCCCTCACAACTTTCGTTGGTGTGGCCGAACTACGACGAATATAGCAGCTCCTACAAACTTTCCCATTCCCATGTGGATTAACGTTTTGTTCGGTAGTGAATGGGCTGGTCACCTATAGGAGGACATGTACCGTGACACGTTTATACAATTATGCACCACGCTGGCTTACAGCTGATTTCCTCGACGTCGAAGGTCGGTATCTTGGCTTCTGGAGTCTAATGAAAAGATAATTTACATTTGCGTATTCAGTTCTTCTGTGGGACAGGGACATGGGACTATTTGCGTTTTGAATGGAATGGATCAAATTCCGATTTATTCAGGAAACATCGATTCACCTAATCATCATACCAACAGGAATGTATTTTTTCGTAAACGACGTGCTGTGGTGCAAGGAACGTAAACATCTAAGCTGCTCGTCTAGTAACCTCCTGCCCGTTATAACAATGTTATGCAATGGTTTGCGCGGTAGGCATGCATTGAATATGGTATGCAAGAAATTTAATATGAAAATGACCAAGGAGGAATCAATATCAAAAACTTCACAGGACCAGTATGGTTGAAACAAGTATCAGTATTAGTGTTTGGGGATAATATGTTATTAAGCAACTAAATATATCACACATTTCATTCTAACAGAAGCAGACAGCACACACAATTAATCATCCCATGGAGAAACCCCATTAATACGCTAAAATACAGTCTCTAGCTTTGATAATGACATCAATTCAGTGATAAGGAGAGTCTACAAGATCGTTCAGATATGCCGTATCCATCTGAAGACATTCATTGCTGCTTAGATCCAACAGAGCTCCGAAATAGCGGTGATAGATATTGCCTCCTTTCACTTGCTGTTCAAATACTCCCAGACATTTTCTGTGACATTAAAAGCGGGTAATTTAGCGTCCCAAGTGAGGCAAAAATATGCGTAGAACCCTGCGAAGAAGACTGTTGTCATCCTGGAAGGTGGGAGTGTGCACAGCAAAAACATCATGAAAATGTTAAACAAAGGGTAGTACATTGTTACCGAGAATGTTTAACTGAATATTGTGATTCTCGTTCACGGTAGGATGAATGTGTGGATTATGTCATGGTAAGAAAAACACCTCTAAGACATCACAGAACATTCTCCGGCCTTAATTATATCCTCCACACAGTGGGGTGCATATAACTCGTCGGCACGCTTCATTTGAAAACAGGCGAAATGCAGACTCGCCGAACCCCGCTACATGCCTCCAATCAGATGCTGTGTAGTTTCTATGGCGGCCCACTGAAAACGTGCTGTTTGAAACGGCCTTTTTCAAGGTGCCCTTATCAAACAGCCAGTGCAAGCAGTTCATTCACAATATTCACTAGCACACTGCTTGACTTAGATCTGCTTTTAACGACATGAGCAATTTATGTTGGTTTTGAAACATATTCCTGTTGACTTTAACGAGGCATGAAACTCAGTCCCTGACATTTATGTTCTTTCTGCGATCACTATTCTTACTGTATTGTATTTGGCTGCAAGTGGTACACCATTCCTTGCAGACCCAACAGTCAATGTTGATACATCAACAATTCGGACAGCTTCAAGCACAGTGTAGACATCAGCGCAGCTCCCATCTGTCATTCCGTCACGTCTCCACGATTGACCCATGTGACTGAGCTGATTGAGTTTGACAGACTGGCAGATGCACACCACTTTCACGATTTACTTCAGTAGTGTCGCTCACATGACTGCTTGGTACCAGTTCTACACCATTTGCAACATTCCAAAACGTCCTCTGTGCTCTTACAAAGGAATGACTAATACAATCTTACTTTTTACTTTACGTGTGGCAAGGGCATTATCGACCACACGTCTGCTTTATGGGCCTCTTCCACTTTTGTCTGTCCGATACGCTGATTGTCCAGTTGCTGTTGCTGTTCATCCTGTCCGCCGCTCATGGTCTCGCGGTCGCCTTCTCGCTTCCCGAGCACCGGATCCCGGGTTCAATTTCCGGCGAGTCAAGGATTTTCACCTGCCTCGAGATGATTGGGTGTTTGTGATGTCCTCATAATTTCATCAGCATCATGAAAATGGCGAGACTGGGCTGAGCAAAGGTTCGGAATTTGTACGGGCGCTGATAACCGCGCAGTTGAGCGCCTCACAAACCAAACATCATCATCATCATCATCATCATCCCGAATGTCATCCCACCATCTAATTCTGGGTCTTCCTCTTCCTCTCGTTCCATCTACTGTTCTGCTGAATGCCATTCTAGGTAGTCTATTCTCTGTCATTCTTGCTATACGGCTTGCCCAATTCAACCTTCTCCTCTTGAGAACTTCGACGATGTCTTCATTTCTTCTTATACACGCCCAAAAATTTTTCTTTGTACTTTTCTTTCGAATATTAACAGTTTTTCTTCACCTTCTTTCTAAATATTAATGTTTCACATCCATATAACATCACAGGTATAATGGTCGATTGATATAAGCGGATTTTGAAGTTACTGCTAAGTGATCTTCAAAAGCTGTGCACCACGAAGGAATTATCGAAATGGGACGGAAATCAGTAGGTGTGATATACATTTACATACAAACAAATGATTACAATTTCAGAAAAAAATGGCCGATTTATTCAAGAGGAAGCTCATCAGTAATTGAGAAAGTTAATAGAGCGTTAGTCCACATCTGGCCTTTATGCAAGCAGTTATTCGGCTTGGCATTGATTGATGGAGATGCTGGAAGTTCTCCTGAGGCATATAGTGCCAAATTCTGTCTAGTTGCGCGTAAAATCGTCAAAATCCAGAGATAGCTGGAGGACCCTGCCCAA
Organism: Schistocerca serialis cubense; assembly: GCF_023864345.2. Lineage (NCBI taxonomy): Eukaryota > Metazoa > Arthropoda > Insecta > Orthoptera > Acrididae > Schistocerca > Schistocerca serialis. Next base: position 487,709,464 of record NC_064643.1, read on the forward strand.
GATCTGGGGAGAGACCCAGAGACCTTGCTGGCCAAGGTGGGGTTAGGCAAGCACGCAGATAAGCAATAGAGACTATAGCCGTTTTCGGGTGGGCTTTGTCCAGGTGAGATGTAACTCCAGAATGAGCTGCCGTGAATGGCAACAAAACGAGTCGTAGAATATAGTCGACGTATCGCCGTGTGGTAAGTGTGCCGCAGATGACAACCAAATGGGTCCTGCTGTTAAAAGAAATGGCGCTCCAGACCAATACTTGTAGTAGTCGGGCCGTCTGGAGGGAGGGAGTCAGTCAGGCAGCCCATCGCTGTCCGAGACGTCTCCAGACACGTCTCCGGTCTGGACTCGCACAGACTGGAGTTTAACACTCTTCAGTGATGACCCCACTTCGAACTGAGCCTCGACGACCAGCGAAGATGTTTCTCTAGCGCATGGAACATTCGTTTCCAAACATTTCTTGCTTATGCGATGAATTATTCTTTGGATGTGCAGCGAGAACATTTTTTGCGCTCGGGCATTAAGAACTGCCGTATCCATTTTCACGCAAGAGCTTTTTAATAGTAGAAATATAAGAGATGAAGCAAAAGCCATTCGAAAGATATAGTGGTACAAAAGCTATAGACTACCGAAATTGAAACACAATGGACCGTCTTAGAGCAGCAAATCACACTGTTTTTCTATATCGTCACTTGTCTTCTAGCCTTTTGTCTTCAACTCTACGTCAGAGATTCTAAATATGTCGCGTTAGAGGTAATGTAACTTGTAATCTCCATTATATATCAGTCAGAACTATCTGTAATAATTAATGTACAATGTGCTCAGAACACATGAAAAAAAACCACACGAAAACGAATGCAAAGTAACGGGAATTGTACACTTCCTAATTAAGGACGACTTTAAGTCATCACACCATTATATCATCGAAAATTGAGACTGCACAAGATACAACTTGCAGTCTTCCTCACTGAGACTCCTCAGAAACTGTTGAATGCCCTTTGAGTTAGGCAAAAAATAGGACGTCTTTATAAAAATAGATATGTAGTAAGAGTATTTATCACCGTTAAATCTGGCAAGTTATCTATAAATACTATTTTATTGTGCTACTGTTGTATCTAGTTCGATTTCGCTCATAATTCACAAATATTTTTTATCATGGGGCATTTCTGTATCGTGACTGGTAGTGGCGAAAGTTCTGTAGGGAATACACAGCCTGCGTCATGCAATATGGATATCCCTGCTATGTCATAAACGAAAGCAACTTTTCAACAGTGAACACTTGCAAATATTCTTCTGTTCACGTAGGGCCGAATGGCTATGCGGCTTCTAGTGCACTTTTTTATGTTTGTGACACCACTTGCGCACGTCAGTGCTCTAACCATAACCATAAAAGCTACACACCTACTTATGAGGTCTTCATCAAGGGATGACATGTCACACTCCATTTTCTATGGTGTAATAATCAACACATCACAAGCCAGGCCCCATTTACATGACGTCGTATGGGTGGGAAATGAAAAAAAAATAAAATTGAACAGGCAATTCAGTATGTCAGAACAGCAGACAGGACATCTTTTTATAGGTCAGTGGCATAATCATGCACAAACACACAATATATTTTCTTTTTGGTTACAACTTTTTATTTATTTATTTGATTTCACATTCTAGCTAACTGCTGTCATCATATCAAATAGTTTAAAATGTGCATACAATGTATATCATCAAGTAGTACTTATCTGTATGAGGCGTAGGTGCGTACTAGTCACTATGTAGCCATCATGCTCAAAGCCAACCAAATGACCTGAAATTCTTGCAGTATGTTCAAAAGTATCTGAACAATCGATACCACGTATTCATAAAAATTAATACACACACACACACACGCACACACACACACACACACACACAAACACACACAATACATCATGGTCCAAACAGTGATGGAACAAGTGTCCACAAAATGAGAAAGGACAGGATGCTTATCATCATATACAAGTATAATTACATATCTGTGATTGTGAATGAAAATTATTTCCTGGACCAAAGTAAAACTGTCTGCATTATTTACTAATAAGTAAAGTCAGCGAAATATTTTAGTGACCCTCAGGCTAGCTTATCAACTTTCTAGTGCAGTAAAAAAGTCTCTAATATTCTCTGATAATACTAACTCATACTGACACACAGTGGAGACTACATGACACTTTGTTGCAACAGACTGCTGAGAACTAACAATACACACTCACATAAGTTAGAAACAAGGGTTCCTATGCTTTCAACTATACACATTCAACCCATTTTCATAGTTACTAACATAAGAGAACTACGGCGATTCCACTCTACACTGTTAACTTTATCTAGCAGTACGAAATCTCTGTCATCTTCAGCTTATAATGCTAACTTACGATACCACTTAGAGAGGTTTTCATGGCATGCCACCCCCCCCTCCCCTCCATGTTGTCAACTTACAGCAAAATAGTAACAAATTGTTCCTAAATCGCTGTGTTAGAGAAAAATTGCGACATAGTGTCCCATACACCGAAATGTGACGGCAAAAATGTAAGAAGCTGCGACATACATCACCATGTTGTAGCAGAATTGTAGCAAATTGTCCCATACAATAACATGTTAAAGCAAAACTGTAACAAATTATCCCCACATGTTATTATTGTTATACAAAAGTGTAGCAGTTCCCCAGAAATACATGGTAGATATTACTGGATCAATAATGGTAAATCCACTTGGTGACTACCATTTTTCCAGATACTAATGTGGGGCAATGATGGTCCACTGACATACAGACTACAATTACCATGCACATTATTGTAGGACAGTGTAGGTCAGCTGACATATGGTGACTGCCATTACACCACATAATACTGTTATCTGACATGATGACTGCCATCACCCAGTATGTGCATTTATCTTGAATCAGTAAAAAATTACATGTTTCATGATTGTGTCAATATGCATGTGTAAGATGTCAGCCAGTATAATCATGACATCACTTGTACTTTGCCTCCTAATACAAGTCTCAAGATGGGAACACTCTGACATCATATGTACATATCACATCAGGGAATCACACACACACACACACACACACACACACACACACACAAACATGTGTGCATATATATATATATATATATATATATATATATATATATATATATGCACACACAAGCCTCCTTCTGAGCCTCCTCTCCCTTTCCACAGCATGCTAGTCAGAGAACTGTAACGAGGCTCTCAGACAAGTTCAGACTTGTTATAAATTTAGTAGGCACAAGCAAATGACATCATGATTAGACTTGCTGACATCTGCTCCTGCAGATTGACAGCCTCCAAGCATGTGATACTTTGCTGAGTCAAAGTAAAATCATATGTGGGGGCAATGGAAATCACGACATCAATTGACCATCATTGTCTCATCCAGTCATAGTCATCCTGTTAACTGGCCATCACTGCCCTATCTCAGATAATGGCGGTCATCATGTCACCTGACTACCATTGTCACAGTAGTGTGCACCATGTGTTTTGACATACTGGAAATTTTTTACAATATTATATAATTTTGGTGATATAGAGGGTTTTCTGTAACTTAGCTATGTTTGGGAGAAATCTGCAACACGTTTGCTGTAACATGGTGAGTATGGTACAATTTGTTAGAATTTTGTTGTACTTTAGTAATGTATGGAGCAATTGGTTCAAATATTTTTGTAATATGGAATGCATGGGGCAATTCGTTACAATTTTGCTGTAACATGACGATGCATAGTGTAATTTGTTACAGTTATGATGTAAAATTATCTAGTATAGGGAATTTTTTTAAAATTTGATTAGATTCTTACTTGCAGAGGAAAGTAAGATAGGGACCGTTTTTTACTATTTTGCCGCAACATGTCGATGTATCTGGCGGTAGGTTACAATTTTGATGTTATATAGAGATGCGAGCACAGCTTGTTATAGGCTTGCTGTAACACGAAATTGTGTGTGGATATTTATTACAATTTTCAAATCGCTTAGAGATGCGTAGGGCCATTTTTTCCTGACACAGCGTTGTACTCAGCAGCACATTATAATTCTGCTGCATGTTTCGTTGTTAAAACTTTGTTTAGTGCTTATCTGATACCAAACAGGTCAGCAGTTTCTTACAATTTTATTGTAACATGGTGATGTACGAGGAAATCTGTTAATATTTTGCAGTAACAATGATAAATATCACGCTCAAGGTGTGATGTAGCCTCCACTGTCCGATAGTATGGGTTAATTTTATCGGCAGAGGACGACATATGTAGTACACTACAATGTTTGATTGACTTTGTTATCAGTTTTAGCCTAATTTAGTCAGTCTTTTGACAAACAATACAGACAATCTATACACTGGAATAACATTGTGTACTCTTGTACAGAGATGAAACTGTCCTAATCAAGAAGTGCACTTTAAGCTTTAAGTTAGACTAGCAGTAGAGTCATTTGTGCTTTGTAATATTATAGGGCAACTGTTTATGTATTTTGATAATATTACTGATAATTTGTGGTTTCTAAGCTTATCGAAAAGTGCTGCTTCACCTTTAAGTTATTTCAGTAGCGACACCATGCAAACCAAATGTATTTTCTTTCTCTGTTATTGATAAGGTAACTTACAAAGAAGTGTCTCATTTTTTTTTTTGCTCAAAATCTTATAATCTTTTGATAAATAATACAGAGATATGTACTTATTCATGCATTTTTGTGGTAACCTGGTAAGTGATATTAAGCTGGTGCACAGATAATATTTTCTAGGTACTGAATATCCTGTCTGTGTGGAAGCTTGTTTCAATCATTGTTTTGACCATGTTTAGTGTTTACATTTTGTAGTTTAAACAACACGAAGCTATCCTTGAATATTACAAAGATATGTAGTGTGTTACAAGCCATAAAACATCTCATCAAAATGCAAATTTTTTTAGGACGTTTTGCTGAGTTAATGTGTCGGGAAATGGTGTTTCGTGATGTGAAGCATTACTAAAAGTTTTCTAAGAAAAACAGGTAACGATAGTTTGATCGATGTATTAGCAGTAATATAGCCTCAAGTTTTCCGAAGATCGAATGGTTAATATAATTATGTATTTTGATTAATATGACAGAAAATTTAGACATGGAAATAACGTTATGGTACTGAATTTAAGATGCCACGTTCATACTTTGAATTTCAAGTGTGAATTATACATAAACTGCATTCCTCCAGTGAGTGACAGCTATAGAACAGTAATTCAGAATGACTACTTGTTGGTGTCAACTTTCAGTGCTTGCCTGCTTAGCGTGGTACTTTAGTTAACATGTGATTTTATTCCTGAGCCTGGTTTTGTTTGGATTTCGTCCGCCGTATCCTTTATGCGTAGAATGATGTGTCAGCTGCCTGTTTCACATCTTATTTTTAGTCACATAAACTTTTTACTTTTATAGCAATATCTAGACATAGAAATAGCAGAAAGGCACTGAGTGTCTGCAGTCATGTTTCAGGCATCAGTGTTGATGGGTATCTTAGACAAGGAATTATCATTGTACCACTTGACAAAATTATTGCGTGTGTGTGTGTGTGTGTGTATGTGTGTGATCGTGCGTGCGTGCGCGTGCGCACCTGTGTGTGTGTGTGTTTGTGTGTGTGTGTGTGTGTGTGTGTGTGTGTGTGTGTGTTTGTGTGTGTGTGTGTGTGTGTGTGTGTATGTGTAAGCCTGCAGGTGTGTTTACTTTTTTTTTTTTTTGATAACTGGCACTGCTCATTCCAACCGTTTTCAACACGTTACAGAATTCAGACTGGTCTCACACTTTTGAACACGATACTAATTTATGCAATTTAGGTGAATATTACCTATTTTCTTATCCAATACAAGGCGTCTGTATACTTCTGAACATGACTTTTACTTACTGATTGTCTGTTTCATGGGTATTTTTGAAATTCCCGTCAATGTGTCGTCATATGAGAAGATTTTGGCCTGTAACATCCTGACGATAACATCATAGCTAAGGAGCATGACTTATGACATCATGGGTGGGGCTCTGACCTGCACAAGTGATGTCGCAAATGTAAATGTAGAGTGCAGGAATCTCTATAGTCATAATACTACTAAGATATAGAGACCGCAAAGTAACCATCATTTTGCACACGCACACACATTGTAGAGACACATACACCAAATTTCAGTTTTTGTGTGGAAGAGTGAACAACAGTTAGCATTACATAAATTAAAATGCAGTCAATCAGCGATTCTGACCGAGGTTGAGAAATTTCTCACCAGGCGAGGCCAGAACTGGAAATTCTCTCCAAAGTTTTCGCCAATTGGAAACACCTCCACTCTACGCCTACTGAGTACTACAACAGCTCATCCTGCTCACAAGAGTGGGGAATGGACGAAAGAAATATGTGCAATGAGGGACTCTTTTGAAGACACTGCATTTCTACTGGAAAAGTGGGTGTATCGTTATGTTGCTCTCTGAAGTTTAAAGTAGGCATTTTCACCAATTATATGGAAATTGTGGTAAACTGGAAAGTGGAGAATGCCAGATATGTGCAGTTTTTTAAATAACTGTAGCAGGACGATTAATAGTAGCTTGAACCATTGTTAATTACATTACACCAAATAAATCTCCACTTTGTGAACCGTCAGTTATGGAAACGAATGTATTAATACAATTAAACTCTTTGAAACTTGCCAGAGTGAGGTCGCCCAATGTTTAGGGCAATGAACTCGCATTCTGGAGGACTATAGATCAAGTTGTTCATCGGGCCAACCCATTTAGCTCTTCTGTAGTTCACTTAAATCACTTAAGGGAAACGCCGCGATCGTTCCTCTGAGAGAGAGACGAGCAATTCCCTTCCTCTGGCTTCCCACAGTTCGGGTGACTGCTTCCTCTCTAATGGCTTCGTTGTCGACGGAATGAGCTTGGGTGGTATTATTGTCGTACGGTGAATTAAGTTCATCATCTCAACATAATTGTCAGACAACACTTTATTAGACTTTTGTACAGTGGGACACGAACCCGAATGTAGCAATTTTGGATATCGAAATTAGACTTAGTCCCGTCCGCATAGAGCCTTTAAGGAAAACCACGAAACTCTAAAGTAGGAATGCCCAAAGATATTTGATCCCCGTTCTGGCAATGCAAACACAGTGTTTCAACAACTGCGCCCTTCGCTTTTATATTCTAAGATATCACATAAGTTGTTCAGCGAGAGATTTAATCGATATCATTAAACAGTATACAAACGTCATGCTTTTGAAGCGCGTTACTCTCCAGTAACATTCTTTGAAAATATTCGGAATTAAAAAATTTACTAATTATTACTAAACCTATTTTTTACTCTACTTTGTATCTATTATTGCCTGTGAAAAAAACTAAGCCTATGCTCAAGATATTTGTTCACATCTATGGCGCTTAAGCACCGTCGATTATCGAACTAGACCTCAGAGCCGTGACGTCATAAGCGCGTGACTGCGTGTGAGATCGCTCTCTAAGTTTTCATCTATTTTTAGTTTTCAGATATATATTTTAACTGTTTTTGTGATAATATTTACTATATAAGTGACTTATTAGTGGTTTCTTCATTCACCTCTGCATTTCGTGTGTTGTGGCCTGATATTTGTGAGTGTTTCGTATCGAGCAACTTAACCTCTTACCCGTGTTTACATTCCGCGCTGACCATTTGCAGCTGTAGCGGCGCATCGAAAGCTAAGTACTAATTAATTGTTTGTGTATAGTATTTTATTTAGGAACTTTAGTGGTCTTCAACCGGTGTTCTTGGTGTTTTCCGGTGAAATAACTTCAGAAGAAATTTTTGCGAACTGCTTTCAGTTTCGTTACTGTCATTAGACGTTTGATTTTCTTTCTGTGTTAGTATTTTGTTATATTCTCATTTGTTGTTGATTAATACTTTCAATAATAGTAGTTACTTCCCTTGTAGAGCAAGTTTGTGATAATTGTAGTCAGTTTTTAACATCCTCTTATTGTAGTAGCGGAACTTAGATAAAGTTGTTTTCTTGTTTCAATAATTGTAAAATTTTACCATGAGTGAGAAGTGTGGGCTTTGCCGTAGGTTCGTGAGTAGTGGATTGCGGTGTGAGACTTGTTCGAAGTATTTTCACTGGGGGGAATGCAGTGGGGAAGCCAGTGGGCATTCTGGTGAGATCCTCTCCTGGAACTGCAGGTTATGTAGCAAGAGTAAGTTGATAGAGGAGCAGGAGCGTAAGATCTGTGCCCTTCAGGTGCAGTTGAAAAACGCACAGGAGGAGCTAGATAGGATGAGGAGGGAGAAGGGGGTTGGGGAATGGGAGCTGGCTGTTGGCAAGAGATCTGCTAGGAGAAGGAGATTTTCAGATAGTTTTACTATTGGTGTTTGTAATAGATATGACCAACTGTCAGAGCCTAGTGGAGAGGAATCTCTAGTAGCTGTAGATGTAGGAAGTATGCAGCAGACCTCAGCAGTTACGGTGGCTAGGACAGTTGCAAAGTCTAAGAGAAAGAAGAAGGTTCTGCTGTTAGGTAGTTCTCATGGTAGAGGTGTAGGCCAGCAGTTGCAGGAAGTTTTGGGGAGTGAGTACCAGGTCACCAGCATTGTGAAGCCTAATGCAGGATTGGCTCAGGTGACTTTTAACATAGGGGGGTTATGTAGGGATTTTACTAAAGAGGATGAGGTAGTGATTGTGGGTGGGGCTGGTAATAGTATTGATAGGGATGGGAAGTATGACATAGATGGTGACCTGGAAAAGATAGCCACTCAGACTGGCAACACGAATGTGCATTTCGTGGAACTGTTTCAGCGTCACGATCGGCCTCATCTTAATATAGCCGTCAGGCGTAATAACATGAGACTTGGGGGTGCGCTGATGACAGAAGGCATGAGTCACATTTCAGTGGTGTCGGTGGAGTCTATCAGTAGGACGGGTTTCACTAGACATGGCCTGCACCTCAACAGGTATGGGAAGGGGAGGTTGGCAAAACTTATAGGTGACAGCATAGGTGGGGGTGGTGGGATCACTCATGGGAAAATTCCGGTAGTTGTGGGTGTTAGAGCTGTACCTTTTTTAGATTGAAGTCAGCTGATAGGTATTCCTGCTTAAGGGAAGTCTCTCTAACAAAGAAACCACTTTCTACAAAGCTTGGGTATCCGATTAATGAGGGAATTAGTATATTTCATCAAAATATACAAGGTATTCGAGATAAAGTTAGTGAACTGCTTATAGATGTTGACTCTGAAATTATTGGTATATCTGAACACTTCTTAAATAAGGAGATAATTCAGAGGCTTCCTTTACCAGGATACAGGTTGGCTGGCAGCTTTTCTAGGAGCTCTTTGCGGTGTGGGGGAGTAGCCATGTATGTGAAAAACGGTATCCCATTTGAGTCAATTGATGTTTCAAAGTACTGCACTGAAAAGGTGTTTGAATGTTGTGCAGGTGTGGTTAAATTTAGTGGAGCTAAACTTCTTACTGTTGTTATTTATAGATCCCCAGACTCCGATTTCACAACATTTTTGCTAAAGCTAGAGGAGGTTCTTGGTTCACTTTATAGGAAATACAAAAAGTTAGTTATATGTGGTGACTTCAATATTAATTGTATAAGTGATTGTGCAAGGAAAAGGATGCTGGTAGACCTCCTTAATTCATATAATCTTATGCAAACCGTATTCTTTCCAACGAGAGTGCAAGGGAACAGTAGAACAACCATAGACAATATTTTTGTTCATTCGTCATTATTAGAAGGGCATTCTGTTAGCAAAAAGGTGAATGGCCTTTCAGATCATGATGCACAAATTTTAAGTCTAAAAGATTTTTGTGCTTCAACACATGTTAAATATAGTTACCAACTTTTTAGGAAAGCTGATCCAGTTGCTGTACAGACTTTTGTAAACCTTATCAAGGAACAAGATTGGCAAGATGTTTATAGTGCTGATACAGTAGACGATAAATATAATGCTTTCCTCAAGACTTTTCTCGTGCTCTTTGAAAGTTGCTTTCCGTTAGAACGTTTAAAACAGGGTACTAGCACAAACAGGCAGCCTGGGTGGCTGACTAAAGGGATAAGAATATCTTGTAGAACAAAGTGGCAATTATATCAAAACGTTAGAAACAGTCAAAATCTAAATGCAGCAGCCCATTACAAACAGTATTGTAAGGTGCTTAAAAAAGTTATTAGGAAGGCAAAAAGTATGTGGTATGCAGATAGAATAGCTAAGTCTCAGGATAAAATTAAAACCATATGGTCAGTCGTAAAGGAAGTGGCTGGTCTGCAGAGACAGGTCGAGGATATAGAATCAGTGCGTAGTGGGGATGTCCGTGTTGCTGATAAGTCGCATATATGTACAGTACTTAATAATCACTTTCTGAATATAGCAGGTGAACTAAATGGAAACCTAGTCCCAACAGGGAATCATATAGCGCTCCTAGAAAAAAGTGTTCCGAGACTGTTACCTGAAATGCTCCTCCATGATACTGACAAGAGGGAGATTGAGTTAATAATTAAATCACTAAAGACCAAGAACTCTCATGGATATGACGGGGTATCTAGCAGAATACTGAAGTATTGTTCCACGTGTATTAGCTCAGTACTTAGCCATATCTGTAACTTTTCCTTTAGCAGTGGTCGGTTTCCTGACCGATTAAAGTACTCGGTAGTGAAGCCACTTTATAAAAAGGGAGACAGGGATAATGTTGACAATTATAGACCTATTTCTATGCCATCGGTGTTTGCTAAAGTTATCGAGAGGCTTGTATATACAAGGTTACTGCAGCATTTAAATTCACATAATTTGCTGTCAAATGTACAGTTTGGTTTTAGAAATGGCTTAACAACTGAAAATGCTATATTCTCTTTTCTCTGTGAGGTTTTGGACGGATTAAATAAAAGGTTGAGAACGTTAGGTGTTTTCTTTGATTTAGCGAAGGCTTTTGACTGTGTTGACCACAAAATATTACTGCAGAAGTTGGAACATTATGGAGTAAGGGGAGTAGCTTACAATTGGTTCGCCTCCTACTTTAAGAACAGAAAGCAGAAGGTAATCCTCCGCAATATTGAGAGTGGTAATGATGTTCAGTCCCAATGGGGCACTGTTAAATGGGGCGTTCCCCAAGGGTCGGTGCTGGGGCCACTGCTGTTCCTTATTTATGTAAATGATATGCCTTCTAGTATTACAGGTGATTCAAAAATATTTCTGTTTGCTGATGACACCACCTTGGTAGTGAAGGATCTTGTGTGTAATATTGAAACATTATCAAATAATGTAGTTCATGAAGTAAGTTCGTGGCTTGTGGAAAATAATTTGATGCTAAATCACAGTAAGACTCAGTTTTTACAGTTTCTAACCCACAATTCAACAAGAACTGACATTTTAATCAGACAGAATGGGCATGTTATAAGCGAGACGGAACAGTTCAAGTTCCTAGGCGTACGGATAGATAGTAAGCTGTTGTGGAAAGCCCATGTTCAGGATCTTGTTCAGAAACTAAATGCCGCTTTATTTACCATTAGAACAGTATCTGAAATAAGTGACATTTCAACACGAAAAGTAGTATACTTCGCATATTTTCATACGCTTATGTCATATGGTATTATTTTTTGGGGTAATTCTTCTGATTCAAAAAGGGTATTTTTGGCTCAAAAACGGGCTGTTCGAGCTATGTATGGTGTAAGTTCGAAAACCTCTTGTCGACCCCTATTCAATAGTCTGGGAATTTTGACATTGCCCTCACAGTATGTATTTTCTTTAATGTCGTTTGTTGTTAGCAATATTAGCTTATTCCCAAGAGTTAGCAGCTTTCACTCAGTTAATACTAGGCAGAAATCAAATCTGCATGTGGAATGCACTTCCTTGACTCTTGTGCAGAAAGGAGTGCAGTATTCTGCTGCATCCATTTTCAATAAGCTACCACAAGAACTCAAAAATCTTAGCAGTAGCCCAAACACTTTTAAGTCTAAACTGAAGAGTTTCCTCATGGCTCACTCCTTCTATTCTGTCGAGGAGCTCCTGGAAGAGATAAAAAATTAAGCAAATTCCAGTGTTACATTCTTGATTTTCTTTATTTAAACTAACGACTTGTTTCATTTTATGTGTTTCTACAATCGTGTTATAATTTCATGTATTGACTCGTTCCATGACCATGGAGACTTCTCCTAAATGTGGTCCCACGGAACAATAAATAAATAAATAAAATAAATAAAAAATCCAGCGCTAATGGAGCGTCAACTCAAATTTACAGAGAGAGGCACTGCGAGGAGTAATCCATCCCCATTTGGGGTTTCAGAAATGCTTACGTAAATGCATCCCCTGGAAGCGTCAGCTTTCAGAGTGTTAGCTGTGAAGTCAATGGATATGCGACCTGAGTGGCTTGGTAACGCGAGAGGTGATGAGGCTCTTAAGGGCGTCAGACACAGAAACCCCTGTGAAACTGTTCGCTACCGTTTACTGCTGTCACAACGTCGGCGCTTGGATTTGTATCTCAGCTTGTAACAGCTGACGAGGAGACCCATTAGCCAATAAGGACGGTCCGCTGGCCGCACTTGTGCCCTCTCGAACAACGAAGCACCGTTATTGTAATGAACATGTTTGTCACTTGTAGTTTCCTAGGCAATATAGAAAGGCCTGGAGCTTATTGAGAAAGACTTTCAGAGACGAAAACGTTTCGTGATCGTGGAGGAGCACCCCTTTGATGGTTTTACAGTCAGATATATGTCATCATCCGCAGCAGCGAATTAAATCTAAGTGCAAATACGAAGTACATTCTCATTAACATTAAATATCGTGATTCTAATACATCTCTACCAACATAAAATCGGTGCAAATCCAAATCGCACTGGACGATGTTTCATGATTTTCACTGTACGCATCTACTCAGTAAATATTTTGAGTGTTCAAAGGGTGAAACATACTTTGTTGCGTAATGGTAATTTACTGAAATACCTGTATATTTTATTTCTGTTATTTTTATTACGAACGTTTTCTTTAGATGTGAAGGTTGAAAGAAATAATTGTTTTAATACTACAAGAAATTTATTTTATGAAAACTTGGTCTAAAACGCGTGAGTGTAACTAAAGGTAATGATTTAAAACTCATGGCAGTAACTGAACAATAAATTTGATTTGTAAGAGTCGAAATGACCCATTCGAATCAATGAAAATGGTACGTGGCAGATGGTACTGGTTTTAGCTCACACCCTTTTTTGAAACGAAACTAACTCCAATTTTACTTACGAGAACTGCACATTCAATGAGGATCATAATGCTCCTTACAAAAGAAAAAAAATTCATTTTGTAACTGATGTAAGTAAACTATTTATTTTACTGCTCTAATGTTGTAAAATTATGTACAAACTTCCAACACAGTACCTCCCATGCTCACTTCTAATCTTCCAACAGCTACAAGGCACATGAATGCATAAATTCGACTCGTAAAATTTTTTCGTGACCTGAAAAACTACGAATAATTCTCCTGTCCCACTTGTGTGTCAGGAAACAATAACTCTTCTCATAATAGGTCCACTTTCATTGACTCAAGCAGCATTATTCACTGAGACCCATATTTAGTGAGTGGTGTATGCCTACAACTGTTGTAAGGTCAGTATAGGGTTACCTATTGTCGTTTTCTAGAATTAATGATTTTCTTGAAACCTCATTCCCCGGTAACTATGCGTTCCTGAATGGTACCATGCAGCCTCCAATTTTTATGTTCAGATAACTTTCGTGTCTTTGGCTACTGAAGTAGAGGGCATATTACGTGGTAAATTAGCCGACCTACTCGTGTTCAGATACAAAATACAGTCGGAAAATATGTGCGGTAAGGTGGAGTTTAACATTCAGGCATTAGACGGGTCAGTCGGGCTCGACCGGCCGCCATGCCATCCTCTGTCATTTGCCTCATTGGGTGGCGTATGGAGGGGGTATGTGGTGAGCATAATGCTCTCCCAGTTGTCGGGTTTCTTGACCTTGGAACCGTCACTAGTCGATCGAGTAGCTCCTCATATGGCCTCACGAGGCTTTGTGTACCCAACACCAGTACTCCCACCTAGGAAAAATCTCTTGTCATCTCGGATCGAATCCGGTTCCCCCACATGGCAGTGAGCCGTGCCGACCACTCAGCTACGGAGGAGCACTGGTTAATACGCGTCATACTAAAAGCCATAAGCATTCCATGTCGGAGTGTCCTGTCAACAGTGCAGAAATTTTCGTGACAACGGACTGTAATGTTCTCAGGTGTCTTAGAAGCGTTTCATGAGGCAAGAAAGGAGGAATATTCGGGCCGAAAAATAGTCTTTGCTAATAGCAGGTTTCTGACTTTCGGCTACTCTTCCTCCCACTGACACCTCAGTGTACCACAATAGGTTGGTATAGCTCATACAGGGTTTCACATTGAGCTACAGTATTTGCCATCAGCCTCGTCGGCAGTGACATTTTACTTACTCGCTTCTTAAAACTAACACTTCATTGGTTGACTCCTTATTCTCCAATGTCGTGAGATTAAATGGTAACATAATAAACGTATTGGTCTCTCCGTCTTTGGACTCTTCGTTTGAATAACAGAAAAATCTGCAACAAGAACATCTTTGAAAACATATACTTAACGTCTTACATTTGGATATAAACGACGCTATCCAACGTGATAGTAATACGTTCACCAAATTTACTACAACCGCCTACATTATAGAGATAATCTGAGTTGTAGGACATATGTTATACGCTGTTCGGAAGGTATTACATTAATTACTCTTGCTGTGAAATTACATTTTGAAAATTAAACTTGTCTCCGTGTAATTTCTACATAACTAGGCCCGATTCAAGGCAGTTTTGTAGCTGTTTATCATAGTAGGATAACTGTTTGCAGCTCGTGGTCGTGTGGTAGCGTTCTCGCTTCCCGCGCCCGGGTTCCCGGGTTCGATTCCCGGCGGGGTTAGGGATTTTCTCTGCCTCGTGATGACTGGGTGATGTGTGCTGTCCTTAGGTTAGTTAGGTTTAAGTAGTTCTAAGTTCTAGGGGACTGATGACTATAGATGTTAAGTCCCATAGTGCTCCGAGCCATTTAGTAGGATAACTGACTCTAGAAATTAAGTGTATCTGTATCTGTGACACACATTCCAAACCGAAATATTTGGGGAGCAGAATCAGCCTCGCGAGAACCCAGAGAAACTCAATAAAAACTATGAAAAATCTAGTGGCTTCATCACACGATAAAGATTAGTTTAGCGAGTGAACGACATCCATTAAAGTTAGAAATGTGGTGCGCCTTTTCAGAACTAACAGCTGAAAGGTATCTCCAAGCGGGGCATTTGAGTGAACTCGCTCGCGCCCAGAGATAAGGCAGCAATGCTATAGACTCGTTGCTGATCCAAGCAAATCTTCATCGTTAGCCTCACAATTTTTTTGTCTCTACATCGTTGAATCCTCAAATCGTAGGCTCCAGCACACTGCTGCAATACTTTTTAATCCTTTTTCGGATGACGGAGGACCTTAGGAAGACCGTGTACTGGCCATATGGACACATAATTTAGTTCAGATGCACGAAACTGCGGCCCGCGACGTCAGTTCATCCGGCCCGTCGACTGTACTCGAATTTGCCTGATAAAACGTATGGAACATGAGACATTGTGATGTAGTTTAAATTAAAATATTATGTTTAAAATACTACGAGACCTTCAGAAGTGCCGACCCGAGTGGCCGAGCGGCTCTAGGCGCTTCAGTCTGGAACCGTGCGACCGCTATGGTCGCAGGTTCGAATCCTGCCTCGGGCATGGATGTGTGTGATGTCCTTAGTTTGGTTAGATTTAAGTAGTTCTAAGTTCTAGTGGACTGATGATCTCCGATGTTAAGTCCCTTAGTGCTCAGAGCCACTTGAACCATTTTTTTCTTCAGAAGTGCTGAGACCTCTTAACTGCTATGTGCCTGAAATTTACTATGGTCAATGTTCAGGACTAAGTTTTCAGGTTTGCAAATTTCGAGTGCTCTGTTCATACGCTGCATCAGACGTCAGGTAGCATTCTGTGGGAAAGACTTACGTAATTCTTGTGTATTGTAACTGTTCCGGCGTAACGTCAAGCGCCGGCACGTCGGGATGGAACGTAACAGCCAAGAAGGCTGTGAGACGACGTCAGCCAATAGTACGCTGACTAGGACCGCACCACGACAGTAGCGGCCCCTACACGAAGAGAATGTAAGCACCGCTCCGTACTAGAGGACCCCCACTGGAAGACGAGCCGTGTCGTATCAGCTTGTGTGATTTACTTGCATGGAAATTGTGTATATCGAAAGACCTCTGCTCTTCCTGATCTATATATATGACCTGGGTGACAATCTGAGCAGTTCTCTTAGGTTGCTCGCAGATGATACTGTGATTTACCGTCTAGTAAGGTCGTCCGAAGACCAGTATCAGTTGCAAAGCGATTTAGAAAAGACTGTATGGTGTGGCAGGTGGCAGTTGACTCTAAATAACGAAACGTGTGAGGTGATCCACATGAGTTCCGAAAGAAATCCGTTGGAATTCGATTACTCGATAAATAGTACATTTCTCAAGGCTGTCACTTCAACTACGTACCTGGGTGTTAAAATTACGAACAACTTCAGTTGGAAAGACCACATAGATAACACTGTGGAGAAGGCGAGCCAAAGGTTGCGTTTCATTGGAAGGACACTTAGAAGATGAAACAAGTCAACTAAAGAGACAGCTTACACTACACTCGTTCGTCCTCTGTTAGAATATTGCTGCGCGGTGTGAGATCCTTACCAGGTGGGATTGACGGAGGACATCGAAAGGGTGCAAAAAAAGGGCAGCTCGTTTTGTATTATCACGTAATAGTGGAGAGAGTGTGGCAGATATGATACGCGAGTTGGGATGGAAGTCATTAAAGCAAAGACGTTCTTCGTCGCGGCGAGATCTATTTACGAAATTTCAGTCACCAACTTTCTCTTCCGAATGCGAAAGTATTTTGTTGAGCCCAACCTACATAGGTAGGAATGACCATCAAAATAAAATAAGAGAAATCAGAGCTCGAACAGAAAGGTTTACGTGTTCGTTTTTCCCGCGCGCTGTTCGGGAGTGGAATAGTAGCGAGGCAGTGTGATTGTGGTTCGATGAACCCTCTGCCAAGCACTTAAATGTGAATTGCAGAGCAATCATGTAGATGCAAATGTAGATTTGCATGTCGCCATTTGCATGCGACAAGTCATTGTAAATCCGGCAACTTAAGTACTGTCAATTCAGTTTACTGTAATAAATTCCATTACTATGATTTGCTTTAATCGTTGCCTAACCATCTGAGTACACAGCTTCCTAGGCACCCTAAATTAGACGAGTGGGTCGGACATCACAGTAAACAGTCTATTCTACTGTGAATTTCATTCAGAGATATATACCCAATCGCCGACAGTCGCACGCTTTTCTTGAAGAAGATCATTCTGAATTCTGTGACTTGCCTTGTCACACAGTAGAGAGGTGAATCAGCTGCGGCAGAGTCCTGTTTCGTTTTTACAAGATTCGAAACAATACAGATGCCTTCCTCACTAAAGGAGATAGAGCTGATCCATAGCTGTCAGAGTTGTCAGTTTTTGTCGACATCACAACTCACATGGAGAAATTGAATTTGAAACTGGAGGGAAAAGATAACCTCGGCTGAGATCTAAATCATCGAAGGATTTCTGAGAAAGCTGTCACTGCTTGTAGCACAACTTGCAGGAGAAAAATCCTTTCTTATTTCAACTTTTCAAAGAGTTTTGTGCTACAATCATGACTTGAAAAAGCACTTTTTGCGGAGTTTTTCGGGTACTGACAGAAATGTGTGCGAAATTATTCTTTTTCAAATGCCGTTTGACTGTAACCTTGGTGATATGCCAGTCGAATTGTAGTTGGAGCTTACTGATATGCAAACAAATTACGTGTTTGAAGGGAGCCACGGAGAAGGAAAAGTATTACAGTTTTACTGCCGCTTACCTGATGTCGAATTTCCGAAACTGTAGGAAATCGACGCTGTTATGGCACTAGCGATTGGAACAACTTATGTCTGTGAGCAAAAGTATTCAAAACTCGGATTGTTAAGTCAGCAAAGCGGAAGAAATTAAAAGCAGTTCTCTTGATTCGAAGCCTCTGTACCAAACCAAACATTGATGCTATCCTGAAATCCAAGCGTCAGTTTCACAACTCTCACTAACGTTTCTGCTGCTTAGTTTGTGAAATTCGGATATGTGCACACTAGGTCTGCTGTAACTCCCTTTTTGCAAATGTCGCCTTTTTTATAACCTTTTTTAGTGAGTAAATTTGTTGGTTAACATTGTCTTTGTGCCTTATTTGCCACTCATGATAACCGCATATTGCTGAACTTAGCTTTTCGTCTTCTTTTGCCAGAGTTTTCGTTCTGGTATGCAAGTTTCGAACCCGGAATCACTGTCTTTTGCGATAAAACTCTCTATCCACTGAACTATCTAAACTCTTTCTGAAGATAAAGCTGCTTCAGCTGTAAGTACTTTATTTATAAGCACGATCGGTTTCGCAACATTTTAGCTGTATCATCAGCTACAATATGTATGAAATGATAGACAAAAACCCATGTAAGACAAGAAAACGTATCTAAAACGATGAGATATTCAGGATGAACGTACTCAGGAAATCAAGTCATTTTCTGATCAGAAAAGAGAATGGGTGACCCAGAGTCATTACAAAGCAGTTTCTCGCTTTGTAACGAACGTCAATTACAAAATAGCATAAGAAAACATATAATGCTCCCGTGATATCTAAAATGGACAAAAACCAAACTAAGGACTTCCTGCTTGCGAAATATCTGGAGGGTAAAATACTATTAAATTCTACTCACCAGGAGTACCAGTTCCTAGTGAAGTAACGGGCGCTCATACACCGGAAAAGTGATCGAAAATCGGCCGTATATGGTCATCTACAGGATTATGCAAAATTAACCATCACGGGTTCCTCAGTTACCTAAATAGGATGAAAAATGTGGTGTCACAGCCAGACACCAAACTTGCTAGGTGGTAGCTTTTAAATCGGCCGCGGTCCGCTAGTATACGACGGACCCGCGTGTCGCCACTGTCAGTAATTGCAGACCGAGCGCCGCTACACGGCAGATCTAGAGAGACGTACTGGCACTCGTCCCAGTTGTACAGCCGAATTTGCTGGGAACGGTTCACTGAGAATTACGCTCTCATTTGCCGAGACGATAGTTAGCATAGCCTTCAGCTAAGTCAATTGCTACGACCTAGCAAGGCGCGAATTATCCATTGCTATGTATCTAATGACACATATACTGTATCAACAAGACCAATGTTCACCAATTGTGGATTAAAGTTAAGTATTCCAGCAGCTACGTACTTTTCTTTGTAGCATTCATTACGTATCCTGTTTCTGACCTCACTCCAGCCTGCCTGAGTTTAAGCGCGTGCCTTTCGGCTACTTCCGAGTGGCGTGGCTGTCTTGCTACGCCACTATAAAAATCATACCGATAAAAAGATCCATTTACTCAATCATAGATTATAGTTCATTCACCAAAAAATCCTGCATAAAACTGTTTTAAGGGGGAGCACAAAACTGACATGAAGACAAACAAAGTGGAATATCGTGTAGTGCTTAAACACTCGATCGGCAGAAAGTAACAAATTGCAAAGTCAGGTGGCAAAAGGCCGCAAGTATGCGCACTGGATGTGCAGTAACAGGCGGCGTGTCAAGTTGTAACTATTTAAGCACCACTCGCATCCGCCCTCACAGCTTCAGCTTCACCTGTACCACCACTGTTTGAATTTTGTGCAGAAAGAAAGGAATCTTCATTACCGCTGAAGTACTTGAATTAGATGTGATTAACGATTTCGCGGATATCTGTAATAATATTTTCTTGTAACTGTTGTTCATTGGAAACATATACATGTCTCATACAATTAAACTTGATGAACTTTCGATCAGCACGGTTGTTGGAGAGGCACCAAGATTTTCGTCACATCTTTCTTTCATGCAGGATTTAGTGTCAAGCATTGCGGTGTTAACTATTGGTGCTGTTCGTTTTCACATCGTTAGAAAAGCAGGCCATACCTGAGGTGGTTGCGGGGCACGTTGTGGATGTCCTTGTAGACCATGTGCAGGCGGACGGTCTCGGCGTGGCAGTCGCTCTTGATGGTCCAGGCTTGCTTGTCGCGGTCGTAGCACTGCGCGACCACGGGCTGCGGCAGCACCGGCGTCACGGGAGCGGCGGGCAGCAGAGCTGCTGGCGGTGGCGCTGTAGGGTGGGGTGGCGCCGAGGCGACCGCCACCTCGCTCACAGTGTTCGCCGCCAGCAGCTCCAGGTGCAGCCGCACTAGCCCCTGTGGAAAATTGGCGACCCTGACAGGACGCTCGTTCTGGCAAACTGTACAAGCGTGTGCAGAGAGTCTTATACAAAGCAATGAACTGTGAAATGCGTGCTGCACAGAAAGGCAAACATACAATGCTCAGTGTGTTTATATGAGGGTATACTAAAAAGTGATTTTTCTTATTCTGTTCTCAATATCAATTGAGATACTATATGTCATTCATTTTACTAGGTCGACTTTCCCACTTCACTGAAGTAAGTAGCAACCGTCTGCTACTAGAGGGCTCCAAATTGTATGTTTAACATAGTGGTGTGTAATGCAACAATGTCAGTGTGTGAAAAACATACTCTCATACAAATACAAGCACAAATAGGAAGAGTTCGTCCACATACAGAGCACCCTTCTCTTCAGCATGAAAGTGCCAGACCACACACAAGCACTGTGACATCGGCGACAGTCTGTTGCCTTGGGTTTACCATCATCGATCATCCTCCATACAGCTCTGACTAGGAACCATCCAACTTTCATCTGTTTCAAAAACTTAAAGAAAACCTTCGAGGGCTTCACTTTGATACTGATGAAGCAGTGCAAGTGCAGGTAAGATTATGGCTCCATCAACAAACTCAACTGTTCTACAGTGATGGTATCAACAAACTGGTCTCTCACTGGAAGACATGTCTCCAACATTAGGGTAACTGCACTGGGAAATAAATATGCAGACATGAAGTATAAATACGTAAAGTGTTAATAAAGTTTGTTTTACTTTAAAAACTTTAAGGTTCACACAAAACATTTGTGGGCAATGCTTTTCAGCATGCCTTCATACTACAAAATTTAATGATAGTATAATATTAATAATATAAGCGGGGCCTCCAGCGGCTAGCAGCCAGTCGCCCAGTCACCTCAGAAGATGTTGCCCGCAGTAGGCAATGAAACGTCAGGAAGCAGAAGAAGTCTTATATATGGACCACAGTAGTTCAGCCCGGAAGTTTTAATTAATGAAGACGCTGGCCATGAAAGCTTACATGTTATGGTTAATAATTTCTATTAACAATTATTTAGAATGAGCAGTAGATAAGAGTGATAATCTTAAATGTATAATTATTATTAGCTTAAAAATAGAGTTATATATCTTTAGTGCTGGAACTACCTTGTGCTGTACATATTTCGTGTGCAGCCGTCACCTCCTACATTTTCTGTTTCTTTCCTAAATGGTCGTCGGGAGGAACGATAGTTGGTATGTTTCTCTGTTAGATAAAGTCTCTGTAATTGTACCTGCATGATATTTTGGTACCTGTATGACTTTTTCGAGAAATACACATACGAGGATACAGTATGGACACGACCATTGATCTGGTGAAACAAGGAACGTGATTCATCCAAACAACCAACAAGTTTTCATTGAGTCATTGCCCAGATTCAACGATTCCATGCTCACAGCAATCGTATTTGTCTATTCTTTCGGTGAACGTGTGAATATATAGGTGTCATTGAAGTGTTGGCAGAAGAGCCAACACCGCGTTGCTAGAGGAGGCCGAAATGCACGCGTTTAAGCTCACGCAAACTGGCGTGAGGTCTGGAACAGGACAATGTAATTAATATAGCCATTAAGGTACGTTGCTGCTGGAATACATAACTTTAATCCATAATTGGTGTACATCGCTCTTGACGGTACATGTTTTACAATCTCAATATAAACTGGTAATGGCGCCTTGCTAGGTCGTAGCAAATGACGTAGCTGAAGGCTATGCTAACTATCGTCTCGGCAAATGAGGGCGTATTTGTCAGTGTAGCATCGCTAGCAAAGTCGTCTGTACAACTGGGGCGAGTGCTAGGACGTCTCTCTAGACCTGCCGTGTGGCGGCGCTCGGTCTGCAATCAGTGACAGTGGCGACACGCGGGTCCGACGTATACTAACGGACCGCGGCCGATTTAAAGGCTACCACCTAGCAAGTGTGGTGTCTGGCGGTGACACCACAGTCATCTGCTGCAGAGTTCAATGTTCAGCAAACTCACAGACTAAAAGTATTAATGTCCGCGCGTATGATCCTATGCGTATTGATACAGATACACGTGTAGTTTCTATTAAAGAATAATCATTCAGCATCAGTTTATTGCTACAAAAAATACCATGCGCTCCTCCTGATGAAACAACATTTTATTTCTGACCTGAAACTTTTTTAAGAGGAAAGATACGAAGTTTGCTTATGTCTTCAATTTTGTGTACTTACATCCAAAAGATTCATCTTTACCGTTGTTCGGGGGTTGTACCAATGTATGGAAACACTGTGAAAAACGCATGCGTAAACATAAATGCATGTGCTAGCCAGACGTGCCCCGCGCTGTTGTATTTGACTGAGAATGGTACTTGCACACTGTCTTCAATACATTCTAAGTGTCAGTCGTGGTCAAAAAAATGTTCTGTATAATTGTGAGTGCGTTACGTCGAAGCTAATTGAATTCGAGCGTGAGTGAATTGTGGGTGCTCGTATGATGGATGCTTCCGTAATGAAGGTAGCGTAAGTGTTAGGTGTTACAAGAGGTACTGTATCGAAAATCTGTACACAGCATGCAGAGAATGCGCAAAAATATTATTTGCTTAGTTAAAACACGGATGGAGGTGTGTGTTAAGTGATTGTGACAGCTGGTCATTGAATACGATTGTGAGGAAAAAATTAGAGGACGACAGATGAAAATGTTACTGGAGACTTGAGTGTCACAATGGCGAACCTGTAGAGATAAAAGCAGCTATAAGCGTACTCCATAAGCAGGGTATTACATGACGAGCTAGAACTCCAAAACCACTTATCGGTGACGAAAAAGCCCGCAACAAGCAAACGTTGTGCCTAAGTCATAACACTTGAGCTGTGGAATGACGCCATTTCGTAGAATGACTCTTGTCTCACAGTGTTTCCAGCTACCAGACGAATTTACGTCCATAGAGTGAATCACGGCGGGGTTTGGTGAAAATTTATGCCACCATATCGTCGTAATACAAGGGTACCGTGGTTACTCTTCAAGGTCGCATTATTGTGACGGATTATGTAACCATTTTATCTGATCAGGTCCATCCTATGGTACAATGCTTTTCCCCCAGCGGTGGCGCTGTGTCCCAAGACGACAGGGCCCATGTTCACACCGTCCAGAACTGGTTTTGTGAACACCACTATGAACTGCCGCATTTCCTATGGCCATCACAGTCACCAGATCTCAATATTATTGAACCTTTGGGTCCTACTTCGGAGAGAAGGGTGCGTGATCGACGTTCACCTTCATCATCGCCTGAAAGTAATGTGTCATGGTTTTGGTGCTTCCATATTTTTGTCCACCAGCTGTATGTTGTATATCTACATCTACAGCCACATACATTCTCCGCAAGCCACCTTATGGTGCGTGTCGGAGGGTGCCCTGAACCAGTGCTAGTCGTTTGTTCTCCCGTTCCAACCGCAGATAGAGGGAAAATCGACATCTAAATGCCTCCATACTAGACCTAATTTCTCTTATTTTGTCTTCGTGGTCTTCACACGAAATCTGCGTTCGCGAGAAAAGAGTCGTTCTGCAGTCAGCCTCAAATGCTATTTCTCTAAATTTTGTCAATTCTGCTCCTCGAAAAGAAAGTCGCCTTCAATCCGGTGATTTCCATTTTAGTTCTCCAAGCTTCTCCGCAATACTTGCTGTTGTTCGAACACACCGTTAACACTGCTAGCGCCCGCCTCTGAATTGATTCGATGTTACTTGATGCTATTTCGCATCTATATATGAAAATGGTAAACACACTTTCCAAGAAGCACGTCATACCATAATATAGTTCTACAGTGGTTGATACTTCCAGGTTCCTTGAGTTTCTTATCATCTAATGCGTCCTTATTACACAGTAAAATACTACGCACTTTTTCTGAGCAGTGTAGTGTAGAATACATTTCTTGTTATAGCTAAAATAATAGCCGTCTTAAGCCTATGCAGTAAAGAAATAACAGTGACTGTTTAATATAGTGAAACATTTTCTCTAATGGCAGCCGTCTATCACAGCAGTGTGCGCCACTGCAGGGCAGCCCTTTCTCGGACTACTGTATACAGCGGCAGTGGCCGCTGCCTTGAGCTGATTCACTGTCAAGGCGTACTAAACTGCTGGTGGAAGCCTTCAACTCTCCAATAAGTAATTCAGCTGTTGTTATTCAACGACGCTTGACGAACCAGCACGCTCCGCTAGTCTCGTCTTACAAAGACACTTAATAACCAGCTTCTCGGCAGTAGAATTATGTAATTATCCCCTACATTGCTGACTCTTCCTTTGTAGCTACGAAAATCAATTACAGTTTTAAGGAACGAAGTAACGAAAAGCTTCTGGACAGCTAAAATTACTTGGAAAACTTGGATTATATCCCAAGCCTCGTCTTTCATGTGTAATAACCTTTTTTAGTACTTAAACCTGCGTTGTCTCCTTTTAATTTTACGCCTCACTCTCTGTTTTCTATCTTATTTTCCATATTTCTTCACAATTTCGTTTTTTTCTTCTAAGGTAATGTTCGGTAATTAAATCGCCTTACACTTAACTGAAATTTAGAAACTAATTCTCTTAAAAGAGGTAAATGAACCGATCCCTGCCTAAGGGAAATTATTTAAATATAGTGCAGTTCTCCTAACAATCAATAAATGTAAAACAAGACGAGAGTAACAGAACTATGAAAGAAAAACGGATGTAGTTTGCTTCTTTTTAAAATCTACAAGCGTCATCAGCGATCTGCTCCTCCTGAGTGGTGAAACGAAGAGAAAGCTTCGAACAAAAACGAGTCTACTTTGAGAAACTGCACCATTTCTAAAATATGCTTTAAATGAAAGTGCGCGAGTGTTTCCCTAGCATTTATATGTTTCATGTCAATGAATTTATGTGATAGAAACCGAGTGGGGTGTCAAATCTATGGTAATTGGTACTTCTCTCAATAAATTCGCTGCAGAGTTCTCAACAGTCTTTTCCAAAAAAATGCAGCAAGATCTGACTAGCACTCTTCGTACTCTACATCTACATCTACATACATACTCCGCAATCCACCATACGGTGCGTGGTGGAGGGTACCTCGTACCACAACTAGCATCTTCTCTCCCTGTTCCACTCCCAAACAGAACGAGGGAAAAATGACTGCCTATATGCTCTGTACGAGCCCTAATGTCTCTTACATTATCTTTGTGGTCTTTCCGCGAAATATAAGTTGGCGGCAGTAAAATTGTACTGCAGTCAGCCTCAAATGCTGGTTCTCTAAATTTATTCAGTAGCGATTCACGTAAAGAACGCCTCCTTTCCTCCAGAGACTCCCACCCTAGTTCCTGAAGCATTTCAGTAACACTCGCGTGATGGTCGAACCTACCAGTAACAAATCTAGCAGCCCGCCTCTGAAGTGCTTCTATGTCCTCCTTCAATCCGACCTGATAGGGATCCCAAATGCTCGAGCAGTACTCAAGAATAGGTCGTATTAGTGTTTTATAAGCGGTCTTCTTTATAGATGAGACGACACCTTCCCGTACACCACAGCATCATCAGCAAACAGCCGCACATTGCTATCCACCCTATCCAAAATATCATTTATGTAGATAGAAAACAACAGTGGACCTACCACACTTCCCTGGGGCACTCCAGATGATATCCTCACCTCCGATGAACACTCACCATTAAGAACAACGTACTGCGTTATATTACTTAAGAAGTCTTGGAGCCACTCACATATTTGGGAATCAATCCCATATGCTCGTACCTTAGTTACGAGTCTGCAGTGGGGCACCGAGTCAAACGCTTTCCGGAATTCAAGGAATATGGCGTCCGTCTGATACCCTTCATCCATGGTTCGCAAGATATCATGTGGAAAAAGGGCGAGTTGCGTTTCGCAGGAGCGATGCTTTCTAAAGCCGTGCTCATGCATGGACATCAACTTCTCTGTCTCAAGGAAATTCATTATATTCGAACTGAGAATATGTTCGAGAATCCTGCAACAAACCGATGTTAAGGATATTGGTCTGTAATTTTTAGGATCCGTCCTTCTACCCTTCTTATATACCGGCGTCACCTACGCTTTTCTCCAGTCGCTCGGGACTTTACGTTGGGCAAGAGATTCGCGATAAATGCAAGCTAAGTAAGGAGCTTTGGTACTACTTCGATGCTATGTGCTGAGTATCTTATTCTACGAAGTTCATCCTAGATACTGCAGTGTTAGGTATGAAATTAGAGGATTTTTAAATGTGAGTTATTGAAGGATATTAAGGATAACAAGGACAGATAAAGTCACTGTAGCGAATGAACAAATGTTTACAAATTCTCAGTGCCATCGAGAGAAGATAACTGGAATATTTAGTCCATATAATGCGAAATAACAAACACCAACTGCTGTGCCTAGTACTTCCAGCTAAGACTGATGACAGACGTGGTCCAGGATAGAGAAGATTATCCTACCTAAAGCACTTAAGCAGGTGGTTTGGACTGAGCACAGAGTGTAGCTGTGCGGAGCCGAAAGATAATCCTGTAGTTGCAGCAGGTTTAGTGGTACACAGTAATTTAGCATAGTTTCTGGGAGGATTTTCTCTTTTTTATTTTTCTTTCTCGCACTGCTGCAAGGAAGTGTATTATGCCTGTGCGTTTTACTAATTTCAGTGCATATTGTTGAATGAGGTGACTTTCTCGTGCAGTCTTCGGAAGCCAGAAGCGCCATATCACGTGGCTCAGGTTGAATCTCGTGCCTGCTGGGTACAGTGCATGAGCAATCAGTGTACCGGCTGCCGTGGAGGCAAAAAGAAGCACCTGTAGCTGAAGCAGTTTGTCTTATCACAGTAATTTAGTTTACGGTACGTTTTTTTTCATGTACTTCTCGAAGAAATTAATATTACCTGTATGTTTCACTGTGGTGGCTTATGTTTGCCAACTTCAAGTTTCTTTCGTAAATTTCACTGTATTTTATTTTGTGTCGCGACTTCTCGGGTAGTGTAGAGGAGAGGTAGCGTAGCAGCAGAACTTCGGCTTCTTTTGTTATTGTTTAATACTGATTATATAGACAAAAACTGCTTAGAGATGATTAGTCGACGACTGTTGTGTACAGACGCAGGGGGATTTTTGGCCACTGTCATTACACAGATGGAAGCTGCGTTGGCCGCAGTCGAAAGGCTTCAGTCTGCTTCACTGGGCTGTGACGGCGTTGCGGCACGCAGACGAATGCTTTGGTACGAGTGGAGCGTATTGCGCCGCCTGGAATCCTTGGCGCCGCTGCGCCTTCCGATTCGCACTTCCCGGCTGGTTGACAGTTATCGGACGGTGACTGGCGACAGTGGGGAGGTCACGAGTGGCCGTGTGGAAGGGAAAAGTGGGTTTAAGGTACTACAAAAAAATGGTTCAAATGGCTCTGAGCACTATGGGACTTAACATCTACGGTCATCAGTCCCCTAGAACTTAGAACTACTTAAACCTAACTAACCTAAGGACAGCACACAACACCCAGCCATCACGAGGCAGAGAAAATCCCTGACCCCGCCGGGAATCGAACCCGGAAACCCGGACGTGGGAAACGAGAACGCTACCGCACGACCACGAGATGCGGGCTAAAGGTACTACACATTGCTAAAATTACATCTGAGCCAACAATGGAATACGTAGCCTGGCGGAATCTTGGTCGATCCTCTTGAGATGCCTGGCCAAGTGTAGAGTGTGGGAATGCTTGTCATGTGGAGCTGTAATGTTAGGTGGGTGATGGAGTCCGTCAGGAAAATAGCAGGCAGTTTGGGCAAGAAGATAGTGTCCACTCCGTTTGTTTCCCGTGGTGGAGGGAAAGGCGGATGGGGTTCGCAATGGGGAGCAGGCTCCGCAGGTAGCGATTGAGCACACTGGGTGCACCCGGCTGCAAACCATAGCTCATGTCGCCACGAATGACGCCTGCCGCCTGGGTTCAGAGGCTATTCTTGGTTCCTGCAGGTGGCTGGCAGATTTGGTAAAGAAACTAGCCCCACCCAATGGGTGAAAGTAGAGCTATCGTTTCTGAGCATCGTTTCCGGAACCTATCGTGATGATTTGGCTTGGAGCAGAGCGAAAGGTCTAAACCAGAGGCTCAGACGATTCTGTGAAGCTTCCGTCTGCAAATTTTGTCGACACCTACTGTCTGGTGGAGGAGTGCAGAACCCACCTTAATAGGACAGGCGTGTGCTACATGTAGGAACAGGTTACCAGTGTAGCGGAGTACATGTGGTGTGCGCATGTGTGTTTTCTAGGATAGAGAACTCCCTCCATCCTCCCGAAAATGCGCATACTGACCGGACACCGGATAGCATTCGCCACTATAAAAGGTATGAAGGAAATCAGGTTACCTTCCATTCGGAAAGTGAGTGCACTCAGTGACTGTTATGTGTCTTATAAATTGTAGAGTGCAGCGATCAGTCGTCCTTTTTTTAGATTTTATTACTCAAATCCAGATTTTGGCTAGTGGCTAGCCATTCTCAATGCACTATTTTCTATTCTCGATGCTTGTAAGTCCCTGTATATAATACTATTAAATTACAGGAGCGTCTATGGAAGGGTCCCAGAACTAATCTCGTTTATAAATGGTCACAGTGGCCATATAGGACAGTATTGCGACAGAAACCTGGCTGAAACCATATGTGAGTAACAATGAAACCCTAGACTCCGAGTAGAATGTATATCTCAAAGACAGGTTGAACGCTGGTGGTGGAGGACTGTTGGTAGCAACAGCAAACACGATACTGTGACTTAAAAGGGAACCTCCCCATCGCACCCCCCTCAGATTTAGTTATGAGTTGGCACAGTGGATAGGCCTTGATAAACTGAACACAGATCAATTGAGAAAACAGGAAGAAGTTGTGTGGAACTGTGAAAAAATAAGCAAAATATACAAACTGAGTAGTTCATGGGCCACATAAGCAACATAATGGACAATGTGAGCTTAAGAGCGATGTGGTCTCGTGGTAGCGTGAGCAGCTGCAGAACGAAAGGTCCTTGGTTCAAGTCTTCCATCAACTGAAAATTTTACTTTCTTTATTTTTTCATAGTTATTATCTGTCCGTTCGTTCATTGACATCTCTGTTCACTATAATAAGTTTAGTGCCTGTGTTTTGCGACCGCATCGCAAAACCGTGTGATTAGTAGACGAAAGGACGTGCCTATCCAATGGGAACAGAAAACATTTGATCGCAAGGTCATAGGTGAACCGATTCCTCCACAGGAAAACACATCTGATATATTCTATACGACACTGCTGACGGCATGTGCGTCACAGGACAGGAATATGTTGCCAACCCACCTAACTTGTACACTTGGCGAATGGGTAAAAAGATTCTTCTACCTTGCCCGATTTAGGTTTTCTTGTGGATGTGATAATCACTCCCAAAAAAGTGATGAAAACATAAGAGTTTGTGACAAACTGAAAATAAAAAATTAAACTTCTCTCTCGATGGAAGATTTGAACCATGGACCTTTCGTTCCGCAGCTGCTCACGTTACCACGAGACCAGGGCACTCTTGCTTTCCCATCGTCCTTAATGTTCCCTATCTTCCCTTAAACTACTCAGTTTGTATATTTTGCTTATTTTTTCATAGTTCCACACAACTTCTTCCTGTTTTCTCAATTGATCTGTGTTCAGTTTTTCAAGGCCTATCCACTGTGCCAACTTATAACTAAATCTGAGGGGGGTGCGATGGGGAGGTTCCCTTGTTAGTACTGATCCATAGCGAGAAATAATTTGGGTGTTAAAGGTGGATCAAACACGGTCACCGGATGTTTTTATAGATCCACTGCCTCATTAGAAGTAATGGCGGAATACCAGAGGCGAAACTTGGAAAATATTTTGTGTAAATTTCCTGGTTATGTGATAGTTTTGGGTGGATTTTAACCTGCACTGCAGACCTGGAAACTGAAGTGACCAGGAAGGGTAGTGGGGACGGAGAACAAAGTGAAATTTTTATAAATATTTAATCCGAAAAATACCCTGAGCAGTCAATGAGAGACTCGCTGGTGGCAAACAGACCTGAACTTCTTGATTCGGCCTAGCATAGGGAAGCACTGATCATAAGAATTACTGATTACGCCTGTAAAGTTTAGCAAGAAGCAGCGTGAGCAGCAGCACTCCGTCTTCAGGGCACAAGTGACCCATCGGGACCATCCGACGACCGTGTCATCCTCAGTGAGGA
The DNA here is from genome assembly GCF_023864345.2 of Schistocerca serialis cubense. Taxonomy (NCBI): domain Eukaryota; kingdom Metazoa; phylum Arthropoda; class Insecta; order Orthoptera; family Acrididae; genus Schistocerca; species Schistocerca serialis. The sequence continues at coordinate 487,739,930 of NC_064643.1, forward strand.
TGCGGATAGGAGGGTCCTGTGGCCAGCACACCGCTATCCCGGTCGTTATGATGGTTTTCTGTGACCGGAGCTGCTACTATTCGGTCGAGTAGCCCCTCAGTTGGCATCAAGAGGCTGAGTGCACTCCGAAAAATGGAAAGTTTAGCAAGAAGGACAGAAACTGGTTTTAGACTGCATGAGAGTTCTACACGAAAATTTCACCTGTAGTAAAGACAATGATGAGCATCAATGGGCGAGGTTCAAGAGCATCGCACAATACACTTTAGGGAGGTATATGCCGAGCAAACTTGTAAGGCCGCAGTCCATTTCTTCAGGTTGAAGTACACTGTACCCCAAGCTGATGAGATGGATTACAGGCATGCTGATAGAGATATATTTCTGAAATTTGGTTGAATTATTCCTTGGGAACGTCCAAATGGAGTTAATAGGCTATTTTTTATATAATTTATTCATTAGATATGCCAAAAATTTGTTTCAAGCGACCGAAATTTTATTATGCCAAATCGCAAAAAACTTTGCTGTTACTTCGTGCGTATGTCCTTTAGATTAATTTTTTTTTTTTTTATTTGAGATAACACATGCAGACTGCAGGACTTCCGTCACGGACGCAGTTCATTTTGGAAAGAGCAAGTTAAGCTCCTCCAATGCAGACTGCAGGACTTCCGTCATGGACGTAGTTCATTTCAGAAAGAGCGAGTTTAGCTCCTCCAATGGGGGAGCATAATGATGACTGAATTTCTTTCACAAATCAGAAAATATTGTCCAGTAATCAATAAATAAAGTGCATAGAGATTTACGTTAATTTCTTGATTAGTTCCTTTAAAAAATCGTAAAAATCGCTTCTATTATAAGAGACTGAGGGGAATGAACTTTTAAATTATGTACGTATAGGGTGACAGTTGTTGAAGTATATGAAAAAAACGTAAATTAGTTGTAAACTATAGCGTGCACATTCTTTATTCAACATGTAAACGTCACTACATCTACTCGGATATAGGTAATCACATGTTCGATATGCCTGTCATCATTTGCGATAATGTGGCGCAGACGAATAGCGAAATTCTGCATGACCCGCTGAAATGTCGGAACATCGATGCTGTCGATGATCTGAATCGCTGTTTTCAGCACAGCAGTGGTTTTAGGGTTATTGCTGTACGTCTTGTCTTTAACATAGCCCCACAAAAAGGAGTCACATGTGTTCAGATCCGGAGAATATGGCGGTCAGTCGAAGCCAATACCAGTAGCCTCTGGATACTCCAGAGTCGGAAAGCAATCCCCAAAGTGCTTCTCCAGGACGTTAACGCATTCCTGCTTCGATGGGGTCGAGCTCCGTGTTGCATGAACCATATATCGTCGAAATCAGGGTCACTTTGGAGAATGGCGACGAAATCATCTTCCAAAACCTTCAAGTACCGTTCGGTAGTCATCGTCCTATCAACGAATATCGCACCGTTTATTCCGAGACTGGACACTGAACAATACATAGTCAGCAGTCGAGGGCGAAGAGACTTCTCGTTCGTAAAATGCTGATTCTCAGTCCTCCAGATACACGAATTTTACTTATTGGCGAACCCATCGAAATGTAAGTGGGCTTCGTCGCTAAACCACCGCATTCACATGCCTCACGGTCAACCGTGCAATTTGACAATTTGAACATCGTAGCAAACATCGTTCAGATGTTATGACGATTTTATTTCTTATGGTTCATAACTGTCACCCTGTGTGTATATGTGTGTGTTTTTATCATTAACGTTCACACGCGTTTCCAGTTTCACTGGCTGGGGCTTGAAGGTTCATACTTAATACGTAGATTAGAAGTTCATGCCATTTCTATTCACTGCTCATGGGAGTAGTTCAATTTTTATACACTACTGGCCATTAAAATTGCTACACCACGAAGATAACGTGCTACAGACGCGAAATTTAACCGACAGGAAGATATGCAAAATAATTGCTTTTCAGAGCATTCACACAAGGTTGGCACCGGTGACGACACCTACAACGTACTGACGTGACGAAAGTTTCCAACCGATTTCTCATACACAAACAACAGTTGACCGGCGTTGCCTGGTGAAACGTTGTTGTGATGCCTCGTGTAAGGAGGAGAAATGCGTACCATCACGTTTCCGACATTGATTAAGGTCAGATTGTAGCCTATCGCGATGGCGGCCTATCATATCACGACATTGCTGCTCGCGTTGGTCGAGATCCAATGACTGATAGCAGAATATGGAATCGGTGGTTTCAGGAGGGTAATACGGAACGCCTTGCTGGATCCCAACGGAGTCGTATCACTAGTAGTCGAGATGACAGGCATCTTATCCGCATGGCTGCAACAATCGTACAGCCACGTCTCGATCGCTGAGTCAACAGATGGGGACGTTTGCAAGACAACAACCGTCTACACGAAAAGTTCGACGACGTTTGCAGCAGCATGGACTATCAGCTCGAAGACTATGGCTGCAGTTACCCTTGACGCTGCACCACAGACAGGAGCGGCTGCGATGGTGTACTCAACGACGAACCTGGGTGCACGAATGACAAAACGTCATTTTTTCGGATAAATCCAGGTTCTGTTTACAGCATAATGATGGTCGCACATTGGAAGCGTGTATTCGTCATCGCCATAGTGGCGTATGACCCAGTGTGATGGTATGGGGTGCCATTAGTTACACGTCTCGGTCACCTCTTGTTCGCATTGACGGCACTTTGAACAGTGGACGTTACATTTCAGATGTGTTACGACCCGTGGCTCTGCCTTTCATTCTATCCCTTCGAAATCCTACATTTCAGCAGAATAATGCACGACCGCATGTTGCAGGTCCCGTAAGGGCCTTTCTGGATATAGAAAATGTTCAACTGCTGCCCTCCAGATCTCTCACCAATTGAAAACGTCTGGTCAATGGTGGACGAGCAACTGGCTCGTCACAATACGCCAGTCACTACTGTTTATGTACTGTGGTATCGTGTTTGAAGCTGCGTGGGCATCTGTACCTGTACACGCCATCCAAGCTCTGTTTGACTCAATGCCCAGGCGTATCAAGGCCCTTATTCTGGTCTGAGGTGGTTGTTCTGGGTACTGATTTCTCAGGATCTATGCACCCACATTGCATGAAAATGTGTTCACATGTCAGTACTAATATACTTGGCCAATGAATACCTGTTTATCATCTGCATTTCTTGTTGGTGTAGCAATTTTAATGTCCAGTAGTGTACAGGCAGAGTACTTGCAGCTGCCGGATATACTTGAGTCGTGCTGCGGCTCGAATTGGTGGTGTTGTAGGTTTCTGACAGACCGTATTGTTTAGTTGGCATGGTTCCGTTGTTTGTCTTCTTCTCGTGTTCACTGGCGCCACTCCGTTTCGTAAGCGTTGCCTGTCCGCAAGTGGCAGCAGCGGCTTTTATCGATATGTAGTCCTGCTGCCCTATCTTTGAGTCGACTCGTGCTTCTTTTATGTGGTATGAGTGTCGAGTGCGGTTGGGGACGCAGAAGCAGCGAGGCCCGCGGGGAACGACAACACGCCATGACCGCTGGCGGCGTATATGGACTGCCGGATGGAAGGGCAATGGTCACGAGGGTGCAAGACCTCGTCGAAACCGGATCCTTCATGTTTAAGCTGAGTGCATTGGAATTCGCGTAGAGAAACCACCACCATTGTAAAATCTCGTGATTCTCCAGTGGCTTTGGTTCATGTTGCCACTCGTAGTGTCGCCGAGGCGAGAAGCAGCGAATGGAGTACCTGGTGAAGGCGTATCTAATTAGCCTTCCTGAGCTTCTAAATACTATTTACTGTTCTCAGCTTTTTACATTGTTAAGTACAACTAGCGGTATTTTTCTGCCCTGGGGTTTAGTGTACGTAACAGCAGTGTACATTTCCTCGCCTTGCCGCCGCTCTCCGGTGAGGCGTCTAAGTTTGACAGCTTTTTGATTGTAGGTTGAGTGGCGCTTGCGTACCTTAGTGGTAGTCACTGCTGCGCGGGATTAGCCGAGCGGTCTGTGGCGCTGCAGTCATGGACTGTGCGGCTGGTCCCTGCGGAGGTTCGAGTCCTCCCTCCGGCATGGGTGTGAGTGTTTGTCCTCAGGATAATTTAGGTTAAGTAGTGTGTAAGCTTAGGGACTGATGACCTTAGCAGTTAAGTCCCATAAGGTTTCGCACACATTTTTGTGGTAGTTATTCCTTCTTGCTCCGGGCGCTCTAAGCACAGTATTCTGCGGGCGGAGCCAAGACCGCCGGTTCCGGCTTTGGCGTAATTTTACATCTTGCATTGGTTTTGTTGGATGTCAGGTAGCCTCCCCAAGATCATCATTAGTCGCTCGTTAGACTGCCACTAGTCCGAGTTACCATCTTGAAATCTGAATGGAACTCTTGGCTGCCTTTCACTTCTCACGCTAAAGTGTTTTTGGTGTAACCTACTCAAAAGTCGATTCCTGGATCACCGTCTGTCACTGGCCCTTGTGTTTTATTTCATTACTGTATTCTTAAGTAACCATCATTTGTCTCACCTGTTTGGTGATCTGTTGTTTTTTTTCTTTAAATTAACTTTTGCTATGCTATTCGCCGTTTATGAGTATATTTGTTAAATTTTTTATAATTGCCCAGCCGTGATTGTGGTTACTTGCCTTAAAATTCTGATAGCGACCGCATTGGCTTGTCTTCAAAGTTATCGGCTGTCTGTATTTTATGTATTTGTTAAATTTTAAATGACTGCCGTTCTTCGCGTTAAATGCCTTCAGCCGTGGTTGTGGTTACCTGCCTTAAAAGTCTGATTGCGACCTCATTGGCTTATTTTCGAAAATTATTTATTAAAATAAATGAGTGAAATTGCAAAGCAAACCAAGAGTAATTGACTCGGGCCCCGTCCACAATCTTAACCCATCCTGCCTTCCTTAATTACCAGGTTTCACTACTATTTGTAAAAGGTTAGAAAGCTATTCTGGCAGTTGCGCTCATTGTTGCATAGTGATACGCACAGTTTGATAGAGTTGGCACTGGAGCAGAGCTGCGTGGCGACAAGGGCTCACCTTGTAGACGAGGTCGGAGAAGCGCGCGCGCGGGTGCCAGCCGTAGCCCTTGCCGTCCGAGTCGGAGACGTCGTCAAGGAGGCCGGAGTCCAGGCGCCGCTCGGCGTCGCCCAGGCTGACGCTGTAGCGCACGCGGCACCGGTGGTCGAAGCCCGTCAGCCGGTTCAGGTACACCGACACACGGTTCTCCGAACCGCTGCCTCCGCCACCTGCCGCAACACCACACAGCACGCGTGTTCACCTTGCAATCGGTCTTGGAGCGTTGGACGGTGCGGAGGACTTCTATACATGGCTGACGCTCTACAGCAAGCAAATCTGTTGGGATCCCACTTAGAAAATGAAATCACTGGGTTCCAATATAGTGAACGCAGAGATTTGTAGGCGAAGTTTAAACAGGTCATAAATAGCACTCTGGAGAAATGTGTCTCTAGTAAATCGATTAAGGATGGATAAAATTCAGTGTGGTTTAACAACAAAATTTGTAAATACTATAACACGCTCAGTTCAAAGAAGAACGCACATATGACAAGAAGCAACGATTAATAAACATTCGTGCGACTGTAAAAAGATCTATGCCGGAAGCGTGGGACAACTACCACCACAATACCTTAGCAAAAGATCTTTCCGAGAGCCTGAGAAAATTCCGGTCTTACGTAAAATCGCTAAGCGGGTGGAGTGCATATATCCAGTCACACGGTGATCAGTCTAGTGTGGCAATAGAAGACAGAAAGAGGAAAACTGGCTCAAAATGGTTCAAATGGCTCTGAGCACTATGGGACTTAACCTCTAAGGTCATCACTCCCCTAGAACTTAGAACTAATTAAACCTAACTAACCTAAGGACATCACACACATCCATTCCCGAGGCAGGATTCGAACCTGCGGCCGTAGCTGTCGCGCGGTTCCAGACTGTACCGCCTAGAACCGCTCGGCCACCCCGGCCGGCAGAGGAAAACTGAATGAGATTTTCACTCACCAGCGGATTGTGCGCTGATATGAAATTTCCTGGCAGATTAAAAATGTGTGCCGGACCGAGACTCGAACTCGGGACCTTTGCCTTTCGCGGGAAAGTGCTCTACCAACTGAGCTACCCAAGCACGACTCAGGCCCTCTCCTCACAGCTTCACTTCCGCCAGGACCTTGTCTCCTACTTTCAAAACTTCACAGAATCTCTTCTGCGAACCTTTCAGAACTAGCACTCCTGAAGTCGTGCGTGGGTAGCTCAGTTGATAGAGCACTTGCCCGCGAAAGGCAAAGGTCTCGAGTTCGAGTCTCGGTCCGGCATACAGTTTTAATCTGCCAGGAAGTTTCAGGAAAACTGAAGTTTCAAATTTTGCATTTAAGAAAACGTTCTCGCAGGAGTATCGTACGTATACTTTGGTGTCCAAAGTTATAGCAACAAACCACTGTTTTCCGTCCTATGTTCGATTCACTATACTAATCATGCAAACTTAGTCGGACCTCGGCGGCCTTGGCGAGCGGACGCGCGCTGGTGTTTACGTCTCCGCTGCTGCCGGCTTAGCGCTGTTTACGGTGAGTTGACGCCCTTGTAGCGTACACAGATAAGTGTTATTTTGTGAAAAATGACACGAATTGACTATGAATGAACTAGCTCTAAAAGATAATTTGAAATTACGTTTCGATCCGAAATATGCACTACCTAAAGCTTACGAACTTGAGGCATGGATTGAGAATGATTTAAAACGATCTTTTGATGAAATAATTGGTGTACATCTTTCGATCGTTAGCAGTACTGCGCACATAAAGTTAAAACTGCAGAAATATGCGATCAAATTGTTCAGTCATGCGGTGGTAGTCTTAAATTTACTAACAGCGATGGTAATATTGGCGAAGTTCTGGTATCTCGTGCAGGATTTAGTGTCCGCACAGTTAGAATTTTCGAACTACCTTTTGAAGTTCCTGCCGACGAAATAAATGCAGTGTTGAAAAATTATGGCACGGTTATCAGCAATAATGCGGAAAAGTGGATGTCCTTTAAAGTTCCTGTCTTGAACGGTGTTCGACAGGTGAAAATAGAACTGGAGAAACACATTCCATCATACATTACGATCTGTGGATATAGGGCCATTGTTATATACGATGGTCAGCCTCGCACTTGCTCTGGGTGTGGTGCAACTGATCATGTTCGCGCACAATGCGTACAGAGACGAGTGACGCAGTTGCCACCAGGCGAAAGTGTTCCTAGCAACAAGATGTCATCAATGCCTCTAACTTACATGGCGGCAGTCCGTTCGACCATGGCAGCGACGGAGGTCACTCACATGGATACCACTGTCAACACCACCGATGCTGACCAGACACCAATGGAGACTGCCACCCCAGAGGGCAACGCTGACACCACCCCCGACGTGACGATGAAACTGAACGATCCGAAGGCTACGTGTTTGATTAGCGCCGACGTTGGCGAGAAAACCCAAGATGTCGAGAATGATCCACGCACCGACAAAGGAGCGGATTCTAAATCAATGGGAAGCGACGACAACACTGGATTACCAGTCTGCAGCTCTTCCTTAGTGCCTGTGGCAAATGAAAGGACGGACGTTTCTCCTAAAAAACACAAAAAGCGACGGATCGCTCACAAGGATGCCGAGAAAACAGCTCCACTGCTGCGCGAAAAAGGTGCGCAAATTGCCCGTGAATTAACTGACGCAACTCTTGGGAGGAGAGACGCGAAGCAATCGAGTGGCCACGACCGGGCGGTAACAGTGACCACGCCGAACTCTGGGATTGGAAATCACGCGGCAGCAGACGAGGATCGGGTCTCTCAGCAGCTTCTGAGAGAGGGGCGAAAAGAACAGTGTCCAACGGGAAAGGGCTCAGATCAGAAGATGGGCATGTCCAATGCAGGCAGCTGGGCTGATGATATCGAGGACATGTCGGTGGATCGAGGACTGACTACGTCTGAACCACCAAAGGAGGCTATGCCAGCCGGGAGAGCGGAATTAATTGTGACACAACAGCTTTCAACGAACCTGAGAAAAGATGATGATTCGGATACGTATTAATTTCCTCACCGACATCATGCTTGTGCTAACGGGTCAGCGACTTTTAACATAGAGAACTTCATGCCTTCTTTTCAGGACTACAAGATAGCCACTGTAAACATCAACAAAATAACTTCAGAGCAGAAGATACACAGTCTCCGCGATTATTTGTATAGCTGTGATGTGGACATCGCGATGCTGCAAGAGGTGGCACACCATTTTCTACCTGACTTTCCTGGGTATGACGTACTGACAAATACCATCCCAGATAACTCCTCAGGCACAGCTCTGTTATTCAAAGAGGGTATTATTGTATCGGACGTGGAAAGACTAGAGTCTGGCAGAGGAATCTCGTGCCTTATTAATGGAGTTCGATTGATAAACATCTATGCTCCCTCGGGGAATCAAAATAGAGCTGCCAGAGCACATTTTTACGCTACTGACTTATTGTATCTTTTACGGAGGAGTGAGGAGGACGTGGTCGTCGGCGGGGATTTTAATTGTGTTTTAAAGCCTAAAGACCAATGGCCGAATTTTAACGGTTGTGCGACACTTGCCGAAACTGTCCGACTGATGGACCTAGAAGATACCTGGGAAATCCTGAACGGGGACCGTCAGTGTTTTACGTATTTTACTGCTCAAACTGCCAGCCGATTAGACAGAATTTATGTAGGAAAACGCCTGAGGGACAAGATCTCTGCAACGGAGACGTGGCCGTTGTATTTCTCCAACCACGAGGAATATCACTGTACAATCCGAATGGTACGGCAGGGAACGTACCGTGGCAGAGCAGGCTGGAAGCTGAATGTTTCAATACTCAATGATCAAGGTCTAAGAGAACGGGTGCAGGAAGTATGGGATCTCTGCTCACGGCGCCAACAAACTTTCCCGTCGGTCACGCTGTGGTGGTGCCGCTGCGCAAAGCCCAAACTTATTAATTGCCTGAAAGGTTACAGCTATGAAAGGAGCCGGCAGCAGAAAGAGTTTTTCGAATTTTATTTTCGATGTCTCCGTGAGCTGTATTCTGCTACTCATGTCACTCAGAAGAACATTGTACAGATCAAAAGGATTAAGGCGAAGCTAACACTACTGAAACGAAGACAACTGGAAGGAATTAAAATACGTTCTCGCGATGGTAACAGCGCCTATGACGAAAGCCCATCCTCCTTCCATCTTGCGAAAGAGAAACGCCCCGCAAGACAGAAATTGGTTCACAGATTAAAAAAAGAAGATGGCAGTGTCGCCACAACCCAGAATGAGATAAAGGAATATATAACCGCCTATTACCGACGGCTATACATGTCAGAGCCCACGAATGACGACGCAATTACGACCATGAAAAACTACCTTACAGCGACCCTCAACGAGACGGACAGACAGCTATTATTGAGTGATGTGACTGAGGAAGAACTTCAGGAGGCTTTGAGGAAGGCTCAGGGTAATAAATCGCAGGGGAAGATGGGCTATCCATTGAATTCTACAAACAATTTTGGTACTTACTAGAACATTGCTTTCTGAACATATGTAATGAAATTAAAGCAGGTCGGCCACTACCGGCAGTCTTCAATGATAGTCTAATTGTACTCGTCCCCAAAGAATACCCACCAGATGATGTCAATAAATTTTGTCCCATTTCCCTCCTCAACTCCGATTGTAAAATTGTGGCCCGCGTTCCAGCAGCGAGAATCAAACATGTTTTACAGAAACTCATACATGTCAGTTAGACAGCAGCCGTCCCTGGTCGAACAATCTTTAAGAGTCTCGCAGATTATAGGGAGATCATCTCCTTTAGTGCTATTACCCAACCGGAAGCAGCAATTTTAGCTCTAGATCAATGCAAAGCCTTTGACAGGATCTAGCACAACTACCTTTTTCACAATATGAACCATTTAGGTTTTGGTGACGGTTTTATTACCATGGTCTACATCTACATCTACATCGATACTCCGCAAGCCACCCAACGGTGTGTGGCGGAGGGCACTTTACGTGCCACTGTCATTACCTCCCTTTCCTGTTCCAGTCGCGTATGGTTCGCGGGAAGAACGACTGTCTGAAAGCCTCCGTGCGCGCTCTAATCTCTCTAATTTTACATTCGTGATCTCCTCGGGAGGTATAAGTAGGGGGAAGCAATATATTCGATACCTCATCCAGAAACGCACCCTCTCGAAACCTGGCGAGCAAGCTACACCGCGATGCAGAGCGCCTCTCTTGTAGAGTCTGCCACTTGAGTTTATTAAACATCTCCGTATCGCTATCACGGTTACCAAATAACCCTGTGACGAAACGCGCCGCTCTTCTTTGGATCTTCTCTATCTCCTCCGTCAGACCGATCTGGTACGGATTCCACACTGATGAGCAATACTCAAGTATAGGTCGAACGAGTGTTTTGCAAGCCACCTCCCTTGTTGATGGATTACATTTTCTAAGCACTCTCCCAATGAATCTCAACCTGGTACCCGCCTTACCAACAATTAATTTTATATGACCATTCCACTTCAAATCGTTCCGCACGCATACTCCCAGATATTTTACAGAAGTAACTGCTACCAGTGTTTGTTCCGCTATCATATAATCATACAATAAAGGATCCTTCTTTCTATGTATTCGCAATACATTACATTTGTGTATGTTAAGGGTCAGTTCCCACCCCCTGCACCAAGTGCCTATCCGCTGCAGATCTTCCTGCATTTCGCTACAATTTTCTAATGCTGCAACTTCTCTGTATGCTACAGCATCATCCGCGAAAAGCCGCATGGAACTTCCGACACTATCTACTAGGTCATTTATATATATTGTGAGAAGCAATGGTCCCATAACACTCCCCTGTGGCACGCCAGATGTTACTTTAACGTCTGTACACGTCTCTCCATTGATAACAACATGCTGTGTTCTGTTTGCTAAAAACTCTTCAATCCAGCCACACAGCTGGTCTGATATTCCGTAGGCTCTTACTTTGTTTATCAGGCGACAGTGCGGAACTGTATCGAACGCCTTCCGGAAGTCAAGAAAGATAGCATCTACCTGGGAGCCTGTATCTAATATTTTCTGGGTCTCATGAAGAAATAAAGCGAGTTGGGTCTCACACGATCGCTGTTTCCGGAATCCATGTTGATTCCTACATAGTAGATTCTGGATTTCCAGAAATGACATGATACGCGAGCAAAAAACATGTTCTAAAATTCTACAAGAGATCGACGTCAGAGATATAGGTCTATAGTTTTGCGCATCTGCTCGACGACTCTTCTTGAAGACTGGGACTATCTGTGCTCTTTTCCAATCATTTGGAACCCTCCGTTCCTCTAGAGACTTGCGATACACGGCTGTTAGAAGGGGGGCTAGTTCTTTCGCGTACTCTGTTTAGAATCGAATTGGTATCCCGTCAGGTCCAGTGGACTTTCCTCTATTGAGTGATTCCAGTTGCTTTTCTATTCCTTGGACACTTATTTTGATGTCAGCCATTTTTTCGTTTGTGCGAGGATTTAGAGAAGGGACTGCAGTGCGGTCTTCCTCTGTGAAACAGCTTTGAAAAAAGGTGTTTAGTATTTCAGCTTTACGCGTGTCATCCTCTGTTTCAATGCCATCATCATCCCGTAGTGTCTGGATATGCTGTTTCGAGCCACTTACTGATTTAACGTAAGACCAGAACTTCCTAGGATTTTCTGTCAAGTCGGTACATAGAATTTTACTTTCGAATTCAATGAACGCTTCACGCATAGCCCTCCTTACGCTAACTTTGACATCGCTTAGCTTCTGTTTGTCTGAGAGGTTTTGGCTGCGTTTAAACTTGGAGTGGAGCTCTCTTTGCTTTCGCAGTAGTTTCCTAATTTTGTTGTTGTACCACGGTGGGTTTTTCCCGTCCCTCACAGTTTTACTCGGCACGTACATGTCTAAAACACATTTTACGATTGCCTTGAACTTTTTCCATAAACACTCAACATTGTCAGTCTCGGAACAAAAATTTTTGTTTTGATCTGTTAGGTAGTCTGAAATCTGCCTTCTATTACTCTTGCTAAACAGATAAACCTTCCTCCCTTTTTTTATATTCCTATTAACTTCCATATTCAGGGATGCTGCAACGGCCTTATGATCACTGATTCCCTGTTCTGTACATACAGAGTCGAAAAGTTCGGGTCTGTTTGTTATCAGTAGGTCCAAGATGTTATCTCCACGAGTCGGTTCTCTGTTTAATTGCTCGAGGTAATTTTCGGATAGTGCACTCAGTATAATGTCACTCGATGCTCTGTCCCTACCACCCGTCCTAAACATCTGAGTGTCCCAGTCTATATATGGTAAATTGAAATCTCCACCTAAGACTATATCATGCTGAGAAAATTTATGTGAAATGTATTCCAAATTTTCTCTCAGTTGTTCTGCCACTAATGCTGCTGAGTCGGGAGGTCGGTAAAAGGAGCCAATTATTAACCTAGTTCGGTTGTTTAGTGTAACTTCCACCCATAATAATTCACAGGAACTATCCACTTCTACTTCACTACAGGATAAACTACTACTAACAGCGACGAACACTCCACCACCGGTTGCATGCAATCTATCCTTTCTAAACACCGTCTGTACCTTTGTAAAAATTACGGCAGAATTTATCTCTGGCTTCAGCCAGCTTTCTGTACCTATAACGATTTCAGCTTCGGTGCTTTCTATCAGCGCTTGAAGTTCCGGTACTTTACCAACGCAGCTTCGACAGTTGACAATTACAATACCGATTGCTGCTTGGTCCCCGCATGTCCTGACTTTGCCCCGCACCCGATGAGGCTGTTGCCCTTTCTGTACTTGCCCAAGGCCATCTAACCTAAAAAACCGCCCAGCCCACGCCACACAACCCCTGCTACCCGTGTAGCCGCTTGTTGCGTGTAGTGGACTCCTGACCTATCCAGCGGAACCCGAAACCCCACCACCCTATGGCGCAAGTCGAGGAATCTGCAGCCCACACGGTCGCAGAACTGTCTCAGTCTCTGATTCAGACCCTCCACTCGGCTCTGTACCAAAGGTCCGCAATCAGTCTTGTCGACGATGCTGCAGATGGTGAGCTCTGCTTTCATCCCGCTAGCGAGACTGGCAGTCTTCACCAAATCAGATAGCCGCCGGAAGCCAGAGAGGATTTCCTCCGATCCATAGCGACACACATCATTGGTGCCGACATGAGCGACCACCTTGCCTCTATCTGCAGGACAAAAAAAAAAAAATGATTCAAATATGTACACCTCTGCTTGTTCTAGGATCGTCATCAATGGGCAGCTCTCCCGGCAAATAACTATTGAGCGATCTGTACGACAAGGATGCCCCATATCAATGCCTCTTTTTGTCATTGCCATTGAGCCACTTGTCCGTTTGCTGAACCGTACACGTGAGGGCTTAACCTTGTATACGATGACTGTAAAATCTGTGGCATACGCGGATGACGTAAGTGTCATCGTACGTTAGGAGCGAGACCTACAAGAAGTCACTAATAGTGTACGGGAGTATGAACGAGCCTCATGCTCAAAGCTCAACTATAGAAAGCTTAAACTAATGCCGATCGGCAGAAGGTTTAGATTCGATTACAACTGCCCATATGTGGTACAAGAGAGTATCAAGCTGTTGGGAATACGAATGAGTCGCTGCCCTCTGAAAACTACTACGGACAACTGGCAGGAGCTTCTGACTATGACGAGAGGTTGTCTCCAGCAAAATAAAGGCAGGGAACAGGACATCATACAAAGAGTAGAGTTTATCAATAAAATGATACTTTCGAAAATATGGTATGTAGGGCAGACAATCCCTGTGGTCAACAGCATTTCCAAGCAAATAATGACGGCAATTGGTTGGTATATTTGGAGGGGCGAAATATTCTAAGCGGGTATTAATGTTATTACTCTCCCACCAGAGAAAGGGGGCCTAGGGCTAATAGATGATGACATTAAATGCAAAGGCTCTTCTTATACGGAGAACTATTCAGCTGTGTCAAGACTACCCAGACAGTGCGCTCCATATGGCCCTACGGACGTATACACCTGCTAATATGGCAATACCGATAAAACTGGGGGAAACCCACTACAAAGCCAACCACATCCGGATGTTTCTGCTCGAAGTTAGTTACCTCCGAGCGGAACTGAGCGCACCACTACAGGACCTTACAACCGCCCAACTATACCGGATAATGAATACTGGTGGAAGAGTAAACCGCATGGAAACGAAATATCCCCTACGGGATTGGGATCAAATCTGGAAGAACATCCACAACAAAATGCTTGGAACAAATATCAGATCAACGTGGTGTAAAGTAGTTAATGAGACCATACCTACGAAAGAAAAATTACACAGAATACGATTGTCGGCAATGACAGATGTGGGGAGTGTGCCCTCATAGACAACTTACAACACAGATGTGTCTGCGGAGAAAATAATTTGATCTGGGAATGGTGCAGAATGAACCTTACCTATATCTGCAGGACAAAAAAAAAAAATGGTTCAAATGGCTCTGAGCACTATGGAACTTAACATCTATGGTCATCAGTCCCCTAGAATTTAGAACTACTTAAACCTAACTAACCTAAGGACAGCACACAACACTCAGTCATCACGAGGCAGAGAAAATCCCGGACCCCGCCGGGAATCGAACCCGGGAAATCTGCAGGACAGCTAGACAGACAATCTCCATCACATCGGTGTTGCAACCTGATGGCACTTACTATCCCATCACGAAGAAAAATACATGGAGGACATACTCTGCATTACCTAATTCAAGCCGAAGATGCGCCGTCTTACCGGGGCTACAGAATATATCTAGCAACACAAGCGCAACTGCTGACGAAGGATGACAAATACAGACAAAAGTTCGTGAACTATATATCAGCATAGAGAATAACGACGCTATGAACGACAAGGACGATGAAGCAAATGAACAAGGAACGACGAAGTAGATGCAGGCACTGCGTCCGACTGTTCATAACGTGGATGGTAGTGTGTTACGTATTTTTTTTCCCTTCACTTCCATATACTCCACATCACAACCAGTGTGTGGCATCCGGCAATTGGGCACTCAGTGCTAAGAGAAGACAACTGCTGACATAGGAGATAACATACAAGTAAGGAAAATGGAACGAGACCAAGCATATGCTTGGGGTGTACCATAATTGGCAACCCTCGAGAACACGAGCGTTGAGTGCCGTCAATAAGCCGAGATATCTCATGCAAAGAATAGTGGAAACAAACAATTAAAAAAACTTTTTTGTATATTAAAGAAATTAAAAAAACGAAAAAAGGTGAAAATAAAAGCTTTGCAGCAAAGAGTCATCGATAGGAATGAACCGTTTCCTTTGCTGGAGAAGCAATGCACCTTGAAACTTCCACTGCAGTGACAACAGTGTTTTCTTTTCATGATGCAGAAGAAGCATCCTTTGTATTAAACGTTCTTTTAACGGCATAGAAGCCAGACCGAGAAGGCAGAAATTGGCGAGCGTAAGGATGAGTTGAAAAAAAAAAAAAAAAAAAAAAAAGGTTGGTAGAGCACTTGCCCGCGAAAGACAAAGGTCCCGAGTTCGAGTCTCGGTCCGGCATACAGTTTTACTCTGCCAGGAAGTTTCAGGAAAGCTGAAGTTTTAAATTTTGCATTTAAGAAAGCGTTCTCGCAGGAGTATCGTACGAATACTTTCGTGTCCAAAGTTAGAGCAACAAACCACTGTTTTCCGTCCTATGTTCGATTCACTATACTCATCATGCAAACTATCAATAGATGTATGTACGATCGAGTTCTGCACGGAAGATGGCATTTCGGCCAACGGAAAACGATGACGTAAGGAAATATATTAAACGCAGTAGTGTTTGTCGGCTAGCCCCACATCCACAATCGCTGTGTTCAGAGTTACAGACGGCGCAGTATTGCACAGAGCAGATGCCAACCAGGCTCTCTGCGGTGGAGGGCCGTAGGAAAAGTGGAAGGAGGACAGTTGCAAACTGATGTGGCCCGGTCGTTTAACGTGCACCGTTCTGTTGCTTCTCGGATGTGGCTACATTTTCTAGAGACCGAAACTGTATTACGGAGGCCACGGCAGGGCAGACGACGTGTGATATCAAAACAGAGGATCGTTATCTGGCTGTAAAGGTACAACGTACGTCTACGTACTGCGTAGCAAATGGAATCGGATCTCGCAGCATCCACTGGATGTGTGTAGATGTAGTGAAGGAATCGACAGAGTTGCCCTTATTGTCGGAGACCTGCTGTATGTGTGCCTGTGAAGCGTCTTCACAGAGCTAACGTGTAGTCGTCAACATGACACCTGGACAGTCAAAGAGTTCGCTAATGTTATTTTCACA
The DNA here is from genome assembly GCF_023864345.2 of Schistocerca serialis cubense. Lineage (NCBI taxonomy): Eukaryota > Metazoa > Arthropoda > Insecta > Orthoptera > Acrididae > Schistocerca > Schistocerca serialis. Next base: position 487,756,264 of record NC_064643.1, read on the forward strand.
GATGAGTCCCGATTTGGTCTGGTAGGGTGATTCTCGACGAATTCACATCTGAAGGGAATTTGGGACACGATTTCAAGAGCCGAACATTGTGCTAAGAGACCGATGTGAAGGAGGATCGGTAATGGTATGGGCATGGATTATGTTGGCTATTCTAAAACCTCTTCATGAAACTGTGCGGGTGAATCGGAAAGGTTTACTGCTCTCAGGCACCATGACAAGCTCTTAGGATCTCATGCGCGGTTGTTGCGAGGTGCTGTGGGCCCAGATTCATATCGATGGACGATAATGATCGACCTCATAGGCCAAGAGTGTATGATATTTTCTTGGAAATGGAAGATACTGCACGTATGGCGTAGCCTGCTCGCTTTCTCGATTTCAGTCCCATTGAGGATGACTGGGTTGCACTAGGGAGGCGGGTTGTAGCTCATCAAAATTAACCAACCACTCGCCAAGACTTGTAAGCAGCTCTGCAGGAAGAATTGGCGTTGTTGCCTCAACATGACATTGATGGCGTCATTCACAGCGTGCGCCGTCGCTGTCAGGACTGTATTGCTGACAGAGGTGATAAAACCCCATAGTGAGCACATCAGGCAGTTGCGGGATGTGTGTGCACATCTGTTGAGTAGGGAAAAACGAAGAACATTTTCGTCTGCTGTTCTGCATGTAGCGGTTCTTTAAATTCTGTTTTATTAAATTGTTTTTACTTTGCTATCATCTCTTTTTAGGTTTCGTGGCAAAATAAACATAACCTTGCAAAATTTCCATTTGATTCTTTAATTTTGGACGCCAGTGTGTATTGTTGTTTGAATATCGCTCGGAATCCCATAAGGAGGACAAGCACTCATGTTAAAAAAAAAAAAATGCTTTGAATGACTAGAGACAGGACGTTCATGTTCACAGGAATGATATGCCTACAGCTGCGAAAGAGGGTGCATTATTGGCATGACAGAATGTGATGCATCCATCCAGGAAATTGCTGCTCGTGTGGGATGAAGTGTTTCGGCAGTGCAATGGGTCTCTGCAGAACAGTTCACGAAAGGACGCAAAACACGACGAGATGGGTCAGGTCGGACCATTAAGACCACCCTTCGAGAAGATCGACACGTCATCCGAATGGATTTCCAAGGCAGATCCGCATCCTCGTCGGCTTTGCCATAACAGTGGAACACTGTATCACATCATACACTATTAGGGGTGACAGTCCGTCGCCGTTTACTACGGCACGGGTTACGTGCGCGTCGTCCACTTCTCCGGCTAGCTTTGACGAATGTGCAGAAACAATGGTGTATGGAACAACGTCACTGGGACAGTGATGGCATCAGAGTTTTCAGACGAATCCGGGTTCTGTTTGTTTGAAAATGACGGCCCCTCACCGACAACAGAGAGACTCTCTCGGAACAGGCAGTCTTCCCTTGCAATGGAAGAAGCATATTTCATCATAACGTCTATCGCAGTGCCCAGAAAATCGGCAGGGTGTCTCTCCGAGCCTATCAGTATTGGATCGTTTTCTTTTTTTTTTTTTCTTTTTTTTTTTTCTACAGCGTCGCTCTCAGACTTCCGACACGTCAGTCGGCAAGACTCAGCGGTGGAGCATCGCCTCTGAAGATGTCCAGCATTGCATTTAAGAAAGCGTTCCCGCTGGAGTATCCTACAAAAACTTTGGTGTGCAAAATTAGAGCAACAAACCGCTGTTTTCCGTCCTGTGTTTGATTCACTATGCTAGTCATACAAACTGGACGAAACTTTAGGAACAGAAGAGTTTCGTGGACCACGACCTTATATACCGAAAACTGTTCCAGCAGCAATAATGGAGTGTGCTGTGTATTGTGTGGGAAACATAAAACTAACTGGTGTAAAAATAACTATACTCTACACACATCAAAAAAAGTTTTGCATCAACCCAGTTCCAAGAACTCCTGATGATGGACGTTGACTGTGGATATTGTATCACACACACAGTCTCTTTGACTGTTCAGAAATGCCATTAAACCCGCCCAAAGATGTGAACAACTATGCTTGAGCAGCGCCCATTAGACGGTATATGGCTGAGCTCCCTGCTGCCGTTGGATAAGCAGCTGCAGCAGCAAGTCGTATACTCCTAGCTCACTCATTTGTTACATAGTTTAATTCTTAATTTCTTTGCGTGTTTTTGGTACTTGCATTGTTTAATTCATAAATTTCTGGCGTATTATAGTATTTGAGAGTTGTAGCATCGCGTTTTAGTACCTGAATAGTGTAAAATCGCGTAGTCACCTTCCGCCGCCAAACCGTGTGTCAGCAGTGCGCAAGTAGCAACATTACTGCATTTACTAGGCAATCTTGTATTTTAATAACCGTTTAAATTTTGTGTCGATTTGTTTGTGCTCCCTGTAGATTAGTTCAGACGTTCTTTGCACAACAGTTTTTAGCGTGGATAGGGACTGCAACTGCTGTGTTCGGATGCAGGTTGAGTTGGCATCCCTTCGCTCCCAGCTTCAGGCAGTGTTGGCTTCGGTCACGCAGCTTGAGGCTGTTGCCAATGGGCATCACTGTGGGGATCCGGATGCGGGTTTATCGGGGACGGCCAGCTCGTCCCACGCACCCCCCGATCGGACTACGACTGTGGTTGCCCAGGATACTGCCCGCATTGAGGCTGATCCCTCACCTGTGGTAGAGTGGGAGCTCGTCTCAAGGTGTGGCAGGGGGTGAAAGACATTCCGGAGGGCTGAACGGAAGGCCTCTCCAGTTTGTCTGACGAACCGGTTTGAGGCTCTGTCTCAAGCTGATACTGATCTTCGGCCTGACATGGCTGCTTGTCCTGTTCCAGAGGTTGCCCCTCAGTCTGCAAGATCCGGGCAGTCGCAGAGGGTGGGCTTACTGGTAGTTGGGAGCTCCAACGTCAGGCGCGTAATGGGGCCCCTTAGGGATATGACAGCAAGAGAGGGGAAGAAAACCAATGTGCACTCCGTGTGCAAATCGGGGGGAGTCATTCCAGATGTGGAAAGGGTCCTTCCGGATGCCATGAAGGGTACAGGGTACACCCATCTGCAGGTGGTCGCTCATGTCGGCACCAATGATGTGTGTCGCTATGGATCAGAGGAAATCCTCTCTGGCTTCCGGCGGCTATCTGATTTGGTTAAGACTGCCAGTCTCGCTAGCGGGATGAAAGCAGAGCTCACCATCTGCAGCATCGTCGACAGGACTGACTACGGATCTTTGGTACAGAGCCGAGTGGAGGGTCTGAATCAGAGGCTGAGACGGTTCTGCGACCGTGTGGGCTGCAGATTCCTCGACTTGCGCCATAGGGTGGTGGGGTTTCGGGTTCCGCTGGATAGGTCAGGAGTCCACTACACGCAGCAAACGGCTACACGGGTAGCAGGGGTTGTGTGGCGTGGACTGGGCGGTTTTTTTAGGTTAGATGGCCTTGAGCAAGTACAGAGAGGACAACAGCCTCAACGGGTGCGGGGCAAAGTCAGGACATGCGGGGACCAAGCAGCAATAGGTATTGTAATTGTAAACTGTCGAAGCTGCGTTGGTAAAGTACCGGAACTTCAAGCACTGATAGAAAGTACCGAAGCTGAAATCGTTATAGGTACAGAAAGCTGGCTGAAGCCAGAGATAAATTCTGCCGAAATTTTTACAAAGGTACAGACGGTGTTTAGAAAGGATAGATTGCATGCAACCGGTGGTGGAGTGTTCGTCGCTATTAGTAGTAGTTTATCCTGTAGTGAAGTAGAAGTGGATAGTTCCTGTGAATTATTATGGGTGGAGGCTACACTCAACAACCGAGCTAGGTTAATAATTGGCTCCTTTTACCGACCTCCCGACTCAGCAGCATTAGTGGCAGAACAACTGAGAGAAAATTTGGAATACATTTCACATAAATTTTCTCAGCATGTTATAGTCTTAGGTGGAGATATCAATTTTCCAGATATAGACTGGGACACTCAGATGTTTAGGATGGGTGGTAGGGACAGAGCATCGAGTGACATTATACTGAGTGCAGTATCCGAAAATTACCTCGAGCAATTAAACAGAGAACCGACTCGTGGAGATAACATCTTGGACCTACTGATAACAAACAGACCCGAACTTTTCGACTCTGTATGTGCAGAACAGGGAATCAGTTATCATAAGGCCGTTGCAGCATCCCTGAATATGGAAGTTAATAGGAATATAAGAAAAGGGAGGAAGGTTTATCTGTTTAGGAAGAGTAATAGAAGGCAGATTTAAGACTACTAACAGATCAAAACAAAAATTTCTGTTCCGACACTTACAATGTTGAGTGTTTATGGAAAAAGTTTAAGGCAATCGTAAAATACGTTTTAGACAGGTACGTGCCGAGTAAAACTGTGAGGGACGGGAAAAACACATCGTGGTACAACAACAAAGTTAGGAAACCACTGCGAAAGCACAGAGAGCTTCACTCCAAGTTTAAACGCAGCCAAAACCTCTCAGACAAACAGAAGCTAAACGATGTCAAAGTTAGCGTAAGGACGGCTATGCGTGAAGCGTTCAGTGAATTCGAAAGTAAAATTCTATGTACCGCCTTGACAGAAAATCCTAGGAAGTTCTGGTCTTGCGTTAAATCAGTAAGTGGCTCGAAACAGCATATCCAGACACTCCGGGATGATGATGGCATTGAAACAGAGGGTGACAGGCGTAAAGCTGAAATACTAAACACCTTTTTCCAAAGCTGTTTCACAGAGGAAGACCGCACTGCAATTACTTCTCTAAATCCTCCCACGAACGAAAAAATGGCTGACATCGAAATAAGTGTCCAAGGAATAGAAAGCAACTGGAATCACTCAACAGAGGAAAGTCCACTGGACCTGACGGGATACCAATTCGATTCTACACAGAGTACGCGAAAGAACTAGCCCCCCTTCTAACAGCCGTGTACCGCAAGTCTCTAGAGGAACGGAAGGTTCCAAATGATTGGAAAAGAGCACAGGTAGTCCCAGTCTTCAAGAAGAGTCGTCGAGCAGATGCGCAAAACTATAGACCTATATCTCTGACGTCGATCTCTTGTAGAATTTTGGAACATGTTTTTTGCTCGAGTATCATGTCGTTTTTGGAAGCCCAGAATCTACTCTGTAGGAATCAACATGGATTCCGGAAACAGCGATCGTGTGCGACCCAACTCGCTTTATTTGTTCATGAGACCCAGAAAATACTAGATACGGGCTCCCAGGTAGATGCTATCTTTCTTGACTTCCGGAAGGCGTTCGATACAGTTCCGCACTGTCGCTTGATAAACAAAGTAAGAGACTACGGAATATCAGACCAGCTGTGTGGCTGGATTGGAGAATTTTTAGCAAACAGAACACAGCATGTTGTTCTCAATGGAGAGACGGGTACAGACGTTAAAGTAACCTCTGGCGTGCCACAGGGGAGTGTTATGGGACCATTGCTTTTCGCAATATATATAAATGACCTAGTAGATAGTGTCGGAAGTTCCATGCGGCTTTTCGCGGATGATACTGTAGTATACAGAGAAGTTGCAGCATTAGAAAATTAACATAGATAAATTTAATGTATTGCGAATACATAGGAAGTAGGATCCTTTATTGTATGATTATATGATAGCGGAACAAACACTGGTGGCAGTTACATCTGTACAACGTCTGGGAGTATGCGTGCGGAACGATTTAAAGTAGAATGATTATATAAAATTAATCGTTGGTAAGGTGGGTACCAGGTTGAGATTCATTGGGAGAGTACTTAGAAAATGTAGTCCATCAACAATGGAGGTGGCTTACAAAACACTCGTTCGACCTATACTTGAGTATTGCTCATCAGTGTGGGATCCGTACCAGATCGGGTTGACGGAGGAGATAGAGAAGATCCAAAGAAGAGCGGCGCGTTTCGTCACAGGGTTATTTGGTAACCGTGATAGCATTACGGAGATGTTTAACAAACTCAAGTGACAGACTCTGCAAGAGAGGCGCTCTGCATCGCGGTGTAGCTTGCTCGCCAGGTTTCGAGAGGGTGCGTTTCTGGATGAGGTATCGAATATATTGCTTCCCCCTACTTATACCTCCCGAGGAGATCACGAATGTAAAATTAGAGAGATTAGAGCGCGCACGGAGGCTTTCAGACAGTCGTTCTTCCCGCGAACCATACGCGACTGGAACAGGAAAGGGAGGTAATGACAGTGGCACGTAAAGTGCCCTCCGCCACACACCGTTGGGTGGCTTGCGGAGTATAAATGTAGATGTAGATGAAAGGATCCGACGGCCGATCAGTACCAGCCTTTCCACCAGGAAGGAGCTACATAGCTCGCGTTGTCTGTGGTTCAACCATGCCTAGATTGTCAATACCGCGGTTTGATCGCTTCCGCATTGTTACTTTGTGCCAGGCAGGGTTCTCAACAAGGGAAGTCTTCAGGCGTCTGGGAGTGAAAAAACGCGATGTTGTTCGGACATGGATGAGATACAGAGAGACAGGAACTGTCGATGACATGCCTCGCTCTGGCCACCCAAAGACTACTACTGCAACGGGACGCCCGCTACCTTGGTGTGACGTCATAAGCGACTGACTGCGTGTGGTATCGCTCTCCAAGTTTTTATATACTTTTAGGTTTCAGATACATATTTTAACGGCTTTTGTGATAATATTTACTATATAAGTGACTTATTAGTGGTTTCTTCATTCACCTCTGCCTTTCTTGTGTTGTGACCTGATATTTGTGAGTGTTTCGTATCGAGCAACTTAACCTCTTATCTGTGTTTACATTCCGCGCTGACCAGTTGCAGCTGTAGTGGCGCATCGAAAGCTAAGTACTCATTAATTGTTTGTGTATAGTGGTTTACTTAGGAACTTTAGTAGTCTTCAACCGGAGTTTTCTGTGTTTTCTGCTGAAATAATTTCAGAAGAACCTTTTGGAAACTGTTTTCAGCTTCGTTACTGTGTCATTAGACGTTTGATTCTCTTTCTGTATTAGTCTTTTGTTATATTCACATTTGTTGTTTATTAATACTGTTAATAATAGTAGTTACTTCCCTTGTAGAGTAAGTTTGTGATTATTGTAGTCAGGTTTTTAATATCTTCTTATTGTTGTAGCGGAATTTAGAAAAAGTAAAATTTTACCATGAGTGAGAAGTGTGGGCTTTGCCGTAGGTTCGTGAGTAGTGGATTGCGGTGTGAGATTTGTTCGAAGTATTTTCGCTGGGGGGAATGCAGTGGGGAAGCCAGTGGGCATTCTGGTTAGATCCTCTCCTGGAATTGCAGGTTATGTAGCAAGAGTAAATTGATAGAGGAGCAGGAGCGTAAGATCTGTGCTCTTCAGGTGCAGCTGAAAAACGCACAGGAGGAGCTAGATAGGATGAGGAGGGAGAAGGAGGTTGGGGAATGGGAGCTGGCTGTTGGCAAGATATCTGCTAGGAGAAGAAGATTTTCAGATAGTTTTACTATTGGTGTTTACAATAGATATGACCAACTGTCAGAGTCTAGTGGAGAGGAATCTCTAGTAGCTGTAGATGTAGGAAGTATGCAGCAGACCTCAGTAATTACGGTGGCTAGAACAGTAGCAAAGTCGAAGAGGAGGAAGAAGAAGGTTCTGCTGTTAGGTAGTTCTCATGGCAGAGGTGTAGGCCAGCAGTTGCAGGAAGTGCTAAGGAGTGAGTACCAGGTCACCAGCATTGTGAAGCCCAAAGCAGGATTGGCTCAGGTGACTGTTAACATATGGGGGTTATGTAGGGATTTTACTAAAGAGGATCAGGTAGTGATTGTGGGTGGGGCGGATAATAGTATTGATAGGGATGGGGAGTATAACATAGATGGTGACCTGGAAAAGATAGCCACTCAGACTGGCAACACGAATGTGTATTTCGTGGAACTGTTTCAGCGTCACGATCGGTCTCATCTTATTACAGCCGTCAGGTGTAATAACATGAGACTTGGGGCTGCGCTGATGACAGAAAGCATGGGTCACATTTCAGTGGTGTCGGTGGAGTCTATCAGCAGGACATGGCCTGCACCTCAACAGGTATGGGAAGGGGAGGTTGGCAAAACTTATAGGTGACAGAATAGGTGGGGTTGGTGGGATCACACATGGGAAAATTCCTGCAGTAGTGGGTGTTAGAGCTGCATTTTTTTTAGATTGAAGTCAGCTGATAGGTATTCCTGCTTAAGGGAAGTCTCTCTAACAAAGGAACCACTTTTGACAAAGCTTAGGTATCCGAGTAACGACGGAATTAGTATATTTCATCAAAATATACAAGGTATTAGAGATAAAGTTAGTGAACTGCTTATAGATGTTGACTCTGAAATTATTGGTATATCTGAACACTTCTTAAATAAGGAGATAATTCAGAGGCTTCCTTTACCAGGATACAGGTTGGCTGGCAGTTTTTCGAGGAGCTCTTTGCGGTGTGGGGGAGTAGCCATGTATGTGAAAAACGGCATCCCATTTGAGTCAATTGATGTTTCAAAGTACTGCGCTGAAAAGGTGTTTGAATGTTGTGCAGGTGTGAATAAATTTAACGGAGCTTAACTTCTAACTGTTGTTATTTATAGATCGCCAGACTCCGATTTCACAGCATTTTTGCTAAAGCTAGAGGAGGTTCTTGGTTGACTTTATAGGAAATACAAAAAGTTCGTTATATGTGGTAACTTTAATATTAATTGTATAAGTGATTGTGCAAGGAAGAGGATGCTGGTAGACCTCCTTAATTCATATAATCTTATGCCAACCGTATTCTTTCCAACGAGAGTGCAAGGGAACAGTAGAACAACCACAGACAACATTTTTGCTCATTCTTCATTACTAGAAGGGCATTCTGTTAGCAAAAAGGTGAATGGCCTTTCAGATCATGATGCACAAATTTCAACTCTAAAATATTTTTGTGCTGCATCACGTGTTAAATATAGTCATCAGCTGTTTAGGAAAGCTGATCCAGTTGCTGTAGAGACCTTTGTAAACCTCATCAAGTAACAAGAGTGGCAAGATGTTTATAGTGCTGATACAGTAGACGATAAATATAATGCTTTTCTCAAGACTTTTCTCATGCTCTTTGAAAGTTGCTTTCCGTTAGAACGTTCAAAACAGGGTACTAGCACAAACAGGCAGCCTGGGTGGCTGACTAGAGCGATAAGAATATCTTGTAGAACAAAGTGGCAATTATATCAAAACGTTAGAAACAGTCAAAATCTAAATGCAGCAGCCCATTCCAAACAGTATTGTAAGGTGCTTAAAAATGTTATTAGGAAGGCAAAAAGTATGTGGTATGCAGATAGAATAGCTAAATCTCAGGATAAAATTAAAACCATATGGTCAGTCGTAAAGGAAGTGCGAGGATATAGAATCAGTGCGTAGTGGGAATGTCCGGGTTACTGGTAAGTCGCATATATGTATAGTATTTAATAATCACTTTCTGAATATAGCAGGTGAACTAAATAGAAACCTAGTCCCAACAGGGAATCATATAGCGCTCTTAGAAAAAAGTTTTCCGAGACTGTTACCTGAAATGCTCCTCCATGATACTGACGAGAGGGAGATTGAGTTAATAATTAAATCACTGAAGACAAAGAACTCTCATGGATATGACGGGGTATCTAGCAGAATACTGAAGTATTGTTCTATGTATGTTAGCCCAGTACTTAGCCATATCTGTAACTTTTCCTTTAGGAGTGGTCGGTTTCCTGACCGATTAAAGTACTCGGTAGTGAAGCCACTTTATAAAAAGGGAGACATTGACAATGTTGACCATTTTAGACCTATTTCTATGCCATCGGTGTTTGCTGAAGTCATCGAGAAGGTTGTATACACAAGGTTACTGGTGCATTTAAATTCACATAATTTGCTGTCAAATGTTCAGTTTGGTTTTAGAAGTGGTTTAACAACTGAAAATGCTATATTCTCTTTTCTCTGTGAGGTTTTGGACGGATTAAATAAAAGGTTTGTGAACGCTAGGAGTTTTCTTTGATTTAACGAAGGCTTTTGACTGTGTTGACCACAAAATATTGCTGCAGAAGTTGGACCATTTTGGAGTAAGGGGAGTAGCTTACAATTGGTTCGCCTCTTACTTTAAGAACAGAAAGCAGAAGGTAATTCTCCGAAATATTGAGAGTGGTAGTGATGTTCAGTCTCAATGGGGCACTGTTAAGTGGGGCATTCCCCAAGGGTCGGTGCTGGGGCCACTGCTGTTCCTTATTTATATAAATGATATGCCTTCTAGTAGTACAGGTGATTCAAAAATATTTCTGTTTGCTTATGACACCAGCTTGATAGTGAAGGATCTTGTGTGTAATATTGAAACAGTTTCAAATAATGTAGTTCATGAAATAAGTTCGTAGCTTGTGGAAAATAATTTGATGCTAAATCTCAGTAAGACTCAGTTTTTACTGTTTCTAACTCGCAATTCAACAAGATATTTTGATCAAACAGAATGGGCATACTATAAGCGAGACGGAACAGTTTAAGTTCCTAGGCGTTCGGATAGATAGTAAGCTGTTGTGGAAAGCCCATGTCCAGGATCTTGTTCAGAAACTAAATGCTGCTTTATTTACCATTAGAACGGTATCTGAAATAAGTGACACTTCAACACGAAAAGTAGTCTACTTCGCATATTTTCATACGCTTATGTCGTATGGTATTATTTTTGGGGTAATTCTTCTGATTCAAAAAGGGTATTTTCGGCTCAAAAATGGGCTGTTAGAGCTATATGTGGTGTAAGTTCGAGAACCCCTTGTCGACCCCTATTGAAGAGTCTGGGAACTCTGACATTGCCCTCACAGTATATATTTTCTTTAATGTCGTTTGTTGTTAGCAATATTAGCCTGTTCCCAAGAGTTAGCAGCTTTCACTCAGTTAATACTAGGCAGAAATCCAATCTGCATGTGGAATGCACTTCCTTGACTCTTGTGCAGAAAGGAGTGCAGTATTCTGCTGCATCCATTTTCGATAAGCTACCACAAGAACTCAAAAACCTCAGCAGCAGCACAAACTCTTTTAAGTCCAAACTGAAGTGTTTCCTCATGGCTCACTCCTTCTATTTTGTCGAGGAGCTCCTGGAAGAGCTAAAAAATTAAGCAAATTCCAGTATTACGTTGTTGATTTTTTTAATTTAAACTTACGACTTGTCACCGGAATACGTTTTTTTATTTCATTTTATCTGTTTCTAATATCGTGTTATAATTTCATTTACTGACTCGTTCCATGACCATGGAGACTTCTTAATTTGGTCCCACGGAACAATAAATAGATAAATACAGATTATGGCTCGGAGGAACCCTGACAGCAACGCCACCATGTTGAATAATACTTTTCGTGCAGCCACAGGACGTCGTGTTACGAAATGGTTCAAATGTCTCTGAGCACTATGGGACTTAACATCTGAGGTCATCAGTCCCCTAGAACGTAGAACTACTTAAACCTAACTAAACTAAGGACATCACACACATCCATGCCCGAGGCAGGATTCAAACCTGCGACCGTAGCGGTAGGGCGGTTCCAGACTGAAGCGCCTCGAACCGTTCGGCCACAAAGGCCGGCTCGTGTTACCACTCAAACTGTGTGAAATAGGATGCATGATGCGCATCTTCACTTCCGATGTCCATGGCGAGGTTTATCTTTGCAACCACGACACCATGTAGCGCGGTACAGATGGGACCAACAACATGCCGAATGGACCGTTCAGGATTGGCATCACGTTCTCTTCACCGATGAGTGTCGCATATGCCTTCAACCCGATTTGTTTAGAGACAACTTGGTCTGGCTGCACGCCTTAGACACACTGTCCAGCGAGTGCAGCAAGGTGGAGGTTCCTTGCTGTTTTGGGATAGCATTATGTGGGGCCAACGAACGCCACTGGTGGTCATGGAAGGTGCCGTAAAGGCTGTACGATACGTGAATGCCATCCTCCGACATATAATGCAACCATATCGGCAGCATATTGGCGAGGCATTCGTCTTCATGGATGACAATTCACGCCCCCATCACGCACAACTTGTGAATGACTTCCTTCAGGATGACTAGACGGCCGCTGTGGCCGAGCGGTTCTAGGCGCTACATTCTGGAACCGCGCGACTGCTACAGTCACAGGTTAGAATCCTGCCTCGGTCATGGATGTGTGTGATGTCCTTAGGTTGGTTACGTTTGAGTAGTTCTAAGTTCTAGGGGACTGATGACCTCAGATGTTAAGTCCCATAGTGCTCAGAGACATTTGAACCATTTTTGATAACGACATCGCTCGACTAGTGTGTCCAGCATATTCCCCAGACGTGAACCCTATCGAACATGCTGAGATAGATTGAAAAGGGCTCTTTATGGACGACGTGATCCACCAACTACTCTCAGGAATCCACGCCGAGTTGCCGTTGAGGAGTGGGACAATCTGTTCCAACATTGCCTTGATGGAACGAATACGGGGATGCATCAATGCAAGAGGACGCGCTACTGGGTATTACAGGCACCTGTGTACAGCAATCAGAACCACCATGTCTGAAGGTCTCTCTGTATGGTGGTACAACGTGCAATATGTGGTTTCCATGAGCAATAGAAACGGCGGAAATGTTGATCTCTACTCCAATTTTCTGTACAGGGTCCGGAACTGTCGGAACGGAGGTGATGCAAAACCTGTTTTGATGTGTGTATTTCAGTCCGTTATAGAGTATGCTGGTGATAGGAGCAAAGCAAATTGTGAGACAGTTGTAGTGGTAAGCATAGTTAGGAGTGACGTGTTCTTCATTAATATTAGAGGGAGTTGTAGTGATGGGAAGGAGTACTGTTTTAGCTTTATTAATGTATAATTATTTGCCAATGTGTAGGGAGACAACGGACTATGTATACTATAATTTAACATGATTGATTGCAGCGTGTTTTCGAATTATACGTAAAGAATTACAATGTCATAAAGAAATAAATAAGCTTTGACACTACAGGCAGATTCAAAAGTTATTGTTTTGTACAGTGTCCAATGGAAACATCATCCACAGGATGACAATCGCCAATGGTTTTCTCTAATTTTTTCGCTGCATGCTATAGCATAAAACAGTTAGTGTAGAACGTCAGTTAACATTAGATTGCAAATCACTCCCTTAGTTATAGTGCTCGTTAAGTTAGGTGTCATAACTGGAACTTTTGTTTATTAATAACAGAAATTGGCAACACTGTTTACATAATGCACATTATCACGCAAATTACGTTGGAGTTTCATTTCCTTTCATGTCCTTCACATTTCGATGAGCACAGAAATAATCGCTCTCTTCATCACATAGTTTTTTTCTTTTCTTTTTTTAAAATCAGGAATTTTGTTGCTGTACAACTACATTTCTCAGGCAGCATACACTTCAATATACGATTATCTCCCTTTGTTCAGAGATCTTGTGTAATCATTTGCGACGAGGCTATCTTCCTAAGGACGCCGTCGCGACAACCAATATCGCTACACACTACCTAACTGGGCTTATCCGTGGGCGCCATCGACATTCATATCAATACAAACGACTCTATAACAGGCTTACAACTTGACACAAATGGAGCACTAAAATCGTACGCAATACACGATAAAGCGGAGTTCGATAAATATCGTGCAGTTTCGTAAATGGCAGAAAATACCACGCAACAGACAGTAATTAATCCGATCAATTAACACACAAGCAGCATTGAGCATGGCTTAAAATAAATTACGAGTGATGCCAAGAGATTACATCTTATAGTAAAATTAAGGCACAACAAGATCAAAGAAAATAAATCTAGCATTATGAATTGTGAGGCATCCCAAGAGACACGTCAGTATTCAGCTTATAGTTACTGATAACGAAGCTTGTATTCTGACACGTTGACAATCATGTGTCCATCTTATACTTTCCCACTGTGCAGTCCCAGACATGTTGTACCCGTGGTTACGATAGAAAAAGTGGTTCAAATGGCTCTGAGCATTATGGGACTTAACTTCTGAGGTCATCAGTACCCTAGAACTTAGAACTATTTAAACCTAACTAACCGAAGGACATCACACGAATCCATGCCCGAGGCAGGATTCGAACCTGCGACAGTAGTGGTCGCTCGGTTACAGACTGTAGCGCCTAGAACCGCTCGGCCACTCAGGCCGGCGGTTACGATAGACAAATTGCTTTGATCAGCTAGGTCACGTAAGTCGATCCCATTGATACGCATTCCTGCTCATATCAAATGATCGGTGGAGGAGAGCTAAGGATATTTTGTTGAATGTAGTTCTACTTAAGAAACACTTTGCATTGTAGCAGCTGAATGTGGACGTATATTACCCTATTAAGTCAGTACCCGACAGTTCTGTTTAAAGAAGAGATACTATTCATTTGATTTCTCACATCGTGGGCCGCTATACGTTGGATGTGGACAGTTATAATCACTCAGGAGCGTGTTTACAATGGATGCCCATACACAAGCCGCATGATCGTCGCCTGCAGACCCCAGATCTTCATATGTGATTATTTATAGATTTGGATCAAACGCCGGCCCAGCGAGCATCACAGGCACCTCCAGATACCTAGTGGGGTTAATCATCCTTACGTGAACCACATAAGAGAAACACTGTCAGCTGTCATTCACCCCACTTGTATTGCTCTATGGTCCAAATCACAAGTTCGAACGCTCTCTATCATTATGTCATTACTTTATGCTTTGCCAGTGTGCCATGCTTACTGATTACTCTCTTGAATCAACGAAGCCTGTTTCTTCCAGAAATTGGTCATTTGCGTAACAACGTCTGCACGAAGCCATTCTTGTGATTGTTCTAGCATTCATCCTAAGAAAAAAGTCCCTCTTTTCTCATTTTAGTGCAACCCAACGAAGGATTTACAGTTAACTTGTGATTTTTATTGCTTTGAAATATAGCAAATATTACTCCAAAACCCTAAATCTGAATCTTGCCTTTTAAATGCAAAAGTGGCCTAAGGCTAAATGGTCACTATTACTGACAAAGGGCAGCTATCAAGACCATCTGAAAGTGGACAATCATTCACGTCAAAATGACCTTTATCGAAACAAGAAAATCTTCTTCTGCGATTGTTTTGTCCGACAGCAGTCGCTTCATACGGGGTACGAACTTTTCTATTAGCTTGTTCTGCCTTAACCCCACTATCAATCCCAAAGAAAATAATTTATCGGAAATGTGAGACGTTTTACGAATGCTACTCTATGTTGTACTGCTTAAACAACATTCATAATATTTAAGTATGTAAAAAACCAATAAGAAAGTGGAATAGAAACACTAGAACTCCACATAAAAACATTGCAGTTGATAATCACTCACAGCAGCCTGTGACTGTTGTGTTACTGCACGTTGTTCATTCGGTTTTTCGAAGACATTTCCCGTGTAAAATGAAACAACAATAAAATGAAATATGTGCTGACCGCTGCGAGAGCAGAAACGTGTCTTGGGTTCGCAGTGCTGCGATCTCTTGGGTGGACACCGCTAGGCGTCAGGAGGCCGGTGGCTGGTGGCCGTTCCAGCACTGCTAGCACAAGTATACACTTCCTCCATGTACTTCCGCTTGCTTTTGTGGTGTCAGATCATGCAGATGATCGAACTTAAATTCTGAGGGTTGGTAAGTTTTATTGGCCCTTAAGTGAGTGACTCAGACTCAGTGTCTATGGCGGCCAGCTGGCGGACAGGCTTTATACCAAAGAGTGTACCTTTTCATGCAGTTGCTCTGAGATATTAATCATTTGTACCTCAAAATCATACATATCACACAAGTTTGACTTTTGTTGCAATCTGTATTTATGGCGTTGCAATTTTAATGGCCATCTGTGTGTATGTATGTACATGGTACATATTTTTTGTTTAGTTTTCTTTCATTTTGCATTGTCTGTTTCTAATAGATCAAAAGCATATCGCTGAATTTGTGATGTGATGTTTTCTTCTGAAGACTCTGTATGACCTTCAAATCATATGTCTACTAATATTATCTTACCGTTCGCTTGACATGTTTGCTGTGTTGTGTTGTGTTGGTGTCATAGAAACAAAGAAGCTGTCAAGCAGCCACCAAATACTGTGTTGTACCTCCTATAAATCACAGTCAGACTGCCTGGCCTAACAGGCAGACAGCCATAAACTAAAGAGGTCTGATGAGGCAATTCCGCATACCTGCTTGTGTTCATCGGGTGTTACCTTTCGCGAAAACGTCTGTTGTTACCTTACGTATAATGTGAAAGTACGACTCTGTCTCATCCAGAACGCAATATGATTCAAAACAAAAATGCAACACCAAATGAAGAATGATTAAAATATGGAAGCATGAATACACAGGTTGGCCGTCCGCGGTGGTCGTGCGGTTCTAGGCGCTCCAGTCCGCAGCCGCGCTGCTGCTACGGTCACAGGTTCGAATCCTGCCTCGGGCATGGATGTGTGTGATGTCCTTAGATTAGTTAGGTTTAATTAGTTCTAAGTTCTAGGGGACTGATGACCACAGCAGTTGAGTCCCATAGTGCTCAGAGCCATTTGAACCAATACACAGGTTGTCGTTCATCTTCAAAGCTAGCAGAAAAGTAATACTTCTGAAGTTGAGAAATAATATCTAGCAAGTTAACTTTAGAGACTGTAAAGATTAAAAACTGTATGTCTTTCCAAAGCAGTGCGTAAATCGTATATGTGGATATTTAACACCTGGATAAAAATAACAACTAAAATAATTTATGGGGAACATTAGACTGATAAAATAAGACAAAAAGCTGCGGTATTGGCAAAGAGAGGAACATGTGGAAAACGTTGGCTCGACAAGATAAGACATATGCTAAGTCTAGAAGGAATAACTTCCACCGTACATGAGGAAACAGTGGAAGGTGAAAACAGCAGGGAAAGACAGAGAGTGGAATATATCCAGCAAATAACGACGGCGCTGGGTGCAAATGCTAATTAGAGATGAAAAGGTTGACAGAGGAGCGGAATTCGTGGCGGGATGCATCCGGCACTCAGTGGATCAGATAACTCAAAAGTAAAAGGACTAAGAAAGCAAAGACCAATTACAGGCAATATAATTATACTACAATAAATCAGTCGTACATCTATATCTATCCTCTGTGCACCACAGGAAGTGCATGGCACATAGGAATCTCATTGTGCTACTTACTACCGCTTCTTACCATTCGGTATGGAGCAATGGAAGAATGACCTCTTAACTATATGTGTGCGTGCAGTGATTAGTCTAATCTTTTCTTCATGGTCCCTACGTATTAATGATACCTAGAAGGTTGTCATATGGTCCTAGATTCTTCATTTAGCACTTTGACATCCAATCCCAATACCCAATGGACACAAAAATTTTGATGTGCTGCACATCTCGTTATTTGGAGGGGTACGTTTCTTCCCACTTTTATATAAGGAATTACGTGTATTGACGCGGCTTGATGGGTCATCCTTGTGTTGAAAAGGCTATTTAGAATCTTAAACAACCATTTACTTTTTGGAGTCAAGTTGCTAGACAGCGGCAGCTGTTCGTTTAGTACCAAAAAAAAATTAAAGGCATGATATCTCATTTACTTTTTGCGAGAACTGGAGCAAATTTTTCTTGGGAAGGAAAGTGAGGACAACGATATCGGCGATTCAGATGAAGATTTTGAAGTTTTGATAGAAGAACAGCGCCTAACTTCAAGTGGGTATTGCTCGCTTTGATTTCGTATAACTTTTATGGAAACGTTGCGTTTTTTTCTTACGTTTCTCCATTTTCTGAACCATGAAACGCGTGTTTTGTTTGTTAGGCGTTCAGGAAAGCAGCAAGAAAAACGCAGCATAACAGTGCAGCGAGTGCAAAATCGCCATGGGCAAAACCCTTTTTTCAAAGTGTATCATACACAAAAATTGTCCCGGGAGATAAAAATTTCTAACAACTTATTCTTATGGGTTTTAGGTTGTAAGTCTTCAGTTATTCTAAGTAAAATAGAGGACGATAGCTGTAAATAAGAACTACTTGCACTTAAGAAAACTTTTATACTTTTTGCAAAACTAAGATAAAGAAAGAAAACTTAACAATATGAAGTTTCAGGCTTACATAATAAGGTAGTATTATGTGACTTGTAGCAAAATTTTCTTGGCAATGAATGTGAGTATGACGATATTGATGATTTAGGTGAAGTTTCTGAATTTGTACAAGAGGAACTTCGTCAAACTTCAAGTAAGGTAATGAAAAATATATAGAAAAAGCATAAAAATGACCAACTTCCTAAGAAGCGGCAAAGTTTACTTGGCTGGCAGTCAGAATATTAAAGCTCGTTCTTGAAAATTTGTGCACAGGCCTTCAGAGAATAGCTCGCGTCTAACCTCACGTCGTTGTCAGTTTAAGACATTTAGGATCACAGTGTCTCTCTACCATGAATCGAAAAAACGTGAGACAATTCGTCTTGTCCTGCTTTGCACACGTTTCATAGTCACTGTTAATCCTTTGTGGTACGGTTCACACACGTGAGTAACATTCTAGGAATGGTCTCATGGACGTTTTGTAAATAATCTTCTTCGTAGGCTGAGTGATTTTTCATCTTAACTATCTCATGAACAGACGTCTAACGTATTCTATGCCCAAGAGTCAACGTATGAGATGTTTCTATGTTATATCCTATGAAACTGTTACTTCTGAGTATTTGTGTTAGTTGACTGATCCCAGTTGTGAAACATTGATACTGTAGCCATTGGCTACTGTGCTTTCCATTATTCTGAAGTGGACAGTTCTACATTTCTTAACACTCAGAGCAAGTTACCAATACTTGAATATCAATATCTGACTGAATATTTGCGCTACGACTTTTAACTGTACTTCTTTACATATAACTACTTCATCAACGAAAAGTCTGAAGTTTTTACTACTATTCTTGAGAAGATCTTTCGGTTATTCGAAATTAATTCACTTACTACAAACACCTTGGCATTAGCTGTACTGGATGTAGATTCACTACTCAATAGTGACATATGTAAATTTGTGCCCGACCGGGACTGTATTTCTGATTTTTCTCTTACCGCGAACGGTAGCCTTAACCTCTTCGTCTAGCCGTGCATGCTCCCTGGACCGGCCCAGACGTTCACATGTCATCCTTATACTGCAGTCCACTAAATTCATCACCTAATACCCGCAACCGCAACATTATTTAGATTTCAGAAACAGTGAGAATCAGGGAACGAGGGGTCGAGAGGTCATTTGTTCGCCTTCTCTTGTAATACTTACGAGGGAAACTTTCCACTGCATCCCCCCCCCTCCCCCCCCGCAATCCCACAGATTTGTGGTAAGTAGGTACAGTCTATAATCTGTCAAAAGCCGAACACAGATCAAGCGTGAAAACAGATAGAAAGTGTTCTGAAATGTGAAAAATAAAAAATAGATAAAAACAGTGAAAGAATGGCCCAAGGACAAGAAGCGCAACATAGATCAACCAGGAGGTGCAATGGCGTTGTGTTCAAGTAGACACGATGTTGACCTCTGCAGTGGACGGGCCGTGTTCAAACCTCCCTTGCGCCAGTTTAGTTTTCTTTTTTCTTTCGCAGCTCTCTGTGTTCGAATTTGTGTCTGTGTCGGGGTGAAACGTCCGTTTCCAACAGCGAAGTGTAAGCGAGGGACCTATAATGACAGTTGATCCTGCAGCCGAAAGGAAGTGGGTTTCGAATGGGAACCGCAAACGATTGATGACAAGGTGACAAGTCAACCCAGTCCTCCAACAGAAAACACGCCTGGTGCATCATACACGGCATTTGTGACAGTACGTGTGTCATATGATAGGAATCTCTCACCGGCACACCTAAATTGTACTCCTGGTGAATCAGTGAGATATGCCACCTCACCCGATTTAGGTGTTAGAATGAATGTCAATGTGATCAACCCCAAGGAAATGATGAAAACATAAATAGTTTGTCACATAAGCTGCGGAAAATGAATGCAACATTTCTACAATCACACAATTTCCCTGTGTTCTGCCAGAACGTATGCTTTTACGTGTTTGAAGTTTCGTTCCGTTTTAGAAGTTTCAGCTGTTGAATCCCTTTGTTGTAACATAGTTCACAACTATCTATTTGTTGTCTTCATTTCTGTGAGTCGTCTATGTAGTATCTTGTCTGCTCTCATTATTCGTCACGTTTACTTGTGACGGTAACGTGTTCTTACCAAATGACTCATTTTCTATAACCAAGAGTATAGAAAGAGATCAAACATTTCAGTGACCGGACGGACTGCTCATAATGTTGTGAAAAAAAATAAATAAAATGAAAACAAGTGGCACGAGGAAATTTTGAACACGGCTCCTCCGCTTGGCAGTCCAACACCGTTACCACTTGGTGGTGTAACTATGCTCAGTATTGCACTTGCTAAGCTCGGACCGTTCACTTTCCCTATTTTGCTTTTTTTCACTGTTCAGTATATCTTCTTCCTGTGTTTATGTTTGACCTGTGTTCAGTTTTTGACTGGTTATTCACTGGGCCATCTTACCACTAAATCTGAGGGGGGTGCGACGGGGAATTTCCCTTGTTAGATGGGTGTCTGAAAGAACAGACACTGTTGACGATGCACGGCTGAAAGAAATACTTCTAAATTAATTCACGGATTGCGAATTTCTTGGCATCAGCTCTATTAGGTATTAATAGGTGAAAAATTTACTGGACTACAATATAAGAATATAGACAGTGTGATATATGGATGTTTGGGACGGTCCGGGGAGTGGGTACTGATAGCGGAAGTGGTTAAGGCGACCACTCATGATAAGTAGGAAACCCGGGTTTTCAAAAAATTTTCATCTACATCTTCATGATTACACTGCAATTCACAATTAAGTGCCTGGCAGAGGGTTTATTGAAACTCCTATAAGCTACTTCCAACCGTTCCACTCTCGAAGAGCGCGGGAAAATGATCACGTAAATCTTCCTGTCTGAGCTCTGATTTCCCTTATTTTATTACAATAAGCATTTCTCCATATGTAGGTGGGCCCCAAAATATATATTCACACTCTGAGGCGAAAATTGCTGATTGAAAGTTCATGAGAAGTTCCTACTACAGTGAAAATTGCCTTTATTTTAATGACTGCCACGCCTATTCGTGACCGAGCGAGGTGGCGCCGTGGTTAGACACTCGACTCGCATTCGGGAGGACCACGGTTCAATCCCGCGTCCGGCCATCCTGATTTAGGTTTTCCGTGATTTCCCTAAATCACTCCAGGCAAGTGCCGGGATGGTTCCTCTGAAAGGGCACGGCCGACTTCCTTCCCCATCCTTCCCTAATCCGATGAGACCGATGACCACGCTGTCTGGTCTCCTTCCCCAAAAACAAACAACAACCTATTCGTGCATCATATCCGTGGAACTCTCTCGCCTATTTCTCTATCATACAAAACGATCTGCCCTTCTCTAAAGTTTTTCCTTGTTCTCCGTCAATCCTACATGATGCGAATCCCTCACTGCACAGCAATATTCCAAAAGAAGGTGGACAAGAGTAGTGTAAGCAGTCTCTTTAGTAAACCTGTTACATCTCCTAAGTGTTCTGCCAATATATCGCATTCTTTGGTTTGATTTATTTGCTAAACATTTAGCTGAGTTTACAACCTTTAGATTTGTGTGTTTTATGGCGTAAGTGAAATTTAACGGATTCTTTTTAGTGTTCATGTGGATGACTTCACACTTTTCGTGATGTAGAGTCAACTGCCACATTTACACTATACATAAGTCTTGCATAAATCATTTTGCGTTCGTTCTGATCGTCTGTTGATAGCAGTATCTGAAAACAACCTAAAATGACTGCCCATATTACCTCCTAAATCGTTTATGTAGATCAGGCACAACAAAGGTTCTGTAACACTACCTTGGGTAACGTCAGAAATCATTTCCGTTTTACTCGATGACTTTCCGTTAACTGCTACAAATTGCGATCTTTCTGACTGGATATCACGAATCCAGTCACACTACTGAGGCGACATTCTATAGGTACGCAGTTTAATAAGAACTCAGTTTAACGTCCCCTGTCGATAGCACTCACTATTTCGTGAGAATAAAGAGCTAGTTGCGTTTCACAAGAACGGTATTTTCTGAATCCGTGATGGCTGTCAATAAATCGCTTTCTTCGAGGTGATTCATAACGTTCGA
The DNA here is from genome assembly GCF_023864345.2 of Schistocerca serialis cubense. Classification (NCBI taxonomy): domain Eukaryota; kingdom Metazoa; phylum Arthropoda; class Insecta; order Orthoptera; family Acrididae; genus Schistocerca; species Schistocerca serialis. Next base: position 487,778,277 of record NC_064643.1, read on the forward strand.
GCAGAGTATATGTTCCAAAGTCCTACTGAAAATCGGAGTTAGTGATATGGGTCTGTAATTCAGCAAATTAATCCTATTCCCTTTCTTGAGTATCGGCGTGACTTGCACTGTTTTTCAGTCTCTGGCTACAGATTTTTCTAGGAGTGAGCGGTTGTGTGTGATTACTAAGTATGGACCTATCGTCTCACTATGCTCTGAAAGGAACTTCTCTGCTATACAGTCTGACCGGAGGCCTTGTATTTCTTAAGTGGTTTGAACTACTTCGCTACACGAACGTTATCTGCTTCTAAATTACTCATGTTAGCAGTTTTTCTTAATTCTATCTCTGAAATATTTACTTCGGCTTCTTTCGTAAAAGAACTTCGGAAAACCGTGTTTAGTAACTCTGATTTAGTGCCGCTGTCACAGTAACATCACCATTGTTATCGCACAGTGAAGGTACTGACTGCACCTTGCCCCTGGAGTATTTGTATTTGACTTTGTAATTAATAAGAGTGAAAGGGGATGAGAGGAGGGTCACAATGAACCACACAGAAGCAGTTTATAAGGACGTTTATTGAACAATGTTGGTTGAGCTACGCACAAAATTTCGTAAGGAAGTGCCTATTTTCAATAGTAGTCAGCGTAAGCGTTATAAAGAGTGCTATCAGGCCCCTCTAGAAAAGAATCTCTAGTTAGGCGATCCTCGCAATCTGTGGAGGCGTCATGGTGGCGAGCTATGGCGTCAGAATCCACCTGGAGACGGCTTGATCGCTTCCTGTTGGCTAAGGGATGCCAACCCTTACAATGTAACGAGGATTCTCCTTGAAGTTCATTGCTCGAAAGGTTTCAGACGACTACTCAATTGTTTCTGCTGGAGAGAGTCGGGTGGAGGCTATAACCGAATGCAGCTGTGTAAGTAACGCCACTGTCAATGTGGTTACATATATTTAATTATTTCCTACATCACGAGGGTGCATTAGATGAGTTGTGTGTGGGGCATCGTCAAGCTTGGATGCGAATGTGATGTGTGAAGCCAATTATGGTCTCGAATTTAAAGTTTCATTAATAACACCTGTGGTAGTGCACCTAACTTGGTTCACGGCCCACAACAGCTATGATGACGTGTTATCAACCATTATTTGCTTTTTTGTGTCCGCAGTGCACACATATGACAGATTGGGTAATCATTTTATGTGGCCATGTGGTGGTAAAATGCAATGGCGGGAATTAATGTGCGGAAAAGAACACATGGTGGCTCTTAAATTTTATTGAAGAGCTCTTTACTGAGAAGTAGATCGTCATTTTGCTATAATCATAACAGTCACAGCACTGATTCATATATGAATCCATAGCGTTGCAATATCTTCTGCAGGACAAGGGACATCATCGTCCTCAGAAGACGTCAGGTGAGAGAAAGAAATACCGTTAGATGTAGCTCATTCTGTACATTTCCAAGCACAGATCTCACGTGACGAATCAGCCCGTTAGGACGTCAGGTGAGAGAAAGAAACACTGTTAAATGCAGCAGATTCTGTACATTTCGCAGCACAGATCTCACGTGTCGAATCAGTCTGTTAGAACCACGTGATGGGAGAGGTCTTTTAGAGTGACAGAACTATTTTTTAGAGGTTTCTTTACAGTGGCTGTATTCCATGGAGGAGCCGACATTCACGAACTGTTTACCAGGTACATATGTTCTTCTGAGATTTAGTCACAGTCACCCTATTTCTAGAGTCTCGTTGAGAGCGGAGACTAATAATAAATGACACCAATTCAATGTGAGAGCCCACATTGTCTTTGTAAAGCATTTGATTACTTGAACAGAAATAAGCGCTGACAACACATTAATCATATTACCCAAAACTGGAAGGCACAAATACACGAATGTGTTAATGTATCAATAGCTTTTATTTTAAATACTTTGTACAGACAGTGGCTTAATAATAGACAGTGCCTCAACACTTAAACAGCCGCGCGGAGTAACCGCGTGGTTAGAGGCGCCATGTCACTGACTGCGCGGCCCCTCCCACTGGAGGTTCGAGTCCTCCGTCGGGCATGCGTGTGCGTGTTGTTCTTAGCATAAGTTACTTTAAGTAGTGTGTAAGTCTAGGGATCGATGATCTAAGCAGTTTGGTCCCTTAGAAATTCACACACATTCGAACATTTGAACACTTAAACATTACTGGGGCGCCACGATTAAGAAAGAAGTGAAGTGACACGATATCCTGTGTGAATTCCTTTCACCTGATGCTTTATACATGTAACAAAACAAATTTTTAACAAGTGAACTGGTCTTATGGCAGGTAATACTGATGAATAAACATTTGCTCAGGTTGTATATCGAAATGAAATTCGGATGTGGTGCTAAATGTTTCAAAGATACAGTTTAGAAGACTACGCGAACCCATCAAACAAGAGACAATGTAACATTTATCTCTCTGATGCACAGTTATTACCAATTTAGTCAATCAGCAATTAATAGTTAGGAATGACACTACTTTCCTTTATCTGTTGCCCTTAACAAGTAATTTCGTTTCTTTTTAAGTGCACTCTCATCGAAACCTTCCCCACGAAGTGTGTTTCTAGACGATCTAGCGTGTTGCAACGTCGCCACAGAAAAGTGCTACAGCGTTTCACATACGCTAGACAAATTGCCGCATCTGTCTCCCTGTTCTTCTGGTACACTCAACCGGACAAGGCGTTTTCCGCTAGCCCATTTCCTCCATCAAGAAGAATCGTTTCCTTTTCTTTCATATACGTCATACCGTCATTTTTCTGCGGAGACAGCTTCCCATTATTGCCCGTAGAGTGATAAACTGTTTCATTAATCTTTCCATTTTACCAACCGTTTCTACGAAAGAATCCCTGCAATATCGTGTGACTGGCGTTTGCTTTCTTCGGGTCATATTAATTCCATTCCTTCCTTCGTGCAGAAATAAGTACCAATATTCCTACAGCGCTGCTTTCGATGATTAAGAAGTCCTTTAAACAAATTAGACCCGAAATTAGAGCCCCAGCTTTTCTAGTTAAGTGTAGTACGGCGTGACAGCAACTTTAGATTTGGTAACTACAATTCCGGCCCTAGTTACTAATATTTTGAAAAATTGCTCTGTCGTTTCGTAAAGCACGCAGCTACTTTACCGCGTTTCCAAACATTAATGTATATTTCAAATCATAGTCATCTGTTTCTTGAAATGTAAAAATACACTTCCCATCGTTGTTTTTATGCTTCGTCACAGAATGAATATCTCGTTTGTAGAGTTATTGATGTTTTATTGATTTTGGCACCGAAGAAACGATTTACTACGCTTTCTTTAAAACGTCCTTTTCGAGGCGAATGAGTGCCTGTATTAATTCAATAATATTTCATTTCCTTGCTTCTCAGTTTTTACAGAGACGTCTATGTACTTAATAAACGGAATCACGTTCCTTTGTGAACTGAGAGTGCTCCTGTTATAATGGAGAGAAATTTCGGCGTGTAGCGTGAGTCATACTTTTATATTGGTGTAACAGTTGATCGCATGGTCGGCAAGAAAGATTGCGTCAGCCAGATGGTGAATGTTGGATACACCTCCACTCGTCTTCTGATTTCACTTTAGTTGCTCATGAGAGTAATGAAGACACGTGAAATGAAGACTCACATGCTTAGGTGGTTTTGAGGTAACATCTAGCGGTAGTACGAATTCTACCACTTGTGTAGGTAGTTAGACCATTCTGGTGTCGTAATCTCTCTCTCTTACTGATATTGGTACTGGCAAGACATCGGTCCCAGGAGTTCAAAGACTTTCGAAAATGTTTTAATTTTGAGTTTAAATTTCCTGCGTAATTTCGGATCTGCTATAGTAATTTTTCATTTATTTCATTAATTTTGGCCGGCCAATGTGGCCACGCGGTTAAAGGCGCTTCAGTCTGGAACCGCGCGACCGCTACGGTCGCAGGTTCGAGTCCTGCCTCGGGCATGGTTGTGTTTGATGTCCGTAGGTTAGTTAGGTTTAAGTAATTCTAAGTTCTAGGGGACTGATGACCTCAGATGTTAAGTTCCATAGTGCTCAGAGCCATTTGAACCATTTGAACCATTAATTTTGAAGTTACATTAACATGCTATGCTAACTGGAATTTGCAGGCGCGTTGGCTTGGTGTGCTCTATATCCTGTTGCGGTTATAGGAAGTTTTGATGGAGCTCTCCAGACAAAAAATCGGTACAGTCGCCCACAGAGCTATTGTTGTTACGCAAATGTCGAATTGTTCCGTGAAATGCCTCGACGGGTAATTCATAGAGTATCGGAAACTCATCCCAAACAATGGAAGTGCAGTGCTGCGTCAATCACCAGTACTACTTTGCTGTGAAACATTGCAGATGCTGGCCGTGTCGAAGACGTACACTGTCAGGAAATATCAGTTCATAAAGAACATGCGGTGCGCGATGGTCGGACTGCCTAACGCCCATCACCCCTAGATAGCGAAAACGTCGTTTTCAAAGTGGCAGGGGATTTCACGTCATCGTAGTTCAGCGAAGTAGCAAGAAATAATTTTAAATGATATACACAAACCTTCCTTGTAAATCACTCTACCTACTACTAAAAACCAGATCAGAATCCATACAGTTGTTTTTGAGGTTGTTGATAGATTTCGACTGCTATAAAAAATTATGTGATATAGTTACAGAGGAACAATTTTCGGATTTTGTCCTTTACTTGTACTGAGAAACCTTTCTTTTTGTCAAATTTTATGATTCTATGTCAACGAGAAGTGTCCCACTGGTTTTTATGAGTGAGTTTACGAGGGTAAAAAATGGCCGTATCTTTTAATTGCATAGACTTACAAGCTTAAATACTTCACAGCACCAAGGGACCATAGACCACAGTATGTGAGATAACTTTCCACTTCATACCTCGAACCGTTCCTGAGATGAAGGGTTCTTAACAGTCGGAGAGACAGACAGATGTGATTCTATAAGTATTCCGTTTTTACCGATTTGGGATACGGAATCCTAAAAAAAGGCGAGAAAAAGTCGGTAACTCTCCTTTGCCAGATCGAAAAGATTACTTGAAAAACTTACTAACAAAGTTAGCCTCAGAAGCGCCAACGTAGATTCCTCTGCAAAGCGGAACTATTCACGTCTCTTTTCTAAAACTTCCTGCCTATATTATTTGTGGCGTTAATAAAGTGAAATGGCCAAGAAGGTTACGGGGAAACGAAGAAAAGAGATAATTTCCCTGTGACTCAATTGGAAAATTAACCAAATACTCATCTCTGATCGGAAGAAAAATGCCCATTAGACACTCTAAGAAAGGACAGATACGGCCCACCACACATCTGCAAACTTATGAATAGGATTTTGGAGAGCATTGTAATGCATTCGGGTATAATACTGTAGTCTTGGTCACTGTGTCTCGTACACTGCTGGTGACAGCAGACGTCACCTGACAACACTGGAAGGGAGCGCTGCGCTGCAATACCCAAGAGTGTCTTCGGCAGCCGCAATTTGCCTGCTGCTCCACACAGCAAGGTCGATCGTGACCACAGGCGAATCAGCCGACACGAACACCAAAACAACGGTGAAGTGTCGAACTTGTGCTCCTTATACAAACGTATAAACTCCATGTAAAATGTATCTACTTAATGCCACCTGCAGCAAGAGATTCTCACATGGAGCTTCATCAAAGCTGATTTAATTATTATCATGCTTTTTTACTGAAATAGTTTGATTTTCTATCATTCCTTTGCTTGCTCAGTGTTAGTTTCTGGTCCATTAACAATTTCCTGGGCACGTTTGGAATGACGGTTTGTCATGTTTTACACGACAGTCTGCAACTCAAAATTTGTAATTGTCATTTTTTATATCATTATTTGAATGCGTGGTGTCCGTTCTTTCGGGCATTCCTGTAAGAACAGATATCATGCATTTAAATAATCGGTTCACCTCGATGGGCGCTGAATCCACAATCTTTAGTGCGGATACACATTTACGTTGGACCTCCAGTGGGAATCTAAAATCAGCGAACGTTGATGGCATGGTGAGGGACTGTGGATAGGTGGCGACAGGTGGGTGTGTAAGTCGGTTGTGGAGCATGTTAAGGTAGTCCGTGCATTTGCTGTACACACTGTGTCTGGGTTGCGAAGTGGTTAACGCTTGGTAAGGAGGAGATCCCAGGTTCGAGTCTCGGTCTGGCATACATTACACTCATCGCCACTAATTCCGCATAAAGTCTCGATGCAGCTGATATCATTAGTTCCTTCCCATTCCTGTCCTTTCTCCCCCCTCCACCTTCACTTTACATAGTATGACATTTATTATATTTAATTACACTGGGTGGTCAGAAACAGAGTGAAAAGCCTGTGAGGGTGTTGCAGGTGAAGTTGTGCTGAAAAATAATTGTTAAGAAAAAATCCATACGTTACGTCAATTCAGAGATATTTCGCAATGAAGATAACCAGTTAGGTCGTCGCACGGACGAATTCTAGCAGCCTGGCAGAGAAGGTGTCACCAAACGTGTTGTTCGTTTAGTTTACTCGAACCGAAAAAAATGTAGCTTTTGCTCAACCAGCTTTCCGAAAAAGGCACATTATAACCGGTAATGAGCATTTTATCGAGTGACAAGTCACGGACCCACAGTTGTCTGTGCATAATTGCATGTTAACGCGGGCAGGTGCCTGAATTTGTGCACCCAATGACCAGATAGACTGACTTCAGCGCTAAATTACTCAAAAACGGCACAACGCATGAATTCTTTTCTTAACAGTTAATTCTCAGCACAACCTTCACTACAACACCTTTACAAGCTTTCCCCACTGTTGATGACCACCCTCTGTATGAATTAAATTGTCGCAAGAAGAAGGTGGCTTTTATTTAGAAAACGAATTAAGTGTGTACAGTAAAATGGTGGTTAGATGATACAGGTGACATAGTATTTGATCAGACTTGCTTAATGTTACATAGTAGACGAAAGAGTACATAGCACTTCTGTACAGTGACTGCTAAATCTCATAAAAATTTAATAACCTCACCTTAGTAGGCCACACCCTGTCAGTTGTATGTATGTATTTTGTTTTACTGTACATGTCATTGTTTATAGCAGTGAAAGGTAAAGAAGCATGAACAGCATGTTTCTTAGCGTGTCGCGTTCATATAAATTTGAAATGTTTCTCATGATAAATTTAATTTGAAATTCACTGTTGTCTGATATTGATTTGCGCTGATATTTCACTGTTTTCTGAAGACATCGATCGTTAATTGGGCAGTCCGCGTGTTATTACTATCAGCAAAAAGTGTAGAAATCTAGACTGGAGGCTTGCAGTGAGTATAGTCGAGGGAATGGCTGATGTTGCAGAGAACATATCGATTCTAGGTGCTAGTAAGGTACCTTAGATGACGTGCGAAACATACACCGCTACGGTCGCAGGTTCGAATCCTGCCTCGATCATGGATGTATGTGATTTCCTTAGGTTAGTTTTTTATTAGTTCTAAGTTCTAGGTGACAGATGACCTCAGAAGTTAAGGCGCATAGTGCTCAGAGCCATTTGAACCATTTCTTTTTAAACATACACAATAGGCTAATAGCTTGGTGTGATTTCAGAAATGAAGCAATAGAACGAGGAAATAAGACCAAAGAATAAGTCCTAAAGTGACAAAAGCCAAGTAGGGAAAATCGAAAGAAGCATCGAAAGCTGGTACTGGAAAAGAGTCAAGCATACAGCAAATACCGTGAGAGAAATTAATGTGACACCAACTAACTTACGCCAAATGTTCAAGAAGAGGAAAGAGGCAGAGAAAATTAGTCAACTAGATCGAAACTGGAAGACGAAAAATCCACAGACTGTCAAAGTACAACGTTAGGGGAGGAAACTGATGGATGAAGTTGTCAATAAGTTCAGTAAGAAGATAGTACAATCGACTGTCAAATTCGCTTGGAAGCAGACCAGAAGCTGATCATGAATTTACAGTAGAAAATGGTGTACAAGCTATTATGCCGAGCACTGGATATCTGGTTCTGGTGCAGCAGTCTCCTTTATGCTGGCATTAATTACATGTCTTGCAGGACAATACGTTGATCGGGATTTGGTAATATTAGTCGTAGGGGGTGGCCTGATTCCTACCCTGTTTGCCAAATGAGCACAGGTCGATGCAGTTGATTATGAAACTGAGATTATCACTAGCAGCCAGGATGTTTCCATATAGAAATATAGGAGCGATTCGGTGACTTCAGCATCATGCTACAGGATAAAAGGATCGTGACCAGTTCCTGCAGTTCATCGCCCTATTGTCACTTACAAGGAGCCATAAACCTATACATCGTACCGCTCCGCTGCTAGTATGTCGGTCACAGAGATCTAGTGTGCACCCTTTTGAATACCTGGGACTGGTAGGCCGCTGTCTCTTACTTATGAGTATAACAATTTCAATATTTTAAGCAGGACAGTTTGGAACATTATTCTATTGCATATTATACAGTTAAATTACTGAAGAGCGAGAAAGTTCTTGCAGTGCTAAAGAATGGGCTCGGATTTGGAAGAAGCGCGGCTCAAATCTCTATCCTTTTATTTGCATTCAGCGTTTCCATACATTCAGTCGTTAATTTTGCGCAAGGTAACTCCTTTTTCTGGTCCTTTTGGAGAAGAATTGGCAAAGTCGATACCAATCTGCGAGTACTATATTGCAGTATAGGCAGATATCTCTCAACATCCAAAATTTTACACACTGCTTTTGGCAAAAATTGCAACACCAAGAAGGATGCACCTGAGTACAATGAAATATATTCCTCACATTAGATACACGACAATACACAAATGATTAGACTTATAGAACTGTGCACGCATTTTCATTGTCAGAATGGAATATAGTGTGAAGTACCACGTGCTGTGATCAGAGCCTCAGGATACCGTGACAAGGAATGGAAGAGGACCTGTGTACTCTTCAGGGAAACACACAGCCATGTGGTTTGTAGGCGCGTTCCTGAAACATCAACAGTCGTTGTAGGAGGACCAAAACGAACAAGTTTCCGAACTGCCGTATCTGAGACCTGTCTGATGGACGTCTTGACAGGCGGAGATGCCGGTCAGGGAAACCGTGGTATACACCATTATTCAAAGAACACTTGCACATTCCTTGTCACGCGTGGCCAGGCATTGTCATGCTGAAATATGGCATTTGAACTTGCCTGCAGGAGGCGCAGTCTCCAAAGACTTCCATGATGTAATGGTTGCTGTTCAGACTGCCCTCACTATATAATAGGCGAGATCGCATGTTATCGCCAATGCTGCACAAAAATCATGACACATGGCGTATTTCCTCTATGGCGCTATATCCCAAAGTGTTCAACACGGTAATATGTAACAAGTACACTGCCATCATTGTAGGACAATTTCAAGAATGACTCTTTCAAAAACGCATTACACCACTCAGCATGCCAGTAGCGGCATTCACGTGTTCATTACTGACTGAGGCGAAGATGGTTTCTGGACAACGGTAACCGACGCTTTCCCTTTCTTGCCACCAGTCCAGTCCTCAGCAAACGGCCTTCAGCTGTCGACATCTGGACACACATCTGAGTACTCCAACAGTGAGTCAAAAGTGTTGAAAGAGCTGTTCTATCGGTTACGGTCATGCGGATATGATGCCGGTCATTCCGCTCTGTGGTCACATTGTGTAGTACAATAACCGCTTGTCACTGCGTACGATGCTCTTCCATCCACAGGTTCCGCAAAAATGTCACAGTTGTAGTACCGTGCCTTTTACGAGCCGCTCTGTAACAGTACGATGAATTCATTTCTCAGACATTATTAATTCAGTTCGAACTCACTTAGATGTTGACATTGGATCCTTTGACGTCTATGAAGCACACCAGCACTAGCTTGCACGTCTCCACTTCGTCTGACTACGCATCACCGACTGAGCGTGACGTAACACTGATTTGTCCGGACACACAAAAGAGGGCAAGCCATGTCTTTGCGATCTCTGTCACTTATTATGATTCAATTGTCCTATACGCCCTTTAAATTTAGCATGATTCATATAATTACTTTTGATTGTTCTAATTTTCACAGACGGAATTGAAATTATAGGTAATTTTGCCTTGTTGAAATCACGCCTACTACTGTGCATTGATGAGAAGAACGACACCAGTGCCTTCTAGCCATGGGTGGCAGAACTTTCGAAAGAAACATGTGGCGTGATGCAACAACTAAGGTTCTGTGTGTGCACCATTTAGCAAAAGATGCCACATTCAGCGCCCTTTTCATTCTGATGCACCTGGGTAACAACAAAAATTACTTTTTTCCATAGGTTATATCATAAATGAAACGTTGTCTTTGACTAGAGGGCCTCCAATTAGCAAAATAGCCCATCTCCTATCAAACGTCGAAGAACGAAAGTGTCGACTATTCTAGTATAATTGAATTGTTCTGTAACAATGTAATTTGTACAATGTGATGTACAGCGAAATAACAGGAAAAATAAATACCTTTTATTCTTTGGAAGCTCATAAGCTTTTGCTTGAGGGCGTGCTGAAAAGCAGTGCTACCGTATATTCTACATAAAATGTAAAATCTAAAACGAGACCTGAAAAGATAATGAGACATATATATTCGTCATTGTTGCACGTTACAACTGACAACTGCGGTTTTACGCCACTTACCATAGACCTACAGTCAGCACAAGAGGAAAAGTAACTAATTTCAGTGTGAAGGCTGAGGCTTCCCGCCAGTACAGCAAATGCTAGTGGCAGAGAGGTGGGATTCAAACACCGCAACTACGCATGGGCTTAACTATTATTGTTTGTTTACGCTGTTCAGATACTCAGTCAAACCAATATTTCCATCGCAATATGAGTCAGTTCTGAAAAGTAACAATAAATTCTTCATCCATTTAAAAAATCAAACGTTATGAACTTTATACGGCTGAAAGCAAGGGGAAACTACAGCCGTAATTTTTCCCGCGGGCATGCAGCTTTACTGTATGATTCAATGATGATGGCGTCCTCTTGGGTAAAATATTCCGGAGGTAAAATAGTCCCCCATTCGGATCTCCGGGCAGGGACTACTCAAGAGGATGTCGTTATCAGGAGAAAGAAAACTGGCGTTTTACGGATCGGAGCGTGGAATGTCAGATCCCTTAATCGGGCAGGTAGGTTAGAAAATTTAAAATGGGAAATGGATAGGTTGAAGTTAGATATAGTGGGAATTAGTGAAGTTCGGTGGCAGGAGGAACAAGACTTCTGGTCAGGTGACTACAGGGTTATAAACACAAGATCAAATAGGGGTAATGCAGGAGTAGGTTTAATAATGAATAGGAAAATAGGAATGCGGGTAAGCTACTACAAACAGCACAGCGAACGCATTGTTGTGGCCAAGATAGATACGAAGCCCACGCCTACCACAGTAGTACAAGTTTATATGCCAACTAGCTCTGCAGATGACGAAGAAATTGAAGAAATGTATGATGAAATCAAAGAAATTATTCAGATAGTGAAGGGAGACGAAAATTTAATAGTCATGGGTGGCTGGAATTCGGTAGTAAGAAAAGGGAGAGAAGGAAACATAGTAGGTGAATATGGATTGGGGGTAAAAAATGAAAGAGGATAACGCCTGGTAGAATTTTGCACAGACAACAACTTAATCATAGCTAACACTTGGTTTAAGAATCATGAAAGAAAGTTGTATACATGGAAGAACCCTGAAGATACTAAAAGGTATCAGATAGATTATATAATGGTAAGACAGAGATTTAGGAACCAGGATTTAAATTGTAAGACATTTCCAGGGGCAGATGTGGATTCTGACCACAATCTCTTGGTTATGAACTGCAGATTAAAACTGAAGAAACTGCAAAAAGGTGGGAAGTTAAGGAGATGGGACTTGGATAAACTGAAAGAACCAGAGGTTGTACAGAGTTTCAGGGAGAGCATAAGGGAACAATTGACAGGAATGGGGGAAAGAAATACAGTAGAAGAAGAATGGGTAGCTTTGAGGGATGAAGTAGTGAAGGCAGCAGAGGATCAAGTAGGTAAAAAGACGAGGGCTAGTAGAAATCCTTGGGTAACAGAAGAAATATTGAATTTAATTGATGAAAGGAGAAAATATAAAAATGCAGTAAATGAAGCAGGCAAAAAGGAATACAAACGTCTCAAAAATGAGATCGACAGGAAGTGCAAAATGGCTAAGCAGGCATGGCTAGAGGACATGTGTAAGGATGTAGAGGCTTATCTCACTAGGGCTAAGATAGATACTGCCTACAGGAAAATTAAAGAGACCTTTGGAGATAAGAGAACCACTTGTATGAACATCAAGAGCTCAGATGGAAACCCAGTTCTAAGCAAAGAAGGGAAAGCAGAAAGGTGGAAGGAGTATATAGAGGGTCTATACAAGGGCGATGTACTTCAGGACAATATTATGGAAATGGGAGAGGATGTAGATGAAGATGAAATGAGAGATATGATATTGCGTGAAGAGTTTGACAGAGCACTGAAAGACCTGAGTCGGAACAAGGCCCCCGGAGTAGACAACATTCCATTAGAACTACTGACGGCCTTGGGAGAGCCAGTCCTGACAAAACTCTACCATCTGGTGAGCAAGATGTATGAAACAGGCGAAATACCCTCAGACTTCAAGAATAATATAATAATCCCAATCCCAAAGAAATCAGGTGTTGACAGATGTGAAAATTACCGAACCATCAGTTTAATAAGCCAAAGCTGCAAAATACTAACACGAATTCTTTACAGACGAATGGAAAAACTAGTAGAAGCCGTCCTCGGGGAAGATCAGTTTGGATTCCGTAGAAACACTGGAACACGTGAGGCAATACTGACCTTACGACTTATCTTAGAAGAAAGATTAAGGAAAGGCAAACCTACGTTTCTAGCATTTGTAGACTTAGAGAAAACTTTTGACAATGTTGACTGGAATACTCTCTTTCAAATTCTAAAGGTGGCAAGGGGAAAATACAGGGAGCGAAAGGCTATTTACAATTTGTACAGAAACCAGATGGCAGTTATAAGAGTCGAGGGACATGAAAGGGAAGCAGTGGTTGGGAAGGGAGTAAGACAGGGTTGTAGCCTCTCCCCGATGTGATTCAATCTGTATATTGAGCAAGCAGTAAAGGAAACAAAAGAAAAATGCGAAGTAGGTATTAAAATCCATAGAGAAGAAATAAAAACTCTGAGGTTCGCCGATGACGTTTTACTTCGGTCAGAGACAGCAAAGGACTTGGAAGAGCAGTTGAACGGAATGGACAGTGTCTTGAAAGGAGGGTATAAGATGAACACCAACAAAAGCAAAACGAGGATAATGGAACGTGGTCGAATTAAGTCGGGTGATGCCGAGGGAATTAGATTAGGAAATGAGACACTTAAAGTAGTAAAGGAGTTTTGCTATTTGGGGAGCAAAATAACTGATGATGGTCGAAGTAGAGAGGATATAAAATGTAGACTGGCAATGGCAAGGAAAGCGTTTCTGAAGAAGAGAAATTTGTTAACATCGAGTATAGATTTAAGTGTGAGGAAGTCATTTCTGAAAGTATTTGTATGGAGTGTAGCCATGTATGGAAGTGAAACATGGACGATAAATAGTTTGGACAAGTAGAGAATAGAAGCTTTCGAAATGTGGTGCTACAGAAGAATGCTGAAGATTAGATGGGTAGATCACATATCTAATGAGGAAGTATTGAATAGGATTGGGGAGAAGAGAAGTTTGTGGCACAACTTGACCAGAAGAAGGGATCGGTTGGTAGGACATGTTCTGAGGCATCGAGGGATCACCAATTTAGTATTGGATGGTAGCGTGGATGGTAAAAATCGTAGAGGGAGACCAAGAGATGAATACACTAAGCTGATTCAGAAGGATGTAGGTTGCAGTAGATGAAGAAGCTTGCACAGGATAGAGAAGCATGGAGAGCTGCATCAAACCAGTCTCAGGACTGAAGACCAAAACAACTATATGAACTTTCTACAAGTTTATTCTTCATGTCTACATATTTGCAGCCCACTGCCTTTAGAGGGCTCCGAATTGTAGCATGTAACATGGAAAAGTGTAACGTGACTATGTCAGCGAGTGAGAAGCAGCTTGCTGTAATAGAGTTTCGAATTCAGAGAGTTCGTCAATACATGGAGCACATTCTCCTTCAGCATGACAATGTCCACCACACACGAGCGCTGCGACATCCGCATCAGTCTGATGTTTTGGGTTCACTGTCATCGTTCGTCCTTCATTCAGTTACGACTTGGCCCCATCCGATTGTCGTCTGTTTCCAAAACTTTAATAACTCCTTCGAGGCCTTCTCATTGATAGTGAGGCGCTTAAAGCATAGGTGACATTGTGGCTTCGTCAACAAAAAGTCAAACATTCTACAATAATGGTATCAACAAACTGGAGAAATGTGTTCATGGCAAGCGTAACCTTGTTGAGAAATAAATATGTGGACATGAAGAACAAAGATGATGTTAGGAAAGCCTCTATCATTTAAAAAACTTTACGAGTTTCCACATGAAAAATTCTGAGGTATTGCTTTTCAGCACGCCGTTGTGAGAGTTAGATAACCTGTTGAACCGAATTGTCGCTAATCTATAACATACTTAAAATGTAATTTATGTTAAGAGAAGGTTCGAATCCTGCCTCAGGCATGGATGTGTGTGCTGTCCTTAGGTTAGTTAGGGATAACTAGTTCTACGCTCTAGGGGACTAATGACCTCAGAAGTTCAGTCCAATAGTGCTCAGATCCATTTGAACCATTTTCTGGTAATTGTGCTATGGTAATCATCACTTGTTGAAATGTTTTTAGTAACGGAACTGGTTCTGAAATGTGGTGATTCCATCTTTACTTGCATATCTCCTGGCTGAAATGACTTACAAGTTCGTGGCACTCTCCATCGGTAATGCTAGAATTCAATATGGTGTTGGACCACCCTTAGCCCTGATGACAGCTTCCACTATCGCAGGTGTTGGAAGGTTTCTTGGGGAATGACAGCCCATTCTTCGCGGATTGCTGCACTGAGGAGAAGTATCGATGTCGGTCGGTGAGGCCTGGCACGAAATCGGCGTTCCAAAACATCCCAAAGCTCTTCTATGGGATTCAGGTCAGGACTGTGTGCAGGCCAGTCCATTACAGGGATGTTATTGACGTGTAACCACTCCGCCACTGGCCGTAGTATATGAACAGGTGCTCGATCGTGTTCAAAGGTGCAATCTCCAACCCCGTTCGACAGTGGGAAGCAGGAAGGTGCTTAAAACCTCAGTGTAGCCCTGTGCTGTGAAACTGTCACGCAGAACAACAAGGGGTGCAAGCCCCTTCACAAAAAACACAACCACACCATAACATCACCGCCACCGAATTTTATTGTTGGCACTAGACACGCTGGCAGATGATGTTCACTGGGTTTCTTCATACCCACACCCTGCCATCGGATCGCCACAAATGGCTCAAATGGCTCTGAGCACTATGGGACTTAACATCTGTGGTCATCAGTCCCCTAGAACTTAGAACTACTTAAACCTAACTAACCTAAGGACAGCACACACATCCATGCCCGAGGCAGGATTCGAACCTGCGACCGTAGCAGTCGCGCGGTTCCGGACTGCGCGCCTAGAACCGCTAGACCACCGCGGTCGGCGGATCGCCACATTGTGTACCGTGATTCGTCACTCCACACAACGTTTTTCCACTAATCAGTCGTCCAATGTTTACGCTCTTTACACAAAGCGAGGCGTCGTTTGGCATTTACCTGCGTCATGTGTGGCTTATGAGTAGCCGCTCGACCATGGAATCATGGTTTCCTCACCTCCAGCCTATTTGTCCTAGTACTTGCAGTGGATGCTGGTGCAGTTGGGAATTCCTGTGTGATGGTCTGGATAGATGTCTGCCTATTACACATTACGACCCTCTTCAACTGCCGGCGGTCACTGTTAGTCAACGGCCGAGGTCGGCCTGTACGGTTTTGTGCTGTACGTGTCCCTTCACGTTTCCACTTCATTATCACACCGCAAACGGTGAACCTAGCGACGTGTAGGAGTGTAAAAATCTCGCGTACAGACGTATGACACAAGTGACGCCCAATCACCTGACCACGTTCGGAGTCCGTGAGTTCCACGGGGCACCGCATTCTGCTCTCTCACAATGTCCAACGACTACAGAGGTCGCTGATATGGAGTAACTGGCACTAGGTGACAGCACAATGCACCTAATATGAGAAGCGTATGTTTTGGGGGGTGTCTGGATATTTTTGATCACATAGTGTATGTGTGCGTTCATTCCACAGGTAACTGCACATCATATTTGCTAGACAGGAATTTTAAATCAAAAGTACAACAATATTAACATTCTGACTGTCATCATTTAACAAGTGAAAATTGTTTAAATTAATAATTGAGAGATTGCTCGAATAGTTTCGATTTATCCACCGAGCAAGCGTCCACATACATGTTTGCTGATTGTTTTGTGTCTTGGAGAAGATTTAACGCAATGGTGCATGTACAGTTGAAGGTGGAGCAGACACATCCAGAAACCGGTTCGTAATGTCGACATTTAAATTGGAGATATAAATGGTACTCTGATACTCTTTAACGGTTATTAAAAATGTCAAGATAAAAACTCTTCATCATTGGTCACAAATTTCTGCTTAATTGAGCCATCTTCAGACATTACTAGCGTTAATCGCTTCAGCGCGTAAATTATAAACTCACAGTAACAGCAATTACCATGAAGATGACTATCTCCCAAAGCCTCGTGAGAAGTACTATCAACAGTAAACTGATAATGACGAAATGTGATTTGGATTTTCGCTTAGTAAAATAATGTGGTGTGGCATATGTTGATATATACCATTTGTGCTGTTAAAAAAAACCGGTTTCGAAATGTGTTCTCCCAATTTTCAGGAGCATGCGCATCGTGTAGTCTCGATTGCGATCGTTTTTAATGAAACAGTTTTACTAGAAAATATCTCGATGAGTTCCGAAAGATCCACATCGAAATTTACTAGAATGTTTCTTCGATACCAGAGAGTCTGCTGCATTGCCAGCGATCGCGTTAGAGCGTATACTGTGAGTGGGTGAACCAGGTGTTATAATTAAGGTGCAGATACTGACGGAGGTCCAATGTGCGCTGTCATTACTGTAATTAGCGTGTGGCAGCGAGGCTTGGTGTATATGTTACTGCGTAACAGATTTGTGTTGGGAAAGGATTAACGCCAATTGCGGCCACAAGGTGCGGGCTGGCTGAGATCTGTGGGTGGGCGGTGCGGTGCTTATCAATGCAACGACCTTCCTATTATCGCTGGTTTAAAGTGAATATATGTTGCGAGGCGGCGCGTTTCGCTTGCGCGAGCGAAATATTTATTCTGTGACTTACAGTTACTCCATGGCGAGCGAAGAAGTTTAAGAAAATGGGAATGTGGCGGGACTTTGTTGGGAGACACGATAACAAGAGGACGTGTAGGCAGTGTGTGCAATGAAACAGCCATTGTTAGCCGCCATATTGTATAATTTACCTTTTTGGAGATTCACAAGCGATATGTAATGTTAATGTGGAGTTTAGTAATGGTCATGATACAGTCTGTTGCATTCCAAAGGTAACTGCGTGTATTTAATTTTGAGCAAAGGATTCTGTCATGCACTATTATGTACTACAAGCTTGTACAGTATTTCGAAAATTTGGTGATCGATGTCTCCTCTAGAACCTGCTTCAATAACACGGTCAAAAGCATAGAGAAACTTTGCTCTGCTAAAAGGAACTCATTCCTCTCGCAGACAATCATCGAATGACCAAATGTGAATGGCATTGTTCCGGTTCGAGGAGATCGTATAGACGTTTCCTTCCTCTTACATTTCAAAAATTTTATAGGCAACCGTCGGAGTCGGCATCTGCTTCTACACCAGAGGATAACTTGTCCACGTGTACGAAATTACGTATGCCGTGGGAGTTCTAGACGCCGATCGAAACAGTGTCCTTCACAGACATACAAACAGACACTACACACACTTGTTCAACAACAACGATTTAATATTACCGGATATAAAACATTAATTTCTTGTTTTGAGCAATAGTAATACTATAACGGCAGCATTTACAGTGCTGCAGTGAGAGAATATCACTGACTGAAATATCAGAGGAGAGGCCTGATGTCATTAAATGGCTTAAATAAGATGATAATAAAATTAGAAAACACGAGTGAGCTTGGTGTGGCACCTGGAAAAGGAAGGCGTCATATCCCCGTCGAAGGTATTGACAAAAATTGCTGTTGCTGTAACTGACCATGCATCTCGGGCTCCGAGTAGTGCTAGCGGAAGTGCACTGTCTTGAGAATTGTCCATCCCGTGGTCAACAGTACGGAAAGACCTGCGATCTATTTTGCTCTGGTATCCGGACAAGATCAACGCGGTGTAGCAATTGAAGCCACATGATCCACAGCAACGTTCTAAACTTGTTCTTCGGTTTTTGGCACGGTTAGAAGTTGACGACATGTGGCCGGGCAATACTCTATGGAAATATGAAGCAATTTATACACTACAGGGTGCAGTGAATACACAAAAATTCCGGATTTGCGGTACTGTTAAACCGCGTGTTGTGGCTGAAGAACCTTACACTCGCCGTATGTAACTGTTTGGTGTGGATTAATACACCTAAAGGGCCTACCAGGCGTACCATGACATCTTCACGTTGTGGAGACCTCCTTCTTGATTTGCAAGAGCGCAGTTGAGTGAAAATCGCTGTCTTTAATCAAGATTGGGAAACACGTCATGTCTTTCACCAAGTGAAAAATTTGATTAGTGCAACCTTCCACGAACGTCTTATCTCCAAGGGAGTCCAGATGCGTGGTCTGCAAGATAACCTGAACTCAGTCCATTTGACTTTCCGCTTGTGTGATATCTAAAAGAACTCATTTACAAGGGACATGTTCGGTCTCTTTCTGATCTGAAGGCCAGTATACATGAACACGATACACATTCCACCGAAACTGTTGTGAGCAACTGTTGATTACGCCGCTTTACGGATGCAGCACCTCTTCGATGTCTCTGGTGCTTTTCATGTAAGCTGCTGTTAATAAAAAATAAACATTATGCCTGTCTCGCTTGTCTGACCTCTTCAGCCCACGTCCGTTCCTAATCCAAAACACATGGGAACACGTCTATACGTCTTTTTTGCATTCACGGCGCCAGATTTGCAATTAGTGGCTGAAATTAGAACTAAATTTATTTCCAGCGTAAACAGGTTCCGTAATTACGCATTACAATGTCTACCAAGTTTTGCTGCCTCAGTGGACCTCTGTGAGTAGCTGATCCTTGATCATAACCACCCGATAATACTTTGCCATTGTCCTGCATAGTACGCCGTTTTGTCTATACTAATTAGTACTTTATTTTATGTCCTTTGTAGCTGTAGAGTGCATTGTAATTTAGTTATTAATTGCAAGGGATAAAATTTTCCAATGGTCAACCATAATTTTCTACTCCTTTACATAGCTGACCTCAGGCACTACCAACAATTTTGTTTTTCTATCTTTGAAGTAGCCCTCAAGTTTAACATAGGTTTCTGGTCACCAAACTCTGAGGTAATTATGGAAACATTTAATACGCGATAACAAGATAATCTCTACACTTAGATTCTCCTCCATAATCATACAGCGGGTCCTCTCTACGACTTACTGCCTAAAATTTGACTTGTTTCATTCTACTGGGCTGCAGAAAATGGAATAAGTATTGAAGTTTGGTCTCTCTTTTTAGATTAAATGGGCTTTTTAAATTATGGTTCAAATAACTCTAAGCACTGTGGGACTTAACATCTGAGGTCATCAGTCTCCTAGACTTAGAACTACTTAAACTTAACTAACCTAAGGACATCGCACACATCCATGCCCAAGGCAGGCTTCGAACCTGCGGCCATAGCAGCAGCTCGGTTCCGGACTGAAGCGCCTAGAACCGCTCTACCACAGCGGCCGGCTGGCCTTTTTACTTGTTGTTGTTGTTGTTGTGGTCTTCAGACCTGAGACTGGTTTGATGCAACTCTCCATGCTACTTTATCCTGTGCAAGCTTCTTCATCTCCCAGTACCTACTGCAACCTACATCCTTCTGAATCTGCTTTTTACTTATTTTGTGGAAAACGGTGTACTCGACAGACTTTCGTTTTTTCAGACTGCTCAAGTGAAACAGTGCATGAGTCTCGCTTGTTATTTATTTATCTCGTTGTTTGGCAATGTCCACTTTTGTGTTTTATTTGCTACGATTTACGTACATACAAATCATAGACTCATATTCAAGAATATAGGCGGTTAACTAACACTGAGCAGTCGTAAGCAAAGGTGTAAGCAGTTACTCAGGATTGTCCATGTAAATGGACACGACATTACCGCAAAACATTTGATGTCTGTGTCAGATCTATCGTCACGTCGTGGTCTCCTGCTTGTCCTTTATTAATCTGATGCTACAGTCTTTCTTAACACCGAGGCCTTACGTCACGATAGTGAATGGATTTTCTGCCTCGGTTAGTGTATTTCAGTGGTGAAAGGAAGGTGAAAAAGTCATTAGCGACGGAACAGTAGCTCTTGTGGAGAAATAATGGGAAGGCAGCCTACAATCTCCATGTTGGATGACATGTACGGATAGTCTTCTGATGATATCTGTGAAATTCTCATTCTGCTTCCCACCACAGTCGTTCCTATGTATAAAATAATAACATTTTCGTGAATCTATTATAAGAGATATGATATCAATTTATTTTGTGTTTCATTTCAAGTAGCAAGATGTAAATTTTTTGAAGTATCTTAGCGTATAACATAATGTAACGAAAAGTACAGTATACCTAAATAATTGACTATATCGTAATTTATATTTCTGCACAGGATCATCAAATGGAGCACTTGATAATTATGTCGTAGTTAGAATGCTGCAATTTTAGAAGAGTGGCTTTATAGCTCAGATTGCCTCGAAATTACCCAGATATAACAGTCCCAGATAGACCTGTTCCATATCTCTTGATCGTATCATATGCTTTTTTCAACAAAAGCTATTGATAATGATCTGTGTTGATAACGCGAGAAATGTATATCATCTAGAAAGAAATGTTAGCAAGTGAACCTCTATGATTTTATGACTCGATATTTTAAAAGTGATT
Organism: Schistocerca serialis cubense; assembly: GCF_023864345.2. Classification (NCBI taxonomy): domain Eukaryota; kingdom Metazoa; phylum Arthropoda; class Insecta; order Orthoptera; family Acrididae; genus Schistocerca; species Schistocerca serialis. The sequence continues at coordinate 487,799,354 of NC_064643.1, forward strand.
ATAGCACGGCGAAAATCGTTCGAATGTGGCTTACAAATAGGAAGCAGATGGAGTGTACAGATGTTTTGATCCTTTCTTAAGACAGTTAACGCAGCTCTTTCGATTACACCGTTAAGAAAAATTTCGGCACAGCCAAATTGTCGTCGAAGGATGGCTAATGCAGTAGAGACGATCAAATACGAGCACAGTACACACATCAACACTTGCTTAATAGTGTCTCATGTAATCCCAACGCCTCAAATACTTCAAGAATATGCCAGGAAGTCGAAATAAATAAGAATAATTGGTTAAAGCTTAATCTGCCATCGATAACAAAATGATTAGGGACAGGACGCAAATTCGAACTGGACTGGGGCAGGGGGAAGGAAATCAGAGTTCATTTAATGTAAAGGAATATCTTTGGTGCATGTAGTTGGTTAGTTCTTAAAGTAGGTCGCAATTTGAATGCGTGGATTGCCACACAGCTGAAACAGATACCACGGGAGTTAGAAGAGTGATAGGGATTTAATTGAAAATATTTGGAAGCTATACTAATCACATCGATGTTATCTACAACAGCTGTAATGTCAGGCCTTGTTATTCAGTGTCCTTGAGATAAAAATCTCAACAGACTGATATGAAAGCACTCTTGAGCACGTGGAATTAGCCTTAATGGAAAAATGTCCTGTTTATGTTACATCAAAATTGAACAATATCACTAAACTTTGTCTGTTGCAGGATCTTTGAACTTATTTTGAGCTCCTAAACAGTAACATACCTAATGACAGAAAAGGTTCTCTCGAATATTCAGCGAGTGTTTAACAAACATTACTCTTACGAATTGTGTTTTTTTGGTTTTACGGAAGATGCTCGGCAAATCATGGACAAGTACAAAGTCTCAATTAATACGTTTTTAGCTCTCTTCGCTGCACATTGCTGTATAGTAATAACGACAGTTATTGTGTATATATACTTTAACACGTCATGAGCTCCAACGACATTGTCCTTAACGCAGAGTCTTAAGCAGGTCATGTTATAGTTGATCGCCGTAGTACAGAACATCTTGTCAGACAGCATGCACAGTACGTTGAGACTGTTTTTTGACAACGAAGTTGTTTACAAGGTAATACCTCCGTGACTAACGTCAGTGAAATTCAGAATAGGCGAGAACAAACAACCTCTGTGCTCTAAATAATGAAAGAATGGATAAATAAGATAAATTAGATTACATCCTCGACAGTTAGAAAAAAATTAATAATTCCTGAATAGAGCATTAATGGTGGGCATTCAAAGACAAATGTAATGATTTACTACCTGAAAATCATTTGCCGTGCTACTTTCGCAAATAGAACCTAACAAGAAATATCAATAAATTGCAAGAAGAAAAAAAATCTCGTCTTCACAACAAGTATTTAATTTCCAGAATGATATTTTAATTCTGCAGCGGAATGTGCGCTGATATGAAACTTCCTGGCAGATTAAAACTGTGTGCCGGAACGAGACTCGAACTCGGGACCTTTACCTTTCGCCGGCAAGTGCTCTACCAACTGTAAAGTTGTGAGGAGGGGGCGTGAGTCGTGATGGGGTAGCTCAGTTGGTAGAGCACTTGCCCGCAAAAGGCAAATGTCCCGAGTTCGATTCGCGGTCCGGCACACAGTTTTAATCTGCCGGAAGTTTCATATCAGCGCACACTCCGCTACAGAGTGAAAATCTCATTCTGCAAATATCCCACAGGCTGTGGCTAAGCCATGTCTCAGCAATATCCTTTTTTCAGGAGTGCTAGTCCTGCAAAGTTCGCAGGAGAGCTTCTGTAAAGTTTGGAAGGTAGGAGACGAGGTACTGGCGAAAGTAAAGCTGTGAGGACGGGTCTTGATTCGTGCTTGGGTAGCTCAGTTGGTAGAGCACTTGCCCCCGAAAGGCAAAGATCCCGGGTTCGAGTCTGTGTCCGGCACAAAGTTTTAATCTGCCAGGAAGTTTCAGTATTTATTTTATTTGCTTCATCCTTGTGCGTTTCGACATTATACCATTGTCAAAGGAACAAAATCCTTTTGGCACATAGTGTCATACACTGAGGAGACGAAACTCATGGAACAGCGATATACACTTACACAGATGGCTTTAGTATCTTGTACACAGTGCACTGTTATCATTTGTACTCAGGCGATTCATGTGAAAAGGTTTCCGACTGATTATGGCCGCACGACGCGAATTAATTGTCTTAACGCGGAATAGTAGTTAGAGCTGCTTGGACGTTTCATGTGGGAAATCGTCATGGAATTCAATATTCCGAGATCCACACTGTCAAGAATGTGCCGAGAATACCAGATTTCAGACATTACCTCTCACCGCGGTCAACGCAGTGGCCGACGCCCTTCACTTAACGACTGAGAGCAGCGGGGTTTGCATAGAGTTGCCAGTGTTAACACAAGAGTAACACTGCTTAAAATAATCGCAGAAATCAATGTGAGATGTACGACGAACGTATCTGCTAAGACATTGCGGCGAAATTTGGCATCAGTGGGCTACGGCAGCGGACGACAGACGCGAGTGTCTTTGCTAACAGCACGATGTCGCCTGCAGCGCCTCTCCTGGGCTCGTGACCATATCGGATGGACCCTAGATGACTGGAAAACCTTGGCCTGGTGAGATGAGTCACGAGTTCAATTGGGACAGGGTGCGAGTGTGACACAGACCCTATGAAGCCATGGATCCAAGTTGTCGTCAAGGCACTGTGCAAACTGGTGGTGGTTCCCTAATGGTGTGGGCTGTGTTTGCGTCGAATGGACTGTGTCCTGAATAAAATGTTCTCGGGTTTCCAACCGCGTCAATTGCTTAAAACTACACGAGTTTTCGGTCAAGCACTCCTCGGCCATTGTCTAGTAATATGACTGCCAATGGCCATATATACGATAGCTGCCGGCTGTGACGTCACTGGTGCCCGTGACATTGCCATATATGGGCATGTTTTGAGTCGGCGTTCGATGTGCCTTCTTCAACCATGCGATCGCTGGATCCCACGAAGCGCTGAGCTGCAAGCTACCGTCTCTATTCAGGGTGTTTGTTGTAATTTTTATTTCAACAGCTTCCTTTATTAAACTGTCCCAGAAGCCGTTAGTGCGAGCCACGACAGAGTTACCGTCAAATTTTATGTGGGGACCGTTTTCTAATGCGTGGTCAGCTAACGCAGATTTCTCTAGATAGCGGAGGCGATAATACCTCTCATATCCTGTGTCCTCGTTATGTGGTTATGTTCAGCTCCTTGCAGACCACTTTCAGCTACTCATGGACTTCGTGTTCCAAAACGACGATAGAATTCTTATGGATGACAATACGCCATGTCACCGGGCCACAGTTGATCTCAAATGATTTAAACAACATTCTGGACAATTCGAGTGAATGATTTGGCTATCCAGATCTCCTGAAATGAATCCCACCGAACAATTATGGGACATAATAGAGATGTCAGTTCGTACACAAAGTCCTGCACCGGCTACGCCTTCGCAACTTTGGCGGCTACAGGGGCAGCATGGTTCATTATACACTCCTGGAAATGGAAAAAAGAACTCATTGACATCGGTGTGTCAGACCCACCATACTTGCTCCGGACACTGCGAGAGGGCTGTACAAGCAATGATCACACGCACGGCACAGCGGACACACCAGGAACCGCGGTGTTGGCCGTCGAATGGCGCTAGCTGCGCAGCATTTGTGCACCGCCGCCGTCAGTGTCAGCCAGTTTGCCGTGGCATACGGAGCTCCATCGCAGTCTTTAACACTGGTAGCATGCCGCGACAGCGTGGACGTGAACCGTATGTGCAGTTGACGGACTTTGAGCGAGGGCGTATAGTGGGCATGCGGGAGGCCGGGTGGACGTACCGCCGAATTGCTCAACACGTGGGGCGTGAGGTCTCCACAGTACATCGATGTTGTCGCCAGTGGTCGGCGGAAGGTGCACGTGCCCGTCGACCTGGGACCAGATCGCAGCGACGCACGGATGCACGCCAAGACCGTAGGATCCTACGCAGTGCCGTAGGGGACCGCACCGCCACTTTCCAGCAAATTAGGGACACTGTTGCTCCTGGGGTATCGGCGAGGACCATTCGCAACCGTCTCCATGAAGCTGGGCTACGGTCCCGCACACCGTTAGGCCGTCTTCCGCTCACGCCCCAACATCGTGCAGCCCGCCTCCAGTGGTGTCGCGACAGGCGTGAATGGAGGGACGAATGGAGACGTGTCGGCTTCAGCAATGAGAGTCGCTTCTGCCTTGGTGCCAATGATGGTCGTATGCGTGTTTGGCGCCGTGCAGGTGAGCGCCACAATCAGGACTGCATACGACCGAGGCACACAGGGCCAACACCCGGCATCATGGTGTGGGGAGCGATCTCCTACACTGGCCGTACACCACTGGTGATCGTCGAGGGGACACTGAATAGTGCTTGGTACATCCAAACCGTCATCGAACCCATCGTTCTACCATTCGTAGACCGGCAAGGGAACTTGCTGTTCCAACAGGACAATGCACGTCCGCATGTATCCCGTGCCACCCAACGTGCTCTAGAAGGTGTAAGTCAACTACCCTGGCCAGCAAGATCTCCGGATCTGTCCCCCATTGAGCATGTTTGGGACTGGATGAAGCGTCGTCTCACGCGGTCTGCACGTCCAGCACGAACGCTGGTCCAACTGAGGCGCCAGGTGGAAATGGCATGGCAAGCCGTTCCACAGGACTACATCCAGCATCTCTACGATCGTCTCCATGGGAGAATAGCAGCCTGCATTGCTGCGAAAGGTGGATATACACTGTACTAGTGCCGACATTGTGCATGCTCTGTTGCCTGTGTCTATGTGCCTGTGGTTCTGTCAGTGTGATCATGTGATGTATCTGACCCCAGGAATGTGTGAATAAAGTTTCCCCTTCCTGGGACAATGAATTCACGGTGTTCTTATTTCAATTTCCAGGAGTGTATGTGCAGGGGACTTACAAAAACTTGTAGAGTGCATGCGACGTCGAGTTGCGGCACTATGCCGGGCAAAATGGGGTCCGACACGATAGTGTGTAGGGTGCAATCAGAAGTTCCAAACACAAAGAAATAGACCAATATGGCTGAAACTTGGTGTGCGTTCTTTCCAAAGATTCTACTAACTAAACGTGACCTTGATACGCACCAGTGGTTCCATCTCTCGGACTTTGCAAGGACTTTTCAAACGCCCCTCGTACACTACTGGCCATTAAAATTGCTACACCACGAAGATGATGTGTTACAGAAGCGAAATTTAGCCGACAGGAAGAAGATGCTGTGATATGCAAATGATTATCTTACAAGAGCATTCACACAAGTTCGTCGCCGGTGGCGACACCTACAACGTGCTGACATGAGGAAAGTTTCCAACCGATTTCTCATACTCAAACAGCAGTTGACCGGCGTTGGCTGGTGAAACGTTGTTGTGGTGCTTCGTGTAAGGAGGAGAAATGCGTACCATCACATTTCCGACTTTGATAAAGGTTGGATTGTAGCCTATCGCGATGGCGGTCTATCGTATCGCGACATTGCTGCTCGCGTTGGTCGAGATCCAATGAATGTTAGCAGAATATGGACTCGGTGGGTTCAGGAGGGTAATACGGACCGCCGTACTGGATCCCAACGGCCTCGTATCACTAGCAGTCGAGATGACAGCCATAGTATCCGCATGGCTGTAACGGATCGTGCAGCCACGTCTCGATCCCTGAGTCAACAGATGGGGACGTTTGCAAGACAACAACCATCTGCACGAACTGTTCGACGACGTTTGCAGCAGCATGGGCTATCAGCTCGGAGACCATGGCTGCGGTTACACTTGATGCTGCATCACAGACAGGAGCGCCTGCGATGGTGTACTCAACGACGAACCTGGGTGCAAGAACGGCAAAACGTCATTTATTTCGGAAGAATCCCGGTTCTATTTACAGCATTATGATGGTCGCATCCGTGTTTGGCGACATCGCGATGAACACATATTGGAAGCGTGTATTCGTCATCGCGATACTCGCGTATCACGCTGCGTGATGGTATGGGGTGCCATTGGTTACACATCTCGGTCACCACTTGTTCGCAATGACGGCACTTTGAACAGTGGACGCTACATTTAAGATGTGTTACGACCCGTGGCTCTACCCTTCATTCGATCCCTGCGAAGTCTTACATTTCAGCAGGATAATGCACGACTGCATGTTGCAGGTCCTGTACGGGCCTTTGTGGATACAGAAAATGTTCGAGTGCTGCCCTGGCCAGTACATTCTCCAGATCTCTCACCAATTGAAAACGTCTTTTCAGTGGTGGTCGAGCAACTGGCTCGTCACAATACGCCAGTCGCTATTCTTGATGAACTGTGGTATCGTGTTGAAGCTGCTTGGGCAGCTGTACCTGTACACGCCCTCCAAGCTCTGTTTGACTCAATGCCCAGGCGTATCACGGCCGTTATTACGGCCAGAGGTAATTATTCTGGGAACTGATTTCTCAGGATCTATGCACCCAAATTGCGTGAAAATGTAATCATATGTCAGTTCTAGTATAATATATTTGTCCAATGAATACCCCTTTATCATCTGCATTTCTTCTTGGTGTAGCAATTTTAATGGGCAGTTGTGTATAAGTACATGGTAGGGCCGCGACGTTTGACAAAGCCTTGATGGGTCCGTAAATGTAATATAATTTATAGGTGTAGTTACACAAATTTAGACGAATGCTTGACAAGGGCATCTGCCATATTATTAGAAGGTCTTCATCAGTGGTCCTCGGAGGTTTAAAGTTTATACACATATCAGTCAGCTCCTGCGTGTGACTGCTATTCTCAGTGACACTACTATTCAGGATTGCTCAGTAGGCTGAAATCTTTTCGACTAACGCGTGGCATGGGTGACAACTACGTTAGAAAACACAGCATAATTAAACTTTCATTAATCGAGAGGGACGACGTACAAAACGAGTGATCATAGGACAATTAAACATTGTGAAAACATTTTTAAAGGCGTGCAGAAGACATGTAACGAATCAACCATTGAAATAATCACGTTTTAATTTCCGCATGAGAGGTAACATTTGTAAATTGCGTACCGTATTTATGTTACACGCTACAAACGTTGCTCAATATAAAGACATCTGCATTCATAACAGATTGGAAATTTGTGCGCATACCAAATGTTCGCAGCACTTTTCGAACGGTGGACCATGAAATGTTCAGCTGTTGTGTCATTGTGACACAGCTCATGCATGTATGAAGATCACATATTGCGTCCAACACTCTCAGTCATGGGAGCAGGAACTACTTCAACAATTTGTGGCGGAATTGGGCGTCGGTTTCTCCCAGGAGCTACTCCTTAATCGCCATTTAATTCGAACTTCCTGATCATGTTCATCAGTTCCGGTGCAGAAAGGGGACCTCTCTCTATTCGTTTAATTTTCCGATTTGATAAAGTAGCTTTACGACTAAAGCCCTGCTGAGCTTGTCCAAAACAGTAATGTCTGCCTGCATCTATTATGCGAGGGTTGTCCAGAAAGTAAGTCCCGATCGGTCGCGAAATGGAAACCACAGTGAAAACCAGAAACGTTTTATTTGCAACAGTTAGGTACACCTTCCACCTACTTCTCTACATAGTCCCCGCTCGAACTTCGAGTTTTGTCGTAGTGCTGTATCAAATTTCCTATATATTTGTCATAGAAATCAGACGCCTGTGCTTTCGGCCAGTTATCTGCACTGGTCTGCAACTCGTTGTCTGTGGAAAAATTTTGTCTTCATAGCCAGCGGTTCTTGTGAGTAGAGATGAAACTCAAAGGGAGCAAATTACGGACTGTACTGTGGGTGACCAAACACTTCTCATCGGAAATGCTGCAGGAGCGTCTTCATTGCCACTGCAGTGTGTGGCCGAGAATTGGCATGAAGAGGGAACAGCCCGATAGTTGTGTTATGTGGTCTTCATGGCACAGGCGAAATCTTTAACCAGGCCCTCATACTTGGCGGGAGATGCTATTCCCTACGCATCTTTACGTGCTCACTGTTCACTCAAAACTGAAACGAGCGACGCGACCTGGTCGACGGGCATACTAGAGACACTGCCCAACACATCTGTGCAAAGCTTTACAGGATTTTCCCAGTGGTTTCCATTTCGCGACCGATCGGAACTTATTTTCTGGACAACCCTCGTATTTAGCGATGCTTGCTTTTCTACCATAGGTCACCGAACCGGCATTAGGTCCTTATGGAAAATCATAACGCTAACACTAATAACAACGCAAATTCTCTAGCGGACAGTCTTAACACCATTTCTATAAAGCTGAAAACCAATATGGTAAATACAATGAGATGGCAAAAGCCATGCAATTGCGATAAGCACATATACAAAAGGAGGTAGCACCGCGTACGTAAGGTATATAAGGACATTGCATTGACGGAGATGTCATTTGAAGTCACGTGCTTGATGTGGAAAGGTTTCCACAGTGATTATGACCTCACGATGGGAATTAAAAGATTCTGAATGGTTCAAATGGCTCTGAACACTATGGGACTTAACTTCTAAGGTCATCAGTCCCCTAGAACTACTTAAACCTAACTAACCTAAGGACATCACACACATCCATACCCAAGACAGGATTCGAACCTGCGACCGTAGCGGTCGCGCTGTTCCAGACTGTAGCACCTATAACCGCTCGGCCACCTCGGCCGGCTAAAAGGTTCTGAACTCGGAATAGTAGAACAGTAGTTGGAGCTACAGACATGGGACATCCATTTCGGAAATCATTAGGGAATTCACTAGTCCAAGATCCACAATGTGAAGTGTGCCGAGAATACCAGATTTCAGGCATTACCTCTAACCACGAACAATGCAGTGGCCGATGACATTTACTTAACAACCGAGAATAGCGGTGTTTGCTGCGGCGAAATTTGGAGTTGATTGGCTTTGGCAGCAGACGACAGATGCGAGTGCCTTTGCTAAGAGCACGACAACGCCTGCAGCGCATCTCCTATGATCGTGACCATCGATTGAATCGTAGACGACTGGGAAACGTGGCCTGGTCAGATGAAACCCGATTTCAGCAGGTAAAAACTGATGGTGGGCGCTGACCCTACGAAGCCATGGACCCAAGTTGTCAACAAGGCACTGCCAAAACCGGTGGTGGCTCCGTAATAGAGTGGACTATGCTTACATGGAATGTACTGGGTCCTCTGGTATAACTGAACCAATCATTGACTGGAAACGGTTGTGCTCAGCTACTTGGAGACGATTTGCAGCTATACATGGACCTCATGTTCCCCAACAACAATGTCACGTCACAGGGCCACGGTTGTTTGACACTGGTTTGAAGGACAACTTGGAAAATTCGAGCACCAAACATTTGGGCACCAAGATCGCTTGACATGAATATCATCGAACGTTTACGGAACATAATCGAGATGTCACATCTCGCGTGAGAAACACTTTCGTAAGTATGATCGGTTATAGAGGCACCATGGCTCAATATTTCTGGAGGGGATTCCTACCGATTTGATGAGTCCATGCAACGTAGAAGTTTTGCGCTAAGCCGGACACGAGGAGGTCCGACAGGGATTTATGACATACCCCATGACATTTGTCACCTCAGCGTAGTTTTCCGTCTACACTGTCTCGAGTATGAAGGTTTAATTGTAGCCAAGGTGTACTTCTCGTCCTGTACATCCCTATGCTACAGGAATTAGTGATCTGTATAACAGACTCCTTGTCTGCTGTTCGAATAGTTTGGTTAGCAGAGGCCAGCTGACTGAACGGGAAATCAGAAAGTTTGTACAGTACATTTACATCTACATACATACTTCGCAATCCACCATACGGTGCGTGGCGGAGGGTACCTTGTACCACAACTAGCATCTTCTCTCCCTGTTCCAATCCCAAACAGAACGAGAGAAAAATGACTGCCTGTATGCCTCTGTACGAGCCCTAATCTCTCTTATCTTACCTTTGTGATCTTGGTTATATATGTTGGTGGCAGTAAAATTGTACTGCAGTCAGCCTCAAATGCTGGTTCTCTCAATTTCCTCAGTAGCGATTCACGAAAAGAACGCCTCCTTTCCTCCAGAGACTCCCACCCGAGTTCCAGAAGCATTTCCGTAACACTCGCGTGATGGTCGAACCTACGAGTAACAAATCTAGCAGCCCGCCTCTGAAGTGCTTCTATATCCTCCCTCAATCCGACCTGATAGGATCCCAAACGCTCTGGCAGTACTCAAGAATAGGTCGTATTTGTGTTTTATAAGCGGTTTCCTTTACAGATGAACCACATCTTCCCAAAATTCTACTAATGAACCGAAGACAACTATCCACCTTCCACTCAACTGCCATTACGAGCTTGTCCCACTTCATATAGCTCTGCAATGTTACGCCCAAATATTTAATCGACGTGACTGTGTCAAGCGCTACACTACTAATGGTGTATTCAAATATTACGGGATTCTTTTTCCTATTCATCTGCATTAATTTACATTTATCTACACTCTTGGAAATTGAAATAAGAACACCGTGAATTCATTGTCCCAGGAAGGGGAAACTTTATTGACACATTCCTGGGGTCAGATACATCACATGATCACACTGACAGAACCACAGGCACATAGACACAGGCAACAGAGCATGCACAATGTCGGCACTAGTACAGTGTATATCCACCTTTCGCAGCAATGTAGGCTGCTATTCTCCCATGGAGACGATCGTAGAGATGCTGGATGTAGTCCTGTGGAACGGCTTGCCATGCCATTTCCACCTGGCGCCTCAGTTGGACCAGCGTTCGTGCTGGACGTGCAGACCGCGTGAGACGACGCTTCATCCAGTCCCAAACATGCTCAATGGGGGACAGATCCGGAGATCTTGCTGGCCAGGGTAGTTGACTTACACCTTCTAGAGCACGTTGGGTGGCACGGGATACATGCAGACGTGCATTGTCCTGTTGGAACAGCAAGTTCCCTTGCCGGTCCAGGAATGGTAGAACGATGGGTTCGATGACGGTTTGGATGTACCGTGCACTATTCAGTGTCCCCTCGACGATCACCAGTGGTGTATGGCCAGTGTAGGAGATCGCTCCCCACGCCATGATGCCGGGTGTTGGCCCTGTGTGCCTCGGTCGTATGCAGTCCTGATTGTGGCGCTCACCTGCACGGCGCCAAACACGCATACGACCATCATTGGCACCAAGGCAGAAGCGACTCTCATCGCTGAAGACGACACGTCTCCATTCGTCCCTCCAGTCACGCCTGTCGCGACACCACTGGAGGCGGGCTGCACGATGTTGGGGCGTGAGCGGAAGACGGCCTAACGGTGTGCGGGACTGTAGCCCAGCTTCATGGAGACGGTTGCGAATGGTCCTCGCCGATACCCCAGGAGCAACAGTGTCCCTAATTTGCTGGGAAGTGGCGGTGCGGTCCCCTACGGCACTGCGTAGGATCCTACGGTCTTGGCTTGCATCCGTGCGTCGCTGCGGTCCGGTCCCAGGTCGACGGGCACGTGCACCTTCCGCCGACCACTGGCGACAACATCTATGTACTGTGGAGACCTCACGCCCCACGTGTTGAGCAATTCGGCGGTACCTCCACCCGGCCTCCCGCATGCCCACTATACGCCCTCGCTCAAAGTCCGTCAACTGCACATACGGCTCACGTCCACGCTGTCGCGGCATGCTACCAGTGTTAAGGACTGCGATGGAGCTCCGTATGCCACGGCAAACTGGCTGACACTGACGGCGGCGGTGCACAAATGCTGCGCAGCTAGCGCCATTCGACGGCCAACACCGCGGTTCCTGGTGTGTCCGCTGTGCCGTGCGTGTGATCATTGCTTGTACAGCCCTCTCTCAGTGTCCGGAGCAAGTATGGTGGGTCTGACACACCGGATCAATGTGTTCTTTTTTCCATTTCCAGGAGTGTATATTTAGAGTTAGCTGCCATTCATTACACCAATCACAAATACTGTCCAAGTCATCTTGTATCCTCCTACAGTCACTCAACGACGACACCTTCCCGTACACCACAGCATCATCAGCAAACAGCCGCACATTGTTATCCACCCTATCCAAAAGATCATTTATGTAGATAGAAAACAACAGCGGACCTACCACACTTCCCTGGGGCACTCCGGATGATACCCTCACTTCCGATGAACACTCACCATCGAGGACAACGTACTGGGTTCTATTACTTAAGAAGTCGTCGAGCCATTCGCATATTTGGGAACCAATCCCATATGCTCGTACCTTAGTTACAAATCTGCAGTGGGGCACCGAGTCAAATTCTTTCCGGAAGTCAAGGAATATGGCATCCGTCTCATACCCTTCATCCATGGTTCGCAAGATATCATGTGAAAAAAGGGCGAGTTGCGTTTCGGAGGAGCGATGCTTTCTAAAGCCGTGCTGATGCACGGACAGCAACTTCTCTGTCTCAAGGAAATTCATTATATTCGGACGGAGAATATGTTCGAGAATCCTGCAACAAACCGATGTTAAGGATATTGGCCTGTAATTTTGAGGAACCGTCCTTCTACCCTTCTTATATACAGGCGTCACCTGAGCTTTCTTCCAGTCGCTCGGAACTTTACGTTGGGCAAGAGATTCGCGATAAATGGAAGCTAAGTAAGGTAAGTAAATGATAGAAGGAAAGGCGGCAGCGCGAGCACGGGCCAATATGAGACACTGAATTTGACGGAGCGCTGCCACGAAAGTCGACTTACCGATCTCCTTTGCACCGTGCGGGTACAGGGCGAGGTTCCAGTCGAAGCCGCCAAACGTGAAGTAAGTGGACTCGAGCTTGTGGGCGGTGCCGGTGGTGACGACGGGCGTGGGCGACGTGGCGGTGGAAGCGGGGGCGGAGGAGGCGGGTCCCGAGCGGCCGTGCGAGGAGGACGAGGAGCCGCCCCCGGAGGCGGCGGAGCTGTGGCTGTGCCGGTGGTGGCGGTGCGGGTGCAGCGGCAGCGACGACCACACCGACTGCGGCACACGGAATTCGGCGTCGAAGGCGGTGCGCAGGTTGCCCATTGTCAGCTCCAGCTGGAACTCGCCGTTGGTGTCGGTGAAGTTGCGGCTGTACAGGTCGCTCACTGGGATGTAGTTGCGGTTGCCCTGCGCCGGCGAGTCGAACGTGAACTTCACCTGCGCACAGACAAGGAGCGTCTCACATTTAACAACTTCTTTGGATGCGGTTTTGTAGAATAAAAGCAAAACAACTGCTCATGAACATTTAAATTCCACAACAGGGAATTACTGGTTTTGGAATCCAGTTATTAACCTTTAATAAAATACTTTTGGGTGATGTTAGACTGCGTCTTAACCTTTAAAACACATTGCGATAACATCCAAATGAAAGTTTCTGACTAAGATGTAACTGGGCCGTACAGTCATCCACTATCCGGACTTCTGTACAAGTGCTGCGCTGTTCTGCAGGCGAATATGCAGCGCCTGTCTGGTATAGTTCTTGCCATGCTAGGCTGGTGGACACCACCATGAATGAGACGTGTGGCAAAATTACTGGACGCTTGAGACCACTAAAGTGTAACAGCTACATGAACAAGCAGGCATAGCTCCGTCTAACATCGGGCGTGAGGCAGCTACCCAGTCAGATGGACGTAAATTCTCTGACCTCAGATACTCTTGTTTGGCCTCCTAAAAGCACCGTCACTTCTAGTCTAGAATAAGTTTTGTAATAGGCTACGTCCACAAGAACAAAATAACCGAACGGTTAGACATGTGGAGAAAGAGAGTTCCTCTGGGCTGGAGTAAACCTAGGGAAGAACTATCTTCTGGTCACAGTGAGAACTTACATATTTGGAAGTCCCTCAACAGAGCGTAGTGTAAAAGTAAATCTCGAAAAGTGGGGATAAGCTAGTGGACCCTCAAGCTGTGAGTGTGGGGAGGAGTAGACAATGTCTCACATGCGTAACTATCGTCTGTTCCCGTCACTATGCACAGAAGAAGGTCTATTGCTGACCAACTCTTATTCCTTGGATGTTTCCGACTTGTGATAGAAAGTGATTTAATTGCTATGCCCATGTTTAAATGTTCTAATGGTCCGTGCACACATGCTTATAACTGTTAAGCTTTTTATTACCTTCCTTTTAAATGATGACTTTGACACGAATAAAAAAAGTTCACATGCACACACTATTCATCCACGCTATTTTTCTGGGACCACACAGTTCTTCAACAATATGGTCTTCATACATCTCTCATTTATTGGAGTTAATACTGCAATTGTTGTTGTTCTGGTCTTCAGTCCTGAGACTGGTTTGATGCAGCTTTCCATGCTACTCTATCCTGTGCAAGCTTTTTCATCTCCCAGTACCTACTACAACCTACATCCTTCTGAATCTGCTTAGTGTATTCATCTCTTGGTCTCCCCCTACGATTTTTACCCTCCACGCTGCCCTCCAATACTAAATTGGTGATCCCTTGATGCCTCAGAACATGTCCTACCAACCGATCCCTTCTTCTGGTCAAGTTGTGCCACAAACTTCTCTTCTCCCCAATGCTATTCAATACTTCCTCATTAGTTATGTGATCTACCCATCTAATCTTCAGCATTCTTCTGTAGCACCACATTTCGAAAGCTTCTATTCTCTTCTTGTCCAAACTATTTATCGTCCATGTTTCACTTCCATACATGGCTACACTCCATACGAATACTTTCAGAAATGACTTCCTGACACTTAAATCAATACTGGATGTTAACAAATTCCTCTTCTTCAGAAACGCTTTCCTTGCCATTGACAGCCTACATTTTATATCCTCTCTACTTCGGCCATCTGCAATATAGTACTTAAAAGTCTAATCTATGGCATACACTGTTTTCACTTAGTGCATTGGCACATCGCATACGATTACCTCAATCTGTTATTGTTTTTCCTATATTTTCATCCTCAGTGTGTCCCTCAAAATAACGTCAATTAGTAACGTAAGAAACAGATTTATGACTTGTTTATTCTGACCTTATCATTTGGGGCTGTATCCAACAGTCACATAAAGAAACAACTCTTTTGACATCAAATTGTGATCTCTGATATCTACTTCCCTTTCAGTTGCTTGACAAACTTGTTCTTAATATTCCATTTAATTCATTATGTTTTGTTAACTTCGCTGTGTCGATACGGTTTGAAAACTGCGAAATGTGGCTCATTGTAATATAGGGTACTACTAGATGGTGGGAAAGCTGAGATGATGGATAGTTTGAAAAGACCACTTTTCATTAAATAATGACGATGCAGCTAGATAGAGACCAGAGGCATTTCGCAGCTCATGTAGATTGTTGCTTGTGTTCGACTGCAAACGCCCTTCTTTGAAATTGATTGTCAACCTGCCTCTCCAACTGCGCAAGGCGTGATTGCTACCAATCCAGCAGGTCTATAATATTATTGCTATGTGCTGCATTTTTTATAGTGGGCAGCACCCCAACCGCAGTAATATGCTGAACTGATACTGTTTCTCCCTGCAGCCAAACAGACAAGTCTGTAGTGGTGTGTCCTCCTCCACAGCCCAGACTAAGTGCCCCAGTCGACAATTACACCTCCAGGCGGTGCTCGAAATTGTGATATCGTGGGCGAAAAATCAGTGGGAACAATTGATAATTTGCTCGAACTGTCCACGGGTATACTGCCGGTTCATAGTGTCCAACGGGCACAATATTTCGGCAGTCAGACATGTCGCCATCGTCAGGTGCGCTGACGAACTGAGCTCCTGAGGGCGGGCGGCCGATTTAAATCCCCTCCCCCCGAGGGCCGCTCTCTTCGCCGTCCGCGCCCGCGCGTCGGCGGTCGCGAAGACGTGGGCGTCGGAATCTGTCGTAGCGCCTTCGCGACCGCCGGCTCATACAAATGGATGGATATCCTTCCACAAGTTGTGGCACAGTATAATCGAACTAAAATAGCGCAATAAAAATGAGACCAATCCATTTTTGTTATAATGAACTCATTGATAATATAATTACCGTATTAAAACGTAGGATCCACCTAAATAGAGATTTAATGTGGGCGATTTGTTGCATATCTCTAAACACAGGACAGCATTTGAGATGTCATACCTCCCAAACTGGTCAAGTCAGACATTCACAGTTCCAAAGTGTAGAGAGAAAATCACAGAACTTACATCTGAAGGGACAGCAGTGGCACTGATATTTCACGACGCTTTTTCACTGAGGAACTGCAGAAGAACTCAGAACCACATGCGTTTCTCATGGGGTATATCATAAGTCGTCGAAGGAATAGTATAGTAGTTACATGACTTGGTTTTCCTGCAACACAAAACAGCGGCATTGATGCTGACGATTTGCTATGTAAGGGGGTGCACAGAGCACAGCCAGCACTGTATCACAGCATGCAGGATAGGAATCACATTGTAGGAGGTGGTGGTATGCTCGACAACCTTCCAGACCAATTGCATATTTTGGGGTATAATTAGCTGTGGACCTGGCACAATGCTTCATAAGCTCTTGACTCGTAATGATAAGAGGGCACAATGCTTCATAAGCTCTTGACTCGTAATGATAAGAGAATTACCCCACTTCACGAAGAGTGTCAGGGGAACAACAATGCATACACAAAACATAAAGATTCCCAGAATATGACATTGCATATCGAATTTTAGGGAATAAAGCTAAGACTATATGTGCGAGAAAGGATATTGGTATGGGGAAACGCAATGCAGCATTTGTATTTGATAAAACCACAATGTCAAAATTAGGTTAGGCTTCAGTGTGAAATTCAAGCAACTTATAAACACCGCACATAATTCACTGAAGAAGAAGAAGAAACTGGGCAGGTGTGTTTAAAAAAACTGTATCCCGACAACCATGTATGCAGCGAAAAGCGCCCTGAAGCATAAACGACTGGTTAAGGCACCACGTATTCTGCAGATACCCAAGACATTAGGTGGAATCATCCCCTCCCTCATTCGTGTCCTCACACGTCTCTCAGTGCGGCTATTTCCGGAACAGTCAAGAACGGACTGAACTCGCAGAAGGCAAGGAGACATAACCACGTGATGGAAGTAGCAGTCATCAGAAAAGGACTAACCTGAAACCATACAAGAAAGGACTATGTATCTTCATAAATA
Source organism: Schistocerca serialis cubense (assembly GCF_023864345.2). NCBI lineage: Eukaryota > Metazoa > Arthropoda > Insecta > Orthoptera > Acrididae > Schistocerca > Schistocerca serialis. Next base: position 487,816,417 of record NC_064643.1, read on the forward strand.
AAAAAAAAGTTAGCTATTCAACCAGATCAGTTGGTTACAACTACAGATCTGTTCAAGGTTACTAGGAAGAAATCAGCATTCCACGGTTGTGGTGTGTGTATATGGCATACATTGCTGAAGACTGGAAATCCAGAGAATGCGGAATTGTGAATTTCGATGTCGCTGGATGATCTGGAACCCATTGGGTGGCATATGGCAAGAAAAACTCAAAAAACATCTACTATTTCGATTCATTTGGAGATTTGCAGCCACCAGAAGAGTTACAACGATACTTCACTGACAGAAGACGTGTGATCTACAATTTTCATCGCTAGCAGGACCTTAATGCTAACCAGCTTGGGCGTCTGTGCATCATGTTTCTCCTAAAGTTTATGAAGAAGCATAAATAAGGAGGTTCATTAAGTATCTACTAGTCAGCTGAAGTTCAGATGCAATGTTGTATACTCTGACTTAAAATTGAAACTCCCCTTAGAAAAATTGTACATGACTGTGCTTAAACTGACACACAATTTTTTTTTTAGCGCAACGAAATCTGACTTTCAGTAATCCCTACAAAAGAATCGCCCTGATTAACTTGAAACTATACCTTTCACAAATCACTTACATCACAAAAATTTTCGTTACTCAAGCTACTGCAATACAGCGAGCGCCACTACTGCCAGCTAAATAAAAGATTCAAACTACTGAAGGCACTAACTACTGATAGGCATAGTTAGCAAATGAAAGATTTTGATAGAGAAAAAACAATGTATTTACCTTAATATTGTTCAAAAGTCATATTATATATATCGGTTCATGACATCCAGTCTTACAAATTTACTGTCTCTGTCCAGATCATCCGCTCTCACAACTCCGCCATCTCACTCCCCACATCCACCACTGCTGGCGGCTCACCTCCAACTGCGCAACGCTATGCGCTGTTAACATCCAGCTGCCCAATACTACAATGGCAGACAACAACGCAAACTAGCCACAGACTGCACACAGCACAGCCAGTGATTTTCATACAGAGCGCTAAGTGGCGTTACCAATAAAGAAACCTAAACAGCCTACTTACATAGACGCTAACATTGAGAAAAATTCCAGTATTCTTTACCGACGTATACCGCATGATAATTGCTTTGAAGTTGAAACTCTGCGTAATAGGAAGAGTAAAGGATTGCATCACATTTCACATGTAAAACCGTTTATTGAAAGATAATCTGCTTTTTAACTTTGTCTTTGCCATAAAACATTTCACTTCACGTTACTAGTATCCTTTGTCAGACATAGAAACTGTTAACATGCAACTATGTTTTAAAGTCAACTAACCAGTCAAGAACCTAGGGAACTTATTTAGACAAGTAATTACAAATGCATTGTTATAGTGAACAGAGGACACAGTGTTATTGTGTGTGTGTACATTCTTGGTTGTTAGTTGCACGATTACGTAACGACTATCAGGCTTACATACTTAGAACATATACTGCCAATGTGATTTTAATGCAACATTTTGGTTTACTTGAAAAGATACTCTTTATTTGAAGTACATTCTGTGAGATTAAAAATGACTTAGCATTTGGTTTCTTTGATAGCTATACGATTATACCACGACGCTACTAATATGTGACACAATTTACATTGTTGCTTTTTCGGTGTATCTGTTTTATATCTGCACAGTTTTTCTGTATTATTCTGGAAAGTAAAACATGTTTTAGTAGTAAGTTTTGTAGTATAGCTACAATGAGACAGCCTTTTCTGTAGTACAACAATACGTTACATTATAGTACTTTCTTGATCACGATAAGGTACGTAATAACTACGATATCTATACGCAAAGCATTTCACTTTCGTTTATGATGAGGTAAGTACATTGACTTCAGCAGAACTTTGCTTACAGAGGACGATAACTACGACACTTCCACAGAATTATCTTACAGCAAGACGCACAATTAGCGCTACAGGACACGCAATTGAGAGATTAATTTTGTACTTAAACCATTTACTTTTCAAGATTTTTGAAATACAAAGAAAGTTTTCTGTGATAAATTTCATTTCATTGCTGTAATCTGTAACACCTGAGGGTGTAATTACATTAATCCTCAGGGGGTACACGCCTACATTGTGTACTATGTGTTTGGCAAGCACAAGGAGCCCTAGCCAATTTGGTATTTGCATATACAACTTTACACATCGGTACCATATTTCTCTAACACAGAATTACACAGCTACCTGATTATTTAACAGAGAAACAAAAATTTTTTTACTATGTCAGTGACACATGTTTACACAATTACACAGTTGGATAATTTCACACTTATGAAATTGTATTTTGTCTGTACTTTGTGAACAGTTCATATTTTTCGGAACCATTGTGATACTATGAGAGCTTTGAATGATGTATTTGGTATGGGATAATGATTTTTAAAATACGTTTGAGGTAGATGACACTATTGAAATGAGCAGAGAATTTTGAAATTATTGCAGAAAGCTACGACGTTTTTGAGATTTGGCTGAGGTGTTATGGTGTTATTATTACGACGACAATGTGTATTATGCTGTTGAGGTATGTTTATGATCAATAAGCTGATGCTATATGAGGAATTTGATTATGCTATGTATTTATTATGATGAAATATTGAAGTGTCGCCGCAAGATTGACGTGTCGACGAATATGTATATGTGTAATAAGGTAAGGAGTAATGAATAGTTGTTAGGGACTCTGATATGTGATAAAGGATGTTGGAAACCAAGAATCGTACTTTAAGAGTTATGAAATGTGTGTATATGCGTGAATGTATCACAATGCTGGCGAAAATTTTTTGGACACTGTTATATTTACAGGATTTTGTTTCTACACATTTGTAAAGCAAATTTTCGACCTGTGAAATTTTTATATGAGACTGTCACTGTAGCGGAAACTGCTGTCGTAAATATCTCGGTAAGAAATGTAAGTGACCGTGACGTAATGCGTTGTGAGCGGCCAGGTGTGCCAGCCGCCTTGAGAAAAAGCCTGTAGGTGGAGAAGAAAGAGGCCATTATCCTCGCTATTGACACTTCTTTGCAGAAAGCATCGCAAATACGACACGCGAAACTTGAAAACATATGATTACACTGTGGAGCTCTTAATTAATGATATTTACTAAAATGCCTAATGAAATGATGATAAACATTTTACATCTATTGTCTTTCTAGTTGAGAAATTTTTTACTGCCTTTGGAGACGCCATTTGCCTAGTGAATGACGTTTCATGCCTTGCTCTATATACTCTATATATATTTGCTCATTTCGTTTAATATCTAAATTCTATCTGCACTGCAGCATTGGTTAAAATAAAATTTTATAGATGTACTAATATAAATATTTTCTGTCTACAGATCCAGTAAGTAATGATTTTGTGATATACTTCCAAAAAAATGAGGGAGCATTGCTGGTTCTAAGGACAATTAGAAAAAAACTTTGTGAGTGCACAAGTGGTGGTTTATGGACCTGCTATATTCTCCACAAGACTCTTCGATAGTGATTGTGCACCTGCACAGTCGCAACGGATGGCTGCTAGCCATCTCTACAGGGACTACAGTGGGGCTGCATCTTTGATGGCCCACCAATACCATTATTTCTACAAGGACTACAGTGGGTCTGCATCTTTGATGGCCCATCAATACCATTATTTCTACAAGGTCTACAGTGGGTCTGCACCTCTGGTGGCCCACGAATACCGTAATCTCTACCAGGACTTCAGTGGGTCTGCTCTGTGACAACCTACCTACCAATATTCTTCAAAACTTCGACTGACTCTGTGGTGGGTTTGCTCTGTCGTGGACCATTACCTGTCAACATGTCAAGAGTCAGTACTGTCTTTCCGTTGGAAGGACAACACTACTTCTTCAAGACTGCATGGAAATCCATTACTTCCATGTGCATTTTCTTTTACTGCTCAGACTTCGAGAAAAAAACTGCAATTTTACTGTGATGAATGATCAGGACTGTCTTAATGGACTGTGAGAAAATTTTAGCTTTTGACCAACATTGTATCAGTAAGTGTGTGCATTTGATTTCTTTGTTATTGTAATTATGAAAAAAATTTTCAAATCTGTATTGGCCACTGCCCAAAACAATTTGTAAAATTTTTTGTGGGAAGCATGGAGGCTATGTAAGTAGGCTGTTTAGGTTTTCTTATTGGTAACGCCACGTAGCGCTCTGTACGAAAATCACTGGCTGTGCTGTATGCAGTCTGTGGCTTGTTTTCATTGTTGTCTGCCATTGTAGTATTGGGCAGCTGGATGTTAACAGCGCATAGCGTTGCGCAGTTGGAGGTGAGCCGCCAGCGGTGGTGGATGTGGGGAGAGAGATGGCGGAGTTGTGAAAGCGGATGATGTGGATAGAGACAGTAAATTTGTAAGACTGGATGTCATGAACTGAATATATATAATATGACTTTTGAACAATATTAAGGTAAATACATTGTTTTTTCTCTATCAAAATCTTTCATTTGCTAACTATGCCTATCAGTAATTAGTGCCTTCAGTAGTTTGAATCTTTTATTTAGCTGGCAGTAGTGGCGTTCGCTGTATTGCAGTAGCTTGAGTAACGAAGATTTTTGTGAGGTAAGTGATTTGTGAAAGGTATAGTTTAATGTTAGTCAGGGCGATTCTTTTGTAGGGATTACTGAAAGTCAGATTGCGTTGCGCTAAAAATATTGTGTGTCAGTTTAAGCACAGTCATGTACAATTTTTGTAAGGGGACGTTTCAAAATGAACGATCTTCAGTATTAAGCTCGAATTACTTCCCACCGATTGATTTAAGCAATTTAAGCCATGATTTCACTGACTGGACTGGAGACATACAACACTATTCCAAATATCACAGAGGCTCGTGATAACCATCATCTAGAAAGAAACTGTAGAAAATAAAATGTTAAGACACAACCTGGTGCTTACAATATTGTCTATTTACGTTGATGTTTTAAAGCGGTTGGGAAAAGGGCCTGTGTAACAAGCACACGTCAACACACTTAAATCTGAAACGGACGTCGAATATAGTGACGGAATTTAACAAGAAAGGTACAGTACAATGGTTACAGGGATTCACAAAAGGACAGGTTTTGAAGAATGGCCATAACAAATTTTACAGATCTGACCATTAGTGGATGGACTTCTTGTCAGTAAACTGCATTTCGAAGGTGACATTGCAACAAATTTCTACCTCAACAATAGATTGATTCATACAATTTATGGATTCTTCCTATAGGCTGAAACAGGGTATGAGTTTGTTGAGACCCCTACCAACGCCTTTTACCTGCCAATTACAATTCAGTCATTGAACTAACTGTAGTTGCATATTATGGACCAAGGTGATCAACCTCTCAACCTCCATGGAGAGCAATTCAGTGTAGACTGTATCTAAAATGGAACCAGCAGTACGTCGAATGTACAGAGACCTGTCAGTGGTGATGACTTTGCTGGAGCAGAAGTGGTGATGGCCTTTGCCCAGCTGGGACCTGTCAAAGGCAGAAGCGACGACGACGACCTTTAACTTGCTGGACTGGAAGCAGTGGTTCCCTTCAACCAGCTGGGACTCGCAGCCGCTGCATATTGTTAGTGAAAACAGGATAGGCGTAAGGTTTAAAACCACCACACAGAAGCCATATCACGACACTTCAAAACAGCAAGATGATAACACATGTGAACTATGAGTTTCTTAAATTAGTGTGCCTGAAACCTCACAATGATGTCATTTGATGTTTTGCATTGGTAGAACACGATGAGTATTGCATCAGGAAACATTATGCGCCAGCCGGGATGGCCGAGCGGTTCTAGGCGCTGCAGTATGGAACCGTGCGACCTCTATGGTCGCAGGTTCGAATCCTGCCTCCGGCATGGATGTGTGTGATGTCCTTAGGTTAGTTAGGTTTAAGTAGTTCTAAGTTCTAGGGGACTGGTGACCTCAGAAGTTAAGTCCCATGGTGCTCAGAGCCATTTGAGCCAAACATTATGCTTCAACAACATGTAAGACTATAGACGAAGTTAGAATTGTCATCTAACACCAAGACGCTTTATCCCTCTCAAGCAAGAGTTTTATAAGTCTTGATAGATCATTTACGAAAACAGATGGTAGCGTTACAGTAGAATCGAACCTTACACGTAATGCTTTAGCATTTCTGTTTCATTACATGTGGTAAGAACTTAATGGGGTCGAGATTGACTGTACACGCAATGTAGGCGTAGCGCCAACTCTTAAAACGTTTGTCTCTGCTTCTTGCTCAGAATTGAAGATTTAGGAAATTTTAGACAAACCACTGCACAGAACAATGGAAAATACAAAAGATTTACTGCAGGTATACTTTTAAAACCGCTTAAGGGATACTTTGAAGACACAGGGCGAATTGTTATGAATTCTAAACAGGAACTTATTCTGGTATGGAGTGCAACAGATAACAATTCAGTCATTCATGGAGCTAAAGAGGAGAATGAGATCACCATTGATAAAATAAAGTGAAAAATGCCACACATTATTGTACTGGATGAGCAGCGTTTGAATCTTTTAAAAATTCTGAGCGCCAGTGTGTTTCTAACACTAAATTACCATTCATTGGAGCTTTCGAGTACCAAGTGCTACTGACTTTAAGCAGACAGTCTTGGGCTATTAGAACCTCTACTGAATTGCAGACTCTCAGAATCATCATATTCCCGTTTCAGCCCAAAAGAAAAGGGTACATAGCAAATGATTTCAACAGATTTGAGTTGTCAGTTAACTGATGCCACATTCTACCTGAACTCCTGAATTCTGTTGTTTTTCTGACACTAAATTTCCATTCATTGTGGGCTATTAGAACCTCTGTTCAGTTGCAGACTCCCAGATTCATCATATTTCAATTTCAGCCCAAAAGAAGAGGGGTATATAGCAAATGATTCCAGCAGATTTGACAATTGTCAATAGAATGATGCCAGATTGTACCTAAACTCAGAAATTTATGCGTATGGTAATTCACAGACCTATAGTGGAAAGGAAATATATGCAGTCTAGCATTTGACATGTATGTAAGCTTTGTGCTTCTTACTATGAAGCGGAAGGATATCTACTAGGCTCACAGAAACTCAAAGATCTGGAGCCAATCACAATAATAGATTGCTCAAAACAGAGAGAGATAATTAAATCTTGACCTATTGATGTATAATTTGAATCTGAATTTAAGCAAATTGCTCAGAATGCACAGCAGTGTACGCTCTAGTTCTGCATGAGCTTGTGATTAGCTGTTGCCTGCTCACTAGTTTTGTTCAACGATGATCAGCATTTCTACGATGATGTTCGTAGACGGTTCACATTTAAAGATATTGCATTCACTGCATACACTGAAGATGCTGGTAGAATAGAGACATTCCCCGCAGGAATTGCATTGCCTGGGTCTTTCAGGGATGTGATGTGTGCCAAAACACGCAGAAGTGCAAAGTGGTTATGACATATCTACCATAGAATTCAATGGGATAATCCTGGTATAACCTATAAAGATACGGTGATGTCGCTTCGATTATTCAACCACATAGATGCCATCATCTGCGTTAAAGGTGACGAGGATACCACATAGATGCAATGAATCATGTTTGCTGCTATTCGAGACCAGGAATTCTACTGCTGTCTTGCTCACCATCGACTCAAGAAAAAGAACTTGAAGATGTGTGGAAATAGCGATGTGTCTGCATATAAAAATGTAAAATTATTTTGAAGCTGCATGAAAATTAAATGAATTTTTTCTTCACAATCTGAATATTTTCCTTTCTTACTTCGTTTGTAAGTAACTTTACCCAGATACCACATCTGTAGTTCTCTTCAAGTATAGGAGATATAATTTTAGACATGTTTGCTAAAGTTCACACTCATGTTTTAAAACATGTGATTTGTGTTGTGCACATCCTTTACTAACACACACACACACACACACACACACACACACACACACACACACACACACACACACATATATATATATATATATATATATATATATATATATATATAATTGAGATAGGTATTCTGGAAATAACAACAAAGACGTATGGTAAAGAAATTTTTCTTTTATTTAATTTCGACAGATACAGTTCGATTCTTGATGTACAGTTTGGTTGTAATATTCAATGCAGACATACGTTTTTTATTCAATAACAAAAAAGTACTTTTTAAAGTATTTACAAATTTGCGCTAAAGCTAAGGCAGAGATTTATTCTTACAGTACAACTAAATTCCACACTTCCAGTGGTACAAGTGACAAGATTCTTATACAGCAACAATAATAACAACAAGAACAGTTTTGATAGAGTATAAATTATTTATATATATCCATACTTAAAATATCAGATGTGGACAGCTAGCACCAAGTGAATGCAAAAACTATTCTATTTATGTGATGAGGAAGACAAGTGTATATATTTCTGATATACAAGTTTTGTTGATGATGTGGTACACAGATACTTCATAAGTACATTTTGTGTTGATGAACATGGGGCACAGATATTTTTTTTTACAAGGTAAATATTTATAAGTGTAGACAGTACACATTCCTCACACACATTGTGTGCAAAGCGACACACACTCACACAAACACAGAAAATTACTTGTACTATGATAAAATGGTCATACTATTCTGCACATTTACACCGAGTCTCATTCTCCACCTCCCATTCAGTCAGAGTTCGCTATCCTCTCTCTCGATAAGTGAGTAGTTTGAGTATGGGAGCATTTAATCCTTTCATCAAAAATGACTCTTATATTGTCATTAGGTGAAAGGCTGACTTCAGACTGCAGCACAGTGTACTCCTCATGTCCTCTGTATCTAATACTAGTTTGCTGCACCATATTTGGTGGCTGTGGTGGAGCATCACCAGCACCTCTGTATGAGCGCTGCAAATACTCTACGATCGAGAGCCCTCTCAATGCTGCACAAACTCATCCCCTTAGCTCGCCTCCAGGTGGCACCTTCCACTGTGCAATATGCATACATTTTAGCTCACAGTCGTACAAACATAGCAGTCGGTGAGTCATTCACCTCACTTTTCACTAGCCTGATAACCTTCTTGTTCTGTGGAACAATACCATAAGGATTATTGGGCTTGTATGAATATATGTCAAATTCTTTGGCATAGCATCCCATAACTTTATATAGACTGCAGCCGTTAACCCAATAGATGAAGCTATCTCTATCCATATAATGTAACTTCAGTTCTGCAAAATGAGTTTTCAGATCCTCATATTGGAATCGCTATGTATGGAGTTTGGATAGGTCTAGTATGGATGTCCCCATAGATAAAGGTTTCATGAACTCTACTGCAAACTTACCCATCTCCACAACAATGAAGTTCTCACTGAATATTGTAACCTGTTCAAATTTTGGTCTGGCAACACATTTTCTTACACCCAATTCCATTCACTCATAGTGAAAATTTAATGATGTTCTCACAAATTCTTCATTGGTCTCCCAAAAATTGAATTATTCATTAATTAAAAAACCTTTCACAAAGTCACGTTTCATGGAAGATCTCTGTTTTGTATTCAAATCAATACACTCTTTCTAGCAGGGAATATTGCCTTGAAAGAGATAACCTGTTTGATTTCTACCAGCCTCATCCCCTACCTGAGACACTGCTGGAAACTATAGTATTGAATAATGTATCTCCACTTCTTCGCCAATGTTGTCACCTGTTATGAGGTGTAACTAGTTGTTCTGGACTCAGCTGCTAACCAGTGTTCATCTCATGCAAACAAATAGGGTATGTGAGTTATGCCACCAACGCATACTACATCTGAATCAGACTCCATACCATCGATTTTTCCACCCAATGCTTTGTGTTCTTCTTTGCGTACACATCAAATCTCGCCATTTGGCAGTGATTGTTCCATGGTGTGACTGTGTAGGTTACTGACATCCAAGTACATGATGTAACTTGAATCAAGAGATGCATTGGACCTCTCACCCACACAAGGGTATTTGCCTTGCTGTGCCTATTGACACATTCACGAAATTCCCCACGGATCTCTCTTTCAAAGAAAAGAAGCATGTCAGCATAGGTCAGTAGTTCGCTGCAGCACTTCGTTTTATTGAGCATAGCATCCCCAGACTATCCAGATGCTGTAAAATAAAAGATGGGATCCAAAGAATATGTGGCCATGCATACACTCTCGAGGTTATCGAAAATATCTATGAGCAGGTGCACAACTGTTTCCTTGTAAGGCTGTGTGTACATTCCTGAAGTGCAGATGTTGAATTCCCACCAGACGTTCACAGCATGCTCATACTCTACATCTGTTATGGTATTGCTTATAAGATTGCTGGAAAATGCAGTTATGTTGGCTAGTCTGATTTCATTGAGTTTCACTGTAACACCCAATAGCTTGTATGGGAAAACACTCTTCCTACTCTCAAGTTGGATCTTTTCCTTGTCGGGAAATGCAAATCGAGTGATGTACATACCCTTCTGAGGCAGAGTTTCTACAAGTTTCTGGACTGGTGCCTGCATAAAACATAGAGATTCAAGGAAGCAAGGTGTAATTCATGGAGTCATTCGTTTAGAGAATGAGATATATTTCTCAACACTCTCAGGCAGGTCAATGACCTGATCATTCTCCACACTGAAATTAGCCAAACACAGGACAAGAAAATGAGCATCACATCTGCTTAAATTATGAACGAGGAAGGGTATGTGTCATGTAACTGATATTTCGTGTTGCACAGTTGTGAGCTGCATCATGGGATTTCCCCATCTGAGGATAGTGGTCCCTATGAGGAGTTTCTGCTTTTCTATCTAAAGGCAGTCAAGAAATATGGCACTGTACAAATCTTTACTTCTCTTTTATTTGGTTGTAGCAATGTTGACACTGTAAAGCTTATCGACCTCCCAGGAATATTTTTCAACCTCAGTGAGAAGCCAAACCACAGGACTACCCTGACATTAGATATGTGTAAGTTAAGACTCGAATGATAGGACGATTCAGTTTAGTATGCTACCAAATGTGGTATGTGTTTTTCTGAATAGGTAGTATGTGGGACTAAAGGGTCACCTCCACAGTGGGCCACAGGAGCGAGTAGACATTCAAAGTCGGAATACTCTACAAAGGAGCATCACTCCTGATGGAGAGCATTCTTAAACCATATGAATATATTTTCGTCGGTGAGCTAAATGACATTACCAGGTCTTTGGAAGGGCAATCTACTCTATGTTTTATTAAGGGGACCACACCCTGGGTCAGGTCGAAAAAATCGATTTTCAGTTTTTATCATATTTTGATAGATTAAGGTTTTATTTAAGTACTGTGGAAAGGATTTTGCAGAGAAAAATTTTTTTCGAGCATTTTTCTATCGTATGTGATTATGTGCCACACCCACTTTCCTGTAACCCACTTTTCTGTACATATTTTAGATCTTTATATCCCCTACATTGCACGTTAGGGATTTTTTTTTACTCCCGAGTGTGTTGGATATACCTAGAATGCAACGGTTGGTATTCTTTTGTTTGTGCTGTTTGTAAACAACATGCTTTCAAACACGCAGTAGTATTTGTTCAAGTGTGATTGCTAGTGGTTGTTACACTTACGTTTGCGGTGCTTGTTTGCATGTGTTTTGTTGTGTTTATTGAAGATGACGAAACGTAAAGGCATTTTCAAGAAACGACAATTTAGAGGAAACAAGTTTAGAAAGCTTTCTGTACATGAGGTTATGTCGCCTGGCAACGATTTTTGTAATTGTAATTCTTCAATAAGTGCATCATCAAAGAAGCTGTCACCGTTTCAGGAGAGTTAAAACGAATTTACTGTAAGTGACAAGGGGTGCAGCAACATTATTATAAATTTGAGAATATTATCAGGTGTAATTTCTAAATTTGTACAATGTAGACAGTGTGGTGAGTCACAGAGTGTGAAAATTTGTGAGAGTACCAGTAGGAGAAAGGGCCTAGCAATTGCTTTGGATTTAATTTGCACTAAATGCTCAGCTGTGATATCATTTATAAGTTCTTCGAAACCAGGTGCAAGTGGCCCTTATGAAATCAATACTAGATTAGTTTATGCTTTACGATCCATTGGCAAATGCATGGCTGTAGGGAGGACATTTTGTTCAGTGATGAACTTACATCAACAACGAAATAAATTTGAAAAACTGACTGCAATATTAGATAAAACTGTATGTGAGGTCCGTGAGGAAAGCATGAAACTGGCTGCTAGGGAAACAGTGGAAGAAAATGATGGATGTTCGGATATTGCTGTTGCACTTGATGGAAGTTGGCAGAAAAGAGGACATACATTTCTGAATGGAGTAGTGACCGCCACGAGTGTAGACACTGGTAAAGTGTTAGATGTGGAGATGATGTCTAAATACTACCAATCTTGTAAAGTCAATGGACATAAAGAACACAACTGTGTGGCTAGTTTTAGAGGAACAAGTGGTGGTATGGAAGTTCATGGAGTACGACAAATATTTCATCACTCCATAGAAACAAGAAGTGTACGGTACACCAAATATTTGGGCGATGGTGACAGTAAGGCATACAACAATGTGGTGAACTGTAAGCCATATGGAGATGCCATTATTAGCAAAGTAGAATGTGTAGATCATGTTCAAAGACGTTTGAGAAGGAGGCTGAGAAAACTAACTGTTGATATGAGAGGAAAAATATTAGAAGGTAGAAAATTGTTGACCAACAGGGTCGGTTAACTAAGACTGAAATAGAAAACTTGCACGTATACTATGGGCAGGCAATTACAAGAAATAAAGAAAATATGGAGGCAATGAAGAGAGATGTTTGGGCCATATTCTTCCATAAGTCCTCTACTGATGATAAGTGATGCCACGGAATGTGTCCATCAGGAGAAAATTTGTGGTACAAATACAATGGGGCTCACGCAACTGGAGAATCTTATTCTTGCCAGCATTCCCTTCCTGCTGCTGTTATTACAGCAATTATACCTTTTTTCAGAGACTTGGCTCATCCTGACTTTCTTAGGAAATGTCTGCATGGGCAGACACAGAACCCAGATGGATGTTTCAATATTATAATTTGGAACTGCCTTCCTAAAACTGTATTTTCAGGCATGCATACAATGAAACTAGGAGTTCATGATGCTGTTATTACATTGATTTGTGGTAATATTGGAAAGTGTTGGGTACTGTAAACGCTGGGAATTAATCCTGGTGAAAATATGATCACTGGGCTGCGATAAAATGAGGATAGCCTATGCAGACAGATCTGCATCTAAGAAGGCCAAGAAAGCAAGACAAACTTCCAGAAAGGCGAAAACGAAGCGGGAAGACCTGCTAGAGGCCAAAGAAGCACCATCATATGCAGCAAGACAGTTTTAATTAACTGTAAGTAACAAGTTTCAAAAGTTTTTTTCTTTAAAATCAGTTTCTGCAAACTAAACTTTTCAGTACATATACCCCATTATATCAGAAACTATCACAGATAAATGAATGAAATTTTCAGAGACTGCATAAAATAAAAATCCACCTGTGGTACTACATTCATTAATATTCCCCATTAGGAAGTTCAGATAAAAATATTATCTGCAGAAAAAACTTAATATTTTTTGTTAATAAATTTATGAAATTATTTCTTAAAAACTATAAAATGGATAAAGTAGATTTTAGTACAGTTAACTCTATTATCATCATGTAACATACAGTAAAAATATTAAGGTCCTGCATCAAACAGTTTTTTTTTCAGAAATGGGTCAAATACTTGTGAAAATTGACATGGGTTAGGTAGGCAGGTGTGGTCCCCTTACAGCTTGTTTGAAGAAAAGGCATTACGCATCTTGAGCAAATATGATTGTTACACCAGTGGTTACTCTTTTAAGAGTAAAGGAGTTGGGACTGTCCCTGATCGAAACATAATGACGTCTGTCTCTAATGGAGAATAGCTGGAAGTTCACATGCATGTTACATTCACTGGTCAGTTTTGAGAAATGTAGGAGTCCATTGACTATATGTTCATCCTGCTTGTTCTACTCATCTGACTTGCTTTAGTCCAGGTTATGAACATGAACTGATATTCCAGTATTCTGCACCTCAAATTTAGGTATGTTCTGGACCTTCATGGGGAACTCTACACCAGCAAAGTTATAACACTTATGAAAGTCAAGGTACCTACCGTATCGAGTATCGAGATGTGTGCTCTGGATTCTGTTTAATATCTCTGTTTCAAGTCAGGATGCTCATACTCTAGATCTGTTCTCGCTTTTTTTTTTTTTTAGAAAATAATACATGCCTTCCTATCAGATTTATGCTTAAGAAGCTTGATACAGCTTGACCCCCCATTTACGGTATCATGGACATTTGGACTGACGTCAAGGTGCAGTATTTGGCTGAGTGCTTTAGCTGACTCTCTAACTTTCAGCTCGGAAAACATCCAGTATACCACTCAAGGTGGACTTATGATACCACTCGGCGTTTGATGTGGCCCACAATATCACGCCATTCCCGACGACGAAGCTTATGCTGGCTGCAATGAAGAGCACGAAGATGCACGTACCCTACAGTTACGGCGAGAAGGTGAGGGAGGAGATGGTGCATTGACCCAGTGTGAACAGCTTGGCTGCAGCGGAGAAGTTTGTTGCCTGAGTCATCTGCTGGAGGGTGGGTTAGTCATGGATGGCAGAGCAGAACCAGTTTGGGTGCGGCAGTGTCAAAGCAGGTACAGCTGCAGATGTTGCCACAGGTTCCCCTGCAGTGATACTGTGGGGATAGTCGTTCCTACACAGACATGAGTGCTGAAAGAATAACGGAAATAAAAGTACAACATTTCATGAGTCGCCTGCTGCTGTTGCAAGGAAAGACACTGACTATATGTGAGCTTAGTGAGTGTGTACATAAATCACCTATATCCTTCAAGGTCAATGGCATATCTCTGAGGTCACTGGAAATCATCTCTGGCATCTCCTCACAGTGTTGCATGATCATCTCCTCCACCCATTGTGACATTTCATCATTCTCACTGGAACCAACATGGAACCTTTGATCTGATTTCCCTACACTGCCTCCAACATATAGGTCTAATAAAAAAAACATGCACACAAAAACTACGAAGAAATTAATTTTTTTTGAATATACACTTACACAATACCTGTGATGTCGATGCCCTCACGACCTCTCTCTCTCATTGCTCGTGACCCTTGAAATCAGCTACAACAACAAAGAATATGCCTCAGATTCGTTGGCCATGATATGACAACATATTGCATACACAAAGCGATATGACGAAATTTTGGAATGACTTTTTTTTTATGTCTCAGAGTGACATACCACCAAATAGCATAATATCACGTGTACACAGTACTTTTTTGAAGAGAAATTTATATACTTACGATGCGGTTGCCGCTGCTGCTGCCTCTCAGCTACCATCTGATAGATGATTTGGTACATATATGCTGAAACAATAGGGCAACATGTATTCAGTATTACCAAACTCTTGGTGAAACAATTTTGAAAAGGAGTGAAAGCTACAGTTATCAATTTAAATATGTACTTACCTGCTAATTCCCACTCATCTGATTATCCAGGGCGTTTGCCATTGACACTGCTGCTGCTGCTGCTGTTGGTTGAACGCTTCGTCTTGCAGTAACTAACTAATGAAGATCGATCATTAATGCGCAAGTGGGTAGACAAGTGACCTGACACAAATCTGGATGATGGCAGATTGAAGACGACTGCAAATTGGGTAGGGTTAATATAATCTCAAGTTCTTCCCCCTATTTTGGTGGCAGCCAATAGGACTGCAGCAACTCGGACCAGCAAGTCTGGAGCAAGTCCATTAGTCTACCTATTTCAACTTGTTAGGCCAAGAGCCTTTATCCTGCAGACGTGTAGTTGTTACCATTGTCTTTGACAGGCAGAGACCTGCTGATTTTTGCTGGATTGTCTCCTTTTTAGAGTTAACAGGATAAACTGCTATGTTCCAAACATAATTACTAGTTACCACAGAGGAAGTAACTGCCTACTTCTTCTTCTGGGGTGGTCCAGACTCCTATGTGAGGGAGTAAACATATCCTTCCAGGAAGGAAATGTTATCGCCTTTGACAGTGAAATATATTGTTACATTTGGACAAAGGTATGGGTCTCAGTTTTCCCAGTAAACTTGAAAATATTTAAGGGAACGCCGCTAGTGAGACAGGTACTGTTAAGGCAGTGCAGTCGTTCTGGGAGATACGCTTGTTTCTAACACGGAGAGCAGATAGACTCCAGGTAGATCGTTAGGAGATACGAGGCATTTGCTGAATAATTTGTGCAGGCAGTCGTCTGTGGCTTCGGCAGCGAGGGATGCAAACAGACACGCACCAGAGCTGATACAATGCGGGGCATCCAGGCCGCAAGCAGGTAGTGAGACAAAGGCTTGAGCAGGTACCGCAATACAGGCAGTAGCAGACAGATACAATACCCCTGCGCCAATTCGGGTATGGTCGTGAGAGCCTGCCACAGGTGGTGTGCCAGCTGATGCAGCACTGTCAGTTGATAGACAGACGCAGTGGCAGCTGGGCCGTGCGGACACTGGAGGTGGCGGTGCGTGATTTATTTAGATTTGTAGGTGCATTTTTTTTCATGTATGGCATTATAGGGATGTAACCAACGTTATTTAACTACTGTTTCTTCTCGATAAGACAGTTGACAAGTGGGGAGTGCTTTTATTTTCGTGACATACTCTTTATATATCTAGAGCAGTAAATGTTTTTGTTTCATTATTGTTTTTTAGCACTGTGTAATCAGGACAACTTTCATTGATGTTTTGTTCTCATAATAATAGGTTTTGTTGAGAGGCCATGTAGTCGATGTTTTTTGGTGTGTGTGCGTGCGTGCGCGTGCTTGTGTGTGTGTGTGTGTGTGTGTGTGTGTGTGTGTGTGTTTTTATGTTTTTCTACCTGTACAGACGTAGTTCTTATATACATAGCAAGCAGTATGTTACTAGAACATTCGAATATTTCGAGTATTCTTCTATGTGTAGTTCAAAGTTTTTCATACTATGTGGTGAGTGCAAAGTGCTTTTCGATATGTAGGCGAGATAATGGTTTTGTTTCAGTTAGCGATTTTTGAGCGTTTTTATATGTGCGGACGATTGTTTCTACATGAGAGCATTTTTCTGTCACCCCCACCAATTTTAAACCATTACGTTTATTCTTATTTCAAGAAGCAAAGCTATAGTGTAATTCTTGGTTTGGTTTCCCCACCAAAATTTAGAAAATTGTTCCAGCAGGCTAAAGCACATATAAGTAAACAAACACAGTTCCCAAGACAGTGCCTTACATCCTTCCTTTCCAGAAGCTCAGCACAGAGTGAGTCTTTTTGCACCATTTCACAAGTGAGAGATGGGAGGGCAGGATCCCTGTACCCCCAAAAGCTATATAAATAAAGAATCGGCAAACTGAGTTTCAAAAATAATCAATATATCCTTTGCAATGTAACTGATAATGATTTTAATTTCTTGTTGTGAGATCCTTCCACACCAACAGCTCAGTCCTGGCTGAGCATTGCTCACCATTGTCCAGATGTGAGAGGTGAGGGGTGGGGAGTAGAAGATGGAGGAGTGAGAGGTGAGAAATGTTGCGAATTTCTCAGAAAGAGGGCTGGGGATTTCTTAGAGGGGAATAGGGCTCAGAAGGGTGTAACAAAAAAAGTGTCCCAGCATTAGAGTCCTTTTTACGAGAGGGGTGGTGAAGGAGGAGTGGGAGGGATGAGGGAATTCTCAGAGGGACAGATTGTTGCAGGGGGTCACAGGGTAACCCACAGGTGGTCATAAATCAGTTGGCATAACAATAGTTTGAGGGAAAGGGTAGGAGGATAATTTTCCCCTGAATGTAACCTTGACCCTGAATGTATGCAATCTGCAATACAAACTAAATGCACTAGATTGACCCTTACCCAAATACCCACATGATGTTCTTTCTGACACTTTCTTGACACACTTTATAAAATCAGTTTTCTGTTCTGTTATTTTGCTTTGTCTGTACCTTTTACTGATGAAGTATTTTCTCCAGTTATGGCCACCGTTTTTGTTTTAGTTTGCAAAGATTTTTTTTAGTTTGTGCGATGTTTGTACATTGATTTTTTTTATAAATTATTAATATCTTATCATCTGTGAATGATAATTTTTAAGGCACTCAGTTTTTATCTACTTTTACTCTGAGAAGAGTTATTTGTTTCCATTTCTACACTACTTGATCTAAGTGTTAGGCTTTATCCTTGTCTAATTACCTGGAAGACAGAGACTGCAAAATGCGATTGTATACTGTACAATGTTTCCTTGGACAAATCATAATTTATTAGCTATCTACAGCAGATTTAAACTGAATAAATTGCAGGTAAGTAGGCAGTTAACGATACGGAACTTTGGTAAAATGGAGGAACCAGTCATAATGAAGAGTTTCAGAGTGGGCATTGGGCTGTGACTGGAAGAAACAGATGAAAGGAATTCAAGAGAAGATGAAGGGTAGCTTTCAGAGGAGGATAAAGTAAGCAGAAAGACAAGGGCCAGTAGAAAAACTTGGACAACAACCAAGATATGGAATTTATGTGACGGAAGGTAGAAAAAGTATAGCAATGCGGCAAATGAAACAAGCTAAAGGGAATACTGAAGTCCAAAAATTGAGATCAAAAGAGTACAAATGGCTAAGAAAGTGTGGCCAGAGGTGGAATACAAGACTGTAGAGGCATGCAAGACCGCACGAATGGAAGTCGCTCCTACAGCAAAGATAAAGAGATTTTTTGAGAAAAGAGTAGCAGCTGTATGACTATGACGACTTCAACTGCCGAGCCGGTTCTCGACAAAGATGGGAAGTGTGCAAGATGGAAGGACTATACACATGTGGAATACAAAGGAAATGAACTTGAAGCCAATATTGTAGAAATGGAAGAGGAAGTAAATGAAGATGAGATGGGAGATATGATACTGTGAGAAGAATTTAACAGAGCACTGAAAGATCCAAGTCTAAACAAGGTTCCCAGAGTAGACGTTTGAACAGAATTGAAAAAGACATTGCTAGGACACGATATGAGGCATCACGATATCGTTAATTTTGTAGTGGTGGGAATTGCGGAGGGTAAAATTTTTAGAGGGAGGCCTAGATTCGAATGGAATCAGCGGTTTCAGTGGGTGTATATTGCGGTACTTCTGCAGAGATGAACAAGCTTGCACAGGATGTACTAGCGTGGAGAGATGCAACAAACCAGAGCTCGGAACACAACAACAAAAACACAATATACCCATTATTTATGTGTATGTACCAGTAACATCACCTTAAGCAAATTTATAATGTCATACTATGAACATATTGTAGCAAATGACACACGGTAATTTCCTCTGTACTGTAGTAACATGATGACGTTGCAATTTGATGGATAAATCGTAGACGACATATGGAGGACAGGATTGGGGAGTCAGTCGTGCTCGGATAGCCAAATGGTAAGGAAACCTGATAGCGATAAGTGGAAAATCCGGGGTTCGAGTCCCACTCGGACACAAATTTTCATTGTTGTCAGTCCATTAAAGAGCTGATGGCTGTCCGTATTCGCAATTGCGAAGATAGTTTAGTATTTCACAAGGGCTGTAGTCGCCACAGTCACTTTCCCTCGGGCATGCATGCATATCCGAAGGAACATTGCATCGTAGTTCGAAATAACAAATGCACAGCAACATCGTATATCCTATGTTGTCTGACAGTCTCCACACTGAAGGTCTCTCTTTGGTGCCTACCTCCTCATTACGGACAGAGAAGAACATCTCTTGAGGGAAATTGGCGTCCGACATTTAATTTGAATGTCTTCTGTAACGAAAAGTGAACATGTTTCAAGGAGCCAATCTTAATTGACATCACTTGCTAGTCAATGTGTTGTAAAGACTAGAAACACCATGAAGATTTTCTGTTCTTCTCGTTTGAGTAGCATAATTCGGTGGAACTACATTAATGAACTGTGAATATTTGTGAAAGTAAGGGCGAGGAGAAACAAGCGCTCTAGGTATACGTGGCAGCAGACACTGTTCCCACCTATAGCAACATTATAACGCTGTTTCACAGCTGTAGACTGTCTCTGTAGTCTGTCTTTGTAAAACGTATCCGCCATCGATAGCTGATGTTACAATTGTCCCTGGTTAGATTTACAAAATGTCTGCTTCTCTTCTGCCATCTTTCCCACAGGCCAGATACTGCCCGAAGTTTCACAATTAGGCACACAATTTCCTTCTGATTAAAACACTGCAACTAGGTCACATGAGACTCATGACCTTTTTTTATTACTCGTCATCCCAGCTTCACTGCTGGAAGCCAACAAGATACAACGGTGAAGTCATCTCCAAAGCCGCGCGGGATTAGCCTAGCGGTCTGAGGCGCTGCAGTCATGGACTGTGCGGCTGGTCCCGGCGGAGGTTCGAGTCCTCCCTCGGGCATGGGTGTGTGTGTTTGTCCTTAGGATAATTTAGATTAAGTAGTGTGTAAGCTTAGGGACTGATGACCTTAGCAGTTAAGTCCCATAAGATTTCACACACGATTTTCTTCACCTCCAAAGCACATGACTAACCTAAATCTCTTAACGGTTTTTGTTTCAGCTCTAGTACAAATGCTCGTTATTCATTGTGTGAGGTTAGTAACTTCGCTGGGAGTTGAAGGTTAATCGACGTCTCGCAGGAAGGGAGTGAGTCTGGGGTGCTAGGCAGTGTTCCGCTTCGTCAGTAGAAGGTTTTCACTGTGTCTCAACAGCAGGGAGTGGGAGCCACATGGGAGGCTCCCGAAATGTTGATGAGGTCGGTGCCTGGCGCTAATCCGTCGCAAAAGGCATGGTGCCCTCAGCTGTCACAGCGCTTCCCATTGTGGGTACTTGACCTTGAAATATGACTTATTTTTTCACATGAAAACTACGTACCTGCACTACCCTGGACGTGTGAGAAGTTTCACTGCTTTTTTTCTAATTTACAGACTGTCCTTTCCAAAGTGTGCAATGCAATGCTAAGCAATGGAGGGAGACTGTATGGTATCAGTACCAACCTAGTGAATCGTAATATCCATTTTTGTACAGCTTAAGTGGGTAGTTTCTATTGTGTTCCCTGCTTTTGCGTGGGTAAACGCACACTTTCGTTCCTCACACTGTCTGCAGCATTCAATAACTCCCCCCCCCCCCCAAATAGATTTTTTTGGATATTATGGGCAGTTCAGTAGAGAATACTTATTTTATGGCACTTGTTCGATTCAGTACTCTCGTCTCGTTCTGACTGGTACCCACTCATTGCATTTGAGAAATGCAAGCTGTGCTCAGGCTGTAGCAGGAGGAGGAAGAGGAGATTAGAGTTTACGTTCCGCCAACAACGAGGTCATTAGAGACGAAGAACAAGATGGAATTAGGGAAGGATGGGGAAGGGAGGCGGCCGTGCCCTTTCCAAGGAACCATTCCGGCATTTTCCTTATGCGATATAGGGAATGCACGGAGAACCTAAATGAGAATGACCGGACGGTGTTTGAACAATCGTCCTCCCGAATGCGAGTCAAATGTGTTAAGCATCGCGCTACCCCACTCGGTCTGCAAGCTGTACCACAATCTACACTACTGGCCATTAAAATTGCATCAAGAAGAAATGCAGATGATAAACGAGTTTTCATTAGAAAAATATGTTATACTAGAACTGACATGTGATTACATTTTCAAGCAATTTGGGTGCATAGATCCTGAGAAATCAGTACCCGGAACGACCACCTCTGGCCGTAATAACGGCCTTGATACTCTTGGGCAATGAGTCAAACACAGCTTGGATGGCGTGTACAGGCAGCTTCAACACGATACCACAGTTCATCAAGAGTAGTGACTGGCGTATTGTGACGAGCCAGTTGCTCGGCCACCATTGACCAGACGTTTTCAATTGGTGAGAGATCTCGAGAATGTGCGGGACAGGGCAGCAGTCGGACATTTTCTGTATCCAGAAAGGCCCGTACAGGACGTGCAACATGCGGTCGTGCATTATCCTTCTGAGATGTAGGGTTTCACAGGGATTGAATGAAGGGTAGAGCCACGGGTCGTAACACATCTGAAATAGATCATCCACTGTTCAAAGTGCCGTCAATGCGAACAAGAGGTGACCGAGACGTGTAACCAATGTCACCCCATACCATCACGTCAGGTGATACGCCAGTATGGCGATGACGAATACACGCTTAGAATGTGCGTTCACTGCGATGTCGCCAAACACGGATGCGACCATCATGATGCTGTGAACAGAACCTGGATTCATCCGAAAAAATGACGTTTTGCCATTCGTGCACCCAAGTTCGTCGTTGAGTACACCATCGCAGGCGCTCCTGTCTATGATGCAACGTCAAGGGTAACCGCAGCCATGGTCTCCGAGCTGATCGTCCATGATGCTGTAAACGTCGTCGAAATGTTCGTGATGATGGTTGTTGTCTTGCAAACGTCCCCATCTGTTGACTCAGGGATCGAGACGTGGATGCACGATCCGTTACAGCCATGCGGATAAGATGCCTGTCATCTCGACTGCTAGTGAAACGAGGCCGTTGGGACCCAACACGGCGTTCCGTATTTCCCTCCTAAACGCACCGATTTCATATTCTGCTAACAGTCATTGGATCTCGACCAACGCGAGCAGCCATGTCGCGATATGATAAACCGCAATCGCGATAGGCTACAATCCGACCTTTATCAAAGTCGGAAACGTGATGGTGCGCATTTCTCCTCCTTACACGAGGCATCACAACAACGTCTCACCAGACAACGCCGGTCAACTGCTGTTTGTGTATGAGAAATCGGTTGGAAACTTTCCTCATGTCAGCACGTTGTAGGTATCGCCACCAGCGCCGACCTTGTGTGAATGCTCTGAAAAGCTAATCATTTGCATGTCCTAGCATCTTCTTCCTGTCAGTTAAATTTCGCGTCTGTACCACGTCATCTTCGTGGTGTAGCAATTTTAATGGCCAGTTGTGTATCTTTTCGGCGCCTCGCAGTTACCTAATTCAGTAACATGTATTGTATGCTCAGTTCTTTGTATTTATGATTTGTCTCGTTTATTTTGAATTTGCGAGCTGTCTAAACGTGGAAGTCTTAATCCTTCTTAATCCTGCAGTCTTCGAATTAAATACAAGTCACGCAGTGCAGAGCATCATTTGACTTTAATTTAATGCCGCAGTGGTAAAACCGGTTCCCGTGAGATCACCGAAGTTAAGCTTTGTCGGGCTGGGCTAGCACTTGGATGGGTGACCATCCTGTCTGCCGAGCGTTCTGCTCTTGGATAGGGGGGGGGGGGGGGTGCACTCAGCCCTTGAGAGGCAAAATGGAGGAGCTACTTGATTGAGAAGCAGCGGCTCCGGTCTCGGAAACTGACATACGGCCGAGAGAGCTGTGTGCTGACCACATGCCCCTCCGTATCCGCATCCGGTGATGCCTGTGGATTGAGGATGACACGGCGGCCGGTCAGTAACGCTGGGTGCAACAGGACCTGTGGACGGAATTTCCGTTTAAATGTTTCAGAATATAGCTATGTGCTGTTTCTTGTCAATAATTCACCTATCTAGAGGAAGTTGAAGATTTTTATTCCCGATCTTGAATTACATCTTATATCACTGATTTCCTACAAATTTCCATAGTTAAGCGACGCTTAAATAATAAGAATAACCATGTGCATTTCTAGTATGTTCCCTCAGTCTGATGAGATTTGTTGTGTACAGAGAGCAAGCATTAGTGTCAAGTATATGAGAAATGCAGAGGTGATAACGAGTGAATGGCGATTACACATCTAACAGCAAGATTATTTAGTGCACAGACTAATGAGTCTTACTTCGAGATCTTCCAGGTTATTATTCACGTTAATTTGGCCACGCGATACGTGATAGAACATTTGCATACTTCCCATTTAATTTCTGCGCGCATTTAATCATACCAAACTGTCTGGTTTGTATCATTGGTGATAGGCCCGCATAGCTTGCTTCGCTTTAGGGCGAGCGCCAAATTTTTCATTGCGAAGACGTTCCCACCAACAAACCTTTTAATTTTAATGGTAGGCAATCCTTTCTTGCAGGATTTTTTCCGGCCGCAGCAGTGTCGGGGATCTGAACTTTTACCGGATTAGAAACAAAACGTAATTTGCAGTATTCCAGAAGTAGTCAGGCAAGAGAGTAACTTATACTGATCACACGTAGTGATTTCCTTGTTGTAAGCATTCGTGTTCCAAACATGAAATAATCAAGGACAAGAGAGTATTTTATTGCTGACATTTTACACTGAAGAGGCAAAGAAACGGATATCGTGTCGCACCTCCACCCCCACGTAGAAGTGCCGCATCACGATGTTGCATGAAGTCAACTAATGTCTGAAGTAGTGCTGGAGCGAAGTTACACCATGAATCCTGCAGGGCTGTACATAAATCCGTAATAGAACGAAGGGGTGGAGATCACTTCTGAACAGCACGTTGCAAGGCATTCCAAATATGCTCAATAATGTCCATGACTGGGGAGTTTGGTGGCCAGCGGAAGTGTTTGAACTCAGGAGAATGTTCCTGGAGTCACTCTGTAGCAATTCTGGACCTGTGGGGTGTCACATTGGACTGCTGGAATTGCCCCGGTCCGTCTTTAATACACAATGGACATGAACGGATGCTGGAAAATGGCACAGTGTGCTTAAGTGCGTGACACCTGTCAGAGTCTTATCTTGACGTATCAGCAGTCCTATATCACTCCAACTGCACACGCCCCACACCATTACAGAGCTTCCACCACCTTGAACATTAAACCAATCCACTGCTGGTATTCAGGGTCCATTGACTCGTGGGGTTGTCCACATACCTGTATACGTCCATCTGCTACATACAATTTGAAACGAGAATCGTCCGACTAGCAACATGTTTCCAGTCGTCAACAGTCCAATTTCGGTGTCGACGAACGAGGTGGAAAGTTTTGTGTTGTGCAATCATCAAAGGTATACGAGCGGGCCTTCGGCTCCGAAAGCATATATTGATGTTCTTTCGTTGAATGGTTCGCACACTGACACTTGTTGACGGCCCAAACTGAATTCTGTAGCTATTTGTGGAAGGATTGCACTTATGTCAAGTGGTGAACGATTCTCTTCAGTTTCCGTTGGTCCCTTTCTTGCAGGATTTTTTCCGGCCGCAGCAGTGTCGGGGATCTAATCTTTTACCGGATTCCTGATAGTCACGGTACACTCGGGAAATGATCGTGCGGGAAAATCCCCACTCTGTCGCTACCTCGGAGATGCTACGACCCATCGCTCGTGCGCCGGCTATAACACCACGGTCAAACTCACTTACATCTTGATAAGCTGCCATTATAGCAACAGCAGCCGCTCTAAGAACCGCGCCAGGCACTTGTTGTGTTATATAGGCGTTGCCGACCGCATAGCAGCGTGCACTTGGCATCAATTGGCAAGAGCTTGCGGCGGCATGAGCTAGGAATGACGTGGGTCCACTAGCTGTGTTGATGTATCAAAAGGTTTGAGATCGCCGATATTAGTATTCGTACATAGTTCCTGGCTTTCTCTTGGTTATCCCTCTCGGTTTGTTATTATTGTTTCGTTCGTATGCTGTTAACCATTCTTGGATTCTAAATTTTGCTCGAAGGGTCTGTCGGATTTGTGTACGGTTTTCGCCGCTGTTGACTCGATGTTTACATCTACTTAACATTATCTCAGAAACTTCCTTGTAGCACTCCCGCACCTTGGTAGAGCGTTAATAGATTTTGTATGCCAGTGAAGAGGTTGTATGTGGTCTGGAGTCCGCTGGAGGGGCATGAGGACCGGTTCTGGAGCAGCGGACACTGTCTTGTCGGCAACAGGTGGTGCTGCGGTCATTACTGCCTAATGGCGCGTTCCGCTCGGTCGACTTCGTTATCGCCTATTGGCGAGGATTAAGGCAGCACCCCGACGGCCACCGCTGAAATGCGACGGCGGAATCTGTGGATCGCCGGCGGTGGACTGGTTTAAGGCTCCTAAGGGAGCTCTAACTGCAGGGTCAGTGGTATCTCTGAGGGCCCACTTCTAGGAAATGGTCAGAGCGTTTGTCACGCAAGTGAGAAGTGCTTCAGATGAAAGGAAAAGAACACTGCATTAAGTTGGAGACGAAAAATACTGAATCGCATACACAAAACCTTCTAAGATAGTTAATGGTGCAGCAAAACAGAATAATATTACAACAATGATTTACAGATTAACTGACTCACTGTTTGAAACTCGTTGAACCCATGTAGACAGAAGTAAGCAGACTGTATTATTGAGTCGTTATTAAACCACTGCTGCAATATAAACATTTTAAAGTAGATATTTTGTTTTGCAATGTTACTCCTTCCAACCCCATGCCACCGAGTGCATTTTTCACAGAACGAACCAGTGGTGATATCAGTAGACACAAACGGTCGCCTTGGGAGTGGCAGTAGCAGAAACAGTCCATAACACTTGACACTGATCATCAGTCAACTGGAATAAATCCAGAGTGCCGAAAACTGAGATTTTCCATGGGTCTCAACAGAGCTTTCTTCCTTCCATCTCAGTATGCAGATACAACAGTCGACTACCAGACGTGTCTCGCAAAGTCTTTAATCAACACCTGCAGATGTCTGTGGCAATGAAAACTGGATTTAAGACAGCAGAGAAACGTGAAAGCGATACACAATCGACTTCACATGCAATGCAACAACAAATGAGAAGAAGCATGGTATCAACACCAAAGAAGTAAATTCATTGGGAATGATATAAAATAAAAGACGAAGGATAAAAGGGGTACTTGTATCGAGAAGAGTGATTTTACGATCAGAAGGGTTGATGAGATAAGGGGTCGGACGTAATGCGCTAACGTCACCCGTAAACAGCACATACAAACTCCCTGCCTATCTACATTTTACAGACAACGTGGTCCATAAATTATGAAACAGCTGTTACATTTGTTTAAACGTATATCAACACTGACGCTACACAAGATCAAAATGAAATAACTGTGCAGGTATCATCCGCGTCCTAGACAAGTGACCTACAGTGTTCCACAAATACTCAGAGCAAAACATTTATGAGCTGGTTATTTTTATTTTAAATGAACTACTAAGCCTACTTTGGTAATGTAAAAAATTCTATGTAATCTAATTCCCCTAACCACTTTGAAAATATGTGCAAATGCTTCTTCAGAATTAGTTACAGTGAATACTTGTACCTTTTTTAGGCTCTTCTCTGTTTCCTTATGTCTGCTACTATATTACGGCTAGGAAGGGAGTATATCATACTAACATTTTATAACTTACTATAAATATCACTATAAACTCCTTATAGTTAAATTTTTGTGATTGTAAGCGCATTGTTTCGCTATTGTTGGTTGCTCGGAGAAGTCCTCTGAAGGTCGAACGGAGATTTTGAATTTAGGGCATTCACGAAAACATTTAGGACAGCGCATGGAAGAAACTGAATTAGTCCTACATGAAACTGTCCAGAAATTAAGAGGAAACGTTATAGCAAAACTAAGTGGTAGATAAAAGAATTAAAGAAAGTTACGAAAGTTGTTCTCCAGGTTGTACGGATTCCCAGGATAAGGCACAAGCGTTCCGTAAAACTACATAGAAGCAAGACGGAGAGACAATATCAGTGAAGTTACCAATAAACAACGCTAAACGCTGGAAGTGTAAAAGCGGGAATATCTACTGGTGCAATACGTTCACAAATCCGAAACCAGACATGCACTGAAAATTTGTAAAGCCGTGAAAGGGACACTAATTAGACTAATCGGTTACCATAAACATAAGAAGTAAATTATTAATACATATTGGTACTGGTAGTGGTAGTAGTAGTAGTAGTAGTAGTAGTAGTAGTACTGGTGGTGGTGGTGGCGATGGTGGTTGAACTTTGTTGTTGCTGTAGTTTTATTTGTCCATAGGAACAAATTACGGAAGTGCATGGATTGGTTGGGCAATGTATATGTTATCAATAATCAGTACTTAGAGGGACGGTTTCCAAAGGAATTGGAAGAGGTGTTCAGAAAGAGAAAGACGGGACTCACTACCAATCACATCGGTTACCAGTAGCTTATTATATAGATTTAAGACAGTTTTAACAGAGAACAACATACAGCTTATAAGCTTGATCTTTTTTTTGAAGCTGTTACAAAATAATGACATTGGAAAATTAAATTTGACTGACAGCCGGATTTTTGGACGATGATGCTAATGCCTAGTGTTAAAAACAATTAATATTTTTCTCGATTTTTCTTGTTTTGAAGAGGCTTTTTTAAATTAATTGTTGTTAAAAAGTGATAGGAAAAAGAGAGCATATTTGAAAACAATGTCATTTCCGGAAAGATACAGAACATTAACAGGTTTCATTAAGGAGCACAGTGACGGAAATGACTGCTTACTAGATTCAGAGAGGAAGGAGATCATCCTCTTGTTGGAATGAGAACGATGGATGGTGTTTTCAACGAACCATTATAGTCTGAGTAAGAATGAAGGCAAAACATGCCTCACTGCTGCTGCCTGAGGAATCGGTCGTATTAGTATCGGTCAGCCCAACATGTGAGGGCAAGAAATATCTTGTGAAGTGTAATTTTAGCTATACTTACTGGAAACGTCCGTATCAAAAGCATAGGAAAGAGTTCCACAATTATCTTTACAACACATATCACATAGAATTCACAAACGGGGTATAGGAAAAACAGGTGCGGTTTACAACGTAATGTTCACACCCAAACACACCTAAGGTTTTAGCAGCCGTTTAACAGATTCAATTGTGTGTACTATCAGTTTGTAGGAGGATATCGGATAAAGGGGGCACACCTACTCGTCATCATCGACTTCGTCAAAATTCATGCTATGCGCATGGCTTGGCCAGAAATGATAGTGGCGTAGGTCGAAACTGACCAAGAGTTTAGAGAAAAATGACATTTTTGATGCGAGTAGGACGAGGAAAAGCCAGTTTTGTTGCCGCACTTTCCAGGGAGCGGTTGGCGTAGCATCTCGAGTGTATAGCGGTAATCCGAGGGGCGTAAGGTCGAGTCGCTGTGTAGAAACTTTTCTTATTATTAATTTTTTCGTTACTTCCATAAAAGGCATAATTACTGCTCTCACTGTTTTTACAATTAGAGTCACCCCAGAACGTTTAAATCGTCGACTGTAAAAAAATTAAAGTAATTTTATATACGAAATTCTCGTGGACCCCTTACAATCTGTTCTTGGAAATTCATTTGCAGTTTCCAAAATTTTATTCACCTTTCGTTTTCATGATTTTTATAAATATAGTAATAAATACAATGCACTGAGTATTATTCTGTTTACTGGTAGTATAAGTAACGTAAAACCTGAAAAGAAGTTCCCGCATTGGTACTCGACACCTCGATCCTTGGCGTGTCCTTCTCAACGTTTTAGGCTGCGCCAAACGCTGCCTGGACCCTATGTTAACATAAATGCCACGTGCCTCACCAAACTCGCACCACCAGGAATGTTAGGTTTTTTTCCCCAAGCACTTCGCCATCTGGAACTCCCACTTTCTCCACTTTCATTTCTGCCAAGCCCTGCAGTCCTGGATAGTATGTCTCCATTAACGTGTGTAATTACTGCTCTGATGCGAGCTCGCAGCTTCTGCACGTCCCACACTGCGATCTGGCGGACAGTATCCTCCACAAATCCCCTAAGAAAAAAGTCTAATTACCTTATTCCTGCAGACAATGGCGGCCAGAAAATGGACCCCATTTTGCCGGTTGAGCGACCTGGAAATGCGTCGCCAGAACTATCGTAACTACCAAGGGCTAGTAAGGAGGGGCACCATCCTACTGCAGCGTAGTATCAGGTTGCAGTTCTCGGACGTGTCTAAATGCATACGGTTCCAACATGTCCAAATCAAAAGTTGAGGTTATTGACGGCTATGCATAGAAAAACGGCCGCACAATGCGGTCATGAAGCAGACGACACAGTATGTTTACCTTTTGACTGTAGCCCCAGCTTTTCAGATTGAGTCGGTATACCTTTCTGGACACTTCAAGGGCAGCTTCGTCCGTGAACATCACATTTTTCTGCTAGTCTGGGTCATCGTCGATCCGACAAGTAATCTCAGTTACAAACGATTTGTCGTTTGGCCTGTCACCAGGGTCAACCGTATGCAGCAACACCACTCTCTAGCCATGAAGATTCAGTCCCTCGCCGGCCGTTATGGCCGAGCGGTTCTGGGCGCTTCAGTCTGGAACAGCGCGGCCGCTACGGTCTCGGGTTCGAATCCTGCCTCGGGCATGGATGTGTGTGATGTCCTTAGGTTAGTTAGGTTTAAGTAGTTCTAAGTTCTAGGGGACTGGTGACCTCAGATGTTAAGTCCCATAGTGCTCAGAGCCATTTGAACCATTTAAGTCCCTCGAGTAGCAGCCTGTGCACCAGTGATGGTGGTAGCAGCAAACGTCGAGACTCTTCCTGGAAAATATAGTTGGGCTAAAGACAAAGGCCTGTTTCGTATATAAAATCTGCGTCACTCGTGCCCGGACGCCAAAATCATGTCGTTTTTATAACACTTACGGATTCGTTGAAAATGGCTCTGAGCACTATGGGACTTAACAGCTATGGTCATCAGTCCCCTAGAACTTAGAACTACTTAAATCTAACTAACCTAAGGACATCACACAACACCCAGTCATCACGAGGCAGAGAAAATCCCTGACCCCGCCGGGAATCGAACCCGGGAACCCGGGCGTGGGAAGCGAGAACGCTACCGCACTACCACGAGCTGCGGACACGGATTCGTTGAACCTCGTGTACCGTTGTCTGATAGTTGGACGTGATGTTGGTGTGCTTCTGTAGCGAGGCCAGCAGTACCGCTGGACGAGGGTGAAACATTATGTTGCAAACCGCTTCATTCCACCTATTCCCATTTCTCAATACACACATGATCAAAGTTTTAAACATCACTCCGGAACACACTGTAAAACTGGCACTGCTATTAGTACAGTCTTTTTAGTCTTAATCAGCTTTAAGGTATTATTATTTGTATGTTTACTTAGCAATCTGTTGATGTTGTGGATTGGCAAGACAGCCAACCCTCTGAGAGGGAGCCGAAAGGCACGCGTTTTAGCTCACGCAGGCTGGCGTGAGATCTGGAACATGTCAAGGAAATGAGACTAACAAAAAACGTACGTAGCTGCTGGAATACTTAACTTTAATCCATAATTGGTGAACATCGCTCTTGACGGTACATGTTGTACTGCATCAATAGTAACTGGTAATGGCGCCTTGCTAGGTCGTAGCAAATGACGTAGCTGAAGGCTATGCTAACTATCGTCTCGGCAAATGAGAGCGTAATTTGTCAGTGAACCATCGCTAGCAAAGTCGGCTGTACAACTGGGGCGAGTGCTAGGAAGTCTCTCTAGACCTGCCGTGTGGCGGCGCTCGGTCTGCAATCACTGATAGTGGCGACACGCGGGTCCGACGTATACAAACGGACCGCGGCCGATTTAAAGGCTTCCACCTAGCAAGTGTGGTGTCTGGCGGTGACACCACGGTTGACACTATCAACTATTTGCATATCTATAAAATAGTATCAATCAGCATTAGATAACAATATACTCTCGGTTTTCAAATTATATAAGTGTAGTTAAAATTTTTTTGTAGTTTTGCAGAGATCACGGTCATCATCTTCATCTGACTTCCGGGAATTGCACGGTGACTTCGTTATGTAAAAGACGCGAGGGGACACTTTATCTGGCCCAGCTCTCATTACTTAAATAACTGAAGACGATGGTGGTGACTTCTGTCAGAAACTTGAGAATTTCAGTTCAGCTATGCAAAGCAAAAGCTGAAAGTACTTTATTCTGTCTGAATGTATGAAATTTGGCTGCTATATAAGCATTCCGAGAAACATTTAAAGAAGCTGGAAACAGCTACCACCGTACTGAAGACATTAAAAAATCTAGAATTACAGGAAAAACCGAAAACTCAGTGTTTACCCTGACGCAAATGAAGTTGTATATCATGTATATCATATCATCAATCGGACCGCAATGAACCACACTGCTTCAAGATTTGTCCGTGAGAAACTTCCCGCCAACGCAGTGCAGATGTCCGTTAACAGGCATTTTGTATTCACTGAAGTTGTATACATAGTAGATGAAAGAGGCTTCTTACATTTCGTACCTATGGTTGTGTAAAAATTTTGAAAGGCAACATAGCAACAAAGTAGTTAACAAAAGGAAGAAATATTATCTGAAGATTAATATTTCTAGTCACAATTTATATACTTTTTTTATCTTGACCTATAGTGGCGAGCGGGTTTACTTTCAGCAAGACTATGGCCTCTGCATTATATCTCTTTGTAACAAAGCTAAACTGAGCTTGGTGACATTAACAGTGCAATGGGAATTTCACTGTTAAATACAGAGCAGAGAACGGATAGATGGAAAGAGTACACTGAAGGCCTCTTTGAGGGGAAAGACTTGTCCGATATGATAGAAGAAGAAAGAGGAGTCAAAAGGGAAGACATAGGGGATTCTGCAAAAGAATCATAATTTATAAGAGCTTTTGGAGACTTAACATCGAATGAGCCAAAAGAGATAGATAACATTCCATCACAATTTTGTAAAATCATTGAGGGAAGTGACAACGAAAGGACCATTCATGTTGGTGTGTAGAATGTATGAGTCTAGCGAGAAATCATCTGACATTCTGAAAAATATCATCTACACAATTCTGAAGACAAATTTCACACAATCATCTCTATATTTCATAAATCCAAGTGACTGTCAACAGAAGAACGCAAAAGAAAATTGACGATGTTTTAGATGCTGATTAGTTCGGCTTTAGGAAAGGTAAAAGCACAAGAGAGGCAGTTCTGACATTGCAGTTGATAGTAGAAGGATAATGAAAAATCAAGAGACGTTGATAGTATCTGTTGACCTGAAAAAATCGTACGAAAATCCAATGGTTCAAGATTTTCGAAATTTTGAGGAAAACAGGGGTACGCTACGGGGAGAGACTGGTAAGATACAACTCGTACTAGAGGCGAGCAATAAGAACGCAAAAGCAAGAACGAAGTGCTCGGGTTAAATTGGGTATAAGCCAGGGATGTAGTCTGTTGTTTAATCTGTACACCGAAGAAGCAATGATGGAAATAAAAGAAAGGTCGAAGAGCGGAATTAGAATTCAAGGTGAAAGCATATCAATGCTAAGATTAGCTGATGACATTGCTATCTTCAGTGAAAAAAAATCGCTCTGAGCACTATGGGACTCAACTGCTGTGGTCATCAGTCCCCTAGAACTTAGAATTAATTAAACCTAACTAACCTAAGGATATCACACACACCCATGCCCGAGG
Source organism: Schistocerca serialis cubense (assembly GCF_023864345.2). Classification (NCBI taxonomy): domain Eukaryota; kingdom Metazoa; phylum Arthropoda; class Insecta; order Orthoptera; family Acrididae; genus Schistocerca; species Schistocerca serialis. The sequence continues at coordinate 487,849,685 of NC_064643.1, forward strand.
CAGGATTCGAACCTGCGACCGTAGCAACAGCGCGGCTCCGGACTGGGGCGCCTAGAACCGCACGGCCACCGCAGCCGGCTCTTCAGTGAAAGTGAAGAAGAATCACAGGACCTGCTGAACGGAATGAAACATATAGTGAGTACAGAACATGGAATGAGAGAAAATCGAAGAAAGAGGAAAGTAATGAGAAGTAGCAGAAATGAGAACAGCGAGAAACTTAACATCAGGATTGATTGTCACGAAGTAGATGAAGTTAAAGAATTCTGCTTCCTAGGCAGCAAAATAACCAATGACGGATGGAGCAAGGAGGTAATAGAAATCAGACTAGATCTGGAAAAAAGGGTATTCTTGGCCAAGAGAAGTCTACTAGTAGCAAACACAGGCCTTAATTTCAGGAAGAAATTTCTGAGAATGTATGTTTGGAGCACAACATTGTATGGTAGTGAAACATGAACTGTGGGAAAACCGGAAGAGAATAGAATCGGAGCATTATAGATGAGGTGCTAAAGACGAATATTGAAAACTGGGTGTGTTGATTGGGTAAGGAATGAGCACGTTCTGCGCAGAACCGGAAAGGAAAAAAAAAAAAAAATGGAAAACAGAAAACAGTGACAAGAAGAAGGGATAGGATGATACATCTATTAAGACATCAATGAATGACTTCCATGGTGCCAGAGGGAGCCGTAGAGCGCAGAAACTGTAGAGGAAGGCACAGAGTGGAATATATCCAGCAAATAATCGAGAACATTGGTTGCAAGCGCTACTCTGAGATGAAGAGGTTGGTAGAGGAGGCGGACCGCATCCAATCAGTCAGGAGACTGATACCGAGCGAGGTGGCGCAGTGGCTAGCACACTGGACTCGCATTCGGGAGGACGACGGTTCAATCACGCGTCCGACCATCCTGATTTAGGTCTTCCGTGATTTCCCTAAATCGCTCCAGGCAAATGCCGGGATGGTTCCTGTGAAAGGGCACGGCCGACTTCCTTCCCTGTCCTTCCTTAATCGTATGAGACCGATGACCTAGCTGTCTGGTCTCCTTCCCCAAAAAAAACCAACCAGGAGACTGATAATCGAAAAAAAATTAAAAGCTAGGGCAAGAAGGGTCACAATTTCAGGACAAGTCTTAACTTTACTTGTACTAAAAACAAGTAGTAATTAACACTTAACCAAAAATTTTAACCAACAAATGAAAAGGAATACGACGTACCTGATATGATCACCTGTGTTGTACCCCACGTTTTTGGCGCAACCCTCCTTGTCATAGTTCTGTGACTGTGAGGATCTGTTTATCCTAAGACAACTTAACGTATTTTAACCGATATTTCTTGTTGATGCATCATTCAGGTCATCGTACCTGGATCATTATTTCCGGATATTCAGGAAGTCCATTGGCGTTAATGAATGTACACTTTTCAATTCACATACCACAGTTCCATCTTGTACAATAGCTAATTTTATGGAGTACAGTGAGCACGGAAAATGTAAACAGGAAACACATAGTGTTCGATATATCCTCCTAACTGTTAGACTTAATCAGTCAAATCTGGTACACATGTCCCTTACTGTCAGGAAACAATCGCTGTGGGGGTACGAACCACGTACTTATCATTGTTCAGGAGATACGCCGTCACAAAAAATAAGATGCGTGAAAAACTACCGCATCGTATATGATTTTTAAATGTAAACTGTATTCGCTATAAATTTCGCAGGTAGTACCCACATATTCCGTTAAATGCACCCACAAAATTACATCACTGTGCGACACCTAGATCAGGATTATGACATCAAACACTGAAATACGTGGAAAACTACCGCATCATAGTTGACATTTAAATTTATTACTTCTTTACTACTGACTATATTCGCAACATATTTCGCTGGGAGTATCCACACATGCCGTTGAATGTAACTGCACAAATATGTCATTGTACGACCTATAATGACGTTATAAACATTGAGATACTAAAAAAACTGAGCATCATATATTTATTCTTTACGGCTAAGACACTCCGATAATCGATTCTACTTAAAGAAATCCCTGACAGATGGTAGCACTTTCTATAGTTTTCAAGTGCGGATCGCAAACGGCAGTAGTCGAAAATGATAGCTGTCTGTGGAGCTATGAATAACTGTTGCCAAAGAGACCTTTACAAAATCACATTGTAGACACGGTGAAGCACCTGCGCCCAGTGCAAAATGTGTGTGAATTTGTGTGTAAATTCCTAAGGCAACAAACTGCTAAGGTCACCGTTCCCTATACGTACACACTACTAAAACTAACTTATACTAAGAACAACACACACAACCATGCCCGAGGCAGCACTCGAACCTCCGGTTGGAAGGGCCGCGCGATCCGACACATGTCGCCTCAAACTGCGCAGCCACTACGCGCGGCGCGTCCAGTCCACATAAATTGTCCAGGATTATGTTTCTTAATTTAGAAATTATCCGTGTACGTTAGCACTTTCTGCATATTTCACTTTAAAACTGTTTCATAATTTCAAGATGTTTTTAACGATGCATTTAAATGAAATCTTTTCGATAATTCACTACAAACACTGTCTATTTTTTTGTTTTCGTTTGTAATAGAAAATTGGCAAAATTAATAGCCGGGCAATGACGGGTGTAATAGCTAAATAATGAATGATGTTCGTGGTAGCCCATTAGTGATTAAATTTGAACTTAACTGATTGAGTATAACAGGATATTGTGTTCTATGCATAGTCATAAGGTTTTAATTAACACCTCGAAAAAAAGAAGTTATGTAAGTATTTTTTTTTTTTTTTTTTTTTTTTTTTTTGGCAATGGGTGCACATCTGCACTCTTGGTACACAGTGAAATTCCTTGCTACAATACTGTAGTATTCCACTACGGGAGCCAAGGGAAATGGCGAATCCCACTGAAGAGCCATAGCGAGGGTATAACTATTAAGGTCTCCGCCAAAGGCACAGGCATAAGTTTAGCGCCAAAACTAACCTCAAAAAACGAATGGAAGACGATTTACACTACTGGCCAGTAAAGTTGCTACACCACGAAGATGGCGTGCTACAGACGCGGAATTTAACCGACAGGAAGAAATTGCTGTGATGTGCAAATGATAAGCTTTTCAGAGCATTCACACAAGGTTGTCGCCGGTGGCGACACCTACGACGTGCTCCCATGAAGAAAGTTTCCAACAGATTTCTCATACACAAACAGCAGTTGACCGGCGTTGCCTGGTGAAACGTTGTTGTGATGCCTGCTCGCGTTGGTCGAGACCCAATGGCTGTTAGCAGAATATGGAATCCGTGGGTTCAGGAGGGTAATACGGAACGCCGTGCTGAATCACAACGGCCTCGTATCACTAGCAGTCGAGATGTAGTCTCTGAGCACTATGGGACTTAACATCTGTGGTCATCAGTCCCCTACAACTACTTAAACCTAACTAACCTAAGGACATAATACACATCCATGCCCGAGGCAGAATTCGAACCTGCGATTGTAGCAGCAGCGCGTTTCCGGACTGAAGCGCCTAGAACCGCACGGCCACAACGGCCGACGCAGTCGAGATGATAGGCATCTTATCCGCATGGCTGTAACGGATCGTGCTGCCACGTCTCGATCCCTGAGTCAACAGATGGGGACGTTTGCAAGACAACAACCATCAGCACAAACAATTCGACGACGTTTGCAGCAGTATGGAATATCAGCTCGGATACCATGGCTGCGGTTACCCTTGACTCTGCATCACAGACAGGAGCGCCTGCGATGGCGTACTCAACGACGAACCTGGGTGCACGAATGGCAAAACGTCGTTTTTACGGATGAATCCAGGTTCTGTTTACAGCATCACAATGGTCGCATCCGTGTTTGGAGACATCGCCGTGAATGCACATTGGAAGCGTGTATTCGTCATCGCCATACTTGCGTAACACCCGGCGTGATGGTATGGGGTGCCATTGGTTACACATCTCGGTCACCTCCTGTTCGCACTGACGGCACTTTGAACAGTCAACGTTACATTTCAGATGCGTTATGACCCGTGGCTCTACACTTCATTCGATCCATGCGAAACCCTTCATTTCAGCAGGATAATGCACGACCACATGTTGCAGGTCCTGTACGGTCCTTTCAGGATACAGAAAATGTTAGACTGCTGCCCTGGTCAGCACATTTTCCAGATCTCTCACCAATTGGAAACGTCTGGTCAATAGTGGCCTAGCCGGCCGGAGTGGCCGAGAGGTTCTAGGCGCTACAGTCTGGAACCGCGAGACCACTACGGTCGCAGGTTCGAATCCTGCCTCGTGCATGGATGTGTGTGATGTCCTTAGGTTAGTTAGGTTTAAGTAGTTCTAAGTTCTAGGGGACTGAAGACCTCAGAAGTTAAGTCCCATAGTGCTCAGTGCCATTTGAACCAATAGTGGCCGAGCAACTGGCTCTTCACAATACGCCAGTCACTACTCCTGATGAACTGTGGTATCGTGTTGAAGATACATGGGCAGCTGTACCTGTACACGCCATCCAAGATCTGTTTGACTCAATGCCTTGGCGTATCAAGGCCGTTATTACGGCCACAGGTGGTTGTTCTGGGTACTAATTTCTCAAGCTCTAGGAACCCAAATCGCGTGAAAATGTAATCACATGTCAGTTCTAGTATAATATACTTGTCCAATGAATACCCGTTTATCATCTGCACCTCTTCTTGGTGTTGCAACTTTAACGGCCAGTAGTGTAAGAATTAACCTGGACTGGTAGGTGGGTTCTCCGGCCCCTCGTGTTTGTTTCTTCTGCCAACGAGAAGGAGCCTTCCCTCAGCTCGAGACTGTAAACGCAGACCCTTGTCACAGTGATATTTCTACTGTGTCATTTGCTATACGCATAGGTATATTCAGCGGAATGTGTGTTATGTATTATAAAGAAACGACTACTACCATACATGTGACGCTAACATCGTTTGCAATATAATACGGCGACAGTGGACTTTGTTCACACAGCAGTCGCCCACACAATTCACTCGCATTCCAAAACGGTGTACTTGCAGCTACTTCGACACAGTACCGCATGCCTCAGAGGTCAGAGAGCGGGCGTCGATGCATATATGCTGTCTGAATGTAGGCTTCAGACTTGAGCGAGACTAATGCACAATGGTTTGAGCTATAGAGCCTCTATGTATTTGGAAGTATAATAAGTCAAATGAGAAACTTACGTCACAGCATTTAATCTGTCAGGAAACGCTCTGTTTCTTGATTTGCAAACGCACAGCTTATTTTGATGCAAAATATACCAACATCAGACACTGATTCACCGCAGCTGCCTTCAAGTCCCAGCTGAAAGAGCTGATGAACATTGACAGTTTCCCGCATGTATTCTATGTAGGTTTTTCACCTTATCGATTAAGAGGCGTTTACTCATACATCAGAATAGCTTTGAGAATATTTAAGAAAATGCCATTAACTGCAGCACACTGTAGTCACCAAGAATTACGTGATTATAAAGAAAAGTCCTCAAGGCCTATTACGGGTGAAAGTGGACTTCTAAATTTAGCTAACATGTCAATAGAACACGAAATAGCTGTTAAGTGTGATTTCAGTCACATAAGAACTAAGTTGTGATTGCTCAAAGCAAGGGAATCAAAGAACATTTACAGCACCTTTAATTTTGAAACTTCCTGGCAGATTAAAACTGTGTGCCCGACCGAGACTCGAACTCGGGACCTTTAATTTTATTTCTAATTGGTAATTTACTTGTAACAAAAAGTTTATGATGGACAAATCAAATGTGTTCTTTGTTATATATCATGCTGAACCGAAGTACAGCAGCAATAACAGATTTTGTTTTACTTTCAATACTTTTAAAGTTAGTTCGACTTGTAATTTATTTACTGCAATAGTATATTTAATTTTTGTCTGCAATATCTGTATGACTGCAACTCATTTAGGTAATATTTTTATTAAAGTTACATTGTTATTAAAGCTGAGGGGCACACCGCATGTTTGACATTCCCGCCAGGGTCGTAGGATCGTTCGGCACGGTTCTGCCCCATTGGTAAAGTGAAGTATCGTTCAATAGGTCGTTTTCTGCTACTGAAGGGAATAAACGCAGTGACAATGAATTTTCCAAAAGGGGGTATGGAGACTTTACTTCTCAACACTAACAAATTTTTTAAGTAAAATTCGTCAATTATAGTTAACTCATACTGACAATTTAGTTTTTAAAAATGTACTAATGTCTTAGTAGGGACCAGAACCTGAAAATATCTCTTAGCACACTCTTAACAGACTCAACTGTCAATAACGTGAACTATCAAACGCAGGGGGGCAGTACTTTACGACTACCACAAAAAATGTTTATAAAAATCCTAATTCCATTAATTATTGTTGAGTTCTACTCACAGAATACTTTCCAAATAGATACTATTGTGTAAATAGGATAAAAAACGTTAAAATGATGAGTAAGATATGCACTGTGAACAGTCACATCTTCTACTTGGGCTGAAATTGTGAAGTTAAGTTTAACTGAAAATTTTAAAACGTTTATGGAATCTGTTAGAAGATTTCATACAAAACATTAAAAATATTTTTCAAAATATTAAGCTATAAATCTTCTGACTGGATTACTACATTTTCAGTAGCTGGACATAAATTCTCCCTCTCCCCTTGTTGAGGGGGTTAACCCGTGATGATTTGGCGGATGTGTATGTCATATAATAGTGACAAACCAGTTAGGTGCTGTCAACAAGTTGAATGGCGGGGAAAGAAGTGTGAAAAACTGGATATTGTAAGAGAGATGGGGGGACGCTGTGCTATGAGACAAGCGTATCACAAACGCGGCGATGAGAGAAAAAGTGATAGTTATCTGCTTGCTGCGTGTGTGAGGTCAATGCAGATCACTTCTTCAGTGTCTAGTCACCATGGACAACCTCTATGAATATCACTATGACCCCGAGAGAAAGGAGCAAAGCAAACAGATCAAACATACTAATTCACAATCCCTCAAACGGCAGAGGGGCTAGTCGTCATCGGTCAAGATGGTGCTCTGTATTGCTTTCGTCATGATGTGGTGCTAACAGATTACGCTCGTCAGGGACAAACTGTCACTAGAACGTACTACCGAGATATCCTGACGAGGTTATGGCAGGCTGTCAAGAGGAAGCGTCGTGTAAAGCTGTCCATGGGGATGGTTTTACTTCATGGCAACACTGCAGATATTTCTGCACACGCCACTGTCGCAAATGCTGCTTCTATTGGCCGTCAAATTTTATGACTTGACCAAGAATCAGGAAAGAAAAGGGATTTGCCTGCACAAAATCCAGAGTGAGGTTTCTATTCTGAGACAATGAAATATTTCAAAATATATGCATTATATTAAAATACGGAAAAATACGTTTCCACTGTTTTTAAGAAATGCAATTCGGCTAGACCAATGTTGACATCCTTGCCCCATCCCCCGGGTGTGGAGCAGAGAGAGGCAACTTAGAAATATTACATAGGAACATCCCATTTTTATTGTATATTCGAATACTGCAGGAAAAAATGTAGCTTTCGTGTGAAACACCTTTTGTCGTTGCGCATTAGTTGACGCTGTAATCAAGAAACGACTGAAATGGTTTTGAAAACAGCATTATCTCGATAAAAATGTAATGGACCAAAAAAGAAAGTCAGACGTGTTCAGTAATTGTGAAAAAAAACTTCAATGACTTGTGTCCTCTCACTTTTCTTCAATAGGATACTCATTTGAGGTTTGTCCTGTCAGTTCTCATCAGCATGTTTGTTTGTAAGAATCATTTCACAGTTAAGTGGTTGCAATACATAGCCACCCACTTCTATGCACTTATATATCCGCACATGGATTAAATCGACTCAACTGAGATGTGGTCGAGGTTCACAGTTAAGTAGAATTTCTTAAACGAGATCATATTCGCTGTTAACTGTAGAAATTATTATTATACAATTGCAATTTCGTCCTTTGGGACATTTTCAAGTGCCACTGCAAAAGATTTTGCTTCAGCACATGTCAGACTTTAACCCTAGCATTACCAACGGGGGGGCCTCGTAGGCCCACTGACTCAGTTTTTCTATGTTGTATCCACACCCTTTGATATATGAACTTGAAAGCAAAGGTAATTGTTCGTTATTGAATGTACTATTGAGTCATTACAGAATTTCGGAATAAAAATGTAATTAAAATTCATTTACTTGATTTAATTCTCTGTGGGCCTTAGAAGCCCACCCGTTGGTAATAGCAAGGAAAGATTTACGAGGTTGAGTCTCTCGTTTCAAATTCTTACCATGGAACGAATTTTGGCATTGTTGCCTTCAGACATATTATTATGAAGCGGACCATTGTTATTTTCAGTGTTTCTGCTGCTGTTGAACCAGCAACATGAGTAGACATCGTTTACGTGATAGTTCCATTGAAAGAGTGCTAGAAGAAGTTTTGAACGAATCAGATTTAGAGGAAAGTGAAGTGGATGATGATGTGGAAGAAATTAGAACTGATTCATCGTCTGAGAATGAAGATGAGGTTGAAGCCAATCCACCAGATGATAATGATACGGAATGTGATAAATTCATTGCAAAAAGTGGACGAGAGTATATTACGAAGCCATCTCGATAATATCGGCGTTCTGTACAAAATATAGTGCGAGAAAGAATGGGGCTAGGACAACAAGGAAGAATTGCGTCTCCGAAAGAGGCTATAGAGCTCTTTTTTACACCTCAAATTATGAATCTAATAAAACTACACTCAAATGAAGAGGCTTCTCGACTAGGTATTCAGCACACAGATGAAGATGAGTTATTTTGTTATATAGGACTCTTGCTAATCATGGGTTCAAATCATGACAATAAGATACCTGTCCAAGATTTATGGTCTTTGCTTCAGGGCCGACAAGTGTACTATGGATCAATGAGTCGGACCCGATTTTTCGAATTGACTAAAATATTGAGGTTTGATGATAAGAACACAAGAGAAATTCGTCGCCAGACTGACAAGTTTGCTCCAATGAGGGAAATTTTTGAAAGCTTCAATTCTTCACTTCCATTGTATTTCATTCCTGGTCTACATACAACAGTGGATGAGATGTTGTCTTTGTTCCGTGGTCGCTGTCCATTCAAGGTGTTTCTAAAAGAAAAACCTGGAAAATACGGCATTCTAATTCGAATGCTGTCTGATTCTGAGACTAGATATGTGATCAGCATGGAAATCTATAAAGGCAAGTCAGGAAATACACAGCATTCAAATGGACCGATGGAAATTGTAAAGAGACTAATAAAACCTATTGAATAATCAGGCCGTAATGTTACCACAGATCGGTACTATACTTCAGTGGAGCTTGCTGAGACTCTATGGAATGATTTTCACCTCACACTTGTTGGCACCCTACAGTCTAACAGACGACACATACCTGAAGAGCTGAAGACTACAACTGGCCGCAGTTTACACTCTTCCATCTTTGCTTATACTGACCCTCAGATACAGAGGCCACCAGTTACTCTTGCATCAACGCTAGTCCGCGAGAAGCCAAAACGACTGCTGTTGATGCTTTCAACTTATCACTCAGAAGGGGTGTTGAATGAAGACTCAAAAAAGACTAACATAAATCTTTTTTATAATTCTACAAAGGGAGGCGTGGACACCATAGACCAGATGGCAAGACACTACAGCACAAAGAGAGGAACAAGAAGATGGCCTTTGTCCCTCTTCTACACACTCATTGACATAGCAGCAATAAATGCATATTCACTCTTCCTCCTCAACTTTCCGAATTGGAAAAAGAATTTGCTAAACCGCAGAAGAGTTTTTATCACTAACTTAGGTCTCGAACTAATAAGATCTCAAGTAGATAAACGGGCACAAAATTTGTATGGACTTCAGAAGCCAGTAATAATGGCAATGGAAAGCATCACACAACGGAAGCTCAGCTGCTCTGTAGAACCATCATCCTCAACAGCAGAACCAGGAACACGTGGACGGTGCCACCTATGCTGCCAAGAAGCTGCATCTAAAAAGATCAAGTACAACAAGCTGGGAAAGTCAACTGTTACCTGCTCTCAGTGCCACAAACACGTCTGTGGGAAACACTGCAGGAAGACAGTGTTGTGTGAAAAATGCGTTGCAGAATGAGACAGTAAATTTTGTTTGCTTCATGTAGTGTATCGAATTAAAAAAGTCGTTTTTATAAGAAAACACTATTTTGAAACATTATTCCAATAAATATATAAACTGAATCTCGTGATTTGTTCATTTTATTCCTATTATAATAACATCTTTTATTATCCAGTATACAAAAACAATGTCTAAGCATTTTGAATTGTTATTAGAGGTATCAGAAGTAAATAAACTTGATTTATGATAAAATAAATTGTGGTATTCTTTATGGGCCTTTGAGGCCCCCCCGTTGGTATTACATGTAACAAAAAATACGTTGGTAATGCTAGGGTTAAAATCCTCTAACACATATAAATGTCATCGTCAAAAATATACATTTTCACTGTAGAAATACAGTAGCTTTTATGATGTTACTGTATTTCTACAGTGAAAAAGCCTATTTTTGACGATGACATTTACACATGTCGGAGGATTTTAAAGTCTGTCGTGAACTGAAGCAAAACCTTTTGCAGTACCACTTGCAAATGGCCCATAGGCCGAAACTGCAATTGCGAAATACTAATTTCTGCAGTGAACGGCAAATATGACGCCCTTAACAAAACAACTGAGAAATGTTTCCGGTTTAATCTGTCGATATGCATTGGTGACACGCTGAGTCGCGTGCACGTACTGAGATGAAGTCAAATAATTAATCAATGTATGTTTAAAAACAGCTACACGCAGAAAACTTCAAGACACAGAGAAATTTTCCTCACACTTCTGTTATTATGTTTGTGACCCAATACATTTTTCTCGACGTAATACCGTTTTGGAACTGACCTGTCTTATTTGTCGACCATAGCGCCATCTATGGCAGAACGACAAAAATTTTACATACAAAAGTTACCCATTTTTTGCGTTGGAGTCCATATCTACAAGAAAATGGAATGTTCCTACTTAAAATTTCATATTTACATCCCTCTCACCACGCCCCCCCCCCTCCTTCCCCCCCAGGGTTGAGGCAAGGGAGTAAACATTAGTGTCACCAAGAAAGAATTTTTAAATATGTTGAATTCGTGCTTTTGCGTTTTTTTAAATTCTTTATGTACCTTCAGATATATCATTGTGTCAAGATAGAAAAGACATCACCCTGTACCACAAAATCATCATGTGTGAGTTTGTTGTATTTCCCTATTTCCAATTTAGAGACTTCTATAACCCTACATATTATTTTCTGTAGAAAGCAACAATTTTATTACATGCAGTCCACAATTTTCGATCTGTTCTTCTATACAAACATATACCACTGTACTCAAATGGACTATTCAGACTGACTTCGGAAATTACTGATTATGAATGTCTAAGCGCAAACATAAACTACGTAGTGGACAACGTATGTTTCCTTCTTTAAATAAAAATGCCCTTTAATCGCATGTTTCTTAGTGAAAATTAGAATGATGAGTATAGTACATGCAAGCTGCTCTAAAACTAGCAAAAAACTCTTAGCATTCACAAAACTTCGTTGTACTGCTCTTAGGCACCTATTCTACAGGCCGCATCTTGTTCCTTCCCACATCTACCTTTCTGGCCCAATGAAGGATGCACTCTGTGAGAAGCAGTATGTGGATGCGGGGCGGTTATAGATGCAGCAAGACGCTCCCTCCGACGTCGACCAGTAGAGGGGTACCATGCGGGCATATAGGCTCTCACAATAAAGAGGCGTAAGGCCGTCGCATTGAACGGAGATTATGTTCAAAAATAGGACTTTGTATCCAAAACGATGGGGAATAACGTGGTTTATCGGAATCCTGAATAACACCAAGTTGCTTCCAGAAAAAAATACTTGTTGAATTTCTTACTGAACGCCCCTCGTACTTACAACCATTTAACACTGCATAAGTATAGCGGCCTTATAAAGATCCTATCGGACAGGAACCGGAAATGAGTGTCATAACTTGTCAATGACAGTAGGTTTCAAAGTCTGTCCCACCGAGCTTCCAAGAAAACATTGCGAATAGAAAAAAAATGCGTTGGGCGTCTAGAGTGACATACCTCGCAAAAGACCGCGACACATAAAGCTGCGCGTCTTCAATGGTCCAAACAACACAGACACCGGATAGCAACGATGTCCAACGAGTCGCGAATTAGCGCCTTACCAAATGATGCCAAGCGACGAGTCCTCGAACGGTCCAAAGTGGTGATTATACCGTACTGTGCGGAGAGTGTGGTTCAGACGGGATGCAGCCCTTTCCTGTTTAGATTGGTATTCTTGGTACAATGACTCGTGACTGTTCATTCAGTTTACCGTGAACGTGAACTATAACTTCAGTTTCGACGACGCGCTGAACAAACATTCCTCATGATGCATTTACTGTGAACACTTCTGTCTTCGAAGATGAGCACCACTGTGTTCCCAGGGCAGTGCACGTACTCATACCTTTCTGGTTTGACGAACACTCAGGCACCCTGATGCTCCTTGGGGTGGCCGCTGTATTACTCGGTCTTACCACTTAGAAAATGACTGGGACTATTTGGAAGATCGGTTTGCGCCATTCATGTCACTTAGCGGACTATGATTTATCACAGACAAGGGCAAACCCTGGTGACCCTTGGGCCTGATTCACATCCCTGCTTGCGCTGCACTCTCCTAGCGCATGAAGTCAAGACTGTAGCGTCGTTGACGGCAATGTTTATAGGGTAACGCACCGATATGAATAGCACACTTTTTCCGTGTTATTATGTTCACCCCATCTTCAGATGTTGAAATTTAGTTACACCTTTCGAACATTCGTTTTATATCTGGGACTTTCAACAATAACTGTCTTAAGGATTTCCGTTGCGAAATTCTGCAATGCCAACAGTAAAGAAACGATGTTCACGACATGTAAATAAACGTAAATATCTGAAGACAGGACGCCAGACGTGTTGAAATGTCGTAATGGAAAAATAAACGCCTATGAAAACAACTGGTTCAAGTAATTCATTGCAATTTACCATGTAAGAGGTCCGAGCAGATGTAATTTCGATGTATTGCTCATGCGCTGCCTGTGATATCCAAGGTCTCTGACCAGAGAGCAGTGTTGACTGCAGTAGGAGCTGTGTAGCTGTAGCAGTAAGTTGTGGCTAGTCTGGAGTCTGCTCTGGTCTGGTCTGGTGTATCGTGTTGTCTGGCCCGGTCGCGGTTCAGCGATGCCGGAGCCCGAGTATTATTGTATAAGGTAAAAAGCAGCCTCGCGCCTATGTAGTAATGTTATCTCAAGTCCCATGTAAATGTTTTAAAAATCTCGTAATAATAATCTTGTTCATAAAAAGTAACTTTTAACAACCATTCATTTCAATTTAAAAAATTTACTAATTTCTCCCATCCATGATCATCCCGATTATAGCAATAGAAAAATCAGTTGCTTCCTTTCATAAATGACAGATAAGTCGGCCAGCATTGCACAGAGCTGTGTCGGAAAAATTTATTGTAAGAGCAGATACATCCGGCGACTTCATTGAGGTAAGAATATTTCCTTTTTTTATTCAGAATGATCTTTCAGGGCCATGACGCAGCACTGCTGTCGTCCAAAATGTACCAGGTTAAATTCACAGTGAATTATTGAAAAGTCATAAGTGAGCGACAATTTAATTGAGAAGTTAGTTACATTGTTTTATTACCAGGTTACTGAATTTATTTATTTTATTGGGACGTTAGACTGAATGTGAACTGTTGAGGGGTTTAGGAATTTTTCTGTTTTGAGGTTACAGTAAATGTGAATGAATTTTGAGCTTAGATTAAATAAGAAATAATTTTGTTTTGAGATTACACTAAATTAGAATCATATTCATATTATTTACATTTTATTTTGTGGGGAGGTTACACTTGAAAGAATTTTGTGGGGAGGTTACACCGAATGAGGATATTTATTTATATTATTTATTTTAAATTATTGTGGGGAGGTTACACTTGTTGACAACCGGCCAGGATCGTATTTCTTTGTGAATTTCTGAGAAGTAGTCATATATCTGCTCTTATTTACTTAAATGTAGTTTGCATCTGGCACAACGCATTCACTAATTTGTCACTCTTTCTTTCACAGATCATCGGCAATTTATTGCTCTTTGTTGTAATTGTATTTGTTCCATTTTTGCTTCATCTTTGTTTCATTTTGTGCTTAATTTTGATTTGTGAATAATGCCGCGAAAAACTGTTAACAGTACATCGCGATGTGCAAAGGGTGAAATAGACAACTCGAATAATATGACCGATAATACTAGCGACACTCAGTGTAATAGTGATAATCTTCTAATTACAGATAATCAGTGCCTACCGATCACTAGTAACGATTTTGGTCCTAATGATGAACAAACAAATTCCGTTATGTCCACAGTAAATGTAACATTTGGTGACGCGACACGTTCCGATACAATGAACGCTGTGCAGTTTGACACACCCGGTTTGCAAAATTTGAATTGTAAACAGATAAATTTTTCTCACCAAGTTGAACAATGTAGTCAAAATACGTCCAATTTATTTGATTCGGAGGTAGTGGCTAACAATGCACATCCGATTAGCAAACATTTTCAAGAATCAGAGGATGACCTAATGGTTACACAAAACGTGACAAATGCACATACACCATCACACAGCACAAAAAATACAGCAGCTAATTTTGGCATGGATCAAGTTATGGCATTATTGCTACAACTCAATGAAAAATACGACAACCAGCACAAACAACTAAATGAAAAACTAGACAACAGTTCCAAACAGTCGAATGAAAAACAAGACAGCAATTTCAAACAGCTTAGTGAACAGATTACAGCCGTTGCCGCGCAATGTCATGATACTAAAGAACAATTACGTGAGGAAATTAAGGCTTGTGCTAGGAATAGCAGTGAAGAAATTAGATCTATGGCACAAGAATTAAGTAATACACATGCAGCCACAACTAAATTACTTAGAGATGAAATTAGTGCAGTCGCTAAACAATGCTCTGAAAACGCAACACAGTTACGCGACGAGTTTAAATTAATGTCAGCAGAACTTTCACGCATGCTGGATGCGAAAGTTGACGCGAAATTTGACCAACAGAACAGCCAAATTGACGAACGTTTTAGTCACCACCTACACAACAGTGAAACGCGTTACAGTAAATTTATACAGGAACAGAATAAAGCAAAGCAACAAGTCATGGAAACAATTACCGTACAAAGACAGGAAGATAAGCGTTGATTGTTTACGAAAGCAAAAACATACGTAGACAACAATATTGCTACAGTATCAGACGAAATTAATACTATCAAACAGTTGAACAACGAATTGCATGATGAAATCTCCGATCTTAAAACAAAGACAGACACATACACATTAGACTTTCAGACAATGACCAACAGATTTGAAAAGTTGGAACTAATACAGGATTCTGATGCCATCAAAGCAGACGTTAAAAAATTGAACAAAACCACACGTAAAACACAAAAACAAATTAATGCTTGTGATACTAAAAACGATGATCAGGTAAAAGTACTGACTGAAAAATATGATGAATTGGCTAGTCGTACTGATGTTATCGAAAATAATAATGACACCAAATCAGACGATACATCACTTATTTCGTTTAATCAAACACCCGAATTCCTAAATTTACAACAGACAATCAGTGAGATAGGTTCGTCCAATAATACATTACGTAGAAAATTGTCAACTTTACAGCAAGAAAAATGTTTCAGCCTCCAACGCGGCACAGCATACGCCACATTCCAAACATTATTCAGACTCACACAGCCAGTATAATTTAGGTAATTTACAGAGAGTACGTGAGTTAGATTCCGAACAGTCACAGACAAACAGATTATCATTCAATCCTGAACCTGCTCAGACATTCCGAGACGATAATTTTGATTACAAGCACTTTCTATCCGTGAGAAAATTTAAGGTATTTAAAAATGACAGAGCACAGGTACACGCTTTGGATTGGATACGACAATTTGCTTTTGTATTTTCATCAGCTTGGGATGTAATGCAGAAACTAGCATTGGACTGGATACAACAATTTGTTTTTTAATTTTCTCCGCCATTGCCTGTAACGCGAAAACTAAAATTTATTTGCAGCGCGTAATAGACCTCAGGGGATTCTTTACGCTTCGATGAATATGTGCCATAGCGTGCACAGGGCCCCGAGCCATAGTAGTGCTATTTCATCTTTAGTTTTCTGCACTGCTGCCTTCTCTTTTATTATCCTTTATATCTATCAAAACAGCTCTTCAACTATCGATCAATCTAGGATTAGAAATGACTAAAGAATACTTGATACGATAAGTTTTACCTGAAAGTGACAGTTATCATTATACGCTCCAGAAATGACAACCACGAGAACTTTAATAGCAGACAAAAGTGTAATCATCAGTATGTACAAAATGTCAGCTATCGCAGACGCATTTTGGCAACAATGGAGTCTTCTCTCCACAACAGCAACAAAACCAGCCGGTTAGCATACCTAACCAACAATGTAATGTCCAGGGTCAACCAAGCTTTAATGTTTCGTCGCCTACACGTATAGCGTCGGCTACACCAAATAGTAACGCAAAGCAACAAGGAAATCAGTACCTACAGAAAACACATAATTTCAACTCCTATCGCAACGCGCCGTATAGAAATGACTATCATGATAGACGTAAAAGTAATGAGCACAATTTTCAGCGTACGTTTAATAACAGTCGGTCTTACCAGCAGCAGAATCATCCGAAACAACAGAATATCATGAATGAACCAGACAGTAGATATCATCCCGAACGTAATACGTTAGGAAGAAATAACAGAACAGTACAAATAGTTGAAATGAAACAGCATCCTCCCGCAAATAACAGCACATCAGAAAGAATTTGACTAGATATAGTGCAGAATGAATCTTCCAGCAACGCAAGCAATACTTTTGACACACAGAATCTTGTTCACGAAATTGTTATAACTTTTGACGACATCCGAGACACTCTTTTGCAGGAAAAACTAGTTATTCAAAAAACCATTTCCCACCCTGTCATTGAAGTAAAGACTGGATCATCCAAATTTTCAGCAGTAATCGATTCTGGATCACCTATGTCAGTCATAAATGAAGAAACTTTCAACGAATGTAACAAAGAGAATACCTATCCTACGTTACCATTAGGCAAAACTAAAGTAACAGGAGCAGTATCTAGTAAAGGAGTAGACGTAAAATTACAGACACACTTATCATTTTGTATTACAGTTCATACGTTTCACTCAAATTTTTGGATTGTTCCGTTATTGACAACAGACGTTATTTTAGGTACGAATTTTCTGGTACAACACGACGCAGTTATTGACTTTCAAAATTCCTATTTAATGTTAAAGGATGAAAATGAACAACTGGCATTAGAATTTCAGCAGTCTTTATCTGCAGAAGAACAAACAATTAATCGTACAGAGGTCATTTCTATATCGCGTTACATAGACTGTCATTTGACATTGTTCACAGATGCGTACGTACACAACTATAATACTCCAGACCAAGCCGACTATGACGTTATACAGATGATTTCCGATAAAGTTAAACAGAGCAGTGCAAATACAGACGACGAACGCGCGCAACTACGCAAAATTATTTTACAGCAAGCGCCAGTTTTTGACAACATCCCTGGTACTATGTCCGGTTTTATGTATGAATTTCAAGTTAAACAGCACGATACATTTAAAGTCAAACATTATCCTATTCCGTATATTCACAGAGAACAAGTTAAGAAAGAATGGCAAGCTATGCTTGACCAAGGAATTATTGAACCGGCAGTTAGTCCGTACATAAACCCGCTCCATATTGATAAGAAAAAGGATGGTTCACTTTGCCTTGTACTTGATTCGCGTCACATCAATGACATTATTATTAATGAAACAGATCACCCACAGACACTAGAAGAACTTCTACACAAATTTCATGGTACTGCTATTTATTCCACATTAGATTTGAAATCGGGATTTTGGCAAATTCAGCTCCATCCGAACTGCAGAAAGTACACAACTTTTCTCTGTTTTGGTGACTGTTATCAATTTTGTAAATTACGGTTCGGTTTAACTATTCCTTCAGCAGCATTTATTCGCGGTTTGAATACTATACTTCCGACAGAATTAAAAGACAGAATCACAACATATGCAGACGACATTCTTATTGCAGATGCTAACTGGTCTGAACACAATTTGATTGCCGGCCGCGGTGGCCGTGCGGTTCTAAGCGCTGCAGTCTGGAACCGCGGGACTGCTACGGTCGCAGGTTCGAATCCTGCCTCGGGCATGGATGTGTGTGCTGTCCTTAGGTTAGTTAGGTTTAAGTAGTTCTAAGTTCTAGGGGACTGATGACCAAAGATGTTAAGTCCCATAGTGCTCAGAGCCATTTGAACCACAATTTGATTCTTGAACAACTGTTACAAACTTTTTGTGCACAAGGACTCACAGTTAATCTTAGCAAATCGCACTTTGGCAAAACTTCTACAAAATTTCTTGGACATGTAATTTCAGCAGAAGGCATTGCGCCTGACTCAGAAAAACTTCAAGCTTTACGTGACATTACTGTACCTACGACGAAGAAACAACTACGCAGCTTTTTGGGTTTAATTAACTTTTTTCGTAAATTTATTCATTACTCTGCTTTAGACACCCCTATATTATGCCAATTGACGGGTAAAAACGCTATTTGGTCCTGGGATAGCCAAGCACATTCTGAATTTGTCAATCTGAAACAAGCTTTGTTGAATGCACCACTTTTATCACATCTAGATCTTACTAGAAATTTTTCCATTGCCACAGACAGTTCTAACACCGCTTTAGGCGTACACATTTTTCAGGAAATTGAAGAAGATGGTTCTACAGTAATTAAAAACATCGCCTTTGCGAGTCGCATTCTGTCACCTGCTGAACGCGATTATTCTGTTACAGAACTTGAAGCATTATGTGTTGTATGGGCATTTACGAGATTTCGGCATTTTCTTTATGGAAGACATACGACCGTTTACACAGATCATAGAGCTATACAGTTTTTACTTTCCGCAAAATTTACGCATGACAGATTAAGCAGATTGAAACTTTATTTACAGGAATTTAATTTTACAATTGTTCATATTCCCGGTACACAAAATATTGTAGCAGACGCACTATCCCGTTCTCTCAGCAACAATCAGCAAGACGTCGCAGCCAACTTCTGCCAAGCAAATTTTAGCATCATGTATATTCAACAAGTTGCATTCGAAAATTTTATTTCGGCATCATTACGAGACATAGCACAAGAGCATAGTAAAGACAACGTATGAAAAGATTTAAACACCTTTGGCAAGATAGGAATAATGTTACCATCAGTAACCATTAGACTGTACACAATAACATTCTGTTTCGCCCCACTCACCCTGACAGCAACAATTGGTTACTATGTATTCCTCACGAGCTTGTTAACAAATTAATTTGGTATACTCATTTAAGTTACGCACATTACGGAGCCAGAAAATGTTTTCTTATACTGAGACAGAACTGTTATTTTGCCAACGTGAAGAAACATATTCGGCGAGTTTTAGCGTCATGTAAAATCTGCCAGAAAGCTGAGTCAGACACGACTTCACATATTCCTCCGTTACATCCCATTGTATCTGTTAAATTGAGACACATGGCCGCTGTAGACATTTTTGGTCCGATTCCCAGAACTAATAGAGGTTTTTGCTACATATTTGTCGCTTTGAACTCACTTCAAAATTTGTTACATTCACTCTGTCACTCAAAGCTACTGCTAAATCTGTTTCGAATGCATTTGAAAAACATTTTTTATTTCATGTAGGGCATGTATTGAAAGTAATTTCCGACAATTGACCACAGTTTCGATCAGCTATGTATGTTACGAGCAAGAAACATTTCTCCGATCTATATATCCAGGTATCACGCTTCTTCGAACACTTGTGAACGACTAATGAAAGAAATTGGTAAACTATGTAGAATATACTGCTATAAAAGACATATTGATTGGGACACACACATACTCTCATTCCAGGATGTAATTAATTCCATACCAAATGAATCTACTATGTTATCTCCGACTGTTATACTGACAAATGCTGAACCACCTAACAAAATTAAAGAATTAGTATCCTTTCCTACATCTCGTCGACTACGACACCATGAAATAATTGACATTGCGCTGAACAACATCAAACGTGCCGCTGAGCGCCGGAGAAGACAGCAAAAACAGATTTGTACACGCTGTGACTTTCACATTGGAGAGAAGATATTAGTACGCACACATTATTTATCCAACAGAGGAAAGAGTAGATGCAGTAAATTTGAGCTTTTACACGCAGGTCCATATCGAATTCGCAGCATTCCTCACCCCAATGTAGTACACGTCGAAACTCTGAGAACCAGAAAAAGCAGGGGCAATCACCATGTCTCCAATATTAAACCCTTTATTGAATGAACATACTTTATGATTTATCACACTGTAATGCCATTTCCTGATTTTTATGTTACCACTTATGCAGTTATATTTATATGACTACTTACTGATGATTATCATATTTTTTCTTGGCAAGTGCCCGGCAAGGTAAGGTTAGCAGGTAGCTTTTCTTGTCGTTATATATGAGACTGTGCACATTTTCCATTTTTCGTGTATGTATGATTGTTTTCCTGTTTTGTTTGTATGCAAGACGAAATCTTTAAGATATAACAAACATTGTTTGTATGCAAGACGAAATCTTTAAGATATAACAAACACCAGTTGACTTTGACATTTTGCCTTATGATATCTCAACATCGTGACTATTTTTCTTTTTTTTTGGCTACTGCGCTATGAGACTGTGTGTATATTTTTGCACCTGAACACTCTCTATGTTTTTGACATGATACGTTTTGTCACATGCTATGCTGTATGCTTAATTATATCACTAGAAACAAGTTTTTATTTAATGGTTATATGATTTAAATGCAAGATATTAATCCTTATTCATCATTTTCAAAAAGCAATAATGTGTAAAAGAAATAAATTAAACAAACCACAGTGGATTACTATGAAATGGGAATTTGACCTTCAGAATGAACGAAATAAAATGGAATAGCTTGTGATGAAGAGTAAATGGATCAGAATTAACAAGCATTAACAAGAATATACTATACACATCATATGATAGCAGTCTTAACTAATTTTTTCTTTCAGAATACGAGGTGACTGATGCAGGCTGTAAGACAGAACTACACATCTTAGTTTTAGTGATGAAATATGCTAGAAATATGAAACTCCATACTATAAATAGTTGTATGAAGTAAATGGTAATATGAATAATGAATAATGAAGTGTCTTTTTGCAGATGATAATTAATGATGATGAATAGTTATATGAAAAATATGCTAATATGGGTAATGAGGTTTTTCTTCGCAGGTGATGATAGTAATGAAGTTATGGTAATATGAATAATGAAGTTTTTTCTTTGCAGATGAGGATAGTGATGAAGTTTTTATATTTCCTGTTAGTTAAGAGATGCTATGTAGTTATTTAAGTATTTGTTGCAGTTCGTTTTCACAGTATGTCTTATATCGCATGGTATAATGACTGAATGTTTTGGAAAGGACAGCTAGAGTACATACATATTGAGTACACGTTTCATTACCTGTTAATTCGAAGTTTACTACTTTACAGCGTAACATGCGTTTCTTCTTTCAGCTCAATAACCGATTTTGTATTTTTTCCAGGAGAAGCTATTCATGAAGTTAATGTGCTATAAGCAGTTAGTTATTAAACCTGTTCAAGTACTTGCATTTTTTTCCCCATTTGTGTGTGTCATTCATGAATGTGATCACATATACTCTACCTGTTCATAACCTTGCTACACCTGACTCATGACGAATGACGTTACTAATGCTAATTTGCAGCAATAAGTCAAAAGCTAATATTTTCATGCCCCAGCAATTAATTATCGATCCCAACGCAATGCATTACTACCACAAAAAAATGTATTACCAGTCCCAAATAATGCTACTAGTTTAAGAGATATTTATAGTACTAAATACAATGCAGATTTGTCAGATGTATTGAATCCATTATATCTATGTATTATTGGAACACAGACCTTGAGTAATAATTATAGTGTGTTACATTTTAAATATGTCCTATGTCACTTGAATGATGAGTTCTGAGCAATACTGAATGATGTTTTCTAACCACAGACCTTGAGTAATAGTTGTAGTGTGTTACATTTTAAATATGTCCTATGTCACTTAAAAATGATGAGTTTTAAGTAATACTGAATGATGTTTCCTAATAATGCATAAATGATATACCAATAATTTCTGTAAATAATATTTTTGTTATACTCTATAAATGCTATGCCAATAATTAACTCTCATTTTTAATGATGACTTCTGAATAATACTGAATAATGTTATATAAAACTATATGAATACTTCATAATTGGTCAATGAATGCCACTGTTTCTTATATTTTAAATTTGTCTTATGTCACTTACCTGCTATTATATATGAATACCAGTAGCTTGATGCTACACTCATTAGTTCCTGTTTTGAATGATGACTTCTGAACAATGCATAAATATGGTTTGTAACTGGCCAATGAGTGCCAATATTTAGTGTAATCAGATGACTTATGAATAATGTTCTGTAATATTCCATACATAGTACAGAAATGTTTAGTAACTAGGCAATGAGTGCCAACAATTACTCAAATCGGTTAATAGACTAGTGTAATTCTCTATGATGACTAGCATAAGACTTAATGTCCTTCACCTTCTGACCTAATTACCAGAAATTACTGCAATATCCGTTTGTCCTGTCTATCCTCATGATCATAGAGCATTATATTTGGTTTTTGCACTGATTCTACGTTGGTGTACCTTACAAGAATGTGGTGTTGGCACATCATGCTGTCCACCACCTTGAACGATGGAGATGTTATTATGGTCCCTCTGTATGGTGTGCCTAATATACTACCAAAATGATAACATTGAATATTAATACAACATTTCAGTGTCTTCGCTACACTGATAAATACTTCAGGGAAGAGAACTTCAGATTGTCTCACTTGGTGTGCTTCTGTAGCAAGATTTGGACTTTCAGTGCAACTACGTGCAACCTACAGTGCTACAACCATGATGCAATCCTTGCCTTTCCTTTCCTAGGTCTTGTAAAATGGTAAAATATATATACAGTGTGAGTGCACTTTATGTCATTTGTTAATATGTTTTATACTCTTTGCGTATACATTTTGTCATTTCTTATATATACAGTGCGTGTGCACTTTATGTCATTTGTTAATATGTTTTCTACTCAATGCATATACATTTTGTCATTGCTTGATATGTTCTGTACTCAGTGCATGTGCACTCTATTTCATTTCATGTTCTGCACTTATATATATGTATATACTCTGTCACAGTAAACTTAGTTAATTAAGTAGATTTTAGAAAAATTTGTTGCTCATGGCAAGTCCAATTGACTCACCATCGCTGCCAAATTTTTGCCCCCCCCCCACAGTGGAGGGTTATGTAAGAGGTCCGAGCAGATGTAATTTCGATGTATTGCTCATGCACTGCCTGCGATATGCAAGGTCTCTGACCAGAGAGCAGTGTTGACTGCAGTAGGAACTGTGTAGCTGTTGCAGGAAGATGTGGCTAGTCTGGAGTCTGCTCTGGTCTGATCTGGTGTATCGTGTTGGCTGGCCCGGTCGCGGTGCAGCGAAGCCGGAGCCTGAGTATTATTGTATAAGGTAAAAAGCAGCCTCACGCATATGCAGTAATGTTATCTCAAGTCCCATGTAAATGTTTTAAAAATCTAGTAATAATAATCTTAATCATAAAAAGTAACTTTTAACAACCATTCATTTCAATTTAAGGAATTTACTAATTTCTCTCATCCATAATCATCCCGATTATTGCAATAGAAAAATCAGTTGCTTCCTTTCATAAATGACAGATAAGTTGGCCAGCATTGCACAGAGCTGTGCCGGAAAAATTTATTGTAAGAGCAGATATATCCGGCGACTTCATTGAGGTAAGAATTTTTCCTTTTTTTATTCAGAATGATCTTTCAGGGCCATGACGCAGCACTGCTGTCGTCCAAAATGTACCAGGTTAAATTCACAGTGAATTATTGAAAAGTCATAAGTGAGCGACAATTTAATTGAGAAGTTAGTTACATTGTTTTATTACCAGGTTACTGAATTTATTTATTTTATTGGGACGTTAGACTGAATGTGAACTGTTGAGGGATTTAGGAATTTTTCTGTTTCGAGGTTACAGTAAATGTGAATGAATTCTGAGCTTAGATTAAATAAGAAATAATTTTGTTTTGAGATTACACTAAATTAGAATCATATTCATATTATTTATATTTTATTTTGTGGGGAGGTTACACTTGAAAGAATTTTGTGGGGAGGTTACACTGAATGAGGATATTTATTTATATTATTTATTTTAAATTATTGTGGGGAGGTTACAACCTTAATTTTCAACAGTTGTAGAGTTCTAATATGTCCGCAATGGGCAGGTATTATTTACTAACGTTAATACGGGAAAGAACTGTAAAACAATGTATGGCAACGAGAGAGGCAATCCTGGTCGAATAAGCAATTAGGAGTAACTCTGCGATTTTTGCTCATTCGTTCTTTCTGTAACATTAAACAAATTAACTTCCACTAGTCAGTGTCATGGGCTGCAAACCCGATGCGAGCCGAGCGTCGGCGATACATCCAGAAACGTGTCCCGGGAGGAAAACTACAATACGAGCGCCTCTCTCTCCCCCAAGAATTTCTTTCGCGTGACCCAGGCTGACCATACGTCATTTATCATAGGGTGCAGAACTCTTTTAGCAACGCACCCCGTTAGAGAAGTCAAGTTACCCCTACGCAAGTGACAGGTGATTATGCCATATGGACTGGGTGTGTGTGAGGGATACGAGTGGGCTAAGCTGCCCTTGAGCTACCACAGATCGTAGGAAATCCCGGAAATGATTTTTCATCAATATACATAACGTCTAGAATTAATATTTAATTTTTAAGTGATTAAGAAGTCAGTCTAGTCAGTCTGACTACCCTGGAGATTTTACCCATGCGGATTAATGCCTATGTAGTTAAAATTTCAATTGTGAACAACAGCCCACGGAAGTTAGCAAAAGAGCTAATTGAATGTTACGAACGTTAGCGGATACTGCCAGCATGTCACGAAAGTACGCGGGAGACAGTAAGAGACAGTCTAACACAGTTTAGTTATGCCATGAATGACATGAACACGCTGTAATCGGGAGTGTTTCATTTGGCTTAAGAAAATTATGTATAATTTAGTTTCTGACTAATGAAACATTAGTTCGAACTGAAGAGACATGGGAACAGATGCTGTGCATTATTTTGTGACAACTATGCTGCTCACATTCTGCAGTCCTTACTGTGATTAATGAGTTTATACTGCCTATCACGCAAACCTGACTGCGGTAAAGAAGGTTTTCTCCTCATATTGGTTTGGACTAATGGATGAGGTAGCATCCCATGTATTGAGACATTATTGTAATGCCGTAGTAGCATTATCTACATCCACTCCAATGTTTCAGATCGGATGTTAGAAAGTGTTGTCTATAGAGAAGAAATTCTGAGGAGACGGAGTAAGCAAGCCTCAACTTGGTCACTCAGGGAAGCGTAACTTGCTACAATTTAAATTCGTTCATCAAATCGATTTTTTGGAAAGACTGCAGCTGCATCATACATGCTTTAAACAATGAAAAACTGCACCAGTTACTCATTTCTTCATGCTTAACACAACACTTTTCGAGAATTTATTCTCATTTTCAAGTGATTTTGCATACATGAATATGTTTGTGATATTTGCGTATGTGATTTTCTGCCTCTCTAGCTCATTAGTTGTATTTTAACCGGAAAATCTGACAAAATAAATCGTGGAATGTTTTTATATGTTAATATTATAGATAGTATTTTTGTTTTTCTACGTAGAAGTATTGTGCAGCCTCCGTTGCACAGAATAGCGCACAGACGCAGTTGATGTGCTCGGTGTATGTAATTTGAAAGTTCCTGCTAGTTTGTCCGTTTTAGCAGCTTGAGCAAGTTTTATACATTATTTTGCATATTCATGAGTCTGAGAATTTACCTTTGTTTATGTTTAAGGTGTGGCCAAATTTCTGTTGTGGTTAGTTGTTTGTGGAGAAAGCTACTTTCTCTTTGTGTGACACAAGTAAGTTTGCTATTTTTTGAGAAATGTTCTCTACGTAAATTATGCTGGCCATACATTTGATTGTACTATCGGCGCCCCTGAAAAGAGTCAAGAATTTTTTTCTTTTCTGTTTGATTCTGTAATTGATTTATCATGGATCTGGGAAGTCATGAGCCACTGAAGGTTTCTTAATGATATCTGATTCTTTCTCCCTGACCCCTTTGCTCAATGGGAGTTTGTTTGTTCTCAGTACCACCCCTTTGAAGTAGGTATCTTATGTACATCTGGGTGGCAAGATGCGGCAGGTATTGTGTCGCTTCAAGTTCTCTTTTTTCTAGATATCACGAAATTGTGCTTGTTTTTTTTTATTTTCTACGCACTAATCTAGAAAATTAATGATATTATGCTTTCAGTATTCAGAAGTGAAATTATTGTACAAATTTATGATGTTATTGTTGTCACATTAGGCTAAAATTGAGGTACCGTCTACAGCTCTTTTGTAGTACAGTGTGTTTTCTAAGCAGGGTTCCTAGCTTCAGATTATTTTAAGTTCTCTGTGGTTTACGAAAATGTCTGCCATTGTGCCAGATATGGATGACCGCATGGGAAGCCCATCTGGTTGTTGATAAACATTAACGTTGAGCGCAAGTAATTGTAATTGAGAATTGTTTCTAGTAGCTCTATAAAGTCAATAACTTCAGCTTATGAAAAGTTTTTAGAATGTGTATATAATGTAATCGACAGAAAATGTAACACTTCTGACTGTATACAAACTCTTTGTGAGCCAACACTCTTGCTATATATTTGTAGCATGTTTTGATTACAAAAACGAACAGTGTATTTGGGAATTTAGGTATATATGTGTAGTGGGCGAGGTGCAGTACTTCTAAGAAAGCAAACAAAAATACTGCCTGTAACATTATCATATAAAAAACATTCCTAAATTATTTTGTCCGATTTTTCTACTGGAGTATAGCTTCAAAAAGACAAATATAGTACAAGAGAGACAAAAGATCACACCTTCAATCGTCACAAAAAATATTACTGTAAACAAAATCACCTTAACATGAGAACAGGTTCTTGAAACGCGTTGTGCTGAGCATGAAAAAACAAGTAACTGATGCAGAATTTAATTATTTGAGTCATGTAAGGATTTACCTTGGCGGTCTATTTATTGTACCACTCCACATTTATCCACAGACAACAAATTGCACCGTTGGTATGTGTGATGCAGTAATGAATTACAGCAGGAACTTCTTCTATTTTTTAATGTAACAATTTTTTAAATGGGGAAACGCTACAGGGTGAAACGCAGCAGTTAGTATCCCGTCGTTTGGTAACAGCACGCGATCTAATATTTAATGAAAGGCTACAGCTGGATGTGGCATACCTAGAGAATCTTGCGGACTCTCTTCCTTGCCATATTGAAACCATTATCAAAGACAGACACTGTGATACGCAGTGTTAGCATCCCCAGGAGCGATTAATTTTTGATCTGGTGTGGTTATCAGTGAGTAATGTTACTTTAAGGTTTTTAGAAGAAATCGTCTTTGCTCCTTTTTGAACATACCAAGCGGTTATAATTAAAGTGTAGCAACTTACGGAGGTTCAGGGTGGGCTGTAACTATCATATGGCAGCGAAACTTGGTAGATATGCTAATCTCTTGATGCGGAACTGATTTCCGCTTGAAACAATTAGTTCCAGTTCTGGCTACCAGGTGCAAATCTGTTTGCACGACGGTATGACATCCACGCTGTCAATTTACAAGACGTAACGTGAATGAACAGTATGGCATGGAGAAGAGAGGCAGTGTACAGTTAGTGATGTTCTTTTGTGTGAATGGCAGCAATTACAGTGATCTATTGAGAGAGTCGCCGATCGAAAGGTCTGAGAAGAAGTCCGATGTCATTACATGACTTAAAGAAGATGAATATGGAACTCGAAAACATAGATGAGCATGGTGTAGCACCTGGAAGAAGAAGGCGCCTATCCTGGAGGAAGTCGTTCACGAGGTTGTTGTTGCTGTAAGTGACTTTGCAGCATGAACTGCGCGTAGTGTTAGTGCTGGTGCAGTGTCACGAGAATTGTCCATCCCATGGTTAACTATATGAAAAGTTTTACAGTCTGTCTTATACCGGTACCGGTACAAGATTCAGACTTTCCAGCAACTTTAATCTCATGATCTGTAGCGTAGGTCTAAATCTGAACTTTGGTTTCTGGCACGGATAAAAGTCGATGACATGTGGCCACTTAATAATCTATGGAGCGACAAGGCACATTTTACAGTATAGTGTGTAGTGAATACGCAAAACTGTCGAATTTGAAGTACTGTTGAACAACGCGTTGTGCACGAAGAGTCATTGCACTCGCTGTATGTGACTGTCTGCCCTGTATTCACAAGGACCTTTACTCTCGGTCCATTCTTCTTTGGAAAGAATACACCCAGAGGGTGTGTCAGATGAATATTATTTAGCCCTCTTTGGTCATAACGTGATTCCCGCATCGGAAGGGCGCAGAGGTTTTCCAGATTCATGGCCTACAAGATCATCTTGTCGGAATCCATCTGGCTTTTGGCTCCGGTGGAAGTCCAAATGAGCGCGTTTACTGTGGATACGTCTGATCTCTACGTGATGTGAAGGCTAGTATTATGGTCCACGTAGCTCAGATTCCACCGCACCTGCTGCGAGGAACTGCTGATCATGTTGTTTCACGGATGCAACATGTCGTCGACGTCTTCGGTGCTCATATTGAATAAACTGTGTAAGCTGCGGTCAATAATAAAATCAACATTATACCTATCTCACTTGTCTGAGCCTTCCTGCACAAGTTCCGTTCGTAATCCGTATCGAAACGACTCTATACGTTATGTTAGAACAAATAAGCCCTCGGTCACAAATATTAAGTCAAAATTGACCAGGTTTCGGCACTACTATGAGAGTCGTCTTCAGAATTAAACTAACTGTTCTAAAACATATTAGGTTTACAATACACTAATAAAATTAAAGTTTGTACTGACTGGATAGAGATGCAGTACGTACAAGTCACATTTTAAAAAATCTAACCCGGAAAGGCGACGTCATGAATAGTTGTAAATAAGATGACGATCCACTAGGGGCTGCTCGTACTTGAGTGAACAAGACTGAGGTGCCCACGTCTTTCTTGCATTCACAGCGCTAGATTCACACCTGTTGGCCAAAATATGAACTAACCTTTTCTTCCAGCGTATTCGTTTCCACATAATCGGATTAGCATATCTACCAGGTTTCGCTGCCGTATGATAACTGCAGCCCACACTGGACCTCTGTGAGTAGCTCCACTTTAATTACAACCATCCGGTGATAAACGAGTAGTAGACATTGTTTTTCTGGTTTTGTAGGTAACTGTGCGAGGATGTAGGTGGGGTCTCAGAGAGCGGGCGCCGAATGCTTGAGTATGCTGCCGCGTTTCGTCACGCGGAGTTTCCCGCTGAGCATCCGCGTGACCCCTGCGGCTGTGACGTCGCAATATGGCGCGCCTTTCCCGCCACTCAGCGCATCCCGGCCCTGCCCGTCCTGATTAATGAAGCGACCGCCTACCGCCGCGCAGGCTTCAGCCCGATTAAGGGCGGCAGGGCGCGGCCCGGGGTGCAAAGCGTGCCAAGCAAGTGCTTGTCGGAGCGCCTGCTGCACGGTCTGAGGATGCGCAAAGTGGACGATCTGCTAGAAAACCGTGGTAACGAGGTAAACGGCGATAGGCAGAGATTTACTGGGCCAAATCTGATGCAGGGATTAACAACACCAGAGGAAGTGTGCTCCTCATAAACAAAGATGGCAACGTCGTCCCTAGCACTGAAGAGGAAGTCGGTGACTCGAAGCAGTACATTGGCTTCAGGGACAACGGAACAGTTAACGGAGAGAGATGTCTGGGAGAGTGATGGTATATACCTCACAAGAGAAGACGTAGAGGATACCATAATAATGTCAAAAGCTAGGCCTTGACGGAATTCACATTGAAGTAATGAAGCTGCTCAGGCACGAACGATCTCTTTCCTTGATGGTTGGCTTGTTCGCCGGTACCTGTCGGCATTCAGATCAAAGTGTGAACTACTTCCCACAAAGCCCAACGTAGAGTGAGAATTGTAAAACTGCTGCAGGCTACCGTTAACTATCATAAGTAAGCGTAGACTACGGCAGGTTTCCCAGAAGCATTGGTCGGTTAATATACACAACTGCCCATTAAAATTTCTGCACCAAGAAGAAAAGCAGATGATAACCGGGTATTCATTGGACAGATATATTATACTAGAACTGATATGTGATTATATTTTCACGCAATTTGGGTGCATAGATCCTGAGAAATCAGTACCCAGAACAACCACCTCTAGCCGTAATAATGGCCTTGATACGCCTAGGCATTGAGTCAAACACAGCTTGGATGGCGTGTACACGGTACAGGTGCCCATGCAGCTTCAACACAATACCACAGTTCATCAAGAGTAGTGACTGGCGTATTGTGACGATCCAGTTGCTCGGCCACCATCGACCAGACGTTTTCAATTGGTGAGAGATCTGGAAAATGTGCTGGCCAGGGCAGCAGTCGAATGTTTCCTGTATCCAGAAAGGCCCGTACAGGACCTGCAGCATGCGGTCGGGCATTATCCTGCTGAAATGTAGGGTTTCGCAGGTATCGAATGAAGCGTGGAGCCACGGGACGTAAAATATCTGAAATGTAACGTCCACTGTTCAAAGTGCCGTCAATGCGAACAAAAGGTGACCAAGACGTGTAACCATTGCCATCCCTTACCATCACGCCGGGTGATACGCCAGTATGGCGATGACGAATACACGCTTCCAGTGTGAGTTCACCGCGATGTCACCAAACACAGATGCGACCATCAAGATGCTGTAAACAGGACCTGGATTATCCGAAAAAAATTACGTTTTGCCATTCGTGAACCCAGGTTCGTCGTTGAGTACACCATCGCAGGCGCTCCTGTCAGTGATGCAGCGTCAAGGGTAACCGCAGCCTTGGTCTCCGAGCTGATAGTCCATGCTGCTGCAAACGTCGTCGAACTGTTCGTGCAGATGGTTGTTGTCTTGCAAACGTCCCCATCTGTTGACTCAGGGATCGAGATGTGGCTGAACGATCCGTTGCAGCCATGCGGATAAGATGCCTGTCATCTCGACTGCTAGTGATACGAGGCCGTTGGGATCCAGCATGGCGGTCAGTATTACCCTCCTGAACCCACCGATTCCATATTCTGCTAACAGTCATAGGATCTCGACCAACGCGAGCAGCAATGTCGTGATACGATAAACCGCAATCGCGATAGGCTACAGTCCGACCTTTATCAAAGTCGGAAGCGTGATGGTACGCATTTCTCCTCCTTACACGAGGCATCACAATAACGTTTTACCAGGCAACGCCGGTCAACTGCTGTTTGTGTATGAGAAATCGGTTCAAAACTTTCCTCATGTCAGCACGTTGTAGGTGTCGCCACCGGCGCCAGGCTTGTGTGAAAGCTCTGAAAAGTGAATCAGTTGCATATCACAGCGTCTTCTTCCTGTCGGTTAAATTTCGCGTCTGTAGCACGTCATCTTCGTGGTGTAGCAATTTTAATGGTCAGTAGTGTAGTATCCGTATTTCCTTTACGTTAGGTGTGTTGCGTACATATTGGTCGTTACCTTATTTCAATATCATTGTTTGCGCATGCGGTCAGTCTCTTACAAAATCGGAAGCGATAAACCATCTGCAAACTGAGTGACGGTATATATAGGGCTTCATAGCCTATGGAGCATTTCTGTTCTACGTAGTTATCCTCCTGTCTGTTATTTAAAAACAAAAGGTATTTACAGCAAAACTGAAATTTTGTTACGTGGAACAAACAGATGCTGTTGTATAAATAAAAAATAGTAAATATTTATCATATAGCACTCCTGAAAACACAATTGCCTCATAAAAACGTAAAATTAAATAAAAACACAAAACGAAATGCATAAAACTTCGCTTCAATGCGTAATCGAGCTTACATCAAACATGTTTCTTTTATTCATAAACAAATTTCCCTCACATCGGTAATAACAGGGAAATCTCGCCTTTGATCATAATGGAGAACGTCCTATTGAGTAAGAAATAACAATGATAATTATGTAGGTTTCCTTTTAGTTTGTGCATGCAAATTGTACTTCCATCAAAATTAATTGCTTTGGCTACATAAGAGCCAGAAGTAGCGTGATCAACTAGTTTTTATTGCTTATCAAAAGCTTTAACCATTTTGTAAGAATTTAAAATATCCAGTGGGCTAACACTGAACGACTTGTGGTACTAATTATATGGCACAAACAAACGAACAAAAAACAAAGAGAATTCGTCGGTTCTCAATCTCTCCCTAACAAATTCATTTCTATTTCTTTCCCTACAAATACTACCAATACTAGCGGTAATCCTACTATTTACTATGTCATTTATTACCAAACCGTAGTTTTGATAGAGTGCAACTCTACAACAGAATGATTAGTTTATTCCTTAAAATGCTGTATTTGAGAATTTTCCCGTAAAAGTGAGAAGAACATTGGAAGCTATCAGCTTGGATTCAGGAATGCTTTTGGGATTGCGATGGCGTTACTAAGTCTTCAAGTTTTAATCCAACATTTTCGCAATGTTTACATGGATGTTTACGCTTGTTTCATCGCTTATGAAAAAGCTTTTGACATTCTTCATTATGAGAAACTGATGCATATCTTAGCCAAACTGGGGCAGCACGGTTGTGACATCCGATTGGTTGGAAACCGGTACTGGAACCAAAGCGCAGGCCTCGGGTCTATGGTCAGCTGCCAGACGAAGTATCGACTATGAAAGGAGTTCACCATGGAAGTGAAATATCCCCATTACGCTTCGACATCTATTCAGGAAATATTTTCCGAGACGTTCTTGATGGAAAGTATCAAGACATGGTGGTTAACAGAGTTACTATTTATACCATCAGATATGCTGATGACACAGTCTTACCAACAACTAGGCTGGAAGATCTGCAAGCACAACTAAACACCGTAACTCTAGAGAACACCAACGTGGTGTTATATTATTGACGGCTACAATGTACATGGTTTTAGTGTCTGTATGTTCACAATGCAATATCCTTCTCTCCCTGTGCGGAAATCCCGAATATGGAAGTTTGGTTTGGTCCTGGAGACGTGCCCACATAAACAAAGTGGTTAAGGTGACCACACCCGATAAGCACGAAATCTGGGTTCGAGTCCTGGTCCGGCAAAAATTTACATGTTTCGCAAGCCGCTGACGTCAATGTATAAGGCCAGAATGCGAATCTATTTCGCGATGGTGTTACGTTTGAAAGTCAAGAAGACAAAATCGATGGTTGCCTGCAAGAACCGAAATGAAATTCCGCGCTCTTGCACTTTGTAACGATAAACTAGCAAGGTTTTCTCTACATAAATATTTGGATTGTCAAATCAAGGAGAACTGCTATTTGTCTCGAGAAATTCTCCGATGATTTGGACAGGCCCGAAGTTCTTTCCAGGATATAAATAATATTCTGATTAGCCGTGACAAAGCTACTGCACTTCACATTCGACTTCTTCGAAGTTTGGAGGTCAGTATCCCACTCTGTGGAGTTGAGTCATGGGCACTTTCGGACTGTTAGGTAAGAAACTGGAGAAATTAGAAATGTGAGAAATCGAAGGATACTGAAGATACCATGGTCTAATGAAGATAAAAATGGGCTGGTACTGCGGGATATGACTGAAGATTTCGAAACTCTCAGTATTATCAAGAAGATAAAACTCGAATTCTTTGGTCATATAATGCACAACAACAAATACCACTTGTTGCAGCTAATCCATCAAGGAAAGACTGATGGTACATGTGGTTCTGGACGTAGAAGATTACGGCAGCTTAAGAACTTAGGTCATTGGTTTCGACTGAACACAGAACTGCTGCACAAGAAAGCTGTGATCAAACAGAAGAGCATGCTACTGCTCGCCAACTTGAATTAGAAGAAGAAGGAGAAGGAAAGGAGAAATACGAAGCCGCCGAAACATTTCCCCTTTTTTACCTAGAAAACTTCCTTTTGATGAACTCAAGCAACATCTACCTGTTAGCGTCTAGGTGTAGGATTGAATGCTAAACAGTGTTTGTTTGTTCTGTACATGCGAATATTGGGTAATATCAGCAGCAGCAGTAACTGACATAATGGGAAAACCATCTACTATGAACAGGAAAACAGAGAAAGGAATGAATACTGTGGACAGAAAAGTGATAGGATTACTCTCATTAGAATCGACAACAATTTAAAGTAACAAAAATAGTTCTGATATTCTTGCCTTCGTCACAAGTAAACAGTGAACTGTTGTTAGGGACATGCAATCGACGAATTGACGCCTACCAGAAACTATTGTTATTATTTGACGTGTAACTAAGTATTAAAAGAGAAATGAAAATTTAATAGCGCTGGAACGCTTGTAGTAGGGGAGAGACTAAAAGGTGACTTCGAGAAGAATAAGGTATCGTTACTTGGTATGAGGAGAAAGTCTCCTTGAGTTCCCCAGTAAATTGCAATAGCAATAGTGAATCCACTTTTCTAGAATCACAGGAGAAGTTTACCTGGAAAAGGTCCGGAGACTCTGGAAGCCACCAGCTGGATTACATTATTGTGAGACAGAGATTCTCAAATCACATGCTACGGTATCACAATTCAGAGATGATGGAGAGTGGACTGAAGTTGAAAGCAGCCTTTAGGAAGGGTCATTTTCGGAAGTAATGGTACACTGAGCATCAAATAATAATCACGTGTCTTTTAAGTTCACTGAAACTGTAAATGCTGCAATAATGAACATTAATGTAGGTAGACGTAAAAGACGTATGCACATCCCTATAAATGGCAGTCTCTGAAGTTGGACAAGCAAACCCAAAGAAGTAAAGTAGAAAGTGCAAAGTATCTAAAGCGAATTGACTGCAGGAAATATGTGAAGAAATCGAAAAGGGAATGTCGTAGGAACGACCGTCTGTGGAAGTCAAATTACTTTTGGAGAAATTAAAAGCAGTGACAGCAACATTACTAGTGCAAGAGGAATGTCGGTCATAAAGGCAGATGAGGGAAGACTTAGGTGAAAAGACTGCGGGAAGTAACTGTCTGCTCACATGATAGAAAAAGAAATTTGTGCCGTTTTATGAAGATATACGGGGTCTAGCGCTACACCAAGAGTTTAAAAATTATGTAAGCAGGCCGTAAATGAAAAGGGTGTCTGTAGAATCACTAAGGAAAGGAATAAGTGAAAAACGCTGTCTAGAAGGAAGAGACGGATGATAGAAAATGTGTGGAGAAATCT
This sequence comes from Schistocerca serialis cubense, assembly GCF_023864345.2. NCBI lineage: Eukaryota > Metazoa > Arthropoda > Insecta > Orthoptera > Acrididae > Schistocerca > Schistocerca serialis. Next base: position 487,885,272 of record NC_064643.1, read on the forward strand.
GGTGACAACTTGCTTGTTAGTGGATGGAGCGGTAAAGATAAAAAACTACTGGGGAAGACAGAGAATGGCTCTGAGCACTATGGGCGTTAACATCTGATGTCATCATTCCCCTAGAACTACTTAAACCTAACTAACCTACGGACATCGCACACATCCATGTCCGAGGCAGAATGCGAACCTGCGACATTAGCAGTCGCGCGGTTCCGGACTGAAGCGCTTAGAACCGCTCGACCACCGCTGCCGGTGGGGAAGACAGAGACCGGAAACTAACACAATATCGAGGATGTTGGCTGTAAGAGGTATTCTTATAGTGTTAGATGAAGTGTTTAGCACAGGAGAGTATGTCGTACCTACAAACGACTCAGTTGAATGCAGGAAAAAATCGGTAACCTTCTATTAATGGCAGCTGGTATTTGTATCTGGTTTTTGTAATGCGGTGAGGTTCCTGCTGCGATTCCAAATAGTTTTTGTTAATAGCAACGTAGTGAAGTAGTTATCAAATTTTACACAAGAAAAGATACTTTAAGATAAAGTTAATTACTCTATGATCACAGCAGATTTATTTTCCAAACTATCTCAAAAATGAAAACTCAGTGACGATTAAAATACTATTTTGCATCGTATTTGGGTTAAAAAAAATAGCATTTACAGTCAGTGCTGACTAAAAATTCTGCATATTTTCTGTATGCTAACTTCAATAATTCCAAAAGGAGTGAGCGATAGATACCCCACTTGCACGTCTTGATGCCATCTCTTCTCCCCACCTACACCCCCTAACCCTCACTTGTCTTCTCTGTGACTCCATGGTGAAAAGGGAATCAACGATTTGCAAAATTTTTGTACATTCGCAATGTATAAAGAAAGAGACGATTTGCTTGAAAATTTAGGTTTGATAATACCTAGACCACCAGACCGGAGATAACGTTCCACTGTGTAGAGATAACTTACTGGCACCAACAGGAAGCATTATATATTCCCTGTTATAAGCGAAAAAGACGATTTATCAATACTAATACCTTGCAAGGAACAGCATACTCAAGAATGTGCAGGTCATCTTGAGGATATACATATGAAGACAAATATTTGGCCCTATATCACAGAAGTCCATAACTTAACAAAGAAAACCTACCAATGGCAAAATGTCTTGCTGACATTCATGAGAACAAAGAACGACTCCATCAACTGCATTATAGAAATGTAGGTAATGAAGAAAAACTGTAGTTTGTGACGGTACAAACCCCCGTTACTAGATGAATAGGTCTAGTATGCAAGGATTGCTTTGTGGAGAGCGAGCGCGCGACGTGGTGCGCCATTCGCGGAAGCCCGTGGCGCGCCCGTGAGAGATCAGCAACGGGTCGGTGGGATGCCTCCGCTGCCGGGCGGTCACGTGGCCCGCAGCATGGGGCATTGTTTCGTTTTTCGCGCATTACTCGAAAACTATGTAACTTACGGTGAAGAGCGATGAGGCAGTGGGTTGTGCGCAGCAATAAGCAACTTCTGAAAGATCGATCTTTATTTTAAGTCACGAAACTTATAGTCACCTGAAAATTGTTTAATTACACGAATACTGAAAGATTAATAAAAATAGCAAATAACAACCTACAGGGATGGGCTAGGGCTCAATAAAAACGTCTCGTCATAGTGGATCGAGTACTGTAGTTATATGTTAAGATTCATAAATAATTAAGCTAGTAAAGAGCAATAAACAAAGTTTGATGGGAAATTGTTTATAAAATTCAATAGAAAATTCATGACGTAAAGAAAGGCACTATATTATATTTTGGGTGGCATCACACGTATTTTAAACTAGTTATCTTATACTACACATTTAACTTATAGTAGTTTTCTTTGTTTGCAAATTATTATTAAGATTTATCGCCAATAATTAATTAATTATTATAGATATGAAGATTTTCAGCAGCGCAATGGGTAGATCACTATAGATTACGTCTAAAAACGGTGCTATATGCAGTTCTATGTTAAGACTTTGCATCACAGATGTAAACAAACCAATTTGTGCTAAGTGGAGAAATTTTGCAAAAACTAAAACTTGATTTACAGGCGATAGAATAATCCTAGAAATTAATGTAACATAGTAAATAAGATGAACTTTTTAGCGCAGTTCCGATGGTATACTTTTTTCTGTTGAGGGATGTATGTGTCAAAATTTGTAACCTTAACTGGTGAGACTGGTAGTTGCTTAGCCAGGGGTGGGGTTAGACATCCGAGCCTATATAAGCAAGCGGCCATCTTGACCGGGGGTTGCAACCATAGATGGAGGCACAAGCGGTCAAAGACACTACTAGCTAGGGCATAGCCACCTATGGTAAACTAACATACACTAACAAGCGACAAACGTCGGCAAGCCCCTGCATATCAGGAACACTGACTGGTAATTTCCAGCTGCTATTAGAGCCGACCAACAGGCCACAGCAGGGACACAGACGAGCTTGCCCACTGACGCACAAACAAAGTCCCAACATTACCTTACACTGTACATCCGATATATGACCTATCGGACACAAAAACGTTAATAAACCTAACTGTTGCAAGTTGCTAACGCTGAACGAGAGTTCTACATCGGCACCCAGCGCCAGCCCCCGAGCAACACAACTGCACAACGTCAAAGGTATCGACATGCATGATACCCACCACTAACAAAGCCTACCCTTGCACGACCTATCGCAGGCAGCAACACATCCGCTACTGCTCTTACCACCCGACCTAACTATCGAAGAGGTTTTTTTTCTCTTGGCACTTGCCTTGGCACTTTTCTTCCTCTGTTTCACAGAGGAAGACCGCACTGCAGTTCCTTCTCTAAATCCTCGCACAAACGAAAAAATGGCTGACATCAAAATAAGTGTCCAAGGAATAGAAAAGCAACTGGAATCACTCAATAGAGGAAAGTCCACTGGACCTGACGGGATACCAATTCGATTCTACACAGAGTACGCGAAAGAACTTGCCCCCCTTCTAACAGCCGTGTACCGCAAGTCTCTAGAGGAACGGAGGGTTCCAAATGATTGCAAAAGAGCACAGATAGTCCCAGTCTTCAAGAAGGGTCGTCGAGCAGATGCGCAAAACTATAGACCTATATCTCTTACGTCGATCTCTTGTAGAATTTTAGAACATGTTTTTTGCTCGCGTATCATGTCATTTCTGGAAACCCAGAATCTACTATGTAGGAATCAACATGGATTCCGGAAACAGCGATCGTGTGAGACCCAACTCGCCTTATTTGTTCATGAGACCCAGAAAATATTAGATACAGGCTCCCAGGTAGATGCTATTTTTCTTGACTTCCGGAAGGCGTTCGATACAGTTCCACACTGTCGCCTGATAAACAAAGTAAGAGCCTACGGAATATCAGACCAGCTGTGTGGCTGGATTGAAGAGTTTTTAGCAAACAGAACACAGCATGTTGTTATCAATGGAGAGGCGTCTACAGACGTTAAAGTAACCTCTGGCGTGCCACAGGGGAGTGTTATGGGACCATTGTTTTTCACAATATATATAAATGACTTAGTAGATAGTGTCGGAAGTTCCATGCGGCTTTTCGCGGATGATGCTGTAGTATACAGAGAAGTTGCTGCATTAGAAAATTGTAGCGAAATACAGGAAGATCTGCAGCGGATAGGCACTTGGTGCAGGGAGTGGCAACTGACCCTTAACATAGACAAATGTAATGGGGAGAGGAGGAGATTAGTGTTTAACGTCCCGTCGACAACGAGGTCATTAGAGACGGAGCACAAGCTCGGATTAGGGAAGAATGGGGAAGGAAGTCGGCCGTGCCCTTTCTAAGGAACCATCCCGGCATTTGCCTGAAGCGATTTAGGGAAATCACGGAAAACCTAAATCAGGATGGCCGGGCGCGGGATTGAACCGTCGTCCTCCCGAACACAAATGTAATGTATTGCGAATACATAGAAAGAAGGATCCTTTATTGTATGATTATATGATAGCGGAACAAACACTGGTAGCAGTTACTTCTGTAAAATATCTGGGAGTATGCGTACGGAACGATTTGAAGTGGAATGATCATATAAAATTAATTGTTGGTAAGGCGGGTACCAGGTTGAGATTCATTGGGAGAGTGCTTAGAAAATGTAGTCCATCAACAAAGGAGGTGGCTTACAAAACACTCGTTCGACCTATACTTGAGTATTGCTCATCAGTGTGGGATCCGTACCAGGTCGGGTTGACGGAGGAGATAGAAAAGATCCAAAGAAGAGCGGCGCGTTTCGTCACCGGGTTATTTGGTAACCGTGATAGCGTTACGGAGATGTTTAATAAACTCAAGTGGCAGACTCTGCAAGAGAGGCGATCTGCATCGCGGTGTAGCTTGCTGTCCAGGTTTCGAGAGGGTGCGTTTCTGGATGAGGTATCGAATATATTGCTTCCCCCTACTTATACCTCCCGAGGAGATCACGAATGTAAAATTAGAGAGATTAGAGCGCGCACGGAGGCTTTCAGACAGTCGTTCTTCCCGCGAACCATACGCGACTGGAACAGGAAAGAGAGGTAATGACAGTGGCACGTAAAGTGCCCTCCGCCACACACCGTTGGGTGGCTTGCGGAGTATCAGTGTAGATGTAGATGTAGAACCGCTATCCTTCGTTCAACTTCGACCCAATCTATCTCCAGTTGAGCGCGTATTAATGGTTGACCTTAACCAGACGTACGCAAACATTGCAGTACCCACATCCTGCGACACCTCACATTCGTGAAAACTAACCCTTATGCAGAGATGACAGTAGACCTTGAAACGCGTACGTATTCATTACCAGCGATGGCGAGGCATGACAGAATCTCTGACCAGAGAGTTATTTATCGTTGCTAGTTTGCGCTTGACCGCGCGAGAGTAGTGTGTGCGGAGTCGGCAGAGAGAGTAGTCAGTTGCGTGTTGCACTCAGGCGGCAGTAGTTGTAGCGAGTGGACGGTTGTACTGAGCGGGCGTCGGCATGCGTCGGCGGCGTGCTCTCCTTCCATCTCTGGTCACGATTCAGGACGAGGTGTATTGTTTTAGAGGGTAAAGAAGCAGCATTGCGCGCAGCTAATAACATATGTTAATTGTAATTAATTTGTTCAAGAATTGCCCCAATAATAATTTTCTTATAAAGTAACTGTTTTAAACAAAAAGAGTTATTTCAAGTCAAGTAATACTTCCTATGCATTCCCTCCAAGAATTAAAATTAAACATGGGCCAGCATTGCACGGAGCTGTGCCGAAAAATAAGAGCAGATATTGATGGAGTTTACTGATGAAAGAATTTTGGTTTTTGTGTTCAGGTTTAATTATTGCACAAGGCCGAAGGTCAGCGTCGCAGCCCTTATAAAATTTGTCAGGTTTAATTATTTGTCTTCAGATGTTACACATAGTTTATGCTTCATTATTTAATTAATTTTATTGTGGGTTTAATGAGCAATCTTCATTAGTTACTGTTTGTGGGGAGTTTACATTTGAGCCATTGTTATTCTTTAATTTTGCAAGCAGGTTACGCTTGGCAAATTTTTAACTATTCAGTTTTGCGGGAGTCAACATTTGGCTAATTTTCATTAACATTGACATTTTATTATTTTTTGCGGGGCGGTTACACTTTCACTAATATTACACTTCTAAAATTTTTCGGGGAGGTTACACTTCGCGACATCCGGTCCAGGATCGTATTTCTTTGAGATTCTTTTGAGAAGTAGTCAGATATCTGCTCTTATTTACTTAATATAATTAGTATTTGGCGCAACGCTTGTACTAACTTTGTCACTTTCCTCCACGGATCATCGGCAATTCGTTGCTCTTTGTTGTATTTGTATTTGTTGGATTTTGCATTGCCTTTGTCTCATTTGTGAATAATTGTGACTAGTGTAAAAATGCCGCGAAAGACTGTTAATAGTGCATCGCGAGGTATAATGAGTGAAGTAACTGACTTAAGTAACTTCACCAATAGTACTTGTGACACACAGTATAATGATGACAATCCTCCGTTTACGGACAAGCAGTACGTACCGACCACTAATAATATTTTGATCTTAGTGATGAACAGACGAATTCAATTGTGTCCTCTGTTAATTTGACGACAATTGATGACGCGGGGCGTTCTGTTGCAATGAGCGCTGTCCAGCTTGACACACCCGGTTTGCAGGATTTACGTGAGAAACAGATAAATTTTTCTAATGAAAATGAACAGTATACTCAAAGTACGGGAGATGTATTTGATTCTGACGTAGGGACTAACAGTGTACATCCGAATAGCAAACCTTTTCAAGAATCACAGAATATCCAAATGGATACACAAAACGTAACAATTGCAGGTACACCATCAATCAGCACAGACAATAGAAATGCTAATTTTGGCTCGGACCAAACGATGGCATTATTGCAACAACTTCTTGAATCAAACAAACAAAATAATGAAGATAAAAAACAAGTTAAGGAAAGTTTGAAACAACTTAATGAAATTAATGAAAAATTAGACAACAATTCCAGACACTTAAATGAAAAATTAGTCAACAATTCCAGACAGCTTAGTGAACAGATTAGAGGCGTTGCCGTGCAGTTTCATGATACTAAGGAACAATTAAGTGAGGAAATTGAAGCTTGTGCTAGGAAAGAAAGCGAAGAAATTAGATCTGTTGCGCAAGAATTGAGAGATATGCAAACAGCTACAACGGAAACACTTAGAGACGAAATTAGTGCAGTCGGTAAACAATGCTCTGAAAAAGCAACACAGTTACGCGACGAGTTTAAAGTAATGACAGCAGAAATTTCGCGCACGATGGATGCAAAGATTGACGCGAAATTTGAACAACAGAACAGTCAAATTGATGAACGTTTTAATCTTCACCTACGAAACAGTGATACGCGTTTCCGTAAATTTATACAGGAACAGAATAAAGTAAAACGACAAGTCATGGAAACAATTACTGTACAGAGACAAGAAGACAAACGTAAAATGTATGTGAAGGCAAAAACATACGTAGACAACACTATTGCTACAGTGTCTGACGAAATTAATACCATCAAACAGTTGAACACAGAATTACGTGATGAAATTTCTGATCTTAAATCAAAAACAGATACACACACAGTAGATGTTGAAACAGTGACCGACAGACTCGAACAATTAGAACTAACACAGGATTCCGATGTCGTCAAAGCTGACATTAAAAAATTGAACGAAACCACACGTAAATTACAAAAACAGATTAATGCTTCTGACACTAAGAACGATGATCAGGCAAAAATACTGACTGAAAATTATGATGAATTGGCCAGTCGTATTGACGTTATAGAAAATAATAATGACAGCAAATCAGACGGTAATGCACCGATCTTGTTAAACCAAACACCTGAATTCCAAAATCTACAACAGACAATCAGTGAGATAGATTCGTCTAATAATACACTCCTGGAAATGGAAAAAGGAACACATTGACACCGGTGTGTCAGACCCACCATACTTGCTCCGGACACTGCGAGAGGGCTGTACAAGCAATGATCACACGCACGGCACAGCGGACACACCAGGAACCGCGGTGTTGGCCGTCGAATGGCGCTAGCTGCGCAGCATTTGTGCACCGCCGCCGTCAGTGTCAGCCAGTTTGCCGTGGCATACGGAGCTCCATCGCAGTCTTTAACACTGGTAGCATGCCGCGACAGCGTGGACGTGAACCGTATGTGCAGCTGCCGGACTTTGAGCGAGGGCATGTAGTGGGCATGCGGGAGGCCGGGTGGACGTACCGCCGAATTGCTCAACACGTGGGGCGTGAGGTCTCCACAGTACATCGATGTTGTCGCCAGTGGTCGGCGGAAGGTGCACGTGCCCGTCGACCTGGGACCGGACCGCAGCGACGCACGGATGCACGCCAAGACCGTAGGATCCTACGCAGTGCCATAGGGGACCGCACCGCCACATCCCAGCAAATTAGGGACACTGTTGCTCCTGGGGTACCGGCGAGGACCATTCGCAACCGTCTCCATGAAGCTGGGCTACGGTCCCGCACACCGTTAGGCCGTCTTCCGCTCACGCCCCAACATCGTGCAGCCCGCCTCCAGTGGTGTCGCGACAGGCGTGAATGGAGGGACGAATGGAGACGTGTCGTCTTCAGCGATGAGAGTCGCTTCTGCCTTGGTGCCAATGATGGTCGTATGCGTGTTTGGCGCCGTGCAGGTGAGCGCCACAATCAGGACTGCACACGACCGAGGCACACAGGGCCAACACCCGGCATCATGGTGTGGGGAGTGATCTCCTACACTGGCCGTACACCACTGGTGATCGTCGAGGGGACACTGGATAGTGCACGGTACATCCAAACCGTCATCGAACCCATCGTTCTACCATTCCTAGACCGGCAAGGGAACTTGCTGTTCCAACAGGACAATGCACGTCCGCATGTATCCCGTGCCACCCAACGTGCTCTAGAAGGTGTAAGTCAACTACCCTGGCCAGCAAGATCTCCGGATCTGTCCCCCATTGAGCATGTTTGGGACTGGATGAAGCGTCGTCTCACGCGGTCTGCACGTCCAGCACGAACGCTGGTCCAACTGAGGCGCCAGGTGGAAATGGCATGGCAAGCCGTTCCACAGGACTACATCCAGCATTTCTACGATCGTCTCCATGGGAGAATAGCAGCCTGCATTGCTGTAAAAGGTGGATATACACTGTACTAGTGCCGACATTGTGCATGCTCTGTTGCCTGTGTCTATGTGCCTGTGGTTCTGTCAGTGTGATCATGTGATGTATCTGACCCCAGGAATGTGTCAATAAAGTTTCCCCTTCCTGGGACAATGAATTCACGGTGTTCTTATTTCAATTTCCAGGAGTGTACGTTACGTAGAAAGTTATCAACCTTACAGCAAGAAGTAACAGAGATGAAAAATATTTCAACGTTTAACACGTCACAAGGTACGGCACATTCCGAACGTTTCTCACAATCACACAGCCAGTATAATTTAGGTAATCTACAGAGAGTACATGAGTTAGATACCGAACAGTCACAGTCAAATAGATTCTCATACAATCATGAACCTGTCCCGTAATACAGAGACGATAATTTTGATTACAAACATTTTCTGTCAGTGAGAAAATTTAAAGTATTTAAAAACGATAGAACACAGATTCACCCTCTGGATTGGATACAACAATTTAGCTTTGCTTTTCCACCGACTTGGCCTGTAACACATAAACTTGAATTTATTTGTAGTTTTTTGGAAGGCGAACCGGGAACTCGTATGAGACCGATCACGAGACAATGTTACTCGGTAGAAGAATTTCAGAATGCTTTTCTGTCAGCGTATTGGTCGAAGACGACACAGCGCGGAATTAAGGATCAACTAATTAGTTTACCAAATTATGATAACTCGAATTTTTCCACTGTCACGCAATTTTTTGAACACATGGTTCAACAAAACCAGTACCTAAGTGAACCATACAGTGAATCTGCACTTATACAATTATACATTTCTAAATTACCACGGTCGTTGAGTGTGTCACTTTTAACGGGTCAGCAGACGGAAAATATTTCTGCATTCAGAGATCTGTTACAGCTTTTGGAAGTGCAGCTATCAGATTATTCCTTCATAAACAAAAATCTTTCGTATAACAACCAAAGCCAACAAAGTTACAGTAATTACGATCAACCACGCAATTTCAATAGCAAAGGTAATAGACGACTTAGGAACGACAACCACCAGAACTTTAATAGCAGACAAAATTTTGATTATCAGTATCGACAAAATTATCAGCAGGAAGAACCACATTTTAGTAACAATTGACGTTTTTCTCCGCAACAGCATCAAAGCCAGCCGGTTAGCTTACCTAACCAACAATGCAGTGTGCAAGGTCAGCCAGGCTTCAATGTTTCGCCGCGTGCACGTATAGTCTCAGCTCCAACAAATAGTAACGCACGGCAGCAAGGAAACAGCAGAAAACACAGTACTTCAATTCCTATCGCAATGCACCTTATAAGAATGACTATCACGACAGACGTAAAAACAATGAGCACAATTATCAACATACGTTTAATAACAGTCGGTCTTACCGGCAGCAAAATGATCAGCAACAACATTTTCTCATGAATGAACCCGACAGTAGATATCATCCAGAGCGTAATACGTCTGGAAGAAACAACAGAACAGTTCAAATAGTGGAAATGCCACAGAATCCTCCCGAAAATAATAACACGTCAGATAGAATTTGACTAGATACTGTACAGGTCGGATCTTCCAGTAACACAAGCACTACTTTAGACACGCAGAATGTTGTTCACGAAAATATAATTACTTTTGACGACATCAGAGACACTCTTTTGCAGGAAAGAGCAGTTGTTCAGAAAACCATTTCACATCCTGTCATCGAAATTAAAATTGGTTCATCGAAATTTTCAGCAGTAATCGATTCCGGATCACCTATGTCAGTAATAAATGAAGAAACTTTCAACGAGTGTAACAAAGAGAATACCTATTCTACATTACCATTAGGCAAAACGTAAGTGAAAGGAGCAGTGTCGAGTAAAGGAGTAGATGTTAAATTACAGACGCATTTATCATTCTGTATTGCAGGTCACACATTTTACTCAAATTTTTGGATAGTTCCCTTATTGACAACAGACATTATTTTAGGTACGAATTTTCTGATACAACACGACGCAGTTATTGACTTTCAAAATTCCTATTTAATGCTAAAAGATGAAAACGTACAACTGGCTCTAGAATTTCAGCACTCATTATCTGGGGAAGAACAAACAATTAATCGTACAGAGATCATTTCCGTATCACGTGGTATAGACTGTAATTCGACATTGTTCACAGATACGTACGTACATAACTATAATACTCCAGACGAAGCTGACTACGACGTTATGCAAATGATTTCTGATAAAGTTAAACAGAGTAGTGCAAATACAGACGACGAACGCACGCAACTACACAAAATTCTTTTACAGCAAGCTCCAGTTTTCGACAACATTCCTGGTACTATGTTTGGTTTTATGTATGAATTTCAACTCAAACAGCACGACACATTTAAAGCAAAGCATTATCCCATTCCGTATATCCATAGAGAACAAGTTACAAAAGAACTGCAGGATATGCTTGACCAAGGAATTATTGAACCGGCACTTAGTCCGTACATAAACCCGCTCCATATTGTTAAGAAAAAGGATGGCTCACTTCGCCTCGTGCTTGATTCACGTCACATCAATGACATAATTATTAATAAAACAGATCGACCACAGACACTAGAGGAACTTCTACAGAAATTTCACGGTACTGCTATTTATTCTACATTAGATCTAAAATCGGGATTTTGGCAAATTCAGCTCCATCCGAATTGCAGAAAGTGCACAGCTTTTCTCTGTTTTGGTGACTGTTATCAATTTTGTAAATTACCATTCGGTTTAACTATTTCTTCTGCAGCTTTTATTCGCGCTTTGAACACAATACTTCCGACAGAACTTAAAGACAGAATCACGACGTACGTAGACGACATTCCTATCGCAGAAGCTAACTGGTCTGAACACAATGTGATTTTAGAACGACTGTTGCAAACTTTTCGTGCACAAGGACTCACAGTTAATCTCAGTAAATCGCACTTTGGTAAAACTTCTATAAAATTTCTTGGACACGTAATTTCAGCACAAGGCATTGCGCCTGACCCGGAAAATCTTCAAGCTCTACGTGACATTACTGTTCCTACGACGAAGAAACAACTACGCAGTTTTTTGGGCTTAATTAACTTTTTCCGTAAATTTATTCATTACTCTGCTTTAGACACCCCTATATTATGCCAGCTGACAAGTAAAAACAGTATTTGGTCCTGGGATAAGCAAGCACACTCTGAATTTGTGAACCTGAAAGAAGCCTTACTGAATGCACCACTTTTATCGCACCCAGATCTTACTAGAAATTTTTCTATTGCCACCGACAGTTCTAACACCGCTTTAGGCGTACATATTTTCCAGGAAATTGAAGAAGATGGCTCTACAGTAATTAAAAACATCGCATTTGCAAGTCGCATTCTGTCACCTGCTGAACGAAATTATTCTGTTACTGAACTTGAAACATTGTGTGTTGTTTGGGCTTTTACGAGATTTAGGCATTTTCTTTATGGAAGACATACCACCGTTTACACAAACCACAGAGCGATACAATTTTTACTTTCGGCTAAATTCACACACGACAGACTAAGTAGATGGAAGCTTTATTTACAGGAATTTAATTTCACAATTGTTCACATTCCTGGCACACAAAATGTTGTGGCAGACGCACTATCTCGTTCTCTTAGCAACAATCAGCAAGACGTCGCAACCAACTTCTGCAAAGCAAAATCCAGCGTCATGTACATTCAACAAGTTGCATTTGAAAATTTTATTTCGTCGTCATTACAAGACATAGCACAGGAGCAAAATAAGGACAACGTATGGAAAGAGATTAAACAACTCTGGCAAGATAGGAATAATGTTACGATTAGAAACCATTACACTGTACGCAATGAGATTCTGTTTCGCCGCTCTCATCCTGACAGCAAGAATTGGTTATTATGCATTCCTGACGAGCTTGTTAACAAATTAATCTGGTATACTCATTTAAGTTACGCACATTACAGAGCTAGAAAATGTTTTCTTGTACTGAGACAGAACTGCCATTTTGCGAACATGGAGAAACGTATTCGACGAGTTTTACCGTCATGTAAAATCTGCCAGAAAGCTAAGTCAGACACAACTTCACATATTCCTCCATTATATCCCATTGTACCTGTTAAATTGAGACACATGGCCGCTGTAGACATTTTTGGTCCGATTCCCAGAACTAATAGAGGTTTTTGTTACATCTTTGTCGCTGTTGAACTCACTTCAAAATTTGTTACCTTCACTCCGTTACGCAAAGCTACTGCTAAAACTGTTTCGAAAGCATTTGTAAAACATTTTCTATTTCATGTAGGGCATGTGTTGAAAGTAATTTCCGACAATGGACCACAATTTCGATCTGCTATATGGACACGTATGTTACGAGCTAGAAACATTTCTCCGATCTATATATCCAGGTACCATTCTTCTTCGAACCCTTGTGAACGATTAATGAAAGAAATTGGTAAACTGTGTAGAATATACTGCCACAAAAGACATATTGATTGGGACACACACATACACTCATTCTAGGATGTAATTAATTCCATACCAAATGAATCCACTATGCTATCTCCGTCTGTTATACTGAAAAATGCTGAACCACCTAACAAAATTAAAGAATTAGTAACATTTCCTACATCTCGCCGACTACGACACCATGAAATAATTGACATTGCGCTGAACAACATCAGACGTGCCGCAGAGCGCCGGAGAAGACAGCAAAAAAAGATTTGTACACGCCGTGACTTCCACATTGGACAGAAGGTATTAGTACGTACACACTATTTATCCAACAAAATAAAAGGTAGGTGCAGTAAATTTGAACTTCTATACGCAGGTCCATATCGGATTCGCAGCATTCCTCACCCCAATATAGTACACGTTGAAACTTTGAGAAGCAAAAAATCGAAAGGAAACCATCACGTGTCGAACGTCAAACCTTTTATTGAATGAAGATACTTTATGATTTATCACACTGTAATGCCATTTTCTAATTTTTTATGACCACTTATGCAATTATATTCACATGAACAATTGCTGATGATTGTCGTATTTTTTCTTGGCAAGTGCCCGGCAAGGTAAGGTTAGCAGGTCGCTTTTCTTGTCGTTACACATAAGACCGTGCACATTTTCCATTTTTTATGTATGTATGATTGTTTTCCTGTTTTATTTGTATGCACTATGAAATAGTTCAGATATAACACACACCAGTTGACTTTGACATGTTTGCCCTATGATATCTCAACACCGTGACTGTTTTACAATTTTTGCTGCTGCTGTATGGTATTCTGTGTACATTTTTGCATCTGAACACTGTCTATGTTTTTTCACATATTACGTTTTCTGTCATGCTATGCTGTATGCTCAATTATGTTACTATAAACCGGTTTTTATCTAATGGGTATATGAATTAAATGCAAGACATTAATCTTTGTTCATCAATTTCAGAAAGAAATGATGCATGAAAGAAATAAATTAAACAAAATGGGAATTTCACCTTCGGAATAATCGAAAGAAGATGCAAACCTCGTGAGGAAGAGTAAATGAATCAGGATTAACAAGCATTAACAAGAATATACTACACACATTGTAGAATAGCAGTCTTAACTAATTTTTTCTTTCAGAATACGAGGCGATTGATGCAGGCTGTCAGACAGAACTACACATCTTAGTTTTAGTGATGAAATATGCTAGAGATAAGGAATAGCTGTGTAATGAGTAATGAAGTGACTCTTTTGCAGATGATAATGAATGCTGATGAATAATGATGAAGAACATGCTACTATGAATAATGAAGTTTTTCTTTACAGGTGATGATAATAATGGAGTTATGATAATATGGATAATAAAGTGATGGATAATGAAGTTTTTTCTTTACAGATGAGGATGATGTTGAAGTTTATGTATTTATGCTATGTAGTTATTTAAGTATTTGTTGCAGTTCATTTTGACAGTATGTGTTATATTGCATAGTAGGATGACTGAAGGTTTTGGAAAGGACAGCTAGGGAACATACACATTTTTATACACATTTCACTACGTGTTAATTCGAAGTTCACTACTTTTCAGCATAAAATGCGTTTCTTCTTTCAGCTTAATAATCCATTTTTGTATAGTTTTGCAGGAGAAATTATTTATGAAATTAATGTGCTATAAGCAGTTGTTCATTAAATCTATGTCATTTACGAATGTGATTACATATACTCTACTTGTTTCATAATCTTGCTACAGCTGACTCATGACGAATGACGTTACACATTTTCATTTACAGCAACAACCCAAAAGCAATTTTTTTTCCCCCTGTAATTACCCAACGCAACGCATTGCTAACAAAAAAAATATATTACCAGTCCCAAAAAATTATACCAGTTTAAGAAAGTTCCTGAGTAATACTGATCAGCTCTGAATAGTATGTCACCTGAATAATGAATTTTGAGTAATACTGAATGATGTTTTCCAATCACAGACTTTGAGTAATAGTTACAGTATAATAATAATGCTTTGTAACTGGGAAATGAATGCTACTGAATACTGTATTGAGATGACCAATGATTAATTATGAACATTATTCTGTAATACTATGTTATTGACTACCTCCTGTTTTAAGTAATGACTTCTGATGATTTGTAATTAGGAAATGAGTGCCAATGTTCTCTGTAAAACACCCCATGAATATTATTAAGTAATGACTTCTGATGATTTATAATTAGGCAATGAGTGCCAATGTTCTCTGTGAAGCAATTTATGAACATTATTCTGTAATACTACATACATGGTACAGAAATGTTCAATAACTGGGCAATGAATGCCGCAAACTACTAATGTAATTCTCAGTGAAGACTAGTATGTGACTTAATGTCCTTCACCTTCTGGCCTAACTACCCTGAATTACTGCAATATCCGTTTGTGCTGTATATCCTCTTGATCATGGAGCCTAACTACCCTGAATTACTGCAATATCCGTTTGTGCTGTATATCCTCTTGATCATGGAGCACTATATTTGGTTTTTACACTAATTCTACATTGGTGTACCTTACAAGGACGTGGTGCTGACACAACATGCTGTCCACCACCTTGAGCGATGGAGATGTTATTATGGTCCCACTGTTTGGTGTACCTAATGTACTGCCAAAATGATAACATGGAATATTCCTACGACATTTCAGTGTCTTGGGTACGCTGATAAATACTTCTGGGAAAAGAACTACAGATTGTTTCACTTGGTGTTGTGCTACAGTAGAAAGATATGGACTTTCAGTGCAACTGCGTGCAACCTAAAGTGCTACAACCATGATGCAATCCTTCCCTTTCCTATCCTAATTCTTGTAACATAGTGAAAATCATTTTTTTTACTATGATTTGTATTCATGACCAATACATTTTTTTTTTTTTATTTGCTGATATGTTCTGAACTACAGTGTGTGTGCACTTCTGCCATTTGTTAATATGTTTTGTACTGATCTTCAGTGAGTGTGCATTTTTGTCATTTCTCAATACGATTTGTACTCGTTGCCTATACATTTGTGATTTCCTGATTTGTTCACTACTTCAGTGAGTGTGCACTTTTGTCATTTATCGATATGATTTGTATATACACTCCTGGAAATTGAAATAAGAACACCGTGAATTCATTGTCCCGGGAAGGGGAAACTTTATTGACACATTCCTGGGGTCAGATACATCACATGATCACACTGACAGAACCACAGGCACATAGACACAGGCAACAGAGCATGCACAATGTCGGGACTAGTACAGTGTATATCCACCTTTCGCAGCAATGCAGGCTGCTATTCTCCCATGGAGACGATCGTAGAGATGCTGGATGTAGTCCTGTGGAACGGCTTGCCATGCCATTTCCACCTGGCGCCTCAGTTGGACCAGCGTTCGTGCTGGACGTGCAGACCGCGTGAGACGACGCTTCATCCAGTCCCAAACATGCTCAATGGGGGACAGATCCGGAGATCTTGCTGACCAGGGTAGTTGACTTACACCTTCTAGAGCACGTTGGGTGGCACGGGATACATGCGGACCTGCATTGTCCTGTTGGAACAGCAAGTTCCCTTGCCGGTCTAGGAATGGTAGAACGATGGGTTCGATGACGGTTTGGATGTACCGTGCACTATTCAGTGTCCCCTCGACGATCATCAGTGGTGTACGGCCAGTGTAGGAGATCGCTCCCCACACCATGATGCCGGGTGTTGGCCCTGTGTGCCTCGGTCGTATGCAGTCCTGATTGTGGCGCTCACCTGCACGGCACCAAACACGCATACGACCATCATTGGCACCAAGGCAGAAGCGACTCTCAACGCTGAAGACGACACGTCTCCATTCGTCCCTCCACTCACGCCTGTCGCGACACCACTGGAGGCGGGCTGCACGATGTTGGGGCGTGAGCGGAAGACGGCCTAACGGTGTGTGGGACCGTAGCCCAGCTTCATGGAGACGGTTGCGAATGGTCCTCGCCGATACCCCAGGAGCAACAGTGTCCCTAATTTGCTGGGAAGTGGCGGTGCGGTCCCCTACGGCACTGCGTAGGATCCTACGGTCTTGGCGTGCATCCGTGCGTCGCTGCGGTCCGGTCCCAGGTCGACGGGCACGTGCACCTTCCGCCGACCACTGGCGACAACATCGATGTTCTGTGGAGACCTCACGCCCCACGTGTTGAGCAATTCGGCGGTACGTCCACTCGGCCTCCCGCATGCCCACTATACGCCCTCGCTCAAAGTCCGTCAACTGCACATACGGTTCACGTCCACACTGTCGCGGCATGCTACCAGTGTTAAAGACTGCGATGGAGCTCCGTATGCCACGGCAAACTGGCTGACACTGACGGCGGCGGTGCACAAATGCTGCGCAGCTAGCGCCATTCGACGGCCAACACCGCGGTTCCTGGTGTGTCCGCTGTGCCGTGCGTGTGATGATTGCTTGTACAGCCCTCTCGCAGTGTCCGGAGCAAGTATGGTGGGTCTGACACACCGGTGTCAATGTGTTCTTTTTTCCATTTCCAGGAGTGTACATTTTTTGTGATTTGCTCTGTACTCATTCTATATATTTTTTGTCATTGTCTGAAATGTTGTGTACTCGTTGCATGTGCACCATATTTACTTCATGTTCTACATCTATATATTCTTTGTTTGTAAATTTAATTAGTTAAGAAAAATTTGTTGCTCATAGCAAGTCCAAGTGACTCACCATCGCTGCCAAACTTTTGCCCCCCAGTGGAGGGTTATGAAACGCGTACATATTCATTACCAGCGATGGCGAGGCATGACAGAATCTCTGACCAGAGAGTTATTTATTGTTGCTAGTCTGCGCTTGACCGCGCGAGAGTAGTGTGTGTGGAGTCGGCAGAGGGAGTAGTCTGTTGCGTGTTGCACTCAGTCAGCAGTAGTTGTAGCGAGTGGACGGTTGTACTGAGCGGGCGTCGGCGGCGTGCTCTCCTTCCATCTCTGGTCACGATTCAGGACGAGGTATATTGGTTTAGAAGGTAATGAAGCAGCATTGCGCTCAGCTAATAACATAAGTTAATTGTAATTAATTTGTTCAAGAATTGCCCCAATAATAATTTTCTTATAAAGTAACTGTTTTAAACAAAAAGAGTTATTTCAAATCAAGTAATACTTCCTATGCATTCCCTCCAAGAATTAAAATTAAACATGGGCCAGCGTTGCACGGAGCTGTGCCGAAAAATAAGAGCAGATATTGATGGAGTTTACTGATGTAAGAATTTTGGTTTTTGTGTTCAGGTTTAATTATTGCACAGGGCCGAAGTTCAGCACCGCTGCCCTTATAAAATTTGTCAGGTTTAATTATTTGTCTTCAGATGTTACACATAGTTTATGCTTCATTATTTAATTAATTTTTTGTGAGTTTAATGAGCAATCTTCATTAGTTACTGTTTGTGGGGAGTTTACATTTGAGCCATTGTTATTCTTTAATTTTGCAAGCAGGTTACGCTTGGCAAAATTTTTGATTATTCAGTTTTGCGGGAGTCAACATTTGGATCATTTTCATTAACATTGACATTTTATTATTTTTTGCGGGGAGGTTACACTTTCACTAATATTACACTTCTAAAATTTTGCCTGGGAGGTTGCAACCTACTGAGTTAGCCAACATGCCGGTGTGGGCGTGTAGGGGCTCCACCTCTATAAAAAAAATGGCCCGTGGTCAGTCGTTCGGTAGTCGGTTGGCGGGTGGGTGGCGAGCGAGCCCCACTTGTGGGTAGCCCCTATGGTCGTTTGAGTAAGAATTTTTGGAGCTGATTTATTTCGACAAAGAGTATTTGTTTAATAGTGCTAGTGTGGAAGCATATATTTGGTAAACTGGAAGTGCTATGATTATTTGTGTGAGTACGAATTACGAGGTATACATCGGTGTAAGTGAACATGTGGCGATATGTGATTTCGCGCCAAAACTGCTAGAACAAAGAAGACAGTGAAACTTGTGGTTCTGTTCGAGTTGACAGAGTAATGTTTGAATATAGCAGCCTATATTACTGCTATTGGTGGCTCGGAGTCAAATTATTATTAAAGTATGTAAATCGTCTCACCAGTGCTAATTTCATTGTGTGAAAGAAAATGACGACGCCAATAAACAGTGATGACAAAAACTTAATTGAACTGTGTCGTGAAAAATGATTTCGCAAGAATTATCGCCTAGTTTTTGTTCCCTGGCATAAACTGTACTTATGTCTGAGTGACATTAATTGAAAAACTATAATTAATGCGCGGGTGTGGAACAGTGTACTCATGCACCAAGTGTGGAAATCATCCCGTGAGACTTACGTGAGAGCCAAAATTTGCACTAACATTTTTTAACGAACATTTGTATATGTACATTCGTTTGAACTCTGCAACCGCACTTATTTTTCGGCCCCGTCGCAAGTCTTAAATTTCATTGACGTGGGTAACATTAGGTATATGGAAAGGAAGAAACTTGATTTCGGCTTTCGACTGAAGTTATTTACAAAAACAATTAAAAATCTAAATCTAGTTTTCTAATGGGTATGTCAAAGCTCTCCTCCAGAATCAGTGGCAAGTGTCATAATCACTATTGTCCAGTTGAAAAGTGGCAAGCCATTCTAGTAAACCATTTAGCGCATCTATTATCATTCATTTCTGCACAAAAATTCTACAGGATGGGTGCTGCGTTGACAGGTTATGACAATTTAAGAGTGTAGCGGGATCTGATTGTGTTTGTATGTGCTGACTTCATTTCCTGTTTCCTCTTTAAGTTAACCTTGTGCTGGGTGGGCTTTATAAGTGAGGATCGTTGTGAGTATGGGGCAGGTGAATTGTAAAGGGACTCGAATATCCGCTCCCTGGCGAGCCGAGGGAATGTGGCCTTTCACAGAACCGCGGGCGGGGGAGCATTGTCATAGGGAAGTACTTTCGGCTGTTATAATACTGGTGCCAGGGCAATTGTGCAGTTTATTGCACATATCCATTTTGGACGACCAAGCTAAAGCATTCGTTCCAGATGACAGAACTATGCCAGCAGGAGGTAGACGTTTGGGCCATGTTAAGATAATGCTTTCAGCAGATGAACATCTATTGGCTCTGGCACACTACTGGTACATAGTTGACGACTAGCATGGAGCATAGTTTTTTATTTTTCTCTAGGGCCCGTAGTTATTGTTCGAGAGGGTAGTGATTAATGGAATTGGTGAGACCTTAGGAGGATTTGACTCATAGTGCGAGAGTTTTTAGAAAACACTTGAGGAAATAGAGGTAATCGGTTTTTTGACATCGCACGTTTACTTGGCGGGAGATTTCTTATAAGGAAACAATTACATCACTGGCAGATCAGTATAACTTTAGAGCGGATTGATTGTCGAGATTCTTGGCAGTAAGACGAGAGTGGTATGTTCTTTACCAACTGGCGAAAGGGCTTTGTAACTGGACGTGCGGCTGATCACATTGGCACTTCGCAGGCTGCACTTAGAATTGCAGCAGCAGACTTCATTACTAGGGATGGGGATCCAATGTTGGAGCCGTCGTCAGAGCCATCCTAGCGTCGTACTTGATGCCAGCCACCCACGGTGTCATTGTCCTACTCATATCGCACCGACGATAATGGTAAGCATGACTAACAGCTCTGACATGTTAAGACCATCATGAGCTAGCAATCTAGATTTGTTATCGGATTCTTTTCCCAAGTTTGTCAGTGCATTCTCATTTACGTGGGTTTCTTTGGCTTTCTGCCCAGACCAACAACCTTTGTAATTGATTTGGGGCAGGCAGAGATAAATTTCATAGAGTCAGATTCGTGTTTGTCAACCAGCTCCGACTGCCATATAATAACTTTG
Source organism: Schistocerca serialis cubense (assembly GCF_023864345.2). Classification (NCBI taxonomy): domain Eukaryota; kingdom Metazoa; phylum Arthropoda; class Insecta; order Orthoptera; family Acrididae; genus Schistocerca; species Schistocerca serialis. Next base: position 487,906,210 of record NC_064643.1, read on the forward strand.
ATAACCAATATTTCCATTTTCTAATTATCATGGGTAATTCTGTGTTTGTAACCTCAACGATCCCATAATTGATTTAAATACTTGTCCATTCTAATACTTTTCTGTGGTAAACCGAAGAGTTCGTTAAAATATTGTCTTCTTTATCACATTTAATATTTCTCAAAGATAAAATGCATATTTCCCAGCTTAAGGTTCACTACTAGAGCCACAATCTCTCGTAGTGTTAATAGATCCATTGTGTATATCTTCTCCAGCATAGGGTCTCAAGGGTTTGTATGGATCACGCTTGATTGTGAATAAGTTCACTTTTCACTCTCACCCACATGAGGTTCCGCAAGGCTAGAGTGGGTTGATGCAAACTGCATTGAAACGGCTAGAACACTAAACGAATATTTAAGGTCCACGGATGAAATGAGTCCTGTAGGGTTGCAATACATTGAAAGCAACTCACTGTACTGTGACCAAGTGTGTACAGAAATGATGTAACAGTTTACTGGTGTTTGGCTGAGGACACAGAACAGTAATTATGAATAACAAGTAAGATGGTAGTACCCCTGGTTTTTTCTAACAGATCATAAGATCAGCGTGACCACGAGGAAAGCCTCCGCAGTCGCAACAAGTAACTGAAATCTCTCGTAAGGCAAGCGATTCTCTAATATTAACCTCTAACGTTTTACACAGAATAAACGACTGTGGTAGATACCCTAGCATTGTAACAGTATCAGATCCTAACACCAAGTAGTCAGAGATGTAGCAGAGAGTCAAACTAGTGGACAGACATCGATGAAAACAAACTTCTACGACCTGTCTTGAGCAGAGGTACCACATGAACCATAAACTAATGAGGATCAATAGAGTTAGTCCGGCTGGCACTTAAAATTGTTGACGTTGCGGAGTTATGAAGAAACAAATTGGTTTTTAATGTGGGGACAACAGTAGGATGAGTCGGCTTAATGAGCTAATTACCTATTTCCAGCTTTTTTTCCATATTGCTGTGCTAAACGTGTTGTCTCCAATGCTCCAATTATAGACTGATGACAGAAAACATTGTGCCCACAGCTCACCGACAGAAAGAATTCCGCATGGTCAGCTGCAGGCGTGTAAAGCGTTTAAGTACAACAAAGCGAAAATGAAGAAATCCTCTGACTTAAGCGACTTTGACAAAGGCTCGACACCTTAGTACGAGCTTCTCTGAAACTGCAAAGCTGGTCGGCTGATCGTATACTACTGTGGTGAACATAAATGAAAAGTGGTTGAAGATGGGTGAATTTGTAAACAGGCTGCTAGGTGATGGACGTCCACACCTCATCACTGAATGTGGAATTCAGAGGTTTGCCTGGTCTGTAAATCAGAATGGTCAGTGATCTGTGGCGTGTCCGACAGCACATTACAATACTGGTGCGGTCAGAAATGTTTTCGATCAAATCGCTCAACACATAGCCTTTCCGCAGCAAACGCTGTCTCCGTGTTCCCCTGTTGATCCAACGAAATTATCATTTACGATTGGAGTGGACACTGAATCGTCGAGACTGTATAGTGGATCACTGAAAACGTGTTGACTGGGCGAATGAATCAGATTTCTTGTTACAGTTCGGTCGATGGTCGTGTCTAGATTCGTCGTAATCCAGGCTGCTCGAAACAAGCCTCGCGCCATGGACTCATGCCGCTTTGAGCAGTATTGTGTTAAGGGGAACATTTATCTGGCCTTCTATTGGGGCAGTGGTAGTTTTTTAAAGGTGTGAACTTTACTGCGGGAATCCTGCATTCCTTCTTACCCGAAGGCAATGGGGTCTTCCAGCATCATAGGTTAATCGATCGTGTAACAAGGTGCGAATTGTGCTACAGTGGATTTAGAAGGATTATGGTGTTCTCACGTTGATGTGTTAAACAATAGTCGCCTGATTGGTACCTGGTGGAACACATGTGGAACGCTATCTAGTACCAGCTACGCACCTACGAACTGTCCGCCCGTAATTTACAGGAACTGCGTGGCTTGTGCGTAAACGTCAGGTGCCACACACTTCCAGAAACTTACTGAGGACTGACTGAATCCGAACCACGCAGGTTCGTAGCTGTATTGCTTTCCTAAGACACTATTAAGGTGGTGTTCGTATTGTTCCATTAAGTTTCGGGTTGTGCAGCCGCAAGAATTCTCCTTCTTCTTCTAATATTTCGGCTTCAGCCATCTTCAGAGTGAGCTGCAAGACTGCCGCTCCAGGGCTCGCTTCGTCCGTTTATACTTGTGTACCGCGCCACTGCGCATGCGGCCACAGATGTAAATGCGCCAGAGACGTTGGTCGGCGGCAAAGACGTGCACAATACGCGAGTTACATCTATGACTCCGCAGTCGATTTGTGTTGGCATGTCGATATATCCTTGTGGGCTGCACTGTAACGACGTCTTTGTGAGTTTATTACACCAAGTGCCGGATTCCATGATTTATCAAGGTTGAAACCACTATCTCTGTTAATTAAGTTCATCGTCAAGCGAATCTTAACTGCCTCCTTCGCTATCGAGTCCCAAAAAGATGATGAATTTGCCAAAATTTCGACATTATCATACAACATACTGTGAGCAGTGTCAATACAGTGCTCTGCCACTGCCGACTTGTAACGTTGTAAAAGTCGTGTGTACCTCCGGTGTTCTGTACATCTTTCTTGGACAGTACGAGTTGTTTGTCCAATGTAAGAAAGGCCACATTCACATGGAATTTTGTAAACACCAGATTTTCGGAGCAGCAAATCATCTTTGACGGAGCCCACGAGTGCATCTGTCTTGGGTGGAGGACAAAAAATCACTTTTACTTTGTGTCTGCTGAGAATCTGTCCTGTTTTTGATGAGAGGCTACCCACATATGGCAGGAAGGCCATCGATTTAAAGGTTTCTTCTTCTTCTTCCGCTTTCTTTGTGGCCTCTTTCGGTTTCATTTTCAGTGCCTTCTGTATTTGCCGTGGGGAGTACCCATTGTCTTCAAACACTCTTTGTAAGTGGGAAAGTTCATCACGCAGACTGCTTTCGTCAGAAATAATATGAGCTCTATGGGTCAAAGTTTGGAGAACACTCATCGTCTGGGCAGGATGGTGGCAGCTATGTGCACGTAAATACAAATCCGTTTGCGTCGGCTTCCGATACGCTTCATGTCCCAAAGTACCATCCTCTCTGCACCGAACCAGAGCATCCAAGAACGGAAGGCATCCCTCCTTTTCAACTTCCATTGTGAACTTTATTTGATCGTGGAGGCAGTTCAGATGTCTTAAGAAGTCTTGCAAGTTATCTTAAAGAAAATGATTCAAATGGCTCTGAGCACTATGGGACTTAACTGCTGAGGTCATCAGTCCCCTAGAACTTAGAACTACTTAAACGTAACTAACATAAGGACATCACACATATCCATGCCCGAGGCAGGATTCGAACCTGCGTCCGTAGCGGTCGCGCGGTTCCAGACTGTAGCGCCTAGAACCGCTCGGTCACTGCGGACGGCTAGTTATCTTCACCATGGGGCCAAACTACAAAGGTATCATCAACATACCTCCAGAATAACATGGGTTTCAAGTCACCAGATTCAAGCGCCTTCTCCTCGAAGTCTTCCATAAATAAACTGGCCACCAGAGGGGATAAGGGACTACCCACGGCGACTCCGTCCGTCTCTTCAAAAAATTCGTTGTTAAATAAGAAGTATGTAGAGGTCAGAACAAGTTTGAATAAAGCTGAAATCTCTTTGTCAAAAACTCTTTCAATACGTTGTAGAGATTCTGGTTCAAATGGCTCTGAGCACTATTGGACTTAACTATTAAGGTCATCAGTTCCCTAGAACTTAGAACTACTTAACCTAACTAACCTAAGGACATCACACATATCCATGCCCGAGGCAGGATTCGTACCTGCGACCGTAGCGGTCGCGCGGTTCCAGACTGTAGCGCCTAGAACCGGTCGGCCATTTCAGCCAGCAGAGATTTTGGAAGGGTGTTCGTATTGTTTGGGCTCATCGTTGTATAAGTGTCGAACAAAAAATTCCCTTTTTAGGGTGTTTTTGCATCCTATATGCGGGTATATAAACACTGGGGTAATGTAAGCACTGCCATGTAGGCAAGGGTTAGTGTGGAATTCATGTCTTACCGGCGTGTGTGTCGTAAATGAGGCAGCGAGAACTCTGGCGATGCTGTTAGAAAATGTGTCCAAAAAGGATCAATGTGCCATTACTCTTTTCTTGGCTGGGGAAGGAGAAACACCGGTAGACATCCATGGGAACATGAAGAATGTGTATGGAACAGCGTGTCTGTCGAAAACCACCGTTGTAGAATGGTGCCCTAAGTTTTGTGGCGATAGCGATACGACAAAAGTCGCCAATCGGTCTACAAGTCCAGCCTCATCCATTACGAACAAAATACGTGAGCACCTGACCGATATTCCTGATGTCTCCCAATGCGATTTTCAAGCGTTCGGTCCTATGAAGAAGGCCTCGAAATATCGACGATTCCTGTCAGGGCCTACAAAATGTGCTACACGGACAAACTAAGGCAAGAAAGAAGAGGTAAGGAACTTTTATCGCAAAAAATTAAAATCCATCGTCGGTCCAATTTCCTTGGTCTCCATGTTACGGTCGACGACAACAGGAAAGTTCAAGTGAAAGTTTAAAAAACGAAGTACATCAGACTTGCAGCGCAAAGTGGGCGGGGAGCGTATACGGACGGAATACTGATCTAAATCTGGGCGCTGTCTGGCTGAGTTGAGCCGGGTTTAGCAGCCGTGATGGCCTGCGTCCACGCAGACGGCGGCGGCAGCCGGCGCCAGACTCACCCAGTACATAAAAACAGCTAATCCCGTTTACGGCGCGGCTCTCCTCCATTGCGACGAACGAGCGCTTCGTCGCCCAGCGACCAGCTAACTCCTGCCTCCCGCCCCCCTCCCCCACTTCACCGAGCAACCCTTTCTGTCGCCGCCTCCCCTTCTCCCGCCCCATTTTCTCGCAGCAACGTCGCTTCTTCCCACGCCACCCTCCGCTCGTCTCTTCGCACGACTGCGTTCATCTCCACACCGTCCTGCGGTGGTATGGCTCTACACTTCCATAACGGACAACATTGCAGGCAGACTGATGTCAACTTTTACAGCACCCTCCGCTGGTCGAACAGCTCTGCGACCACATTCCATAGACGGCGAATTCGCCTGAGTTTCAGTGACCTTGCCTAGACTGTTAATGTCATCATAGTTTTAATAGCCCTGAGCAACAATCGTTTTTCTCCTCTTCATTTCTTCGTCCGCTGATATGTGGCAGAGGCAGCGAGAAACCTCGAAAGCCTCTATTGTTCAATCATTATAATAACTGAGAGGTGGAAATTAAAACTTTATAATAATCTTTTCTCTTACAAAGCGTGCTTTCAGTGTTGCTGTGTTCTCGATACTCGGTTGCCTAAACCTACACTTGGTCCTGGTGTAAAGCTATGGAAAAAGTCTTTAAAACTGTAAGTAGGCTGTTTAGGTTTTTATGTTGGTAACGTCACCTAACGCCCTGTATAAAAATCACTGGCTGTGCTGTGTGCAGTCTGTGGCTGGTTGGCATTGTTGCAATATTCGCTATTGTAGTGTTGGGCAGTTGGATGTGAACAGCGCATAGCGTTGCGCAATTAGAGGTGAGCCGCCAGCAGTGGTGGATGTGGAGAGTGAGATGGCGAAATTTTGAGAGCGGATGATCTGGACGTGTGTCCATCAGAGAGAGTAAATTTGTAAGGCTGGATGTGATAGACTGATATATGTTGAACACTATTAAGATAAATACATTGTTTGTTCTCTATCAAAATCTTTCATTTGCTAACTATGCCTATCAGTAGTTTCAGTAGTTAGTGCCTTCAGTAGTTAGTGCCTTCAGTAGTTAGAATCTTTTATTTAGCTGGCAGCATTTAAAAAATTAGAATCAGTAGGTGAATAATGATGATTTTTTTGTAGTAGTCAATCACTTGTCACTTTCTGAGAAAAGCAGCGAAGGTACGAGTAGATGAAATAAATTTTCTTTTAATTGTCTTTTTAATTGAGTATTTTGTTTCTATGTATCTTGAAACTGAGAGAATCGTAATTTTTTATCTTTGTTCAAGTTCTATGTTTTTTGCAGGAAATAATAGGAATAAAAAATCGAAAATAATTTATTTGAGTAACCCATTATTTTTAGTGGGTTTAACAGCCCGGTTAAATTACCTAAAAGTGAGAAACCTCAGCATAGATTTCAACAATGTTACATACAATGCATGGGAAGAGGATCGAGGATAGCATAGGATCCTAATAATTGCTGTAAGGCCAAATGTAAACACTGTAAAGATTCTAGAGTTCTACTCTGTATTAAAGAAATATACGGAATAAAAAAAACACGTTAATAAAATTAGTGGTATCACTAAAAAATCATTTGCAGCTTTCGAAAAGTTTTTGTCAAAAGGCACGACAACGCTCGACAAGCAAACTACGGTTGCCGAGCTTAAAATTTCTGCTTTCTTAGCTTTCGTAACAGTTAGTGTCAACACACTATTCATTGCATAAAATTGCTTTCACAATACTTTTCATGTTCTTAGCGTCCTGGTCTGGAAACATTTCTTTTCCACTGATCAAGACGCCTCTTCATTTTCCGAGAGGGACCGTTGCCCTCCGTCTTGTTCTGGTCATTTGCAGCTACAAAGATGGGTTCGATGTCTTGAAAGGTATTTCAACTACTCCCACTTAGTTTGTACCATTTTCTGCTTCTGAGCAGTCCACAAAAGCCCTTATTTCCTTCAACCACTTGCGCAGATACGCTAACAAATGTTCCGCTCATCAGTTGAACTGTGCTTACCGGCGTATTTCGACTACGCCTCGGCAGTGAGAGCTTCATTGTTGCTTACGTGTTCGTTACAGCGCAGTCAACTTATCTCTGAATAATAAAACTATTCCTTCAGATCGTAACAAACTATAAGGTAGCCTTGAATGTCTAGATAGTTAAGTTTGAACTCAGATGGCTTGCTTTGCATCAGGACTTGGCATGGCGACCGCCATGCCTGTTGAAGTTGGTGGGTTTTGCAAACGCTGGACATTTAGCGGGCTTTGCGCCCGAAGACAACGTGCATTTAGCGGCTTTTCGAATCGAACACGATTTCCTACAGCCACTTTCAACGATTTACAGCGGGTTATGCACCCTGGAATCCATTCCATCGTGTCCGTGAGGAAAAAGTCTATACGGCAGTGTGCTCAACTCAAAATGGATAAAAGATACATTAGCGGCTTTTGTATATGGGCTACTCAAATGTTTTCAAGCGATGTGAGGCTAGCCGGCCGCTGTGACCAAGCGGTTCTAGGCGCTTCAGTCCAGAACCGCGCTGCTGCTACGGTCACAGGTTCGAATTCTGCCTCGGGCATCGATGTGTGTGGTATCCTTAGGCTGTATTGTATTGTATTGTATGTTAACCGGGGACCTAGAAACGACGGAGAGGCTTCGTCCCCACCGCACCCGCAGTGGTCCACAACCCCACGACGACTGCCACAGTCCACTTCACCCCTCCGCCGCCCCACACCGAACCCAGGATTATTGTGCTGTACGGGCCCCGGTGGACCCCCCAGGGAACGTCTCACACTAGACGAGTGTAACCCCTATGTTTGCGTGGTAGAGTAATGGTGGGGTGCGCGTACGTGGAGAACTTGTTTGCGCAGCAATCGCCGACGTAGTGTAACTGAGGCGGAATAAAGGGAACCAGCCCACATTCGCCGAGGCAGATGGAAAACCGCCTAAAAACCATCCACAGTCTGGCCAGTTCACCGGATCTCGACACAAATCCGCCGGGGGGGATTCGTGCCGAGGATCAGGCGCTCCTTCCCGCCCGGAAAGCGGTGCGTTAAACCCCACGGCCAACCGGGCGGGCTGATGTCCTTAGGTTAGTTAGGTTTAAGTAGTTCTACGTCTAGGGGACTGATGACCTCAGATGTTATGTCCCATAGTGCTTAGAGCCATTTGAACCATTTTTGATATCAGGGTACGATAAACAGATATACTGCATTCACTGTATATAAAATCGTCTTTACTATGTAGACCATCAACAATAACGACGACAAAGTAATTTTTGCAGTTTGATTCCTACTATTTTGCTCAGAAAATCTGTATTTACACACGCTTAGAAACATGCTACTGAGGAATTCACATAGTCGCCAAGTTTAAATTTTGCAAGCAATGAAGATTTCTGTATTTGATTGATGTAAAAATGAAACACAAGGTGTAACATTAGTTTTGATGAATACATTCAGTTGCAATGATTTAATCAAAACGAAATTTCTGTCCTCAGTAAAATTAGGTGCACTTTTGATACAAGATGAAGATACCGCTTTAATGTACATTAATGGGCCAAGATGTTATGACCACAGCCCTTTGCGAGGCTGAATGCTTCCTGGTGGTGTTGCGCGCACGTAACACAGCAAGGAAAGAATGCAAGCGAAAGAGAGACCAATGGGCATTCATTAAGGCGAAGATATGAGCCATAAATGCGGAAATCCTCTGATATAAGTGGTTTTCACAAAAGGCGCATTGTTTTGCAACTGTGGCTGGAAACGAGGATCACTGAAAAGGCGAAGCAAATCACGTGTTGGCCTACTACTGTCATCAGCACCTATGGAAAGTGCTTGAAGGATGGTGGAACATCGCTTAGGCTGTATGGTACTGGACGCCCACATATCAGCACAAGATGTAGTGATAGGAGAATCCTCCGCAGTGTAATTAAGGATACGCAGTATCTGTGGCAGATCTGACGACAGAGTACAATGCTAGTGCAGCCGCAAGCGTTACCGTTCAAAGTGCATGTTTAACATGAAACTCAGTGTCACACGATTACACGTGTCCGTGTGTTGACCCAACGACATCGTCAGTTACGATTTCAGTGGGCTTAGCGTCACAGAGTTCTCACCTGCGTCCATTCATGGTTGAAGCCTTCTCTGATGGCGATGATATCTTCCAGCCGGATAACTTTCCGCTGTATAAGGAAAGAATCGTGCCGCAGTGGTTTGCGGGGAATTCTAGTGAACTCTCACTGATGTATTGGCCAGCAAATCTGCCAGGGCTGTACCCATTGGAAAACGTATCGGGTGCTACCTGCATGCCCACAAAGCACCGGCCAGTAAGTTGCAGAAATTTAGTAATCTGTGATTAGGCAACTGGTGCCACATACTTCTGGAAACCTATTAATGGCTTGCAGAATCCATACAAAGCAGAATCTCTGCTGTACTGTGTTTTAAACGTGGACCAACACGCTACTAAACATGTGTTCATAATGTTTTGCCTCATCGGTGTATGAGGGACAGCCAAATGAAAACGAGACATACGGAAAAATAAAAACTGGCCAAATGTGAGCAGGACTCGTGCACTGAGGGTTCCTTGCAAACTTAATTATGTGTACAGACAGTTAATTCATTCCGGAAATACCGAATATCGATAATTTTTGCCTCTTATTGACATTGCTACTGGCAAGATATCGTTTCCAGGGACTCCAAGGCGTCAGAGAATTTCTTAATTCTAAGTCTTAAGTCGGTTAACTAATAACAAAAGAATATTTTTCAGTGTGATGTAATTAAAAGTTGATTTTTTTGCTTTATTGTACAGGGAAACTTCTCATCTTGCCAAACTGCATGATTCTACGTCAAGGAGAAGTCCCCTACATGTTTTAATGATGAAGCTTGCAAGTGTCAAAATATGTGATATAAATGCCGTATCTTTTGACTACATTGACTTAGAAGCTTCACTTTCTTACATCGCCAATGGACAGTAGACTTAATATTTGTCGTATGTTTCAAATTCGTTCCTGAGAAAAAATGTTCAGAAAATTATGAGAGGCAGGCGATCAACAAAGTGATCCTGTAAGGTAGGGCCGGCCACAGTGTGCGAAACTTCGCTGGTTCAGTGAATGCGGGCCGCGGGCGGGACAAGGCCCAGCCTGTCACTCGGCCTTGCTCGGGTCTTCTCGGAAGTTCCCGGAACTGCGCGACATTTCATTCAGAATTGCGGCGCGGCACTTGTCAGTCGGCACTACTGTCCGAGATCGGCAGACCCGTGCTGTCGGCGCTGTTAGCTTAGCTATTTGTTCTTGGTATGAAAGACGTTCACAGGTCCTCAAAAAGAGGGAGGCTAGCAATCGATCGTCGCAATCCTTTAAAAAGTATAGGAATGACAGAAGAGAGGAATGTGAAAACTCATTTCGCATGAGCGACAGATACCGCATATTTGCTATGAAATGACATGCAGTAGGACTTTAAAGGTTTAGTTCACGTTGAAGGAGCAAAAAATTACAACGATCGACAGATGGGATTCATTGTTCTGTACATCAAAAAGCACAGTGCGCTAAATTACAGGCGTGGAGCGCGTGGCGAAATTGGTGATACAAAGAGAAAAATTTCTGAAGTGCCAAACATTATTCGATTGTCAGCTCCAACAGTTTCCAAAGTAAGTGAACGAAGAATGTGGTGACTTCACACATCACCGCAAAGAATTTTGGTTAAGTCAACTGCCATGCCCGGAACGATTTTTCGATTTAAAATTCGCTGTTGTTGAATTTATAAAGGAAAACGTGTGCAGGAATGAAAGTTAGAATATCCAGAATGGAGTGCAGGCTTCGCATTTTAAATGGACTTGCCTGCGAACTGCCCACATTAAGACATTGCAAGCTAAGTTCTTTCTGACATGATGGGGATGTATTTAAACAGAAAATTGCAGTGTAGAAAGGACACATTCTGACGAAGACAGTCCTGTTTCCTAACTTCACTGGTACTAAAGAATTCACTGTTACCTTAAAGGAATTCAAGGATTGTTTTATACAGATTTAGAGGACACTGTCAATCTTACACCTGTTTCCAAGCTGTTTTCAAGACCGTTTGCCTTTACATTGGGAAGTTCTATGTGCATGTGCCAGTGTAACTGATTGACCTGTAGAGTAATTGCAGTTTTAACGGCAAATCTTTTCTGTTAAGGCTGTGTCTAGGACGTCTACATTGCTTTCCTCAGGTAGAGTTTCCAAGTCTCCGTAGTGAGATCGAAAAAGTGCTACAATATTTCGATCGATATATTTGTGTTGAAGACCTTTTTTCCATTATAAAACTAAATAAGTCACGGCTGCATAGCAACTTGAGTGCGAAAGTCAGTGAAACTGTCTGAGTCCGTCATAACGCCGACAGTTTGTGCCAGATAAAATTATGTCATCAGTCCGCCTAAAATAATTAAATAATACTGAAAATTTGTATTGTTTATGACCTATGTTGTTACGAAATGTGAAATATAAAATCAAGTAGTATGCAGTGCTACTGCACTGCCATTTAAGTGCGGTGAGTTCGCAGTTTTCCCCTCCTCCGCCTCCCAGAGTTCAGACAGCGTGGCATGGCACCAGGGGAAATGCGAAGCGACGCTGAGCGGTCAGACAGTCATCCATCTCCGGCGTGGCCCGCGAACCGATATCTTGGCCACCCGTGGCGTAAGAGATCCGTTTTTATCGACTGAAGTGCAGATCACTAAAAAGTAGGTAAACTGTTAATTTTCCATTATACCAAAAGTAATAGCCATTTATCCCACTGTGAGATAGATGGTCAATATGTTCATGGGAAAATTTTTGCAATAGCCAACGGAACCGAGATTTTATCCAGGCGTGCACCGCTTCGTCTTTAGCAAATCGGTGGCACATGGGGACAGATGGGGATTGAATGCAGAATGTGAAAGGTCATCAAAGCAAAACCTTTGCAGCATCGTCGAGTGTATTTTATTCTCTTTTCTATTACATTTTGTACGTGTAACCATCTGTCTTAAACAAGGGTGCCTGCAGAATTGAATGAATGTGGGAGTAACTAAAAACGCATGTAAGTGGGTGAGTTCAGGTGGATTTTTTTGATTTAACTTTGCGGCAGCGGCGTGTACACATAAGTTGACTTCAAGTTTCTAAACTGTCTTGTGGCGTCAACCAACCAGCTTGTCGGTACTTTATCTGCAAGGGTTTTTATCACAGGCACCCGTGTGATTGCTCTCTTAGAGCAATATGCGAGGATGGTTTCGTTCAAATTTCAGTTGCTGAAGCGATGGAAATTATTTTAGAACGTCTGTACAGACGTCGTATCTCCTGTCTTGTGATTGGAGGAGATGCCTCGTACCACAAAAGAATTATTCTTGTTAATTGGTCAGTTCGTACCCTCTAGGTTTCTCGACGTCTGTTCTTGGAGGCGAGGCAGGCGGGATTTTGGGCAGAAATTAGTGGGTCGCGAGAGAGCTGAGTTGCAGACGAGTGACGATGCCACTCAGTCTAATGTGTCACTTCCCTGTGCACTTAAGCTGTGATTTTGCTCGGTAATTAGTTCCGAGTTTTCTAGTACGGATGTTTGTGTTACTTGAAAAGTCATTTGTTACAAGCACTACGCGTTTCTCTTGAGTGACGATTTTGCTATCATTCGACTAGATTCAAATGGGGCACAATTTGCTTTTTGCACGGTCACAACCGACTTCATGCATCGCGTTTCTGATTACCTTTCGTGTTTTCTTTCCACTGTGTCGTACAAGACGGCTTTTACAATGAGAGATGGGCCTTTTCAAATAGATTGCTGAAATGTGTCATCTGTATGGTATGCCGGTGGCCCTGTATAGACTCTACGATGCTAATTTTGTCTTGCCGAGACTGCAGTGAAGCTTTCTGGAAGGAAGATGGGACAAGACATGAGTTTCATTTGTTTTAACTTCCTTTGTACCTCATTCCATGTTCGACTGCAGTTTGGTGATTACATGGGTAACTGACATCGGACACATCACCGTAGCAGGGGCAGGATAAGTCCAGCACAGGCAGAAAAGTCGGTTTGCTTCTTTCAGATGTTAACGATAACTTCCCTCCCACCGAAAGAGAACGTTACTGCGAGCCCGACAAAGACGTACCCTGACGTCAGGAAGACGGCAAACTTCAACGAAAATGTCTCCTGACCCCATGAAGGAGTAAGTTACTTTGGAACTCAGAAAGAGGGCTTTGAGCGAAGAAGATGGCAAAATGTGGAAACGCATACGAGAGAACTACTGAGATATTTGAAGTGTAACGAAAACTTCTGCCCGTCAATCAATAGACAGAGTCAGTTTTGGTCATGATAGGAAAGTGCAGGACAGAAAAGGGATAGAAAAATGTTTGGCTTATGTCTGGAGTATTTCAAATACACTGGTCGTCCCACTCCCTCTGCCTGGGACCGTGCACGGTGTTTGTAGAGGCGTTTAGGGCGAGACAGGCAGACAGATGTAGAGCTGTAAACCTTGAGACAATTGGATATTTTAAAATCTAACGAAATTTACCCTCTGCCTGTGGATGCGGGAGTTGCACTCTCGAGAGAGTAGGGATGGCTAATGACAAAAATGGTTCTAATGGCTCTGGGCACTATGGGACTTAACTACTGAGATCATCAGTCCCTATAACTCAGAACTACTTAAACCTAACTAATCTAAGGACATCACACTCATCCATGCCCGAGGCAGGATTCGAACCTGCGACCGTAGCGGTCGCGCGGTTCCAGACTGTAGCGCCTACAACCGCTCGTCCACTCCGGCCGGCCAATTAATCATGTCTCACGAAATAAAGAGCACGTGTCACACAGGAAAATCTCCCCTCACTGACGCTAAAGCGAACCGCGCCTCTCGTCCAAACCAACTTCCGGCACCGGCGTGCTAGATTTAGTTTCTGTTAAGCGATGCTCGAACGTTACTAAGTGGGCCCCATTTTATTGGCCGTTCCTAATTTCTAAACTGCCAGGCATGGAAGCTATAGTGGAGTGTAGAAGTATTCCATTTAGTCTACGCCACATCACGCTATTTTCAACAACTTAGATAATCGTATGTGTGGTATCTCGTAATGATACCACCCGATGGGTGTCAAAGTTGCCAATGGAATGGCAAGTTTCCGTCAGACGATGACAGAGGTAGTGTGGGACCTGGTGGACCCAACTGTGCGCGACCAATGAGCCACGCCTGTAGTGGCTCTGTACCACGAGCGCCCTCTGCTGCCGCCATACACACTACTGGCCATTAAAACTGCTACCCCAAGAAGAAATGCTGATGATAAACGGGTATTCATTGGACAAATATATTATACTAGAACTGACATGTGATTACATTTTCACGCAATTTGGGTGCAGAGATTCTGAGAAATCAGTACCCAGAACAACCACCTATGGCCGTTATAACGGCCTTGTTACGCCTGGGCATTGACTCAAACAGAGCTCGGATGGCATGTACAGGTACAGTTGCCCATGTAGCTTCAACACGATACCACAGTTCATCAAGAGTAGTGACTGGCGTTTTGTGACGAGCCAGTTGCTCGGTCACCATTGACCAGACGTTTTCAATTGGTGAGAGGTCTGGAGAATGTGCTGGCCAGGGCACCAGCCACACATTTTCTGTATCCAGAAAGGTCCATGCAGGACCTGCAACATGCGGTCGTGAATTATACTGCTGAAATATAGGGTTTGGCAGGGATCGAATGAAGGGTAGAGCCACGGGTCATAACACATCTGAAATATAACGTCCACTGTTCAGAGTGCCGTCAATGAGGACAAGAGGTGACCGAGACGTGTAACCAATGGCACCCCATACCGTCAGGCCGGGTGATACGCCAGTATGGCGATGATAAATACATGCTTCCAATGTGCGTTCACCGCGATGACGCCAAACACGGATGCGACCATAATGATGCTGTAAACAGAACCTGGATTCATCAGAAAAAATGACGTTTTGTCATTCGTGCACCCAGGTTCGTCGTTGAGTACACCATCGCAGGCACTCCTGTCTGTGATTCAGCGTCAAGGGAAACCGCAGCCACGGTCTCCGAGATGATAGTCCATGCTGCTGCAAACGTCGTCGAACTGTTCTTGCAGATGGTTGTTGTCTTGCGAACGTCCCCATCTGTTGACTCAGGGATCGAGACGTGGCTGCACGATCCGTTACAGCCATGCGGATAAGATGCCTATCATCTCGACTGCTAGTGATACGAGGCCTTTGGGATCAAGCACGGCGGTCCGTATTACCCTCCTGAACTCACCGATTCCATATTCTGCTAACAGTCATTGGATCTCGACCAACGCGAGCGGAAATGTCCCGACACGATAAACCGCAATCGCAATAGGCTACAATCCGACATTTATCAAAATCGGAAACGTGATGGTACGCATTTCTCCTCCTTACGCGAGGCATCACAACAATGTTTCGCCAGGCAACGCCGGTCAACTGCTGTTTGTGTATGAGAAATCGGTTGGAAACTTTCCTCATGTCGGCACGTTGTAGGTGTCGCCACCGGCGCCAACCTTGTGTGAATGGTCTGAAAAGCTAATCATTTGCACATCACAGCATCTTCTTCCTGTCGGCTAAATTTCGCGTCTGTAGCACGTCATCTTCGTGGTGTAGCAATTTTAATGGCCAGTAGTGCATGAGAGCTGGCGGCCGCCACTCAGCCTACTTCACTTGTAGCCTGTTTGCTACGTGACGTTATGCAGACACCGCCTATTCGCCGCAGTCTTCCTTTTTCACATAAAGAGCTGGACTCTATATCTCGCTGCGTTAGTTGTAATGAGCCTTCATTCGTTGGAGAATTACAAGTTAAGTAAAACTTCTATTGGGTGTGTTCACTAATCATTTCTACTCCTGTCCACCTTTCCTACAATGATAGTTGCCCCAGCACTCTCTAGCCTACCTCTCCTTATAATTGTGTACGAAGTCGTACGTCACAGAAAGACTTACTTCTAGTTAGTTCTCCTATCAGCATGACTATTAAGGGGGCAGGACGTCAAACGAGACGACTTGGAGCAGGAGAGACACCACAGGAATTTTTAACTTCCACTGTCTATACTTTTAAAAATAAATTGATATAACTTTGTCAGAATGGCCAGAAATTATTCAGGATTTACACTTATAGTGGTGGAAGTTCAAAAATATAAGAAAATAATTAACTTTTTTACATTTGTATTTCACATTTTTACACTTACCATTGGCTGCATTTGTTGCCATAGGTACACTTTTCTTCATAAGTAAGGGAGATTCTTCGATTAATTTTGCACAGCATACAAACCATACTTACAGGTGTATTAAACTCTAGAATTTTCCAAATATATTAAAAACTGTGGTAAAAATTGAGATAATTAACTGTAATATTTGAGTTTGTTTCTAAACATAAAGTTTAAAATGTAACAACACATTCATTTTTCGTAAATTAAATTATTTCTAGACTTTCATCCACCTGTAAATGTGGTTTGTATGCTGTGCAAAATTCATCGAAGAATCTCTCTTACTTATGAAGAAACGTGTACCTATAGCAACAAACGCAGCCAATAGAAGTGAAAAAATGATGAATTTTCGCATGTAAATTTTTTTTTAACTTCCACTGCTATGATTGTGAATCCTGAATCCTTCCTGGTCATGCTGACAAAGTTTTATGAATTTATTCGTAAAAAGTATAGACAGTGGAAATTAAAACGTCCTGTGGTGTCTCTCCTGCTCCAAGACGGCCTGTTTGACGTCCTACCAGCCCATTAAAGACAGAAAGACAAGCTCTCACAGGGAAAAGTCAAAGGTGGAGAATAAGAAAGCTAAGAGTTTCCAATAACTCACATGCACTGTAATTATTAAAAATATATACCATGAAAGGTAGTGGCCATTATCGAAAAATAAAAAATTCATTCGATACTTCATCAACTGATAAATTGAGTCTCATGGGCTATTCAAGGGAAAAAAAAGGTTCTTTTTAACTTACAGCCGCAGAGAAACGTGATTTTAAGCAGGGTAACAAAATTTTCCACAGCGCTTAATACTAATTTCTCCCTTCGTTTAACCCGTCCTCGTTGGCTGATATCGCATCCTACCTCCTTCGCGCGTTCCAAGAACACCTCCGCCGCGTCTCTAACAATTAAGACCTATTAAAAACTGTGAAATGCTCGCGCTTTCATTCCCGGCCTCCATTAAACGAGCCCCGGGCGGCGCCCACTTGACGCATAAGGCGTGGCTAGGCCGGCGCAAGCAAATTGAGCCAATTATAAAAGCGTCGCGTCCTCCAGCGAGGCGGCCGGGACCCAACTTCCTAAACACGCCCTCCGGAGGCAGCGCACGTTCCCGCTCCGCAAAAAGGCTCCCTCTGGCGCTCCTGCTCCGTCGCCAAATTATGCCCCCGCACGCCATCGGCGACGCATGCGCAATGTGAACCCTGCGCTGACTTTTGAAACTGTTATTCCGACGACACAGGAGATCACTGTTAGACTTGAGCCCCTTTCACATGAGTGACTCTGTTGTCTCAGTCGACTACTCCTATGGGTGTAGATCCGAGAAGAAGGAAAGGGAGGTGACTGCCATGTCTCTCTCCACAGAACATTTTGCTAAAAGCGACTATGCTTTAAAGTATATCTGCTTCAAAAATTTTCGTATATCTTCTTTCTACATCTACATCTACATCAACATACATACTCCGCAATCCACCATACGCTGCGTGGCGGAGGATACCTCGTACCACAGCTAGCATCTTCTCTCCCTGTTCCACTCCCAAACAGGACGAAGGAAAAATGACTGCCTATATGCCTCTGTACGAGTCCTAATGTCTCTTATCTTATCTTTGTGATCTTTCCGCGAAATGTAAGTTCGCGCCAGTAAAACTGTACTGCAGTCAGCCTCAAATGCTGATTCTCTAAATTTCGTCAGTAGCGATTCACGAATAGAACGCCTCCTTTCCTCTAGAGACTCTCACCCGAGTTCCTGAATCATTTCCGCAACACTCGCGTGATGATCAAACCTACCAGTAACAAATCTAGCAGTCCGCCTCTGAATTGCTTCTATGTCCTCCCTCAATCCGACCTGAAAGGGATCACAAACGCTCGAGCAGTACTCAAGAATAAGTCGTATTAGTGTTTTATAAGCGGTCTCCTATTCAGATGAACCACATCTTCCCAAAATTCTACCAATGAACCGAAGACGACTATCCGCCTTCCCCACAACTGCCATTACATGCTTGTCCCACTTCATATCGCTCTGCAGTGTTACATCCAAATATTTAATCGACGTGACCGTGTCAAGCGCTACACTACTAATGGAGTATTCAAACATTACGGGATTCTTTTTCCTATTCATCTGCGTTAATTTACATTTATCTATATTTAGAGTTAGCTGCCATTCTTTACACCAATCACAAATCTTGTCCAAGTCATCTTGTATCCTCCTACAGTCACTCAACGACGACACCTTCCCGTACACCACAGCATCATCAGCATACAGCCGCACATTCCTATCCACCCTATCCAAAAGATCATTTATGTAGATAGTAAACAACAGCGGACCTACCACACTTCCCCAGGGCACTCCAGATGATACCCTCACCTCCGATGAACACTCAAATGGCTCTGAGCACTATGCGACTCGACATCTGAGGTCATCAGTCCCCTAGAACTTACAACTACTTAAACCTAACTAACCTAAGGACATCACACACATCCATGCCCGAGGCAGGATTCGAACCTGCGACCGTAGCAGTCACGCTGTTCCGGTCTGAAGTGCCTAGAACCGCACGGCCACCTCGGCCGGCGATGAACACTCACCATCGAGGACAACGTACTGGGTTCTATTACTTAAGAAGTCTTCGAGCCAATCACATACTTGGGAACCAATCCCACATGCTCGTACCTTAGTTAGGAGTCGGCAGTGGGGCACCGAGTCAAACGCTTTCCGGAAGTCAAAGAACATGGCATCCGTCTGATACCTTTCATCCATGGTTTGCAAGATATCATGTGAAAAAAGGGCGAGTTTCATTTCGCAGGAGCGACGCTTTCTAAAGCCCTGTTGATGCGTGTACAGCAACTTCTCTGTCTCAAGGAAATTCACTATATTCGCACTGAGAATATGTTCGAGAATCCTGCAACAAAGGATATTGGTCTGTAATGTTGAGGATCCGTCCTTCTACCATTCTTATATACAGGCGTCACCTGCGCTTTTTTCCAGTCGCTCGGAACTTTACGTTGAGCAAGAGATTCGCGATAAATGCAAGCTAAGTAAGGAGCCAATGCAGTAGAGTACTCTCTGTAAAACCGAATTGGAATGCAGTAGAGTACTCTCTGTAAAATCGAATTGCATCCCACCAGGACCTGGCGATTTATTAATTTTCAACCCATTCAGCTGCTTCACAACCCCAGGGATGTCTATCACTATGTCGTGCATACGGGAATCTGTACGAGACTCAAACGGCAGTATGCCTGTACGATCCTCCTGCGTGAAAGATTTTTCAAATGCTAAATTTAAAATTTCAGCTTTCGTTTTGCTGTCTTCCGTTGTCAGGCCAGACTGATCAGTCAGTGACTGGATGGCAGCCTTCGACCTGCTTACCGATTTTATGTAAGACCAGAATTTTCTTGGGTTTTCAGCAAGATCTTTTGCTAAGGTATGACGGTGGTAGTGGTCGAATGCTTCGCGCATCGCTCTTTATACAGCAGCACGAATCTCTACTAACTTTTGAGTGTCCTCATTCTCCCGATCTTTCTTGCACTGCGAGTGCAACTGCCTTTGCTTACTGAGCATTCTCCGAATTGTGCTGTTAAACCACGGTGGGTCTTTTCCGTCCGTAACCCACTTTTTCGGCACATACTTGTCCAATGCGTGATTTACAATGTGTTTAAAATTTGCCCATAATTCTTCCACGTCCATCGTACCGGAAGTAAATGAAGTCGATTCATTTACTAAGTGGGATGCTAACAACTGCTTATCTGCTCTTTCAAGTAAGAATACTCTCCTAGCCTTCTTCACCGAGTTTTTAACTTTCGTAACCATGGTCTTAATGACAACATCATGATCACTAATCCCTGTCTCATCACTGAAACCGTCGATGAAGTCTGCTCTGTTCGTGGCTACCAGATCTAAAATATTTCCATTACGCGTTGGCTGTCGATTTAGCTGCTCATTCCTTGCCTCATCTGTCCACGTAATTTTCAACATTCGTCTGTAGTGCCAAATCCGAAATGCTTCCATTCTCTTCTGTTCCGGTTTTCCCAGGGTCCGTGTTTCATTACCATACAATGCCAGCCTTCAAACGCATATTTCAAGAAAGTTCTTCCACAGATTAAGGCCTATATTGATAGTAGTAAACTTCTCTTGGCCATGAATACCCTATTCAGTTGGTACTAGTTTGCTATTTATGTCCTCCTTGCTCAGTACATCATGGGTTATTTTGTAGCCCAGGTAGCGCAATTCCTTAGCTTCGTCTAATTAGTCATCCCCATATGTGATGTTAATTTTCTTGCCATTCTCATTTCTCCTACTTCTCATTACTTTCGTATTTCTTCGATTTACTCTCAATCTATATCTTGTATTCATTACACTGTTCACTCCATTGGAAACATAATGTAATTCTTCTTAATTTTCACTGAGGATAGCAATTTCATCAGCAAAACTTATCATTAACATTCTTTCAGTTTGAATTTTAATTCCCCTCTTGAACTTTTTTTTTATTTCCACCATTGCTTCTTCGACATACTAATTTAAAAGTGGGGGTGAAAGACTACATCCGTGCCTTACGCCATTTATAGTCCGAGCACTTCGATCTTGGGTTTCCACTTTTATTATTTCCTTTTCGTTCTTGTACCTGTTGTGTATTACCCGTCTTTCCCTCGTGTCTCACCCCTACTGTTCTCAGAATTTCGAACATCTAACACATTTCACGTTGTCGAACGCATTTTTCAAGGCTACAAATTCTGAGAAAGTACCTTGATTTTTTTTTTTTTTTCAGTCTTGCTTCCATTACCAACAGCAGTGTCAGAACTAGCTCTCTGTAGCCTTTACCTTTCCTAACGTCAAACTGATCATCATCTAACAGATGCTCAATTTCCTTTCGCATTCTTACGTATATTTTTCTTGCCAGCAGTTTCGATGAATGGTCTTTAAGCAGATTTTGCGATAATTATGCGGCCGGACAGTGTGACCGAGCGGTTCTAGGCGCTTCAGTCTGGAACCGCGCGACCGCTACGGTCGTAGGCTCGAATCCTGCCTCGGGCATGGATGTGTGTGATGTCCTTAGGTTAGTTAGGTTTAAGTAGTTTTAAGTTCTAGGGGACTGATGACCTCAGCAGTTAAGTCCCATAGTGCTCAGAGCCGTTTGAACCATTTGATAATTATACAACTTGTCGGCTCTTGATATGTTCGGAATTGTGTTAATGATGTTTTCTCATAAATATGAGGGTATATTCCAATCTCATACATTCTACAAAACAACGTTAATGGTCGTTTTGTTGCCATTTCCCCAATTTTTAGAAATTCCGATGGAATGTTTTCCATCCGTTCTGCCTCATTTTATCTTAAGTCGTCCAATATTCTTTTAAATTCTGGTTTAGTAGTGGATTCGCTATCACTTCCCCGTCGACCCCTGTTTCTTCTTCCATTACATTATCAGACCAGTCCTATCAAAGAGGCATTCAATACACTCTTTCCACATTTTCGCTCTCTCCTCTGCGCTTAACTATGGAATTGCCATTGCTTTCTAGTTTTACCTTCCTTGCTTTTAATTTCGAAGGCTGTTTTGATTTTTCTATATGCTGAGTGGCTGCTTCCGACAGTCATTTCTTTTTAGATTTTTTCATTCTTTTCATGCAGCCATTTCACCTCAATTTCTCTTCTCTGCCTATTTATTTCATTCCTAAGTGGATTGTATTTCTGTATAGCTGAATTTTCCTGAACATTTTTATACTTCCTACTGTCGTCGATCAGATGAAGTATTTTTTCTGTTACTCATGATTTCGTCGCAGTTACCTTCCTTGTACCAATGTTTATACTTACAACTTCTGTGATTGTCCTGATTAGAAATGTCCGTTCCTCTTCAACGGAACTGCCTAGTGAGCTACCTTCATCGCAGTGTCTATAGGCTCAGAGAACCTCATTCCTTAGTACTTCTGTATCGTACTTCTTTGCTCGCTGATTCTTCCTTCGCAGTTTCTTAAACTTTAGTCTACTCTTCATCATTACTAAGGTGTGATCTGAGTCTATATCTGCTATTGAGTACGCCTTAAAATCCAATGTCTGGTTTCTGGATTTCTACCTTACCATTATGTAATGTAACTGGTATCTTCTCGTATCTTCCGGCCTTTTCCAGGTATATCTCCTCCTCATGTAATTCTTGAACAGAGTATTCGCTATTACCAGCTGAAATATATTGTTGAACTCAGTGTTTCTTCTAATTTGCACTACCAAGCACTTATTCTTCTGTAGACCTTTCTTCTACTCCTTTCCCTATAACATCGTCCCAGTTTCGCTTGATTATTGATTTTTATCCCCCTTACAAACTGAACTACTCGTTCAGTATCCTCTTTTTTTATGGATTGCGACATCGGCATCTATACCAGAACGTTTGTTATTGGTGTCGGTATTCTGCCGATTCTCATGAGAACAGTCCTATAAACTGAATAGTTCACAGTAACTCGCTCTCTATCTTACCTTCCCATTCAAAACGAATCCTACTCCTGTTGTACCATTTTCCGCTGTTGTTGATGTTACCCGATAGTCCTCTGACCATAAATCCTTATCTTCTTTCCATTTCATTTCACTGACCCCCAAGATACTTGGATAACTTTCGGAAAGTGAAGTAGTTTAAAACAGTATCAAACTGGAAAGAAATTCTAGATAAATGCAAGCTATGTTTAAGATGGGTAACTTTCCAGTTTATCGTTTCTGCACTAGTGCACGCCGATGGGCCTGTGGACTAATCGACGGCAAAGAGCATTCCAGCCAGGTGCCCGTTCACAAGCCGGCCATACTTGATACCAACAACAAATTAAACTCGATTCTTGATTCTAGATGCAGAATCGGCAAACCAAAGGAAGTTCACTAAGACATAAAACGATTGCCCCTTCGGTAATAAAAATCTGGTCAAGTGCGAGTAGGCTCACGTTCGGTTCAAATCTAATCATGTGTATAGATCATAGTATTAATAAATTTCGTGTGGTAAGTCATTCTATAGGATGCCACCTCTGTGACTTGCGTATCCCTAATCTATCCCAGTTATCCAACTGGCGAACGGCGTCCTACAGTGTTGCTTCTGGCTACTCCTCACATTGTCGACGGGTGAAATCTAGGTTAAAACAAAGGGAAACGAAGCCGTAGTTCGGCCGAGATTCGGTCCTGCGGCTTCTCGGTTTCCAGGCACGTGATATATAAAATTACGAGTATTTCATCTATAGGTTTGCGAGTGTGAAAACATGTGACATATAGGACAGCATCTTTTCACTGCATCAGCTTACAAGCACAAATTATTTATACCGCCAAGGGACCTTAGACTTTAGCACTTGACATAAATTTAGACTTGTTACTTCTACCCGCTCCTGACGAAAAGTGGTCTTAAGTGATGGACGGGCAGACAGTTAGAGGGACAACAAATGACAAAAAAGTGATAACAGTTTTTTTATTTTGCCCTTTACTTGCACTTTTAAACCTTAATTTTGTGATTTTAGGTGAACGAGAATCACCCTAACGATTTTGATGAGTGAATTTGGGGGTATCAAAATATGTGACATACATGACAGTATCTTTTGACTGGATTGACTTACAAGCTTAAATGTTCCGCACCGCCGAGATACCATAGACATTAGTCCGTATGTAAATTTCAGCTTGATATGTCAACCCATTCCTAAGAAACGTGGTCTTAAAAGTCGGACAGACGGAAAAACAGACAGACAACAAACCGATCCTACAAAGATTCCATTTTTCCGATGGAATTACGGGATCTTAAAAAGAACAGAAAAGCTGACTTTCTTGACGATAGGCGCAAACAACATACAGCATTGTTCTCATTTACGCCTTCACTTAGTTGTAATCTGCAGATCTGTGTTCAGAGTCTCAGAGATATACGAAATACTGACAGTGGTAAGTGCCTACTTTGATTTTAAATGTATAAAATATGATTCTTAGAAGTTAGACTAAAACTATGTATTAAATTCACGCTGAAGCGTTGGAATAAGCGCTAAAATGAGTATGAGAGCTATTTTTTTAAAGGTCCGATCAGTGTGAAATGGAAACCACACCGAC
Organism: Schistocerca serialis cubense; assembly: GCF_023864345.2. Classification (NCBI taxonomy): domain Eukaryota; kingdom Metazoa; phylum Arthropoda; class Insecta; order Orthoptera; family Acrididae; genus Schistocerca; species Schistocerca serialis. The sequence goes on from NC_064643.1 coordinate 487,930,229, forward strand.
AGAACAAAAAGCTTTATGTGTAACGTTTAGTTATATTTTCAGCTACTTCACTACAATGTCGTAGCTTCGTCTTAAACATTTGTCGTAGCGTAGTATCCACTTTACAATTCTCTCGTCACAGAAGGACATTGCCTGCGCTTTCCACCAATTGTCTACGCTGATTTGCTGCTCGTTGTCTCTGCCACAGTGCTGTCCTCGTTGCGAGCGGTTCATATATGCAAAGAGGCGAAAATCCGAAAGAAACCTGTGAGGCCTTGTGGTGGGTGATCAAACAATTCCCAGCGAAAACACTTCAAGGTGTCTCTGTTCCATCTGCAGTGTGCTGCCAAATACTGCCATTTGGAAGAACACGCATGCCAGTTACATTATGTGGGCTGCATGAAATAAGGCGGAACCCCCCGGCATGAAGAAACCGAATGACCGTACTTGGCGGCGTTTCTATTGCTCTAGGCGTGCTCAGAACTAAAAAGTGCGACGTGACTCGATCGACGGATTTCCAAAAACACTGCACAACACATCAACATCAAGCTTAATCTGATTTTCACTATCTTTTCAATTTCGCGACCGATCAGAGCTTGAAAAAATAACAGCCCTCAGCAGTTATCATTATATTAAAACGTGTTAAGTAGATTATTGTTACTACTATTAAATCATCGGCAACTGCATTATATTGTAAGTGAGAGGGAAAACCTAAATTATATTTGGGGGGGCGGGCGGGGGAGAATATAAGAAACAACCCCCTCTCCAGCATCGACTTCTTGATCCGTGCCTGCTCGGTCGGCACCAATTGTTGAATATGCCCCCGCAAACCATGGGCGACGCATGCGCAACGCAAACCCCGCTCTGCCGTTTGAAGTAGGACAGGTGAATCTTTTTGGAATGAATTAGAATACGTAAGGCATGTGCTGCATTCTGATAGTCCCAACTGGCACGACAGAATTTCTGCTCAAGTCACTCAGCTGCACCACGAAGTCACTGCTGTAAAAGGACTGCTACATGACGGATCAATAGTTCCTGATCGTACTCATGAAATTTAGTAGATTACCAAACGTATCGTGATGAGTGAGGGTAAGTTAGTCCACACACAGAATATACTACAGAACTGCTTTACTTTTGGGAAAGAGCATTTTGAAGCATCGTAAATTCCAGGTGTTTGCTCGAAAAAAACAAGTCTCCACATGTCGATTTTTTTATAAGAGCATTTAAAGGTGTCCTGCTAGAGTTCTGGAATGAAAGGCAGATAACTCAGTTCGTCACTGTATGTGCAAATGGCAAGGAAGTTCTATGGACAACTGAAACTGCAGCGAATAACGCGACATACGATCTGTTTGAGATTGCATTCCTGGCCAACTATTGATCAGGATGTGTGCAGGAGCGTTATAGAAAAGAGGTTTTAACAGACAAGTATGCAATCGCAAACAAGTTTGCCTAAGGAAGTGTTTACAGAGAGATACTAGTAAAATTCGCTATTAGGATGATCCCATGGCCACTGAAGATATATTGCCAAATTTGGACGCTACATTGTCTATCAACATTTGTGAGAAATTGATTATTATACCCGACAAAAACCTGGAGCATTTCTTGTCGGTCGTGGTTTGATCGACTCAGTCCAGGATGTCGTTAAATGTAGCAACAGCAAGGGTGGCGTGCAGCCTATTAATTCCATGTCGTATGCCAATAAACACGGGCACCGCAATGACTGTTGTGGTAACGACGTGGCACCGCCGCCTACGTGAATCAAAATAGTCGTTTAAACATACAGAACTCGCAGCGTTTCTACAGGCTACAGAGGAATACTAGCAACTGTTTCTACCCAGGGTATCATGCAAACCAAATGGACCAAACCATAACCACCAACGGCGCACGAATTATGGTAACATGAATCTGCCCACCACAAAACTATTACAGTAATAGATGAGTAATCAGTGCGGGACCTTCCGCAAACTGACCAGCACCAGAAAATGACGATGTTCTAGTGGTTGAGGTGATGAAGGAACACCTCACATCACTGAATCAAGTGACAAACTAGATGCTACAGTCACAGGATGCCATTTCCCCGGAAAAATGTAATATTTAGAGATTCTATGAGGATATCACAGGAAAGAGCTAGTGATGAACATGAATTATATGTAGGATCTCCAGAAGGAATTGTACATGCGGCATTCAACGCTGTTTTCGGTGTAACTCCGAACACCGTCATATTGGGTAAAAGTGCTATCATAAATGTCATTACAGGTAACTTTTTAAGAGTGTTACTGATGCTCTGAAGGTACCCATTCTGCCGGTTCAGAACTGTTCGATATGTGTCACTACTGGTGGCAGAGGTCAGATTATTGACAAGCAGCCACAGAATAATGTACTGTGTGAGGACAGAGCTGTCATTTGCACATTTCCTGTCATGGAGAGTTTATGTGTGGATTTCTTGCTTTGTAGGCATGTATTTCCTACAAGGCAGGAGAAAAAAAAACCTACCTTCTGAGGGAAAAGTACCATTTCGTGATATATGGCAGAAATGTTGTTTTAAATTTAATTAGAACCAAGGCACGTCTTGGCAGACTCTGTGTCAAGTATTTAGAGTCAAAATCCTTCAATAGTGGGTATTGTGGACGCATGATTACCTTGACTATTCGAGCACTGTGCCTGCTCCATCAAATAGTGAAGATGCAATGTGTGACCCAGCCTACATGAATGAGAAAACCGATGAACCTGAGTGCTTATCCCAGAGACAGAAATTCGAGTTAGCTAGCTTATTGCATCCATGTTTTCTCCAGAAAACCTTTACTAATTAAAGTTTATACATATCACATGAAGGTGGTACCGATTAAACATATTGCCATATGACCTATTCCATCCAATGGGCTAGTACGGAGGCTGTGAAGAGAGATATCTAAAAGATATGGCAATGGGGTGTTATAGAGACACCCTTCTTACTATGCAGCAGCCCACTTTAGCTGTATCATAGTCCGAAGGTGATTCACACTTGTTCCAGATGTAAGATCTATCAATAAAATTATAGCTCTAGTGAGGACTGGACAAGATGTACTAGAGGAACAAATTGATGAATTCTATGGGATAGACCTTCTGTCCACAATCGATCTGCAGTATTCCTATTGGCAGGTGAGCTTAATGGAGGATTCACGCCAGTACACCTCGTTATTTTCGGAGGGAGCCAAAACCAGTTTAAGATATGGCCTTTTGGGCTAAATGTGATCTCCAGGGCCTTCATTACAGCGCTAGACACCGTCTTTGGCTTGGAAATATTGGACAAAATTACAACGTATGAGGACAACATTCTATTATCCACTTGGGATGAACTTATTACATTGTTTGAAAAATTCTCAAATAATGAGATCAGTTCCAACTTCGAGGATTAGAAATCTGCAAAGCATGAGGCTACGTTTCTGGGAGACCTCATCTTGTTGAGAGGAAGGCGACAGTAATTGAGAATTTCTCACTTCCTTCAACGAAAAAACAATTAAAAACAGCTGGCTTCGTTTTTAGACAGTTTGTCTCTACCTGGTTGTTGAGCAGTCCTGAGCTGCTAAGGATGACTTTAACAAAATGAAACGTGCTTTAGGCACTTCAGGAAAGTTTCACCACTTTTACATGCAGGATTTCTACATTGCATTTGATGAATATTTTTCAGGATTAGGTCTCTATCTACTTCAGAAAATAGAAAAGATGGGTAAGCCTATGTGAGAGTGAGTAGTTTCCCTAACAGAGCGCTTACTGAAAGTGAAAGATCAGATTCCACAACAGAGTTAAAGGCCTCAGCCATTGTATGGTCCTTTGTAGTTTAATTTTTATGTACATGGCAAGCATACAAAAGCCTTCTGTGACCATCAGTCCAGAAGTTTCTGCTAAGTTGTAAACTACTTCATCTGAGATTCGCTCGGTTGGCTCTCTCTTTGCATGTATACAATTATGGAACAGTTCACACCAAAGGTAAGGATAATGTGATCACAGATGTATTACCCCGGCTTCCGCAAAGACTGTCCAAGTATTCAGTTTAATTGATCAGGTGTCTGATTTTTAAAGTACTACTAATGAAAGACCCTATGCATTACCGTTATTACCTGGAGATATTCAGGGATGTGGGAGTTTTGCAAGATGCTGATTCGAGTGATGGGAAGTCAAGCAACTAGTACCACAAAATCCAAGTCATAAAATAGCTCAGTCCTATAAAATACATGATAATGTTCTGTTCCATCAGTATACGCCAAACAGACATGTGTGGTGTGTGTGTGTATTTCAACTGCATACCAGGACCATATGGTATGGTACATGCACCTGATTGCTCTGCATGTAACCTTCCAAATATGCATCGATGAGCGTATCAGATCCTAAGCAGCTGCGTTGTTTGTCAGAAAGGCAAACCCATGACAGTATCAAACAAGATAGCTTTACATGCGATTTTGACCTATAAACCAGTGGAAACAGTGTCCATCGTCATCGCTGTTGTCTCATGCTAAAGAGGGTGTAAATTACATTGTGGCTCTTTCAAATGGTTCAAATGTCTCTGAGCACTATGGGACTTAGCTGCTGAGGTCATCAGTCCCCTAGAACTTAGAACTACTTAACCCTAACTAAACTAAGGACATCACACACATCCATGTCCGAGGCAGGATTCGAACCTGCTACCGTAGCGGTCGCGCTGTTCCACAGCATCTGTGGAATAGAAGTTGTCCAGGAGCAATGATTTTAGGTTCTATAGATAACTTGCTTTGCTACCTTACATTATTGGCAAATGACCAAAACTTGCGGCATATAAAACCCCTTTCTGAGTCATTAACAGATTTAGTAATGGGTAATAAAGGTCTTGTTTTTACTGTAATGGCTTCCTCACGACGAATTGTGTTAGTGAATGTATGGGGTGGTACCCAAAATATCCGAGAATTTCACTGGAAAGTCCGTAAACTGTACTTACAACCTAATGTCCTCCGTCATCTTTCAAGTAGTCACCTCGGACATGTATGCAATGATCCTAGCGGTATTCTCATTTTTGGAACACTCCTGGATATCCACAGGGTGAAGGATGTTCAGGACCCGTTCCCATACCTGTTGGATGTCTTCAGTCGAGTATAAACGTCGCCCTATAAACGCGATTTTCATTTTCTGGAACTGGTAGAAATCGCACTGGGCAAATTCTGGTGAATAGGGAGGGTGGGGTACGGCTTCTTATATATATATATATATATATATATATATATATATATATATATATATATATATATATATATATATATTCCTCAGTCGTCTCGAACTCTCGCTGTGAAACTGACTGTTGTAAGTCTGACCACATGGGATAAACGTCATATGCACTATTCTTTGAATTACTTCTCTGTTTCACGGTCATAAGCCTAATAAGCCTAGAACCAAGATTCATCGCTTATTATATCTCTGGATAAGGGTTTTGGACACTCTCTAACTCTTAGTTGCAGCTCGGTGCACGTCTGAATACTGAAGTTCCGCTGGTCGATGTTAAGAAAGCGAGGGACAATTCGTCTAGTGTTTAGTTCAACCGCTAGAATGCGTTGACATGTACCGTATAACAGCCCAAGTCTGTTGCAAGTACCGTGAATGGTCTGACTTCGGTCTTCGTGAATCTCATCAAGCAATTCTACGATCATTTGCGGGTCAGTGCATGTTGACGGTCGACCAAAATGTTTGTCATCTTCCATAGTGCCTCTGTCTTCCTTGAAGCGCTTGAACCACTCAGATGTTCTTGCTTGACTCGGTGCACTCACACCAAATGCCTCTGTCAGCATGCGGAGGGTTTCACCTGCAGTTTTCTTCAACGTGAAATAGAATTTGATGAAAATCCTCTGACTGTCACGTTATCCAATTCACAGTTCGCTGAATCACTGAAATCCGTCCTGACACTCACCACTATAATCCGAAACTCAATGTAACGAAGACGATGCAACTTTGTGCCGCAACTTTGTACCTCGAGATCTCTAGCGGCGGAATATCGTAGTACTTCTGGCTTGACTGGTTCAATGAAATTCTTGGATACTTTGGTAGCATCTTGTATTAACTGTGATGGTGCGGTTTAAATGGCTACTTGATCGAAGCGATACCTGCATAACGACCACAGGTGAACACTACATATTTCTCTTACGGCTCAATTTAGTGCAATCAGTACTTTCTTTCTAAGTTGTGAGAGACAACATAAAATCATTTCGTAAGACATTGCTGAGTGGAAATATGCAAAATATATCAGGAGGCTGATTCTTTGTTTTCAAGGCTAGCATTAAGATAATCTCAGTAATATTCTTTTTCTAGTATGAGTTTTCATCAACATGTATACCCAAGAATTTGAAGCATTCTAACTTATTAAATCTGTTCATGTGTCACATTAATTGTTGTTATGAATATTTGTTTTGCAGAACTGAATATAGCTCATATTCTCAAAACTTAGGGAGAGTTCACTTTCAGAGAATCGCTTACTAATACTTTGAAAAACATCATTAACATTCACTTTGTGATTTTCAATCTAATTGTATTTATTATAATACCAGTATCATCTGCAAGAATTACTACTTCTGCTTGTTGAATGTTAATTGGAATGTCATTAAAGAACAGAAGTGAATGGAAGTTGAAACATGTGGGACTCACCTCAGCCACTAAAACTTTCTACCCTTTCAGCAATGCTCGAATTATACAGCACAACTTTCTGCATTCTATTTGTTAAGCATGATTCAAATGAGTTGTGTGCAAACCCGTTAATTCCAAACAACGATTTTTTCTAAGAGTGTAACTTGATCTTCACAATCAAACGCCTTGAACAGGTCACGAAGAATACCAACTGCAAATACTTTTTATGTATGTCTTGTATTATTCGATGAGAGATTGTTAACAAGGCATTCTTCTGGAATCGAGACTGTGATTCGAATACTTTGAAAAAATATGTTATTAAGGAAATTGGATGATAATTATTTCAGTCTTCCTTGTCAGATTTCTCATGAACAGGTTTAAGAACTGCTTATTTTAATCTGCCTTTAAAATTCCATATGCCAGCGATACATTACATGATGTATATGGTTGTGACATATTAAGTTAAAACTGCTTCTCAGAATTCTACTTCAAATTCCATCAACACAATACGAACTTTTTTTTTTAATTTTTAGAATTCTATTAATTTCACTGAAGGATGTTGGTGCTACTTCTAGCTGCTCAAATTTTTATGGAAACTATTTTTGTATAGTGCTATGTTTGCTGCTATATTTAGAAAGCAATTGTTAAAACTATTCGCAACTCATGCATTATGAGACACAACATTGTCATTCAGTTCAACTGCTATGGTATCTGGTTCATTGACTAGCTGTCCCGTCTTCTGTTTGACAATAACCCATACGTTTTTCTTATTATCTGCGTTATTCATACCTGTCAGGACATAAATACTCATTTACGTTTCAATTACTTTCCTGAGTATATTGCGGTGTATTATGTAGTAGGCAAATAATGGTGGATCTTGACTCGTTCTCTCTTTTATCTCTTAGGCAACTGAAGCCAGCGGCTAGTGGCTTCAGGTGCCTGAGACTGCAGTCATGTGTGTGTGTTGCGCTTGTGTGTGTGTGTGTGTGTGTGTGTGTGTGTGTGTGTGTCTGTCTGTCTGTCTGTCGTCTATTTCTGACGAAGGCGTTATTGGCTGAAAGCTTTGTGAGTCTTTTCGTTGTGCCTACCTGCGACTCAGCATCTCTGCTATATGGGAAGTGGCAACTTTCCTTTGCATAATATTGTTACATTACATCCTGGATGTTCCGTTGTTTAATTTAAATGTAAGACATATAAGAGCGAGATTGGTTACCATTAATGACAATTTCCTTATATATACACAATTAATATAACACCTACTGGGCAGTGCGCCCAGTGCTGAAACAATAGGTCCACCTGTACCCGAACAAAAGTGCAATTTCCTGTTCAGGTGGCAGTGGCTATTTTTTTAGATTATATTGAGTCTAGTGTCAGCACAAAAGAGAGAAACGAATTTTGTAATTTCTAAACTAAGAGTGGGAAACTCAAGCCTGCTCTTGTTGTATATTACCATGCATCAGTATCAATAAATATTGATGTTGACAATGGAGTGTCAGCTTTTGCAGCGGCATATAATTAATAGAAAACTTGTATTGTAATAAAAAATTTAATAATAATCGTATAATAGCATACTGGGGGCTAATGTGGACACATACGAACGCATAAAACAAAAAGTCTGGGTACGGAATGGAAATACAGGGCACTCGGTACTGTCCATTTATTCCATTTCCATACGCTTTCACTATCTTCCAGTCATAGTCAAGAAAACGAACCACGCAAAAGTCTGAACGATAAAAAATATGTGCAACATCAAACTGTGAAAGACCAAACGAATTTCTGAAAACGACCACTGAAAAACTCGTAGTGATTCTTCATATATCTTATTTTCCAATAACGATATGAATGCAAAATAAAGATGTAAACGATACAGTGTTTCTTCATATGCTGCGACGTCTGCCTATAATCTAAACTGACTTCTCCCCAGTCAATAATCGGTGGATAATATCGGGCTCAAAGAGGATTCCGAATAACTGTGGAGCAACTTATTCTTCAATTGGCAGTGCCACAGGTGAGACCTTCGGCTGATACCATTCCACCTGGCCTCACAGTACTGGCTGTAAACTACGTAAGGAAATCACTGTAATGCGAAATTAGGTTGACAGACAAGGATTTTGACCACCATACACCCGAATTCAGTGCTGCACTTATGCATTTTTGCTCGAACATCTCAACGAGTAGACCATCAAACATCTTTAACAATGACGATATATGGGGCCTTTATATCAACGTCATACGAAGAAACTGATACGAAGGGGTGCTTAAAAGTAGTGTCTCTGAATCCTTTGTGTAAAAACTCTTAAAGCTGTTTAAATGAAACAAACTTTATTAACAGTTGCACCTTCATTCTTTATGCCTACGTATTTATTTCTCAACATAGTCCCCATGGTGACGAACACATTTCTCCGAAGGAGAGACCAGTTTGTAGATGCCCTCACTGCAAAATGTTTGACTTTGTTGACGGAGCCACAACTTCTCCTCTGCGTGCACCGCCTCATTGCTGTCACAGTGAAGTCCTAAAAGGTGTGCTTTGATTTTTGAAAACACTTCACGCACTGTCAAACACGCTGAGATTCGCTCTACCGTTTCCTCCTTTACGAGCAAAAGTCGCACATTACTGATGTCGATACAATCATCACTGTACATAGTTTCTATTCTTCTATGGATTTCACTTGCAGGCACGATTTCTGTGATTAGCAATTCTTTTACAGCACTTTGTTTCTCACGCTACGACGTAATTACATTACCCACCGTCATGTGACACGCTAGAATTCGTCACCCTCTAGGGGCACATTGCTGCACCTTGTGTCAGCGTAGTGAGGTAGTCGGCCGTGTAATATGCATGACATGTAATATCTCAACCAATATTGAGAACAAAATAAAAAGGTCGGTGTCGTTACTTTTTATCATGCCCTTCTAGTTGAATCATAACAAAAATATATCTTAAGCCAAGAGTCGTTTAACTTCTCGGTAGATATTGTAATACGTCTCGTGGCACAATAAAGGTGCTGTGCTCTACAAACTGCATCCCAGGTGTTGCGCAGCACATCTTACGTTTGCTTTCAATAGCAAAGACGCTTTGCGTTCGCTGTATAACCAAAACGTCTACAGCAAATGACGATACTGTATGGTAATGCCCGCAGGCACTCAGCTGATTTTACAAAAGAAGCTTTCTAGGATTCGGCTAGGAAGCGGGAGCACTCTTATTCTTCTGATCTTACACTGCCAAATATTTACCTTTTGCGCCCCCTATCGAAAAACCACCAAGAAAATCTCTGTCCAACTGGAAAGGCGCTCCAGACTTAGGTTAACGACAAAAAATGGTTCATATGGCTCTGAGCACTATGGGACTTAACTTCTGAGTTCATCAGTCCCCTAGAACTTAGAACTACTTAAACCTAACTAACCTAAGGACATCACACACATCCATGCCCGAGGCAGGATTCGAACCTTTGACCGTAGCGGTCGCGCGGTTCCAGACTGTAGCGCCTAGAAGCGCTCGGCCACCTCGGCCGGCGGTTAACGACATACTTAATGTGAGTTGGTACGCCTGTACGGACGAGGTATTGAAAAGCTATCCGAGCAATGTGAATCTGTTTTCATAACAGCCTTACAACAGAAGTTCCTTTTAATGAGACAAAGCATTTGTAAGGTGAGTGCAGTCAAACCGTAACGAATTAGTTAGATATTACACAATACTGACCTAAAGGTGGTCTGTAGCTTCATGCAATTCTGTGTTACACTCAAGTAACGTTACGGTACTTCAGCGACATTATGGTCCCACAAATACGTCAATAAAATTGTGTGTTGCCAGAGACTAAAAATTATTTTAACAGAACCAGAAAAATGCGTACATTAGCTTGTGTGCAATTCTGAATTGCAATACGTTTTTCATCTTTAGATCTGTGGAGTTTTCTAGGACTGTCTGTACTGTCCAACATAATGAAAAGCGTCACATTTTTGAAATCCTGTCATTTTCTCCCATTGCGACGCAGAAGCTGGAAATTTGGCTGGAAGGTTCCTACATTCTTCCTCTGTCATTGTGCAAAAGCGTGGCACCCTGCGACGCCATTCTCGGGTTCGGTGAAGCTTCAAACAGCAAGTGCCGACACGTGGAAAAAATAGGCCAGGGTTCAAGCGTTCATGTAAGGTGTATTAATGATGTCACACTGACACCACATTTCAACAAAAATTCTTCACAACGCCACATTGGACGTGTTACTCAATAGGAAGGTAGCCACACCTCTTCTTACCCATGTCTGACACCTCCTCCTGACACTTCTGTGATCTAAATCAGAAATGTGACGTCCAGTGTTGAAATAACGTGGTTTTATTATAAGTGACCAAGGAAAACGTTTCGGACACATCACAACTCGGAACAGACACAAAAAGGCGTCTGATGGTCTCGCAAATGGTGTGAATGAATGCAGCACTGCACTTGGGGCGTTCTGTTTCACATATTTCGCAGTGAAAACGACCATTTCCAGTTCGATACGCAACAGAATGACTTTGTGGACAACCTTTGATTCGGCTGCCATCCCCCGGACAATTCGACCCTTCTCTAAGGACATCACGGGTTGCAACCATACTGAAACCTCTCTCATCCCTTTGGAGAGTAATGAGACCGCAATTTTTGCCCTGGTATACAGGATGGAAGCACGTGGGTCCATCAAAACAATTCGACAAAATGTGGATGAGTTACAGAGCACAACAGGCTGTTTATGCTTTTTCATCCCTCTTTCTTTCACCCTTTCTGTGGCGTGTCTATGGATTCCGCTGATTTCTACCCACTGGCAGGGTGGCCAGCCGATCCTTTCGATACCCTTCAGGTTCCACACGCAGCCAGTAGGCTTTAATATCGAAAGGACTGCTTGTACTACTGGCTCATAGCAATTTATGGATGGGTGTCTCTATACTGCAACATTTTTAAAGCGCCCAAAAAGGTACCCGGGTGATTTTGAGGGTGTTGTTGAACAGGGACTGTGTTCCATTTCATTCTCATATGTGTCAATGGCGCAACTTCCTGTGCACACACTACAGGAGGGCACAAAAAAGATGAAAAAACATAAACACACTTTCCTGCCTCAAATTATTTTCAAATTTTGCCGAATGGTTTTATGTTGTCGCTAGTGTTTCCATCCGGTACATCAGAGGAGAAATTACCGTCGTACTCTCCAAAGGGGGTGAGATAACGTTCCAAGGAGCTGCAATCCTGTGATGTCTGAGAAAGGTTGAATTTTGAGGGGAGGGAGGAGAGTGTCAGCGGTGTCAAAGATTGTAAAAAAAAAGCATCGTCCTTTAGCAAGTCGCACTGGAAACATTGGAAACTGCTTTCTTTGTCTGCGAAAAGTGGAAAGAAAACGACCCAAGGAAAGCAGTGATTTCATTCACGCCATTTAGGAGATCTCGTGAGGCATTTTTGTTTCCATTCTGAACAGCGATGTATCCCAAACGTTTCCCATCGCCAGTCCGTATAGAAACAGTGTGCTTTCAGTACTGGAAATAATAATTCTGACCCCCGTTACCGATGTGTCTGGAGAAGGGGTAAACTTACTAACATGAGGTGACAGAGGAGGTAAGAATCTCGTCTTCTGGTACATTAAGACCAAAAGGAAATACAGCTTCCTCGTTAAATAGTGACCACTTTACCGATGAACTACACAACTGTTACGTCCCCCCTTCCCCCCCACTATCTCACTCATCCTCTCTACCATTCCACTAATAATAAACACGTAAGATTATTCTCAACGTGAAAAATGGGCTTAGTTGTAGTTTCTTTGTGGAATGGCCTTCCTACATAAATGACAAAAAACATCATGCGAATATGATAGGTCAACTCCAAGCCATTTGAGGAAGTAAGAAATCTGCGATTACATTGACAATCATTCTGTCCGCTCCTGGTAGCTCAGTGGCCTTTCGCCGCGGAGCAGCTCGGACTTGTTTACGTCTCGGCTGCGAACGGTCGCGGAAGAAGCGGTGTTTACACCGTAGTCACTCGCGTGTGTTACTGTTTGAATCGAACGCAATGGCACACAATTTCCGAAAAACCACGATACAGTTCACGTTCTGTAACGAGTATGCACGACCGAAGGCTTTCGAAATCGAACGTTTCTTGCGGGACGAAGTGCATCTTAATTACACGGAGATTATTGGAACTCATTTATCAATCGTGAGCAGCACTCTTTACGTAAAGATGATTGACGACGCGGCATGCGATAGGATCATTGAAGCCGCCAAACGAGGATTCCAGTTCCGACACTCCGATGGTCATATTGGCGAAGTTTTAGTCGCGCATTCGGGCGTGGGCGTGCGTACGATTCGAATCTTCGAGCTGCCTTTCGAGGTACCGGAATCATTGGTCACTGAATCACTCCAGCCATATGGCAGAGTTATTAGTCATACGGCCGAACGCTGGGCAAGTTTTAGCACGTATCCAGTGCTCAATGGTGTCCGACAGGTGCGAATTGCCCTTACGAAACATGTGCCATCGTACATAAACATCGGCGGCTGTAGAGCTATTGTCATCTATGATGGACAGCCCCGGACATGTTCCGGGTGTGGTGGTGAAGGACGTCTTCGATCAGCGTGTATGCAGAGGAAACTCGTGCAACTCCCCAGCGGAGACTTCCAGAATCCGACTACACCAACGTCACTGCCGATGACTTACGTGACGGCACTTCGCGGGGAGGTGACGCCGAGATCGGAGCGCACCATCGAACCGACGCCGCAGTTGATTGAGGCGCCTTCGGACACCACTGAAGAAGGAATGGCTCCGACCAACCTCCAATCTCAGACACTACAGGTGGCGCAGAAAGAGGATGACAGCATCCCAGTAGGCATGGAAGCTGAAGTGGAACGGCCCCAGGGCAATGTGGCGGCGGCGGGAACGCAAGAGATGCAAGATGCGCCAACACCAGAGGCCGAGGTTAGGGCCCGCAAACAACGCTCGCCAAAGCGGCGCAAGAAGCGCCGACTAAACTCTGCGGAGACGCTCCCTTCTCTTCTTGGGAGCCCAGACGAGTCTAACACAATGGACCTGTCTGACATGTAACCACAAGCTTGGGATGTCGCAGATCATATGAATTCGGACAGTGAAATGATGTCTTATCGTTCAGACGACGCATCCTCTCAGGGGCCTGCTACCCCTTCGGCGGTGGAGTCTACAGCTGCGAAAGAACAACAGATGTCACACATCAATGCCGCACAGGAAAATTGGGAGCCCACCAATAGTATCAGCTGGTATGAGCAGGAAGACGACATCACCGATGCGGACCATTCTATTGGTGGGGCCTTGCATCCGTCCGCATCTCAAGCAACCTAATGCCGCAGGACACGTTCCTCGGGCGACCCTCGGCGGATGTGCAAAGGGACTATCGAGACGGTGGAACTTTGTCATTTTAACATCATGTGGAGATGACAGCTACTCGACCCCAGGCATACAGAATAGGGACAGTGAATGTAAATACCATTAGATCGCCCGTGAAACAGCAGTTGTTTAGGGACATGATATACGCGTCGGATGTGGATATACTGATGGTGCAGGAAATTTACATTCCTGAGTTCCAGGAAGTACATGGATACATCTCCTACACCTCGCCGCAATCGAACAACGACAGTGGAACGGCGATATTGGTCCGGGACGGGATTCCGGTCCGAGACCTGACTTATCTACCTTCGGCACGAGGACTGGCGATAACTGTTAATGGAATTCGCATTCTCAATGTTTATGCCCCTTCCGGCACAGACAACAGACGGGCGCGTGCGAGATTTTATTCGGAAGACATTGTGCCCTTATTTACCGGAAGATTCGATCATTTCATTATAGGTGGTGACTTCAATTGTGTTTTAGCCCAAAAAGACTAGACACCACATTACAATACCTGTCGTGAATTGCATGTGCTATGCCGGGATCTGGAGTTAAGCGACACCTGGGACATGATTCATAGGAACCGTGAGGGATATACTTTTTTTACCAGTCACTCAGCGAGCAGACTCGATCGAATATATGTTTCGGTTGGCCTACAGGATAAGGTGGTCGACGCGGAACGATGGCCTGCTGCATTTACTGATCATCTGGCTTACATTTGTACCATATCACTCCCTCGGCAAAGTGTGTGGAGAAGCCGCGGGACATGGAAGCTCAATTCGTCCCTTTTGGCGGACCCCGAATGTCGTCAGAGAGTCGAGGAGGTATGGGCCACATGTCAACGCCGTCTACCAACATATACCTCCGTGCTTCAATGGTGGCTCGAATGTACTAAGCCGGCACTAAGAAGAACTCTCATACAGTATGGTCGGGATAAGACGAGATGGCAAAGAGACACTCTTGATTATTATTACACCATGCTTCGTGAGCTGTCCTTCCAGGTGCCGTCTGCAGAACATGATGCGGAAGTTCATCGTGTCAAGGCACAAATCCTATCGATCACGCGACGACGACTAGGTGGCATCCCAATACGGGCGAGATGTCTTGACACCATCACTGGGGAACGTACCTCGATGCACCATGTGTCGCGGGAACATAAGCGTTACCGCCGGGCATTGGTAACAGTGCTCCACGGTTTAGATGGCCGTCAACTGACAACACAACAGGCCATTGCAAATGAATTTTTAGAGCATTTCCGCCATCTCTATGCCGGTACACCGACGGACCGTCTGGTGGGGGAAGAGATACTGCAACATCTGCAAACGACACTGACAGAGACGGATAAGGCAGCGCTTATGGAGCCACTCACAGAAGACGATATAAAGGTGGCACTCACAAAAGGAGCGGCCCATAAATCACCGGGGCCAGATGGGATTACGCTAGAGTTTTATCGAGAATTCGTGGACATGATGATGCCACAGTTGGTGTCGATGTACAATGAGGCGATGAGTCCGAACATGCGCCTACCGTCAGATTCTGTGACGGGCTTCCTTCTTCCCATCCCGAAGATGGCGGGGAGTCGCAGTGTTAATCAATATCGGCCTCTCACTATGCTAAACACCGATTATAAAATTTTTGCACGGCTACTAGCGTCTCGTCTCAAGCTGGCGATATCCAGGACAATATCCCGTGATCAGGCTTGCCTAGGGGTGCGAAGCAACATCTCCTCGGCGTTAAGTGAATACCGTGACGTTATCGCCCTTGCGGAAACTTGTAAAATGCGAGCGGCGATGATATCTGTGGACTTCGATCGTGCGTTCGACAGGATAAACCATGACTTCTTGGCGTCAGTCATGAGCCGAATGGAGATTCCACCTGTTTTCATCTCCATCATTATGAGGCTAATACGAGGGGCTACATCGAAGGTGATTGTAAACGGTCGGGAAGCGGGCTCGGTTCATATTAATAGCTCCGTCCGACAAGGGTGCCCACTCTCCATGATGCTGTTTGCGATAGCGCTTGAGCCGCTGATGTGTGTTATGAGGCGCTCACTTACTGGGATAGCGCTTAATGAGAACGCTTTCGTTTGTCGCGCATATGCGGACTACCTGATCCTTCTTGTCAGATCAGGTCATGAAGTGCATCAGGCTGTTGAATACCTAGACTCTTACGGGACGGCAGCAGGCAGTGTCATTAACATGACGAAATCCAAAATTATGCACATTAGACGGGGTCTGGAAGACATACCGGGACCATTTCAGACGGTGGAATCGCTGAGATGTCTGGGGATCACATTTACCCGTTCACTACGGCGGTCAGCGGCGGCGAGTTCTCGACGGCTTCTGCAAAATGTTCGTCTGGCGATACGGAACAACTCACTGAGAGCCTTTGACATGATCCAGCGTGTGGCATACACTAACGTTCACATAGCGTCACGACTGCCCCATTTAGCGCAGATCCTACCAATACCGAAGGGTATTGCAGACCGCCTCATGGCTGCCTTTGGTTACTATGTTAGTACTGGGATGTTGTTTAAGATCACATATGACACGTTAACGCTACAATTCCGGAACGGTGGCCTCAACCTCACAAACTTGCGAAACAAAGCTCTGGCGCTTTACATGCGAGCGATGATACGAAATTGGCAACAACGAAAGCACACCATAACGTCAGCTCTGATAGAAGTACTTGTTCCGCCTTCGTACGATCCCCCTATTGCGGTGGGCAATATTTCGCCTTCTCTTTCACACATTGCCTCATTTCTTGTTGATTACAATTATGTTCGTCTGAAAGTACCTTCGACGAGAATACCCACGACTCGGGAGATCTATAGGTGCTTGATGGATCACCATGGCCGCAACATAATGGAATTCAAAGACCCGTCGAGAACGTGGAACCACATTTGGTGTGCAGTGCATACTCCATTACTGTCAACAGCAGCGAGATCGATGTGGTACATTCTTATAAACCGTAAACTTGTGACCAGGAGTCGATTACATACAATTCATATGGTCGATTCTCCTCTTTGCACAAACTGTGGCCTGTTAGCAACGGAAGAACATGGTTTAGTGTGTGGCGCAGCGAGGGACGTCTGGATGCTGACGCGTCGAATATTGGCCTTCCTTCGGCGCACTAACTACACAGAAATCACATCGGATGTACTTTTTCTACCGGACAAGACCTTTTTTCCCAAACAAAAGACGAATGCGGTCAATTGGATCGCTGGACATGCGACGAAATATTTGTATTCGTACGATATTAAGTCCGTGATGGATTATTGGATGTATTTACAAGAACAACACGAGCTCATACGGAGTCATACGAAATACAGGACTTACTTTTCCAATTTTTTAGGAAGTGTTTTTCACAATCCGCCCGACAGCTGGGGTGTCCCAGAACTGAGAAGACTCCTGTAGCAGAACGACTAGAGACAATACTGCGCGGTTCAGTTGTATTGGTATACAGCACACTGAGAAGAAAACTGGCCACTACATGGTCGACGCAGGAGAAATACATAAATATATGCCGCCCACAAAGGCAGAAATGGTCAAGATTATATGGCTGTCTGCCAGATTTATGATGCGACACCGCGTGCTGCAGGGATTGTGATGCAGATGATAACTTCATTTTCACTCCCGCCCGTGACTAGGATTGTCATTTACTTTATTCATGTTCCACAAAAAAAAAAGGGCGGCCTTTACGTTGATTTTCTGGTTTCCAAATTGTTTTTGCTTTGTTTTTGCTGTCTCGAACCTTTTTTTATCCCTAAGATAGTACAATTGTACGAATAAAAATTATTTGTTTACCCTGCCTTCCTGCTCCCAAAAAAAAGATAAAAAAAATCCGCTTGGAATACGAATTTTTATTCTTTTATTTTCACTTTCATTTAACTTGTATGTAAATCTTATTTATGTATTTGTATTAAAAAAAAGCGGTTCAGGTTAAAAAAAAGCGTAATGAAAAAAAAAAAAAAAAAAAAGAAAGCGCTGCGCGCTGACTACGCGGAACGATGTACACAACACAAGTAAAGCCATAATCTCGTAGAATTTCTGTAAAACATCTCTACGGACTTCCTTCCTCAGGGTTCTAGGTACGAGTGTAATTCTATAAAAAAAAAATGATGGATAGTTAAAAAAAAAAAAAGTGGTCAGCGAGGCAGACCGTCAATCCTAAGAACCCGGTTCGATTCCCGGCTGGGTCGGAGATTTTCTTCGCTCAGGGACTGAATGTTGTGGTGTTCCAATCATAATTATTTCATCCACATCGACGTGCAAGTCGCCGAAGTCGCGTCAAATCGAAAAACCTGGCCAACGGTCTACCCAACGAGAGGCCCTAGTCACACGACATTTACATTTTTTATTTATTATGTCCTGCATGCTTGTCATGGCCCATTTATACTAGCGTCAGGAATAAAAACATTTTCCACAGACAAACCCCCTTGAGCCGCACAGCCTGCTCGTCAATGATGCCGTGCTGGCAAACACCGACTTAGCTTAGGGTCACAATACTACATGAATAGGCTAGAGAGTTTTATTCTCATGTCTGTAACTAGGGGTTTAAAGCAGATTTATAAATAATAATGCAGTTCACTCACTGCAACGAGGACACCATAAATTAAGAACAAGGGTGACCCTGCTATTCAGTAAAAACTAAACTCTGCCCGAACAGGCCATGAAGACCTAACGGTGTCCACCGGCCACCCCGTCATCCTCGGCACACAGCCGTCACTGGATGCTGATATGGAGGGGCATGTGGTCAGGACTTTGCTCTCCCGGTCGGATATCAGTTTACAAGAACGGAGCCACTGCTTCTCAGTCAAGTAGCTCCTCAGTTTGCCTCACAAGGGCTGAGTGCACCCCGCTTGCCAAAGCGCTCGGCAGACCGGATGGTCACCCATCCAAGTGCTAGCCAAGCCTGTCAGCGCCTAATTTCGCTGATTTGACGGGGAGCAGTGTTATACAGCAAACTGACAAGCTCGTTCACTTGAGGTTACTCGCTTTCGTTTTTCACTTTTCGTTATCTATAGTAGTTGTACTGTGAACATTGTGAGTAGAGAAACTGAAGAGATATCCTTCTTGTGCAAAACACTATTTCGTAGTTTTGTTTCCACCGAGACATGTTTCAGCACTTTTTGTGCTATCTTCAGTGAGTTATTTATTTTTTTCTGCAAAACTATTGTCACATGTTACTCTCTTGTTGTGGCTACATGAACTTTTGGCACAAAATATTTACATTTGTAAAGAGAGCGAGCGATTATTGAATGTCAAATATATTACACTAGTTTGCATACAGTAGAGAGATCATATATATATATATATATATATATATATATATATATATATATATATATATATATATATATTTACAAGGTGTTTCAAAAATGACCGGTATATTTGAAACGGCAATAACAACCAAACGAGCAGCGATAGAAATACACCGTTTGTTGCAATATGCTTGGGACAACAGTACATTTTCAGGCAGACAAACTTTCGAAATTACAGTAGTTACAATTTTCAACAACAGATGGCGCTGCGGTCTGGGAAACTCTATAGTACGATATTTTCCACATATCCACTATGCGTAGCAATAATATGGCGTAGTCTCTGAATGAAATTACCCGAAATCTTTGACAACGTGTCTGGCGGAATGGCTTCACATGCAGATGAGATGTACTGCTTCAGCTGTTCAATTGTTTCTGGATTCTGACCTGGTCTTTCAAGTGTCCCCACAGAAAGAAGTCACAGGGGTTCATGTCTGGCGAATAGAGAGGCCAATCCACGCCGCCTCCTGTATGTTTCGGATAGCCCAAAGCAATCACACTATCATCGAAGTATTCATTCAGGAAATTAAAGACGTCGGCCGTGCGATGTGGCCGGGCACCATCTTGCATAAACCACGAGGTGTTCGCAGTGTCGTCTAAGGCAGTTTGTACCGCCACAAATTCACGAAGAATGTCCAGATAGCGTAATGCAGTAATCGTTTCAGATCTGAAAAATGGCCCAATGATTCCTTTGGAAGAAATGGCGGCTCAGACCAGTACTTTTTGAGGATGCAGGGACGATGGGACTGCAACATGGGGCTTTTCGGTTCCCCATATGCGCCAGTTCTGTTTATTGACGAAGCCGTCCAGGTAAAAATAAGCTTCGTCGGTAAACCAAATGCTGCCCACATGCATATCGCCGTCATCAATCCTGTGCACTATATCGTTAGCGAATGTCTCTCGTGCAGCAATGGTAGCGGCGCTGAGGGGTTGCCGCGTTTGAATTTTGTATGGATAGAGGTGTAAACTCTGGCGCATGAGACGATACGTGGACGTTGGCGTCATTTGGACCGCAGCTGCAACACGGCGAACGGAAACCCGAGGCCGCTGTTGGATCACCTGCTGCACTAGCTGCGCTTTGTCCTCTGTGGTTGCCGTACGCGGTCGCCCTACCTTTCCAGCACGTTCATCCGTCACATTCCCAGTCCGTTGAAATTTTTCTAACAGCTCCTTTATTGTATCGCTTTTCGGTCCTTTGGTTACATTAAACCTCCGTTGAAAACTTCGTCTTGTTGCAACAACACTGTGTTCTAGGCGGTGGAATTCCAACACCAGAAAAATCCTCTGTTCTAAGGAATAAACCATGTTGTCCACAGCACGCTTGCACGTTGTGAACAGCACACGCTTACAGCAGAAAGACGACGTACAGAATGGCGCACCCACAGACTGTGTTGTCTTCTATATCTTTCACATCACTTGCAGCGCCATCTGTTGTTGATAATTGTAACTACTGTAATTTCGAAAGTTTGTCCGCCTGAAAATGTACTGTTGTCCCAAGCATATTGCAACAAACGGTGTATTTCTATCGCTGCTCGTTTAGTTTTTATTGTCGTTTCAAATATACCGGTCATTTTTGAAACACCCTGAATATATATATCAGCTGAGGGCATTACATCTACATCTACATCTACATTTATACTCCGCAAGCCACCCAACGGTGTGTGGCGGAGGGCACTTTACGTGCCACTGTCATTACCTCCCTTTCCTGTTCCAGACGCGTATGGTTCGCGGGAAGAACGACTGTCTGAAAGCCTCCGTGCGCGCTCTAATCTCTGTAATTTTACATTCGTGATCTCCTCGGGAGGTATAAGTAGGGGGAAGCAATATATTCGATACCTCATCCAGAAACGCACCCTCTCGAAACCTGGCGAGCAAGCTACACCGCGATGCAGAGCGCCTCTCTTGCATAGTCTGCCACTTGAGTTTATTAAACATCTCCGTAACGCTATCACGGTTACCAAATAACCCTGTGACGAAACGCGCCGCTCTTCTTTGGATCTTCTCTATCTCCTCCGTCAAACCGATCTGGTACGGATCCCACACTGATGAGCAATACTCAAGTATAGGTCGAACGAGTGTTTTGTAAGCCACCTCCTTTGTTGATGGACTACATTTTCTAAGCACTCTCCCAATGAATCTCAAGCTGGTACCCGCCTTACCAACAATTAATTTTATATGATCATTCCACTTCAAATCGTTCCGAACGCATACTCCCAGATATTTTACAGAAGTAACTGCTACCAGTGTTTGTTCCGCTATCATATAATCATACAATAAAGGTTCCTTCTTTCTATGTATTCGCAATACATTACATTTGTCTATGTTAAGGGTCAGTTGCCACTCCCTGCACCAAGTGCCTATCCGCTGCAGATCTTCCTGCATTTCGTTACAATTTTCTAATGCTGCAACTTGTCTGTATACTACAGCATCATCCGCGAAAAGCCGCATGGAACTTCCGACACTATCTATTAGGTCATTTATATATATTGTGAAAAGCAATGGTCCCATAACACTCCCCTGCGGCACGCCAGAGGTTCCTTTAACGTCTGTAGACGTCTCTCCGTCCGTCTTCAATCCAGCCACACAGCTGGTCTGATATTCCGTAGGCTCTTACTTTGTTTATCAGGCGACAGTGCGGAACTGTATCGAACGCCTTCCGGAAGTCAAGAAAAATAGCATCTACCTGGGAGCCTGTATCTAATATTTTCTGGGTCTCATGAACAAATAAAGCGAGTTGGGTCTCACACGATCGCTGTCTCCGGAATCCATGTTGATTCCTACATAGTAGATTCTGGGTTTCCAAAAACGACATGATACTCGAGCAAAAAACATGTTCTAAAATTCTACAACAGATCGACGTCAGAAATATAGGTCTAGTTTTGCGCATCTGCTCGACGACCCTTCTTGAAGACTGGGGCTATCTGTGCTCTTTTCCAATCATTTGGAACCCTCCGTTCCTCTAGAGACTTGCGGTACACGGCTGTTAGAAGGGGGGCAAGTTCTTTCGCGTACTCTGTGTAGAATCGAATTGGTATCCCGTCAGGTCCTGTGGACTTTCCTCTGTTGAGCGATTCCAGTTGCTTTTCTATTCCTTGGACACTTATTTCGATGTCAGCCATTTTTTCATTTGTGCGAGGATTTAGTGAAGGAACTGCAGTGCGGTGTTCCTCTGTGAAACAGCTTTGGAAAAAGGTGTTTAGTATTTCAGCTTTACGCGTGTCATCCTCTGTTTCAATGCCATCATCATCCCGTAGTGTCTGGATATGCTGTTTCGAGCCACTTACTGATTTAACGTAAGACCAGGACTTCCTAGGATTTTCTGTCAAGTCGGTACATAGAATTTTACTTTCGAATTCACTGAACGCTTCACGCATAGCCCTCCTTACGCTGACTTTGACATCGTTTAGCTTCTGTTTGTCTGAGAGATTTTGGCTGCGTTTAAACTTGGAGTGGAGCTCTCTTTGCTTTCGCTGTAGTTTCCTAACTTTGTTGTTGTACCACGGTGGGTTTTTCGCGTCCCTCACAGTTTTACTCGGCACGTACATGTCTAAAACGCATTTTACGATTGCCTTGAAGTTTTTCCATAAACACTCAACATTGTCAGTGTCGGAACAGAAATTTTCGTTTTGATCTGTTAGGTAGTCTGAAATCTGCCTTCTATTACTCTTGCTAAACAGATAAACCTTCCTCCCTTTTCTTATATTCCTATTAACTTCCATATTCAGGGATGCTGCAACGGCCTTATGATCACTGATTCCCTGTTCTGTACATACAGAGTCGAAAAGTTCGGGTTTGTTTGTTATCAGTAGGTCCAAGATGTTATCTCCACGAGTCGGTTCTCTGTTTAATTGCTCGACGTAATTTTCGGATAGTGCACTCAGTATAATGTCACTCGATGCTCTGTCCCTACCACCCGTCCTAAACATCTGAGTGTCCCAGTCTATATCTGGTAAATTGAAATCTCCACCTAAGACTATAACATACTGAGAAAATTTATGTGAAATGTATTCTAAATTTTCTCTCAGTTGTTCTGCCACTAATGCTGCTGAGTCGGGAGGTCGGTAAAAGGAGCCAATTATTAACCTAGTTCGGTTGTTGAGTGTAACCTCCACCCATAATAATTCACAGAAACTATCCACTTCTACTTCACTACAGGATAAACTACTACTAACAGCGACGAACACTCCACCACCGGTTGCATGCAATCTATCCTTTCTAAACACCGTCTGTACCTTTGTAAAATTTCGGCAGAATTTATGTCTGTCTTAAGCCAGCTTTCTGTACCTATAACGATTTCAGCTTCGGTGCTTTCTATTAGCGCTTGAAGTTCTGGTACTTTACCAACGCAGCTTCGACAGTTGACAATTACAATACCGATTGCTGCTTGGTCCTCGCATGTCCTGACTTTGCCCCGCACCCGTTGAGGCTGTTGCCCTTTCTGTACTTGCCCAAGGCCATCTAACCTAAAAAAAACCGCCCAGCCCATGCCACACAACCCCTGCTACCCGTGTAGCCGCTTGTTGCGTGTAGTGGACTCCTGACCTATCCAGCGGAACCCGAAACCCCACCACCCTATGGCGCAAGTCGAGGAATCTGCAGCCCACACGGTCGCAGAACCGTCTCAGCCTCTGATTCAGACCCTCCACTCGGCTCTGTACCAAAGGTCCGCAGTCAGTCCTGTCGACGATGCTGCAGATGGTGAGCTCTGCTTTCATCCCGCTAGCGAGACTGGCAGTCTTCACCAAATCAGATAGCCGCCGGAAGCCAGAGAGGATTTCCCCCGATCCATAGCGACACACATCATTGGTGCCGACATGAGCGACCACCTGCAGATGGGTGCACCCTGTACCCTTCATGGCATCCGGAAGGACCCTTTCCACATCTGGAATGACTCCCCCCGGTATGCACACGGAGTGCACACTGATTTTCTTCCCCACTCTTGCTGCCATTTCCCTAAGGGGCCCCATTACGCGCCTGACGTTGGAGCTCCCAACTACCAGTAAGCCCACCCTCTGCGACTGCCCGGATCTTGCAGACTGAGGGGCAACCTCTGGAACAGGACAAGCAGCCATGTCAGGCCGAAGATCAGTATCAGCCTAAGACAGAGCCTGAAACCGGTTCGTCAGACAAACTGGAGAGGCTTTCCGTTCAGCCCTCCGGAATGTCTTTCGCCCCCTGCCACACCTTGAGACGACCTCCCACTCTACCACAGGTGAGGGATCAGCCTCAATGCGGGCAGTATCCCGGGCAACCACAGTCGTAGTCCGATCAGGGGATGCGTGGGACGAGCTGGCCGTCCCCGACAAACCCCCATCCGGACCCCAACAGTGATGCCCATTGGCAACAGCCTCAAGCTGTGTGACCGAAGCCAACACTGCCTGAAGCTGGGAGCGAAGGGATGCCAACTCAGCCTGCATCCGAACACAGCAGTTGCAGTCCCTATCCATGCTAAAAACTGTTTTGCAAAGAACGTGTGAACTAATCTACAGAGAGCGCAAACAAATCGACAAAATTTAAACGGTTATTAAAATACAAGATTGCCTAGTAAATGCAGTAATGCTGCTACTTGCGCACTGCTGACACTGCTCGGCGGCGGAAGGAGACTACGTGAATTTACACTATTCAGGTACTAACGTTCTCCTTTACGGTATGTCTAAAGGTTTTGATTTTGTAGTAAATTTGGAAATAAAGTGGATTTATGTATTGGCTTACGAACCTCAGATGAAGTTATTGGTGGTTTGTGCTGCTAGTTTTAAATATACTACGCAATATTCAGCTTGTCACCTGCAGAAAACAAAACGTTTTTTATTTTTCTGTTTATTTATGAGAATAAACAGAAATTCAAAAATTGACCATATCCCGTGACTTCCTTCCTAGAGCTGTTTAATTTTCTTCTACACAACCGCCAGCTGTGTATTCATTATCGCACTCTAATCTTGAAACGCAACCCATTATTCCTCAGTATTCCAACTTCTTTCCACATTGCATCCTTCTGATGACTGTCTTAAATTAAATTTTAGTTGTAACTACTGTAAATCTTGCGCAACAAGGTATCAGTCGCCACATTAAAGTAACACGCTGGTCGCTTCGGAGTGTTGATATGACAGTCGTTTGGCCGCATAGGGACTTAACTAGAGGGCAGGTCGGAGGAGAAGGTAGTTAAGGGCTGCGGCTACCTGCAGAAAACAGGATTGTGGCACGGGCGGCGAGGAGCGCAAGTGAGGCGGCGTGTTGTTGTAGCCAAGCATCTGCCGTGTCCCTTTAGCAAGAGTGGTGCCTTGCTCACTGCGGCTTTGACGGGGCCGAATGTTGGTCGCAGCCGTGAACATTGCGTATCCTCTGTTACTGAAGTTGCAAGCAGTTTGTGTCCATTGTGGTGCCGGGTTGAAGTCCGGTCTAACCTTTGCAATTACTGGACGCGGTGGCGGCTGCTGGTTGATACTCGTTGGTTTCCGACTACGAGTTATCTTCGTTACATCCTTCTCTCGGCGCTTTCTAAGCAAGCATTTGTTAATGGGCGCTGTATTTTACGAGATATCACGGTGACATAGTGAGAATCCGATTAGTGTGCACGTCACTTGATCTCGCGTGGTGGCTATTTTTACTCCGTATACTGGTACTACTTGAGTTCAGTTCTGTTAATGTGTATGTCACTATTCCAAACTGATTGTAGAATCTAAGGGTGAGATGGTGAGCTCTGCTTTCATCCCGCTAGCGAGACTGGCAGTCTTCACCAAATCAGATAGAATGCAAATGTAATTCTTCTGACTTGTAAATTGTACTTCATAGTCAGTGAAAATTGTTTAATCTATCTGCCTTATTTCTGAGGCATGTCTATAGTTACCTCTTGGCTACTATCACGAGCGCGAGCTGTTTGCTTAAGAAAAAGGGAAAATTTTATGCCTCAGTAGTCAAGTCAAAGTTCGCTGCATAACGTTCGTACTTCGCTGCATTTGTATTATGATTAATTTTTACTAAATAATTAAAGAGTTATCTCTGTGTTACAGGTTAGGTGATTGTATCTCTTATTAACTTGGTCTAGTTAAAGATGACTGTGAACGATGAGTGAAACTTTTAATGAATTTTTCTATTACTGTGGTAGCGGCAACCACCGTCCTATGTTAGTAGAGAAGAGGGAATTATTGCTACTGGAGTTGGCCGGCAGCAGTGGTCGAGCGGCTCTAGCCGCTTCAATCTGGAACCACGCGACCGCTAAGGTCGCAGGTTCGAGTCCTGTCTCGGACATGGATGTGTGTGATGTCCTTAGGTTAGTTAGGTTTAAGTAATTCTAAGTTCTAGGCGACTGTTGACCTCAGATGTTGTCTCATAGTGCTGAGAGCCCTTTGAACCATTTTTTCTGGCGTTGCCTCTGCCACCGCCTCAATCATCATAAATTTGAACCACACTTGTCAGTCATTTTGGCTGCTTCGAAGGCAATGGCGTTTTGATAATTACTGGCAATAGCCGATGGTTGATAGTTATGACGTATTCATTTGATCATATGTTTTGCTGTTTGTTATGTAAATGCATTTTTACTTCATTTAATATTCTTGACTAAAAGGAAGTGATTTTATACTCTGGCCGTTTTGAGGTGCTTGCTATCAATTGTGTTATTGGAACTGAGTCTTTTCAGTTCTGGAGGCAATTTGTTAATATTGTTATTGGATTTTTCTTTTTAAAAATAAAATAATTATTGCTTTTAGAAACGTCAATAAATTCATTATTGCTCAGTACCTTCCACTCAACACCAGCTCCCTACCGCATTTCACTCATGATGGTTAACAGGTACGTATGTGCCAGTTGGCTATATGGTGTCAGCAGATGTCTTGGGGCGTTTTCCCGAACATAACTAAGGTCAACTCATTTATGTAACTGTTGACATAAATCAGGACGTTTATTTCAACATTCTTGGTGAACAAGTATGACCATTTTTTTTACATCTTTGTGATTAATATGCTGTGGACATTCCCTGTACTGTGGACACCGTATTTACAGATTTACACACATATGTCCCCGGTATGAAGAACATTTGGAAACCGTGTCGCATCCCAATTTGCCTACTACACCGCAGTATCTCAGTACCAGAAGAAACGTCTGGAGCCATTTGCCCAAACGAATGGAACGTAACAATCAACACTGAACAGTTTGCGAGCTCAACTAGATAAAGCAATGAGTGGCTCTAGCTGGATAAGTATCACGTGAAGATACTTGTGGGCCTCATTTTTTGGCCGAATTTCTCTCATTGTCAAAGCTAGAGATGGTATTAAGCGGTATAAGCATGGCGTTTCCTAGAAATGACTAGTTTTTTTTTATCTTGTGTGCTTGTTGTACACAAAACAATTGCTTGTAGTACGTTACCGTGACCTTTTCTGAAAGCAGGTTGGTATTACTCAGGATTTCAGTACACCATATAATTTCCCATACTTTTGACTACAAAACCCCATTTTTCAGCAATCTCTGTTCAATGCGACGGGCTTGCCCCACGTCACTAGATGGGTCTGCATGCCAACATAGTGCAGTCAGCTGCTCGACGTCGGAGCCAACGTCTCACTGCATCTGTAAGCTCACAATCAGCGTCTTAACGTGCAAGCAATTCGTTGTAGATGGTCCTTCCCTGCTTTGTATGGCGTCCCGTTAGGCTGCGTGGAACCTAGCAGGTACATAACTTGGAGCACTCCAGCTAGAGGACAAACGTGTCAGCACTACCAACACTGATATTCAGTTGTGCAGTGAGGAATTAGACGGTGATCCGTCGATAACGTAGAACGAGAGTGTCCGCACGTTCCAACATTGCAGCTGTGTGAGGTCAGCCAGCACGTGGGAGATTGAAATCGTTTAAATGGCTCTAAGGACTATGGGACTTAACATCTGAGGTCATCAGTCGCCTAGACTTAGAACTACACATCCATGCCCGAGACAGGATTCGAACCTGCGACCGTAGCAGCAGCGCGGTTCCAGACTGAAGCGCCTAGAACCGCTCGGCCACAGTTGCCGGCCACGTGGGACACAGGGCGGGTTTGCGCTACCTTATTGCGATGGTGACAGGCGTCTCGTCCAGCGACCCGCCTTGCTTTCGTTTACTGCCAGACATTCTGTAAAGGTTTATGAATATATTCGGTACCTGGTTTCCCGCTTGAAGCAGCCCAATCACATCTCTATTCTTGGAAAGCACCTTACTCACTGACGCCATTTCGAAGGCTACTTAGCACTTTATGGAACTATATGGGTTGGAGCGGGGATATTCCACGGTGTCCCACAAGAAATTCTGAAGTTTTTCAACAGAGACAGGCCGAGAAGAAAAAATGTATACAATACTCACTGAACGTCCCTCGTAAAATGATCTACGTGCGATGAATGTCAAACAAAATCAGTTTAACTAAAATGAAAACGGGTTCACGGCGACCATATGCCCCGGAGCGGCCTCTTACTTTCACCGTACCGCACACCTTGCACCCTTTGTTCTCTCTGCAGATAGCGCCCCCGCTGTCCGCACCCCGCGCCGGCCCCTTGTGGCTACGCGCTGGGCGATAAATTCCGCGGTGACGGAGAGAAATCGCCCCCTCTCGCCATTCACAACTCGTTATCTCCTGTGTGGCTTGTGGCGAGGTGGCTCGCAGCCCAAGGAAAACTGTTATCTCGGCCGAACAGAGCACCGCGAAATCGCCGCCGCAGTTGAATCTCACACATGTCCGAACGCTCTATCTGACCATCGTTGCCAGCACATTGATCAACCTCTGCCAACGAACCCTCAGTGATTAATCAGCTCAAGTTGATTTCTAGCAACTTGCACTGTGTTGCTTTATTGCCTGTGAACATGTGAGAGTAGTGCGATAACCTCTGTGTACTATATGCGTGGAGTCAATGCTTACACAGAGGGGTAACAAGAAACACGAACCCTCTGACGTGATAGAATGCTACTTTTATTCTCCATCAGAGACGTTGTTTCAGTGTATGTTGTGCCTCGCGGAGTGGCCGCGCGGCTTAAGGCGCCATGCCACGGATTGCGCCGACTCTCCCGCCGGAGGCTCTAATCCTCCCTCGGGCATTTGTGTATGTGTTGTTCTTAGCATAAGTTAGTTTCAGTAGTGTGTAAGTCTAGGGACCGAAGACCTCAGGAGTTTGTTCCCTTAGGAATTCACAAAAACACAGTCATTCAATGTATGTTGTGTTCAGATTACCATCATATGAAGGAGCAGTATTTGCATCGAGGTTCCACTGATGACCGTCATACTGTCGTATCACTCAGTTACATTAATATGTTACTCTCAGTTACATTAATATGATGTACAGACCACCTTCGCTTCCAACGACTGTTTGGGTCTCAAAGTAATTTGTAATCTTAGTTAATCCCACAGTTCCTTCTTTTCCTTTGCGATGTGTCGTAGATAATTTATTCTAGTTGTCGCCAGAGGACGTGTAACGCTATGTAATCTGTGGATAAATGTCTCGTTGGGCTTCCTGTCTCGTTAGATCTGTATGTAACCTCAAGTTTACGTTTACATATTTCAAGCGGTATAAAATCCATGAAACAATTATTCAGTACTGTCGAGGAGAGAAACTATGCTTTGATATATAACTCCTGTTAACAGCACGCAGCACAAAAACGTCTACACCCTTATGATGACTATAGCAGTGATACTTTTAAACTTGAGAGACAGTGAAGTTGCGCATCTTCAGCAAATTTGTCGGTCGAAGAACTCAGGTCGATACTTTTGTCGACTGGAGTCTCATGAACTGTGCTTTCCGTTTGATCACAAAAGAGGATGTTTAATAGATGTCCAACACCGAGTTATCAGGTGATCGCGCTTGTCGTAGGACTGAACCATAAAAACAAAACTGTAGTTGGATAGTGCTGAAAGGGTTTACTAGTATGTGATTGAAAGGACGTCGAGGGTAACCGAAACTGAAATAATCAGCCTGAGATCATCTTTCGGATAGATGCCGCGCTGAGGGGCCTTTCCGTCTTGTCTTTGTAATCTCTTGTGAGCACCCTATCTCAACTAACAGAATTTCGGTGGTTTTTCAGGAATATTTTCTGATTATTTTGATATGAGACACCAGCGGTTTCCCATGGCATGTTACAGAGTATTAACGTAATTACGATTGGTGCAGTTTGTTACCTCGATTACTTTTCACTGCGTAAAATTAAGTTACTACAGTGATGAAGACTACTATATTCAATTATAAAAGTGTACAGCTCTAAACTCTATGTCACAGCCCTCAGAGAGAAACAAGAGTACTTTGTTGTGTTTGTCGTCACTGCGATGAACAGCCTTCTTTCGCCTTTAATGAACCCACTTACAAAGTGCACATCGATTAATCTGTCAGTACTTCTGTATATCACTATTAACAGAACCGAGCAGTGCTATACCCAAGCTTGACAGCAAAGAGAAATGTGGGAGTTACTGTTGTGAACAGCAGGTACTGTGGGTGAATATAACAAATATATTTGTAAAATAAGACACATTGTGCATTTCGAGATTGCACTGCTGTACAGATATTTTCACTACAAAGTAGACGCAAAAATAATGGGTAAGAAATTAAACTAGTTGCACTTTCCAGAAGCTGGGTGTGCTGTGAACACGACCTGTTGCTTGTTAGGTGGTCTGTGGGTTTGCAGATTAGACTGAAGCTGAATCTGTCGCCAGGATTGCCTCCTTGAAGCTAACACGCTACTTAGTATTTATTCAAAAAATATATAAATGTGTAAAACTGGTCAGGACACATCACCGTTGAGATTATAAAACAATTTAGAATGCATTTACATAATTAAAATAGAATAATGATAAGAAAATGATTGCTTGCTGAAGTCGCCACAAGGATAATGCTAGACAATTACGACCGAAATGGTGCCCAGACAGTTGCAGGACACAAATTACATTTTTCAACAGTGATCTCTAAACTATATAATTACGCAAATGAGTATCAACCCGAACAGAGCACACAACAGGTTAACGAATGAAGAAAGAATCATGAGAAACTCCACCAGGCAAGTAAACTGCAATGAGTTAACTCGATAACGAAACAAAACTTGAGTGGTTACGGAAAAAAGTCCTCTTTCAAGCAGGAATTGGTCCAGAGGTATATGCGCAGTGCACGAGGTGGATAGATTAAGTTATGAAGACTAAAATTAGAAACCAGAGTTGAAGTCCTGGTCGCGTACGCCTTGTCCTCCTGTAATATCGTGGCATCTTCTGTGTGAGCGGTCCAATGCTGTTGCTCGCACGGCTGCACGAAAACTGACGCCTTCTTACCAAAATCATTAGTTTTACAGACAACAGTGTTGCATCCTTGAGCCCCTGGTTCTCGATGTACGACTACAGCTTCAGTTTTCCTACAGTCCACGTCTCACTACTATACAATGCTGCGCTCCAAACGTAAATTCTCATAACTTTTTCCTCACATTAAAGTCGATGTTTGATACTAGCAGTCTTCTCTTGGCCAGGAAGATCTTCTTGGCCAGTGCTTGGAGTCCTCTTTACTTTGTCCACCACGTGTTATTGTGTTTCCAAGCCAGCAGAAGTCCTTAACTTCGTTTACTTCGTGGTCCCCAGTTTTTATGGCAGCTCTAATGCTGCTATTCTTCGTTAGTATCGCCTTTCTTCGGTTTGCTCTCAATCCATATTCTGTATTCATTAGACTGCTCATTCCCTTCAACCCAATCTGTAACCTATCTTCATTTTCATTGGGGACAGCTATGTCATCAGCGATATCGCGCTAAAATATAATCCCACAACCTGATAATTCTGTCATTGCTTATTCTTTGTCTATACTGAAAAAGTGTTAACGTAAGACTACATTCCTTACCTTACACTCTTCTTAATCTGAGCACTTCCATCTTCATCTCCATTATTACTGTTCCTTTATGATTTTTGTACATATTGTATATCATCCATCTTTCTATATAACCTACTGGAATATAT
Source organism: Schistocerca serialis cubense (assembly GCF_023864345.2). Classification (NCBI taxonomy): domain Eukaryota; kingdom Metazoa; phylum Arthropoda; class Insecta; order Orthoptera; family Acrididae; genus Schistocerca; species Schistocerca serialis. The sequence goes on from NC_064643.1 coordinate 487,962,432, forward strand.
CTGAGAATTTCGAACACACTGCATTTTTACATTTTCGAACGCTTTTTCTAGGTCTACAAATCTTATGAAAGGGTCCTGATTTTTCTTGAGTCTTGTTTCCGTTACATAGATCAACACTGATTTTCCATTTTTTGGTTATGACACATGTGTTATATTAAATTTGTTCGGCTGAATTCAACAATATCAGTGTTTTTGTCTTATCACATTAAGTTTATTACAATTTTAGTATCTGTAACGAAAATAACATTAATACGCAATATTTCCAGTGAAACAGAAGTACAAATATTCATTTGAAAGTAAACAGTCAATTCGAAGTAAATTTTTCATTATTGTGCCTTTACAGGTAAGTGTTATGTAGGACATACCAGCAGATGTTACCACTCTTTATTGCTGCAGTGTCGCGAAGCAGGTACAAGCACTCCAGTGCTGAGCAAGAGTATCTAGAGAAATGTTTCAGTGGATTACATTGTTTCGGTTTATTTGTTGAGCTGTAACCATGCAAAGGGGAAACTGTCTGAACAAAGCAGATGTATTTTGTTATAATTGTGGACTTTGAATGATCGTCGCACAAAGGCGTAACATAACATCATATGTCAAATATGTGTGTTTTGATTATTTTGGAGTGAAACTGGGGTATCACGATAAATCATTGGTCCCTGATAGAGTGTTTAGTGTTCGTGTTGGGGAAATACGAGAATGGTCAAAGGCAAAATTAAAGTCCCTGGGTTTTTAAGTTCCAACGGTGGGGCCTTCAACGAAGAACGACTACTGTTATAACCAGTAATAACACAATAAATAAAAAGTTCTGTCACCAAGCGTTATGTTTGAAGATGAATACTTTATGAAAATTATATAAATTGATGGTGCTTTTACCAATGTCCAGGAAGTGCAAGTGAAATGTGGATTTCCAGCGGAAATCTTAAGTCCCTTGACCAACTAAGCCTAGAGAACGTGAAAGTACAAGTTCCAGTATAGCAGCCGGAATAAAAGTCCACAGCGTAGCCACACCAACATCGAGCAGTCGGTACATCAGTTCAAGAGACGAAACAGTCCACCGCAGCGAACAACCTCCGAGTTGTGGAGTAGAACATAGAACGATGAGAACTGGCTTGTAGACGTCAGTAGCGGCGTTAAGTAAGGATGCATAGTAAATGGATCCGGCAGCTGGGGTCGCTGTATATTCTGGGCGGCCAGTCGCTGATTGTTATGGGTGGCAATCGCTGTGGTTTGAAGCGCGCGCTCGAAGGCGCCCAGCGATGCTGGCAGCGGCCGCGTAAATGAAGTGTGGCCAACGATGCGTTTCACGGCCGCGCGTAATGGAGAGCGCCGCTTCTCGCTGCGGAGCTTTAGTAGTGACGGATATCACAACATCGAAGACTATTACTTCCGCATTTGCAACGTAAAAGTCCTTCAGCATTAAAATATTTCAAAAAGGAATGATTTATCTTGGCATAGGGTCTGCCAGAAGAACTGTACCACATGGTTATGGTGTTCCTGTACATATACCCCTCCTAAGAATCTTCCGATGCTACGTTCCGAATCAAGCTGCAAATAAGACGAGCCTCCTGGAAATTCTGGTTGGGAGGTGTACAAGACAAATCTCAACTTTACACACACGTTGAGCTAAACAGTTCGGTCAGAGATAGAAATCTCCTAGAGGATGCTTCAGAACTGTCTTCGAGGCTGAAAGAAACGAATTTAGTAGTTCCACACTGTACATATTGGCAATAATCTGCAGCGAGCTGACGTCTGCCCATACTGGCCGTACGAAAATTGCGCATAATGAATTTAGGTAACATTCATTCTTACCAAATTGTCACTTACCCATTTCATTATTTGTAAATCTCAATCTACCCCAAAGAATACTTGGTAAATGTTATCGTTTCAACATTGGAAATGTTTTACCAAACACTTACTGTAAATCAACGTCGCCAAGACTAGGGAAAATTGAGAGTTGCATGTCAAATCCGTGCAACAGCTGCAAATAATATGTCTTGTCTTGGCAATGCGTTTTTCAGTTGTTTGCGATTTTAGACTCAAATCCTCAGCGAGCCATTTAGTCCGTCGTAGAAACGACAGAAGACTCCAACATTTAAAAAAGAATTTACTATGTATTTTCTGGTCACATTAAAATAATTGTATTAATTTATTAACCACATCTAAATCTGTTGCTTAGCAGCCAAAACACCGATGTAACTGAAATGTGCTCTATTTAAGTTATTAATAAACTTAGCTGTTATCCTCGTTCCTGCAATACGCATACAAATGTAGTATTATGTTACCCTTCACTTCAAGATTTTTTTTTGTATGAATCATTGTCTCTGTTAGTCGAAGTGAGTGACCTTTGTATGTGTGCCTCACTTATACAAATAGATACAGATTTCACTCAGGTGTTCCTTCAGTATATGGACTGTACGGCTGGTCCCGGTGGAGGTTCGAGTCCTCCCTCGGACAGGGGTGTGTGTTCCTGCCCTTAGGATAATTTAGGTTAAGTAGTGTGTAAGCTTAGGGACTGATGACCTTAACAGTTAAGTCCCATAAGACTTCACACACACACCTTCAGGATGCATAGTGACATCAACCTACAGACTGGAATATGGTATCTCTGTTCATAGTTAAGTTTGCTTCCGTGTCCAACATTACGCAATATATTATTATCTGCTCGTTGTTCCACCATTGGAGTCTTCATCCCGTTGCGACGGGGCGGAAAATAAGTGCCGTTGAAGAGCTCCCACGAATGTGCAAATACAAATGTTCATTAAAAAATGTTTGTGCAAATTTTTGCTTTCACGTAAGTCTCAGGGGACGATTTCCACACTTGGTGCATTAGTACACTGTTCCACACCCGCGCATTAGTTATAGTTTTTGACTTAATATTCACACAGACATGGCTACAGTTTATGCTAGGGAACAAAAATTGGGCCATTATTATAGCAAAATAATTTTTCACGGCACAGTTCAATCACTATTTATTGGCGTTGTCCTTTTCTTTCACACAATGAAATTAGCAGTAGTGAGACGGTTTACAGTTTTACTTTAATAATAATTTGACTCCGAGCCTCCAATAGCAGTAATGTAGGCTGCTATAATAAAAAATTACTCAAACAATTCGAACAGAACCGCAAGACCAACTGTCCTCTTTGTTCTAACTGTTTTGTCGCGAAATCACAGATCGCCACATGTTCATTTACGCCGATATGTATCTCGTAATTGGTACTCAAATAATCGTAGCACTTCAAGTTCACCAAATATATGCGTGCACATTTGCACTATTAAACAATACGCTTTGACGAAATAAATCGGCGCGAAAAATTCTTACTCAAACGACCACATGGGCCACCCACCGGCCGACTCCCCCACCCACACGCTTACCGACTGCCGAACGACTGACCCCTGGCCAAGATGGCCGCTCGCTTATATAGGCTCGGATGTCTACCCCCCCCCCCCCCCCCGCCCTTGGTTATCCAAGTACCAATCTCACCAATTAAGGTTACAAATTTTGACACATAAATCCCTCAACAGAAAGAAATACACCATCGGAACCACGCTAAAAAGTACATCTTACTTACTATGTTACATTAATTTCTGGGACTGTTCTGTCACCGGTAAATCATGTTTTAATTTTTGCAAAATTTCGCCACTTAGCGCAGATTGGTTTGTTTACATCTGTGCTGCAAGTTTTTAACATAGAACTGCTTATAGTACTAATTTTAGACGTAATCTATAGCGATCTGCACATCGCTCTGCTCGAATCTTCATACCTATAATAATTATTTAATTATGGAGGATAAATATAAATAATGATTTGCAAACAATGAAAACTATTGCAAGTTAAGTGTATAGTACAACTTGTTTAAAATATGTGTGATGCCACCCAAAATATTATATAGTGCCGTTCTTTACATCATGAATTTTCTATTGAATTTTATAAACAATTTCTCATCAATCTTTTTTATTGCACTTTTAAGAGCTTAATAATGACTACGGCACTCAATCCGCTATGACGAGATGTTTTAATGAGCGCTCGTTCATTTCTGTACGTTGTTGTTTACTACTTTTATTAATATTTTCAGTATTCGTGATATTAAGCAATTTTTAAGTTACTATAATTTTTGCGTCTCGTGACTTAAAATAAAGATCGATATTTGAGAAGATGGATATTGTTGGCCACAACCCACTGCCACATCGCTCTTCGCCGTTACATAGTTTTCGCGTAATGCGCGAAAAACTAAAAACCCCAAGCTGCGGGCCACGTGGCCGCTCGGCTGCGGAGGCATCCCGCCGACACGTTGCAAATCTCGCGCGGACGCGCCACACGTCTCCGTGAATGGCGCACCATGTTGCGCGCTCGCTCTGAACAAAGCAATCCTTGCATACTAGACCTATTCATCTAGTAACGGGGGTTTGTACCGTCACACCGTGGAGCGTAAATCGTGCCCTGTGGAGTACAGTCGCTTGCTATTATTGCATTACCTTTCGTCACATCCTCACAGCTCGCAAATGCCTTATGTTCAATGCACACTTGCGATCTACTAACCTGAGCTCGCAGCATCGTTTCCTCGCTCGATTAAGGAGCATACGAGAAACAACGGCGGTACGCACACTACGGCAGTTAAGCTGCAAAATCACTGTGAGCAGGCACCGACAGAACTATGCTGGCGAACAAGTGTTGCGTCGAAGCCATCTCACCCATCGCTGCGAAGCAGCAGTCGTTGTGGGAGAACCGGACGGTGTAGACGTGTTCACAGCCCTAGCAAAAGCTGTCGTCAGTCTGCCAGGCATTCAGGTGGTCCTGCTGTGGAACTGTTTATTGAATAGGTGCAGAAATATTTTTAAGCGTGAGTATCAGTGAAGATACCCACGCGTGACGTTCAATAAGTAACGCAACACTTTTTTCGCAACCAATTTAAGTTGAAAAAATGCGGAATTTTTTGAGTGACGTCGTGGAATATTCCCGCTTCAGTCCCAATTATTTCATGATGTCGGGATAGGTAGTGGCTTCTGTAGCGGATATAGGTTCCTAGGAGAAAGCTGTCCGTGAGTTTAGTTTGTCGGAAACGCTAAAGACTGTCTCACACGGAGCAGGATTCGCTGTAAGTTTCCTTGCTGGCTAGCGCGACGGCTACCTTGCGGGCTCCATCGTCTGCTAGCGGGCTACTTTGCTGGGAACCTTGTGAGATTTCCAGGATAGGTCCGGTTCTATTTTTCTTGTAAGGTTCCCTGCGTGCTACCTGCGTTGGCCAATCATGAGACGTCTCGTTTGTGACGTCAGACGCGGAAGGCTTTTCTGCTGTTGTGTGGTGCTGTAGGAAGGTCTTATAATTATTAAATAATGGCACCGCAGTGGTCCTAGGAAGCGATTGAAGCATTGATATGCATTTATGTGGAAGAACAGTGACTGTACGTCGTGAAAAGCGCGAACTATTATAATAAAACATACAAAGAAGTTCTTCAAATACCAATACATCCATTCGTATAAAATTTGCTAATGATGTACGATCTTCAATCCTATAAAATAAAGTCTTATATAACAGTCATTATTGGTATATTTATAAAGTCAAACAGTAATGAAATGGTGATACTTTTCAAACAAAAGTAGGTGTTATGCGAACTAACGTCAACTCTTTATGAAGCATGGAGAGCACACCTTTTCCAGCGTTTCTCCTCTTAATCCAGTTTTTCTTCCATCCTTTCTTTCTTCTTCTCTCATTAGCATGCATTTCTGCACCGTTTAGCACCAAAAGAGCTAATAACGCCTGTTTGCTCTGAACATCTGTACCTGAAGCAGCCATCTTCGTTCGATACAACATGCAACCGATCACAACACAACTAGCTGCCGATCTCGCACCGTGGGAGAGCTTCGGCATGGAAGATAGCCGGCTCCTTTGCCTGCAAGCCGGCAGACATGCACGCCATCTCGCAAACTTGCGGCGAACCTTGCTCCGTGTGAGACGGGCTTAAGCGTCTCTGATGTTAGTAGGCACTTGCAGAATGTCTACAGAGAGCTGGTATGGAACAAAAGCTCGGCGAGTCGTTGGACGAGATGTTTGTCATCGTCGCAACAAGGTCGGACAAACCTGGCCGATGTCTCACCTGCCAGCCGGCCGCATACGGCTGTGCCACCTGCAGAGTTGGAACGTGCGGACACTCTCATTCGGGGTGATCGACATATCACAGTCAAACACCTCGCTTCTTAAATGGACATCTCTTTTGGTACTGCTGATATACTCGTCCACCAGTTTGAGTACTAAAAGGTATGTCCCCGTCGGGTCTGTCGCCGCCTAACAGAAGACCATAAAGATCAACCGAGGACCATCTGTGCGGAATTGCTTGCGCGTTACGAGGCTGACCTTGAGCATTTCTCGTAGAACATCCTTCACAGGCGATGAAACATGAATTCATCAGTTCGAATGGAAACCAAAGCAGCAGTTCATGGAGTGGAGCCATACGCTTGTGCTCTGAAGAAAAAGTCCTCCTGTCGGTAGAATCATAGCGACGGTTTTTTGGGATTCTAAAGAGGGTATTCTGTTCGATGTACTCCCTTATGGTTCTGTGATGAACTCTGAAGTGTATTGTGTTCCCCTAGGAAATTGAAGAAACGTCAGCGTGTTCGTAGCCACAAAAAGGATACGTAACTTCATCTTCTCCACGACAACACAAGGCCTCCTACACTACTAGCCATTAAAATTGTTACACCACGAAGATGTGCTACAGACGCGAAATTTAACCGACAGGAAGAACATGCTGTGATATGCAAATGATTATCTTTTCAGAGCATTCACACAAGGTGGCGACACTACAACGTGCTGACATGAGGAAAGTTTCCAACCGATATCTCGTACACAAACAGCAGTTGACTGGCGTCGCCTGGTGGAACGTTGTTGTGATGCCTCGTGTAAGGAGGAGAAATGCGTACCATCACGTTTCCCACTTTGATAAAGGTCGGATTGTAGCCTATCGCGATTTCGGTTTATCGTATCGCGACATTGCTGCTCGCGTTGGTCGAGATCTAACGACTGTTAGCAGAATATGGAATCGGTGGGTTCAGGAGGGTAATACGGAACGCCGTGCTGGATCCCAACGGCCTCGTATCACTAGCAGCCGAGATGACAAGCATTTTATCCTCATGGCTGTAACGGATGGTGCAACCACGTCTCGATCCCTGAGTCAACAGATGGGGACGTTTGCCAGACAACAACCACCTTCACGAACAGTTCGACGATGTTTGTAGCAACATGGACTATCAGCTCGGAGACCATGGCTGCGGTTACCCTTGACGCTGCATCACAGACGGGACCACCTGCGATGGTATACTCAACGACGAACCTGGGTGCACGAATGGCAAAACGTCATTTTTTCAGATGAATCCAGGTTCTGTTTACAGTATCATGATGGTCGCATCCATGTTTGGCGGCATCGCGGTGAACGCACATTGGAAGCGTGTATTCGTCATCGCCATACTGGCGTATAACCCGGCGTGATAGTATGGGGTGCAATTGGTTACACGTCTCGGTCACCTCTTGTTCGCATTGACGGCACTTTGAACAGTAGACGTTCCATTTCAGATGTGTTACGACCCGTGTCTCTAAACTTCATTCGATCCCTGAGAAACCCTACATTTCAGCAGGATAATGCACGACCGCATGTTGCAGGTCCTGTACTGGCCTTTCTGGATAGAGAAAATGTTCGACTGCTGCCCTGGCTAGCACATTCTCCAGGTCTCCCACCAATTGAAGACGTGTGGTCAATGGCGGCCGAGCAACTGGCTCGTTGCCGGCCTTTGTGGCCGTGCTATTCTAGACGCTGCAGTCTGGTACCGCGAGACCGCCACGGTCGCAGGTTCGAATCCTACCTCGGGCATGGATGTGTGTGATGTCCTTAGGTTAGTTAGGTTTAACTAGTTCTAAGTTCTATGGGACTCATGACCTCAGAAGTTGAGTCCCATAGTGCTCAGAGCCATTAGAACCATTTCAACTGGCTCGTCACAATACGCCAGTCACTAGTCTTGAATAACTGTGGTATCGTGTTGGAGATACATGGCCAGCTGTATCTCTACACGCCATCCAAGCTCAGTTTCACTCAATGCCCAGGCGTATCAAGGCCGTTATTACGGCCAGAGGTGGTTGTTCTGGGTACTGATTTCACAGGATCTATGCACCCAAATTGCTTGAAAATGTAATCACATGTCAGTTCTAGCATATTTGTCCAATGAATACCCGTTTATCATCTGCATTTCTTCTTTGTGTAGCAATTTTTAAGGGCCAGTAGTGTATAAGTCTACACAGCCGACCAGGAGCTCAGAAAACTTCACTGGACTGTTCTGCCTCATCCTCCATACATCCAGGATCTTGTACATTCCGACTTCCACTTGTCTGGCCCAGTGAAGGATGCTCTTCGTGGGAAATAGTCCGTGGATGATGGGAAAGTTATTGATGCAGCAAGACGTTGGTTCCTTCATCGATCAGAGGAGTGGTACCATGTGGGCATACGGGCCCTACCAGTAAGGAGGAGTAAGACCGTCGCACTAAAAAATGGGGGTTCGTAACCAAAAGAGTGGGAAATATTTTGGTGTATAGGAATCCTGAATAAAACCATCGCACTTCCAGAAATAAAAATTGTTTTGTATTACTTATTGAATTCCTCTCTCAATTGTGGACTCACGTATCTTTGTATATGGATATTTCACTCCCCTGCCTCAACTATACGAGGAACGGTGCGGTTTCCACCTTTCGGTAGAGGAGAAGCAGCGCTCAGTGTTGGCTGCTCTGTTGTTTACAACATGTCTGTTGCTTTCATAAAACTGCATACCACCAATGCTTCAGACGGCAGGACACTCAGGGGTCCATTAGCTGCTAACGCAATAAGTGGACGTGAGCAGTATTATGGAATGGCCATTAGCAAGAACAGAATGATGCAGAAAGTACGAAGAAAGCAGCATGGACCACATATTTCCACAAACTCTGAAATGACAATAAACCAATACATTCACTTTGCCCACCCGGGCTTGAGTCATGGTATAAATTCCGAAAGACTTAAGTTTCAGGAGCGTGCTTAAAACACAAGTATTCTATTCCTCAAGCTGTTGTGGAAACCATCAAAGCAACTAGCTCACCTCGGCCCTGTCCGAATGGGTCTAAATGTGTGCACTCAGGATCCCGAGACATATTCAATAATACAATTTGATCACGAATTCCCAAGTAAATGTTTGTGGGGTTAAATGTTCTGAAATGGAGAGTCAGTGATGCTATATTATCATTCAATGATAGAAACAAGAGAAGAATAATAGTGCCATTATACATCAGCATAAACACTGGCTGGCATAATGTAAAGAGAGAAGAATTTTTAAATTTCGATTTGCCAGATCACAGCGTGCAGCCGATCTCAACATCAAATAAGAACGGTCAGGCCCAAGGAAGATGCTTTTACAGAAAGAGGGAGACAAGGAAGACATTCTTGACTATGTTGCTCGTTGTTTCTGAGCTTTCATTAAAAACACACAGTTTTAATATTTTCAGTTTTAAACTCGATTTTCTGAGAATTATGTTTCCTACAGTTAATTTTTCTGTGTTTGAGAAACGTCATAGCTACATGAAACTTTATGATCTGTTTTATTTGCTTTATTATAAGATACTACACCTACAGATGTACAGTCATGTCAGTTATCTGAAGGGTTTGAAGTTAGGTATTTGCATGCACAAATATTTCATGTAAAAAATGCATATTTTTAATAAACCGATATCTTTCGTTCCTTTGCGTTTCATTCCATAATTATTCTTCAGTCAACAGAAACAACCAATAAAAAACTTAGAGTATTATCTTCACTGGTTCTAAAGATGGAGGTACAAATCCTAGCTTATTAAACATTCCGAGCACCATTTGAATCGATGAACAGGCCACAGCCACTGCTGTCAGAAGCCGCGAACTAGTTTCGGTTACAAAACTGCTTTAATAGCAAAAATAAAAAAAAAATACATATGTCAGTCCAGAATGAGATTTTCACTCTGCAGCGGAGTGTGATCTGATATGAAACTTGCTGGCAGATTAAAACTGTGTGCAGGACCGAGACTCGAACTCGGGACCCTTGCCTTTCGCGGGCAAGTGATCTACCAACTGAGCTACCCAAGCACGGCTCACGACCCGTCCTCACAGCTTCAATTCTACCAGTACGTCGTCTCCTACCTTCCAAAGTTCACAGAAGCTCTTCTGCGAACCTTGCAGAACTAGCACTCCTGAAAGAAAGGATACTGCGTAGACATGGCTTAGCGACAGCCTGGGGGATGTTTCTAGAATGAGATTCTCACTCTGCAGCGGAGTGTGCGCTGATATGAAACTTCCTGGCACATTAAAACTGTGTGCAGGACTGCTACTCGAAACCGGGACCTTTGCCTTTCGCAGCCAAGAGCACTTGCCCGCGAAAGACAAATGTCCCGAGTTCAAGGCTCGGCCCAGCACACAGTTTTAATCTGCGAGGAAGTTACATGTGTCAGTGTTTCCTGGAAATTCAGTTCTGTAAGAGGGTGATTCCAAAACCACCTGTTTCTATTATTAGTGATTTCATAAACCAAATAAACAGCGCTTGCTTTCTTCTGCCTTTGTCCATAGAGTTTATCTTCCAATCAACTACATCACTGCCATATTACGCTGTGTGTGTGCAGTGAAGCAATTGCTGACGCTGCTACTACGAGCGGCAGCTACTAGCTTGGAACTGCGCCGGGCGAGGAATACACTACAGCTGCGACATTAACGTTAACAGCAGAATAACAAAACGTCAAGCGCCCCATACACGAAAACGTTGAACAGCCAGCGAACAATACAGCTTCTGATATTATTCAGTATAGTTAAGATAGACAATGAAACAATCTCTGTATGTTAAAGGCAGTGCCCTGACTGGCTGACTCATAGTCGCCCAATTGTGAGTTAACGAGCATTTCGCTCTCATTTATGTATATGGCCGAAAGGGTCAGCCTTCAGGAATTGTGAAACGAACCCTGTCGTCCAGGACCGTATGCGACAAAGGGCGCAGATTCACCACGAGATGGGGAAACTCACAGGCGTCTATTGTTTATTGAGGCCAAAGCGCTGTAGTGTGCGAGTGAGACCGACGAGAACCTACGTCATAGGGAAACCCCGTAGAAGGCTTTTGTGGCCAAAGAGACGTAGCAGTGTTAAATATGGCGGACGTAAATCGGCCATAAGGGGAAACACTTATTAAAACTATTTAATTCTGTAGTAGTGCAGGAATTAAACAGCAGTTACTGTAATCTACCGTCCTTCATAAATTTTAACGGTGATCCCAATAAAACTTGAATATTGATCATATCTATAATAGTTTAGGATTTACTGTTAAAGTGAAATTAACAAGTTTTCTACCAAAGACCTGAATGCTAAAATCTGAACGCTTTGGTCAATCTTAACGACCGACATTTCATGTAGAATCGTATCATTGAAATAACAAATATTGTAAATATAAACTCTGTCACTTTATTTTTTAATAGATATAATAAAGTTAAATTATCTGTATTTTCAGTCAAGCATCAGATCATCATTTCCTCCACACAAAACACATTGAACAATGACAACATTGAATTAGGTAAAAGAATATTTGTTTTACGGTTTAGTGCGTAATTGTGACTTTCGTTCTTTATTTGTTTATCAGAAAGCGCTTGGTTCAAGGCTGCTGGCCGTGACATTCAAAATTAAGAAGGAAATTATATTCGTTCTATGTAAAATAATTTAATAATCGATATTATTGTTACTTTATTTAGAACCTGAAAGTGGTCAAGCTTTGATTGTTTAAACATGTTCAAATGTAAAATAGTGTAGAATAAGCTGTAGCCAATCAGATGGACGGCCTCAGGAAAGGGAACTGCCCTAGTCAGTTGAGCGAGGACATTGGGCGCGCGGGAAACGCGCCCGGGAACGGGCACAGAGCGTGCGAGTGCAGACGCAAAAGTGGACAGCTCGGCGGGAGACACCAAAGGGTACAGTTCGGGTTGAGACACGAAAGCGGACAGTCAGTCTTTAGGTAGCTAGGAAGTGAAACTTCTTAGAAACTTTCGCGTTGTGTGGTATCGCGGGACTTAGTCTGTGTGCGGTGAGCAGCCGCGCGCCTGGAGTGAACTCTTAACTTTTCGCGTAGATAACTTGTGTTTCGCGATGAGATTGTGAATGATCGAACTGTGTCAACGCATATGCGCGCGAGTGTAACAGTAACTCTAAATACGACCACTTTCGCTGTTAGTTTGCTTATGAATGAACATTATTCTAACCAAATCGCAACTATGTGGCCTACATCATTTATGGGTCGTTCATTTAGTTCCAGATATTATTATTACTGTTATTATATGTTATGTTAACTTTGTATTTCGCTAACTTGCCATCAACCAGGCAATTTAATCAAAGGGTCACAAATGTCTACTCATAATTTAGGGCGTGTAATGAGACGCGTGCGGTTCAATCCCTAGACGAGATTGAGCCAAGACATTTCGACGAAGAGGAACCGCATGTGAGTCCGAACATCTGTCGGATGTTAGCTTCCACAGTCCTAACGGCTAAGAACAGAAACTTGAAATTTGGAGATGATGTTGATGTTAGGTAGGTATTGTTTGAGAAGGTATTTTTCAAAATTAACCTCCTGAGTCCAGAAATAGGGAATAAATTTTTTTTTGAAAACATATGGCTATTAAAGAAATTTTGTAACTAAAACTCTGAAAATTGGTATTTGTTTTGTCGGTCAGAAATAAAACAATATGTGTTTCAACATCTTTGAAAGTTCAATCACAACGAGGGTAAAATAGTGGGTGGAATTCTGTCGAAAATAAATGATTATTAAAGTACCAATAAAGCAATTTTAAAGCTACATCTAAGAGAACTCGTGTTTGACTTCTCAACATAAAAATTACATGTTTCATTGTTTCTGGAAAGTCACCCTCTAAGGGATAAAGTAGGGAATGAAAGCTTCTATCGAAATATTTCATTACGAATGAAATTTTGAAACTACATCTCTGAGAATTTGTATTTTGTTTCTCAGTTAGAAATAAAAAAAATACGAGTGTCAGTGTTTACTGGAAACTCAGTTCCCTGAGAGGGTCAAATAGGATACGAAAAATTTAAAGAAAATGTTTAGTTATATTAAAACATTTTTGAAGCTAAAGCTATGAAAAATGTATTTACATATAAAGAAATATGTGTTAGGGGATGATAGTTTCTATGGTAGTATTACCACAAAAACTCAAAACGCAGTATTAAGAAACACCTCAGACGCCAGTTGTCAGAATTACTTTTTGCTCAGAAGTACGTTCGGAGAAGACCATGTTTCTATTAACTAGCATGCGAAGTTTAGAAAATGTTGGAATTTGTGGACAATATAAAAATTTGATTGAAGGCGAACAAAATATGAGCACACCATATAGTCCACGTGAGCGAAGCAGCGAGCACTGAGCGTTACACGATGAAACTCCGGAATGCGTTGCACAAGGGATCAAGCGGAGAGCGGAGAGAGAGAGAGAGAGAGAGAGAGAGAGAGAGAGAGAGAACGAGCAGCGGGAAAACTTGTGGTAAACACAGAATTTTTCATTCGCTTGAGGCATGTTTAACGCAAAAAGCGTAATCTCTACGTTTCGGAAATAGACAGTTTATCTGTGTTCTGTTTCTCTTTTCACGCGCCTATTACACTCGACACAGAAACAACGGTAAACTCAGATGTTATTTCTGAAATCTGCCGTACTACTAGAAATTTTCGAAAACCGTATGCGTTCTGTTTGTCGGTGCTTTTTACGTTTTCCGGGCTTATGTTTCACTACGGATGACGAGGCATCTTCAATCATTTACACAGCCGTTACGAACCACAAGACCATATGAAAACCACTGGCAGGACAGAGAAAGGGACTGTCCGATGAGATTTCAAACAAGAATTACACTAGTTAAAAGTTTAACAGAGCAAGTGGCATAAACAGCAAATCCTTCTATGCTTTAGGATGCCTCATTGTACGGTACAATAGCGCGGGATTAGCGGAGCGGTCTAAGGCGCTGCAGTCATGGTCTGTGCGGCTGGTCCTGGCGGAGGTCCGAGTACTCCCTCGGCCATGGGTGTGTGTGTTTGTCCGTAGGATAATTCAGGTTAAGTAATGTGTAAGCTTAGGGACTGATGACCTTAGCAGTTAAGTCCCATAAGATATCACACACATTTGAATATTTTTTGTACGGTACAAGCAAAAATGAGAATGGTATAAACGAGTTTCACCCGTAACCAGTGGCGTCCCAATATCTACATCTTCCAGAAGGCACCTTACTACATCTGGTGAAGGGTACTTTTTGTAGAACAGTGACTTTTCCCTTTCCCTGTTCCAGTCGCAGAGGTGCGGGGAGGAACGATTTCGGATGCTTCCGCATGAACTACGTACTCTAAACCTTTCATTTTCTTTTCTAATAATTGCCGGCCACTCTGTCCGAGTGGTTGTAGGCGCTTTAGTCCGGAACCGCGCTGCTGCTACGGTCGCAGGTTCGAATCCTGCCTCAGGTATGGATGTGTGTGATATCCTTAGGTTAGTTAGGTTTAAGTAGTTCTAAGTCTAGGGGACTGATGACCTCAGATGTTAAGTCCCATAGTGCTCAAAGACATTTGAACCATTTTTTCGCGGAATATGCATAGGAGGAAACAATATATTTTAGCCTTAAACCGTATCGCATCTCTTAAAGCGTCTGTCACTGGATTTTTGCGATCATCTCCGTGATACTTCCAGCCTGCGTTGAAATGCCCTAGCCTATCCTAGGTCTTTTCTGTTTCACCTATCTGCCGAGGATAGCAGACCGACGAGCAATACTCGAGTATTCTTCGAACATAGGTTTTGTAAGCTACTTCCTTTGTGGGTGTACTACGTTCCCTATAGATACTTACACGAATCTGAAATCTGCACCACCTCGTACTATTTCTACGTCGTCATTCCACATTCATCCCTCCACACACATACTCCCACGTTTTTAATGGATGTACCTGATTCCCGAGAGTATTCGGAAATTTAGTAATCATGGAGTAATGAGTCTTTCCACCTATTTCTGCACAATACATTACATCTGTTAACGGTGAGGATCAACTGCCAATCACTGCTCTAAGTGGCCATTCACTGTAGGTCTTCCTGGGTTTCGCTACGATTTTATAGTGTTGCGACTTATCCGCATACAACAGCCTCATCTGCGGAAAGGCTCATGGAACCTCCAACGTTATCCGTTAGGTCACTTATATACGCTCAGGAACAGTGAAAATAAGGCACTAGGAGGAGAGCATCGGATCGAAATGAAGCAGGTAACAGGTTAAATTGAACAAGACATGTAAAGAAACGCAGTGAGTACAAGTTGACAAATAGAGTGCAACACGAATAACGTGCTGGACCACCACTAGCTGTAATACATGCCACAACATGTTCCAGCATCGAACTGATTAGACGTCTGATGATGTCCTGAGGCAGGGTGGCCCACAAATGTTGAACAGACACCTCCAGATCATGTACAGGCTGACACGATGGCATCTGGCGTTTCAGCTGGTCGCACACATGTTCTGTAGGCCGGCCATGGAAGAGACGGAACGTAGGAAGTCTTGAGCTGTATGAGGAAGACGATTATCTTGCCGGAAGAATTCCCCAAGTAGACCATGTAGGAGAAGTACCACAGGACCCGTTAAGGTTCTACGCACTGGCTATCGTAGGCTATGGCCCATCAGACTATTGCGCCGGCTGTGCTGGAACTGTAACGTTCCCCGTGGTGCCCCCACAATGGTATGCGGTTATCATCCGTCACTAAAACGAATCAGGTTTCATCACTAAATACCACGTTTTGCTAATTTGTGGCTGTACACTGTAAACGGATTCGCCTATGTCTCGTTGTTAACGGCAGTGTCAACAACGGCGCCCTCAACGGCATCCTCAAGCCGACTGGAAATGGTTTGTGGACCAGCTGCTTGCATTGTGGAGCGAGTGACTGTAGAATCTCTGATCGCTTGCAGCACGGTCATGCGATCTTCTTGTCTCGTCGTCTTCCTGATCACTCCAGACCGGGTAAGTCATATGTGGGTGCCATGTCCTGTCTACTGGCCCCAACACGGTCTGACGAAAACTCCAAACGATCGGTCTGGCGATCCACACGGTGCGTCGACCAGCCTGCGGTTTTCATGCCTGTGATTACACCTCTCTCAGATTCGCCTAATGGTGAGAAATGTTGTCTAGCACGCCTACCTGGCATTCTGCATACCCTAATGTCCTCCTCGAGTCGTGATGTGATAGTTAAAAGCACGACTGGTCCACTATGCGCAGTTTATATAGGGCCACTGTCCGGTTGTAGCCTCACTGTAGCGTCTGTGAACGTGCGCTTAGGCGTCAAACTTGGATCATTTACATATCGAATGTCACTGTACTTATTCCTGAAGTATCGCGTTTGCACCTTTCTTCCCTATCGGTGAGAAATTTTCAGTGTCCCAGAGCGTATAATGAGGACAGAAATGGTTCTGTAACACCGTTGCGGTTTGCCCGAATTTGCCTTTCGTCTGAAGATTTTTCTCTGTTAAGAACGGCTGTGTGCTGTTTGCTAGAAACTCGTCAGCCTAATGACGTAGCTGGTCTGATATTCCACAGTCCCGTATTTTGCTCATTATATGACAGTGCTGAACTGCATCGAACGCCCTCTGGAGGTCAAGGAACACGTCATCAACCTAGGCGCCGGTATCTGCTGCTTTTTGAGTCTCGTTGACGAATGTAGCGAGATGTGTGTCACACAATCATTGTGTGAAGATTTTCGAGCTCCAAGAATGTCATAACATGCGAATATAGAACGTGTTCCAAAATACCTCGACACACCGACTACAGAGATATAAGGCAATACATATGTGCTCCACGACCCTTCTAGTAAATGGGAATGGTCTGAGTATTTTGTCAGTCTCTGCTAACGCTTCTGTCCTCTTGTAACCTACAATACATTGCTACTAGTAGAGGAGGAGCAAGCTGTGGTGTCACCGCCAGACACCACACTTGCTAGGTGGTAGCTTAAATCGGCCGCGGTCCATTTAGTACATGTCGGACCCGCGTGTCGCCACTGAGTAATCGCAGACCTAGCGCCACCACCAAGGCAGGTCTCGTGATACGAGAGAGCACTCGCCCCAGTTGTACGAGAACCTAGCTACCGCCCAGTTGTACGAGAACCTAGCTACCGCCCAGTTGTACGAGAACCTAGCTACCGACAAGATGTACGAAGCCTTTCTCTCTCATTAGCCGAGAGACAGAATAGCCATCAGCTAAGTTAATGGCAACGAACTAGCAAGGCGTCATTTGTATCAGTGCCTATAGCTTACGAGTATTCAAGAGAGATGTATTCCAAGGACTAATAAAAAGATAAGTAATAAGCATCTACATACTTTTCTTCTTATTCATTTATAAGTTCTCATGTTCCAGACTTCACGCCCGTCTGCTTTAGCCGTGCGTGCCCTATCGGCTACAGCGTTAGTCTAGAGTTCATTTTCAGCCATCTCAACTTCACGGTGTCGGCCCAGCTACCGACACAACACAAGCTCTTTTCAATATTCTATTTACAACCACTATATGCCATCACACCCAATAACGTTTCCTCTGTTAGGAGATTTCTGTTGATTTGCTGTCCTACAGTAACATTTTGACGTTATTGCGATGACTTAAAGGACGAACCATGATCTTCCACAGTGAAATAATTTAAGAAAACGAATGTAATACATCGACGTTCTGTATGCTACGCTGTGTTCAGTCACAGAGTGTATGGATGGATGTCTTTGATCCGTTTACTGCTTTAACAAAAGAGGAAAAGCGTCTTAAAATATAAAGACAGAATTTTACTTTCGAATTCATTGCATGCCTCACGCATAGCTCTCAGTATACTAACACCGGCGGGTTCCATTTGGTCTATATGGCTGTGGCTGCGTTTAAATCTGCAGTTCTTTTGCTTCCGAACGTGTGTCTACCCAAATTTTCTCAGCTTCGCTCGGTACAAAACAGTCTAAATCGTATCCTACAATACTCTTGAACTTCGACCATTTATGTCAATACTGGATGTACATGCACTGCGCCGGGCGATCAGTCACTGAGCAGGCGTTTGTTTACATTAAGTCGCAGCCATATCAAACACCCTGAGACGCGCAGTGCCACGCCGTGCACAGACGCGAGGTGCAGGGCAGCGGAGAACGTCACAGACGAGGTCAGAACGGGGCACACTAGACCAGAACTGTGCAGAATGGAGCAGTGTGTTTGTAGGTTTGCAGCAGTGTTCCAGTGTGCGAGCGCACTCGTCGATAAAAATAGAAAGTAAGGAAGGTCGTCCAAACTGAGCGTGCAAAGGGGGGCCATTTCCTTCGATGTACCATACAGCGCCTAACTTGTTCGTTGTCGCGCAGAGCAGTGCAGAACGGCACTGTTCGACACCCATACCGGCCGCGCTGCGCTACGCCGAATCTCCTTCCTTGGCTTCGCGCGGATCGACGCAGCGTCGCGCGGCCGGTGGGAACGCGGCTTAACTTACGATTGGCAAAGTGAACTCGGCTTTTGAAGAGAGCACTGACCTGTTTTCCGGAGAAGGCCTCGTTGACGCTGAAGTGCTCGCGGTTGAGCAGCGTGAAGGTGAAGTCGACGTAGACGCGCATGCCCTCCGCCGGGTTGCGCCACACCAGGTAGACGCCGAGCACCTTGTCGGTGCGCGAGAAGGTGATGGCCCAGCGCTGGTAGCCGCACGCGAACTGCTTGCTCGTCACGTCGCGCTCCAGATCGCGCGTCACAGACCTCGTCACGACGAACGTAAACACGTGCGTGTTGGCGCGGTCGTGGAGCTTCGCGAACCGGTACAGCAGCGACATCCTTGCTACTCCATCTGAAACAACAACACGCACACGTTAGCTTCGCGCTAGATCCTACGAGAGCGACATGGTAACTGATTGTCCCGCAAAGCGGTAATGTCCTGCAAGATAACAAAGAAAAAAGCAAAAATAGTAGGCCAACGCACCTCCCGTAAAGCTGAAATCAAGGGCAGAAACTCTCCTTGGCGTAGGTATGTTTCTGAAATGTGGTGTTACTATGTGCCGGTGCTCGCTCTGTTGCTAAAATAGTGACAGAAAAGATCTAGATGTGTGTATGATGTAAGCCAGATACAAAACGCAAAACGATTTAGAAAAGATATCTGAATGGTGCGAAAAGTGGCAGTTGACCCTGAATAATGGAGAGTGTGAGGTCATCCACATGAGTGCTAA
This sequence comes from Schistocerca serialis cubense, assembly GCF_023864345.2. Classification (NCBI taxonomy): domain Eukaryota; kingdom Metazoa; phylum Arthropoda; class Insecta; order Orthoptera; family Acrididae; genus Schistocerca; species Schistocerca serialis. The sequence continues at coordinate 487,981,681 of NC_064643.1, forward strand.
TAGGAACTCGTTAAACTTCGGTTACACGATAAATCAGTCTAATCTAAAAGCCGTAAATTCAACTAAATACCTAGGTATTACAATAACGAACAACTTAAATTGGAAGGAACACATTGAAAATGTTGTGGGGAAGACTAACAAAAGACTGCGTTTTATTGGCAGGACACTTAGGAAATGTAACAGACTCCACTACGCTTGTCCGTCCTCTTTTAGAATACTGCTGCACGGTGTGGGATCCTTACCAGATAGGACTGAAGGAGTACATTGATAAAGTACAAAGACAGGCAGCACGTTTTGTACTATCGCGAAATATGGGAGATTGTCGCAGAAATGATACAGAATTTGGACTGGACATCATTAAAAGAAAGGCGTTTTTCGTTGCGACGGAAACTTCTCACGAAATTCCAATCACCAACTTTCTCCTCCGAATTCGAAAATATTTTGTTGACACCGACCTACATAGGGAGGAACGACCACCGAGACAAAGTAAGGGAAATCAGAGCCCGTACAGAAAGATAAAGGTGTTCAATCTTTCCGCGTGTTATACGAGATTGGAATAATGGAGAATTGTGTAGGTGGTTCGGTAAACCCTCTGCCTGGCACTTAAATGTGATCTGCACGGTATCCGTGTAATTTGAAATTTATAAAAGAAAGAAAGAATGAAAGAGGTGCTCTAATATCGTGAACAAGGAGCTTTCCAGCTGATGCAGATGTCTATTCTCCATCGAGATACAGGGAGGTGTACAGGAGTGGGACCACATCCTGAAAAAATAAAATCCGCAGCTCGTGGTCGTGCGGTAGCGTTCTCGCTTCCCACGCCCGGGTTCCCGGGTTCGATTCCCGGCGGGGTCAGGGATTTTCTCTGCCTCGTGTTGACTGGGTGTTGTGTGATGTCCTTAGGTTAGTTAGGTTTAAGTAGTTCTAAGTTCTAGGGGACTGATGACCTTAGATGTTAAGTCCCATAGTGCTCAGAGCCATTTTTTGAAAAAATAAAACAACAAGTGTAGAAAAAGAAATTTAAAATCATATAAACAGTTGAGTCACATTAGAATGGCCACTGCCTATATTAGACGTCAACATGCAATAACCACTAATAGACGGCATGCTAAAACGTGTTGTGGGGGACGCGGCATACAGTGCAGTCGTAATCGTAATGCGGAAATGGATCGTTTACCCGACGTCCAAAGGGGCAGCATGATCATCGTCTTTCTGGCCAAGGGTGGAAGCATTTCCGAAACAGCTATTTTTGCAAGGTGTGCTGCCGTGGTTTGAAGTATACAGTGGACGGCATAATGGCGCTACCAAAAGCCGGTGCCGAGGGAACTGTGGTGCACCACGGTTCATAGATGGCAGGGATGAACGATGGCTGCAGAGATGTGTACATGTAAATAGACGTGCAACTGTAGAGCAACTGACCAACCAGGTGAACCAAAGAGCTACGAACAGGGTCTCTTCATCGACTATTCAGTTGAAGGTGCCACATATTGTCGCCGCATCAGGGGCCTGGATCATGCAGCCATATTTACTGCTGGAATTTGCATCCCAATATCGCAACTGAACGTCCGCTGAACGGCGACAAGTGGCCTTTTCAAGTGAATCACGTTTTTTGCTTCATCCAACAGATGTCCGTTGTCGCACACAGCGTGAAACTCTGGAAGAAAACTTCTTGCAACAATCGTCGGAAGGTTCCAACATGGAGGATGAGGCGCTATGATCTGGAGAATGTTTTGTAGGGTTTCCTGGATGATTTCCTGATTCTGGAAGGCACAATGGCAAACTGTACATCTATCTTAGGGGAATACTTCCATCCCCACATCTAGTTTGTTTTTCCTCGCCACGATGGCATCTACCAGCAAGAAGAGTTTACCGTTCTCCGCTGACTACCAAACTCTCCTAGGTTGAACCCATCGAGAACCTGTGGGGGCACCTCGACCTCACTGTTCGTGCCCAGGATCTTCGTCTGAGGAATCTAGCGTAGCTAGCAACGCACCGATGTCGGAATGGATCCCCATCCTTGTCGGTGTCTTCCACAACTTCCTCGACTCTCTCCCTGCACTATTTGCAACACTCCTCCCTCCGAAACATGGTTATTCAGACTTTTGACAAGCTGTCAAATAATTTTAACTGAGAAATGTAGAAATATGGTAAAATTACCTGGAATTTTCTGTTCTTCTGCACGGGGTAGCCGTGCGGTCAGAGGAGTCTTGTCACGGTTAGCGCGGCTCTCTCCCCCCCTCCCCCCCCCCCCTCCCTCGCCGTGCTTGGGTCTATGTGTTGTTGTCCTTAGCGTTAGTTAGTTTAAGTTAGTTTAAATAGTGTGTAAGCTTAGGGGTCGTTGATCTTAGCAGCTTGGTCCCATAGTCCGTACCACAAATTTCCAATTTTTATGTTCTTCTACGCGATCTCTGCTGGGATCTTCTTCAGGGTCATGCGTTGTTCGTGGTTAGCTGAACACCACAAGACCCTGAAGAAAATAACAGCAGAGGAGTCAAAACGTCGTTGTGTGGAAGATATTGAACATAACATGGTTTTTCGTATTTGTGGTGCCCGGTGATATTTACTGCATAATAAAAAATGAGAATTTTTATGTTTCTAATATTTACATCGTCTTTTTTTGGAATGTGTGTGTCACTGCAACAACCAGTTTCCTTAAACCAAAGAGGCGGCACTTCCAAAAAATACCGCTTCATATGCTTTTGGAGGGGGAGGGGGGGGGGATGGAAATCACCCGCTACTCCCTCAACCCGCAACGTAGGACCGCTGTGCTGGGCACTTGCCGAAGTCATTCGAACTCCGCCTGACCTACAGGAAACAGTCTAGTTCAGAGAGCGCGCGCAAGAGCAGTAGAGGGCGCCACGTCTGCGGACCTTTCACCGCATCCGTCTTGCGGACCTCCTCAGCCACTCCGAGCCCACACTGCTAGACCTACACCTTTCTGATAATCATCCGTCACGTGGGTATAGCTACCCTCGGCCGGCGAGCAGCAGCCAGTTCCGTCTCCGTCAGCAGAAGTAGAAGGTCGCCAGCACAACGCCGCCGCCCGAACTCGAACTCGACGTCGCCCTTACCACCAGGGACAGCCGCGTTTCGCGATCCGTTGCTCCGACCGTGGACTCTGATGCTGGAAATGCTTGTACTGCTCGTAAGAGAGGACCTCAATTTTCTACCTACTGTTGATGGCTAAGAACATAGTCTGTTCTGAAACTTCCTGGCAGATTAAAACTGTGTGCCCGACCCAGACTCGAACTCGGGACCTTTGCCTTTCGCGGGCAAGTGCTCTACCATCTGAGCCACCGAAGCACGACTCACGCCCGGTACTCACAGCTTTACTTCTGCCAGTCCCGAGTTCGAGTCTCTGTCGGGCACACAGTTTTAATCTGCCAGGAAGTTTCATATCAGCGCACACTCCGCTGCAGAGTGAAAATCTCATTCTGGAAACATCCCCCAGGCTGTGGCTAAGCCATGTCTCCGCAATATCCTTTCTTTCAGGAGTGCTAGTTCTGCAAGGTTCGCAGGAGAGCTTCTGTAAAGTTTGGAAGGTAGGAGACGAGGTACTGGCAGAAGTAAAGCTGTGAGTACCGGGCGTGAGTCGTGCTTCGGTAGCTCAGATGGTAGAGCACTTGCCCGCGAAAGGCAAAGGTCCCGAGTTCGAGTCTGGGTCGGGCACACAGTTTTAATCTGCCAGGAAGTTTCATATCAGCGCACACTCCGCTGCAGAGTGAAAATCTCATTCTGGAAACATCCCCCAGGCTGTGGCTAAGCCATGTCTCCGCAATATCCTTTCTTTCAGGAGTGCTAGTTCTGCAAGGTTCGCAGGAGAGCTTCTGTAAAGTTTGGAAGGTAGGAGACGAGGTACTGGCAGAAGTAAAGCTGTGAGTACCGGGCGTGAGTCGTGCTTCGGTAGCTCAGATGGTAGAGCACTTTCCCGCGAAAGGCAAAGGTCCCGAGTTCGAGTCTGGGTCGGGCACACAGTTTTAATCTGCCAGGAAGTTTCATATCATCGCACACTCCGCTGCAGAGTGAAAATCTCATTCTGGATAGTCTGTTCTGTTTGCAAGAGAACTTTTCAGAAGATAGGTTTTCCTATCTTGTTTTCCAAGAACTTTAAGTTGTCAAAGAAGTCATACCTTTGTTTTCAAGAAGGACGTTCCTTATTTGTTTTGAACTGCTAACGGAAAGCAGAACTTATTTTTGTGAACATAAACTGACTGTAACAATTAATTGATTTTCGAGTGTAATCAACTAGCTTACTGTGCCGCCTGATGTGGCCGAGCGGTTCTAAGCACTTGAGTCTGGAACCGCACCGACCGCTACGGTCGCAGGCTCGAATCCTGCCTCGGGCATGGATGTGTGTGGTGTTCTTAGGTTAGGTTTAAGTAGTTCTAAGTTCTAGGGGACTGATGACCTCTGATATTAAGTCCCATAGTGCTCAGAGCCATTTGAACCATTTTGAGTTACTGTGAAAGTGGCCCAAGCGGGAGCACTCCAGGAAGAAACAGTGTCGCATCGCAGTACTGCATGAAATGTCACGCCGTATCGAGTACTTCCGAGAAAGACCGTGCAAAGCCGAGACACACTGAGCTTCGGCCCGTACACGTCCAGCACACTGCACACACGTACAGTTTGACACACCGTGGCCGGCCCTGATTTAAACTACCTCGGAATGGTCATCGACACACTTTTGTGGCACAAGAGCTTCGAATGGGGAAATACACATTTTTCTTAGTCGTATGCTGAGAGAAACAATTTCTCTAGTGTAGTGGGAATCGCCGCAGACTATCGTGTCGTCGGTACTTACCCTGTCAGCTCACTGTCGTACACGGAACAAGAGAAATACGAGAGAGTGGTGTATTAACTACGACGGTGGTAATACTGGCGAGCAGGGTGCAGGTACCGGGGCAGGAGGCTCTGTGAAGGGGCAGAGTAGACGGCAGGCGAGGCGCCCCACGGCGGTGGCAGCAGCGTGCGTGCATTATTCATGGCCGCCAGAATGAGTGTCACAGCGAGCAGGCGGCGCGGTGCGGAGCGCACATCCTGCCCATCTGGGCGAGACCGGCAGCGTTACGGCGCAGCGGAAAACACTCAGCACAGCGGCATCTCAGCTGCCGCACACGCTCGCGCGGCACTTTTTTCGACGCACTCTGTTCTACAACAGTTTCAAACGCGTGCTGACTACACATATCATCACCTTCTTCACTCTCTTGCCAATTCTCTTCAACAGTTTATTTTTTGAGCCAGATGTTTTGAGTGGAGCGAACACAAGACCCTTAGAACTTACAGTGAGTGAAATTCTAATATACAAATGTCTTCCAGTACATCTTTACTATATGGTTAAATGATGATGGCGTCCTCTTGGGTAAAATATTCCGGAGGTAAAATAGTCCCCCACTCGGATCTCCGGGCGGGGACTACTCAAGAGGACGTTGTTATCAGGAGAAAGAAAACTGGTGTTCTACAATTCGGAGCGTAGAATGTCAGATCCCTTAATCGGGCAGGTAGTTAGAAAATTTAAAAAGGGAAATAGATAGGTTAAAGTTAGATATAGTGGGAATTAGTGAAGTTCGGTGGCAGGAGAAACAAGACTTCTGGTTAGGTGAATACAGGGTTATAAATACAAAATCAAATAGGGGTAATGCAGGAGTAGGTTTAATAATGAATAAAAAGTAGGAGTGCGGGTAAGCTACTACAAACAGTATAGTGAATGCATTATTTTGGCCATGATAGACACGAAGCCCACGCCTACTGCAGTAATACAAGTTTATATGCCAACTAGCCCCGCAGATGATGAAGAAATTGATGAAATGTATTATGAGATAAAAGAAATTATTCAGGTAGGGAAGGGAGACGAAAGTTTAATAGTCATGGGTGACTGGAATTCGAGAGTAGGAAAAGGGAGAGAAGGAAACATAGTAGGTGAATACGGACTGGGGGCAAGAAATGAAAGAAGAAGCCATCTGGTAGAATTTTGCACAGAGCATAAATTAATTAGAGCTAACAATTGGTTCAAGAATCATGAAAGAAGGTTGTATACATGGAAGAACACTGGAGATGCTAAAAGGTATTAGATAGATTATATAATGGTAAGACAGAGATTTAGGAACCAGGTTTTAAATTGTAAGACATTTCCAGGGGCAGATGTGGACTCCGACCACAATCTATTGGTTATGAACTGTAGATTAAAACTGAAGAAACTGCAAAAAGGTGGGAATTTAAGGAGATGGGACCTTCATAAACTGACTAAACCAGAGGTTGTGGAGAGTTTCAGGGAGAGCATAAGGGAACAATTGACAGGAATGGGGGAAAGAAATACAGTAGAAGAAGAATGGGTAGCTCTGAGGGATGAAGTAGTGAAGGCAGCAGACGATCAAGTAGGTAAAAAGACGAGGGCTAGTAGAAATCCTTGGGTAACAAAAGAAATATTGAATTTAATTGATGAAAGGAGAAAATATAAAAATGCAGTAAATGAAGCAGGCAAAAAGGAATACAAACATCTCAAAAATCAGATCGACAGGAAGTGCAAAACTGCTAAGCAGGGATGGCTAGAGTACAAATGTAAGGATGTAGAGGCTAATCTCACTAGGGGTAAGATAGATACTGCCTACAGGAAAATTAAAGAGACCTTTGGAGAAAGGAGAACCACTTGCATGAATATCAAGAGCTTTGATGGAAACCCAGTTCTAAGAAAGAAGGGAAAGCTGAAAGGTGGAAAGAGTATATAGAGGGTCTATACAAGGGCTATGTACTTCAGGGCAATATTATGGAAATGGAATAGGATGTAGATGAAGATGAAATGGGAGATACGTTACTGCGTGAAGAGTTTGACAGAGCACTGAAAAACCTAAGTCGAAACAAGGCCCCGGGAGTAGACAACATTCTGTTAGAACTACTGACGGCCTTGGGAGAGCCAGTCATGACAAAACTCTGCCATCTGGTGAGCAAGATATATCAGACAGGTGAAATACTCTCAGACTTCAAGAAGAATATAATAATTCCAATCCCAAAGAAAGCAGGTGTTGACAGGTGTGAAAATTACCGAACTATCAGTTTAATAAGTCACAACTGCAAAATACTAACACGAATTCGTTACAGACGAATGGAAAAACTGGTGGAAGACGACCTCGGGGAAGATCAGATTGGATTCCGTAGAAATTATGGAACACGTGAGGCAATACTGACCTTACGCCTTATCTTAGAAGAAAGATTAAGGAAAGGAAACCCTACGTTTCTAGCATTTGTGGACTTAGAGAAAGCTTTTGACAATATTGACTTGAATACTTTTTTTCAACTTCTAAGGGTGGCAGGGGTAAAATACAGGGAGCGAAAGGCTGTTTAAAATTTGTACAGAAACCAGATGGCAGTTATAAGAGTCGAGGGGCATGAAAGGGAAGCAGTGGTTGGGAAGGGAGTGAGACAGGTTTGTAGCCTCTCCCCGACGTTATTCAATCTGTATATTGAGCAAGCAGTAAAGGAAACAAAAGAAAAATTTGGAGCAGGTATTAAAATCCATGGAGAAGAAATAAAAGCTTTGAGGTTCGCCGATGACATTGTAATTCTGTCAGAGACAGCAAAGGACTTGGAAAAGCTGTTGAACGGAAGGGACAGTGTCTTGAAAGGAGGGTATAAGGTGAACATCAAGAAAAGCAAAACGAGGATAATGGAATGTGGTCGAATTAAGTCGGGTGATGCTGAGGGAATTAGATTAGGAAATGAGACACTAAAAGTAGTAAATGTGTTTTGCTATTTGAGGAGCAAAATAACTGACGATCATCGAAGTAGAGAGGATATAAAATGTAGACTGGCAATGCCAAGGAAAGCGTTTCTGAAGAAGAGGAATTTGTTGACATCGAGTATAGATTTAAGTGTCAGGAAGTCGTTTCTGAAAGTATTTGTAGGGAGTGTAGCCACGTATGGAAGTGAAACATGGACGATAAATAGTTTGGACAAGAAGAGAATAGAAGCTTTCGAAATGTGGTGCTACAGAAGAATGCTGAAGATTAGATGGGTAGATCACGTAACTAATGTGGAGGTATTGAATAGAATTGGAGACAAGAGGAGTTTGTGGCAGAACTTGACAAGAAGAAGGGACCGGTTGGTAGGACACGTTCTGAGGCATCAAGGGATCACAAATTTAGCATTGGAGGGCAGCGTGGAGGGTAAAAATCGTAGAGGGAGACCAAGAGATGAATGCACTAAGCAGATTCAGAAGGATGTAGGTTGCAGTAAGTAATGGGAGACGAAGAAGCTTGCACAGGATAGAGTAGCATGGAGAGCTGCATCAAACCAGACTCAGGACTGAAGACCACAACAACAACAACAACAACTCTCTAAAATTGTGATATTCTAAGTTAAACAGTGAACTTCATATTTTTAACAGCACCACTTCCGGTTATTTAGAGCATCATTGAAAAGTGCATCAAATATTTCTCCAATCTACGTCTCCTCTTACGTTCAGCCTAATCAGCACACAAAACATATGACGGTTCAATTTCTATTTCTATTTTTTTTTTTTTTTTTTGCCTTTCAAGTAGTGACTACTTGGTGTTGCCCGGACATGTATTTATTCCTAACTTCTAATAGTCCATCTCCTATTTCTCCCTTTATCTGTCCATCCCCACAACCCTGCCGTCCACCTCTTTTGCCCCCCACTATTTGTCCATCACCTCTAGAGCTCTCTCTGTCCTTTTCCCCTCCTCCCTTTCTCTGCTGATATGCTGCTTCCCTTTTGTTCATCTACTGTATTATGCCTCTGTTCATCTCCTCCTCCCTCACTAATTCCATCTCCTCCTTTTCCTCCTCCCCCTCTCTTTGTCAGTCTCTTGCTCCTTCTCTCTCTTTCCATCTCCACCTCACCACCTCTCTGTTCATCTCCCTCCCCTTCTTCCCTATTCAGATCGTCTCCTTTGTTTTCTGAGGAGTTTACCTTTTTGTCTCCCCTGTCTCGGTCAATCGTCCCCTCTTCCCTTTTTCTGTTCATTTCCACCTTCCCTATGTCTGTTTAGCTCCTCTTTTACCATCTCTCTACCTACCTCTTCCTCCCCTTGTCTCTGCCAATCTCCTCTTCTACCCTCTCTCCGTCCATCTGCTCCTCTTCCCTCTCCCTGTCCATTTCTCCCTCCTCCACCTCTATCCACCTCCCCCTTGCTCTCTGTACATATCCTCATCATTTGGACCCTTTCCACGTTATCACACTCACTCTAATAGGGCATAGTGGTTCTTACCCCAATACCATTTCTTTCTGGAGTGTAATTGATATGTGTACAAAATGTGGCTAAAATCGTTCAAGGCGTTTAAGATGAGCTTTTCACCCATGGGTTTGCCCACAAGCGCACATGTAAGATATATTTCACACATATTTAACATATTTCACACTTTTTTGTACACATATTCAAATTGTACGTCTAGCTTATTTAGAGTTGCAATTTCATTTGACGCATATCGGTATTTATCACGTCACATCTCCTGAGCTAAGTGTCGTAAGGTGGTGAAATTGCAATAAAAAAGAAATTATGAAGTAGAGCGTTTTTCTTCATGTGGCAGTTATACTGCTTGAACATCGAAAATGTAATAACCGATAGACGTTTTACTTTACACCACTTGTGGGGCGTTTCAGCGAGAAAAGTTTCCTATAGATTTGAAATTATGTGTAAGGTTTGTTGCAACTCACGAAGTCCTCTTGTTCTCAAACATTGGCTGAGTGAAAACTGTATATTCTCGCGTCATGGGCTACATTGATATTTCATCTGCACAAGCACCCGTTTGATAGGTGGGTGATTCTTACATCTTATTGATCCTTTCCAGATAGTGAATGATACGGGTACCAAGTTCGGTTGAAATCGGTTCAGTGATTTAGGAGGAAACGTGGAACATACAGACACACATACAACAACATATGCAATATTTCGGTTACTTTCTTAACTATCCTGATTACTTTCAAGCAGTTAAATCATTCGTCGAAAGCTCTCGAAAAGCGAATACTGTTATAGAAGACTTGTTAATGTTGCCGACGAAAACTTTCCCAAAATTATCCTAGAAACAAGTAGAAATTGAAGACAATTATACTTGAATCAGCTACTGCGGCATAATTTCCGCCGAGACTCCATCGTTGTATGATCAAGGAGATAAGCCAATGTTACTACGATAATGCAAATTTTCTCTTGGTCCCGTTTTATATGACACATGTACAGGAGCAGCTACGACTGTTGTAAATTAGATACTAAGTTCTAGCATACCATAAAGGGCTTAAGAAAACTATCTTCTATCCGAGCAGGAAGAGCACCACATTCCAGTCCAAGAAGAATGATATTCAGTCCTCGGGTAACGGTGGGGATTTATCTTCATTCCAGTTTCTGGATGACGGCCCCAAGTCTACTCAGCACGCTATCAAATTTGGTATTGCCGGTCTTTCTCAGGTATAAAAGACCGCTGAGCAGATGACTCACCTTCCCCCTCATACTGCTGTAGACAATAAAGACCGCAGCTACAGTGAGGCCAGTAGACTGGTCCGTCTCACAGTCGCTATCTTTGCGTTTTACCTTAATGTCGGCCTAACGGCAGCTCCAGCTACAACTCTGGCACCGACGTCAACACAACATAATTATCAATACATCATAATCGCTGACATGAAGTGCGACCGGCGCTGTGAGGCACTCACAAGACGTCAAGTGGTGCCCGCAACTATGGCCCATAGCCAGTACATAGAGACCAGCATCGACTATGCACAATCTCTTTGCATCTTCAACCTACTCTTGAAATTACCTCACTGATTGGGCAAACCTGTGCATGCAGACTTGAATATTTACTGGATTACAATCTACGGGGTATTTGTTGTTTCGTGTGATGACTTTTACTGCGACGCTTCGGATGTTGTTTCATATGATGACTTTTACTGCGACGCTTCGGACATTATGGTTAACCAATTTTGTTTTGTTTGGGGATGTAGTCGACTATGACTCGTTATGACAGATCTGAGTGAACTTGCGTATTCGTCGATTTCAGTGACGAATTTATTTATTTATATATTTAACCTGGCAAGATTAGGGCCATCAGGCCCTCTCTTACATCTAACCAGGCATTCTACTTCCTTTACATTCATATGTTTTAGTAGGCATGTTAAACTACATCTAGCACAAAAAGTGAAATAAACAATTAGAAAGGTACACCTGGAAAAATACATACATATAGAGTTTATATTCGTAGATCATAAGTACTGTTATAATTAGACATTATTCAAGAGACAGATTTTAGATAGGAGTGCAGGCAGCAGGGAGTATGAGGGAGACTCATGGTGAAGGGAGGAGAAGAATAGAGAGCATGATGAAACATAATTAAGGAAATATAAGGGAAAAGAAGATTGCGTGGCTAATAGACATAGATGAAGAGGAAGGCATCTCAGGAGCAAGATAGGAGACGCTAGCTTTGCTATTTGACAGATGAGAGGATTGGCCTGGTACATTAATTTTGTGTAGAACTTTATGAGGATGAAAGTAGGAAATGCTTCAACTTCTTCTTAAAAGCAGCAGGAGATTGAATTTTGCGCAAGGTAAGGGGCAGTTTGTTCCAGAGGTGGACAGCGGAAACTGAGAAGGAGTTTGCAAAAGTTTTTGTTTTGTGAGTGGGCACAGTTAGGATACCAAATAAGAGTGACCTCGTGTTTCGATTATGATGGCATGACAAGTTTTTAATCTCTGAAGCAAGGTACTGGGGTGCTTGCGCTACGAGGAGTCGGTGAAGTAGACATAGAGTGTGGTAGTCACGCAATTTGTCCGGCCGCAGCCACCCTAGCTCGGAGTATGAAGCACTAACATGATCATATCGGCGAATGTTTCAGGTGTAACGCACAGAGGCATTCATGGTTAGCTCTAGCCGTCTTTTGTTTTCACTGCTCATGCCTTGTTGAATCACATCACAATAGTGGAGGTTCGGTAGAACGAGTGCTTGCACGAGCTGGCGTTTCAAGTCCTGTGGAAATATGTTCCGAAACTTTTTGAGAGCATAGAGACAAGCAGACGTCTTTCGGCACACTGCGACTGTATTCTCCGCCCAATTGAGATGCTCATCCAAAGTTACACCCAAGTTCTTCACTGTTTTCTTATATGGTATTGGAGTACCGTCGAGCACAATAGGAGGTAGCCGTTCGCGGAAATCTGAACTTATTAATTTCTGATGGGATATTAAGATTACTTGCATCTTTTTTGCATTTAGTTTAAGCGCCAGATTTTTCGCCCATGTCACTACTGAAGACAGATCATCATTCATCTGAGCGATTGCAGTGTTTACATCTTCAGGTCTGACGCTTAGGTAGAGCTGGAGGTCGTCGGCGTAGAAATGATATTTACACGAGGACAGAACCGACGAAATATCGTTGACATATAAAGAAATGGAAAAACAAAAGTGGTCCTAAGACTGATCCTTGTGGCACTCCCGAGGAAACATGTTTACAGGAAGATTTTTCATTTACGCAGACAACACATTGCTGTCTGTCTTTTAAGTAGCTTTCAAACCATCTCATTGCACTATCAGAGAAATTAAGCTGTTGCATTTTTCTGAGCAATATGTCAAAGTTAACAGTGTCAAAAGCTTTGCTGAAGTCCAGTAGCGTCAATATTGTTGCCTTTCGATTGTCGATGGCATATTTCAGGTCATCAGTTACTTTAATTAGAGCAGTGTTTGTGCTGTGATTTTTATGGAAACCGGATTGAAATTTGTCATATAGGCTGAATTCATGCAGGTGCTCAGTAATTTGGTCATGAACAATATATTCAAGTGCTTTGGAAACAGCAGGCAGTATGCTAATTGATCGGTAATCACTAGGCAGTTGCGGGTTTTCGATCTTAGGGATGGGTCGAATTATGCTTCTTTTCCATGCAGTGGGGTATATTCCGTTCACGAGGGAAAAATTAAATATGTCAGTTAAGACAGGTACTAAGATATCGGCAACATTCTTAATCATGGTTATACCGATACTGTCGTTGCCTATTGCTTCAGAAGAGATTCTCCTTATTGCTTCTCTTACCGTATTTGCTGTCACATGTTTTAGATGGAAGGTATCGTTGTTAGTTATCATGTTTGGGGATTCTTGTGGACGGTAATTATCAGCCGTGCGGGTATTCAGAGGTGCAGAGAAGAATTCATTTAATTCGTTAGCTGACACATGAAAAGTAGTTTCCGATTTAGCCTTTCCGACCCCCAAGCTACGGAGATTCTTCCATAGAGTCGTGGGCGTCAGATCGCTGCATACAAGGGAGCGAGCGTGCCTGATTTTAGCATTGCGAATGCATTGTTTCTCTCTGTTCCGTAGCTTTCTACTCGTATATTCTTCGAAACGCTCGGGTTTCGGATCTGCCTTGAAACGCCTGTGGGCAGCATCTCTATTAGTCATCATTTGACGTAATTCAGCTGTCAGCCATGGAGCAGGAGATTTTCTTACACGGATTGTGCGCACAGGTGTATGTTTGTCATAGAGGGCAGTGAGTTTATCACCAAGTTCATTAATTTTGCCGTCGATTGTAGGTTCTCTGATTATTTGATGCCATGAGATTTCTGGGCAATCGGCTGTTAGAGCGTCAAGGTCAATACGTTTCATGTTCCTACAAGTTATGTAACGCGATTTGATCCTTGGGGGCTGCATAGAGTAGGCCAGGAATATTACATCATGTGCTGAGAGGCCAGGGGCCGATGTTTCACCAACATCTCTTACTTTGTCAGTCTGTTTCGTTACGATTACGTCTATAAGAGTATGACTGTGCGCCGTATGGTGTGTAGGTTGTAATGGAAGAATGTTCATGCTATTGCAACTAAACAGTCTTCTTAGGTTTATCGTGGAGGGAGTGTCTCTTAGTAGGTCTATGTTCAAGTCACCCATTAGGATGACATGTTCGTATTGACACTGAAGTGAATGTAATTCCGACTGGAAGGAACTCATTGAGCTTATTTTTGGCGGCTTGTACACGACGCCAGTCAAGAATTTCCGACTTTGTATATTTATTTCAATGAACATGAATTCAGCCTCTTTTTCTTCAGCAGGATTTGACGTACATAAGACTTTCGCTTTGAGATCCGTTCGTATATACGCGCCGACCCCGCCACCTCGCTTTTTTGATCTGTCTGCCCTAAGAAATGTGTACCCTGGCAGATGAATAGATGCAGAGGATATGTGTGTTTTCAACCACGTTTCGGATAAGAGGATTACGTGGTAGTTTAGTTGGTTGAAGAGGAGGCTACGTTCTTCGTAATGTGCAGGTAAAGACTGGATGTTGCAGTGAGCTGCTAAAAGCTCTGACGCGTTCCGCTGAGCAGCCTGGAGTAGGGTGGCAGACTGGTTTGTCCCTTTGTTAGGCGACGAGGAATTTACTTGGAGCGTAGATGGGACTGGACAGCTGCACTCTGCCTACACCATTTGTTGCCACCATGGATCCCAAATACATTAAATCGTGGCAGCTGTAGCTGCAGTAACAGGATGAGCAGTGCGCACAGCTACCAGATTGACAGGGGTAGCCCTGGAGCCACTAGCACAGCAGGTTGCATCAGTGATGCAGCACCCGCCTCCATTTCAGCATTCCAACCAGTGGCGGAAGACTGAGACAGCTTCTATCACTGACTTCTCCTGCACATTAGGTACATAATATCGTACATGTTATTCATAATAATTGTCTGTTAGTAAATTATTGCAACTTGCTCTTTATCCTTTCCAAATTACATCCTCTTGGAGAGCCTAAGACGCTCACTTATGTAGACGTTCGTAATACGTTGTCTTTCTGCATGGCAAAAGCTTCAGACATCCACTTCTAGTTTTTAATTTTTCAGTGCCATAGGAAACCCTCACAAACGCACACATATTTGGGCTAAGAGGTGTTGGTGGGTGGGGATGGGGGGGGGGGGGGAGAAGGAGAATTAGGTGTCGTTTTGTATGTGGACACCTTGCCTGTCAACAATTGGACACAGATTATTAAGTGTACTATGTCTTAATTCGTTGCGCTGCTGATCGAAGAATGACACTAATTACTTTAAAATTAGACAACACAGAGATAGGTAAGTTCTTCCAATCGATACAGTTAATTAAGTCTCCTTCTTGGCAGACCGTTTGTTCGACGAACAACTTGTGTCTCCTGATTTCCCATCCCCATAAAACTGATCGACATCGGAAACCGATTAGTCTTCAGTCAGGTCCTTGCGTAGCCGGAATTAAGACTGTTCGCCAACGGATAGTGACACAGGACCGAGTTTCGTTGCTAGAAACTCGTATGCGCGCACAGCACGTAATTCCTTGTGTAATTCGGTTACCGTATATCAACCTGTAGAGGTTCTTGTGTTTTGCCGTCGTTGTTCTATTAGGCATTATAGTGCCCAATGTCCATTGCGGGACGACGAAAGTGACCCCTGTTCAATTTCTCGTCGTTAGAGGTGTCCCTATCTTGTTAATCAACGAGTCTACAAACGAAAATCTTGGTGTATCGCCAACCAAACCGACTGCACAGCTGCTCTGTTGTTGCACCGTGCAAAACATTTAATTCTGGGGTTCTGCCAAGTGCACTCGATATACAAAAATGTTTCTATTTGTTCCATTATAAATGATTTTAAAAACCTGTGACTGTGAAAACAATAGGCTTGTTTATAAATAATTCTTCTGCTATCAGTCAAGATTGGTAGCACAAAAATGTTTTACATCATACCTTCTTCCTGGTTGTAGCTTCTGCTTGAATACAGTCCAACTCATCGAATGATCGTTGACAAAGCCGATAATAAACTTTAAGGGAAAAAAAAGACGCACCAGGAAAAAATAATTCGAATGACACGAAAATCGATCGTTGTAATTTACACATACATGAATACAAATGATTACAATATCGGAATAATTGGATGATTTGTAAAAGAGAAAGAACTTCACAAACTGAACAAGTCAGTAACGAGTTGGTTCACTTCTGGCCCTTATGCAGTAATTCGGCTTGGTATTGATTGACAGAGTTGCTGGATTTCCTCCTGTGGGATCTATTTGCCTAATTCCGTCCAATCGGCGCGTTAAATCGTCAAAATCCCGAGCTGAATTGAGGGGCTGCGCAAAATGCTGCAAACGTTCTTAGCTGGGAAGACATCCGGCGACCCCTTGCTGGCCAATGTAGTATTTGCCAGTCCCGCAGACAAGCAGTAATAACCCTCAACCAGTGCGGGCGGGCATTATCTTGCTGAAAGGTAAGCCCACGATGGCTTGCCGTGAAGAGCAACGAAACGGGCCGTAGAATGTCGTCGAAGTATCCCACCGCTGTCTGGGGCGTTTCCAGACACATGCTTGCTAGTCGTTGGGGCTCTGTTCCAAGCGAGACTCATCACTGACAACAACTCTATTCCAGTCGATGAGATTCCAGGCAGAATGTGCCCTAGACGACAACAAACGAGCTTGCTGGTGTACTTAGGTCAATGGTAGTCGGCGTAAGCGGCGTCATGAGTTGAGCCCCCTTTCTGTGAGATACCTGTGCAGGGAGGAGACCCCCGAAGAGGGATCATTGCCGACAAAATTTTATTAAGTAAATTTTTCCACGCATAATGTTCGGCCGTAGCCGGCTTGGGCATACTGTGGTGGAAGGTGCTGGCCGGAAGACCATGGTCGGCACATTCATGCCACGTGCTCCTCAGTCAGACTCAAGTCCCACGGGTTGGTTGCGCTGACGGGGGTACGCTACTAGCAAGGCGCGTTGGCGGAATCTATCCTCCAATCAGAGACTAATCGTGTGATCACGTGGGGACGCGGCCGGGAGCGGCGAGGGCGGCTTGGAAACAGCTCCGCGCTCTCTTAGCTTCTGACCTCGGCCCCGAGTAGTCGCTCCTCTAGCCTCTGCCTCTCTGATGAGAAGACGGCAACCCCTCTTGGGGCTGCTCAGCCCTACGTAGGTACCACTGTACCATCATTACCAGAATAAACTGGGTCCATTCCACTCAATTAATTGTCATTTTACAACGCCCTCCGCTCCTGACTTCTATCCTGACGAACAATTGGTGTCAGAAGTGGGATGCGACCCACCTTACGGTTGTAAAATCAACTCATCAGTTGAGTATGAGTACTACGAAGGGGCCGAGGCTGAGTAAGTAAAGGAAACTAGACCGAGCGTGGCGAGGCTGCAGCGCGCCATGCACGTGCCAGCCGGTCGCCTGCGTTGCAGAATGTGCGTGGCCGCGCACTAGCGCGCCACAAGCGTGACGCAGTTCGTCGCCGGACGCGAGCCGAGGAGGGTCCGCGATGCAGTCACGCTCGCCGACGCCGCCGCTGCCGCCGCCGCCGCCGCCGCCGCCGCTGTCCGTAGCTGCCACGGGTCACCGCCTGCGCCAGGGTCCGGGGTGCGGCCCTCGCGCCGCCCCGCCTTCGCAGCTGTCCGTGCTGTCGCCCGCCGCCTGCTGCGTCCGCGCGTGATCAACGCGCCTGCCGCTGTGTCATACTAGGGCCCGTGTTGCCCGGCAGCCTCGCTCAGCGGCTGTCCGCTTCAAGGTCACGCGACTTACACAGCAGCATAAGGCAAATTCACACAGCCATGAAAAAAAGAGCCCCCGCTGAGCGCGGTGTCGTCGACACCGCTGACGTCCGTCGTCTGCACGCCACCAAATAATGTAAGTCGCTAGTGACGCTACGGTGGTGTAGATGCCCATACTATTGTAACATGGCGATCACCAGGCAGCAATCGGAGGCAGGAGCAGCCGGACCGGATGAAGATTCCCTCTTGGCGCTGCAGTCCCAGTTAAATCAATTAATTCTAACTAACGCGGAGCTTAAGCAACAGCTAGATGATCTTAAAATGGCTTCTCCGCAATCTAATGTTGCTAAGCCAGTGCTAGTGGAAGAACAGCCGAAGCAGGTGATTCCACCACTCACTAGTGCAGAATCACCTGTGGCCGTAGCCACCTCTACTTTGGTGCAGAGCTTCCCAGCAGTAGCGTTTATTCCGGCGCTCGCTGGAAAGCCGCACGAGGATATTCAAACCCTTGTCCAGAATATCCAGGACATCGGAAAGCTTTGCGGTTGGCCAGATGAATTTCTCTTAAACGTGATGAAAATGAAACTCACCGGCGAAGCGCGGAACTACGTGCAGTCGGTCGAGAGCTTGAAAAATTCCCCTACCTTCCAGTCCCTTGCAACAGGGTTGATTGAAAGGTATACAGACAAACGTGGTACTAGTTACTATCGCGATTTGCTTTCCACCCTTAAGCAAAAAACGGGTGAAGATTTAGAAGCATTCGCGGACAGGATTAGAAGCATCGCATGCCACACGTACGCACTAAGTGCCAGTTCTGCTCGTAACGATGTTCCGATGGAAGAATCAGAATGTCGTGCGATAGACGTGTTTATTCGTGGCATAAGCCCTCAAATAGGGGGCGAAATCAAGGTAGCTTCCCCCCGCACCTTACACGAAACCGTGCGATTAGCACTCTTGAGAGAGGAGGCGAGCCGATTTGTGGCCGTCTCCGCGCGGCTAAGTGAGCCCCGACGTGTCTTTTCGAACGATACTAAGTGTGGGCGCTGTAATAGACAAGGACATGTGGCAGAGCAATGTCGCGTGCCATATTGTCATCAGTGCAAGGACATGGGTCACCAAAGCGTGCATTATCCAAATAGTAGGCCACAACCGCCTGCAAATTCCAGGCGAAATGCAAACCAACCACAGAATTCGGGAAACGGCCGCAGGGCAGGAAGTGCCACCCCTCCCGGCCCCCGTTAAAAATAGTGACCCCCCTAGCTTATAAGGGAATCACGCAGGTGGCAAGCGTGGTTGTCGATGGCGTTAGAGGCCGCAAACCAATACGCGTGCTAATTGACACAGGCGCACAGATCAGCTTGGCATTTTTATCGAAGAGGGATAAAAGAACATTGCAACCGCCGCGGTACCATATCAGTGGTATTGGTCCCGGCATAGTGAAACCTGATGGCAGCTGTTGCGTTGAGTTCATGTTGGACTCCACAGAATATGCTTTTACGATGGAGGTTGTACGGAACAGGCGCACGGATTACGACATCATCCTGGGAAGTGACTTTCTGCGTCATTTCCAGGGGGTTGTTGACAATAGGTTAAATACCGTCCAATTCGGCGACAACGTGCACCGTTTTGGACGTGACCGCACGTTGCGGGCGAGCGGAGCTGGGAAAAAAGGATCCGTTTCCCAAGTTTCGGAGTCTCCCGTAACGATGCTAAATGCCGATAATCCCGTGGAGATACCAGAAGGCACAGGAAAGATCCTTTGGATGCCTGTCGGGATACGTGAATCCGAAGAGGTTCATTTCTTGGTAGATCCACTCCGCCAGAATGAAACTCTTGACCAGATGCAGGTCCACGTAAAACGTAGCCTGTGCAAAGCGCAGCAAGTACAGACAGAAAATTGCGTACCCGTGTGTCTAGACAATTTTAGTCACAAGCAAGCTTTAATACCGCGTGGTACAGTATTAGCCAGCTTACAGGTTATCATAGAAGATGAGTTGTCAATGAGAACCCCTTCTCTGAAAAAGAAAAAGACTGCTGCCGCCTCTCAACACCTTTTGACAATCACGTCACATCTGACAGATAAGTTTAAAGCTAAGCTTAGTCACCTCCCATTGCATGAACAAAAGCTAATAAATTAAGTGTTGAATGAGTATTCATGGTTGTTTGAAGACAGGAAATATTCACCAGCAACAGATCTAATCCAACATGAGATTCCAACCGGAAATGCTAGGCCAATAGCTCAAAAAGGGTACCGAATTCCCTACCGCTGGCCGAAGTGGCCGCGCGGTTCTGGCGCTGCAGTCTGGAACCGCGAGACCGCTACGGTCGCAGGTTCGAATCCTGCCTCGGGCATGGATGTGTGTGATGTCCTTAGGTTAGTTAGGTTTAACTAGTTCTAAGTTCTAGGGGACTAATGACCTCAGCAGTTGAGTCCCATAGTGCTCAGAGCCATTTGAACCAATTCCCTACCATCTTCAGTCAGTGGTAGAGGAAACTATACAACAGCAACTAGAAGCAGGAATAATACAACCCTCTTCTAGTGCGTGGTCTAGCCCAATTGCAGTCGTTCCGAAGAAATCTATAGACGGAGAAAAATCCTATCGCCTCTGTGTAGACATGCGAGCAGTAAACAAAGTTATTACTCCAGATCATTATCCATTACCCCGGATCGATGAAACACTCGATCGTCTGGGCAATTGCCGGTACTTCACAACATTAGACATGCGCAGTGGGTATCATCAAATTCCAATTGCTCCTCAAGATCGAGCTAAGACAGCTTTTGTAGTTCCTATTGGCTTATATGAATTCTTAAGGATGCCTTTCGGGCTTCGCAACGCACCAGCAACCTTTCAGCGATTTTCAGATCTGCTATTACGTGGGTTGAAACCTACTATGTGCCTTGTGTATCTTGATGATATAATTATATTTTCAAAATCCATTGCTGAACATGCTGAACATCTACGCAGTGTACTGTTGCGCTTGCAAAATGCTAATTTAAGATTAAATTAAAAAAATGTTCTTTTGCTCAATCACAAGTGCAGTATTTAGGTCATGTCATCAGTTCCAGCGGAGTCAAGCCAGCTCCACGATTAACTGAAGCAGTAGACACTTTTCCTATTCCAACAAATTTAAAGGAATTACAATCCTTCCTTGGCCTGGCAAATTATTACCGCCGTTTTGTTAAAGATTATGCTACTATTACCAAACCACTTACTAAATTGTTGAAAAAGGATACTCCTTTTGTTTGGACGGATGAATGTTCGACCGCCTTTCAAACAGTGAAAACTATTTTAACTAGTTCACCTCTACTTGTTTACCCAGACTTCGCTGAACCTTTTATTTTATCTTGTGGTGCATCTGATTTTGCTGTAGGATGTGTCCTAAGCCAAGTGCAAGATGGTGAGGAAAAACCCGTTGGGTATGCCTCTCGTCAACTGAATAAAGCAGAAACTAATTACAGTACTACAGAAAAGGAATAGGAATTGCTTGTCCTTCTTTTTGAAATTAATAATTTTAGATGTTACCTTTATGGTCGCAAGTTTACAGGTCTTACCGATCACTCTGCTCTGCAGTGGTTACTGAATCTTAATGACCCTAGCAGCAAACTTATGCGCTGGGCCATGAAACTGTCAGAATATGATTTTGAAGTTCGGCACAAGCCTGGTCGGTTGCATCAAAATGCTGATGCGTTAAGTAGAAAAGCGCGTGTCATTCAATCAGATGAGGTATCAATTGAAGAGTTAAAAGAAGCACAGCAGGTGGACGTTCAATGTCAAAGATACACCACCTTGTCAGAATTTGAAGTAATAGACGACCTTTTGTATCGAAGAACTCCCCATGGAAATCGTTTGGTAATACCGGAATGCTTGCAGCAACGTATAATACGGCAATGCCATGATACAATCCGAGCATGTCACAGCGGAAAACGCGCTACGAACGCTCGAATTGCGACACGTTATTGGTGGCAATACCGACAACGTGACGTGGACAGGTATGTAAGATCTTGCCTGTCGTGTGCACAACGAGCACAAAATAGGCATCCGCGAGTGCCGCTGCAAACACTTCCTCAGGCATCTTCACCCTTCGAAATTCTTGCTTTAGATTTCCAAGGTCCTTTTCCACAGTCGCAACAAGGTAACAAATACATTTTGTCTGTTATTGATCACTTTTCACGTTATCTAATTTTGGTTCCCCTCCCCGACATGACAGATGAAACTGTGGCGAGAGAGTTTGTAAATCGTGTGATACTACCTTTTGGAAGTCCTGATGCCATTTTAACGGATCAAGGAACCAATTTCATGTCTGCTTTATTTGTACAAGTTTGTAAATTGTTAAGAATCAAAAAATGGCGTCAACTCCCTTCCATCCTAAAGCCAATGGTCGCGTTGAACGCGTACACCGTACAATTTGTAAAATGTTATCCTATTATGTTGCAAAAACGCACGCTGATTGGGACAGATATGTACCGTATATTTCTTCTGCATACAACACCCGAATACATGAATCTACGGGGTATACCCCTTACGAAGCTGTGTTTGGACGGCCGATGAATTCGCCGTTCGAAATAGACAAACTACCTGAAGGTGTAGAAATAAAGGAAGTAAAAGGTTTAGCCCGCCGGCTAAAAGCGATCTGGTATAAGGTAAAGAGGAATAATATCAAAGCTTCTAATAAACAGTTGCACAGGCAGATCAAAAATGCTGTTTTACCGACTTATCAAACAGGTGATTTAGTGTTACTACGAAACCCGGCAATCAAAAAGGGACAAACTAAAAAGTTCTCTCCCCACTTTGAAGGCCCGTATCGGATTGTACGGTTGACCTCACCAGTCAATGCAGAACTGCAATTAACCGATCGTACGGTGATAGTGCACTTTGACCGCCTGCAACCTTACCACGGTAGGGCTGTGTCACCACAACAGGTCGCAGCCCCCGATCAGCCTGTGTCACCTCCACCTCAAGTGGAACAAAGACGAAAGAAAAAACGGAGGAGATTACCTCCACAGGGTTGTAGATACCCTTTGCGGAATCGACACCCTTATGGGTTGAGGTCGCGTGATTAATCACGCCTAATTAGAGTTTTATGTTATGTTTTATTGTAGCTTAGTTTAAGTCATTTTCTCCAGGGACTTGGAAGCAAGACGTGCCTGGCCACCACGGAGTTCCCAGCCATTCTCAATTGTCAATTTCCAGTCATGTCATGTATTTTTGCTCATTTTCATATGTATGATTATGTTTTATGTTTTGCAAGCAATGCCACGCATTAGACGTCACGCAACTGACTTACTTCAAATGCAACCATTACACTTGGTGTTGGCAGAACCGCGGCTGCTAACTCCGAATAATGTTCTTCAATGTCCTCTATTGCCATCTATTTGGCAAACCAGTACATGTGGAGTATTTTTACTCCGAGCTTTTCTTAATACTTGTTACGTTGACGTCTAGTGTATTGTACTATATGTCGTAGTTCTGTATTTTCTGCAGCTATTCGTAAGTAATCGGAACAGATAAAACCAGGACTTGAAATGCATACGCCTCATACGCTTTGTTTACGGGACCAGCTGTTGGCGGGGCAACACATCAGCTGTCGCCTCCCCTCCTCTCTTCAGCGCTGTCCCTTCTCCTCGCCAAGAACTGGCCAGCGGCCATCATTTTTTCTCAGCCAGTAACATCGCTCCGCGCGATGACGTATCTTATCACCACGTGCGCTGCCGCCTCCAGCGTCTCAACACGCGGCGCGTCCGAGTACTTACAAAAACAAACCGCAAATTACTGATCTATCCTCCATGTATGACAGACTACAATGCATTTACCATCATTTTATATAACTAACAGCCTTTTTAAAAAACTCTTATCTAGATAATTAGCAATTTCTAATTCATCGTTATTTCTTGTACACGCTAAGCTCGTGATATTTGTCGCTGCAGTAGCGGCCGGTCTCTCGCGGCTACACACCGTCTCACATAACTGCTGACGTGCCGGTGCCTACTCCGCACCGACGCGTGCGCTGCGCGCTCGCTAACACCTCCAAGCTGGTTTCTTTCATGCAGCCGGAAGACACGGCAAACAAAATTCATTCAAACATCCCAATAAATCTTAACATAGATATGAAGTAGATGTGATTCATTGTTTAAATTCTTTTCCTTGTTTTGTTTCAAATTAGCTG
Source organism: Schistocerca serialis cubense (assembly GCF_023864345.2). NCBI lineage: Eukaryota > Metazoa > Arthropoda > Insecta > Orthoptera > Acrididae > Schistocerca > Schistocerca serialis. Next base: position 488,005,302 of record NC_064643.1, read on the forward strand.
GATAAATCACACGAGGTTCTTAACATTTACATTATTCTGCATACCTTAGTCTGCCAGTCCTATAAGTGAAGTTTCACTACTGCTTTGATTCATTGTATAAGCTACAAACTACAGCCCTAACCCTCTTACACATCGAACTATGATGACATTTAACGTTATCTGCCTTGGACAAGGCCTGATATGGGCAAACCAATGCAATGCCACGGGTTTTTCACGCTACTGACGAGGCACAAACGACCAATCGTCCGGGCTGCCGTATATCGGTGGGCGATTGTTCCTTGGTTGCTACGCAGTTATTTTTGCCTTCCCCATTTATTTTACTCTACCGCCGTGGTCATTGTTCTATCCTGTTTTCCTTCTTCTGTCGATGAGGAGGCCCCTACAACATGTTATGTACCCTCTTCCGACAGTACCGGTCTTTGAATCTTACCACCCATTTACACCGAGATATTGCTCTCCCTTGCTGCAGTCTTGCCCCAAAATATCGGCCGATGATCCATTGTGAGATACGTACTTTGCCTCTAATTAGCCGGTGACGTAAGCGCTACGGGAACTGTGCCTAGTTGTCCATTCAGTTCAATTTGTTATCGTCAGTTTTAAAACTAACACACACGCAGCCTAGCATCCAGCCCCAGGTGGCCAGCGTTACATGTTAACGTTGAGCTTTCCGACTACTTACAGCGTTATTATTACACATCATTGTGTTTTTATTTTCCTGTCAATATATGTCATTGTGCTTAATTATATTATGCTGGCGCTAGTGATTTATAGTTCATGATTTTCATTTTATGTAGTGTTATATACTGCGCGCACAAAAAGTGACGCTATTTATGCATGTATGCTATTCTAGCTTCAGAGCTAATTTATATTACTTGAACAGTCGATATTTTCCTAGTACAGCAGGTCGCTGATAACGCCGCTGATACTTTATTCCATGTATCGTAGGAAACCCATGTGCCTACACTAATTCTTATTAAGTCAGACGGACGCCCTTAGGCCCGCTGAACCACGGTATCGCAGATAGCTCCAATGCACTGCCTACCCCTCAATTATTAGACAGGTTGCCTTAGCACTGTCCGCAGGTTGCTCCATTGCCCTGCAAATTATACAATCATCAATCCAAGTCTGCAGATTGCACTAATGCACTGCTGAACTTATTAGTCGAGTCACTCGCAGGTAGCTCATACGCACCGCGAACTTGTACTTACACGTCACCGAATCCTAGGCTCCTCGGTTGACCACAAAACAATTCATACATCAATTACCGTGAGACAATTTGCACTCACACTACGCCTTTGGCACTCAACCACAAATGAACTGAGCCCCAGACGCTCTTTTATTACATTTTATACAACGCCACTTTCTTCTAGATGGCAATCCCATTGCAAAATCATCGGATTCTGTCAAAGATTCAGATACCGTTCCCCAGATGGCAGCCTTTTCCGTTGCTGAACGGATTAGTTGCTTTTCACCATCTGACAGTGCAAACTGCACTTTTAAGAACAATGTTGTTATATACACAAACTGTCGGATTCTACTGACGTAGTCCCTTATGCACTTCGTCAACCGACTAAAAAAACAACTTCCCCTGACGGATTTCGTATCCGATTCGGAAGTTTATGTTCGGGAAATATTCCCTTTATTTTATTTCTTGTCAATTATTATTACTTCAATGTCATGTTTTATTGTTATAAATTTATAGTTATGATTAATGTTAGTACACTTTATGGTTATACGTTATTTTTGTGTCATATTCGGTATTCCCTTTTAATTTTCATTGTTTCTGGACTGGAAGTATCTCTGATAGCACCTATTGGCCTTCAATTCGTATCCGCCATCAGCTACATTTACACAACACTTCATACGCCGAATAATAACTAACAACACACTCACACTGTTCATATCCACACTACCTTTGTGTAACTTGTTGATGTTACCAGACCTCTATTGTCATATACTAAGTGCCCCTGCGTAGTGGCCAATGCGTGAGAGGTGCCTGGGCTGTGCAGGTTTGCACCGCGATCACAGGATTCCTTCTCATTTTATTCATTAAAAAAAAACTTTTTTCGTACAAAATCTCAAATTAATTAACGACACTTGGCCTTCGTCCCATAGCAGGTTGAAAAATTTTTCCAGCGAGTTACGCTTAGTCTGCGCTGCGTAGTACTGCCTCCGCGTTCAGCGTCTTTTTTGCTGACGCGTGATTGATCAGCGGATACTCAGTGTTGAATTACACCATTGTCTTGCCGCCTTGCTACCCCCACGGCTCCAAACTGTTGGTTGCCTGCCGTGATTCTACTTCGTGGCCTTCTTCATCAGTAAGCGTGACTGAACGGGTCCATCGTCGCTACTTGCCAGGTAATTATTGCTACAACGTTGTACCCCATCTGTCATCTCTGAATTACTCATCAAGTAAGGCAGGAAATTTTTGCTTCTAGGGTCACTAATACTTTCTCTCGCAGTCGACCGTTATCAACATTGGAAGCTGAAAGCAACCTGCGTTCAAATGGCTGTCAATTTATCATCCGCAATGGGCAGCATGTTAATCTCAATGGTTGTCGTCGTCGCCGTTAAGGCGCCTCCATTTCACGTCTACCCTTCCACATCTGGCGTGCTTTTTGGACGTCGTCACAATCTGGTGCATTCACCACATTATGCTATTGTGTTAGTTGATGTCAACTTAACATTATTAGAAGAGGAAGACCGTGCTTTATATGATACAGCTCAGCAATTGTCAAAATATGAAACCTTCTTGACGCAGACGAAGGAACATAAGTTTCTCCGACCTTTGTGGGTAGTGACTAGAATTATTTTAACCCTTCGAAGTCAATTGAACAGTATTAGGGATGCAGTACCACTGCCTCGTTTCAAACGAGCCTGGTTGCCCGTTGGAGGCACATTATTAAAATCTGTCTTTGGGACTCCTGACGAAACAGACACAAAACGCTGGGATTTGGACACACAGCAAGCGCTTTCGGAAACACAAGTTAATCACTAAGTGTTGGTACATCAACAGGTGCGCCTCACACATCTTGAGAATAACCTGTTAGCCACAACTAGACAGATACAAGTTGTAGCCGACAGACTAACACGACACTATGGTGCACTTAAACAATCCCTTAACTCATCTTCGCTCGGAATTACGTAATCTGACTATCACATTGGACATTATGAAGACCACGCAGATTCTTTTATTTAATATACACACAGCCCAGTTACACGTGCACATGTTACACTCGGCCATTCAACTCGGACTGCAAGGAAAGCTCATTCCACATCTGTTACCCTCAGAGCCCTTCTTGCACATCCTACACAATGTGTCGTCGCAAATTTTGGCCCCTAAACAAATGCTTTATGCCGTGCGGGAAAGCAACCTCCCCTTTTACTATGCTGCGTTGGAGGTCCTACTTACCCGTAATTCGGACGGTATTCGGATGCGAATGAGGTTGCCAATCACGTGCGCAAATTGCGAATACGAGTGCTATCAAATATACACTTTTCCAGTCTCTTGGGCTACCCTTCACCACCATGTTGTTTGGCAGACTCAAGAATCTTTAATAGTTAGTCGGGATCGACAAACTCACGCTACTCTCTCTCGCGCTGAACTATCCAGTTGCTTCCATACAACACATTATTTATGCTCCACGCTAATTTTACACACTAACACTACTGAGTGCGAGATGTCACTGTTTTTAGCTGAAACTACTACACCTTCATGTCCTCGTGTTCTAGTCTCACTTCGTCAACCAATAATCCAGCCTGTTGGCAACAGTTTTCTGTTCGCTGTTCCACAGACTGTCACCGCCACCCTGGTGTGCCACCGTTCAATGTCAGAGACTGAATCGTACCGGATAACACTGAATAATAGTTGCCTAGTGTATAATAGTTCAAGATGTGACGTATACGCTGCTTCTATGAGAATATCAGCTCAATTGCACTCCACCTTTCATGTCACCATTCCCACATTTACCTTATACCTTCCTGAACTCTCTTTTAAACTCCATCACCATGAGAAGCTAAAGAATTTACCGAATACCAATGATTCAGATCTACTCCTATCGATCAATCATCTCCTTACCCAGGAATACAACCAAGTTGCTCTTGACCGAGTGGCCTTACATATTGCTGATTGGCACCAAACCAAGCGACTAACCACCGTTGTATTACCCAGCGCTGGTTCGGTAATAATCATTGTAATGATTCTGATTATACACTCCTGGAAATGGAAAAAAGAACATATGGGCACCGGTGTGTCAGACCCACCATACTTGCTCCGGACACTGCGAGGGGGCTGTACAAGCAATGATCACACGCACGGCACAACGGACACACCAGGAACCGCGGTGTTGGCCGTCGAATGGCGCTAGCTGCGCAGCACTTGTGCACCGCCGCCGTCAGTGTCAGCCAGTTTGCCGTGGCATACGGAGCTCCATCGCAGTCTTTAACACTGGTAGCATGCCGCGACAGCGTGGACGTGAACCGTATGTGCAGTTGACGGACTTTGAGCGAGGGCGTATAGTGGGCATGCGGGAGGCCGGGTGGACGTACCGCCGAATTGCTCAACACGTGGGGCGTGAGGTCTCCACAATACATCGATGTTGTCGCCAGTGGTCGGCGGAAGGTGCACGTGCCCGTCGACCTGGGACCGGACCGCAGCGACGCACGGATGCACGCCAAGACCGTAGGATCCTACGCAGTGCCGTAGGGGACCGCACCGCCACTTCCCAGCAAATTAGGGACACTGTTGCTCCTGGGGTATCGGCGAGGACCATTCGCAACCGTCTCCATGAAGCTGGGCTACGGTCCCGCACACCGTTAGGCCGTCTTCCGCTCACGCCCCAACATCGTGCAGCCCGCCTTCAGTGGTGTCGCGACAGGCGTGAATGGAGGGACGAATGGAGACGTGTCGTCTTCAGCGATGAGAGTCGCTTCTGCCTTGGTGCCAATGATGGTCGTATGCGTGTTTGGCGCCGTGCAGGTGAGCGCCACAATCAGGACTGCATACGACCGAGGCACACAGGGCCAACACCCGGCATCATGGTGTGGGGAGCGATCTCCTACACTGGCCGTACACCACTGGTGATCGTCGAGGGGACACTGAATAGTGCACGGTACATCCAAACCGTCATCGAACCATCGTTCTACCATTCCTAGACCGGCAAGGGAACTTGCTGTTCCAACAGGACAATGCACGTCAGCATGTATCCCGTGCCACCCAACGTGCTCTAGAAGGTGTGAGTCAACTACCCTGGCCAGCAGGATCTCCGGATCTGTCCCCCATTGAGCATGTTTGAGACTGGATGAAGCGTCGTCTCACGCGGTCTGCACGTCCAGCACGAACGCTGGTCCAACTGAGGCGCCAGGTGGAAATGGCATGGCAAGCCGTTCCACAGGACTACATCCAGCATCTCTACGATCGTCTCCATGGGAGAATAGCAGCCTGCATTGCTGCGAAAGGTGGATATACACTGTACTAGTGCCGACATTGTGCATGCTCTGTTGCCTGTGTCTATGTGCCTGTGGTTCTGTCAGTGTGATCATGTGATGTATCTGACCCCAGGAATGTGTCAATAAAGTTTCCCCTTCCTGGGACAATGAATTCACGGTGTTCTTATTTCAATTTCCAGGAGTGTAGTATCCTAGATACTCTGTAAAAGAGGGTTTTGCAAATGTTTCACTTCCTTCCGAGAAGTAGTACCACCCCATAACCTGAAGGTGAATATCACACCTGAAACTATCTGCCAAGCTTGGTGCATGCGATCAGGCATGACCCCCCCCTCCAGCCCCTTAGAATTAAGTTGTAGTCTAGGTGTCAGGTCAATGAACTAATTTTGTAATGGATTTGTATTTGTATGTAAAGTCTATGGAATCACAATTTAACTGTCGAGTTTTAGAATGAGATTTTCACTCTGCAGCGGAGTGTGCGCTGATATGAAACTTCCCGGCAGATTAAAACTGTGTGCCCGACCGAGACTCGAACTCGGGACCTATGCCTTTCGCGGGCAAGTGCTCTACCAACTGAGCTACCGAAGCACGACTCACGCCCGGTACTCACACCTTTACTTCTTCCAGTACCTCGTCTCCTACCTTCCAAACTTTACAGAAGCTCTCCTGCGCAGGAGAGCTTCTGTAAAGTTTGGAAGGTAGGAGACGAGGTACTGGCAGAAGTACAGCTGTGAGTACCGGGCGTGAGTCGTGCCTCGGTAGCTCAGTTGGTAGAGCACTTGCCCCCGAAAGGCAAAGGTCCCGAGTTCGAGTCTAGGTCGGGCACACAGTTTTAATCTGCCAGGAAATTTCATGTCGAGTTTTAACCCTCATGTAAGTCATTTTGTTTTCTCTTTAAATTTTTGTCATTTTGTAATGTTCTCATTCACCCGCTTGGGCAATTACCATTGTAATCCTAGATTTAAGAACTCAAAGTAATATTACGGGGAAAAACCCCCTTGTGACTGTTCGGCCTGGGAGCATTCTCTCACCCCCACGAGGGTGGAGTGTTTCAGTGTGCTGTGCTCCAGTGCCCCTCATCATCGCCTGGGTACCCACCACCAGTGATACCGCCGACACACTCACAGAATGGCGCCGCCCCACTGCCGTCGCACCAACTTCACAAGTTTGTTATTCAAGAGCCTTCCTTCAGGCCCTTTAGGCCACTTTGTAACTTTTGCACATATTGATCACTATGTTATTTCTGGGACCCTTCATAATGATCATATATTTTGTAAATGGAATAATCAATTAGAATAAGCTCATTCATTTTCATCCAGAGAGCCTTCTTCGGAAGGGGAAAGGATGTGCAGGGAGGAGACCCCCAAGAGGGATCGTTGCCGACAAAATTTTATTAAGTAAATTTTTCCACGCATAATGATCGGCCGTAGCCGGCTTGGGCACACTGTGGTGGAAGGTGCTGGCCGGAAGACCATGGTCGACACATTCCTGCCACGTGCTCCTCGGTCAGACACAAGTCCCACGGGTTGGTTGCGCTGACGGGGGTACGCTACTAGCAAGGCGCGTTGGCGGAATCAATCCTCCAATCAGAGACTAATCGTGTGATCACGTGGGGACGCGGCCGGGAGCGGCGAGGGCGACTTGGAAACAGCTCCGCGCTCTCTTAGCTTCTGACCTCGGCCCCGAGTAGTCGCTCCTCTAGCCTCTGCCTCTCTGATGAGAAGACGGCAACCCCTCTTGGGGCTGCTCAGCCCTACGTAGGCACCACTGTACCATCATTACAAGAATAAACTGGGTCCATTCCACTCAATTATTTGTCATTTTACAACGCCCTCCGCTCCTGACTTCTATCCTGATGAACATACCTGTTAATGGTCCTCGTGGTCAATGAAGCAACAGCTGCACGTCGGATCGAAGTTAACGATTAATCCGGGCCTCTAAAGATTGCTCAGTCTTCACGTTCTGTCATCTGTTTCTGTCCACCACTTCCTTCGTGACGCTGTTTTAGCTCACTGTTCACCCCTTACATACAGCATCGTCGAATAGTGGCATAGCTTCTATTCAAGAGCGATTCGCCGATTACTCCCACTGGCATTTTTGAACCCAACTACACGTTCTCTCTCAAATGCTCACATCTGCGTATATTGTTCAAGTGCCTGTCAGCTAGGCATAATTGCTGTTCAACTGAGTACATAGAATGAAATTTACCAAGCCTTTATACCCTGGTATGAAGCTTGTTTACTATCCTTGCCATCTGTGCGATGAAATTGCGCTGAAGTGTCAAGCAATCATCTACTGGAGCCGAAGTTTATAGTTTTCCGTATGCCGTCGATAATTGTTTGAATAACTGTTTGTAACCAGGTTCCGTAACTCCTTCGCACCGCGTCTTTTTTTCCTTAGAGTGTATTTCAGAATGCATTCCCTTCAATACTTGAGAGGTCTTTTATGACGAATATTCTACTCTCTTTGACATCTGCACTGTGCTGAAGACATCACACTCAACTTCATGGTGGTGCCTAAATATTTGCTTTTACACCTCCGCACAAGGTGCACACGTCTGTTGCACGAAGAGGCGGGAAGAGAAATGCAGCTGTGCAAAGTCACGCATTCCTCCTTTTGTGCGTGCGGGCCACCATGCACAAGCACAGGAGTCTCCCCATGTGGGTCGGGCAGATATGTGCAACAGTTGTGCGCCTGTTCCCAGCTCTCCCCGTTTCGCGCTTTATTTCACTACGTCTCCCAGCCAATCATGCCATGCGATTTTGCTTTTATATTTATGATTACACGCTTTTAAGGGAAATAAAATATATGTACTTTAACATTATTGAGCTTTTCGTTGTAAATATAGCAAGTCATTTGTTCCTGGACATAAGCTTTACACGTAATGTTAGGTGGTCGTCAGCTTGTGTATAGAGCCCCTCAGAGACAGACAGTCGTGCCAGTTTCACAAGGGGCCACTTTGCAGCACTGCTCAGTGGTTCGCAAGCAGCGCTTCCGCTGAGGTTGATGGCACTTGTACCGGGGGAAAGTGGCGTTCCAGAGGCGCGTTAGTGACGCTGTAAACGCGCATTTGTGGCTCTGAAATCTCTTGCTCATCTTGTGTAGAGTCTGTCAGTATTTCACTGGAGGTAGACAGAGAAACTGGTTTCATTCTAGCTATGCTTCTTACTCAGAGGAAAATAAATACCAAAGGTTCTGGGTCCATCTAATGGTTTTAGAAAGATGCAACCGTGTGCTCATTCACACATTATATGATGACTAGGGGACCCACGCGAAACTGTCTCACTTTAACAATTTTAATAATGACTGTATTTTAAATACGTGTAGTCGTTGGGATAAGGGTAGTTATGGGAAAGAGGAGAACAACACGAGACAATGAAATTTTTGATATGTCCCTTTATGTGTCCAAAAATATGTTTTTTATTCGGTATGTTTGTCTGGGCTTGTACGATGGGCGGCGATCAGGGACTGTCAATAGGGCTACATAACCATAACTTTAACTCCACAAACGTTTTGAGTTGCTGTAAGCACATTAGGCCGTAGTACCAATAGGTAAATCACAATGCAAGGCGATATTGACAAATATGTTTGTCACTTCGGAAAGTATATTTGTTTACGAAAGTCAGCTTTATTAGTGGCAGAGATAATGGAATACCGCAGTGGCCACAGTTATTATCTCTGACGATGCTATATAAGATGGTATTTGTGATAAGATAATATAAAAAAGGGGTCTCGTATTGGTGATTATGTTATGTTATGTTATGTTAAACGGGGACCTAGAAACGACGGAGAGACTCCGTCCCCGCCTCAGCCGCAGTGGTCCGCAGCCCCACGACGACTACCGCGGTCCACTTCACCCCCCTGCCGCCCCACACCGAACTCAGGGTTATTGTGCGGTTCGGCCCCCGGTGGACATAGAAATGATGATTAAGAAAATAGTACAGTCGAATCTTTGGTTACATCACTAGCTACTGAGCACATTGCATCAGGTAGCTGAAGTAGAGGGTTAATTGAGTTGTCTTCATATTGTAGACCAACCCAATTCCACTCACTTTCTTGGTACTGCAACGCAAGTGCCGATTAAGCACTGAGCGTCGTTTGTTGGTGGTGTAACTGGAAAGGTGATCGCTGAAGGCAGGTTATTGGTGGGGCCCTTAATAGAGATGTCTGTAAAATTGCGGAGGTAGAGGCTACAGGTGGCACAATTGCAATTAGTAGAAGACAGTAGTCCATGTTGTTGTTGTTGTTGTGGTCTTCAGTCCTGAGACTGGTTTGATGCAGCTCTCCATGCTACTCTATCCTGTGCAAGCTTCTTCATCTCCCAGTACCTACTGCAACCTACATCCTTCTGAATCTGCTTAGTGTATTCATCTCTTGGTCTCCCCCTATGATTTTTACCCTCCACGCTGCCCTCAAATACTAAATTGGTGATCCCTTGATGCCTCAGAACATGTCCTACCAACCGATCCCTTCTTCTGGTCAAGTTGTGCCACAAACTTCTCTTCTCCCCAATCCTACTCAATACTTCCTCATTAGTTATGTGATCTACCCATCTAATCTTCAGCATTCTTCTGTAGCACCACATTTCAAAAGCTTCTATTCTCTTCTTGTCCAAACTATTTACCGTCCATGTTTCACTTCCATACATGGCTACACTCCATACAAATACTTTCAGAAATAACTTCCTGACACTTAAATCTATACTCGATGTTAACAAATTTCTCTTCTTCAGAAACGCTTTCCTTGCCATTGCCAGTCTACATTTTATATCCTCTCTACTTCGTCCATCATCAGTTATTTTGCTCCCCAAATAGCAAAACTCCTTTACTACTTTAAGTGTCTCATTTCCTAATCTAATACCCTCAGCATCACGCGACTTAACTCGACTACATTCCATTATCCTCGTTTTGCTTTTGTTGATGTTCATCTTATATCCTCCTTTCAAGACACCATCCATTCCGTTCAACTGCTCTTCCAAGTCCTTTGCTGTCTCTGACAGAATTACAATGTCATCGGCGAACCTCAAAGTTTTTATTTCTTCTCCATGGATTTTAATACCTACTCCAAATTTTTCTCTTGTTTCCTTTACTCCTTGCTCAATATACAGATTGAATAACATCGGGGAGAGGCTACAACCCTGTCTTACTCCCTTCTCAACCACTGCTTCCCTTTCATGTCCCTCAACTCTTATAACTGCCATCTGGTTTCTGTACAAGTTGTAAATAGCCTTTCGCTCCCTGTATTTTACCCCTGCCACCTTTAGAATTTGAAAGAGAGTATTCCAGTCAACATTGTCAAAAGCTTTCTCTAAGTCTACAAATGCTAGAAACGTAGGTTTGCCTTTCCTTAATCTTTCTTCTAAGATAAGTCGTAAGGTCAGTATTGCCTCACGTGTTCCAGTATTTCTACGGAATCCAAACTGATCTTCCCCGAGGTCAGCTTCTACTAGTTTTTCCATTCGTCTGTAAAGAATTCGTGTTAGTACTTTGCAGCTGTGGCTTATTAAACTGATTGTTCGGTAATTTTCACATCTGTCAACACCTGCTTTCTTTGGGATTGGAATTATTATATTCTTCTTGAAGTCTGATGGTATTTCGCCTGTTTCATACATCTTGCTCACCAGATGGTACAGTTTTGTCAGAACTGGCTCTCCCAAGGCCGTCAGTAGTTCCAATGGAATGTTGTCTACTCCAGGGGCCTTGTTTCGACTCAGGTCCTTCAGTGCTCTGTCAAACTCTTCACGCAGTATCGTATCTCCCATTTCATCTTCATCTACATCCTCTTCCATTTCCATAATATTGTCCTCAAGTGCATCGCCCTTGTATAGACCCTCTATATACTCCTTCCACCTTTCTGCTTTCCCTTCTTTGCTTAGAACTGGGTTTCCATCTGAGCTCTTGATGTTCATACATGTGGTTCTCTTATCTCCAAAGGTCTCTTTAATTTTCCTGTAGGCAGTATCTATCTTACCCCTAGTGAGATAAGCCTCTACATCCTTACATTTGTCTTCTAGCCATCCCTGCTTAGCCATTTTGCACTTCCTGTCGATCTCATTTTTGAGACGTTTGTATTCCTTTTTGCCTGCTTCATTTACTGCATTTTTATATTTTCTCCTTTCATCAATTAAATTCAATATTTCTTCTGTTACCCAAGGATTTCTACTAACCCTCTTCTTTCTACCTACTTGATCGTCTGCTGCCTTCACTACTTCATCCCTCAGAGCTACCCATTCTTCTTCTACTGTATTTCTTTCCCCCATTCCTTTCAATTGTTCCCTTATGCTCTCCCTCCAACTCTGTACAACCTCTGGTTCTTTCAGTTTATCCAGGTCCCATCTCCTTAAATTCCCACCTTTTTGCAGTTTCTTCAGTTTTAATCTACAGTTCATAACCAATAGATTGTGGTCAGAGTCCACATCTGCCCCTGGAAATGCCTTGCAATTTAAAACCTGGTTCCTAAATCTCTGTCTTACCATTATATAATCTATCTGATACCTTTTAGTATCTCCAGAGTTCTTCCATGTATACAACCTTCTATCATGATTCTTAAACCAAGTGTTAGCTATGATTAAGTTGTGCTCTGTGCAAAATTCTATCACGCGGCTTCCTCTTTCATTTCTTAGCCCCAATCCATATTCACCTACTACGTTTCCTTCTCTCCCTTTTCCTACACTCGAATTCCAGTCACCCATGACTATTAAATTTTCGTCTCCCTTCACTATCTGAATAATTTCTTTTATTTCATCATACATTTCTTCAATTTCTTCGTCATCTGCAGAGCTAGTTGGCATATAAACTTGTACTACTGTAGTAGGTGTGGGTTTCGTATCTATCTTGGCCACAATAATGCGTTCACTATGCTGTTTGTAGTAGCTTACCCGAATTCCTATTTTCCTATTCATTATTAAACCTACTCCTGCATTACCCCTATTTGACTTTGTGTTTATAACCCTGTAGTCACCTGACCAGAAGTCTTGTTCCTCCTGCCACCGAACTTCGCTAATTCCCACAATATCTAACTTTAACCTATCCATTTCCCTTTTTAAATTTTCTAACCTACCTGCCCGATTAAGGGATCTGACTTTCCACGCTCCGATCCGTAGAACGCCAGTTTTCTTTCTCCTGATAACGACGTCCTCTTGAGTAGTCCCCGCCCGGAGATCCGAATGGGGAACTATTTTACCTCCGGAATATTTTACCCAAGAGGACGCCATCATCATTTAATCATACAGTAAAGCTGCATGCCCTCGGGAAAAATTACGGCCGTAGTTTCCCCTTGCTTTCAGCCGTTCGCAGTACCAGCACAGCAAGGCTGTTTTGATTATTGTTACAAGGCCAGATCAGTCAATCATCCAGACTGTTGCCCTTGCAACTACTGAAAAGGCTGCTGCCCCTCTTCAGGAACCACACGTTTGTCTGGCCTCTCAACAGATATCCCTCCATTGTGGTTGTACCTACGGTACGGCTATCTGTGTCGCTGAGGCACGCAAGCCTCCCCACCAACGGCAAGGTCCATGGTTACAGCCCGCGTCATATTGTCTGGGAATGTCTTTGATATGTGATGCGCTGATAGCAAAAATAGTTTATCACCATCACAGGCATGTTTCTCGTGCTGGAGATACTTGGCCTTAAGGATACTTAGCAGCTCCTCATCTCCATCTGCTTTATTTCTTCTTGTCTTTTCTGTACCGTTTCGTGATTTCTCATTGTATGTGGTTCTTTCCATGCCTCCTTCCATATACACTTCATTGTCGCCTACTGAAGGACAGTCTTCTTTTGGTGTTGCAGCAGTATCAAAAATCTTAATTATTCATAAAGTATATGCTGTATCTTACTGCAGAGAATCATGCAACTTCCTCTTCCTGATTGCCTCTTTCCCTCTTCTATGAATTACAGAGCCATTTTAATTTATGTTGGTAGGTAGTTCAAGTAAAAACAACATCAAATGTCCCGTCCACTGTCACATTATATCTTTCTACAAAGAAACTTACGTAATAAGCTGTGTATCCATGGGCATCTCGTTTCAGGTAGCATGGCTCAGTCTACACCATGCGCAACCTATAGATCAACTATCACATTGGGTTATCAACGAAAGCTGGGATCATGCGAGATTTTTATGGAGCTCTGCGGTCGACATGGAAATCAAAGTCCTTTCCAGTTCTAGTTTCAGGAGTATTAAAAGAAAGTGCTGCAGGATTTGAAGAAAAAGCTGACTTTCCCCATCATGTAGCATCTGCTTTGCGTAGACAGGAAGCATATACCAGATGTTGAAAAAGATACGTTACAACTTCAGTGTGGTTTAACCTGACAGAGAAAGAAGCCAAGTTGGTTTGCCGCACCTACCCAAAAAGTTTATTCTGGTTCTTTAATTGAGCTCTACATGCGCTTACCTTGACGCCCGTAAGTATCAAGTCGACATTCAAACCAGTCCAAAACTGTTCTGAGGAAATCAACTGTCTCTATAGCTGCCATTATTCTTCCTTTCAAATCACAAACCGTTGGGTCAGAAGGTTTGACTTGCTGTAACAACTGCAGTTTGTATGGAAACAGATGAAGGATTTTTCAGAGTATCCTACACTGTCGTCTTTTGATACCTTATGTAAAAACTTGTGTGGTGAACGTGCAAAACCTGTCGATTTCTCTCCGTATCTTCGTCACTTGGCCTGCCTACGTAGTACTTCAATTCCACACTCGTTTCATAATGAAGTTCACGTGAAATTTTCTTATGGATGGTAGAGAGGATGGTCGTTTCCCATATCATGTTTCAAGTTTCTCTGAGCTTGGGTGTCTCCACGACCTTTCGAAAAAACCAAGCCGCACACTGTGCGTTTTCCTGTGCAGGCTCCATTCCTCGGTTCATTTATTGAGCTCCTACCACAGTGCAACAACAAAGGAAAAACACTTTTTCCGTTATGTTGCTCTTGTTTACTGATTACTTCATGAATGAAGGGGTAGTTCTGTGATTTAAATGTACATCACATCTGAAATCAGTATTATCATGCAGCTGAGATGTTTCCTTAAAACATAAATTTGCAGGTAATTGTATTTTAAAGTATTTTAGCCACTACAGTATTTCTTGCATTGCTGGTATTTGCTAGAACTTAATATTACTTAACTTAGATATTGAGTTTTTCTCTGCTGTAGACATGCCAGTGAAAATTGTTTCTAATTTCCCTGTGGTGGACTCCCATGGAATGTTCTCTACGATCTTATTGCTTTAATCGTAGAGTTTCAGGTCCCAAATAGCAGACCACTTTTCAGTTTCACGGACGTAGTCTTCTCGGTTGATGTTTGGTCCACGTAATCCTGTGTCCAACGCCATCGCCTACGACATTTCACAACCAACCTCTTCCGCTTAATAGGATGTACAAGGAACTAACTGAACAACGACCCTTCCGTTAGAAGCAGAGCGCCTGCGCGCTTGAAATAATGATGTGGCTATTGCACGGTCTGAATTGGCCATTACATTTCTCACACAAACATGTGTGGAACCACTTTTTCAGTTTACCATTCGTAGTGGAGTTGAGCTCAGAGACAGGTAGAGGAACCACTGTTCAGTGGCGGTCACTGCATGTGAAACCACTCACGCATCAGCAGTACTCAGCGCTTAAGCTAACTCCATACCAGATTTTATCGAGATCAATCCAGCAGTTAACTGGGGAAAACCTAACAGAACAGAGTTACTCCCACAATTAATAATATAAGTTTGGAAATATGAATTAAGCACTTTGAGGTTTGTGTAAAAATTGTATTAATTTCGCTGTGTCGTACTACACAGAATATATCAACCAATGAAACCATTTTCATAAATATTGTATAGTTAACATGTCAGACGGGTAACAACTGTTTCATAAAATAAATATGTTTCCTTATATTACGTTATATTCTTATAAAGAGATAAAACTTAAAATTTCTTTCGTAATCCATTTTATGAAATAAAGTCTATACGTTGCCCTGTGAAAGTCCCGTGAAAATTCGTCTGGTAGTTTTTGAGATTAGCGTGCTCAAATAGACACTCATACGATGGCTTTGGAAAAAAATTCAGATCACGGTATCGTTATTTTCCTATTTTGATTAAATGAAGCATATACGTTGCCCCAAGCTCTGCTCACATTACCTGTGCTAACACGACGAAAATTCGTCTAGTAGTTTTGGATATTCGCGTGCACAGACTGACATGAGAGTTTTAGAGTTTTATTATTAGTATAGACACACACGACGCGTGGTGGTACAAAAATAATGGTTCAAATGGCTCTGAGCACTATGGGACTCAAACTGCTGTGGTCATAAGTCCCCTAGAACTTAGAACTACTTAAACCTAACTAACCTAAGAACATCACACACATCCATGCCCGAGGCAGGATTCGAACCTGCGATCGCAGCGGTCGTGCGGGTCCAGACTGTAGCGCCTTTAACCGCTCGTCCACTCCGGCCGGCGCGTAGAGGTACGCTCTTAAAAAGAGTGTAGAGTGCAGAATCGTTTGGTCTACCTCGGATCCCCCTATGCAGCAGGGAACACTGGCCCATAAACACGCATCTGCTTGCCCCAGATAGTCAGCTATCCAATACAATTGGTTTCTTGTCACGCGCTGTCAAAGCGTTCCGTTTGTAATGAAGCCTATAATCAAACCTCGATGAGTTTCAGCAGTGAAGCTTGACATAACGTGTTGTATCGGTAACAATGTCTCTCCACTGCTCTCGCGGTGGAGGGGGGGTGTGAAGTACGAGGATGAGTCAAATGAAAACCTTAAATTTTTTAAAATATTATTTATTGTGCAGAAGTGGTACAAAGCTGTATCACTTTTCAACATAATCTTCCCCACGCTCAATGCAAGTCCTGCAGCGCTTACAAAGTGAATAAAGTCCTTTAGAAAAAAATTCTTTTGGTAGTCCGCGCAACCACTCATGCACTGCGTGGCGTACGTCTTCCTCAGAACGGAACTTCTTTTTCCCATTGCGTCTTTGAGTGGTCCAAACATATGGAAATCACTTGGGGCAAGGTCTGTTGAGTATGGTGGATGACGAAGACATTCGTTTCCGGTTGGTGGAAGTGAACCGAGGTTTCATCCCCAGTAACGATTCGTGCAAGGAAGCTATCAACTTCTCGTTCAAAGCGCCGAAGAAGTTCTTCACAAGCATCAACACGTCGTTCTCTCATTTCAGGAGTTAGCTGCCGTGGCACCCATCTTGTAGACACTTTGTGAAATTGGAGCACATCATGCACAATGTGGCGTGCTGACCCATGACTAATCTGTAAACATGTTGCAGTGTCATTCAGTGTCACTCGGTGGTTTTCCTTCACTATAGCTTCAACTGCTGCAATGTTCTCGGGAGTCACACCTCGATGTGCCTGACCTGGACGAGGAGCATCTTCCACTGAAATCACACCATTTGCGAACTTCCTATTCCATTCGTAGACTTGCTGCTGTGACAAACATGCATCACCGTACTGAACCTATATTCGTTGGTGAATTTCAATAGGTTTCACACCTTCACTACGCAAAAACCGAATAACAGAACGCTGTTCTTCCCTGGTGCAAGTCGCAAGTGGGGCGGCCATCTTTATACTGATGCTGCGACGGTATGTCTGCACTATGCTGCCATCTACAGGCCAATCTGCACGCTGTTTGTAGCACGCTTACCAACTTACAGGATAACGGCGCGAAATTTCGATTTGTTACTACAAATTTAAGGTTTTCATTTGACTCACCCTCGTAGTTTTTCTTCTCTTTTGCAACTACTCAAGTCAGGGCAGCGGTGTGCCCATTTCGTATATGCAGCTTCTCAGTACACTTACTTCATAGATCTACATTGCTAGAGCACATCAAATGAGCTACAAGACTTGTATTTAAAACTATCAAGTAGTCAAAGAGACAGTTATACATTGCCTACGACTCTTGTTTATGTGTAGTTAAACATAGTGTGTAGCCGAAATAAATTTGAATTATTATGCTGTTTACTTTGAGTTAACTGTGAGTCTTAAATTCCTATGTATTTCGATGAGACTGCTTTGCGACGGGCATCCTTATCACTGAAATGCACTTCGTGATCTCATTTCGCGTTCTCCCGTAATGGACCACGTAATACGAACTGACTATCTATTTTACAATACGAAAGATTAATCAGACGACATCACGAATTACTGGTGATGGAGACATATCATACAGAGACTTTCACGGTACGTCCGTTCCTTATCGAGTAAAACGCGCTTTAGACACACCGATATGTACGAGGAGAATGGTGAACGTTGCACGGAAACTTCTGCAACTGGAGAAAATGAGCTCAAAGTCAGTATTTTAAACAGGAATATTGGGGAAAAGCTAATAGCGTTAGAAAGAGCTCTCAAAAATGGAACATCGTTTCCCTAAAACAAATATTAGGGTATCACACGGTTTCGGTGATATTAATAAAAACCTCCTGAGGCTAAAGCTTCAAACCAAGTCACGACACTTAAATAAGCAGGGGGAGTCTGTTGGTGGCCTCGCTTCAAGTGCAATTAAGTTCTATAAAATTTTCAGTTGTATATTGTCTAATTTTTTGTGGTAATGTTCAGTTCATTTATGATGCTCATCTAGTAACGGCATATTCTATCGAAGGTTGATTTCTTGTCCTCATGGCAATCGAAGAATGTTGTCAGAATAACTTACAGGCGAAGCCAGTTTATACAAAGAGAAGTTAAATCGACCACTGCTCTCGTAAAACGTTTTTGGTACACGGAGTAAGAATTCGAATTGGTGGCCAGATGAAAGGGACCCACAATTGTTACAAAGAAGTTAGGAGACATGTTACAAGCGATGGAAGTACAGATGTCGTTGCCGCAATAAATCTTGACCTACATCTTTGTGCTCAAAGCATAGGACCAGTTTCCTAGATGAACAGAACTTCTGTCAGGAGATTTCTCCATGATAGTTGTTTACTCCTTTGTCCCATCCATGTTCATCAGGCATTAAGTGAAGACGATTTCTAAACGATAATTGCCTCCTCAATCCGGTTTCTAAATCAAAATCTGGAGTTCAGGATCGCAATACTGTGAACCGACGACGCAGTTTTCATATCTAGTGTCAAGTAAATGATCCACAGTGGTAATTACTTATCAAAAAGAAACCGTCACTGGTTACATCATGAAAACAGTTAGCTCGTTTGGAGCATAAGTACTTGGTGTGGACTTATCCATGATAAAGTTATTAGATCCTATTCTTTTACGAAAAAGTACATCCAGTGGTGTTATTACCGTGCTTGCTGCAAGATTGGTCTCCTGTAAAGTTTCCCTTGACGGCAGGGCGTTCCTTAAACCAAACGATTTCTGTTTAGTGGTTAGGCAAATGAGTGTCAATGAGTAGGCCACTACGTACACCACGTTCAGTATCTCTACATTATATGAAATATAGTTTTCGCGGAGCATGCCAGTCCCCACTGGATTAGATACGTTGGAGTACTAAAACTGCATAAACATAGACGCGACTGTTCTAAGAACTAGGAGGAAATCGAGTTTTTCAGAACAGCTACAAGTCGCACACAGCAGGTTTTATTGATCGAATTTGCTGTGTAATATTATAGGAGCATCATTATATCTCTGGAATGTACGGGCTGAAATACAGTAATTGGCTGATTACTTAATCTCTGGTGTAAACAATTTGATCTGCCAACTACAGTAATTTAAACTGTAAATTTCAGAGATTCTGATGGCGCTTTTGTAATATTATCAGGCGAAACCGGTAAATAAAACCTACTGAGTACGACTTTTGCTTGTTCTGAAACACTTTATTTCAATAGCCACAGTTTTCCCTCCACCCAATGCCTGCTCTCACTGGAGGTGGAAATCCTCCCGAGGAGATAGTAATATAAATTAACAATTTGTTGTAACTGATAAAATTCCAAATAACATTTATGTAACGTGAAAAATATAAGTAAAGTTTTTAAATCACGGAAAAATTAACATTCACATCCATTTTCCTATAAATTTTGTTTTCCTTTCTTTTAGCGTTGTGAACTTCAGAAAGTGTTTGGCTCTGATCACTATGGGACTTAACATCTGAGGTCATCAGCCCCTAGAAATAAAACTACTTAAACCTAACTAACCTAAGGACAGCACACAGATCCATGCCCGAGGCAGGATTCTAACCTGCGACCGTAGTAGCATCGCGGTTCCAGACTGAAGCGCCTAGAACCGTTCGTCCACAACGGCCGGCACAGGAAGTGTTTATTGATATTTCATCGAAACGGCAGAAAATATAAAACAATGAAATGTTTCAGGCAAAAATGTTCAGATTTAAGAACTTTTCTCAACAGTGTTAATTTTTTTCCATTTTAATCCTTTTTAGATTGGCGTTTATCGTTTTTTCCATTTTCCATCAGCTGCCAAGCAGTTTATGGGTCTCTGCCCTGTTCGACGTTTTCGATTTGTTTGATATACATTTAAGCCGAAAAAGATCAGACATTCAGTTTCTGAGGAAGTGTAGATCTGAAGTAATTTGTTTAAAGGAGCCAAAAATCTGAATTGAGCTTAACGTTGGTTAGCGAATTGTTGATTACTGATTGCCAGAGGACGTAGCCCAGCAACGAACAGAGATTAGACACACTGGACACTACGGTGCATTAGTCGCCAGTTATACAGGGAAAACATTGCTAGATGTTGGTCGCATTAGGTAAGTCAGACTATATTTTTGAAAAGTATCGATTTTTAAGTTACAATTAGCGACCAGCTGCTGAAAAAGGAAACTTAATACTGCCGCTCTCTTCACTTAATACATTGAGCTCGTTACTGAACTTAATTTAACGGGTATTTCCTGAAGAAAAGATGTTAGTTTGAATTTTTTAGGAATTATCGTCATAGACAATAGTAGAAACTGCTAGTCATTAGATATTTATAGAAATGGAAGTGTAATGGAATGCCCTGGAATTGCAGATGTAGGGGTATATAAGAAACTTTATTCTGTGAGATAAATCACTATGTCACAAATGTTGCACTGCAGCAACTTAATGTTCAGACAAACGAGTTTCAGGAAGTAGTGATACTGAGTGATTATACATAAGCGTTTAAACCTGTATGTTCATACAAACATCCAGAAATGCCGGAAATCTTCTACATTTAAAATATTAGCTTTGGTGTAAATTGTGTCTAGCGCTAATGCTTTATTAAATGAAATCCTTGTGAAGGAAGTAATTACACGTAAAAGTTCATGGTAATGAAGTGGCAGTTGACATAATGAGAAGAGAAATTTTAATACAAGAAACTAAACGCCAAAGCGGTCTCGATACTCTTTTAAACTAATATTTTAGGAGAGACCATATGCACAATTTCTTACACAGTACATTAAAAAAAGGAATATAAGGACCTTTTACGTAATAGATATTTCTGAATATCAACAGAATTAAATAATGGCGATACTGCAACTGACTATGAGACATGGTAGCTTTTCCGAGCACTTGCACTGAACTGACGTGTATCCATTGCCGAAGCGCTTAATTTGTAATTAAGTAGACACTCGTAATGAGTGTCCATATCTATGGAAGGGAATTCCCGTTTCCACTCTGGCTGTTATATAATCACTGTTATTTATATCGCTGCTAGCTGATTTCGGCCGTTAGCCATTTTCAGATGAATACTTCTATGGTGTTAAAGAATATTTGTTAATAAACAATTGACAGATACACATTTCGTCCAGTTAACGTATTACATTGTCATGGTAAACGAGAAATGATTGAAAGAAGATTAGGGTTTTATGGCAGGGTAAGAACGAGAGCGTCAGAGATAGAGCATAAGAGTGAATTGAAAAATTGGAGGAAATCGAACTTTTAATCGGAACGAACACAGTATTTGCCATAAGCAATATACGAAAAGAGTGGGAAGGCTGTACGTCGATTGTTGGATGAAGAAATGTGGCTAATTACTACTAGACCACACTTGATGCCGGAATATTCTACACTTTTCCCGTGGTATGAGAGATGTGATGATGATGTAACTTTATTTTTATCCTTCACATCCTGTGTTAAGATCGCAATGGACCACAACAAATGATCCGACTTGAAATAAGATTTAAACCATCCTCCTACACTCTTATAACTGGCACGAAACCTCAATATCAGTACAGAACACATTTCCAAATACGTATCATCATGTTTTCACTACATCCAAAGCCTTTCAGACGAGTGTTCCATAACGCAGCATCTCGTATAATTCTTCTTCTACTGTTCTATACACAATAATGAACAACGTGGTACATTCGACCTTCACATCAGTAACCTCTGGAGCACTCGATCATTAGATTAGTAACCTCTAAACAAGAACACCACAACAAAATCCGAGTCCCATCACGTCCTTTGCAATTAATGAGAAAGTTTGTATATAGTTCAGTGGTCTTTGATAGATAACCTCCAATGTGAATGGTTGCTTCAGTTCTTCCATGATCTAATCATATTCCCAGCAGTGGAAGCGAGAACATTGGTTCTCTCAGTTTTACGGAAATGGGTCCTCGAAATGGAGGGTTTCGAGCCTTTGCATCCATCCTTAATCTTCACTCGTAAAATGACGATTGAATCATACTGCTATCTTTAATTCTTTTCTGTCATTGGAGACTGTCTCCTGTCACTCGATTACACTCTTCCATTCAAGACGAAATTTGACATCTCTTTATCCGTAATAACCAATGGCCACGAAACAAATGCATATGACGCAATACAATAGTAAAAATAATTAAAGGCTGTAAACAGAAAATTTAAGATAATAAAATTATATTTAGAATCGCTTCATCTACAGGGTCAAAATCCAAGAATGAAAACCAGTAGTATTTTTGTTTTCATCACTTAATACCCATCACGTGCAAGCTGATTATCTGATGTGTCATCAAGCTCGACCAGCATGAGCCTGAATTTGAAAATGGGATTAAATATAGGTATAACAAGATGCAATGATTCAGTTGTGGGTCGTCTACAGATTTATTGACGCCGTGTTCTTCCTGGCAGTGATACTGTTTGATAGATAGTGACTTAACTTACAAACGTAATACCAACATACTGAGTCCAAACGGGAGAAAGGTAATAAAGTTAACGATGGTATCATTGTAATGTGAGTGATATGTTGCATTAAAAGCAGTGGATTGAGAGGATTAATCGGGATGTAGCTTTGAAAGAGTAATGACATCATTGTTGTTGGAGGTTTATTTTGTACTGAAGTAAACAACCGACTCGAAGGAAGCCTTATTAAAGGTTAATTATTTGCTGACGTAAATATTTTGGAAATTCCAGTCGTCATAGCGAAAATCCACGAGAAATTTATAAGCAATCATAATGTGTTGCTGTCACTGACACAAGAATGTATATCGAAGAAGGGTTGATAGGAAAGGCTTACATATCCGCGTGGGTAATAAGAGGGGTCCTAACATGAAATGTTGGGAAAAATTGACAGGATTGTGCAAAGAACAAGACGTAGGCAGAAAAATAGTTTACAGTGAGAGATGATGTTAATAGAAACCAAAAATTAATCTAAGCAGGGACAAACGAAACAGCGTAATTCCGCGATGTGTAAATTGGTCCATATCTTGTCAAAGTGTGTAACTAACGGTTAACATTTATTACAAGTCACGGAAAAAATAGTAACATAAAACGCAAGTAAAACGAAGAAATATTTATTACCAATATGATATTTTTTGTGAGGAGGAGATACTTTTCACATAATAATGAAACAACATTGTAATTTGTAATAATTCGTAATATATTGAGATAAATGTGGTAATATTTTCTCTACGAAAGTAATGGATTGAATCAGATCAGTAACGCAAATTACAGTGCGGACAGAGGACATTCGGGCATTCTGCAAAGTGAAAGTTGACTGATGTATAATTAAGGGGCAAAATTCCACGAAAGGAGTTAGTGGATGGAAAGAAACGTATTTAATGCGCTGAAAACAGTGAAAGAACTGCATGTAAATTTTATACCCGCAGACCGATCATTTAATTTATGTGGTTTCTACGGAATATTGTATTTATTTGCATTTTCCTTATATAAGGAAATGTTTTCTCCATTTGTACAAGACGCCTAATGCGAAAATAATTTCAAAACTAACTTAAAAATATCTGTCTTGTTTTGAAACACTTGGAATTTAGGTCCTATAAATTCAAGGTATATTTGTAATCTAATTTGTGTGTAACTGTCTTCATACTTTGAAAAATTGTTTGCGTTACTTATTTCTGTTATTGGCTGCGCACAGACTGAGTTGTGTGATTATCATGTGCGTTTGAGAAGTTAAAACATTACATGTAGTAGAAAACTTCGAAGATTTTGAATACTGATGAATTATTGTGTTAAATGTACGTGTTAGTCCCTTAGAGAGAAACGAGAAGTAATGATTGAAAGATGACATTGTTTATGGACACTGAAGGAAAACGTAGGATTTCAGTTTGTGGATCTTTTGATTTAAATGCCAAAACAAAGCTAGAAAACTGGTAAGAATTTAGTCAGGAGCTGAGTAAAGTATGGGTCTTGCCTGATACACAACTGTTGCAACACGAAAGAGAGGAATCTTTGCCTCCGGACGATGTCGCTTCAGGAATAGACAATTCGCCGGGCAATGAAACTGTGGCCACCATTCCCATTGCAGATACAGGTCGGAGGAATATATACCATGAATTGTTGTTGCCTTAACGCTGAGACGTAGATATGGGCCGAACAAAAACCCTTATCGAAGGCTTTTGAGAAATTGGTGACACAATTGAACTCACAATTTGCAGATATTGTAGAACCTACACGTAATTAAAGATAAGCCCACATTTCACTCAAAGAGAAACTTCCTTGGTGAGCGAGTATTTAAGTGGTAGAAGACAAGGAATAATTTTCATTGCCTGAAACTACTTTGCTTTGTTGAAGCGTTAACGACAATGTTTATGTTATGTACTCAGATGATTGTGAGCACATCCTTGGTAGCAGAAGTCAGAAAGCAACGAAAATTATGAATTACTGTTTCCTTATTCCTTAGACATATACAAAATTACAATATTTTCATTATAATTTCAATTGGAGACACTAAACAGTTTTAAAATCCGTACAAATTTATATCGCATACTGTTTCTAGTGATTTATTTTTCCCTCAATCTACGTCCTGAAAACTCTTCCTTTAATGTCGCAGTTTACTGTAGGAAACAATGAAATTTCATAAGGACACGATACAATGAGCAGCCTAGATATGAATCTCTTATCACTTTGTTTTTGACCAGAAACTGACACCTAACGCTGTTTGACCGAAACTATTGTAATTACGAAGAAGCCAATCTCTTTAAGACCCAGTGCGTCTATTATTTTTTGCAATAACCAGCTCCTTATCCGGAGCTTATCACGAAGCCTCAGATAAACCAAATCAATCTACATTTTTCTCGCGATTCACCGTATCCAAAATAACACTTACTTTACAAAACAGTTGAGACTTTCGTAGTCGTATGTTGACGTACAAATGACAACAAGCAATATGCCAACACTTATTTCAGTTAATGGATTTCGCAGTGCTTGGTATTTCAACTTTTTGCTCTCAAGGTGTTGTATTAATAGGCTATATGATTACATTTAAACGAAAGAGCGTAAGTGGTAGTGAGAGAAGAAAAATCCATCTGGACTGAATAAACTGAAGACATACGACAAGGCTGCCGTCTATCTCCCGAGCTTTTCAGATATGTACTTCAGGAACGTAGTTGAACACTGACCACTGGTTAACAAGGCATAAAAACTGGAGGAACAAGAATAAGGTGTTGGAGATTTGCAGAGACGTGGTCGTTCTAGCAATGTATGAAAACCTGTTTCAGGAAATTGTGGATATCACTGAAGCTAAAGGAAAGAGCTACTGCACGAAACTTAATACAAAAGAAAGGAATCGTAATGGAACTAAGAAAGAAGAAAGGGCTGAGGGTTGTGCAGAATGGGGAAACAATACAACACATGAACAGTATTAAATATCTAGAAAATAAGATAAAAAGCAACTGGGAGACCAGCACAGAGATCAAAACATTGATATAGATAACGAAAGAATAATTTTGTAGGAAAACAAAAGTTTTCTTGAGGGATATTGACAAAGATTTGATGGAAAGGCTAAAAAAGTGATTGGTATGGAGTGTCCTTTACGGAACTGAAATGTGGACATGGGAAAGAAAGACAGAAAAAGGATAGAGGCTTTCGATACGTGGACGTGGCGGAGGATGGAAAGAATAAGTTGGATGGACAAGATGAAAAATACTTTGAGAACAGAAGACAGCTACCGAGTTTGATGGACAGAATTGAAAGAAACTAAATAAGACATGTGTTAGAAAGAAAGAACGACTTATGAAACAATCTTAGAAGAGTACGTGGAAGGATTGAAAACGCTTAGGGGGAAGATTTCATAAGATCCTGGATGACATGCTGGACCAGAGCACATATAGCAGCATTAAGGCGGAAGTGATGGACCGCCAGTAATGGAGGCGGAACTTAGCAGAAAACTGATAACGGTAACGACGACGGTGATGATGATTGGAGAGCAGACAGCTTGTTGTGACCAGCGGAAAGTTAATGAAACAAGGCGATTCGAATTTATGACAACAACACGAGTCAGACGATAACATGATAACACGAACTCATTAAAGGTCTTTCATGTGACACGTGCACAAATTTTGTTATTACTTTTAGCCACTGTATATACAGACAGAAAATTAATCACTGTAAAACGGAAATCAATTGTGTACACAGAATACCTTATGATACGGACGTGTAAAATTACAAACTTTTTATGCAGTGCGCGGATGGGCACGTTGCAAGGCATCCCAGATATGCTCAATAATGTTCATGTCTGGGGAGTTTGGTGGCCAGCTGAAGTGTTTAAACTTCGAACAGTCTTCCTGGAAGCACTCTGTAGCAATTCTGGTTGTGTGGGGGGTCGCATTGTCCAGCTGGAATTGCCCAAGTCTATCGGAATGTACAATGGACATGAATGGATGCAGGTAATCAGACAGGACGTTACGTACGTGACACCTGTCAGAGTCGTGTATAGACGTATCAGGGATCCCACATCAATTCAACTGCACACGCCCCACACCATTACAGAGCATCCACGAGCTCGAACAGTCCCCTGCTGACATGGATGGATTCATGAGATTATCTCCATACCCGTTCACGTCCATCCGCTCACCACAATTTGAAACGAGACTCGCCCGACGAGGCAACAGTCTGCTGCCGGTGTTGACCAGAGGCGTAGAGCTTTGTTATCGTGCAGTTATCAAATGTACACGAAATAACCTTCGCCTCCGAAAGCCCATGTCCATGATGTTTCGTTCAATGGTTCGCACCCTGACACTAGTCACTTCTGCCACGGTGAACGATTCTCTTCAGTCATCGACGGTCCACTTTTTGCAGGCTATTTTTCCGGCCGTAGCGATGTTGGAGATTTGATGTTTTTCCGGATTTCTGACATTCACGGTGCAATCGTGAAATGGTCGTACTGGAAAATCCCCACTTCATCGCTACCTCGGAGATATTGTGTCCCATCGCTTGTGCGCCGACTGTAAACACCACGACGAAACTCACTTAAATCTTCATAACGTGCCAGTGTAGCAGCAGTAACCAATCTAACAACTGCAGCAAACACTTGTCTTATACAGGCGTTGCCGACCGCAGCGCCTTATTCTGCCCTTTTACATATACCAGTATTTGAATTCGCGTGCCTATACCACTTTCTTTGGAACTTCAGTGTATGTGTAATACCTAAAATATATTCTGCCAGGTGAAGTTGACTACCCTAACTAGAACGATCTAGAGTAAATTACGATTTTCGAGTGTTATCTAAATCTACATTTCGCGCTCATGTGACGGTATCCAACAGGTGGTGCAACTTATTTAGACTGATTTTCGGCTTTATTTTACCATGTCCCATTTCGACTCAGGAAAATTGCAGTTTATCTATAGTAGTAAAGCGATTTCTCAAGAACTTACGTTTGCTGGGCTTATGAGGATTCATCATAAAAGAAGACTGAAAAATTTTCTACCATTAAGCACAACGGGAAAAAGACGGTACATTTCAGTTTCGTTACAAGGTTTAATAAAGGCGTGAAGTGAAATGATTCAGTAAGCAATAGGTTACATTATTTTGTTTGTCAACAACACCAGAGAAACGTCCTTGGTAAAATTTGTTCAAAGGGAGAAATGAAGGAATCAATCACGTTCTATGAACAAAGCAATGGTTTTCGATGTGCTTGACTGTCTATTTTTATTGCTGTATTGTAATTTCTCCGTTTTACATTGGTTTGATTATTAAGCACCTCACTTGCCAAGCTAAGGTCGTTGGGGAAACAAAAACTTCCTAAGAGCGAAATATTTTTTTCATGGAAGTATATTAAGTAACAGTGCGGGGAAATATGAAGTTAACTGAGAAATGAATTTCAGAATATATGTAGACGCGTGATATAATCTAGAATTCTATTTTCTATGTTATCTGCACGCATTACTCTCCTGACAATGTACATCGATCTTGAAATTAGCTGTGTTAGAGGAAGTGAATCTTGAGCAAACAAAATCTGAACGAAGCGAAAATGAGCGTAAGGAGAGCAATGAGAGAAGCGTTCAATGATTTCGAAAGTAAGACGTCGTCAACCGACCTGAGTAAAAACCGGAAGAAATTTTGGTTGTATGTAAAATCAGTATGTCGAAATCATCTGTTTATTCTCTCAGCGACCACACCGGCACCGAAACGGAAGATGACAGAGAGAAGGCCGAAGTACTGAATAAGGTCTTCCGAAGTTGTTTCACCGCAGAAGATCGTAACACTGGCCCTCCTTTCAATCGTCGTGCGAACGTGGAAATGGCAGATATTGAGAAAACTGATAGCGGAATTGAAAAGCAGCTACAATAGCTTAGTAGTGGAAAGGCTTCAGGAGCAGATGAGATACCTATAAGATCCTATAAAGATTATGCGAAAGAACTTGCTCCCTTTCTAGCAGTAATTTATCGCAGATCGCTTGAGCAACGAAAGGTACCTAACGACTGGAAAAAAGCGCAGGTCATTCCCGTTTTTAAGAAAGGCCTTAAGACAGATCCACACAATTGTAGGCCTATATCGTTGATGTCAGTCTGTTGTAGAATTATGGTATATGGTTTGTGCTCAAGAATTATGACGTTTTAGGAAAATGTACATCTCTCCTATAAAAATCAACATGGATTCCGCAAACAGAGATCCTGTGAAGCTCTACTCGCTCTGTTCCTCCATGAGATCCATAGCGCAGTGGACAACGGTGCTCAGGCTGATACCGTGTTCCTTGAGTTCAGTAAGGCATTTGACAGAGTCTCGCATTGAAGTTTAATGAAGAACAAATACGAGCTTACGGAGTATCGGAGCAGCCCTGCGATTGGATTCAAGACTTTCTTGCAGACAGAACTCAACACGTCGCTCTTAACGGAACTAAATCGACAGAGGTAAAGGTAATATCCGGAGAACCACAGGGAAATGTGATAGGACCGTTGTTGGTTCAAATGGCTCTGAGCACTATGGGACTCAACTGCTGTAGTTATCAGTCCCCTAGAACTTAGAACTACTTAAACCTAACTAACCTAAGGACATCACACACATCCATGCCCAAGGCAGGATGCGAACCTGCGACCGTAGCAGTCGCACGGTTCCGGACTGCGCGCCTAGAACCGCGAGACCACCGCGGCCGGCGGACCGTTGTTGTTCACAATATATATGAGTGATATAGTAGAAAGCGTCGGATGTTCTTTAAGGCTATTCGCAGATGATGCAGTCGTTTATACCAAAGTAGCAACGCCAGAAGATAGTAAGAATTTGTAGAACGACCTGCAGAGAATTGATGAATGGTGCAGACTCTGGCAGTTGAGCATGAACGTAAATAAATGCAACATATTGCGTATCCATAGGAAAATAAATCTACTACTGTACAGTTACACTATTGATGACAAACAGCTGGAGACAGCGTCTGCTGTAAAATATCTAGGCGTCAATATACATAGCGACCATAAGTGAAATGACCATATAAATCAGATAGTAGAAAAAGCAGACACCAGACTCAGATTCATCAGAAAGATCTTAAGGAAATGTAAATCATCCATGAAAGAAGTGGCTTATAAGGCGCCTGTTCGTTCGATTCTTGAGTATTGTTCATCTATCTGGGATCGCTATCAGGTAGGACTGATAGAGGAGATAGAGAAGATCCAATGAAGAGCGGCGCATTTCGCCGTGGGATAGTTTAGCTGGCGAGAGATCGTTTCGGATATGCTAAACAAACTCCACTGGAAGACGTTACAAGAGAGACGTTGTGCGCCACGGAGAGATTTACTATTGAAATTTCAGGGCAGCACATTTCATGAGGAGTCAGACGACATATTACTTCCCCCCACATACA
This sequence comes from Schistocerca serialis cubense, assembly GCF_023864345.2. Classification (NCBI taxonomy): domain Eukaryota; kingdom Metazoa; phylum Arthropoda; class Insecta; order Orthoptera; family Acrididae; genus Schistocerca; species Schistocerca serialis. The sequence continues at coordinate 488,035,108 of NC_064643.1, forward strand.
TCTCGCTTAATACAGCTAATACAGAGGCTTACCGACATCCATTCTTCCCACACACTATTCGCGAGTGGAATAGGGTTGGTGGAATCAGATACTGGTACCCTCCGCCACAGTCCATTAGTTGGCTTGTGGAGTATGATGTAAATGTGGGTGTGGATGAATCAAATTCACCAAATACTATCGAATAAAGGAAAACGACGTCACTGAATAATTTTGTAGACGTTGTGGACCCAGTTTCTAAGAAATCACTTACTATCGAAGTCAAATGCCTAAACATATTGGAATCGGTCAAAACTCTCATAAACCGAAAATTTTGTAAAAGTTATTTCGGAAAAAAGAGAGAAAATCAGCACTTAGTCAGTCGTAGAAAACGCTGCATTTACAAGTCACCCTTGTACGAGTTCGATTTTGTACTCAAGCACACGTTCACCATCATAAATTTAAGAAATAATTATTCAAAAAACCTACTCATTCTTAAAAGAAGCACCATAAGGAAATTTTGTAAACCAGAATTTTAATCGTCGCTCTGCATGTAGCAAACCTCGAAGCATGGCTGCTGTTGCTATGTAGAGCTAATACAGTGCCATAGTGGAAGACTGGGTTCGTAACTTGGCGTACTTTTTTTCACTACTTGGTCAAGAAATCATCATCTATGTTAATATAGCGTCATCGTTATTAGTTTTGACAGTATTAAGATGAGACACTTATTTCAGATTGTTTTAAGTCGCATTCTGTATCTTCCATTGGAAAAGTTTCGAGTAACCGAAATTAGAATTCAGTGTCATCATCAAAACATCCGGTTTTGGTTTAGAGATTCTTGCTTATTCAAATGTTAAGTAAATTGTAACTGACCTTTCCATCTTTCCTTTGGTTTCCCACTATCTTCTACAAATGACATTTTGCAGTATTTATAGGGAGGCAAAGTACCGTCAGATTTGAAATCCAGATCGGTGTGCAAGGGGGGCAACGGGGTACACTTTAAACTGCCGTTTCTGATTTACCTGACAGAAAAATTACCCAGAGATGACTTACGAGAAATAACACATATTTTTCATGTTTTCTTTGGACCATCCACGACATATAGACGGTTAAATTTTGGTTGTGTGTAGCTGTATGTAATCAAGCGGCGTCAACACGTGGTTTAGAAGAAAGGTAAGAATTAAATGACAGTGGAATATATACATTTTATTACATGTTCTGAAGATAATGAACACATATTTGAGAACATGTTAGTATGTGATTAAACTTCCGACTTTTTATACCTTCGACTATTTCGTAACCAATGTAGAAGATTGAGATTCATTATACCAGGTCTAGTAAATTGCTCGTAAGAGCAGCAACTGAAAGAAGTGGCACAACTATTCAGATCCTACCAGAGGATCAGAATTTATGTCTCTGCAGGGCCATTCTACTGAAGATCTCCGCGGTTTCCGGAAAGCACTTCAAGCTAATGTACTGTTTATACTAATGCTACGGTGAGGAGGCTTTAACCCTTCGCTACTGGGCTGCGGTTACACACACCATACTTGATGTATTACCCATAGTTGTCAGGAGTTGGCGAACTTTTATTTCAACACGTCAATAGCGTATTTTAAGAGCTGCAGATGGCGTTAATGTAGTTAACATCAGTTTATCTTCGTTTGTGGAGGAAGACAGACGCTTGTTGCGTCGGTAGGGTTTATTAAATCCCACCACGAAAGTGGCGTCTCTCCGTTTTCACAAACATGATAAGCTGAAATCGTAATACAATTGTGTTACATTTTGTCTATGAGTTGATTATTTATGGCTCACTTGATCAGTAGGTAGTTCCCAATCGTTAACATGTCAGACCGTATCTCTGGCGCAAGGAATTTTGAACTGAAGCTTCTTGAGCTGAGACCAAAGAGGAAATGTATCACAAATTCCATCGGAACTGCCCCTAAAAATAAAAAAATAAAAAAAAAACTCACGAAGCTTGTGCCTGATGCGCTCTAGATCCAAGCACAGGAAAACTAAACATTGGTGCCAAACACGCAGCACAATGAAGAAGATACTAAGTGAGCACTGTTTGCTCCAAGTATTACATGTAAGTAAACCACGAATTACAAATAAAATGAGGAAATTGTAAGTATACTGCTCATATCTCTTATTTTTGGCCATGTGAGCATTACGAATGAGAATGGCAAAAGTTTTCTGAACTTTAAGAAAAGTAATGCTGTTATGGAAAAATCAAAACTTTTGAGACTCATGTACGTTGCCAAGGTTTCTTAATAATGCTTTCACCAGTATTTGAAACAAAACTTGCTTCTTTATCTCCAAATAAAGACTCTAATATGGTGACACAAACCTTACCACACTAACCATTTTAAACGAGGTGACCACTTTACTGAAGGCTAAAACCATAATCTTGTTTGACTATACGTGTAAATGGGAAACGACTAACCAGCATGAGGTACTTTTGCCCTGTTATTACAATCACAAGAAAATGAGTGTTTTTCTCACGAGGGGCGTTTCCCTTTATTGAAGTAAGGCATCATCAGTGGTCTGTAATTAAAGATTTTTACAGTTTAATCTGTTTCTAAATCGAAAAATAATTCGTTAACAAATTGTTGTTTCTTACTTAAGTAAAAAGCAACAATTTACGAACATTAGCTCCTCTGGTGAGGAAAACACGCATTTTCTTTTAGTTGTAACCACAGAACAAAAGTAACCCAGAAATTTTAAAGCAAGTATTGGCAATATGACCATACCAATCAAGAACTAACATGCAATTTATGTCGCTTCTTTATGTGTCAAGTTAAATTAGTTTTAAAATTTCTGCACTTATGCATTACGACAACAAATTCCAACATTAAATTATTAACAAGTGGCTCTTTACCATTAACTGGAGACTGCCGCAGATTCTGCTACGCTAGGTCAGAGGAACAAAGTCGTGTTTCACTGCGATCGCTGGTGACGAATGGGAGACTCCGCAACAGTTGCTCCTGGGGAAGCCCTCCCTCGCCCTCACAAACGATACGAGGAGCCGCGGGGCAGGCAGAGACAGGGGCGCCCGCACACACATCACGGCGCCAAACTGTGTCCGCGACGGCCAACAGGCGGGCGTCGCTCTGCGCGGCGTCGCGTGGTGTCGCGTGGCGTCGCGCGGCGCTGCTGCGGCGCCAGACGCCGGCGGACTGACCGACTGAGCCGACGCCGGGCGTCGCCTGCCGAGGTCGCCAACGCCGCGCGCGAGTGGGCGGCGCGTCACGTCCCTCTCCTCTCCTCTCCTCTCCTCACACCCGCTCTCTCCTCATCCCTCCGCTCCCACGTCTGGCGCCACTGTCCGCAAACGCCGCTGGCCGCTCGTGGGTGGAACGGCGGCTTAGTCAAATGTCACGCTTGGCTGTCAGTGGTAGCAGCGATCTCTCCTACGTTCCACAAACACGATCTCGTTCCGCTTAGGGCAGCTTAATCTCTAACCAAGTCACAGGCATGGTCAACAAGTGTTAATCGAGAAAATTAAGTGGGGTGTTGAAAAAAATGTATTTAGTTACTTTCTTCAAGTTTGCCACAGTATCATAGGCGTAATTTACGAGGGCGTGCTGAAAAGTAATGTCTCTGAATTTTTTACTTGAAAACTCCTAAAAACTTTTTTTACATGAAGTAAATGTTATTATGGCCGTGTGGTCTAATGCACGGCTTTCCGGGCGGGAAGGAGCGCCGGTCCCCGGCAGAATCCGCCCGGCGGATTTGAGTCGAGGTACAGTCAGCCGGCCAGTCTGTGGATGGTTTTTAGGCGGTTTTCCATCTGCCTCGGCGAATGCGGACTGGTTCCCCTTATTCCGCCTCAGATACACCACCATTACTTCACCACGCAAACATAGGGGTTACACTCGTCTGGTGTGAGACGTTCTCTGGGGAGTCCACCGGGGGCCGAACTGCACAATAACCTTGGGTTCGGAGTGGGGCGGCGGAAGGGTGAAGTGGACTGCGATAGTCATCGTGGGGTTGCGGACCACTGCGGCAGAGGTGGGGACGGAGCCTCTCCGTCGTTTCTAGGTCCCCGGTTAACATAACATAACATAACACAAGCGTCATTAACATTCTACACCCTTATTCTTCATGTCTACATATTTCCATCCCTCTGACACTGGAATACTCCGAACTGTAGTGTGTTTTAAACGGCGGCATGTGACGTAACTGTGTCGGTGCGTGAGAAAAGCGTGCTGTAACCGAGTTTTCAATCCGAGAAGCTCGTCAACAACTCCAGCACTCTCTTATTCAGCACGTAAATGCCAGACCAAATTCAAACACCGCCACACCTGCAACAATCCGACATTCTTGGTTCATTGCCATTGATCATCCACTGTACGCTCACGACATCAGCCACTCCAGTTTTCATCTGTTTCTAACACTTAAAGAACGTCTTAGAGAGCTTCACTTTGATAGTGATGATGTGGTGCATGCAGTGGTGAGGCTGCTGCTCTGTCAACATAGTCAAGCTTTCTACAGAGACCATATCAACAAACTGGTCTGTCGTTGGGAGAAATGTGTTCCTCGCCGGGGTGAAGATGTTGAGAAATGAATAAGTGGACATAATGAATAAAGGTGTATAATATTAAAAAAAGTTTGTTTTATTTTAAAAGATTTAAGCGTTTTAAAATAAAAAAAATCGGAGGCATTTGCTCAAATGGCTCTGAGCACTATGGAACTTAACATCTGTGTGCATCAGTCCCCTAGAACTTAGAACTACTTAAACCTAACTAACCTAAGGACATCACACATATCCATGCCCGAGGCAGGATTCGAACCTGCGACCGTAGTGGTCCCGCGTTTCCAGACTGAAGCGCCTAGAACCGCTCGGCCACACTGGCCGGCATCGGAGGCATTACTTGTTAGCTCGCAGTCGTATGAATAACTGTTTTAAATATCCAACATCGTCTGTCAAATTCTTTATACAGTCGTGTACAAAACTAAGGGGTGAAATTAGCTTCGGGATGATGTGTCACAGCTAAGTAATGTAAGTCGAAGAAACTTTTATCATACACAGAAAGAACTGCTACAATTCAATACAGAAAGTAACTGAAGGGAATACGCAATACGTCGAATAGAAATGATACTACTATACGAAGACAACAATTACACAGAAATGACAGCGATTTATGATGGTCCCCTGGACCTTATAAAAGGCGAGAAACGGTTCTTAATATGGTGAGTGCTCACCACAGACAGCAACATTAGATGACTCCACCAGCGCGGTCGACAACTGGTATGTGGTTGTCACGTAATGGTGGACCCGCTGCAATGTGTATTCCCAGCGCACCCAATACGTGGGCGATGGGATTTATACGGAGGTGACAAAGATCATAGAATAGCGATATGCGCATATACAGATGACGTTAGTATGGCGCACACAACGTGTAAAAAGGGGAGTGCCACCGGTAGCGGTGTAATTTTTACTCAGCTGATTTAGGTGAAAAGGTTTCCGAACGATTACGACTGCGCCGCGCGTTATCAGCCGAGCGGTCTTAGGTGCTGCAGTCATGGACTGTGCGGCTGGTCCCGGTGGAGGTTCGAGTCCTCACTCGGGCATGGGTGTGTGTGTTTGTCCAATTTAGATTAAGTAGTGGGTAAGCTTAGGGACTGATGACCTTAGCAGTTAAGTCTCATAAGATTTCACACACATTTTTTGATTACGACTGCGCGACAGTAATCAACAACTTTGAATGCTGAGTAGTTGTTGGAGCTAGACGCATGGGACATTTAATTTCGCAATTTCTTGGGGAATTCAGTATTCCGAGATCTACAGAGGCAAAAGTGTGCTGAGAACACCAAATTTCAAGCATTACCTCTCACCACGGACAACGAAGTATCGGATGGCCTTCCCTTAAAGTTCGAGAGCAGCGGCGTTTGCGTAGATTTGTCACTGCTAACGAACAACGCTGCGTGAAATAATCACAGAGAGCAATCAATGCTGGAAGTACGCTGAACATATCTGTTAGGACAGTTCGGCAAAATGTTGCGTTAATGGACTATGGCAGCAAACGACCGACGCGAATGTCTTTGCTAAAAGCACGACATCAACTGCAGCGACCCTCCTGCTCTCGTAACCATATCGGTTGGATGCTAGACGACTCTAAAGCGGTGGTCCAGTCACGTGTGTCCCGATTTCAGTTGGTAACAACTGATGATAGGGTTCGAGTGTGGCGGAGACCCTACGAAGCCAGTACCCCAGTTTTCAACAAGACCCTGTGCAAGCCAGTGGTGTCCCCATAAGGGTGCGGTGTTTAGGGTGTCGGGTCATTATACTGGACCTATTGTTGAACGGAATAATTGTGTTCGCCCTTTATGGGCTTCATTTTCAGAAACAAAGATGGAATTTTTATGGATGACAATGCGCCATTCACCTAGCCAAAACTGCTCGCGATTGGTTAGAAGAACGTTCGGGACAATGCTTGAAATGAATCCCACAGAGCATTTACGGGACAAAATCGAGATGCCAGTCCGTGCACAAGTCCCTGCACTGTCAACACCATCACATTAATGGATGGCTATAGAAACAGCAGGGATTAATATTTCTCTACAGGAATTACAGCGACTTATTGACTCCATGGCATGTGACGTTGCAGCACTGTGGTGGGGTAAAGGATGTCTGGCACCATATGAGGAGTTATCCCGTTACTTTTGTCACCTAATTGTAAGTCTGTGAGGGGGGACGGTGGTGGGGGTGTGGGGAGGGGAGGGGTCAACACTGTGGCGAATCTCCTCTCGTTCCCAGGGATTCTCCAGCTTCAACAGATCGATGCGGTCGGCATTGTCATTCATAAAAATGAAGTCAGGACAGAAATCACCGCCGAAAAGACGCACATGTGGATGAAGCACAAAGACAGAATATCGTTTACCGGTGCGAGTGCCGCATTTAAATATTTTGTGGACAGTATATCCAAGTAGCGTTGTGCCTCCACACACCCTAACACCTGGACCTTCAAAACGAGTATGTTCGACAAGTCACTGGGTGTTTTACGTGTTCCCATCTATCACCATACAATAGTACTTAATGAACCCAAGAACGCTGTCGAACCAATTATTGCTCATTATAATAGCTCAGCAATTAAAATAATTTACTCAAGACCTCCAGTCCTAAAATCTGAGAGTAATCAGTGCCATTAAAATTAACAGAATTAACGTGCTTCGTAATAATTACTATAACATGAATATTTCTATAGTTTGTAAAGACTTTTGAGTATCTGTGATTTTACTAACTTGATCTGTTTGTAACTTTGCGTGTACTAGACTGGCTCTGAATCATCATTATTAGTACTAGACCCTTTCATGCATTGCTCTCAAATGTTATTTACCATTTTTTGTAGGTTATAGTACTTCAAGGCTATACTGGTAAGAATCATTGTACTGTGACGCGTTTGTATTGTCGTGTATATGTAAATTGAGCCCCAGAAACTATGTTACAAATATGAATTGTAGCGCAAGTGTTTTTCGAAATTTATCAGGATACATTTTTTTTGGCTTACTATTGAACTAAACATAGAAACTTTCGGTTTGTTGTCGCACCAACTTACGTAATAATAAATGGATGTGATCTTACCTCTAAATTACCAGACCTGTTGGTGGGAAAACTTATTAGTTATCCAGAGGAACTGTCCAATGTGAGCAGACGACCTTCTGGTTTTGTAGTAATTTATTCTTGTTTTCCTTTTTAATTTTTGCAGTCAATGAGCATTTCTATCGCTTCAGACTCAAAGTGAGTTTCATTATGTTTTAACAAAATTAGCTCATGTTCTTTTACTTAAAGTTGACTAGGAGAAGCAGATGTCATTTTTGGTAGTAGTCATTAATATATATTAAGTCATTAATATACATTATTCAAGTCATTAATATATATTATTAATACTAAGGGACCCAAGACTGAACCTTGTGGGACACAGTTCTTGATTCCTCTGCAGTTAGATTACTGCTGATTTTTGCAGACTATCTGTACTGTTAATTTCAGCCCTCTGCACTCTTCTGTTTAAAGGTGATTTAACAATTTGTGCACTGTCCCATTCATACCACAGTACTAAGCTTATCCAGATGAATTTGAAGATGTACACATTCCAATCGTTTGAGAGAGCACAGAAAATCCCAATGGGCAATGTTTGGTTTTTCAGAACTTTTAATATTTGATCAGTTAAAGAAAATACAGAATTTTCTGTTGAAAAACTTTCTGAAAATCTATTTGATATTTGTTAGTACATAATTTTTACAATTATGTGAAGCTACTCTTGGATACATTACTTTTTCTAGAATTTTGGATAAAGCTGTCAGATGTGAGATTGGGTTGTTGTTGTTGTTAGAGTCAGACCTATCCTTCTTTTCATACAGTGGTTCAACATTGCACATTCAGCCTATATAGAGAAATGCCCTACTTCTGTGAGCTAGTATATACATGCATGAGAACCCTACCTACTTTTTCAGAACAAGCTTTCAGTACTCTGCTGGAAATACCATCAATTCAATGTGAGATTTTACTTTTTAGTGGATTTATTATTTTCCTAAGTTTTTTTGTAGGTATTGCCTCTTCCATGTACAGCCTTGCTTTTTCTATCGAACAGCTGAGTCCCATTTTCTCTATTACACATTTAAGTGTGATGATATAAATGTTTTCTACTTCTGACGTTTTGTTAACAAACATCTCATTGAGTCTAGTAGACATACAATTTTCGTGTGCTCTGAGTTTCTCCCTTTTCCGTTTAACAAAATTCCAAACTGTTTTAATTTTATTATCAAAGGTGATAATCTCAGGCATAATGTACATACTTCTGGCCATTTTAATAACTTTTCTTAAAACAGTGCTGTAATTTTTATAATGATAGACTGTTTCTGGATCATTGCTGCTTCTAGCTATACGATACAGTTCCCTTTTTTTACAAGATATTTTTATCCCTTTAGTATGTCACAGCCTTTCAGATGATTTCTGACAGTTATGTTTCACTGTTTTCTTAAGGAAACAGTTTCCAGATATGCTCACAAAGGTATCATGAATTAGCTTAAATGTTTAATTAGCATCAGTTTCCCTGTACACCGCATCCCAGTCTAACTGTTGCAAGCTTTTTCTACAATTTGCAATTGTTAAATCATTAATTGAATGCAGTATTTTGGTGGATTGTTTTGCATTACTGTATGGAGCTTTGCTATAACCTGTGACTAGCTAAGCGTCATTATCTCAAATGCCATAGTAACAGGAAACTTTTTATTTGATTAAATTTATCTTGCTCAATATAAACATTATCTGTCGGCATGCTGGTTCGTGTACCACTTGAGTATTAAAATCAGTAACTGATGTTAAATTGAAAGAACCAAGTAATACTTCATGGCGATTCTTTCTATCAGACTCTTTCAGAAAATCTGTATTGAAGTTTCACAAACAATAATTTACTTTTCTCTGCCTGACAGATAGTATAACAAAGAATCCAAGTTTTCTTCAGAAATAGCTGAAAATTTCCCAGTGAGGACCTATACACAGTTTCTGTTATAAAAATACCATTACTTAGTATAAACTCACAGGAACATTCTTTTCATGTTGCTGTACACAAAATTATTTAGTTTCCAAATTTTTCACCCAATGGTAGATTTCAACATATATGGAAACTTATCCTATGTTCATAGTGTCTCTACTTACATGTGCTGGAAGCTTATATTCACCTGCATTTACCTTTTCCATATCTGTGACTATATGATGTTCAGACGGGCATACCACAACTATTCTGCCCTCAATTCCTAAATCTTTTACACAATCTAGAAATGCATTTACTTTGTTTTCCTTAATTCCCTGTAGTTTGATGCTATATACAAACATCACTTTTCACTGTACTTTTATGAGAATCTTGTGATAGTGAGCTTCTCATTAAGCTAATTTCATTAAATGTTAAATCATTGGATCTTACGCTAAAAATGAGGAACTTATGTGAGTTTCATTGCCCCCTCCCCCTCTATAAAGATTATGCAATCATCCCAGAGAATCCCCCATAGTCTGATGCTATATACTAACATCACTTTCCACCCTTTCCTTTCCTAGTCAAATGCATGCCATGCCTAATGGAGACTCAGTTACCAATAATATCCACAGGAGGAGACCAATGCCTGAGAACGTAGCTGCATGAAGCAGCTTACGTAACTCCATATTGACCCTCCTTACAGAGCTGTTCAATTGGGGCCAAGCACACTGCGTGAAAGTAAAAACCAAGCCAACACTTGTATGATGAATAGCTTCCGGATTGCCGTTGTCTCTACTTAAATACACTACATTAAGAACCAGATATAACACTGGTGATGTATGTCCTGTAGGCATATAATTGTGACAGTACTGCACTGTAAAATATGGATGAAATGCTGAAGAAAAGGTTGCAGTCGACATTGGTCCCTAAATCTTGATACATTACACTCCCAAAGAGCCGGTCAATGATTATTAATTATGTGTTTGAAATTTCACAATGAATTTTAAACATTTTATGACGCTATATATTTTATTTAACTTTTACATTCACATATAATAGCATCTGATCAACAGCTTATCCTGTGAATAGTTATGTCACAAATACTGAACACATTCCTCCTCCACCTCTTCCTTCGCTCTCTTTGCATCTCCTCTTCCACCCTCTCTCTGCTAAGCCCTGCCCATCTGCTAGTATAACATCTGCAAGGCATTCCGATACTACGTTCACAACATGTCCATCGTGCAGGTCAGCTGAGATGTCAGGCACTACCCAACTTTTTTATCACCACCCCCACCACAACTAAACATCATAACAAGAAAGCAAGTTAATGTTACACTTCATCCCGATGTGAGAAATGTTCATTGTTTCAAGTCTCTACTTCATTGGGAAGTTGGCTTAAAATCAATTGAAAACATTGTACTGAACAGGCAAACAAGAAAGCAACCTAGTAGAAACATGTATAAAATTACAATCCCATCCAACAAGCTGCTATTCGTGGTATGTATACTCATTACATTATCAAATTAATGAGCATGTGTATTTACTCATGCCCTTGAATCAACAGCTGTATTAATTTTATGCAGCTGATACATGAGTGTTGAGAGCATCTGAAATGAGACAGTGTTTGTCAAATCTTACATGTACATGGATCAGAAAAAGTATCAGCAATGCTGCGCCATCATATTTTATGTGAAGCTTTGCAGAACCTCAACCATGCTTTTTAGAGAGCTACAGAAGGCTTATGGAGAACATTCTCTATGCGCCTCAGAAATTTCGAGATAGGTAAGTCGTTTTTAGAAGGCCAGTGAGAGATGGTAGGCGATGATTGTTTGAGAAGCTTTTCAACCACAAGAACGATTAATAATGTGAGAAGACTAAAGCTTCTAATAGAGGCAGATGGCCTTTTCTAGATGCGAGTGATGAGATGTGAAGTAAATTTGAACATGTTTAGCATCCACAGAATTTTCACACATGATTTGGACATACAAAAAAAGGACTAAAAATGGTTTGAAAGAACATCGCGATTGAGCAGAAGAATGACTGGATCGATGTTGGTCTTGATCATCTGGACAGCGTTCAGAGGAGCCAGAATTGTCCAGCCGCTTCATCGCAGTTCTTGATTCACTAATTACTGAATAGAAAACAGCAGTGTCAGGAATACTAGGCTGAAAGTTCCTCTCATATCCAAGAAAATGAAAATGAATATATCTAAGACTCCATACTTATTTGTTTTAGACTCAGGATTTACTAAATAAAAAGCAGCCAATGTGGGGATGGAAGACTGTAAATTTTCTCCATCTCAAGAAAATGGGTGCAGGCAAATGTAACGTTAAACTGACATTATTTGCTTATCTTACACCTGAATAGTAGGTGGTAGGTGGGGGACTGCCCAGAAAGAACTGCTTCTAGGATAAACTTTCAATGAAACTTTTCACTAGGAAGTTCTTAAATAGCAGGAAAAGGGCAGTATGCATCTACCAGGCATTATAGGCACCTTGATGTTGCACTTTGATGATTAGCCCTGTTAAGCGACGATTGCCACCAATTAAATTTTTTGTCAAGAAATAGCATTCCCATGCTTCTTCAACACCTCAGTCACTGTGACTTATATTTAATCCTCCTGTTCAAAACTCATTTGAGGGGGTACACATTGATATTTAGGATAATACCCATTATTGCAAAACAAACAGTGGTATCATTTACCCATACTACCACAGTGGTGCAAGGTGGCAACAGAATTGCAAGTTTTCGTCAGATGCCGATAGTGGTCGTGCATGGTCCAGTGGACTCAATGGAGCACACCCATTGAGCCACGCCTCCAGCGACCCTCGTGCTTATGGACGCCATCTGGCGCCATGGCAGCGAGACAGCCCACTAAAACTTCGATCCTCTTTGCTATGTAATACCAAGCAGACGCTACCTAGTCATCCTTGTTGCTATTGTATCGGCTGAGCTCTTGTTTCTTACTGCATTATTTGTAATGAGTCTTCATACACTTGGAGACATACAAGTTAAGTAAAACTTGTGTTTAATGTGTTAACTTGTTCGCTAATTATTTCTGCTGCGCTTCAGATTTCCTGCAACGACGGATCTCTCACCACTCTGTGCCTCCCCCCCCCCCCACCCCCACCCCTCCCCACCTCTCTTTACTTTTGTGTTTCAAGTCGTACACGAAACAAACACTGAGCAAAGTTAGAGACACACTAAATTTTGTACTCGTGTCGTTGTGTAAGCTTCGACAAAACTGATGCCGCCGCACTACCCTGTGATCGTAATGTAATCGCCGCTCAATTTGTGACACTGAAAACGCTCGCTTCGAAACATAGACCACAGTCTAAGTTATACAGTTACAACAGTCACTGCTGCGAAAATTGCTGTTGTATGGCAGGTCAAACGACACTAGCGCTCCTAGCGCGAGAAATCTAGCCATCATATTAATGTTTGTTCTTAATTATTTTCGACTTCATTAACGAACTAGCTCTTACATTTTTGCATTACAGAAATTGATGAATCATCAATAGACGTGAATGATCGTGAAATAAATTTAAAAATATCCGAATCCCATTGATTCATTGACAAGAAGTACAACCCATTCATGAAGAAAAAGTTTCGAATACGCATATAAATGCAGCTTACTCTGCTACAAGCAAAAGATTACGACCACATATTTCACGCACGAGAAGCATATATTTTAGTTATTGTCCGCTGTTATTATGTATTCCTTGACATATAACAATATTGTATGAAGTATTCATAGGTTCTTAAACTTGACTCTACTTTCTGATAGACAAATATATTTGAAAGTGTAAGCTTCGAAAGCGAATGCACTGAAGATTCTTTGGTTGATGGCTCAGCTGTAGCGACTATTCCTGCATTCCGTACGTTTCCTGCGTTTCACGTTCACCGACTTGCCCGGGTCAATGGTGAAGAAAACTTCACCTTCTAAACATCCGTGCGTTATAAGTCAGTTGTAAGTAAACTGTTTTATAATTTACCGTTTCATACCTCCCAGAGTCCTCAGAAAACTGAAGACAGTCAAATGTAAAAAAATTTTTAATTGTTGTCGATTTATATAGTACCATATATGCCCTCTTTCTACATTCTAAATTTTTTGAAATATCAGTCTCCCGATAGGTTTGAAGTGACCAGCGACGAATTCCTCTCTATGACAACCTCTTCACCTTGGAGTAGTTCTAGTAACCCACTCCTCAGTTATTTGCTGGCGGTAACCCATTATCTGTCTCCCTCTACAGTTTTCTTTTACCCTCTATAGCTCCTTGCAATACCATCGAAGTTATTCCTTGATGTCTTAGCTGATGTTCTACCATCCTGTCTCTTGTTGTCAGTAGCTAGTAAAACCTCTCTTTGGCAGGAATTCCCTTTTTGCCAGTGACAGACTGCTTATTACGTCCAAAATCTGTGTTACAATTCAATACAAATGTTACTATTCGCACTCATCCGATATCGTATTCAAAATTGTATGTTTCTGGCGGCTTGGAGCACTGCTGTCGCACTGCATCACAGAAGCGATAGAAGTCTCGTGACTGAATGTGTTAGACTGTGATACAGACACCTGTTTTTGTGTGGTTGTTTTGAAATGCAATGGCATGAATGAAAATTATATACAATGTCTTTCAGTACTTCTTCCGCGCGTCAGGACTACTTAACGGTTTCGTTCACCGCGTGCTGTTGGTTAGCTTCGCGTTGTCGACCACTTTTGTAAGATAATGAACAAATTCGTTATCTAAATTTTAAGACAGCGTCATCTCTTGCATAAAGCGTAGCGTACGTTCTTGGCTTCCACTGGAATTAGAATGTCCACGGAATGGAGTCATGGATTAGTCACTCTTTTTTCCCCCCGTAATTTTTAGTTGAAAATGCAAAGCTGTAAGGAGCCTGGAAGTTGCTGAGGCTATACTGGACATCGGGCCGCATAATTTCCCGCTGCGGAATCCCCGTAGCAGCGGCTGGTCGGCGGGCAGAGAGAGGGCTCTTGGCGGATGGAGAGTCCCCAGTGGCCGGCAGAATTAGGCGAGCGGGCAGCTCGTGCCCCATGAATAATGCAGCGCGGCCCAAGGAAGCAGGTGGCAAGGTGAGCGCCGGCCGCTCTGGCTGCCGACAGCGGCCCGGGATGCCTCCGCCCGGACTTAAGAAAAGGCCGAGGAACGGCGTCCAGCCATGAGGAAATATTTTGCGTTACATGTTGAAGGACACCGCAAGGAGACACGATGCTTTAGAATAGACTTATGTGAACATAACGACTTTCACGTAATTACGACCTCCTTCAAAGGCTATATTTAGGTTCTATACATTTTGCTACTAGTAAAGGACATTTATTCCTCAACCTTTGTTCAGGATAATGAGAGAACTTACTTTTACAAGGCTGTAAAACCTTCTTAGGGGGAGGAGAAAATGGGCAGAGGAAGCGAACCAGATGAGATGGTCGGGAAGAGGGGGGTAGATCGGATGGAAATAGAAAGGAAAGAAAGAGATGATGGAAAGAGAGAGGATGAGGGAGAGAGAGACAATAGAGGGGGAAGTTCCATTTGGAAAGGTGGAGGTTTGAAAGGAGGTGGACAGAGAATTGGAGGCGGCGGTTGGAAGAGATGGACGGAGAAGGAGAAGGAGCTGTGGGACAGAGAGAAGGAAAGACCAGATGCGTAGAGAGAGGGAAGGAGCGGATGGAGAGAGATAGGAAGGATCAGAGAGAGGAGGCAGGATTGATTAATTAGTTACATTTTCCATATAAAATTTTACGATTCTTTTACCAAAACGATATGGAACGTGTCAGTTTACAGGATACGTATACATGATTAATGTTAACGTTAATGAACGTATTATTTTTAGTCCTACCTGTGCAACTACATACTCTTTATTTTGCTTATTTATTTTCTTTACTAGCCTTTAAATAGAAATTTGTCAGTGGAATAGAACTAGTAGTCCAGGGGTAGTGATTGTAGATAAGATTTTAAAGTTGCTTCGCAAACTATTACACATTTTATATTATTGGGCAAATGAGCAAAAACTTCGTTACTGCATATTGAACTCCTCTCTGAGCCGCTGAGACACTTAACAATAGGTAATAAAGGTCATTTTTCCTTCTAGTGTTGTAGGTGTGTACATCATTGATCAATTGTAATCGATTATTAATCTCAAATTCCGTTAGCGAACATGTGTATTATAATAGAGTAGTTAAAATGCCTAGCTCCTTGAAGAGGTGCCTACATGATGGCCGTGTGTGAAGACAATATATTAATCCTAGTGCCTGCTTCTGTGCAATCAATACTTTGCTTCTAAATGATGAGTTACTCCAGGCAATTACTCCATAAAGAATTTCTGAGTGGAAGTATGCAAAATGTTTCGTTTCTTTCCGAGATTGCAACTATACAAAGAGAAAATAAGCGGAACTTAATTGATTGAGAAGATCAGTGATAGATTTCTTACAGTTCAGATAGACAGAGAGAGGAGTAGATGGACAAAGAGTGGCGTGGTGGAGGAGGTGGAGGAGATGGAGTGGAGGAGTTGGACAGAGAGGGGTTGAAGGGTGAGTTGGACCCAGAGAGGGGGAAGGAGGAGACTGAGGAAGAGAAATGAAATATATACATACTGGGTCAAGGGGAGTACTTTGTAATTTTACCTGTTTCTATACGTCGACTCAAGTTTTAGGTATTTTTTAGAAGATTATATTCTTCATTGAATATAGAAAGGTTTTATTTTCATAATACTCCAGGTTTCTGCGATAAAGCATCCATCCAGCGGTGTACTGCAGATGACTGTACTTTAGCACATGGCAATCATTAAAATCCTTCGACATGTACACATGGTATCGTCGTATATAACCAGTAAGAGCGCTAGATTAACCAGAGGTCATGGAAATAATATACTTTATTTATTTAACCTAATCTGATCAGGATCATCAGTACCTCTCTTACAACGGAACAGGGTTTCACACATACATATGACATAAAATACTACAAAAGTTGAGATTCGAATGCAAACAGTGTACAATAACAGTGGTTCATTGGGTTGCGTGTTATGATGTGAACATTTGCAATAATTTATATAATTTATAACATTTTCATGACATATGACACTCCGGGATAGCTCTTCTGTTCGGTCACATAAATCCAGAGTTTCTTAAAACCATCCGACCTAAAACAAAACTGTGGCCTATTGAAATCTCCAATGAGATCCTGAGAACTGAAAATTGCCAAAACTTTTCTAACAAACTAAGTCAAATGCCATGGTGAAATCAGTCAAAGACAGAACCTATGCTACTCAATGCTGACCAATGCCACTACTCATCATGACCTATAAGCTACTTGAAAAGTTTATTCCAAATCGCATTCAAAATATCACTGATCAAGTCATGCCAGTCGAACAAGGTGGCTTTAGGACGCATCTGAGATGCTGCGATCAGCTTTTAACATTCACAGTGGCAGTACAGGTCCGATTTCATCGATGTGCCATATCAGATGCAGATTTTGTGGATCTTACGGGAGCATATGACACTTTGTGGAGTGAGGGATAGATGTCTAAATTAACTGAAATCATCCTATGTCGAAAGCTAGCGTTTCTATAGAAAATCGTGTGTACTGACAAGCCCTTTAAGGTGTTCCCGAATGGACCAGCAGATGGAAATTCTAAGTAATGGCCTATGTCAGGGATCAGTTGTGGCCTTCAATCTATTTAGCCTGCAAATCTTCTGTCAATTGATTTGGCGAAACTGAGTGGGTACATCTAAAATAAAAGACTTCTGCCTAACCCAAATAAAAAGGGGTTTACTGCATTTCATCTAAATAATAAATTGCTACATGTGACCTTCGATTTAATCTAAGTGCCTCTCAACTCCTATCCAGTATATCGAACAATTACATTAGATAGATCGTTGACATTCGAACAACAGTATATTAAGTAATCTAAGAGACTTGGTTGTGAGCGAATCTAATTCGCCTGATTGCTGGAAGCTGATGGCATTCGAACACCAATACTCTAGGCACAGGGACACTCGCTGTTGTGTAATTACTGCGCTCTTGCTTGTAAAAACAGAGCCCGCACACATGTTGCCAATGCTGCTTCGAGAACGAGTACCTGATTTAAGTTCGTTTTACAATTTAACGTTGGCCAGTTCGTTCGTCATCATCAATATTCTTTCGTTCGCTATTAAACATGATGCAGTATTTTAGAATTGAAACTTCATTCGCCACAATTGCACTGACTTACGTTATCTCTCTTTAGATATCTGTAGGATAAAAAATTCCCTCTGTTTGACCCACTGACGGATACACTCCACGAGAAGCTAACCTTAGATGATGGGCAAGTTATTCCTGCAGCAAGACATTGGGTCTGATGTCGACCAGTAGACTGGTGCCATGAGGGCATACAGGCCCTCCCAGTAAGGTGACATAAGACATCGAACAGAACGGAGACAATCTCGGAAAATAGGGTTCTGTAGCCAGACCAGTGGGGAAAAATTTGGTATATTGGAATCCTGAATAAAACCAACCCACTTAAAGGAAAAAAAATCTCTGTCCTAACTTATTGAAAGCCTCTCGTATTTTATGAATCAGCACGTATGTTTTCTCACGTTTAAAATAACTCTCATAACTGCAGTGGGGTGTTCCAGAAATATTTTCTCACTCCACGAAGTCGCACCTCTTTGGTTCAATCAACAGTCGAGAACGCAATAACATTTGTTTATTATGAGGGGTTTCGGGTTATGTAAAAGCCATCCTCAGTTTTTTGGGTCCCCTATGGTTGGTACTGGAAGCTCCTCGGTTTTTCACATGTTACCACGAACATACAGTGCCATTGGCTTATCTGAGGCAAAGTCTGAAAAACGAACTCCCAGAAATCACTTACTGCTCTTCACTATCAAAGGGTGCTTGGATTTGACAAACGTATGTGACTGGCCTTAGACCACAGAATGCCATGCACAGATTCATATCCACCATTGGTGATGGTAGTGTGAACCGAATTCAAGGCGAATGTCATAAAATACGCCTGAAAATGAACTGTAAATTGACTTTATCCGTTCTGTGACGGATCACAACTGTACGAGACGGTAAACTGGCAAAATTGCTTGTTAATCACGTTTTTTAGTAGATTCTAAAAGCATCTGTACGGTGATATTTCCCTTTTGATCTAACTGCGTATGGATTGTTCAGCGTGAAGAAAGTAACAAACACACTCACTTCAGCAATAACCTACACTGGTAAAGTGTTGTGGTAAAAACATGTTGCCAACAGAGAAGGGTATTGGTTACATACCTCGAAAGTCCAATGTAGGATTGAATAGCGCTGTTGTAACTCACCTTCTGACCTTCAGTTACTAATCGAATCTTTTGTTTTTCCACTCTTGTTTCGAAGGAATCAGTAGTGGCGGAAATGTCATATACACAAAAAATAAAAAAAAATCTAAAATGTAACACGTTTACTCGATAAACGGACTGATATCTCATGAGCAGTATCGATGGTTAACATGAAGTTGTCTTACTTCCACAGTTTTTCACAGTTATTTTCTTCCTTCTGTGGATATATGTTTCTCGTTAGCTTAAGGTGTAGAATCCAGTTACATACGATCAGAATCCATTACCGGATTGATTCACGTTGACGTACAATACCACCTGACTTCCATATACTATTGGACGAAGCATTTAATAATAATTACATGAAATTGCAGACAGTCATTAACAGAAGTTGCTCGTAGATCGACGACTGTGACAGATACTGTGCATCGTTCCAGCTGTTCATCATGCCCCAGAAGCTGATGTATGATTGAGTTATCGACGTACTTTTTTGGCTACTGTGACAACACTATGGTGTACACTTGAAAATGAAAGAAACATTAAATATCGTGCAACAGCTCATGCTCCAAGGTAGGATTAAATAGTGTAGCCATTATAAAGAAAGAAAATTCTCCGGGTTAAAGATTCTGCAAGTACCACCCAAAACCTCACGTAAATTGAAATGACATAAACAAGCTTCCAAAGTGATTTGAGTAGCACTGCACGAACAAATGGGTGTTCATGCGTGCTCCTCCTCCATGACACAAGATGTCAATTCCGTTGAGCATATCTGGGACGCCACTGACCTCTGAACAGTATTCGTGAAATGACGTGGCCGTCGCGAAATCATGGATCGGGATGACTCCACTGCACTATTCCTGTCTCGTGAAGCACTTGCCACAATATTTCGTCACCGTAACAATCGCGAATAGAGGTACTTCACGTTTGTGGGTAGGTGCTTCTTATTACTTAGCACTATTGGTCTACTATGGACACGTTTAGTCGCCTCGTAAGCTTACAGCAACAGCCATTGGTTTCTAACTGAAGATTCCATCTATGGGGAGCTAATATTACTTAGGCTATCACAATCTCAAACCACTGTCGACTTTTTTACATGCACTTGGAGGCTCCTTCGTCTACGCTACAGAGGTTCCACTGGAAAGCCGTTACCATCCTCCACACAGACCCGATCTTTACCGTGCGATTTCCATACCTTTGGAGCACTGAAAAAAGACATTTGTTGCTTCGCACGAAGAAGTGAACACAATCATGGTCCCACAGGCAAACGAAAACACCTTGTCAAGAAGGCAATGACCGTCTTGTCTCAGACTGTAAATGTGTTAACAATTACGGCGATTACTTTTGAAATACTGAACAATTTACTTATTTTCTGTACATTTGTCATTTACATTTGAATGCCGCTTATAGTAACTGCTAGTCCACGTGTGCTTCTGTTTTTATTTTCAAGAAATTCTTGCCATACTTATCAAACATTTTACAATATTTCGGACTATAAAAATTTTGTTGGTGGCTCCAATAATGATTATGAACCCCTGTGTGCTTAAGTTTTTTATTTAAAAAATGTCTGTGGTCATTCTGAAATATTGTACTGTATTTTGGACTTCACAAAACTATATTAATAAATTTAGTAAATCTTACAGTTCATTTTCTGTTCTAATATGTTACTTTTTTCGTAAGAGAACAAACATTTTCAAAATGTCAGATTTGATTTTACTTCATTAAACTGACAACTCAGAAAAAATAAATTCTCAAAACATACGTAAAAAGCAGTTATATACCACTAACAGTAATACTAGTATGGCGGAAGATGTGTTGGGCAGGCAGACAAAGCGTTCACCATCGAACGACTAGAGAAACCATCCAACATATTAAATGAGTTGAGGAAAGGTTATTAAAAGTTAAGTGCAAGTGAGATGTTTAGCGTGCGAGCATGTAGTAGGATAAGATGTAGAACTTATGAGACGTGACAGAGAAATTTACCGCCAGTCTTATTTCATTAATCTACAAAATTACGTAAAACTCAAATTTCTCATATTTGTAATTAATATTGAGGACGATAAAACAAATGAAATATGTATCACTGAGGAATTGTCACTACACCACATTTTTTTCTAAATAAAATTGAAAACAAGTCTCTTAAAAAATGTGAATTAGAGCAATCGAAACGACAATTTTATTACTAACGATAATAGAATTTACAGAACCTTTAACGTCTTACAGTCGTACTACGCATTAATCATTATTTCAATGAGGCAACGCCTCGTTGATATAGCTATCCTCGTATCTCTCACCATCTGTATCATTTGAACTGTAGCCGTCAGTATGGCCGATTTGGACCCGGTTCTTGAGTATAATTCAGTTATTATTCCTTGACAATTATTCCTGGTAAATTCATTATTCCCAGTTATAATAATGTGCACATTTATAAACGACAACAAACTCACGCGAAATTAGTTTATCAGGTGTTACGTTGGAAAAATGTTTCATAAATCACAAACAGACGATAATCATAAAGCTATGTACAACATAATTTTTCACTACGAAATGTGGCTGTTACTTGTTTGTCGTCAGTTATGAGATATCCATAACACGAAACTACTCTAGAATAACACTCTTTCTAAATGTCATCTGACTTCGTTGCATGTTATTTAGAGAGGCAGTGGGTAATTAATGGCGTTGAAATTCCATTCACCTCATCCAATCACCCACTTCGATGTGAACAGGGAACAGGCTATTTGAATTACTTGTCGTTCAGGACGATTTATAACACAACAGGGAGAGCTCAATTGAAATCGGAGCGTATACACAGCACGTTCCAGGTATTATTGTTCTCTGGAGGTAGCTATCCAGTAATTTCTATGCCAAGATTGTTTACACAATTAGAATCCAAAGAATTACTAATCTTTAGCATAAAATGCGTCACCTATTAAAACCGAGATCTATATTTGGTGTGCCTAAATTGGAATGGAAATGTTGCATCTGAAAACCAGAATGAACATCTTGTTGTCGTTGTGGTTGTGATCTTCAGTCCTGAGACTAGTTTAATGCAGTTCTCCATGCTACTCCATCCTGTGCAAGCTTCTTCATCTGCAAGTACCTACTGCTACCTAAATTCTTCTGAATCTGCTTAGTGTATTCATCTCTTGGTCTCCCTCTACAATTTTTACCCTCCACGCTGCCTTCCAGTACTAAATTGGTGATCCCTTGATGCCTCAGAACATGTGCTACAAACGGATCCCTTCTTCTTGTCAAGTTGTGCCATAGATTCCTCTTCTCCCCAATTCTATTCATTACCTCCTCATTAGTTACGCGATCTACCCATATAATCTTCAGCATTCGCCTGTAGCACCACTTTTCGAAATCTTCTAGTCTCTTCTTTTCTAAACTATTTGTCGTCCACGTTTCACTTCCATACATGGCTACACTCCATACAAATACTTTCAGAAACGACTTCCTCACACTTAAATCTATACTCGATGTTAACAAATTTCTCTTCTTCAGAAACGCTTTCCTTGCCATTGCCGGTCTACATTTTATATGCTCTCTACTTCGACCATCATCAGTTATTTTGCTCCCCAAATAGCAAAACTCCTTTACTACTTTAAGTGTCTCATTTCCTACTCTAATTCCCTCAGCATCACCCGACTTAATTCGACTACATTCCATTATCTTCGTTTTGCTTTTGTTGATGTTCATCTTATATCCTCTCTTCAAGACACTGTCCATTCCGTTCAACTGCTCTTCCAACTCCTTTGCTATCTCTGACAGAATTACAATGTCATCGGCGGACCTCAAAGTTTTTATTTCTTCTCCATGGATTTTAATACCTACTCCGAATTTTTCTTTTGTTTCCTTCACTGCTTGGTCAATATACAGATTGAATAACACCGGGGAGAGGCTACAACCCTGTCTCGCTCCCTTCTTAACCACTGATTCCCTTTCAGGCCCCTCGACTCTTATAACTGCAATCTGTCTTCTGTACAAACTGTAAATAGCCTTTCGCTCCCTGTATTTGACCCCTGCCACCTTTAGAATTTGAATTAGAGTATTCCAGTCAACATTGTCAAGAGCTTTCTCTAATTCTACAAATACTTCTAAGATAAGTCGTAAGGTCAGTATTGCATCATGTGTTCCAACATCTCTACGGAATCCAAACTGATCTTCCCCGAGGTCTGCTTCTACCAGTTTTATAATTCGCCTGTGAAGACTTCTTGTTAGTATTTTGCATCTGTGACTTATTAAACTGATAGTTCGACAATTTTCACACGTATCACCACCTACGTTCTTTGGGATTGGAAATATGTTCTTCTTGATGTCGGCGGGTATTTGTCCTGTCTCATACATCTTGCTCACCAGATGGTAGAGTTTTGTCATGGTTGGCTCCCCCAAAGCTATCAGTAGTTGTAATGGAATGTTGTCTGCTCCTGGGGCCTTGTTTCGACTTAGTTCTTTCAGTGCTCTGTCAAATTCTTCACGCAGTATCGTATCCCCCATTTCACCACATCCTCTTCCATCTTCACAATATTGCCCTCAAATACATCGACCTTGTATAGACTCTCTGTGTACTCCTTCCACCTTTCCGCCTTCCCTTCTTTGCTTGGAACAGGTTTTCCATCTGAGCTCGTGATATTCATACAAGCGGTTCTCTCTTCTCCAAAGGTGTCTTTAAATTTTCCTGTAGGCAGTATCTATCTTACCCTTAGTGATATATGCCTCTACATCTTTACATTTGTCTTCTAGCCATCCCTGCTTAGCCATTTTGCACTTCTTGTCGATCACATTTTTGAAACGTTTATATTCCTTTTTGCCTGCTTCATTTATTGCATTTTTAAAATTTCTCCTTTCATCATTTAAATTCAATATCTCTTGTGTTACCCATGGGTTTCTACTAGCTCCCGTCTTTTTACCTACTTGATCCTCTACTGCCTTCACCATTTCACCTCTCAAAGCTACCCATTCTTCTTCTACTGTATTTCTTTCCTCTGTTCTAGTCAATCGTTCCCTAATGCCGTCTCTGAAATTCTGTACAACGTCTGATTCTTCCAGTTTATCCAGGTCCAATCTCCTTAATTCCCGGCTTTTTGTAGTTTCTTCAGTTTTGACGTACAGTTCACAACCAACAGATTGTGGTCAGAGTCCACATTTGCCCCTGGAAATACTTCCTATTTAAAACCTGGTTCCTAAATCTGTCTTATCATTTTATAATCTATCTGAATCCTTTAGGTGGCCCCAAGCGTCTTCCACGTATGCAGCCTTGTTTCATGTTTCTTAAACCGAGCGTTATCTATGATTAAGTTATGCCCTGTGCAAAATTCTACCAGGCGGCTTCCTCTTTCATTCCTTACTCCCAGTCCATATTCACCTCCTACTTTTCCTTATCTTCTTTTCCCTACTATAGAATTCCAGTCCCTCATAACTATTAAATTTTCGTCTCTCTTCACTATCTGAATAATTTCTTTTATCTCATCATACATTTCTTCAATCTCTTCATCAACTGCGGAACTAGTCGGCATAATACCTGTAAGAATGTATATATGTCAGAACATATTTTACAAAACTACAAAACTCCTGTGTCAGTGGGCATCGAAAGTAAAATGACAGGGTTCTGATTTATCTATATTCGATTATTTTGACATCCTAAAAGAAAATACTGTGACTACACCTTGAGCAAATCCAATATTACCATGGAAGTCTCATAACCACCACACACTCGTACCTTCACGTTACCCTTGTTACAGAGTAATATCCTACTTACATGACGTCTGAAGACCCGATTAACACACTTTGTCTGCATAATTGATTCACTGGTAATCACAAACCAATATACCCTATATAACAATTCTCCCTGGCGAAAAAAATAATAATAATAAAAATAATTCGAGCACCAAGTAGGAGTTGTGCAAGCTAAACGAAAATTGGTAGGTGTGTTTCTACATCTGAAGGAATACGTCTATTTAAAATTCTCTCCTGTCGCGTAAGAGTGGCGCTAGGAGGACGCAAATCAAGTGTGATCTGAATAATTCCTGAAACTGTCATGAGAGTTAGTTGCCTTTGAGACAGGGCGTAGTGTGTTGATGTTCGTCAAGAACACCTTTAAGACGATGAAGTAGCCATTATCAACAGCTCACTGAGTTTTAATCAGATAGTGTAACAGGGCTACGAAGAGCTGGATGTTCCTAAAGCAATATTTCAAAAACACCTAGCAGAAATGTAGCCACTGTACATTATTTCTGTGAGCGGTGGTCACGGGAATGTACAGTCGCAAGAAGACCGGACCCCAAGTGGCCACGTGGCATGCCGAGAGGAAAGTGTGTTCGGTGCATGGCTTTGACGCATGGTATTGCGTCTGCAGCAGCAATCTGAGTAGCAGATGGCACCACAGTGGCGCGACGAACTGTTAAAAATTCTTACTTCAAGGACAGCTACGAGCAAGGCGCTCTGTAGCGTGCACACCAGTGATCCCAAAACACCACCGTTTGCGAATTCAATGGTGTCAAGCGAGAGCTTATTGGAGGGCAGGATGGAGGTCTGTTGTGTTTTGTGATGAATGCTGATTCTGCCTCTTTGTCAGAGACAGCCGTGTGTTGGTTAGAAAGAGGCTAGGTGAGTGCCCGTAACCAACCAGTCGGCATGCTAGACACAATGGACCTACCTCTGGAATTATGGTCTGTGATGCTATTTTACATGACAGTAAGAGCGCTCCTGTGGTTGTTCCTAGCATCCTGACTGCAAATTTGTGTGTCAGCCTGGTGATTTGATCTGTTTTGCTGCTATTCATGAACAAAATTGCAGGTGGCTTTCGTCCAACCGGACAACGCTTGCTCACATGTCACTGTTGTACCCCAACATGTTGTAAAGAGTGACGACGTGTTGCCTCGGCCTGCTCGATTACGAAATCTGTCTCCAATCAATCACGTATGGGACATCATCGAACGACAACTCCAACGTCAACCAGGATAAACTGTCCCTGTGTTGACCGACCAAGAACAAGAGGCATGGAAATGCATTCCACAACCTGACTTCCGTCCCCTGTACGACTCAACACATGCACGTTTGCATGCTTGCATTCAACATTCTGATGGCGACACCGGTTATTAATGTACCAGAAAATCACATTTTCAATGCGTTTTCTCGCTCTTAAATTCACCTATGATGTTGCAACATTAATTACTTAGATATGTTACCCAGACAAACTTATTTCCTAAATTTCATTGCTCTACATTTATTGTTTTTTGGTGTTCGAATTTTTTCACAAACACCATGAAAAGTGTCAAGCGATACAGAGCCTGACATTTTACATTTTTAAACAATTCTGATAACACATAAACCCGATTACAGCCATTTGTAGGCCAAATACCTCACCGTCCGCAGCTCGTGGTCGTGTGGTTGCGTTCTCGATTCCCGCGCCCGGGTTCCCGGGTTCGATTCCCGGCGGGGTCAGGGATTTTCTCGGCCTCGTGATGACTGGGTGTTGTGTGATGTTCTTAGGTTCGTTAGGTTTAAGTAGTTCTACGTTCTAGGGGACTGATGACCATAGATGTTAAGTCCCATAGTGCTCAGAGCCATTTGAACCATTTGAACCTCATCATTTGTGATTCAAATGACGAGGATCACTACATTGATTGTGTAGATCAGGTCATCTTCATTCATCTTCTTTCTGCCTAGTAATTGGGAATTGGTGCAGGTATGTTGAATATTGGCTTACAAACCGCAGCTGTGATCAGCTAGCGCAAGCAGATAGAGAGAGAGAGAGCGGCAATGACCCAGCGTGCCATACCCTGCCACTCCCAGGGGGCACTTAGGGCTGCGGGATGAAAACTGATGCTGAAGGCGTTCGTTATCCCTCATGAGGAAGATATGCTGCAAATGTGCTGCTGTGCTGGTGCCGCATTGATGCACACAGCAGTCGACTACGGAGATATTTGAAAAGTAACTGCACAAGGACTCTCAGAATAGTCTAAACAGATAGCATTGGTGACCCAACTCTGCATAATGGAAATTTTACAACACGTCCTTTCCGACAGTGCGTTTCCCACACACAGCATGGTGAACAGGCAGCGGAGATCGTAGAATGCAGGTGAATTGAGAGAGAACTTTTCCATGCCACGGCTGTGAAAGTTTTGGCTTTGGAATTCCGCAAGAGATAGTTAAAAACAGGAGGTCACTAAATGCTTTTCAGAACTTTTGAGAGTCGATTGATAGTTAACGACCCGACGCTCTGACATACGCCCTGTGACTCCCTAAATTGTGTGGGCAGGAGAAAGGGCGATTAGAGGACAAATTTTAGGCAGTCCAGAGTGGAAGAATATAACAACAACAAAAATTATACATTTGATTATCGCCAAGCAACGTGTCCTCACTGGTGAGAGATTTTTTTTTTCGGTGGATAATCTGAGCAAAACAAGCACAGAAAAAATATGCTCTGATCACTGTAGTAGCATTCGCACATTCACGTGAGTATCATTCTGGCATTCACTCTAGTATGTTTCTGGATTTCATTTGCATAGTATTCTCCCTGGGAACAGTTTCGTGGCAGATTTCATTTGAGTAGTAGTTTTCTCTCTATCGGTGGACTTCAACCCAGACAGCGGATGACTCTTGAGCTGCAGCCTTAGAAGCAGAGAGGAGTGTACTTGCAGAGCAGACTGGAGCAAGACGTCTGTCTGCACCACTCATTCTGCACGTCCATATGCACACTGTGGTGAGAATATCTAGCAGTGTCGGCTGATTATGTAGGAACGGAGTTAAAATATTTGCTAACGCTCCAGATAATTCACGCTGACTTTACATGATTAAGCGGACAATGAATTTGCATTTAATCTCATTTTCTCTTTCCAGCACGACGATACAATCACTGGTTTCATTTTGCGGTATTAATACCTCAGGAAGTTAATTTGCACAACGCCGTTCCCTCTCAAATTACCTTTGCCGACCATACCATTGATTCTTACAAATTAGTTTCATGTCTCATTTTTAATGTTTTGCTGTGTATTCCTTTACAAATCTCTAATGTACTTCATAAATGTGTGTACACTAAGAACTGCAAAAAATATTGACGTTTACCTGTGCCAAGCTTTTGATTTGTAGTCATTGAATCCTTTTCATGAAGTAAATTAACAGTAAATTATGGGAATACCAGTACCTGGAATGCAATGGTAAGGCTACCCTTTTTCCACTAACGGCGTCCCTCAGTTCCGTTGCGTATCTGTTGCTAAGTATTGAGTCCCCGGGAGCGATCCGGCCCTCAGCAGGACCAGACTGATGCAGATCAATTGACGACTCGCACCGGTACTTCACAACCAGATGTTCACATTGGAAATTACTTCCCAAACCTCATTTCAGTCTGGCATATCCGCCTGTGTTGCAAACTACACAATAATCAGTTCTGCAACGCCATTTGAAATGGTCCTACTTCTCTCCCTCTCATTCTCTCTCTCTCTCTCTCTCTCTCTCTCTCTCTCTCTCTCTCTATCCCTCCAAGTGTCGGTGAGCCCATGCACACCGTAATTTCCAGTCTGTATATTGTATTAATCAACTTTTTAATGTGTTCTCTTCCTTCTTATGTTTCTGTCTGTTGGTTTTTGAAATTGTCACAGGCAACGTAGTTCTTCTGTTCTTTTCTTTCTTATGTTTCTATCTGTTGGTTTTTGAAATTGTCATAGGGAACGTAGTTCTTACCAAAATGATTTTTTACTGTTATATATTGACACCAGTTCTAACACTAACTACAATTTCTATTCTATTAACTGTACTATATCTGGTCTGAAGGCCCTAATAAAACAACGATAAACGGCTTAGACGAGGATGCAAGCTGGATATTTAGGTAAGAAGTTATAAGGTAGGTAAATTTTACATGTAATAACAGAAGTAATCGTATATTTTACGTTACAAAATTACAATTGCCTTAATAAAAATTATTATATAACAGTAAAACGTGACGGAGGGAAAACCGGAAGAGAAGAGAACAGAAGCATTTGAGATGTGGTGCTACGCGAGAACGTTGAAAATTGGGTGGACTGATAAGGTGTAACGAATGAGGAGGTTCTCTGTAGACTCGATGAGGGGAGGAATATATGAAAAACACTGACAAGAAGAATGGACAGGATGATGGAATATCTGTTAAGATGTCGTGGAACAACTGCCACGGTACTACGGGGAGATGCAGAGAGTAATAACTGTAGAGGAAGACAGAGATTGGAATACATCCAGCAAATAATTGAGCACTTAGGGTGCTGTTGCTATTGAAAGATGAAGATGTTGGCAAAGGAGAGGAATTCGTCCCACGCCGCATCAAACCAGTTAGAACACTGATCACTAACAAAAAGTGGTTAGGAAGTAGTTGCTCGAAGGTCTAATTCTTTTGCTTCCATTATGTAAGTGCTCAAACGAAATGGTGGGAGCATTTCATGAAATATAATCTTTTGTAAACTGTAGTACTAAGCACATTTTTCCCCTTACATAATGAACATGATAATCTTCAGTTACTTTCATGAGTAAATATATACACTACACTGATATAGTTAAAATTTACAATTCCTGGAACAGGAGCTGAAAATATTATCTTGGATGTGCATTGCAGATAATTCTCGTTGTACATTTGCTTTGCAATGCCCCGTAAAATAATTCGCTAAGGCAGTGAAGAACATTTGCAAAGTGTTTCAATTTACTTGTGTGTTTCTTTTCGAAACTTACAATGGTACGAATTGCTCAAATGATTATCCAAAATTATTTGTTTCTCCAGGGTGTGCTTCTTTTCCGTACCAGTTATCACCAGAGTTACACACTTGTTAATGATCATTCTCTGTACTAAATGTTAATCATAATTCATGTGCTAATTCTATAACGCGTGCTGGATACTTTGAATTTCAGAAATAACAATTACACTTTCTACAGATAAACCAAGGAAATTCCTTCTCAGAATGGCTGGACGGGGATCTGGAACTAAATTCTGCGGATTACGAGTTCAGTGTACAATACCGATTGCTTACGATATGGCCTCCTGTTATTCAAATGAAGCACAAGGAATGTTCAGAACAAAACGGTACAGTAGCCTCCGGTGGAAGATGAAGAATAAAGAGTAAGCAGAGATTCACAGTACAACTGACGAAGTTGATTAATGGATAGAAATGTTCACCACCAGGAATAGATATCTAGTTATGGTTAAAACAATAACATACGACAAAGGTTTCAATGTTGACGGCTCATCAGCAACGGGATCCGCAGAGATAGAGGGCTACGTCAGCTGGAGTAATGTGAGAGGAATCGGACAGGTCTTTGTCACTAGAACCGTTTCGGCATTTCTGTCAACTGATTTGGGGAAACTAGGGAAAATGATTTATTTGGAAATTTGTGGTAAGGTCTTATGGGACCACACTGCTGAGATCATCGGTCCCTAAGCTGACACACTACTTAATCTAACTTATACTAACTTACGCTAAGGACAACACACACACACACACACACACACACACACACACACACACACACACACACACATACCAATGCCCAAGGGAGGACTCGAACCTCCGACGAGGCGAGCCGCACGGACCGCGACCTAGGCGCCCAAGACCGCGTGGCTGCAGAAAATGAAAATCAGTGTGTTTGAATCGCCCTCTTACTAACTATGAGTGCAAGCCGTAACAGCATCTTATACACAAGCACTCGACTCCCTCCCATCCTCCACCCCAAAACCAAGTTCATTCCGTTCTTAATATAACAGGCATGAATATATTTCGAGACGTTGTGGATGACAGACAGATTATAACTTTTATTTACAGAATGCAAGATGATAGGCGCAGTATTACAAGCTGGAAAATACCTACACTGCTAGCGATTAAAAATGCAATACGAAGAAAGATGGCAAAACACCAGGCTGTATTTATTGTTCATATATGGAATACAATGTTGAGCAAAACTTAAGGACGAAAGTAGCTACCATATGATATGCCACTTCCAAGCAACATATCTTGATGAAACTTGTACCACACACAGCACAGAAGACAGCAGAAAGAAATATGCAGTGAGACAGACATAAATAGCTTGAACCCTGAGGAGGAACATAGGCTACTTTATAAAGCGTGCAGTACAAAATACTTATTGATTTGGAGAATATTATGCGGCTTACACATAATTACTCTTTGAAGAAGCTATTTACCCTTTGACTTGTGACCTTTATCATATACGTGAAAATACCTTTATTGTGTTACATGATACGATTTACAGTAATTTACACCTAGTTTAGTGGGGTTGCATTTGAGTATGATATGCGAGCAAAGCCGTAGGTAAAAGAAAGACACTTGAGGAGAGCTGGCATTAGATGCACAAAAATCGTAAAATTTTCTCTCCAACAAACTACAAATTACATATATTCTTTTTTCGTCAGTTACATGCTTTTTAATAATTTTAGGAAGTCTATATTTTATTTTAGTACCGTCACTGTCACTTATAATGACAAAAGTACTGATATGTGTTAACAGTTTGGGGTCTTGTGGTTAATGCTGCCGATTCTCCATCATGGGGTCCCGTATTCGAATCTGGACCGGGTCGGATTTTCTCCAGTGCGACTGGGTGTGTGCTTTGTTTTTATACCCCCTTTATCTTCATCGACGGACAAATCGCCGAAGTGGCGTTGAATAAAAAGACAGGCACCAAGCAACCGAACAACCTGAACGGGGGCTCTTGGCCAATAAAGTATGAACATTTCATTTCATTTCACTAATATGCGAGCGCTGCTTCAGATAACAGCTTTACAATCCTTAATGTATTTAATCCATACTTCTATACTAATTGCACTTCCATATTCATATAATAAATGCGAAAGTAACTCTGCTAATATTTCACTACTGCCGGCCGGGTTGACCGAGCGGTTCTAGGCGCTTAAGTCTGGAACCGCGCGACCGCTACGGTCGCAGGTTTGAATCCTGCATAGGGCATGGATATGTGTAATGTCCTTAGGTTAGTTAGGTTTAAGTAGTTCTAAGTTCTAGGGCACTGAGGACCTCAGATGTTAAGTCCCATAGTGCTCAGGGCCTTTTCACAACTCTACCTCTGGATCGCCTCCGACTAAATCTGGTATGAGAACGAATATAGGCTACTTAAGAAAGTTGTGTTATCTTTTTGATTGTTATCAATATTTTTAAATATGGTATTCGTGAGTAAGGTGCAGACGATGCTTGCGTGGTGGCCGTCGACTCTTAGTGTTTATAGACTATTCCGTAACAGTGCGAATCTAACATTACAGTGCGTGTGGTTTACGGTATTGAATTGCTCCACAACCTGGCACAGTTGGAGAGTTTTTGTGGAGATATAAACCCGAGAACAATTTTTCAGACTATTACTATGTGCCTCGAAATGTAAGACCGCTTTGGTCCTTAGATCAAAGACAGCTCGAACTGCGAAAGTTACTCGGACGCAATAAACTTCGGAGCAGTTTCAAATCTGCCGGACCTTAGTTGCAGAACTTCACATGGTCTAAAGAGATACAGAGGCAGTAGAACACTCACAAGTCCGTCATATTTTAAACGCTGAGTGTCACATGTCTCTTATGGCTCCTGAGTAGCTTGAAGATTCATAACGACTGCGTCATCGACAGGCTGAACGACAAACAGAGAGACGTCGTGCCTTTACATGTAAAGTGTCAGAAGCTTTTGGTGAGGCTGAATTTTATTATTATCAATTCACTGACTACGTAGATCATCGATTAATCATATTAGGGAAAATTGACCGAAGATATTACGGGAGCAAATCAGATAGCCTATGACGCTATTTTTTTAACTAAATTACAACTGTAAATGAGAAGTCAACATATTCATTAAGAGCGTTGGACCTTTCTTGATTCGTGACGACCTTATCTGCCGGTAACTCCGTCGCATTGCGCTGTTGTCGATTGTTAAAGATGGCGGTTGTTCTTCACACGTCCACGTCGTTTGAGCAACGAAGTGGATTCGTTATCTACAGAGCAACGGACGCACGCTCATTGAGATCCACAGGGAAATTCAGCCCACGCATCGGGGAAAATTGCCTAGATAATTATGTGGTGGCGGTGGCGTAGTGAGTTCGACGAAGGCCTTCGAGCTTTGCATGACAATGAGCGGTCGGGAAGGCCGTGTTCGTCGCTGACTGGTGGCAACATTTACCGCATGGATGCAATGGTGGAAGCAGATCGGCGTGTGCCATTTCCCGGGGGCTTGACTTATCGTATGGGAGTGCCTACGACATTACTGACGAGTCCTTAGTGTACCGGAAGGTTTCATGTCAGTGGGTGCCTAATGAGTTGGATGACACGATAAAAGGCAAGCGAACGATGTCTTCACTGAACCATCTGGAACGGTACTCCAAGGAGGGTGAAGGCTTCCAGGACAGCTTTGTTACTTGCGATGAAACATGGATACTGCATTTCATACTGGAATCCAAGTGGCAGATCGTGTTGTGGAACCATGCGGGCTCGTCTGTGACTAAAGAAATTCTGTTCAGCGTCACCTGTTGGGAATGTCATGTTAACGGCCTTCTGATATGGCTGTGGACCGCTCCCTCTGGATTTCATGCCACAAGGTGCAATCACCAATGCCGACAGTTATTGTTCCACACCGTCGCACTTAGGGCTGCCACCATGCGAAAGCGCCGAGAGATTCTTTGTGCGGACAACGTGGTTCTGCTCCACGACAATGCGAGACCACACACGGCAATCAAAACTGCCGAAAAGCTCTTGGCATTTCACTGCGAGATTCTAGACCACCCACAATACAGTCCAGACCTCGCATGTATGATTTTCACGTTTTTGGACTGCTGAAGAAGTTTCTGGCAGGACAGTGAAGCCAAGGAATGAGACCGACGGTGGTTCTATAGTCAGCCAGACGAATTCTACCGCAGGGGCATTTCATATGCAATGCTGCGATGGGACAAATGCGTGGCCTGGTGTGGCGATTATGTGGAAAAGTAGCATAATGTACGTAGAATAGGACGAATATTTTTCGTTACCAGTATGTACCTTACTGTGGCTAATGGTAGCAAAGACTTCCTGATTTGCTCTCGTGTAATGTGTCGAGATGGAAGGAAGAAAAGATTGGTGTGTCTAATTTTGGTAGTAAAATTTTGCTTCCAGTAATAGGCGAGCCAGAAGATCCCCAAAACTTCGATTTATGAACACCTTATTTAAATATGAGTACAAAATATAATGCATGCTATCACACGTTATATTTGGTGTAGATTCAGAAATCTAAATATCAGGTTTTTCACCTACATTTATGATCAAAGGCCAAATTAACCATAGAAATGGCTCTTTGCTTCCGTCAGATACTCATCAGTATAGGATCCTACAGGTCTGTTTCAGGGGGGATGAAACCAATGAAGCAGACTGGACGTCTAATAATATCCAAGGCGTGGAGAAAAGACTGTTTTTAATGTTCACAGAATGTTGCATAAAAGAAACCATCTAATAACCATTTTTGAAAGTACTCCGGAGAAAAATTAGTGATCCACTCAGCCCGTACATGAAATGAGTAGCACGAGAGTCGTTATAAAGCACCACTGATAAATGAAGTATCGACCTTAGTTACAGGCGAACAGTGCACAACTCCCGAAATGGTTTTTGATGCCCATGCCGAATTAACCAGGGTATCTGATACACATAAATATTGCATTGTAGTGTTCGCAAAACTTTTAGCAAGGGTCAGGAAAGTCATCATTTACAGTTACCGCAACTCAATCCTATAACGTGATAATCCTTGTCACACAAAAAAGTTTGATGTGTGACGTGTTGTGGTAAATGAAGGAAATGTAAATCCTAATAATATGAGCGAGATGGTAATTCTAACTTATTCATTCATGTACAGTCCACAATACCTGCATGAGTATGCTCAAGACGCATTCCCCTACGTGCGAACGTGTGGTCGTCCTGATTTATTCTTAATCGTCACATGCAGCGCTGGGCGGAAGGAAACATTCGGTGAATATTATTACCAGGAGAATTTGCTATTGACAAGCATGATGTAGTTCAAGAGACTTTAGATTAAAAGTAAAGAGCTAGTGTCAGTTCAGTCAACCATTGACTAGATACTACACTAATTACCAATAAAAATGTTATCCCTGGTCCTTGTGGCTCAAAAAATCCTAAGTCCCCTTGCATGAAAGATGGTCGATGCGTGGAAAAGTTCACACTTACGGTTCACAGGGAGGCCATACGCAATGAAAACGGATATCCTCTGTAACGACGAAGAGGAGCAGGAGACAGAGTTAGGGTGGCAGTTATAAAACTTAGAAACGGGAACTACGATACTGACGATAATAGTGAATATTCCCCTATTCTCCAAGTCTGTTAATATTGGTTAACCCTAGCAATACCAACGCACTTTCCTTAATGCATAATACAGTGAGTGAAGGGGTGGGGGGTACTGTATGCCCACCACAAAAGAACTAACAAAAGAAATTTCGTTCACTGTTAAATATTACTAACAACATACTTTTCAAATAGGTACTGATGTACCAGAAGCGCCTGTAACCTCAATATATTTTTTAGCACGATCTACGCATTACCAATACATTTTCCATAACGAGAACACAGAGAGGAGGTGTACTTTATGACCACCACAAAAATTTTAAAAGATACATATTCGCTGATTTTGGTTAAGTTTTATTCACCACATGCTTTTTTAAAAAAAGGTCTTGGCCTTGAAAGTATCAGTTCTTGGGAGAAGTCACATTTATTACTAACACTGAAACTTTTCGGTTACGTTTAGCTGCAAAATTTAAAATAATTACCCAATCGGATATAAGAAAACATGAAGAATAATAAATGTTACATACGTTCAATAAATATTGGATTCTTATACATTAATCACCTTTTGCTGTGAATCGAATTATCACAACGCGCCTCTCTCAGCTTAGTATTCATTTTCCCAACTGATCACTGATACAAGATATTAAAAATCTTCTCCACCCATTTCCGTGAAGTTTCTGGTGGTATCTTCGACGAGCCTCACTTCTATTTCCCTGATTAACTATTTTCTAAATTATCATCGTCGACGGAATAATAAATTAATCCAACAGCGGCGACCTCGTGTCGTTTTCTTCTTCAGATATTGCATCGTCATGTAGCCGAACGCGGTTGCACCACCCGAGGGTTCGGCAGTGCATGTCCACATGGTTGTCCTACGCAAACTGACGGCTCCCCTTTCTCGTACTTTTTTTTCACAATATTTCGCTCTGTAAATGAATGGGCAACACAACTGTCTCGCGAAAGAACCTCGCTCGACTGTTTCACAAAGCAAGTCTCGCGTAGTGTGGACACACGTAAAAACCGTCTAAGCAATAGGACTCTCGAGAACCGTCATTCACTTTTCCTCTGGAACTACTAGTCTCCCACAAATACATGTGATTCTTTCATAGCATTGTCCACAGAGAAAAACTAGACTTTTTTCTTCTGTCGTCCTTATATTTTCGTTATGTGAAAGACGAGATACAAAAAATAGATGTTAAGTGTAGCGGACCATACGAACTATCGTGAGTTTTCTGTTTCTGAAGACATGAGATATAAAAGAGAAAGTACGGGAAAGTGTTCACAATTGTTTTATCAAACAACATCAGTGATGATATAGATTAAAGTCTCTATCTGTTTAATGGATCATCACCAACAGAATCGTATACTCCTCTCTAGTGAAATATAGCAAACATGTCTGGCATTTATCCGAAGCTACTAATACAAAGTTTGGTGATCATAAATTTTTCCAAATAACGATTCTGAAAAACTTCCATCACCACATTTCGAACCAGATACCTTCTGCTTCGATGCCATCCCTAAGATAGTAGCAGTGGGTACAATGTTTCGCCCTTTCCAATGTAGCGCCAGGCTTCTTTCAGTCGGCAGCTGAAAATCATTGGAGGATTAGTAGAAAATACCACCACTGTATGTCGCAAAAAACCTCAGAGAAGGGAAACAGAGTAAGGATTTTGCAACAGTCTACAAGCCAACACAACAAGAATCGCTGCCAAGGCCACGTAGTGGGGCAGGTTGCCACATAACTGACTTAAAGAACTGGTGCCAGGGCTGTAACATGACTAACACGGAGGAAGTAAGTAAGCAGACTCTTTCAGACTCTGTTACCACTTACAGTCAGCTACGACTGGTAATACATGTCAATTGTCCACTTGAAATTGATCATGTAACTGGTATGCCTAGACGCTACCCCCACTAGCTGTGAACTACCGCCTGAACATAGGCCTGAAGCTGTTGGGAGTCGAACGGGTGCCTCCCACGTGGGGAACCACCTAATGGCTGACTTGTGCTGGCGTCAGACCACCTGGGGATCCATGGTCGACACCTGGGCCTGGCTAGCTGCCAATCTGCCTCCTGCCCTGTGTAGGCGCCCACTACTGCTGCAGTCTTGCCTCTGCGGACCACTGTTGACACATCCTGCACAGGTAAGTTATTCATCCACCAAGGGATAGTACTGAGGTGAGCCGTATTTGCTTGTCGGCTGTTGCGAGTCGGCGGGACGCGGATTTTGCGGGGCCGCTCCACCTGAGCTCAGATACAGAGACATCGAGGGCATGGCTGCAAGTTAGTAAATCCCAGTACGGGTAATTTAGATGCTTGAGGGGGGGGGGGGGGGGGTGGAGTATCAGACAAACTGGAAGATGATTTGTGACAGCTCTACAAGTATCTATAACGATTCAAAGTCAAGCATTAAAGCAAATCTAAATGAGTCTGTGGTCTCAGGAAAATGAGAGGTATCCAGTGACACAATAGTATTTTAACATCTATAAAACTACAGAAGTTAATATTTCACAGCAAATGGACATCTAAGTTAACAACTTGAAAATGGTTCATACGACTTCAGCATACGATATCTCAGACAATGGCATTACACTTTAGCTATCAACTATGAATGAAGGAAAATGTTTGTCAGCATGTCATGACCACTTCAGTTACACAACAAATGAATACATTTTGTCATACTTGTGTATTTATTTAATGAACAGTTTAATATTTGCTAGTAGCTTTATTAAAGTAACAGTTACAATAGATAATAGAAAATAGTGGTAGCTGACAAAGTTGTCAATCGTATGTGTTAGCTGACACCAGATTCGTAAAAGAGTTACAAAAGACGATTCTGACAAGCAGACCTATATGGCAGTTTATGCAATATTCACCGACAATCTGTTCTCATAAATCATCAGTGCACTTATGCAAGAATACTGGCTTATTTATTTATGGTCAAATCTTTATGTGAAGTGGTGAAGCTGAGTCAAATTATGTCTGTAGAACTTAAGAACAACGTATTTTTCATGGCAACAACATTCAGCCAATGGAAAAGCAGACAGTAGCATAACACTACGGGAGTCAATTGGAGAGGGTCACTTTTTCGAGTGAAGAGCTCAGGGGAGCGGTTCTGAGCATGTTTCGCAAGTTTGGAATGAGGCTGACCTGCTTATTGTAACGTGTGGTATTCAACTGTTGATGTGTTTGAATTTCGGCAGAGAACACCCGCTATCATATTTCAACTTATGAAGGGACTTTATGTTTCAAGAGGTCTGGTTGCGCTCTGGAGTAGGACTGTAACTTTTTCTGCTTGCATTGGACTGAAGATAGAGTATGGGGTACTATTCTTTCTATCTCATGTGGCATATTCTGTACTGTGATTACGAAATGAATTTAGTTTACATGTATATTTGATTACAGTTTAGTTTGGGGATTTTGCTGCCACTCTTGTAATGTTTACTGCATTTGACAAGAGTATTCTCTGTTTGTATTTTAACTGAATATCGTAGGACCACTACACATTTATTTCAGATGACCTTTCTTGAATGAACTTTATTAAACATTATTCCCTGTTGTCTACATCAATTAAAGACGTTACAACAGAACTCCTGTTATTAAATTATTCATTTAATTTTTGTTTTGTATTACTGCGTATGTCATTAGCTCATAATTCTAGCCAATGCACAGATTACTTGATTGCAGAATCATCGCTACAGCTTATTATTTGCAGCGAATTAGCTGCGTGGCATGAAAGCAGACGTGCGCGGCTCTACCCTATGACTACGTTGTGCTATTCTTTTTAAACAGTGACGTGCATATTCCAAGCACCTAAAGCGCAAGTAACCCAAAGTAAAGAAGCAACTGGTTTGATCATATGGGATGCTGCTTAGAAGAGCGACTCAGCAGTGGAAAACCTTAGGTACCGTCGCAAACTGTACCTGCTGTAGTACTTTGCACACGGACTAGCGCCCGTGCAAGAGTCAACTTGAACGACTTATGCAGAGTTTGCCATAGCGGCGTGCCGCCTAAATGCCTGCCTGGCGCATGATTCTGCGCTACTCCACCGGAATCCTATCATGAAATTTCACCTCAGCTGCCGCCTGCTTGACAGTGCGACGCTATGAGTTGACCGTTACATGAGGCCGCTTGCTGATCCAAGCACACTTCCCCTGCCGGTACAAAATTGCGTATCAGTGCACTGACCACCGTCTGGAAACACTACGACCACTGTATTTTTCGCACGGTATAAATGATGATAAATAAATTCGTCTAGGAATGGATTTTTTTATTGGTAATCAAAACATCTTTGGTGTCAGGTTTGGAATCCATTGCTGCTTAAAATTTGAACAAATCTGAATAAGAATCATTAAAATTGGCGGTCAAAGACTTCCAGCATAAGAAATCAGCTTCACTCTGCCAGTAGCTTTGTCAAAGATAGCAGGGGAGTGGACAGAGTTTCAGGACATTCTCTTGCTCTTGTGAGAAATTGTCAATAAAAGGCGGTAGAATGCGCAATGATCAACGGCATCAGAATGTAGAACACAGTGGAAACTACTGTGCTAAAGACACATAATGTGTATCCACAGGACACGTGGCATGTTCTTGAAAAGTATTATGATGATCTCTCTACTGGCAAAAGATTCCGGACTATTACCCCATTTGGTTCTCCAGGAAAGGACTACCAAGGGGGAGATAAGGAAAGAAGACAAAGATTTCTGGTTAAACCAGTATGGGGTAATATCAACAGTAGCAGTGAATGTTATAACTGTAGTAGGATTCATCATGAATAGGAAGGAAGGGCAGACAACAAGTTGCTGTGAAAAGTTGAGTGATAAGTTTGTTCTCATCAGAATCGACAGGAAACCAACACTCATAGCAGTAGTTTAGATGATCACGCGGATATCGCAAGCGAAATATGAAGAGATGGAAAAATTATTTGATGATACTGAATGGGTAATTCAGAAAAAATTCTAATAGTCATAGGAAATTGGAACTCGGTTGTAGGGGAGGGAGTAGAAGAAATGGTTATGAGAGAACAGTAGTAGGAATGAGAAAGGAGAAACACTAACTGAGTTCTTCAATAAATTTCACCTAGTAACAGCAAATACTCCGTTCAAGAATCAAAAAAGTGAGGTGTACTTTGAAGAAGCAGGGATATAGAAAAGGATTTTTGTTGGATTACTTCATGGTCAGGCAGAGATTCTGAA
The DNA here is from genome assembly GCF_023864345.2 of Schistocerca serialis cubense. Classification (NCBI taxonomy): domain Eukaryota; kingdom Metazoa; phylum Arthropoda; class Insecta; order Orthoptera; family Acrididae; genus Schistocerca; species Schistocerca serialis. The sequence goes on from NC_064643.1 coordinate 488,075,326, forward strand.
ATAGGGTACTGGATTCTAAAGCTTACTGATGAGCACACACAGAATCTGACCACAATTAAGTAATGATGAAGAGCAGGCTGCAGTTTAAGAGACTGGTTAGGTAGAATCAATGCGGAAAGAAGTGGAATACATAAATACTAAGGAATGTAGAGAAATGCTGGAAGTTCTCTTAGGCTACAAATACTGCAATAGTGAATAGGTCAGCAGGCAGATCAGTTGACGTGGAATGAATTTTTCCATTAAATGTAATCCCAGAACTTGAAAAAAAAAATAAAAATAAAAAATAAAAAAATTAAAAAAATTAAAAAATAAAAGGCTCAAGAAGGTATATACGAAGAAAACAGGGTATCAGAAGTAAGTAAAAAAACGTCTTCAAGGAAATTAAGGATACAGAGATACAGGCCACAAGGAATGAAATAAATAAAAGGTTTAGAGAAGCCAAGGCGAAATTGTTGCATGAAAAATTTGGATAAATCTAAAAATAAATGATTGTCGGAAGGACTAACTCAGCACATAGAAAAGTCAAAACAAAAGCACGGACGGTAACATTAAGAGTGCAATGGAATTTCCAATGTTAAATGCAGAGGAGAGAGTGGATAGATGGAAGGAGTACACTGAAGGCCTCTGTAAGGGAAGAACTTGTCCGAGGACATGACAGAAGAAGAAACAGAAGTCTACAGGATAGAGTTACAGGACTCAGTATTAGACTTAGAATTTAGTAGAGCTTTTGAAGACTTACGATCAAGTCAGAAAGCGTGGACAATATTCCATCGGAGTTACTAAAATAACTGGGGGAAATGACAATAAAACGACTATCCATGTTGGAGTGTGGATCTATGCGTCTGGCAATATAACATCCGACTTTCGGAAAAAATGTCACTGTTACAATGGCGAAGACTACAAGAGAGTTATCGCACCATAAGCTTAACAGGTCATGCTTCAAAGTTGATGACAAAAATAAAATGGGGAAGAATGGAAAAGAAAATTTCTGATTTGTTAGATGACGATCAGTTTGGCTTTAGAAAAGGTAAAGGTACCAGAGACGCAGTTCTGAGGTTGCGGTTGATAATGGAAGCAAGACTAAAGAAAACCAAGACACGTTCATAAGCTTTATAGACCTGGAAAAAGCGTTCGACAACGTCAAATGGTGTAAGATTTACGGCATTCTGAGGAAAATAGGGTAAACTATAAGGAGAGACGGATAACATATAATATGTACAAGAGCCAATAACGAATAATTAGAGTGAAAGATTAAGAAAGAAGTGTTCAGATTAAAAAGATTGTAAGACGTGTATGTAGTCTTCAGCCATCTACTTTAAAATTCGAAGAAACTATGGCGAAAATAAAATAAAGTTTCAGTAGTGGTATTTAAATTCAAGATGGAATGTTATCACTATTAAGATTCGCTAATGAGACTGCTACCCTCAGTGAAAGTGAAGAAGAAGAAGCACAGTACCTACTGAATGGAATGAAGAGTATAACGAGTACAGATGTGCACTGACAGTAAACAGAGGAAAACTGTAAGTAATGAGAAGTAGCAGAAATGAAAACAAAGAGAAGTGTAACATCAGAATTAGGGATCACGACGTAGGAGAAGTTAAAATACTACCTACACTGCAAAATATTCCATGAAAGTAGGAGCAAGGGGAACATAAAAAAAACAGGGAGTACTGACCAAAAGGGCATTCCTGGACTGGAGAAGTCTACTACTATGATACATGAGCCTTAACTTCAGGAAAAAATTTCTGAGAACGTACATTTGGAAAACTGTATTGTATGGTAGTGAATCATGGTCTGTGGAAAACACAGAACAAAAGAGACTCAATGTATTTGAAATGTGGTGCTACAGAAGAAAGTGAAAAATTTTATGGACAGATTAAGTAAGAAATGGTGATGTCTCTGCAGAATCGGTGTGGAAAGGAATATATAGAAAACTCTGACAAGGAGAAGGGGCAGGATGATAGGATATCTGTTAAGATGTGGTACTAGAGGGTTAGAGGAAAACTGAGATTGGAATACGTCCAGCAAATAACTGAGAATATAATTTACACGTGCTACTCTGAGATGAAGAGGTTGGCACAGGAGAGGAATTTCTTGTCAGGTCACATGTAACCAGTTAGAAGACACACGACTTAATGAAAGATAATTAATTAATCTATGTAACCGCTGTTTCGTTGACGTACCATTCAACATACACCTGCATCGATGAACCAGCCGTCTTGCTAATCGATACTCAACGCCAACGCTACCTGTAGGATGGTACCTAATATCGTCCGCCACCTTAACAAACCGCTACAGTAATTAAGGGTGCGCCAGCTGGTGTGGCCGAGCGGTTCTAGGCTCTTCAGACTGGAACCGCGCGACCGCTACGGTCGCAGGTTCGAATCCTGCCTCGGGCAAGGATGTGTGTGATATACTTAGGAGGAGGAGGAGGAGATTAGTGTTTAACGTCCCGTCGACAACGAGGTAATTAGAGACGGAGCGCAAGCCCGGGTTAGGGAAGGATGGGGTAGGAAATCGGCCGTGCCCTTTCAAAGGAACCATCCCGGCATTTGCCTGAAGCGATTTAGGGAAATCACGGAAAACCTAAATCAGGATGGCCTAAATCGTCCTCCCGAATGCGAGTCCAGTGTGCTAACCACTGCGCCACCTCGCTCGGTATGTCCTTAGGTTAGTTAGGTTTAAGTAGTTCTAAGTTCTAGGGGACTGATGACCTCAGATGTTAAGTCCCATAGTGCTCAGAGCCATTTCAACCAATTAAAGGTGCAAAACAGTGTTGCCTGAGAGGCGGCGAAGTGAAGGGCATCTTTCTTTCAAGAAGTGTGACTGTATTGTCCTCTAAGTAAAAAAAATGGCTCCGAGCACTATGGGACTTAACTTCTAATGTCATCAGTCCCCTTGAACTTAAAACTATTTAAACCTAACTAACCTAAGGACATCACACACATCCATGCCAGAAGCAGGATTCGAACCTGCGACGGTAGCGGTCACGCGGTTCCAGACTGAAGCGCCTAGAACCACTCGGCCACCACTGCCGGCTGTCCTCTGAGTATCTGCTGAGTATCTATAACAGTGATATTTGCTAGCCGAGTTTACTAATATGCTTGTGCCCTTTCCGATGGTGAGAGGGACCTACCATAAACAAACAGTACCAGACAGGTCGACCTTAAAGAACCAATGCGATATTCGGATATCGACATCGGTAAAGTGTGTTGGAAATGATCGATAAACAAGGAACTGCTTACACGGAAATCTATTCTTCGAGAGTGAACTTCGTCACTTATATAGAGGAAATGTCTCTTCCGGAGAAAGCTATTTAACAGCGAAACACAGAATTAAATGTTTATGTTGCTAGCAGTAATACTGAAACAGCGGCGATGGCCGTAAAACGACGGAACGCCCTTGGCACGGCCGTGTGTAGCGATAATAGCGCATCATTGGTAGGGGGAGCAGACGTATAAAAGAGAGCGGCTGGCGCGGGCGACGTCCGACACGGCAGTAAACCTGCCGCGGCTGCGGGTGTAATACAGGCCGCGGCCGGCTTTAGTGCCCGCCGCGTTGTGCCACACCGCGGGCCACAGCGCCTGAGTGCCGACTCGCCCGCGGTACGTGAGCTAAGCGCAAACTGCCCCTGGCACGACCACTGCACTGCGTAACACCAAAGGCGAGAGGCGCTCAATAAGTAATACAATACACTTTCCATTTCGTAAATCAGGTTGGTTTTATTTAGGATTTCGACGTACTATTTTATTCCCCAGTCTTTTGCCTACAAAACGTTATTTTTTAACATAATCTCTGTTCAATTCGACGACCTTACGCCACCCTACTGATAGGAACTTTATGCCTACATGGTACCACTCGACTGGTCAAGTTTGGAGCCCACGTCTTGTTGCATCAATGACCATCTCATCATCCATGTACTATTTCCCGGAGAGTTCATCCTTCATTGGGGCAAACAGAAGGAACTGCACGATCAACGCTGTAGAGTGTATGAGGAAGAAGAGGTCAAAGAAGTTTTGTGAGCTCCTATCGTGTGCACCACCAACCAAAACGTCCTGTTGTGTACCGAGGTTTTTCACTGCGATCCATCGGTCACCGCGAATGAGAGTGCACATGGGGGTTTGTGGCGTGCACATAGGTTTTTTTTAGGCTAGGCAGCAGTGCGAGGTGTCCTGATGAACACTCACCAGTCGACGTGCTGGCAGGGAAATCAGGACGCGCTCAGTGTAAAGACACTTCAGCTATCAAGATATTAACAGTAAATTTTCAGAGTGTTGGGAATAAAGTTCCTGAATTTACTGCCCTTCAAGAGGCGTGTGGTACGCAAATTATTGTCGGGACTGAGACCTGGCTGAACCCTGAGATAGGAAGTTCTAAAATATTTAGTGAGGGTTGGAACGTGTATCGGAAAGACAGATTCGACACCGTAGGAGGTGGTGATTTCATTGTAGTTGACAAAAATATTGTGTCTACTGAGGTCGAAGTAGAGTGTGATTGTGAACTTATTTGTACACGTTTAACAGGGCTAGGAGGAATAAAGTTAATTGTTGGGTGTTATTACCGGCCACCAGGTTCCACCGTGACAGTTCTAGAATCATTCAAAGGGCGTCTACACTCCGTATTGCAGAAGTACCCAAATTATGCTATATTGGCCGGAGGAGACTTCAGCCTACCTAGTATAGACTGGGATATCTATGGATTCATTACAGGTGGTACAGACAAGCCGTCGTGTGAATTACTTTTGGACACATTATCCGAAAACTGTCTTGACCAGCTAAATCGACAGTCAGCGCGTAATGGAAATATTTTAGATCTGGTAGTCACGAACAGACCAGACCTCATCGACGGTGTCAGTGTTGAGACAGGGATTAGTGATCATGATGTTGTCATTACAACTACTGTTACGAAAGTTAAAAAGCCGGTCAAGAAGGCTAGGAGAGTATTCTTACTAGAAAGAGCAGATAAGCAGTTGTTAGCATTCCACTTAGTAAATGAATTGACTTCTTTTACTTCCAGTACGATGGACGTGGAAGAACTATGGGCAAATTTTAAACACATTGTAAATCACGCATTGGACAAGTATGTGCCGAAAAAGTAGGTTACGGACGGAAAAGACCCACCGTGGTTTAACAGCGTAATTCGGAGTATGCTCAGGAAGTAAAGACAGTTGCACTCACAGTAAAAGAAAGATCGGGAGAATGAGGAAAGGCAAAAGTTAGTAGAGATTCGTGCTGCTGTACAAAGAGCGATGCTCGAAGCATGCAACCACTACCACCGACATACCTGAACAAACGATCTTGCTGAAAACCCAAGGAAATTCTGGTCTTACGTAAAATCGGCAAGCGAGTCGAAGGCTTCCATCCAGTCACTCACTGATCAGTCTGGTTTGGCAACGGAAGACAGCAAAACGAAAGCTGAAATTTTATATTTAGCATTTGAGAAATCTTTCATTTGAGAAATCTTTCGCGCAGGAGGATCGTACAAACATACCGCCGTTTGAGTCTCGTACAGCCTCCCGTATGGAGGACATAGTGATAGACATCCCTGGGGCTGTGAAGCAGCTGAATGGGTTGAAAATAAATAAATCGCCAGGTCCTGATGGTAATCCAATTCGGTTTTACAGAGAGTACTCTACTGCATTAGCTCCTTACTTAGCTTGCATTTATAGCGAATCTCTTGCCCAACGTAAAGACCAGAGCGAATGGAAAAAAGCGCATATGACGCCTGCATATAAGAAGGGTAGAAGGACGGATCCTCAAAATTACAGACCAATGTCCTTAACATCGGTTTGTTGCAGGATTCTCGAACATATTCTCAGTTCGAACATCATGAATTTCCTTGAGACAGTCCATGCATCAGCACGGCTTTAAAAAGCATCGCTCCTGCAAAACGCAACTCGCCATTTTTCCACATGGTATCTTGCGGACCATGGATGAAGGGTATCAGACGGATGCCATATTCCTTGACTTCAGGAAAGCGTTTGACTCGGTGCCCCACTGCAGTATCCTAACTAAGGTACGAGCATATGGGATTGGTTCCAAAGATGTGAGTGGCTCGAAGACTTCTTAAGTATTAGAACCCAGTACGTTGTCCTCGATGGTGAGTGTTCATCGGAGGTGTGGGTATTATCTGGAGTGCCCCAGGGAAGTGTGATAGGTCCGCTGTTGTTTTCTGCCTACATAAATGATCTTTTGGATAGGGTGGATAGCAATGTGCGGCTGTTTGCTGATGATGCTGTGGTGTACGGGAAGGTGTCGTCGTTGAGTGACTGTAAGAGGACACAAGATGACTTGGACTGCATTTGTGATTGGTGTAAAGAATGGCGGATAACTCTAAACATAGATAAATGTAAATGAATGCAGATGAATAGGGAAAAGAATCCAGTAATGTTTGAATACTCTTTTAGTAGTGTAGCGCTTGACACAGTCAGGTCGATTAAATAATTGGACGTAACACCGCAGAGCGATATGACGTGGGACAAACATGTAATGGCATCTGTAAAGGAGACCGCTTATAAAACACTAATACGACCTATTCTTGCGTACTGCTTGAGCGTTTGGGATCCCTATCAGGTCGGATAGAGGGAGGACATAGAAGCAATTCAGAGGCGGGCTGCTAGATTTGTTACTGGTAGGTTCGACCATCACGCGAGTGTTACGGAAATGCTTCAGGAACTCGGGTGGGAGTCTCTGGAGGAAAGGAGGCGTTCTTTTCGTGAATCGCTACTGAAGAAATTTAGAGAACCAGCATTTGAGGCTGACTACAGTACAATTTAACTGCCGCCAACTTATATTTCGTGGAAAGACCACAAAAATAAGATAAGAGAGATTAGGGCTCGTACAGAGACATATAGGAAGTCATTTTTCCCTCGTTCTGTTTGGGAGTGGAACAGGAGAGAAGATGCTAGTTGTGGTACGAGGTACCCACCGCCACGCACCGCATGGTGGATTGCGGAGTATGTATGTAGATGTAGAGAGTCCGCACGTTCCAACAATGCAGGTGTAACAGCTCTGTGCGGTCAGTCGATACAAGATAGGTCGGACAGGTTGGTGTGGCCATGATGTGATGACGACAGATCCTTCGCCCAACGACACACCGTGCTTTTGCTCAATGCAAAACCTCTGCACACATTCTGCGAATGACAGCTTTCTACTTGTAACACACCTCCGTCACAGACGCTGTTTTGGAGCCTATGTACAGCGGCGCCACTCATCGGAACTGCATGGAAGTATATGGGCTTGAGTGGGTAAATTCCACAATGTTCCACACCAATTTCCGCAATTTTTAACCGAAACTGGCAGAGAAAAAAGTGTGTTGCGTTACTTACTGTACACCCCTTGTACATGAATAGTGTTGCATTACTTACTGTACGTCCTTTGTACTTTAATTTGTTGTGAATGTAAAGTAATACACTCCTGGAAATTGAAATAAGAACACCGTGATTTCATTGTCCCAGGAAGGGGAAACTTTATTGACACATTCCTGGGGTCAGATACATCACATGATCACACTGACAGAACCACAGGCACATAGACACAGGCAACAGAGCATGCACAATGTCGGCACTAGTACAGTGTATATCCACCTTTCGCAGCAATGCAGGCTGCTATTCTCCCATGGAGACGATCGTAGAGATGCTGGATGTAGTCCTGTGGAACGGCTTGCCATGCCATTTCCACCTGGCGCCTCAGTTGGACCAGCGTTCGTGCTGGACGTGCAGACCGCGTGAGACGACGCTTCATCCAGTCCCAAACATTCTCAATGGGGGACAGATCCGGAGATCTTGCTGGCCAGGGTAGTTGACTTACACCTTCTAGAGCACGTTGGGTGGCACGGGATACATGCGGACGTGCATTGTCCTGTTGGAACAGCAAGTTCCCTTGCCGGTCTAGGAATGGTAGTACGATGGGTTCGATGACGGTTTGGATGTACCGTGCACTATTCAGTGTCCCCTCGACGATCACCAGTGGTGTACGGCCAGTGTAGGAGATCGCTCCCCACACCATGATGCCGGGTGTTGGCCCTGTGTGCCTCGGTCGTATGCAGACCTGATTGTGGCGCTCACCTACACGGCGCCAAACACGCATACGACCATCATTGGCACCAAGGCAGAAGCGACTCTCATCGCTGAAGACGACACGTCTCCATTCGTCCCTCCATTCACGCCTGTCGCGACACCACTGGAGGCGGGCTGCACGATGTTGGGGCGTGAGCGGAAGACGGCCTAACGGTGTGCGGGGCCGTAGCCCAGCTTCATGGAGACAGTTGCGAATGGTCCGCGGCGATACCCCAGGAGGAACAGTGTCCCAAATTTGCTGGGAAGTGGCGGTGCGGTCCCCTACGGCACTGCGTAGGATCCTACGGTCTTGGCATACATCTGTGCGTCGCTGCGGTCCGGTCCCAGGTCGACGGGCACGTGCACCTTCCGGCGACCACTGGCGACAACATCGATGTACTGTGGAGACCTCACGCCCCACGTGTTGAGCAATTCGGCGGTACGTCCACCCGGCCTCCCGCATGCCCACTAAACGCCCTCGCTCAAAGTCCCTCAACTGCACATACGGTTCACGTCCACGCTGTCGCGGCATGCTACCAGTGTTAAAGACTGCGATGGAGCTCCGTATGCCACGGCAAACTGGCTGACACTGACGGCGGCGGTGCACAAATGCTGCACAGCTAGCGCCATTCGACGGCCAACACCGCGGTTCCTGGTGTGTCCGCTGTGCCGTGCGTGTGATCATTGCTTGTACAGCCCTCTCGCAGTGTCCGGAGCAAGTATGGTGGGTCTGACACACCGGTGTCAATGTGTTCTATTTTCCATTTCCAGGAGTGTATATGCATTTCATTTCGAATAAAACAGAAAAAACTCTATTCTAATAGTGCTCATAGGAGCAAAACATTACGACCAACTACTTAGTGGCTTACTGTTCCATCTTTGGAAACCGTGCATGGTGGTGCACTGGTTATCACATTAAACTCGCATTCGGGAAGACCACGGTTCAAATCCGTGTTAGTTTTTTCGTAATTTCCGTAAACAGCCCCAAGAAAATACGAGGATTTTCCCTTTGAAAGGGCCCGGCCGGCTTCCTTCCCCATCCTCGAAACATTCCGAGCTTGCGGATCGTCCCTAATGATCTCGATGTCGGCGGCTTTGGAACGCATTGCAGCTGCGACTCTGCATGGTGTGAATTTTTTAAGTCCTTGGTAGATTTCTGCACGTATGTGGCATCAGGCGTCTACGAACGTGTCACCCGATTACCATATACACCGTCAGATCAAAAGTATCTAGACACTTATCAGTAGTAATAGGACGCTTTCACACTTCGCCTTTATGAAGGCCTGATCTTTTATGGGGACGATTTCAGTGAGGTGTCTACATATCTTAGGATGAAACTCAGCCGAAACCAGAGAAGGAAGTGATGCTGAACGCTAGGATCTGGAGAGAAGTCGACTTTATAATATCGGTATTCCACTGGAATTTGGTCGAGTCCCTAGGCAGGTCAGTGCGTTTAACGAATGTTACAGTCCACAACAAAACGACCACAAATTGTTTTCCGTCAGATTACCGAAGTAAGTGCTATCTCGCTCGCCTAGCCCAGGGAAGGGTCGCAGTCCGAGTCTCCTGAGCACTATTAGCAACTGGGATGCACTCAGACCTTGTAAATCAATAGAAGAGATATTTGATTGAGAAGTAGTGACTCCAGTCTCGAAATCTGACAATAGCCAGGTGAGTGATGTACTGATGACACGATTCTTCATATCCTCATCCAGTGACGGCTATTAGCTAAGGATGACAGGGCGGTCGGTCGGTACTGTTGGGCCTTCCTAAGAGAGACAGAGATTTTGAACAAACATTTGCAATCCAATCTTCAGTATCCTTCTATAGCATCACATTACAAAAGCTATTCTTTTCGTGTCCCAGCCGTTTATCATCCACGTTTCAGTTTCATACATGGCTTCACCGCAGAAAAATAGCTTTAGCAAAGATTTCATAATGCCTATATCTTCATACGATGTTAAAAAATTTCTCTTCCAGGGACAACCGCAGCCATAAGCAGACATCTTGAATAATAGCACCTGGGCTGGTGTTGTAAATAATTTATTTAATAAGAGCAGCCAAACGGATATGGCTCAAAATTCCTCTTCTTCACAAAAGATTCCTTGCCATTGCGAGTCTACATTATATAACCTCTATCCTTTAGCCATAATCAGTAATATTAGCGTCCAAATATCAAAACTCATCAATTACTTGCAGTGTCTCATCAACCATACTTAGCATCACCTGATTTCATTCGCCTAGATGACACTACCCTCCATTCTAATAATATGGAAATTGTAATTTGTTTTTAATTACAAAAATTTGTGTCTACGGAAATTACTACTCTTAAAAAACTACATGGACACGAAATTTATATCCGAATTTTATACTTTTATATAAACACACGGTATAAAACGTCATTAACATTTACCTATGGATATGGATAAAAGTGTAATTACAATACGGCGTGTGATTTGACTTCTGGCTTCATTTTTATACACTGCAACAAGCTACGTGACGCACTGTATGGCGTGAGAAGCAGCCACCTGGACGCTTGCTGACACGAGGAGCACGCTAGTGGCAGTATTTATAGAATTCATACAACTGTTCGTGGAGTACTTGTCCAAAGTCCTGAAAAAAGGAGTCATTTACTTCCGAATTATTTTAGTTCCATTTTGTTAATGCCAGTGGAAACTGTTACATTTTTCGAGCTCCGTACCTCAATAGGCGATAAAGGAGCCCTTTTGGGTTCACTTTGATGTATGTCCGTCCATCCGTTCGTCCGTCTATCTGTCTGCTGTCTGTCTGACCGCTTTTATCTAAAATGGACAGACATATCAAGTTGAAATTCATGTCACATACTAAACTCTTCTACGACTATTTTGGGGGTGTAATGAAATGAAGCTTTAAAATCAATGAAATCTAAAGATACAATCGGTTATGGCACATATTCTGACACTCGAAAACTCACACATTAGAACCTGTAGGGTAATTCCCATTGGCCTAAGAATAATGAAATTTCGCATGAAGCAAGGCTTCGCAGTACGACTAAAGGAAAAAATCTGAAAATTGTTAATTTATGATTATATTACACGAAGAAGCTTTTTTCGTCATCTGTTATACGAGTCTGGCAATACGTTCATCTGTTAAGACCCCTTCCCCTTTTTCTCGACAACGGCAGGACATTTCAAGTTTATACACTCCTGGAAATGGAAAAAAGAACACATTGACACCGGTGTGTCAGACCCACCATACTTGCTCCGGACACTGCGATAGGGCTGTACAAGCAATGATCACACGCACGGCACAGCGGACACACCAGGAACCGCGGTGTTGGCCGTCGAATGGCGCTAGCTGTGCAGCATTTGTGCACCGCCGCCGTCAGTGTCAGCCAGTTTGCCGTGGCATACGGAGCTCCATCGCAGTCTTTAACACTGGTAGCATGCCGCGACAGCGTGGACGTGAACCGTATGTGCAGTTGAGGGACTTTGAGCGAGGGCGTATAGTGGGCATGCGGGAGGCCGGGTGGACGTACCGCCGAATTGCTCAACACGTGGGGCGTGAGGTCTCCACAGTACATCGATGTTGTCGCCAGTGGTCGGCGGAAGGTGCACGTGCCCGTCGACCTGGGATCGGACCGCAGCGACGCACGGATGCACGCCAAGACCGTAGGATCCTACGCAGTGCCGTAGGGGACCGCACCGCCACTTCCCAGCAAATTAGAGACACTGTTGCTCCTGGGGTATCGGCGAGGACCATTCGCAACCGTATCCATGAAGCTGGGCTACGGTCCCGCACACCGTTGGGCCGTCTTCCGCTCACGCCCCAACATCGTGCAGCCCGCCTCCAGTGGTATCGCGACAGGCGTGAATGGAGGGACGAATGGAGACGTGTCGTCTTCAGCGATGAGAGTCGCTTCTGCCTTGCTGCCAATGATGGTCGTATGAGTGTTTGGCGCCGTGCAGGTGAGCGCCACAATCAGGACTGCATACGACCGAGGCACACAGGGCCAAGTCCCGGCATCATGGTGTGGGGAGCGATCTCCTACACTGGCCGTACACCACTGGTGATCGTCGAGGGGACACTGAATAGTGCACGGTACATCCAGACAGTCATCGAACCCATCGTACTACCATTCCTAGACTGGCAAGGGAACTTGCTGTTCCAACAGGACAATGCACGTCCGCATGTATCCCGTGCCACCCAACGTGCTCTAGAAGGTGTAAGTCAACTACCCTGGCCAGCAAGATCTCCGGATCTGTCCCACATTGAGCATGTTTGGGACTGGATGAAGCGTCGTCTCATACGGTCTGCACGTCCAGCACGAACGCTGGTCCAACTGAGGCGCCAGGTGGAAATGGCATGGCAAGCCGTTCCACAGGACTACATCCAGCATCTCTATGATCGTCTCCATGGGAGAATAGCAGCCTGCATTGCTGCGAAAGGTGGATATACACTGTACTAGTGCCGACATTGTGCATGCTCTGTTGCCTGTGTCTATGTGCCTGTGGTTCTGTCAGTGTGATCATGTGATGTATCTGACCCCAGGAATGTGTCAATAAAGTTTCCCCTTCCTGGGACAATGAATTCACGGTGTTCCTATTTCAATTTCCAGGAGTGTATTTATGTTATATACTAAAGTCTATAGCTCCTTTGTGATGTAAAAATTTAAGCTTCGATGTCAATGTAATCAAAAGATTCAGCTATGTATGACAAAAAAAACGAAAGAAAAATTCGGAGTAGGTATTAAAATTCATGGAGAAAAGGAAAAACTTTGAGGTTCGCCGATGACATTGTAATTCTGTCAGAGACAGCAAAGGACTTGGAAGAGCAGTTGAACGGAATGGACAGTGTCATGGAAGGAGGATATAAGATGAACATCAACAAAAGCAAAACGAGGATAATGGAATGTAGTCAAATTAAATCGGGTGATGCTGAGGGGATTAGATTAGGAAATGATACACTTAAAGTAGTAAAGGAGTTTTGCTATTTAGGGAGGAAAATAACTGATGATGGTCGAAGTAGAGAGGATATAAAATGTAGACTGGCAATGGCAAGGAAATCGTTTCTGAAGAAGAGAAATTTGTTAACATCGAGTATAGATTTAAGTGTCAGGAAGTCGTTTCTGAAAATATTTGTATGGAGTGTAGCCATGTATGGAATTGAAACATGGACGATAACCAGTTTGGACAAGAAGAGAATAGAAGCTTTCGAAATGTGGTGCTACAGAAGAATGCTGAAGATAAGGTAGGTAGATCACGTAACTAATGAGGAGGTATTGAACACGATTGGGGAGAAGACAAGTTTGTGGCACAACTTGACTAGAAGAAGGAATCGGTTGGTAGGACATGTTTTGAGGCATCAAGGGATCACAAATTTAGCATTGGAGGGCAGCGTGGAGGGTAAAAATCGTAGAGGGAGACCAAGAGATGAATACACTAAGCAGATTCAGAAGGATGTAGGTTGCAGTAGGTACTGGGAGATGAAGAAGCTTGCACAGGATAGAGTAGCATGGAGAGCTGCATCAAACCAGTCTCAGGACTGAAGACCACAACAACAATAACAACATGTATGACACATATTGTGTAACTCGTAAACTTACACATCGAAACCTGGTACTTGATCTAGAGTAATGAAACTGATTCTCTTAATGCAGTATTTCGCTATGCTTGTATTGTTGTGTACTGTATTAATAAAAATAATCTGTCGAAAATACGGAAGGGCAAATAGTGAGAAAATACAGAGTGTAATAACTCGGTCGGGATTTAGTAAACTTTGCTCTAAATACATTTGTGCGCAACAGTGGTAAACACACTGAAATGTACACAGCAGTTCTCAGTGGAACATTATTTGTTGATTCGGCTGGTAACACATTTCGTCCTTTATTTGTGACTGTCGTAATTCTCACCCTTCGGGATACGTCAATTTTAAACGCAATTTTCTGACTGCTTTCCCCTCTTAGCTGTTTAGTACAGCCGCCAGCGGCTTAAACGCACGCTACTGTTCCTCTCCTGATTCTTTATTCAGCGGATTTGCCGTCAGTCGACGGACGGCGGCAAGCGCTTCTTTTGTATCGTGCCTCCACCCTTCTTAATATTCATCACAGAATAACGGATGAGGCGTATGGCGCCCTTTCGCGGGGGAATCCTAGGTGGGATAAGAGCCTCGTTTTTGTGCATTCTGAGCCTGTGAAGCACGTATGTGCTACACTCTTCTGTTAATCATTTACACATGCAGCGTCTGTGTGGACAGAACCGGTGTACAGCGCTCGCCGAACGAATTAGACGATGGCGGAATTTAATAAAGGACTTGAAACTGCAGTTATACTTGACTGATAATGACGTAAGAACTCAAGCAAAGCTATAGGTAAATATGAACGACCCTTATCCACAAATCTTGTATTTTGCAAAATATTCTTAACTTGACATGAGAGCCGGCCGGAGTGGCCGAGCGGTTCTAGGCGCTACAGTCTGGAACCGCGAGACCGCTACGGTCGCAGGTTCGAATCCTGCCTCGGGCATGGATGTGTGTGATGTTCTTAGGTTAGTTAGGTTTAAGTAGTTCTAAGTTCTAGGGGACTGATGACCTCAGAAGTTGAGTCCCATAGTGCTCAGAGCCATTTGAACCATTTCTTTGACATAAGAGCTTATGCGTTTTTCAAACATAGGAATCATACAGCCAACGGGTTGCAAATAACAGTTTGGTACATTGATCTAGGTTTCGACAACTCTAAGAATATATTCATCAGAATGAAATTTTGAGAAACCGTACAAATAGGCTGCAAGAAGGCAATGGTCAGAGTTTGGATCAGATATGCTCAATTCAAAAATAAAAAGTCTGTCTGATGTTGCTCCTAGCTACGCATCTGAAATTTAATTGCTTCTAACGTGCTGTCAGTCTTTTTGAACAAAATTTCATACTGACAACCTCGTTGAGTAATTTATGAGACTCGTGGTCCAGGTGTTGGCCCACCAAGGACAAACATACTATTTGTGAATCATGTAGGTATGAGATGTAGCGTTCACTGCCGTGTGCATGGAATACATGTACGTATCGAATATCATGTTGTCACAATTTTTTTTGAAGATATCCATTATCAATCAGAAATGGTGAAAGTGTAGTAATGTTGGTAATGATGATGCTAGAGGAAGAATTACTAACGGCAGTAATAAGGAATGATGATTTCTACAATTCGTAGTACCAATGCTTGTCGATGAGTAACCCAACTGGATATTGATGTAACCCGAATGATTCTTCTTGTATCATAAAATTGACCCTTAGGTTACAGTAGCAGTGTGATTAAGATAGGATGCTTTCAGGATTAGTATTGCTCTTATTGAAGGGAAAATCGTCATTTGTGCTGAAAAAGTTGCTCCAAACTGTTCCTGAAGTGGGTAGTTTGAGGAAAAATACTGAATACTATTTATTACTTTGACAAGAACATATTGCGGTATTACTAAATAATCCGTAGAAAATTTCTTATTATAATGAACGAGGGGTATCTTGAATAAAAGAGCATACAAGCATGACAGTTCTCACCATATACTTATAGATTTAATGCAAAGTGTTCGTTTGTTTCGTAATGTGTTTTACTTTTAATGGGTCGTCTAATAGTCATAAGATCATTTGCAGTGCTAAGTATACTGCTGTCTTTGAGGATACTTCGAAGCTTGACACAAGGGTAACGATAGGTTCAGTGAAGTTATATACCTGAGGTGCTTTTGTACAAATAGATGGTTCTAAACTATAGCTGCTTATAATGTTTATAGGGTGCCAAAGTGGTGTAGAGGAAGTTGAGACGAACAGTTTGACATAGGACACACGTGATCTATCGATTAGGGAAACCAATTCTATTTGGCGTACAATATCAACCTAAGCTACAGCGCATGCATGTCGCTCGAAAGTTTCAGTATTCTCACGGTCTCTTTGCACAAACTAGTAGTCCTACACAATAAATGATTGGGATCTTATTTATAGGAAACTAGTCTAATTCTGCTCTAGCATACGTTTTCGCTAGATGCCGTAGTTTTCGTGTTATTCTAAACAAACATACAAAAGTAATCTTCAAACGCAACACCGTCCAAATACTCGTCACCAGCGATCTAGACTTTTATTGTGTTGTTCACGGCACTCCCTCCTATTACTCTTCAAAAACTTGGGACTACCCGAATAATTTCCTGTATTCGACATTTTTTGGTCTTCGTTGACTGGGATATTAGGCCGCCGACTTTGTCGTGTGTTAAAAATTGTAAAATTCACGTTACCGTAAGTTTTTTACAAAAATTTGTGAATTTCAACAGCATAAAATTATCAGTAAAATCGATTAGTTTTTATGGCGTTTTTACTAAGGAATTACTGTCTTTGTAAGGTTTTAGTTTAGATCGAATTGTAAACGAAATTAGTTTTTGTTTGACATTTACAAAAAACCGTTATCTTTCATTACCTCATGGGAAGGTATTAATTAATAATACTAATGAAATAGCCCATTATGCAGGTACCGTAAGACAGCTGTCAATGAAGACCAAAAAAGTTCGAGATTGAAAATAATTCGTGAGGTCGCCAGTTGTTTTACAGTGGTTTGTGGAAACAACTGGTTCAAATGGTCTGAGCACTATGGGACGTAACAGCTCTGGTCATCAGTCCCCTAGAACTTAGAACTACTTAAACTTAACTAACCTAAGGACATCACACAACACCCAGCCATCACGAGGCAGAGAAAATCCCTGACCCCGCCGGGAATCGAACCCGGGAACCCGGGCGTGGGAAGCGAGAACGCTACCGCACGACCACGAGAGGGGCGAAACAACTGAACGACGTACTAAAATTCCTGACCGCTGGAGGACCAACATGGAGTTGTGGATGCGTTTGAAGGCCACTTTTGTAAGTTTTTCTCGAGTGACTATAAAACCGAAACCTATAGCGAAAACGTATCCAACTACAAGATTAAACTACATTAAATTTCCAACAACAAGATCCCATTCATTTTTTCTCTCGGACTGGTAGTTTTCGTATAGAGAGCGAAAGGATTTGATATTGGAAACCTCGTGTATACGCTACAGCTTAGGTGGTTTCTGTAGACGAGTATGAGGTAGCTTTCTGAGTTGACAAATCACAAGTCGTCGTACATCAAACTGTTCGTCTCGCTTTCCTCTACACTAATGTGGTACGTTGTAAACAATAATTATGAAATGGCTCTGAGCACTATGGGACTTAACATCTGTGTGGTCATCAGTCCCCTAGAACTTAGAACTACTTAAACATAACTAACCTAAGGACATCACACACATCCATGCCCGAGGCAGGATTCGAACCTGCGACCGTAGCAGTCGCGCGGTTCCAGACTGAGCGCCTAGAACAATAATTATCGTTTTCACCCTGTGGAGGATTGCTGATCGTGATTCTTTCAAACTATAATAAGTATGTGTGTGAAGCAGGAGCGGACAGCCACTCATAATTTCTTCACTACTTCTCTTTGCTCTAATTTCAACAAGACATTTACATTAGTGCGCCATACGGTGTCTCACTGGTCATCCTCACCATACAGCAGTTATCACTTTTCTATGGTCTGCTTTTTCACCCGATACGTTTCACTCCAAAATTTCGGTATAATATCACTCTTCACGATTTTGTCTCTTTTTCCCAAGATTTGAAGAACCTTCAGTCGCAGATCGGAGATGAGGAAAAACCTAATCCGTATCAATTTCGTATTCTTGCTCGTCGAGTAAAACACTATTGCTTTCCTGGAAACTCTTGCATTGTATGGCAGGTTCTGTGGTCAACTGAGTATTTTTTATTTTTGTAGGTCTCCGTACTACTTCTACCTGTTACTTGAGTGTTAGTAAGAAATGGTAGTTAAATGTTTTTGGGATCAAAGTAAGCACTGTATTAAGATGTAATACCTAGCAAACGAAACTAAATCCGCGATCGCATAAATTACCGTACAAGTGAGTAGCTTGCTCCGTGGTCACAATAACTTTCTTTTTTGAAGTTACCGATTCCCTCAAAACTCGTATATTAACTTCTGCGGTCACACTATTTTACCGTATGTTTATCTACATGTATCCCGATTCCAAAGAACAGCCTCAGTTTCAGGAAACTTGTCTGACGCATGCACGACGCCATCATAATGCCGGACTAGCTCAGATTTGACTGCAAAAGTGGGAAGTTATGCTGACACTAAACCGATAACGAGAAGAAGTAGTGATTCATACGATTTTGTATCTACAAAAATGCTATTATCTTGAAAGGTTGGTTCTACGACGAGTTGTAATAGATATACTTGGAGACGAAATGTACGTTTAACAGCTCTTCGTTAATGAGCAACTACCACCCTCCGTGGAATCTGACGTTTGTGGTTAATAAAACAGTCAAAGTAGTGAGTGTCTATCCTAATAAAAGGAGCTATTGAAAATTGGAAATGTTTAGTATGTACAATGAGTAATTGACCGTGGATTGAAGAGCTGGAAATTATAGATGAAATACCCTTGAGAGGTTCACGGCACACATTAATTCGCTATTAGTGATTCTGAGTGTTTGGCAAAATTTCGAACAGCAATCAAAACTGATTGGTAAAGTGTTGTTCCAGCTCCTTGAGAAGAATTTGGAACTCCTTCACAGTCTCGATTTTCTATAATTTTTCTAAGGCAGATAGTTTTTGCTTGCTGTTCCTGTTCATCATC
Organism: Schistocerca serialis cubense; assembly: GCF_023864345.2. Lineage (NCBI taxonomy): Eukaryota > Metazoa > Arthropoda > Insecta > Orthoptera > Acrididae > Schistocerca > Schistocerca serialis. The sequence continues at coordinate 488,094,043 of NC_064643.1, forward strand.
ATCAGTGGAATAGCAATCATTACAGGCTGCTTTAAATTAAATTTCGGCATTTTATGATGATCTTTCATGAACTACGAAACAGCGCCTCTGGTGGGTATTTTATGAACCAGCTGTAGCGTCACGCCACTCTTTAAACGTTGACGTGCCGCATAGTGTGAAAGATCAGGAATTTATATGACTGTCTAAGTTCATAAACGTGACGGTTACGTGAAAGTGGCGTTCCTACAAGTGTGAAACCACTTCAAATGGGGAGGGGCAGCATGAAAACATTGTCAATTTTCAGCGTTGATGCTAGGACCTGGTGGTAAAATTTAACTGTTGTGCTTCTCCAGAAAGTATCCTTGAGGATTTTTAGCTCGCAGCTATCTCTTGGATGACAAAGGCAATGAAAATTTTATTCAACCCCAGTACTCGAACAGATTACCTTTGATTCGAATGCAGGACCACAAGTAACTATTAGCGACAACTGCTAGAGAGGTAGATCTATTTTATAGATATTTATTTTTCATTCACAATTTTATTGCCTTTGTCTAAGCTGCTGAACAGGACGTACAATTTACAAATATCATATCGAAAAACACATATTGATTCATTGTTCACTCGGCAGTTATCGTGGCTTAAAGCTGTTATTTACTTTGCAGTACCTTATGAAAACTGAAATTAATATTAAATGAGAAACTGGAGAGATATTAAATTAACAAGACGAGAAAATAAAGAAGATAAAAGTTATGGAGCTTCCCGCTACGCAGTCCAAGCACACAGTTCTGGGAAAAAACGTCGAGCATTGTGTCCTTGCATATGCTGCCTATGGATTAGATTAATTATTTTAACGCCTAGTGCTGCGGAAGTATATTCTCCGAAACGTTGGAGTATCTGTTCCTAGTAGCAGTGGTCTAGTTCTAAGGCTAGACACTTCTCATGCGTCCCTTTGGTATGATCTTATTCTAATCATTCTAATGTAGACTTTGCAATCTATCTCTTATAAAACTAAAGAGAGGAAATAAAATGAATTGCTAATGCTTCTTTTTAATTCTCCCAAAAGCTAAGTGTTAGGAAGCGGTATACATCAGTGACCACAGCAGCAACGCAATAGAGAAAGATATATCGTCAAGAGTTCGATTTTGATTAAATTCAAAAACAAAATATAATAACTGCGGTACCCGCTTCATACAGAGTCATAGATGGGACGCAGGAAAGCTTGGTGGAGCCGGACTGTGATGAAATGACGAATAATGCATCAGAATAAGGCGCTTTAAACAAAGAAAAACAGTAATCTGACTTCGTGACAAGAAATTTAGTTTGCAAATTCGACTTACGAAAGATGCAAATACGCATGTTATGGCTCGCGGGTGTCACGCAATCTACAATTCACTAAATCAATCGTTTCCCAAAGTTGTTAAAAAACGATTACAAGCACAAACTCTTAATAGATCATTAGTAAAAGTATTTCTACTTGATTGCTGTGAAATAAATGAATAAATAAATCTAAATATTATCTTTGCTTTTCGTAAAATTAAAAGTAAGTAATAAATTGTGACCTTACGTGAAGGTGGAAGGATGAGGAAAGGCAACAGGGAGGGAGTTATAAGTGCCTCAGTTCATTTGTAAGTTGAGTAACGAAATTACAGCAACAATTTTAAATAGTAACAGAGATGTAAGGTGTAGCTGGATAGTTACTTATCACATCAGATTAATATATTACAACTTCGTGAACATTTTTCGCTGGTACCCAATTCAGACATGGGGTGTTATTTTTCTCCGTTCAAGCATTCCTGTGTGTATGATTTACTTCGGTTCCACGTGTGCCATCGGTATGGTCGTTTCGTCAGTTTTGCTCATTGCTGATCATTTGTTCTAACTATACCTCGATTTCGTTGTCTCTGTCTGCGATACTTCAAGTGTTTTCGCTAAATTCGTATACTTCGTATAGTGTCATGTATATGTTGTCATCAACAATCCTAGTTCCATCCTAGTTTCCACTGTCTCGTAATGATCGTGCAATATCTTAGTGTGTCATGTGCAGCTGTCTTCCGTGGTCTTCAATGTTACAGTGGAAGAATTTGTTTGCTGGAGACCCATATTTTCGACATATGCATTCAAGCTCCTGAACAAAGTTCATGTGATAAGATACCCCGGATAAGGTCGAGGATGGATGGAGTGGAAGAAGCTGTGAACTCCGCATGCCTTATGAATGGTGTTCCACAACGTTTGCCAAGTTTCAATATTCTAAGATTTTAGTTGTTACAGGGTCCTAATTTTCTCCCGTGTGATTTCTGACACATTTTTCATGTTTACCAAAGCGCTAACCAATATGGGGCAGGTCCGTATCGGATTGTGAGATCTCTCGGTTATACTGCGAGTACATCTACATCTACATCATACTCCGTAATGCACCTAACATAGTGTGGCGGAGGGTACTTTCGCCAGCACTATTCGATTCTTCCAACCCTGTTCCATATGCGAATAGTGCGTGGGAAGAATGATCGGGTGTCGGCTTTAACTTCTCAATTTTCTCCTCGTGGTCAATACGTGATATGTATGCGGGGGAAAGTAATATGTTGTCCGACTCCTCCTGAAAAGTGCTGTCCCGAAATATCAATAGTAAATCTCGCCGTAATGCACAAGGCCCCTCTTGTAACATCTGCCAGCGGAGTTTGTTTAGCATCTTCGTAACCCTCTCTCGTCAGCTTAACGATCCCGTGGCGAAACGCGTCGCTCTTCATTGGATCTTCTCTGTTTCTTCTATCAGTCCTACCTGACAGGGATCACCCACAGATGAACAATAGTGAATAATCTGGCGAACAAGCGCCTTATAAGCCACTTCTTTCGGGGATGAATTACATTTCCTTAAGATTCTTCCGATGAATATGAGTCTGGTACCTGCTTTTCCCGGTATCTTTATGACGTTGTCATTCCACTCAAGGTTATTCTCGATAGTTACGCCTAGATATCTTACAGCTGAAGTCTCCAGCAGTTTGTCATCAATAGTGTAGCTGTACAGTAGCGGATTTCTTTTCCTATGTATGCGCAATGTGTTACATTTATTTACGTTCGAGGACAACAGCCAGAGCCTGCACCTTTCATGAATTCTCTGCAGGTCGTTCTGAAAGTTCCCACTGTCTTCTGGCGTTGCTACTTTGGTATAGAAAACTGCATCATATGTGAATAGCCTTAAAGAGCACCCGGGGCTTTCTATTAGATCATTCATATACACTCCTGGAAATGGAAAAAAGAACACATTGACACCAGTGTGTCAGACCCACCATACTTGCTCCGGACACTGCGAGAGGGCTGTACAAGCAATGATCACACGCACGGCACAGCGGACACACCAGGAACCGCGGTGTTGGCCGTCGAATGGCGCTAGCTGCGCAGCATTTGTGCACCGCAGCGACGCACGGATGCACGCCAAGACCGTAGGATCCTACGCAGTGCCGAAGGGAACCGCACCGCCACTTCCCAGCAAATTAGGGACACTGTTGCTCCTGGGGTATCGGCGAGAACCATTCGCAACCGTCTCCTTGAAGCTGGGCTACGGTCCCGCACACCGTTAGGCTGTCTTCCGCTCACGCCCCAACATCGTGCAGCCCGCCTCCAGTGGTGTCGCGACAGGCGTGAATGGAGGGACGAATGGAGACGTGTCGTCTTCAGCGATGAGAGTCGCTTCTGCCTTGGTGCCAATGATGGTCGTATGCGTGTTTGGCGCCGTGCATGTGAGCGCCACAATCAGGACTGCATACGACCGAGGCACACAGGGCCAACACCCGGCATCATGGTGTGGGGAGCGATCTCCTACACTGGCCGTACACCACTGGTGATCGTCGAGGGGACACTGAATAGTGCACGGTACATCCAAACCGTCATCGAACCCATCGTTCTACCATTCCTAGACCGGCAAGGGAACTTGCTGTTCCAACAGGACAATGCACGTCTGCATGTATCCCGTGCCACCCAACGTGCTCTAGAAGGTGTAAGTCAACTACTCTGGCCAGCAAGATCTCCGGATCTGTCCCCCATTGAGCATGTTTGGGACTGGATGAAGCGTCGTCTCACGCGGTCTGCACGTCCAGCACGAACGCTGGTCCAACTGAGGCGCCAGGTGGAAATGGCATGGCAAGCCGTTCCACAGGACTACATCCAGCATCTCTACGATCGTCTCCATGGGAGAACAGCAGCCTGCATTGCTGCGAAAGGTGGATATACACTGTACTAGTGCCGACATTGTGCTTGCTCTGTTGCCTGTGTCTATGTGCCTGTGGTTCTGTCAGTGTGATCATGTGATGTATCTGACCCCAAGAATGTGTCAATAAAGTTTCCCCATCCTGGGACAATGAATTCACGCTGTTCTTATTTCAATTTCCAGGAGTGTATATTGTAAACAGCAACGGTCCAGTCACACTTCCCTGTGGTACTCCGGATATTATCTTTACATTCGTCGATTTGATTCCGTTAAGAATGACGTGTTGAACTCTATCTTCAAGAAAGTCTTGAATCCGATCGCATGTGTACTCCGATACTGTGTAAGCTTGTGTTTTTCTCGTTAAGCGGCAGTGCGGGACGGTGTCAAATGCCTTACTGAAATCAAGGAACACGGCATCAATCTGAGCGCCGTTGTCCACTGCTCTGTGGATCTCGTGGAGGAACAGAGCGAGCTGAGTTTTGCAGGATCTCTGTTTGCGAAATTCATGTTGATTTTTATAGAGGAGATGTTCATTTTTAAAAAACGTCATAATTGTTGAGCATAAAACATATTCCATGATTCTAAAACGGATTGACGTCAACGATATAGTTCTATAATTGTGTGAATCTGTCCTAAAAACTTAAAAACGGGAATGACCTGCGTTTTTTTCCAGTCGTTAGGTACCGTTCGGTGCTCAAGCGATCTACAATAAACTACTGGTAGAAGGGGAGCAAGTTCTTTCGCATAATCTTTATAGAGTCTTACAGGTATCCCATGTGGTCCTGACGCCTTTCCACTACTGAGCAATTGTAGCTGCTTTTCAATTCCGCAATCGTTTATCTCAGTATCTGCCATTTCGATGTATTGAAAAGAGGGATAGTGTTCCGATCATCCATGCTGAAACAACTTCGGAAGATCGAATTCAGTATTTCGGCCTTCTCTCTGTTATCTTCCGTTTCGGTGTCGGTGTGGTCACTGGGAGAAGGAATAGATGATTTTGACCCACTTACTGAATTTACATACGGTCAAAATCTCTTAAGGTTTTCACGCAGGTCGGTTGACAACGTCATTCAAAGCTTTTATCGTTGATCTCCTTAACCTCATTTTCGCTTCGTTCAGCTTTTGTCTGTCAGCTAGGTTTTTATTTCTCTTGGATGAGATGAAATACCCTTTGTTTACGTAGCGCTTTTCTAACACGGCTATTAAACCATGATGGATCTTTCCGATCCCTTAAAACCTTACTCGGAACATACTTTTCTATGGCATATTGAACGATGTCAGTGAATTTTAGCGTGAGACTTTCTCGCGTCTCTGTTACGTCAGGATCACCCCCCAGCCCATGTTAAAAGATAGAGCCCTCCAGAAGAACAGTATAGATCTTCCGATAACACTAAAAGGACCACATCAGCTCCAAGTTTTAGCGTGAGACTTTTTCGCGTCTCTGTTACGTTGCAAACTTTAAAAACATTGCCCCACCACTAAAAGTATAACGTTTCTCATTGGATAGACAGAATTTTTGTAGGCGGAGCTTAAGGTTAACATTGAGACCCTGATTGGTCAGATGAAAACACAGCCAGATAGTTTTTTTAAACCAACTTCGGTGAATTGTAGTAAGGAGAAGTTAGGAGAGAGTTGCTTCCGAGACGGCGAGGTGAGCGGAGCTGTGCTGCCCGCCGCCCCCTGACGAACACTGACAAGGTAATGAACGCACGCGATGCCGCATTTTTGAGCGCATAAGGCTTCACTCAGAACTGCAGAAGTCTCATCTGTTACACCCCCTTTTTGCGTAATACTAGTGCCGATCGTCAATTAAAGCTCATGGTGTTCACATTTGCCACTTGAAGTAAAAATCTGAAACGCGATGATTTTTCTGTTATATAGTTATTGAGAAGCCACATCAGCCACTGTAATTTACAACAAGTTAGATAAGTAATTAAAGATAATTGAGGGTCACTGTAGACCTTTTTGATAGTTTTCCCTTTTGTGAAACTTAATTTAAACCTAGATTATAAATGTGATATGGCATAGGTCATCCTTCAATCCATTGTAGAACTTGGAAACCCATTCAGGGAATATTCGTTCACAGTTTTGTTGAGCGCAGTTGGTTTTTACCATTCTGTATTAAAACATTTCCTTTTATCAATAGTGCAATTTATAAGCAACGTTTTGTGAGTAGAATAAAATTTCCAATGGTAAACTTAACTGCTTTTTCGAAGTTATTTTACCAGCTAACTTAAAATAGGAAAGCCTTGAACCCCGTCCACTAAATTTAGTTAGTATTAAGATTCTTTTACAGGGAGTGCAGTGGAGCTGATGCTGAAATCATTAAGTACTTAGTTATATCATCGCTAGTCTCACTGAACTCTTGTGAACTCTACATGTCATGTGTGGTCTGGCGTCTCCTTACCAGCAACAGGTCCCAGGTTCAAACTAGTCAATTCCCTAAGAAACACACTCAGAGCGTCATTGTGCAAAAGAGGTAGGGAGACACTATATAGAACAAAGAGACACCACGCAGAATGCTAGGAAGTGGCGACCCTGCCAGGATGGTAAAATACCATGATTGAAGGTCGACCACAGGCCTAACTCGGTCAGAAAAATATCCTGTTAAAAATTTTTCGTAATAAAAAAACATTTTTTTTAAAGGTGTAAAAAGTTGAAAACAGTAGCTGCAGCGATAGATAGTGAGACATTCTAGCAGTGACAATAGCATAATTAAGTTATGAATTTTAAAAATTGTTAGAATTAAGTTTTCTCTTCAATGCAAGCGCACAGGTGGTGGATACATCGTTGACTAGTTGGTTCTGACCCAACAATTAAGTGAATGCTAGATCTTCTCAAGGTAATTTTCGAACAAGACATCCATAACAATGCCATATGAACCCCTGTCTCTGTCACCAGTTTTGATAGCATAACACTCCCAATCTATACCTAGCAAGTTGAAGTCACCCCCTATTGCAACGGCATGATCAGAAAAATTACTAATGACATTCTGCAAGTTCTGTCTGAAGCGCTCTACAACTACGAATCCTGAGCCACGCGGTCTATAAAGGCATACGGTCACCATTTTTGACCGTTCTTTGATGCTCGTTTCGCTTCCATTGACGTGGTTTTGAAAGCTCCTTATAGTAGTAATAGCATGTGCTGCTTTCTTGAGCAATCTGTCGTGTAATTCGAAGTAAAACGATATGGTATAACGTTAAAGTAAACTATGTGAATCAACCATTACATCATCATCAGACAACGGAGTTTTACAAAAATTAGGACTTTATATCAATGTATATGAGTCAAACTCACAAGTCGAACGAAGACCTTGCTTGCCACATTCAGCCGCGACAAGTGCAGAGAAAGTTAGCTTTTAACAACTTTACTTAGGGCAACAAATTCATTTTCGTACTACATTTTAATCCCTTACGTAACTGCTCATGCTGATAAGCAGAGTATTTTTTAGTGCGCTGTCTGTCTGCCGTAGAAACATACGGGGGTGACAAAGGCCACTAGTTGTCTTTGATAGTTTCCCTCTCTTCCCTACGACGACTGCGAGCCATGTTTTATATCCACTCGGGGGAATTTAGTGCGACTGTAAACATTGGGTGCAGGCTTTGCTGTATTGCTTCGATCACATGAAAAAGGAAACTTGTACGTGTGTTCAGAATGAAATTCCCAACCTGTGTCTATATTGGAAAATATGTCTCCAATGTGCCACATGGGAAAGCCTGAAATATTCTAAAATGGGAGCACCTTCTTGGAAACTTGCAAAATATTGGAAATCGAAACAGTCACAAAGAGATTCAAAAATTATTTCTTTTTTTAAAAATAGTAAAAATCTGGACTGCTCTCTTCGCTACAACAAAAGAGTTTACCCCCACTTATCACATATACTTAGTAATGACTTAGAACCTTGTTGGAGTAGTGGTCTTATTGGTTCGGTTGTCAGCTGACCATTTTACAGAGTAAGAACTATGTAAAGATGTGTAAGACTGATTGCTGGTGGTCAATGTGCTTCATTCAGTTTTCTTAATCTTCTTAATGTATTCTGTTCATCCCCTGAACTAATCAGTTTTTCTTTTTTAATTTTCACTGGTTCGGCTCTGCCTTCTTGTTAAAGATACAGCGCCTCATTTACGCACCTCTAGCCGCAAAATTCATTTCTCTATCAAAGGTACGTTCCTACATCCCAACAGACAACATCGACCACCTCCTTCTTCCCCCGCGTTCTAGAACAAATATGAAACCGTTGACGATCCCTTTCCACACGAATATATAACGAAAATCATATCGCAAATGGAAGCGAGATTTACCTGCGAACAGCACGTCTCTGTCAGATATATACGTTGCTGATAAGACTAAATCCGTTCACTGGACACATCACTGGACTTCGTCGTACGGTCTAGTCCTGTGAGAGGTTCTGTTATGGCGTAATTAACCTTGCTCGGACTTGTACAACTTATATTTACAGTGCCAGTAAAACCGTCACCAGTGCGCGGTGAGGCACTTTTTCGAACAACACCTGCAGGACTGTCCGACGTTCTTCAAAGTATCTGTAGATTTTTCATAGCAAACGAGATCCAAATTACTCCCTTGTGGCATTACAGCACATTTTCTACATTTAGGTAGAAGTACTTGCCACTTTCCATTAACGTTGAATCGTATGTGTAATCAGAGCACGATGTATTAAAGCAAACACACGTAGACAGTTCCATTCTGTAGGAAATTTGTATCTTACTTTATGGCGTCCACGTTTCTATTCTGTTTTCCATTATCACCTTTCCCACAGTTCTGTTAGGAGTTCAGAAATATTTTGTTGAAATTTAGTTAGCACTACTGAAGTTCAAAGAATATAGACGATAAAATTTAAAATCATAGTACCATTAAAATATTTGCGTAAGTAAAAAATACTGTGCGATCTCAGTGACATGCACAGAAAATAATTTTTTTTGTTCTCAGTAAGAATTGCAATGCATTCGTTCGATTAGCAATCGCAAGAATAACAAACGAAGACACCAATTTAACTGATAGAGATCACGTGATCTGTTGTACTGAGCAGTTGAATGCTTGGTAAATACGCCGTTTTCGCAAGAGCAATGTGTTTTCATTGTTGAAAAATATTTTTCTATTTACTCGTATGTACGTGCTGTTGATACGTTTCGTTTGAAATATCAGGTTGACACAGTGCTGAACAGTTCAGCAATAGTGACATTAATCCCTCGTTCCGGGGAATGTGGATCAGTTTCAGGCAAGAAGAGCACCGGAAATTTGGCCGCATTAACGGACGATAAACTGACAGAAGACAGGAATGTGATACTGCATTCACCTTCAAAAATTTGAGGAGACTATCTGGCGTGTCTCCTATTTCGTAAGAAAGTGCTGAGAGAGCAATGTCTAAGTTGAAATTTAGTGCACATCACGTTTGTAATTTGCAGGAACTGAAGGCGGCGGATGAAGAAATGCTTTTACTGTGCTGCACTTGGTTTCGCTCGCTTGTCGATGTCCACGCAATCACAGACCTAGACGATGTTTTCTTCTTTGATGTAGCGTGATTGTACCTTAGTTCGTACAATAATTCTGAAAGCACAAGGATCTGGTTGCCAGGAATCACATGTCATTCATGAAAACAGCCTGCAATCGTATGAATGGGTTGTTCTACACCGTATCGTGTAGTTGGTCCTACTTTCTTTGAAATGGAAATGAGCGTGCGGCATCAGTGGCCGGGAAATGCCAGGCGGGAAGTTCGGCCGCCAAGCGCAAGTCTTAATGGGTGCGACGCCACATTGGGTGACTTGCGCGTCGAAAATGGGGATGAAATGATGATGAGGACAGCACAACACCCGGTCCCTGGGGGGAGAAAATCTCCCACCCCAGCCGGAAATCGAAACCGGTTCCCCGTGCGTGGTATTCCAACGTGCTGACCGTTCAGCTAATGGGGCGGACTACTTTCTTTGAAAGTACAGTGAACACATTTGTGTACTGATTTTACACAGTTTGCTTCGCCTCCTGAGGCAGATGAATGTTATTATTGGTTGCTGCACGACGGTGTCACTTCTCATACATTTACTGAAGTAATTCGTTTCCAACGTGATTTTTTATTATTGTCCAATAAGCGCTGAAGGATTATGGCCCCCACGTTCTTCCGATTTAACGTCTCCAGGCCTCACGCGCTGGTAGAACCGTAAGTGAACACAACAACGGAGGTTAAAAAGAAAGGTTAGGCCAATGTTGCAAATGGCCTTCCTGTGCTGAATTTTGAATGAGAAAAACTTAAGTTCTTGTATATTAGTGGAAGAAGTTGTTTGCGTAATCTAATAATAAGGTATAGAGGACGAGGAGGAGGGTTTTAGATGTCCTTTATTGGTGTGAGCTTTATTTCCTGCCATTGCTGAAAATATGGAAATGAGAAATGCGTGACAGTTGTGACGTGGTGCTGTTTACTTTCTGCCTGGTGTCGGCTTAGGCATCTGCCCAGATGAAGAGGAAGAGCTACGGAACTTCCTCCAGCACCTCATTCAACAATACAGAAATATCCCATTTTTTATGGAGATTGAAAAGAATGGGGTTGCAGAAAATCCACCAGCACGGGCAGGTACTTATACCTGCCCCATCAACGTACACGGAAGGTGTCTGTCCTGCCACTTTAACCCAGAGGGCCCACAGAATCAGCGACCAAGATTATTTACAGGCTGAACTACAAAACCACAGCTCCATATTTGGAGCCAGTGGAGGTTTACCAAATCTAAGAGTCACTGAACGACTGGGCAAAATTCTCTGCCGAGCAAATATTAAGTTAATTTTCCGAAGTAACATTATGCAGTCGACTAGCTACATAGCGCTGGAATCCACGAAATCGGCTGCGAGTGTATGTAGCTGACACGGGGTGACCGATTAACACACGGATATCTGAATGTAGAAAATATATTCGTGTGAAACTACACACCAGATCATCGGTGGCAGAATGCCAGGATGAGTGCGGCTAACCGATAGTATTTCGAGAAGATCGTGTACTGCCGAAACAGCCACTTATCTTGAGGAGGAAGTTTATAAAGGCGGTACAGTCAAGTGTTCCGCCAATATGAACAGAGAAGACAGGCTGCCTGCAATAACAGCGCTACGAGATGAAAGTGTTCGCAAACCGACCAAAACAGGCTCACGGGAGACCACAGCGGTCGTAGATAGTATACAATGTACTGTCACGCCTCAGAAAGCGCCTGGCAGCATGCAAACTGCGGTACTTCTGTACTGCAGCCCGTTTCTAATTCGCCTATTGCTGCCTATAGCAACAAATAAAATAAGCACCAGTGGAGGACGTCTAACATCCATCTACCTCATCCTTAATAACCGATCAAATTAGGAAAATAGCTTCTTCTTTAAGTAAATAAAAACTTAAGTTTTTCTCATTCAGCAGCCAGCACAGCACCCTGAGGAAGATCATTTGCAACAGTGGGTTAAACATTGTAGCATTTTACACATTGAGATCTTGATTACATAACCTGATGAATTTTATTAACAATATAAGTGAAGTTCTGGAATAAAATACGTAATATAAACAGTCGGAAAAGATGTGTCTATACCGTATATAGGCCGGCCGCGGTGGCCAAGCTGTTCTAGGCGCTTTTGTCCGGAACCGCGCGACTGCTACGGTCGCAAGTTCGAATCCTGCCTCAGGCATGGATGTGTGTGATGTCCTTAGGTTAGTTAGGTTTAAGTAGTTCTAGGGGACTGATGAGATCAGATGTTAAGTCCCATAGTGCTCAGAGCCATTTGAACCATTTGATACCGTATATACTCTTGATTACTTTTTGATTTGCGTGGCCCTGTGGAAGGCTGCAAGGGACCCATGTCCATCGGGAAAACGTACCCATATAGCCTCAGACTGTTACATGTACTAGACTTAATTTATTTTTCTTTAGACACATTCCTGGCGAAACAGCTAGTAACAGCGAATAAACAAGGAATAATCTGTGAGATGTAATCTAAAAATAATTGAATTATGTCAGCTCTTCATTTGACCCTAAAATACGAAGGACTCATTAATGAAAATTCTTGCTAAAACTCCAGTTAAAATTAAAATGAACGTTCGGACCGTTCATAGTCGTCTCAGGGAGGATGAACATGAAATACGGCATCTTCCACACAAATTTGGTAAACAGATCTGCGTAAAGTGTGGAACTTCTGTCACATCTTATGCTATGTGTCAAAAATATATTGTATTATGGTTGTATCCATATTTGTGTCTTTATTCAGTATGAGAAATACACGCTCCCTTTTTCCCCTTTATTTATTTCTGTGACAAGTCGATTTACATCGCTAAATGGATTTTCATTTGTTTCGAAATTTCGGCTACTGCCGTTATAAGATCTGTAATAATCTTAAGTGCAAGTATAGTTATGGCATTAACCTAGAAGTCGTAATGAATGAAAGAACATTCAGCTACTTCATCAGTATTAGATTGGATATATTAGGATGAATGTGTATTATTAATTTGCACAAGTTTCAGCGCTGTCATATTAGAGGTTAATGCCAACGTTTCGTGCTGCTAACAAGCGAGAGTACGGGTATCACAAGCAAAATGCGTTAATTTGCCCTCTAAAGCTCTTTTCTGAGTGATTACGTCTCGATACAAAACCAAGCATATACACTGCTACCACCGGGATCAAGCAGATAAGAATAGGCTGCTGCGATGTTCGTTCCAGAAAAAGGAGCCTAACTTTGGGGCTACTTACAAATCTTTGTTGTTTTTTGCCTTCGTCAGTGCTATCAAAGAAGCGGTTAAAAGTTCCGTTAGTCAACGAGACTGGAGGGACAGGAAGAAAAACTTGCTGTGTTCTCACAAAGGCGGCTTTAGAGAAAAGCCGAAACTGCCGCTCCAAAGTGTTTTTGATAACATGCAAATGTGCATCAGATGTGGAGCTCTGTCTTAAGCAAGAAGGAACTGATATTCCTTTGTATAATTTCTTCAGAATCAAGACCATGAAAATTGGTTGCTTGTAAAGAGCATAATACATCATCCTTCACTAAAGGCAACGTGTTGCCAATATGGCAGTATTTAAAAAAAAATGGCTCTGAGCACTATGGGACTCAACTGCTGTGGTCATAAGTCCCCTAGAACTTAGAACTACTTAAACCTAACTAACCTAAGGACATCACACACATCCATGGCCGAGGCAGGATTCGAACCTGCGACCGTAGCGGTCGTGCGGTTCCAGACTGTAGCGCCTTTAACCGCTCGGCCACTCCGGCCGGCCATGGCAGTATTTCTCTGTCTGTCGCAGTCTTCAGCATTCAGCTACAACAGTTACCGTTTCATTCAGAGATTACTCTTCACAGAATGAATGTTCCTATGCCTACTTTCTAAAATCCTTTGAAAATATTTTTCTTTAAGATGTTCCTTATCAAATCCTTGTACCGAACTAGATGACCTATTAATTCAGAATTTATTTTCTATTACATATTAATCAGTGTTAGCAATCGATCATAGAATGTTTTACGAGTCTCCCTCGTATCACATTTCTACTGCTTGTAGTTTTTTCCTTTCCTGCTTCGCAAAAGCAGCGCTTAATGAACGTAGCGTACAACACTAAATAAAAATTTACATTAAAAGATTTATTTCTATACTAAACTGATCGTTCGTAAATAAATTACCATCAGCCACAGTCTGAAGTAGATTTAATTGGTTTGGTTTAACATTCTGTTTTCTATTTTAATGTTTGGCGTCACTCTCCTGTGCAATTTATAGGTCACCAATGTTTTTATTTTGCTTATCTTTATCGCTAGATTATGCTTATTCAAGGTAAGTTATTAGACTAAATTCCCAATATAAAATGCTGCTTTCTGAATTTGGCCACAAATACAAGACAACATATTGACCACAAGGGTTTAATCAAATGAAACTATTATTTTCATTTGTCTCTATAGTCTCCATATATATATCATAGGTGTTTGAGACTTCAAAAATTCTCTGGAACCATAGAGTTCTATTTGATTTAAAGCACCAGTTCCTGGGTTTCACGCAGGATCCCCCATTTCGTCGATGCTGAGGTATTGCAGATGAACAAATCCGCTGTGCCAGGACTGTGTAATGGCTAGCGCATCTCCCTAGTGAGCAGGAGACCCAGTTTCGAATACCGGCTCTGACACAAATTTTCATTCGTTTCTTCAGTCTGCGTAAATGCATTACAATGGTGTCATTTTTGAGTGGTGTTTCATTCTTTACACTGCTCTGTGACGTTTCTGCTACGGCTAATTGTGGTAACTTGTACCACGTTATTTTCCATTTTTTTTTAAATACTGGACGCAAATTAAACTACACGTCACATGAGAAACTCTCATATCTTACATCTATAGTTTCGAGTACTTGTGAAAGTGAAAACGAAATCTAATTATGCACTATTAGAGTAAAATTACAGTTTTAGTACTGGAACCAAGTTACACTGATAAATATAAGCCAGTCTTAAAAATGAACATAATGTTTTCCCTTAATAAACGCTCTGGGTTGTTTCAGACCATGCCGAATCGAAATCAGACATTAATAAGATGTAAAAGCAAAATTTATAACTCAGTGTTAGAGGTTTACTTTGAAATATATACATATTTGTATCGATTTGGCGTTGTTGAATTTAAATCACAATAGTGAGATATTCTCTTGATAGCCAATACGATTCAAGAATAGCCACAAGCCTAAGAGGTTTTAGGAAGGTGGACAGACAATTGAAATATAAAGTAGGAATCAAAGATGTAATAAAACTGTTACTCATAGCACAAAATAAATCAAGTTGGTGGAGCACAAGCCATTTGAAGAAAAAAGTTGTAAGTGGTACAAAAAGACCTTTTCCGATGAAAAATTGCCCTTATTGTCTATGTATTTTGAGATAACATTGCTTCTCAAAAGTTATCAAATATTGCCCAGTTCTGTTGAAGGGCATAAAGACAGACGCCATGAAATCTTTTAGGCAACACACAAGGAGGCAGCGGTGTAAGCGTCACTCGTACCCGACAAGAAACCTATCCTTACCATAAAACCCGAGAGGAAAATTCGAACAAGAACATTTCAGAGCATATATTAGCTCTTATTCTACAAAATGTATTACTAAATAAAACTGTAATGTTTCCTTTCAGACAAATAAAAGAACAAATCTCCAAGCTACAGAAGTAGCTGAATTAATAGCGTAACCAAGAGTAAAGGACGACTAGTGAGAACGTTTCTTGGTGCGGGCAGCCAAGTGGTGAAGGAGACACAATTGTTGGTCCTTTGTGACAGACGCTGGCAGAAGGATGACAGAGGCAGACGTTCATCACCGTATGTTGACGAGATACAGGGTAGCAATGGAAAACAGAACAGGTCCTCGGCGCGGTTCGGCCAAGAAAGAGGCTGCACTTTGTCTCACTTGACGCTGCCATAGTAAACGACACAACTGATGTCGGTTCGGAGACTCTATTCAGAATTACGGGCTTCTTCAGTTAGTATCTTCTAGGTTCCAAGGATTAGATAAGTACTAACCTCGAAAGTTAAGATGACTACCGTTCGCTGGGCCACATAAAGAACGAGACGGTCATCGCCTTTTAAACCGATCCCTGTATCTTCAAAAACTTGGGAGAAGGTAATTTTAGTAACTGATCTTGACGCTGCGGCGATTCCTCAAAACTCCAGTTACGTTAGTTATCATTTTTACCGGGCATACTCCATTCATAGAATATACTTGAAACGGTAAATTACTGACTGTGCCACCACTGCAACCTCTCTTCCAGAAAAGTTAGATGTAAATGGTATCAAAGTATGTAGGGAGATGCCTTGCCTCATCTGATCGAACAATGAAGCCTCACAAGTAAGTGAACTTTTCGAGTATACGGAAGTGTGAACAACGTAGTTTCAAACAACAGACTTAACTTCATCGATTCCGTTTTGCTAGATTAACCGTATGACTGTTGTAGTTTGTCACAACGTTGTTAGTAACTGTTTTCTCCATTAATATCCCATTAGTAAAGTTAATAATAAACTTTTATTTTACAACTCATTCTTATATCTTTTGAAGCTACCCTTCTTCCATGACGATGAGATTCACTTTTCAACGCTGTTGGCCTAAGCATTCTGTTCTGACCTCAGGTTAATATGAAGTAGTGATAGGAATTTAGCAAGTGAAATAGTTTGCGAAGAGTCAGATTTGTCCACTATTACCAAATGTTAGGAACAGTGTGGCAGGTCAAATAGTTCAAAGAGTGGTCGTTTCGGCCTGGGTTTTTGCCAGGTATGTAGTGTAGTAGAAATAGAGAGATACAGCTGACTACGTAGAACGCACATTTCTTTGATACATAACTTTTGCTTGTGACCATACAGACGTTATATTATTTAATCTGATTCAGTACCTTAACTAAATCTGACTCCCATAGCGGTAAACTTTTCGCGACCTGAAGAAAAAGTTAGTTTTTGTGAAAATTAGCGCTTGATGCATGAAATGGTCGCAATTCAACAACTGTAAGTGTTAGCGTATATTAACACCACTTTGTAAGAACAAATGAAATAATGTGTTACCGTATGTCATGCAATTATGGATCTGATAATGCAAATTATAGATTCGTGTGATTGTGTGTGTCATGGAGTTCACTCAGTCAGCAGGAACACTGGTCAACATTTAAGGTGAGTAAATGGTCACAGTAACCTCTTTGTACCCAAAAACAATACTCCACTGCTTGTTTCATTACATGCTTTACGCGATCTACACCGTCCAGCCACAGTAATGTGACCACCTGGCAAAAGGCTGAATAACCATCTTTCGCAGCGTGTACCGCTGCGAGATGAGCAGGAAGAGTGGCCCTGAGGTACTGTAAGGTGCCGACAGGGATATGAAGGCTTGTCGATTCCAGTGCCGTTGACAGCAGCGCTAGGTTTCTCGGTTCAGGATCCATGGCGCTAACAGCCCGCTGGAGATGGTACCACAGATTCTCAGTTGGGTTTCAATCAGTTTGGTGGCCGGGTAAATACAATGAACTCGTCCTGGTGCTCTTCGAACCATGCAGGTACACTACAAGTTATGTGACAAAGAGCATTGTCGTGCTGATAGATGTCATCGTACCGAGGAGAAACAAACTACATGTTGGGGTCTAAGATGCATACTTATGTTGACACATTGTGCCTTCCAGAATGATCAGATCACCTAGGGAATGCCACGAAAACATTGCAAAGACTATAACGCCATCTCATATGGCCTGCACCAATATGACGATTATTACAGGATGTTTGCATTGAGACGTTTCACACCGACGGATCGTAAAACGTGATTCATCTGAAAAGGTCACATCTCGTCACTCAGTGGACGTCCAGTTCCGTGACTAATGTGGAAATCTCCAGCGCCCATGAACAGCGGTCAGCATGGTTGCATGAACCAGGCGCCTGCTGCTAAGGCCCACCCGCAGCAACGCTCACTGAACGGTCGTTCAGGAGACAATGATGGTAGCCATCTGGGTGGTCAGTTGCCCAACAGTTGCAAGTCTATTCGTTCGTACACATCTCCGCAGTCGTCGATCACCCCTGTTAACTTATGTTTAAGAAGGGTAGTCTGAGTAATCCATCGAACCACAGACCTCTATCATTGACGTCGGTTTGCAGTAGGGTTTTGGAGCAAATACTGTATTCAAACATTATGAATCATCTCGAAGGGAACGTTCTACTGACACGTAATCAGCATGGTTTCAGAAAACATCGTTCTTGTGCAACGCAGCTAGCTCTTTATTCGCACAAAGTAATGGCCGCTATCGACAGGGGATCTCAAGTTGATTCCGAATTTCTAGATTTCCGGAAAGCTTTTGACACCGTTCCTCAAAAGCGACTTCTAATCAAGCTGCGGGCCTATGGGGTATCGTCTCAGTTGTGCGACTGGATTCGTGATTTCCTGTCAGGAAGGTCGCAGTTCGTTGTAATAGACGGCAAATCATCGAGTAAAACTGAAGTGATATCAGGTGTTCCCTAGGGAAGCGTCCTGGGACCTCTGCTGTTCCTGATCTATATAAATGACCTGGGTGACAATCTGAGCAGTTCTCTAAGGTTGTTCGCAGATGATGCTATAATTTACCGTCTATTAAGGTCATCCGAAGACCAGTATCAGTTTGCAAAGCGATTTAGAAAAGATTGCTGTATGGTGTGGCAGGTGGCAGTTGACGCTAAATAACGAAAAGTGAGAGGTGATCCACATGAGTTCCAAAAGAGATCCGTTGGAATTGGATTACTTGGTAAATAGTACAATTCTCAAGGCTGTCAATTCAACTAAGTACCTGGGTGTTAAAATTACGAACAACTTCAGTTGGAAAGACCACATAGATAATATTGTGGCGAAGGCGAGCCAACGGTTGCGTTTCATTGGCACGACACTTAGGAGATGCAACAAGTCTACTAAAGAGACAGCTTACACTACACTCGTTAGTCTTCTGTTATAATATTGCTGCGCGATGTGGGATCCTTACCAGGTGGGATTGACGGAGGACATCGAAAGGGTGCAAAAAGTGCAGCTCGTTTTGTATTATCACGTAATAGGGGAGAGAGTGTGGCAGATATAATACGCGAATTGGGATGGAAGTCATTACAGCAAAGACGTTTTTCGTCGCGGCGAGATCTACACTCCTGGAAATGGAAAAAAGAACACATTGACACCGGTGTGTCAGACCCACCATACTTGCTCCGGACACTGCGAGAGGGCTGTACAAGCAATGATCACACGCACGGCACAGCGGACACACCAGGAACCGCGGTGTTGGCCGTCGAATGGCGCTAGCTGCGCAGCATTTGTGCACCGCCGCCGTCAGTGTCAGCCAGTTTGCCGTGGCATACGGAGCTCCATCGCAGTCTTTATCACTGGTAGCATGCCGCGACAGCGTGGACGTGAACCGTATGTGCAGTTGACGGACTTTGAGTGAGGGCGTATAGTGGGCATGCGGGAGGCCGGGTGGACGTACCGCCGAATTGCTCAACACGTGGGGCGTGAGGTCTCCACAGTACATCGATGTTGTCGCCAGTGGTCGGCGGAAGGTGCACGTGCCTGTTGACCTGGGACCGGACCGCAGCGACGCACGGATGCACGCCAAGACCGTAGGATCCTACGCAGTGCCGAAGGGGACCGCACCGCCACTTCCCAGCAAATTAGGGACACTGTTGCTCCTGGGGTATCGGCGAGGACCATTCGCAACCGTCTCCATGAAGCTGGGCTACGGTCCCGCACACCGTTAGGCCGTCTTCCGCTCACGCCCCAACATCGTGCAGCCCGCCTCCAGTGGTGTCGCGACAGGCGTGAATGGAGGGACGAATGGAGACGTGTCGTCTTCAGCGATGAGAGTCGCTTCTGCCTTGGTGCCAATGATGGTCGTATGCGTGTTTGGCGCCGTGCAGGTGAGCGCCACAATCAGGACTGCATACGACCGAGGCACACAGGGCCAACACCCAGCATCATGGTGTGGGGAGCGATCTCCTACACTGGCCGTACACCACTGGTGATCGTCGAGGGGACACTGAATAGTGCACGGTACATCCAAACCGTCATCGAACCCATCGTTTTACCATTCCTAGACCGGCAAGGGAACTTGCTGTTCCAACAGGACAATGCACGTCCGCATGTATCCCGTGCCACCCAACGTGCTCTAGAAGGTGTAAGTCAACTACCCTGGCCAGCAAGATCTCCGGATCTGTCCCCCATTGAGCATGTTTGGGACTGGATGAAGCTTCGTCTCACGCGGTCTGCACGTCCAGCACGAACTCTGGTCCAACTGAGGCGCCAGGTGGAAATGGCATGGCAAGCCGTTCCACAGGACTACATCCAGCATCTCTACGATCGTCTCCATGGGAGAATAGCTGCCTGCATTGCTGCGAAAGGTAGATATACACTGTACTAGTGCCGACATTGTGCATGCTCTGTTGCCTGTGTCTATGTGCCTGTGGTTCTGTCAGTGTGATCATGTGATGTATCTGACCCCAGGAATGTGTCAATAAAGTTTCCCCTTCCTGGGACAATGAATTCACGGTGTTCTTATTTCAAATTCCAGGAGGGTATTTACGAAATTTCAGTCACCAACTTCCTCTTCAATATGCGAAAATATTTTGTTGAGCCCAACCTACATAGGTAGGAATGATCATCAAAATGAATTAAGAGAAATCAGAGCTCGACCAGAAAGGTTCAGGTGTTCGTTTTTCCCGCGCGCTGTTCGGGAGTGGAATGGTAGAGAGATAGTATGATTGTGGTTCTATGAACCCTCTGCCAAGCACTTAAATGTGAATTGCAGAGTAGTCATGTAGATGTAGATGTACTTATATGGATATGGTGTCTGTTCTTTCAGGCATGTCCGAAACAACGGACACCATATCCATATAAGTACGTAGTTCTGGCAATTCCAGCAATGACCGTCTTCTTCTGTGCGGGTGCACATCTATTCCCCGAACTCTTCCACGAGTAATGAGTGCGTTGGGGTGGGACATTATAAACGTAATGTGTGGACATACAAGTTAAGAATGTGGGTCTCACGGGAGGCGTGCTAGGAACAAGTCCCTGCAGTCGTACTATCTTGTGTGTCCTCAGTGGCTCAGATGGATATAGCGTCTGCCATGTAAGCAGGAGATCCCGAGTTCCAGTCCCGGTCGGGGCACACACTTTCACCTGTCCCCATTGATATATATCAACGCGCGTCAGTAGCTGAAGGTATTAACATAATTCTAATTTCGTCCTGTTATCTTAAGTCCCTGGTACACCATGATTGCCTCGGCACCGGTTTTGGATAGCGCCACTTTACCATGCACAGTAGACTTTAATCACGACGGCACGTGAACCGTTTACAGCAAAAACTGCTTCGAAAATGCTTCCACCCTTGGCCCGAAAGCCAATGATCATGCCCTTTTGGACTTTAGATCAATCGCTGCGTTCCTGCATTACAGCAATGACTGCATTGATTACCGTGTTCGCCGGGTACGCTTTGTATAACCTCTACCGCAATGGCTGCCACCTGCCCTCTGTGACTAGTTATTGCAGTAATACATGTACATCACTATATGGTATAAATATTTCAGACAGCAGTATTAAATGGTGGTTTCTGCTAGAGCGCTCTCCATACTCTGCTCTCATTACCACCATAACTAATTCACAGTCCGCCCCTGGTAGCTGAATGGTCAGCGTGACGGATTGTCAATCCTCTGGGACCGAGTTCGATTCCCAGCTAGGTCCGGAAATTTTCTCCGCCCAAGGACCGGGTGTTGTGGTGTCCTCATCATCATCCTAGCATCCTCATCGACTGCAGGTCGCCGAAGTGGCGTCAAATTGAAAGACCGGCACCCGCTCAACGGCCTGCCCAGCGGGGGGGCCCAGCCATAGGATTAAATAAATAAATCAACCAATTCACGAAACAGTGGGGCCGTTTCATTGTTAACGTACTGTCACTCACTCACTGTTGCATCACTGAAGTGACACTTGCCTCCACGGCTATAGCCTAAATATTGTAAAGAAAGAAATGCAAGACGGATGAGAAATCAGTAAGCTATACTCACATGTTATCAGTCAAATAAGGTTTCCGTAAGACGTCATACATAATCGAGCTGCAGCAGCATCATGCTTGCAGCTGTCGAAGAGTTCCATTTCCTGTAATGTGGGCCGCGCGGTCTAGCGTGTCTTGTCACGGTCCGCTCGGCTCCCTCCGTTGGAGGTTGGAGCCCTCCCTCGGGCATGAGTGTGTGTGTCGTCCTTAGTTTAAGTTAGATTAAGTAGTGCGTAAGCTTAGGGACCGATGCCCTCAGCAGTTTGGTCTCATAAGACCTTACGACTAGTTTCCTAAATTTTCCTGTAATTGCTAATCTGGCACCCGTGAAATGTACGCAGTTCGCCGCTATACCTCCGAGGATGTCTCCCGCAGTCGGAGACGAAACGTCAGGGGAGAGTTTTATATTTAAAATAAATAAATAAATAAATAAAATAAAATGGTTCAAATGGCTCTGAGCACTATGGGACCTAACTTCTGAGGTCATCAGTCCCCTAGAACTTAGAACTACTTAAACCTAACTAACCTAAGGACATCACACACATCCATGCCCGAGGCAGGATTCGAACCTGCGACCGTAGCGGTCGCGCCGTTCCAGACTGTAGCGTCTAGAACCTCTCGGCCAACCCGGCCGGCCTTTATATTTCGACTACGGCCTATCAGCCCGGAAGTTTTAAGTGAAGATGAAGTTCCTCTGTTTGGAAGGAAATTGTGTTTCATCTCTGACAGGTCGCGTTACGGTATGCAGAGACGAGTGGAAGTCTGCATCCAGGACCAAAGCGTAAGAGACAAGAGGGCGCGAGGTAGAGCAAGCACGCTGTATAACACGCTGCCAGATAGCTCTTTAACTTTTGAATCCATTTCCTCATTACTGTCTTTGTCTATGTACTTGATGATTTCATTCCTAAAATTTTGTTCTTGGTTTTTAATACATCCTGTACATGATCAGTTTCCCAGAATAGCCGATTTACTTGTGTTACGGGTTTTAAATCACGCCTTTTTGTTTACCGTTTCTAATTTTCTACTGAGGTCTACGCAGAAACTACACACCGCTAGTTAAATTGTGCCAGGCACGGACACTTGCGTGTGAACTATGGCGCCATTAACGTCCACGTCATAAATCTTATGACCGTGAAACTACACTTGCAATGTTATGACTAGCACATGCAAGCACTGTTTCTCCTAACCTTTCATGGTACACCAAAAACTTGTCTTTGGCGATAGTTACCTTCACTCTAGCAGAGTGGTTCCCAACCTCAGGGTAATTACCACTTGAGGGGTAAAACGTAAAGCAGGAGTATTGAGTTTCGTTTCGATCACGAAACTAAATTACTTTCAAAACATCATTGCTTTTATCATTATTTCGTAAGACTGCAATACTGAACACAAAGCTTGAGCTTCTATGCATATAAATAAAACACAGAGTGAGTATTTTGAACTATAATGGTACTGGTCTGTACTGGTTTCCTGCTTGTGTGTGTTTGTGTTACAACGCTGGATAATGCAAGTTGTGCAATTACGTAAATGCTCTCTGATAAAAAACAGTCACCAAATCTATCGGAAGCTGTATAATTGTATTTGAAAAATCACTTATAGAATTAACTACAGAACATAAAACTGCACCCTAAACGAGCTTTCCTGTGCAGTTGGTAGTGCAATAAACGACTTGCAGTAGCCACTCAAAGCTAACAAAACTTAGGTGCTAATTAACATTACAAATTGAAATTTGAAGGAATAAATAGACAAAGCGTTTCTGTGTTAATGCCCTGTAATTTTTCGAATGCAAACTGACTAGATAAATTCCAATCGCTACATGATACACACGCAAATGTAAAACTTCACTTCAGGATTACGTGTGTCTGGACAAGAAATTAAATCTTTTCATAAATTGAATCTCGTAATAATGGTGATAAGCAACCAATGACTGTGATTGATCTAACTGTGTCCTGATTGTAATTTTAAACTGGCCCTAAAAATGTATATGCCTTATCTGCACAATCGGAAACACGGTTCTGGTCGAAAGTGATGAACATTAAAAATACAGAGCAGCAACAAACAAGGTAAGAGAAAAGAAAGCCTTGTGCTGTTTAATGCAAAGGCATTCAGCTATTATAAGCACGTCATCTTTTAGCTTTAGCCACAGTGTTCCTCAGAGTGCAATGCCGCTACACCCAATAAGATTTTCGTGACGAAACTGTGAAGGATACTGCATTTACTAAAAGATGTAAAAAAGACAGGCATTCAAAAGCTACAGGATGGGGCAAATGAAAGTAGCGCGGACGAGTGTGTTCCAGGGTACAAAGAAACACAACAGCGGGAAGAAATATAGTACTAAGCTGACTGTAGCAGATTATAAAAGTGACCACCATTCGTCTTTGACACTTTTCGGCCCTGGTCAGTACGTTGCTGATGATGGATGCAAGTTAGACTGCTAGAATTGCCGCAGTCTCATCCGAAATGTTCTGTTGCAGTATTTCAAGACTATGAGGGTTGTTGCGATATACCTTACACTTCAGGGCTCCAAACACAAAGTAATCACACACTGACAGATCAGGTGACCTGGGTGGCCAGCTAGGGCCGCGACCAGACTGACCTCTGCTAACATTTATGTCACGCGTGAAGATTGTGTTAATGTGCTCCAAGGCTCGGCCTGATGTATGGGCAGTTGCTCTTTCCTGTTGGAAGTAACTGTAGGTCTTTTCCTCCTCCGTTAATGCTGCCATAAATGGTTCCAAAATGTTGTCTATGTAATGTGCTGAAGTCTGTGTCTGGTGAAATGAAATGAGACCAACAGTTTAGCCGGAGGTACTGCACACAAACACCAGCCTTCTGATCACGCTGTGGTATTTCGTGGCAGTTGTACCGATTCTCCGCTGCTCAGAATCTCTGACACAGTATCCACGTGATAGCTACCGCCACTCTTCGTACGTACAATGTAAGACGGACTTCTTGCCAGTATTATTCGCTGTCATTCCTTTTCAATTCACTTGCATAGAGAGTGCAAAATTATTGTATACATGATTCGATCCATGACCCTCCATGAACCATGGACCTTGCCCAGGAGGCGTGGCTTGCATACCTCAGTGTACACATGGCTCTACCACAGGGGTAATCACAACGGAGGGGTTCCTGTGAGAAGGCTAGCTAAACATGTGGCGCCAAAAGAATGGCAGCTTCCATTTCAGTAGTTGCAGGAGCAACAGTCTGATTGGCTCGTACAGCTTTGAAATATCAGCCAACGTAGTCTTGCAGTGTTGAAAATGCGAAAGGCTAAAAGCGAAGGGGAAACTAAATACGATATTTTTCCCTCGAAAAACTGCAACTATATTGTACTGCTTAATGATGATACTATTCTCCTGAGTAAAATATTCCGGAGGTAACATAGTACTCTGTACAAAACTCTGGGCGGAGCTACTCAGGAGGATGATGTCATCATGTAAAACTAATTCGACCTTCTATTGCTCGGAGCGGGGAATGTTAGATCTCTTAATTGGGTAGTTTAGACCATTTAGAAAGGAAACGAATAAGTTGAAGGTAGCCGTAGTGGATATTAGTGAAGTATGGGGGCAGGAACAGCGGGACTTACGATGAGGTCTGTACGGAACTACGAATACAAAATCATAAAGCGCTAATGCAGTAATACGCCTCAAATTGAATAGGAAAGAAAGAATGCAGGGAAACCACTATGAGAAGCGTAGTGAACATGGTCTAGACAGGCGCGATGCCAGCACTCACCACAGTGGTACTTGTTTGTTACCAACTAGCTCCACAGATGATGAAGATATTGAAAGGCTGTATGACAATATAAACGAAACTAATCATATAGTTAACGGAGAGGTAAATTTAATTCAGATGCATGGTGGATTTAGCAAAAGGAAGAAAAGGAGAATTAGTTAGAGAGCATGGATTTGAGGAAAGAAACGAAAGAGGGAAATACTTGGCACAATTTTGCGCAGAGTATACTTCAGTCGTTGCTAACATTTGTTTTAATAATCACTAAATATGCTTGGATATTTGGATGAAAACTGATTACACATTAAGATTTCAGACTGATTGTGTGTGTAACTGTAAGAGATTCTGCGACATAGTTTTTAAGTGTAAGATATTTCCCGGGGCAGATTTGGCCTTTGATCATAATTAATTTGTTATGAACTACATATTAGAACTGAAGAAATTACAAAAAGATAGGAATTTAAGGACATGATATCCAGGTAAAATGAAAAAAAGAGGCTTCTGAGAGTTCCACAGGGGACTTTAGGCAATATTGGACGGCAATTGGCGAAAGAAATACAATGGGAAGCAAATGGGTAGCTTTGGAACATGGAATAGTAAAGGGAGCAGAGAATCGTATCGGCAAAAAGACAAAGCCTAGTAGAAATCCTTAGATACTACGGAAGATGTTGAAATTGACAATAGGACAAAATGTGAAACTGCAACAAATGAAACAGGTGAGTAGCAAGAAGACATCTAAGAAAAGAGACTGCGTAAAATGTAAAATGGCTAAGCAGGAATTACTAGGGAACAAACGGAGTTTTGTAGAAACATACCTGACTATGGGGGAGATAGATGCCCCCTACAGGAAAATTAAAGATGTTCAGAGTAAAGTGAAGTAACTGTCAGAATATCAAGAGCTCAGACGGAAAGTCATTGCTAAACAACGATGTGAAAGCCGAAAGGTAGAACGAACATAGACAGAGAAAAGGGAGTAGATGATATTGAGCTGGAAGATAAAATATTACAAGAAGTATTGGGCAGCACCGAAAGATCTAAGTGGAAACAAGCCTCCTGGAGAAGATGAAATTGCTTCGGAATTATTGAGATTCTTGGGAGACAAACTATTCCCCGTGATGTGTGAGAAATATGAGACGAGGGAAACACGTTCAGACTTGGATAAGAATGTAAAATTCCAATTTCAAAGTAGGCAGGTGCTGACATGTGTATACCATCCGTATAATAAGTCATGTTTTAAAAACCCTGACACGAATTACTTAAAGAAAAATGGAAAAACTGGCAAAAGCTGACCTCGGGCAAGATCGGTTTGGATACTGGATCAATGTAGGATGACACGCAACAATACTTATCCTATATATTATCTTAAAAGGTAGGTTGAAGGAAGGTTATCCTACACTTGCAGTATTTGTATATTTAGAGAAAACTGCCAGCAGAGCTCATTGTATTGCACAATTTCACATTTTGATGGTAGCCGGAATAAAACACAGGGTGCGAAAAGTTATGTATTTAACTTGAACGTAAATCAGTCTGACTCAGAGGACGTGGAAGCAAAGCAGTTGTTGAGAAAGGAGTGAGACAGTGTTGCAGCGTATCCCCGATGTTATTCAGCCTGTACACTGAGTAAGCAGTAAAGGAAACCAAGGAGAAATATGCGAAAGGAATTAGAGTTCAGGAAAAAGGTATTAAACCGTTGCGGTTTGTCTATAGCGTTGTAATTCTGTTAGAGACTGCAAAGGATCTGGAAAAGCAATTGAATGAAATAGATACTGTCTTGAAAAGAGATTTTATAGTGAATATCAACAAAAGCAAGGCGAAGGAAATAGAAGCACTAAAAAAAAACGCACTCCGTCGTCAGGCCACGAGTGGCCTACCGGGACCATCCGACCGCCGTGTCATCCTCCATGGAGGATGCGGATAGGAGGGGCGTGGGATCAGCACACCGCTCTCCCGGTCGTTATGATGGTATTCTTGACCAAAGCCGCTATTAATCGGTCCAGTAGCTCCTCAATTGGCATCACGTGGCTGAGTGCACCCCGAAAAATGGCAAAAGCGCATGGCGGCCTGGATGGCCACCCATCCAAGTGCCGACCACGCCAGACAGCGCTTAACTTCGATGATCTCACGGGAACCGGTGTAACCACCGTGGCAAGGCCGTTGCCCTGGAATGGAATAGAATGCAGTTTAATTAAATTAGTGCGAATCTGTGGAATTTAAATTAGGCAAAGATACTCTAAAAGTAGACGATTCGTTTTGTTACTTGGGCCGCAAAATAACATGGTGGCCGAAGTAGAGAGCAAATAAAATAAAGACTGACAACAGCAAGAAAAAATTTGCTAAGAGTGAGGGACTTGTTAAGTCTGATGTAAGTATTAGGAAGTGTTTTACGAAGGTATTTCTTTGGAGTGTAGCATTGTGTGGAAGAGAAACATGGACAATAAGTGGTTCAGTTCAGAAGAAAATAGAGGCGTTTAAAATGTGATGCTAACGAAGAATGCTGAAGATTGGATAGATCGACTAAGTGACGAGGAGGTAATGAATCGAAAGGGAGTAAACGAAACTTATGGCAGAACTTGAACAGAAGAAGAGGCATCATGGAATAGAAAGTTGGTATTGTACTTAAGTGCAGGTTAAGGAAGGGATCGGAGCATTAAAATTGTATATCTACACCTAGGCGTGAATACAGTAAGCAGTTCAAATAAATGCAGGTGTCTGTAGTTATTCGGAGATGATAACGCATGCACTGGTGAGAGCATCGTGGAGTGTAGTAGCAGACCAGTCTTCGGAATGAAGTTCATAACAACTACGTGTCTCGGAATGTACTGTTGTCATTCTTATCAGATTTTAGCGGTTTCTACGTCCGACATACGGAACAGAAAAAAATGTCATTCAAACAACGATATTCTAGATTTATTCTAGTAGGTTTAGAAATAGCAACTTCGCCTTTCTTTCAGATATTCTCATTTGTAGTTCCTGAACATGTTTTCTCCCCTTTCAGGGGGACCAAGCACATCATAACAGAATTCCTTCCATGCTCGCTGTCAGTCACGCTATAATGACTCCACGTGCAATGGAAGTACTCTACAATTAGTCGCACTTCACAGATGCGCTGTTGTTTCCTAGAATCCTTCCAACGATTCTAAGACTTCTATTCTCCTTCCTTACAACTGATGTCGTCTTCACCCCATTTCATATACTTTCGTAGCGTTACGCCTAAATATTTAAACGACGTGACAGTCTCTAACAGTTCACCACTGATACAAACACCTGAAATTTTTCTTCCTGATGCAGACCTCACTTTCCATATATGGTATAGGTCTTCCCGGCAAAAAATGATATATTTCAGTGAGATAATATTGTATCTCATGCGGAAGGCAGAACGCACTGTTTGTTGTCTGTAGCGAACGTATGACAACTTTCTGCGACGGGGTGAATGAAACGGAAACTGCGGGTTTTTGCAAAGTCTTTAAATGTTTTACTAGAACTCTTGTCCAGCTTAAACTCAGTGTAGATACTTTAATGAACGACACCTTGTGATTTCTTAGATCATTTGCGTCACTGGTACTTGAACTGCACACAGTATTAGACATTACTTCAGCCAGGTCCAGATAGTCTGACCATTCCGTCTCAGTGCCAGTACTTCCTTACAAATATCACACTCCTGATTCAGCACATTTGACGTCAGCGAATGTGTGAAGACTTTTATTTGACTATGTCAGAAACGGGAGAAAAAGTCTACAGCTGATAAAAACTGTGGGCTTTCGTGAGTCAAAGTTTGTAATGTGCGACTGTACGGTCAAATGATAATCTTTCACTCAACTGTATTTCTGACAGTAAGATATTTCAGTTATTAAAGAGACACCAAACTCTCGTAAACAGGAGACAACACCCAGGATATGTATGAGACAAGGTATAAGAGCTTGATGAGCGTTATTCAGTATTAATGCGAACGGACCTCTTCAGTATCACATTATGTAGTTCTAACAAACACTTGTCGTTAACGGTGTACCGACAGTGATAAGTTGCTGCTGTAATATACATGTTGTGAAAACGTCTGGTTTATTGGTGCTCACAGGACGTCCCTCAAAATTATAGATCGGTCAGAATGCTAATATGTGCCGCCATTAATACACTACTAGCCATTAAAATTGCTATACCACGAAGATGACGTGCTACAGACGCGAAATTTAACCGACAGGAAGAAGATGCTGTGATATGCATACG
This sequence comes from Schistocerca serialis cubense, assembly GCF_023864345.2. Classification (NCBI taxonomy): domain Eukaryota; kingdom Metazoa; phylum Arthropoda; class Insecta; order Orthoptera; family Acrididae; genus Schistocerca; species Schistocerca serialis. Next base: position 488,123,666 of record NC_064643.1, read on the forward strand.
ATTAGCTTTTCAGAGCACTCACACAAGGTTGGCGCCGGTGGCAACACCTACAACGTGCTAACATGAGGAAAGTTTCCAAACGATTACTCATACACAAACAGCAGTTGATCGGCGTTGCCTGGTGAAACATTGTTGTGATGCCTCGTGTAAGGAGGAGAAATTCGTACCATCACATTTCCGACTTTGATAAAGGTAGGATTTTAGCCTATCGCGATTGCGGTTTATCGTATCGTGACATTGCTGCTCACGTTGGTCGAGATCCAATGACTGTTAGAAGAATATGGAATCGGTGGGTTCAGGAGGGTAATACGGATCGCGGTGCTGGATCCCAACGGCCTCGTATCACTAGCAGTCGAGGTGACAGGCATCTTATCCGCATGGCTGTAACGGATCGTGCAGCCACGTCTCGATCCCTGAGTCAACAGATGGGGTCGTTTGCAAGACGACAACCATCGGCACGAACAGTTCGACGACGTTTGCAGCAGCATGGACTATCAGTTCGGAGTCCATGGCTGCGGTTACCCTTGACGCTGCATCACAGACAGGAGCACCTGCGATGGTGTGCTCAACGACGAACCTGGGTGCACGAATGGCAAAACGTCATTTTTTCGTATGAATCCAGGTTCTGCTTACAGCATCATCATGGTTGCATCCGTGTTTGGCGACATCGTGGTGAACGCTCATTGGAAGCGTGTATCCGTCAACGCCATACTGGCGTATCACCCTGCGTGATGGTATGGGGTACCCTTGGTTACAAGTCTCGGTCACCTCTTGTTCGCATTGACGGCATTTTGAACAGTGGACGTTACATTTCAGATGTGGAACGACCCGTGGCTCTACCCTTAATTCGATCCCTGCGAAACCCTACATTTCAGCAGGATAATGCACGACCGCATGTTGCAGGTCCTGTACGGGCTTTTCTGGATACAGAAAATGTTCGACTGCTGCCCTGGCCAGCACATTCTCCAGATCTCTCACCAATTGAAAACGTCTGGTCAAGGGTAACCGAGCAACTGGCTCGTCGCAATACGCCGGTCACTACTCTTGATGAACTGAGGTATCGTGTTGTAGGTGCATGGGCAGCTGTACCTGTACACGCCATCCAAGCTCTGTTTGAATCAATGCCAGGCGTATCAAGGCCGTTATTATGGCCAGAGGTGGTTGTTCTGGGTACTGATTTCTCAGGATTTATTCATCCAAATTGCGTGAAAATGTAATCACTTGTCAGCTGTAGTATAATATATTTGTCCAATGAATACCCGTTTATCATCTGCATTTCTTCTTGGTGTAACAACTTTAATGGCTAGTAGTGTACAAAACCATGAGAGCAGATGGGCTGTTTTTCTGTAGTTATTATTCTGTACTTACATATACACAGTCTGAAATCCAATATACACATTAAAAGGCAATATTGTTACTACACACCCTAACCGCTAAGATTTAACGTCTAAATTATGATAACAGAGACTTATAATGATACCGAGTTAATGAGCTAGCAGTGGTCTTGTCTAAATGACTACAGTATCGGAAGTGAAAGATAGGAGAAACAGTCAAACAAACTATACATCAAAATAAGCCAATGTCCCTTGTAGCTAACAGTAAATGTTTGTAGGGATTAATAGGGAGCAACGTCGTATTCGTGATTACTCACTTGGTTTTGTATTGTCCTGTCAATAAAACCAGCTCAGAGAGCATTAATAACACATCAGAAAAGGCCACAACGCATTCGAGTTATTCAGCTAAGCGTGTTTTACTCACTTTCCATCCTATTTAGTACGGAAGGAGAATAAAATCAACAGTTTAAATAATAGTGGTAAAGCAGAACATGTGATAGTACAAGGTGAACCAAAAGAACGAAGTTTTTAAATGCAGATTTGTTTATGAGCGCAATTACTTCACATATGTTTATTTATATCAATGTACAATACAGTCTATACCACGACTGAATGTCACACGAATTTTATTTCTTGAATATCACATCCCACAGATGATCTCCATCTCGGCGCACACTTTCGTGCAACCTGATACGAACCTTGTGCATGGCTCGACATAATATTTAAATAGGAATCCCGGAAATTTACTTTCGTATTCGTGCTTTATAATCTTCGATGCTAGCCGGTCGAGTACGATAAAACCCGTTCTTAAGATGGACCCACAAGAAAAAATCATACGTTCACGTTTTAGACGGTCTTGGAGGCCATGCAGTGTCACCGTGCCTTGAAATGACATGGTTACCAAACAAACATCGCACAGCTAACATCGATAACCATGCCATATTTGCGTTTGCTCCGTCTTGCTGAAACCAACTGTTGGTGGGAAACTGGGGCAGTTCATGCACAACAAAACTTTCCCTCATGGCAACATAGAGTGGTTGCGAACACATCATCTTTTTTTTTTTTTTTAAAAAAAAGAAAAAGATTAGGGGGAAAGGACTATAAGGCCACTCGATGCCACGGCGCACCGCTCTTGTAACTGACGTAGATCTTTCTGGGACCAATAGCGAAAAATCTGTCTATTTTTTTTAACCAGATTTTTTTTTATTCACCAAAAACAGTAACAAAAATGGCTACAATGAAATGACATAAATAAGGTGACAGATAATTGCAGTCATAAATTACAGCATTCAAAAAATGATTCTTTAGCAGTAGCACAATTTAGCACCTTCACTGTCACCTTCGACTGGTGGCAGTTCAGCATGGCACATTTTCTTCTTCTGCAGCCTGAGGTTCCACGTCATCATTTCCCAGACCAAAATTAATCATACAGTAAATCCTTGATGTGTGTTTCTTCCAGGGTAAATTACGTGGACAGAAGAGAAGTCCCTAACAGCGACATCGCAAAATATTTCACTGCCTTGTTATTTTTGTCAGTTCCAGCCTTCTAAACGCATCTATAGGGGGTTCAAGATCTTCCTTTATATCAGACACCAGATGTTTCTCGCCATATTCTTGTATCTGCTGTACTGCTGATTTATTTTTCATGTGTGACTTGCAGGTGAGGTTAGGGTCGGGAACGTGACCTAATCCATTCCCTCTACACTAGGAATCCAGTTCCTAACCTATACCCCTTCGGTTGAAGACAATTCGGAGCATGTTACCATATTTCTTATTGTTATTCTGATATTTGAGTATTTTCTCGAATTCATTTTCCATATACATCTTGTATTCAATATGTTCATCGCTCCCAATGTTGTTAAAAACATAACTTGTATATTTGCCCATTAACCAAATCACAGCGTTATTTTTCGCCTGAGGGTAGAAACTTTCCTCTGGTCTGAAGAAAATGTTAGTCGGTACATTGTTTGCTGAAGTTCTTGTTATTTGAGCAATTTTCTCCCTGGTCCACCTCCAGTTGATAATCCGATCTCCACAAGTGTAACGATGAGGCACACTTTCAACGAGGTTGCATTTGCTGCAGAGCTTTGTGTCACTTAAACCGATGGCAAAGAGACGCTCATTAGTGCTGATGATGTTATTGACTACCTTGTACCACACTGTTCTCACGTCAGACGAAAGAACATCACTACTGATGTTTTTCCAGACCACATTCCATGCTATTCCAGCATATTTGGTTTCTATGTTATTTTTCCTTTCATGTTTCCGTCTTTCAGCTAAAATCGCCTTTGCTGTAACGTTTTTGGAGCTTAAAATCTTTTTGCTGAGATAACTTAGTTCAAGATAATACTCCCTCATGTGTTTCAGCTTAAAACTTATTTCTTGTATATTTGTCGGCGGCTCTACACTTTCTGGCCTGACAATATAGTATATTTTTGCTGTAATGCACCCTGGATCATTACACTTTATGCTCCATGTTCGTTTGACATACAATGCCATCGCTTTAGACTTGATGTCGGTTAGACCCATTCCTCCATTGCTTGGATCCAAAACTGCTGTCTTCACCGGCACTCGAAACAATTCCCCTTTCCACAAGAACTTTGCTAAGGTGGACATGATCTTCTTCGCCACCATTGATGGAATGGGGAGAACCTGTGCTATGTAGTAGGCCTTGGATAAAATATACGTGTTGATAAACAGTATTCTCTGGAACTGGTCTATGCTACGTTGACAGTTTTCAATCAAAGCTCCTTTGATTTTTCTTGCCACCTCCCGCCAATTTATTGCTATCATTTTTAAAAGGGACGTTGTCAATGCCATTCCAAGAGCTTTGTGTTCATTAACATGGTTCGCCCACTCAATGCATAAGTTAGCAAGCCGCTTTATATTTAGAAATTTACTTTTATTTTCATTTACCCTCGCACCTGATGCGGAACAGTATTTTGCAAGTATCATCTCTAGTTGTGTCACATCTGTTTGGTCTCTGATGATTACGCCTACATCGTCCGCGTAAGCACCAACCACGGTCTTTGTTCCTTGAATGGTAATGCCTGTCAGCCTGTGCTGTAGCTGTCTCAAGAAAGGTTCCAGCGATATAACCAACAGGAGCATGGATAAGGGACTTCCTTGGGTAACACTCCTTTTTATTTCAATTTTTTTTTGTCAGTTGACAGTTAACGGAGATTTGTGCAGTAACACCCATAGCCATGTTCTTGATGATGTCGATGGTTTTTGGCAGGAAGTCCATTCGGCGCATTATCTCTATCAGGTATTTGTGATTAATTTGATCAAATGCCTTATGGAAGTCTATGAAAAGCAGTCCACATTTAATGTTACTAGCCTGCGCTAGCGCAATGACATCGCGATACAAAGCCGCAGTTTGTAAAATCGTTCTTCTAAAAGCACAAGTCTGCTGTTGGCCTATGCTGTCAGCAGTGCATGGTGTAAAGCGCTTGTTAATTACTCGAGCTATAATTTTATAATCTGAATTTAATAGCGAAATCGGCAGTAGGTTGTTTATTTTTTTGCAGCCTCTGTTCTTCGGGATCAACACGATTTTGCATTGTTGGAACTCTGCAGGCACTGGCTTTCCTTGTAAGACTTCATTGACAATTTCGGTGAACTTTTCTCCTATTAGGGTCCAAAATCGTTTATAGAATTCAATGGGCAATCGGTCAGGTCCTGGAGATTTTCTAGCAGGGGAGCTGCACACGATTTCCAATACATCTTCCTTGGTGATGTCCGAAGAAATGTTCTCATCATCATCTCGCGATATTCGTGGAAGATATGTACCAAAGAGCTCATCATATTCTTCTTTCTTTGTTTCCCCTTACGAATACATACTTTCATAGTACGCTGAGATCTCTTTAATTATTTCCTTCTGGGTGGTGATTATGGTACCATCAACTATTTGAAGTTCATCCGTGAAACTTCTTCTTCTATTCTTGGCGTGTCTGACAAGGTGGTACAATGCAGCAGTCTCATCTACAGTAACTGACTTTGCTTTGGATTTTATTTTAATTCCCTCCAGTTCCTTACGTTTCAGACTTATTAACTTTGCTTTTATTTTCTTGATGTCTTTTAATCTTGTATGAATTGCATCTGTCTGATCGTAGAGGTCCCTGAGCACGCTGTAGTAGAATTCTACAGTCTGTTTCCTTTCTCTGGACATATCTATACTAAAAGATATTAAAACTTCCCTTAGCTTCGGTTTCGCTCGTTGTGTCCACCATTCTATCACACTTGGAAAGTTGTTCAGTGAACGGAGACACATTTCCCAAGCTCTGGTTAGGGCGTCTTGTAAGTCTTCTTCTGATAATAACGATATATTTAGATTCCACTGGCTTCTTACTCTTCGGGTGGGTTGTGGTGATAAATTTACGCAGGTCAATAACGTACTGTGATCGGAAAAACTAACGGGAACAGTTCCTGTTTTCAGTACTTTATCTGCTAAATTTTCCGATACGTAAATTCTGTCAATTCTACTACAGGAATTCGCAACAATATGAGTGAAGTTCACCATTGTTGGGTATTTTATTTCCCACGTATCTTTTAATTTTAAATCAACATCAAGACGTCTCAAGTCACTTGAGTAATTGAAGTTGGGGATTTGATCCTTTCGACTCAATACACAATTAAAATCTCCCCCGATTATAAGTTGGAGGGAGTTTTTCCTCAGTAAATAAATTACGCTTTCGTTAAAGAATGTGGCTCTTGCAGCTCTATTGCTGCTGCCAGAAGGAGCGTATAAATTGACTATAGTCACTCCTGCTACATTTATTCCAATACCTCGCCCCGATTCTAATTTATCAACGTCATGTACGGGGATGCCTTCTCTAACTAAAATGGCCGTGCCAACATTCGTTTCAGTGGAAATATTGTAAAAATCAACGTAATTGGACAAATTTAATTGTGGGAATACCACTTCCTGTAGGAGAGCAATATCCGTCGCTGACTCATACAGAAACTGTTTCAGAGCAGCTATTTTAACATCCGACTGTATCCTATTAATGTTTAACGTGGTAATCGTATATGACTGTAACATGGGGGAGTGACCTTTTTGCCGCTAGTCTATCATTTCATGCCACTCCATGCCGGATACTTCCTGAGAATCTGACTGGAGACCACCGTCACGGTTTGCATTAGAACCTTTCTTTTTACTTTTCTTGCGGTTTGCATTGACACTAGCCTTCACCGAATGTCTGCTCCGCCCACCCCCTGAGCAGTTTTCCACCGAGAGCGGTGTCGGTGGATCTGAGGGGCAATCGTGTGCCACCATCTAGTCTGCCAAAGGCGGCGCAGAAGCAGTTTGGAAACATTCTTCCAGTGCCCCATCACTTCTATGAACACTTTCGTTTACTGTTTGTGTATTATTGCTGTAAAACTTCGCTTCTTCGTCTTGGGATTTGGGCTGTGACGTCGCCTGTTGTTGACAATCACTCGCTACCTCGTCATGTTTGCTTTCAGTTGCATCCGCGAGTGAATCTGTCTGAATTGATTGACGTACAGGTACTGCAGCGCGGGGTTGTGGCGTCACCATGAGCAGCGCATTGCCATCTACTGGCGCGTCCAGCGCTACAGAATGGGACTCTGATGTCACTTCGACCTGTTCGGGTGATGGTAGCGTATTCGATTTGTCTACTGATGTACTTGACTCAGAGTTCGAATCTATCCTGACAATATTGTCTGAAACAGTGTCCAGTACTGTTTTCTGAATGTCACCTACAGCTTTCAGCGACAGGTTGATATCTTCTTCATCTGTGCTACTGCCGTCACAAGTTCGACGTCTCTTGTTAGTGGCTATACTACTTTTTCCAGCCGGATTGTCTACAGTGTCTTTCCTGAGTAATGGTGGAAATGCTTCAAGAGTATTTTGTGGCCTGTCGTCTACATTCCCCGAATTGCTGGAAACTTCACCACCCGTCATCTGATTTTCAGTCACAAGATCAGCCAATGTTAACCTTTTACGCTATTGTAAATTATTCTGCAATATAAACACTTTTTTGGACAGTTTTGCCGGAGATGCCCACTTTCATTACATATATGACAAGTCAAAGTCTGTCCATTGTATATAAAGTGCGATTTGTAGCCACAAACCAAAATATGAGATGGAATGTTTTGTTTGACTTGCATATCGACAGAACGAACACCACTAAAGCATTGCAATCTATGCTGGCTTGACCATCGTTCATTACGAATTTGCCTGATGTCACCGTATTTAGATAATGCGTCTTTTAAGTAGCAGTTTCCTACCTCAGGGGGCAAATTAAATACTCTGACTTGTTTATAACCAACATCAGCAATTGAAATGGTAACTGTACTCGCCGAATTATCGCTATGGCGGAATTCAGCTTTTCCTTCAAATTTCTGCAAAATCCGTTCCAGCATCAACGGGGAAAGCAGCTTCACAAAAAAGCAGTATTGCTCCAAGTCATAATAAGCAGTGTGCGTCTGATCCGAAGTAATGCCAATAACGTCAACGATCCAGTCATGAATTTCTAGTGAACTTGGCTGAACATTACGGGTTGCTTTGCCAAATCCAAATCTTAGGGTAAGCTTTCTGGGAAACATTGTTGCCATATCAGCAGTTAACAGCTCGCGAAAACAAGAAAACTAAAATGCTGCATCACCACAATCACAATTTTACACAACACTGTTACGCAGAGTCATGAAATCCAAACAGATGCGCCACTGCGCGTCCGCTCAGGACGGCCGGAAAAGCCGATATTCTGGTCCCAGATAAACGAAACTTTTGTGTAATTGCTTGTCAGAAGGGTATGAACTATAATCGACACTGCTCAAAGTATAACTGTCTGTAATACAACTATATTTTTAAATAATTTCACAATGCGAACCAAACTGCGATCACTGTTTACGTTGCTAAGCAGAGATATATTAGGAGCCACTGAGGTGGAAGTGAACTTTGTCCGAAATCCACTGGTTGTTAACGAATTTGCCTTCGTCGTCCAGTAGTAGTATCTTACGTTTAGCATGATATCTACGCAGACCGTTACGTTGAAGTTGTTGAACGATCTGTAGCTTATACGGATGGAATTTTAAATCCACTTTCGTTGAACACTCGAATGATGCAACTGTACAGACTCTGCGTGACGTCGATGATAGCGTTGTGGGCTTCTTACCAAAGCAGTTCGCACAGCCTCGATACTGTCTCCTCTACGAGCGGTCCGAGGTCTCCCTGCAGAACCCGTTGCTTAAAAACTGCGGAACCAGGAATCGGTTCCATACGCTGGGGAGGAACACGACCATGCCGCCGATGTCGAAATGACCCCGAAATTCCCGACGTGCGGCCTCCACACATTCATTCTCGTAACAGGCTTTTACTGTGAAGGCACGTTGCACAATGTTTCGTTGATAAATGTTTGTTGTTGTTATTGTTGTGGTCTTCAGTCCTGAGACTGGTTTGATGCAGCTCTCCATGCTACTCTATCCTGTGCAAGCTTCTTCATCTCCCTGTACCTACTGCAACCTACATCCTTCTGAACCTGCTTAGTGTATTCATCTCTTTGTCTCCCTCTACGATTTTTACCCTCCACACTGCCCTCCAATGCTAAATTTGTGATCCCTTGATGCCTCAAAACATGTCCTACCAACCGATTCCTTCTTCTAGTCAAGTTGTGCCACAAACTTCTCTTCTCCACAATCCTATTCAATACCTCCTCATTAGTTACGTGATCTACCCACCTTATCTTCAGCATTCTTCTGTAGCACCACATTTCGAAAGCTTCTATTCTCTTCTTGTCCAAACTGGTTCTCGTCCATGTTTCACTTCCATACATGGCTACACTCCATACAAATACTTTCAGAAACGACTTCCTGACACTTAAATCTATACTCGATGTTAACAAATTTCTCTTCTTCAGAAACGATTTCCTTGCCATTGCCAGTCTACATTTTATATCCTCTCTACATCGACCATCATCAGTTATTTTACTCCCTAAGTAGCAAAACTCCTTTACGGCTTTAAGTGTCTCATTTCCTAATCTAATACCCTCAGCATCACCCGATTTAATTTGACTACATTCCATTATCCTCGTTTTGCTTTTGTTGATGTTCATCGTATATCCTCCTTTCAAGACACTGGTAATTCCGATCAACTGCTCTTTCAAGTCCTTTGCTGTCTCTGACAGAATTACAATGTCATCGGCGAACCTCAAAGTTTTTACTTCTTCTCCATGAATTTTAATACCTACTCCGAATTTTTCTTTTGTTTCCTTTACTGCTTGCTCAATATACAGATTGAATAACATCGGGGAGAGGCTACAACCCTGTCTCACTACTTTCCCAACCACTGCTTCCCTTTCATTCCCCTCGACTCTTATAACTGCCATCTGGTTTCTGTACAAAGTGTAAATAGCCTTTCGCTCCCTGTATTTGACCCCTGCCACTTTCAGAATTTGAAAGAGAGTATTCCAGTTAACGTTGTCAAAAGCTTTCTCTAAGTCTACAAATGCTAGATACGTCGGTTTGCCATTTCTTAATCTTTCTTCTAAGATAAGTCGTAAGGTTAGTATTGCCTCACGTGTTCCAACATTTCTACGGAATCAAAACTGATCTTCCCCGAGGTCCGCCTCTACTAGTTTCTCCATTCGTCTGTAAAGAATTCGCGTTAGTATTTTGCAGCCGTGACTTATTAAACTGATAGTTCGGTAATTTTCACATCTGTCAACATCTGCTTTCTTTGGGATTGGAATTATTATATTCTTCTTGAAGTCTGTGGGTATTTCGCCTGTCTCATACATCTTGCTCACCAGATGGTAGAGTTTTGTCATGACTGGCTCTCCCAAGGCCATCAGTAGTTATAATGGAATGTTAGCTCACTTGATGGTAGAGTTTTGTCATGACTGGCTCTCCCAAGGCCATCAGTAGTTCTAATGGAGTGTTGTCTACTCCCGGGGCCTTGTTTCGACTCAGGTCTTTCAGTGCTCTGTCACACTCTTCACGCAGTATCTTATCTCCCATTTCATCTTCATCTACATCCTCTTCCATTTCCATAATATTGTCCTCAAGTACATCGCCCTCGTATAAACCTTCTATATACTCCTTCCACCTTTCTGCCTTCCCCTCTTTGCTTAGAGCTGGGTTGCCATCTGAGCTTTTGATATTCATACAAGTGGTTCTCTTCTCTCCAAAGTTCTCTTTAATTTTCCTGTAGGCAGTATCTATCTTACCCCTAGTGAGACAAGCCTCTACATCCTTACATTTGTCCTCTAGCCATCCCTGCTTAGCCATTTTGCTCTTCCTGTCGATCTCATTTTTGAGACGTTTGTATTCCTTTTTGCCTGCTTCATTTACTGCGTTTTATATTTTCTCCTTTCGTCAATTAAATTCAATATTTTTTCTGTTACCCAAGGATTTCTATTAGCCATTGTCTTTTTACCTACTTGATCCTCTGCTGCCTTCACTACTTCATCCCTCAGAGCTACCCATTCTTCTTCTACTGTATTTCTTCCCCCCATTCCTGTCAATTGTTCCCTTATGCTCTCCCTGAAACAATCTACAACATCTGGTTCTTTCAGTTTATCCAGGTCCCATCTCCTTAAATTCCCACCTTTTTGCAGTTTGTTCAGTTTCAATCTGCAGTTCATAACCAATATATTGTGGTCAGAATCCACATCTGCCCCTGGAAATGTTTTACAATTTAAAACCTGGTTCCTAAATCTCTGTCTTACCATTATATAATCTATCTGATATCTTTTAGTATCTCCAGGATTCTTCGAGGTATACAACCTTCTTTTATGATTCTTGAGCCAAGTGTTAGCTATGATTAAGTTATGCTCTGCGCAAAATTCTACAAGGCGGCTTCCTCTTTCATTCCTTCCCCCCAATCCATATTCCGCTACTATGTTTCCTTCTCTCCCTTTTCCTACTGACGAATTCTAGTCACCCATGACTATTAAATTTACGTCTCCCTTCACTACCTGAATAATTTCTTTTATCTCGTCATACATTTCATCAATTTCTTCATCATCTGCAGAGCTAGTTGGCATATAAACTTGTACTACTGTAGTAGGCATGGGCTTTGTGTCTATCTTGGCCACAATAATGCGTTCACTATGGTGTTTGTAGTAGCTTACCCACACTCCTATTTTATTGTTCATTGTTAAACCTACTCCTGCATTAGCCCTATTTGAATTTGTATTTATAACCCTGTAATCACCTTACCAAAAGTCTTGTTCCTCCGACCACCGAACTTCACTAATTCCCACTATATCTAACTTCAAACTATCCATTTCCTCTTTTAAATTTTCTAACCTACCTGCCCGATTAAGGGATCTGACAATCCACGCTCCGATCCGTAGAACGCCAGTTTTCTTTCTCCTGATGACGACGTCCTCTTGAGTAGTCCCCGCCTGGAGATCCGTATGGGGGACTATTTTACCTCCGGAATATTTTACCCAAGAGGACGCCATCATCATTTAATCATACAGTAAAGCTCCATGTCCTCGGGAAAAATTACGGCTGTAGTTTCCCCTTGCTTTCAGCCGTTCGCAGTACCAGCACAGCAAGGCCGTTTTGGTTAATTTTACGAGGTCAGATCAGTCAATCATCCAGACTGTTGCCCCTGCAACTACTGAAAAGGCTGCTGCCCCTCTTCAGGAACCACATGTTTGTCTGGCCTCTCAACAGATACCCCTCCGTTGTGGTTGCACCTACGGTACGGCCATCTGTATCGCTGAGGCACGCAAGCCTCCCCACCAACGGCAAGGTCCATGGTTCATGGGGGGGGATAAATGTTTACTGTTTACTAAATGGCAAGACAGTACAGCAGCATTCTTAGCGTCGTACTGTCGTGAACATCTACGGAAAGTGTTTGAAGGACTGTCATACCAAGAATAGGTAAAATGGAGTTGTATGATGTATCGTAACAACTTAAATCTGACCAAGCAATTACTAAAATAGCTTGAGAAAACTATGACTATGAAAATCGATATGGAAAAGTATCGATTATTTCAAATAAAATTGAATATGTCGATGTTTTCTAACGATGTTTATGTCTTCTAAAATCTGTTGAAAGTAAATAGAATAATGAATAGTGTTTAAAGAGAGCAAAAGCATAATAATAAATGTTTTCTATAGTTGTAACGACTGTAATTTTCAAAGTCCGTATCTCGTGGTCTCGCGATAGCTTTCTCGCTTCCCGAGCACGGGGTCCCGGGTTCGATTCCCGCCGGGGTTAGGGATTTTTCCTGCCTGAGATGACTGGGTGTTGTTCTGTCGTCCTGATCATCATTTATCCCCATTACGGTCGGAGGAAGGCAATGGCAAGCCACCTCAACTAGGACCTTCCTAGTAAGGCGACGCGGGTCTCACGCGTCGCTCCCCTACGCTGTGTAAAGAGGTATGGGACTCATCATCTAATTTGAATATGTATACCAATTTTGACAAAGGAAATGAGAAAGTTGGGAACCCACTTCGGGTTGTGTGATATGACCCTGGGGCTAAGTGACGTGGAAAGAACGGTGCGAAACGAAAAGCCAACAGTCGTAGGCAGAGAAGCTTTGTGTGTGTGCGTAGCTGTTCCACATCTGAAAACGTCAAAATTTTGAAAGTGCTAAAACTGTGAAAAATCGAGTGATAGTTGGTGTGGCAGCCATCTCCAGAAATTACGGTTTTTGGAAATCAAGAGAATCCAACATTAATCTAAGATGGGATTTGGAGCCGACACAACTGCAAGGAAAATGATTACCGCCAACAGCGTGGTAGTAATAAAATAATTTCATCTTACTGGAGACGTGAAGATCCTTGCCATTTATGATTTATCATCTTCGACTACAGTACCACAATAAATATGATAAACAAAGCAAGACTTTTTAGTTAATCTAAGTAATCATAGGTGTAATGCGTATCACAGTCTCAAACATCACATCTGTTTGCTGAATAGAAACAGTTAGTCATTCATTCCTATTAAATTCGTTATCCGAAAGTCACAAACACAGTATCGGGTTCCATGTTCTTTCAAATAATTTGAGTAAATCTAAGCGGTCAAAAATTGAATAAAGTATTTTCAGACTTGTCGTAACTGTATTTAGCTGGAAAAGACAGCTTTAAATTTATTTTTGTGGATACAAATTTGTCTGGCCGCACTGCTAATTTTTGAGATTAATTTCACTTAATCTTCCCTTATTCAGTTTTCAATAATACTTAACTGTAAATTTTTAAGACGGCAGCCATTGAGCTACGTCAAAGTCTCTCAGCATTGACCCATATTGACTGCAAGTAGAAAATTAAAAATAATTTTAATAATATGAATTCATTTCAGTAAAAGTTAAATAATTTCCGAAAGAATAATACAAGAACTGGACTATCAGAGTTAGTGGACTGTTTTACGGTAAGATTATACCAGTCTATAATCCGTTTGCTTCTGCTGTGAGTACAAAAGTACAAGATAGGCAGTGAAATGTTTCTTCAGTGTAATGTCCTTCGCTATATGCCCAAATTATTTCCAATAGAAGTCCATTATCTTCATGGTACTTTAGAGAGAAGTCCAAGTGAAAAATAGGTGCCCAAAATTAACAATATTCCGTTATGTTTTACATGATCCATTGAGTAACTATCTTTGTTAGAATCAGAAAAATAGTAATAGCTATACAGCGCAGAGTAAATGCCAATGCACAGCCGAGCGAAGATCTTTCTGAGAAAAGAGAGAGAGACAGACAGAGAGAGAGAGAGAGAGAGAGAGAGAGAGGAGTAAGGCCATGTTCTGTGACGAAAAGTGAGGCAAAGGTTGGGTCTTGCGCTGCACGGTCTTAAAGCAGGACGATACAGAGGTTTTTAAACATCACAGAAAGCAAGCACAGATAAAAAATTGCTAGTTTAGTAGTTACAATGACATGCTTTCCCTACTATGGGATCATAAAGATGTTCGATTGCACGCTATTCTTGTACCTTAAAAGAAAATTGGTCACACCTGGATTCGGCGGGTCAGGTGGCTTACAAAACACTCGTTCGACCTATACTTGCGTATTGCTCATCAGTGTGGGATCCGTACCAGATCGGTTTGACAGAGGAGATAGAGAAGATCCAAAGAAGAGCGGCGCGTTTCGTCACAGGGTTATTTGGTAACCATGATAGCGTTACGGAGATGTTTAATAAACTCAAGTGGCAGACTCTGCAAGAGAGGCGCTCTGCATCGCGGTGTAGATTGCTCGCCAGGTTTCGAGAGGGTGCGTTTCTGGATGAGGTATCGAATATATTGCTTCCCCCTACTTATACCTCCCGAGGAGATCACGAATGTAAAATTAGAGAGATTAGAGCGCGCACGGAGGCTTTCAGACAGTCGTTCTTCCCGCGAACCATACGCGACTGGAACAGGAAAGGGAGGTAATGACAGTGGCACGTAAAGTGCCCTCCGCCACACACCGTTGGGTGGCTTGCGGAATATAAATGTAGATGTAGATTACAATGTCCAAATTAAGTCATACATCGTGGAGGTCTGAGACTTGCCCGCGCTGTAAAGTAAGATACGCGGCGATCAGTGGCAGACCTGACGACAGGGCCTACTGCTGGTGCAGGCACAAGTGATGTGGTGCTCCGTAGCAAACAACCCCTTGATGTTCCCTTGTTTATCCGATGCACGAAACATGCACTCCGCCCACGGTCGCAGCCTTTGGGACATTCACCTGTGCTTCCAGTGGGCCTGTGGCAGAAATCGAAGGGACCATGACAGCTGTGGTCTTCGGGAACGTTACTACGGACCCCTGCTCCCCTCCATGCTTGATGTCTCCCTGATGGCGATAACTGCGTGAAAAAGTCACATTTGAGCTACAGTGGTTTGAGGAGCATGATAGACTTCTTATGAAGTCTTGGTCGTCATATACACCTGATCTAGATCCGATGAAATAAGGAGACGCTTTTGGGAGCAAGCTCCGAATCACAAACCACCGTCCAGTAATTCATGGGAACTGCGTGTCTGGTATGCAGACATCTGGTGCCACATTCTTCCGGAAACCAACCAATCACTTGTCGAATCCACAACACGCAGATTCCCTGATTTATTGCAATCCTTAAGTGGACCGTCACGTTGGTAAACAGGTAGGTGGTCACAAAGTTTTCGCTCTTCAATGTTGTTCATGAAAGGCATATATATTTGCAGATGATATTCTGTACCTATAATAATTGTTTGTCGATGAACTCTCGCTCAAGGTGACGTAATGTTTCAAGACAAAAAAGTGCCTAATTGAGATACAATACAGTAGTAGCTTAACTCTTTCTGTCTCAGTCGCTGAGACATTTTTTGTTTTTATTTAATCGAAATTTTATGTTTCTCACGAATAGCAACGAATTGTACGGTTCTCACACTAATTAAGACCATACAAACATGATCTTTTCCGAATTTACTTCTGCAAAAAGCGATTGTGGTAGCTGGACTCCAAAGTTTTTGTTAATCATAAATTTCGCGTTCCTGTGGAGATAGTACCATTCTAGTAAATCTAATTCCCTAACAAATTTAACTTTATATTTAACCGAGAACTGAAATACCAATTTTCATTAATTAAACTTTCAATGCTTTTTAATGTAATGAAATTTTCATCGACTGTTACACTTCGTTAGGAGTTGATTTCCAGAAATACTGAAATACATATTTTATTACTTCTAACCGAAAAGTCAAGTACCAATTGTCATAGATGTAGCCTTAAAAATCCTTTAGTAGTTCTTTAGTAACTATTTATTTCGAAAATAATTTTCACCCGCTGTCTTACCCCATAGTGGCTGACTTTCCAAAAGTTCTGAAACACGTATTTTTTATTTTCTGACTGAGAAACCAAATATCAGTTTTCGTAGTTCTAGCTTTAAAATTCCCTTAATAGCGACATACTTCCAAAAGCCTTTCATCCCCTGTTTTACCTCCTTAGGTGTGTAATTTCGGACAGTCCCTTCTTAAGCGATACCTACAGTGTAAGACCCACAATCTCTCCAGGCTTCAAGTCTGTATCCTTAGCTGTATGGGATGGGCGATGCTGGGTCAGTGAACCAGTCTGACCCTATTTGACCTCCTTTGGGGTTGAGCTTCCAAAAACAGTGAAACACATGTGTTTTTTTATTTCTAACTGAGACGTAAAATTTAAATTTTCATAGATTTTGCTTTAAAAGTGCTTTCATAATAAAATATTTTCATTAATAATCTCATCCACAATTTCGCCTCCTTAAGGGTTCAGTTTCAAAATCAGTGAAACACGTATTTTTTATTTGTAACCGAGAATTCAAATCGCAGTGTTCATACACGTTTTGATCAACTATCTTAATGCCGTAGTGTTAAATTTATAAAAAGGCTGAAACATATATTTCTTTGTTTCTGACCGAGAAACCAAATACCAATTTTCTTAGTTCCAGCTTTAAAATTGCTTTATAGCTACATTTAAAAAAAATCCGTATGTCATCCTCTTAGGGTTAGAATTTCTTTAGTAAACAACGACTACTTTACGAAACCCATCCCTTCAGGAAATTTTAAGTGTGTGTCCCTCATGGTCTGAGCTGGGCGATGATGAGTCAGTCACTGAGTCAGTGAGACATTGCCTTTCATATACAGAGACAAATTAGTTTCCAGATAAGGTGATGAAATATGTTTAGGTGAGTTTAAATGACATGATCACTAATCGCGTTTCTCTTCCAAATACACTACTGGCCATTAAAATTGCTACACCAAGAAGAAATGCAGATGATAAACGGGTATTCATTGGACAAATATATTATACGAGAATTGATATGTGACTACATTTTCACGCAATTTGGGTGCATAGATCATGACAAAACAGTACCCAGAACAACCACCTATGGCCGTAATAACGGCCTTGATACGCCTGGGCATTGAGTGAAACAGAGCTTGGGTGGCGTTTACAGCTGCCCATCCAGCTTCAACACCATAACACAGTTTATCAAGAGTAGTGACTGGCCTATTGTGATGAACCAGTTGCTCGGCCACCATTGACCCGACGTTTTCAATAGGTGAGGGATCTGGAGAATGTGCTGCCCAGGGCAGCAATTGAACATTTTCTGTATCCAGAAAGGCCTGTACAGGACCTGCAATATGCGGTCGTGCATTATCCCGCTGAAATATAGGGCTTTCGATAGGATAGAATGAAGGGTAGAGCCACGGGTCGTAACACATTTGAAATGTAACGTCCACTGTTCATAGTGGCGTCAGTGCGAACAAGAGGTGACCGGGACATGTAACCAATGGCACCCCTTAGCATCACGCCGGGTGATACGCCAGTATGGCGGTGACGAATACACGTTTCCAATGTGCGTTCACTGCGATGTCGCCAAAGACGGATGCGACCATCACGAAACTGTAAACAGAACCTGAATTCATCCGAAAAATGACGTTTTGCCACTCGTGCACCCAGGTACATCGTTGAGTACACCATCGCAGGCGCTCCTGTCTGTGATGCATCATCAAGGGTAACCGCAGCAATGGTCTCTGAGCTGATAGTCCATGCTGCTGCAAACGTTGTGGATCTGTTATTGCAGATGGTTGTTGTCTTGCAAACGTCCCCATCTGTTGACTCAGGGATCGAGACGTGGCTGCACGATCCGTTACAGCCATGCGAATAAGATGCCTGTCATCTCGACAGCTAGTGATACGAGGCCGTTGGGATCCAGCACCGCGTTCCGTATTACCCTCCTGAGCCCACCGATTCCACATCATGCTAACAGTCATTGGATCTATACCAATGCGAGAAGCAATGTCGCGATATGATAAACAACAATCTGCGGTAGGCTACAATCCGACCTTTATCAAAGTCGGAAATATGATGGTACGCATTTCTCCTCCTTACAAGAGGCATCACAACAACGTTTTACTAGGCAACGGCGGTCAACTGCTGTTTGTGTATGAGAAATCGATTGGAAACTTTCATCGTGTCAGTACGTTGTAGGTGTCGCCACCGGCGCCAACCTTGTGTGAATGCTCTGAAAAGACAATCACTTGCATATCACAGCATCTTCTTGCTGTCGGTTAAATTTCGCGTCTGTAGCACGTCATCTCCGTGGTGTAGCAATTTTAATAGCCACTATTGTACATAAGTGAAGAATTTAAAAGTAAAATAAATAATAATAGTAATAAAGTAGTAAGAATTAAAAACTTTGTATATGTGAAAATGGGGTATGTACACACACACACACACACACACACACACGCAGTCACAGACAGATAGTAAAAGAAGAAACAATTGTGATAAATATCTCAGGAAGTTGGTAACGCTTACAGAAGCAGATAACACTCTAGATACAGAAAGCGGTAGTTATAGTGCTATATTTCGAAAACAGTGACCACAAAAAAAATTGCTAACTTTCAACCAATTTGCAACACGAGAGAAAGCTGTGTTGCTTACGAATACTGAATTATACGCTAATCTGTAGTTAATTTTCCATTTTGTCATAATAACTACAATGAAGTGCTTTAAATCTATAACACATAAGTGAAAATAATAAACTATATTTGGAAACGAAAAAATAGTGTAATATTTTAGGACAGTCACTGAACGTGCTTTGTAACTAAGGCGAAACGCGTCTGGGTCCACAGAAAAAGTGCTTAATTACCGTAAATTAAATGAACGAATATTTTTCATGTGCTACGTAGTTGGAAGTACATAAAATTACTTTCCGGAAATTTTTAGCTTCCTACACTCATCCATGTACGCAGCTTTTGGATTCTTGTTATTTGAATTCACGCCATATTCACACAGTCCATCACACTTAATATGGCATCAAATGATAATGAATGTGAAACGTGAAATAATAACGTTCAGTCATCCATATAGCAGCTTTTGGATTCTTGTTATTTGTATTCACGCCAGATACATACAGTCCTCACACTTAATACGGCATCTAATGATAATGAAGGTGAAACTTAAAATAATAACGTTCAGTATGAGAACTACTTCAATGTAGTTGGCAGAATAGCATATTGTTAAAAAGGGCTCGTTGTAATAACGTAACCTTTCATTTTATGTCATTTCAAAATGCATAGTTTCACATTTGTCATTTTATTTTGCATTTAACTATGTGCAAACACGGAAACTGTGACATTCTAGCAGTATCCACTGCAAACTCCACAACCGCTTCATTTTATATATCAGGGCATGTGGCCGTTCTGAGACCAACAAGCGGCGCATACGGCAGAAGTTAACTTTCAGGGCAAATATTTACTGTTTACCACGTTAGTGTTTACAATGAATCGCAGTACACCGCTGCGTCGAATACCAGTTCGTTATTGTTCTACTGGTCACGCGTTACACTCGCAAACATGAACAAAACTCAGGCGAGCTAGCTGATTGCAATTCAACACTCGTGTTTCTAGCTCCATAGTACTGCAGAAAACATTGTTTTGAAATTCTTGTGCACAATAAACTTGCGGGAATGGAAAACCAGTGCTATTCTAAGGCTGCTAACACTGCATAACAGACAGATAATACAGAAATTTTCTACCTCGTTCTAGCATCGTAGCCGAGCTAAATATACAGATCCTACTTTCTTTTTTTTTTTTTTTTTTTTTTTACTAGCTGTAAAACTTTGCTTCCGCCGTTTTTTCCCAAACATTTGATGCTTTAATGAAACTAATTGGTTACACATGTCTCATTCAAAATATTTTTCCGTCACTGGCCACTACTTTCTCCCACCTTTCGGGCAGTGTACGAATCCTGCGTCGAAAAAATTGTTCATCTTTTGCAGCGATCCACGAATCGATCCAATTTATGACTTCTTCATGAGATCCGAAGTGTTGGTCAGCCAGGAAATGCACCATTCATCTAAACAGGTGATAATCAGGGGGAGCAATGTCTGGACAATACCGCGGGTGGGGTAGGACTTCCAATTTTAACGTTTCCAAATACGTTTTTACCTGTTTTGCAACGTGGGATCGAGCGTTGTCGTGCTGTAAAATCACTTTATCGTGCCTCTCACTGTATTGCGGCCGTTTGTCTTTTAATGCTGTGCTCAAACGCATTAATTGCGTTCGATAACGATTGTTTTACTTGGTTTTAACACCTCATGGTACACTGCGCCTAGCTAGTCCCACCAAATGCAGAGCATGATCTTTAAGCCTTGAATGTTCGATTCGGCCGTCCACGTGGAAGCATGGTCGGGATATCCCCGTGATCTTTTGCGTTTAGGGTTATTGTTATGAACCCATTTTTCGTCCCCGGTCACAATGCAATGCAGAAATCCCTTCCGTTTTTGCCTCTGAGCAGCAACTCTTCACAAACATTCAAACGCCGTTCAACGTCTCTTGGTTTCAGCTCACAAGGAACCCAACTTCCTGCTTTCTGAATCATGCCCAAAGCCTTGACACGTTTTGAAATGGCTTGCTGTGTCACACCCACTAATCGTGCGAATTCTTCTTGAGTTTGACGCCAGTCTTCAATCAGCAATGTCTCCAATTCTGCATCTTCGAGAACATTCTCTCTTCCACCACTATACCGGCCTACGACGTTAAAATCACCGTTCTTACCATACGTGCTTGAGAGCATTCGATTAGACTAAGCCACTGTTTCCTTCATATTGAAACAAAACAGTAACACCTCTCGCAAATGACGAGTATTAGGCTCGTAAGCTGACATTTTCAATCGAGAACAAATTTATGATGCAGACACAAATCGACTAATGTTTGAATGAGGTTATGTTGACCGAGGTCCAAGCTAACTGCCTGACGTCTGCGATTCGTTTCTTTCGACCGCTACTTACCACTGTCACCACCTATCGGCAAACGGCGGAAGGAAAGTAGTACACCTTTTAATTTACTGTTCATAAGGCTGTGTGTGGTCTGTGTCTCCTTTAGACTTCATTCTGTGTTAAAATGTCAGTGAGATGCATCTTTTATTTATAAAAAAATGAATACATCCATTCTCAGAATACACAATATTAAACCCATTACTTTATAAATAAAAGATGCATCTCACTGCCATTTTAACACAGAATGAAGTCTAAAGGAGTCACAGACCAAAGCCTTATGAACAGTAAATTAAAAGGTGTACAACTTTGCTTCCGCCGTTTGCCGATAGGTGGCGACAATGGTGGTCGAAAGAAACAGATCGCAGACGTCAGGCAGTTAACTTGGACTTCGGTCAACATAACCTCATTCAAACATTAGTCGATTTGTGTCTGCATCATAAATTTGTTCTTGATTGAAAATGTCAGTTTAGGAGCCTAATTCTCGTCTTTTGCGAGAGGTGTTAATGTTTTGTTTCAATATGGAGAATATATATATATATATATATATATATATATATATATATATATATATATATATATATATTGATAAGGAAGAGGGTGTATGATCGTGTACATCCCACTCGACATTTCTGATACTTCATAAACATTGATACTCCGTGAGGAGTATCCGTGTGGTCTGAGGCGGCTTGCCACGTTTCGCGCGGCTCCCCTTGTCAGAGGTTCGAGTCCTCCCTGGAGTATGAGTGTGTGTGTTGTCCTTAGTCTAAGTTAGGTTAAGTAGTGTGTAAGCATAGGGACTGATGGCCTCAGCAGTTAAGTCCGGTAGAACTTATCACAAATTTCCAAAATATTTGTGTCACAAGAAGGGATAAGATGATGGGATATGTGTTACGACACAAGGGAAAAAGCTCCGTGATACTATGTGGCGATGTAGATGGTAAACGTTATAGAGGGAGTCGGAGACTGCAATATATACAACAAACATTTGAGAAAAGTTTGCTGCTAATATTATTCTGAGACGAAGATGTTGGCAGAGGGGAGGTATTTGTGGCGATTCGCATCAAACAAGTCCTAGGATTTACGATGACCCCCCCCCCCCAGTCCCTCACCACCCACCCTGCCAAGAAAGAAGTATGGCAGTGGAAGGCAATACCGAAACGCAAACTGTCTCCACTGGGACATTGGCCAGTACGAGAAGCGGGATTCCCACATGCGCCTAGAAAGCTGATTTCGTGACTATGAGACTGTCTTGACAACTAAAGCACAGTACGTTTTTAAATAGGAACATACTCACGAAATATATCTGTCTTTTTTTGAATTTATCAATCATAGTTAAGTATGATACACTACATCAGTAGTGAGGCGTATGTGGAACCAGTGGAGAGAAGAGGGCCGTAGACAGCGCCGGCAAGTTATGGGACGTCACAGTGTGACCGCAGCTCTAGGTGACCGCTACCTTGTCCGTTAGGCCGTAATGGATAGAACATCTTCGTCCACAGCGCTGGGGCGACGTTGGAGCACTGCAACGTGTGTGAACATGTCTGCGTCGACGTTTTGACACCGTAGGTTACGGGCTGGACTGCTGGCAACCATGCCATTGTGACCACTTCCGCAGACCAGAACTCCAAATGCCGCACGTTGCAATGGGGACGTGAACGTCGACACTGACGCGCAGAGTGGGAAAATGTGATGCTTTCGGAGTAGTCCCGCTTCAAATTGACTTACAATGAAGGCCGTATACGCATTCGACGCCGTCTTGGTGAACATATGGATAGTCTTTCAGATCTTTTCTGTTTGGACGTACTCCAGAGGACGTGGCTATAGGCCACGAAATCGGTCATGTTCCATTCACGATTATCATACGACTGTACGCGATGTTCTTTTTGCAACGCTTAAGAGAGGACTTAGCTTGGTATCTTCACAGGCATCCTTGTATATGAAATAATAAATGGTGCTGAACAAGCAATTCGCAAGTTCTGTGATGAAACAGCGGCAGAAAAACGTCGTGAAACGAAATCAAAGACATCAGCACCAAACATGACCAGGGCGAAGTTCAATGGCCTGCGTGCACTACCCTGTAATGAAACCACTGCAGTTCTTGCCACTGAAAAGGGAAAAACAGCCGTAAATATCAAATACGCAGACTCTTATACGACCAGTTTGCACCTAGACGAACTTACGGGATACCACCACTCGATCAAACATCGTGAATAGAAAAAGAATATGTGAGAGCTGCTTAAGCGCTCATCGATGGACGAAAATGTGGTCAAAAACCTTTCCTCTCAGGCACCAGAACCTCTTACTATCTATACTTTGCAAATCCACAAGTATGGCCTGGACTTAAGTCGTGTGCTATCCACTACTGGTTTTCCGACGTACAAACTGGTGAAGTAGTGGGCCAATCTTTTAGCTCCCCACGAGGATCAACGTTTACATAATATTGAGAACTCAGCCGATTTAATCAGCGGAAGTAACTGTCACCGGCTTATTGACGGTGACATTATGACGAGTTTTGATGTGGTGGCTCTTTCCACGAATGTTCCTATGAAACATTCTCTGGATCTAGAACTAAAGATCTTTGAGAGTGTCGTGGTCAAGATACGGCTTCTCAGACGGTGTAAATCAGGAAGCCACTGAAATAAAAAACACTAACAACGCTCTTAATAGAGACGGAAACTTACAGTTCAGTACGGTGTGGGTTCTAGCAAACACACGGTCGAAGTGGGCGAACCGAAGGTAGAGTCAATGTATGCCAACATATGACGATGCAATGGTTTCCAGTCACGTGACAGTTGGCAGCTACAATATACAATAAGGCGTCCCAGCAGACCGTCATCAGACACTCCACTTGGGAATGGCCAACGAGAACTTGGTGGAAGCTCGTGGCATTTACACCATTTTAAGCAGCTGGAAGTCGAAGAAATTCTGAGCTCTTATTAATTGAAAACAGACAGATCTTTCTGTCCACTCTGTGAGTGTACAATGTCGGCAAACACGTAATATCATTACAAGGTAAATACGTACCATGACTGAGGAGGAAGTACCGATATCTGGCCCTGGAGCTCACGCCATAGTCAACCGTCGGCCGTGTCATCCTCACTCATCCAACACTGGATGGAGTATGGAACAGCACGGCATCAGCACACCACACTCCCGGCCGTTGTCGACGTTTCTTCAGTGGAGACGCTAACTCTCCACCAGATAGCTCCTCAATGTGCATCACGAGGCTGAGTATACCCCGGGAATTACTGGCAGTATCGAGAATCGAAGCTGGGTCCCATGCATGAAGGTCTGTCTCGTTGACCCCTTGGGAACCGCAGGCGGGTGAGAAACTACGTATCATACCAAGGAGAGATTTTTTCTCATATAATGTATGTCGCCGAAGTACACTACACAGTATACCGAAAAGCGTCTAACATAATCAACAAGCAGCCAGGTGTTTTAATAACAAGAAGATAAACGGTGTTCGTTTTACAATACATTTTTGCGAAACAGTTGTGTTTTAAACAGATGGTCTAAAAACTAAAATGACATAGCCCATTGATTAAACATACAATATATTAGCTCTAAGCTGTATAGACTGCTGAATAATGTATTTATGTGTTTCAAAAACGGAGTTAATTTTTTACATGGATAACTACATTACCAACCGATTAATCAAGTAGATGGTTCATGGTTCATGTTTCGATATCTCGCCGTTCAAAGACGCAAGTTTTTTATCTAAGACAACAAAAATTTCATTTTAGATGTTTCATGTAATTATTGACCTAATTTGAAACGCTACCATAGTTTATGCAGTACAGGGTATAGTCTTATGATAAGGTTTAACAGTAAGAGAATTATTACAATTAGAGATCTTGTATATCCATTGAGGCAGTGTAGCTCACTACGCTAAATTACTCTGACTATCCCCGTATTTGAGAATAAGAGCACTTAGCTACTTCTAAGGAGCTTTAAACGTAATTTTAAACTTTTATTGACTTTTCTCGTTGTCAATTCCCACAAGGTGATGAAAGGAATAAAGTTGATCACCTACTACATCTTCTCTGTTCTTACAGTAAAACATCATCAGACATTGCGTCACTATTTCTCTACTATTTCATATAATCACAATGCCCTGTGGAGACAGTATCTACATATAACTCTGAAAATACCTGCAAAATTATATCACTATACGATACATAGTTCACGGGATTCCGTTATGTAAGCAATACGCTGCGCGAGAAACCAAATTTTTTTTCAAATTGATTGCAAATAATGCAGTCTGTATTTGTTCTGTATTTCAAAATGAGAGTAATCACTGATTTCTAATAAACAATAAACTTTGAGCAGAATTTCAAGTATTTTCTAAACTTTCTCTCGCTTGCATGCTAAATGCCAAATATTTAACACTTAACTCATTAGTAAAAGAATCAGGCGTTGGAACCTGTTTTATATAATAGAGTTTGATTCTTTAAAGAATCGGTGGTTTGGTATTACTTAACAACAGATGTACTTCAGTGGTCACTAAGGTAGACGGATCACCGTTATGTCAGAGAACAGTATTAGACTGCCAAAGTAAAGTATAACCTCCACTTTCTTCAGATGTTTCTCTTCCGCAGCAAAGGTGAGAATGTAATAACACGTTAGATGTACTACGATATGTCGGAACTTCGTTATGTACAAAGTTGACCTGTTACAAAGAACCATTCGCAGCAATTCATGGACTTTATGTTCTCAATCAAGGTGGAAATTTTATGGATAAAAGTGTGCCACTTCACGGGGCCACAGTTGTTCTCGATTTATTACAAGAACATTGTGGAGAGTTCGGGCCAATGATTTGGCCTCCCAGATCGCCCGACATGAATCCCATCGAACATTTATGGGACATAATCGATAGGTCATTTCGTGCACAAAGTCATGCACCGACAAGGCTTTGTAATTATGAAAGGCAGTAGGGGCAGCAGGACTCTTTAGGGGTTTTCAACGACTAGTTGAGTCCACGCCATATCGAGTTCCTGCACTACACCGGGAAAAAGGAGGAACGACACCAAATTAGGAAGTATTCCATGACTTCTATTACATCAGTGTATATATTAATTTACTAACCAATGAGTCTACAGTCGATTTTAAAAATGTCAAATATATCTGGAATACTAACATTTTCAGATCTGATTTTCTTTCTGGGGCAAAGAAAATTTTTCCTAGTTTGGTAATGCTCTTAGATGATTCTTTAATAACTTTAGATGCAAGATTTATACAAAAATATATACCCATTTTCAAAAGAAACTTTGTACATTTGGCTTCGTTTTATGGACTAAAATAACTAATTACGAAATATTCTTCATTGTAATAAATAATGAAATAATCATTCAGTAATTACAAAGCAAAATAATAGTAACAATATTCAATTATCCAGTGGAATACATTAAACCAATCTCATCCGTGTATTCGTGTGGTCACGAGCTGTAGCGCACTCGCCGGCCGGTGTGGCCGTGCTGTTCTAGGCGCTTCAGTCTGGGACTGCATGACCACTGCGGTCGCAGGTTCGAATCCTGCCTCGGGCATGGATGTGTGTGATGTCCTTAGGTTAGTTAGGTTTAAGTAGTTCTAAGTTCAAGGGGACTGATGACTACAGATGTTAAGTCCCATAGTGCTCAGAGCCATTTTTTTGGTACCGCACTCCTGCCTTGACTTAGTGATATTTTCATAGTGTCACCAGGCAGTTGGCAGATTTTTCCCATGATGAAAAGGTCCAACATTCATAAATGTATACCTGAGGTCTCCATTGCGAAAAAATGCTTGTGTTACGGCTAAGACACAGCATAAGTTAATGTACACAATTGTAGCCAAAGAATCTGAAATGGTTAAGTAGGGAAAAATTTTCTTGTTGTGGCTTGCAGTCCGAGGACTGGTTTGATGCAGCTCACCAAACTAGGCTATCCTGTGCAAGCCTCATAACTTCTCCATAGCTAGTGCAAGCTACATCTACTTTAACCTGCTTACTGTAGACAAGCCTTGGTCTCCAGCCACAGTTCAAGCCCCGTACAATTCCTGGATATCTGCGGATCTACCATATCAACGGTCTCTATTCCTAGACAAGTTCTGCCATAAATTTCAAAAATGGTTCAAATGGCTCTGAGCACTATCGGACTCACGTGCTGTGGTCATCAGTCCCCTAGAACTTAGAACTACTTAAACTTAACTAACCTAAGGACATCACACACATCCATGCCCGAGGCAGGATTCGAACCTGCGACCGTAGCAATCGCACGGTTCCGGTCTGCGCGCCTAGAACCGCGAGACCACCGCGGCCGGCTGCCATAAATTTCTTTTCTCCTAAATTGCAGTCATTGCTCCTTCATTAGTTATTCGAATTAGCCATACTGTATTCATCATTTTTCTATGGGACCGCATTCGTCAAATGTTTCTGATCTATTCTTGACTGTACTATTCATAACCTTCATATCACTTCCATACAAGCGAAAAATAATGTTCCATAAGCCTCAATTGCTAATGACTGCACAAGTAATTCTTTTATTCTTTGTTGTCGGCCTACCATTCATGATTTGAGCGAGTAACTTTTTTTTCCTTCTTAGGTCAGATTAGTAGAAATATTGACAGATTCAGCAACACGAAATATGAGAGTTTACAGTCTCTTGAATAAATAAAACCAGAATATGACGTTCGAGATAAGTTTCGGCCTGGTCATAAATCATTCCCCAGACGTTTGCGATAAAGAAGTTTCCTACCAACAAAGTCGTTTAAGTAGCACCATCTCATTATCCCGCACAGGAAGCTAGATAGGCGTCATCCCATCGCGCTCGCAGAAAAGATCCGCGATGTCCATTACCCCGCGCGACGGGCAAACAAGTCGTTTGGGGGCCGGAGCGCGCAGCAGCGGCCGGTGAAGTCTATTGACTGTTCCTCAGAGAGGAATTAAATATTTATGAGCTCTGCTGCAGAGCCAGCGGGAAGGAGAGCGAGAATCAGCGGACGGCGGTACGCTAAAATTCACACGGGCGGTCTGCCATTTTCTTCTCCGGGCTAGGTGCCGAATTTCACCTCAGTGGTGCTTACGAAGAAGGAAGCGAAGAATCTCTTGTGGCACCCAACCTCTACAAAAATATCTGAAAAGTAAGGAACATGTATAAAGATTCCCAACTGCTTCTTGAGCGTTTATTTCACTGAGTCGTTCACGACAGCCGTAAGAGGGTAAAATAATGTAAATGTATCGCTGAATAATAGTGGCCGAAAATTACTGAACGATATAAGTAACCATTTCTGTTGTTGTTGCAAACACTTGAAAAGAATACAAAACACAGTAAGCCGGACGAAAATGAAAATGTGAATGAGATGAAAATGCTATTTTTTGTGTGTTTCTGAGTTACAAAAACGATTACGGCTCTTAATATGCTTCATTAAACCACATTTCCGAAATACAGTACATAGCTGTGTTTTTATAACGTGTTAGAATGACTCACCTCACTACGTTAAAATAACAATGAGGTGACGAAACTCATGTAATAGCGATATGCACGTCGTAGGAAAGGGTAAGGCACTGCCAGAGCTGTTATTTGTACTCACGGGATTCATATGAAAAGGTTTCCAACGTCATTGTGGCCGTACGACAGGAGTAATGTACTTTGAACGCGGAGCGGTAGTTGGAGCTAGATGCAAGGGACATTCCATTTCGGTATTCGTTATGGAATTAAATCTTCCGAGACCATAGCGTCAAGTGTGCCGAGAATACCAAATTTCAGGCATTACCTCTCACCACGGACAACGCAGTGCCCAGCGGCCTTCACTTAACGACCGAGAGCAGCGGCTAACAGACAATAAACACTGTAAATTTCCTGCAGAAATCAATATTGGATATTGGACGTATATGGCGTTAATGGACTATGACTGCAGATAACTGACCCGAGTGCCTTTGCCAACAGCACGTCATCGTTGCAGGACGTCTCCTGGGCTCGTGACCATATCGGTTGGACGCTAGACGACTGGAAGGTCATGACATGGTGAGATGAGTTCCGATTTCAGTTGGTAAAAGGTGGTGGTAGGGTTCGAGTGTGGCGCAGAAGCCACAAAACCATGGGTCAAAGTTGGCAACAAGAGCTCTGCAAGTTGGTGGTGGCTCCATAATGGTGTGGGTTGTGTTTACATGGAACGGACTGGATCGTCTGGTCTAAATGAACCGATCACTGACTGGAAATAGTAACCATTGTCTGCCTGAAGACCATTTTCAACCAATCATGGACTTCATGCTCCCAACCAGCGATGGAATTTTTATGAATGACAATGCACCATGTCACAGGACCACAGTTCTTCGCGAATGTTTTAATGAACGTTTTGGACAATTTGAGCGAGTGATTTGGCCACTAACATAACTCGACATGAATCCCATCGCACATTTGTGGGACATAATCGAGAGGTCAGTCCGTGCACAAAATCCTGCATCGGCTACACTTTTGCTTATTATTGATGTTTGTAAGGGTAGCATGGCTCAGTATTTCCGCAGCGGACTTCCAGCGACTTTTTGAGTCCATGCCACATAAACCTACTGCACTAGATCGGGAAAAAAGAAGTCAGACACGAAATTAATACACATACCATGACTTTTGTCACCTCAGTTTACTTCTTTAAAATGGGTTAAAAACCTTCTTACCGTAGTAATATATTTATTTGTAATGGTATCCGATTTGGATCAGATGTGACCATCCTCACGCCATGTATATCATGTTGCTAGGCAGTGGTGCTGAAGGGAACACAAACGTCAATTGCCCAACACCACAGTCGACGATCATGGAGCCATATCACCTGTCCCGTTTACCGCTACCACCTACCACCGTGGTATAAGTCGTCTGGAGACAGTCACATCTGATCCAAATCGGTTACCATTACAAATAAATATTTTACTACGGTCAAGAAGGTTTTCAACCCATTTTAATTTATGTTAGCTACACCGCTTTGTTTCTCCAAGAAAAGTGTTCTGAAAAATTGATGTACATGTTATTCAGTTCATTATATATAACTTCTTTGATTTGTTGGCAGATGGCCTGTAGTGAAGCTGTACGTTTCTTTTTGTTGTTCCAATTAAATTTCGTCAGCAGACACAGATAAGAAGAGCGATTAAAACAACGTCCTCGTCCAGGTCTTGATGGCTCAAGGGATGTCGACCGGCAGTAGTGTCATCCTCTGCCTTGCGGCGGCAAGCGGTTGCGATAAGGGGGGCATGTTGTCAGCGTACCTCTCTCCCTGCCGCTTTTCCGGCTTTCTAGAATGTAGGGTAGCTATTTTTCATTCAAGTAGCACTTCAGTTGGCATCAAGAGGCAAAGCGAACACTGCACCAGTGCCGGGAATCGAACCAGGGTCCTGCGTATGAAAGTCATCTACGCAGACGACACCAGCGTAAAAGTGCTCTTGTCGGACCACAAGAAAGGCGAATATGTTCCTCTTTAAATGACTCTGACAGAAAATTGGCAAACCAACCGCTTAATTCCTCATTCTGCCTTCCCCATCGAAATTTCTAGAATGAGAATATATTCGTGTGTGTGTGTGTGTGTGTGTGTGTGTGTGTGTGTGTGTGTGTATCTTTCCCGACGCCTCCGTGTCCTCCCATTTATTCACAGTATACCGCACTGCCAGTACTTGCTCTCTCATTTACACTGTCCCCATTCGTGTTTCTTTTTCTGCCAGAGTCTTTCAAAGATGAACATACTCTCTTTTTTTTGTGCTCTGAGAGGAGCATTTTCCCACCGGTTGCCTTCTCTTCCCTTTGCAGCTAGGTGTGTTGCTTATATTAGGTTGATAAACAAGTTCGTAGCGTTTTCCCCATAATACATATAACAGAGACTTTAGTTACGAATAAATTTTCCTCCTGCGCTATTTACAACAAACAGTCTGCCTACGTTAGACTAACTTTTAGATTCCGCGATTGTAGGAATCATATGGCTTTGAGCCGAAGAACCCGTTGAGCAATATTTGGAGCGCATTTTCATCTGGAAAGGAAGTTCCTTGGAAGCCGCTCGACAGAAAACGAAAATATTAAAATCTGAGAGCGCATGATCAGGTGAACAAGGTGGCCGCGGAATGATTTTCTAATTCAACACCCATATAGTGTTTTTTGTCAGTCTAGCAGAATGAGGGTACGCGTAACCGTGGAGAAGCGTTACATCGCGCAGTCTTCCTGGTCGTTGTTCTTGGATTGCGTCTGCAACATGTCTCAGTTGTCGACAACCGATGTGGGCAGTGATCGTTACACCTTGGGGAAGCAAGTCGTAGTATGCCACACTGTCGCTGTTACACCAGATGCCTAACATTATCTTTTTTGGATGCGCGTCTCTTTGTACTGGGGATTGCTGCTTTATATGGGCTCAGCCATTTCATTCTTTTCCTAATGTTAGCGTAAAGACACCATTTTTCGTCACCACTAACTACACACATAAAAAAGTAAGTACGCTCAACATGAGGTTTAAACAAAATCGTTTGCTTTATATTTTTTTTCTGAATACTTTGCTCGTCGACTGCAATTCATCGAAAACACCCAGTTTATGATTTGCATCTGAGAAGAGTAAATATGTTTTCTTTATTGAATTTACAGTCTTTTCTGTTTTACATGGTTTTCGGCAGTACTTTTAAGTACGTTTCAGGCATGTTAATACCCTATTAATCCAATTTTTGTCAGTGCAGTACAGTGCACACTTTCTGCATATCTACATGGGTGTTAACTGTCCGTCATACAGAGAAAGCGGGTCACAAAGTTTTATTGGTGAAAAAAATGCTGACAAAAACATAGTTTGATGCCGCAGAACCATTGCGATGACCCTATAATCCTTTCTATGTGCTTACTACGTCACTTAAAACTATGCTTCTGCCTCACGTGGGATATCATGTGCATATTTTATGAGCGTAAAAAAGGCATTTTGAATTTCTGAAACTCGTAATGGATAATGATGTCCATAAAAGCTACAAGATACCCCGAGACATCATGCTGAGAATTATGGTGAAGGTTCGACGATCTCCCGGATATACCGGGTGATAAAAAAGTCAGTATAAATTTTAAAACTTAATAAACCACGGAATAATGTAGATACAGAGGTAAAAATTGACACACATTCCTAGAATGACATGAGGTTTTATTAGAACAAAAAGAAAACACCCCATATTGCTAGACGCGTGAAAGATCTCGTATGTTACCAGCTATATACAATAATAAAACTTTTACTTCCTTTTTTACCATACCTCGCTTTCATTTGACTGCACGTTGTTGATGTTGTGGTCTTCAGTCCGAAGACTTGTTTGATGCAGCTCTCCACGCTACTCCATCCTAAGCGAACCTTTTTAATCTCCGAACAACTACTGCAACCTACATCCCTCTGGATCTGCTTCCTGTATTTAGCTGTTGGGCTCTCTTTACAATTTTTACCGCCCCCCTCCACACACACATACACACTTCCCACCAATACTAAATTGGTTATTCCTTGATGTATGAGGATGGGTCCCATCAACCGATCCCTCCTTTTGGTCAAGGTGTCCCACAGACTTCTTCACTTCCCAATTTTACTGAGTACTTGCTCATTAGTTACGTAATCGACCCATCTAATTTTCAACATTCTTCTTTCAAAAGCCTCTATTCTCTTTTTGTCCAAACTTTTTATCGTCCATGTTTCACTTCGATACATGGGTATAATCCGGACAAAGACCTTCGGAAACGACTTCCTAACACTTAAATCTGAATTCATTGTTAATAAATTTCTCTGCTTCAGACATGCTTTTCTTGCGATTGTCAATCTACATTTTATACCTTGTCTGCTTTGGCCATCATCAGTAATTTTTCTGATCAAACAGAAAAACTCATCTACTAGTTTGAGTGTCTCGTTCCCTAAACTAATTCAGTTAGCATCACTTGATTTAATTCGACTACATTCCATTATCCTTGTTTTGCTTTTGTTGATCTTCATCTTCTATTTTCCTATCAGGACACTGATCACTCCGTTATACGACTCTTCCAGAATGACAGTGTTACCAGCAAACCTAAATTTTTTATTTCTTCTCCCTGAATTTTAATTCGTACTCCAAAATTTGGTTTCCTTCACTACTTGTTCAACGTACAGGTTGAATAACATCGGGGATAAGCTAAAAACCTGTCTCAGTTCTATCTAAACCACTGCCTCCCTTTCATGCCCCTCGACTCTTACATTTGCCGTTTGGTTCCTGTACCAGATGTATATAGCCTTTCGCTTTCTGTATTTTACCCTTATTACCTTCAGGATTTGAAAGAGTATTCGAGTCAACAATGTCAAAATCTATCCCTAAGCCTACAAATGCCATAAACGTAGGTTAGCCTTTCCTTAACATATCTTCCAAGATGAGTCTTACGGTCAGTATTGCCTCGTGTGTTCCTACATTTCTCCGGAATCCAAACTGATCTTCCCCGCAGTTAGCTTCTGCCAGTTCATCCACAGTTCCGTAAATAATTCGTGTTAGTATTTTACAGTCATGACTTATTGAACTGATAGTTTGGTTGTTTTCACATCTGTCAGCAACTGCTTTTTTTGGAATTCGAATCACTACATCTCCTTGAAGTCTGAGGGTATTCCGACTGTCTCATACAACTTTCCCACCAGATGCAAGAGTTCTAGCTCTCCCAAGGCTATAAGTAGTTCTTACGAAATATCATCTACCCCCAGGAGCCTTTTTCGACTTAGATCTTTCAAAGCTCCTTCAACTTCATCTCGCAGTACCATATTTCCCATCTGATAATCTACGTCCACTACCCTTTCTACAAAATTGCCTTCACATTCATCTGCCTTGTACGGACCCTGTGTACATGCCTTCGACTTTCAGATTTCCCTTCTCTGCTTAGGACTGGTTTTCCATGTGAGCTCTTGATATTCATACAGCTCCTTCTCCTTTCCCCAAAGACCTCTTTAATTTTCCTGTAGGCAGTATCTATCTTTCCCCTAGTGAAATATGCATTTAAATTTTTACATTTGTTCTCTAGCCATTCCTGCTTAGAAGTTTTGCGCATCCTGTCAACCTAATTTCTTAAACGTTTGTATTCCCTTTCACCTACTTCATTTGCTGCATATTTAAATTTTCTCCTTTCAGAAATTAAATTCAGTATCTCTTCTGTTGTCCAAGGCTTTCTACTAGCCCTTGTCTCTCTACGTACTTGATCCTCTGCTGCATACCCTATTTGATCTTTTAAAGCTACCTTTTTGTCATGTACTGTATTCCTTTCCCCTGATCTAGTAATCTGTTGCCTAATTCTCCCTGTGAAACTCTCAACAACCTCTCGTTTTTTCAACTTTTCTAGGTCCCACCTCCTTACTTTACATTTTTTTTTCAATTTCTACAGTTCAGAACCAATAAATTGTGGTCAGAGTCCATATCTGCCCCTGGAAATGTTTAAGGTTTCAAATATGGTTCCTAAGACCCTGTCTAAGCATCACCCAATGAGTCTGAATCCTTCTGACGTTTCCAGGTCTCATCCAAGTTCTCTTCCACATGTAAAATCTACTTTCATGATTCGTAAACAAATTATTAGCGATGATTAAATTACGCTCTGTGCAAAATTCTATCAGGAGGCTTTCTCTTTCATTGCTTTCTCACTGTCACATTAACCTTTTATTTTTCGTTCTCTTCCTTTCCCTTCCAACGAATTCCAGACTCCATTACAATTAAGATTCCATAATCATTAATCATCTGAATAATTTCTCTTACCTCTTCGTACATTATTTCAATCTCTTCCACATCGGCGGAAATACTTGGTATATAAACTTGTATTACTGTAGTTGGCGTGGACTTCTTGTCTACGTTGGCTACGACAATGCGTTCACTATGCTGTTCATAGTATTTTACCCACATTCCTGTTTTCCTATTCATCATTATTTCATCCCTGTAGTACCCCTATTTGACTGTGTATTTATAGCCCTGTATTCACCTGACACCTCCTGCCACCGAACTTCACTATATCTACCTTCAGCATATCCATTTCTCTTTTTAAATTTTTTCATCTACCTGCCCAATTAAGGGATCTAACATTCCACTCTCTGATCCGTAAAATGCCTGTTTTGTTTCTCCTGATGACGACTTCTTCCTGAATAGTCCATTTCCCGAGATCCGAATGAGGGATCATTTTACTTCCAGAATATTTTATTTGAGTAGACGTCATCGTCATTTGACCACACAGTAGTGCTGCAAGCGCTATGGAGAAATTACGGCTGTGGTTTTCCTTATACTTCACTACTGAAGGTAGTTTACCTCAATTTTTTTGGTGTGAAGTTAAGTGATCAAGACAAACTGTAGGCATCTCATTTTCACTGGAATTCTTCTTTTGAAAATTTACGTAGGTCGATAAATAAAACTGGCTCGACAGTATCTTTTCTTATCTCTATTATTTGGAGGGAACCAATGAATTATGCATATAACTGTTATTTCTGTGTGGCATCTGATTTTCCAAAAAGATATATCAACTAACATTCAACGAGCTCTCCGCCCATTCCATAACAGGATCACCTACCTATAACGAATATATCAGGGGACTGTAGTGTGATGGCAGGTGTTGATGAAACCAAACCGTGGTCATTATGTTATCCAAAAACCCTTTGCTCAGTGACTGGGGCACTCGACTATTCAGGTAAGTCCATTGGTGATCTAAATAAAATTACAGCATGTACAAAAAAAAAAAAAAAAAAAAAAAAAAAAAATTTTGCTTGAGTAAGTGAATTTTATGCTTATTGTGAATGAGTCGGGTCATAACTTAACTACATTGAATAATCCTAGTTTTATATCATCGTTTCTTTGCTTTTAATGGTCGATTATGTGACATTAATTTGTTAAAATTATATAAGCTAAGAACACTCTACCTATGAGATATCTATAAGATATCAGTCATATGTTACCTATTTTAGATTCACACTATTGATGAATAACGGTATCTTCCCATTTTTGCAACCATCATACAGACTGTTTTTGTTATGTGTGTCGTGTCTTCTTTGGATAGAAAGCAGTAAAAGGGTAGAAGAACGATGGTAACAATTTCTGCTCAGCATACAGTTATTATTTCGGAATCCAATCGGAAGAGCAAGACAAAACTGGGCATGACTTGTGTTTGTGGGTGTTGCAGGTCCACTCTCAAGGCCTGGTATAGAGGAGAAAAAAAAATTAAATTTGGTGTACCTAGAATTTGGAAAGAAAGAACAGATCACCTGTCCATCTGCTGTTTCTGTGTTGCTGACTTGTCTCATCGTAATAGGGCAATAAAACCAAAGTGTTTGTCCGTTCAGACTTGTCATCATTCCTTAGACCATTCCATATGGCGACGAGCTTTCTACTCCTCCTTTTCATGTATTGAAGAAGTGTGAAGATAGCAGTTATGAACCAAATACAGAAATCGACCACAAAGAAGGATGCAGATGCTAAACTTCAATACCCCACACAAAATTAGTTAAATGACTTCATCAGGGATCTAGGAAGTACAAAAACGAATGCAGAAATTCTAACATCGAGACTGAAGCAATGGGACCTATTGGGAAAGGGTTGCAAGGTACTGAACCTGAGAAAACACCATGGAACTTTCTCCTAATACCTCACTCTGCCAGACAAACTGTGCTATTGTCACATTAGCCCTTTTCAAGGAAACAATGTTTAAGTATGATGCAGAGAACTGGGGAATCTTCACGATAGCTCCTGCAAGAGTCTGAAAGCTGTTCTCCTCAATAATGGAAGCAAATATCCCTCAGTTCCAACCGCTCATTCGACTCGCCTAAACGAAGATTACTCAAGTGTTCAGCATTTTCTTCAGGTGGTAAAAATGCTGAATGTGAGTGGGATGTATCTGGTGATTTCAAAATTATTGCAGTTTTTAATGAATTACAAGAAGGAATTCCTGCTTTCACTGTCTTTGCGGTAGCAGGAATACAGGCGGAGATTCGGAGGCTGTTGAGTGGCAAATGAGGACAGAGTGCGTAGTTATCCATAAAACATGAATTGGGAGCACCTTGTCAAGCAGGGAAATGCAGTAATGCCTCACCTCCATATTAAGCTCCGACTCATCAAGCAGTTCTTAACGGCATTAGATGCTACTTCAGATGCAATGATGTACCTACAGAACGTGTTATCCAGGCTATGAGAGGGTAAGGTAAAGGGTGGAATTTGTTGGGTCCCATAGTGAAAAAGTTACCTGTTGATGACACACTCACCCCTCAGCAAGCTTCTAACAGTTTGAAGGAAGGCCTGGGAGAGATGTAGTGAATGGTTTCCTAGGGTATCACAGGATGGATGAGGTGCAGGGTCTTTTTAAGAACTACACAGTAATGAGGTGCAGAATGTCCTTAAATTGCATGTACTCCACTCGCATCTAGATATTTGCGAGTCTCATGTAGGTGCATTTTCAGAGGAACATGGAGAAAGTTGCATCAGGACCTTCATCTGTTTGAAGTCAGATACCAGGGACAGTATCACGAGCGAATACTCGGTGATTACATCTGGGGACTGACCAGAAAAAGTAATGTAGTAATGTAACTTACAAGAGGAAACGTAGGAAGGCAATACACTTTTAAGGTCACTATACATGGCAAGTAAACATTTTCACGTGCTCTAACACTTTTGTCATATACGTTTACTATTTTACATTCTTTCAAACATTGTACTTAGGAATTTCTTCTGTTTCGTTTCAAGGGTATATGTAAACGAACATTCATTGTTCTAAATAAATACATTTCCTTGTAATTACGAAATGTCATTAAAAATAATTTCCCACATTCAGTATTAGTCAAATAAATTCAATTCCCTATAATTACGAAATGTCCCTAAAACTAATTTCCCACATACAAAATTATGTTTACAAAGTGTTTTGAAACATACTGCATCAGAAACAATTTCATTAAAAACAATTTCCCACATTCAGAATTAGTCAAATACATTCATTTCCCTATGATTTCGAAATGTCCCTAAAAATAATTTCCCACATACAAAATTATGTTTACACAGTGTTTCGAAACATACTGCATCACAAACGAAAAGAAAATATCTTAAATAAAATCTTTTCATATGGTTTTATGCCACCGTCTCACGAAAAACTTTGCAAAGATAATGAATAAGGACGGAGAATTTTTCACGTGCCTGGCTGATTTCCGCCGCTCAGTGCAGACAAAGTTAAGAAATTCATAAAATTCTTATGGATCAAAACTTTAACTTAGTCCTTCACAAAAATGTGAAACAAACTTGGGAAGCCTTTAGAAGTCTTGTGCAGTGTTTCTGGATAACATAATTGTTGCAAAATGCCCTCAGATGCTAACCACCCAACAGGACAAGTATCATCGCTTAGGCTGCAATATGTCACTTAAAATCCAATTCCTCCAGTTGCATTCAGATTCCTTTTTACGAAAAACTGTGGGACAATGAATGATGAGCGTGATAAACTGATTCTCCAACACATCAACAACAGAACGAAGATATCGGGAACCGTATACTGCAAAAAGTGGTAATTGACTCTGAAAAGTGTGAAGTCATTCACACGATTTCTAAAAGGAATCTGATAAATTTCGGTTACACAATAAATCACACAAATTTATAGGCTGTCAGCTCAACTACATAGTTAGGGATAACAATTGCAAACAACTTGAACTCGAACTATCACATAGATAATGTTTTGAAGAAGGCACTCCCAACACTACATTTTATTAGTAAAACGCTTAGAAGATGCAACAGGTGTACTAAGGACATTGCCTACACTTTGCTTGTCTGCTCTCTTCTAGAGTATAACTGTACGATGTTGGATTATAATCAGATGGAGCTGATTGATGAACCTGGAAAAGTTAAAAAAAGAGCAGCTCCTTTGTATTATGATGTATAAAGGAAGAGAGTGTCACGCATTTAATACGCGAACTGGTCTGGCCGTCATTCAAAGGCGTTTTCCCTTGTGGTAGGATCTTCTCGTGAAACATCGGTTACCAACTATTTCCTCCGAATGCGAACATATTTTGTTGGCGCCCACCTACACAAGGAGAAACGATAATTGTAATAAAATAAGAGAAATCATATCTCGCACGGAAATATTTGTGTGTTTGCTTTCCTCGCCTGGTCATCGAGAGGGGAACGGTACAGAAATAGCTTGAAGGCGGTTCCATGAACACCCTGCCAGACATTTGATTGTGAATTGTAGATTGGTCATGTAGATTTAGATGTGGTTGGAAAAGACTTAGGTAATGCGTACAGCAGAACGTTATAGTCCTAGGAGGCAGCTCCTTATTAATACCACAATTTATTTGTAGCATCGCAATACTTAATCGTTACATAGATCATTAAGGACTCCCTTATTTATTGGGAAACAGTAAAGTGGCTCTGAGCACCATGGGACTTAACATCTGAGGTCATCAGTCCCCTAGAACTTAGAACTACTTAAGCCTAACTAACCTAAAGACATTACACACATCCATGGCAGAGGCAGGATTCGAACTTGCGAGCGTAGTAGTCACCAGCAGGATTCGGACCTGCGACCGTAGTAGTCACCGGATCCGGACTGAAGCGCGTAGAACCGCACGGTCGCAGCGGCTGGCGGGAAATAGTAACCGGCATCTCTTTACGCTTTTTCCTTGCTTCTTTGCATGAAATACTATCGATAAATGTATCATCTTTACGTTGATGAAGGCCCACTGGAAATAAATTAGTCGCCTTGAAAAGTATCAGTTCAGTGACGAGAGGTATCCACAGGTTTGTTGAGGTATGTCTTGTCGAGCTGGAACTACTAACTGATGGTTTAGATCTCATAGTGTTATCAAATGGTAGACATGTTGACTCCAACGTTTCACGTGGTGTGGCCCACAGCCTCAGGCTTGTATTGTAGGATTAGGGTCGGATGATGTACCTGGTAAACTGAAGCGTGGTAGGTTGCTTGAATCTTCGCGAAGGCAGGACCGAACGCGTGCAGTACTGTGAAAACGGTTGCTGTAATCTTCTGAGACTTGTGTCGTTACAGCATGTTATTCACCACCAGCCGAGAAACCGGATGCTATCTGGGTATTTATTTGTAGCTGTGCCAGAGACTTCATACGAGTGCGATTTCTTTTGGACTTCAGAGTTTCTTCGTACACAACGTTTGAAGAAATATGATTGAGGACATGAAATGAGAGGTTGTTTGCTTCACTAACACAAGGAAGAGCCAGGAAGAGCTGGCCGTTCAAATTACATCTGACACTAAGGCTCTCACCTGCAACACACAACGTGTGGTCTTGTACTTTGCATATGGTCGCGGCATCATACAGACCATCGGGAATTGAACAAATTTAAAGCGAAATGGTAAATTATTAGGAACACGTGGAATTCCGCGTAAAATCTCGCTCGCCTATGCCACTTTTCACCAAAATTTCGCCTTCTATGAGGTTGCTTCGGACTGAAGCTTCTTCAACCCTTCGTAATTGAAGTGTTCTGAGGAAGGAGTTTGCAAAGAGTGAGCTACAGCTTGATGTTCTCAAGCCGCAGTGAGTCTCGCTCATGACCCTCATTGGTTTCTTAAGACCTTAATATAGTCCTCAGTTTCTTAACCGTTCTGGTGTATTAAGAAGGGTTGATTGTTGTTCAGGCATTTTTATTCGTAAGCAAAACAAAATGGTAATATAATGAGTAAAAATCCAAATCATAAAGCAAACTTAATAATTTCGTTCTTCCTAGCAAACAATATAAACAAAACCTATCCAAAGGCTCAAACCAATGTCGTTAACTTGTAATATAAAAAAGCAAAGTCAGAAAATCCATATATCTTAGCCAAGAAAATTTACTGTTAGTTCGTATTTGTTGAGATGAGATTGCAGCACTCTATTCTAGCTCTGACATGAACTTCCGCTAGTAAGTCTGTCACTGTGTTAAGAAAGTAACAGCACGATCTAGTAGTTTTAAGGTTTACTACGAAAGTAACAGCGCCATCTGTTGGCTCTTTGGTGTGTTATGCCGTGATGATTAAACTTCAGAAAACTAAGTTGAGCAGATCATTTTACATAAAACTATATTGATGATGATGATGATGCTGATGATGAGGTCCCATACTCCGAGAAACGTAGAGAATGATGCGGGAGACCCGCCAACTATGAAAGGTCCTAGCGGAGGAGCTTAGCCATTGCCTTCCTCCGACCGTAATGGGGATGAATGATGATGATGAGGACGACACGAAAACACCCAGTCATCTCGAGGCAGGGAAAATCCCTGACCCCGCCGGGATTCGAACCCGGGACCCCGTCCTCGTGAAGCGAGAATGCCATCGCAAGACCACGAGCTGAGAAATCTTTTTTCTCCGTCTCCCGATTTTGATCAAATGACGCCTATATGTTGTCCCAAACTACATACAAATTAACTGTGGAAACACCGTGAAATTCGTCTAGTAGTTTTCGCAATCAGCGTGTTGAAACAGAGAAACAGACACCACGGTTTCAGGTAAAACTTTAAACCACGATACCTTTTTTTCCATGATCCAATTTTGATGAACTAAAGCCTAAACGTCGTCCCAGGCTACGCTCGAGAGACCTGTGAACATGAGAGTTCGTCTAGTAGTCTTGGAGATTAGCGTGTTCGAACATAGAGATAAGACAGTTTCGTTTCAGTATAGATGAAAATGTCGAAGTAAAGGCAACACTTGTTCACTGATTATGTTAAAATAAACATTGGTGCTCATGTTAACAGTAACAGGAACGATTGCTTCCAAGCTATGGTACCAAAGGCACTTCCAAAACATCATCAAATCACCTCCAACCTGACGTATATCCTTCAGATATTGCGGGTAAAGGCATTGCACCATTTGCAATCAGGTAAAATCGCTACAAGTTCTTTCTTTTTACGGTCACTGAGATTATGCCTTGTTACATTTTCGCGAGAGGTTCACCATTACTTGGTGACACGTTGGAATATCTGCTACGGTACACGAACAAATCTGGTAACTTACTGTCAGTTACGTATGAAATTGTTCGACGATGCTGGTTGAAAAGCTAAGTCCATGTTGAAAAATGGACCAGAAGGTATTAAATATTTAGTCGCACTGTGAAATGTAATAAGCCTACCGTCGTAACTTCATGCGGGAAATCTTCCAAAATTCTACATACGGAGTTGAGCAATAAGCCGAAAGCCGGCCTGAGTGGTCGAGCGTTTCTAGGCGCTACAGTCTGGAAGCGCGCGACCGCTACGGTCGCAGGTTCGAATCCTACCTCGGGAATGGATGTGTGTGATGTCCTTAGGTTAGTTAGGTTCAAGTAGTTCTAAGTTCTAGGAGACTGATGACCACAGAAGTTAAGTCCCATAGTGCTCAGGGCCATTTAAATCATTTAATAAGCCGAAAAATGTGATGTAGCCGCCGCAGCTAGTTTACTCTTTCAGTTGATAGAGGCAGTCAAATGGAAACGAAGCAGGTAGCAAAAAAGTAAGTAAACTGCCCATTATTTCAAAAGTAACCGCCATAACTACTAATTCATTAATATCATGCCAGACGCTGTGGCCGAGCGGTACTAGGGGCTTCAGTCCGGGACACGCTGCTGCTACAGTTGCTGGTTCGAATCCTGCCTCTGGCATGGATGTGGATGATGTCCTTAGGTTAGTTAGGTTTAGGTAGTTCTAAGTCTAGGGGACTGATGACATCAGATGTTAAATCCCATAGTGGTTAGAGCCATTTGAACCATTAATATCACTGTTAAGACAAGACATTCATAGTCCTCATGGAAAAATGTCTGCAGTTGCCTAGGGAAACATGCATGCACCCACACATGCACCTCTTCGTTCGAAGCAAATAGACGACCACGAATGTCTTTCTTCAGGGCTACAAAAATATGGAAATCGCATGAGGAGAGAACGGGACCGTATGGGCGAAGTGTAAGGGCTTTCCAGCGAAACTTCTGCAAATTAATCGGAACAACCTTGGCAACAGGTGGGTCCACCGGATGAAAAGTTGCCTGGGTGCAATTACGGTTCCGTAGACAACCCCAAATATATTTTCACCAAGGCACTGACCTTCTTGTCTTCAGTGGGGTTAACGTATTCCGAATTCTCGTTTTCATTTGAGTGGTTCTTATAAGGTGGTATGTCTTGTGAGTTCACGCATCAACAGACTATGAAAATAAATTATCTATTTGTCGGGTTTAATTTTTGAGTTTTGTTTCTGAATTACTTTCAAACATTTCTATACTAACAACTGAAAATTCGAGACAAGAGTGCATGATATTGGTAATATCAAATAGCCTCTGGTATCCTTTATTGAAATATTTTCCACTCCTCCTTAGCCTCGCTGTGCATTAATAATATGA
The DNA here is from genome assembly GCF_023864345.2 of Schistocerca serialis cubense. Taxonomy (NCBI): domain Eukaryota; kingdom Metazoa; phylum Arthropoda; class Insecta; order Orthoptera; family Acrididae; genus Schistocerca; species Schistocerca serialis. The sequence goes on from NC_064643.1 coordinate 488,166,955, forward strand.
GTGGCGAAAATGCGGCTCCTTGATACGTGACCTATACGGCTGGGAAAAAATATGGAAGCACCACAAACACAACACATTATCATGCCTGATACAGTATAGGAAAACCACTGTCATTCCAAGTAGCTTCCAGTTGTCTTCGACTGAGTACAATAATGTTTAACATTTTTCCGTGAAGACATCGGTCATCCTGCTTTACAGTGGTTAATGAATTAGCAGCTATAGCGGCTACTTTTGAAATACGAGGGTTGGAACGTAAATAGTGGTAAATATTTATTCACAACCGATACAAAAGAGTTACAAAAAAAAATCTAAATTTGTGGTAAGGTCTTACGGGACCAAACTGCTGAGGTCATCGGTCCTTAAGTTTACGCACTCCTTAATCTAACTTAAGCCAACTTACGCTAAGGACAACACACACACACACACACACCCGTTCCCGAGGGAGGATTCGAACCTCCGACGGGGGGAGCCGCGTGGACCGTGACAAGGCGCCCTAGACTGCTCTGCTACCCGGCGCGGCTAAAACAGTTACATGTTTGCACCTGTTACTGTCCTTCAAAGTAGTCACCAGCGTTGTGTGGAACGCTTTGCCAGCGATGTGGAAGGCATAGTACACCGTTATCAGAGCCTGTTCTGTTGATGGTGCGAATGGAGCGGTCTACTTCCTGTCGAATCTCTGGAACGGTTCTGAAGCGAATGCCACGAAGTGGTTCTCTCATCTTCGGAATCAAATCAAAGTCACAAAGACTTAAGTCCTAGGAGTATGGTGGATGGTACAGTACTTCCCAGTTCCATCGACCGAACAGAACAGCCACAGCTTGCGCTGTATGCGCCCGCGCATTGTCATGCAAAATAATGGGTGGGTTGCATAGAAAGTGTCACCGCTTCTTTCGCACAGCTGATCGCAGGTGATGCTCCAAAATCGAACAGTAATACTGTGCATAGACTGCCTGCCGTGGAGGAACGTAATACGTTAGGATAGCACAATCACAGTCGTACACGAGAATCACCATAACTATCACCATACTGGTTCTTTGACACACTTTAGACCTTCGCGTCGACGATAATGACGCCATTCGTTGGACTGGCGTTTCAGTTTTGGCTTCGTGGCATTCGCTTCAAAACTGTTCCAGAGATTCGACAGGCAGTAGACCGCTCCATTCGCAACACGAACAGAACAGGCTCCGCTAACGGTAGACTACACTTTCCACATCGCTGGCAACGGATTCTACACAACGCTGGTGACTACTTTGAACAACAGTAGCAGATGCAAACATGTAACACTTCTGTGTCGGTTGTAAATAAATAGCTGCCACTATTTAATTTTCAACCCTCGTAATAGGCAGTTTACTTACTTTTCTACGTGGCACGTTTTTATTTGAATGCCCCCTATAACTGAAACTGTAAACTACCTGCGGCGGCTCCAACACATTTTTCAGCTTATTTAGTAGCATCGCATTTAGCGTTTTAGAAGATTTATCGCATGCAATGACGACGGTACTACGTATATCATGTATCGTTCTCAAGAGAGTCATACCATTCCTCTTGCACAATTGTGGCAAGTTCGGATAAGATAGTGGAGGTGGATAGCGATCACGCGTCCTTCTCTCCAAAACCTCAAGGCTCATTGATATTGAGATCTGCTGACTTTGGTGGCCAGGTGGGATGAGAGAATTCATCCTAGTGCCCTGGTGCTCAGAAAGCCAATCCTGGACGATCCGAGCTGTGTGAACGGGGACCCTGTCGTCTTCGAACACAACATCACTGGCGAAAAACGTTCTACTATGGGATGGACCTGATCATCCAAAATGGGTACATAGTCCTTGCGACTTGGCAGAGTAACAATGGGGACCTTGGAACACAACGATATAGGTGCCCAAATAATCACCGAACCTCTGCCATGTTTCACCTGTGGAACGTAAACTCTATCTGAAGTTGTAAACAGTGTGGAACAAAACTCATCCGACCAAATAACTAAATAACTTACTTCCATTGATCCATAGTCCATGTTTTCCTGTCACGGGCTTTTGCTTCACTGAAGAGTGGATTTGAAATCCCATCTCACCCTGCGATGCCCTGATTATGAAGTTCCCTCGGTCTTTCTTTGAGGTTGACAGTGTTCTCGAGTGCGACATTCAGTTCTAGAACGTCTTCTACAGCTGTCATGCTCATATTTTTCTGTCGAGATCCTTTTCATTGACCGTCTGTCACGATCACTCAACACCGACTTTCATCTGCTATTTGACTCAGACAAAAATGTTTTGCCGATTTCTCTTTACGAGGTATAAAACTTCGATGCGATGCCTCTTGATGTACCGTACATCTTGGTTTCGGAAGCACGAACCGTACTAGCACCAACATCTTGCCCACGTTCGAATTCACTTACCTACACCTACATATACATGATTACTCTGCAATTTACATTTAAGTGCTTGGCAGAGGGTCCATCGAACCACAATCATACTATCTCTCTACCATTCCACTCTCGAACAGCGCGCGGGAAAACAAATACCTAAACCTTTCTGTTCGAGCTCTGATTTCTCTTATTTTATTTTGATGATCATTCCTACCTATGTAGGTTGGGCTCAACAAAATATTTTCGCATTCGGAAGAGAAAGTTGGTGACTGAAATTTCGTAAATAGATCTCGCCGCGACGAAAACGTCTTTGCTGTAATGACTTCCATCCCAACTCGCGTATCATATCTGCCATACTCTCTCCCCTATTACGTGATAATACAAAACGAGCTGCACTTTTTACACCCTTTCGATGTCCAATCCCACCTGGTAAGGATCCCACACCGCGCAGCAATATTCTAACAGAAGACGAATGATTGTAGTGTAAGCTGTCTCTTTAGTGGACTTGTTGCATCTTCTCACTGTCCTGCCAACGAAACGCAACCTTTGGCTCGCCTTCCCCACAATATTATCTATGTGGTCTTCCCAACTGAAGTTGTTCGTAATTTTAACACCCAGGTACTTAGTTGAATTAACAGCCTTGAGAATTGTATTATTTATCAAGTAATCGAATTCCAACGGATTTCTTTTGGAACTCATGTGGATCACCTCACACTTTTCGTTATTTAGCGTCAACTGCCACCTGCCACACCATAAAGCAATCTTTTCTAAATCGCTTTGCAACTGGTACTGGTCTTCGGATGACCTTACTAGACGGTAAATTACAGCATCATCTGCGAACAGCCTAAGAGAACCGCTCAGATTGTCACCCAGGTCATTTATATAGTTCAGGAACAGCAGGGGTCCCAGGATGCTTGCCTGGGGATCACCTGATATCACTTCAGTTTTAATCGATAATTTGCCGTCTATTACTACGAACGGAGGAACGGTGCTTGCGAGGAACGGAGTCAAAAGCTTTCCGGAAATCTAGAAATACGGAATCAACTTGAGATCTCCTGTCGATAGCGACCATTACTTCGTGCGAATAAAGAGCTAGCTGAGTTGCACGAGAACGATGTCTTCTGAAACCATGCTGATTACGTATCAATAGATCGTTCCCTTCGAGGTGATTCATAATGTTTGAATACAGTACATGCTCCAAAACCCTACTGCAAACCGACGTCAATGATATAGGTCTGTAGTTCGATGGATTACTCTTACTACCCTTCTTAAATACTGGTGCGACCTGCGCAATTTTCCAATCTGTAGGTACAGATCTATCGGTGAGCGAGCGGTTGTATATGATTGGTAAGTAGGGAGCTATTGTATCAGCGTAATCTGAAAGGAACCTAATTGATATACAATCTGGACCTGAAGACTTGCCCGTATCAAGCGATCTGAGTTGCTTCGCAACCGCTAAGGTATCTAGTAAGAAACTCATGCTACCAGCTGTTCGTGTTTCAAATTCTGGAATATTCCATTCGTCTTCCCTGGTGAAGGAATTTCGGAAAACTGCGTTCAACAACTCCATCTCCCCAATGTTATCCGTATTTCTAATGAGCAATCGTTCTTTATGTGAAGAATTAAGTTCTGTGAGAACAAACAATTCTCTAGCAGCACGTATCTCTGAATTATCACATTTTTGTAATCATACAAAACGGTGGTAGTGTGACAAACGCTGCATGGATGCCCAGGACCATAAAATCAGCCAGTTCATTTGTATCATACAAAAACGTAAGTTACTTCACACAGGTTCTGTTCAGTATTTCCGCGTTGATACTTTAATAGAGATGCTGATTTTCAAATATTTACAATATCGATTGTCGAATTTTTCTAGGATTCTGTAGTTTCAAACTTTATGGTTATTAGCCTATAATATGTTCCATTACTTGTCCTCCCCTTTCCGTAAAATGAATAAAATTTGTCCTGTTTTCCAATTACTGTAGGTGACAGAGCGATATATTCGCAATAAGCGTGTGGTAAGAAAGATATCCAATAAAACTCTGTCCGTGTTCTGAATTTAATAACTGTGATTACACCCAGAAGTCTCACCTCTATTGGAAACCGATAGCGTTTACTACGGCTTTAATTGCTCATGTTCAACATGAACCAATCGGAAATACTTTTATGAGGTATCGAAGAAGTATCGGAAGCGAACTTGTGAGATCCGTCTCTTGCATTCATCCAGAGTACCAGAATAGATTTGTAGCTCGATAGCCCCGTAAATGCGTCACTTTAAGGTTTACATTTCGTACTGTTGGCAACATTCGTTAACAATACATCTCAGATAACCGCTCTTAACGACACTTACTGTTCTGACAGGTGTATGAAAATGTGTAAACGTGTTCATTCACTACACAAGCATACACGCAAGAGACTTCGAGTTTGCTCATCTTTTGCACGATTGTAGGAGATACTTACGTGTGGCAATGTAGGATGCACTTCTCAGGTTTCCGAGATATTGGAGTTTAAAGTTTTACGAGCCTGTTCCTTACCTTACGGGAGCGTCGGCCGTCGATCAGTGACCTTAAGGCGTGAGACTAAGATGGCAGACTGTACGTCTTACGTAATGCGCCAAAGTTCTTCATATACTATACAAGAGGGCTTGCCGGCCGCTGTGGCCGAGCGGTTCTAGGCGCTTCAGTCCGGAACCGCGCCGCTGCTGCGGTCGCAGGCTCGAATCCAGCCTCGGGTATGGATGTGTTTGATTTCCTTAGATTAGTTAGGTTAAAGTAGTTCTAAGTCTAGGGGACTGATGACCTCAGATGTTAAGTCGCATAGTGCTTAGAACCATTTGAACCATTTGACCAAAGACGACTTGTTCGTCCCTTGGCAGGTTCTGTCGTAGTATTTTACAGGGACCAAGCGTTCCAAATCATAAGAAAAAAGGGTAGATCATTCCTGTTGTCAAGAGGGTTTGTCGAACGGATGTATACAGCTTTAGGATTGTTCAGGGTGCAGGTAAAAGTAGCCCGTGTGAAAGTAAAGAAAATGCAGTGAAATTACTGAAACGAAGAGTTAAAATGCACTTAACATTTATTTACATTGAAAAATACAGTGTATAATACAGTAAAAGAAGATGTTGACCTCGTGCAACATCAATACGTAGCTGTGCACGTCTAAGCATATTCAGATGCACCCGACGTATTGTTCGAATGCCGATGACTTCAGCGCTGATGTTATCTTTCAGTTCTTGTATTGAGTGTATATTTGTTTCATAGACTTGGCTCTTCAATCATCGTCACAGGAAAAAAAAAAGAAAAAAAATCAGATGTTGTTAGACCCGGCGAATATATTGGCATAAATGTTTGGTGATATTTCTTTCCTCAGTGAAGACAACATGGACTTGTTCCAGGAATATCTTAGCCGCGTAGCTTGTTGCCCCCTCTTGCTGAAAAGAGGAAATATTGTTTTCCATATTCAGTGAGTTCAGCGTAAAATGTATAAACAATTTCCATATATGTAACCGAGTTGAGGGTAGCGTCACAAAATATCGGTCCAATGATGCACGTTGTTGTTACACTGCAGCAAATGCCGATTTTTTCCCCATGGAGTGGTAATTGACACACAATGATAGGGTTCTCTGTTGCCCAGTAATTCGAGCTCTCTGAGTTCACATGACCGGAAAGATGAAATAATGCTGCCTCACTCATGATGTAACTCAAAGGGTTTAACGAACCATCGTTGATGTTATTCAACAACCACGTGCAGTAATCTACAAGTTTCTGACTGTCATGCTCCCCGTAATTGCTGCACAGCCGTCACACGATATGGCTTCGAATTAAGACTTTTCAAAATCCGCTACAACTCCTCCTACTTACATTAGCCTGCTGGACTACTTTACGAGTAGTCTTCTTTGCGCTATGAACAATTCTTCGGTGAATGTCTGCAATAGCTTTTGGTGTGCGAAATGTCGTTTTACATTTTGGACATATCCATACGTGCGCCAATTTTTAATACAGTCTGCATTGTTCGGTCTCCTGTTAGTTCTCTATTGATATACTTCATTCCGAAAACTTCGCAGATTTCCTTGAGTGAGTCTGTTTTCAAATATGCTTCCACGATTTCAGTTCTTACTTCTGCAAAAAAAAAAAAAAAAAAAAAAAAAAAAAAGGAAAAGAAAAGAAAAAAAAAGCAATTTTGTAGACCGCAAAGAGCAACGTCACTCATGAAATAAACGGAAATGCAGATGAAAGAATACTAACAATTGATTATTGCATAAGACTGTCCATTGTTGTAGCTGTTTACTATATTTCAGAAGCCGAAATATTGAATTCACATTCAAAGGGGAGCCGGACTCCTTTTAACTGCGCCCCCTATTATGGATTTCTATCTATAGTGGAATTGTGGGACATGTTTTTAGGTCACGTACTGTGAAATGTTAGGAAACTGAAAGTTTCGTCTGTAGGCATCAACACGGATAAGACAAAGATCTGCTGGAAATTAGCTCTCTGTACTTATTATTGAAATTCCAGGAGGCAACTGACAATTGATACTTGTGCGTCCCTTGATTCCCAGAAGGCTCCGATAAGGCTGTGATCACTCACCTAATCAACAGTACGTAACCATACTGAAAAATTAAGCCTGCTTTGTGAATAGATGGAAGACTACCTTGCAAATAGAATGCTGTACGCCATTCGTAATATGGATGTTTCTGCAGTTGTAAAAGTAGCTTCGGGAACGCTTCGATGGGCGTATGACCGGATCATTAGTGTTCACAATATACATTGGTCCGCAGTAATTAAGGTCGAAAGTAACTTCTGCTTGACGTGTCACTGCCAAGAAGCATATAATACTGTGGGCACATGACTGTAGCCCTCATGCTGTTACACTTTGAGTCCCTGCAAAATGTTATATTCTTTGGGCGCTGCAGGTTTCCACGGTTTTGATACTACTAACTTGATAGATGAGAAAGCAAAAGAACATTTTGTGCCATTAAATGTATTTCAAAAGGACTAGGAAGCCATTTGTTAAAAGTATCTGGAATGGCAGGTGCGTGAGCGTGGGAGAGAAACATGCTGGTGGTTTTATTGGACATATATTTCAAATCACCGTTTATTGAAAAACAGACAAGCAGCATACTGTCAATCGCTGTAAGGTGAGTTACGCAATTATTGGTTATAGCGCAGTTAAACACTCATCTCGTTTGCAGTATTTAAAAAAAAATCTGTGCAGAATTTACCATAAACACATTTACATGTTAGTTCTCGCTCTGCTTAAAAAACTCTAGCGAATTCTTAGCACAACTAGTGGGCCAAACCTTAACCACTAAAATGATGGCTACCTTGCATCAATTACTATCAAATATTTTCGCGTGTCTCATGAATTTAATGTTTGAAAACAGGAAAATGGTGGCAGCCTTCATAAGTTAAACTTTCATTCAGATATGACGGTCTTTAACGTCACTTAAAAGGAACACAGTAGCCACATATGTAATCAGTAAGAGAAGATAACTTAATACTTGAGGGACGAACGGGATAGAATCTTTTCATCCAAGACATGCTCCTCGCCTGTCATTGAGACAAATACACTAACACATACAGTTTAACAAACATGAGCCCAAGCACAGAGCTAAACCTAAAGCGATGAGGACACATCACACAAAAGACAACTAAAAGAACATTGTTGTAATAAAACACAATGATAGCGTAAAACAACATTCCTCCCACCCTGCTCAACCGCAGTGTCTACCAAACAGTTTCACTGAACACTAAAAAACGACTAGGATCCCAAAACAACGCCGCTCACACACTGATGAGCCACACTTTACATGGGCATTACATGGCTGTAGCAGCACGCAGAGATAAGGAGGAAAATAGACCAAATAACCTCTACCAGAACAGCCTGCATGGTGAACCGTAAGAGAAAGGCAATAACCTCACTCCGGCGATTTCTGGCATGGGGTCTATCTATCATCTTGTAACCTCAGCTGTCATCTCCGCATCTACCATTCTGGAATGTGAAAGGCACAGCATCCACTTGGGTACCATCCTCCATATACTTCAGCGTAAAGTAGCAGGCAGACAGCCTGCACTCGTTACCTGTAGCTCCACAGCATCCGTTGTCAATTTCAATTGCTGAAAACATTCCATTGTATTGACTGTTTGTAGTCTGTAACCGTCTTGTGTATGTAGTGATCTCAAAATTTTCCTAATGGTCATTCTCTTTTTTTTTTTTTTGTTTCTTCAAGTTCGTGGTTCCTATTAGTCGTCGGTGTTTCGCTTAAATGGAGGACTGTTGGCTTTATTACTGATTTCAGTGCCGGAGTTTTGTCCGTCTTGAAATTTTTTCTTGGAGTGGTTTTGGACAAACCCTAATAATTTTTTGACTTTTTGGTGGTGATTTTACTGTAAGAGTTTTCAAAGTCTGTCCATTCAATGAATTCTCCGAGATAATTATAGTACTGGATCCTATAGATTTTACTGTATTTTGCTTCCAGGCTCGGGATATCTGTCTTTGGATACAAAAATTCAATTTTCTCGAATGAGCTTTACAACCCTACATTTCTTGCACTTTCCTTAAGTGTCTCGAGCTGTTTGGCGGCAGTCTCTCGGTCCTCCGCCAGTATCACCAGGTCGTCCGCAAATGCGAGGTATGGTATGCAGAAGTTATTTTCCGGTAAAACCGTATAGGACTGGATTCCAAAACCCACTTTTTTTAAATTCTTCCGCTCATTCTTCGATGACCTTGTCGAGGACGACGTTGAACAGAATAGGAGAAAGTCCACAACCTTGTCTGACACCTGTTTGAAAGTCAGAGGGTTCTGAAATTCCCCCCCACCACAAATTTTACTTTAGCTCTCATGCCAGCAAGTGTTCGTTTTATGTGTTATCGTATTTTGATATCTATTCCACTCCCTTCTAAGACTAGAAATAGTGAGGGCTGCCTATCGATTCGTACGCCTTTTTTAACATCTATAAATGTGCATGCTAGAGGTTTTTTGAGAGATAACTTTTTCAGTATGGTTATGAGGTTGAAAATTTAATCTGGGCATGACCTGTTCGATCTAAATCCTGCTTGATATCCCGTTAATCTGGTATCTCTCTGTAGTTGGCTGGATCCAATTTGTTGCCTTTTCCATGTAGTGGATTGATTAGAGTAGTATTCAAGTCATCTAACATTTTTGCTGTTTGTCAAATGTTTCGAATTATTTGTGCGATTTCTTTGAGTGAATTTGGGCCTAAATTTTTCAAGAATTCTGCTAAAAGCCCGTTTTTCACTTTCTTGTTATGTGAGCAAACTTCTTCTTGTGCTGGTGGTGACAAAATTTCTTTGTGATTTGTGCATGCATTATGGGTAATCTCTCTTTGGGTAAAGGAGAATTTAAAACCTTTGTAAAATATGCGACTAGTTCTTGGCAGTTTTCTTTGTTTGCCGTGGCTAATTTACCATCTTGTTTTCGCAAGCGGAAGTTCTGTGGTGAGTACCCCTTAATTGGTCCTGAACAAATCGTGTGTGTAGTAATCTTTGAAACTGTCCTCAGTTGACTCCAATTTGTCTTAAAGTCTTGGATGTTTGTTTGCGAAATTCAAGGAATTTCGTCTGTTTCTTTTGATTTGCTGCAATTATAATTTTGAAATGACATTTTCCTTTCTTCTAGTGCTTTGTCGCATTCTTGAGTCCACCAAGGGTGTTTTGGTTTTTTGTGAAGAGGGATCAAGTCTACCACTTTTGTAATGATTTTAGTTAGAAATTTCTCCCAGTCTTCTACATGTTCTTCCCTTTTTTCTGTTATTTTAGATGGTGGTGGTGGTGGTTAGTGTTTAACGTCCCGTCGACAACGAGGTCAGTAGAGACGGAGCGCAAGCTCGGGTTAGGGAAGGATTGGGAAGGAAATCGGCCGTGCCCTTTTAAAGGAACCATCCCGGCATTTGCCTGAAATGATTTAGGGAAATCACGGAAAACCTAAATCAGGATGACTGGAGACGGGATTGAACCGTCGTCCTCCCGAATGCGAGTCCAGTGTGCTAACCACTGCGCCACCTCGCTCGGTGTGTTATTTTAGAGATTTTGCTTTTATGTAAATTAAATTTGGGGATCACTAGTGTTTTTATGTAAAATTTTCTTTTCGGTGTGAATCTAATTTTCATTTTGGTCATCTAATGAGCCATATCGATGTTTGCACTTCTAAGTACTTGCACAAAGTGAATTTCTTTTTGGTGGTCGTACAATATTGCCTCATGATTAACCGGAAACTCTCCTAAAAGATGGGTCAGTGACTTATTTCATTGGGGGGGATTGTTGTGAAACGAGGTTGACATAATTTTTATATTGTCTTATTGGCGTATCGAAAAGAGTCAAATGCCCTACTTTTTGGTGAACTTGTGAGCATGATAGTTTCCCACTGTCCTAAATATTTGAGTTCGCTGCTAATTTGGGCATTAAAATCGCCAAGTATAATTTTCACATCAACTTTTGGAATTTTGACCATCTGTGTTTCAAGTTCTTCCGAGAATCTTCTTCCTTTTTTCGTGCTCTTTTTATTGTCACCATTTGTTGATGCATGTGCGATAATAAAAGTGTAGTCTTTTGTGTGTTTGATTCGTAAGGTCATAAGTCCGTTGTTAGTGAGTTTCATATCTTTAGTGAATGTAAAATTTTCTCGTCTATATTGAAGAACATGTCAAATAGTGCTACCCTTTTTCTAATTTTCTTGTTTGTTCTCTTGTTTGAAGAATCTGTGCTTATTGTAATCCATCGTTTCTGATTCTGTGAAGTGTGATTCTTGCAGGGCAGAAATTTAGATTTTGTGCTTCATGAGTTCTGTTGTGAGATTGTATGGTTTTTTCTGCTCGAATGAGTGTCTGATTGTTGAAAGTGCCAATGTAGGCGGGTGCTTTTTGTGGAAATTTATTAGAGCACTCCAAATTGCTCTCTTGTATATGTTCAAGCTCCCCAGAACCCGAATACAGTAGAGTCTTGTTAATCCGAATTAAGTGGGACTGGACCTTGTTCGGATTACCGTTTTGTTCGAATTAGCCAGAATTACGGTTTCGGGTTTCTAGAATGACGTATACCAAGCAGATAAGAAATTTCACCGTGGCAACAAATGGGAACAATTGTGGGAACAATGGCTCACTCTTACTCCTTGCCCATGTTGTTGAGCATTGTTGAGACCTTTGTAGTCTCTGAGGTCAGTGCACTGCCAGTTGGCTCACAAAGCGCTTGGTTATGTTAGTTATCGACCTCTGACACGCGTAACAGAGCTTTTAAAAACTGCAACATGGAGTCACTGCCCGTATATTACCGCAACCAGAAAAAAGCGTGGATGTATGGTAACCTGTTCAAAGAATGGTATCACGGCCAGTTTGTTCCTTCTGTTCGACGGTTTTCTAAGGAAAATCATTTGTCTCCGCGTGCAATCCTTTTGACTGATAACGCGCCATCTCACCCCAGCACTGAGGAATTATCTGATGGAGAAACTGTGGCGAAGTTTCTGCAATGTTACACCATTTCTACAACTGATGGATCATGGCGTACTGCAAACATTAAAAATTATATACAGAAAACAATTTTTAAGAATCCTGATCCGAGGTAGTAGCATTCCTTCAGTGGACAAAATAAAAAAGACCAGTGTGAAGGATGTTGTTTATTGGGCCGCTGAGGCATGGCAGAATATTTCAGAAAATACTCTGACAAAATCGTGGAGAAAACTGTGGACATCTCTTGAATTGTAGGGCAACCTAGCTAAAATTGAGGAGGAAAATCTACTACAAATGATACAGACAATCCCTGGATGTGAAGAAGCTAGTGAAGGAGACGTAGATAAGTTGACGGCAGTTGATGGGGCATGTGTGCAGAACCTTACTGACGCTGATTTAGTTGCTGCAGTGAATCGAGACCAGGAAGAAGTGGACTGCTGTGACGGAAGTGACAATGCCTGTGAAATCGACATAGGAGAGCTGGTGCCACACAGTGGCGCAGCAGAAGTCCTTGAGCTCGCGGCTACTTTATTTAGAGCAACAGCGCACTGCTACACCTGCTGACTTGATGTTTATGAAACGATGGCGCAACTATGCGTTATATAACAAGCTGTATTCATTACGCCTAAATACAGTGACTGAGATTTTGTCATCTAAAAGTTGGGACAAAATGTCGACTGTATTTTAGTAATTTTCATAGCTATTCTTTCATTGTTATGCATTGTTTAAACCTAATGGTTTCTTGCCAAATTTTCTAATACATATTTACTGTACTGTGTAAATTAAAATAGTGTGTATGTGCCGCAGTTTATCGCACAGTTTCCCACACTAACATTTTTCATGTTCGGATTAACCGAACGTTCGGATTACCGGGATTCGAATTAGCTATACTTGGTTGCCATGTTGGACTGGCGGAATCGTCCACCTGTGGTAATTATATCTTCATTATCATCAATTTTCTAGCTTTTGCTAATGGTGCAGAAATATATATATATATATATGGGCGGGTGTTGGTGCAATAATGCGACTGGCATAATAGAATTAACAGGATACGGTGTTTTTGGTTTCATCATGTAGATGCTGCATGGTGGCTGTAGACCACCACATGAAGGAATTGATAATACAGAGATGGTAACGTAATTCCGCAAACCGCCTGGAAACTAAGTTACTCGGGTGACAATGCAACAGAACATGTCTAGAACAAGGCGGATAGGAAGATCAGTACACTGCTAAGGAAACACAGCTGAGGGCAGCAAGATCACAATTATGACCCGGACATGGGGGAGAGTAGTGCCTGTAGCTAATTAGACTGCACATGGATTTAATTTACTGGGTTGCTCGTCATAAGAAATGACTGAATGACCTCAAAGAAGCTTATTTCAACGTGGTGGACACATACAAAAAGAATTTATTTAAAAAAGAAGTTGAGAAAGTGGCCTTCAGGGACGAACAACAAAATAAAGGATATAACCCCGTAGCAATGAAGAACTCAGGAAGCAGGGATCAGAAAAAATTTAAACGAATGTGGGTGATGACGAAGACGAGCCCATGCAGCAAGAACTGAAATACTGGCTTAATTCGCTCTATTAAGGGCTGTTCGACTAAATTACATTGATCATTTAATATAGGATCTAATCAGTATGGGAGTCCAAGAGTGGAAAAGAGCTGCAAAAAACCGATAACCACGGAGAAAAATACTTTAGAAGCCAAGGTTCAATAAGGGCTGGAGCACAACTGAAGAAGAACAAGAACAAGTGATTTCATTACTAGCATGTCATCAGACTCACGGTGAACGCTGCTAATCTAATATTAAATGCAGTTTTCCTCGTCACGTGGATTGACGCACTAACTGAAATTAAAACTAAAAGAAGTGATGATTATGTTCGCTAGGCAGGGAAATTGTAGCTACTCGAGATTACGATATCCGCCTGGTGCAAATAAAAGATAATCCAAAACCTGTAAACTTTAAGCCTACTTCCGTTGTCACCTATTCTTCGATGAGGCTGAGTCATGGTCGTTTCTTTTCATGAACATCAAGCAAAATAGTTCTACAGTTCAACTACGTAGTTAGTTATAGGCTACACTCATAGCTGAGTCCAGCTGAGGACCCTTTCTCTTTATCAGTGGCAATAACGAGTGTATAGACAATGAAGAGTGGAACATGTGTCCTCTCTGAAATGGGCCTCATTGTAAACCAAGCAGACGCCATATCTTCCCTAACCAAACTAACAGGTTTCCATTTATTTACCGCAACTGCGATCACTATTTCAGTGTCCATCAATGCACAGTCTAACTACAGATCGTAATTTCATATCATACTGTTCCCAGTATGCAGTTAACTTATGTTCTAAATGGTCGATTCTTATTCGCTGGCCTGCCGATGTGGCCGAGCGGTTCTAGGCACTACAATCCGGAACCGCGCTGCTGATACGGTCGCAGGTTCGAATCCTGCCTCGGGCATCGATGTGTGTGATGTCCTTAGGTTAGTTAGGCTTAAGTAGTTCTAAGTCTACGTGACCGATGACCTCAGATGTTATGTCCCATAGTGCTTAGAGCCAGTGGAGCTATTTGAACCTTATTCGCTGGTCTGGCTACGTGCTGAACTTGGACAGGATTCACCTTGCCTTGTGCTCTTCAATTGAATGCCGGGCCTCCTATAGGCTGACCTTGGCCCATTTCCGTCTAGAAAATCCACAGAGGCAGTGACTGGCACTACGTCTGCTATCAGCTCTTTAGGAAAAAACGTCTTGGCTCACAAAGCCAGCACGCGAAGTTGAGACAAACTCAGAAGCGCCTTCACAAAATCATCCAACCAAATAACACATTACTCGTCAAGTAACACTTTGTGGTGCTGGATTTGGTACTCACACGGTCAGTAGATAATTTGGCAAGTGTAGCTAACGACAAAGAAAATGAAGCCGTGGTAATTTTTTGATGTGAGGTATGTCTTTCCGGGACGAAATTATGTCTGAAAGAACAGACACCACACATAGAATAACACAGTAGATGAGCCTAACGGCGAATAACGACACCTTCAGTTCGTATGCATACTACGTCCGAACTCTTGCGGGAACCGGGCGAGGCTGTGGGCAATCAGGATAATCGACAGCGGACGCTACACGTGTAGTATGCGACATGTTGAGAATTTGGACTGGACGGGAAGAGTGTTCGGACAGCCAAGCAATTGAGGCGACTGCTCGCGGAAAGCGGTAAATCCGGGTTCGATTCCTAGTCTGGCTCAAATTTTCAGTTCTCGCCATTGGATTTACTTCCGTGACCGATTTCGACTGAGGTCTGAATTTCCCTTATGTCATAAGTGCAATGTAAATCTTACACGCATACTCTGTCTCCTTTAAATCTGCAAAA
Organism: Schistocerca serialis cubense; assembly: GCF_023864345.2. Lineage (NCBI taxonomy): Eukaryota > Metazoa > Arthropoda > Insecta > Orthoptera > Acrididae > Schistocerca > Schistocerca serialis. The sequence continues at coordinate 488,182,138 of NC_064643.1, forward strand.
AAGATGGAAAAAATAACAGTATGTTGACGGTACTTGAATTGCCTCGCAGATGGATCTTTAATACCGCTCTCAATTTAGGTTTCCCGCTGTTTACCTAAGTCATTCAAGATAATACCGTGATGGTTCCTTAATCAGAGAAAGGTCGGATTCCTCTCTTGTCCGTGTGCAATTGTGGATATGATAGCTGTCCAATGACATCGATATTGTTGACATCTTTAGTGGTTGTTTGGTTTTTAGCATTGTTCCCATGGCGTAATCTACTAGCTGTGTTCTCCGTTCTTTTTCACATATATCTTCCTCTCAAGATACGTCAGAAACCATTAAATAATTTATGATTTTTTGTGTTATAGCTAACGACACAGCTGGAAAGTACATAATGTAGAACAAAGCAGCTGTCGCAAAACTAAAACTACTGATTATATCTACTACCTACAGTACGGATGTACAGCACAGATGCTGTACGTCTTAAAGTATTTCAAAAGTTTTTTAATTCTTTTCCGTACCTGTATCCGAAATTTGTAGTTCTAAATGTGAAGCAGAACTAAAATGTGGCACACGATTTAGAAATGCAATACACTATTGGCGATAGCTATTGATGGTTCGAATGGCGCCACTGTCATGTATGCGCACTATGCGGGCTACCTACCCTTCCTACAACCCTTGTCGCCGTAAAGTGAAAATGTGCAGTTGGTCTAACAAGTAAGATCCATTACATAATTGGCCATACATTTCGATTTCCTATGATCAGCTTGTTACTTAGAAACGAGTTTCCGATGAAATAAAGATTCATATTTGATACATAATTTTTTGAGAGCATTAATGAGAAGCTAACACTTGACTATATCATTTGATTTGATTTTCACGACGTGCGGTTGCAGCTGTAGCGATTATAATGCTAAGTACTGACAAATTTATTTATGCACTGTTATACAGTTACTAAATTTAATACTGGTCAACGATGTTGCGTGTTGTTTGTGGCGAAATAACAATTTAATAAACTTTTGTAAACGTTCGCCCACTGTGTTTTTTAGAGTTTCCTGTGCGTTGAAGTAGTTTAGAAAACATGTGCTTTAGTTTTCAGGTGACATTTCTTATTGCTTGTAGCGAAATTTTCCAGTAAAATTGTCATTCACTGTTTTAACTTCGTTGAGTGTTCCAGTCTCCGCTTGAATTTTTGGCTTTAGCTAGTAAATTTAGTGATATTTTATTGGTATTGGTATTAGTTGTGGTTTAGGGCTATTAATAAAAGTTTTTGCTTTCTCAGTAGAGAGAGAATTTCGAGACCGCTGTTGTTAATTCTATAAACAGTGCTATTGGTGTAAATGAACTTAGTTTTTTATGTGACTGTAAAATTTTACCATGAGTGAGAAGTGTGGGCCCTGTCGTAGGTTTGTGAGTAGTGGGTTACGGTGTGGTATTTGGCTCAAATGGCTCTGAGCACTATGCAACTTAACTTCTGAGGACATAAGTCGCATAGAACTTAGAACTAATTAAACCTAACTAACCTAAGGAGATCACACACATCCATGCCCGAGGTAGGATTCGAACCTGTGACCGTAGCGGTCGCTCGGCTCCAGATTGTAGCGCCTAGAACCACATGGTCACTCCGGCCGGATGTGTTGATTTGTTCAAAGTATTTTCGCTGGAGGCAATGCAGTGGGAAACCAGTAGATATTTTAGCGAGATCCTCTCCTGGGAATGCCGAATCTGTAGTAGAAATAAGTTGATAGAGAGGCAGAAGCGTAAGATCTGTGCCCTACGCAATGGAGGAAGTAGATAAGTTGAGGAAGGTGAAGGGTGCTGGGGAATAGGAGCTGGCAGCTAGCATGAAGGCAGCTAGGAGGAGGAGGAGGTATTCATATAGTTGTACTTCGCGTATATGCAATAGATTTGACCAACTGTTAGAGCTGAGTGGAGAGGAGCCTCTTGTTGCTGTAGGTGTAAGAAACATGCAGCAGTCCTCAGAAATTAGGAGGCCTAAGTCAGGAGCAAAGTGTAACAGAAAAAAGAAGGGTATGCTACTAGGTAGTTCACGTGGTAGAGGTGTTGGCCAGCAGTTGCAGGAAATGTTGGGGAGTGAGTACCAGGTCACCAGCATTGTGAAGCCTAATGCTGATTTGGATCAGGTGACTGACAGCATAGGGGAGTTATGTAGGAATTTTACGGAGGACGATCAGGTAGTGATAGTGGGTGGAGCACAGAACAACCTTTATAGGGACAGGGAATATGATGTCGGTGGTGACCTGGTAAAGACAGCTACTCAGACTGGTGGCACTAATGTGCATTTCGTGCAACTGTTTGAGCGTCATGATCGGCCCCATCTTAATGCTGCTGTTAGGCGTGTTAACATGGGGCTGGAGAAGGCAATGATGGCGGAGAGCATGGGTCACATTTCAGTGGTGCCAGTTGAGTCTATCGGTTGATATGGGTTCACTAGGCATGGCGTGAACCTCAATAGGTATGGGAAGGCGAGGCTTATCGGTGACAGTGTAGGTGATGGTGGTGGGATCATTCATGGAAAAATTCCTGTATCAATTTGTGTTAGAGCTGTACCTTTTTTAGACTGAAGTCAGCTTACCTGTTTAAAGGAAGTCCGTCTAGCTACGGAATCATCATCAGGACATCATGTTTCCAAATAGAGAAGGATTTAGCATATTTCATCAAAATTAAGAGATATTAGAGATAAAGTAAGGGAACTGCTTATAGATGTTGACAGTGAAATTATTGGTATATCGGAGTACCACATAAATAATTTGACAATTCAGAGGCTTCCTTTACCATGATACAGATTAGCTGGCGGTTTTTCAAAGCGTTCCTTGCGGAGTGGGGGAGTGGCCGTGTACGTAAAAAACAGTTTCCATTTAATTCACAGGCGTATCACGGCACTCCACTGAATAGATATTTGAATGTTTTGCAAGGGAAGTTGAATTTAGTGAAACTAAAATTTTACTTGTTGTTTATAGGTCCCCTAACTCTGACTTCAGTACATTTCACCTCAAGCTAGGGAGGATTCTTGATTCACTTTGTAGGGAGTACCGGAAATTAATTATATGTAATGACTTCAATATTAATTTTGTAACTGATTGTGCAAGGAAAAGGATGTTGATAGATCTCTTGAATTTATATGATCTAATGTAGACTGTGTTTCTTTTCCAACCAAGATGCAGGGGAGCAGTAGCACAGCCATAGAAAATATTTTTATTCATTCTTCATTACTAGATGGGCATTCTGTGAATGTGTGAACGGCCTTTCAGACCATGTTGCGCAAATTTTAACCCTAAATGGCTTTTGTACTCAAACAAATGTCACATATAATTACGAAAAATGTAGGAAAGGTAATCTGAAGCCAGTGCTGTGTTTTTTAAAACTCGTCAAGGAACAAGAGTGGCAGGGTGTTCATAGTGCCGATAACATAGCCTGGCTGCCTAACTAGTGGGATAAGGGTATCATGTACAACAAAACAGGGATTTTAACGAAATGTTGGAATTATTCACAATCACGCTACAGTAGCCCATTACAAACAGTGTTACAAGGTGCGAAAAAGTGCTATTAGGAAGCAAAGAGTATATGGCAAGCAAATAGAATAGCTAATTCAGAGGATAAAATGAAAACCGTATGGTCAGTTGTGAAAGAAGTGTCTGGTTAGCAGCACAAGGTCGGCGATATAAAGGCAGTTCGCGGTAAAAATATTTCTGTTTCTAATAAATCAGATATATATATATATATATATATATATATATATATATATATATATATATATATATATATATATATATATACAGAATCTAACAATCATTTTCTGAGCATTGCTGGTGAATTAAATACAAATTTAGTTTCTACAGGGAATCATATAACTGTCTTGGCAAATGCCACTCCGAAAGAAATTGTTCAAATGACTCTAAGCACTATGGGACTTAACAGCCGAGGTCATCAGTCCCCCCCCAATTTAGCACTACTTAAACCTAACTAACCTAAGGACACCACACACACCCATGCCCGAGGCAGGATTCCAACCTGTGACCGTAGCAGCCATGTGGTTCCCGACTGAAGCGCCTAGAACCGCTCTGCCACCGCATCCGGCTGCCATTCCGAGACTGATGTTCGAAATACTCTTCTGCGGTACAGACAAGGGGTAGACTGAGTCAATAATTAAATAATTGAAGACTAAGGACTCTGATGGATATGATAGATTGCCTAGCAGAATATTAAAGTACTATGCTGCAAATGTTAGCCCTATGCTTAGCCACATTTTTAACTTTTCCTTTAGGAATAGTCAGTTTCCTGAATGATTAAAATACTCAGTAGTGAAGCCGCTTTATCAAAAGGTAGAAAGGGATAATGTAGATAATTTTAGATCTATTTCTATGCAATCAGTGTTTGCTAAAGTTATGGAAAAGGCTGTGTATGTAAGGATGATTGATCATTTTATACCACATAATTTGCTTTCTGCGGTGTGCGTACTGTAAGACCTTCGGTACACACACCATCAGATTATTTGATTTGTCGCTCTAACGAAGTAGGCGAGTGTCAGCAATATGTCTCATGGTCTTATCGTGGCGTGTTTATCTTCTGCCGTTAGGTCAGAAGATAGAAATGCCACTTGCACGGTTAGAGTAGCAGATTGACGGTGACCAACTTTAAACAGAACTTGATTAATTTTCACACACATTTATTAAAATAATAAAAACATAGATATTACGTAACTTGATTCTGGATGCTGTTTACAATTGACAATCTGAAGTTCCTTTGGTCTTGGTACATTAATCTTATTCTCACATATCTCTGCTACTTGACAAAGGGTCTATACATTTCTCTTCATGGCTATGTACAGGAATATGATAATCTTATTAGGCGCAGACTGAAACTTGACTATAGACTAAAGCTGACTAATGCAGACTGACTAATCGGAGGTCTGTACACTTGTTATAATACCTCGCGCATTCAGGTATCACTGGGCGAGTGTGATCCGCCAGGAGAAAAGGTTCTACGTTAGCAGCAATCTCATTGGCTGCGAGACATATTAATATGCGGATCGGCGGAAGCAGAATTTTGTCCGTCTCTAAGATAGCGCCATCTCGTAGTGAGGAGATGGACGAGCACTGCGCCTGCGCTCTTGTGCTTAGCGGGGCGCGCTCTAGTGGGAAAGTTGTGTACGCGCTGACTACGCGGAACTATGTGCACAACACTATCAAATGTACAATTCAGCATCAGGAGTCGTTTAACAATTGAAAACTCTATATGCCCTTTTTTCTATAGGGTACCGCATGAGTTAAACAAAAGGTTTCGAACGATAGCCATATTTTTTGATTAGAGTAAGACGTTTGAGTAAGTTGATCACAAAATATTGCTCCAGACGTTGGACCATTATGGAATATGGGGAGTAGGTCACCTATTACTTTAACAATAGACAGCAAAAGGTTATTATCCACAGTGTTTAGAATGGCTGTGATGTGGGATCTGAGTGGGGTACAGTCAAATGAGGGGTGCCCCAGGGATGAGTGTTGGGGCCACTCCTACTCCTTATTTATAACAATGATATTCCCTCTAGTAGTACAGGTAACTCTAAAATATATCTGTTTTCTGATGACACTATCTTCGTAGTAAGGGATGTCGTATGCAACACTGGCTCGGTTTCAAATAGTGCAGTTCGTGACATAAGTTCATAGCTTGTAAAATATAAACTAAAGCTAAATCACAGTAAGACATAGTTTTTACAGTTTCTAACAAACAGTTCACCAAAGCCCGCCGTTTAAATTTCACAGAATGGGCATATGATTAGTGGAACTGAACATTTGAGATTTCTAGGTGTTCAGATAGATAGTAAACTGTCGAGAAAAGCCCAAGTTCAGGATCTTGTTCAAAGACTTAATGCCACCATTTTCACTATTCGAAAGGCGTCTTAAATAAGTGATTTGTCGACACGAAAATTAGCCTACTTTGCTTATTTCATTCGCTTATGTCGTAGGGTATAATATTTTGGTGTAACTCTTCCCATTCTAAAAGGATATTTTTGGGTCAGAAACAAGGGTTCGAGTAATAAGTGATGTAAGTTCGCGAAACTCTTGTCGACCCCTGTTCGCTAGTCTTGGTATTTTGACACTGGCCTCTCAATATATACATTTTTTACTGTCGTTTCTTGTCAACAATATCAGCTTATTCACAAGAATAAGCAGCTTTGATTCTGTTAATACTCGGTACAAATCCTTCCTGCATTCTGATCGGACTTCCTTAACTCTTGGGTAGATAGGTGTGCAGTATACTGCTGCATGCATTTTCAATGAGCTACCACAAGAATTCAAAAATCTTAGCAGTAATCCACGAACTTTCAAAACGAAACTGAGGAATTTCCTCATGGGTCACTCCTTCTATTCTGTTGAGGAGTTCCTTGAAAAATTATGCTTATTCTTATATTATATTGTTGACTGCGTGTACTTAAATTTATGGCTTGATTTTCTTTGGGTTCATAAAGAATTTTTTTTATGTGTTATTACTTTTGTGTTTTAATTTCATGAACTGACACGTTTCATGACCCAGAGATTTACTCCTCAGTTTGGTCCTACGGAACTTGACGTGTAAATAAATAAATAAAAATATAAAGTATATACATTTCAGTAATTATAACAAAATTATTTGGAGCGTATCACAATTTGGACTGTACAGTTGCTATCAGTATTACACAAATATTTCTTGGCTGATGGCTGTTTCAAAACATACTAGGAATCAAGAGGATCCAACAGCAGGACTTACTATGAACTTCCGTGGGGCGGCGACAAACGATTTTTGATCAATTTGCAATCATCGAAATCAAACTATCGTCTGAAATAAAAACAAAGGTAAATTATGGCAGCGACTTTTTATGCCCACGCTTGTTCTCTGAAATATGGGTACACATATGCATAAGACGTTTAGGAAATTATAGACAAGGAAAGAGAACCCAGTTGCAGTCTGCAGCTTAGCAGCTCTTCAGGTCCGATCGGTTGGTGTCGTAATATACTTACATTCTTTCTTTTAAGACTATGAACAAATAAACCATTTCCAAATGGTTGTTGCAACCAGGCAGATAAAAATTTACAAATTTAAAAATAAATACCCATTACACACCTGAAACGGAAACTTGTAGCAATCATTGGTTATCATTTTCTCCTGGTAGGGCCCAACAGTCTCAATAAATTTGAAGGACATTATTCCACCCGGCTGCGTTTTCATTTATATCATTACACCATAAGTTTCTGGCATTGCCCATTCTCAAATCCCTCTAAAAAACAGCACAACATAAAAAGAAGGCGAATACATGAAACTCATACAGCTACATTGGAAGTTTCGTTATACAAACATAGTAATTACTTATCGTCACAGATGTGGATACAATGTCATTGTTTCATCAAAAAACCACGTGCCTTGCGTATTTGTGCACGGCAAGATCGTGAACCGTCCTCACCTAAGATCTTCATGAGGCGGTCATACTTACGAGAACAACAGAATTACTACCTTATTAAAATGTAACATCCTGTCAGGAGCACCTGGTGCACGACTGAATCACACTGGATCATTTTGCACTGCAGGTCGTAATGATGTGGAACGAGTCATTTTACATTCACTTTGCAATTTATTTTTACATACGGTTACATGCTGAACATTTCTAACAGTTTTTTTGTGAAAAAGAAGAAAAGATATACGGATGTGAGTTAGTAATTCCTACCCACCACTTTTTACACATTACAGTAATCGAAATTCTTCTATGAAATAGAAGGAGTTGTCAGGCAGAAATTTTATCAATTTGTTGCCAAATTTTTTGTTGCAGCTTTGTGCATCGCATCCGTTTTTGTGCTAAAGACAACCTTAATGTGGAGTAATGAATGTCAGTTACCGTTCTGGTGTTGCAATTATGTACATCATTATTCTTTTTAAATTGTATTGGACCATTTAAAACAAAATTCATAAGGGAGTAAATATACCGTGAAGCACTAGTCAGAATGTCCAACTCTTTAAACAGATGTCTACCACATTATCGTGGGTGAGCACCACATATTATTTTTATAGCAAGTTTCTGCAACTATCTTCACTATGTTGAGATACTAATCTAGAATACATCATCATCTCAAAAATGTTGGGGAATGATGTCAGAAGTGAAACAGGTCATTAGTTATTGGCATCCATCATATGATCTTTCTTAATGTGGGGTTTAACAACGGCCTGTTTCTGTCTGTCTGGAAAAATACCTTCAGTTAGTGATGCATTACATATTTTAAAATGTATTTTCAAATAATGAAATCAAATATGTTAAATGTTATGCTAGCATTTGATTTTATTGTTAATTAACAGTAGGCCTATGTGACACTAGGCACTGTGCAAGCTCGTGGTGGCTCCTTAGTGATGTCGGCTGTGTTTACATGGAATGCACAGGGTCATCTGACCAAACTGAACCGATCACTGGCTAGAAATGGTTATGTTTGGGTACTAGCAGACCATTTACAGCCATTTATCGACTTCACGTTCGCAAATATCTATGGAATTTTTGTAGATGGCAATAAGCCATGACAACGGACCACAGTTGTTCACGACTGATAAGAAGAAGATTCGGGATTGTTCCAGTGTTTGGCGCTCCTGATCACCCGACGTGAATCCTGTGAAACATTTATGGTACACAATCGGGAGGTCAGTTCGTATACAAAAACCTGCATTGGCAACACTTTCGCAATTATGGACGGCTATAGAGGCAGCAGGGAGCAGCATTTCTGTAAGCGACTTCCCAAGACTTTTTCAGTCCGTTGCACTCCAGTTGCTGCACTACGCCGAGCTAAAGAAGTTCCGACACGATAGTAAGTGGTATCGCAAGACTTATGTCACCTCACTGTATCAACGAAATCCGTCCAAAGTGTCTGAATAGAAAAATGGACCACTCGCAGCCAAGTAACACGGTATAAGAACAGTGGTAAAAATTTCCCAGTCAACAGCGACAGGAGAAGAGCGTCAAACATTGTTTGTAACAACTGGTTTCAAACCTGACAACAGTTTCTGATGCTAGTGAACACAGGATGTGATGATATTGGTAATTACGGGAGATAAATCTTTTCGTCAGTCTTTTCTTGTGTTTCATTTAGTATGTACAAATACCTTCGTAGGTCTGAAATATTTTTCGTTTCGTTCTTTAGTATGAAGCATGATTATTTTTGCTTCATTTACACTGAAACGTGAATTTCTTATTAATGAAATATTCTAATTTTCAGTGCATCTTTGATCTTCTGTTTAATGATTTTGTGAAATCACGTGAAACAAAATGTAATATGCAGAACTGCTGTAGGAGATGTGGTACGGAAGATATTTCGGTAAGTTGCACTCGAACAGTGACAGCCTGTGGGAGGGCAGTGTAGTGCCATGAACGAGCGTCTGTTGTGTAACCGTGCTAGACAGAAGCGCAGGAAAATTTATGGTCGCGTTCCTGGTTTTGGGACGCTGTTTCTAGTAAATTTCGACGTGGACGTCGTCAAACAAAGTGTTGGACTGTGATTACTGTGAGCTTCGTTGACCCACATAAACAACACCGACAATGTACATGCTGATAGGCAGTGATAGTAGTTGTTTAGATTGGACTGTCTGCATGTAACTGAAATGCACAAACTAAGGTACTTTGGAATTGTTGTCCCATTTGCAACTTAATGAACTGCCATGCTCGTTATAACATTAAATGTCGCCGTGGAGATTTTCAAACAGTTGATTAGGTGTGGTACTGTTTTCACTATTACTGTGAAGTTGCGATCGTGATTGCTAAAAGCGTATGGACTGTAGTTTCGCGATCGGCGTGTCAAAGTGAATATTGAACTGTATTAAAACTCTTTACGGGACGTTGATGACCGAATCGCGCGTGTGTGAGACGTTATTGTCGTGGACATGTTAAAATGGAATCATAGAGTAACTATTATGTCCGACCAGCTTGTGACAAGAGGAATGCGACGAAGGATAATGTTATCACCTGGAGATTGACACTCTAAGCAATATGATGTATCCAATGCAATTTTGCAACTGCTGGAGCTGCAACCCTAAGCGTTCTCCCTCTATAAGGACTCAAAGCATTTTATATACAGTAGTTTCAGTTGTAACTTGATAGTCTTTTGTGAAAAACTTTTCAAAATAACTGCTTTCCATAAAATAAAAGTAATGTCGGTGAAACATAATTACAATGTATGTTGACATTGTTGATTCCACCATTAAACAAATCACTACTATTTGCTATCCCTCTTTTCGTCTTTTGTTTTCTTGTAGTTGTTGTAGCATACTTTCGAATGTATTGTTTCGGACAATGCGTTTTACGCATTAGTGCAATGCGTTTATTACGCTAATTTACATGTTTTTTCGTGTTATATGGTGGCTCGCTTAAATTGTAGCGTCCGCCATTAGATTCTGAGTGCCGATCAGTTATAGCAAGGCTACTGTTTCGCTGTTAGGGCAAAGCATGTTACCAGCGGAAAAGTTCGAATTCGACAGCGGCTAGCTACCTAAACTGTGTTTACATTCAGTAGGATGTGATACTACGGGATACTCGTGACCAAGTAAGAGTTTAATGCTTTTTATTCCAGTCTTTGATCACAATATCAATTCTTTTGACGGTAACCGGTTTCAGTCGGTAATGACCATCCTTAGATCTTTTCTACACCATGTCCTAAAGTATAAAAAGGATCAGAGGATAGTCATTACTAACTGAAACCGGTCATCGTCAAAAGAATTGATATTTTGATCAAAGACTGGAATGAAAAGCATTTGACAGTATTGGATCACTGTTCATATACGCGACTACGTCGCAGCTGGTGAAGTATGAGTTTATTTGCCTCTCTATAATGGAACCAAATTAAAGCCTGTTTTCTCATCGTGAGGGAAATTGGGGACTGGATTCTTCGTGACTCATGCCTTTCCGGAATTTGTTACCAACTCTAACGTGGTTACTCATTTATCTTTGGAAGTAAAACAGGTGCTTTTGATCAAAATTCACAGTACAAAAATTACGCAAAGTAGATCTCTGAGAACATTTTTTGCCCTGCGATGCAGAGGGATGTTACAAGTACAATGTTTATATCTGTATATCTGTCTGTGGCATCGCTGCTCCCAAACGAAAGTTCCGATTTTTAATGCAGTTGAACGTTGGTATAATCGGCGTGGTTTTTAGCTGTATTCCATGAAAGAATGTTCAGCTGTTTAAATTTCATCAGCTAAATTAAGTAAAAATGTTTTTCGCCAGCGCGCTCTTTTGGTGCACACTACGTAAAAACTACATAAAGTTACGTAATACCAGATTGTAGAGCTCAAAAAGATCGAAATAGAAGTCAACGAGAACATACGTTTATCTTTTACGTTTGACCAACAATGATGATTTTTTTCTTTTGAGGACACCCATCTCAGCACCTATTAAGCAGAAAAACGTTGACTGTGACTCAAGCTTAAAAACTAAAAATGTGCTCTGAAGACTTTCTTGTAGTTTTTTTTAGGTTTACCATTCAGTATTAAATCAGGCAGTCTATAGTAAGAGAGCGCTATGGCAGCCCACTTTCTTCGCAAGTGATTTAGATTTATCGCCACGTCTAATTGATTATGTTACCTAAATATATACTAAAGGAGAAGAAGATAAGTGTTCAACGTTCCGTCGACAATGAGTTCAGTAGAGACGGAGCACAAGCTCGTTTCGGGAAGAATCAGGAGAGAAATCAGCCGTGTCCTTCCAAAAGTAGTATCCCCGCATTTCACTGAAGCGATTTAGAGAAATCACGGAAAACCCAAATCAGGATGGCCGGATGCGGGTTTGAATCGTCGTCTTTCCAAATGCTGGTTCAATATGCAAACCACTACGCCACCTCGCTCGGTCGTATACTACACTCAAGCGCCAAAGAAACTGGTATAGACAGGCATATTCAAATACAGAGATATGTGAACAGTAAGAATACGGCGATGCCTATATAAGACAACAAGTTTCTGGAGCACTTGTTAGACCGCTTACTGCTGCTACAAAGGCAGGTTATCAAGATTTAAGACAGTTTGAACGTGATGTAATAGTCGGCGCACAAGCCACGGGACACAGCATTTCCGATGTAGCGATGAAGTGGGGATTTTCCCGTAGACTATTCCACGAGTCTACCGTGAATGTCAGGAACCCGCTAAAATATCAAATCTCGGACATCGCTGCGACCGGAAAAATATCCATCAAGAATGGAGCCAACGACGATTCAGGAGAACTGTTGAACGTAACGAAAGTTCAACCATTTCGCAACTTGCTGCAGATTTCAGTGCTGGGCCATCAACAAGTGTCAGCATGCGAACCATTCAAGAATGAGGAGAGAAATCAGTCGTCTCTGGTTTCGAGCGGCTAACAGAAGCCGCATAGGCTGTCAGTCTTGCTTGCAAGATGAAAGCAGAGCTGACCATTTGCAGCAGTCGACAGAACCGATTGCGGACCTCTGGTACAGAGCCAAGTGGAGGCTCTGAATCAGAGGCTCAGACGGTTTTGCGAGCGTGTAAGCTGCAGATTTCTCGACTTGTGCCAAAGAGTGGTTGGGTTTCGGGTTCCGCAGAATAGTTCACGCGTCCACTGTACGCAGGAGGCGGCGTTGAATGGACGTATTCTTAGGTTGGAGGGTCTCGGGAGAACTCAAGAAGGGTTTCAATCACAAAGGGTGCAGACTGAACACAGGAAGAACGTAGGTACAGGAACCATTGGTATAACAGTTGTAAATTAACGTAGCTGTGTTTGGAAAGTACCAGAGCTCCAGGCGCCAATAGAAAGCACTGATCCTCAAATCCTTATAGGCACTTAAAGCTGGCTAAACCCGGATATAAGCTCAGCCGAAGTTTTTGCGACGTACCTAACGGTGTTCCGAAAGGATAGGCTAAACACGGTTGGCAGTAGCGTGTTTGTTGCTGTCAGAAGTAGTTTAACTTGTCCCGAAATTAAAGTAGATACTTCCTGTGAGTTAATATGAGAAGAGGTCATTGTCGGCAACCGGAATAAAACAATAACTGAATCCTTTTATCGACCTTCCAATTCAGATGATACAGTTGCTGAAAGGTTCAAAGAAAACTTGAGTTTGATTTCAAACACGTACCCGACTCATACGATAATAGTTGGTGTTGAATTTAATTTACCCTCGATATGTTGGCGAAAATACATGTTTAATTCCGGAGGTACGCATAAAACATCATTCGAAATTGTGCTAAACGCATTCTCTGAAAATTATTAAATTCGAAGAAATAGTATCGGCCGCAATTTAGAGATTTATACAAAATAAATTAACAAACGACGGAGCTGATCCTCCTTGGTATACAAACGGGTTAGAACACTGTTGCAGAAACAACGAAACAAACATGCCAAATTTTAACAGACGCAAAATCCCCAAGATTGGCGATATTTTACAAAAGCTCGAAATTTAGCGCGGACTTCAATGCGAGATGCCTATAACAGTTTCCACAACGAAACTTTGTCTCTAAACCTGGCAGAAAATCCAAAGAGATTCTGCTCGTATGTGAAGTACGTTAGCAGCAAGAAACAATCAATGCCTTCCCTGCGCGATAGCAATGGAGATAATGTCAAAGACAGAGCTGCCAAAGCAGAGTTACTAAACGCTGCCTTCCGAAATGCCTTCACCAAAGAAGGCGAAGTAAATATTCCAGAATTCGAATCGAGAACAGCTGCCAAAATGAGTAACGTAGAAGTAAACATCCTTGGAGTAGTGAAGCAACTTAAATCACTTAATAAAAGCAAGTCTTCTGGTCCAGACTGTATATCAATTAGGTTCCTTTCGGAGTATGCTGATGCATTAGCTCCGTACTTAACCACCATATACAACCGTTTGCTCGACGAAAGATCGGTACCCACAGAATGGAAAGTTGCACCAATATTGAAGAAAGGTAGTAGGAGTAATCTACTAAATTACAGGCCCATTTCGTTATCGTCGATATGCAGCAGGATTTTAGAACATATTTTGTGTTCGAAAATTATGAATTACCTCGAAGAAAACGGTCTATTGACACACAGTCAACATGGGTTTAGAAAACATCGTTCCTGTGAAACACAACTAGCTCTTTACTCACATGAAGTGTTGACTGCTATTGACAACGGATTTCAGAACGATTCCATATTTCTGGATTTCCGGAAGGCTTTTTACACTGTACCACACAAGCGGCTCGTAGTGAAGCTGCGTACTTATGGAATATCGTCTCACTTATGTGACTGGATTTGTGGTTTCCTATCAGAGAGGTCACAGTTCGTAGTAACTGACGTATAGTCATCGAGTAAAACAGAAATTATTTCTGGCGTTCCCCAAGGTAGTGTTATAGGCCCTTTGCTGTCCCTTATCTATATAAACGATTCTGGAGACAATCTTAGCATCCGTCTTTAGTTTTTTGCAGATTACGCTGCCGTTTATTGACTAATAAAGTCATCAGAAGATCAAAACAAACTGCGAAACGATTTAGAAAAGATATCTGAATTGTGCGAAAAGTGGCAGTTGACCCTAAATAATGAAAAGTCTGAGGTCATCCAAATGAGTGCTAATAGGAACTCGTTACGTGTACATGATAAATCAGTTTAATCTAAAAGCCGTAAATTCAACTAAATACCTAAGTATTACAATTACGAACAACTTAAATTGGAAGGACCAGATCGAAAATGTTGTGGGGAAGGCTAAGCAAAGACTGCGTTTTATTGGCACAACACTTAGAAAATGTAACAGACCTATTAAGGAGACTGCCTACACTAAGCTTGACCGTCCTCTTTTAGAATACCGCTGGGTGGTGTGGGATCCTTACCAGATAGGACTGAGGGACTACATCGAAAAAGTTAAAAGAAAGCCAGCACGTTTTGTATTATCAGGAAATATGGGAGAGTGTGCCACAGAAATGATACAGGATTTATTCCGGAAATCATTAAAAAAAGGCGTTTTTCGTTGCGACGGAGTCTTGTCACGAAATTCCAATCACCAACTTTCTCCTCCGAATGCGAAAATATTTTGTTGACACCGACTTCGATAGGGAGGAACGATCACCTAAGTAAAGTAAGTGAAATCGGAGCACGTACGGAAAGATATAGGTGTTCATTCTTTCCGCGCGCTATAAGAGATTGGAATAAAAGAGAATTTTGAAGGTGGTTTGATGAACCGTCTGCCAGGCACTCGAATGCGATTCGCAGAGTATCCATGTAGATGTAGATCATCGATATATCGTGTACCCTTGGCGATTGCATGACACAACGTTTTACGCCTCGCCTGGGATCGTCAAAACCGACATTGGACTGGGAAAATGTTGCCTGGTCCGACGAGTCTCCTTTCAAATTGTATCGAGCGGATGGACATATACGGATATGCAGACAACCTCATGAATCCATGAATTTCAGCAAGGGACAGTTCATGCTGGTGGGGGCTCTGTAATTGCGTGGGGTGTGTGCTTTTGGGGTGATATGGAACCCCTGACACGTCCAGATACGACTCTGGCAGGTGACACGTTCGTAAGCAGCCTGTCTGATCACCGGCATCCATTCATGTTCATTGTGCATTCGACGTACTTAGCCAATTCCAGCAGGACAATGTGACATCCCACACGTCCAGATTTGCTACAGAGTGGTTCCAGGAACGTTATTCTGAGTTTAAACACTTCCGCTGGACAACAAACTCCCCAGACACGAACATTATTGAGCATATGTGGGTTGCCTTGCAAAGTGCTGTTCAAAAGAGGTCTTCACCCCTTCGTTCTCTTACGAATTTATGGAGAACCCTGCAGGATTCATGGTGTCAGTTCTCTCCAGCACTACTTCGGACAGTAGTCGAGTCCATACCACGTCGTGTTCCGGCACTTCTGCGTAGTCGCTGGGACCCTAAGCGATATTAAGCAGGTGTACCAATTTCGCTGGCTCTTCGGTGTAAAACATAGTCAAAAAAATTGGCTCTGAGCACTATGGGACTTAACATCTGAGGTCATCAGTCCCCTAGAACTTAGAACTACTTAAACCTAACTAACCTAAGGACATCACACACATCCATGTCCGAGGTAGGATTCGAACCTGCGACCGAAGCGGTCGCGCGGTTCCAGACTGAAGTGCCTAGAACCGCTCGGTCACGCCGGCCGACAAACATAGTCAATGAATATATATGTGAATTACGGAAAGGAACACGAGAATATCAGAAATCAATAAAACATCAAACAATGTCCAAATAATGATTTCAGCACTATTTCAGACATTACATAGACTTCAACGACGCGTGCCATCACGTGATGGCGTTTTGGTCTCCGCAGTTGGTAAAGCCACGCACGCCGCATATCGTGCAACACGCGACTCGCGGGTTAATTAAACGTGAGTCACAACGCTATCATCAGATTATTGCAGTACATAGGCCTCGTAAGACAGATTAATGCATCAATCTCTGCTCGTACATATCACTGAAACATTTGATATAAAACAAATAGGGAACTCTGTTCTTTAACAATGTTATGCTAATTAAAGACAGACTCGTTTCCATGTTTCCTGTAATAAGTAATTATAATTTCACTACGTATTTTAGGAGAGGATGCGGGGCGCTCAGCTCTGGGAATAGATGATGCTAAACAGAAGAGTAACATACGGCTCAGTTTTTGAAGGGAACGATTTCCATTCCATTATGGCTGAATTTTTCTCTCAGTTCTAGGGGACTGATGACCACAGATGTTAAGTCCCATAGTGCTCAGAGCCATTTGAACCGAGAGCCCGGCTGAATTTTGCGACAGCACTGAGTCATTTTCTACATAAGGACAATCCCAATCAGTTTCTGAGCGAAAATAGCAAAATGAACTGCATACAATGGAAGTTTGTGGCCACTGTCTACAGCGAACATTGATGTACAATTCTGCAGTGGACCAGGCAGCACAGAGTTTGGAGAGCTCCTGGTTGGATGAGGGTACTGTAGACCGATGAGTCGAGATTTTATCTCTTTTCAGATAATGCATGGGGTTGCGTGCACTGACATCTCAATGAGGTGTTTACTTCGTAGTACATGGAGGATGTACTTCAAGCCGTAGGTGGTTCTTCAATGTTTTGGCGTTCTCTTGCGTAAAATGACTTCTCGTTCAGCTGATCGTGAACCTGAACCAGGACGTTTATTTCAAATTTCTCGGTGACAAAGCGGTGTCCTTTCTTCTAGATCTGCAAGATGACAGCACTGGCCCCACTCCCTGCTTCCAAGATGACAACAGCTGAGCTCGCCCTTTCGTGCGGGGTTAGTTAACTGTGTATCTGCGACTGTGGAGTGTGTTCTTTGTTAATTAAAGTCATTGATCTGTGACAGGAAAATTTAAGTTTCTGACATTTATACGGATAAATAATGAAATTTTTTAATATGTGTATATTTTAAGACAAACAATGTATAATGGAAGGTGGTTCATGTTTAGGGCACTGGCATTGTAAAATGTAAAAGATGTATTGAAGTCCCTCCACAACGGAAGTGGCACGGCGTGATGTAAAAGGTGGTTTTGGCGGTAGAACTGGGCGGCTCCTTGGTGTGAACGGTACGCATCGGTGGCTAGTCGCTGCACGATAAACATCGATGGTGCCAAGGGAGGCAACTGGAAGCCGTTTTGCAAGGAATTTTGCCTTGGATGTGGATTTCGCTGTTGTTTGGTAATCTCGGCAATAAGGAATGGCTCTAACACGTTAAAAATCCGTCGCCAAGAGGAAATTTTATAGAGCATTCAAACATGAAGAGCTCTGAGTACAGCTAGCCACCATATCGCTTACTACCACAACTTCGCCACTGCTACACGAACTTCATGCATACAGATATGTATCAGTTCATGGACCAGTTAATTTGTGTGAGTGATTTTAATAATAATCCAAATGCTATAAATTTGTGTTTGGAATCATACCTTCCATTCTGATCACGAAGCTATGCAGGGTCCTCACCTAAGTGTTTATAACACCAAGTATCCTGTTTCAAATGAACTAGTGATTTATTTATGTTAGTCAAATGTGCAAAGATTAGCAAGAGTTGAAGTTAAATCCACAAAAGTGAAGTTAGTCAGAAATTTGCTAAAGTACTCTCAGTTTAGCACAAAGGACGGTTTTTGCAAAATTACAGTGCTAGTTTGTGCAAATATGACTGCCTAAAATACCTGCTTCACAAGTGATGAAAAAGGCAAATAAGCTAAACTCATTTGAAACTTAGTTTAGCCTTGATTACTATAATGAATAATTTTCTTGAAGTTAATTGAGCTCAGTGTTGATCAGTTTGCCTTGAACTGTAAAAATATAAACTATTCCAAGTGAAACTAAGAATTAACTTTGGTTGAATTAATTTTTGCTACTGAAATAGTCATAGAGTTTGACGAGTGATACTATACCAGTTTATGGGTTCCCACCATATTCTTCTCATATTAGAAAGATAATTGGAATATTATTGCTACTAAGCAAATCTGATATTTCTTTAAATGGGAGTATAACCAGTGTAATTGTGGTATTATTTTTTAGTGGTTATTACATGTCAGATAGGGTAGAAGCTCCCCCATGTCCAGCTTTAATTCTGTACTTTCTGCAGTAACATCTCAGTACTGAGTCAAGTAATGATTTTGATTATAGCTGTTATTGGTATGAGTTTGGTACATTTTTGCTTTCTATGATTACTGGTTTGTGCAGTATTGGTAACTGCTGCTACCCACAGCTCAGAATGGCCCCTGTCCGTTTGTATCCTGTATGCTGTTCAAAGGGAATACTAATGAAAGTAACTTCAATAAATGACATTTAATTTTCTTGAACTTATGTTTCCAAATTAATATGCCTAATTATGCTGGCGACCGTTCGTTTTATTTTCATTCAAATATGAATTTTACTACTTTCATTAAACCCCAAAGTTAATGTCTGTTTAGTTGTTCTGTTAATTTTACCATATTCAAAATTATAATCCGATACCTTCTTCATCCATTAGACACACGCACGGTCAAAATTCAAAATCATAAATCCTCTCAGAGGGTAAGATTAGTTTGTATCACGGCAGGTTAGTGTTATATGACGAAGGCTCAGAAAGGGAGGCCCCAAAGGCCACTCTCTGACACAGTGGAAACTTCACAGGAGGACAGAAGGGTGAAAATAAAGGGACACGAATTTTAGGTTAGGAACCAACGCTCAGTTTGAGAGACAATGACGGTAAAAGTTTGACGCTAGTTCATTAGTACTCTCGCGCGTCATAAAATCAAATACGGCGATGGCACAGTGGTTAAGAGCATAGCTACAAATTATTTTGCCCCGTATACAAGTCCGGTTTTATGCTTTAATGTGATACTATGCCTTATGCCAAGAGTTTTTGTTTTTCCGAAAGAAGTCAGTGGCAAATTTGTTTATCATGTCCAACAAGGCGCAAGCCAATTAATGGAACGACATCAAAACGTCTACGCTACAGCTACATTATCTGGAAAGCTTATCACTTCTGTATAAAGCTTTGCGAGATTACGTAAATATGGAGCCGCTTATGCTCATTATTTACTGTTGTGGTGGGACAAAGCCATCCCTCCTGATACGATGGGCTATTTGTCGATCAAATTGAAATAAAAACATATTCATTAAAAGTAACTCCGCGAAATTACGTGCCGTTCTGTCAACCCTGCAACGTATACTTTTACCGACAGGTGAAGAATTACGTTCCCTGATCACAGAAGTGCCATGTTCTCATGGCACAGCAAAGGGAGATTATAAGTAGAATTGATGCAGTTACAGTACACGGTTTGATCAATAATCAGTAGTTTTGATATGCGTAGTTTGCCGCGAAGTTATCGCCAGATCGCGAGATATTTAACAGCGTTAACGCTATTACTTTCCCTAATAATAAACCAAAAGTTGTGACTGTGGGTATGTTCCTTCCCACGTTACTCATCGCGTAACGAATTTTTATGCTTTAAATATTTTTACGACAGAACGAATTGGTTCTCTTGAAGTATTAAAGTACAAACCCAAGCACAAATTTACATACAGGAAATCATATTTTTTCGTTTTTAATAACTGTTATTTACGTAAGATTATACGAGATTTGTGATGATAAAATGTATTACTAATAAGATTTCAAATGCTTCTTTCTGTTGTCTGTAATTTCGTTGTATTTCACGATGCTACAGACATATTGAGGTTACATATTTTCGTTGCACAGTGAGGATTCGATTAGAACACGAGTTACACAGATTTAAAATTGTGGTGCTAACTATTGTGTTACAGAAAAAATACTCTTTATGGATTACACGGGTGTTGCTGAACGGTGAAAGTTACAACAACTTGTGACAGAATCTCGAAAGTCACTCAGTGTTGGCTGCTAAATCCCAATCAGGAGCCCATTTATTTTACCGTTCATTCATCTTGCGAAGTTCCTATTGTGTCAGAGAGGGACCTATGGTGAGTACCCCTGATCAGATACACTAACACACTTCGACTGGTCCGCTACATCAGCCGTCTTTAGTCCATTACGAAAAGTCTGGGATTCTATGGAAAAGGAAGTGACACGTAGCAGTCAACACCCCTTCATGTTGGCAGCTGTACGTAATGTAATATTAAATGAACAGCTGCACTTGATTGTGACATACCTAAAGAATGCTGTATACACTCCTCCACACCTTTCATCAGTGTCTTATTTGAAATGATTAACCCTAGTCCAGAAGATGGCTTTTTAGTCCGTTAAATTTTCGCTTTCGAAGTGGGCTCGTGGAGTGACCGAAGCAGGGCCGTTTGTCCCGTTCGTTTTAAAAGTACGTCTTGCGATTGCTTAGTCAGACGAAGGTGTGGACGGTGGATTTTTCCACCGAATTCTCGTTAGAAATTGTGTTCGGTATACTGGTGGGAGGTTGAATAATGGGCACTGACAATTATAGCTTCCATCCGATTGGGCAAAGCATTTGGTACCGTGTGACAATTGAGTCGCAGCCTGCCGTGCTCTGGGAGGCTGCATCAGAGCACAGCGTCTGGGACATTTTAGAAATCAGTTTTTGGGAAGCTGGTTAATCGTTTCTTCTTTGAAATGTAGGTAATCCGCGCAGTAATTGTTTTCATTTGTCAAAGGAGGATTTTTATTGGTCTCCAGCGTGGTTTGGGGAGAGTGACTAGGTTTTTCGTTATCCAGCCACAGTGGGATTCCGACAGTGTGCTTTACAAATTTTCTTGAGCAGAATCAGTGATTACAGGCCAGATTTGACGGAAAACGCGCTCAATTCGTATTAATTATTTTTGAACTTACCCTCTACTGCTTTCCTCCACTGCTGCAGCGAGTGTAAGAATCACACGAGCAACCGCTTCCGATCTCTCCAATATCCACAGCATTAACGAAGAAATGAAACCCTCTGGGGAATGACAACGTTGAGGTGAATCGTGCTTGTCAAATGATTGGAGAACTCCTAGGAGAGAATACGATCGTTTTAATAAACATCCTTTTCATGGAGAATTATTCGCTAGTCTTTTCGCCTACATTCTTCCCTCCGCTCCTTTCCACCTCATGCGACTCAAAATAGCTGTCCTTGCCTGAGAAACGTAGTTTTAAATAAACAATGAAATGCATTCCTTATTCGGATCACAGTGATATGGATGGAATTTGCCAAGTGAGAGGCATTGCCTACTCTTGGTAGGAAGCACAATAGCCCCATCACGTCAGTCTTACAGGGCGAAAGGCGTAGCCCACGCTTAGAATGTTGTTAAAGTTCAGAATTAAGGTTAAATCCTATTAAACAATTAATGAAAGACAAGTGACCACATTCTAGTGTAATTTATAGCTGACATTTTCTGTTGTGTTTATGCACTGTTTTTTTTAAAGTGAAAGTGCGATCGACTGTTACACCGAACTTTTTAGGTGCTGTACAGTGATTTAACTGATCGCCAATACTGTCAGCTAAATAAAGGATTCTAACTACTGAAGGCACTAACTACTGATAGGCATAGTTAGCAAATGAAAGATTTTGGTAGAAAACAAACAATTTATTTACCTTAATAGTGTTCAAAAGTCATAATATATATATATATATCATTTCATGACATCCAGTCTTACAAATTTCGTTTTTCTGACGGACACATGTCCAGATCGTCCGCTCTCGAAACTCTGCCATCTCTCTTCCCACATCTACCACTCCCGGCGGCTCTCCTCCAACTGCGCAGCGCTACGCTGTTCACATCCAACTGCCCAACACTACAATGGTGAATATTCCAACAATGCCAACCAGCCACAGACTGGACACAGCACAGCCAGTGATTTTCATACAGAGCGCTACGTGACTTTACCAACATAAAAACCTAATCAGCCTACTTACACAATGAACTTATTAAAATAAGATGGTGTTTTCCGCTATTACTGTAGTAATTTTATATGTATGTACTACATTACCGCCACGGATACATATGTAATGACGCCAGTGTAAAAGTATTTTAAATACATTTACCTGCAGTAGAAAACTGTGCCTTACATACTAATACGCCAGTGTGTTTAAATGTTTGTTTTCTGTTCGTTTTGATCAAACGTTTTACAGCTTTACAGCTTAGCATTTACAAAGATATTACACTGAGCGTCAAGGAAACTGGCACAGGCATGTGTATTCAAATACAGAGATATGTAAACAGGCAGAATACGGCGCCGCGGTCGACAAAGCCTGTATAAGACAACAAGTGCGTGGCGCAGTTGTTACATCGGTTACTGCTGCTACAATAGCAGGTTATCATGTTCAAATGTGTGTGAAATCTTATGGGACTTAACTGCTAAGGTCATCAGTCCCTAAGCTTACACACTACTTAACCTAAATTATCCTAAAGACAAACACACACACCCATGCCCGAGGGAGGACTCAAACCTCCATCGGGACCAGCCGCACAGGCAGGTTATCATGGTTCAAATGGCTCTGAGCACTATGGGACTCAACTGCTGAGGTCATTAGTCCCCTAGAACTTAGAACTAGTTAAACCTAACTAACCTAAGGACATCACAAACATCCATGCCCGAGGCAGGATTCGAACCTGCGACCGTAGCGGTCTTGCGGTTCCAGACTGCAGCGCCTTTAACCGCACGGCCACTTCGGCCGGCCAGGTTATCATGATTTAAGTGAGTTTGAACGTGGTGTTGTAGTCGAATCACGAGCGAAGGGACACAGCACCTCCGAGGTAGCGATGAAGAGGAGACTTCCCCGTATGACCATTTCACAAGTGTGCAGTGAATATCAGGAATCCGGTAAAACATCAAATCTCCGACATCACTGCGGCCGGAAAAATATCCTGCAAGACAGGACCAACGACGACTGAAGAGAGTCATTCAACATGACATAAGGGCAACCCTTTCGCAGATTGCTGCAGATTTCAGTGCTGGCCCATCAACAAGTATCAGCGTGAGAACCATTCAACGAAATATCATCGATATGGGCTTTTGGACCCGAAGTCCCACTCGTGTACCCTTGATGACTGCACGACACAATGTTTTACACCTCACCTGGGCCCGTCAACACCGACATTGGTCTGTTAATGACTGGAAACATGTTGCCTGGTTGGACGAGTCTCGTTTCAAATTGCACCAAGCGGAAATATGTGTACGGGTATGGATACAACCTCGTGAATGCATGGATCCCGCATGCCAGCAGGGCACTGTTCCAGGTGGTGGAGGCTCTGTGACGATGTGGGATGTGTGCAGTTGGAGTGATACGGAACCCCTGATACGTCTAGAAATGACTCTGACAGGGGACACGTTCGTAAGCATGCTGTCTGATCACCTGCATCCATTCAAGTCTATTGTGAATTCGGACGGATATGGGCAATTTCACCAGGCCAATGCGACACCCCACACGTCCAGAATTGTTACAGAATTGTGCTAGGGACACTGTTCAGAGTTTAAACACTTCCGCTGGTCACTGAACGCCCCAGACATGAATATTATTGGCATATTTGGATGCCTTGCAACGTGCTGTTCGGAAGAGATCTCCACCCCGTCGCAAGCGTACTGATTTATGGACAGCCCTGTGAGATTAATGGTGTCAGTTCCCTCCAGCAATACTTCAGACACTAGTCGAGTCCATGACACATCCTGTTGCGGCACTTTTGGGTGCCCAAGGGGCCCCTACGTGATATTAGGAGAGTGTACCAGTTTCTTTGGCTCTTCAGTGTGTATTGCTAAAAAAGTACAGACAAGTATGGAATAAATGGAATATTAACTTCCATTCTGTAACTGTATATTTATGAGTGTAGTAGAGGAAAGTCCAAACAGTACGAAATAAAATGGCGGGAAAAATAAAGGAGAAAAAATAAATATTAAAATATATGGTGAGGTTGAAATGGTTCTGTCATTTGAAGCGGATGCACCCGTCTCGAACTCCAAGCCAGTATTTGGAGATCTAGGTACCAGGAAGAAGACCAATTGGGTGGCCTAGAAAGAGATGGACAGACCAGGTTAAGGAAGATCTCGAGAGGAGAGGAGTAACATGGGATGTGGTGGAGAGGGAAAAGCTATACCAGGACAGAAGCCATTGGAGGCATGTCGTTCACGAAGTTCCTACCCCACTCGCTGGAAGGAAATCCTGATGGTGATGATGATGATGACGATGATGATGATTATGATGATGCACAGCTGATATTTGATTGGTCATTAGCAGAATGTGACTGAATCTATACAGGAATATTTTGTTCTGAAAATCTCTTTGCTCATTAAGAAGTACATGGCTGGACTTTTTCAGTGACTGAAAACTTCAAATTCTTCTAACATATTCATTTACTTCTTAATATTTTTAAGCTTTCCTCAAGTGTACACATAAATTTACAACCATATTATTAGAAATTATTATTCCATTTAGCATATGGTTCACTTTACTCTTCGCTAAATATGATACTTTTGTAAATCTCTAGCCGTCAATCCCAAAAGACAGCATTTGTGGACTAAAACGAATAGAAAGCACCAGTTTAAATTTCTCACATCTCAATAACGCATATTTTTCTAGTGGAGTTAAATGTATTTAAAGTACGTTTACATTCACATCATTACATTTTTTTCGTTGTGGTATAACGATATATTTTATCTTGGACAGAGCCATACAATCACTTGAGAAAGTCCTAGAAGGCTGAAACTAAGTGTGAACAAGTAAAATTAACATCGGAATGTGGAAAATGCCATTCTCTTTGAGGTAAGAGATCCTGTAAGGGTTCTGATTTTACTGATTGAGGTACGGAAAACTAAAAAAAAAAAAAAAGGTTGTGGTGAAAGGAAGAAGGAATATAGAGGGGAAAGTGATGAGGAAATGAAAAGTAGCTGTAATTGTAATTTGGTCTGAGCCTGACGAAAGCGGACGGGAACAATACCTGAGTTTGCTCATGTTGTTTATTATTTTTATCTTAACTAAATGTTACTTGCTGTGAAGCTTTCAGTTACGTTGTTTAACAGCTGTGTGATTTATACCATCAGAGCCACGTCAAGAAGGTTAATTTGCGGTCCAGAGAGTACAGGCGGTGGAGATTGATTAGCAGGTGAGCGCGGCGGCTGTCTGAACCGGGCAGCTGGCCGCTCGGCCACGCTGACCCGCGCTGCCCGGTTTTAATTTCACGCGCCACGGCTCGACCTGAACTGAGAAATTCAGCCGCCGTGAAATACGGCCCGATACCGGAAAAGCCATGCATTAAGCAGGTGCAGCGTGAAGAGGCAGGGGAAAGAGTTCGCCGCTGCCTAGCAAATTAGTGCTGCAGAGTTCGTTTTATTTCCAGCGCAGCTAATTGCGTTATGCAGAAACTTAGATTAACAAATAAATAAAGCCCTTTCACGGCTACGAAATTTATAGGTGAGGACGGAATGTCTACGTAAGGCTAACAACTCTAGCCCCAGTAGTAGCAGAGACTCATGCCCTACTGAATGTTTTCATTCATATAAATGAGTGCGGTACAGCTATATGCAAATATACGTCCCGTAGACTGACGTCACAAAAGTGATGGGATTGAAAATACACATATACAGATGGCGGAAATATCTCGTACACAGGGTATAAAACGGCAATGCATTGGCACTTGCACTCATTTGATTTATGTGGAAAGGTTTCCACCGTAGTTATGGTTGCACAGAGGGAATTAACAGACTTTGTAGGCGGAACTGCAGTTGGAACTAGACGCTTTCGGATATCGTTAGGAAATTCAGTATTCAGAGATCCACAGTCTCGAGATTGTGTCGAGAACGCCAAATTTCTGGCATTACGTCTCACCACCGACATTGCAGTCGTTGACGGCCTTCACTTAACGACCGATATCACCGGTCTGTGAATAGGGTTGTCATTGTTAAAAGACAAGCCACATTGCATGAAATGACGCAGAAATCAATATGGGACGCAGGACAAACGTATCCCTTAGGGTACTGCAGTGAAATTTAACTTTAACTGGCTATGGCAGCAGAAGACCGACGCGAGAGCCTTTGCTAACAGCACGACACCGCCTGTAGCGCCTCTCCTGGGCTCATGACCATATCAGTTGGACCATAGAAAACCGTGACCTAGTCAGATAAGTACCGATTTCCGTTGGTAAGAGTTGATGGTAAAATTAGTGTGGCGCACACCACAATAAGCCATTGACGTAAGTAGTCAACAAGGCGCTGTGGAAGTTGTTCTTTGGTCCATAACAGTGTAGGCTGTGTTCAAATGAAACAGACTGGGTCCTCTGGTCCCACTGAACTTATCATTAACTGGAGACGTTATGTTCGACAACTTGGAGGCCACTTGCGGCCATTCTGGAACTTCACCTACCCAAACATCGAGGGAAATTTTAGTGGTCACATTGTGCCGTGTCACCGGGCCACAGTTGTTCGCGATTCGTTTGAAGAACATTCTGGACAATTCTTGCGAATGATTTTCTCACCCAGATTGCCCGAAATGGCGCCCATCGAACACTTGTGAGTCGTAATTGGAAGGTACGTTCCTGCACAAAATCCTGCACCGGTAACACGTCCACATTATGGACGGGTACAGAGGCAGCATGACATACAGCGACTTATTGACTCCATGCTACGCGGGGCTACGTGGGGCAACAGGAGGTCCTGCATGATGTTAGCGCTATCCTACGACATTTTCTCTCCTTAGTGTATATCTGTATGCGTGAAGCGTTCAACAAATTACAGAGTAAAATTCTAAGACTTCACAGAAATCCCTAGGAAGTTTTGGTGTAATGTTAAATCAGTGAACGGATCGAAGGTATCTGTCCAGAGACACTTCCACCATAATGGCATTGGGACACACGCTTGTAGAAAAAAAGGCAGAAGCACTAAACGTATTTTTCCAAAACCGTTTCACAGCGGAAGATTGCATTGTACCGCCTCATTTAAATCGTCGCACTATCGACAGAATGACATAAATGACCATGGGATGAAAAAACAGCTGACATCGCTCAACAGAGAAAAGGCTACATACCAAAGGCAGCCCTTTGGTACAGAGAGCATGTTTAAGGACTTGCCCGTCTTCTAGCAGCAGTGTACCGTAGGTTTCTGGAGAAGCGAAGTGGTCCTAATGATTAGAAAAAGCACATGTCATTTCCGTTTTCTAGAAGGGTTGTCGAACACACATCTCTGAAGCCCATATACTGTAGAATTTCAAAACATATTTTATGCATATAGTGATATTTCTGCAGATCGATAAGGGCCTAGAAAACAACGATCTTGTTGAACCCTAAACCCAGAAAGCAGTAGATGTGAAGTAACTTCGGGGATACCTCAAGGGAATGTTACAATACCATTAAATTTCCTTTACAACTTTCAAATTTCTTTACAACGGCAGTTGTTGAAATATCTTAACAAAATGTCTTTTACTGTTATCAGTGTTTACTAATGTTTTTATATATATTAACATTTTTCTGTTTCAGATACTCTATTGATGGGAGGAACTGAACCTCTATAAAATGGAAACTCCTCAAGACAAGGCCCAATGTGTGTCCTGGTTTATTGAGACTAAATCGGATGTTCAGACTCAACGAAACTTCAGAACGAAATATGGAAGAAATCCACCATCGCGCCCTTCAATACGTGCATGGCACAAAAAATTTATGGAGATAGGGACAGGGGTGGGAGCGAGCGATCAAGAACAGGAAAACGTCGATCGCGTTTTAAACGTCTTCATTCGTTCACCTACGAAGTCCATCCGCACTGCTGCCAGACAGCTGCAACCAGCACGTTCAGCTGTGCATAAGGTCCTCCACAAGAAGTTGCGGTTGTACGCCTACAAAATGCAACTGTTACAGACACTTGAGCCAAATGACAAGCCGAAACGGACAGAGTTTGCACTCAACATAGTGAAACGCCTTTCGGAGGATGATGCATTCCTCAAGCGAGTTTGTTTCAGTGACGTGGCAACTTTTCATGTTTTTGGGACATTAAACAGACACAATGCGAGAATCTGGTGATATGAACACCCCCATGTGACTAGGAAGCTTCACTAGGATAGTCCAAAAGTGAATACGTGGTGTGGAATAATGTGCAGCCGAATAATTCGTCCAATTTTCTTCAGCGAGTCAACAATTACTGCAAATGTTTACCTTGACCTTCTGACCGAATTTGGTCTGACTGATTTACAACCAACTATCATTTTATAGCAATATGGTGCGCCTCCACATTGGGAACTGCATGTTCATGGGTTCGTCAATGAAAAATTTCCAGGCAGATGGATTGGGAGGGATGAGCCAATTCTTTGGCCACCGCGTTCGCCAGATATCACTCCCTTGGACTTTTTTTGTGGGGGTATGCAAAAGATATCGTGTATCAAACAGATATACGGGACATTGCTGATTTCAAGCAATGGATTCGTAATGCCATTGCCACCAATGATGACGCTATGCTACAGCGAATATGGCAAGAAATCGAGTAACGTCTTGATGTGCTTCGTGCAAACTAAAAGCACCCGTATAGAGATCTATTAAACACTGTCAAATAACTTTTATAAACACTGATTATAATAAAATAAATGTTGTTAAAATATTTCAACAACGGCCAATGTAATAAAATTTTAAAGTTGTAAAGGGATCTTATGGACAGGTAAGGTCGGAAGTTCCATGAGGCTTTTCATGAGTGATGCTGTTGTACACAGAGGGGTTGCAACACCAAAAAATTGTAGCGAAACACGGAAAGACTTCTAAGACTTCGACAGCTGGTGCGGGGAATGATACTTCACACCGAACGCAAAGAGATTAATCTATTGCATATTTATAGACACAAAGACCCATTGATGTATGATTACGCTATTAGAAAAAATCATTGGAAGCAGCAACTCCCATAAAATATCTAGGTGTAAGCGTACAGGCAACGTGAATTGGAGCGACAACATAAAATTAATCGTAATTAAAGCAGATGCCAAACTGAGGATCAGTGCAAGAGTGACAACATAAAATTAATCGTAATTAAAGCAGATGCCAAACTGAGGATCAGTGCAAGAGTCCCCAGGAAATGTAGTCCGTGAACAAAGCAGGTAGCTTACGAAACTCTCGTTCGACTAGCAAATGTTCATCAATCTGGGATCTGTACTAGATACGACTGACAGATGGAATACAGAAGATCCATAGAAGAGCAGCTTGTTTTGTTAGAGGTCCATTTAGAAGTACGAAAGCGTCACTGAGATGCACAACCAACTCCAGTGGCGGACGCTGCAAAAGGTTCGTTCTGAATCATGGGGTTTGGTCTAATGTTCAAGTTACGAGAGCTTACGTTCCTGGAAGAGTCAATCAACATTATGCTTCCCCTGTGTATATTGCACGAAAACAGCTTGAAGATAAAATCAGAAAGATTCTAGGCCACACGGAGGCTTACCAGCAATCGTTCTCCCAGAGAACAAATCGTGACTGTGTAAGGATACCATGATCGATATCCTTGGCAGCGAGGTACTTCTCGGCCGGTGCTGTATGGCGAACCTTAGCATCTAGAAGTTTCTTCAGTCTCCCACCTTTTTATGGCGACCACATCATCGCTGTGATGCGGTGACAATACGAGTTAGAAGTGAGGGCGCGAGAGGGCTAGTGGTCCATATTCGAATTACCGAACACGTAACAAAAGAGTTGTTTGCCGTAAATATGCAAAGTTGACTTATAACGGGTCTAGTAGCGCATCGATTGATAACAATGTTGAATCGTCGATGACTTTGTTTTGGAGTTCATGAACAATAAAATTTGTCAGTAATCATGTGTACCTATCCATAATCTCCGCGGTCGAGCTCTGGCGCAAACATCTTCCTTGCCTACTCTGGGCAAGAGGACGCGCTCCGCGGCTGAAGCAACGATGTTAAGCAGGCCACAAGCGCATAACGCAGATACAGTATTAGGCTTTCGGCTTGGCAGCAAGGCAGTCTTCCTCGTGTCGAGGTCATGTGCATTGCCATCGCTGATACTGGTAGAGAGCACCGTTGGAGTCTGGGTGTTTGTGTTGTACTCATCATTTCATCATCTCTCATGAAAGTTGCGAGATTGGACTGAGCGAAGGTGGGGAATTTCTACAAGCGCTCATAACCACGCAGTTGAGCGCCCCACAAACCAAACATCATTGGAGTCTTGTACCAACTGCTGACCACAGCCTACACTGGTAAGAGAGAGGGCAGCCATCGATTGCGTTGGGCTACCGGCCTTAGTATGAGGTGTTGAAGCCGTGCTGTTCCAAAGCTGTCCTCCTTGTTTTCGTCCTGCTGTTTAGTCGAAGGTGAGTATTCGCCAGACTCCACTTAGGAGAATACTTTCGTACCACTCAGCGGAATTGCGTTTTTTGGCGCTGGTGATATTCATCTCACTGTGCCTCGTGTATGTATTCCAGAGAGGACAATACGGTTCTTTTGTTGAAAGTGTCAGTACAGCCTTTTTTTGGCTCAATATTAAGCTGTAAACCGCTTTCCTGAGGTATCCCTTGAAGTCCGAAAGAGACGAGATTTATCTGTAACTGCCCCAAATCAAGATGTTTTCGTGATTACCAGATTATACAATATTTTAAGACGTCATTGTGTGTCTGTGTTAGTGAATAAATTGATTGTGGATCTCTGTCCGTTCTCAGAACCCACCTGTTATTGTGTACTCTAGAGATTATTTAGTGCAGGGTGACGACTCACTGGCGGGTAGCACCGACGGATGCCTGAAAATACTCACTTTAGTTCCGTGATATTGCGCACGGGCCGGTTAAGGAACGTACGTCACGCTCTCTTTTAGCGCATCTGGAGAAAGGTTATGGACTGTGTTCAGGTACATGGGTTTGTATTGAGAGGAGATGTTATTGCTTTGTAAGTTCTGACTTTTTATATCCGATTTCTTTAAACGATTGTAAGCTCTCACTTTAGCTCTAGTAGCCAGGTTCTGTGTTGTTATAACTGTATAAAGTTTTGTTTAACGGCTCTCTGTAGTGAACTCCGGTTTCATGGTCTTTGGGAAATTATGTTTACTGAACTGTGAGAGGTTTTGGAACTTTAATTGTTTCAACTTTAAGTGGTGCAGGGCACATGTTAAAGTAACGTAAATTATGGTTCAAGTTCTCTATTGCTTTTAGAACCAGATGCCCACTGTGTGCTTAACATTTTTGGGCAGAAGTCCACTAGCTTCTTTTTAAATAATTTTGTTCAATTTAAACTGGGCTAGAATCCTCGCAAAAGTAACGTAGTTTATAAAATATGTACTCTGTTACTTAAGGGGGGGGGGGGGGCGTGGGAAAGATCGTTAGTACATTTTTTAAAATAATGTTGCTCAGAATATAGTGGGCTACAGCCCACGAAAAAGTAGCGTAGATTTACGAGCAAGTTCTCTGTTGCTCTAAGAGCAGAAGTCTGGTTCAAATGGTTCAAATGGCTCTGAGCACTATGGGACTCAACATCTTAGGTCATAAGTCCCCTAGAACTTAGAACTACTTAAACCTAACTAACCTAAGGACATCACACACACCCATGCCCGAGGCAGGATTCGAACCTGCGACCGTAGCAGCCTCGCGGTTCCGGACTACAGCGCCAGAACCGCACGGCCACTGAGGCCGGCAGCAGAAGTCTGTTAATCGTACTTAAAATCTTGTTTGTTGACCGAGGCCCAGTAGTTTTACAAGTCTGTTTGATTAAATGTAAAGCGTGTTAGAGCTTTGTTTATGTCCAGTTGTTTTAACAGACAGAAGCCCGTTACATGTGTTTAATTATTAGGGTCGAAGACCACTGGGTTTCTGAAATTAGTTGTCCTTTTCTCACTATGTAGTGATTGACTATGTTAGGAACCAAATTATCTGTTCAAGTACCACTGTATGCAAAACTTGTGGTTATTTACTTAGCAAATTTTTGTAAAATGAGTTATGTGGTCAACTACTCAACGATCCCTATATCCAAGAAAATCTACTCCAAGTTTGAACCTTTAACAGTGCAAAATGAAGTATCATCAAATGAATGAGTATGTTACCGTTAAGCATGTTTTACATCCTTTGAAGAGAATAAATCAAGATGAAGACAGTCATCTTTGATCACGGAGGAAACTCACCATCTTGTACGATGAATTTTGCTGTAAGTAATTTCAGTTAGCCTGCAGTTCGTTTTCCTGTGCGGTCGTGGCTGAAATAAGTTCCTCACTAAATAATCTGATAGCCAACACGGTGACCACGGTCGGACTTCTTAAAATTACACGATGAGAACTTACAGCTGAAACTGAAGATTTGGGGTGTGACACTGGTACTCGAAGTACCCTCACCACTTACCACGCGGTTGCGTGTGGAGCATAAATGTAGATGTCAATGTAGGTACCTTCAAATATTACACAACTTGAAAAATGAGATTCTGAAGCCGGTGTCGTATAACTACTCACTCAGCGCCTATTTGTTTTTGCACACACACGGACATGCACAAACATTTAGTGAATGTGACTACCCACACATATATCTGTGGCGAGGGAGTGTATAATTTTAAAAAAATGGTTCTTGTCACACCAGGTGTTTACTTAAATAAGGCGGTACTGCAGTAGCAGTTTTAAGGGTTTCCAACTCAACATTATTACGCAGATGTGCCTACAATGTGAGCACCCAGCTGGAGCCTTTCATTTGACGAGTTACAATTTAATGTATTCAATTAGATTTGGTCGTGTATAGAATTTGATATAATTTGTAAGTAAGACAGAAGCGTAAACTCTGCAGTGCTAAATATCGAGACACTGTGAAATAACGCAGCTTAACTTCAGTGAAAGAGCGCCAATGCAAAGTCAAACGTAAGCACAAAGACCCGAGGTCGGCGACCCAGAAGTGTTATTGAATTACCCCAGCGAAACAAGAAGCACTGATGGGATCGATAAACGAGGGCAAATGCACTCTAAAACTCAGAACCACCGTGTCTTAGGCGCAGGCTTGGCCATTTGAATGACGCGGCTTTCGGAGATCAAAGACAAATTGTGTCATGCTGCGATTCTATGTCACTAGAAATAGAGAGAATGATAATGTATTGATCATGAGTGAATCCAAGACAAGCTTGTCGATGATGCTCTGTCTGCTACCTGCTTGTTGATTTCAACACCCAGATGCAGATAACCTGCCGTTGCTATCTACTGGATCATCACGAATGAGGAGAAGAGCGGTGTGTGGTCACCCCTCCTGCACTACTGGTCATCGCGTATATTTAACAAGGTGCCGTATTCACACCGACCACACGTGGCGCGTTCGCACAGCCCACAGGATGATTTGTAAATATCTGCTGCAGTCTTGGTAGATGTATGGTGGACGACCAGAACCTGGTTTCCACGACAACCGCCGTCCTGGACCACGGACGTCTGTCCTTAGGCGAGTTGACAACGACCTGCCTTCGATAGCGCCTCACTGTACCGCAGGACATCTGGATGGGATGGGCGATGTGTCCACATCCCTCCGCTGTTTCCAGAAAAATACGTGGTCATGGTACAGTGGGCTGCACGGCGACTTGACGTGTCGCTGATGGGGCGTCAGAACTTCATGACGCACTAACACCGACCGCCGATGCAGCCCTTGAGACACTTTTCTAACTCTGTGCACTCAACACGAGAAGCGAATGTTATTGGAGATACCATTGTATCACTGACGCCTCTGGGCATAAACTGGGTCACTCAACAGCACTGTATGCATGGCCTCCTCCTCTCAACGGGACTGCAGCTCTCCGGCTCACAACACTTTGAAACAATCATTTGATGAGGACTGCATAACAGTCGAAACCGATAGTGATACGGCTGTGTTCTGTCGAAGATGCTGAACAAAGTCATACATAGAAGAGCGAGCATCTATCATGTACTCAGGTGCAACTGAGTTAAGGCTAGCCTCCAAAACAGTTGCGCAGTGCACTTCTATTTTCAGCTTGCGCCATAAGCCACAGAAATAGTTTCCAAGGGGACATGTGGAAATAAGCCGATACACCCCCACTCAGTTTATATCAGCAAGAGTATCGACAGTATCGTATCTGTATCAGTAGCATCAGGACCATGTCCACAGTCGCCGCCAAGAGGAGCCACGGGACATTCTACCGGTGACTGTAGTTACAGTTCACTCGATCAAGGACTACAGCAGAATTCAGGAAAGAACACTGAACTGGTGCCTCACACTGTCTTCATACCATAGTTAAGTATTATAAAGTATCTACCTACAAATTGTCATAAATTACTACTATTGTGTGTTGTCATCACCTTGCCATAAATGACTCCCGACAATGTGTACTCCTGTGACTAAGCTGTGTAACTGTTGCATGCAAGCAAGTCACCTCATCACAGCAACTATTCTTGGTGGTAAGGGGACCTCTTCCAGCTACATTATTATGTTTGACGACAAGTGTATATGTTGAAAACGACAGACACCATATGTGCAAGGTTAGGATTAAATAGATAAGTAAATAAACGGTTCAAGCTTTGTTTATATTCTGAAGGACTAGGTGTTATACTAGCATTGCTGTTGGAATATATTCATGTCTCTCTTCAATTCCCGTTCTGAAGTTTTCTTCAATTACTCTACTGATTTTTATTGTTGCGGTTCTCAATCGGATAGCTCATAGACTCATTGTGTTGTCCCTTTGTCTGTCTATCTAAGTGTCTGTCAGACTGTTAAAAAACCCTATTTCTCAGGAACGGCTAGACATATCAAGTGGAAATTTGTGTCACATATTAAGGACAATAGTCCCTTGGCTTTGCAAAAAGTGGGAGCTTCTTTGTTAGCGCAGTCAAAAGATACCATCATTTATGCCACATATCATGACTCTCGCAAAATTTGCTCATCGAAACATGTAGGGTACTTCCCGTTGACCCAGAATAATGCAATTGGGCAAGAAGCAAGCCCTCACAATACAAATAAAGGGAAAAATTTGAACGTTGTTAGTTTGTAATTATGTCACACGACAAAAATATTTCATTTCTTATCAGACTGTGTGTCTGTTCTTCCGTCTCTTAAGACCCTTTTTTTCAGGAATGTGTGGACTTATCACGTTAACATTTACGTTACATACTGAGGTCTACCGTTATTTTCCGTTGGCTGACTAATAAATGTACGCCTCAGAGTCAGCGCAATCAAAAGAAGATGCCATTTTTGTCACATATTTAGATACTCGTAACCTGATTCATTAGAAATTCCAAGGGTATTTCCAGTTGATCTAGAATCATGAAATTTGGCAAGAAGCAACGTTTCACAATACAAGTAAAGAAGGAACGTCATAATATTGTCATTTGTAATTCTGTCACACAAAAGATACTTCTTTCGCCGTTTGTTATCCAACTTTAGACTTTAGACATTCTCGAAAGTCATGGAATTCCCAGGACAGATACTTTGGCAGGATCAGTGTCGATAACAACCAGAAATCGTCAAGTTTCTCTATTACTTGGATGGATGAATTGTCTTTATACATAATTAAGTTTGTGCGGAGCTCCATAGCGCGAGTCTTACTTGCATCTAGCCAATTTTTAATAGATAAATTAAATAACTGGGACATTTACCTGTAACGCCATGTTATACCATTCTTCGTTGTGGAACTGCTTTTACTAGGTCTTCTTAATATTTCTGTAACTGCGTCACCACAAAAGGTAGTTTCATTGAGAATTTGCCTCGCCTGTAAGTCAGGCACAAGCTTCCTGATAATAACTCCGTGCAAAGTGAAGTAGCATAATATGTCGGGCTGACAGAGTGGCCAAAACGGCGTGCTCATCGGGACTGCGAGTAACTCTTGCCGCAAACTGCCACTGAAACCAGCACACTGGCTCACACCTAGTTCGTGACATGAAGAGGCGCATTCGCAAAACATTCGCACTGCCGAGTATAAATAGGGAGCATTCAAGTAGTTGCAGTGTCTTTAGTGGCAGAGCTGTCTTGTACGAAGGTGTTGTGCTAAACGGGCTGCCACACGAAGCTTCCGAGTGAGGACCACAGCTCCAGGCTGTGGCGGGGCCACGGTTAGACCCTCTTAACCCTTTCATGGGCAAAATTATTGAGCAGTTTTTTTTAATGAATGGAGATCAGATAGTAATTAACAGATAGGTATATTTATCATACAGAATACCAAATTTGCTCCAACTGTGAAAGTGAGGTCTCACAACAAGGTGGGAAGTATTCTTCCCACTGCCCTTCCTTGGAGTTAAATGACAAAAACAACTTTTTCAATATACGTCATATTAATTTGATAAATTTACTTCTCCTGCTACAATGATTGTTCACAATTACTTGCCATGAAATTTTCTGAAACATGGGTCTATGCAAAGTGGTATTTGGCAATATGTACAAACACAGCGAGCGCTCTTTTCCGCAGCTTTAGTTCTACAATGACGGCACGTCCAGTAGGTTTCACCTAAAATGGGTTGATGCTCCCCTACAGCCACATGACGAAAATCTTCAGGTACTTTACCTCTTTTTGCCATAAAGACAGGTTTTTTTACACGCCTTTTTTGGGATGAGAAGCCAGCGATCAATTGTCTGGCTAGATGGATCCTGTATGTGAGTTGTACATGCTGTCCTCTTTCTCTTTTACTAATTTTCCGGAGGATAAAACTGTTCACTGCAGCAACATCCACCAGGAAATAAAATATTCTGTGCCACCATTTTACAGAACGTCTGGCAGTAGCATACCTTTCTCGTAATTGATCAAACTTATCGACACCACCCATTATTTTGTTGTATTTTACCACAACTTCGGGACAAGAAATCTCTGTACTAGTACCATCCTTGTTTTTCCTATTCACTGTGGCTGTTTCTCATGGGACTTGAATTGAGGTCAGGAAAGTGACTCGATGGTTATACGTCCATTTTACTGCAGAAATGGCTCATTCATAAATTTGGGTAAATCAGAAGTATTTACCTTATACTATAGCTTTGAGGAAAATATCATAAGATGTCACGAAAACAGCACTGAAAGGCTCCTCTACAGAGCAACACTCAGCGATACAATGCCTCTGCGCGAAGGTACAGCAATAACGGCGGGAACTTCAGATTGGAAGTAGTACCCTATACTGTTCACTAGGTGGTAACACCGTACAGAGGTGGGAACTGTGAATCCCACGGGACTAGGAGCGAGTTCATTGTAGTGGGAAGCATGTTTCCCACGGCTCACGAAAGGGTTAAGTTCGCTAGGGACTCAGGGTCAGCCAGCAGCGGGCAAGACGAGACCTTCCAGCAGCACGGTCGACTCCTTCCCGGAGACAGGAGGATTGCATCTCGGCTGCTGCAGAGGATATCCACCCACCAGCGTCCGCGTTCCATCGTCGCGTGGAGCGCGGTGGTGTGGCGCTAGTGCCACCTGCCACCGGAGGCCGGCGCGCCGTTGTCATCAAAGAGATCGCTCCTGGTAGTAGCGTGCCTCGCACTGGCTGTCGCAACTGATCTACGGGCAGTGGGGCTGCGTCCTCAGAAAGACAGAGCGACCAAGCCGCCATGTGAGCGGAATTCAACGTGAGTGGGACGACGGACTTAAAGGAAAGTACAACGTTTACAGATTGCCGCAATTTCTCTATGCAGCCGTGAGCTGCCGTCTGCCCGACAGCATCACCGTAGCTCTTGCGACTTCATTCCAAATAATGTAGAGTATTTGCTCGCACTTGACAATTGTTTCTTCTCCCGTTTTTTCTACAGACCTTCGACATAGTCCTGACATCTACCCTTCCTCTTTTGACCAGAAAAACAGTGCCTTTGTCGAGGGCTCCTGTGGTATGGTCCACCGCTGACGTAGTCCGAAGGAGCGCAGCCGCCAATAAACGCCAGCCTGCTGCTCACCCCCCTTCCAGCGCGGACCCTCGTCTCCGCCTCCTCCCGCTTCCCTGCTCCCCCACAGCCGGAGGGTCGCCACCCCCCGCTCTGCACCGGACGCACGCTGGTCTTGACGCCGCCACTGCCGCCGCCGCCGCCGACGACGACGACGACGGCCGCCTGAGCCAGCGGCGCAGCCTCCGCCACCGCCACTACGCTCCGCGGCGACCCGGCCGGGCGCCGCTGCTGCATCGATCCGTGGGACGGCGCGTTGCCCCCACGTCTCTGCCGCCAGCCGCCATCCGCCGAGCCGCCCCCACGTGCCCGCACGTCCGGTATCTTGTCAGGACGCGGCGCCACTCTCAGAGTGCCACCAGAGCGTGCCGCGGCGGGCTTACGAAGGTACGGAGATGTAGTAAACGCTACGGTGCTGCTATGTTTCCCACAAGGGAAACTCCTCATCGCACTGCTCTCAGACTTAGTGGTAAAATGGCCCGGTGGAAACGACGTCAAAATTTGTCCACAGATCAAGCATAAAGACAAGAAGAAGGTGTACTGAACGGTAAAAAAAGAAAAAAAAGAAAAGAAAAGCAAACCACTCAATGGTCCAGGCTCAATATGTGCACCGAGCGAGGTGGCGCAGTGGTTACACACTGGACTCGGATTCTGGAGGACGACGGTTCAATCCCGCGTCCGGCCATCCTGATTCAGGTTTTCGGTGATTTCCCTAAATCGCTCTAGGCTAATGCTGGGATGGTTCCTTACAAAGGGTACGGCCGATTTCCTTCCGCGTCCTTCCCTAATCCGATGAGACCGATGACCTCGCTGTTTGCTCTCTTCCCCCAAACAATCTAACCTAATCCTCAAGATGTGCAACATCGATCAACCTGTAAGACTCATGCTGTGGTAATTGTGCGGTCATGTTGTCCGAACCTGTCCCGTGTCCTCCTTTTTTTATTTTTTTCAAAAAATTATGAACTTTCCGTCGAGTCATTGACGTGTCTGATCTCCTTCTGTAATCTCGAAAATTGGCATACTATACATTTATTATACATTGAAGCTCCAAAGAAACCGGTATAGGCATGCGTATTCAAATATAGAGATACATATACAGGCAGAATACGGCCCTGCGGTCGGCAACACGTACGTAAGACAACAAGCGTCTGGCGCAGTTATTAGATCGGTTGCTGCTACTACACTTACTTTTACTTTTTGGTGTCCGGAAACTAAAATTTGTTTGCCCAGTATTGGGCACTGTCCAATGCTTCTTCTATAGCCAGCGATAGATCGTCGAGGGTGCATCTGTGGGGCAGGCAGGGCATTGTAGGAGATGTTCCATGTCCTGTCGAGTGCCGCAGTTGCATTTGTCGTCATTTTCGTCCAACAAACCCCATTTGATCAGATTAGAATTCACAGGAGTCACCCCAGTTCTGATGCGGTTAAGCATTCTCCAGGTTTTGCAATCGCCAGAAACGCCGCTTGGTGGGTCCCCTCTAAGTGGATAGTAGATGGGGGGCTCATCTAAGGCGCAACTTAGGAAGCGGGGTCTGGATTTGAGTCTGCTGGGGCCACACTCTAGGCCAAATATTGAGTGACGGGCATAAAAGGTTTGTTTTAGCTTCTCTGTATGTCAATGGGCTTTCCTACGTGAGTCAGGGTTTGTGAAACTTGCGGCCCGGTGAATATTTTCTATGAGGGTTGGTCTCATGCAGCCTGTCACTATCCTGCATGTTTCATTCAAGCTAATATCTACCTTTTTTGCGTGGGCGGATCTGCACCATACCGGGCAGGCATATTCGGCAGTTGAGAAGCACAAAGCTTGGGATGAAGTTCTGACCACGGTAGGTTTGGCACCCCATTTGCTATTGGACAACTTTCTTATTAGGGAATTTTGTACTTCTACTTCTTTGCGCTACAATGTCAGGTTATCAAGATTTAATTGAGTTTGAAAGTGGTAGGTGCACGAGCTATGGGACACAGAATCTCCGAGGTAGCGATGAAGTGGGGATTTTCCCGTACGACCATTTCACGAGTGTACCGCGGATTTCAGGAATCGGGTAAAACATGAAATCTCCTAGATCGATGCGGCCGGCATAAGGTCCTGCAAGAATGGGACCAACGACCACTGAAGAGAATCTTTCAACGTGATGGAAATGCAGCCCTTCCGCAGATTGCCACAGATTTCAATGCTGGTCTCGTCAACAAGTGTCAGCGTGCGAAGAGTACAACGAAACATCATGGAAGGTGCACTCGTGTATCCTTGTTGATTGCACGACACAAAACTTTACGCCCCGCCTGAGCCCTTCAGCACTGACATTGGACTGTTGTTGACAGAAACATGTTGCCTCGTCGGACGGGTGTCGTTTCTAATTATATAGAGCGGATGGAAGTGCACGGGTATGAAGACAATCTCATGATTGCATGGGCCCTGTATGACAGCACGTGACCGTTCAAGCTGGCGGAGGCTCTGTAATGGTGTGGGACGTGGGTGCTTGGAGTGATGTGGGACCCCTGTTATGTGATCCCTAATACGTCTAGAAACAACTGTGACAAGTGAAAATTACGCAAGCATCCTGTCTCGTCATCTGTATTCTTTCATGTCCATTGTACTTAGTCGACTCCATGCGACGTCGTGTTGTGGCACTTCTGCGTGTTCTCGGGGGCCGTACACGATATTGAGCAGGTGTACCAGTTTCTTTGGCTTTTCAGTTTATAATATGTCATGTGGTAAGGATACATTATCGTCACAAGCAAATGTGATTAATATTGAGAGCAGCGAGACGCTTCACATACCTCTGACAGAAATGAAAACAACAAATAAACTGGTATGAAATATGCAGCAACAAAGGAATTCAAGAGACAAAACTTACAATAACGAAAGTAAGAGTCATAACCTGTGGTACTTGTGTAGAACAAATAGGAGGTACGTGCGTCTGGAGGTCTCTTCCTTACACATAGC
The DNA here is from genome assembly GCF_023864345.2 of Schistocerca serialis cubense. Lineage (NCBI taxonomy): Eukaryota > Metazoa > Arthropoda > Insecta > Orthoptera > Acrididae > Schistocerca > Schistocerca serialis. The sequence continues at coordinate 488,223,196 of NC_064643.1, forward strand.
TGTCGCATAGGGACGTAACTCTGCGACGCAGATAAATATCTGAATGCAGTGAACAGCCACGTGAATGACCGGGCGGACAGTTCATGATTTTGTGAAAAAAAAAAGGAATTACGCACGAGGGAGAGTTGTACACGGACTTCCTCCTTTGAAGTCAAAGAATGTGACCACAGAACCACGACGCCGTTGCTACTTATATCCGCTTGATGTTGAACATCTTAGCTCGGACCTATCAGTGTTCCGATTTTGCTTATATTTTCACAGTTCAGAACACCTTCTTCCTGTTCTCATTATTGATCTGAGTTCAGTATTTGACGGGCTATCCACTGAGTCATTCTACCACTAAAGACTGAGGGCGGGGGGAAGGAGGAGGATGTTATGGGGAGCTTCCCTTATTAGGGGTGCCGATAACTCAACAACCCGATAACACCCCAACTAAATGTCACAAAATTTATTGTTATCTCTGTGTCGAGCAACTTCCTCCTCTCGTAGTAACATCAGAGCGATGAGGTAGTACATCGAGTAGCACATACTAACAGTTGAGCTTAACTAACATCCATGAAGATGTTACAACTGGAAACGTAACGTAGCTATTACTAGCATGCGGAGATAATGTTTCACGCAACAAATGAAACTCCATCCATTCTATATTTTATATAGCGACGGAAAAGTAAAGGGAGCAAAATTTAAATAGCGATTTACTTCAATGAATATTAAACTTAAAATTTTAAGTTAAATGTTAATGTGCTTCACAAAAAATGTTTTACCCCTTAATTAAGAGTGCATTTAAATGTACTGCTCCAGCTATGCCCATATTTAATACTCTAACTTGTATCATGTAGATTCGTACGTCACCATAATTATCAAATTGTAGCTATCGTATCCGCCCTCTACACCGCTGCTGTTGCACGCCGCTCTCCTGAAAACTTTTTTGTTTATTTCCCTCGCTAGATATGCGTAGCCACCTACTCTCTGGGATGTATGAATGTAGTAGTCTGAGTTTTTGGGGGAGAATATATTAGTAAATTACAGTTACGATACAAGGCTGCTCTATTGCGACGGAAACGCATCGTATGCAAGCTCGAACTAACACTCATAAATCTGCAGAGAGGAATGTCAAATCATGCGTAAACTTGAAGCCCAAATTCCTATAATTCTCATAAGGATGTCATTGCTAACCTTTGAACAAATATTTATTTATACGATATTTCTCTTTAACAAAAGAACCTCTTCCGTATTTCTATACGCAAGATATTACGCCCTAGGGTTTAAATAAGCTCCATTCTCTAATTCCGTAATGACTGTCACACAACAAATTAATTAGATCCGCTCCGACAACACGTCTTTCTATTCCAGTATTTCAAGCCGTAGTAAAATGTAGTATTAATCCATTGTGAAAAATACTATATCAACAAAGAGTAACCTTACCCACGCAGAGTTTATTCTCGCAGTCACTTCCTTTCACTTCTGCAAACACGTTGATTCTCAAGCACTCATAGAGCAGAGTTCGTTAATAACAGTCTGATACGTAAAACACTGTCATCGCAGCTGATACAAACAATCAGCTTCAAAATTAGCACGTTTTTTTTATCTCTGAAGTCGATTTGTGCTACTAAATATGTCGATTTGTGCCACTAAATATAGCTTGGGAGCATTTCACTAATCTTTTGGATTTGCGGATCCACAAAGTGAATATGTTGACATAGCCTGCCTTTACTGTGTAGGTTGTTGTTTTATTTGAAATAAACTGTGCTTCATAATTTTGCAGTTAGATATTTTCGTCTCTTGTGTGTAAGTAAGTTACGTCACAGTTCAAATTGATACTTCTATTTTTCGGACAATGAAGTAAATAGAGGAAATGTCCTCCAAGATCTGTGATTAACGATGTTATCCACTTTGGATGGAAAACAACGTCCAGTTACCTGGGTGAAGTAAAAATAACATTGTCGCTCCAGTTTCACAATTTTCCCAGTCTCCTTTGTCAATGTGTAACGAATACACTTTTTCTACGAGAGTCCATAAACTGGCATCAAGAAACGAAAACGTGACTATTATTATAAATTTTTTTAATTGAATAATTATAAAGCAATACGACGACAGTTTCCAGATGTGATGTGATAAACAAACGGATGATGCTCGCGCAGTTCGTGTACACATGTGTTTCTAATACGTCAGTTGAGTTTTCAGTCGTAATAACATGATTCTTGTATTTTGTATCTATAGGGAGGTAGTGAAAATGAGTCAAACAGAAAAGAAATATGCACGAAATTTGACAAAACTGAGGTCTCCATTCTGTAAAGTAAGCGAAATCATAACAAGGCCTGTTTTACCCTTGAGTACAATGAACGCATGAAACTTCCATGGAAGTTTGTTTGGAAAAAAATACCCGTTAAATACCCCTTAAATCCAAAAACGGAAGCGTTGTGGCTGAACGTTTTTGAAATGAGTACTATGTTTTCGCATAAAATTTTGTTTCTTCTTTATTTATGAACACTGCCGTTAACGTCAACATCCAGCCAGTGTGATGAGAAATTTCAATTTCACTTAAGAGAAAATAAAAAAAATTATCATATACAAAATATTTATAGACTACTGAGGAAAGAAAGAATAATTATTTTATTGAAATGTATGTGAAAGCTTCTATTCAGGCGAGTGTTTCTTGTGAAATGTTCAATAGTTACTGATGATTAACAGTACAATTAACAAGAGGGGTGAAATAATGGAATTCCAGGTGTTTAAAACAGCTAATTACTGGATGTGATTTAACTCTGTTCTCAAAACGGTGCTGTAGATGTAATGAACTAGATGTAATTATTTTAAAATATTTGGTAAGTTACGAATCAGTCGATTCAATAATTAATGACGTTCTCACATTCAGTAGCACCAATGCCGTCAGAGTTAAATATTTAATTTTAAGCAAACTGTGGTCTGGCTTCCTGGTTGTATCAAAGTAGTATGGATGGAACACGAACTCGGATATGGGAAGAGTGTGGATGGAAACTGTGAGTGTCCTCCTCAAAAGAAACATCCAAGAGATTTAGGAAAAAATCTAAATCAGCATCTACATACCAGCGTCTTTCTGAATGCCATTCCATGTGTTGGTCACTGCGATATATAACTGAAACGGCTTTCGGACAATGTCATGCAGTCGCAGTGGGCGTAGACATCGTAACACCTGCTATTGTCTCGATAACGTCACTGCTAAGTGCAATATGCTCCATACTATGGCGTGGTAGCGGTTCTATCCGTTAGGAGTGTCGTAAAATAACGATCATCTGGAAAGGTCATTTCACGGCACTGCACGGCACTCCGGTTACGAATTACCATCTTCCGCTGTTTGCGACACTGAATAGAGGAAGTAACGTACAAACGCCCAGTATCGGTCATGCAGCAGCCGCGAAGCACTATGGTGAGGACGACGGTGGGGGTGGGGGGTGGGGGTGGAGGAAGGATTGCCCGACAAGCAATTCCGACTGTAACTGTCTGAAACGGTGGCTTTAATGGGGAGCGACAATATCCATTCAGTATCTGCTAAGTGTCAACATGAGTAACATTGGCAATGAGATGGCCTCAACGATACAGATAGCCGCACCGTAGGTGCAACCACAACGGAGGGGTGTCTGTTGAGAGGCCAGACAAACGTGTGGTTCCTGAAGAGGGGCAGCAGCCTTTTCAGTAGTTGCAGGGGCAACAGTCTGGATGATTGACTGATCAGGCCTTGTAACACTAACCAAAACGGCCTTGCTGTTGTGGTACTGCGAATGGCTGAAAGCAAGGGGAAACTACAGCCGTAATTTTTCCCGAGCGCATGCAGCTTTACTGTATGGTTAAATGATAATGGCGTCCTCTTGGGTAAAATATTCCGGAGGTAAAATAGTCCCCCATTCGGATCTCCAGGAGGGGACTACTCAAGAGGACGTCGTCATCAGGAGAAAGAAAACTGGCATTCTACGGATCGGAGCGTGGAATGTCAGATCCCTTAATCGGGCAGGTAGATTAGAAAATTTACAAAGGGAAATGGATAGGTTAACGTTAGATATAGTGGGAATTAGTCAAGTTCGGTGGCAGAAGGAACAAGACTTCTGGTCAGGTGAATAGAGAGTTATAAATACAAATTCAAATAGGGTTAATGCAGGGGTAGGTTTAATAATGAATAAAAAAATAGGAGTGCAGGTAAGCTACAACAAACGGCATAGTGAACATATTATAGTGGCCAAGATAGACATGAAGGCCATGCCTACTACAGTAGAAAAAGTTTATATGCCAACTAGCACTGCAGATGACGAAAGATTTGAAGAAATGTTTGATGAGAAAAAAGAAATTATTCAGGTAGTGAAGGGAGACGAAAATTTAATAGTCATGGGTGACTGGAATTCTACAGTAGGAAAAAGGAGAGAAGGAAACATAGTAGGTGAATATGGATTGAGGCTAAGAGATGAAAGAGGAAGCCATCTGGTAGAATTTTGCACAGAGCATAACTTAATCATAGCTAACACTTGGTTCAAGAATCATAAAGGAAGGTTGTATACATGGAGGAATCCTAGAAGTACTAAAAGGTATCAGATAGATTATATAATGGTAAGACAGAGATTTAGGAACGTGGTTTTAAATTGTAGGACATTTCCAGGGGCAGATGTGGACTCTGACCACAATCTATTGGTTATGAACTGTAGGTTAAAACTGAAGAAATTGCAAAAAGGTGGGAATTTAAGGAGATGGGACCTGGATAAAGTGACTAAACCAGAGGTTGTACAGAGTTTCAGGGACAGCATAAGGGAACAATTGACAGGAAAGGGGGAAAGAAATACAGTAGAAGACGAATGGGTTGCCCTGAGGGAAGAAGTAGTGAAGGCAGCAGAGGATCAAGTAGGTAAAAAGACGAGGGCTATTGGAAATCCTTGGATAACAGAAGAAATACTGAATTTAATTGATCAAAGAAGAAAATATAAAAATGCAGTAAATGAAGCAGGCAAAAAGGAATACAAACGTCTCAAAAATCAGATCGACAAGAAGTGCAAAATGGCTAATCAGGGATGGCTAGAGGACGAATGTAAGGATGTAGAGGCTTATCTCACTAGGTTTTAACGTCCCGTCGACAACGAGGTCATTAGAGACGGAGCGCAAGCTCGGGTTAGGGAAGGATTGCGAAGGAAATCGCCCGTGCCCTTTCAAAGGAACCATCTCGGCATTCGCCTGAAACGATTTAGGGAAATCACGGAAAACCTAAATCAGGATGGCCGGAGACGGGATTGAACCGTCGTCCTCCCGAATGCGAGTCCAGTGTGCTAACCACTGCGCCACCTCGCTCGGTGCAGAAAGGTGTAGGGAGTATATAGAGAGTCTATACAAGGGCGATGTACTTGAGGACAATATTATGGAAATGGAAGAGGATGTAGATGCAGATGAAATGGGAGATACGATACTGCGTGAAGAGTTTGACAGAGCACTGAAAGACCTGAGCCAAAAGAAGGCCCCGGGAGTAGACAACATTCCATTACAACTACTGACAACCTTGGGAGAGCCAGTCCAGACTAAACTCTACCATTTGGTGAGCAAGATGTACTTCAGGAAGAATATAATAATTCCAATCGCAAAGAAAGCAGGTGTTGACAGATGTGAAAATTACCTAACTGTCAGTTTAATAAGTCACGGCTGCAAAATACTAACGCGAATTATTTGCCGACGAATGGAAAAACTGGTAGAAGCCGGCCTCGGGGAAGATCAGTTTGGATTCCGTAGAAATGTTGGAACACGTGAGGCAATACTGACCTTACGACTTACCTTAGAAGAAAGATTAAGGAAAGGCAAACCTATGTTTCTAGCATTTGTAGACTTAGAGAAAGCCTTTGGCAATGTTGACTGGAATACTCTCCATCAAATTCTAAAGGTGGCAGGGGTAAAATACTGGGAGCGAAAGGTTATTTACAATTTGTACAGAAACCAGATGGCAGTTATTAGAGTCGAGGGGCATAAAAGGGAAGCAGCGGTTGGGAAGGGAATGAGACAGATAGTAGCCTCTCCCCGATGTTATTCAATCTGTATATTGAGCAAGCAGTAAAGGAAACAAAAGAAAATTGGGAGTAGGGATTCAAATCCAGGGAGAAGAAATAAAAACTTTGAGGTTCGCCGATGACATTGTAATTCTGTCAGAGACAGCAAAGGACTTGAAAGAGCAGTTGAACGGAATGTACAGTGACTTGAAAGGAGGATATAAGATGAACATCAACAAAAGCAAAACGAGGATAATGGAATGTAGTCGAATTAAGTCGGGTGATGCTGAGGGAATTAGATTAGGAAATGATACACTTAAAGTAGTAAAGGAGTTTTGCTATTAGGGGAGCAAAATAACTGATGATGGTCGAAATAGAGAGGATGACCTGGCAATGGCAAGGAATGCGTTTCTGAAGAAGAGAAACTTGTTAACATCGAATATAGATTTAAGTGTCAGGAAGTCGTTTCTGAAAGTATTTGTATGGGGTGTAGCCATGTATGGAAGTGAAACATGGACGATAAATAGTTCGGACAAGTAGAGAATAGAAGCTTTCGAAATGTGGTGCTACAGAAGAATGCTGAAGATTAGATGGATAGATCACATAACTAATGAGGAGGTATTGAATAGGATTGGGGAGAAGAGAAGTTTGTGGCACAACTTGACTAGAAGAAGGGATCGGTTGGTAGGACATGTCCTGAGGCATCAAGGGATCACAAATTTAGCATTGGAGGGCAGCGTGGAGGGTAAAAATCGTAGAGGGAGGCCAAGAGATGAATACACTAAGCAGATTCAGAAGGATGTAGGTTGCATTAGGTACTGGGAGATGAAGGAGCTTGCAGAGGATAGATTAGCATGGAGAGCTGCATCAAACCAGTCTCAGGACTGAAGACCACAACAACAAATCATGGCCTAAATGCTCGATAGCGATTTGACGACTATGCTCAACACTCATCATTGTCACTGCAGTTTCTGTAAGACGGTGAATGACGGATTTCAAGCCATCCTGAAGATAGGACATTACTTCTAGTTAGTAATCAGGAATATCTCGTGGTGGAGTCATGCGTGGAATGTGAATAACATGACAACTCACTGCAAACGTCACGAACATTTCCTCATGCTAAATCAGGTAAAGTAGCCTACACTCAACACCCACACAATACAATATTTCAATATGCTGATCCCAACACAACCACTAAATATGCTCTAGCAGCTGTGGATATTATACTTCTGCATCATGCATCATCACATCAATCTGGAATCAAGACACTCCATGATAGTAACAGCCTTCAACACTATCTACATCACAGAACGAAGCGAAAATTCGAATATCATAGCGTTTGGAATTTTCGCAACTTTGTATCTTGACAACTGTAGAATGTCTATCGGTAGGCCGAAGGCCCAGAGTCACAGGAAAATAACGTATGTCTTACCAAGAGCTAGTCAGCTACAATTCTTCATTACTGACTCCTGAAATTGTGAGTAGCCACGTAATGTTTACTTAGGGATGGAACTATTTTTCTTAGCAGCTTCTTCGTCCTGTCAGGTGCTGCATTTACATCGATGAGTGTCAGTTAACAGGGCGTACTTACAATTTCTTATAAGACTCCTAGTCTACTAACATTTAGGTCCACTTAAGTCAATATGACAGCGAAGGTTCAAATGGCTCTAAGCTCTATGGAACTTAACATCTCAGGTCATCAGTCCCCTAGACTTGGAACTACTTAAACCTAATTAACCTAAGGACATCACACACATCCATGCCCGAGGCAAGATTCGAACCTGCGACCGTAGAAGCAGCGCGGTTCCGACTCTAGCGCCTAGAACCGCTTGGCCACAGTGGCCGGCTACAGCGAAGGAGACACCTTCTAATATATCTCGTCTTTTGGGAAAAGAAAATATAATTGTTTATGCAAGAGAAAACTGGAAGAATATTGGGAAGGCAGAGACTTTGTTGTAGTTCAATAAGTGAACTGATTTTTCAATGTAATTTCCATTAATGGTAATGTAAAGCGCAAATATGTTAGATATTGTATTTCTTAGCTGAATTAAATTCCGAAATGTCAGAGGTATGCCTATCAGCGTGCTTCTGTAAACTCGTTCGACTAAAAAGTTCTCCAAAAGCAGTTTTATTTCAGTATTCTTAGAGACGTAAGATGCAGGTTGCCAATACAGTTTAGCAAATCTACCAAAGATCTTGCATAGAGGACAGACTTTGCTAAAATGGAGAGGTGTCGTGGTGTTGGCCGAGTTTCTTGATGAAAAACTTATTTGTCACGTACTAGAAGTCAAGTATTTGTCAATGTCAATATACTTTCGAATTCATATACAGGTTGCTAATATTCTCAGGAACAAAAAAAGAGAGTGCAAGTTCTTTCTACAACAGATGTCAGAAATGTTGGCCTACGGAGACTGGAGCGCTTTATGGTCTTGTAGTGGAACATTCACTACCAATAGAAATACGTTTAGAGCCCAGAGATCCGTAATGTAGTGTGAAGATGTTGCGAAGTGACCTACTCTGGTACTGGCCTACTAAGTCACATCCGCACCACGGAGCTAACCGGAATTCTGTGTTCCACTCGTCACACACACACACACACACACACACACACACACAGGAGCGCGAGCTTTGTACACGCCCCCGATAAACCATACAAGGGGCTGCAGAGGAGCTGCGAAGTCTCTTAAGCCGTGGCGAACAGCTCCCGCGGGTGTCGTAAGGAGAAACCGGCTGCGCTGCGCAGAGCAGCCTACCCACAGCGCGGCGCGGGCTGCCTACGTAGTCTTGCCTGTTGCGCTCCCAATCACTTCGCGCGGTACAAAGCACCACTGCTGTTACGGCGTAATTATACTTTATCTCTCGGCGGCTTACGTCGGTTGTTGCAGATGGAAGCGTAAATATTTTCAATATTTTCAATATTTTCAATATTTCAGCGTAAATATTTTCAATGAACAGCTTGCAGTGATCGAGAAGGGGTCTTTATTTATAAAAATGATGTGCCAGGATCACTATTTATGCGAATAAAACTAAACTAAACCCCTCCGCACAGGCTATGAAGGACCAAAGGTACCGACTGGCGGCCGAGTCACTGGATGCGGATGTGGAGGGGCATGTGGTCAGCACACCACTCTCCCCTCCGTAGATCAGTTTCCGAGACATGAGCCGCTACTTCTCAATCAAGTAGCTCCTCAGTTTGCCTCACAAGGGCTGAGTGCACCCATCTGGCCCAGTAGCACTCGGCAGACCGGATGGTCACCCATACAAGTGCTAGACCAGCCCGACAGCACTTAACTTCGGTGATCTGACGGGAACCGGTGTTACCACTGCGGCGAAGCCGTTGGCATTTATGCGAATAGCCAGCGTGAAAAATAGAGATCGTTCATTACTCACTTACGAAAGCTACATGAATGTCCTTGGGAGGGTCAGTATTTATGTAAATAGCACAAACAGGAGGTTTTTTTTTTAAAAAAAAAAAAAAAAGGAGGCCATTGCGCAAAAGAATGGGATGGTGACCAATATCCAATCTTATTATTGTCCAAACGACTAAGTTAGGCGAATGTTACTATCAGAACTTCAATAAAAGAACGATGGTGAAACCGCATAACATTTATTTCCATTAGTGACGCACAATTCACCAGTACTCACATAATTATTAATCCAAATTAAATACACGCTGAGGTATAAGAATCGCAACATTAAAAGTAATTATTGTAGAGTGATGAAATTTCAGGAACCCATTTGTCTAGGTAACATACTTAAGTAACACTGCAGGATCACGGGTTAACGCAAGCTCGAGATAAGCCATTAGAAGTGTGAAATTCTGGTGCATTTACAGCCCTGTTGTAACCGCCAGAATTTGAGTACAAGCACGCAAACGTACATGCACTGTGTTGTACAGGTGCCGGATGTCGGTTTGTGGGATGGAGTTACATGTCTGTTGCATTTGGTCGATCAGTGCAGAGATGTTTACTGCTGCTTGTGGATGACGTTGGAGTTGTCGCCCTATTATGCCCTATATGTGCTGGATTGTAGACAGATCTGGCCAGCAAGCAAGCCGAGGCAACGTGTCAAAACTCTGTAGAGCATGTTGGGTTACAACAGCGGTATGTGTGCGAGCGATAACCAATTGGAAAACACCCTCTGGAACGCAATTCATGAATGGCGCACAACAGATCGAATCGTCACGCTGCACTCGGGATGCTCCCGCTGTCGTGCGAAATGGTACCACAGACCAAAACTCCAAGTGTGACTCCAATGTATCTAGCATGCAGACTGATCGGTTGCAGGCCCTCAAATGGTCTCCTTCTGACCAACACAAGGCCATCGCTGGCACCGAGGCAGAACAAGCTTTTGTCAGAAAACACAATAAACCTCCATCCCACCATCCACTGAGCTCTCGTTCCACACTACTGAAGTTACAAATGGTGCTGGTTGGGGTTATTGGAATGCACGCTACAGTGTGTCTGGCTCGGAGTTGTTCTTGAAGTAACCGATCTACGAGTATAACAGTTCGTTGTGTCACTGTGGTGCCAACTGCTGCTCTAATTGCAGCTTTAGGTGAAGTAGGTGCACCAGTGCTGCACGCAGAACAAAATGGTCTTACCCCTCCTAGTACCACGTACTCTGGTCCCCTTGCGACCTTATATTCTCGTGACCATCGCTTCCAGCGATCATGTACAGCGGCTACAATCCTACCATGTCTTTCTGTAGTACCGCAGAAGAAACATCCAGATTCACATAGCCCTATTACACATTCTCGTTCAAACTCAGTGAGGTGCTCATAATGGCATCTTCGTTGTCTTAAAGGCATCCTCAACTAACATCAACTCACAATGTCTAATCTCAAAGGTAATTAACGCTCAAGACCGTTAAAGCGTGTATTTAAAGCAGACCTGATACTTATCCTTGTGTGACTGGGTCGAAATTTGTATAGATGTCATCTTCAGATGTAGGAACACGCCTACTACCTATCGTGTATATCGCACAATTCCTTCTTGATGTTTCCGTCAGTGTGTGTACGTAGCGCAACTGAAGTCCTCAGTCAACGACTCATTAAAGAAAAGACTACGGTATTCTTCGAACGAACTCGGAAAATTTTTTGTATGTGGGCAGGGGAACCAGATTACGCAGGACAGTTGGATGCTGATTGGTCTCTCATATTAATGTGGAACAGACTGATTTTGCGCTACGCTGAAGGGGGAACATGCTCTCATGAATGCAGGGGAATACACACTCAAGATTCGATAGCATTATGCATTCGCCTCACGTGCTATATCCAGAGCAATTCCCTATCAGTACGTGTGCGCCACTGTGATAATTCACTATCGCATATCCAGGTGAACAAACAGATCACTGATTACATTCAGTTAATTAAATGGGAAGTATAGTCGAACGATTCTCAAACAACACTTTTGAAACGTATTTATCGAGGATACACGGTGCAGAGCGATTCGTTAATAAGAAACGAACAGAACGGAGGCCACTGTCACATTTCCAGGTTGAGAAGATAACCACTGATTATATGGAATAAATTACGCTCACGATATGACGTAAACAATGTTGAAACACTAATGAAACATGAACAAAGAAGAAGACCTATCGATAGCTGTTTAATATCACAAGAAATTCATAAGATGGCCTCCTACCACGTGTTTAAGTACACAAAAAATTTAACATAAAACTGATAAATTAAACTCTCGATATGTCGGAAATACGAGCAATGTTAAATAATTTTTGAAACACATCCAGTAAATAAGAAACACTGACCAGATATATTCATGAATAAATGGCGTTTTAAGCATTGCCTAGTGCCAGGTGTACAATTTAACAAAGAAAGCATTGATTAAACTGAATAAACAGTGCTCGTGATACTTCGAAAACAAAGTTCTAACGTTTTGAAACATATTTAATGAAGAAGAGATAATGAGCAGAACTATTTATGAATACGGGTCACTCTGAAGATTTCGTAGCGTCAGGTGTACAAGTTCGTTGAGAAGCAACGATTAATTCGGATAAATTAAGCTCCTAAAATATCGGATATGATAGTAAAGATCTACTGAAATGTATTTAATACAGCGGAGTCGAGAAAAACATCAACAACATTTTACATATTATAAAGTAGATAGAGTAGGGAAACTTGCAATAGAATAGGTGAAGTGCGAAAAGCATGAATTCAGCATACAAATGCTAGTCAATATTCCACTCACAACTCGTAGTCGCTCTTTTATAGCGTAGAGAAGCTCAATATATCTCACGTCATGAAAAGTGTGGATCCAATGTTCGGCCGTCGCAAAAAGTTCGAAGCTCCACGTTACAAGACCAATTCAGCGTTTTCGCTTTCCTCTGTCTTGAAAGTGATGACAACTAATTTACGAACATACTGTAAGTAGCTTCAATATTATGAAGTGCTGACATACAACAAATACCTGATAACATTGTTTAAAACTTTCATTTAAAGGCTGATTATTTGGGAAATATTTGTATTAGAGTTAAGAATATTATTTTCCTTGATCGAAAGTTTCCTATTGATATCTAACATTTGCCTAAAATGTATCTTTACTTGTAGTTACAATCATGAGCGTAACCAGGCTGGGATGAACGAGGTATTGCCCCGGCGATATAGTGGCTGAGGACCCCCTAGCCTCGAAAGAAAGAAACGAAAGTAAACAAGGAAAAATTAAAATGGAAATATTAGGAATGTAGTGCATGAGCTGTGTTACTACAGCTGACCATTCCACGGTCCCCCGTTCAAAGAAAGCTGCAAACAATTGTGAAATGGTATCTCCAGTGCGGTTCCAGGCTGTCGTGGATGCAGACGGTCATGGTATTGAGCAACGTTTGTTACTTTTTACGTAAACATGGTATTCAATCAACAAATGTTTTTCCCTCACGTGGAAATTTAAATGTGTATCTTTCAATGGTTTATTCGTTATTTCTATTCCGCATATTCTTACAAATGTTTCCACAAATTTCCATTTTCCAGCGATCACTCGTTTTTAACGGGATCATTAAGTAGCGAAAATTTGATTGCAACTACCCTGTAGTTGTGATGTGTGTGTGTGTGTTTCGTGCATATGGATTAACTGAAATACTATTCTGGCGTGAAATGCTTTAGTTTGGATGTGTTTATTGGGACGAAAATTCAGTGACAGTTGGTAGACGTTTGTATGGAATCTGCTACAACATTACATGGTTGTACTTCCCTTGATGGTAATCAAAGGGATCCTCTTGACAATGATGTCAGGACTCTTGTTCTCCCCGCCACTATCTCTCCCTTTCCTGCAGTTTGCTTCGGGGTCGTCTTTCCCCAATTCCTACGGAGCGAAGTTTGACGATGTTGTAACAATTAACCGGTTCTGTGGGTAACAGAGCTCAAATCCTTTTCCAGCTATGCAGGTTTAGAGTTTCCATGGTTCTCCTAAATCAGTTAATACTTCGATGCACCCTTTGAAAAAGTTATTTCCAATCTCTTTCACCATCCTCGTCCAAACAGAACGTCTGCATCGAACTCGTCATCCACATGACATAGGTATCCATTGCTTTCCCTTAATGATGTTACGTTTCTGTTTGCAAACGCTCTTCTATATAAAGCCCAAATCATTTAGCCTCTTTTACAAAGCTCACAGTTTTCTAGTTATAATCAAAGTTAACAAATTCCACTTCCCAACCGTTCTACTTACTGACAGTGACAAAACCACGCACCATCAGTAATACATCGCTTTTTATTCGTGCTATCATCAGGAAATTCAGATATTAACTACTTGTTAGAGTGTAGGGGAGATATATAAAAGGAAAGGTAGTTGTCTCACGAAGTAGTTCTCACGATTACTCCAGTAAACAGACACACTAAGTCTGGTGCATAAATAATACGCACGTTGCTCTGTTTTTCAAATGTAGTGTATTTGATGATGCAACCAAGTGAAAAGCCGTTTCATTTAGTCATCTCATAATATTAAAATAAAATTCCGTTTTGGCCTTGTTTTTTCACGTCTATGACAAGAGATTTTTCAACTTACCTATGATGACATCTTAGCGTCGCCTTTTGTCAAACTATTCCACTTGTCGAAGCTGCAGAAGGGCTATTCTATCACAGCTATATTCAACGCTTGTTACTAAAAATATAAATAATCATTGAACATCTTGGCTACGTTAGGACTGGATTTTAAATTACACGGTGTTTATAAATGAGTGTCGCGGTTCTAAAGCTCTATAATATTTATTATATTAAACTTACAGTTATAAATGATATAGTCAAATGAAAGAGCAACTGAAACAGTTTTACCAAGAACCTTATAAATGTTCAATGTGAGCACCATTTGTCACACGGCACACATCAAGTTTATAGCCGAGTTCTTCCCAAACGTTGATAAGGGTGTCTTCAGTGATTGTAGCAACAGCTGCTTCAATCCGGTTTCTTAACTCAGGGTGGTTTGCTGGTAGCGGAGGCCCGTACACACGATCCTTACTGAAGTCCCAAAGGAAAAGAATCGCATGGCGTTAGGTTGGGTGAACGTGGAAGCCATGCAAAACAAGCCCTGTCAGTCGGCCCCTTGCGGCCTATCCAGCGCTTAAGTAGAGATTTGATGTGTTCTGTGTGACAAATTGTGCTCACGTTGAACATTTATATGGTTCTTGGTAATACTGTTTGGTTTGCTCTTTTATTTTACGTATGAATTATAACTGTAAGTTCAACGTAATAAATCTTCTAAAGCGTTAAAACCCCGATACTCATTTATAAACACACTGTATATTCCGAAACTGAGAGATAATCTGTTGGAGACCACATATTCGGTTTGCTGCATGTGGATTTGATTCTCGAATGCGTTTACGTGCAACGATTCTGTATCGCGGAACACGTTCTCATTAGACCTCTTACGATATCATTGCTGACATCATATTTCTGGAATTTTAGTCTTTGTCTAACTACATTCCTCTGTGTAAAGTTTCGTCTCCAGCGGAAGGTGAGATCGTCAGACAGTGTGGTTACTTTGCTTTAATTCTCCAGTGTTTACCGCTTCTAGTCGCGAGAACGTTGCACTCTTTGATGATATAGCTGGCAGAATTGCCGACTTGTTTCCTCTTAATTGTGCACATTGGTGTATATCGCCCACTCACGAGAAGTGGACGCTGTAGCTCGTTCTGCAAACACACTACGGCTGTATCATTTACATAATGGAGCCGTTTACAGAGACTCACTGTCTTTCGTAGAAGACGACGAAAGGTTAGGTTCAAATGGTTCAAATGGCTCTGAGCACTATGGGACTCAACTGCCGAGGTCATTAGTCCCCTAGAACTTAGAACTAGTTAAACCTAACTAACCTAAGGACATCACAAACATCCATGCCCGAGGCAGGATTCGAACCTGCGACCGTAGCGGTCCTGGAAAGGTTAGGCAAAATATCCTTTAGACATAGTTGTCGATAACAGTTCATGGAGAACTTGTTAGTTAATTTCATTCATGATATTATTAATTGGGGAATACAGTCAATTTTTCACTACATAGAATGAGCTGAATATGCTTGGTGAAACATGAGTGGTAGGAAAGAAGGAAACGAGAACGTAACAGCTTTTCATTGCCCGTGGACGACGGATTTAGAGGTTAAAGACGACAGTTGCAGTAGTCATCACCACCTTGATTTAGAAAACGTAAATCTTAATACGAGAGGGCCATTTGCGTACTCAACTCCTGCTAAAAAATATTCGCAAGTAATTCTGTTTGAATTTTCAGAAGTTTATCTTAGAAATGATATACTACTGGTGCGTCGAGAGCAGTGAGACGAAACCTATTTCTGAATGTGTCATGTGTTGGGTTCGTTGTGCCCAAGTTTCTTCACAGATATTTTTCTCAGGTAAATTAGAGTTCCGTTTCGATAGAGAAAATATATATAAATATATATTATTGGTCCAGTAAACGTCATAAATATTCAACAAAATGGAATCCAAAGGGGATAATAAGCGTTTCCAGTTAACTCCAGTCTGTAAGCGAACAATGAACAGCGGCTGAAAAGAAAATAGCTTTATTATTGTCTTCAGCTACACCACCCCGCAATCTAAATTCAATCAAGTTATTCAGCATATTTGAAGGTTTTTAAATTACAGATGAAGCTAGACATAAAAAGTGGTTTCAAACTGGGTAAATTATTGTTACGAATGTTCAGTTCTAAACAATGAGTTTAAAAACTTCAAATTGAAGTCAGTCGTCACCTTGAATTCCTCTGGGATTAAACGAAAACTGGCGGAAGAGGTGATCTCCTATTATCGTTCATATTTTGTTTTTATAGAGAATGATATTACCGTTTGTATCTCGTGTTTCTCTATGCAAATTATATTCATTTTTGATATCACGCTGTGAATAGGGAATAGTTCTCTTTGACCAATATTTTACAGAAACATAATGTTGCAACTGTTGTTAGGTCACATTTTCACGCAAAATGGCATCTGCCTATGAATATGGAGGTAACAGAAGGCTGAGATGTAGCTAAAATGTACAAATTTTCTTTTGCAAGCCGAGAGGTGTGGTATACCTTTGCAAATTTTCAGATTTAGAGGGATAAGTATCTGCACTGTAACTGGAGCCTTGCATTTCTGAGAGAGAAATTTTGTCTGGAAGATTTAGTTTTTCACCTGACCACCGAAGTAGGTATCACAAAAGCAGATTTATTTCCTGTCACTCGAAATTTCGGGTTACAACATATGATTTAGGTAAGCTCCTTCCATTGTCAGGTTAGCTGGTTAATTTCATGTTCCTTGGATCATTTGCAGGATAGATCTTAATGTTATGGAAGAGTTATTTTACATTCAAATCCATGATTAATTTGCAAATACAGTTACGGCAACGTCGAAAATTTTAGTTTTTCATATGTTACTATTATTATTATTATTATAAAATTTACATATGTGAATTAATAATTCTTACCCACCACCTTTAAATATTACAATAACAAAAATTCTTCTACATCATGGAAGGAGTTGTCAAGGAGAAAATTATATCACTGAGTGAGTTATCAAATATTTTAGTTGTTGTTTTGTACACCACTTTTTGAGCTAAAGTCAACCTTAACGTGGAGTAATAAATGTCGCTTTTCCTTCTGGTATTGTAACTATGTACATCATCATTTGTTTTGCACTGCACTAGGTTACTTACAACATAAGGGAATAAATATATGTGAAGCACTACTTATAAACAGCTGTCTATAAGATAATCCTACGTGAACACCCCATATTATTCCTATCAGCACGTTTTTTGAATGATGAAGGCCTGTTCCTTGAAGAAGAGTTAACCCAGAACATTTGCCGTAAGACATAATTGATTGAAAATATTCTAAAGATGTCGGATTACTGATTTGTCTGTCCCTGTCTCAACGCAAATGTGGTTGAACTAGGTTATTTTAGGAATTTCAAAATGTGGTTGTTCAAGTTTACATTCTGATCAACATGGATTTTTAAAAATTTTGACAGTCCCACCCTGTTTATTATTGATTCACCTTGTGCTACTCTTATGACTGATGTACTCAAACATTTGCAGAACTGAGTATGTTGTGTGTTTTTAAAAGTGAGAGTGAGACCATTCGCAGAAAATCAGTCAATGACACTATTAAGAACCTTGTTTACCATTTCCTCTGCTTCTTTATGATTGCTTGAACCGATTACAGCAGTAGTGTCATTTGCAAAAAAGAACTAATTCTGCTTGTTGCGTTACAAACGGAAGATTGTGTACTTGTATGAGTAACAATAGCAGACCTAAGACTGAGCCTTCTGGAACCTGTTACGTGTTTTCTCCTCAGTCAGAATTACGCCCCTCAACTTCATTGGTTCAGCTACTAAGTACAAATATCTGCATTCTTTTATTTAGGGATAACACTATCCACTAGTCGGTTGTACCATCATTTCCACTGAACGTCGGTTTGTCTAGCAGAAAATTGTTATTCTGACGTTCCAATGCCTAAAACAGGTCGTGGAGAATACCAACCGGCCCATTTTGTTATTTGTGCTTATAAAATTTCTTGACTAGGTATGTAAATGGCATTCTTAGTAGAACGACTCTTCTCCAATCCAAAATGATTTTCTTAGGATATTACTGTTCCGCAGGCGATATGCTGTTCAAGAATACATCACCTTCTGAAAAATTTTGGAAACTGACATCAGTAGAAAAAGAGATCGGTAGTTGTGGACATCTCTCCTATCACCTTTCTTAAAGAGGGATTCAAGAATGGCATATTCCAGTTTCTCTGAAAGAGTGCCTTGAGTTAGTTATGCATTACATATTTCAGATAAGATGGGGCTTATTATATGGGTACAAATCTTTAGTATTCTACTTTAGACAGCATCTAGTCCAGATGAGGATTCATTCTTCAGGGAATATAAATATTTAAAAGAATATAAATACTAGCGCAACATCATTGGACTGAGAATTATGTGAGTTGCCTTTCCAGCAAGTACAATGATTTTTCTTTAGAACTATTTGCTTCCATAGTTTCTACTATATTTAAGAAATAATTATTGTGTGTTTGCTACTTAAGAGTCAACATTTATAGCCTTTTCATTAGAGCAATAGTGATGTTATCCTCTTCTTTGGTTGGTTATTCTGCGTCTCGTCTCGTTTCACTACATTAAATAAAGCCTTACGTCTGTTGCCGGAAATACTGATTTCTGACATTACGTTAATGTTGTTTGACTTTTTAAATAACTTTTCTTAGTAATTTTGAGTAGTTTTTGCAGTGTGCAACTGCTGTGGGATACTTATTTGCTATTGCCAACAGATATTTTTTCCGTTTCCTGTCACAAAATATTTTAATCGGTTTAGTGATCTATGATTTTTTACATGGCTCCTTAATGTCCTTAGTAGAAAACCTTGTGCGGAAAGCTATTTTGAAACAGTGGTATGAGCTTATAACGGAATAGATTAAAATTCATTTTAGCAATTAGTTAAATATGTATTTCATCCCTGGTCATCTCTGGCAAACTGTTCTTAAAAACATTTGTCCGTGGGTCATTAATTAGTCTGTTTCCTTTGAGGAGTATCAGTACTGTAAGTTTCTATCCTATTTACCCTAGACATAGATGTATATGATTCTGATTTATAAGTTCCTGGTTTCTTAGGCACCGTAACAAACGAAGAAACGTACCAAGGAATGAGTGAGGATAAATGTCTGCTGATAACTCTAATCACAACACACATCACTCTCCTGTAACATCCAGTGAATTTTGCATTTCCCAGAGGGAAGGCTTATGAGGCAGACTTAGCTTTTCACCTGACCAACGAAGTAAGTCTCGCAAAAGAAGAATTATTTTCCGTCACTCGAAATGTCGGGTTAGAGGCCTATTAGTGGTTCGAAATGTTGAAAAATGAGTTGGATAATGGAAAGGAAAAAGTTTCCGTTCGAAGGTCGTACTGTCCATAATCGGCATGCCAGTCACGTAAAATCGCCGAGAGCATTGAGGCAACCAACCCATCGAAGCGCCAGGTTGAGGATATCCATTTAGAAAAACACAATTCTGCTGTGTGAAGAGGTCCGAAACTGTCTGCTGAACATCCTCCTCTGACAGGAACCGTCGTCACTTCAAGACCTTTTTTTAAGGGACCGAAGGCGTGATATCGCATGGGGAGGGATTAAGACCTAAGGCGGGTACTTGCGTGTCTCGCACTTGAGTTGGCGTAACTTCCGCACTACAGCATGTGAAACTGAAGGACGTGCTTTATCATGAAGCAGTCTCACCCCTTGTCACACGTAAGTTGGCACGCCATTTCACAATGGTGGTTTTCGACAGACATCCTGCCATAATCTTCATTCTCCGTAAGTTTTTACTGGCCTTTGTCCTTCGGCAGAAAGGAAACGAATAACATCACGTCATTCCTGCATGGACGCATTTGGTAATAACGTGGCCATAGTTAAGGTCTTCCCATTTACCACAAGCGTGTCGAAATGACACGAAAGCCACACTAACCGTTGCCTATATATTGGTGTTTGTACATTCGGATCGGAGTCGCGCTACGTTTCATACAGGCTGCAGCAACGTCCGTGAACGGAAACTTTTTAATCAGCCCTTACACTTGTATTTAACAGACAAAGGAAGGAATACTAGCAAGTGATATGAAGAGCCCGTGTCGTAGTGTGTAGCAACTCTCTCCTGCCACACTTACTGTCATTCAAACTTACTGCGACTAAGACAAGTAACCTTCGTGCAAGTTTTTAGTATTAACCATGTTTTATTTAGTTTCTTGAAGCCATCATAACTATCAAATAAGTACCCTGGTCCCCGAGTGACGATATGACGTGTGACTATTGACAGCATCCGCGAGAAAGAATGTGTGCTCTTTGAGATATTCAGTGTATAAGAAACGTTATGTTTGGTGTTGACGGTTAAATGAAAATTTCTTGTTAGGCTACTATTGTGCAACAGAAATTTGACTGTAGTCTCTTAGCTCTGAGAAAATAAAGAACGCTTTCAGGTGCGACAGCGTAACGACGTGTAAAATCTCAAAGCTTTAACAAAAGCCAGTACGACTAACTTTGAAACGGTAGCCATGGAGTAGGTGACGCTGTATGAAATGGTTGCCTGAAGCAGTAAATGAGGTCTCCAAATGGATGATTTTTCAATTTAGGAATATAATGGTGACATATATCTGCAAAGTAAACATATCAGGCACATAATAAGCCTGAACTGGTATCAGTTATTCTTGAACATAAGGATATTGGTATAATTACACGGGTAGTGGGAAGCATGAAAGCAGGACTTTTTAGGCTCACACTTTTCCCTTGGCCCTTCGTGAAATACGTGTATACCTTTCTTGTGTATGATTTACGAACTCAGAGTGTTCACTATTACGCAGAAAAGAGGCACGAATGCCAATAAGCGAGAATAACTACTTTCACGTCCTTATATTCTTTTTCCCTGTTCTCAAGCAATATGCATTTTTCTCTACTTGAGTGCTCTACAAAACGGTATTTTTTGAATTTTAAGAAGAAAGTTGTTTTTAAATATACAACGCCTCCCATTCTAGAATTAATGCGAATTTTTGGTCCCTAAACAAGTCTCAAAAGATGTAATCAGCCCTTCTTCGAACTTTCTTGTCTTCAATGTTTTTTATAAGGGTTTCGAAATACACCGAAGCTTTTCAAGAGTATAAAGGTGTTCAACGTTTCTATCGTTCTTAACACGGATATTCACAGACTTTTTCATAGTCTTCCGGAATATTATCCACGTACTAGCTAAAGTATACGTTTGTTAAGTTAAGCATTATTAGTGTGTACTTAAGATCCCAAATACCTTCGTGCCACTTACTCAAACGTATAAATTTGGTGCAAGTGAAACTCGAGCTGTAGTTGTTCCAGGTCCCGTGACGACATTTTCATAAGCAACTGATTAATGAGATCTATCGTCGTATCTGGGTCAATATTCTGGAGGAAAACTATAGTAGCGAAGAAGAGAATGTTAACCACAGGAAGAAGACTTCCGTCCACCGCTGGAAGATCTGCTGGGCTTGCTGGTGACTAGGAACTCCAACGTTACGCAGCTGATATGATAGGGTCCCTCAGGGAAATAGAGGGCAGAGCGTGAAAGAAGGCTAGTATCCACTCCGTACGTCTACCGTAAAGTCTTTTCTGAGATTTGGAGGAGGTTCTGGCGGCGTTTGTTGAGCGGTCTGCGTGCATCCGGCTGTAAATTGTATCTTACGTTGACAGAAATGCCTCTGTCTCCTGAACTCCTGCATACAGATGGCTGAATGGAGAGGACACCAGATTTCTGTAGCACTATTCATGGAATTCCTATTGCAGTCTTTTGGTTTGGAGCCCAGTGGCGAGTTTAATCCAGGGGCTTAGGCGATTCATTGAGGAGCTTGGATGCGGATTTCTCAAGGAGTGGAGGACTGCAGGATGTCCCCTTAACGTGTGACGTGTGCGCTATGCGCACCAAGCGGCAACGTGGTTGGAAGAGAAGGTGTAGTGAGCTCTTCCAGTTTTTTATGATAGAGAATTGAGTACACATGTCGAGGAGGGGAGCATATCAGCCCTACCACTTATACAGGACAGTAATCGTTATTTGCTGATGTGAGAACGAAATTATTAATACCACATTATTCAAGTACTTGAGAATCCATGGAGAGAGATCCGAGAACTTCTATCGCTTGAATCAAGCCTGCAGACTGCGCTGTTGTAGTTGACCTCGAACGGCATGTTTCTAAACTCCTCATTACGTTGCAAGTGTCAGTTGTGGCTAGAATAGTGTTGTGTGTAGTTGTGAACACATTCACTCGGACCAAAGTGAATTTGAGAAAAATACAAATTGTTGGTGCTCGTATGTTGTGTGCTTCGGTAACCAACAGAGCCGAAGCGTTTGGTTTATCATGAAGCACTGTGTCGAAGAATTATACCGCATACAGGGAAAGCGGAAAAATACTGTACTCCAAGTCACAACACGGATGATAGTATAGGTTGAGTGATAGCGACGGGCTGTCATTTAAGAGGACTGTGATGAAAAATAAGGGTTCACATCCTAAGAGTGAAAGATGACAGGAGTGTGATAATGATTTGGGTAGCCATATCGTGGCATTTCATGGTCCCTTTGTTACTATGCAAGGTCGCGTTACTAGCAATGATTGTGTGACAATTTTGGGCCGATCAGATCCATCCATTGCAATCAACGAAGACCGTGGTATTAAAGAATGAGTACGAAATTTAGAAAAACCCCTCTATGATGGCTGCTGCGACTTGCCCATATGAACGCCAGTGGGAGCCAGGGTTGGGATTTATTTCAGAAACAATTCCTTGCTTTCACTGTTTGATTAGTTGTAAGTGTTGTCTTATAGTAATATCAGAAAATTGAGTCCGCCTTGATGCAAAACACCTTGTTATTCGTTTATTTCTGTATTCTCCCAAACTAGTTTCGGCGACAAATGTCACCATAATCAGTGGTTTTTTTTAATCTAAAACATGCAGAAAATAGCATGGTTATAGAAACATAGTAGCCCGTTATTACATTTTTACTATTCGTTTTTGAAACATAGTTTCCATATGGACACTTTTATACTCCATTACTTATTCTATGTTACAGCATGTTTAAAGCAATTATTGTCGCTGTCTGAGACATATTTTCTGTGCACTTTTCGTTTCTGTTGTCGTTTCTTACTTACGAACATCATGTCATCTGCAAACATGTGAGCAGCTGTTAGTTACCAACAGCTGCCCACATGTTTGCAGATGACATGATGTTCGTTAAGTAAAGTTAGTTACTAACAGCTGCTCAACTGTTTGCAGATGACATGATGTTCGTTAAGTAAAAAATGGCAACAGAAACAAAAAGCGCACAGAAAATATGTCGCCGACAGCGACAATAATTGCTTTAAACATGCTGTGACATACAATAAATAAGGTAGTATAAAAGTGTCCATATGACAACTATATTTCAAAATCGAATGGTAAAACTTGCTACTGTGTTTGTACAACCATGCTATTTTCTGCATGTTTTACATTAAAAAAGGTGATATTTGTCGACGAAACTAGTTTGGGAGAATAAATAAATAAACGAATAACAAGGTGTTTTACATCATGGTGGACTCAATTTTCTGATATTACTGTTTTCTATGCAAACACGGACCAAATGGAAGAGCTCCAAGATAAAATCATTGTGTTGTCTTATATTCATATAGGTTTGTGGCTCAGCAACTACCATCACATTTGGCCGTGAATTTATTGTTTTTTTTTTTCGTATGCTGTAGAGTGCGACTTATTTTGTCTTTGATACAAAAACTATTTTATCACCTTCGAACGCACACGGAAATGATAGAACATTATTCGACTCAGAACGCGTTCTAGAACTAAATACTTTCTAGTGTTACACAACCAAATAAATGTGAACCCAAGTTTTTCCGAAGTTAATACAGAAACAATGAACGAAAGTTAGTTGTCGGAGCATTTTCTGAATTTGATTGCCCTAGGATTCATTATTCACAAGAAAATGGAACAAAATATATGTGAAATACTACCGGCCAATGACGATTAATTATTATTGTGGTATATTTACCGACAGGAAGGTATCCGAAAGACTACTTTCATACCTCGCTCACAAACTGACAATTCTGACCTACAAACTGATGAATGTTGGTTCTTTATCCGAGTTTACAGCGGTGAAAGTATTAATCAACAAAAACATAGTTAAAACGTAGACCTTAAAATCTACAATACAAAAAGTTAAGAAGTTAATGCACTAGACATCTTGCAGTTTACTTTTCGTACTTACACACACATAGATATCTGCTCTACGTAGCCTTCACACTAGATACTGCGGAGACTGCATTATCTGAAACAAAACATACGTACATTAGAATTTCTTCCATAAATATAGTCATCAATTCGTATATTCATGCACTGTGTTCATTGTTTTATCTCGGCTTACAAACATACAAATGACACTTTTCTGAGAGACCCAGTTCTCAGAAAAGAACAATCCCTGCTTCAAGGCAGAAATATAATCGTCCACAGCCGTACAAAACAGTTATTGCATATTACCCATAAACTATAATTGTAGCAGACGAAGCACAGAACAGATCTGAAAGAGAAATACTGTGTGGTTGCCATCTGCATCTTGCTACAAAATACTGTCAAATACTAAATCTGAATAACAACTGCAATAGCTCTGTAGCTCTGGGAAACAAGAAAGATTGGAGTAAAAACTGAATACGGTATTACAATATCAACGCAGGGTAAACGAGTATCATGCAAACCATTAACATGCCAGTTTGTCAATGCTGTCTGCAGATGACCGACAGCTGCATGTTTGAGCGCAGGAAACCCATTTGCGCAGTGTTTAAAATCGGCGATTTATGGCGGTTAACAGGTTTCGACTCTCATCATGAGAACTACTACCTTAATCAGATCGATCGAGGTGGCGCAGTAATTTGCACACAGGACTCGCTTTCGGGAGGACGATGGTTCAAACCCACGTTATCCTTATTTCGGTTTTCCGTGATTTCCCTAGATCTCTTCAGACAAATGCCGAGATGTTTACCAAAGTCAAACGTGAAACAGATATCTAACACATATTGTGGTCAAACACGCAGTTGATTAAAACAAGGGAATTTCTTCAGACGTTCATTTATTCTAATTTGCGAGTGACAATCTAGTTTGTATATAAAAGAAAAACCATTCATGAGATACAGTCGTCTGGGCAGCACATTAAACTGAGAATTTGTTCTACAACTACTATGGATCTGACAATATTCAGGAAAGATCGACATCCGTGACCATCGTAAAAATACCTGCAGCAGACTTCATTAAAGTACATAACAGATATAGAAAAAGTTACGAATTGATTTTAGTACACTTCGAAAGTACAGATTTAGAGATAATAAACTGTACAGCTCTCTTGCACATAAAGGAAGCACATGCCTTATACAGTGACCACTTCGGCTTATTATTGAAGTGTTGTGCAGTTACCACGAATAATCATTGTAACACAGGCCGAAGTTACAATTTGGCTCATTTCTAAAGCTTCTATAACAGCAATGGCTGGTTAAACTGCATTATTATTATCCATTTTATCAAGTAAACGTATCTATACGAAATTTTCCTGAGGATGAACTACTACTTTCTTTCAGCTTTCTTATTTCATCGGATACGGTACTTTCTTCTTTAATTCAAGGATATTCCAGGCGCTACAGCTCACAGTAGATGTGTTTATTAAGAAATTGAGACATTTGTGATTCAGACTATCTAGCCGTTTTCCTACACTCTATGTGTGTTATAGCTGCCCAGGTGACGATTATACGGCTGCGATACTTCACTTTCACCTGAATTTTAAAGTAAGTTACTAGATACACTAGTAGCTCCTAAAATGAATTCTTATGTTGTTATGCTCAGTTATATCATCTTCAGTAAATCCGAGAACATAATTATTTACAGGTCATTTTTGTCTCAGGCATCTACCCCGTCTGGTAGACATTTTTAGGTATTGGCTAGGTAGCAACTTGGCAGTACTTTTTCTCCATTTACACCGAACGAGTCAGATCGTAAAAATCTCCTTTGATTTCGTCTTCGACGCGGTATTAGATCCTAATCTTTCTATTTTTTTATTTATTTACACTACTGTAGTTTCATGCATAAATATGAAGGAGCATTCAAGGGAAAAACTTTATCATTGCATCGCTAAATGCTGAAAACTACTCCGTAAGTGGCTCAGCATCGTTTTCAGTGTCACAAAACTTCAGACCAACTGGGAGAACTTCTCTTTTCGTACGTCAGCTCTACATTTAAGTTCCTATATTTTTCATATGGATAACGCTGAGCTTCATCTTCATTCTTATTCGACACAGCATGAAATTTTGCCGCTGTGCGACACAACGGCAAGAGAGAAATCTTATTCGAACGGCCTATAATATCAACAGATGTTCCCAATGCACTGTGGTCGTATCGTATAGGGCATCCAGGTAAATCAGTTTGAAACCGGTCTTGGTGAAACGAGTAACGTTGTTTTAATACTGGCTGAAGCGACTTAGGAAAATCACGGAATACGTAAATCAGGACGGCCGGACGCGAGTTTGAACCGTCGTCCTACCAAATGCGAGTCCAGTTTGCTGACCACTGCGTCATCTCACTCTGTTTTAAAGGGATTTGGCACTCAAATTTGTGTTTCTCAAAGTGTACCTACTGTTTCTGTAGGAATGCTGCAGATGGCATACCTTTTCTTATGTAATTTCAGTACGCAAATCTCTGTAACCGGTGGTACACTGTTGAGATTACTGAAACCTTAGCAGGACCTGAGGATTCTCGTCGCCCACAGACCGTAGATTCCGCCTGCGGTATTAGGGAGAAGTTATAGTATTGCGGTCTGGAATTCGAGATGCAAGCTCTGAGAGAGCGAAGCTTTCCCGATATGGAATGCTGCTCACGGAAATCTCGACAGTTTGGACACTGAGCAATATCCGGCTTGCCCCGACTGCAACGACGGGAGATCCAATCTTGCTGGCGCAGCTGCTGTAGCCGCGGCGTCCGGAGATACGCAGTAGAGGAGTTGTCGAGAGCTCCTGTGGGCGCGACGTTCATGTGCGATATATGTCCGCATTTCGGTGACTACTTCCTGTCTGTTAACACAAGGATGAGTCAAGCTGTCAACGTCTGATGTTTCTACAACCGTTCATTCGAAGTAGGCTATCGACAGGGTTTAATAGTACACTAAACATTTGTTCTGGCCTCCTAGTGACTGTACGCGCTTAGAAAAGCAGAAGAACAAAATGTGAAATACAATTTAGTTTCTCGTTATTGTTAAAAATAAAAAGATTTAATTTTAGAAGACAAAGTGTCCTGGCAAAGTGTTTACATTAGTAAAAGAACGAGCTTGCTTCCTCAATTAAGTGCAAGCGTCTCTTTACAGGTCTGCACGTTACTGTAAATCTGGCATTGAAGATGCAAGAACAAAGGAGCCAGTTGAAACGGCAACGTCGTATGAAGTGAAAAATAGCTAAACTCCTTCAGTTTTTTCCTTTTGTGAAAGTGCACTCAGGAGGATTCTGTTTAACTAAATAAAAATGGTTCAAATGGCCGTGAGCACTATGGGACTTAACATCTGAGGTCATCAGTCCCCTAGACTTAGAAGTACCTAAACCTAATTAACCTAAGGACATCGCACACATCCATGCCCGAGGCAGGATTCGAACCTGCGACCGTAGCGGTCGCGCGGTTCCAGACTGTAGCGCCTAGAACCGCACGGCCACTCCGGCTGGCATATCTAAATAAATGCAACGTTTTGGTACCGATAAGTTATGTGGTATTCCCCTACTAAATTCACTTTTTGGACCGCAAAAACATTACGGCAAGAGGTAAGTCTCTTCCTACATCACATGTGATTCCATTGTCTTCTAAGTTGATTCTATCAAGGGGAAAGGGGAGGAGGAGGTGGAAGTTGGGGTGCGGATGCATGGTCATCTACTATATGTCCAATAAACATCAGTACCTCACAAGCCAACATCGTGAAATGAAGGAAGATCAAGAATTAAATGATGTCATGCGATAGAGTAATCTAAAATCAGAAGACCTGCATGCCTGCCATCAGCTGTACAAATTTATTAGTTGTTTTCTACCTGTTTCGGTCGTAGCGATTATCTTCTCATGAAGAAATAGAAAGCTGTACATTAAATGGATCTGCACCTTTCTGTTAGATAAGCTGAAAACCATTAGTGTCGTAAAATGTTTACAAAGAGATATATAACAGGTCTTAATTTCAATATCAGCACAAAATTGACTCCACTATGATCCATAACGAGATCAGTTTTGTGCTGGTATGAAATTCACGGTAAGGTTTGTAAGTATTTTATAACTATGATAGTTTTCAATTTATCCAAGAGAAAGTTGAATTGCAGATCCATTTAACGTCCACCCTTCTTTCTTCCTGTGAAGATGGTCACTGTGACGGAAACTCGTAGAAAATCCTTATACTTGTCACAACAGTAAGAGGAACAAGACTTCAGCCGCCTACGGGCACTGAAATAGATCAGTGGAAAAGGTTAAAAATCTGTGTAGGACCAAGACTCGAACTCGGATATCCCGATTCTCTAGAACGGTTGGCTCAATCGCTTCACCTTCACGGCTGACCCAAATTCTCAACCTGTCACTAGCAAAGAGAGCTCGCTTTGATCAGCCTCACTGCTCACTGCATTCTCCAAGTCCGACAAGGGTTGGGAAGATATGGTGGATCCGTACTGAATGTCCCTTCAGCCATCTTTGCTCAGATATATACTGAAACGTGGTGGCTGTTTTGTAAGACATGCTGAGCTCGAGTCCCAGTTCGGCACAGATTCTCGAGCTTCACCACTGATTTATTTCAATGTCTGTAGGTGGCTGATGCCTCGTTTCTCGTTATATTGTGTCTTTACGGCCACTGTACCACCACTGATGTCTGTTCTGTCACACATCTCAAACAGAACAAACACGACGTTTCAGTATATATGTGAGCGATGACAGCTCTAGATACTTTCAGAGTGGATGCACCATATTTTCCGAACCTCTGCGGGATTTAATGAATGCAGTTGGGCTAACGGAAAGGTGCGCTACTTGCATTGGACAGGTTGAGAAATCTGGTCGCCCTTGAAGCGTGTCTGGACTGCTGACGCGATTAGGGCAACCATTCTAGAGAAGCAGACCATCCTGTTTCGAGTCCTGGTCGGACGCAGACCTTCACCACTGATTTATATCAATGCCCGTTGGTGGATGAAGTCCTGTTTCTCTTAATAGCGTGTTTTTGCGGCCGAAGTAACCCAAGTGGCGTCTGTTATGTCGGACGTGTCCGCAAAATGGACGACACATTCAATACTCATATATCCATCTGTATGTCTTTATGTTCCACGTCACCTCCTAAAGTAGTGGATCGACCTGAAGCAGACTTGATATACACATCACTTTCTGTTGGCAAAGAAGCGCTGTGGAGGATAAGAACCACCTACCGTTCAAAATATTAGTGGTTGAGATGAAAAGTAAGTGTAACCCACAAAGTGCAAATACGTAACTGTCAATCATCCAGTAACCCAGAATACAATCACTTTGTCATTTGTAACAAAACTGACACATAATTTCAAACCATTATAAAACTTTTTCGGTGACACTTCCCACAAAGTGATGAAAGAAAAAAAATTTATCACTTATTACATTTTTGCTACTCA
Organism: Schistocerca serialis cubense; assembly: GCF_023864345.2. Taxonomy (NCBI): domain Eukaryota; kingdom Metazoa; phylum Arthropoda; class Insecta; order Orthoptera; family Acrididae; genus Schistocerca; species Schistocerca serialis. The sequence goes on from NC_064643.1 coordinate 488,252,830, forward strand.
TGCCGTAAGGCTGCCGCATCAGGCATGACACTTTGTTATTGCTTTGCTACTATACTCACGACAGATTTTGCAGATAGAATTCACATACACCACTGGATTCACCTGCAAAAATATACCATTGTATGACACATAATTCTGGAGACAGACGTCATAAACACTGAGATGCGTGAGAACGAAACTATAGCAAAAATGAGTGAAATATGTTAACTACACAGATGAAATACGATAATGTATGTGAAAAAATGTATGACATTTACGTACATGTCTGTGGACGTGGGTAAAAAGCTCCACCTAATTGCCCAGATCGTTTTTAACCAAACTTGGTACACATGTTACATGATACTTTGAAAGAATGTGTGTGGGTAAGAACCAACCTGTTGTTTTGGTGGGGTGTTGACAGAACTGGGGAAGACGAAAGTGGGTGACAGAAAGGAGGAAGGAGGGGATGGACACTTGGGGAAGAGCAGCAGATGGGCAGAGAGATCAGGAGGAGGAAATAGACAAGGCCAGGCGGAGATGGACAGAGAGAGGGGAAGGAGATGATGGAAAAAGAGGGGGGAGAAGAAGATAAACAAAGGGGCACCAGATGGGCAGAAAGAGGAGGAGGACATAGGTGGATGGGAGGAGGAGATGAACAGGTGAAGGGGGAAGGAGATGGACAGATAGGTCGAATGAAAGACGTGGACAAAGAGATGGGGAGAAGATCGACAGGCTACAGGAGAAGATACAGGGAGCTGGATACGAAATAGACAGTGGGAGGATAAAAAAAATGGTTCAAATGGCTCTGAGCACTATGGGACTTAACAGCTGTGGTCATCAGTCCCCTAGAACTTAGAACTACTTAAACCTAACTAACCTAAGGACATCACACACATCCATGCCCGAGGCAGGATTCGAACCTGCGACCGTAGCAGTTGGGCGGTTCCGGACTGAGCGCCTAGAACCGCTAGACCACCGCGGCCGGCAGTGGGAGGATAAAGTATACAGAGGAGGGAAGGAGGCGACTGACAGAGATACGGGTAGGAGGAAATGGTTACAGAAAGAGGAAGGCGGAGGAAGACAAGAGAAGGGGGAGTAGGAAATGGACATAGACAGAGGGTAGAAGGATAAGGAGTTATAGAACATTGGAATAAATACCTACCCTGGCAACAGTGGGTACACATCTAGTAAATAATAAATTTGTATTGCCTATGACAAACATGCAATTATTCAAGAAATGTCTTCTACTAATGGAGAATTTATAGGCCAGCCAAGAAATCAAAGCCAATTCTAATATCAAAAGGAGAAGAAAGTAGTGTGATTGAATCGCATTTTTACTAATGTTATGAAATGATCGCTACAGCCGAAAAAATTGCCAGTACAGTAGAGCTGTAGCTGTGGTAACTACAGCCATAGACTGGGACTGATAACGGTGTATCTGTCGTATGATTCCCCCAGCACCTCCATCACTATACACATATTTGGTCTCGGTGTTTGTTGCCAACGTATCTAGGTCTCGAAATTTGCTACAATGGCTACGACGCTGAGATTTCGACCACAATATGAAGATTCACAAACGTTACGTCAGTGGCCCTAGAGAGAGTTTCAGAGTACTGGACTGATGTTTTCTGCCATGGGACAAATAAGCCTAAAAATCTACAATTACTGTTCCATTAAATAACAAGAAGTGTTTGCTTTAATACAAAGACTGATACAATTCAGTAAATTGTAATAACCCCTGCCAATATGCTTTTAACGTACAGAAATCATTCTCATCTAGCTGTACATTTCTCAATGAAATAATAATAATAATTCTTGTATCACAGTACATAACTGAATTACGTTTTAAAACGTCTAGGAACCTGTGTGCAATGTAACAGGGCTCTTTTGATATTATAGTGTGTAGAATAGTTTACACCCTATCAAAATCAACGTTAACGTGGCGCGTAATGGGGCCCCTTAGGGATATGGCAGCAAGAGAGGGGAAGAAAACCAATGTGCACTCCGTGTGCATACCGGGGGGAGTCATTCCAGATGTGGAAAGGGTCCTTCCGGATGCCATGAAGGGTACAGGGTGCACCCATCTGCAGGTGGTCGCTCATGTCGGCACCAATGATGTGTGTCGCTATGGATCCGAGGAAATCCTCTCTGGCTTCCGGCGGCTATCTGATTTGGTGAAGACTGCCAGTCTCGCTAGCGGGATGAAAGCAGAGCTCACCATCTGCAGCATCGTCGACAGGACTGACTGCGGAACTTTGGTACAGAGCCGAGTGGAGGGTCTGAATCAGAGGCTGAGACGGTTCTGCGACCGTGTGGGCTGCAGATTCCTCGACTTGCGCCATAGGGTGGGGGGTTTCGGGTTCCGCTGGATAGGTCAGGAGTCCACTACACGCAACAAGCGGCTACACGGGTAGCAGGGGTTGTGTGGCGTGGGCTGGGCGGTTTTTAGGTTAGATGGCCTTGGGCAAGTACAGAAAGGGCAACAGCCTCAACGGGTGCGGGGCAAAGTCAGGACATGCGAGGACCAAGCAGCAATCGGTATTGTAATTGTAAACTGTCGAAGCTGCGTTGGTAAAGTACCGGAACTTCAAGCGCTGATAGAAAGCACCGAAGCTGAAATCGTTATAGGTACAGAAAGCTGGCTGAAGCCAGAGATAAATTCTGCCGAAATTTTTACAAAGGTACAGACGGTGTTTGGAAAGGATAGAGTGCATGCAACCGGTGGTGGAGTGTTCGTCGCTGTTAGTAGTAGCTTATCCTGTAGTGAAGTAGAAGTGGATAGTTCCTGTAAATTATTATGGGTGGAGGTTACACTCAACAACCGAGCTAGGTTAGTAATTGGCTCCTTTTACCGACCTCCCGACTCAGCAGCATTAGTGGAAGAACAACTGAGAGAAAATTTGGAATACATTTCACATAAATTTTCTCAGCATGTTATAGTCTTAGGTGGAGATTTCCATTTACCAGATATAGACTGGGACACTCAGATGTTTAGGACGGGTGGTAGGGACAGAGCATCGAGTGACATTATACTGAGTGCACTATCCGAAAATTACCTCTAGCAATTAAACAGAGAACCGACTCGTGGAGATAACATCTTGGACCTACTGATAACAAACAGACCCGAACTTTTCGACTCTGTATGTACAGAACAGGGAATCAGTGATCATAAGGCCGTTGCAGCATCCCTGAATATGGAAGTTAATAGGAATATAAAAAAAGGGAGGAAGGTTTATCTGTTTAGCAAGAGTAATAGAAGGCAAATTTCAGACTACCTAACAGATCAAAACGAAAATTTCTGTTCCGACACTGACAATGTTGAGTGTTTATGGAAAAAGTTCAAGGCAATCGTAAAATGCGTTTTAGACATGTACGTGCCGAGTAAAACTGTGAGGGAGGGGAAAAACCCACCGTGGTACAACAACAAAGTTAGGAAACTACTGCGAAAGCAAAGAGAGCTCCACTCCAAGTTTAAACGCAGCCAAAACCTCTCAGACAAACAGAAGCTAAGCGATGTCAAAGTTAGCGTAAGGAGGGCTATGCGTGAAGCGTTCAGTGAATTCGAAAGTAAAATTCTATGTACCGACTTGACAGAAAATCCTAGGAAGTTCTGGTCTTACCTTAAATCAGTAAGTGGCTCGAAACGGCAAATCCGGACACTCCGGGATGATGATGGCATTGAAACAGAGGATGACACGCGTAAAGCTGAAATACTAAACACCTTTTTCCAAAGCTGTTTCACAAAGGAAGACCGCACTGCAGTTCCTTCTCTAAATCCTCGCACAAACGAAAAAATGGCTGACATCGAAATAAGTGTCCAAGGAATAGAAAAGCAACTGGAATCACTCAAGAGAGGAAAGTCCACTGGATCTGACGGGATACCAATTCGATTCTACACAGAGTACGCGAGAGAACTTGCCCCCCTTCTAACAGCCGTGTACCGCAAGTCTCTAGAGGAACGGAGGGTTCCAAATGATTGGAAAAGAGCACAGATAGTCCCAGTCTTCAAGAAGGGTCGTCGAGCAGATGCGCAAAACTATAGACCTATATCTCTTACGTCGATCTCTTGTAGAATTTTAGAACATGTTTTTTGCTCGCGTATCATGTCATTTCTGGAAACCCAGAATCTACTATGTAGGAATCAACATGGATTCCGGAAACAGCAATCGTGTGAGACCCAACTCGCCTTATTTGTTCATGAGACCCAGAAAATATTAGATACAGGCTCCCAGGTAGATGCTATTTTTCTTGACTTCCGGAAGGCGTTCGATACAATTCCGCACTGTCGCCTGATAAACAAAGTAAGAGCCTACGGAATATCAGACCAGCTGTGTGGCTGGATTGAAGAGTTTTTAGCAAACAGAATACAGCATGTTGTTGTCAATGGAGAGACGTCTACAGACGTTAAAGTAACCTCTGGCGTGCCACAGGGGAGTGTTATGGGACCATTGCTTTTCACAATATATATAAATGACCTAGTAGATAGTGTTGGAAGTCCCATGCGGCTTTTCGCGGATGATGCTGTAGTATACAGAGAAGTTGCAGCATTAGAAAATTGTAGCGAAATGCAGGAAGATCTGCAGCGGATAGGCACTTGGTGCAGGGAGTGGCAACTGACCCTTAACATAGACAAATGTAATGTATTGCGAATACATAGAAAGAAGGATCCTTTATTATATGAGTATATGATAGCGGAACAAACACTGGTAGCAGTAACTTCTGTAAAATATCTGGGAGTATGCGTGCGGAACGATTTTAAGTGGAATGATCATATAAAATTAATTGTTGGTAAGGCGGGTACCAGGTTGAGATTCATTGGGAGAGTCCTTAGAAAATGTAGTCCATCAACAAAGGAGGTGGCTTACAAAACACTCGTTCGACCTATACTTGAGTATTGCTCATCAGTGTGGGATCCGTACCAGATCGGGTTGACGGAGGAGATAGAGAAGATCCAAAGAAGAGCGGCTCGTTTCGTCACATGGTTATTTGGTAACCGTGATAGCGAACGGAGATGTTTAACAAACTCAATTGGCAGACTCTGCAAGAGAGGCGCTCTGAATCGCGGTGTAGCTTGCTCGCCAGGTTTCGAGACGGTGCGTTTCTGGATGAGGTATCGAATATATTGCTTCCCCCTACTTATACCTCCCGAGGAGATCACGAATGTAAAATTAGAGAGATTAGAGCGCGCACGGAGGCTTTCAGACAGTCGTTCTTCCCGCGAACCATACGCGACTGGAACAGGAAAGGGAGGTAATGACAGTGGCACGTAAAGTGCCCTCCGCCACACACCGTTGGGTGGCTTGCGGAGAATAAATGTAGATGTAGATGTAGATGTAGACCTTGCTGACTGGGAAATAAGGTTATGTTTCCCTCTTGTTAGCAATAAGAGTCCTATTTTGAAGCTGATGTATTAAAAAGGAAGAAAAGTTAATATTACTGTCCAAACGAATAGTTTTTGTTCTCAAAAAGCGTCTCGTGTGGTGGATTTGGTTCGTTTCCATTGTTGGTGAAACTTCACCTGAAAGTTGTCTGTCACAATCAAAACGTTCTGTACTGTTTTCAGAAGCGCAGACATTCTTCCCAGATATATTCTGCATAGAGCAATCGATCTCAGGAAGCATAACTGTCTTTGACGCACTGAGTAGGAGTTGCTGGAAAAGTGCCGGAAGCTAATGAGAAGAGAAGGCGCAGTGTGTTTCTCTGAGGACGTTTGCCCTGAATGCACAAAGAAGGGTCTAGTTAGGGATGGTGAAACTTTGCACATCTACAGGCAATTTTTTACAAAGAAATTTTTAATACAGTCATGGTGTGCCATCGAACTAATCGTAGAACTAAATTTGGATACCACAAATTACTGTTATTTTTTTGCTCACACTCTGCATGTTTGCCAATATGATGGTGCATGAATGCATGCAACTTTAAGATTTGATAGTGCATTGAATTTTGGGCTATAATGGTTAACAAAAAGCTAAATACACAGATCAAAAAAAGTTTTGCATCACTCCAGTTCCCAGAACTCCTGAGGATAGACGTTGACTGTGAGTATTGAATCAGACAAACAGTACATTTGGCAGTTCAGAGATGTCACTAAACCCGCCCAAAGATGTAAACAGCCATGCATGAGCAGAGCGTATGAGACGGAGGGAATCCGACAGCCGATCAGTTCCAGTCATTCCACCATAAAGGAGTTACATGGCTCGTGTTGTCTGTAGTTCAGCCATGCCTAGATGGCCAATATCGCGGTTCTATCGCGTCCGCATTGTTACTTTGTGCCAGGAAGGGCTCTCAACAAGGGAAGTGTCCAGGCGTCTCGGGATGAACCAAAGCGATGATGTCGTTCGGACATGGAGGAGATACAGAGAGACAAGAACTGTCGATGACATGCCTCGATCAGGCCGCCCAAGGGCTAGTACTGAAACGGATGACCGCTACCTTCAGATTATGGCTCGGAGGAACCCTGACAGCAACGCCACCTTGTTGAATAATGCTTTCAGTCACAGGACGTCGTGTTACAACTCAAGCTGTGTGCAATAGGCTGCATGATGTGCGGCTTCACTCCCGACGTCCATGGCGAGGTTCATCTTTGCAACCACGACACCATGCTGAACGGTGAAAATGGGCAGAATAGCATGTCGAATGGATCGCTCAGGATTGGCATCACGTTCTTTCCTCCGATGAGTGTCGCATATCCCTTCAATCAGACAATCGTATGAGACGTGTTTGGAGGCAAACTGGTCAGACTGAACGCCTTAGACACATTGTCCAGCAAGGTGGAGGTTCCCTGATTTTTTGTGGTGGCATTATGTGGGGCTGACCTACGCCGCTGGTGGTCATGGAAGGCGTCGTAACGGCTGTACGATACGTGAATGCCATCCTCCGACCGATAGGGCACCCATATCGGCAGCATATTGGCGAGGCATTCCTCTTCATGGACGACAATTTGCGCTCCCATCGTGCACATCTTGTGAATGACTTCCTTTCGGATAACGACATCCCTCGACTAGAGTGGCCAGCATGTTCTCCAGACATGAACCCTATCGACATACCTGCGATAGATTGAGAAGGGTTGTTTATGGTTTCGTCTTCATGGACGACAATTTGCGCTCCAATAGTGCACATCTTGTGAATGACTTCCCTCGGGATAACGACATCCCTCGACTAGAGTGGCCAGCATGTTCTCCAGACATGAATCCTATCGAACAAAAATTGGCTCTGAGCACTATGGGGCTTAACATCTGAGGTCATCAGTCCCCTAGAACTTAGAACTACTTAAACCTAACTAACCTAAGGACATCACACACATCCATGCCCGAGGCAGGATTCGAACCTGCGACCGTAGCAGTCGCGCTGTTCCGGACTGCGCGCCTAGAACCGCTAGACCACCGCGGCCGGCTCCTATCGAACATACCTGCGATAGATTGAGAAGGGCTCTTTATGGATGACATGACCCAACAGCCACTCTGAGGGATCTACGGCGAATCGTAGTTGAGGAGAGGGACAATCTGGATCAACAGTACCTTAATGAACTTGTGTATAGTATGCCACGACGAATACAGGCATGCATCAATGCAAGAGGACGTGCTACAGGGTATTAGAGGTACCGGTTTGCACAGCAGTCTGTCTCTCACTGTATTGTGGTACAACGTGCAATGTGTTGTTTTCATGAGCAATAAACAGGTCGGAAACGATGATTATATTGGTCTGTATTCTAATTTTCTGTACAGGTTTCGGAACTCTCGGAACCGAGATGATGGAAAACTTTTTTTGATGTGTGTATTTCCAAATTAATGCTCTTTATTTGAAACCACAAAAATAACTTTTATACAAAACTAATAAAACAAATACTTTTAGTTTATTTGATAAATTTGATGCCAATTAATTTATATCAGGATCATAATTCGTAACTTTTAGCAGATTGCAAGCCAACCTTGAGTCATGTGACAAAAGATTTCTTTGCGAGTCCTTAATATTATTCATCTCAGAAAATAACGACGAAAATATTTTCAAGATACCAGAATACAGCTTCTTTAAACAACTATTTGTGTCTGGAACTGAATTCTACGTTCCCATAATTTAAATGAAGGCATTGATGATCCAATTGCCTAATATTATTTCTAATTCGTTTATTTGCAGTTCGTTTCTTGTTTCGATAAAATTTTTAGTACATATTGAACTAGACCGGGAATCAGTCATCTACATTTCAGTTTGTTCAGTCTTACATAAATCAAATTTATACAAGTTCAGTTTATCCACTGAAATCACTCCAGGACGCATAAAAAATTTTAGTATTCCCAGCAGCTCCTATAACTGAGAAAATCTCTATAAAAATCCTTAAATTGGAGAATCTGTTATTGAAGAAAACTCCTCACTGACTTTTTCTTGGTGTGGCTATTCGTGTAAACCCAAATCGCTGTTGATCTTTTATTCATATTTGGGAAATACTTGTGGTTTTGGGGAACAGTATCGTTATTAAAAATTGACAGGTTAGCCTCAAAAGCGTGAATAAGATGTATCATTACAAAAACGGTTTGGTTTTTGTCTTGAAGGTTTACTTTCAAATCATTGAAACGTTTCACCTGTTCGCGAAAAACATCAATTTTGTAAGCCATGTAACATTCATTACTTGTGAATATTGCACAGTTTTTCCCTCATTTTGTAAAAAAAGCGTGATTTCTTCCAAACAATCCACGAAGATTTGAAGAACGTTGCTGCGACTCAACCAGCATGCATTGTTGTACAACTGTATGCCATTTTACACCGAGTTGACTCACCTAAAAATTTTTCGAACTCTCTTTAATTGGAAGCATGCGGCGATATAAGGTTTTTGCGACTACGACCATTGCATAATCAAAGGAAGTAAAACCACTCTTTGCACAAGAGGTTGTTGTATGATGTAACAGAATTCAAAAATAGAATATCCAGTGTGTGCTTGGAATAAACAAATAACACCATTTTCTTGCTCACTTTATTGGGAACACCATCAGTTGTTATAGAACCAGTTTTTCTTAGGTCTGTTTTTTTCAGTAAGCGCTTTTTTAACCGCTGTACAAATATCTGTCACCCTAGTACAGGACTAGTAATCTTTTGTTGTTCTCTTACATTTTACGCCTGTTTTTCATTGTGTTTCTATCCGAACTTGAAATGAGCACAGGAGCCTTACATACTTCAACGTTAGAATGTTATGTCGCTTCGTAAATGGTACCAGATTTAAATATGGATCACCACACAATGGTGCATCTATGGTGATTGGCATTTAAGGAAAATTTTTTGTTCCTGTACCAGAAAATCACGGAAATGTAGTTATAGCTGCACAATGTGTATTTTCTATGGCTGAGACCGGCCAAATGTGAAGAATTAGTTCATTTAATTGGAAAAAGTCGTTTCAGAAAAATAATATGGTGTGTCGAAAACGTAATCTTGCTCAGCATTTGGTTATTTACGTTTCATTTCTATTCTGCGTGGTTATTAGCTAAACTTGTTGAGACTACGAGTGGTACACATTCCGCAAAGATATTTCTCCTGATAAATAGAAAGTGTGTCCTCATTAGTAATAAATGTATGAATACTCATGGTCAATAGCCAAGCAGCCATTTTATCATTTGCAGCGATCAGGTTTGCAGTCAAGTCGAGTGCTCTCAACTGATCAACGGTCGTGCAATATCTTTTGCGTAAGGGATTCGTCTGTGGAAGACGCAAAGTTAGCGGAATTGTCATTCGTGACTTAACCTGAACCTTACATGTGCACCAACAACGCCCGATGACTATTACAGCCAGCCCACATTATTACGTTATCTGCAGTAATCGTGAATGGAGACGTTAATGTCGTTCAGGTCTTTACGGTGCGTGCAGCAATGTAGCGGTACTGCGTTTCTAAGAGTTTGTCCTATCAATTTTCGTGAAGTCGGAGACACATTAATTTATAAGAATGTGGGAGCATTCTCTTATAAGATGGAGAAAAATGCCTCAGAAAATCCTTTTAGCGCAGCAGCGTGGGTGCTTCGCAGCTTCGCATCAGCACTTCCCCACACAATATGCACAACATTTTGCTCTGGATCATTAGGTTATTGATAATATATGTATATATCGTGGTGTAGGCGTTTCGACTGCTTTTGAATAGAACTTCCGAAGCACTAAAAAAGAGTGGACTAACGATCGCTGCGTTCGTAGTATTTCGTGATCTCTACACCATCTCGATGTAAAACACTTATCTCTGAGTACAGTACTTCGGCGTGTTTTCATATTCCTGTCGTCTGCATCGTCCACCATTTTGTAGACCGGCAGAAAAATGTCTCTCAGATTATACGTGATAAAGAGTTGTTTACGGCTCTCAAGTTTATACCAACAAGCGACGCAATAGGGTGACGGGGGAAGTATTTTCTTTTCGAGTGCTAGAAATATTTCGTGGCAGCTATGTTCTAATCGGGCAAGAAACAAAATACAAACATCTTTGGCCGGCACACCAAGCAGATGGAGTACGACATCCACGAAGTACGAGATTTTTGGCAGCATCCGATACCGTCGTAAATCGAGCTGTATCGAGCATTTTAGCGACTTCAGGCATTCATGGCTCGGTACTGGTTTTCTGAATACAGCGTTCTTGAGCTGGGTGCTGCTCAACACAGCCATTGTTCTTTAATAACTTGCTCAAGGCAGCAATCAGGGATTCAGTCTCAACATGCAAAACACGTAGATACGATCTATGGCCATAGAAGTGAAACAAGTGGGGCACATACTGTGATCAACAGCATCAGGCTTGTTCAATCATTCGGAATCACACAACGGAACTCACATACCTATGCATCAGCTCAAAACAAATTTCCTCCCAGTAACAGCACACACACTGCACTAAATAATGTTTCTCTTGCAGTTAAAAAGGGGACGTGATGTTTTAAAATGTTATCTGTGAAAACTTACAGGAGTTAGTATTTATACTACTATTTGAGTTCAAAGTGTTGTTCTGTTTTTATGGAAGAAGCTGCGTCCAGGAATCCAGAATAAATTGAAACAGCGAATGTGCTTGGGGACGGTCCATTAGCAGTCGTGGTCAAATCATCGCACTTATAAGGTACGTTTTGTCGCATGGACGAAGATGTGGTGAACTTAATGGATTGGTAGGGAAGAGCGAGTGAGATATACAGGGGATAGGCAAAATAATGTGAACAGTGATAGTAATGGAATGGTTGTGTTTTATGATCAACAACGCAGGTAAGGCACGTATCGCGCTGGACTGTGCGTGTTCAGTACGGACTAGGCATCAGTTCAGGTTGTTTATGAGTAGAGCACATATCGTATTTGCATTGAGAGGCCGAGGTCGACGTGCAAGGAAAGATCTAACAGAGTTCCAAAGAGAGCAGATTGTGGGGGCCCGATTAGCTGGAGCATCAGTACCCAAGACAGCCAACATATTGAATGTTTCAAGACCAACTGTCTCAACTGCCATGAAGCTCACACAAAACATAGAAAGACATCACTGTGCACACGTAATGGTGGCGGCAAAGCAAAACTAAATGACAGAGATCGTCGTACGCTGACACGAATTGTGCCAGAATGACACAAAAATACGGCCGCTAAATTGACTGCAGAGCTCAATAGCCATTTTCGAGACCCCGTACCTATCGACACTGTCCGCTGAGGACTCCATAAAGCGAATATTCATGGAGGAGCGGCTATACCGAAACCATTAGTGACGACAACCAAAGCAAAGAAACATAAAACAAGGAGTCACTAGCATAAATCGTGGGTGGGTGATCAGTGGAAACACGTGATATGGTCCGACGAGTCAACGATTTCGTTATTTCCAACATAGGGCCGGGTTTACGTCTAGAGAACGCCGAAAGAAGACTGCAATCTTGATTGCTTCATTCCAACGGTTAAGCATGGATGTAGAAGTGTGATGGTGTGGGGAGCCATATCATGGTATTCTTCTAGTCCCATCATTACTCTCAGAGGCCGTGTTACAGCCAACAATTATGTGAACATTTTAGGTGATCAGGTGCAGCCCATGATACAAATCTTGTCCCCCAACAATGATGCCAAATTTCAGGAAAATATTGTTCCCATTCACACAGCCAGGACAGTATAATCGTTGTACGCGGAGCATGCAACTAAACTCCAGCTTCTTCCCTGGCCAGCAGTCCCCGGATTTGAACATTTTCGAACCATTACGGGCGGTATTGGAGCGCAAACTCCGGAGCACATTTCCGCGTCCCCCATCACTAAGGGAGTTAGAAGTGGTTCTGATTTAAGAGTGACGTAACATTCCACTGGAGACTGTACAATCATTATATGCCAATATTTCAAAACGAATCGCAGCTGTATTACGGACAAATGAGGGGTCACACCCCTTATTAATAAACCATTCTCAAGTAAGTACAAGTGTTTTGCCTATCCTCTGTAAGTAAACCATGTAATAAAAACAGAGAACAGTGTTCTAGAAAAGATAGCGAGATTCTGGCTATCTATTGATGATGTCGTTAACTGTTCATGCACAGTCTATTTATTCATATGAATTCGCGTTGGGGGGAAGCAGCACTCACAGACATAAATTATGTAGGATTTTTTGAATGTGTCTTCACGATCATCTGTTCCTTAACTTGTGCTTCAACTTTTTACAAGGAAGGTATCCATGATGTGTATGTGAATGTTTGCTTGTTTCACATCCAGTTAAGGGCACGGAAGCTATAAAACAAATTTCTTAGGACAGCAGCACCCACAGAAAACATTTACTACAGAATCTCACCGATATACAACATGGACGCAAAATAATTGTACTAATGATGACCAGTGGCATAAGGTATGCCAGCAAGCCGCAACCCTGGACGTTGCCTCCGTGGTGACACATCTTTTAGGACAGATCAGTTGCGAGAGGAAGAAAAAGATGAAGGGAAGATGGAAAGCGAAATGGAAGGGGCAAAAGAAGTAGAGGAAGCAGCAGCAGCAGCAGTAGTAGTAGTAGTAGTAGTACTCGTAGTAGCACTGAAAACGCAGGAAGAAAGGAAGAGATTGGTGGTACTAAGGTGGATATGTACGGGACGAACTTATAAGTAGACTCGAACTGGTGTTGAGGAACAGTCTCTTAACTTATACTTTCCCACTGGTACTGACACGACTATAGCATGTTTTCAAAATGATACGGAGCCACTCGTTATGCCAAGTGATCATATACATGAAAAGTGTGAAAACATTTCTGTACGTTAGTTTCCTTTTGGTCACGGCACTTCGGTGTTCGGCAGTGAGACATTGAGAAAGGAGTGGCAGTATTGTTGCAATCTATGAAACTCACTGTTTTCCAAGTTTCATATTGTGTAAAAACTAATTATGAAAATTACTCCACTGTAAAGTTATGTGGCACTCAGTGAAAGAATGAACAGTCTAAACTACGATGCAGATAAAACAGTCAATGGGAAATTGTCTTCAAGGGTGTCGGGCAGTAAAGTTGAAGTCTTCAGAAGGAACCTGTTTACCTACCTACGTCCCTAATGACGAAAGCCTTGTTTTTTCACATATGGTTCAACGGTGAATTAAAGTAACTACGACAAAACTAAGCACAACTTCGATCGAGCTTCTTTCCTTTCTTATCAACAAATGTATAACCTTTAAGTCCTCTTCTATGCCTTGCAGTGGGTGACTAGTTTCATATATACGTTTGGCAACTACCGATCTGCCATTGTTGCTCAGTCATAAAGCGTCTCCGTGTTTCCCATACATATATCGAAAACTTCCTACCGTGTTGTCCTATAAATTTCGCTTCACGTGATGTTCGATATGTTTTATAAACGTCGGCCACTTCAGGTTTACATATTATGTTGCTAACTTCATGCTTTAACCTATATCTCATTAGGCACTTTGTTTTATAGAGGACATAAAGATGATAATGTGGATAAGAAAGGTAAGAAACTCGACCTTCTTGAGGAACTTGAAACAGCAATCCACTGGGTTAAATTTGGTAACGTACTTAACACACATAATGGCGAGAATACTAATGCCGTCTACAATGTTTCTTAGGTCCTTTCCAAAGCCGGTATTCGTACGATGAAGGTAAACGATTTAGCGCAGATAACAAGTAGTGTGATGCCTCTCCATTCCCTTTGTGACACCTTTGTAATATTATGGAACGGTTGATGGCTCAGTGCTGTCTGTCGCAGCTACACATTTCCTAACGAACTAGTGATGCTGGGAGAGGCAGATGTTGTGACATGTGACCGGTGTTTACAGCATTACGGAAGCAACGCTTGAGAGTGCGATGACATGGTTAAGCGTAGCATGGAATCTGGTGTTACCATTTTTAAAGTAAGACGAAGTCTTTCTGTCTGAAAAATTTTATTTATTTACATATATTGACTCTGAGTGACTTTTAAGTGCATTTTATATGGGATTAACTGAGACAGCCAGATGATGGGAGTTTGAGTCCTGAAGCGATTTGCTGTGCATTATGTTCCTACTATGAGTGGCTGTAGCTCAAATATTTATAGCGTTCACGAACTTCTATGAACTGTTCCGTATTAGACTCCATGTCATTACATTCAGTTCATTTTTTCATAGCTGTAATCCGAGAGATGAGATTATTCTGTTCCACTTGTATGTGTCTAGATTGGATATCCTTGAAGATGTCTATCAGCAACAGGTAACTTCTGAAGCCACATGTAATGACGAATTTTCTCCACTGTCCTGGACATTACTGTACTTCGTGTAGCACGACAGTCTATGCAAATTCAGTTACAGCCATTGTATGGTGTCAAGTATACAAGAATCGGGAATATATTTTCGAGGGAACTTACCTAGCATTCACCTCCAACAAACCCAGAGGACGGAGATTCCAACCTATTTCGAGACAGATAGAAGGCCATTGTGCTATCCACAGCATCACACTGCTATGAGCGAGGCAAAACTTGAGTAGAGTATGGATGCCTCGTATGGAGAATCTATATCTGTTTCCTGTTTACATATCTTAACAGACACATTTCCAATATACACTAGTAGTATACTTCAGGAAACATTTTTTAAACGATTATATAACAAAGAGAAGAAGAATTCAAGGAAAATCAACGAGAGAAAAACTTCCTGATTCATCTGTAAATTCCGAATAAGAAAATGCCGTTCCCGTAAACATTAATTCCGTTACCAGTTCTTCGTAGCAGAGAGCATTCTAAACACTTCCAGCGTCACCTAATCCACTTTTCTATAGCAATTTTTTAACGTTTCTATCTGCTTATAATATTGGTTTACCTACAGGTCACCTGTTAGTTGAATGACACAGAAATTTGTTCGCTAACTGTAACGCGTAGTGCATCATTTTCCATCTTGACGCGCACATTAACGTCATAATGGGTCAGAAAACGTGTCACTTGCAAAATACAAACTATAAATATAAAATAAATTTGCATTCTAACTTCTTTTTACATTATTATCCAGGGAAAAATTGGATTTTATAGCTTACCAGTCTCTGACGCTTATACGACAGCGAACAGAAACTCTACGCACTAACCTGCTGAGTAGAATTTCTCCCTCCATTATTTGACTATTACTCGGGTCATAAATTTACATCCAAAAGATAATGTTCAAGCTAGGTCCGTGGGCTCCATTTTCTAACCACCTGGCGAATACCATTAAAATTTCATCGGTCAGAAATTTATAGGAGTGAAGGAGCACATAGCCCGAAGTAATTCATGGTCAGTGGCGCAGCACGTCACCTGTGTGTGATTAACAAAGGAGAGCCAGCGAGAAATTGCTAATGAATACCAAATTACCATCAGTGTTATGTAGCCAGTACGTGCTCTTTCCCGTTAGTCGTTTTGGGACGCTCAAATTGATTACAGTCCGCAGCGTACAATGTAATGCCACAGCACGTGATTTTTCTACAATAAAGAGGATAGTGTTACGAGAGGCTTGTTCTTGCAACATTACCGTAATATGAACTGCATTTGCAACGCGGGACTGAATCCATGTTTCCTAATGGATAGTTGCAGGGAGCCCAGGAAAATGAACTAGCATTTCAGTGCTTGCTGGAAGCGTTTAATGGAGCGAACGAATACATTAGAGCGTTGCTTTTCTAATTAATTATGCTAAGAGGATACAGTGAGAGTTCCACAGCGGTCATAGGCACCTGCCAATCCCTTATTTGTCTCGTTCTCAGCTATGCTAACATTGAATGACTCTGCGTCCTTCTCAGGTTTGACCATTTCCGCCAATTCTTGAACACTGGAATGCCTTGCATTCTGTGCCGGTGTTCCCTCCTACACCTATGTCCAACCCCAGCCTGTGAAATTTATACACGAAAAACTCATGGATTACCTACCTCTCCCACGAAAGCGGGTCCCTAACCCCCGCACTACCCACGTTTCTCGGTAACCTTTGCTTCTTCTAACACCACCTCCAAACTTCCCTGCATCTCCAAACACTCTATGTACATTCCCAGGGTAATTTAGATCGCCTTCCTCTCCCAGATAGTTAAATTATTTCTCAGACTCATCCATCCTACCATCTATAACCTAACTTATCATCGCCATTCTAAATGAAGACTCCTACACAAACCTTACCAGCGTAACTGCAATCCACCTCGTCTCCTAGCACCTGTACCCCGTTTCTTGGCCGCGCAGGATTAGCCGAGCGGTCTAAAGCACTTCAGTCATGGACTGTGCGGCTGGTCCCGGCGGAGGTTCGAGTCCTCCCTCGGGCATGGGTGTGTGTGTTTGTCCTTAGGTTAATTGAGGTTAAGTAGTGTGTAAGCTTAGGGACTGATGACCTTAGCAGTTAAGTCCCATATGATTTAACACACACACCCGTTTCTTGACTCTTCTCATTATTCTTACCATATTCCTAGTTCAAATCACTTCCTCTCAAATCCCATACGCATCAAGAATGTCTCAGGAGCTCACAGCGCTATCTAAATGTCTATCTATATAGATACTCGGAAATCCAGCATATGGTGCGTGACGGAGGGTACACCATACCACTAGTACTCATTTCCTTCCCTGTACCACTCGCAAACAGAGTGAGGGAGAAATAACTGTCGGTATGCCTCCGCATGAGACCTGATTTGTCCTATATTTATCTTCGTGATCCTTACGCGCAATGTATGCTGGAGGCAGCAGAACCGTCCTACAGTCAGCTTCAAATGCTGGTCCCTAAATTTTCACAATAGTGCTCCTCGAAAAGAATGTCGCCTTTCCTCCAGAGATTCCCATTTAAGTCCCTCAGGCACCCTCTTCTGAACTCCTTCGGTGTCTTCCTTTAATCCGACCTGGTACGGATCCGAAACACTCCAGCAGTACTCAAGAACACGTCGTACTAGCACTTACATGCTGTCTCCTTTACAGATGAACCACACTTTCCTACAATTCTCAGAATAAACCGAAGTTGAGCATTCGCTTTCCCTACCACAGTCCTCACATGCCCGTTCCATTTCATATTGATTTTCAACGTTGCGCCCAGATATTCAAACGACGTGATTGAGTCAAGCATGCTGTATCTAAACATTACGGGTTTGTTTTTCCTACTCATCCGCATTTCTTACATTTTTGTGCATTTAGAGCTAGCTGTTGCTTATCACGTCAGCTAGAAATTTTGTCTAAGACATCTTGTATCCTCTAACAGTTACTCAACTTCGACACATTATCGTTCAACACAGCACTATCAGAAAAGTCTGCAAATTGTTGCCTACCAAGTTTGCCAAATCATTTGTGTATAGAGAGAATAACAGCGGACCTTTAATTTGACCTGGTACGGATCCGAAACACTCCAGCAGTACTCAAGAACAGGTCGCACTAACACTTACGTGCAGTCACCTGGGGCACCCCTGACGATACCCTTGTCTCTGATGCACTTCCTCCGTCGAGGGAAACATAATGGGCTCTATAACGTAAGAAGTTTTCGAACCATTGACGTATTTATTAACTTATTTTAAATGCTCGTACCTTCATTACCAGCCTGTAATAGAACGCCGTGTCAAATGCTTTCCGGAAATCTAGAAATACTGAATCTGCCTTTTGCTTTTCGTCTATAATTCGCAGTATATCATGTGAGAAAAGGGCGAGCTGAGTTTCGCACGAGCGATGCTTTCTAAAACCATGCTGATTCGTGGTTATAAGATTTTCGGTGTCAAGAAATTTTATTACATCAAACTGAGAATGTGTTCAAGGATTCTGCAGCTAATCGATGTTAGGGATATTGGTCTGTAAAGTTCCCTGCTCTTTTTTTCATCACTTGGGAATTTGCGCCAGGCGAGAGATTTGCGATAAATGCAAACTAGATAAGGGGCTAGTGCTGTAACGGACTCTTTGTAAAATCTAACTGGAATTCTATGTGAGCATGGTGACTTGTTTGTTTACAAGTCTGTTAGTTGTTTCTCTGCGCCAGGAATGCTTATTATTATGTCGCCCATACGAGATTCTGTTCTATGGACCAGCGATGTTGGGTTTGTGCGATTTTTATTCCTGAACGACTTCTTAAAAGTGAAATTCAGAACTTCGGTTTTCGTTTTGCTGTCTTCGACTGCCACAGCATACTGGTCAACAAGTGACTGGACAGAAGCCTTAGATCCACTTAGAGATTGTACATGAGATCAGAAATTTCTCGGGCTCTCTGCCAGATCTTTTGCAAAGGTATGACGGTGGTAGTTGTTGTGTGATTCACACACAGATCTTTTCACAGACTCACGAATCTCTACTAAGCTTTCCTTATAGTCATTTGCGTGTCTTTTTTTGAACCGAGAGGGCAACACACTCTGCATTCTCAGCATTTTGCGAATGTCTTTATTAAATCATGTGGGGTCCTCAATCCACTCACTAGGCACATATTTCTCCTCATCACGATTCACAGTCTGCTTAAAATTCGCCCATAATTTCAGTTCGTCCATCTTACTGCAACTAAGTGATGCCACTTCGCTGTCTAAGTGGGATGCTTTTTGTATCTGAAACACACTCCAGGACTTCTTACCTGATTTATTAATTGCGCTACCCATAGTTACTACAGTGACTTCATAATCACTGATCCCCCTTTGTATGCTAACGTCGAAAAGGTCCGGCCTATTTATAGCAACACGGTCTCAGATATTTCCATTACGTGTGGGCTGCCGTACTAGCTGCTCAATACAGTTTCCCAATCTATACTCGGTAGGTTAAAGTCGCGTCCAACTAGCGTTGCATAATGTTGGTATTTACGCAGTAGGCCTACTGACGGTAGACTTCCTTTTTATGACTTTATAATTGTCACTGCAGAATCCGGTGGGCGGTAAAAGCATCCAACAAATATCATGGTTTCACTTACACCTACACGTGACAAGATCACTATCACATTTAACTTGGACATCAGTAGAGACAATATTTCTATAATCTGCAATGAACACATTCCCCTCGTATGATATCTAATCTGTCTTTTCGATATACATTCCATGACTCGTTAAATATTTCAGAGCTTTCCACTTTGCGTTTCAGCCAGCTCTAGGTCCCGAGAAAAATTTGAGCGCGAGAACCTTCGCCAAGGCAGTAAATTCGAGAACTTTCTTACGAATACTTCGACAATTTACTGATAAAATCTTGATAATCGAAGTGTATTTATTCTGAACCTGGTCTGACTTCACTTGCTGCGTATAGACTGTCGAGTGTTCTTCACAGTGCATAAAACTACTACCTACCCTAAAATACCCTCAAGTGCACTCCACAAGTACTCTGGTGCCAGAGTAACTGTTTCCTTTGCGTAGAGTACCCTTGACTTACCAAGGGGAGTCCTACAGATCCCCAACCTGCAAATCCACATCCAATTAAGGATGTGTTAGCTGACGATAAGTTTGGCTTTAGGAAAGGTAAAAGCACCAGAGAGGCAGTTCTGGCGTTGCGGTTGATACTGGAAGCAAGACTAAAGAAAAATTGCAAAACAATCATAGGATTCGTCGAGCTGGAAAAAGCGTTCGACAGTGTCAAATGGTGCAAGATGTTCTAAAATCTAAGAAAAACAGGGGTAAGCTATTAAATAATGTGTACATGAACCAAGAGGGAACAATAAGAGTGGGAGATGAAGAACGAAGTTCCGGGTTTAAAAAGGGTGTAAGACAGGAATGTAGGCTTTCGCTGCTTCTGTTCAGTCTGTACCTCAAAAAAGCGTTGACGGAAATAAAAGGAAGATTCAAGAGTCAGATTAAATTTCAAGGTGAAAGGATTTCAATGATAAGATTCGCTGATGACATTGCTGTCCGCGTGAAAGTGAAGAGGAATACCATGACCTACTGAATGGAGTGGACAGTCTAATGAGTACAGAATATGTATTAAATATATGGAAAACATTGATAAGAAGAAGGGACAGGATGGTAGGACATCTTTTAAGTCATGAGGGAATAACTTCCACGTGATTAGAGGAAGCTGTAGAGGAGAAAACGGTAGAGGAAACCAGTGATTGAAATATATCCAGCAAATAATTAAGCATGTAAGTTGCAAGTCAAATGCTACTCCCTCTGAAATACCAATCATTCCCCGTACCACATGTGTAATTAGCTGAGATCAGAGACATAACGATGGTGAAAGATTTACATTTTGGTTATAGAAATGTCCTGTTTGCTTGCCTTCAAACACCGAGTGAGACATCGAGCTCAGAAGGACGATAAAATGTTCATACTATTCATTATAGAAATTTAGTAAAACGTTTTCCACAAAAATGTTATTATGCCATGTGTGCTGGGAAAGCATCAACATGTTTTACCATTATCATCAAAATTTGCAACATTTTTTGTCAAATCCTTGCTCTGCATTATCCAGGTAATTCTCACTGTATGGAACTATTGCGTGACATATACTGTTTAACGAATTCTTAAACATGTTTCTTTCAGCTATATTTTAAACCTCAGTACGTAATTTTTGTGCACTACTTCTTTTCTTCTAATTCTGTTATTTCTTGGTGATTGTAAGTTTAGTACAGATTTTGTACCACGTTCTTGACTGAAGCTCTTTGTGCAGTAGCTCTCAAGCTTTATTTTCATGCGCTTAACTGATTCTTAAATGTACTGACGTAGTATAGCTAAAATTTCCAATGTGTTTGAAAAAAATACAATGCCTTGATTGCAATTTTTTGTTTTAGTCTTGTGGTCCACTGTGTGGCCTGAAAGCTAATTTCATATTATGTCCACCTGTTTCCAAGAAAAAAACTCCATATCTGAGAAATTAGGTTATGTACGATACGTATGTAACTAAAGGACAACTATTTGGCTCTCAAGTACGACCAAGAGCTACAGCATACGATGATAGCACATATCTGCCGTTAGGCACTGGACGAAACGAAAATAAACCCAGTTTCAGTTATTGTCTGCTCTTGATTCAGCCACCGGGAGAGTAATGTGCTGAGGTTATGATCTCAGGAGACTTCATAAAGGTGTTCTGCATAGGAGGCAATGTGTAACAGGAGGAAACATTTGCAGACAAAGCCAAAAAACCACGCTTGACGGATTAACAGCTGGGGAAGTGGAACTGTTTTTCGACTGATGAAGCACAGAAATCACGGTAGGAACAGGGTCGGGCGGGATTTTCTATTCAGGAAATACAGTGTTGAGAATGGGGGTTTCTACCTGGAGGTTGGAAAAAACTGTCCTGTCCTACCCTCGCAGCGTGGAAGTGGTGTACCACTTGTCATTGGATAGTCAAGGGCCAGTGAGTAGCAAGTCATAAATTACGATTCTGTACCCATTTCTATTCCTCCGATTACAACACCATCTGTGGTGAAACGGAGAAAATGCATCATACAAAACATACTTAGATTTTGTCGTTGAATCGCAGTCTGCAATAAGTAAAGGTAGTTTCTATTGAAGATTTCAAAGTTGCCCCCTGCCACCGATGCATTGTGTTGGGTGGGAGGTCGAGCGTGGTTTCATTTTATGTCCCAGTGGAAGGCAAAGAAATTAGAATGATGTTTACGGTTTCCTAACCTCTCCTAACCTCACGAGACTTTGTGCATATTTTCACACAGACTGGTACTAAAATCTTAAATAAAAGTGGTACATGGTTGCAACTGATACCGAGCAGTACCAAAGCTGGAATCAGACTAGCACCAAAATTAAGCTTTGGTGTCCTCTGACACTGGCTTATTTTTGTCATATAATGATTAAAATGATTTTTATAAATAGTTATAGGTATTTATTAATCAATATTTCTGTTAAAATCAAAGATTATACTTTTGCAAAAGTCAGAGTAATAAAAAATGTTTCATAGCAAATACTAATACTGTTTATATACTTTAAATCGTTACTGAATTTGCATTTCTGTACACTTCTTCATTCATAATATAGTGTTAAACAATTATTTTCAAGAAAAACATTAATATAATTTTTAATTACAAAACTGATGTTGAATCTAATGTTTATACCCAGTCTTAATTTCGTATTGATTATTATTCACCTATTGATTCTAAGGTAAATAATTTGGAAAAGCGGTTTCAGGACCTGACGACATGCCAGTTATCCTCAAATTTTTTACAAAACTACGTTTACGTAAAATAGTGATTTGAAAACCGAAAACAATACTATGTGACCATTGCGTAACTATAGATTCATAGCCAGGTGTAAACAAGATAGATCATGTTACCAGTTATCTACAAAGCTTGTTCTACGAGCGAACAGTATACCGGTGTGATCATTAGTTGTGGCTGGCACTGATAATTGGTAATAATGTTTCTTCGTCTACCACGTTACAGTACCTTGCATTAGACGGAAAAACAGTAAAAACAAAGTGGTTTCCATAAAGTTGCAATTGATAGCATGTACATCTCCATCTCTGTTATTAGAGCCGTTCAGTAAAATGATGCGACATTCATACATGCCTAAATTGTATGCCAAAATACTTTCTTAATATATGATAGGCCCATGTTGTATTTTATGAAGCATTATCGAACACATTCCGAAGGGATTTTATGCCATGTTCTGTTGCATCACCAGGGTGCCTTACTTGGTGTTCTCTGAATGCTAACCCACAACCACACTGAAACGCCTATCCTCCAACACAGTAGCGTGGTATAATTGTCGTCACTACCCACTTTATGAATTTTACATGCGTTTTCGACACGTATAAACTCGGACCCTTATGAATATTCCCTGTTAGTGTCCCGGGAATAATATTCAGGGGTGTGAAGCTCCAAAGCCGCTTCATAAGCTCCATTTAATACGATATGCCCAATTACTTGAAGCCTTTGGCAGCACTTTGTAAAAATAACACATTTTCATTATTAATCACAGATCCCATTCACGAGCGTCGTTAATCGAACTGTCGATTTAAGAGAAATGAATTATCGGTTGATGAACCGCTTTACAAGAAATGAAGATGTTGCATTTTTTTCAGATGAAGGAAAGATTGCGTAGCAAGATTCTGTTGTAACAATAACAACTGTTCATGAAACAAGCTAGAATTTTTACTAGGATGGTACGTTATAAACTTAAAGGTTTTGACGACACTGAAAACTGATATACTTTTTCCGTTTTCTTTCCCTGTCACATCGATGGTATAATTGTAACTGTGCACTTTTTGTGTTCTCTTCTACAAACGTTCTGTAATATTGTCATCTATGGAGTTACTATTTTTCATTTTGTGATGTTGTGCACTGACATACTTAAAAACACGTTTTAAAAAATGCATAACACTGTCTATAATAAAGTTGTTTTATTTTGATATCGGTTTAGGGTCCAAACCACCATCAACGGCAGAAAAATTATCACAGATATAATACTTGTAATACATGTTTTAACGTAAGTTACCACGGTTCACGATAATTGCCAAGATAATATAAAACAAAGATTGTAACAAAGTGAAAATATGTCACATTGACCACAATTATGGTTTCCTGTGGTAACTTATGTTAAAGTAGGTATGAGATACGATGTATCTGTGGAGATTTTCTTCCCGTTGATGATGGTTTAGAACCGAAACCGGTAACAAAATAAAATAACATTATCAGCTCCTTGTACGCGTCTTTTAAAAATTTGTGCATGTTGTTGACCATCGCCTCAGCAACATGTTTAATAATATGTTCTTACTTTTGAGCGAAACATTTATACGCGCTTTAAAGTTTACATTTGCATGAAAAGTTTCAAATATTGTAGCATATGTATGATTTCTGTGAAAGAAGAGCGTTGCAATGTATTGATACGTCACTACGGGAAGCGAGGACAAAGAATTTCGGACGTAAAAAGAAGTGCATCTATTTACAAGTGAAACGCACAATGATAAGTGGATAACTAAGTGTGTTTACGTGTTCATAGTCCTATGCAGTTCAATCTTGAATTATGAAGTGAAGGACTATGAACGATCGTTGTCAGAGCGTGGTTTTCGGTGGTTCAGCGGATAGTGGTCTGAACGTTTTCACGTAATATGTACTCTGCTTACTTCACCATTGAAAAGAATTAGGGGAACACGCGAATCGACGTCCGGTATATTAAATGTACATTAATGCAGGGTGTACCACTGGTTTTATTACATGGCTTGAGATCTCCACTTTCAAAGTGTGCAACAAGTAGAAATATTCGCCATTTATTCACTGTGTCTGCATTACAGTGCAATGTGATCTCTCAGAAGGAAAACGTGTAGCTGTTCCCCATTATTTCTTAGTGGAGTACACAGATGGCAGTTGTCGTTTGTGGACGATGTATTCTACTAAGCACATGCAATGTGATATCTAAATGGAACACAAGTTGCAAGGGCAGTCTGTTTGATCCCAAAAGAATGGACGTTCCGTCGTGTTGCTCCAGATGTCTATTCATCTGTCATCCGTAGGCTGTAGACAGGGAGACAGGTGAGCACGCTAGGTGATTAGACGACGTCGCCGACGCATTACAACCCCAAGTGAATACCAACATCTGCCCATCTCTTCGTTGCGCCGTCACATGGATACCGCCAGAGCACTGCAAGAAGATCCCAGAAGGGCAACTGGAGTCCGTGTGTCCGATCAGATTAAAGGACAAGTTACGAGAAAGGACTTTATGACCCACACGTCCCCTTCAAATATCCCGCTTGAAACGACAAGTTCTGTCGTTCCTACCTCAACTGGCAACTTCGTCACTGGCTAAACGTATTATTCACAGACGAGTCCAGATATCCTCTGACGTACGGTGACAGCCGCGTCCATATGTGGAGTGCCGTTGTGAGCGCTACCTTCCAAATTTTGTCCAAGAAATCGACAGATTTCCCAGGTTCTGTGATATTTTGGAGAGGCTTCAGTGTTGACAGCCATAGGGATCTTAGTCTACGGAATCCTTACCACCAGACAGTACACCGACCAGATCCTGTTGATTCATGTGGTGGATGCTGCGTACTATGATGGCCCTGAATTCCTTTTAACGCCAGGGCCCATGTGGCAAGACCTGGACGTTGAAATAATGTAATGGGTAGTGTCGAGTCTCAACCTAAGACTTCTCGTGCATATGTGGGACGTGTTTGGCAGGTGTGTTCATAGTCGCCCTGTTCCACCACAGTCTCTCCAAGAACTGTGATTGGCTGTAATGGAAGAATGGTAGCTGCTACCACAAGGTGATCTCTGTAGACTTATACGGAGCATGCCACGTACGTGTCAGCCAGTGACAAACGCTCACGGACAGCACACACGTTATTGAAGTTCTCAGGTTCCAATAAAAGACACCCAGGGTTTCATAGCATACCCAGCCTTCAATATTGCTCAGTAAGGTATGGCAGTCGCCAAAGCCTCGTTCCTCTAATTATTTTGGTTAGTGTGTTTTACGATTTACGCTGAATTGATATACGGAGCGTATAGTATGAAAGACGTTTTAAATGAACTGTTGTCCGTTTTGTAGGCAATCGTACGTGTTTCAAGAACACACTGCTATTACTTACTCTTCGGAGAATGGTTGCTATTACTGTCAGAATAGGACACAAAAGGTCTGTGAATTAAACGACTTCTAAGGCATTACTGGTATTCCCTGAGATGTAGCAAATTGTGAGCTGAGTACTTACGCTCATGACTGCCTACACAGACTTATCGAGGGGTGGTGGACATTAGTTATATAAATGAGTTGGTCAGTTAATTCACCATTTCCTTATTAACTACACTATCTAAATATCTAACCCTTAGTATTCTGCTGTATTCGCTTCTGTTGTTGTCTGAACTGTCTATTGCGCACGGTTTCCTTCCGTACAATGCTACACTGCATACACTTTCAGCAAGGAGGACCTAACATTTAATTTTCAACTCGACACTAACAATTTTCCATTTTCCAGGAAAGCTTTTCTTGCTATTGGCAGTCTGAATTTTGTACCCCCTCTGCCTCAATCTAAAACACGTCGTAATGATCACAACGCATTAATGAGAATCTCTTCTGAAGCTAAACGAAACGATGGTATCAGCATTATCTCGATCAGGAATGTTGCGAATAGTTCAATACTATTTTTGACGGACTTACGTAATTTTTCTCTCGCGATTAGGACACATGCGACTCAGCGGAAAAGGAGCTTAGTCTGACGTATTTCTAAGATTTGAAATACAATGTGACCTTGCGATTAGCTGCCAGAGAAATTTCAGTCCCATTTTCGTGATGCCATACTACGAACATCGCACTAAATAAGATAAAGACCTGAAATGTCCGATAGGCAACAATGAGGCCACAATAGTCATGCTACGAGACTCTAGCAAACCATTTTAGACAGTCAAATTTGAAATTAGCAAAAGCGACAATTAAATCTTCCTATACGTACGCTGAAGTGGTTTGAAAGTTAATGAGTATTAGAAGGCAGGTTGTGTGCTGTGGAACTGAAATGATGTTCTCTCAGGAGTGTCCTGGGACTCTGTGCTGGACCTATTATTATTCTTTGTGTGTCACTGACATATTGTCTGTTCTTTGTTCCTGCAAATATCATTTCTATGCCACTGAACTCCAGCTTTACTTGAATGACAGTGTAGGCTCCCAACAGAAAAGTAATTATAATATTCACCTTTAGTGTAACCTTCCAACAGAAAAATCTTGTTTAAGTACCCAATAGAAAAATTGCTTTCCAATAATAAAATTTCAAGTTTTAATATGACCTTCCATTTAAGACTGACTGCATATCGAGATTAATAAGTTTTGACGTCAGCAGCACTGCGTCATGGCCCTGTGAAATCATCCTGAATAAATTGAAAAATTCTTACCTCACAATGATGTCGCCCGATAACGCTATTTATATATCTGCTCCTATAAGAAATTTTTGGCCCAGGCCAGTGCAATGCTGCCACTAGATTTTCATTTGTAGGAAAACAACTATTTTGTTTTGCTTAATCAACATGGGTATGCACAGAAAAAATTCGTAAAATCTTTAAACTCAGATAAATGCCTGGCAAAAGTTTTCTTCAGAACAAAAGTTATTATTGAAACATTTCTGCAAGGAATTACATGGAACTTTAACATTACAATTGTGGTTAAATCAGTTGTGGCAATTAACATATGCACGCAGCAACGAAGAACAATAATATTTTTTTATTACCTTACACTACATAGCATAGGCACTGCCACCGTCCTGCACGACCAGCCCAACACAAGTCAACAGCTGCACTGCCCTGTCCGAACTCCATAACTCAAGTGCTCTGTGCGAGCTACAAAACACGACTGCTCTCTGCGAGCTACTAAACTCGACTTACTGCCAACACCGCTCTGACCTGCGATTCTATTGTAGCATAGAAATTCCATATCGCAGGCAGCGTGTGAGCAATCCATTTAAATTTCATCTGCTCACGTGCGCTAGTGAATAGTAATGAACCCTTACGACAGATCTGAGGAAATCAGTCCTGTCTTCGTCCACGTGAATGAAGATCTGTCTTCAGCAGTTTGATGGGCGCAAAACCTAAAACCTAAAAGGAAATGTGAAAAATTCACTTGAAATTTTAGTATCCCACTGGGCATTAATTAGTTATGAATTTCGTGAAGTAATTAGCTTCTTTTCGAAGGTGTCCCAATACTACCCCAGAAAACGCTGAAATGTTTGGGTGTAAGTAAAGGTGATCACATCATCTAGACTAACTATACTGTCATCTAGCTCAGGGAGATTTCCTCTTGTCTCTGTAACTTTTATAAATTTCGGAATATGTTTACGCATGATGTGGTACGTACACTTGTGCATTCACTAGTTCTACCGAACCTCCACTATAGCGAAGTAGTGCACTGCGGAACGAATGTTAAAAATTCAATACGAAATTAACAATGAACGCTTGTGTGCCTTACATCTACAATAACCATCAGTTTCCCCACGTCAGTGAGCGATCTGCTCATGTAGAATGACTGCGACCACGCCAGTTAGTTAACGACGAAACAATATGTCCGTCGTCGGCGTCTTAGTGTGCGTGCATCTCAATACATTACATCAGAGACCAAGAACCAGTCACCGCCTAACAGTAACGAGGCAAGGTCTCTCTACTCTAATATCCTAGCTGTGATTTAATATAACTTCCCATCAATTTTATTCATTTTTAAAACAGATCTTTGTAACTCACATTATCGGCTCCAGCTGTAAAAAGGCAAATTCTGATGTGGAAATGTATATTATTACAGTTTATTAGATTACGTTTCATCATCTAATCAGTACGGAAACACACTCTAAGTCACATCTTCGCTGCTCATCGTGGCTCCGTTAGAAGCGGGACTCACCACTGAAGATATCTGTACTCCAGTGAGTTAGATTACAGATATAAGGCGTATCTGGAAGTTCCCAGACAGAGGTGGGACTGTCGCCCCGTCATACGGTCCGCAGCCGAGAGTGGTGGTCAGGGATGCCATTTATTTTCCGTAGCAGGACCATTTTGGTTGTCATCTGCAGCACCCTTACAGCACAGTGGGATGTCGACGATGTTCTACGCCCCGTTTGGTTGCCCTTGATGGCAAGCCTCCATGGGTTTTCATTTCAGCAAGATAATACCCGCCATCACACGGTAAGAGTTTCTGCTGCTTGTCTTCTTGCTTGTTAAACCCTAGCTTGCCAGGAATATCACCGGATCGTTTCCCAGTTGACAATATTTGGAGCATTATGGAAACGGCCCTCTAACCATCTTGGGATTTTGACGGTCTAACGCAACAGTTGGACATAATTTTTCATGATATCCCTCAGGTACGCCACATCTACCGATCTCCGTCCCACTCGAATAATTCCTTCGGTGCGACCCTCCGTTATCTTTTGCTTGTCTTACAATATAATACACCCTATCAAAGGGTATGTCTATTCCTTAAGGTCAAAATTATTCCTGCAGTAGCAAATTCTAAACAGTCTTTGGACATTATTATCTAACAATCGGAAAGTAGTATTACAGATGGCACGTGATACTAAATAAGCATGGTGTACGTCTTCATAGACACTGTGGTGTTACCACCAATTGTGTGGAACTTTTCCTTAACGGACTGTGACATATAACGTCAAACGAAGTCGTCATTTAATGGACCCGCAGCAGAAAGTAACACGGAGCTGTTTGGTAGTCTGCACTTCTGCACTTCCCACTCTACAAAATAGAAATTCCAAAGAGGGTTCACTAGGTTTAGAACAGCGAGACAACATCCCCTGAAATGCACGTTGTCATCACCTGAACCAACTATGAGAATAAGCTGTTGGCACTAGCAGTGTGCTTTTACATCAATAAAACGTCAGCTTTTCTTTTCCGAGAATTACTGTTCCCTAACATGTGTATCGGAATCAGATACCGAGACTGTACGCTGCACTTGGACTGGAACAAGAGCACTGGTCTAGCTAGCACGACTCAAAACCTGTATACAGAGCAGCAGTTCCTACAGTGTTTCTCTCTAAGCTGTTTATCCTCATCATCATTGCTGCCAGAAGTGCTAGTCGAGCAGTATATACTGCAGTGTTTTTGTGATGTTCGTGATGTTGAGCATAGATGCTGGCAGAAGAAGAGTCAGAAGATACAGCTGTGATAGGGTCACACTCCCGGTTATACACATCACAACTAGAAGGCCTCTGTTGCGTAAAAATTCCAGTACTTATAAGTAGAGTATTTTGAGTATTGCAGAGAGGTTGTAAGTTATTTGGAGCAAGATGGTCTTAATGTGGATGAGGGCCAACAGCAACTTAATGAGAAGGCAGTATGTCCGATCGTATGAGAGCTCAAAATGATCCTCTGTCACTGTCAGTGAAAAAAGTCAGAACAATGGTCAAACAGATAAAAGACGGCGTTATTGATACGTATAGCCAGAGATGAACATTATTGATATATTTGACAGCTGCACATCCCAGAATTTTTTTTACAACTGTTTCGAGATTCTTATTTGATCACAGATATTGTATGAAATTTCAATTAGACTTAGTACATACTGAAACGTGTCACATGATTGGTCGCGCGTTACGATCGAGCCGCCTTTCCGCTGTTACCAATGACATTAACCACAGTCTTACATACACAGTGGCGACGCTCACTGCTGTGAAAACTGTTACCGTCAGACAATTGGTACGACACTATCGCCCCTAATGGAGAGAAAACAGTCGTACGATTAAAGTTCGTTTCAAACCAATTTTTTTCGCTTAATTAACGGTCTAGTTATTAGATTTTTGCGTTCCAGGCATTAATAAATTAACGAGTCACGTGAAGTATTCAAGAATAAATTTAAAAACAGCTAAATAATGATCATTCATGGAACATAAGCTACAATTTATCCGTGAAACAATATTTTCCATGCATGAGGAGCATATAATTATAAATTCTGTTCATATTGTGACAGGTAGTTCCCATGACACGTAACTATTTGTATGGAGTATAGACCTAAAGATTTGCTCATTCTTTCACTTCACCCGACTGTTCAGTCCACGAATATTTTTGTAAATGTAACTTTTTCTACTTCAAAGGCGAATGTGCTGTAGATTCATGCCGCTTGTGGCTCTAATGTAAAACAATGGTGGAGTTGGTTTCTTCTGTTTTGGGCAACAGATTTAATATTTTTGACGTTTTATTATCACGTTAAATAATGTAGGTGTTGCGTTTCATACAAGTTCTCTACGTTCCACACTCACGGATTTGACTGGATGCGTGGTGAACAAACTTTCGTTTTGTTAAGTAGATATACCAAGTCTTTTCGCAAAAGGTCAGGTCTTCTGCTGCTTACTAGCCTTTCTTTCACTTAGAAGAAAACTACTTTCTTCAATAAATATTTGTATGTCACAGGGGAATCGTAAATAATCTGTTATGCACTGTACCCTTTCATATCTTCCACTGTCCATTGGGAATTAAAGAAAGACGAATTTGGTGTCATTTTCATTTATTGTCGGTTCTCATTTTATAAACTATGTTACAGTGTAAGCGATGATATTCGCGCTAATTTGCTATCGTATTCAAAAGTCTTGCTTCCTGACCGCTTGGAGCGATGCTATCGCAGAGTATAACAAATAAGAGCAGGACTGACACGACTTAAATGTGTACAAGACTGTGCATGAACTACGAGGTGCATTCAAGTTCTAAGGCCTCCGATTTTTTTTCTTCGTAATGGAAAGAGATAGAAACATGCGCATTGTTTCAAAATGAGGCCGCATTCATTGTCAATACGTCCCAAAGATGGCAGCACCGTACGGCAGATGGGATATTACCGCCAGCGGCGAGAATGAGAACTGTTTTAAATACTTAAAATGGCGACGTTTTCCTTACTTGAACAGCGTGCAATCATTCGTTTTCTGAATTTGCATGGTGTGATACCAATTGAAATTCATCGACAGTTGAAGGAGACATGTGGTGATGGAGTTATGGATGTGTCGAAAGTGCGATCATGGGTGCGACAGTTTAATGAAGGTAGAACATCGTGTGACAACAAACCGAAACAACCTCGGGCTCGCACAAGCCGGTCTGACGACATGATCGAGAAAGTGGAGAGATTTGTTTTGGGGGATCGCCGAATGACTGTTGAACAGATCGTCTCCAGAGTTGGCATTTCTGTGGGTTCTGTGCACACAATCCTGCATGACGACCTGAAAATGCGAAAAGTGTCATCCAGATGGGTGCCACGAATGCCGACGGACGACCACATGGCAGCCCGTGTGGCATGTTGCCAAGCAATGTTGACGCGCAACGACAGCATGAATGGGACTTTCTTTTCGTCAGTTGTGACAATGGATGAGACGTGGATGCCATTTTTCATTCCAGAAACAAAGTACCAGTCAACTCAATGGAAGCACACAGATTCACCGCCACCAAAAAAATTTCGGGTAACCGCCAGTGCTGAAAAAATTATGGTGTCCATGTTCT
Organism: Schistocerca serialis cubense; assembly: GCF_023864345.2. NCBI lineage: Eukaryota > Metazoa > Arthropoda > Insecta > Orthoptera > Acrididae > Schistocerca > Schistocerca serialis. The sequence goes on from NC_064643.1 coordinate 488,284,984, forward strand.
GGGACAGCGAGGGCGTAATCCTTACCCATTGCGTTCCAAAGGGCACTACGGTAACAGGTGCATCCTACGAAAATGTTTTAAGAACAAATTCCTTCCTGCACTGCAACAAAAACGTCCGGGAAGGGCTGCGCGTGTGCTGTTTCACCAAGACAACACACCCGCACATCGAGCTAACGTTACGCAACAGTTTCTTCGTGATAACAACTTTGAAGTGATTCCTCATGTTCCCTACTCACCTGACCTGGCTCCTAGTGACTTTTGGCTTTTTCCAAAAATGAAAGACACTCTCCATGGCCGCACATTCACCAGCCGTGCTGCTATTGCCTCAGCGTTTTTCCAGTGGTCAAAACAGACTCCTAAAGAAGCCTTCGCCGCTGCCATGCAATCATGGCGTCAGCGTTGTGAAAAATGTGTACGTCTGCAGGGCGATTACGTCGAGAAGTAACGCCAGTTTCATCGATTTCGGGTGAGTAGTTAATTAGAAAATAAAATCGAAGGGCTTAGAACTTGAATGCACCTTGTATGTGGTGCATGTGTATAATAGCTGGGCAGAGTAAGATGGAGGAAACAGTCACAGATTGAGACACAGGCGGGTAGATAGTAAGAAGTGAAACTCTCGAAGCAACTGTGGTCAACGATAGAGAGCGCACAGAGATAGAGGGCAGTGTGTGGACTCTGCGAGTAGAGGCAAGGCGGCAGGTACTGCCACTTGCCCACTGACAGCAACATCATAGGCCTAGATTAGACTCATGGATGTGGAATGCATCCTCCATGAATGATGAACACTGGAGCTGGTGATCGACTACTTTAACCTTTTGGATTTTCAAAAGACGCTGTCGAGATTTAAGGTAAGGATATTGGTGTTAAGTCACACCAGTAGAAAGTGTTTCTGTTCTAGGACGTAATTTAAATTGTATTACTGCCGTGTTTTCGTACACGTGCAACCTATTCGCCATAGATTTAGTGCACTCGGTCTATTATTAATTGAAACTAGGACGAAATGCTCCGAACTTTGGACCTTATTCACTAATACATTTCCGTAATGCTAAGACCAGAGAGAGTATATTAGAACTGTCGAGAAATTGACTGGTCAAAGGGAGGGGGGATACAAAGAATTAAGCTTAATTTATTCAGCTTAGTATATATATAGGTTCAGGCTAAAGGCAGAATGTACACATTATACATAAAGTCCAGGAACACATTCAATTATTTATTGCACAAGAACTAAACATTGTACAGATGTCATACATATTGCATTTTGAAGAGAAACTCTGAAAGTCCTTTTTACAAACATTCGATATACGAACGATGAATGACCCTGCAGACGTCAGTACGGTAATCGAATTCTTGCCATATCCGCCCCACAATGTCGTCGTCATTGAGCTTTTGCACTAGCTCCAATGTAAACCGTTTTATAGACAGCTTCTGTCGCAGGACTTTCCACACTGTCATTGGAATCATTTCGAGTTCACGGGATGCACGACACACCAATTTCTTTTGGCTCCTTATGAATGTCTCTCGTACATGCTCCACATTCATTTCACTCACACTGGGACGTCTGCTTCTCTTTGCCCGGCACAAGCAACTCGACGTAACGAATTTGTTGTGCCAGTGGTAAATGGCCTTCCTTGTTGGTGGTTTCTTAACGTACTTGCTTCTAAACATCCGTTGAACGGCTGTAGCACACTTGTTTGTAACGAAATCCAACACGCAGTAAGATCGCTCGCACCTGATTCGCCATGTTTGCGATTAGCGCTAACTATCTGCAAAATACCAAACTACGCTGTGGCGGTATCCATGATAAAAAACTTTCAGGGTTTCTCTTCAAAATTATATGTGTATGATATCTTTACAATTTTAGGTTCTTGTGCAATAAATAACTGAAAGTGTTCCTGGACATTATGTACACCCTGTATATTTACACTGAAGAGCCAAAGAAACTGGTACACCTGTAATATCGAGTAGGGCCGCCGCGAGCACGCGTAAGTGCCGCAACATGACGTGGCATGGACTCGAATAATGCCTGAAGTAGTGCTGAAGGGAACTGACACCATGAATCCTGCACGGCTGTCCATAAATTAATAGGAGTACGAGGGGGTGGTGGCAAGACGTAAAACTTTGTGTTGTACAGTCATCAAGGGTACACCAGTGCTTCTTCGGCTCTGAAAGCCCATATCGCTGATGTTCCGTTGAATGATTCGCACGCTGACACTTGTTGATAGCCCAGCATTGAAATCTGCAGCACTTTGTGTAAGGGTTGCACTTCTGCCCGTTGAATGATTCCCTTCAGTCGTCGATGAAGCAGTTCTTGATGGATCTTTTTCCGGCCGCAGCGATATAGGAGATTTAATGTCTTACCGGTTTCCTGATATTCACGGTACACTCGTGAAATGGTCGTACGGGAAAATCCCCTCTTCATCGCAACTTCGGAGATGCTGCGTCCCATCTCTCGTTCGCCGACTATAGCACCAAGTTCAGACTCACTTAAATCTTGATAAGCTGCCATTGTAGCAGCAGTATCTGAACTAACAACTTTGTCAGACACTTGTCTTATGCTGGCGTTGCCCGGAGAAGCGCCGTACTCCGTGTTTACATATCTCTGTACTTGAATACAAGTGCCTATACCAGTATTTTTGGCGCTTCAGTGTATATGAAAACTGTCATCGGACATAAGCCTTTTAATAACAAGAGGCCGTTTGGACATTCTGCAGTATGGTAACATTAAATTTTTTTTCCAGCGCATTTTCCTTATTATAATTTTTACTTGTGTTTTTAACAATGTGAATACATCAGCTTAATACGCTTTTAATTATGGAAAGCCTTTTTTCAAATGTTTGTGCAGGTTGCTAGGGTAATGTGATTGCATTTGTGCGCACCTAACTTGGAGTGAGTTTTAGTGCCGGCCGGGGTGGCCGAGCGGTTCTAGGCGCTACAGTCTGGAACAGCGTGACTGCTACGGTCACAGGTTCGAATCCTGTGTGTGACATCCTTACGTTAGTTACGTTTAAGTAGTTCTAAGTTCTAGGGGACTGATGACCTCAGAAGTTAAGTCCCTTAGTGCTCAGAGCCACTGTAACCATTTTGAGTTTTAGTAATTTCTCATGCAGTGTACATGGTTAAATATTAGCGCACTCAATAAGATATCAAATTAATTCATTAAATGTTATGATAGTGATAAAAATGTGATGGAGTGCGGCGTAACTGTTCGGTAATGTTGTGTTTATGTTGGGCTGCTGAGTGTCCAATAAAGCGTTTAAAAGTATTTCTTTGATAACCAGTAATCATCGAGTAAGTTTCATTGCCCAAAATTCATATATCTTCCCAACTCACAAGAAACACATTGCTCCTGGAGAGAAGAAAAGATCTCTTTTTGGGGCGCGACAGTATTCATTGGATAGCAGTAAATTCTTGAAATCGCTCTAAAACTTTAGTTGTGGACTCTTAAGTTACTTTAAAACAGTATTTCCTGTGACATTAGGTTTCAAAGAACAATATATAATTATTAATGGAAAATTTGATACATGAAGTAGATTTTTCTGTTTATGTGTATTACAAAGTAGTAAAACCCTTTAATCTTACTAAAAGTTAAAACAAAGTAATATGTGATGATTTTCTAACGCACAGATTTTGTGTATATATGAGTGTGGAAGTCTTAAAAGTGTTAATAATAATAGTTTTAAAAAATGTGAGTGATAGAATGGTTCAAAGTTTGTAATAGAAAATATAAAAAGCTGTGATAGTATGTCCTGAGTTATTACTCGACAGATCAGTCGATTAGAACAACACTCGTGATAGGGAACTGTTCACGTTTGAGTCTCGATCTGACAAATTCTTTAATTGTGTCTAATATATCAAACGGTTACTACGTTTCTGCCGCAGTTCTGACAAACTTTTCGTGTAGACCGGTTAATGTAGCTGTGCTCCCCTACGTTACACATGAACTGGAGAGGCCTAATGCTTTACGACTTTTGTGGACACACAGTACACAGAACCATTTCCCAAGCAACTTCCGATAGTTCAATCTCTTTGCACACTATCTGTATTTATTTTGCAAATATAATAAATATTTAAGTACTTCTTTACGTTCTTACGATTTGTACTATGTCAAGGAAATCTCTTCCAGAACGCGCCAATACATATGAAATCAAGAAACCCATATATATATATATATATATATATATATATATATATATATATATATATATATATATATATATATATATATGTGGTTTGAAGTGATGTGCATGACACCAGTACTGCTCCAGGCGCAGATGCTGGCATCTCTAAAGCACTAGTGGTAGCTGTGTAGATAAGGCGAAAAATATTATTACGACCGCAAGAAAGTTGCTAGATTACTGTGGTTTCTAGATTACGATGTAGAAATTATACGCTTCTAGTTTTAGTCGTTATACGACTTTCCAAAGTCGGAGCAGTAACATTAAATGCGCACTTTTTGCGAGTTTAAAGATCGTGGCTGAGAAAGATAAATTATTCACACCTGTAAGCACCGGAAAATGCTGAGTAAAAAGATAAAGTGGATGGAAATGACGTAGTCAGAAGGTGCAAGCTTTGTTGGCTAACAAGTTCCAGTATTTTCAAGGAGATTAGTTTCCGTATGTATTAAACGTTGATTAAGCATATTTTCCCAGATCAAACTATCGAACGAATATTAATTGGTCTTACTTGCACTTAGACTTGTAGATGAACGGTGCAGTGATCTGCAGATGTTAATATACACATTTTGAAGCAACGAGATGCGAATGATATTACAATAAAAGCGACACCAACGTAATTGTTCTTCAGGAAGATGATATTCATTATCCTGTGAGTGTATTCGTATGCTTGTGTTGCTTATCTCAGATGAAAGGTTGTTAGCACCTCTGATTCATAATTTATTCTTAGTGAGACATTGAAAACTGTTAATAGGATTGTTAACGATGAATAAAATGGAGCTGTAGTTTCCATGGTCCCTTGTTTGGTTAACAACTCGGTTTTAGTATCCTAGTCCCATCTTAAGGTGTTACTGTAACAATTAACATAGGCTAGGTAGGTCACTAAACAAAGTAAATAAAAATAAAATGTCCATTAATACTGTAAAAAAACCGTAGTACATACTGTAATTGCAAATGACAAATAATGCCAGAAACATTAACACTTGCGTTGTGTGTTGGATCTCCACCCCTGATTTTGGAGGCTTCGTGTGGTGTCAATCGGAGTTTGTCTCCTCGTTTTCTCTGAGCTAGATTTTACTTTCTTTATATTTACACGTTATGTTAGGTCTTTAGACAAGTATATAAGATGCACTTGGTGCGGCGTCTGCTAGTTGCATTGACTTTAGCGCTCTTTTGGATTGTGTACTCCATGAACATGCAAAATGTGCTCAAATTTTGGTTTTATCTGCATCCGTCCTTTGCGATAGCACACAACACCTTCATCCTCATACATTTCAATTTTTGATGCTATGTTTTTCTGTGTGTTTAATATATCATGCACCGTAGTCTTGTTTTCTGTGGTGTTGTTTTACGAATATTACATATATTGTACTATTCTTTTATTACCGTTTCCTCACAGCTTTATTTGTTGTATTTCACAGCGCACGTTTCCTGACCACTACATTTATTTCATTGTGTTGCACATGTTTTAGCTTAGCTGTATGCCTTCTTTTAATAATATTGTTTCAGCATATTTGTTTTGCATTGCTTCGTGAGACAATATGGAAGTGAAGCGTCGATATTGGTAACTGAGCACCCTTGGCATTCTTCGCTTTGTTTCGGTAATGCCGAGGCTACTCATTGGCGTACAAGTAGTGGGGGGCGCAACCTTGCGTTCCGCAGTGCTGTCACTTATGCGGGTGATGCAGGATGCACTTGATACGCTGCTGCTTTAGCGTATGTGTGTCTATTTCGTTTTTGCTGATCGTACAGTGCATTTTGGTTGTTTGTAACGACCATTTTTGCCTCGATGTTCCCTTTGTGAAATCCATGCCTAATCTCTGGCACTCCATAGTAGGTCGTTAGATTATATTATTTTCCTCCATGAATCCATAGTCATGGATTTAGTCCTGTTTTCTTGGTCAGGCCCTGCTTGGCTCCTCGAGTCTTACTGGCTGACCCCACATTTTTCATGCTTCAACCGCACAGGCTCTCTCGTATCACCGCGCAAATTTTGTTTGCTTCCAAGTTACATGCACATTTTGTCGTGCGCAATTAAGCTTCGTTCTACGCTTTTCTTACAGCCTTAACGGCCCTTTTAAGTTCAGTTATTTTGTTTAGTGACCTACCTAGGCTTTCTAAATTGTTGCAGTAGTACCTGAAGATGGGATTCCTATCCTGAAACACGGGTAGTGTACATGGTTTCAACCAAATAAAGCAGTCTCGATATTACCAATGCAGTTGATTTTATTCATAAAAATATACGTCCGATTTAATCAGCGACTGTGGCAACACGTCTTAAACACCGAACTTACGATATGTAAGAAATACTGTTGTCACTACAACGTCGTGATTCACTCCAGTGAGTATTATACACGTAAGACTATATGAACAGGTCATCATATCGAACCATCGCGTTTTTTGATTATACACTGATAAGCTAAGAAATTATGACCACTTCCACTGACTGTACACTGTCTGGTGACATTGCGAGCATGTCACGCGTCAATTAAAGTGTATAAGTGGAGCAGATACGAATAGGGAGTCATCCAAGAAGAGGACGTGATCGAAACTATCTCGAAGGAGAAGGTAGGATGGCAGATTCAACGTCTGAATCCTAAGAAACAGAAAGGATTTGACGGGCCTAATAATGTGATCCTGCGGCAACTACTTACTGGCTCTCCTCGCAAACTGACCGCCACCTTCAACTTCATCCTGCAGTCCGGCGCCTAACCTTCAAAAAGAGCGGCAAGGATCCTCGGCTGGAGTACAACTTCATACAGACCAGCCTGATTCACCCCCCTCTGTAAAAGTCTTTGATAGGCTTCTTGCCAGGCGGTTTTTTCAACATCCCGGACCAGCAGTTAGGTTTGTGCGACCGCTACGGTCGCAGGTTCGAATCCTGCCTCGGGCATGGATGTGTGTGATGTCCTTAGGTTAGTTAGGTTTAAGTAGTTCTAAGTTCTGGGGGACTGATGACCTCATCAGTTAAGTCCCATAGTGCTCGGAGCCATTTGAACCAGTTAGGTTTCTGTAAAAGTCTTTGTTTTTCTTCTTGCCAGGTGGTTTTTTCAACATCCCGGACCAGCAGTTAGGTTTGTGCGACCGCTACGGTCGCAGGTTCGAATCCTGCCTCGGGCATGGATGTGTGTGATGTCCTTAGATTAGTTAGGTTTAAGTAGTTCTAAGTTCTGGGGGACTGATGACCTCAGCAGTTAAGTCCCATAGTGCTCGGAGCCATTTGAACCAGTTGGGTTTCGTGGGGGGGGGGGGGGGGGGGGGGGCACATGTCGTCCCATCAGCTGCTGCGGCTGGTGAAACAGGTGGCACGGGCCCCAAAGCGTTGTTCGGAGAATGTTAACGTTCATGCACCCGGCGGAATGTAAATAAGGGTGGGTTCACGAGCCACTGCTGTACTCCTTGTCCACATCCGACTTCGCCAGGCTGCCTCGCATCCAATTGGCGCCGTGTCTGGAGAATATTCTGCAGAGATGCTATGCCGCCCTCTACATCTCTGCTGTGACGCTGTTGGCTCGTGGTCATCGAAGAAACACCTCAAATATAACGCCGCCAAAGGTCAGGCGCTCTTTTGCACCAAACATGTGCTACCTCCTGCCCTGCCGCCTAGGTGGCCCATCCCGTGGTCCAGGATGGATGAATATTTGGGGATGACCAAGGACAAGCGTTAGACCTGGCAGCCTCACATCGTGACCATCAGTAACAGGACTCTGGGACTACACCGTGCCTTGTACGCCCTTCTGAAATCGAAGTCAACGCTACCTACACACAGCGACGTCGCTTGTCAGAACCAAGCTGGAGAACTCTGCTGTAGTCTGCTGTAACGCCGTAGCAACTCACGTGTTGGACCCTGCGGCTTTCCTTGCACCTTCCGCGAAACTATTACGCTCACCAACTCCATGAAGACAGCAGCATCCCTCTCCTGAGGGACCGCTTCCGTCAAGATACCACTTTATCCACCTGATTTCTTTCTATACATTTCCGCCACTCAGAATGGGGAGCCACTTACTATTATTTTTTATGAGTTAAGAGACGGTTGAATTTAAATCCAGTAAGTAATGTGAACTGAAGTTGTAATTATTCTGTCAAATGTATTATACAAGATAAACGTATGAAGTGGTGATAGCAGTGGCACCTACAAGAGATAACCTGCATCACAGATGCTGCGGAGGGACAGATGACCTCCGAAGAACTCAGCCTACTAGCAGTGAAGACTGTTATCGTCGTGATCACTATTAAGAAATAAAAGATGCTCCTTTGTCCGTGGTAAAACCTGTTATGTATGTTTTATCGAAAGCATGAAGTCTGACCCAGCTACGAGAAGTTGGTGACGTGCAATACTGTGCTCGTTTTCCTTAATGCGCTGAAATATAGTAAAGGAGAGCGGTTTATTCCTCAAGCCAGATGTGGTTGGGCACTACTTTCTGGAACCGTGCGACCGCTACGGTCGCAAGTTCAAAACCTGCCTCGGGCAACGATGTGTATGATGTCCTTAGGTTAGTTAGGTTTAAGTATTTCTAAGTTCTAGGGCACTGATGACCTCAGAAGTTAAGTCCCATAATGCTCAGAGACTTTTGAACCATTTGAACCAAAAGTACGGCATCTGATACTTCGCGCCTTTTCTACGAGAAGCTCAACCGCCTGACAGCTTTCTTTTGCGGCCTCTGGATCATCAGGTGCATCTCCAGAAGACCACATGATGGTAGGACTTGCAAGGGTACTCTTGTACTCTCATTTACAGATTCAGTTGAGATTAGATGGGCTATAATTATTAGTTTGTTGGAATTTGAATACGGTACGTGACATTTTAACAAAAACAGTCGCTTAAAGAAGTCCTTTCCCTCGTAGAGACTTTCAATGTACTCTTTCCGCCTATCGACGCTCTCCTCTGGGCTTAAGAATGTAATTACCAGCGCATTACTAATGTTGCGACCATTGATTTTACTGTAACTGAAAGTTGTTTTGACTAGTGCTGAATCAGTTCTTCCCATGACAATTTCATTTTAGATTTCTTCACTCTTTTCCTGCACTCGTTTAGCCTTTGTTTCCCTCCGCTTCCTGTTCATTTCAATCCTAAATGACTAACATTTGTTTAGGGCTGAAGTTCTTTAAGCTCTTATGTATTTCCTTCCTTCGTCGAGCAATTGAAATATCTTTTCTGTTACCTAAGGTGTCTTTCAAGTTACCTTCTGTGTACCAGTGTTTGTCTGTCCACCTTTTGTGGTTACCCACATTAGAGGTATCCGTTCTTTTTTTTAGTGTACTGTCCACTATGCTATCCATTACCGCAGTATCTACAGTCTCAGAGAAATTCAAACACATCGTTCCTTATTACTTCAGTATTTAACTTCGATCGACACTGATTCCTCCAGATGACTCTCTTAAACTTCAGCTATTCTTCATCATTACTAAATTGTGGTATGAGTCTATATCTGCTCCTAGATACGCCTTACAATTCAGTATCTGATATGTGAATCTCTGTCTCAGCACGATGTATTCCAGCTGGACTCATTGTGTGTCCCCAGGACTTTTCCAATTATACCTCCTCCTCTAGTCATTTAACTGAAATTTCTTGCAGAACACAATTCGCCATTCTCCTCTCTCATTCGTACTAACAATCCCATATTCTCCAATAACTCTTTCTTCTATTTCTCCTCTTAGAACCGCGTTACATTACACCATGATTACTAGGTTATCATCTTCTCTTATACACCGAATTACCCATTCAATGTTTCCATTTACTTTATGCATTTTCTGCTTGTGACGTTGGCATATTCATCTGAATTATTATTGTTGGCGTAGGTTTGCTGCCGATTCTGATCAGAACAACTCTCTCTCTGAAATATTCACAGTATTTCACTCTCTGCCCTACTATCCTATTTATAACTGTTCTTTACTACAGTTATATAATTTTCTGCAGCTCTTAACATTACCCTGTATTCATCAGACCACAAATCCCTAACTTCTTTCTATTTTACTTCACTGAGCCCCGCTCTATCCGGATTGAGCCTTTGCATCCCAGCTTTCTGACTTTCTACGTTTCCTACCACATCAAACTTCTGACATTCCACAAAGATGCCACCTCCTTTTTAGGTTTGTCTTCCATATTTCGATCCGCTTCTCCGTCGTTTTAACGTCAGTGCTTATGTGCTGATGACGCATGATATCTTTGAAATTCAACTAATGTGAACTTCACAGAGTTTTTTTTATTTTTTTATTTTCTTATTTATTTTATTTTATTTATTTATTTTTTTGTTACAGAGGGTGACCATACCGCTGACCGAACACGCTGAGGTACCGTGCCGGCCCCCATACGCCCCTAGGACAAGTTCAACGTGTGTGTATATATCTACTGAAAATGGCTTAGCACATTGCTGCAACGTGAAGAATATTATTATTGTGTATAAGAAAAAAAGTATGTAAGTGGGCTGCCTGGCCGTACACACGTCAACGCAATGAGAGACTGCACATGCGTTGCAGTGGGGGTACCGCTGTCACAGGTCGGCGTATTATGTAACAGGAATTGCATCAGGTTTTATACCGTCTGTGCTATAGTCGATTATAGAGTGGGAAGCCCGTTGATCGCCCCTAGATTGTATGTCTCTACTCATGTGACATTGCAACTCCCAGGTCGAAAAACCACCTGGATTTATCTCGCGTTAAAAGTGTAACATGAGTACACCTCGATTGGGTAAAAACCGCTACTACTGACTTATACCTGCCGTGACCAAAGATATGCTGACTAGAGCACCAAAATACATCAAATCACCACTACAGTACGGGTCACAACAACTGGTAAGAAAACATACCATACAGATCAACCTTACCGATTTGAGATGAATGCCACACGTCACTCGTTGACAATCAATGCATGGCGCAAGTATGGAAAATATATCCTGGGAAAATTAGTTACGATACCTCTTGATAATCATCAATGGTAGGTGTAAGCTCCCAATACTTCTCGTCATCCTTCTCATATATTCGTACATTTAAGAATTACAGTATCACAGGTCTAAAAGGAACGTAGTTGTCACAGTACAATGTGGGCAGCAGTCGCAGATGAGTTTGGTTATCACCAATATAGATCTACATTTCAACTGATCATCAACTCAACTATGTTTTCAGGTATCTTCACAGACATTAAAAGAATAATCCATTGCCTATACCACATACGTCTTAAGGACATGGAAGTGACAGACTGTTGCTACCTCACAACTATTGATGGGATAGCTCTAAGGAAAACACGTGGAAGGTAGACCCACGTATTTCTTGACTTGTTGTTTCAGGTAATATGCTTTATTACTTAACCCCAACGTTATCATTACAGTTTTAAAATTCTCACAGTCAAACCTTAAACAGGTTCACTTCACTAAAAATAGATTTTAACAATTATACCGTTATGAGCAGAGCATGAAACAGGAAGTATACAGTTCCAAAAAATAAGGAAAAAGTCGCACTAACTGGGCGTGGCTGCAAGCACGTTCAATGAACAATTTTATTATCCAAATGAATTACAATGACAGCCATCAAATCTACCTACAGTTTCCAGGCATAGCTAACGGTTACTCAATTGGATAACATTCATCAGAATATAGGAAGGATCAAATGCCAAGCCACTGACTGCATCTGCTGGAAGGCCGCTTAGCAATGTATGAACCTTAATTTTTTTAACAAAGAGGACAAACTTGGGAGATATAAAATTTTAATATAAATATCAAGAGGTACGCTCCAATCGAGCATTGAAAATTTGCTTTAATAACTATAGAATGGCCCACAATTCAAGGTAAGTTGGGAGTACAATCCACGAAATGTACATCCAACTAGTACAAACCAGCGGAAACGTTGACACTAACCGTTAATAAACCTACAGTTTGCCAGCTACATGCCGTTCAGTCAACTGACTATCCATATCCCGCCAAACCAACAATACGCACACCTCGCGACACAGATAGTGTCGATGTTGACGACCTAAGTCATCAGTGGTGCCAGTGAAATGCCATACCACCGCTCAAGTGTCTCTGGCCTGTGCAGTCTACACAGATCTATATGTACAAAGAGTATTACGTGATAAATAACAGCATGGTCCTGCTCATGGGATGGAAACAGGGATGTTCATTTGTGTTGAAACGTTGATTCCCCTTACATACGATACCACCTGTCACTGGTGAGCGATACACGAAGCTACTGTTCTAACATGTGCACCAGTTGGTTCACCTATTCGAACTAGCAGGTGGTCATCACTTTCGGATGACAATAGACCTCCTCATTAATGTTTAGTCACACCGAAAAGTTGCGAGCAACGCTGGTTCGTCATGTTGAAAACTTCGCCCCACCACTAGTCTCGTCAGAAGACTTCAATGCCATTGAGCTCATCCGGGACAACGTCAGGTGGCACCTGCACAGTTTGTTGCCTTTTATGACTAAACTGAAACAATTCTATGCGTAGCTGTCCTGTAGTAGTAGTAGTAGTAATAGTGGTAGTAGTAAAACAGTGGTTTCAGGCACTCGCTTACAACAAAACGCGTCATATGACGACAAACAAATGGAAGATCACCTGTTCAACAAGAAAATGACTTCAGTTTGAAAACAATTGGATAATTTATTCAAGAGAAAGAGCTTCACATATTGAGCAAGTTTATTGACCTCTTGCCCTTACACCAGCAGTTATTCGTCTTGGCATTGATTGACAGAGTTGTTCGATGTCCTCCTGAGGGATATCCTCCCAAAGTCTGTCCAACTGGTGCGTAAGATCGTCAGACTCACGATGTGGTAAGAGGGTCCTGCCCATAACGCTGAGATCGTTCTCAGTTGGGGACAGATCCGGTGACCTTTATGGCCAAAGTAGGATTTGGCAAGGACGAAAACAAGCAGTAGTAACCAGTAGTAACTCTCGCCGTGTGTGAGTGGGCTGTATCTTGTTGATATGTAAGCCCAGGATGACTTACCATGAAGGACAACAAAACGTGACATAGGGCATCGCGACGTACCGCTGTGAGTAAAGTGTGCCGCGGATGATAACCAAAGGGGCCCTGCTATGGAATGAAATGGCAACCCAGACCGCCATTCATTGATGGCAGGCAGTATGGCGGTCGACAGACACGTTGATATCCCATCGGTGTCTGTGGTGGCTCCCTAAATCTTATCGTCTCAACAAGAATTAGCTTCAATGAATGAGTTCCGTTTCGAAATAAGCCCTGATGACCAGCGATGTCTGGAGCCACCTCAGACAGAGGTGGGATGCCAACATGACTATTGCCCGCCGTACGGCCCGACAACCAAGAGTGGATGTCATCCCCTGCACCCTTACAGCACAGTGGTACGTAAAAGGTATTCTACGTCACGATTGAAGCCCTTCAATGCAAGCCATCGTGTTCTTATATTTCAGTAAGAGAATGCCGGCCACACAAGGCGAGAGTTTCCACTGCTTGCATCCGTACTTGCCAAACCCTACCTTGGCCAGCAAATTCGCTTGATCTCTCCCCAGTTGAGAACGTTTGGAATATTACGGGCAGAGCCCTCCAACCAACTTACGATTTGGCGATCTAAGGCTCATTTGGACAGAATGTGGCACGACATCGCTCAGGAGGGCATCCACCAACTCCGTCAATCAGTGTTAAGCTGAATAGCTGCTTGCATAAAGACCAGATGTGGACCAACGCGTTATTGACTTTCTCAATTTGTGAAGCACTTTCTTTTGAATAAATCATCCATTTTTTTTCTAAAATTGTAATCATTTATTTGTCTGTACGTGTACATCATACCTACCCATTTCCTGCCAGTTCGTGTTATAGATTATTCTTTCGTGGTGCGTCGGTTTTTTCTTTTTCCTCTAGTGTAATTACGTCTTCTGAAAAACAAACTTTTGCTACTGTTCTAGCAGCAATACACAGCTATTCAGTCTTCAAAGTGCAAGTGTGCAATTTCGATAAAGTGGTCAAAACATATAGAACAGAAAAGTATGCTCATCTGACTAAAGCCACTTTTTCATATGCAACATCAGTTGTGGAGTCAAGATGTCCAATATTAAACGCCACACTAATTGTATTTGATATTCTGCTGTACTATTCAAGTTTTATCCCCAGCATCATCTTTCTGGAACTGTGTCATTAAGGAAGCAATACATATCCGTACAGCCGATAATCTCATCAGCAGGGATGCGGGATTTCAGCTGAGAACAGCCTGGAAACCTGCATTGGCTCCTTTTACATCACGACGAGAAAGTCAAGATTTTTCGGCAACAGGCCCATCATAACATTGGTCTAGTACGGTTCTTAGTAACATCTGGTCGCACTGTTAGTAAACACAGCGTACAGCACATGCGCAGGAGAGCCGCTCTGCAATTTTCGGCAAATCATTGCACATGCGTGATTTCCGGATCTGCGCATTTTTCGCGCGCTTATTCTAGAAACGGGTTGTCGACGTGCGGATACCGTCAGTAGTACATAGCCACCAGCAGGGTTGAACCAACTGAAGATGTCAGACAGCTGCTACGAGGTAATATTGTGGAATTTGCACAACGTGATCCGGTGGCAAACTCTTGAAGACAATTTACATAATATTTGACTGTTTGAATACAGTAAAGATGTTGAATGTATAAAAGTGTGAAACCTGGTTGTCAAGGGAAGGCAGGATTCGGTTAAGATTGTGGAATCAGTTACTATTTGTTGTCTTTTACAGTTACACACAATTTATTTTAAACCAGTAATTCCAGACCCAACAATAAATAAAAATACCACACGTTATTAATGAAGGAATAAACAACTGTGTAAATAATAGTGTTTTCAGTGACTTACAATTTAGCAAATCACCATTAAATTCAGGTACAGCAGATAATGTTTTAAAAGCAAGCTACTGTGATCTGGGCAGAAGGCCTTACACGCCAGGAATGGCAATACATTAAGAATTGTTTAAAACTCGCTGCAACTTACAAATTACAGGTATTGAAATATTAAAGGCAAGTCGCCACAAACACAGCAGAAGGCATCAGACGCCAGGAATGGCAGTCAATAATGTTTTAAACGCTTACTGCGTAAATGTAAGTACCCAATTAGAATTTTAAGGCAAGTGACCACAATTACAGCTGAAGACCTTACACGCCAAGAATGGCAATAAATTAAGAATTGTTTAAGAACTCGCTGCAATTTACAACTTACAGGTATTGTGATAAATAATACAATAATAAAACACAAGGACCAGTACATAGGTTCCTTAAAAGGTATTGAGGCAGACTGCACCCTCAGAAGGCGTGGGCTGAAGGAGCGTTACACTGAACTGCTGGCCCTTAGACCTCCTTTTAAAAACACATATGTCTTACAAGAACCAAGGGGATGCAGACGGTGTTGCAGGAATCGACCTCTGAGAAGGTTCGGTAACAAACACTTTCGTGAGCGATGAGATAGGCAGCCAAGAGTTTCATTCACTTCACAAGATAGTAACTCACAAGGGGATGGCCTCAGACACGGCCAACCGATTCGGCTCAAATTTTTCAGGTCGCTTGTATACAACCAAAAACGAAGGACTAAGATATTTTGGGTCAACACCCCCGCAATTTTGAGAAAATCGCCCCTAAAGGTTATGCCGAGCAATCGATTCAAAATTGAAGGAATCGATAGATAATTGTAAATAGAGCATTTTTCATCATCAGGTATGGGGCCCGCAAGCGCAAACTTCTTCAGAAATCGAGGAAAGAAACCTTTACAACAGCCGCTTCTGTATCCACATGGTAAACGTTTTTCGCCGACAGCACCGATAGTCGCCGGCACGGTAGCTCAGCGTGTTCAAAAAAATGGTGCAAATGGCTCTGAG
The DNA here is from genome assembly GCF_023864345.2 of Schistocerca serialis cubense. Classification (NCBI taxonomy): domain Eukaryota; kingdom Metazoa; phylum Arthropoda; class Insecta; order Orthoptera; family Acrididae; genus Schistocerca; species Schistocerca serialis. Next base: position 488,300,958 of record NC_064643.1, read on the forward strand.
CACTATGGGACTGAACTGCTGTGGTCATAAGTCCCCTAGAACTTAGAACTACTTAAACCTAACTAACCTAAGGACATCACACACATCCATGCCCGAGGCTGGATTCGAACCTGCGACCGTAGCGGTCGTGCGGTTCCAGACTGTAGCTCCTTTAACCGCTCGGCCACTCCGACCGGCTCAGCGTGTTCGGTCAGAGGGTTTGCTGCCCTCTTAATAAAAAACTGAGTGAACGGCTCAACACTGAACTTGAACGGGTGTCATGGGACATCCGCACCGAACAAATGAATCGAACAAAACGAGAACAAAAAAAAAAAAAAAAACGCAACGGTCAAGGTAACTGTCTGGGATTCGGAGAACCCGGGTTTCAATCTCGAAGAAACCTAGCGGATGTTGTTCTTTTCGTCTGTATTCTTCCATATCTCAATTGATAGGGATAGGAGGGTTAATAAGGTAATTAAATCAATAAGGAATGTTAGTATTAAGGTAGGCGAATAAATTTCTCAAACGCCGAGAAACAGAACTGCCTGATTCCAGTAGTGCGTTGATAATGCATCTGTCTTGTAACACTTTTACAAAGCAAAACACAGCGTCGCTCACTTCCCGCTTGCCATCGTCTGTGACAGGCTCCCAACTATATATTACAGCGCTAGTCTAAGGGTGTACATTCTCCATTATTCAGATTAAGCACCTGAAAGATATGACACAACAAACAATAACTACTTACTACGGCATAAACAGACGAGCTAATTACTACAAACTACACACAGCACTCGTCATATGTTACTTACAGAAGAACACTGTATTCATTCACAAAGCGTATTTTATGCGGCGCATTAACGATGGAAAAATCACTAAATGTATCCGCGAGGTTCGCGGCAGCCTAATGACGGAAAACAATTCTTTCCGATTGACATCTATTAGGCTCGTGCTGGACACCTTCACTCTTCAAGGTGCACATGTATGATATGACGAAGAGGCAACCGGGACACCATAACTGTCCCCGCGTGCATTCTGTCCCGTGCCTCGCTGTAAACAAGCGTCGCGCGGTTGTCGGAGTTGTTTGACAAGGCTTAAAAGTTTAATACTTTACTAACTCACGGCGTTTGGGAAATTAGTTTGCCTACGTTATTATTATCATTCCTTATTGATTTACTTACCTTATTAACCCTCCTATCCCTATCAATTGATATACGGAAAAATAAAAACGAAAAGAACAACACCCGCTAGGTTTCTTCGAGATTCCAACCCGGGTTTTCCGATTCCCAGCCAGTTACCTTGGCCGCTGCGCTATCGGCACTGTCGGCGAAATACGTTTACCATTTGGGTACAGAAGCGGCAGTTTTAAAGGTTTCTTACCTCGATTGCTTTAAAAGTATGCGTTTTCGGACACCATACCTGATGATGAAAAATGCTATATTTACAATTATCTATCGATCTCGCCAATTTTGAGTCGATTGCTCGTCATAACCGTTAGGAGCGATTTTCTCAAAAATGCGGGGGTATTGACCCAAAATATCTCAGACTCCTTCGTTTTAGGTTGTATACAAGCGACCTGCCAAATTTGAGCCGAATCGGTTGGCCGTGTCTGAGGCCTTCCTCTTGCCAGACTAGTGACTAATGATAATTTTACTGAAACAAAATGCAACGATGGAGCAATACCCCAAAGCCAGAACCGGAGGTCGGCACTACGTCCCCGAATACTGTCATTAGAGAGCCCGTAACAAGAACGGAATCACTACCACCAGAGTAGAAGAATCACCAACCGGCTTACAATCAAGAAAGCTGTCAAAACTAAATGTCTTACCGGAAATCAGTGGCAAGGCGAGGAAACATACATTGTCGTTACATACACTAACCCACAGGGCAGGTAACTGGGGCGTTAGCGGCCACCAGACAAGCAAAATTACCGCTGATTGAACTGAACAAATTGTAACAAGTTAAAAGCAGTAAATAGCAATAAGAAGTCGAGGAAAGCTAATCAGATCCTCCTTCCCCAAGCACCCCACTTGCTGCTCTTGGCCTCGGCGACACTACGAGTAGCAACAAGAACCCAAGTCACTGAAGAATCGTGAGATATCACAATGGTCGAGGTTTCTCTACTTGGATTGAATGCACTCATCTTTAAATATGCTGGATCTGTTGACAACGAGGTCGCACACCCTCGTGACCACAGGCCTTCCATCCGGCAGTAAATGCGTGCCGCCAGCGGTCTTGGTGTGTATCGCACTGAGCAGGCTTGGCTCCTCCTGAGATCCCAACCGAACTCGCACTCTCATACGACCCGGGAAACAACGACGACGCCCCAAAGATAGGACAACATTTACTACATACCGATAACCGCCGCTGCTGCCACTAGTGGACAGGACACGCTTGCGAAACCGAGTGGCGCCAGTCAACAAGAGAAGAAGACAAAAAACCGCAACCATGCTAACTAAACGATACCGTGTGGCCTCCAGGACAGGGCGGAAACCTACAAACAGCACCAACGCGAGCCGCAGCACGTCTCAAAGTGGATGTAGTCAGATGTGCGTATCGTTCCGTACCACTTTGCTCCGACATGTCACTGAAATCCTACTTTTGAACTTTCAAATTTGAATAGACATGCAACACTGTCAGGCAGAAGAAGAAGTTTTTTTTATTCAGACAGCGTAATAATTTTGAGCAAAGGCAAAACCAAAGCCCCTGTCTTAGAGCTCGAACATGTGATCAAAAAAATGGTTCAAATGGCTCTGAGCACTATGGGACTTAACGTCTATGGTCATCAGTCCCCTAGAACTTAGAACTACTTAAACCTAACTAACCTAAGGACATCACACAACACCCAGCCATCACGAGGCAGAGAAAATCCCTGACCCCGCCGGGAATCGAACCCGGGAACCCGGGCGTGGGAAGCGAGAACGCGACCGCACAACCACGAGATGCGAGCGAACATGTGATCATTTAAAGGCTTGCCAATGGCTCATACCACTGTTTTGGGGATGAGACACATATATTCTGAGTACACTTTCATGCGGTTCTGGTTGTTCATGGTAGCTCACTTGATGTTGTTACTGCTTTATTTATCAAAAAAAAAAAAAAATGGTTCAAAGGGCTCTGAGCACTATGGGACTTAACTTCTGAGGTCATCAGCTCCTAGAACTTAGAACTACATAAACCTAACTAACCTGAGGACATCACACACATCCATGCCCTTGGCAGGATTCGAACCTGCGACCGTAGCGGTCGCGCGGTTCCAGACTGTGGCGCCTAGAACCGCTCGGCCACAGCGGCCAGCCTTTATTTATCCATGGATCATTCTACACGTGTAACGGACATGTCATAGTATCTGCTGATTAAGAACAAAAGACATAAGTCTTGTCTACAGAATGTTATAGACTTACAGGCCTAGTTATGTAAAGATGGGACAGGGAGCCCAGTGCGACTTTCTACAAGGAAATATCCCTGTATTTTCCTGAAGTAATTTAGGGAAATCAGAGAATGTAAGAACATTATATTAATAACTGATCAACGTATTTCGGTGTTTGATTTGTAGGTTTCGACATAAAAGTTATTTCATAATGTAAAAAAATAAGTGCCACTCTGTTCAGTAGTTTTTCGACACCCGTCGCTACAAACGCTAAAAGTACAATACACACAGTAGGCCTATAAGTTGACGGTGCTGAGTGATTTCCATTTGTTTACCTCAGAAACACATCCATCAGCCGTCCATAAACGATAAGACGCTGATCTCAGAAGGGGGATAAGATATTAGTATTATTCATTTTAGAGTTTTGATGTAATTTTTCCAGAAAAACATTCTAATGAGAAAATAAATTGCGAAATTACCGAGGTGTTTTATTATTATTTAATTGTTCAGCATTTTGTACCAAATCCTTACTCTTTGTTACCTTGAGTGATCCTTATCAATACAAAATATATTGCTTGAAAGATACATTTGTAATTGACTTGAGATGTTATAATTCCTTTGATCTCCTTGGACAACTTTTTGTTCAGTTTATTCTCTGGTAGAAAATGTTGGTTTGACTATTTATTTATTCTTTTGCGATAAGTGTAAGTTCAGCCTTGTTTTCCATCGTCAGGCTTAGAGCTGTCTATGCAGTAATGATCAAGATTGTTTTAAGTAACAATGGTAAATGTACTATCGCGAATTAGTTAAAAACGTTAACGTTAACGGGCCAGGACTGTTGTCCAGAGCGTTCCATAACTTGTAGGACCCGCGCCATTACCTATGACGTGGGCGAAATCATGCCCAGGATGTTAAATACGTAGGTTTTCCATTTCAGCTACTCTTGAATGTGCTGTCTAATCATTAAGTATTCCTCAAGTAACGAAATTGAAAAACCCTGATGCAAACTATTCCTCTACAGATAAACAAACGAATGGCGATGCAAGCAGGCTATAATCTGATATCACAGTTTCAAGCTCATGTTACAATAAAACGTTCGTTAAAGTGTATAATATAGTCTGCAAAGCCTCCAACATACGATTGAATACGAGTACGTCACATCGAACTGGCTGACCTTCGGTTCGTAGCGGTGCATCGAACTAATGATTGAGAATATGTAAGCAAATTTTTCGAAAATTAAAGGCTAGTTTAAATCTACGCCACAATGAATGATCCAGTGCACGTCTAGTGCTTAACGAACCAATTTGCTTAACATTAGGACTTTCGCTATTTGGGGAGCAAAATAACTGATGATGGTCGAAGTAGAGAGGATAATAAATGTAGACTGGCAACGGCAAGGAAACCGTTTCTGAAGAAGAGAAATTTGTTAACATCGAGTACAGATTTAAGTGTCAAGAAGTCCTTTCTGAAAGTATTTGTATGTAGTGTAGCCATGTGTGGAAGTGAAACATGGACGATAAATAGTTTGGACAAGAAGAGAATAGAAGCTTTCGTAATGCGGTTCTACAGAAGAATGCTGAAGATTAGATGGGTAGATCACATAACTATTGATGAGGTACTGAATAGAAATGGGGAGAATAGGAGTTTGTGGCACAACGTGACAAGAAGAAGCGACCGGTTGGTAGGACATATTCTGAGGCATCAAGGGATCACAAATTTAGCATTGGAGGGCAGCGTGGAGGGTAAAAATCGTAGAGGGAGACCAAGAGATGAATGCACTAAGCAGATTCAGAAGGATGTAGGTTGCAGTAATTACTGGGAGGTGAAGAAGCTTGCACAGGATAGAGTAGCATGGGGAGCTGCATCAAACCTGTCACAGGACTGAAGACAACAACAACAACGTAATTAACGAACACATTCATAGTGAAACATTTAGCAGACTATTATCTTTATAATCATTGCTGGTTCGTATGCATTTTCATTTTCCAGCCATTTCACCTTCCGAACTAAAGTTAACCTGCCTCTCCATTGGTTCTAGTCCTTCAATATAATCAACAAGAAACAATACAACATGTTGCAGAGGGATTGTGGGATAAAATGTCTATAGATCCGGACGCATTGGAAGGTGAGAATATAATCTGCACTAAAAACATAGATACAAAAGAAGACACAGAAATCTATAAGATCATGTGGTTACTGTCAGCTAGAAGCTCTTCTCTATACACACATAAAAAAGTTTGGCATCAACTCGGTTCCGAGAGTTCCGGAACCTGTACAGAAAATTGGAATAGAGATCAACATTTCCTTTTTATTGCTCATGAAAACCGCACATTGCATGTAGTACCACCATACAGCGAGACCTTCAGAGATGGTGGTCCAGATTGCTGTACACACCGGTACCTCTAATAACCAGTTGCACGTCCTCTTGCTTTGCTGCATGCTGCATTCCTGTATTCGTCGTTCCATACTATCCACAAGTTCATCAAGGCACTGTTGTTCCAGATCATCCCATTCCTCAACGGATATTCGGCGTGAATCCCTCAGAGTGGTTGGTGGGTCATGTCGTCCATAAACAGCCCTTTTCAATCTATCCCAGGCATGTTCGATAGGCTTCATGTCTGGAGAACATGCTGGCACTCTAGTCGAGCGATGTCCTTATCCTGAAGGAAATCATTCACAAGATTTGCACGATGAGGGCGCGAATTGTCGTCCATTAAGACGAATTCCTTGCCAATATGCTGCCGATGTGGTTGCACTATTGGTCGGGGAATGGCATTCACGTAGCGAACAGCCGTTACGGCGCCTTCCATGACCACCAGAGGCGTACGTAGGCCCCACATAATGCCACGCTAAACCATCAGGGAATCTCCACCTCGCTGCACTCGGTGGACAATATGTCTAAGGCGTTCAGCCTGACCGATTTACCTCCAAACACGTCTCCGACGATTGTGTGGTTAAAGGAATATGCGACACCCATCAGTGAAGAGAACTTGATGCCAGTCCTGAGCGGTCCAATCGGCATGTTGTTGGGCCCATCTGTACCGCGCTCCATGGTGTCGTGGTTGCAAAGATGGACCTCGTCATGACGTCGGGAGTGAAGTTGCGCATCATGCAGCCTATTGCGCATAGTTCGAGTCGTAACAAGACGTCCAGTGGCTGCACGAAAAGCATTCTTCAACATGGTAGTGTTGCTGCCAGAGTTCCTCGATAGGTTGTAGTCATCCTCTGCAGTAGTAGCTCTTGGGCAGCCTGAGCGAGGCTTGTCATCGACAGTTCCTGTCTTTCTATTTCTCCTCCATGTCGGAACGCAATCGCTTTTGTTTACTTCGACACGACTGGACAGTTCGCTAGTTGAGAGCCGTTCCTGGCAACAATGTGGACGCAATCGAACTGCGGTGTGGACCCTCTAGGCATGGTTGAACTACAGACAACACGAGCAGTGTATCTCCTTCCTGGTGGTATGACTGGAACTGATCGGCTGTTTGACCCCTTCCGTCTAATAGGCGCCGCTCATGCATGGTTGTTTACATCTTTGGGCGGGTTTTGTGACATCTCTGAACAGCCAAAGGGACTGTGTCTGTGGTACAATATCCACAGTCAACGTCTTATCTTCAGGAGTTCTGGGAACCGGGGTGATGCAAAACTTTTTTTGATTTGTGTATAATCATAGGTATTGATATGTCTAGGTATGAAAGAAAGAAACTGACGCTTCCGAAGCAAGGAAGGAAGGGAGGAAGAGAGGAAGGAAGGAAGATTAGATTTAACGTCCCGTCAGCAACACGGTCATCAGAGACGGAGGACAAGCTCGAATTGTATCAGAGATAGGGAAAGACATCGGCGGTGCCCTTTCAAGGGAACCATCCCGGCATTTGCCCGGAGCGAGTTAGGGAAATCGAAAAAAACCTAAATCTGGAAGACCGGACGTAGATACGAGCCGTCGCCTCGCCGAATGGGAGCCCATAGTGCTGACAACTGCCCCACCACCCTCTGTGACGCTTCTGGACTACGAAACGTTACTAACAGAACTCCGATGAATTCTGTTGGTCTCTTGCAGTCAAAAGACTTGGTTGCTGGAAAATTTTTCACACATGAAGTCTCATAATGTGAATGGTATTAAACAGTGTTTGTAGTTGTAATAACTTCTCAGCACACCGTCGCTAGTATTTGTATTATGTTTGACATTTTTGTTCATAACAGAAGACGGTCACAGAATACATTCAAAAGATTAGCAGATGTGTGAATAATTACTGTGATATCAAATAACGTAATTAGTGATCTAAAATAATAACGCAATAAATGCGCATAATAGATATCAAAAAGCCCTCGTGCTAATAAATTAGCTATGGGATTTTTTTCGCTTATTCCATGTGAATTTGCACATTCCACGTTGATGGAGTATTGATCGTCTATGTAAGTACTGTCGTCTAGGACAAGTAAGGCATTTTTTAGTGTTTTATTCACTACAGTTTTCCCCACAGCTTATCAAGCACGACAATGAATTTTCCGATCTGAATTGCAGCGTACCTGTGTGTATGGAAGATGCAGTATGCGCTTTGCGCTTATGTGTTCCCACAAGTGCTATTTACGCTTTTATCGTAGCTTTCACTTCGTCTCATGCGTTGGAAATCCCTTCGTTGCCCTGACAGAAGTATTCCTTTTTTTACTCAAACAACGTCTAAGGCAACTTTCACCGCAACGAGAGAGCTGAACTTTTACTTTGCATATCGGAGTTTGTCCACACTTCTTTGCTGGGTTTGCGATGGTTCCCACGTAAAGTTTGCTATGCCGTGGAGCGTTTCTTCTGTAAATCTAAGAAGAAAAGTAAATACCCTTCAGTGTCTGCCGTTCTGGTACAAGTGGCATCTTTATTTGGTTCTCCCCGCCAATCTCATTTTTTCCATGAAACACGTTCGACTCTGGTTGATTCTTAATGCATTTTTTCGTACTTCTCATGTTAAACTGACAATTTTCCTATAGTTTTCTATGGACATTGGCTAAAGGTTGTCTTTAAGCAGGGACAGTGAGCGAAGTTTCCTCGAAATCGAGCTGTTGCTAAATGCAACTAAGCTGTTTGTTATCGATGACGGCAAGAAAGACACTGAGATAATTCTGAATATGAAGCAATATTTATTTACAACTAATGGAAATGACCTAGAATGTCTAAGACACATCATCGGCATTAAACTATGCGAAGACACGTTTGCTTGCCACTCCAAATGCCGACTTGTAACCGCTCTATACTACGGCGTACTATCAGTCCTTCTTCCTAAATTTTTCTATCAGTAATGGCTATGTGGCGAAACCTTGTCTGGGCATGCGTACAGAGCGACGTCAGGTGCAATGCGTGAACATCGCAATCGATGGCTATGTAACAATAAGCCAACGAAAAGGACTGGAGGATGATTTACTAAACTACAAGTTATTATTCCCGTCAATGAGATTACACAGTCCCTTTAGCCTCGTTTTAATTCGTCGTGGAACGGTATTGTAGGTTCACGTATTCAGTATAATCCCAGAAGAATGCCTGGAATACAATACAAAATAATCCTTAATCTGAAATGCATCACCGGGGGAAGTAAAGTAGATGCATGTGTTAGGGAGAAAATAGTTAATTTCATTCTCTCAATTATTGAAAGCTGAAAGTAGTAGAGCATAATTGATCAAGATTATATCAGGAACTATATGGAAATCACAACACGACAGTTCAGTGATTGTGACAGTATGAAACAGGGAAATTATTGGGGAAGGAACTGAATAATAATAATATTGCCACTGCTGCACTCACCGAGACTACAATCACAAATTCATTTCGTACCATACTTCTCAGTGTGACGAGATAAATTAGCCGAAAAGAAAAGAATGGTACAAGTAATGAAGATCATCATCGGTTACAAAGACATAAAACAGAACTTTAATGTAATTAGACTTTTAAATGCCACTTGAAAACATACAGATCCGAAAAAACTTAAGATGATGCCTCTGTACAAATCCCCTAGAATCATGACCATCAGCAATACCCGGCATCATATGTGTGCTGAAATTTATCTCCCCCGCCTCTCCTCAGACCCCTCTCTCAATAACTGTGGAGGTTTTAACACTAATCGCTGAGCTTGGGAAAATACCATTGTCGATCCAAAAGGATGTCGGAATTTTAATGCGCTTGAAGATGTACATTTGGTTATTCTGAATGGCAACTCTCCAACAGTGACACCTTCTCCTTTCAAATGAACGCCTGCTGTACACCGCAGTCTACATTTCGAAATGACAGATCGTAAATAATGACAAGTCCCTTTAGCCTCGTTTTAATTCGTCGTGGAACGGTATTCTAGGTTCACGTATTCAGTATAATCCGAGAAGATCGCCTGGAATACAATTCAACCTTACGTTGACATCCACAGACCATTCACACATTCTCATGTCAAGTAAAAATGGCTCTGTGTTCCAGTAGGAAAAGGAATGGGAAGCATCAAACGTAAATAAAAGGAAAATATTATGGATGTGTTCAACTCGTATACCTCACTTATCTTAGTTTCTTAACGTGTCAGTACTTCGAAGAACTATCCCTACAATCACTCGGATATGATTCAATCATGTCACCTTTGTTACTTATTAGTATCACTTAAAACCAGTAAATTCTGACATTTGTGATTTCAGTAATTCAGTGTTAGTGATATTAACAGGCAATATAACTCATTTAATCTTCAGTTGTTGAAAGTTATAGCAACATATTCCTGGTTCAAATGGCTCTGAGCACTATGGGACTTAACATCTATAGTCATCTGTACCCTAGAACTTAGAACTAACTTAAGGACATCACACACATCCATGCCCGAGGTAGGATTCGAACCTGCGACCCTAGCGGTCACAAGGTTCCAGACTAAAGCGCCTAGAACCGCACGGCCACACCGGCCGGCCATATTCCTGTCTGAACTGAAGAAGCTTAGGGCACCTTTCCCTAAAAGCAATACTGTCCCTCGAATAAAGATTGATTAGCCAGTTCTTAGATATCAGATAACATATATATTAGTAATGTCAAAATTTTTACGAGCAGAATTTCATTGCTATTTCTATACTTAGTAATTAGTCTATCCCTTCTTTCTGCCAATAGCTGAGAAATATTTTTCATTTACTTAAAGATATCTACTTTTTGTGTAAAAATATATATTTTTTTATGATGGCTGATGACTAAATAGTATACTTACACCAAAGGTAAAATAAAAAAGAAACATTGATATAGATTTCTCGCTGCTCGCATTTTGTTGATATACTGTTCGCATATCACTCATTCGTTAATGCATTAACAGAAAGACTATCAACACTAGCACGTAACACTGGCAGTAGCATCGATGTCAAAAATCCATAAATCTTCTGTGTGATGAATTATCACTCGTCCTTGTTTCAATCGTATTCTGGCGTCTGCATTTCGATAAAAATGAGATATGACAGAACACCGGGCATTATGCAACTGACTTACGCCATCACGGTTAATGACATATTATGCTTTGGTTTTCTTCATAGATAATACAGCCCCAAAATAAGGCCGTTGTGGACCAAGTTATTGGTTTATCATACTCTGTTGCATGATCGGTAGGGTTGTTAGTACAATGCTCAGTGATAGCAGGCTTCGTGCCATGCCAATAGCGTGTGAGAACTAATTTTCAGTGTAGCTGTCTTCCACTGTGAATGTGGTCTGACTTACACAAGCCGTACCACATTCTCACAGTGTTTTACAAGCTCTGGGCTTTCGTGACGGCAAGTCACATTTCATCCAGCGAAGATCGGCTGTCCGCCGTAGTACGAATGCCTCTATGGTCTATGCCGCGCCCTAGGAGTGGTGACCGCCAAACTCTGGTACTTGCACCATTACCAACAGACTTTAGATTATGTAAAATCTCAAATAGTTTACCATGCCTATTGGACCACACAGTGTAAGTATCATCGACATAAGCCCAGAAAACGTATGGGTTGGAAATTGTTGATATCTTGTTTTTGTTTTCCCAACAAAAGACGGCTGCCAATGGTGGAGAAGAACCTCCCATGTCTTCCCGTGAACTGTAGTCCTTAATAACACATATTTCATGCTAAGACATCAACGCCAGAGATCGCTGACAACGTAGACCTTTAGCTCAAAGCAGGTAATCTTAAGACAGCATCACAGATTTTTGAATATATGCTTCAATGTTCTTAATTAGATTAGGAATCTGTACAAAAGTTTAATATAGTGGCAAACAAGTCGTACCTGTCACGGAAGTTTCACAAAATTTGCAGTACTTATTTTTCAGCCACATTATGATTCTATATAATGGCTAGCTTAGTGCCCGCTGCTTCGTTCATGTGGGCTGTATTGTTAGTACAGAATTTTTTAATCGAATTTTTATGTTGTTCACAAATTGGAACTTCTTTTAAACTATCCACGCTAATTAAACACATAGAAGCATGATCTTTTCCGAATGCATTTCTGACCAGAAACCTATACTGGTAGCTGAAGTCGGAGGTCTTTGTAATTCCTGCCTATTGAGTTCCTGTAGTGATGTTTCCATAGAAACTTTCATCTCCTAACACACATTCATTTACAGGTTGGATATAAATTACCGTTGATTCAGATTTTAAAATGTTTTAACACGACGAAATTTTCATCCGCCATTTCATCCGCTTAGGGGTTAAATTTCCAACACCTATCACGTATCTTTTAATTCTAACCTAGAAGACAAATAACAGTTTTCAGAGATTTATTTTGAAAAATGCTTTTGTAATTAAATATTTTCATGAATATTTTCATGCTCTATTTCACTTCAATAGCAACTGAATTTCCAGAACAGTAAAAACAATATTTTAACTTTTAATGGAGAAGTCAAACAAACAATTTTCATAGGTGTAGCTCTATAAGCACTTAAGTAGTATTTTAATAAAATTTGTTTGCATAAAACTTTCACCCACTATTTTACCCCATGCGTGATTTATTTTCCAAAAGTTCTAAAACACGTATTTTCTATTTCTGACCGAGAAACCAAATACTATTTTTCGTAGTTCTTGCTTCAAAGTTGTCTTAATAGCGACATATCTTCAGAAAAAGTTATCAGCCCTACTTAACTCCATTAGGATGGAATCTCTAAAATTCGCTTCTTAAACGATAACTGCACTACAAGATTAACACCTTCTTCAAATTTCCAGTTTCTATCATTGGCGGTTTGGGCTCGACGATGATCGGTCAGTCAGTCTGTCAGGACATTTCATTTTTATATACATATAGTCACTTATTCATCATCTTCTTGGAGGGCATTGGCGTATGGAAAGACGGTGGAAGTATGTTTGCTTGTTGGCGGCATTGAAAAAACTCACAGTTGGTTGCACAATACGGCACAGCACAACATGTTTACAAGTTTGCAATTTACCTTTATGTAAGTATATTTCAGTTTACTAATCGTGTCCCTAGACAGTAGAAGAACTATCACACAGGGTGAGGCAGCTAAGACAGGTCAACTCATCTATGTAAAATGAATAAATATATCGAGCTGCGTTTCTCACCAAGTTATAGCGGACAGTATGATGAACGACCTGACGTCCGCAAGTAGTTTTTTCGTTATAGTCTCTGAATTACAACACCGAGTTTCTTTGTTTCTAGTGGAACTATATATTTTTTCTATGGCATTTGAAAGAGGCATCTCAGTGAACTTCAACGGTATAACATGTTGGGACTTGATCCAGTACGAACTAGATAACAATACAAAATTTTATTTAAGAAAGAAACATCGTTTACAAACCAAGGGTAAGTCAATCTTCGCAATATGATCGCCAGACGAAAATTTACGCTGACTCAATGAAGCGGGTAAAAACAACGCTCTTGGTCTGTCAACATTTGGTGCGTATTTTGCAGGACCGCACATCATAGGTCCCTGTTTGAGTGATCGGAAACTAACTATACTCAAGTATCTCGAGTTCCTAAGATACGTTCCTGTTGCAGTTATTGAAAGACACTCCACTGGATGTAAGGCAGTCAGTGTGGCACCAATACGACGAATGTCTCTCCAATTCCTCACGTGTAATGTCTAACTATCTTAAGAGAACATCTGGAGAGCATTGGAACGATCGTTTAGGAAACACAAAACGCTCTGTATAGTCATCAGATTTAACACTTGTATACTTTTATCTCTGGCAGAAATTAAAACAAGGAGTCTATTAGGAAACATCAACGACTAACGAAGGGACGACTACCTTACAATGCAGGCCGGTGCTGCAATTAACTCCAGATTAAATTCTACGTGCGGTATCGTTTCTCCAGAATTTGTGCATTTCGTATGACAGCCCTGATACCCTGATAATAAACACACGACCAGTGACTGGGTTATGTGTTTTCCTACATTTGGTATAACGTAGCAGGCATTTATGGAAATCCTTCTCCTGACGGCGGGACAGTGTTTTGTGTCGCTGTTATCTAGGTACTATTAAATCAAGTCCCGGAATGTTACACCGTTGAAGTTCTGTTAGAAGTTTATTTCAGGGAACACAGAAACAAACATATATTCCCATTGGAAAAAAAAAAAAGCAATTTGGTGCCGTAAATCTGCAACTTCTATTTATTTCAAACACAAATGAAGGCAATCAAGAAAGATCGATGACAACGAATCACTGAAACAACACGTACAATCTGCGTTACAATACTTTTCACAACGCTTCTTCTTATGGCCGTACGCACATGGTTCAACTTCACCGATGAGCCGAAACATTGTTACCACTGCCCATTGCAAGGTTGTATGCTGCATGTAGCACTGAGAGCACGTGACTCAGTGAAAGAAGTGTATGAGCGGAGCAGAGACGAATGAGGCATCATTCTAGTGGTGATAAGTGGTGCAAATGCGGAAATTCGCCGATTTAATGCGACTTCGACGAAAGCCAGATTTTTGCAGCCCTTACCTGGGAGTGAGCATATCGGAAACGGTGAAGTTGGTCAGCTGTTCGCGGGCTACTGTCTTGAGCATTTATTGAAAGTGGTTGAAGAATGCTGAAACCACGAGTAAACAACAAAAGATGGACTTTCGTACCTCATCACAGAACGTAGGGGTCGGAGATCTCTAAGCAGGATAGGCGGCAAATCTGACGACAAAGTTCAGTGCTGATACGGGCACAAGTGTTTTGGAGCACATCGTTCAGCGCACAGTGTTGAACATTATGTTCCGCAGCAGAGGGTACCTTCTTGTTCCTGTGTTGACCCATTAACATCGTCAACTGCGAATATATTGGGCACGGGATTATCGAGATGAGACCACTGATCAATGGAATCGTGTCGCCTGATCCTGAATCCCGTTTATTGTTAAATTAGGACGATGTTCATGTCCTGATACGGTGTCATCCAGGCTAACATTGGGCGCCCCATGGACCCAGGCTATCGGGAGCAGTATTATATTACGAGCGACATTCACCTGTGGTTCTATAGGACCTGCAGTAGTAATCGAAGACACCATAACAGCTGGGGGTTACTTGAACATTATTAGCCCTCGGTTACTCGCGCGGAGTGCAAATGTACTCCATTGTCGTTCTAAACGTTATTTTCTTATTGTTGTCAAGAGTGGCGGGCTAAAGTTCTCAGAGTCTGGCGTTCTTGTCCTATCCTGTACCTACAGTAAGTGTCGTGAGCCGTCCTGCACAGACCTTCTCATAGGAAGTCTTGGGTGTCCCCTGCGTCTTTGGCGCGCACGTGTACCCCAAGCGAGTGTCGAAGTACCAGCACATATTTTATATGGCGAGTAAAAATTTTAATTTCCATTATATTTGAAATATGTTTGCATTGCTTTGTAGTATTAATTTATCGTTACTATTTAGGTATAAAGGCAATTCGTACTTCTGATGAAAGGATTTGTGTGCAATGGCTAGAAGAAGAACTGCTGACTGATGAGCCTTCCGATTGTGATTCAGATCTGTGCGATCGATACACAAGCGAGGATGATGATCGACCAGACGAGCAAACTGGAAACAATGTCGTGGAAGAATCGGAAGAAGACAATGTGGACATAAAAAAGAGATTCAACAAGGCAAGTGAAGAAAAATCGGAAGAAGATATGTCGACAAGGAAAAGAGTTTCAACAAGGTAAGTGAAGAAACTTATTTTTATTTTGGAAAAGATAAAACAAAATGGAATAAATTACCGTCTTGTCCTAATGTTAACACCAAGTCCAGCAATATCGTTCTCCGTGTTCCTGGTCCAAAAGGAGAGGCAAAAACGCAAAATCTGAAGTCGATTGCATTATCTAGATTATTGATGACAGAATAATGCAGTTGATCGTGAAAAGTACCAATATTTATATAGAAACAATCAGGCATTAATTTTCTAGAGAACGAGATGCAAAATTTACAGATCAATGTGAAATGCGTGCCCTTCTTGGTATACTTTTTTCACTGGTGTGCTAAAGTCTTCCAAGTTGAATACCTACAAAATGTGGCAAAGTGAGAAAGGCAGTGGTATTGAAACAGTCTAGTTGACTAAGTCTAGGAATAGATTTCATTTGCTGCTTAGTTGCTTCAGATTTGATGACGTAAGTACCAGAAATGAGAGAAAAAAGCTCGACAATTTGGCACCAATACGAGACCTTATGGATCTGGTGTTAGAAAACTTTTAGAATAATCCTGGTGAATACCTCACAACTGATGGGCAGCGGGTGGGGTTTCGTGAAAGATGTCTATTCAGTTTATACCCAGTAATGCTGCTCGTTACGCTATGAATGTGTTTGCATTAGTGGATTGTGGAATAATGTATACTGTGAATATGAAAATTTACTGTGTAAAACAGCCAGCGGGTCCTTTTGATGTAAGCAGTGCAGGATACGAGGTCGTCATGAGAATTTCGAAACCAATTTTAGGCACAGGACATATCATCACGGGCGATAATTGGTTTACTAGCTGTTCTCTGCTTCAAGAACTGTTTTTGAAAAAGACAACTTATGTTGGAACAGTCAGACACGACAAAAAAGAAATACCTCAGAAATTTTTACTCAGCAGATCTCGAGAAATAAACACTTCTGTTATCGGCTTAAGACATGATGCAACACTTGTACCCTACTGCGAAAGGAAAAAGAAAGCAGTAATTTTATTTTCAAGTATGCACAATGATGAAGGGATTGACAAGTCCACCAGTTAAAAAGACAAACCAGAGAATGTTACATTCTACAATAGCTCACAAGTAGGAGTTGACGTAATCGATCAACTTTGTTCAAATTATGATACAGCAAGAACTACTAAAAGACGGCCAACAGCAATTTTTTACAGTATTTTAAATATCGCCGCTATTAATGCTTTATGCATTAATTCAGCAAATAAAAACTATGTCAAAGTGAAGCGAGTTGTTTTCCTCTACGAAAGTAGTTGGAAAATGGTGAAAAACCGCAGATTCATGAACGCATGCAAACTAACTGGGTCGCTATCGGCTCTAGCTCCGCGTTCACAAAGCAGCAGCCAGTAAACTACAAGAAGTGTGTGACACGTCCGTAGGCATCTGGTGGCACAAACCTCTGGAAATGAATCAAGTACTTGTCGAATCCATGGAAGGCGGATTCACTGCTAGACTGCGCTCCAGAAGTGGACAAATTCCCTTTTACGTAGGTAATAATAGTGTTTTGGCTCATCAGAATATGTATCTGCTCAATTCGAGTTTTAATAAAGTAATTCTTTCTCTTTTCAAATAATGAAAAAGTAGAGCAAGCTAATTAAAGTACTCAATATCATAGTCCATAAACTAAATATGGGGACTTATTTAACACAGTTTTGACATCGGTTTATGAAGTTTAATAAACAGAAAATTAGGTAGTGTCTCACCACGACAACATGGAGCTCATTTCAGAAAGAACAGAAAAACCAGACAATTAAGAAATTCTGCGACTATTATTCTACAAAACTGTCACATAATTCAACAGTAATCATGTAATGATAATGCAGAAAGGAAATTAGGATGGCGAGTAACGAACAGATAAGGTATTCTCGGGAGAACTAGCAAAACGATGTTTCCCTCGTGTTTTGACTAAGTTACGGGAGCAAACTTTGCGAACTGCTTCCTAACCGCCGGGTTAAGTTGGCGTTACTCTGCTGATGGGATAATCAGTGCTGGGTACCTTCAGGGGAGAATGCTTGAACCCATCCACGGCGCTCTCGTCTATCCACCTTGCGGTATTCGTTGTACAGGCTCTTCGGGGTCCTGTGATTGATGAAGTTGGGTACAGGAGGGGACTGGAGGTCATTTTTTACTTTGATGTTGATAACCCGGTAATATCGAAGACGCTGCCGGAGACTGAACGAGCTTAAAGCTGAGGTACGCGTAGGAGCGGGGATACATGATGTGTAATGTTGAAGTGCAAGCACGTACTCTCATTACGAGCACATTGGTGTGTTTGTGTTTGTTTATGTGTGAGTATTGTTCTCTGACTGCGTGTATTAATTGTATTCTCACAAGCCATCACAGGGAAACTGATTATCTCTGATATTTCGAGATTACAGCCATTTCATGTGCACAATATATATCGATCGCTACTCTAAACTGTCACCTTTCGGGATATCGTGAGCGGGTTTAGCTTTCGGTATTTGGACTACAATATACAAATGAACTGGTCGAGCTAGGAGGCATATTTTAAGCACAGCAAAGCTTGAAAGTGCGTTACAAGACCGCTCCTGATCCATCCTTGTGTTTGGTTTGAAGTGACTGAATTAGGCATAGCACCTTGTCTGTCCTCACGTATGTAGTGACAGTTGATAGACGAATCTGAAAGTAAATCAAAATGTAAATAACTTAATTATAGACCACTGATGATGCTTTACCTCTACAGAGTGAAACGCGTCTGATGAAAAATCCACGCATTTTTGTAATTGCAACGACAGAACAAAAATATCCTCAAGAATCCAAAGGTGTATCAACATACTAAACACGAAGGCATCCATTTCATAGAGAGAGTGAGATTTCTGAATTGGGATAAATTAACGAAAGGGGAGACGTTAGCCATGGATACCAAATTACTATCAAAAGGCAGACGGTATGATAAAGCTTATTGCATTGTTGTCATTAGGATCTTGATTCCGAATGCTTCGATGTAAAAGGTGTAAATACACGGCTGCAAAAAATGTAACTGCTGCACGCGTACTATCATTAAACATGCCACTCAAACTGGACTGCCCTCTCACGTGGGTGTTACCGAGGTAATGGCAGACATTGTCGGTGCATCAAAATGGCCTTCTGCACTAGTACTCACAATTTGAAACATCCGTGAAACGCAAGCAAATGAGGTCAGACCGCACAGTCTGTGTACTTTTCTAAACTCAGACGCTTACCTCAGTCGATGTCCATGGATACAGGGGGTTAGCGCTGCCTCATACTGGTGGAATCGTATGCCCACTTCGTGCACAAGACAGGAGATCTGTCTGGGTGCCAACTCTCCGAATATGGGAGGAATGAGTGCTCCATCGCATCGATATGTCTCCAACTTACATTCGAATGTAATGGCCCTGAACTTTACAGATTTAGGCACCTCGAGCCCGGTTTAAATTAATTAAATAGTGAATGTTAAAATTCATTAGCCCCGCTAATTGATGGTCGTCCATGAAGGGAAGCTATCGATGGTTTATATTTCCTGGAGAAAATGAATCTGGTTGTATAAAATAATTGACTTAATTTTATGATGTTTAAATTACTTGTCAGTCTGGCCTATGATTATTATCAGTTAATTCCGAATTTTGAAGTAGATGGAATAACTGAAATTACGAAATTAATTTTAATCAGTTTTCTTGTTTTGCGATGGGGGCTGGACTCGACAGCCATTGAGGCCCCACCACGTGGGTTATATGCCTTCGGAAAATCTCTACAAGTCTCCACGTCACAGGTTCATATGATTTTCTAAACATAAGTCATCTGAGAAACAGCTCCCACAATGCAATGAATTCAGTGTCTCCACCTGTGTCTCCGACACTTCTCATCCAGAGCGTGTCCCTGACATTCGGTGCCTACGCCACAATATTTCATTTAATGCTCGTAGATAAGGAACTGATCGATGATAAATGACATACACAGTGTCACTTAAAAATGCATCATCAGGAGAGATAGCATATAATACTTTTGGAGGCCATATGATATAACGGGAACATTACGTGATTACATTTTTGTAGATAATTTGGCAGAATGTAGGTTGCGAAATTTAGTACATGGTGCTGTCACTTGTGGTAGCAACAATGGTTCTAACCCATCTGGGAATTAAGTCGAAACGAAATTGTATGACAGATGCACGTATGTCATTCCTTGCTGCTTAAACGCTGGTTCAGGGTTTACAAATCGTAGAGGCTGATGAGTAGTGTCAGGCCATTGTCCTAGCAATACAAAACCATAGGTATCCTACGGGGATAGGTGCTGCGCAAGGCATGAGTTGAACGGCCTCTCTGTCGAACTATATCAGGGGAGCATGGTAATTTTAAATTTGTGACGTGCATCGGTATTAATGATGTCAGTGATCTACATTTACATCTACTTCTTCATGCTAACTCTGCACTTTACAATTAAGTGCCTGGCAGAGGGTTCATTGAACAACCTTCAAGCTTCTTTTCTAACGTTCCACTCTCAAATGAACACTTGAACCCTTCACGCGAGCTCTGATTCACCTTATTTTATTGTGATCATCACTTCTCTCTATGTATTGTAACTTCCACTTAGAAAAATAAACAGCCTACCTACAGTATATGGGAGTCAACAAAGGTATTTTCACACCCTGAGGAGAAAGTTGGTGATTGAAATTTCATGAGAAGGTCCTGTCGCAATGAAAAACGCCTTTGTTTTAACGACGGCCACTAGGATGGGTGTATCATTTCAGTGGCACTCTCACCCCTACGTCGTGATAATACAAAACGAGCTCCCTTTCTTTGAACTTTTTCGACATTTCCGTCCTCTATTTGATGCGGATACTACACCGCACAGCAGTACTCCAGACAAGTTCGGACGGGTTATTGTAAGCAATATGTTTAGTAGATCTGTTACATTTTATAAGTGTTCCGATAATAAATGGCAGTCTTTGATTTGCTTCCCACAACATTATCTAGGTCTATGTGATCGTTCCAACTTACGTTATTCATAATTGTAATCCCGAACTCCATAGTCGAGTTTACAGCCTTGAGATTTGAGTGATTTCTCTTGTAACTGAAATATTCGGTTTCCTGTTTTTGTACTTCTGGCGATAGTTTCATCCTTTCCATTATTTAGAATCAATTGCCATGTTTTGTACCACAAAGATAGAATGTTTAAATCATTTTCTAATTTCGTTTCAGCATCAGATGACTTGACAGTACGGTAAATGGCAGCATCATCTGCAAACAATGTAAGAGAGTTACTCGTGTTGTCTCCTAAATCGTTTATGTAGATCAAGAACAACAGAGGGCCTATAACACATCCTTGGGGAATGCCAGATATTAATTCTATTTTACTCGATGACTTTCCGATAGTTATTACGAACTGTGACCTTCTGACAGGAAATCACGAATCTAGTCACACAACTTAGGCGACACTCCAGAGGCATGCATTTTCATTAAAAGTCGGTTGTGAGGAACGGTATAAGAAACCTTCTGGAAATCTAAACATATGGAATAAATTTAACGTCCTCTATCGACAGCACTCAGTAATTCGTGAGTCAGTTATGTTTCACAGGTACGACATTTTCTTTGTTCTGTTGGCTGCTTGTAAATAAATCGCCTTCTTTGAGGTGATTTATAATTTCCGAGCACAGTATATGTTCCAAAACTCTATTGGTATTTGACGTCAGAGATATGGATATGTAATTCAGTGGATTACTCCTTTTTCTGTGCTTGGGTGTTTGGGGTTCTGCAATTAAGCGGGTTACTCACATTTTCTTTCTTGGGCATTGGTGTGACTTGTGCAACTTTTCAGTCTTGAATAATAATATTTCTACGAGCGAGTGGTGTATACGATTGCTAAGTATGAAGCTATTGCATGAGCTTTCTCGGAGAGGAAGCAGACTGTTATAAAATCTGGAACAGATGCCTTGCTTTTCTCAAGCGTTTTAAGCTGCTTCGTTACACCGAAGATGTGTACTTCTAAGTTACTCAATTCGGCAATTGTTCTTGATTCAAATTGTAGAATATTTACGTCATCTACTTTTGTGAGTGAATTTCGGAAAACCGTATTTAGCACTCTGCATTAGTGGTACTGTGATCGGTGACAGCAATATTCTTATCGCGAAGAGAAGAAATTGATTTTGTCTTGACACAGGTGTACTTTGCAGCCGATCTGAATCTCTTTGGTTTTATGTCAACTACGTCATTTGCATTCACAAGCAGATCAAGTATAACATGTGCAAGGAAGAATGTGGGACAACGTGCCATCGTTGAGTATCATACATACACTAGAAGATGGTTTATAACGGAAAAACAATAGTGAAACAGAATTGAAAGAAGTGAGAGCTACATGCGGTATCACGTAATTTCAACACTTAAGTCACGCAAACAGTGGAGACAGGTCTTGGACACCGTCCTTATTAGTATGGGGCCTACTGTACAAATCTCTGGCTGGCTATGTGAACGAAAGTTGATTCTGTTATGTACACGGCGGCTCCCAATACCATCACTCCACATGCTGCACCCTATGAAAATAACGAATGTAGTCTAGCAACGTTCTTTCTCCACGGAGCCTACATACAGGGGTACACCCTTAGTGAATTCTGTACGCAGAACCCGAACTAGTCTCAAAGTACGACATGAAACCCGTTTGTGTCTGGTGTTGACGTAGAACACACCACCTTGGGTGAGTCTCTGCCACGACGTCAAGGGACATTACAATATGTTCAGCTTGCTGATGCTCTGTGGTGCTCAAGATGTCGTTCAGCACGTGTGCAATTTTGTCTTGCTACAAACAAGTACTTTTGCGACTCAAGGGACCGACATGGGTGTATCCTGCTGCACAGGCGAGGGAACCATATTTTGGTCATCTCAGTGCGCTAACCAGTTGGTGCCATTGAGATTAAGTATGGCATTGTTAGTGGCCCCATGAACCCATCGATTCTAAATTCGAATCACATTCGTCGGATCCTGAACAAACTGAGCAGTAACATCGGGTAATGATAAACTGCAATTTTGACAGGACACACCAGACGCTACATGATCTTCTCACATAAAAGCAACATTTAGATGCGATTCCTGAATGGCAAACGCGCTTTGTATTCATTCCTTACGTACGGAACGTAGCTGGCGCTACTCCTACTTTGTCCAATCTCGCTGCAATTCTCATCATTTAATATCCAAGTCCGTAGCACACTTCATACTAGTTTGACGTTTCTTGCGTGCCATCTTTATGGTACTGACATAATTATAGCCAGTAGTGCAGTTAACTGCTTGAATTATTTCCCAAGTATTCGAGACACTATTCGGAATATACGGTTTCAGTAGTTTATCGATTTCTGCACTTTAACTGAAATATTTTCTCTGTGTTAGCAACGAACTAGGCCTCCGATAATTGTGTATGCACCACGTCAGTTTCCGTGTCATATGTTTGACAAACTATAATAATTACAAAACAAACATGTAGAGAACAGAAATAACTCAACATCCTACATTTACCAGGAGAAGTAGGATTAAACTGTTCAGTTGAAGGTGCAAGAAAATATACAAAAAATATAATTCTACAAAACTTTAAGCAACCTGAAGTAACACCAACATCCTTCACTGAAATTAAAAGACTATTAAAAACGCAAAAAAGAAACAGAAGCCCATTGTAACACATCGCATATATAGGAGAGCTAACCGTAAGCCCTGAATTGCTATAAGATGTATACGATGTGTGGCTGAACGCTAGCAGGCTGAGGGCTCCGGGTGGGCTGCAGCGGATTCTCCAGGCCAGCCGGAAGTGAGACAAGGAGTACGTGGCCGGAAACGGGGAAAAGCTCTAAGCTGGGGTTTTGGACGGCTGTCACCCGCATGGCCTTTGTGCGGGAGATGCTCCAAGAAATGGCGGAGTGTTAGACAATCTTAAAGGCGGCTAAACTACTGCTCTTTGAGATTCGGCAATAACTGACGTCAAGTATTAACGAAAATCTGAACAAATCTGCGATCTCAGAAAAATCAGGCGCATCCCGTGCCACAAGAATATCTAAATATCTTTAAAACTAAAGATGTTAATATCTCACAGGAAACAGACATTTTCAAAATAATCCTCTGAATTAACAACTTACAATCGCTTCATGCGACTTCAAGAAATGATATCTCAGATGATAGCATTGCACTGTAGCGATTATCTATGACAGCTACCTAACTGTATCTATTTTATTTCTTTATTTATTATTTCCTTTATACCTTTCTTTGTTACGCAATTGTTTGTGAGAGCATTATGTTTTCCATATTTACACAGCAATTGAACACAGCATCACTACTTCATACTTTGTCACGCTTGTGCTTTTACTTGGTGAAGAGTTTACTATTCTGTCAGTAATTTTATTCAAGTATTATTTCAAAGTGCTATTAAAACACTGCACTAATTTAAAAGTGATCAGTTGAATGTATTAGCGAACACCACATCGCAAAAGAGAACCAAAAGACCCTTTTGTCAAAAAGGGCATAAATAATTGTTTAAATAATATTTAACGATAATTCATTGTCATTTAACGTGAGTGCACTTTCAAAAGAATATTGGAATATTTACTTATGAACAAAGTATTACTTTTATTTATTGTAGATGATCTGAGTGTAGCCGAATGTTTATGTATTCCTTGTATTTAAATATTGTTGCAAATTATTTGTTTGTTGCTGGAAGCGGTCAGCTTCAATCAGATCATGTCTATGGAGCTTAAGGACGATGTACATTTGGTGGGGATGGCCTTCAGCGAGTGGAAAAGCAGTAGCGACATACTGCGGGAGGCAACTGAAAAGTGCGACTTATCTACCAGCGGTAACGTCCGTGATCCGATTATGGAGGTATCTGATTCTGATCGGCGAACGGCCGCAACCTGCTCAAACTTCTGAAGGGACTTTATGTTTAGAGAGGTCTGCGTGTGTTCCAAAGCAGGTCTCTAATATTTTCCCGCTTCATTTACGGCACTGAGAGCAGACAGAATATGAGTTGCTATTCTTAGTATCACTTATTTTAATTTGTGAATCATGATGTTGAACTATGAACTATTTTCAGCTAGAGAATCTTTTGTGTACTCTGATCACGATGAGGGCATAGTTTCCGCGAGTCTTTAATGACTATTTAGTTTCGAATTTTGTACCATTCTCGTAACGCTCTCAACTGCATTTAATAAGGGCATTTTCTGTCTGTACTTTAACTGAATATGGTAGGACCACCTGCCGTTTATTTGAGATGTCCTTACTTGAATAAACGTTATTCACCACAATTGTTTGTTGTCTAGGTCAGTTAAAGTGTAGAACAGATTCCTTGTTATTAAATTAATCATTTAACATTTAATTTGTATTCCTATGTATTTTATTAAGCTGATGTATCTAAGTTACGAGCAATATCAGGCAATGTCGCAACCTTTCTCGTCAAATGGAACGCTCTTAGGGAGAGCAACTACTCAGCAGTAACGTTAGATACCATCGCACAATGTAGTCTTCCTGGCTTCTCAAATAGATGTCAGAAAAGTTGTAAAAACTTTATAGATATTGTCGTTAGTGATATATGCATTCCATTACAGTCACAATGAATTTATCCAGGCATCCAACTGTTAAACCTTTTCATAAGAAAGGTGACAACACAGACTATAATAATTACGCCCGGTTTCCTTGCTGACATCTTTTTCCAAAATATTCGTGAAACTAACGTATTCACTAGCAGTTTCACACTTGAGTGGGAACAATGTACATATTATATCACAGTTTGTATTCCAGAAGATTTGTTCAACTCAGAATGATATTTACGCATTCGTTCATCAAATAGCATAAGTCTTAAATAATAAAATACCACCAGTTATTATTTCTCGTGACCTTTTCTAGGCGTATGGCTGTGAATATCATATTACTATCTTAGCAAAACTCGGATTTTATGGAATTTATGCCGCTACACACAGGTGATTTGATCATACTTCACAAACAGAATGCAAAACGTTGTGCTGAATAATTCAGACTGTGTTGGAAGGGTACAACATTTTAGTGACGTGAGGAGAAATCACAAACGGAATCACATATGGTTAGGCTTTGGGTCCACTCTTATTCCTTCTATGTGTGAATGACCTTCCCCATAAGATGGAACAAGCTAAATCGGTATATGTTGCGAATGATGCTAGTGTTCTAACAAATTTCATTGGATAGAAAGCAAGTAAGTAAGGTAAATGATTTTTTCCAAAGAATTAGTAAGTCGTTCTCTGAAAATGGAGTCTTACTAAATTTTGAAAAACAAACACTGAACATCAAATAGACTTCACCAACAACTGATGTAGGACGTGAGAGGGAGTAAGTAAATAGGCTAGAGTACTTCAAACTTTTGGGTGTACGTATTAATGAAAACTTGTCCTGTAACAAGCTTAATGCCGAGCCTCTCAAACAACTAAGAACAGTAACTTCTGCTCATCGTATCACTGTTAATCTGGGAAATAAACGTATCAACCTGCTTACATATTTTGCATAATTCCACACAATAACGTACACAGAATAGTTTTCTGTGGTAACTCTTCACACAGAAAGAAAGTACTGATTGCACGAAAGCGAGCAGTAAGAATAAAATGGCCGGCCGTTGTGGCCGAGCGGTTCTAGGCACTTCAGTCTGGAACCTAGCGACCGCTACGGTCGCAGGTTCGAATCCTGCCTCGGGTATGGATGAGTGTGATGTCCTTAGGTTAGTTAGGTTTAAGTAGTTTTACGTTCTGGGTGACTGATGACCTCAGATGTTAAGTCCCATAGTGCTCAGAGCCATTTGAACCATTTTAAGAATAAAATGTGGTGTTTACCCACTGCCGTTATCTGGTACCTTTTCAAGGAGCTAGGCATTTTAACTCCACCGTCAGTAACAATAAGTATATTCGCAAATTAAATTCATCGTAACTAATTGAACGCAATTTGAGAACAGTGACGTCCATACCTATAACACTAGAGTGAAAATTGTCCTTTATGGCCCATTATTAAAGCTGTCAGCTCAGAGAGGAGTTCGATATGTAACAACAAAAATTTTTGATCATTTAGCCAATAACGAAACACTTTTGACAGGTAGCATTGCAAGCCTTAAAGCTAACTTAAAATTGTTGCTACTGGGCAACTCTCGCTATTCCACTGAAGAATTTCTATTTAAAAACTGCCAAAAAATGTACTCATTAATTAGCACTAATCATGTATACGTATCCCCTAAACTGACTCTTTGACCATTATTTTGATAAAAAAATGTTTCAAATAACGCATGCAATTAACTATCAGCCGTGAGAGTCCCGTGGGTCGATAGGAGGGGATGACAGATGACTCGAAATGGACATTACTCGGGATGAATGTAATTTACTTCACCTCCAGCACAGACCATACTTCACGTCAAAGTTAACTCATATAGGCCCCCAACAGGTCCAAAGTGATAACTATCAGAAACTTCAACATGGATTTAGGAAGGTGTAACTTGCACCATGTTTCTTGTTACGTGACAAGCATCGAGACTGCAAGAGAGATCACAGTTTCAACTACAAGAAAATTCCACATTCTGGAAACCTATTGAACACAAATGCCACTGAGAATGACTTGAAGGTCACATTGTGGAACGAACATATCTCCAATAACACTAGGAGTCCGAGTCAGAACTCACAGACATTTCTACCACATTACGATCCTGCAATCGTGCACCATTTCCTAGTATCACGATTTTCTATCGTAGCACACAGTGTGTGCTTAGTCGTTGGCCAAAAGTGCAGTAGGGAGCCAACATTATGATGGGTAATAACTAAGCTCATATCATCACCAATGAAAAAACCAAAGTCATCTTAAGCACAACACACAGAGTCATAGTTGACATTTAGCAAATCCCTGAGATGCATAGAACCTATCCCCAGTGACCTAAAGTGGTAGATAGTCCCCCATAAGTTCATGTGAATTAAAAGGAAACATGCAATGAAAACAGCCTGTCTACTTAAATTACCAAAGATGGCTCAACTGAGTTTGCAATTCACGTCATTTACTGAAGGAATTCCTGGATATTCACCCCATCAATGCCCCCCCCCCCTCCCAAAAAAATGACTGGTCCTTTAACCCTTTCATCCCTGAATTAATATATGTGATTTTTAAAAAAGTATTTGCTTTGAAATATGTTATCTAGGATGCATTTGGAAATATAATTTGAAATTCTCCAAAACTTTCCCCCACTCAATAATGAAAAAAAAATTGCCATATGGCAACGTTAGTACTCAACGAAATGATTTTCAGATATTTGATAAAATTATTTTTTTTATCAATTGAATACATATAAAGATATGATTCTCATACAAGGAGGAATATCAGTGCAACAAGGAGAATATACCTTTATATGGATGACAAGACCATTTCTAAGTTTTTCTTATACAACATAACATAAACATGCTGTCAAGGTATGTTTCAGAAAACTTCATTTATTACTTGGTGTGGAAAGACATAAAGCAATTTTTTTCACTTGTTAGACATAGGAACACTTTACATTTTATGCACGACACTCTGCTGAATCCTTTAGGGCATAGCTTGCAGCGGCCTTTCTGGAAGCTCTGTTGTGGCCAGTGACCAACTTCATCACATGTAACATCTGCAATAGGCCTGGAGGCTACCAGCCTCTTCTTTGAAGATTGTATATCTTCTGTAGATGGTCTTCCTCTTTTGCGATGAACAATATTTCCTGCCATAGTAAGACCAGAAGCAATAAGAGTGTGGAATTCAAGAAGAGAAAGGTGAGATGTTGCGCCTCACTGATTCAAGTGACATCTGTAAAGCGACCACGAATATACAATTGCAACATTGAAGCACCAATAAACTATTCGCATATACCACTTTTTGGAAGGGACATTTATCATATAAAGTTCTATGAGCATGTCTGCTAAATCCACTCCTCCCATGTGTTCATTATATTCCTTCACAATCAGTGGGCAATTTACCTGAATTGACTGATTATCCTCTATACTCCACCTCTTGCATTTATCCTGTGGATTTATACCTCTATATGTGGACACCGGTTGCACAGCTTTATTGTCATACAACACTACAGCTATGATGTTGGATGATTCATCAATGCTGTAATCCAGTGCTCCTCTTCCTTTATTTTTCAGCTCCTTTTCTTTTGCTATGAGGCTGAGTGAATAGTCGCAACACGCAAATTACCTTTTTGTTTGAGAATTTCTAAAAGTTGTAAAGAGATGAACCAATTATCAAAAGCTATCTTGTAGTTCTTGCCCTAGGTGAATCTTCTCACAACGTCAGTACAATATCTTCCGAAACTCCTAAACCGTGCTCATCACATGTGCCTTTACCCACATAAATTGCAAAGTCATATATTAGGCCTGATACTCCATCTCGAGTAAACAATTTATATCCCCATTTATGAGGTTTGTTTTTGAGATACTGAACCAAAGCACTTCTTCCCTTAAAAGGGATCATCTGTTCATCAATGCTCTGTTTCTCTCCTGGAGGGTGTTGCAACATATTGTTCCGTAAAGAATCTATCAGCAGCCTCACTTTGAATAACTTGTCATGCTTAGGATCACCTTTCGGTTTCTGGTTGTTGTTATTATTTAGATGGAAATATGACCATAGAGTTTATAATCTAGTCCTAGTCATAACATCTGCAATTGGAGGGAAGCGATACTGTTGTGACCAGTACATTTTATATTCTGGCATTGGAACTGCACCCATAAATAGTAAAATACCAATATATTGTTTTATTTCATTACAGGAAACATCAATGACAACCCCATCTTTGATGTGTCCATAATGATTTGTTTCAAGGGCAATGGATTGGTATATTTCATCAACAGTTAACATTTGAAAATAATTCATTGGAGTCAGGTCTTCATCAGATGGTGGTGGAGGTTTGTTGTGTTTCCATGTGGTATCTGGCGGAACGAAATCACCTTTCTTCCATGAACAGATTTTATTCTTCTTTTTTGCAGGTTGACCTACTTTCTGTAGCATAATGCATGCATAAGCAATCAGTTATGTGCATTTTGAGGTCACACTATGTAATAATTTTTCGTGCTGAAAAGACATAATACTTACCTTACTGGGGGAAGGTTGTACACCATTACTTTCTATGTTTGTTGCTTGCGGTTTAGAGATGTCCTCATGTTCAATACTATATTCCTTCCCATGCATGTATATTTCAATATGATTATTTTGTGGGTATTCTAGGAGACTGTCGGAGTCATGTTGGATAAAGTCAGACTCATTACTTTTTTCATGTTACGAAAAGCTAAATTCTGAAATATCGTCATGTGGAATCTGCAGCAGCTCTACTATTTCCTTATCAGTTAGACTTTTCCGGGGGAATGCCTTTCTCAGAAAACTGTGAAACAGGAAGCAGTTTCTGAGGTTATGTAAATGCAAGACATGAATTCCCATAGTTGCCAAGTGGTAACAGTCACATTTCAGTAAGCGTTCTGAGTATAAATCGTTACAAATGTTCTATTATTTTACAGTGAGTGATATATTGCAGTTTTAACAATATTACGCAAAACTTCAATTATATATATTCTTGGAGAGAGGAGTACAAAAACTCAACAACTAATAGCATACAATAGCTGATCGAAACATCAGAATGGCAGCTCATACCAAAGATTAGTTTTAAGACCTATAGGAGGGCATTCTGCTGCCATCTGTTGCTGATTTCTCAAACACATGTGTGAAGCCATATGACAACTACAGGATAAAGATATGAGGTGGAAGCATCCAAGAATGGCCCATAAGAAAGTAGTATTGCCATATAGCTACACTGGGGATGATAGAGTTAATAAGCCAGTGTGTAATGTGTAGCAACTGTGCACACTGTAGAAATTTCCATCTAATCCGTCTGGAAGCCGGCTCAACTATCCCAGTAATTAAAGTCTGTGAGGCAAGCTCATAATGGATGTAAGTTACCGAATCTCGTAACAGTGGATGTAATATAACTGAAGTGAAAGTCGACGACCACGAATACCACCAGGAATTCTGAGAACTAATTTAATAGTTCTCACACACGTGTCATGAACGTTACCATACAGAGAAGTTTGAGGTCTAAATATATTATCTCGCTCTGAACTAGAACCCGTTTCACGCATCGTTTCAAGCATAAATGGATATTACAATCGGCACTTCTGATACCCCAGCGAACTTTCATTGAATCCATGTACAACTAAATGTAACGAATTTTTCTTACTGACCTGCTCTCACTTTCATCGGTAATCTGTTTTACTTCAACCTGTTAGTCCTGCCTCGACTGACTACTCAGATCGTCAGGACAGTGGTGGTAAATGATGTGATATACAAACTGGGAACTTTTCGGTGTACTGCCTCCACGAAACCTTTACGAATCTTAACACTGGCGTGTAACACTAGTTCAGATGGTTAACATCTTTAACGTCGTCATCATTGGGAGTAGCTTGAAAGTAATCACATAAATAAGCCACCATGCTAATAGGCGAAATTAACCCAGATATAACAGCAACTCGATGAAGTAAAGAGGTATTGCAGAAGTCGTTGCCGGAATTCCTGCTAGTAGCCTGAAAATTGTCAGACTCTTCAGATAAATAATGGCTCAGACATACCGACATTGGATGAATTTGTAAGACAATCGAACATAATACGATAATATTATTTTGGTTAATAACCAAGGTGAGGAAACTGCAACCAATATCCGTCAAATTAAGAGATCAAATATAAATTTTCATTTTTCACAGGACAGGGCAGACTCAACATCAGATTTAAATTTGGTGTAAAGTAGTGAAGAAGTGCATTTCACGTATTACGTAAACTACCGGTGTAACGGTTCCTTCACAGTGTACGGTCTCTATAGAAACATTGGCTGCATTATCTCTGACATCCATAGTTCTGCACGCTGGCGACTCCCGTTAATGTAAATTTCATAGTTGTTGTGTAAACGAAATCACGATTAGTGTATCGAAAAAGCTATTCCTTGCTAGCAGCGGTAATTAAATTTTGTGAGTGGTAATTGCACTGTAATTTCAAAGGGAAGATACTATTTCAGAAAAAAATTTTTAAACCCATGGTCATATAGTAATATTGACTCCAGGTATCAAAAATTTATCTCGACAGTTTCGCCGTATTATAACAGAAACATCCGGACAGCTTGAAAACATGAAGGTGCAGACTGAAAAGAAAAATTTCGGAAAGGGTATCTTTGTCCGCACATACTGTGAGAGAACAATCTACTACTTCTACTCATTCTTTTTACTTTAACACACAGCAACGGGAAATTATAACGGGTAATTTCGACTTCGATTACCAAGTGCTACCGAATGCAGTTTTAGTGAGTTCACAGGGTATTCGAGAATTCCCGTTACAAACTTCTAGGATTTGTAGAGGTGAGTGACTACATCATATTTTGAACAGGAACCTATGTCCGGTAAAGTACTGTTTCTACACTAGAGCCGTTTAAAAGATATGTTTGCTAGGTAGGTATACAACGGAGTAGTCATCATTGGGGGTGGTTACGTCGGATCGGCTAACGTCATTTAACTTATATCCGATCTCTAAATGGCGAAGCTCATGGTAACAGAAGAGCTGCTTGTCGCCTTTGCCAAGATCGTTCTCCGTAACGTCCATCGCATACCCTTTTTGCCACAATTACTCAACGGCTTCAGGAAAGGGTACCTTCACCGTCATCACGAGAGATTGTGGTCCTCCAAGGAGACGCCCTACAGTCGAACTGGAAGAGGCCGTACTGCATCATGTTGAAGAGATCCTGTCAGTGAGAACACGAGCAATTTATTTTGCTATTTATGAGTAGAACTGGGAAACAAGTGCTGGATCACGCTTAACCAGTTACTACAAAACGTGGTCATGTTACAAACACATTTTTGTATGTTAACGAGCATTTCGCTCTCATTTAAGTATATGGCCGTAAGAGACAGCCTTCCAGGAATTGTGAAACGAATCCCGTCGTCCAGGACCGTGTGCCACAAAGAGCACAGATTCGCCACGAGACGGGGGAATTCACAGGTGTATATTGTGCTGAATGAGGCCAGACTGATCAGGCCTAGGCACTGTAGTGTACTAGTGAGACAGACGAGAACCTGCGTCATAGGGAAACCCCGTAGGAGCTGTTTCTACCCTGAGAGGCGTAGCAGTGTTAAATATGCCGGACCTAAGATCGGCCATAAAGAGAAACATTTATAAAAACCATTTAATTCTATAGTAATTCGGGGAATGAGGCCACAGTAATTTTAATCTACCATCTTTCTTAAATTTTCATGGTGATACCAATAAAACTTGAATATTGTTCATATCTATAATAGTTTAAGATTTACTGTTAAAGTGAAGAGTTTTGTAATAAAGGCCTCAATGCTCAAATCTGAAAACTTTGGTCGATCTTAATGATCGACATGTCAAATGAAAGCTCATCATTAAAATGATAAATGTAAATATCAACTCTGTAGCTCTATTTGTTTAAAAGATATAGTAAATTTAATCATCAGCATTTTCAGTTAAGTAGCAGATCATCATTTCCTCCTCACAAAACACTGAACGATGACAAAAAGAAGGCTCTGAGCGCTATGGGACTTAACTTCTGACGTCATCAGTCCCCTAGAACTTAGAACTACTTAAACATAACCAACCTAAGGACATCACACATATCTATGCCCGAGGCAGGATTCGAACCTGCGACCGTAGCGGTTGCGCGGTTCCAGATTGTAGCGCCTAGAACCGCTCGGCCAACCTGGTCGGCGAACGATGACAACATGACACCTTATTGAATAACAGGGTAAGAGACTACTTGTTGCAAAGATCAGTGCATAATAGTTAATTTTGTTCTTTATTTATTTATCAGAAAGCACATTGGTGGAAGGCTACTGGCCGTGACATTCAAAGTTATGAAGGAAATCGTACTGGTTTTAGGTAAAATGGTTCAAATGGCTCTCAGCACTATGGGACTTAACACCTGAGGTCATCAGTCCCCTAGACTTAGAACTACTTAAACCTAACTAACCTAAGGACATCACACACATCCATGGCAGAGGCAGGATTCGAACCAGCGACTGTAGCGGTCGAGCGATTCCAGACTGTAGCGCCTAGAACCGCTCGGCCACCCCGGCCGGCCTTTTAGGTAAAATAACTCAACTTTTAATACGTAATGGATATTATTGTTCCTGTATTCAGAACGTGAGAGTGGTCAAGCTTTGAATATTTAAATATGTTAAATTTAAAATAATGTAGAATAAGCTGTAGCCAATCAGATGGACGGCTTCAGGGAAGGGAACTGCATTAGTCAGTTGAGCGAGGGTGTTCGGCACGCGGGAAACGCGGACGGAGACGGACAGAGGGACAGCGCTGGTGGAGACGCGAAAGTGGCATTCGGTCTTCAGGTATCTAGGAAGTGAAACGACTTAGAAAATTTCGCATTGCGTGGTATCGCAGGACGTAGTCTCTGAACGGTGAACAGCCGCGTGCCTGGTGTTAACTCTAACTTTTTGGTTAGATAACGAGGTGGAGTATTGGACTTGTATTTCGCTATGAGATTATAAATGATCGAACTGTGTCAAATGGATATGCGCTCGAGTGTAATAGTAAGTCTAAATACGAGCACTTTTGCTATTACTTTGCTTTCTGAGTAAACATTATTCTAACCAATGGCAACTATGTGGCCTACACCATTTATGGGTCGTTGATTTAGCTCCAGAAATCATTATTAGTGTTTTTATATGTTATATTAACTGTGTATGTATGATACAATTTCACAAACTTGCCATCAGCCAGACAATTTAACCAAACGGCCACAAGTGTCTAATGGAAATGCCATGTGGCTAGGGCCTTCCGTCGGGTAGAGCATTCGCTTGGTTCAAGCCTTTCGAGTTGACGCCACTTCAGGGACTTGTGTGTCGATGAGGATGAAATGACGATGATAACGACAACACAACACCCAGTCCCTCAGCGGAGAAAATCTCCAACCCAGCCGAGAATCGAACCCGGGCCGTTATGTATGACATTCCATCGCACTGACCACTCAGCTACCTGGGGGTGACAAGTGTCTTATTAAGGACGTGTAATGCGACACGTGCTGTTTAATCCCTCCACGAGTTTGAACCAAGACATTTCGACGAAGAGGAACCGCTTGTGAGCCCGAATATCTTTGGGATGTTAGCTGGTATTCTCAAACGGTTTTAGCACGGAAACGATATGCTTCCGTACATGGGTGCCAGTCCAAAACACTATCTACTGACTCTCCTATGCAAGCCTTATAAGTCTGTAAAGGAAATTTTCGAACACCATGTATGTAAGATAGAAGTGTCGCAGTACGGGTATACTTCGTTGTACTGTTAAGTGGTGAGCACCTGCAGGATACGATTCCTGAGAAAATAAAGAGCCAAGAAATTTGACCGGAAATGCATAGCATTCACGTTTCATCACGCGTGTCCAATACAATGCAGTGCACGACATGATGTGATTAGACCACGTTGGATGGATTATATCAGTACGATGTAGCGCTGACTGACTCACATGTCCAAAAGTGCCACCCTGCAAGAGAATGGCGTCACGAGCAGTATCTACATGTCCGGCCCACGCGGGCCATCTCCCTGGACCACTCATCTCATGCATCGGCCATGGTACGTGTTGTTCAGACGTCTCAGCCTGAAAATGCAGTCAGCTAGAGTACCATCATGTAGTAGCCTCATAATCATTCATAACACTGAACACTCTACTTCTTGCAAGGGAGACAGGGCCACCTGCAGGAATTGCAGATAGGAGTCGTCGGTGAGGAGTTTTTGAAGTATCAGTGGCATCATGAGGATGTCCTCTAAAAGTACATTCTGATGATGATTTTAGGTTTGTGGCGCGCTGAACTGCGCGGTTTTCAGCGCGCTTACAAAGTCCCAATCTTTACCCAGTCCGATGTCACCACTTGCACGAGTGATGATGGAATGGTGGGGGCAACACAAACACCCAGTCGCAGAGCATAGAAAATCCGCAACTCAGCCACGAATCGAACCCGAGACCTCGTGATCCAGAGGAAGCAACGCTAACCACTAGACCACGAGCTGCGGACTAAACGTACATTCTCAGAAATTTCTTCCACAAAATGACGACTATATTTGATGTTGGTAAATTTCTCTTGAGCGGGAATACCCTCTTCTCCAGGTTTCTATGCACTTCTTACTCCGTCCACCATTGGTTACTTTGCTGACAAAGTAGCACAATTCCTTAAATTCATTTGCTTTGTGATCACCAATTACAATGTTGAGTTTCTCGCTGTTCTGCTTTCCGCTTACCTTCATCTTTCCTCGTCGTCCCTGTGTTACACAGTTTTCAATCCGTGCACTTCGTTCTTGCTTTTCCACTCCTATTCTTCCCTCTTGCTTATGGCACATACTCAGTATTACCCGTCTTTCCTTACAGCTTACCCCAATTTTTATCAGGATTTCGAACATCTTGTACCACTTGGCATTCTAGTAGACTTTCTCCAGGTCAGCAAACCCCATGAATGTGTCTCGATTTTTCTTGAGTCTTGCTTCCATTATCAACCACAGTGCCCGAACTGCCTCTCTGGTTCTTTAACCTTTCCTAAAGCCGAACTAATCGTCACTGTTTCACGACGCAATCCGAGAAACGTACGCACAGTTTTGTGTTTATCCTTAGAGCGATACGGCGCGAGTTATGGTCCTTTGCCCTTAACACACAGAAAGGCACATCTGCCGCAGGCGTTCACCATCAGGGCGAGCGCCGATCTTTGGAAGCCTGTAGGTGGATCCGCTATGTTATTGCTGCCTCCTCAAAGGAAACGTTCAGGGAACACAAGAGTATCGGAAGACTGCGGGTAAACAGCGGCGGTATCAGCAACGCATTGCGCGGATCCCGCTGCGCCGCTTCTCGATATCTTTCGTATCGGAGAAGAGACCGCGGCTGAGATTTCATACGTGCAAGAGGAAGCCAGCTGGGCTCCCGCTGCCAACTTATAAACCCATTGCAAGGACTTACGTACAATCTGGTGTACAGCTGGAAAAGTAACAACTCAATTTTTTACCATATGTATTCGATATTGTCCACTCACCTTACATTACAAAGTATTTGTTAGTTGTGCCATTTGTTACTAACGTGATTAGAGATGTAGCCGTTACATATAAATACATTTTGGCGGGAAGGGACTATGTGGGTATAAACAAGTCTTTAAACACGTGGTGGGTAGGTAATCTTACCGTAACAGGTTTATTTTATTTTTTCTTTTTGTTTTTTTGTTTTTGTTTTTGTTTTATTACTATATACCGATTAGAAATTGGGAACGGCGTGAATGCGAGTCTAAGGTTAAGAGCTGCAAACATTTGTAATCAAGGCACCGCTTTTACGCTACTGCTACATTGTCTTCTACCTATCCCGCTATAGTTCCGCAAGTATGAAGAGTCCGAAAACAGTGATACCACGGTAGCTTCCTACTCGTCCACTCGTTCTCTTATATTGAAACTTGCAGTAGTGTAAAGCCAGTCGTGGCTTAGTACGGAAGTTGAATGTGCGAACTTGTTTTTGTAGTGTAGCACTGATATGTCGACATGATTGATTACACGGATCTAATGGCCTCTGACGAAACTGTTCAAATGGTTCAAATTGCTTTGGGCACTATGGGACTTAACATCTGAGGTCATCAGGCCGCTAGAACTTAGAACTACTTAAACCTAACTAACCTAAGGACATCACACACATCAATGCCCGAGGCAGGATTCGAACCTGCGACCGTAGAGGTCGCATGGTTCCAGACTGAAGCGCCTAGAACCGCTCGGCCACACAGGTCGGTTAACGAAACTGTGTTTTGTGTGAATGTGGAGGGCGCAAGACGAAAATTAAGTGATGCAATGTATACCATTACAAATGTGCTAAGGTAAGAGATGCTTCTGAAAAAAAATTCGATACCGTAATCCAACCTTCAGACGAAAAATGTACAGAGTTCCTACGATGCAAAGCAAATGGTTGGGTTCTTATTTATTCCATCTCCACCATAAGAAAGTATACGTGCTCGTCAAACGAATACTATCTATAGAACAACGTGGCTGTTGTGAAACTGCGACCAGAAGCAGTGCTATTTGTGTATTCTTTTGGGCAGTGCGTTTAAGAGCTTATAGCGAGTTGTGTTGCTTGTCACGCAGCTCTTTAATTCTTTCGAAGACCGCTGTAAATTTATTTAAAAAAAAAAACTAATCACTGTTTACAATACACACTTCATTCTCGTGCCCTACGTCACACTTTCTCCGAGTAGAGAGAAAATACTACAACAAAGTTACAGCAGTTGTCAGAGAAGCTACATATGCACAAAGTAACTCAGCTACTCATACGAATGGGATTTATGCAATCCACAATGCCTTCAGAAACAAGTCACGCGAAATTTTCATTTTCTCTCTCTCCCTACACGCAAACTATTAGTCGTCAGAAAAATGAACAGGAACTTTACGTAGGAAATTTAAAGTAGTTAAATTGTGTATTAGCATACATTTTCGATGCAGACCGCTATTTTAGATGTATTCTGGAAATATGCACTTGAAAGTCACTTTCATTCGTTGTTCTTCAATAATTCGAAAACCGTGGCCTCCAGCGAAAATGTGTTCCAGAACAAGATTTAAGTACATTAAATTTCCTACAAAAAGGTCCTGTTCATTTTTTCTGTAGGGCTAATAGTCTGTGCGTAGCGAACGAGGAAATATGAAAACCTTACGTGTGGTACCTGAAGACACTGCAGTTTGTATAAAACCCATTAGAAGGGGCAAATGATTCACCTTGTGTGTGTGTGTGTGTGTGTGTGTGTGTGTGTGTGTTTTACCGAGAGAGAGCGAGAGAGAGAAAGAGAGAGAGAGAGAGTGAGAGAACACATGTATGTAGATACCTACATACAACATATACAGGGTGGTCCACTGGTCGTGACCGGCCCAAATATCTCACGAAATAAGCGCCAAACGAAAAAACTACAAAGGACGAAACTTGTCTAGCTTGAAGGGGGAAACCAGATGGCGCTATGGTTGGCCCGCTAGATGGCGCTGCCAAAGGTCAAACGGATATCAACTGCGTTTTTTTAAATAGGAACCCCCATTTTTATTACATATTCTTGTAGTACGTAAAGAAATATGAATGTTTTATTTGGACCACTTTTTTCGCTTTGTGGTATATGGTGCTGTAATAGTCACAAACATATGGCTCACAATTTTAGACGAACAGTTTGTAACAGGTAGGTTTTTTAAATTAAAATACAGAACGTAGGTACGTTTGAACATTTTACTTCGGTTGTTCCAATGTTATACATGTACCTTTGTGAACTTCTCACTTCTGAGAACGCATGCTGTTACAGCGTGATTACCTGTAAATACCACATTAATGCAATAAATGCTCAAAATGATGTCCATCAACCTCAAAGCACTTGGCAACACGTGTGACGACATTCCTCTCAAGAGCGAGTAGTTCGCCTGCCGCAGTGTTCGCACATGCATTGCCAATGCGCTGACGCATGTTGTCAGGCGTTGTCGGTGGATCAAAAAATGGTTCACATGTCTCTGAGCACTATGGGGCTTAACATTTGTGGTCATCAGTCCCCTAGAACTTAGAACTACTTAAACCTAACTAAGGACATCACATACATCCATGCCCGAGGCAGGATTCGAACCTGCGACCGTAGCGGTCACGCCGCTCCAGACTGAAGCGCCTAGAACCGCACGGCCACACTGGCCGGCGTCGGTGGATCACGATAGCAAATATCCTTCAACTTTCCCACAGAAAGAAATCCGAGCCCGTCAGATCCGGTAAACGTGCGGTGCTTCGACGATCAATCCAGCTGTCATGAAATATGCTATTCAATACCGCTTCAACCACACGAGACCTATGTGCCGGACATACATCATGTTGGAAGTACATCGTCATTCTGTCATGCAGTGAACATCTTGTAGTAACATCAGTAGACCATTACGTAGGAAATCAGCATATATTGCACCATTGAGATTGCCATCGATAAAATGGGGGACAATTATCCTTCCTTCCATAATGCCGCACCATACATTAACCCGCCAACGTCGCTGATGTTCGAATTGTCGCAGCCATCGTGGATTTTCCATTGCCCAATAGTGCATATTATGCCGGTTTATGTTACCGCTGATGGTGAATGACGCTTCGCCGCTTAATAGAAGGCGTGCAAAAAATCTGTCATCGTCCCGTAATTT
The DNA here is from genome assembly GCF_023864345.2 of Schistocerca serialis cubense. Taxonomy (NCBI): domain Eukaryota; kingdom Metazoa; phylum Arthropoda; class Insecta; order Orthoptera; family Acrididae; genus Schistocerca; species Schistocerca serialis. Next base: position 488,340,582 of record NC_064643.1, read on the forward strand.
CTCTTGTGCCCAGAGGCAGAACTGTACACGACGTTCAAAGTCGTCGCCATGCAATTTCTGGTGCATAGAAATATGTGACGGGTGCAATCGATGTTGTTGTAGCATTCTAAACACCGACGTTTTTGGGATTCCCGATTCTCGCGCAATTTGTCCGCTACTGACGTGCGGATTAGCCGCGACAGCAGCTAAAATACCTGCTTGGGCATCATCATTTGTTGTAGGTCGTGGTTGACATTTCACATGTGGCTGAACACTTCCTATTTCCTTAAATAACGTAACTATCCGGTGAAAGGTCCGGACACGTCGATGATGTCCTCCAGGATACCGAGTAGTATACATAGTACACGCCCGTTGGGCATTTTGATCACAATAGCCATACATCAACACGATATCGACCTTTTCCGCATTTGGTAAACGGTTCATTTTAACACGGGTAATGTATCGCGAAGCAAATACTGTCCGCACTGGCGGAATGTTACGTGATACCACGTACTTACACGTTTGTGACTATTACAGCGCCATATATCACAAAGCGAAAAAAGTGGTCCGAATAAAACATTCATATTTCTTTACATACTACACGAATATGTAATAAAAATGGGGGTTGCTATTTTAAAATAACGTAGTTGAAATCCGTTTGACCCATGGCAGCGTCATCTATCAGGCCAACCATAGCGCCATCTTGTATCCCTCTTCCAGCTAGGCGAGTTTCGTTCTTTATAGTTTTTCTTTTGATGGTTATTTCGTGAGATATTTGGCCTGGTCATTATCAATGGACCACCCTGTGTACTGTACACACGACTATATGTGTATACATACAAAAAACACCGAATAGGCATTGAAAGCCCAACGGCACTGACCAGCCGACATTGCATTCTCAGCTCTTAGGCCTCACCGGAAATGTTTACATAAGGGCAGGCGGCCGCTGTGGCCGAACGGTTCTAGGCGCTTCAGTCGGGAACCGCGCCGTCGATACGGTAGCAGGTTCGAATCCTTCCTCGTGCATGGTTGTGTGTGATGTCCTTATGTTAGTTGGGTTTAAGTAGTTCTAAGTCTAGGGGACTGATGACCTCAGATGTTAAGTCTCTTAGTGCTTAGAGCCATTTGAACTATGTGAACACAAAGGCATGTAGTCAACACAGTTAGTTTCCTTGACCCATGCCGTTACTTCTCATTCAAGTAGCTTCTCAATTGGTCTCACATTGGCTGAGTGCACACAATTTGTCAACAGGATTCAGCAGACCCAGTCGGTGACTCATCCAATATGTACATATTCACATATATGAACACAGATACCGTTACTTATGTTTATGAACATTCAAAATTTCCATACATATGTCCATAGCAATGATGTACATACATGTACATCAAATGTTCATACACTTACATATTCACGTATAAATACATTACTGGCCAAAAAAATTGCTACACCACGAACATGACGAGCTACAGACTCTGAATTTAATCGACATCAAGAACATGCTGTGATATGCAAATGATTAGCTTTCCAGAGCATTCACACCAAGTTGGCGCCAGTGGCGACACATACAACGTGCTGACATGAGGAAATCTTCCAACCGGTTTATCTTACACAAACAGCAGTTGACCGGTGTTGCCTGGTGATGCCTCGTGTAAGGAGGAGAAATGCGTAACATCACGTTTCCGACTTTGATAAAGGTCAGATTGTGGCCTATCGCGATTGCGGATTATCGTATCGCGACATTGCTGCTCGCGATGGCCGAGATCCAATGACTGTTAGCAGAATATGGAATCGGTGGGTTCGGGAGGGTAATACGGAACGCCGTGCTGGATCCCAACGGCCTCGTATCAGTAGCAGTCGAGATGACAGGTATCTTATCCACATGGCTCTAACGGATAGTGCAGCGACTTCTCGATCCCTGAGTTAACAGATGGGGACGTTTGCAAGACAAGAACCATACGCACGAACAGTTCGACGATGTTAGCGGCAGCATGGTCTATCAGCTCGGAGACCATGGCTGCGGTTACCCTTGACGCTGCATCACTGACAGGAGTGCCTGCGATGGTGTACTCAACGACGAACCTGGGAGCGCGAATGGCAAAACGTCATTTTTTCCGATGAATCCAAGTTCGGTTTACAGCATCATGATGGTCGCATCCGTGTTTGGCGATATCGCGGTGAACGCACATTGGAAGCGTGTATTCGTCATGGCCATACCGACTTATCACCTGGTGTGATGGTATGGGGTGCCACTGGTTACACGTCTCGGTCATCCCTTGATCGCATTGACGGCACTTTAAACAGTGGACGTTACATTTCAGATGTGTTACGACCCGTGGCTCTACCCTTCATTCGATCCCTGCGAAACCCTACATTTCACCAGGATAAAGCTCGATCGCATGTTGTTGGTCCTGTACGAGCCTTTCTAGATACAGAAAATGTTCGATTGCTGCCCTGGCCAGCACATTCTCTAGATCTCTCACGAATTGAAAACGTCTAGTCAATGGTGGCCGAGCAACTGGCCCGTCACAATACGCCAGTCACTACTCTTGATGAACTGTGGTATCTTGTTAAAGCTGTATGGGCAGCTGTACCTGTACACGCCATACAAGCTCTGTTTGACTCAATGCCCAGGCGTTTCAAGGCCGTTATTACGGCCAGAGGTGATTGTTCTGGGTACTGAATTCTCAGGATCTATGCACCCAAATTGCGGGGAAATGTAATCACATGTCAGTTGTAGTATAATATATTTGTCCAATGAATACCTGTTTATCATCTGCGTATCTTCTTGGTGTAGGAATTTTAATGGCCAGTAGTGTTCATACATACTGTGGTGATCCAACCTACAAAATGACGCTACACATCGGAATGGGTGAGAGAAGTGGTGTGGGGGGAGTGCCGATTTACTTTCAGGAGCACTGTGAAAGAGTGCTATCATTAACAAGTTTTTCTTTTCGGCAGCAATGTCCGGAGTGATGGCGGTCATTCAGACCGCCAAGCGCCATTGCCAGTGCAGTTACGGAGCGCGTTGGATGCCGACGGCGTCTGTGAGTTCCGTTGCCCTGAGTCATGCGCCGCTGCGTCCAAAGTACCATTTGCCCCTCGAGCAGGTGAAGGAATAGACGTCGACTGCTCGGAGGCTCTGAAGTTCAGCTGGCTATTCAAATACGTGCCTCCTCATAGTCCCATGTTGTGCACCTGGGAGCGACAGTCAACAACAGGCGTTCGATACCGAACAGAAATGTCCTTGGGCACACATCAGAGGTTGACCAGGATGGTGGGCAATGACGTTAGGTGGCTAGGAGGCCACGAGGGTGCTCCTCCCCTACTGGAGTGTAGACAGCTTGCTGTCTGTCGGCAACGATTTCTAAGGGGGCTGAGGCTGGCATCACAGCAGCTCTCGCATCCGTAATGTTTCTAAGTCCAGCAGCTACTACGCTGTAGGTGAGGTGCACCTCAGGCCAGAGCTTGTCAAGTTGATCAGCATGCAGGCAGCCAGTAGATCTTCGCAACCAAAGTGTTCGTTGCACTTTTATCTAAAAATCTGTTTCTCAAGTTGAAGACGCAGACGGAATGGTGGCACAACTGAATATTCTGAGCCTCTAGGCTCGATTGCTTATAAACTTGATGCTATGCTTCTGAAGGAGTCGTACTGTCTTCGGCGGAGGATGGGAAAGGGGGGGGGCACTTTTGGATTTGTTTCACAGTACTCATACAGCCAGTTTTTCCTGGCTCGTTCAAGTGCTTCGGTATGTAGTGGGACGCGAAATTGAAGCGTCACTCATCCACCAGTGTCGGCCCAGATTGCAGGTGAATATAAATTTAATTTAGTTTTTTGTTTACGTATTTTTGTAATATTTGTCATGGTTGTGAATTGTCTAAAGTTTTGTATTTATTTTTTATGTTTCATGTACGGAGAGCGCGGCGCAACGAACGTACATAGCATCTTCGCTGCCGGGACCAGAGAGAAAATTGCTGGCCACTATACGTCGCGGGTCGACAGCCAAAGAGCAACAGAAGGTCCTGAAACCGAGTTGTTGCGTCGTGCTTCTAAAAATTGAAAATTAATAATTTGTATTGTTTCTACAACAATGACGTTATAGAAAGTTTAATCATGTTGTAAATGTTCAGTTCTGTCTTGTCAAGGCTCAGGTTCACGTCTATATGTAGTAAGATAATAAACTAGTGGATGCTACAAAAGTTTAAATACGTGTTCCGAGAATTTATTTATGAAGAATTATGTGAATGAATTAGTAATATATTTGACAAGATTATTAATTTTTGACAACGTTCATCGCGAGTTTGAATCTCGAAAGTTTATTCAGTGTGGTTCTAATGTTTATTAAAGCAGATCACTTGCATTAATATAATTTCTGAGGAGAAACAAACGACATCTAAATTGATAAAAGTTTGCGCAAACCAATTAGCCTGAGTGACGAAATGCTGCGCATGCGACTCAAATGATGATGTTTTAATTACAGTTTCGTTCAAGAACCATTCAGAGACAAATTTAAAAAAGGATATAAATAATTTTTAAGTGTGTTGTAACTGACGTAGGTGACGAAGTCTGCACATGGTCACATGTCAAAAGAAAATCATTCCTACAAAACTTACGTCGTTACGCTACACCGTGGCGACCTTAAAAACAGGGCTTGTGTGCAACTAAGATACGCAGGTACGAAACAAAACATCAAGAGTCCTTCGGAAGTCAACACGAGTTTTCGTGGAGCCTTCATAAGCCAGCGGCGACTTCGCGGATGTGGGCATCTGACGGAGCACAGCCAAGCAGTGCGGTCACGCAGCTATTCCACGAGAAGGCGCATCTGTTGGGCAGCAGCTGAACGCTGGAAACCCCGACAACCTATTTTCTCCCTAAACTAACAGGCCCAGTACGTCAGCTGGGGGGCGTTCCTCCGGCTGGTATTAGAGGTGTTGCTGAGGGCTTCGCCTGTCTACGGTGGTGCCGGGCGTGGTTGCAGCCAGTGACGTCTCCGGTGTTCGACTCAGCATCCTGCCGGTTGCGGAAGCAGGGTTGCAGCATCTCAGTGGCTGCATAGACGGCTGTTACTTCTGCAGCCCATAGCAGCACACTGATCATCGAGAACTACAAACTAAAATATTAGTGTCCGGTGAGTCTGTTTTAAATTGGAAGTGGAGTTTTGTACATAGGGAGTGTGCTTTTACAGGATTGTTGATTACAAGTCTGCGTGTGTAACTAGTTAATATCTTACAATAATGTCGGGAAGTGAAATGTCAGACGAAGAGCAATCTATGTCCGATTGGAGCATGAGGTCCCTTTTTAGGGCGATCGCTAAATTGAAACAATCTAACGAAGAATCTACTGCTAGATTAAAAGAGGAATTAAAACAGTCTAACGAAGAATCTACTGCTAGATTAAAAGAGGAACTAAAACAGGAATTACAACAGTCTAACGAAGAATCTACTGCTAGATTAAAACAGTCTAACGAAGAATCTACGGCTAGATTAAAAGAGGAACTTAAAGGGGAGTTGACAAAATCGACAGACAGGTTACAGGAACATCTTAATGAAACCAGTCGAGAATTAAGTGATAAAATAGAGGTTTCTAAAGTTGAAATGCAGGAAAAACTAGTAGGACTTAGTAATAAGATTGCTGATAACTGTAAAGGTTAGAAGAACATATCCAGGAATCGCGTGAGGAAAAAGCTCGCATGCGAAATGATATTACTGACTTAACCAAGAGACTAGATAATGTCAATGTCTTAGTTGTAAATGAAATAGAGAAAAATAACGACAAGTTACGAGATTAATTTTTTATGCAAACAGAAACTGTTCGTAGAAAATTATTAGAATCTATTAAAGAGGTTTCTACCAAACCTGTAGAGATTTCTACAGTAGATAATGTAGAATTAGAGATATTAACTCATAAAGTAGAAAAAGATGATATTGAAATAGAAAACATGAAATTTTTAATTACGGAAATATGCAGTAACCTTGAGACTTCCAAAGATAATAAGATTGACGAAGGTACAGAGTGTTCACATCGTGAACACAGTAAATAATCGATATTGGCTAATCGCGTATCCAATACAGAAACGCGAATACAGGAAATAACTAAACGGTTATCGGAATTAGATAATAATGAAAACATTTCAAGTAGTAGAAGTAATAACGTAATCAGAGACAACAGTCGCAGCGTGTTTGCTAGTGCGGACGACAACAATACGAATGAAGAAATCACGGCAAGCCAATCCGATGCAACTCCGTCTCTGCAATCTAAACAAAATCCAACTACGTCTCTCGCAGAATGTTGGGATGATATAACGGCAAATTCAAATGTAGCTAGTCGATTTCCTGTATTCAAACCAGGAGGCGAACTTCACCCTATAATCTTTATAAAAGCTTTTGAAACTTCATTATCTCCTAAACGGAGTAATGAAAAACGAATTCAATTTGTAATAGGACATTTAGAAGCAGAAGCTGCGGAATGGGCAGTACTGCATAGAACTGAATTTAGGGACTGGTATGATTTGGTTAAGCAGTTTAAACAAAATTACTGATCGAGAGGAAAACAACAACACTTAACTTCAGAGTTGTTAGACCCAACTCCTTATTCTAAACGGTGGAGGGGTTATAGGAATTATTTCGAATGGCATTTAAACTGTGCTAAATTAATTGGAGAACCAATTATTGAAAGTCATCTAATACGAGTCCTAACTAGTAGGTTACCGTATTATGTAAAGGAAAGAAAAATGTTATTCTAGGAATTGTCCATCCGAACGAGAAAAGGAAGACCTTGTATTAGTACGATCTCATCCTAAAAGTTCGAAGATCAATAAGGAATGTAGAAAATTCTTCTTTACCTTTGGAGGTCCATATGTTGTACACAAGATTGTACATCCCAAAGCGTTACTTCTTATGGTACCTTCATCAGGTGTAATTAAAGGTTTATATAGTGTCGATCAAATTAAACCCTTCATTCCTAAATAAGTTAATATTTAGTATATGTTACATACGGAAGAGCGTTCATAGTTTATTCATATGAAGTTTCTCGTGATAGTTACGTGTTATTTTAAAGAAATGACAGGAAGCTTAAACAAGTGTTCTACAATAATCTACCGGTACTTCAAAAAGAGAAAGATAACCAAAAGGGGATTTATATGGGAGACATTTTGTTATTAGGTCAGATGGAATTTTGTATATTTTATATTTACTCGGGTAGTAGGAACCAAAGGGGATGGTTAATAATTTAGGGACCATGGGCGTCCAGAGCTATATGGCTCACGAGAACATAGCAGAGTGCCTTTAGTAGAGATTTGTAATAGTGTTAATATAGAACACACCAAACGGGGCTCTCTCGCTTGTTTCTCCTAAATAAATTGCCATTACCCAACAAAGTGTCCGAAGGTAAAGGAAGCCGTGCCGAGATTCTAATGAAAGTTTTGCTTGATTTCTTCTTGACCTCAGGCATAAATAAAGAATTAGAGAAAAAAACGACGTAAAGTAAATAGTACTATTAATTATTGTGAGAAACTTATTAGTAATGTATATTTTGGAGACAATAACTCTAGTAAATGAATAAAACTGAAACTAACCTATCACAATTTGAACACCCTGTCCTAATGTAACAACGTTAAAGAACGTACTAAATTATTATTTACTAGCAACTATTAAATGAAAAGGAATAATCGCCATATATTCGGTTATGATTTACCATAATAGCACAATTAAAAGTAAATGACAAATAGTCACAACAAAATCGTCATAAAGGGATTGAATCTATCTAAGAGCAAGAACTTTAGATTACGGAAAATGTGAAAAACATGTATAATATTAACAGTTAAATATTATATAAAGAAGAAGTTTTATTTTCGGTTAAAACGTGACAAACCGAACTTGTGGGTGGGGTATGTAGTGGGACGCGAAATTGAAGCGTCACCCATCCACCAGTGTCAGCCCAGTTTGAAGGTGAATATAAGTTTAATTTAGTTTTTTGTTTATGTATTTTTGTAATATTTGTAATGGTTGTGAATTGTCTAAAGTTTTGTATTTATTTTTTATGTTTCATGTTCGGCGAAGGCGACGCAACGAACGTACATAGCATCTTCGCTGCCGGGACCAGAGAGAATATTGCTGGCCACTATACGTCGCGGGTCGACAGCCAAAGAGCAACAGAAGATCCTGAAACCGTGTTGTTGTGTCGTGCTTCTAAAAATTGAAAATTAATAATTTGTATTGTTTCTACAACAATGACGTCATAGAAAGTTTAATCATGTTGTTAATGTTCAGTTCTGTCTTGTCAAGGCTCAGGTTCACGTATATAAGTAGTAAGATGATAAACTAGTGGATGCTACAAAAGTTTAAATACGTGTTTCGAGAATTTATTTATGAAGAATTATGTGAATGAATTAATAATATATTTGACAAGATTATTAATCTTTGACAACGTTCATCGTGAGTCTGAATCTCGAAAGTTTATTCAGTGTGGTTCTAATGTTTATTAAAGCAGATCACTTACATTAATATAATTTCTGAGGAGAAACAAACGACATCTAAATTGATAAAAGTTTGCGCAAACCAATTAGCCTGAGTGACGAAATGCTGCGCATACGACTCAAATGATGATGTTTTAATTACAGTTTCGTTAAAGAACCATTCAGAGACAAATTTAAAAAAGGATTTAAATAATTTTTAATTGTGTTGTAACTGACGTAGGTGACGAAGTCTGCACATGGTCATATGTCAAAAGAAAATCATTCATACAAAACTTACGTCGTTACACTACAGGTACCACAGTTCAGAGGCAATCCAGAACAAAATATCACAAGCCACTACCTCAGAGACAAACTGTTATTAATTGCTACAAACCTTTCATCTAAGCTGGCTGGAAGAGTAGTGAGTATCGTGACGAATACACGGATTAGTGACCATAAGGCAGTTGCTGTTAGGCTGAATGCTGTAACACCTACAACCATCAAAATGAAAGGAACAGTATATCTATTTAAAAAAGGTGATAAAAATATTATTAACGTCATTTGAAGATACGGTCTTCACTCCTTACGATATGGTCATGTAAGCGTAGAAAAGTTGTGGAATGATATCAAAGAGATATTATCAACATAAATTGAGATATATATACCCCATAAATTAATAAGTGATGGTACTGACCCCCCATGGTACACTAAACGGGTCCGATAGCTGTTGCAGAAGCAAAAAAAAAAAAAAAAGCATGCCGAATTTAAAGGAACGCAAAATCCCCAAGACTAGCAGAGTTTTACAGAAGTTCAAAATATAGAGAGTACTTCAATGCGTGATGCTTTTAATAATTTCCATAACGAAGGTCTATCTCGAAATATGTCACAAAACCCAAACAGATTTAGATAATACAAAAGAACAGTGGCAAGACGCAATCTATATCTTCACTGGGCGATAACGAGGGTGAAGTCACTGGTGACAGTGCCACTAAAGCAAAGTTAGTAAACACGGTTTTACGAAACTATTACACCAAAGAAGACGAAGTAAATATTCCTGAATTCCAATCAAGAACAAGTGCAAGATGAGAAACATAGAAGTAAGTATCCTCGATGTCGCAAAGCAGCTTAAATCACTTAATAAAGATTGCTGACACAATAGCTCCATATTCAGCAATTATACACAACCGATCGCTCACCAGCCGGAGTGGCCGCGCGGTTCTAGGCGCTACAGTCTGGAACTGCTCGACCGCTACGGTCGCAGGTTCGAATCCTGCCTCGGCCATGGATCTGTGTGTTGTCTTTAGGTTAGTTATGTTTAATTAGTTCTAAGTTCTAGGGGATTGATGACCTCAGAAATTAGGTCCCATAGTGCTCAGAGCTATTTGAACCATTTGAACCGCTCGCTCACAGAAATATTCGTACCTAAAGACTGTAAAATTGGTCAAGTCAAAATGATACCTAAAAATGGAAGTAGGAGTGATCCGTTGAATTACAGGCCCATATGACTAACGTCTATTTGCAGTAGGTTTTGGAACATACACTCCTGGAAATGGAAAAAAGAACACATTGACACCGGTGTGTCAGACCCACCATACTTGCTCCGGACACTGCGAGAGGGCTGTACAAGCAATGATCACACGCACGGCACAGCGGACACACCAGGAACCGCGGTGTTGGCCGTCGAATGGCGCTAGCTGCGCAGCATTTGTGCACCGCCGCCGTCAGTGTCAGCCACTTTGCCGTGGCATACGGAGCTCCATCGCAGTCTTTAACACTGGTAGCATGCCGCGACAGCGTGGACGTGAACCGTATGTGCAGTTGACGGACTTTGAGCGAGGGCGTATAGTGGGCATGCGGGAGGCCGGGTGGACGTACCGCCGAATTGCTCAACACGTGGGGCGTGAGGTCTCCACAGTACATTGATGTTGTCGCCAGTGGTCGGCGGAAGGTGCACGTGCCCGTCGACCTGGGACCGGACCGCAGCGACGCACGGGCGCACGCCAAGACCGTAGGATCCTACGCAGTGCCGTAGGGGACCGCACCGCCACTTCCCAGCAAATTAGGGACACTGTTGCTCCTGGGGTATCGGCGAGGACCATTCGCAACCGTCTCCATGAAGCTGGGCTACGGTCCCGCACACCGTTAGGCCGTCTTCCGCTCACGCCCCAACATCGTGCAGCCCACCTCCAGTGGTGTCGCGACAGGCGTGAATGGAGGGACGAATGGAGACGTGTCGTCTTCAGCGATGAGAGTCGCTTCTGCCTTGGTGCCAATGATGGACGTATGCGTGTTTGGCGCCGTGCAGTTGAGCGCCACAATGAGGACTGCATACGACCGAGGCACACAGGGCCAACACCTGGCATCATGGTGTGGGGAGCGATCTCCTACACTGGCCGTACACAACTGGTGATCGTCGAGGGGACACTGAATAGTGCACGGTACATCCAAACCGTCATCGAACCCATCGTTCTACCATTCCTAGACCGGCAAGGGAACTTGCTGTTCCAACAGGACAATGCACGTCCGCATGTATCCCGTGCCACCCAACGTGCTCTAGAAGGTGTAAGTCAACTACCCTGGCCAGCAAGATCTCCGGATCTGTCCCCCATTGAGCATGTTTGGGACTGGATGAAGCGTCGTCTCACGCGGTCTGCACGTCCAGCACGAACGCTGGTCCAATTGAGGCGCCAGGTGGAAATGGCATGGCAAGCCGTTCCACAGGACTACATCCAGCATCTCTACGATCGTCTCCATGGGAGAATAGCAGCCTGTACTAGTACTGTACTAGTGCCGACATTGTGCATGCTCTGTTGCCTGTGTCTATGTGCCTGTGGTTCTGTCAGTGTGATCATGTGATGTATCTGACCCCAGGAATGTGTCAATAAAGTTTTCCCTTCCTGGGACAATGAATTCACGGTGTTCTTATTTCAATTTCCAGGAGTGTATACTGTATTCGAACATTATGAAGTATCTTGAGGAAGACGATTTAGTGACACATAGTCAGCACGAACTCAGAAAATATCGTTCTTGCGAAACAGAACTAGCTCCTTGTACACATGAAGTAATGAGTACTATCCACAGGGGATGTCAAATCGATTCCACATTTACAGTTTCTAGAAGGCTTTCGACACCGTTCCTCACAAGCGTCTTCTAACCAAACTGCGTGACTATGGAATATCTTCTCAGTTGTGCGACTGGATTCGTGATTTCCTGTTGGAAATGTCACAGTTCGTGGTGTTCACCAAGGCAGTGTTATATGCCCTCTACTTTCTCTGATCTGTATTAAGGATATAGGAAACAATCTGAGTAGCCGTCTTAGATTGTTTGCAGATGATGCTGTCATTTACAGGCTGGTAAGGTCATCAGATGACCAAAACGAATTGCAAAATTATTTAGCTAAGGTATCTGCATGGTACGAGAAGTTGCAGATGACTCTGAATAATGAAAAGTGTGAAGTTATTCACGTGAGTACTAAAGGAAATCCGTTAAATTTCGATTACGCGATAAGTTACATGAATCTGAAGTCTGCAAATTTAGCTAAATACTTAGGGATTACAATTACAAATAACCTAAATTGGAAGACCACATATATAATGTTGATGGTAGAGCAAACCAAAGACTGCGATTCATTGGCAGCACACGTAGAAGGTGCAACAGATCTACTAGAGAGACTGCTTACACTACACTTGTCCGCCCTATTCTGGAGTATTGCTTTGCGGTGTGGGATCCGCATCTGGTGGGACTGACGGATGACATCGAAAACGTACAAATAAGGGTGGCTAGTTTTATGTTATCTTGAAATAGTGGAGATAGTGCCACATACATGATACGTGAATTGGAATTGCAATCATTAAAACAAAGGCGTTTTTCGTTGCGACGGGATCTTCTCATGAAATTTCAATCATCTGTTTTTTCCTCCGATTGCGAAAATATTCTGTTGGCACCCAACCACATAGAGAGAAAGGATTATCGCGATAAAATAAGAGAAATCGGAATTTGCACAGAAAAATTCTAGTACTCGTTTTTCCCGCACGCCGTTCGAGAGTAGAACGGTAGAGAAGCAGCTTGAAGGTGGTTCATTGAACCCTCTGAAGCGCACTTTTTTGTGAATAGCGGAGTAATCATGTACATGTAGATGCAGATGTAACACATAGGAAGCCAAGTCAGAATCTGCCAAAATTCTGTGAGGCAGCAGTAGAATAAGTACGGCAGTCTTACACTACTGGCCATTAAAATTGCTACACCAAGAAGAAATGCAGATGGTAAACGGGTATTCATTGGATAAATATATTATGCTAGAATTGACATGTGATTACATTTTCACGCAATTTGGGTCCATAGATCCTGAGAAATCACTATCCAGAACAACCACCTCTTGCCGTAATAACGGACTTGATACGCCTGGGCATTGAGTCAAACAGAGATTGCATGGCATGTACATGTACAGCTGCCCATGCAGCTTCAACACGATACCACAGTTCATCAAGAGTAGTGACTGGCGTATTGTGACGAGCCAGTTGCTCGGCCGCTATTGATCAGACGTTTTCAATTGGTGAGAGATCTGGAGAATGTGCTGGCCAGGGCAGCAGTCGAACATTTTTTGTATCCAGAAACGCGCGTACAGGACCTGCAACAGGCGGTCGTGCATTAACCTGCTGAAATGTAGGGTTTCGCAGGGATCGAATGAAGGGTAGAGCCACGGGTCGTAACACATCTGAAATGAACGTCCACTGTCCAAAGTGCCGTCAGTGCGAATAAGAGGTGACCGAGGCGTGTAACCAATGACTCCCCATACCATCATGCCTGGTGATACGCCAGTATGGCGATGACGCATACACGCTTCCAATGTGCGTTCACCGCGATGTCGCCAAACACGGATGCGACCATCATGAAGCTGTAAACAGAACCAGGATTCATCCGAAAAAATGACGTTTTACATTCGTGCACCCAGGTTCGTCGTTGAGTGCACCATCGCAGGCACTCCTTTCAGTGATGCAATGCAGCGTCAAGGGTAACTGCAGCCATGGTGTCCGAGCTGATAGTCCATGCTACTGCAAACGTCGTCGAACTGTTCTTGCAGATGGTTGTTGTCTTTCAAACGTCCCCATCTATTGACTCAGGGATCGAGACGTGGATCCACGAACCGTGCGGATAAGATGCCTGTCATCTCGACTGCTAGTGACACGAGGCCGTTGGGATCCAGCACGACGTTCCGTATTACCCTCCTGAACCCACCGATTCCGTATTCTGCTAACAATCATTGGATCTCGACCAACGCGAGCAGCAATGTCGCGATACGATAAACCGCAATCGCTATAGCCTACAATCCGACCTTTATCAAAGTCGGAAACATGATGGTACGCATCTCTCCTCCTTACACGAGGCATCACAACAACGTTTCACCAGGCAAAGCCGGTCAGCTGCTGTTTGTGTACGAGAAATCTGTTGGAAACTTTCCTCATATTAGCACGTTGTAGGTGTCGCCGCCGGCGCCAGGCCTTGTGTGAATGCTCTGAAAAGCTAATCGTTTGCATATCACAGCATCTTCTTCCTGTCGGTTAAATTTCGCGTCTGTAGCACTGTACATTCGTAGTCTATGCTGCCACATTGAAAATGTATAAACAAAACTTGAAGATGTACTGCACCCAGTACTCTATTAAACATTTCTGTAAGTTGTTTAACTTTTTCACAATTAACGGTTACTTTTGCGTAACTAATTTATAAACACCATGCTTTGTTATATGTGGAGTGCCACATGAAATCTTTCGGTGACACGCCAAGAAGGCTAAATTTGCTCTTCCGGGCAGTCTGGAATTTAAAAGAGGACGATCCACCCTCTAGAGATTATGTTAGGAATATAGTAATGGAGTGAAAAAGTTAGAGGTACCTTGTAGTATAATGGAGAAAGACACCCTGCGATGTGCATACGAAGTACGGATCCAGTGTTATACAATCGAGTAATTGGTATAGAGTTTTTTTCATCAGGTTTATTCTTAGGTAATTGAGACAAATATCTCGAAAGATGTTCTATGGAGCACGGGTTATACTGGTGGCAATGTTTCAGTTTATTATAAAAGATGCTGAACTAGTTACGTCAGCCAGACACGTTATAGAGTGATAAAGTGAAAATTTCAGAATTATGCAGAAAACTGGGGAAGCACGCACACGGTTTTGTAGGAGGTGGGCCGTGGAGTAATGCAGACCGTTTTATTAGTGGAATGTGAAAAATTTAACTTCACAACGACTGAACCAGATGAACTTCCGAATGTATTACAAGATTCATACGGAACTGTGGTAACAATGGTCGTAGAGGACATAAAGATAGCGGTGATAGGTCAAGCAACAGATAGAATAATAGGAAATCTGAAGTGGATGAAGACAGTAGATATTATCAGCAAAATAATACGGAAAAGGCAGGCGCTCGTGTGTGGACATCCACAGACATCTGAAAAGACAATCACGCCATGGAAGCCTAAACGTGATGTGAATACGATGCAATAACTACGAGTCAGCAAGAAATCGGTGTCAGACAACTACAGATATTATTGTGAAGATTGTTTCGAAAATTCTGAAGGCTCATCCACAGTGAGTCAGCGAGGCGGAGTGAGCAGTGTATATACACTATGTGATCAAATGTATCCGGACAAACCCAAAAACATTTATTTTTCATAATAGGTGCATTGTGCTGCCACCTACTGCCAAGTACTCCATATCAGTGACCTCAGTAATCATTAGACATCGAGAGAGAGCAGAATGGAACGCTCTGCAGAACTCACGGACTTCGAACACGGTCGGGTGATTGGGTGTCACTTGTGTCATACGTCTGTACGCGAGATTGCCACACTCTTAAACATCCCTATGTCCACTGTTTCCAATGTGATAGTGAAGCAGAAACGTGAAGGGACACGTACAGCACAAAGGCGTACAGGCCGACCTCGTGTCTTGACTGACAGAACTCGCAGGTATTTGAAGAGGGTCGTAATGTGTAATAGGCAGACATCTATCCAGATCATCACACAGGAATTCCAAACTGCTTCAGGTTCCACTGAAAGTACTATGACAGTTAGGCAGGAGGTACGAAAACTGGGATTTCATGGTCGAGCGGCTGCTCTTAAGTCACACATCCCGCCGGTAAATGCCAAACGACGCCTCTCATGGTAAAGGAGAGTAAGTATTGAACGATTGAAGAGTGGAAAAAGATTGTGTGGAGTGACGAATCATGGTACTCAGTGTAGCAATCAGATGGCAGGGTGTGGGTAAGTCGAATGCCCGGTGAACGTCATCTGCCAGCGCGTGTAGTGCCAACAGTAAATTTCGGAAGCGATGATGTTACGTTGTGGTCGTGTTTTTCATGGATGAGTCTTGCACCCCTTGTTGTTTTGCGTGGCACTATCACAGCACAGGCCTAAATTGATGTTTAAGGAACTTCTTGCTTCCCATTGTTGAAGAGCAATTCAGGGATTGCGACTGCATCTTTCAATACGATCAAGAATCTATTCATATGCACGGCCTGTGGTGGAGTGGTTACACGACAATAACATCGCTGTAATGGACTGACCTGTACAGAGTCCTGACCTGAATCCTATAGGACACCTGTGGGATGTTTTGGAACGCCGACTTCGTGCCAGACCTCACCGACCGACATCGATACCTCTCCTCAGTGCAGCACTTCGTGAAGAATGGCGTGCCATTCCACAAGAAACCTTCCAGCGTCTGATTGAACGTGTGCCCGTGAGAGCGGAAACTGTCATCAAGGCTAAGGCTAGTCCAACACCATATTGAATTCCAGCATTTCCGATAGAGGGCACCTCGAACTTGTAAGTCATTTTCAGCCAGGTGTCCGAATACTTTTGATCATATTGTGCATGAGCAGTGGATATTCACACACATGTGAGTCACTTTGAGTGAGGTGGTACACGGTACAGACTGAAAAGAGCAGTAGTTGCACCTAGGAGTGGTGTCAGGAGCAACAGTCTTGAGTAGTAGCCCAGTTGTATGAAAGCTAACTGTGGTCAAATCACACATATTAACTAGGGAGATGATGAATCATTAAACATCAGAGGTCACGTGAGGTAGCTGTGAGGCCTGAGGCGTCTTGTCACTGTCCTCGCGGATCCTCCCACCGGAGGTTCGAGTCCTCCCTCGGGCATGGGTGTCTGTGTTGTCCTTAGCATAAGTTAGTTTAAGTTAGATTGAGAAAAATTCGGAGTAGGTATTAAAATTCATGGAGAAGAAATAAAAACTTTGAGGTTCGCCGATGACATTGTAATTCTGTCAGAGGCAGCAAAGGACTTGGAAGAGCAGTTGAACGGAATGGAGAGTGTCTTGAAAGGAGGATATAAGATGAACATCAACTAAAGCAAAACGAGGATAATGGAGTGTAGTCGAATTAAGTCGGGTGATGCTGAGGGAATTAGATTAGGAAATGAGACACTTAAAGCAGTAAAGGAGCTTTGCTATTTAGGGAGTAAAATAACTGATGATGGTCGAAGTAGAGAGGATATAAAAAGTAGACTGGCAATGGGAAGAAAAGCGTTTCTGAAGAAGAGAAATTTGTTAACATCGAGTATAGATTTAAGTGTCAGGAAGTCGTTTCTGAAAGTGAAAAAAGGACGATAAATAGCTTGGACAAGAAGAGAATAGAAGCTTTCGAAATGTGGTGCTACAGAAGAATGCTGAAGATTAGATGGGTAGATCACATACCTAACGAGGAGGTATTGAATAGAATTGGGGAGAAGAGAAGTTTGTGGCACAACTTGACAAAAAGAAGGGACCGGTTGGTAGGACATGTTTTGAGGCATCAAGGGATCACAAATTTAGCACTGGACGGCAGCGTGGAGGGTAAAAATCGTGGAGGGAGACCAAGAGATGAATACACTAAGGAGATTCAGAAGGATGTAGATTGCAGTAAGTACTGGGAGATGAAGAAGCTTGCACAGGATAGAGTAGCATGGAGAGCTGCATCAAACCAGTCTCAGGACTGAAGACCACAACAACAACAGATTAAGTAGTGATTAAGCCTAGGGACCGATGACCTCAGCAGTTTGGTCCCATAGTCCTTATAACAAATTTACAAATTTTCAAATACCAGAAATTAAAAAAAAAAACATCTTATGTGGAGAAAGTAGGAGAGAAACAGACACGTCAAGGGGATAAGATGTACATTTTATGGACCGTATCTTCCGGTAACAGAATATATAGGCGATGAAGAAAGAGAGAGCAAGAAGCAGTGTAGAAGAAAGTAGTTTAAGATTCTAGTTAATCAGGAGAAGAAACGAAGGAAAGAAGAAGGAGGATGAAGAAGAAGAGGAAGAAAAGAATAAATGAAGAAGCTATTGGTGAAGGAGAGAAGAATATTGTTTCAGAAGGTGCAATGGGCAGAGATAGTAATGCTATTTTTGTTGGTTGTCCTGGAAGCAGAAATGTCTGTCGGAAGAGTGAGGAAGCATCGGTAGGGGCAAGCATAGTAGAGGACGATATGACTATATTTAAATTAGAGGATGAAGAACGTGAATGAGAAGAACATCGTTTTCTGGTAGAAAAATATGTTGCTTATGATGAAGAAGGAAAGAAACAACATTAAAGGAAGACGACGAGGAGGAGAAGAAATAGGAGGCAGAATGAAAAAGGAAGTGAAGAATTAATAAACAGTTGTAAAAATGGTTCAAATGGCTCTGAGCACTATGGGACTCAACATCTGAGGTCATCAGTCCCCTAGAACGTAGAACTACTTAAACCTAACTAACCTAAAGACATCACACACATCAATGCACGAGACAGGATTCGAAATTGCGACCGTAGCGGTCGCGCGGTTCCAGACTGAAGCGCCTAGAACCGCTCGGCCACTTCGGCCTACCAGACAGTTGTAACTTTACTCGAGTAGATGGTGAATTTGAGGAGACAAGCCATCGCAGAAGTGCTTAGGTCTTAGTCTATTAGAGTTTACGAACTGAGAATATTTATTATCAAAAAAGCGGTATTACTGGCAAGCACAAAGGTCTTTGTTTAGTCATGTTGGAATAGTGTAACCAGAAGTGAAAGAGGTTAGTTAAGACGGTCCATTTACAGAGAGGAGATGAATTACTAAAATGAGACGCTAAGGTGAAAGACTATTATATTTGTACGTTCTGTGTTCGTTGGTAGGATGATTCATTGCAGCAATATTTACGTACGAGAGAGATGTGCCCAGTGAGACTAGAACCGACACAGCAGCTACTATGCGACACGGTATTGATTGTAGGGAGAGCCACACAGCACTGTTGAGGTGTATAAGAGTGGTCTATCTGTTGTAATACAGTACTGCCTGCAACGGGGGCTGTCAGGAATGAGCGTACCGACGTTAACAGCTGAAGAGAGTTTAATACGTAACATCAGCACGTTCAATGAACCAACGGAAACAGTGCGGCACTGATTTCGCACGCAAATACGAATGAATGTCGTATGAGTGGAGATAGTAATGAAAATTAATACTATTGTGATTATTACCTAAACTGTCAGACAAATTGTAAGGTATCTTTCGTAAAGTGATATATTAATGCGAGTTAACTTTAACGTTTACTCAGATACTGCTTATCATTTTTACATAAACTCCACAATTTACTTATTTATTTTTAATATCACAGTTAATTATTTTATCTACATCTGCAACTACGTATTTACTCTGCTTTTCACAATTAAGTGCCTGGCACGGGATTCAATGAACCACCTTCAAACAGTCCCTCTACCTTTCCACTCGAACGGTTCGCGGAAAAACGAGCACTTAAATCTTTCCGAGCGAGCCTGATTTATTTTATTGAGATGATCGTTCCTCCCTGTGTAGATGGAGCCAACAGAATGCTTTCGCAATCGTAGGAGAAAACTGGTGATTGAAATTTCATGAGAAGATCCCGTCGCAACGAATAACGCCTTTGTTTTAATGATTGCCACTCCAATTCACGTGTCCTGCCTGTGGCATTATCTCCACTATTTCATAATAATACAAAACGAGCCGCCCATCTTTGTACTTTTTCGATGTTATCCGTCAGTCCCACCTGATACGGATCCCACACCGCACAGCAGTACTCCAGAATATGGCGGACAAGCGTGGTGTAAGCAGTCTCTTTAGTAGACCTGGTCAATCTTCTAAGTGTCCTCCCAATGAATAGCAGTCTTTCGTTTGCTCCACCGACTGCATTATCTGTGTAATCGGTCCAATTTGGGTTATTTGTAATTGTAATCCTTAAGTATTTAGTTGAATTTGCAGCCTTGAGATTTGTGTGACTTATCGCTCAATCAAAATTTAGTCGATTTCTTTTAGTGTTCATGTGAATAACTTCACACTTTTCTTTATTCAGGGTCAATTGCCACTTTTCGCATCACACAGATATCTTATCTAAATCATTTTGCAATTCATTTTGTTCATGTGATGACTTTACAAGACGGTAAATGACAGCATCACCTGCAAATAATCTAAGAGGGCTACTCAGATTGTCTACTATGACGTTAATATAGATCAGGAACGATAGAAGGCCTATAATACTTCCTTGGGGAACGCCGGATACTACTTCTGTTTTACTCAATGATTTTCCTTCTATTACTAGGAACTGTCACCTTTCTGACAGGAAATCACGAATCTAGTCGCACAACTGAGGTGATATTCCGTAGGCACGTAATTTGTTTAGAAGACGCTTGTGAGGAACGGTGTCGAATGCCTTCTGGAAATCTAAAAATATGGAGTCAATTTGACATCCCCCGCCGATAGCACTCATTACTGCATGAGTATAAAGTGCTAGTTGTGTTCCGCAAGAACGATATTATGTTTTTCTTGTATGGTTTCACTATAAGAATTTAATGTGTCCCTACTGGCATTGTGGAGATAAAGAGCGCAAGGCAGTACAATAGCAGAAAACTTTGTTTCTCAGCGAATTGTCGGCATCGATTAGATGGAATCGAGCGAGGTGGTACCGATGTTGTATGGATCTTCTGATAAGTAGCAAAGAGTATCTGAAAACAGATACAGAAAAAAAGATATGTGTTCAGCAAAACCTAGAACACGCTCGTCTGTCAGAACTAATACTATTGAATACGGAAGTATAAATTTTCTCGTATTCTAAGAAAATTGAGTGCTTTGCCATATAACTTGCTTTGGAATTTGTTCAAAAACGGTAGGTACTTCACACAGATATTCCTCACTCATATTTCTTTTTCCGTAACCCGACAACATCCAAAAAGTCAAATGGCACAGTTATTATTTAAAAAAAATTGTATGGTGTTGCGACTTAATAGCTCTTTGTGGGTAATAGGCTTCGTCGAAATTTCTCATTCCTTGTCCCTTCTGAGGCTACTAGGACAAAACTTCGGCTTCTCGATTACCTTGTAAGTGACGGTAATGCCAATTCTGCAAGAAAGGGGCATCATCACATTATGGCTTCCTAATCCACCGCTTAAAACTGATAAAAGACAAAGGAATTGAGGGAAGTCGCTGGGTATTATTCACTGAACATTTATTACAGCTGAAAAATGTGACCGACATGATGTTTTCGTTGAAAGCTCGTACAGAACTTACAATATAAGGAATGGAAGGTTAGAGTGAAAGAATATTATCATTCGATTAACAGCTTTGTCCTTTGACGTCTCCTAATTTGACCTGGCTTGAGAAAAAAGATAATAAATGTAAGGAGAGCTTTACATACTACACGAAAGTGTGAAGTATTACTGATTTACTTCAGAGTGTGTTTAAAAATGTTGAAGATTTTATGAAACCTCGTACAGTACATCCCAGATACGCAGAGGGCCAAATTTAACAGTCGGAGGCTACCATCCCATGTGTCGCACTAAGTAATGTATAGCATCATAAATTCTTCGTTTCTTTGGTCATGGCTTTCCTATACAATTACTTAAAATTTTTAAGATAAATCCATGCAACTACTAAAAAATACGCTTTTATTTCACCATATGCGTTTTGTTTTATGTGGTCAAAATGTCTTCAGTGATCTGGAATAAAACATATTCAAAATAGTGATGTAGTTGTAGGTTTAAAAACAATCCGTTTCGTTACGCAAATGACTTGATGTATTATCGTCTGTTTACTGCTTGAAACCAGAAGTGTCATTCGTCAGGTATTCCTGTCTTTCGCATTGGTCTTTTTGGGTTATTTTCACTTTCAAACGCAGACCTATCAGTTTCCCGGTGCAACAATTACTAGTGCTCAGAAATAGTGGTTTACATTTCTCTGACTAAACGTGCGACTGTGTACATCTGCGTGTGTAGCGTTTCCAACGTATTTACTGGGTTTTATGTTGCAAATACTTCAACACAAACGTTTTCAGACGTAGGTTTTCATAGAGAAACTTCAATATGCTTTCGTGTGCAACGGTGATGCAATATTCAGCCTTGTGTTCCAGTACAAAGGTGGTACAGCAAGAGGAAGTGAAAGAAAACTACAACACATCTGTGCCGATGACAGTAATCCTGAATAATGTGCGCACATAAAACAGACGAAAATGCCGTGTTTCAGCGATTAATACTTATTAAATGAAGTGCTGTTAGCTACACAATTGCGAATACGTTTGATAACAGGCCACTAACGATGTTTTAGTCCAGTAAAACGAAACACATTTAGGGAAATAAATAGGCGTCTTTAATACTTGAATAAAAGGATCAGAGATTCAGTAGAGCCATAAAACTATATTAAAAATAGTGCATAACAATTCTATGTGTAGCAGCGACGGTCACTGATTATCAAAGCGGTTCCGTGGGATATTTGCAATAAGAGTATGAATGAAGCAGATGGCAGCTGTTGGCAGCTACGAGAGCGTTACTAATGGTGCAGGTTCCGTCTATAATTGCGGCACTGCTGCAGCGCTAATGAAGCAGTGTTGCCATCTGTGATCGCCCACCAGCATTGTGGCAAATGGGTGGAACGTGAAGATGTGCCACCAAACAAAGCGAAGCATTAAAGTCCTGTAGTTGGCACCTCATTATTATGTGAAACACTGCAACACAGACGAATTGTGCTTCGTCTACATCTTAGCCTGTATGTTCAGCCGTAATTTGGCTCACGTGGTATCTGGTTCTACGTGGCATAATTTTGTGTGAATAAAGAAAATTAACTATCGAACACGAGAGAGTAATATTTTAATAGATGTATCACTTAGTTTAAGTCCTAGTACTTGCTAGGCGATCTGATTTCGGAAGCGGTAAACGCTGGGGAACCATTCTAACGACCAAATTATTGTTATCGAAGGTTTGTCCAACCAGCAAATACCATATTCAGTACCTTACGAGAAGTAAATTCCACCTTCCGTGAATCGTTCTTTCTTACACGATTGCCATAATTTTTATGCAGAGCAGTTGTTGTAACTTACACATTCCTTAACTAGTTGAGATGTTACGATTGTTGTCAAACCCCTAACACTTTGTTTCACGCCAATGTTATTAGGAGGGTAAGTCAATTATTATCATCAATTTAGTTATATTTACGTTTATTTTGGTAGTACTGTCGTTTTACGTTGATGACCCGTGCTTTGTTTATTTGTTGTTATATCTTTGCAATTTTCATTTGTTATGTTAGTTTCGTTATCGCTGCCATGCTGTTAATCATGGCTGCACGGCTCTCTATTTGCAGCAAAGAAGAGCAACGTTCAGTGATCCATTTTGTGGTCGGAAGGCGTATCAGAGGCCGAAATTCATCGAAGACTTTCGATTCAGTACGGGAACAGTGTTTTGCCACAACGGAGTGTCTACGAATAGATTGAAAAGTTCCGAAATGGTCGCACAAGTGTTACACCCGATGAAGGAGCTGGATTACCGTTTACCGCAACAAATGAAGAAACCATTGAGCGTTCACGTGAAATGATTCTCTTAGTCAGACGATTAGCTATTGACGAAGCGGCACATCGTCTGCCAATTAGTCACGGTTTTGCTTACGAAGTCATCTAAAACAGACTTGGGTTTCATAACGTTTGTGCAAAATGGGTCCCAAAACAACTCACACATTTGGATAGACAAACGCGCTTGGACATCTGCAGAAAACATTTGGATCGCTGTGGTAACGAAGGGGTCAACTTCTTAGACAGGATCATTACTGGTGACAAAACATTAGAATAAATGGCAGAGTGTGGAATGGAAACATCCAAATTCGCCATGCAAGAAAAAGTTCAAGACCCAACGGTCCGTAGGAAAACTGATGCTTACGGTTTTTTTTTGGGACGTACAGTGTCCAGAACTGGAACATTATGGGGAAAGGGGCACAACAATAAACAGTGTACGTTGCAGTAAGATGCTTACTGTCATACTAAGCCTGCAATTCGAAGCAAAAGCAGAGGATAGCTATCAAAAGGCGTTGTATTGTTGCACGACAATGCCCGTCTGCATACTGCTGCCCATACTGCCGAAACGTTCTAGGAACTCAAATTTGAAATACTGGATCATCCTCCGTATAGTTCCGATCTTGCACCTTCTGACTATCACTTGTTTGGTCCACTCAAACAGGCATTAAGGGGCCGTCGATTTGCCTCGGACGAAGCAGTGAAAGAAGCAGTGCATTCCTCGCTCGCAGCTCAACCGAGAACCTTCTTTTATGAGGGTATCAGGAAGCTTGTACAACGATGGACCAAATACGTTGAAATGCAAGGACACTATGTCGAAAAATTATGTTCTTTTAAGTTTCCTATTTAATTAAAATAAAGTTTTATAACTACTTGGGGTAATAATTGACTTACCCTCGTACATAGCCGATGTCTGAGTATAGGCCCACTTCATTTTTCTCGTCCTATCTGTCGATTTGGTAAAAACTGGTTCACCCATAAACACATGAGAGAGATGTAATGTAATGTGAGTTTGAGACCGAGATGAACTCAGTTGTTGTCCGTCTACTTTATTTTTCAAATGATATTTAGTTCGAAATCAGGCTAATGCCTGCAACATAATCATGTTGTTTCCGCAAAGCATCTATTTAACCTTAGAGGAAGAAAATTGCGATTTCGGGAAATACGAGTGCTATATTCAATGATTTCTACGTTTTCCATTTTCCTCAGTCTTAAAAGTGTTAACGTGAAATGCAAATAGTAATTATTTTTTGTCAGTTTGTGAACATTATACACTGTGCTTTAGCCATTCGTTTCTTCTTTTTTCATTCAGCTAGAAGTTAAACATTGTCATTAGGAAACCGTAGGAAGCAATGGAGACGTTTTCTATTATGAAACTGTGTCCGCCTGCAGCGGTGCATAGGAATAATTTAATTCTCTGGGCTTTCCAAGCCAAGTTCACTGCTGTCTGTTACACAAAGATTCGGCAATAAATCTGCGCCCCCTTATAAACTTGCACAGTCTCCGATTTATACTGCCTTCTCCCTGGATTCAACTTGTACGTATTAAACTTTCCCCGTCTATTGACATACACTTGTAAGCCGAAACACTGTGATCACTGCCCACCGCGAGATAGAATTCTACCAAACGACGCTGCAGGCACACGACGCGGCGTTGTAGTAGTAGTTGTTACTTTTGTTGCGACATTCATTCGGAAGACCCATTTGATGCATTTCGCTGCTAGCCTAGCTGTGCAATCCTCTTTATATCCAGATAACAACTGCAATCTACGTGGTAGTTGTATTCAAACGTTCGCTACTTGAGCCAATGTAGACGGAAAACTATTTACCGTTTGGATTACCCAAAGTTATATGAATGATGTTCAGATTGTGACTGCAGGATTTGTGTTGTTAGTAGTGATAGTGTCAAGACTTGCCGTTTGCGCCGTTACTGGTACGGCGACGAAAGGCATAAACAAAAGTACTAGTTTGCGTTACATGCGTTACAGTTGCCGACAGTCAGCATGCGTCCGGACAAGGTGAGCAGGGTTTTACTCCTAACGCTGTTTTATCAAAACAACAGCAACAGTTCTGCTACTCTTCACGAGTACCGACTCATTACAGGAATACGGAGAGTTCTTCTCTACTAACCGGGGTTGAACGACATGATTTGTAATTTCAGCTTAACTAGCGATTTGGAAATTGCTCCTGGGTGAGGCCGAAGGCTAAAAGCATCATAAATTCTTGAAGGAATTACTGATGCCATGGCTCAGAATGATAGATGCGATGTGAAACCTTCAACCAGTGTATGAGCTGTGTCATGACAGCTGAGCATTCCATGGTCCACCATTCAAAAAGTGCTGCGAACAATTGTGAAATAATGTCTCCAGCGCAGTTAAAGGCTGTCGTGCATGTAGATGGTCGTCACATTGAGCAACGTTCGTAAACTCCAACGTAAACAAGATGAGCAATTAACGAAATGTACCCTCTAAATTAAAATGTGTTGTTAATCCATTATTTATCCTCAGTATATTCTTACAAATGTTCCCTCAAAATGTCGTTGTCCCCATAAAGTATCAAAGTTTAGTTATAACCACCCTACATAACTGTTTGAATCTGCTTATTGTGTTGTTCTCTCTTTTTCACTCTCGGCCAAGCTAATTTTTATCTAATCTCAGATAATCTGATCTCAGATACTCTCACGATGTATCAACAAGGAGCTAAAAAAATCGAAAGTCGTCAGTACGCAAACCGAACAAGTCATCTTTCCAGTTAATAACAGGTAACAGTAGAAGTAAAATGAGGCATGTAAATAATGAGCTACCTCAAGACTCAATACTCGCCGTGGTCCTGTTTAACCTGTACAGGGTTTAACAAAAAACGTACGGCAGAAATTGCAGAACACTTTCCCCATACGTAGACGAAAAAATTGTATTATGTCAAAATGGGTCTGGAAACGCTTTGTTTCCATGTTACAACTCATTTTCTCCAACTCACTAATCATGAGAAGCACACAAGAACAGAATGTCAGAGTTATGAGGAACATGCACTTTTGGTGACTCCTGCTTACGTTGGCACCGCAATTATTTTCTTTTACGTGTCCCTGTTGCCATGCGACTTAGAGGGGATAGGAAAATTAATGTGAATACCTGTACTTACTTAGGAGTGGTTTATTAATAACCGGTTGGACCCCCATTTGCCTGTAAACAGCAGAGATTTTTCTTGGGATACTGGAATATAATGATTCCTTAGTCTCCAGGGGAATGTTATGCCACTCTTCCATCAGAACCTCTAATAATTCATCTAGTGAAGCGGAGGCGTAAATCTGTAAATCTGCTCCGAGGTCTGCGCTCCAATACCGCCCACAAGGGTTCGATAATGTTCAAGTCTGGGGACTGTGCTGGCAAGGGAAGACGTTGCAGTTTAGTTGCATGCTCCTCATATTATGATTTTACTGTCCTGGCTGTGTGAATGAGCACATTATCGTCCTGAAATATGGCATCGTTGCTGGAGGTCAACGCGGTGTGTACCTGATCACCTAAAATGTTCACATAATACTTGGCTGTAACATGGACGGAGTAATTATGGGACCAGCAGAAAACCGTTATGTGGCTGTCCACACCATCGCATGTCCACCTCCATTATTAAACATTGGAATCAAGCAATCAGCGTTGTATGCGTCTTGTGGTGCTCCCCAGTCGTAAACCCGGCCCGATGTTGGAAATAATGAAAACGTTAACTCGTCGGACAATATAACGTGCTTCCACTGGTCAGCCGTCTAGCATTTATACTCCTGACACCATGATTTACTCTTCTTTGCGTTGGCTGATTTCACTAATGATTTCAGTACAGCAGCTCGTCCTTGAATATTCGCTTTATGGAGTTCTCGGCAAACAACATCGATAGAGACGGGGTGTTGAAGATGGTTATTGAGCACGATGATTTCATTCCATATTTTGTGTAGGCTGTCGTGACTGTTGAAATAGTTGTTCTTCAAACATTCAATAAGTTGGCTTTCTTGGTTATTGATGCTCCAGCTAATCGGACCCCCACAATCCGCCCTGTTTGGCACTCTGTTAGGTCTTTCATTGCACGTCGACCTCGGCCTCTGAATGCAAATACGAAGTGTGCACCATATGTAAACAACCTGCACTGATGCTTAGTCCGTAGTGAACACGCACAGTCCAGCGCGACACTTGCCTTACGTGTATTGCTGACCGTCAAACACAACCATCCCATTACTACCACTGTTCACATTATTTTGCCTATCCCCTGTACGTCATTGCTTCTTTGCAGGCAAAATCAACTGTTCCAGCGATAAGTGCGATCGTTGCAAGCACATGGGTTACTAAGTAGAGTTCATGACAGTCTTGGCTTGTGCCGTGGCAAAGAACATACACTCCTGGAAATTGAAATAAGAACACCGTGAATTCATTGTCCCAGGAAGGGGAAACTTTATTGACACATTCCTGGGGTCAGATACATCACATGATCACACTGACAGAACCACAGGCACATAGACACAGGCAACAGAGCATGCACAATGTCGGCACTAGTACAGTGTATATCCACCTTTCGCAGCAATGCAGGCTGCTATTCTCCCATGGAGACGATCGTAGAGATGCTGGATGTAGTCCTGTGGAACGGCTTGCCATGCCATTTCCACCTGGCGCCTCTGTTGGACCAGCGTTCGTGCTGGACGTGTAGACCGCGTGAGACGACACTTCATCCAGTCCCAAACATGCTCAATGGGGGACAGATCCGGAGATCTTGCTGGCCAGGGTAGTTGACTTACACCTTCTAGAGCACGTTGGGTGGCACGGGATACATGCGGACGTGCATTGTCCTGTTGGAGCAGCAAGTTCCCTTGCCGGTCTAGGAATGGTAGAACGATGGGTTCGATGACGGTTTGGATGTACCGTGCACTATTCAGTGTCCCCTCGACGATCACCAGTGGTGTACGGCCAGTGTGGGAGATCGCTCCCCACACCATGATGCCAGGTGTTGGCCCTGTGTGCCTCGGTCGTATGCAGTCCTGATTGTGGCGCTCACCTGCACGGCGCCAAACACGCATACGACCATCATTGGCACCAAGGCAGAAGCGACTCTCATCGCTGAAGACGACACGTCTCCATTCGTCCCTCCATTCACGCCTGTCGCGACACCACTGGAGGCGGGCTGCACGATGTTGGGGCGTGAGCGGAAGACGGCCTAACGGTGTGCGGGACCGTAGCCCAGCTTCATGGAGACGGTTGCGAATGGTCCTCGCCGATACCCCAGGAGCAACAGTGTCCCTAATTTGCTAGGAAGTGGCGGTGCGGTCCCCTACGGCACTGCGTAGGATCCTACAGTCTTGGCGTGCATCCGTGCGTCGCTGCGGTCCGGTCCCAGGTCGACGGGCACGTGCACCTTCCGCCGAGCACTGGCGACATCATCGATGTACTGTGGAGACCTCACGCCCCACGTGTTGAGCAATTCGGCGGTACGTCCACCCGGCCTCCCGCATGCCCACTATACGCCCTCGCTCAAAGTCCGTCAACTGCACATACGGTTCACGTCCACGCTGTCGCGGCATGCTACCAGTGTTAAAGACTGCGATGGAGCTCCGTATGCCACGGCAAACTGGCTGACACTGACGGCGGCGGTGCACAAATGCTGCGCAGCTAGCGCCATTCGACGGCCAACACCGCGGTTCCTGGTGTGTCCGCTGTGCCGTGCGTCTGATCATTGCTTGTACAGCCCTCTCGCAGTGTCCGGAGCAAGTATGGTGGGTCTGACACACCGGTGTCAATGTGTTCTTTTTTCCATTTCCAGGAGTGTAGATGCAGAGACGGCAGATGCCCCTGAGATGTATGGATTAGCTGATGGCAATGGCACTCACGTTCAAAGTTTGGATCCGGAGATATTTCCAGGACGAAGATGCCCCTGCAGGAAAGCGCTGAAGCCGTTTATACTCGCGACTGGGGGAGGCCAAGAAAGACGAGGACACTGTAACAGGAGGCGGCAGTTCTTCATGCAGTTGACGACGACAGTAGCGTCAGTACAAGACATGTGGCTGCAACACTGAATGTTGTCCGCATGAGTGTCCGGCGAGTGTTACAAATGACCAGCTGTATCCATACCGTTTTCAGCGTGCGGCAGCTGATTTTCCTGCACCGAACCTCTTCTGCGAATGGTTTACTCAAAAAAGTGTCAACCCTTATTCTAGTGCAACGGTACTGTTCACAGATGAGGCGTCGTATCAGCGAGATAAGATTGCAAATGTTCACAATCGGCATGTATGGGCAGACGTCAATCCTCACGAAACTGTTGGTGATCGTCATCATCAAAGATTTTCCGTCAATGTTTGGACCGGCATTGTTGGTGAATGTTTCGTTTGGCCTCACTTTCTTCCACTCAGGATCAACGGATAAAGTTAGCACAGTTCCGTATAGAATTTTAGCAAATGTGCCTTTAGGTGTGCGACGAAGCAGCAGATTTAATGTCAGGTGGATAGGTAGAGATGGACCACTTGCCTGGGCTCCACGCTCACCGGTCCTAAACCCACTGGAGTTCTATTTGTTGGAGCATTTCGAAGCTCTTGCGAATGGAACCTCTGTACAAGATGTTCAGTGTCTCCATGCCCATATTATGGTAGGCTGCGAAGTCATACGTAACACTCTTGGGATGCATCAGCACGTCCGAGATTCACTAGGACGGCCGGTTTTTGCATGTATCAATGACAACGGAGGACATATTGAACATCTCCAGTGAGAAAGCATTGTATGTGATATGCTGGTGCATTATGTCCGAATGTGATTCCTACACTTAATAAGATGGAGAAAATGAGTAGTAATACTGAAGCAAAGTGTTTCCAGACAAATGTTCATACAACATACTTCGTTTTTCTACGATATGTTTGTGAAACTGGTGAACACGTTATCAATTTTAGAGTGAAAAGTGAAGGGCGATTTACATGGTGTGAAAAGTAATCTAGGTTCAAACCTTGCTACGATCTCATTGTTTGATAAATACGTCAGTTGGTCATCATCGGAAAATCAACAAGCACACTAAACACTAAAACTAAAACTTCAAACAATATTTCCATTAATAATCGAGCTAAACTTTAGACAGTTTCAGACTATTTCAACAAACGAATTAAGAAACTATTATTGTGAACACAATATATTCATTATTTGGCATGAGAAATAATGAAGAAGGGCTCCTTCTTGATTTTATTATCTAAGGAACTAAGGAAAGAAAGAAATGTTCATTAACTCCCGAGTGAAAGGCGAAGTGCCGAAAACGATAAAATATACTGCTACGAGGAAAAGGGAAAACTAAATTACACACCTTTGGCTAATACCTAATTAACTGTAGTAATTTTTAAGAGGAAGTGGGAGAAATTCCTGAGAAAAAATCATTTATTCAATTTCATCTACACTCCTGGAAATGGAAAAAAGAACACATTGACACCGGTGTGTCAGACCCACCATACTTGCTCCGGACACTGCGAGAGGGCTGTACGAGCAATGATCACACGCACGGCACAGCGGACACACCAGGAACCGCGGTATTGGCCGTCGAATGGCGCTAGCTGCGCAGCATTTGTGCACCGCCGCCGTCAGTGTCAGCCAGTTTGCCGTGGCATACGGAGCTCCATCGCAGTCTTTAACACTGGTAGCATGCCGCGACAGCGTGGACGTGAACCGTATGTGCAGTTGACGGACTTTGAGCGAGGGCGTATAGTGGGCATGCGGGAGGCCGGGTGGACGCACCGCCGAATTGCTCAACACGTGGGGCGTGAGGTCTCCACAGTACATCGATGTTGTCGCCAGTGGTCGGCGGAAGGTGCACGTGCCCGTCGACCAGGGACCGGACCACAGCGACGCACGGATGCACGCCAAGACCGTAGGATCCTACGCAGTACCGTAGGGGACCGCACCGCCACTTCCCAGCAAATTAGGGACACTGTTGCTCCTGGGGTATCGGCGAGAACCATTCGCAACCGTCTCCATGAAGCTGGGCTACAGTCCCGCACACCGTTAGGCCGTCTTCCGCTCACGCCCCAACATCGTGCAGCCCGCCTCCAGTGGTGTCGCGACAGGCGTGAATGGAGGGACGAATGGAGACGTGTCGTCTTCAGCGATGAGAGTCGCTTCTGTCTTGGTGCCAATGATGATCGTATGCGTGTTTGGCGCCGTGCAGGTGAGCGCCACAATCAGGACTGCATACGACCGAGGCACACAGGGCCAACACCCGGCATCATGGTGTGGGGAGCGATCTCCTACACTGGCCGTACACCACTGGTGATCATCGAGGGGACACTGAATAGTGCACGATACATCCAAACCGTCATCGAACCCATTGTTCTACCATTCCTAGACCGGCAAGGGAACTTGCTGTTCCAACAGGACAATGCACGTCCGCATGTATCCCGTGCCACCCAACGTGCTCTAGAAGGTGTAAGTCAACTACCCTGGCCAGCAAGATCTCCGGATCTGTCCCCCATTGAGCATGTTTGGGACTGGATGAAGCGTCGTCTCACGCGGTCTGCACGTCCAGCACGAACCATGGTCCAACTGAGGCGCCAGGTGGAAATGGCATGGCAAGTCGATCCACAGGACTACATCCAGCATCTCTACGATCGTCTCCATGGGAGAATAGCAGCTTGCATTGCTGCGAAAGGTGGATATACACTGTACTAGTGCCGACATTGTGCATGCTCTGTTGCCTGTGTCTATGTGCCTGTGGTTCTGTCAGTGTGATCATGTGATGTATCTGACCCCAGGAATGTGTCAATAAAGTTTCCCCTTCCTGGGACAATGAATTCACGGTGTTCTTATTTCAATTTCCAGGAGTGTATTATGGGAGCATTGATTTCAAGAATCGCAGTGTTTACTTCCTTTTTGTTTGGTTGCTATATGTGTGTAATACATGCATGCTCAGATTGTTGTTACAATATCTTACAGATACAGTTTCCGCATTTAAATATCTGATAACTTTTATTATTTCTCTCGAGATAAAATAAAGCTTACTGTTTTGTAATAATAATGACTACCGTAAATTCCGAGTAGGAGAAGTGATATAAGATCAGTGAGTTTGAGGAAGATGAAAAATTCATTTTGGCATAATTACATTTAGCATTTAAGTATATGAGCAATTATATGAATTCATATGACACAAACGAATACATATTGGATTCAAGGAGAGGAAAGGACGTTCGAAGCTGCAACTCAAAAGTTATTTTTACTTTATTATAGGCGTTACTTTTTAACAAAGCAGAATGTGAATTTACTTCTTGTAGCTGTGGTTAACAGATATTTATTTATTTTGTAAATGATATCGCGTTATGGTCATTTTTGACGTTAAAATCATTTGTTTGTGAAACGATCACCGGGATAACATAAGGGAAATCAGAGCTCGTACGGAAAGGTGTTCGTTCTTTCCGCGCTCTAGACGAGATGGGAATAATAGAGAATTGCGAAGGTGATTCGATGAACCCTCTGACAGATATCTTAAAATGTAATTTGCCGAGTATCCATGTAGACGTAGATGCAGAAACCCACTATTGCCGTTACAGTAATGTGGCCATCATCATGTGGAATAATGCAAAATTGTGCTTTTTGGTTTTTAACATGTGCTAAATCACAATTCTGCAGCATTCCACTTCACAATGATTATATGGCAGGTATTGCAAAGGTGAATTTTATAAATGAATAATTTTATATTCAAAGTGATACTTACGTCACATTAAGACAGTGAGCGTGGTTGGTTTTCCCTTATACCACCCTGTTGAGGGAGCGTTTTTATGATCAGTGTGTTTCTTTACTGACTTATTATTCGTCGCACGCTCCATGAGGTCATTACACAGCGATAGTGCAAGAGGAAATCACGATTTGGGCTGCTGACATCGTTGCATCAGACCTGAATTGGTGACGGTGGATGTTATTTCCATTTATATGCTAAGCACCGCCTCTCAACCGACTGTGTATAGAAGGGACCCGAGCCTTAGCATTCATACGTTACGAAACGACCACCCATTCATGAGCCCAGAAAGTCGTTTTCGGGCCACTGACTACAAAAACACGCCTTGAAATTCAGAGAAGGCGCCCGCACTTTATGAGAAGTGAATCCGTGATATCACGTCTTTTAGATCGTGTCAAACAGGAAAGTTCCTTATATTGTTTCATCCTGAAGCAAAACACAGAAAGCAGTATCTGAATAAAGAGTTTTTCTCTGAGATTGTATTTGCTGAATCTGTGAAGACAAACATGATCATTAATGTGCGCGTTTGCGGTAAATATGCTAAAAGAATACAAAAAAAGAAAAAAAACCTTAGCGAAAAAGCAATGCACTTTTATTCGTACAGATTTCCTGTGATGGATGCCGGATGGACTTACGCGCCCGGGTTCCCGTGTTCGATTCCCGGCGGGGTCAGTGATTTTCTCTGCCTCGTGATGACTGGGTGTTGTGTGATGTCCTTAGGTTAGTTAGGTTTAAGTAGTTCTAAGTTCTAGGGGACTGATGACCATAGATGTTAAGTCCCATAGTGTTCAGAGCCATTTTTGAACGGGATGGACTTTCACTGACTAAAACAAACTCAAGCAGTAGTAATGTTGATACAATTAAATCTAACAATAGGCTCACATCATTAAACAATTTTCTGTCTCAACATCTACCCTTTAGCTGCTACTTACTGAGAGTTGGCATACTTCTCTTGACATAAAGCCATCGTCTCTTAAAAACGACACTGGTTTTATAGTGATTTCAGCAAACATTACTTACGTGCGCCGAACTATTTGGCGAACTTTCGGCACACAAACAACATTGACATAGAGGTTCTTGCACTTTTGTTTTATACCAGTAACACCTCAAAACCATCTACTGCTAGAAGAGTAAGGGTTTTATTCGCTAAAGAGAATTAACATAATATTGGTTAGGTTCACAAATGTTTCACATACTTGTAGCAGAATATTTGAGATTATCCAGACTCGTAGATGTTTAACTGGATAGGTCTATGATACAAGTATGTACCCTAATAAGATGCTGTGTGCGATGATCTAAAACATGAACAGTTTGAGGACTCTAGTAGCTTAAAGTGTAAACCGTGAGTTGTGGGTGAGACTTGTTTTACTTTCACCACCTGGAAAGAACAAAAGTGTGCTGTGTGGACAACGCGCATTACTGCGAAACTTTGTTATGGAAAATGTAAATACTTATGCTGAAATGAAGGCACATTCCGTATTTTAACCTCTGCATTTAATTTTGGTTAGTGTAACAGGAGTCTGCCAGATAAAGAGGAGTTCTCCCACAAACATTTAATTTCATACACAACCAAGAAATTTAAATCCGGCTACTGGCCAGACTGCGGGAATAGTACAGCATTTCGTTAGGCGCAACATTAGAATAGAGAGGGTCCCAGTATACAAAACCGTAGCAGGCTAACTGAATCTGAGGCCGTCCTGGAGGTACTGTGTAATACATATGTGCATTCCCTTCACGTGTTTAAGCCAAGTATTACTAACATTTATGTGATCGGGAATACTCAGTAGCAGCAAGGCTACACGGACATTTAACAACTAAGCGTTAGCAAGGAGCATTAGAGATGAAATCATAGGAGGCAATGTTGTGCAACCTTAGTAGGGACAAGATCCGACTGTTCGGGAGTAGGATCTTACAATCTGAGAAAGTGTTCCGAAACTAACTTCCGTCACAATGTCCGAAAACGTGATGTCAGATCCGCCCAGCAACAGCGATCTGAACGCCCATTGGCTGAAAGTTTGGATATATCAAGAGAAGTGTCCTTATTGGCTAAGGGAGAAAGGGGGCGTCTCTCTTGTCCTTCGGGAAGAGAGGGCGAGTTAGTCGCGAGGAGCCACGCAAAACGCACGGCCGAGTAACCGGGGCCGTTCTAAAAGAACGGTCGCGAGTACATATTTCAGCTGTTAAACAAGATATAAAGTGAAGTTATTCGTTATTAGAACGCCACGTGTCGTGGGCAGTGTCTATCATTATGTGAAACTGTGTTAATGTGGTAAGCAGTTGAATATAACGGCGTAGCCCAGAGCCGCCATATTGCAAATTCTGATTCTGTGACGTGTGTGACAAAGCAATTTCTGTATTAAAACAAGTATAGTACAAACGTTGTTGACAATTAACAACTGGTATCCCTAAACACTCCGCTTCAGCAAGATCACCACCTACATGGAACCTGCCAACTGAGCGGTACTACTGGGCGACCAGGGACTTACCGAAGCAGCAAGACACCAGGTTAGTGATACCGCCCAAAGAAGTACCTCCTTCTCGCTACAATGCCACTAAGGGCGTGGTAACTGGAGAGAGGAAAGATCTAGGACCGACCCAGGGACCTCTACATCCAAACTTACAGGGAGACAATTATTAAACCATATGAAAAAAGTTATCATAACTTTTTAACGGTTTGCGTTAGAGCCTTTAAACTGCACGGTTGGGCACAGGACATGATAGGAATTTGCATGCGCATGTATGGTTTGGTTTAGCGACGAAGGCAACATTCATTTGGATGGGTTAGTTCGTAAGCAAAATTGCCCTGTTTGGGGTACTGAGAACGCGCATTTCGTGACCGAAAAGT
The DNA here is from genome assembly GCF_023864345.2 of Schistocerca serialis cubense. Lineage (NCBI taxonomy): Eukaryota > Metazoa > Arthropoda > Insecta > Orthoptera > Acrididae > Schistocerca > Schistocerca serialis. The sequence goes on from NC_064643.1 coordinate 488,376,392, forward strand.
CTCTTCACCCTTAATGGGTGACTGTGTGGTGTGCAGTGTCCAGTCACGGAATAATCAGTGCGAAATTCCTTGGTGGGACGGTGACTACCTAACAGTACTTGAAGGTCTTGGAAGATTTTTTTCATCCTCATTGTCGAAAGTGACTCTAATTTCGGCAACGTGTGGTTCATGCAAGACAGAGCTCGACCCCATCGAAGCAGGAGAGTGGTTAATGTCCTGGAGGAGCAGTTTGAGGACCGCATTCTTGCTCTGTGGTATCCAGAAGCCACTGGGATGGGCCTTGATTGGCTGCCATATTCTGTACATCTGAACACATGTGACTCCTTTTTGTGGGGCTATATTAAAGACAAGCTGTACAGCAATAACCCCAAAACCATTGCTGAGCTGAAAACAACCATTCAGGAGAACATCAGCAGCATCGATGCGGGTCATACAGAATTTCCCTATTCGTCTGCACCACATCATCGCCAATGATGTGAGGCATGTCGAACATGTCTTAACCTAAATCCGAATATCTGTAGTGACGTTTACATGTTGAACAAAGTGTGTACAAGGCGTAGTTCGTAATTTACGTTTTTTCATACAGTTCAATAATTGTCTCCCTGTGTGATACATTTGATGCCAAAGCAAGCAAATAAATATTTGTGTACTAAATATTCACGACTTGGGGGGTATTTCCTCTATACGCAACAGACTTGCACACTCTGTGAAGCACTATAAGGCTAGAATTCCACAGTGAGGCCATGCGCTGCTATCAATAAAATACACCTTGTTTTGGTCTTGCTACAAATGTGACAGTGATCTGAGCAAAGAGATCATCTGTGACATTAACTGCTGCTCCAGTAAACCTCTTCATAAAGATATCAGGTATCAACGAAGGCGTGTCTTCGCGTTGTATATGCAGATAACCAATTGTCACAGCTGTTACCGAGAAGTGAAATTTGATTTAGGGCATGAATGGTCTTAACACATCTGACTCGATTCACAGGTGTAAACCCTTTCTCATGAATCATCCTTTTGAAGAATAATACGTAAGTAATAACGCAGGGCTGTGATCCCAAGAAATGTAAATGAATATTACAAAGCAAAGTATCTGACAAAGGAGAAGACAAAGGGAATAAATGGTGAAAGGACATATTGTATCAGATTTGCTGATGAAATCGTGATAGTTGCATGCTCCGAAAACGAAACGAATAGAACGTTCCATGTTCTATTAGATACACTTAAACGATGGAAATTAAAAGTGAACTAACAGGAAACAGAAGTGATGGTAGAACTGAAAGGTATGGGAGACATGAAAGCCAATATAAAAATTGATTACGTCAGAAACGATCTAGTGAATCAATTCTGTTGTCTCAGCAGTCTAATCACAGAGGATAATAGATGGTTAATGAAACATGTCAGGTATCGGTTGAGATGTTTAGCTACACACCTGATACCCAGTGATCTACAGATCATGCAAATTTAAGACAAACGATGTCGCTCAACCGATCAAGTGTTATTGAACTAAAATTGCTAGGGTGGCCCAATGAAGCATCGATGTGCGAATAACACACCTCAGATGACAGAATTAATGAAGGGACACAACAAACTACAAAGTTAAACTAGCACTCACTACCACAATTTGTTTTATTGCCTTAAGACGTCAACTAAAATGGTTTACCTATTGAATGAAGCATATACACATTTAATAACTCTACAAGAAGTTGTATCTACGGACTATGGTCTTGGCACAGATGGGTAGGCACATGAAAGCATAAAAGGAAACTATCGCGGATATGACCAATGACGACAACAGTGCTTAGTGATCATCATCATCATCATCATTTAAGACTGATTATGCCTTTCAGCGTTCAGTCTGGAGCATAGTCCCCTTTATACAATTCCTCCATGATTCCCTATTCCGTGCTAACATTGGTGCCTCTTCTGATGTTAAGCCTATTACTTCAAAATCATTCTTAACCGAATCCAGGTACCTTCTCCTTGGTCTTCCCCGACTCCTCCTACCCTCTACTGCTGAACCCATGAGTCTCTTGGGTAACCTTGCTTCTCCCATGCGTGTAACATGACCCCACCATCTAAGCCTGTTTGCCCTGACTGCTACATCTATAGAGTTCACTCCCAGTTTTTCTTTGATTTCCTCATTGTGGACACCCTCCTGCCATTGTTCCCATCTACTAGTACCTGCAATCATCCCAGCTACTTTCATATCCTTTACCTCAACCTTGTTCATAAGGTAACCTGAATCCACCCAGCTTTCGCTCCCATACAACAAAGTTGGTCGAAAGATTGAACGGTGCACAGATAACTTAGTCTTGGTACTGACTTCCTTCTTGCAGAAGAGAGTAGATCGTAGCTGAGCGCTCACTGCATTAGCTTTGCTACACCTCGCTTCCAGTTCTTTCACTATGTTGCCATCCTGTGAGAATATGCATCCTAAGAACTTGAAACTGTCCACCTGTTCTAACTTTGTTCCTCCTATTTGGCACTCAATCCGTTTATATCTCTTCTCCACTGACATTACTTTCGTTTTGGAGATGCTAATCTTCATACCATAGTCCTTACATTTCTGATCTAGCTCTTAAATATTACTTTGCAAACTTTCAATCGAATCTGCCATCACAACTAAGTCATCCGCATATGCAAGACTGCTTATTTTGTGTTCACACATCTTAATCTCACCCAGCCAATCTATTGTTTTCAACATATGATCCATATATATTATGAACAACAGTGGAGACAGGTTGCAGCCTTGTCTTAACCCTGAAACTACTCTGAACCATGAACTCAATTTACTGTCAACTCTAACTGCTGCCTGACTATCCATGTAAAGACATTTAATTGCTTGCAAAAGTTTGCCTCCTATTCCATAATCTCGTAGAACAGACAGTAACTTCCTCCTAGGAACCCGGTCATATGCCTTTTCTAGATCTATAAAGCATAGATACAATTCCCTGTTCCATTCATAACACTTTTCCGTTATTTGCCGTAAGTTAAAGATCTGGGCCTGACAACCTCTAAGAGGCCTAAACCGACACAGATTTTCATCCAATTGGTCCTCAACTAATACTCGCACTTTCATTTGAACATTACCTGAGAAGATTTTACCCACAACGCTGATTAAAGAGATACCTCTGTAGTTGTTACAATCTTTTCTGTTTCCATGTTTAAAGATTGGTCTGATTATTGCTTTTGTCCAGTCTGATGGAACCTGTCCCGACTCCCAGGCCATATCAATTATCCTTTGTAGCCATTTAAGACCTGACATTCCACTGTATTTGATGAGTTCCGACTTAAATTCATCCACCCCAGCTGCTTTATTTCACTGCAATCTATTGACCACTTTCACCACTTCCTCAAATGTGATCCTATTTCCATCCTCATTCCTATCCCATCGTACATCGAAATCTGAAACATTACTGATCGTATTTTCACCTACATTGAGCAACTCTTCAAAATATTCCCTCCATCTGCCCAAAGAATCCACAGGATTCACAAGCAGTTTTCCTGACCTGTCCAAAACTTGTCATTTCCTTCTTACCTCCCTTTCGAAGACTGCTAATTACACTCCAGAATGGTTTTCCAGCAGTTTGACCCAAAGTCTCCAACCTGTTTCCAAAGTTTTCCCAAGATTTCTTCTTGGATGCTGCAATTATCTTTTTGGTTTTCTTTCTTTCTTCGACATAAATTTCTCTGTCTACCTGAGTTCTAGTATGCAGCCATTTTTGATACGCCTTCTTTTTCCTTTTACAGGCTGCCTTGACTGTGTCTTTCCACCAAGCTGTTTGCTTCATCCTACCTTTACACACTACTGTTCCAAGACATTCTTTAGCCACTTCTAGTACTGTATCCCTGTACCTTGTCCATTCCTTTTCCAATGACTGTAATTGACTACATTCAACTAACTGGTACCTTTCTGAGATCATTGTTATGTACTTGTGCCTGATTTCCTTATCCTGAAGTTTCTCCACTCTTATCCTCTTACATATGGACCTGATCTCCTGCACTTTTGGCCTCACAATACCAATTTCGCTGCAGATTAAATAATAATCAGTGTCATCAAAGAATCCCCTGAATACACGTGTGTCCCTCACAGCCTTCCTGAATTCCTGATCTGTTATTATATAGTCAATGACAGATCTGGTTCCCCTGCCTTCCCAAGTATACCGGTGAATGTTCTTATGTTTAAAAAAGGAGTTTATGATTACTAAGCCCATACTGGCACAGAAATCCAAGAGTTGTTTCCCGTTCCTGTTGGCCTCCATATCCTCTCCAAATTTACCCATAACATTTTCATACCTTCATGGTGTGGGTTCCTGTAGTCATGTCCTAGTTCATGAACCACGGGCAACGTATGAGTGGCCAAGTAAGTGATCCCGACAGTCGGGATACCAGTTACTTTGGAATAAGGCTGGGCATCTCAGACATATTCTGAGTTGTGGTCACCTTTGTGCTCATACGGCAAAGACTATCAAATCCACCGGTTAGTCCCTCAACTGTTAGGGGTAAATCTCAACCTGCTTCCCTGGTACTTTGAATATGATGCTGGCAACAATCAGAGCAAAATGCCTCGGACCTTTGTAGGTGACGGAGTCCCACCTCTAACTGACAAACCAGGGACTTCTAAGATACGACTCGGAAAACAAATGGTAGTGAGGTGGTGAGCTATTAACATCAATGGGAGCTACTCTGGGAAGAAGGTAGAGCTGGCAGAGGCTGCAAGTAAGATGGGGCTGGATGTTTTAGCTGTTAGTGACATTCGGGTAAGGGGTGAGAAAGAAGAGGAAGTGGGAGAGTACAAGGTCTACCTGTCAGGAGTCAAAGCAGGAATAGCACAATGGCGTGTAGGGCTTTACATCAGGAAAGAAATGGAACCCAGCGTAGTTGCAATAAGGTATGTAAACGAACGACTCATGTGGATAGATTTGACAGTGTCTAGCAAGAAAATTAGGATTGTGTCAGTATATTCGCATTGTGAACGGACAGATCAAGATAAGATGGATAGTTTTTATGATGCACTCAGTGATTTAGTTGTTAGAGTAAAGGACAAGGACAGAGTTCTGCTCATGGGTGATTTTAATGCCAGGATTGGAAATCGAACAATGCTTAGTGATTTGAAGAAAAATCGCTGGAAAGCTATGAAAAACACCAACAGATTCGCCAAAATGCATGATGGGTGCAACTAGCTGGCTGCGAATGTTGAAACTGTGTTGTTAAACACTGACGCAGTTTAGCTAGCTTTGCGTCTCCCGTGCCTATATGACTACATTGTTGACTCATATTTACCCTCCTTAACCGTGTTAGTATGGAAGATGGCTGCAGTAGTGAATGGAATTTTTGAGACCACCTAGCACTCGGTATTTTGCTGTAAGTCAGAGGCATCCCTCTCTACACCTGCCGAAATGAAGTGCAATCTCAATGACGTCTATGCAACAAGAGTAATCTTCGACCTCTCTGCAGCAAGTTTTCTCTGTTTACTCTCTGAAACTTGGTTATTTCTACCACTATGAATCTAGCCGGCCAGTTGCAGCAGATCTTGCGAGATCTGACCAGTAATAACTTTATAAAGACATTTAATAACTTTATGTTCTTGTGGATTTTGTCATGTTTGACCAGCAGTAGTGTAGCATGGAAAGGAAGGCAGAGAATGTCTTCCACTACATGAGAGAGCTCTAACTCCAACCAACAAAAACGGTTGCACGTAGACAGGCATAGGAAAACAGGCTTAATACTTGAGTATTTACTGAGAACCAATCGTAGATATTGTTATTCAGATTTTTAAAAAACATACATTACTGTGCAGCATGACTGCAACCAATTGCTGGTCCTATTGGCTCAAGTGCTTAGTTTTTCGCCAGACTTTCAGATCTTATCTCGCCAAAAAGAATTCTTTGTAGCGTCGCACAATACAGTTTTTATGAAATTCACACTCTCGTCCTATGCAGCTGCTGTGTGAACGTGGGGCTTCCCTGTTCTATATGTGTTGGGAGTGGCCTTCAGCACAGAAAAATTTTGTGACACGCTGGTCCTTTTAAGTTAACTTTCATGTTGTGTGCCAGCTAAAGAAAGCGTCCAAGGCTGCAGAAAACAACAGGTCCCCATGTCTTTAATGGAAGCTAAAGAGAAGAAGAAGTAATTAACAGTGAAATCATTGACAGTAGTACAGAATGTCTGCTGTTCCTATGCAGTGTTAAGCGATGTTCTACAGTAACTGTTGGGCTGTCCGTATTTCATTACCAAAATAGTATGCATGACACTTTAGACATAAACTGTCATGTTACATAGCGGAGAGAAGGCCTGCATCCGTAAAACAATCATTTATCACTAAGAAAAACACTTTAACCGCATAATCTTTGAATATAAATGTCAGAAAATCCTTCGCAAAATCAGTTTATTGGCTATACTGCTCCATGGAAGTGAAAGTTTGTAGTGGTTTGGAAAGGAATCATCAAGACGTTGCTGATTTATGGATAAGTCAGAAAACGACAAAAACCAGCCGGACGGAAAAAAAACTAGCCTTGAAGTCCTAAGGAACGTAAACAAAAGGAAAAGATTAGTAAAGGACATGGAAAAAGAAAATAGACAATTTATTGGACGTGTCATCAGACACAAGACCTTCTTCATTGATATTCTTTAAGAGAGGCTGCTGGGAGAAAAGATGAGTGTGGCCTAGTGTAAAATATCTGGAAGACACAGAAGAGGATAGTATATGACTACTACTCACACGTGGAACTAAAAACAACAGCCAGTGATAGAAGACAGACGTATCTGTGCAAGGATGACGATTATCTGAGGTAAAACAGAATTTATGTAAACTAGGATCTGAGTTTCTGTTTCGTGGAAAAGACCTTGGCGGAATAAACTATTTCAATCGTGTACTAAATAACTTCCAGAAAATTTGTTTATTCTACAGTATTAAGTAAGTCCTGTTAACATCCTGTGGCAAGTGAAGTTAACACTAATGCAGACGTGGAATTTGTTCCACGTTTCACGCATGATACAGGTGTGCTCTGCAGTCACTGGAATTAACAAGAAAAGTGCAGAATTGTCATACATCGCATTTCATACTGATGGCTACCGATTTGTATAGAGTAATTTACTTTGAAGGATTTTCTATTTTAAGTGCCAGTATACAGTACTGAATATACAAGTTTATTTCATTTAAGCATTTCATGAGCGCAAGGTTGTTACAAATGATTGAGGCGATTTCATAGATTTACTGTAGCTTTGTTAACTGACATGGTGTCACAGGGCTTTGCACAAACACAGTAAACTGAAAATATTTTTGTACGTATTTTGCAAGTGCTCCATATGTGCCACAGTACTGAATATACAAGTTTATTTCATTTAAGCATTTCATGAGCGCTAGGTTGTTACAAATGATTGAGGCGATTTCATAGATTTACTGTAGCTTTGTTAACTGACATGGTGTCACAGGGCTTTGCACAAACACAGTAAACTGAAAATATTTTTGTACGTATTTTGCAAGTGCTCCATATGTGCCCCCCTACTGACTCTGCATATACAAAGTCGATAATCATGTTCTTCTCATGTTCGGCGCATGATGTCCCGGTCAATGGGATCACCCACACAACCCAACACCAAAAATCATATGGGGTTAGTGTGCAAGAGCGTGGAAGCTATGACGTGAATCACTGATCACCAACCATACCACGACCAGTCCATCGGGGTCTCAGTTTCATGTTTAAGAATTCACAAATATCATAATAGAAGTGAGATGGTGCATCATTCTGTTCGTAGATGAAGGTCTCCAGTTGTTGCATTGCCAGTTTTCAAACACGTCCAGCCATAGGCATCCCGTAATTCTTTTCTCGCAGTAGAAAAAGGATCGTACTATCGATAAAGCACGATTGTCCTCCGCGATAGTGCCTCCTGCCCATGTTAGGCGAAATTTTTCTGCCCGACTTATGTAGTACCATCACCGTCAGAGGGTGGTACGGGACTACAAGTCCCACCGCCACACCTCCAAAGTGAATTGCAGTGATGCAGTCACTGCTCTGTGGAATGTTACTGCCTCACCAACACAGTTAGACCGCAATAGAAAAGCGATAGTGCGGAAATTTTCTGTCACTCGCATACACACACTGTGACGGTTGTCATTCACAAAAAGAGCTCCTTCATCACTGCAGATGAGTCTCTCACAAATCCATCCTCTCCCACAAGATGCTGCAACTGCGCTGGAAGTTCAGAGCGTCTGACTTGTAGCAATTGCAAGTGGTAATACTTCAGTTTCAATCATTTCCTTACGATCTCCCAAACGGTCGGTTGTGGCGTTTATAGCTCCTTGCTTGCTGTGCTTGTCGTCTTCTGTGAGCCAAGTGAAACTCGTCCACACGACGTCAACCATTTCTTCACCCCATGTAGGCCAACCCGTTGATTTCCCCCTGTAGTGGCATCCTGAATCCTTAAACTGCACATACTACCGCCGAATCGGGTTGGCAGTTGATGAATCTTTGTTGGGATCCGTTCTGAAGTGTCTTACTGTTACGGCAGACTGATATGAATGAATTTCAAGCGCAACATACGATTTCTCAGGGCCTGTGGCTATCTTGCCTAAGTGCTCACGGCTGCGCTCTTGTGGCAGAAATCTGAATTGCATCATGAGAATAGAAATCTTGAGTTTTTCTATATGACTATTAAGTTTGGTGACAATATTTATGACATCGATATTTTAATCTTTAATAATCTTGTACCTTTTCATGAAACATGTCTTACACTCAAGAAGTTAAAAATTAATAAAATCAATATCGGAGTAGACTGTGCAGGTAAATATGTAGACAGAAGAAAAATAAAGATTGTAAAAAAATGAATTTAAATTTTAGTAGCTTGCCAGAAAATACCTTTTTAGATGCTGCCAGACACCCAGACGCATTTCGCCTTTTTAAGAAGGCGTCCTCAATAAGTATCCAGTATTAGAACAGTGTTTTAGCTGGTATAAATTGGTTTTTGCATTCAAAACAGTTCATTTTATGATAAAGTGAAGAAGTATTCACACTTCAACGTCTAATTCGTTCCTTTAATTTGTCAATATATATAACACCATGATAACACCACCCTTTCGAATTGCATTCACTAGGTCCTCGCTCTGAATTGTAGAGGGCATGAATTTTAATTCAGTAACTGACCTATACAGTATTTCTCTCCACATTAGCAATGAATCAATCTACAATTGCCCTTAGTGCAAAATCTTCAATTACAAACCTTATACTTCAGAAACATAGATAACAAAAGAATGCGGTAAGCGAAGAATACAGGTTTATCATACTACGTTCCTAAGGAGTGCAAATTGGTGAGACGGTATGACTTTGGAGAAACGGAATGATGAAAGATGTTATAGAAGACGAACCTCTACAAGACCAAACTGGAATATCAAGACTGGAGAAGAACGAATGGAAAGAGGTTACGGAAGAGCATATTTGACATGCTGTGTGGATGAAAACATACCGAACAGAAGCCCAAATGGTACATAGCTAGAACAAATACAAGTAAATGCCGAGGGGAAAGATATGGAATGTGGTGGAGGATGAGAAAAAATAGGAAGACAGATGGTGAAATATTTGTGTGTCATAGAGACCTAGCCCGAAGTTGGAAACATTTCTAGATGATGATGGTTGGACTTATTCGTTCATTCCAGACCCGTATCTTCACAGAGTGTAATATAAAGAGTTAACACATTCAATTCAGTACTCTTCTAAGAAAGACATAGTAAATACTCTTGTTATAGAGTGTGATTCTACGATTCGTTTTACGGAGATTTAAATCTGACGTATGGCGTTACATATGCGGACAGAGCTCAACGCCCAGTTATACAACAGGAATTATTTCCGCATCTCAGCAGGCACGTAATTTCATTACGGTTTCAATTAGTCTACCTGTACGCCATCCTTGCTGAGTTTTTAATTCCTGGACCGTGGTTCTATTCGAAATACTAAATGGAACGGCTTAGGGGGTGTCCCGTCAGTTAATTAATTTTGGCGGGGCATGCGAAATCCATACAAGGAAATTTGAGGCTACGCTTCCATTATTCAGAACTGTAAAGTAGAGCAAATGTGGATCAATATCATGTGACGAAATACGATACTCAAAGATTACTGTGTCTGGTTAGCTGCGTTATGTACACTGTTACCTTACTAGAGTTACATTAAGGCTGAAGTAGGGAAGCTCCACGTAAAATCGAATTAAGGTTGAACTAGAATTTCTAAAGCACACATCTGAAACAGAATGTCGACAAAAATGTTACTTTTTATTGGGTTTCAAGAGTTCAAGAAGTATACTCGTCTATGAAGGACCTTGTTCATTATTGTGTATTACGTTAAAATTGAAATGAATTTCTTCTAACAAGACATAATTATTTAACGTCGTAACTATTATTTATTGTGAGGTGAACCAGTTAGAACGAAAATTCTCGATACTGACACTAATATGATACGCAATGAAAACCCCTATGCTACTTAACTTTTTCTATTTCTTGAGTGTAAACTCTTTTTTATTATATGGAGACATATATCATCTACTTGACTCTATCATCCTTTAATCCCATCGAAGTAAACGGACTAGTTCGTGAAAAAGTAGGTGGGCTCTGTACCAGATAACATTTATTTCAATCGGGTGTATCTAATAAGTAGCAAAGTGATGAGTGCATGTGTACCTCAACAGACCGTACTTTTTTAAAGAAATTTGATGTCTAAATCCTTTAAATAAACCTCAAGCAGCTCCCCAGCGTAATAAATAAACGTCCCTCGGAGTAAATGTTTTTGAAATTAATACGCTCTACATGTTGCACGTCAACAGTAACATAGCGTAATATTTGAATTACCATTAAGATGAAAAGTTATGCTTTGTCTGTGATTTCAGACCAACTAAAAGCCAACCAACTAACGTGAGTACATGACAGATTATGATACAACAGAGGGCCGACCAAAACAGTATCACAATACAACCGCGAATTCATTTTGTAATAACAATGGTGTGATAAGTTCACATTATAATATTTGTGAAAAACATACGCTCATACCTTTGCAGATGACATGACTTATGCTGAAAGAATGGCGACAAACTTAGACATTGAGCAATGACTTTAAAGAAAATGGTGCAATAAAATTATTCACACGATATCTGGAACCACACTGTACACATGTAATAACATTTTTTCATAACATATTGTCAAGATGCTAGTTTTTGCATGTTTTAGAACATAAAAACGTACTAATGATGGCGGTATTTTTGTTGAGACTGGTTTGGGAAAGTAAAGAAATGAAAGATGTTGGCACCAAAGTGGACCACAATCGCATAGTATTTCACGCAGACACGGACCAACGGAAGAGTTCAAGTTACGATAGTTTGTAAAACTCTTGTCATAGAAAAGCACTTGGAGAAAGCCGGTAAAGTACAAGACAAACTGCAAATAAAATGGCTGTAAAAGTCAAATAATTTCGAATAACTGTCTCGAACTTATTAGTCAATGATTACTTTGCAATATAAAAGGAATTACATGTACCCCAACAGGGGCAATTTACTTCTCAAAATCCGAAAACAATGTATAGGTACCGAAAAATATTGCGTCCCTGAGAGGGCTGCCTTGGGAACAATGAAAAGTATGCTCTTCTTGTTACATACACCCACTCGGTAAAAAGATACTTTCCACACAATCAATTTTGTTTCCATGTTTCATAGTAATTATTAAACTTATTCCACATTTGTAATGTTTAAGTTTCTAGTATAAAATATCAGTTCATACACAACCACATTATTCAAATGCTCATTGTCGTCTAAGCGCATTTCCTGTTATCAAAAAATTAGAGCCAGTTTTTTCGAATCTATTATGAGATTCTATCTTCTGTATTTCCTTTCTGTTCTCATAATCGAACAATGAAGGAATGCAATACCTGACGACTTACTATAAATAAGTTTGTAGGCTTTCTACGGAATCTGCAAAGCTTTTCCCGTTCTGATAGTATTTCATAATGTTTTAAATTTGTGGTTTTTTTATTAGTGTCTACTGAGAATAGGTGGCGATTAGTGTCCGAAGACACTGTAATTTCACGGCATCTTTTCCATTGCTCAGTCATTTAACCAAGCTACAAATTTCGATCCATTGGATGCATTACAAACAGGTTATTATGAAAGAAAATTTGACGATGCGGTATTCCTGCTGATAAATACAAGTTTAATGAATATAAACTAACTGGCCTTTTCAAGAGTCATAGAACAAACGGGAAAGAAAGATCGTAATACTGGTCAGTCAAACATCTCTAAATTTCTTTAGCCCCATGTAAAAACAAGTGACACAGAGCGGAGGCTGATAGCAAAAAAATTATAAATACTGTTTCTAACAACCCTACCACAACAAAGGTCAGAATTTAATGATTATGGTGTTGCTCACGCTGCTAAATACTGCATTTTCGGGCAACAACAGTCATATTATGTGGTAGGTGTCATTACAGCACAGTTAATAAAGTCATTTCATGTAATAATGAAAAAGCTAGGCACTCATCTTTTTGTGTTTCCCACTCTGGTCTCGTTGTAAAATCATGGCTCAATCGTTGAAAATCTAGGTGGTTATGATTCCAAGCTTGGATGCAAAGAGGCCTAGGTTTTATTCTGCTATATTCAAAAGTTTTGTAGATGCGCTTCACAAACCATTCTTGGAGACTACACTCTTGCTGGACAATGGTGATGTAAAAAAAGTAATCAGCACTCCGAATTTAAGTTGTTGTTGTTGTTGTGGTCTTCAGTCCTGAGACTGGTTTGATGCAGCTCTCCATGCTACTCTATCCTGTGCAAGCTTCTTCATCTCTCAGTACCTACTGCAACCTACATCCTTCTGAATCTGCTTAGTGTATTGATCTCTTGGTCTCCCCCTACGATTTTTACCCTCCACGCTGCCCTCCAATGCTAAATTTGTGATCCCTTGATGCCTGAAAACATGTCCTACCAACCGCTCCCTTCTTCTAGTCAAGTTGTGCCACAAACTTCTCTTCTCCCCAATCCTATTCAATACCTCCTCATTAGTTACGTGATCTACCCACCTTATCTTCAGCATTCTTCTGTAGCACCACATTTCGAAAGCTTCTATTCTCTTCTTGTCCAATCTGTTTCACTTCCATACATGGCTACACTCCATACAAATTCTTTCAGAAACGACTACCTGACACTTAAATCTGTACTCGATGTTAACAAATTTCTCTTCTTCAGAAACGATTTCCTTGCCATTGCCAGTCTACATTTTATATCCTCTCTACTTCGACCATCATCAGTTATTTTACTCCCTAAATAGCAAAACTCCTTTACTACTTTAAGTGTCTCATTTCCTAATCTAATCCCCTCAGCATCACCCGATTTAATTTGACTACATTCCATTATCCTCGTTTTGCTTTTGTTGATGTTAGAAGTTACACTTCCTTTTAATTGCTTTTATTGCAATATCACGTAACACACAAAACATCACTTCACAATACAAAACATACTTGGAAACATCTTCCTCACAGTCACTGTTAAAGTTCACATTTTATAAGTTGACTACAACATGCGCCTTTCCTACATTACGTCCAAGACGTCCGACTCTCTAACAGCTCAACTACTAACTAACTGTCGCTTACGCGCCCAGAAATCAGAGTTACAAGTACGTCAAAGACCTTAGTGACAAAAGAAAGAATACACATAAGAATAATATCATTGCAATATAAACATATCGATGTATCAAAAGTGAAATCAAATCTGAATGTTATCACAGAAATATGTTGAGTAGTAACAGAAATACAGTAGAATATTACTGGTATCGAGAGGTTCAGGTGAGGTACCATAATGGTTACGTAATTCAAGTACCATTACATGTTCTTAGTCTTTCGAAACTGTTCCAGCAAAGAAGATAAGAATAATGTTCCTAGCTGAGACCATGGGCAGAAGCCTACAAGAAATGAATTTAAACTAAGGAGTGAAATATGGAGAACAAATGTACAACCGAAATTCAATAGGACCTGGTGCTGCACCCACGATATTCCACGTAGAACAAGCGGAATGACTAGCTGATTTTCTCAGTGACAGACTGTCCCACGTGAATGGAAAAATAGAGTCTGTAAGAAGAATGACACAGCAGATGGCCGGACGTTGTGACCGAGCGGTTATAGGCGCTTCAGTCTTGAACAGCGCGACCGCTACTGTCGCAGGTTCGAATCCTGCCTCGGGCATGGATGTGTGTGATGTCCTTAGGTTAGTTAGGTTTAAGTAGTTCTAAGTTCTAGGGGACTGATGACCTCAGATGTTAAGTCCCATAGTGCTCAGAGCCATTTGAACCATTTTGAACACAGCAGATGCAAACCAGCGCACATGTATGTCTGTGTCGTCATGCTGGTATACATTTCAAGCCCATGTTTGTTGAGTTCATAAAAAGCGAAGAATTACTCTACAGAAATGTGCAAGGACTCTGCAATCCAAATACACTGACCGAAAAAGAATCCCAACACCAGCGCCACTATGAGGTTGCAAATGAGGTTTCATTTATATACACGTTGTAGCAGTCGTAAGCGGTAGTTACCTTTGAAATGGACGTTGTGAGTTAACGTAGGACAAGAATGCCTTTAAGGCGACAAAGACGCAACTCACTGAATTTGAATGAGGTTGCGTAATAGGGCTACGAGAAGTCGGATATTACTTCTGTGATATTAGAAAAAGACTTTGCAGGAATGTAACCACTGTATATGATTGCTGGCAGCAATGGTCAGTAGCAATGGACACGTGAATGTAGGGTCGTAAGAAGATCGGGCTTCAGATGGCCACGTGGCACAACGAGGGGGAAGAACATGTGTTTCGCTTATGGCGCTCCGTACTGCATCTGCAGCAGCGATTCGAGCAGCAGTTGGGGTGACAGTGACGCAACGAACTGTTACAAATCGGTCACGTCAAGGGTAGCTCCGAGCCAGACGCACTGGCGTACATTCCAATGATGCCAAACCATCCGTGATGTCATGCGAGAGCTCAATGGAGAGCAGGGTCGAGGTTTGTTGTGTTTTCTGGTTCGCGTCAGTGCCAGTGATGGCCGAGTGTTGAGGGCTTACAACCTACCTGTCTGAGTATTAGACACACTGGACTTATACCTCGAGATGTGGTATGGGGTGCGATTAACTATAACAGCAGGCGCGCTCTCGTGGTTACCCCACGCACTTTGATTGCAAATTTGTGCGTCAGTCTGGCGATTCGACCTGTTGTGTTTCCATTCACGAACAGCATTCCGGGGGTGATTTCCAACAGGATAACGCTCACCCACATAACCGCTGTTCTAACACAACGTGCTCTACAGAGAGCCGCACGGGGTAGCCGTGCGGTGTAAGGCGCCTTGTCCCAGATCGGCGGCTCCTTCCATCGGAATTTCCAGTCCTCACTCGGGCATGGGTGTCTGTGTTGTCCTTAGCGTAAGTTAGTTTCAGTTAGATTAAGTAGTGTGTAAGCCTAGGGACCAATGACCTCAGCAGTTTCGTCCCACAGGACCACAAATTTCCAATTCCTGCTCTACGGAGCGTTGACATTTTGGCTTGGCCTATTCGACCACCAGATCTGTCTCCAAACGAGCTCATATGGGACATCATCGGACGATAACAACAGCGTCGTCCACAGACAGCATTATCTGTCCCTGTACTACGCGGCTGAGTGTAAGAGGCATGGATGTCTGTCCCACAAATTGATATCCGTCACCTGTACAACACAATGCATGCACGTCTGCGTGTTTGGTTCCAATGGTTCAAATGGCTCTGAGCACTATGGGACTCAACATCCGACGTCATCAGTCCCATAGAACTTAGAACTACTTAAACCTAACCAACCTAAGGGCACCACACACATCCATGCCCGAGGCAGGATTCGAACCTGCGACCGTAGCAGTCACGCGGTTCCGGACTGAAGCGCCTAGAACCGCACGGTCACCGCGGCCGGCCTGCGTGTTTGCATTCCACATTCTCGTGGTTACACGTGCTATTAATGAATCACAATTTCACATTTCTGATGACTTATCTCGAGGATATGAGCGAGGTGGTGCACTGGTTAGCTCACTGGACTCGCATTCGGGTGGACGGCGGTTCCAGTCCACGTCCGGCCATCCTGATTTAGGTTTTCCTTGATTTCTCTAAATCTCTTCATATAAATGGCAGGATGGTTCTTGTGAAAGGGGA
Organism: Schistocerca serialis cubense; assembly: GCF_023864345.2. Taxonomy (NCBI): domain Eukaryota; kingdom Metazoa; phylum Arthropoda; class Insecta; order Orthoptera; family Acrididae; genus Schistocerca; species Schistocerca serialis. The sequence continues at coordinate 488,392,573 of NC_064643.1, forward strand.
CAGCCGACTTCTTTCCCCATCCTATCCTAATCCGATGTGACCGATGAAATCGCTGTTTGGTCCCCTGTCCCGAATCAACCAACCAACCAACCAGTCTTAACTCTGATTACATTAACCTGTGTCTTACAATGTTAATCACTTCACTAGAAAAATGTACTCTCGAAATTTAATTACATGACATTACTTTTTGGTGTTGCCAATATTTTTCCGTGAGAGTACGTAAGCGAATGCGCTGATGGCGTCCTAGCAAAAAGAAATCACGACGTCGTTAGAAACTAATTTCGCAATCAAGTTGCTCCCCGGGAAGAGCGGTCGGATGGACAGTTATCACAACATATGTAAATGATGCGTCGCATAACGTTGTCACTCTTCTCCGTCTATGTAAATAATTATCAGTGTCTTATGTAAATGGAATGTAACTGTAAAATAAAAGATTATTTTGTTCTCAGGGATGATGGTAACAGAACAGTATAAATGACTGCAGTGTAATCGGCGTAAAAAGGAGAAGGAACTTTCGTTTTCATTACATGATCGGCGATTAATCACGTGCACCCGTCACAACCGTAAAATATCATTCCGAAGCGGATTTTACGCATATATAGAGATGGCATATACCTCACTTAACTATATCGGTAGAACCATAAGGAGGGGTAATCGACCCACAAATTGGACTCTTTCGTTAAAACGTATGAGTGATCCCTCATGGATTTGCTTAGGATGCGTGAGAGGGTAGTAAAAATTTCCGCTAAAGAGGGCACCGACAATCGTTTTTTCAGGCTTCTCATTCACGACTGAAACAGAAAGGTGGGTAAACAATGCTCACAAACACTGTAGAATGTTGGAAAAACGAAAAGGGTGTTTTTTTTTCCACAGCATGCATGTGGATCTGTACGTCCTCTGACAAGTACTACTGTTAGAATCACAATGTTATACAGTGTAACAATTATATGAATCGTTATTTCCTGTATCTGGTTAAGCATTATTACTCTTTCGTACTGTGATCTTATTTCGGCGTTATCGGCATTTACTAATACAACGTTTTGTTCATAACATATGTACATACTACACCTGTGCCTCGTCGTCATTTTATTAATGTCGTATCATAAAACAGTATGCATTTTTTACAAGATTTTATAGTTAGTTTTATTTTGACATCTTATTAACTTGATCCAGGTTTTTTCGTAATAACTGACAGCTTTATCACTTGATACAGAGATGCTGTATCTATGGATCAAGCGATAAACCTGTCGGATCTTTCCGAAAATAGTTAATTATTCACAATGATTAATGGAAAATGTCATATAAAGATGTGAAACAAATACTAATAAAGAGATAGAGGTACTGGCCAGTACTTACCTCAGCTCAGGACAGCCGATAGATAGACAAAAAAAAGAACCGAAAATTTACGTTCCTAGCTTTCGGAACAAATGTTCCTTCATCAGGGAGGAGAGAGGGGAAAGAAAGGGAAGAAGGGAAAGTAGATTCGGTTACTCACAACCCAGGTTATGAAGCAACAGGGAAAGGAAAACAGCGAGGGTAGCAAGGATGGAGGCATGGTTGTCAGAGGGAAGCCAAAGATATTCTGCTGTAAGTACTGTGCCACTTAAAACCAAGAAGTAAAGAGGTATATAGTACAAAGATAAACACAACTATGTAGGACGAAAGGATGCGTGAATGGCTAAAGAGGAAAGGGAAAGAGGAGAAGACTGAAGAGTAAATGGGAGTGAGGTTCTTTAACGTAGGTTCAGTCCAGGGGGATGGCGGGATGAAGGGATGTGTCGGAGTGCAAGTCCCCATCTCCGCAGTTCAGAGGGACTCGTGTTGGGTGGGAGAAGCCAAATGGCACATATGGTGTAGCAGGTTCCTAGGTCCCTAGAATTATGCCGGAAGGCATGCTCTGCTACTGGGTATTGGGCATCTCCTAGGCGGACAGTTCGTCTGTGTCCGTTCATGCGCTCAGCCAGTTTAGTTTTTCTCTTACCGATGTAAAAGGCTGTGCAGTGCAGGCATGTCAGTTGATAAATGACATGTATAGTTTCACACGTGGCCCTGCCTTGAATTGTGTATGTTTTACCAGTAGTGGGGCTGGATTAGGTGGTTGTGGGGGGGATGCATGGGGCAGGTTTTGTATCGGCGTCGGTTACAGGGGTAGGAACCGCTGGGAAGAGTGGGAATATTGTAGGGTTTAACAAGGATCTTACGGAGGTTAGGGGGGCGACGAAAGGCAACTCTGGGTGGTGTGGGGAGAATTTTGTCAAGGGATGATCTCATTTCAGGGGTTGACTTGAGAAAGTCATATCCCTGGCGGAGTAATTTGTTGATGTTTTCGAGGCCAGGATAATATTAGGTGACAAGGAGTATGCTTCTGTGTGGTCTGGGGGTAGGAACATTGTTGTTGGACGGTGAGGAATGTATTGCTCGGGAGATCTGCTTGTTAACAAGGTCTGCAGGATAGTTGAGGGAGAGGAAAGCACTGGTCAGGTTATTGGTGTAATTGTTGAGGGATTCGTCACTGGAGCAGATACGTTTGCCACGTATACCTAGGCTGTAGGGAAGGGAGCGTTTGATGTGGAATGGATGGCAGCTATCAAAGTGAAGGTACTGTTGTTTGTTTGTGGGTTTGATATGGACAGAGGTGTGGGTGAGAGCTTCAATAAGATGAAGGTCAACATCCAGGAAGGTGGCTTGGGTTTTGGGGAAGGACCAGGTGAAATTCAGATTCGAAAAGGAGTTGAGGTTATGGAGGAAATTAAGGAGTGTTTCTTCACCATGAGACCTGACCACAAATATGTCATCTATAAACCTATACCAGGCCAGGGGAAGCAGCTGTTGGGTCTTCAGGAAAGCCTCCTCCATGTGGCCCATGAAGAGGTTGGCATAGGACGGAGCCATCCTAGTTCCCATGGCCGTTCCCCTGATTTGTTTGTAGGTCTGGCCTTCAAACGTGAAGTAATTATGGGTGAGGATGAAGTTGGTAAGTGTGATAACGAACGAGGTTTTTGGAAGATCTTCGGGTGGGCGTTGGGAGAGGTAGTGCTCAAGGGCAGAGAGACCATGGGTATGTGGGATGATTGTGTAAAGGGATGTAGCATCTATGGTGACAAGAAAGGTTTCAGGTGGAAGAGGAGTGGGAATGGATTTGAGGCATTCTAGGAAGTGGTTTGTGTCTTTGATGTAGGATGGGAGTCTGTGGGTGATAGGTTGGAGGTGCTGGTCTACCAGATCTGAGATATGTTCTGTTGGGGCTTTGAAGCCTGCTACAATGGGGCGGCCAGGATGGTTCTCTTTGTGGATTTTGGGTAATAGGTAGAAGGTAGGGGTACGTGACTCAGGTGGAGTGAGTAAGTCTATGGAAGCCGTTGTGAGGCATTGTGACGGATCTTGGATTTTTAGGATTTTCTGCAGCTCAGTCTGGATGGAGGGAATGGGATCCTGGGTAACAGCTTTGTAGGTTGAGGTGTCGGAGAGTTGACGCAGTCCTTCTGCCACATACTCCACACGGTCAAGTGCGACAGTTGTGGAGCCTTTATCCGCCGGGAGGGTGACAATAGAGTGGTCTATTTTCAGCTCCTTAGTGGCACGGGATTCAGCTGGGGTGATGTTGGGGGTTGTCGGGATGTTCTTCAAGAAGGACTGGGAGGCAACACTGGATGTGAGGAATTCCTGAAATGTCTGCAACGGATGGTTTTGAGAGAGGGGAGGAGGATCCCTTTGAGAAGGCGGTCGGAACTCTTCTAGACAGGGTTCAACACTGGATCTAGTATTTAAGGGCTGTGTTTGGGTAGTGGAGTGATATTTCCTGTTTAGGTTCTGGGTGAATGAGAGGAGATCTTTAACCAGGGCAGTGTGGTTGAAATTAGGCGTGGGGCTAAAGGTTAGGCCTTTTGATAGAACAGATGTCTCTGGAGGAGAGCGGGATCTGGATGAGAGGTTTAGAACTGAATTGGGACACAGACGAACTGTCCGCCTAGGAGATGCCCAATACCCAGTAGCAGAGCATGCCCTCCAGCATAATTCTAGGGACCTAGGAACCTGCTACACCGTATCTGCCATTTGACTTCTCCCACCCAACACCAGTACCTCTGTACTACAGAGATGGGGACTTGCACTCCAACACATCCCTTTCATCCCGCCATCCCCCTGGACTGAACCTACGTTAAACAACCTCACTCCCATTTACTCTTCAGTCTTCTCCTCTTTCCCTTTCCTCTTTAGCCATTCACGCATCTTTTCATCCTACATAGTTGTGTTTATCTTTATACTGTATACCTCTTTACTTCTGTATGCATCCTCTCTGGTTTGAAGCTGGCACAGTACTTACAGCAGAATATCTTTGGCTTCCCTCTGACAACCATGCCTCCATCCTTGCTACCCTCCATGTTTTCCTTTCCCTGTTGCTTCATAACCTGGGTTGTGAGTAACTGAATCTACTTTCCCTTCTTCCCTTTCTTTCCCCTCTCTCCTCCCTGATGAAGGAACATTTGTTCTGAAAGCTAGGAACGTAAATTTTCGGTTCTGCTTTTTGTGTATCTATCGGCTGTACTGAGCTGAGGTAAGTACTGGCTAGCCCCTCTATCTCTTTGTTAGTTACTCACAATATAAGACAACTAGAAAATCGTGATCATGTACAAATCCAGTATACAAAGACTTTTCAAAAACTTAAAGGAAGTAAAGCTAGATTAAGTTAATAAGCTTTCAAACTTGAACCAACTACAAAATCTTACCAAAAGAAAAACAAAGTTTTCGTGATATGACAATAAGAAAATAGCGACCAGACCCAGCAGATTCCATACGAACGTATGTTATGAAGAACTTAACATTGTACTACAAAATTGCAAAAAAAAAAAAAATGGTTCAAATGGCTCTGAGCACTATGGGACTCAACTGCAGAGGTCATTAGTCCCCTAGAACTTAGAACTAGTTAAACCTAACTAACCTAAGGACATGACAAACATCCATGCCCGAGGCAGGATTCGAACCTGCGACCGTAGCGGTTTTGCGGTTTGCAGCGCCTTTAACCGCACGGCCACTTCGGCAAAATGGCAATAAAGTCGAAATAAGCTTATAGTACGAATGAGTAACAGAGTTTAAGCAACTAACAGGAAATAACTATTCATTAAAATGTTAAACGTTACGCTGCAGGCCCTGCAATGCGGAAGTTGTATTACATTTGTCTCACATTGGTATTGGTATCCCAAAGATTTGAGTTTCATATGCCCTCAGACTCTAAGAAGATATAACAATTAAATCAAGCTAGTTTTCAACTGTAGATTAAAAATTCACAGTGGCTCTTGATAGTTTCATTGTAAAGCAGCATTTAAAACTACAGCGGCAAGCAGAAAATACGAGATGAATCGTAAGCTTGGTCTGGACGAGGTGTAAGGTGGCCATATCTACTGAGGGTGTAAGACTGGTGTGACCATTGAATAAGAAATTATAAAACAAGTTCTATTTCAACGAAGTAGTGAATATAGTGTACTAATGTGGTACAGTCAATGGTCAAATTATGTGATAACAGTTGATGCCAAAAGAAAACTTGAAAATAATAAGCCATAATTAAAAGGAGTTACTTCAGACCGCTACTAATCCCGTATCCAAACATTACGGTTTGTTTTTCTTACTCATCCCCACTATGTTACATTTTTCTACATTAAGAGCCAGCTTCCTTTCAATAATCTAACTAGAAATTTTGTTTAGGTCATTATCAACCTTATCTTCGACAGCATCATCAGCGAACCACAGCAGACTGCTGCCAATCCTGTCTGCCAGATCATTTATGTACACAGAAAATAGGAACGTTCCTATCATTCTTCCCTGGATCACTCCAGATATTAACCCTGTCTCCGAGAACAACGTTCTGGGTTCTATCACCAAGAAGTCTACAGTGAGGTAGATCTAGATATACAGGGAGAGTCACCTAACGTTACCGCAGGATATATTTCGTAAACCACATCAAATACTGACGAATCGATTCCGAAGACCGAACGTGAGGAGAGGGGCTAGTGTAATTGTTTAATAGAAACCATAAAAAAATGCACGGAAGTATGCTCTTTATCACAAACCTACGTTTTTTTAAATGGAACCACGTTAGTTTTGTTAGCACATCTGAACATATAAACAAATACGTAATCAGTGCCGTTTGTTGCATTGTAAAATGTTAGTTACATCCGGAGATATTGTAACCTAAAGTTGACGCTTGAAACCTCCGACGTTCAGTTGCGTGTTGTAACAAACAAGGGCCACGGTCGGCGAGCAGCATCTGCAGGGACATGTTTACGATGACGACCGTGTTTACGAGTGTGGCTGTAGTGCACTGTTGTGGTTTGGTCTAGCTGTCGCAGAGTCCGCATGTAGCGCTTGCTGCTATTGTTATTCTGCATTCGTCTCCGCACGCAGACCAACTGTAGTACACCGTTTTACCAGACGTCTGTGATAGAGTAGTGTTGTAGGAACTGTGACCATGGTGCATTCGAACTCTGAAAAGGCGGAGATGATACTCATCTATGGCGAGTGTCGCCGAAATGCAGCTGAAGCCTGCAGGGTGTGTGTAGAACGGTACCCGGACAGAGAGCATCCAACGTGCCGCACATTGCAAAACATCTACCGCCAACTGTATGCAACAGGTATGGTCGTAGCACGCAAACGGGTCCGTAACAGGCCCGTCACAGGAGAAGCGGGTGCAGTTGGTGTGTTAGCTGCTGTTGCCATGAACCCACACATGAGTACACGGGACATTGCGAGAGCCGGTGGACTGAGTCAAAATAGTGTCATGCGCATACTGCATCGTCACCGCTTTCACCCGTTTCATGTGTCGCTACATTAGCAGTTACATGGTGATGACTTTAATCATCGAGTGTAATTCTGTCAATGGGCATTAACAGAGAATGCGTTGCAGTTCTACCTGTTTACCGATGAAGCGGGTTTCACAAACCACGGGGCAGTGAATCTACGGAACATGCATTACTGGTCCGTGGACAATCCTCGCTGGCTCAGACAGGTAGAGCGACAGCGACCGTGGACTGTAAATGTATGGTGCGGAATCATTGGCGACCACCTCATCGGTCCTCACTTCATTACGGGGGCCCAAACAGCTGCAACATACATCGCGTTTCTACAGAATGATCTGCCAACGTTGCTCGAAAATGTCCCACTGGAATGTTCGACGGGCGTTTCATAGGACTTGGAGGACTCATAAATTGTCCAGCCCGTTCTCCTGATCTTACACCTCTGGACTTCTTTCTGTGGGGTACGTTAAAGGAGAACGTGTACCGTGATGTGCCTACAACCCCAGAGGATATGAAACAACGTATCGTGGCAGCCTGCGGCGACATTACACCAGATGTACTGCGGCGTGTACGACATTCATTACGCCAGAGATTGCAATTGTGTGGAGAAAATGATGGCCACCACATTGAACATCTATTGGCCTGATATGTCGGGACACACTCTATTCCACTCCGTAATTGAAAACGGAAACCACGTGTGTACGCGTACCTCACCCCTCATGGTAATGTACATGTGCGTCAGTGAAAAAGACCAATAAAAAGGTGTTAGCATGTGGACGTAATGTGCTGTTCCAGTCTCTTCTGTACCTAAGGTCCATCACCGCTCCCTTTGGATCCCTACGTAATGCGGTGCTCTCCGATACACACGATCGAACAGCGGAGGAGTGGCATTGAAGCGTCAACTTTAGGTTACAATATCTCCGGATGTAATTAACATTTTACAATGCACTAAACGGCACTGATTACGTATTTGTTTATATGTTCCGATGTGCTAACAAAACTAACGCGGTTACATTTAAAAAAACGTAGGTTTGTGTTAAGAAACATAGTTCAGTGCATTTTTTTTATGGTTTGTATTAACCAATTACACTAGCCCCTCTCCTCACGTTTGGTCTGTGGAATCGATTCGTCAGTATTTGATGTGGTTTACAAAATATATCCAGCGGTAATGTTAGGTGACTCACCCTGTATAGAGTCCGCCTGCTGCTCTTCATCCATAGTCCGCTATACTCGTGTATAATTTGAGAAAAGAGCAAGCTGGGTTTCGCAGGAGCGTAGCTTTCTAATGCTGTGTTGATTCGTGGACATGAGCTTTTCGGTCTCTAGAAAATTTATTATATTCCAACTCAGAATATTCTCTAGAATTCTGCAGTACACCGATGTTAAGGATAGTGGTCTGTTGTTTTGCGGATCCGTTCTTTCACCCTTTTTATATACAGGAGTCACTTCCCCTGTTTTCCAGTTGCTTGATACTTTTCGCTGGTCGAGAGATCCACGATATATGGAAACTAAGTAAAGGGCCAATGACGTAAAGTAACCTTTGTAAAACCGTATTGGAATTCCATCTGGACTTGGCGACTTATATGTTTTCCACTTTTTCAGTTCTTTATCTGAGCCAGGGATGCTTATTACTTTGTCATCCAAACGAACTCTGTGCGATGGTCAAACGAAGGTATGTTTGTATGATTCTCCTGCGCGAACGATTTCTTAAACGTGGAATTTAAAACTACGGCCTTCCTTTTGCAGCCTACCACTGAAAACCCAGACTGGTCAACAAGTGACTGGAAGGAAGCCTCAGACCCGATTAACGCTTTTACATAGGATCAAATTTTTTTTCCGGTCCTCCGCCAGATCTTTAGCCAAGGTATGATGGTGGCAGCTGGTTATGCTTCGCACGTAGATTTTTTCACAGACACACGAATCTCTATTAACCCTCACCTGTCATTATTTGAGCGTCCACTTTTTAACCGAGAGTGCAATAGCCTTTGCTTTCTCAAAGTTTCCTGAATTTCGTTATTAAACCACGGTGGGTCTTTTCCGTCCTTGTCCATTTACTAGGTACATACTTGTCCAGGGGATCATTTACAGTCTGTTTAAACTTTGCCCACAATTCCTCTGGTTCCATCATTCTGCAACTAAATGATTACGGTTCATTGTCTAAATGAGCTGCTAACAACAGCTTATCTACTTTTTCAAGCAGACAGACACTCCTAGCCCTCTTGAGTGATTTATTAACTTTCGTAATCATAGTAGCTATTCATCTACATCTACATCTACATTTATACTCCGCAAGCCACCCAAAGGTGTGTGGCGGAGGGCATTTTACGTGCCACTGTCATTACCTCCCTTTCCTGTTCCAGTCGCGTATGGTTCGCGGGAAGAACGACTGTCTGAAAGCCTCCGTGCGCGCTCTAATCTCTCTAATTTTACATTCGTGATCTCCTCGTGAGGTATTAGTAGGGGGAAGCAATATAGACTCCTGGAAATGGAAAAAAGAACACATTGACACCGGTGTGTCAGACCCACCATACTTGCTCCGGACACTGCGAGAGGGCTGTACAAGCAATGATCACACGCACGGCACAGCGGACACACCAGGAACCGCGGTGTTGGCCGTCGAATGGCGCTAGCTGCGCAGCATTTGTGCACCGCCGCCGTCAGTGTCAGCCAGTTTGCCGTGGCATACGGAGCTCCATCGCAGTCTTTAACACTGGTAGCATGCCGCGACAGCGTGGACGTGAGCCGTATGTGCAGTTGACGGACTTTGAGCGAGGGCGTATAGTGGGCATGCGGGAGGCCGGGTGGACGTACCGCCGAATTGCTCAACACGTGGGGCGTGAGGTCTCCGCAGTACATCGATGTTGTCACCAGTGGTCGGCGGAAGGTGCACATGCCCGTCGACCTGGGACCGGACCGCAGCGACGCACGGATGCACGCCAAGACCATAGGATCCTACGCAGTGCCGTAGGGGACCGCACCGCCACTTCCCAGCAAATTAGGGACACTGTTGCTCCTGGGGTATCGGTGAGGACCATTCGCAACCGTCTCCATGAAGCTGGGCTACGGTCCCGCACACCGTTAGGCCGTCTTCCGCTCACGCCCCAACATCGTGCAGCCCGCCTCCAGTGGTGTCGCGACAGGCGTGAATGGAGGGACGAATGGAGACGTGTCGTCTTCAGCGATGAGAGTCGCTTCTGCCTTGGTGCCAATGATGGTCGTATGCGTGTTTGGCGCCGTGCAGGTGAGCGCCACAATCAGGACTGCATACGACCGAGGCACACAGGGCCAACACCCGGCATCATGGTGTGGGGAGCGATCTCCTACACTGGCCGTACACCACTGGTGATCGTCGAGGGGACACTGAATAGTGCACGGTACATCCAAACCGTCATCGAACCCATCGTTCTACCATTCCTAGACCGGCAAGGGAACTTGCTGTTCCAACATGACAATGCACGTCCGCATGTATCCCGTGACACCCTACGTGCTCTAGAAGGTGTAAGTCAACTACCCTGGCCAGCAAGATCTCCGGATCTGTCCCCCATTGAGCATGTTTGGGACTGGATGAAGCGTCGTCTCACGCGGTCTGCACGTCCAGCACGAACGCTGGTCCAACTGAGGCGCCAGGTGGAAATGGCATGGCAAGCCGTTCCACAGGACTACATCCAGCATCTCTACGATCGTCTCCATGGGAGAATAGCAGCCTGCATTGCTGCGAAAGGTGGATATACACTGTACTAGTGCCGACATTGTGCATGCTCTGTTGCCTGTGTCTATGTGCCTGTGGTTCTGTCAGTGTGATCATGTGATGTATCTGACCCCAGGAATGTGTCAATAAAGTTTCCCCTTCCCGGGACAATGAATTCACGGTGTTCTTATTTCAATTTCCAGGAGTGTATTCGATACCTCATCCAGAAACGCACCCTCTCGAAACCTGGCGAGCAATCTACACCGCGATGCAGAGCGCCTCTCTTGCAGAGTCTGCCACTTGAGTTTATTAAACATCTCCGTAACGCTATCACGGTTCCCAAATAACCCTGTGACGAAACGCGCCGCTCATGTTTGGATCTTCTCTATCTCCTCCGTCAAACCGATCTGGTACGGATCCCACACTGATGAGCAATACTCAAGTATAGGTCGAACGAGAGTTTTGTAAGCCACCTCCTTTGTTGATGGACTACATTTTCTAAGCACTCTCCCAATGAATCTCAACCTGGTACCCGCCTTACCAACAATTAATTTTATATGATCATTCCACTTCAAATCGTTCCGCACGCATACTCCCAGATATTTTACAGAAGTAACTGCTACCAGTGTTTGTTCCGCTATCATATAATCATACAATAAAGGATCCTTCTTTCTATGCATTCGCAATACATTACATTTGTCTATGTTAAGGGACTGTTGCCACTCCCTGCACCAAGTGCCTATCCGCTGCAGATCTTCCTGCATTTCGCTACAATTTTCTAATGCTGCAACTTCTTTGGATACTACAGCATCATCCGCGAAAAGCCGCATGGAACTTCCGACACTATCTACTAGGTCATTTATATATATTGTGAAAAGCAATGGTCCCATAACACTCCCCTGTGGCACGCCAGAGGTTATTTTAACGTCTGTAGACGTCTCTCCATTGATAACAACATGCTGTGTTCTGTTTGCTAAAAACTCTTCAATCCAGCCACACAGCTGTTCTGATATTACGTAGGCTCATACTTTGTTTATCAGGCGACATTGCGGAACTGTATCGAACGCCTTCCGGAAGTCAAGAAAAATAGCATCTACCTGGGAGCCTGTATCTAATATTTTCTGGGTCTCACACGATCGCTGTTTCCGGAATCCATGTTGATTCCTACATAGTAGATTCTGGGTCTCCAGAAACGACATGATACTCGAGCAAAAAACATGTTCTAAAATTCTACAACAGATCGACGTCGGAGATATAGGTCTATAGTTTTGCGCAACTGCTCGACGACCCTTCTTGAAGACTGGGACTACCTGTGCTCTTTTCCAATCATTTGGAACCCTCCGTTCCTCTAGAGACTTGCGGTACACGGCTGTTAGAAGGGGGGCAAGTTCTTTCGCGTACTCTGTGTAGAATCGAATTGGTATCCCGTCAGGTCCAGTGGACTTTCCTCTATTACAACATCATAATCACTAATTCTCATCTCGATACTGACACCATCGATAGGGTCCAGTCTGTTGGTAGCTACAGGATCCTAGATACATCCACTGTGTGTGGGCTACTGAAACAGCTGCTCAGGACAGTTTTCGGAAAGCGTGTACATAAATACTTCACACGACTTTCTGTCTGTACCCCTTCCAATAAATCCATACCCGTACCAGATGTGGGTTTTTACGGGCAACTGAACATAGAATTTCCTTGAATGGCTGTAGAACTGTCACAGCAGAGTCGTACGGTCAGGAAAAAAACCCAAAAAATAACTTGGTTTCACCTAGACCTGCTATGCGCAACCAGATAGCCTCATTATCACAAACAATTTGAACTTCAGTAGACAGACTATTTTGGTCAACTGCAAAGAACATTCCTCCTCCTACGGTGTCCAACCTGTCTTTTGATAAACATTGCAAGACTTGCTAAATATCTCAGAGCTTTTTACTTCGTCTTTTAGCCAACTCTCAGTCCCAAGAATAATTTGAGGTTGAGAACTTTCCTGGAGGCAGTAAATTCGCGAAATTTGTTAGGAATACTTCCACAATCTACTGAAAAAAATTTTAGAGTCGAATTGTCTTTACTCTGACCGCGTTACGATTTTCCTGTATGTGTGTCGATTGGCGAGCGTTCATGCGAATACCTCAGATTACCGCCTAGCCTAAAAAAAACTTGTGTGCACTCCACAAGTAGTCTGCTATCTCAGTACCTGTCTTCTTAGTCTATTGCACCTCTGACCTATCAAGGGGAGGCCTATAGATCCCCACCCGATAACTCAGGTCCAGAAATCCGCAGCCAAGACCGTCACAGAGACGATGAAGCCCTTGGTTGAGACTCTCCACTTGTCTCCGAACTAAAGAACCCCGATAAACTCTGGGAATGATGCTGTAAATTGCGGGCTCTGCTTGCATCCCGCTTGCGAGACCAGCAGTCTTCATCACCTCCGACAGCCACCTGTAGTAACTGAGGATGTCCTCAGATCCCATGCGCCAGTCACAACTCAGACGACTGCAACCTGTACGCTCGATAGCCGCAGGCAAGGCCGTCTCCATGTCTCGGGGATGAGGCCCCCAGTAGACATAATGAGTGCACATTGGATATCTTGCCGGCCCTGACCGTTATCTGCCTAATGGGCTCAACAACGGGAGTAACTCTGGAGCTTCCAATCACTAGTAAACCCCTTCACACGTGTTCCTGCTCGGATCCTGCTGAAGGTTCGCCGCCAGTTCCCTCCCTGGGTGAATAGGTGAGGCCATTCGGTCAGTTTCCACATTGCTCCTCCGTCTCGAGCGAAGAGAACGTGTTACCACCCGCCACTCGCCCTGCAGGTCCACCGCGTAGTGTACACCAGAAGATGCCTCGGCAGTAGAGCACCTGGACGAAACAAACAACACCTGAGGTTTCCCATACGCTCGAGAATCTCCGCCATACCTACACGCCAAAGCTGTAGCCTGAAGGCAACTGGTAGAAGCCAAAACCACATTAAACTACATATATCAAGAAAAGTTTTGCATCACCTCGGTTCCGAGCGTTCCGTAACCTGTACAGAAAATTGGAATAAGAATCAACATAATCATTTCCGCCCTTTTACTGCTCATGAAAACCACATATTGCATGCAGCTAGATCTTCAGAGGTGGTGGTTCAGATTGCTGTACACCCCAGTACCTCTAATACCCAGTAGCACGTCCTCTTGCATTGATACATGCCGGTATTCGTCCTGGTATACTATCCACAAGTTCATAAAGGCTCTGTTGGTCGAGATTGTCCCACTCCTCAACGGCGATTCGGCATCGATTCCTCAGAGTGGTTGGTGGGTCACGTCGTCAATAAACAGCCCTTTGCAATCTACCCCAGGCGTGTTCGATGGGGTTCACGTCTGGAGAACATGCTGGCCACTCTAGATGAGCGATGTCGTTATGCTAAAGGAAGTCATTCACAAAATGTACACGATGGGGGCGCGAATTGTCGTCCACGGAGACGAATGCCTCGTCAATATGTTACCGATATGCTTGTACTGTCGGTCGGAGGATGGCATTCACGTATCGTATAGCCATTACGGCGCCTTCCATGACCACCAGCGGCGTACGTCAGCCCTACATTATGCCATCCCAAAACACAGTGTTGCCTCCAAACACGTCTCCGAGGACTGTGTGGATGAAGGCATATGCGACACTCATCGGTGAAGAAAACGTAATGCCAGTCCTGAGCGGTCCCTTCGACATGTTGTTGGGCCTATCTGTATCAGTACCGCGCTGCATGGTGTCGTGGTTGCAAAGATGGACCTCGCCATGGACATCTGGAGTGAAGTTGCTTTTCATGCAGCCTACTGCGCACAGTTTGAATCTTAACAAGACGTCCTGTGGCTGCACGAAAATCAGTATTCAAGATGGTGGCGTGGCTGCCAGGACTCCTCCTAGCCATAATCCGTAGGTAGCGGTCATACACTGTAGTAGTATTCCTTGGGCGGATTGAGCGAAGCATATCATCGACAGTTCCTATCTCTCTGTATCTCCTCCATTCCGAACATCATCGCTTTGGTTCACTCTGAGACCTCTGGAGACTTCCCTTGTTGGGAGTCTTTCCTGGCACGTAGTAACAATGCGTACACGATCGAACCCCAGTATTGACCATCTATGCTCTTTTTAACTACAGATAACACGACCCCTTCCAGGTGGAATGACTGGAACTGATCGGATGTCGGACCCCCTCCGTCTAATAGGCGCTGTTCATGCATGGTTGTTTATATCTTTGGGTGGGTTTAGTGACATACCTGAACACTCAAAGTGACTGTGTCTGTGATACAATACACAGAGTCAACGTCTGTCTTTAGGAGTTCTGGGAACTGGGGCTGTGCTAAATTATTTTGATGTGTGTATTTGTGAACTGCGGCAAGCTCCTCCGTCCACACACGGTTGGCACACTTTCTATCCATACTAGCAGGATTAATTGAAGAGTAAACGGTAAAGGGTGGAAGAAATGTAGGTCAGCAAAGCAGCTTATTGTCCTCCCGTCGGATTGCCAAGGGACGCCGACGTCTCAATGAACTATATAGCTGGCTGTTCAGGAGAAATGACAAACGAGCTACAAACTGTCTGAATTTACACTTATGGCTTCTTTTCTTTTGAAAAAAGAAAACTGCGAAACTAAAATTCCTGAACACCAGAACACTCAAGCAATAATACAAATATATATTATTAAGAACAGACAGAAAATGCTAAATACGTAACTTGATGCCCTGGAGATGTGTCACAGGTGATAGCTGGCACCGAACTGAGCTGCTAAATACGATGACTAGAACGGTCATTAGTCTCAAAACAAACACCTGAGTAACTACAGCGCTACTGACTAATTGAATACTAAACGAGAGATTAAACTCAGATAATCTGAGGCTTGAGGCATACTGAATATTTACTGTTTGCAATGGTCGTGAAATCAAGAAAATAATGCTGACACTAGCTACTTCCACGGCGGTAAACTACGCTAGAAAGTAAACTCACTCAAGACAAGAGATGGAAAAATACGCAGACTCTTGCAACAATTGTACAGGGTGTTTCAAAAGTGATGGTCAATATTCAGGGATATGGCTGGAGTGAACATTCGAAACAAAAATGTCAAGTAAACGTGGGCTGTAAAACGCGTACCTTAAGAGCTATGAGCGATTCTTGCTCAAAAATGCATAAAGTTATGAGCACTTGTTCAGTAGAGGAGTTGTGTTTCAAAATAGAGAAGATGAAAAAGTGCTCATAGCTCTTAAGGCATGCATTTTAGAGCAAATGTTTACTGTACATACTTTTCTTGTTTTAGTCCATACTACCACATCTCAAAATATGGAAAGCAAAGAGCTTGCAGTAGAAGAGATTTCTTTCAGCCCACCGTTGTCGCCGAGCGGTTCTAGGCTCTGCTACGGTCGCAGGTTCGAATCCTGCCTCGGACATGGATGTGTGTGATGTCCTTAGGTTAGTTAGGTTTAAGTAGTTCTAAGCTTAGAGGACTGATGACCTCAGATGTTAAGTGCCATAGTGCTCAGAGGAATTTGAGCCATTTGACCCATTTCTTTCACTGTATAGAAGATCAAGAATTGCTCATACCTCTTAAGGTATGCGGTTTAGTGCCCATGTTTACTTGACTTTTTTGTTTCGAATGGTCACTCCTGTTATACCCCTGAAAATTGACCATCACTTCTGAAACCATCAGTATAAACCTACTAAATGCTAAATAATTAGCTACTGTTCACTTCTGTTCAGAAGTAAGTTTCCTTATGCAGTATTTCTTTATTTCACTATGTATGTAAATCACACTACTCGTCAGTTTCGATCTTTCGACGTTTTGAAATGTCTACGAATGCAAAACCAAAAGAACAGTGAACAGGCAATATATATTAATCAACATAATTGCGCCTTCATATGACTGCAGTGTTGGTAAATTAATTGCAAAGTGTTACTGATGTGAGTTTCATACTGGAAACCTCATTTGTGACATGTGGGGACGGACACTGGTTCCCATGCAGGCTTCGAACATTTTCATGTACGCTTCGCACAACACAACCTGCTTCGAAGCACACATTACGAAAATCGTCATCTATGTAAAAACACTACTAACGCAAGCTTCCTACTCCTTGCAAATTCGTTTAAAGGCACATCGTGTACTTTCACCTCCTCATTATCTTTTAGAAAATCGTGATGAACATGTATGATTCAAAGGCTATTCTTAGAAACGCCATTGTACAAAGAGTCAATGTTTATCTACAGAGGGAGCTACAGGCTTGTGACCACAGTCTTGTGTACTTACTGTTAATTCCAAATGAAGATGGGTTTCCAGGGAGACGCGGAAGTGCTCTTCTTTCCTGCACACGCATCTCGGTTTACATTAAATATACACGTTCCCTTTTCTCATGTAGGTCACAATTCTCTTTTAGTTACATTAAGAACGTATGTGTCGTAATAGGTTCAGTATCAACGATAAGTTGTCACATATAAAATGGTCTGATAAAATACATTTCTGTATTTTGTTAACTCCGAAAAATCAATCACTATTGTTACAAAAAATGTCTTTGATTGTACTAGATGTAACAGGCTTGTGTAACTCGTACAAGTGGTGCTTAACCTTACAGTTTTTATGGCTCTGAGCACTATGGGACTCAACTGCTGTGGTCATCAGTCCCCTAGAACTCAGAACTACTTAAACCCAACTAACCTAAGGACATCCCACACATCCATGCCCGAGGCAGGATTCGAACCTGCGACCGTAGCAGTCGCGCGGTTCCGGACTGCGCGCCTAGAACCGCGAGACCACCGCGGCCGGCAGTCTTTATGAGTAGGGCCAATATGCTGGTTACAAGTATTTCAATAAGTAATAGAAACAGTTTAGCTTTGGTGTAAAGTGTGAGAAAGCTCACATATAATGCTATAAATGATAAATATTTTTATTTATTTTAGAGATATCGGTTCTCTGTCATTTTCTTTGAATATATTACACTTCTCACTGGCCATCTCTGGTCGTCATGTAAGTGTGTGTGTGTGTGTGTGTGTGTGTGTGTGTGTGTGTGTGTGTGTGTAAACAATGATGTATGTCGATCTACAGTTTGAGTGATGTATCGTAATAAAAGAATTTATTCCTTCCAAAAGTACAACACGTCGTTTCTTCCTTCCATAACAATCTCGTTGTGTCTGTGGAGATACTTTTATTAAATATTGGTGAAATTGATTACAGGTTTTTGCGAGCCATAGTTATCAAGGCAGCAATTTGTTCAGTACCTGTTATTGGTTGTATTTCTTATAGTGACCATTACCTTCGCTCCCCTCCGAAACTAGGGTTGAAAGAAACGTTACATGATGGCATTATACTTTATCAGATGCATTGCTGAAGCATTTTAGAATAATGTGGTACTTGAGAAGCATGGAAGATGAGGTAAAATAATTTACTTGTGCCTTACATCCCTTGGCGCTTATCCTCAACTACATCCCAAATCACTGGCAATAATTACTAAAAGATTATGTTTCTGTAGTGTTACGTTATCTTCACTCTGCCCTCCTCACGCATACTTCAGAGTTCACAGTCATATCTATAAACTGATATTAGTGAAATATAAATTTATGTAAACGGTTTGTTAATCAGCGTAAACAACGCACTTTTTTCATTACTGAAGGATTT
The DNA here is from genome assembly GCF_023864345.2 of Schistocerca serialis cubense. Taxonomy (NCBI): domain Eukaryota; kingdom Metazoa; phylum Arthropoda; class Insecta; order Orthoptera; family Acrididae; genus Schistocerca; species Schistocerca serialis. Next base: position 488,410,682 of record NC_064643.1, read on the forward strand.
GGCAGAAATTTTCGATTGCTGTGACATTTGAGAAGTATCATAGATGTGGGAAATCATTAATTTAAGCCTCTGTTATGTCCTAAATCAATTATGGTCCATAGATCTAATTCTGAACGTTTTCAATAGAGCAGACTTCTGTAGCCGACAATGAGCAACTTTCGTGGTAGAAAGATCGAACACTGATACTTTTAACAATGAAACCCAGATGGACCTACATTCTAATGGTAATACTAGGCACTGATTGGAGGAGAGAAAGAAGAGACACTGGTTTGTATATATTTTTTGAGTGATTAATAATTCAGGTCGTTCGGATACATTTGAATGCAGCCCCGATGGGACTTTCATTTTAATACTAGGCTGTGATTGGAGAAAAAGAGAGGGAAATAGTAACTGCATATGTGACGCCACCTCATAATACTACACTCTGAGTGGTTGAGAATAGAAAAGAGATGGGGCATAAAGGGCAACTGGTTTATTTCCAGCATCTTGCATTTTTATTACTACAGTACGATTTGCCAGAGATACAGAACGGGAAAGTTCATGACTAGATGTGAACGACGGGAAATAACAAAATGCGTCACTTCATTACCACACTGATTGGTTGGAAAGAAGAAGTGGGTGGGGCTTCAAATTTCACAATAACACACTTAGGCTATTTCCCTAATCTTTTAAATTTTGGCGGCCCGAGTGGCCGAGTGGTTCTAGGCGCTACAGTCTGGAACCGCGCGACCGCTATGGTAACAGGTTCGAATCCTGCCTCGGGCATGGATGTGTGTGATGTCCTTAGGTTAGTTAGGTTTAAGTAGTTCTAAGTTCTAGGGGACTGATGACCTCAGAAATTAACGATTATGACGTCACTTTTCGTGGTAGAGGGAGGGGAACGTTGGAGCTATACTGCAAAACAGCCATAGCTTTATGCAATTTTGTCATATGATGACATATTGGAGACCGTGGCTGTTTTTGAAGACAAATGTTGATCGTGTTAGGACAGCAACCAGCCACAAATTTACTTTGAGTTCCTTTATTCAAAGGAAACCGTTACCGGTTTCGAATCGTTGCGATTCATCATCAGACGGTTTACACGCTTTCTTTCTACAGTTGGTGTGTTTTTTACAGATTAATTGTCCTAAAATATAAATAAAACACAATTACAAACACGCCACACACAGATGGTTGCGTTGCAGATTTTCGTTGCATGTGACTTACGTGAAACGTCGGTTTCGAGTGATTGTTTCTATAACGTTCATCCAATCGATGTAAATGCATTCCCATTGCATCCTCGTTGTTGCACGCGTAATAGTTCTCACTGTACACTTTAGATTTGTCACTGAGTTCATTCCAACCACGCACCACATGTTTTGGTACATACAAAGAGCTTACAAACATATGGGTGTCACAGATGCTATGATATATCGTAACATTTGACGATGATGTCCTATGTTTGGAAAGGATCATATATTCTTTTACAAAACTGTAATGTCTTTTACATTAGTGTAGAGAGATTGAATTTTTTTTAATATATATGTATAAATCTGTTGTTGCTAATTTAATTATAAAGTTTTTTATATATATTTAGAGCTGTATTGGTAAAATAGTACATTATTTTATTACATTTGGCAGCATGAGAATTATAGTAACAATAAATTTTCTACTTGATCTGCAGATAGGTGTATTAATATTATTTTTTGCTTTGGAGGCTGGAAAGTAATTTTTGGAAATTTTTCAGGAAAGGGACGTTAGCCAACTCTGTTTGTTCGTTAAGGATATAGTCTGGGGTGCAGTTTTTGTGTGTGTGTATTTCTAATTCTTCTAATATATTCATAGTGGCCCCTTTTTCTGTTAGATGTAAAATCTGAGGACAACTTAAAGCTCTTTGTATGTACCAAAACATGTGGTGCGTGGTTGGAACGAACTCAGTAACAAATCTAAAGTGTACAGTGAGAACTATTACGTGTGCAACAACGAGGATGCAGTGGGAATGCATTTACATCGATTGGATGAACGTTATAGAAACAATCACTCGAAACCGACGTTTCACGTAAGTCACATGCAACGAAAATCTGCAACGCAACCATCTGTGTGTGGCGTGTTTGTAATTGTGTTTTATTTATATTTTAGGACAAATAATCTGTAAAAAACACACCAAATGTAGAAAGAAAGCGTGTAAACCGTCTGATGATGAATCGCAACGATTCGAAACCGGTAACGGTTTCCTTTGAATAAAGGAACTCAAAGTAAATTTGTGGCTGGTTGCTGTCCTAACACGATCAACATAGCCATAGCTTTGTTATGACACCAATATTCGTTGGCCGTTACTCACCTCCCCCTCCTCCCAGAATCACTCCGCTCCTCTCTATGTCCATGCAACCGCAACGTTGGGTGGTGGCGATGGTATCGGTAGTAGCGTCCGGATCCGAACTGTGACCTCCAGAGTGTTCAGTATCGTTCTCGGGTGCAGACCTCATTGTAGGGGACGATTTTCTTTTTCAAGGCTCACTACAGTGTTTCATTGCTGGCTCAGTTGTAGGCCGCTATCTTTGTTAATTAGACAACCTTGGGCCCTAATCTCAGTATCCTCTGTGGTCACACCGTCTCAGAGGGAGAAAGACTGTCTAAGTATCTTGGTGTTGTAATCTGTAGTATGACCAGTTTTTGTAATATGATAGGCTAAGGCTTGTTAGGCGACCTGGCGTAACTCTCTTCTGCCTTGCGTACGGTTGCCTCAGTGTATGCTTCACCGCACGTGCAGGGAATTTGGCAATCCTCTGGCTTGCGAAGTCCTAGATCACCATTTATTGGTAAACCTCTGGCTTGTGAAGTCCTAGTTCATCCTTTAGTGAATCTAGTAGCGTCAAGGACGTAAGGGGTGAAATACAGGAATACACATTTAACATTGTGTCGTGCCAAGATTCTGTCGACGTTTACGGAGGTGCTGTCGACAAACGAGATGCACGTTAGTGATGATTTATGCTCTCCCTTTTTTTCCTGCTGTTGTCTAGGTGCAATCTGTCTAAGCGTACACCTTATCTGCTGTACACTTTTCTTCTGAAAGTCGTTTCCATTCACCTCACCTGGAAGGCTCTGTTTGTCGGAGATTGATCGCGTTCAGTAAGTAAGTGTGCGCAATAGACTTTCACGCTGGGAGTTGTGACTACTGGAGACATGTGAACAAAGATCAGGGTGAGTAGGTTTTTCTGTGCTCACGTTTCCCAGCTTGCCATCTGCTTTCCGTTTCATCAGCCCGTCAGGAAACTTGAGGGCGCCATCATGTTCGCCTCAACTCGATTCACCACAACATACAGTTCGTCATCGAGGAGCCACTATCCATTCCTTCAACTGCTCTTCCACTGCTTTTTTCAGCTGTGACAGAATTGCAGTGTCATCGGCAAACATTAAAGCTTTTCTCTCTTTTATCTTTGATTTCATATATTGCCTTGGTTTCGTAAGCTACTTGCTCAGTGTACGATCTGAGTAGCATCGGGAAGAAACTGCAACACTGTGTCACTCACTTTTCAACCACTCTTTCCCTTTCATGCCCTTCAACTCTCAGGTCTCCTGTCCAGGTTTTCTACGAATTGTGATTGACTACTGGGCGGTTATAATTAAGGTTCAGATACTCACGGTGGTACAGTGTGGACTGTATCTATCGTGTGGCAGTGAAACTTGGTAGATGATTTTGATTCGTTAATATGAAACCTATTTACGCTGAAAAAAATTAGTTCCAAATTTAGCCACCAGGTGCCAAACTGGTGCTGTACACTGTTTGTATGACGGTATGATATCAACGCTATCGTTTGATGAGTCATAACCGTTAATAGTAAGATCAACATTACGCCATCGTCACTTATTTGACCCTATCTATCACCGTCCGTTTCCTAATCCATTACCTACGGAAACATTTGAGGCACTGAGAACCATTACAGCCCAAAGCACAGATACAATGTTTTGTGAAAAATAGATGTTTGTTGAAATGTACCCTCTTTATTTTATGAAATATCAGTTAATATTTAAGATTATATTTATTGTTCATATTATTTCGCAAAATTTTCTTGTGTAAGCTAGCGATAAAAGCGTCTTTTTACGGTGTAAAGTTTGTAATTAATGTCCAATTATGTCAGAACATATAGAACAGGTACCAAATGCAGCACTCACACACACACACACACACACACACACACACACAACTATGACCTTTTCCAACATTTCATGGTTCTCGTTACCATCATTTTCATTAAGTGCATTCAGTGGCTTGTGGTTCAGCTAAAACTGCAGATACAGTTCTGATCGTGAATTATTACTCCTACATACATGATGTGCACACTAAATTATGTTGTGTACTGTAGATAACAATTGAGCAGTACATCGGAAGAAAATAATAGTTTGTGTTTTGGGCCCACATGGAAATTAATATCCGAAAAATCAGCGAGACTGTTTTTCATAAATATTCATATATACACTGTAGGTGTACAGATATAAATAAAGCTGCTTTACCGTAAGATTATCAGATTTCAGGAGTATCCACACACGCTTTAATATAAAAATCGAAGACAGTGTACTCTAGGCGCTAATGGTTCTCAGTGCTTCATTTCTATACGTCTCTCTTGCATTCACAGCGCTAGATTCGCACCTGGTGGCCAAAATTGGAACTAATTCTTTTCCATCGTAAATCGGTACCACATTAACGCATTTACGTGTCCATAAAATTTCACTATCATACGATAGTTACAGGCCACACTGAACCTGTATGAGTGGCTTCACATGAGTTATAACCACCCGGCATTTGCCTCTTGTATTTTACACATTTTACGTCGTTACTACCTGCTACATACCGAAAAAACCCTTACTTTTATTTCACTCTTATTGAGTGCGATGTTTTACATGTAACAGATTGCACACCAGCTTGAAGCTGCTACAAATTTGTGCGACAAGAGGAGTTAAGGTCAGGTTGTACGACAACAACAGGACAAAAAGGGCGAGCGCAGTGTAATCAGACATGCGTATAAATCAAAGTGTGGGAATCTGTGCGTATATATCGTCGCCACGGAACAGGGCGTGTGACTGGTACAGAACGAGTTTCCGCGCAGGGGTGAACCCGCTTGAATTATGAGGGGCGGCAGATAATTGCGAGCGAGCGCCAGCCGACCGACGCTCTCCTTGTTTGTGCCGCACAATGTATCGGCAGCCATTTTTGACTGTGGTGCCGAGTTACTGCGTGATCCAATAACGCTCGGGTCCGAATCTCGGCTCGTGATTAAGAGCTGCCGGCCGATCGCGCGCCGCCAAACGCGATTCCGGTATAAAGCGATTATTACCGGCGGCGCTGGCCGTTCGACGTGCGCCACCAGGGATGGGCTTTGGTGCAGGGATGATCAGACACGGCGAGCCGGCGACGGGCGTAATTAGGGCGCGCCACGCCGCGCCCGGTACGCGTGCCGTGGGACCAGCAGGCTGAGGAATCACCGGAGAACCGACGCCACCTGTACGGCCCCACTTATTGGTAATCGAGGCAATAGGCGAAAAACGGGCATGCTTCACTCGGAAAGTAAGTATGACTGGTAATAGGATGTTTCCCTGCAGCAGCTACAGCACCCCTAGGACGCCAATTTTGAGGGGGAGCAAGCAGATTTTTTACGCAGAGTCAGAAAAGCTCCTCAAATCACGTTTGCTAGCTTACGTCGGAATCAGTTTAATTCCAGATTAATATCAAGTCCTTTATCTTGCAGCCATAAAACGGCAGCAACCTCAGAAAATCTTTTTAGCAGAGCGTAAGGTAACACGATGTCCATTTGAAATTTTTACGTTTTATAATATTTTATAACTCTAGATACTAGACCAACTTGTAACACATCGTGTTATCCTCCTAAGAACGCCACCTGCAGTCAAGAGTGCATGAGCGGTCTCACAAGGCCAGTAACCAAGAATGAGTCGAGAAGTAATTAACGAATATGAAATCAAATAAAAAATTCGCGGCCTTTTGACGAGGAACATACCACTGCTTTATCCGTATTTAGCATATCAATTTTACTTCGAAGAATCAACAGATTAGCCGCGAATTAAAGCATCTAAATACTCATATCAAAAACGTTTTGCATCAATTCGGTTCCGAGAGTTCCAGAACGTGTACAAAAATTGAAATAGAGCTCAACATATACATCATTTCCGCTCTTTTTATTGCTCATGTAAACCACACATTGTGAGTTGTACCACCATACAGCGAGACCTTCAGATGTGGTGGCCGACACTGCAGTACACACCGGTACCTCCAATACCCGGCAGCACGTCCTCTTGCATTGATGCATGCCTGTATTCGTTGTGGCTTACTATCCACAAGTTCACCAAGTCACTGCTGGTCCAGAGTGTCCCACTCCTCAACGGCGATTCGGCGTAGATCCCTCAGAGTGGTTGGTGGATCACGTCCTCCATATAAAGCCTTTTCAATCTATCCCAGGCATGTTCGATAGGGTTCATGCCTGGAGAACATGGTGGCCACTCTAGTCGAGTGATGTCGTTATCCTGAAGAAAGTCATTCACCAGATGTGCACGATGGTGGCGTGAATTGTCGTCCATGAAGACGAATGCCTTGCCAATATGCTGCCGGTAGGTTGCACTATCGGTCGTACGATGGCATTCACAAATCGCACCGCCGTTACGGCGCCTTGCATGACCAACAGTGGCGTACGTCGGCCCACAAAATGCCACGCGAAAACATCAGGGAACCTCCACCTTGCTGCACTCGCTGGACAGTGTGTCTAAGGAGTTCAGCCTGACAGGATTGCCTCCATACACGTCTCCGACAAATGTCTGGTAGCAGGCATATGCGACACTCATCGGTGAAGAGAATTTGATGCCAATCCTGAGCGGTCCATTAGGCATGTCGTTGAGCCCATCTGTACTGCGCTGTACGGTGACGTGGTTGCAAAGATGGACCTTGGGATGGACGTTGGGAGTGCAGTTGGGCATCATGAAGCCTATTGCGCTCAGTTAGAGTCGTAACACGACGTCCTGTGTCTGGACGGAAAGCATTGTTCAACATGGTGGCGTTGCTGTCAGGGTCCCTCCGAGTCATAATCCGTAGGTAGCGGTCATCCACTGTAGTAGTAGCCCTTGGGCGGCCTGAGCATGTCATCGACAGTTCCTGCCTCTGTGCATCTCTCCTACGTCCGAACAACATCGCTTTGGTTCACTCCGAGACGCCTGGCACAAAGTAACAATACGGACGCTATCTAACCGCTGTGTTGACCGTCTAGGCATGACAGACAACACGAACCGTGTACCTCCTTCCTCGTGGAATGACTGGAACTGATCGTCTGTCGGATCCGCTCCTTCTAATAGGCGCTGCTCATGCATGGTGGTTCACGTCTTTGGGAGGGTTTAGTGATATCTCTGAACACTCAAAGGGACTGTGTCTGTGATACAATAACCACAGTCAACATCTATCTTCAGAAGTTCTGGGAACTGGGGAGATGCAAATTTTTTTTATGTGTGTAGTTACAGAAACGAAAGAAGTCTTTTAACGGAAATTCCCTACTTACAGAGGAGCCGAAATCTCATTTTGAGAGGAATTAATAAACTTTTCAAACACTAGTTTGCCTTCAGGCGTGCACGAACACAGAACATCCAGCCTTCTCAATGGACGAAAAGTGCACCAGGTTCGGAAACTTCTGGGGAAAAATGGTAGTGGCCAGGTCTATGGCCCAGCAGGTGACAGCTGGCAGCTTGATCACCTGACAAGTTGGCATCGGAATTACTTTTTTTTTGCCATAGATATAACAGCGTCAGGTGCCGACCAGCTAACAAAAGCTCCGTGCATCGCTGCTCTGGTCCGCATTCTGGAATGTCTTTCTGGGAGGTACACAAGCTGCCGTCTCTCCCGCGGCCTCCGTTGTCAAATGGTTCAAATGGCTCTGAGCACTATGGGACTCAACTGCTGTGGTCATAAGTCCCCTAGAACTTAGAACTACTTAAACCTAACTAACCTAAGGACACCACACAACACCCAGCCATCACGAGGCAGAGAAAATCCCTGGCCCCGCCGGGAATCGAACCCGGGAACCCGGGCGTGGGAAGCGAGAACGCTACCGCACGACCACGAGATGCGGGCCCTCCGTTGTCCAATAAGTCAGCTCTGCCGTGCGACAGTAAAGCTGAAGGTTTCGCAACTTCGGGCACATTCTAATAATGATGTTTGGATTAGATCACCATTCCGGTCGTTTGGCTGTCCTCGGTAGCACATTGATCTGTGCTAGTTTCCGAATATAACTCTTTGACCTAGTTTTTAACTCATTTATTTATGTTGCGATCTCCACCACCTTCCCCCAGTACCCATTCAGATTTGTGGCTTCCTGCAAGTCTGATACTGGGTAGAATAATAACATGAAACGCCGACGGCCTTTCAATACTTATCTCACGATCTTACTGGGACAAGCCCTTTTTATTGAGGCCACCTGGGATATGAAATCCGTGGTACTCAGCTTAGGTGTGGTAGTGCGAACTGAGGGTGTTACTTTACAACGTTTTATAACCTTAAATAGTAGATGTATAAAGCAAGTGTCACAGTTTACAACTATTTAAAATCCTATATAGCACACCCATTCAGGAAGTGTCTCACTTTAGACGGTTTATAACCGTACTTAGCAGAGATATTGAGCTAGCCTATCATTCTATTTCGTTTAATAACACTGAATAGTAGAGCTACTGAACCACTGTCTCACTTTCAATTCCTTGGTGACAGCACTGGCCATGTTATCGATCACATGCTGAACAAATTCAAAGCCATAGTGTGACAATTCGAACATTGTCTATCAAAACGAAAGAAAGTAAAAGAAAAAAGAAAATTTAAAGAAGAAATTTAAAGAAGAAGACTATGTCACGTTACTGCTCAGGAACGTGGATGAACCTGCCAAACACCTCAGCAAGATACATGGGTCGGAAATGAGGTTCACGATGTTGGTAAAGCTATACAAAAAAATGGATGTATTTAAAAATATGGATGAGAAAAGAGCGCTGAATATTTTTAAAACAGAAGACAGAACCCACGAAAATAAAGACTGCTCTCACACTTGAACGGAGTGCAAGAAAGGGAAAGAGCCAAAGATGTGTTATCATATAGGTCGAATGAAGAAAGAAACATTGGAAGACCAAGAAAAAGTCGGCAATAAGTTCCTTGGTGCCCGAATCTGATGATTGTCCTAATCCTTCAAATAAAATGAAGAAGAGAAAGTACTTTTTATTGTTTCCGATTCTGAAGCTTTCATATCAGTGTACATCTCGGAATATGCTCAGTTCACATAATGATTTCTAACGTCCTTCATTGTGATTAACTATTGCATTACTGTTACCATTACATTTGCAAGTGCTGGTAGATATGTAGTTAGTAAATCAGCTGTCTTGTTGTTACTAATGAAGCAGGTGATAAATTGAAGTTGGTTGTACATTGACGATTCTATAATCAAAAGATATCCAAAAATTGACATAATGTCATTGAAGAACAAATCTGTAATCACTTTCATTAAAACAGATTTATTACTTGTCACGATTGCATTAACTTTTAAATGACTTATTTCACTTCATTGCAAAACATCCTCAGAGCTGTAGACAACAGTAAAATAACTTAGCAGCAAACAACTCAATTAAATTCAAAATGTTACCATACCATTCCCTCATCACATACACTCCTGGAAATGGAAAAAAAAACACATTGACACCGGTGTGTCAGACCCACCATACTTGCTCCGGACACTGCGAGAGGGCTGTACAAGCAATGATCACACGCACGGCACAGCGGACACACCAGGAAGCGCGATGTTGGCCGTCGAATGGCGCTAGCTGCGCAGCATTTGTGCACCGCCGCCGTCAGTGTCAGCCAGTTTGCCGTGGCATACGGAGCTCCATCGCAGTCTTTAACACTGGTAGCATGCCGCGACAGCGTGGACGTGAACCGTATGTGCAGTTGACGGACTTTGAGCGAGGGCGTATAGTGGGCATGCGGGAGGCCGGGTGGACGTACCGCCGAATTGCTCAACACGTGGGGCGTGAGGTCTCCACAGTACATCGATGTTGTCGCCAGTGGTCGGCCGAAGATGCACGTGCCCGTCGACCTGGGACCGGACCGCAGCGACGCACGGATGCACGCCAAGACCGTAGGATACTACGCAGTGCTGTAGGGGACCGCACTGCCACTTCCCAGCAAATTAGGGACACTGTTGCTCCTGGGGTATCGGCGAGGACCATTCGCAACCGTCTCCATGAAGCTGGGCTACGGTCCCGCACACCGTTAGGCCGTCTTCCGCTCACGCCCCAACATCGTGCAGCCCGCCTCCAGTGGTGTCGCGACAGGCGTGAATGGAGGGACGAATGGAGACGTGTCGTCTTCAGCGATGAGAGTCGCTTCTGCCTTGGTGCCAATGATGGTCATATGCGTGTTTGGCGCCGTGCAGGTGAGCGCCACAATCAGGACTGCATACGACCGAGGCACACAGGGCCAACACCCGGAATCATGGTGTGGAGAGCGATCTCCTACACTGGCCGTACACCACTGGTGATCGTCGAGGGGACACTGAATAGTGCACGGTACATCCAAACCGTCATCGAACCCGTCGTTCTACCATTCCTATACCGGCAAGGGAACTTGCTGTTCCAACAGGACAATGCACATCCGCATGTATCCCGTGCCACCCAACGTGCTCTAGAAGGTGTAAGTCAACTACCCTGGCCAACAAGATCTCCGGATCTGTCCCCCATTGAGCATGTTTGGGACTGGATGAAGCGTCGTCTCACGCGGTCTGCACGTCCAGCACGAACGCTGGTCCAACTGAGGCGCCAGGTGGAAATGGCATGGCAAGCCGTTCCACAGGACTACATCCAGCATCTCTACGATCGTCTCCATGGGAGAATAGCAGCCTGCATTGCTGCGAAAGGTGGATATACACTGTACTAGTGCCGACATTGTGCATGCTCTGTTGCCTGTGTCTATGTGCCTGTGGTTCTGTCAGTGTGATCATGTGATGTATCTGACCCCAGGAATGTGTCAATAAAGTTTCCCTTTCCTGGGACAACGAATTCACGGTGTTCTTATTTCAATTTCCAGGAGTGTATTACAACACACAATAAAATTTGGGTTTGGACGAATTTACATTATTAACACAGCCAACAGGTCACATCTTCGTCACATTTGAATAAAACATAAACACCCGCAGTGTATTAATAATAATCTTTATATGTTAGGTGAGAATACTGTGCTTAGAAATATTTAATAGCAGCAAATTATAAAACGTGATAAAATATTTGTAATCTAAAATATGGATGGCATCCATATCCACAGAGCAGATGTAGGCATGTCTTCATCATGGTCTGATTTCCCATGTGATCACTGTTGTGGTGTTGAGCCTTGACCCAACCAGTTGCTTGCTGACCACCATCCTAGTCAGAGGTCAGTGCAAGATGGCTCTATCGCCAAAATAAGGTGCAGAACGGATTGTGTTCCAAGTGTCCTACTGCACACTGTCCCTCACCTACAGTGACATGCATATAGAACACTCATGACCTTTATAACCCAATAAACATTAAAATAGGCATTGTGATTAAATTTACCCTGGATTGGGTATCTCGTACACAAGGGCCAGAACTTTGTCATCAGTATGCACCCATCTGAAGACTACTGGAGACTAACCAGCCCTTTCAGATAACTAACACAGATAGTCTCGGACCTTTTCAGCAAATATCATCAGTAAGTTGCTATTACTGATAACTTTCTGCATTATTTGACAACGATTGCCATCCATGACTAGCAAACAAAAACAGTATCACAAGTGAAGGTCAAAAATTAGTTACAGAAATTTGAAACTACACTCCTGGAAATTGAAATAAGAACACCGTGAATTCGTTGTCCCAGGAAGGGGAAACTTTATTGACACATTCCTGGGGTCAGATACATCACATGATCACACTGACAGAACCACAGGCACATAGACACAGGCAACAGAGCATGCACAATGTCGGCACTAGTACAGTGTATATCCACCTTTCGCAGCAATGCAGGCTGCTATTCTCCCATGGAGACGATCGTAGAGATGCTGGATGTAGTCCTGTGGAACGGCTTGCCATGCCATTTCCACCTGGCGCCTCAGTTGGACCAGCGTTCGTGCTGGACGTGCAGACCGCGTGAGACGACGCTGCATCCAGTCCCAAACATGCTCAATGGGGGACAGATCCGGAGATCTTGCTGGCCAGGGTAGTTGACTTACACCTTCTAGAGCACGTTGGGTGGCACAGGATACATGCGGACGTGCATTGTCCTGTTGGAACAGCAAGTTCCCTTGCCGGTCTAGGAATGGTAGAACGATGGGTTCGATGACGGTTTGGATGTACCGTGCACTATTCAGTGTCCCCTCGACGATCACCAGTGGTGTACGGCCAGTGTAGGAGATCGCTCCCCACACCATGATGCCGGGTGTTGGCCCTGTGTGCCTCGGTCGTATGCAGTCCTGATTGTGGCGCTCACCTGCACGGCGCCAAACACGCATACGACCATCATTGGCACCAAGGCAGAAGCGACTCTCATCGCTGAAGACGACACGTCTCCATTCGTCCCTCCATTCACGCCTGTCGCGACACCACTGGAGGCGGGCTGCACGATGTTGGGGCGTGAGCGGAAGACGGCCTAACGGTGTGCGGGACTGTAGCCCAGCTTCATAGAGACGGTTGCGAATGGTCCTCGCCGATACCCCAGGAGCAAGAGTGTCCCTAATTTGCTGGGAAGTGGCGGTGCGGTCCCCTACGGCACTGCATAGGATCCTACGGTCTTGGCGTGCATCCGTGCGTCGCTGCGGTCCGGTCCCAGGTCGACGGGCACGTGCACCTTCCGCCGACCACTGGCGACAACATCGATGTACTGTGGAGACCTCACGCCCCACGTGTTGAGCAATTCGGCGGTACGTCCACCCGGCCTCCCGCATGCCCACTATACGCCCTCGCTCAAAGTCCGTCAACTGCACATACGGTTCACGTCCACGCTGTCGCGACATGCTACCAGTGTTAAAGACTGCGATGGAGCTCCGTATGCCACGGCAAACTGGCTGACACTGACGGCGGTGGTGCACAAATGCTGCGCAGCTAGCGCCATTCGACGGCCAACACCGCGGTTCCTGGTGTGTCCGCTGTGCCGTGCGTGTGATCATTGCTTGTACAGCCCTCTCGCAGTGTCCGGAGCAAGTATGGTGGGTCTGACACACCGGTGTCAATGTGTTCTTTTTTCCATTTCCAGGAGTGTATAAAGGCACTTGCAATTAACCAAAGAATGGATTTTATGTCAGAATTAACGAACAAGTCGTGTCACCTCCTCTGACTTAGGAAGTTACAAACAAGTTCATTACATCAACATGCAAATGGATTAACGGAGTGGGTGCATAGGCTCAAAAGCAAGATGCTGTCATTAGGTAAACAGTCATCCCAATTACTGGGACATGGGATACAACTCCATGGTAGGAGCATGGGGCTTTCACCCTATGAAGTTGTCTATGCCAAATAAATGCCTTCTTGTTCTTAGTTAATCAACCCACGACAAGGGGAAGACATTTCAGACATTCATGAATTTGCAGAAAGGGTAAATGGCATACAGTGCCAGGTTTTGAAGGTGAACATTAAAGCTCAAGAAAGTCACTCATGAAGTACACCACGTAATCCCACAATCCTGAACTTCCAGGTTTGTCAGTGGTCAATGCTAACATGTACTTCTTCTCATAGGAAGAAAAAGAAATATGTTGTCATGTGACACTGAGGTCCACACCTGGGGACATTTCTGATGAACATGAAATTACTGTGCGACTGGTCCCGACGGAGGCTCGAGTCCTCCCTCGGGAATGGGTGAGTGTGTTTGTCCTTAGGATAATTTAGGTTATGTAGTGTGTAAGCTTAGGGGCTGATGACTTTAGCAGTTAAGTCCCATAAGATTTCACACACATTTGAAAATTTTTTGAACATGGAATTACAGCTTCATACATATAGAGCACACTAGAACTTTCAGAGGTGACAAAGAAGCTTTGAGCGTTACCAAAGACAGATGCACTTAAGGATGGAGGGAAGGGGTAGCTGAAAAGAAGAACGCCACGACACAGGAAACATAATTGTTATGAAATATGATCTGCCTGATATTCCGTATGAAATCTTGCCAGCCGAAAATCTGACCATCATACACCCAACTCCCAGTTGCCTGATTCAACTAATCTCTGTTCAGAACCACTGAATCAGAATGGCAAGATTATTTCAAAATGTGCACCAATGTCACAGGGGCTTCAGGGACTACCAGCACAGAGATGTTCCTGCCCCAGTCATGCCACACACTGCTTACTTCTGCCACACAGGGAAAATCGTCCGGATCCATCACACATTACACTCTCGCCTATAGGTCTGTAGCAACGACAGAACTCACCCCGTGTGGGGTAACGGCTAGAGTCCAACTATCTCTGATCTCAGAAAACATGTATGTACTCTTCAGAACCTCCTAGGATACAGAATTCTGGGAGTGAATTTCTAAGACACAGAGTGATTTTAATTGTCTGAAAATACAGAATTCTTTCAACACCTGTTACTGAAGTTTTGTCACAGGAGATGACATTTCCGGAACAATGGTGACATATCCAGAACACTTACTACCTGGTCAGCAGGTGTTAATGCCTCTCAGAGCAATGTGTAAGTCATCGCCAGCCAAGCACTGCTGCCCAGACAGGGCACTGTGACACAACTCCTTGATGCACCGCCTCTGCCTGCTTCATGTACACTATGTCATCGCAAGTATCTGGACACCACCAAAAACATATGTTTTTCATAATAGGCGCATTGTGCTGCCACCTGCTGCCAGGTACTCCACATCAGGGGCCTCAGTAGTCATTAGACATCGTGAGAGAGCAGAATGGGTTGCTCTGCGGAACTCACGAATTTCGAATGTGGTCAGGTAATTGGGTGTCACTTGTGTCAACGTATGTACGCGAGATTTCCACACTTCAAAACATCCCTAGGTGAATTGTTTCCGATGTGATAGTGAAGTGGAAATGTGAAGGAGCATGTGCAGCACAAAGGCGTACAGGCCGACCTCGTCTGTTGACTGACAGAGACCGCAGAAAGTTGAAGAGGGTCGTAATGTGTAATAGGCAGACATTTATCCAGACCATCATACAGAAATTCCACACTGCATCAGGATGCACTGCAAGTACTATGGCGGTTAGGAGGGAGGTGACAGAACTGGGGTTTGATGGTCGAGCGGCTGCTCATAAGCCACACATCACGCTGGTAAATGCGAAACGACGGCTCACTTGGTGTAAGGAGCGTAAACATTGGACGATTTTACAATGGAAAAACGTTGTGTGGAGTGACGAATCACGGTATAGAATGTGGCGATCTCATGGCAGAGTGTTGGTATGGTGAATGCATTGTGAACGTCATCTGCCAGCGTGTGTAGTACCAACAGTAAAATTTGGAGGCGGTGGTGTTAAGGTGTGCTCGTCTTTTTCATGGAGGTGGCTTGCACCCCTTGTTGTTTTGCACAGCACTATCACAGCACCGGCCTACATGGAAGTTTTAAGCACCTTATCGCTTCCCACTGAAGAAGAGCAATTCAGGGATGGCGACTGCATCTTTCAACACGATCGAACACCTGTTCATAATGCACGGTCTGTGGCGGAGTGGTTACACGACAATAACACCCCTGTAATGGACTGGCCTGCAAAGTCTTGATCTTAAAACTATAGAACACCTTCAGGATGTTTTGAATTGCCGACTTCGTGCCAGGCCTCACCTACCGACGTCGATACCTCTCCTCAGTGCAGTACTCCGTGAAGAATGGGCTGCCATTCTCCAAGAAACCTTCCAGCACCTTATTGAACGTATGCCTGGGAGAGTGGAAGCTGTCATCAAGGCTACGGATGGGCCAACACCATACTGAATTCCAGAATTAGCGACGGAGGGTGCCACGAACTTGTAAGTCATTTTCAGCCCGGTGTCCTTATACTTTTGATCACATAGTGTACCACGCTCACAGGATCTACATACTCCTCTCTATCAATATACTGGAAGCCCTACTGTTAATGAGAGAGTCCTGTTCAGCAGCTGCCATCCTTGTTACTGCACCCTGACTAACACGACAGCCTTTCGAGTATTAAGTGCTTTGCTGGGGAGTAGTCAAACCATCTGACCTACAGATGTACAGCTCTCAACCCATTCAGTAGCGCTGACACAAAGTTACACCTACACACTATGACTAAATTAGAATTACATTAACACCATCAGCTGATGACTGGCGTTGATATATATCAACGGGGACAGGTGGAAATGTATGCCCCGACCGGGACTCTAACCGAGGATCTCCTGCTTACGTGGCAGACGCTCTATCCATCTGAGCCACCAAGGGCAAAGAGGATAAAGCGACTGCAGGGACTATCTCGCGCACGCCTTGTATGTCCACACACTACATTTGTAGTGTCCCATCCCAACACAGCCATTACTCGTGGAAGACATTCTTTCCAAGCTCCAAAAGAGTTCGGGGAATATGTGTGCAACCGCACAGAAAAAGATCATCGCCGTTATTGCTAGAACTATATACTTATATGGAAATGGTGTCTGTTGTTTCGGACATGTCTGAAAGTACAGAAACCATATACATATAAGTATATACACTATGAGTCCGTCGTTGGTGTGTGTGACTTATGCATTCCACTGTGCAAGTGATGGCTCAACGCAAATACAGTACCTGACAGAAAACTAAACCACCCCAAAGACACAGCTAGACGTCATTGTAACTTCGTACACATACACGCCATCAATGTGTATGTAAATAATGAGAGTTGCAATTCTCTGTGACAAGTTGAACAGCCACCAGAGTGCATCGGTCCGGCACGCAGTTTTAATCTGCCAGGAAGTTTCATATCAGTGCACATTCCGCTGCAGAGTGGAAATCTCATTCTGCATTGGTGTAGTTCATGTTAAAAGTTCGTATCTGTTCTGATAGGTTATGTAAGGGCGTGAACATCGTGAGAAATTCAGTGATCAGTGTAAAGGACATGGAGATGCCACACATACCTGTGGGCCAGCGTGGCCCAGTCATGAACTGCAAGGCAATGACAGCACAAGCAAGCTCGGCGTCACTGTTCCTGTCGATCATGTCTTACCGCCACAATGAGAGGTAGCTGTATTTTGTATTTTCCACATAGCACATTTGCACCTTCCTTCTTCTCGTTGCATCATTCTGTGTCATCCCACACCAATGGTCCGAGACTAGCACCACCCAGACTCGGGAATTACTGTTCGTGTGCAGGCTGCATTTGCAGTTGTGCCATTACTTGGAACCATGGACTGGTGATGAACGGCATAGCATTACGTTCAGTGATCAATAGCGTTTCTACACTAACCTGGATGAACGATTATTGTGGTTGCCTGAGAGATACACCATTTTCCAACTTTCTGAAGAGGAATAGTGGTGTTACTCATCTGGGGAGTCAGTGAGTGAGAGTTTTGGTTACAGCTGGCAGTGAATGAGGGAACGCTAACAGCACACTGGTATGTAATGAAAATCCTCTGTGCTGAAATGTTGCCTATCATGCAAAAGTATCAAGACGCTGATTTTTATAACAGGATAATGCCTGTCCATATATGGCACGTGTTTTCATGGTTGCATGATGTTGAGGCAGTCCTGTGACCATCAGCACCTCATATATGTGTCCCATAGGACGTATATAGCTGTCCCAGTGTCATTATCCACGCTATCAAGAACCACCTACAACACTTGTGGGACAGCTTTCCTAAGGAGAACATACAATGGCTTTATGAGACCCTTCCTCACCGATTCAGAACATGTCCCCAGGCCACAGGAGATGTATCGTCACACTCATAGATGGGTTTCCAAATTCTTCGTAAATTTGACTTGATATTGTAATGACAATAGTCCGACCCACAAACTATGACGGTTCGCGCATGTCGATGCATGGACTGGGATGGCATTGTTGACGATTCCAAGCAACAGTTATGGTACGCGCATGCGCGTGCTATCTGATTTAAGGAAATCCTGCAAATTATGGCTCTCACTTGCGTATGCAGAATTTAGCACTTACCACCACCATCAGCGGTATCAACTCGCAGCAAATGAGATAGAAATTAACTAAGCAGCTAGCTACGATCATATTTAATGCTCACATTAGCTACGCATTAAGAGCAGGGCGCTCATAACACTTCTTAACGCTCATTGGCTATCGGAATAGGCTTGGGATTGGTGCGTAGAACAAGTCTAAGTTCGACCCCCATCGTTCGTGACTCCAACTATAGAACACCATCACGTACCCTTTAAATTCCTGAATTTTCAGTTGGTTCCCTCCTCCCATCTGGGTGCCTCGCTGTTTTTGTCTGGCAGTGTATCGAATCAAAGATTATATACGCCTGTTTCACGTCCCTCTGCCACTTAAGAGAAATGCAGACCAATTTAGCCCGCCTTGTTTTTATTTGAGCGATTAATAATTCTGTTAAGTAATAGTGGTCTCGCAATATTTGAATTTATGTAGCTGTGCGAATCATTTCACGTATTCTGACCTAGAAACATGCTACTGTTCAATTAATGCTCCATGTCAATTAATTCTCTGATACAATGTAACAAATCATTAACTGTAGCAAGATAATGTTGTTCCAAACAGACAGCAAAGCTCAAGGCACCTGAGCAGTATTATATTCATTCGATAAATTCGATAGTTAATTTTAAATGATTTTTTCCGTCACTGTCACCACTCTCTCCAACAGTGAAAGCCCAAACTGCTTTGAAAGTAAATTAATGCTTTTCACTATCTCAGACCGTGACTCGAGATACTCCTCATGTCCAATGATGTCTTGTGCCTTTTCTCAAACCCGGGACGGTTCCTTTGAAAGGGCACGGCCGATTTCCTTCCCAATCCTTCCCTAACCCTAGCTTGCGCTCCGTCTCTAATGACCTCGTTGTCGACGGGACGTTAAACACTAACCACCACCACCACCTTTTCTCAAACAGAATCCGTGCTGAAACCAAGCCAGTCACTAAACTACAGACTCGATGGAAAAAAAACTCATGACCTAGACTGTGCTAAATGACAAAACGTAGTAGCTTTAGGTATATATGTAATAACATGCCCTTAAACTCCGGTCATTCTAAGATCTGATGCATGTCTGTGCACTTCTTGTAATGCTTTTTAACTGGAGATTTAACATTTCGTTGCAGTCGCATAATAATATAAAATAATTTATGAACTCAAACTCGCTTTATTTGTTGAGATATGAATGGGAGAAGAGCATAAAATTTTTACTTTTTACAAATACTACTTACAGCAAACACCACATCAAAAGACTGGTGGCAAGGAAACTCATAAAAAATGCTTGTACGCGTTAGAGGCTATTTCTTGTAGATTACTGATAAAGGTGGAATATCAAATTTATTCAAGCGTGCAGTTAAGGAAATGGCTGATTTTTTATTCATTTGTAGTTCTCGAAACATATCAAATATTCACCATTTCAGAGAAATGAGCGATCACAACAATGTCATTGTGGTCAAGTTTTGGCCTCTGAAAAAAGCTGATATTGATTAGAATGTTAAGAGTTTTCTCACAGTTGTCTTCTGGTAAAATGTTATGTACCGTAGCTGGAACTGTTACACAGATACTTACTATTTAATTTCATCCTGTATGTAGTACGAAACAATATTCCATTTGTTACCACCGTGAAGCGAAGGAAATCAGATCAAAATAAAGGATAGCTATGTAAACTTCAGTGCACTCTACGAGACGGTGGTTATCGCTTTGCGGTTGACTGGAACAAAGCGGTTAGCTATCTGCCAGAGTCCAGCGACTGCCAACAGGCTCACGTGATTCGATTAGCGTAATAACGCTGATCAAAGGCCGACATGATGGACACATATCACTTGAGCTCCCTTGTCCTCTGCCCCTGTGTCGCTATAGCCCTGATTAACAACAAGGAAAATTCTCCGATCGCTCGTTAACACGTCCGAACGTGGATGCATGGCCTGCAGCAGGTCATGTCGTGCGTGAAGGTAAGAGACTGAATGCAGACAGTTCTGCGGTGAAATGACAAAGACATGTTGCTCCGAGACATTAAACAACCATATCTTTGTTGCTCTTGAGCGGATGTTTCTAGCTTTTTTCACATATGATTTATGTGTTGTCGTTTCACAGAGGAATGTAAAGGTTGTAAAAGGCAAGGAACGTCGACTCTTAAGTGCTCTGAAGGCATTAAAACAGACAAGTATTTTAAAAGTAGTAGTACGCATTTAAGGGGAGTTGAAACGCCCTATCCCGACAATGTTAAATTTAGTGATTTGGTTTCCCTGCATTTCAGGAATCACTGTAGCCATTGACATGAAACTTTTACAGGAAACTAAACTGTATGTTCTGAGTCTACTGATCTCAAACCATTGCATTTCAGCGACTGCTTTCGGAAATACAATTTTGTAATTACACAGTTAAAATTATGTGTACGTTTTTGTACGTTATCCAAAATAATTTTAATTATACATAACATTATATTCTTCTTTTAGTTCAGTAGACTCAGGATATGTATGTTATTACTCCCTGAAAATTTGAATACTCTGCTCGAAGTGGTTTCTCAGATTTATGGAAAATGCAACAGAAATCGTAAATTTTCAAGAAAGGGCTTATAAAGTTTCAAAAGAGTGTAACCCACTTCATATATGCTTAATTTTTCATTTCTAGTCACTCAGAAGCACCCTGCACCATATTTTATATCATCCTCTTGACATTTTTCCAAATTATTTCTTCTTTTCTTTTTTTCTTCTTTCTGACCTCCTTAGTGGCCAACTATGATGCACACTCTGCTTTATCAATGCCAGCCTTGTCCATTTGTTCAAGTTCTCTGATGCAGTTTGCTCCAGGATTAATTCCCATATGCTGTAGCACTTTCACCCTAGCAGTGTTGCCATCATTAAAAGCTATAACAGCATCACTGACCCCCCATTTTAGTGTCTTCATTCCAACAAAAACAGTTTTTGGTAAACGAGTTCATATATGATTGTAGAACGACTCATTGAGATTTTGAATCAGATCAGGCAGACACTTCTTCAGTAATTCAGGATTAGCCAAATCTCCGTTCAAAATGGTTGAAATGGCTCTGGGCACTATGGGACTTAACTTCTGTGGCCATCAGTCCCCTAGAACTTAGAACTACTTAAACCTAACTAACCTAAGGACATCACATACATCCATGTCCGAAGCAGTATTCGAACCTGCGACCGTAGCGGTCGCGCGGCTCCAGACTCTGGCGCCTAGAACCGCTCGGACACACCGACCGGCCAAATCTCTGTAAATAGGTTTTATGATCTCCATGACTGCTGCTGGGATGGAATGTTTATGGGTGTATGAACTGTTTGAGTACTGGGCAGCGGTAATTGCACCATGAATCAGCTCCAGGAGGGCAGAGGGGGTGTACTGGTTTTTCATTAGTTTACAGCCCATACTGCCTGCTTCGTTTTCAACAAATCTTCAGTATTATTTCTGATGGCCATCTCACAATACTGCTGTAGTTCATCAATCATTTTGTCTGTCATCCTGTCTCTTTCGGTTTTACCATCAGAAAGTTTCTTGTCTTTCAAATTTTGTTTCAATTTCCTCAGCCTGGTACCATCCACTTCTGGACATGACGAACACATTATGATAATCTTCTCACTATAAGGCTGAGCGGCTACTACACTGTTATATGCTTTTGAGTCTCGCTCACCTAAGAACTTAGTGTAACAACACTCCCCTTTCGTTCACAGATCGACTAAAAATTTCAATAGCTGCAGAGGCCTCCATACCCCCATTTGTTCCTTCATAATTTCTGTCACAGAAATGGCCTTCTTCATTCCCTGATTTACACTTGTAACAATGTTTGGTTGATAGCTGGAAATCCATTGCCTTTCCAGTGTCCACACTGGTCACTGTAGCAACAGCATTCTTAGAACTGTAGCTGTGCTTCTGCCAAGTGCCATCAAAAGCTACTGGTATGTCCGTATACCATCATTTATTTCAACAGCTTTGTTTGTAGCACCTTTCATTGACTCACATACAACAGATTCCACAGCAGGTCCAATAGATCCCGCGCACTTATGGATTTTACAAGGTGGGCGTGACATCTTCATCATGGCACACATTGTTTCTGCTGCAGTGTGTCCTTTGCCAATAGCTCTCAATCCATAAAACCACCTAACTTTTATTTCAAAATTATTATCTTTAGACTTATCAGAATTCCAAAATGAATGAGTATATTTACAACTGCCACAATTAATGATAAGTTTCCTGGCTAGTCCATTTAATAGCTCACTGTCGTCACCTAACCTAACTGGTGCTCCACATATTTTACAACACACATTCGCCTAACACCCTTGTTAGGATGTGCAAATATAACCTAAACTACCATTTACATCACTTTCGTTTTCAGAAAAGTGTGTATGACAACGTTTTATTTTAATCTTCGACGGACTAATGGGTTTTTCTCTAAATACTGATGACTTTGCCTGTATTTCATTGTCTGTAGCTTTACATGCCACATGTTGAACACAACGTTTCCCTTCATTCGAAAATCTATTACCATGAAACACACGTTACTTAAAAACACTTCGTTCTGGCGTCATACTTTACTATTTGAGAGATTTACCAAACTATTCGTCATTTTTGCTCATAAAAACGTTAGCACTTTGACATATAATGCGTGTTTATACTATGAAACGATACGATACTGTTTTTGACATTGCTACCAATACAAACACGCAATTTAACCTTCATAACACAGAAATCCAAAGCGTTCTGTAAAAAAATTACCGAGTTTATTAGATCTTGAAGTAATAAACGTAAAAACTTTAACATTTTCAACCTGTGTAGGTCATATTTAAAAAAATAAAATAAAATACTTCAATTGTGAGTTTATACATTTTGTTCGGAAATTTCAAATTTGATAGTGATATAAAAATCCGCTTAAGAAAGACAATAATGTATCACAAAAAAGTCCCGAAATTTTTTTTGTTTAGTTTAATATTATCGAGATAATAGTAATTCATTCCGATCAGTAGTTAACCTAGAATACATGAAAGTTTTGGAAAATTGTGTGTTTTTCTAAGAACTTACTAAGTCGTTCCTATAGTACAGGTAACACAAAGGCTCTTTCAGCAGTCTACATACGTTTCTCTAATGTCAGTACTCAGCATTCCTAATTTCATTAGAGATGATTTAGATTAATATAAACAACTATTCTTTACACATAATTGTCATTGAGGCAATCATAATAGAAGAAACGAGCACTTGGGTACGAAGTGCTACAAACCTTAATAATGACTGTTGTTATTACATAGGATAAACAAACAGGAAGATCCGTAGAAAGGTACTAGAAGGAAAAAAATATGATTCTAAATTTTATTAGCAATCATACTGAAAAAAAATTAAGAACGATAACTGCTTCATTCCAAAATATATTTCTTCTGTTTCTTGTAGACAATGCAAACAAACAGTAGTAATTTCCATATTCAAGCTAATGAACTTTATTCCAAGGGTATGTACCTGGAACTTTAACAGACATGCGGAACACCGGCTGTTTGCAGCGATGTAAGCGTTGAATTCCTTAATCCGTATACTGTGAAGACATACCTGAAAGAATAAAGAGTTCAGCAAAGTTGCTTAAAAAATAAGTACAACACAAGCATGCGCGTCTAACACACACACACACACACACACACACACACACACACAAGCGCGCGTGCGTGCGCGCACACACACACACACACACACACACACACACACTGTCATATGTGTAAATGGCCACCTTTGTTTACAATTACTACAATGCCTACCTGATAGTACGTGGCCTGGCTTAACGAAGGCAGACATAAATTCCTCCCTGTCAGTCCTTCGACAAGGCAAGCATGAAGCTGTATATACACTAGAGTATCGTTTAAATCAACACTAGAGGCTGGCAACGTTCCCTATACGAAAAATTATATGACGATTCGGAACAGAATGAAATTGCGTAAAGTATTTTTTAGATGTTCAGCTGAATTTCTTTCGAAGTTTGGAGGCGCAAGAAAATCATTGATAAACTGAGACAAAGTATGAGGTTAGGACAGATGGTATAATTTCCGTCTCCGACAAAATAACATATTACTTGAGGCCGAAAGTACAGAATGGATACAAAACGATGTCCTAGAAGAAAGAAGTCGACAAAATAAAGAATCCCCAGCGCAGAATCACTTTCTCATCCTGAGCGATTGGCTAATCCACTCCTATTTTCAGAAGAGGCGGCGGCGACTCATTCACTGTTAGCTGGAGACCTGAGCTCTTCTAGCGTTCTCATTGTTATCTCTTAATTACTTAGTACGGCTCTGCATTCTTCTCATACTATAGCTACACGGAAATTTATTCACGATAAGACACGTCTCACTGTGTGTAGTGCCATCAAATGTCTATCAGAAGATGCGAACGATGAAGCAAAATTCGCATTAGAGAGTGTGCTTTAGAGGTTAGCAAGAATCGCTAGCTATTCCAACCGCTACTTAGCTAAGTACACCATCAATATACAGGGTGTCCAGAAAAGGACTCTCTGATTTCAAAATTAAATATCTCGAAAACAAAGACCGACAGAGGAATGCAGTAAACGGTATGTTTATTGTGAAGTTTATACAGCAGTTTGAAATAATAGTTACAAAAGTTGCTAACAGATTTCGCTGTAATCGCCATACGTAATGCCTAGTATAAATAGTGATCCGAAGCCCAGAGCGATCAGTTCCACTATTGAAACATGAAAGGAGGTTGGCGTACTGAAGGAAGAGATTAAAACCATGTACTCCATTGAACAACGCGTTTTTCTCGTGCTACAGTACCACAGGTTAGAAGAGAGTCCTACGGCAACAAGGCGAAGTTTTCAAGCACGATTCAACATTCCAAAAGGGCCCGATGCGAAAACCATTCGTACGCTCTTCGCAAAATTTCAACGAACAGGCAGCGTAACTGATGATCTAGTGGGGCATGTTGGCCACAAGCAAACCGCAGTTACGCCTGAAAATATCGCCACAGTTTCCGGAATTATTCAGCGAAATCCAATGTCATCCGTCATCCGTCCGTAGAATTGCCTCTGAGACTGGTTTGAAGCGTTCCAGCACGCAGAAAATTCTGAGAAAGAGCTTACACATGTTTCCATTCAACATTCAAACCCACCAGGCCATACCCGTACGAGCTGTGCAACAAAGAGTTGCCTTTGCTAATCAGATTCTCACAATGATTGATAGTCAAGGATTTGATGTTGGCTGCATCTGGTTTACAGATGAAGCACACTTCCACCTGAATGAATACGTGAATAAGCAGAACTGGCGATTTTGGGGTTCCGAAAAGCCATATTGGTGTGAAGCGAAACCCCTGTATTCTCCTAAAGTTACTGTGTGGGCTGCAGTATGCAGCAGAGGCATTATTGGCCCTTCTTTCATTCGAGAAACGGTCACTGGTGCACGTTACGTTTCAATTTTGGAACAATTTGTCGCCACACAGCAAGCGTTAGAGGATCGACCAGGTACTGAATGGTTTATGCAAGATAGAGCCCGACCACATCGGACCGAATAAGTGTTTCGCTTTCTTAAGTAATACTTCGGGAATCGAGTCATTGCTTTGGATTATCCCTAATTTACTGGTGCAGGCATGGATTGGCCTCCATATTCGCCGGATTTGACTCCCTGTGACTTTTTTTTGTGGGGCACAGTAAAAGACATGGTCTACCCGAGGCATCCCGCCACGCTCGACGAGCTTGAATCGGCGAGATCTGTGGCATGTGAATCCATTTCGATTGAGACACTACGAAATGTGATGGCGAATTTCATTCTTCGTTTGCGCCACGTCTGTAGGCCAATGGTGAACATTTTGAAAACATTGTGATGTGATTGTTTGCAAAGATTTTTTTCATACGATTATTTCACTTATGTATGCTGATATGAGCTGTACAACGTACAGCGCCATCTGTTAGTGGCTTTTGTAACTATTATTTCAAATTGCCTCCCCACATGAACCATAGACCTTGCCGTTTGTGGGGAGGCTTGCGTGCCTCAGCGATACAGATAGCCGTACCGTAGGTGCAACCACAACGGAGGGGTTTCTGTTGAGAGGCCAGACAACCGTATGGTTCCTGAAGAGGGGCAGCAGCCTTTTCAGTAGTTGCAGGGGCAACAGTCTGGATGATTGACTGATCTGGCCTTGTAACACTAACCAAAACGGCCTTGTGGTGCTGCTACTGCGAACGGCTGAAAGCAAGGGGAAACTACGGCCGTAATTTTTTCCGAGGGCATGCAGCTTTACTGTATGGATAAATTATGATGGCGTCCTCTGGGGTAAAATATTCCAGAGGTAAAATAGTCCCCCATTCGGATCTCAGGGCGGGGACTACTCAGGAGGACGTCGTTATCAGGAGAAAGGAAACTGGCGTTCTACGGATCGGAGCGTGGAATGTCAGATCCCTTAATCGGGCAGGTAGGTTAGAAAATTTAAAAAAGGAAATGGATAGGTTAAAGTTGGATATAGTAGGAATTAGTGAAGTTCGGTGGCAGGAGGTTCAAGACTTTTGGTCAGGTGAATACTGGGTTCTAAATACAAAATCGTATAGGGGTAATGCAGGAATAGGTTTAATAATGAATAAAACAATAGGAATGCGGGTAAGCTACTACACACAGCACAGCGAACGCATTGTTGAGGCCAAGATAGAAACGAAGCCCACGCCTACGACAGTGATACAAGTCTATATGCCAACTAGCTCTGCAGATGACGAAGAAATTGAAGAAATGTATGATGAAATATTATTCATATAGTGAAGGCAGACGAAAATTTAATAGTCATGGGTGACTGGAATTCGGTAGTAGGAAAAGGGAGAGAAGGAAACGTAGTAGGTGAACATGGACTGGGGTAAGAAATGAAAGAGGTAGCCACCTGATGGAATTTTGCGCAGAGCACAACGTAATCATAGCTAACACTTGGTTCAAGAATCATAAAAGAAGATTCTATACATGTAAGAAGCCTGGAGATACTAAAAGGTACGGTTCTAGGCGCTCAGTCCGGAACCGTGCGACTGCTACGGTCGCAGGTTCGAATCCTGCCTCGGGCATGGATGTGTATGATGTCCTTAGGTTAGTTAGGTTTAAGTAGTTCTAAGTTCTAGGGGACTGATGACCACAGATGTTAAGTCCCATAGTGCTCAGAGCCAACTAAAAGGAATCAGATTATATAATGGTAAGACAGAGATTTAGGAACCAGGTTTTAAATTTTAAGACATTTCCAGGGGCAGATGTGGACTCTGACGACAATCTATTGGTTACGAACTGTACATTAAAACTGAAGAAACTGCAAAAAGGTGGGAATTGAAGGAGATGGGACCTGGATAAACTGACTAAACCAGAGGTTTTACAGAGTTTCAGGGAGAGCATAACTGAACAATTGACAAAAATTGGGGGAAATAAATACAGTAAAAGAAGAATGGGCAGCTTTGAGGGATGAAGTAGTGAAGGCAGCAGAGGATCAAGTAGGTAAAAAGACGAGGGCTAGTAGAAATCCTTGGGTGACAGAAGAAATATTGAATTTATTTGACGAAAGGAGAAAATATAAAAATGCAGCAAATGAAGCAGGCAAAAAGGAATACAAACGTCTCAAGAATGAGATCGACAGGAAGTGCAAAATGGCTAAGCAGGCATGGCTAGAGGACAAATGTAATGATGTAGAGGATTACTAGGGGTAAGATAGATACTGCCTACAGGAAAATTAAGGAGACCTTTGGAGAAAAGAGAACCACTTGTATGAATATCAAGAGCTCAGATGGGAACCCAGTTCTAAGCAAAGAAGGGAAAGTAGAAAGGTGGAAGGAGTATATAGAGGGTCTATACAAGGGCGATGTACTTGAGGGCAATGTTATAGAAATGGAAGAGGATGTAGATGAAGATGAAATGGGAGATATAATACTGCGTGAAGAGTTTGATAGAGCACTGAAAGACCTAAGTCGAAACAAGGCCCTGGGAGTAGACAACAATCCATGAGAACTACTGACAGCCTCGGGAGAGCCAGTCCTGACAAAACTCTACCATCTGGTGAACAAAATGTATGAGACAAACGAAATAACCTCAGACTTCAAGAAGAATACAATAATTCCAATACCAAAGAAAGCAGGTGTTGACAGATGTGAAAATTACCGAACTATCAGTTTAATAAGTCACAGCTGAAAAATACTAACGCGAATTCTTTACAGACGAATGGAAAAACTGGTAGAAGACGACCTTGGGGAAGATCAGTTTGGATTCCGTAGAAATATGGGAACACATGTGGCAATAGTGACCCTACGACTTATTTTAGAAGCTAGATTAAGAAAAGGCAAAAAACCTACGTTTCTAGCATTTGTAGACATAGAGAAAGCTTTTGACAATGTCGGCTGGAATACTCTCTTTCAAATTCTGAAGGTGACAGGGGTAAAATACAGGGAGCGAAAGGCTATTTACAATTTGTACAGAAGCCAGATGGTAGTTATGAGTCTAGGGATATGAAAGGGAATCAGTGGTTGGGAAGGGAGTGAGTCAGGGTTGTAGCCACTCCCCGATGTTGTTCAATCTCTATATTGAGCAAGCAGTAAAGGAAACAAAAGAAAACTTCGGAGTAGGTATTAGAATGCATGGAGAAGAAATAAAAACTTTTGAGGTTCGCCGATGACATTGTAATTCTGTCAGAGACAGCAAAGGACTTGGAAGAGCAGTTGAACGGAATGGATAGTGTCTTGAAAGGAGGATATAAGATGAACATCAAGAAAAGCAAAAGGAGGATAAAGGAATGTAGTCGAATTAATCGGGTGATGCTGAGGGAATTAGATTAGAAAATGAGACACTTAAAGTAGTAAAGGAGTTTTGCTATTTGGGGAGCAAAATAACTGATGATGGTCGAAGTAGAGAGTATATAAAATGTAGACTGGCAATGGCAAGGAAGGCATTTCTGAAGAAGAGAAATTTGTTAACATCGAGTATAGATTTAAGTGTCAGGAAGTCGTTTCTGTAAGTATATGTATGGAGTGTAGCCATGTATGGAAGTGAAACATGGACGATAACTAGTTTCGACAAGAAGAGAATAGAAGCTTTCGAAATGTGGTGCTACAGAAGAATGCTGAAGGTTAGATGGGTAGATCACAAAACTAATGAGGAGGTATTGAATAGGATTGGGGAGAAGAGAAGTTTGTGGCACAACTTGACTAGAAGAAGGGATCGGTTGGTAGGACATGTTCTGAGGCATCAAGGGATCACCAATTTAGTACTGGAGGGCAGCGTGGAGGGTAAAAATCGTAGAGGGAGACCAAGAGATGGATACACTAAGCAGATTCAGAGGGATGTAGGCTGCAGTACGTACTGGGAGATGAAGAAGCTTGCACAGGATAGAGTAGCGTGGAGAGCTGCATCAAAACAGTCTCAGGACTGAAGACCACAACAACAACAATAACATTTCAAACTGCTGTATAATCTTCTTACAGCTTTCACAATAAACATATCGTTTACTGCATTACTGCATTCCTCTATCTATCTTTGTTTTCGAGATATTTAATTTTGAAATCAGGGAGTCCTTTTCTGGACACCCTATACAATCATATGATAACTAGCTTAACTTCACATGTATAATGAGTCACGGCTCCACAGCGTTAGATGGTCTTGCGCCAGCGAGCTGCAGTTCCATTCACACTTTCGCTGCCGTCCAACCAACGAAATAGGCTTTGCACAAATATATTCCAACTTTGTCATACAACAAACCGTATAGAACGTTGTACAAAGTTTGATTACGTCAGTAGCTAACATCCTTTTTAATATCAACCGCAGTTCCACAGCACTATAGATACACAAAACTCAGACTAGAACTCGTATGAATGACAACCTTTAGCAACACGCACTTCACCAATACAGCAGTGGAAAGAGCTGATTCGTGTTCGTCGATCAACTGTAATTCCACCGCTAGTGGTACTACGCCACGCAGCGATGTCGTGTGAGTAGTGTACACGCGAAATGTGGAGCAAGGCCGCGCTTTCTCAACTTCCGGCTGTCAGTACGACGTGAAGAGGCTAATTAGGGGAGTCGCATCTGTATCCCGTCCATAGTTTCTATTGTGTTCCCTAATAACACCATCTGAATGGGCGACCACGAATCATCTTTGTAAGGGAAGCGAGGTATTATGATTTATGTTCAGGCTTGCTATTAAGAAGAGAGATACGAGGTAAACTGGTATTCTGAGAAACAGTGGCTGTTTCCGTACTTCAAAGTGGCTTCCGTTCCAGTCATAAGAGCAGCAATTAAACAACATTTGTATAAACAGGGGCAAGCGACGCCAAGCTACGTAATTACCTCGTAAATCACCTAAGCGCTTGCAAATTAGCTGTCTTTGGTAGCTAAATTTCACAGTCTGCAATTTAATAGTTTGCTAAAATTATGTACGATAGCAGTGTTTACAGAATTCACTTAACGCAATGGGAAAGCGGTTTGATAAGAATGCGAAAGTCAGAGGGATCATAAAACAATATCCTTCACGTTGCGTTTCTGTCGCAAACTAATAAACTTCGACGAGCAGGAACGAATATTTATCTAATTGATGATTTTGATAGCAGATGCCTGAGAAATGGAGATATATTTATTTCAGACATATGCTGTATTTCAGTATTTTCGTGGAAGAAAAGGCAGATTGGAAAATAAGAGTCCAATGGATACGGTAATAATGACGCCTGTGTCATAAGCTACTGTGTCGTTTTCAAAGACAGCATCCTAGTACTCTCATTACACGATTCTAGGAACACACGAAAAATATAATCGTAATGCCAGAAGAGGGTTTCAGCGAAACTCGTCCTCAGCATAGGTCTACTGTCTTAATTACTGCACAACTGTGGCTGGTGAGGCAAGCTATGTTGTAGCATAGTGGCTTACGTCTTGTGGAGAAAGGTGTGCAGTATACTGCTGCATCCATTTTCAATAAGCTACCATAAGAATTCAAAAATCTTAGCAGTAATCCACGCGCTTTCAAATAGAAACTAGAGAGTTTCCTCACTCTATTTTTATCTGATATTAATTTTAAGTTGTAATTTCATGTACGGACACGTTCCAAGACATTGGAGATTTGCTCCTCAATTTGGTCCTACGGAACTTGACGGGTAGATAAAAAATAAATAAAATAAATCGCTTTAAGTCAAATTTGTCCACGGTCAAACTATTTCAGGCAATGAGTTGCTTCACGCTTTAAAACAAACGATTTAACGCAGACAAAAGTCGTAAAAATGAGTAAACTTGAAGCGAACGTGAATAAAAGTTAAGAAAATACAAAAATACTCGTTACTTTTAATAAAGTGCATTATGCGAATGGCGACGTACATGTATTCAAGAAGATATGTACACACACACAAATCATGGATTCTTATTTTATTTTTATTTTGTTATTTCTTAGGTTCATTTTCCCTTTTGTGGCCTTGATGCAGATATCAAGTCTCCACCTGCAATTTTCGATTCACAACTACAAAACTAATTTTTAAAACTCTAAAACATATTATAAATATTGTGTAATGTTGGTAATGTGTTTTAATAGTGACGATCATTGCAGAGGTATGTGTTACGGGTAACTGTAGGTAAGCAAACAGTATATGCCTGATGTTGGAGGCAATGTTGTATGAAAATCGATAAAAATTTGGAAGTCATCTGCACGGAGAGCCAGGAGATGCCGTCCGATCGCAGCGTCACCCCTTACAGTATGGCTCAATTTTGAATTTGAGTGGATGCGCATTCGTTCAGCCCACCGCTCTCTCGGCTGTTGTCAGCTTTCCCGACCTTAGAGCGGCTGATTGGGATGTAATCGGGTCTCAGTTGGCATCAGGAGGCTGTGTTCTCCTCATTCCTGTACTGCTGTTAATGAAAAATTCCTAACACTAGCAGGAATTAACCCTGGGTCCCATGGCAGCCACAGAGTCAGACATAGTTGGAGGTTTAATGGAGTAAAACCCTATACTTCTAAAGTAGATATTACTTAGGCAGGATTTCATCTACGCAGGAATAGAATAAGTTGACACTTTTATTTAGGTTCGGATGCGTGGATTGGGTTACAGACTGAGTAGGATTGAGAGATTATTTTATGATTAAAGAGAGGAAGGTGGTTGGTGTTTCTCTAGGAAACAATATGGAGCATTTGCATGCAGAAGACCAAGAGATAAGCATTCTCACTGATTAAGAATATTCAAGTTTCGAATTCAGGTACACAAATGAATATATTTGATGTAGTGTGTATCATTGAAGGATTAGAGGGAACTGGCAGAACATATGAGAAGCGGAAGCCTATACTGTATTGACGTAGCTGGGACTGGGACATATGAGGGTAGAGTATTTATAACAATTATATGGAACAAAACCACACGTTGGTTATTTAGGAGCTTTAGTCTACTGCGAATTGTCCATTGGGTGGTTGCCATATGGCAACTTCAGTAAGTTTTCGTTCATTGGTTCCAGAACTTGTGGTGGTTTGGTTAAGTAATAGAGCACTTGTGAATTTTTAGCACTATTCGAAGAATTTCAATGTTGATTAGCTAATAGAAAATCTACGTGTGAAATGGGAGAGCCATGGGGCGGTACATCTAGCAGTTAAATAACTAAGCCCCAAGATCTACATCTACATCTCTCTACCATTCCACTCTCAAACGGCGTGCGGGGAAACGAGCACTTAAATTTTTCTGTGTGAGCCGTGTTTTCTCTTATTTTCTCGTGATGATTATATGTCCCTATGTAGATGGGTGCCAATAGAATGTTATCGCAATCGGAGGAGAAAACTGGTGATTGAAATTTCATGAGAAGATCCCGTCGCAACGAAAAACGCCTTTGTTTTAATGATTGCCCCTCCAATTCACGTATCATGTCTGTTTCACTATCTCTCCTATTTCGCGATAATACAAAACGAGCTGCCCTTCTTTGAACTTTCTCGATGTCATCCGTCAGTCCCAGCTGATGCGGATCTCACACCGCACAGCAATACTCTAGAATAGGGCGAACAAGCGTGGTGTAAGCAGTCTCTTTAGTACACCTGTTGCACATTAAGTGTTCTGCCAATGCATCGCAGTTCAGAGGTTTCAAATCTCTCTGAGCACTATGGAACTTAACATCTGAGGCTATCAGTCCCCTAGAACTTAGAACTACTTATACCTAACCAACCTAAGGACATCACATACATCCACGCCCGAGGCAGGATTCGAACCTTCGACCGTAGCAGTCGCGCGGTTCTAGACTGAAGCTCCTAGAACCGCTCGGCCACAGTGGCCGGCTGCATCGCAGTCTTTGGTTTGCTCTACCCAGAACATTTCTTGTGGTCGTTCCACTTAAGGTAATTTGTAATTGTAATCGATAAATATTTAGTTGAGTTTACAGCCTTCAGGTTTGTGTGATTTATGACGTAATAGAAATTTAGGGGATTTCTTTTAATACTCATGTGAACAACTTCACACTTTTCTTTATTCAGGGTCAATTGCCACATTTCGCACCACAGAGATATCTTATGTAAATCATTTTGCAATTCGTTTTGGTTATATGATGACTTTACAAGACGGTAAATGACAGCACCATTTGTAAACAATCTCAGAGGACTTATCAGATTGTCTCCTATGTTGTTAATATAGATCAAGAGCAACAAAGGTACTAGAACACTTCCTTGGGGAACGCTGGATATTACTTTCGTTTCATTCGATGACTTTACTGGGAACTGTGACATTTCTGACAGGAAATCACTAATCCAGTCGCACAACTGAGGCGATATCCCATAGGCACGCAGTTTGGTTAGCAGACGTTTGTGAGGAACGCTGTCGAAAGCCTTCTGGAAATCTAAAAATATGGAAGCAATTTGACATCCCTTGTCGGTAGCACTCATAACGTCATGATCATGAGATCAACTAATGAGTGATACAAATATTGGCGATCATCCGTGTCAGCGAATTTTCCTATGTGGTCCGTCTCACAAAGCACGTGATCTGTCACGGCACATTTCCCCACCTGCCCAGCCTACAATGCCGCTCACGTACGGTGATTCTCGTGTTGATCTCATTCCAACATGGACTTTTCCGTATGAGATATATTCCGGATATTCCCTTTCACCCCTTTTCTCCTTTTCTGCTATGAGTCACACTTCGAGTTTCTTTGTCGGTTTATAAATCGTTTTTACGTCGTGTTTGCGCAATATACGGCCGATTCTCTCCGCCACTCTGGGAATGTATGGCAGAAAGGCCATATCCGACATCTCTTTTTCCGGTGTGTCACTTCGCCGAGCTTTTGACCATGTGACATTCGTATGTTTCTAGGCGTTGTACTTCACGTCAGATGTGCTGCGGCTCACATACTCGTCTTGCTCTCGTTACGAGCGTATTAATCACGCCTCTTTTCTGACTCTGTTTATGATTTGACAATTTGTGTATGCATCGGTCCGTTTGCGTCGGTTCTCGATACATGCTGTGTCCCAGGTTTCCACCACACCTCGTGACTATGTGGACTATACATGACGGCGCCTACCAGTTGTTCGTAGAAGTTGACATTTCACATCCAATAGCTCATGGCGAGACAGGCGTGAAAGAGCTTGGTGGCCTCTTGCGAGAAATGGAACCGATGTGCTACAGAGAGTCAATGAGTGGTAAACAAACTACAAGTAACAACATAAAAGCTGACCAGGATATCGTCTGGCGTCTGGCGCAAGATTTAGTTTCTTCAACTTCTCTGTGAAATGCCCTGAGTCCTTTATGTATCTGTCTGTGAGTCTTTCCCACGTTCGGAAAGAGCAGACAGGCCAAGTGTTTCGTCAGTTTATATGTCGATGAGCCGGAGCGCTTACAATCGGTCTTAACAGGAATATTACTCTCATGGATCTTTGGTAATCGATACAGCCGAGGTCGT
Organism: Schistocerca serialis cubense; assembly: GCF_023864345.2. Lineage (NCBI taxonomy): Eukaryota > Metazoa > Arthropoda > Insecta > Orthoptera > Acrididae > Schistocerca > Schistocerca serialis. The sequence goes on from NC_064643.1 coordinate 488,445,621, forward strand.
AGGGCTTCTGTGTCTTAACGCCGACAAGAGTTCATTGGTACTGACTGTCGATATCTGAAATGTAACCGTCGTAATGGATACCGAAAAATATGAGGAGAAGATCCTTGACCTATTAGATACGACGACATACCGAAACTAACCACAGATCTGATGCAACGAATCACACGGAATACGAATCAATTAATCACGGCACTTCTCTCTCGGCAGATATGCAGAGGAACTTTCGCAATACAGAAGTCCTACCACATTGGCTATATGAATCACCAGATTCCTTGCCACGACGTGTTGCGGCACTTCTGCGTGCTCACAGGGGACCTACACGATATTAGGCAGGTGTAACAGTTTGTTTGGCTTTTCAGTGTATGACGACCTGGTACTAGCTTTACAATACCTGTAGGGTTCAAAATCGACCGGGGTGTTAGTTTAAGGAGGTGACATAAAAAACGCATCTTTCGCACCAGGGAAATTTACAGGGAATTTACAACAGGCAAGAGTTGTACCTCTACTAAAGGCATGTGATGCAGAAGACATAGAAAATTACCGGCCAAGTTCCCTTGTTGTCATCATCCTCAAAAATTATATAATCCATTTTGAAAGACATGTTAATAAGTTATTTGAATAAATAAAATCTTTTAAATGAATCATACTTCGGTTTTCGCAGTGCTAGGAGCACAGAATCAGCCATAGTAGAATTCACAAAATTGGTACTTGATGCAATCGGCAGAAACGAGAGTGTCACAGCCATATTTTTAGATCTTTCTGAGGATTTTGATACTACTGACCGTAAGATTCTGTTAAACAAACTAGAAGCAGTAAGAATTAGAGGGTTACCGAATGACTGGTTCTGACCATACCTAGCAGATAGGGTACAAGGAATAGAGATAACATATGCCTCAAATAACTCTACCCTTTTAATAAAACGCTTGTCAAAACCCGAACACCCTAATGTAGTTCCTCAGGGTAGCACATCAGGACCAATACTGTACCTGAGATCCATCAATGACTTCTACACTAGGGATAGCCAACGAGAGAAAGTTCTATTCGTTGACGACAGCAATACTATAGTCACAGAGAAAACAAAAGAAATCCCTATAGATAAAGCAAATAAAACCATCGGAGGAGTTTACAATTGGTCAATACACAATAAATTTACGTTGAACATAAAGAAAATTAATTCTACGAATTTCCATTTGAAGAGGAAAAATGACACTGTTGTGTTAAATGTAGACCGTGTAGCGTATGCAAAATTTCTAGGATTGAACACTGATTCTTAGTTGAAGCTGTGTGAACACACAAACGTACTTGCAAACAGAATGTCACGAGTGTGCTGTTCTTAGCTTCCTATTATCACCGTGTAACGGTTAGTATCTTTTAGTCACACAACATTCATATGTGCACTCAATTCTTGGTTATGATATTGTTCTCTGAGGAACAAGTGCACTACATATGAACACAATTTTCAAACTGCAGAGAAGGACAGTAACAACAGTGACCAAAAATAGCAAACAAGTAATTTGTAAAGATGTGCGAAAAGCATTGGGGATTCCAAATGCAACGTGTAAGTTTATTTACCAATCAATTGTTGGTTCAAATGGCTCTGAGCACTATGGGACTCAACATCTGAGGTCAGCAGTCCCCTAGAACTTAGAACTACTTAAACCTAACAAACCTAAGGACATCACACACATCCATGCCCGAGACAGGATGCCAACTTGCGACCATAGCGGCCACGCGGTTCGAGACTGAAGCGCCTAGAACCGCACGGCAATACCGGCCGGCAGTCAATTGTACACATGCAAAATAACGTTGTTAATTACTGCACCAACGGCTCTGTCTATGAACATAGGAACAGATCTAGACTGAACTTGCGTTAACCTAGAAAGAATAAATATAAAACTCAGAAAAATGTTTTTTGCCAAGAAATAAAACTAAATTAAATTACTATAGTTGACTGTATGAGTTGAGGAAACAAATTTATTTAAAAAAGCATTTAAAAACACATTACATATACTGAAGAATTACTTTGGCGTCATAGAGTGGGGTTTTTGTTAAAATAGGTAACGCAAATAGTAATAACAATAATAAAACATCCATCTTACCCCAAACACTTTCACACTATAGTTTTTCTTTCCTTTTTTAATTTACTGCAAAACCTTACTCCCAAAGCTGTGCAATGTATAACACTGACACCTTACGATACTTTGGTCAACCTATGTCCTAGCTGTGCACAGTCTATGAACTAGCCAAAGATGTACTCAAGATGATGGCATTCACCTGATAAACTTCATGATGCTCACCACTGTCGTCTATTTGGCTGTCTGTCTTCAGACAACACCACACTGCAGAATGCTGCCAGTATCGCACTTCAATGGGGAAGCTAGCTACGGAGCCTCTTGGAGTCAACGTTCCTGTTCAACAGGTAGGTGCCTTCGGGTGCTAAAACCTACCAGGGGTAGAGAGGAAATCAACGGGGCACACGACTATCAACCACAAGTATATCACAGATGGATCATCAAGGATCATCGTGGAACTGGGAGTGGTAGTGAGGACACTGCATCAGCCAGCGCGAGAACCACTTCATGTTCGGCAACGACCTCGCCTGCTTGCTGGCAACCCGTTGCGTGTTTCGCCTGGGCGTACAAACGCTGAGCTGACTCGACACGCGCCAGAATCCAACACGCAGCTGAGTGAGAATCGGTCGAGGCTTATGCGAATGAATGATGACTTTTAAACAATGTAAATAAGTAATAGAACTACAATAAAGTTTTACTACCGTTGTTGACGCTTCACAGATACCCAGCAGCTATTCCGACATCATACAAGAACTGTCTCCACTCGGCCATCTGTAGTACTTGTGAATTACTTATTAGTTGTTGATCTTAAATTATAATACTAAGACACTTACATCTACATCTATATAGATACTCCGGAAGCCACTATACGGTGCGTGGATGAGGGTACCCTGTACCACTACTAATAATTTCCTTTCCTGTTACACTTGCAAGCCGACCGGTGTGGCCGAGCGGTTCTAGATGCTTCAGTCTGGAACCCCGCGACCGCTAAAGTTGCAGGTTCGAATCCTGCCTCGGGCATGGATGTGTGTGATGTCCTTAGGTTAGTTAGGTTTACGTAGTTCTTGGTTCTAGGGGAGTGATGACCTCAGATGTTAAGTCCCATAGTGCTCACAGCCATTTGAACCATTTTTTTTCCACTCGCAAATAGAGCGAAAAATAGAGGGACAACCGACTATCTATATGCTTCCTTAAGAGCCTTAATTTCTCGTATCTTCTCTTCGTGGTCCTTACGCTGTTGGCGACAGCAAAATCGTTCATTAGTCAGTCTCAAATGCTGGTTATCTAAATTTTTCCAATAGTGTTTCTCGAAAAGAACCTCGCCCTCCCTCCAGGGATTTACATCTGAGTCCCCGAAGCATTTCCGTAACTGTCACATATTGTTCGAAACTACTTGTAACAAATCTAGCAGTCCAACTCTGAACTGCTTCGACGTTTTCTTTCGTTCCAACCTGATACAGATCCCAGACACTCGAGCAGTACTCCATCCACCAGCTTCCTATATGTTGTCTCCTTTACAAGTGAACCTCTCTTTCCTAAAATAGTCCCAATAAATCGAAGCCAACCATTCACCAACCCTACCACATTCCTCACATGCTTGTTCCATCTGATATCGCTTTGCAGCGCTACGCCCAGATATTTATACGACTTGAGTGTGTCAAGCAGAACCGTAGTTCGCTGTATGTCATGTGAGAAAAGGGCAAACTGAGATTCACGCGAGAGATTCTTTCTGAAACTATGCTGAGTCGTTGACATAAGCCTCTCAGTCTCTAGAAAGTTTATTATATTCGAACTGAGAGTATGTTCGCCGGCTGGAGTGGCCGAGCGGTTCTAGACGCTTCAGTCTGGAACCGTGCGACCGCTACGGTCGTAGGTTCCAATCCTTCCTCGGGCATAAATGTGTGTGATGTCCTTAGGTTAGTTAGCTTTAACTAGTTCTAATTTCTAGGAGACTGATGAGTGCAGAGTTACGTCCCACGATGCTCAGAGCCATTTGAACCATTTGAGAGTATGTTCAAGGATTTTACAGCAAACAGAAGTTAGGGATATTGGTCTGTAATTTGACCCTTCTTATGTATTGGGGTCACCAGCGCTTTCTTTCAGTAGATTGTAAAAGAGATATATGGATGAATTGCTGCTACTACTATTGCTACTACTACTGACGTATTACTCGTAGTTAGTAAGCTTATTACGAAACATACAAACTTTGACGTTGATTACTTTGTGATGCCGTTATCTCAGGTGATTTGTATCATGCAGTCGCGGCAGCAGTGGAAACATATCAGCAGCGGCCAACCGGTGGGCTATCTGTTTACCATCGGCTGGCTGTCGCCTGACCAGAGCCGGGGTCAACCCCCGTGCGCCGTGCACGGGTCGCGCGCGTGCCGCGCTCGGCCGATGCATTATTCATGACTATTGACTGCCGGCGCCCCCGGCGTGCACCAACGCGGAGTGTGCCTCCAATCAGCGGCGCGGCCCTGGGGAGGGAGGGAGGGACGGAGGGGTGAGGGAGGCCACCCCCCGCCCCTGATTGCGATTGCTGCTGCTATTGTTCGCCTTTTTCTCCGTCCTTCCGCCGTCGGTAATGTGGCCATTGTGGTCCCGGAATGAAAGCTTGCGGCACGCTCGTTCCGCGCGAGCACCGCGGCCCTTCTTTGTTTGTCGTCCGATGGCTCCCCTAAGTGGCGCTAATTACCGGTACTAGCTAAACGCCGTGCCGTCTCCCAGTTCAGTTGTCGTAACGTCTGCGCTAGTGGTGTGTATGAGATCAGCGCGAGGCGTACTCCTACACCTTCTAGGCCTACTGGATTATCACTCATCATACTAAAAACCAATATCGCAGTTTACAGGTATCTTTCTCTTCCACCCAACAAAAAGTGTACATTAAATTACACATGAGTGCAGTTTGTCATCTCATAAATTCGAACTGAATCCTAGAACGAAATAACAATGTTAATAATAATAATAATGATAACAATAACCCCGACTCGAAATCATCACCTCTGTAGTTGACATTTGCAATTATTACAAAGACATGCTGGATTCAGCACAGTTGTATGAAAAATTAATAGTAGAAATAAATATTTTCGTCTTATAATTTATGAAGTCAAATTCTCGATCTCTTATTCATCTAATTTTAAACCTTTCAGAATTCGAATATTTTCGTATTTGCCACTTTACACGATACTCGTCTTCGAAATGTATTTCTGGACTGCGCTGTACAAATGCATATTTTGGCCGATAAAAAGGACGAACAGAAATGAATGAATTGATACGCTAGAAATTTACAAACTTTTAATTTAATTAATAACAACTTATCTGATGCAATCAAGTTTATTTTTCAATAGTTACTGGCAGTTAAGCTGTTATTTCTCATCGGAATTGACAGCAAGCAAACGCCAACAACATCATTTCAGCTGCCCGCCGGAGTGGCCGTGCGGTTCTAGGCGCTACAGTCCGGAAACGCGCTGCTGCTACTGTCACAGGTTTGAATCCTGCCTCGTGCATGGATGTGTGTGATGTCCTTAGATTAGTTAGATTCAAATAGTTCTAAGTCTACGGGACTTGTGACCTCAGATGTTAAGTCGCACAGTGCTTAGAGCCATTTGAACCAATCTGAGTAGTTCAGCTAAACATGTCGACATTGTTGTTATTTCATACCCCTCGCCCCAAATGGGCGGGGGTGGACGGCCAGCGGTGTAATATTCTGCTCTTCAGCGAAATACGCAACATAAATAAGAAAAGTGACAGCAGGAAATTAAAGATACAAAATTGAAAATTCCTTAAATTGCTATTTACATGAAAATACAAAGCAGTTTTCTTCGTTTCAAATTAAAATAGACTAGAGTAACATAAAGGTGAAAGAAAATATACACTGACGAGCCAAAACATTATGTCCACCTGCTTAATAGATTGCTTGTCCGTCTTTGGCACGAAATACATAACTGATTCTGCGTATCAGCGATCCAACAATTTATGGTAGGTTTGTGCAAGTAGGTCTAGGCATAGTTCATATAATTCACGTAAATAATGGGCCGCTGATCTGCGTATGCAGTGATGGCGTCCGATAATGGTCAGGATGAGTTCCATAGGATTGGCGTCAGGAGAATTTGGTCGCCGAGAAATCAACGTAAGTTCACTATAATGCTCCTGAAACCACTGAAGAGCTCCCAGCCACGAACCATTATGCTGCTGAAACACGACATCGCCGTCGGGGAAGACATCAAACATTAAGTGATGTAGGTGGTTCGCAGCTCTCAGTGTTCTTCGATTAATACCGCAGGTCCCATGCAAGCGCTGTAAAATATCTCCCATAACATAAGACTGCTCTCACCTGCCTGCATTCGTAGCGTGCTGCACGTTTCAAGCCGCCGTTCACCTCGATAACGGCGTTTGTGGAGACGACCATCGATCTAGTGCAGCAGAAAAGTAATTCGACCGAAGAGCTGACACGTATGCATTCATCGTTGGTCGAATCCGGATGGTCCCGTACCCAATGCAGTCGCAACTGACGATTCGGTCAACACGTGAACACGTAGGGGTGGT